>NC_057343.1:224287500-229287500 GCF_016509475.1 Prionailurus bengalensis
CTAAAATGCTGATCGCCAAAAGGAAACATGTAAGGATTTTACAGTGGTATAAGATATGTACAAAATAAACCTTGGAACTTGTATTGTCTGCCATTTGTAGTGGAACATGGCCAAAGTTTTATGATTTTAAAGTTAGAGGGGGCTTACTTGAGACATTTTAAAAATAGAGAAAGATATAAAGAATATTAGAACACATAACAGTTTAATTTTATTAAATATAGTTAAACTTTTTAATTAACGTTACCCTTTGAAATTTTTGCTTGTCTTTTATTATGTAGAGGTTCAAATATAAGGATTAAAATGTGTAGAACAAAACGGAAGAATTTTTTGAAGCTTTGATTCTAGTACATTTTTCTTTTAACTTACACAACTTGAGAACGTCAAAGGAAAATGGTGGTGAAGAAATACGCACCTGAGGGCTAGTTTTTCCAAGTGATATGCTGTGATGTTATTTTTAAAGACAATTTCTTGCTGAATTTCTGTAGAAAATTAAAGAGAAATTCACAATTAAAAATATAGGGCTCCCTAAAGCCATGTTTCTGTGATACATTTCTCCTTCCCTCCATATTTTTTTTTCTGTACACAAAAAGAAATCATCAGGACAACGTCAGCTGGTAAATTTCTAAGATTGATTGAGCTGATACATACAGTGAGTGAACATGGTCATTTATACTGAAATTTAATCCTCACGGTAAATTTCTTCTGTCACAATTAAAATGTGGAATTAAAAGTTTTATTACAAAAATTAATGTCATTCACTCAAAGCCCTCCATATTTCACTCTAAATGTTTAATATCCACTGTCATAAACTACCTTTCAATATAATACCTATATTATAGGAGAAGTATATATACTCAGAAGCATAGGACTATTTACAGTCTCTGGAATTTGCCTTATATTTATCTAATTACTACATCTTTATTTTTGGTTAAGGTATCTTTCCCTATCTTAATTCTAGATTTAAACATATGAGTACATCAAGCCTCATGCTAATTTAATTTCTTCTCTAGATAACATTCCCACCAAAGTAGTCAGAATTCATCTTTAGTTCCTCCATTTTCCTTTGTGCATTATTTATACTTAATTTTAGGCAATTACCACAAAATGCCTTGTATTATATTGTTAGCTCTATATTTATAAATGTGCCCAAACAAGGCAGATGACACTATGCATCAGAATATAAGTATACAATGACATTTATTGTGATGATTTGTCTTCATTTGATTTATTTAAAGATGTCACTGAGAATTCTCTATCATAGACTTGCTCGAACCATACTCTAAGCCTAAATGGTGGCTCTTATGTGTTGGCTTTTTCACCCAATACCAACTTCCCTAGTTGGTGATATAGATTAGTTTTAATGATTTGATTTTTAAAATCAATTCTTGGGGCGCCTGGGTGGCTCAGTCGGTTAAGCGTCCGACTTCGGCTCAGGTCACGATCTCGCGGTATGTGAGTTTGAGCCCCGCATCGGGCTCTGTGCTGACTGCTCAGAGCCTGGAGCCTGTTTCAGATTCTGTGTCTCCCTCTCTGTCTGACCCTCCCCCGTTCATGCTCTGTCTCTCTCTGTCTCAAAAATAAATAAACGTTAAAAAAAAATTTAAAAATCAATTCTTGAGCTCAATTCCTTTTCTCATATCATCTGAATTTATAGTAACAACCCACAAGGACTCTGTTCAAGTCTTGTCCTGTTTACAGGTATACTTGCCTAAAAAATGGGTCTATGTGATACTCGCTTATACATACGGACTCAGGAAAAAGAATGAAGTGAAAATTCTCCTTTGGAGAAAGTTGACAGAATTGGAATTTAGAACAGTGGCATTCTATTCCTGTTGGGTAACAAATTTTACTAACCATTCGTGTCAGTTCTTCTAAGAAAAAAATCACAAGTATTGTTAATTGCAGAATAAATACGTGTTAACACTGCTTAAAACAGAAAGTGTTAGAATTCTTACTCATATTTGAGGATTTTATTGAATTTCAAGTTTAATATAATGCATCATACATGATCCAATAAGAAATACATTTCCTGTCCTTTCCCAAATATTTCTTAAAGCACGATAGACCTTGCAAAATGTTATGCTGTGTTTGTTCTGTTTGCTTTGGCTGTCTTCAGAGACTTTTCCTCTTTGTAAAATGAGGAAATTAATTTTTTTCTAAGGCGATTTTTCCTTCTACTATGTAATTATCCTAAATCCTTGAGTAAATCTCTTGAACGCAGTATAAATAGAACAAATTCAGGAACATTTTTAGTGATTGTACCAAAATATTTGAAATGATCTGTAACTTCCTTTTATGACTGAATACAAACTTGAATATCAAATGAAAATAGTGAAAAGCTTATCCAGGGTTTTCACTGATGTAGTTTTATGGTTGCTATACTTTATTCCCTCTGATAAGTGTTTGTCATTGTCTGAGCACTATGTTAAGCATGTCAAGCACTGTTTCACTCAATTGCTTCACCAATACAATGAGATGAAGTCTATGATAATCTCAGTTGCCCCGATCAGAAAGATGAGGTTTGAAGGAGTGGAATAATGTGATGAGATCACTGGCAAGGAGATTTCCCATGAGACCTCACACTCTTAAAAGTTATGTAAAATGTTCTCATCTAACCCTCCTGTATGAGGTGGGGAATCAATAACATTAGAGGGTCATTATGGGGGGGGGTGGTATTTAGTAACAATTGAAAATGTTAAAATAAAATAAAACTTCTATACATCACTTTATTATTTTTTATTTAAAAATATTTTTGTAATGTTTATTCAGTTTTCCGAGACAGAGAGAGAGCACAAGCAGGCAGGGGCAGAGTGGGGGGAGACACGAAATCTGAAGCAGGCTCCAGACTCTGAGCTGTCACACAGAGCCTGACATGGGGCTGGAACCCACCAACCCTGAGATCATGACCTGAACCGAAGTTGGAGGCTTAACCCACTGAGCCACCCAGGTGCTCCCCCACGGCCCTTTATTAAAATGTTTTCTAACGTTTAAAAATTCTATATATCACTTTAAAGCAGACATGATAGAGATCCTACCAGGAGTAAGAGGAGGACCATGGGCAACAGTTGGATCTTCCGCATTTGTGCTCAGGACTCATTTGATTGGCTACGTAATTCTTCACAGTGATTTGCAGTCAGAATAGTTTTGACTTTTATGATTTTCAGTTACTACAAAACTTATATATGTAATTGTGTGTGAGTGTGTATAATGAGTACATTGTGATAGAGTTGATTAAGAGACTGAAAACTCAAGAAAACGGTTTCATTTTTAGTATGGTTTTACTTTGAGGCGCCTGGGTGGCTCGGTCAGTTGAGCATCCGATTGGACTTGGCTCAGGTCATGATCTCATGGTTCATGGGTTCAAGTTGAGCATCGGGCTCACTGCTGTCAGCACAGAGCCCACATAGGATCTTCTATCCTCTTCTCTGTCTGTCCCTCCCCTGCTCACATGCTCTCTTTCAAAAATGAATAAACATTTTAAAACATAAATAAATAGGAGTGCCTGGGTGGCTCAGTCGGTTAAGCGTCCGACTTCGGCTCAGGATCTCGCAGTCCGTGAGTTCGAGCCCCGCGTTGGGCTCTGTGCTGACAGCTCAGAGCCTGGAGCCTGTTTCAGATTCTGTGTCTCCCTCTCTCTGACCTTCCCCTGCTCATGCTCTGTCTCTGTCTCAAAAATAAATAAAAACATTAAAAATATATTTAAAAAATAAAAATTAATTAATTAAATAAATTTCTCTTGTTAACAAAAGTAAAAATCCATATTTATAAATGAATTGAAGAATAAAATAAAAAGGTAATGATAAAATATAAAAAAGAAAGTTAAAAAGATAAAAAGTGTAATAATTTTTCCAATTCTCTGAGGTTTCTCTTTATCAAACTCATAAAACACTTTGTCCTGAGAATGGTGATAACATGACTAATAATTACAAAGTTCTTCCTACTGCTAAGTGCAGTGATAATTTATTACTGTGAATTATCTAATTCCCACAAAACTATGATTCTGTTTTATTAATTTTGTGTTATTAAATATCAGAGAAGTGAGGCACAAAGGGGCCATGTAACTTGACCAAGGTCACACAGAAAATGAGAGAGCTGGAGTCTGAACCAATGGAGTCTGAGTTTAGAGCAAAGCTCTTAGCCACTATCATATACTGTCTAACATTTGATTAAAATCTGTATGTACCACATCAGTTCCTTTTTAAAAAATTAAGATAAGGGACACCTGAGTGGCTCAGTCAGCGAAGTGACTGACTTCAGTTCAGGTCATGATCTAATGGTTCATGAGTTCAAATACTGCATCTGGCTCTGTGCTGACAGCTCAGAGCCTGGAGCCTGCTTCACAGATTTTGTCTCCCTCTCTCTCTGCCCCTCCCCCATTCATGCTCTGTCTCTGTTTCGCCCTCAAAATAAATAAATAAATAAACGTTGAAAAAAATTAAAAATTAAGACAAAAAAGAGGGTTAGCATAATCTGGATTTTCATCTATTTGGCATATAGTCTGTCTAAAACAAAATGTGTTATTTGGAGGAGAATGCTTGTAAATATCAGCCTAAAACCATTTGCATTATCTATTTAAAAACAAAACAAATATAAAACTAAAGCAGCTATTTCTTTAAAGGTTAATATACCAGAGTTGAAAACATTGGTAGACACTAGATTTAAGCTAAATTTGAGAGACTGCATCAATTTTTTTCAAATCAGTATAAGAATATATGATTTTAAATGCAACATCTAAGAGTTAAGAAGTACGGTAAGAAAAGCAAAAATCAGTTTTTGCCCCACCTCCAGAATGCTGAACACCAAAAAATTTATTTATAAATACTTTTAACTAATTTATCTATTGATGTGTCAATTTTACTTACCAACCTCTTCTTGCAAATGGAGATACTAGCTATCTTAGTCCGTAAATCCCCAACTCCCATACCTTCCTCATGAATTCCTGGTTAAATCTATATTCAGGTTTTTAATTTACATACTATATAAATATTTTTCACACTGAGGCTTGTAGCATGCATCATCATTTTTTCCCATAGTTTTTTTTTTTCCTGTTTTCCCGGAGTTAATTTTTGCTTCATATTGTTTGTTTGAAAATACTGTTTGTTTGTTTTAACCTTGGGTTAACTCTTTCATACTCTCCAGTGTCTAAGTGAAGTGGCAATAGGATTTTCTAGAGAGTGAACTTTGTGAGATGATCTGGTTTATCCAGTTCTCAAGTCTGTGTGTCATGGGCCACCCTTCCCGGTGGTTTTACACCTCTTGCTTCATCTGGGACACCGCACAGTATAGCCCTGGAATATCGATTTGCTAACAATTCCCTCTGCTCTTCTGCTATTGTTTCCCCTCCCAACCCCATCGGAACTCATGTTTTCCTCCATCTTCATTTACTTCCTCATTTTGATATAGCAGAGCTTATAATAGTTTTCTTAGAAATGGAATAAAGAGATCGTTTGGAACTCTGTAGCTCTGAAATATCCTTGTTCTTTCTTCCACATTATATCACAGTGAGTGATGGAGAAGCACACGGCTTTCCTATTCCAGATCCTTTGAACGAGAACTAATATCTTTTTCTCAGAATCTTCGTTTCATCTATAAAGTTCTGAAATTTCTGAGTAATAAGCTTGGCAAAGGATGTTTATCTTCAAGCCTGACAAAAACTGTATTTTTGTTCAAAAACAATGTTTCATCTTTTTTCTCTTAATACAACTCTTACTAGTAGTCCATTTTACAGTCCTCCTGGATTGATCTTCAAATCTATCGCCTATTGTAATCTTCATGTTTTCTATTCTAATTTCTGAAGACTTTAATATTTTCTTCCAATATGTTTACTGACTTTTGCATTTCTGTTATGATTTTTTTAATCCTAGGACAATTTCAGGTCCTGCTTTTATAGGTTATTATTTTTATTTTATATATGTGATAACTTACGGTTAACTTCGCTCCATTTGCTTATATATTTTTCATTTCCCCCCCTGTTCTCAGGCATTACATCTGGTGATTGGGGCTCTCAGGCATTATATGTTGTGATCGGGATTATGAATGTCTCTTGTTTTCATTAAAAATGAAGTCAGTCTTCTTATTTTTTATGTGTTTTGGAGAAAATGGAACGAAAAGGACACAATGATTTAATTCTCATGTAAAGACTGACAGCAGGTAAAATGTAATATGACTTCAGTTGCAAAGCTAAACTTCATATGTAATTTAAATATTTATTCATATGCACTTTCTAAAGTTGTTAATTTAATATACATTAGTCAACCCATGTGTCACTTAAATGATTATAAAGCTATATGTGGCTGAAAAGATTAATATTATTAAATAATCTATAACAAGTTTTAAAAGCCAATTTTAAGCATATTTTTAATGTGTGTTTATTTATTTTGAGAAAGAGATAGAAAGCGAGCAGGGGAATGGAGAGAGAGAAGGAGACAGAATCCCAAGCAGGTTCCATGCTGTCAGTGAAGCCACGAACTGTGAGATCGTGACTTGAGCCAAAATCAAGACTCAGATGCATAACCCAATAAGGCACCCAGGTGCCTGGAGCACATCTTAAAAGCACATTTAATTTGGAATAATTATTTTATCATATATCATGATTATGTACATTTTTAAAAAATTCCTGAGAAAGTAAAGGATCTGTGTGTCTGAATACTTGGGCATAATAAGTCAAATTCTTCCTCTCCCTACTTATATCATGAACAACTTAATTAATGGGCTATTTTTTCAATCAATTTGGCTATAACTGGAACTGGTACATACATTTGGAAAAACATATTCTTTTATTGTACAACAAAGAAGTAAGTTCAGATTTTTCCTGGAATTTTAATACTATACACATTTAGAAATTAAAGTATCTTTTACAACTATCGGAGTGATATATCATTTCTATGAGGATGTCTCCATGCTGAATTTGTCAATAAAAAGGAGGCTAGATAATTTTTGTTCATAGAAATCAGATAAAAGAAGTTTTTAAAAATATGGGTATGGGTTTAAAGCAGATAGCCTCAAATAGTATCATTATTGTGCTTTTGTTGTGTTTGGTGAATACATATAAGAATATATATATATATATATATGAATATATATGTTATATATTATGTACTTATTAAGTATATTATATATTCAAACATATAAATATGTAACATATATTTAGGTTTATATGTATATATATGCATATATATATATATGCACTTATACTCTGTTTTGTTGTATTTGCCCTATTTCATTATTTCACTTTATTCCAATATTTGCACTTCAGTTGGTTTAATGAAATACATGCATATTTCATGTTTATTTTGAACCAATATATTTATCTGTGAGACTCTTGTGGTAACACATGATTCTGAAAGGGTTTTTTTTTCATTAGAATATCCAAAAATCTTTCAATCTCTTTTAAAGTCTAATCACTAAAAATGATAATAATTTTTAATATTTCTTTAAAATTTTTAAATTTTTAATAAAATATATAAATCTTAGGGTAGCCTTTCATGGAAGTTCACCTGATATCTAGGAATACTCTGCATTTCATGTTTGTTTCAGCACCTAGTTCTAAATAATACAATTTTTATGCAAATGATCTTATTGTAAGTTGTGCTGACTGGCATCCAAAGTCCTATCACAACTACCTTCCCCTTGCTCCCTCCCACCATAAGAGTGGAAAATGCAAAAACAAGTGATTGCTTCCTCCATCTCCACTGCAGTTAAAGATGTATATGTGTTCCCATTCAGATCAGTGAAAACTCTGTTGGAGACTTCTGCAAAAACAGTTCCTTGTCTGAAAGTGGAAGTGAAGGAGCTTTTTGGCTGTTGCCTCTCGCTGCTCTTGAACGTGATCGCGGTGCACGGAGCTGCATCAGCAGTCTGTGCCGGTCAGCTGACAGCGAGTGGGTTAAATTGAAGACCCAAGGTTGACACAGCACATCATCCTTAGAAAGGGTCTAAGTCCTTCATGACAGTATTAAACAGTGAAAGCTTTTCCTAACAGTTACTCGTTATGTAGGGGGGGAAATCCATTTTTTAGAAGACGATATTGATGGATTTTCTGTCACTTGCTAAAAAACACATCTTAGAAGAAAGAGAAATCATCCACATTACAAAAGACACACACACACACACACACACACACACACACACACACCACACATCCAACATGAATTGTTAGGCAAGTATTTCATAGGATAAATGTTAGGGGTTAAAATTTCTGTTTTTATGAAAAGTAGTAACAACACAGGATGATTGATGTATTAAGCAGAGAAAGAAAAGGAACATTTTTATTTTAGTATAGTTTTTTTTGTTTGTTTGCTTGTTTGTTTTCTTCTGACTTACTACTGTTAAATAAAATGCCAAATAAGTTATCTTGGATCTGAATTCATCCACACTCAATTAGAAAGAGACAATAAAATAGTCTAAGATTTTTACAAAGTATGAAGATTCAAGAGTCACCTGTGCACTGTTTAAATGACATAGAAATTTCTATTTCAAATTATTTTTATTTTAGCTTGTGACTGAGACTAAAACAAAATATAAAAGATCCTATTTATATTTTATGAAACTATATCACTACAATTAATGTATTTTATTGAGGAAGTGTAACTGAGCATAGTTTTACAAATATTTATCAGCAAATGTACTATTTTTTTACATTAAAAGTTCCTAAGGAAATAAAAGTTTAAGTTGATTTCTTTTTAGAACTCTAAAAAGAAACGAAATATATAACAGAACATAATGTTGAAGTATATAGATTTTTCCACAGGTTAGATTATTGCATATTTTTGAGTTAACTATAGATATTTTATGAAGATTAAGTCCCAAACTCTTGTCAGTTCTCAGATTTACCTTTTACAAAAGCAAGTTCCAACAGAGTGGACAGAAAGATTTTGAGATGCTTATTGACCATTACCTGCTTGCAGGGGGAGGGGGTCAGCGAGTTTGATGTATTGACAACCAAGGCTGCCTAAAAACATCTTCAAAAGGGGTCACATGATAGTCATGGATTTCATCACTACAACCATTGTTCTAGGGTTCAACAAATTGCAGCCTTTAGAGGTGAGAATCTCAAGGCTGATATAATCTGCTGCCTTGGTTAATGTTCAGTGTTTCTCTGAGTATTCAAAAATCCCAAGAAAGTAATTAGTAGAAAGTAATTGCTGTTTTTTGGATAAAACAAAGTTACATATTACAAGATTACCGAAAAAAAAAGTCCTTACTTAATTATCTCTTTTTAGAGAGAAAGTAAATCTGTACCTTTTTTTCTTGAATCAATACATAAAGGAAAAAACAATAAAAGTGGTTAGAATTGTGAATGTGACATGTGAGTTATGGAAGCAGATAGGCCATGACAACACATATATGTTGCATTTTTGTGGGAGCACACATGTATATGTGTGTATATATATATATATACACACACATGCACACAGTTAAGCTGAAGTCATTTTACAATTAGTTATTTTCACGTATACAATGTATTACTGAAATCTCCATTTGTTCTGAATATATTCCTTGTGTTTGAGTGGGATAATTAAGAAGAATAAAAACACCCAAAAATAAAAAAATAAAGCTCACAGTCAGAATTCCTATAGAAAGAAATGAAGACTTCAGTGATGGGCATTGAGGAGGGCGCTTGTTGGGATGAGCACTGGGTATCGTATGTAAGCGATGAACCACAGGACTCTACCCGCAAAACCAAGAGCACACTGTACACACTGAACGTGAGCCAATTTGACAATAAATTATATTAAAATAATCAGAGATGTTCTTTCACTCTTAAAAAAAAATGAAGACTTCACACCAAAGTATTTACAAGAAAATGTAGCGGTCCACCTTTGTGGGCACACACATTCATGTGTGTGTTTCACAGAATCTCCCCAAGAAGGAATTTATAGGAAGAGGTACTCTAACCCAGAGGCTAAGTCAAATTCTCTTGGTTAATATTGAACACTAGCTGCATCATCTGAGGAAAGTTCTTAACATCCCTGCTTGTCTTTTGGTAATAGGCTTCTAAGATCACCTTCCTCATAAGGTTCACCCATGAAAAGGGCTTAGAGGAGAGCCTGGCATGTCAGAACTACATAAAAATTGGCTCTGACTACTATTTTTATATAGCTATTAACATCTGGGAGAGCTAGAGTTCTGGTGTCTGTCTCTAAGTTGGATACTCCTAGTGTGTCCTTTGATAAATGTTTGATTATTGGAGTTCCCCATTTGTCCTTCTTTCTCATCTGCAGGAAATACTATGATTGGTGACACAACAGTGCTCCCTAATTTCATGTGACTTGGGGGCATAGAGGAAGGAGAGCTTACTGCTCTCACCTCTCATTATCTTCAATTTTTTCAGCCAGAGATTTTTTTTGTTTTTTTTTGTAAAACGAACTTCACTGCACATTTTAGAATGTATTTACTAAGTCAATATCTTCCTCTGCTTGTCAGAGCTGAGGATGAAAAGGTGGTGTCACTTCATTATTTATTTCTGGAATATGTTCTAACTAATTTAGGTTTCATAATGATGGAAACGAACTGTTGGTAATCATACCTGTGTTAATAGAGAAAATATACATTAGTTTTATAGGACATATATCCAATATTTGCTGAACTAAGCTTATTTTATTTTAAAAGTTTGCTACTGGGGCGCCTGGGTGGCGCAGTCGGTTAAGCGTCCGACTTCAGCCAGGTCACGATCTCGCGGTCCGGGAGTTCGAGCCCCGCGTCGGGCTCTGGGCTGATGGCTCAGAGCCTGGAGCCTGTTTCCGATTCTGTGTCTCCCTCTCTCTCTGCCCCTCCCCCGTTCATGCTCTGTCTCTCTCTGTCCCAAAAATAAATAAAACGTTGAAAAAAAAAATTAAAAAAAAAAAAAAGTTTGCTACTAATACGAGTAAATGGGAATTGCTAAATAATTTCTGGAAAATAAATATCTAGCAAACAATATGATCATGTTTACCAAGAAAATTTAAGGCAATAGACCTCCTAATATATTTACAATATATACTTTGGAGCAACACAATAGCTAAATTATTAAATATACGTCATGGTTTAGAAACTATCAACAAATTATACCATGAAAGATCTCTAATGACAATGATTTTTCAATATCATTTTCTATTTTCAGGCTAGCTTTGTTTTTCTAAATTTTTTAATTTAGCATTTATTTATTTTTGAGAGACAGAGACAGAGCATGAGCAGGGGAGGGGCAGAGAGACAGGGAGACACAGAATGTGAAGCAGGCTCCAGGCTCTGAGCTGTCAGCACAGAGCCCAGTGCAGAGCTTGCACCCAGGAACCATGAGATCATGAAGTAACCGTAAGTCGTATACTTAAAGGACTGAGCTACCCACGCACCCCTTTTAGGCTATCGTTTTAACTGTAAATGTAGGCTTTTCAGCATTGCAAATCAAATGGTTTGTCTTCTGCACACATCTGAGTAACTCATTCAAGATATGAACTAGCTAACATGTGGAATAGAATATTCTTCTCTTCTGTAGCGCTTTTCCCATTTATTTTATTAGATTGTGTACATTTTTGAGAAAATGCTAGTCCATTTTCTGCCCTTCCCTCTAAATAACTTGAATCCTTTCAGCTGACCCTAGAATTGTTTATTCATGTTTCAGGGAATACCTCCAAAATCCCTTCAAGTTTTCTCATGCCACGAACATGGTGTTCAAAACTACTTTCTATCAAGACTCAAATGAGTGCAGACTTTTTTAATAAATGAACATTTGCGTCTTGTGGTCTGTTATTACCTGTGCATTTGCACGGGTGTATTTCCATGGAGACAGTCTTTTTCATTGTGTATAGTTTAGTGATTACCAAAGTTACCATTTAACTTTATTCTATTTACTTATACAATGTAAATGGAATCCTAATCTCACTTTCATTCTCTCAGAATGATTTTTGCATGTAATATGATCTTTCTAAAAAAAGGAACCCTCTATTAATTGTGCATGCCTTTCCTTCAATTGTCTCTTTCTCTCCAATATTATCATCCCATGTGTTTTCATATCATATTTTTGAAATTTCAGAATGTTAAGATTTCCTAAGAGAAAGGCAATTATGTAATGTTTTTAATCATCTGAAAAACTTACCTCTCTAGAGATAAATCAGACTGAGTTGTTTTTACATCAAATCTGATGACAAACTTGGAATCATTTATGTATTTTTAAATTCACTTTTTATGATATTATTATGATTTATTTTCTCACGGAATTTACTATTCACTTCAATTAGACCAAGTGCACTTTCTAGTCCACAAACATTGGCATAATATTCAAGGATTAATCCTTCCTAAGGCACCTCAGCAAATGTGTGTGAACTTTATAGATGATGGTGCTTCTCTTGAAACTTTATCTAATTCTTGATAGTTCCTATTATTTTTTTAATAACCAGTTGCATTATTGCTCTTTTTCTACTTGGACTTGTGATTTGTTAAATTATTTTTTTCTGCTGATTTTATAGCACTTTTGAGGAAAATACTTGACAGAATAATCATTTAAAAAAGTAATCCTAAATCTCTATTTTAATGTATTTCATTTTTGATAAGTTCAGTTAACAGAGGGGGCAATGATTTTGACTTTTATTCCAGAATTTATGATGATTAATTTCACTGGATTCTTTAAGGCTTTTTGGTTTTGTTGGTTGATTATTTCTTCTTCACATGAATTATTGTTTCATTATTTTTTGGTAACATAGCTTTTCTTTTTTTTTTAAATAATCTGTTATTTACAAAGCAACTCTCTCTGAATGGTTTTGTTTATCTCTTTTATATGTCTTTGTTTGACATCAAGCTTTATTATAATCATAATGGGTAGGAGAAGCCATGTAACTAACAAGTATTTTGTTTCAGAAGCCATCAAAAGTTATCTGTGTTGACTGTGAATTTATGACGCAGGACCATAATAACAATTATGCAAGAAAAACATCTTCAAATAAGAATGAAGTAATACACTGAATTTCACATTACGAAGGGTGTGTGTGTGTGTGTGTGTGTGTGTGTGTGTGTGTATTTAGAAAGTTTTGAATTTTTTTTATCTCAAGTCATTCTTTTTGACAAAATCACAGAGTATTTTCTGTAGTAAATGTTATTTCAGAAGGTAAAAACTGTGATACAAATGCATTAACACACATACAAAGAGAGACGATTGTATAACAGTTTTTATCCAGTTTTCTGGATAAGATTATGACTTTCAACATTTTTTCTTGTTCTGATGATTTTTACTACATTTTTAGAATTTTATCTTTTTGAAATTAATTGCGTACTTTTTTACTCTGTTCCTCTTGTGTCATTGTGTGACGTTTTTCAATATGCATATGATAAAATATTAATTTGTGAAATTCCCCAGAGACCATTTTAAGATACTGAGTGAGGTTTAGAAAATCAAAATAAGTGACTCTGTCTCTTAGGAGTAGATTTAGAAGTTATATATCCTTGGAATTACTGTAATATGAGTCAGATAGCAGAAAACTCTGTGAATGTTAAGTAACTGAAGAAAATGCTCATGATTTCTCAAACTTTTGTCCCTTTCGCATGCCCTGGTCCAAATATTGCAAGTATAAGTTACTCGCTTTGCTAATGAATGGGATATTGATTTCAAATATAAAATTAAATATGAAATTTTACATCAAGAACTAAATAAACCATTAATAAAAATTATTTATGAATATGTCACTCTATCTAAAAATACCAAGTAAAAATTAATAACTCAGCACTGTTATAATTAAAATATATACTTCCATTTGCAGGAATACTTCTGTATATTTGTGAGTGTGTATGCGTGTGTGTATATAAATGCGTTTTCCTATACAGAAAAAAAAAGTTATTCTCTGGCTAAATTTACCCATCATCCATGAATTCAACAGGTATTAACAGATAGCCTACTATGTGTCAGACCCTGCTCCAAGAGCCAAGGATAAAGTAAACCTACGGTTTGTATTCAATCCGGTAGGGAAGGCAGATAATGAACAAATACCCAAAGAGGTCATTTCACATGGAGATATATTCCATGAGGGAAACAGGTAGAATTCCGGAATGGTTCGTAAGGTCAGACTGGCAAATACTTTCTGAGTGGATGACACCTACTTTAGAGCTGAACATTAAGGAAGAGCTTGTACACAGAGAGTTAGGGAAGTAATTTTCCAGACACGTGAAAAGTGCATGCAAAGGTCTTACTATCAGACAGAGGTTGCCAAGTTCTAAGAACAGATAAAAACATTAGTGCTAGGTGAAGACGGGGTAAGTAGGCAGATACAGATCAGAAAGCTTAGTAGATCAAAGGACGATGAGAGCTTTTCTTGCAGTGCCAAGAGAGGGCACAGGATTTTAAGCAAAGGAGCCATGTGATATAATATATAAATGAAAATATCACTTTAGGGGCACCTGGGTGGCTCAGTCGGTTAAGTGTCCAACTTCGGCCCAGGTCATGATCTCACGGTTCATGAGTACAAGCCCCGCGTCAGGCTCTGTGCTGATGGCTCAGAGCCTGGAGCCTGTTTCAGATTCTGTATCTCCCTCTCTCTCTGCCCCTCCCCCGTTCATGCTCTGTCTCTCTCTGTCTCAAAAATAAAGAAACGTTAAAAAAAATTAAAAAAAAAAAGAAAATATCACTTTGGCCAATATGACCATATGAATTTTGTAGGTGAATTACTGGAAATGTATAGACCAGTTAGAAGGGCAACAAAAGAGTTCAACTGATAAATGATGGGGGGTTGGCTTCATGCCTTAGCGAAAGAAAAAAAAAAACAGGAACATGGGGATTTCATAGATACATTGATCAGAACTTGCTGAAGGACTGTTGTGTAGGTGGAGAAGAACAGAAAACGAGGTTTCCTAATTGTATAATTTGGTCAGCTGGGTACCCATGAATGTAAATTCCTTATGTGAGAAAGACTGAAAGAGAAGCATGTTATGTAGACATGGGAATTGAGTTTTTAATTAGCACACAAACATTTAGAAATCCTGGTGACACACAGCCAGCAATAAAGTCCCATTTAACCACCCTGACATTCATGTTACTGTATGTAGAAAACACAGGTTTTGCTGTAAGGGCAAATTTAGTTTGAAGCTTATCAGTTACATAATCTTGGGCAATGTATTCAAATTCTATAAGTTTTATATTCCTTGACTATAATAAATATGTCTATCTTATAAATTTGTTAAATGCATACATGAAAAATATATGTGTTTTACACGTGTGCATCCAGGTAATTACAGTTTAATTATTTGACCATTAATTTAATATATTAAAATGTATTGTAAATCAGATGTTCAGCAAAATAATTAGCAGAAAAACTTGGTCTTTTCATCAACATTTTCAAAAATACTATTTTAAGTTAACAGTTGTAAATAACATTGTCCTAGATATATGGAAATTGATAAACACAATGAAGAATTTTAAAATCCATTTTTTAATGTTATTTATTTTGAGAGAGAGAGAGAGAAAGCAGAGAAGGGGCAGAGGGAGAAGGAGGGGGCGAGAGAACCCAAAGCAGGCTCCTAGTTCAGTGCAGAGCTTGAGGTGGGGCTCGATCTCACAACCATGAGATCCTGACCTAAGCCAAAATTGAGTTGGACGCTTAACCAACCGAGCCATTCAGGTGCCCCAACACTGTGAACAATTTTAAAAACACATCTTGGATCATTTCTCCCACTGGTTTTCCCTCAGAATTCTATAATGACATTTTGGGGGAAATTTAAATAAATTCAAAAGGTACATAGTTAAAAAATTGGTATGAATAAAGAATAAGGAAGAAAGACTGTCTGGATAGATACAGTGACTGAAAAGTGGAAAGAATCAGAATTCAGTCTAAATTATTGAAGTGATTGGTTGCTTTTTGTTTGTTTTCTTGCTTTAATAGAAATGGAGGTTTGTAGGGAAGATGTTCTTGGGCAATAAAAAAGATAAAAGTCTTAGTTTTAGACATGTTGACTATGAAGCATCTATGTGGAAACATGCTTATGGCTATGTGGAAATACTCTAGATGTGGGACAGGAGACCTCACTGAGTAGTTAGGTCTATATTTGAGATTAAGTTCCTAGAATTATTGACTGTTTAGCAAAAATTTGAAACTTTAATACTTCATGAAATTCAGGTATTGTTCCACCCCCCCCCCCCCCACAAAACCCATCCTGGGAGTCTCACAACAAACATTTGCAAAATATTTATTTAAAATTTGGTGATAGTTTATTTCATGCACAGTTTACTCTTGGATTCTTCAGTCAATACAAATAAAAGAAATAATCATTTTTCTATATACTATACTA
Source organism: Prionailurus bengalensis (assembly GCF_016509475.1). Taxonomy (NCBI): domain Eukaryota; kingdom Metazoa; phylum Chordata; class Mammalia; order Carnivora; family Felidae; genus Prionailurus; species Prionailurus bengalensis. Next base: position 224,303,746 of record NC_057343.1, read on the forward strand.
TATTTATTTATTGCCAATTATCCTACCAGGCTTTTCTAATACAAACTGTACTCCATTTTTAATTACTCATCTTCCTTAATTACCCGTCCTCACAAAATTTTCATTCCCTCCATTGAATGGACTATTGTCATTTCCCTATGCTCCATGACCCCTTAGAACCAGAAATTCAGTCTTTTTCCAGGCAATGACCTTATCTGTTTTGTAAAATACAGCAAATCAGGTAGAAGTTGTTTGATAAATATTTGCTAAGTATATTGAATAAATGAATGATTTTCAAATGTTCTAGTAAAATGATACAGCAATCATAATTTCCATTCTTAAGCATTCTAAATTCCAATAACCTTTATATCTACTTAATTTTAGCACCTTTACTCTTGCTATAGTTTTGCAACTTGTTAAAATGTAAAAGTTCTATGGCATTATGGTGCTAAATCTGAAAGATTGGAAACCAATAGAAGCTCACTGAAAACAAGTTGAGTAACTGTACTTTTACATTAATGTCTGTCTTTGCAACCTAATAAACAAAAATAAGCTTTACTGACTATTCTCAATCAGATTCATATTTTTAGAAAACAGTGTTTTCTAGAGTAATCCATTGCAATTTAAGAGTTTTATTATGAACACAAGTAATTTGATTATGAATATTCTGTAAGTAAAAAGAATTATGTTGCTGAACTTTACAAGAAACTTCTAGAAATGTAATGTAATGTAATGTAATGTAATGTAATGTAATGTAATGTAATGTAATGTAATGCATCTCTTTACCAAAATTGATGTCAATATAGAATTGACTTGATAAGGATTACTTGCACTGCCATTAATAATCCTATCTCCGGGCGCCTGGGTGGCGCAGTCGGTTAAGCGTCCGACTTCAGCCAGGTCACGATCTCGCGGTCCGGGAGTTCCAGCCCCGCTTCAGGCTCTGGGCTGATGGCTCAGAGCCTGGAGCCTGTTTCTGATTCTGTGTCTCCCTCTCTCTCTGCCCCTCCCCCGTTCATGCTCTGTCTCTCTCTGTCCCAAAAATAAATAAACGTTGAAAAAAAATTAAAAAAAATAAATAAAAATAATCCTATCTCATAGATATAATACGTACACTGATATACTTAAATATATAGATGCATAGATGTTATTACAGTAGCAAATTATGGTGAGTACCACTCTTCTTCTTTAACCAGGTACTACACAGGAGGTTTTCTATGATAGATTCATTGTACACTATGGCTAGGGCAATTCAATTATTAAAATTTTAATTAAAATTTCTCCTGATATATGAGTAGTTACTAAATTATGTCATGATTTTCTCTACCATACTAGTTACGTAATTTTGTTTGAGGTTTGATATCACTGAGTGTAGACCTCCTTGTCTTAAAATTCATTAATGTTTATTTTATTTTGAGAGAGAGATAAAGCAAACAGGAGACCGGGGAGAGAGGATCCCAAGCAGGCTCTGTGCTGTTTCAGTGTAGAGCCTGAGGCGGGGCTGGAAATCACAAACTGTGAGATCATGACCTGAGCCAAAATCAAGAGTCAGACACTTAACCAACTGAGCTACTCAGGCGCCCCAAACTTCTATGTCTTAAATGTGGACACTAATTTCATTTTCATGAGCTATATGAAAGGATATAAGGTTCACAGTAAGCATACAAGTATATGTAATCAGAACTCAATTATTGGCACGTATAATTATTATTAACCAGAACTCCTATTTATTAAATGACTCTGAATGATTGGCCCCATATTTTTTTCTATTCCTAGCATCCTCACCTTCAATTAACCCTTTTGATGAAAGAAAAGATCGAGGTTGAGAGAGATCGAGCAATTTTTCAGTAGCTATGTGAAATAGTATTCAAATAAAAGGCTTTGAACTACAGAATTGTTCTTTCTTCCATGTAATTTAATTTACGGACAGTAGTATATCTGCATGTATTCTTTCACGTTTTTATTCATTCTAACTTGGGCTTGAGAAATCCATTCCCATTACTTCCTCCAGGATTTTATTATGTGATCTCCCACATTGCTGTTTTCAACTTCTCTCGCCTTAGTATTTGTTTTAAATGTGGACTTAAATTAATTTCATATCTATCACCAATTTTGTGTCTTTTGACAAGAAGTTATATTGAATTCTGGAAAAAAAAAAACAGTTAATAATAGAGGGCAAACAGGAATACCTTAATCTTCATTTATTATTATTAATTTTGTGTTTCCTTGAACTTTGAATTCATTGTTCCTTCAAGTGCAGAGTTCTTATGAGATGGCTGTATTGTTTGGGTGGAACAGGGATGCTGTGATCAGTGAGTTTTGTGTGGTTTGTTTAATTGCTTTTCATGCTAGCTGCCATGCTTTTCCCTTCTGAGAATCTCCTAATCTTCCTGTTATACAAAGCAAGGCTCTTGGTTATATTCCCTGCTTCTGTCCCATAATAGTATTGAAATTGTACTGTCTTGTTCATTAAATGTGACCATTTCATATATTGAATGTCTAAATAATATTCTAGTCTTAAAATTCAAACTAACTTCTTTCAGAGCTAACTAAGTCAGTCACTTCAAAAATGGCAATTATGAGGGCGCCTGTGTGGCTCAGTCGGTTAAGCATCCAACTCTCGATTTCAACTCAGGTCATGATCTCAGGGTCCTGAGATTGAGACTCTCATTGCACTCTGTGCTGACAGCACTGGGTCTGCTTGGGTTCTCTCTCCTTTCTCTCTGCTTCTTACCACATTCTCTCTCTTTCTCAAAATATATAAATATTGTAAACAGAAATAGAAAAAATGGCAATTATGTATCTATCTATATATTTTAAGAAAGAATGAAAGTGTATGTACTTAACACAGGATTATCATTCTTGTATATATTGAATATTAATGCACTTTTAGAGACTGTAGACATATCATATACTTCATAAACATAAAACACTATACTTGTGGTTGTATTGTATCAGAAATGATAAATTATTTAAGAAATAGGCTCTAGCTTTCTGATTTGTTACCTGTTTAGACTGCCCAGTAAGATAGCATATAATACACATACATACACATACACATAATAGGCATATGTGCCTACTGAATATTTAAAATGTGGCTAGCACAACTAACAGAATTTTTAACTTTAGTTCATTTGAATTAATGTAATATTAATTATTAATTAATAACTTATTATTAAATATTTATATATGCTGAAATAATATAATATTTTTAAATTAAAGACAATTGTATTGTTTTGCTAGAACTATATTTCACTCTGTTGAAAAATTAATGTTCAAATTGAAGTGTTCTGTAAATTAAATATACATGGATTTTCAATTCCTAGTATGAAAAACAAAATGAAAACTCTCATTAGCAATATTTTTTATTGACTGTATGTTGAAACGATAATGTTTTGGATAGAGGTATTAAAGTAAGATGTATTATCATGATTAATTTTACCTGTTATGTTTTTATAGTGCGGCTGCTAGAAAGTTTAAAACTGTAAGTATCATTTGTACTATCTTTGTATCTGACAGATATCATTGATATAAAGACAACATTGATAAGTCATTCCCCCACTTGCCCCAGTTGGATTCCTTAAGGCTATATGTTTATATGAAAAAAAAAAAGTAGTATCTGAAAATTATCTTTGGGCCCCTTTCTCTGCTAGTAATTTACTAAAAAATTCAAAACCCTGTAGTCAAAAAATAAATGTACAAACTAATAAACGTCTACTTTGTCATGTGGGTTGAGTCCTTCCCTCTGTTTGCTTGAACAATATGGCGAACATGGACTAACGACCCTTCATTACCAGCTGGCCTGTGCCTTTAGAAACACGGGCACGCAGTGGATATAAAGGTTGGATAACTTTTTTTAATTAGAGTAATGAATGGACTTTTTAAAATTAGTAATAAAAGGGACGCCTGGGTGGCTCAGTCAGTTAAGTGTCTGACTTTAGCTCAGGTCACGATCTCACCGTTGTTGAGTTCGAGCCCTGCCTCAGGCTTTGTTCTGGCAGCGTGGAGCCCGCTTCAGATCCTCTGTCCAGGCCCGCCCCATTCTCTGCCCCTCTCCCACATTCATGAGCACATGCATGCATGCACTCTCTCTCTCTCTCTCTCAAAAATAGATAAACATTTAAAAATAAAAATTAGTAAGGAAAATAATCGCATGTATATAGTCACCGAAGTGTCAGAAAAAACATGCCTAATTGTTTCACAACATACCTTTATCCAAATTAAGCATAAAATGATAATATGGTATTGCTGTAAATGGAAATAAAGAAAAGTTATATTCAAGTTTGAAATTATTTTCAAATAGATTATTATGGATTTATATCAATTTTTAAAGAAATTTCAGTGCAGCTCAATGATATTTAATGAATACGGAAAGTTAAAGCAATTGATTAGTCATATCCACTTCAATGTGCTTGTGGATAAAACAATGAATATGCCTGATTTTCTTGCCTTTTCTACAGATTTTCAGTGAGACAATAGCGTTTGTAGAGTAATATCTTTACCTTAATCATAATTTATTACAGTTTCTTTTTGTCAGTCGCCACTTCATTAAATAATTATCATCGTGCCAATCACATGCAGGAAACAATTTTTTTTTGGTTCTATGGACATGACCATACATGTCATTTCACCTTAAGACAAGGAACACTTAATGATTTGTTCAATATATTTCAAACCCAAATTTCAAATGGATGAATTTGTAACTTTTTTTTAAATTTTTTTTTCAACATTTATTTATTTTTGGGACAGAGAGAGACAGAGCATGAACGGGCGAGGGGCAGAGAGAGAGGGAGACACAGAATAGGAAACAGGCTCCAGGCTCTGAGCCATCAGCCCAGAGCCCGACGCGGGGCTGGAACTCACAGACTGCGAGATCGTGACCTGGCTGAAGTCGGACGCTTAACCGGCTGCGCCACCCAGGCGCCCCAGAATTTGTAACTTTGATGTAACCAATGATATTTAATTTTTACATGGAATGAGATGACGAGACTTGACAGCTCTGTTAGATTTGTAGGATTGGCAACTCTGTTACTTCCTGCGACAATAAATCAGTTCAGTAACTGTATCGGTAAATTAGTGAATCCCAATGAGCTGAGAAGAGGGAAGACACAAGGGCTCGTCTACACCCATGGCTAGCCACCCTTCAGCTCTGAAGACCTTTCACTAGCATACAGTATGCTGCAATGCACCTTTTTTTTTTTAATTTATGTACGTTCTTCAAAAATGCATTGCTTAGTTTTATAAATGAATCATTGAATAGATCAAAGATGGGTGGCTTTTCAATTTTACCCACAGAAAAAGCATTTGTCTTTAGAAGTTTATAGATTATGAGTTACCAAACAACTACCTTGCCTAATTACCTTTCTTCCATGTCACCCATAAATTATATCCATTCAGTTTCTTAATTATGTTAGCAGAAAATGGTGAAGCACCCCTATTATCTCATATGCCTCTTCGATCTAATAGGTAGAAATATATGTTTGTGTGGGTATATGTATGTGTGTTAAAATTTTCAGTGCCATGACTACATGAATGTCAGTCTTCATGGATATTGTGATTGAAATAGTAAATGTGTTACCTCTATAGGTGAATTTGTCAGAGAAGAATAGATCAAGCACTGGGTAAAGGTTGCTAGAATGTAAGAATGTAATTTCTTCTAGAACGCTATAGTAAATTCGGTTGGAAATTAAATGTGAAATCAAAAAAATCAGAAATTGGGGTGCCTGGCTGGCTCAGTCAGTAGACCATGCGACTCTTGGTCTTGGGGTTGTGACTTTGAGCCCCATATTGGCTGTAGAGATTACTTAAAAATAAAATCTATAAAAAAAGATAGTCACAAATAAGAAAGGTCCTGAACCAAAATTGAGTACATTCACTGGCTTACATTTACAGTGATTTGCTTTTACTCAGATTTATAAGTCAATATGTTATCGCCATGAATTTTTTTCCTTTGAAATAACATAAGCTATCTTTATTTTTCTCTAAGAATAAATGCAGTGTAGTCGGTGAAAGCAAGTGCATTAGAATCAAACACCTATTTCAAGTCCTGCCTTTGCAGACATAAGTTCCCCTTGAGCATGTTACTTAATTAGTCTAGATTTTACCATTTCTACCTATAAAAAGAATATATATATATGTGTATATCTGTCTCTACTATCTCTTCATTTATATGCAGAGAATACTGAGATCTGAGGAAATTCTATCTGTAGAATATAAATATACATGGAAAGAGTTCCCAAAAATATAAAATACAAAGGAAATAAAAGTTCTTAGTATTTAAGTGATAGACAAGCTATATTGTAACTCCTAAATAATTATTTCAATATGAAAAATAAATATTATTTTTCTCATAAAATTCTGCCTGTTTAACATTGCTAAAATGCGACAATTGCTTATCCTGAAAAGTCATAGTTACCTTTTCTGTCCTTTTTCTTTAACTTTCTTTTTAACTTTTCTAATTAATAAATCAACAGGTATTCATCTAATACCGCCTTTATGATCTCTGGGTTGTATTGAATGAAGTGTACAAAAGGAGGCAATGAATAAACAGCACAATTTCTGTACATTATGGTGTTGTTTTCCACTCTCAGGAGAATCTTCTTTTTTTTCTGTAAAAATGTTTTGGCAAATACAAGTATCAATAATTCTCTACAATAAATTTTGTCCATATAGTTTTGAAAACATAAATGGATTAAGACTTGGTTTCAATTTTATATGATAGTGGCATTTTTATTTAGAACCAAATATATTGGCTATTTGACTGTTCATTACTGTGGAAATAATTAATAGTTTTTGTTACTGTCTGTCCACGGAAATTGATGCGATTGCACATCATTGCGGAGCTTTAAAACGATAGGCATTATAAATGAAACTGCTTCACATTCAAGGGAGATCGGTGATAAAAAACGGCTCAGTGATGGGAAGTTTATAAAACCATGTTTGTTCCTACTGTGAATAAGGAGAGGGAAGCTCACAGAGAACCCCTGGGTTTTACTCCTCAGTGTTCACAGAGCAAACTGTGCAATTATTATCCATGATGGATTTAAATGTGCTGGTCCTCCTACAATGTAAACCAAATTTAGACAATGCAAAGCTCTGTGAATTGATACAAGAGGATTAAATCTATAAAATTGGTTAGTGGAAGTTCAACAGCTCATTTTGCTTGATATTAATAGAACGTTTCTCATGACATAGAAATAATGATTGATTACAACAATATTTATATGTGTAAGCACTCACATAGCTCTGTTATCTGTCTAAACTACTATAAGTATTTCCTATATACTGGTGCATTTTATGCTCACAACAACTTTATACTGTAGAAGCTATTAATATTTCTGTGCTTTTAGATAAAGCCAAGGGATAAACGCAATCGGGCTCCAAAGTCTATTCACCTAACTACCACACCACGATTTAGAATCTGCCTGCAATGTGTCAGTCTCTTGATCTACATGAGATGGAATCATATTCCTGCTTATGGCACGGTGGGCAAACTATGTCCAGTGGGCCAAATTGTCACATCCATTCGTTTATGGCTGTGGAGACCTATGATGGCTACAACTAAGACCGTTCCCCACAAAGCCAATGGTATTTACCATCTTGTCCTTTACAGAAAAAATTTGTTGGTTCCTCAACTGGAGGACTCAAAGAGCAATTAAGCATGTAACTGCGGCAGAAGAGACACAAAACCTCTGACACGCCAAAATGTGCAATGCATGAGTAAGGTTAATATATATATATATATATATATATATATATATATATATATATACACACACACACACACACATATATATATAATGAATGATAGTAATAGAATGATAGTAGAATTTTACTGGCAGAATGATAGTAGTAGGCAAGTGCTAGAAACTCTACAATTTAGAATGTTTGTTTTCTCTATAAGTAGGGAAAACTATTGGGACAACTGTAGTTTTCAATAATACATAAAATGCCAAAGTGTACGTCAGGAAGGCTTAAGTAACTATCTTCAGCTAGGATAGTATATACATTTGAATATTATCAAATTGTGGAAAAATGAATATCGTAAAAAAAGAAATTGGTTACATGAAGTAGGTTATGTCCAACAAAATTGAAAAATTGAATACAATTTTTTCCACTTTTACCTGTTTGTCCTTGGGTATATAAGCCTCTGTGCCTCATTTGTTCATGTGTAAAGAGAGGCGGGTCGATATAGTAGTTACTTCATGACATGGCTTTTGTGATCCAAAAATAATACTTCTCATTCCCCTTTAGAATGTAAACCAATAGCCACATACATGCAAAGCAAACTGATGCCAAATTATCCTATTCATCTCTGCTAAAAGTGACATTGCAGAAACGTGACTCCCCCATTGCAGGCAGATTCTAAATCATGGTGTGAAAAAGTTAGGTGAACTTTGGAGCCCGAGTGTCTGCATTTATCTCTTGGTTTTATCTAAAAGCCTTCAAATAGGTCTGCTACTACCCTTGTGTGTCTCCCTTTGTAAGCTAGGGCCTCTTTATCCCGAGATGCTTTGAGAATTCTCTCTTTATCTTTGCATTTTGCCAGTTTCACTATGATATGTTGTGCAGAAGACTGATTCAAGTTATGTCTGAAGGGAGTTCTCTGTGCCTCTTGGATTTCAATGTCTGTTTCCTTCCCCAGATCAGGGAAGTTATCAGCTATGATTTGTTCAAGTACACCTTCAGCCCCTTTCTCTCTCTCTTCTTCTGGATTTCCTGTGATACGGATATTGTTCCTTTTGATTGCATCACTTAGTTCTCTAATTCTCCCCTCACACTCCTGGATTTTTTTATCTCTCTTTTTCTCAGCTTCCTCTTTTTCCATAATTGTATCTTTTAATTCACCTATTCTCTCCTCTGCCTCTTCAGTCCATGCTATGGCCACCTCCATTTTATTTTGCACCTCATTTATAGCATTTTTAGTTCCTTATGACTATTTTTTTAGTCCCTTGATCTCTGTGGCAATAGATTCTCTTCTGTCCTCTATGCTTTTTTCAAGCCCAGTGATTAATTTTATGACTATTATTCTAAATTCTTTTCTATTGTTTAAATCAGTTTTGATCAATCTGTTAGCTGTTGCTACTTCCTGGAGTTTCTTTTAAGGAGAATTCCTCCATTTTGTCATTTTGGGTAGTCCCTGCGGTAGCTCCAAACCGCAAGGCCTTTCCCCTGTGCTGTCCAGAGAAACTTGTGTTGGTGGGAGGGGTCCCAGTCAGACCCAGTGTCTGCCCCCAGCCCACCGCTGGGACCACAGTCAGACTGGTGTGTACCTTATCTTCTCCTCTCCCAGGGGCAGGACTCACTGTGGATTGGTGTGGTCCCTGTCTGGGCTGCTTGCACACTGCCAGGCTTGTCGTGCTGCCTCGATGGGATCTCACCAAGGGCATATTAGACATGGTGGATCCGCAGAGTACACAGGGGAGGGAAGGGCAGGCTTAGCTCACTTTGCCATCTATGGTCCCCTGTGGGGAGGGGGGGGCCTGCAGCACTGGGAGGGAGGCAGAAACTTAACAGAAGACCATGGGGGGAGGGGAAGGGGAAGAAAAAAGAGAGGGAGGGAGGCAAACCATAAGAGATTCTTAAAGACTGAGAATAAACCGAGGGTTGATGAAGGGTAGGAGGGAGGGGAAAGTGGGTGATGGGCATGGAGGGGGGCACCTGTTGGGATGAGCACGGGTGTCATATGGAAACCAACCTGACAATAAAGTTCATTAAAAAAATGAAAATACTAATAGTTTCTACTTATTTTTTTATTTGTTTTTTTTTTTTTAATGTAGGTTTTTCCATAGTCAAGTTAACTTGTGAATATTGAGTTTCTGATTTAGAAAGACATAAATTATGTGGTGAATATCAATACTTTCCCAGCTGGAAACAGCTCATTCACTCTTAAACTTGGCAGTCTGACTGCTGAGAATAAAAAATATGCTCACTGCAGACCAGCTAACTCCAAGAAGGAGGAGCGAGGTTTAGACCAACATACTTTGCATTTTTTTTAATTCCAAGTCAATAATCAAATCAAAATATATGTCCTCGCTTGGGGAGTGGATGGACAAAAAGTAAAGAAAGTCCCAGAATATTACACAAATGGAACTCTCTTCTTATGAAGGGAACACGATAGATTCAGAAGCAGACAAACATATTTGCAAAATGTTTTCTAATTATGTATAAAAACAATATGGAAGTGATACTTGTATTTTTCCTTTATTATTTTTATGTATTTTTAAATGATGAGAATGTGTTATTTTTACAGTTAAAATCAAAGCACAATTTCTACTTTGGAAAAAGTATATTGCACAGATCGGATGTATATGAGATATGCATATAGTTATAGTTTCTGTTGCATTGCTATAATTATAGTTATATTTTTACAAAATTTATGTAACATCTTTATTTTATACTATGGGAAATAACACACACACACACACACACACACACACACACACACCAGAGAGAAAATTAAAATGATTCCTTTCTACATTTATCTAAAACAGCCCATTCTTCATCAGTGAGTTATCATTAGTTTGATAAGGTGATTGCAAGTCAAAGTTTGCCAAACCTGGTGAGTGATAGAATTTTCCCTTCTTGTATTAGCAGAGAGAGTGAAAACACAAATGATTTTGTTGCTTATTCTGCAAAGCCCAGGATCCTACTTAGCATCAGGATCCTCGAAAACCTGCCAGCTTAGCCTAAAGAGGCCCCAAGATCCTTATGCTGACACAGGGCTTGTTATGACAGTTTTGGAAATTATTCAACCACAGTCTTTTAGGAGACAGAGGTGGATACAGGAGCTCAGAACTCTTAGATTGGGATTATTCACAACAATCAAGGATAGTCTCTTAGATTTTTCACAAGGGTCTGTGCATACTTTCCCTCTATCAGGTTGGTCCATAATACTCTGATCTAAGGAAATTCTCTAGTTTATACATGTCAGTAGCATATAATATATAAGACCCTTTGTGTTTTCTGGATTTCTCGATTATGTGCAATCCAAAAATGACATAGAGTATATACTAAGTTATATAGTCAAGCATAACACCATTTAACATGGTCAAGTAAGCAATATAAAAATATATGCAAATTCTGTCAGTTCACTTCATAATAGTAGGGTTTCACAACAACAACAAAAAACCCCCAAACTCTTAAAGCATTTAAAATTCATGCCAAGACTTTGGGGCACCTGGGTGGCTCAGTCAGTTAAACCTTCGACTCGATTTTGGCTCAGGTTATGATCTCGAAGTTCATGAGTTTGAGCCCTGCATGGAGCTCCACACTGACAGTGCAGAACCTGCTTGGGATTCTCTCTCTCTCCCTCCCTCTGTCTCTCTCTGTCTCCCTATCTCTCAAAATAAATACCTAAACTTTAAAAAATAAAATGAAAAAATCATTTGCTAAACATCTTATTTTTTTTAAGTTTATTTATTCATATTTGAGAAAGAGTGTGTGTGTGTGTGTGTGTGTGTGTGTGTGTGTGTGCATGCATGTGTGTATTTGTGTGTGCAAGTGGGGGAAGGAGAGATGGAGAGGGAGAAGGAGAGAGAATCCCAGGCAGGCTCTGCACTGTCAGCACAGAGCCCCACGTTGGGCTCGAATTCACCAATCATGAGATCATGACCTGAACTTAAGAGGGATGATCAACTGATTGAACCACTCAGGAGCCCCAGGATTGCTAAACATTTTATTTATTTGTTTATTTATTTTTTAATATGAAATTTATTGTCATATTGGTTTCCATACAACACCCAGTGCTCATCCCCACAGGTGCCCTCTTAAATGCCCATCACACACTTTCCCCTCCCTCCCACCCCCCATCAACCCTCAGTTTATTTGCAGTTTTCAAGAGTCTCTTATGGTTTGTCTCCCTCCGTCTCTACCTTTTTTGTTTTTTCCCCTTCCTGTCCCCCATGGTCTTCTGTTAAGTTTCTCAGGATCCACATAAGAGTGAAAACTGATGAATGGATAAAGAAATTGTGGTTTATATACACAATGGAATACTAGTTGGCAATGAGAAACAATGAAATATGGCCATTTGTAACAACGTGGATGGAACTGGAGAGTGTTATGCTAAGTGAAATAAGTCATACAGAGAAAGACAGATACCGTATGTTTTTACTCTTATGTGGATCCTGAGAAACTAAACATTTTAAATAAAACCATTTTCTCTCCATATCATTGTTATTTAAATTTTCAATTAACTTTCATTTAAATTTGAGGTCTGTATCTCATGGGCCACTCTTGCCAGATGATGATACTATCACTTACAGATTGATTTCAGTAACATAATCCTGTTGATAATGATATTGATATTATTATTATTATTATTATTGTTATTATTCCTATTCTATCTAATCATGAAAAGTCATTACCATTTCTACATAGTAGTTAAAATTTTCATATTATTTACCCTGCTTGCAAGTGTGTTTGTTATTACAAATTACATTCTGTAATTATGTGGCTTACCAACCTGTTTTCAATAATTTGTCACTTCTCATTGTTCTCTAAAAAAAATAGATCCAAAAGAGCATTTCAATACAATGGCAGATGTAAAATACATCCAAAAGACTACTGGAATGCAGTAATATATTAATCAAAGCATTTTATGTCCATTGATCAGCTAGAACTATTCTCCATTCATGCAGATACTGAAGGCATCTGGAAAGCTGAGACAAAGCAACAAAAACAAAACACACAAGTGCCATATATTCCATATTTCAGTAGTTTCAGAGCATCTCTTCAGCGATTTCCAGGTGAAGCAGAGTCTGTCAGCCTTTGAAATCTCTGAAAAACATTGCTGGGAAAACTGTTTCTTTGATGTATGCTCAGGATGTTTCTAAACATAAAGGTAGTTACAAATAATGGTTAAGTTTTAATCTTTAAAGTGCTTCGATGGCTGATGTTTGGATACAATTTTGCTTTGAACATTTTATCCTCTAAATGGACTCAGAAGTGCTAACTCAGAACATCCAGGGATAAAAATATCTCAGGTATAAAATATTTTTCTATCATAAAACACCATTTAAAACCCAAGTCCACTTGAGAATATTGGTTATAATATAAGGAAGGATTGATGCAACCAAATATAGAAAAGGAAATATCATTGAATTAACCATCTCTGTGATTAACGAGGGGTTTTTACAGGGAGGCAAGTGGCAGCTTATGTCTAGAATGAGAGGTAGAATAAATATACTTCTGACTTTAGATGAGATAATTCAGTTTATCTGCTGGCTCCGTGTAATTATTAATAACAGTTTTCCCGTTTGGATGGCAAATTAAATGGTCACTCTCAATTAAATGGTCCGCTTGTAGTGGAATGGGAAGTGAACGAAAACTGTTTGTGAGTGTGTGGATAGTGGGAAAAAGAACAGTAGGGACTGTACTTATAATACAGCTCACAATAAGGATGTGCGCACGTGACTGGCATGTGATTTTAAAAAGAGGGCAAAAGCAATGCTATTTGAAGTGGTTTGTTTTCATTGCTTGATCTTGATGATACTCAAGGATGTTGCTCTTACTGTCTTTCTCACTAGCTACTCCTGATCTCACCCATTAAGCTCTGCCCCTCCTGTTCACCTCCCCATACGCAAGGATGATTTCTTTTCTTATATATTTCCTTACTTACTAACTCTTCCTATTGGTTATACAATATATCGTACTGATCTTCCTGTAAGGAATCACCACGATTGGCATCCTTAAAATAAAACTCTACTATGATTCCTACTCTTTACTGGGAAAGCCAGTGCCTTCCTTGACGTGGCCAGTTACCATCCAGAATTTCATACCACTATTCTCCAGTAAAAACAAAAACAAAAACCTACTATCAACTTGCTATATACACCCCATGTTTGTTCTCTACTATATAGTTTTGTCCCTCAAAGACATTTTGAAAATGAGTGAGCATGCATAAGACTTTATTTCATCTTAGCAGAACTTAAGTTTTCAGTATTAAAATGAATAGACTTGCAAAACATTAAGATAATCATCTTCAACTGATACGTTTTGGTATTTTCTGTTTTATCTCTTTCTTATCCTAATACAAACTCCCATATAAATCCTTAATATCAGAAAGAGTAAGAGAAAATTTCTTTTGGCTAATTAATCAGTACAAATAATCTTCAGAATAATCATTTACTTCAGGACAAGCCACTCTTTGTTACATTTGATATTAATTAATTCTATCTTGGTTGAAAGGCAAAAGTCTCTTTCAAATTATACAGCCCACTCTGTTATTTCTGCCTATCAGGACCACCCATGTAGTGGTCTTTTCTTTCTGGGCCCGCTCATTTATTCCTTTTTTAAAAATTTTCTATTAAGTGCCAGGCACTCTTCTGGGGGCTGAGCACATATCCTGGAAAAGGAAATTAGACAAAAAAGCAAACTATGATCCAGACCCTCCCTATTACTGGGATTGGGAAAACAATGAAGATGAAAATAAATTGATTATAAATTGGAAGGTGGCCAATTATATGGAAAAGATGTAACAGAGAGAGGAGGATTCAGAGCACCACACAGACAGAAGGGATACAATTTAAATTGGTTGACTCAGTGAGCCTCTTTAGAGCCTCTATTCCCACCTCCCACATGGCAACACCTTCATGTTCTTTCTAACACACCAGCTTGTGCCCTACCATGTCCCATCTCTCTCTTCTTATCCGCTGTAATTATTTGAACGGGTTTTGTATCAGTTTGCTCAGGTTTCTATAAGAAAATATCACAGGCTGTGTGGTTTAAACAACAGAAATTTATTTTCTCCCATTTTTGGAGGCTGGAAATCCAAAGTCAAGGTGACAGCAGGTTTGTCTTCTGAGGCCTCTGTTTGGCTTGTAAATGGACACGCTCCCATTTTCTCACAAGGATTTTCCTCTATGTATGCATAACCCTACTGTCCCTTTCTGTGTCTAAATTTTCCCTTCTTATAAGGACATTATTCACATTGTTTTAGGCGCTGTCCTAATGCTCTCACTTTAACTTAATCGCTTCTTTAAGGGCCCTATCTCCAAACATAATCAATATTTGAGGTACTGGTGGTTAGGGATTTAACACATGAATTTTGAAAGAATACAGTTTAACCCATAACAGGTGTCTTTGGCATGCAGTCATAGAGAATTTGTCTTGACTAATGTAGACTAATTGTCCAGAGTTCATTATTTACATGAAAATCAGTATAATCCCTCTGCCTTTTTGAGCTGAAATATTATGTTTTTTTAATCCCATGTTGAATTTTGTTAAAAAAATTTTATTTCTGTTATCTTAGAAAGTGGATGAATTTGTGCCCAGCATCAGAAATTGGGTGGAGGACTAAAACTGATATCATCCAAACAAAAGAAAAAACAGTAAGATTAAAACAACAACAACAACAACAACAAAAAACAAACAAAAAAAACCCCAATACTTCAGCCTTTCAACTAATAGTGATTATTGACTGAGTGAGTAAAATTAACTCACCAGTTTCTGTCTTGAAAGTTGTTTTCATGACAGATGAGGGAGACTACCACGATATTAGATAAAATTAGGTGCTAAACTTTGTAATTAAGAACATGAAGGGAAACTTAGGTGGGTCAGTGGGTTAAGCGTCCGACTTCAGCTCAGGTCATGATCTTGCGGTCTGTGGGTTCGAGCCCTGTGTGGGGCTCTGTGCTGACAGCTCAGAGCCTGGAGCCTGCTTCAGATTCTGTGTCTCCCTCTCTCTCTGCCCCTCCCCCACTCATGCTCTCTCAACAGTAAATAAATGTTAAAAAATATATATATATATATGGATAGGCATGTATTAATGTTTTACTGTGTGCCAGATAGTGAACTAATAATATATATGTAAATATTTTAATATCAATAACCATGAGGATTATTTTTAAATAAATGTGTTATTTATCTAACAAATAGCCCACTGGGATCTATATTTTTATTCCAATTTAAAGAAGGAAGTAGAGTTTAGGATGTTTAAGTACCTCCCCAACGTCTTGTAACTTTAGAGTCTTGGAAATGAATTTGAACCCAGATTTGCCTTACTCCAGAGCCTCAATACTTAAATGTGGTGCAAAAAATGAGTTTAAAGATTAATTTCTAACACAACTTCAACTCATCCTTCAAAATGCTATTAAATTGACAAATAATTTTTAAGAGATGCTACATTTTAGATCCAGCTATTCCCTTTGTGTTATTTCTTCCCTCCTTTTGCAAAGATATCCATTTTGTGCCTTTAGCCATCAATCATTAGAAGCCATAGTCCATCTTTCACAGAAAGGAAACAATAAAACACTTGAGACACTTTATGGAATTCAGATGTTGGGACATTTTGCAATTGTGCCATCATATTACCTTGTTTTCTTCAGTATCCATTTAGGTGGCCAATTTTGCTTCAGTGATTGGGGTCACCACCCAGGGCTGGCAGGTCCGTCCCCCCCCCGCCACCTCTTTTTACTCTGTACTTTTCTCATACTGATTTTTCAATAGTCAGGGATAATTTAGTGCTGATTTTCCTTATGTGTCATTTATAAATGCCATTAATCATCCAAGTTTAACATTTTTATTCACTAAGTTTTAACAGCGATATGCTGCTGACTCTTGTCTTTAAAATAAAATCCTAAATGCAGGCGTGAAAGTAAGTTTAACGATACATTAAAATAATCTCTTCAAATACATATTAATGCATACAATTCATCATGTTTGAATCCAATTAAATGTTCAATGAATACCCTTATTTTTGCTGAGTATATCTTTGGTATGTATACCTGTTATAGTACCTAATGCTAGCTGTATATAGCATTACTTGAAATAGGGGAGAAAGGTTTTATAGCTTTTGGGGATGTTCATAATACTCTTTTGTGGTGATAGATACATAGACTGATGATTGGTAGATCAATAGATGATAGATGACAGATAGATAGATAGATAGATAGATAGTAGTGATAGGTAGATAGATGATAGAGAGAGATGATAGAGATAAATAATAAGTTGGTAGGTAGATAGATAGATACATAGAAGATAGAAGATAGGTCGATAGATAATAGATGATAGATAGATAGATAGATAGATAGATAGATAGATAGATAGTAGAGGTAGGTAGGTAGGTAGATAGATGATAGAGAGAGAGGGAGAGAGATAGATGATAGAGATAGATAATAAGTTGGTAGGTAGAAAAAGATGATAGAAGATAGATAATAAAACTAGATTATAGATAGATGATGATAGATAGTTGATGATGGATGATAGATAGATGATAAAGGTAGATGCTAGATAGATAGATAGATAGATAATAAACGTAGATGAGAGAGAGAGAGAGAAAGAGAGAGAGAGAGAGAGAGAGAGAGAGAGAGAGAGAGAGAGAGACTATAGTAGCTGCTCAGGAGAAATTGAGGTTGACATTTGTCATTATTAGAAATTGCTCCACGTAAAATTACAACAGTATGACTCTGTAATATATTTTCTATCACAGAATAAATCAGGCATTATTTATATTTATGAGATCTAGCAATATTAAAAAATCCATACAGGATAATATATATTTTTTTAAAAAGCTAGGAGTATAAGAAATCTAGCCCAATTGTTACTACTATCCTATGTTTGAGAGATGATTTATATTTTACAGTTCTATAGTTTTTCTTCAAGAAATCAACACTGAGATTTTTTTTAAGATTTTATTTTTAAGTGATTTCTACATACAACTTGGGGCTGGAACTTATGACCCCAAGATCAAGACTGACTCTACTGACTGAGCCAAACAGTAACCCCAACATTGACATTTTCAGACAAAATTACGAGGCATGCCCCCAGAGTTAACAGCATTTAATAATAGCCAATTTAAATAGAATGTCCAAAAACTAGACTATGGTATATAACTGCATATTCAGTTGCTTAAATAAACATTGTTGACACACAGCCCTGTTGAGTATTCAGAGTCTGTTGGGAAAGTTCTTCATAGGTTAATATTTCTGGAAAATATAAGGAAATTAAGCTGGGAAAAGCTTTCTCTTGTTTTTATGTGTTTTATAAGGTTATCTCAACCCCTTATGTATTGAATTTAGACTAGGACAGCCTCAGGCTAAATAAGACAGTCAGGTACAGAGGGCAGAGTGGTATCCATTTGGAGATCTCTCTTGTGCCGAGATCTAACTCTCCATGATTGTTGTAGGATTTCAGTTCAGTTCAACTGCAGTGAAGATCTTCACATCAGACTCTATAGCATATGGGTTGTCAAAAAGTTTTTACAATTACACACTTGGATTTAACTCCCAGTATTTTTATGGCTTTGCAAACATTAATTGGACATTGTACACAATTACTTTCTTGTCTATAAAAGTGACATAAGGATGCAAAACTGATGAAATTGCTGTAAAAAGTGAAAGAATGTATGTTAAATAGCATAATGTCTACCTAAGTTAGTGCTTGCACCTTACAAGGCTACTCAAGCCTCCTCTCTAGAGGCTGTGCCTGTCTTCAAACAAAGGGCAACTATTTGTTAATGAAGTTAATTGATAAGTGCATTCATTTTCTGCAAGAGTATGAAAAATTTCTGATCTCAGACACATTTATCACATTCACTGTTTTAAGGTTTAAAGAATAAGAAGTATATATATACAGAGGTTTTTAAACAGAACATTGAAGACATCTCAGTTGAAAGGAAAAAAGTAAGAAAGGAAATCATAAAAACCTTAAGATAATAACAAAAGACAGAAGAAAGGGAAGAGATGGGAGGGAGAAAGAGAAATCTTTTCAAAATAATTTTTCTGTGTGAATTTGTTTTTTTTCATTATTTACTATATGGTTCATTAGATTAGGTGGTAAGTTCTTGTCTGTTTTATTCATGATTTTATATTTAAAACCTACCACATTACTGAATCACAATGGACATTTAGATAATATTGTCAAATGAAATTTTTAAAAATATGAATTTTACAAGGCATTTGGTAATGCAATTATTAATGTTCATGTTGATACCTATTTTCATATTGCACTAAAGCCAACATAGCACCCTCTCTTCTCTCCACAAGTTGAGTACCTTCCAGCTCACTGTAGAATACTTTCTCATGGGGTATGTCTCCACTGAAATCTTAAAATATCTAGACTGGCTCGAAAACAACCAAGCAAGCAAGGAAGAAGGAAAGGAGGAAGGAAGGAAGGAAGGAAGGAAGGAAGGAAGGAAGGAAGGAAGGAAGGAAAGAGAGGGAGGGAGGGAAGAAAGAAAGAGAAAGAAAGAAAGAAAGAAAGAAAGAAAGAAAGAAAGAAAGAAAGAAAGAAAGAAAGAAAGAAAGAAAAGAAGAAAGAAAGAAAACTTTAAGAATAATTATCTGAATTTATATCTAGTAGGGAGAAAATTATGGTCTATGGACCAAATAGCTAACAAACAAATTTTTAGTGTCAGGAAACTGACATGAAGGACACAGTCTCTAGTGGAGGCCAAGGTGATTCTGTTTATAAAAAATGTTCATGTATATACATAGATCAAAGCATGAGAAGCCCTTTGATAAATTATTGCTATTTTTTTGTGGTCTCTAATGCATTGTGAACAATTTTTTATTTCATTTTCTAAGTAATACAGACTTGGAGGGTAATGGCGGTGTGGGAATCCTTTAGCTTACTGTGATCAGTTCAGTTTTATTGCATGTCTCATACCAACCCTGCTTGCTAAACAACACAAGGTTAATCCTGACAGTCCCCAGGAGATAAATGAGTGCAGGTCTGACAATAAGCAAGATTGTCCCCAGTGCATGGGTTCAGGAGCTGCAAAAGGGAAAGGTTAAACAAGGTTCATAAAGCAGACATAAAGAGAGTTGGAGTGGGTTATAAAGCCAGACTAACCAAGTCAAATGAAATTCATGAAAGCTAAGATAGAGGATCAGGATATGAATCATTCTACCTAATTGATGATACTGCAAAGTACAACCTTGGCCTACACTGTCCAATATGGTGGCCATAGGTCTCAAACAGCAACTTAAATCAACATTGATTTCATTAAGCAAAATTAAAAACGAAGTTCCTCGGTCACATTGTAAGTATTTCTTATAAGATCTTCTTTTTTAAATGTTTATTTATTTTGAGAGAGAAAGAAAGAGAGCATGCGCGAGCAGGGGAGGGGGAGGAGAGAGAGAGAGAGAGAGAGAGAGAGAGAGAGAGAGAGAGAGAATCCCAAGCAAGCTCTATGCTGTTGGTGTAAAGCCAGACATCAGACTCAATCCCACCATCATGAGATCATGACTTGTGCTGAAAACAAGAGTAAGACGCTTAGCCAACTGAGCCACCCAAGCACCTCTCTCCCGACACTGTAAGCATTTGATGCTAATGCCAAGAAGCAATTCCAAATTATAGTGAGTCTAAAAAATTCACCTCAAGACCAGTGCTACTTACTAAATTCGCCCTATTCTAGGATATTTAACAAAATAACATAATCTGTAAAATTAATTTGATTCTTATTTCAGATTAACACATTCTCATCAGTTTTGCTTTGAATCGATTTTTATACTAATTGTCATGGCTATTACTATGATTATTACTGTTATTTCTTAAGGAGTATTCCCAAGTTAATTTCTCATATAGTCTCTTCTTTCCCTGGAGTTTTGTTCAGTTTATCATCTGCATTGATGATTCTTGGTTCTGAAAATCCTGGCTTGTACCAAATTGGTCTAAAGAATGTTCTAAAGAGCTAGAAAACTCAGGAGTATCTTCAGTGATTGCTCTGTAAAATAAGGGAGAAATTTTAACCATTGTGGTTCTTTGTGAAATACAGGGAATTTAGACTGAAGTCAAGCCTAGGGTGTCCTCAGATCTTTGCAGAACTCTCACTGCGGATTTCTAATTACCTCAGATAGTGAGAGATCCCAATCAATAACTTTCAGTCTCACTGAATTCTGTAATAGATATTTACTCAATAGGTATTTCCCTCCTTCCAAAGCACCTCTGATTCATCTCATTCAGCATTGACTTGGCTTTGTCTCTTCTGTAGATGTCTGAAGAAGTGAGCCTGAGTTGAGGCAGTCTGGGTGTGGCAATGGAGGCAGAGATTACTAAGTCATACAGATCTTGCTTTTAATGTAAAATATTCAAAAGTAGGCTTCAAATTTTTCCTTCGGTGATAGAGTGACTGCTGAGATCCAAATAAAAGCCGTTCTGATGATTCTATCACCAAAGCTTCAAACTTACCCTCATTCTAGCCTCTTCACCCATTGCTCTTCTCTTACCCTAGAAGAGATTTCCTTCTGTCAAATGCCTTGTGTGAGCTGGTTGTTGGAACCCCATCACCGTTCTAGATTTCAAAAGCTCCGCACCATTAGGAATCTTCTGTTTTCTGCACTCTCTCCCACTCTACCGAATCTTTTATTAGCACGTGAGCATGCTCATTGTCTTCTATCTTATAACATCCAGGATATACGTTTGACATTCTCTAGTTTATGTGCTTATTTTTTTGTTCCCCATCACAGGCTCATTTCTAGAAAGAGATGTTAGTAGAGTGTCCCTTTTGCTCTTGAATTACAGTTATAAATTGTGCCACTCCATCCAGGCTTCTTCATCCACCATGCATCAAAGCATGCTTTTGTAATTTTCCATTTTGCCAAATTGAAAGATTGCCTCCCATTGCTACATTCTTTTTTTGAGACTAGCAAATAGGTTTCTCGACCTTACCATTCATCTGATGTTCACACTCACTTAAAAGCTGTTTAATTGACTTCTCTACTTGGAGAGATGTTTCAGAATGCCAACTTTCTGCAAAACAGAACTATCGAGCCACAATCTACCTTTATCTGCTAACTTATAAATTGCTCTACCCACCACACAGTTGTTCCTGTAAGATCTCTGTCATTATTATTGATTCTGTTTTCTTCACCACGTCCCCAACTCATTCAACCACCTCTACATCTTTCAGAAAGTTCCCTTCCCCTGTTTACTCCCCAGAGCACAAACCCCTCCCCTCACTACTCCTCCCACCTTCTTCTATACCTGGAGGATCTGTTGTGGACTAATTGCATGCTCTTCTGATATGTAACACCCACTACTCTCATCGAACTCCCAAAACATTTTCCACAAAGTGGGAAGAGTGATCTTCTGAAAATATGCATTTGAGTATATCATCCGCTTATGTCTGTCGGAACAATGATTTACATGATCTTCATGTGTGTCTTTTCAACATTTTATACTCAACACTTACTATGGCATCTAGTACAAATAGATAATTTATGAGCAACTGAATTAATAATCTCAATTATTCTATCATCAACATAAAAAGTAAGACTATGTGTGATGGTTCTACAATGCTAGATATAAATTCCAGTTCTTGTGCCTACTGATTGGCTCAATTTCCTGGGCTTCAGTTTCCTAATCTCTAAAGAAATACTAATAACTATGGCAAAGGTTTATAAAGTAATGAAATAGACACAAATCCATTAGAAGCATGCTTATTATATATGATGATGGTGATAATGATAATGATCAACTAATTTATCCAAATATGCAACTTTTATCCATGTTGCTTTAAAAAGAGACAGTATTAAATCCTTATCGGGAGGAATTTTGAAGGCTGTACATCTCTAGAAATATAAGGCATTAATAAAAACTAGAATTTCAATATTAAAAGAATATTTCTTTTTTTTTTTTTGTAAATTACTCTATTGCATTCATTTGCTTCTTGCCTCTAACACCGAATGATTTCTAAATCAGCGATGCCCATATTGTTCATGAACAACTGGACAAACAAGCAATACAAGAAGCTCTTGGGTAGTCACACATGGCAGAGCCTTGTGAAATGGAGCACTGGACTCCGGGAATATGCTCAAAAAAAACCTGTTTGTTTGTGTGTTTTATTATTCATATCCTCCAATAATTCCTCTGCACTGCACTCCTTTCTACAGTGGAAAAGGGGCTTAACCATCAGAAAAGGTGGCTTAGTCACATAGAATTTCATAGTAAGTAAAACAAATGAAGAAAGAAGCCAGTGATGTCTGACTTTGAAAGCTAGCATTTCTGATGCCAAGTGCATGGTCCTTTTTTTTATTGAGATAATGTCTTTTCTCTTTCTAAATTTTCCTTCTTTTTTCTGGTTGCAATTAGCATAAGATATATATACTGACATATATATGAGAGACAAGTGTTGTCAACTTCTCTCTCTCCCACCCTGCAGGTGGATAACAGCCAACATAAATTGGATCCAATTCAAGTGAAACTACATCTCCTTCTTTTATTTTTATTTAGTTATTAGTATTATTATTATTTTGCCATTTAAGCCTATGTTAGGGTTTAAGAGACCTTTAATAACTCTTCCAGCCTCCTTTCAAGGAGGGGGGTGGGTGGAAATCAATGTTCTGGGATTTCTATAGCTCTTTTCTTTTTCTTTTCTTTTCTTTTTTCTTTTTTTTTTTCTTTTTGGTTTCCATAGCAGTCAAGGGCAAGCTAAGAAGGAGGGAAAAAAAAAAGATTTATTTCCAACTTCAGTGAAAGCTGAGTCCCAAGATAAAAGAAGAAGCCAAGCATAATGAGAAAAAGGGAAAGTAAAAGAAAGCAAACTCCTATAGGTCCATAGTGAATATGACCTTTGTTCAGAAAATTCAAAGAGTAATAAATTATAACAGAACATTGGGCATCATCTGTGTCATTGAAGCTCTGTCTATTGCTTGACTAGGGAGCTGAGTGACAATACACAGATGGAGGGCAATGAATTTATGGAATTATATGCCAGCTCCCAGGATAGGGCTTGAAATGTGCACTTGGTATTGGCACTAGAATTGGGGTTTTGTTTGCTTTAATGCCAGTGCTGAATGCTCACACTCTGCTTTTTGTGCCAAAGTTAGATGCTCAGATTGGAAAGCTAAAATTTATCAAGTTTTAGCACTGCCTCTCCAAAGCCAAATGATAATGGTATAAAAAGGTACATTTTTTTTACTTCAATTTAAAAGTAGAACTGCTGCATTAAAATAAATTCACTATCCTCAAATAATTCAGATATGAAATATTTCCTTGTCAATGAGCTCATCTAAATGATGCTAGAAAGCTTTTTCTCTCTACTTCTGTTTTTCATTGGATGGTATGGCCTTATGCCATTTTTTTTTTCTGGCTGTTAGATTTAGGTTATATTTCTTTTCTCTGTCCTGGACACTAGTCATATTTCTCGATCTTAAGAACTGCTTAAACACAAATAATAATTCTTCCAAAGAAAGTAAAATGACCATATTTAATGAAATAGTCTCCAGCTAATTAAAAAATTGGGTTCCACTGTAAGCCTCAGATCACTATTCCATTTCATTCTAGGGGCACACTATTCTTCTTTGTAATACTGAACCTCTTACACATCCTTTTCTGGATACATCATGCTCATAATATGAAAGGCCATAGAAACTTCCAATATTCTCTGCAATAAGATACGTTTGGTAAGTGCTTGCATATTGCACTCCTGATGCCCTAAATTCTATGTCAGCAGTTCTCATCCCTTTTCTATCTAGAATCACCTAAGGATTCATATGAAAAATACCTTTGCCCTAGCTGCACCCCAGACCAATTAAATCAGAATCTCTAAAAGTAGGGCTTAAACGTCAATGCTTTTTCAAGCTCCCCAGTTGATTCTAATGTACAGTCAGAGTTGAAAACATCTTTTATGTTAAGGAATATTCTATGTGTTTATGGAAGCAAAAGAAGGCTGTATTGAGGAAATACAGCCAAGTTAAGAATAATCCTAAATCAGTGATCCTAAAAGAAAAGAATACACATCCCCTTTCTACTTACTTGCCAATTTTTAGCAAGACGAGAACTACAGATGCTATAAAGTATCCCCAGATTTTGTTTTTACTGTATTTTGCATTTCCTTTATGCATATTTTTATATGAATATTACCATATAAAGAATATAAGAGGATAGGAGTTGCTTGTATGTGGAAAGAGAATGCACAAATGTGATTCTTGTCCTATAAGCTCTGTACACAGTTTACTACTCACAATGGGCTGTAAAATTCCCTTTCTCCATGTTGTGCAAACAGGGGCAATGGGAAGTAGCATTCACTTGAGGTCTGCTAGAGAAACATTCATAGGGGAAACTTAAAGAAATAGCAGGTGTGTGTGTCTCCATTGCCCTTTCTAGGACAGCACACAGAGATCAAATAGTCATTTCTGATGCTGGGGGAGCCTGCTCTGGAGCTGTAGACAGTTAGGCTGCACAAATAAGGGGTGAGGCTTATTCTCTGGTATCATCAGGGCTATGGCACAGAGAAATATGACATGGTAGAAGCTTGACTCTAACCCTACCCTGTAACTTAGCATTGGAAGTTGGGTATAATATTAACCCTTTCTTTGGTATGATCAAACACTGGGGTCCAATCCTTGTGATCACAATTATGTGATCTGGAAAGCTAAATGGTAGTGTTGGCTACATCATTCATTATGAGCAGATGCCCAAGGCCCTCATCTGCTCTTATAGGGACCAGGATTTTTGAGCCTTGGCCAAGATTGATTTCATTAAACCCAGAGGCATTGCCTATTTTGCCCTAGGTCTTTATTAGAGGCCAAATATTTTCCTGGGAGGCTAACCAGTGGGAGATCAATCTTGAACAAGCTACTACTTACCATCACTCAGGCAACTCTTCACATTTAATGGACAGCTCATACCCATTGTGTTAGCAACCCATATTATTTAGAACATAAGAGCTATTAAGCTAATCATCATCATCCCAAGAGACACTAGAAGCTGTTTGGAAATGGCTCAACATCACAATGATAGTGCAAACCATACATACCTGAGACTGATAAAGAAGGGTAATTTTTAAGAAAAGCCTATGGACGTGAACTGTCTAGTCTAGAAAGAAAGTATAACAAGGAAGGCTGTCTAGGTAAATCATTACCTCCAGCCATGCCCCAAGTGTCCTGACAATTCCAAGGATCCCAAGTCACCTCGAGGAAGGAGGAACCATTCTACACTACCTACTAGCACCTATGGTACTAGTCCAATAACTTCTACATATTAGGTATTAAATCAAAATATATGGACTCAATGAAATAATGTTGGCCAATATCTATTGAGCACTTACTATGAGTCCAGAACCATTCCAAGTGTTTTTACTTAATTCTTTATTTTTTATTCTCCACAACAACCCTGTGAAAGAGTTATGATTATCTCGTTTTTAGAGAACAGGATTAAGCACTGAGGTTGAGTCATTAGCTAAAGACTATAAGACAAGTAAGTGATTGAGTCTGATTCCAAATTATGCAGTATGGATACAGACTCTTCACCACTGCTTCTCACAGGCATGACTGAAATACATTTTGTGGAAAACGAACTGTTGAGGACCATGAATAACAGTGGGGAAAACAGTTAGGATGTTATTGTAATAGTTAATGTGACCTATATGAGTATATGTCAATGGGTTAGGAAAAAAAAAGTGGGTAGACTTAAGGGATATTTAGGTGACTGAATCAGCAGGAGTTGGTGATTGATTGAAATGGGTAAGCAAGAAAGACCTATCAATCACTATTCTCAGCTTTCTATCTTGTGAAATGAGATAAGGAGCACTGGAGATAGGGGGTGTGTGTCTGGAGGATCACAAATTTAGTTTTAGCCATGATAAATTTGACAAAGACTATAATATTTCCATTGTAATAATCAAATACATTATTCTATGTATTATTTACATTTCCTGTGATGATCATGAGTAAAGAAGGTGCTTTTGCTGGAGTTTTGAACTGGGTATTCAGTGAATCTGTGAAAGACAAATAATTTAAAGACAAAGGGAAACTGAGGAAAGGTGTTCAGAGAGCATCCAATGCAACTTGTCATCAGGAACCCAGACGATGGAAGGGCAACCCACACTTCATACTGAGAAGCTGTTGCACAGAAGTGGGAAAATGATGCCTAGAATGAAGGAATATCATGTGTAACTGATATGGAAGAAACACAAGATTTATTTGCAATAGTACAGAGAATTGCAAAATAAAATGGAACAAAGAGCTGGTTACTTGCCAGGATTGTGGCTAGATAGCAATACAGAATTCAAAGATACCTACGCGATATACAGTCAGGATGTTTTAGAAAACAGTACTGAAGTGACTGTGAATTTTGTAAGCAAGGGTGTTCAGGAAGATAAATTTTGACTTAATCACCAGGAACCATGTAGTTTTACTTCTTTTATCAAAGAGAATCAGTTACTATTGATGATTAAGTAAGTATAACAAGAAGCATGGGAAAACAAACTTTGGCAGCTAAACATGTATCTATGACCTGACAAGTTTAATATATCTAAAACTAAGATTGGGAAAAGAAAAACTTCATTAAATATTTCGAAGTAATGTTGGATTATACAGGCCTTTCCACAGGAGAGCAGGCATAATTATCTTAGCTACCAACTAAAATTAATAGGGTCGCTGTAGATATCCTTGAATAAATTTTATACACTTGTTCTGTTTTAGAAAGACACTTAGAGAAACATCTGCCTAGTCTATCATCAGAAAACATTTCCCCTGAACCTTAGAGACATGAAAAAGCTACCAATTTATTTTTTGTCAAAAATTTAATGTTCGGGTTTCATGAACAGTGGGTCTCTCCAAATAACATTCTACTTGTGCATTCGTATTGTTAAAACTATTAAGATATTCTTGTTAAAAATAGTTACATAGTGCATGTTAATCACTGCAGATCTAGATAAATGGATATGGATATGACATAGGATGGTTATAGGATGTCTACACATAATCATTGTCTAAGATTTGGTATTTAAAAGACATTAAATTGAGAACGTGAAAACACATGTTCTTTTTTTTTTTTTTCCCGATTTTTATTTTTTTTTTATTTTTTTTTTCTGAAATTTATTGACAAATTGGTTTCCATACAACACCCAGTGCTCATCCCAAAAGGTGCCCTCCTCAATACCCATCACCCACCTTCTCCTCCCTCCCACCCCCCATCAACCCTCAGTTTGTTCTCAGTTTTTAACAGTCTCTTATGCTTTGGCTCTCTCCCATTCTAACCTCTTTTTTTTTTTTTTTCCTTCCCCTCCCCCATGGGTTCCTGTTAAGTTTCTCAGGATCCACATAAGAGTGAGACCATATGGTATCTGTCTTTCTCTGTATGGCTTATTTCACTTAGCATCACACTCTCCAGTTCCATCCACGTTGCTACAAAAGGCCATATTTCATTTTTTCTCATTGCCATGTAATATTCCATTGTGTATATAAACCACAATTTCTTTATCCATTCATCAGTTGATGGACATTTAGGCTCTTTCCATAATTTGGCTATTGTTGAGAGTGCTGCTATGAACATTGGGGTACAAGTGGCCCTATGCATCAGTGCTCCTGTATCCCTTGGATAAATTCCTAGCAGTGCTATTGCTGGGTCATAGGGTAGGTCTATTTTTAATTTTCTGAGGAACCTCCACACTGCTTTCCAGAGCGGCTGCACCAATTTGCATTCCCACCAACAGTGCAAGAGGGTTCCCGTTTCTCCACATCCTCTCCAGCATCTATAGTCTCCTGATTTGTTCATTTTGGCCACTCTGACTGGAGTGAGGTGATACCTGAGTGTGGTTTTGATTTGTATTTCCCTGATAAGGAGCGACGCTGAACATCTTTTCATGTGCCTGTTGGCCATCCGGATGTCTTCTTTAGAGAAGTGTCTATTCATGTTTTCTGCCCATTTCTTCACTGGGTTATTTGTTTTTCGGGTGTGGAGTTTGGTGAGCTCTTTATAGATTTTGGATACTAGCCCTTTGTCCGATATGTCATTTGCGAATATCTTTTCCCATTCCGTTGGTTGCCTTTTAGTTTTGTTGGTTGTTTCCCTTTGCTGTGCAGAAGCTTTTTATCTTCATAAGGTCCCAGGAATTCACTTTTGCTTTTAATTCCCTTGCCTTTGGGGATGTGTCGAGTAAGAGATTGCTACGGCTGAGGTCAGAGAGGTCTTTTCCTGCTTTCTCCTCTAAGGTTTTGATGGTTTCCTGTCTCACATTTAGGTCCTTTATCCATTTTGAGTTTATTTTTGTGAATGGTGTGAGAAAGTGGTCTAGTTTCAACCTTCTGCATGTTGCTGTCCAGTTCTCCCAGCACCATTTGTTAAAGAGGCTGTCTTTTTTCCATTGGATGTTCTTTCCTGCTTTGTCAAAGATGAGTTGGCCATACGTTTGTGGGTCTAGTTCTGGGGTTTCTATTCTATTCCATTGGTCTATGTGTCTGTTTTGGTGCCAATACCATGCTGTCTTGATGATGACAGCTTTGTAGTAGAGGCTAAAGTCTGGGATTGTGATGCCTCCTGCTTTGGTCTTCTTCTTCAAAATTCCTTTGGCTATTCGGGGCCTTTTGTGGTTCCATATGAATTTTAGGATTGCTTGTTCTAGTTTCGAGAAGAATGCTGGTGCAATTTTGATTGGGATTGCATTGAATGTGTAGATAGCTTTGGGTAGTATTGACATTTTGACAATATTTATTTTTCCAATCCATGAGCAGGGAATGTCTTTCCATTTCTTTAAATCTTCTTCAATTTCCTTCAGAAGCTTTCTATAGTTTTCAGCATACAGATCCTTTACATCTTTGGTTAGATTTATTCCTAGGTATTTTATGCTTCTTGGTGCAATTGTGAATGGGATCAGTTTCTTTATTTGTCTTTCTGTTGCTTCATTGTTAGTGTATAAGAATGCAACTGATTTCTGTACATTGATTTTGTATCCTGCAACTTTGCTGAATTCCTGTATCAGTTCTAGCAGACTTTTGGTGGAGTCTATCGGATTTTCCATGTATAATATCATGTCATCTGCAAAAAGCGAAAGCTTGACTTCATCTTTGCCAATTTTGATGCCTTTGATTTCCTTTTGTTGTCTGATTGCTGATGCTAGAACTTCCAGCACTATGTTAAACAGCAGCGGTGAGAGTGGGCATCCTTGTTGTGTTCCTGATCTCAGGGAAAAAGCTTTCAGTTTTTCCCCGTTGAGGATGATGTTAGCTGTGGGCTTTTCATAAATGGCTTTTATGATCTTTAAGTATGTTCCTTCTATCCCGACTTTCTCAAGGGTTTTTATTAAGAAAGGGTGCTGGATTTTGTCGAAGGCCTTTTCTGCATCGATTGACAGGATCATATGGTTCTTCTCTCTTTTTTTGTTAATGTGATGTATCACGTTGATTGATTTGCGAATGTTGAACCAGCCCTGCATCCCAGGAATGAATCCCACTTGATCATGGTGAATAATTCTTTTTATATGCCGTTGAATTCGATTTGCTAGTATCTTATTGAGAATTTTTGCATCCATATTCATCAGGGATATTGGCCTGTAGTTCTCTTTTTTTACTGGGTCTCTGTCTGGTTTAGGAATCAAAGTAATACTGGCTTCATAGAATGAGTCTGGAAGTTTTCCTTCCCTTTCTATTTCTTGGAATAGCTTGAGAAGGATAGGTATTATCTCTGCTTTAAACGTCTGGTAGAACTCCCCTGGGAAGCCATCTGGTCCTGGACTCTTATTTGTTGGGAGATTTTTGATAACCGATTCAATTTCTTCGCTGGTTATGGGTCTGTTCAAGCTTTCTATTTCCTCCTGATTGAGTTTTGGAAGCGTGTGGGTGTTCAGGAATTCGTCCATTTCTTCCAGGTTGTCCAATTTGTTGGCATATAAGTTTTCATAGTATTCCCTGATAATTGTTTGTATCTCTGAGGGATTGGTTGTAATAATTCCATTTTCATTCATGATTTTATCTATTTGGGTCATCTCCCTTTTCTTTTTGAGAAGCCTGGCTAGAGGTTTGTCAATTTTGTTTATTTTTTCAAAAAACCAACTCTTGGTTTCGTTGATCTGCTCTACAGTTTTTTTAGTTTCTATATTGTTTATTTCTGCTCTGATCTTTATTATTTCTCTTCTTCTGCTGGGCTTAGGCTGCCTTTGCTGTTCTGCTTCTAGTTCCTTTAGGTGTGCTGTTAGGTTTTGTATTTGGGATTTTTCTTGTTTCTTGAGATAGGCCTGGATTGCAATGTATTTTCCTCTCAGGACTGCCTTTGCTGTGTCCCAAAGCGTTTGGATTGTTGTATTTTCATTTTCGTTTGTTTCCATATATTTTTTAATTTCTTCTCTAATTGCCTGGTTGACCCACTCATTCGTTAGTAGGGTGTTCTTTAACCTCCATGCTTTTGGAGGTTTTCCAGACTTTTTCCTGTGGTTGATTTCAAGCTTCATGGCATTGTGGTCTGAAAGTAAGCATGGTATAATTTCAATTCTTGTAAACTTATGAAGGGCTGTTTTGTGACCCAGTATATGATCTATCTTGGAGAATGTTCCATGTGCACTCGAGAAGAAAGTATATTCTGTTGCTTTGGGATGCAGAGTTCTAAATATATCTGTCAAGTCCATCTCATCCAATGTCTCATTCAGGGCCCTTGTTTCTTTATTGACCGTGTGTCTAGATGATCTATCCATTTCTGTAAGTGGGGTGTTAAAGTCCCCTGCAATTACCACATTCTTATCAATAAGGTTGCTTATGTTTATGAGTAATTGTTTTATATATTTGGGGGCTCCGGTATTCGGCGCATAGACATTTATAATTGTTAGCTCTTCCTGATGGATAGACCCTGTAACTATTATATAATGTCCTTCTTCATCTCTTGTTACAGCCTTTAATTTAAAGTCTAGTTTGTCTGATATAAGTATGGCTACTCCAGCTTTCTTTTGGCTTCCAGTCGCATGATAAATAGTTCTCCATCCCCTCACTCTCAATCTAAAGGTGTCCTCAGGTCTAAAATGAGTCTCTTGTAGACAGCAAATAGATGGGTCTTGTTTTTTTATCCATTCTGATACCCTGTGTCTTTTGGTTGGTGCATTTAATCCATTTACATTCAGTGTTATTATAGAAAGATACGGGTTTAGAGTCATTGTGATGTCTGTATGTTTTATGCTTATAGTGATGTCTCTGGGACTTTGTCTCACAGGGTCCCCCTTAGGATCTCTTGTAGGGCTGGTTTAGTGGTGACAAATTCCTTCAGTTTTTGTTTGTTTGGGAAGACCTTTATCTCTCCTTCTATTCGAAATGACAGACTTGCTGGATAAAGGATTCTTGGCTGCATATTTTTTCTGTCTAGCACCCTGAAAATCTCTTGCCAATTCTTTCTGGCCTGCCAAGTTTCAAAAGAGAGATCAGTCACGAGTCTTATAGGTCTCCCTTTATATGTGAGGGCATGTTTACCCCTTGCTGCTTTCAGAATTTTCTCTTTATCCTTGTATTTTGCCAGTTTCACTATGATATGTCGTGCAGAAGATCGATTCAAGTTCCGTCTGAAGGGAGTTCTCTGTGCCTCTTGGATTTCAATGCCTTTTTCCTTCCCCAGTTCAGGGAAGTTCTCAGCTATGATTTCTTCAAGTACCCCTTCAGCACCTTTCCCTCTCTCTTCCTCCTCTGGGATACCAATTATGCGTATATTATTTCTTTTTAGTGTATCACTTAATTCTCTAATTTTCCCCTCATACTCCTGGATTTTTTTATCTCTCTTTTTCTCAGCTTCCTCTTTTTCCATAACTTTATCTTCTAGTTCACCTATTCTCTCCTCTGCCTCTTCAAGCCGAGCTGTGGTGGTTTCCATTTTGTTATGCATTTCGTTTAAAGCGTTTTTCAGCTCCTCGTGACTGTTCCTTAGTCCCTTGATCTCTGTAGCAAGAGATTCTCTGCTGTCCTGTATACTGTTTTCAAGCCCAGCGATTAATTTTATGACTATTATTCTAAATTCACTTTCTGTTATATTATTTAAATCCTTTTTGATCAGCTCATTAGCTGTTGTTATTTCCTGGAGATTCTTCTGAGGGGAGTTCTTCCGCTTGGTCATTTTGGATAGTCCCTGGCGTGGTGAGGACCTGCAGGGCACTTCCCCTGTGCTGTGGTGTATACCTGGAGTTGGTGGGCGGGGCCACAGTCAGACCTGATGTCTGCCCCCAGCCCACCGCTGGGGCCACAGTCAGACTGGTGTGTGCCTTCTCTTCCCCTCTCCTAGGGGCGGGATTCACTGTGGGGTGGGGTGGCTTGTCTGGGCTACTTGCACCCTGCCAGGCTTGTGATGCTGGGGATCTGGCGTATTAGCTGGGGTGGGTAGGCAAGGTGCTCGGGGGCAGGAGGGGCAGGCTTAGATCGCTTCTCCTTAGGTGATCCACTTCAGGAGGGGCCCTGTGGCAGCGGGAGGGAGTCAGATCCGCTGCCGGAGGTTTGGCTCCGCAGAAGCGCAGAGTTGGGTGTTTGCGCGGAGCGAGCAAGTTCCCTGGCAGGAACCAGTTCCCTTTGGGATTTCGGCTGGGGGATGGGCGGGGGAAATGGCGCTGGCGAGCGCCTTTGTTCCCCACCAAACTGAGCTCTGTTGTCAGGGGGCTCAGCAGCTCTCCCTCCCTTTGTCCTCCAGCCTTCCCGCTTTCCGAGCAGAGCTGTTAATTTCTGACCTCCCAGACGCTAAGTCGCGCTTGCTGTCGGAACACAGTCCGCCCGTCCCCTCCGCTTTTGCAAGCCCGACTCGGGGGCTCTGCTTGGCCGGCGAGCCGCCCCTCCGCCCCGGCTCCCTCCCGCCAGTCCGTGGAGCGCGCACCGCCTCGCCGCCCTTCCTACCCTCTTCCGTGGGCCTCTCTTCTGCGTTTGGCTCCGGCGACTCCGTTCTGTTAATCCTCTGGCGGTTTTCTGGGTTATTTAGGCAGGTGTAGATGGAATCTAAGTGATCAGCAGGACGTGCGGTGAGCCCAGCGTCCTCCTAAGCCGCCATCTTGCCGCAACTCCGAAAACACATGTTCTGATGTCTCGACCAGCTCTAAATCCCTAAGGGAAAATCATTCTCTCTTCTGTATTTTCTGTTCCTTCACAAATTCCACAAAGGGCTCCACCATTCTTTAAATTATGTATCCTCATACATTAGTCATGTATCCTTATATTTGTGTTTATTCCATTTTTAATTATCTTGAAAGGCAAATGGTTGAAGCAGATGATTTAGGTCTAATTATTATTTCTTATTCCATTGGGTGTAGGGGATGATTAGATCAGCTGGTTAGGGGCGCCTGGGTGGCGCAGTCGGTTAAGCGTCCGACTTCAGCCAGGTCACGATCTCGCGGTCTGTGAGTTCGAGCCCCGCGTCAGGCTCTGGGCTGATGGCTCAGAGCCTGGAGCCTGTTTCCGATTCTGTGTCTCCCTCTCTCTCTGCCCCTCGCCCGTTCATGCTCTGTCTCTCTCTGTCCCAAAAATAAATAAACGTTGAAAAAAAAATTAAAAAAAAAAAAAGATCAGCTGGTTAGATCAGCAATTATTCACTGAGGCTCCAAATAGATGATTCTGTTTGTTATAAGAAATATTAAAAGAATACCCAAAATATCTCCTGACTTTAATAGGCTCAACCTCTTTATTTTTGGAGAATAGGACAAGAGAATGGCATCTTCAAAGGCTTTGGGAAACTTGGGTACTGCCCTCAGTACTGTCAAATAGGTGCTGTATCACCTTTGTAAGATCACTTACTTTTTTGGATCTTAGTGTTCTAATTTGCCAAATGGAAATGGTAATGCATAGCTCAAGATTATTTTTCTTTTTTAATTTTTTTTAAATTAAAAAAAATGTTTATTTTCTTTTGAGAGACAGACACAGAGCATGAGGGGGGAAGGGTCAGAGAGAGGAAGACACAATGAAGCAGGCTCTAGGCTCCAAGTTGTCAGCACAGAGCCCGATGCGGGTCTTGAACTCACAAACCTTGAGATCATGACCTGAGCAAAGTTGGACGTTTAACTGACTGAACCACCCAGGCGCCACTTAATATTATTTTTCAAGCATCTGGCACAACAGTTGGTAGAAAGCAGTAACTGAGTCCTGTTCCCTATCTTATTACAAATTATGGCCACATGGAATGATGACTGTGATAATGCAGATACTCAACTAAGTCTTAAGACAGTTGAAAAAAAACAAAACCTTTGTATCTGGCTAGGATAAATAAGGATCTGTCTTGAATTGGTCAAAGTTTTGCAGATAATCAAAAGATGGAGTGCCCTTTAGGCACCATTGTATACACAAGTGTGAAAGGCTAGGAAATAGATGCACTGTGAGAGAGGGCCAGGGGTATACAAGGAAAGGTTAAATTTTAACCTTTATCTGTTGGGGAAGAAACACAATGCAGATTTTTAAGCAACGCAGTGGCATAATCTAAATGCATTTGTATTTATTTTCCCAGGGGCTCTAAGATCAATTGGAAGTGTTGGAATAAGAAGGCAACTGAAATAATAATCTAGACTAGAGAGGATAATAACCATGGGGATAATATTGGGAATAAATATAAGGTGACACAGGTTGGTATAGTTGGAACATAGAATACAATGTGCTTCCTTGATCACATTTCCACCAAAAACCACATAGTCTAAGACTGTGATTACTTTCACATTGTATTCCAAGCTTCCTTCACACCGTCTTCCTTTTTACCTTGTATATTTTACTAAAGTCCGACCTGAATGCGACCCAGCAATATTTTTTTCCCGATCCTGTATAGAGAATGCAGAATAAAAAGGAACATCTGGGTTCAAGGGAACATTTGGGGCTAAAGCTACAAATGTATAATATTCCATGTAGAGTTGGTATTTGATTAGAAGAGAAAAAAAATCCTTCTTCAGATTTGTATTTCTTCTTCAGATCTGTATCTCTAATTTCTAGCCTGGGATCACTATTGATTGTCCCACAGACATGTTAAACTCAATGTGACTAAAAAGGAACTAATTATCTTTTCTCCTAATACATAATTTACCTTGTTTATCCGTTGTTAATGACGCATTCATCCACCTAACGTAAGTTGAAAGCAATGAAGTCACCTTCAATGCATAACTTTCACATGCAATTTGATGGCACTTATTGATATAGGGCCAGAGAAAAGGAAGTGACTCAGATCTGCTACTTGGGGAAGCTTGAGCAAGAGGGAAAGAGAGGAGAATAATTTTGTAGCTGAGTATTTGCCTCGAATACGTCCCTAGCACTGTATCAGTAGTATCTTTGAATAGCCTTCCCTCCTATTAATTTCTCATCTAAAAGTTCATTTCCATTGGTCCTCAATCCCATCTAACGTGAGAAATTTTGCCTCAGTGTGCTGTACATTCTGTGTTTATTTATGTTTTCGTTTGTCATATTATGAGTCATATGTATATTCCTCTAAAAGGAATCACGTCTATAGACCAAACAAAAAAATTCAAGGTAATGCAAATGTTTATGATTTTAATCTAACTTAATTACATTCTTTGATATTTATTTGCCAATGCTAATTTACTTTAGGGGAATAGCACTTTAGTATATTTCCCTCAGTTTTAGATTATCAAATGTGCATGATTAGCTTTGGCATGAATGTAAATAGTAATTTATTTTCCTCATATTGGTTTATAGTCTGTTAAAATAGTCTTTCAGGTATAGTTGCACCAGGTAAATGTTTGGCTGGTATTTTTTTGTATTCTGATTTATTCATTCTCATAAAGTTTATTGATCATATACTATATTCCATGTTTAAAAATTTTCTTATTATAACTAGCTTGATCACATGTAAATAACCTAAAATAATGCACTTTCAATTAATTTAAAAAGGCTTGATTAGTTGAAAAATAAAAACAACAAAACCATATACTGGGAATCTTAATAATGAACTAGGTAATATAGATCCAGTATTAAAAGCCAAAATATACCAACTTAGGTCTTTGTTTTCAATAGATTTGCTTTCCCAATTAGCCAATTTTATTAAGCTAATATAAAAGCACGTTTTTTTAGATATCTTTTATCAGTACACAGATGGCAAAAATAGTTCCAAATTAAATCACAGTCTTAGCAAGGATTGGCACCCTCAACATATTCATTTATGGTTTTCATTGTTCTGATGAGCATGTATATGTATCTATAATTATTTGAATATTTTATAAAGCAGTTGTAACAGTCATCTAGTTGAAGACATTAAATATGACAATATCATACTTAATGAAAGATGGCATTGATTGACTTTTTGTTTATTTGTTTAAAATGATGTACAGCTTATAAATTGATCTTTAGTAATTAATTATTGT
Organism: Prionailurus bengalensis; assembly: GCF_016509475.1. NCBI lineage: Eukaryota > Metazoa > Chordata > Mammalia > Carnivora > Felidae > Prionailurus > Prionailurus bengalensis. Next base: position 224,340,683 of record NC_057343.1, read on the forward strand.
ATTGGTTTTTCAGTTCTAAATTCGACATGTAAAATGATGCTTTCTATGCTATACTAATACAAAACATTCCTAGAGTTTCTTTCCAAACACTAATAAACATTCAATTTCTTTACTAAAGTTTTTCTTTTGAGACAATAACATCAAAAACTCATACACACTGTTTGAAGAAATAAAAAATGAATAAATGAACACTTTATAGAACTAAGTTATACTGATGAAAAGAATTACAGACCTAAAGTTTGAAGTGATTTTTCTATTTTTTTCTATTAATATTTACTTTTAGTTCTTCTTTAAATACATATTCTACCGATATGTACACTTTTAAGTCTTATAGTATTTTATTGTGTGTTGGTATATTAAAATCAATTCTTTTGTGGTTACTTTATTACAATTTAAAATAATTCTGTCTTTGAATATGTATGTTAGCTATAAAATTCTTGTGTATGAAATCTTTGTAGTTTCTGTTGCTGATTTCCGTATTAAAAAAAATAGCCCTTTACAGGTCTACAAAGAAGCTTTAGCTTTATAAAATATAAGATAATAACAATGGCAATTGTAACAATAATGACAATGATGCCACCTTCAGAGAAATGATCTATAAAAAAGACAAACTTTATTCAGAGATAGAAATATAATGTTAGCATATTTATTCTAAGTATGTTATCTGGAACCCTTGCCCAACTGTTGTGATAAAGAATCAAACCAGACTTTATGCTGTTGCTTGAATCCTGTTATAAGGGATATTCCGCCCACAACAGGGAGGCATTATACGCACTGTCTTATTTAAAATCTTGCCATTTGGCACCTAAACCCTGAGGCAGAATTCCAACCAAATTGTAAGCAGGAATGTTGCCAACCTAACAGATGAGCAGAAGGTGTCATAGCCAAGAGTCCGTGTTCACATATCAAATGTGTTTACTTAGGGCAGGATTCCCAGTCATAAATCTTCAAACATGTTCAGAAAACCGTGCCAACGTGAAGAGGTTGCCCTGTCTTTAATCCATCTAGAGCAAGGATTAACCTTGAATTTATTTTTAGAGATGCAACTTAGCCACATAGGTCTGTTATCTTTTTAAGCTGAAGAGAGAATTGGTAGTTTGGAATTTATACATTTCATTGCTCAATCCCTATTCTATTGTTTACCTAGTAGTCTATTGTGGTTCCAATAATTTAGATGCCGTTAATTCAAAATTTTTGTATTGATTGTGTTCATTCATTGTAAACTATCGTTGATTAATGATAAATTCATAGAATGACAAGGATGGGTTTTTAAAGGAGATAATTACTGATTTCCTCAATAGTCTAACAATATTCACCCAAAGCTGTAAATAAGGCTATAAATAATAATGTATATCTGAACTTTACAAGATAGAAGAAAAATGAATATTTTTTGGTCATTCTAATCACAGATGACTTTGACGACAAAGTGTGAAAAAATAAGTTACAGATATTTTTAATGTTTATTTATTTTTGAGAGAGAGAGGGAGAGAAAGAGAGGGAGGAGGGGCAGATATAGAGGGAGACAGAGGATCCAAAGAAGGCTCTGCACTGACAGGACAGATGCAGGTCTTGAACTCACAAACTATGAGATCATGACCTGAGCTGAAGCTGGTCGCTTAACCAACTGAGCTACCCAGGCACCCCAAGTTGCAGATATTTTATTGAGAGGCTGAGTGTTATGGTTCTTAAAAGATTTGAGGTTGCTTTTTAAAAATATGTAGCTGGGGTTGGGGGGCACCTGGGTGGCTCAGTCGGTTGGGCATCAGTCTCTTGATTTTGGCTCTGTTGATGATTTCACAATTGTGAAATAAGCCCTGCAAGAATTAAGATTCTCTCTCTCTCTCTCTCTGCTCCTCTTCCCTATTCTCATTCTCACTCTCTCTCTCTCTCAAAAAAAAAAAAATATATATATATATATATGAAATGCTTCAGAGAAAACTATTGGAAAAAGTATTACTGTGTTTACTCAAATGGACTAATTCGTAACCCTGGTTGAAGTTTATGGATGTTTAATAAAACCTGCTGAGACTGAGTCTGACTCATAAAAGTAGATAAAACACTTAGACATTGTTATTCTTGTCACATAATTTAGCAAATGACAGGGGCACAAAGTTCAGAGAATGCTAAGTATTTAAAAGGCCACAGTTTACAAGGAAAATGTGTAATAGGAAGTACTACGGGGAAGATCTTTCTTTTAGTGATTCCCAGCGTGAGAACAACATGAACTCACCAAAGGCACAAACGCTCTAAAAATAAAGCTTCTAAATGCTTTACATTCCGTATGAAAGCCAAATTCGAATCTCCAGGTTGTATTACTAGATTGTCTCAACATAAAGTACAGTTTTTAAGAAAGCTTTTATGATTTTATTAAATAAGTAAAGCATGCTAATTATAGATGTGTTAGGCGGTATAAATGTTCACCAAAAAAATGGCTGATAAATCACCAAATCACCAAATCTACCAGCAGGCTTGAAAATGCAAATATTTTGGAATTATTTGTGTATGTGTGTAGGCATTAAAGTAAAATCTCACTAAACGTATTGAAATGTGCTTGTTTTTTTTCACTTAAAATATATTGTGACCATCTAGTAATTAAAAAAATATATATAAATGCACTTACTGCATCCGTTTCAAATTAACAGTATATTTTAGGACATTTAGGTTGTTTGCAATTTTGCACCTTAAAAGAAAAACACTGTTAACTTCCTTAATATGTAGCTTGGGGCACAGCTGAATGATTTCTCAGGTTCTGGTCCTATAAGTTGTATTGCTTGACCAGATGTTACACATTTTTCTAAGCATTTTGAATTGTCCTCCAGAAAGCTAACTCCAGTAAAAACTCCTACCAGCAACTCAGGAGGGTGAGTTCCCTACTAAACAAACAAACAAACAAACAAACAAACAAAAATACTAGCTTTAATTAGAATTTTTCATCATTTACCATTTGATAACAAATAAGTCAAATGTCATTTGAAATCATGTCTCCTCTGGTTATAAATGACTTTGAACTATTTGGCCTGGATTTCATTGAACAGATTTATATTATGTGAATTCCCTATTTGAATGTAAGCTCCAATGGTAGACGTTTATTTTGTTTTGTTCGATTTTTATCCCAGTACCGAGAACGATTTCTGTGACATAGGAGGCACTTAAATTCAGCTGTTGTATGTAAATTAACAACTTAGGGATTGTTATTTCTGTTCTTTCTATAATTTTCTTTCAGGGTATTTGACATATGTGTGTGTTGCTGTGTGTGTGTGTGTGTGTGTGTGTGTGTGTGTGTGTGTGTTTATTGTAAAGTTACTAGCCCTTTTTTTGCCATAGAAATACAATAATATTTTTTTCAATTACCTGAAATGTGCGTATAGCATTTTTCCTGCTCCTTCCTTTTGTTTCTAATTTATTTTTTAAAATATACACTGTTAAATAACTTAATCAACTCCTTCCCACCTTTGGAGTCAGGCTTAACAATCTGTCATTTTCCTTAGGCTTATCACCTTTCCTTACGCTCGCTCATCACCCTGCCGTGTTTTCATGTGAATATACATATTTAATTCTTCCTAGAATTTTTTTAATTCTCAGACTGGTTTAGGTAAATGGTTGCATTTTCTCTTAATTCTTAACCTGTTGTCCTAACCTGTGAATTAGCTCATTTTTTCCTGAAATTGATTTACATATTTATTATATGGTTTTACGTATGTAGGTATGTTTGGATCCATTTCTCTAGTTCTTGCTCAGTTCTGTTTACATGACTGTTTTACTCTCAACACCATGTGGTTTTTAACTCAATTGATGTGTTTCAATATCTGATGAAGAAAAATTCTGTTTATCTTGATTTCACCGACATGCTGTGAAAATAATCGATATTCATTTTTTTTTCAACGTTTATTTATTTTGGGGACAGAGAGAGACAGAGCATGAATGAGGGAGGGGCAGAGAGAGAGGGAGACACAGAATCGGAAACAAGCTCCAGGCTCTGAGCCATCAGCCCAGAGCCTGACGCGGGGCTCGAACTCACGGACCGTGAGATCGTGACCTGGCTGAAGTCGGACGCTTAACCGACTGCGCCACCCAGGCGCCCCTCGATATTCATTTTAAATGAATTGTACTCCTTATTTACCGTTAATATGTCATCCTAACTACTTTTTCTTCTGTATGCATTTGAGATTTATTTTGGAGAGAGCGTTTTTAATCCCCCACTCATTTTTTAAACAAATTTTAAGGCTTTGGTTAGAAAATTGATATGTTGATGTTCTTATTTTAAATCAGTATAAGGACGCGTTTTGCAAAGAAAGTATATTTTCTATCTAGGGTAGGAGGTTAACTGCATACCTGTCCTGCTAGTTAACCTGTAGCATTGCCCAAGTTTCACGATTGGAGCGATGAAAGATGTAAAATGGTATACGGCCAACATTGCTCTTGTGCTTTTATCAGTCCCCATGTGAGTACTACCTTATAATTAAAGACATATTGGGGCGCCTGGGTGCTCAGTCAGTTGAGCCTCTGACTTTGGCTCATGTCATGATCTCATGGTTTGTGAGTTTGAGGCCCGCGTTGGGTTCTGTGCTGTCAGCTCAGAGCCTGGACCCTGTTTCGGATTCTGTGTCTCCCTCTGTCTCTGCCCCTGCCCTGTTCATACTCTGTCTCTCAAAACGTGGATAAATGTTAAAATAATAATTATTATTATTATAAAATTATTATAAATTATAATAAAATTAGTATAAAATAATAATAATAATTAAAGACACATTAGCGGCAAGTCATATATAAATATTAGGCTTACTGTATTTTGGTAAATTTTGGTAAAATTTCAGATATCCATATGTATTTTGGTAAAATTTCAGATGCATAAACAGTTAGCTACAAATATTTAAAAATAATTTTCCCTGAAGAATTTGATTGCCAATAAGAAAATGTATCACAGGGCAGATTTTTTTTTTCACCCCGTAAAAGTAATTCTAATCATAGTCAATGAGAGAGATACATTTTCCAAAGCCTTCTATTTCTGTCGCAGAGTAAAGGATCTTACAGAATAATTTAATGTTGAACCAAACGGGTGTAATATTTGTATGGCCAACCCATACTTTTCAAGCAAGTGTATTGTAATTGAAAGAGAAAATGATCTTTCATTCATATAGGCTGTGTTGAATTCGTACGTGAAATGCTGCTTGCATATGTATGGAACATTTCAGAGAAGATATGGAAGGTTTGGAAAAGCCCAGAGAATAACAACAACAACAACAACAACACCAAAATGATCAAGGGTTTATAGTTGCTTTCATAAGGATGCCAGTAGAGTTGGCAAAGTGTTGTGGGGAGAGACAAACTGCACTCAGTTATTTTTGACCCAGAGGACAGTTTCATTTGTATTAGCTGGATCATATAAGGTGCAGGCATCAGGGAGGAATTACATGAGGAGGACTTTTATTCAGGAAAAGGGGAGAGGAATTGGAGATGTCTGGGAGAGCCTTTGGATCATGATGGAAGTTTGATCCTTTAAAGAAGAGAGGAAAGGAAGGAAGTGGCACATGGTATTAAGAAAATGCTAGCGAGGCTATGAGGCAATCCTTGAACCATTGTTGCCACTTACAGGATTTTTTCCCAGGAATGACCCATCTTGGTGCACCTATCATGCTCAGTCATTGCCTCGGTGCTGTGGGAAGTAACTTCTATGCGAATGGAATCTGCATCTCCTAGTAACTGAGGCCGCTGGTCAGTTATGTCAGCAGTGGGATAGGTGTGTTTTCATGGGAACCAAATCATCTTACTTCCTATGTTTGTCCTTGCAACAAGGATGCCACCAGGAAGTCTCTTCTGTACAGCATTTCTGATTCTTTACCAAAGGGTATATTAAAAAGCTCAGGAGTCAAGTGAGAGAATGAAAATTTGATCTTATGTGATTAAAGTGCATCCACAGGGTGAATAGTATAATATATAGTTTGGATAAATTTGACATAGATGTGTACAAAAAAATTCCTCAACTAAGGAGGATCCCCTCAATTTAAATCAGTTAATGTGAAATTTAAAGGTGAAAGCTCCTTGTATAATTGGATAGCAAAGTAATACTAACCACTTACGTGTTTTGTTTTAAAATGCTTCTTTTTAATGTATTAAAATTTTTGTTCTTTATTGAGGATTTAAACTATCTCAAAACACTTCTGGAAATTGTATGTCCAAAGTAGATGAACTGTTTTAAGTTCTGATAAAAATTATGTAGTTACACTTAAAAAAAAAATAAGAACTAAGCTTTAGAGCTGACGGAAGCAGAAACTAAAAGCGCTTCTGCAAAAAAAAAAAAAAGAATTAAAAAAAATCAAATTGGCAAAGAAATCCTAAAGAACTGGGAGTTCTAATCATGATGGACAGGGGACTCTTTAAGCTCACAGTATAGGGAAGCTGGTCTCCTTCAGCTCCCATTCTTCAGCCCTGTGGGAGAACATATGAAAGGATGCAGGAACTCTTGGGGCTCAGCTGATCCTGAGTGCCAGAAAAGACAAATTATAGCTTTGAAGAGTTGGGAAATAGTCACAGAAATGAATCACCCTTGCTAAGGTGGTAATGGCTGATTGCTGCGGGATAAGCAATTCCAGAGAGACTTTGTTGCCAAGAGCCTGAAGGTTGAGGACAAAGCTTCAGGAAGAATGTCTAACTGACAGCCTGGATTTCAGGTGAATCAAAAGAGAACATTCTAATAAAAGATTCTGTGTAGACCAGGGTGGTAAGGTAAATAGGACTGAAAATTAATGTGCTGTATATGTATTGTTATTTCCTTAATAAGCTTGTTCTAGGGGGAACTATAATCTCATATTCATTTTGACTTCACTTAATTCATTAATATATTTTAATTAAAACAAAAGAAATGGCGAATAACACCCTATCAATAACTTAAAATATGATAGGGTCACATATCTGTCTTCCAAAAAGCAATCTCTAAGAAACTGACACATGGGGGCACCTGGGTGGCTCAGTCGGTTGGTTAAGCGTCCGACTTCAGCTCAGGTCATGATCTCTTGGTCTGTGAGTTTGAGCCCTGCGTCGGGCTCTGTGCCAACAGATCAGAGTCTGGAGCCTGCTTCAGATCCTATGTCTCCCTCTCCCTCTGCCCCACCCCTCATGCTCTATCTCTCTTCGTCTTTCAAAATTGAATAAATGCTAAAAAAAAAAAGAAAGAAAAAAAAAAGAAACTGACACATATTTGCAAACTGGGATCTTGAATACATATATCTGGGTACTTAGAAGGGAGTTTCCAAAAGAAAAAGAGGAAAACCAAATAAAAATTTTTGAATAGAGAAGCAATGCAGAGACTCTTAGTAATTCATGTAGATGAATATATTCTCCTGGAAACATACAAGGCCAGGATAAATCACATTATTGGGTATGTGTATATAACCTTCTTCCAGTGATTGGAGGTTGGGTGTGGAAAGTATCAAAGGGTAAAATAATCTCATTACAGTTGGTGGTATATTTACAGAAGAAAGGAACCTATGAATGCTTACATAAATAGATTCCTTCCCATTAGTGTTCATAACAGGGGTGATTTTCTTAGTGTCATCCAACCTGCCAATTCCAGCTTGTTATAGGAAGATGTATTATAAGAAAAAGGTCTGAACAATACAAAAGTATAAATTGCATCAGTAGCATCAACATAAAGAACGTTAGTTTCCCATTTGTATTTTGAAAAATTATAAAACGAAGTCAAGATAAGTATGTGCATCTACCCACTTGAATGAGTAATTACTGCAGATTTTTATTGTGTATTTTTGGTAACTGAGTGTGCCGTGTTGCTATAGAAAGCATGGCTATTGAAGTAACACTGATGTGGAGTGCAGTCCTCTATCTACCATTTACTCTTAATCTGGTTCTTTTCACAATTCTCTGTTTTTTTCTATCTAAGCTTCTACTTGGCCATCTATGCGATGGGGATAATGAGACCATTACTGTAAAACTTGGGGGAAAACTCTGGCCAATTTTTGAAAATATGGGCAGCCATGTGATAAGTACTGGATATTTTTTTTTCCCTCTAAATGGCTGAATAAGATTACATGCTACTCTGTAAGCTGATTTTAGAGTTAGTCTACTTAACTTAAGCTGCTGACCTTCAGCTTTATGAAAGCAGTGAAGAATTCTGGTTTCTTCTTCTATCACTGCCAGTTTAGCGTCTGTAGGGAAGTTTGCTTCAGTGGACTTGCTGGATCCCACCCTTTGCAGTGCTATATAAAAATAGAGATTTCATAACAAAACAACACCCCCCCCCCAAATAAAGATCTTATCTCACGGATAGCCATTTGCTAGCAGCAAAACTAGAGGGCAGGCCACAGTTACCGAGTCCTACATTTTCACAATGGGCTTTGAGATCATGACCCTAATATGTTCACATTATTAGGTCTTATCTTTCATTTGCCAAAATAGTGTTTTTATGTATCAGCTGGTCAAAAAATAATAGGTTGAGCTATTTCCTAGGGATATCACCCAGACAGCATAGATCTCATCAAGTTTGCAATATTGAAAACAAAATGGATGTGAAGAAATAATCAGGTGTGCTTAAAAAGCCAAAGCTTCAGGCTCACATAGGTGGTTTGCGCCTTCCATATCTTCCGGACTTTGAGCAGCAATCAGGTTTCCCAAAAGCCAGATGTTATGTTAGTTATACAGACAGCTAGAAGAAGAGGACAGAAAAATTTGTTCGAAGAGTCTTTGTAACATCACTTTAACCCTTAAGTAAACAATAGGCTGATGTTGATGTTCCTAACACTGAAAATAAAGTATTTGCTAGGAAAGCATTTTTGTAAAGCTTGTGTTAATCTATTCAATGGGCTGTTTACTGGATACGGCCTACGCGATAGCCACAGATCTAAGTACCTGACACATCCATGACTATAACAGACAACATCTCTGCCCTCATGGAATTCACATTCCAGAGGAGGGACACAGAAAATAGCACAAATGCAATCACACACACACACACACACACACACACACACACACACACACACAAAGAATTCATACAATGTGAATATCAGAAAATAAGTATCAGAAATTAAAGAGGTAGTCAAGTCAAAGTAAAATTTGTGTTGGGAGTTGCAGTCTTTAAATGCAATGATGAGAGCAAGTCTCATTAAGAAGCTGTCATTGGAGGGGCGCGTGAGTGGCTCAGTCGGTTAAGCATCCAACTCCAGCTTGGGTCACGGTCTCTCAGTTCATGAGTTTGATCCCTGTGTTGGGCTTTGTGCTGACGGCTCAGAGCCTGGAGCCTGCTTCAGATTCTGTGTCGCCCTCTCTCTCTGATTCTTCCCAGCTTGCTCTCTCTCTCTCTCAAAAATGAATAAACGTTAAAAAAATTAAAAAAGAAGATCCTTTTGGAGCAAAGATGGAATGATCTTGACAGAAATGATCTTAAAAACTCTCCTTTTTTTTTTTACTTTCCCTAAATGAAAAAAATTTAGAAGTCCATTGAGATAGTCTTATTCTTTTTTACTGTTCTTTTATCCTCTTTCATTACAAGATGCTAAAATTTTGCAAATTTTAGGTTCAGAGTGTACTTCTGAGCCTAATAATATCCTGAATGGTTCAGGCAGGTAGTTTAGTTTTAACAACTGTTCATTCTCCCTCTTCTTTTTCTTTTTTTTCCTTTTATCAAAATTTTAAACTATATCCTTACATATTATTCTTCTGTCAGAGTTTTGAAATGTCTGTCTCCAGAGGGCCCATGAATAATCATGGAGATTCTTAAAGTAATCTTTTTATATAGGTAAACCCATGGAAGTCATGAAATTTGGTAATGCCAACTCTTCAATGCACAAAGAATACCCATGACATGAAAGCCTGCATAAGATACTTAATTCATGATTGGTTCTCTCTCTCTCTCTCTCTCTCTCTCTCTCTCTCTCTCCATATATATATATATATATATATATATATATATATATATCGGAAAGCTGGGGATGATATTTTAACAAAATATAAGTACATGTACAAAGTGATATTAGAGGTAATGATTTTTTTTGGACTTGATGGCCAGAAAATAAAATACATTTTACATAGGAAAATTGAATTTTTGTCTATTTTTACAATTTACTGTCAACAATAGTTTTGGGAATAAAAATCTCTGGGACTTTGATTTCTCTGGATTAAATTAAATGAAACCTACCAGAAAATGCATGTACTGAAAATCACTGATTTGGCTTGGTTTGATTTTTGTTGTTGTTTTGCATCGCATATGCCAGAGTGAAATGTCAGGTTCTGCCTTGAACCAAGAGGGACTATTACTAGTGGATGGAACTTTCAACTGAAAAAGAAATTGTCTTTAGGGCGCCTGGGTGGCTCAGTGGGTTAGGTGTTCGACTTTGGCTCAGGTCATGATCTCACTGTTCATGCGTTCAAGCCCTGCATCGTACTCTGCTCACAGCTCAGAGCCTGGATCCTGCTTCGAATGCTGTGTCTCCCTCTCTCTCTATCCCTTCCCTACTTGTCCTCTGTCTTCTCACTCTCAAATATAAATGATAACTCAAATATAAATGATAACTCTCAAATACAAATGAAAAAGAAAAAAGAAAAAGAAATTGTTTTCTAATAGAGGGACTCCGCATCAGAAGGCATCACTAGTCAAAGAGACCCTTAGTGGGTCCTTGTCTTGCCCTTTGAAAGTCACTTATCTAAATATAAAAACTTTACATAGGAGCTCAATGTTTCTTTGAAGCCAGACTATTTCTTTTCCCCAGCTACGTAATCTGTATTGGAAGGATATGTCAAACTTGCTTGTTTGACCTTGGCCAACTGTGGCACTCCCTTTAAAACCATGAAAACTCTTGTGCCTGATGCTATATCTAAAAATGTGAGAATGTATTTTTACACACCACGATTTGAAGGTTTATTATATTGGCTCTAGCTCATTTCTCCTTAAAGGATCAGAAATTGAGTTGAAAATATGCCCTACTATTTGTTCTATGCTAATAGTTATCCAAAATGATTTCTTCCTAGCTTTGAGAAAATGTATTCTGACATATCTTTTGAAAATTGGACATCTGCAATGGAATGTTACATATGAAAGAATAACATCCATTAAATTTATAGATGAGCAGCAAAAACATTGTATCTTGTAATCTTTGTGTATTCTCGATGCTTGATATACTGATATTACATCCTTTTCATGTCTTTACTTATTATGAATACATAGCCCAAAAACTTCTCTTCAGTAATCTGCTGTTTTATCTTTTATCTGTGCATTTGAACTCCAATGCCTGCTGGATCAAACACTTTCTTTCATCAATAAGATGAAAAGATTTTCCATGTATTATTCTCAATTAAAAAAAATAAACCAGTATATTTTGAAGATTAAAGCAAAAATGGCAGAGATCCCAGTGTATTCAATGACTTTTGCATATTTATCAGGTATGTATATTACGCATGAGCTTGAATCCATTACACTAAAATTTCTCAAGACCTTTTGTCTTGACAAAGGCAGAATAGCACGTAAAACACACCTTATCCCCGAAGTAGTGCTGATTGGTGTAGATGTCTAAAAGTGTGTTGACGGTATGAGAGTGAAAGAAATTCAAAATGACCTTTAGAAGTTATTTTTGGATTTTATGACACTAGGAAACCATTACTTCTATTCCATTATTTGTGGCACAAGGTATGAACTCATAGTCTGTGAAAATATTAACTTCTGAGTACTCTTTATTTGTACATTCTGACTACTCTTCATTTGTACATTCTGAGTACAATCTTCTGATCATTTTGAAAGAGAACTTCTGTTGCCTTCATCTTGACCTCAAAATTTCTCGTTGGGTTCTTCTTTTCATCTTGTCTCTTGGCTGAGTAGGAGGACACTGATGGCAAAGCATCTTCTCGTCCCCCTCAAAGCAATAAGGACTCTTCTCAGCCAGAAAGACCTCCTCCCACATGATGGACTTTAAGACATCGATTTGACCTTCACTGCCTACCTGTATGCACCTAGCCACCTTTGCCCCCCACACACTATCCTTATATAAACCTGGATTTATTTTCAACACTTGAGAAGCAATCTTTCAGATGCTAGTCTGCTGTCTTCTGGTGTTGGCCTCACTGAAATAAATTACTTTCTTATTTCACTAGCATTCATTTCTCTGCCTTTGGATTTTGTCAGGGTTGAGTGACTGAACCTGGTCAATCTGGGGCCCCGGGTGCTCTTGTGTCTCTGCATGCCGGCTACAATTACATGATAGCTAATTTCAGTGAATATTATTTATTTTAAAATATTAATACCGGGGTTCCTGGGTGGCTCAGTCAGTTAAGCACTCGACTTTGGCTCAGATCATGATCTCACGGCTCATGGGTTCAAGCCCCGTGTCTCTTTGGTTAAGGTTTGCATGGGGTGGCTCAACTCTTGTCACTTGATGTCAGACTGTGCTGAAGATAAGCTGAGGAAACTTCTTAAGTACTAGAGAAGGCTTTAGGGCAAATGGACTGAGAAAAAATTGGAATAGCATTGGAATAGGAAACTATCAGCGTGCACGTGACCTGGTCATTGCAACTGTAGGTTACTGTGCTGACAGCTCAGAGCCTGAAGCCTGCTTCAGATTCTGTGTCTCCCTTCCCTGCTGTGCCCCTCCCTGCTCATGTTCTCTCTCTCTCTCTCTCTCTCTCTCTCTCTCTCTCTCTCTGTCTCTCTCCATCTCTGAAAACTAAATAAACATTAAATTTTTTTTAATTTAAAATGTTAATACAAATCTCCAAGACATAATATAACATTAGTGGAGCTTAAATATCTTCTGAGAAATAACTAATTTAAGGGAAAATAAATATAGTGTGTATACCTTGTAGCAGAAAAGTAAAAGCTTCAGGATATGTGTAAGAAGTGAGTTTTTGTGTTGTTGTTGTTGTGTGTGTGTGTGTGTGTGTGTGTGTGTGTGTGTTTTGGATCAAGGGCCAGGAAGAACGATTTTCATTCTCCCTTCCAGAGAAGAGATGACCTGAAAAAGTAAGTCAGATTTAATTTTTTCCTAAAAATGTGTTTAAGTCTTGTTAAAAACAGAAAACCAGAGACCAAAAATGGCATCACTTAGGCCAAGTTCCCCAAATCGGGGTTTGTTTGTTTGTTTATTTATTTGCTTCAGTATGTATGTATGTACTTATTTATGTTTATTTATTTATTTTGAGAGACAGAGAATGGGGTAGGAGCAGAGAGAGAGGGAGATAGAGAATCCTAAGCAGGTTTGCACTGTCAGTGTGCAGCCCGACATGGGGCTCAATCCCACGAACTCTGAGATCATGACCTGAGCCAAACTCAGGAGTTGGGTGCTCAATAGACCAAGCCACCCAGGAAACCCACAAACCTGGAGCTTAATACCTAATCCACTTGTATTTTCAGCTCCTCAGTCTGGAATTTTCTAATCAGCACCAGTGAGATCATCTGTCACATGGGCCCTCTCCATCCCCCAAAAGAAAATGAGGTAATCTTCACAATAAGACTATGCGCTCTTACCCCTAAAAGAAGGGGATCTTGCCTTAACTATTTTTTTCCTTTGGTTACTAGCTTTCTTGACTCACCCTCCTTCCTATAAAAATCTTCCATTTTCCAACTCTTTCCAAATCGTTCCAACTTCTCAGATCCTCCCTCTACATGCTGGATGGAATACTGCCCAATTCATGAATTGATTAATAAAGCCAATTAGATCTTTAAAGATTACTCAATTAAATCTTGTTTTTTAACAGTCTGGAGGATAACAGTGTTTCATCTTTTCCACCCATGTTGCATTTTCTTATCCTCCATTGTGAATTCTTACTTTTTCAAAGCTGTTTTCTCAGTATGATACAAATGCCCTCAGTTCTATCACTATACTCCAGTCACCTGTTTAATGTTCTGCTCTTGGACTCATTTGACATCAGGGTTTTTCCCCTCATTGTAACAGCAATAAATGGTCTCCCCCAGGCATGTGCCAAGCAGTCTCACTCCTAATAATCAGCATAAACTGATGAGGAAAAGGAAAATGTCTTGCTTTATTGCTCATAGACACTAAGACCTCACTCGTCTTTCATTAATTAGTTTGATGATTTCATTCTGATGTCTTCCTGCGACCTATGTTCTGCATCAGTATTTTTTCTTACATTGTAATTGTGTCCAAGGCAAAGGCTGCCTACATGTTTGTCTTTGAACATCACAATTAAGCAATTAATGGATGTCTGTTGTTGTTAATGAGTTCCTCCATACTATGTGATCTTATTTCATATCCAAACATGTGTGAGAGGGAGTTTAGATGAAGGTAAGATTATATAATTTGCTCATAGTCACACACTTATTAGAGGATCTACACTAAATGGAGGGAGGGGTCCTTTTTCTGTCATTTACCAGCAGTGGGTTTTTGTTCAAGGAAACAGATGATAATACACAAGTTTATTCATTGTGCTCAACATTACTTTGAAATCATGTCTAATTTTTCTTCTCTAAAAACCTTCCCTGTCTAATACAGGTCTTATAAACAGTGTACCTCACCTATCTCCTAAGATGGGAGTTTGTTAAAAGTAAATGTAATCACTTTTTAAAACATTATTTCATAATGTAAAGTAATATATGAATGAAAATCACTGCTAATATATTTTTCTGCAAATCTTCCTTAATGTTTTCCCTACATATTTTAGTTGCTTGGTTATGCACTCTAACTCTCGTAAGTTTGCTGAGCAAATATTTACTGATATTTTACAATGTTCTAGACTCTCCTACGTGCTGGGAATATAGTAATGAAAACACATACAAAAAATCCTATTTCTTTTAGTAGTAAGACTCAGAAGAATAATTGAAGAAATAAGTTGAAGCATGCATATATCAAATGATGATAAGAGAAAGAAAAAGAAAGTGGTTCTGAGGCTTGGGGAGTGATGAGGCAGCAAATTTCAATTTTTAATAAGAAGGTCAAAGAAGTTATCACTGGGAAAATGGCCTCAAAGTAAATGTCTGAAATAAGGGTGATAACGATAACGATCTGAGATAAATTATACCTGGAAAATGAAATAGCAAATGCAAATATCCTGGGGCAATATGGTACTTGGCATCTTTGAAGAACAATAAGAAGGCTACTGAGGCTAAAGGGAAGAGTAGTGGGGCACCAGAGGTATAATAAGAGGGTGTAATGTAGGGGCTTTGTGGTATTTGGGCTGTGACTCTCTCTGCTATATGATGGGAAGCCCTGGAAAGTTTGAACAAGGTTCACTCTGCCAGTTCTAAGATAAGTAAACCAAAGAGGAACAGAGGAATCAGGAAAATCAGATAGGAAGCTATCACCTATGGGCAAGGTGAAAAGAGGTTGTCAATGGGGAGTCCCATTCATGGGCCTCAGCTCTCAAGTTTGGTCAAGAAAGAATTCAGAGTTAAACTCTTAGGAAAGCAAGGGTTCAACAGCAGTTTACGCTGAAATACACTCTGGAGATGGGAGAGTGAGCAGGCCCAGAGGTGGCAGCTCCATCGGGGGTCAGGGTTGTCTTTTTTTTAATGTTTGGATAGGTTTTGGGTCATAGTTAGGGCATTATCTTTGTAAGTTGCAGTCAGTCACCTAAGGGACTCCTCCTACTGATTAGGAGGGAAGTTTTTGGCCCTATCTGTTCCTTGTCAGAACTGTTATGGCGGCCATTCTCTGCATTGGGGGAGAGGGTTAAAATCCAAATGTAAATGTATTATCATGAAGCTATAGGTTCATAGGTAAGGGAATGGTCATAGGAAAGCATGCATGCGTATCCTCTGGAGTCTGTCTCACCTGTTTGGAGCTTGGCTTCTGCCCTTAATCTTTCAAGCACTTGTTCCCTGCTAATATCTAGCTAACTGCCTACTCTATCAGGATGATGACATTAATCACATGGCAGTTGAGAGAACGGCAAATTCTCAGTGTGTTCTTAAGATAGAGGTCACAATATGTACTGGTGGATATGAGGTCCACCAATATGTATTGGTGAAAGGAGCTTGAAATATCTAGAAGGCTCCACGTCTGGAAAGATGGAAGTCTAGATTTGTCTTTTATTGTGATGTAGGAGGAGCCGTTTGTGTGCATGATGATGGTGATATGTGTGTGTGTTGGGGTTGGGGGGGATTGACAGTGTTCCTTCTAAGGATGAGTTTATTTTAAATTTTTTTTTCAACGTTTTTTATTTATTTTTGGGACAGAGAGACACAGAGCATGAACGGGGGAGGGGCAGAGAGAGAGGGAGACACAGAATCTGAAACAGGCTCCAGGCTCTGAGCCATCAGCCCAGAGCCCGATGGGGGGCTCGAACTCACGGACCGCGAGATCGTGACCTGGCTGAAGTCGGACGCTTAACCGACTGCGCCACCCAGGCGCCCCAGGATGAGTTTATTTTAATTATTAAATCAAATTCGATATTTTGACCACCACCTTCCTTCACCCCAAGAACACTTCTTTGTCAGCTTTTCTTGTGATTCTACATGTCTAATCTCTCTGGAATACATGTCTTCTTTCTAGTTTCATTGACTGACATTACTCTTGAATCCTTGCCTGAGTGATTAAAACAGTCTCTGAATCATCTTCTGCTGCTCACCATTACTCTATCCAAAACCTCTTAAGCACTAGAGTCGGAATAATACTTTTGAAATGCAGTAGTTATTACATCACTATCCGTACCCAAAATGTTCAAACACTCCCCTCCCCCCTCCCACCCATTTCCCATCCTAGTATTTAAAATACTCCAAAATCTGACCCCAAACTTTCCTGTTTGAAATTCTTTTGACCTCATTGCTCATAACAAACGACAATTCTATAAATTAAATTGTTTATTATGATAATAATGGCTATCTTCCTCCATACCCTTCAACCCACATTCATTTGACCGAATCCTTTTTTGTCAAGATAACTCTAATCCGCTCTCATTAAAGATATTCTCAACACCCACCACCAATGGGGAAGAATTGATCTGTACTCAAACTCTAATTTTTAAGTTTCTTTTTTACTATTTATGTCTAATTATAAGTCTTAAATTGTGTCCTTCCTTCCAAAGTGATTCCTTCAGAGAAGATCTTACTTGTCTACAAAAGATAATCCTTCCAGATAGAGATGGACCCTTTTACGGTGAAGGGATACAAATTGCTGCATAACACTATAACAGATAAGTCCCCTTAAGGCCACCACAATTATACCAGTGCAACTGATCACAGTTACATTCCTAAAATATTGAATCCATTTGTCTCTTAATCTCACTTGCCTCCTTTAAATTGAAGGAATGAAATTGTTTTGTAATATCAACAAGAAAATGATTACCTTTAAAAGCAGGAACAATATTTTAATCCCATACGTTTAGATGTGTATCCGTATAAAAATAAATTTCCTATCAGTGTTGTTGTGGTTATATATCTGGAGACAAATTCTCATACCTATTTATAGAGTCATAACCAATTTTGTTCGTGGCTTATTTTCTTTAGGTAATAGACTTCATGGTCAAAGGGAAGCATGTACTTAAGTGTTTCCCAGGAATGACCTTTTATTGCACGAATTATTTTAAGTGTCTGTTCTTATCACTAAAGACTTAGTCTAAAAGGAGTAAAAATCAATAAACCCACTTAAGGATGGTGAAAAGACAAAGTAGATAATGTAGCTGGTGTACTTGGGGAAGATGGAAACAGGCTGCGTTAATTCTGAGAGCAAAAAATATTAAATGTCCTGAAATTTTGTTATTAGGACCAAATTTGAAGAAGCAAATAACATTTGAATAAGAATCCAAGTTAAACATTCTAACCTAAATATAATATGGTTCTAGGAATAATTGAGATCAAATCCAACAGAGAAAAGTCAAATAGTCATCGTGGAAATAAACTCAGAGAACAAGAATGCCACGTAAAGGGCTTGACTGAACAAAAGCAATCTTCATCCATTGCAGACCAGAACTCGTGGGCAGAAGGGCTTGCAAATGACTGTGATCCTCATTCTCTAGAGTCCCCGTGGAGGTGCACGCTTGATCTGAAGCATAACTGGGGACATTGAGGGCTGGACTCTCTGCAGGCTTCTCTTCCAGCAGAGATATTTCCCATTTTTATTTTTATAGGACAAGTTTGAGAGTGTTCTCAGAAGCAAGATAGAAACAACTTGTATTTAGGCACCAAATAGCCTGAATTTGGGTATTAAGTCTTTTAGCTGTGTCACTAAAAATATGTGAAGCATAGGACCTTAAGACTGGGGAAAGTTGGGCTCAATACTACCTCCTGTAACAGGAAAGAAGGCCATTTGGGGTACTTACTCAGTTTTCCCTGGATTTTACCATGTATGCAAGAGGCATACATATTATTAAACTTCTGTTTATTTTTCTCCTGTTAATCTGTTTTTTATTACGGGGCGGGGTGGGGTTTCTAGCAAGAATCTACAAGGGTAGAGGAAAAAATATTTTCCTCCTCTACACTTACCATGTAATACTCTGTTTTATTATACATAGAAGGACAGATAAATATGAGGATTATTCAAATTACAAAGATGCAGATCTTCTTTCTGCTATATCTTAATTTCCCAAAGGGTAGACAAGTGGTAAAAAAAAAAAAAAGAGAAAAAGTAAAAAAGAAAAAAGAAATTCTTTCTATCTTTGATCTTTACCTTATTTCAACTCCTAATTTCTAGCCTTGGCACAAACTGGGCCAGAATTTCCAAAGTGTACTTTGTATAATGTGAACTTTATGATATGCCAATATTAATAATACTTTCTCATGAAATATCTTGTGGAAAAATCTGTAGAAAATGAATGTTTCACTTGTGAACCGATTGCCCATTTCCACTGCAATAATGTACTGACAGTTCTCAAAAATTTACTTTTTGATTATTTAATTGAACTACCCAAGACAGTTACTTCAACAATGGGTATCCATCAGAAAAGTTTGATAACTAATGTAAGCAACCATTAGAAACAATCATTTCATTTACATAGAGGTAATAATACATTATTACACTGATGATACAGTGTGGGAAAAAACACGTATTTCTTGTATGAAAAAAAGATCTACTTATCACTTTATTTTAAATTCTGCTTGATTTGGAGTTTGCTAAGATAAAGCTATTTTTTTATTATTTGTCACAGAATTTTAGTTGTAACTTTCCTATTTATGAGAAATTATATTGATCTTAGCAGATATTCCTGCACTAAAATATCTAGAATCTACTATAGCTTCAATGGTGTGTGGCATCTAAAATATATACAGATTAGGTTTACGAAGTATTACTAATGACTTCTCTGAAAATATTATAATATACAAGCAGACTAAACTTCAAGGCTTACTCTTCATCAGTATTTTTTCCTATAGATTATTTTGCAGAATTTTTAAGACACTATGCATTTAATTCAAGAACAATTTTCTTCCCGTTAATGTTCTCTGCACATTTCAGACACATATGTAGTTTGATCAAACAGACACTTTCATAGGTTGAAAGTTTTAAAATGCAGATATAGGAACTACCTAAAATTCAATATGACTTCAAAAGAAATAGCTCAATAATGATCTGTTATTCGTGTGCTTTGTTCATCCACTGTGTTCCTGCATTCACTGTCTCTCTGATATATGTTATTCAAAGCCCAATGCATTTTCAAATCTCAGTATAATCTTCAGAAATTTTTTTTGATTAATAGCTCCTTTTTTGGGTGGAGTAGTGGTTATTAAAGCAGTTTTTATTTATATGTATATACATGACTTAGAGGCTAGAGGGAATAGCTAATGTTGATTTTTTTCATAACTCTGATATTTGCTTAATATGACCTATTTTTAACACAAATATAAGTACATCATGCATATTCATAGCTCTCTAGATTTTAATTTTAATTCTTTTTAATGTTTTTATTTATTTTTGAGACAGAGAGAGGCAGAGCATGAGCAGGGGAGGGGCAGAGAGAGAGGGAGACACAGAATCGGAAGCAGGCTCCAGGCTCTGCACTGTCAGCACAGAGCCCGACACGGGGCTCGAACTCATGGACTGTGAGATCATGACCTGAGCCGAAGCCAGACGCTTAACTGACTGAGCCACCCAGGCGCCCCTCTAGATTTTAATTTTAAATGTGACTGTCACTACACAACTACAAATACAATACCACTGATACATATAATTAAGTGTACAATCCACATAACACAATATATCCATTTGGGTCATAATATATTACCTCATTTATCATCCTATATGCACAGGGAGTAATAGTTAACTTGATCATGCAATTGGGTTTTTTGTTTTTTGTTTTTTGTTTTTTAATAGCAGCATACTTTCATGTTCAGTTTCAAAACCAAATAATGCAAATGTGGTTTTTTTCTGCATGTTTTTTGTTTGCATAATGAGATGGTTTGATTCATTCAGATTTTCTTATATCCATAGTGCTACTACATTTGTTGCTGCTTAAGCTAAACTGCAATTTGGAGAGTTGAGTGTGGTATCTAACAGTAAATTTAAAGACTATTAGGGATAGTTTTATTTAGAAATGACAAGTTAGTCTCTTTAATATAGAAATGGTAACTCAGGCTTTCAAAGTAGTTGATCAGCTATCCTAGGAATTTTCAAACTTGTTTGTACATTAGAATCATTTGGGGGTACTTTATAAACATAAGGATAGCCTATGTAATCTATGTAATAGATTCATGATGTAATTGGCCTTGAAGGGATCCATGCATAAGTATGGTATAAAAAACAAACATCCCAAATGTTTCTAATGTGTAGATAAATTTGAAAACCAATGACATGGATGAGATTGTACATGGAAAATGAAACTACTACTCAGAATGAGGTCCCTTCAGATACAGATCTAGAGTAGAAAGTGTAGAGGATCTTTGGAATGTGATTAAGGATGGGTGAAGGTGAATGAGCAAGTTCTAACAACTAAGAAGAGATTCCTGTTGAGGTAGGAGGAAATCCTTGAGAATAACATTCAGGAACCAAGAGAGAAAAGTGTTTTGCATTTCCAGCAGTGTTAAACGTTTCTGAGAACTCCATTAAAACCAAGGCCAACATGCAACTGATAGATTGTCTGAGATAGCTGTATTGTTGGGAGGAAAAACCAGAATGCAAAAGATGTAAAAAGAGATGAACAGCAAGTGTGGACAGTGGAGAAGGTTGGTTGTAAAGAGGAAGAAGGAGACAAATCGTAGACAGCTAAGGAAGTGGATTTGATTCTTAAGAAGGGTGATTTTGGAGGTTGCTTGTGTGGCTCAGTTGGTTAAGCATCCAACTCTTGAGTTCTCAATCTCACAAAGATCAAGCCCCACGTCAGGCTCTACACTGACAACACAGAGCCTGCTTGGGATTCTCTCTCTTTCTTTCTCTCTCAAAGTTAATATAAAAATTTACATATATATATATATATATATATATATATATTTTTTTTTTTTTTTTTTTTAAGAAAGAAGTCTTGAAACCCTGGGTGGCACAGTTGGTTAATCATCCAACTCTTGGCTTCAACTCAGGTCATGTTCTCACAGTTCGTGGGGTCAAATCCATATCAGGCTCTGTGCTGACAGCACGGACCCTGCTTGGGTTTCTGTCTCCCTCTCCCTCTGCCTCTCCACTGCTTGCTGTCTATCACTCTTTCTTTCTTTTTTTTTTTTTTTTTGTTTTAATGTTTATTTATTTTTGAGAGACAGAGACAGACAGAGCCATGAGCAGGGTAGGGACAGAGAGAGAAAGAGGGAGACACAGAATCCGAAGCAGGCTCCAGGCTCAGCTGAGAGATGAGACGTGGGGCTCAAACTTACAAACCATGAGATCATGACCTGAGCCGAAGTCGGACGCTTAACAGACTGAGCCACCCAGGCACTCCATCTCTTTCAAAATATAAATAAAAATAAATGAATAAATTTTAAAAATAAAAAAAAATTAAAAAGGAAAGTGAATTTTGTTTTTTAAGATAGAAAAGACAAACACGGTTAAATATTGAATTCAGTGATCTAATAGATGTAATGGATAAAGGAGAGGGAAGGTAAACACAGTTGTGCAACTATTCCTAAGAAGGTAGGGTGCATGTGGTTATGGTGGGTAAAGGTGAAGGTAGAGAAATACTTACTTTGATGTGATCATTGTTTACTGCCATTTTAGTGTTCCATTCATTGAACATCTAATATATGACAGATTGTGGATAAACTAAGAAACAAACAAACAAAAAAACGAGACATTGTCACATGTCAGTCCTCTAGTGGGATATAATATAATGAAATGATGTATACCTGAACAAATGACTGTGATATGGTAAGGGTTATAAAAGAAACCAAGAGGACGGAAGGATTCAGTTCTAGCGGGTGCCCAGAATGGCCACCCAGGAGAAAAGTCTTAAAGACAGAATTAATGGAGAAAAAACAGAATAAGGACATTCATCAGAGAAAACAAATATATTACCAACAATTTTTTTAGTGTTCATTCACTGCCAGCAGTCAACTAGGAACTTAATAAAACTAAAAAAACCACTCAGCTCCTTGAATGCCATTAGGTGTGTATATTATTATTTCCAAGATACAGAGAGAGGAAGCTTGAGCTCAGAGAAAGAAATTATTCCAGGACATAGTTTTTTAAATCTTTAAAATCTTTAATATAATATTTGGAAATTGATGATTTACTGCACTTTTATAACGAGGGATCGGGTAAGATGTAAAAACTGGTTCAAAAAGAATTCAAAATTTTATATGCACAAACATAAATAAAGAACACTACAATAAATGTATTTATAGATGCTAACTTGTGTTGTTAGCTTTGTTTTTGAAAAATTGCCTTTTTTGATGGAATATTGACTGTCCCTCTTCAGATAGAATTTATATATCTTTGGACTTTGAAAAGCACACACTTTATACCTGTGTCAGGAAGAATTAGACCATGGGCAGACTGCGCTAGGCAATGATGAGTTCTGCACTGGAGACTTTCAATAATATTTTGGTTTATTTAGAAGCCCATAGTGTGTGTGTGTGTGTGTGTGTGTGTGTGTGTGTGTGTTTTATTTCCCTATAACTGAATTGTTCAGGCTTCAGAGAGGATTTGAATGGGTCTCCTAAAATTTTAAAATCTACTTATACTTAGATTTGATCTGATACACTCTCTTATGCTTTGAAGGGTGATAGATTTGATTTCTTTTTTTAAATGATGAGGCACCTGGGTGGCAGAGTCAGTTAAGTGTCCAGCTTGGGCTCAGGTCATGATCTCACGGTTCTCGTGGGTTCGAGCCCCACATCGGGCTCTGCACTGACAGCTCAGAGCCTGGAACCTGCTTTGGATTCTCTCTCTCTCTCTCTCTCTCTCTCTCTCTCTCTCTCTCCCTCTGTCTCTCCCTGTCCCTCTCTCTGCCGCTTCTCTACTCACACACTCTCCTCTCTCTCTCTCAAAAATAAATAAATGTTGAAAAAAAATTTTTTTAAATGAATGATGTATATTTGGAGAGTAGCTAGTTGGATTTTAATGTCCAATCTTTTAGCCAGAGAACTTTGGGCATTGCAAAACAAATAAGCCTAAATTAGAATAGATGTTGCCAACTTATTTTAATAGTATGTTATTCTAATGGCACTAATTGACTTACCTTCCATAAATTCAGCTATATAAGCATTTCCATAAAACTTTATACTAAAAATGTTCAAGTGATTTAAGATATTGAGCACCAGGATTGTAGATATTGTGAAAGAAAAATGAATTCTTATAACTGTGTTATACATTTTTATAGTCCTCAGTGCTTGAAAATAATTACAAAAAATATTTAGAATAGCAGTTGCATTGTATAGGTATTAGAGAAAAAAATCTCAAATCCATAAATGCAAAAGAACTAAGTTAGTCTATTGCCATATTTTTTGGATTTTGAGAAAATGGATTTCTCTCTGGATACAATGCATACCAAAAAGCCAAAGGGTGAGAATGTGGTCAGTGAGGTCCTTTTTTGTTTTTTGTTTTTTGTTTTTAATTTAAACTTCGTTGGAAAACATATCTTACTATCTGTGTACTGTACTGAATTTCAAACATATAAAATCAACAAAACACAATTCCTGAAAAAGCAACGTGTACACTGTTTAATGCCAAGTTCATTCTTGTGAACAGAATGGAATCGCTGGGTTTTAAAAACGTATAATATTGTTTCTTATAGGCAAATACTGTGCCATTCGTGTGAATTATAAATGAAGGACCCACATTAAGGACTAAGGAAACAATAAATCTTGATATTGCACTCACAAATAGCACCTTTCACACAATTCTTAGGTCTACAGACCAGGGGCCTGTCCAATATAGTGAACTATAGTCTGTGCAGAAAAGTTATATTCCACTGAACAAACACAGGATTTAAGATATGTCATCTCAGCGATTGTAGCTGGTTTTAAAGTATGTTAATTTCTCCCGTGCTTGGCTTGTTTCATGTGCTTGATCCTTTTCATTCACCACATGAATTACTTTTAAGTACTTATTCACATCTGAGACTGAACACAGACCATATGACAAAGATCATCTGTGTTGGATCATTTCAGCCTGCTTTTCTGTTTGACCTATTCCATTAATAACATTCTCCTTTATGCACCAAAGGCTGTTCTATCTGGATTTTTATATTAATTAAAATAAGAGCTTACTTTTAATGTTTTGACATGCGATGTTACAAAAGTACTCAGTCATGGGCAAATGTCTTGCAAATTGTCTCAATTCTTCTATTTACTTTAGATAGTTAGCAAAACACATTTTTTATGAAGATTATAATTTCAAAGGGTCACTATAAAAACCAAAACAGAACAGTTAGAATTACTCTGTCAAGCTACTTTTTGTCAATTCATTGTGTTCTTTGAAGAATTATTGTTTGCCTTGCTCTCAGTTTGGAATCTCTAATTAATTTCATAACTGTAATTTTGCAAAGGAGTCTTGCTTGAAATAGTTGAAATGTATTGAGCATGTTTGTGCAGGGCATGGCTTAACACTTTATATAAACAATTCTATGTAATCCTGACCATGAAAGTCTGAGACAGTGTTAACATGTGCACTGAGGAGAAAGACACTGAAACCTCAAGACTTAAGGGCATTTCCTGAAGTCCTACAATTTTGAAGTTGCAGAGCTGAGACTCCTCTCCCACCTGTTTGAACAACAAAGCATGGATTTCTATGTATTAAGTGATATACAACAGTATAAGAGCAATTTACATCTATTTTCTAGGCAACTTTAGTTGTAGTTTTCTCTTGTGGGTGGCAATAGTTATAAAAGTCATTAATATTATGAGTAATAGGTTATTTGAGTTGTATTTGCATTATCCAGTCTATTCCTATGAACTTCACTGAAATCAGTGGAGTTTCTATTTAATGGTGCAAGATATAGCATTATATTCTCAGATTCTTCTGTGTGTGCAGTAGGGAGATACAATTTACCTTCCAACCGTGTTGTTTCTTTCCTGCATAAAATGCTGTTCAGTCACAGGATCCTTTGTGCATGTTTTTCTCAGTTAGAGCCCATAACCATGGATATTTCCTCATAAGTCCTGGCAGTTTTATGCCGGGGTAAAATAAATTTGGAATATATATTAGGTAAGTCATGAAAGATAATTGCATAAAAAATAGGCTTTGGTAAATATATGAAAACAGTGATTTATTTTAGCCATCTTGGGAAGATAGGAAGAGGGTTGAGAATTGGTGTTGCTTGGTTATAAGTAGATAACCTTTGGGTCTTTACCCAATTAATTTTAATTAATTAATTAATTAATTTTTATTAGTGATTTTGGGTGCAGCTATCTCCTGTCTTTTCTTCCTCTAGATGTATAGGAAATCATAGCTATGATTCTCTCAATAACATATATAAAGGAAAAGATAGAAAGCAAAGAAAAGTAGTTAAGGAGAGGAGAGGAGAGGAAAAGAGGGAAGGAGTGGGAAGGGCAAAAAAGGAACAACATAGTTTTATAGAAGGAATGAACCTTGAAAATTTCATTAATAATCACAGAAACACATAGGAGAGAGGATTTAAGAGAGGGGTGTACTTTTTCATATAACAATGAAGGCCTTTTATTAAAGTGTGATGACATTTCCATCTGAGGGGACATTTTTCTTCTCACAGAGTTTCTGCTTGGCTTTTCTTTTCATATATCCTGAGATAAAAGGGAGTGGTTAGCTGGAGGTAGGTTACAACTGAGAACAAAGACACCAAATCTTGAGTCAACTTGTCCCTTCTGTCTGAGAAGCTAATTCCATTCAGGATAGCAAAGAAGGTAGGCAATGGCAAGGGATCAAGGGGATTTTGAGTTTGGAGAAGAAGGAAGTTTGGGGAGTTGTGTTTGAGAAGGCTGTTGATAATCCTAGTCAAAATTCCCTCTTCTTCCAGCTCCCGGGGTGGAGAATGCTTCAGGTACAATCTTGCCTTTACACCCCCACTGGTTGAGTATGTTAACCTATAGAACCTGTTTGACATTTCCAGGGCAAAAGACCAGCCAAGGGGGTTTGGGGAGCAGGTGACAATGGAATAACAAAAACAAAAACCAACAGCCTGGACTTCTCTGAAATCTATACCAAGTATCCGTGAGTTTCCATGGTTTGAAATAAGCCACAATTGGCTTCCCATGCTGTACCCCAAATAGCTCCAAGATGCTTGTCAGGAGACAAAGAAATTTCTCTCTATGGCTTGTGGAACACCAGCCACTAATGCTATTCTGCAGCAGAGACTGCAGAAAGGAGGTAGGAAAGCCAGCTTCAGAGGATGAGAGGCGACAGATGTCTGCAGGGGAGACACAGTGGGCAACTTGAGAGACGTGACCAGGCATGCCTGCCCCTTTGCTATCCAGCACACCTGTTAGCTAGAGAAGGACCTTGGGGAGATAGAATCTCGGAGGAAATTTTGGTCAGTGGGTGCGATAAAGATACTTGAAATTGGAGGACTATTTACCTGACTGAAACTATTTCAAAATGAGAGTGGCTGGAATATCATAAAATAGCACCATGAAGTTTTCCTCTACAAGACGGAAACAGGGCTTTGAAAAGAAGATTAGGTCCCATTAAGGAAACAGACGTTTAGGTTTTACACTTTAGGTTTCTGACTGTGCACGTCAGCTCTCTTACATTTATACAAACTCACTTCTTTTTGGCTCACCTCAGCAATGCACGCCCTAGAACATTCTGTGTGAGGATGCAAAACGATCATATGCTTTGACTTATATTAAGAGAAAACCAAGGTCTATCTAGATGAAAGTAATTGTAGGTAAAAGAGGACGAAAGAATTTTAAAGTCGGCCTGACTCTTGATTTTATTTTATGATTCCCAAATATACCTTTCTCGTTTAACACTCACTATGAACAAGCACATTCAAATCTTTATGTGAGAGCAAAGTAACACAGACAGGCCGTGGAAATACAACAGCAGAAAGGGGTCATGTTAATAGGACAGAAATTCACAATAACACAGTGGTACTGTCTCTGTGGTGTCCTCATATATTTAATGCAATGAATTACTAGTAAGAGACTTTGGAATTAGAGAAGATGTAACAATCATACCCATATATATCAAAAGTCCAAGTTTGTCATGTCTTTATCAAGGTTAATTCAAATGTATGATTAAATATAGGATGAGATAAGTGATTAGAACATCAAACCAGGGGGAAGAGAGAGGGCTATACACACTGACTATACCCACAGTAATTAGTTTTCTGACTTAGTTCTCTAACGTTGCTCCTATATAATGTTTTGTTTTGCTTTGTTTTGTTCCCAGCACTGTATACAGTTTCTATATTACAAAGATGGATGTGCAATTTTGTAGACCATTTTTGAGAAAGTCATGCATATAGCCAAATTTGGGTGGGCAATCTGAAGGATGCTAAGAAGTCACATAGCCCTCAAATTTGAACCCCACTCTTCTTTGGTGACCATATCATTAAAAGTAAGGTATTTTATCTTTCAATTTATTTTATCTAAGTCAAATCCCCTAAAATAGCAGTTATGCCTAAAACAAGCAATGTATTGATGTTAATGATTCATGGGTGAACACACACACACAAAAGAAAATATGACACAGTTTTGGAAAGAAGTGAATACAGGGAACCTTGCAGAAGAGCCAATATTCATACTGAGCTTTGGAGTGTGGGTAGTGATTGATGAAATGAACATGAGTTTGAAATCAAATCAACAAAGAACAGAGAAAAGAAAACACACACGTATAGTAAGAAGAGTTGTGCTTTCGTTTTAACTTGATTATAGATAACCCAAAATCGAATTGTAGAGCATCTGTAAAACATGGAGAATACAAGTTTCAGGTTAAGGTATGTTCGCTTCTTCTGGTGAAAAAAAAAAAAAAAAAAGGAAAGGTGGGAGCGGTTCTAGCCAAAGAATGACAGAAGAAGTAATATGTGCCTTAAAAAAGGACGAAGTAAACAAGACAGTTAGAAATCAGAAAAAAACAGAGCAAGCACATGAGGAAGCGGCAAAATTGAGCGGATGAGTTTTCAAGAGATGAACAAGTAGGGCGGGGTCTAGAATGTGCGGTGCTATTCCGAACAGAGCTGCTTAAAGCAGGATGACAGCTTCCCAAGGGTCCCTAGACAGTGGGTAGAGAGGAAACACTGGGGGAAATAGGCAGGAAGTCTGATTGCAGAAGGACACTGTAGATGCATTTTTCTTCTTTGTACTTTTCCCCGGGACCCTTGGATGATAGTCATTTTTATTCAGACTTGCAGGAAAAGCACCAGTGATTTTTATGGGGGCTACGTAAATAAACTTCCATTTCAGTGGAGTAAAAAAGAAAAGATAAAAAAATAAAGACTCTGCAACGTCTCTTTCCTATGTGGCCCTCTGTTGTGCTCGGTAACCTTGAATTATCCATTTTCTCACTTACAGTTAGACCAGCATACCCCAGAGGTCTTCTACTATTCCACCAGGTGCTAATAGGTGTTACAAAATAAAACAAAATTTGAAAACAAGAAAAAAACAAAAATTACCACAGTGACAGCAACTCCTTGGTCAATAAAGTTGTGATAATTGTGGATTAGTAACTAAATAGATTCCATTAACTCCTTTGCATTTTGAGGTTCAAGCAGAGAACATATCACACAGCATTTGCCAAAATTATTTTAGCACAAATGTAATTTTGTTTGATTTTTAAGTAGAACATTTCATGGGGCTAGAAATTCTCAGGAAAAAATTTGAAATATTACGTTGGAGATTTGCTGGCATTCCCGACATCGTTATACAAAAATATATTTGTGCGTAGCTATGTAATTATCAACTACAAAGTTCAACATATGTCAACATGATCAACCCACCTATATAATATTTTATTGTAAACAAAATACGTGGTTGTCATCTAAGATTATCATTTTGATGTATGCATAAAAATATTGAACTTAATTTACGTTCAGTTAGGTTTCTTGCCGGAGGCACATGTCTGTCTCGATCAACTACATTCTCTTGGCAATTATTTATATAAGACAATAAAGATCACTTGGCACTCATACGTGTATAGTAAGCTGTATAATAAGATGTATAGCAAAAGTATAGTATTAACATTAAATACTGGCTGTATCATCTTATTTTTGAGAGAGGGTGAGCGGAGGAGGGGCGGAGAGAGAGGGAGACAGAGGATCCAAAGTGGGTTCTCCATGAGACAGAGAGACTGATGTGGGCCTCAAAATGATGAACTGGGAGATCATGACCTGAGCGGGAGTCAAGAGTGAGACACTTAACTGACTGAGCCACCCAGGAGCCCCCTGAATGTATCATCTTAAACTGTTCTTTTACTTAGCCAAAACATAGATAAAATACTTTTTTTTAAATAAACAATAAAAAGATTTACCCTCTAATATAAAATTTTAAGTAGAGGTGTCTTCATTGTTGATTCATCTCAACTGCACTTCCAAGTCAAGGAATATGAAATTGCATTTAAATAAGTGCCTCTTTACACAGCTGTCAGGAAGGACTCACACTTCACTTAGAATTTATTCTGCTCTGACATTTGCTGAAATTTAAAGATGTTCCTGGACATTTATTATATGATTACAGGCTTCTCGGAAAAAGATAGTGAAATTCCAAAAGTTAAAACAAAAGTTTAATTGATTTAGGACAGTATATCTCAGAAAAAATAGTTAGTTAATAATTTATTATATTTTCTACCATTAATAGAAAGTTAATTTTGCTGTCTAAACATTGATTTCATTCCTCTTTATTAAATATGTGCCGGCGGATGTTTCCCATAAGGTATTTTTGCCTTTATAAAAATTCTACCATTCATAAAAGAAATGTGTTCATGAAATCTTTAATAGGAAAAAAAACAGACAATATGCAGCAATGGAAACATAGGACAGTGTAAACCTTGTTTAAATGTTCTCTTTAAGCAAAGCACAAGTACACAGTCAAAATAAAATGCTACAAATAATTTAAAAAATTGAAAAAACAAAGAATACTATCAGTGCTTTTCTCTCCTCTCTCTCTCTCTCTCTCTTTCTCTCTCTCTTTCTCTCTCTCTTTCTCTCTCTCTCTCTCTCTCTCTCTCTCTCTCTCTCTCTCTCTCTCCACTCCTTTATTTTTTTTTCCTCTCACTCTCTCTGCCTGTATTTGCTATCATATTATTTTTCCATCATCTCCTTTTTCTGCTCTCTTCTCCAAGGTCAAAATACATATACGTTTCCAAGTTAAATGTAGGGCTCTAATTAGTGCCTTATCTCATTACAAAACCATGGAATTTTCAATTAATTCAAATTTAATAAACTTGACAAGCTTCTATTAAGGGAAAGAACTGCTTCAAATTAGCACCATGTTCTTCACTAAATTTGAGTAATTATGTGTATTCTGCAAAATAAAATTTGTGTTTTTTTAATGAAACAACAGTAGCCACTGTTGGAATAATCTGAATAATGTGATATTATGATATTTATTTACAACTGTAATGTCATGATCACTTGGCTATAGTGTGGTAAGAGAACTTAAATTGCTACTTTCGACTATTTCTTAACAGCATCATTTTCTTGCCTTTTTAGATCATTTGCATAAATTCACCTCATTGATGTTGTTTGCATAGACTCACAAATTCCCAAAAAATAAAAATTGAATAAAGTTGAAACTAAAGGAATACATAATTTTCACAAAGAAAAAAGGCCATATCATATATGGCAAATGTATTAAAACTTAAAAATGTCTCATTCAACCACCCTGTTTTATTAAAAACAAAACTGAATTCGTTTTGGGTTGAGGAGTCTTCTCAAATTTTATACTGCCAGTTAGAAGAGTCAGGGTTGATTGCCTTTCCATTCTAAAGTTTGTCTTAGTTGTGCCATGCTTATCCACCTGTTACTTATTCATTCAGCAAATGTCTGCTGAGGCTAATACATGTCCGTTGATAATCTTATCTTTGGGGATAGAATTGTTACCAACAAACAAAGAACAATGACAAAAAGGAAAGAAAGAAAGAAAGAAAGAAAGAAAGAAAGAAAGAAAGAAAGAAAGAAAAGAAAGAAAAAGAAAGGAAGGAAGCAAGAAAAGAAAGAAAAAGAAAGAAAGAAAGAAAGAAAGAAAGAAAGAAAGAAAGAAAGAAAGAAAGAAAAGAAAGGAAGAAAGAAAGAAAGAAAGAGGAAGAAAGAAAGAAAGAAAGAAAGAAAGAAAGAAAGAAAGAAAGAAAGAAAGAAAGAAAACAAACAAAAAAACAAAAAAGCTGTGCATGTAAGGAGATTTCATTCTCTTCAGAACCAGAGATAGTAAACAGACCAAAAAAAGAGACAGTGTTTAGCTCGGCCAGTCCCCAGCACACGCCAAGGAGCACACACCCAAGAAGACAGGCTCACACGAGGGAACTGGACAGTAGCAGAGTCTCAGTGAGGATCTGGGGGGGTGAGGGTCACAAGCACGGGGAATTTCACGTGAAGAATCCACAAGGTGGGAAGGAGATGTCGTTTTGGAGAAATAAAATGTTGTCAGGTGTGGTACAGGATGTCAGAAGGAGACAGAGCTTGGGAGTGAAGCCAGCAGATACCGGGACAGGGACAGCGGAAGAGAACGGTGCCCTCCCTCTGGGAGTTTGCCTTGAGACACTCGGTACATTGTGGTGTTTTTAATAGAGTTGGGTGGCGCTAGGTGTGCAAGTGAAAATAAAGGACCAGAGTAAAGCAGAAATCAAGACTTTTTGCAAATTTTTTCAAATTTTAAATATTTGAATATATTAAAATAATTTTATATGTGTATAATGATATTTTTGTATCAGATAAGCACCCATTGCTTACATTAACAAAGTGGCTATTGTTGTAGGTACCTATTATTCTGTTTCATGTTAGTTTGGGAAGGCAATAGACCATTATTCATGAAGAATAAACTTGTGAAATACTTTTTCAGTTTGTTTTCTTTTAAATTTTTGTTTAATGTTTATTTATTTTTGAGAGAGAGAGAGAGAGAGAGAGAGAGAGAGAGAGAGAGAGAGAGAGAGAACATGAGCGGGGCAGGGGTAGAGAGAGAGGGAGACAGAATCTGAAGCAGGCTCCAGGCTCTGAGCTGTCAGCACAGAGCCCAATGCAGGGCTCGAACCCACGAACGGTGAGATCATACCTGAGCCGAAGTCACATGGTTTCACAACGGAGCCACCCAGGTATCCCTCAGGTTTTTTTTTTTTTTTTCAATACATTTCTGAACATTTTTCTGCAAGTTCATCTGGGAATTATTAGATTTTAGAGTTATTAGATTTTAACAATAATTTATAGACACTGCTGTATGCTACTATATATTAATTTGTAGAATACAACTTAGTATATTCAGAGAGCTGAGTGTTAATAAAAATATCAATTTAGACAAGAGTTAATAATATGGTTTTCTAAATTTGTAAAAAGAGCGCTGTCATAGGATTATCATTAATCCTAAAAGCTTAAGCTCTGAGGTATATTTTTCTCCAAATAAAGCAGAGGAATAAAATCGGGATTGCAAACTGCTCATAATGGCCAATGAGGCACGGAAACCACAAGTACATTACGTGCTTGAAGAGTTTAAGGATGGCGGGGCACAGATTTTATATTATTGAATAAACTACATGGTAATAAAAGGTTGAGGTGTTTGACCTGGTTTTTTTTTAGAAGAGTAGCCACCAAATACAAATAACCAAAAAGAAGTGGGCAAAGTGAGTTCAGCTTTGTAGTACTTTCACCATTTATAATGTATTTGATTAAGCATTTAATATATTTCCTTATTCAATTCACTGAAAAGTGAAGCAATTTCCTTAATTTGCACAATATTACAAGACGGCATCATAATGCACATTTAGATTCCTTTGGATTCAGTGCCCATGTTGCTTTTACTATGTCACAGTAGATGACCCAGATTGAAAAACAAACCAAAAATAACTAAGCAGAGTGAACACATGTATGTGCATAAAGAGGGATAAAAGAGAAAGTAGATAGAAACACTAGAATCCAAGGCAATGAAAGGAAAATTTTCATTTTTTTTCCCCCAGAAACTGAAGGAAAAGATACCAAGCCTATGGGACTAATGATTTGCTGAAATGGCACTGGTTGTATAGGGATGCAAGCTGAATCAGCAGCAGTGATTTAACAAACATGGAATAGATGTTTCAAAACTATTGCTACCTGGCTATGGTTTCTCAAAGTATGTCAGGAAACCTCATGTGAGTTGAGTAAAATAACTATCAACAAGTGACAGGAGAGGGGCGCCTGGGTGACTTAGTCCAACTTCGGGTCAGGTCATGATCTCATGGCTAGTGAGTTCGAGTTCCCACATCGGGCTCTGTGCTGACAGTTCAGAGCCTGGAACCTGCTTCGGATTCTGTCTCCCTCTCTCTGCCCCTCCCCCACTCACACTCTGTCTTTTTCTTTCTCTACCTCAAAGATTTTTAAAAAATGTAAAAAAATTAAAAAATGAAGTGATGGGAGACATTTCTGCTGTGCTTCAGTCTGTCACATGTCCCATATGTGGTGATAAGTACATTTCTTATATTTCTTTTCTATAATTTAGGCATCAGTTTTACTGTTTTCAGTTATTGTCCGATAGGAAAAAAAAATCTTTCTAGGAATCATATTCACAATTCAATCATCATGTGAGATGTGGATTTTGATTTTATGTAATTTTTTTCTTTAAGATTTTAAAAATTATTTTTGTTATTGTTAGTATCAAGAACATCAATTTAATTTTTGGATTTTTGCAGATAATATTTTGTTTGACAACATACTATAGAAACTAGGGCATGGATGTTTCTTGTATTTTTACACAGTTAGTCCCCTGACCTAGGCTGGTGTAAGGTGGTACAAGGTGGAGAGGCAGAAATGAAGGGAAAGAGGAAATACATCTATTTGCCCAATGCAGGATTCCATATGCTCTTTTCTCTTTCTTCTTTCAATACTTAAACAAGACAGTTCTCTTTACAAGTTATACGAGATAGAACATCATCAAGCAAGTCAACTTGTTATAATATTTACCCTAAGAAGTTTGGACCTAAGCAGTTACTGTGTGTGTGTGTGTGTGTGTGTGTGTGTGTGTGTGTGTGTACATGCGTGTGTTTAGGTTTCTTATAAATGCTCCACATTCTATGGCACTTCATTTAACATTTTAGATTAGAATCAACCTTCTAACCAATGTGTCATAGCTAAATCAGTCCCCTTTTGTATTGCTCCTACGTGTGATAGTCCCAACTTTGTGTGGTTTATAAGATATCTGTGATCACTGTGATCATAGACTTTCATGTACAACAAGAGAGAAATCATCTACATCATAGAGAGAAAGGCATGTAATTATCTCTTTGGGGCTACATTTGCCTGTGGAATTTTATGGCTGAGGTACAACTGCTTTGTCACTACCCAAGGGAAAGTGATTTAGTACACCATATTCTCAGAACTTTATGATTATATATATATATATATATATATACATATATATGTATATATATATATATAAACATGAAATAATAGGACTTTCCTGGTAACTTCATTGTTGCTTTCTAACGCTTGTTTAAGTACTTGTTTTCATCATATTTTAGTTATTCTTGGTGTTTTCAAAGCTTATTAAATGAGTGTGATCATTTCCCCTCCCTGTTTTCATTTCTATACAAACACACACACACACACAAAATACTTTCGAAATACAACAGAAAACCTCTTTTTGACTTTCCAACCATACGAACTTAACAGATTTAAACTCTGTGAACAGCTTTCTGTGAAATGGTGTTTGAAAATCGGTCCACAAAAGCAGCAGCCTTCAAAGACGCAAATAAACAACTCCAGGCATTTGTGATGTATACACTTTGAAAGAAAGAAACAAACAAACAACTTTCATCTTAATGTGCATTTTTCGACTAAAAACCTCAATTTAGCTAAAGGCCATAAAAATAAGTGTTTTTAATTCCAGATTAAATAGATCCAGCATTCACTGATGTTTATATACATGAAAATGTGAATGTTGAAAGTTAATGTCAAACTGACCTCATCATTTTGAAAAAGTAAAAGAGAGACCAGATTGTGTCCATGGAGACTGTCCTTGTGAGGAACATTTTGTGAGTATTAGGGAGAGTTCTTGAATAATGATCATACTGTATCCTATCTTTTGGTTATGGCTTGAGGTACCTGTTGCTTAATGTGAAAAAAAGTAAACATCGAGAGAAAGGAAATATTGTTTAGTTTCTTTTTTGGCTTCCATTTTACAAATAACTTTTACCTTCCAATTTGTAGTCAATTTACGTACATGAAATACAATGCAAGTAGCTCATTTTAATCTCTTAAGGCATTACTTCTTTCTTATCCTTAGCATGTGTGAGTTAGATGATGTTCTCTCTAGTGTGGTTCTAAGTTGAATTTGTATGACTGTTTAGGGTTTTGTTTTCTTTGATGTGAAAAAATTTGCAAACATCATATTGCATGGTGGATGTCCCTCATTCATAAATTATATGAGACACGCTATTATCATATCTTCCCTGAGCTACGCCGGTAGGCTGCTAACAGATCTCTTCATACCTTCTCTGTCCCCTGAGTTCTATTCTCGACACTAAAGCCCAAACGATATTTTAAAACATAAACTCATTCATGTAACTCTCCTGCCCTAGTCACCTCAATGGATTCTCCATTGTTCTTAGGATACAAGGCTCCATGTCATTCCATACTCTCCTTGAATTTGCCCTTTAGCCACACTGGATTCCTTCTTTTGCATTCTTTTAAGTTGCCATGCATCTCCTGCTAAATGATTTATTCTATTATATAGCTTAATGTAATTTTTCAGGAAATTCATCCCTGACCCCCGAGACTAGAATTGAGCTCTGTGTTACATGTTCCCAATACATCTTGCATTTTCCTTATAACAATTAGAGTTGGAAAATGTATAACCAGATAATAATTTGAGTCATTCTTTTGCTGCAACTAGACTGTAAGCTCAATGAAGGCAATGACCTTGTTTTTTTTTTTTTGTTTTGTTTCGTTTTGTTGTTGTTTTGCTTATCCTTTTGTTCCCAATGCCAATAAAATTGATGAAAACAGTAAGGAATCTTTCTTAATAATGAATCTTACATAAGTGCATAACATTAAACCTTATGATCCTATGTTTCTATACAGATTTGTGAAGAAAATCTGAAACATTTCTAACTTGGGGCTTGAACATTTCTAACTTTTTTTATTTTTCAAAAATGCATATTTTATGATTTTTTCTCTTATATATTACCACTATTTTATGTAGCCTTTTCAAAGAGCTAAGTGATTCCCAAAGCAATGGAGAAAGTTAGCACATGCTTAGACTTTTAGGAAAGGTTTATTATATAATATTATAAAACTTATGATGTGTTAGGGAAAGCCTCAAATAAGCATTGATAGGGAGGGCATTTGGAACATAAGTAATAATATTAAACAATAATATACAAGCTAGATAATTCATCATATTCAGCCATAAATTACATTTGCAGTGTGATTTAATAATTGTCTTTGGTACAAATCTATAATAAGTATATTTCAGACACATGATAATATGACAACCCCAGGGTTCATTACTGAAATGTAATTGCACTGTCACATTGCATTTCTTTTAAATGATTGTCTCCTCTGCTTTGCCTGCACTTGGAACCTTTATAGGCATGAACACAGTTGATGTCATAGAAAAAAATGGAGTTATTATCGTGTGCTTGAGCAACTCAATTCCTGTTCTACAATGAGAAGTCCGAGAAGAGACAAGGGCCAAAGCCACATGGCTTCTTCTGGAATAAGTTATCTGCATGTTTGGTATCTGTAGCCCTGCCTGATGCCTTGAGACCTTTAATAGACTCAAAGACGCAGGAGAAGTTGGAAATAACTATCATAAAAGATGTTTTTCCTCTACTGTCCCCCACTAAATGCTTTTATAACCTCTCTTCGACTAACTCACTTTAACTGTGAGCAAGCTCACAATTGAAGACTTCTCTAGACACGTGAGCTACTTAGACCTTAGAATAATGGTACACCTTCATGTTTTTCGCTTAACAACAAAGAACCAAAGACCCTCTCCACTTCTTCCCTTCACCTTGCATATAAAGTTTGCCTTGTTGTTTGTGTAGAAAATCATATGTAAATAAGTGTGAGTTATGAATCATGCTGATTCTCAAGTAATTCTCATTTTGGAGTTATTTTAAAAAATCAATTATGTCAAATCTAGGTAGGTGCTTTGAAATATAAACAGTAACACATCACACACTGAACTTCATGCTCTTCCTACAGGGTGGAATAAACACATTGAGCAAAAGATGTTTAAGAAATTCTTCATCCCTACTGTCTAAACACACCTCTGTGGCTCACCCTCGGTCCTCTTGAGCTTGGCAGTAGAAAGTTCTCCATACCAGAAAATTGGCGAGATTCATGGTTTAACTGCCTCCTCAATTAGAATTCTCTTAATACAGACAGTGTATTTGATTTACTGGAGTGATACAGCTTCTTGACATTTCAAATCATTCACGTCTCAAACTAATTTAGTGTTGAATTAAAGTGCATGGTCTTTAACACATATAGCAATTAGATGAGGCAAATCATAGCAGCAGAGAATCAAAAGCCAACAGTGTAGGGAAGGATGGCAGATTAGGAGAATTGAACTAAAAAAGATACCTGTGTGCCAAAGATTGTTTGCTTTTGAGAATTTAAATGCCAAGTAATTTCTAAGGAACATTCTTGACAATACATCACCTCCCCTGCCAACTATAACTGCTACTCCTGCTATTAGTAACAATAACATTATCAACTATTATTTTGGTAGAGAAGGAATTAAAGATATGAAAAAGATGGGTGGTTCAATCTGTTAAGCATCCGATTTCAGCTCAGGTCATGATCTCACAATTCGTGAGTTCGACCCCCGCATGAGGCTCGTGCTAACAGCTCAGAGCCTGGACCTGCTTCGGATTCCGTGTCTCCTGCTCTCTCTGCCCCTCCCCCACTTGCAGTCTATCTCTCTCTCAAAAATAAATAAACATTACATTTTTTAAATGTGAAAAAAATAAAATTGCCATAAACTATGGCCATGATTTTATAAATACAAATATTTAACACCCAAGTGTCAGATGTCAAAAACTTAGATTAAAAGAGAGTTCTTAATTAATTGAAACATGTTTCACCTGCTTTCCTCTACTACTTGATTCCCACAGACTAGAGAAAACTGCATTCAGAAGTGGCATCTGTCTGGATAGACTTTCAAAAACTAAGGTTCCACGTAGCGGTCTCCAAAAATTGATTGCAGTCAATCTTATTTAATCAGCAAGAGATTTAACAAGCTCCCCAATACATGTATATTTGTAATGATAAATTAGATATATACTGTATACTTACACATACTTAGAATACACACACACACACACACACACACACACACACACTGTATATGAACATATTACGCAAATCAAACAGCATAGACCAAAGTAGAAATGTTAAAATGAGGAAATGAAATGAATAGAAGTTGAAGTTTTAATATGTTTCCCTGCACATAGTGGAAAATTCCTCTGTTGTGCCCAACCCAGTTCAGAGACTGGCCTGTCCAATGACTCTGTTCTTACCTTTGAGAAAAAGCAAGTATCATGCTTCTCAAAGATGCCCATGGAAGGACACATGGTAGAATTGGAAGTCCCCAATCAGGCTAAAGGAACCACATCAACCTATATATAATAAGCCATTTCTGTGTTATCTACCTTTCTTTGTCCGGCTCCTAAACAGTCCTCGAGTATCTGTCTCCCTTGGTTTTCTTTATTAAAGTGAATGATGTGTGTTCAGATTAATATAGTAGCGATTTTAACTTTCATTTGTTCTGCATATTCTGTATTCTATGGAAGCGTTAATTCTGTTGTGGCTGTATGTCTGAGTTGGGGATAAAAATGTGTTTTAAAATAAATTTGCTTATTTAGGGCGCCTGGGTGGCGCAGTCGGTTAAGCGTCCGACTTCAGCCAGGTCATGATCTCGCGGTCCGTGAGTTCGAGCCCCGCATCAGGCTCTGGGCTGATGGCTCAGAGCCTGGAGCCTGTTTCTGATTCTGTGTCTCCCTCTCTCTCTGCCCCTCCCCCGTTCATGCTCTGTCTCTCTCTGTCCCAAAAAATAAAAATAAACGTTGAAAAAAAAATAAATAAAATAAATTTGCTTGTTTAAAATAATTTATTTTAATGAAGAAGAGTCTCGTTGAATGGTAATACATAACATAAATTGAGGACAAAGTAAAATTTTAGGACCCAGTATAGTTCAAAAGCACAGTCATCTCATAGATTATATGTACATTATTTTTGTTAGACCTATTGTTGTTCTATTAGTTAGGGAGGCTAGCCTATTGTGAAAATAAAGACAGTCTGTGGAGATTTTATATTCTTTTGATGGCTGAACCATTTATTCTTGGGGATATGTGAAATCTCATCATCTAAGGGTTACATGAAAATGTCCTTTCTCTCCTTTCTTGTCAATGGCGGTAACTTGAAACAGGCTTAGTTCCAACCTGCCCTAAAATTATGTTAAAAATTGTCTTCCCAAAGACTAGTGTGGCAATAGCTTCTAGGTGTAAAAAATATATGCTGTCTTGGGTGTGCCTGGGTGGCTCAGTCAATTAAGTGTCTGACTTAAACTCAGGTCATGATCTCATGGTTCACGAGTTCAAACATGGTGTCGGGCTCTGTGCTGACAGCTTAGAGTCTGGGACCTGCTTCGGGTTCTGTGTCTCCCTGTCTCTCGGCCCCTCCCTGTTTACCCTCTGTCTCTCTCTGTCTTAAAAATAAACATTATATATATATAATAAATATATACTATAATATATATAATATATTATAATATATATTATATATAATATATAATTAATATATATTAATTATATATTATATATTAATTATATATTATATATAATGTATAATATATAATAATATATATTAATTATATATTACATATAATATATATTAATTATATATAAATATATAAATATATTATAAATATATAACATATTATATTAATGTGGAGATAGGTAGCAGGGAAAGATGGGAAAAGATGGATATTCAAATATTTTATTTCCTTCAGGGAAATATATGCACATATAATTTAAACTACATGGAGATGTCTGTATGGCTTAGATTCTATGATATTTCCAGATTTCTAAGGAAAAAAATGTGTGAATGAATTAGTTTGGGAGAATCCTAGTTCTATGGACCTAGTATGGAGCTTACACTTTCCTGCTCCAGAATCTGAGACTCAGTTACCCTATCAGGAAAGATCCAGAAGAGTTTCAGCCTTCTGTGGCAGACTTGAAAAACAAAACCAAAAACAAATCCAAAACAAAAACAAAATCAAATGCAAATATTCCAAGAACATTCCTTCACCATATTGAACTTCAAATCCTGAGAGTTACTTGATTTTGTGAATTCACATGGAATAGTCCAATCTGCCTAAATATTAGTTTCAGAAAAAATGCATTTTTTTACTCCATCTATATTAAGAGGATTTAATCTGTATGGTATTTCATCTAAAATACATTATTTCTTAATTCTGTGCAAACCTAAGGTTTCCAGGTTATTGTTTTATAT
Source organism: Prionailurus bengalensis (assembly GCF_016509475.1). Lineage (NCBI taxonomy): Eukaryota > Metazoa > Chordata > Mammalia > Carnivora > Felidae > Prionailurus > Prionailurus bengalensis. The sequence goes on from NC_057343.1 coordinate 224,381,540, forward strand.
AACAGTATACGAATAAATGTTGAGCCATGGGCACAGGTGTTCTCTGAACATTTTTATGTTTTGCACCTTCTTGAAAAGAAATCTGCTAGAAATAACGTATGTCTTTTTGTTTGGTCGTTATTATTGTTGGATGTGTAGCTTATTTGGCATTTCTGGAACTTTAACTTGAGGAAATCGTATCCTCTCCTCCAGCCGCTTTGGCCAAATGGCTTGTAATCATCCTAGTAACTTCCACTTTGATGCTAAACTACATTCAATTTTTCCAGAATCTGACAACTTGTCTGCATCAGCGTTTCTATTTGGAGTTGAGCCATCATTATCTCTCACTTTTAGAACGGTCTTACCTTCTTAATGGGCCTTCATACTTTCTCTACTGCTCTCTTAGAATGTTCCAGAAGTCATGACATTTCATTTAAACTTATCTCAGACTCCACTTGACTCTTCCATTTTTATAGCAGGTACTAAAAATTACCTTGAGTTTTCTTTTATCATTCTTTGTAATATATCAGTTACATAAGTGAATATATTTCATTTAGTTATTGTATCTAATGTTTTCTGTGGAAAAAAACACAAAAGTATATTTTCTAAATTAAATCTTTAATAGTGTTTTTTTTTTTTTTTTAAGTATAGGTAACTGGGAGGTCTTATAAGAGAGATAGCTTGCTTTTTCTCACCATGCAACTGAATTATGGCTTTTTTGAACTTAACTATTTATTTACATGGTAACTTGAAAACTTAAATGAGTCTCAGTCCTGCCCACAATACACTCACTGTAGAGGTCAGCTAGTTTTCTAACCAGGCAAGTTCCATTCTTTTCTATTTTACTATGTGGAAACAAAAAAACAAAAACAACTACAGCTGATTAGCTTCGATGTGTATAGAATAATGGAGACTACAGTAATTGGGCAAGATAGATGCCTTCTACTTACTTACCAGAATAAAATAGATATTGTCAAAGAAATTAATCTCAAACTCACTGCTACACAATTATTTTCCAGTGTCTGATTCAGAAGCCAGTCTGTAAGGAATCATTTTATTCTATATTTTGTCCTGTCAAATTAACCACAAGACTTCCACAAGAGCTCCAGGGAGGTATTTATTCGGATTGCACAAACCCATATCTACCACCTAACTCAAGCACCTCCCAAGTTGTCCTGTCTTAGAACTGATTTGTTATTGTTCACACTGAAAAATGTTTATAACAAAAAAGGGATGGGCTGCTGGATATATTCACCGTGGCAATGCTTTTGTGACTCTTTACCTTATATGGTGCCCAGGTTATGGAGACCCACAATTTGTGCGATTGGCCTGTTTTTATATTTTATATTATGGATACTATGGCTCATTAAAGGGATTTGGTTTCTTTTGTTGCAATAAAAATTAAAGCCAAGATCATAGTCATCCTCTAGGAAAGAGTCTGAAGCCCTCTGTACTGCTTGAGATCATGCTTTGGAGTTAGACTTGCTAAATGTAAAAGCAGCCACCTGCCAGCAACCTGACCTTAGCTAGTGACTCATCCTTTCTATGTGTCAGCTTCCTCATGCTACGTGAGCATAGCTCTTCTCTCAGAGGGAACTTGTCATGATTATATACGGCAGTTCTTGAAAATGTTTAAAATCATAATCCATAAAATCGAAGTGAGAAGGAAAATACCTATGGGGTCATCATCGTGAGTTTTGTGTACTAACATCTTTTATTTCAATAAATATCACCATTTGGTTTCCACTCTGCCCTGTTGCCTTCGTTGACTTTTCAAATAATTTTGTTAAAAAGTAAATAAAATAAAATCATTTCCTATCCTAAGTTTTTTTTTTATATATTTATGTATGTACTAAGTCCTTTGTTTTTAATAGACTACATTCAATTCATTCTGGTAAGATGAGAGATAGACAAATGGACATAATGGAGTAGACACAAATGGCTCTTTCCATCTATTCATCATCTATGTATCCCAATATACTTAAATAATAGAACACATAAAAATAGTTAAAGTAGTTATATTAAGAACAATTTTTAATTCATAACCATTAAATGCTTATTCAAGTAATGCAGTCTGGATTTGCATACATTTATGTGGTTGTATTAATAAATTGAAGAGTTTCTTTGCTCCTTGGTCTCACTTTAAGCAAAATGGTGAATGTATAAATAGCAGAGTAAGATGATTCTTTTTTAAAATCAGGAGAGAATGACAATGCTTTCTATAATCCTATCCTGTGATCAAAATGTTTATAATATGTACAAGTTTAAGTGAATTTAAGATACTGCAGTACCATTACACAAAAGTATATTACATATATTACAAATTACACATTAGTTGACTGTCGCATGTGGTACTGAAGTAGTGTCATAGCAACTGCTTTGATTTTAAGATAATTTAGTAACATTATAATATATTATAAAAATTTAGCAGGAGTGCTGTGAATTTAGTAACAATCTATTATCGAACTATGTAAGCAGATTGATATACTCCTGTCAAAATGTGATTATCAATATGGAGAATATAATTCACTGTGAATTATATATATGTGTGTGTATAATCTGAGGTGTTTAGGGCTTTTCTAAAACCTACTTTACTTTATAATCTTTAAACAGTTGGTAATAGTCTTAAAATTGTTTGAAAAGTATTTTTTTTCCTTTTTTTGATGTTTATTGATTCATGTTGAGAGAGAGACAGAGTGCACACAAGGGCATGCATGTGTGTGAGTGGGGGCAGGGCAGAGAGAGAGGGAGAGAGAGAATACCAAGCAGGCTCTGTGCTAACATGAGATCATGACCAGAGCCGAAATCAAGAGTTGGATGCTTAACTGACTGAGCCACCCAGGTGCCCCAGGATTTTTTTCCTATTTTCCATTAAGTTCCCACTGCCTTCCTTTCAACAAAATCTTTCCTGTTGTCTCGTCATGGATATACAAGCGGATGTTATAACTCCTTCTCAGAACCTAAGAATCCATGATACTAGAATTCAGTATACAAAGTGATGCAAAATCATATAAAATTATGAAACACCTTGTTTTCATTGATGCTATTCTTGTTGTTCTAAGTTAATTATATACAGTGCCCAAGTACATTTCATAGTATGCATGTTTTTTTTTTCAATCCTAACAGTGGAGAAAATTTGACCTGTAACAACTTTAATTAGTACACATCTAAAATATTATAATTTTTCTTCCAAAATTATATCAAGTGAAATTATATACACAGAGTTCAAAATTCATGTTGCATATTTCACACTTTAATTATGTGTAATACCCAGTCTGAAATAATAGCCATTAAGTTAGTATGCTTACTTGATATTTCCAATTAATGGTTTTTTGGGGTTGTTTTTTTAGGGGTGCCTGGGTGGCTCAGTCAGTTAAGAGTATGACTTTGGCTCAGGTCATGATCTCACAGTTCATGGCATACAGCCCTGCATCAGGCTCTCTACTCTCAGAGCAGAGCCCACATATCAGATCCTTGGTCTCCTTCTTTCTCTGCACCTATCTGGCTTGTGCTCACTCTCTCTCTCTCTCTCTCTCTCTCTCTCTCTCTCTCTCTCTCTGTCTCAAAACTAAATATTAAAACATAAACATTAAAAAAGTTTAGGTATATAGATATAGGGAGGGATATGATAAATGATAGATAAAAGATAGATAAAATCAAATAGTTAATCCATCTGATTTACATATATTTAAGCTAAATCACTTTGACATTTTTCTTTAATTTGTAAACCATTCTCTTCAAACTGATGTAATTTAGTCATATATATGTGTGTGTCTGTGTGTGTGTGTATATATATATATATATATATATATACACATATATATATATATACATACATATATATATTTGAAAATTTTAAAACAGGATTAGGAGACATGGAAACCAAGAAAAGGTAAAATAAGATAAAGTCAGGTGAAAGATAGTTTTTAATGTTGCTGCCACCTGAAATTAAGTGACTTAATAATATAAATAAATTTAATAAAATTTAATAATATAAAATTATTATATTAAATAATATAAATATTTAATAAAATTTAATAATATAAATTTTGTTGTGATTGCTAATCTACTGTCTTTGTTACTGAGACTCTGTCATCACATGTAAATAAATGCTTACTATTAGAGCTAGCTGTAAATTAAGGAAACTGACTATTCCTTGATATCCCTTCTTGTCATCTCTCATTTAAGGGAAAACCATACCAAAACTTACAAATCACATTAAAAAACAAGCAATATGTATTTCTGGTACACAGTGCTTGGTTGATATGCATTATTGCTTTCTTTCATGGGCTAACAGGATACATTAATTCACTTTTAAGTCTTAAGCATGTACAACGAAAGTGACAAAAAATGATAATAATCGTTATGGTCTGTTGTTAAGTTGCTTACTTATTAGACAGAATAGCTATTTGGGGTATATAAGAGGATCAACAATGGGCATTGAAGTGCTTTCTTACCTATATTGTCTAACCAAAAAGTTACCGATGTAAAAGATTAAAGGTAGTAAATATTTGACTCGAAGTATATGTAAGTTGCCTGTGCTATTATTTAACAATTAATATGCATTGAATAATCATATTTACTGAGATTACTTTACTACATGCCACTTAATTAGGAGAAAGTCAACAGAGAAGATTCAAAGTGAATATGCATGTACATTAATGAATTTGACTTTATTCTGAGACACCGTTAACCAACCAACAGTAATTTTTATTTATAATTATTCTAGTTTTTAATTTTTTTATTTTAGAGAGAGAGAGAATGAGAGCAGGGGCTCAGTCCCACTACTCTGGGATCAAGACCTGAGACAAAATAAAGAGTTGGATTTCTAACCGACTGAGACACCCAGGTGCCCCAGTTATTTTAGGTTTTGATATTTCCTGTGTTTCTACACATTGAGATTTATAATATAATATTTACATATATAATCCATCAAAGTAAGTGGTTTATATAAATTAATTGTTCAAAAATTTTGATCATGCTAAAAACAATATTATATTACCATTTCATTCATTTATTAAAATATTTCAAATTCATTTCTAAAATTTGTTGCAAGTGAATTTATCTTAAATTTTACTTATTACTCTTTATGTTTCTTATTGAAGAAAAAAATGAAAATTCCTTTTTTCATGGATATTTAAATTTCAAATACCCCATAGGAAGCATAATTATCCTGATTTTTAGTTACACAACTTATTTTCTAAACTGGGTAATTCTTTTCTGTCTTACCTATTAACACTCTATTAGTTTCCTTTCTTCTTCTTTGTTCAGCACATAACTCTTCCTCATCAGCCCATTGATATGTTTCTTAGGACGATTTTTGCACACTGTCTTTTTTCTATGTTTTTTCCCCCACACCCTTCCTGCTGCCATCCTACATCATTTCAGTTCAGTCATTACAAATGCTATAGGATTAGTTGTTCTCTCTGGAAAGATATGTTGAAGTTCTAACCCCTAGGACCTGTGACAATGACCTTACTTGGAAATGGGGTCTTTGCAGATGTAATCAACTTAAGATGAGGTCATGGATGGGGCACTAATCCAGTATAGCTAGTGTCCTTCTAAGTAGAGAAGAAGAGACTTAAAGACAGACACACACAAAGTGATGTTTCACAGATAATGTGAAGACATACAGGGAGAATGCCATGTGATGATGCAAGAGAAGTATAGAGAGATACTTCTACAAGACAAGGAATTGCAAAAATTGCCAGCAATGCCAAGGCTAAAAGAAAGGCATGGGACAGACTCCCCCCAACACTTCAGAGAGAGCATCGACCTCTGACATGTTGATTTCAGACTTCCATCCTCCAGAACTGTGAGACAGGAATGACCTCACTATGCTTCAACTGAGGAGAATACTTGAGGTCTTCAGGGAGTTACTGAATCAGAAAGTTCTCAAATTGTATATGATGACATTACAGAAAGGAAGCCATGAAAGAAATGACTGAAGAATGGGGATCAGCTCACTGAGGTGAATCAGAGTAAGCAAAAAGACTAGAAAGTCAGTAGGGCCAGAGGAGATGTTCTGAACTTAAAAAAAAAAATTGCCTGTGGTAAAATAAATAAAATAACGGCTGCTTGAAATCGATGGGTGCCTTGACAAATTGCTTTGGACTGTTTTGCTTTGGGGACCTGATATCATGGAAAATCAAAGCTGGATGCTTTGATGGTTTGCCTTATATCTTTAATTATGTCCTCTTTCTGGAAAGAAAACATTGTTTCCACTCTGCTAGGTCCTTTTGACATGGAGTATATCTATTTAAAATCCTCCCATCTTTAAAAATATTTTTTTAATTTTAAAAACTATTTCCTCAAAAGAAATAAAATTAAAACTAAACAGTTCCATGTCCTTTCTAAATTGTGCCTTTCTATACAGCCACATGGTTTCCTTTTAGTCCTCAAAATTTTAAAATATTTGTCCAACCGCTCTACTGACCTGGTTTTCTTCTGATAGTTCAAAGGTCTCTACATTGCCATATTCAACATAGTTTGGGTTCTTATTTTTTTAATCTTTGCATAATCTCTCAATGCTTAGCTACCCATTATTACCCTCAAGACAATCCTTCACTTACTTTAATGCTCTCCCTTCCTTTCTTATTCCCCTGATTCGCTTCATCTTCTTTCCTGACTGTCAGTCTCTTTGAGAACTTTCGTCAATTTCTCTGGGATCAGCTATCACCTGCATGGTAATGGCTCTGGAATTAGTATTTCTAACCCAGAATTTTCCTCCATTAAAAACTCTTTGATTCACCATTTCCTCCAGTGACTTCAAACTGTCATGCTCCAAACTAAAGATGTCGCCTCTCAATAATACACCTTATCTTATATTAGGTGTATTAGATTATCTTATATATCTTATATATCTTATATTAGGTGTATTAGATTATCTTATATATCTTATATTTTATTCCCAACATGAACCAACATCTCTGGAAACCACACTTCCTTCTTCATCCTTGACTCCACTCATAATTTAGGATATGTTTTTAAGTCTCTTGTCAACTTCAATATCTTCTTTACTGGGCCCTTTTGCATCCATTCTTGCCCTCTAATCCATCCATCTCCTAAAACTAGAATCTCAACACATCGCCACCCTTCTTGTGATTTTCAGTGAGTCTTCTAAGCAACATAGAATCACGTCTAGTTTCATTTCATAGTATGACACAGAACAACATTGTTCTGAACTGAGTCTATATCTCCAATTCCTATCTCACAACTTCCTTTCCCTTCTTTCTCTTTCTTTCTTTCTTTCTTTCTTTCTTTCTTTCTTTCTTTCTTTCTTTCTTTTTCTTGCCTTCTTTCTTTCTTTTCAACTTTTGCATATGCTTTTCAGTTGTTTGTTATCAGATTACAATTGTCAGTTTTCCAAATTAGCCACTCTTCCTCATGTTGTCATGACTTTGAACATGTTATCTCTGGCTTTCCAATCAAGTGTTGATCCGTAGATTATTTCTTAAAACTGACATGATTGTCAAGACACTGCTTCAAATATCACCTTCTTTGTAGTTATTTTAATCCCTCTAGGTTTGATGAGGTGTCTTGATTTGGAAACTTCCAATAATTATTACAGTTAATTACTTGAGTTACGTAAAGGCAGGACTATGCTTTATTCACCTTTGTTAACCTCAGCATTTCAACTCAGGTCCAAGTCTAGAGCAGGTATTTAAATGTTCCCTGAATGAATATGTCCATCTCTGTTCTTCTCTGTTCATATCTTTGCACATATCTGGCTGGAGAGTTACATAAGCATTATTGACATATTTCTCATTCTACTGCACAGCAAATTTGATTTCTTTGATGTTGGGTCTGTGTGTCCAGCAGTGATTCTCAATCATTAGTATGTATAAGAATCATCCTGGGAGCTTGTAATAATACAATACATCTCTCATCCTTAGAGATTTTGATTCAGTAGGTCAAGGTAGAGCCCAGAGAGCCCTAACATGCTCACAGATGCCTCTGCTTCTAGTAACCAGGATAACTCTAAGAACAATGGTATACAATACAGTTGAGAGTGAAGGAAAAGGTTATTTCCCCCTGACTTTGGTGAACAATCAAGAAGGACACCTGAACTCCTTTGTGCAACTATATTACTTTTTATCATCTTTAAATTCGGGCAATTAGATTTCTTTATTCCAAAGAATTATGGCTATAGTAGTGATATTACCAACAGGCTTAGGTGATGAGGATATGGAAATAGAAACAGCTACCTACTTATTACTTTCTGTAGGCTTCCATTTGCCTATTTTAAATGCATTGCAATTTTCCCATCTGCTTTCTCTACTTATTGTTAGACTATTATTGAATCTGCAGTTTAATATTTATCTGGTTTATAGTGTCTTCTTTGAGTGTATTACTACTGTACCTATAATTTTAAAATCTGTGTTTAAAAATATTTTTTTCTTCTACATCTCATTTGATGTCACTATAAACTACTAGGTTTAATGAGTTAGATAGAGTTATGCTCATTTTAAAATAAGGAAATAGAAATCCATAGAGACAAAAATGTTGGCCATGTTCCTATAGTTGGAAAGTCCCAAAGTTGGTACTAAGTTAGTAGAGTGTCACCTGGCGTATAGTGGGCTTTTGAATGCACCACTCATCAGACATAATGGCTGTTCATGAACATTTATGTAGATCAAAGTGGCCACAAGAATGCTGACGCTGTCATCGTTCGTGACAATGTCTGTAGTTGTGAAGAACAGAGCTTTTATAGCTAGATTTCTCTAACTCAGGTTTTAACTCAACAATTAACTACTAACTATGTCATTGGGAGCATGAATTAACATCTCATAATGAGCTCATGATTATCATCTTAAAATTATCATTTGTAAGATAGAAAAAAGGAGTTGTGAATATTAAATTAGTTACTATACACATATTGGAGCCCAGACTATGGCTCTAGTGCAGAAGAGACATTAACCAAAAATGGGCAATTTTGAGTAAAAGAATGCCAATTAATTGTGGCTATGATCTGATGCCACTGATGACAGAGAATGTTGGGGAAACTTGACATGATACAGGTATCATCACAAAATAGCCAACAGAATTTTTAAGACATCGCTAGAAGTAATATAATTTAAAAAACTTGAAAAAAATGGTAAATTTCTGGAATGGTTGAATTGGGCTTAAGAAACGTGAAGAATCATTCTATTAAAGTATATCCAATTGTAATGATTTTAAAATATAAAAGTTTCACAAATTTCCATTATTCTGAAGTATAATCCATATTATTTGTTTTGTAAATACTACAGGGATATGTCATTTGCAGTATGCAGGTATGTGTGTGCATGCGTGTGTGTGTGTGTGTGTGTGTGTAATTTACTGTCACAAAGAGTATCTATTTAAGATATAATTAAACATTTTCCCTCTCAGTAGCTGTTGTTTTGTATTTGTTTAGGTCTCTCTTTATTTTTTTTTTATTTTTTAATGCTTATTTATTTTTGAAGGAGAGAGAAACAGAGTATGAGCAGGGGAAGAGTAGAAAAAGAGGGAGACACAGAATCTGAAGCAGGCTCCAGACTCTGAACTGTCAGTATAGAGCCCAATGCGGGGCTCGAACTCACAAACTGTGAGATCATGACCTGAGCTGAAGTCGGACACTCAACCGACTGAGCCACCCAGGCGCCCCAGATCTCTCTGTCTTGATAGGCTAATTATTGAGATGTTGTGATGTACCAACTTATGTACTATGAAATTAGAGTACAGTTATGCTACACTTAGCATAAGGATAAAAAAAAAAAAGGTTTGACCAGGAGGAAAGAAATGGCTGAGTGCCCATTGTTTTGAATCACTGGTCACATTTTCTTATTTTGAATTTAGAAAGGAAGTACTTGTCTTTTATGAAGGAGTTTGATTCCGAAGGAATCTTCTTTACCATGTTTTTAACTTGTACATCACTTTCACAGACATGCTCAAATCCTTATAAATGGTTTCTGTGAGCGTTAAAGATTTCAGTAGTCAGGGAAGATGCAGTGCAGTGAGATTCTGCATCTGAACTGGTAAGAGTTCATTCTTTCTCTATTGAAAAGCATATTTTTACAGAAATGGAATGTATGCCATCATTGTCTATGTAGGTTGCACGGCATCTGATCCACAGTGATAGAAAAAAAAAAAAAGATTCCAGAATATCTGCAGTATATTTTGCTGAATGTTAACAGCAGGTTCAGATGTGTTTCGTTTCTGACCTTGCGAAATGCTTCCTAGCAGATGCAATGCCTTTTACATCAAATACACAATCTGCTACTAGGGCATCAGCCACTTGCACAAGAATACATTTCATGAAAACAAAAGTTGTTCAGGTCAGTTTCACCAATGCCATTATTCTCCCATTATCCCATGGCATGAGAAATGTTTGATATATCTTATTACATTTAAATTTTATTTATTTATTTATTTATTTATTTATTTATTTATTTATTATTATTTTTTTTTATTTATTTTGAGAGAGAGAGAGAGTGAGCAGGGGAGGGGCAGAGAGAGACACACACACAGAATCTGAAGCAGACTCCAGGCTCTGAGCCATCAGTACAGAGCCCACGTGGGACTTGAACTCGTGAACCCTGAGATCATGACCTGAGCCGAGTCGGTCACTCAACCAACTGAGCCACCCAGGCACCCCTACTTTATTACATTTTAAATGTGATGAAGCATCATCATCATAATGCTGATTTGTTTCATGTCAATGCTTCTTGTTTTATAGGGTTAAAAAAGTTATTCAAGCCATCAAATTAGCTAATATTTCGAATCGGATTCATAGAATATTGTTTCTATTATTGTTATCCACTCATCGTAATTCAGTATGTGCGTGTGTGTCTAAGTGTGAGCAGGTGTATGCGATAATATATGATTTGAGTTGAAAATCGAAGTATCTGAACATTGTGAACCTCATCAAAATTCTGAGGCTGTGAGCTTTTAATATTCATGTATGTTTGGGATATTTGCAATACTGTAATTGAGAAAATATTTAGGAATCAAATAGAAAAGTTTTAGTTTGTTTTTGAAAATATATAACAAACAAGAGTAATCAAATATTTACAACCAGAGGCACCTGTGGAGAATGAGGCACAATTTTATCCTTCAATTCAAATTTGCATAATATTTTTTAGATCCTTATATATGTCCCATATCCTAAGGTATGTGACTCAGAGACAGATCAATTCGGCTCTGGTGATGATAAATTATAAGCAAAGTTAACTTTATTTTTTTTTAATTTTTTTTCAACGTTTTTTATTTATTTTTTGGGACAGAGAGAGACAGAGCATGAATGGGGGAGGGACAGAGAGAGAGGGAGACACAGAATCAGAAACAGGCTCCAGGCTCTGAGCCATCAGCCCAGAGCCTGACGCGGGGCTCGAACTCCCGGACCGCGAGATCGTGACCTGGCTGAAGTCCGACGCTTAACCGACTGCGCCACCCAGGCGCCCCAAAGTTAACTTTATTTTTAAGAATTATTTCAGAGTAAAGTTTGTGAAATTGTACATCAATTTTACAAATGATATCCCTAATTGCACTATTGTCCCCATTACATGTAATTCACTTAGGCACAGAATCACTGTTCAGGTACTATCACTCCAAGAGAATTTTTCCAAAAAGAAAATTGGGTGAAAATATAGTCCATATAAGCAACGAAATATCAGCATGCGATTTTGCTCATTTAATTTTGAAAGAAACATGTACAACTAGGTGGTGGGGAAAAAAATGTCTTGAAAGCAAGTATTGTCTAGGATGTAGAAAGTATAGAAAAATTAATGCACCTTGAAAGTTTGTGACAGCACTGTGATGCAGGTAAATGATTTTTATTTTATCCAATTGATGCTGGCAGGCAGCACCCAGGGACCCATAGCAGGTAACGCAGGACCCGCCAAGATTGTCTTTGGCCTGTCAATGGAAATCAAATGTGAATCAGCAAGAAGTGAGAGCAGAGTTTATTGAAGGTACAGACAGACAGCAGGTCCAGACGGAGCACCTGGGAGACTTGGAAAGGAAAGAAGCCGGAGCCTTGTCTTTGTTCAGGGTCTGCAGGTTTTTTTATTGAGGATGGTGGTCTGGTGTCGGTGTCCCCTCAGTCATCCAGGAGCCAGTTAAAACAAAGGTGAAGACCCAAGTGTTAATCCTTGGAGTCGAGGGGTCCTGGAGTTGAGATGTGTAGCTCCAGTATTCCGGGGTATGCATGTGATCGCTCTGTTGGGCCATTCTCACCTGGTCCTTCTTTCGATGTTATCTATTCTAGAGAAAGCATTCAGTGTTTGACCTTTGTAAGGAGAACATATGCTATTTGTGTTACAAGACATGTGTGAAATGGGGGTGCAGGTCCTGGCAAGAATAGAAGCAAAAAAAAAAAAGCAAAACGCGGATTTTTATGGAGTCCTTCAGTTTCTCTATCTGAGAATCAGCATCTCAGTGCATAGAACCTGCAGTATGTGTTTGGGGATTGTGAACTATCTGCTTAGCAGTTTCAGTGAGCTGGATTATGAACTCTGTAACCAGAGATGAAAACATGAAATAAAGAAATATTGTGCAAGATTGTCTGTTTTGTCATTTCATGCTCTAGGATACCAGGATAGTCACCAATGTTTAGATGAAAATGCCATACATGTAGACAACTGTGTTAACATAGGGTACATTAGGAATGGGTTAATGCACCCCGTGGGTTTAGATATTTCCTCAAACAAGAATCCCCCCAAAATAAGTATAACATCCCCCCAAAAATAAGTATAACCTTTTCTAACATGAAGTACACCCAAATAGCAAGGTTTACGGGTTATGTATCTTTTTTTTAATTATCATTTAAATCCTACATGTGCTTTTTGAAATTGAAAAAAAAAAACATGCTGGTAATTCAAAATACTGGTATTATTGCACTGTTTTCCTCACAATAGAAATTATTGTTTTCTATTTATCATGAATAACAAATATAATTGGTATTATAAATGGCAGTTAAATGATATGTACATCTTATTAAATAATACTACTATGTATAATAAATTCAGTAATTGTTGAATTTGTCATTCTCTACTAATATCAAAATTTTGATTTATAAACTACTTGCTTTACTGATAATTGTGGCAATATAAACAATGACATTTTAGAGATACCACCTCAAACACCATATTTATATTTCTGTTACAGGGCTTATAATATGCTTTGCTTATAATTGCTTGTTTATATATCTGTTTCTTTCATTAGACTTTGGGCTCAGTCCACAGATAATATATATTTAATATCTGTGTTTATAATATTATATATAATATGTAGCATATGATAAATAATAAAAAATAAATATGTCAAAAATAACAAATATACAAGGGAAATAAAATAATTATATTGATTTAATTTTATATGTTATTAAAAATAATATCATTAAGTTGAGAATTTAAAGACAAGGTAAATTTTCTTCATTTTAATAACCAAGTTTAGTGTTTAAGAAATTTATTCTTTAGATAAAGCATATAATTGAGGTTTTAGGTTAGCATTAGGATTGGTGCATGTAATTATGATGGAATCTGCAAGAAAAAAATTATTTGTGTGGTAACTAGCACTAGAAATCAAAATCAATGCAAAAAGTGCTGTCTTTTTTATTTTTTTAAATTTTATTTATTTATTTTGGGGAGAGAGAGAGAGAGACAGAGCACAAGTAAGGGAGGGTCAGAGAGGGAGACACAGAATCCGAAGCAGGCTCCAGGTTCTGAGCTGTCAGCACAGAGCCCAATGCTGGCCTCAAACTCACGAACCGTGAGATCATGACCTGAGCAGAAGCTGGAGACTTAAATGAGGGAGCCACCCAGGCGCCCCAAGAAGTGCTGTCTTTTTATGAGAAGGAATGGCTACAATGTAACTGGGCAATATGCAGAAAAACTTTTCTCTGGAAACAAAAACTTCTATGAGGGCACCTGGGTGGCTCAGTTGTTTAAGTTTCTGACTTTTGATTTTGGCTCATGGTTCATGAGTTTGAGCCCCGCTTCAGGCTCTGTGCTTATGGTAAGGCTCTTGCTTGGGATTCTCTCTCTGCCTCTATCTCTGCCCGTCCCCTGCTCATACTGTATCTCTCATAATAAAAAAAATAAAACAAAATAAAAGAAAACATTAAAAAATTAAGAACTTCTACGATGAATTAGCTCTTGAACACAAAATAAAATATACCAGTATTCTTGCCTGTTATTCCTTTGAAGAGGTTTTCAAATAACCCATATAAATGAATTGTAGTATGTTGTTCGCTGGCCTCAGCCTATCAATAACCAGTGTTGTGGTTGGACCTGACCCAGTAGTTCCTACAATTGCAAGGCACCCTTCAGTGACAACTATCAGGAAACTTTGAAAAAAAACATAAATAAATAAATAAATAAATAAATAATAAAGGTTTATTACTTGCAGAACCTGGAAAGTACACAGCGCATATGAGGCCACACAGTGAGGTTGCAGGTAGAGAGAGAGGGAGCACATATGCCTGGGGGTCTGCTTTTATTGGGGTCAAGGGTGGGGACCTAGGGTTTCCGGGGCTTACTCTTTATTGGTAAATTTAAAACAAAACCGTGGGAATTAAAAACAGGGAAGAGAGAAGTTCAAGTGGCCCCATGGCCAGTTAGGTAAATCAATCAAGGGTCTACAAAAAAGGAACCTTAGTGTGGGCAAGTGGCCTGGCTCTTTATCTACAGGCCTGTGACCAGCAGTGTGTTCATTTGACAGAGGCTTCTTTGAAGTGGATGCTTCTTTGAAATGGATGCCTTAGCAACGCAAACTTGAGTCAAGAATTTCCAATACACAGAAGAAAAGAAACAAATGTCAGGGCTACGCTACAAGTAGGTTACAATCTATGTGCTATCCCTGAGAATTAATTTGATGCACTATGGCTATGGAACAGAATGCAGTTCACTGACCCCAAATGTGACTTGACTTCTAATTCATACACTGTTATGTGAGATTCTATAATAATTAGTCTCTGATAATTGGATTCCTTTAGGTGTTCGTTAAAAATGTTAGTTAAAAATAGAGAATTCCCTAGCTCAATCAGCAGGGTCTCAGAGAAAGTCGTTAGCTGGGGAGGTCAAGTCTGTTTGTGGGTCTGATACTAAGGGTTGTAGGTGCAGGACAAAATTTAGCATTTTCTCAGACCATAAATTGATTAGTTTTAGAGGAGTGATTGACGTATCTCACAAGAAGAGTAAGGCTTAACGCTCATGGCAATCCTTCCAGATTGAGTGGGAAAAAAATAGCTCAACATGTTGATTGATCAGCATGTTTTCCGTCTCTTAGAAAATCTATTATGATAAGACCAAATTATAATTTTAATGATTCTTAATGGACTCAGAACAAGGACATTAACTGAATAATCTTAATGGAAGATGCTATAAAGGAGTGCGTGTCTGATGTGACTGCCAAAAGGAATACGTATTTCCAGATCCTAACTACCATTTCTCCTTGCAAGCGTCATAGAAAAGCTGACTTAAAAAATCCTCACACTTCCTTAGAGATTGATGCGGATGCTGATCTTTGCGTGTGACTTTTTTTGCATCTGCATATCTACATTTGGAAAGTGTCTATTCAAACCTTGTGGTCATTGGGAGGCATGAATTGCTTTTTTGTTGTTGTTCTCTTATTACCTTTTTTGAGTTCTTTACATATTTGTGTACAAATCCTTTTTTAGGGTTATGCTTTGCAAATATTTTCTCCAAATCTATGGTTTATTTTTCCATTATATTAAGAATGTCTTCTGAAAAGACATTTTTTTTAATTTTTTAAAATTAAAATTTTATTTTTTTTTAATTTTGATGAAATCAAAGTTGTAATTTATTCTTTTTTTAAAGTAAAGTATATTATTTTTCAACGTTTATTTTTGAGTGAGAGAGAGAGCTCAAACAGGGGAGAGGCAGAGAGAGGGGGACAGAAGATCGAAAGCAGGCTCTGTGCTGACAGCAAACAGCCCCATGTGGGGCTCAAACTCAGGAACAATGAGATCATGACCTGAGCCAATATCAGATGCTTAAATGACTGAGCTACTCAGGCTCCCCTAAATTTATTATTTTATAGATTGTTTTGTTAGCACTGTACCTAAGATGCATACATACACGCACTTATAACCAAAGGTCATAATAGTTTTCTATGATTTTTTTCTTCTGGAAATGTTACACATTTAGCATTTACCTGTATTTTATAAGTGCATTTTGAATTAATTTTTGTATACAGTTCATGGTGTGGAATGACATCCCTTTTTAAATGAATATTCAGATGTTTTTGTATATTCAAATAATTTTGTATTTCCATGTAATCTTTAGAATCATTTTGTCAATTTCTACAAAAAAAGAAACCTACTGGAGTTTTGACTGCTACAAATCTATAGATAAATCTGTAAAAGTTGATATCTTACAAATACTGAGTCTTTTTACAAATAATCACAGTATATCTCTCCATTTACTTAACATTTCAACTTTTCACAGCAATGTTTATAGCTTTTATTGTAAAAGCCATTCACATCATCGTAATTTTCCCAAAGTATTTCAAAATTTTGATGCTATAGTCAATGGTATTTCATTTTTTTTCATTTTCAGTTTCAACTATGCATAACTAGAATGTATAATATGATTCATATTTACAGGTTAATCTTATGTTTTACAAAGTTGCTAAACTTGCTGACTAGTTTCTGTAGCACTCTATATCATTTTTTTCTACAAAGAAAATCACGCCATTTACAAATAAACGCAATTCTATTTCTTTCTTTCCAATGTGGGTGATTTGTTTATTTCTCTTGCCTTATTTTACTAACTCGAATCTGTAGGGCAATTTTGAATGAAAGCAGTGAATGCAGGCATCCATGCCTTACCTGCGATTTTAATAGGAAGGTATTCAGCCTTTCACCATAATAGGTTGTAGGTATTCTTCTTTATTCCTCTTATCCCAAATGCACACATGCAGTGTTCTGGATTAGAGATAGAAGTATTAATTTTCTAACTCTGCCATGATAAATACCACACACGAGGTAACTTAACAGAACTTTAGTTTCTCACAGTTCTAAGAGCTACAAGTTCAAAACCAGGATGTCAGCAGGGCTATTATTTCTCTGAGAACTCTAGGGAACAATTGGTTTCATGATTTTCTCTTACTTTCTGGGGTTGCTAGAACTCTTGGGGTTACTTGGCTTATAGACACATCACTGCACATGTCTGCCTCCTTAGTCACATGGCACTATTGATGTTGTCTCCATCTCTGTCTCTCTTTTGTTATAAAGACACCAGCCATATTGGAATAGAGCCCAACCTGATAACTGCATTTTAACTGGGTGTTAGGACTTCAGCCTCTTTAACATAGTTCAACGTAAAACAGCTGACTTCTACAGATGTTTAATTTAATCCATTTTATATGTAATATCCTAGTGTCATTTGAAGTTCACACTATTTCCATGTTTAGGTGTCCATTGTGGTAGTCTCCTATTTACTGACCGCATTAATAATAGACACCTGATACCCTAAGTTGTTGGATAAGCCAACAGATACTAACACTGTATTCATAACAATTATAATATATGCATTATGTTTGACTTCCACTATGACTTGTTTAAGTTCTAACTTTTTCTTCTCATGATTTGAGAATTTTGAAATTTCACATAAAAACTAGATGTCATGTTAAACTTGAAATATCAGTGACTGGGCAACAGTGTTCTTCATTACCTCATTGCATCATTGATCAATTCATTTAAAGCAGTAATGACTGGGCCATTCAGTCTATAATCTGGTCACCAATTTACTATTTTTCTTATTCACACTGTTTCTTAGACTAAATCTACTTCATTTTCCTATATTATCTGCTCCTATCTCATAAGTAGATATTCTTTACTCTAGACTCCACTAACCCCATGAGCTACTTGAACAACAAAACAACTTCAAAAAACCGGTATAATAAATCCACAAGAACACAAGTCACTTAATCAGGAAGTTTATGTTATATTAATCATTATAGACAACATATTATCTCTCATGGGGTCTATTATGTGCTGAGTGGATATGTGTTTATCTGTTCATAAATAAAGCATTAAGTGGTGGCGTCTCACATATTAATCACATAACTAACAAGCTCTATCTAGATAAGAACAGTCACAAATACAACAATAGACATGCTGACTTACATTCTATTTCAATATTTGCTTTTCAAACTAAAATGCACTTTTGCACAACCCTCAATGGTTATGGGTATATCATAATTGTTTGAGTACAAATGCTTAAATCTATTCATTAGCTTATTCTTGGTGTTTGTTCACTTACATTCACTTGATTTCATTTTCATAGAATTTAATTACCACGGTGAAAAAAGTTGACGTCAGGTACTCTGCACAAAAATATTTATGGCAGAGTGTAATAGTGGCCATTCATAATTTCTTGGAAATCCTTGCAGTTTTTACATTAGAAGAATTACTATATGTACTTTAACTTTTGTTTACCTGCTGTACACATTTTGGTGGTTTTAAATGGGGTACAGAATATATGCCAAGGTAGAAAGATGTGGTGAAAAAATGAGGCTTTCATATCAGACAGATCTACTGTTATTTGCTAGCGAGCTTTTTAGAATTATTTTACATTTCTGCTTCAGTTTTGTCATTTCTATAAGGAAAATAATATTATATGTTTTCTGTTATTATTGTAGTATTCCATTTGACCGTGCCCCAATCAATAGGATCTTATTGCCCTGATGATTTTCTCTTTTTCTTTGTTTTCATTCCATTGTTCTATTCCAGTGTTCTATACTGACTACTTAAAGCATATAGAATGTTATTTCCTCTCACCTAAGAAATTAAAAAGCAAAATTGGTCCCCTTCATTGAGATACTGTGTAAAAGCCTTTCCTTCATTCAAAGTCATCCCATTTGAAAAAAAAGCAAACAACTAAAAATTGTAGTCATTGTCTGACTCTATTTGGGCTAATAATAACAAAATACCATACAGACTGGATGGCTTATAAACAACAGAAATTTATTTCTCAAGTTCTGCAGTTTGTAATTCCAAGATGAGAGTGTCCACACAGTTGAGTAAGGGCCCTCATCCAGAATACAGACTTCTTGTCAACTCTTGTGACAGAGGATCAAAGGATCTCTCCAGGGTCCTTTGCATAAAGACACTAATCCCATTCCTGAGGGCTCCTCTCTCTTACCTAATCACTTTCCAAAGGCCCCACCTCATAACACTATCATCTTGAGCATTAGGTTTTCAACACATGGACTTGAGGGAGACACAAATGATCAGATCACAGCATTCTATCCGTCCCCTGCCCCCACAAATTCGTGTCCTTCTTGCATGCAAAATGCATATGTTCTGTCTCAATAGTCCCCAAAATCTTAACTTGTTCTAGCATCAACTCAAAATCCTAAGCCCACCGGGGTGGAAGTTCCTACTTCTGGACACACTGGGGAGAGGCTACTCCCATAGCTTTGCCGACGATAGCTCTGCTAGGTTGGAGTTTCACGCCTTCAATTCTCCAGTAGGTAGAACTGAACACTAGTGGTTCTGCTGCTCTGGGGTCAATGAGATAACCCCACTCCCACAGCTCTACTGGACATTGTCCTACTGGGAGCTCTGTACAGTGACCTCAAGACAGCCTTTTGCTTGGGTTTAATGCCTGTGGCTCTCAGGGTCTCCATCTTTAGAAGACTATGTGGAGGTAGCTGCTCACTCAAGGGTCTGCTGGGCAAAGGTCAGATCCCCAAGGCCTTGGGAGTTGTCTTGATTGTTGAAATGCAGATGGCATTCCTTTTTTTCTCCAATATCATTGACATAAAACGTTGCATAAGTTTAAAGTATAGGATGTGTTGATATGATTTATATTGCAAAATGATTCCCATAGTGTTACTTAACGCCTTCAACAGTTCATATGACTGCCATTTGTGTGTGTGTGTGTGTGTGTGTGTGCGCACGTGCGTGCACACACTAAGAACATTTTAGATTTATTCTCTTAGGAAATTTAAGGTATGAAA
This sequence comes from Prionailurus bengalensis, assembly GCF_016509475.1. Classification (NCBI taxonomy): domain Eukaryota; kingdom Metazoa; phylum Chordata; class Mammalia; order Carnivora; family Felidae; genus Prionailurus; species Prionailurus bengalensis. Next base: position 224,401,469 of record NC_057343.1, read on the forward strand.
TATAATATTAATGATAATCACTCTGCTGTACATTAGATCCTCCCAAAGTTATTTATCCTATAATTGGAAGTTGATACCTTTTGACCAAATTGCCCCATTTCTCCCAACCCCTAGCCCTTGGAAATCATCATTGTACTCTCTGTTTCTATGAGTTTGATTGTTTGATATTTCGCATATACATACATGGTATCATACGATATTTGTCTTTTTTTTGTCTGACTTATTTCACTTAGCATAATGCCCTCAAGATTTACTCAAGCTGTTGAAAATGGCAGTGTTTCTTTCTTTCTCGATGGCTGAATAATAGTGTGTGTGTGTGTGTGTGTGCGTGCGTGTGTGTACCACATCTTCTTTATCTATTCACCTGTTGATGAACATTGAGGTTGTTTCCATATATTGAATATTGTGAATAATACTGTAACATGAGAGGATCCTGGTGGTGTAGGTACCTCTTTGAGATCTTCTTTAAATTTTTTAGGGGGATATATACCCACAGAATTGTTGGATCGTATGGTAGTTCTATTTTTAATCTGCGGGAAATCACTGTACTGTTTCCATGGTGACTGAACCAATTTGCATTTCCACCAATAGTGGGCAGGGGTTCGACTTCTCCTAAACTTGGCCAACACTTTTTTATATTTTGTCTTTTTGGGCATAGCCATTCTCTTCTCACAGGTGTGAGGTGATATCGCATTGTGGTTTTTATTTGCATTTCCCTGATGAATTATTAGCATTGAGCACCTTTCAATCAAACTGCTGCCCTTTTATGTGTTCTTTGGAAAAATGCCTATTCAGTTTTCTGCCCACTTTTTTAAAGTTTATTTATTTATTTTGAGAGAAAGAGAGAAAGAAAGAGAGAGAGAGGGAGAGGGAGAGAGAGTGAGCCAGGATGGAGTGGAAAGAGAGGGAGAGAAAGAATCCCAAGCAGGATCTGTGCTGTCAGCCTAATGTGGGGCTCGATCTCATGACCACAAGATTATGACTGGAGCCAAATTCAAGGGTTGGACACTTAACCAACTGAACCACCCAGGTGCCTGATCTGCCCATTTTTTTTATTATTTTTAAAATTTTTTAACGTTTTATTTATTTTTGAGACAGGGAGAGACAGCATGAGTAGGGGAGGGTCAGAGAGAGGGAGACACAGAATCTGAAACAGGCTCCAGGCTCTGAGCTGTCAGCACAGAGCCCGATGCGGGGCTTGAACTCACGGACTGAGAGATCATGACCTGAGCCGAAGTCCGCCGCTAAACCGACTGAGCCACCCAGGCACCCCTGATCTGCCCATCTTTAAATTGAAATATTTGGTTTTTGTTATTGTCATTGAGTTATATGAGGTTATTATGTATTTTGTATATTAACGCTTTATCAGAAATACTATTTGCAAATATTTTCTTCCATCCCATAGATTGCTTTTTCATTTTGTTCATTATTTATTTTGCTATGAAGAAACTTTGAAACTGAGGAGGCAGCCCTTATAATCTCTGAATCACTTTTGGGATTCTTCTTCCCTAGACTTGAATAACACACATTTAGAGTGGAAAAGCTCTATAAACCCATCCTGAAAAATCTAAGTCAGACAATCTTCCTGTCCCTCCCCTTTCAGTTCTAAAGAGCTGTGTTCATGTTGAAGTGGTTGATTAAGTCCCTGGTTCACATCCAAACTAATATCCTTATCAAATGGCCACTTAGTCACCTTACTCTTTTCTTTCTAACATGCTTGTCCATTTTTTTTGCAATATAGATAAGCTGAGAATATTTAAATATTTTAAGTTCTGCCTATCTTTTGGTTAATAATTCTATCTTTAGGTCATTTCTTTCTTCTTGCATTTTTACTAGAACTTTTCATGAGAAGCCAACCCACACCTTCAACACTTTGCTTAGATACTTCTTCAGGCACATATCCCAATTTAATCGCTAGAATTCTACCTTCCACAAAACACTAGGACATAGATCCAAATGAGCCAAATTGTTGCCACTTTGTAACAAGGGTGTGCTTCCTTCACTGTCAAATAACATGTCTTCGTTTCCATCTGAGACTTCACCGGAATGAACTTTCCCATACATATTTCTACCAATGTTCAGTTCAAGATCACATAGGTATTCTCTGACAAGACTAAGGCTTTTTCCCCAGTTCTCCTCTTTTTCTTCTCAAAAATTCTCATCAACATTGCCTTTAAAATCCTTTCATGGCAATGTAAACATTTTGTTGCACGTACCTCCGCAAACTCTTCTAGCCTCTACCCATTACTCAGTTCCAAAGTTGTTTCCACATTTTAAGGTACAGGTGTACCTTGAAGATACTGTTGATTGGGTTCCAGATCACCAAAACAAAGGGAATAGAACAATAAAGTGAGTCAAATGAATGTTTTGTTTTCCCAGTACATATACAAGTTATATTTACACTATACTCTATTAAATATGCAGTAACATTATGTCTAAAATATACAATGTATATATGTTAACTGAAGAATATTTTATTACTAAAATATGCTAACTCTCATGTGAGCTTTCAGTGTGCTGTAATCACAGATCACTGCAAAAAATTCAAAAATAATGAAAAAGTTTGAAAGACTGCAAGAATTATCAAAATGTGACACAGAGACACAAAGTAAGCAAATGTTTTGGAAAAGTGATGCTGAGACATGTGCTCAACACAGGGTTGCCACAAACCTCAATTTGTTACAACAACAACAAACAAGGGACACCCGGGTGGCTCAGTTGGTTTAGCATCTGACTTTCGCTCAGGCCATGATCTCATGGTTCCTGGGTTTGAGCCCTGTGTGGTGCACCACACTGGTGGTGCAGAGCCTGCTTGGGATTCTCTCTCACCCACTCTCTCTGCCCCTCCCCCACTCACACATTCTCTCTTGCTCAAAATAAATAAATAAACTTAAAAAAAACGCAATATCTGCAAAGCACAATAAAACCAGGTCTGCTTGTATTTGTTGCAGTGGCACTTCGACTTCTCAGTACAATCTTTTGGTCTTGACCAATTTATCATGCTGAAATATACCACAGCCTGGTGACTTCTATATGAGTATATTGTGATTTCCTTCCGGCTCTAACCGTGTCACTCATTTCTTCTGTCATCTTTTATTAATCAAATTCTTTTAATTATATAAGACAAAAGTTTGAAAGATAGTCATAGAAGTCTGCCAGCTAAGTATGTTTACTTAGTCTTACATATTGTACCCCTAAATATGGCTCAAAGATATCTTCCCGCCTTTCTATCTGATTCATTGAAACCATTTCCCTCCTCCTCCTCCTCCTCCTCTTCCTCCTCCTCCCAAGACATCCACTCCAGCTCCATATTTATTCCATATATTTTGTTTCATATAATCTCGTGCATCTCTTCTGCACCTGATTTCCCTGGGCAATCTGAAATAAACTGGTATTTTCATTCTTAATGCTTCTTCTGTCAAAGAGAAATAATCTACGTTTGATCAATTGCAAAACTGAACATCTGTTCTTAAGAAGTTTTCCTAGGCTGTTTGGTTTTCTTTCCAAAAAAAAAAAAAAAAAAGGAAACAAGAAAAAGAATGAAAGAAAGAAAAAGAAAAAAGAAAAAAAATCAACGAACATAATTAGTATTCATAGAGAAAAATGTAATTTCATCTACTTTTCTTGGATATTTTTTTCTCTTGGGTTTTAAGAGTACCATTCTATTAATGAAGAACTTTTCTTTCTATATATTAACAACAACAACAACAAAAAGAAACAAATAAATGAAACAAAAAAAAAGAAAAAAATGCCTTTGTTTAGAAATATCAGCTCTATTAGGGACATGGTTAGAGAAAAAGGCATAAGAATTAAGGGGGCATTATAAAATAAATGTAATTTCAAAGTTGCCTGTTTATCATCAAATGTAAATGATTGATACTGTGTTTTTTTAAGGTAAATTTTGGGTAATGACAACATTTGTTCAGATTGAACTGGGTTTATTTAGACCCTGTTTTCAAGGCACAACAGGTTTCTCTTTTGGCACTCTCCAAATATATCCTGGTATCAATCTTCTTTTCTTCAAATCTTTCTTCTTCTTGCTAGCAAATCATTCTTGGGAGAACTAGACATCCCAATAGATTTGTCAACCATCGAAATGGAGAATTTAGCCTCTGCCTGATGAATATCTAAGTTTCTTTCCCTGCTGAGCATACAAATCCCCCCCGTCTGTCAAAGAAGCACTCCTTGTGCGTCACTGTAAAACCACCCTTTTTTAATACCAAATATTTTGAAATTTAAAAATATAGGGCTCAGGTTATTATGCATGAGTTTTTTTAAGAATAGTTAATTATTAAATAATCAATTGAGTCATTCAGAAAACTTGAGATAGCTAACAACAACTCCCTATTTTATAGTATTTCTTTTCATGTCTCTTTTTTGATATGTTATATAGATAATTAAAATAGGCATATTACCATTTGACAACTTTACAGCATCCAAGCAAGATCAAAATCTTCCTTCTAGAGTTATCATAATAAAGGATAGCAAGAATTTTTATATTACACTGATACATGCATTTTTAAATTAAGCATTTTCATACTTAACTCATATCTGCCTTTCTCTTTGAAGGCATCATTCACAACTAAAAAAATTATTTGCTGAAATGATCATATATTGTTATGTTAACATTTATAATTTTTCAGCCTGAAAACAATTTTAAAGCACTTTTTGATTAAGAACTTCTGAGGACTCAGGGTACCTGTGTGGCTCAGTAGGATAAGCATCAGACTCTTGATTTCTGCTCAGGTTGGATCTCAAGCTTCTTGAGTTCGAGCCCCACGTCTGGCTCTGGGCTGAAAGTTCAGAGCTTGTTTGGATTTTCTCTCTTCCTCTGTCTCCCTGCCTTTTCCCCACAATCTCTCTCAAAATAAATAAATGAACTTAAAAAAAAAGAACCTCTGATGATTCAATAAGCATACTAGTAAATTGCTCAAGAATATCAATATCATTATTGGCAATATCCACTATTTCATTGAATATTGATGGTTTAGTTGTGGCATTTAAGCTTCAGGATTGATTGTATCTGTAATTAGGATTAAGTCTTGTAAACAGTCCAGGAAAACTATCAAATTAAAATAACATTGAGACTTTTATAAAGCATTATTTTAATTGTTTGCATTTTAAGTATTTTTGCATTGCTATTAATTCTTTTTTGAAATGAATGTTTAGATTAAGAAAGAAATATATTTTACTGACTGACTTTCCACTCAGTAGAATTAATATACAATTGTTCCACATGATGTTATATGTTTGTTTCCTCAGGCAGTGGTAGAACAATGACAGAACTCACATCCAGTGAAAATTATAAAGTCCAGTTCTCCAGCATATGGACAAGCAGATGGACAGTTTTTGGTCTCAATAGAGACATGAAAAATATCCAGGAAAAAAAATGTTAACCTTCACAGTAAAACAGGGATTAATTTCAAATCCAACTGGTATATTTGCAAAATAACTGAGAGAATTAGAGGATGTAACTAAGGGAATAAGGGGTGCTTGTAACTCTTAAAAATATTTGGGAAAAAATTCTAGATAATTAAATTATTTTATCATAAAGATCAAGTCTTTATTTATTTTTTTTTTAATTTTTTTTTTCAACGTTTATTTTATTTTTGGGACAGAGAGAGACAGAGCATGAACGGGGGAGGGGCAGGGAGAGAGGGAGACACAGAATCGGAAACAGGCTCCAGGCTCTGAGCCATCAGCCCAGAGCCCGACGCGGGGCTCGAACTCAGGGACCGCGAGATCGTGACCTGGCTGAAGTCGGACGCTTAACCGACTGCGCCACCCAGGCGCCCCAAGATCAAGTCTTTATATTATGCAATTCATAGAACAGGAAAACAAATATATGGATGCATTCTCTTCTTTGAGGTCACTTTTTTTTTCTCAGTAACAGAGTTTTCATATTTAATGTTCTATTGTCTTTGAACAGTCAGGGGAAAAATGTGAATATTACTTAAATGTGACATAGAGGAGAAATTTAGTGAAAAATGGCTCTATTGCCTTTCCATGTCCTTCTGTTAGCCTCACACAAGAATGGAAAATTGGATTAAAAAGTGAGTGCTGTGGGGCGCCTGGGTGGCGCAGTCGGTTAAGCGTCCGACTTCAGCCAGGTCACGATCTCGCGTTCCGTGAGTTCCAGCCCCGCGTCGGGCTCTGGGCTGATGGCTGGGAGCCTGGAGCCTGTTTCCGATTCTGTGTCTCCCTCTCTCTCTCTGCCCCTCCCCCGTTCATGCTCTGTCTCTCTCTGTCCCAAAAATAAATAAACGTTGAAAAAAAAATTTTTTTAAAAGTGAGTGCTGCAAACATTTCTAGTGTATTTCTCTACATAATAGCATAAGATTTGTCTTATTTTCCCAGCCTTGAAGTTCATTATCTCAATTACCTTATCTCTCCGCTGAAAACTGAGAGTCACTTTGACGGAAATATTTTAGAATTATAATAAGTTTCAAGAACTGGGGAAATTTCCATGCAGAACAGGTGGAACTGATTTTGTGTACCTACACCATCCTCTTTGAATGGTGCAATTTTAATGCATGGCTTCATTTCTGCTTAGTAGTAGATGGAATTTTGCTGTTATAGATTATAGAAACTGAGAAAAAAATAAATAAAAAAGGCGAAGAAAGTTACTGGTTGTGCTCTTCTCCCAAGAATAAAATGGAATCAATGCAGTGTTCTCTGTTAAGGAAGGAACATGTAATTCTGGAGATGAAGTAACTGAGGATCGTTACGCTCCATGATGCCTTGTTACCATTTCTGTGGCATCTTATAACATAACAAGAGAACTGACAATGTTATCACATTAAATATTATTCATGCAGAACACACATATCCACAATTAAACTAGATAATCCATTCACTCCTTTTATTAACTTTTAAATAAAAATATTTAGTATCTACAAATGAATGCGTTTCAAAGTGTAATAATTCACTGGCCAGCTGAACCCCTCTAGATTCCTCTCTGATTTCATTTCCCTTACTCTTCCTCTGAGTAATCACTATGCTGAATTTTTTGTCAATAAGAAATAGTGACTTCCTCTCCTATGAGGTGCCTGATGAATAATTCTGTCATTTAAAAAATCAGATTGTTGGGTTTTGATAATGATTTAAAATCTTGGTCTTTTTCTTGAATTTAACTTGACCCATTATAAGCTATTTGTGTTGGAAATACCATCTCTGATATATAATTTATGTTCACATACTTAAAAACATATTTTGCTAAGCAAATTTTTAACTTTATATTAAACTCTATCTATGTTGGGGTGCTTGGATGGCTCAGTCAGTTAAGCATCTGACTTTGACTCAAGTCATGATCTCCCAGGTCATGGGTTTGAGCCCCACATGGGACTCAGCTGATATCTCAGAGCCTGAAGCCTGCTATGGATTCTGTATGTGTGTGTGTCTCTCTCTGTCCCTCCCCGTCTTGTGCTCTCTCTCTCTCAATACATACATACATACATACATACATACATAAAATAGCAAACAAACATTTTTAAAAATCTATGAATTTCTTTACATTTGGGGGAAGTTGTAATATACATAAAAATTTTACCTATTTGGAAAGCATAAATATATTCCTATAATTTGTTTTTACCAAGTTTTCTTATTTATTTTAATTTTAAAATAATATAATTAATGTCCAATGTTATATTAGTTTCAGGTGTACAATATAATGATTCAAGAACTCTATTCCTTTCTCACTACTCAAGATAACTGTACTCTTGAAACCTTATCTATTTCACCTCTCCCCACCCATTTCCCATTTAGCAACCACCAGTTTGTTCTCTGTATTTAAGAATCGTTTTGTGTATGTGCTTGTCTCATTTTCTTTGCTAATTTGTTTCCTTTTTAAAATTCTACATATGAGTAAAATTTCATGTCCTTTGTCTTTCTCTGATTGACATATTTCACTTTGCATCAGTACCCTCTATGCCAATCCATGATGTTGCAAATGACAAATCTCACTCTTTTCATGGCTGAGTAATATTCCTCCATATTCTTTTATCCAATTATCTGTATATGGAAACTTAGGTTTCCTCCATATCTTGGCTATAAATAACACTGAAAACATTGCAGGCATATCTTTTTGATCTAGTGCTTTCATTTTTTCTGGGTAAATACCCAGTAGTGAAATTACTGGACCATACAGTAATTCTATTTTCAATTTTTTGAGGAAGCTTCATACTGTGTGCCTACCCAGTGTCTGCACCTGTTTCCTACTACTATTTCAAAAATCGTTAATATATTCACCTATTTTGTTTTCCACAGTTGTCCTTTAAGAGTACATGATTTCATCCACCTAGAATTACAGACTTTCTGCTGTATTATACAAGGATATGTTTATTTTTTTTTTCTTGTATGTTTAACCAATTAGCCAAACAATATTTATGGAAAAGTTCATCTTGTTTTGCTAATATTATTCCTGTCATCAGGTATTGAGATATGCTTCATTTTTGTTCTTGGTTCCCTGTTTTGTTAGTCTACTTGTCTTTCTTGATGTCAGTGCTGCGTTGAAATAACTATTGTAATGCTAAAATTATCTTTGTTGTCTAGAAGAAATTTGACCTACTTAACACTCTTGTTGAGATGTGTTTTGACTATGTTTGAATCCTTGCATACCTGTACACATTTCAAAAGTGCCTTGTCAAGTTGCTGAAGTGATTTTGGATTTTGTTGAAGCTATTGCTGAATTTTGGGGAGAGATATCTTTACAAAACTCAATCTTTTCTTTTTTCAAGGATGGTGAGATAGAAAACCTTATATATAGGGAAGTACAAATTTAATCCAGTCATTTTTCTTTCTGGTTACTCGAAACATCATGGCTAAATTTGGTTAACATCAAGAAAACCTTTCTTCTTTTGTCCTAAAAACTCTCTGTGGTATAAATATAGCAACACATCAGCTTAGTTTTGGTCAATATTTTCTTTATGTTTGATCTTTTCTCAGTCTTAAGTGACTCTTCTTTTTTTTTAATGTTTGCTTATTTTTGAAAGAAAGAAAGTGTGAGTGCATACGCCCACATGAGAGAGGCAGAGAGAGAGAGAGAGAGAGAGAGAGAGAGGAGACAGAAAATTTCAAGCAGGCTCTGTGCTGACAGTTGACAGCTTGATGAAGGGCTTGAACCCATGACCCCCAAAATCATGACCTGAGACAAAGTTGGATGCTTAAAAGACTGAGCCACCCAGGCACCCCTAAGTGATTCTTCTAAACAGTTTTCAACTAACTTTTTAAATCCTATATGATAATTTTTGAAATTTAGCTAAATAATTACTTCTACTTATTTGATGATAAATTATGTACAATATTTGATATTGGATTTGACAAAAAATCACAGCTAATATTGTAAATTTGGACATATTTATTGTTATAAATTCTCATTAGAAATTGTCTTTTTTTCCTCTATTTCCTGGCAGTGTTTTAGGAGCAGGAGTTCTTGTATTTCTTCTTTTTTTTTTAAGTTTTATTTATTTTAAGACAGAGAGAGTTCATGTGTGCAGGGGAGGGGCACAGAGAGAGGGAGAGAGAGAATCCCAAGCAGGCTCCTCACTTTCAGTGCAGAGCCCCACCCCCTCACGAATCATGAGATCATAACTTGAGCTGAAATCAAGAGTCAGATGCTTAACCCACTGAGCCACCCAGGTTCCCCAGGAGTCATTAGATTTCTTTTTTTTTTTTAACATTTTTATTTATTTTTGAGAGACAGAGAGAGACAGAGCACCAACAGGGGAGGGGCAGAGGGAGAGGGAGACACAGAATCTGAAGCAGTCTCCATGCTCCGAGCTGTCAGCATAGAGCCTGATGGGGGGGCTCAAACCCACGAACCATGAGATCATGACCTGAGCTGAAGTCAGCTGCTTAACTGACTGAGCCACCCAGGTGCCCCAAGTCGTCATATTTCTAATTCAACATTATTCTGAAATTACAACCTTTATATCTCAGGTTTTCTGATGTGTGTGTGTGTGTGTGTGTGTGTGTGTGTATGATTTATGTTATTGTTTTGTTATCTATTTGTTTCTTATTGGGTTTCTCCTCATGAGACTTAATCTGCATGTGTTCACACATATTAATGTGCTGTTATACTGGGATCAGCAAATGCCTCCTGGATTCCTATGTGGTTCACCCTCTAGTCTGAGTATTTCATAACTTGGTATCAGCTCATGGGTTCATTTTCTATTTTATGCTAATATTCTCCCCAGCATTTGAATTGCTTTGTGTGGGAATCCAGCTGGCCACATTTTGGAAAAAGAATTCTATTTCTGTACGCAATTATGCTTAGTACATATCGCCAATAGAGCAGCCATTGTAACTTTTGTGGTAAAACATAAAAATTAATTCCCAGCTGAATTACATTAAAAATCAAATACTTGAAGAATACTTGAGGACAATATCTTTTTCTCACTACTTTTCCTACTTACTTGCATTTCATTTAACATTAAATATTAATGTAAAAAATTTGGTGAAAATATTTTCCTAGTTTTAGAGATAATTACATATATGTTTCTAGATCTCACAAATAAGATCACTGATATTGCTTATGCAGTACTAACAACAGTATTGTTTGGATGAAATAGCTTATGTAATGTATTAATATTGTCCTCTTATTCAATTTATTCCAAAGTTTTTGTAATGATTTTAAGCATTAATTTTAAACTATTGTGTTTTTTTCCTTTATTTACCTTAAATGATTTCAATTTCATTTAAAATATTGTAGGTTGGGCTAATCCTGCCATTGAGGCAGGATTTTTGCAGTTAACTTTGAAGGGACGTATGAAACCAAAATCTTGTTTGTACTATCCAAGTGATACCAACTTCCAGCAGAGAGGCAAATGCAGTTTCTTTCATATTGTAAAATATGTACTGTACTTCTAATGACTGATGCCTTTCGCAATTGAACTCATTTAATTTAATGTTCAGGTAGATTAAAATCACATTCATAACTATGTTATTTTCCTCTTTCATACTTTTTTCATCAAGTGATAAACATATCTACTCACTGTCAATTACCACGAGGCAATACCCCTTAAAGTCTTAAAATTGAAGTCCCAATTTTGTTTATATGACTTATATAAGTCAATATTTGATATTTTAGGAATAAAGAAAACTGAGATATTTTTAAAAATTGTTTTTTTTAATTAACGATAAATCTAGCATTATTTCACTTCTTTTTAAATTTAATGTTTAGCTTAATACAAGGCAAATGGATTATTTTATCTGCTTCCTCACTCAATCTATTATGATATGCTGCTTAGTTGAAGTGTAGGATAAAACAAGACAAAACAAAAACAAGGCAAATGAAAGAAAAACTTGACCTCACTTAGATATGTGGTTGAGAAAGGCAGCATCTTAATGTTTTGTTTTGTTTTGTTTTGTTTTGTTTTGTTTTGTTTTGTTTTGTTTCAGGTAATTGTGACTTTTTTGATACTACACCAAAACTCAACAATACAAAAATACTTCACCTGTGGATGGTTTTGTAACATTACGCTTTGGCCATTTGAGAAATATTGGTTTGCTGATATATACAGAACTTTCAAATATTGACAAATTTCATTATTAAAAAATGCAAATTTGCCAATATTATGAATAATCTTATCAGAGAAGTCTTTAAGATTTGGCATTGTGTCAAAATCATGGACATACACACAAGCTTCCCAAAATTTTCACTGTTGCTTAAAATAATGAATCCTGGCCAAAAACATTATTACTTTTTTTTCTTTGAGGTGGCAGCTCCCTTTGTTTACATTCAAGGAAATGTCTAGAAATGACCAAATCTAAGTAGCTACATTTGGCTGTTACTATGTCAAGTAAAAATGGTATTCCATGAAAAAACAAACAAACAAAAACAGAAAACAAACTAAAAACACCTAGCTTAGCTCACAACTAAAAACTCAAGCAACCACACATACACTTTCCTATGGATGATCATTATACTTCAAACCACAGCACAAGTATTTCATGTGTGTTTCCTATTTCTTCACATAGAATATAAAAAAAATATATATATATATATATATATATATATATATATATACACACACACACACACACACACATACACAAGGGCACACATTTATATATATATACATATGTGTCTACATGTATATATATATAGACACATATATATATGTTTTCTTTTTTAAAGAGAAACTAAACATTTTTTCCTTCTCTACCTCCCATTTGCCCTCTCTTTTTTCCTTCTTTTTCTCTTCTAATTTTTTTTTTCTGTTTTTCATGCAACTACATAGAGTTAAAGAATGTCACAAGTTTTAGTACAGTTGAGAGGCATTTTCTTGATTTATGTTTAGGATACAGCATTTTTACCTATAATTTTTTCCCATCGTCAACACAGTAAAAACAGTATATATAACATTTAATTACTATGGAAATAGTTTAAACCTCACACATCTGATGGGGTCTCAGGAATCACCAGGGGTCTAAGAACCACACTTTCAGAAGTACAGCTTTAGTGCAATTTTTTCTGTCACATTTTTAGTACCCTAGATATTATGCGAATATATCATAGGGAAAAACAACATAAAATCTAACATAACTTAGATAGACATTTTAATGAATAATATTATACATAACATAATTATGGCTCTTAGTTATTATGTTCCTTCCAACATTGTGAAAACACATTGAAGGGGACTGCTTTAGTTATTGCTCCGTGAGCCCTCTTTGCCAGGGTTACTAAATCATTGTCATTTAAGAACATAATTAGCACATCTCATTAGCTAATGAAGATAATGACCATTAAAATTCTTTTCCAATTTATGGTTTCCCCTTTATCACAATTTAACAACAATGTCGTTTCAGGGTAGTAACAAAATTGGCTTACAAATGACCCTTATACTAATGAACGAGCAGCACCTTGTATCAAGGAGCAAAGGATTATTTATACATTGCACTCCTAATTATATTATGTAGTGGATTCAGATTGCTGATGACTTTCCAATGTGATTCGTTCAAAATGTTGGGTTTTATCATTGTCATGTTGGGAGGTACAAACCCAAGAGCACAGAATATGACTGTTTTTCTTTAGAAAACTCTATTTATGGAATATAGTTCATTTCTACATTAAAGTAAAGGATGAATTATAATGATCAATGCATATGGACTATAAAGGCATTTCTGAGTAAGTTGCCCTTATTTTTATATAGAGAATGCTCTATTTGTTCAACTCATTTTGTTTTTCTGAAAAAAAAAATGTTTTTCCTATTTTAAATGTGAAAAGCACATTTAAAAATATCTTAAATTGAAAACAATGTCCTAAAAAAAAAAGAAATCAATGTTATATTGTTAATAATTAACATCCTCAAAAGCATAATCCAGATGGGATAAAATCTTTTGGAGTTGTTGAAATAAATGCATTTACATTTAACAATATAAGTCAAAAAGCTGGATTAGAAATGTACTGATTCCTAATATCACTTTTAGGCTAGTTTTATCAGTTTTCTATTGCCATGAGCAAATTACCACGAACAAAGTGTGTTAAAACATCTATTTGTTATCTCATAGTTTCTCTAAATCAGGGGTCCAGGTCTGGGTTAGCTGGCTTTCACAAGAAGGAAAATGAATTAGTTGGGGCTATGGTACGGTCATGATGGATGCATGTCAAACATTAGTCCAAACCCATAGAATATACAATGCCAAGGGTGAGCTGCATGTAAATTACGGGCTTTGGGTGATTGTAATGTGCCAATGTAGGTTCATAAATTTCAACAAATGTACCACTTTGGTGGGAGATGTTGATAACGGGGCTATGAATGTGTGTGGATACATGATATATGGGAAATCTCCACCTTCCCTTTGGTGTTGCTGTGAACCCTAAACCGCTCTAAAACAATAGAATTTGACAAAATTGTATCAAAGGAGTAGGGAGAGCTAAGAAATGCAAATGAATCCTTACTGAAATTGTCACTTAAAAGAACGGTTGCATTTAATATATTAGGTACATAGAAATAGCTGAAACAGACAAGACAGTATGATTTAATTAGAAAGTGGAATATTTTTTAATAGGGGGAAAATATAATAACTCCTTTCCAAAAGGTGTTTAAATGATGTTTTCCCTTAAATGTGAATGAATGTATGTGGCACAGAAGATGGGGTTTTATTCATTGGTGAAATCTCCTGGTTGATGCAGTAGTTTGCAATATGCTAAAAACATTTATAAATTCATACTCTTTTGCCAGATTTTAAGCAGTTAAATTGGGGGGGTGCTGGGGGGCAGTGTGACAATTAGAGCCAGTATTTGCATTAGGCCATACACATGAAAGAGAGAGCTGCTTTTTCTGTGCTAGCAATGGAGCTGAGATGAACTGATCAGTCATATGCTTTGGGCCTCATTTCCAATAGGGCTATGTTAACTTTAGCAAAACATGTAAGTTCGACATAAATAGGTCCCTTTGTGCCCACATATGAGTTTCCCTCTAGTAGAAAACTCTAATGCAATTCTTAAAAACTGTTCCTTGGAAATTCTTGTTGATCCTGAACACAAATCATGCACGCATGAGTTACGGTGTCTCCATACATCCTGCACTGTTAATGAGTGATTCTAGTCCCTGATAACAAGGCACCTGAACATTGTATCATAACTAGTTCCTAAAACCAAACTTAGAAATCAATCTCATTGGGTTCCACTTACTCTAATTTTAAGAGAAGCCATATTGAAAAGATCGGAGTCCAGAGTATAATCATGAGAATGTTCGAGTAGGTCGCCTAGGGAGAGTGAAGCCTCTGAGCAGTACATATTCTAAAGGACTTTGGGACTTTTTGCTTTGATAGATCCATAGATCTTGATACAAATAATTCATAATCCCTTCCAGTCTTTTCTTTTTAGCACTTTTGATGATCTAACATACAATACATATTTACTTAGTTCTGCATATATTTTACTCTCCACGAGGGCAGATGACTGGCTCCTTGGTTCCCTGCTGTCTCCCCAATATGAATAATAGAGTTTGGTACCTAATAGGTACTCAGTAAATCACTGGTGAATGAATAATCTATTCCTGTTAACTTATTCCTAAAGTATTTGAGGATTCTGTTTGATTTTCTAAATGTCATTTTGATCAATTTTAGAAAGTAGAGATCACAGCAAACCACATTGTCACTTACCTACTTTGTTAAGGCAATTTTAGCTAACTATAAGAAAAAAATGTTTATTTGTTTATTTTTTGAGAGAGAGAGAGTGAGAGAGCGAGCGAGCAGGGGACAGGCAGACAGAGCATCTGAAGTGGGCTCTACACTGTCAGCACAGAGCCAGATGGGGCGCTTGCACTCATGACCCTTGAGATTATGACCTGAGCCAAAGGAGGAGGCTTAATCAACTCAGCCACCCAGTGTCCTACTTTTTAAATTAAAAAAAAAGTTTTAGAGAGTTGAGGGACCCCTGGTTGGCTCATTCAGTTAAGTGCCCGACTTCGGCTCAGATCATGATCTCATAGTTCATGAGTTTGACCACGGCATTGGACTCTGTGCTGACAGCTCAAAGCCTGAGACTGCTTCAGATCCTGGGCCTCTCTCTCTCTCTCTCTCTTTATGCCCATCCCACCCTCATGCTCTGACTCTCTCTCTCTCAAAAATAAATAAACTTTAAAAAATTTAAAAAAATAATATTTTACAGTTGAGATTCTAATAGGGATCTCTGTCTCAAAAGGCTATGCCCTAAAAGAGTAAATAAATAAATAAATTAATTAATTAATTAATTAATTAAATTAAAGATAAAAAAAAAATCTGGCAATTTAAGCCCCTCAATATTTTATCTTTTCAAAAAGTGCATCTTTCCCCATGATGTTTTCATGAGTTGGATTCTTGATTGGTATGGAAAAATGTGTAATAATTATGCTTTGTATTACTTATAACTATGCATGACTTACAGGATATGAATATTGAATTATTTTTCATTTTTTTTCTTTCAGGACACAATCACAGTAGTAGATAAGAAAATATATCACCAACAGTCATGAAGTGACTTATAAGGTAAATTTTTTGTATTATTTCGTTATATAAAAATGTTATAGAAATGTCAAAATTGTTGTCATACTGTTTCTCTTAAAAAACTTTATAGCTATCCTGATGTATTTAGAGGGTTGACTTAGCAATTCTCTTCTTTGTTTTAAAAATCTCTCTTTAAAACAAACTATTGTCTATCTCCTATTTTCTCTAAGGAATTTTGGAACTCTTTCTCATAGGCATACATTTCAAATATCATAGAAACAGCAAAGGTGCATTGACATTTGGCTGGCTTTTGTTAAGTGTTTTTCTAAATTTTCTTTTAAGAAGGTGAAAGCTCAGAAAAAAGTTCTCAATGAATATATGGCTAGGTTTCCATATTTTAAGAAACTATTTAAAAACCTATTTTTAAATATAATTTTGGGGGCACCTGGGTGGCTCAGTCAGTTGAGCGTCTGACTTCGTCTCAGGTCATCATCTCACAGTTTGTGAGTTCGAGCCCCACATCGGGCTCTGTGCGGACAGCTTGGAGCCTGGAGCCTGCTTCGGATTCTGTGTCTCCTCCTCTCTCTGCCCCTCCCCTGCTCATGCTCTATCTCTCTCTGCCTCTCAATAATAAATACACAGAAAAAAATTTTTTAATAATGTAATTTTGTATATGGGTGTGCTTGAAATATATACATGTAGAGAAGTCAGATTGCTTCATTAATTGTTTGGGCTTGTCACCAGATGCAGATCTCTTTCCCAATGAACTCTTAATTTGTGTTTTATGACATCTTTAAATGTCAGAGTCTTGAGATTTAACTGTTTCTGGCTATTCCATCATTTATCTGTGTTTGTTTGATAGATAAGGTTTACAATGATAACTCTATTCGAATAATAAGTAACAGGTATAGATACTGGAAAATTTCATAAATAGTAGATAAAACTACACCTTCTACAATTTTGGTGACTGACTAATGAATGGCATCTGATCTAAAACTGCCTTGCATTATGACGAACTCCTTCTTGAATAGTTAATTTTCTTATGAAAAGATGAAATGTTAGGATACAAGCTATGAAATAAAAAGTAGTATATTAGTTTATTTTGCATAAAGTACAGTTCATCACACACATTCTGTACAACTGCCTGGCGTCTTTGGTAAGTGCGCATGTCTGTTTCAATCCTGCTCTTTTATATTAATAGAAAGGTTTAAAAATGCTGATCTACTAGAACGCTCAATGCTTTCAGTCATATTCTATTGTTTTATGTGACGTACTTGCTATTTTAGAAAGAGAACTCTAAATACAGATCTAATCTTGTGTTAATATATAGAAAACAAAAACAAACAAAATCGAAAGCAGATTGTGTTCCACTCAAATCAAACGAGGACATAGGGTAACACAGTTTTCAAGTGTTAGATACCTTCTGCCTCATCCCCACCTCCTGATGTGCCCTGAATACCCTTTAAGGACCCTAAACCCTTGATCATGTTGGAAACTCTCACCAAAGGTGAGATTTCCTATCACGTAGATTCGGAATTTATTTGTATTGCATGCAACTTTGTTCTTGAAAATGTCTTTGGATGCAAAACCATGTGGGACTAAAACAAACCACACACACACACACACACACACACACACACACACAAGATATAGAAACAATATTTGAAAGGCTTTGTGGCATACACAGCTTAATTAATTTAATAATCAATAAGTTACTTTATTCTAACTAAATAAGACTACTTATCATCATGAGCATATTCATCATTTCAGGAAAAACAGTGGGTTAGTGTGAGTGGGTGTGTTTGTGTGCAAAAGTTTATATCCACTTTCATTCCCCAGGATGTAATTAAACATAAATACCTTTGAAAATTGAAATATGAATACATAATTTATTATTAAATTGGTTATTGTGTTTATATTTTACAGTACCATCCTTAAAATCGTAAGTACTTGCGGGGCGCCTGAGTGGCTCCTTCGGTCAATCGCCAACTTTGGCTCAGGTCATGATCACAGGGCCCGTGAGTTTGAGCCCTAAATCGAGCTCTGTGCTGACAGCTCAGAGCCTGGAACCTGCTTCAGATTCTGTGTTTCCCTTTCTCTCTGTTCCTTCCCCACTCGTGCTCTGTCTCTCTCTGTCTCTCAAAAATAAATAAACAGTAAAAAATTAAAAAAAAATTGTAGGTACTTGTGAATCACTGAATCATTTGTGTTGCATGTGACAGCTAAAATCCCTAGCACACTTTAGGGAAGCCTTATGTGACAGCCAGTAGGATCTCTCAAATTTTATCATCTTGTAAGATGATGCTTTTTTTTTTTCTCTGAAGTTTATTTATTTATTTTGAGAGAGAGAGAGAGAGCAAGCAGGGGACAGGCAAAGAGAGAGGGAGGGAGAGGGAATCAAAGCAGGTTCCACACCTTCAGCACAGAGCCCAAAATAGGGCTCAAATTCATGAACCATGAGGTCATGACCCAGACCAAAGTCAAGATTCAGAGGCTTAACCAATTGAGTCACCCAGGGGCCCCATGTGCTTAATTAGACTTTTAGTATTAGTCCAAATTTCCATGACTTTAGGTCAGATTTAAACATAGATCTATCCAGTGTAAAGAGGGGGAATATGATTATGTTCATCAACTGAATTTCATCTAAGTCTTTTTCAGATTTACACATTATTGCAACTTATATTAAAAAGAAAAAAAAAACAAAAAGGAGAAAAGAGAGCTGGAAGAAGAGATTTTACACTGACTTTCTTTGCCAATTAAACTCTAATTATATCTTTACATTGATTCTATGTTAAATCTCAGTTACATTTTGAGTCTTACAAGTTATTCTGGAAAATATATTATAAAATATAACATTTAAGCATTTAAATATCAAGATAATATTTGAATTGAATGAATCAAGATAGACTTTAATATAGAGGTTAATATCCTTTAAAAAGGAAAAATTTTCCACACATTGGATTTGGATATATTTATAATTTTCTTCTTCATCTACATCTTTCTTTCTTTCTTTTTCTTTCTTTCTTTCTTTCTTTCTTTCTTTCTTTCTTTCTTTCTTTCTTTCTTTCTTTCTTTCTTTCTTTCTTTCTTTCTTTCATCTCCCGTTTCCAACCAGCAAGGGTCCTTCATAAAGAGCTTACATTTTGGAAGAATGTTCATATTCCACTTGCCTTCTATAACTTATACCAGGACATCTCTCATCAAAATTTTTTGAGAAACATGATTTTCAGCAAGGCACATGTCCATTTTATTTATTATTTATTTTTAGATTATTATTATTATTATTTAATGTTTATTTATTTTTGCAAGAAAGAGAGAGACCGAGCCTGAGTGGGGGAGAAGCAGAGAGAAAGGGAGACACAGAATCCAAAGTAGGCTCCAGGCTCTGAGCTGTCAGCACAGCGCCTGACTCGGGGCTCAAGCTCATCAACCGTGAGACCATGACTTGAGGCAAATTGAACGCTATGTGGCAGAGCCACCCAGGTGTCCTGACTTATGTCCATTTTAAATTAATGTTTGAATTGCCTGTGGAGTAGGATTCCAACTCTGCCTGTTGAATGTGTAATGGAGTAGAACCACAAACTCTGGGGGCGCCTGGGTGGCACAGTCGGTTAAGCGTCCGACTTCAGCCAGGTCACGATCTCGCGGTCCGTGAGTTCGAGCCCCGCGTCGGGCTCTGGGCTGATGGCTCAGAGCCTGGAGCCTGTTTCCAATTCTGTGTCTCCCTCTCTCTCTGCCCCTCCCCCATTCATACTCTGTCTCTCTCTGTCCCCCCCCCCAAAAAAAAAGAACCACAAACTCTGCACTGTAAGTTATAAAATAGTTAATAGCTGTTTCATAATTTTGAAAAATTATTCACTTGGATAAACAATCAAACATTTTTTCTGTTTTTAGATTAAATGAATGTGAGTACATAATTTATACATATTGATACTCAAAATCTACCTCATATGATTTTCAAGGTTATGGTTATTTTTCATAATTGTGTGAAAGTCACATAATACATGTTTACTGGATGAAAATATTTAATATTTACCCTTCCCTTTGCTCGAAATGTGAGTACTAATATATTTCTATTCTGTAAATTTCAATAAATGCTATTTCACATAGTTTATATGAGATAAAACTATGACGCCTCTGCTGTACTTTCCCAATACTAGATTTTGTTCATTTGTTTCTATCAATCTTTCTTAGTCTAATAAGGATTCTTCATATGATCACATAAAGAAATCAAATAAATTGTATAAATTTCTACATGGCAGCATATAATAGACTATATAAGTCTTTGCTCATTAATATGACTACATATTACATATGGCTAATATTGAGTGCACTCAGTAAGTTACTGGTGTTTGTAAACTTATCTACTCCTCAAAATTACCTTATGATATACATATGATTATTACTTTCCAGAAGAACTGTGGATAAAATCAAACTGGCATGATTTTTATACGACTCTAGACAGACACTATAGGTTAACTAATTCAAATTTAAATAAACCTAAAGGGATGCCTGGGTGGCTGTCAGGAAAGCATCATCCTATTGGTTTAGGCTCAGGTCAAGATCTCATGGTTCATGAGACTGAGTCCTATGTCTGGCTCTGAGATGACAGTGCAGAGGCTGCTTGGGATTCTCTAACTCCCTCTGTGTCCCTGACCTGCTCTCCTCTCTCTTTCTCTCAAAATAAATAAATAAACATTAAAAAAAACAAAACTTAAGACAACAAAAAAATTATATCAGAAACTAAAAATAAAAACATTTAACATAGAGTAGGTAAGATTAACCACTTATGAAAAGCTTCTGAAGCATAAAAAAAAACAAACAAACATAAAGTGATTCACATTTGTGATTACGCTTGTTTCTTCTTCAATCTTCTGAGAGATTTAACGTATACCTGTAGGGAAAAGCAGCAACAATTGTGGTGTAATTAATAAAAATTTAGTCTGTAATGAAAACATGTTTGTTATATGGAAGTGTTCTAATAAGAGAAGATTTTGTTGAGTAATAACACATATTGGAAGTGGGTTGTAAGATCTTTTAAGTATTGGGATGTCTGGGTGGCTCAGTCGGTTAAGTGTTCAATTTTGGCTCAGGTCATGATCTCGCAGTTCTTGAGGACCAGCCCCGTGTCGGGCTCTTTGCTGACAGCTCAGAGCCTGGAGACTGTTTCAGATACTGTGTCTCCCTCCCTCTGCCAATCTCCTGCTCATGCATGCACTCTTTCTCTCCTTTTCAAAAGTAAATACACATTTAAAAATTTAAAAAAATCGTTTAAGTATTTATTCAGCTGCTATTTCTGATTAGCATTGCCCTTAAAACTTCTTCTAGCTTTACCATAGATGGGCTCAAATAGCAGGTAAAACTGTTAAACTATCTTTGTCCTGACTTCATATATACATAACTATTTATAATTCTAAGTCTGTTTGTTTTTTGATATCTCAGATTTGAGATGATAGTGTTATAGAAAACAAATTGACTCATTTTGGTAACTAGAAATATACACCCTGTATTCACAGTTATAAAACAAAACATTCTGGTGTATAAATCAATGTTTTAGAAGTTTGGTTAACATGATTCACTTACCTACATTCAAAACTCAGCTTCTGTGATGTAAAACTGAGAATCCAATTTAGATTAGTTAGTACCCTTACTTTATGAGACCTTTTTTTCTTTCTCTTTTGATAATTATTTCAACTGCCTGAATGTTATAATTGCTCTATAATTTCATTTCTAATGGAGATTCTGAATACTTTATAAGAGCACTTTAACAGTTATACACAGAAACAGGAAATAATTTTCAATTGTAAATAGTGATATACCTCTTCATCTGTTACTCTGAATTAAAACACATTGCTATTTAAAAATAAAATAAAATATGTGATTATATGAAGGTCAACATTTGCTTCCACTTACATTCTTAAGCACAGAGGAGTAAAATACCATCATAAGAGGCCAAACAATTGGCCCGGGGTCTCTACCTGCAAAAGGTCACTGGGATTGATGCTCATGTGTGTTTATTTTGCACAGATAAAAACTCAGATTTGTAGTTGCCAATGTTGAGATGTGTGTTTTATGTTTCAAAAAGAAGCAATTCTAAAAAAGAACATCAGGGACTACAGTGCTCGAAAAGTGGCCCTCAACATTTTCGCTTCTGCTGCCACTTCTTGGACGTTAGAGTTCATGGCAAAGAGAGTTTGTGCTCAAATCTCTCAGATGAACGCAGTTCTTTCGTCATGTAACCAGTAGATTTATAAGCATCTTCTATCTTCTGGGAGTAGAATCAGGCTGGCAGTTTATAAGGAAGAACACGATTGCGTACTTCCATGTTTCTCGTACATTTGTTGATGAATGACATTATTTATGTTACTTACAGTCAAATACTTACCCCTTTTTCTTACTTAATGGTGTCATCTATTTGAAACATGTCTCATTGAAGAAATAACCTTCATACAGTCAGAATGGAATCTATCAGTTCAATATTTAAAATCTCACCAAAAGTTTTAACTTGAAAAAAAAATAATCTCATGTACATTTTATCATTCAGTGACCACACATTTAAATATTTTTATTTTATTTTTGAGAGAGAGAGAGAGAGAGAAAGAGAGAGAGAGAGAGAAAATGAGCAGGGGAAGGACAGAGAGAGAGGGAGACACAGAATCTGAAGCAGGCTCCAGGCTTTGAGATGTCAGCACAGAGCCTGACACGGGCTTGAACCCATGAACTATGAGATCATGACCTGAGCTGAAGTTGGACGCTCAACTGACTGAGCCACTCAGGAGCCCCAGTGATCACGCATTTTTATAGTTTAATTTACTTAAACCAAAGAGAAAGTATTTGGTATATGTTTATAGGTAAATAATTATATTTTTTCAGAAGATAACGTGAAAGAATTATCTAGTCAATAAAAATAAATGAATCTTTTGAAGTATAATGTCTGTTTGAGTTCATTGCAAATTTTCTCATTTTGTTTCTAAATATTTTACTTTTGATTTTAATTAAAATTATTTGTTCCTTTTACTAATTATCTACCAGCCTCTAGCTATTATTGTGAAGTCATAAAGCCTACATACTGTGACTTCAACTACTAGAATTTTCCTTTTCCCAAAAAACGTATCTTTGACTCACCTCTGACGGTATGCCAGTTCCTTCTTACAGAATCTGTATCTTCACAACTGTCTTTAACTGACTGTATTGAAAAGAGTACCCTTAACTTTTTGAATTTATATTCCACCTTTCTGCCTCCCTGTGGGTAAACATTTGCACATTACTTAGCATAGGACAGATTAGTAAACATTAACTGAATTGAATAAAACTGGAGAGCGTGAGTTTAATAGACTGTGTCTCCTAAAACACACAAAGAAGCATCAGAACAGAGGTTTGGTGAGAGGTGAGGAAGGAACATCTTGAGTCAACTCATTAGCATGAACTAGTATGTTATGTGAATAAATTGTTAGGCTGGATGTTTCACTGAGGTGAAAGATGTTTCACTGAGGTGAAGGCATGGGCTGTGATGGGCAGGGCTCCACTGGACGAGGAAATAAGGAGAAAGCAGGAAAGATGTCAGGGGCTGAAGTGAGCTCAAGAAAAAGAGCTGAGCTTCCAGGTATAGAGTTAGTTTGGTTAACCCACCATGTGGTATTTCCTTAATTCAAGAAAAATTCCCAAATGCTGGATATTTTCACTTTATTCATGTCAATTACTATATGCCCTCTCTAAGCCAGTTACTAAGGGATTGGAATACATAATTGCATTTAATGTTTAGAAAAAATAAAATTTTATTATCTCCATTTTATTGATGAGGAAGTTAAACCTAGATTGGTTTTGGGTCCTTCTAACACTAGCCCTTTGCTCTTGACCATCAGGGATATAGGGGTGTTCCGCATAGAGTTTTGTTCACACAGATGTGCCATGGTTGAGGTAGTCTGGTACTTTGAATTATTGGTTTCTTTCTAATTCTGGATTCATGATTATCTGCTTCACATTGTTACTTCTGCTTTCCTTCAATAAAAGACTAGAATTCTATTTCAAAAGCATGTGCACAATCTTTTGTTTCTTTATGCATTGTTTTCTGTCTAGAGTTTACATACCTTTCATCAAATTCTTAATAGATCTGTGACTAAAAGGGGTTTTAAAGAAATAAGAACAACAAAGGGATAGGAAGAAAATCATACTGAAAAGTGGATCGTTTGGAAAGCACAGCTGTGTTTGCAAGTGGTTTCCTAATTACAGTATGTGATAATTGGTATGCACAAATAATGAATAGTCACCTGAATAAAGTTTGTGGAATATGAGAGGGAATTCTTATAAGGCAGATTTATAAACGCACAATATGGCCTCTATGCACATCTCCTAACTTAACTGCTATGTCTCTAATTTGATATTTTATAGAATTAACTCAAGGCCAATCTATGTAGTAAGCACCTGTCCTTTGGCCCTACCTACCACCTTTTATATTTAGCACCACTACTGTGAACCTATGGACATTGTTCATAATTCCATATACTGCTGTTTCACCTTTCTTAAATGTTGATAGTCATTCTCTGGCTACAGGACAATCACAATCACCACAACATCTAAATATGACCATGTACTTCTTTTCTTAAGCTCTTGTCATCTGTCAACCAGAAATGATGATAACATTTGTGGTTGCTTTATGAATGACCTATTACTCCCTTCTGAACTTTGATTTCATATTGCAATTAAGATGCAGAATCAAGTGATAACTCAAATACTGAGAATGTCTGTTCTACAATAGGGCCATCAGGTTTTCATTGTGCTTTATATGTGATTTTTTTTAATGTTTATTTATTTTGAGGGAGCAAGAACACCTACACGTGGGGGAGGGGCAGAGAAAAAGGGAGGAAGAGAATCTCAAAGAGGCTCCACACTGACAGTGCAGAGCCCCAAGTGGGGCTAGATCCCACAAACCATGAGATCATGACCTGAGCAGAAATCAAGAGTCAGACGCTTAACAAATGGAGCTAGCTACACAGGAGCCTCTGTGATGTGTTTTTATGTGTTGTGGGGAATGTTTAAATAGGGGCTTGTGATCTATCTCAAATCATGCTATTCAATGTCATGAAGTTTTTTGTTTGTTTGTTTTTGGTTTTTTGCATAATTACAATATCAGGTGCTGTGCAAGGCACTGCAATGTACATTTGTCATCTTGCTGAGTGTTTTCAATGTTCTAAGATAAGTATTAATATCCCCTTTTTCTTAAGGTGGTATATTAAACAACTCAGTCTGGATCAGGTGGACATTCACGCTTTGGTTTTCTGGATATAATTTTGGAACTTTCTCTTTTATCATGACTGGCCTGTTGAGCATCTATTCTTTTTACCTTCCCCATTGCTGTGGTTTCTATTTTAGCTCAGAAAAATAAATTGTTTCTGGGCACATTTGTTTTGGGATTCAAATCCAGGAATATATATGGGCATATAAAAATGTTTTAGAACCTCTTTTGATATAGCTTCACTTGTTTTAAGCTAGAATATACTACAGAAGAATGCCATCTATTTCAATATTATTGCAAAAATGGTGTTTCCAGATTGTTTTATAAGAAGGTAAAATAAAGTTTGGGACCGATTTTAGCATGAGTGTAGGTTTTATTTATTAAGCCTGCTCTACAAGGACAAGAAAAGCCATTGTGCCGAGCTGAAGACATATCTACTAACAAATGGCCATTTAGTTCTGATTTAATGTAACTCCTGGGCACCAGTAAATCCACTGATGCAATACCAAGCCAAAACATAAGATCTTTAAGTTTTGAGGCTTCCTGTCAAACTGTTGCTTAATGCAGTCATACTCAGACATTAAATCTGCTGTTTAAAGACTAAGTAAATTAAAAAAAAAAAAAGATGAGTTATCTCTCTTTTTTTTTTTTGGCCTTGATATGGGAAATTAACCAGGTTCTTCATTCATTCCACTAATGTATGATTTTAAATGTTGGGTGGAGATAAAACTGCCTTACAAGTGACAAAGACAAAGTTTATTTGATAAATAACATAGTACATTATGTAAAGTCATTACAATTCAAATACATTCAATCATTTTTTCTTATTGCAGAAGTTTTGAAAATAATAAAGTGTCAAGAAACAACATTTGTATGTATTTGTCATAACTTTATTATTTTCATGTGCTCCTGGTCCAACACATAAAATCCTACCAATTTTTCTTAAAACTATCAATATTGAGATTTTCTGATCATTGTAGAAGTAGACAATTTATTTGATTATCTTCTGACTGTTCTTTTCCACTATGTAAATGATGAAGCTAGTCTGAAGTGGATTGTCTCATTGGGACAATTGAGTATCTCATAACCATATCAGAGATCCTTTTTAACAACAACAACAACAACAACAACAAAGATTTGATTGATGGCCTGATTCTGAAAAGTCTTCTTTTACTTTAAATTAAATCATGAAAAATAAAATTTCAAAAATAAAATTCAGCACCCCTCAATAGAAGCTGTTATTAGATAGTATGTTGCCAGTCATTTATGGTCGATTATATTTAGTTATTTTCTCAGTCATATGTTGAAATTGTCTTAAATGGAATATTTATGTTCCGAGCAAAATATCTTAATACTATATAGTGCCCCATACTTCAATCACTGGTGATAAAATTTCAGCTGAATAGTGTCAGAAATCTTCAATGAGGGTCCACAGGGCTAAGCTTTACTGGTAGTTTGACCCCTATTAGGTGGATCATCTTGAGTAATTAACATACCTTTTCTGGGCCTCAGGCTCTTGATCTGATAGTTAGAGGTGGGGGTGGAGGGGATGTTTCCAAAATCCTCCTGGAACTGAAACTTTTCTGATATGAAGTTTCAGATTATAATGTTAAACATAATTACTGAGTTTGTGTCATGATCTATTTATTTCATTTAAGATTGCTTATTTATTCAGTTATTTACTTAATGTTAAATTGTATTTTCTTAAAAGTTTAAGAGACCATCTCAGTCAAGTTGAATTTTGGACTCTGTTAGGATTCTCTTTGAACAACAAAACTGTAAACATATATTTGGAGACAGAGCTATTTCTATTTAGACAAAGGTTTACATGATAATAAATAATAATTTTATTAATTACAAATGATGTCATATTTGTCATTATGTAAGAAAATATCGTTATTTTTTAGAACTTTATGCTAAATTGTTTACAAGAAATTTTCTTTGTATATGGTATTTGAAACAAAAGTTAACTAAAATTTGTAGATAAAACACATATACCAAAACGGTCATAACTTAAATTGAGATTATAAGTAGAATGGAATTTTCCACTGGTATTCCTTAGTATAGTTATAATGCTGGGAATTGACCCAAACAGGGTGTAGATTTACCAGGTGCCTTTATAGTTAGGGCTTGCACTTGAGACAGTTCTAACATATGGAATGTACCCTGTGTGTCCTAAGTAGATCCTTGAATAAATCTGTTGCTTTCATTGCTTCACCTTCTCGCTGACTAATTTTTCACAACTCAGATTTAGGTAACAGATATTTACTGAGAATTTAAGCATTGCCTCAGAATAAACATGATGTATATATTTTGAAATACATAAACGTGTCTCTGTGGTGCTAAGAATGATGATTTCTGTGGAGATAGGAACTCATTTCTGCCATCAAATAAGTCTTCATCTCTAAATCCCTCTCAGCCAGGACATTAAAAAGCACATATCACTCACACTCATTTCATGTTCAGGCACTCCATCAAAGCTTCTCTTTAGGTTTTGGGACAGACACAATGCCTGCCAGGGCAGACAATTTGGGACAAGACCATTTTTCCCTAATTTGGGACAGATAATATATGCCTAAACATGGTCTCTGGTGTCAGACCTGGGTTCAAATCTCAGTTCTTAGCACTTATTAGCTATTAACATTAAGATAATTACAGTTTAATGTTATCTACAAAAAGAAACAAAAAACCAAACAAGAATATCAACAACATGGTTTGTTGAGAAGTTAATAAATTAATAATGCAACACCTGACTCATATAAACATCACAGTTAAGATGTCTTTTTATTTTTTTTAATTTTTATTTATTTTTGAGAGAGAGCATGCACACACACCACGAGTTGGAGAGGGGCAGAGAAAGAGCCAAGCAGGCTCCACACTGTCAGTGCAGAGCCCGACGTGGGGCTCAAACTCGCAAACTGTAAGATCACGACCTGAGCCAAAGTCAAAAGTCCTACACTCAACTGGCTGAGCCAGCCAGGCACCCCAAGCTATCTTTATTTATAACATGTTTTGTTATCACCAATATCTCAAAAGTAAAAAAAAAAAATAAATAAATATAATAACCATTCTATAAAGATTTACTAAAAAAATATAAAAATTTTGGACACTGTTCCAATTTGTTTTGAAATTAATTTACATACAGGGAAAATATATAATGATTGTTAGTTTCATTGTTTGATGAAATATGTATATCTGTCTATAATTCCACTTTTTCAACTTTGTGTTTTTTCTGTCATTAAATTTTTCAAGATACTTTTCTATTTTTAATGTAGTGAGCAATAGCTCCTTCTTTTCCCAAAAAGCAGCACACAATAGAAGCCAGAACTTGGGAATCAAAGGTTCTTAACTGAACCCTTAATAAATTATACATCGTCAGCCCTCAATGGTCGGGCCTCTAGGAACAGATGACAGCATAGATTTAATGAAGCTTTACAGATGTTAAAATGGATCCAAGTAAAGAAGAGTATAATTAGAGATTAGTTAGTATTTTGCTTCACCATTCATCACATTTTAAATTTCACCTGAACCTGTAAACTAAATTCAAATAATTAGAAAATGTTAAAGCAATCAACTTAAAACGTAGGCGATGTTATCAAATCTTGTGGATTCATGTGTAGAGTTAGTAATCTATCAAATCCAGTCAATAACTGTTTTTAAAGTAAACACCTATGTGTGAAGCACTCTTAAAAGTAATTCAGAAAATAAACTTCTGTGCACACTTATTTTCAGCATAAAAAGAACTTCCATATGCATTGCTTGAATTGATTAGTGCACATAGTTTGATTAAAAAGTGAAATTTTCTCTTTTTTTTTAGCTTTTATTGTAGGAGAAAAGCATAAATCATTGTCTTGAAAACCTAACAAATTAAATCTACACTTGGATGCAATTACAAAGTATTATTAGTTTTTCTTTGATATTAGCAATCATATTTTTGTTTTTTTTTCCTTTTTTTATGTTCAAATTAATATTTAAAGACCCCAAATGATGTTTGCTCTTCTAGTACATATATTTTGTCACTTCAATTTAGGATAATTGACATCACAAATAACTGTTTTCTGGAAGTCCACAGTTTTTGCATTTTTTAAAATTTAATACATCTTTAGTGACGTGTGTATCATTGTTAGGCAGATATTGGTTTCTTAAGACTGAGATCTAAGAGATCTTAATTAAACAATATTACAAGTAAGAATAATGTGAAATAATAGAAGAAAAAGATTTAAAGGTTATCAAATATCATTTTTTTGCTTAAGTGTAAATAATTGTAACTTTATTATTCAGGCAGAATTGACATATAAAACCTATGACTGTTTAGAGTAAAAAATATATATAATATGCTTTGAAAGAAACATATGGTATGAATTCATCAGAAAAATCAAGGTAGTTGACATTACCACTCTCTGGAAAAGTCCCTCTTTCTATTTTGTAATCCCTCCTCAACAGGCCTCTCTGCCTTCCATGTCTTTATCTGAGGTCTGATATTATAGATTACTTTGTATGCCTAGAAATTTTACAAATAGAATAGTATATAACATGTGCCTTTTTTTGTCTAGCTATTTTCATTTAGCATAATTATCTTTCAGTTTATCCATATCAGAGCATGTACCGACAGTTTATTTATTCTTTTTTATTGCCAAGTATTATTGCATTGTATGAATATGCCACAGTTGCCGGGGAGGGGGGCAGGGAGGTTATAAACCTTGTGTCTGTTGAGAGACATTTATGTCTCTATGTCTCCAGAATTTGGCTATGACAAATGAAGTTGCTATGAACATTCATTGAGTCCTTGTACAAACTTATGCTTTCTATTCTCTTGGTTAAATGTCAAGGAGTAGAATGGTTGCATCATATGGTAAATGCATGTTTAACTGTTTTGCAAAGTGATTGTCCAATTACACATTCCCACCAGCAAGCTATAAGAGTTCAAGTTCCTTTATGTCCATGTCAACACTTGGTATGATTGGTCTTTTTTATTTTTGCCATTTTAATGGGAGTAAAAAAGTATCTAGTTGTGGGGTTTTTTTCATATTTCCCTAATGACTAATGTTGCTGAGCATATTTTCAAGTATTATATGGTCCCACATACCTTTTTTGGTGAAATGTCTATTTAAAGGATTCCCTAGTATTAATTGGACTGTTTTCTTATTACAGAGCCTGGGGTTTTTATATGTATTCTGAAAACAAACTATTTTTGAGAAATATGGTTTGAAAATAATGTATCTAGTTTATCAATTGTCTTTTCATTCTTTTATCATATGTCTTATATAGATAGGTAAATAGATAAAGATAGATATCAGTATATACTTTTGATGTCATATCTTATGCATGTCTGCTTTACTCAAGATCACATTTTGTCTTTGTTTTATTCTAGGTGGTTTATGGTATAGGTTTTCTATTTAAATCTATGATCTAGTTTAAGCTGATTTTGGTATTTGGTGCAAGGTGTAAACCCAATTTCTTTTTCTAGTACTCTTTATTGCAAATAGCCTTTTTCTAATACTTGTCTTGGCTCATTTGTCAAAAATCAGCTGCACATATACAGTTAGACCTATTTCTAGGCTCTCCATTATGTGCCATTAACCAATTTGTTTATCTTCATGCCAACATTACATTACCTTATTTATTGTGGGTTTTTAATGTCTTATAATCAGACTGCCAGTTTTCTTAATTTGTTCTTTTTTTTATTATTGATCAGGTTACTCTGGGTTCTTTGAATTTCCATTTTAATTTTAGTTTGTCAGTTTTCTCTTTAATTTTATTTATTTTGAGAGAGAGGTCGCAGGGGAAGCGGCAGAGACAGAGGGAGACAGAATACCATACAGGCTCCTCACCATCAGCACAGAGCCTGATGCAGGGCTCGAACTCACAAACCATGAGATCATGACCTGAGCCAAAATCAAGAGTCCGGCACTTAACTGACGGAGCCACCCAGGCGCCCCTACTTTGTCAGTTGAATGCAAAAGCTTACCGAGGTTTCCGTTGGAATTATGTTGCTCTTATAGATGAATTCGTAGAGGATAGATATCTTAACCATATTTTATCTTGTGACCCATGAACAGAGTAGTTCTCTCATTTTATGTTGATCTTCTTTAATTATTCTCACCTTTGTTTTACAGCTTTTGTTGTGCAGATATTTGATATATTCGGTCAGATTTACCCTTAAAGCTTCTTATTTTTTTAAGTTTTTCTTTTTTTAATTTATTTTTTGAGAGAGAGAGAGGGAGAGAGAGAGAGAGCGAGCATGAGCAGGGGAGGGGCAGAAAGAGAGGGAGACACAGAATCCAAAGCAGGATCTAGGGTCTGAGCTGTCGGCACAGAGCCCAACGCGGGGCTCGAACTCAGGAACCCTGAGATCATCACCTGAGCGGAAGTCAGCCGATTAGCCCACTGAGCCGCCCAGACGCCGCTAAAGCTTCAAATTTTGCTTGTCATAAATGCCAGTGTTTTAATTTTCTGATTTTTCATTGATAGTATACAAATTGACTTTCTTTATATCTGTTTTTATAACTTGCGATCTTCTTAAACTAAGGTATTAAGTACAGTAACTCTTTATAGTTTCAATTAGATTCTCTACATAGATGACAATTTCTTTGTGAAGAAATACTTGAGGCTTCTTTTTTTTTTCCAATTTGCTTGTCCTTTATTCATTTCCTTCCTTTATTTCACTGGAAAGAACCTCATGGAAGAGTTTGTATGTAAATTGGTTTCTTTTTCAAAATTTGGAAGACTTTACTAGTGAAGACATCAAAGTCTAGATTTCCTTTTGACATTTTTAATATACTAATTCAATTTCTTTAATAAATATCAGTCTATTAAATTTCTTAGATTTTTCTTTTTGAGTGCCCTTTAGTGGTTTATATTTTTCAAGGAATTTGTTAGTTTAATCTAAGTTGTAGATTTCACCGGCATAAAATTATTTGTAATGTATCTTTATTATCCTTTTAAAAATGTTAGTGATATTATTCATGAAATTGGCAACTTGTGACTGTCTCTCTCCCTTTATCAGTATAACTGTATTTATAAAGAAAGTCTTAGTTTTGGCTTCATACTTTGAAAAATAATTTGTCTGGGTATATAATTCTTAGTTGACTTGTTTGGTTAACTATCAGCAATTTAAAGGAGTTGTTCTGGGATGCCTGGGTGGTTCAGTTGGTTGGGCATCCAACTCTAGATTTCAGATCAGATCATGATCCCAGGGTCCTGGAATTGAGCCCCATGTAGGGCTCCATGCTGAGTGTGGAGCCTGATTGGGATTCTCTCTCTCTCTCTCTCTCTCTCTCTCTCTCTCTCTCTCTCTCTGTCTCCCCGCCCCTCATCCCCCTCTCATGCTCTCTCAAATATAAATTAAATAATAAATAAATAAATAAATAAATAAATGAATAAAAAGTTGTTTTTCTGTTTTATAACTGGAAAATTTTGTGATTAAAAATCTGTTGTCTTTTACATCTTTGTTTTGCTGTACCTAACTTGTTTAACTGCTTTTAATATGTTCACTTTATCATGTTTTTTTGTGGTTTGAAAATATAGGTCTACTAGGTTTATCCTGTATTGGTCCTCCCTGCAGTGGATTATGGACAAGAAATTCTAAGTTGTAATTTTCTTCATGTTTCTTGTACTTGGTATATATTGAGATTTTGTGGTGTCATAGTGTTCATTAAATGAGAAAGATTTCTGCCTTTTTTTCCTTCAAGTATTATTTTCTTTGTTCCCTTCATTGTTTTATGGAAACAGCATTTACTTGTAAGGAAATTGCTTAAGGCTGTTTTACATTAGTCTTTAACAAATTCGTTTTCTTTCTATATTTGTTTAGGGTAAAGTTTTTATCATTATATCATGAAGCTCACAAATCTTTCCTTCTGAAATACATCCTTTCATAATATATATTAATACATATTTGCTACCTTAATTTTGAACATATGGAACTTAAATTATATTTTATTGTAGTTTAAAATATTTCATTTTTCTGCTAATTCTAATAGTTGCAAGATTTATGAGTCGGTTTATTTATGGATTTTAGAAATGCCTCTTGCATTTTAAGTAATCTTTGAGTAGATTCTTGAGATAAGAAATTCTACTTTTTGTGTGTTTCATATTTTCATATTCCTATAAATATTCTTGAGCTATTTTTTGTGATGGAGTTCAATTACATGAAAATCGTTTGATTTTTTTTTTTGCCTGGTTTTCAAGTTTTGTTATGTGGGCCCATAACAGCATTTAGTGTAAAGCTGTTATTTCCCACCACTGAGGTAGACTCTTTCTACGTTTTTGGCTCAATGCCCTTGAATAATGGGGATTCTTGGTGTGGCTGGTAGAAAATGGCACTATGCTTGTTGTGAAGGTCAATCACTATCACTTCTAATCATCACTGTTCCTCTATCCCTGCCCTCTTCTAGTTGTCTTACATGCCTATGCTTATTAATACTCAACTAAATTTTGCAGATTGTCTGCCGCAGCTTTCTGGAGTTCTGTCTTAGTGGAATTCTCTCCATACTGGTACTCTGGTGTGCAATCTGTAGTCATTTTGCTCTCCCTGAATTCTCAGTTCTGTCTTCTCAAGTCAGGGAGTCTGCCAGCCTTCTTCTCTACATTTCCTCTTTCTTCTTTCCTCTTGAAAGAGTCAGAGACTTTTTCAAGATGATTTTTGTGCTTACCTTATTTTCTGTACTTTAGGGGTTGTTGTTGTTCATTGGCGATATCTCGTGTTTTAAAAAGTATTGTTTCATAGGTTTTACCTGTTTTTTGATTCTTTTCAAATGGAAGGAAAATGGAATCCCCTTTTCTCCATTTTTTCCTGGATTTCAAATATATGCATATACCCACATATATCCAGTTGAGGAAACAAGACAGAATTAAATGTTATGTAATGATGGTATGAAGGATTAGTGTCTCAGTCAGCTTGTGCTGCCATAACAAAATACCATAGGCTGGGTGTTTTAAACAACAGACATTTATTTTCTCACAGTTCTGGAGGCTAGAAGTCAAAATCAAAGGTGCCAGCATGGTTAGTTTCTAGTAAAGATTCTCTTCCTGGCTTTTGAGATGGCATCTTCTTACTGTGTTCTCATAATAGCAGGAAGAAAGAGAGAGAGCAAACTCTCAGGTGTACCTTCTTATAAAGGCACTAATCTCATCAGGAAGGCACCAGGCTCATAACCTTAGCCAAACCTACATTGCAAATACCATCACACTGGGAAAATGCAACTTAGAACATAGCTACTTATAAGGATTATTTGAGGTAAATGCTCTAATTTTCTTAGTGGGGTAGATATTTAATTTCAGGATTCTTAAAATCTAGTTGATTAACTTGATTTCATTTTTTTAAATTTATTAATTACCTGTATGTTTCAGATATAAATTTCCACTGAAAAATCTGGTTGGTTATTTGATTACTCATAAAATATGGCCTTCCTAAACTAAAATAATAAGAGTATTAATAAATAAGAGTACTAAAGTATTAAGGTACTCTTCCTAAAATACATACTCTTTACCAAAATCAAAATTACAAATATAATAGTCCTGGGGTGCCTGGGTGGCTCAGTTGGTCAAGCATCTGACTTCAGCTCAGGTCATAATCTCACAGTTCCTGAGTTCTAATCCAGCAACGGGCTCTGTGTTGGTAGCTCAGAGCCTGGAGCCTACTTCAGATTCTGTGTCTCCCTCTCTCCAGGCCCCTCCCCTGCTCCCACTCTGTTTCTGTCTCTCCCTCTCAAAAATAAATAAATATTAAATAAAAATAGTCTTACACTTCCGAATCAAAGTCTTTTGTTTTCCTCAGAGTAAATCTTTTAACTAATGTAGCATATATAGCTGAACACCACTTTTCAAACATTACATACATAAAACAACACATTTTAAAACAGGGGCATGGGTCCCTCATTCCGTTAAGCATCCAACTCTTCATGTTTGCTCAGGTCATGATCTCACAGTTCATGAGATTGAGCCCCGCGTTGGGCTCTGTGTTGACAATGTGGAGCCTGCTTGGGATTCTCTCTCTCCCTCTCTCTTTCCTCCTACCTTGCTCTCTCTCTCTCTCTCAAAATAAATAAATAAACATTATTATTTTTTTTAAATAAAGGTTTTATGTTTCTTATTTTTTTCCTCTTAATTTTTTTACCTTTATATCTCTATAAAATATATCAGTGTAACATGTCTTGGTCTCAATATAGCATGTATGGACAGGTCAAAAGTAAAATACATCCCATTCGGGCAAAGGAGAAAAAAGTGGAGTCTTGATGGTGAAAACAGCGATGCAAGCAGAAGTGTTGAAATTCCTCAAAGTATAGACAGCTTCAAAATACTTTTGGGTGCACATGCTAATCTAAATAAAAAATAACTTTAATGATATTTGCCCAAAACTCAATAACTATACTTAGTTAATCAGTACTGATTTTGTCTCCTTTTCTTCAATGTATCACAGTTATGTAAAATAACATAGTTATGTTTATTTCAAATATTTAGGTTTAAGCTATACTGTCTTCAAGAATCCATTGCCTGAGGATTTAAGTTCATAAAGTGATAATGAAACCTATAGATCATTTGTGACAGTAAGAAAAATCATCAAATTCAATTTTCAAATTTCCTTCTTCTCCTAGTCTCTATCTACCCCAAATGGTACCAATAGACGTTTTTATAAAAAACAGAAAAATAAGAAGAAATGAGAGTTGAAAATCTCAAATATTTTTATAAAATCATTTTAGAATTTCTTTGATTATTTTGCCATTTAGTCTTAAGGACAGTAAATTTTTATGTTCATGTTTGGAAAAACAAAGTCTTAGACAGGTTCTAGTGTTTATTTTTATTAAACTGACATACTATTCTTTTACTTTTGGCAATCTAGTACCCATTCTTTTTTAACAATAGAAATCTATTGCTGTGATTTAAAAATTATTATTACTATAATTTTAACATTTATAATATATTAACAAATATATTAAAATTGTGATATTAAAACATCTTTTATTGTCTTAACTTGAATGAAGCAAATAAGCTAAAATAATTCTATTTATTCTTCAAAAGCAGTGTCTGACAATAATTCTTTCTGCTATTTTCAAACTTTTTAATCTTTACAGACTATGATGCCTTGTTTCATAATTTGTATATTGATGGTATTGTTAAGTTATTTCTAACATGACTTGAACCTGCTCTTTGAGACCTTTATGAATTTCACTGAATTCTGATTATTTAGTCACCACTAGGGGGAACTAAACCCCCTAAAGTTCAATTAGTGACATTTTTTAAGTGATTCACTTTTAAAATGCTTCACTTAGGATGCAATTTTGATTGTGAGATTTGTATACAGGTGACATTTTGTATATAAAAGAGGTTTAAACAAAAGAGTGTAGCGATGATGGATGAATGGAACTCACTATCAGGCTTACCACTGCTAGGAACCAACTGGAAAAGAATCCAAATAGTTCTGCCCTGTGTTATGGATCTCTTGCTATATGCATTGAACAATCATTTCACACGAATGATAGAGTTTTAGCACCCATACTTTTTCACCTCCTTTTTCTTCTCTGTACATTTTCATCACATATGTATCATTAGGATAATTTCTCAACAAAGCTTCAGGCTGCTAAGAGTATTTTTCTTTTCTGTGGAGAGAAAGGAGACAAATTTTGGAAATTTTGGAAACCTTTGGGTTCCAGTGCACGGTGTGAAATACAACATAAAGCAACTGATCCCCAGAAGACTTGGAATGATTAAACTCTGTTAAATGGAGTAAACCTGAAGGATCAGATAGAACACAACTGACATAATCTTAATAATAATCATAATCATAGGTAATCCAGATGTATACTAAATGAAGGCACATATAGGACATGTGACAAAATAAAAAAAAATCCAGTCATTGCTAAGCAGATTACTAGGTGAAACAAGATGCTTATTGGTCATTAATGAAAAACTAGAATTTATTTTTGTGTGTAAACAGCAAGATGGTTCAGGCAGTAATAAATTCCTATATTAGGAAGCCCAGCTTCTATATCCCTGAAATAGAGATAGCAGATAATTTTGGGTTGAATGTCAAATGAATAGGGAGCATTGGATTTTTGAGAACATGTTTTGAAGTGTTACCAGTATTTTCTAGGCCCAGAGTCATCATTAATTTCTCTAAGGCCTTCAGTACCTCGACGGACGATGCAGAACTATGTCTCAGATGCCCTGATTTCTAGTGGACTACGTGTCTCCGTGTCCCACACTGATCCACAAAGGGCTTCATGTTAGGCACCCACAATTATTTAGCACCCACAATTATTATTTTATAAATGGAAAGTATTATTCCTAATGAAGGAACATTTTATGACATAGATCATAAAGAACTTTAGTGACTACTGAATTTAGAGACACTCACCAGTTCTGTCTCACTTTCCTAAAGGACATAATCGGTATGATTGGTGTACTAAAGAAAAAAATTGTAAGTGCAATGCCTAGAACCTAAACAAACTATATCCTTATACAGAGCTAAATACTGTGAATAATATACCTTAATGTGCTGGATTCTACAGAAAATAAATAATGGAAATAACACTCTAATCATATTATTAATTTATAATGCTCCTCTCAAAACAGAATCTGGGACACTATGTGAGGAACAAACAAAAATTATACCGATCTGGGCACCTTGCCCAGAAATACAACCACCAAAAATATACATAACTATGGGAGAAAAAAAAACAGCATTCTAGTCAAAAGAAAAAATAGTTGGAGAGAAAATAAAGAGAGGAAAAAAAATTACTGAATTAAAAATGAAAATGCTGTAATTGTAACTGTTGGTAAATATGATGATCCCATCAGATTTATTAACAACTTTGAATATTACTGAAAGGGAATAAGATAGGGTGACTAAAATAGAAGAAGAACTATTTTACTAATAAAGAATAATTCAAAAAAAATCTATTCACTGACCAAAATAAAGATACTTTTAGGATACCAGAAAGCATCATTAATAGAGCAAAGATTGTTTAGCTCCTGGCCTTGTCTTCTAGGTGAAATAACCCATGGGCTCAGATGCTCAGATGGAAGAGCTTAGGGAGCAGATCTTTTCAATATGCTAATTACAATTAGTGTATATGTTTAGGGTTGTGGATCTTTGTGGTGGCTGAAAATATTTGTGTGTGTATTTGTGTGTGTGTGTGTGTGTGTGTGTGTGTGTGTGTGTGTGAGAGGATATTTAAGGAGACAGAACTTTAAATTGCCTAGATGAGGTTTAGGTAAAGCTGCAATGAGTTGCAATAATAAGAACATTTTTCTGTCTTCAGCAAATAACATATGATTCTAAATTCTGGGTTAAATTTTAAGCAGCAATATGGTCTTATACACTTATACATAAAATTAAAGCTTGGGGTCTTGACAGCCTTTTTAATATGTCCCAGTTCTATTCTCTACCATTCCCACTGACATCCTCTTATGGAAAAAAAAAAAGAAAGAAAGAAAAAGAAAAAAGAAAAGAAGAAACAACAGGGCATCCATATTTGGGGAAAAAAAGACTATTGCTCAATTATCAATCAGAAAATTTACCAGGCCATGCTTGGAATCATACATGAATGTGAATTAAGCTAACATAAGCTACCTTAAATACGTCTTTCATTAGAAATGAGGCTACACAGCTGATGAGAAAGAAGAGTGTCTGCGACTGTGAAGAAAAGGATTGTGAAAGAACGCAAAGCCATTAAACTGACCACTGCCCTCACAGTACTTTTCTTCTATTTTGAAGACAAAAATTTCTG
This sequence comes from Prionailurus bengalensis, assembly GCF_016509475.1. Taxonomy (NCBI): domain Eukaryota; kingdom Metazoa; phylum Chordata; class Mammalia; order Carnivora; family Felidae; genus Prionailurus; species Prionailurus bengalensis. Next base: position 224,440,361 of record NC_057343.1, read on the forward strand.
GCCAATAGGAAATGTTTTGGGAGAAATGGGCAGGGAGTGTGACATTGCTAGGGCTGGAGACAGGATTAACAAAAAGATGAATTAAAGAGATGAATAAGAAATAACCAAAAGGTAGAAGGAAGACCAAACAAAACACAAGTTTTGTTATTGAAGCCAAGGACAGATAATTTCCAATAAGAAGATCGGGTCAATACTGTCAAATATTGCAGGAAGTCAAAAAAGACATGTCTTGATACTCCAGAGTTGGCATAAAGACATTACTTGTTGATCTTAGAAAAGCAATGTCAACTGAATGGTGAGGCTATTACCCAGACTGCGGTCGGTTGAAGAATGATCTGGAAGTATTGAAGGAGCAGTGCCCAAGGCAAAGAAAAAAAAAAAAAGACTGCAGAGAAAAATAGGACTAAAATATTTTGTGTTTTCTTGCTTAGTTAAATGAAAGAAATCTGAATATATTTCAAAACTCAGAGGAAGAGGATTGTGGAACAAGGGTTGACATGTAGGAAAGGAAGAAAATAATTGTCCTTTCACATTTCTGAGATGTAAATGAAAAGGATTCAAAATACAGTAGAAGGACCACAGTGGAAGCTATGGAGTGGATAAAACCAGGTTAGAACATTGCTAAGTTTGTGTAAGTTGGGTGAGGATTGATTCTTGCAACTGAATGACATCGAATGTCATTATGAAATAGGAGCTCAGTCTTATGCTCGTCATGTGTGAGTGCATGTTGGATTAAGACACTGTGGAAAGTACAAGCTGAAATAAACACTAGGAACAAGTGAATTGGCTAGAAAGCTGTCTGGAAAAACAAAAGACATTAGCACAATTTTATTAGCCACCTTCATGCTGGGAAACAGAACTTTGCAAATAGACTCTCTGACTTTGGTTTTTAAAATTGTGTAGAAAACGTAGATGTAAGGAGTCACATAAATAGAATATTGAGTACATCAAAGGTCATACAAAGGAGGAGGAAGACAAAATAAAACCAATACAGTGACAGTATTGTCAAGAGTGTGGTTGGATCTTACCAATTATGGGTTGGTTTGGATGAAAATGGAGAACATGGAAAGAGCTGGTGTATATGGAGAAAGTAGTTGGGTCAAGAGAGTAGGAAATGAATAAGAGAAAAGTAGCACTGGGAGGATCAGAGTGAGGGAGACCATGACAATTGCTTATATCTGGACTATGATTTGAATACAATGGCTTAAAGACATCAGAGGAGGTTAATGAAGATAGTGTACGTGTGTGTGTGTGTGTGTGTGTGTGTGTGTGTGTGTGGAGAAATGTGGTGGCTGTTAAAATCAAGAAAGTGACTAAGAGTCGATGCATCAGAGAACACTGAAGAGCAGTGGAACAGGGAGGGAGGAAATATGGAGGCATTGAGTTTTAAAGTGAATGGTTGGTGGTATTCCTGGGTGGCTCAGTCACTTCCGACTCTTGATTTTGGCTCAGGTCATGTCTCATAGTGAGTTGGAGCTTGGGATTCTCTCTCTACCCTTCCCCTTCTCTCTAAATGAATAAATAATTTTTTTAATTAAAAAGTAATAAAATGAGAGGTAGCAAATTTATACAGAGTAGTTTCAGTGAGTTCTGAAGACTAGGGCCACAGCAGTTAAACAGTAAGTGGGAAGTCTGAGTTACATATAAAAGTAAAATACTGTGAAAAGAAAAGACAAGATAGATGGTGGTGGCTACAGAAGGTGCAGAATGAAGGAAAGAATCATTTTATATGTTCACTTTTTGGCATAGAGACTCTCAGGGTCCAGGGAAGCCATCAAATTATTAACAATGAGGAAGTGTGAATATTTAAGATACATGGTATAAATGATTAGAAATCAACCTAGTAAAGAATGGCAACCGGAAGCATCTTGGGGGCGGGGGGGAGAAGGCATTTAAAGAAGATAATCCTCCAAGAGTGTCTGAAGAGAAAAGCAGTATTTGAGCATATTAGAAATATTTGCATTATCTCTTCTTATAATGTGTTCACTACCTTACTTTTTGGGACTTACCATATTTCCATATGGCATTCATTTGTATTATATTTTTAATAGGTATATGAATAACTTGTCTCTCTAATAATATCGTAAATTTATTGGGGAAGCATCTCAGAATGAATTGACATTTTGATAATATCCAAAATATATACTCCAGGATCTTTACATATTATATGTTTTAAAAATACTTCCTAGATGCATTTATTATCAAAAAATAAACATTAAACATGCATATTTGCTTGTGAAATTTAACTTTGTGTACATTGACAATGGAAATTAAATGATTGGTTTAAAAAATGAAAAAAATATAGAGTTCACTATGTTGGTTTCTTATTTAAATAATTGCCTGAGGACTAATAAATTTAGCATAAGATATGTGATGATTCTCCTTTCTCATTTCCATCTGTAGAAGTAGAATCTACTAACAAATCATTATGAAATGGATAAAAAATAAAATATAGGTAGGGATATATAGCCATAAAACTAATTTTCTTTTTTTAAGTTTTTATTTTATTTTATTTTATTTTATTTTATTTTATTTTGAGAGAGAGAGAGAGCACACACACGAGTCGAGGAGACGCAGAGAGAGACAGAGACTGGGAATGCGAACCAAGCTCTGCACTGTCAGCTCAGAGCCTGACACGGGGCTTGAACTCATGAATCGCGAGATATGACCTGAGCTGAAATTGGACAATCAAACTATTGAGCCATCCAGGCTCCCCAGAAATAATTTTCTAATAACTAAATTTACTAAATGTATTTCAACAAATATTCTTAATGTATTCTAAAAAAAATGTTCCAACTCCATAACTTTAGTTCAATAAAAGTTATATCCAATATTTGTCTCCTCTGTTGGGACTACCATAATAACCTAGATATTTTCAGTATCTTGAATGTATTGTTAGGTTATGAAAGTAAATAATTCTGCCACTTTATAACAATAAACGATTTGTTATAATTATTTAAGAGCTACAAATGGTAATGTGATATTGATTTCTTAGTTTACTGAAGAATCTAATTTAAGCAATAAGAAAAGTTCTATTTTTTAGGGGTGATTTTAGAAGATCTGTTTTTAGAGTTTTATTTATTTATTTATTTTGCTTTTAAACTGAGAATTTCCTTTAAAATGATAACTACTTCACTTTTGAAAAATCTTCCATCAACTCTATCAAGAGCTAAATATTCTAATTGTATTGTATGTGTGGCATAAGTCACATCAATTGAGAAGTGATTCATTTGAACAAACATTATATTAGTAAAGTTAACATATTGTTCATTTGCTTTTGATTATAATAATCACCCAAGATCACTATGCAGCTGAAACATGAATTGTCAAATATAATTTTGGTTCTTATTCATGACAGTGACAGATAAATTCCAGCTACTGTTTTACAAATTTTCACTTAAAATAGTTGATTTAGTAATGTGTATTAAAAAATATTCTTTTGAGTATCAGATTTTAGATTTCCAAAGGCCAGTGTGTTTGTGCATATGTATCGGCAGATTTTGCTGTTTTCTTTAACATTTGCTATTACATACCTTTTCAAAGACATATTTCAGACTCAAATGCTTTTTGATGCGAAGTATGTAACATGCATATAAAAAGTACTTATTGAATTTCTTCAATCCAGAAGATCTCGATGTCTATATTTTTCTACCATCACTTCCTGCAAACATGTTCTGGCATGTGACCTTCCACCAGACAGGACCATGGACAGATCCCATGTTCTTCTAATTATTTACAATTAGACTATTTCTTTATGGTAATAACAACTTATTTTCAGGCATTTTCAAGCTTGCTAAATTCCAACTTAAAACCTTCCACTTTGCATCTACTTCAGACATCCTGGCCATGTGGAGTAAATTTCATTCAAGATGGTTCAGGCCATGCCACCTTTTGTGGGCATCCATTTTGTCCATGGGAACTTCACTCCTTTCCATACCAAATGCATGCTGGCTTACAGCTACTATCTCTCTGACATTTAACATCACCGATAACTCCAACAAACCCCTATTGCTTTCATAATTCTTCATGAGAGGAGAAAGTGCTCAACTCCAAGTTGTTGTCTGCTTACCATGCTTTATGGAAAAACATGCATTTTTAACATCTTGAACTCTCCACCACTAAGGACTGTAGTGATCTTATGAGTTTCTACAGGTCAGCAAGCATTCAATGTATTTCAGATAAAGTATAGTGGTGGTGGTGGTGGTGGTTGTGGAGGTGATATTAACGATTACAGCTGAGATATTACATAAATCTTATCTCTTTTATCTACTATTTTCCTGACAGAGAGAGCAGATTATTCACCCCTGTATCCATTTATTCAGCAAATATTTATCCATATTCCTTGCATCTTCCTAAGCATGAGAATACAACAGTGAACAGAACAAAGTCAGTATTTTTCTCTTTCAGAGGAGATTATCTTCTAGTTGTGAAAAATGGTTTGTCAGAGGAGGTGATAAAAGTCGTGAAGGAAAAGTAACATAAGGTAGGAAGGTAGACAATGAATTCTTGGATATATATTATAATAGTATTGTCAGAGAAGAGATCATTGATGAGGTGACATTTGAACAATGACGTATAAATGGCAAAGGAGCCATCCAAATAGAGAAGAATTTCTTATGAGTATAAAGAAGGTTTCTTGTTAATGCAAAGGCTTTACGTCATATGTTTATAAAGCAGCTGGAAGGACAATGTGGGGCTGAAGGCAAGAAGCAAGTAGGAGAGTGAGAAGGAGTGTAATCAGAGGAGACAGTGTATCATGTATGAATGCATGTTTACATATTAGAATGAGTGTTTGTAACACAACAGAATATTCAGAAACATTGTCATTTTCCCAGTAAATGTTTTATATAATCATTACAAAACAAACTCTTGCAAATTAGACAAAATTAACTTACAATGGAAAGATTTGGCAAGCTTTTATATCATAATATGAAGCATTCATCAAAAAAGAGAAAGCGCTATTTGTTCTTTAATTTAAAAGAATGCATTGCATTATTTCAGCAAAGTTTTAACCAAAAGGCATGTGAATAGAATATGTTTAGCAGAAAATAGTAAATCAGTATTAATGATAGCTTATCCAGTACAAATTGATTTTGTCATAAATTAATACTTGAAATTAAAAAAAAGGGGGGGGGGAGAAATCCAGAATTCTGCCTAACCAAAATCCAATTTAGTGGTGCATGCTCCTATATCCATTAGCAACATACTCATGTTATGAATTTGGTTTAAAATATAAAAAATATAAAGAGGCACCTGGGTGGGTCAGTCGGTTAAGCATCTGAGTCTTGATTTCAGTTCAGGTCATGGTCTCATGATTTGTGAGTTCAAACCCCACATTGGGCTCTGCACTGACAGCACAGAGCCTGCTTGGGATTCTCTTTCTCCCTCTCTCTCTGACCCTCCCTAGCTTGTACTTCTGTGCTCTCTCTCTCTCTCTCTCTCTCTCTTAAAATTTAAGAAAAATTTTAAACAAAAAAAAAATGAACAAAAAATACAAAGCAATATAAAAGGATTTATCAGTGGTTAGACATAAAGGTCCCCTCTCCGACAAAAATTCAAATATTCTGAATACCATAGCATTCCACAATTACTTGAAATAGTAATGATATAACCTGTTCTACTACAAAACAACTCTAGGATTTTCTGTTATCAGAAAAATATGAGGCTGTTAAATACCTGTGGTTGTTTGATGATTAAATACTTGACCTATATTTCTAGAAACAAGAGTGAGAGAACTATCTGCCAGAGTAATTTTTTATGTTCAAAATCAGAACCAGATTTTAGAGAATCTGGAAGTCATAAGGGCCTGGTTAAAAGACACTTTAATTTATCTCCTGTGACAGTGGAGCTTATACAATTTTGAAACAAAAGGAGATACAGAAAATATTCATTATTTAATAAAAATGAAATATAAAAGGAGAAGCGAATCCTTCTGTGGAATAATGATTTTCATCATTCAAATACAATTTGGTTAACCCTATAACTTTCTCATCTAGAAATCACAACAGAAAGATTTCTAATATTATGTAATATATAGCTTTGATTAAATGGTCATCAAAGGATTAAAAGTTTTGTTTTTCAGATAAATTACTTAAACAACCAAAATATATCCAGGGGAAATAATAATGATAATAATAATAAATTATATACATTATCATTAATAATAATATTACTATTATCATAATCATTATTATTTTGACAAAAGTGGAAGGCTTCAAAATGATAGTTACTTTTGGATTTTTGATTTTATTTGTGAGATTAAAAAAAAATCAAACTCAGGAACAAATGACTCAAAGGAAATCAGACTGCTGAAAGAGGTCTCAGAACAATGCACAATTCTAGTTACTTGTGGGGCACTTTCTTAGAGGAATATACCTGGAGGCTAAGTCTTTGTTTTTTCCCCCCTAAATCATACTCTTAATTATATAGTTGACAAACACTATTGAAAAACACAGACTGCTATATAATTCCTGGAAACCAAGATAGGTAAATTAATCTCAGTATTAGAAACTTTAATAATTTGTACTTATTCCCTATAGTGATCTTGTTTCTTATGTTTTGTTTCCTTATGTTTCTTTTCCTGCTACTTTATGCTCCAGCCAAACTAAGAAACAGAGATCTACATTTCTTTTTTTCTATGTATTATTTCTAGAGACCATATTGCTTCGTTCTTGCTAGAGAGCCATACTTGCTGAATGAAAATCCAAGTGGCTTTGGCAAGTTTTATAAAATGTTGCTTTCCATTTTCTTCTGCACAATGAGGACAACACGTACACCTATAGCACAGAGATGTGAGGACTAAATGAGTCTATGTAGACTTTATAAAGATATTTGTTATCTAAGATCTTTTCTCTCTGAAGCATAACTAGGATTTTTGCTTAAACAGAGTTCAAGGACCTTCTCTTTAGCAAATTCTTGGCCTGGGGTATATCTTCATCCTTACTGTCCTGTTAGCATCTATGCAGTCTGGATTTATGGTAGAGACATGCTGAATTTACCTTATTAGCTTCGTGGACTTCCCTACCTATCATGCGAAGTGCTTTCCTGGCAGAGGACCAGAGCTGGTCCCTCTGAATTCAGGGGATCCAGAGCAAAACTTCTCTTGCCCAGGTGTAAGGATGGTCCTGGTGAAGAGGGTTTTGACTGAGCATTGATGGATATAAATGGAGCAAACCAAAAATAGCAAATAGTGTAAATGGAAGTAGAACTGAACAACTGTGGCTGGAAAACATCCGGAAGGACAGGTACTTAACTTGATCTTAGTTAGAGCTCCATATATACTAGAACTGTATGCAAATATATGGAACAAAGGCTACTAGGTATGTTGGTGCAAGACTGTAAAATACAACTATTGATGTTTGTTGTTGTTTTGTTTTATATCACTGTTGATTCCACTATTACTGTGCTTTTTCTGATGGCAGAGGCGAAAGGTATCTACAGGCAAGCATTGCAAATACTGATAAGGAGAAACAGGAAGCTCAAAGAGGAAAATGTTTAAAAATGTTATGGACTGTCATTGTGAGAACCTACATTTGGTCAGTTGCCTTACTGAAGGGAAACAAGGGAAATAATGGAGACATATTTCTATATATTATAATGAACAAGGAATATTTTTTTAATCTATCCTGGGTTTTGAAAGGGTGACTATTTATCCACACCTCCCTACTTTTATTTATGTTGACTTATTAGACAGTCTCCTATTGCTCTTGGAATCAATAATTTTTTAGCTTACATATATTTAATCCATTAGATTTGTTGTAAAGAGATACAGATTATAAGCAAACTTCTATTTATATTACGCATGTTCACTATTAACACAGGTATGTGTTAGAGTTGACCCAGAAATTAAGTAGATCTGATGGTAATATGCAATATGTATATTAAATTAGAAAATTGACAGCTAACAGGAAAACTTAAAATATAAAAGCAACAATGATACTATTGGAACTGTTGACATCTTTGCAAAATGCCAAAAAGACGTGATGGTAGTGAAATAAAAGCCATGCAATTCATAAAACATAGAAATGAATATATTTGGGCAAAATGTTATTTTTGTAGTCTTCATCGTGAAAAACACCTGAAGACAAAAAAGAAAGATGCCTCGTTTTATACCAGTATAGCATAAAGTGGACTTACAATTAAGAATAATCTATATAGAGAAGATAAGGAATATATCGAAGAGTATATAAAATTATACTTAGATACAGATCAAGAAGTAAAACTACATGTTTTTAAAAATTAATTAATATGCTATAGATTCTAAACTATCACTATCCAAGGGTTTAAGTAATTTTTTTACAGCTGTCCTAAGCCAAAACATGATAGCTCTGTTCAAGAAATGAGTCTATACATTTTAGGCCTAGTAGTTTGTTGGATTTCTTACAGATGTCCCTGTGTTTCTCTTGAAATTTGAAATATCCTGGAGTGCTCCCCTCTGCGAATTCACCATAGTGCTCCAGGAAAAGGCAGCACGCAGTTCGCAGGTACATTGTATCAGTAGCTTAATGAAATAGCTTCCTTGTCGCACTTTCTGTGTCTGAGCTTTCACTCCTAATCCACATTTACATCCAGTGCCCTCAAAAATATTTGTGCATCAGGCTACTGTCCTATAGCATTATCTGTAATTACTCCCCAAGTACTTTTGGAATCAAGTTCAAGCTTTTTCCCATTTCACTGGATTACCCTTAACCTGCCTGAATGTATTTCCAATGCTTAGTTTTAAATATCTTCCAAAAGGTATATTGAAGTTTTAACCCCCGTGTCTGAGGATCTGACCTTATTTAAAAAATAAGATTCTTACAGACATAATCAAATGAAGATGAGGTCATTAGAATGGTCCCTAAGCCTTATGATATCCTTACAATAAATACGAGGAAAACACAATGCGGAGGCAGAAACATACAGGGCCATGTGAGAGCAGAGGCAGACTCTGGGGTGATGTGTCTACACAAGGAGAGCCACGGATTGCTAACAAATATCAGAAGCTATTAGAAGCAAGAAAGCATTTGCTCCTGCAGGTTTCAGAGAGAGTGTGGATCTACCCACCCCTTGGTTTTAGATTCTTAGCCTCCAGAATTGTGAGACAATCAATTTCTGCTTTTATGCCCTTTGGTTTGTGGTATTTTGTTACAGCAGCCTGACAATCTAATACAATTATATAGAGGTAAATGAGGATAATAAATGCAATCCATTGCAAATCATGAGAGAAACAGTGCTTTTATAGTTTAAAGTGGACCTGATACATATGTATAATTTCATTTTAATATAAAATACCACAAGTGAGTAATCATAATCACCTGCATCTGTATCGTGCTTACTAGTTTACAAAGCACTTGCAATTACAATATTTCCCAAAATGCTGAATATTGCATAACATGCCGCATAAAGCAAGTATTCTATCCTTTTGGAACGTGAACAGAGTGCTGGGAAAATTTTGAAATCCAGTCACTGGCATGTGTATTCAAGGCTCTTAGTCTTTGTGAAATCCATAGTTTGTAAGCAAAAGAGATGGCAATTGTATTCTGATGGCTGATTCCAACCACCAAGTTCAAGTCACTATGCCTCCAAATCTCATGTTTTTAAAGCATAGATGCCATTTTCTTGATTCTTATCATTAACTACAAACAGGACAAAGGATGGTGTATTTATATAAAAACAGTCCAGAAGGTCTTCATGTCGGAAGAAAGTTTTAATGTTTATTTATTTCTTTTGAGACAGAGCGAGAAAGTGCATGAACATGCATATGAGAGGGAGGGAGAGAGAGAGAGAGAGAGAGAGAGAGAGAGAGAGAGAGAGTAAGAGAGATAATCCCAAGCAGGCTGCACACAGTCAGTGGGATCCTGAGGGGAAATGAATAGGCGGGTGGTTAACCGACCTAGCTACCCAGGCACCCCTTACATGTCTGAAGTTTTGGTTTTTTGTTTTTTTTGTTTTTTAGTGTAATGAAATGTTTGGTATCATCGTATGAAAAAAAGTTAGGTATTATTTTAGGTCTTATTAATAAATCATCTGGTCCTAGAATTCTGATACTGCTTTTCTAATCTTGCATTTAGATATCCCCTCTGTACATTTTTCCTACATGTGATACATTTTTCTCTCTGAACATTCATACAGTTTTCTGGCTCTAACAGTTGCCAGAACTGAATGTCATGCCAAAATTCCAGGACTCAGCAGAAGCAAATAGCAAGATTGGCTAGATGCCTTAGGACAAAATCATGATCATGGCCACTGTGAGTGGTATTTGTGCAAAGAGACATTCTGTTTCTTCCAACTATAACTTTTGGAGTCTTAATTTTCATGTCAAGTGTGTTTGAGAAGGTCGAGTTTCTTATCAGTATTTGTATGACACTTACAATTTAAACAAGTGGAAAATTCCATCATTTTCTACTTGGATACATCCTTCCTTCAGATATTTTGACTTATTATCTAGAAAGTTTTATTCGTTTCCTGTAAATTCTAGATGTAAAAAGGCTATGTAATGCAAAGGAGGTGAGGAAGGGTAAGTGGATCTTGCTTAGCATTTTCACTTTGTTTCCTAAAACCATCATTTCCAAACACAAACACTGCTCACTTAACAACACAAAGTGTGGTGTTGCAGAACACTTCTATGGCTTTCTCAAGTTAAATTTGGCAAAACTTCAGATGACTTTAAAAGTTCTGCCTGGGAGGCGAGTAAACCAGTAACCATGCTTTAGATCCTGAAAGAATGTGAGAATCAAACCTGTATTTGCATTTTCATCGCGTGCTCAACACATAATTCCAACTGGTAATTTTCTTGTAGAAATATTCCCTTTTGTTCAACTTCTATTTAATATGAACTGAAATGTATAAAATATAATGTTGAAGCCCATTTATTGTTATTTTACTGTTTTTAAGTGTATAAAACTCTGATTCCAGTTGAAATTATTTTTCTTTGGGTAGAAACAATTGATATATTTTTTCCAAGACTGCAAAGTTAGTATTCATTGTGAGAGCAGCATGATGTCTGATAACAAAGATCCCAGAATGAGATTGTCTGCATTTAATTTCTAGACCACCCCACCTCCTCCTAAGTACATTAGCTGTGTGATCTTAGACAATAACCTAACATCTCGGTGCTTCAGTTTCTTGTTTGTAAAAGAAGCATAAGGACAGTTGCTGTCTAATAGTTACTTGCAATTATTAAAGAAGTTAATATATGTAAAAAATTCAGAATATTGTCTGAAAAATTATGAAGCACTGTAACCATGATCTATTATGAACAAATACTGTGGCATGTATCAAAACAATGTTGTTGGCGTAAATGTCAGGAAGGAGAATTATAACAAACAACAGATAAAACAAACCCTAGAAACAACATCCTGCTTCTCCATCTCTCACTTTTTATATAAACAGATTTATATTCATGTAACACTCATTGACTTAGAAAAACAGATGACCGTATCTTTCGAGAAGGAAGCTAAATTTTCCTGTGGTCCTATAACAGTCAAGCACGTATTATATACTGCTTTAGCACTTTTGAAATCATCTGGTTTCCACTGGCTTTTGATTTTGTTAAATTAATTGGAAATTTGGAACCTCCTAAATTTTTCAGTTTCAGGAAACTGCAACTCTCCCTTTAAGTGGTTAAATAAGAGAGTGATTCAATATTTACAAAGACCCCGTTATAAATTATAAATTAAATATCAAAGACATAACCTACATATGAACTCCATGAGTATATGTCTTCTTGAACTTGTCAAATAATTAAATTCAGAATACATATGTATGTATATATACATATACATATATATATGTAAATATATATATGTGTAATTTACAATCTTCCTCTATCAGAATTTTAATGAATATACCATGTGTCCTTCTGAAATTTGGGGGAAAAATTATCCTAAAGATAAAATATTTATTGATTGATTAAAATATACTGGGGTATGTTAGTATACTCAAATATAGATGTTCGAAAGATTCTATTTATACCGTCAGGCATTTTTGCCATCATTCATCACTTGATGTCATTATTTTGCTTGCACTGATACATTTAACAAATTCTGCTTCCAGGGATATAATGTGTAACCTTACAGATAATATTCTGACGTCTTTATAGTTAACAAAAGGTTACAATATACTGCAACTAATTAGCCTACAATGAAATTCATCATTGAGAAGAAGAAAAATAGTATTTTTATTAGCTGAGTACATACATCAGAGGGATATAATGTAAATAAATGTGGAACGTTTAAATGAATTCAAATAACTGAATACATTTATGGACTCAAAATACTAAAATGTCTTTATTCTAATAACAGTAAACAATGAATTATTTCAAGTAACTGAATTATAATTATATAGTAGGCTGCGCATGAGATGCAATTCAGGATCTAATGGTAATTGTATACACATAAAACCGGGTGCTTGTGTGTAAGATGTAGGCATCTGTAGGCTTCTGTGTGCTACTCAATTTAGATTTTTAGCATTGCAGTTCTACTTTTGTATCTAGTTTCCATTACAATATAGTAGTTGAAAAATCACAACTATTTGATTTACTAAGCAGACCAATTGTAGACTTTGAAAGCAGCCTGACCAAAGTAAAAAGTTACAATTGAATCTGACACTTTTAACTCAGGATAACAAACCTAGAGGGGGAAAATATTAAATCAGACTTAGAGTTATGGGGATGCAATGCAAATCTGAAATTGCCTTTTGGTCTCTTAGGAGAATAAATCCAGGTAATGGTGATGAGGGAAGAAGCAAATTCCCTTTGAGAAACCCTCATCAGTTGGATCAACTCTAATATTCAGGGAGCTGTTAAGTGTTGTGGAAAATTTGCCCTTACATCTAAATGGTCAAGAGGCAAACCACCCTTTTTCTTGTTTAACTTTGCTTCCAAGTTTCCTAATGGTACAGAGTAAAAATGGAAAATCTGACAAAATACAATATGTAATGAGTTCCATTTGTACTCGTTGGTCACTCACTCTTCTGGTCCTCCGCTCACTAACAGTTATTACTTTATGTTATGCTCACTATCAGTTCAGAGCCTCTGTGTCTTTAATCCATCAGTAGCTTTAGATTTGCGTGTATATGTAAATTCTGCTCCTTTTTTATAGACTTAATTTGTCTATGGTATTTTCATGCTTAGAGTGTCATTCTGTTCATTTTAACCATTAGCTAACCTAACATAATCTATAATTCAAGACAGAGAAAATAGTCACTGAAAAGATATAAAGATGACAGGAATGTAGTGAGAGCAAGAAATTGTCTTGCTGTCAAGGTCTCACAATTTGTGTGGCTAAAAGTGGAAGCTGAAAGGGAAGCAGAGCCACCTAATGGAAAATACTAGATCAGGTAAGATTTTGACATTTTCCAGGTACCAGTGGTTACTCATTATTGAGAATGTGTTTATTGGCAGGAATAGACGATTGTTGGAGTATGTAAACCAAGCCAAGTGATCACAGTTTTCCTCACTTATTCTTTATTTATTTATCCGTGCTTAGTGAATCAAACAACCACTAAAAGTCATGAACTTATATCCTGAACATTTTTGAGTACTTACAATATGCTGTGAAGTCTCAGGCTTACAGAGTTGGAACAACATGTGAGTTATCCCTGTCATAGACAGGAGTGAAATATGGATTGAAAAATACAAAAGTACTAAGTGCAAAGGTAGACATATGGCTCTGTGGAAGCAGAGAGAATCTTCAAACTTGCTCTTCTGATGGGACATTTCTGTTAGATTTCAAAGGATTAGTATAGATGCTAGCCAAAAATAGAGGGTATTTTAGAGAGAATCCTAGTATGGTTGGCACATACAGCAGAAGCGATAGATATCAGAAGCAGCTGGTGGGGAAAGACCTCACATTCCCTATTAAGATTTAAATGTGTGCTGAGGATAAGGAGAAGTCAATGGTAATTATGGCTTTATCATTTTTTCCTTTTATTTGAAATATGGAAGGAAGTATGAAGCATATTCTTTAGTGATATGAGGATAATTGTTGGGAAATATCCAGTGAGAGGACTGATAACAATCTAGAGGATTGACCACAAATGATATAAACTAAGGCACTGACTGGAGAAGTTAGGGAGTGGGGCGGACTGAAGAAATACCATCCAGGCATAGTTGGTGGGACTTTGATATTGTGAGTGAGCAGCAGCAATGAGAATGATTCTGAGGTCATGCCACTGTTAAGGTGTCAGTCAGGGTTCAGTCAGGAAAACAGAAAGCATACTACATATTTCAAGCCCAAAGAAATTAAGAGTTGCCATTGGTTACTAGAGATTGGTAGGCTATAAAAGTAAAAAGAATATACTGCAGAATCTCAGGAATTAATAACTGTAAGAAGCAGATTTCACTTCAATGATTAAAGACTAGAATAATCAGAAGCAAGGATTTTGATGACAAGCCCCACAGGGTGGCATTCATTCTTTTAGGGCAGACAGTGCTAGTTGCACTTGGGCCTCTGAGGAGGGCCTTCCCTTGTTACTGATCCATCCAAGGGGATTCAGCAAATCTAATGCAGAGAGTATTCAAAGAAGGTAGGGGCTGAGTCTATTGTCTGCTGAACCAACAGGGACTCTGAAAGAGGAATCTCCTCCCCATTTGACATATTTCACCCATCTTCTATGGCTTCCATTTGGCCAGATCTAACAAGCAGTCAGGGGATGAAGGAGTGTGGGGGATTCAGTCTTCAGAGACTCAGCCCCAGCAACAAAGAAAAGTATATCAAGGGTGGATGTGCAGCTAAGAGACAAGGAATAAGTAATGGGTCATAGTTGGTAATTGATCTTGGCATTTCATGGTAAAGAAAAGAACTGAAGTAAATAGGAAAATTTCAGTCTTGGAATGGCTGATTTAACATGAAGGAATATGGCAGAAATTGGGTTTAGAACAAGGCAATCTGTGTTCTTTCATTTGTTTTGTTTTGTTTATAAACCTCTCTGACTCTGCCTCCTACTAGTGTTGGATTTGATGTCAATAACTTATGATCTCTGTGCCTCAGACTTCTCATTTATAACATGGAGGTAATAGTACCTGCCTCATGTTAAATGCTATAGGAGAGATAACTTTGTTATCATTTTTGAAAATCTTCCATTATATAGGATTTTAAAGTTCATGAGAATGGATAATAGGTCCATGGAGGGCGTATTAATAATTAGTAGACATACACATTGTCCACCAACATTTAAACTGTTGATGTTAAAATATGTATTATTTAAAAACACACATACACACAAACAAAAACAGAACACCTAAAGGTAATTATATGAATGAAAGCAAATAATTATTCTTTAAGAGGAGAAAGATAATCATTAATCTCCAGTGATCAAGAATAATGAAGACATAGAGAAATAACAGAGATGACAATCAAAAAACAGGCCAAGTGACTTGACAATTAGCCATATATTTGTGATATTTTTCTAAAGCTATTTAGGTGGAGTTTAGAGAAAAGTCTTTGTAACAGGCTGAATAAGAAATGCCAGCAGAGATATACTAGTCAGGAAACTCTCCATCCTCTGGAACCAAGAAAGACATCAGTGGAAACAAGCAGCAGAAGACACCGGAAAGAAGTCAATGGGGGAAATGACTCGAAGGAGATGGAAAGCAGGTGACTAATAACTCACTTTGAGAGATTAGCTTTCTGAAGTTGGAAGTACATATCCTTCACAGACAGTGAGTTGTGTTTAGCATAGGAGGGAATGAAATTGAGCCCCAGCCCTTTTTTTTCAAAATAAAATGAAAAGCAGAGAAATAAAATTGATGCAATAGCCTCAGCAGTAAATTCATTTTGTAATTAGGTCACACCCTTAAGCAAGGAAATGAGTGAATGGAAGTATCTGAGGAGGACATTGTAATAAGTCAATGAGAACTGTTTTTTAAAATGTCAGCCCCACTATTTACCATCTGCCTAACTTGAAACAAGCTGTTTAAGCTCTCTGCAAGAGCAAAAAGGAACAATAATTTCCTTCTGATAAGATTATATAAAACATTTAGTACAGTTCTTGACACACTTGAAGTGGTTCATTTTGAAAATGATGATGATGGTGGTGGTGATGATGATAATGAAAAAAGTGATGACTAAGAAATTGAAATGATCAACCATGGGGCCAGTGTGGATAAGGAAAATGTACCTCTGGAGTGAGAGTGGTTAGCAGGAAGAATTGGGAGTGATCCATGGAATGAAGAAATGTTTAATAAGTGAATCATCCTGTAACATTTACTAGGCTGGTTGAATTTAAGTCTGATGTTTCAAGTCTTCTAAACCACATTAGGTCACTATGGCTTTGAACAGGGGTTTCTTAATTTATTACCACTCCAGAATTCAAGAATATTGTTTGGCTAAAGATAACTACATGAACAAAAAAGATACATGTATATATATATATATATATATATATATATATACACACACACATATATACACACATATAGTGTGTGTATATATATATATATATATATATATATATACTATCTGTATATACTATATATAGTATATGTGTATATATATGTGTATACTTTATATAGTATATGCTATATGTATATATATATATATATATACTGTATGTATATATATATATAGTATATACTATATATAGTACTCTGTATACTATATATACTATATATACTTTGATTATTTAATTAATCAATTAATCAATTATTTAATTAATTAATTTGTTGCAACAAATTACATAGCATTTTTGAAGAACAACTCAAAATAAAGAAAAAAGTAGTGTTTCTTATATTACTTAAAAATCGCATGACAGCCGGCCTATATTAGATAGGTAGAAAAATATCTGGCTGTCTTTTTTTTTATGTCTTTACTTCCTTGCTCATTTCTGACAAGGAACAGAATAATAATCATGAAATTTGGAGCCAAGGTACATCTAGGTTGGAACCAACCTTTCATAACATATGTGTAACCTGGGAAAATTGCATCTTAGTCCTATTTTTCTCATCCTTGTCTTCAGGGTTCATCTGTGTTGTAAGTGGGTGTCAGAATTCCCTTCTCTTTTAGAGCTGCAGTAGATTCCATTTTATACATTTACCACATTTTGTTTATCCATCTTTCCAATGATAAGACACTTGGATTGCTTTTACCTTTTGACTATTCTAAAAAAAAATCACTGTGAAAATGAGTGTACACCTATTTGCTTGAGTCCATTTAGTTTCCTTTGAATATGTATCTAGAAGAGAACATCCTGGATCATTAGGTAATTCTATGTTTAATTTTTTTTTAAGGAATTGTCTTATAGTTTTCTATAGTGGCTACACCATTTATATTCCCACCAGTAATACACAAGTGTTCCAATTTGTCTATATCATTTCCAATACTTGTTAATTTCTTTAAATATAATAATACTTAATAATGGCCATTCTAATGGGTACAATGTGGTATCCCTTTGTAGTTTTTTTATTTATTCATCCCTAATGATTGGTGGTATTGAGTATCTTTTCATGTGTTCTTTGGAAATTTTTATATCTTTTTCTGAAAAATAAACTTCTAGTCCTTTTGTCATTTTTAATTATATTTTCTCAGGGTGCCTGGGTGGCGCAGTCGGTTAAGTGTCCGACTTCAACCAGGTCACGATCTTGTGGTCCGTGAGTTTGAGCCCCGCGTCAGGCTCTGGGCTGATGGCTCAGAGCCTGGAGCCTGTTTCCAATTCTGTGTCTCCCTCTCTCTCTGCCCCTACCCCGTTCATGCTCTGTCTCTCTCTGTCCCCAAAAAAATAAATAAATGTTGAAAAAAAAATAATTGTATTTTCTCTTTTTCTTTGTTTTTATTGTTGAATTATAGACATTTTTATACACTCTGGGTAAGAATTCCTTATTAGATATAATAGATTACAGAGATATTTTATCCCATTCTGTTAGCTGCCTTTTTGTTCTGTTGATGGTGTACTTAAAAAAATTGTACAAAAGCTTTTAATTTTAATGACATCCGACTTGTCTATTTTCTCTTATAATGTTTATTCTTGGTGTCATATCCAAGAAATCATTGTCCAATCCAAGTCATAAACTTTTTCCCCCATTTTTTCTAAAAGTTTTATAGTTTTAACTCTTATTTTTAATCTTTGAAAATAGTTTAGTTAATTTTTATATGGCATAGGAAAAGGGCTCAAGTTTATTTTTTTAACAAATGAGTATCTCACTTTCCAATACCATCTGTTAATACAGGTTTCTAATAGATGTGCCTTACTTAACCTGTTTCTTTTTGCTTTCTGTTTCCATTTTTGCTTCTCTCTCATTGGCCTTTTCCCCTCTTCTTGTTACTTCCATTCATTTTTTTCCTTCAGCAAAATATATATTGCATGCATGCCAACCGCACAACAAACACTATTTCAGTCACTGAATATAAAGTAGAGCAATACAGGTAAATTTGCTGCTGGTATGGAACTTAGAATCTAGTGGAAGAGGGAGATGGTGACAGAAAACAAATTTGTGTGTGAGTGTATGTAAATGTGTGTAATATTAAGTTGATCCATGCAAAAAAAAATGTGTACCATATAAACAAATGGTGGGCATTGCTTTATTTTTACCTGTAATGGCAAGAGGCCTTGTCCGAATAAGTAACATTTGAAGATAGGCCTTAAAGAAGTGAAGAGTGAACTCTGGAGGTATCCACAGAAGCAACTGTAAGAGTAAAGGTCCCCAGACAAGAATATGATTCTTTGAGGACATGGCTGAAGTGAGGTGAACATGGGGAGAGTGCTAGGGAATAAGGTCAGAAATCTAGAGAATGCAATAACATGCAATGCTTAGTAGTCATAGCATGGATTTTGACTTCCATTGTGAGTTACACTGGAGTTGTGAGTTATTGTTCTGTGCATTGAGCAGAGAGGTGGCATAATAATAAGTTGTTTTTCAAAGAACCATTGTAATTGCCATGCTGTGAATGTACTGGGAGGGAACAAGAGTTGGTATAAATTGGCCATTTAAACTGCCACCGAAATACTGCATACCAATATGGTTGAATGTGGATGGATAGTTGGCATAGGTGGTAAGAGAAGATCTTAGCTATTTTGAAAACAGAGTTGACAAATTTTCTATTGAATTGGATATGGAGTGGGAGATAAAGAAGATAATCAAGAGTAACTCCAAGATTTTGAGATGGAGAAATTGATGAATAGAGTTATTTCATTTCTATAAGTTTATATATTTATTTTGAGAGAGAGAGGGAGAAAGAGAGTCAGGGACAGGAGAGAGAGAGAGAGAGAGAGAGAGAGAGAGAGAGAGTGAATCCCAAGCAGGATCCACACTGTCAGTGCAGAGCCCAACATGGGGCTTGATGGAAGGCTTGACAGGGGAGTCAGTTGAACCCATGAACCATGAGATTGTGACCTGAGCCAAAATCAAGAGTCAGACACATAACTGACTGAGCCATCAAGGTTCCCCCTAGAGTTACTCTTTATTGAGAAGTTTTGAGTATCTTTTGGGAAATTAAGCTAAGGGAGGAATATAATAAATACATCAAGGATGGAGTAAATTATGAGTAGTTTTTATTGTAACTAACGTTCTTGATGTATTTCAAATTAATATAATTTGAATCTGGAGGTGAACTTGTATTTTTAAGGTATAGTTCTTTGCTCTTAGGCAAGGAAGGTATATATTAGTAAGGACACAGAGGACCAAAATGCTTAAGTTGTGTAAAGTCACATACCTAGTGGAGAATTTCAAAACAAACCGAAACAAAGAAAAACAAAACAAAACAAAACAAAACAAGAAAAACTATTGGTCTGAGACAGTGTCTACTCCACTAGAACACAGAGTCTGTCTCCTTTTATTCGTTTTCTTTAAGTTTATTTATTTATTTTTGACAGAGGCAGAGCTTGCACGGAGTGGGGGATGGCCAGAGAGGAAGAGAGAGAGTATCCCAAGTAGGTTCCCCATTGTCAGCATAGAGCCCAACTCACTAGTCTTGAGATCATGACCGGAGGCCAAAATCATGAGTAGGATGCTTAAGGGACTGAGCCACCCAGACACCCCTGTCATTCCCTTTTGCTAATTTAAGTTACCTTGATTTTTCTGATCTTGCGATTTCTAAAGAGAAATTATTTTACTGATTTCCTCCAATTATGGGAAAGGAAATTTTTAAAACATCGTCTTTATACCAACTAATTACTAAGACAAAGTCAAGATGTTTGCTATATATTTAACCTCAATTCAGTCCTAAAACATCACTCTGAGGTATGAGTTACTCAGAGAATTACAGGAAACCCAGACCCATACTTACATGAATTTTCATTATTTTCACAGAGAGTATTATCTCTGATATGCCAAAGCAGAATGACAGTGATAGGTGCCTTAAGTTTAGGTTAAAGAGATTTTTTTTTCCCCAGCTCATGCTCTGTCTCTCCTCTGTCTCTCTCTCTTAACAATAAATAAACATTATTAAAAAAAAAAAAAGACTTTAAGAATAGTACTCCTGATGATCTGGATGTAAATTAATAATCAAATCATGGCAATTACTTTCTTTGTTTTACCTGAGTCTCAGTGTCTAAACTGCCTTTATTAACGCTGTCACATATCATGGGGAAAACGTCGTCCATATGATTTTTGACAACTCATGTTCTAGATGAGTCTTCCTTCAAATTCAAAACTATGTTAGAAAGACAATAGCTCTGAGACCATTCCATCATGACAGTGCCCTGGATTTGCATCATCATTTGTTCCCAAGGAATTAAGGAAAACTGCTTCCAAAGCCACTCAAAGAAAGACAATCCTTAGAATTCGGTGTGTGTGTGTGTGTGTGTGTGTGTGTGTGTGTATGTCAATCTTTTATTACCTCCTCTTACAATCACTAGCATTGTAAATTTTGTGGAAGATTCATTAGATTAAACCAATAGTAACTGAAAGAATCATATAGCTAAGCAGGAATGAATCCTAGCATTTATAGTTTACTTGCTCATTCATTCGGCAAATGGTTACTGAACTGACACTCAATGCCAAACAGGCATCTTAGCATAAAAGTAACAGTATTGAACAAGCAATGTCTGGATTCAAAGAACAACTAGTCAAGTTAAAAAGACAACCGCATGCAAATGAATCTGGGTAGAATGCAGTAAGTGGTATATTAAAGGAAAGCAAAGGGCCTGGGAAAACACAGATAAGGAAATGGCCAGGTATGGTGGAGGATGGCCCAAAGTCATCAAAGCTCCAGTCTTTTTGTTTCTGTTGTTACTGTGTTTCCTTTTTTCTTCTTTTTGTCTTAGTTTTTATTTCTCCACTATTTGGAAAATATCTTTGCCCATTGTGCCCTGGCCTAGGATGAACATAGAAAATAAAAGACAAATGTGACTTTCGGTTTATTAAAATTTATTATTAAGATTAAATTTTTATTACAATGACTCTTTTCATATAAAATAGCCCCTTCTTGTACTACAACTGTTAGGCTTAACATACAAAATAGTTGTTTGGAAACTAAACTTCGGACAAAAATTTTAAGAGTGTTTTTGTATCTATGAAAGTAAGGTTCTGTACCTCTGAACGCAAGGTTATTTTGAATTCTAAAAGGAAATCAATGATGATGACAATAACAGTAATAGTAGTAATAACAGCTTGCACAAATAATGTGTTATGCTAGGCACCATTCTTAGCATTCGGCATGTAGTAATTGTTTTAATTCCCACAACGAATGAAGTTAATGAGGTAGATAGTATTATTAGCATGATTTTACAGATGAAGAAACTGAGGACGCACAGAGTTTAAATAACTTGCCTAGGGTCACAGAACTTGAACGAGAAAGAACTAGGATTTACTTCAGGCACTCTGGCTCCACAGCCTGTATTCTTCAACAACTATGTTATTGCCATTATACTACAGGAAGTTATACATTTTTATTTTATCATCATTACAAGTGAATGTTTCCTGTTTAGTTGTTTGTTTGCTTTGGGTTTCACTCTTAAACCCTAAGATCAGAACATTTTTTTAAATTTTATTTATTTGGGTAGGGACAGTGGGAGAGAGAGAATCCCAAGCAAGGTCCATGGGGCTATCAGCACAGAGCCTGATGCAGGGCTCAATCCCATGAAGAACCACGAGATCAAGACGTGAGCTGAAATCAAGAATCTACTGAACCACCCAGTCACCAGGAGAACATTTTCGTTTGAAAAGAATTGATGGTCATTTTCACCAGTTTATTCTTGTCCTTCTCAGATGTAGAGGATTGTCTTTTCTTGTCTTGTATTTTTTTTTTCCTCTAGTTTTTTTTTTTCTTTTCATGTCTTTCCTTTCCTTTTCTGGATGTAAAGAATTTTCTCAGAATTTTACAAGGAGAGAACTCATCTGCATTAATTTGCTCTTACAAATTGACAGACCTAATGGCAACATATGCTGCCATGTTCAAGGATCCTTGTACAATTTGTGGCAGAGAATTAGGGGAAAAAATAGACTTTGAAGCCAGGCAGACATGGATTCAGATTATGAGTCTGAAAATTACTCTGTGGCCTTAGGCTGCTTAACCTCAATGAGACTCAATTTCCTCAGCTCTGGGACGAGGCAGTAACAGGTAATCTGGCGGAGCAACTCAGAATGGCAATAATGGTACACCCAACAAAGTAGGACCTGGGTAACTGGTAGCACTATCCAAAGGAAGCTCTATGACTATTATTATTTTGGTGTTGTTAGTTTGAATCATATGAAGTTGCCATTCCCATAGATTAAAACTCATCAATTGTGTGTTCCTGTCTAGTAAAACACGCTGAGTAGCTTGAAGCAAGGATGACTTGTGGTATTTTATGATTCTGTAGATTGTCTTAGCAATGCTACTTCTGTTATTAGTTGGAGTTGCCCATATGATTGTATTCAGTTGGGAAATCCCCTGGGAGACATTGTTTCTCCTTCTTGAGATCTCTCATTCTATGTAGTATTTCATCCCCCAAGGCCTCTCAACCTGCATGGACCACCTCCCGCAAGATATTCTGAGAGTTCTCATTATTTTGGCAGCTGGATACCACGAGGAATTCTTTTAAAGAGACGGGCCCCAATACGAAAATGCCTATCAAGTATCTCTTGTGCATTTGCTTGCTGATATCTATTGAATAAAGCAAATCATGTAGCTTAGCCCATAGAAAATGTGGAAAGGCATAACCCAAAGTGTTTAATGGGGTTCCATCAATGGAACAGCCTGGTAGACTTCTGGATACTGATTTTATATGGTTTGAGCCATGGAGGCTGGAGAAATTCTCTGGAACTCCTACATTTACCTTAGGTTTACACCATTGTGGAATTTAAAATACACCAGGAGAAATCCCCATCTTCATCTCTGATAACTGGCCTCGCGATCAGTGATACATGAATAGAGAAGTAGAGGTTCAGCGTAAGTGAAGGAGGCCAAGAAATGTCTATGGATTAGCTCACATGCTTCATATAAAAGCGTTAGTGAATACTCACTTGACTAATAGGCTTGTCAGTGTTCTGTTCTATCTTCATGGTTAACTTTTCCATGTCGATGCACATCAGTAACTGACTTCTTGTGACTTTTCCCTCCAGTCACCAGCACCTGCATCTGTTTTTCAGATAGTTACCCTCAAGTTGCCCCAACTTTCTTGGTCTTAAGTCTAAGAGAACAGGACCACCCTCTTCCTTGCTTTTAACCAGTGAATGAGGTGCACAGGGGAATAAATATATTCTCTGATTGAAGAATGTTGAGATATGACATTTTCTCCACCTCTCCTCTATCAAATTGAGTCAAACTTACCCTTGGTGACCTTGCAGACTTCCTTGGTTTCTTCACTTCCTAATTCTACTCTTCATCTCCCTGACCAATTTTAAGCCCCTTGAAATTCTTCCTCATGAATAAACTTGTACATGAATCCTTATCTCAAGGTCTGGATAATAAAATCTAAGACAACTCGTGATGGTAGCACATAATTTAGTTTCTGATTTTCAGTGTGTAAGCTCTGAATACTCCATTTTTAATAAGTGAAAAAAGAGAGCAAGTAATTTTCCATTTGTTTAATAATTCCAGACTTTTTAAAAAGTTTTGCTGGTTGTTTTCCTTTCATTTTAGGAATACTTCCTCATTTTTGGTATACTGTATTTTGATGTCACAACTTTTAAGAGTTTATTTAATCCTTCAGCCTCAGTTTTAACACCTATGTTAAAATGAAGGAATCGCTTTTTTCTTGCTAAATTATTTTTAGAACTACCAAAAATTCCTGGAAGAATCTTCAAATTCAACATGTGTGCAGAAAATGTAAGCTTTTGCATTGATATACTTGTTTAAAATCTTTTTTTATTTAAAATATATGTGAGTACCTATTTGCACTGACCTATAACTCACCCTGCCATACACTTTTTTTTTTTTTTTACATAGCTATTAGTTTCTCTGAGTTTAAATCATCACTCTTGCCTTTGGAGCAGAAATCCACTAGTCTCACTTGTCCTTTCTCTTTTGAGTGACTGTCAACTCCTTCTTGAACGATATAATTAATTCAGCTCTGTCTATAAGCAGAGTCATTCAGTTGTAAGAACTCTTGATTTACTGTCAGAAGATCCAGGTTGAAAATTTAGTCCTGCCACTTACTTTTTCTCTGCAATGCCTCCGTTTTCTCATCTGTGAAGAATGAAAATATTTACTCTCTCCTCCCTCTTGTTATTTTGTGTGACTCAAGTCTGTGTGGAAATGCTTTGGGAAATTACAATGCAGGGGAAGGTATTACTATTATTGTTTCTACAGCCCCGCTATTCTTACACATTTTCCACTCACTATTTTGCCACCTCGTGTGTGAGAAAAGAGACACATTTTTTTTTTAGAATAAGAGAGAGAGAGACTCTATTTGCACAAATTATTGAAGAAAGGTTTGTTCTAACATCTGCTATAGGTATTTCAAGATTTCTTCATTAGAATGTAAAAGAAGTTACTTCATTTATCTTCAATGAGCTATCGGAGGAAAGGAAAACAGGAAAGACTATTGTATTAGGGTATTCCAAAGAAACAGAAACAATGGGGGATGTATATATGCCTTTAGAGATAATCTCTAAAGAGATTTATTATAGAGGGTTGGCTCATGTAATAATGGAAGCTAAGAAGTCTCAAGGTTTGCAGTAGGGAAGCTGGAGGGAGACCCAAGAGAGGAGGATAGTTCAGTCTAAGTTCAAAGGTAAAGAGCCAGAAAAGCTGATGACATAATTTCTAGTCTGAAAGTCCACAGGCTTGTGACCCAAGAAGAGCCCGTTTTTCAGGTTAACTCTGAAGGCAGGAAAAAAATCATTCCACACTTCCGGTTTCTACATGTAAGGAACTTGGAAGTAACCACTCCATGCTAACAACAGGTAAAAAAAAATGGACAGAAAATCAACTCTTCTTGGATTGGTAAGAAAGGGGAGTACACAAGGTAAGTCACTGCTACCAAAATAGGAGAGACGGGCAAGTGAATACAGGGAGTCCCGGTTTCCTTCATCAGAGACTCACACATGGAAAATGCCATGGGAACCAGTGCCAGAGTAGTAAAGACTTGACACATTGCTGGAGGCTCAATGAAAACAAGTTTTGAGAGTTAAAAACTCCAGAGGAACTCACTCCTGAAGAAGCCCACACAATATTGTGAAAGTTACAACGTTCACAGTACTGGAGAAAAATTCTCTCATGCTTCCAGTAGGGGGAGTGGAAAAGAAACAGTTTTGAAATATACCAGAGCACTCTGCATTTCTTTCTATCAGGCTTGCCCTCAGGAAAAACTAATTAACAAGGGCCTAATTTGCTGCGGTATTTTCAAAGCCTAACTGACCTGGGGAAGAAAATACCCAGTTCCTGCTGGCTCTACTCATCCCTTCCCACATAAGAGGAGAGGGAAAAAAGACGAAAACATATGTATGACGTTTGCAGGGCAGAGGCCAATTTTAACTAACAAATTAAGATTTAATCATAGGACTATAGAAAATGTTCCTCCTACTTCAGCACCCCATTACTAAAGGCATATTTGCAATCAGAACATTTTTCCAGGTACATCATTCCCTGCCATCAAGAAAAAAATGACAGGACATACAGAACAACAAAAACTAAAACTAAAACTAAATTGAAGACTCAGAATAAGAGTAAGAACCATAAGTTAGGGATGTTGGAATTATCAGGCCAAAAATTGAAAACAATCATGATTAACATCCTAAGGGCGCTAATGATTAAAATAGACAATATGCAGCAACAAATGGATGGAGGCTGGCAGGGACATGGAAATCCCAAGAAGTCACCAAAGAGATGTTAATGAAGAATGTGTTTGATAGGCGTATTTGCAGACTATAGATGGCTGAGGAAAGAATCTCTGAAGTACAGAACATAATAGGATCTTCAAAAGCCAAAGAGCCAAGAGAACAAAGACTGACGGGAAACAAACAAACACACAAAAAACAAAACAAACAAACAAAACAAGAGAACCGAATATCCAAGGAGTGTGAGACAACTATAAAAGGTATACCATACAAACAGTGGGAATGACCAGAAGGAAAAGCAAGAGTGAAGGAACAGAGGAATATTTGAAATAATAATGACTACAAACTTCTCCATTAATGTCAGACACCAAACTGCAGATTAAAGAAACTCAGAGAATATCAACCAAGATAAATCCCAAAAAGTTAAACCAGGACACATTATTTTCAAATTACAGAAAATCAAAGATAAAAAAAATCTGAAAAAATCCTAGGGAAAAATATACGTTACCCAGAGAGGAACGAAGATCAGAATTAGATCTGATTTCTCAGAAACAATGCAAGTAAAAAGTCAATGGAGTGGAGTATATAAAGTGGTGATAGAAAACAAAACAAAACAAAAACAAAACAAAACAAAACAAAACAAAACAAATTCTAACCAACTAGAATTCTGTATGCTATAAAGCTTTCCTTCAAAAGTGAAGGAGGAAAAAAAAGACTTATTGGACAAACCAGATCAAAAATATTTATTACCAAATTTTATAACCTAGATGAAATCAACCAATTATTTGAAAGGTACAATCTGTCAAAATTCACACAAGAAGAAATAGGCACTCTGAATAGGCCTTTATCTATTTAAGAAATGGAATCAATAATTAACCTTTCAAAACAGAAAGCACCAGTTCCAGAGGGTTCATTGATAAATTCTACCAAATATTTAATGAATAAATTATACCAATTCTCTACAATCTGTTTTGGAAGTTAGAAACAGAGGGAACTTTTTAACTCATTTTAAGAGGCCAGCATCAGACAAAGACACTAAAAGAAAACTACAGATCAATATCTCTCATTAACATACACATAAAACTTGTTAACAAAATATTAACAATTCATATTTAGTAATGTATAAAAAGAATTATATATCATGACCATGTGGGATTTATCCCAGGCTGATTCAACATTTGAAAATCAATTAATATTATCCATTACATCAACAGGCTAAAAAAATAAAAACACATGGTCATATAATAGATGCCAAAAAAAAAAAAAAGTTTTTGAGACAATCCAACACCCATTCATGATGGAAACTCTCCATAAACTAGAAATCAAAGGCAACTACCTCAACTTGATAAGGAATATCTACAGAAACCCTGCAGCTAATACTGCACTTGATGAGGAACAGGTATTTCTCCTCTCATCACTCCTTTTTAACATTGTTCTGTAAGCTTGAGATAATGCAATGAGACAAGAAGGAGAAATAAAAGGCATGTAGATTGGGGAAGAAGAACCAAATCTGTCTTTGTTCACAGATGACATCATCCATGTAGAAAATGCAAAATGATTGGCAAAAAAAGTCCTAGAACTAGCATGTAACTATAGCAAGATAACAGGATTCAAGGTTTATATTTAAAGTCAATTGCTTTCCTATATAAACCAACAATGACCAAGTAGATTGAAAATAAAACAACAACCACAACAAACAAAACCTTATGTCAGCATCCCCCAAAAGTGAAATGCCTAAGTATAAATCTAAAAAAAAAATGTGCAAGATCTGTATGATGAAAACTTCAAACTGATGAACAAAATAAAGAAGAAATAAATAAAGAGGTATTCCATGTTCATAAATAGGAAAACTCCATATTGTGGAAATGACAGTTCTTCTCAACTTAATTGAAATATTAAATGCAATTCGACCTCCTATCCCAGCAAGCTACTTTGTGGATATCAACAAACTGACCCTAAAGTTTATTTGAAAAGTCAAAAGACCCACAATTGCTAATGAACACTGAAATAGAACTATTAAGTCTTTCCCAGATATGGAGGAATCTTAAATGCATATTACTAAGTGAAAGAAGTCAGCCCAAAATGTGACATTCTGCATGGTTCCCACTATCTGATATTCTGAATAAGGCAAAGCTATGGAGGCCGCAAATAGTTCAGTGCTTGCCAGGGGTTGCAATCAGGAAAGTGGGGATAATGAGGTGGAACATATAAGATCTTGAGGACAGTGAGAACACTCTGTATGAAACCATAATGATGATTACATATCATTATACATTTGTCCAAACCCATTGAAAGTAAACACCAAGAGTAAATTTAATGTAAACTATAACCTTTGGGTGATCATGATGTGTCTATGTAGGTTCATCAGTTGTAACAAATGTACCAGTTGGAGATACTGAAATGTGGGAATCTGTGTGGGCACAGAGTTATATAGGAATTTGCACTACATTCTTCTGAATTTTGCTCTGAAACTACAACTACTGTTAAAAAAAAAGTCTTAGGAGTGTCTGGGTAGCTCAGTCAGTTGAGTGTCTGACTCTTGATTTTGGCTCAGGTCATTATCTCGTGGTTTGTGAGATTGAGCCCTGTGTGGGGCTCTACATTGACAGTGTAGAACCTGCTTGGGATTCTCTCTCTCTCTCCCTCTCAATAAATGAACTTTAAAAATGAATTTACTAAAAAGTATTAAAAAAGAAAAAGAAAAAAAAAGCAATGTCACAGCTTAGCAGTCAGGCAGAAGGAGTTCCCCTCTGTTTGGAGGAAGAGTCGGCCATTTTTTTCTATTCAAGTTTCAATTGACTGGATGAAAGCCACCCATTTGGGAAAGCCAATCTGCTCTACTACTTGTTCACATGTTAACCTCGTCCAAAAACACACTCACAGACATACCTAGAGAAATGTTTGATGAAATATCTGGGTCCTCATAGCCCAATCAAGCTGAAATATAAAAATTAATCATCAGAATTGGTGAGAAGAAAAAGAAAAAAAAAACTACCTATAGAAATTGACAGTTGTCTACATGGAATGTTAGGTGCTTATAGTTTCAAGTGAACAATTTGTTCTAATTTGAATTTGTATAGGAAGAAATTGGATAATGGCTTCAAGATACAAACAAAGTTTCCTGCTTCTCCTGTCTTTCTCAGCCTTCCTGTTCCTGGGATACTGTGATCACAGTGCCTTGGTCATAACAGATGTGTTATATTAAGTTTTTCTTTGACCTATTAATATAGCCACTGGATTTCCATCATTGCTGCCCTCTGTAGGAAAACTGTGTTGATATGAACAGAATCCTGAAACTGATACAAATGTAGTTTTAAAACTTTTAAGCTCTCAGGCTGACAAGTTAATTTGTTTCCAAAAAAATAAAATAGGGTAAATTTTAGCTAGCAGATTTAAGGTTTATGTAAACTAAAGAACTTTTCAAACATTTTTAATCTCTAAATTAAAATAACCACATGGAGCAAGACAGGCCACATCTATCTTCTAAATTTATATAAAGCATAAACAGTATTTGAATATCTTCCAGCACCTTTAACTCAGTGTTTGACACTAGTCCCATTATGTTAAAGGTGAGGAATTTGTGCAGAATTTACTGAAAACTCAAAGGTGCAAATTCACAGTTATATGGTAACCCTATGGGAGAATAAAAAAGTCACATTAAGAAAATTACGTAATCCGTGAGAATGTTACAGAAACTAAACATATATTATTTCCATTTTCCTTAAAGTATGCACTTCTTAGACTGAAGGCTTATTAAGGTACAATAATTAGCTCAATCAATGAAAAACAGAAAGCAATGGTTGACTCACATCTTATGCTGCTAAATGAATTATTGGTTATTAAATACAAGAAAAATGCAGCCAGGTATCCAAAAAATGATTTTGAAAATAGCATTTTTTGAAGTTTATTTTTGAGATAGAGAGAGAGAGAACTGAGGAGGAGCACAGAGAGGGAGAGAGAGAGAAAATCTCAAGCAGGCCCTCTATGTCAGCAATGTGGGGCTTGAACCCACAAGCCATGAGATCATGGCCTGAAAAGAAATCAAGGGTCAGTTGCTTTAACTGACTACCCACCCAGGTGTCCCTGAAAATAGTATTCTTAATGTTAGTAGATCAATCCCCCAAACTCAGTGAAAGTCGTTATAGCCTAGCATAGCCAAGTGAAGTTGGGATGTAGGATTACCTTTATAGAGTCATTCAGGAATGTATGCTATGTTCCACCTATACTGTGACTCTTCTGTGTTCATCAGGAGACTTCCAAGTCAGTCCTGCAACTTCTAGGTGGCCAACCAGGGAGAAGTGGGAGAGGGAGAGAAAGAGAGGGATGAAGACACATCCTCTCTTAAACTGCCCCCTAATGGAAGTGATGGTTTCTACTCACCTTCCAATAGTGAGAAATTGTCACAGAGCCCTGTAAGGATGCCAGTAGAGTTGAGGAATAGATTATAACTGTAAGCCCAGGAAAGGACTTGGGGAGCCAGTAGCCTATCTTGGCAACATTAATAAGAGAGTTTGAAAGAAATGTACATTCAAGCTTAACAATAGAATCAATGGACCCTTTGATGATGATCTTAAGTAGAAGGAAAAGTAATAATATCAGCCAAAATAAAAACATAATTGACACTTAACTGTATCAGGAACAGCAGGAGACAGCAAGACGGTTGGGTTCATAGGATCTTAACTTCTAGTGCAGACTGATGCATTTGTGATGATAGGACTTGAACTTGAGTACATGACTTATGCTGTCTTCTTGTTTCCTCCTTCTTTACCTCTTCTTCCTTCTCCTCCTTCTTATTCACAATAGGACTGGAATGTATCCATAGGCAAATAATCTATTCTTGTATATCTTGAACAGACTGTCTATACTATCTTGGTCACAAATTCATCTTAGTTTGTTAGATATGCAAGAGGATTTTTCACTGATTTTCCAATGTTTCATAGTCTATAAAAATAGAAAGCGCCTAATTTTAATTTTAAATGCGATGCTTGCTCATTGCAAAAAACTAGTCAACAAAACATAGCAAAATATTACAAAATCATGATAGAAGTATAAAAAATTTCCAATCGCATCGTTCAGAGATTATTACTGTTTACTATCTTGGCCAAACACTCATCTATATTTTCATCCATATATTTGTTGTTTTGTTAAAATGAGATAATTTTTTATAGAGTGTTTTGTATAGATTTTGTTCTTCCTCAGAAATATAGAATTGACATATTTCTAGGTTAATGAATGTTAATCTATATTTTTGAACCGGCTGTGTAGTGTTTCTTTCCTCTGAAGTCTTTAAATAAGCATGTTTGATCGTGTTAACATTCATTCTGCCCAAAAGGAGTTTGGCAGTATAGTAGTTGCTCAATAATACATATTACACTAAATTAAAGGCTATTGGTTTTACAAATATCTAACCAGGGATGAGAATAGAAGGACTTGTGTACAGCTTTTTACTCTAAATCCACCAGCAGATCCATACTTCAATGAGCTATTGCATTGCACTCAATTTAAAATTAAAATTAAAATGCTATTTTAATTAAGTTAAAATTTTAATTTTAATTTAAAATTAAAATGCTATTTTAATTAAGTTAAAATTTTAATTTTAATTTAAAATTAAAATACTATTTTAATAGAAGACAGCACTGATAGTGTTATATTTTGTTAATCTATTAGAATTTCACTCGTAAAAAGAAAACAGCAAGTAGAATAGCAAAATCAAGTAGGAAAACTCCTACGGCAAAACTAGATGACATGTTTTCATTCTCGTAAGCCTCCAAATACAAATGGTTTGGAATAAACACCGATAACTACAAGACCCAATTGTTATAAATCGTTTGGAAGATCATGCAGTGGCTCTGAGCGGCAGAGCAATGAAGATCATCATCATGGGTCCATCCAATGGCTCCCTCACTGGAAGACTCGGGGCAGTCTAACAGAGCATCTGAGACTGGTGGTTGTGGACGTTGCTGGCATCTGAGGCTTCCAATCCCAATGAGTGCAGTGAGATGAAGGAAGGTCGCTAGTGCTCAGGTAGTACTGGTGTCTGGGAGCATGAACCCTGGAGAACAACAAACCACGGTGCCGTCCCGAGTCAAAGCCGAGGAGTGGAATATTCCCAAAGAGCTGGGTAGGATAGAATTAGAATAGTTCAGATAAAAATATGGAGACTTCCAGAAGTTGAATCCTTGTGTTTTAACCTGCGTGAAGGGAGAAGAAAGGGAACCTTAGGGTAGTGAAACTAGAGAAGTGATATTGGTCCATTCCTTTCAACTTGAAGTGCATAAACATGCATTTCACTTCGAACTGAACCACATTAAAAGATTGTGGCTTTGTCTGTTTAAAGTTACAGGGAAAACGAGTGCCTGGCGGGCTCATTTGAAGAAGCATATGTGCGTCAGAGCCCCACGTAGGGTGTAGAGATTATGTAAATAAATAAAACTTTAAAAATAAATAAATAAAAGTTACAGAAAAAAAGAAGGAAGACTTTAGAGCCTAATATTTTGAAATGAGCTAAGAGAGGGGCGCCTGTGTGGCTCTGCTGGTTAAGTGGAGCCTCTTGATTTCAGCTCAGGTCATCATCTCAGGGTTCCCAAGTGCTTTGGACTCTCTCTCTACCCCTCCCCCAACTCGTGCTCGCTTGATCTCTCTCTCTCTCTCTCTCTCCCCACCTTGCTCTCAAAATAAATAAATAAGCTTAATAAAAAGTTAAAATGAGCTAAGAAAATAAAGGAAATGTCATGAGTTATGAGCCAACAACATAAATCAGAAGTATAAAGGACCAAGAACGAGTGATTGGAAAAAAGAAAAAAATAGGAAAACAGAAATATTTAAGAAATAGAAGATAAAATTAAATACATATAATGGAACTCTCTGAAGAGGAAAACAAAATCAATGGAAAGAGGACAAATACTAAAATGTATAATCTAAGAACATTTCCCAAAATAAACAAAGAAAAGAGATAGGAAACTACATAATGACAGCGCTGTGAGTTCCTTGGGAAAGTAAGCGAGTATTTCCAACATTAAGGCATATTCGAGTAAAAATAATTAAACTTGAAGTAAAAGGAAACGTCCCTGGAAGCATCTAGAATAGTGTATGGAAGTTTTGGGGCTACAATTCAGACTGAGAGAGACACTAACACAAAAAAGGAACTTTTATGTTTCAGTTAGAGAAATAACATGAACATGACTGGACATGTAATATAAAAAAAAAAAAAAAAGATTCCTCGGAATCTACTCCTGAAGCCAAGAGCACATTGTATACACTGTACATTAGCTGACTTAAACAATAAATTATATTAAAAAAAAAAAGACTGTCCCTATTGGTTGATAGTGCAGTTTGTGGATGTTAAACCCAGAGCAGGTAACAGAGTGATGCATAAGCAGAAGGTCTCTGGAATCAGACTGCCCGGGTGGAACCAGAAGACCCTGGGAAGTTCATGAGACATCTCTAAACCTCTGTTTCCACATCTGTAATATGGGTTTCCTATTTTTACTTATAAGGTGTTTGTGAAATTAAATGTATGTGAAGTGCCTATGATATAATTAAAAAACAAGGTTAAAAGTAGAATAAATAAATAAATGAAAT
The DNA here is from genome assembly GCF_016509475.1 of Prionailurus bengalensis. NCBI lineage: Eukaryota > Metazoa > Chordata > Mammalia > Carnivora > Felidae > Prionailurus > Prionailurus bengalensis. Next base: position 224,474,058 of record NC_057343.1, read on the forward strand.
CAACAACAACAACAACAAAAATAAATAAATACATTTTTTAAAAAAGGGATTCCTATTTTGGAGATGGGGAGTAAATTTCCAATGCTAGCCATTGGAATTGGGGGTTTCTTGTGTGTTAGAGACACATTGAAATAGTCACACATAAATTAATGTGCTGTTGTCATTTGCCTCAAACTTTGCCCAGAAGTTGCCTCAAACTTGCCCAGGTGTACAGATATGACATTGGTCATGTGTTGAATATTGTTGAGGCTGAGTGGTACGTCCGTGGGAGTTCATTACATTCTTTGTTCTTCTTGCATGTAGTTTGAAATATTCCATACCCAAAAGTGTTTTTCAAAAATGGCTTGCCTTTCTTTGCTACTTCAAAATGGTTTTCCCATATGCCATATATTGATTTAGTCTTCCTCATATATTAAATTGTATTTCTTCACATCTTGGATTACTTTTATACACTGAATCATGTTCTTAGTCATAATTCTCCATTTCAGTTCTGTTTCTCAAAGGTTTTAACCACTACTACCTAAATTAATCTCCTTAAACACATTATTATTTTCTGTATATTCAAACTATTCAGAATGGATAAAAATATTTTTAAAATAGGTCTGCATATATAATCCCATTCCTCTCAGTGGGGAAAATGTGTATTTTTTTAAATTAGAAACCCAGAAATAATTTCTTTATCTAGATTCCCAAACTGCAATTAGCGTATTTTTATAATAATCTACCCTCTTTGTTCAAACTATAAGCTTTTTTTCTTCTTTTGTCCTCAGAAATCTGGGCTACATACTCTAATCAGTGGTATTCAAAATGCAAATCTGATTATGTCACCTTCTTGCTGGAAACTCTCTTAGGGCTTTCTAATTTTCTGCTATGAAGAGACAGAGGTTCTTCATCTACATTCTCTCCCCCCTCAGACCTCTTCAGCTTCCTCTTCCCCATCCTTTAATCTGTGTTCATCTACTTTCTTTGCATCCAGGATCTTCTTCCTGGACTGTTTCCTGCAGCCTTCATTTACTTCATTTGTACACGTTTATCAGAACCTAGTGCCGATATCACTTCCTAGGAAACTTACTTCTGAAATTTACTTGGTAGTTTCCTTGATGTATACGCTCATAACATCCTGTGATTTGGGTTTAGAACAATGATCACATCGTGTTATTTTCTATGTATTTGTCTAGTTACTATTTACAAATGTCCGTCACTTGCTCTAGGTGATAAACTCCATGAAGGCAGCGGTCCAGGAAACTATCATACTTAATAGTTTCCCACTCTCTAGGACAATATCCACCCTAGGCACTTGCAGATTTGTTGACTGAAGAATTTCTGAGTATTCCAGGCTTTTGTGGTTGGTACTTCCATCAGATAAGGAACATTTCTGAAAGAAAAAAACCCTGATGCTCCTGCTCTATATTCTGTTTAAAAATATTGCATTCAGGTATTCCTTCCCACTCTCTCTACCTCCCCCACATTTGTTTTAGGAAGTAGTAGCAAGTTAAGCAGAACTTACTGAATGAAAGAGTTCACAAGAAAAGCACTGTGATCTCATGTCAGTCATATGTAAAATTCTGTCACTTAAACTAAATGGATCCCAGGACTGTCTAGAAACAGAATCTCAAAGACATGTCAAAATTGCAACCTGTGGAGTCCACAATTGATTTTTCAAAGGAATAATGTAAAATCACAAGTGGAAACAAACAAGAATAGTATAGCAATGATAATGGAATAGGAAAAAAAAAAAACAAGCATTAAGATGTGTGTACTGCTAATACAGCTTTTTCCTGCCACCAGTAAAAATCAAAAGGCTTAGTGTCTAAGCTTAGAGAGGAGAGATTTACACAATGCTTTTGATATAAAAATTCTCAGCAAATTTAATTAGCCTTAGGTGAAAGCACATGTGATAAATCTAATGGTCATGGTGTGGTAACAGGCAATTGTTACTAAATATTCCAGTTCTCCTATGTAAAGATGAAAATCGAATCAAAATGTTCAGATAATTATGAAAGTTTCTGTATTTGTTTCTTCATCAAGTCAAGCCCTTTTAACTGCGTGTCTGACGATATTTTCCATCAAACTGTTAATGTGTTATTAAAACACAGTTTGGGGAGCACCTCGGTGGTCCAGTTGGTTCAGCATCTGACGTCTGCTCTGGTCACGATCTCACAGTTTGTGGGTTTGAGTCCTGTGTCTGGCTTTCTGCTGTCAGCACAGAGCCTACTTTGGATCCTCTGTTCCCCTTTCTTCCTGCCCCTCCCCCGTACCTGTGAGACTGTGTGCACATGGACGCACTGCACTGTCTTCCTGAAATAAAGAAACATTGGGGCACCTGGGTGGCTCAGTGGGTTGAGTGTTGGACATGGGCTCAGGTCTTGATCTCATGGTTCGTGAGTTCTAGCCCCATGTTGGGCTCTGTGCTGACAGCTCAGCTTCAGATTCTGTATCTCCCTCCCTCTCTGCCCCTCCCCTGCTTTTGCTCTCTCTCTCTCTCCCTCAAAAATAAATAAAAAATGTTAAAAAATTAAAAAAATAAACATACATTAAAGAAAACCTACGATTTTGTGCATTGATAGTAATTAACTTTTTTATGCTTAGAAAATTACTCTAATAGTTTAGTTTGACCAAGATATAGTTGATTATAAAGAGAAATATATAGGCGAAATTTGATTGAAATATAACACTAAAAAATTTCTTTACAAAAAATGGTCATTGTTCAATACTTAAATTATCCAACTGTTGGATATAGAGCATCAGAGTTTAAAGAAATACACTTTTCAGTTCTTCTGGGTGTAGAAAATACTGGCCAGTCTGATTTCATTCATTACATATTTTTCTTCTTCAATTAGAAAGTTAACAAATTTGGAATTAGATATTTTGCCAACATACTACTGTATTTGTTATCTAAATGACTTGTATAATATTTAATAACAGAGAGGATTACTTTTGGAATGGATAAAATGCATGAGGTTAAGCAAACTTTGAAAAGCATTGGGGCTAAATTACCTCAAAATATTCTGAGTAATTCAGACTGACACAAAACCTTTCTCCTTTTACAATGGAAAGAATTGACCCCTATGGTAAGAGCCGAGAAATAGTCAGTATTATCACTGCTCTCAAGAAACTACTTCCTTGACTTTGAATGGAACTTACTTTATTGAAAATTTTGGATGCACTGCACAGAATGTAACTCAAATTAATATTCTCCCCTTGGTTTGAGAATCTCTTGTAGAAATTAAAAAAAAATTTCTACCTCTATCAAAAGAAGTGAGAAAGTACAGTGTAATTTTCCATATTATTTAATACTTACGCTAGTTAAAAAGAGACCAGAATAAGCTTCTTGAAAGCAAAATGGGACATATATCATATACCAGACATATACCAGTGTGACTACTATATTTTATAATATCTTTTATTTTATATAGTCTAATACTTCAAATTAGATCCCGTATCTGAAAATCTTGTATTGATGTTTTATCATGCACATTTATTTCGTCCAGTGATATCTGCCTCTCACAAATATCTGAAGACATAATTATATAGATTTGAGAATTTTGTATCATTTTCAATAATAATTAATTTTTCCTCTTCCCATTAATTTAGAGCACACATTTATCTTCTTGATTGGTTTACTTTTAGCTTTGTTGTGATTATATTAACTGCATATTAAAGTGTGCCATACTTTGGCAGGTTGGACCCATATTGACAGACTCAGCGAAAACAAATTGCTACAAACTGTATATATGTGCAAAATACCTCATTGATTTTTAATTTGGGAAGTCACATTGTTCCTCGTTTGACATATTTAAAAACATTATTTCTAATTAGCACTGCTATGATAAAGTTGTTTGCTTTGTGAATCAATTTTAGTGTTGTTATCTTAAAACAACAGGCAAAGCATCTCACCGGTTAGTTAGTCAAAAGAAATATTTAAAAAATGAAATTAGGTTAGAAACTTTTTTTTTTTAATTTTTTTTTCAACGTTTATTTATTTTTGGGACAGAGAGAGACAGAGCATGAACGGGGGAGGGGCAGAGAGAGAGGGAGACACAGAATCGGAAACAGGCTCCAGGCTCTGAGCCATCAACCCAGAGCCCGACGCGGGGCTCGAACTCCCGGACCGCGAGATCGTGACCTGGCTGAAGTCGGACGCTCAACCGACTGCGCCACCCAGGCGCCCCAGGTTAGAAACTTTAATAAATGATATATCCAAAACCCTAAGGCTATAACCATAACATTTATTTATAATCCTAAAAATGCTTCAATGTTAATAGTGTTAAAATTCCACTAATATAAATATTTATCATGCTGATTTCCTATACAGAAATAAGACATCTAAGGCACTTATTTACTCTGAGAGATGAGTGGCTAGTTTCCCCACAGTATTTCCAACAAACCCTCTACAAACAATGAGAACCTGTCATTTATTATCAATCGCTTATTCATCCATTCAAAATATACTTGCGTATTCTGGGCTAAGTATCTGTTGCTGGCCCCTTGGGATCCATACCCCAATTTGTAAACTCAGCTTCCTGGCCCATAACGCCGACCTCTATGAACTCCACCCTCGCTCTGCTTCTGTTGGGTTGTTGAGTGGTGCCCTGGTAGAGATACCAGGGAGAAAGCGGAGATCAGAGTGCTTTTACCCAGTACTGCCCAAGGTTGCCTCTCTGTGGCTCTGTCCTCGACTGATGTATCCCTCAAAGGGGGCTTCTTTGTGTGATTTTTCTCTACACTGTTCCTTTGGGTCTAAGAGTTGCGGCAGCTTATTTATTGCACAGCCAAGACTCTTTGTGAAGTCTTTTGTCAATACATTCTGCTTGGATGTTCCCAATTTTGGGGGCCCCATCTGTTTCCTGCTGTGGCCAAAGGAAACCTCTTGTCTGCTAGGCACCTGGTGTGGTTCTTGCTAATGTTAAGACAGTTCTCTTTTATTCGTTTATTTATTTATTCCGTATGCATTTATTATTCATCCATCCGTTCACTCATTTATTCTAAAGTGTAAGTGGAATGGAGACCTCCCAATTTCTTTTCTGCATGTTTAAGTAAAATTAGCTCTAAACTCTCAACTTCTGCCCTCTTCCCACACCAGTCATCTCAAAGATTCAAAATCCCAATCTGTGAAAGCAGAATCACAAGATCCAAGGAGTTGTGAATTTAAAATGCGAGAACATATTTTGTGATAGTATTCTCTTTTCCATGTGAGAACAGAGCGCGTCTTTTGTCTACAAACTCAGTAATGAAATGCAGAGTATCTTTCCTCATTAAAAATTGTTCAGATGTTTTTGACTAGCAGTGTATTCCTGAAATTTACTCATTACAATGATATATTTCTAATAATCAAATAATGTGAATCACCAATGGGGATTGTTAAAAAGAGATTTTTGTCTTTATGTGTGTGGTTTATAATTACAATAATACAAAAAAAAGCTATTCTTCAAGAGTAATAGAAGCAGCTATGGTTCCATCTCATTTTGGAAAAATATTATTACATAATATTTTTAAAGGCAATTACAGAATACTTTGTGGCTTAATAAATATTAAAAGCATTTAAACATTAAATGACTTAAAATATTTAAAACTTTAGATATAAAAATTCACAGTTTTGCTATTTTCAAAAATATTCCTTATCCATTCAATTTAAAAACATAAGTTTAAAGATAATATATTGATTCTAATTCTTGAAATGGACTCTAACAATACATGATATTTACTATTTTATCATAATCCTATGAGATAAATCATAATATTTTCTGAAGCTTGGATTAGAGTTCAGGAATATAAAATATTAAAGCAACATAGTATAAAAATATTCTAAGTGTAGAAGATTAGGACAATAAAAATGTGCAATATATTACAAGCCTTAAGTGTTATTTTTATTTTTTTCCTCTTTGCCGTAACTTGAACTAGCATCATCAAGACTTTTGAATTTTAGATTCATTTTCAATCCATTCACAATATAGGAGATGCTATGCCTTTTTCTTTGAAATGGTTGTGTCATTTAATTGAAGTTTGTCTGAAAATAGTATTTTTTAAGATGTTTATCTTCCCTAAAGGAATTCTTACTGGGGCTTGCTTTGCGCTAAATGTTACCCTTGTTATTCAAGGGCTCTTTATAGGTTTTCCCCCTCCTTCTAGATAGAATTATCAAATATATAAAATTAATCAATCAACTTCCCTCTCCCCCCCAACCCATCTCTCTGTTTCTCTCTGTCTCCCACTCTCTCTCTCCCTCTATCTCTCTCTCACCACCCCCCCCAAACACACACACACTCCCACACAATCTTTCAAATACAGGCAGGAAATATATTCTATAGATTTCATGATAATGAGTAAAATCATATATAGTTAAGGAGAATGAGAAAGATGAGTAACTGAATGCAAATATAATAACTAATAGATGTTTTATAAAAATTATTGGAGCAAATAAAATCAAGGGGTGCCTGTGTGGCTCAGTTGGTTAAGCCTCTGACCTATGCTCTGACTTTAATGTTGTGGTTCATGGGTTCAAGCCCAGCTTCAGGTTCTGTGCTAATAGCTCAGAGCCTGGAGCCTGCTTCAGATTTTGTGTCTTCCTCTCTCTCTGCCCCTCCCCAGATCATGCTCTGTCTCTATCTCCCTATCTCAAACATAAATAAACATTAAGAAAAAAAAAATTAAAGGGGCAGCTGAGTGGCTCAGTCGGTTGAACGTCTGACTTCAGCTCAGGTCATGAACTCATGGTTTGTGAGTTTGAGCCTTGCATCAGGCTCTGTTCTGACAGCTCAGAGCCTGGAGCCTGCTTCGGATTCTGTGTTTCCCTCCCTCTCTCTGCCCCTCCCCTGCTCATGCTCTGTCTCTCAAAAATAAATAAATGTTAAAAAAAAATTTAAAAAAAAATAAAGAAAAAAATCACTATTTTTGAAGCATATATCTCATCCTTCTGAAACCTGTTACGGAAATAAATCTTCACTGCAAACTGTAATATTCAACTGAATATTTTTTCACTTATCCTTAAGTCATTCAAGCACTTAGTAAACATTCAAGAAGCCTTTTGCTATATCATCGTCAGTAAAATATCTTTTTAAAAGTAATTAATTAATTAAATAATTAATTTTGAGAGAGAGAGAGAGAGAGAATGAACATGAGAGAGGCAGAGAAGAGGAAGAGAGAAAATCCCAAGCAGGCTCTGTGCTGTCAGTGTGGAGCCCGATGTGGGGCTTGACCTTCCAAACTATGAGATCATGACCTGAGTTGAAACCAAGGGTAGGATGCTTAATTGACTGAGCCACCAGATTCTCATAAAATTTCTTTGAACTGAAGCAAATTCTGCCATGCAAGAGACGGCCCTTTAGTCTTTTCTCTGTCCTTAGAATGGAGTACTTCTGGGGCATGTAAGAGATATTTAGTGAAATATCTATAATTAGATTATATAATTAGGCTCTGTGCTGACAGCAGAGACAGATGTAGGCTCCAACTCAGGAACCATGAGATCATGACCTGAACCAAAGACCGATGTTTAACCCACAGAGCCACCAGGTGCTCTTGTGGAATTGTTTTTAAATTTTTTTATGTTTATTTTTGAGAGAGAAAGAGAGAGAGAAAGACACAGAGTACAAGCGGGGGAGGGGCAGAGAGAGAGTGAGACACAGAATCCGAAGCAGACTCCAGGCTCTGAGCTGTCAGCACAGAGCCCCACATGGGGTTCGAACTCAGGAACGATGAGATCAGGACCTGAGCTGAAGTCGGACACTTAACCAACTGAGCCACCCAGGCGCCCCAGTTCTTTTAAATCCAAAGACCTGAACCACATTCCCTAGGCATGAACGGGTTTGCTTCTTCTCTTCCCTCATCGTCCCTTTCCCACCTAGTACCATTATAGTTATGGACATCTGCATTTTTAGAAGAGTTTTGCCCATTTATTACTATTTTCTATTACTGAAGAACTGCTGACATACTAGGGATGTAGTAGAGAATAAACCTTGAAAAATGCAGCTGTTGAAGGAATAATAGGTATCTTGTGCTTTGATACTTTGTGTTGTATTGTGCTACAAGCAAATGAATCAAAGTTATGTAAATCACAAACAAAAACTAAAACTGAACCAAAGAGAAAATGATACATTCCAGGCGATATCTTCCTATTGCAACCTGTCATTTATGGGAATACTAGTGATTTGCTCTAAATAGGACGTAAAACTTGTTCCAAATTACTCTTCCTCAGTAATGCCTGCCAAGAACTCAAATGTAACTGGGATAGCAACCCTGCCCAGGTATATTGGCAGGTGTATGTGTGATCTCAGAATACAGAGGTGACAGCGTTAGGATCTGACAACTGGTAATGCTGGATTCATTTTCATTGTTTACGCTTCTATGACCAGGCCTTAAGGGAAGGTCAGGTTTTAAAAAACCAGATAGTTTCTTCCTACCAATCTCCAAGTACATGTCAAAAAAGGAAGGATGTTTGTGCTTCACCATTGTTTTTTCTCAGTAAAACAGTCAAGAAAGTTTGTTTCCAAGTGACCGGGTGTGCTGTGAAAGCATTTTTGTTTATTTCGAATAAAATATATTTCTATTTCAAACAGTGTAAGAAATGCATTTAACAAGTCACATTCATAAGAACAAATAATGGGGAATGTTCCTTTCAAATATTTCTAACGTTCTTCCCATTTTCATTGACCTTGATTTTTTTCCTAAAACAATTTCTCCCTAGTCAATTCACTTATCTACGATGGGTTTAAATTTTATGTCAAAAACTCTTTATTCCTCAAACCTCTTTTGGTTCAAAGGAAGTAAAGGCAGTTAAAGTTTGAACAAGTTCATTGTTGGATTACATGTTCCTTTCATTGGGGAAGAAATCAGGAGGAAGAAAGGCAGGCACAATTGAAAGAATGGAACACAGAACGCTTACATTGCGTTCACAAAGTCATCAACAAAAAAAAAAGAGAGAATATGAAGAACAGGATTCTTATCTCTTAGCTCAATTTAGGAGAAAACTTTATCTGGAAATAGATGATTTGGACTCATTTACTTTTCGTGATAATTATATTTAATGTTATTGAAGTATCACATTTAAACAAAAATTCTTGTGCATTATCTCTACCCTCTTTAAGAACGATGCTGTTCCCAGGCTAATTTACTCAAATCTAGCTCGTTTATTTTATCTGCCAGGTTGCAGAACTGATACCAGAAAATGAAAAGTTTTCTCTACTGTAACTATGTAAGAAACACTGGATAAATTAGAAAGATATTTTGGGGGTGCCTGGGTGGCTCAATCAGTTAAGCGTCCAACTTCAGCTCAGGTCATGATCTCACTGCTCATGAATTCAAGCCCCGCGTTGGGCTCTGTGCTGACAGCCTGGATCCTGCTTCGGATTCTGTCTCTGTCTCTCTACAACCTCTCCTGCTCCTGCTCTGTCTGTCTGTCTGTCTCTCTCCCTCCTATAAAAAATAAACATGAAAAAAAATTTTAATTGAACAAAATAAAAAAAGAAAGATATTTTGGAAATTGCTTTTCATAAAAGAAAAAAAAATCTGTTCTATACTGCAAGGAATTACTGGTATTTTCTTCTAATGAGAGTGTCTTTGTAAGGTAAAGAACAAGATCCCCAAAAAGTAGTAAAGACATACTGCAATCCAGCCAGGGTTTAAATGCTACGTCCTCCACTCAGTGCCCATGCAACCATCTATATATTCATTAACATCTTGGACGTCAGAAAGGAGGGAATAGTTTTTACACTGTTAGATTATTCATCAATGTGAGTGAATCTATTAGTAGTGTTCAATAAATGATGGCTTCTATTATCATCAATACTGAGTATTGTGTACATAATAAGCTCTTTATAAATAGTTCAAATGAATTAACCTCTACCAATGTCTCATATGCGTGTAATATGGTATATTGCACACAGATTAACACAAAACTCCATACTTAACATGGTGATTTTCATAGAAGATCAGATTTTTACATACAATATGCATTTTGAGCTGGTTTCATGGGGGGTCGTATGTTTATATTTATATAACATTAGCATTTGTATAGCGTTATCATTAGCTGAGAAAATTGTATTCTTTGTTTTCAATATACTTTCTGCTTTGTAATTTCTGATCTTCATGCTCACCTCATGCTTCTCACTCAATATCCACTTCCTCTGCTGGGGTGATTACTGATCAGTCTCTCCCTAGATGTACGTTCACTACTGAGAGGTCAGGCCAGATGGGGATGTAGAAACCTCCATCGGTTGGCAAAATTTGTTCCACGGCAATTTCTACATGAACAGATATGGAGAAACACAAAAGCAGAATTAAAGTTGCTTACAAAGTGCATGAACAAAAATAGTATTTTTTTATAGAAATATCATCTTCAACAAGACAAAGGGGAAAAATGCAGAGGATGGAGAGAGTTTTAGATTAAAACGCATAAAAACTATAACGCATATAATGTGAACACTGATTCTGTTTTGAATAAGCTACAAAAAGTCATTTTTTGAGGTAAGGGGCGCATTTGAAAATGAACATGATATTAGATGATACAAAATAGTTAATTTCAATATTGTTCCTTACAGAAAGGACTCTTTTATGATGCAAGGAAAGCCATATTAACAAGATGCTTGTACAAGTATACAGGGTAAAGTGATACACAGGTAGAGATTTTCTTTAAATATTTTGGGGGCACCTGGGTGGCTCAGTTGGTTGAGTATACAACTCTTTTATATTCTTTTTAACATTTTTTTTAAATTTTTTTTTCAACATTTATTTTTTTTTGGGACAGAGAGAGACAGAGCATGAACGGGGAGGGGCAGAGAGAGAGGGAGACACAGAATCGGAAACAGGCTCCAGGCTCTGAGCCATCAGCCCAGAGCCTGACGCGGGGCTCGAACTCCCGGACCGCGAGATCGTGACCTGGCTGAAGTCAGACGCTTAACCGACTGCGCCACCCAGGCGCCCCATCTTTTTAACATTTTTTAATGTTTATTTATTTTTGAGAGAGAGAGAAAGAGAGAGAGAGCCAGTGGGGGAGTGGCAGAGAGAGAGGGAGACCCAGAATCCAAAGCAGGCTCCAGGCTCTGAGCTGTCAGCACAGAGCCCCACAAGGGGCTCAAACCCACAAGATTATGACCTGAACCGGAGTCAGACGCTTAACTGACTGAGCTACCCAGGTGTCACTCTGACTCTTGATTTCAGCTCAGGTCATGATCTCACAGTCATGAGATCAAACCCCATCTCAGGCTCCTTACTGTGCGTGGAACCTGCTTGAGACTCTCTCTCTCCTTCTCCCTCTGCCCCTCCTCCATTCATGCATGCACTCTCCCACCATCTCTGAAAATAAAAGTAAAATTAAATTAAAATACTTTGGAAAATGTGAATAGATGAAGCAACGTTATAAAATCTTTATAATGGTTGAATCTCAGTAAGACTCGACAAAAATTATTCTTTCTTCTTTTATATATGTTTAATCTAAAAATAATTTTGAAACAGTGTTTAATGCTTATTTATTTTTGAGAGAGAGAGAGAGAGAGATAGTGTGAGTGGGGGAGGGGCAGAGAGAGAGGGAAACACAGAATCCAAAGCAGGCTCCAGGCTCTGAGCTGTCAGCTTTCAGCAAACTCAGGAACAACAAGATCATGACCTAAGCCAAATTTGGATGCTTAACCAACTGAGCCACCCAAGTGCCCCAGTTTAGAAACATTTTTAAAAGAAGTAATCTTATCCTCTATTTCCCACATAAGGCTATAATCTATACATGACCATCCTTCTGCTGAAAAGGATTAAAAACACCATATAAAAATTTTTAAATTAATAATACATAAAAAAATAATAAATAAATAAATAAATAAATAAATAAATAAATATGAACCAATTCTGTAATTGCATTAAGGAACTAGCAAGGAAATAGGGAATCCTGAGACCAAAAACTAATTTAAAGAAAGGAAGAAGAAAGATAAATGGCATTTTACTAGAACAAACTACTTGCCCTAAGGGCATTATAAAATAAAACCTAAGGAAATTGAGATTTTTTTTTATGTATTTCTGGGACTGGCTCAGGATGGTAAGCCTTTTAGTGGAATTTATAAATACAGTTGAGACTTCAAATTATAACTACAGGCTAAGCATGCAGTAAACATAAGGTCACTTTCTCACACCCAAAGCTAGATCAAAAAACAAACAAACAAACAAACAGACAAGAAAAAAAATATGTCTTTCTCAAAATGAAGAGCTTGATATGAAGAAAAAACTTTCCCTGAGAATTAATAATGATAAGCTATCTGTAATAGTTCTTCATGCTAAATTCAGATAACCTGGCTGGTTGAAAAAATAATAAGACCCAGAGTAAATACAAGTCATTTGAAGGAAGTCTGCATGCTCAAAAGAATTTCCACGGATAAAGTTCCATGGAAAATAAGCTCATAGTGAAAAATCATAAAACACGTAAGAAAACAAGATCAGGTGAGAGATAGTAGAAACAAGGGAACATTGAATCACACTCAAAAAAGAAGCCTGAAATTGAATTTTTAAAATTTAATATGAATTAAGTATGTTAACGATTTACAAGTAACGGAAAGCAATTGAAACATAAATACATTGCAATTAACTACTTACATTGCTTGGGCCAATGTACCATCACTCCCAGTATTCTGCCTTTCTTTAGTCATTTGCCACATTGACTCTGAATTTGGCAATTTTCCCTGCTTTGGTCGTTGGGAAATTAGAAAACATAAATAGGCAGATATAGGATAAGCATCTTCACATTGTGGTGTGTTCTCTAGGAATATTTCCTTTTAGAAATCAGCCTTTGTGCTACAAAAATATTTTAGGATTTACTACTGAATTAAGAGTGAAAACATAGTGCCAGAGAGATTGAGAGGCCATCATGAATGTTCTAGCACCAGCCAAGCACTAGCTGAGTGTAACCATGTAGATGACTGTTCCATTCTCTTGGTGTAACCATAAAAATGCACCCATCATATTCTGATCTTAAGAGTCGAACAGTTCATTTTTGTAGAAATAACCAAGTATTCAAATGTCACTAAAAAGGAATAAGATGTTTGTATTTAAACTACATAGTCCATATTTTAGTATCTATATGAGGGTGTTCTTCTGGTTTTGCGATACCAGTTTTTCTTTGTAAGATATCTGGGATTGGTTGGTTGAGAAAGACTTTTTCTATCATGTCTTTCAGATCGTTAATAGCAGAACGAACAATTTTTATTTTCTGGTATCTCAGCTGTAATGGGCTCCACATTCCTATGCAACCCTTACTGAAGAGACTTTATTTTGAGTTACTTTTATCTGTTAATACAATAGGTACAGTTTAAGGATTATCTCCAGAGGTTTTCTTAAAGGTTTTTCTTGAGTTTCAATGTGACTTCTTAGTATAAACTGTTAAGCAGAATACTTCAGTTGAAAAGAAATCTCTTTTTCTCTTTTCTCCTTAATCAGTTGTAACATGAAGTCTTGGTAGCAAGTTTAAAAGGGTGTAAAAGTGTCAAACTTCTCTACAATGCTATTTTTAGGTTTTCTGTTAAATATAGGTTTAGGGTTATGTCACCAAAGCATGCATTTATTGTTTCTATATATGTTTTTAAGGTAGACATTTCATGGGAGTAGCATAAATAATTCTAGTTGTCTATACCAGTGACTGATTATGCTTCCACACAAATGGTGAGTGAAATAGCTATGCATTGTGTGACTCTCACATTGAAGTAAGATTCTTGTTGAGAGGTCAGAATTAAATTGTAATGTAGCCATCCTATAGATCGTAGGCAGAGGAAGTGATTTGGAGTCATAAGTAGTTAGTCGTGACCATAACCAAGCTTTGGGAATTAGAGGCAAAGGAAAGTCAGATTCATCAGAATATAACAAAACAGCTTGCCAGTTAAATAATAGGATTTGTGCTCAAAGTCCATTAAACCTATCTCTATTACCCAGTGTTCTTCAATCTCTTTTTGTAGGATTAACTTCCACCACTACTGTGGATGTCAGAAGAAACACTCCTGAGGGATTTTACCTTGATTGATGGGACACTTTGTTTCATGATAATCACTCTTTGGTTATAACACAAAAGGATGAGATAATAAAATTACTGGCAGTTACTGTTAGCTGATTTCTTTAGTCTTTAGTGTATATTATCAGTTATTATATTGTATCCAGGTTCACATTCCAAACCAGGAGTAAATCAGTGGAAAAAAGGCAAACCAAATAAATAAGTAAATAAATAAATAAATAAATAAATAAAGTGTATGTGTGTGTGTGTGTGTGTGTGTGTGTGTGTGTGTATATATGTATATGTATATACACACACACATACATACATATATGTGCATACATATATGAATATACATACATATATGCATGCATATATACATAAATACATACACATATGTGCATATATATACACATATGCATGCATACATGCATATATATGCATACACACTTATATACATACATATATATACATACATATGCATGCATACATACATATATGCATCCATATATATGTAATATGTATTGTGCATATGTACATTATACATATGCATTATGTAGTATTTATAATATATATTATGTAATATGTATTATATCACATGTAATATGTATATTCCCCATTGTTAACTATCTTTTTTTAACTCTGGGCCCTAGATGAGGGAAGCATGTGCTATATAATCGTTATGTGTTGGAGTAGGGAAAAAAACAAAAATGATAATCCAACTAATGTAATATGTTCTTTTACTGAAGGATGCAAAGTTATTTGGCCAACCAGAAATGCATAACTTATATATGAAAATTAGCATATCAGATTTTCAAAATGCATTAAAATGCCAAACCATTTTCAACAAACACTATGGCATTATTTCCATAAGATATAAACCTGAATGAAAAAAAAAATTCACCTAATAGTAACTTTAATTTTTACAGTTGTTACTATTATAAAATGATCAAAATTATTTTATTATTTTCCTACTCAGACCCTTTGCTAAAATGTAGATTGCCAAATATTAATACAAGCATTTTAATCAACATTCTATTTTATACACTCTAATCCTCTTCTCTTCTACATTGCATAATTCTAAAATTTTGCAAAACCCAAGGTAATCATAGCTATTATTAATTACATAATCTTACATACCATTCAAAACATACAAATGATAAAGGACAAGTCAGAAAATTGTCCTTTAAGAAATCAATTCCACACAGACATCCTTATTTAAGATGCTGAATATTATTTAACTCGTTTTACACACCACATTTTTTTTTTTTTTACATTTTTATTTATTTTGGGGACAGAGAGAGACAGAGCATGAACGGGGGAGGGGCAGAGAGAGAGGGAGACACAGAATTGGAAACAGGCTCCAGGCTCCGAGCCATCAGCCCAGAGCCTGATGCGGGGCTCGAACTCAAGGACCGCGAGATCGTGACCTGGCTGAAGTCGGACGCTCAACCGACTGCGCCACCCAGGCGCCCCAACACACCACATATTCAACATTAACCAAACAAACGATTTGATATATAAAATAGCTATATTCAACAGATACAAACATTTAAGAGACATTCATTATTACTGGATCCTCCATAAGTCTCTCATATTCCACTGGACATTTTAGTGACAGGGAAATTTTGTCTAAATTCTTTAAGATAAAGATTCCATTCTCCACATGCTTTTATCTAAAAATAAATATGCATTACATACATACTACTATGTAAGTTGCACTTATTGGCATATTCAGTTTCTGTAGTTATGTTTTTGCACATGCTCCATCCGAGACTTGTTTTATTGATCATTTTAATGGGTTATATTTGGATAAACATGTTTTACGTCACCCATGATGAGAAATAGATGAAAATATAAAGTAGGCCTAATTGTACTTCAAAATAAAATATAGAGACTTTAACCAAAAAACCAAATCTAAAGTTAATACATTTATGTTAGCTTAGCAAAAAGTTATCTCTAGAAGATGAATAGAAAGTAAGGACTGGGTTCTTAGCATAATTTTTACTGTAGAAACATAACACATTTTGCACAGATATAGAAGAAAATGAACATTAAAATTATCATTTTAGATATTTAAAATTTTACATAAAGCAAATGGAGACATAAATGTAGTTGGACCATCTTAAATAGCATTCAAATAATATAAACAGTAAACAGGAAGTAAGCAAAATTTTCCTTCTAGATATGAAGTCTTACATGGACAAAGACTATTAATGGTTGATGACTTTCAAACAAAACCTCAAGAACATAAAGTTGCTATTCAAGCAGGTACTTTTAAATAATGGAATGAACAGACACAGTATCTGTGAGTTGTTTGCAGAGGGCAAGGAGACCGTGATGCCTGGGTGCAATGAGGGTACAGGCAGCATATCAGGCTGGAGTCAGTGTATTAACAGGGCCAAGTAGTGGAAGGCCTCCGAGAGCCCCATAAGTATTTTAGCTTTTAATATGAGCGAGAAAGGTAACTAATATGGCATTTTTGGAAAGGTGTTAACCATGTTTGGACGTAATTTTAATGGGACTATTCTTTTTTTTTTTTAATTTTTTTTCAACATTTATTTATTTTTGGGACAGAGAGAGACAGAGCATGAACGGGGGAGGGGCAGAGAGAGAGGGAGACACAGAATCGGAAACAGGCTCCAGGCTCTGAGCCATCAGCCCAGAGCCTGACATCCCAGAGCCTGACGCGGGACTCGAACTCACGGGCCGCAAGATCGTGACCTGGCCGAAGTCGGACGCTTAACCGACTGTGCCACCCAGGCGCCCCTTAATGGGACTATTCTTGAAAATTAGAAGATGAGCTGAAACAAGGAGAACTTTTTTTGGAGATTGTTGCGTTGATCCAAGAGAAAGTAGAGGGGTTTAAAAAGGGTGGTGGAGATAGGTAGTTAGAAATGATAAATCACAAATATTTTCAAAGTAGAGTCAACAAAATTGTCAGATGGACTGATACTAAAGCTTTTGTTGAGTTCTGGCTCCAACAGCAACAGAAAAGGAAATGAGATATATTTGTGAGCAGACTGTCAGGTTCTTACATTAAAAAAAAGGCTATGTTAAGTCTTGATATTTATCCTACAGGTGGCTATGATAACAGTGAGTGTAATATGATTGCTTTATTTTTAACTATGTTGGTGCTACAGTGTTGACAGATTATTAAAATGAAGAGACAAGAAAGTTCTTGAAGGCTATAGAAGGAAAATAATTTAGGTAGGAAGATGAGAATTTGGCAACCAATATTAACAAATATTGTTAAGCACATATTAAATACCAGGTGCACTTCTAGGCATCACAGATTATAGCCATCGACCATAGAGAGAAAATTCACTCTCTCCAGCGTCAAGGGTACTATATATTACTGCAACAATGATCGTCATTCATGAAAGAGGGTAGTGGTCTCTATTTTTGTATATTTCAGGTTGAGAGGGTGTGTGTGTGTGTGTGTGTGTGTACACATTTGAAAGCATCATATGGTATACAATATGAAAATAAGCTGTTGGTTGAATTGTGCCCCTCTCCCCAAATTCCTATATCGAAGCCTTAACCTCAAATGTAACTATATTTGAAATAAGGCCTTTATGTTGGTAAATAAGATTAAATACACTCATAAGGATGGGGCCCTAATCTGAAAATATTGATGTCCTTATGAGAAGAGGAAGAGACATCATAAACCTCTCTCTCTCTCTGCACATGCACAAAGAAAATTTGAGAATACAGAGAAAATAGTCTTTTGCAAGCCAGGAAAAGATGTATAACTAGAAACCAAACCTACAAGCTTCTTGATCTTGGACTTCCAACTTTGAAAACTATGAAAAAATAAAATGATGTCTAAGTCACACAGTCCCTGGTATTCTCTTATGTCAGCCTGAGAAGACAAGTATACAATGTTAACATTCTGTATTACACTATCACTAATTTATTTTCTTTTGCTTCTAGGTCATGTGTATCAATCGATGTTTGATGCACATAAGAGAATATGAACTGGTAAATTTAGTGGACATGAAGCTAATGCAGGGATGTAGGCATCTACATAAATATTGGAATGGTCAGAGAAGACAGACTCCAGGCTGGAATGTATAGATCCTTTTT
The DNA here is from genome assembly GCF_016509475.1 of Prionailurus bengalensis. NCBI lineage: Eukaryota > Metazoa > Chordata > Mammalia > Carnivora > Felidae > Prionailurus > Prionailurus bengalensis. The sequence continues at coordinate 224,492,098 of NC_057343.1, forward strand.
GAACAGCACATAGACTTGTTCTGCCAAGGGAGCTGCTATTTTTGAGCCATTTAGACACTAAAGAATCTGGAAACCACTGATGTACAAGAGCTATCATGGATGCTGGCTCCAAGGTTGCTCTCCCTTGGCTATCTGTAATCTATGAGAACCTAGATTCAGGAAATACCAGGCTTCTGGTTGAATTCTGTTAGCTCCAAAACTATGCTGGAGCACCTATGATTCTTATTAACAATCTGGAGGCCCAGATTTATTGTTTTTTTTCTTTTCAAATTTTTACTTAAATTCTAGTTAGTTATTTACAGCGCGATATTGGTTTCAGGAGTTGAATTGGGTGATTCACCACTTACATGAAACACCCAGTGCCCCTCATTATAAATGCCCTCCTCAACACCCATCACCCATCTAGAGTAGACCTCACCCACTCCCCTCTGCCAACCCTCAGTTTGTTCTCTAAGAATCTCCTAATGTTTTTTTTCCCTTTCTCTGTCTCTCTTTTTTACCCTTTCCCATATGCTCATCTGTTTCATTTCTTAAATTCCACACATGAGTGAAATCATATGGTATTTATCTTTCATTGACTGACTTTGCTTAGCATAACACACCCTAGCACCATCAATATTGTTGGAAATGACAAGATTTCATTCCTTTTAAAATATTTTTACACATATTTTTTTAATGTTTATTCACTTTTGAAAGAGAGAGAGTGCAAGCAGGGGAGGGGCAGAGTGAGAGAGAGACACAGAATCCAAAAGCAGGGTCCAGGTTCAGAGTTATCCACACAGAGCCCAATGTGAGGCTTGAACCCACAAAACATGAGATCATGGCCCAAGCTGAAGTCGATGTTTAACTGACTGAGACACCCAGGTGCCCATGGTGCCCATAGATTCTTTTTTTTTTTAAGATTTCATTCTTTTTAATGGCTAAGTAATATTCCTTTGTACATATATATACCACAACTTCTTCATTCATTCATCAGTTGATGGACATTTAGGTTCTATAAACATGCTGCTATAAACATCAAAGTGTGTGTACCCCTTCAAATCTGTATTTTTGTATCCTTTCTATAAATACCTAAGAGTACATTTGCTGGATCATAGGGTAGTTCTATTTTTATCTTTTTGAGGAACCCCTATACTGTTTTCCAGACTGGCTGTACCAGTTTGCATTCCCACCGATGGTGCAAGAGGGTTCCCCATTCTCCACATCCTTGCCAACATCTGTTGTTTCCTGTGTTGTTAATTTTAGCCATTCTGACAGATGTGAGGTGGTCTCATTGTGGTTTTGATTTGTATTTCCCTGATGATTAGTGATGCTGAGAATCTTTTCATGTGGCTATTAGACACCTGGATGTCTTCTTTGGAAAAATGTCTATTCATGTCTTCTGCCCATTTCTTAACTAGATTATTTGTTTTTGGGGGAGGCGTTGAGTTTGATAAGTCCGTTATAGATTTTGGATACTAACCCTTTATCCAGTATGTCATTTGCAAATATCTTCTTCCGTTCTGTAGACCGCCTCTAAGATTTGTTAATTGTTTCCTTCACTGTGCAGAAACTTTTTATATTGATAAAGTCCCAATAGTTCATTTTTGCTTTTGTTTCCCTTGTGGAGGCCTAGATTTAAAATAGTTTAATTAAGTTCTGAATTCAGGGTTCATATAAATTGTTTTGATGGTCAAAAAGCATCCAGAAGCTGAGTTGCAAGGAGATCATCTAACCCCAGGTGCAAGAAGGTCTGACAATACCACTTATGGATTTCTAGCCTTTGTAGTCCATGAGGGTACATTTGGGAGTTGAAATAGACTTTGATGTGCTATTCTCCCATACCTACCTACTCATTAGGGAAATGAAGTATTAATTATGAAATAAAAAGCACTCCTGATTAAGAGCTGATTTTCTGATAGAAATGTTTGGTAGATGACCAGAGGAAAGGTGCTGTGAGAACAACAGAGAACAAATTGCAGACAGATTTGTTAGTAATAATGCTCCTTATTTTTGTATCAAATACTCTCATGAGGTAAGCAACATATAGGTCAGGTTACTGCTTTTTGTGAGGCTACATGGGGAATTCGTATCACTGTTTTAGTGTCATTCTGTTTAATTTCAAAAAAAGTTATCTTATTAAAATCTGTTCAAGTGTTAAAGCCTAAGGGAAATTGTTGAATTAAATAAATCAAAATGAATAAATTGCCACCTTGGGTAGTTTTTCAATTGATCTTCAAGAAAGTGTTGTAACTCTTCAATGGCCTTGTGGTATTTTTAAAATAAATAATATGGATTAATATGCCCTTTTCTATACATGAAAATAAAACTACTCTAAACTTAATAGATATTCTAATTTTGTTTTATATATTTTTTCTCTATTGTGTGGATTTTTTTTTCAGCCTATTTTTCCTCTGAACCTTAAACAGCAGGCAGCCTGTGGATGGGACTCCAGAGTTCTGTGGATTATAGGAAATTGTCTGCATTATTTAGTGTAATTTGATTTTCTAGGCACAAAACCACATTTGTCAGATTATATTTTGACCTCTTTAACCCCAAAATACTTAAATATCACTTATATATAGAAATCTATTAAAACTATTTCACCCCTTTTTTCAATAAATGGTTCATGTTTGTGCAATTGTTGGCTCTACTGAAGTCAGTTAAGAAGAAACAACTTTTCTCTAAGCAAAATTAATTAGCCCGTGGGGTGCTACAACTGTATGTGAACTTGGCCTCATAAATGACATTCTCCAACTGAGTTAACTGGGGCATAGTGTCAATCTCAATTCAGTGCTAATCTCCTTAGAACTATCTTCTATTTATTAAGTGCATTTTTTACCTTTAATTTAATTTACATGAGAATTTCACTAGCATATGATTTTTTCAGAATCCAAGAATTAGTCCTTAGTGAGGTGAAAACTTCTTATCTTGTTTTAACAAGCTTTTTATTTTTTTGTGGGAATTGAGATTGGGCAATAGATTATAAGGATTAACCAGCTGAAGATTCAATACTCATTCTGCAGCCATATGAGAGAAACTTAATCTTTAAGTGTACAAGGAAAGTGCATCAGAATTCAATGCAATTTACTTTATTTCTGATATTAGGCTCTGTAAACTAATGTGCAATATAATAAACACAATCATGAAGCTCAAGGAATAACAAAATTGGGAATAGACTGTATTAAAGGAATTTATCTGTTCATAGTGTCTTAATTTGCTCTTGAACCAATATACAAAGATTCTCAATTACTCAAAAGGGTCCTCAGAATTAAGATCTCTTTGATTCTAATCTTTTATTTAACTGTTATTTCCACACACACAGTAACTTTCTTGAATAATTTTGTAAGAATAAATACAATTTAATTAATAGTCTGAATGTGTTTCCCAAAGTCAATGGCTATTAATAAAGTTGCTAATTGCTGACATTTATACAAGATTTCTCATTACCAATGTTGAATTCATGTGATAACTTATACTTCCAGTGATGGTTCTCCTTAGACCATTTTCTTTATTCTCTTATACATGTTAATGACTTAAAGTAGTATGTTTTCATTCATATGAATTATTGAAAATATTAAGAAACTTTTTAAATCCTTTTGAAATCGTTGAATAGAACCTGTTGACTTTGAAGACATAATAGTGTCATCAAAAAACAAAAATCTGTATGTGAGAAAATAAAATGTATGAAATCCCACCATAACTGTAACCAGAAGCACAACAGAATAAGAATTTGTGTGTGTGTTGGGGGGGGGGGGGGCTTCTGTCATTAGTCAATACATTTCTTTCAAAGTACATTACAGTTTAGAAAAACTATCGAGCATCAAAATTTTAACATGCATTTTAATTACCAGGATTACAAGATTTGAATTAGAAGTTTCCTTAGATATACGTCATGGATCTCTCTACTATAGCTGTTACCAATGCTCAATTATTCAGTCTTAATACAAATATATTTAACATGCATGCAACCATATAAAACAAATACAAAATTTAAGGGATTATTATAGTGAAAAAGCAAAGATTCCTGAAACTACCTAGATGAAAAAATAAATCTATGACAGACACCGAGTCACATGTTCCATCCTAATGACAGCCCCTTTCCTCTCTTCAAATGCAAACACTATTTTGACCATAATCACTTTTGTATGTTTTTTTTATGTATATCCCAATGTATTAGATTTTAAATATATCTCTATTTTCATTTTTTTTAAGTTTATTGATTTGTTTTAAAAGAGTGCACACAAGTGAGGTAGGGACAGAGAGAGAGGGAGAGTATCCCAAGCAGGCTTTGCGCTGTCTGCATAGAGCCCGATGCAGGGCTCCCTCTCAGGAACCATGAGATTATGACCTGGGCCACGATCAAGAGATGGATGCTTAACCGACTGAGTCACCCAGGCACCCCAAGATAATCTCTACTTTTTAAAGCACCCAGTTTCAGTAGTTTATGTCTCTGATCTTAGAAGTCTCTTTCTTATAATAATCTCAAAACATATCTTTTCATTACTACTAAGATTTGTTACAATATCCTGGAAATACATGATTAGGCCATCATTTTTCTCATAACACAGACTTTCAAGTGATTGAGAAGGTGTCACAATGTTCCAATAATCTTCTGCAAGTTAAACACACCCAGTTCTAAAACCAGACCAAACCAAAAGCAAACAAAAACATAACAAAAACCCCATGTACCCAGTTCCCAAAACATTTTCACAAAAATCACCCACAGAACTGGTTTAAAATATCTATTCTTCGACCTTATTCCAAATCCACTCAGTAAAAACTCTTAGGTACCATATAGTCATCAACCATTTTTAGCCAGCTTCCCATCCTTTCCAACTCTTGTTATTACTTGTGTTTTTGACTTTAGACATTCTGACAGGTGTAAAGTCGTATCTCATTGTGGTTTTAGTTTTCATTTCCCTGATGATTAGTGATGTTGAACATCTTTTTATGTTTCTGTTGGCTATTGTTTTACATATATTAAAATAAAACCTTGTAGAATAGTAATTGCCTTAAGGAACCAATGAACAATGAAGATAAAGACTCACCTCTTGATTCTGTGGTAAAAGAATTGACAAAATTCATACTCTATCCCTAGAAAGGGTCAAAATGAAATGGTGTCTTCACTGGGAAGTCAGAATTCACTTAAAGTGAAGGAAATGGGGGGATACCTCTGAGAATATGCTTATCTATCAATTTTCCTATGTCAATTTATTGCAGGGAATCAGTTGTCCACTTAAGGACCAGATTTACTAGGTACATTTGCAATAAAGGATTGCACTGAATCATAGTTCTGGCATGAGAAATGGGAGTGAGGTAATGTCTTTCCAGTCTTGGCTGATGACATCCCCTATGGTTATTTGTCCATGTTTTCATTTTCTGGTAATCTCACTGGAGTGAAGATACCAGCTAAGAAGACCTTAGAATTCACATAGTGAACAGGACAGAGCTTTTGTCAGACTGGGTCTTTGAATCACCTCATCAAAGAGAACTATCCCACTAGTTTGTTGACTTTAGACTATTATATTGGCAACAAATCAGATTAATTGTATTGTTGCTATTACAAGATTTAGAGTTAATTTTGCTACCACAGCTAACTATCATAAGTGATACAGGGAGCTTTGTTGTGTATTACTTTATGAAATAGATCAGTTGGCTGGTTGGTTGATTTTAATAGAGTTGATCCCAGATGAGGAAGCAGATTGGTTTGGGTTTTCGGGAGGTGAGGAGGACCAGGGAAGAAAAAATAGTACATATATCAAAGTAGTTAGCTTCTATAATGGCAACTTTGCCTAGGTGTTGGTCTAATGCTGTCTGTGTTGACTAGTCAAAGTGGAGACAGAGCAATAGATAAAATCATAAACTCAATTTCTTTAAGCTTAGTGGATGAAGACAATGCTTTTGGCTATAGTTTGTGTGATCTGAGTATACACAACCTGGTAAATACAAGGACAGATTCTGAGCTCTTTTACCCATGGATGCGGTTGGTCCCCACAATGGTAAGTCATTACATATTTTAAATTGAATTGTTTACAATTTGAAAGTAAAACACATTTTACTCCCTCTATTCTGTGTAATATAATGTTATTTTTGATACAAATTAGACACAAACATCTGCTTAAAGCAAGACAAAGTAGGAACAAAAAAAGAAAGCGCACACACACAAAGTTTTAAGCAATGTAGGTGTGTATACACACACATAAACACCAACTACTCAAATATACTTTTATTTTTTGGCTTCTTTAGCTGAAATGTTTTTTACTCTTATAGTTGGTTGTGGGTCTAAGGGCCATAAAACCTCCTTTACAAGGCCCATGTAGACAGTCAAGCATGTCATATTGCCAAGTAGGAGTTTTTCCTCCCATTTGTTTTCAAACTTTTGTGACAACAGCAAAAACAAATGTAGTTTCCCCATTTTAATATTATTTTGCATCTATCTTTTGGAAAATCCCTCTGGACCTTGTTTCAAATGGAGGGGAAAAGTTCTAAAAGTAAATTACAAAAATAGTTTCTACTTTAGTATTAAATGCAGGAAAAGATTTACATAAAGGAAGGGAAAATGAGAATAAAGATAAACAACAGCAAAATTTTTCAAAACATAGGGCTTTGAAAAATATTTCTAAAATTTATTAAAATGTCAGATGTATAGTAATTTATACATTGTTGTTATATCTGGAATATTTCCAACTTTAGGCTATTATAATAGAGACTGGGAACAAAAAAAAACTATTTACAGAGATCAAAGAGTTTGCAATTTTTAAATTCTCTTCTTCAATGTAGTCTTCTTTTCTTTGCAAATGAATCAATTTATCTCATCTTTAACTGAAATCTAATGATACTTCTGGCTGAGCTTGAGGGTATAAAAATGCAATCAATTTATTTTTGCTTAATAACTCTTGCAATGCCTTGGTGTAAACATTGCTTATGTTTGTTTGTATACTTATGTTAAAAATTCCAAGCAGAAAATAAGCAATCTTTGTAATACCAAGTCCCTAAGTACTCTTTCTTTGAATCAACCTTATTAAATATACAACCTATGCAAATTAAATCCAAACAATAAGAATTTGTAAATATAATGTAATCATTTACGTCTCTTAAAATTGAAAATGAAGTGGAAGAATTTTCTCTTCAGCAGTGTTTCCAAAGTCACAAGTTTCTTTGACTTGAAATGCTTGAAACTGCGACAAGTTGCATCAAGAGTACCTTTTAGAAGTAGGGCCCATAACTCTGTACATACTTTTAGAAATAAATGAATGAGTGGATGAATGAACAAAACAATAGCTTTTATTTTTCATCTTTTCCTCAAAGAGGTCAAGAACAGTAGTAATGAATTCTTACTGTTCATTAAGTAGTAAATACTGCCTGGGGCTCCTGGGTATCTCAGTTGGTTAAGCCTCAGACTCCTGGTTTCAGCTCAGGTCATGATCTCAGGGTTTGTGAGGTCGAGCCCCACATTGGGCTCTGCACTGACAGTGGGGAGCCTGCTTGGGATTCTCTCTCTCTCCCTCTCTCTGCTCCTCCCCTGCACATGCTCTAAATAAATAAATAAATAAATAAATAAAATAATAAAATAAAATAAAATAAATAAAAAATGCCTACAATATAGAAATAAAAGTATCTATATCAAAACTATGAAAAATCATTGCTCTTGACTACATTATTTTAAAAAAAAAATTTTAACATTTATTTATTTTTGAGAGACAGAGCATGAGCAGGGGAGGGGGAGAGAGAGAGAGGGAGACACAGAATCCGAAGCAGCCTCCAGGCTCTGAGCTGTTTGTTAGCACAGAGCCCGATGCGGGGCTTGAACTCACAAACTGAGAGATCATGACCTGAGCCGAAGTCGGACGTCCAACCGACTGAGCCACCCAGGCGCCCCAGCTCTTGACTACATTATTTTTAAAAGGAACACTATCGCTTCTGTGAAACAAATTGTTAACAAGGAAATTGCTTTCAGAATATGATATTTTTTAGTTTTTAAAAATTCACATTTTTACGTAGCTGAAGTTTGGTAGCTTACTTGTTTTTTCAACCATTTACTAAACTTTACAGGCAGCACTTAAATTTTAGCTTCACTAAATAACCTGTGGTAAATAAAACATTTCTTATTTGCCTTTAATAAAAGTCATACTTTTTTTTTGTTGTTAGAGACTCATTCATTTGTTCAGCAAAATTTTCATTAAGTACTTATGACATTCCAAGCTCTATTTAAAGTGTTGGAGACAGAGAGGAATATGTTTGAAGAAGGTTTTGTCTTCGTGGACTTAACTCCTACAGGTAAATATAACAATGAATAAACAGGTAAAGAAATAATGAATATAACACAATGTAATAAATTCAAGGTAGGCAAGTAGATCAAGAGTGACTGAGTTGAAAGGATGGAGTTACTATTTTAAGAAGGAAATCAAGGAAAGCTTTTCACTTGGCAAAATGCAAACAGAATCCTACATGAGGGAAAAGAGCCAGTCGTATGAAGATCTGTGGGAAGACTGTTCCAGGGAGAGAGAATCTGTTGACTAAATGCCCTAAGATGGAAATAAGTTTGAGAATGAGGAAATGACAGAAAGTAAGTGTGTTTTGAGGATAGACAGTGAGGGAGAATATGGTCAGAAGATTATGGAGAAGAATCCTTTATGTCCTGATAGCCCAGTGTGAGGTTTTGAGATTTTGTTTTTAGGTGAAGAGAAGCCCAGGTTTGAAATATGAGCATGTCATAACTGTACTTAGAGCTAAAGCTTACAAATTCACTCTAGGTGATATGTGGAAAATGAGTCTATGGGGAGGGTCAGGCAAAACTGAAAATATGGTGATGAGTTTGAAGGTTGTGGAATGGTCCAAATGCAAGACAGTGATCATTTGTACGAGATGATATCTGAGGAGTTTAGTAAATTGTAGGTTATCATGATTCATATAATGTGTCAACTTGCTCAGGCTATGATATCCAGTTGTTGAGTCAAACACCAGAAGTTGTTGGGAAAGTATTGTTTAGCTGTGAATAGCACTTATAGCAACAGGCTTTGAGTAAACAAAATTACTCTTCAAGATGTTGGTGTGCCTCTTTCAATCAGTTGAAGGACTTAAGAGAAAAGATTGAAGGAAGGGTTAGAAGGAAGAGGAAGGGATTTTGCTTCCAGAGTGCCTTCAGACTAAGAACTGCACCATCACTCTGGCTACAATTTACAGATGTTACCCTTCCCAGTGGCTACCAACCATGGTACCCCCACAATTGCATGAGCCTAAAATTACCTAAAGTTCCTCTGTGTGTATATCTCCATCCCATTGGTTCTGTTTTTCCTGATTAATACATAGGTTATTGCTATGCATAGAGTTGATGGGATGTATGTGGGCTGTGAGTGAGGAAAATCAAGGATGTGTTTTATGTTTGAGTTCTGAACAACACAATGAGTACTGATGCTGTTACCTGGTCCAGAAAGCAGACTGGAATTGCTTTATGTGGAGGAGAGATCAAGTTTTCGGTTTTGGGCCTCTTAGAGTCCCATCTTCATTTGTGATCAGATATACACCTGAAGTGAAACAAGAATGAATCAGGCCTGAGATAGATCCTCATACTCATCACGGTGTGCGTGCTATTTAAAGCCAGGGACCTAGACAAGATCACCTGGAAAGAGTTGACAGAGAGCCTAGAACTGAGTCCTCGTTCAGAAAGAGGGAACGAGCGAAGGACACTGGATAAAGTGTCCAAACTGTAAGAAACAATACAAGAAGAAAAGGACAGAAGAAGTATCACTTCTAGTGGAGGTGGCAGAGAGAGGTCATTGGTGTTCTTGAGAGGACAGTTTTCACAGTAGACCAGGACAAAGCCTCAAGTAGAAATAGGCTAATATAAAAAAGAACGGCTTGAGAACAGAGATGGTGACAAGAGTCATCCTTTGATCATGTTCATATCAATGGTTAAAAGTAAATTGAGAATCTTTTAAAATTCTGTTGAACCTCTTACACTAGATTTTAACTTGGAATTTTTAATGTTTATGTGACTGCTAAAATAAACATGTCTAGCAGTGACTACTTTTACTTTTTTTGTCTTTTCTTCCTATAAAATTAAGTAAAGAAAGTAGACTGAAGAATTATAGGGTCTTTTATTTTACCACGTTTTATTAATGTAATTTTGCTTTGTTTCCTTTTTAATAAGGGTCTAAGTTTGCAGAATTTACTTTTCTTACAGTTTCTATAGATTACAACCGGTTTAACGTCCTGTTCTCTTAAGTATATCAAATTATATAGGGTGTCAATGGGCATTAGGAACCATTCCATAATAATGTAGTAAATCAATTTAAGTAGGCAATAAGGAACCCAATAAAACTAAAGTAATATTTAGATAACCATATGAAAATCTGGGGCAGAGGGTAGAAAGGTGATTTACAACTCCTCTGTTGCCATTGCAATAATGTCAGACTGTTGTTTCAGGAATGAAAATATCCATTTTGAATAGATTTTAATATTGAAAATACCACAAACTAAGATATAAACAAATTCTTAAGAATGTTGACTACTGAAATGAAATTAAATCAAATCAATAGATATGAGAGCCAACTTCACCTCTGTAAACCACATGATGATAGCACAAAGTTAGTTGTTTTCACCACAAGAAAAGATGGTAATTATGTGGCTGGATGAGGGTATTAGCTCACACTATGGTGATAATCATTTTGCAGTATATAAGTGTGTCAAGTCAACTCAGTGAACACTTTACTTAAAATGTTTTATATTGATTTTTTTCAAAGCTTAGGGTGGGAAACTTAATTATAATTAGTGCTAATGGTCAAATGGGAGAAAACCAGTTTTCAAAAAAACTCAAAACTATCTTTAGTACTGAGAATGAAAAGATAGATAGATGGATAGATAAAAGAAAAAGAAAAAGAAAAAAAAAAGAAAAAGAAAAAGAAAAACAGGGGCACCTGGGTGGCTCTGTCGCTTGGGTGTCTAACTGTTGGTATTGGCTCAGGTCATGATCTCAGGATCATGGGATGGAGCCCTGCATTGGGCTCTGTGCTGATAGTGCAGAGCCTGCTTGGGATTCTCTCTCTCCCTCTATCTCTGCCGCTCTCTCCTGCTTCCTCTCTCAGAGTAAATCATAAACATGGAAAACAAGCAAAACAAAATAAAAAATTTACAATATCAGTGCTCTTGAGATGTAATACTCTTCTTCATATTAAAAAAAAAAAATTGCTGGCCACCTGGGTGGCTCAGTCGGTTAAGTGGCCAACTTCGGCTCAGGTCATGATCTCGTGGTCCGTGCGTTCGAGCCCCACGTCAGGCTCTGTGCTGACAGCTCGGAGCCTGAAGCCTGCTTCGGATTCTGTGTCTCCCTCTCTCCCTGACCCTCCCCCATTCATGCTCTGTCTCTCTCTGTCTCAAAAATAAATAAACGTTAAAAAATTTTTTTTAAAAATAAAAAAAATTTTAAAAAATGCAAAATTTCTACAAAGATTAAAATATATTAGCAATAGTACTTACTATCAACAAATGAGAAAATTTCTCAGGTGAATATACAAAATATTTAACACACTAGTGTTAATAATTCATTTTTAACCTGTAGCTATGAAACATTCATATCTTCACTCATAAAGAAACACCTATATTTAAAAGTGATATGCTAATAAGATTTCATTAGAAAACTTCATGAATTTATGCCCATTTCATATATCTCAAAATAAATTAAATATAAGAATCAAATTTAATTATTTCTTTTTACATTTACTTAGTTTTGAGAGAAAAAGTGTGTGAACACCAGCAGAGGAGGGGCAGAGAAAGAGAGGGAGGGAAAGAATCCCAAGCTGACAGTGCAGAGCCCCAGGAGCCTGGCGTGGGGCTTGATTTCACCAATTGTGAGATCATGACCTGGGCAGAAATCAAGAATCAGATGCTCAACCCACTGAGCCACCCAGGTGCCCCCGAATCAAATATAATTATTAAATGTAGATGTATACATTTCAGTATTTAATTCTTGAAGCAAAAGAAAATGTTTCTTGCTTTTTTTTTATATGACATTGTATTAATTTGATAGGGTGGCTACAACAAATTTCCCATAAACTGACGGGTTTAAACAACAGAAAAAATACATTGTCTCATGGTTCTGGAGGGAGGAAGTCCAAGATCAAGGTGTTTACAGGATTGGTTCCTTCCATGGACTGTGTAGAATGATGGTTTCACATGGCTCCCCTAGCTTCTGATGGTTTGCTAGCATCTTTGATGTCCCATGCCTTTTAGATCATCATCTTGATCTCTCTTTTCATATTCACATGGTATTATCCGTTTATTGATATCTGTGTCTAAATTTCTACCTTTTATAAGAACATCAGTCCTATTCTATTAGAGGTCACCCTAATGACTTCAGTTTAACTGGATTTTCTCTATAAAGAACCTGATCCAAACAAGGTCATATCCTGAGGTGGTACCCAGGTTAGGACTTCAACATATGAACTTGTTTGTGGAGACACAATTCAACCCATAACAACCTGCTTTCTAGCCTCCCAAAATACATGTCCTTCTTACATGCAAAATATGTTCACTCCATCCGTACAGCCCCAAGTTTCTTAACTCATTCTAGTATCAACTTTAAGTTTAAAATCTCTTCCAAGCATCATCTAAGTAAGGTATGCATGAATCTTGAGGTGTGATTCATCCTGAAGCAAAATTCCTATTCATATGTTGACCTGTAATATCAAAAAACAAGTTCTTTGGTTTCAAAACACAGTGATGTTTCAGGCATAAGATAGACAGTCTTATTTCATAAGAGAATAATTGGAAGGGGAAAAGGAAAAAAAAAAGAAAAAAAATACTTGCAGATCTCAAAACCTGGCAGGGGAAATTCCATTAGATTTTAAGCTTGAGAATCATCCTCTTTGGCTTTATGATGCCCTGCTTCCTGGATTCCTTAGTAAAGCAGCCCAGTCTTCTAGAAGCAGAACTGCCACTCCCCCTTCTTGAGCAGTGGTCCTGCTCCTTCTGCCATAGATGATAATCTTCTGAAACCCCAAGGAGATGACTCTCTTCTCTGGATCCATGGCCCTACCCTCAGTGATTTTTCCTTCAATGGCTCTGTCCTCAAAATCATTCTCTCCTCCTGTCCAAGTTGGCAGGGTGTTTGCTTTTATAAGATTCTCAAAACTCTTGAAGCCTCACATGAGATTCACTGAAGTCCAAGACAAAAGGAACCTCCACGATATTTCTTGAATAATTCTATCTGTATTCCTGGATTCTGCGGACATGGTTGATTGGATTAACCATTACACAGGAAGTATCTTTAGCTAACTATCCTCTGGCTACACCCTTGACTATATTTCAAGAACACACTATCTGAAGAAGCTGAAATCTTCCACTTCACCAAGTGCAATTTCTTTTGGCCCAGGATTTCCTTCTTTAATTTATTTTTCTCCTCTTGCATTTTACTATAAGCAGCCAGGAGGAGCCGCTCCACACTTTCAGCATTTTATTTAGAAACCTCCTCTGCTAAATATCCAAGTTCATCACTTGCCAGTTTTACCTTCCATTTGACAAAACCCAATTCAAATAAGTCCTTCGTCATTTTATATCCAAAGTTTGTCTTTTCTCCAGTTTCCAATAACGTTAATCATTTCCTTCTGAGAGCTACCAGATCATCTTTAATATTCATATTCCTAAAAATATTCTGTTCATGATGATACATGTATTGTCTAAGATAATAGAAGCTTTCTCTATAGCTTTCCTCTTTTTTATTTTTTATTTTTTTGAGCTTTAACCAGAATCACTCTTAACATCCATATTTCCACCAAGAGTCGGTTCGAGGCAGTCTAGACCTTTTCACATCACACATCTCAAAAGTCTTCTAGCCTCACTTTTCCAGTTCCACATTTTGTTATGGAGGCTATCTATTCTTGGTACCAAAATCTGTATGAGTTTGCAAGGGCTATGTTAACAAAGTACTGCAGACGGTTGACATAAGCAATAGTAATATATTGTCTCCTAGTTCTGGAGGCTAGAGGTCCAAGATCAAGTTGTCAGCAGGGTTGGTTCTAAGAGCAATGTGGAAGAATCTCTTTCATGCCTCTTGCCTTGCTCCCAATGGTTTGCTGTCAATCTTAGGATTCCGTGGCTTGTAGAACATCAACCCCGATGTCTGCCTTCCTCACCACATGACATTCCTCCTCTGTGCATGTCTGTGTTTAAAATTTCCCTTTTTGGGGTGCCTGGGTAGTGCAGTGTGGTAAGCATCTGACTCTTGATCTCAGCTCAGGTCATGATTTCACTGTATGTGAGTTCAAGCCCCGCATGAGGCTCTGCAATGATGGCACAGAGGCTCCTTGGGATTCTGTCTCTCCTTCTCTCTGCCCCTCCCCAGCTTGTATTCTCTCTCTCTCTCTCTCTCAAAATAAATAAATATACTTAAAATTTCCCATTTTGTGAGGATATTAGTCATACCATACAAAAGTCCAACATAATTAACTCATTTTGATTGGGTTACCTCATTTTAATTGGACAATTTAGTCACATCCATGAGATTAAAGGAGATGACTAAATTTTAAAGGAGATAAAGTTTTTCCATGAAATATTTTCTTGTTATTTCTGTAGCATTACGTATTATAATGGTTAAATAATCCTCCGTAACTAACAGAGTTATCCTTACTGTTTATGTTCAGACCCCTAACCATTAGATTTCTCTTACTCTGTCTGAATAGAAACTTATCTTGAAGGGAATTCTACTTTTACTGGATATACTTATTTATCCTATGGGTTTTACTTATTTATTGTGATACGATACTTCCATGTAAAATTTCAAATTGCCCAATTAACATCTAAAAAGTATTTTCCCATTTTGCTGACATGAATATTTTTTGGAAATTACATTTTTAATCCTAATATTCAGTGGCTGTAATGAAAATGAACTATCTTTATCTTTTTTCTAAAGCCTCTCTTTTCAATTCCCTCTGTACATTTCCAGATGTTGTCTCTTTTTAACTTTTATTATTTCCTTTTCCACTATGTCATGTCCCGATATAATTTGTGTCCAATAAACCCTTCTGTGAAATTGCCTTCTAAACCTCAATCTATATTCCAATCTCCAGGCTTCAATAATTCAAAAAGCTGGCTGGATCTTTGTCACAGGATGACCTCAAATCTATCATCTGCCACAAACTGAACTTGCGCATAACCATTCTTCTTCCTGACCTCACTTTCACTATCGATGTCACCTGGCTCAACCTTAGAGTCATGGAGACTCATCCATCTATCTTACACCATCACTTACATGCCATCACAAGTAATAGATTCTTCATGTAGCATCTTGAAACGCAACTTCATTTCCACATCCATTAATAAAGTGCTACTCTAGGTGCCTCTTACTTAGTATATTGTAATATTCTCCTCCTTTTTCTTCCTTTCTGTGATGTCACTCCACCTCACTCTTTCCTAGCAGCACCATCAAATTAATGTAATCAAATTTCATGGGCTGAGATTTCAAGATGTCTATTAGATACCTAGATCTAATTTTCTGTTTTCAAGAAACATATTCTAGTTGGGTGACAGCTGCATAAATTTAAAGGTAATACTAATTAGAAGTGCTGAAATAGAAACATGCATACTTAGATTATGAATGCAGGCAATTCAGAATTTCTTCTTGGGGATTCAGGGTAAATTACATGGTGGAGATGGAAATGGAAGGTGAGTGGGAGTTCTGCTGGCTGATAAGCACATTCCAAATACTAGAAACGTCAAGTGCAAGTGCATTGTGGCATCTGAATATGTGGAACTTTAATGAGAAGCAGGTGGTTGTCAATGAGAGAAAGCAAGCAGAGCCTGAATTGGAAAATACTCTAAGTTATCTAAAAGTTTGATGGAAATGTATGTTATAGTGCAAGGAGAGGAGTAGAGTGAGGCTGAAGGTAACAGAATTAATTTAATGCACTCCAAAAGGGGACTTCCAATGTCAGTCGTAACAGGTGAAGAGGTTGAAATTTGTCAGTCACACTCTTACAAGAAAAAGCTGAAGAAACCGAAAATTAATAACTTTTGTTGGACTCATCAAAGAACTGATATTACAGATCTCCATCACTCCAATATCTGCAGAGCTAGCTACATTCAGGGGGACACAGCTGAGATCTACTTATCTGAAACAGAAGTTGTTGAAGATAGAAACTATTTGGAGTACTTAAATAATAATGTGTTTGATTTTTCGGAGGCTGAATCTGGACAATCTGTGAGAAATAACTTGGAGCTCCATATTTAGGAAAACTTGCACTCTCATGAAATTTACACCAAAGAACCCCAACACGCTTTCATGATGAAGATGAGACAATGAGACTCTAGTGTGTCTGATCGGGGGAAAGGTGAGTAATCATTTTGAAATAACACTTGTGGCTTTCACCAGGACAAATATATAGCCTGTGGGGTAAGATATTTTACCAGAATTCTATCCTTACAGAGGTAAGAAGTTTTTTTTTCACTCCAGCCCCATCTCACCTTCCTATTTCTCCCAAAAAAAGAAAAAAATAAACATAGTCAACAAGTGTGTTGGTTATACCAAAGAAATAGATGGGAAATGCTGTAGCCAGTGAATGGAGTAGGAAATAATGGAAGAAAAAAAAAACCCATTGAAGGAACCTTGGTAAAGGACACAGCACAAAACACAGGTCCAATAAACTAATGAGATTTTATTGGAATATTATAGAACACTCTCTCTCTCTTCCCCCACACCTTACCTGCACACCAACATGGTTCTGCTGTAATAACCATAGATTATAGCTGAAAGACCTGTGAGACACAGTCTCTGTGGAAGAATGCTTAGGAAAGCCCACATTAAGAGGAGACAAAAAATAAGAAGACTAAAAACAATTTAAACTTTGTGCAGGTATAAACAAACATTTCAACAACAAAATCATAACTCATGACAAAAGGAAAGAAAAACAGTCTGACTAGACAAAGATGTCATCAAAGACTCAAAAAGAAGGCATCAGTTAGTATCAACAAATCAATTATTTAAAAATAACGGTGATTAATATGTTCAAAGGTTCTAATGGAAAGATCAGAAAAGACGTAACAGTAGATGAATAATATAATAGAGATGGAAATTCTAAGAATAAAAGCAAAAGGAAATGCTAGAAATTAAAAACACTGTAACAGAAATGAAGACCACCTGATCAGTAGAATGGAAATAATCAGGGATCTTGATGTACGTCAGTAGAAACTCCAAACTGAAAAGTAAAGAGAAAAAAAGAATGGGGGAAAAAAGAAAAGAACATTCAAGAAATGTGAGACAATAATAAAAGGTGTAACATATGTTTAATTAGAAGACCAGAAGGAAAACTGAGAGAGAATAGGTGAAATTTGGGAGGTAGTAATGACCTAGAACTTTCCAAAATTAATGGTTGACAGGAAGAGGAAGGAAGTATTTAACATGGTGCAAAAAAAACAGAAAACAAAAACCAGGAACCTAAATCCTAGTTTCCAAAGCTAATGAGATCACCCTTCAAAAGTGAATGAGAAAGGACTTCCTCAGACAAATACAATAAGAAGGAACTCATTGTCAGAAAACCTGCCCTACAGGAAATATTAAAAGATTCCCAGACAGAAGGAAA
Source organism: Prionailurus bengalensis (assembly GCF_016509475.1). NCBI lineage: Eukaryota > Metazoa > Chordata > Mammalia > Carnivora > Felidae > Prionailurus > Prionailurus bengalensis. The sequence goes on from NC_057343.1 coordinate 224,509,650, forward strand.
AGTATATAGATAAGAAAACTGGATCTATATAAAAGGAGATCTTTATCAAAGGAATAAATGGAGGAATTTTTTTTTCATTCTTTATATAAAAATAATGGTCTTGTTAAAGCAATAATAGTAACCAATTTTAGCACATAAATGAGAGAAATGAGCAATATCACAACGCATGTGAGGGAGAAAGTGGAAATACTCTGGTATCAGCTGACTGCCGGGCCCTTGAAAATACAGTGCTATTTGAAAGTGGACTTAGTTAATTACAATGTATATTATACATTTTTTAATGACTGATAAAGAACTGAAGACAAACGATAATTCATAGGCCAAGAGAATATTAAGAATAATAGATTATGGTATATTACATAATAATCATCATCATAATAATAAGAAAATATTGCAAATATAAGAGTCTAAGAAGGATATAAAATATAATTTACACTAAGGTTAGACTGGCTAAGAAAGAAGACAGAGAGGTAAAAGAAGATAACTGAGACTTTTTACTGGAAATTTCTTGATGCTCACCAATTAGCTATTTTTCCTAAATCTCTGATCATTGACCTGCCCACTCAAAAATGTTCAATGGTTCTCAGCTATTACATTGAGTAGTGGTACAGCACAACCTACCTGGAATGTTTAATTTCATGGGTCAGTGGGCTAGGCTATGGTGTCTAGGTATTTCATTTAGTGGCCACCATGAAGGTATTTTTTAGATAAGATATTTAAATTAGTGGACTTTGAGTAAAGCAGATTGACTTCCATAATATTGGTGGGACAATTCTAATCTTCAAAGACACTTAAGAGAAACATAAACAAAAACAAAACAACAATACCTAAAACTGAGGTCCCCTGAAGAAGAGAAAATTCTGCTTGTAGACTGCCTTTGAACCCTTCCCTAGATCTGCATCTTGTCATCCTGTCCCATAGATTTCACACTTTCAGCCCCCAAAATGGCACGATCCAATCCTTTAAAAAAAAATTCTCTCTTTTCCAGTCTCTCTCTCTCTCTCTCTGTCTCTCTCTCCACACACACACACACACATACACACACACCACTAGTTGTGTTTGTGTAGATAAGTACCTTTCATGGATTATTTCCAAGTATTTTCATGTAGATGCCTCAGATTTTGCCAAAATGTGTTATTTGAATTTCCCATACACACTCAATAACAAGAAGGTCGTTTCCACTGAATCTATTTCCCAATGTGCTTTCCACCAAGACTAGCTCTCTATATTCTTGTAATTTCTCAAGACCATTCTGAAATATAATTTACCCATGGGATGCCTGTCTGGTGATTTGGAAGAGCACGTGACACTTGATCTTGGGGTCATGAAATTGAGCCCCACATTGCATATAGAGATTACTTAAAAATAAAATCATAAAAAATATATGTAAAATTTTCCCTGATCCATTGGGATTCACCCAAAAATGTATTGTTTACCTAGTATACAATTATACGGTCCAATATAATTTTTAAAGCATTGTATATTCTGTAAGGTATTATTAATAATTTAACAATCTTTCTATCATTAAACTTTAGATATTTTTCAAAAATTTCCAAGGAGGCTCAAAAAACGCCTCCCAAAATATACTCTCATCATTACCTCTAGAAATTGAGAATGCTGTTTCATATGGAAAAAAGAAACAGGCAAGGGGGAATCTTTGCACGTCTGATTAAGTTAAAGATATTGGGATGGACAGATTATTCTGGATAATAAAGTTGGGTCCTAAATGCAATCATATATAACTCTAGAAAAGGAAGAGAAATGAGATTGTACACACACAGATGAGAAGGCGCTGAGAATGGAGACTTGAAGAAGTTGGCTTGAAGATTGGGCTATCATAAGCCAAGGAATTCTGGCAGCCATCAGAAGTCAGAAGAGGCAAGGGACAGATTTCCTTCTAGATCTTCCAGAGGGAGTATGACCCTGCCAACACTTCAGCTTCGGACCAGTGATAACAATTTCAGATTTCTGACCTCCAGAATTAAAGAGAATGAATTTCTGCTATTTGAAGCCACCATGTTAATGGAAATTTTTTGCAGCCACCATCACAAACTAATACACTAGTGACATTCATTTTACTCTTTCCAGTCTTTCTGGGGTCTGTCTAATTTCTGTTCTTGGGTTCTATGCTTCCTCCCACAATACAACAATTTCACCCATCATACTTTTTATCTAAAGTTATATTCTGTTACTAACAACTGACACAAGTCTTATTAATATACTACATGAATCCAATTTGAGTAAATTAATAAGGAAACTATACATTATATACAAGGAATATTGGATAAGGTTTAATAGAAGTTGGGGGATATAAATTTCTTTGGTCAAAAAAATGTGAGTGGATGTGACATGTGTCTTTTACGAGCAGAAGCTTGAAAGTATCACATGGTTGGAATCTTTCCACTTCCATCTTCAGCAAGGCCAGAATATACCAGACAGGTACAGCACCTCTTTGATCCCAGATGAGGAGAGCCATAGATGACTCAAGGAGATATAATACGAGCAAAACAAAAGAAAAAAAAAACCTGCTGATGCAAATTTCTTGTTTGCTTGACCTATGCTTCTGTCTCTTCCTGCGTGCGTGTGTGTGTGTGTGTGTACCAACATCTTCTAGTTCTTTATCCACGTATTGAAGCAAGACTGAATAACAGCAGTTCATTTTCATATCACATAGACTTCAAGACACATTGAGGTACTGTTTCTGAATCCCAAATTCAAATATTCAGATTTTTATTATTGAGGGTCTTGTTTCAACATTTCCCAAGTCCATTCTTGTCCAATCAACTCTGACCAGGTGATTGTCTTCAAACATGACTGCTAGGCCTCTTCCTTTACACAAGATCAATTTTGAAAATAGAATTAATGGTCGTATGTTGGATAAGCATCCTGAAAAGTATTTACTACATTTGCATTGAATATGGTGGTCCAGGGAAAAGTATACTACTGTGTCTAATCAATCTTTTAAAAAGCTTTAAGGTTTATTTTATGAGATTTTACACTTTTTATTAACTTCTTTTTAAGTCGATACATTAATGTTAGAGCGATCACTAAGAAAGTTAGTAATACTATTTCTGTTATATCACGACTGGCAAGCCTGCATTTTGTTTTTGAAAGTTACTAAGGTGATAAGCTGACTGTAAGCAGAGTTCTGTTCATGTAAGTAAAGTATTTTGATTTGTGTCAGGAAGAGAGAGAAGTTCATGGACAATGAATTTTGCCCTTTAGTTGTTTCAAAAGACATGATTCATCAGTATATGATGGTCTATATATTGATTCATACCAAAGAAACATATCAGAACACTGCAGTACTGTGAAAATAAGCTCAGTGGTAGCCCACATTTGGACAGTTTAAGCCTGAAGTATTTTACATATCACAGAGAAACTCTATTTTAAACTTTCACCATATATATCTCTCTTCTGATAGAAGAATTCCTTTGTAGTTTAGAGACATTTTAGCCAAGTTTTCTTAAAAATAATAGCACTGCATTTTTGTATACTGTCTTCAAAAAACCTTCTGTCATATTATCTTTTATTTTTTTTTAGTTTTCACAACATCCTTGTGAGATGAATAGTTGAATTATTATCAATTTAGATAAGAGTTATTATCATCAGAGCTCAGAAACAATTAAAAGAGAGAGACCTAGAAGTGACTTTACTTGAAGAAAACTTTTACTGGGGTAAATAGAGTAATACTGAAATGCCCTTCTAGGCACGCCTGTTGGAAAGAATATAGTGAATTGAAACTGATCTGGAGGCAGACTCTTGGAGACTGGTCATTTAGGGGAGGTGAGGACAGTCCCTCCTCCCATGGAAGAGAATGAAAATCCATAAACCACTTTTAGGACAGAGTGGTGACGTCACCTTTGATTTGGGCCACAGCCAATGAGAAAGTGTAGAAAGAGGGTGTCTTACAAAGGGGTTGTGATACCAAGGCCGAGTAGCAGCAGAAGTCCTCAGGGATGTTAGAAAATTAAGGGGATCAACTAGAGTGGTCTCAGAGTAGTGAATCCAGTACAGCGTTCAAGGAGAAGTTTCTGTCCCAACATCAGAAGTGATGATTGATCCTGTAGACTGAAAAATACACACACACACGCACACACACACACACACACACACACACACACATGCAGACACACACACAAACATATATATATATACATACACGCCTGGTATATGTGTTCATGCGGCAATCTTTCTCATCTAAAGAATGATCTCTATTGAAATTTTAATGAAAACACTGTAATTGTAGAATAAGATGAATGTAAAATATGAAAACACTTTTTAAAACATTTACATATCTATTTTGAGAGACAGACAGAGAGAGAGCTTGCACAAGTGGGATAGGAACAGAGAGAGAGGGAGAGAGAGAGAATCCCAAGCAGGTTCTGCGATGTCAGTACAGAGCCCGATGTGGGGCTCAATCCCACAAACTGTGAGATCATGACATGTGCTGAAATTCAGAGTCGATGCTTTACTGACTGAGCCACCCGCGTGCCCCGAAAACATACTTTTATATTTGTTTCTCTCAAATAAATTATGAAGGTGTAAAAATCAAATTGTGAAAGAAAGCCACCCAAAACCTATTTAAACATATATTTTACATATAATATGAATATACTATAGTGTATGAAACTTTTTATTCCAAAGAAAATATGACGTCGAAAATAGGAAATTGCCTAAAAAGCTTAAAAGTTTTTCAACACAGGGGTGCCTGCGTGGCTCAGTCAGTTAAGTGTCTGACTTCGGCTCAGGTCACGATCTCACCATGCACAGGTTTGAGCCCCACATTGGGCTCTATGCTGACAGCTCAGAGCCTGGAGCCTGCTTTGGGTTCTATGTCTCCCTCTCTCTTTACCCTTCACTGGCTCACACTCTGTCTCTCTATCCCTCTCAAAAATAAATAAATATTAAATTTTTTATAAGTTTTTCAACATAATTTTAAGAAAACAACTATATATGTGTGTGTATCATGTATATAATATACATATATATGTATGTATACTATATATATGTACTGTTACACACACAGAATTATATAGTTGAGCCAAATATTTCATTTTTAGTTACATTTACTCTTTGTGCTCTTTCTTAACCACAAATTTTCCTCTTCATGGCAAACCAACTTTTCAAAAACAACCTCTCTAACACATTCCTGTGTTGTATACACAGGAGGTCTCTCATTCATTTTATGTATAGCCTTTATTTTTATACTTGCCGACACAGAATTCATAACATTCCCCCTTAATAGAATGTAGATAATAGATAATAGATTACAAACCATATTCCTCTTTGTAAACGCAGTTTGTAGCCCCAGTGTGTTTGCTGAAAACTGCCCCCAAACTCCCAAATATGTATATTAGCCACTTGGCATTAATACAGAGATCATTACACACAGAATTCTGTCTCTAATATTTCAGATATCATAAAACCTTTTCCTTATGTTGTGTGCCGGATACTGTGAGGTAAGGAGTAGGTATCAACCTCATGTTTCTGCTTCAAGGACATCTCCTTGGTTTTCTGCTGTTCCAATATGTGTTCATTGAGCACCACCTCTGTGGCAAGCAAACCTTGGGACTTGGGATATATCAGTAAACCAAACTGACAGAAAACCCTGCCTCCACAGAATCTGAATTCTATACTTTTTCACCAAAATACAACTTGAGTTTTCACTTTTTTTTTGCTGCCATATAAACCTAATTTAAATGCATCTTTTTGTAGAATTAGGCGAGGATAGAAGTATAGCTTAGCAAAGAGTGAAATATATAGGTACATCTGAGCCGTAAAAGAGGAGAAGGATTTAGGAATTTTTCTGAATGTGATCTCTTCTAATCCTCACAGAAAATGAATTTTTCACTAAGGAGATTGGTATTCAAGGTGATGTTACACAGGTTATATTAGATGTCACTGAGTTAGAGCCCCTTTTTTCTTTAAATTTGGCTTCTTTATTTTTTAAATTTTTTTAGTGTTTATTCATTTTTCCAACGTTTATTTATTTTTGAGAGAGAGAGAGACAGAGCATGAACGGGGGAGGGGCAGAGAGAGAGGGAGACACAGAATCGGAAACAGGCTCCAGGCTCTGAGCCATCAGCCCAGAGCCCCACGCGGGGCTCAAACTCACGGACCGCGAGTTCGTGACCTGGCTGAAGTCGGACGTTTAACCGACTGCGCCACCCAGGCGCCCCTAGTGTTTATTCATTTTTGAGAGAGACAGAGCATGAGTGGGGGAGGAGCAGACAGAGAGGAAGACACAGAATCCAAAGCAGGCTCCAGGCTTCAAGCTGTCAGCACAGAGACCAACGCAGGGCTCAAACTCAGAACTGCGAGATCATATCCTGAGCCAAAGTCGGACGCTCAGTCAACTGAGCCACCCAGGAGTAAATGGAGAGACCTGCTGTGCTTGTGCTCTACTTTTTTATGTCAATTTAAAATACTCTATCTTACACATTTCCTATTGATCAAGTCACAAAAATACAAATGGACCTTCTCAGCAAACAAATATTCTTCTTCTTTATAATAATTGGGTCTTTCTTTCCTCCTCACCTTCAAATGCCTATCTATCCCTTCAAGAGAACTTGTTGGTTCTCTGGACATTTCTTCCCAACAACACTGGTTTGCCCTCTCAGAAAGAGTATATTCATTATATTTTGTATTTCTGCATAAAATAATGTTTAAGTACACATTTATATTTAAATGAATGGATGTTGTTAATGATATGCAAATTTATGTTTCTTTTACTAGTTATCACAAATATAATATTAAAGATGACATTTTTCTCATTATCACTATTGGTTTGTATTTCAAATTATTTAAACATATGACAATAAATATGAATGCAAAATATAGTTTGTATATTTGAATATGTAAGCACAGATATAGGTGTTATTACTACCATGAAACTTCAATAGCTCATAACTTTATAATATGAAAGACTATATAAAATACTCTATAATGACTAGAGAGTACTATATGTAATAATTCCCACATTTAAATACTTTAAATACTTTTGTAAGACTAAATACCTTTCAGACATATTGTAGGGAATAAATACCTTCTATTCATGTAGGATTAGAGAAATGTGTTAATAGTCTTACAAGACATAAGATGCTTTTAAAATTGTCTAATGTTTGCATTCAGTGTATAATTTGTATGTGATACCATTTCATATGGTCAATAGAACAACCTAAAACAGTGGTAATAAAGACAAATCCTTTATGGGGGATTAATTTAGTGAACCTCAATATAAATCAAGGCATTTAAATGATCATTGATTATTAGGCAAGTGGCAATTCAGTATTAAGCAACCACATGAAGAAACTGTGGCTATCAAATAAACACATTTCTGGGACTCAAAAATTGTCTTGATTTTAGGAATTCATAGTTTCTCAATATTTCGGTGAAGTATCTGTTCCCTTTTTTATTGAATACTTGATGGCATTCAATGAAATACGACATTTTGCAGACCATTACTAAGGAATCTGTATCAGTCCATGAATAGCATTTGAATTTTTCAAATTCTTCACAAAGAGCCACAGAGAAACAGCAAGGCAGGCTAAAGAAAAGTGATTTCTTAAGCTTTCGAAGGCATACATCTAATGACTCAGTTTAAACCAGTAGAGTGTGGGTGTTATGTTTGCTGGTGACCAAGCTGCATATTTATGGATAGTGTTCCCTGAAGCTATGAAACCAGGAACATGTGGAGCAGAATTGCGTAGAGATTATTTTACAGTGTGGAGAAGAATACAAAAAATTATTTTACTCTTTCCATTTGTGCTTTTTTGTAAAATCTTTTTTTTCTCTCCTAGCTTTATTGTGGGAGGGGTGGGGAATAAACAATGATATTTCTAAGCTTTCTGCTGACAGTGAAGTTACAGTAATGGTGATGGACCTCTTTTCAACTTGGATTTAGGGTTTATAAGAAGTATAGTATACACCATGATAGAACCAATGGTAGCAAAACACTTTTGAACCGTCAGTTCTGTTGTTTTATTTTGAATTTTTAAGCTAATTTCACTTTCCAGAACATTTTACATCAGCTTAGTAGCAGGAGAAATTTAGCCTTGCTATTCAGCATGGACTTTTCAATGATTCTGTTTTCTGTATGATCATCAGAATTTTCCTCTCTTAGCCGGAGACCTGCTGAGATGTGTATTTAAGTGCAGGAGTGCAATATTAGCTTCATGTTGCAGGAAGAGAAAACTGTAGCTTTTCGTGTTTTTAAAGTCTTTTCTTCTAGGATGCTGATTGCAAGCTAATGGGTGATAATTTCCATCTGGTTGTGCCTTGCACCTGCTTTACTCCCCCATTTTCATCTTTCTGTTTGAGGAGGAAACATTTTGCTATTTCCTATAAGAATGGTTAATATCTACTGTACTAATACAAATAGTAACAAACATTGTGGGCTTACATAGTTTCCAACAAAACAAGCTTTAATTAAAAAGCAGCTGAAGTCATGAATTTACACTTTAACTAGCAAACACATATGCAGAATTTCTGTGAGTTTATTTTGTTTAATCTCTTCCTAACGCGTCAACGAATTGGAAACTCTCGAGAAAGATTTTGAAATAATTTACAAATAAAATCAAGTTGTAGTTAATTTTCTTGCAAATAAGTGCTTTTGGAAGTATTATAGAAACACCTGGGAGAATAACACAGAATCGCACAAATAAATGATGTTCCCTTCTTGTAAGTACAGTGTGCTTTGCACACATAAAACATTAAAAATTCCCAATTGACTTTACATGTTAGATTCGGTTGTGGAGGTTGTGGGAGAGTATTTCCAGAGTTCCATTCATGAAGGCACAATGATGCTGTTCAGAAAACTCTTGTGATTATATATCAACTACCTATTTGTTTGATGGGCAGTGACACCCAACATGAGTTTGAAATATTTTTTTCATATTTTATATGAAAATCCAAATTTGCTGTATCAATGGCATTGAGGAAGACAGTCAATATAGGAGGTAAATAATGATTGTTTCAATATTGAATGGTGCAATCCAAGGAAAACCAAGAAGTAATTATTGCAAAGGTGTTGAATAAAATATTCTCTCTTCAGTTGAAGTCTCTATTTGTTTATAATTGGCTAGAGCTGATCCATTTTCCATTAATACCATATTAATGGTATTAATACTAATCAGGCTATTCTCTCTAATGTGAAATAATCAGAAAACACACACACACACACACACACACACACACACACATCATGCCCAGGAAGACCTGAGTATATTGCATTGGTAATATTAAAACTAGATGCAATTATGCTATACTAATGAAAAAAACAAACAAAAATACTAGCTACTTACCACTTTGTGATTCCATGATCAATAATTGTATGTTCCCACATTACACAGACTTCTTGCTCGGCTTTGTCTGCAGCATCTAGCTCAGTGCTTGGCATAATGGTAGTTGTGAAATACATATTTGGGAAAGAATGAATGTGTATTTAAAGAGCATGCTTTGGCTTATTGTAAATTAACCTAAGTTTACATGTACTTCTCCCTCTAAATGTCAATGTATGCTCTACACCTTAAAAGTACTGTCCATTTTCTCTCTGGTTTTGTGCCCACTCATTCATTCATTCATTCATTGGTTCTTTCAGGAAATATTTATACATGATAGATGACAGGTAGATGATAGATAGATACATAGGTAGGTTTATCAGATTTATGGAGTATATCTCTGGAGCTTTGTAAGAGCCCAAACAATGTAAGACAGATGAGACACATAATCAGATACTTATATTGTGGTTAGAGTTAAAAACATTTTGAGTAAATTAATGAAGTCTTAAATTCTGTTACTGAGCAAACAGACAATGTGTATGAAAACCTGTCACAGAAGTGTTTAAGATGTGTTTCAGAAGGGCCTGGATTTATGGAAAAGAGATATCTATCTGTCAAAGGAAGCAGTGCAACAGGATACAAAGCTTGTCTTAAGTTTTGTTCCAGAGGGAAATAGAGGTAAAAGTGAAGTGATTTCAGCCAAGAAAACTTCTTCCTAATAAACAGATCTGTCCAACATACGCTAGTGTTACATGTCTTCTCATACTCTGCCAGAAAAGTTTACATCAGAAATGAGAGGCTATGTACAATGATGCCTAAGAAGGAGACAGGATAAATCTGATCATCTCTAATTTCAAACTGAAACATTATGAGCTCATTATACAGAGCACGGCTGTGAGAAATACTCGTAGGCAATATGTTAAAGTCCTGCACTGATCATTTATTGATTGATTTGTTCATTCAATAAATATAAGTTACAGGTTTAGGATGTAAAAGGGGAAAATTATTATTACAACACATGTTAACTGTTAGACACTGTCTGAGATATTGGACAAACGGGAACAGAGGAAAGGTCATTTCTGCCAGGGAGAAACACATGTGTACAGAGAGAGAAGCTTTCTATTTTAAGCTTTCTATTTTTACTTATATTTTTAAACCATATCTTTTTTAAAATTGTTTTTAACGTTTATTTATTTTTGAGAGAGGGAGACAGAGTGTAAGCAGGGGGTGGGGCAGAGAGAGAGGGAGACACAGAATCCGAGCCATCAGCACAGAGCCTGATGTGGGGCTTGAACTCACGAGCCGTGAGATCGTGACCTGAGTGGAAGTCAGACACTTAACTGACTGATCGACCCAGGCGCCTTTTTTTAAATTTTTTTTTTAACATTTATTTATTTTTGAGAGAGGGAGACAGAGTGTAAGCACGGGGTGGGACAGAGAGAGAGGGATTTTTAAACTGTATCTTAATATGTTGGCACTGCTTGCAAATTGTAGAAGATACATTTTGAGAGTTACATAGAGGCCTTGAATGACATACTAAATTTTTTGGATTATATCCTAAAATTGACATGGCATTAGTTGAGGTTTCCAAATATGGTTAAAATTATATAATTATGACAGGTACATTTAGTAACTATTTCACAGAAACTACATTTTTTTTTTAATTAATTTATTTATTTATTTATTTTTTTCTGAAATTTATTGACAAATTGGTTTCCATACAACACCCAGTGCTCATCCCAAAAGGTGCCCTCCTCAATACCCATCACCCACCCTCTCCTCCCTCCCACCCCCCATCAACCCTCAGTTTGTTCTCAGTTTTTAACAGTCTCTTATGCTTTGGCTCTCTCCCATTCTAACCTCTTTTTTTTTTTTTTTCCTTCCCCTCCCCCATGGGTTCCTGTTAAGTTTCTCAGGATCCACATAAGAATGAGACCATATGGTATCTGTCTTTCTCTGTATGGCTTATTTCACTTAGCATCACACTCTCCAGTTCCATCCACGTTGCTACAAAAGGCCATATTTCATTTTTTCTCATTGCCATGTAATATTCCATTGTGTATATAAACCACAATTTCTTTATCCATTCATCAGTTGATGGACATTTAGGCTCTTTCCATAATTTGGCTATTGTTGAGAGTGCTGCTATGAACATTGGTGTACAAGTGGCCCTATGCATCAGTGCTCCTGTATCCCTTGGATAAATTCCTAGCAGTGCTATTGCTGGGTCATAGGGTAGGTCTATTTTTAATTTTCTGAGGAACCTCCACACTGCTTTCCAGAGCGGCTGCACCAATTTGCATTCCCACCAACAGTGCAAGAGGGTTCCCGTTTCTCCACATCCTCTCCAGCATCTATAGTCTCCTGAGTTGTTCATTTTGGCCACTCTGACTGGCGTGAGGTGATACCTGAGTGTGGTTTTGATTTGTATTTCCCTGATAAGGAGCGACGCTGAACATCTTTTCATGTGCCTGTTGGCCATCCGGATGTCTTCTTTAGAGAAGTGTCTATTCATGTTTTCTGCCCATTTCTTCACTGGGTTATTTGTTTTTCGGGTGTGGAGTTTGGTGAGCTCTTGATAGATTTTGGATACTAGCCCTTTGTCCGATATGTCATTTGCGAATATCTTTTCCCATTCCGTTGGTTGCCTTTTAGTTTTGTTGGTTGTTTCCTTTGCTGTGCAGAAGCTTTTTATCTTCATAAGGTCCCAGGAATTCACTTTTGCTTTTAATTCCCTTGCCTTTGGGGATGTGTCGAGTAAGAGATTGCTACGGCTGATGTCAGAGAGGTCTTTTCCTGCTTTCTCCTCTAAGGTTTTGATGGTTTCCTGTCTCACATTTAGGTCCTTTATCCATTTTGAGTTTATTTTTGTGAATGGTGTGAGAAAGTGGTCTAGTTTCAACCTTCTGCATGTTGCTGTCCAGTTCTCCCAGCACCATTTGTTAAAAAGGCTGTCTTTTTTCCATTGGATGTTCTTTCCTGCTTTGTCAAAGATGAGTTGGCCATACGTTTGTGGGTCTAGTTCTGGGGTTTCTATTCTATTCCATTGGTCTATGTGTCTGTTTTGGTGCCAATACCATGCTGTCTTGATGATGACAGCTTTGTAGTAGAGGCTAAAGTCTGGGATTGTGATGCCTCCTGCTTTGGTCTTCTTCTTCAAAATTCCTTTGGCTATTCGGGGCCTTTTGTGGTTCCATATGAATTTTAGGATTGCTTGTTCTAGTTTCGAGAAGAATGCTGGTGCAATTTTGATTGGGATTGCATTGAATGTGTAGATAGCTTTGGGTAGTATTGACATTTTGACAATATTTATTTTTCCAATCCATGAGCAGGGAATGTCTTTCCATTTCTTTAAATCTTCTTCAATTTCCTTCAGAAGCTTTCTATAGTTTTCAGCATACAGATCCTTTACATCTTTGGTTAGATTTATTCCTAGGTATTTTATGCTTCTTGGTGCCATTGTGAATGGGATCAGTTTCTTTATTTGTCTTTCTGTTGCTTCATTGTTAGTGTATAAGAATGCAACTGATTTCTGTACATTGATTTTGTATCCTGCAACTTTGCTGAATTCCTGTATCAGTTCGAGCAGACTTTTGGTGGAGTCTATCGGATTTTCCATGTATAATATCATGTCATCTGCAAAAAGCGAAAGCTTGACTTCATCTTTGCCAATTTGGATGCCTTTGATTTCCTTTTGTTGTCTGATTGCTGATGCTAGAACTTCCAGCACTATGTTAAACAGCAGCGGTGAGAGTGGGCATCCTTGTCGTGTTTCTGATCTCAGGGAAAAAGCTTTCAGTTTTTCCCCGTTGAGGATGATGTTAGCTGTGGGCTTTTCATAAATGGCTTTTATGATATTTAAGTATGTTCCTTCTATCCCGACTTTCTCAAGGGTTTTTATTAAGAAAGGGTGCTGGATTTTGTCGAAGGCCTTTTCTGCATCGATTGACAGGATCATATGGTTCTTCTCTCTTTTTTTGTTAATGTGATGTATCACGTTGATTGATTTGCGAATGTTGAACCAGCCCTGCATCCCAGGAATGAATCCCACTTGATCATGGTGAATAATTCTTTTTATATGCCGTTGAATTCGATTTGCTAGTATCTTATTGAGAATTTTTGCATCCATATTCATCAGGGATATTGGCCTGTAGTTCTCTTTTTTTATTGGGTCTCTGTCTGGTTTAGGAATCAAAGTAATACTGGCTTCATAGAATGAGTCTGGAAGTTTTCCTTCCCTTTCTATTTCTTGGAATAGCTTGAGAAGGATAGGTATTATCTCTGCTTTAAACGTCTGGTAGAACTCCCCTGGGAAGCCATCTGGTCCTGGACTCTTATTTGTTGGGAGATTTTTGATAACCGATTCAATTTCTTCGCTGGTTATGGGTCTGTTCAAGCTTTCTATTTCCTCCTGATTGACTTTTGGAAGCGTGTGGGTGTTCAGGAATTCGTCCATTTCTTCCAGGTTGTCCAATTTGTTGGCATATAAGTTTTCATAGTATTCCCTGATAATTGTTTGTATCTCTGAGGGATTGGTTGCAATAATTCCATTTTCATTCATGATTTTATCTATTTGGGTCATCTCCCTTTTCTTTTTGAGAAGCCTGGCTAGAGGTTTGTCAATTTTGTTTATTTTTTCAAAAAACCAACTCTTGGTTTCGTTGATCTGCTCTACAGTTTTTTTAGTTTCTATATTGTTTATTTCTGCTCTGATCTTTATTATTTCTCTTCTTCTGCTGGGCTTAGGCTGCCTTTGCTGTTCTGCTTCTAGTTCCTTTAGGTGTGCTGTTAGATTTTGTATTTGGGATTTTTCTTGTTTCTTGAGATAGGCCTGGATTGCAATGTATTTTCCTCTCAGGACTGCCTTTGCTGCGTCCCAAAGCGTTTGGATTGTTGTATTTTCATTTTCGTTTGTTTCCATATATTTTTTAATTTCTTCTCTAATTGCCTGGTTGACCCACTCATTCATTAGTAGGGTGTTCTTTAACCTCCATGCTTTTGGAGGTTTTCCAGACTTTTTTCTGTGGTTGATTTCAAGCTTCATGGCATTGTGGTCTGAAAGTAAGCATGGTATAATTTCAATTCTTGTAAACTTATGAAGGGCTGTTTTGTGACCCAGTATATGATCTATCTTGGAGAATGTTCCATGTGCACTCGAGAAGAAAGTATATTCTGTTGCTTTGGGATGCAGAGTTCTAAATATATCTGTCAAGTCCATCTCATCCAATGTCTCATTCAGGGCCCTTGTTTCTTTATTGACCGTGTGTCTAGATGATCTATCCATTTCTGTAAGTGGTGTATTAAAGTCCCCTGCAATTACCACATTCTTATCAATAAGGTTGCTTATGTTTATGAGTAATTGTTTTATATATTTGGGGGCTCCGGTATTCGGTGCATAGACATTGATAATTGTTAGCTCTTCCTGATGGATAGACCCTGTAACTATTATATAATGTCCTTCTTCATCTCTTGTTACAGCCTTTAATTTAAAGTCTAGTTTGTCTGATATAAGTATGGCTACTCCAGCTTTCTTTTGGCTTCCAGTCGCATGATAAATAGTTCTCCATCCCCTCACTCTCAATCTAAAGGTGTCCTCAGGTCTAAAATGAGTCTCTTGTAGACAGCAAATAGATGGGTCTTGTTTTCTTATCCATTCTGATACCCTATGTCTTTTGGTTGGCGCATTTAATCCATTTACATTCAGTGTTATTATAGAAAGATACGGGTTTAGAGTCATTGTGATGTCTGTATGTTTTATGCTTATAGTGATGTCTCTGGGACTTTGTCTCACAGGGTCCCCCTTAGGATCTCTTGTAGGGCTGGTTTAGTGGTGACAAATTCCTTCAGTTTTTGTTTGTTTGGGAAGACCTTTATCTCTCCTTCTATTCTAAATGACAGACTTGCTGGATAAAGGATTCTTGGCTGCATATTTTTTCTGTCTAGCACCCTGAAAATCTCTTGCCAATTCTTTCTGGCCTGCCAAGTTTCAAAAGAGAGATCAGTCACGAGTCTTATAGGTCTCCCTTTATATGTGAGGGCACGTTTACCCCTTGCTGCTTTCATAATTTTCTCTTTATCCTTGTATTTTGCCAGTTTCACTATGATATGTCGTGCAGAAGATCGATTCAAGTTACGTCTGAAGGGAGTTCTCTGTGCCTCTTGGATTTCAATGCCTTTTTCCTTCCCCAGTTCAGGGAAGTTCTCAGCTATGATTTCTTCAAGTACCCCTTCAGCACCTTTCCCTCTCTCTTCCTCCTCTGGGATACCAATTATGCGTATATTATTTCTTTTTAGTGTATCACTTAATTCTCTAATTTTCCCCTCATACTCCTGGATTTTTTTATCTCTCTTTTTCTCAGCTTCCTCTTTTTCCATAACTTTATCTTCTAGTTCACCTATTCTCTCCTCTGCCTCTTCAAGCCGAGCTGTGGTGGTTTCCATTTTGTTATGCATTTCGTTTAAAGCGTTTTTCAGCTCCTCGTGACTGTTCCTTAGTCCCTTGATCTCTGTAGCAAGAGATTCTCTGCTGTCCTGTATACTGTTTTCAAGCCCAGCGATTAATTTTATGACTATTATTCTAAATTCACTTTCTGTTATGTTATTTAAGTCCTTTTTGATCAGCTCATTAGCTGTTGTTATTTCCTGGAGATTCTTCTGAGGGGAGTTCTTCCGCTTGGTCATTTTGGATAGTCCCTGGCGTGGTGAGGACCTGCAGGGCACTTCCCCTGTGCTGTGGTGTATACCTGGAGTTGGTGGGCGGGGCCGCAGTCAGACCTGATGTCTGCCCCCAGCCCACCGCTGGGGCCACAGTCAGACTGGTGTGTGCCTTCTCTTCCCCTCTCCTAGGGGCGGGATTCACTGTGGGGTGGTGTGGCTCGTCTGGGCTACTTGCACCCTGCCAGGCTTGTGATGCTGGGGATCTGGCGTATTAGCTGGGGTGGGTAGGCAGGGTGCTCGGGGGCAGGAGGGGCAGGCTTAGATCGCTTCTCCTTAGGTGATCCACTTCAGGAGGGGCCCTGTGGCAGTGGGAGGGAGTCAGATCCGCTGCCGGAGGTTTGGCTCCGCAGAAGCGCAGAGTTGGGTGTTTGCGCGGAGCGAGCAAGTTCCCTGGCAGGAACCGGTTCCCTTTGGGATTTCGGCTGGGGGATGGGCGTGGGAAATGGCGCTGGCGAGCGCCTTTGTTCCCCACCAAACTGAGCTCTGTTGTCAGGGGGCTCAGCAGCTCTCCCTCCCTTCGTCCTCCAGCCTTCCCGCTTTCCGAGCAGAGCTGTTAATTTCTGACCTCCCAGACGCTAAGTCGCGCTTGCTGTCGGAACACAGTCCGCCCGGCCCCTCCGCTTTTGCAAGCCCGACTCGGGGGCTCTGCTTGGCCGGCGAGCCGCCCCTCCGCCCCGGCTCCCTCCCGCCAGTCCGTGGAGCGCGCACCGCCTCGCCGCCCTTCCTACCCTCTTCCGTGGGCCTCTCGTCTGCGTTTGGCTCCGGCGACTCTGTTCTGCTAATCCTCTGGCGGTTTTCTGGGTTATTTAGGCAGGTGTAGATGGAATCTAAGTGATCAGCAGGACGTGTGGTGAGCCCAGCGTCCTCCTAAGCCGCCATCTTGCCGCAACTCCTCCCAGAAACTACATTTAAAAGTGAGATTTCAGTGTTTAAAAATAATCTACCTGTAATCACAGAATCTCTTTATAATTTGTAAGAAATTACATTTGAAGAATAGTTATTAATAGTCACTTCTGTAGCATTTCATGTGAACCTTTCTCTTCATATTTTGAAAAAGTTGTATCTTGGACAAAAATCTGAATACCACCACATAAATGTTTCAGCCTCTCAACATTGAACATTTGAAAACCATTGTTTTTCAAAAAAAATATATAATTGAAAAACAACTTGCAGAAGTTTCCTATGATTCAATATTTAATGTAGTGTACTTTTGCAACTTGCTGACATAATACCCAATACCGATGACATTCATTTATTCTAATTCTTCTTAATAAGTTGATCCTTTCTGGGAATTATTTGCATAAAATAATGAAGTAGGATTACAGAGGAATTAGAGCAGTGTATTAACATACTCCCCCAACCCCCCCCCCCCACCCTCCTGTGGCCTCATTCTTGACATCAGAGGAGGAACATTTATTTTCATTCACTTATAATAGCAAATTAAAAACCAAAAGCAGCAGGGAAAAATGGTGACTGCCCCAGTTGTTCTTTAAAGAAATTGAAATACCTATGTTCTAAATATTGTTCTCTATTAGGCCAGAAATACATTCACGCATTTCATGAGATGCCTTCAAATTGTTGTTGGATGTGTATTCCACAGCACAATCTCCAGTTAATCAAAAGAAATTGGAAATACTTAAAAATCCTTAGTAGCATCCCATCTTATAATTCTGTTCACTACATTTCTAAAATCTCTTCCATTTAATTTGCATTCACTTTTTCTAAGTCAACGTGTTTTGATCTTGTGGTAAATTTTGTTTATAACGTGAAGGTGATTATAAAACTACATCCTACTTATTACTTAATAGATCTTCAATTTAGAATCGGTGCACTCAATTTATCTCCACTAGATCTAAACAAAAACTGTATTATAAAGGTCAGATTTGACTGTCACAAGTAAACAACTCATCTTAATAAAATCCCACTAAGAGGAAGCACATTTTCCACCGTCAGCTTTTGAGTGAAGTTGCTTTTCGGAAATAATTGAAAGGAAATTAATCAAATTTCATTTTTCTCAGTATAACTTGTTTATCGATGCAAAATAATTTGTTTAAAGTGAGGTCAAATCAAATTACAGTTTTTCCTTGATGTATAGCAGTTGTAAATATTTTTGTGCTTTTAATTAACAAGCTTATTTGGAAGAAGTATGAACTGATAGCTCTAGAGGTAGAGAGGAGTATAAAGTAATTGTTGGTGATGCTTAAATATTAGGGATATAAACTTAAATATAAAGCCCATTGATTAAATGATAACGTTGAAAATAAACCAAATAAAATACCGTCAAATAAATGTACCAATTTAACAAATCACTCATTATTTTTATTTTTATTTTTTTCTCTGAAAACATAACCCTGGTAAAATTTAGATATGCTTAAAAAGTGTTTTTTAGGCACTATTTAATAATGGTTAAAATATATATTTTTAATTTTTCTACTTTTATAAACAGATCCACAGATATAACTTTATAACTTTCTTTCTGCAAAACTTACTAATTTCACTGCCACTTATGTCTTTTGTTTTGTTTTGTTTTGTTTTGATGTAAGATCTATAGCAAAAAAACACTTATTCCTTCTATTAAATTCCAGTTTCCAACTGTGGTTTGAACTGAACTGCAAACGTTATTTTATTTTATATTTTATTTTATTTTATTTTATTTTATTTTATTTATTTTATTTTATTTACTTATTTTTTCCGTTTATTTATTTTGAGAGAGAGAAAGAAAGAGAAACAGCAAGCACAAGCAGGGGAGGGGCAGAATGAAGACACAGAATCCCAAGCAGGTTCTGCATCATCAGCACAGAACGCAATGCAAAGTTCCAACCCATGAACTGAGAGATCATGATCAGAGCCGAGATCAAAGTTTGGACGCTTAACTGACTACACCACCCAGGCACCCCTATTTTATTTTATTTTAATTTTATTTAATTTTATTTAATTTTATTATGTTTTACTTTCTATAATTTTTTATATTTGAGTATAGTTGACACACAGTGTTATATCAGTGTCTGGTGTATAACATAGTGATTCAACATCTCTATGTTATGATACGTTCATCATAAGGGGAGCTATGATCCATCACCATAGGACACTATAACAATATCATTGACTATATTCCCTGTTCTGTGCCTTTTAATCTTATGATTTATTCAGTCCATAATTGGAAGCTTGTATCTCCAGCTCTCCTTCACCTGTTTTGTCCATCACCCACCCCTCTTCTCTCTGGCACCCATCAATCTGTTCTCTATATTTATAGGTGCAGACATCATTTGCTTCTTTCATTTGTCACATCATGATGAATGTACAGTTTTGTTTTGTTTTTGCCATTTCTCTGCTAAGTTTCAGGCCATCATTAATTTCATGGGATATTAGAAGAGTGTTTAGAAAGGTGAAATTGGTTACATGTATTGTTATTAGCAACATGTAAAGTCTCTTCCCATTTTCTCAGATATTATAATTCTACTTAAAATTAACAGTTTAACTGTGATGCAGAAATGGTAGGCGACAAGGACTCCCAGACTACCCACCAGGGCAAAGAATACATGCTGAAATTTCTGGAAGGATTGAGTGAGCAAGTTGAAAATGCTGGATATCTTCACTGAGGCCAAGAATTTATGAAAATGAATCAGTAGTAATCTTTGAGAGAGACACCATTATTTTTCTCTTGTAGTGAAGATAGAATACTACTTGCCGGAGTCAGTACTGGGAGAGGTTGAGAAGAATGGAGGAAAATTTCCCCTAGACTTTTAGGCTTTGAGATCCCACCACTAATCTTTCACAAAAGAATCTGTAAGGAAATAGGCAACGCATGGCCATGGTTTAAATAGGATTCAACCACTTAATTCAGGAGCATCGGTTTTCTCTTCTCTAGATCAACATAAGTATCAACGGAGGTTGATAAGAGTACAAAGTCTCATAATTTAACACGTTTATACACTAGGTGACACCTGAAGGATTCCTTGACGCTGACTCTACAATATTCCTTATTTCCTTTCAATCTCAGACTCTGTAGCTTTCTTATTGTAGGGATCCCATGTCTCTCCCAATATGAAACATACCACTGCCCCTGCTGCCATGCTACAAATCTGTCCCTTAGTAAACCTAATGGATTTTTCATACTTATAGGTCGTCGCAGGTTCTAAGGTGAGGGGAGGATCTTGGTGCTTCGTATGAGGAGAGGGAGGAAGAGAAGGGGGCTGGGAAGCCAGTCGGATCCCATTTCTCCTTCCCAGTGAGGACTGCTGTGTCCTCCTGAGATCCCTAAGGGCTGACACAGCCTGCCATGTGGGATGTGAATTTGCTTTTCAAGAATTTGGAATCTTCAATCACATGAGAAATCATATGTCACCTGTTAACATGATTATTTTGTCCTACTCCTAAAAAGTGTTCACTCAAACTTCGTAGGCTTTTAATACTTTTCTATCTTTCTGAAAAAGGAAGAAAAAGGGGGGGGGGTAATGACTTGCTACTTTTTTCCAGACCTTCCCATGCTTCCAGAACACAACTCCCTCTTTGTCTCCTCTCTCTGTCATTCTTTCTCAATCATGTGTACTTATTCTTTCCTCATTTTCTCAAATGTGAACATTATGGTGTTTCTGGGTTAAGGATTCAGAATGTGTCTTGATCTATCATTTTTGGGGGTGATTTAATATAGACTTATGAAATAATTATATACCTTCTTTTAGCTGGAAGTGTCCGATCCTCTCTGTAAAACTGGATTCTTTTGTAACATCTGACCCAAATTCTCTAATATGGTATGTAATAGGAATCTCAAGTGACTGACTTCCCTGCACGCGCAGGTGTATGAGCACACACACACACACACACACACATACACACAAACACACCACTCTAATCTCATGGAATTTACTTCTCCTTTAGTCTTGTCCTTCTCAGCAAGTGATGATGCTTTCTGAAAAGCCTGGTGTTATGGTTGAGTGATCACTTTCTCTCACACTCTCTCGGCCAGTCCATTCGCAAATGCTGTAGGTCCTAAAAGCAAATCATATACCCAGGGCGCCTAGGTGGCTCTGTCGGTTAAGGTCATGATCTAGGCCCATGGTCATGATCTGACTCAGCTCAGGTCATGATCTATCTGACTTCGGTTCAGGTCATGATCTCGTGGTTCATGGATTTGAGCACCGCATCGAATTATATGCTGACAGTTTAGAGCCTGGAGCCTGCTTCGGATTCTGTGTCTCCCTCTCTCTCTCTCTTGCCCTTCCCCCACTCACACGCTGTCTCTCTCTGTCTCTCAAAAATAAATAAACATTGAAAAAAAACCAAAAAGCAAAACATATACCATCTCATTAACTAACTAGTCAAGGCCACCATCATGTCTCAACTTGACCCTTGCAATAGCTCCTACTCAACGCCCGCTTCCAGCTGCCCAGGATCTTCCAGGCTGTTGGAGTCAGAACAGTTCTTCTAAGTCTCAACCCCATTCACCTTGTTTTTCTCTTTACAACCTTGTTGGTCAGTAAGTATGAAAGCCCTGAGTCTGGAGTGTATGATCTGCCTCTTTCCTCACCTTGCATCAGCCTCACACTGTTCTCTACAATCTGGTGACCCTGTCCTCCTTGACGTTCTCATCATATGCTAGTGTCTTACAGTTACTTTTGCTTGCAATGGCTCTTCTCCACATACCTGCATGGCTCCCTTTCTTATTTCTTCTGGTTTCTGTGAATGTCACCACTAACACTATTGTCATTGTTTGCCCAGTATCTTGCTTCTTTATACCCACATCATCCAACTTATAACCTATTAATTTATACATTTGTTTATTGTGTATAATCCTCTAATTGGAAGAAAACATTCACGACAGCAAAACTTCGTTTGTTTTGATCTCTGCCAAATCTAAGCACCTAAGGCAGCTTCTGCTGCTCAACAAACATCTTTATTCTTAATCTTAAATGTAAATGATACCAGGATGATTTTTTTTTTCATTAAAAAGACCCTCGTCTTTAGTGGAAAATTCCTCTGGCTTTATCTTTTTCTGAACCTCTAACTGCACAAGGATTTTACAATGAGAGTCTAGTGATTTCTCTTTGTTCATCAAATTCTATTTTGATAGTTGAGTAGAGTGAGAGCAGGGAGAATTGGTTGATCCCATGATAGGACTAGTAAATTGTTGGGCCGCAGGTACAACTAAGGATAATATTCCTTACTTCCAAAAGTACTTCCAGGTTACTTTTTAGTTATAAGTTATTTGTCAGATGGTTGCTGCAACTTTTACTCCCCTTGATTTAAATAATTTAGTTGACTATAGTGAATATGGCTGGACCATCTTGAGCCAAAAGCCCTCCATGTAGAGACAAGTACAAACCACACATAGCTCCAACACTATTAAAAATAACAAATGTTGAGGGGTGCCTGGGTGGCTCGGTCAGTTAAGTATCTGACTGTTGATTTCAGCTCAGGTCATGATCTCATGGTTTGTGGGTTCAAGTCCCACATCGGTTTCTGCACTGACAGCACAGAGCCTGCTTGGGAGACTCTCTGTCCTCTCTCTCTGCCCCTCGACAACTCATGCTCTCTCTCTCTCTCTCTCTCTCTCTGTCTCCCAAACATACATACATACATATATACATACATACATTAAAAATAAAAGAAATAAAGTTTATTAAAAAAATAACAAAAATTGAACAGGAACAACAAACCAAAATGAGACAACATAATTCCAAGCAACCATCAGCAATAATGTAGATTTTAACCAAAGACTCTTAGGGAGAAGAATAAAGATAATACATCATAAAACATGTGGGAAGAATTTCTGAAAACCCTCATTAAGAAGAATCTCTTTTTTACTTTAAAGTTAAGCCCATTTTCCATTATCATCTACCTGCCTCCCTGTATCTCTTCTTTTTCCACATGTGCTCAGCTTCTCTCTGCACTGGCTGCTCTAACGTCCACTCCATCCTCAATATTCTTTTGATAGTTTAATGTTATGAGTATTGACCTTTTTACTTAAGTCTTTACTTAATGTTTTGATAAGAAGCCTTCAGTAAAACTTTAGAATTGCCCTTACTAATTTTTAGCTAACCCATAAAGTTATCATTGCTAATAACATGTTTGAAATGCCTTTTGTTGAAACACTTTAATCAAGAGCTGCCTATGGAAGCCATTTTCATTATGTTATTGTCATGCCTTGTGTATCACGGCTAAATTCTGAAATCAGGCTCTTGGCATCAGAATGCAATCAGTCTGCCATAGACAGGAGTGAGAAGTGGTTTGTTGTTTTTGTTATGGGGTGGGGACAGAAACAGTGCATGTTTTGAATACAAAATTATTTAAATAAAGTTGCAAGTTGCAAGCACAGTTTACTCTAGAAAGAGAATAAGAAGAAAAAGATGAGGACTAATAAGTTGGCTGAATATAAGAGGGTTTGGCTTCAGGTAGAATGTAATTCATCTTTCAATAAAAGGGAATACTGTGACATTCTACCACTGAATATGTCAGACGTTTACCTTCTGAAAGCTCCAATATGGTGAACTTTGACTCAGTAGTTCCCAGAAGAAATCTTTAAAAATATTACTATTTACACAAATAATGAATTTGTTAATATGTTATAAGCATATGAGGAACATTTGTGTTCACCTTTGCCGTTAGAACAAAAGAATGTGTTCTCCAAGAACAGAGAAAAAAAACAAGTCAATGATTGTATTGGTTCTTATTTAAACCCAAATAGCTTGCTTTTCATGCCAATATTTATTTAAAGATCAATAGGAAGATTCTAATCATATCGGGTTCTCAGTTTCATGGAAAAATGTTAAAAATAATATTTCACTACCTTCTCCACAAATCAGTTTGAAATTCTCTTGCTAGTACAATCTTTTCTCATGAAAATTTCAGTCAATACAAAGGGCATGTACATGTGTATGTGTGTGTTTGGAGAGACAATATGGATAATTTGCATTATGAAGAATAATATTATTGTTGTGAATATTAACTGTTAAGAACTTAATTAAGTTTTGGGGTGCCTGGGTGGCTCAGTCGATTAACCGTCCGACTTCAGCTCAGGTCATGATCTCACACTGAGGGAGTTCGAGCCCCGCATTGGGCTCTGTGCTGACAGCTCAGAGCCTGGAGCCTGCTTCAACTTCTATGTCTCCCTCTCTCTCTGCCCCTCTCCTGCTCATGCTCTGTCTCTCTCTGTCTCAAAAATAAATTTAAAAAAACACTAAAAAATTTTAAAAAAGAACTTAATTAAGTTTTACTTATTTTTACCAATTTACTCTATCTATACTTGTCAGTAAAGCAGTATGAATTCTTCATATATTTGACTAATCATATGATAGTATTTGACAATAAACTACCATGTCAATAAATAATATCATGCTTTAAGACAAAAACAGAGGTCAAAATTACACCAAACATAAAAGAGACTAAAATCTGTACATCTATTAAAATTTCAAGTATACATTTAATGGAAAGTACATTTCTTTAACTGTGGTGATATCCGTGACCCTAATGCACTTTTGAAGTCTTTGCTCATCAGAGCAAGAACTCGGTATTAGTAATTTTTCATGTGACTACAAGTAACCATCTCTTATTTTATACTGTAAAATATTAACTGTGATCTCTACTAATAATAATCATATATAAAGAAACAAAATCCCATCTTATGAATCTACTAATTATTTACACTGCTTTCATATTTTTAGCAAGAGACAGTATAGATTTCAGACTCAAATACTAGATTGCTATTTGCCATGTGTAAATGTAAAACTCCTAGAAAAGGGGCTGGTCACATAGTGGATGCTTTATTAGCTAGAGAAATTCTCACTAGCTATTGAAGAATAGTCCCCTATTACATCCATAACACAGTGCATTTAAATTGAATTCCTTGTTCCACTTGAAACCTGCCTTCTGGGACAGCTCTCCTCCAAGGGGTGGGAAGCCCAGGCATCTGGGCTTCTTCCATTGGGTAGTTTCTCAATGTTGGACCCCTTTGCTTTCAGTATGTGTATAGACTCAAGGTGTACAAAATGATTCCAAGGGTCAGAATTTGAAAATTATTTTTTTAATTAATTTATTTTTCAGAGAGAGAGCGCATGGAAGGGGGAGGGAGAGAGAGACACAGAGAGACAGAGAGAAAGAGAGGAGAGAGAAAATCCCAAGTAGGCTCCACACTGACTGATGTGAGGTCGAGCTCACAAACCATGAGATCATGACCTGAGCTGAAGTCAGATGCTTAATCTACTGAGCCACCCAAGAGCCCCAGAAGATCTATCACTTCTATCCACATTGCTTTGTCTATCTATAATAGTGACAGAGACCCGCCCTAACTACAAAGGGACCTTGCAAACGTTATGTCCCTATGCTCTTGAAGAAAGGAAACTAGACTGTTAAAATCTACCTAGTTCCATCTAAATAAAAGGAAAAAAAATGTTAGGTTAAATCTCCCTACTGAGTCTGTTTCCATATAAAATGAGTATGTTAGCTAGGATTTCCTCTGAAACTTTGACATAAAACAGAAAGAACACTTAAGAGGAGAAATGAAAATCTTATGTACTGAGGTAAAAAAAAAAATTAGCTCTACTTGGCTGATTCCCTTCCTTACTCAAGACAGGAAGATGGTATATATGAATTAATACAGGGAATAGATGGAGTTAAAGAAGAAACATATCACTGTTATATAAACTATAACTGTATAGAAACTGTCTTGGAAATTAACCATTTTCCTAGCATTTGAGTAGTTGAAAGCAATGACCAAAAAAATAAATATATAAATAAATAGATTACCAACCTAGCCCAATTTTTAATTGAAAATTAATAAAAATGTGAATCTTTTATTCTTAATTATGAGACAGAAACGTATTAGAAAAAATGGAAGACAAATCTGTGTGCAATTTAGGCTTTTATAATAAGGGAGATAATTTTCTTAAAACCTTTTGCTTTCCTGTGAATAAATAGATTTCATTAGGGAGAAGTACAAATGCATTTTCAATATTTCAGAATCTCAATTCTTTTTCGTTCTGTCACTACATTGGGTGTGAAGTTGGTCTAAATATTAGATACAATAATTGGTCTTGTATTTCACATTCTGAACCAAAATTGCTAAGAGTCATGGACATAATACTTGAAAAATATTTAGTATCACTAAAAATATAGGTAAAATTGTATAGTTATCAAAATATAAACTGAATTGCTGAAGGCATATATTTCTATCATTTGGTAGATTTTACAAATTGGAGGTTCTGTCTAGCAACTATATATCTATAGGTTATCCAAGATTAACAAGAAAAAAAAAACAAGCATTGATTTTTGTACATTATAAATTCTAGTAGACAAGTGTTCAAATGTGGGATCCTCGGGGGAGAGGGTCTGGTAGTTCTCAGCTTCAGTGCTGGGAAGCAACATCATTTTCTTTATGTTTTCTGTAGGCATCTACATGACAAACCCAGAAGCAGAAAGTCTGGGATTGAGAGATAACATGTGTAAGTCTGGTCACCCTCTCTCCCTCTCCTCTCTCTCTCTTAATGGTGATTCCAACTTAGTGGGATCTACAGGATATAATAATATTAACAGATGTAAAGGAGGAGAAATAATTTTACTTCACCTTTCAAGGTTCTTGGCTGAGACCCCCTTGTGATGAAAGATCAGCAGGAGAAAAACAAACAAGTTCAAAAACATGTATAACTCCTGGCTACATGGGAGATACCCAAGAAAACTGAATAACTGCCAGAGATTTCCCAAGTCACTACCTTAAATACCATCTCCAGCGAAAGACAAAAGATATTGGTGGGAGGCAGTTAGAGGAAGTTATCAAACAAAGCACAATAAACAAGGTTGCAATTGTTACACAGGTTTAAGTCAATGCCTTCTCCACTGATGGATTTCTCATGATTTAATCACCCTTCTCTTCCTGGTACAAAAAACATGAGTGCTAATCTCTGCTCTGTTATCAGGTTTGTAGGGACACATAGTATTAGCATTTGAGTCATGAAGCAAACATTTATAAGGTGAGGGAAAGAGAGTATATCACTGGGTTTCCAATTGCTTTCTCTTCAAATATGAGCGTGCTCAAAGACTCCAATAACTTCCCATCACTCTCAGAGCCAAAACAAAACAAAAACAAATGTGTTTTGAACGTCCTAAAGGTCCCTTGAGACCTAGGTTCCTGTTATGTTTCCCAACGCCTTTCCCTTTTAACTCCACATGCATAGTCCTATTTTATTTCCAGATCCATTACAAGGGCTGTTCTAATGCCCGGGATAAACTTTCTTCAGTTGATGCAGGAGGTCACTGATAGGACATGACCACAGGTTGATTCTTAGATAGATCCTGGCAATTAGAGTCCCCTCAATAGAGTGGGAATTAGTACCTATGTTTTCTGACTTTTGCTTACCCATTATATCCCATAACACTATTCTTCTTCATTACATCACTCAGAGGAATTTGTGCATAGCAGTTGTTCAACAGAGATGATTTTTAATTAATTATCACTATTTCAAGAAGTCAGTGCAATTTAACTTGCCTTGTGAAATTCAGAGGAAGCATGATTTTAAATATATCTCTACATGTAATTCATATTAATCTACATCTATTTTTATCTCTCAATCTATCTTTTCAAACACATATTTGATTGTACTTGTGTGTATATGTGTGTGTATATATTGTGTGTGTATATATATACACATATACACACACATATATATAAAACACACATAGGCATGTGTGTCCTTTTATATGTATATATGCATATGTATATATTTATATAAAGTTTAAATATGCATATAGCTTACATAAAGTTTAAATATGCATGTAGACAATGTTGGGAGAAATATTTAATATTATATATTAATTAATACCATATTGGTATATATGCATATGTGTGTTTGTTATACTTATAGACTTACATTTATGAACTGCATCTAAAAATCCTGATGTCCCTAGGTCTCAGCTGAAACCAAATAAATTTTAGTATCTGAGAGTGGAATCTAAGGGTTTAGGTTATTTTAAGGAGCCAGGTGATTCTGATTTGGTACCAGGGTTGATAAATACTCTGGGGGGCAGGGGGAATAGAGAGAGAGGTAAGGTCCTGGCATGTATACACACAGACTGAAGCTTTGGGACCAAGAGAGGAGTACTTTCATACACATAATTTCCAGGCTCCAAAGTACATTTAATTACCTTAACATTTATTTTTCTAAGATTTCTTTCTTTTGTCTCATATGTACATAGTTACTGCAATAAGTTCTATATTAAAGGATGGGAAACAGTTTTCCATAAATATCTCCTTGAAGGTGCTATCATTCATTTACTTCCTATTTGTGTGTGTTCTTTCAAAATGCAATCACAAGTGTTGCTTTTATAAATCCTTTAGGCCAATGATATGTGAGTCTGAATTACTTTTCGAGAGGATATTTGAAAGCCTTTCACTCAAACTGTCCATTTTGAAGAGCACAGCAATCAACTATTGCAAAAACAGAAGACTATAAAGATAGACATATTTCAGTACATTGTTTAAAAGCCAACGATTTGACAAGGGCTGTTACAGAGAACTCTTGTCCGTACTGAATGGACGCACACGCACGACACAACAAAATAGGTGTGGGATTTCTTCAAAAGACATTGAGATCCTGGAATGCTTGATCTGGGCATTAGGATTTTGGCTGAAAATACTACTTGGTAACAGTCTGGTTGAGACGGTTTTCAGACACATTCAGGATTTTATGCTTTTGTGTGTTATTTGTGTTATTCCCAAACACTGTTATTAGTTATTAACCCACTTATTAGGAGCCAATGAACTAATGCCCTTTGTAAAGACAAATACTTAAGCTTTCTCCTTATTAGTCTAGGCACAGATGGTTCACAATCTTTTCTTCCAGTTAAAGATTTTTGATCCCTGTGATTGTTCACAACCCCTTCCCCATTTTCCCTGCCTGCCCATGGGGCCCTCATTCTGCCCTTCTTTATTCTTCTTCTGGTTTTACTTTTTTGTTGTTGTTGTTTTGTTTTTAAGTTCGCTTATTTATTTTGAGAGAGCGCACACACGAGAGTAGGGGAGGAACAGAGAGAAAATCCTAAGTAGGCACACGCTGTTAGCTCAGAGCCCCACACGGGGCTAGATCTCACCAATCTTGAGATCATAGCCTGAGCAGAGATCAAGAGGTAGAAGCTTAACCGACTGAGAAACCCAGGTGTCCCTGTTTTAACTAGTTTCTGAACCTCCACAAATGGGTGTCTGCAGAGGCAAAGGTGAATACACTTACGTGGTTGATCAAGAGGCGTGGGAGAGGCGGGCTTAAACTCAATTAGATCCAGGGGTGGGCAGTTGCTGCCAAGCCAAATCTCCGATAGTTCTGTTTCTGCGTGAGTCTGACATAAGTTTTAACTTCTGGAACTTCTGGTCCCCAGGCCCTCAGTTCATCAGCTCTTTACTCAACCCATGGCAGACACTACACTTCCTTCTGCTCAGCTCCAGCGGGTGATGGTGCCATAATCTCGGCTGAACACATCCATTGGTTTTTGTTGGGAAGCCTCTTCAACACTGGGAAGAAGGTAAGGTGGTGGGAACCACAGTCTGGGGGCTTTGAGGGGCAACAGAGCACATACTCAGTGTCTTAAATTACTGACACAAGTAGATGCCTCACATCCAGCTCAACCTGAACACTGTACCCATGACAGATAATGCCTGAATACAATCTCAATGCAGTTCTTATGTTTACTTTATCAAAATTTTAGAAATACTAGGTGTAAAACCAATGAATCACCAGAGTAGTCATTGGTAAAAGTTTGTTGTGCACACACCAAAATCATCCCTCACCAAACCAAAACATGGAATGAGGCTCTATCTTGTTATAAAGCAGTTTATACAGTGAGAAAGCAGGGGCTGTTTATTCTATGTGCACATAAGATGCACACTTCTTATGTGACATAAAATTGGTCAGTGCTAACTTCACGTCAATTTTTGGATCGCTTTTGATTTCTGGAGGCATAAAGGAGAAATGACCCAGGCCAAGGAAGTCTTGCAAAATAAGCGAAATTAAGTTTTGCATGTGTGATTAAATTGCTTGTGTCTGCTCAGGGAACTTTCAAGTCTGGTGTCTGTTTTTGATTTTAATAATTTCGAATTTTTTACATTCATGAAACTGATGTGAAATGGCAGCAAGACAAGATGGAGGTTCAGCGGTTTTGTTGGTAATCCGGCTCTTCTGTGATATTGGCTCATTGTCTATCCTTCATCAATCATTTTGTGTTTTTAACTGGGGCTAGCTCATAGTTTATAGTCTGTTTGGCCACTGGTATGCAAACTGGAAACTACTGAGTCTTGTTTTCTTTTTTTCTTTTTTTTTTTTTAATTTTTTTTTCAAAGTTTATTTATTTTTGGGACAGAGAGAGACAGAGCATGAACGGGGGAGGGGCAGAGAGAGAGGGAGACACAGAATCAGAAACAGGCTCCAGGCTCTGAGCCATCAGCCCAGAGCCTGACGCGGGGCTCGAACTCGCAGACGGCGAGATCGTGACCTGGCTGAAGTCGGACGCTTAACCGACTGCGCCACCCAGGCGCCCCCTGAGTCTTGTTTTCAATGATTAAATTCCACACTTTCAGCAGTCATGATCACCTGTATTACCATGGTTTCCGTTAATGATGTTTCTAGTTTGATGCTCTGTGGAAATTAGCAATATTTCTTGTGCTCTTTTTAAGCTGGCCTGTGGCATATATCTGAAGGTACTGGTAAAGTCATTCCTTTTTAAAGTGTTAATGTGTTGGCGCTGTGGGAGACTTATAAACCACCACCAAGTTTACCAAATGAGAGTGTCTTTTACATTATACAAAATAATTGTCTATGAGTCCTTCCTGAATCACCCGGGCAACAATTCTATCGGTTACAGCAGTCTGGAAGTTCACCCTCTAATGACGCCAATCGTATCCCAGGCAGATAAATTCTCAGATTTATATAATAACTCACAATTGCATGAATATAATATATATTTACTCAGAATTATAATTGTTTCCAAATGTATTAAAGTATAAAGTGAAATCCATACTAACAGGTGAATAACAACCACACTTTTTTTTTTCTTATAATATCAGTGTTGGTATGAGAGGGGTAGCAGGTCCTGAAATACAGTAGGATGTTAAGTACCTTTGAAAGCCAGGGAGTAAATAGCAGCTGAGGAGAAAAGATCAGAAAATACAGCCTGGATGTACAGAACCCAGGGTTAATTTTAGATGCTTTGAAATTACATTCAGACATAAACGCCTAAGCACAATTCACTGTACAACATGAGGAAATGTTTTTTATCCACATTGGTATATACAGTGAGGACAAATCATAAACCCCCAAAGGTAAAATCTTTTGTAAACATAAGGGATGCAGGTGTTAGAAAAGGAAATTAAGAAAGATATACAGCTGGCCCTAATTGAACTTAGAGTCTTAAACAACAGTTTTAAAAAAAATTGGAACTCAATGTATGTTTCTCTCTGACCCCAAACTCTGAAACACCATCTCAGGGGAAACAGCGATTCTTAAGATGAAAACTTAGCATACTAAACAGAAGAATACAATGTAAGTGAGTGTAAGTTTGTTCTTCACACGATGGGACAAGCCAATAAGAAGCGAGATTTTCAGGAAAGCACCTTGATTCAGGGAGGCCCACAAACGGAGATGGCAGACTCCTGTCCTACAGGACCATCTTAACTCAGCATAAAACTTGAGCTTCTCTTACCTGAGGAAGAGCATGACTCAGGAGGAAATTGGAGGCAGGAGATGACTGATGTCTGTAGATATTCAGGTGCCTGCAAGGATCCGAGGAAGGTTGTGACACATCCGTGGTCGGGTGATCTCTGTGTACAAAAATCTGGTCCTATCGTTCTGGTAAATCTTAAACATAGCGGTGTTATTTCCATAGGTGCATATCTGTTCGGATGGAGTAGGTTTGGAGTGAAGAGCTGTTTTTACAACACTTAGCCGTGAGCAAAAAATCCCTTCAGTGATTAACATGACTTCTTGCAGGGCTAAGAAGTATGGATGCCTTAGGTTATGGCAGCAAGGGGAAAAGAAACACTACGGAGTCGGACCTGCTGTTTCCCCCTTTACAATAACAGACATTCCAAAATTATATCCCACTTGCTCTACCCTAGGAGTATTTTCTATTCTCCACATTCGCATCAGATATTTAATACAATTCTCTTTTTGAGAGGAGGGAGGGTGGATTTTTTTGTTTAAGAAACAGACCTATGAGCACTGGGTGTTCTGTGTAGGTGATGAATCACTAATTCTACACCTGAAACTAATATTACACTGTATGTTCACTAACTGGAATTTAAATAACAACTTGAAACTACAAAACAAAACAAACAAAAAAAAACACTTTATTTCTTCCAATATAAAAAATGAGAACTCGTCGGTGGACATGTTGATCAAAAACTTAAGAAAAAGCAGTCCAACAGATACAAAGTACTCCCTTCTAATATTTTTATGAAGATTTTTTGTTATTTGATATGTCGTAACAACTGCTTCCATTATAAACTAAAGAACAAAGCTAGATGTTATTCTATAGGCCATAATTTTCCATGACATTAGAAAAGAACTTGTTAAAGTAAGGCTAATGATACTTTCAAGTAGATATGTAAATGATGGATGTCAATAGAAAACTAAAAACAGATGATGGTAATTTTTTTTCCGGAAAATGAATTAAAATTAAAGTTTTAAAGAATACTTCCCTATCAGGAGTCATGAAGCTCTCAGTGCATCTTTTCTGTATTTTGGGTCCCATCAAAATGACAACAGCAACAAGCAGAAAACTGCTGAAGCTTGCGCTGTCTCCTAATTCAGCATTTGCTTAAATGGTGTAGGCGTTGGAATGATTAGTGAATGCACTAGAATAGTCTGTCCTTAGAAGCCAGGATTGTTAATCTCTACAATCACCCAACATGTGATTATGTTCTCTGTTAAAAAAGAAAATTGGAAATCGGTGGAAAAACGGCATTTTGGAGTAATTGAGATTATGTTTATTCACAGAGCGTCTTGTTTTCCTTATGTGTGCCAGACATCTGGATAAAGACTGAAAATTTTAGCAAAATATTAGCATCTTTCCAAGTATCTCAATGTTGATTGCATTTTGATGTTTCACTCTAAATATTTGATGAAACTTAGTTTTATCTACAAAATATATACTGTTGCCTGCTGTCTCTGAGGTCATTTCTCTAGCATTCCAAAGTTAGGATACTATCTGATTTGGATAGAGATGAGTGACTATATGATGGAATTTTAGAATTGAAAGAGATAAAAATGTTAGCCAAGCTTAATATTTGTGGCTGACAATCTTAAGTACTTTTGTAAATCCTGTGTTGGCTTTTGGATCCAAGTATGACAAGAACCTCTTTCTTGAACAGTAAATGCCCTTTTTCTTTTCTTTTCTCTTTTCCTTTCTTCTCCCTTCAGTGAAACCACCCTAAGAGCTAAAATCACAAGGGGCACTTGGGTGGCTCAGTCAGTTAAATGTCTGACTTCAGCTCAGGTAGTGATCTCATGGTTTGTGAATTCAAGCCCTGCATCAGGCTCCATTCTGGCCTTGCAGAGCCTACTTGGCATTGTCTGTCTGCCTTGGCCCCTCACTCACTGTCTCTTTCTCTCTCTCAAAATAAACAAGTAAACCTTAAAAAAAGCTAAAATCATGAAGGTAAAAATTAGAACATGTACAAGAAACTACATGTTAGTCTTATTACTACATAGGACAATCTTTAAAGTTCTACTGATTGCAATAATAGAATAATGTTAAAATTTGAAAATACATTCTTTTGGCTGAAGATTTAACATTGATATCTAATAAAATACTTTTGGAACTGTAGAAAAATCAGATGAATTAGTGGTATAAACCAATTTTTATCTCTAAGTATAAATGAAATTGGAAAATAGATCCCATTCCCTTTAATGCAGAAATAAATAGAATTACTAGTTAACAAGTCGGCATAGAACCCACTTATGTGATGTAATGGAAAAGATGTAAAACTAGGTCAGCAAAAGGGAAAAGTGACT
Organism: Prionailurus bengalensis; assembly: GCF_016509475.1. Classification (NCBI taxonomy): domain Eukaryota; kingdom Metazoa; phylum Chordata; class Mammalia; order Carnivora; family Felidae; genus Prionailurus; species Prionailurus bengalensis. The sequence continues at coordinate 224,543,635 of NC_057343.1, forward strand.
TTAAAATACCGAGAAATACAAGTTTTACTATCATAGAAGCCTATTTATCCAAAATTAATAAACTAAATTCATTTTCAACAAATTGACAGTAATATTTGTCTCTAGGTAAAATCTTAAATATATGTTAAAGAATAGGTATTTAAAAACAACCAAGAGGGGCGCCTGGGTGGTGCAGTCGGTTAAGCATCCGACTTCAGCCAGGTCACGATCTCACGATCCTGTGGGTTCGAGCCCCGCGTCAGGCTCTGGGCTGATGGCTCAGAGCCTGGAGCCTGTTTCCGATTCTGTGTCTCCCTCTCTCTCTGCCCCTCCCCTGTTCATGCTCTGTCTCTTTCTGTCCCAAAAATAAATAAACGTTGAAAAAAAATTTTAAAAACAACCAAGAAAACTTCAAAAAGTAGTGACTATCAGGAGTATTGTTTTAGTAGTCATGGACCATATAACTTTCATCTTAAAATAGTACTAAATTGGCAAGAAAAAGAACACAAAGCAGTGAAACAATAGAGCATGCACAAATGGATTACAGTGTATGTAATCGTATGGCGTATATAATCACCATTTTTTGGACAGTGAGAAAATGATGGATTGTATATGAGCTGGGAAATGAACTACTGACAGAGAAGTTTGAAGACTTAGAAACAAAAATTAAAAGTTGCAAGAAAATCTAAGAGAAACAGTTTGAGCACAATCAACAAGTGGATAAATCTTGAAAAACTAAACACTAAGGAAACAGGATCTCCTCAAGAAATAGTAGACCTGTGTGAACATTAAAATTATCTGTATGACTAAATATACTATTAAAATCAACATTACATTTGATGACCTAGGACATGAGAATAACAAAGGACTGCTATCTACACCACACGAGAATACTTCTTATATTTAAAGAGAGTTTTGGGGCACCTGGGTGGCTCTGTCGTTTAAGTGTCTGTCTTGGGCTCAGGTCATGATCTCACAGTTGGTGAGTTCGAACCCCACATTTGGCTCTGTGCTGACAGCTCAGAGCCTGCAGTCTGTTTCAGATTCCGTGTCTGCCTCTGTCTCTCTGCCCCTTCCCTGCTCATGCTCGCTTGCTCTCGCTCGCTCGCTCTCTCTCTCTCTCTCTCTGTGTCTCAAAAATAAATACATGTTAAAAAATTAAAAAAAAGATTTTTGTGAGCAGCATATAGGTGATTTTTTTTAATTTTATCTGTTATGATGTGTTTTGACTTGAACTAACAGACATGCACCATTAACCTGCAAAATAATCAGTGACGTTTGATGTTGTATGTTTTATTGTACTATGTCCCATTTGTCTCATTGTTTTCTGTAACTTTTTTTTTTCTCTTATTGCCTCCGTTTGAAATCTATTTCCCTTTAGCCTTTTAGTTTAGATCCTTTTTAGTAAAAGGTAACTTTTTTTTTCTTTTTCCTGGTGGCTAAACTGGAGATTCTAAAATGAGTAACTGAATCTTTAGGATTAATACAAATAATCATTTGTACAAAAATGATGACCTCTTAAAACTACCTGTATTCAATGTCTTCCATGCTTTTTAATACTCTCTACATGTTAAACCCATAGGCATTATTATAACTTTATACAATTAAAATTCACTTATATTTTTGAATGTATTGTTTTTATGTCTGTATAGCTCTGTTTTCTTATGGTATACTTTTTTCTTGGGCTAAAGAAGTCCCCTTCTAGTTTACACAGTTTGCATTAACAAATGGCTAATTTTCTTCTGAAAAAAACATCTATACTTCATTTCACAATTAATATTTGTGATGGGAATAAAAACCTAGGTTGACAGTCTATTTACTTTGAGCATTTTAAGAATATTTTTGGTCTGTCATTTTAGGGTTTTTTTTTAAAAATAACTTATTGTTCCTTTCGAAGAAACAGGACATTTCTGAATATTTTATATATATTTGTACATGTATATAAAATAGATTATGTATATTTACATAAATCGAGGTGAATATAAATAAAGATAGGCCTACAGGAAGTTTTCTTTACATGAATACTTATGCTAAGGTTTTTGACTGTGTAGCACAGGTATAACTTGATGGCTTTCAAATTTGGGGGGGGGTTGAGCTCTTTTACTCTTCAATAATTGTTTCCCATTCTCCTTGCCTCTTGGATTCCAAAAAAAATAAGATCCCCTTCTGAAATCACTGTTTTAAAAATGTTTACTCTTTTTGCTTTTGTTTTTCGGTCTATTTGTTTTCTGTTGATTTATTTTTTTCCAGTTCACTATTACTCTCATTTCCAATCTGTCATTAAATAATCCAGTTGTTTATTTAGATTCGTTTTTTTTTTTTTTTTTTGTTCTAGAATTTCCATGCAGTTATTTTATATAGATGATAGTTTTCTGGTCAAATTCTACATCCTTTCGGCCATTTTAATTTTTAATTTCTAATTTATTTTTAAAAGTTTATTTTGAGAGAGAGACAGCATGAGCATGAGCAGGGGAGGGGCAGGGACAGAGAGAGAATCCCAAGAAGGCTCTGCCCTCACCGTCAGCAAGGTGCCCAACAGGAGACTGAATCCCACCAACAGTGAGCTCATGACCTGAGCCAAAAAACCAGGAGTCAGTCACTTAACTGACTGAGACATCAAGGCATCCCTCCTTTCCACCATTTTTAAGCCCGTTATTCAGCTGATTAAAATCTGTTACTGTTAACTTCAATTTATCAGAGTTATATACAGATCTGTTTCTACCGCCTCTTTATTTTCTTGGAACTTTTGGGCAAAAAAATCTAGAAGTCCTAGAAGTCATTAATATTTCTAGTGAAGATTTCTCACCCTACCCTTTAATTGGCCACTGGACCGCAGACCTCAACTGTGATGCAGTCAGGTATGAACTGAGCTGATTCCAGCCTGGGTCCTCATCTTCTAATAATTTAGATCTTATTTTGCTAGTTTCTAAGCTGCAGACCTCCGAGTCTCAACTGAGAGTGCAGAATATTTACTAGGTCCCTTCCTACTTAGAAAGTCCTGAATTTGTTTCTTTGGCACAGGGTGTAATGCTAAGAACACTGTCCTTTCTGTGCTCTCTTTTTTGCGTCTTAGGCTATCCTGCACAGTGGGACACTTGGGTAAATGTCACTAGGGCATTAGTTTTCTACCTGTTTAAACATTGGCCTCTTGACATATGTTTTTATTTTTATTTTTTTAAGCTTATATATTTATATTGAGAGTGGGGTGGTGGGGGCAGGGTTGGGGGGGAGGGTAGAGAAAAGGCCCAAGAGTCAGAAGCAGGGCTCCATCTCACAGTTTGTGAGATCATGACCTGAGCTGTAATTCAAAACCAGATGCTTAACCGACTGAGCCACCTGCTCTCCTAAAGGATGGCCTCTTTAATCCTAGATGTTTTCACTGCTCTGAATGAACCCTCTGCCCCAGGAATTGTGTGCGTGTGCCTGTGCGTGTGCCTGTGCGTGTGCCTGTGCGTGTGCCTGTGCCTGTGCGTGTGCCTGTGCGTGTGCGTGTGAGAGAGAGAGAGAGAGAGAGAGAGAGAGAGAGAGAAACTCCCTTGCCCTGAAAACTTTTGAGACTTCACTAGCTTCTTAGCTCCTTCCCTACTCTAGGTTTCCTAATCTCATGATCCACACCAAGAATCTGTAAATGCCCTGAGGAGATCAAAGCAGTTTACTGTATCCTGGCTCACAAACAAATCCCTGGAATGTTGATTACCCAGGCAACTCTCAGATACTTTCAATCAGATTCCTGTGTGTGTGTGTGTGTGTGTGTGTGTGTGTTTCTATTTTCTTTAAGTTCCTCACCTCTTGTTGTAATTTGTATAAGAAAATTAGCAAGGTATAAAATACTAGCGTTTACTTGTCTGCATTTTGTGTAAAGAATTTGAGTTTAATGCAGTATCACAAAACTGTATAGGTTAACATAATGTCAATATGATTAACGTGACTTCTAAACTAGTGAATCCCATGCTTCGTTCTTTTCCACATAATGCAGGAAGAAAACGATCAGAAAATGCATAGTGGTGTTGATTACACAGTATTGTGAGTGTCCTTATGTCACTGATTTCCATACTAAAGCTTACCATTTTAACCATTTTTATATTCTATATTTTTGCCCCCAAAAGTGCAGATTTAAATCAAAAGTCAATAAATTAGATTTAAAATGATTTAAAAAAAATACAGTGAATTTCATTTATGGGTTCTCCCACAGTTAATGTAATGTCAGCCACATGAATTCTTTAATACCTGTAAACATATTAAGTTCTTTTTTCCCCTTCAGTGTGCTATATCTTCATTTACTGTATTTACTCATTTGGACTCTAAACTATTTTTAAAATGCTGTACTATGCATTGCAGAGGGCCATAAAAACAAACTATACCTTATTTGCCAAAATGTGGTAAGAAAAATAAAAATAAAAGGAACCTATTATAAATGCTTGAGGTGAGGAATCCCTGAAGGAGGTCTTGGGTGAGATAGGCCCTGAAAAATATACATAAGCATTTACACAATAATACAAAATTTTCATATGATTCAGAACAGTTTTATTTAATAGCATATTAAAATGTGAATCATTTTATTAAGTGCTCAAACATTTAAACACATACTTACAGGGGTACCTGGGTGGCTCGGTCAATTGAACGTCTGACTTCAGCTCAGTTCATGATCTTGCAGTTTGTGAGTTCAAGCCCCACATTGGGCTCTGTGCTGAAATTATAGAGCCTGGAGCCTGCTTCGATATCTGTGTTTCCCTCTCTCTGCCCCTCTACCACTCATGAGCGCTCACGTGCACGCTCCTTCTCAAAAATAAGCAATAAAAATATGTATTTACAGATCTATTATTAAATACAATTTTTTTTTCTCTTAGGACGTTTTGTTATCTCATAATTGTAGCCAAAATACTGTAAGACTTTCCTCATTTATTGGTCAAGAATAATGCTGTGTAGTCCATTACCCTGGTTCAGCAAAATACAAATTCCAAAATCCGTAAAATAATGTGGGAACCAGCCTTTAAGTCCATTTCAAGGGAAGCATTCCCTATTCCACAATAGCAGTCTTCTGTACGATAAGATTCTATGATCCAAGGGCAGGTGGACCATATGTTTTTCACTTACCTGAAAGGTGCCAGATACTCTGCGGTGCCCCCATTGAAATCATCCTCTGGTGTTTTGCACTGATGCAATACCTCATTTTGGAAGAAAAATGTGGTCACCTTAATGAAACCCCTTGACTATTTTAGTCAAGAGTGGTCAGCAGAAAGAATCAATAATCTCCTTATTCTATGGATCCAAAATTACATGACGAGGCAGCAAAACAGACTTTTCAGTTGACTATATCCTTTCCACTAATCACTGTTCACTGTACCCCTGGCTAGTCTTAATCTAGGGGTCTTTTGCTTAATTTTTACTAAGATACTGTGATATGTGAATGTTATTGCTACTGAAAAGTTTATTTTTTTTTAAGTATGGCCAATTCTCTTCACGCAAAAGCAATGTACAAATCTTAAAAAATACAAAAGGAGGGATTATTATTGATTTACAAGACAATCTTTTAAAGATGAAACTAACACAACAGAGAACTACGTGATTTTAATAAATGAATAAACTATCATTAGTCTGATAGCACAAGTAAGTTAACGATTATATGCTAAATATGGAGACCCAGAATTAATAAAAAAAGACCATTACCTAAGCTGTGATGATTTTAAATAGTCAAACTTAAGCCCTTACTTAAAGTGCTTTGTACATATACAATATAACTTAAAAAAATTGTTGGTCTTCACATTTGTATTCAGATAATGATTCCTGAGTTATTGAGGATCATAAATATCTTTCAGTTTTCTATTTTACAACTGTTTCCATAACAGATTCATGAGAAGCTCATCCATTTTTACTTTCTGTATGTCTTTTTGATATTGCTTCCCTTAAACAATTTCAGATATTCATGTGTATCAATACACGGACAGTATTATATTTTATAATGCACCAAGAGTTTTTGCATCTACTCTCCAAAGACAAGTAATTTAATAAACACAAATAGTTTTTCGAGATTTAAATGAAGTCCACTTTCTTCTCTTTTTATCGCAAATCATTTTTCATGTTCGGTTATTTCCTGTTTTTATGTATGCACCTTTCAAATTGTCACAGTATCACCAACATGTATAGTTGTTGTACCTAAGAACTGTAGTCAATCTATTGACACATCAAATACTTTATATATTTCAAAGCATTTTTAATCACCAGATACAAAACCTTTGGCACTATCAAGTCACTTTATGGAAATATAAATAAGAGCTTTGGAAATACAATCTCTTGATGATTAACTGCTCCAAGCCATGATGAAACGAATAACAAGTAATGTGGCAAAACTGAACTAATTTTTTAAATGAAAACAAAGTATTTCATAGGCAACAAAGTTTTATTAGCCTGAGCACTTATGATACAGCTAAAGATATTTGGACACTTCTCTGGTCTAAGGAAGTTTTATAATAACAATAAAAGTGTCATAATATAATAGAAGACAAAGATATACTTCTTTGTAAACTTGTGCCAAAATCCTGATAACTTTAAAAATAAGAACCATATGGAAATGAGAAACCTGGGGTTTTAATTTCTAATATTTTCTATGCAAATAGTACTTATCCCAAGACTAATATAAAATATTTAAATCAGAATACAATAGTTACAAACTCAGTGCATTCATTTTCTGGTCATCTGCTATGTTGATCTTGCAAAGCATCAAGACCATAAGATTATAAAAAAGAAATATTTATAGTTACTCAGTTATTAGGATAAGAACCAAATTTGAAAGAAAATGTGTGAAATGATTTTCTAAATCTTCCCATTATAATTACACTACAGAATCTTGCTATTTGCCATTAGACCATGTGATTAAGATATAGCTTGAAAAAAAGAGATTCAGGAAAGTCTAGAAAGAAAATTCAAAGGTTCTATTTTACAGGGCACTATGTTGTATTTTACACCGGAATGAAAACACACAAAAATTTAACGTTGATTTGGTTTTAGCTGACATATTCAGAATTAAATGATTATTCTGTGTCCATTAAACAATAGCTGCAAAATTTAAGATAAAAAAATAAGCATAATGGGTCGAAACTTGTATTTCATAACATCTTTATACTCTTCAGAAATATATATTCTTAAAATATAAGTTTAGTTTCCCCCTGTCACCGTATTCTTATTTTTCAGGGCTGCCCGAAAAAAATAGCAGTTTAAACTGGGTAATTTGTGAAGCATTTTTTGTTCAAAAGCTAAGAAGCGTGCTGAATCATATGCTAAATTTCTCAGTGTTGGATTCAAGACTCTTTTTTAGATCTTCTGAGTAAGGAATGAAGAGTAGTGAGTCATGCAAGACTGAGATTAAAGACAATAGAACAGCTACTAGCTTTGTGATCATGAGCAAATTAACTCACCATTTGAGTTTGCTTTATTCATGTATAAAATTGGAATAATTCTATTTGTTAGCATGCTTTCAACTACAAGTTCTAGAAAAGCCAAATAATAAAGGCCTTAACAATAAGGAACTTCATTTACTTACAAAAGAAATATTTGGGGGATGCTTCAGACTCCTGGCCTGAGCCAATCTGTATTCTGGCCCTGTTTTTCCCCTATTGTCTTGTCTGCACGTTCTTCCATATGTTGGCAGTGTCCATGAAGCCTGGGTTTCTTCATGGACAGAAGTTGCCTGCCAGAAACCTCTAAGACCAAATGCTCCTTTAGTAACATCGAGCAGGAAAGAAATAATCTGTATTCCTATGGTTTTCTCGTTAAGGTTGAGAAAATATTCCAAGAAATTTTTAGCAAAAGTGTCCTTGGATGTTATTGACCAGAACTGGGCCATATGACCATTCTGGAACCAATTATCGGAAAAGAATAGCATAACATTACAGCCATCACTTATTTTTCTTTGTCAGTTTCAAATGGCTATTAGGGAGTCAAATGTTTAATATATATATATTTTAAAATATATATGTATATAATATATATAACTTTTATATAAAATATATATATTTCAAAATGTATATAATATATATAACTTTTATTAAGTTTATTATATACATAAAATACGTGTGTGTATATATATAATTTGATTTATCTCTCAGAATTATGTTAAGTGAAATAGCATTTGTAAACTATCATATGTAGCACCTGCCATAAAATAGGAGCTCAACACATTGAATGTTACTAGGAATGAGAATAATAGTGGTGATGGTGTTTCTCCAGTACTCCAATTTTCTATCTAATTGCTGGATTATTGTCAACTCTCTACTCTATTTTAGTCTTATTTCCTTCCTTGACTCTATGTTAGGACAATCTGGTGATATCTATAACTTGGTCAAGTGCAGACTTCACAGAGTTACTGTGGCAGATTATGACGAGGAAAGAATATTTGTATAGAATTAGGACACTTTGACTCTATGGATTTTAGTGAAAAAGACTACCATCCCAGGTGGAGGAATCTGTTCTTCATTCCAAGGTATTAATCGTCCCTAAGGACTTCACTTTCTTTTTCTTTTAATTTTTTTTTTAGTGTTTTTATTTCTTTTTGAAGGAGAGAGAAAGAGACAGAGCATGAGCGGGGGAGGAGCAGAGAGAGAGCGAGACACAGAATTCGAAGCAGGCTCCAGGCTCTGAGCTGTCAGCAAGAGCCCCACGTGAGGCTTGAGCTCACAAACCGTGAGATCATGACCTGAGCCGACGCGGGACGCTCAACAGACTGAGCCACCCAGGCGCCCCATGACTTCACTTTCTAGTTGCAGCTTAATCGAGTCTTACATCTAGTCGTGATTTCTTTTCAGCAAATTTGTTTGTTCCTGTAAGTCACCACCCAAAACTGTAGCAGCCTCTAATTGGGCCATTCTGTCTCTGAGTGCCTATTTAAGCACCCACTGTAAATCTTTGTTTACTTAATGCATGCCATAGCCTTTTCTTCATTAATTGCTTTATAGCTAACTGTACTCTACATATAGGAAATCTATGAGGTATTTTTACATAATCAATTCAACTTTTTTACTGAATACTGAGAAGGGAGGTTTATTAGTTTCTTCAAAGAACTGCAACAAAGCACCAAAAGTGTGTGGCTTAAAACAAGAGACATCTATTGTCTTACATTTCTAGAGGCTCTCCATCTGAAAGCAAGGTATCCTTGGGGTTGGTTCCTTCTGAGGGCCCTGAGGAGAATCTGTTCCATGCCTTTCTTTTAGCTTCTGGTAGCATCAGACATTCTTTGCCTCAGAGATGGCGGTCTTCCTGTGTCTTCACTTAGTCTGTTTTCTGTTATGTACTGCCTTGTCTCCAAATCCTTCCCCCTCCAAACTTTTTTTTTAAATAAGACCACTAGTCAATTTGATTAAGGCCCACTTTAATGACCTAATTATAACTCAAATACCTGTCTAAAAATCTTAATTCTTAGTAATATCAAATTCTGAGATACTGGAAGTTAGACTTGAATCTCTCTGTCTCTCTGTCTCTCTGTCTCTCTGTCTCTCTGTCTCTCTGTCTCTCTGTCTCTCTGTCTCTCTCTCTTTAATACCTTTTCTTTAAGAGTAAGTTTAGGTTCCCAGCAAAAATGAACAGAAAGTATAGAGATTTCTCAGATACCCCTGCCCCTCCCACTTGCATAATATCCACAGCCAGCATGGCCCATTTGTTACAATGGATGAACCTATATGGACATATCAGTATCACTCAAAACTCACAGTTTAAATTTTTTTTAACGTTTATTTATTTTTGAGACAGAGAGAGACAGAACATGAACGGGGGAGGGTCAGAGAGAGAGAGAGGGAGACGAAGAATCTGAAACAGGCTCCAGGCTCTGAGCTGTCAGCACAGAGCCCGACATGGGGCTCGAACTCCCGGATCGCGAGATCATGACCTGAGCCGAAGTTGGCCGCTCAACCGACTGAGCCACCCAGGCACCTCTCAAAACTCACAGTTTATATTAGAGTTTACTGTTGGTGTACTTTTTATGGGTGTGGACAAAGTTGTAATGACATGTTTCTACCATTATAGTATCATATAGGACATTTCATTTTCATGAACCAACTCTGTCAATACCTCGCTTTCATTTCAAAATCATCTGTGCTCTGCCTATTTGTTCCTCCTTCCCCCCAGATACCTTTTTTGGTAAATTTTAATTCCAGTATATTAGGTTCAGGTGTACAATATACTGCTTCAACAATTCTATAAATAACTGAATGCTCATCACCATATGTATAGTCTTCATTCTCTTCATCTGTTTCACCCTCCCCTCTATCCACCCTCTAGTAACCTTCAGTTTGTTCTCTGTAGATAAGAATAGGTTTCTTGATTTGTCCCTTTCTTCGTCCATTTGTTTTCTTTTTTAAATTTGATATATGAATGAAATCATATATTTTTCATCTTTCTCTGACTTATTTTACTTAGTATTATACTCTCTAACTCTGTCTGTGTCCATGCAAATAGCAAGATTTCATTCTTTTTGGTGGCTGAGTAATATTCCATTATAAATATATATGTATGTATGTGTATATATGTATGTATAGGTATGCACACACACACACACACACACACACACACACACACACATCACATTTCTTTATCCAGTCATCTATCAGTGGACATTTGAAACTGGGCCACTTCTATAATTTGGCTATTAAAAAAATACTGCAGTAAATATAGGGGTGCAAACATGTTTTTGAATTAGTGTTTTCATATTCTTTGGGTAAATACCCATGATGGTATTACTGGATCATAGGATAGTTCTATTTTCAACGTTTTGAGAACTACATACCATTTTACACAGTGTCTACACCAGTTTTTGTTCCCATCAACAGTACACGAAGGTTCCTTTTTCTTCACAGCCTCGTCAACACTTGTCTCCTGTGTTTTTGATTTTAGCCATTCTGACAGGTGTGAAATATCCCACTCTCTCTGCCCCTCTCTTGCCTGTGCTCACTCATATTGTTTTTGGCTTGCATTTCCTTGATGATTAGTGATGGTGAGCATCTTGTCATGTGTCTGTTGGCCATCTGGATTCCTTCTTTGGAGAAATGTCTATTGAGGTCCTCTGCCCAGGTTTTAATTAGATATCTATTCCATTGAGTTATATAAGTTCTTTATAGATTTTGGGCACTCCTTATTAGATCTGCCATCTGTAAATATCTTCTTCCATTCAGTAAATCATCTTTTAGTTTTGTTTATTGTTTCCTTTTCTGTTCTCAATTATATCCTTTTTGAGGGATACAATTCAATTCCCACTGGGGGAAAATATTCAAATTAAGGACCAAAAAAAAAAAAAACTACTGAAATAATCTTGTAGTAGACTATTTCATAGCAAAGGCTTGTGCAACTTGCAGAAATAGGTAGCAACATATAAAGAACTAGCATTAAATTTGAGGGGAAAAAGGGTTTTAGAAGCTGCTGAATATATTTCTTCTTCAAGTTAAACTCTATCCTTGAAAAATTATGGTAAAAATATTTGTAATACCTATTTCAAATATGTTTTTCATATAAATTATGGAGCATTTAAGAATTTGAAAACAAAACCATCTTTATATGAAGGATTTAGATCAGTTATTTTTTTAAGTATTTATTTTAGGGATAGATAATGAGTGATCATGGACAAGAGAGGGAGAAGAAGAATCCCAAGCAGGCTCCATACCAGCACTGAGCGCCATGCGGGGCTTGATCCCATGATGGTGAGATCATGACCTGAGCTGAAATCAAGGGTTGGTTGCTTAACCGACTGAGCCACCCAGGCATCCCTAGAGCAGTTATTTTTTTTTAATATTTTTTTATGTTTGAGAGAGAGAGAGACAGAGAGAGAGAGAGCGAGCATGGGACAGGCACAGAGAGAGAGGGAGACAGAAGGTCTGAAGAGGGATCTGCCCTGACAACAGAGAGCTTGGCTGGAACTCAGAAGCCATGAGATCATAACTTGAACCTAAGTCTGATGCTTAACAACTGAGCCATCCAAGTGCCCCATGATCAGTTATTTTGTGTTTTGTTGAATTTGTGAATAACAGGAAGCCATTTTCCAAAATTATTGTGTTCACAGTGCAATGTGATTTATATGCTATTTGTTATCTTGGCAAAATATATTGTGTGTAGATGGTCCACCAGTTGATTGATTTCAATTATGTGTTTCCCAGAATGCTTTTTGATTCATGTGCCAGAGCTAGAACAAGTGAAGTCTGAATGGCAAGCCTTCATCTATCTTTGTAAACAAAACAAACGAACAACAAAATATCCAATAAGAAGCCTTTAATAGCATCAAATGACTTGAAAAATACTGACCCTACTTCAAATTACATATCTTAGGAAAACTGTAACCAAATGTAGGTTAAGATAAAAATCACTAATCTATGCCAAGACACGAAATGAGTGATTTATTAGATAATTAAAAAAATAATCTTTATTTATTTTTAAGAGAGAGAGAGAGAGACAGACAGACAGACAGACAGTGTGTGAACAGGGAAGAAACAGAGAGAGAGAAGGACACAGAAACCAAAGCAGGCTTCAAGCTCCGAGCTGTCAGCACAGAGCCCGACTCAGCGCTCGAACTCCCTAACCGTGAGACCATGACCTGAGCCGAAGTTGGACGCTTAACCCACTGAGCCACCCGGGCACCGCTGATTTATTAGACAATTGGTTTTAATTAGTAAATATTTACTGCCACCTATTCTACAGCAAATGCAGTTTTAATACTAGTAATAGAAAATTCCTCTTAAGAAATTCTGGCATGAAATAATAACATAAATATATTTTAAATACAGTGTACACACTATCCGTGTGATCAATGTAATATTAAGGAAATGGATGTATTTGAGTCCTAGCAAAGAGAAGCAATCTGGTTTGCCTGAACTGACTTAGGGAAGGTTGAACAACTCTGGGTATTAAGTATGAATTATTGTCTGTTAATTTACATGTTATTTATGTAGAAATAGTAGCATTTTTCTTTATTTTTTGATTCCTCTTTTACCCTCCCCTCCATTTTCTCCCCTCTTCTTTTTCTTTGTTTTCTATGAAATCTCCATTGAGTTTATAGCCCTGACTTGAACAGTGTATTAGCTTTTTATTTTAGTCCAAAATGTATATTTAATATGCTTAAGACATATTACTTTTAAAAATTTTGAATACTGTACTGATAACCTGAACTAGGTGAAATTTCAGTGGGATCACTGCCCTCTTCCTGGCTTTGAAGAGTTCCTTTATAGCACTTGAGCCCATGTTGGTATCGCAGTCGTGTAACTCAGTAGATGATATTTGTGTATCCTCCCGAGTTCTGTTAGCATTCTGTTCCTAATGAGTTGTCTTCATGGGATTCTGCACACTACTAAGTCATTTTACTTCACATTGAATGACAGGGTGCTTTGATTATTCAGTGAAACAATATTTTAAATGCATTTTCAACTTTGCTATTTTAAGGAAGTTCAAGGTAATAAAGCGAGCATAAGCAGCCTGAAGGCCAAATATTAGTAATGATCTATAGAAAGAAAAGGAATAAAGCCATGAGGCTGGGGGATGTTTGAAGGCTGTGTGTGATTGTCTAGTGTGTGTGTGTGTGTGTGTGTGTATTTTTTGAATCTTTTTTTTCTGGAGATACACATACCCTTGACTGCTTGTTGTACAAAAACATTACAAAAGGTCAGACTTAAACATTTTCTAGTCTGTTGGTTTCTCCTCCAACTGATAAGCTCCTTTCACATCTAAGCTTTTTGTATGTAGACATCTTGACTGCACGTTAGGCAGCATTACACCACTAGGACACTAAACTATAAATGCACATGTCAATCCGGCTGCTCTCTTGAATCCTTCCCTCCTCACCTGCTGCCTTACCCCCCACCCCCCATGGGAGCTAGTGAAGCTGACTGAGCAGAAGTGGTAAGAGATTAGGTCAGTCTTCCCAGTATTTCAAAAGTTTCACAAAACACATAGAACTGGAAGGTTTTGAACTATGTCCCTGATAAAACTTAAAAACAACAACTATGCACAAATATATAGAATGTCCTATTTCTCCATGCACTGGCCAACTTTTAATGATAGAGGATAAAATTTCAACATAATGAGCATACTTACTTTGGACTATAGAAGCATTGACATCCCACTTAAAAATGAATAATAATTCCTCAATAATATGTAATTGTAAGATAACATCATAATAGAATTGGTTTTGGTTTTAGTTTTGAGAGGGGTTCTAAATAAGATATCCAAATATTGAAGCCCATTAATTTAAAAAAAATTACTAAAATCATGAGTATAGTGATACAATGTAACATCACTGATTAAATGCCAATTCATCATATGTTTCTATTTAGTAAGACCTTTTGTAAACAAAACTTTTACTTGTCATTCATCGAAATGGCTGCCATATTTCTAATTATTTTTTCCAAATTAAAAAAAGTATAACTCTCCCTTCCCACTAACAAACAGTCACATAAACTATATTCGAAAGAAAGGTTTATTTTTTAGACGCACTCTTTCATGTTTGGACTTGTATCTTTGGTGTTTCACAGCCGGTAAATCAAAATCCTTGTGGGACCGCTGCCATCCCAGCCCAGGGAAGTGATTTGGAGTGGCCTGAGGTTCACTGAAGGGGTGTATTCTCCTAAGCTCTGCATTGGCAGTTTGCTGTGTCATCAATCTTGTTCAGCTGAACAGCATGACAATTTGTCTGGACAACACTACATAAAGCATAGCAAAAGGTTATTGTTAGGTTATGAAGTTTTTCTGACAAGTGCAACATGCCAAGGTTTATACAAGTATAAAACAAACCTTAAGCTCAAAATTGTTTTCTAAAGGAGTCCTCTAGCTCTATTTTAGAGAGAAATTTTAAAATCTAAGTTTATATACTCCAAGTTTTAGAGATGCACCCTGAACCACAGTGGTTGCCCACCTATTTTTATAAGTTTCTGCAATACTATTTTAATGGAGTAGTGAATGCAAAGGAGAGTTAATATCAACCTCAGTGTCAAGGGCACAGGAACATAGTTCGATTATTCTTAGTGATAAAGACCTACCACAATTCAAAACATTGGGAATTTAATATATTTGGCATTTTTTGCTAACCATCGCAAATGATTTTTACAAAGACATATAGCCCATTTTTCATAACTTCTGAAGGAAATCCTACTTTTAGCCTATACCTTTTGTTCTTTATCACAAAGAGATACTATAAAGTTGATAAAGCCTTATTTAGTACCCCCACCCTCAACTTTTGATATGTAAATATTAAAAAATATCTTCTTAATGTATATTCCTTGCAGAATATATCTGGAAGACAGAAATGTGAACTTCAGAGGTTTGTAAGAATATACTAAAAAAATCAAATACTGAGGCATGTAGTTGAAGTAGCCTGAAGCCATGTGTTGTATCCATAAATATTTTCTATCTTTAATTAATCATAATACTTATTTTACTTGCTTTGACTAACTGGTCTGTTCCTTTTTTTTTTTTTTTTTTTTTTGATTCTAAAGTCATTAATTAGTTTTTTTTTTAATGTTTATTTATTTATTTTGAGAGAGACAGATAGAAAGCAAGCAGGGGAGAGGCAGAGAGAGAGGGAAACATAATCCCAAGCAGGCTGCACACCATCAGCATGGAGCCCAATGTGGTGTTCGAACCCACAAACTGTGAGATCATGACCTGAACCAAAATCAAGAGTCGGACACTTAATGGACCGAGCTACCAAAGTGCCCCTAAAGTCATTTATTAATTTTAATTTACACTAATGTATTTTATTTTTAAAGAAATAATTAAAGAGATCTTTTGTTCATTTTGATGTTTGCATTAACTTTTGTTTTTATAACCTTCTCAATTGATGAAGGTGAAAACAGACAAAAAAGACAATCTAGAGTTGTTTGCTTTTTGTATCTTTTGAAACATCTCAATAGAGGCAAGGTCAATTATCTACAACTAACCCCCCCCCCACACACACACACACACAAACACAGACAACAATATTTTTATTAGTCCTGATACACAAGTGCAAAATTTAATACTATGTATAATGATATATGTGATGTGTTATATGATATATAATACATACTGACAAATATGTTACAGAGGTAGGTGTTAAACAATATTCTTATATAATGGAAAAATCCTAAAGTATATTCCTAGTTTGAGCCTTCTAGAACATAATGGTTTTGATTCCAAGTCGAGAGAGAAAGTGTCAGATTTAAAAAATATATATTATTTGTGTCTCTGAAAATAGCACAGTATAGAATAGGTTAATAATACTCTAACACAAAATAAAAGGATTTTTCCACTGTACTTTCACCCAAATTGTTATCAACACGGGACACTTTGGCATTGGAGATCTCAGACTTTGGATGCAGTAACAGAGCAGGGTTTTTATGTTGACTGTCTCATCTTAAATTTTGTACAAAACACTTAGCCTTCTCTTGTGAATCGTGAAAGATTTAAAGATTTACATTCTAAGTTTCTTTCAGTTTTTAGTTTTCTCTCTCGACTTAAAATGCTTAGGTCCTATGTCATGGCTACGTTCTGTCTCTTTGGAACTATATCAAGGTTTAATGTCCCTTCTAAGGAGCCAAGGGGAAACTGGTCATATCTATGCTTCCTTGCCTTGGCCCACACAGTCCTAAGTCATGATGAAGACAAGCCTGTAGAAGCAAAAGAATCAGTAGTTATTGCACTCTGTGGATTATCACAAGTTACTGACATCGTTAGCCTCTGTCTCACCATCAGATTCCCCATCCTGAGGGATACAAATCTGCAAAAGTTCAGGAACCTCTGTGTAAGCAGAAATCAATATCCTAGTAGTGCTTCACTAATAATGAAAATGATTATAATCAATTTGGATATTTTCTCTTTTTTTCCTGTAAAAGCAAATGATGAACACAGTTGATATGTATTAAAATAATTTTCCAAAAAATGTACGTGTATAAAAGATATGTCTATCTTAATGTTCAAGTAACAACAGCCTTCAGAGTATTTTACCTAAATTGTAGAAATTTGCCTAAAAGCTGTTAATTTCATAGATGCAAAAACCATTGCATTATAACCTATTTAAACATTCTCATGTGGAGTTCTGTACTGCCTATCCTCATTATAGGGTCTTGCATAATTCTACCTGATTTGAAAGCACAAATACAACTGTGTGTTGTCCAAAGATAAATGAGACAATGGGTTTTATTGGTACTTATTCTGCAAGGCTCTCCTGTCACTTAGTTTATTTTAAACACAGAGACGTTATTTTGTAACTGTTAATTGGGTCGTTACTTCATTATTTGATTGACTTATTTTCAGTAGTACTTAGACATTTTATTTCACTATTTTGTCTCAGAAGCCCAAAGCAGTTATTCACAAATCTGTCCACAAGATATTTTCAAAGAGTAGTCAATAGTGGGTCAACGATCAGTTTGAAAACTATATTGTGTCTAAGTGCCATCCTGAGCTTTAAGGAAAAAATAAAAATCAAAGCACTGAAACATGAGATAGGACATATAGTAAGTATGCACCTATAAGGACTTAGATATTGTGGAAATAACCCCATTCAAATAGGTGATCCATAATTGAGCAGTCTATATATACGTGAATAACTACTATTACCATCCTTTCATTCATTACTGGAGAAGAGCGCTTGATAAGACCATAGGCAATTAACATAATTTGAGTATCTTGAATGCATTTTGCTCACACCTAAGAAGGCTCTTGTGTTTGAGGCAGGGACTATGTGTAAGGTTATTTCTGATTTCTTAAAGGTAAATTCAGCCTAACATTAGTGGTCGTTCTGAAAAAATGCTTTACAATGATATTCTGAGAGATAAATGGGTTTTACACCCGGTGATACTTTTGCAATTTAAATGGTTGGGTTACCCAGGCATCCACTGAGTCTCAGAAGAAATAACATTTTGGTAAACATAAAGATGATCCTGAAAATGATATAAACTACTTAACGCTGTCATTTCTTTCCCATCTTTTCCCCCTTCATTTTTTCACATTTCCCTTTTTTTTGATGCTCTTTATTTTCTCCTCATTTTTCTGTTTGCAAAAAATGCTATATATTTAGAATCATGGCTACTTTGTTACAATCTTTGTATTATCCTGTTAAATATAAGCTAGCTATGCTAGCATATACTGACTTATCTCCCCTATTCTGGACATTTCTCAATCTTATAGAATGTTTATGTTATTTTTATTTTTCTTTTTTTAAAAGTTTATTTCTTTCTTTTGAAAAAGAGGGGGAGAGAGAGAGGGAGAGAGAGAAGGAGAAGAGGAGGAGAAGAGGAGGAGAAGAAAAGAAACAGGGTAGGGGAACAGAGAGGGAGAGAGAATCCCACAGAGCCTCAATGTGGGGCTAGAGCTCAGGAACTATGAAATCATGACCTGAGCCAAAACCAAGAGTCCGTCTTTTAACCCAGGTGCCTCTGATTTTTCTTACAACTAAACATGATTCTTCTGGCCTAGCAGCACCATAATCAAATTCTCTTTATTCAAAAAATGTTTGGTTCAAAATGTAGTGACCTATTGTGTAAGGAATTCTTTGAATTGTTCTCCAGGGGAAATGCATACAAAGTAAAACAGAACATTTTTGGTATGTATAATAGGGTGGGATAATGTAGTCCCAGCCCCCACCGGAAAAATAAAAGGGATGAGAATGAAAAAGAAAAATATATTTTGGGGAATGAAAAATAAATATTTGGTCAGGCAACAATGTGCATTTTGCAATTAGCAAATTTTATTTTATTTTATATTTTATTCTTTATTTTATTTTATATCTCTATAGCTAACATGGGGCTCAAACTCATGACCTAGAGGTTAAGAGTTGCATGCTCTTCCAACTGAGCCAGCCAGCTGGCCTGCAATTCGCAAATTTTAAAGTGTTACTTTCACTTAGGAATATTTCCCTCAAATTTCAGGAGACTGAGTGTACGTTTGATGTCAGAATACAGTTAAGAAAAAAATCAACTGACCTTTCGAAAGGTAGACATGTGAAAATTGCCCAGTGAAAATGAAATGAATTGAATGGAATTATATGCATTCTATAGTGTCAGAAACCACAGAGGAAGCATTACATGGATTATGGATTGGTGAACACTAGCTTTTGGATCTTTGTCGTCTATAATGCTTAATATAAATAATAGTTTTTAACTTTTTAGAGTACCCTGAAATCTTAATGATTCTAAAGTTTTTGGTGTATATTTTTCCTACTACGCAGTGGGATAAGCACTGAAAAAAATATGAAGAGCTAATGATTAATTCTTGTCACACTCCAATTACAAAATATAAACATCGTTTCCTGATTCATCATGTGTAAAACAAGCAGCTAGATGATCTCTGATGTCCCTTCAGCCATAACAGTCTACAGATATCTGAAAATATGTTAAATCTTTCTGCCAATATTTCATAGAAATATGTATAGCAGTCAAAATAGAATATGGAGTTAATTTCTAATAATCATAGATGAACTTGTCAAATTTTCTCATTTACCAGAACAGATGCTACTGTTCAAAGTTTAAAAAAAAAATATTTTGATTTCTCTAAAGTTGCAGATCTTTCCAAAACCATTATGACTGTTAACGTAGAATGTGTGCTCTACCGTTAGGGTGAAATTCATGGAGAATGTTTCTTTTTGGTTAAAGATCATTGATTTGTATTAAAGTGTCATGTCTCTATCCCATTCTCTCTCCTTCTCTGGACATTTCTGAGACCTGTGTGTCTTGCAAAGTCCACTTCAGTTGTCACTACAATTAGAGTAGGGTCACAAGGAATATTGCAAAGGTGTGAATATTTAATCTTCCACTGCATTGAAGGTTTCATGCAATTTCCTCCCACAGTGCCCTCAGTGTAACTGAAACTATCAAGCAATTTTAATTCCAAATACACAGTGGAGGAATAACCCCCTTTTAATTGGGCAAAAATGAACACAACACACACACACACACACACACACACACAAGCAAAAAATCCTGAAAGAGAAATTCATGGAGCAGTTCACTTAATGTGTCCAGGGCTACCTTTCAATACAAGTGTTTCCCTAATATCCATGCCTCCCTCCGTTTTCAGTTACTGTGTAGTGTTTCTCAAAGATCTTACTGTTGCTTCATTGTTCCCCTGGTTCATATTAAGATCTAAGATGAGATGTAGTACTTGAGACAGAAAAATGTAGAGACAACTGTTCTGAAAATTGTGAGAATTTTGGAATCTGTTACTTCTTAAGTTGGGTATCCTTTGTTTATTTTTGTTAAAATACCAGTTTAATAAGGAGACCGATTCAACTGGCTGTTTACTTTCTAAGGACACTCTCACCTCAGGTGACTGCCTGCAAGTAAGCAAATGACTTATCCAGTTTATCATAGGGAGAGAACCATATCTAAATTCTGAGATCAAGTGGAATGCAGATGTGGATTATTCAGAAGTATGTTGTACAAGACAATATGTAATATTCTAAAATGTCATTGTGTCTGAGAGAAAACATTTCCAAGAAATGTATGGGACTAGTGGGCAAATTCCAAAGTCAGTTTAAACAGTTCTATTTTCCAAATAATGAATAAAACTTACAGGAAAGGGTTGACATATTTGTATTCTCTTCCAGTTGATGCACTGTAGAAAAGCCACAGGCTCTCAGATTTCTAATTTAATATTAATATTAGGAAAGGCCAATACATTTTATTTGGTTGTATTTCCATGTGTGTGTGAATGAAGGAAAATAATAATTCAATCATACAGGTATTGCTTCAGATTTAAAGCATTCCAAGTTCTAAATACATAATTCAGGTGGTTTATTTGTATGTCCTACCGCTGCATCAGCAAACCTTAAATGACAGGCTGATTAAAAGGAGGTAGATGCCATCATTTTGGGGAGTTACAATTAGAAGAACTGAGTGACAGACTCTTGTCTTGGTGTCCTTTCTGTGGCTTATGCCATTTTAACACTTATCTTGCTAATTTGGGGAGAACTGCAGTGCTCTCAACCACCCTAAGGAAGCATATAGCATCATGTTTCCTGGGATTAAATCTTTAGCTTCTAAATCTTTATGGGCGTTTTCATTTCTGTAGCAACAAAATGAAATAATACCACATGAAGTTTAAGAATATTTTCTAGATCTGAAGTTCTGATTTGTCTATCGCTCACCATTCTTTCTCAAAGAGCAAATCTCAGAATCTGAGCAAGTCTAATGACGGCCATGAGTGATTGCACTTTAATTTCAAATCTTCTTTTCATTTTGTATGTGTTTACATAGCTTTAAGAAATTATTATTCTCTAGACAAACCAGGATGAATGAGCCCATAAACCTGGCTCACCTAAGATTTTAGGAAAATGGGAGAAAGAATCTCTTCATTAGCATCGCATGAGCAATGTTGCTTTATTAGAAATTAATATTAAAAATGGTAAGTATTAAGTACTAGACAAGAATTGGAAAACTAATTATTTTCTATTTGTGTTACAATTGTTATGTTTTTTATACTCTTGTTTTATCTTGTCTAAGGTATTAAACTATGGAACTTTAAAGAGGTTTAACTGGAAGTAACTATAATAAAAAATCTCCAGTTTATTACTGAGTATTTACATTTATGCTCTGAAACTATTCAAACTTCTGAATTTATTGCACATATTGGTGGAATAAGGACTTGATCATTCTTCACCAAAATCTCGGTTCAATCTTTTACTTCTCCTTTTTATCAAATCAGAGATAATATCCTGACAAATATTTGCTCATATCCTTATAAATTTCTGTTTCAGTTTTACACTCAGTGATGTCAATCTAGTTAAGAGTCATTCAATTTTCATTTGGTCACCCATGACCATCTAATTCCCTAATCCAACAGCCTGTTGTTAATTTTTCTCCAAAATGACCAAGGCACATCCTTAAAAGAGTTTTTAACTTGGACTACCCGAGTGCTAACTTCTCACTTCTCTACTTCTCGGTTTGTTGTCCTCTCTTTTCTCATATATCACAAAGCTCTGTCCTTAACCATCTTTTCTTCTTAGCCATATTCTCCCTGAATGATCTCATTTACTCCAATGACTTGTACTACATTCTCTATTTGAAGACTTCAAATGTTTTTTATCCCTGCCCTTAATTCCAGAATTGCTAAACAATCATTGTAAATAAACCTTTTACAAATTCTCTATTTATTGCCCTGATCTCAAATCCAGATAAAAATGGTACTCAGTTACTTCTCCAAAGCTTGTCTGCATCAATTATCTGCTATTCTGGTGAATGATACTGCATACCCAAGCATTAAGAGAAAGAAAGACACACACACACACACACACACACACACACACACACACACAGGTTTCCTAACTTATTTCATCAAGATTTTTTTTTTGCTATGCCCCTTCTATTCTAAAAATAATACTTCATTTGGAGTTAACATTCACATCATGGAAGAGAACTTTCTTTGAGCCACTGCTATGTGTGTTCCACATATATGTATCATATGTATCATTCATAGTTCTAGATTATTGAAATACAGTTAGAAACAGAAAATAAACTTCTCATTTATTTCATTTTCTCATGAGAGTGATAAAAGGGAGAACAGATATGTAAATATCAGAGTAATTTCAAATAAATGCTAGGGAGATAATGAAACAAGATATGATAGATATGAGTAGGAAAGGGGAGAACTTTGCATGAACAAGAGGACTTTCTGAAGAAGTGACAGTTAAAATTCAAGTATTAGCAGGAGCAATTCAGTCAGTCTCCAAAAAAGCCTCTCAGGTAGAAGGTATAGCACATATCAAGGTCCTGGAGTGGAGTCAATCTTGGCATGTTTGGATAATGGAAATCATGTTTCTCATAACCTGTTTTTGAATAACTAATTAAGAAATTGTTTTATAAACCATTGCATCAATAAAATTTTAAAACAATGATGAGCAATACTTTGACTAGAACAAGAAAACAAAATCCCCTTTTGTTCCCCATTTATTAGCTCAGTGTAACAGCTCAGGAGCAGTTGTGTGGTAAACGACTATTCATAAGACTTTTTGAGTCCAAGTTAATCAGACTGATGAAATTATTTTAGTGAATTTGGTTTTATTTCATACCATGTTTTAGCACCAAAGCTATCAATCAAATCCATGAATTGCTAGTTTTTAATTATTACAATGACAGATATAATCCATTTGTGGCCCGTATGTTTTAATTATGTACTCAATCAAAAATTTTGAGATTTGAAGATAATTTTCTAATCAACAATTTGATTAAATGAATTCCCTAACACTATCTTACTTTTGATAATTTTTATTTGAAATAATTTAGTATTCTTTATACTTTAATTTGTTAACATTATAAGCATATGTAAAGTTACAAAAATAGATAACTACAAATTATCACTTCTCAGAAAGAGGAGATATTAATTTTGCAGATGTCCTTTGGACTTTTTGTTTGAAAAAATAATACAAAACCAAACCCTAGTCCTTTGCTTTTATTTATTTTTATTTTTTTTTTATTATTTTAGAGAGAGAGAACACGAGTAAGGGAGAGGGCAGAAGGACAGAAGGGTGGCAGAGGGGGAGAGAGACAGAGAGAGAGAGACTGAGAGAGAGAAAAGGGGGGAGGGAGGGAGGGAAGGAGGGAATGAGAATATATCGCAATCAGGGCTCGATCCCACAACCTGGGATCAGGACCCAAGCCAAAATCAAGAGTTGGATGCTCAACCAACTGAGCCACCCAATCACCCCTACTCCTTTTCTTCTTGTCTATCATTTTCCTCTTAAGAAGTCAGCATTATTCAGAAGTTATCTTTCTTATTCCTGGACATACTTTTTTTTAAAAAAAAATTAATGTTTATTTTTGAGAGACAGACAGAGACAGAGAATGAGTAGGGAAGAGACAGAGAGAGGGAGACACAGAATCTGAAGCAGGCTCCAGGCTCCGAGCTGTCAGCACAGAGCCCGACGCAGGGCTTGAATTCATGAACTGTGAGATCATGACCTGAGCCGGAGGCAGTTGCTTAACTGAGCCACCCAGCGCCCCTCCTGGACATACTTTTATATTCTTACCACATATCTTGTATCCCCAAACACTATATGCTATTGTTTTTGCTGTTTGTTTTTTGGTCTTTGCCTTTTTCCATAGTCCGTAATTCCCTGCCATTTGAAAAATCTATACTCCATTGTATATGTCCCATAAAGTAGAATTAAAACTTTTTTGAAAGCTTGCTATAAAGAATGATGCCTTAAAAAGTAACATTCTTTTAAATAAAAAACAGTGCTTTAGAAAAAGGTGGCAAAACAGGAAGCACTGGGAATCTGTTGTTCCAACTAAATAATAATTGTACTGGTAGAATCTATATGATGTAGATATTTTGGGATTCTGGAGTCTGTTGAGAGCTTGCAAATTCCAAAGGAAGGCTTGAACTGTAAAATACAGTAAATTTAGTTAAAAACAGTAAAATACAGTTAATTTAGCTCAATTTCAGCTCTTGGCACCCTAGCACCGACCTATCTCCTCATCTTAGTCCATGGCAGACAGGTGTGAGCATGTTCCTAGAGCAGCTTGTACCCAGCTATTTGGACACAAAGTGGATAAAAAGGACCCTTCCCTTCATAGATTGGGAATGGATGTTCTAATAACGTTATACTGCTTTAGATCTCAGATGCAAAAAGGGACAGGAAGCTATTGTCTTTGTACCAGTCTCCCACTGTTGCAAGTGGGGCTCCTTTTGGTTGAAGTGACTTCCAGGGGACTTAAGGGGCCAACACTTTTTTCCCTTCCATTTTGTGTCCTTTTGGATGGCAAACAATATAACATTAATCATTGTAAACATTATGTGTATGTATTTTGCTTACTATGTTTATTTTAAGAAATTACCAGGCAACAGTTTATCAATTAGAATGAAATTATTTATAATATTATCTTTAATTGTGTATTTAAATTTCTAGGTCCAATCAATTGTATCTAATTAACATAAACCCTTGGAATGAGAGACCTCACATATGATATCATTATTACTTTATTTTTTTAATGAGCAAAGACACTGAGGAAAATGTTTTTAAACTTCTTAAAAATTAATAGAAAAACTAATGTGAAATCAACACAAAAATTAAATAGGATAAGTTTCTCCAGTATTCTGACAAAAACTTGGAAACCCTAAGTCTGTAGGAAAAGCACACCACAGGTGTAGTTAGGACAAGAAACGATTTTTAAATCATTTTTATCATTGTATCATTATCAGTTATTTTCTTGATAATGTAAGGGTGCTGAAGCAAGGCATTGTGATTTTGACATTGTCACCATGCAGGGGTATGGATTCAACCCGCAGGGAGGTTTCAAAATTAATCACGGAGCCTGTATTTCAAAGTTGTTGAGTAAAATTTCATCAGAAGGACCAACAAATACACAACCATTACATGAGAACATCATTCTCAGTCATAAAGTTAATGGATCTCAAAAACCAGTTATAAAAACATACAAATGTTTTACATATTTGAAATAGAAGATATTATATATTACTGCACCATATATGCGTAGAAGGTAATTCCTATGAAAGGCTCTTTGGGAATTATCCCAGCTGGTCCTCACAGCAGCCCAGGGTATTCAACTGAGCACATCCAACGTCTTTATTCTAGAGTTGCTGCTAAACACTGAGGTAAAGAGTTTAATTTAGTTATTGTCAAATCCCTGCGGGTCTTCTGGTCAGCAAAAGAATGAAGGTCTTCAGTTAAGTGCTTTTGCGTACATAGATCTGAAAAGCCAACAATAGAACTAAGTTCATACAAATAAAAATAAATAAATAAACGAACAAACATACATCCGCACATATAGGAAAGTGTCTGTAAACAGCCCCCAAGAAGGGCAGCAGCACCCCCAAGTAGCCTCGTCCCGGTGGTTCCCAGGGCAGAGGACAGCCTGGAGGACAATCAGTTGGCATTCCTGGGTCTCGTCTGTCCCCAACCTTGTCTGGGTAGGGCTGGAGTCCCTACCCCCTAACTTCTGTCCTGTCCTGCTGTGGGGGCTGAGCTGGGAGGTTCAGGGACTCAGGGCTCAGCTCAGTCCCCTGTCTGTCCTCCCCACCTTCTTGAATAAAATAATTTAGAAAAAAAAAAGAATAAGATCAGACTTATGACTGAATCATGCATCACGAAATTGTGTTGACACGCGTCATTTTGTAAAGCAAAAGCTCGGCTTCCAAAATAACAGCTCCCAATTAAGAGCCAAAGACACCAGAACCAAGATAAATCGCAGGGACGAGCCATTTTATTTGCCAATTTTTCCTGATAAAGTCAATTCATCTTTTACTCTCCAGTGTGTCTATATATGAAATAGGAAAAAAATGTCATCAGGCTTTTGTGTTGCATTCCAGATCAAATAGCTGACTTTCAACCATGGTGTTTTCAATTTGTGAAGTCCACAGATTATTTGTCACTGCCACCTTTGTGCAGTGTGGTTTCTGAAACTACAGAGAAAGTTTTAACGGAATGCAAACAGTGTTTGTTTTCACAATAACCCATTAAAGTAACACATGAATTGTAAATATATTATTCGGGATTATTCTTATGTTGTATAAAATATAATACTTTATAATACAAAAGAAGCAGCCCAAGCAAATTACATGCATGCTTAAAATGTGTTTTTAGTTCACTGTAAATACTTCTTTACTTTGTATCTGTGTGCTGGACGCTGAAATTTATGCTAAATTATAGTCCTAACCAAGAGGAGCACAAAGTCTAGTTGGGGAGGCAGACAAATGTCCAGACAACATTTGTTTCTTCAGTGGTGACTCAGGGCAAGCTCCATGCTGGTAGTTGGATACATAGGGAGACAATATGTGGTACTTTTATAATTAAAGATATTTAAGAGATAGAATGTCTAGGTGTAGTGTCTAAATCTCTGGAAAGGGAGATTGAGTATCTTGTGTAGTGTGTGACCCCAGCACAGTGTCTTGTACTCAGAATTAACTCATGCCATCCCTTTATTTGAAAGATGTCTAAAACAATGTCCTAATGATTTTTCAGCTAGATAGTACGTTAGACTACTTGTGAAATTTCTGAGATTAGATTCCTCACTAGCAAAAGGAGACACTCGTCAAAGCCCATGTGCCTCAATCAAAAATTGTCCTTTGTGGCTACTGTTACAATTTTGGTTCTTTGGAATTACTTTAATTTTACATTATAATAAGTAAATGAAGATGAAGAGAATTAATGCTTACTCCATGAAACCCAGCTACAATTTGTCAGGATTGTAACTAATTCTTGAGATGTGAAGCATATAAAGTTGATTATTGATAAAACAAGGTATTTTTTTGAATCATGTAAAAATGTGAATGGCATTATAAAGCAATAAAGTATGATGGCTTCTGGTTTTATTTTTATTAGTGTCATGGCACTGAGAATAATATTTCTTTTGGTATAATTAAAGAAACATTTTATGAAAAATTGATCCACAGTATTGATAAGCTGATTCAATAATGCACTAGTAAAAAATTCATACATGAATATTTCTCAGAACTATTTTTATTAAGTGTTAATGAAAGAAACAAAACATTCGAAGGCTGAAAACTTTTTGATCAAAGGTAAATTGGGGCACCTACTTCAGCTCAGGTCATGATCTTGTGGTTTGTGAGTTGGAGCCCCGTGTGGAGCCCATTTCAGATTCTGTGTCTCCCTCTCTCTCTGCACCTCCCCCACTGACGCCCTGTCTCTCTTTCCTTCAAAATAAATTAACATTATTTTTTTTAAAAAAACACATTTTTATTTCTCTGAAAAGCATATTAGGTAAAACTTATTGTGCATTACAATACATAAATGTAGGCTTATGATAAGATTTAAATGAAGAATAATTTAGAACAATAAACTGAGAACATTGATCAATTGTGCATCCCACAAAATGTGCTTGGATATTATTTTATTATTTGGACAGTTTGACCTGAGTATTCTGAGCTGACTTTAATCTATTTGAAGGCATTTTGAATACATGGATGTGTAAGATACAATGGACCCTTGAACAACATGAAGTGAGAGGTATCAACCCACTGCACAGTCAAAAACGATGTTTGACTTTTCCAGAACTTAACCACTAATAACCTCTGCTTGACCAGTAGCCTTACTAATGACATAAACAGTTAATACTTTGTATGTTATCTTTCTCATATACTGTATTCTTACAATAAAGTAAGCTAGAGAAAGCATATGTTATTAGGAAACTCTTAAGAGAAAATGCATTTACATTACCATATTGTATTGAAAAAATTTGAGTATAAATGAACGCATGAAGTTCAAACACATGTTCGAGGGTCAAGTATATTTTTTTCTATGATAATTTTTTTAAACTTCGATTTCTATTTTTAGTTGAAGTATAGTTTATGTAAAATTACATTAGTTTCAGTTGTGCAATGTAGTGGTTTGAAAATCGCATACGGTATGAAAGGCTCACCATGATGCACGTAGCTACCATCTGTCACCATACAACAATCGTATTAACTATATTTTCTATGCTGTACATTTTCTCCCCCTGAATTATTTTATAACTAGAAGTTTTTACCTCTTACTCTCCTTCACTTATCCCACCTCATTCCTCATCTCCCTCTGTTCTGCCAAACACCAGTTTGTTCTCTGATTTTGAACATGTGTTTTGTAGGTGTTTTGTTTTATTCACTTTTGTCTTTTAGATTCCACATATAGGTGAACTCATTGTATTTTCTCTGACTTATTTCACTTACCATTATACCCTCCAGATGTATTCATATTGTCACAAATGGCCAGGATTTCATTCTTTTGTTACAGCTGAGTAATATTCCATTTTGTATATACACATATTTTCTTGTCCATTCATCTATTTATGGACATGTAAGTTTCTTTCATATCTTAGCTACTGTAAATAGTACAGGTAATAAAGATACGGGTGCATATATCTTTTACAATTAGTGTTTTTGCTTTCTTCAGGCAATTACCTAGGAGTGAAATGGGTGGCTTGCATGGTATTTCTATTTTTAATGTTTTGATGGAACCCCATATTGTTTTCTATAGTGTTTGTACCAATTTACATTCGTATTAATGGAGCAAGAGGGTTATCTTCCCTCCATATTTTTGCCAACCCTTATTTCTTGTCTTTCTGATATTAGCTATTCTGACTGGTATGAGCTAATATCTCTTTGTGGTTTTGACTTGCATTTCCCTGTTGATTAGTAATGTGGAACATTTTTCACATATCTGTTGACCATCTGTATGCCTTATTTGGAAACATTTCTGTTCAGGTTTACTGCCCATCTTTTAATCAGAGTATTTATTTGTGTGTTGTTGAGTTATAGGTGTTATTGGTATATTTTGGATATTAAACCCTTATCAGATATATCATCTGCAAATATCTTCTCTCATTAAGTAGGTGGCCTTTTTGTGGATGGTTTCCATCACTGTGCAAAAGCATTGGAGTTTAACATATTATCAATTGTTTATTTCTGATTTTGTTTCCCTTGCCCAGGAAGACATATTCAGAATAATACTGCTGAGGTTAATGTCCAGAAAATAACTGCCCATGATTTCTTTTGGAGACTTAATGGTTCCATGTCCTGGATTTGGGTCTTTAATTCATTGGTTTAAAGTGTTTTTTTTTTTGTTTTTGTTTGTTTTTTTGTTTGATTTGGGGGGGGAGGTGTGCAGAGAGAGAGGGAGAGAGAATCGCAAGGAGGATCTGCACTGAGAGCATACGGCTTGATCTCAATGTTCATGAGATCATGACCTGAGCCAAAATCAAGAATCCAATGCTTAACTGACTAACACAGGTGCCCTTTAATTCATGTTGAGTTTATTTTTGCATATGGTGTATCAAAGTGGGCAATTTTCATTCCTTTGCATGTTAAGATGTCCAGTTTTGCCAAAACCATTTATTAAAGAGGCTGTCTTTTCCCCACTGTATATTCTTGACTCCTGTGTGGTAATTGACCATATAAGTGTTGGTTTATTTCTTGGCTCTCTATCCTGTTCTATTGACCTATGTGTCTATTTTTTGTGTATATTTTGATTACTTATGGCTTTGTAGTATAGTTTAAAGTCTGGAATTGTGATGCCTCCAACTCTGTTCTTCTTTCTCAAGGAGTGTTTTGGCTATTTGGGGTATTTTGTGATTCCATAGAATTTTAGGATTTTTTTTATTCTAGTTCTGAAAAAAATGCTATTGGTATTGTTTAAACAGAGATCGCTTTGAATTTGTAGATTTCTTTGGGTAGTGTGGACATTTAAAAAAATATTCTTTCACTCCATGGGCATATTATATCTTTCCATTTGTTTTCAACTTCTTTCATTAATGTCTTATAATTTTCAGAGTACAGGTGTTTCACCTCTTTGGCTAAATTTATTCTTAGATGTTTTATTCTTTCTGTTGCAGTTGTAAATGGGATTGTTTTCTTAATATCTCTTTCTACTGGTTATTAGCATGTAGAAATGCAACAGATCTTTATATGCTGACTCTGTGTTCTGCAACTGTGATGGATTCATTTATTCTAATAGTTTTTGGTGGTGTCTTTAGGGTTTTCTGTATGTATATCATGCCATCTGCAAATAGTGACCATTTTACTTCTCCCTTACCAAGTTGGATCTTTTTTTTTTCTTTTTCCTGTCTGATTACTGTGGCTAGGACTTCCAAGACTATGTTCAGTAAAAGTAGCAAGAATGGAAATCTATTTTGCTCCTGATGTTACAGTTTTTTTTTTAATCTATTTTTTTTTTGTGATATAAGTATTGCATCCCCAGTTTTTTCCCCTCACTTTCATTGGCATGGGATATTTTTTCCATCATTTCACTTTTAGGTGGTGTCTTTGGTCTGAAGTGAGCATTTTGTAGGCAGCGTAAACATAGGTCTTTTTTTCTTTTAATCTACTAAGTCACCCTAGGTTTTCTTTCTTACTTTTTTAAATTTCTTTTCCCTGGAGAAAGTTGGTTTTTTTTTTTTTTAACATTTATTTTAAGGCCAGTACAGTGGTGATGAACTCCTTTAGCTTTTGTTTGGGGGAAATATTTATCTCTCCTTAAATTCGAGATGATAACCTTGAGAATAAAATAGCCTTGGTTGTATTTTTTTCCCCTTTCTGTACTTTGCAGGCCAGAAAGAGGTAGCATCATATATTCAAAGTTTCTACTGAAAAATAGGCTCATAGCCTTATGGGTTTTCTTGGTACATAATGGTTTGTTTTCCTCTTGTTCCTCTTAATATTATATTTTTAAATGTTTTTAAAGTTTATTTTGAGACAGAACAAGAGAGTGAGCAGGGATGAAGGAGGACCCCGATGTGGGCTCGATCCCACGAACCGTGAGCTCATGACCTGAACCAAAATTAAGAGTCGGAGGCCTAACAAACCACACCACCCAGGTGCCCTTATATTTTTAATTTTTATCATTCTAATTAGCATGTGTCATGATGTGGACCACCTTGGGTTATCTTATTTAGGACTCTCTGCTGCCTGGATCTGGATAGGTTTTCCTTTCCCAGGTTAGGGAAGTTTTCAGCTATTATTTCTTCAGTTAATTTTCTGCCCCTATTCTTTCCCTTTTATTTCTGGGATCCCTATAATGTTATTATGCCTGATGTTGTCACAGAGATCCCTTTATGCTATCCTAATTTTTATGTATCTGTTTTTTCTTTTTGTTGTTCTTGGTTGCTTCCACTATGCTGTCTTCCAGATTGCTGGTCCATCCTTTTTTATGCTCCGATCTGCTATTGGCCCCCTCTGGTGTATTTTTCCTTTTTAGTTATTGAATTCATCAGCTCTGACTGGTTATTTTTTGTTTTCTATCTCTCCATCACAGTTCTGAGTATTCAGCTACGCTTCTCACATGTCCAATGAATAACTTGATGACCGTTACTTTGAACTCTTGATCAGATAGATTGCTTACCTCTGTTTCATTTAGTGTTGTCTCTCTTTCTTTCTTTCTCTCTCTCTCTCCCTTGGGTTTTCTCTTATTCTTTCATTTGGATCGTATTTCTCTGTCTTCTAATTTTGTCTGGCTCTCTATGTTTGTTAGTATGTTTTAGGTTGGTCAGCTACATCTTTGCATCTTGAAAGTGGTGGCTTTATGTAGAAGACATCTGTGGTGCCCAGTAGTATAAGCCCCTAGGGTCACCAAAAAGAGGTTCTCCATGGTGTTTTTGTGTGTAGGCTGTGTGAACTCTCTTGTTGCAACTGAGCTACAATGGCTGTGGATGTGCTGATGCACAGGGCTGTGCCTCAGCCCAGCTATCAGCAATGACTGGCAGTGATGATCGTGGGTATACTGGTGGGCAAGGCTTGCCCTTTTTGGGGATGGCTGAGAGACATGACTATAATACTCATGGTTGGGGCCATCTTCTGTTGCATCAGAGTGAGAAGCCCAGCTGTAGATACTTCAGGCTTGCTGATGGGTGAGGCTCCTTACCTCCCTGGTGGCAGGATTCAGTCTGGAGCAGTGTTAGTCCCAGCTGGGGCCACTTTCTGGGTCTGATTAGATGACAGTCTCACCGGGATGACATAAATCTAGACTCAGCAGTCCACTGAGTGTGGCAGAGCAGGGGCTAATTTGGAGGTATACCTGCCAGGGCAAGTGAGTTGTGTAGGGCAGGTCTGTAGGGAAACAGGTGGGCAATGCAAGTGGTGCTAGCAAGGTGGATGGAATGTGTCAAAATGACTCCTTCAAGTGACCTGCCAGCTAGACTGAAGTAGGGCAAGTAAAATGGCACCCATCAGTACTTCTGATCCCAGGAAAAGTTCATGCAATTCTTACCCTCTGGCACATTTCCCAAAATTATTCAATAAATCTCCTTCATGTTTACCCCAAGTCCTTTTTAAACTGCTACTTCTGGGGAGCCTGGATGGCTCAATTGGTTAAGCATTGGACCTCAGCTCAGTTGATAATCTTACAGTTCATGAGTTCAAGCCCCACATAGGGTTCTCTACTGTCAGCATGCAGCCCACTTCAGATCCTCTGTCTCCTTCATTATCCAGCCTTCCACTGATTACACCCCACACCCCTCCAAAAATATAAATAAACATCTGTTTGGGGTCTCAGGCCAACTGATAGAGTTTCCTGGCCCTTTATGAGTGAAGACTTGGTTTTCTGTAGCCCTTCAGCTCCCCTGGAGTTAAACCCTACTGATTTTCAAAGCTTCTGGAACGAAGTCTCACCAGTTTTCAAAGCAAGATGTTACGGGGTGTTGTGCTTTCATTACAGGTCCCCAGGTCTAGGGGTGCCTTGTGTATGGCTTGATCCCCTTACTCTTCCATGCGTATGGAACACCTCTTGCTTGCAGGTTACCCAACTGGGAGTTTAATTCCTAACCACGCCTCTGCCCTTCCTACTTTCCCTGATGTGGCCTTCTTTCAGTTAAGATCCTTTTTGTCACTCTCCAGGTGTGTTTAGAGTAACATCTTCATATGTACTGTTTGCATTGGTGTCTCCATGGAAGATGAGCTCAGGATCCTCCTACATGGCCATTCCTTCCCCATCACTTTCCCAAATTTATAGCTTTAATCAGACATGTGCCTCTCACCTTTATTTCTCTGTAATAAATTAGTGGAAAAAAACACAAAAAAACAGTTAACTTTCTGTCTGTCTCCCTTTTGGTAATTGCTCCCATGCCAATAAAGCCTAGTCCGGTTGCATCTAGAAACAAATCAATGCTGTCTCCATCAGGTTACAAACCAGGAAGCTGAAGACATTGTCTCGTATACTGAACACACATAATAAAATACCTTCATAACCACTCTGTTCATATTGTTGACGATTAACAGTGTGCCATCACATTTGATGTCTTATAAGGCAACATGTAGGCTGCTGCTTTATTTATGTTGGCTTATAATTCAAAACTGCTTTCAAATCTCATTTCTGACTTCAGATGTTGATTCCACCTCTTTCCAGTTGCATGATGTGGAGTTTGCCTAGTCCCTCTGTATCTGTTGTTCCATGTGTAGAAAGGAAGGTAACGTTACCTTCATTGTTGGGTTTTGTGTGGATTCAGTCTTTGAATGTAACAGATTTGGGAGTGTTTGGCATGTTGATTGCCAGGGGAGTGATGATTAACTGTAGTTTCCTGACCACTTAAAGATCTAAATCATGAAATAACCTCTCAGATGCAGATTTTTCTATAGTATACATCAAACTAAAATTAGAGTAAATGGCATATTAATTTTAAGGGAATATTTTGTTTAGCAGCCAAATGAGGATTTACTAAAGCAATGCTAATTTACCATTTTTATTAAATGGATGTAAATAAATCATTTCACCGTTGTAATTGCATGCTAATAGTTTTACTATTGTCCTCATTATTTAGTTTTAAATACAATTTTCTACATACTCTTTTTAACAATTTTAAATAATGCAGAAACAAATAATTCTACCATTCCCACTCACCAAGTATGAAGACTGGTAATGGCAAATATATTTCAAAATGTTTTGTATGTACATCCAAATCTATAGATGTATTCATTTAAGATAGGCCATACTTATATTTAATTATAGTTAATAACTTAAATATAATGTAAGCTAATTGGTATCTGTTATGAAATATAATTATTCATAAATATAAAATTAAAATAATATTGTCAACAAACTAGTTTTAGATGGCAAGTCAGGTTACTCTGATGCTTAGTTTTGTCAATATCTATTCAATGAACATTGTATAAGTTGAAAGTAATCCTATTGTTTTTAGATGTTTTTTTTTTTCAAAAAGCTTTTGATATTTTCATTATATGGGCTCTTTCAGCTTTATAGAGCTCTAACATAACATTGTGTAAGTTAAAGGTGTACAATATGTTAATTTGATACAGTTATTTTATTTATTTTTATTTTAGAGAGCAAGAGCAGGGGAGAGGGGCAGAGGGAAGGAGGGAAAGAGAGAGAGAGAGAGAGAGAGGAGGGAAAGAGAGAGAGAGAGAGAGAGAGAGATTGAGAGAGAGAGAATCCTAATTAGGCTCTACACTGAAGCACCCCAAAGTGGGGCTTGATCCCACAACCCTGGGATCATGACCTGAGCCAAAATTGAGTCGGATGCTCAACGAACTGAGCCAGCCAGGCACCCCTGTTTGATACACTTATATACTGCAAAATGATTACCACCATAGCCTTAGCTGACATCAGCATGTCCCATAAATACAAAGGGTGTGTGTGTGTGTGTGTGTGTGTGTGTGTGTGTGTGTGTGGTGAGAATATTTAAGATTTTCTCTTTTAGTAATTTTCAAGTATATAATGCAGTCTTAATAAATGTAATCACCATTCTAGATGTTAGATATCCCGAAATGATTCATCTTACACTTGGAAGTTTGTGATCTTTGATCAACATATCTGCTTTTACCCCACCTGATAGTTCCAGGTAACCATCATTCTACCTCTGTTTCTAGAGGTTTGGCTTAATAGCTTCCACAGAGAAGTTATATCATAGAGTATTTTTCTTTCCAACATATTTCACTTAGGACAAATCCTCAAGGTTCATTTATACTTTTACAAATGGAAGGATGTCTTTTCTCATAGCTGAACAGAATTGTGTTATGTACACATGCATGCAAGTACACACACATACACACACCTTCTTTATCCCTTTACCTGTTGGCAAATTCTTAGGTTGTTTCCACATCTTGCCTATTCTGAATACACTGGAGTAAATATCGGAGTGCAGATACCTATTCCAGCTCATGTTATTTACTTTGGATATATATCCAGAAGTAGGATTGCTTAACTATATTACAGTTTTATTTCTAATATTCTGAAGAACCTCTGTACTGTTTTCAGTAGTGGTTGCACTGATTTACATGGCCACCAGTAGTACCCAACGGTTCCTTTTTTTCCTACATCATCAACAACACTTAAATCTTCTTCAGGATCGCCATTCTAACAGGTGTGAAGTCATATGTCATTGTGGCTTTGATTTCCATTTCCCTGATGATCAGTGATGTTGAGTATCTTTTCATGTATCTGATGGCCATTTGTATGTTGTCTTTGAAAACATCTCTATTCAGGTCCTTTGCCAATTTTGTTATCAAAATATTTGTTTTCCATTGCTTTGTAGAAGTACAGTATATATTAACTTTTTTTTCTTTAAAAGTTTATTTATTTTTGAGAGAGAGAGAGAGAATGTGTGAGTGAGGAAGGGGCAGAGAGAGAGGGATACACAGAATCTAAAGCAGGCTCCAGGCTCTGGCTGTCAGCACAAAACCCAACACAGGGCTCCAACACACAGACTGCAAGATCATGACCTGAACGAAAGTTGGATGCTCAACTGACTGAGCCACCCAGGGGCCCCTGGATGTTAACCTTTTATCAAATATGTGATCTGCAAATATTTTCTCCTGTTTAATGAGTTGCATTTTCATTTTTGTTGATGGTTGCCTTTGCTGTGTGGAGGCTTTTAAATTTGATGTGGTCCCACTAGTTTAGTTTTACTTTGATTGCCTTTGTTTTTGGTGTCCAACCCAAAGTATCATTACAAGGCCTATGTCAATGATCATACTCCCTGCTTTTGTCCAGAACTTTTATGGTTTAGGACTTACATTCAAGCCTTTAATCCATTTTTGGTTTAGTTCTATGTATGGCATAAGATAGGAGTCCAGTCATTCATTTCCCTGTGGCAGTTTAGTTTATTCAATACCATTTATTGAAGAGACTATTGTTTCTACATTGTATATTCTTGTCTCCTTTGCTGTTAAGTATTGACCATACAGGCATGTCCCCCCGCCAAAGGTTTCTACTCTATTCCACTGATCTATGTTAATTTTTGTGCCAATATCATACTGTTTTGTTTATTGTAGCTTTGTAATATAGTTTTAAATTAGGGAGTGTGATGCCACCAGTTTTGTTCTTTCTCCACTGCTTTGAGTATTTGGGGGTTTTGTGGTTCCACATAAATGTATAGAATGTTTCTTCTATTTCTGTGAAAAATTCCATTTGAATTTTGACAGGGATTACGTCGGATCTGAAAATGGCTTTGGGTAGTATTTATATTCACATTATTCTTCAAATCTATGAACATGGAATATCTTCCCATTTATTCGTCTTCCATTTCTATTATCAATAAATTATAGTTTTATCATACAGATCTTTTACTTCCTTGGTTAAATTTGTTCGTAAGCATTTTATTCTTTTGTAAATGGAATTAAACACATATTCTTCTGATATGGAGAACAAACAGAGGATTACTGGAGGGAGGGGGTTGTGGTTACTGGTTGTGGGAGGGGGGATGGGCTAAATGGGTAAGGCTCATTAAGGAATCTACTCCTGAAATCAATGTTGCACTATATGCTAACTAGTTTTGATGTAAATTAAAATAAAATTAAATTAAAAAAACAAATTTTTCTGATATTTTATTAGTATATAGAAACACAGCTTATTTTATATGTTTTATACCCTGCAACTTTGCTGAATTTGTTTAACATTTTTATGGAATCTTTAGGGTTTTCAATACATAATATTATATCATCTGCAAATATAGACATTGTACTTTTTCCTTTCTGATTTGGATGCCATTTATTTATGCATGCATGCATGCCTAATGGTTCTGGCTACGACTTCCAGCATGATGTTGAATAAAAATGTCACGGGGCACCTGGGTGGCTCAGTCGGTTGAGCATCCAACTTCGGCTCAGGTCATGATCTTGCAGTCAGTGAGTTCAAGCCCTGCATCAGGCTCTGTGCTGACAGCTTAGAGCCTGGAGCCTGTTTCAGATTCTGTGTCTCCCTCCTCCTCTGCTCCTCCCCCACTCATGCCCTTTCTCTCTCTCTCAAAGATGAATAAATGTTATTTTTTTTTTTAAATGTCAAGAGCAGGCACTCTTGTCTTTTTACTAATCTTGAGTTTGATGTTAGCTATGGGCTTGTTCTGTATGGCTTTTATTATGTTGAGAAATATACCCTTCATACTCAGTTTGTTGAGACTTTTTGTCGTGAAAAGAAGTTGAATTTTGTCAAATTCTTTTTCTGCATGTATTGATATGATCACATGATTTTTATCCATCATTTGTTAATATGGTGTTTCACATTGACTTATTGGCAAATGTTGAACGAACCTTGCATCCCTGGAATGAATTCCATTTTATTATGGTGTATGATCATATTAATATATTGAAATCAGTTTGCTAATATTTTGTTGAGGATTTTTTCATTTATTTGCATCAGGGATATTATTAGCCTGTAATTTCCTTTTTCTATGATGTATTTGTCTAGCTTTGGTGTCAGGGTGTTTGAAAAAGATTAGTATTCTTTAAGTATTTGATGAAATTCACCAGCGAGGCCATTTAGTACTGGGTTTTTGCTTGGGAAGTTTTTGATTACTGATTCAATTTCTTTACTAGTAATCAGTCTGTTCAGATTTTTCCAGTTCTTCATATTTCAGTCTTGGTAAGTTGTGTGTTTCTAGGTATTTCTCCATTTCTTATTTGTTCCATTTTTTTAGTGCATAATTATTCATCGTACTCTATTTTGATCCTTTGAATTTGTGTGGTATCAGATGTAATGTTTAATCTTTCATTTATAATTTTACTTCTTTGAATATTCTTTTTTTTTTCCTGGTGTAATTTAGTCAAATGTTTATCTTTTCAAAAACACAGATCGGAGATTTATTTACCTTTTCTATTATCTTTTTAGTCTGTATTTCATTTATTTTCATTCAGATTCTTATTTCCTTCCTTCTAACTGTAGCCTTGATTTGTTCTTATTTTTCTGGTTCTTTGAGTTGTAAGCAAGGTTGTTCTTTATCTTTCCTTTTTTCTTAATGTAGGTATTTATCACTAGAAACTTCATTTTTAGAACTGCTTTTGCTCCATCCCATAACTTTTGGTATGTTTCCTTTCTGTTTTCATTTGTCTAAAGATATTTTTCTCATTTGATTTCTTCTTTGACCCACTGGTCATTTATTTGTATTGATTAATATTTATGTATTTGTGAATTCTTGAGTTTTCTTCTTATAACTGATTTCTAATTAATTCATTTGTGGTCATAAAAGATACTGGGCATGATTTAAATCTTCTCAAAATTAAGACATATTTTGTGGCCTAACATATGACCAGACTTTGAGGATGGTCCACGTGTACTTAAGAAGAATGTACATTCTGTTGTGGTTGGATGGAATGTTCTGCAAATTTCTGTTCAGTCTATTTGGTCTAAGATACCATTTAAGTCCAATGTTTCCTTACAGTTTTCTGTTTGGATGATATATCCATTGTGGAAAATGTGGTATTGAAGTCCCCTACTTTAACTGAAATGCCGTGTATTTCTCCATCTGTTCTGCTAATATTTGCTTTATATATTTAAGTGCTCCAAAGTTAGGTACTATTTGTTCTTTTTTTTTATCAAATTTTGATATTATGCCTCTTCTTGAAATATTCTAGTTTTTTTAGTGGATCATTATAAGACTACTTCAATGCTACTTGAGGCAAGATATTGAAGGAGACTTATAGGTGTATCTTTCCTGAAAGTTCTAATAGTAAATGATCCACCATATTTAATGAAAACAGTGTAATACTAAATTCAACTGATGAGATATATTATGTTTCCAATAACTCTGAGAATGTGTACAGAAGCCTAATATATCTTTCCTAACTATTGAATCTATGAAAAATTTGAGTTAAATTTCTATGTTGAAATATCCTTTTTTTTTTTGTCCTATGCTGTATTACTGAAACAAAATTAATCTTAGGGGAAAATTATTTCTTCCAATCATATTATAAAACATAGTCCTTTAATGTATTTTTATATTTTCTTTCAGAGCCATTATATATTTTAAATAGTGTGGTATTAAGTTGCCTTCACTTGTAAAATTTAGCACAAAGAGTAGAACCTAATTCCTTATTAAATGATATAAATATAATTTAAGTAGATTACTATAGTCTTTTACTTTATATTAAAAAGTATATTTAGGGGCGCCTGGGTGGCTCCGTTGGTTGGGCATCTGACTTTGGCTCAGGTCATGATCTTGCAGTCTGTGAGTTTAAGCCCCGCATCGGGCTCTGTGCTGACAGCTCAGAGCCTGGAGCCTGCTTTGGATTCTGTGACTCCCTCTCTCTCTGCCCCTCCCCCGCTCGTGCTCTGTATGTCTGTCTGTCTGTCTGTCTGTCTAAAAAATAAACATTAAAAAAATTTAAAAAGCATATTTTTAAAAAGTATAGTAAACACGTGGGTGTGTCAGTTGGCTAAGTGTTGGCTTCTTGATTTAGGCTCAGGTCATGATCTCACAGTTCATGGGATGGACCCACAGGTCAAGGTCTGCACTGACAGTGTGGAGACTGCTTGGAATTCTCTCCCCCCTCCCCTATCTGCCCCACGTCAAAATAAATAAATAACATTTTTAAGAATATAGTAATTACAATAGTAACATTTCATGTTTTAAAACTAGTGCATTTTGCTAAATAATACATGGTTGCCTACACTGAGTTCATATATCTGTCATGTGCATTTTACACTTTTTCAATATTTCAGTTAATAAGCAGAATTTTATAGCATAAGCTGGTCGATATGTATAGGTATTTTTTAGTTAAACATGCTAACTTCTTTCTTTATTCATGTTATTATTTTTTTATTTTTTAATTTATTGATTTTTGAGAGAGAGAGTGACAGACACAGAACACGAGTTGGGGAGGAGCAGAGAGAGAGGGAGACACAGAATCCGAGGCAGGCTCCAGGCTTTGAGCGGTCAGCACAAAGCCCAACGTGGGGCTCAAACCCATGAACTGTGAGATCATGACCTGAGCTGAAGTCCGATGCTTAACCGACTGAGCCACCCGGGCGCCCCTATGGATGCTATTTTAATTGTCATTTTCACGTTGCTGATAGGAGTCATAATAACTTACTAAGTTTCAACAAGGCCAGCTTAAGAATAGTGAAAACTGCAACAGCATTTTGGGAGTGTATTAGTTGGTCTTGGAAACCAGAGATTGATGTGCTGTATTTTTTCATTTTATATCTGTAATGTTGGTACACTCAG
The DNA here is from genome assembly GCF_016509475.1 of Prionailurus bengalensis. NCBI lineage: Eukaryota > Metazoa > Chordata > Mammalia > Carnivora > Felidae > Prionailurus > Prionailurus bengalensis. The sequence continues at coordinate 224,584,443 of NC_057343.1, forward strand.
ACACTTGCAAGATAGATTCAGATCCTGGATAGAGAATTTATTTTTCTAAGATCTGCTTTCCATGCTCTTGTAATCTGTTCTCTATAGTGTATTTTGATTTGATTTTTATGAGGATATTTGGTTTTGTACTGTGATCCTTGCTTAGGGTAGGAAACGTCAATGTACTACTATAAAAGGTTATTACAATAGGGGAAAATATTTAATCTCTGCTTTTCATAGATGGAGTCTGTGTCATCAGTTACGTCAAGTAAGTTTTATTAACTCTTCCTGAGAAGAAAATAAATAGTTTTGATTCATTATGGGGCCCTAATGTAGATCTAAAATTTAAAGAGTTTTTTTTTCTTTTTTCCACAATGGTGCTCATAAAGTAACTTTACACCACTTAATGCTGAAGGTTAACTGTTCTTAACTGTAAACTTAGGAAAAACAAATATATAATAGTTATAAGATATGCCTTTTAAGAATAGTGCAAACACAACTGTGATTTTTTTTTGGTATATGTGTTTGTTCACTTCCTTGTTTATGAAAAAGTAGTTCTAATACAATCTGGAATAATGTTCAGTGTCTATATTCATTTGGGACAGACCAATGTCAATATCAATATCAATCTCTGCTAAGGCAGGCATGTTATAATTTAAGAGAAATTACCATTTTGGTTAACAGTTTTTTGATTTAGGTAAGGTTTTGTTAAAGATACATATTTCTTATCTGAATAAAGTATAGTCCAGAGGTGTAATAGTTTCTCAATATTTTTCTCATGCATGACCTTCAAAGATGCTATTTATTTTAAGAAAAAGCTAGTCCCTGTAACTGGCATTGTATAAACCACTAAATTTTATTTGTTTTAAATATATTTTTCTGGTGCATGTGTGTGTGTGTATCTGTTTTTTAATGTATATTTATTTTTAAGAGAGACAGACAGAACATGAGCAGGGAAGGGGCAGAGAGAGAGGGAGACACAGAATCCGGAGCAGGCTCCAGCCTCCGAGCTGTCAGCACAGAGCCCAACGCGGAGATCGAACACATAAACCATGAGATCATGTATGACCTGTACCCAAGTTGGACACTTAGCCAACTGAGCCACACAGGTGCCCATGTTGGTATATATTTTTTAAACATATACTCCTGTAAGCATTTCTTTCATATTACTATGCTACGATGATTGTCATAAGCATATTTTAAAAACTTCCTTTTTTAAATTCATTGTTCACTTGAACAATATACGGATTTGAGAAAGGATTTCTTCCTATTGATGAGATCAATTCATTTTATGTATTTATTTAATTAGAGGGAGAAAGAGCACAATCACGGGAGAGCACAAGTCAGGAGCCCAGACATCCAGAGATCATTTCATTTTTACACAATGTTAGGAGGATCTTTAGCAACTGAAGATAATCTAATATTAATTAAATAAAAATGCTTAAGAATGCTGAAAATATTTCATATATATTTTGCGTAAGTAAATGTGGTTTCAGCACATCACATCTAAACACATATCAAGTCTTCATTTATCATTTAAAGAAGGTGAGAACAGAATATTCTCTTCCCAGAATTGCTGAGCCTTATCAGAGACCTAGAGTTGAGTTCCATATTCTCAAATAATACAGGATTAATGTTGACTTTGTGTTTACGTAGACCAAAGATGTCATCCACACATAATAGTCAGCCACATTATAGAAAAATGTGACAAATTCCCTTTTTAAAATGATAGTGAAGGGGCACCTGGGTGGCTCGGTCAGTTAAGCATCCAACTCTTGATTTCTGCTCAGGTCATGGTCTCACAGTTCATGAGATTGAGTCCCATGTAGGGCAATGCAGAGCCTGCTTGAGATTATCTCTCTCCCCTTCTCCCTCTGCCCCTTCTCTCTCCTATCTCTCAAAAATAAATAAATAAATACACTTTAAAAAAATCAATAAACTAATAGGTAATACATGCCAATAAACTAATAGGTAATACATGCCAATTTCATGAAAGCAGTCTTTATTCAAGGCTTTGTAACCTCAGTGCTTAGATTTGTATCTGGCCCAGTGTCTAGAACGTATCTGAAAGACCAAAGATATTTGTTACGTAAATTAATAGTGAATTAATTAGTAAGTTAATAAAGGTGTATATTATATATATATATTGATTTTAGTGCAATAGAATAAAATCTGTTTATAGAACAGTATGTTTAAATAAGTTATTCCTTATAGATAATTTAAAAGTATACAGAAGAAAAATACTTAGAATCTTTACAATAGTCGGAATAAATTCATAATCTTCCTCTTCTGAGTTCTTCAGATTTTATGTGGACCGGGTTGTCATGATGGAAACTTATAAAGGATCTAGTCATAAGTTATCTAATTCACATGCTGAACGAATATTTTTGTTGTTTTTATTGTCTAATGGACACTATGCTCAACACTGGAAATACTGCAATTAACAAGACAAGTGATCTTTCTCCTCATGAAGTGGAAATTTTAATCCATTGGCTGCCATTTACTTAAGGATGACATCTCAAGTCTACACAAAGAAACAAGTCAACTGTAGCTACTACTTTGTTGATTGCTAGTATGAAAATAAGCTACTCTGTTTATTTTCCTAACTTGTCTCAGCAATTTTGGGTAAAGGATATGCTTTTCTTTGCTTTCTTCAAAAGAGAAATAAAGACACTTGACATATGCACTTAGAACCCAAGACCACTTTTCCTTCAAATGAGCTGAAATCAACAAATAACCGCCACTCCCCCCAAAAACTTACGAGAACAAAATAATAAAATTGAAAACGTGTATCCAGGTCAAAGAAGACTTACTTCTTAAAAAGCATCTCATCAATTCCTGCATATTCAAGTGCATATTTGTAAATTTAGAAGATACATTCAGACATGTTTTGTATTCTAAATTTAGTAATAAACTGAAGTCCTTAGTGTGCCAGGCCCATTTAATGTTGGCAAACAGCCAATTCCTTTCTTCCCCAGACAGCAGTGGCTATTGCTTAGAATGATCTTATAAACAGGTGCTTATGCATTCCTGTCACTATTATAAAGGACCTTCTATTTTAGGTCAGGTGATAAAAATTAAAGTCTAAATGTCGACTCTAATACCACCAGATTCCTTCAAAACAGAACCTGTCAACTCAGTGTGGGATGACTCCACAAAGTTCTCCAAGTTCACTTTATTCATTTCTTCCAGTCTTGAGGCTATATTTCTGAAACACCAATAGCTGAAATAAAGCTAGCTTTCCTGAAAGCCAATGGTTGGGCTAGTTTATTTACTTATTTTATAACTGCACACCTAGCCTGATTCTCTTAGCAAGGGTGCAGAGTACCAATAGTTAGAGGAAGTAAAATATAACCTATGCTTTCCTGCTGTTTCCAAGCATCTTCACACAATGTATCTCACTTGCCTGTTGACAAAAATCCTTTCTAAACAGGCTCTCTATGATTTATAATCGTAAACTGATCTCTCTCTCCCTTTCCATCTCTCAATCTGTCTCTCTTTCTTCCTTCTCCCCCACCCATCATGGAACCCAACTAAAAGAATAGGTGTTTTGGCAACTGGATTTGAGAATTTAGACCTTAGTTTGTATGGCTGCCAAACCTGAACATGAGGATATTTCACAAGTGAGGAATATCTTGGGCTTGAGTTTATGTGCCAATAGCCTTGAACATATATCAAAAGGGATTTTATATTTCCCATTGATAATAAGTCAGAAATGGGTGTTACATGTGCTTAACATAATAATTTCCTTATACATTTTATAATAGTTGGTTATATAAAATAAAACCATGATTTATTAGATTAAAGGGAACAAAACAGATTTTCTTATGCTACTGGTCATTCACAGAAGTATACATAAAGGAGTTGCATTTCGGGGTCTTCTGAGACCAAGATATTATCCTACATAGCCATTGCTCAGGCTGCTATACCTGCAAACCCTTCACATAGACCCGGTCTTTTCCTGGGTTCTGACATCAGGGCACAGCCTTACACAGTCAGGTCTGTACCACCTGACTGTGTTTCAGATGGCCACAGGTGATTGCATTCAGCTGAGTAAATGACTCAAGCATTTAATTCATTCAATGATTGATAAAATATGAAAAAGCTAAAAATTAATATACTTTCTTTTCCTAGGAGTCTGAGTAATTGAGAAATTTAGAGACAATCAGGTAACGACAATCTAGTTATTGTACTCAATGCTGTGTCATAGAGGATGTACATGGGCAGAGATAGGTCATGAAAGATGATGAACAAGCCAACCTATGAATGTACCTGAGTGACAGCTCTCTTATGTTACGGCCATTTATTGATATCTGCCATATGTCTAATATTTGGGGATGAAATATCCCATCTTTAGGGAGAAGATATTTAGGAGAGAGTGATACACAATAAACAATAACATATTAAATGCAAATTATATAATATATATCTTAGATTCAGTTCTCTGGGAAATAGCCTTTAGTGCAGAAAATCATCTGCAGAATGTTTATGTAGGTGTCTCTCTGTGTCAACATCCATGGGGGGGAAGGAGCAAAGATTATGCAAAGAAAGGAGGTGAATGGCAACATAGGCATAACATAGGGTTTTCCATAAGCTTTGAAGTTGGAATGCCTCTAGAACATTATTCCATCTTAAAGCAAGTGTTTAAGCTTGTATCTTCCTCTGTTCATGATCAACCATAGAGTGTGGGCTGCCTTCGGGGAGGAAGAATGAATCTTGGCAAATCAGTCTACGTATGATACATCACATCAATAAAGAAAGTATAAAAACTGCATGATCATTTCAATAGACTCATAAAAAGCATTTGACAAAGTGCAACATCCATTCATGATAAAAGCTCTCAACAAAGTAGGTTTAGAAGGAACATACTTCAGCATAATAAGGGCCATGCATGAAAAACCCACAGCAACCATCATACTCAGTGGGGAAAAACTGAAGGTTTTCCCCGTAAGGTCAGGAACAAAACAAGGATATCTACTCTCAGCACTTTTATTCACCATAGTATTGGAAGCCCTTGTTATAGAAATCAGACAACAAAAAATAAAAGGCATCCATATTGTCAAGGAAGAAGAAAACTTTCACTATTTGTAGATGACATGATACTCTATATAGAAAACCTGAAAGACTCCACCAAAAAACTGCTAGAACTGATAAACAAATTCAGTCAAGATGCAGGATACAAAATCAGTTTATAGAAATCTCTTGCATTTCTATATACTGATAATAAAGTGGAGGAATAGAAATTAAGGAATCCATTCCATTCACAATTCATCCAATAATACTAAGATACCGATGGGGGGTGGGAGGGAGGGGAGGGTGGGTGATGGGTATTGAGGAGGGCACCTTTTGGGATGAGCACTGGGTGTTGTATGGAAACCAATTTGACAATAAACTTCATATATTGAAAAAAAAATAGTAAGATACCTAAAAATAAACCTAACCAAAGAGGTGGAAGACGTATATTCTGAAAACTATAAAACACTGATGAAAGAATTTGAAGATGACAAAAAAAAATGGAATAACATTCTATGCTCATGTATCAGAAGGACAAATATTGTTAAAATATCTATACTACACAGAGCAATTTACACATTAAATTCAATCCTCATAAAAATATCAACAGCATTTTTCACAGAACTAGAAAAATCCTAAAATTTGTATGGAACCACAGAAGACCCCAAATAGCCAAAGCAATCTTGAAAAAGAAAGGCAAAGCTGAAGGCATCACAGTTCGAGATTTCAAGTTATATTACAAAGCTGTAGTAATCAAAGTAGTATTATACTGGTACACAAATAGACACATAGATCAATAGAACAGACAGAAAACCCAGAAATGAACCCACAACTATATGGTCTATTAGTCCTTGACAAAGCAGGAGAGAATATACAGTGGGAAAAAGACAGTCTCATCAACAAGTGGTGTTGGGAAAGCTGGGCAGCTACATGCAAAAGAATGAAACTGGACCACTTTATTATACCACAAATAAAAATAAATTCAAAATGAATTAAAAACCTAAATGTGAGAGCTGAAACCATAAAAATTCTAGAAGAGAATACAGGCAGTAACCTCTTTGACATTGGCCTTAGCAACTTCTTTCCAGATATGTCTGTGGAGGCAAGGGAAACAAAAGCAAAAATAAACTATTGGGATTACATCAAAATCAGAAGCTCCTGCACAACGAAGAAAACAATCAACACAACTAGAAAACAGCCTACTTAATGCGAGAATATATATGCAAATGACATGTCTAATAAAAGGTGAGTGTCCAAAATATTAAAAGAACTTACAAAACTCAACACTCCTCAAAAAAAAAAAAAAACAATCCAATTAAAAATGGGCAGAAAACATGAATAGAAACTTCTTCAAAGAAAGTACAAATAGCCAATAGATACTTGAAAAGATGCTCATAATCATCATCGGGGAAAAGCAAATCAAAACTACAAGATATCACTTCACACCTATCAGAATGGCTAAAATCAACAACACAAGAAACAACAGGTGTTGGCAAGGTTGTAGAGAAAAAGGAACCCTCTTGTACTTTTGGTAGACATGCAATATGGTGCAGCCATTTTAGAAAACAGTATGGAGGTTCCCCAAAGAGTTAAAAATACAGTTACCCTATGATCCAGCAATTGCATTCCTGGGTATTTACCCCCAAAATACAAAAGCACTAATTCAAAGGGTCACATGCACTCCTATGTTTATGGCAGCATTTACAATAGTCAAGATATGGAAGAAAATCAAGTGTCCATTGTATCCATCAATTGATGAATGGATAAGGAAGTTGTGATTGAGTTATTTATATCTATCTATCTATCTATCTATCTCTATTTCTCCATCTCTATATCTAAATCTGGCAATAAAAAAGAAGGAAATTGTGTTGTTTGCAAAGATATAGATGGAGCTAGAAAATCTATGCTAAGCAAAATAAGTCACTTAGAGAAAGACAAATGTCATATGATTTCACTCATGTCGAATTTAAGAAAACAAATGAGGGAAGGAGAAAAAGGGAGAGAGCAACAAGAAACAGGCTCTTAATTATAGAGAACAGGTTCGCCTGGGGGTCTCAGTCAGTTAAGCATTGGACTCTTGGTTTTGGTTCAGGTCAAGATCTCACAGTTCATGAGTTCAAGCCCTGCATTGGGTTTTGTGCTGGCAACACGGAACCTGCTTGAGATTCTCTCTCTCTCTCTCTCTGTCTCTCTGTCTCTGTCTCTCTGTCTCTCTGCCTGTCCCTCACTCTCTTGTGTATTCTCACTCTTTCTCCTTCAAAATAAAATAAACTTCAAAAAAAATTATAGAGAACAAACTGATGATTACCAGAGGGGAAGTGGGTGAGGGATGGGTTAAATAGGTGGTGGAGGTTAAGGATTGCACTTGTGATAAGCACCAGGTGATGTATGGAATTGTTGAATTACTATATTGTACACCTAAAACTAATAAAACACTGTATGTTTAAAAAAATTGAATTTTAGCAATAACGTCATTTACCCCATGATAAGTATGTCATGTCTCATCTTGTTCTACAGTCTTGAGATACCAGTTTTCTAGCATTCCAGGTGAATCTTTGAAGTCTCTGTAGTCGGATAATTACATCTTCATTTTTTAATCCTGTAGAACTCTGTCACTACTATAGATGGGCTAAATGCAAGCCATTTAGCTTCTCTGACTTTCCACCTTTCTCAGAATCGGCCATTGTGTTCTGGAGAAAATTCCTTCCAAATTTAATCCATCTTGACCTGTAGAAATCATATTTATCTGTAAGCTAGAAAGAAACATTTCCATTGTTAATGTCTTGTCTAACTGAAAATCTGGGAGTAAGAGCTGATTCAGGCCATCCTGTATGAGCCCAAATAACGATATTCAGAATCTCTTGCCAACCCATTTACTTGCACTGAGGTGATATTTCCCACCTTATAGGTTCCCTACCAGAAATGTCAATCGTATCCACAATTTCCACTCTTGGGATAAAGGAATTATTTCCAAATCTGTTGATTACCACTGAATCTGTTTCTACAGTCCTAATTATTTTTCAGTTCCATGTGTTCTTTTTTTTTTCTTAGTTTTATTTTTTTGGTGTTGTTGTTTATTTATTTATTTTGAGAGAGAGAGAGAGAAAACAAGCATGGAAGGGCCAGAGAGAGACAGAGAGAGAAATCCCAAGCAGACTCTGCACTGGCAACACCGAGCCCCATGTGGGGCTTGAACCCACGGGACATGAGATCATGATCTGAGCTAAAACCAAGAGTCAGGGGGTGCCTGGGTGGCTCAGTCGGTTAAGCGACCGACTCTTGACTTCAGCTCAGGTCATGATCTCGCGGTTCATGAGATCGAGCCCCACGTGGGGCTCTGTGCTGACAGAGCGGAGCCTGCTTTGGACTCTCTCGCTCCCTCTCTCTCTGCCCCTCCCCTGCTCGTGTGCACTCTCGCTCTCAAAATAAAAACTTTAAAAAAAAATTAAAACCAAGAGTCAGAAGCTTAACCAACTGAGCCACCCAGGAACCCTTCCATGTTTTTTTGAATATGCCTCTAGCTGCATATCTCATCATTTTTCATTCCTAATCTCTCCATAACTGGTCTCTAAATATTTGGGTCACTTGTAGAGCTACACAATCAGTCGAGCCACAAACTTGTGAAAAATATTACCTTAGTGTTAATGTACTAAAATCGTAACTTAAGCAATATATAATTATATAGAAACATTACAATGCTAGAATATTTTTATTTTTTTGTTATTTTTTTTTACATTTATTTATTTTTGATAGAGACAGAGTACAAGTGGGGGAGGGGAAGAGAGAGAATCGGAAGCAGGCTCCAGGCTCTGAGCTGTCAGCACGGAGCCTGATGCGGGGCTCAAACTCACAAACTGTGAGATGATGACCTGAGCCGAAGTCAGGCGCTTAACCAACTGAGCCACCCAGGCGCCCTTAATGCTAGAAATTTTATAGAAGAAATATCCCATAAACTGAATTTACTCTCATCACAATTACATTGAAAAATATCTTCATTACAGTAGGCTATTTAACATTATTGGACAAAAATTAGTAAGAATGGATTTCAGATTTGTAATTGTTAGCATTCCATACAACCTTTATTATTAAAAGACTAAATCGTGCCTTGGGCATAAGCCACAAAGTAGGAAAAGAATTGTATTCCCTATTATATGAGGAAAAAAACCTTCCTCTTGCTTCCAATTGTAATCACACTTGCCACAATTAAGAAAATATATGTAATGTATTTTGATCATGTCTTTAGCTTTTCCTAGATCATAAGCAAGTGTGGTAAAGTCAAAGTGCATTTTTATTACAAAACTCTGTTGCCTTTTTCGGACTTAAGCTCCTTTCGTAAAATATAGATGACTATAGGGAATGAACGCATTGCCCATGATACTTCAACCAAAAAAGGAAAATTAAGGCATGGTTTCCAAAGAACTAAATGCCAGACTACGTCCTGATAGTCATAGGTTAAAAATAAGACTGCCTTGGTTAGAATCTGTAATTATTTTGTGTTATTTTGGTTGGTGAGGGACTGTCATTATTCTGCTTAACTGGCATTTCACCCATACTCTACTTGAACTGACTATGGCTAAGCATTAACCTTCTTACTGACCTTAAGACAAAAATATAATCTGAAGCATCATGCAGTATCTTAATATATCTGTCCAAAAAAAAAAACCTGTCAGAATGAAGCAATATTTTGGATTATAAGACATTTAGCTGATAAAAGTATATAAATGTGTACTTAATGATGTATATAAAGCACTAAATGTCCCCATTTACATTTCAGAAATAAAAATGTGAATTAAAACATTTGTAAACCACTGAGTTCTTATCCTCACCTAACACATGATTATACTTATCTGTTCAGAAATTCAGAGCATGTATATAGTTAGGAGAAACTACCACTAATACTCTGACTTTTTGTTGTACATCCATGTTTATCAAGTTGCAAGGGCCCTAAGAGTCACAGCATGATGAAACCAAAGAAAACTGTACAACAGGATCACCATTTAGCATTTAAAAAATAAAAAAAAATAATAAATATTAAAAGAGCAATAGAAAGCCATATAAGGAAAAAAATCCCCAAGCTTCAATTCACCCAGAGGCCAACTTCTAATATTTTCTCTATCTTAAAGGTGGATTACACTCAAGTCCATAAATAAGAGGCTATGTACCACTATTTTTTCATTAATCAACTTTATTATTTATTCACTTCTTGTCTTGACGGAAGACTCCACTCCTATTCCACACTCATTTTTCTTCCCTTTCATGGTTTTAATCATTGTCACTATTTTTTCTTAGTTATATTTTCAACTTTATGTAGTTAAATTTGTTTTTCTTATTTCAAATGTTTTAACAGTATCTCTTCTCTTGACCTCCTGTAAGTTGAGTATGTCTTTGCTCCTGACTTTGTGTCCAGTTCTGATCTCTTCCCTGCTTTTAGTAGACTTGCAAACCAAAGGCTTCCTATAAGAATGAAAACGTTAGTAACATTTCCAATCTTTACTGAATTAAGTTTCACGCGTGGCTTTAGGTGCGTAGTAAAAATCGACCAAGATGTGTAGTACAAGTACACAAATACACAAATATTACGATGGAGCCATTGTAGACAGGTGCTGTTCAAAGGAGATTCTTCTCTGGGCAACATACAATATGTGGTTTGTTTGTGTATTTCACAATGTATTCTAAAGTTTGTTATATTTTAGCATTTCCTGTATTTGAGTCATTTATTTATTTTTTTAACATTTATTCAGTTTTGAGAGACAGAGAGAGACAGAGTGGGAGTGGGAGTGGCAGAGAGAGAGGGAGACACAGAATCTGAAGCGGGCTCCAGGCTCTGAGCTGTCAACTCAGAGCCCAACCCAGAGCTCGAACTCACAAACCATGAGAACATGACCTGAGCCAAAGACAGTCACTTAACCAACTGACCCACCCAGGCACCCCCAAATCATTAATTTTTTGTAAGGCTTTTTGGTGGTTCTTATAGATCTTATGACTTTACTGTCTTGGTGAAACTCTAGGTCAAGTTTTACAGCCGTGATAGCTCTGATACCCTAAGTTCTAGCATAGTCTTTGAGAACTCCCCACTCCATTGTATTTCGTGACTGACTTTTACTTATACATCTATGATTTTATTTTACACTATCAGTGTTTTTGCCTTGTAAAATTGCCACTTAATCATTCCTACGTATATTTCCTATCAGCTTACAGTACAGCTATAATGATAGAAGAAATATTATATGAAAAGATTCCTTGAGTACATCACACTTTATTAGCAAATAAACTGATTTATATTCTCTTTATACCAATATAAATAGTTTGCATTGAAAAATGCAGACATTGTAGGGTATATTTTATTTGCAAATCAATTCTGCTTTGAATTTTTATCCTACTCATATCCCTGTTGTATTTAAAGGGAGCTGGTGAAAAAGAAAACAATATACAACTGTTAAAAACAAAACAACAACAAAACTTTTCAGTTGTGTTACTGAAAAGTACAAGCATGTCAACATTCATGTAGAAGAAGTTGCTAAGTATTTTGATACTAAATCAGGAGATTTACTTAACTTCTATAGATCAGATCAACACTAGGGACCAGAAATGTGTGCCTTCTGGATATTCCTTATCAACTAATCACCTATTAGTAACCAGGGGAATATTTATACAATAAAGAGCCAAATGAAATTCAAAATCTTGCTTAGTCATTGAATTACTGCTGTTATTTCTTGCCCATTTCCTTAAACTCTGAGACCCCCAGGCCCACATCAGAAAAATGGTTGTAATAATACCTATGCTTTTAGGTTATACTGAAATCTCAATGTAATAAATATTATAAATGATCTCATAGTATGAACTCAACATTTATATTCAACATTATTATTACTTAAAGAGGGTAGTGTCTATTATCACACCAATTTTTTTTCAAAACCTATGCATTGATGAAGCTGCATTCCTCAACCTGGTTTGATGATACACAAAATCATGTGCAAGCGCTTTGAGTGCATCACCAAGTATTAATTCACTTGACTTGTTTCTCCTTTGGCAACTGATGTACTTAAAATATAGCACAATTCATAATGCTAAAAAGAATATAGACTTATACCCTATTGTTTATTTTTCTCACATCCACTAATTTCAGAAATTAATCTTTTAAAGAAAAAGCTCAATTTTTTTAAGTTTATTTTTTTAATTTTTTTTAACATTTATTTATTTTTGAGACAGAGACAGAGCATGAATGGGGGGAGGGTCAGAGAGAAGGAGGCACAGAATCTGAAACAGGCTCCAGGCTCCAAGCTGTCAGCACAGAGCCTGATGTGGGGCTCAAACTCATGGACCGCGAGATCGTTACCTGAGCCGAAGTCGGCCACTTAACCAACTGAGCCACCCAGGCACCCCAACAGTGGGGAAGGGAGAGAGAATCCCAAGCCGACTCCACTCTGTCGGCGCAGAGCCAGACCTGGGGCTCAATCATAGGAACTTGAGATCATGTCCTGAACCAAAATCAAGTCAGTCACTTAGCTGACTGAGCCACCCAGGTGCCCCCAAAGGTTAAAGTTTTAATAAATATTCAGGTGAGAAGTTTTCAGTGGCTAGAAAACATTAAAAATACTTGGAATTCATTTTAATGGTAACAAAAACTATCATGTAAGCTCTGATTGGCCATGGTGTTGAAAAACTTTTCATAAATTGTACTTTGAAATCACTTAATACTAAGAGAGACCCTGGGACAAAGTCCCAGTAGACACTCTTGGTTTTAGGTAATTAATGCCCTAAGCTAGATTTGATGATTTTTAAAGCTTAAGAAAATAATACGGCACTACAATTTGTTAAAAGAGTATCAAAGATTTAATGAAATACTTAGGAAGCCGTTGAAATCCAATTAGGACTATCTGTGGAAACGGGACTTTTCACTTCTGTAAGGTTGACAGTAAATATTTATTTTGTGAGTGATAGTTGCTAATACTCTGCTTCCTAATTGCTTTCCTCTATTGAGTAGCAAACTCAAAATCAGTTTGAAGACATTGTGTTTTTCAAACTTTAACAATAGACCATTTGAAAGCAAACATTTGCTCACTTGAGAGCTACAGTTCTCGTTTAAATTACTTTGAATTTAGGTTAACAAGACTGCAAACCTTTGTTTCCGATATGTGTTCCAGTAGCTGTGCCATTTAAAAACATATTTCTCCCACCTCTTTCAAGGATTTCCCTATCTCTTTATATAGTAATTTCTATTCTTATTTTTCATAATGAACATAATGCTAGGATGCTTTAAAATTCAAAAAAATAATTTCACATGTATTATCCAGTGGCGATTTGTTCTTTTCTTTATAAAACACATATTTCTGGTGAATCATTTTCTCTTAAGGATTTGTAGATTCTCTTCAGATCATTTTTACCACAAAATATAGCATCGTACATGCATTCCTGTTTATGGTCCCTCCGCCATTTGTTTTATTGGTTGAATACAATCCTTTCTAATTCCAGGGTCTTCCTACATTGGTCCCTCTTGCTTTTTAACATTACCTAGCTACTACATTATTCTCATCAACATATCAAGATGCTAAACATAGAGACATTTCCCTTTTTCCTTGTTTCCATATCCTGCTTTATCTATTCCATTTTCCTCCTACTCTTCCTTATAGCAAAACATTTTTCATTGTTATCTGTATCTTCTTCCATTCCTTTCTGAACAAACACCAATAAGCTTTCTTTGCCAGGAATCTGACAAAGCTTCTGGCTAAAAGCACTGAAATCCAACAGTTCATTCTTTCTCACTGTCTTCTTGAACCTGTTCATGACATTTGGTTTGTGTTGATTCCTCATCTTTGACTTGCGTTTGCTCGGACCCCGGCATATTCTTCTCCCACCTCACTGCTAATTCTGTCTCCTTTATATATCTTCTTTGAAATCCAGTCTTGTAAATGTTTTGTTTCCAAATACATAGTGATATTTATCTCTGATTCTGACAACCCCCCCTAAGTTACAGGTCATGCTCCAATCATCTTAGATATCTCCACTGGGATGTCAAAACTATTACATCTAAAACTTAATTATTTCTCGCACCCATGATTGACCCCCTTTTCCCTAAGGGTTTCCCATCTCAATAGATGCAGTAGATTTATAACAATATAGATTTAGAAAAATATCAAAGTATGATGTTAAGAACCATTTATAGCAGCAAGTGGGGGTAATTCTGATAGAGAAAATTCCATTCTTCCAGTTACTAAAGGCAGAAAACAAGATGTCATCATGAACTCTTGTGTTTCTTTCAACCCCCACATTAATCTGTCAATAAATTCCATGGGCTGGCTCTTGAAAATATATTCAGATTGTTACTGCTGCTTACTATTGCCCCAGAAATCCACTACATTTAAGTTACTCTAATTTCTACCTTGGACCCTTGAAATAGCATCCTAGCCTTTTGACCTCTACTCTCTCTGCTAAATGGTCTATTTTTCACACAAGAACTAGGGTGTGTTTGTTTTTGAAATTTAATTATCATATCCTTGTTCAATATCACCAAAACCCTTCACATACCAAATTGTACTATATCAAATCCAATGTCTTTAAAAGGTCTGCAATGGCCCACAACCTACCTTCTGTCTTATACTATCATTGCTCAGAATATCTTCCTCCAGTCACTCTGGACTTTTTCTTGAAGATATTAAGGATGTCTCTACCCTAGGGCCTCATGTTCTCTGTTCACTCTGGCTTATTTATTCTTTCCTATATGATTAGCTTCTCTTTTTACAGGTCTCTGTCCAAATGTTTTCCCCTAGGTGAGATTGTCTTGACAACATTATCTAAAAAGCATCAACCTCAGCTAGCCCTCCCACTACCTCCTTATTTTTTTTTATTTTCTTCAGAATATTGATGATGTTATGTTTCTTCATAGCACATGAAATATATGTCTCCCCACACTAAAAAGTGAGATTTCTGGTATTAGAGACTACCTCACTAATTATCTGTTAATTGATTAAAAAGTAGTAATTTTTAGTAGTGATTGCTTCTAGAGAGAAATTAGAAAAAGGGAGAATTAAATTGTATACATCATCTAGGGTCACATGGGCTGTTTGGTAATTGCCAATACTATGAAGTATTTTTAGTGTTGAGGAAGATTCTTGGACTATGTGTGACATTATTTCTAAACATATCTCCAGGCCTGATTAGACAGAATGTAATTTAATGTCCCTTCTAAAGATATGATTTTACGAACAAGATCTGCTGGTGTTATTAAATGGCTAATTTAAGAAGTGCCTAATACAAAATAAATCAGTCATCCAGATGAGTATAAGTATAGTAAAGTCTGGATCTTAAATAATCTGCAGTTCTAAATGCTTTGTGTTTCTCATTTCTACATGACCTTAATTCCTTTCAAAGATGAAGTGATTATAACTTGGGCAGAGGGGGACCATCTCTTGACCTATGATACAGTCGTGCCATATGACTATTATATACTTAAAATTGGAATTTATAAAGTCATGAAGGCCAATTCATCATCCGCCTGGGGAATTCTCTGCTGTTACTTTTCTCACGTTTGCTGCTTCTGGTGAAAGCACTGTGTGGCACAGTGGCAGATGTTGATGTGGCATGATGAGCTCTGGAAAGCCCCCAGAACTAAAAACAATTGCTCTATCAACAGCTGGAAATGGTGCTTTGAACTGTCAGATCCAGGGAGGGCAGAGTGAGAAATAAAGAGAAGGAGGTGAAGGGAAGTGACCCGGAAGGTAGCAAGGTAAGATGGGGTGTTGAATCAGATGATCTAACTTGAATTCTGGCTCTCCATCTTCGCTGCTGTTATGAATCTAGCTAAGTGAGTCACCTTCCCTGAAACACAATTTCCCTTTTGGTTACCGGGTATTATAATATTTCCTCTTCCTAAGTGGCTGCTATGTGGGTAAATGATCTAAAGCACGAAGGATGTAAGGAACGTCATTGGTGTTGGCTAGTACAGAGACAAGAATTTAAGGAGCATGCAGTGAACTTAAGGTGTTTTCCTTATCATTATTTGTCAGCTTACTCAAAGCCTTTTCATTTGCTTTATGCCTACAAGGAGTATTATTTTATCCCTGCTGAAGAATTTCGGGGCACTAGAACTGTCTTGCCTGAAACAAAAGTTTGACAGTTAACATTGACTATTAATATTAGGCTTTGTGAAACTATTGTGTTCACAAGTGTTATATTAGCACTTTCAGACCGATCACCTGAGTCATGAGGAAAGGTATACACGGGGCATTAAAAGCTTGCTCCATGGGGCACCTGCGTGGCTCAGTGGGTTACGCTTCAGACTCTTGATTTCCTCAGGTCATGATCTCATGGTTCCATTCACGGGATGGAGCCCCACATAGGGATCTGTGCTGACAGCAGGAAGCCTGCATGGGATTCTTTATCTCCCTTTCTTTTTTTTCCCCCTCTCCTGCTCACTCCTGCACATGCTCACTCGTGTTCTCTCTCTGTCTGTCTCTCTCTCTCTCTCAAAATAATAAATAAACTTAAGAAAAAAAAAGAGCCTGCTCCATGACCTGTGTGCTTCTCCCACTCTAGGGAAAGGAATATAGCATAAACCCAAAGAAAAATCCTGGCATTTGAAAGGGCTCTTTCCAAGATTCTTCCTTTTTTCATAGCAAGCCAAATTGCCTGTGTTATGATTACATGCCACTTGAAATAGCACAAAAAGCAATGTTGTAAAGAGAATCTTCCTTTCAAGTAAAAATGGCACAGAATTAGTCCGAATCTGGTATGAAGCTCCAAGGGTGTCCTAATTCAGGTTCTCATTCCCAGGACATTGCTCTTAACCTGGCCCTAGGAGTTTAGAAGTTCTAGGCCACCAGTAGCCTTCCATCCATCACTTCCCACAAGCTGAAGAGAAAGGTTTAAGGAGAGACACCACACCCTCTCATTAACAACCACTGCTGCATATTATATATACTATTTAAACCTAATCTTTTTCCAGAAATGTTCACATGTCTATACGTAGCTTTAAGAGAGGATGGAAAATATAATCTGTATTCTTAGGTGCCATGTACTTAACCAAAAAAAAAAAAAAAAAAAAATATATATATACATATATACATATATATATATATATATAGGCAGGCAATGGCTTAGTGGCTATAGGGAGACAACAGACAATCTGACAATGTCAACCATATATCCTAATTTCTTATAAGAAAATAAGAGCAAATTAATTTCCTTAATATTAAAAGAAGTGCCAGGTTTTGATGAGTTCAGCAAATTTCCTAACATTTTAAATATAAAAAAATAAAATCATAACTATAATTTCTGCAATACTGACTTAGGTAGTAGTGACTTACAGGGATGGAGACCTAACTCCAATCCAAGGTTTTTTCCTTATTCAATTGAGAGTTTTCAAGGCAGAGGTAACATAACATCTTCACCACAGTGTAACTCCAAGAGGACTTTTTGTATTTTTAGAAAGAGTTACCAAGTGAATATAAGGCTTAGCTGCCTCATTTTCTCTTTGGTTAAATTGACCTTAATTCTGCTTTTGCAAAATTAGTATATGGGAGCTAAATATGTGGGTGAACAGCACATAATTAGGCCAGTCACACTTAGAATGTATAGGAGGTGAAACAGATGTGCATAACTATTCATGTCTATTACAATCATTCCCAGGGCACATCACAATAAAGAACCTTCTCCTACCAACCTTATTTTATTCCTATAGTTATTTCTATCAATCTTTCTCTAACTTTCAAACATTCCTAAAGACATGAATCGTGTGTTAACCACCTTTGTGGTCACCATCACGCTAGGTATATTGAATTCCAAGTAAATAGGCATTTAATGTTACTCTGCTTTTCAAAAAAAGACAATGAGAAAGGATTTAGGGTTACGAAAACATCTTTTTTTTTAAATACATGCGATTGTGAACATATGCAGTCAACAAGCGTACTTATTAATAAATTTATTAACTAATCTGTATAGGGATTTAGAATCTATATGTGATTCCCTTCACTGGCTAACTGCATTTCTCCAAATATGGCATCAACTAAGAGAAGAAATGTTTTCATACGTGGAGAATAAGCATAGAGTAACTAGAGGGAACTTCCATAACATTTAATTTTAGGGAGTTGAATAAATGGCATAGATATCAAAGCAAGGACATTTTGATTTTTAGTGTGTTTTATCACATTGGCTCAGAGGAGGGAAAATCCACTGTCTGTTTCATCTACTTATTTAAAACTGCACTGCCTGGATTCCTGTTACCAGGTCTTAAAATTAAAGAGATCAGCATTCAGAGATTTCAACTGCTTTATAAGTAAATTGACTTTTGGAGACTGGCCTAAAGACACAGCTACCCTTTATTATGCTGTCAGTATGGAGACATTGATTTCTAAGGTCTACACAATTCATTTACAAATGTGAGGTCATAATAATAGAAACAGAGCACCAGGGAAGTTTTTATCGTTACTGCTCTACACAGTTATGCCTTGTCCAATGGGTGAATGACAGTGGGAATCTAGTCTCCATTCTCTCTTAGGTTCAGTCTCCCGATGTGTGTCCACAGTAGGAGGAGGAAGAAATGCTCTTGTGTAATACCTTCAAATAGATGTTTTCGGTAATTCCCATAAAGGTAGAGATAGGAGATTGTTAAATTATAATGGAGACAGAAGAAACAGAAAAGAAAGCAAGAAGATGATCTCAGCTCTCATGGGGAAAAGCAGGTCAACTATGGTGGCCCTAAATGAGTGGTTCTCAACCAGGGGAAGATTTAAGCCCCCCCCCCCCGGGGGACATTTGGCAATGTTGGCAGACATTACTAATTGTCATAACTGAGGGGTTGCCACTGGCATCTGGTAAGTAAAAGCCAAATGTGCTGCTAAACATTCCAGAACGTACAGGGAAGCTTCCCACATCAAAGAATGAGCCAAACTGAAATGCTAATAGTCTGATGATACCCTAAATGAACACATACACTATTTTATTTTTTAAAGAGTATGAAATATGAAGAAGGAATGAAAGTTTGTCAAAGGGAGATCATCTCTAAAATCAAATTTCTTCTGATGTGTTTTTCCTGAAAATTAAATATTTTCTTATTGTAGTCATTATTTCATGCTGTTAAGTAAGCTGTCATGTTGTTTTTATGTGAAAGAAAAAAGTCTCCTGGTTCCAAGCTTTTTCTTTCTCAAAAAGTAGCAAGTTTTATCTGATTTGAAGTATGCCATTTTCTCAGATTGCTTTATAAATAAGAAATCTAATCTTGTGACAATTTTCTTATACATACATACACACACACACACACACACACACACACACACATATATGAAACTCTTGACTGAATTTCAGAAGTTCCAGATAAGGAAGTCACAGGATGCTGTCCAGAGATTATTTTTTTAGTCCCAGTTATATAAATATAATAAACGGTAGAATAATAATTATGTAACAAAGAATTTTAACTCAGTTTTTATTATGTTTTATTTATCCATAGTAAGAGGGATACTCCTCATCCTGGATCATGAAGCAAAATAACAAAACAAAAACAAAACAAAACAAAAAAAGGAAATATTGGCCAAAGAAAGCATAATTTTGCATTAGAATCAGAACGGATGAGTACTCATGAGCCTTCAACTCTGGCTGACTCTGTTCACAACTTCACTCCTGAATCAATGCTGGTGATACATCCATAAATGTGTACCTCAGATATGTCTAAACATCTCAACTTGTGTTGCCATAAAGCATAGAATGCTTCTTGCTATTTAAATAGCAAATGTATATGGTATTACAGCTAGAATTCTGCTTTGACTAATACCAATGATCTCTTACCATGTATTCTATCGCTTGCTTGGTTATCTTCAACAGAATTATTATTCTGTCTCTTCTCATCTGCAAAATGTTGTCTAATGTGCTGGCTTTGTGACTGCTGACTCATCTGAAAGGATATGACAGTATTATGCCAGCAGTTAAGATCCATTTTCTGTTTAAAACAAAATAATGAGTTCCTCAAAATTTTTAAAAGTACGTTTAGATAGTGGGACAGTGCCGGCATCTCCGATCATTCTCACATTTTCATCTTGCACCTTTTCACGTGAACATTATCTACATTGTTTTATCACATAGGCCAAGCAGCTTGATTTTCTTTTTCTCAGAAAAGGGAAAGAAAACCACATCCTGAGCTGTTCGGTCATTTCAAAAAACAAATTTTATATTTTCAAGTCATTGAATTAGAGAAAAGAAATGTATGCGATGTTAGCTATCTGAGGGACACAAGTCACTCAAATAATATTCACATTAAAGACTTCTAAACCCTAGGTTTGATTTTTAAATCAAGTTTTCATATTTAATTTTCATCAAGATGAAAAGGATGGTAATACACCAGTAAGAACTAAACCACTGTGAACCAAAGATGTCTGTTTAGGCCCCAATGCTGTATCGTGTAAAGATGACTCAGAAACATAGTGCAGTAGCATTGTATCATGATTCTACAAACCAGGCAAGACATCATGAGGAACATTGAAATGTTTATAGACTGTTCACAGTTTAGAAGGAAAGACGTGAAAAACCCACATTTTAGAATCCTGTTGCTAGGGCTCCTCAATGGGAAAATTGGTATAGTGGCTTGTGATCACGCACACACTATTCAACGTCTCTTCCCTCACTTTCCTAAAAAGATGTTACCTTCTCCAAAGGTGAAATGAGATGATGAATGAGTAACATCAGCTCATAGTGCCCTACTCATAGCACATGCTTAATGAATGCTTGATGAATCTGGGAGTAACGTTTAACAAAAGTATGTGCAATAGTAGACATGTGATTTCATCGCGTAAAGGATATTTAAATATCCACTGCCCCAGTCTCCCAGTGGCTACTGATCTCTCTTTTTTATCTCGCCAGAAGGCAGAAGAGCAACTACTGATCCTGTCTTTAATAAGGAGTTTGCCATGCTAGGAGGCAACCTATTTCATAAGGACTGCCTTCCTGGGATCCCATTAACTCTAACATTTAAGAATGTCCCCTTTGAATGAACAGTAAGCAATGAACCTAAATTGTTCATTGAAGCTAAAAAAAGAACTTTTTCTTCAGGATTCCTTTCATATATTGGAAGAGTACAAGCATACCCATCCTGATGCTTTTCTTTATTTTGAAATAAAACATCTTTATTTCCTTCCTGACAAATTTCAGAATGCTATAGGCCTGCTTACTTTCAGATTCAAAGCCCTCTTCATACACAACACGTTTTAGTAGACACAGCTTTTCATTTGTTCTGTTATAAGCCCCGTGTAAGTGTCTTTTATTTCCCTGTCTTGAGCTCTTCAATGTTTTTTGCCTGCATCTATTCTTGTTTTCATTTGGTTTTGCTAAATTTTTTAGCCACACGCCCCTTCTGGGCCTTATTAACTGGGATATCTAGAGAAATGTTTTAAGAAATTATACAATGGCATATTAGTGAGTTGTCCAAAACAACATGGAAAACCTTCAGGGTTCTGTCCTCTAAAAGCTTTGAGTGAGGCAGCCCCAAAGACTGGAACCTGGTTCCTCCTCCTCCTCCCTCTCCATCTGGTTCTCTTTCTCCTTCATTTCTTCTTTTTAAGCTATCATTTAAAATTTATTGAGGTTGTATTATCTGCTAGGCTGAATAATTTACCTGTGTCATCCTATTTAATCTTTACAACCAAAGACGAAGTCATTAGTTTTCCGTTATGCAAAGAGGCTGATAGAGAGGTTGTCCGTAGCTTATGCACTTCACCAGGTGGAAGTCAGGGGCCAGTAACTTTGGGGCACACCCTTTGAAAACAGTTGTGCCCTTAATTTATTGCACTTTTTGAGACCTGTACTTCTTTCTGATATTGATTACAATTCTATTTTTTATTTTTTTAAAGATTTAAACAAAATTAATGTTTGTTTATTTTTGAGACAGACAGAGAGTGAGCAGGAAGGGGCAGAGAGACAGGAGACACAGAATTTGAAGCAGGCTCCAGGCTCTGAGCCATCAGCACAGAGCCTGACATGAGGCTCAGACTCATGAACCCCAAGATCATGACCTGAGCCAAAATCAAGAGTCGTATACTTAATGGACTGAGCCACCCAGGTGCCCCTTAATGACTTTCTAACATACTGTCTTGAAGGTCAAAATACTAAAAATACCCTTCATCTCTCAAATCTCAACCAAAAATAACTTCAGTTACAACACAGAGCAAACCAGAGGGAAAAAAGTACTCAACCACAAAACTTTATCCAGTTATAAAGTGAAATCAGGAACAATCCAAAAAATCAAAGGTTATTAGAGAAGATTAGAAATGGCATCAGGGCCTACTTGAGTTTGGTGACCAATTCTATCACTATCAGTAAGTTTCAGTAAGTTAATATTTCTGAGACTGATTATCTTAGAAAAAAAAACAACAACAACCTTTGTGTTCTAATATCTGCAAAGTTTCTCACAATGCCTGGTATTGTTAAGAAAATAAACTATAATAAAATCCAGCATATAATAGGTCACATGAGAATGCTAGGAACACAGCAGCCAGCATAGGCTACCCCATGCGATGGTTAACAATCCCATAAATTCAAGGGCTCATAGTATACAATTTATGTCTAACTAATGCTGTGTGTCTATTGTAACTTGGCGGGGAATTTTACTCATTGTAATTACTGAAGAACTGATGATGACAGTCTTCTGACATGATCATCTAATTGCTAAGGAGTTAAAAAGAAAAGGGGGAGGGTGGGTCTATGTTCAATTGTATGATGGATCTTAAGGTTTCCACATGGGAGCAATTAGTGGACTTGCATTCATTGGCCATGAAATACATTCTATATGGCTTATAGGTTTTACTACAAGGTTCCTGAAAGGAGCAGTAAAGAGTAAATGTTGATCCATATATTAGAGCTCTCCAGAGAAACAGAGCCAATAGGGTGCGCCTGTATGTGTACGTGTTACGTGTGTATAGAAAGAGATTCATTATGAGAAATTGGCTCACATGAGTATAGAGGTAGATAAGTCCAAATCCAGGAACGCCAATGGTATAGTCCAGTCCAAGTCCAAAGATAAGAGACAGGGTTAAAGCTTGAAGATAATTAGACGAAGAAAAATACTTCCTTCTTACTCAGTCTTTTATTCTATTCCGACCTTCAACAGATGGGGTGAGGCCCACTCACTATGGGGAGAGCAATCTGTTTAATTCAGTCTACCAATTCAGATGTCAATCTCATCCAGAAACATCTTCATAGATACATCCAGAAATAATGTTTAAGCCATTATCCGGGCACCCTGTGGCCCAGATAAGTTGACATATGCCATTAACCATTATAAGTGTCTCCAAAGCACTGTAATTTTGGAATACATATGGGGGGTTTGCAAAAAACAAAAACAGAAACCAAAAAAAAAAAACCCATAAAATACAATGATTTTAAATAAAAAATGGAAAGATAGTGCATTTTTATTTTTTTTATTATTTTTAATGTTTGTTTATTTTTGAGAGAGGGAAACAGAGCACGGATGGGGGAGGAGCAGAGAGAGGGAGGGAGACACAATCTGAAACAGGCTCCAGGTTCCACGCTGTCAGCACAGAACCTGATGTGGGGCCCAAACTCATGAACCATGAGGTCATGACCTGAGCCAAAGTTGGACACTTAACCAATTGAGTCACCCAGGTGCCCCACACAGTGCATTTTTAAAGTAAAGTTTATGTAAGGGTAGCATTCTCTCCTTCATTTTATGGTTAGCAAAGTACTTCAAGGTAACTGAATCCCTGGCCCTCATGTGTTAATCTTATAGTAAAAAAGCCAAAACTCCATCGATTTCTTATTTCCATGTACAGTCACAGTTCTTTCCCCCTACACACTCCACATTCCCATCCACATATGTGTCTAACACGCTTCAGAAATGAAACAACACAGCTGCTTCTGGAGCCATCTGTTTTATTGTAAGAACTTCTTTTAATTTTTATGTAATTTCTGAGCATTGTGTCATTCTTGTATGAGGTTCCTCCTCTTTTATATGGTGACACTGCATGATCAGAGTACTTTTAAATAAGTATGTACAAATTGTATGCTGTGCTTATGTTTATATTATCACTAGAATAACATCACCACAAGGAGTTTAGAAATACATAGCCAATAATTAATGTTCATTCAAAGAAAGTAATGTCTGTAAACGAAAGACCACCCGCATAACTACATTTCAATTATGCAAGCATTACTAACATTAATGGAATAGATTAGTCTTTATGGGAACTAAAATAGTCATACACATGGTTTGCCATTGGCATGGGCGGAACATAAAGAATCTAATTGTCAGTGGCAAATGATACATTGCAAAAAAAAAAATTTCTTTCTGACTTGATATTTGAATAAATATCAAATATCCCAAATATAAAATAAGGAATAACTCCAAAATAAGGAATTTAATTTTTCAAATTGGACAGGAAATGTAAGCATTATAGCCACTTAGGCAAAAACAACTCTAGAATCTGAAAGTTGAAGTTGTTTCATTCTGAAGGGCGAAACATGGGGGACTCAATTTCAGACAGTCTGTTTTCTTCCTGGGAAGCCATTCATTCCATTTTTTGTGATTTTTCCCAAGTCTGTTTTGCAACAGCCTCAAGCTTTTGGTATAGCTCAACGCAGTGTTTATGCCCCAATCTGTCTGATCTGAGACACACCTGTCCTTCAGATATTTCAATATTTTCTGATAGTTTTGGTCTGCAGTATGAAGACCTTTCCGTTGAAAAAATGTTTTAGGGATTACCTCATTTAACCTTGTCACTTTGTAGAAGAAGACACATTTTTTTTAAAAGAGACAGATGCTGCTTCTTGTCACTAACACAAGTATCATTAATCGCTTCCTCCCTCTGAACCCCTTGCTGAGCATGCATTGCATGTAAAATAAAGGTTTCTTTAGAGCTGTGGAAAGGTGACGGCTTGTTCTAAGGTCTTATGCAAGGAAAATATCAAGGGAAATGTCATTTGTGTTCCCTCTCCCTCCTAACTTGGTGTATTCCAAGGACCTAACTTTATTTGGTAGATTTCAGCCTACGAATACTACAAAATTCAGAGACAACCAAAGGATGATTTAGGGAACTCTGCCTCCTTTACAAACTTACTGCTAATGAGTTATTTGTCCCTAGACAAATTAATCTAGCTTTCTTCTCATCTGATAAAGGGTAAGGTGTTTTATTCTGTTTGTTCTTTAACTTTTGAAACATGGAAAACTTTTAAGATTCTGGTGACATGGGAGAAACATTTTTCAGAGAAAGGAACGTTGCCCAAGCCTTGTGGATCAAATTACATTCTCAAATTTAAGAGTGTAATTCCCTCAAAGGCTACACTTCGTCTCCAACGGCAGATGAATCATATGTTGCTGGAAATTGCATAACCCCAAACAATCCAGATCATTCAAATGTATGATACAGGGCCTGGCACATTCAATTAAAGGCAGTAAGGCAGCAAAGTGATGAGAAACATGCACATCTAGTTTCAAATGCTGACTTCTGGAATTTTGTGGAAAATAAACTCTCCAAACCTTGACTCCTAATCTAATATTTCTACCCATCTGGGCTAGTGTGGAAGTAAGCCATTACCTATGTAACCAAATGTAATGGTACCATACTCTCAACATAAACACTAGATTTATTAACTAGGAGATTAGGACATCTACATGGTCATGAGCATAAGGTATAGGCACCTTTGAAAAGGCATCATTCTACTCACCATACTAACCATTTTTTTTTTAAATCTTGGTTTGTTAGAATTTCTTATCCTCTCTTTCAGGCTAATGTTACTCCACCTTCTCTGTAAAACATAGCTTGTCCATTCTTGTTGAAAAATATCTTGCTCTCTTAAGAGTTCTAATATATTCTATTGTCTGGGTCCTTTACTGAGTTCTCCTTTTCCTCCAAAGTTTGCTTTTATTGTGTATATCTAAACCTATATTGACTTACGAGGTATTATTAGGTAATGCATTCACAAGTCTTCATCTTACAAATCCAGAAGTGGCCACCATCTTAAACAAAACAAAACAAAACAAACACACACTTAGGAAAATGGCTTACATTGTGTGGATTGATAGGTGGGCCTTGCCCTGTCTTTCTCAACATCAGTTACCCATCCTTTACAGATGCCCTATTTCCTCATCACAGATGCTGGACACTCTATTTGATTTGCAGTATAGGAGCGCTACCTGTCTGGTTTATTGGCGGAAAGTGATTTCATTTCCTTTCTCTAAAACTTTTCTTCCACAACTCATCTCCAAGTGTCAATTGATTTCATTCAAGGATGTTTGTGTATTGTCAAATTGGAGGTATTTATTCTGTACTAATTATCCTAAAGTTATTTCTTTACAAATATCAAGTAAAGGTTAAAGATTCTCAAGAGTCATTGCTCTAGGTTTTTGTTTTGGTTTTTGGAAACACACAGTAGTTCATGCATGAGTATCTTGGATTCCTTCCAAAACCAGTGTCACTACCTGACTTTCCAATTAAAGAAAATAGAAACCGGAGCAGAGAGATCAGCAGGGGTGAAACTGAGGTCTCACTTGATGAGATGTAAGTGAGGTAGTTAGGCAACTCCCTAATGATCTCAGAAATTGCATGAGGTCACCGGGGACTTTTTATGTCTCTGTTACCTGCCATTTTAGAGATGCCAATTTGTTATTCCTAATACTGTACCCAGGAATGTGTGACAACATCAGCCTCTTCTAAAGCTCATTAATACACAAATGCTTTAAACCAATAAGTTTTCCTGTCCTTCTTTTCTTCCTATTGTAAGTTACGGGAATCCTCATTCTTTCCAGTCATTATCATCCTAGTAATTCACCTGTGACAACCTTCTTTTACAGATAAAATTTAGCCCAACAGAAACCAGAATGAATAAAGATCAGAGCAGCTTACAGGATTCCAGAACTATTTCATATATAAATCTCCTTTGAACAAATCCAGGCAGTTCATGCACAGGTATCAATAATGATATTGCCGAGGTCCCTTCCTGACTCTCTTGGGCTTCTGTGAATTTGAGAGAAAGTAAAGGAAACGTACACAGACACTCATGTCCTCTGCATTATAGAGATGGATGGGCTGAGTGTCAGTTTTGAAGTTTTCTATTTTGATAGTCCTTCTCACCGTTCCTTCTAACAGGGCAAACATGATTATATTAGGACAACCCCATCATTTCACAATATTTGCGCAACTTTCTTATAGCTCTCCTTTTCCATGCATCTATGAAGGTGTAGCTGGTCCACAAAGCCACATCTGTTTTCGTCCTCCTAATTCCTAGAACTATGCCAGATTCGTTGGGATAATGAACAATTTTCTCCATCTCTCTTCTTCTTGGCCAATCACATCTCAGTAGGTCTGAATTCCTCCTTATGGCCTTAATTGATATGCATAAAGTACACATTTGTACAGCATAACTCAACTTTTTTTTTTTAATTCATGACTACTCCCTACTTTCCTCACAATGTAACATGGCCAATCATTGCAACTTATGCTTCGTGAATGACAAGAATGAGTTTTGGTTGATGCTGAAGCAAATATTTATTGGTGCCTACTGGAAGAACTATATAAATCACATGTGTGTATCTTATTATCATGTCACTGTTTTGACAGCCATGTCATAACGTTCTTGTTCATGTGCTTCTGTGAAGGTAGCTTCAGGGTAAATACAACACAATGGAAGTTAGATTATTTGCTTTGTACGTATGGTACACACTGAGGTGTTCTCTCAGAACTGTTGTCAGGGAGTGGGGTTACCTGCTAGCTGCCAGCCATTAACAACTAAAGAGTCCATTTTCTCGGTTAAGCTGACGACATGCCCTTCCCACGTGTCCCTCAGCCAATAACAGAGCAAGGCGGTGATACAAGGGCCTAGATGTTTCTACCCAATACAGGACTTCATTTTTTAAAAATCATTTATTCATTTTTGAGAGACCAAGACAGAGCGTGAGCAGGGGAGGGACAGAGAGGGAGACACAGAATCTGACACAGGCTCCAGGCTCTGAGCTGTCGGCACAGAGCCCAATGCGGGGCTCGAACCCATGAACTATCAGATCGTGACCTGCGCTGAAGTCAGATGCTTAACTGACTTGAGCCACCCAGGCGCTCCTCTGACCAGTCCAGGACTTCTTTAATGGCCGATCTTTTTCTGGAGCTACCTGTCAGGCTGGAAAAAAACTTTGACACCTAGATTCATTATGGCCCTCTCCGGAGTAAGGGCACTTTAGGTTGGGAAATAAATGCAGTTCTTAGAGGGACACAATCATCTAAAAAAAGAGTGAAAATAGTATCCTTATATCTTTATATCTTTATTGATAGAATAACACGTTTCTTAAGGGGAAAAAATCTACCAGAATGAAAACAAATGTGTACTTTAGTGTTTCTTTTTGTTATATGCTTCTTTTGTGCAGTAATTAAAAACTCACATAAAGGTATAAGTAGAATATATACGTATTGTCTCCTTTTAGAATTTTGGAAGATTTCCATAGCTGATACACGTTATGAATGATTCACTCTCGTGTTTTGTATTTAAATTGGCATTATAAAGCATCACTTTTGAGGAGCTGTAGAGTTTGAGAGGTTCTAGAAGCTCTATGATTCACCCTGAGAGGGAGCATTCAAAGATGCCCTCTAATATTTCCATGCTTCTGTGGTACTGGTGCCACATAATGCCTGGGCGTGTCAAACGATGGATTTTACTCGTGCTATGTTATAAGGCACAGTTGACCTTAAGATGGGGAAGTGATCCAGGAAGGTCTGACCTAATTACATGAGCCTTTTAAAAGTAGATAATTGTCTTCAGTGGGGGAAACGAGGAAGTCATGGATTTGAAGCAAGGGAAGGATTCATGGCACCACGGCTGGCTTAAAGCTGGAGAGAGCCATGTGGCAGAAACTGTAGGCAACTTTCTGGAGCTGAGAGTATCTCCCCATTGACCACAGTCAAAGAAAAAGACCTCAATTCTATAACTACAGGGACTAAATAATAATAACAACCAGAAAGATGTAGGGAATGGATTTCCCCAGCACAGCCTCCAGATGAGAACTTAGATTCGCAGACACCTTAATTTCAGCCTGTGATCCCACAGAGCAAAGAACTCAATTGTGCCACGAATTGGCTTCTTACCTCCAGCATTGTGTTATTTTACAGCCTTGAGTTTGTGGTTTCTTGTTACATAGCAATAGAAACTGAGCTGTGTTCTTTCATGTTTTAGAAATAATACAATTAGAAAGCATACCTTTTTTGAACTTTCCAAATAATAAACTTTAAAATTCACTATTTTGGTTCATAGAAAGTGATTTTGAAAATGAGTCCTTCATCATTTTTTAATAAAAAGCACTGAATCTCGCCGCCGCATGGAAACATTCTTGTTTTAAGTAAGCAGCAAAACAACTTCAATAATTTTGCTGTAAATTTTGAAATTTGAACATAACATTAATTGAAAAAGAAGCCTGAAAGTGTAGGAATTTTTCTGGGAGAATGGCCAACCTTTTATATGTTCTCATGACAATGTTATGAAGGAAAGAGATTCGCCATGGAATTCTAAAAAGTGGGTAGTTATTCTATTTATAATAAGAATAGTATAACATTTCTGACCCTCCTTCCTCAAAGGCAGACTTTACTGTAGGCATTTACCTTATTCTGACCATGAAGATGCTTATTCTCTTTGAGCTTTGCAAAAATCACCTCCCATATATGGTGCTAATATGCACGAGCACATTTTTTTATATCACAGAGTTCCTTTTTTCTCTTCTTCTTCTTCCCTAGGACAACCTATTCCATTAGTGATAATTGAGGTGTTTAAAGATTACTGATAAGGGGCTTGAAGTTTCAATATATAATATACAAACTATGATGTGTGAATAAAAGTGATGTATTTGGCGTCCACGAGATGATTTTTGGGAAGGTGGCAATAGGAAAGTAGGAACTTCTGCACTTTAATTTAAACTGATAAATTTATTCCATCATGGAATGGCCAAAAGGAGCCCTTGTTTAGTAGTTTTAAGGGATTAGAACTCTCAGCTATCAGCAAAGTCTCATTTGCTCTTGACTGAACATTCACAATACTGTTTGAAATCACTCAGGAAGTTGTAGTTATATGACTCACTCAGTCAATAGTAAAACTACCATCTGAGTTACATACACAGATTCTATTACAACAAATAAAGGAGAAAACAAT
This sequence comes from Prionailurus bengalensis, assembly GCF_016509475.1. Lineage (NCBI taxonomy): Eukaryota > Metazoa > Chordata > Mammalia > Carnivora > Felidae > Prionailurus > Prionailurus bengalensis. The sequence goes on from NC_057343.1 coordinate 224,614,551, forward strand.
GGAAAGGATACATGAAACTTCTGTTACCTTTGTTATTTTTAATTTTCTTTCATCTATGTAACATTCTGGGGTATAAGTTAACTAAGTTAGTCTTCTGATAGACTTGAAAGGTCTATTCTCCATAAGTAAGACACATATATAGTACCCTTGTAATTTATTGGTAATAATGATTAATATTAAAATGGTAATTTTATGATAATTTAGAAAATTTCCATTACGTTTACTGAAGAGTGCACAGATTGTATGTGTGTGTATGCTCTATTTATATGTATAAAACTAAAACACTGAAGAAATGAAACTATTTCTTAGAGCATCTCAAAACACTTCTAGGTAGACTAATGTTAACTAATCATTAACGAGAAATAGATGAATGTTAATTATGCAAATATTTGACAACATTTGGTGTACATTTTATGCTAACAGGGAAGATGGCTGATATTAATCCATCCTTCCCCAAAGAGAGAAAACAAGTTCAATTGCATTATGGCCTGATGCTTACAACCCTCTCTTAAGTCCAACTGGTCCAGTGACTTTTCTTTCAAGACAATATGAAAACCAGAAGCAATATTTTAAGCCATAAATGTTAAACCAAACTCCCCCATGAGAGGGAATTTGAATTGTGTAGCATAGCCCAGCAGCCAATACTGTTTCAACCTCAGCACTTACTGCCCCGTATTGCTGGGGGGAAACTCTCCACAGAACTCCCTTCACTCCTGTGTAAACAGGAGGAAACACTCTCTCCCTCAGTAGTGCTCGGAGATCCAATTAATCAATGTAGGTAATGGCATCCAGCAGTGGAAGTGATGCGTAAGAAGTTCTTAATAAATGTTAAATCCTTTCCCACTGAACTTTCTTTTTCATGACCACATGTTTTAAACAAGCAACCATTACTAACACTGAGAAAAATAAGATTCTGTACGTATTATATTTTATTCAGACGTTTTGCTCGTTCGGTATCATATTAACCGACCTAAAAGTCTTCCGTGCATATTATGTGGATGCTAGGGAGTTAATCTATGTACTTGAACATATAATCCAGTGATCTATAAAAAGCATACGTAGTCATTTCTGTATAAAAGCAACTTGAGATAACTGGTATTATTTTATAAACAATCCTTTTTGGTGATCCTAATATTAAGGTCCAACTTCTGTTATGTAAAGCTGTTAGCTAGAACTTTCTTTTGTATTTTCAATAGACAGTGTTGACCTTCTTCCTAATGTTGACCTGCCATTCACAGCTGCGAAGTCATGTTCAGCACGGCACAGTTTAACCTAACTATGGCTTTCTAAGAAGAGTTCCAAGCTAGACAATGAGGCATTTATATTTTGCTACCTGTTGAAAAACTGGAATTGCTAGGCTTAAATACATGTAGAGGCAAGTAATGTATATTATTTAGATAGGTTTTATATTAAATAAATATTTTCTAACTACAGCTTATAGGCTTGGTATATACATTACTTCCAAACTTCACAAAAATCCCGTGAGAAAGATATTATCGATTTTGTTTGGTTGGTTTATATTTGAGGAAACTAAAGACTAAATAATTCACCAAGGGTCACATAGCAACTAATCTGTAAAGTCATCAGTTGACCAAAGGTCATATCTGCCTGTCCACAAACTCCCTCCCAAACTCCCATACAACAAGCTTCTTCAATATGTTCTCCTGGTAGAGAAAGGCAACCTGTTCTAAGAATAATCCGGGTCAGGTTACCAACATGAAGCAAAACTAAATTAGCTAAGAAGGAATGGTATACAAGTATATTTAATTTTTGTAAGAGATAGAATAGGAAAACCAGTATTTTTTTTTAATGTTTATTTCTGAGACAGAGAGAGAGAGAGAGAGAGAGAGAGAGAATGAGTGGGGGAGGGGCAGAGAGAGAGGGAGACACAGAATCAGAAGAAGTCTCCAGGCTTTGAGCTGTCAGCACAGAGCCCAACGCAGGGTTCAAACTCACAAACTGTGAGATCATGACCTGAGCCAAAGTTGGTCGCTCAACCGACTGAGCCACCCAGGCGCCCCAAGGAAAACCAGTAATGTTTCAGACTATTTTAGTCTCTAACACCCTTTTATGAGAGAAATGGTTCAAAATAACTTTTTGGCTTTTTTTTTAATTTTTAATGCTTATTATTTTGAGAGAGAGAGAGAGAGCAAGCGAGTGAGCAGTGCAGGGGCAGAGAGAGAGGGAGACACAGAATCTGAAGCAGGCTCCAGGCTCTGAGCTGTTGCAACAGAGTCAGACGCAAGACTTGAACTCACAGACTGCAAGATCATGAACTAAGCCAAAGTCAGACACTTAACTGACTGAGCCACCCGAGTAACCTCAAATGAGTTTTATCAAACTTGGTAGTTGGTGGATACTTAATAGGACATCTTTTAAAGCAGAATTTATCACTTTGGAAAAGGGACCAAGTGATAAATGCATAGTCATGGAAGGAGTGTGTAAATAAAAGGAGTGTGTAAAACACGGATATGACATTTAAAAAAAAGGAATTTGTTGAGTAGCGGCCTTAGAAAACAGAATTGAACATTATAATTTTGAATAGCTCCTAACAACAGAAAACGTCTGAAATGACAGAAGGAAAATGAAGCTTAGGACACGAAGACTGATTAAGAGAAAAGAATAGTAGTTAAAAATGACCTGAGCCTTCACCACCCGTTATTCTGTTGAAAGGAAATGAAAGTCCTATTTGGAAAACACAGACTGGTGAGGTTTGGCCAAAGACAAAGGTAAAATGCTGACTTGCTTTTGCTAATTAACTAAATGACTGAAATGTGGTCATTTTCACGCCTACTAGTTTGAAAGTATCTGAATCCATCTTACGTGTTTATATCAACATTCCCTGAATGCAAACATGACCAGTTAAGTATAAAAATAGAGAAGTTGGAAATATTTCAACATATTTATTATTCTTAGGTTTTCCTATGGACCCTAGAAAACATCTGTATACTTTACATTAATTTATATGAATTTTCTACATCTCTCAGAAACCTGCAACATTCCACAAGACAAGAAAAAACAAGACAAGACATAGCTTCCATCCCTTAGCTTATAGCCAAGTGGGAATATAGCCCACAAACAAATACTTATGGTGTTGTAGGTCTGTGCTTTCATTTAGGAAAGAAGGCAGATTTCTTCAATGCAGTGTAAAGGGAATGTCCATCACTGCCTTGGAGGGAAGGAAGATTTACAAAGTAAAGCTCTTTTGAGCTAGATCTTGTTAAGTAGAAAACTGAGCAGAAAAGAGTGACAGGCTACTCTGGGCAGAGAGAAAGAAATGTACAGAGGCACGAAACAAACAAAAAAATGGTCCAGACAGGTGATTAGTTCAGAACTACTGGAGTGAGATCAGGGAAATTGTTAGTAAATAAACAACAATATGGAAGACCATCCAAGTTCGGTCAGGGTGTTGCTATATCCTCATTTGTTTTCAAGACAGTGGCTCCCTCTAATACTCAAAACCACTGCCTGAATCTGGACGTGAACCTAGAGTAATCACTTCTAGGTGTTCTACATGGCTTGAGTCCCACCACTTTTCACTCTATGTCCCTTCCTACTCATAGAAATAATATATCCATCACTGTTCAAGCTCCTTCAATGACTTAAACCACATATACAACACAATTTAAACCTTTAGTAAAGCTGATGAGAATCTTCTTCAGCTGCTTATCACCTCATTATGTGCACATATAAAGCCAACTTTTTAGTCGTTCCCAATGACTTACCATTCTCCAACTTTTTCATTCTCATATGTATTACATATTCTCATATCTTTACAAAAGTCTGTAAGTTCTTTCTTTCTTTCTCTACAATGGGGTTACATGGTGACCAGGACAATGCATTCTCATGGTTCAGAACCTTGCTGAAACACCATTTGATCTTTGAAGTTTCCTCACCTCTTCCTTTGTTAACCTCATGTTACCCCTTTCAGGTTTCCAGGGACATTTTACAGAACATTATTATATCATCGCAACTCACTTTTCCTATTAGTTACTTTACATAGCATTTAGTTTAAATGCTTTGATAGCCAGAAGGTATACATTATTTCTTAAAATAAGCCTAGAAGAATACTAAGCAAAATTGAATTCCAAAGGAAGGTTTTAAAGCAAATAAATGGTATATAAAAAAGATTAATAAGAAAGCTTGGATTTCAGTCTTTATACAATGGTTAATTTAAGATATTTTGGCAAAGAAATCGTAGTTTCCTGATGAGATCGGATTTTTAAAATATAATTTTGTTTACGGTATGTGATGGATATTGTGAACCTGTATGTTCAACATTCACCCCGACTAATACCTCTTCTTGTATCGCCTTCCTCTGAAAAGCAAAAACTGCATTTCCCAGATTTGGTTGCATCAAGAGATCCAGGGGGAAGTTAAGTTGATCTTGTCAGTGCACCAATAGCAAGATGCACAGACTTGTGTTCGTTAGAGAGAGGGACCGAGCATTTCGTTGACTTAGATCACAGACAGTATGATCGTGCAGTGCTTTGCTGTCCTGATCAGAGCTGATCCTGCTTCTTTGGTGACCCAGTTTGGTGGTGTAGTTTTGGAGATCTTCATGGAAGCTCAGACTTTAAAGCACCATTGAAGATTCTGGGAGCTATCTGTACCACTTACTAAATCCCTTTCTTCCTTAGGTAGAATGGATTTATTTATTTATTTTTTATAACTGAGAACATCAGCCAATGAAAAATGTAAACAAGTAACAGCAGAAGACAAAGGGTCCAACAAGTACCGTTACTTACCGTTGAGATATGGTGGGGGCCGTGCAACGCAAAGCTGAGGACTATGAATATTAGACTGTGGGAATCCATTGAAGTCGTCTTTGAAATAAAGATATGACTAAAAATTGATTGACCGTGGAAGGAGGATGTCAAAGAAGATGTCAGAGCAGAATGATGTCATCGACATAGAAAGGAATTTCAAGCGGGAGCTGGTATTCGGGGCAAAGCTTTAGTATATTTTAAAGTAAAAAAAAAAAAAAGTGTAGCCATTATTCAACGTAGATTCTGTGGAAAAAAAAAAACTGATATTTCTACAAGGGTTAAAATGGATCCTTTTCCTACCTGATGTAAACTTATCAACACCAAATATTACAAGGTCTGTGAAAGATACTGGAAGGTAATGATTTTATACACTTGAGTAGAAATACAGACATTGAAAAATCAAGTCAATTATATATGCATGACATTTTTGCCTTTCTACTTTCATAACAGCCTTGCGTAGAATTCTCTTACATCCACAAACTATACAAAATATATGAAACCTTTGGAATCCTTTGATTTTTATCCCTAATTTTCATTCTTTAATTTTTTTTTCCTTTCAGGATTTGTTTAAATGGTTATAACTCTTTCCTAAGTGAAAATTGATTTTTAAACTGTAAAATCATTTTTAAGGAAAATATTTGGAGGGCTACCTACTTGCCCCTTAAGGTTAAAGGTGTGGATCTTGTTAAAATATGTGGCAAATAATGTCTTTTTGTATCCGTCCTATGCTTATTACCAAATACTGTATGTTTATTTAAGCCTTGATGACTCTTTTATATTATTTTTAGGGTCCCCTCAAGATCAGATGGCAATGTAATTCATCTAAACATTGGAGTAAAAACAGATTCAGTTTTATTAGATTTTGTAGAATCAATATATTTCATAATCCTTATGTTGGAAAATTCGCTCCCAGGTCTCACCCGCTATTTTCTTATTATAAAACTATTTTCATTGAATCATTTCACTAAAATGATCATTTGAAAAACGTGATGTAGCAACAGAGAAACAACAGGTCTTTGCTAACTATGAATTGAATGGAGTAGTTGATATCCAGGGTGTTTCATAGTGTTTAAGTCATAAAAAATAGGTTTTCAGTGAAACACAGATTACCAGCGGGCAGTGGAGGAAGATGTGGATAATAAGAAGAGATTAATAGTTGCCTTGTGATTACTCCTTTGCAAACATAAAAAGTGAATTGCCTTGTGATATCCCTAAAGTGATTATTTTCTGGGGATAAAATCCCCTTAACCACACTGTTTTTATTAAGCAAGTATTTATCAACTGCTGCGTGTATGACTTCAGCATATTGGAGGAAAAAAAATGTGTGTCTGTTGCCAAATTCCTGTGAGTAATAGTTTGTAATTCTCCACTGTTCTCATTCAGTGAAAATACTTAGAGCCATAAAAGAGCACACGCATTCTGTATTACTATATGTAAACTATTCATTCAGAAGTGAGCCCTCTGTCAGTTTTAAACAAACATGCCTTAACTTTAGCTACTCTGTTTTGTGCTCCAAATGACATTATCATTCTTATTTTGTTGTCTAGATACAAATCAGCACAATATTCATTCCTTGTTTAGTGATGTTTTCTTGGTGCTTATAGCCATGAAAATACCAAGGCATTGTTTAACTTTGCAAGTTTATTAGCAACGTCCTGCTTTCAGATAACTCACTTAGCGGTCTTCTATCTAACATCCAGACGCTTTATTTTTGCCTGATCTAAATGGTTCAGTTGCTCATTTTCCTTCCATGGAAGGAAACTCTTCTTCTCACTTTCATTGTTTTATTAATTGTAACTATAACCTTAAAATATTGCTTTAGGAAACCTATATAAAAATAACTAATGTACCATAAATATCTCATCACTTTTATTTTCTTAAGCTCCTTCACACCCAAATATTAGAAACTCTTTATAATACAGAATGTCTCACTTCAGGTAGAATGAACTTTTTAGCATATCTACTCATAAGCAAAGCTCAATAAGCAAAAAAAAATATCTAAGTGGCAATGCTTTTCATGTTCATTCTATTCTGGGCAGCAGAATCTTGTGTCAAGAAGTCATACCATGGAGCCTAAAAGCTATCTATTTATATTGTATATTAGGCCTCACTTCACTTAAAATTATCCTTGTGTCTCTAGACTTTCCTAGATCTATCTGAGTCCACATCTGTATAATATGTGCCCAACAGGAGAGGAGTGAAGTGCACAGGCTCTGTATCTGGAACCCCTGAATTGGCCCTTTGGGCCCCCCTCTGGGTGACATTGGCAAGTTAACCTCCCAGCAGTTAGGACCAGCCATGAACAAAAGGGTAACAAGAATACCTTCCTCATCTTGTTATTAGATTCAAATGGTAAATACTCTAAAGTGTTTACTAATATTCTGACAAATACTAAGCCCCAATAGGTCTCTCTTAAGCAACTGTTAAGTCTCTGTGTAATTGAAAAACTTGGTTTTCCACCTGCCGTGTTGAGAAAAACCCATTTCTTTCCTACCGTGTCTTTCTTTCACCTGACTATCTCCTTTACTACTCGCAAAAACACTTCACTACTGACACTCTTGGTTACCAAATGTGTGGTAGTTATTTTCCCATACAAAACAATCGTCAGCAACATCACCTGGGTGTCCTACAACTGAATTCTACCCACAGCTAGTGTCGGATTGTCTGGGCTACGCCCCAGTCCCATAAGACTTCCCCCTCCCGATGCCAAACACAAGTAGTAAGGTCCCATGTTACCCACAACTTCTTTTCAATTTGGCTACACATTGGAGGTTCTCCCCTCAGGTTTGATTAATTTGCAGGAGTGGCTCACAAAACCCAGAGAAACATTTAACTTACCTTTATCAGTTTATTAAAAGGTACGAAGAAGGATACAGATGAACAGCCAGCTAAAGAGATACATAGGGCAATGTCTGGGAGGGGCCCAAGTGCAGAAGCTTCTGTCCCCATGGAATTGGAGTCTATCACCTTCTGGATACGTAGACGTGCTAACAAACTTGGAAGCTCTGAGTCCCATATTATTGGGATTTTTATAGAGGCTTCCTCCTGCAGGCATGATCAGCAACTAAATCCAAGTCTAGCCTCTCTCCCCTTTCTTGGCGATGAGGAGTGGCACTGAAAATCCCAAGCTCCTAATCTTGGCTTGGTTTTTCCAGTGGCCAGCCTCCATTCAGGAGTCTGCTTAGCCACCTCAATAAAACAGAAGTTGTTCCCCCAGCAGTCTTGTCAGTTAGGGATTTATAAGGATTTTAGGAGCCCTGTGTCAGGGACGGGGTCAAAGACAAATACTAGAATAGGTGCTCCTAGTGTTCTTATCACTTAGGAAATTTCAAGGGTTTAGGAACTCTGTGCCAGAAACCAGGGAAGTGGAAAGATCAATATACGTATTTTCTATGCATGCTCTCTTCCCCTACCCTAAATCATTCTCTCTCACCTTAGATTTTCTTTTTCTCTAATTTTTTCAATGTTTATGTACTTTTGAGAGAGAGAAAGAGAGAGAGCAATCTGGGGAGGGGCAGAGAGATTGAGAGAGAGAGGAAGACACAGAATCCAAAGCAGGCTCCAGGCTCTGAGCTGTCAGCACAGAGTCCAACGTGGGGCTCAAACTCACAAGAAGTGAGATCATGACCTGAGTGGAAGTCGGAGGCTTAATCCACTGAGCCACCCAGGCGCCCCTCACCTTAGATTACAGCCTTGTTTTAAAATCTTGTTGAGAATGTTGAACTAATAGGATCTATAGAGACCTATGCACTCGTTTACCATAAGTACTCCTAAATAATCTGCCCGTAAGGATAAGGCATGGAGTCTAGTTCTGGTTCACTAAGGGGAGTGATAAATCTTAACAGCGTACTTAAGAGAAGAATTTCTATCTACTTGCTTTCCTATTCTGCTCTGTTTTTCCTTTCTTATTTTTTTATACTTTATTTATTTTGAGAGAGAGGGTGAGCAGGGGAAGGGCAGTGAGAAAGGGAGAAAGAGCCAAGCAGGCTCCATGCGCTCCGTGCAGAACCCGATGCAGGTCTCCATCTCAAGAACCATGAGATCTTGACCTGAGCCCAAATCAAGAATGGGACACTAAACTGACTGAGCCACCCAGGAGCCCCCTGCTCTGTTTTTCTTATTTTCATTATAAGACCTACCTAGAGATGTCCACTTCTTGCTTTAAGACCCAAGAAACTAAGACTTTTTTTTTTTTTTGCTTATCCACTTTTCCAAACTATTTCTCTTAAATATGGTGTCTTTCCTAATCTGTTTCTATAGAAAGAACTCGTCCTTATATGCTGCCTCAGTTGCTGACCGCTAATGTGATACCACAATAGTCTCTTTAGAGTTGCCAGACGACTAATGCAGCCACTCAAACATGTATGTGTTATCGGAAGTTTAGTAATTTTTTTAAGTGTAAAGGAAATTTTAATTTTACATTATGTGGGTTTTGAAAATTTTCCGTTTTTGTAACATTGTTTTCTTTCTTTTTACAAATGAAAATTCATCTTTTAATACCTTTTAATGGTTTTGAAATTGCTTTGTTGAAACGTTAGTCTAATATTATTCATTAAAATTGCATTTCTTTCCTCAGTGGCAAAAGAAAGGGAAATGGGATATATAACCAAAAATAGCAATTTTGAATTTTTGTGTTTTGTTCCCCTAGAAATGACAATGTCCTTATAAAGAGAATTTAGAGAGGACTTGTATTTCTTTCCCAGGTTGGCAATGCAAAGGCCTGAATTTAAAAGAAAGAAAAGAAAAGAAAAAGAAAAAAGAAAGGTTACTCTTGATTAGCAAAAGCCAGTTTTCCAAGGAAAATAACTTCCTTAAGTATTTGAGTTTTTTCAGTGCATATTTAGTCCTTCAGAAATACATTGTTTGGAATATTAGTTGATACTTTAAGTGATGCTTTTAATTAGGAGAAAAAATTTTCAATTGTTTCTCCAAGGAATTTTGAAAGTGTGTTTTGAAATTCTTGACAAGATGGATGGTTATCTTTTGACATTGCCAGTTACTTAAAAAAGGAACATGAGACATGAAAAGGAAAAAAAAAAAAAACAAATGAAAGACATTACTATTTAAAAACGTACATTTATAATATTCATAATTATTGATGTTTTCTCTTATAGGCAATTTGAATGTGACTTAGAAATTATAAACTGGTCCCTGGGCCATGGCATATAGAGACAAGCCTATATTCATACCCAAGTAGAACTCATGAATTAAAGTAGAAGCCTGCAACCAACCCATGCCCAGAAATTTAGAAAAAGTCAAACACAAAATTAATCTCCTACATTCTTCCTGGTACAGAGTCTAGATAATATACCATTCACTTAAAATTGGACCATGAAAATCTGTCTACATCTCTTTGCATGTCTGTTAAAACCAGCACTCAGACTGTAAATACATAGCGTTGAGTTTTGTTGATGCAAAGATTTTTTTCTTGAGGATCTCAGATGAACAAGTAAAGTTCAGTACCTTCTCTTTCTGCTTTTACCGCTGATTGTCCTTCCACATTTCTATCAAGACCCACAATCCCTTGATTTAATTCTGTCCTCTCTTAGCTGCACTTCCTAAGGACAGAAGACCTCATTTGTCTATAATTTCATTCAATCTTATGAATACCAACTTTACACCCTTGTCTTTTTACCACATCATGCAGTCCAGATACCTACATGTTGATTAGTAAAATTATTTACCATTCTGCTGGTGGAACACAAACTCATTATCTCCAACGCATACTGGGAAAACTCAATAATCCCTGGCAACCTTTCATGATTTCCCTATTCAGCTGTTACATCATAATTCAGTTCTCCTGTTCTCTGTAAGAGAGTGGTAACTGATATGTAAATATTCTCAGATCCAACTCAGTAGGTGCACAACAATGAACATTCACATATTAGTTAACATTTTAAAGTGATATATTAATTTAAATATGCTCACTTTTCTTTTCCATGTGTATAAACATGGAATTGATCTTTTTCTCTTTTCCTAGATCCAACACTCTGATAGTTGACCAGGCTTTTGCTGCGATTCTAATACATGACTGTCTGTATCTCTGAGATATAACTATGCTCCTGATCCTTAGTACATGCTGTTTTTACTCCCATGTCCTTCTGATGGGTGGTCTATGTCCAATCACTGTAACATCTAAGAGAGCTTGATTTCTCTCATCCAGTTCAGGGTACAGAGTAAATATTGGGTCACACTTTTTTGTCATTTTGGGACCTATGAGAAACTTAGGGAAGCCAGCCTATTGTCTCACAGCTAAAGATGGCCTATCTCCAATTCTGAGCCAGAGTTTGTAATCAACGTGAACTGCAAATCTATAATTCATGATGATTCTAGGAGATACTATCATAAGCCCAGGTTCATCCTATTAACGTCCCCAGCATGCTTCCTCCTGTTGATTCTTTTGTTCCAGTACATTTCTTTTCCTTTCATTTTATCTCTGACTCTGTAGAAGTCCATTGCTCCACCGTCCACTCTAGAAGAATGTGTGTGTCCTGGGTTGCTGAGGGATAATCTCTACCTGAAAAGAGAATGTCAGAGCTTGGACAAATCTCTCTCCTAACCAAATGGTCAGCAGTTTAACTAGTCACTATCATCAGATACTTTTCTTGTTGTCAAGAAAACAAATACAATGCACACTTGCCTCCCTCCACCTGCCTCATCGGTGCTAATCTGGGAATGGTACTTTCTGAAACTGAGGCTCCCACTTTGTGGATTCACACTTCTACTCCACTTCCCTATCCACAACATTGTTAATCCTGTCTAGTGTTAGAGAAAAAAAAATGACTGTAATAAGATCGTCTTGCTAAAGATTCATGACTGTTTCTTACTTTCTTATGCTTAGCCTTTGGCTTTTTTTTTTTAAGCTTTGATTTTTTAACTTCATGTGCAAGTAAGTAATTGTATCTTTTGCTTTCTTCCTACACAGCCAAAACTTAGATCTAGTTGTTTGCTTTGGAAAGTTTTGGCTGTCTCATGCCTTCATTACGTGATTATCTCTTGTCCACCCTTCAGGTATCAACACAGTACATCTTCTCTGGGGAGATTTTTCCATTCCTCTCAGACTGGATTAGATGCCTTTTCTGGAAGAGTTCTTATCCTGACTTCATCAGATCGTAGCAAAACTTATCACATTGACAGCATTAAACCTCTACCTTCTGTTTCTCTCTTCTCCAGTAGACCATAAGATGGCTTGTGAGCAGAGGCTGTGGATTTTTCTTCCTTCTAAAATCATAGGCAGGACTTAGCACAGAGCCTTCACTTATAAACATTTTGAAATGCAGTTGAATATTAACTGTTGGACTTGACTGCCCTCATTGAATTTGAAAGTATGGTAGTCCTATGCTTCCCTGGCATATTTGGAGAACCCCTACTCTGATCTTCTCTAAGTATCAGAGAAATGCTGTGAATATTCTGTCATTGGCATTTTCATACAACCATATTCTCTAAAATGACACATTAAGCAGCAGGGTATCTGTTGACTTAAATAAGTAATCTAAAAATATTTTGGATCTCACCATAAACAACTTTTCTAACTCTTCACAGCATTTGGGGAAAAGCACATCAAAAATACAGTTGGCTGCATAAAACAAAGTGACAGTCTAATTTTAGTTCTCAAAATACAGATATAAAAGTAGTTACAAAGGAAATTGTGGGTTCCCCAAAGGTTTGGTTTTAAAAATAGTTTGATAGGTGTAAATTTAAATGTGCATGTTGTATCCTGAGGCTTGTTTGCAACGTCTATGTTGAAATGTGTAACTCTAAATTGAGGAAATGATGAAACAGAAGCCTTCACTATTTTTTATGGCTGGTATCTCTAAATAAAATTCATCATGATATTTGCCAATAAATATAAATAAACAGAATCAGATATCAAGAGGCCTTGAAAATAATCTTTTTCTTCCTTAACATCTTGGACAATAAAAGGTTCACAGACTTTCTAAATTGGTTAGTCATCAATCGAATAAGTCCTATTTTGTTTTAAAGGTTTATTTATTTTTGAGAGAAAGAGAGAGAGAGAGAGAGAGAACGAGAGAGGCAGAGAGAGAGGGAGATACAGAATCCAAAACATCCTAAACAGGCCTCAGGCTCTGAGCTGTCAGCACAGAGCCTGACATAGGGCTTGAACCCACGAACCATGAGATCATGACCTGAGCAGAAGTTGGAGGCTTAAGCAACTGAGCCACTCATGTGCCCTGAATAAGTCTTATTTTTGAGCTATGATGGAGAACTTATCAGGGTCACAACAATCAGCCCATTTCCTTAGAATACCAGTGACAACCCAGTGGGATGGGAACCCAGTGGCAACATTCCTCGTGTGGAACATGGACCCTAGTGACCATATTCTACAGCATTTGAACTATCAACCGCTTGATTGCCTTTGCAGTAGGAAGCAGTAGCATTACTTCACACATTGTAAGCAAGTTCATATGTGTATAACTACAGGATCATATGTAAAGATTGATATGTGAAAGTTGACAAGTTGTTTTTCCTTTGTAGATACACTTATAAAAATAATAACTTATTAGTAGCAAATACTCATAAAGTTCTAGTATCATTCCAAAATGATTCTATTCACAAGGAATCTTTATTGGAAAACTACTAAGGGCATTGAGAATTGGTGGTCATTTTGGAGAATGAAAAAAAAAAAAACAACCTTCACCTAGGCATTGACTGAGGTAGAGGGGGTGATCTATGGTGATTCTTCAGTATTTATTGTTTCTGCAGAATAGTAAACCTCAACTCCAAAGCACTTCCAAAGAATAAAATTGGAGAAGGTACAACAAACAGTATATTTTTGATGAGTTTGCTCATGGGTTCCTATTTTTAAATGACATTGGTTCCAGTGACTTTATTTTAAATTTGCATTATCTCCAGACTTTTCAGTAATTTAAAATGAGTTCTAACCTTCACTGTATCTGTTTAGGGAAGACAAGTCTTAACTTCTAACAATAAAAAGCAGAATTTGAATAATGCTGGAAGTCTCTTTCAAGCTAGTTTTTTCTTCAAGTGTGGAATGTGTTTTAAACATCGGAATATCATCACATATATATGAATGCCTCAAACATACAAACATCACAGTGATTCGCAATTATTTTTCTTTTAAGACATTGCTTCACTGACATAGATAAGAAATCTAGAGTATAGTTACATAGGACACACTTATTAGACTAGAGGATATTTCCTACAATGCTCAGAAATATTTATCATGTTGACATTGTCTTAATAAAGTGTTTACTCAAGTAACTTTAATAAGTAGTAGAAAATTAATTATAGATATTATTATATGACAATACATGAATGGGAAGTTCAGAAGTCATTTTAGTCTCCCTGGGAAGCTTCTTGATGTGTCCTCCAAGTAAGAGAATGAAACAAAGTCTCATTTTATTTTGCCTGTTCTTCTGGGATCTAAATCGATGACTACAGAGGAGTTTTGTGATATCATTACAAAGCAGCAAAAGGAATTTGCTTCAGGGAGAGTGCTTTAGTGACAAGCATGGAAATGGTTATATAAGAACCCTACAAATTTGACTCTTCTGGTATCATGCCCAATTTTGATCTCTCCTAGTCCAAACAAAACATTTTATGATGCTTACTGTACTTTTGCTTATGTTCTCCTTTCTAGACTAAAATGACCTCTCCAACTTCTTTTCATAAAAAAAAAAAATCTCCTTATCCTTTCTATCCCCACTTTTCTTTGAAATCATTTTAGATTCCATTATTAAGAACTAAACACTCTGTCAGTATAGGTAGACATATTCATTTTTAGAACACATAAACTATTATAAATATCTTCTTAACTCTCAGTGTCCTTATACCATTTCAGATTAAACAATAATTAAATAACCATGCTTAGTCTTGAATGTCAAAGCAAGGACTTCCCTCTTTATTTTAAATCAGTTGAATGAATCAAAGGGGGTTAATAGGGTAATCAATAAACATCAGGTTTATATGTGAAATCACTCTAATGTAGTGAGTAGAATAGTTTGTATAGGAATAACAGTCAATGTGCAGAGACCAGTTAAGAAATTATTTCTGTAATTTTGGGGAGAGATGATGATAAATTGGACAAGAAGCATGTTGGCTGAGATAGAAGGCAGTGAAAGGAATTGGAATGCTATTTGTGGGGCAAAATGATGGTATGTGATAACACACTAGATGTATGTGTGGTAAGGAAGGATGAGATGAGTTGGTAATAAAAGGTGATCCATTGAGTTCATGAAGTGTGTGATTGCCTCAATAATAGAACCTCTCATTGAAATAGGAAATTGTAGGGAGAAGGCCAGAGTTGGGGGATGAGATCATTATCTCATTCTAGATAATGCTAACTAGAATGCTAACTTTCTAGAATGCTAGCATTCTAGAATGCTAACTTTGTGGCATCTTAAAAATCTAATGAAATGTTCAAACAGCAGTTGTATATACAGGTCAAAGCAGAGGCATTGGCTAGAGATACGTATGGGAGAGTCATCCCTGGAAAGAAATTGGGTGAAGCCCGGTCTCTGACAAGATTGCCTAGGTTTGAGTACCAACCAAGAAACAAAGGAAATAGTCATGAGGAATTGCAACACTGAAACATGGGGAAGAGCAAGCTTGCAAAGGAGTTTGAGAAGGTGCAATCAGAGATGGGAGTAAAAATAGAAAAGCACTTTGTCTCGAAAAGTAAGAAAATAATGGTTGTGTGAAAGCCTAGTTGGCACTACTGAAAATTCAGATGAGGATTAAAATATGTCCTTTGGAATGATCTAGTACTCTTTGTGAGAAATTAGCATGGTGGAATGAGGGCAAGAGAAGCCAGATAAAAATGATCTAAGGAGATGGTAGAAAGGTTAAGAAAAATAATATACGACTTTTCAAAATGTGTGGTAAATGGAGGATAGAGAATATTCTATCATTATCCATGCAAGTTCTTTGGGGGTCAGTTGATACATCTGCCAAGAAGAGGAAAAAATAAGTTTACACTTTGTTAGTTAAAATTCATTATTAATATGATGGACCAATAGTGTAAAAAAACAAACATAAAGAGATAGAATAGTTCTAATCCAGAAAAATAAAGTTGCAGCCATCCCAAATTTATTAAATTTGTAAATATTTTATCTTTGAAAATGGGGTATTATCAACCATGGAAACAAAGAGAGAGAGAGAGAGAGAGAGAGAGAATATCAGTTATTAGCATTGTCCATCCATAAAGGAGTTGTCTTGGCCAGGTGTTACTATATTTTGGAGAAACATGAATTATCTTAGTTTGATGCAATTAAAAATGTGAATGATATTAACTACTTGTGCCCCCTTTTTGTTCTTATAAAGCTATCTTTTCATAACAATTTGACTTCTTACTCTGCTTCAACTGAGTAAGAATAGATTCTTGTGTGAAATTGCAATTTTGGTCTCCATAGTACTTGGGGTTTTCTATATACATTAACCCATCTCTATTCTGATTTCATATATCATTCTTGTGATCTTGGTTAATGGCAATTTTGTCTTGAGAAATGGGCCTGTTCTTAGTTGATAATGGAATCAGATTTCTAAATACATAGATGTAAGAACTGATTCCAGAACCCAGCTAGTAAATGGAGGTGTAGCCCTCTAGGAGACCAGATGGGAAGAAACTATGACATAGAGTCCTCTACATTTAACATCCCTTATTGGATATGAGGTGTCCCTTATTTTCATTTTCACATTTCCAAGTCTGCAACTCATGTATCATTTTAAGTACTTTGTGGACAGATAGCATTTATTTTCTAGAGCACCTAGCAAATTGCTGTAGACATATTGACTACTGAAAATAAAATAAAAAAATTAAGTGTTTATATAATTTTATTGATATGAATTTGGGCATAGGCAGGGTGTTATCTGCTTGGCAGCCAACTTTGTATTTAATAGGCATTACCCATTAACTTACTGAATTCTCTTGTGCTGGAAATTAAAACCCTGAGGGGCAGGATATTGTTGTAAATATGATAGACTTTCAAAATCTTGGGCTTTAATGGATAGATATTAGCTAAAAATGAAAAAGTTCTGTGCTGTAGTTGGATTCTTTAGTGGAATTAACATTCATGTGAAGCATGGTTGTTATATACCCTCAAAGAACAGATTGCCCATAACATGCTCTGTTTGTGATGGGATATTAAAGACCAGCTCTCATAATTTTTCACTCCACATTTATAGATTTGTTTCTGCTGACAGAATACTGGAAATGTAATTAAATGTTTAGTTTAATTAAAATGGAAAATAAAGCCTTGTTCTCAGAAATCCACACAGCCCCCAAAAATAGCAAACATGAGTGATTATGTATCTCAAAAGAGTGTATGCTGATTTTCTACTTGTATATATTTTTATAATGCTCACATACAATTATACTTGTATATTGCATAATCTGCAAAGCAAACTGTGCTTTGTCATCACAAAAAAGTATATCCAGAATAAATAGGATGTGTACAATAATATTACATATATGAAAATTGGCCAAGTTTTGATTATCATATTGATGGAATGTGTTATGTATTGAGAACCTACAAAAGATGTATCTACAGTAGGGCTCAGCTTTTTTTGGTTGTTTGTTTATTTGTTTGTAAAGTACCACATAGTAAATGTTTTTGGCTTTCTCAGCCATATGGTCTCTTGTCAAACTACTGTATTGCTATCGAATGGGTATGCCTATGTTCCAGTAAATCTTTATTTATGGACACAGAAATTTGAATTCCTTATAATCACATTTCATTAAACAATAACCACTTAAAAATGTCAAAAACAAAAACAAAAAATTGTAGGCTCACATTCCATACAAAAATTGGCATAATTTGTCCGCCACTCTTTGGTCTACACACATGCAAATGCATGTACTTACATACATACACACACTCACACACACACACACACACCGCTATTTAAGGTGTTTCACTTCACACTATTCATTAAACCTCTTGATTTCACCTTCTGCTCTCCTCTGCATTGCTCGTTCTGGTCTATCCATTTTGCTTTTTGTTTGTTCTCCTCTCCCATGAGCACTCACTTGATCATTTCCATATTTTGAGACACACCTAAAAATTTCTCCCACATTCAAAAATTTTTAGAAACATTTTACTGTAAACTTTTCTCAGCATTTGAAGTGCTAATGTTTCATAACATAATTTACTTAACAAATAGTTCATACGTAGATCAGCTTATTACTATGTTTTTATGGAAACTTGTCTAAATTAACACCCTGATCTTAAATATTTATGGGATGTATTTTCAATATATATCAGATTAGAGTCAGTATGTATTTTTTATTACAAATGGTTAGCCAGTTGACCTTCTATAGTTAACCGAATATTGCACCTTTCCTTTTCCAGTTTTCTTTAATTTTTTGTTTGTTTGCATTCCCACCAGCAGTGCAAAAGGGTTCCTCTTTCTCCTCACCACCATCTGCCATGGCCTGAGTTGTTAATTTTAGGATTCTGCCCCGTGTGAGGAAGATACTTGTCTGATGAGGACAAAATAGTTATTTTATGGTTATTTTTATTTTGTAAATGGATTTCTTATGAGGTCACTCACTGAAAGAATGAAAAAAAACTGTAGAGTAGAAAAGAGACAAGTGTAGAAGTGGTCACCTCAGAAAATTAAAAAAAAAAAGAGTTGGGAAACCCAATACCGTTACTAGGAAAAGCCATTGTCCATTTGAAGTCTGTTTCAAAGACAGAATAATTTATAGAATAGTATGTTATTTCTCTAGCAATTTAAAACTGTAATAGAAAATGCTTATTTTAATGCTCCACCCATGACCCTCCAATGCACAGCCACATACTGTTATTTATATATGTTGTAATTTTCACAAAAATTTGCAGGTTCACATGACTTTTACAGTCTTGGGGTAGATTTTCAACTTTCTAAACAAAAAAAAAAGGTGTTAACACACACTCATCTTTCTTTCCACATCCTAATGTGTGGTTGTTCTAACTGATTTCAATCAGACAAAATCAGTCAAAATTTGGGAAAGGCAATACTGATCACGCCCTAAAATAATTGAGTAACCTCTGATAATGAATTCCAATGCAAATTGTGATGGCTTCCCAGGAAACACACCCAACAAGTGAATTGCTTCCTTCGCTTGGGTTCCTTTTATGATTTTCACTCTGTTTCACTCATTGTTGTGCTCTATAGGCTCTGTGATTGGCAAACCAATCCCGTTTATCTTTGGGTTCTGATTTTGTTCCCTGGAACTCTAAAATAGAGAAAGTCTGTATCTTCGCTGAACAGATTGTGCATAGCAGCAGACTCCCTACTTTAGTCCTGCTTTTCACCTTTCAGAGGAGTAGGTGATCTCAATAGCACTGAATGTCAACAAATGAACCCTGTTGCTATCAGCTGATATCAGACCCTGGTTTTCCTTTGCAATGCATTCTCTTCTGTTTTGCAGTCACTTCTAACTTTGTAACATTTAGGAAGAATGCCATTTATATGCATATATTTTGGTGAAATCATAATAGTAACTGAGAGGTTGTGTCTATGTTTATAACTTTTATCTACTGGGTATACATTGCATTCCAGATCCTATAATAGGTGAATTATATAAATTATCTCCAATGTATGTAATCACTGTAACTTTTCTTCCAGAAGATGCTATTATACCATCAAAAGATGAGAAAACTGAGAGCCAGTGTCCATCAATGTCAACCTACTGAATAAGTGTCAATGCCAGAATTGACCCAAGTTGGTCTCTATCTAAAATCTAAGCTTTTGTGTTCAAGTCCCTTGAGGAAAAAAAAAAATAATGGCACAAGGATTTTGCAGTAAAGAACTCAATTACATAATGCGTTCACTGAAGTTCTAAGGGAAATTCAGAAAACGGTTGATTAAATGGGATCAAGGCCGTTTTAACACAGAAATTGTATCATTGGATTTCCTTTATGTGCAGAGTAAAATTCAAAATATTGTAGACATGTACTAGAAAGATTTAAGGGTGTTTAGGAAGGAGAAATTCTAGACTGAAGAATGTGTTGAGAAAATCGTCAATGTCAATGATGACTGTTTAGCGGTGATGGTCAGAACATATGGTTAGGGGTACTATGTGTAAAATGCCAACTATAATATATGAATATTGGCAGTTGGAGGAATCTTTAGAGAGGCAAAGGACAATGGCAGTTCCTTTGTGGCAATGACTTGAGGCCTACATATATGTTTCAGTAGGACTGCAGTATTCTGATAATAACTTAACCCTACCTACAGTTTAATCTTGCCACTCTAAGGGCCAGACGCAGAGCAGGGCAATAAATATAAAGACTGATTTTTTTTCTCTGCTTTCCTGCCCTGTTGTGTAATCCCCAGAGTCTGTGACAGCCAAAAAGGGCTGGGCTTATAATGGGAAAGTGCTTTAGGAAAAATATTTTGGCACATCACCATCGACTTGCACTTAAAAATAAAAATAAAAATGAATAAGAATATAAAGCATCCTGAGATATGGGTAAATTAAATTCCTTTTCATCTAACCAATCTTCGTTGAGTCCCAAATTAACACTGGCAATATGAAATTTATTTTAGACTCACTTTCTAGACAATACTTTAGAGACACTGTTCTCTTTGTAGCTTGTTCTGTTCTTTAGAGGGATTGATGGCCTCTATAAATTTTTCTGAGTTAAAAATAATCAGGTTTTATGTGATGACCCAAGTTTTCTTTCAAGGTAGCAACATAAATAACCTTTAATATACAGCAGCTACCCTTACGTTGTACGCTCAAACACATTCAGCGTAAGGGAAGGTGATGGAGTTCACATTTCAAATTCTTGTTTTCAAGAAAGTCTTTAATTTCCATTATAAATAATTACACATGTTTACTAACCTGGAAATCCTTCTGTAAAGAAATTGTGAATAAGCAAGGAAACGGTAAAATATAGCTAATCACACATCTTCGAATGAAGATCAGGCTTTTCATGCGTTAACCTAGAAAGTATGAGATCTCATTTGATGATTTTTGCATGCTGTAGAATATGTAAATCTCTACTAAGAGTTCATTTTATCCATGTTCAGACTTTTTTTTTATAGTGACCAAACTTATCTTCGAGTTTCTACATTTTTACACTGTCAGTCTTTGCAAATATTAGAAAAGTTTTGTTTACGAACCTGTAATATAAAGTTCCATTGACTAAAATGCCACCCCTTGTGAATCATATCAGCTTAAGATTTAATAGTGTTTCCTGATTAGCTTTTCTGACTTCCCTCTCCCCTCCTTTCCCATCCCTTCCCCTCTCTCTGTTACATTACCTAGTATGTCCTCATCATTGATCCTATAGAAACTTTTCTCTGGTCCTTTAGGGGCTTATATCGTTAGTATTCTTGTGGAGATGACTCATAAAATTGTGCTTCCCGCTTCAAATCCCTATCCCAAGCTGCAGTCTCATATTACCAGGTGACTCTTGTATATCTCCTCATAATGTCTGGTTAACACCTCAACATGGGCACATTCCAACTTAAATATATTTCCCAACCAGATATTACTATTTTCTTCCCTTTGATGGTGCCATTTTTTTCCCCAAAATAATACTTGGCAACTCTGATTCATTCTTACCTGCATTTTGTTATGATAAATCTAATTATTTCTCTAAAAATTGCCAAATATGTGTACCTTTATTTTTCGATTCTCATGCCAAGTTAAAGGCATTTATTATAACTGTCTAGATTTTAACTATTAAATTTGCCACAGTTTTTTCTCTCTGCAAGTCAGCATGCAGAAAGTCCTTCCTCATATTGGGCTCCGTTTCTGATGCCTCTGCTCCTACACCTAAAATGCAAAAACCACTAAAATTCCTCCTCCTCTTACTCCTTCGCTGTATCGTTTGGTAGATCACAGTGACATGAGAGTTAAGCACTCATGTTAACTGATAAGTCATTTCACCTACCTGATTAGCAAAAACTCTGGCAATAATTGATGATAAAATGTGGTACACTATATGAAGATAGAAGAACTCGAGACAGAGCTCAATGGATGATGTGAGGATTATCCCTCAAGGGGAGTTGAACCTAATTTATTGGATTGGTGATAGTAGTGAGTAGCGCTCTTCATGAGTCTGAACAAGCCCCATATTCAGAAAGGTCCCATGCTTAAATTGGTGCCATCAATTCAATTAAGCTTATCCTTAATTTTTTAGCAAGAGTCCCCATACTTTTATTTTTCACCCTTCATCCAATTATGAGCTTGTCCTGGTGGCGAAGACAAGAAAGATATCAAGGCTAATGCCATCATTTTGTTCAGACCAGTGTGTGTGTGTGTGTGTGTGTGTGTGTGTGTGTGTGTATACTTTATCAACTCCATTTTCCCTCCTGATCTCAGATGAAGTGCTATTGGAAGTAATTTATCTATTTCATTTTTAAAATTTGTTTATTTGTTTAGCGCTTAAGTCAGGGAGCGGGACAGAGGGAAAGAGAGAGAGAATTGTAAGCAGTCTCCATGCTCAGCCCAGAGCCTGACACGAGGCTCACTCCCACAACCCCGGGATCACGACCTGAGCCGAAATCAAGAGTTGGACGCTCAACCAACTAAGTCACTCAGGCGCCCCATCAATTTCTTAATATGTGAGAAACACTGTCCTTATATAACTTACAGAATTTATGGTGTTGCAGTGCATTTTAGTGATTTCTTTCTAGTTTTGTGGTGGTTGTTGTTTTAGTTTAAAGCCACAGAGTATCTCCACTACTTTTTCTTTATATCTCTCAATGGAACTTAGAAGTGTGCTTTCTATATGGTAATTTTTATACATTTTCTGTAAAAAATCTGTTCCTGTATACCTGTATACTTATACATGCGCATCCATGTATATTTATTTATATGTATATGTAAATGTATTATATATACATACAATGACTGTATATAAGGTTTTAAACGTACATAAGGTTATAAGCTTATATAACACACACAACATTTTTTTACTAAATATAAGAAAGAAGATTAGGAACTTCTGTTGAACTCCATTTCCAAAACATCTTCTGATTGAGCATTAGAACAATTTATTTATTTATTTATTTATTTAGTTTTTAAATTTTTTTTTTCTTTTTTTTTTCAACGTTTATTTTTGGGACAGAGAGAGACAGAGCATGAACGGGGGAGGGGCAGAGAGAGAGGGAGACACAGAATCGGAAACAGGCTCCAGGCTCCGAGCCATCAGCCCAGAGCCTGATGCGGGGCTCGAACTCACGGACCGTGAGATCGTGACCTGGCTGAAGTCGGACACTTAACCGACTGCGCCACCCAGGCGCCCCTAGAATAATTTATATTATAACTCCCTATTTGCAATAGCACACTAGAAGAATGGATATGGACAGAAAATTATGAGAGAAAAAAACCAAGGAAACCATCAATACACATTCTAGTATTCACATGAAGAGAAATTAAAATGATGAGATAATTTCTTAGCTACTGAATAAGCAAATGGAAAAAGAAATTTTTTTTTCAAGTTTGTTTTTGGTTTTTTGTTGTTGTTTCTGTTTGTTTTTTGTCGTGTTTTTTGCTTTTTTTGTTTTTTTTGTTTTTTTGTGTTTTTTTTTTGTTTTTTTTTTTTTTTTTTGAGAGAGAGAGAGAGAGAGAGAGAGAGAGAGAGAGAGAGAAAGAGAGCAAAGGGGGATGGGGCCAAGACAGAAAGATAGATAGAATCCACTGTCCACACACGGCTCGATGTGGGGCTTGAATCCATGAACTTTGAGATCACGACCTGAGTCAAAATCAAGAGTCGGACACTTAACCAACTGAGCCAACCAGGTGGCCTGAAATGTTCTTTTTCAGGAGTAGTGAGGGACCAATTAATATTTTGCTCTTCTCTAAAGGTGTTGAGAAGTAAAAAGATAATTTATGTGTTTTAAGAAATGGTCATATATTTTGCTTAGTAGTTGCACTATCAGGATTCTATCCTGTATCCAGTAGTCAGAAATCTGGGTACAGATTTAGAAAAAGAGATGTTCATAGAAGCATTATTTATAATATCAAAAAGTTAAAAACAACCTTAACGTTCAATGATAGGAAAAAGATTAAAGTATTTGCATATATGCTAGGATTATTTTTTGAAAATTTTAGATAAGTGCTTTGAATTACAGAGAATATCTTATATTAAAATTTAAGGTGATATATGTATCAGTTTTCAAAGTGTCTTGTAAGATATTCCTAGGGAAAGCATTAATAATAGGAAGTTTAAAAGTCACTGTTATACTACTATTCCCTCTGGGATGGTCACAAATATACATTAGCAAATTGAATATAGTTCTCAAAATGATTTCATCAACTTAGAGTTGATTAATTGAACATGAATTAAATAACCCTTGTTTCTATAAACTGAGGTTTAGAGACATTTTAGACTTTTATTTCTCTCAGGTGTGCAATATAATATTTATTTCATGGTTAAGAATCTTAGAATGCTTCAGGGTAATCAAAATGTAAATTTTTCTTAGGTAGTAGCAAAAAAGGTAAATAGAGGTAGATATAGAGATAGATATACATATAGGTAAATAGAGACAGATATGCACTGAGTGAGTGCTATCCTCACAACATGTCAAGGAAGCTATATTTTCAATATTAATAAAAAGCTTCCAGGTAAGAGTTTGTGATTTGCCTTTTTCTGCTATAAAATGGAGCACAGGTAGCAAATATAATTTATTTAATGAGTGCTTACTGAGCGCTTGAAATTTGGATTCAACTAACCTTTATTCAAAGCCTTTTATATGCCAAGGACTGCTCTAGACACTTTTGTGTGTGTAAAACGCTTCAGGGACCAAGAGAGCTTTGTAACATGAGTGTGTTTGCCCACATTACCAGTCAGGCACCGTACACAGGGAGTAAAACAACCTTGTTAAGCAACTTGTCTTTAAATATGAATGGTAGACATAGAGCTTGACCCTAGGTAGGCTTGTTTACATTATACCAAACTGCTTTTAGACAAACAATGTTCCTGGTGTTTATTAGCTTGCATTCAATTGGGAGACTGATAAGAAAAAAAAAATGACAAAGGAAGCAGGTTTGTATACAAGTAACTGTGTGCCTAATAGTTTTCTAAGCATGTTATCTATTTCGACATACTTAATCCTCCTAGTAAGCAAAAGAGATAGGTAATATTATACTCACAGTTTTCTGAAGAAGAAACAAAGCACGTATAATTATATAACTTTCCAAGTTCCAATTACATAACTTTCCAACTTTCCAGAATCTGTGTTTTTAACTACTGTGCCATGTTGCCTCTGACTAGAACACAATTTGTTAAAGCAAGATATTATCAGAGTTTTAAAAGTATTTTATGGCGTAAAAAAAATATCAGGGGCTGCATTTTATGGCCTGAAAAAATGTACGAACTGTTGAGGCAAGGTGCTTTCTCAGAAGAGATGATCTTTGTTCTGATCCCTGAAGGGTAGATAAGGCATGGGGCTACAGGGAAAGAAAGGATGGTGATCATCCCAAGGGTGAGGGAGACGGACGTGGAGTTAGAAATGATATTAGCACTGTTAACTTAATAAATATATCCTGATGTGGCTAACAAAAATAGACATCAATTGAAAAGAAACAGAATTAGCTATAGCCCTCTGAAAATTCAATATTCCAGGTACATTCTCAATATTTTAGAGGCGTGAAATCATTGCCGTCCATATTTCGATGCTTTACTTTTATTCAGCATGCCTGTTTACCTTTACATTGTTGATGTCTATATCACATAACCGAGTTATACGGAAACTATTGTCAGTAGAAGCCTCTCAGCCTTATTTACAAGTTTTGGTCCAAAGCCTTATCTTTGTTACCATGTATTTACTACTCATACTTTTGTTCCCAGCTGTAGTATCTATTCTTTGTGAAATGTGAGATAACTTTCTCAAGACCCTAAAAAGGTATTTCAAGTTATCTATCCAAATATACTGGCTTTTTGTAATGTATGAAATGTCTATGGATGGCGTTGGTTTCCATAGAGTTGATAGAAGTAGTAATTGGAAGAGATTCGTGTCAGAGCTTTGCAGCTTACCACGAGAGACCCTCTTCCAGCCAAGCACCACTACACTTCTAAACATGTGAGACAGATGCCTAACCAATTGCTACACCAAATAATTGTATTAAAACGTCTCCATGTAGGCTATAATGAAATCGTGCAAGATATAATGATGGCAGATAGAAAGATCATGTCATATACATCTCCCCTAATTATAGTCTACTGTGTCTGTCACAGGAAGCAGTGGGGTTATGCTGACATGACTTTTACATGAATGTTATACCGACTAAAGTGATCCCGCTATTTTCTTCTCTTACTGATTTGCTAATCTCTTTAATAAATCACCCTCTAACTTTGCCAGATTCCACCTTTATTTCAATAATTTCTAATTTATAGACTTTATATTTAATCAAGTTGCAAAAGTTGGGAAATGTTCATCTGTAGTCTTAGTGTACTGTTTTATTCTCATCAGACCTGCAAAGTTTACTGAGATTATTTCAGATTCTTTTTTTTTTTTTTAATTCTGGTATGAGAGCACCTGGGTGGCTCAGTCAGTTAAGCATCTGACTCCTGGTTTCAGCTCAGGTCATGATCTCACAGTTTGTGGGATTGGGCCCCACGTTGGGCTCTGTGATCGCAGCCGGGAGCCTGCTTGGGTTTCTCCCTCTCCCTCTCTCTGTGCCCCTCCCCTGATCATGCTCGCTCGCTCTCTTTCTCTCTCTCTCTCTCTCTCCCCCCCTCCCCCCAATAAAAACATTAAAAATTAGAAATTCTGTTATGTACTTTGTGTAATTTTTGTCCAAAAATTAATCTTGGGAAACTAGGGTACATTAGTAAATTTTCACTTATCTGGGAACCAGTATCCTCATTCTGTCATTTACAGTGCAATAGCTATCTATATAAATCAAACTGTATACATAGAAATTCAGGGGTTCGGGACCCCTGGGTAGCTCAGTCAGTTGAATGTCTGGCACTTTATTTCTGTTCAGGTCGTCATCTCCCATTTAGTGAGTTAGAGCCCCACATGGGACTCCTTGCTGATAATGCAGAGCGTGCTTGGGATTCTCTCCCTCTCTCTCTCTCAAAATAAAATAAAATAAAATAAAATAAAATAAAATAAAATAAGAAATTGAGTTTTACTTTTTCTTGTCAATTAACAATTCTGTTCTGTTAGATGTAAACAAGCTTATTGGTTGTTGATATTTTACATGGACTGAAGAAATTTTTGGGTTTTTTAAAAAAATTTTTAATATTTATTTTTGAGAGAGAGAGAGAGAGAGAGATCAGGGTAGGGACGGAGAGAGAGGGAGACACATAATTGGAAGTAGGCTCTAGGCTCTGAGCTGTCAGTACAGAGCCTGATGCAGGGCTTGAAGTCACAGGCCTTTGAGCTGTGAGATCATGACCTGAGAGGAAGTCGGCTCCTCACCCAACTGAGCCACCCAGGCACCCCAGAAGAAATTTTTCTTAAAAAGTGCATTCATTTATCTAACTATCATTATGAGTAAGGGAGGTGCTAATTTTTAAAAGTAATTATACATGTAGTTTGAAATATTTTTGATAGATCACTCTTCTTCATTGTCGTATATCAATATTTTCCCAGTACTCTTTAATTCCTAATTTGAAATGTGATAATAGCACGAGTAAAGGCTAACTTTATTAGGTCATCTTTAATCATACAATTAGAGACAATATTTTTATTAATCTGTTTTCTTTCTTTTAAAGAGATATGCACAATCTGCACTACCCGTTACCCAAACACATAAAATAAAATAGCTGTAAAGGAAATTGCGTATTGATTCACGTTTTCAGCAGCTGTTTCTGTTTACATAAAACTCAGATCATTTTTAAATGTTAGTACACTTTCAGTAATTTCAGTGACATATGATCCACATAACTATAAGAGACTCTTAAATACATAGAACAAACTGAGGGTTTCTGGAGGGGAGGTAGGTGGGGGGATGGGCTAAATGGGTGATGGGCATTAAAAGGATGGCACTTGATGAGCACTGGGTGTTATATGTAAGTGATGAATCCCTGGGTTCTACTCCTGAAACCAATACTACCCTGTACATTAACTACTTTCAATTTAAATAAACAAATTAAAAAAATAATAATAATAAAAGAAACAACCACAGTAACAAGTTTGTACAGTTGACCATTCTACATGCTGAATTATAACAAGGGCAATCCTCGCATTTCCGTTTATTCCTTCTTTCTTTAGATTTGAAAATATTGCATAGCCTTCTGAATTTCCAGGTAAAACTGAGCATGAGATAACATCTAAAGAGACAATTTCCTGAGTCTGTCTCTCAGAGAATGATCACAGTTTAGCATTACAATTTCTTCTTTCCAGTTTCTATAGTCTGACCAGCATCAATTGTGTGTCTGATGCTTCTCTGTCACTGGTGAAAATGATTCTTATAACTCTCCCAAGGTAACGGCAGTGGGGACTGGGATCAGAAATGTCCATGGTTTCAGTTTCAAAGATTAACTCTGTAATAAATTCTGCTGACTGATACATTGTTCAGTTTTTTGAAGTAATCTTTGACATAAGGAGAAAATAAACACCTGCCCACCACCTGGCAGCGTGTTCCACATTGGTTTACTCACTTTATTCTTCTTAAGCTGAAAATATAAGAGAATCAGTTAGCGGCTGACAGGTTCACCTTTCTATGGCGAGAGAAGGTTGGCATAGTTTCAGGTATGAAATTTTGGAAACCATTGAAATCCAGCGTACATTACATCACTGGATTTGTGGAGAATCTCGAGCCCTTAATCTGGATGCAGTCTCAGAGATACAAATCCTCCCCTGGTGAATCGATTCTTTTTCTAGAAATGGGTTGTATTGTTTGTTGATGCTGACAAATCCCTCCGTATGCCATCCCACTCAGGAGCAAGTGCCTGTTGACTTCCATTATGACTGGCCACTAGATGTGCTTATTAGGGTCTTATCCAGGGAAAACCACCAAGGAAGACTAGTGAAAACACATCTTATTTTCAAGTGTATCCCTAGGAAGCTCATTGCTGGTGTCTCAGCAAAAGCTTCACTGGCAAGCTGGCAAACAGTTTATTTCCCTCAACTAGAGGCAGTTAAACCGGCTTCTCTAGAGGATGTCATAATGCGAAATTTTAAAATTAAATTACATGACCTCTTACAGACCCCAAACTCCTCTTTATATCCCCTATTATTTTTCACAACAATCCCTTTCCTCGTGCTGCCTGCCATGAGTTCGTAAACCGAAAAACCTTGAAGTGGATAATTTTTCAATACTTCCTTCAATAAACACAAACAAGAACTTATGTTTGGCTACTATGCAAGGAAAATCTCATTTAAATCAGAAGCTGCATGAGAGAAGATATACAAAACATAAAACAACATTGGCTCATTATTCTGATGCTATCGTTTCAGTTCTACTTTTCCCTGAGTTGAGTTTTTGGCAATTTTCAAATGACTTCTAACATCTTTCTTAGGAGTAACTTTTCACTTAAATGCACAGTCCCTTCCCAACCAGAAACTGTCCGATGCAAATGCTTTTTGCATTGTTTCTGTTAGTTTGTTTAATCGCTTCAAACACCCAAACCAAATTAAGTCCCTTCACTTTTCACCTCACTCAAGCTAAATAATGATAGTAAAATATAACTCGTTGACTCAAAACATCTCAGCTTAGGCACTAGACGTTTCCTGGAAATACCACCTACTTCTCAACCTCTTTGACCTCTCTGGAAGCGGAACGAAAGGAGATGATTAGACATGAACTAAAGTTTATTAAAAGTTTCTCGTGGATTAAGCACAATGGCAGAGATTTTCCTTTAATCTTTGCAGAGACCCTCTGAAGTCAAGATCGCCTTCTCGATTTTAAAGAGAAGCATCCTCTCAGCAGTGAAACGCCATATACGCATTGGGTATAGAAAAAAGTCCGAATCAGGATTTGAATCCACGTCTCCTGGACTTTACAGGGTCTCTTTCCCCATCCTACCGCGTCTCTTAAGTTTATGTCTTTGTTCCTTTGAATCTCTGAACCTGAGCATTTATAGGATGGGAGCAAGTAATGCTGCCGTCTTCCTGGAGGCAGTGTCTGAGGGTCTTGTGGAATTCTTGATACACCTGCAAAGTGACCCTCGGAATAACCATTCAGTTGAGATAAACTCCTACAGTCCCTTGCTACACTCCTTTAAGGATGCCCCATGTTCTTAAGGAGTGGATGTGGGTGACTTTGCGCTGGGGGAAAGTGCCGAAGCTATTTCACATTAATTTTGAATACCGCCAGTCAGGGCCCGAATCCTTGTTATCAAAATCTATGTACCTTACAAAGCGTTTTAATTTACTCCGGAGTGATAAGAGTTGAGAAGTTTAAGTGTGAGAGAGCGTTTCCCTGGTGCGGGCAAAAGGGGGTAGGCGAGGCACTGGAGTTCCTATTTATCTTTCCAAATAGAATGCTGACCTCCAAGGGAACGCTCTATCTCCTATAAACCGTCCATGCCTCGAGTACTTTGGGGTAAGGCATTAAAGGGCATCACTCAAGCTAAATCTCACGGCTACCGCCGGACTATGGATCACTGATGAATGAGCCAGCAGTTGAATGTTTAGCAGGCTGTGACGACTTTGCACGGAAATAGGAAAATTTATTACCCGCCTGCCACAGCAGTGCCTGTCCTGGCTGCTTTTCCTCCGGGTCCCTCCCAACGTCTACTCCCACGCCATCTGATATAGTCAAACCCCTTGTCGCCCCCCCCCCCGCCCCCCAGTTTCCCCTCCCCGCAGAGAACGGAGGGTCTACACCTTCTCGGAATCCTCTTTTTTTTTTTTTTTTTTTTTTCCTTTTCCCCCAAGAGCGGTGATGCTAATGATGCTGCTGTTGGTCTAGGGGTTTAATTTTTTTTTTTTTTTTTTTAATTAAGGGCATCGCTTTCCACCTGACCTTGCAGGGAGGGCTCTAAAGGGTGTCCATTTGCGCGGCCCCAAAGCTGCACGATGTGGGGGGGGGGGGGGCGCGGGGGGGGGGGCGGAGAAGGAGACAGAAGCAGAAGGGAAAGGCAGCGGCCGGAGAGCGGGGAGGAGAGGAAGGAGGAGAGACGGGCAGAGGAGAGCATCAGGCGGACGGGCTCCGCCAGCCAATCAGAGGCGCGCTCGGGAGCTGCAGCAGCCGGAGCCGCGGAGCCCGGGGCTCCAGGAGCGCTGAGCCGAGGCTGGGGCTCTCCGAGGACGAGGTGGCTGTGCCCTGAGCGCGGGGGGGAGTCCCCTCTTTGCTGCTCGTAAATTAAGTTCCTTTCCGCCAGTCGGGGCAAGTCAGCCAAGGTAAGGCTTCCGTAGA
The DNA here is from genome assembly GCF_016509475.1 of Prionailurus bengalensis. Classification (NCBI taxonomy): domain Eukaryota; kingdom Metazoa; phylum Chordata; class Mammalia; order Carnivora; family Felidae; genus Prionailurus; species Prionailurus bengalensis. Next base: position 224,645,559 of record NC_057343.1, read on the forward strand.
CGACACTTTACTCTGTAGCGACATTACTATCTATTGCATTTTATTTATTTATTTTGGGGGGGGGGGGCGGTGGGGCTGCTTACCCGGTTCTGAGTCAAAACCAGTGTTTGGTGAGATGCTCCTCCCGGATTGGCTTCGCAGGATCTAGGGCGAGCGGGAAAGTTGGGGCTGATGCCTCGGAAGCCTTGGGGCTGGGATACATTTTTTTTTTTTTTTTTTTTGAAATTTTCTTACCCAGGAGTGTTGCTGTAGAGCCTATGGAATGTGAGTCTTAAGAAGCCGGCTGGGTATCTGTTTATGTTTCTCGGTGGATGGTGCTGTGGTCCGCCCTGCCCCCCGAAGAAGTTGGAAGGAGTCCGCAAGGCACCTTTGAGTAGTGATGGCCTCAAATTGAGCCGTCACGTATGTCTAACTGTGAAAGTGAGGGGGAGCATTGTGAGAATAGAAACAGGGACGTCGCAACTGGAATTTTGGTGGTGCTTTTTAATTATTGCCTTGCCAATATCCTCTAAAATTTCCTGAGAGCTGAGGTCTGAAGCCGCAGGAGAGCAACGCTCATTTTCTTTTTTCTCTCTTTCATTCTTCTTTATTTTCCCCTGAATTGCTTCCGTAAGTGCTTATTAACGCTTAAGATGAAACTTTTACTTCTTTTAAAGGGCACTATAAATGATGCATAAAAAGGAATCAGGTAGGCTCCTGTGATTAGCAGCACACTTTATTTAGTATATGCCCTTATGGTTGCTAACTCTGATTCATTTACCCTTCTTAACTTCTTGAACCTGTGGGAATAACACTGATATCTATTAATGTTTGCGTCTAAAAATCAAGGTAAAGTTGTGCCTTATGCATGTTTATATGCCTGTGTGTGTGTGTGTGTGTGTGTGTGTGTGTTGTACGTGCGGATGTGGAACTGAGCAAACCTGTCATGTAACAGGTGAAAATATACAATTTTATTGGCTGGTTGTTACAGTATTTCCTTATATCAATCCTGTGGTACTTAATGAACTTTCAGATTAATCAAGAGTACATGCTCCTTGCTATTTCCCTGCTAGATATCAAGAAATCCTGAAATAAAATTCTTAGCTAAAATTATTATGGTCTTCTGTTCGTTCAGGTGATGGCATCACTGCTTTGAGCTGAGAGAGACAGATCAGAGAAAGATTTTATTGTGTAGCCAAAAAAAAAAAATAAGTAAAATAAATAAACACATAAATAAAATAACCTTAAGCTCTGACAATGTTTGGGAACCTTTATTTTCCACTCTGAGATCACCCACAGATTTCTCAAAGCAGGGGGCTTCCCTTATGCAGTAATGGTTCTCTTTTATTTTAGTGGACTTGTCTTACTGCAGAAAATATTCTAAATCAAGAGTTTGAAGTCCAGATTAGATCTCTGGTGTATCTGGCTCGATGTGGGAGGGGAACGCGGGATACGATCCTGGTAGAGAATTAGTTCTGTGCTCTAACACGCCGGTCCAAGCACCAATCATGATGCTGGTTTCTTTCCAGCCTCCTGTTAGGTAGTTAATTCTGGGTTTCTTGATAATTAATTAACCTAGTGTAGGTCAGCCCACTCATTCTCTTAATAACACATTCATTTAATGCCTTGTTGGATAAGTATTTTATAAACCATAATACTGATGATTTTCACAGACATAGCTAACGTAAGAAGGGAAAAGACAAAACAAACAAACAAACAAAAAAACCAAAAATGATGCCAATGGTGAAGTCTGATTTCCTGCCAAGAGTGAGAGGTAGAAAATGAGGATTCACTCTTTTAAATGCCACAGAAATGTCCAACTGAAGATTACCCAATAGTAAAGGAAAATATGATAGTAGAAAGAAGGTAAGAGCTGGGAAACTCTAGCTATAACTCTGTCTAGTGCATGTTGAATATAATTGGTTATCACAGTTGCAAACGTAGTCAATACCAACCGGTGCTTGAATAAAATCTGTATGTTGGGCAATTGGAAATTATTCCTCCTGATGCTCTATTTCAGATGGATAAAATGGAATCTTGAGAATGAATGAGTCAGCCCAACTTCATAAATTCTTTAGACAAAGGGTGCTATATATAGTAAATATATGGTGCTTTTTATTGCCCTATGTAAATATCGTTATTGTGCTTCATGTTGATTTTTGTGGTCTGATGAATACAAACTACACTTCCACAGCGTGTATCTCACACGTGTCCTGTATTTGTCTCATTGGTGATTAGAAATTTGAAGTAACCCTGAGATATTTGCAACCTGATATAATCATCCTTTAGAATCTGGACGTGCATATACTTTTCAATAGATTTAGGATAAAACATATTGAACTTATTGACCTAAAAAAGGTTTACTGATCTCAAATCCCTGTATTTGATACAGTGTAGTCGAGTGAAAAGTTAGAAGAAAAATTGAGAGATTAAAGACTGCAAGTATGTGAGATGCTGTTTTGCTTTTTTTATTTTAATAAGTGGAGGATTTCAAACTTTTTAATTTGCATAATATCTGCCGTTCATATAGTTGCAGTATACATGCCTACAGAACTATATTTTAGGTAAAGTCTTTTACGAATTTTTTTAAATGTTTATTTTTGAGAGAACACGAGTAGGGGAGGGGCAGAGAGGGAGGGAGACGCAGGATCCTAAGCAGGCTCTAGGATCTGAGTTGTCAGCACAGAGCCTGACCCAGGGCTCGAACTTGTGAACCACAAGATCATGACCTGAGCCCAAGTCGGAAGCTTAACCAACTGAGCCACCCAAGAGCTGCTAGGGAAGGGGTTCTGAACCTTGGTGTTGTTGATATGGTAGGCTGTATAATTCTTATGGGTTAGGGAGGCTGTCCTGTGTTTTGTAGGATGCCAAGCAGCATCCCTGTTTTCTACCCACACAATGCCAGTAGCAGCATCTCCAGATCGTGACAACCAAAAATATCTGCAGGCATTGTTAACTATTTCCTTGGGGTGGGGGGGGCGACTTGCACCCCTGTCTCATTGAAAAGCACTGCTGTAGAAAAACCTAAAGACTGTGTGCGGAAAAAGGTCATACAATATATGGTTTGAGTGGACAACTGCCCATGTATAGTTCATTTTGGATGCTCTGTGATGATTCCTCTTCTCTTGCTTGGGATGGATTTCAAATTTTAGGTGTTTCATTAAGTCCCTAACATGAACTCTGGAAGTTTGTGTTAGCAGTATTACTTTTTCTATAAACTGAAAGATTGGGCTGTGTCATCATATGCTATCATTTGTAGGAACAAAAGAAAATACAAAATGAGAAAAAGCAAATGTACGTGTGGAGGTTGAAGGCACATTTCACTTAATTTTTTTTTCATATGAGCCTTTAATATAAATTATAAGTAAATTCAAGATACTGATTCTTTCTCTTCTATAATAGCTTTTGCTTATTATTTTTTTTTGGAGTATGTATATGTTTGGAATGTCAGGAGTGGGTATTCAGTCTAGTAATTCCATGTGCTTGGAGTAGTTTATAATGTTAGAAGTGTCCAGAAGTAAAAGGAAAACATTTTGATTTTAAAAGCATAGTTCTTAATAGGTGGTGATGTGTGGCACAATAAAAAAAAATATTGAGCTTAATGATTTGGAGACATAGAAGAACTTGATCCTGACCTTGATTACTTGTGTTAATGTCCCTTGTATGTAGGCCATTTTTTCCTCATCTGCAAAAGGAGATAGGAATAGGCATGAGAATCAAATAATACAAGGTGTTAAAATGGGTTGCAGTCTATAAAGATCTGTACCAACCTTAGTAAATTATCATAGGTTCAATGTCTTTGATGATTTGTTTGATGAGAATTGACTCATCGTGCTAAATCTTCCAGCTATTGTGGTTAAAGATTATCTGTAAGAAATGGCAGTATTTTTGTTTTGTTATTTCAATTCCAGTTAGTTAACATACAGTGTAATATTAGTTTCAGGTGTACAATATAGTACAATATAGTGTTGATTCAACGCCCGGTGCTCATTACTAGGGCACTCCTTAATCACCATCACGTATTTAACCGATCCCCCCACCTCTGCCCCTCTGGTAACCATCAGTCTGTTCTCTATAATTAACAGTCTGTTTCTTGGCTTCTCTGTCTCTCTCTCTCTCTCTCTCTCTGTCTCTGTCTCTCTCTCTCTCTCTCCCCTTTGCTCATTTGTACAAATGTCAGTATTCTTATTTTTTTATGGATGAAATAAAACATCTTCATTTTGAAATGTGATTTAAGTTATAGACAAACCTCCTTATTCTCTCATTTCCATCCTTCCCCATATTATCTACATTCATAATTTGTTTAAAAATACAGAAATGTGAAATCTAGAATGCATCTTGAACTTTACTCTTTAATAAAATCCATTTAACAGTTACTACCAATTTGGTATGTATTTTCAAAGTGATTTTTAATGAATGGATTCATGTGGATATCTACATATAATTCTAAAATAGAGATTTAAATTTAAAGATGCATTTCCTCACAGATGTATGCATTCATATAAGCATATGCATACAGATACAATAAACACAGCTCAATATTATACCCAACTAATTTTATAGTGTGTTCACTGTTCCATGTGCGTTTATAGAGAATTCATGAATATTTAGCAAGAATCCAGTAGACCATTATGCACAGATCTGGCATTTAACTCTAGTTCAATGTTAGGGACACACGTTTGTGTACAGCTTTCTCTTCTTATTAGATCAGGGTGATTTCACATTGGTTGACGTCCCTGCCATAGTGAGAGTATACATTTTGACTATCGCATATGATTGTATGGATTATTATCATTCATTTAAGTAATCCTCAATTATAATGTTTTTTAATAGTAAAGAGAAGGCCAAAACAAAGTAAATAATTTAGTATCTCTATCATTGCTGTTAGTGTTTTGACTTTTAAGTGTGGCATATGTTCCTGGAAGAGATTTTCAGGAAAAGAAATGGGCTTCAGGGAAATGTAAGAGCAGGTTTAAGAATATTCACTGTAGTGTATCCCGATATGTCTGGATGTTGCTTCTGTAGATTCCAGAAAATTCTGATATGTACACTTCTACACTGTGGCTACATCAATTTAGGAAACTTCTTGGTAATCTGAGAATAAAATGAACAGACTCAATCCCTACACGTATTTGAGTGAAATATCGAATAAAGCAACTATTTCACTTAACTGAGCTCCCTTAGACTATGCCTTATCTAATATTTCACTCACAGTGAATGGGATGTAATAGATAAATTGCCAGTAAAATGAATTTGGACTTTGCAGGTACCTCCACTGACAAAAAAGGAATTCAACTATCCTTTCCATTTTACTTCTGTTTCTGTGATCATAAGGATCTTCAAATAGATTTTTATTGTCATTATATTTATGCCCTTGGGACAATATATATGATTTCTATATAACTATGCACAATCTGGTGTGACTGGCAATTTCACTTGACCCAGTTATTTTCAGTCTACCTGATACCACAAGTATTTTAAATAAAAATATCTGTCTGGGTTAACCTCACAGTCATCAGTGGGATTTAAATGAAGGCTCAATGCCATTTTAACCTATTGGATCATCATAATACAAATAATTTTTGAAACCAACCGTCTTGAAACCAAGAGGCAAAAGTGTGATAAAACTCTTATTTATAGTTATCCCTTGTGGAAGTGAAAATTAATATACCAACTTTGAAAAGCAACTTTCAGTCCATGGCCAGTGGCGGGAAAAGGCGGACTTCCTTACATGCCAATTGTGGGAATAAACCAATAGGAAACAATACAAAGTATTTAAAAATTAAGAAATCATTCAAGAAGTTAAGCTTAAGAATTCAGATCAATCCCAAAATGACAAATTGATGGAACCTGAATATTAAACTCAATACAAAATTTTATAATTTATTTATATTTTGATTTTTTTTTGTTTATTTATTTTGAGTGATAGAGAGTGACAGTGGGGCCTCCCATTGGGGCTCTATCTCATGAACCGTGACATCATGACGTGAGCCAAAATCAAGAGTCAGACACTTAACCTACAACCATTGAGTTGGATAATGTATTGAGACAAAATGTGTATCTTCCAATTTTTCTGTACTATTTATATATTTAAACATGTGTAATTAGTATCTTTAGCCTTCATGTGATATCATTAAATGAACCATGAAAATATAAACAGATTATTTTAGCTTCATGCAATTTTGTTGCTTTTATAGAGAACCTGTTTATTGGCTGATTGGTTCTATAATCCAAAAGATTATTCAGTAAGATTTTCAATTCTGGTAATTGAAATTCTACTTTTAAGATGATTTGCCATATTTTTAAAGTAAAAATAGTCATGTTAAATACTAGATTATATTTTACTGTATTAAATGTTAAATTCATTTATGGAGGTTGCATTCTATTTTAGAAGAGGGATGTTTTACAAGGGAAATAATATATTGTAGAAAATACCATTATTAAGGGGGGGAATAAAAGTGGGATGTGGAATAAAAGTTTTGGAGAAATAAATGGCAGTTTATATTTTGGCTTTTATGGCTTATAAGCCCGCACTAAGAAGATGACTTTGAATAAAGCCTTGGGGGAAGTATGGTTATGGACAGTATTGATATCTGATAACCCCCCAGGGGCGGGGGGAAAGCAAGTACAGAAGTGGGGAGAAACATTCAGGGCCCAGAGAAGAATAACAAGAAGGCTAGAAGAGCTGGCATGAAGTAACAGAAATGGAGCATAGAAGGAGATACCATTAAGAGATCACCATGGGGCGCCTGGGTGGCTCAGTCGGTTAAGTGTCCGACTTTGGCTCAGGTCATGATCTCGTGGTTCGTGGTTTGAGTTCCACATCAGTCTCTGTGCTGACAGCTCAGAGCCTGGAGCAGCTTCGAATCCTGTGTCTCCTTCTCTCTCTGCCCCTCCCCAGCTCACATTCTGTCTCTGTCTCTCTCTCAAAAATAAAGAAACATTAAAAAATAAAAAAAGAGATCAAGGAAACCAGATTGTGTATAGATTCTGTAGATTAGTACATAGACTTTGTATTTTTTCCTAGGAGATGTGGGGTAGTCTTAGATATTTCTGATCAGAGAAATGACTTAATTTGATATCTGTTATGTTAGGTGGTAAAGGAAGATGAAGAATACAGATGGGATTAAGGTGACTAATCCACTATATTTCAACAAAGAACTCCGGACACATGGTTGCAACTAGACAGAAACAGGCCAGTTGTCGAATTATTTCAATAATTTGGAGGAGAAAAGATGGCGACTTGTAGGAGAGAGAAAGCAGTGGAGGTGGGGAAAACAGGTGAATCTTGAAATTAAAGCTACCAGGACTTGACATTGTATAGGATATTAGGGGAAGTGGGGGACAGTGAGGGTAAAGGATAAACTTTGTTTGCTGCATTTTGCACAATTAGAAGGATGTAGTTGCTGGGGCACCTGACTGGTTCAGTTGGAAGAGCTTGTGACTCTTGATCTCAGGTTCCTGAGTTCAAGCCCCACGGGGCTTTGAATAATAGAGATTATTTAAATTTAAATAAGATTATTTAAATAACAAAAAAAAGGAGAATGTAGTTCCTATCTCTAAGAAGGGAAAGAATTGAGCTGCACAAAGTTTGGCAGGGGAAGGGGGACAGGCAGTTAGATATGAAGAACTATGTATATTTTTAGATAGAAATGTCTAAGTAGGGTGTGGAGTCTGCTGAATACACAAATGTGGGGTTCGGGAGAGCTATCCATAGCTGCCAGTAGGAAATCAGGAGCCACCCTCCACAGACTGCATTTAAAATGAAGGGAGTGGATATGAATGAAAAGAGGTAAATCACAAGGCCAGAACCTGAGGCAACCTGACACAGATTGGTTGGGAAATAAAGAAACACCAGAACACCAGGTTGAGAAGCAGAAGCTGAAGAGGGAGGAAGAAACTCCACGAGTGATGATGGATTTCAAGGAAGAGACCGTCTTGAAGAACCTCTTATATTATGGAAATGGAAACTCCCCAAAACATATAAACATATGCATTTTGGACATTTTAATTATAAGTTTTAAGAAGTAATTTCCTTAATTAAAAATGTTCATCTTTGAAGGACTTTATTCATTATAGTTGCTTTTTAAATTTTTTAAAAATATTTATTTATTTTTGAGAGAGACAGAGTGGGAGCAAGGAAAGGGCAGAGAGTGAGGGAGACACAGAATTCAAAGCAGGCTCCAGGCTCTGAGCTGTCAGTGCAGAGCCTGATGCAGGGCTTGAACCCACAAACCGTGAGATCATGACCTGAGCTGAAGCTGCTCACTTACCCAAGTGACCTACCAAGGTGCCCCTACAATTATTGCCTTTTAGATCTGACAAATATGTAATATAAATATATATAATTTACTAATGACTGAATCTTTTGCTTTTTTCCAACCCCAAATTATTCTACAAATAATTGTATAAATTATTCTACATTTTTTATTCTGTAAGTATTTTAAAAAGTAGATGAAATTTCCTATAGCCAATATTCCAATTAAGGAACTGTATGTTTTTACATTGATATCCTGCTTGTGATTTATGCCCAGCCTTTGAAGTGCAGGTGAGCTGTATAAAGAACCCAGATATGAATCTACAGTTGTAGCTGCAAGTTTAAGGTGACTATCAAATAATGAAACTTATCTTGGGGCAAATATGCAAGATTATTATATTAGTATATTTTTATCAATGATGCTCACAACATTAAAGCTTTTTTTCATCAACTATTCTAAGATTCATGCATGTGAACACATGTGCATACACACACAACTAATAACATTCTTTTATTTTTTTAAAAATTTTAATGCTTGTTTATTTTTGAGAGAGAGAGAGAGAGAGAGAGAGATGGGTGGAGAGCAAGCAGGGGGAGAGCAGAGAGAGAGGGAGACAGAATCCCTATCCGGTTCCATACTATCAGCATAGAGCCTGAAGCAGGGCTCGAACCCATGAACCTTGAGATCATGACCTGAGCTGAAACCAAGAGTCAGATGCTTAACCGAATGAGCCACCCAGTTGCCCCTTTTTTTATTAATATTTTTAATGTTTATTTATTTTTGAGACTGAGAAAGAGAGAGAGATACATAAAATGAGCAGGGAAGGGGCAAAAAGAGGGAGACACAGAATCTGTCAGCACAGCCCAACGGCAGGGGGTTGGGCTCGAACTCAGGATCCGTGAGATCATGACTAGAGTCAAATTCGGATGCTTAACCAACTGAGCCACCCAGGGGAGCCACTTCTTTTTCCTAATCTAACAGATAATCAGCTTGATTAACTAGCACTTTATCAACAAAGCTTCACTTAAAATGTTTATAATCTCAGATAAATGAAGTGCTTTACCTTTGGAAAGTCAGTTTTTTGAGGGAAGTTACAATAATACCTTGAACAATATAAAAAATTGTCTAAGTGTTGTGTGTGGCCACGTGGAAAGCTAATTGTGGTGGGCAGAATAACGGTTCCCACAGATACTCAGTCCTAATTCCTGGATCCTGTGAATATGTTAGATGACAGAGGAAGATTAAGAATGTAGATGGGGAGGCACCTGGGTGGCTCAGTGGGCTAAGCCTCTGACCCTTGATTTTGGCTCAGGTCGTGATCTCAGGGTTTGTGAATTCCAGCCCCAGGCCAGGCACTTCCAAGCAGTGCGGAGCCTGCTTGGGATTCTCTCCCTCTCTCTCTCTCTCTGCCTCACTCCCATTTGCGTGCAGTGCTCTCTCGAAATAAATAAATAAACTTAAAAAAAAAAAAGGAGGTAGATGGAATTGAGTGTGTTAATCAGCTAATGTAAATGGGGAGATGATCCTAGATTATCCAGGGAGGCCCACTGTAATCACGGGGTACTACAAGTGGAAAAGGGGGGCGCCTGGGTGGCTCAGTCAATTAGAGGCATCCCATTCTTGATTTGGGCTCAAGTCATGATCTCACGGTCATGAAATGGAGCCCCACATTGGGCTCCACACTAGGCATGGAGCCTGCTTAGGATTCTCTCTCTCCCTCTCTCTTTGCCCCTCCCCCCAAATAATCATAACAGTAAAAGGAAGTAGAAAAGGGAGGCATAAGGGAGGACAGATGATGACATTTGCGAAGAATTCCAATTGCTGGCTAGGGATACAGAGGGAGAGGGCAGAACACTAAGTGCAATATGGGAAGCTGCTAGAATGTGGAAGAAGGCAAGGGTTCTCCCCTAGAGCCTTTAGAAAGGAATGTAGCCACACTGACACTTTTATTTTAGGGCAGTTATGACTCATTTCAGACTTCTGACCTATAGAATTATAAGATAATAACTTTGTAATATTGGAAGCCACTAAAATCATGGTATTTTGGTGCAAAAGCAATGGGAAACTGATATAGCAAGCCTAAGGAGGTGTTTTAAGTTTTGCCTTTTATAAATAAATCATTTGAATTTTCTGAGAATAAAGGTATAGAATATTGTTGAGTATATAATAATGATACCATTAACCTGAGATTGTTATATTGCTCAACATTATAAATTGTTGCAAAAAATCCTATCAAACCTGAAGGATGTTTTTTTAAAGCAGAATGCAAAGTATAATTACCCCTAATTGAAGAAAACAATGTATCTTACCTAATGTGTACTTTATTGTCCCCAACAAGTACATTGTACTTCTATTAATAGGAGTCTACTGGACTTTTGGTTCCTGTGTCCACATATGATTTAAAGAGTGTCAAATTTTTTGTACAGCTCTTTTAGGTAGTTTACTCATTTATGTAACAATACAAACAGCAATTTACAAATTAAGTAAAAAAAAAAAATGGAATGTTGAGCAAAGTAAACCACCCCCCCCGCTTTTTTTTACTTTTATAGTAGGAAATATTCAACTTTTGAGCAATACCATTTTATAAAAAGCAAACTTCACCATGATAGGCCATTCCATAGCTTAGAGGGTATAAAGATTTAACCTGGTATGACTAACAAATATGGATTTAGAATGAGAATATGGAAATCTGTGTTTTTTTACTGATCTATTTTTTAAATAAGTGAATGAAATGACTCCTAAGTAGGGAAAAAGTTACTTAGCCTCCCATTCTGAATGGCTCTTCCTCATGTTTAAAGCATAACATTCGTGAGAATGTTCACAGAAAAATGTTGAGCATATTTCGAATGCATAAAAATGAAAAGAATGGAGTAAAGCATATCTTCTAGTAGTAAGTGGCTAATTACAATTTTTGTTCAGTCTTTGAAATGTCCCAGACATATCATTTGCTCTTACCTGGTTACCCTATTCAGCCTGTGGTTCTCATAGTGACGATTGACCTGCCCACCTGCACATGAATCTTTACAGAGCAGGAAGAGAAGACAAATGAGTAACACACCAGTCTCCCCTAATCTAGCTGTCTGGTAATATTGCAAGCACTGGAAAAAAGATTGTTGATCTGAGCTTCCACATTCGTGATCTGAGTTCTGTGATTTGCTCTCAAAGTCCCTGGCTGGCCACCCAGGGGCAGAACCTACTCTGGATCACGTGTCTGTCCCTGGCACCTAATCAAGTGACATTTCATTTTCCTCTTAAATGTTTGCTTTTCTGATTTGTATTCTTTCTAGTAATCCCTTAAATGGTAGGTGCTCAGTATAACAAGTAGACGGGTAAGATTAACAACCAAACTTTCCCCTTCTTCCTCCCCTACTCAGCTGAAGTATCCCAAAATTAGAACTTTTATCCATCAGTCTTTCTGTATACATCTATAAATCGTGCATGAACATATATGTGCATAGAGATATAATATGGACATAGACCTTTCTCTACTTAATGTGAATGTAGTATGTGATTTTACTGTACAACACATTTTTTTTACATAAAATTAGATCACTAAGCTCTCTATAAATCAATAACAGCAGTCTGAATCTTCCTTGTCTTTATTGTCTCAAGATTAATTTGTTTTCAGTCCTGCTTCTGTCTTTATGTCCTGCCACACTGCATATCTTTCCTCTTTTGTCCTTCATTATTCAGTCTCATCCCTCCAAATTTTTATTTGCTCCTGTGTTAGTTAACTTGGGCAGACACAACAAAATTCCATGGACTGTGGGGCTTAAACAATAGGAATTTTTTGCTCATAGTTCTAGAGGCTGGTAAGTCCAAGATCAAAGTGCTGACCAATTCAGTTATCTGGCAAGTGCTCTCCTTTCTCTTCCTGCTTACAGATGGCCATTCGCTGTGTCCTCATATGGCAGAGAGCAAGCTCTCAGGTGTCTGTTCTTATAAGGTCAACTATTCTCATATGAGCGCCCACTGTCACGACTTTATCTAAATTGAATTTCCTACTCAAAGGCCCTTCTCCAAATACCATCACTCTGGGGGTTAGGGTTTCCACGTAGGAAATTTGCAGGTACACAGGTCAGTCCACAGCAACAGTTCCTTCTTCTGTTTTCCTATTTTCAACTTTTTTTAAAATTATTTTATTAGTATTAGTGTTATTTCTAAACACCCTATTTCTTCCTTCTGCCATTCTTTATTCTTCTGATCATCCCAATCTCCTCAATGCATTCCAGTCCTCATGCACCTCTTTCTCCAGTGACCTTTTGTGACTTTAAAAATGCCTCTGATGTTATAGCCCTTTGTTGTTCTGAAACCCTTCAAAATACTAGAAACTAAGTCTACACGCCTTCCCTTAAATGTTTCAGGTGACAGTCATCAATTATGTCATTTTTCCAGATTATATGTGTGTGTGTGTGTGTATACATGTGCACACACAAACACACATGCTATCTGAATGTAAATGTATGTAAATATACAGAGAATAATATATGGTATATGATACTTACGTGCATGCACAAAATATATTATTATTATTATTATTATTATTATTATTATTATTATTATTATAATTTTACAGAGAGTGTCAGTGGTGTGGTAGGTAGGGCTAGAGGGAGAGACCCTTAAGTAGACATCGCACCTAACACAGAGCCCCACGCAGCGCATGGGCTTGGTGCGTTACCCCCGAAACCCCTAGAGGAGACCGTGACATGAGCTGAAATCTAGAGGCAGACACTCAACTGACTGAGCCACCCAGGCACCCCATGTATTATCTTTTTCTCAACTCTTTTTCCTATAATTACATAGGGTGCCCAAATCCGTGACATTTTGTATTGCCAATGATATCTAAAGACTTTTCCCCCTGGATGTATTAAATGAATGATGTAAAATGAAATTTAAAATTATTTGTCTCAGGGTTTTTAAAACAGAGTTCCGGAAGTTTCATTAGGCAAAATGTACTTGCATCCATTTATTATTCACTTGAATAATAAAAAAGAACTCAGGAAATGACAATCGGTAGTACATGTCTCACTGGTTTGAAATAGTCAAGGCATGAATCACCCTTTCAGATGAAATGTTCTCACCAACTTTGAAGGCCGCTCTTGTGTGATTCTGGAGATGGGTAGCAGTTGAGAATAGCTTGTTTTTCTGAGAAAGCATCTCACTCTATTTCCAGTCCAGTGCTAAGGAGGATTTCATGTGTATGCAAAAAGGTATTTTTAACACAAATTTGGTATTAGCATCGTGGAATTGCTGACTCTTCCGAGTGTAAAATTGTGGCTTTCAGAAAGAAGTAAACTGGGACACTCTGTCAGCATCCTGGAAATGATACCCATTCTCCACTAAAGGAAATGCCAAACATTTAAAATGAAAAAGCAACAGATTAACTCAATGAAAAGGCAAGATGGTTCTAATCAATAAACTCTACAAGAGTCTTTATTGTTAGCTAATACTTATGTCTCTAACTTTACCAACAAAAAAAGTATTCTTTATAAAGGTTGGATTTTCTAAAAGACATGAAATATTTAAAATAACAATTCCTTCACATCAGATCATGTTCAATTGTGATCGATCTTTCTGCTCTATGTAAATACTAATGGAGAGCTTACGTTTCAGATGTTTATCAAAGTGCACATTTCTCCTGGACATTCCATAATTTATTTTTCTGCATGTTAATTTTTCTCTGAATACCAGTACCTTTTCTCCCACTTATTACCTTTCATTAAAAAATTACTGCCTAAGATGGGGTGCCTGGATGGCTCAGTTGGTTAAGTGTCTGACTTTAGCTCAGGTCATGATCTCACAGTTTGTGAGTTCAAGCCCTGCGTTGGGCTCTGTGCTGACAGCTCAGAGCCTGGAGCTTTCTTAGGATTCTGTGTCTCCCTCTCTCTCTGCCCCTCCCCCGCTCACGCTCTGTCTCTCTCTCTCTCTCTCTCTCTCTCTCAAAAATAAACATTAAAAAAATTACTGCCTAAGAAAATAACAATTTTACAAAATACAAATATAGCACATTTTGGAAAAATATTTTTCATTGGAGGAAAAATGAGTTTAGCAGAATTTTTTATTGAATATAGACTTGATATACTGAAAACGTTGGAGAAACTAATGTGTACTTCAAACTCAGATTTTAATTAGCTTATTGATTTATTTACATTTATCGTTATATAAATTAGCATTTATGATTTATTTGTATGTGCGTAGTTAGCCATGCTAACTGGAAGTCTTTTCTAGGACTTCTAGATGTTGGGAAGATGTTATTAGCGTCACTTGCGTACAGTCAAGTCCTACAAGTTCACAGACTTGCCCAATGGGTCACACTTCATTGTAGGTGAATCACAATGGAGCATGCCCTGTCCTCTTCCCTGCTTTATACTTCATCACCACCCACACTTCATACCTCCTTGACCCCGGATCTCACGCTGATGACCATGACTCCTGTAACAATTATAAACTTTCTAAAATCATGGGACAGTTACTACCTCATGTCACCTCCACCAAATCTACACATGACCCCGTACCTAAATTCTAATTCCTTTTCTCTGCTCAAATTCTAGTGAAAGGACATTCCTGCTATTCTCCATACCCTGTTCTCAGGGTCCCGCCTCCCACCAACCTACTCTGACTCCTCCTCTTAACTGGTTGCATCCTCGTATCATCCCTTCCTAACAGATCAAACTCTATATATTCAGTATACCCAGTTCTATATATTGTACCCCTAAAATATATTTCGCACATATTTTATATAGGTGTATTTCATATATGCTGGCATCACACGAATTCAGTTCACAACGACCTCTTCTGCAATAGTTTCCTCTCATTTGCTTTCATCAGCAAATGCTGTCCTTCAATTCTCTACCATATACCAGCTAGCAGTAACTTCTTAAAATTATAAATCAATAGGTGTTGTCCTCTTTCAAAACCCTTCAATGAATCTCAATTTTACTCTTTTTACTCAATTTAAGCTCTTGTCAAGGCTTCTAAAGTCTATATGACTTCATACAACCTCCCTCTCCAACTTGATCTGCACTTATTCCTGACAAATTATATACTATCATGCTTCCCATCTTCATATATGTCAAACCTTTCTTGAGGCGTTTGAACATGTTATGCCTTTTGTCTGATATGTCCTTCTCTCCTATTTTTCTATGGTTGTCCTTTTATCCTTCCTATTTAATCTCATCCAATTAAAAATAATGCCCTTTTCCCTAAAGTAGTTATCTGTTATATTAGCCTTTTTCTCATGCTCTTCAAAGCTATTTTTTTTAATTTTTTAAACGTTTATTTATTATTGAGAGACAGAGAGGGACAAGAGCATGAACATGGGAGGGGCAGAGAGAGGAGGAGACACAGAATCCAAAGCAGGCTCCAGGCTCTGAGCTGTCAGCACAGAGCCTGATGCAGGGCTCGAACTCACAAACTGCAAGATCATGACCTGAGCCGAAGTCGGATGCTTAACCGACTGAGCCACCCAGACGTCCCCAAAACTACTATTTTTTTAAATAAATTTAATCCCTTTTTTCACCTCCATCTAAAATGTAAACCCTACTTGAACCAAAATCTTGTTTTTCATTCACCTTTGGATTCCCAGTGTTTGAAATAGTGCCTGGCACATAACCCAGAATATATTCCATAAAATATAAGACAAATATATTCATTGACTGTAATTGAAACAAGTCAGAAGTAAACTTTAAAAAAATAATAATTGAAGTACAGATGGAAATACTGTGTAAGTCATGCACCTACAGATAAATTACTGCAAGTTGAACACAGTAAAAAAAAAAAAAAAAAAAAAAAAATTCCTGCTTTCCAGAAACCTTCCTTGTATACCTTCACAGTCCCTCTCTCTTCCCCAGATGTAACCTTTTTTCCTCCTGACATCTTACAACATTGATGAATTTTGTCTGTGCACTTTATATAATGTGAATCATACAGTTTGGTTCGATTGTACTCAGCTTCTCAACATTACTTGTGTATAGATCATCCGTTTGTTGATTAAATCAGTAGGTTTTATTAGTTTTTTTTTTTATTTTATTACTGTAGATTATTCCATTGTATGAATATACTGTAAGTCACCATTCTGCTGAAGGGCATTTGGCTGGTTCCAGTTACCATTAAAAATAATACAGCTATGAACATTCTTGTGTTTGAAATCTGGAGGAGATATGTGGCCTTTTTACTGGCTGTATACTAGGAATGAAATGCTGTGTTGTAGGGTGAGCTTATGTTCAACATTAAAAGAGAGAGCCTAATGCTTTTCCAAAGTGGATGTACTAATGTACACTCCCACATCATTGTGTGAAAGTCATTCTTGTTATTTTTAATCTTGTTAATTTTAATCTACCAGGCAGGTATGTAGACATATTTCATTGTGTGCTTCCCTGAACTATGTTTTTTTAAATATTTAAAACTACAGTAAAAAATAATGCATTAGTATTCATGTTCTACAACTGAATTCATCAGTTGTTTTTATTTTTCCATTTGATTATTGGTAACTAGCTATCTTTATTTTTATGGCCATTTGAAAACAAATTTTAGGAACTAGATGCAGGGTTTTAGTGATCGGAAATTGAAAGGCTTTCTGAGTGTGTAGATTTGGCAATTTTGAAATTCTCTGAACATATTTTTTATTTACTTGAACAGTTCTTCAAGTAAAACGGTAAAATGCAAAATAAATACAATGTAGTAAGTATACTTATTTCAGATGCTAGAGAAACAAATTATGCTTTGTAACTTGTGAGGATAATCTATGAATGAGGAAAAAAAAGGCCATGGGAAAAATAAATGAGCTTATCTATTTTGTATATCATATTTAAAACATGAATCAGGCTTCAAATGTCATTGGTAGATAACACCACCATTGGGACAGAAGAAGAATATCACCTTTTGTTTCTATCTTTCATTAATTACTACAAAGATAGCTATTGACAAAGAAAGAATGGCAGTTTCAATGATGGGAAGCAAATGTTTGCATTTTTTTTAATAACTTAAACACTTCTCTCATTTTTGTCATGCTTATTGGCATAATGGGGACAGCCTTAGAGTTGCGCCATGCTTGTCTTTGCAAGGAAGCTCCGATGATATATTTCATATCTTTTTCCACAAAATCTTTTTTAGGGACATTGGATTAAAAAAAAATAGCCTTTATTTATTTTTGAGACAGAGAGAGAGAGAGCATGAGCGGGGGAGGAGCAGAGAGACAGAGGAAGAGACACAGAATCCAAAGCAGGCTCCAGGCTCCCAGCTGTCAACACAGAGCTGGAGGACGAAGGGCTCAAACTCAGGGGCCATGAGATCATGACCTGAGCCGAAGTCAGACACTTAGCAGACTGAGCCACCCAGGCACCCCAGGGACATTGGATTTTTAATCTTTCTTTAATTAGATTCATAAGAAATGTGTATCATTAAAATCTGATACCAGCTCTGGATGAATGAGAAACTACAAATCATTGTTGTGAAATACTGACTTAGTGGTTATTATTATATTAGGAAAAGGTTGTTTTTAAAATATTTACTTACAAACAAACATTTTGGATATTTGTTGTATTATATATTCTCAGAGTCAGAAATTTTACTTCCTTTTGTTCTGAGAGAGTTGCATTTATTCAATAAACATGTTTTGTTCTAATTTGATTCATCTTAAAATCATCATGTTAAAATCATAATAAAAACAGTAAAATGTATTTTTTAGAATAAAATCTAAAAGTAAGGAAGACATGCTCTGGCAGTTAGAAATGGAATATGATGAGATCATTCCACAAATTTTAATAAGCTATTTTATTTTCCTGCAAAACATTCAGTTTCAATATTCTTAATTATTTGATATTTTTTTTGAAAAAGCCTGTTTTAACTCTATATATCAGTAAGTTATCTTCACTAGAAATTCTAATTGGATTGTTTTCATTATTATTTAAAATACCAAATTGATCTTGCATGGATGAGCAAATAATCTTTTTCATGTGCTAATACACGTCTCCAGCTTAAACGTGATTTTTAAAGTGTAAATAAATACATTAAAATTATTTTCTCTGCTAAGAATTTTTTAAAAATACTGTTATGAACTGCATCCCATGAGCCTAGTGAGCTTAGCATTTCCATTTTTATTCAGTTAGATCTTTCGCAGTTGGAATCATTTATCCACAAAACCACATAGACTTTTAAAATAGAAAGTAATATGGTATTAGTTTCAAATACTTGAGATAGTTAGAGGGTTTATTGTATTATATACCAATTAACCTGATTATATTTTAAAGTTTTAATCACCTTTTCCTATGTGATTTTAAAATTTTAAAAATGCTCTGCAAAAGTATAATATACTTAACATATGCCTTGGAACAAAAGGACATTCTATTTAATTGATAAACTTCAAATATCCAAATTTATATTTATTCTAAATTTAAAAACTACCGGACATGACAATGTCTGTAGGTTTCAGGGAAATATTTTTTTTTATAATTTCTAGTATATATTTTTATTGTTTATTTATTGATTTGCTTTTCTGCCTCACTTTTCTTCTTGCCACTTTGCATCTGTAGGCATCCCCAATGTTCTTTTAATGGCCATTTGCTTCTATGTATTCTTACTCCCTTGTTCAGCTCATCGACTTTCATGGTCCTCACTCATAATTTTATGACTCCATGTATCTTAGCACTGACCCTTAACTTCTGATCTGATCTTTTATTTCCAATAATGAACAGACTTCTGCCACGTTATCCTGTTCTTTCCTCCAAACTTATCAGGTATATAACACTATTAGATTTACAATACTAGATCTTGACTTGCGTTACTATAACAAGGTCCTAATTTATAAACAATTTAGGACCCCTCTTCGTGGATCTAACAGTATTGATTTTTCTTATAATAAAAACAATAACGTATTATGCCTTCTTTTACTTCTCTGAGACCAACAGGATGTTGTATAAAGAGTGTGAGATTTCGAATGAGTCAGAAATTGTTTTGAAGCTTGATTACATTAATATTTGTAGCACCACAGGCACATTATTTAATTTTCTATTTATAAAATTGCACAGCACTAACTGAGAGGATTAAAATGTTATGTTTCTAGCACAGCACAGTGTCAAGTGTAGAGAAGGCCCTCGGTAGAACATGGGTCTTCACCATTTGTGTTCTAGCAGTTAATCTTCAGATTTTTCTATTTATATCATTGACAGCACTATGATTCCATCAAAGTCAGAAAGCCAAAAGTCATGGTTGGACATTCATTCTCCAGTCTGATTCCCATTCTATCATTTCATCATGAACGTGTCTAATAGTCAAATTAGTATTTGTCTATTCCCCTGTATTCCAGTGACTAGCACTGGGCATTATCCTCAATCTGGTTTATTTGGATTATGGTGGTTCTGATTGCATTTCTTCTCTTTTCTATTAATTATCATTCTTCCACTTTTTTTTTCTTTTATGGCCTAGGAGTTCTACAAACTGCTTGAGAGCAAACATCACATCATTCATTTATCTTATATGTCATACTAGCATGGTGGTATGTTATGTGAATGATATATATTTTAATTGGTTGGTTTGGAAGTAACATAGAAAATTGCATTTTGACATTTAGATCTGATGCCTACTCAATATGATTATACTTTTTCGTTACCTAGGTATATTTTACTTTATTTTAAAAATCAGCCCTATCCAAATGTGTGAATATTCTGAAATGACTTTAAAGCAGCTCACCAGAACCATTAATTAAATGCATCGCCTTTATTTATTGTTGACTACATGAATAAGCATGCACATGGCTCTTGAGAATAATGGCTTGCAGTTTGCTAATGAGAAGGAAAGTTTATCCCAAAATGCCATTTTTTTAAACTCATTTCAATGAGTAGAATATTCAACAACTAGAATCTGTTTATTAAAAAGAAAAAGAAAAAGTTGGGGCACCTGGGTGGCTCCATCAGTTAAGCGTCGGACTTCAGCTCAGGTCAGGATCTCACAGTTTGTGAGTTGGAGCCCCACGTAGGGCTCTATGCTGACAGCTCAGAGCCTGGATCCTGCTTCGGATTCTGTGTCTCCCTCTCTCTCTGCCCCTGCCCGGCTCATGCTCTCTCTCTGTCTCAAAAATAAATAAAAACATTCAAAAAAAATTTTTTTTTTTTTTTTTAAATTTTTTTTTTCAACGTTTATTTATTTTTGGGACAGAGAGAGACAGAGCATGAACGGGGGAGGGGCAGAGAGAGAGGGAGACACAGAATCGGAAACAGGCTCCAGGCTCCGAGCCATCAGCCCAGAGCCCGACGCGGGGCTCGAACTCACGGACCGCGAGATCGTGACCTGGCTGAAGTCGGACGCTTAACCGACTGCGCCACCCAGGCGCCCCTCAAAAAAAATTTTTAAAAAGAGAAAAAGTTGTTTTTCTTATTGAATGATGTGGCAATTTTTCTACTATTTTAGACTTTTTGATTAATGTATCATTTTCCATACTTCAGATATAGAGAAAATAAAAGAATGTATACCATCCAATTGGAACATAAAATTATATGTATAGCTAATGTGATATTAAAATGAGATAAACTTTTCCCTTTCTCACCCAGATTTATGAGCTCTTAATCTTTTCTCAGGCTTCCATATTCCTAGTTATTAAAGATTAGAAGCCCAACTAATATCCATAAAAGTTATGCCATATTTTTCTTTCTGAACAAGAACATTATTGGAAATATTATTTATATCTCATCATAATTGAATTAAATAATCTGAACAGAACGGCTGCACAGAAATAGCATATACTATGCCTTACTAACCAGTATCCTCCACTTATGTGGTTAGAAGTGATCGATCATCTTTCTTTTCATCTATAAATCAAATCAGGTTGTAGAGTCGTCCGTTCAAACACAAAATAAAAATATCGTTGTGTGCCTGAAAACTCATTTTTTTTTGATGATAGCTACGTACCATCTGTTCAGTATTTACTACAGGTATTGAGATTGTAGAAGAAGGAAACCAGATGTTTTGTTCCATTGTACTGCATACCTACCTCCCCAGTCTTGCAAATTTCTTCACTGGATGGGATTTAGCCATTGATTGACTTGGCAGGGCAGTACATTAAGAAATTCTGTTCTCTGCTAACACTCTTCCCGAGAACAGTGTAACAACCCTAGATTTTTCTATGCCTCTTCTCTTTTCCTTGTTCCTTCCTTAAACCTAACCGCACAGGGGCGTCTAGGCCACAGGCTAGTGATCTCCTGTACGGTTTTTGTACTACCCCCGCTGATCAGCCAAGTGAAAAAAATATCCAAAATGTCGATCCCATAATTCTAGTTCATCAATTCAACTTAAGTAGGTACTTTATTAATATATAATGCTATTAAGATTATTTTCATTGTGTTTATATCAGGAAAATTTGTACAAGATTTTTAAAATACACTAAATATAGAAATAGAAATAATGTCTGAATGCATCAAGCCATCTAAACACACAGTGTATACATTGTATATACATTATATATACATTCATATTTAGTTTCCCAAATATTTGGCAGGATGTACCAGTGAAGCCATCTGGTCCCAGAGTTTACTGAGAGGTTTTTGGTTACTGATTAATTCCCTTTACTCACTATGGGTCAGTTCATATTTTCTATTTCTCCCTGATTCAGTCTTGGAAGGTTGTATATTTCTAGGAATTTATCCTTTTCTTTCATGGTTTGTAATTTGTTGACACAGTAGTCTCTTACGATCCTATGCATTTCTTTAAAATAAATTGTAATGTCTCCTTTATTTTTAATTTTATTTGAATCTTTTTTTTTTCTCAGTCTACCTAAAGGTTTCTCCGTTTGGTTTTTCTTCTTGAAAAACAATCTCGTAGTTTTGTTGATCTTCTCTTGTTTTTCTGGTCTTTATTTCGTTTATGTCTACTCTGATTTTAGTATTTCCTTCCTTCTGCTAATTTCAGGCTCAATTTATTCTTTTTCTAGTTCCTTGATGTGTAAAATTAGGTTGTTTGAGATCTTTCTAATTTCTGTATGAAGATTTCTCTCTCGTCAGAAATCTATTACATTGGTTCTTCCTGTTATTCTCACATAGATATTGTTAATTTATCTTCAAATAGAATTTATACTTACTGTAAATCTCAAGAGAATCAAAGTTTTTATTAAAAAAAAAAATCAGTGGTTTATTTTTGACAGAGAAAGGGAGAGACAGAGTGCGAGCAGGGAGGGGCAGAGAGCTACAAAGAGGGAGACAGAATCCAAAGCAGGCTCCAGGGTCTGAGCCGTCAGCACAGAGTCCAATACGGGGTTTGAACTCACGAACAGTGAGATCATGGCCTGAGCCGAAGTTGGACACTTAACCCACTAAGCCACCCAGGCACCCCAATTTTTTAAGAATAGCTTATAGGGGGTACCTGGATGGCTCAGTCGGCTGGGCGTCCGACTTCGGCTCAGGTCATGATCTCACGGTCCGGTCCGTGAGTTCGAGCCCCTCTTCGGGCTCTGTGCTGACAGCTCAGAGCCAGGAGCCTGCTTCCGATTCTGTGTCTCCCCCTCTCTCTGACCCTCCCCCATTCATGCTCTGTCTCTCTGTCTCAAAAATAAATAAACATAATTTTTTTTAAAAAAAGAATAGCTTATAGGATTGCTATGCTTGCATTGTTCATTTTATTTAAACCCATGTAAAGTAATACTGATTTATTTTTTTAAATGTCTGTTTACTTAAATTTTGAAAGTGTGCATGGAAGAAGGGCAGAGAGAGAGCCACCTAGGCTCTCCCATCCCCCCCAATTTATTTATTTTTTATGTACATGTAGAAAGTGCATCAAGTACAAAATTAAGAGCACCTATAATCCTACCACTCAAAAATAATCTCTGTAAACATTAAATATTCTTCAGAGAATATATACATGGAATCACTCTCTTATGTTACACGTTGCATATATCCTGGGTCTAAAATAATTTGGTGGCAAATGATACAGCATTGGATGTTCTAGTAGCCTTAAATATTTCAATATAAATTTGCATGGATGTATAAAAATGATATCCAGGCTACTGTGTCTGTCTCTTTAGTTTATGACTGCTGCTGCTGCCATCATTGATGTGGTCAATTTTGTTCATACATTTTGAATTTCTGATTGTCTTCTTAGCTTAGTTCCTATAATGGAGCTACCCAAAATGCATTTTTTTATTCTAAATGTATAGTTTCATGTTACACTTCAAAACTTTACGCAAGTTCTCTTCAACCTATCTGCATGACTAACCCGTTTTGTGTGCCTTCATTGACTACTCAGCTGGCCGAGTGCATTTTCTGATACAACATATGGAAAGTAGGTCTTTTCTGTCATGATCTATTTCTAAAAAGTTTCAATCAAGTCGTAGCCATGAAATACATCTGGAGGGGCTTCTGGGTGGCTCTGTCGGTTAAGCGTCCAGCTCTTGATTTTGGCTCAGGTCATGAGCTCACAGTTCATGAGTTCAAGCCCTGCGTCAGGCTTAGGCTGACAAGACAGAGCCTGCTTGGGATTCTGTCTCTTCTCTCTCTCTTCCCCTTCTCTGCTCTCTCTCTCTCTCTAAAAATAAATAAATAAACATTAAAAAATAAATAAAAACATTTGAAAATTCTGGGTATTATGTTTGTTTGTTTTTTTCTATTTCATACTATTCTCACTTTCTGACAGTGTTTTTTTATACCTTTAAGTGAGGTTAGATTGGAATGAAAGTAGCTTAATCATTGTCATCCTCTTGAGTATCATTGGAAAGCTCATAAAATAATGTATGCCAACATAATTTGAGAGCTCAAGAAATAAACCTGTTTGTTTTAAAAGACCTCATAAATAGTGTAAATCGATGATTTTGCGAAAAATTCTGTAATCTAAATGTGTAAACAGGGTATAGATATTGGCCTCTCCATGAGGGTTATGCTTATGATGGCTCATTGTTGCTGTTTATGTTGTTTTTCTTTCAGATCTCTTAATAGCAATAATTCTGGGTCAGTTTTATTTATTTATTTTTTAAAGTTTTTCTTTCTTTTTTTAACGTTTATTCATTTTTGAGAATCAAAGAGAGGCAGAGCATGAGTGGGGGAGGGGCAGAGAGCAAGGATACACAGAATCTGAAGCAGGCTCCAGGCCCTGAGCTGACAGCACAGAGCCCAACGTGGTCTCAAACTCACAGACTGCGAGGTCATGACCTGAGACGAAGACAGACACTTAACCGACTGAGCCACCCAGGCACCCCAAGTCTGGGTCAATTTTAAACTCGAGATCAAAAAATAAAATTAAGAAAAATCTAATATCCAAGGAAATACAAAGGGTTCCTTTGTCATTACATAGTGTCATTGAGTCACAAAAGAGAAGTGATAATCTCATTAATCTTTCCTGCCTTGATGAATTAGATGGGACATCATATCATTTTCAATGAATCATGTGTAATGAATATGTTAAATATTATTTTCTGAGGCTTAAGCAGTACACTGAATCTCTTTTAAGCTTTTCCTAGAAAACATAATATTATCTGACATAGAGTTTGATAGCCGACCTATTGTTTTTTTGCTTTTTCTAACTTATGGAGTCATCATTTATTACTTATGGATAATACATCCATTAAATATTGACTTAACACTGGGTCCATATTATCTTTTCTACTTATTAAACGTTTGTAAATAATAGACATGGCTCGTAAATATGTCTTTCTCTCTTTAAAAACTAGAATCTGAGACTGATGTAAGGCAAGAGAGATAAAAAAGAGAGGGGGAGAGAGAGAGAGAGGGGCGGGGAGAGACAAATCATGGTAAGAGGATAGTCCACAAGTAAATAATTTTACACATAAGTGTTCATCATGTAATCAAGAAAACTTCACACTCAAGGTTAAAGAAGATATCTGACAGAAAGTTATGGCAATATTGGAGAAATCAACTAAAATCTTTTCAAACAAGATACTAATGCACTGAAAATGAATTATAAAAAGTAAGATCTTAGTAATTCAGAAGGAATTATAATGAATATTTATGATACCTGTTGGAGGAAAGGTTAATATAATCTTGCAAATTTTAGAAAAAAATATTGCAGAAGAAAATAGGGTTGAAAAAAAAGTTAGAACCCTCTGGAATAATAATATTAAAAAAATAAATGGGGCTAATAAAATATTTACTGCAATCTCAATGAAAGGCCAACAATTTTATTATGTTATAATAATAAAAACTTGGAAAACCTCTTGACTGTAATCATGATTATAAACTATTATGTAAATAATGCATAGAAACATAAAAAACAAAAGAATCATAGAGTATATTAGGCAGTAGACAAAGAATGTATGCTACCAATTCCCTTCTTGCATGTAATTAATGGTAAAAAAAAATATGCCACAGAAATCATTTTTCCGATATTCCAGTATTGCTTGCAGCCTATCAATTTCCTGGCACATGGTAGACACTAAGGGCACAGGATTAAATTAAAGAGCTAAACTGTGGCTTCAGGTAGCTTAGGGTCTAGCTTTGAAACTTACCAACACCAGGTCATTAAGTTCTAGGTGTAAGTTTAGGGTCTTTGTTGAACAGCCAGCATGGTTCCAGGTCAGTAGTTGAGGGGACCTACTCACATCATTTAGAGATTTAGGGTGCCTGAAGTTCTGCCATTATCAGTGCATGGCTTTGTTCTCATGGTAGGTCACTATCAATCAGACGATGAAACAGAATCATAGATGGAAAACTTAATGGGCTAGCCAGTCATCAAATGGCCATTCCTAAAACAAAGTAATTTTTGTGAGCCCAGAAAGAAAAAGAAAAAGACTTCTTTCATAAACTCTTATGTGTCTACAATATTTAGTTTCATTTTTATTTTTTAATTTTCTTAATGTTTATTTTTGAGACAGAGAGAGACAGAGCATGAATGGGGGGGGGGGTCAGAGAGAGAGGGAGACATGGAATCCGAAACAGGCTCCAGGCTCTGAGCTGTCAGCACAGAGCCCGACGCAGGGCTCGAACTCACAGGACGACGAGATCATGACTTGAGCCGAAGTCAGACGCTCAACTGACTGAGCCACCCAGGCGCCCCTATATTTCATTTTAAAATGGACTCATCAATTAAGTGCTTTAAGCATCATGACTGTTGGTAAAGTGTTTCCATTTTTCCATTATCCAAATATCACATTTTAATAGAAAATTTCTTCTTAATAAATATGCAGGTTTGATTTTCTCAGATGAGTCCTTTAACTCTGGAAACAAATTGTCTTCTCTTTGTGTAAGTTCATAAATATAATAGATGATGGAAGTAAAGAAAGAAAATGCATGAATCCTTATATGCACAAAGGGAAATACCAATGTCACCTCTTAAATAAATTGCAGGCATGTTTTCACCTAAAAGTCCAATACTAGATTATTGGAATTTTGTTAACAGTTCTTTCTGTATACAGCTAGTTTTTTATATCCATGTAACAAGCGATAACGGAAACAGCTCCACATATCTAACTAGAAATACTTTGCTCATAACTGCTGCAATGCATGTCTTAACTTAAAACAAGGTATGCAAATATTATGTAGATATTTAAAAATAAACCTTTATATGTACATAACATATACAACCAATAGATAAATTATTCCCTGCTTGGTAAGACACTTTCATGTATATATTTTCTGTGTTTCCTATTTCCAGACACATGTTTCCAAACGTGCGTGCACACACACATATACACACACACACAGGTATGTTTTATATATGTATATACACTTGTTTCCAGAGCTTTTAAATCACTCTGAAAGTACAGAAATGATTCTCAGTGTTTTTACTTGTTCATTGTTGGTCAAATTAAATGCAGATTCCCTAATGGTGAAACCTCCTTAAAATAGTCAATAAAATTGGGAGAGATATTTAATTTCTATAGTATGAGAAACACAAAATGGGAATGCTCAACAATTTATCAAACTAGATAAATTTCATACTAGAAAATTTCAAACTAGATAGATTTCATTTTTCTCCTAGATGCTTACCAGAGTAGAAATATACTCTAATAAAAGGGTCTATATATCTATATCAATATCGATATAGATATATACTTTTATTTTATAAATAAGTCAGATTTATATCCACCTTGACTACTTGAGATTTTACTAAGGTATTCTTAGTTCACAGTTTTCTGCTTTTGAGATTCTTATATGAATTATGTATGACAACTGAAAACAAGAAGAGTTGAAGTGTGAAAATCTCTGAGAAGGATTAACACCCATGAATAGTCTAAGGATAAAGCTGCATAAGATTCTCTACTCTACATCAATATTTATCATATTTGTTGAAGTTATGAAACTCTATGATATTTAATGACAAATGTGCTTCACTTCAAAATATAGAAAGTATATCGGAAAAGGCCCTGGTGTCTTGTCAGTGCTAGTCTCTCTTCCACTGGAAGTGAAATACAAGGGATCCACAGCCTGTCACCAGAAGTTTCAAAGAGAGACTGTAAGCTACCTGAGGCCAGGGGTTAGGTCTTTATTCTTACCCTGTTACTCTTAGTACCTAGCACATGCTAGAAACTTGATAAGCAAAAAGCCATATTTGCTGAAACAATACATAAAATGGCAAAAAAATGGAAGAGGAAAAGGCTGTGTAAATCGCTCCCTATATCATACTGAGAGCCTGTTAGCAGGTCCGGAGGCATCCCAGGTTGCAGGTCTAAAGGAGTTTATTGAGCCAGTTTGTAGAAGTTCAGAGAAGTTAGGATTAAAAATAAGATATGAACTCATGTGTGCTGTTCTATTTTGCAACATATGCTGCGTATTTTTATGGATAATGTTTAAACTCTAAAACAGTGTGATATAGCATCATTTTGTCAAGTCACTTGTAACAGTGCCCTTGAAGAAGTTGCTGACCCATCTGCCCTATGTCCTGCCTGCTAAGACTTCCACCTGTACCAAGAAATAATTTACCCTTGTTTAACCTGACAATGTCTGCATCTGGTCTTCCTGTTATTCTGAAGCTATTGTTGGCAGTTGTTCAATACGTTGGTTATGAAGAGGAAATATGTATGTGTGTATATATACACATATAAAATATAGATACATATATACATACTTTAATATCGCAAATATTCCATTACTAATATGTACTTTATATGTTTTTAGCTATTTCATAGAGTGAAAGGGCAATGATTTAATACCAAATGCTTTCTTAGTATCTATAATTTGAAACTCAACCTGTATTGAATATAAACTATCATGAAATATTTTAGGTCACTTTTACTAGAGATGCTGTGCAGTAATTGATAGGGAGGCTCACCATGGAATTAAACACTCCATTCATTATTAGTAGTAGTAATACTAAGTTAATACCAGTTTAATACTAACCACTGCTGACTAAAAATTATTATAAGCTACTTTTTGGGGCCTAAGAAATGTAATGAGTGTTACCTTTAGAATTCCTTAGTACCATGTAGAGAGTGGACAGATGTAAAATGAAAATGAGCATATGTTTGTTTCCTTAAGTGTATAAATACATTTTATTCATAAAAGAATGTGAAAAGAGTTAGCTAAGGTTCACTTCAATCTGATATCTAAATTATACATAGTATGGCTTTCCACTGAGAAAAGAAAACCTGAATTTCTAATGTCTTCTGATGTTTCCCTTGATTTCAATAAAACTTAGTTTATGGACGTTTATTTTCCCTTATAAGGATGCCACTGCAATGTAAATAAGATATAGCCAGTTTTCAACTACTTATGATGGAACCAGCCTGCTGCTCTGAAGTGGGCATTTTTTTTTAAATTGTAAAAATACCCCTTACGATGTTCAGAATTTGATATTTGGAGAAAAAGTAAAGCAGTATATTTTGCTGGCATATCTGAAACTTTATATGTAAATTTGTTTTTTGTGATGAAATATTTCACAAAAATGTGTTATTTACAGTAGGCATATTTCTCTTGGTCAGCAAGCTTGTTTGATAGGTGAATAGATCCATAAAGTTGTGTATACACCCTTAGGCTGTATAGCTATTAGTCATGAACTTGTAGCCACTTGTGGCTTGTGATTTTTCCTGTTCCTTCTTCAAAAAATAATGTGTATTTTCTTTTGAAAGAGAGAGAGGGAGAGAGAGTGAGAGGGAGGGGCAGAGAGAGGGAGACAGAGAGTCCCAAGCAAGCTTTGCACTGTCAGTGAGAGCCCAATGCCAGGCTCAATCTAATGTAATGAACTGTGAGATACTGACTGAGCTGAAATCAGAGTCAGTCGCTTAACTGACTGAGCCACCCAAGAGCCCCCCTGTTCATTCTTAAATTCTCTC
Organism: Prionailurus bengalensis; assembly: GCF_016509475.1. Taxonomy (NCBI): domain Eukaryota; kingdom Metazoa; phylum Chordata; class Mammalia; order Carnivora; family Felidae; genus Prionailurus; species Prionailurus bengalensis. Next base: position 224,674,995 of record NC_057343.1, read on the forward strand.
TCATTCTGTTCTAATTTTTTCCACTCTGATTCTGCTATCTATACATTCCATTAAATTCTTTAACAGCTGGTAATACTCATTAAGTGCTATAAAATTTAAGTGTTACAGCTTTCTTTGTCCTCAGGCTTGCCTGGCCACTCTATTATATTTAAAATTAAGAGCAGTACTATCTCTTAACCATCATCCTCTTTAAAACATTTTTTAAAAATAGTATAAAATCAGTTTAATCACGAGTTACAAGAAATGTTTTGTGCAGAGGTGGGGATCAAATTTAAATTAATATCTCACCACTTTTGCCGTAATTGATAAAATTACTAAAATTATTAAAACAGGCACAATTTTTTTTGCATTTTGTTCTTTTATTGTTACATATTTCCGTAATGCTACAGTTTTGAGACTTCTCTCTCTGTATCATCTTGACACTATCATGGAATGATGAGCACTATTTTTCACTGTTCCCTGAAACCTGCACATTTTACAGTAATGTCCTTAATTTCCAAGAACCCCTTTTTCTGAGATTACTACTTTTCTTTATCATTTTAATGTTTAGTTACTTATTTTGAGAGAGAGCAAGCAGGGGAGGGGCAGACACAGGGAGTGAAAGAGTCCCAAGCAGGCTGTGGGGGAGCGGGAGCTTCAACCCACAAAACATGAGTTCATGACCTGAGCTGAAATCAAGAGTTGGACGCTCAAACGACCCAACCACCCAGGCGCCCCTGAGATTACTATTTTTCTTGGTAGATGCTTCTTATGTTGGTTCATGTAATTTTCAAATGTGCAGCATGTTTGACAAAATAAAAAAAAAATTGGGAAATGCATATATATTTGGAATATTTAGAGTATGTATTTAGAATAATCTATATGTATTTAGAATATACTATCTGCATTCTAGAAATCTGTTCAGATTACCTTGGTTTCTTCTTTCTGTTCTGATGGATTCCAACTGAGGCATTTTCTTTAAATGTCTACTGATTTTTGGTCTTCCAACTTATTTATGAATTAAGGGCATATTCAACATAATTCTCTGTAGGGTTTTATCTAAAGTTGTCCTGGGCCATTTCCCAAATATGAGAACCCAATTTAGCATATTTTTCACCATATCCAATGAGAACTTTGTAATCTTCCAAATATGGATTGATATTTCTATCCTTTTTTTTTCGATTTTCACATTGAATATACTTTTTTAGGACTCAAATTGTGTTCCTTCTCTTCACAGAACTCGTGCATTTCTATAAAACAGAAAAATCAGTTTAACTGATTCCAGCCTTTTCACCTTTTCATTTCCTAAAATAAGTTTATTATGTTAACAGAAATCAACCCAGAGGTACTAAGTGGTAGCAGTAGCTTTTTGAAAAGCAACATATATTGTGAATATATGCCAGTTTGGAATCCTAAATGTTACAAAAGCTAGATTTAGGTGGTATATTTAGAGTATTTACTAAGTACAGGTAATGTGATAGGGCCTGAAATGAAATGCAAAGTTATGGTAGAATTAACTTCTATGAATTCATTCATTATAGCCTTTCAATACTTTGAAATGATAGCTGTTATTTGAATAGTTTTCAGCTATAGATTTAGATTTTTGTAGCTATAGATATTAATCCTCTTTAGCTCTTTTGTTTAAAAGGTTTCCCCTTTTCTAGAAACAATTATAAGTCCTATAACTCGATTGATTAATGTTTTTACATTTGACTCCCCACTCCCACTCCACCGCCCCTAAATACTCATAACATGCAGACAAAAATCATAGCAATCAAACATGCCCATATTTTCACTAGACTCTAATGCTCCAGTTGTGCTCTGGTGGCAAGACATAAAGCTATGTCAGGATGACAGAAAGCAACGTACTGATTTTCCGTGCTGTTTTCTAGTCTGCAAAATAATCTACACTATTAAATCTACCTCGGGAAACAAGCTATGTATCACTGTGTCAGACTAAAGATGAACAGCAAAGTGGATTCATTTTTCTGGCAGAGAAGAATATGCGTGATATTCATTAGTTATGGTGTTGTCTGTAATTGTTTTTTAACTCTAATCATTGCATATTTTATTTGAATGGCATTTTCCTGCCTACCAATAGTGCTATTGAGGAAAATTACCAAACCAGAGAAATTCTAAAGATTGCTTATTGTTACTCTCTATTGTGCTGAAGCCCAAATATTGTAAACCAAGAACAAGACCATAAACAGCACTCTAATTAATTAATTAATGAGTATTTCTTTTGTAGGTACTAAGAACACATTTAGTCCTTGGGTTTTAACATATTCATTATTAATTCTGTGCCCAGACTTCCTGTATTTTCGTTATATTTAACTATACTCTTTCTAAATAATTTATGAGATATGATGAATATGTTTTAATCATATATATTCTGCATATTTAAGATATAACTGAGATTTTATGTTCTTTCCAAGTAGTCTGTGAGTAGCATGCATACCTTTCTGTCCTGGAACCCTGTGACAGATATTTTGAACACAGCTGCTTACATGAAATTCTTTCCTAGAAGATTAGTCTTTTGAAATATAACCCAAGTAATTGCTTTATTTAGTAATATAGAAACTATGTGTTCACCAATCATATCCCTGTTCAATAAGTAAAAATGGATGAAATAGATATTTGTGACAATTCAGGGGGTAAAGTTTCCATAGATTCTTTTTGTTTTAGAGCTTCTAGGTGCTCTAAAACATTAGTTATGATGTTGTCTGTAATTGTTTTTAAACTCTATTCATTTCACCGTTGAGATGGATCTTCATTTCTGTCAGAATTCTTCCTCTAGATTTTTCCCATATGAGTAAATATATGGAGTTTGAATATATGTGGAATATTTAGAGGTCTGGAATTGCTAACTTTGCTATATAGCAGCCAGTTCAATTTGTTGGAAAAATGCTGACAATTAAAACATGCAGTGAAGTGGTGCCTGGGTGGCGCAGTTGGTTAAGCGTCCGACTTCAGCCTGGTCACGATCTCGCGGTCCGTGAGTTCAAGCCCCGCGTCAGGCTCTGGGCTGATGGCTCAGAGCCTGGAGCCTGTTTCCCGATTCTGTGTCTCCCTCTCTCTCTGCCCCTCCCCCATTCATGCTTTGTCTCTCTCTGTCCCCAAAAAAATAAATTAAAAAAAAACGTTGAAAAAAAATTAAAAAAAAATCATTCAGTGAAATACAATTGCATTAAGTTACTTCAGAAATTTTTTTTTCTATTCTACGAAAGCAGAGAGATTGAGCTACTCATTAATGAAGAGTCTTATTAGAACTACATAATGTACTAGCATGATGTATGTGTGCATCCTTATATGTATTTTGACTTCAGAGCAACAGCAGGGTTATGGAGACACAAAGGGATCAGTAAGCCTGGAGATGTCTTCAAACAATAATCTGGGAAGAAAAGTCACTAGGTTATCGTTCAGCCACTGTTGATTATTCTGGATGATCACACAGGAAAAGAACGAAGGCATATATTTATATTTACATATAATATATATTCATATTTTAATTCTAGATTTTCAAATTAAGTGAGTTGAGAATTAGTCGCTTTTGTGTTTAGAATGTTAACAGATTTCATGACTTTGAAATGCCTCAGATTTCTAAATATTTATAACCATCTGGATGGATACCTCTGAATGGTGAGAAGTCAAAAGCAAAGCAGAAAAATGGTAGCCAAAAGCCAGAACTTTTCCTCTCACTCCCCTGCCCCACCACCACTTCTGCATGATTGAAGAGTAAATGTTATTCTTAAGATGTAAATGTTATTCTTCTGCAAAATGCCTTTACAATACAATCATTTTAGCACTCCTTTCAGAAATATATTAATCCAGAGTTCTGGACACTACAAAATAGAGTAACTATAATTAACCCAGTTTTTTTTTTTTAAATTTGAATTCCAGTAGAGTTAACAGTGTTATATTAGTTTCAGGTATATAACATAGTGATTTGACAATTCTATACATTACTTAGTGATCATCAAGATAAGTCTACTCTTAATCCCCTTCATCTGTTTTACCCACCCACCCCCACCCTCCTCCTCTCTGGTAATGATCAATCTGTTCTCTGTAGTTGAGTCTGTTTTGTTTTTTGATAGTTTAGTTTTATGATATCAGATCCTTGATTAACTCTGTTTAGGCTTCTCAGTCACAACATCAGTGGACTCCAATTAAACAGGCTATATCCCAATACTAAATTCTTGAGGATAAGAATAAAAGTAAAACGTTCATTTTAAATGTGTTGTCAGTTGGGGCACCTGGGTGGCTCAGTCGGCTGGGTGTCTGACTTGGGCTCAGGTCATGATCTTGCTTGCAGTCTGTGGGTTCAAGCTCCATGTCGGGCTCTGCACTGACAGCTCAGAGCCTGGAGCCTGCTTCAGATTCTGTCTCTCTCTCTCTCTCTGCCCCTCCGCTTCTCTCACTGTCTCTCTCTCTCTCTCAAAATAAAAACATAAAATATAAATAAATATGTTGTCAATGAATAGTTATCTTTAAAGGAAAAAAAGGAATTCTTCTAGAGAAAATACAAAGACTGCGGAATAACAATCCTTTTAAAGATGCACTTGTTCCATTTGTGTTATTTCTACTTTTAAGTAAATCGAGGTTTATGATGCCACAAATATAAATATAAACCTCGTTGATATTTACAGAATTTTGAGCTTTCACCCAGGATGGAAAATACTTCGCTGGTGTGCCATGACACTCTGGGGTGCATGCACTTGAAAGACAGCTCTTCTCTTTCTCACTGAGCCTTGGATTTCTCCTCAAAATTGTGCTCAAGTCTGCTGCAGCCAGTTGAAAGGAGCAGACACTGAACTTGAAACCTATTCACCCCAGATGTAATCAAATATAATTGGTGCACAAAAGCATGAGATAAACTGATTTCATTCTTAAAATAGCCAGCCACCATCACTGAACCCAAGCAATGAATAACCCAATCCAAGTGAGGCAAAAAGGATCCTGATCATTTTATTTAGTTCGTGGTGAAAAGATTTTAGTTAAAAAGTTGTGGGTTTAAAAATATTTGTCTGCCAGCTGACAAACTTTTGATAAATAATTTTAAGCCTTATAGTAAAGGTAATGTTTGTTTTCCATTTGTTAGTATCCATATGCAATGTAAAATAACACAGTAAATATCAAATATATATGTTTTCAATAGCTATTTGCAGTAAGCTTCCTAATTTTATGATTGAATGCACTCAGTTGTTTCTATATTAACATTGTATGGTTTATCTGATAACTTAAATTTCGCAGTAATTAGCAGACACGGTTGGTATGGAGAAAAATTTGGTGACAGAAAATTTTCACAATTACAGTTAACGTTTTCCACATGTCATGCTAGAATTATCTTGATAGTTACTGTTTAATAAATATTCTAAAACTAGGCTTTTTTCCCCCTTTTGTATCTGGAGGCAGTTGTTAGACCAAAATTGACCAAATGATTTATAACCATATCTTATCTATTAAGCAAAGCTGACATATTCTGATTTAGCCAAAAAGTAGAGTAATTTACCTACTTTACAGCAAAATTAAAGCAAAGGAAATTAATTTAAAACAGAATAATGTACTTATTTGAAAATTTTTCCCAGCCTGAATTCTGAAAAGAGCAGTATGTTGACCTGCTTATATTCTCTTTCGAATTTAGAGGGGATATTATTTAAATCAAAAACTTACACATAATTTGCAAATGGACAAGACTGAGCTGTGAGAATGCATATCTAGCTTATAGAGTGGAACACTTTATTTTTTTTTTTTAATGTTTATTTATTTTTGAGAGAGACAGAGACAGAATGCAAGTGGGATAGGGGCAGAGAGAGAGGGAGACAAAGAATCCAAAGCAGGCTCCAGGCTCCAAGCTGTCAGCACAGAGCCCAACGCGGGGCTTGAACTCACAAGCTGTGAGATCATGACCTGAGCCGAAGTTGGACACTCAACCTACTGAGCCACCCAGGCGCCCCTAAAACACTTTAAAATAGGAGTGAGATGTCACACATAGATGCCTTTATGTCAAAGTTTCTGTCCGGAAGCCAGGAAGTAGCTGCTACCTCTATGTCAAATACTGAGATGAGTTTCTGTTATCAAGCTTTGAAAGGAGGAAAAATGCACATACTTCAAAACTTGTTTTCCCTTTTCTAAACAGAAGACCAGGATCTAAGTATAAGACCCAGGAAAATTCATTTTAAAGTAGAATCTCTTGGGAGATACTAAGAATAGATTTAGTGTTACTCCTTTTAGGCCCAGGGAAGAAACATCCTGAGAGCATGTAATTTTGGGATGGCTCATTTAATATTTGATTCCCCATGTGGCGCTGCACATGCTTTTGTTTATTAAACATAACTTTCTTATGATTATGAAGTAGGTCAACTGTTCAATCTTGGAAAGCTTAAATTGATCCCTTGCTTAGACATAAGTATTATGGGGAAGAACAGTCTTGACCACTTTAATACACTTGCTTGAGTTGTTTTTTTTTTTTGTGTGTGTGTGTGTGTGTGTGTGCGTGAGCGTGCATGCACTTGTTTTTAACTTGAGTTCTTGAGCAAACTTTGGGCAAGCGGAATATGTTTCTTTTGTACCTTTATTTTAATTTTTTTAATGTTTATTTATTTTTGAGGGAGAGAGAGAGAGAACATGAGTGGGGGAGAAGCAGAGACAGAGGGGGAGACAGAGAATCTGAAACAGGCTCCAGGCTCTGAGCTGTCAGCACAGAGCCCGACACGGGGCTCGAACTCGGGAACGGTGAGATCATGACCTGAGCCGAAGTCGGACGCTCAACCGACTGAACCCCCCCAGGTGCCCCCCATCCTTTGTACATTTATTTTAGAGTCATTACAGATTATCAGGAAGTTGAAAATATTAGAGGGAGGTCCAGTTAACTTTTCACTTCTTCTCTTCCAACATTAACATGCTGCATAGATGGAGTACGCCATGACATTCACATTTGTACAATCCATAAAACATATTCAGGGCCTTTTATATATGCACTCATTTGTGTATGTGTATAGTTCTTTGGTCTATGTAACAACAATCAAGATGCAGAATTGCTCTATCACCCTGACTCCCTAGTGCTATTACCCAAATGCAAAACCATTCAAGTGGTAACCATTAATATGTTTCTATCCCTATAATTACTTTATTTCCAAGATGTTATGTAATTCCCTTGAGGTCCATCCACATTGTTGAATGTGTTAATGTTTCGTTCCTTTTTATTGCTGAGCAGTATTCCATAACTCACAGTTTGTTTACCATTCACACATCAAAGGGCATTTGGGTTGTTTTCACTTTTTGATTATCATGAATAAAGTTGCTATGAACATTTATGTACAGATTTTTGCATGAGCAAAAGTTTTCAATACTCAAGGATAAATGCTCATGAGTACATTTGCTGCTTTGGATGGTAAATGTATTTACAGTTTAAAAGAAACTGCTTATCTATTTTCTTCCTTTTTTAAAACATTTCTTTTTTTTTTAAGTTATTTTGCGGGGGTGGGGGGGAAGACATTGGAGGTGCAGAGAGAGAAGGAGAGAGAGAATCCCAAGCAGGCTCTATACTGCCAGAAGAAAGCCTGATGTGGGACTCAAACTAACAAACCGTAAGGACATGAACTGAGCTGATACCAAGAGTCCGATGCTTAACTGACTGAGCCACCCAGGGACCCCTGCCAATCTATTTTCAAGAGTGGCTGTACCATTGTAGTTTCACACCAACAGTGAATGGGTGATACAGTTTCTCCACATCCTTGTTGTCATAGACTCTGGCTCTTGTCCAGAAAGAGAGCAGGAAGCATTATTAAAAATGCAAGAGAGGGTAATGTCCTGGAGGCTACAAGAGCCCTGAGTAAGGGTCCTTGCTCCATTTTTATTAAAATCAGAAGTCTTACAAGCATGATGGACGTGCGCAAAGAGACAACGAAACCATGAATATTAACTCACGTACTTGGGGAAAAAGGGGTTCTGGGATATGCAGTGTTAGGCATTTGGGTCAATACAAAACAAGATTCTGGTGCTGGGTGGAAGGTTGTTTACAGCAAATAGGAGGAGCCACCTCTTTACCTGAACTGGTCTAGGAGACAAGAAAAGCTTGCTACCCCAAGGTCAACAAGGCACCTTTCTTTTGCTAATCAGCTCCAGTCTGGGCAGCTTCACCCTGCTGGGTTCTAAAGTACTGTTTTCCTGTTTACTTAATTTGGTCCTTCTTTCCTGCTATTATACTAAGTTGGGGGCATTTCTGCCCTGAATACCTAATCTTCTTTAGCTCATCTTGGATGTTTTCATCCTGAGATTCCCTATTCCTATATCTTTGTCCCATAGTGAGGGCCTTTGCCCCTTTTTCCTAACCTTATGTACCTAATCTTCGATGTTTTCATTCAGTGGCTTTCTAATTCTTTATGCCTTACGAACCCATCCATGCAAGCTCAGAGAATTCCCAAGCTTATTCCCCACACCATGTCAGCATATTTTGTTTCACACATTTTACCAGATGTTTAGTGATCATGCATTGTGGTTCTAATTTACATTTCCTTAATGGCTTAACAATGTTGAACATTTTTTCAAGGGCTTATATGTTATCTGTATTTCTTATCAAAAGATTTCTCCAGTGAAATGTCTGTTCATTTCTTTTGCCCATTTTCTAATTGGATTGCTTTTTTGTTTACTGTTGAGACTTGAGAGTTCTTTATATATTTTAGACACAAGCCCTTTGTCAGATGTGTGGCTTGCAAATATTTTCTCACAGTTGTATTTTGTCTTTTCAGCCTGCTAAAAAGGACTGTGAAGAGCAACAGTTCTTAATTTCCATGAGGTCAAATTTATCAATTTTTTTATCTGTTGTTGATTGTGCTTTTGGGGTTAAGTTGTAGAATTCTTTATAAATATAGACATATAGAGTGATAAGATATGTAATATATATTACAAGCATATTATATCAGATATATAAAGGGATGAGAATATATATATATATATATATGAATCTCCTGCATATTTTTTTCAAAATAGTTTTTCTATAAGTTTATGGTTTTATATTTACATTTAAGCCTTTTATTCATTGTGAGTTTTTGTCTCTTGTTTTATATAAGGTAGGAAGTTTAAGGTATTTTCAATATGTATATCTTCATTGATTTTCTCCTCTTATTGCCCTGGCTAGGACATCCAGTAGTATGATGAATACGAGTGGGGAGAGCAAACACTCTTGCCCTGTTCCTGATCTCAGGGAAAAAGCATTCAGTCTTGCAACATCAAATATATTAGTTATAATTTTTTTGTTGTTGATGTGCTTTATCTATCATAGACGTATCCTCAAATCATAGATTTCTAAGTGCTTTGTAATGAATGGGTTTTCAACATCGTCAAATGCTTTCTTCTGATATGATCATGATCTTTTTCTATATCCTGTTCATCTGGTGGTTATTATGTTGGATTTTTGAATATTTCACCAGCTTTAAATGTCTTGAATAAATCCCACTTGACTATTGTATGTAATTTTTTAATGCTTTGCTGGATTGAATTTTTTCTTAGTGTTTTGTTACAGATTTTTACATCTACATTCATAAGAGCTATTGTTCTGTGATTTTCTTGTTGTACTATGTTTGGTTTTGGTATCAGGAATACCAGCCTTATAAAATAGGTTGGGAAGTGTTCCCTCCTCTTCTGCTTTCCAGAAGAGATACGTGTAAAATCGGTGTTAATTCTCCTTTAAAAGTTTGGTAAATACCCTAGTGAAATTGTTATGGCTTGAGAATTTCTTTTTTTCTTTTTTTTTTTCAACGTTTATTTATTTTGGGACAGAGAGACAGAGCATGAACGGGAGAGGGGCAGAGAGAGAGGGAGACACAGAATCGGAAACAGGCTCCGGGCTCTGAGCCATCAGCCCAGAGCCCGACGCGGGGCTTGAACTCACAGACCGCGAGATGTGACCTGGCTGAAGTCGGACGCTTAACCGACTGCGCCACCCAGGCGCCCCGAGAATTTCTTTTATGGGAGTAAGTTAATTACTTAATTTCCTTACTGATTATTGGACTGTTTAGTATTCCATCTGCATTCAGTTAGATTCTTCTCCCCATTTTTGAGATATAATTGTCTTATGTACTTCCTTTACATGCATTGAGCACCACATCCTATGGTGTAGTTATTTTGATTCACCAAAGAAATACAGTTTAAAATTCTAATAAGAAGGATAGTATATTGCATATACCCTTTTTTCCCATTCCATTTATTTTCTTTCCTTCAGTTAATATTTTATTTTTGTTTAGAGAGATTTCCTTTAGCCGTGATTAAAGGAGAGGTTCACTGATGACCAAAAAAATCACATTTACTTCTCAGAAAATGTGTTTCTTCCCCCTCCATTCTGAAAGGAGAATCACCGAATATTGAATTCATCGTTGACATTACTTTTAGTACTTGAAAAATGCTGTGCTACTTTCTTCAGACCTCTGTTTTCAGATAAGACATTTGCTGTCATTCAAATTGCTCTTCTCTATATATAATGAGTCCTTTTTCTTTGGTTGCTCTTAAGACTCTTTTCTCTGATACTATTTTTTAGTTGTTTAATTCTGATATCTTGGTATGTATCTCTGGGTTTATCCTCTGTGGGATTCACTCAGTTTCTTGAATCTGTAGGTTTATGCATTACATATTTGGAGAGTTTTCAGTGTATTTATATGAGTAAATTTTCAGTTCCACACTCTTTCTCTTTTTGCAGCTGCAATAACATCAATACTATATCTTTATGTAAGATCCCTGAGGCTCTGCTTAGGCTCTGCTGATTTTTCATCTGTTTTCTTTGTGTTGACAGGATGCAGTAAATTATTTTGATCTGTACTAAAGTTCACTGATCCTGTCTTCTGTCATTTACCTCTGTGGTTGCTCCCATCCAGTTTGTAGTACTGTTTTTCTTCTTGTGCTTTTCAATTCTATATTTCTATATATTTTTTTATGTTTTAATTTTTTTTGAATATTTATTTTTGAAGCTGAGAGAGACAGAGTGTGAGAAGGGGAAGAGCAGACAGAAAGAGAGACACAGAATCCAAAGTGGGCTCCAGGCTTTGATCTGTCAGCGCAGAGCCTGATGCAGGGCTCAAACTCACAAACCATGAGATCATGACCTCAGCCTAAGTTGGACACTTACCCAGGTGACCTGCCACCCCCCTACACTTGGTGCTTTGTTATAAAGTTTAGTTACCTGCTGAGATTTTCTACCATTTCCTTTTTTTCAAGATAATTCATAACTGATTGTTGAAACATTTTTTAATGACTGTTCTAAAATTCTCCAAAAGAATTCCAAGATCAGATAATTCCAAGATCAGATTCATTTTGGTATTCGTGTTAGCAGATTGTCTTTTCTCACCAAATCATGAACGTCTTCATTCTTGGGATGATGAGATAATTGGGATTTTGTCCTGGACCTTTTGGTTATACTTAGGAGACTCAATCCTATTTAAATCAACTATGTCAGCTGTTGCCTTTTTAATGTTTTGTATATGTTCTGGCCTTCTTTGTGGACTATGGGTTCAATTTAATTTTCAAGTCCCTTGTAATATATTCTTATCTGTTTTCTTTCTTCCTTTCTTTCTTGCTTTCTTGCTTTCTTGCTTTCCCTGGGTATTCTGGGTTTCTGGCTCGGTCCCTGATGGTTCTGCCTGTAGGATCACATAGTGTTTTCTTGTCCCACCTTCTGCAAGTGGGGAAAAGCACGTGGGGAAATGTCACCAAGCTTGACTCACTCTCTGTCACTGTTGAAGAGCTGGCAGTGGCTGGGTCTCAGTCCCCTCATGCCTCTAGGTAGAGGTCCAGAGACACCAGGGTTTCCTGCCACAGTGAAAGATTCTGCCCCACTACAACCCTGGGTGTGGAATAGGGGTGGGTCCTGCCCACTTGGTGTTTGCTTGGCTTCTCCTTTCTGGATGATTTGGCAGGAGAGACAGGTTCCTCTTGTTTCTTATTGATGGTTCCAGGTCGTATGCTTCTCTGGAATCCAAGCTAAGATGAATGGTAAATTAAAAAAACCCAGGCAATCTATTGCCATGTCATTTTTTTAGTCCTAGAGTCCGTATTCAGGCACACTTTGACTTTCTTACTTTCAGAGCCTTTTATGGTTGTATTTGATTATTTCTAGAGTATTTAGTTGTATTTAGAAGGGGGGTGTAGGGAAAAGTAAATCTATATCATCTAATGTGGGCATGTGCCCTACATATTGAGGAAATGAATGTAGCATGGGTGTATCCAGATGAATAAACACACTAACTTAATATATAGGGACTAATTACATGTGTATTTTTTTTTAAACAAAAGCATTGAGTGAAATGGGCACATGATAAAAATGAACTCTAGAAACAGAAGGTACCACCATGGGTGTAAGGAATTCTCCAAGTATGGGCAATGTTGAAAGGGGATGGGGATTCATACATTTCTATCGTCTAAATCAGTCTCAGCAGTTGCCACTAAAAATAAAATCTTAGTATTAGGAGTGGTGACTCTAGTACCTTTATTGTGTACACAGTGTAGAGATTAGGATTTTCTGATTTTTATACTTTATTTATTAAGTACAGAGTTGTTATTGTTTTCCCAATGCTAAATCAAGTTTGAATAGGTGGACTTTGTTTTTTTCTCTTTGCAGTCAAATATAATTATATTAATAGACAAGGGCATTTAGATATTTAGATGAAAACAAAACAAAAGCTTGGCAGCATGTGTAATTGGAAATTCTAGTACTTATTAGGAGATTGAATGTTAGACTAGAACAATCATCTGGAGGTTATAAGAAACACATTAAAATAAAAAAGGAAAAGGTAAAAGATGTCAAGGTGCTTCCATCCCCACTTCTTCAACTCAAATAGATCTTTATAAATGGATATAAATTTATCTTATTGGCTGAATTAGTTAACCTGTTTTTTATGATAGTGGTACCTAGAATGGTTGAAGTCAGAATGGGTATGTGTAACTACTGCCTTTTAGTCGTACAGAGTAACTATTGGAAAAACAAATAAACAACAACGACAAAAAGCCTTCCTGAATCTAATTTCTTATAGAATTTCTTCTCTATAAATTAATGACTAATAAGATTTCCCCAATTAGAATATCAATGGATTCTTTTTTTCTTTATAGGAAAGTTTTAAATATTTGTTTGGCTAGGGGCGCTGAGTGGCTCGGTTGGTTAAGCGTCTGACTCTTGATTTTGGCTCAAGTCATGATCTCACGGTTCATGAGTTCTGTGCTGTCAGTGTGGAGCCTGCTTGAGATTTTCTCTCCCCCTTTCTGCCTTTCCCTTTCTCTCTTTCTAAATAAATAAATAAATAAATAAATAAATAAATAAATAAATAGTTTTGCTAGTTTTTCATGTTAATATTTAATTACACACAGAAGATTATAATGTTCTAAAGATCAGGGATCAGGAACTAAAAATAGTTTTAAAAGTATTCGCTGCAAACTTTAGGTCCTGATACTCAAAGATTCATAGCATATTATGCAACTTTTATATGTTGGCATCAACAAAAAAGGGTTAACTTGTTTGTTTTTATTTTCTCTAAAATTAGATCATAAAATGTATGGCAGATGATGGATCAGAGGACTGTTATTCAAATATGGTATTTAAATCACATCTCAGTTTATAGCTTGCAATGGTTTTTATATCTTGACAAGATTGGTTATTTACAATCCGAGTTCAATCTCAGGATTCATATGTTTGGATTCATTCTATATCTCCCTGAAATATTACATTTAGCTTCATGTTTCCTTCCAATTCACTTTGAGAACTGAATTACTTAGATTGATATGGTATAGTGGAATGAAAATGGCATTTGGATTCAAGACACAGTGTATGAATTTGAACTTCACCATAAAGCAACTGTGTATGCTTGTGAAGTTTTTAACTTTTCTGATTCTTGCATTCCTTACTGGAACACAGGATTGCAAGCATTTGTGTCCTGTGTAGCTCATGGTCTTGTGAAATCGTGATTCAAGGTAAGATGAGAGGATGTAAAAGCCCTTTATAATTATTGTATCATTATCAGGGTTTCTATAATTTTCTCCGTACAACAAACTCCATTAGCTGAGACTAATCTTCAAGAGGCATCATGCTACCACCTAGCAGAGAGTTTGTCATAGGGCAGACTTCCCATTTGTGACACGGTTCCCTTGGTCCCGTCTCCAGATCCTGAATTTGGTGTGTGCTAGGCATCAGTCCCTATAGGGGGCTGGAGTCCCATCCAACCGCGGCTTTGACTGCCTCTCCCTGAGGTTCAGGGCATTTCTTGACATTGGCTGTCCACTTGAGGTTCACCTTATGTCTCTGCTTCGACCTATTTGACATGTTTCTGTTTTCTGCTCAAGGTTTGCCCTGGCTTTTGATCTGATGTCAAGCTAAAGTCACGTTCCTCACCTCATCTCCAGCAGGTCTCAAAGCGGGGAAGGCTAAGAAAGGTGATGTCTGTCAGCCTTTTGGAATCCTTTTGGAAGGATTCAGCCTGTGGGTTGACTTGTTTCAGGAGAATATCAGTAGAATGGCATATTGAAAGCCAGTAGTCAAGGATCAAAATTATCTCCTAGAGAATTTTAGAATGGACATATTTTCTGTGACAAATTTGAACATTTGTATAAATATAGCACCCTTGATAAATAAATATATTTTATTTGTACATACATCTGGATCCGGGGAGTCACTTCTCAATGGCAGAGTTCTTTTTTCATCTGTTAGTGATTGGGTGATGAAAAGTGTATTGCATTTAATGTCAAGGGCCAAGGGCTTTAAGTATGAGGATGATTTAGGTTGTACCAGGTAAAGATGAGAATCTGTTGAAGGGAAATCATATCTGACTCAATTTAGAAGAAATAGCCTCACTGAATTTTTTATATTCTTCTTTAAAAGAGGAGTCTGTATCCTCCTGAAATTTCAGTGATGTTTTGGCATAGGACCTTTGCCCATGGCACAGATCTCAGTGATTTTGATCCCTGGCTTAATACATTCTTTGATGCTGAGCCATTATTTAACTGTCTAGTATGTCCAGTTTCCCTTTGTAATCCATTTTCCTGATCATGTCTTCATGTCCTTGACCTAAACACACTGCCATTTCTAGGCTTACATGAAGCTCCAGGAGTTTGGGTTGAAGGGAAAACAGTGTAGTATGATGAAATATTGTGATTTGGAAGGTAAGACATTTGTATCAGTCATAGTTTCTCATGTAGCTTCATATATATTCTTAAGTACAAATGTGAATGATGCATCCGCTTTCTTTTCCAATAAAAAAAAAAAGGAGAAAGACAAGATACTTGAGATAGTTCTTAAAAATAATGGGACATGGGGAGCCTGGGTGGCTCGTCAGTTAAGCATTCGACTTCAGCTCAGGTCATGATCATGCAGTTCGTAGGTTCAAGCCCTCGATTGCTCTCTGTGCTGACAGCTTAGAACCTGGAGCCTGCTTCAGATTCCGTGTCTCCCTCTCTCTCTGCCCATCCCCGCCCACTCATGCTTGCTTTCTCTCTCTCTCTCTCTCTCTCTCTCTCTCTCTCTCAAAAATAAATAAAAATAGTGTTTTAAATAAATAATTAAGGGACAAGAGTGCCTGGATGGCTCAGTCAGTTAAGTGACTGACTCTCGATCTCTGTTCAGGTAACGATCTCATGAGTTAAGTGACTGACTCTCGATCTCTGCTCAGGTCATGATCTCATGGTTTGTGAGTTCAAGCCCCACATCAGACTCTGATAGCACAGACCTTGCTTGAGATTCTGTCTCTCCCTCTCTCTGCCCCTTCTCTTCTCATCCTCTCTTTCTATCTCTCTCATTCAACAAAATAAATGAACTTAAAACAATGATAACAATTAGGAGCAGTCTGGAGCAGATGTCTGGATCTTGGGCGGTGAAGTCACACAACCTATGTTCAATCCTGTCTCAACCACATGTTTATTCTGTGTCTTTTGCCAAATTGTTTATTCTCTCTAAAAATCGTTTTATATACACTTTTTATTAAGGGGATAAGAAATGGAAAATATATTGAATCCTATAATAGGCTTTGGAATACAGAAGTAAATAAGAAATATGTAGCTCTTGTGTTCTACTTGAGGAAAAATAAGTGAACAAACAATACAAGCTCATGGGACGGCTTTATTGTTGTTGTTGGCAAATGTGATGAAGGGAATGAACAGATTTTTGGAGAGAAAGTACAAGGAGAAGGGTCTCGTTTTAAGTAGCATATTTGGAGAACCCCTTTCTGAGGCAATGCTGTTGAAGCATACTATGAAAACTGAAAAAGAACTAGGGAAAGCATTCTCTGGATCCACAGAACCAGTGAGTGCAAATTTCAGCATGACATCTTGATCAGTTGGAGCAAACGGGGGACCAAAAAGCCGTCAGGAGTGAGGCATAACTAACAAGAGATTTGGGGATATATTTAGAGATTTATATAGCCATCAGTTTATGCAAAGCTATGAAAGCCAACTAATGAATTAGGAGGTTTTCTAAGTACAGATCCAAAAGGGTTTTGACACCATCTGATACACATTTTAAAAATAGTGGTCTGATTGATGTGCCAGAAAATGAGTAGAAGGCAGCAAACATCTGAAGATTAAAGATCTGTAGCGAGGAGAATAGTGCAGTGACTTAACACAGGGATGACTCTGGTGTAGGCTAGGAAGATGGCAGAGGACAGGGGACATACCTAGGCTATATTTTCACAATATTTACAATATATATGACTTGTTGAAATATACTTAATTATTATTATTCCTACAAATTCTCCATGTTTGATGTTGATTGGATATCAAATAGATTTTATCGTTACAAAGTTAATAAAATAACTAATAATAAAATCCATCTGTTAGACGGCTTTCTTTTTCTTTTTTCTTTTCTCTTCTTTCTTTTCCCTTTTTTTTTTCAATATTAGGTTGTTTAAAGTACTAGTCTCTCTATAAATAAGAAAAGACTGTCAGGTTACTTGAAAACATTGGTAACTTTCAGCATTTCTTGTACAATCACCCAACACTTGTCAAAGATTTAGGAGCCATGTTCTTTTGCCTGTACCACTGGAGTAAATAATGTGAATAGAATAAAGAGTAACTAAAGCTAATAAGTCTATTGATTTTTTATTTACAGTCTTACAAAACCACAATTTAAGAAGTTGAAGTTAAGTTAACACCCCCTTTAACTAGATAGGATTTTTTTCAGGCCACATAGTAATGGGAACTCAGTGCAATCGCATGTTTTTTTTTTTCCACATCTTAAAATTAATAATTCAAAATGATCACTAACAATATACCATCCCATAAATTGAGGTGAAAGCTTTGCTCCTCAGTATATATAAATTGCATTCCATCCCAAAGATAGAAAGAAAGTGTCTTAGGCATAATTACTCTTTAAGACACAAAGTACTTTTCTAGCATTATGTTTTAACTCATAATTAGTGCACACAGAGTTAGAAATATAATTAGGACAGAAAATTATATCAAAAAAGTCTCTAATTTCAGTATCCTTAGTGATAATTAAAAAAAGAATTGTGCATTTTTTCATCGGCGATGTAGTGGTAAAATCAGCTATGAAGCAAAATCAATCTGGGTTCTAATGTGAGAAAATGGACATATTTATACAAATTAAATTACTAAGAATGTAATAAAATGCTAGACAGGCGTTATTGGCTGCTTGTAATTTTAAGAAAGGTAGCTTTTTTTTTTTTACTGAATTTCATAAATAGTAGAGATGTTTATTCATAGATTACATTTAACATGCCACTGGATTAAAAATAATAATAATAAACTTTGATATACAGAGAAAAAAATAAGTTTGGATTTTTGTTGCAGAATTTGTTTTAAATGAATTTTGCTGGCAAGTATTTTGATCTTTTTTGGGAAAAAATGTTGAATGATGAAAGATCAGTTATCCGATGAATTTACTTTTTCTGAAATTATTCATAAAAACTATTGGTTTTCTTGGTGTGTAAGAAATAGCCATCCCACTAATCCTAACTCCAACTCAAAAAATTATAAAGACATACTCAAAACTTGTTTAAGTACATTAAAAATTGCATTAAATTAGTTTTTTTTTTTAACTGAAAACATGTCCTTGAATAGAATACCTTCATAACTTTTGGAGACATATTTTAGGCAAGGACATTTAGTTTTTCTTAAATGTTTGGTCAATACTACTTAAAAGTACCTAGATATATACTCTATGTCCTGAGAATTATTATTTCAGAAGCAAACTATTACAGGCAAAATCAGGTAGCTTAAGCCATTGATCACAGTAACTGGAAAGTATGTACTACAAGAATAGTAGATGGGCATGTTCTTGAAATTTTCAATGATTTTTACAATTTATTTTGATTACATTTTTTTGGGGTTATAAGATGGAATTATAAAATAATGTCTCTTATTGAGATATGAAGTACATTATATGATAATACATCTGATTGCTGAAAGTTGGCATCTCTATTAAATCTTTGATCAAAGATATCTGATGCAATCATCATCACCATCATCATCATCATCATTAAAAATATAATAACTTTGACTTTCAGTCAGGAAGGGATAGGAAACCCAGGGATAGGAAAAAAGGAAACCATGACAACAGAGTTAAGTTTTCCTTACCTTTGAATCACTGAGTCCTCAGTCCGTCAAACTTCTCCTTTCCTTTTGTCATGGTTTTGGGATGTCCCGTGTTTCCTGAATGTTTCGTGGCTTCAAGGTATATACTGTTAAACTGAGTTGTTTTTAAACAATGAATAACAAAAGATGAGTCCAAGTATCCATTGTTTAAATAAGAAAAACCACTGGAACCTTTTTTGTTCTTTAAGACCATGGTATTTCAAACAGAAAGTCTCATTCTTCTCAACCCCACATGCTTATTGATCTATGAATATAGATTGTCTTTTCTGAACTGTCCAAATGTTTGCCTACCATGTTTTAATTGGATTGTTTGTCTCATTATTATTAAATTGAAAGAGTACTTTTAAAAAATGTGTAGTGTCCATAGTGAGGATACTGTTTGATTATACTTTTCTTGAAGTTGTGTGTGTGTGTGTGTGTGTGTGTGTTGTGTGTGTGAATCTGTACACATGTGTATTTTGTTGTATGTTTATGGTACTGACTTGCTATATAAGACATTTGCAACCCCAAATAATTGAAAAGCATTATTCTAGTCTGTATTTATATTCTACCTATATTTTTCAGGTTCTCCCTTTCCAATATTGGCACTCAGCTTAACCATCTTTGGCCATTGTGCCTCACCACATTAGGCCCGTAGTTAAATCACAGTTTCACCACCCCACTTAATGCCTCCATGCTGATTTCCTGTTAAGAATGTCAGTTTCTATTACATAGCAAGTGCTCAAGAGAGATTATTATACAGAATGAAAAATTACCTAACCGAAAACATGAATGATAAGTATCCAGAACTGGCCCTTTTCTGTAACCACAAATAAACTACTATAATAGACCCTTCCTACTTTAGTTCTTAAATTTCTGCCCCTCAAAAGTCTAACCATGGAAACTTAGAATCTTGATATTGGTAGTTTTTAAACATCGATGATGTTTAAACTAAGTAGATAATCAAAAGTGATTAAAAATCTTATTTTTTAAAAAGTTGTTTTAATTATTTATTAACAATATCAGTATGTTTAATTACTTGAAAATAGCATACGTAGTCATACCAATCGTTGCAATGATATTACCCTATGAAAAGTATATTTGAAGTTAAGATCACATTAATCACAAGCAATATACAATTATCATTACTTCTGTATTCATTAGGGACCTATTTTAACTGACATATTTGACAGCTTCTACATTTTATTTTTAAATCTTTTCCCAAAAAAAGGAATTTTGTATTCATATGCTAAGTAAATAAAATTAGCTCTAGTGCTATTTTTTTTCAATTTTTAATATCTTTTTTTTTGAGAGAGAGAGAGAGAGAGAGAGCGAGCAAGCGAGCAGGGGAGGAGCAGAGAGGGAGACATAGAATCCAAAGCAGGCTCCAGGCTTCGAGCTGTCAGCACAGAGCCTGATGTGGGGGCTCGAACTCACAAATTGTGAGATCATGACCTGAGCTGGTCCCAAGCTTAACTGACTGAGCCACTGAGGCTCCCCTAGTGGTATTTTATTTCAAGGGATACCTTATGAATCCCACAGTGTTTTCCAAAATGCAAACATTTATATTATTCCAGACCATCAAGTTTTTCTTTTGTTTTCCTTTGTTTTGTTTTAAGATACCCAAGAAACAAAATTGGGGCATAGTTGCAGTGTCTATCAATTTCATTATATTGTAAGTATGATAGTAGCTCTTTGACCCCTCTTTTTACAGAAGTATATAGCACATTGTTCATAATCCTTTTTGTATTGCTTTCAATTTTTTGAATAAAGGTATACAATATTTGAAAACAAGATTCAGAACAGTTTAGGTTAAAGGACTCTCTGTGACAACATTCCCATTGTTTTCTTAAACATTTTGTACACATTTTTAGCCAGAGAAACAAATATTGTTTATAATTAATTCTTTTAAATATAAAAGAAATGTTCTTTAACTCACTTGTATGTATTTCTTGTTGAAAAACAAAGCTAAGACAAAAAGGATCTGTTGCTCTTTTCATGCCTAAGGGGAAATGATTAAACCTAGCAAGACAACAAATGACTCAACAAAACAAAACAACAAAAACCTGTAAATCTACATTTGAATCAACTGCCTTGATGCTGAGAATTAAAGCAACATTTTAGGTTTCTTACAATAACAGAATTAGAACGGAAAATGTCACAATGTTAGCATGCTCTGTGTTATCACACTGTATGCATATGGATCGTCTAAACACTAGTTGGTGTCACCATTATTATGTAGTATATCTTATATATGATCTACAGAAACTGGAAAATAACAGCCATTTCAGTTACACCATTTAGAGCAACAATGCTAACAGATTAAAGGAGACTAATGAGGAGAAAAAATAATTAGTAGAAACAAACATGGAGAAGACATTCAGAAGAAAGAGACAGAGAGGGAGAGAGAGATCCCTACTGCTCCTAAAATCTAGCTCAGCTTTTATGAATGACAGATACATTAAGATTCTTCCTTTTCTTTAGCAAAAAATGGTTCTTAAGTAGTTCAAATTGCTTAACCTCGTTAAGGATGCTCATAGAAAATACAGTGAAGCTTTTAAAAACAGTGCATCCAAAGTCTGTTAATACTCTTCTTTCCAGGTTGGGACAAGTAGATGAAACGTTGCTCTCAAGATTCAATAAGCTGGTAATTAACCAGTGTATTGCTAATGAACTATGAGAGCCCTTAAGAAATTTTGGAAGGGCCTTCCCTTTAGAAGTACAAGAAAAATACAAACAGCAAAAGACCACTCCTTGGAAAAAACAACTTAATTTGTTTCCCCACTCCCAAACTGTGTTTTGGAAATCTTCTTATGCGTAGGAAATACGAAATAAATTCATGATATTATGGAGCCTATTATTTTCTTCCCACGTTTTTTCTTGGATTATATTAACTGAGTAACCCAGGTTTTAAGATAAAATGACAGGATAGGCCCAAACTTACCCAGTTTGATGGATCTAGAGCTTTGGAGCCTATCGATTTCCTATGCAAGTTTAAAAATATATTAATCACATAAAAGCCATAGTTTAAGCACTTGCAAAAAATAGAAAAAGCGATGCCTATGT
Organism: Prionailurus bengalensis; assembly: GCF_016509475.1. Taxonomy (NCBI): domain Eukaryota; kingdom Metazoa; phylum Chordata; class Mammalia; order Carnivora; family Felidae; genus Prionailurus; species Prionailurus bengalensis. The sequence goes on from NC_057343.1 coordinate 224,696,595, forward strand.
AGATGAAAGCAATCCTTTGTGTGCCACATATCATTGTTGAAGGTGCCACCTTAGACTCCCCTGTATCCACACCTCTAAGCTACATTTTTTTTTTTCTGATAAAGTCCCTCCAGTGCATACTTTCTGTGCATGTGAAAGTTCTTTTTTATTATCAAGTGAAAGCAAAATGGGCATTTAAAAAAAAAAAATTCTTCTGGCATGCTTCAGGCTTCACTGTGTAGTAAGAATTCTTTAGGGAACTGTTCGTTTGCAAATGGCCTTCGCATACCTGTTAGAAAGTGAAGACTGGTGCGTAAAATATCAAAACATTTAGGAAAGATGGAAGAGGAATCCACTGGATTCTCTTCATCCCTAAAAGAGAAATGTTTAGTTCTCAGAACCTGACTTGCAGCAGAGTGTTATATATATATATATATATATATATATATATATATATATATATATATATATATATAAAGACTCAGTTTTACTTCATTCTACTGCCCTGAAGGATGCAAAAATAGTCCAGTTCATTAAAATCCTTCAAATCTAATGTCCCTGAAATTGTCCATTTATTAACTTATTTATTCCTTTACTGAACAGCAAGGGAAATATCTTCTCCTCTCATGAAATATATATATACATTAAATTAAATGCTTGAAACATATTACTTAGATGGGGAAGAATTCAGGAGAAATTGGGTTGGGAAATGCAGTGAGGAATATCAACATTTAAGAAGCTATTAGAGATACAACATGTATACATGTTGAAATAGATACAACATGTTGGAAATTGAACATTTTAGTCTATTTCAGCAGATAAACCACACTAGAGGTAAAAATTGGCAATGCAATAATATATGTTTATTATCTAAAACCATGAGAATACCTACGATCTCTTCCCTAGATGATGCACAAGTTAAAGACATCCAAAACTGGTCCTCTTCAAAACCTTAAAGGTCAGGAGAAGCCTCAGAAAATGAGGATAAGAAGAGGTACCAGTAGGTAGGAAAAAATCCAGGAGACTCTAATATATTGGAAACAAAAGAGGGAGGAATTTGAAGTGAGAAAGAGTAATCAACTGTTTAAATACCCCTGTTTGGTCAAGAAGAATGACATCCAGAACCAACTGCTGGATTGAACACTATGGAAGTCACTGGATGTCTTAAGAGCAGTTTGAATGGAGTGATGATAGCCAAATGCTGACTATAATTGGTGCAAAGATGAAAAAAGAAGAAACATGTAGATAGTGGGTATAGGCAGCTTTTTCCCAAAATGTTGCTTTCAAGAAAGTGGAGAAATGGTGGAATAGATAGGGGATTGGAGCCAATATCATGTGTATATTCATATACTGGTGGAAATATCTAAAGGAAGTAAGAAAAATGATGGAAGATCAAGAGGGAATGATTGATGGAATGCTTATCTTAAAAATGTAAGAAGTCTAATGCTCATGTAGATTATTTGGGATTTCATGGTATCACAAACATAGTTATTGATATTAAAAATAGAGAGAAAGCAGATAGTATGGGAAAGGATGTATGTAGGCAGTTAAATGTTACATTTCTTCTGGTCGTTCCTGGTGGAAAAAGAAGTACAATCATCACTTGAGAGTTAAAGATGGGGGATAAAATAGTAGAGGTTTAAGAAAGTATGAATGGATCATCTGGTAGTGAAGGGTATTGAATGGAGCAAGGTTGTACAGTTTCCACAGTATTGGGAGTAATAATCATACATTTCATGAGAAACCAGTGAGCATGGACACAGGTATAGAGGAGACAAAGAGTTCAACTTTACTGGTGTTACAATTTAGTCAAATGATGAGTTTAAGTATTTGAAGAAGAGGGATGTAAATGAATTGAGTATGTATGCAAGGGGTAAACAGGAAAGTGAGGGCATGGTGGATGTAAGTGCTATTAAAAATGGTAGAATCACTGGACTGTATATTCAGGGATGGATAAAGAATTGCTAAAGTTGGGATGATAAAGTGAACCAACTGAAAATATTGGAGATGGTGGGGAAGCAGTGATGCCTACAAATTGAAAGAGTGGAATTTATTATTAAGAGAAAGTCTAGTGAATGGCCGTTGTAGAGAGGAGTTGGGTTATGGGGCAGATCAGTATCATTGGAGTAAAGGAAATCAAGAAATTGAGAAGCTGAGAGCATCAGGAGGTCCAGCTATGTGGATTTAGATGGAATTTTTGCAGAGAATGAGTGATTCACGATTTGAAAAAGGTGGAGATGGGAGAGGCTAAATAATACACATTCTTTCATAAATATAAATTGTATGCTAAATATGTCTTCATGTGGCTATAAAACAGAGCCTTTCCCGTGTCAGTGTTTTTGACTGTGAAATTCTCAATGTATTCCTAGCAGTCTGGAACTTATGTGTTTACTGCTTTCTCATCCTCCAAATGCCTGTTAGGTTATTAGAGAACCATGAATCCCAAATATAGGATGTGCAGTGCATCCTTATTGGCTTGCAAAGTGATATGCTTTAGCCATAAATTTTAATCCATAACCTCAAATCCCAACAAAAAATTATACACTTTAATTGAATGAAAGGCAGACTGGGTAAAGAGGTCAGAATGAGGAAGTTGGCATTATCTTTATTTAAAGGGGAAGAGGGATGGCATAGGAAAGAGGTAGACTGAGAGAAAAAGGAGAAAATGAAAATTAAAAGAGAAGAAAGGATAGATATATAAATAGAGTGCTAAACACTCAAGAAGCCAATTAGGGAGGTACACAGGCCAAGAAAGGGATGTTGGATACAAGAGTTAATACGATAGCAGAGAGGTATATGAAAAACTTGAAAGAGATATTTTGAACAAAATTCTCACATTAACACTCAGCATGAAACAAAAAGTATTAGTCATGTGACATTTTTCCATCTCTAGACCTGAAAAGCTTACAGATTCTCAGGCACCCGCCCCATATACAAATATTAATGAGACAACTTTTGTATCTGATTTGCAGTCAGACACCAGCAACAGATTTTAGACTTTCTACCTTAAAATTCCCTGTGTCTGAGAGCTTGAAGGAGCCAGTGCTGTATTTAAAGCAGAAAAGATTTTCATTAGGGAGTCATATCAATAGCCCTAATATCCAGGTCTCAATTTAAATCATGTTTGTGGGGAAAAATATCAATTACAATTTTAAAAGGGCATGTTCATTTCAAAAGAAAATAAAATTTCATCTTGAAGTCAGTTGTATATATATATGTGTGTGTGTGTATATATATATATATATGTATGTGTATATGTATATATATGTATGTATATATGTATGTGTGTATGTATATATATGTATATGTATGTATATATGTATGTATTAATGTATATATGTATATGCATGTATGTATGTATGTATATATGTATATATATATGTATGTATTTTTTTTCCTTTGTAAGATCTATAAAACTGAGAAAAAATTTGTAGATCTGTGTTAGCATTTGAACTAAGTTGAAGTTATCTTGGCAGATGAAATCACAACTGAGATTAGAATTGAGAAGCCATAAAATTTTCGTTGACAAATCCTGTGTTTGAACTAACAGGAATCATTTTATTAATCAAATATGTGAAGGATTATGATACTCTTAAATAATTCTTCAATGTGACAAAATTTGTAATGTAATTTATCTAAATGGTGTACCTCCTGTGAGTTCACTGGCATGGTACGTCTAATACTATTTGCTTACATGAATATTTCAGTATTTGAGTACATAGCGAACCACCCCATGACTGCAGCATATATTTCAACGATATCCATCAAGATGCAGCACATGGCAAGGCCTGATCACCTTTCCTTCTCAGATTTTCCAGGTTTTGATTTATTTTCCAGCCTCAGATTATTTTCTGACACTTTTTTTTCTTATGAGTTTTGACCTGGGTTAGTAAACTACAGAAACGTCTTCGATATGGATTTGAGTATTTGTTTTTGAATTGTTTTACTTTGTAAACGATGCTGGCCATGATCTTCTCTAGCTATATTGTGGCTCTTATATAATATAACTAAGGCCTGTTTTACCAGCTTAGCAGTAGAGATTTGGTTGGCGCTCAGGCAACTTGTTCTCTTAGCAGCATGCTTGGTCTCTTGTAATCAAGACCCTCTGAACTCCTTGCACTTGCTACCTTACAGTTTTATTTCTCTTCTCACACACAAGTGTCCCTTGGAGCTTTATGGAGCCTCTCAAGCGGTAACCACCTAATCAATATTTCATCCTTGATCGATAAGATTCTAGAACACGAAATGCCACTGTGGAAAATGTAGGAAGCCCTTCTCTATCATCTTCATGGGATGATGGGATTTTTTTTATTTTTAGTATTTGGATTTTTTTTCTTTTTCTCCTTTCCTCCTGTGCTATAACTCTGCGTCTTCAGCGTGTGTATATTGTGTGTGTCTCCTTTCTTACTCTACATTTAGCTTTTTAACACATTCCATGGACAATATTTGATAGTAATTACAAATGCATACTCTGACACCATGTCCCATGAGTTGGAATCCCAGCATTATTAATTATCAGGGATGTGTGTATAAGATCATTAGTAAGTCACTTAGCCTAGCTGTGTTCCATTTCGGCATCTGTATACTGGGGATGATACGGTGACCCCTCACGACCTTTTGTGACTAAATGAGTTAATATAATATTGCAAAGGGCGAGCTAATATAATATTGCAAAGTGCTTTGAATATTGCCTGCCATATACTAAAACTCTTCTTGGTGGACGTCAGTTACCATTCTTGCCTCTAACTCTGTCACTCTCATTATGCATTTTAAACTATTTCTGTCATCTAAGTTTCTACTTGGACCACTACTTCTCATTGTGATTGAGTCTAACGAGCATCGTCCCTGCCATAGTAAGCCATTGTGCTTTATATTTTAGTAAATCATTGGAAATATGGGAATCCTGAAATAGTTATGGGTATAATATGAAGATTCAATGTAGGTAAATAAACTTAGCTGAGTCCAGTTACTATTAAAAGTGAAAATAAAAGGTAGTGCCTAGACTACAAAACTCAGCTTAAGGTAGTCACATTAGCACCCTGCAGTGTAAGGCCTTGATTAATCGGGCCTTTGTTTTAAAGTCCTTGTAAATAATGCATTAAATACCATGCAGATGATTCCTGATTTCTGGGTTTCAGAATCTGAGGAGAATAATGCTGAGAACAAGTTAAGGAATTCACTGATTGATTGATTGATTTGTTCATTCATTCAATCAGACATCTATTTATTCATTAAGTAGCGCATGTGTACTCTTGAGTTAGGAGTTCATATTTGTACAACCAAGGTGTTTTTGCATACTTATGGAGACTTAACACATATGCACCAAAGTTAAAAAGTTGTTTGACAAGGCAAATTATAAACAAATGAAAATGCCCTGTTCATAATGATTTCTGTATGCACTAGTTTTCTGCACCTAAATATCCATCTTTATTCCCAACATGTCATTTACTGGTCACCCTAGGGTCCTTTATGCTACTGTTCCTTCCTTTTATGGCTTGCTTCCATTTCCCACAGAAAATGTTTGAGCCTATCTAGTGAGTCAGCCTTTCCCCTGATGCCTGTTTTGTCTGTGTGTATAGTTAGTACTGTTTTGTTCCTATGGAGCCTTTAGTTGTCATCAGTAGCTATGCCTGATGCCAAATTAAACCTACACGATTAAATAATTTGACTCAAAGACCCCTATTTTGAGTCATCTAGTACTGATGATGGGAAGAATTGGTGACACATGCCTGTCAGAAGATTTGTCACAAAGATTGGTCGGGGCCTTTGTCTTTTCCATTGATTTTAGAAAATAAGAACGTATGTGTACTTGGCAGGTGTAGAGATTCCCATTGATTATAAAAGGTAGAAAACATGTCTTATCATCTTAAAGTAACTCCCAAAGTATTTTAAGGAAGTTTACTGCCATTTTATAATCAAGAATAGAAACCACTCTATGAGGCTGAAATCTCAAAAAACAATGGAATATGCTATAGTCCTCTTTCAACCCAGTTTCTGGAATTGCCTCTAAGTTTCATCAGCCATAAAATGGCATGATAATATTAGTCCCCGTGTCCAAGGGTGTGGTGAGGATTAAACAAGGTCATGTTTTAAAGAGATTAGTAGAGCTTGACTCTCTGAGCAGTCAGTAAGTTTATTAACAGATCCTGAGGTTCAAGGTTACATTCATCTGACCAAATGATTCATGGCAATACCAGCTTTAGGCTCTTATCTTCCCAGGCTCAGCCCTGTGCTTCTTCCAGTGTTTACTTTTTTCCTTTCTTTCTTTTTTTTTCCTTAATATTCTTGGCCTTTCCTTCCTTCTTTCTTTCTTTCTTTCTTTCTTTCTTTCTCTCTCTCTCTCTCTCTCTCTCTCTCTCTCTTTATTTCAATTTTGTATGTAAATTCTATACAAATATATCTTTATCTACCTATATAAACTAACATATATATATGTGTGTATATATACATATGCATATATGTATTTCTTTCTTTAAAAATACTTTGTTTCTTGCATGCAAATGTTGTGTATCTGGTCATACTTTTCCATGTGAAATTTATATAATACTTGGCCATTTATAAATCAAATGCAAAAGGAAATAGACTTGACCATATTGAGTATACTTATCTTTTATACTTTTAAGAAACTTTTATGTAGTTTTTCCATAAAGCTTTCCATGCCAGACCTTTTTAAAGTATTTGCAAGCATTGGTACATTTATATTAGTGGTTTCTAGTACTGAAAAAACATAATTCATTGGTGAACAGCATATGTGGTCGAATCTCTTTTTAATATTTCAGTATTTGGGTACAATTTAATTCAATTTGAGTGTATTTGGACTGCAGCCATTGAAAGCCATGGGGTTTCTTTGCAGGTAATCTAGAGAAGCTTTTGTCCCTTTTCACAGGGTTTGGGTATTGCTTGAACTTCTCCATGGCAATAAATCATGCAGCATAGGGCCTGGCATGCTGTGTTGTTAGGAGCTCTGCATGATCAAAGAGCAAGTTGTGTAAATAAATAGATTTATCTCAAATAAACACAATAAAATAGAATGGATTTAATAGACATGAAATCTCTTGTAGGCTCAGTGGCCAGATTCTGTGTAAAGGCTCAGAATCACAATAGAGAGCAGAATAGAAGGCATGCCATCTACTGGGTCAGAGAGCCAACACTTGCAATTTATTTACAAATAAATGTGTACATCATAAATTGTTCAGTTTTCTAAAGATAAATTGAGACTCAATTAGACAAGCATTTCTTAATTTACATCAGAAGCATATTTTGTTTCTCTGAAGTTTTCTTTTTTTTTGTTTTGTTTTGTTTTTTTGTATGTAGTCGTGGCAAAATTGCTTTCCTGCATTAGAAAGCAGTTAACCTGCGGTGGCTCTCATCAAAATATGATTTTATTAAAGTAACATATCACAAAAATTTCTTACATCTGTCTTTTCATACTGAGTTTCAGATCTTGTATCTTTAATATTAAAAGAAATATTTTATTACTACTGCTATGATGTTGGCAGCACTTATGCGTTTTAAGAGTTAATATGTTATAGTGATTAAGAGTTTAGTTTCTAGAGTTAGGGACTTTTCAAGTTCAGTTCAAGTCTCCACCACTGTATAGTCTTTTGACATTGACACATTATATAACGTCCTCTATAAAGGGAAATCAAGAATCAAAAGTGGGGGCACCTGGGTGGCTCAGTCAGTTAAGTGTCTGACTTCAGCCCAGGTTATGAAGTTCCCATGCTTCCTGGGTTCGAGCCCCACGCCAGGCTCTGTGCTGATGGCTCAGAGCCTGGAGCCTGCTTTGGATTCTGTGTCTCCTTCTCCCTCTGCCCCTCCCCTGTTTGCACTCTGTCTCTCTGTCTCCCAAAAATAAATATTAAAAAAAAAAGACTCAAAACTACCTCATAGAATTTTGTGAGGATGAACTGGGTTATTACATGTAAACAATTTTGCATGCCACCTAGAACACATTTGGGGAGGCTGTTCTGTATGACTGTCTCATGTGTCTACACGTCTTCTGAGCAAGAGGCATTGACATGCCTGTCTAAACCATAGGTCAGAGATAGGATAGATAGAGATGCATTGAACCATGGATCACAGAGATCGAAATTCCCCTTCCCGAAACAGGGAACATTTATTTATTTTTGTTTAGCACTTAATAAAGATAATGTCTCCACCCCGGGGAAAGATCCAGCATGTCTGCTAGGAGCTAGCTTTAAAACAAAGGGTTTTCTAAGTTTGGGATTACTCAGTATATATATGGCTGTCCAGCGTACCCACAAGCTATTTCACATGGTCCCCATCACAGTTGTGGGGCAAAGGTTACTAATGGGAACATGAAACTCATGCTGCCTGATGTATCCTGAGTAGTGATGTCTTTTGTCTCTGAATTAGGAACCCTATGTTTTTTTTTTTTTTAATTTTTTTTTCAACGTTTATTTATTTTTGGGACAGAGAGAGACAGAGCATGAACAGGGGAGGGGCAGAGAGAGAGGGAGACACAGAATCGGAAACAGGCTCCAGGCTCTGAGCCATCAGCCCAGAGCCCGACGCGGGGCTCGAACTCACAGACCGCGAGATCGTGACCTGGCTGAAGTCGGACGCTTAACCAACTGCGCCACCCAGGCGCCCCTTGGAACCCTATGTTTTATGCTACCATTTATAAAACCTCAGAGCAGGCGAACTTGGCTTACAAGAAGGGTAAGATCTTAAATCCTTCATAGTTACTTGATTACATAATTCACAATCAATAAATATTTTCTGCTGTTAGTATTATTTACTTAAAGAAGTCATTGTAGGGACTCCTGGGTGGCTCAGTTGGTTGAGCGTCTGACTTCAGCTCTGGTCATGATCTCATGGTTTGTGGGTTTGAGCCCCGAGTCAGGCTCTGTGCTGACAGCTCAAAGCCTGGAGCCTGCTTCAGATTCTGTTTCCTTCTCTCTCTGCCCCTCCCCTGCCCACGGTCTGTCTCTCTCAAAAATAAATAAACATTAAAAAATAAAAAAAAAAAAAGAAGAAGTCAAGTCATTGTAAAAATCCCAACACTGTCACAACCAATAGAAAGCCAATTGGCAAAAATAACTCTATAGCAATCCATTTAATATTTGTTTTCTTTATTTTTTTTTTTTATGAATGAGACAGGGCTTAGGTTAAAATACTTTTTAATGTTTATTTATTTTTTGAGAGACATAGAGAGAGCACAAGTTGGGGAGGGGCAGAGAGAGAAGGAGACACAGAATCCGAAGCAGACTCCAGGCTCCGAGCTGTCAGCACAGAGCCTGATACGGGACTCAAACCCACAAACCGTGAGATCATGACCTGAGCCGAAGTCAGACACTTAACCAACTGAGCCACCCAGGTTCCCCTACACAGGGCTTAGGTTAATCAGACTATGGTCTAGCTATTTGGATCCTTCATCTAAATATGGATTTATTTACATAGATGATTTCTATGTTGAAAATGAAGTTATATGTGTTTAAAAGAATTAATGAATATGGTGGCTAGCCACTACCTTCTAAACTCCCTAGGCATAATTTATTCAAAAGAAAATGGAAAAAACTGTTTATAAACTTTTGGAAATTGGATCACTGATTTTCATGTTAGTAGCAAAATGAAACTTCTTGCCATATCAAATCTTTTTTAGACTCTACATAGAAAATATGCCAAAGCGATATAATTATATGTGAGAGTCCATTTTATTACTAGAATTTGCTTAGAGCCATTCAAGCCATTGAATTAGAAAAGCAAGGCTGTTTTGATTGATAGAAAAGTTGAAAACTAGGGCTTGTAAGTAAGAAATGTTAATCTTTTAGAATTTTGTTTTAATCTTTATTTTTGAGAGAGAGACAGAGTGTGAGCACGGGAGAAGCAGAGAGAGGGAGACACAGAATCCGAAGCAGGCTCCAGGCCCTGAGCTGTCAGCACAGAGCCTGACGCAGGGCTCAAACTCACGAACTGTGAGATCATGACCTGAGCCGAAGTCGGATGCTCAACCAACTGAACCACCCAGGCACCCCAGAAATGTTAATCTTATATTAACTTCAGTCTCCAAAGTATCATTTTGCCTTGTTTTATTTTTAAGAAATTGAAAAGAAAAATACTTTGAGTACCAAAATATAAGTAATAACCTGTAATAAGTGTTTAAAGACTACACTTAGCAAACTCGGGACATTCTTCAATTAAATAGGAATAGTTTAAGCAGCTTTATCCTGAGGTCTCTACGGTACTTAACTGGATAATAGAGTGAATTAATGATTGCCCTTGAATTGGTATAAAACATGGTTGCTATTTTATTTTTCCTATGGTTTTAAAAGTAGTTAAGATATCTTCTAAATGAAATGAAGGGCAAAACTTACTGATTCTCCAAAGCCCCAAGTGTCAGCAGAATAATTTGAAAATCTACTGTGCCACTTCAAGTGTGCGGGAAGTATTCGAGTTGTGTTCCCTTTTGGGGGTGCTGGGGCTGCATACTTTCAGATTCTGCCTGGGTTCCCAGTTCTCTTGGGTCATAACTCTACTCTTAGGCTCACTCAGCTGCCTCATCAACACTGCTTCTTTGCTTCCTGTATGTAGCTAATTTTAAACTTGTGTTAGAGGATTCCTAATGTCTTATCAAAATTTAAAATGCTGTAATGGGGTAAAAGGAAAAGAAAATAGAAAATCATATAAAAAGATACTAAAAAAACAACAACACTAGGGAGTAGAGCTGAGTAGAGAGAGGAGGGGCAGAATATATCCTGGGGAGTTGATTTAGGGAAAAATATCCAGTATCAGAAGAGCATACCACTGGAAGCATCCCCCCCCCCCCAATTGTTTCTCTCATCAACTAAACATAACTTATGTTTTGCCTGTTAATAAGTGTTTGTTACGAATTCATGATTGATGACCATTATATTTATAGCTCTGCTCATTGTATGAAAGTTACATTCTGTTGGATCAAAAGTTAACCAACTAAACCAACTAAATGGCGCTACCCCCACGGAAATAATTATGTTATAGTTTTGCCGTAGAACACAGTCTTCTTGCTTGTTCAGCCCATAACACAAGTCCCGTAACTGCTGCGTCTCCCTGGGGGGTTGGTATGGCATTTCATCTGCAGCCACTTTCCCACAAGAGGTGAACAACTGCTCCAGGCAGTTGTCAGGATTTCTGCAGTCTAAATCTGAATCTTTCACAAGTTATCCTTTTGAGAAGAGTATAGTATGATATAATAGGAAATTCTTGAAGCATGGTCTCAGATATTTAAAGAGCTTTGACCATGACATTCAGGGCTTTAAAAATAACTGCTTTGTCCCTTTATATATTATCCAGTTAGTTATTTGGCCTGAGTTGGAGATATTGTGATAAGAAGCATGGGGAGGACAGACTCTCCAGCTTTCCCATGACTACTGTTTGAGGATGTGCTCTTTTATTTTCATTATAGTCCAGTCTAGAAACATAGATGCTGCATTTTTCTGCTATATGTGGGAAGTTGGAGGTGTAGTGACAAAAAGAAAGCAAATTCAACCATACACAAGTGACAACGATACTTAAGAGAGATAATCTCTTCCAGATCTATTGATGTATAACAAACAATCCATGTTTATTGGTATAAGGCAACAACCTTTATTATGTTCACAGTTTCTATGGATGAAGAATCAGACAGGAGGACCCAAAGGGCATGGCTTGTCTCTGCTTCATGTTTCTGGAGCTGCGTAAGGGAAGATATGAAACGCTTGAGGTTTCCTAACTGGTTACTGAAATTATCTGAAGACTCCTATATCTGAGTTGAGGTTCATACATCTAGAAGGCTGCACTCAGCCGGACCCCTGTCAGTACATGCCATACGTCCCCTCTCCATGTGACTTGGGCTTTGTTACAAGAAGACAGTTCATGGATTTACATAGTGGCTCAAGTCTCAATGAGCAGAAAGTTGCATAGCCTTGCGAGACCTAGTTTTCCAAGTCACGGTATTGCTTCTGTGTATGCTGTTGCTCAAAACCAACACAAATCTGCCCAGGTCCAAGTGGACAATACAGAGAATCCACTTAACCTTATGGCAGGACTGATACAGAATTCATGTGAAAGCTGTTACCAAATCTAACTTTAAGATAAAAAGGGTTATCTTACTAACGACTTAAAAATATAGCAATCTATATAATATATAGCAATCTCTAGCTAATTTGGAGGTAAGTCAATATTTTCCTTTTCTCTGTAAATACCTCACAATGAAGGAACATATTAAGCATTTAAATGATACCAAGAGGACATATAATGCTTTTTTGGCTCAGATTTTTGATTCCTTAATAATTGCTCATGTATTCTTCATGGGAATAATAGTAAAATAAATGTTTCAAAAGCTAGTAAAATTAAACACAGAGAGTATATACAAATTTCCAAGGATGAAAGAACAATTTCCAGGTAGAGAAATAAGACTCAAACCCACCGAAGTATTTGGCATCTCAGTGATTTTACATTTCTTTTCTGTTACAAGTTGACCAGGATCTTGTTAATAACAGAGAGGACTTTTAGGAGGCTTTTTAAATCAAAAACATACATCTGATAGGCTCAAATATATAATATTAAGCTGCATTATAGCATTTGATGCTTACCTGACAGGCTTTATCTACTGTAATATCCACAGAATTTTTCACTAAAAAAAGTTTGTTTCTATGTTTAGCATTTGTGAACATTTTGATCATTTTTTAAAAGCACCATTTTGTAGCAATTTCAAGCTCATTTAGCCATATCACAACCTGATGGAGAAGTGTTAATACTGTTCCAGTTCACTGAGCAAAAGCAGAATATATATGAAACATGAAGGGAACAAGAAATCATTTCGTTTATATTCCTCTATTAAGCTATTTCATCAGAAGTTCATCTTAAAGGGGTGGGAATAGTTACTCGAAATGAAAACTACTCTCCTTGCAAACTGAGATTACTTGCGACGATTCACTGAGAGAGGAAAAGTTTACCTGTGAAACTGTTCATTCAGTAATACCTCCCATCTTCCAATTCTGATGTTAGTGTTGTCCTTCTTCCGTAGCATACGCCAGAGAGAAATGTGAGGGACCTTTACTCAAGCCAGTGGTTTTCAAACACCTTGGTCTCCGGACCTTTATTTTTTTTTTTAATAGTTCTATTAAACATTCTCGAAGGCTCTAAACAGCCTTACCTTGTATGGGCTTTATTTGTTGATATTTACCATATAAAAAAATAAAACAAAATTTTTATGAGAATTTCTCTCCTCATACTTTATTACCAGCATAGTTTTTAATTTTTTTTCTTTGCCATTGTAAGTGAAAAATATCATGTAGATTTCATTGTATTATGACCGAGGTTGCATGTCTTTTCATAAGAGTTTGCATTTCTTTTGTAGTGAAATCTTTATATTCTTTGCACAACTGTATATTGAGTTTTGCATTTTTCCTTTCAGGAATTTTATGTTTCAAGGTAATTTGTCACTGAGATGAGTTGCAAAGTTTCTATAGTTTGTCTTTGATTTAGACTTTATGTTATTGTTATTTATGTGTATTTTTCCAATTTACAAAATTGGCTTGCCACTATTTTCATTTGTGTTTTCTAGTTTTTAATTGCAATGTTCTTTCTGACTTAAAATCATGAAAGACCCTCCTGGTTTTTTTGTTGTTTTTTTTTTTTTTCAAGGGCATTGTGTATATCTAAATGTTTGTGCTTTCCAAAATGTACTTTTGTATCATGTTTGAGGTAGTAATCTCATTACATTTTTTTCTAGATGACCAAAAATTGTCACAAAACAATTTTTGAATGCTTTAGCTTTTTCTTGTCGCTTTGGAACGGTACTTTTACCTTGCACTAAATCCCCTCGTGTGTGTATAGGTGTGTGCATGAGCTCACTTTGTTCTCTGCCTCTTAATTTCACAGGTGAGAAAACTAACATTATATGTTTTATCTAATATGTATTATTTGGTAAAGAGCAGTTAATGTGAATACACTTTGGGTGGATGGTGATTTTAGAGAAGATGGTGGTAGTGACAGAAACAAGGTTAACTGTGCATCCGGGACCCAAATTCCTGCCTCTTAACATCCTTTCTACAAGTCACACTTGTTCACCACAATGTACCAAACCCGTTGCCCTTTCTTTTTCTTAGTGCTTCTTCAAGATAACTCACATGATTAGTTTGCTCGCAAATGCTTCACATCTGAATTATCTAATGAAAATCAAAGGTGAATTCGAATTTTCTATAGGATATCATGATTTATACCTCAGAAGTTTCAAACGTAATAAGATTTTAAGTAGTGAGTTCTATTATGCCATACGTTATAGTATAGAACACAGTATTTTCTAATGCTGTCTCTGCAATTACTTCAAAATGGGTTTTGAGAGGTAAATATACCTATGAAGTGATCTACAAATGCAGAATCTGCCATTTACTAGGCTTCATTGTTCATTTATACTATAGAAATCACTATTTTCTGTGTAACTGAAAAGGGAAGAGAGGTAACACGGATAGAGACACTTTAATATGTTCGGTGTTTTTAGAGGTTTATTTCTTCATTCGCCATTTGTTTCCATTTGTCCATAGGAAAACATAACCCAGAAAGCACATTGCAAGTCTATACTTTGTACAGTTGTCTCCTTTCTTTATATTCTTACCACCATTTTTTGGCTCATTTTGGATCAGCACTCCCATCACGTATTCAAAGTAGAAAGGAGAATCCCTTCTTACATCAAACCATTTGACATCTGTAAAAATTTAAATAGAATAACAGGTCCGCCACGATAGACCGAAAACTTTATTTACATGGTGCTTTTGAGATCTCTTTCTACTTTCTCAAGAAATGGTCTAATTTTGATTAGGCAATTGTAAAAAAAAAAAAAAAAAGTCTCGCCTCATTTATTTAATTATATAATTTTTAAATTAGATATTTACTATATTTTTTGTAGTGGTTTTGTTTTGTGCTTTGTTTTGTTTTTCAGGACATAGAAAGCACAGCTACTAATGCACTCCTGAACATACAAATGCAACCTCTCCATTCATCTGTGTCTCTGAGTCTTGATACATTGGGGCAAGACCCAAAGCACATGTCATGATGGATTATGTTTACTAATGCACAGATAAATTATTGTGCCCTACGTTACCTGAATTTTCCCCAAGATTCTGTGTAAGATAACAGAGATTTAAAACCTTGTTTCTCCTATAGGAAATAATGAACTGTGATAACACAGTGTAATAAAATCTAATCAGCAAACGCTAAGTCATTGTTTAAAGATAAACGTGGATTCAGCTATCTGAGAGTGTATCGACTTTCAATAGTTGAATTGTCGTATTAAAAGTTACTCATTTTCTGAGTTGTTCCATTTAAACATCAGAAATCAAGAGTGACACTGACATATATTGGCTGTATATTTGCATCCTTGTACACATGAAAGTTTTCCTCAGTGTATAAAATTCTCTGCATTTGATGGATGCTGCTAGAATGTTAAGACAAACATCATTTTAGAGACATATAATTCTACTTTCCTATAGAATTATGAGCTTCTGAAGACAGGATTCCTCTTTCTTCCATATCTCACTTCTTTCCTTCAGCTGCCCAAGAATTACTAGCTATTAGTACTTGCCCACTGTAGAGGCTTAATTCAATGTTATTTTGAGTTATATCAAGGCGCTAAATATTAAAAATGGAATTTGGGGCCACATTACATAATGCTTTATGGTTTAGCATGTGTTTTTAGACTATCAACTTGTATACTTTTTTAGGCATTGAGGAAATGTGACCATAAATAATGTAGTGTGTTCTTCCTTTAAAGACCTTGCAATAAGTTCTTGCCTGAATATGGTGTCTATTGATGCACATCTGCATCCATTAACTCTTGTTGACCCAAGAGAGATAAACTGAATGAATATCACTTGCTGCCTTTATGTAGAAGTTGCACCTCAGAGAGCTGAAACAACATTTTCCAAGTCTTGGGCCCATTAAGTGGGGACTCAAGAATGTGAAAGCAACCTTTTAAAATCTCACCCTAAAGTCGTTTCTATTCTTCTAGACTGTTTCAGTTTGGATGCTGAGCTCTCCAGTTGCTTAAAGTAGTTTAAGTCTTCAGGATCATGATTCTAGAAGAAGATACAAATGTGATTTTTAAGTCCTCAAAGCCAGGGAAAAAAAAAGGGGGGGAGGGAGGGAGGGAGAGGGAGAGAGAGGGGGAGGGGAGGGAGAGGAGTACAGGCAAATGGGAGGAAAAAAGCCCAGAATATATTTGACACAAAAGAGTGATCATTAAAGTTTAGAGAAAAGTGGATTCCAAACATTGTATATAAAATGTTTTTAATCCAAAATTTGTGAACTCTTTTTTTTTTTAAATTTTTTTTCAACGTTTTTTTTTTTTTTTTAATTTATTTTTGGGGCAGAGAGAGACAGAGCATGAACGGGGGAGGGGCAGAGAGAGAGGGAGACACAGAATCAGAAACAGGCTCCAGGCTCCGAGCCATCAGCCCAGAGCCTGACGCGGGGCTCAAACTCACGGACTGCGAGATCACGACCTGGCTGAAGTCGGACGCTTAACCGACTGCGCCACCCAGGCGCCCCCAAAATTTGTGAACTCTTAAAAGGAAATAATTTTTAGAAATCACCACGAATCAGTTGTATCAAACTGGAAAAAAAAATGTTATCACGGAACTAGTAAAATGAACTTGAAATGTAGACATGATATATGTTTATTTTAGTAAAGAAGTTGACAGATTTTCTCCAAATAATCTGGGGACATTCTAAGAAAGAACGGATTGCACTAATCATTAATTTATACTACTTTAATAGAATTTTTGTAGAAGACTGCTTATAGGAACAGTGCCATTTTGATTAACATGTGCATGTTGCACAGCTCTATACTTGGCATTGGCTGTGAAAAACAGAATTCTTAGCAGAGAATTCTGTTGAAACCATGTATATAAAATATCCAAGTTAACAAAAGTTGCTAGGTTTATCTTATATTTTGGATGACAAGATAAAAAAATTTAAATGCCCTTCACAGACTGGAATGATTGCAGTAAGTTAACAAAAATAAAATTGCATAAGAATAAATGTGAAATCCTGATTTAAAAAATATTGGGTGTCTTCTAAGTTTCAGGCACTATTACAAGGACTTGGACTACATCAGTGACATATGGTGACAGCTATCCTTGCATTAAAGAGTCATGGATCTTATAGTCTACTTGGGACACACAATAAATAATAGGTATAGCATATAGTATTTTCAAGGTGATAGGTATGTACATAGGGAAAATTTAATAAAGAACAAGGGGATGGGAATTGGCCTAAGAGAGACTATGGAGCTGTGGGCTGCACTATTAAGTACCTGGGTCAAGAGGTGTCTCATGAAAAGGTAAGAATTGAGCAAGAGCTAGGATGAGAGGAAGGAATAACCTATGCAGATATCCGAAGGGAATATTTTCCAGCAGAGGGATAGCTAGAGCTAGGCTAAGGGAAGGGATGCAAGTCTGGTACATTTCAGCACGTGGAAGGAGGCATGTATGATGGGTGTGGAGTACATGAGAGGGATCATAGAAAGACAGGAGGTCAGCTCCCGGAGCGCCCTGTAGACCTGCATAAAGGACATTTGGCTTTTGATGGCTTTCCACTGAGGAATGGATAGATTATTTATGGAATCCTACCTACAATCTGGACATTGGACCAAGCACTTAATAAATAGTAAATATCTCCTCTGAAAAAAATATATCCAATGAAGAAGTTAAGAGAAAATTCTTTAAAGAAAACTTAAAGATATCTGAAAACTGATACACACACATACACACATACACACACATATGTATATATTCATATATATGTAAATATAAATATTAAATGGTTCATGTAGGAGGCTGTCTTAATACAGTTGAAATGTTAATATTTCAGTTTCTTTAAAAAAGTAATATATTTTCTCAAGTGAAGAATTGTACAAAAAGCAGATATGAGACATATATGAATAGTGCAGTCCCAAGAGGAAGGTCCCAGGCTGCTTTGGGAAACAGTGAAAATTTGAAGTGACCATCAAATCTTAAACATCCTTCTCAGGTATGTTATACAGAGGATAATTTGAGAATTAGTACTAGTTTTTGAGGTTGCTTCCCTCACTGGTATTCAGTGATTTGCATCTTCTACGACTGTAGGAATTTGGGAAATAATCATGGTCAGTCTTTCTCAAAGTTTAATTATGTGCGGCCCTCACAGACCGGCCTTGATCCCCCTGCCACCAATGACACCACTTAACATCTGCTGAGATCAAAGGCTGAGACCCTCCACACTCTCATCATGCATTTCACTGCATCATGACATGTGAGCATTCTCTTTGCCCGTTTTCCCAGGAAACAACCCATGGATTACAAAAAGGCCAAACATTTCCAACTCAACTCCAGTTGTGAAAATTGGAATCCCCTTTGAAAATTGCAGGATTTACCATTTGAGAGTTCTAAGAACAAAGTTTGGCGAACAAAAAAGGCAGGAAATGAAGACAATATTTTGGGCAGTTGGAGCTTCAGAAAAGGTCAAATTTAATTGATAGAAAAGAGGGCAGCTGAAGCAGGTTGTGGGTGCAGACACGTGAGAGCTGAGTGGTCTGAGGGCTCACACCTGGTAAGGGGAAGAATTTAAAATGCTAATTAAGGAGGAAGGTCCAGGAAAATGACACCACTGAGAAATGAACTGGGGAAGACCATGGAAGATACAGTACTTTTTAAAAGAAAATTAATAAAGGAGACTCTAAGGGGACTAGGAAATCAAAAGCAGCCTCAGGCAAAAATACTAATTTTTATTTTTTCTTAAAAGCAAGCAATATGTAATAGTGCAACATCAAAGTTGCCCTTACCACTGATTTTCTAAGAGGGTGTTTACTGCCCTTTCTAACACAGATGCTTCTTTTCTTATGGGCTTCTGTGACATAGGTCATAGAAGTAATTTTCATTAGTCCCTGCAGGTAGGAAAAAAGAAGTAAGAGAGTAGTAGGTGGGAACCAATTTCAACAGTATGACCATGAAAAAAATTGAGTGACCATCTACTCCTATAATATTCATTTTTGACAGAAAATGTGATTGTTTTTTGTGTATTTCTTTCCAGATGTATTGATTCTCGTTATTAGGAAACATTGACTTGAAGTTGTGTTTTGTTCCTTGTAGCGAAATGTGATTCTTGAACCCTGTCCTCAAATAAGCATAAGATTTCAATTTCTTTTATTATTTCTGACATTCTTCTCTATCTCACTAGCTATCCATTTGTATTTTTATCTACTTTTGCCAACAACGAAAACACACACACATACACACACATGCACAAAGTATTTAGTAGTGTGTGCATATATTTGGATGGATGGATGTACCCAAATATGAAAATATGCAAACACTGCATTACCTCACCTATTAATGTCATGCTAATTGCATTTTCCTACAAGGAGTGTAGGGGTCACTTACTAAGTGTACAGACACACACTCCTAACTTTCTTGTTATCTTTATCTTTTTGCACTGCCATTCACTCATTCTGATTCTCTAATTTCAGACCTCTCATTCTGATTCTCTAATTCTCAGGTTGTGACCATGATAGAAAGTCTAGGAAAAGTCAAGGTCACCGAAGATCCAGAACCCTGGGAACTTGTTAACATTGGCCAATAAAAATCTCTTTGTAATTCTTTTCTATTGCAAATCAAATCTCTCCCTCTTGCTTCTCAAGAACATAATAACTATTTCAGCAGATACATTTATTTGTATTTTTAGTCCTTCCAAAATCAGAAATTTCATAAGAAACTTGGGACAGCCATTATAGTTTCTTTATCTTTTCACTTAAATTATTCATATTTTAAAATATCCTTGTAATAGTGACTAATATAATGAGAATGTAATTCTTGTACAAAATACAAAAGGATCTTGTGCATACACACAATACATCAATTTCTGCTTTTAAAAAATCAGTACCTCTTTTCTGTCATTTTTCTTGATTCCTTCTTTCTTTCCACTGTGATGGGCAAAAGGGATTGATTTTCTTTAAATTACTCATATTCTTCCTGCCACTTTCCTGACCAAATGCTTCAAAGGCTCTTCACTATATCTAAGAAATGTCTGAAATCCTTTGGCTGGCATTCAAGCTCTATGAAAGGCATGAGACCCAGCTAATTCCTCAGGCTCAGGGTCCAATCTTCCCCTTAAAGTATCCTCATGGCCCACTGTCTTCTCACTTCTGCTCTCATAACACTGAACACTTTCAGCCTTCCTTCTTGCCTACTGCATTTCACGTGATCCCATTAATTCTACAGACTGAGCTCAGACACATCTCTTGTATGCAGTTTTTCGTCATTCTTTGGTGCTTCGTTATCTTTCCCATAGCATCTGCTGTCTATACATTCAGAACACAGAAGAAGCATTAGCAAGATAATTCACCTCTTCTTTCTTCCCTTACAAATGGCATAATATTTCCAGGGGTGAGGGGGAGAGCTGAAAATAGAGAAACTGTGAGACGATCTCTAAAATTTGTTTCGGTCAGAAAATACTTTGGGTTCATTCTCTAAGTTTGATGCTATTCCCAGCCCACTCCGGTCTAGCATCTGGCCTCATCCCTACACTGCAGTGATTCTGTTTAAGGTGACCATGCCCTCCAGGTGACTAAATCCATGGTACTTTTCAGTTTGCAGCCCCCTTAATCTGTTAGAGTCTCACACACTGGTGTATCTGTCTGCCTTCTTCCAGAAAACTTCATGTGATGTCAACGAACGTGCCCCCTCCTTTGCACCTTCCTCTGTGGCTGCTCCGTTTCAATCAGCTTTGCTCTCAGAGAGCTTTTAAATGTTGTGGATCCTTAACAACCAGAGGATCCTGTATCTCTTGTTTTCTTACTCCCTGCTCTCTTCCTGAAAAGTCTCACACATGCCTTTAATCATGACCTAGAATCGATGAGTCCTAAAGCATATGTCTAACCCAGACCCCTTCTCTGGTTTGCAGAGCCTTAAATCTAGCAGCTCAGGCTGACCCCACTACTTAGAATCTCAAAAGCAGCTCAAGTTCCACCACATCTGGAATGTGGTTCCCCCCCAGCGCCCACCAACCTAAGTATATAGGCTCTTCCGTGGTTCCTTTTGTCTAAGACATCTATTACGCTGGCAGGTTCTCTAAAAATAAACGCTTGGCAATGCACTCCCTCCTCTTACATTTGGTTCATCTCCTCTATGGGTGTTGTTTTTGCTTGGATCACTACAACAAACTACTATAGACCAAGTAGCATGCAGAACGTTTACTTCTCAACGTTCTGGACACTGGGGACTTCATGGAGGTGCCGGCAGATTTACTTCTGTTGAGAGACCTCTTTCTGGCTTGCCAACCGCTGCCTCCTTGCTGTCCTCAGGTGGCATGGAAAAAGTGAACCCTGGCGTCGTCTTCTCTCATTAGGACACCGTCTCATCATGGTGGCCCCATCCTCATGATCTCACCTAAACCTCATTACCTCCCCAAAGTCCTCCTCCCAAACATTATTATATTAGGGGTGAGGTCTTTAACCTACGGATTTTGAAGGTACATTCAGTCCCTAACAGGTGTTATCTCCTAATGATCTCTGGAATCTGTTTTCTTCTCTGTATCTTCCAGCAGTACACTCTTTCAAAGCACCATCTTTTTTTTATTTTGGACTCATACCCCCCTCCCCATTTCTTGTTACACCAAGAGAATGAAGACATTTTTAATAAGAATATGCATAGAATTGTCACTGAGAATTGTCACTGTTTGGGGCTAAGAACATAATCTAAAAGATGGGGTGGAGCTGGCACCCAGTTGGGCTCCAGCTTCTGTCCCCGGCTGACTTCCCCTCCCCCACCTCTTGCTCTTTCAAGAGTCAGCCACAACAGCTTTTCTTCGGTTGCTTAACGCTTACAGGAGTTTGATAATGTTCTGCCTCTACCTGGCATGTTTCCTCTGCTTCCAGTCTGTTTACCTGGTAGGTATCTACTTGTTTTTATCACATCAGCTGAGATGTCACATCTGAATGAATGCTGTCCCCAGACCAGAGTAAATCGTCCTTCCTATATTTCCACTGTACATTTTTCCTCCAGAATTTAGAATATTTTAGACAACAATTTGATGATTATTGGGTTGATATCTGTCTATACCCCACTGCCCAGACTATCGGATCCAAAAGAGCAGTGTCTTGGCACATGTTTTGTCTCCAAGTCTAGAACCCACCATGTAACTTACTCAAATACTTTTGAATAGATCGTTATATTATGTGCTGCCTTCAGACATGTTTATATCCTTATTTGACTTTTGTAGTACAATATATTCTTAGAGTGCTTATGTTGACTCGGAGTTTCTTTGCCATCATGTCTATAAACCTTATGAATTATTAACGTAAGTAAAGAGTATTGATTGCCCAGAAATATCTCTGACCATATCCATTTGTGTATCCATAATAAGTGAACTTACATACGATGGTGCAGCTGTGATAGTCGAATTCTGAAGATAGAAAAAGCAAATAAATTCCCACAACATCCGTTCATAATACAGAGCTTAATGGAGCACAGGCCACTGTTGCTGCTTCCTTAAGGAAAATGTGCTTGTTTTCACTTTGGGGTAATCTAAACCTGGATAGAGTCATTTTTATTCAGGTAGCCGAGACACTTTAAAAAGAATGATTGTGGTGTTGCTAACTAATTTGGGTTCCGGTTCACTAGGATGTATTTCATAGTATATTGTATTTCCTCAATAAATGTAAATAACACCAATTTGCAAGCAGCACTTTTTATATTTCCCCCTTATCACATCCCATTTTGACCGCAGTTATTGAGCAACAGAGGGACTGATTTATTTCCTGAGAAGAAATAAACCATCCACGTTTTGAAGGTCAACTGATACATTAGCAGAAGAGAAAATCTATTTCATGGACCCCTAAAGGTGGTTGACCACAGCAAAAAAGAACTCACAGACTGCACAGAAGTCACTGGTCATGTATACAAGAGAAAAGGCAAATGGCATATGATTTTGGCACATATGAAATGGCACATATTTTAAGTTCTATAATATAGTAATTGCCTGTGAAAGAAAAATGGAAGAGGGTACAAGGCATCCTCACACCATGCGTATTTTATTTGGGTTATTGAATCTATTGTGTATTTATTGTCACATAATTTTGGGTGGGAGGATATATGCATCTGCTATCAGTTTGTAAAGATAGATGATAGTTGGAAATGATATTCTTGCTGTTACGATGATAGTTGGAAATGATATTCTTGCTGTTCACTGACCAGTTCAGTGAAGGCAAATTTAAAATAGGCACCAAATAGGTTTACATTTGTTTTTGATTAGTGTCCTTTTTTGCAAACCTGGAGTAAATGATAATGCAAGAGAATACTAACGGCACCAACAGACATCAACACTTGTGTGTTTTTTATTATTTATTTGGTTATTATTACTTTTTTTTTTTTTTGCTCTTTGATGTGTTAGATATCTTTGGCATAAGATTTCTAATGCAATAATAATTAAAATGTAACATTGAGGCACCTGGGTGACTCAGTTGGTTAAGCCTCTGACTTTGGCCTAGGTCATGATCTGACAGTTCAGGAATTGGAGCCCCACAACAGGCTCTGCATTCTCACCTTGGAGCCTGCTTCGGATCCTCTGTCTCCCTCTCTCTCTGCCCCTTCCTGGCTCTCACTTGCTCTCTCTCTTTCTCTCTCTCTCTCTTTCTCAAAAATAAATAAACATTGAAATACAATGCATAAAATGAAGTAAAATAAAATAAAAGAGTAACATTTACCAAAGAGTTTTGGTTTAACAAAAATGCAGAAAGCTCTTGCCTCGTTTCACGTACCCTTACAACCACTCTATAGATTTACTATTTAGGCAGCTGAGCTACTTTAAAAAAATGGTGGAGCTGCTGCTGACTCATTTAGGTTCTGGTTCACTGAGACGGAAAGTAGAAACCACAAATTTCTCTTCTCCGCACGATGATAATTCTCATTTTGTAGTTAACAAAGCTAATGTTTCTGAGGTGAAGACATATGTCCAACATAGCAGCATGGGGCTAATTTGAACCCGCGTCTGACCAGCTGACGCCTATGTCTCCACTCTTACCCACCACACTTGTTCCTCTCCCTCTTGGCATAAATATTCAACCTAATAACCGAACATTAATATTTTTATTGTACTATGGATTTAGGGAAACTACTCTAGCCAGGAGATTTCAATATTAGATTTTTCATTAGTATTCAGGGCTGAGAAAATATAATTAAATTTACCACTGTAAATAATTGTCCCTATACTACTACTTACTTGGAAGAACGGGAAATCTCAGCTCGAATGAAACTAGGTCACACGACTGGCCGCTGGTTACTGCTGTCTTTGGCATGCACAAACAGTGTGCTCTATCAGGAAGAGCTGTCAATAACCTGCAAAGACGTGAATAAATTCCAGATTTCTCTTTAAACATTTCCATATCCTTCAACTGCCACAAGGCAGAGCTCCTAAAATTACACGAGTCCTTGGTTCAACAATAAGATTTTACTGTAGACGATATTAATGTTCTTCGTGACTACTTTTTTCTCACTATATAAAAATAATATAGAATTTTCTCCTGATTTCTCCCTGTACATACATAACTTTAGGTTAAGGTTATAAAAAATGTTCTTACTACAGAAAACATTTTTAATTAATATATTATGTATGTTTAAGAAACATTTTCATTGTCAATATTAGAACTCATCGAAACAATCTTGCTTTGAGTTGTATGAGTATTTGAATTTCATTTCTCATTGAACATTTAGTAGTATTCTATTGGCTTTTTTCCCATTCAAAAAAAAAGTAATGAGCGATCAGGTACTTCTGACAGTTTTTATAGTGATAGTAAATAAGCCATGAAACAAGATTTTTCTTTCCTTACCCAAGAAGAGAAGAAGGCAAGGCAATGACTAGTCTTTCATTGTTGCTAGGATACCTCGTTGAAAAATAATAAAAGTAAATTATATATTAGACACTTCTGAAGAACTCTTCCTTATCTACATTCAAAGACTATACAGCATGCATATCAAGTCACTATAATTATAAGATATTTCATTTTAAGTCAGAAATATAAAGATTACTCCTAAAGTACTGAATGAGTAGTAGTTGAAAATTTTGATATTTATGAATTTCAAGAAAGTGTAATAATCTCTGAACTTAGTAAATTTCCTAAGTAAAAACCCAGGCTAAGTACAATGATATAATTTTATACCAGTTTATTTTTTTTAATATTATTTTTCTAATTTTTTAAGATCGATTAGTTGTGGTCAAGAAGTAAAGAATATTATCAGAAACTGTGGAAGTGAAAAAGAACAGTAAAAATATATCATCATAATCTCTTTAGCTTTATAAAGTTAAATTATAATACTATATTTCTAATCAAGTACAGAATATAGTATTTGTTAATTTACAGAAACAGGTTTAGTAGACAGCATTTGTCAAATATATATAACAGTAGAATTTTAATGGAGATAACTGGATGGACTTGTATTTTTAAGATACTGAAGGGAAGGTGGCCACAAAGACAAACATAAAATAATAAATTTTCTTTATTTTTTTTTATTTTGAGTTAGTAGACAATTTTGAGCAATCACCATTTTCTGTTTAAATTTCAGGCATCTTATGGTAGACCAAACACTGTTATTTATCATTAATTATTAAACATTGGAAATTTCCTTTACTCATTGATCTCTATTTATTTATAAAGTGATATAGCCCCATAATTTAGTTACCAACTACTGACAGTTGGTTTATATGAAAGCTTAGGGAAACAGACAGACGTGGACAGATGATTGTTGTATTTTGATTTCTTGTTGGTTTTGTCATTACGTTGGTCCAATCATGGATATATTTATATTCTCAAACATTCTGTATTTGATAATTGATCTTAGGGGTGCCTGGATAGCTCAATTGGTTAAGCTTCCAACTCTTGGTTTTGGCTCAGGTCATGATCTCACGGTTCATGAGTTTGAACTCTGAATTGGAATCTGCCTCGGGATTCTCTCTCTCTCTCTCTCTGCTCCTTCCACACACACTTTCTCTCTCTCAAAATAAGTATATAAAATTAAAAAAAAAGATAAATGAACTTAGACTGATGCATCTTTGACCACATATGCCATTTACATTGTATCCATGCTATTTTGAATAGGTGAGTTGGTACACTTTTCTGAATATGCTTCTCGGAAATTCACAAGTTCGAATAGTACTTCAGCACTATCCTGTGTAAAGCCTTGGAATATTGGATACTGTCAGTGGTTCACTTTGATAATATTTGCAATTAAAAGAAGCCTAGCATAAGGGCTTGCAAATCAGTATGCTGTCAAGTAATAGAACATCTCAGTGGTAATAATGTTGTTTAGGTTAATGAGAAATATCTCTAATAAGGACAAACTATTTTATACATTGTCTAGATGTAGATATGTTCAATTTAGAAAAGAACAAAATTTCAGTAGGTACTGTGCATGAAACTTTAAACTTTTTAACGTATATTGCACATTTAAACTTAATATTAAACCAGAAGGATCAAGGGGTAGATTGCTTATTTAAAAGTGTTTGTTTGCTTGCTTTGTTTTTTAATGACAGTATGAGAATGATATAAAGCCCACAGATTACATTTTCCAGCCCTATGAAATCCCTGCTCTCATAGTATTTGTACCAAGTGCTATTAATTATTTTTACATCTGATATCACTAAATATATGAGAACTATTGACATCTGGTTTTCATTTTTCAGACAATTAGCTCTTCATTAATTAATGGATTCTTTCTTCTGCTATCTCTAGGGACTATTACATTGACTATTAATTTCTGAAAACATACATTGTTGAGGAGTATGTTAATGGCTACAGGAAGGAAATATTTCATTCATGTTTACAGATAAGTGTACTAGCTTCTGAATGTAATTATTTACAAAAAAAAAAAATACAAGTGGTGTTTTAAGGATACTGAGCCTTGTTGCTTACATCTAGGATTTCCCAACTTGAAAAAGCATTTTAATAATACCAATTGCAGTAAATGCTATATAAGTCTAATTGCTGTTTGTTAGTTTTTCTCTGGATTTTCTGCTACCAGTCATTTTTAATAAGTTACAAGCCCTGGTCGATTTGAATATAGTTGTTTTGTGACCTAAGATTCAACTGGTCTGTACTGACACTTCACATTGAGTTTTGAAAAAACTTTTTTTTTTTGGCATTTATTTATTTTTTCAGAAGGGGAGAAGCAGAGATAGAGAGAGTCACGGAACCTGTAGCAGGCTCCAGGCTCTGAGCTGTCAGCACAGAGCCCAACGTGGGGCTCAAACTCACAAACCGTGAGATCATGACCTGAGCCAAAGTCGGGATGCTCACCCAGCTGAGCCACCCAGGTGCCCGTTCACATTGCCTTTTTTAATATTAAAAATGTGTATAGAAGCAAAGAAGTAAGCCTTTAGGTTTTTTAGCTTACCTATAGCTAGTGTTGATTACTGCTTTTTGATGAAAGATCAGAACAATTTTTGGAAAGTGGCTTTCATACTAAATTGCAAATTATACATACACATAGAAATCACCTAAATTTATAATAAAAGTGCTCTGGTTCTAAATGTATTATAACTCATTCCTTGTCCCATTGCCAGCATTTTTAATGAACTATTCATAAAAATAATGAATTGCAATCGTCCCCAAATGGCAAACAGGTTGTGCTCTACAAGTTCATTTGTAAGCCACTGTTAGAGTTTGGAACATATTTCCTCACAAAACCTGTGTGATGAATGTGGTTAGGACACAAAGCCAACCTGCAAGATTCTACCTAAATCAAAATGTAATTAAAATGTAGCACCAGTATTATTCTAGAACCTGGCCGTGATTTATCCAGCTGCTTCTTTGGGAAACAGTTCCCAGTTTCTAACTTGGACATTGGAATACTTGAACTTCACCTTTCTTCTCCATATCTCCAATCGTTCCCAGAATCCTCCCTGCCTTTCTCCAGCCCCACCTTTCAGAAGCTCCCACTTCAATAGTATAAATGGAGGTCCTTTATCAGTGTGGAGAAAGATCTCTTGGCCAGAAACCATTTGCAGTTACAAGATCTTTATAAAAACTATGGTATCTCTGGCACTTGGCTTTAAGACTGTATTCTGTATTGTGGTCATCTTGGTATGCGTGCATTTTTCTAGAAAGCGCATCTACAATTGTCATCATATTCTCAGAGGAATTAAAGACTGTCTTTCCCAACAAAACAAAGGTATGGTTTTGTAAATACGGGAAAGTAAACCATATTACACTTAGCTCATAATCAAATTGACTCTGTGGGTATCAATATATAATGGGATTGATTGTAAGAGTATACTTCAAGATTATAGATCTAACATTTGTTTTTTCAGATGAGAAAAGCAAAAGCCAAAAGCAGTACCCATTTAGCCTAGCTTATGCGTTCAGCTAGTTTACAAAACTAAACACAGAGCAATGGTATTGTTTCACGTTACCTGAAAACATATGTATAAGAAAGATTTGTTTTCTTTTTTGTTTTTTCTTTCTTTTTCTTTTTTGCCACTGGTAACATTTTCCTAAGGTAGTTGCATATACTTGTATCTTATACCCTTAATTGCCTCCCCACGTTCTTGATCCTAACAAGTTTTGACAACTTGAGGTCACACATATTAATCTCAGTGCTTTCCTATCTACTATTAAATTGTGTTGTTTATCGGATAAAGACTCTTATAAAATGGGGCAACTTAATTGTATAGCACAGGGCGCCTGGGGGGCTCAGTTGGTTAAGCGTCCAACTTCGGCTCAGGTCATGATCTTTAGGCTTGTGGGTTCAAGTCCCACGTTGGGCTGTGAGCTGACAGCCTGGATTCATATTCTCTCTCTCTCTCTCTCTCTCTCTCTCTCTCTCTCTCTTCTCTCTCTCTCTCTCTCTCTCTGCCCCTCCACTGCTTGCACTCTGTCTCTCAAAAATAAATAAACATTAAAAATATTAAAAAATATATCATATCGCACAAAAGGAATCCAAGTATGTATTTCAATGATCTTATTCAGCCAGTGACAAAAAAAATATACATAGGAAGATTGTACTTTCTGAGCAAAAGTCCATTTTGTTGGTGTGTGCTTTGAACGGAACTCACCATGTGCTCGGAGGTAATGGGAGGAAGGTGGGGACAGTTTTTTTCTCTCTTAGAATCAAGCAGAATCTTCTTCAGATGTTTGAGTGAGTTCTGAATGAATGCACATTGCAAAATTCTGTTCAGATTGCTTAAAGGTCCAGGTTTTCAGGAGGAATCCAAAACAAAAACCCTCTGTTTCCATTACTGAAAATACTAGCATGAGGGCTTAAGCTCGCCATTACAGCTTTAAAAATGTTCCTAATATGTCATTATTTTGAGTTTTCACTACCAAAATAGGGTTAGGTTGCTTTGTTCATAATAAAACACATACTTTTTTTTTCCCACTTACCTGTTCAAAATCAGTTAGAATCTAGCAGGTAACAAATGTCACTCTCAGCATTGCTTGGGAAGAAAGGGAGAAGAGGGTAGTGTTCCTGGTCAGATTAATCACCTACACAATAAAAATGCTAACCCTGGTATTAGAAATTCTGAGGCTAAAAATATTATGACTTAAAACTTTCCCTTTCAATTTTAGACTTAAAATGTCTCATGCTTTATTATGGTATGGAGATGTGTTACATTCTGTGACTAGATTAATAGCTCTTTCTTGGCTTATCTGAGTTTTATACAGGTTGGAAAGATCTACTAAAATTATCCAAGTTAAACCCTGGTTGGGGAAAGCTGTTGTGTAGAGATATAGAGGAGTTATTTTAATTTTTATTTCTTTTCTTTTATTTTTTTTTTCTTTTTTATGAAATTTATTGACAAATTGGTTTCCATACAACACCCAGTGCTCATCCCAAAAGGTGCCCTCCTCAATACCCATCACCCACCCTCTCCTCCCTCCCACCCCCCATCAACCCTCAGTTTGTTCTCAGTTGTTTTTTTTTTTTTTAATTTTTTTCAACGTTTTTTTATTTATTTTGGGACAGAGAGAGACAGAGAATGAACAGGGGAGGGGCAGAGAGAGGGAGACACAGAATCAGAAACAGGCTCCAGGCTCCGAGCCATCAGCCCAGAGCCTGACGCGGGGCTCGAACTCACGGACCGCGAGATCGTGACCTGGCTGAAGTCGGACGCTCAACCGACTGCGCCACCCAGGCGCCCCAGTTTGTTCTCAGTTTTTAACAGTCTCTTATGCTTTGGCTCTCTCCCATTCTAACCTCTTTATTTTTTTTCCTTCCCCTCCCCCATGGGTTCCTGTTAAGTTTCTCAGGATCCACATAAGAGTGAAACCATATGGTATCTGTCTTTCTCTGTATGGCTTATTTCACTTAGCATCACACTCTCTAGTTCCATCCACGTTGCTACAAAAGGCCATATTTCATTTTTTCTCATTGCCACGTAATATTCCATTGTGTATATAAACCACAATTTCTTTATCCATTCATCAGTTGATGGACATTTAGGCTCTTTCCATAATTTGGCTATTGTTGAGAGTGCTGCTATGAACATTGGGGTACAAGTGGCCCTATGCATCAGTGCTCCTGTATCCCTTGGATAAATTCCTAGCAGTGCTATTGCTGGGTCATAGGGTAGGTCTATTTTTAATTTTCTGAGGAACCTCCACACTGCTTTCCAGAGCGGCTGCACCAATTTGCATTCCCACCAACAGTGCAAGAGGGTTCCCGTTTCTCCACATCCTCGCCAGCATCTATAGTCTCCTGATTTGTTCATTTTGGCCACTCTGACTGGCGTGAGGTGATACCTGAGTGTGGTTTTGATTTGTATTTCCCTGATAAGGAGCGACGCTGAACATCTTTTCATGTGCCTGTTGGCCATCCGGATGTCTTCTTTAGAGAAGTGTCTATTCATGTTTTCTGCCCATTTCTTCACTGGGTTATTTGTTTTTTGGGTGTGGAGTTTGGTGAGCTCTTTATAGATTTTGGATACTAGCCCTTTGTCCGATATGTCATTTGCGAATATCTTTTCCCATTCCGTTGGTTGCCTTTTAGTTTTGTTGGTTGTTTCCTTTGCTGTGCAGAAGCTTTTTATCTTCATAAGGTCCCAGTAATTCACTTTTGCTTTTAATTCCCTTGCCTTTGGGGATGTGTCGAGTAAGAGATTGCTACGGCTGAGGTCAGAGAGGTCTTTTCCTGCTTTCTCCTCTAAGGTTTTGATGGTTTCCTGTCTCACATTTAGGTCCTTTATCCATTTTGAGTTTATTTTTGTGAATGGTGTGAGAAAGTGGTCTAGTTTCAACCTTCTGCATGTTGCTGTCCAGTTCTCCCAGCACCATTTGTTAAAGAGGCTGTCTTTTTTCCATTGGATGTTCTTTCCTGCTTTGTCAAAGATGAGTTGGCCATACGTTTGTGGGTCTAGTTCTGGGGTTTCTATTCTATTCCATTGGTCTATGTGTCTGTTTTGGTGCCAATACCATGCTGTCTTGATGATGACAGCTTTGTAGTAGAGGCTAAAGTCTGGGATTGTGATGCCTCCTGCTTTGGTCTTCTTCTTCAAAATTCCTTTGGCTATTCGGGGCCTTTTGTGGTTCCATATGAATTTTAGGATTGCTTGTTCTAGTTTCGAGAAGAATGCTGGTGCAATTTTGATTGGGATTGCATTGAATGTGTAGATAGCTTTGGGTAGTATTGACATTTTGACAATATTTATTTTTCCAATCCATGAGCAGGGAATGTCTTTCCATTTCTTTAAATCTTCTTCAATTTCCTTCATAAGCTTTCTATAGTTTTCAGCATACAGATCCTTTACATCTTTGGTTAGATTTATTCCTAGGTATTTTATGCTTCTTGGTGCAATTGTGAATGGGATCAGTTTCTTTATTTGTCTTTCTGTTGCTTCATTGTTAGTGTATAAGAATGCAACTGATTTCTGTACATTGATTTTGTATCCTGCAACTTTGCTGAATTCCTGTATCAGTTCTAGCAGACTTTTGGTGGAGTCTATCGGATTTTCCATGTATAATATCATGTCATCTGCAAAAAGCGAAAGCTTGACTTCATCTTTGCCAATTTTGATGCCTTTGATTTCCTTTTGTTGTCTGATTGCTGATGCTAGAACTTCCAGCACTATGTTAAACAGCAGCGGTGAGAGTGGGCATCCTTGTCGTGTTCCTGATCTCAGGGAAAAAGCTCTCAGTTTTTCCCCGTTGAGGATGATGTTAGCTGTGGGCTTTTCATAAATGGCTTTTATGATCTTTAAGTATGTTCCTTCTATCCCAACTTTCTCAAGGGTTTTTATTAAGAAAGGGTGCTGGATTTTGTCGAAGGCCTTTTCTGCATCGATTGACAGGATCATATGGTTCTTCTCTTTTTTTTTTGTTAATGTGATGTATCACGTTGATTGATTTGCGAATGTTGAACCAGCCCTGCATCCCAGGAATGAATCCCACTTGATCATGGTGAATAATTCTTTTTATATGCCGTTGAATTCGATTTGCTAGTATCTTATTGAGAATTTTTGCATCCATATTCATCAGGGATATTGGCCTGTAGTTCTCTTTTTTTACTGGGTCTCTGTCTGGTTTAGGAATCAAAGTAATACTGGCTTCATAGAATGAGTCTGGAAGTTTTCCTTCCCTTTCTATTTCTTGGAATAGCTTGAGAAGGATAGGTATTATCTCTGCTTTAAACGTCTGGTAGAACTCCCCTGGGAAGCCATCTGGTCCTGGACTCTTATTTGTTGGGAGATTTTTGATAACCGATTCAATTTCTTCGCTGGTTATGGGTCTGTTCAAGCTTTCTATTTCCTCCTGATTGAGTTTTGGAAGAGTGTGGGTGTTCAGGAATTTGTCCATTTCTTCCAGGTTGTCCAATTTGTTGGCATATAAGTTTTCATAGTATTCCCTGATAATTGTTTGTATCTCTGAGGGATTGGTTGTAATAATTCCATTTTCATTCATGATTTTATCTATTTGGGTCATCTCCCTTTTCTTTTTGAGAAGCCTGGCTAGAGGTTTGTCAATTTTGTTTATTTTTTCAAAAAACCAACTCTTGGTTTCGTTGATCTGCTCTACAGTTTTTTTAGATTCTATATTATTTATTTCTGCTCTGATCTTTATTATTTCTCTTCTTCTGCTGGGCTTAGGCTGCCTTTGCTGTTCTGCTTCTAGTTCCTTTAGGTGTGCTGTTAGATTTTGTATTTGGGATTTTTCTTGTTTCTTGAGATAGGCCTGGATTGCAATGTATTTTCCTCTCAGGACTGCCTTTGCTGCGTCCCAAAGCGTTTGGATTGTTGTATTTTCATTTTCATTTGTTTCCATATATTTTTTAATTTCTTCTCTAATTGCCTGGTTGACCCACTCATTCGTTAGTAGGGTGTTCTTTAACCTCCATGCTTTTGGAGGTTTTCCAGACTTTTTTCTGTGGTTGATTTCAAGCTTCATAGCATTGTGGTCTGAAAGTATGCATGGTATAATTTCAATTCTTGTAAACTTATGAAGGGCTGTTTTGTGACCCAGTATATGATCTATCTTGGAGAATGTTCCATGTGCACTCGAGAAGAAAGTATATTCTGTTGCTTTGGGATGCAGAGTTCTAAATATATCTGTCAAGTCCATCTGATCCAATGTCTCATTCAGGGCCCTTGTTTCTTTATTGACCGTGTGTCTAGATGATCTATCCATTTCTGTAAGTGGGGTGTTAAAGTCCCCTGCAATTACCACATTCTTATCAATAAGGTTGCTTATGTTTATGAGTAATTGTTTTATATATTTGGGGGCTCCGGTATTCGGTGCATAGACATTTATAATTGTTAGCTCTTCCTGATGGATAGACCCTGTAACTATTATATAATGTCCTTCTTCATCTCTTGTTACAGCCTTTAATTTAAAGTCTAGTTTGTCTGATATAAGTATGGCTACTCCAGCTTTCTTTTGGCTTCCAGTCGCATGATAAATAGTTCTCCATCCCCTCACTCTCAATCTAAAGGTGTCCTCAGGTCTAAAATGAGTCTCTTGTAGACAGCAAATAGATGGGTCTTGTTTTTTTATCCATTCTGATACCCTATGTCTTTTGGTTGGCGCATTTAATCCATTTACATTCAGTGTTATTATAGAAAGATACGGGTTTAGAGTCATTGTGATGTCTGTATGTTTTATGCTTGTAGTGATGTCTCTGGGACTTTGTCTCACAGGGTCCCCCTTAGGATCTCTTGTAGGGCTGGTTTAGTGGTGACAAATTCCTTCAGTTTTTGTTTGTTTGGGAAGACCTTTATCTCTCCTTCTATTCTAAATGACAGACTTGCTGGATAAAGGATTCTCGGCTGCATATTTTTTCTGTCTAGCACCCTGAAAATCTCGTGCCAATTCTTTCTGGCCTGCCAAGTTTCAAAAGAGAGATCAGTCACGAGTCTTATAGGTCTCCCTTTATATGTGAGGGCACGTTTACCCCTTGCTGCTTTCAGAATTTTCTCTTTATCCTTGTATTTTGCCAGTTTCACTATGATATGTCGTGCAGAAGATCGATTCAAGTTACGTCTGAAGGGAGTTCTCTGTGCCTCTTGGATTTCAATGCCTTTTTCCTTCCCCAGTTCAGGGAAGTTCTCAGCTATGATTTCTTCAAGTACCCCTTCAGCACCTTTCCCTCTCTCTTCCTCCTCTGGGATACCAATTATGCGTATATTATTTCTTTTTAGTGTATCACTTAGTTCTCTAATTTTCCCCTCATACTCCTGGATTTTTTTATCTCTCTTTTTCTCAGCTTCCTCTTTTTCCATAACTTTATCTTCTAGTTCACCTATTCTCTCCTCTGCCTCTTCAAGCCGAGCTGTGGTGGTTTCCATTTTGTTATGCATTTCGTTTAAAGCGTTTTTCAGCTCCTCGTGACTGTTCCTTAGTCCCTTGATCTCTGTAGCAAGAGATTCTCTGCTGTCCTGTATACTGTTTTCAAGCCCAGCGATTAATTTTATGACTATTATTCTAAATTCACTTTCTGTTATGTTATTTAAGTCCTTTTTGATCAGCTCATTAGCTGTTGTTATTTCCTGGAGATTCTTCTGAGGGGAGTTCTTCCACTTGGTCATTTTGGATAGTCCCTGGTGTGGTGAGCACCTGCAGGGCACTTCCCCTGTGCTGTGGTGTATAACTGGAGTTGGTGGGCGGGGCCGCAATCGGACCTGATATCTGCCCCCAGCCCACCGCTGGGGCCACAGTCAGACTGGTGTGTGCCTTCTCTTCCCCTCTCCTAGGGGTGGGATTCACTGTGGGGTGGTGTGGCTCGTCTGGGCTACTTGCACCCTGCCAGGCTTGTGATGCTGGGGATCTGGCGTATTAGCTGGGGTGGGTAGGCAAGGTGCACGGGGGCAGGAGGGGCAGGCTTAGATCGCTTCTCCTTAGGTGATCCACTTCAGGAGGGGCCCTGTGGCAGCGGGAGGGAGTCAGATCCGCTGCCGGAGGTTTGGCTCCGCAGAAGTGCAGAGTTGGGTGTTTGCGCGGAGCGAGCAAGTTCCCTGGCAGGAACGGGTTCCCTTTAGGATTTTGGCTGGGGGATGGGCGGGGGAGATGGTGCTGGCGAGCGCCTTTGTTCCCCACCAAACTGAGCTCTGTTGTCAGGGGGCTCAGCAGCTCTCCCTCCCTTTGTCCTCCAGCCTTCCCGCTTTCCGAGCAGAGCTGTTAACTTATGACCTCCCAGACGCTAAGTCGCGCTTGCTGTCGGAACACAGTCCGCCCGGCCCCTCCGCTTTTGCCAGCCAGACTCGGGGGCTCTGCTTGGCCGGCGAGCCGCCCCTCCACCCCGGCTCCCTCCTGCCAGTCTGTGGAGCGCGCACCGCCTCGCCGCCCTTCCTACCCTCTTCCGTGGGCCTCTCGTCTGCGTTTGGCTCCGGCGTCTCCATTCTGCTAATCTTCTCGCGGTTTTCTGGGTTATTTAGGCAGGTGTAGATGGAATCTAAGTGATCAGCAGGACGTGCGGTGAGCCCAGCGTCCTCCTAAGCCGCCATCTTGCCGCGACCTTTCTTCTTTTCTTTTAAAGAGTTTAACATAAAAGACATATTTGAAATAGTTCTCAAAGTGAAAATGGTAAAATTATAATATGTGCCACGTATCCTATATGACCCTATACGTTTGGTATAGTACCACGTACTTGATAGAGTTAAACATTATTTTTCCATATTTTGCACTTCTCTCTAAAATATAGTTAAGTAAGACCTGGTTTTAAGAGTGGGAAGATAAAGTTCTGAGAGATAAAGCAACACGTTATGTCCCCACACTCTGTGCTCTTTGTGTCTATATTCGTTTTCCTCAAGGTGGCAGGTTAAAACAACGTTTAGTATCTCACAGATTCTGAGGGCTTGGAGTCTGGGAGTGGGCATCTGCGTGGTTCTTGCTCAGCGTCTCTCACAAGAGCACAGTTGGCTTGGCCCACTCTCATCTGAAGGCTCTATTAGGACCAGAGAATCCACTTCAAAGCTCACTTGCCTGGTTGTTGGCAGGCTTCATTTCCTTGCTGGTGTTATGCCCAGAATTCGTGATCCCCAAAGACCACTAGGGAGCCGAGTCCGATGCAAAAGCAAAGAGCCTTTATTCGAGCTAGCTCGAGCTCAATCCCCTACCTGCACCGACGCAGCGGTGAGATACCAGGGAAAGAGAGCGAGTTTCAAAAGCACAAAGGTTTTATAGGGGTCTAGGGGCAGCCGATTGGCTGGGGAAGTGGCGTGTTTTGATCAGGAAGCTTGAATGGGTGAGCGGGAGGTCACTCAAAGGGAGGAGGCGTGGTCTAGGTGAAGGACACAGAACAAGATGGAGTCGGCTGGTGTAGGCCCGCCCTTTCATTCCCCCCTTGTCATGTAGCTTACAGACCCAATCATGGGGCCGGCTGCATTTATGGTGACAAGGGGAACAGAGTTTGGAGGTTTACGCAAAGTTCTGGGAACCAAGTGTCCCTGGGGTGGCTCTGGAAGGTCTGATTAAGTATTGTCCCCGAGCTGGTGTCTATGATCTGCCAGGTGATGTTTTGGGGGGCATATGAGCAATGACATGCAGAGTTAACAGAGTTACCAATATTAGGTGGGTCGAATGTGCTGTAGCTTGAGCTTGAGCGGGTTATGTTGGTCCCGACTGATGGCCCATCGCGTGACGAAGTCCTTCCGGATCGAGGAGGGGTCCGCTGGCTGGGCGTGGGTGTGATGGACCCAGGTCGCGATGCCGTCTACCTTGAGAGCGGTGGGGGTTGTCAACACCACGATGTAGGGTCCCTTCCAGCGCGGCTCGAGAGTCTCTCGGTGGTGCCTCTTGACGTAGACCCAGTCTCCCGGCCTGTACTGATGAGGTGTCGGGATCGGGCCAGCCTCGTAGATGGCACGGAGACGCGGCCAAATGTCCTCGTGCGCCCTCTGGAGCCCGCTCAAGGAAAGAAAAAGTTCTTGATCTTTAAACTCAGCAATAAGTTCAGCTCGAAGGCTGGGAATAACAGGGGGTGGCCTGCCAAACATGATCTCGTAGGGAGTAAAACCCAGAGTGTAAGGAGTGTTTCTAACCCGGTAAAGGGCAAACGGTAGGAGAGTCACCCAGTCCCCGCCAGTCTCCATGGTTAATTTGGTAAGGGTCTCTTTTAGGGTTCTATTCATTCTTTCTACCTGTCCTGAGCTCTGGGGCCTATAAGCACAATGTAATTTCCAGTTTGCCCCCACCGCCTTGGCTACTGCCTGTGTTACCTGCGAGATAAAAGCTGGTCCATTGTCTGATCCTACCAGGGCAGGAAAACCATACCTGGGTAAGATGTCTTCTAGTAGCTTCTTAGCCACCGTCTGAGCCGTTTCATGCTTGGTTGGGTATGCCTCCACCCAGCCAGAGAAGGTGTCTGTAAATACTAAAAGATATTTAAAACCATACTTTCCTGGTTTGACTTCAGTGAAGTCGACTTCCCATTGGGCTCCCGGTCTGGTGCCTCTGAGCCTGGTTCCTTTTTTATTTGATGTGGCCCTCGCGTTGGTGAGTTGGCAGGTCTTGCAGGCAGATACAATTTGCTCTATTTTGGTGTCCTGTTGGTGAATCTTAATTCTGGCATGTCGGATTAAGTCTTTTAATTTTCGGGCCCCCATGTGAGTAGACCGATGCATGTGCTCTAATATTGAGACTCCGAGCTGGTCTGGCAACACGAGCTCCTTGTTAGGTGTATACCACCATCCCTTTATCTCCTGGGCCATGGGGAGTTTCTTGATCCGCTGTAATTCCTCCTGGGAGTACTTGGGCTGGTCTGGTAAAACTGGGTCTCCCGGGTCTGGTAGTTGTATGGTCATGGTGGGGACTGGAGTAAGGGCTACTGCCTTGGCTGCCTGGTCAGCCTTTCGATTACCTCTAGCTACTGGGTTATCAGCTTTTTGGTGCCCTTGGCAGTGGATAATGGCTAGCTTGGCAGGAAGCCATAAGGCTGTAAGCAGGTCAAGTATCTCCTGCTTATTTTTTATAGTCCGTCCTTCTGCCGTCAGTAACCCCCTCTCCTGATAAATTGCCCCATGAATATGAGCTGTGGCAAATGCATAACGGCTGTCTGTGTAGATGTTTCCAGCTCCCAGCATCAGCGCCTTGGTGAGGGCTATGAGCTCTGCTCGCTGGGCTGACGTTCCGGAGGGTAGAGCCTCCGCCCATACGGTATCGGTTTCGGTGACCACCGCTGCACCCGCATACCTGTGTCCGCCTCGCACAAAGCTGCTGCCATCAGTGAACCAAGTAGCCTCAGCATCGGGGAGGGGCCGGTCGGTCAGGTCCGTTCGGAATCCATGTACTTGTTCCAGGATTCCCGCACAGTCATGTAATGGAGCACCTAGGTCAGGGTCAGGCAGCAGGGTTGCAGGATTGAGGGCTGCACTGGGGTGGAACCGCATTCGTGGAGGGTCATACGTAGGCATGGCGGCCAGCCAGCAGCCACTGGGTCTAGTTTCTTAGACAGGTAAGCCACTGGACGGTTCCAGGGGCCTAAGGCTTGAGTTAGAACTCCTTTTGCTATTCCCTTATGCTCGTCTACAAAGAGGTGGAAGGGCTTCGTAATGTCCGGTAGGCCCAGGGCTGGGGCACTTAGGAGGGCCCTTTTTAACTGATTAAAGGCAGTTTCTTCTTTTTCAGCCCATTTAAATGTTTTCCCCTCTTTGGTAGCTTCATATAGAGGC
Source organism: Prionailurus bengalensis (assembly GCF_016509475.1). Lineage (NCBI taxonomy): Eukaryota > Metazoa > Chordata > Mammalia > Carnivora > Felidae > Prionailurus > Prionailurus bengalensis. Next base: position 224,735,676 of record NC_057343.1, read on the forward strand.
CTGGCGATCTCAGCAAAACCTGGAACCCAGACGCGGCAGTAGCCGGCTGATCCTAGGAATTCCCTCACTTCTCTTCGGGAGGTGAGAGTAGGGATCTTTAGGACAGTTTCTTTTCTGGCTTCTGATAACCGCCGCTGTCCACCCTCCAGGATATATCCCAGGTAACTTACCCTCTCCCTGCATATCTGAGCCTTCTTCGCGGATGCCCGGTATCCTAAGGCCCCCAGGGTAGCCAGCAGGTCCTGGGTCCCTCGCTCACAGTCTTTGGCAGTGTCGGCAGCAATCAGGATGTCATCTACATACTGTAGAAGGGTGAGGCCAGGTTGCTCCCTTCTGTACTCACCCAGGTCCTCGTGTAGTGCCTCGTCGAAGATGGTGGGTGAATTTTTGAATCCCTGAGGTAGCCGTGTCCAGGTGAGTTGTCCACTGTAGCCCTCCTCCGGATCATGCCACTCAAAGGCGAACAAGGGTTGGCTCTGGGGTGCCAACGGCAGACTGAAGGCGTCCTTTAAATCTAGTACAGTATACCAGACCCTGGAGGGCGGTAAGGAGCTCAAGAGAGTATATGGGTTGGGAACAGTTGGGTGTATGTCCACGACCCTCTTATTTACTTCCCGGAGGTCTTGTACCGGTCGGTAGTCATTTGCGTGAGGCTTTTTGACCGGCAGTAAGGGGGTGTTCCAGGCAGACTGGCAAGGAACTAGTACCCCTAGGCTTCGTAGTCTCCGGATGTGTGGCTGGATCCCCTTCCGGGCCTCCTGAGACATGGGGTATTGTTTGATCCTTACCGGACTCTCTCCTGGCTTGAGCTCTACCAGGACTGGGGTCCTATGAGCGGCTAGTCCCATCCCCCCTGTCTCTGCCCAAACCGAGGGGAATTCTTGTAGCCATCTGTCTATATTATCCTCTCTCGGGAGCGCCTCCTGGTGGAGGAGATATTCATCCTCCAGTTTCATGGTCAGGACCTGGATGGTGTGGCCCTTGCCATCGGTGACCTGAGGCCCCCCTTGTCTGAAAGTTATCTGAGCTCCAATCTTGGTCAGTAAGTCCCGTCCTAACAGCGGGTAGGGGCATTCTGGTATTACCATAAAGGAGTGGGATACCCGGCCCGTTCCCAAATCTACTGTTCTTCGGGTAGTCCATGAATACTGGCTCATACCAGTTGCCCCTTGTACCCAGGACTTCTTGCTAGCTAGTTTTCCTTGTGGGGTGCGGAGGACCGAATGTTGTGCTCCGGTGTCGACAAGGAAGTCAATAGGGGTCCCCTCCACTTTAAGAGTTACCCTGGGTTCGGGGAGAGGGTCCGAACCCTGACTCCCCTAATCACTTAGTTCATCCAGCTCTAGGACTTTTACTCGATCCGTCTTGCTTCCCTTCCCGCCGGCCCTTTTCAGACAATCTCGGGCCCAATGCCCTATCTCCTTGCAGTATGCGCACTGATCCTTCTGCAGCCTCTGCTTCCCCCCCTTGGTGGTGCTTTTACCTTTTCTTGTGTCGCCTGCCAGTTGCCGGAGACGGCGGTCTCGTTCCTCGGGGAAGTCAGCAGTGGTAGCTAGCAGTATTCTGGCCAGGTCTCGAGTCTGCTTACTGCTGGCAGCCGCCATGGCGCGAGCCTGCTTGTCCTCAGGAGGCTCCCGGTTATTATATACCTTTTCAGCTACCACCAGTAAGTCCTGCAGACTTTTTTTCTCCTAGTCTATCTATTTTCTGTAATTTTCTCCTAATGTCTACGGCTGATTGGTTTACAAAGGCCATGATAACAGCTGCCTTGCTTTCCGGAGCCTCTGGATCCATGGGGGTATAGGTACGGAATGCCTCCATGATCCTTTCTAAAAAGGCAGCCGGAGATTCATCTTTTCCCTGTTGTACATTTCCTACCTTGGCCAAATTGGTTGGCTTTCTAGCAGCCATTCGGAGACCCCCCATTAGAGTCTGGCGGTAGACCCGGAGCCTCTCCTTACCTTCTGCCGTGTTGAAATCCCACTGGGGCCGAGTTAAGGGGAAGGAGGCATCTATCTGAGCCTGGTTGGTGGTGGGATTCCCGTCTGCGCCCGGAACTAGTTTTCGGGCCCCATTGAGGATTCTTTCTCTTTCTTCAGTCGTGAACAGGACCTGCAAAAGCTGCTGGCAATCATCCCACGTGGGCTGATGGGTAAAAAGAACAGAGTCTAATAAATCAATAAGCCCTGCCGGTTTCTCGGAAAACTTAGGATTCTGAGCTTTCCAATTGTAGAGGTCACTAGTGGCGAAAGGCCAATAGTGATGGGGCTGATTCCCCTCCGCGTCTGGGGGTCCGGTGGCTCGCAGGGGCAGAATAGTGGAGTCGGCGGCGGAGGCGGATTGCTCCCTCTGAGCCCTTTGTTTGGTAAAGGGCGGGCTTCCCCCTGGAGCGTTTCTGCCTCCCGCTCTCGGAACAGCGTCTGCCTCCCCCGGAGGGGGAGGATGGTGTTCTTCCGGCATCCTAGAGGGGTTATACGGGGGAGGAAAAATTAATTCTTCTTCAGTACCCCCCTGTAAGACAGGGTAGAGGGGTGCTGAAGGCTGGATAAGACGTTTCCTCTTCTCTGTCTCCTGCAAAACAAGAATGGGTTTTGGCTCCGGAGGGATCAGGGTTAGGAAGGGCTTAAGCCAAGAGGGTGGGTAGAGGCGTAGTCTGAGTCTGTCCCATAACGTCCGTCCAGTAAGTCCACAGAGCAAAACAGAGAAACACAAAAACAGACAAACAGAGGGCCCCTAGAAAGTCTTCCAACTCCATGGAAGCAAAACTGAAAGCTAGCTTAGACCTTTGAGGGGATTCCACGTCCCTCCAAAACCGATGAGGGGATTCCACGTCCCTCCAAAACCGATGAGGGGATTCCACGTCCCTCCAAAACCGATGAGGGGATTCCACGTCCCTCCAAAGACGACGGCCTCACGCCGACCAGCGGGAGCGACCCGCCTCGTCTCAGACCTTTGAGGGGATTCCACGTCCCTCCGAAACAGATGAGGGGATTCCACGTCCCTCCAGAAGGGAGAATCGGAACGTCTTCCGAAACTCCCGGCCCGTGGTCCTCCAGTGCGTCCACTTAGACCGCGTCGGGCACTACCAGAATTCCAGAAATGAGCTCACACAGAAAAGACAGAACAAACAGACACTAACCGTGGCCAGTCAGGCTCTCCGGGTCGGGGGTCCCTTGGGGGTCTTGGGGATCCCGGACGAGCCCCCAAATGTTATGCCCAGAATTCGTGATCCCCAAAGACCACTAGGGAGCCGAGTCCGATGCAAAAGCAAAGAGCCTTTATTCGAGCTAGCTCGAGCTCAATCCCCTACCTGCACCGACGCAGCGGTGAGATACCAGGGAAAGAGAGCGAGTTTCAAAAGCACAAAGGTTTTATAGGGGTCTAGGGGCAGCCGATTGGCTGGGGAAGTGGCGTGTTTTGATCAGGAAGCTTGAATGGGTGAGCGGGAGGTCACTCAAAGGGAGGAGGCGTGGTCTAGGTGAAGGACACAGAACAAGATGGAGTCGGCTGGTGTAGGCCCGCCCTTTCAGCTGGCTGCTGGACTGTGGTCCCCCCAGCTCTTTACCTCCTGGGCTTCTCTGTAAAGCAGCTCAGAAAATGGTGGCTGATTTCCCGGAGAATGAGTGATCCAAGAGGGAGGCTGGAATGGAGGAAGATAGAGAACTCAAGATGAAAACAGCCTTCTAGTAACAATGCCGCAAGTGACCTGCCATCATTTCTGCCATATTCTGGTTTTAGAATCAGCCACTAAGTCTATCATACAATCAAAGAGTCAGAAATGATTCTCCACTCTCTTGTTAGGACAGGATTAGAACATTTGCGGCTATATTTTTAAGACTTCCACACTACTGTTACAGACTTCTTCCATATGTGTTTTGTCATGTGTAAACTACAATGATTTTTATTTCCTCTGAGGATTATGAACACATTTAACTTGAAGTCAGTATTGCCTAATATTTTTATACAAAATAGAAGTGAATTTACACTATGATGTCTTAAATATATGGGTTCAGGTTGAATACAGGTCATATCATGGGATTATTCTGAGACAGAGGAACTAATTATTTCCTTGTATTAAATTAATGTATGGGGCGCCTGGGTGGTTCAGTTGGTTAAGCCTCCGACTTCGGCTCAGGTCACGATCTACCAGTTTGTGAGTTCAAACCCTGCATCCGGCTCTGTGCTGACAGCTCGGAGCCTGGAGCCTGCTTCCAATTCTGTGATTCCCTCTCTCTCTGCCCCTCCCCTGCTTGCACTCTGTCTGTCTTACAAAAATAAATGAACATTAAAAAAGTTTTAAGTATCTAAAAATAAAGTAATATACATGTTTTTTATTTGGTTTTTTGATTGAAACACTGGGAGCTATACCACAATATTTTTCTTGCTTTAAACATCACGTGAAAAAATACTTATCCAATAATGGAATATGTGATAATGTCAGTTACATTTATTTTACAAGATGCCATAATATTAAGTAGAGAAAAGATCAACACAGGGTTTATTTTTGAGTCTAACATTTTGTTTATAGAGTATCTTTATCCGATATTTCAAATTCTACCAGGAAATATATTCTGATTTTATGTTTCATAGATATTTTAATGCTTTTTAAGTGAACTTTAATATTAAATATATTTCAGAGACATACCATATCATACTTAAGTACTTATTTCTTCCAAACTAAGTGAGAAGCCCAGACCTTCTGAAAATTGGAAATGTCCAAATGAGATTTAAGACTTATTCTCAAAGGCTCGTTTTGCTTCCACTGCAATTAATGTAAGGGATTTAAATGTAAGTAGATAAATTGAGGGATAATTAGTTTGTCTCATTTTAAGATGAAGAAAGATTTCCTGGAAAAAGTGAAACAGAAAAGATCCAGTAACAAAAATGAAGATGCATGATTGTGTTTTCTTCTATTAAATTTATAAGAGATTGAAACCAAGAAAGAAACTTCTTTCTTGAATAATAGACATTTTAAAAAGTAATTACATAAGATAAAAGTAACAGATTTACTTTTAGAAAACTGTGGGTTTATGTTTATAGCAGGTAGTCATCAACGTATCAAAACATGACTCCCAAAATCTTCTCTAGTATATTAATAATTATGACAAAATAATAATATAGGCTATAATTTAAGACAAGACCATCAAATCTTTTTTTTTTATTTTTTTTAACGTTTATTTATTTTTGAGACAGGGAGAGACAGAGCGTGAACGGGGGAGGGGCAGAGAGAGAGGGAGACACAGAATCTGAAACAGGCTCCAGGCTCCGAGCTGTCAGCACGGAGCCCGACGCGGGGCTCGAACTCACGGACCGTGAGATCATGACCTGAGCCAAAGTCGGCCGCCTAACCGACTGAGCCACCCAGGCGCCCCAAGACCATCAAATCTTACGTGATTATTTTATTTTACAAATTTTATAGAAGAGTAAATTAAGTATCAAAGAAGTAAATTTCCCAAGGCTTAAAAGCCAAGTCAAGATTTTAACATGGTCTGCTCGATTCCATTTACTCAGATAATAATTTTGGAAGGACCCTCTTCTGTAAAGGCTTTATTGAATTTACACACACACACACACACACACACACACATATACATATACATATATATATATACACATATATATACACACATATATATGTATGTATACATACACATATACATATGTATACATATATATATATATATTTCTTAAAGAGGAGGAAAGTCAGTTATGCACTAAAAACATAACAACTTATAAAATCTTAGTACTGAAGTATATATCTAAAACTCAAGAGAACAGATAATGAGGGGCGCCTGGGTGGCGCAGTCGGTTGAGCGTCCGACTTCAGCCAGGTCACGATCTCGCGGTCTGTGAGTTCGAGCCCCGCGTCAGGCTCTGGGCTGATGGCTCAGAGCCTGGAGCCTGTTTCTGATTCCTTGTCTCCCTCTCTCTCTGCCCCTCCCCCGTTCATGCTCTGTCTCTCTCTGTCCCAAAGATAAATAAAAAAACGTTGAAAAAAAAAATTTAAAAGAGAACAGATAATGAAAAAAAGAGTAACACTGATCATAACGATGACACTGTTATTATTACGATTGTATATTTAAGTAGACTCAATATTACCATTGTATATTTAAGTGGATTCACCCCATTTGTAACATGCTATTTCACTTAGCAATGATTTCTCCTCATTTCCACATAATTAAGTGTTCACCTACTATATTATTTTTATTGACTCATTATTCCTATACAAGCAACCTTTTATTAGTGATTATTTTCCCTAAATTTTCAATAAGCAACATTGGGATGAATCTCCATAAAACTCTGTATTTATACATATCATTGATTAAGTCTATATAATGCATTCTAAAATTTGGAATATATTTCCTAGCATTATTATAAGCCAATTAGAAAATGTGATGTATTGATAAGTTTTTGTTCATAATAGCAGTAATTGGTGATATACATGTGAAATTAAGAAAATAATCTGACCAAAATTTTGCAGGACCTATATACAAAAAAATAGAAAATTTGAGATTTTTTTGCTGGTAATAAATACTGAATAAGTATGAAGATATAGCATACTCCAAGATTTTATAATCCAAAATAACAAGGATAAAAATATTTCCAAGTCTATAAATTTAGTACCATCATGTTTTTACATTTTCTTTATATCATAAACAGAATTGTTCACTATGTACTATTATATGCTTTTTTCCTGTTGTTGTTTTTTGTCATTTAACTTAATTTTTAAGTGACCATCCATGGTTATACATACAATTATAGTAATTTCATTATTTTTCTATAATATTAGTATATCTGAATATAAAAGTAGTTAATCATAAAAAGGTAGATGATTTTTGGTCATTTCCAGTTTAGTAGTAGTATGAATATTGTTCTAAACATGTGTGTATGAACTTCTGTTGGATATATATATACACATATATACATATGCATATGAGTGATTTGAATTGTGGAGTATAAAGAATATGTATATTTAACTTTATTAGATAGTACAAAACAGTTTTTCAAAATGGATGTATTAATTTAAATTTATTGTCAGTGTAAGAAAATTTCAATTTGTCTACAACCTATCACCCAGTATTGACTTCCTTTTCAATGATAACCATTTTGATGGGTTTATACTTGGTATCACATTGTGGTTTTAGTTCACATTTCTTTGATGACTAATGGACCTAATCATTGTTTTGTGTTTATTGCTTATTTAGATATGCTCTCTTGGGGTGCCTGGGTGGCTCAATCAGTTGAGCTTCTGACTTCAGCTCAGGTCATGATCTCACACTCTGTGAGTTCGAGCCCCACGTCAGGCTCTGTGCTGACAGTTCAGAGCCTGGAGCCCGCTTCAGATTCTGTGTCTCCCCCTCTCTGCCCCTCCCCTGCTCATACTCTGTCTCTCTGTCTCAAAAATAAATAAAAACATTTAAAAAAATTTTTAAAAATATATTCTCTCTTGAGAAGACATTCTGTTTAATGATTGCCTTTCCATTCTTTTAATGTTATTTTTGTTTGTTTTTAGAAATTACGTTTCTTAATTTTAATATATTTTAATTCTTTTTCTTGTGATTTACATGTTTTTTTTTTGTATTGTGTTTTATATTTGCATACCTTAAGGTCATGAAGATACTCTCTAGTTTTTTTTTTTCCTCAATAGTTTTAGGTGAAATAACTACATCACTTTTTAAAATTTTAGTAATTTATTTTGATAGAGAGAGAGTTCAATTGAAGGGGGACAGAGAAAGAAGTGGGGAGAGAATCCTAATCAGGCTCCATGCTGTCAGCGCAGAGCCAGATGCAGGGCTTGATCCCACAAACCGTGAGATCATGACCTGGGCCAAAATCAAGTGTTGGACATTTAACCAACTGAGCCACTCAGGTGCCCCTCTATCTCTTGTTCAAATTATATTTTAATTTCAGTATGTGCAGTATATTTATATTCAAGGTAAGATGATACAGAGAGGTATCATGGATCCTTTAACCATTTTTCGCCAAGGAAAACATCTTGCAAATTTATAGAACAATATTAAAAACAGAAAATTAATAATGATGTAATCAACTAACATCACTCATTTCCTCAGTTATATAGACTCATTTGTGTATGTCTATTTATATTTAGTTTTATGTGATTTTATCATATGTGCAGTATTAGTTTACTATGGCTGCTGTAGCAAATTACTACAAACTTAGTGGCTTAAAACAACAGAAATTTGATTATCACAGTTCTGGAGGCCAGAGGTCCAAAATCAGTAGAACTGAGCTAAAATCAAGGTGACTTCAAGGCTGTGGTCCCTCTGCTGTTTCTAGGAGAGAATCTGTTCTTGGTTCTTCCGGCTCTCATGTCTGCCTTTGTTCCTTCACCTGTGGTCATATTTGTCTTATCTCTGCATCCATGGTCATGTGGCCTCATCTGTGTGTGTAATCTCCCCCTGCCTTTTTTTCTTTAATAACTAAAATTATGATGGTACTTCTGTTTAAAGAATTGAGGATTAATTTACTATTACCCATTTCCCAGTAAGGTAACATTTACGGGTTTCAGGGATTGGAGCATGGATACCTCTTACAGTCCATTTTTCATTCTTCCACAGGTAGGTGTGTGTCTACCACCAGCAATCAAATAGAGAACATCTCCATTACCACATGGGTTGCTCTTGTGGTTATTTTGTAACAATACCTACTTTCTTCTCACCCATCTTTACCTCTCTTCCTAGTTTATGGCAACCATGAGTCAGCTCTCCATCTCTAGATTTTTGTCATTTTGGTCATGTTGTATAAGTGGGATCATATATAAATTTTTGAGATTGGCTTTTTTTTTTTCACTTAGCAGAATTCCCTGGGGTTGTCTTTATCCCAATTATTCCTGTGTGTTGTCTTTATCAATAGTCCATCCTTCTTCACTCTGAGTAGTTTTCCATGGTATAGATGTATGACAGTTTGTGTAACTCTTAACCTGTTGAGAGACACTTGAGTTGTTTCCAGTTGTAGAGTATAACAAATAATGCTGCTATCAATATGTGTTTACAGGTATTTGTTCAAAAATAGTCATTTTTCTGGGATCAGTGCCCAGGAGTGTAATTGCTGGATGATTTGGAGCTGCTGGAGGTTTAGAACTCCATCAATTTTTAAGTCTTGTATACTTTGCTCTTTGACACTGAGGAATTTAGAGCAGAGACAAATTCAAGTATGTCTAATGGTTTTCTTCAGATAAACTCCTTTATAAAAATTATGACCTTTACAAGGTTAAGCTCAGCATTTAGGGCTTACTTTTTGTTTATTATTTTTTACTTTTTTAAGATTCCACACCCAACATGGGGCTTGAACTCATGACCCTGAGATCAAGAGTCATATGCTCTACCAACTGAGCCAGCCAGGTACACCTATGGGCTTTTCTTTAAGAAGTCTTCTCAGGATGCTTGGAAACAGATTTTTATTGAGGGCCATATGCGTGTGCAAGATATATTATGAAAAAACCTATCCATTGAAACTAAAATTCCTTTTCAAGGAGAATCTCAATTGTATTCTCCCATTAACACTTCTCTGTATTCCCCCAAAAGCTGACATGCACTATTCCAACAGTGAGCATAGTCAAGACTGAGACTGAACTATCTACTACCTAGAATGATTTGTAAGTGGGCATTTTGACTCAAGGTTCAATTAATACAAGGATATTTAATAGGTTACCTGAAACCTAAAGGTTGGCAATAAAAACAAAGATCCATAAGCAGTCTTCAACAAAGACAGAATTATCTGTGTACATCAAAGAGAAAAAAATCACCTTTAGGGATTTTCTGGGCTTAATGATTAACTTCATCAGTCTTTCTAGTCCCCTAAGAAATTCTTCAGGCAAGTGTGACACAGTGATAAATTACTTTTTGGTGTTCTCTAATATTGGATGAGTCTGAGAGAAGATAGAAATGTTCTGAGGTCAAATGTTACTTGACTTTATAGCCCCCAAGTGTTTGTACAAAGAGTTGTGAAGATAAAAGGGAATTCATTTGGAAAAAGTTGTAAGACAATGCAAAAATTTTTCAATTTTTCTACAATTGGCAATGCATATATAGTTTGTTAATTTTCTCTAATAATTGAAAATATCTCCATAGAAAATGTAAAGAAAAAGTTACTATAAAAGGAATTTCAACATGTGTGTTTTAATAATTTAAAAAGTCAAGTTATAAATTTTGAAATTCTTCTTCTTGGTATTTTGGATGTGGCCACTATCTACTTAATTCTAAAGATCTAATGTTTTGTTACTTTTAATATGTTGCTTAATATATCTATTTTTCATCTTAAATAAGTAATTAGAGTCTACACAGCCATCTGAAAACCTATATTCATATAAAATGTCAGTTTCATTTGAATTGAAATATTCAAATCATTACTAATTTATTTTTCTGTGTGCAAACATTGAGATCCATTAGTCTTTCACTTTAAAGAGGATGTTAATAGGGGTGCCTGGGTAACTCAGTCGGTTAAGCATCTGACTTAATTTTTGCTTAGATCGTTATCTCATAGTTCATGAGTTTGAGCCCCACGTTGGGCTCTGTGCTGGCTCTACAGAGCCTACTTCAGATTCTCTCTCCCTCTCTCTACCCCTCCCTGTTCTCTCTTTCTTTCAACATAAATAAACTTTTTAAAAAATTGAAAAGAGGAGGTTAATAAAAATAAAGTAGATCCAATTTGAAAATTTCAGTGAATTTTCTTCTAGTGATTCCTTATTCTTATACTAATGTGTTTTAGGATGATCAGAATTCAGAGAAGACTTGCATCGCTCCTTTTATAAAAAAAAATGTAGGTGAAATATCTTACTCTACTTACTTTACCATATAGTCTATTTTTTAAATACAAGAAATGCAAAATGATGACTTATACAAAGCAAACCTGAAAAGGTTCATGACACAAGTTACTGCTATAAAATAAGAGAACATGTTCCCCGTCTTTGACTCTTAACACAGCAATTTTAAGTAGGAAATAATGAATTAATACAAAGAAGTTAAATATGTGTTGTCACTAGAAGTCATCCCCTACCAAATTTCAATAGTAACAACTCCCTAAAGGAGAATTTAGCCAAGGAAAAACAAAACAACAACAAAAAACACATTATATGTTGAAAGCTCACATTAATTTTAATAGCATCACCCTTAATACTCTCCACTTTTCTCTAGATGGAATAGCCAAGACTGATGTCTCTTTACAGTTGTCCCCTTGTTCATTTTCCCTTGAGCTTGCTGTAATGTGAAGCTTAAATTACCACATGTATATATCTGTAGCTATGTATGAATGGCCTTTACTTATAAACTAGATATCCTTTTGTTACAATTTTTTTTTTAACATTCATTTTTATGAGAGACAGAGAGAGACAGAGCATGAACAAGGGAGGGGCAGAGAAAGAGGGAGGCACAGAATCTGAAGCAGGCTCCAGGCTCTGAGATGTCAGCACAGAACCTGACATGGGGCTCAAACCCACGGACCACAAGATCATGACCTGAGTGGAAGTCAGATGCTTAACCGACTGAGCTACCCAGGTGCCTCTATAAACTAAGGATACTTTTTAAAGTCATTATTATGTCAGTCTGTGTGGACATGAATATGTAGTTTGGTCCTTTCTTTTTTAAGTTCCCCTGTGAGAGTTAGTAATGTGCTATGTCTAGGAATAGTGTGGATATTTGCCAAAGATGAAGAATTTTTCACTATGATACTGATTCAGTGTGCTGATTAACATGATTTATATAAATATTTGCATGCTTATACAAATATATTTTGTAATATTGTATTAGTTACTTATCGGTGCATAACAAATAACTCCAAAACTCAACAGCTTAAAAAATAAATATTTAATATTTCACATAATTTTTATGTGTCAAGAAATCAGTAGCTAAATTGGATGTTTTTGCTCAGGTTCCCTTATGAAGTTGCCTTCAAAGAATGGGGACATTGGCTTCTGTCTTCTGAAATCTTGTCTGTATCTGAAACCACTTACCTGGTGGTTGAAAGCCCTCAGTTTCTTCCTCTCTGGGCGTGGGTGTCCATATGATTTGGTAGCTGGCTTCTCCAAGAAGGAACAATCCAAAAGAACATAAGGCAGAAGCCTTCTTGAAAGTCAAACGCCATGATTTCTAGAATATCCTCATAGGTTATAAAGCTTGGCTTTTACTCAGTGTCAGAGGGGACTAAACGGGAACATCAATATTGAGAGGCAAGACTCATGGGGGTCACAGATCAACAGTGACTATATCTTAGCTCAAATGCCCAATCCTAATTTTAAGAATTTTAGACAATATAATTGATCATTATATAAGGGTAACAACAAAGACTTGCCCTACACAATGTTTGTTTCCAAATTCTTCTCATCAGGAAAAACTAAAATTATATTTTATTACTTATTATTTTAGTATGTCAGAAAGTAGGAGGTACTATATATTACAGTATTAATTTTCCTACTAAGTTAAACTAATATTAACCAGAAGATTTTAAAGGTACTCTCATCCTTTGTATACCTACGCAAGCAGAATTGTAGCTTTATGACTATTTTAGCTAATCAGGCAGTGTCTTCTAACTTGTTTTGCATGGTATTAATTCCATGTTATTTATAGCATTGATTATCCTATCAAGTGTGCAAATTAAATCTAGTTTTTGTTTTACCTTATCCTTTCTAATAACCACCCAGTCATGCACCAGCAACTCATCTTCATTTCTCATGAAGTGCTAGAACTAAGAGAAAAGAGAAGTTAGCTAGAAATACAACCAAATAAAATGTTGGCTGGACAGTGTCCTTGAAGACATTTTATCTGTGGTAAGTCTTCACTTTGTCTTTCATTTTACTAAGAGTCCCTCTCTCCTCCTTTGCTCCTAGGAAACACTTTTAAAAATGACATAAGTAATTTCATTCCAGTCTCTTGGTGAATGTGTGAGTCAGTTAGAAAGCAAGTTTAAATGTAACAGGGAGATCAGATCTGCCCAGGCTAGAGTCTGTATCTTTTCTAAAGATGATGCTTCTATTATGAAAACAGAGAATCTCTGCTTTGGGATAATTTCAAAGGTTATAGAGACCTTGTACCATTTGGATGCTAGAATCTTCTCTCTTATCCTTATGACAGATATAACCCACTTAATGTTGGAGGGCTGTTAATTACAGGGTACTTAATTATCTCTGAGGGAAAGTTGATCAATTTGGGCTAGAATAGTTGCTTCCTGAGTTCTTCCTTATACTGAGTCAAAAATTACATTCTTTTTTTTTTATTATTAAAATTTTTTTTTTAATTTTTTTTAACATTTATTTATTTTTGAGACAGAGAGAGACAGAGCATGAACGGGGGAGGGGCAGAGAGAGAGGGAGACACAGAATCGGAAACAGGCTCCAGGCTCTGAGCCATCAGCCCAGAGCCCGACGCGGGGCTCGAACTCACGGACCGCAAGATCGTGACCTGGCTGAAGTCGGACGCTTAACCGACTGCGCCACCCAGGCGCCCCAAAAATTACATTCTTAAAGTGTGAGAATTTTTCATTTAGATGCACAATATTATCTCAGAACCAACACTAATCCACATTCAATATCTCTGTTCTCCCAACAGTTTTTCATAAGTCAGGATCATGATCATGGTCATGAACTTGGGGTTCAGTAAAGTTTCCCACTGCACCTCAGACCTACCCTCATTCCTCTGCAACTCCAGCTGAGAATTCTAAAATGAATGAAAGTTTATTGCCATTAGAAAGTTAAACTATAAAATCAGCACATTTTAGAGCAGAGATGTACTATCACTTTAGGAATATAGAAGGGTTCTTAGTCTTCAGTATGCCTATTATTTACAAACGGGATTGGTAAAATGGAATCATACAGCAAACACCAAAGCCAGAAGTTGTCAATGCCCATATTAAAAATTCACAAGCAAGTAAGAATCTTTGGTAATGAACCCTAGATATTGAAGTCATAGAAATGTTATTTACTGTTGTAGAAATGGATGGTTCACTATATATTTTCCCCTTAGTAGTAAACTTTCTGTTATATAATGAAATCTTTTCTGATTCCATACTCATACAGAAACTATGATTAAATTTGTTTCCTATGTAGGTCCATCTATAACACGGGAGTGTAGTAGTTACTTAGGATAAATTATTGCAAGCACATAAATTACTGTTCTGGACTAATACTATCCTGAGTTTGATTAATGAGATGGCCATATTTTCTGTGTAGTGTCAAAGTTATGTTATTTATCCCAAGTAAATGCTCTTGGGACTGAAATTTAAGCCACTGAACATTTTACAGGTTCAGCAAACTCATTGAAGTAGGCTGAATGATTTCTTCCCAGTGGTTTCCAATTCTAACTTTCAGAATGTGTAAATACATTATTTTAAAAATTAAAAAGGACGTTAGAGTTGCGTTTCAGGATTTTAAGATGGGGAGAATATCCTGGATTACCCAGATTCCCTAATGTAATTACAAGTGTACATGTAAAAGGGAAGTGGGAGGGGTCAGAGCTGGAAAGAAGAAACATGTGACAGTACAAAGAAAGACTGAGATGGAGGAGAGGTCACAGGCCAAAGGATGCAGGCAGCCTCTAGAATCTGGAAATAACAAGGAAACAGATTTACCTCAGAATATAGAAGGAACACAACATGACCAATAGGTTTTAGTTTTTAAGACTAATTTTGAACTTGTGAACTCCAACAAAACTGTACAATAATGAATTTGTGTTGTCCTAAACCACCAAGCTTGTGGTAATTTGTTACAGCAATAACTGGAAACTAATACTGTGATTCATATTTTGAAATCTCTTTTTTGTTGTTAATAACTATCTTGTATTACAAATGGTTTTTTTTTTGGTTTTGTATTCTAAATGTCTACATATATCTAATAATACATATGATATTCTGATACAAACACACACACAGTCTGACCTCTCACATTGCTTTTTATTAGATTCTGTGGTTTATATGTACACTTTAAAATCACAGTAACATGTGACCACATGATCTGTTACAGCAATTTCTATTGATTTTTATAAGGTTTTATCTCTTTGTTCCCAGATACTGTTTTACTTGAAGAGTCAGGTGTCATGAAACTTACTCTCCCCCTCCACCAAAAATCCCATAGACAAAACAAAAGAAAACAAAACTAACAAACAGAAACTTCAGGCCTGCTTGTATCAGCTATGAATTTTTCCAAATATTTAAATTGGAAATAACAGCATTTTAGATAATTTTCCTAGAAAAGGGGAAAATAAAAACAGCTTATTGATAGCATATAATACTACAACAGAAGGAAACCAAAGTCCAGTCTCTAAACATAAATGCAAAAATCATAAAAATAGTACCACAATGCCTAAATGTGGTACTAAAAAGCACTTGAACTTGAAACCATAAAAATCCAAGAGGAGAACACAGGTAGTAACCTCTGAGATACCAGCCATAGCAACTTCTTTCTAGATATGCCTCTGGAGGCAAGGGAAGCAAACTATTGAGACTTTATCAAAATTAAGAGCTTCTGCCCAGCGAAGGAAACAGTCAACAAGACTAAAAGGCAATCTACAGAATGGGAGAAGATATTTGCAAATGAAATATCTGGTAAAGGGTTAGTATCCAAAATACATAAAGAACATATACAGTTAACACTTAAAAATCAAATAATCCAATTAAAAATGGACAGAAGACATGAATCGATATTTCTCCAAAGAAGACATTTATGTTGCCAACAGACACATGAAAAGATGCTCAACATCACTCATCATTAGGAAAATACAAATCAAAACTATAATCAGATATCACCACACAGCACTCAGAATGGCTAAAATCAACAATACAAGAAACAGGTGCTGGTGAGGATGTGGAAAAAGGGGAACTTTCTTGCCCTGTTGGTGGGAATGTAAATCGGTGCAGTCACTCTGGAGGACAGAATGGAACTGTCTCAGAAAGTAAAAAATAGGGGCGCCTGGTTGGCTCAATGGGTTAAGCATCAGACTTTGGCTCAGAACATGATCTCATAGTTCATGAGTTCAAGCCCCGTGTGGGGCTCTGTGCTGACAGCTCAGAGCCTGGAGCCTGCTTTGGATCCGTGTCTCCCTCTCTCTGCCCCTTCCCTGTTCATGCTCTGTGTCTCACTCTCAAAAATAAATAAACATTACAAAATTTTAAAAACAAGAAAGTTAAAAATAGAACTACCCTAAGATCAAGCAATTGCACTACTGAGTAATTACTCAAAGAATACAAAAATACAGAAATTCAAAAGGATACATGCACCCTGATATTTATAGCCACTTTATCTCCAATAGCCAGATTATGAAAATTTGGCTCATGCTAAGTGAAGTAAGTTAGTCAAAGAAAGACAAATACTATATGATTTCACTCATATGTGGAATTAAGATGTAAGTGAGCATAGAAAAGAAAGAGAGGCAAACCAAGAACCAGACTCTTAACTTTAGAGAACAAATTGATGGTTACCAGAAGGGAAGTTGGTAGGGGGGTGGGTTAAATAGGTGATCAGGATTAAGGAGTGTGTGTGCTGTGATGAGCACTGGGGATTGTATGGAAGTGTTGAAATACTATATTGTACGCTGAAACCAATATTACCTTCTATGTTAGCTAACTGGAATTTAAATAAATAAATAAACACATATGTACTTGTCTTTGGATGCATATACATATACAAATTATTTCTGTGATACATACCTATATAGCTAGGAGTTAAATGGTTAAAAATACTTCCACTTCTGCAATGTGGATATCTTTCTAGCAGATTTAACATTTCTTTATATATTCTGGTACGATCATCATATATATGATATATATCTGTATATCATATCTATATCTATATATAGATATGATATCATCATACTATATAAAGATATTATAGATATTATATATAGATATCTAATATTTTCCTTATCAGTTTCCTCTGTGTCTATTCAAGAGCAAATCATGTTGATACTCCCCAATGTATTGATTTAACATGCACATTTATATCTACAATTCATTCAGAAAGAACTTATATATTTTTTATAATATATGAGATGAGAGTCAAGGTTTACTTTTTTGTGAAATGTATTTTTAGTTGAGAACCATTTAGTAAATGATCAGTCTTACATCAGTACATGGCATGGATACCACCTCTGTCATAAGTCAGATGGTAGTATATTTGTGAAATGATTCTGGTCTCAGTTCTGTTCCATTGTGCTGTTTATTCTGGAATCTATGTCACAAAATTCATTGTTTTACTATGTAGCATTATAATTATCTTTATATCAAATAATACTGGTCCTCAAACCACATTTTCTTTATGATTATCTTTGCTATCTTTGGATTTTTAAAATTTTATTTAAATCCAAGTTAGTTAACATATAGTGTAATAATGGTTTCAGGGGTAGATTTTAGTGTTTCATTACTTACACATAACACCCAGTGCTAATCCCAACAAGTGCCCTCCTTAATGCCAATCACCCATTTAGCCCCCCCCCCCAACATCTCTCCAGCAACCCTCAGTTTGTTTTCTGTATTTAAGAGTCTCTTGGTTGGCTCCTTCTGTGTTTTATCTTATTTTTCCATTCCCCTATGTTCTTCTGTTTGTTTCTTGAATTCCACATAAAGTGAAATCATATGATACTTGTCTTTCTCTGACTTTTTTAGCATAGTACATTCTAATTCCATCCACGTTGTTGCACATGACAAAATTTCATTCTTTTTGATCACCAAGTAATATTCCATTGTGTGTGTGTGTGTGTGTGTGTGTGTGTGTGTGTACACGCGTATGCCACTTCCTTACCCATTCATCAGTAATTGGATATTTGGGCCCTTTTCATAGTTTAGCTATTGTTGATAGGGCTGCTAACCACTAGGGTACATGTGCCCCTTTGAATCAGCACTTTTGTATTCTTTGGATAAATGCCTAGTAATGCAATTGCTGGGTCATAGGGTAGCTCTATTTTTAATTTTGGGGGGAAGCTACATACTGTTCTCCAGAGTGTCTGAACCAGTTTACATTCCCACCAAGAGTGCAAATGTGCTCCGCTTTTTTCTGCATCCTTGCTGACATCTGCTGTTTCCTGAGTTGTTCATTTTAGCCATTCTGGTAGATGTGGGGTAGTATCTCATGGTGGTTTTGATTTGTATTTCTCTGATGATGAGTGGTTTTGATCATCTTTTCATATGTCTGATAGCCATGTGAGATGTCTTCTTTGGAAAAGTGTTCATGTCTTTTCCCCATTTCTGCACTGGCTTATTTGTATTTTGGGTGTTGAGTTTGTTAAATTTTTTATGGACTTGGATACTAACCCTTTATCCAGTATGTTATTTGCAAACATCTTGTCCAATTCCATTGCTTGCTTGTCTTTTAGTTTTGCTGATTGTTTCCATTGCTATACAGAAGCATTTTATGTGGATGAGGTCCCAATAGTTCATTTTTGCTTTTGTTTCCCTTGCCTCCAGAGACCCGTCTAGTAAGAAGTTGCTGCAGGCAAAGTCAAAGAGGTCGTTGCCTGTTTTCTCGCCTAGGAGAGAAAACTGTCTTACATTTAGGTCTTTCATCCATTTTGAGTTTATTTTTGTGTATGGTATAAGAAAGTGGTCCAGGTTCATTTTTCTGCATGTTGCTGTCCAGGTTTCCCAGCACCATTTGCTGAAGAGACTTGTCTTTTTCTTTGTTGTGGGATATTCTTTCCCACACTTGAAGCTTAGTTGATCATATATCTGTGAGTCCATTTCTGGGTTCTTTATTCTGTTCCATTGATCTGTCTGTTTTTGTGCCAGTATCACAGTGTTTTGATGATTATAGCTTTTTAAATTTTTTTTTAATTTTTTTTTAACGTTTATTTTGAGACAGAGAGAGACAGAGCATGAACGGGGGAGGGTCAGAGAGAGAGGGAGACACAGAATCTGAAACAGGCTCCAGGCTCTGAGCAGTCAGCACAGAGCCCGACGCGGGGCTCGAACTCACATACCGCGAGATCGTGACCTGAGCCAAAGTCGGATGCTTAACTGACTGAGCCACCCAGGCGCCCTGATGATTATAGCTTTATAATACAGTTTGAAGTCCAGCATTGTGATACCTCTAGGTTTGGTTTTCCTTTTCAACATTACTTTGGATGCCTGACTTTGGATGTGTACATTTTTTGGGATAAAATTTATATTCAGTTTGTCAATTTAAAGAAACATATATGTACATGCACTGCCGTATTTTTTTCTTTAATGAACATTCCACTGAACCTACAGATCTATTTTGAAAGAATTGTCATATTCACAACCTTGTGATCCTTGAGCATGGTATCTCTTATTTATATCTTTGTTTTCTTTCAGCAATGTGTTTAGACGTGGTGTTTAGAAGCCTTACGTACCTTATATTAGGTATACTCTTAAGTATTTAAGGTCTCTGACGAACATATAAATAGTATTTCTTTAATTTAAAATTTTTAACTTTTAACTGTTGTGTACAAATAAAGTTAGTGTTTATATTTTGGTAGAGTACCAGCAAATATGTTAAAATTAATCATTTTAATTATCCGTAGATTTTTCTGAATTGCTTATGTATGTAGTCATCCTCCCTTCAGTGACATTTCTTTTCCCGCCATTCCTGACACTCACATTGCATTTTCTCTGACAGGAACTTCTTGTACAACATTAAATAGAAATGCTGATAAGACACGCTTGACTTGCTCTTGATTTCTCAAAGACTTATAATATTTAATTCTGTGTGTCAGATAGACTGGTAAAATAATTCTGAGTGTGGCTGTGGGGTTGTTTCTGAAAGATATTAGCATTTGATTCAGTAGATTGAATAAAGAAGATCTGCCCTCACCAATATAGGTGAACAACATCTAATCATTTGCGAGCCGGAATAGGATGAAAAAAGTGAAAGACCTGTGAATTTGCTTTCGCTTCTTTTGAACTGGGACATTCTCCTGCCCTCTAACATTGGAAATCCTAGTTCTCCAGCCCTTGGACTCCAGAACTTACACTGGTATCTCTCTTGATTATCAGGTCTTTGGACTTACACTGAATTATACCAATAACTATCCTGGTTCTCCACTTGTAGAGAGCATATTATTGTAAATCTCATCCTCCATATTTGTGTGAGCCAATTCCCATAATAAGTCTGTCTATCTGTCTATATATCTATCTATATCATCTATCTTTCTATCATCTATCTATTATCTATCTTTCCATCTACCCATCTATTTATCATCTATCTACCTATCTATTATCTATCTCTCTATCTCTCTATCTCTCTGGCATCTACCTATCTACCTATATGTCTGTCTTTGTGTCCACCCATCCATCTATCCTGTTGGTTTTATTTTTCTGGAGGATTCTGACAAATATAGAAATGATTTTATTATTGTACCAATAAGTGTTTGTTTGCTTTAAACTATCTAGTAAAGTAAATGTTCTTGTATAGTTTTCTAAGAATTTTCTTAGTTGATAAATTTTATCTAATATTTTTTCTTATCTATTGAGACACATGAACATTTTCTCCTATATTCTATAAACATTTCGAAATGTCTTGAGTTTCAAACTTAAACCAACTCAATTTTGCTATTTTTATATGCTGTTTGATTCATTATGGTACTATTTTTTTTTTGACAGGTAAATCTGCTTTTATTTCTTAGCACTTTTTTTTAAGTTTTTATTTAAATTCCAGTTAGTTAACATAAAGTGTAATGTTAGTTTCAGCAGTACAATATAATGATTCAACACTTCCATACAACCCCCAATGCCCATCACAGCATGTGCACTCCTTAATCCTGATGACCTATTTAACCCATCCCCCACCAATTTCCCCTCTGGCGAGTATCAGTTCTCTCTTTTTTTCCCCTTTGCTAGTTTGTTTTGTTTCTTTTTTTTTTTATTAATTTTTTTTTCAACGTTTATTTATTTTTGGGACAGAGAGAGACAGAGCATGAACGGGGGAGGGGCAGAGAGAGAGAGGGAGACACAGAATCGGAAACAGGCTCCAGGCTCTGAGCCATCAGCCCAGAGCCCGACGCGGGGCTCGAACTCACGGACCGCGAGATCGTGACCTGGCTGAAGTCGGACGCTTAACCGACTGCGCCACCCAGGCGCCCCTGTTTTGTTTCTTAAATTCTATATATGAGTGAAATCATATGGCATTTGCCTTTCTCTGAATAACTTATTTTGCTTAGCATAATATTCTAGCTCCATCCACATTTTTGTAAATGGCAAGATTGTATTCTTTTTTATGTCTAAGTTATACACATATATATAATATCAGTATATAATTATATCATATATAATATTATATTATATTGGACAGTTAGGCTTTTTTCATAACTTGACTACTGTAAATAATGCTGGTATAAACATCTGGGTGCATGCACCACTTTGAATTTGTACTCTTATATTCTTTGAGTAAATATCTAGTAATTCAATTGCTGGATCTAGGGTAGCTGTATTTTTAACTTTCTGAGGAATTTCCATACTGTCTGCCAGAGAGGCTGCACCAATTTGGATTCTCAATAACAGTACAAGAAATTTCCCCTTTCTCCACATCCATGCCAACAACTGTTGTTCGTGTTTTTGATTTTAGCCATTCTGAGAGGTGTGAGGTGGTATCTCATTGTAATTTTGATTTGTATTTCCCTGATGATGAATGATGTTGAGCATCTTTTCATGTATCTTTTTGCCATCTATATGTCTTTGGAGAAATGCCTGTTCATGTCTTCTTTCCATTTTCTGATCGGATTATTGTTTTTTTTTTGGGAGGGGCGTGTTGAGTTTGGTAAGTTCTTTATATATTTTGGATATTAATCCTTTATCAGATATGTCATTTATAAATATCTTCTCCCATTCTGTAGGTTGCCTTTTAGTTTTGCTGATTGTTTCCTTCAATGGGCAAAAGCTTTTTATGTTGATGAAGTCTCAGTTGTTTATATCTAAGTTTGTTTCCTTTGCATCCGGAGGCATATCTAGAAAGAAATTGCTATGGCCAATGTCAAAGAGGTTACTGCCTGTGTTTTTCCTCTAGAATTTTTATGATTTTAAGTGTCACATTTATGTCTTTAACCCATTTTAAATTTATTTTTGTGTATGGTGTAAAAGTTGTCTGATTTCATTCTTTTGCATGTTGCTGTCCAGTTTTCTCAACACCGTTGGTTGAAGAGACAGTCTTTCTCTCACTGGACATTACTTTCTGCTTTGTTGAAGATTAATTGACCAAATAGTCATGGGTTACTTTTTGGATTTTCTGTTCAATTGATCTATGTGTCTATTTCTGTGTTAGTACTATGCAGTTTTGATCACTATAGCTTTATAATATAAACTGAAGTACAGAATTGTGATGTCTCCAGATTCACTTTTCTTTTTCAAGGTTACTTTGGCTCTTTGGGGCCTTTTGTGGTTCCATACAAATTTTAGGATTATTTGTTCTAGTTCTGTGAAAAATGCTGTTGGTGTTTTGAAAGGGATTGCATTAAATGTGTAGATTGCTTTGGGTAGTATAGATATTTTAACAATATTTGTTCTTCCAACCATCAGTGTTTTATAGTTTTCAGAATACAGGTCTTTGATCTTTTTGGGTAGGTTTATTCCTAGGTATCTTATGGTTTCTGATGCAATTGTAAATGGGATTGATGCCTTTCAATGTCTTTGCTGCTTCATTACTAGTGTATAGAGTATCATGTTGCCTATGAATAGTGTAAATTTGACTCCTTCCTTGCTGATTTGGATGCCTTTTATTTCTTTTTATTGTCCGATTGCTGTGGCTAGGATTTATAGTACTATATTAAATGGTGAGAGTGGACAGCCCTGTCTTGTTCCTGACTTTATAGAAAATGCTCTCAGTTTTTCCCCATTGAAGATGATAATGGTATTAGTCCTGGGTTTTTCAAATATGGCCTTCATTATGTTGAGGTATGTTTCCTTCTAACCTACTCTTTATCATAGTCACCAACTAGACACAATGAAATTTGCATCAACAGTAATATGCATAAGCACATATTGTTACATTCTACAAGGCAATACCATATAGCATTGAAAAAGTCAAACTAGTGATATGCATTATTGGCATAAATAAATCTCATATATATACATATATGTAATATATATATCCCACATATATAATATATCTCTCATATGTATAATATATATCTCATATATATAATATATGTCATATATGTATTTATATATATGTTATATATATTTATATATATGTTATATATATATATATTTATATATATATATAGCCAAAAAAGCTACGCACAAAAGATAACATCTCAGATCATTTAATTATTTCAAGTTTGTGTACAGCCGAGGCTATCTATCAAAATAAAAGTTAAAATATACGCTTAAATGGGAGGTGACCGATGACTTGATTTAGTAATAAAAAATTGACTTAGTAATTAAAATTGCTGCTTCCTGGGGCGCCTGGGTGGCGCAGTCGGTTAAGCGTCCGACTTCAGCCAGGTCACGATCTCGCAGTCCGCGAGTTCGAGCCCCGCGTCGGGCTCTGGGCTGATGGCTCAGAGCCTGGAGCCTGTTTCCGATTCTGTGTCTCCCTCTCTCTCTGCCCCTCCCCCGTTCATGCTCTGTCTCTCTCTGTCCCAAAAATAAATAAACGTTGAAAAAAAAATTTAAAAAAAAAATAAATAAATAAAATTGCTGCTTCCTGTATAGCAGCTGGAAGTATTGCCTCTTACATCAGTCTCTCTCTCCATTTCGTCTCCATTATCTTGATTCTTTTGACCACTAGCTTTCTTTGCTTACTCATGTTATCTCCACTTCTGCATAAGAATTTAGTGTTCATGGGGCGCCTGGGTGGCTCAGTCGGTTGAGCGTCTGACTTCGGCTCAGGTCATGATCTCATGGTACACGAGTTCGAGCCCCGCGTCGGGCTCTGTGCTGACAACTCGGAGTCTGGAGCCTGCTTCAGTGTCTGTGTCTCCCTCTCCCTCTGCCCCTCCTCTACATACACTCCATCTCTCTCTCTCTCTCTCTCTCTCTCTCTCTCTTGAAAATAAACATTAAAAAATTAAAAAAAAAAAGAGTTTAGTGTTTTTGTGTGGCTTTAGTTGACCATACCATGCTTGCTAGATCATGTCCTAGGTGAATTTTCATGCTATGTGCCTGTAGTCATCTAGTATACTTTATCAGTCAGAATCTAAATTCTAAATTTTTAGGAGAGAATAACATTAGCTAATTTGATCCAGGTGCCTGTTTTGGGCCCAGTCTTAAGTAATGAGGATTGAGTAGTTTGATAATTAAAGATGCTTCAACTAAGACATGTGAGTTAAACAGTTTTGGTGTATTTGTTTTGTTTAATCTTTTTATGTTTTTTTGAGAGGGGGAAGAAAGAGGGTGGGAGGGAGAGAATCTCAAGCAGGCTCTATGCCCAGTGTGGAGTCCAAGGCAGGGCTCAATCTCAAGACCTTAGGACCGTGACCTGAGCCAAAATCAAGAGTCCCACGCTCAACTGACTGAGCCACCCAAGTGTCTGTTTTATTCCAAGAAGAGACATAGGATTGAGAAGAATGAGTTGAGATACGTGTTGTGCTTGCTACTTCTGTGGGTGATTGAAATAAAGTGAACAGTTACAGTGACTCTCAAGAGTTTTGTTCTCACCCAATCTTAAATTTATTGATACCTCCAGAGCTTTTGTTTATATGGATTGTATGTATGAATATTGTCCATGTAAGAAACTCAAAGTAAGAATAAAGAAGTATCTATTTCCCTAAAATAACAACTCATTGCATATTTGCATGCCGAATTTTATGAAAAACTATATTTTCAAAAACAAAAAAAATAGAAAAATAGCATTATTGTACATTTTTGTAGTTCTCTTTAATGTCTGACTTAGTTGAGGGCAATCATTGCACACTTGTTTTTAGGCTTTCGGTTTGTTGCAGTAGCACCTGTCTTAGAGTCTCTGGAAGACTCCACTGTGCGCTACAGAGGGAATGAAGTGAAAAAGGAACATAACAACTTAGCAGTGTTAAGAAAATAGTTTTGGTCCCCTAGATCCCTTGATGGAATCTCCAGCACCCCCGTGATTTCCTGAACACCACTGAGATCTACTCATGTACTAGACGGAGGATACACTGAAGTTCAAATTCCAGTTGAATCAGTTAGGGTTTTGTCTCTCTGGTACATATTTTCCTCACCTGCCCCATGGTGCTTTTAGTACCTTCCGGAATTAGTGGGAAACGCTTTTAAGATGACATAAAATAACATGAAATTATTTATTCCTACTAACAATGACACTGGTCATAGAGTTCCTCTTTTGTGGACCCTTCACTGCACCTCAGGCTTTGCTAGATTTGTTTGACATGGATTAACTCCCAGTACGTCTGTGAATAAAATTTCAGCTCGAGTTCCATTTCGTAGGTACATATACAGAGCTGATGCAAAAATATTAACTAACACATCACAGCTAGTCAGTAAAAGATAGGATTCAGGCATTCTAATGCCAGAACTCTGGTTCTTTGTATGCTCTTTGGCAATTAAGACATAAACAAATGTTTAGAGCAGTTTCTTAACTGACACGTTTTCCCTTAATATAACCTAATATGTTATATTTATTTAATTTTTTATTTAATCAAGTTAAGATCAATAATGATCCCAATTTTCTATCCGTCTTCGACTCATATGAAAGCACATTACAGATTTACTGCCCCTTTTTAAGCAACATGGCATATGCAGCTCTACTTGGCTTGATACAATACTAATACTTCAACAGGGTTTCAAATGAACTGGATGTTGGGGCACCTGGGTGGCTCAGTTGGTTAAGTGTCCGACTTTGGCTCAGGTCATGATCTCGCAGTTCGTGGGTCAAACCCCGCATCAGGCTCTGTGCTGACAGCTCGGAGTTTGGAGCCTGCTTTGGATTCTGTGTCTCCCTCTCCCTCTGCCTCTCCTCAGCTCGCTCGCTCGCTTGCTCTCTCTCTTTCTCTCTGTCTCAAAAATGAATAAAAACATTAAAAAAATATTTAAAAAATAAAAAATAAATAAAATGAACTGGATGCCATACAGATTTCATGTTCACAACAACCTTCTGAAGAACGTGCTATTTTTATAAACTTTTACAAGTGAAGATGAAGGGATTGGAAATTAAGCCACTTTGGCATCTCCCAGGGATAGAACTAGAATTTGAGCTGAGGTATTCTAGCACCAAAGTTCATTCACGTTACCACTTGAATTATAATCACTAAATCTTCTCTGTTTACCTGTAATATTGTAGAAAGTAGGGCAAAAATGTAGTATAAATTTATAGCTCTTTAGTGATACTTTATTATTTAATTGAACTGCTACCACATCTCAAAATGACACAGCAAAAAAAGTGTTGATAATATGTTGATAATGTCAATAATAAATGCTGATATATCATCTCGATAATATGTGGCAGCAACTGTGGGAAGCTGTCCCATTCCCACTTTGCTTTCAATGGTCAGTTGTCTGTAGATGATGTGATTCAATGGCATTGTTGTCCTATATTTGGTTAAATTGAGCTGCATTAGTGCTAATGATAACAATATCAATATCAATATCAATATAATAATAATAATAATCACAATAATAAATGAATCCAGAGCAAGGAAGGGGAGAGAAGAAGGGAGGGTAGATTGGCTGGACTGTTCAAAAAATAAAAAAAAAAAGTGAAACCTAGGACACCCAGGTGGCTCAGTTGGTTAAGCCCCCGACTCCAGCTCAGGTCATGATCTAGTGGTCCATGGGTTCTAGCCCCTCATTGGGCTCTGTGCTGACAGCTCAGAGCCTGGAGCCTGCTTTGGGTTCTGTGTCTCCCTCTTCCTCTGCTCCTCCCAACCCCTACTCACACTCTCTCTCTTTCCTTCTCTCTGAAAAATAAATAAACATAGAAAAATGTGTTTTTAATTAAAAGAAAGTTAATCTTTTTACTGGAAGTTGCTTGAAAAAATCATTTCCTTTCAAATGCCAATGAAATAACAAACGAACATTGATAATTACTCACATGGATACAAGTTATTATAGGTGTATCCAAAATTATGTGAGTTGTTTAGAGTATTTTTTATTCCTTTACCATTTAAAAAAATTTTAACATTTATTCATTTTTGAGAGACAGAGAGAGACAGAGTGTGAGCAGGGAAGGGGCAGAGAGAGAGGGAGACACAGAATCGGAAGCAAACTCCAGGCTCTGAGCTGTCAGCACAGAGCCTGATGCGGGTCTTGAACTCAAGAACTGCGAGATCATGACCTGAGCCGAAGTCGGACGTTCAACCGACTGAGCCACAGGCGCCCCTCCTTTACCATTTTTTACAAGTATTATGTACCTGTTATACATATATAAGGATAAAGATATGCTATATACATATTCCTGTTTGGATATTATGTTTATTTTTTTATGGTTTTAATATTTTGCGTAGGAATTCCTATTGGTAAGGAACAAAATAATACCTTTCAAGTAAAAATAGGAACTAACCTCAAGGGAAACAGTAGTTGCTCTGTTAGGCAGTATTGAATAAGTTTTCTAGATTTTTACTTTCTTTCAGGACTGTTTTCTTCCTTCATTGTGCTCAGTCTGTTCCATTAATAGGTCTTGAGTTTACCTCGGAGGTTTCACTGCCAACATCATCAATGGTTTAGGGAAAAACAATTTTGTTAACAGTCATTTATAGCAAAGAACCATCTCAAGCAGACAACCTTGCTGCAGAATTTATTTTCAGACTTTTTAGTAGAATGTAGGCTCCCACTGTAGCTATCGTTTTAACTTCCCATTGACTGTCAGTTGAAAATATACAGAAAAAGATAGGCTATTTGTAGAATTCTCCATAAAATGTTTAAAGATTATACGTTTCAACATATTCAACTGACAACCCATGCTTTACATAAAAATAATCACACATCGAAAAGAAATAAACACTTTATGGACTATAAAACACACAGAACAAATTATTCCTTAAGTCATGTTTCAGAAAGTAAAATGAAATTTAAACAAAAATGACATGAAGAATAGCTTAATATTATATATTATAATGCCATAGCACATACTAAGCAATAGTATTATTTTAATATTTTAAACAGTAAGTCCATTTCTTCTGTAAACTCTATTCTTATGTATTTAGAAGTGGAGACTTATTTTTTTTAATTTTTTTTAACATTTTTATTTATTTTTGAGACAGAGACAGAGCAAGAACGGGGGAGGGGCAGAGAGAGAGGGAGACACAGAATCAGAAGCAGGCTCCAGGCTCTGAGCCATCAGCCCAAAGCCCGACGTGGGGCTTGAACTCACGGACCGCGAGATCGTGACCTGAGCTGAAGTCGGATGCTTAACCGACTGAGCCACCCAGGCGCCCCTGGGGACTTATTTTTTGGCATTTCGAAGTAAAAACTCAACTACATTACGTGTGGCCTCACATTAAAACCCTCTGACTTTCAGATTCCATGTGGTATTTTCAAATCCTAGTTAAAAATTTAAAATATAGTATTTATATGTAGATATGACATTGGATTTATAAAAAAATATTTTTTAAAATGATATAAAATTGTGAAATAAAAATGACCAATTCCAAAACAGTAATTTGAAAAAAATGATAACCTAGATATGTGTGTATATATATATATATATATATGTGTGTGTGTGTGTATATATATATGTGTATATGTATATACACATATATATGTGTATATATATACACACACACATATATATATACATATATATATAAGCTATGCCTCTCATTAGATGTATTAATGTGTATTACACACATTTCATATATATAGAGTATTAGGTGTATATATGTGTGTATATACACGTGTGTGTATATGTATATATACACATACACAATATATTAGGTATATATTGTGTATGTGTATATATATATATATACACACACACACACACATGCTATATGTTATGTTGTGTATGTATACATATATATAGATGTATATGTATGTGTATATATTTATACATATATATACACACACACATATATATAGTGTATATGAAATATGCCTGTCATTAGATGTATTAATGTGTGTATATAGACTTTTTATATATATACAAGGTATTAGATATATATGTGTATGTTTATATACACACATACTTTGTTATGACATCTATGTATATATATATACACACATATATATCATATATATAAACTATGCCTCTCATTAGATGTGTGATCCCTGTGATTCTGAAAGAAGAGACAAATAGCTTTGAAACTATACTGGACAAAACAATCATGACTTTCTAAATAATAACTAATGTAAGAGCAAAACTCCTGTTTAGAAGTCAAATAAATCACAAGTGCCTAAGAGGACAAATAATATAAAATCAATGAGATAAATGATCCATGGGTAATTATTGTGTGGGATCCTCAGGGCCCATAACTTGGTTTTAAAGTATAAACTGACTTTTTTTTTAAAGTTCCTTGAACACTTTTCTGTAATGGTTTAGTGGAATCTTCTACAACCCGATCTCAATAATAGTTTCAAATAATAATAATTTCAAATAAAATAGTTTCAAACAGTAATTGTTTTTAGCATTCCTTAAAACCAGTGACTCCATACTTTAGCCTCCAGACATTAACTTCCAGACATTCATAGGACTCATCTTAAGAGCTTCTTTTATGTAGTTTTCAGACTGCAATTCTGTAAGTCTTGGTTGGGGTTCTACAGTCTGCCTTTTGAGCCATCTGGGGCATGTGGCCAGTAGGGTATGTTTATAGATCCCATTTTGGTATTCACAGGCTAAACTGCCTTGAAAAGCCCAAGCACACATTTTCTTTTATAGGATTAATGCATTCAATAGCATGTTACTCCTATTATATTTCGAAAGCACTCAGGGCATATAAGTATAATTGTATATTTATGAAGGTAATAAAATGCATCCCCAAATATCTTCATGACTGATAAATTTCACATTTCTCTCTTTCCTTTTCTAGGGAGGGCTGATACATAGTAGAAATCTGTTACTCAGTCTTGCATAGGCATCTTCTGTTCCGGTACTGTCCTAGGGCATTATTTCTAAGCTGGCAGAGATCACATATTAATGAAAAAAATTCTATTGCTTCTTTCTAAGTTTTAAAATCTTCACTCATATCACAATGAGTATATATTGATGCCATGCTGTCAAGAGGGTCTCAGAGAGTTTAAAAACAAAACTATTTTGCAACCAAAATGAACCCAGGAAATGAATCTTTGTGTTTTGTATTTTAAAATATAATGTCTACCTAAAACCATGTATAACAATAATCCAACCTGTGCTAGTTCACAAAGTATTCAGAATATCTACAGTTTGAAAATATGTATATGGGTTGTTTTGTTTTACATAATTTACTTTAGATTTTTTTAAATGTTTATTTATTTTTTTTTAATTTTTTTTTTCAACGTTTTTATTTATTTTTGGGACAGAGAGAGACAGAGCATGAATGGGGGAGGGGCAGAGAGAGAGGGAGACACAGAATCGGAAACAGGCTCCAGGCTCCGAGCCATCAGCCCAG
Source organism: Prionailurus bengalensis (assembly GCF_016509475.1). Lineage (NCBI taxonomy): Eukaryota > Metazoa > Chordata > Mammalia > Carnivora > Felidae > Prionailurus > Prionailurus bengalensis. The sequence continues at coordinate 224,766,077 of NC_057343.1, forward strand.
AGCCCGACGCGGGGCTCGAACTCACGGACCGCGAGATCGTGACCTGGCGGACCGCGAGATCGTGACCTGGCTGAAGTCGGACGCTTAACCGACTGCGCCACCCAGGCGCCCCAAATGTTTATTTATTTTTGAGAGAGAAAGAGAGAAAGCGCGCGCGTGCCCGCACAAGTGGGGGATGGGCAGAGAGCAAGGGAGACAGAATCCAAAGTAGGCTCCACGTTCTGGGCTGTCAGCTCAGAGCCAGATGCAGGGCTTGAACCCAGGATCCATGAGATCATGACCTGAGGTGAAGTCAGATGTTTAACGCACCAAGCCACCCAGGTGCCCCTTACATAATTTACTTTTAATTATCCTCAGAAAATTAAACTTTTTGATGTAACTTTTGAAATAAAACATCCAAACAAGAAGTTGGTATATACTATATGTATATATTGCTAAATGTGCATGTATCTTAATGTTATAAACAATGGAGGATATAATTTATAGAATATCCCTATACTTATATTTTCTTTTCTTTTTTTCCTATACTTGTATTTTCAAGTAATATAACAGATTTAAAGTAATGAAATAATGAAACAGATTTAAAAGCGAAGCAAAAAAGAAAAAAAAAATGGGAACATGGTTTTTGAGTATGCAATTATCTTCTTAACGATGAGTACAATAAGACTTACCAAATCTGAGATGCACAAATGATTTTGATCATACTAAGGAGAGATCAAACATGGATAATCACGGTGTATTATTGAAAATTTTAATATTCACACGTTAGTATATGGCACTACCTGGATTCAGATATAGAAAATAGTAAAGCTTAGTTTCACTATGAAGTTTAGGTTAAAAAAATATTAAAAAAAAATAGTCACTTTCATCTACTTGCCAGGGTATAGGCCATCTTGACTACCCAAAAATATATAGAATTGGATTAAACTCATCAGTAAGGAATATAGCAGAATAATAAACGTGATTCAAAGAGCACTTGAAGATCTGAGTATTTATCAGCAATTAGAATTGAATGTTGGACTAAAATAAGATTTCTTGGTTAGATATGAAACTGAGTGTTGGCCTTCAGGACAAAAAAAAAAAAAAAAAAAACATAACCTTTGATGGTATCTTTTCTAATAGAACCATTCGCATTTGACCTGACCAAAAAAAAAATCTACAAGTTATCATGTAACTTTACAGAATATCGATCTTTAATGAGGAGTAAATAGTACAAAAAGCAAAGAGCCATTCTAGATATTTGGATGCTTTTTGAGCACTTTATTAAAATGTGGCATTTAAAGGATATGTTGTCTTTCCTTTGTTTTATTTCCAATTATGGGGTAATTTTTTCTTAACAGTATTTCTTCTGGCCTTTCCTTTTATACATGTCCCTTCTATAATATTACTGTCTAGTTTATGACACCACTTAATAAACTCTCTCCCCTCTCCTATCTCAGGAATAACCCTTCCCTGGAGAGAACCAAGTAATTAAGTGTGTGAATTCAAAGGGGACCCCTGCAGGGCTATAGCCATCTTGCTAAATAAGAGTAAATAGAAATTGTTTGCAATGTCAACAATTAGAGCAGACATAGTCAATAAGAATTTAGAGGTGAGATTAGCAATAGATAAGCCACTAAATGGGAAGTATTCCTTTTGAGAGTTAATGGAATCTTTATTTGGAAAGTTCTGACATTCTTAGTGTTTCTCTGTGAGCATACAAATGTTTCAAACAGATTTTTCATTCTAATTTTAGATGTTTTGGATGTTGCATTAAAAATTCCTTCATGTTTTGAACAGATATAATTAAATGCTATTTAATGGGCCCTTCAAAATGAGACACTTCAATAATTGACTGTACATCATTCCACAGTGCTTAAGTCCAGAGAGATGATTGCACCAAATTGATCTCTTGACATTTTCCCTCAGCTCTTCATTTTCAAAGTAGTTGGTCTTGTACACATGCATATCAACCAAAAATATTGGAATTCAGAGGAGCTCTTCAGCAACTGTCAAATAAATCTATCCTTCAATGCTTAATTCACTTGAAAGCTAAATTCTATAGATATGATGGTTACCTAAATGAGTGTAATTACTCTTCATTTTAGGGCTTCTAAAAATGCTTCTTTTTTAAAACTGCTCAGTTTGCATTTACCTCAGTATGACGGGATGGTATTTGCTGGTTGGAAGCCTCATTTAAATAAAACCTAACTTAATGTATTTAAGTGCCTAATAGGGATAAGGCTCTGCTTCTAATAGATGGACTTTTTTTTTTAAGGTCTAAATTATTTCATCTCTTGTTTCCACTGAATGGGGATTAAATGTTTGATTCATGGGGCAGTTAAAGAGTGGAAGAGATAGAAATACACATAAAGGTGAATGTGAACATGATGATTGCATTGATCTTTTTCTCCAAAATAGGAGCTTGGCTTATGTCACTTCCAAAAGCAATGTGTTAGGGTTTGACCTTGTGTAAATTATGTTCTTTAACTCACCTGGTAGGATATAATGAGGTTCCTAGCAAATGATTTATGAAGTCAACTTTAAAAGATATTAGTGCTTTTAAGTATTTATTTAAGTTGTAAATAGACATGAAGTCACATGAAACACTGAGAAGAACCCATTTTAGAAAAATTCAAATAAGTTGGACCCAAACAAGGAATTCAAAAAAGGAAACAACTAAGCAGACAAATCAAATAGGTTACTTAAATATCTGTGATCTTTCTCTGACACACATAAGTATTCCATTTCCTTATAAAAGTTTAATATTCTGGTTTAATATCAATAGTTTAATATCTAAAGACTTCTAATATTTACCAAATATTTGCTATAGCCACATCATGGCTCTAGTAATTACAGTAAATACTATGTATCTCTGTTCTGATGAGTCACAACAATGCCATGTTTTAGATCTATATTTATATCACAACCAAGGAAATAAGGAAGGTACTTCAAGAAATTTATCCAATATCACACAGGTAATAAATGGGAGAACTGAGCTTTAAATGGTAACCTGGAACTTTTAGGCCCACATTTTATTCTGTTTCATCATTTTCTTTACAAATATGGACATTATTGTAAGGTCAGTGTTTGACATATCAATCCTTACCCCCTTACACTGGAGTTAAGAAAAATAAGTTAGTTGGCAAAAACTGTTTTTAAGGAGTTACATCTTCTTATTCATTTTAAGAATTCACAAAGATTTTCACTTCACTTAGGACATTCTTACCACCCTATAAAAATCTCTCTTTACAACATTACACTTTTTCTTTTTTATCCCCATTTGACTCTGCTTAGATTAAACCACTAAATGTATTGAGCCAGTTAAGCTAATTTTAGTTAAAAGATTAGATTAGAATATCATTCAGTGGGCTCAAAAGGAACATTAATATCACATCCATGTTCATATCTCTTTAGTTTACCAAAATGAGAATATGTATAATGGTGCGCATTTGAATGTATGAACAAAGTAATTCACAGTAGTCAACTAGAGACACACATTTTCCTTTTCACTGGATTTTTTTGGTGTGCTACTTACTGTTTCAGAATTTGGAAAACTTGAAAAGTTTAAGTGAGAATTAGGTTTTTCGATCAAAATGTAAATTATTGTTTTGTGCCACAAGAAATGATTTTCCTAAGATTCCTTCTAGATCTGACATAACATTTATCGTAGATCCTTAAAAAATAAGATTGCTGCTGCCACTTAACAGAGGTATAATTGTTAAGGTTTTTAATGTTTTTGAGCTTTGATTTTCTTCATGGATGGAATTAGTATTTGTTATACCTTCCACTTTGAACAGTTGGAAAGCTATGTGAGAGAATGGATAGAGATTGTCTAGTGCAGTGCCCGGCACCTAGTAGGAACTCAGTTCCTAGTAGGAACTTTTTCCATGCCATCAGCTATAGAAATAACTTGGGAAGAATGACAATATTCATATCTCTTTCTTCTATAGATGGAACCATTGTACAGGCAGCATGAAAAGTTATGTTTCCTGGGTTTTGGCAATATTTTACATGCCCTTGTTTATGTTGTATCATTTTAACAGAGCACGATATGAGTTCCTTATATGAGTACCTTTAACTAGATTATTTCAGAATTTTGGTTAAAGCACTGTCATTTCATGTATTTTAAGCATATGAGTTTTATAAAAAGTTAGCAATTTAAAAGGAATATGAGAACAGTTGGCTTTCTGTTTATTTTCCTCTAAGATGCCTTTGTTAAAAATTAAAACAATTAAAATTAAAAAAGAACAGAAAAGAACTTAGAAAAATGATAAAGAACAAGTTTAAATGCCCCCAAATTCGCATACCTAAAGGGAAGAATATTTGGGAAAATTTTCTTTTTATACATTTTATCCACCTAAGTTTTCAAAGATGGGTACATTCTTCATATGATTCTCTATAACTGTCTTTTTGCACATAATAAATTAGTATATAGTGATTTCCATGTCAATAATGAAAATGGTAATTAGTTGTTGTAATAACGATATGAATAGTAGTCTTTCTGAGCCTCTAATGTATGTCAGATATTGTATAAAACACTTGCTGTATATTATGATATATACCAATCAAAAATTATTTTGAGAATAGATATTGTTTTAATATCCATTAAAGCATCTTGTCCAAGATTTCATGTGAAGTAGATATCAGAGCCTGTCCTCAAAGGCTTACCTCTTAGGAGCAAAGAACATGCTCATAATTTCTGACTTTGCTGACTTCATAGAACACTAAAATTCCATGACTGTAATCGGCATAATTCTATTTACTTGTTCTAGGTCTTGTATCCATACTGTAGTGTTCCTAAAGGAAAGAGAAAATATTTTTTCTTTCTTTGGATTTTTATTGTTTATTGAAATAAAATTAAATACAGTGTTATATTAGTTTCAGGTGTATAATAAAGTGATTCAACAATTCTATACATTACTCAGCACCCCTCAAGATAAATGTATTCTTAATCTTTATTTCACCCATCCCTCCACCCACCTCCCCTCTGGCAACATCCATTTTGTTCTCTGTATTTGAATCTGTTCTTTTGTTTGTCTCTTTTTTTTTCTTTGTTCATTTGTTATCTTTCTTCATTTGTTCTTTCTTCCCAATATGAGTGATGTCATATGGTATTTATATTTCTCTCTCTTATTTCTCTTAGCACTATACCCTCTAGAAGACAATATCTATTTTTCATTGTATGTTACTACAAACAGGTGTGCCTTGCATATAGGCAGCTAGGCACAAGTCAATAAAAAATACACAAAATACTTTTAGTAGCTTCATTGTAATTTCATTGTAATTAAATTGTAATTCATTGTAAATTCACTGTAATAAAAAGCATGTGCTTTGTGTGCACATGCTATGAAGGATTTAGCTGGTCACTTTTGATTTACACATTTGGTCTTTTAATCTCCACTACTATGAATATCTTTGTGTTTAAGTTGTTGCAGAATTGTTCAAAATCTTCTGTGGAGAAATTTCTATAATTGTTCAAAGCATACACCCATTTAAAATGTTGAAGCATACTGTCTGTCTAGGACTATTACTTAAAAAGACTTCTCCACTATTGCTTTCATAGTGGTACTATTTCCCTCACTTTTAACTACATGTGATGTGTTTTGTTACATTTAAGTTATACTTACTAGCTAAAATTTAGTCCTACCAAAATTGTAGTAGCTTGCTTTGTACTAGTAAATTCCAAATTTCAGGAGCTTACCACAGTTGATTTTCTTACTTACCAGAAGTCTTTAGGAGCAGTGAGGGCCTCTATTCCCATAGTCATTCAGAGATTAGTTCTTTCCATGGTGTGGCTCAGCCTTCTTCTAGGACTTCAATGTTTTCTCTGTCCATCCAACAGATAGGTTGAACAAATGGAGAATTAATCACAAGGCATAAGCATGCCTAGAAGTGAGTTAATCATTTCCACCTGGAATCCCTTAGCCCAAATTGAGTCATAAGTTCATTTTTTTTAATTGTAACTCCATTATAATTAACATACAGTGTTCCCTTAGTTTTAGGTGTACAATATAGTGATTCAGCAATTCCATACATCATCCAGTGTTCATCATGACAAATGGCCTCCTTAATCCCCAGCAATTATTTCACCCATCCCCCTGCCCACCTCCCTCTGGTGACCGTTAGTTTCTTCTCTGTAGTTAAGAGTCTGTTTCTTGGTTTGCCTCTCTCCCCACCCCCCACTTCTCCCATGAACATCAGTTTTGTTTCTTAAATTCCACATATGAGTGAAATCATATGGTATTTGTCTTTCTCTGACTGACTTCACTTAGCGTAATACACTCATACTCCATCCACATATTGCAAATGGCAAGATTTCATTCCCTTTTATGGATGAATAGCATTCCCTGTGTGTGTGTATGTGTGTGTGGTATATATGTATATATGTGTGTACCCATACATACCACTTCTTTATCCATCCATCAGTCAGTGGACATTTGGGCTCTTTCCATAATTTGGCTATTGTTGATAATGCTGCTATAAACATTGGGGGGCATGTGTCCCTTCACATGAGTGTCTTGGTAACCTTTAGGTAAATACCTAATGCAAATAAATGCTAGATTGTAGGGTAGTTCTATTTTTAAATTTTCGAGGACACTCCATACTGTTTTCCACACTGGCTGCACCATTGTACCACCAACAGTGCAAAAGGGTTCCTTATTTTCCACATCCTTGCCAAAACTTGTTGTTTCTTATGTTTTTTATTTTAGCTATTTTGATAGGTGGGAGGTGATGTCTCATTGTAGTTTTGATTTGCATTTCCCTGATGATGAGTGACGTTGAGTGTCTTTTCTTGTGTCTGTTGGCCACCTGTTTGTCTTCTTTAGAGAATTGTCTTTTCATCTATTCTGCCCAGTTTTCTAAATGCATTTTTTTTTTTACTTTTTGGTGTTGAGTTTTAGAAGTTCTTTATATATTTTGGATACCATCAGATATGTCATTTGCAAATATTTTCTCCCAACCAGTATGTTGCCTTTTAGTTCTGTTGACTCTTTCCTAAGATGTTGGCATAAGGTCAGTTTTAACTTCAATGGGGACTCGGAACTTAGTCTAGGTGTGTACCCAGGGAAAGTAGAACATAAGTTTAGTAAACAATGAGCCCATCCCTACCATAGTTTTCCAAACACCTGTTTCAGTCTTCGTCTTCCACATACAACACATTTGTGTCTTCCCACTCATGACAATACGTATCCTAGATGAAAAGTATCCGAGATCTCTGGACAGTAGTCTTTTCCAAAGATCAAGGTCTAAAATATAGTGCTACCCACCCACCCCATACACCCATCCAAAGTCAAGGGCAGAACCAGGACAGGACTAACGTGACCAAAAAAAAAAATGCCCTGGGGAAAAAAAATGAGAGACATGCAGTAGTTCACACTTCATATTAATTTTGAAATATTCCCGGGGGAGGGGGGGCGATGTGGAATCTACCAAATGACAGGAACTCTCTGATGCATTATTCTATATAAGGCACCTAGATGTACCTTAAATGTGATATTACCTTCCCATTCTACTTCCATGGCCACCTCTAAAGTAGGCACTGGTGAGTCCTTTTCTTACCCTGAGGAATCCCTCCTACCTGCTACCTGTATGTGCAAGCCTCAGAATCCGTAAGTTCAGTTGGTTTTCAAAGTGCCAGAACGCTTTTAGTCCAAGCTCCCTGTTTCTTTGCCAATGAGATTTCCTCAAAAACTGATAGGCTTCTGATTGATTTGTTTCTAATCATTTCCATTTGGCAATAAACATAAAGTATTACTTAGACAAAATGTCAGCTCTGCTTTCTTTCCTTACATCTCACCTCAGTGTCCCTTCCTCTCTCAAATTACTGCAGGCGACCTTGAGGTGATCTAAGTGTGGAGGTGAAACTCTTAATCTGATCATTTATGTAAAGCAGTCAATTTTTTCAACTGACACATCCAAACAAGCTTTTTCTTTTTTCTTTTTTTTTTTCTTTTTTAATCTCAAAGATATTTTCAAACCTGATGTTCAGTTGTTGAGGTCTATATTGCACCCAAAGCGTTCACAAACTTTTAACGCTCTGGACTGTCTCTATTCTTTTTGTTCTCCTACTTAAATATAAGGAGATCCTGACCTTGCTAATTTCATTCTCAATACTTTTGTGATGCAGCCATCAATAGCCATCACTGCCCACTGAATTTTGTCAGCGTGTTGTTTACGTTGTAGGTTACTGCTGCTAATAATGTTACCAAAATTTGCTACTCTGTAACATGATGACAGACCCAAGTGCAAGGTACTAATTTTGATGTTAAATTGAAGGACTACCAGAAGCTCTAACAGACAAGCCTCATGATCTTAATGGTTTAATAGAAGTCTGTTTCCAGTTCAGATAAAGGCTGTTCCATAATGTCATTCAGAGACCAGGCTCCTTCAATCTTGGGTACCTTTCCCTATGTTAAGGATACAGGATCCCATTGGAGTCTTTCATGGGACAGCCCTCCATGTAGTTTTCACCACTTTCAGCCATATTGCTTCCACAAAAACTGAGTGATCATAGCCAAACCTGCAAGAAAGGGAAGGAAATGTAACACAGCTATGTCCTGGAGGAAAGAGATAGCTATCTTAACTGCTAGGACAAAATAAACACTTTAAGGATTAACTTTCAGTTAATTTTGGCTACCTGTTGAACTTGGGATATAGTCTGAGGGTAAAGAAAGATAACGACACAGTTTTTTTTTTATTTACAGAAAAATAAAATAAAAATATGAAAAAAGTACCCATGAATTCTTTTTTTAAATAAAAGTAGTTAAATTGTCATTTGTAAAATATTTAAAGCACAAGATGTTTAAATATATGTATGTATAGCATACTGATAGAAATTAAAAGTAAATATAGTCTTCCTCCTAGATTTAACAATTCAAGGGATCCAATTCTATTTTGAGTACTTGCATTTAAAAAGAGGGAAATCCTGATTATATATACATCGCTCATGGAAGAAAAAGCATAATGTATTTTCAAATACACAGCTGTAATTCCCCAGTACACTGGAAAAAGGCAGAATTGACAGATGGAATGAGGTCCTTCTCTTTCAGTAGCTGAACTTCCTGTTAAGGCCTCACCAAACCCTTTTAGACAAATATTATTATGTCACACTGTCAAACCCTTAATTCCTCCCATAGTTATGTACTAAGCATCTCCCATATGTGAGAAAGTGTAATTTAATGGGAATTTAAGAATCAGTAAGACTCCTCTACCCCTAAGAGGATTTATAGGTGGGTTCATGGTTATCTGGTGGTATTTCTAAGATGGGCAGAATCAGCATCACCTGTGAGCTCATTAGATAAGCAGTCTCAGGCTCCACCAGCAATCTGTTTTGTTTTGTTTTGTTTTTTTAAGATTGATTTATTTTTGAGCGAGAGTGTGTGTGTGTGTGTAAGTGGGGAGGGGCAGAGAGAGGCGGGAACAGAAGATTTGAAGAGGGCTATGCACTGACTGCAGCTGGCTCCATGCAGGGCTTGAATTTACAAGCTCTGAGATCATGACCTGAGCTAAAGTCGGACACTCAACTGACTGAGCCACCCAAGTGCCCCAGCAGTCTATTTTTAACAAGGCTTCTAGGTAATTCTGATGCAAGTCAGTGGTTAAGTATAACTGGTCTTGTGAGATCCTTTAGGGACAGTCAGGATGCTTGAGAGAATATGCTTCCTTCCCACCCTTACCTCACCCTGAGCATCTGTCTCAACCACAACAGTAAACAGTGAAAGTAAGAACTGAGCTTGAGTACTTTTTTGTTTCCTTTACGTGCTTTATGTCCCATACACATTATAAAGATAACCATTCCCTTGGATAAATTACAGCAGAAAATTGCTTGTGAGTATTTAGTAAGGAGATGCATAAAGTAAAATCGTGTAAAAAAATTCAGTTCAACAAAGGTGTTTTTTACTTTATTTTAAATCTGCTTGTTTCCCCCCAGAAAGCCTGTAAATTATATAGTTAATGGGGAACAAATCAAAAGTAAAGATCAAGACCATAAAAGGAAGTAAGCAAGTCTGTTCACTGTGATGGTAAATATAGATTATATGATTGAGAATTAGATTTTATTCTTATCTTTCTTTGAGCTAAGATTAAAAGGAAAGCATGATTAGTTACATTGAGATTGTTACTATAGAAACATATGAAATGCTTTGTTGTATGTTCATAGAGATGTTGTGGGAGATATTATTAAAGACATTAAGAGATTCCAAACTCCTTAGCCTAGAGGAGGCAGGCAGATAACTAAAATAAGAAATTAGGCTGGATGGAATAAAACATGGAGAATATAGTGCTAACCTCAGGATGATAGGCCATTGTCAAGTAAGCATGTACTTCCCAGCTCACAGAGATCATTGCCAAACTGGAGACAGGCCAAATTTCACCCTATCTCCAGTTTTTTTTTTTTGAGAGAAGTTAGAAATGTGTATTTTTAAGTAAAATTTCTAAAAGTTTTAATATTTTTAAATAAAATATGTTTTGTAGTATTATGTTGAATAAGTGACATTCTTCTGATTGAGAATATGCCCTAGAATATGCCCACTAGTATACAAATTCTGTATTGTGTCCTATTATTTCTGCAAACTGAAAAGAAGATTATTTCTGAGTTTGGTATCGGGTAAAACAACTTGTTTATATTTTGACACTATGAAATACGGAAAAATGACACTGCATCCTTTTTAAACTGGATGCCCAAAGTTTTCAACTCTTTCCATTCAATTTTTTTGGGTCCACTACTAGGAAATATATAGGCCATTTAGGGTTACATTTACATTTACATTTACATTTACATTTACATTTACATTTAATAAGCTTCCATTTTCAACTAGTCTTTTTATGCCTCCTTTCTCTGGTCACTGCATTTTCATTTTATTGTATCTCATGGTATGTCAACTCAAATATCCCTGTAGCTCTTGGATTGTTAAGTACAAGTGCAATCACATTTATATCACAGTGATTATAGTACCAATCACAGAGGTTACATCCCTATTTTGAAGAGGGGGTTAGGCTCTGGAGGGAGTGCACTCATAAGACATTTCTGAAATTTAGGGGCGGTTCAGTCAGTTAAGCTTACAACTCTTAGTTTCAGCTCAGGTCATGATCTCACGGTTCTTGAGTTCAAGCCCCACATTGGGCTCTGAGCTGACAGTGTGGAGTCTGCTTGGGATATTCTGTCTGTCTGTCTGTCTGTCTGCCTGTCTCTCTCTCTCTCTCTCTCTCTCTCTCTCTCTCTCTCTCTCTCTGCCCCTCTCCCGCTGGGTCTCTATCTCTCTCTCAAAAAACAAACAAACAAACAAACTTAAAAGGATATTTCTGAGATTATTTGCTGTGCCATCCGTGGTCTGGATCATCAGCCCATGTTCCAAAATGCCACCTGCCAGAGAGTGGCGTCTGTAAGACAGTATTACCCGGAGCATGTGCATCTGATTGCTGCAGGTGAAGTCACAACATATTCCAGTCATGCCAAGGTATCTTGTGTCCCTGAGAGTTCTGTGGAAATTCTTAGTGTTCCCAAAGGAATCCTCCTGTCACTGACTATGCCTGCAAACTATGATGCCATAATTTTCTTTGCTGCTGTCACCACTGATGAGCTGTCACTTACATAGACCCAGTGCGCACTTTCAATGGGACATATAGATCAGGGCAATGATGGAACATCAAGGTAAGAGGAGCGGTTTTCCTTCTGAGTCATGCTTAGTCAGGCGTTTTGTTGTGTTTTGTTTTTCCACATGGTAACAGCTGACTTCCAAAGTTAAAGTTCTCTGCATCAATACACAGGAGCTTTTACCTAACATTGCCATAGAGTACCATGGAGTCTGTCTTAGTCATCAAAATCAGCCATGACCAATAACAAGAATGATTTTTTTTTCAGAAACAAAAAAACTACTACATCCCTTAACTTTCCAAGCCAGATGTCCCCCTTTTATATTTTGAGTTGTTACTAGAACCTTTGTCCTTTTATGAAATTTTTCTTCAGTCGCATCCATCCAGTCATCCAGATTTGCTCTCATATCTTTGGATTTTCCTTCATCTGGTAGAGGGAAACTGAAATACAGCAATTTAGATTCTTAATCTCCAGAAAGTTATTCTGGAACTGAGTACTTGAGGGTTGGGGCATGCTTTCCTTTTCTCTTTCTGTTGTGATGGATTAGCACACTTTCACGCACTGGAGCCAAATCCATTTATTATCTCTTAGGTTTCATGTGTTAGAAGTCAGGGACCACTTAACTGGATGTCTGCTCAGATCTTACAAGGCTGAAATCACGTTGCCAGGCTTGACTCTCAATAGACTCATAGTAGTACAATCTTACCCATCTATAGTAGATTGTATTATTTGTGTTTGGATGGGACATTTAAATACATTATGTTATACCGTTGGAATTAAATAAAGAATTGGCCAAATATAAACTCTAAACAAATTGCATGAAACCATTTTTAATGTCTATCAATGGAAAGGACTTGGGTCTCCACTCCTCAGTGAGAGGCAAGATTCTTCTAACACATGTCCCATCTCCTTGTACTTTGACAAAACTCAGCAAAGTAGCTTCTCGTATTAGTAAATGTAAAGAGGTAGAAAACATGCCCATATTTAGGTAGATAATATGTCCTAGAAGTTTGGAATACAAGTTTCTCTTCTCTGGAAACTCTCTTCTATTTTCAAATGTTATGCTCTATTTCCTCCCCTTGTGATACTGTGTTTGTGGTGGAAAAAAACCCAACAACAACAACAACAACAACAACAACAAACCAAAAACTGAAGAGGTCACGAAGAGAGGTTTATAGACATAAAAAATAATGATGTGAGAACTTTATGAACAGATTAAAAAAGATTTTAGTGTATTATATCAATCGAACTACAGAATTGTTACACTAAAATAGACATGGGACCAGCTCTTGATTTGCTCTTTTATTATTGACCGAGTGCTGGTTTTATGCCAGGCAGTGCTTTAGGTTACGTGAATACACAGATGATGCCTTGCTCACCCATAATGAATTAAAAAGAAAAAACAAAATCAAAACAAAGAAAAATGTAGTTTGGGAAATTGGATTTTGACCTTTGAAGCCATATGATACTGGAATAGAATGATTGTTCCACTCACAAATTTCAGAGCTGTGATGTTATTTCACCTTGCTACATCTGTGGATGATATATTGTTACTCATCTCATGTGATTATTATACAGATAAGAAGCAATAACTTGGGGCAAGTGTTTAGTGTCCTGAGTATAATATAGTAATCAATGTCAACTAAAGAAAATAACACTATCGGGCGCCTGGGTGGCGCAGTCGGTTGGGCGTCCGACTTCAGCCAGGTCCCGATCTCGCGGTCCGTGAGTTCGAGCCCCGTGTCAGGCTCTGGGCTGATGGCTCGGAGCCTGGAGCCTGTTTCCGATTCTGTGTCTCCCTCTCTCTCTGCCCCTCCCCCGTTCGTGCTCTGTCTCTCTCTGTCCCAAAAATGGATAAACGTTGAAAAAAAAAAAATAAAAAAAAAAGAAAAAAAAAAGAAAATAACACTATCGATGGTAATTACAAGAATAATAGCAGTAACAAACTCTAAATATAAAATTTAGTGCTGTGTGAAAGGAGCAAACAAAGGAAAAGTGACTAAAATGTGTAATGTTGTTAAACTTATATGTAGGGGTAAATCTGGCCCATGGATTTATATGTTGAGCTAACATTATTTCCGTGTCTATGATGATTAAAATGGGCTGAACCTGTTGATGATGCAACATCTAGTTTTCCAGAGTTCACATTTGCATTGCTAAGCGATTTTACTCTATCTGGACATTTAAGCATTTTGAACCATTACCTTAACAATGTAAGTGATTAATGGTTTTTCCTCCTGCATAGACTTATAGCACAATAAAAACGTAAATTGTCCAGGGGAATACATGGTGCCAGTTGAAGGAATGTTATTCTATGCAAATATTTGAGTCAGAGTCTCATAACATTGGAATTACTCTATAGCTGAGCTAACAGAATATCATATAATAAAGTCAAAATCCAAAAATCTTGTATTATCAAAGGGCAAGAGTAAAACACTCATTAAAATATATTATGGAACAACTACAACAATAACAACAAATCAACCTCTGATTTTGGAATATCTAGAAAAAAACAATCTTTTGTCCCCGAATTGTATTGGGCTAGCACAAAATAAACCAATTTTAGAGCACCAAAGTATATCCCCCATCGAAAACTAATAAAATCTATTTGGACAGTGAAAATCCACTGGCTTTTAAAACAAGAACTATATGATCTCTAAGGAACTAAAATGATGTTGATATTTCTCACAGTCATGAAATCAACTCAAAGTTATGGCATGGCATGTATCAGTTAACAAAAAGAACTCATTCATTTCTCTTGCCCATTTAAGATTTCATATGCAACCACAAATAAGATATTTTTATGTTGCTAATATAAACATGTCCATTTGACTTATCAAATGGCTTATATAAAGTATAAACTTTATTCAGAATACTGGAGTTTAATGTTAAAACATTTGTATGCTGCTCAAAATCTGAAGAATGAGTTGCCATGTGAAAAATTGGAAGTAAATATTAACTTCAACAATTATAATTCTGAAGTTGCAATATTGATACATTACTTGTTCTAGCAAGTCTTCCCGGAAGGAACCATGCCAACTGGTAGGAAAAGTGACCAGATTTTCTCATTAAAAGTTGGGGAGGTGGTAGGAAAAAGTATCTAGAAATGTGAATTTAAATGGAATTGCCCATTAGTAAATCCAGACCTCTTAGTCTGGATAATGTCAAGTATAGTATTGCCTAATAATAGATTAAGTAAATTTACTAATGGTGTATATTTAGATGCAAATTACTTTCCTAGTTTATGAAATGAACTATCCTATTTAATCCTCACTGCTGCTTCTAAGGTATAGCAAGTCATAAAATGAAATGGATATTTCTATTGTGGCAACTTTGGGTAGAGTTATTATCACTAAAATCAGAGCAAATGTACATGTTACAAAGTAAAATTGTTGCTTTCTTGGTAGAGAAGAGAAAAACTCAAATTGTTGTACATTGTACTTACAATCAAAAGATGCCTATGATACTTGTTTGGATGGATCATCTAATAGGAGAAATTATAAGATGCTTATAAGTAACCATGGATTCTTCTGGGTGTTGGGTGAAATTAACACAAAGTAGTCTGGGATTTTGGTAATATATTAATGAAAGAGAAAAATACCTAAGACACATTTTGTTATTCCAATAACTCAGATTACTTTTTCAAAATGTATACGATGGATAATCCACTAAATCCTTAAATGTAGGAAGACACTAACTTTTAATGTCTGGGCTAAGTTAATAAATTAATACTTCTCTGCTTATTTTCAAAAAGCACTTAAAACGCACACCAGTGGAGTGTATGTGGCATAGTGAACAATAAAATAAATAAATAAAATGAACACAAATCATTTTTTTAACTTTTATTTTCCTCATCTATTGCCTTCACAGCTGCTTTGTCACTTCTAACTTTCTTGGTTCCTAATGATGCTTTAGTCATACTTCACAATTTTTCTAGCCCCCCCCCCCTTTTAAGTTTATTTATTTATTTGAGAGACACAGAGATAGCACAAGTGGGCAGGGGAGAGGCAGAGAGAGAGGGAGACAGAGAATCCCAAGCAGGCTCTGCTAACAGCACAGAGCCTAACATGGGGCTTGAACCCATGAAATAGTAAGCCGAAAGCAAGAGTCAGACATTTAATCGACTGAAGCACCCAGGTGCCCAGGCTACATTAATTGTAAAATCTTTTTTTATTTTTAAGGTCAGTGAAAATTGTTAGCTCAAAATCAAATGTAATCTATTTCTGTCTTTATCCGACCCTTTCTCCTCCCATGTTTTTCTCTACCCTTCCCACATTCTCCATGCCTACTGTGCAGACATGAATTGGAGCTCACATTCTCTGACTGAGTGGTATATACTATGCTCTTTAATTTTTCTTTGTTTTCTTTTTTGACTCTGTAGCCTCCAGGATTGGGTATTAGGAAAGAATAGCCATTGACATAGACACACATTTATGTTGGAGGATATTACTAACTTTGCTTGGGTTTAGTCTGTTTCTATCAAAACACTCTAAGGATATGGTGGTCTCTGTTATTATGACATATATGGTTTTGGGCAATGAGTTTCTGCCTGACATCACATCCCATTTGTTTTTAAATCAATGTACTCTAAGTATGTGATATAACCCCAGAATGTAATACAGTAAAATCAAGTTGAAAGTATATGTGCCTATGTGTAATCTAGCACGTACTTCTCTGAGGACCTGAATGGTGACAGATTTTTATAATGTATCTTTGGATGATGATTCTCTGCTTTTTAACATATTAATCATTTTGGCTTCTCTAGATTTCTCTACTTGGGCCGGTCCCCAGGTCACCATAAATAAAGCCAAAGAGTTGGACCTGTACAGAGACAGGAGGAGCTGGTGGTAAATTTGGCAAAAGGGATAAAAGGAAATTAGTTGGAAATCATACATAATTAATTTTTTGTCCCAGTACTATGTACTAATATTATTTCATTTCACTTGAAATATAATCATTTATATTGGTAAAATAATTAAAATAATATGGTAAACTCTAAATATGTATTTTGGTAAACTGATAATTTGCAATCAGTAAATAGATGTTGGCTATGTCACTTACATGTATATTATATTTAATATCTGATATTTTAAGATAAGACACATTTTGATTAAATCACATTGATAGGACAATATGTCTTTCATAAACTCAGCAAGTAAATCATCTTGGAATAGGTTGTATTCCAAGCTTTTGCTTTATACAAGACATTTGAGGTACATTAGAAAATCCATAGGGGCACCTGGGTGGCTCATTTGTTTTAGTGTCCAACTCTTGATTTTGGCTCAGGTCAGGATGTCAGCATTCAAGAGATTGAGCCCCACATTGGGATTTGCTCTGACAGAGTGGACCCCCCTTGGGATTCTGTCCCCCCTTTACTCTGCCCCTCCCCTCCACTTCTCTCTCTCTCTCTCTCTCTCTCTCTCTCTCTTTCTCTTGCTCTGGTTCTCGCTTTCCTCTCTCTCAAAATAATTAAACATTAATTTAAAAAGAAAAACCAGGGGCACCTGGGTGGCTCAGTCGGTTAAGTGTCCGACTTCAGCTCAGGTCATGATCTCGTGGTTCGTGAGTTCAGGCCCCACGTCAGGCTCTGAGCTGATGGCTCAGAGCCTGGATCCTGTTTCAGATTCTGTGTCTCCCTCTCTCTCTGACCCTCCCCCATTCATGCTCTGTCTCTCTCTGTCTCAAAAATAAATAAACGTTAAAAAAAAAAAAAAAACCAAAAGCCACATATTCGCTAAGACTTCCATAAATGTACAAAGATTGGTAGATCTTTATATAGATACTGGATCATTTTTCCCCTCATTTTGTCATGTGTTTCTTTACTTTCTAATTATCTTATGTTTGTACATTGAGTTCTATTCAATTCATGAAACTTTTTGTCAGATATGTTCCTAGCAGGGTTAGTAACAGGAAGTAATATCTGATTTTTTCTATGATATTGATTTCAATGCTCTTTAAATTTTTTTAATGTTTATTTATTTTTGACAGACAGGGCATAAATTGGGGAAGGGCAGAGAGAGGGAGACACAGAATCCAAAGCAGGCTCTAGACTCTGAGCTGTCAGTACAGAGCCCAACGCGGGGCTCGAACTCACAGACCATGAGACCATGACCTGAAGTCAGTCACTCAACCGACTGAGCCACCCAGGCACCCCATAATTTCAATACTCTTTTAAGAATCAAATCATACCATGGAAATGTTTCCTCTGAATGGGTGGAGGGGTGGTGGCTAGGTGCATTTTTTATATGCTGAGTACTTGCTTGGATTGTCTATTGAGGAGAAGGGCTCTGTGATTTATTGCCCAAACCCAGGCACTTTTTTTTTTTGCAAGTTTTTATTTAAATTCAAGTTAGTTAGCATACAATGCGATATTATTTACAGATATAAAATTTAGTGGTTTATCACTTACATACAACACCCAGCACTCATCATAACAAGTGCCCTCCTTACATTTAACCCACCCCCGCTGGCTACCTCCCCTCCAAGAACCTTTATTTTGTTCTTTGTAGTTAAGAGTCTGTTATCTGGTTTGCCTCTCTCTCCCCAACCCCTTTGTTTATGTGTTTTGTTCCTTAAATAACAATTATGAGTGAAATCATGGTATTTGTCATTCCCTGACTCACTTTGCTTAGCGTCGTACACTGTAGCTCCATCCATGTCATAGCAAATGGCAAGATTTCACTCCTTTTTATGGAAAAGTAGTATTCCATTGTGTATATGTACCACTTTTTCTTTATCCATTCATCAGTCAGTGGACATTTGGGCTCTTTCCATAATGTGGCTATCGTTCATAATGCTGCTCTAAACATTGGGGTGCATGTTTCTCTTTGAATCGATATATGTGTGTTCTTTCAGTAAATACCTAGTAGTGCAATTGCTGGATTGTAAGGGACTTCTATTTTTTTATCTTTCTGAGGAAACGCTGTACTCTTTTCCGGAGTGGCTGCATTAGTTCACTTTCCCACCAATAGTGCAAAAAGGTTCCCGTTTCTCAGCATTCTTGCCAACATCTGCCATTTCCTGCGTTGTTATTTTAGCCATTCAGACACTTGTCAGGTTCTATTTCATTGTAGTTTTGATTTGTATTTCCCTGATGGTGAGTGATATTGAGCATATTTTCATGTGTCTGTTAGCCATCTGGATGTCTTCTTTCGAAAAATGTCTTTTCATGTCTTCTGACCATTTTTTAACTGGGTCATTTGTTTTTTGGGTATTGAGTTTGTTAAGTTCTTTATATACTTCCGATGCTAACCCTTTATTTGATATGTCATTTCTCATATATCCTTTCTCAAATATCCTTTCTCATTCCGAAAACTGCCTTTTAGTTTTGTTGATTGTTTCCTTTGCTGTACAGATTTTAACTTGATGAAGTCCCAATAGTTTAGTTTTCCTTTTGTTTCCTTTGCCTCTCTTGCTAGATAGAGGCATACCTAGTAAGAAGTTGCTACGGTCAATGTCAAAGAGATTATTGCCTGTGTCTTCCTCTAGGACTTTGATGGTTTCTGCCATCCATTTTGAATTTATCTTTGTGTGTGGTGTAAAAAAGGAGTCTAGTTTGATTCTTTTGCATACTGCTGTCCAGTTTTCCCAGCATGGTTTGTTGAAGAGACTGTCCTTTTTTCCTGTGGGTATTCTTTCCTGCTTTGCTGAAGATTAGTTGGCCATATAGTTGTGGATTCATTTGTGAGTTTTCTATTCTGTCCCATTGATCTATGTGTCTGTTTTTGTGCCAGTCTTAATCACTAGAGCTTTGTAATATAACTTGAAGCCTGGAATGGTGATGCCTCCAGCTTTGCTTTGCTTTTTTAAGATTGATTTGGCTCTTTGGGTCTTTTGTGGTTCCATACAGATTTAAAGATTATTTATTTTAGTTCTGTGAAAAAGGCTCAAATCCAGACACTTCTATTTATAGAAAGAGAAGATATTAATACTGTTGAGATGCCAGGGATAAAATGAGACTGTCCAGGGCAAATTGGGATCTTAGTACTCTACTGAGGAATCCCGCACCATTAAAAATAGGGGATTATCTCTTGCTTTTTCCCCTGGTACCTTAAATGCTATCCTGCTTACCTGGCACCGAGTAGGCTCTCTGGACCTGTGTGCTTTATCCATCTTGTCTTTGTCCCTGTAACGTTCTCCTGTCCGTCAGTATTGGACACAACTTAGTTAAATGCCTTTCTTCTTTAGAACCCTTATTGGTGTCCTCCAGTGCAAGACTGTCTTCTGAACCCAGCCTGAATTGAGCATCCCCTAAATGCCTGCTGGTTTTTCCTAGGTGCTGGGTTTTGTAAGGACACATTTCCTTCGTGACTTCGATAATAATTTGATTATACTGATTGTGTGTTCTCCATGCACAATCCCCATTCCAGACTGATTGCTCTTGGAGCTTTATTATAGCAACGCCTCAAGGCATAGTTAGTCTTACAGAGAGAAAATGCTCTATGTGTTTTAAGAGACTTGATTTTTGTTTTCAAGAGCAGTTGTGGAGAACTCTAATCCACAAGTGTGTGCCTTACATAGCGAGAAGGTTTTTGTTTGTAGTTTTGTTTCCCCCGTGTACCTAGATCTGGCAAAGATGCCGCCAGCTACGGAGGGGAAAAGAACAAAAGAGGAAACATGAAGTTAGAAACTTGTGGTTGGGGTCTCTTAAATAAAATGATTGCTGTTATCCTGGAACATGGTCTAGGAAATAAAACTGTGAGAGGTAGAAACATTTGATGATTCACTGGCAGAGGGGAATTAACCTGTTTCCTAGCCAGATCCTGGGGAAACAACAAATTTTGTCCATTAAATACCAACATGCCAAATCCTCAGTGCACAGAGAGCAGAGGTTGCAGTCAATATCTATTTCTTCATTCTCCTGCAGCCCATGAGAGCTGTCAGAGATGAGCCAAATTTCCCACACCTCCAAAAGGAGCACAGTCATAGCCCAGAGATACCGATGAACTTTGAGAGACATTGAGGATACCAGGACTCCTACAAGGAGACCCATCCAGAGATACCCTGGGGATGTGGAATTCTCCATGCAAACAAGTCACAGTATTTGCCTCAGCCTGGGAAAGAGATGACTCCCTGAGTTCCTGACACCAAGTCCTCTTCTGCTGTCCCCATCTGTCACCTTGAAAAGGGTAGAAGCCAGAGAAAGTGGAACCCTCTTGCACTGCTGGTGGGAGTGCAAACTGGTGCAGCCACTCTGGAAAACAGTATGGAGGTTCCGGAAAAAAAAAAAAAAACAAACTAGAAATAGAACTACCCTATGACCCAGCAACTGCACTTTAGGTATTTACCCAAAATACAGATTTGAAGAGGTACACGCACCCCGGTGTTTATAGCAGTATTAACAGCAATAGCCAAGGTATGGAGAGAGCCCAGATTTCCATCAACTGATGAATGGAAAAAGAAGAAATGGTGTATATATACAATGGGATATTATTCAGTCATCAAAAAAGAATGAAATCTCACCATATATTATGCTAAGCAATATAAGTCAGTCAGAGAAAGACAGATATCATATGATTGTACTCATATGTGGAATTAAAAAAATAAAGCAGATTAACATATGGGGGGTGGGTAAAGGGAAACAAACCACAAGAGACTCTTCATGATAGAGAACAAACTGAGGGTTGTGGAGGGAAGGTGGGTAGGATATGGCTAGACGGGGGATGGGTATTAAGGAGGGCACTTGTGGTGAGCACTGGATATTGTATGTAAGTGATGAGTCACTGAATTCAACTTCTGAAACCATTATCACACTGGATGTTAACTAACTAAAATATAAAAATAAATAAAAAGAAAAAAAAGGTAGAATCCATAAAACACTATTTTAATCTGCACAGACAGAATTTACCAGGATTTGACTAAAATCAGTATTGAAATTGATATTTTTAAAACAAAAGATACATATACACATACAGATGCATTTTCTGTAAATTTGGCTATAGGTTGTACATCGAGCAGCTTGTCACACTGAGAGAGAAAGGATTAAAAACTCAAAGACACCACATAGCTATAATTTGCCAGGTCCTGTGTTTGGCGTTTTACATACATTATCTCATTTGTTCTTCCAAAGAACTCATATTTAACCTTATTCAGAATTCCCACAAAAAGCGTGACTTGATTCAAGGGCTTGCAAACAGATGGTTTATTTTGTCATATGGTCCTAAAGAGCATATGTAGACAGTATAAAGAATGAGCCAGGGCAAGAAGAAAAGCCAAGGGTGTCTTATTGAGCTGGCATTGTGGGAAGCTTCAGTTTGACCCAGCTGGGATTCCTGAGGAATTGTGGAGAAGGTACTTCAGGCTCATTTGTCCAAGGCCCAAGGACGGGAATGCTGTGTTGTCCATCACATGACATTTCCTCATTGGTTGTATTCTTCCTCATACTTCTAAGTTAGTGTCAGAATGGCTGAGCTCGTTTCCATAGTGTCCACATGCAGGAGTGGCAGAAAATCCTGGGATAGAACATAAGACATATGCTGAGCATCTAAGGCAAGACACAGCTCAGTTTACATCTGAGCACAGCTGGCTGACACAAGAGCCAGAATAAAGTTTGATCTAGAAGATAAAAGATATGGTGCTAAAGTTATACTGTGGATCCAGAGCTGGTTGCATGAACGTGGGTTCTGTGCTTAGAAGGACCTTGAACCTGAGAATTAATACTCTGTGAAATTGCTATGAATGCAATCTTTGAATTTATGTTTTATAAGTGATATTGGATGGGATGATGTAGCACACCCTGGGACTTGGAGTATCAGCTGTCGCTCGACCCCGCCTCCCACAGAGGGCCCATGACTTTGGCTGCCTGGTTGGGGCTGCCCATTCCCTTCCCTCTGTGCCCTGAACCCCATTAGGCTTTATGCTCCCCCTCTTTCTCGTTCCAAGACTCTCACTACTTTCTTACTGGGGCAATAAACAAATCGCGTTGGTGGGTGGATGAGGGAGAATTCTGTCTTGTCATGGCCCCCTGTCCCAGTGGGTGTCTGCTCATGGGCACAGAGAGGCTCCACATCAGGCCACCTCTGTATGTTTTGGGAGGAGGTCAAGGCAGTAGCCATCTTCTCACTGGTGGCAATGCCATGGATAGGACATTTGGTAGGAGACTCAGTGAGGTCTCCTGAACACCCTCAATCCAGGTACTAAGTACATCTCAGATTGTTTGAGGTAGCAGTCACACAAGATTCACCTGTTTGTGGTGGTTTGGGGCTGTGGAAAGATAGACTGACTTCCCCACTGTATTAACCATGCTTTCTAACTTCTGTATCTGGTGATGTGTATCTCATGTTTTGATATCTGGGTACTTGATGACTAAGGAGGGGATGACCATTCCAAGTGCATTTTTAGTGTCTTCCTAGAGTTAGTAAAGGAGACTCTGGTTTTCATTTGCAAAAAAAAAAAAAAAAAACAGTGCAGACTCCACTCCACCCTTCCCCATCTGCTTTATCTAGCTTTACACCCTAAAGTGGTGTTCTCCAGCCCAGATTATCCTGGGTCCCCAAACTAGGGACCCACTGAAATCTTTTAAGCTAGCCAGTGCTAAATCTGTTTAGCCTATTCACCCTGCCTTGCCCATTTTCCTAGAAAACCACAAGAAAAGCTTTATAGCAGTTTCTCTTGAAATCTCTCTGCCTTTTTCTCTCTCAACAGCCAACCTCAGTGCTCTCTCATGTTTCTCTCCATGGTGCAGCATGCCCCCCCCACCCTCTGCCAGCCACTGGACTGTTTAGAATTGTGAACAGTAAACTATCTTCTTAATGGCAGTGATTTCCTTACCTGTTGGCCTCACCATACCTGAATACAAACACAATTCCCAAATACATTTTAAAATATCCACTTGCTGAGGCTTTGCTGCATTTTCATTTTATCTTGTTCCCTGCAATTATGTAGCAAACTGCAGTCCGTGAATGCTAATCTGGATGGGTTTATGTCCCTTGCCTAAATCATACGTATTAAGTGGCAGGGCTCAGATTCTAGTCCAGTTCTGTTTTCTTTGGAGTTTTCTTCTGCTGACACCACTCTGCCTGCACTAAGCACATTCACCCATGAGGCAGTTATATAATACGGGTTGAGGGAGTGAAGTTGGTAAATGGTGTTAAAATAAAAAACACATACACATAAAGCAGATTCCAAAGGGTTAAATGGAAAGAACAAACTAGGAAAGAACAATCTATCTACCATTAGGCCAATTTCCTCCTACCTCATAAGTGACTTTTAGTAAAAAGTACCTTTACCCTCTGCATCCACTGAAATAATACAATACATTGTATTTATCAATATATTGTTGAATCATATGTATGTACTAACAGAAGACCCCTCCTTGATATGACTTACACCATGGCTCTTGGGCGTGTAGGGGAGGAAAAAAATATTCTTCCTCTACCCTCCGAGGTTCTTGGCTGAGATACTTTCTGTAATAAACAGAAGAAAAATAAACAAAGTTTAAGAACATATTGGTGACCTTTAAAAAAAATCTATTTTGGTGACCTTTAAAAAAAATCTATAAAATGAGTTTGCCTGGGATTAGTTTAGTCATTGCAAGTTAGGACAAGCCAACTATGGCGAACCATAGGCAAGTCTGGAGAACAGAAGAGAAGGGCTTGCTTTTGTGGAGGTAAGAAGGAAGTTGGAAAGGGCTGCTTAAAAGAGTTCAAGGTGGTGACAGCTTTTCATTGCCTGAGTGTGACAGCTGGTCATCGTTTGGGCTGTTTCTGGGTAAAGAGAAATCAGTTCTTCTCGCTGGGGTATATAAAGTAAACTTTCTCCTGTTTGGTGCTAATGTGAGAGCTGAGTGGTAATGTGAGAAAGCACCCCCTTCCGGGCTTCCCAACACCCCTTTTTAGTAAGATTTCCTATATTTTCACAATGTTTACCTCTTGTATACCTAGGAGATACCCAGGAAAACTGACTCCCCACAGTGGCTCAAGCCATCACCTTAAATACCATCTTCAACTAAAGACAAAAAAAAAAAAAACGTTAGGGGAAAGTGGAGCTAGTAATCAGAAGTTACTGGGCAAAAACACAGTCAACAAGGCTATGGTTGTTACACAGACATAAATCCTGGTGTTTTTTTTTTTTTTTAATAAGATTGTCTGAAAATTTAGATCATCTTTTTCCTTCCTAGTACACTAATACTCGAAGAAGTTTATGTGTCTAAGTCTTTGAAAACTTTTCCTCCTCAGAACCAGAACAGAACCTTGAAACATAAAATATACTACATGCCTTAAAACATGCTGTGTAGTTCGCGACAACTATGTGGCTCAGTAGGTTGAACTTCTGACTTCCTCTCAGGTCATGATCTCACGGTTTGCGAGTTTGAGCCCCGCGTCAGGCTCTGTGCCGACAGCTCAGAGCTTTGCACCTGCTTCTGATTCTGTGTCTCCAACTCTCTCTGCGCCTCCCCCACTGACACTCTGTCTCTGTCTCTGTCTTTCAAAAAAAAAATAAACTTAAAAATATTTAAAAAAACATGGTGTATAATTGGAGGGGCAGGGCAGGCCAATATAAAAATGATACATTTTTTTTAAAAGCAAATCATCCAAATTAGAATAAAATTCTCTGCAAATATATCAAAATTGCCTGCAAGTGTTATAACAGTTAAAAGACAAAGAAGCCAGTGAGTCATAGTCAAGGACGGCAATGTAAGATGATGGGACTTGGGGATACTCTTTGAAGGATTTGGTCATGGAGAATGAACGGAAAATGAGGATAACGCATGAACAAGTATGCGATACTTGAGGTGCTCAAAGTTCACCTTACCAACGCTGGATGTGATGGACTGACCAATGGAAAGAGTCTGCTTGGAAAATATTAGAAAATTAAGGTATTCTCTGTCACATCATATTTCAGAGATTTATTAATTTAGGCAGGAAATTTTAAATTGCCAAATTATTGAAAGGATGATGGCAAACAAATTATGGGAAAGTTCCAGTAAGGAGTAAAATGTGAGAGACACCTAACTGAGCACATTTATCCTAATCCGTTTCTACCAACTGATAAATTTTTGTTGTTGCTGCTTTTGTTTCATTCCATGATATTGCAAGAATCTTTTGCTTGTAGCCAGTTTAGAGTCTTAAGTTGGAATTTGAATTGAGGTGATAATTCTAAAGATGACATTTTGTTATATCAAGATCTCACTTTTTAATATAATTCATTAAAAATGAGATTAAATAGCTTTTAATTTGTTTTAACTTTTCATTGTTTGTCCTTAGTCATTTTAGTCAAGCAAAATGAGAAGTTGGTTGCTGGGCTTTCCAGTTTGGTTACAATAATGGTGTGATTTTATGTCATTTAAAAATGACAATTAATTTTGAATAGCTTATCAAACTTTAGCTCCGTTTTCTTGCAGCATAGACTTTAAAATTTGCATTAATCTCCTTGTTTCTGACAACATGGTTCCAATACAACCATGAGAAAAAAAAATATAAGAACAAAAATAACATTCTGTGACTTTGTTATATGTTCAGATAAGTAGTAGTGTTGAGTATCTAGCCACCACTAGGCTTATTTCTTGATTTATCAGAACCAAGAAGAATTCCTAGAAGAATTTATAACAAAAAGTCAGTTCTTTATATATGAGTAAATATATTTAAAAAGTAAGTTCTTTCTATATGAGTGAATATTATTATACATTGGAAATATAAGATCCTGGAGAATTATATAAAGACTAGTTAACTTGCTGTAGATTTGGAAATCTCATTAACAAGGAAATCACATGATACTCATACTAACATAAATATAATTTCACTAAATTTTAGGTTTTTAAACTTTGTATATTTCTGATCTCTCACTAAGTTATTCCAACTTAAAAGTGATTTCAGACCTGAAATTAAGTCCCTTATAATGAGAAAATAAAAATCCTCCCCAGTAGAATTTTTCTGCCTAATCTAACTAAGGTATAAAACTTGTCATGGAGTCTGAGTTACTTAAGGTTTCTCAAGGGATATTTAAAGGTATTTTTGGAATTTTCCTTATTAGCAAAGATTCTATTCTTGGTCAGATACTTTAGTTAAGCTGCTCACATATTTAGTTTATTCCTGTTGTTTATCATTAAGAAAGTCATGATTTGCAACGTAGTGTCATTTAAAAATCTTGATCCTGGGGCACTTGGGTGGCTCAGTCGGTTAAGTGTCCAACTCTTCCTTTGGGCTCAGGTCGTGATCTCATGGTTGGTGAGTTCGAGCCCCACACTGGGTGAAGCCAGCTTGGGATTCTCTCTTTCTCCCTGGCTCTCTGCCCCTCCCCCACTTGTACACTCAGGCTTTTCTCTCAAAATACATAAATTAACTTAAAATATTGATCCTGAATGTTTTTTTTTCTTTAGTATCTGGACTTATATTTGCCATAATGCTCCTACCAGGCAAACAAATCTATGAGTATTTTTGAGTGCTCACATGTCCCGAACACGACACCATGTGCCTTAAAGCCATTATTTGTTTTCCATGTTCACAACACCCAGTTTACGTCGGCTGTATCTCCTCATTTCACACTGAAGAAATTCAAACTCAGAGAAGTCAGCTTATTAGATAAAATTCCCACCAGTCCTAAGTGGTAGGCCAGCTTCAGTAATCATAATCTTAAACCACATGGTTTAATTTTAAATGTTATTTATACTGTCAGTCCCGAACAGTCCCAGAGTTGCCTCAACTTTGCGATCCAGGGCTAAGTGTTTTTGTTTTTTGTTTTTTGTTTTTTGTTTTTTTTTGCTCCGTTCAGAAGGGTACGTTGTAGTTTGTGGTTGTGTTAGTTTTCTAGGGCTGCTGTAACAACATACCATGACTTGGGTAGCTTGAACAACAAAAGTGTACTGGGTCACGTTTCTGGGGGCTGGAAGTTCAAGTCAAGGGTCTGATAGTTTTCTGTCTCCTGAGGCCTCTTTCCATGCCTGGCATGTGGCTACCCTTTCACTGCTTCTTCACAGGAAGAATGTCTTTTAATGTTTTTTTTTTTTTAATTCATTTTTGAGAGACAGAGAGAGACAGAGTATGAGCAGGAGGAAGAGCAGAAAGAGAGGGAGACAGAATCCAAAGCAGGCTCTAAGCTTTGAGCTGTCAGTACAGAGCCTGATGTGGGGCTCGAACTCATGCACCATGAGATCATGACCTGAGCTGAAGTCAGATGCTTAACCTACTCAGCCATCCCGGTTCTCCCTAAAAAGAAAGTTCTTAAAAAGACACTAGTCATATTGTATTAGAGCCCACTCTAACCCCGTTTTAGTTTAATCTCTCTCTCTCTCTCTCTCTCTCTTTTTAAATGTTTATTTTTGAGAGAGAGTATTCATGTCAGGGAGGGTCAAAGAAAGAAGGGGACAGAGGATTTGAAGTGGGCTGCACACTGACAACAGAGAGCCTTATGCAGGGCTCAAACCCAGGAGCCATGAGATTATGACCTGAGGCAAAGCCATAGTCAAAGTCAAAGATGCTTAATCAACTGAGCCACCAAGGTGCCCCCATAATCATCTCTTTAAAAAAGCTTACTCCCAAAGTTATATTCTTCTTTAAAATTTTTTTGATGTTTATTTATTTTTTTGAGACAGAGAGCACGAGCAGGGGAAGGGCCAAGAAAGAGGGAAACACAGGATCTAAAGCAGGCTCCAGGCCTGAGCCATCAGCACAGAGCCTGATGTGGGGCTTGAAACCACGAACCGTGAGATCATGACCTGAGCCGAAGTCATACACTTAACCAAGTGAGCCACATAGGTGCCCCCCAAATTTATATTCTGATGTACTGTTTGTTGAGACTTTAACATATGAAATTGAGGGTGGGGCAAAATTCCACCTCTAACAGTGCACTTTTAACAATCTATGATTCTATAGCCCCAACTTTGAACTCACTCTAATTCAAAGGTATCTAGTATTAAGACAATGTGCACTCTATCATAATTAGAAATGATAGTGCATATTTACACATGTGCCCAGCCTCGTATTTCTTTTTATTGGAAGATTCCAACATCAGAGATAGGATACACTGTCATTTTATGTGTATTGTATTTTGGGGCAGTATTTCTTAAACATTAATGAGTATTATTTTTGAAATAGAGATGTGGCCCCATCTGCAGAGTTACTAGGTCTGGGGAAGGGCCTGAGAATAGAACAGTTTAAATGGCAAAATACTAAGATGGGCACACTGACTCAAGTAATTTTTTATTTTCACCCAGAGAAATGTCATGAATTCATTTAGCAGATTTATTCAAACAAAGTGAAAGCTTGAGACAATCATTAGGAAAAGCCCTTTGCTGTGAACATTCTTTTGGTTTTAAGCAAACACAATTCCTTTCGATACCCAAAAGAATAACTTCTCCTTTTCCACCATTATCCCCAAATTCTTCACTAAAAACCACCTTGAAAATATCTTAAGTTGTATTATTAGTTTGAAAGATTTTTTTTTTCTTTTTTACACTCTGGCTTCTCAAATGTAGTCACTTCTTAATCTACATAATCGTGATAAGCTCCTACTTATTTTAGGGGCATTAAATCAACATGCAATTTTATCTGTTGTAGATAAAAAGGATAGTAATTATTAATACATTTTACCAAAAAACATATTGTGTTTTGAGGCTCAAGCACACCTGGGGGCCGCACACTACCTCAAGCACCAGATGTTCCAATTCCTTGGCATTTGTCTAGAATTATTTACACACGTGGATGTGTGAGCAGAAGTGTAGGGAGGCACCAACCATTCTTATTTCAAAATGTGTCAAATTTTTAGATAATTAAAACAAATGGAAAATGAAATATATGCAGGTGAATGCCTCCTTTCTTTCCAGTGTGTTCTTCCTGGTTTCCAATCTTCCTCAAATGGGAGATACTGTAATTTGTCGTGTGAAATTTATACACTGTGTGAATTGTACATAGATTGTTTCCTGTGTATGAAATTCCTATAGGAAAAAGATCCTCACAGGACAGGAAAAGAGTAGGCTGACTGCCTTTTATTTTTGTTTTCAATTTTAAATGAAATATCTTAACAGTCTGTAGGACAGCTCACTAAAGTAGAATTTATTAATCGAACAATATAAGTTTTGCGATTTTTGTAGCAATTGACAAATTGTCCTCAAGGGGACTGACCTATTTTACATAGCCATAAGCTATATTTAAAACTGCATACCTCCTCCCACAGTCTTGCAAATGAGTTAGCAAACCTTTGGAGTTTTTACAGTCTATTGTGTGAGAATTAGATATCAATGCAGTGCTTTTTTTTATGTTCATTTATATTTGAGAGAGAGAGAGAGAGAGCGAGCAGGGGAGGGGCAGAGAGAGAGAGAGATGGGTAGAGGATCTGAAGCAGTCTCTGACCTGACAGCAGACAGCCTGATATGGGGCTCAAACTCACAAACTGAGATTATGACCTGAGCCGAAGTTGGATGCTCAACTGATTGAGTCAACCAGGCTCTCCAATGTCAAGTAGTTTTAATCTCTATGTTTCCTATGATGAGATTGATGATTGTCCTAATACATTTAAAAGCCTTGTTATGTTCTCCATGAATTGTTCATTATGTACTTTGCCCAATTTGGGGTGAGGGAATAAGATTATTGAACAGTTTGCTTGCTTTGCTTACCATGATTATGCCACGTAGACATTTTCAGTTTTTATGAATTGGTTTTTAACAGTCTTGTCTTTTATGATTTCATGAGTGGAAAAAAAGTCTCCCATATTGCAGCCTAGTACTTTTCTGTAGCTACTACTATAGTTATCCAGATTGGTTGCTTATGAAATGCAAGAATCTTCATCTCTTTCCAGACACAGATGGATTTTAGGAAATCTGGGGTGTGTGTGTGTGTGTGTGTGTGTGTGTGTGTGTGTGTGTGTGTGTGTGACTAGGTGCAGTCTTGCCTTCTCTGATTTTTTTCTAAATTATACTGAGTCCAGGGAGGTTTTTCAACCAACCTGACACCTTCCTTCCACCCAATAATCAACTGCAGATAAGGTTTTTCACCTGGGTGTGTATATTCATTCTCACATAGTTTATTTTTGCTGACATTTACTGTTAATGAATCCACATGCTTTTGACATCTCTTTCAATGTTCTTTGCCTCCATTCCTTTCCATATAGCATATGGAATTTACTTTAGCTCATCTCTATAGGTTTTGGAAGCTCTTACATATAGATTCTAGGGATTATTTGTTGTTAGAGACTAAATGTGTTTCCTCAAATTCATATGATGAAGCCTTAATCCCCAGTGTGTCTGTATTTGGGGGTGGGCATCTAAGGAACTAATTAAGGTTAAACGAGGCCATAAGTATAGGAGCCTGACCTTATAGGTTTACTGTACTTATATGAAAAAAAGATACCAGAAAGCTGTTCTCTCTCACTCTCTCCTTGTGTGCACGAAACCGGGAAAGGGGATGTGAGGCATATGGAGAAGGCAGCAGACTACAGACTAGGAAGAGAGCCTGTACCAGAAACTGAATCAGTAGATTCTTGGTCTTGGGCTTCTGTTGGTTAAGCCACCTAGCCTATGATATTTGGTTATAATAGCCCCAGCAGATTCACACATTAGCCTCTCATAGTTTTATGGGAAAAGACATTGGTAATTTTGTTTGTTGGTTTGTCGTCTTTCCTCAATCGTGTTTTTGTACTCCCTGCTTTTCAGTGAAAGTCAGTACGGTATGAAAGTAATGTTTATGTGCACATTGAGTTTTATATCAGATAATTCTGTGGGGATTCTGTTTAAAAGTTGAGTTATTAATAGTCTTCAAGGCCAGTTGCCATTGATTATTGGACAAGAACACACATATTCGGGTTGGCCCAGATGCTTCTATGGGAACCATTATTAAAATTCTCACTTTTAAAATTAGCTATTGTATGAGGGATAGGGCATCAGTTTTCACAAATGTACAAGGCAAGTCAGTAATTTTCAATGGGGACAAAAAAGGACCTCTGTTTTCTGTAGCTACTACTATAGTTATCCAGATTGGTTACTTATGAAATGCAAGAATCTTCATCTCTGACCTCTCTGATACACCACCAAAGCAGCATTATTGTGGTCTATCATGGCTTGCGCTGTCTGTGATAAATACAAAAGGTTGAATCCTAGGACGGATAATGGGACATAGAGATACAGACTACATGGGTTTCAGTATAGGTATTAGAGCAGACATGAAACCAAAGAACTTTAGGACCTCATGGCTGTTGTGTTTGGATGTACGTGTTCACGTGTGAATCCACACGGTCCATCCCTATAGGCAGATGTCTTAAAACTGTTTGGTTGCCCTCCCCAAAGGAAATAATAGAATGCTCACTGTTTTACCGGTAATAATGATATTATTATTAGTAATTACATTTGAGAGATTTATGTAGGCCAGGCTCTTAGAGATATTTTCTCATATAATAATTTTTGCATTATACTGAAGAGTGTTGTTATGCTTGTTTCAAACTCAGTGTAGCAGAAGTTAGCTTGCTCAGATAACCCACTTTACCAGTGCCGAGGGACAGAGCCAGACTCAAACTTAGATCAGCCTGATTCCAAAACCTTGATTTTCAAGTCTACCATCTGGCTAATCGATATAGTCTCTCTAGGAAAGACAAGGTGTGTAACGAATAACTTGTTCTCTATTTTGATCATTTACAAATTTAACATAATGTGGGTGAAATATTGTGAACATTTTTTTTTTCCTATTTAACTACATCTTAAGTGGGATTAATTATCTACATGTACAAAACCAATATAATAAAGACCTATTACTTTAGGCTGCCTTTTTTTTTTTTTTCACAAATCAGGTTTCATAGAACATTCTGTCAGCCAATAAACCAAAGGTGTGGTTTTCTTTTTGACTTAAACTCACAGATTTTGAATCAGTCTTTTTGAAACAAAAGAGGATTGCTGTCTACTAATTTGAGTTTCTGCTTTTCAAGCATATCATGTCCATATGGTCATTAATAGGATTTTTTGAATATTGAAATTGTGTACACTCTTGCAATTGTGTGATGTGTAGTAGTTAAAAATAACAAGTTGGGTCTATAGTAAACATAAAATGCACTTATTATTATGGCAAGAAGCAATTCCAAAATACTAACACAATATGACTTCATTAGTGGAAAAAATGTATTAATTAAGCATTCCCCATTTATCTTCTGTTTGTTGATATAGCTATTATTTTTTATAGTTTATCTTCAATACTATGTGTGCATATCTTCAGCACTGTGCATATATGGAAAGTAGAACTCAGTGTTAGAGGAAGAAAATTATTTTTGCTTTTCACTTTATGTCCAATTGTATTGTTTTTTTATTTATTTGTTTTCTTACCATGAGTAGGTAAGCCCTTTTATAATAAAAGCAAATAATATAAAGTCATCATAATAATAAATGTTCTCAGGATAAAAATCTAGACCTATGAATATACTTTTAATTATTTGGAAACTGGATATAAACACCTTTTGAATATTCCCAATAAAGGTATATCAGCTAAAAACCTCTATAGGACCACAAAGTAGCTATTATATTAACAATGTGGCAAATTCCCTATGTAAACATAGCAACATGTTATCTAATAATACTCTGGAGGACATTACAAATTTTTGTTGTTTTGTTTCCACACGATTCAACAAAGTTATACTTTAGTAGCCTGTCCACAGGGACTTTATTACCACCGGGAGACCCTATTTTATATTCGGTCTTTTGAATGATTATATTATGCAAACATATTACCTACTTTATTCTCTAATTGCTAAAAGCTATAAAAGCACAAATAGGATAATGCAATAACTGGAAATATATACAGCAAATTGCAAATAAAAATTCAATGAGTTTTAGGATATTAAAAGTAAAACCCTTTACTTCCTAAGCTCCCTAAAACATTAGATATTTAATGTCTCATTTTATTAATATCTCAAAAAGTTCTAATATCTTAAAAATATTAGAATTAACTTTCTTTTTTTAGATCTGAGAGACTGATAGCAAAATAGATGGAGAGATGCTCTGTAATTTCCACATGTCCTTTTTATTTATCATAAGTCAACATCACAAAAGAAAATTATCCTTTCATTTAAAAACCCTTAGGTATGTAGAAGTTGTTCCTAGAGTTTAACCTGGTTTGCCAGGAGAAGAGAATCAGACTCATTTATACTGTAAGTTCCTTATCTCATTGAAGCTATTAGAATACATCTGAATATGTATGACTCTGTTTTTTTCTAAGCTGAGTTGGAAAGATAGATAATGTTAGTGTGTGAGAAAAATCACATTTATCCTAAACATTGTATATAATTGATTATCATAGTGCATCCAGTTGCTTTTTAAATTTTATAATAGTTCACTAGATATAATAAATGAATTGTCTTCCCTATCTTTATCTTTAAATTGTGGGTATAGAAAAAAATGTAACGTGTAATAAAAATAAATAGGAATTAAATTCTAAAGTGAGATATCCATATAACAAAATATTACTACCACATTTCAAGGGCTTATTATGAAGCAGAAAGAGTACTTTATCTTCTTTTGGCTCTTCTAATACTAACTAAAATTTACGGGTTATCGCTCCCACTATCATATCATCCAACATACGGAACTAAAAGTTTTCAGATGTTAAATATCTCACATCTCAAGGACCAATAACAAGGAGAGAGAGGCGTAATGACTCAAGCTCATGTCTATTTAAAGCTACTGTTGGAGAAAGACACTGAACTCAAATAGAACTGTCTTCATATCTCAACTTTTAGGCAAGCTATTTCAATGCTTTGAGTCTTAGTATCTTCAAGTAGAAAAAGATCATAAAATTAGTTAAATAAGATAATGGCTTTAAAGACACAGTCCATTGTATATCATGTAGCATGTATGTTTAAAATGTTCATTTCTTAAAAAAAAACAAAACAGTTCATTTCTGTACTCTATTTACAAACAAATTCAGTGTAAGAAGTAGGTTAATGGTATCTGGGTCTTTTATTAATAAATACAGTGATGTAAGTGCTTGTGCAATCGTCTCCCCTCTAAAATATTTGTGCAGTAGGCTTCCATGATACCTCACCTGCCACCTATGTGTACCACTGCCACCAAATCACACCTTTCCTCTATTTCTTTTACAGGCTCCTAATCCTTTACTTTTAGTTCTAAATACTGAATGCCCAATACTGAGCCCTATGCCCTACACTCTTTCCAACTTCAGTTGCTTCCAACGTGATCTTATTAGCCAATGGCTTTAAGTGACTTCAGTATTTTGCTCTCATGCTAATGCCATTTTTTCCTGACTTCTCCACTGAGCTCTCGTTTAGGTGACTGCTCATTCGACATTTCCTTTCAGATGCCTTAGAGGTAGCACACATTTACTAACCAAAAATAGAACCCTACATTCTTGCCCTGTTAATCTTTACCTCTTATGATTCTTTTTGAATGTTCTGCCTTGCAATCCAAACATCATGAAGTATAACACATAGTCTTTGTGTGTGTGTGTGTGTGGGCGCGTGTGTAGCTATACACGCGCGCACACACACACACACACACACACACACACACACACTAACTCTTTCTCCTTCCTATGGTAGGGCCTTATATTTAGCTACCATTATCTCTCACTCGCACTTATAAAATACTGTTGAAACCTGTTCTTCATTTAGCTCAATTGGTCCCTCATGTTCCATTCTTTCCATGGATATTAGAGTGTTCTTTTAATTCAGTTTATGTTATACACTCCTCAAAACTCTCCAGTGTCTACTCATTTCATATAAAGTTAAATGTCCTGAGTGATGTCAGTAAGATGGCAGGATAGGAAGTTCCAGACCCTACTTCCTCACATGAAGACACTCATTCAACAAGCATACATAGGCAGATTCTTATTATGAGAAATCTAGAATCCAGTTATGATGCTTCTGGACCTCAGGCAAGTGTGAAAGCAAGTACATCAAAAGTAGTAGGAATACTTGTGGTACCTTCTGACCATAATCCCTACCCCTGGAACAGTACCATGCAATTGGGAGGAAACTCTAAGCTTCCAGCATCTCCCTGAGAAAGAAAAGACTGGGCAATATGCCCAACATTCTCGTAATTTTTAGGTCAATTCCCAGGTGCTGGGACTGTGACTCTTCTGTCTCAGAATGCTGTCAGGGCCCAGCAATAATGCCCACTCTTACCACTTCTATTTAACATACCAATAGAAGTCCTACTCAGAGCAACTAGGCAAGAAAAAGATATAAAAGTCACCCAAATTATAAAGGAAAAATAAAATTATATCTAATCACAGCTTACGTGATCTTATATATAGAAAAACCTACAGATCCTCCCATACACAAGCACTTAGAACTACTGAACAAATTCAACAAAGCTGCAAGATATAAAACCAACATAAAAAATTAGTTGCATTCTCGTGCACTGTCAGCAATCCAGAAAGGAAATTAAGAAAACAATCAAATCCATTTACAATAGCATCAAAAATAATACTGCAGGAATAAACTTAATCAAGGAGATAAAACTTGTGCACTGAAAACTACAAAATACTGGTGGAAGAAATTGAAACCACAAATTAGAGATACATTCCATGCTCATTCATTGGAGACTGAATATTACTAAAATGCCCATACCACCCAAAGTGATCTGCAGACTTATTGCAAGCAACCCTCAGCAAAGTCGCAATGACATTTTACATGAAGAGAAAAAATCCTAAAATCAATATGGAACCAAAAAGAAAGAAAGAAAAAAAAAACACCTTAAAAATCAAACAATCTTGAGAAAGAACAAGGCTAAAGGCATCACATTTCCTGATTTCAAAACATATTACAAAACAACACTAATCAAAATAGCACATTACTTGGATAAAAACAGACACACAAATTAATGGAAAAGAATCAAGAGCCCATAAATAAACTCAACAAATAATCACGAGTGCCAAGAATACACAGTGGTGAAAAGATCTTTCTTCAGTGCATTTACCTGGGAAAATTGATATCCACATGCAAATGAATAATGTTAGAACTTTGTCTTACACCATACACAAAAGTTAGCTCAAAATGTATTAAATACTTAAATGTAAGACCCCAAACTGCAAAATTCCAAAAATAAAACAGAGGTAGTAAGCTCCTTGACATTGATCTTGATAATAATTTATTGGATTTGACACCAAAAGTAAAGACAATACAAGCAAAAATACTAGGGTTACATCAAACTAAAATATTTCAGCACAGCAAAGGAAACCTTCAACAAAATGAAAAGACACAAAAAGAATGATAAAAAATATTTGCAAATCATATATCTAGTAAGGAATTAATATCCAAAATGTATAAGCAACTCAATTAAGTCTAGCAAAGCAAAGAAACAGATTGAACATGGGCAGAGGATCTGAATAGTTAATAGATCTATTTCTAAAAAAGGCATACAGATGGCCAACAAGTACATGAAAATGTGCTCAACAGCACTAATCGGGGAAATGCAAATCAAAACCACAATGAGATATTACCTCTTACCTGTTAAAATGGCTATTACTTTTTTTAATTACTGTTTATTTTTGAAAGAGAGACAGAGTATAAGCAGGGGAGGGGCAGAAAGAGACGAAGACACAGAATTGGAAGCAGCTCCAGGCTCTGAGCTGTCAGCACACAGCCTGATACAGGGCTTGAACTCATGGACTGCAAGCTCATGACCTGAGCTGAAGTTGGACACTTAATTGACTGAGCCACCCAGGTGCTCCAGAATGGCTGTTATTAAAAAGACAAGAAATAACAAGTGTTGGCAAGGACATGGAAAAAGAAATCTCTTATGTACCATTGGTGGGAATGTAAGAGGGTATAGCCACTATGGAGAAGAGTATGAAAGTTCCAAAAATTAAAATAGAACTACCATGTGATTCAGCAATCTGACATCTTGGAATATTTTCAAAGGAAATGGAAACAGGACCTTGAAGGGATATCTGCACTTGATGTTCATTACAGCATTATGTACAGCAGCCAAGAGGTGCAACAAACTTAAAAGTCCATTGATAGATGTATGGATAAAGATGATGTAGGACACACACACACACACACACACACACACACACACTGGAGTATCATTCATCCATAAGAAAGAAAGAAAATTTTTTATATGCTACAACATGGATGAATCTTAAAGACATTATGCTAAGTGACCTAATCCTGTTTGAGAAAACACAATACGTAGTAAAAGTTTACAGGGCAAAATAAAACTCTGTTTACAGGGCTCTGTGGGTGCAGAGAAGTGCCTAACCCATGTAGAGTGGTGGGAAAAACTGTACTGACAACACGGTTTATGTGATGCAATTGGATAAAACAGAAACAGAAACAAAACAAAACAAAAAACACTGAGAACCATTCCAGGTTGTAGATCATGAAGCAGTGTCGACACCATGCACGTATCTATTTGTCTTCATCCTGCAGATAGCGTGTAATGGAATATCCTTAGCATTAATGTGTGGCCACGTAGATCTAACAAACTTACAATGTGATGTGAGAGAGTCGGCTGTATTGGTAAGAGCATGCTTGTAACGGTAAAGGGTGAATGTGACCCTGAGTAGAAATACAAAGTTCTGTCAAACATCAGACAATTTGAACGTAGTATTTTAAGTATATTTATAAAAATGCTACACGTCTTTTTCTGCTTAGGACTTTTTTATCAAAATCTCTCATTAAAATTCACAAGTATATTGCTTAACGATAAACAATGCTATGGCTCCTTATAGATTTACATTTTCTAAGGAAATCTCTAACACAGTTTTAAATTCAAGGATGGTTTGACTCAATAGTTTACATAAAACTTTGGTACCTATATGGCATAAAAAAAATGAACACTTAGTTTCGATCCAAATAAGAATGATGTTCCATGTTACATTTTAATTAAGCCAACAAACTTCCTTGTAAATTAAGGAAACTGAAATACCCCAAAAGAGGGAGAATCATATGCCTGCTTTTTATACGGAAGGTAAGACATTTTACTTGAGAAATGATTACTCAAAAAAAAAAAACAAAAAAGAGCGCCTGGGTGGCTCAGTCAGGCCATCTGACTCTTGATTTCGGCCCAGGTCATGATCTCATGGTTCATGAGTTTGAGCCCCATGTCGGGCTTCTTGCTGACAGTAGGAGCCTGCTTGGGATTCTCTTTCCCTCCTGCTCTGCCCTTCCCTCAAACTTTCTATTTAACTCTCTCTCTCTCTCAAAAAAAACAAAAAACAAAAAACAAAAAACAAAAAAAACAAAAACAAAAACACACACACACATTAACAAGAGGAAAACATATAAATTCATTTAATATAACTTTTATGTGACATAGGAGCCTATATAAGGAAATAAAAAATGAAAGAAAAAAAAACCCCAAAAACCTGTTAGAACCAGACCCTTATTTGATGGGCTGGACCAAGAGTAGTAAATTGTGAAAATGTAACAAGGCAAAGGGCCTTGGGCTATTTAGTTAATTGGGTAGAGGGATGTGTCTAGAAAGATAAGAGTTAGTTTAGCAAGGCTTGTTTTTACAGATGTGTCTTGACCTCAACTTCCCATCCTTGGTGCTGAGAAATGTTTGCTTCCTTCTGCTATAGGGAGGGCTTCTTTCACATGGGGATATTATCTCCTGCTTTGGGGAAGCTCAGAGTGCCCTTTTGCATCTGGTGCTTTTCAAGTGACTTTAACTTGAAATAATCTATGCTAGAGTGACATATTTTGAGGTGGCTTATTCTGAACTCCCTCATGACAATAGAACAGGGGACCATTAGAACTGAGTGGATAGGCTCTGAAGACTGACTTGGGGGACTGGTGATTTGCAGATCATTAAAACAGAGGAATGGGCTTTTCACTGAGAAGAAACAGCTTGCACAAAGGCACAAAGACTAGTAAGAACACAGCATTGTCAGAAGACAGCATGATCGAATGCGAGTAGGTGTTTTCTGGGCAGACACTGAGGGTGAGGGGGTAAGCGGGAAGGTACCAAATATTGAAAAACCATGAATCTCACCTGAAAGTGTTTTGATTCTATCCTAGAGGTGATGCAAAGGGATGAGGCAGTTTCGAGCAGAGAGTTGAGATTATATTCGGATAGAGGACAGACTTCAAAGGCAGAGGTGTTGAAGGAGACCTTGGACAAGGATCAGTCCTTCCATTTGCATTGCCTAGTGCTGTGTGCAAGAATGACGCAGATACAGCATGAGATACAGTTTCTTGCTTTAGAGGAAAAAGAGAAAAGCAAGATTTTAATATTTGTGATAAAAGATGCAGAAAAAACTGTCACCAAAAATAAGTCCTCTGGAAGTTAGAATAGAGTGTCATCCATCATCTTGCCATTGCCCCCTCTCCTGATTTTCCTTTCCTGTTTTCTCTTTCCTCTGTACTTTATATCCTATATCCCAGCCCCTGTCCTGAAATCCAAAGGCTGGAGAATATACTACTGCAGTTCAATGATCATTATATTAGGGCTAAATTCAGCTCTGAGTAACAAACACAAAAGAGGTGTAGCATTAAAAAAAAGTCTGACATTTTCTCTGTTAACTGAGCTCAGAGGAAGGCAGCTTGGGGCTTATATGGAGGCTCCACTCTACAATGTTCTCTGGGATAAAGTTGCATGGCTTCTCTTATCTCCAGGCTATGGCACTCATTCTCTTGGTCCAAAAGGGAGGTGTAACCATCACATTCAGTATTCAAGTGGCAGGCTGAAGGGGAAAGAATAGATAAAACCCATGTCAAGAATCTAAGGAAATTTCCCAGGAAGTTGAAAGATAAAACTATGCTTATATGGCATTGGCTAGAACTTAGTGCTGAGGTGATATCAAGCCACAAGAGAGGGTAGGAAATAATAGTGTTTATTCTGGGTAAGTGGAGAGCAGGGACTTAATGCTTAGCAAGATGTATAGGGTGCTCGGGGATAGAAACCAGATAGTGACTTAGACATCTAGGAGTCTGCACCAGTGGTGCTTTTTGATATTTTAAACCAAACTGAATAACCATTTTAGAAAGTTATTTCATTAATCCCTAACATCTTAGCTGTGTGTATGTGCATACATAGTGTTGTGTGTGTGTGCTTAACAAGAATATAAACTAAACATAAAAATTGTGTGATAGGGAGGAACCTGGGTGGTTCAGTCGGTTAAGCATCTGACTTCGGCTCAGGTCACGATCTCACAGTTCGTGAGTTCAAGTCCCACATGGGGCTCTGTGCTGACAGCTCGGAGCCTGGAGCCTGCTTTCGATTCTGTTTCTCCCTCTCTCTCTGGCCCTTCCCCTCTTCGAGCTCTGTCTCTCTCTCTGTCTCAAAAATAAATAAACATTAAAAAAGATTAAAAAAATAGTGTGATAGGTAGAAATAATTTGAGAAGACATGGAGAAATTCAAAATATCTATTTGTTACTCTGACATAAGCAGATAAGTAAGGAAAGGTTGCATTTGGTACCACCATTTTCTTCTATATTCATTTTCTAATTTTTGGAGTAATTTTAGCTAGACATATGAAGGGTAGAATCAGCCACATGAAAATTGGAAGTAATTTCATGATATTACCTATTGTAGTCAAATAGATCAGCACTGTGAATATCATCTTACATTCTTATATATCTTCAGGACATTATCTTTCCTTCAATGTGTGTGATTTCAGGAATACATAAAATATAAAAATAAAACTTCATATAGGGGCACCCGGGTAGCTCAGTAGGTTGAGTATCCAACTCTGGATTTCAGCTCGGGTCATGATCTCACAGTTTGTGAGTTCGCGCCCCACACGGGGCTCTGTGCTGATAGTGCAAAGCCTCCTTGGGATTCCCTCTCTCTCTCTCTCTCTGACCCTCCCCCACTCATGATGTCTCTGTCTCCCTCAAAATAAATTTAAAAATTTTTAACAATTTCATATAAATATGCTTGAAGCTAACAACAATAATTTGTCTTGAAACAGAAAAAAATAGTTATAACATGAATAGTAGTCCCTGCTTTATTTCCTTTATTTATTCTAGCTCAACATAGTAGGAATGTTCATACATGTATTTTGAACTATAAATAATAAAATGTTACTTATAATGACATAGTATATGACATTGCAAAGTTTACTAATACATACATGTCTCAGTATTTGGATAGTTTTCTTAATTTCCTGTGCAAAAGGAGCTAAACGAAAAAACAGGGTTTTATTGATACAGTATAATTTTCTTTTCCAGTATTTGTGTCTTTGGTTGTGACGGTCTTTGACGTGAAAAACAAAGTATAATGTTAACCAAATCAAAGCATGCTTTTAAAAAGTTTTTCTGTAAAAAAAATTTACAGTTAAATATTCTAACTTGAAATTCGATATATTAATACTACTCTTGGAGCACAAACCCTGAATTAATTCGTCTATTTCTCATTTATTTCTTCACTCAAGAAATGTTTACTTATTAGCTACATTATGAGAGGTACCTCACAGGAGATGGCAATACATAGACATGGTGTGAGAACTAAAAACAAAAAAAAAAAAACAAAAAAAAACCAAAGAACTGACATAAAGGAAAACTGAAATGACACCTATATTAATAATTAGAATGCTGGTTTCTGTCATAGTAAGACAGGATGGTATAATGCTCTGGTAATTTAGAGAAGCACACAGTTCTATTGAACTATGGTATCCAGACTTGCAAGTGATGGGTTTGAGATTTTACCTGACTATCAATCTAACATGTTAGGCTGCCACAGTTTCATAGATGCTGATAGAAGATGTAAGACTCAGGATCAGAGACAAAAGACTTTATTACCCATATCACAATTGGTGGTATGAGTTCCCCTTGCTCCTCACAACCCATGGGGTAACATGAAGCAGTCCAGGTGCATGCCATACGCATACTATCTATGGGTCATGACTAAGGAACTCTAAATTCTGGAATCCTCAGTCATATATTAGGTCTGCTAGCTGACCTCTTCAATCTTTGTCCTAAACGAAGACGTAATCCAATCAGACTTTCTGCCCCAAAGGGAGGGGGATGTTCTATCTTTCTTCCAAGGCTGTTTGCTATACATGTATCTGTGGGAAAAAAAAAAATGACATCAGGCAAGCTGTCAATGCCACTCACTCAAATGATGTGCAGAAACATAAGAGACCCAAAGAGAATTGTTTTCCAAAACTAGAAGTCTTTGTGGAGAAGCACCTTTCAGTCTAGACCTCAGAGGGTAGGTATTACTGAATAAAATTTGGAGAGTAAAGCTCTTAAGGCAAAGAGAGAGGAATGAGCCATGTGAGGGAGTAAAGCCTGTGTGCAAACCTATTTTCATAACTTTCTACATGAAACTTAATAATCATTATTAATATTTACAATATTAATAATTCTAGCAGAAAAGCATAGTATGTAAAAGTTAATGCTTTCTGATTTATATATATATATATATATACTATATTTTAGTGTGAGTCATATTTTGAGATAATTTTAAATACATATATCTAATTTTGTATACACATTTGTATACAAATATATAATTTTAAATATATTTATATATATTTAAATATATACTTTAAGCAAATGCAGTTTATTATATCAAACCCTTGACTCCTGAAAAGGTCAGATTGAGATTGAAAATATTGATTTGGGTATCAACGTAGAGATAAAACTTGAAACAAACTTAGGTGAAGCCCTGCATAAATCTCTGTGGTTTATAAGAATTTGCATTTTGACTGTCATCAAGAGCTCTATTTGACAAAGACTGAGAAGAGTAATTCTCCTAAACAGATGAATTACTAAGTGAGAGAGAGGGAGAGAGAGAGGAAACAAAAAACAAAAGCAAAAACTAATAGAGAATTGAAACAATGGAGAGTGAAAGGCAGGAAGGTAAATCAAAACCTCAGAAGTCAGTGTCATCAGAAATTGATCAAGAGCTAGACAGAGAATGAGAGAAGGATGCTGATATTTTTGATCATTGGATCCAAAAATGATGGAAACCATAGCTGCAGCATCAGACATGTACCTGAGAATGCATCTTGCCAGCAATGGGAGTTATCCCTGTTATCACCAACCCACAGGATAATTTTGAGATTTTAGACCATCCTGAAGGTAAATACTCACTCAGAGACACACACACAGATACAAAGATTGGTAAGTATTAAGTAAATATTTACTACTCTTAAAAATGGCTCTTGTTCAGTATTTGTAACTTTCGCCTAATATAAGCAACTCCAGAATTCGAACATAATATAAAGTCTCTTATATTTAAATCTGCCCGACAGTATTATAGCTTTAAATGATGAATCTTGGGGCTCCTGAGTATCTCAGTGGGTTAAGCTTCAGACTCTTGATTTTGGCTCAGGTCATGTTCTCAGGGTTTGTGAAATGCAGTCCAATGTTGGGCTCCCATGCTGACAGTGCAGAGTCTGCTTGGGATTCTCTTTCCCTCTCCCATGGGCCCTGCCCCACTGGGCTGGTTCTCTCTGTCTCTCTCTTAAAATATTAAGTTGCATTGTTTCCAAGATGACACAAAGAAAAATTTTCTCATCTGATAGATTTACAGTTTTGATAGTTGGAAAGTCCCTTCTGTGTATTGAGCATTATGTTCCCATCGCTGTGTACTTACTTCTTCAGGCAAGATGTCTTTATATAACTCAGTGAAAGTAATTCCAAAAAATATGGACTTTCTATCGTACTTTATCTTCTTTGACAGTTTCTTTTTTAAGCTAGTTGTGCTCTATTCAATGTCAGATAAATTCCTAACATGTATCCTATAATGCTAGAATTCAGATCCTGGTGGCAATTATAATTCTAGATTTTTTGAATACATGAAATATCTCATGTCACTCCTCACATACGGAGACTAGAAAGATAAATTCATGAAATAATGTCAGCAGAGTAGGTTTTTATAAAGACATTTTCAAAATAAAAAAAGGACAAAGAAAGCTTTTCTTAAAAAAAAAAAAGAAAGAAACAAAAGCCATTCTCTAGACCTCTTTAGAGTTCAAGGTTTATAAGTTAAGAATGAATGTAAAAATATCCAGTCAAAGGCACAAGTTACAAGCATTAACATTTGGGAGAAATGTGAGAATCCATTTCTCTGAGAATGTTGTTTCCTCAGAGCTCTCTGAAGGAATGCCTTCCTTCAGGAATCAAGGAATGCATTGAAGAGCTGTAAATGGCTATTTAATCTTGACTGATGTAAGTCAGTGACAGTAAGAAAAGTTGTAAATAATACATAGTTATTAAATCATAAATTCAAATAATTAGATAGCTGAACATGCTCAAAGAGAATTCATTAAGAATCTTTATTCATAAATGAAAACTGTGAGGCTCAGAGAAAAACTGCTTACAAAATACGACAGTGTTCTACAAGATGAACATTTGAGGTCATGTCTCTTGACTCATATAGTACACTGTTATTA
Organism: Prionailurus bengalensis; assembly: GCF_016509475.1. Taxonomy (NCBI): domain Eukaryota; kingdom Metazoa; phylum Chordata; class Mammalia; order Carnivora; family Felidae; genus Prionailurus; species Prionailurus bengalensis. The sequence goes on from NC_057343.1 coordinate 224,810,875, forward strand.
ACTCCACTTTGGAAGAGGGAGTATTTACAAAAGCAAGGGGCCACTCTCCGGAAGCAGTGTTGTTTCACTTAGCTTAAGTAACAGAACAATGGAGAGAGGTCTACATTAAACATTTTTTCATTTAATGCATTATTTGGAAATTATGTCTTTATTGGAATGACAGTAATGCTTTATGTCAGAGAAGGTTCTTGTTTTCAAGTAACATGTGGCAGCTTTGGCCATGGAAAGCAGCAAATAAATTTATTGGAGAAAGTATTTTTCAACCATCAAAACTGGTGAGGGCTGAAGAATCTGGTTTGGGAAGTGGGAAGCAAAGGAAGTTAGACAGTAAGAAATAATGTCAAGTACTCACATTGAAACAGTAAAGCTACAATGACTCTTAAATTCATGCACCTGCCCCTGGACTCTCCCACAGGCTGTTGGACTCACATCCACCACATTTGGACCTTGAGAACCTCACTAACACTGTGAAAAATTTCTCAGCTGTCTCTGCATTCATCCATCATTTGTTCCAGGGTATTGGAACATATAATTAACATGGCTGTGCCATTGGTATAAATTCTAACTAAAAGGCTGTAAGAAGGAAGTGTCAGGTCCCTAAGTTTTCAGAGGTGAAAAGGCTCTGCTTATCAGAACTCGTATATTGGAGTCTTCCATGAGGGTAGGTAAGGTGTTTGTTTGAATGTCACTTAAAAAATGGCAGATGTGGGGCGCCTGGGTGGTGCAGTCGGTTAAGCGTCCGACTTCAGCCAGGTCACGATCTCGCGGTCCGGGAGTTCGAGCCCCGCGTCAGGCTCTGGGCTGATGGCTCAGAGCCTGGAGCCTGTTTCCGATTCTGTGTCTCCCTCTCTCTCTGCCCCTCCCCCGTTCATGCTCTGTCTCTCTCTGTCCCAAAAAATAAATAAACGTTGAAAAAAAAATTTAAAAAAAATGGCAGATGTCTGCAACATATTTCTACAGTGTTAGTTTCAATCAATGTTTTTTTTTTTTTATTATTATTTGTGTTTTAATTCTTTCTAGTCTATGCAGGGATGGATTTCTTGAAGTATAGCACAAGATTTTTATATTTGGAGTTCTGTCTTCTCACAGTAAATGAGATTACTTGCAAAAGTACAGTAGTAATGTTTACATTTGTTCTTTCACTCCACAGAGCCTTATTTATCACTTTGTAATTATCACAGTGAAGATTCTAAAGATACATATATAGATTAAAATACATCTATATATTTTTGGAATGCCAGACTAGATCATTATTTTAAAGAACACACTCATTCTACATATCTATAATGCATTACAAAAAACACTTTCTTCACTTTCGCTCATGAATTATGCTTGGTTAAACAACTTAGCATAAAGGGCAAAGATGTTAATTTCATTTAGAAATCACACCAAATGGTGTGAAATTATTAAGATAACACCTTCTATATATTCATCAATTTGCCTTCTAAGAAGAAAGACTAAAGTTTCTTTTCTGAAGTCTGTGACTTGAAAATGAAGAGTCTTTAATAATTTATTAGACTGGAAAGAATATTAAAATCAATGATTCAAAGCCACAAATTTTAGTTAAATGAGCAAAGTAAGACTTGAAAAACTTAGATGACTCATGTTTGTACTATAAGTACATAGTTGGAAAAAAAAAGTAAATCTGTTTTTTTTATTTTATTTATTTATTTATTTATTTATTTATTTATTTATTTATTTATTTATTTTTACTTTCTTTCCAGTTCTCTCACCATGCTGGAGCTATAATGGTATTTAAAAAAAAAAAAAAAAACTATGTTAGAGATTTTGAGTCATTTTAATTTAAATCAGTGAAAAATACATCTTTGCTTTCAGAGAATATTATCAACTTCAAGTTATATTCACTAGATAATGAAAATGAAATCCTAGTTCTAATCCTATACAATCCTTGAACAACTGGTAAATGAGCATTATCATTACCCAAATGTATGGGAAGAGGTATTGATAGAGAAGAGTACCGTATTCTGAGTCTCATGTGAGATGTTTCACATTCCCTACTCGATAGAAACTTTTTTTCAGTTGTGTGAAAGAATTATGCTATGGCTAATTGTTTATATTCAATTTATTAAGTCTTTATATTGATAAGTCAGCTACTTTACAATCGATTCAGCTCTACATTTCAGTTTGTGTTGATATACAGGGGTGAGCTTTATGAAATGAGAGTTATGCATCTAATATTTTTCTAGATAGAACAGCCATAACCTTGAATCCATGTTTCCTTCCAAATACCTACTGAAACATACTTATAAAAATACCGCAAAACTTGCTACACCATTTCATGTTTTTGTAAAGTACTAATTTCAGGGTCAACTTTTTTTTTCCCCTCCCAAATCCTGCCTGTTTTTTTCCAGAAATATTTCGTAGGTTTTGCTTGATTGTCCCAATTGTACTAAAATCGGAGGCCAAGTCTTCGACATTTCTTATTTGAGAATCCAAGCATTTTCCCCTGATCTTTTTGCTACCATTCTTTGGTTCCTTTTACCTTTCTTTACATAGCTGCTAGAATTGTGGGTAATGTCATCCCCAAGCTTACAATCTGTCTTGCCTATATGTGAAGACCACACCCTAGAGTATTATCTGTAGGACTATCAAAATCCACGCAAACTATGCTTCAGCCAATTGAAGCTCTCTCGCTCATACACAGCCGTGCCAGTCTGATCCCCATGTATGGACTGAGTTTAAGTTGCATACTTTTTTTTTCAGCCATCTTTCTATCTGCTCTGCTTTATTTTTGCCTCTTGTGCTTGCTAAGCAGTTCAAGTACCTACCTACTTGATTGCTTTAATGATCTGTGACAGTTTTTCAACCCTAAAGTATTTTGAGTATTTTGGTGAAGTTCAGTGAGTCACATGGAGCAGGTAATCCATGTATGTGTTGTGATTTTGCATCACATTTAACAAAAATAAAATAAACACAAAAACAAAAATTTGCATGTAGTAAGGAGTGCCTAATGGATCATATATTGGAAGAGATCATATAGCAAATGTGCACATTTTCATGGTCGGTTTCTGAGCATTTCTGCAGTCCCTAGGACTGCATTTCTGTTGTTTCCAAGGATTTGATACACACATAAATATATAAATATACAAATATGCATATATATATGCACAAATATTCAAATATATACATTCTTTTAAAAGTAATATATATATATTTACAAAGAAATACATATAAATATATATTAATTTGTTTTTAAGTATTGAGAATTAACAGTAAAGATAAGAAGATCCTTGTAAAAATGTATGCAGGATACAAGTTTATGCATGACTATATGTATGCATGTTTGTGTGAATTGCAAAAAGAATTTGTATGTATTCTTTACACATCAGCATCATCCTACAAAATAGTATAATTTGCATTCAGAGAAAATACTTAAAGCTACCATGTTTTGTAATATATATAATTTTCTCTCTATCCATTAGGTAGAAAATGGTTGCCTGTGTTCACTTACTGTGAAGATTTGGAATCAGACAACTACAGATTTGATTCTCCAAGTGTTTCAGGATGTAAATGTAGTCTGAGCTTTCCCTGATGGGCAGTTAAATCATGGACACGCTAAACAATTTACTTTGGACTGTCCTTCCAAAAGATGCTCTGGCTTCTCTCTTGAATGCACACTAAGCATTTATAACTGACAAAGAAAAGAAAGAAGACGGTGAACTGGAAAGCTATCTTACAATGAAAATTACGAGCACATCTTGTATCTGTCCAGTCCTCGTGTGTCTCTGTTTTGTGCAGAGGTGTTATGGAACTGCTCACCACAGCTCCATCAAGGTGACCAGAAACCAGACCAAACACATTGAAGGTGAAACCGAAGTCCACCATCGTCCCAAAAGGGGATGGGTTTGGAATCAGTTCTTTGTTTTAGAAGAACATATGGGACCCGATCCACAATATGTCGGAAAAGTAAGTTTTTGTTTGTTTGTTTTTCCTATTCTAGGAAATTATGATAAGATGAGGGTAGAGTTGAGTTGGATTTGAAAAGACATAGAAAGTAGAGGGAAATATGCTATATAATGGTATTACTTATAAAGGATGGTTCAAAATCATGATCGAAAAAAATAAAGTGTATCAGTCATGTCACATCTCCCTAAACATTGGTCCATACATGTTGAACTGAATGTTCTTCACCACCGTATGAGTCTTTACATTCTTTTGTGTAAAGTAGAAACACTGAATTGAACACATAATTGAGTGATTTTGTCTTTATTATCATGAAGGTATATTATAATTCACAAAGCCATTTACTGGTGCATTGGTATTTATATTTTTCAATCTATAGCTAATGCACATGAAACAATGTGCATCTATTATATTTCATGGCATCTAATATATTTTTGTTAATTGTCACAGCGATTGTATTTGGATCTAAGCCATCTTTTAAAAGCACATGGATGTTTTTTCAATTCCCCATATTAATTTCCATAAAAATGCTGATATATTTTAAATATAGATTAAATGTCCACAGGATGTATAGGTTTTGTTAAAATTCCGAAAGAGTGAAGTTGGTAAAATAGTCATAACTTTAGACCACATTCCCTTTCTCGTGACAAGACAGTTTAATGGTTTACCAAACCAATCAGGAGATTGTGTGTTCACTAATTGGGGACAGCTTCACCATGCGTCATGCAGGCTCCAGGGTAGAGAATAGAGCAGGAGGTGGAGAGACCTTCTGATGAATTACCGATCCTTGGAAGCAGCCACTTAGTTTACTCAGTACCTCTGGGAGAAACAGTAAGCACAGCAGTAGAATCTCCATGACTGCAGGCTCAGTGAATTTCATCTCCCTGCTTGACTATTTATTTTCACTTTAACACTGTTAGTACTAAAAAAAAAAAAAAATACTACTGCATCCAAGATCCAAGCCATAGTGCTTCCCTAATGTGTAGGCAGTACAGGATCACAAACCATCTGCTTCGCCCCTGATCCAACAGGGACTGGGTTGCAGCTGTATTTCCATAGCCAGCAGGAGCTGAGGAGTCAGAATGTGGTACATAAGAAAAGATCTGAAACAATTCTGTCTTTTTCTTATATGCATATTAAAATGAGATGAAACAACTCATCTTCATCATTTATTTATTTCTACAAAGTATTCCACAAAGTAGATGAAAACAAATGTGCTAAAATTATGTGTGTGTGTATACACACACACACACACACACACATGTACACACATATATACACGTATATATTGAATTACTTGAAACTCGTGTTTTTATTATGAACTTCAGAATACTTTTCTGTAATTCTTTATTATCTTTGAGAAAAAGAAAAATTAAAAAAAAAACAGAAAAAATGTCCTCCCCCCTTTAGGAGTACCCAAAAAGGAAAATGTATTTTATTACTATAAATATTTTGTTATGGATATTTCTTGTCATATCAATCCACGTGAAAAACAAAAAACAAAATTTGCTGGACAGGAAAAGATCGGGCGACTTTCATTTCCTCTTGGGTCGCCTCATCTAGTAAAAGATGAAGCCTTATTAGGTAGATCAATTTCAGACATTCTTTCTGGGCCTGGGTGCCAATGAGCATATGGTTGAGAGCTTGTTACCCATCAGGAGGCGGTAGAAGTCTGTGAAGCTATTCAAGCTGGTAGAGGTTCTGTGGAAATTGGTATCTGTTCTACTGTTTCTAGTATTGGTGGACAAATATAAATTGTTATACCCAAGGATGTGGTTCTCTTATTCCCTATCTGACCTGACCCCCTCACTTGGTCTTGTCTTGTCTTTTCCTTTCTTTTCCTTTCTTTTCTTTTCTTTTCTTTTCTTTTCTTTTCTTTTCTTTTCTTTTCTTTTCTTTTCTTTTCTTTTCTTTTCTTTTCTTTTCTTTTCTCTTTTTTCTTTTCTTTTTTCTTTTCTCTTCTCTTCTTCCTTTATGAGAAATTCTAACTTAATTGTACAGATTTCTTCCAGTCACCTGTCTCCATGTACATATATGTCCTTATAAAAATACAAATATAACTGATTTTTAAGACTGCAAAGTTCAACGATCCATATGTGCTTAGAATAGTACTTGTTGTCCCATTACTTTAATTTGTTCAAGAAGTGAATTTATGTCTCGCATTTACAAATACATTCATATGGAAACAGCTATGTATTTTCATAGCACTTAGGAATAAAAAATAGAATCATTACAATTACTATGAGTAGGAAAAGGAATTCCTCCAAAGAACTGAAAATTATGAACTTAGACCTTCTCTGACACAGAAATGTCAGCAGTTTTGTCATTAGAAATAATTAGTATTCATGCAATGGAGTTTTTGCATTAAAATAGTATTTTTATAGATGTATTATGTAAGTTTATTTTAAATTATCCTTGAGCTCTTGAATATAATAGTATGTAACTACAGTTATATTTCACATTATAAAACAACGTTATTAGACATTTGATTAGGGTTAAGCTCCTAAGTGTTTTTATATACCTACTTCTTATATATCTTTATGATACTTTCTTAATATTTTTAATCAATGATTGAGTTAATATGAAGGTATTTATTTTGTTGACAGTAGTCAATATATATTGCTCACTACTAAGATGCTTATATGTGGCTGTGACCATGATCAAAGGACTATTTCTAATGGTAAATAGTATAATTATGTGTGTGTGTATATATATATATATATGTGTGTGTGTGTATATATACACATATATATGTGTGTATATATACATATATATATACATACATATGTATAATATATATACATACATATATACACATGTATAATATATACACATCATTATACATGCATATAATTATATATACATTTATGTATAATTGATAATTCATAATACATATTTTTCCTGATGGTAATGGCCATGAAAGATCAGATACCATAACTAGCATGAATATATCTCATGTATTGGATCTCTAGGAATTATTAAATACCTTTATATATCTCATAGATGTAAAGATTTTAAAAATAATTGAAGGATTAGAGTAAGAAAAATATTAGAGCACACTGGTTAGAAAGTAAGTCCTTTTCTCCTGGAACAAATTATATAGTAATGTCTATATAATTTTAAAACAATAGTGTTTTTTCTTTCCAAAAATCATATAAAAACTTGATGTTTACATGAAAAATGCATATTGAACCCCATTATGAGTGAGACTATAATTTTATATAAGATACCACACAAAGTCTAAAATTTATGCCATCCATAAATACCTGTCATTGGAGTAGATTCAATGTCTTCATGAGATATCAATAATTAGTACAAAGATTTGAGTTACAGCTTCTTTGCTTATTATCTGTATTACGATTGGCAAGTCTCTTTAATTCCCTGTGTTTCTATTTCCTTAGAGGTGAAGCTGAGAAATGTTGTTTGGTAGTTCTGTTACTAATTCAACTATAAAGTTTTATTTATGGTTTAGATCATGGGTAAGTTGGACTACAGTCTGTGTGCCAGATTGAGTCTGTGCACATTTTGGTAGTACCTGCATAGTAAGCAAGTTTGGGTTTTCTGTTAGTTGTCATTTTTAAATTTTGGGAAAAAATTTTTAAATAATGTCTGTGAGGTATGCCTGGGTGGCCTAGTTGGTCCAGAGTTAGATTTGATTTCAGCTCAGGTCATGATCTCAGGGTTGTGAGGTTGAGCACCGCATCAGACTCTGTGCTGATCATGAAGCCTGCTTAAGATTCTCTCTCTCTCTCTCTCTCTCTCTCTCTCTCTCTCTCTCTCTTTATCCTCACTTTTGAATAAACAAACAAATAAGAAATGATTTTTGTGATATGGAAATTATATGAAATTCAAATTTCAGTGTCCATGACTAATGTGTTTTATTTTTAAGTTTATTACTTTATTTTGAAAGAGACAGAGAGAGACAGAGAGAGTGAAAGCACAAATGGGAGAGGGGCAGAGAGAAGGAGTCAGAATCCCAAGCAGGCTCCATGCACCATCAGCACAGAGTTCCATGTGGGGCTTGAACCCACGAACTTCGAGATCATGACTGTGTGTGTGTGTGTGTGTGTGTGTGTGTGTGTGTGTGTGTGTTTAATGCAGCTACGCTTATGCATATATGTATCGGATATGGCTGTTTTCAACCAAAAGTGGTAGTATTAAGAGGTGGCCAGAGAAAGTATGGCTCACAAAATCTAAAATATTTACTAGTGGCATTTTCAGGTAATGTTTGTGGATTCCTATTAAGATGCCTGCTGCACCTAGCATAGTGTGAATACTTTAGGAGATCCTGGGACTATTTCATCTTTGTACATACTTATCTATCTTCTTGGCTATTGTAACAATCAAATGGTAATTCACAGAAAGTGCTCTATAAACCATAAACTTGTATATCCATGTTAATGGTTGTGATAATTATTTCAAATTATTGAAACAGAAATCTTTCTCATTACTCATTGCTTTTATGAAAGAGAGAATTTTGAAAGTTTCATTTCACCATTTACACTGGGGACCACTCCTCCGTAGATATTTTAATGAATGTTTATTAACTCTGGTTTCATTTTTATTGTTGCTGTTGTATTGCTGTTGCGTGCAATAATATAATGTATGTTTTTCTACACACATTTAATATACATATATCCGTGGAAAAAATTTCCAAACGTGAGATTCTGATTCAAAGATAAATGTTTAGGGGCACCTGAGTGGCTCAGTCGGCTAATTGGCTGCCTTCGGCTCAAGTTATGGTCTCATGGTTCACTGGTTCGAGGCCCACATCAGGCTCTCTGCTGTCTGCATGGAGCGCACTTGGGATACTCTGCCCCCCTTTGTCTCTGCCCCTCCCCCTCTTGTCCCTTTGTCTCTGCCCTTCCCCCACTTGTCCCCTCCCTCCCTCCCTCCTTCACTCTCTCTCTCTCTCTCTCTCCCTCCCTCCCTCCCTCCCTCTCTCTCTCTCAGAAATAAATAAATAAAAAGTAAAACAAAAGATAAATCTTGAATTTGGGTAGGTATTACTAGATCCCCGTCCATAGGTATTGTAGTATATTCTGCATTTCTCTCCATGATGTAGAAAAGTGACAATTTCTCTATAGCAATGCCAATAAGATGGGATTGTAAAACTTGGAATTTTGCAATTATAATAGGTGAAAAATAGCATCTCTGTGTGCTTTTTATGTACATTTATCTTATTATGAGTTAAATTGATCATCTTTTCCTATTTGAAAGATGCACATTTATACATTTTTTTTTTTTTTTTTACTGACTGTTCATGTCTCTTAATCTTATATTGTTTTCTTGGACTCTTTAACTTATCAATACTAATAGTTCTTTACATAATAGGTGCAATAATTTCTTGCCAGTTATATGGTATGAATAGTTTTTTTTTCAAAGTTACCATTTGTCTTTGGACTTCATTTATAATTACTGCTTTATAAAAATTTATTATTTTAATGCAGTGATTTCTGGTATTTTTTGTTCTTTCCCCAATATATTTTCTTTGTTGAAGTACAATTAAATACTTATATTAGTTTCAGGGGTACAGTATAATGATTCAGTGGTTCTGTGCATTACTCAGTCCCCAGCCTGACAAGAGTACTCTTAATCTCTTTTATTTGACACATCTCTCCACCTACCTCTCCTCTGGCAACTGCCAGTTTTCTCTGTATCTAAGAGTCACTTTATCATTTGCTTGTTGGTCTCTTTTTTTCTTTTTTTTTTTTCTTTTTAACTTTACATATGAGTAAAATCATATGATGTATTTCTCTTTTTGTTTGACTTAGCATTATAACTTCTAGGTCCACTCATGTAGTTGCAAGATCTCATGGCAAGATCTCATTCTTTTCTGTGACTTTTCTGTGTGTGTGTGTGTGTGTGTGTATGTGTGTGTGTGTGCACACCATATCTTTTTTATCCATTTATCATATCAGTGGACACTTGAATTGCTTCCATATCCTGGCTATTATAAATAATGCTGAAAAACATATGGGTGCATATATCTTTTTGAATTAGTGTTTTGTTTCCTTTGGGTAAATACCCAGTAGTGCAATTATGGGATCATATGGTAATTCTATTTTTATTTTTATTAATATTCATTTGTTTTTATTTTGAAAGAGAGAGAAGCGGACAGAAGGGGAGGGAGAGGGAATCCCAAGCTGGCAGCACAGAGCCCGACACAGGGCTCGGTCTCACAAACTGTGAGATCATGACCTGAGTCAAAATCAAGAGTCTGAGGCTTAAGTGACTGAGCCACACAGTCTCTCCGGTATTCTATTTTTAATTTTTAGGAACCTCCATACTGTTTTCCACAGTGGCTTCACCAATTTACATTCCCACCAACACTGCAGGAGAGTTCCCTTTTCTCCAAATCCTTGCCAACACTTCCCATTTCTTGTCTTTTTGATTCCAGCCACTCTGCCACATCTAAGGCATTATCTCATTACACCTGTCAGAATGGCTAGAATCAGAAAGACAAGAGATTCCTAGCATGTTTTTGACTAAAGCTGTATTTTTAGACTTAGAGTCTTCTGAAATTTGAGGATATGGTGTTCAGAATTAGTGACAGTAGATAAAAAATATATTCTTTAGGCCTTAACATCTATAGTTTATCACACATATTAGAAAATATTACTTATTGAATAAAAAATGGTGTCAAAGTAGAAATGCTTATGGTAGAGACCAGAAATTATAATTCTGAATATATTTGAATTTCTGTTTCCTTAGCCACTTGAAATTGGTTGTTTTAAGTCTACCTCTCATATTTGCCTATAGATTATATCCTTAGATATGCCAGGTTATAATTGCAAAGTATATTGACTCTCACTAATATATATTAGGAACATTTAGTGTATGTAATAGGTAGAATTTAATTAAAAATATCCACTGCAAATAATGTCTTAATCCACAACTGTTCACAATACACTTCATATATTTCCAATGGTAACTGCTTGTGCTTAGCTATTGTTCTGCTGCATATATATGTTTTATTTTCACTTGAATAACATTATAGAAGTTTATTTCTTTACCCAAGCATTTTTGTATGAAAACAAAGGAAGTTCTAATTTCCCGGGATATCTGTAAGTGGATTTTTTTTTTTACATGGCATTGTTTGATAATAAAAGGGAATGGAATAAAACTCATAAACAAAAAGTAAGAGACTGAACTGTATGTTTTTACCTAGCAGTGCATTATAGGCTAAGCTATTTAATCTATTCACAATTTTATGTTTAGGTTTATGGCTCTACTGACATTAAAGATACTTTTGATAATAAAGGTTAAAAACTTAAATTTTTTTTCAGAATAAGCAAACGAATTATGTTCTCCATCTTACATTTCCTACAGTTTTGGTGTATCTGCTTATAACTATTATAATTTTTTCTAGATAATAACCATAACACAGAGAAGCTATTGCTTACATCTGTTAAGGATTTAGTTACTAAAATTCTGCCATGCTCTCTCTCCTCCCTATCTGCATCCTCTCTTGAATGATGGGTATAGACTATAGACAATTATTCTCAAGTTGCTTTATTAAAAACAACACACATCAAAGATAAGGAAGGAATTCAAGGAAAATAAAGGAGCTAAGAAACCATCTTGCCAAATTTTGCAAGTAATAGAGAGCAACGATGCTCAAAATGGTTAAGTGACCTCTTCTTGTTCAGGGTATTAGCTATGGCAGTGGCAAATGAGGAATTATAAGATACCTGATTCTTTAATGAAAATCAATTTCTAATGTATAGTGCAGGAAATTCTTCCCTCATCTCACTATTACTGGCATTATTCTAATTTTTTTTTCTTTTTGAAAAGAGAACCTTAAAACCTCTTTTAATATGAAGTGCTGTAGTTTCAAATTAAATAAATGATTTTGAGGTTAAAGAGAGAATAAATCATGTAAAAATGATAGGGAAGGCTCGAGCTTTTCACAAAAAGAATATATGATATCTTTAATGTCATTATGAGCTCTGAATTAAATATTAAGTGTGCAGCAAGGAAAGGTCCCAATTGTCATCTAATATTGTCAAGATGATAATTTCATGAACGTTTTTTATCATAACTTCCTTGAAATGGAAAACTTCATGTATCAAAATATGACATTTGAATTTTATACAGATGACAATGTGATGGCATGATGTCTTGTGAAATTAATTATGGTATGCGGTTTTATATGGCTATGGAACTTTTCCAATAATCATCCTGGAAATTTAACTATTTAGGTCCATCCTATAAGAAATTGGGTGCATAAAAGAGGATTTTGATTTGGCATATGTTTAATTTAGGTTTTGGAAATTCAGAATTTTTTTTTAAGAAATATGATCTCATTAAGGTTAATTACATTTTAGAAAATGTGGTATTTTGTTTAAATATAATTTTAAAATGTTTAAGGTAATTAAGGCATTTCTTAATGTTGCACTGACAGTTTTAAGGGTCCTAATCCATTTGCTATGACCAGAGCATATATATTTATTCACATTGTGAACTTTAAAACAGTATAAAAACGCACCCACCTCCGTGTGTGTGTGTGTGTGTGTGTGTGTGTGTGTGTGTGTGTCTGCATGTCTGCGTGTGTCAGTGTTATGAGCTGATTTTCATCTTTGAGAGCTTTTGGTAATGTCAAGAGACAATTTTTGCCAGAGCTAAATCGTCTATATAGTTGGGTTCATGATACTTAAAAGGCCTAGAAAATGTTTTAATGCATTTTCAAGTCAGAATAAAATATGAAAATAAATATTATTCAGTTGGTATTATACTAATCTTTATGTCAACACAATTATAAATAGAATATTTTTTTAATTTTTTAAACTTTTTTTTAAATTTATTTTTGAGACAGGGAGAGACAGAGCATTAACGGGGTAGGGTCAGAGAGAGAGGGAGACACAGAATCTGAAATGGGCTCCAGGCTCTGAGCGGTCAGCACAGAGCCCGATCCGGGGCTCGAACCCACGGACCGCGAGATCATGACCTGAGCCGAAGTCGGCTGCTCAACCGTCTGAGCCACCCAGGCGCCCCTAGAATTGCCCCTAGAATTTGTCATTTTAGTTGAAAAAGCAGCCCACAAAGGAAAAACGGTCAACCACCTGTGGAACTTTTAACGTGGACCTGATTCGGGGTTGTGACCAGCAGGGATGTGGTGCTACCACTAGCGGTTCGTTATTAGAGACCAGAGATGCCGCTATACATTTTGTAACAGGCAGAATGCCCGGCCCCCATTAACGACAAAATTCTCCAGCACACCACAGCAATGCTGCCAGCATTGATCTTATATTAACGTCCTTGTGTCACATTTCTCTCGGTCAAAATGTTTTTGGATATTTTTCCGTACTGTTACCTCACTATAACGCTATTCTATATGTGACTTTTGTCATCCACGTAGAGATGGGTGTAACCTTTTGATTTGTTTATGCAATCTGACAAGTTAGTTTTCTAAGTAATGAGTTTATTCCATTACATGTATTGTGATTTCTAATACACTGGGACTTATTACTTGCAATTTATTTTGTATTTAATGTTCCCTGTTCTACTATAATGTCTTCTGGCATTTCTCTCTACTGGTTTAGAAGTTTTTATGTTGTATGTTTTTGATATTTGTGCTTGCTCTTAGTTGTTTGCATGTGCTCTTGACTTTGTATGTCAAAACTTAATATTTCTACTCACCTCCTAACAACAAGACATGGGATGGTCAAATTTGGGTGATGTTACTGTGTTTTCTACTTTTTATATACCTACTGTGCCAAGTTGCTTTTAAGGCACCAAATTACTCATTATTCCTCTTGTGAGTATTAATGTTTAAAGTATATATTTATTTATATATCTAATATATGTAACAGCTCTTTACTCCCCTTTGCTTATATATCAAACTTTTCTTCTTGAGTTCAGTGACTACTTTCTGCAATATGACTGTGTCCCATTTCTTTTTCATTGATAAACTTCATTTTTAAAATTTTAATTTCACTGCAGTTAACACACAGTTTTATATTAGTTTCAATATACTGATTCAACAAACCCATACATCACCCGGTGTTCATCATGACAAGTACACTCCTGAACCCCTATATTTCATCCATTCCCCTGCCCACCTCTTCCCTGGTAACTATCAGTTTGTTCTCTATGGTTAAGAGTCTGTTTCTTGTTTTGCCTCTCAATTGTTCTCCCTCCTATTTTTTCATTGCTCATTTGTTTTGTTTCTTAAATTCAAAGTATGAATTAAATCATATATTTGTCTTTCTCTGACGTACTTATTTCACTTAGCATTATACTCTCTAGCTCCATACATGTCTTTGCAAATGGCAAGATTTCATTTTTTTATGGCTGAGTAATAATATATATATTATATATATACACATATATAATACTATAATATATTGTATATTAATGTACAATATATAGCATATATATTACTATATTATTACTAATATATTACTAATTAGCAATATATTACTAAGTATTTTATATTATATTACTAATATTACTAATATTTTACAAATATATTTTAGTAATATATTTTACTAATATTAATATATTAATTAGTAATATATGGCATATTAGTAATATATATAACTAATATATTAATTAGTAATATATGGCATATTAGTAATATATATGCTAATATATATATATATTAGTAATATATATATTAGTAAAATATATGTATTTTAATATACAATATATTATTATACTTTTATATATTATGTATATATATATTATATATATTATAGATATTATTACCCAGCCATAAAAAAAGAATGAAATCTTGCCATCTCAACATATATGTTGTATATATTATTAATATATATTATTAATATATAATATATGCCATATATTATTAATATATTAGTAATGACTATTATATTAGTAATATAATACTAACTACTAACATATTAGTAATATATTACATATTAGTAATATATAATATATATGCTATATATTGTGTATTATTAATATACATTAGTACACTATTATATATATTACATGTATTATATGTATAATATATTATTACTCAGCCATAAAAAAAAGAATGAAATCTTGCCATTTGCAATGACATGTATGGATCTAGAGAGTGTAATGCTAAGTGAAATTAGTGAGTGTGTATATATATATATATATATATATATATGTGTGTGTGTGTGTGTGTGTGTATACACTTATATACTATATAAATACTATAATATAGTATTTATAGAAAGTACTAGATATAGTATAGTATATATAGTATAATATAGTATAGTATAATACTATATATAGTATAATACTATACATACTATATATAGTATAATACTATATATACTATATATAGTATAATACTATATATACTATGTATAGTATAATACTATATATACTATAGTATATATACTATATATACTATACAATACTATAATATACTATAAATATTATACTATACTTATATACTATATAAATAAGTGTATATATATGTGTATATATATACATTTACATATACATACATTATATATATGTATATATATACACATATATATACATATACATATATACATTATATGTGTGTGTGTGTGTATATGTGTGTGTATATATATATATATATATATATATATATATATATAACTTCTTTATCCATTCATCTATTGATGGACACCTGGACTTGTTCATTAATTTGGCTATCATAAATAATGATGGTATAAACATTAATGTGCACGTATCGCTTTGAAAGATTGTTGTGTGGGGCGCCTGGGTGGCTCAGTTGGTTGAGCGTCTGACTTTGGCTCAGGTCACCATCTCGCGGTCCGTGAGTTCAAGCCCCGCGTCGGGCTCTGGACTGATGGCTCAGAGCCTGGAGCCTGCTTCCGATTCTGTGTCTCCCTCTCTCTCTGCCCCTCCCCTGTTCATGCTCTGTCTCTCTCTGTCTCAAAAATAAAATAAAATGTTAAAAAAAAAAAAGATTGTTGTGTATTCTTTAAATATCCATAGTGAGATTACCAGATTGTAGCATTGTTCTATTTTTAACTTTTGAGGCACTTGCTTATTGTTTTCCACAGTGGCTGCACCAGTTTGTATTCCCACCAGGAGTGTAAGAGGGTCCCTTTTTCTCCACATCCTCACCAACCCTTGTTGTTTCTTATGTTTTTAATTGTAGCCATTCTGACAGGTGTAAGGTGATATCTCATTGTAGTTTGGATTTGCATGTTCCTGGTGATGAGTGATGCTGAATGTTGCCAATGAAGGCTTCAGAGGCATTACTGCCTGCTCTCTCCTAGGAGTTTTGTGGTGAACTGATACAGTTCATAAAGTTTAACATGGATACCTTTACAGCAACCCTAGCAATACAAAGAACTTAGGATGTTTGAACACTCTTTGCTCTTAACTTTTGATATTACAATTGTTTAATATCTTTTTCCTCATTAAAAAAAGTACTTTCTAGGTTTTTCTTGATTACAATTATTCAAACATCAGATTTTGCTTGGATTAATTCAGGTTTACCAATACCTATGTTCTCTACTGCTTCCACCCCTCTTCCTTCTGGTTTGATTTTTTTTTTTAAATTTTTTTCTCAATGTTTATGAGAGAGACAGAAAGAGTGAAAGCAGAGGAGGGGCAGAGAGAGGGAGACACAGAATCTGAAGCAAGTTCCAGGCTCTGAGCTGTCAGCACAGAGCCCCACGCGGGGTTCAAACTCATGAACTGTGAGATCATGACCTGAGCCGTAGTCGGATACTTAACTTACTGAACCCCCAAGGCACCTCTCTGGTTTGATTTAATTATCGTCCATAAATATAATCTTTCTTTTATTTGTTTTTCTGTTTAGCGTGGGAGTAGTGAATTTTTTTTTGGTTTTTTTTTGTTTTTTTTTTTTTGTTGTTGTTAAAATTTGTTTAACTGAATCGTTGTTTTGTGTGTATAGGAATGTAATGAGTTTTTCCATTATTGATTTATTACGGATATATTGTATGATGAACTCTATTTTTTTATGAGAAACCTGTTGTAATTTCATTTTTAAGATTTTTAGAAGTTTCTTTATTTATTTTGAGACAGAGACAGTGAGAGTGGGAAAGAGGCAGAAAGAGAGGGAGAGAGAAAAAAAATCCCAAGCCGGCTGCACGCTGTCAGCACAGAGCCTAATGTGGGGCTGGAACTCAAAAACCCGCAATATCATGACCTGAGCAGAAACCCAGACTCGGATGCTTAACTGACTGGGCCACCCAAGTGCCCCATCATTTTAATTTCTTTTGCTTGCGTTGATTTCAGGATTATACTGTTTTCTTTGTGGTCTGTAGATTCACTGTAGATTCAAGCTTTGATTACTTTTCTTTATTTGGCTTTCTATTTTTCTCAGTCTATGTATTAATTAGCAAGGGCTGCCGTGACAAAGTACTATAAACCAAGTAGTTTAAACCACAGAAATGCGTGGTCTTACTGTCCTGAAGGCAAGCAGTATGAAATCAAGATGTTGGCAGGGGTGATTCCTCTTGTGGTTTCTGAGGGAAGACTTTTTGTAGGCTACTCTCCTTAGTTTAGCTACTTACCTTCAGGTTTACATGGTTTTCTTCTCACACATGCATCTCTGTGTCCAAATTTCCCCTTTTCATGGCGACTTCAGTCAGATTAGAGTCCGCTTAATGACCTCATTTTAACTTAATTAGCTCTGTAAAGACCCTCTCTCTAAATCGAGTATTGACAGTTAAATCTTCAACATATGAAGTTTGCTGGCACAAAATTCAACCCACAATCATGTAGAATCAGTAGTTGTATATTTATGGAGGTTTTTATATGTAATTACAGAATTATTGTATGTTATTTCTTTGCATTTTTGATTTTCTCATTTTTTGTTTCATTCTGAAATCTCTATTTGATATAATTTCTGTGAAATTTATTTCTAGCATACTAATCCTCTCTCCAACTAAGCTGAATATGTTCTTTGACTTACACATGAATTGAATACATTTTTAAATTTCTAGTTGTGTGTGGTTCCATTTTTCCTTTTTATATGTAATGACCTATATTTTCATTTTGGCCTCTGTTTCTTCTCTTAGTATTTTAATTGTCACAATCTACTCATTTAGCAATCTGGTTCAGATTTCCTCATTTATTTTTCTGCTTGATTAACTTTCATATTTCTTTTGTCTATTTACCTTCCATCATGGAGCTCTGATCCAAGTATGCCTTTAAAATTTTAAATTCATTTGTCCTTAATAGAGTGCATAAGTAGGAGTGGGGATTTTGGCTTGAGAAATATCAGTGAAAAGCCACGTATCTTTTTGTCTGCTGGCAACCAGTTGATTTCATAAATCGGAATGAATATTAATTTTTAAGTACAGTTTCTTGTCTATACATTCAATGAAAATGGCAACAAAAAGAATGCAAAATACACTAAAAATATGAAGCTTACACCTTTCATCTGGGCTGTAGGATTTGGTTTCAGTTTATTGCAGAACTCCTAATAGAACCATGAACTCCTCATAGAACATTAACCTCCCTGTACTTTCTTAAACTGGTGGGTAAGTAGTCTAATTTTCATTTCATGGAGGGTTTTTGTTGTTGTTTGTTTGTAGTCTTGCTTTCTTTTTTTAATTTATTTTAACGTTTATTTATTTTTGAGACAGAGACAGACAGAGCATGAACGGGGGAGGGGCAGAGAGAGAGGGAGACACAGACTCCAAAGCAGGCTCCAGGCTCTGAGCCATCAGCCTAGAGCCTGACGCGGGGCTCGAACTCACGGACCGCGAGATGGTGATCTGAGCTGAAGTCGGATGCTTAACCGACTGCGCCACTCAGGCGCCCCTGTAGTCTTACTTTCTTTAGATATCTTCATTCTAATTCTATACCTTGAGGAGACTAAAAGTCCTGACTTCTAATATTTAGGAGATGTAAAAACTGAGTTCTAGGTCCCCAGAACTTTTATCCAGTTTAATTCCCGCCCCCCCCCGGAAGGATCAGCTGGCTGCTAGTTGGATATGATCTCTGTGGTACTAAGTTCTCTATCCTTTCCTTTTCCCCAGTAAATTATCTTTCACTTTTTCTAGCTCACTCATATAATACCTTAACTTTTAATTTTTTTTACATTCTTTTTATCATTTATAGTAAGATACATGTCTTTATTAGCTTTGTCTGCCATTTTTTGGTCATATCTTGCCTCAGGTTTTTCTTTATATAAAAAATATTTGAATTAGGCAATTTTCTCAGTATCTCTTCTGGATGTAAATAATATTATTAGTTTTACCATGCTTCAATATTCTCATGCAGAAGTAGATATTAATCTAAATGTTCCCAAAATATGAAAGAGTAGAAATATGCATTCTAAAAATCTGATAGCACTTCTTAACTAATTATAGTCTGATTTATTTCAACATGAATTTTCCCTAAGAAAATGAGTTTTTTTCAACATAGGTATTAGATTATTCTCAGGATATCTGTTCCATTATTTTACTGATTTTTATTCAATGGATTTTTAACATTAAATTGCACTGGATCTCACATAGAAAAGTTACTTAATTTGAAATTTGAGCCTTCAGGGTCTTCAGGTACACTTAGGATTTTATTTTTGTGTTTGAGATTCATCAAGAAAATATCAAGCATTCGTTATAAGAATTAAAATGAAATATAATCAATTCCTTTCTTCTAGGATATTTATTTTCATTTGTAAGATTTGTCACTTTATTCACAGCAATTAAAAAAATATATGCTAAGAAGTAATTTTCTACACTAAAAATAATACAAAATATAAATTAAAAAAATAAACTGTACTAAACTCATAGCTTTCTCTTTGATTTGCATCATTTAGAACTATAGTTTGATTGCAGTTGAGTTTATTTTAATGAAAATTGAATACTATTTAGGATATATTCATTCATTCAAAATTTCTTGAGTCCTTAGTTCTGCACAGTATTCTAAGCATGGATTATATGGTTATGAACAAAACAGATATAATGGAGGACATCGATATTAAACTGGCATTCACACAAATACATATCCAACTATAAATCATGATTGAGGATTATGGAATAAAATGTGCTCGTGTGTAGTGTAACACCAAGATTGATGATGATAAAAGAACTCTCTGAGGAAAGAATAGTCAGGCGATATCTCAAAATGAATAGGAGCTAATCAGTCCAAATTGGTGGTATGCGTGTTTATGACTTGGGAATGGAAGCATGTCTATGGTGTAGGAATAACACATGTATAGATCCAGTCATGGAAAGACATATTGGATTTGAGATTCAAAGAAAGACCCGGGTGCCTATAATTCATATTTAGAGAAATAGGAAGGCATTGTTGACTTTTGAGAAGAAAATTGCATGGTGTTATTTTGTTTGTTTTTAAGCAATCGCTTTGCCCTATGATCAACTGAATTGCAGGGAAGAAGTCCAGGAAAATCAAAAGTAGCTTATTTTCTGTAAAAGAGTTAATAGAGAAACAGAAAGTAATAGAGTGTAGTTTACTTACTTACTTTCCCATAATGATTGAAGGGAAAATGTGTTCATGTACTGTATAATGTGTTATGGAATCAGGAGAGGACTTGAGACATACTTGTAGCACATATATAAGTGACAGTGGTGGGACTCACCTTGGACAGGTAGCCTTGATTTTCCTACTACGTAATTGTTTAACCTTGGTAAATCCAAACTTACAAACAGAGTGTATTATTCACATTAATAAGGCAGATGAATGAAATGATTGTCAGAATCATATTTCACTTCAAAAGTCACTGCGTCAGCATGAATTTGATGGTTTAAAAAAAAAAAAAAAACTACCGCATGCCATACACTCTGCGAGATCTGGAGAGTATACCAATGAAAGATGCATTCCCAGTAATTCGTGAAAGTCATGAAGAGGGAGCAAATTCAAGAAGAAATGATTGCATCACATTGTTAAAGGGGCAGTAACAGTGCTAAGCACAAGGGGTGCTGGTACAGAAAGAGAAGTAAAATTCTTGACTTAGATCCTCAGAAGAGAAAGAGCGTGAACTAATATGTTGCTACTAATAACAAATGAGACTGGTAGAATATATAGGTTCAAAGACCAACAATGGAATTTTAGTAACAACATATCTGAAGTGAAGATGTAGCATTCAAAATCATGTAAGAACAGTAGCTGGAGCAGAGTGCAGGTTGAAAAGAAGGAGCAGGGATGAAGCTGGAGAGCATGATGGGCCATAGACACCTGTCCTGGCAGGAGAGTCCAAGGAGATTCTCCAGAAGTTTGGGAATGAATTGAAGGATTTTCAAGTGGGAAGTGATATGAGGTAGTTAGACCAAGTTTGGAGACAGAGAAGATGCTTTACCATTATTCAATCTAAACTTGAATTTGGTAATCACAGAAGAATTTCAGAATAAGAAATCAACCAAACATCATTTTTTTTTACATTTATTCATTTATTTTGAGAGAGAGAAAGAGAAAGAACACAAGCAGGAGAGGGACGGAGAGAAGGGGAGACAGAGAGAATCTCAAGCAGGCTCTGCACTGTTATCCCAGAGCCCAATGCGGGGCTGAAACCCTAAAACCATGAGATCCTGACCTGATCCAAAATCAAGAATAACTGAAATCATGTTTAACCGACTGAGCCACCCAGGTGCCCCAACCAAACAATTTTTTCGGATGTGGCATTGACAGATATCATTGAGTGAGAGTGAGAGATGTGATGTAAAACTGTTTGAAGATAGTTGGCAAGGTTCTCATACTTAGGGGCTGAAGAGTAAAAGTGGATCTTGTCTGGAGCGAGGTTAACCTGAACCGGCTATGTCCAGGGTGATTTGTGGGCACACAGGTAAGCAGGTATAGAGAAATGCACTCAAGGGTGTAGGCTAAATGTAGGAATGGGAGACCCTGGAATCTAAATGGTGACTGAAGCCAGGCATAGAGACTTAGGGATAATTCTGTGGACTGTAGGCTCAGAATGGAATTCTGGGGAACATGAATTTTTAAGACGAAAGAAAAGTCTAGGTCTGTATAAACGGTTTGAAAATGGAATTCGAAAGAGAGAGCAGAGACGACAGAACAGAAGTGGAATCATCGTACATAAGGAAGGAGACAGTCTCAAGGGGGAGGAAATGGACACTGAGCTCTGATGTTTGAGTGAGGAGACGAGAACACTATGTTGATTGCTTAAAAATGTATTAAGAGATAGATTTCACGTGAAGTGTTCTCACCGCCACACCCGCCACAATTACTGCTACTAAAGAGGGGAGGAGGAAACTTTTGTTCTGTCATAGGTTGTGGTGATGCTTTCACAGATGTATACTTATCTCCAGACTCATCAAGTCGTATATTTAAATATGTACATCTTTCGTATGTCAATTATACCACATTAAAATGTTAAAAAAACAGATAACCATAACACATTTTTAATTGAAAAAAAAAAAGTAGTTGTATTTTTCACTTTGTGTGTGTGTGTGTGTGTGTGTGTGTGTGTTTTAACATATGAGGTTCTTTTCTCCCAAACAACTTTAGTTGTGTCTAGAGGGTGGACCTGTATTCAAGAAGACTGAGTTGTCGATGAGGAAGAAGGTTATAAATTAATGTGAATCTATGGATTATTTACTTACTTTACTTGTGGAAGACCTATCTGTATTCTTCAGGGCTTTTATCAGTTGACCCTTAGCCATTAATTGTCCACAACCTGTAAAACTTTACATATTCCTCAGCCTGCTACTCACCCTGAACTCTTCTCATCTCCTTTGGTGATTGACACAATGTTTGTATTGGTTAGTAATTTCCTTCTGGGTGTTGAAGGTAACCGTGTAAAAACTCGTTTAACAATGGAAAATAATTTACTAGTTTGCATATCTGAAGAACAGAACAGGCTCAGGGCAGAGGGAGAATCAGAAATACAAATGATGTGATTAGGATTCTAACCAGTTCCCTAAAGCTGCAAGCTTGTAAAGTCTGTCAAGTTCAAGGCCTGAGATATGCAGCCAACAGTTCAGTGTCTGCTCTGTAATGAAAAGGATCCCCTTCCTTGCAGCTCGATACAATGATTTTAAGTGCCCAAATATTTTTTTCAATTCCACCTGTTAGGATCTGTCTTTTAAAACCTCCCATTTGGAGGTGTGAATTTCTCTATCAATCAGAGTCCTGTGGTTGAAGACAATCTACACGGTTTACCTGACAAACAGAAACAAAGCAAAACATAAAAATATAAAATAGGAACAATCCATTTAATGGAAAATATATACACCCATTCTTTGAGCTTTATTGGGCTGTTGTTCAAGCACCACACTGGACTAATGACAGTCAACCTCTGCCAATTAACTTAAGTCTGAATTTCTGATTTAACCAAGAAAAGCATCAAACTATCATAATGGGTTTAGACACATGCTGTCCAACAGAACTTTCTACAGTGTTGACCATATTTTATATCTGCACTATTCCTTATGGTAGCTGCTAGCCACATGTGACTATTGAACATTTTAAATGTGGCTAGTGCCATTAAGAGACTGAATGTTTATATTTTATTAATTTAAATTGAAATAGTTACGTGTTGCCATTGGCAACAGTACAGGTTTAGACTAATCAGAAAGGAAAAAACATATACAGATAATATACAAAAGTATGATTCTGTAAAAGTCACAACAATATAGACATCAAGATTGAAATTAAACACTGTGGGTCTAGTAACTTTAGTAATGTAAAAAAAATGAAGACTAGTAAGATGAAACCTGATTATCTTTTCTTTTTTTAAAAAACATTTCATAATGTTTATTTATTTTTGAAAGAGACAAAGTGTGAATGGGGAGGGGCAGAGAGAGAGAGAGAGAGAGAGAGAGAGAGAGAGAGAGACCCAGAATCTGAAGCAGGCTCCAAGGCTCTGAGCTGTCAGCACAGAGCCTGACGCGGGGCTCAACCCCACGAACCGTCGCCCCAAACCTGATTATCTTTTCCTTGATCTCAAGTAGCATATGTTGTTATTGTTCAGTTTACTTCTATCTATGGGGGTGTGGGTGGGTGCTTGTACTCAGAGGCATGATTTAGTGAATCACCTCCTTGACTGCAACATAATCTCCCTGTGAGTAATTTAAAGATAAAACTTTCCAGATGGATAGTGGATAGATCACAAGAATTGTCAGAAAGGCTAGTGAGTCAGTGTTGAAGGAAAGCAGGAACCAGGGGGCTTAGTGGCTGCAAATGCAGCCAAGTTGATGCCCAGAAGACGATGAAGTCAGAACATTGCCACTTACATTTCTACCCCTGGGTTTGCATTGCTACTGTCTTCTGTGTTCTTGATAACACGATGGCAAATAACATTTGATCTTCTCCTTGGTCTTTTTGTTACTTGGGGAAGTTTTAAAACTCCAGGTAAGAGCATATGTTGGCTCAGTCTCAGTCATGTGCTGGGAGTCTGGCTGCCCCAAGGAGGAGATGCAGTCTGGCTCTGGAAGTTTCCATAATTGAAAAGCATTCACTCTTCCACCAAAAATCTCACAATGGGGGATTCAGTTCTTCAAAAATAAGATAGGGGTCCACAAAACACACACTTGCACACTCACACACATACACACACATACACACATACCCAGCATTTAGGTTAATATAATCCTCAACTGTATAGGAAAGTTTAATATATTTGACTTTTGTTTTACTTCATTATTTTATGCATTGTGTCTCCAAGATAAATATTCATTCTATTTAAAAAAAAAAACCCTCAGAATAGAGATCACTTTCTTTTTTTGAACTCATTTCAGCAATGTGCACTGACTTAGTCTGAAGTGTGTGTGTGTGTGTGTGTGTGTGTGTGTGTGTGTGTGTAAACTAAAAGTAATGATTCATAAACTTGTTCTGGAACATCTTGTCTGCTTGGTAATTGCTAGTTCAGTTCATTAGCTGCTTTGCATGCATGGGTTCTTTGTGTTGTTATATCAAAATTATGGGAAGTATTAAACACGTCTATAGTATTCAAGGTAATATAAACTACTTTTAATTAAAATAAGAGGACAGTAAGCAGAAAGGAAATGTTCTAAGAGACACCTGTATGTATTTTACTTGGAATTACACTCCTTTCTTCTCTATGACTTATGTTAAGACTTTGGGCTGTTTTTTCCTCCTTCTAGGATTGCCATTGTTACTCTTGTTCTTTGAACCCTGTTATTCCCTTGAATTAAATTGACTGTGAGGAGATTCCAGTTTTGTTACTATTTTTATAAACATTGAGATGGAGAATAGTAAAATATTTAATTACATATCGATTATCTGAACAAACAACATCAAACAAATATTTATGTTTCTGGAGGAGGAGTGTCAATGCAGCTATAGGAGACCAAAGCCTCCTTTTGAAGAGCCTTTTTTTTTATTTTTTTATTTTTTTTTATTTTTGGGACAGAGAGAGACAGAGCATGAACGGGGGAGGGGCAGAGAGAGAGGGAGACACAGAATCGGAAACAGGCTCCAGGCTCTGAGCCATCAGCCCAGAGCCTGACGCGGGGCTCGAACTCACGGACCGCGAGATCATGACCTGGCTGATGTCGGACGCTTAACCGACTGCGCCACCCAGGCGCCCCTTGAAGAGCTTTTAAGTTGCATCTAAGTTATTTCTATTCTGTGTTTTGCAGCTGCACTTTTCTTAGTGTCTGTAAGAAATGTTGAAAATAACAAGGAGTGGGGGGCCTGGGTGGCTCAGTCGGTTGAGCGTCTGACTTCGGCTCAGGTCATGATCTCATAGTTTGTGAGCTGAGCCCCACATCAGGGTCTGTGCCGACAGCTCAGAGCCTGGAGCCTGCTTTGGATTTTGTGTCTCCCTCTCTCTCTGCTCCTCTCACGCTGTCTCTCTCACTCTCACTCTCTCAAAAAATAAAGAAACATTAAAGAAAAGAAGAAAAGAACAAGGAGATAAATGTACGCTACATTTAGGTTATGTGTTGCAAACAAAGCCTTGATCTCGTGTATATTACTAGACACACAGACTGATAAGGCACATAGCTATAGTTTTCAACTTTGTTTGGATATTAGAATCAGGTAGAAAGTTTTAAAAAATAGTCAAGCCCAGACTGCACATCAGATTAAGTCAGAAAATCTGAAAAATAGAACCCTGATATCAGTATATTTTAAAGTTACCAAAGTAATCCTAACTTAGTATCATTTAGAACCACTGGTTTTTAGGCTCAGTTTACTGATAGTATATAAAGATACCTTGAGCAAAATGACAAAAGTCTTTAGTAGTGTTGGAAATTGTTTCTTTGATTTAGTTAACTGACATCTGTAAAATAATGATCATCTTAATGCACTCACGGTCTTGAATACACTTGAATAATGCTAAAACTCGTAAGTGAAATTATTCTTCCTCTTTTAAAAACATATGATTAAATGAGACTGAGTATTTTTTCTCTACATATTCTCACGTCGCCTTTATTTTGTTATGTTGATTTTCATTTTTTTATATAATACATGTACCTAGGGGAGAAATGTCAAATCGTACAAAAACAGTTTTAACAAAATTATTATTTCCTTCTTCCTTACCAGTCCCTTCTCATAGCCATCCTTTACAGATCAAAATCGATCTAATATTTTAGCTCCTTTATGTTAACATTACTGCACTCATTTTAATTTCCCACTGTGTTATATGAAGATCTACTGGTTTATAACCCGGTCTCTATTTTATTTCTCCACACACTGTCTTATCATTAGTTCTTACATTTTTTCCTTTGGTCATCTTTTTCACATACATAAAAACTGACATTTTTATTTCTTCCTTTATCAACTATAGAAAGGCTACCGTGACTTCCATTTTTTTTTCTTTTTTCTTTTTTTCTTTTTAGGATTAGTTTATAGGAACCCTACCATTGGCTTTGGAAGGCATTGAAATAGATGGCAGAGTTTGGGCTACTTTTATCACTAGCTGGCAGAGTTCTTTCTCTAAGATATCTCAATTTATGTTGTTCTTAAAAATTTCTGCTTGCTGTTTTACAGGAATATGCACTATTGTTGGAAGAGGTTTATGAGTGGCTGTGGAGTATTTTGCATGGTGATATCAAGTACTTTTTCTGTAATTTTTCCATAACGTTTATGATTTAGAACATTTCACCCCCGTGCTCCGTTTTAATTGGTGTTGCTTTCTCCTATGCTTTTCAGGAAATATACAAGACAGGTATAGCAGATTCCCTCCTCACATTTTTAAGAGTATAGTTTCCTTTGTCCTTATATATCAATCATCATTATTTCATTTGAAATTTATGTTAAGAACCTACCGAAATGTCTTTTGTGTTTGGAGAAAATCTTACAAACCATACTTCGCATAGTGCTTAAGTCTTTTAAATAATTTTTTATAGTTTAATGAGTCTTCAAGGAGAAGAAAAAAAAAGTTTGTGCTCAAACTGCCATCTTGAGCAGAAAGGCTCAGGGAACCTCACATAAAGGACAATGCGAATTGTGTTACAATGTTTCTCGCAAATTACAGTCTGCAAACTTTACATGTGCTAAATATTGAGGCTATATAGACATGGGAAAGATACTGTATGGCAGTAACATTTTTTTATCAGAGCCAACTGCATAGTCACCAGTTTTAACTAACATGTCGAATTCATTGTTTTCCATGTGTTAGTTCTTAGACAGTAGGGAAAAAAGATCTCTTGGCGTGGTGGTGCAGTAATGATGGTATTTTCATACATTTTCATACACTATGTAAAGATTCTATGTTCTACTCTTTTCCATAATTCCTTAAGATGTGTTATCATATCATATATACTTTGTAACGTATTTAAACATTCAAATTATAAAATTTAGCCAACATCTGTAACTAAAGATTAGAAGAAAAGTATACCTTTAAAAGACACTAAGCACAGATCTGATATGTCTGTATCACTAAGACACTAAGATATGTCTGTTAACTTTGAACTAAGTGGAAATTAATATCTAACATAGTTTATACTCAATTCTGGTAAAAACGTGGAGACAAATATGATCGCTAGGTATCTCTTCACTTGCTTTAAGATATGATTTTTGAGGAAGAAATAAATGTCATTTATCCATGTTAGAAAACAGAGGCTCATATCGTTCACGTTCTTCCCCCCGACCCCATCCCAGTGAACAACAACAGATTCTTATCTGCTATGAGAATTTTTAAAGTTCTGAGAGCACATCATTGTTTTTGTCCAACTAAGTATGCTTTTTAAATTAAACATTTTCATGAGATAATTTTAGCTTCACACATAGTTGTAAGAAATAATACAGAGAGATATCTCACAAAGTCTGCCCAGTACCTCCTGATGGTAATTAGTTGCAAAGCTATAGTGTATTATCACAATCAGGATGTGGACCCTGATATAATCTACCAGATTTCCCAAAACTTCCTTGTAATTATTTATTTGCATGCCTGTTTATTAAGTTCTACAAAAACATTATCATCGATGCAGGTGCATGTGTCCCCACTGCCACATTTACCCTACCGAACAAACTCGACCCTGCAAGGGTCCGTCACATCGCCCTTCTGTAACTCTAGTACTTTTCCTCCAGTCACCACCTTATCCCCCTTCCCTCCTACCATCTCTAACCCCTGGCAAACATGAATCTCCTCTTCCTTTCTATAATTTCAGAAATCTCATAGAAACGAGAGTGTACAGCATACAACCTTTCGGGATTGACTGTTGTGCGCTAGGCACAAGGCTTTGGAGATTACTTACCAACTTACTCAAGTTGGTGCACGTGTCACTGGTTTGTTCCTTCTTATTGCCACATAGGCCTCCCCTACATGCGTGTGCCACATGCTGGTTAACCATTCACCTGCCGAGGGACACTGGGCCTGATTCCAGTTTGGAGCTATCACCAATAAAGCTTCTCCGAACATTCATTTGTAGGTGCATGTGAGAACAGGAGTTCTCGTTTCTTTGGGATACTTTCCAGAGTGTGCAGTTGATGTGTTACATGGTAGTAACACATTTGCCTTTTATTAAGGAACCACCGAACTGTTTTTTAGAGTGGTTGTGATATTTCACATCCTCTCCAGCTATCTACGAGTGACTCGGTTCTTCACTTCTTCCCCAATATTTAGTGCTGCTGTTTTGTTTTTGTTTTTGTTTTTGTTTTCGTTTTTTTTAGCCATTCTGATCTCATGTAGTTTAAATGTCCTTTTGCCTAACGGCTAACGATATTTGACAACTTTACGTGTCCTTATTGACAGCCTGTTTCTTTGGTAAAATGGCCGTCCAGGGCTTTTGCTCATTTTCTATTTTTTTTAACTGTTAAGATTTGAGAGTTCTTTATATATGCTAGACACATTGTTGGATATGTAGTCGGCAAATGCTCCCAGTCTCTAGGGAGTAATTATATTACCTTTTGATTCTCTTCACATAGGCTTCTCATGGAGAAAAACCTTTTAAATTCAGTAAGATCCAACTAATTAAATTTTCCCTTTCTGTATCATGCTTTTGGTGCCAAATCAAAAAAATCCTTTCCCAATATCAGGTAACCAAGATTTTCTTCCCCCCTTCCCTGGCCCTACCATAAGTTGTATACTTCTAGATTTCCCACTTATGCCTACAGGGCAATTTTGAGATAACTTTTGTATACAATTGCTTGAAAAGGCTGTCCTTCCTCTTTTGCACTGGTTTTGTGCCATTGTTAAAATTCAGTTGAGCGTATTTGTGTAGGTCTATTTCTGGGTCATCAATTCTATTCCATTGATCTATATGTCTCTCTCAAACAATACCACACCTTCTTGGTTGCGGTAGCTATATAAACAGCATTAATATCAAAGATAAGATGTTTCTTCCTTGTCAAGATTATTTTAACGAAGGGCCTCTATCTTCCTATAAAATTTTGGAATAAGCGTGTTTATATTTATAAAATATATTACTGGAATTATGATAAAGGCATTGCATTAAACTGATGAATTTTGGAAGGACTGACATTTTCCTGTGTTGAATCTTGCAACTCATGAACATGATACCTTTATTTATTCTTTGATTTCTTGCATCAGCATTTTGCAATTTTCAACATACATTGCATAAAACATCCTGTGCATGTTTGTTTACTGTGCCACTTTTAAGTTTATGACTTTCTTTAGCGTGGTTGTAAAAGGTGTGATGTTTTAATTTTAGTTTCTGCATGTTCATTGTTAGTGTTGATTGGTGTTTGTTGATCTTCTGTCCTGAAAACTTGCTGAACTCACTTACTAGTTCTAGGAGCTTTTAATATTTTGATTGGTTGTGAAGGTTTTCTGCCTTGATAATGATGTTTCCTAAAAATAGGGAGAATTTTAACTCTGCCCTTTAATCTGTACACATTTTTATTTCCTTTGCCTTCTTGCTGAACTGGCTAGGACTTACAGTACTAGGTTGAGTAAGGGTGGAGAGAGATGACATTTTGCCATGTTTCTAATCTTACAGGAAAAGAATTCAGCTCTTCACTATTAGATATAATGACACTTACAGGTTTATCACATATGGTCTTTATCAAAGTTAGTTAATTCCTATCTATTTCTAACGTTTTGAGTTTTTATCATGAATAGACATTGGAGCTTCCCAGATATTTTATGACTCTTCTTTTTCCTTTTCTTTAACTTACTGATATGGTGAATTGCATTGGATGAGTTTTATTATCTTGCCTGCAAATTCACTGATTCTATCTTCTGTCTTTTCCACTCTATTCTCATGTCAATCTAGTATTTTTTTCTAGTATTGTATTTTTTGATTCTCTGATTTTCTTTTGGCTACTTTTTAATAAATGCTTCACTGATATTATCATTTGTTTCAAGATAATTTGTAATTTATTACTGAAGCATTCTCACAAAAGCTACTTTAAAATCCTTGTCAGATACTTCCAACTATCTGTTCATATTGATGTTGGTATCAGCTGATTGCCATTTATCATTCAAGCTGTGATATTCTTGGTTCTTTGTGTAGTGGGTTAGTTTATATTATTTTACAGATATTTTTTTTTCTTATTATTATTGCAGGCTCTGAATCCTACTTAAATGTTCTTTTTTTTCCTCAACAGACCACCACCCAGTTTAGGTTTAGCAAATGGGTTTTCGCCTACTTTTATGGCCCATGGCTCTAGTGGCAGTAAATGTTCAGTGACTTTGTGATATTCTTTTCGTCTGCTTAGTTTATATGGAGTCCCCGGGGTCCCCATTCATCTCAGGTGATGCTACCTATGAGGACAAAATGGGTCTTCCCCAGGCCCCTCTCCCAAGGGTCTCTTGGTGGTGGAGTGGTGTGGTGGAATGCCCTTACTGGTGGCCATTGGCTTCCCTAATGTCCTTGGACAGGAATGAAGCATCTAAAGACCATCTAAAGACCAAGTAAAGAAACTTCTTGGAGTTGACCAGAGGTTGTTGGGTCTCTCCAGCATCTCTGCTCTCCTGTGTCAGTAGCTCTTAGTGGAAAAGGAGAGCGTTACATTCTGTGAGGAAGCAGAGTGCATCCATTAGCTGCTTGGTGGGGCTCCCCAAAACCTCCCTTTTCAGAGTTAGCTGCTCATCTGATAATATCAGAGGGACTTCCATTTGATCCAGGGGAGAAATCAGCCTACTCAGGTCCTTTTGTTATCAGGTTGAAGAGTCAGGGAAAAAAAAAGACAAAAAAACAAAAACAAAAAACAAACAGTTCTGGGTAGCATTCTTCTGTTGGGTCGAAGGATGTAAGACACCCTGCCACTGTCCTATTCCGTCAAACCCAGTATGACAGAAGTCTCACTCCTCTTACAATGTTTTAGTATTCACTGATGATCGCCCCTTTGCCCTTTCCAGTATTTATAATTTTGCTTATGAGCCAGGAATAGGGAAAATTGGGTCTGCACCATCGTCTTTGTATTAGAAGCCTAGCATGGGGGCACCTGAGTGGCTCAGTTTGTTAAGCATCCCAATCTTCATTTTGGCTCAGGTCACGATCTCACAGTTTGTGAGATCGAGACCTGCATCAGGCTCTGTGCTAACAGTGTGGAGCCTGCTTGGGATTCTCCTTCTCCTTTTCTCTCTCTCTCTGTCCTTCCTGTGCTCCCTCTCTCCCTCTCTCAAAAATAAATAAATAAAAATTCAAAAAAAGAAGTCTGGCATATATTTCATATATTAATTCATTTATATATCTTATTTACCATTGAAAACACCTTATTTATCAATATATCTTGTGGTGAGGGGTCGGGATTCTAGCACTATATCTCCTGCATGCCTATTTTAGGGGAAAACATGTCATTAATATGTGTTGTTGAATCTAGTTTAGTTAGAATTAATCCCATTGCATGTTGCAATACTACTCATAGCATTATTTTAGATGAAATCTAGTTCATTGGGTTGTGACTTACTCTTGATAATTCCATTTGAATTTTGAGAGACAGTACTTGGTTCCTTCATAGATAAATATTCAAATGATTTTCCAAGAAGATAAATATTTTAACCTGGGCCACTTTTCCGGTTTTAACATCCTGTAACTTATTCAAAATAGGGGATATTTTAATACCAAATTTATTTCCTGTTTAGGTGCTTGCTTTGCGTGTGTGCAGAAGGTTCACTGGTTCTTCTTTCCAAAATATATGGCAGTGGACCTTCATATTCTTCCAGACGATATCCAACCCATCACTCCCTCACTCTCAGGCTCCCTCCTGAGTCTCAAGAATGAAGTACCAAGACCTTGTTTTTTATTTGTTTTGTTCTCTTTTCTGAGGCTACATTGCAGACAAATTATGTGTGTTCTCTTATCCTTCTAGACTTAAATTTCTCTTAAAAAGTTTTTAATTCCCACTTTCTAACACCAACAAAACCCACAGTAAATGCAATGGGATAACAGACAGCCAAAATGATTTTATTCTAGAATTCTTCTAACTCAACCATACTTCTGTTTTGTAAACCTGATGGGCCTGGTTTAAAACAAAAGAGAGTGCACATTTGATGATGCATTTTAAGGTCAACCTAACTCTGGGGCAGTAAATACTTGCTCTTGATACAGTCCCGAGAATATTGGTAAAATGACTTGAAATGCCCTTTAACAGATTACAACCAGTTACGTTAAATTTGTGTAGTAGCTCACTTCTACTGCTTACTTTAAAGTCAGTAAAGTGTTGAGATGCTTGGATGGCTCAGTCAGTGAAGCGTGCAATTCATGATTTGGGCTCAGGTCATGATCTCATGGTTGGGTTCTTGAATTCAAGCCCCTCATCAGGCTTTGCACTGACAGTGTGGAGCTGGCGTGAGATTCTCTCTCTCTCTCTCTCTCTCTCTCTCTCTCTTTCTCTCTCTCTCTGTTCCTCTCCCGCTCTCTCTGTTCCTCTCTCTCTGTGTCTCTGCCTCTCTTTGAAAATAAATAAAAACTTACAAAAACTTAAAGTCAGTAAAGTGTTAATAATCAGTAACTACTTTGATCCTAGGCTTAAGGTAGGTACAAATGGTATCATTTTGCCACAAATAACACCCCAGATTACTATCTGAGCACTGACTACTTTCTCCAAGGCACATGCTTTGTCTCTAGAAGAAAAGAGCAAAATACAAGTAGGAAGGCAGGTGAAGGATTATGGAATCATAGACTTTTCTTCATAGTAAATGGAACAGTTGTAATTGTTGTACAAGTATGGTAATTATCACTTATTGGTTACCCAGAGTCAGATTTTAGGGGGGGGGGATGATCTCTTGTTCTAAATATCATGAAATAAATAGAACATATAAAGCTTGTAATTTGATATTCACAAGTGACTATAGATAGATTTCTAAATGACGTTTCTGCCGTTGAAGTAGAAGTTTTTATTGTAGATTCATACCCACGGGACAAAATCATTTGTTCACATTAGGTACAGGGTTTTGTTTTTGTTTTTGTTTTTTTGTTTTTTTGTTTTTGTTTTTGTTTTTGTTTTCATATACTACCTGGCAAGTCTGTTCTAATTTCTGTTGTCATCTTTCTTGTAGATATCTAACAAAATTGTACTTTATCATGCACTGGTGATCCAGTTCGCCTTAAGTGCAGACAATACTTTTAAAAAACCTGCCACAGAAAACTTACTTGGTTTCAGTTAACTGAAACTCAGAAACCCAACTATGCCTGACATACAACTGTTTACCTGTCGAATGTGCTCAAAATGTGCGTGTGTGTGTGGGCGGGTGCATGCGTATGCATGTGTGTGCACAAATTTAAAGTTCCTTAATATTCATCCAAAAGCATTCTGTGGTGGGACACCACAACGTGCAGTGAAGAGGCAAGGGTTGTGGGTCAGCGGGAAACATCTCGCTGAATTTTTCAGAGTATTGACTGTGCTTCAGCGAGTGTAAATGAATGAGTAAGGAAATCTATTTCTTTGCCTCCTGTTTCTGTCACATTTCTTGTGAGAATCTGATTCACATTCGGAGTTTGAAATGGAAAATAAAAATACAGCACTGTTTGGCTTCTGCTGTGTCAGATAATTACTTTCAAAATTCTGTCACTGAAGGCCAATTGGGATTGGAACTGTGTTTTTGTTCCTGTGAAACAGAAGTTCTGTCATGTGCAGCTATGGGATTGACTGATAGGGAAAGAGGTTCACTTTCTACTTAGCATGAGGGTCTAGCTTATCCAGTTATAAGTAACGGGGCAGCTGTGAAAGGAAAGATAATTCCAGAAAGGTGACATATTTTCACATGATATAAGTATTATATATGCAATACATTTCTTGTGTTGAATATAAAGAACAAAGCATACAACTTTTAGGAGAAATACTTTTCCGTCTGCTCCTCCTAAATACAGGTTGAACAGTATATGTGTGTGTCTGTGTCTGTGTGTGTGTAGGTATAAATACATAAATGTTTACTACCACAGGATATGCCACCCTCATTTTCAGGTGAGGAAACTGACTCTTTTTTTAGTTTATTTATTTTTGAGAGAAGGGGGGGGTGGCGTGCAGAGAGAGAGGAGCCCAACGTGGGGCTTGAACTTACAATCTGTGAGATAGTGACCTGAGCCGAAACCAAGAGTTGGATGCTTAACCAACTGAGCCACCCGAGCACCCTGAAACTATTTTTTTATGTACTGTTTTTATAGCAATGATTTAGAGATTTATGTTTCTAACCAAAACCTCCTTCTGAGCATCACTCTCCTGGATGTAATATAAATGTAATATATATATTTGAGGCCTTTTCTGTCACCTCAAAATTAGCATATACAGAACTGAACCCTAAGTCTCTCTCCTGGCATCAGCCTGCCCCTACCTGGTTCCCCTGCTGACTCCTTCTTTGAGTAATTTCACCTCCATCCACTCAGGTGTTCATGCAACATACTTGAGGATCATTCCTGATGATCTTTTGCGCTCACCTGTCCCTCAAGCCAGTAGGTAGTGAGTCCTTATCAGTGCCTCATCTAAACAGGCACCTCCCATCAGTCCGGGGCCCATCATTGCAGCCGTCTCCACTCTGATTTATTTTGCCATCATCTCTTATTTCAAATACTGCTACAACTTCCTATATGATATCCCGCTTCTTCTCTTGCACCATCTAAATGCTTCCTTATCTGGCAGCCAGACTGATCCTTTATAAACAGAAATCTGGTCCCGTCATTCTAGGGTGTCAAATCCTGCAGCTTCCAAGTGCATTTAGATTAAATTCCAAATCCACAGCACAGACTGAATGGCATGGTCTGGCCTCTGGATGCATTCCCAGCCTTGTATATTGCTGCTTGACTTGTTTTTTTCTCTCCCCTCATAGCAGCATCTAGTGTGTCTTTATAGAACTTACAAAATTAGAATGTTTTCTTTATTTGCGTATTAACAGCCGGATTCATCGCTGGATCTTAAACTCTTGAAGTGCAGGTATGGTATACGTTTGGTTCGCTGCTTACCTCTGAATGGTCAGCAGATAGCCTAGCATTGGAATTACTAGATAGTCCGTAATCATTGATGAAAGGGTCGCTGAAGGAAGTAGAATTTCAGAATTTGCACACATAGTAAGACGAAGAACCAGGATTGAAACATGGGCCTCCTGGTTTCTACTGTTTCTGGTTTCATCATTTATAGTACACTGATTAGAAAAGTTTAAGGCTAGGGGCGCCTGGGTGGCGCAGTCGGTTAAGCGTCCGACTTCAGCCAGGTCACGATCTTGCGGTCCGTGAGTTCGAGCCCCGCGTCGGGCTCTGGGCTGATGGCTCAGAGCCTGGAGCCTGTTTCAGATTCTGTGTCTCCCTCTCTCTGCCCCTCCCCCATTCATGCTCTGTCTCTCTCTGTCCCAAAAATAAATAAGCGTTGAAAAAAAAAAATTAAAAAAAAAAAAAAAGAAAAGTTTAAGGCTAGACTTTCGAAAACTTAAGGATGTTTAGGAACGAGAATGAAGAGACTCAAGGGAAAGCAATGTAACCTGATCCCATATTAAGCCCATGAAACATTTGGAAGGCAGTTAAAACGGCAGACCAGTACAGTGTGTCTGATGATGTTGACATTTATGATATATATGTATATATTACATAAAATAGGCATGTAATAGTAATCATAATTAGACATAAATGTATCAAATGCTTTGCATGTATTTAAATTATCATGGTTTTAGTTTCATTCCGTTAATTCAGTGAACCATATTGATTCATTTGCATATGTTTAACCATTTTTGCATCCCCCCAATTTTTTATGAAACCAGCATCAACTGATACCAATACAAGACAGACAATACAGGAAAAGAAATTTATAGACCGATATCACTGATAAACATGGATGTAAAAATCCTTAATAAAATATTAGCAACCAAATTCAATATCACATTAGAAGGATCATACACCATGAGTAACGCCCTATTTATAATAGTAAAAAAATATGAGAGCAACTATTAAGAATATGAAAATTGGGACACCTGGATGGCTCAGTCTGCTAAGCATCTGGCTCTTGATTTCAGCTCAGGTCATGATCTCACAGTTCCTGAGATTGAGCCCTGAGTCAGGCTTTGCACTGACAGAATGGAGACTGTCCACGTGGGATTCTTTCTCTCCCTCTCTCTCTCTGCCCCTCCTCCATGGATGCTTACTCTCTCTTTCTCTCAAAATAAATAAGCATTAAAAACATCTGAAAATTGATAAATAGGAAAGGGAAGAGGAAAATGTGAACTTCTCTACCAAATAAACATATGGGGAACTTTCCAAAAAAGCATGAACTAGCTGGCCTTTTCCATTCCTTCAACTGCTCAACTTACTAGAATTAGTGTTGGCCAGTTGTACAAGTTTCATAATTCTATGGTTGCGAAGTAGTAATGTTAGTAAAAATAATAAGTGATAATAGCAGTTATATATGTATGTAACCATAATATATGCATCTGTGTAGAGATGTATTATATACTTTTATATGTGTATGTGTGTGTGTTTATATATATATATATATATATATATATATATATACACACACACATATATATAATGGGTGTGTAATATATACATTATATGATATATATTGATAGCATGCATATGTATATTTAGTATTTGCATCTATATACACATGTATGTAGGTATACATACACACACACACACACACACATAAGTAGATTTCTTTAGATATTTTTAAATATTTAAAAGATTGTAAGAGAGGCACAGTGCAACCCAAGTACATCCTCTCTCTCTCCTTCTGATAGCTTTTCTTGGTTCTCATGCTGTTTTAATCAATTTTTTTTCACAAAAATGTTTTTAAAAGATACACGAACAACTTTATTTTATTTTGCACATAAGATGTAGCAAGGTTGTTTTGAATTTTTCCTACCGTCCCTTGTGTTCTTGCCTTCTTAATATTTTGTTTAAATTTATTTGTTTACTTGGGGGAGAGAGAGGGAAAGGGAGAGGCAGACAGACAAGGAGAGAGAGAATCCCAAGCAGGCTCCATGCTGTCAGAACACAGCCTGACACGCAGCTCAAACTCACAAACTGTGAGATCATGACCTGAGCTGAAATCAAGAGTCGATGCCTAACTGAATGAGCCACCCAGGCACCCCTGCATTTTTGCCTTCTAACTGACTGATGAGTTGAACACTGTGAGTGATTTCTTAAATGACTACTAAGTAACAAAATTAACTAGAATTATAAATGTACTATTATTAATAATCATCGACGTAAGATCTGGTTTCTATTAAGCAATTATTAATGCAAGGCACTATTTTAAATACTTTATGTGCATCAACTCCAATCATCTCATTTCGCACTTTGAGGGAGATAGTACTATTTTCACTTTACAGATACAACAACTAAAACCCAGTGAAGTTAAGTAACTTGTACA
Source organism: Prionailurus bengalensis (assembly GCF_016509475.1). NCBI lineage: Eukaryota > Metazoa > Chordata > Mammalia > Carnivora > Felidae > Prionailurus > Prionailurus bengalensis. The sequence continues at coordinate 224,848,867 of NC_057343.1, forward strand.
AGATTATACAACCAGCAGATGCGATAGTCAGCATTTGCAGGCATGGTCTGGCCTCAGAACCCTGAGAGATTAATACTTGTAAAGCCAATTGCCTATCAATTAGAGGAGAAGAAGTATTGCCATTTCAGAGCGGTCTAGACTGCTCCCTTACAACCTTGTACTCACTCAGAACACAAGGAGGTGGGGGCACTGATGGACATGGAGCAGACACAGCTAGCCCTTCCCCACAAAGCAAGTTTTTTACCCTTGGATGTGAATTTACCGACATTCTCCCAACTCATCCTAATCATTTGCTAAGTAGCTAAAAGGCCGTTAAAACCCCAGGTCGGGAATCGGGAGGGAAAGTCCATGGTGAATGCTGAAATATAAATGTACTTTTAAAATCAATTCAGAGAGTTCAAATTTCTCTAGTAACCACAAGTCACTATTTCAGACTATTTCAAAATATAGTGGAAGTCACAGTCATTACTGCGGTGGAGTGTAGAATTCTCCATTTACTCCGGTGAATGTCATTGGTATTTGGATTGTACAAATCTGTCTGTCTTACATCACTTGAGTACTGGACACCAACCTTGTCAGTGACAAAGCACTAATTTACAATCCGATAAGAAGCTCACTATTTTAGGGGCGCCTGGGTGGTGCAGTCGGTTAAGCGTCCGACTTCAGCCAGGTCACGATCTCGCAGTCCGTGAGTTCGAGCCCCGCATCAGGCTCTGGGCTGATGGCTCAGAGCCTGGAGCCTGTTTCCGATTCTGTGTCTCCCTCTCTCTCTGCCCCTCCCCTGTTCATGCTTTGTCTCTCTCTGTCCCCAAAAAAAATAAATTAAAAAAAAAAAAAAAAAAAGAAGCTCACTATTTTAAAGCCAAAGCAACAGGTAAAATGGATCTCTTAAGTAGAGATGCTAAGTGTAAGTTTGCATGTCTATAAGTTATGGTAAATTAATAACATCAATTTCACAGTTAAATGAAAATGTGCAAGTATCCCCAGAGCATATTTTTAGATTAAAGTGTTTGAGGGGCACCTGGGTGGCTTGGTTGGTTAAGCGTCTGACTTTGGCTCAGGTCATGATCTCAGTATGTGAGTTCGAGCCCCACGCCGGACTCTGGGCTGACGGCTCAGAACCTGGAGCCTGCTTAGGATTCTGTCTCTCCCTCTCTCTCTGCCCCTTGCCTGCTCATGCTCTGTCTCTCTCTGTCTCTCAAAAATAAATAACCATTAATTTTTTTTAAAAAAGATTTGATCAAATCTTCTAAAAATAATAAAAATAAGGTATTTGAAGAACAATACTTTCTATCAGTTACTGGAATAGAATCCACTCCCCAGCCCCTTCCAGCCACACAGAGTCTGGACTTTAACTGAGCTGGAGTATACCTCTCTCACGGTAACCCACTGATATTCTAAAGTTAGGTGTAGCTGTACCTTAACTAATATATCCAGTGTGCAAGGCATGGTTACATGGCATTGGGAGTGTCTGTGTGGAGTGCACTGAGGTCATGGAAAAGTCAGAGTTCAAGGGGCATTGAGGGAGGTGTTTTAGAACTGCTAGGAACCTAGATACGCTCTCTACTTACCCCCACTTTATTTTCATTTTTTTAGGGTTAGAGTGTATATTTAAGGGGACTGATAACAGGTCAATAGCCTTAGAACCGGACGGTAGCATTTGGATAGCAAACCTAAACCTTATTAGCAAATCTGAAGATCTGACTTTCATTTTAATAGATTTGCTTTTGTATTTCTCTAAAATCAAACACAAAGTAAGCTAATGTCTCATATGGCAGCAGAGCAACTGCAAACAGCACTGCGAACACACTAGAAGTCTGTAATGTTGACGTTTTTCCATCGGTATTGACACAGCAGGGCCAAAATTAATTTAGAAATCACTGAGGGCTGTTTACATTATTTTAAGTATCCTTTATTGATTTTCAATTTCCTTAATTGATTAGACCAGTCTAATATATTCTTAAAAGTGTACCATGGAGAGAAAGCTGTAGGCTAACAATTTTTTTCTTAGCATTTTTGTCATTGTTGTTACCCAAAAACAAAACAAAACTAAACAAAACAAAACAAAAAGCCCATCCGTTTTACAATCTGTGGATGCTGTAAAATGTTCTCTTCTGGGTTTATTCTAGTTGCTAATGTTTTGGAGACAGCAGTGACCACTCCCTCAGTAAAGGCATAGAGCTGCGTTGTTCTAACTATATCAAAGTATCTAGTGAACAGATAAAGTATTGCTAATTCAAATTGGGACGTTCTGTAGTATAAAATGTATATCGCATTTTGAAACGTTAGTGTCAAAAGTGTAACATGCCATTAATTTTTAAAATTTTGTTTATAGAAAGAGTTGATAATATTTCAGATATAATGAGTTAAATGAAGGTATTATTAAAAGTTCACTAGCTTCTTTTTTACACTTTTTAATGTAGCTGATAGAAAAAATTTAGAAAGAGAGTGCGTGAAGGGAGGGACAGAGAGAGAGACAGAGAGAGAGAGAGAGAGACAGACAGAGAGAGAGAAAATCCCAAGCAGGCTCTGTGCCAACAGGATTGACACAGGGCTCAGTTTCAGGAACCGTGAGATCATGCATAACTTGAGGGGAAATCAAGAGTCGGATGCTTAACCTACTGAACTAGCCAGGTGCCCCATAGAAAAATTTAATTTGCGTACATGGCCTGCATTATATTTCAGTTGGCCACCATTGATAGAGATTATTTTTTACCTCCCCAGATATTATCTATCCCTATAGATTTTTTTCCGCCTATTCTAGAATTTCACGTACATGAAATCATGCTGTCTGTACTTTTTGTGTTCAGATTTTTTGCTCAGTTTATCTTTGGTTTTTATTCCTGTTGCTATTTTTTAATGGTTAAGTTCTTTTTTAAAAATTTAAACTTAAGCTAGTTGACATTAGTGTAGTATTGGTTTCAAGAATAGAATTTAGTGATTTATTACTTACCTGTTAACACCCAGTACTCATCCCAACAAGTGCCCTCCTTAATGCCCATCATCCATATAGCCCGTCCTCCCATGAACCTCTCCTCAAGCAACCCGCAGTTTGTTCTCTGAATTTAAGTCTCTTACCATTTGCTTCCCTCTCTCTTTTTATCTTATTTTTCCTTCCCTTCTCCTATGTTCATCTGTTGTGTTTCTTAAATTCCACATATGAGGAAATCATTTGATATTTGTCCTTCTCTGCCTTATTTTGCTTAGTGTAATATGCTCAAGTTCAATCCATGTTGTTGCAAATGGCAAGATTTTATTTTATTTATCTCTGAGAAATACTCCACTTGTGGGTGTGTGTGTGTGCGTGTGTGTATGTTTGTGTGTGTGTGTGTGTCTGTGTGTGTATACACACACACAACACCACTTCTTCATTCATCTATCGATGGACATTTGGGCTCTTTCCATAATTTGGCTATTGTTGATAGTGCTGCTATAAACATTAGGGTGCATATGCCCCTTCGAATCGTCATGTTTGTATCCTTTAGATAAACATTGTTAAAATGTCTATACTGCCCAAAGCAATCTACACATTCAATGCATTCTCTATCAAAATAGCTCCAGCATTCTTCACAGAGCTAGAACAAACAATTCTAAAATTTGCGTGGACCCAGAAAAGACATGGAATACCCAAAGTATTGTTGAAAAAGAAAACCAAAGCTGGAGGCATCACAAACCTGGACTTCAAGCTGCATTACAAAGCTGCGATAATCAAGAGAGTATGGCCCTGGCACAAAAACAGGCACATAGATCACTTGAACAGAATAGAGAACCCATAAATGGAGCCACAAATACATGGCTAACTAATCTGCAACAAAGCAGGAACGAATTTCCAATGGAAAAAAGACAGTCTCTTCAGCAAATGGTGCTTGGAATACTGGATGGTAACATGCAGAAGAATGAAACTGGACCACTTTCTTACACCATTCACAAAAGTAAATTCAAAATGGATGAAAGACCTAAAGGTGAGACAGGAAACTATCTAAATCCTATAGGAGAAAACAGGCAGCAACCTCTTTGACCTTGGCTGCGGCAACCTCTTAATAGACGTGTCTCTGGAGGCAAGGTAAACAAAATCCCAAATGACTTACTGGAGCCTTATCAAGATGAAAAGCTCCTGCATAGTGAAGGAAACAATCAACAAAACCAGAAGACAACCCACAGAATGAGATAAGGTGTTTTCAAATGATATATGGGATAAAGGGTTGGTATCCAAAACCTATAAAAAACTTATCAAACGCAATACCCAAAAACAAACAATCCATGAAGAAATGGACAGAGGATGTGCATAGACACTTCTCCAAAGAAGGCATCCAGGTGGCCAACAGACACATGAAAAAATGTTCAACATCATTCATCATCAGAGAAATACAGATCAAAACCACAGTTATGTACCAGACTTCACACCTGTCAGAATGGCTAAAATGAACAACTCAAGCAACAATAGATATTGGTGAGAATGCAGAGAAAGGGGAATACTTTGGCACTATTGGTGGGAATGCAAACTGGGGCAGCCGCTCTGGAGAACAGTATGGAGATTCCTCAAAACATTAAAAATAGAACTACCCTATGACCCCAAAATTATAGTACTAGGCATTTATAATGTTACTATTTATATCCACTTACAAATATATTGCCTTTGTTTATGACTTCATTTGCTGATAAGCAGTTGGTTTGATTGCAGTTTTGAGCTCTGATGAATAAAGATGTCAAGGTCGTACATATTCAAGTCTTTACAGTCTTTTATTTCCTTTGGGTAAAGTGAAATTTCTAGGTCAAACAGTAAGCATATGTGTAACTTTCTAACAAACTGCCAAACTATTTTCTAAAAGTGTTGTACATTTCAGTTTCCCACTGAATATGTGACAGTTCCTATTGTGGGCATCCACACTTGGATTTGTGCATCTTTCATGTTTGCTACTTTTCGGGTGTGTGAGGAGGTATATCATTGTGGTTTTAATTTTACTTCTGACATTATGTCAGGTACATATTGTGTATATATATATATATATATATATATATATATATATACACACATATATATATATTTTATGAAGTGTATGTTCACATATTTTGCATATTTTTTATTGAGAGGTTTGTCTTACTATTGCATGACAAGACTCCTTTATATATTCTGGATAGAAGATCTCTGTAAATTGTATGTGTTAAAAATATTTTCTCCCAGGATGTGGGTAGCATTTTCCTCTTCTTGATGGCACCTGAATAGAAGTTTCTAGGTTTGGTAAAATCCAGTATATAGTTTTTATGTAGTGTTTTTTTTTTCCTTGATCCTTTCTTAGAATTACATGACCATATATGTGATCCTCAAAATTTTACTGCATATTTTCTTCTGGATGATTCATATTTTAGCTTTTGTGTTTAAGTCTATGATCCATCTTGAATTGATATTTGTATCAGGTTTTGTTTATTTTTTTTTGCTATGCATATATCTAGTTTGTCCACTCTCATTTACAAAGGAATATGCTTTCTATTTACTTTGTCTAAATTAAATGACCATACATATGTGTGTCTGTCTCTGAACTGTTCATTGACACATATTTGATACTGTGTTTTGAGTCTTAAAGTCAGGTGATCCTGATACCAAAGTCCCCCAAATTTGTTCCTCTATTTTTCCCAAAAAGTTTTGGCTAATCTGTCTTTTTCATATGGAAATTATGGATTTCAATTTGATTTAATATATATATTTATGTGTGTGTATGAATATATATATGCACACATATATATATGAACTCATATATATATGAACTGCATGTATATATGTACATATATGAACTACATATATATGTATATATATAACCATATATATGAACTCTCTCTCTCTCTCTCTATGTATATATATATATATATAAAACCATATAGTTAGTTTATTATATCATATACATAGCTCATTATATCATATATATATATGTATATATATATATATGCATGTGTGTGTGTATATATATATATTTGGAGAGAAGGGACATTTTACCAATGTTGAGTCCTCAAATCCCCTAACATGACATAATGCTTAATTTATGTGGCTCTTCTGTAATAAATTTATCTCAGTAATATTTTGCAGTTCGCACTGTAGAAGTCTTGCACATATTTCATTAGGTTTATTTCTAATTATACTGCATTCTTGATACTACTGTAACTGGTATTGTTTTGTACAATACAGTTTTATAATGTTTTGCTGACAGATAGAAATGCATTTTTTAAAATATTAATTATTATTTTGTTTCTTTACTAAGTGAACTTAATTTTGGTAATTTTTGTAGATATTTAGAACTTTCCAAATGGACTCTCATGTCCTCTGGTGCAGTTTTGATTAGAAAGAACTGGAATTAACATCTTGCCTTTTTTCTTAAGGAGAAAGCATTCAGCCTTCTATCATTTAGTATACTCTTTGCTATATGTTTCTAACAGAAACTCATTGTGAAAAAAGATATTTCCATTTCTTTTTAGTTTTGACAGTTTTATTATAAGTGCATATTGATTTTTTCCAAATGTTTTCTGCATCTATGGATTACTCATATGATTTTTATTATTTATGCGTGTAATGAGATGATCTGTATCTATTGAATTTCAAAAACTTAACTAACATACTATTCCTGGGATAAACCTACCTAGTCATTATGTGTTTTTTTTCCCATTTAATGCTAAATTCTTGTTGAGAATATTCATAGGAAATCTTTGCCTATAATATATTTGTCAAATTTTGAGATCAAAGTAATGATTTTTTTTGAAGTTGTACATGATAATATTAAGTCTTCATTTAAATGCATGAAGGAACTCACCAATGAAAATCTTTGGGTCTGGTATTTACATTTGTGGTAAGGGTTTTGAATACAAATGGGTTTTTAGATATATTTCTGTTTCTTCTGGAAGCAGGGTTGATATATTTTTTTCATATTTTCATTTCATGAGTACTGGCATGAAAATCTCCAATTTATACCTTTATCACTTTTTTAAAACCACTTTATTGAGGTATGGTTGAAATACAAAAAAAAAAAACCTGTACATATTTAATTAATACAAGTTACAGAATTTAGAGATAAGTTTACACCTGTGAAACCATCACCACAATTAATGCCATAAATCCATCCACTAGCTCCAGAAGCTTCCTTCAGAACTTGTTACTTATTTGTGTCTGTGTGTGTGTGTGTGTGTGTGTGTGTGTGTGGTAAGAACATTTAACATAAGATCTATCTTCTTAGCAGATTTTTAAGGGTACAATACAGTATTGTTACCTCGAGATGCAATGCTATATAGGAGATGTCGAGGACTTATTCATGATGTACAACTGAATCCTTGTACTTTCTGAACAACACCTCCCTCCACTCTCTTCCCCCCAGTTCCTGGTAACCACCATTCTACTCTCTACTTCTATGAATTTGACAATTACAGATTTCTCATCTAACCAGAACCACTTAGACTTTGTTTTTTGTATGTCTGCCTTATTCACTTAGCTGCAGTGACTTAGGGCAGATGTAAATGATGCAAATCAAAGAAAGGTGGCTGGCGTGTAGAGTATATTACATTCCTCATTTTTGACATTTCAGGTCATTCTCCATCATAACAGTAGTTTAATTATACTGGGAAAGTCCAGGTAATGTTTTCTTTCTTACTACTCCCTCCATGAATTCTCAATTTCAGACACAATGGCCACTTCTTTATGTTTCCAGAAGAGCATTCCTATTGCTGCTTCATAGATCATATTTGGCCTAATTTCCTTATGTCTATTCATGCTGCAATTCAACAAATTCTTTTGAGCACTTACCGTATCAAACAGTTTCAGGGTTTCAAAAGTTTGGCAATAACTACTGCTTAGTAAATGTGTGTGTTTGTGTGTGTGTGTCTGTGTGTGCGTGTATGTGTGTGTGTGTGTGTATGTCATTCCTTTGGTTACATATATCAGCTCAGTTAATTGTCACGATAACACTGATATCTGTATTTTAATCTGTATTTTACAGATGCAAGAAGGCAAGTTGAAATATTTTTGTTCCATTTATGCATAAAGTCTCTATGGGATGGCTAGTGGTTTTTGTTTGTATACGTTCTAATCAATGCTGGACATATGACAGCAAGAAAGATAAATATTCTGAGTTAAAGGAGTCAGACAGTAAATAGGCAAAACAGCAAAAACAACAACAAAAATACACAAACACACACATACATACGTGTATGTGAGTGTGAGGATGGGTGTACACAGAAATACAGATGGTGACTGTGGGAGTTTTCATGTATATCTGAAAATATTTTGACATTCTTCTCCTTATGAGATGATTCCATGCTCGCTTTGGTGACTCAGGCAGTCTTGATTCTAAGCTGGCCTCAGTGACTTACTTATGACTAATGGAAAACAGTGAGGGTGATGTTGTGTGACTTTGGAGGCCAAGTCAATAGAAACCATGGAGTTTTATTTAATTGTTGTGTTGTGGTATGTTCACCCTGGGGCAAGCCAGGGACCATTGAAGAAGTCTGACTACCTGACACCAGTGTTTTGGGAAACTTCTACCTGCAGACTTTGGCTCGAAAATCATGTGCCTAGCTAAAACCCAGAGGGCATAACACTAATTGGAAGAAGTAAGAAAACATACTTGGAGGGCAGGGGGTAAACTAAGCAGTCTTTCCCGTAATATGAATATTTATAGCCCAGGGTTTTTTTAATCTTTATTTATTTTTGAGAGAGAAAGAGAGAGACAGTGCGAGCAGGGGGAGGAACAGAGAGAGAGGGAGACACAGAATCTGAAGCAGGCTCCAGGCTCCAAGCTGTCAACACAGAGCCCGTCGCGGGGCTCGAACTCAAGGACAGCGAGATCATGACCTGAGCCGAAGTCAGGCACTTAACCGACTGAGCCACCCAGGCGCGCAGCCCAGGGTAATTTCTTAACAGCAATATAGGATTCTCTTAATTTTTTATTTGTACTTCTTTTAGTCCTCTGAATATCTTTGCTTTCCTTTTTTGAAGTGCTCTCGGTCAATCTGTTCTGATATAAACTCCTATTATTCCCAAAACTTGTGCTTTTTATGGTCATTTATTAAACATGGCACTATGCTAATTGTGCAGTAAACTTCATGTTCCTCAACTTGAAAAATACCATATGTGATCACTCATTCATGAAAGCTAGAGATATTAATTCACTTGACAAATACTGATTCATCATATATCCTGTGACAGGGCAATATTCTTGCTGCTGTGGTTATAGCAGTAAACAAACTACATGATGCCTTTATGAAACATACATTCCAGTCAGAAGACAGGAAGAAGCTAAAAAGCAACATATAGTGTGACATATAATGGTAATTGAATAGAGGAAACAAGCAAGAGTCAGCGAGAGAGAATGGGAGTCTGGGGCTAGGGATTCCATTTTTTATTAGGATGGTCGAGGAAGAATTCACTAATAAATGACCTTTGCATAGGACCTGAGGGTGAGAGAGAGAGAGTCATGAGTAAAGATAGCAGGACAGCATCGCACTTGTACAGGACATTACATGCAAGATTTCACTAATAAATTACCTTTGTACTAATACCTGAGAATGAGAGAAGGAGCCATGCATATATGTAGTGCAAGAGGATTGCAGGTTTATGGATCAGAGCCCTGAGGCAGGATTCTGGATGGGGAAGTATGAGCTGTTAGAAAATTAGGTTAGAGAGACTGTGTAGAATTAGATCATGAGGCCATGTTGGAAGTTTATAGAAAGAAGCTGCAGCTACCTGGACTCTGTAATTTAGCTGTGAGCTTTCAGTTTTCAACCTGTCAATTTCATAGCTTTACATAGTATATAGCGGTTCACAAATTTCCAGTGGTTGGTGGGGGGGGGGAAGATATCGAAAGAAGAAAAAGATACTACAGGGGAACAATGATCACAAACTCTTAAATGCAAACTAATGAAGAGAAGCCATTTTTACTACATGGTTGGTGGCCACAGGAGAGAAATGATTATAAAGTCAGAATGTCTCTAAAGTTCTTGACATTCTTTTTCATACTTATCATGGAATTATACAATAAATAGTCAATATTGACAAAGGTCTGAAAAATAGAATTATATTTTGCCAGGTTATAAAGAATATACATTGAGAAATCACACTGGTGAGCAATTTTACAGTTGTTCATGAATTTAAAGGTTGTATTCAACAACATACTTAAAAGGAATACTGACATTTGCAAAGATTAAAAGTACAAATAGGTTTGAGCATTGTTTTAATAGTCAAAAATTGAAACAATCTAAGGCAAACGATAAAAGGCAAAACATGGCCATTTTGTATGATGAAATGCTACATAACAGTCCTCTCATATCAAAATTAATATAGAAGAATATGACTTACATGTCTCGATATGATCAATTGTCAGAAGGAAAATGTTGATTGGAAATTTCTAACTAAAGGCAGGTACATAGAGAATAATGTCTTCTTAATAAAAACATTCAAGCCAAGGAAAAAAGTTCTATATTCTGCTTATAGCTATATGTTTATATAGAAAAAGTATAAAACATTCATAAGAATGTTGAGAATGGTTATATATTAGAGACATAAATTTGGAGATTAAACTACATCATGATGTTTTGTTTTTTCTTTGTTTTGTTTTGAGACTTTATTTTTTTTTCAATATATGAAATGTATTGTCAAATTGGTTTCCATACAACACCCAGTGCTCATCCCAAAAGGTGCCCTCCTCAATACCCATCACCCACCCTCCCCTCCCTCTCACCCCCCATCAACCCTCAGTTTGTTCTCAGTTTTTAAGAGTCTCTTATGCTTTGGCTCTCTCACACTCTAACCTCTTTTTTTTTCCTTCCCCTCCCCTCCCCTTCTGTTAAGTTTCTCAGGATCCACATAAGAGTGAAAACATATGGTATCTGTCTTTCTCTGTATGGCTTATTTCACTTACCATCACACTCTCCAGTTCCATCCACATTGCTACAAAGGGCCATATTTCATTCTTTCTCATTGCCACGTAGTACTCCATTGTGTATATAAACCACAATTTCTTTATCCATTCATCAGTTGATGGACACTTAGGCTCTTTCCATAATTTGGCTATTGTTGAAAGTGCTATTAACATTGGGGTACAAGTGCCCCTATGCATCAGCACTCCTGTATCCCTTGGGTAAATTCCTAGCAGTGCCATTGCTGGGTCATAGGGTAGGTCTATTTTTAATTTTTTTAGGAACCTCCACACTGTTTTCCAGAGTGGCTGCACCAATTTACATTCCCACCAACAGTGCAGGAGGGTTCCCGTTTCTCCACATCCTCTCCAGCATCTATAGTCTCCTGATTTGTTCATTTTGGCCACTCTGACTTGCGTGAGGTGATATCTGAGTGTGGTTTTGATTTGTATTTCCCTGATGAGGAGCGACGTTGAGCATCTTTTCATGTGCCTGTTGGCCATCCGGATGTCTTCTTTAGAGAAGTGTCTATTCATGTTTTCTGCCCATTTCTTCACTGGGTTATTTGTTTTTCGGGTGTGGAGTTTGGTGAGCTCTTTATAGATTTTGGATACTAACCCTTTGTCCGATATGTCATTTGCAAATATCTTTTCCCATTCCGTTGGTGCCTTTTAGTTTTGTTGGTTGTTTACTTTGCTTTGCAGAAGCTTTTTATCTTCATAAGGTCCCAGTAGTTCATTTTTGCTTTTAATTCCCTTGACTTTGAGGATGTGTCAAGTAAGAAACTGCTACGACTGAGGTCAGAGAGATCTTTTCCTGCTTTCTCCTCTAGGGTTTGATGGTTTCCTGTCTCACATTCAGGTCCTTTATCTATTTTGAGTTTATTTTCGTGAATGGTGTGAGAAAGTGGTCTAGTTTCAACCTTCTGCATGTTGCTGTCCAGTTCTCCCAGCACCATTTGTTAAAGAGACTGTCTTTTTTCCATTGGATGTTCCTTCCTGCTTTGTCAAAGATGAGTTGGCCATACGTTTGTGGGTCTAGTTCTGGGGTTTCTATTCTATTCCATTGGTCTATGTGTCTGTTTTGGTGCCAATACCATGCTGTCTTGATGATGACAGCTTTGTAGTAGAGGCTAAAGTCTGGGATTGTGATGCCTCCCGCTTTGGTCTTCTTCTTCAAAATTCCTTTGGCTATTCGGGGCCTTTTGTGGTTCCATATGAATTTTAGCATTGCTTATTCTAGCTTCGAGAAGAATGCTGGTGCAATTTTGATTGGGATTGCATTGAATGTGTAGATAGCTTTGGGTAGTATTGACATTTGACAATATTTATTCTTCCAATCCATGAGCATTGAATGTTTTTCCATTTCTTTATATCGTCTTCAATTTCCTTCATAAGCTTTCTACAGTTTTCACCATACAGATCCTTTACATCTTTGGTTAGATTTATCCCTAGGTATTTTATGCTTCTTGGTGCAATTGTGAATGGGATCAGTTTCTTTGTCTTTCTGTTGCTTCATTGTTAGTGTATAAGAATGCAACTGATTTCTGTACATTGATTTTGTATCCTGCAACTTTGCTGAATTCATGTATCAGTTCTAGCAGACTTTTGGTGGAGTCTATCGGATTTTCCATGTATAATATTATGTCGTCTGCAAAAAGTGAAAGCTTAACTTCATCTTTGCCAATTTTGATGCCTTTGATTTCCTTTTGTTGTGTGATTACTGATGCTAGAACTTCCAACACTATGTTAAACAATAGCAGTGAGAGTGGGCATCCCTGTCGTGTTCCTGATCTCAGGGAAAAAGCTCTTCCCCATTGAGGATGATGTTAGCTGTGGGCTTTTCATAAATGGTTTTTATGATCTTTAAGTATGTTCCTTCTATCCCGACTTTCTCAAGGGTTTTTATTAAGAAACGTTGCTGAAATTTGCCAAACGCCTCTTCTGCATCGATTGACAGGATCATATGGTTCTTATCTTTTCTTTTATCAATGTGATGTATCATATTGATTGATTTGCGAACGATGAACCAGCCCTGCATCCCAGGAATGAATCCCACTTGATCATGGTGAATAATTCTCTTTATATGCTGTTGAATTCGATTTGCTAGTATCTTATTGAGAATTTTTGCATCCATATTCATCAGGGATATTGGCCTGTCGTTCTCTTTTTTTACTGGGTCTCTGTCTGGTTTAGGAATCAAAATAACACTGGCTTCATAGAATGAGTCTGGAAGTTTTCCTTCCCTTTCTATTTTTTGGAAAAACTTGAGAAGCATAGGTATTATCTCTGTTTTAAATGTCTGGTAGAACTCCCCTGGAAAGCCATCTGGTCCTGGACTCTTATTTGTTGGGAGATTTTCGACGACTGATTCAATTTCTTTGTTGGTTATAGGTGTGTTCAAGCTTTCTATTTCCTCCTGATTGAGTTTTGGAAGAGTGTGGGTGTTTAGGAATTTGTCCATTTTTTCCACGTTGTCCAGTTTGTTGGCATATAATTTTTCATAGTATTCCCTGATAATTGCATTTCCCTTGTATTTCTGAGGGATTGGTTGTAATCATTCCATTTTCATTCATGATTTTATCTCTTTGGGTGATATCCCTTTTCTTTTTGAGAAGCCTGGCCAGAGGTTTGCCAATTTTGTTTATTTTTTCAAAAAACCAACTCTTGGTTTTGTTGATCTGCTCTACAGTTTTTTTAGATTCCATATTGTTTTTTTCTGCTCTGATCTTTATTATTTCTCCTCTGCTGGGTTTAGGCTGTCTTTCCTGTTCTGCTTCTATGTCCTTTAGGTGTGCTGTTAGATTTTGTATTTGGGATTTTTCTTGTTTCTTGAGATAGGCCTGATTGCAATGTATTTTCCTCTCAGGACTGCCTTCGCTGCATCTCAAAGCATTTGGATTGTTGTATTTTCATTTTTGTTTGTTTCCATATATTTTTTTAATTTCTTCTCTAATTGCCTGGTTGACCCACTCATTCGTTAGTAGGGTGTTCTTTAACCTCCATGCTTTTGGATGTTTTCCAGTCTTTTTCCTGTGGTTGATTTCAAGCTTCATAGCATTGTGGTCTGAAAGTATGCATGGTATGATCTCAATTCTTGTATACTTATGAAGGGCTGTTTTGTGACCCAGTATGTGATCTATCTTGGAGAATGTTCCATGTGCACTCGAGAAGAGAGTATCTTCTGTTGCTTTGGGATGCAGAGTTCTAAATATATCTGTCAAGTCCATCTGATCCAATGTATCATTCAGGGCCCTTGTTTCTTTATTGACCGTGTGTCTAGATGATCTATCGATTTCTGTAAGTGGAGTGTTAAAGTCCCTTGCAATGACCATTCTTGTCAATAAGGTTTTATGTTTGTGAGTAATTGTTTTATATATTTGGGGGCTCCCATATTCGGTGCATAGACATTCATAATTGTTAGCTCTTCCTGATGGATAGACCCTGTGATTATTATATAATGCCCTTCTTCATCTCTTGTTACAGCCTTTAATTTAAAGTCTAGTTTGTCTGATATAAGTATGGCTACTCCAGCTTTCTTTTGACTTCCAGTCGCATGATAAATAGTTCTCTATCCCCTCACTCTCAATCTAAAGGTGTCCTCAGGTCTAAAATGAGTCTCTTGTAGACAGCAAACAGATGGGTCTTGTTTTTTTATCCATTCTGATACCCTATGTCTTTTGGTTGGTGCATTTAGTCCATTTCCATTGTGTTATAGAAAGATATGGGTTTAGAGTCATCGTAATGCTTGTGGGTTTCATGCTTGTAGCGATGTCTCTGGTACTTTGTCTCACAGGATCCCTCTTAGGATCTCTTGTAGGGCTGGTTTAGTGGTGACGAATTCCTTCACTTTTTGTTTATTTGGGAAAACCTTTATCTCTCCTTCTATTCTAAATGACAGACTTGCTGGATAGAGGATTCTCAGCTGCATATTTTTTCTGTTCATCACATGGAAGATTTCCTGCCATTCCTTTCTTGCCTGCCAAGTTTCAGTAAAGAGATCAGTCACGAGTCTTATAGGTCTCCCTTTATATGTTAGAGCATGTTTGTCCCTAGCTGCTTTCAGAATTTTCTCTTTATCTTTGTATTTTGCCAGTTTCACTATGATATGTTGTGCAGAAGATCGATTCAAGTTACATCTGAAGGGAGTTCTCTGTGCCTCTTGGATTTCAATGCCTCTTTCCTTCCCCAGATCAGGGAAGTTCTCAGCTATGATTTCATCAAGTACACCTTCAGCCCCTTTCTCTCTGTCTTCTTCTTCTGGAATTCCTATGATAAGGATATTGTTCCATTTGAGTGCATCACTTAGTTCTCTAATTATCCCCTCATACTCCTGGATTTTTTTATCTCTCTTTTTCTCAGCTTCCTCTTTTTCCATAATTTTATCTTCTAATTCACCTATTCTCTCCTCTGCCTCTTCAGTATGAGCCGTGGTCATTTCCATTTTATTTAGCAGCTCGTTTATAGCATTTTTTAGCTCCTCCTGACTGTTCCTTAGTCCCTTGTTCTCTGTAGCAATAGATTCTCTGCTGTCCTCTATACTGTTTTCAAGCCCAGCGATTAATTTTATGACTATTATTCTAAATTCACTTTCTGTTATATTGTGTAAATCCTTTTTGATCAGTTCGTTAGCTGTCATTATTTCCTGGAGATTCTTTTGAAGGGAATTCTTCCGTTTCATCATTTTGGATAGTCCGTGGAGTGGTGCAGGACTGCGGGGCACTTCCCCTGTGCTGTCTTGAATAACTGGAGTTGGTGGGCAGGGCCGCCATCAGACCTGATGTCTGCCCCCAGCCCACTGCTGGGGCCACAGTCAGACTGGTGTGTGCCTTTTCTTCCCCTCTCCTAGGGGTGGGATTCACTGTGGGGTGGCGTGGCCCGTCTGGGCTACTTGCACATTGCCAGGCTTGCAGTGCTGGGGATCTAGCTTATTAGCTGGTGGATTAGCAAGGTACACGGGTGCAGGAGGGGCGGGCTCAGCTTGCTTTTCCTTTGGAGATCTGCTTCCGGAGGGGCCCTGTGGCACTGGTAGGGAGTCAGACCCGCGGACGGATGGATCAGCAGAAGCAGGGCGTTGGGTGTTTGGGGTGCAAGCAAGTTCCCTGGCAGGAACCAGTTCCCTTTGGGATTTTGGTTGGGGGAAGGGCGAGGGAGATGGCACTGGTGAGCGCCTTTGTTCCCTGCCAAGCTGAGCTCTGTCATCTGGGGCTCAGCAACTCTCCCTCCCTTTGTCCTCCAGCCTTCCCGCTTTCCGAGCAGAGCTGTTCACTTATGACCTCCCAGATGCTAAGTCGCACTTGCTGTCGGAACACACTCCGTCGGCCCCTCCGCTTTTGCCAGCCAGACTCAGGGGCTCTGCTTGGCGGGCAGGCTGCCCCTCTGCCCCAGCTCCCTCCCGCCAGTCCTTGTAGCGTGCACTGCCTTGCGGCCCTTCCTACCCTCTTCCGTGGGCCTCTCGTCTGCGCTTGCCTCCGGAGACTCCATTCTGATAGTCTTCTGGCGGTTTTCTGGATTATTTAGGCAGGTGTGGGTGGAATCTAAGGATTAGCAGGACGCGGTGAGCCCAGCGTCCTCCTACGCCGCCATCTTCCTACCTCTCTTCTCTGTTTTGTTTTTTTCTTAAAGAAAGGCATATAATAATACATTCTATTTGTCAAGATGGGGCAGTAGTTTCAAAGGTGATGATTGTTGTCTGTACCTTTCTATATGTGTATAGTATTTCATAATATAAAATTAACATAAAAACATGGTTTTAACTAACATTTTACATTTAACTAACATTTAACATTTTATAGAATATATAATGTTTAAACAAACACGTTCTATATAATGTATCTAAATATTTATATTAAATTCATGTCTTGGGGCACCTGGGTGGCTCAGTCGCTTGGGCGTCAAACTTTGGCTCAGGTCACCACCTCATGTTCTTGGGTTCTAGCCCCGCATTGGGCTCAGTGCTTGACAGCTTGGAGCCTCCTCTCATGCTTATGCTCTGTCTCTCTCTCTCAAAAATATACAAACATCAAAAAAAAAAATTAAAGTCATATGTCTGAATAACTTTTGAATAAATGAAATGAGTTTTAATGTAAACTCATTACAGATATTATACATAGTGACTATGATATATATTTACATAAGTATATATAACATGCATTATATATTGTATATACATATACAGTTAATTTTATATGCACATATATAGAATGTTGCAATTAATAGTTTCTTCCTGAATTGCAGAAAAAAACAATGCAAGTTGAAGACAGAGATTTGGTCATTAAGGATGCATACAGGCAACTTCCAAAATATCTTAAATAGCTCAAAATATCACAAAATATGTTTTGACAAATACTAGTTGTGTGACATGCTACATGCATTTAGGAGGAGGATTATGTCTACAAATAAGTGAGAGATATCACATTGTATTTTATCCTCTTTATTTCCCCAAAACATGAACAAAATTATTTTATGTCTTCTCTCTTGTCAAATATGCCAAAAATGAAACACTGTGTCATCCAAGATGAAAACTATCATTTATTTAGAAATATATCAGGGTGCCTGGGTGGCTCAGTCCGTTAAGCGGCCAACTTTGGCTCAGGGCATGATCTCGCGGTCCGTGAGTTCGAGCCCCGCGTCAGGCTCTGTGCTGACAGCTCAGAGCCTGGAGCCTGTTTCAGATTCTGTGTCTCCCTCTCTCTGCCCCTCCCCGTTCATGCTCTGTCTCTCTCTGTCTCAAAAATAAATAAACGTTAGAAATATATCATCATCTCATGCTATATACCAGATGTTTAGCTGTTTAACACTTGTTAACTTTCTATATAACCCATTTTCCCTAAACTTATTGATCAAATGACAATTGTTCTTTAACTCCTATCCAAAAAAAGTTTGATCCTAATTTCATCCTTCTTTAGCCTCAGTTAAATAACAAACACGTATAAAATGCTGCAATATATAATTTAAGTTGGCAGTATTTGTGGTGCTGAATTAAAAATTAAATCTATAATATCTATCAATTATAGTCCATTTGGTTACCTAAATATTTAATTTTCCTTGCATATGTATGAGTTCTGTTGTTAGGCATTGTAAAATTAATTTTTAGCTTGGGGCACCTGGGTGGCTCAGTCAGTTAAGCATCCAACTCTTGATTTCTGCTCAGGTCATGATCTCATGCGTGGAACTCTGTGCTGACACTGTGGAGCCTGTTGGGGAATCTCTCTCTCTGTATCTATCTGCCCCTTTCCTCTCTCAAGCTCATGTTTGCTCTCTCTCTCTCTTTCTCTCAAAAATAAATAAATAAAATTAAAAAACATATATTGGCTTATAAAGAATGGAAATCAATATTTTTTTATTTCTTATTTAATATAATTTATTGTCAAATTGGCTTACATACAACACCCCGTGCTCATCCCAACAAGTCCCTTCCTCAGTGTCCATTATCCATTTGCCATCTTCCCACTGTACCGTCCACCTTCAGTTTGTTCTCTGTATTTAAGAGTCTCTTGTGATTTGTTTCTCTCCCTCTCCATTTGTATCTATATCCCCCCTCCTTTCCTCCATGGTCTTCTGCTAAGTTTCTCAAGATCCACATGTGAGTGAAAACATATGATATCGGTCCTTCTGTGACTGACTTATTTCACTGAGCACCATACCTTCCGGTTCAATCCACATTGCTGCAAATGGCCAGCTTTCGTTCTTTCTCATTGCCAAGTAGTATTCCATTGTATATATAAACCACATTGTCTTTATCCATTCATCAGTTGATGGACATTTAGGCTCTTTCCATAATTTGGCTATTGTTGAAAATGCTGTTATAAACAGGGGGTAAATATACCTGTATGCATCAGCACTCCTGTATCCCTTGGGTAAATTCCTAGTAGTGCCATTGCTGGGTCATAGAGTAGTTCTATTTTTTACTTTTTGAGGAACTTCCACACTGTTTTCCAGAGCGGCTGTGCCAGTTTGCATTCCTTGCAATAGTCCAAGAGGGTACCTGTTTCTCCACATACTCACCAGCATCTCTTGTTTCCTGAGTTGTTCATTTTAGCAACTCTGACCGGTGTGAGGTGGTATCTCAGTGTGGTTTTGATGTGTATTTCCTTGATGATGAGTAACGTTGAGAAATGGGCAGGACACATGAATAGACATTTTCCCAAAGGAGACATCCAGATGGCCATCAATATTTTTTTAAGTGTTTCTAGTTCTTTCCTGTACTATAAATATTGGAAATGTTCTTATACTTTATTGAATTTTACACTCATTTCTTTCTTCTTTTTTTAAGTTTTTGTTTATTTTGAGAAAGAGAAAGAATGCTTGCATTCACATGCACGGGCTGGGCGAGAGGCAAAGAGTGCTGCAGGTTCGCACCGTCAGCTCAGAGCCCCACATGGGGCTTGAACTCCGAAACCCTGAGATCACGACCTGAGCCAAAATCAAGAGTTAGATGCTTAACTGACTGAGCCACCTAGATGCCCACATTTTACATTCTTAAATTTGTTTTTGTGTATATATTTTCTCCATGTAATCATTGTAATCTTTAGAAAACACAGGCTATGACTTTTTTAAAAACATAAATTTGCCAGAAACCTTGCACAGTGTTACACATGTCACATAATTAAAATTTATTAATGAATATTGAAGGACACATGCATGAACTTTCTGAGGACAAAACCTGGAAAGAAATTTTTACTCATCTATAAAATGAATAAAGTAATAGATATCAGTATTATTCTATATATAAAGGACACAGGATTGTATTTTGCAAAAAGTAGGCACTTGATAAATAATACAGGATATTTTTAATGTTAGTGTATAAATAAATTAAAATTCTTGAAAGGCCCATTATTCATATAAAACTCCTATCATTTTCAAATTCCTCTAGTAAATGCTTCCTTGTCTTCTGAATTCAAGCAGGATTCAATTGTATTCATTGTTAATGACATTATATTAATGTCCCGAGGTAAATGAGCTTTCCTTAACAGAAGACCTATGTGGCTTGCCACTGAGGAATTTCTCATTGAAATGGTATTAAGGTTGGAATGTAAAAGCAACAGCCAACATATATGGATTTACTGTGAATTGTTATTTAATATCTAGTCCTTTTCCCCCCACTTTCGCTGCTTTGCAAGTTGTAAACACCTAATACAATAATATGTAGGTATATGTGTTTTATAAATGTTAATTCACGCCTGTTATGATTCTGTATGATCCATTCTTACCATGCCTGTCACTTGCTATGGAACCCATTTCATAGAAGTTAAGAGGTTTCTTATCTAAATGTGCCTTATTATGAAATAGTAGAATCAGGATGCGGGCAAATGCCTGTCAGACTTTCAATTTCACATTATTTCCATTACTGCATCCTGCCTTTGTGTCACATTTAGGAGTGCAGCAGATTAATTTATGATTCTGATGCATAAACCAGAGAAACCTTTCAGAAAGTTTCAATCAAGTTGTGTCCCTATTTATGAGGCAAAAACAAAGCAAATGCAGCTTAGAGCAACAAAGAACTTTCAATTCAAACACATTTTGCGTTTCTGAACCTGGTGTCATATTCGAAAGTCTCAGAAGACACAAAATACTGAATGACTCCCAAGATAGCATTTAGTGAAATTCAGTGTTTTGTATCATCAAATGTTGATATATGATCTATATTTGTAGACAACATAAAGTAAAAGCTAGTCCTCATAACCTTTCCTGATAGACTGAGTAAGGCCAAAGTCGTAGGAAGACTTAGGTTGTCTTCTCCATGCAGAGGTTGTATCAGGACTAGGAGGAAATAATTTATGTCATTAGGAACGAAGTTTGCCCCAGCACACCCAGGAGTTAGGGAGAATTGCTATCATCCTCATTTTATGGGGGTTTGCGGGGGGGGACTGAGTCACAGAGGTTAACTAATGTATTCCAGATTCCAGGGCAAGTAAGTATAAGTAGCCTCATGACAATTCAGAAATTCTGCCACTGGACGTAGGCTCCTGATGGTCATTCTGCTATATTGCCTCTGCCATAGTGTAATACATCCATAGGACATAACTTTTATTGCATAAGTTTGGATTTGTTCTCTTTACATCACAGCCCCACTAAGCTAGATGACATATATAAATGTCCATTTTTTTTCATCGCTTACCTGCACAGAAAGGTTTGCTTTCATGTTTGCATAAATATGCACCAAACTAGTCCAGTACTTAAATTTAAAAGAAATCTTTAGGATAGAATATACATTTTCTTGGCAGAAAAGTAACTGAACTCATTATATGCATGGAAGCATGTTGACTAGATGGTAGAGATGTGTCTTTGTAGCAAAGAAATATGGAAAGTACCAAAAAATGACAGATGTGAAAAATACAACGTTGCTTCTCGCTTTTCATTTAAAATGGGAGATTGGGGCACCTGGGTGGCGCAGTCGGTTAAGCGTCCGACTTCAGCCAGGTCACGATCTCGCGGTCCGTGAGTTCGAGCCCCGCGTCGGGCTCTGGGCTGATGGCTTGGAGCCTGGAGCCTGTTTCCGATTCTGTGTCTCCCTCTCTCTCTGCCCCTCCCCCGTTCATGCTCTGTCTCTCTCTGTCCCCAAAATAAATAAACGTTGAAAAAAAAATAAAATAAAATGGGAGATTGCCACCATTCTTTTCCTTCTCTGCTCCCATTGTGTTTTCCATTTGCGCCTGCTACTCTCTCTGGACTTCATCTGTTTTGAGTGTTTAATTTGTATGCTAGAAACTTTAATACTGAAAAAAAAAAAACACATGTGAAGGTAGAAAATCATTCAATCATTCTGTACTCTGGAAGTCAACATAACTTAAAGTCGTTATAGTAAAATTCAATCTTATGAGAATAAAGTACAAACAATTCAATAATTTGTTTAATTAAAACATTTAATCCATCCCTTTGGGCACTTACATAGTGCGGTTTTAGACAATTTCGGTACTGCCTAAACTATCTGTGTTTTTGTTAATTTTTTATGATCTTAATTCTTTAAGAAGGTTCTATGTCATACATATGTTTGTATTTTCTAATATCTTCTATAGGGTTCACAGTACTTATTTTTGCTGTCATATAAATTTTAAATATTTTTTCTGATGTGACCTGGAATAACACATTTATTTGTGAGAGTTTGTGTTTTTCTTCTAAAGGCATTTTAAATCTTTTTTTAAATGTTTATTTATTTTTGAGGGCGATAGAGCACAAGTGTGGGTGGGGCAGAGAAAGAAGGGGAGAAAGAATCCCAAGCAGGCCCTGTGCTGTTAGTGTGGAGCCTGACATGGGGCTCGAAGTTACAAACGGTGAGATCATGACCTGAGCTGAAATCAAGATATGCTTAACTGACTGAGCCACTCAAGTGCCCCAAAGCATTTTAATGCTTTGATTTACTCAATTTAATTTTATATCATTCAATAAGAAAACTCCTCAGCAGGATTTGATGATTTGACCACTGGTCGTGTTATTCTCCAATAAGTATAACCTCCTCCAGTTATGCCATGACAGTTCCCATGATCAAGCCTTTGCTCAAAGCCAGAATAAAATGTGACTTGAAAGGAACTATAACCCATATTTTAATTTAAAAGTCATTTTAAACAATCTAGAAATTGTGGCCATATAGAAAACATCAAAAGAAGAGATTACAATAATGCTAAGAAAAAAAAAATAAAGGTAAATTTTGTCTTGAGTGAATTTGCAGCTTGTGATGAAAAATCATTTCACTCCTCAGGGAAGTTATTGAAGAAGAAATGAAAAAAATCGTCAACAAGAACCAGGCTGGTCTGCTATTTGGTAGATTAGATAAGCAAGAAAAAAAAGTGTCTAGAAGCAATGTAAAGGATTTTCACAGTAAAATTTTTCTTTTGTTTTTTATTCCTTAAACATATATTTAAATATAATGGGAAAATAATGTAGAAGATACTAACAACACAACTTAATAATAATAAAAATAACTCATGAACATGAGACACGATTATTTTAAAAGGAATGGGAAAATTGTGTCATGAAAAATACTGGCATCATAAGGATTCATTCTTTCTGCTTAGGAAACATATAGATGTGAGTTTTATACAAGCAGATTTTAGGACACAAGCCGACGAACGTTGGTATCTGTAACCATATTCAGTTAAATGACAAATACCTTCTATGTTTTTGAAAGTGGAAGTGGAACATAAAGACGTGGAACACTTGATTGATGGTTAAAAAACAAATACAGGGGCGCCTGGGTGGCGCAGTCGGTTAAGCGTCCGACTTCAGCCAGGTCACGATCTCGCGGTCTGTGAGTTCGAGCCCCGCGTCAGGCTCTGGGCTGATGGCTCAGAGCCTGGAGCCTGTTTCCGATTCTGTGTCTCCCTCTCTCTCTGCCCCTCCCCCGTTCATGCTCTGTCTCTCTCTGTCCCAAAAAAAAAAAATAAATAAATAAACGTTGAAAAAAATATATTAAAAAAAAAACAAATACAAAAACGATGTTATGTATTAATGATTAGGTGACAGATTATTACTATTATTTATTGAACCACAGCAGAATCTTCAGTCTCTTCCCCTTCTCAATTCATTCATGTCCTAGCTCAGTAATTATAGCAGTCGCTTCAGCTTATTTCTGCTGATTCACATTTCTGTTATATAGGGACAAAGTTTCCCTGTTCCTGGGAACAGAGGATTTGAAAGGAATCTCAGGTGATCTGGTTAGGGCAGAGATGGGGACATAGAATCTTACCATCTTGATTTTACTTTCAAACACTAAAAGTCCAGTCCCAAAGTTCCTTTATAGAGGGAGGCCATTATATGGGACTAAACAGATACTATTCAATTACCACCCCTTAAGTTTGTAAAGTAGCTAAGAAGGTTATGTTAAAGGATGTGTTAAGTAAATAAGTTGTATGAGAAAAAGCATCAATAGTTCTCTCCTGTATCTTTACCAAGAATGCCTGGGGTCTTGCACTGTTTATAATACTTAAATTTCCACTCTTATATGGAAGCCTCTATACATTGATTTGTCATGTGGAGAGAAATGGACTAAACTTTTTAGTCTATGTCATATAAGGGGGAAAAATCCCCAGGTTTTGAAATCAGACAAAGCATTCAATTCTATGAACCTTGGATTTACTGGATGATGAGGGACAGATTGCTAGTTTACCCCAAAGTCTGTTCACCTACTGTAGATATTAGTGATATAAACACCCCCTTGCATGTCTGCTAGCTGTGGAATACCTTATCCAGCATTCATTCGCCATGTGTCACCATGGTTAAAAGTTGGCAATTTGGATGTTAGTGTAAGTGATGTGTCTCGCTTTCATACAGACCTTAGAAAGGAAACTATATGCAAGATTTCCAGTTTCTATTACTCTGTCTTTTCCTTTTGGCTCAGACACGACAAAAGCAAGAATGAAAATCTTAGACTTGGAGATGGAAGCCGTTGAAGGTGGCAGAAATGCCTTACTAGCAATAGATTGTTTATATCTGTACTTACTGAGGGAAAGAATTAAGCTTATGTTGTATTTTTACCTCTATTTGTTACAGTAATTTATTTTCTACTTAAAACAATGGCCTTAGGCAAGTTGCTTAATCTCTCTGATATTAAGTTCTCTCATTAGAAAATTAGAATATAAAACCAGATTTACAGTGGTGTTTTGATAATTAAATAACCTAAGGCATTATTCAGCTTACATTTAGTGATATTATCCTATAAAATTTAAGACTATAGATTTGGGTATAAAGTCCTTTCTGTGAGTCTACCTTAGCTATTAATTTGATGTCCTACCTGGGTCAGATGACTCTCCATAGATTCAGTTTCTTCTTTATTAAAGAGTATATCACCTAACCAATAAAATTCATAGAAAGATAAAATTAGAATATGCCCGCATATATTATTAAGCTTACTGTGAGATATGTAAGTTTTATTTTATTCCTAGCCACAAGTGAGAATATCTTTTGTGCATGCAGAGACGAAATTTTTGAGCATGTGTCCTAGGTGGTGGAAGACAGCCTCCAGTCCGATGGAAGAAGAGGGATCTTTGCAGAATTCAAGTAGAAAACGAAAGAGGAACCAGGTGGTCACACCTCTGTGGCCAGGGATGAGATGCCAGTAACAGAAGATGGGTCCTTGTCCAATATACAGTCCGTGAAGTCATATGAAGAACAGGGAATTTTTTATTTTGTTTTTGTGTTTTGTGGTGTTTACTGTGCCTTTTGGGTCTCCACTCAAAGTCACTTGTAACTTTGATTTTATGTGCTAATGGAAGGCGATTTCTTATAGAGTACTTCCTGAGTCCAGCCATAAGACTGGCAAAGGGGAAAAGCAGAGGTTATCCATAAACAGACCATTTCATATGGTGCACCTACCGATAATAATGACCAAATACTACTTATCGCCAGATCTGGAATAGCAGTTACTAAAAATACCTGCTAGTTAGGCACTAATATTTATCTTTAAATATGAATATCTTATGTGAACCTACATTTTATCTCTGTGCTCTACGACATATGCTCAGAACTTAGGTAACCATAGCTACTCAGTGATATTTTTGAATGAATAAATAAATGAATAATAAATAAGTACAAATCAGTAAATTATGCAATATCAATTACATAAATAAAATAATGAGCAATGACAGCTGAGCAAATGGATGAATAAATGTTTATCAAGGTGTAAAGTATGTGTGAAGAGCATATAACCTCATTCACTTTGGTTGTGGCTTTTGCTTTTTCTCAAGGTGTGATTGACATAAATTCACATAATTACAGCACGAGATTTTATATGATTTCCCATATATACGCAATCAAGAACATGAAGATATCCACCATCCCCAAAGTTTCCAAATACGGGGTGCCAGGGTGGCTGTGGGTGGCTTGGTTTGGGCTCAGGTCATGATCTTACAGTTCATGGGTTTGAGCCCTGTGCTGAACTCTGCCCTGACAGCATAGGTCCTGCTTGGGATTCTCTCTCTGTCCCTCTTTTTCTCTGCCTCTCCCCTCCTCATGCTCACTCTCTCTCTCTCAAAATAAATAAGCTTTTAATTTTTTTTAACGTTTTATTTATTTTAGAGACAGGGAGAGACAGAGCATGAACAGGGGAGGGCCAGAGAGAGGGAGACACAGAATCTGAAACAGGCTCCAGGCTCTGAACTGTCAGCACAGAGCCCAACGCGGGGCTCGAACTCAGGGACCGAGAGATCGTGACCTGAGCTGAAGTCGGCCGCTTAACTGACTGAGCCACCCAGGCGCCCCTAAATAAGCTTTTAAAAAAGAATAAACTATTATTATTTTTTACAAAGTTTCCTCATACCTCTTGGGAATCTATCTCACCTACTTTTCTACCCTCCATCCCCAGGCAACTATAAATGGCACCATTTTGGTATAAATGGCATCATTCAGTAAGTACTCTGTTTTATCTAGGTTCTTTTAATCAGAATAATTATTTTGAGATTTATTAATGCTGTAGCACATATAGATAGTTGTGGTTATTGTCTTTTGCTCAGCAGTATTCTACAGTATGCATATACCACAATATGTTTCTCCACCTATCAATGGAGAGACACTTGAGCCGTTTCATGTGTTTGACTAATGTAAATAAATTGGTATTAACATTTTAGACACATCTTTTGGACACATTCTTTTCTCTTGAAAAAGACATAGTGTCAATGTTGGACATATGGTAGCTGTATATTCTGAGAAATGGGAAAACTGTACCATTTTACATCCCACCCCCCCCCACCACCAATAGAATCTGTGAATCCAGTATTCCTTCACATCCTTGCCAATATTTGATATAGTCATTCGTTAAAATCATTTTAAAAGTTTTTAGTGATAGCTAATGGTTATTTTAATTGAATTTCCCTAAGACCAATAATACTGAGTGTTTTGTTTTGTTTTGTTTTGTTTTGTTTTTGTTGTTGTTGTTGTTGTTGTTTTCTGGTACTTGTATTTTATCTTCTCTCGTAAATTGTTTGGTCATAATAGTTTATCCATGTATTGTATTAGATTGTTTTCTTATTATTGTTTTTGTTTCTTATATATTCTGGAGACAGCACCTCAGGGTATATATAATTTGTATATAATTTCACCCAGTATATTATTACTTAGTCTTTTCATTTTCTTAAAAGCATCACCCAATCAACATATTTTTTGCAACTTTGATAAAGTCTAATTTATCAATAAATTGAATATGTAAGCACAGATCATGGTTTTGGTGTTGTAGCAAAAATTTTTACATAACCCAAGATCCCAATTTTTTTCTTATATTTTTTTCTAAAGTCTTACAATTTTAGTTTCACTGTTAGCTCTTTGGTTTGTTTGACTTAATTTGTTTATATATCTGAGTTATGGCTAGAAGTTTACTTAATTACACATGTATATCAATAGTTACCGCTTCATTAGCAATAACTAGTTCTAGTTATGGCTAGAAGTTTACTTAATTACACACGTATATCAATAGTTACTGCTAAAAATATTATCAGTTCTGCCCTGCATTTCCTTTGTACTTTTGTTCAAAATCAGTTAGCCATATATGTATGGATTTATTTAAGGACACACTATTTTTTCATTAGTGTATCTGTCTGTCTTTCTGCAATACCACACTGTCTTGATTGCCTTTATAATTAGTCTTTAAGTTAGGTAGTCTTCTCCAGACTTTTTTCTTCAATATTATTTTGGCTGTCCTTGTTTTTTTTGTTTTTTGTTTTGTTTTTTGTTTTTTGATTTTTTTTGTTTTTGTTTTTTTGCATTAATAATTTAATTTGCAATTTAGAATCAAGCTGTTGACCTGTAGGAAAAATCTTACTGGTAGTTTTAGTGGAATTATGTTAAGCCTCTGGATCAATTTGGAAGAATAGACACCTTAAAATATTGAGTGTTCTGAGCCATTGCTCACTTATTTCTCCCTATATCAAGATTTTCTTTATTTTTTTCAGTTATGTTTAATTTCTCTTAGTCATGAACCAGTCTTTCATATCTTTTCAACATTTGTTTCTAATTACATAATACTCTGATGATACTATTTAAAAAAATATTTTGATTTCAATTTTTGCTTACTGGTTCCTTGCATACAGAGATAAAAATGATTTTTGTATCTTGAGTTCATATCCTTCCATCTGACTAAAATGACTTATGATTTCTAATACCATGTTTGTAGATTCAGTCATTTTTTTTACATAGATAATACTATCATCGGTGAATTCACAAAGGTTTACTTCTTATTTTCAAATACAGAGACCCCATATTTATATTTTCTGCTTTATTCCCTGCCTAAAACCTTTTGTAAAATATTAAATACAAGTGGTGATATTATATATCATTGTTATGTTCCTGATCTTAGGGGGAAAGCATTCTTTCATAATTAATCACTAGGTTAGATGAAATTTTTTATAGATCACCTTCGTTAGGTTGAATATGCTTCCTTCTGTTTCTAGTTTGTTGTTTTTTTATCAGAAATGGATGTTGGATTGTGATAAATCCTT
This sequence comes from Prionailurus bengalensis, assembly GCF_016509475.1. NCBI lineage: Eukaryota > Metazoa > Chordata > Mammalia > Carnivora > Felidae > Prionailurus > Prionailurus bengalensis. The sequence continues at coordinate 224,877,179 of NC_057343.1, forward strand.
TATGTATATTTGTAGAAATATTTGTACTTTTTTTCTTTCTTTGTTATGGAGAATTACATTTGATTTTCAAACGTTAAATTTACATTGCATTCTTGAGGTACTCTCAACTTGGTCGTGAGGTATTATCTTTTTAATATATTGCTGGATTTGATTTGCCAATATATATATTAATTAGAATTCATCTGTGTCCATAAGTGATATTTACTTATACTTCTATGGTAATATATGTCTTATTTTAGTATCAGAATGATGATGGAATTACAAAATGAATTGGAAAGTATTGTAGTTCACCCTTTTCAATTTTCTGAAAGAGTTTGGGTAGAATTGTTTTTATTTATGAATGTTTGGTTGAGTTTACCAGTGAAGCAATCTGAGTCTGAAGGTGTTTTTGTATATTTGATTAATGGATTGTCTTTTGAGAACATTCAAATTACAAATTCAATTTCTTTTAATAGGATCAAGGCTATTTATATTATGTATCTTCTTGAGTGAGACATGGTAATTTGTATCTTCAAGGAATTTATTCATTTCATTTGCATTTCCGAATTTATTGGAATAAAGCTGTTCATATTATTCTCTTATTTATTTTTTTACTGTTTGTAAAACTTAAATGATGTTTCTTATTCCTAATATTGAAAATTTTGCCTTCTCCTTCTCCTCATCAGTCTGGCTAAAATTCTATTAATTTTAGAAATTTTAATTATTTTTTAAATATCCTATATAATAGAGCCCTATTGTTTTGAAGAACGTCAACTATAAAACCTACTTTACTTTGGAAATATAGAAAAAAACTAAAGATTAGTCGGTATTCATGATGACTTAAGAGCTATATTTACTTGGTGATTCTCCAACCATTCTTACTTTGATCAAGGAGGAACAGAACTTTCATCTCAATGTTATTTTATTCTTATTCACCTTTCTTAACATCAACAACTTAAGTGATGATGTCTTTGATACACAACACCTGATTCTACATCCTGTATGCTTTCGGATGCTCTAGATAAGCAGACCGAGGCCCATGACAACACATTTCACTCTTTCCTCCATTGGTTGTTTCAGATTATTTAGATATCATCTGTACTGGTACAGCAGTAATGTTGAGCTTGGTTTATGATGACTAACCTCTACAAATTGTTTTTGCTTTTTACCTGTGAACCTCTATCACCTTTAATATGTATCGGGTGGAAAGAGAGAAACAATAACAACACAGGTGTCCATATAAACCTACTTTTGCTCTATATTTGCATTTCCTTTTTCAAAACTTGTGTAAAAACGTGACTACTAAAGTATTGTGTTATATAATATTTTATTAATATCTACTTTTGAAGCACTTGTCTTTTGTTACTGAGCATTATGATAAATGATTTACTGGCATCTCATGAGTCTTTGTCCCTATGACTATCTTGACTATTAGTTCTTATTTATACTTTTTAAATGAAAAACATTACAAATACAGTATATTTCCATTATTCTGTACTACAAAGATATACTCCAAAGCACCCACTCTATAGTCATACATTGATATAGTATCAAAGAAAAGAACAGCTTGTTGTTGCTGTAGTTGTTGAGAAAACAGTCTATTTTATATTTCTTTGATGTATATATAACCAACTATTCTTTGACAACTCATTTTCTGAAATAGCCACTGACAATATAGGACATGTTAATTGCTCCATTCTTTGCCCTCCATTTTAATTGGATGGTAGTAGTATCGCTGATCCCTGCATGAATTTTTCCTCTCTCGCCCTGTTCTCTCTCTCTCCTTCCTTCCATCCTTCCCTCTTTCTTCCCCTTCCTATATTTTTTCCTTTTTTTCTTCAGTATTGAGTACCTTTGAAGAGACCATGTAAATTAATAACAAATAAGTCCTTACTGATGCTTTGCACCTATCTGTTCGTACCCTGGGCTAGGCAATGATTCCTCCTCCACTGCATAAGCGATGAGCTTCTTAAAATCTGATACATAATACCGTGTATTTGCCAGCAGTAAGGATACGTTTGGCAGGTAGAAAAGAAAACTTGCTTTTGCTTCCCTTTGATTCTACTCATTATGCCCTTACCTTCCAGTGCACTCTTCTTTTCTTTTCTGTGTCAAATCCACTGTTTCATTCATCTGCTAAAATTTTGATTCTTGTGTTATTTTTCACTTCCAGATGGTATATTTCAAATGGCTGCTCGTTCCTGAGGGTTTCTTGTCATGCGAGCATTTTTGCCCTTGCATCCTGTATATCTCTAATCATTTTGTGCGCAGTGTAATTTTTCTGTAGTCCGATGTTACCTCTGCAGCTTTTGATCATGAAAAACCAGTTGTTTCTCAACTTCAGCTCCCACTTGTGTTGGCTTTCCTTTCCATGTGTTTCATTTGTTGGTGTAAAGACATGCTTACTTTTCATAGATACGATTCCTGTGGGCCCCACTTAGTGAAACTCTCTTCTGTGGAACATATGCATCTATCCCAGCTGGTAATTGGGACATGCCCCTGTCCCTGGACTCCTTCGACGCAACCCTCTCCCTATAATTTTGGCAGAGAGCAAGGGTAGTAAACGTTCCAAGCATCTTCACCTTCACTGCCTATTGTTGTAGTCTGACTGCTTGTCCCTTCTGGCTACCGGCCTTTCTGATCCACTCCTGCTCCTGCCTTTCTTCCCAGAATCTGCTACCTTGGCTCCGGGGGCCCACCTGATGCCCACATATCCCTGCCCAGGCTCCAAGAGTTTTGAGCCTTAGGTGTTGGGCTCTGAAATCCAGGCGTTTTTCTGCTTTCACGTCTCATCACCTCCCCACCATCCCAAACTATATGGTTTTGGAGGGATTCCCAAAGGCCAGCAGTATCTCCAAGAGGTACCCTGGATTTAGTTGAATAAAGAAAGGGTTTCACAAAACTCTCCAGAAATTTCTCTGTTTTTCTCCCTTAATTTTTTAATTTGTGTATGTTTATCTGATTTTTCCAGAAGTATTGGTGGTTCCCAAGTTTTTAGAAGTGTTCTTGGTTCTCCACCTGTTTTCTGGGTTTAATTACCATCTATAAAAGCCTTTAGATTTAGGGGCTCATTTGTTGAATGTCCAACTCTTGATTTCAGCTCAGGATCCCAGGGTCATGGAATCAAGCCCTGTGTTGGGCTCTGCGCTGAGTGTAGAGCCTACTTGGGATTCTCTCTCTCTCTCTCTCTCTCTCTCTCTCTCTCTGTCTCTCCCTCTACCCCCTCCCCTGCTTACTCTCTCTGAAAAATGAAAATAATATTAATAATAATATTAATAATTAAAAGCCTTTAGATTTACAACTATCTTTTATTTTTGATCTCCCATTTATCTGTCCAGATCCACTTATGAGTTCATAGATAGCTCAGATCTCAGTTATCCCTATCATATCATCTTCTATATTAAAATCCTCTCCTCCCTTTCAGTATCTCCCATATGATTTTTAAAATGTAAAAGGCACAATTATCTCCCTAATTCCTAAGATAGTAAACAAATTGCCACCCTGCTTGACTCTGCTTCTTCCTTTGTCCTATGTTAAAAAATCAACCCATTTCTACACCTTTAATATAATGCCTATTTACTGTCTTCATAATGTGTCTCCATTTTGCATCTTGAATACTTCCCCTTCCGCTATTTTTTTTTTTAACACAGCCTCTTAACCTGTCAGGTTTTCTACAGCTTTCCCCCTTTAACTCAAATTTTGCATTATTTTATCTCTCCAGAATTCAATTCTGCTTCTATCATTGGGCATGCTCCTTCTCTCTACACCTCCCTTTTATGTTCAACACATTTGCACAGATTTTTCTTTTTTTTTCAGTAAAAACTTTTGAACTGTTGAACGTGCCATTCAAGGACTTGAGCCCTACCCACTTCTTCAGACTTCTCCTGATCTGATCTTGTCCTATGGGCTCTGGAACTTAAGCATACATGCTGTTTCTGTTTTTGTTTTTGTTTTTTTGTTTTCTTTCTTTCTTTTTTTTTTTTCTTGTGTGTGTGTTCGTTTGTTTTTGCTCTTGAATTTACAATTACTGTTACATTGCCTGATCCTTAATAGTTGTTAAGTTACTTTGTGTTTGGGGCCCCTGGCTGTCTCATTTGATTAAGTGACCGACTCTTGATTTCTGCTCACTTCATGATCTCATGCTTCGTGAGTTCAAGCCCCATATAGGGCTCCACACTGACAGTGAGGAACCTGCTTGGGATTCTCTGTCTCCCTCTCTCTCTGCCCCTCCCCCATTTGCGTGCTCTCTCGCGCGCTCTCTCTCTCTCTCTCCCTCTCTTTCAAAATAAATTGGTAAACTTAAAAAAAAAAGTTAGTTTGTGGTTAGTGTTTAGTGTATACAGCTGCTGAAATATGAGGCAGACCTAAGGATTACTCCTGTGACCCTAGAGCCATGTATATAGATGAAATCTCTATAAATTATACAACATATGTTAGGAATATGAGAAGAAAAATATAGAAACATTGGACAATAATTTATCAGATTTCAAATGTTGACATTTTTTTTAAAAGCAGACATATCCTTAATGTTTAATCCTAAATCTAGGTTTTAATATATGACTATTATAGAAGATATGAAGATATATCTATAGTTTTATGCATTTTGTCTTTGCAATAATGATGCATGTGGGGGCACCTGGGTAGCTCAGTCGGTTAAGTGTCCGACTTCAGCTCAGGTCTCGATCTCGTGATTTGTGGCTTGAGCCCTGCAGTGGGCTCTGAGGTGACAGCTCAGAGCCTGGAGCCTGCTTCAGATTCTGTGTTCCCCTTTCTCTCTGCCCCTTCCCTGCTCGTGCTATGTGTCTGTCTGTCCCTCTCCCTCTTTCAAAAATAAATAAACATTAAACAACAAAAAACAACAACAACAAAAAACTATGCACGTGTGCGTACAGTATTGCCATTTGACTAAAGTATAAGACTGTGGGTTCTGAAGTTAAAGTATTCAAATCTAAATTCTCTTACTTAATAGCTTTGTAACCTTGGACAAATTAACAATAAGATTCAACTTGTTAATTTAAACAATATGGGGATAATATAATAGCCACCTCAAGAAGTTACTTATGAAAATATAAATATTTTATATATGACACATAAAACTCTATCATTTTCTTCTTACTGCTATAACAAATTATCCTCAATTTAGCGGCTTAAATAACAAATTTATTATCTTGCAGTTCCAGACGTCACAAGGTCTAAACTTCAGGTTATCAACATGGCTGCATTCACTTTGGAGAATCTGGGGATTCTCTAAGGGAAAATCTGTTTCTTGTCAAGATTCTAAGAAGCTGCCTGTTTTCCTTAGTTTCTAACCCATTCTAAAATCTGTAAGCTGTGATGCCTGGGGTGGCTCAGTCGGTTAAGCATCTGACTTTGGCTCAGGTCATGATCTTGCGGTCCATGAGTTTGAGCCCCGTGTTGGGCTCTGTGCTGACAGCTCAGAGCCTGGAGCTTGCTTCTGATTCTGTGTTTCCCACTCTCTCTACTCCTCCCCCACTCGTGCTTTCTTTCACTCTCAAAAATAAATAAACATTAATTTTTTTTAAATAAATAAAATCTCTAAGCTAAGGAGAATAGCATCTTTAGATACCTCTGTCTCTTCCACTGACATATCTGTTTCTGTCATCATATCTTGTATCTGATTCTCCCTCTTTGTCTTACCAAAACACACGTTACATTGACCACACCAAGAAGAGTTCCCCTTAATTTATTCACATTAGCAAAGTTCGTTTTTTCTAAGTAAAATAACGTAATAGAGGATGGACATTTGGAGGGGTGCAGTAAATGCAAAATAGTTTGTTTATTTACTTATTTTTTGGTAGGGAAAAGAGTGACAATCAGGATCTACTACTCAAAAACTTGCTCCAGATACTAAGGAATTAATTGTAGCACCCTAGTTTTATAAGGAGTTTAAAAATTATCTAAATAGATCACATGAAAAAATACAGAATAGAATAGAATTTGAATTTTTTTAATCTAGCAAGCTATAGAAAAATTTAAAAAAAAACTTTTACTTTTGAAGGTAGTCTATTTTCAAATTTAAAGTCCTACAAAGCAATATGAAATAATTCATTGTTCTTACCAAACTTACAAAAGCTCTTTTGCTTACCAAACCTAATATAATTGGGGGAAATGTATGGGTACAAGTAAAACATTCTTTAGATCATGTTCAAAGCCTTATTAACATTATACCTGAAACAATAGGTCATTTTACCTCATTCATTTACTAAAATAGCCATTTACAAGTTAAGTAAATTTTGAGGTGAGCTTACATTTTCTTGTATTGCATGTTTTAGTGTAAGCTCAGTGGCAGGGGTACTATATCGATGATTAAGTTTTTGTGTAGCAACCATTGCAAGATAGTCTTGGTGCTTCATACATTTTTATAATTATTAACAATAAAAGAGGTGCATTTTATATGATGACATATAATGGGCATATAACAGATGCATACTTGAAGACGTTTAAAATCTATATAAACCATCTCAATCAAGATAATGCAAATATTGTAGTCAATAGCTTGTGACTCTAATCCTGACAACCACTGATTTGATTACTCTAACTATAGCTTACATTTTACATTTTATACATTTACATTCTGTACATTTTATAAATGGAATCAGTATATGTAATTTTTTTATATTTTGTCTGATTTCATTCATCATTCTGTTTTGAGATACACCCCCATGCATCACTAGTGGATTAATTATTTCTCAGAAATTCAGTTGCTTAAAACAACTATTATCTCAGTTTCTATGAGTCAGGAATCCATGGCTTTTTGGGTGTCTCTGATTCGGAATCTTTCATAAGGCTGTGATCAAGTTGTCCACTGGGATGCAGTCATCTCAAGGATAAATTATTCAGAAAATCCACATTCAAGTTCACTCTCATGTCTGTTACTAGGCTTCAGGTTCATGCTGGGTATGGGCTGGAGACACCAGTTTCTTTTTTTTTTAAATTTTTTATTAATGTAAATTTCTGAGACAGAGAGAGAGAGGCAGAGGGGGAGGGACAGAGAGAGGGGGAGACACAGAATCAGAAGCAGGCTCCAGGCTCTGAGCCGTCAGCACACAGCCTGATGCGGGGCTTGAACTCACAAACCATGAGATCATGACCTGAGCCGAAGTCAGTCACTCAACCAACAGAGCCACCCAGGCACCCCATGGAGACACCAGTTTCTTGCCATTCAAGCTTTACAGGGATTCCCTTGCAGACAACTTGCCTCTCTAGAAGCACCAAGAAAGAGAGTGAGAGCAATAGAGTTATAAATGACAAGAGTGGGCAAGTGTTACAGAAGCAAGTATCTTTTTATAATCTATTTTTCAACATGACAACCCATCACTTTTACCTAATTAAGAGTTACTATGTCCTACACACATAAGGAGAGGAAATTACATACATGTTTATATAGCTGGAGATGGCAATCATTATGGGTCATTCCAGTCTCTGTCCATTACAGGCTGCTGCTATCTGACACCCCAGTGATTCATATTCTTCCTACCAAATACACTCATCTTCACCCAGGTCTGCACAAGTATCATCCCATTATGGGTTAATTCAAAATACAGGATCTCATTCTCTCATCCAAGTTCAGCTGGAGATGAGGACTTTTGGGGTGTAAGTCCTTAAGTTCACATCTTTAAATAAGTTCTTCTTGGTCTGTGGTTCTGTGCAAGTATAAAACATTTTATTTTCCCACCACACACATAATGATGGGACAGGCACGAAAAACAACAAAACAAAAGAAAACAAAACACTATTCAAAAAGGATGAAGTTGGAGACACAAAGGATTCACTGCTCCATGGGACTTCGAAATTCAATCAAGCAAATACTAGAGGTTCCTTAATTAGTTCTTAGGATGTAGGAATAATTTTCATGAATCCACCTTCTGGATTCATTTTCTCCGTAGGCTGTGTTATTCTTCCATACTTTATATAAAAGTTAGGATATGTGCACCGCTGAGTGGTTTTCTTGGCTGGCGTCCCACTGTTAAATTTTGGAGATCAGTCTCTTCCAAAATTTTTGAAGAAATGTCCCTGTTACATTGCATCATTTAATTAAATTATCAAACTACATTAGAACATTTGTTAATTCAAGTTGCCGTTAATCTGTGTGCGGGGTCTATTTTTGGGTTGTCTATTCTGTCCCTTTAATCTGCTCACCTCTATTACAACCAGTGTTGTTACAACAACCAGTGTTGTTTTCTTGTTAGACCTGAAATCAAATAGTTCAAATATGCCAATTATGCTCTTTTTTTCTCTTTTTAAAAATTTTTAATGTTTATTTATTTTTGAGAGAGAGAGAGTAAGAGTGTGAGTGGGGGAGAGGCAGAGAGAGAGAGAGGCAGACACAGAATCCAAAGCAGGCTCCAGGCCCTCAGCTGTCCACACAGAGCCTGATGTGAGGCTCAAACCCACAAACCACAAGATCATGACCTGAGCCAAATTTGGGTGCTTAACCTACTGAGCCACCCAGATGCCCCTCTTTTTTGTCTAAAAGTATTTTGGCTATTTATTATAAGTCAATGGCAATTTTCATATAATTTTTAGAATCTGCTTGTTAATTTCTACTATTGATGGAATTTCATATACTCTATGGATCACTTTTAGGGAAAATGATAATTTTATGGGTACTTCCAATACTTGAGATTGCTTCTCTTATTTTTGTAAGCAATGGTTTGTGATTTTCAGTAAAGAATTCTTCACACATCTTTATTTAAATTTATTCCTAATTTTTTAGGCTTTTCGATGCCATCATAAATGATATTGTTTAATACCTTAATTTTATTTTTCTTTTATTCCTAATGTGCTGAATGTTGTATCATAAATGTACACTGACTTCTGTTAAATACCTCTTATGCATCTATTGAGATAACCATTTAATTATTTTCTTAATTGTCATAACGTGGTTAAATGTATTATTTGATTTTTGAATGTAAAATTTTTCATTAATATGGTAGACTCACTTGCTCATGGTATGCTATTCATTTTATATGATTCTGGATCCTATTTGCTAATATATTATTTTAAAAAAATATGCCCTGCATTTCTCTAAAAGGTACCTGACTATTTTCCTGGATTAATATCATACACTGTAAGTTTTTGTTCATTTTAAATTTATTGAGACTTGTATTATCAAGTATATTCTCTTGGTGAACTTTCCCTGTGTACTTAACAAGAATGTGTTATATGCAGTTGTCAGGCTTTGTGGTTTGTGAAGTCAGCTGGGTCAGATTGATGGATGCCACAAGTGTTTCTCTCTCTTTTTACAAGTTTGTGTATTTTCACAGTTACTGATGGTGAGGTGTGAAATTTACCATCTCTGACTGTGTATTTCCATATTTCTCTTATTATGCCAATTTTTGATTCATGAATTTTTGTGTTCTATAATTATGTCTATGTGTATTTAGGATTTTTCATGCTCTAAATGAATCACAAAATTCTCTCTTTTAACTCTTGTAATATACTACGCATTGATGTATATACTTTGTCTGATATTCATAAACTTGCTTTTCCAAGTTTATAGCTTGCTTGTGTATCATTTTTCAGCCTTCAGCCTTATGCATTTTCATTTAAAGCACATTATTGTAGGGGCACCTGGGTGGCTCAGTCGATTAAATGTCTGACTCTTGGTTTTGGCTCAGGTCATGATCTCATGGTTCTGGGACTGAGCCCCACCAGGCTCTATGCTGACAGCACAGAGGTTGCTTGGGATCCTCTGTCTTCCCCATACTTCCCCTCCCCACCTGCCTTTCAAAATGTGTTGAAAGAATATCCTTCTTCTGTTGAATTGTCCTGGAATATATATTGAAAATAAGTTGACCTTAAAGATATAGGTTTATTTTTGGACTCTCATTCCTATTCCACTGATTTGTACATTTATTCTGTCCCAGAACCATATGGTTTTGGTCACTATAGCTTTGCAGTAAGCTTTTATATCTATAATAGCTAGCCTTCCAACCTCATTCTTTTTCAATACTTTTTTATACTATTTAGGTTACTTTCCTTTTCCATATTAATATTTGAATAGCTTGTCAATTTCTACAAAAAATGTGGGATTTTGGCAGATATTCCAATAACTAAATAGTGCAATTTTAATATTCTAATTTTTCAGCCAATGAACCAGTGGTGTCTTTTATTTAGGAAATTTACTTAGGAAATGCCTTTCATTTGTTATTTAGTTTTTAGGAAGAGTTTGTAGTTTTAAGTGTATAAGTTTGCTCTGCTTTTGTTAAATTTATTTCTAAATATTTCATTGTTTTGGATACTATTTTAAACTTCTTAAATTTTGGGTTCTTTACTGCTAGTTTATAGAAGTAAAATTTATATTTTTATATTCATCTTGTATCCTGAAACCTTGCTGCACTTTTCTTTAGCACTATTAATTTTTGGCAGACTGCTTGGTATTTTGTATGTAAAAAGCCATGCCATGTACAAATAGAGATGCTTGTTTTCTTCTCTTCCAAATCTTTTTTTTTTTTTCCTTACCTAATCACCCTCGCTACAACTTTCAGTACCCAGTTGAATAGAAATGCCAAGAGTGGATATTTGGAGTGCTTATGATCCCCAGAGAAAAACTTCACTCTTTCACCATTAAATATGATATTAACTGCTGTTCTATTACAGATGCACTTAATCAGGTTGAGGACATTCTCTTTTATTTCTAGTTGGTTGACTATCATCAAATAATGTTAGATTTTGCCAGATGTTTTTTTTTTTTTTCTGACTCTATGAGATAATCATGTAAGTTTTCTTTACAATGCTTATATTGTATCATATTGATTGATTTTGGTATGTTTTATGCAACCTTGCATTCCTGGCTAAATCATACTTTATCATGTGTGTATTTTTAAATATACAAAACATATATGTTTCTGGATTTGATTTGCAGATGTTTTGTTGAGGATTGTTGTACCTATAAGGTAAATTTGTCCGTAGATTATTTTTTATTTTTTATTTTTTTAATGTTTATTTATCTGAGAGATAGAGAGACAAAGTGAGAGCAAGGGAGGGGCAGAGAGAGAGGGAGCCACAGAGTCTGAAGCAGGCTCCAGGCTCTGAGCTCTCAGCACAGAGCCCGACGTGGGGCTCAAACTCACTAACCATGAGATCATGAACTGAGCCAAAGTCCAACGCTTAACCGTCTGAGCTACCCAGGCGCCCTCCTCTTTTGTGATATTTTCATCAGGTTTTGGTGTCAGTATTATGATGGCCTCATATAATGAACTGTAGTCCACATCTCTTATTCTGTCTTTTGGAGAAGTTTAAGAAGGAATGATGATAATTATTTCACTGTTGGATGGAAATCACCAGTGAGGCTATCTCTTCCTGGACTTTTCTTCCTGAGTTTTTAATTGTCATTTTAGGATGTTGCTTTTCAAGACTACTGTATAACTTTGGGGGAGGGAGGGAGATGGAATTAAGGCACATTAAAATATCATAGAGATTACTGTTCACACCAAGATTCAGCTTTTTTTCTTGCTTACATTCTCCCTGGAATGGTACAAGTCTTTGGTTAATTTCCAGAGAGCTGAAAAATTGATTCTTAGAATTCTAAGCATTGCCAGAAATCTCATTGCTTTTATGGAGAAAGTTCTAGAAATCCTTAGTCCACCTTTTTTTGCTGAAGTCTCCAGTACATTTACATTTAATGTAATTATTGACAAGGCTGGTAGACATCCATACTGTTTTTGTTCTTGGATTGTCGGGTTTTTTGTTCGTTAATGTTTCTTCCTACCTTATCTTAGTTTACTCACATTTAAAAAAATAATTCTTTTAAACTCTCTGTAGACTTTTTTTCAGTTATTCATCACTTTATTAATTTGTAGTGTTTGTCACTACTCCTAAACAATACACATAAATAGCATAGCAAAATCTGTTTTGGAATCCATATTGGACCACTTCACATGTGGCACTTCTCATTTGCCACTGATCCCTCTGCCCACCTCACATTGGATACTTCTACTTTCCAACTTCCACTTTACCATTCAAATATTCCCCTTCACAATTGGAGTTCCAGTAAGGCAGTATGCTTTCTTCCCATTTCATTTTTTTCTTCCTCTGTCATATCTTTGAGTCAAATCACCTAATAAAACTCATCTTACAATGTTGTTAATTTTGCTTTAAATAATCAGTTGTATGTTTAAACTGAAAATTTTACCTCATAGTCTTTAAAATATTTACCTCTTCACTGACCACTTTTAGATCTCATCCCTGCCAGTCTCTGAGCCAAGTTTCCTCCTGTATTGTTTGAATGTCTTACCTCTTTTTAAATATTTATTTTTTTATTTGATATCATTTAATTTTTTTAATGTTTATTTATTTTTGAGAGAGAGAGACAGAGCATGAGTGGGGGAGGGGCAGAGAGATAGAGGGAGACACAGAATCCAAAGCAGGCTCCAGACTCTGAGCTGTCAGCACAGAGCCCAACGCAGGACTTAAACTCACAAACTGTGAAATCATGACCTGAGTTGAAGTCGGACACTTAACCAACTGAGCCACCCAGGTGTCCCTGACATCTTTCAATGTATCATGAATTCTTTATAAAAATTCCTCTCATCATATTTCATTCTTTAATAACATTTATTGAAAATAGGATGCGTTGGGTGTTGGGGATGTAGGAGTGAGTGAAATGTGGCTGCTGTCCTCAATGAGAATCAAGTGAATTGGGAGATGTGGGGCATTTCACTGGAAATAAACCATAAAATGGTAACTGCTGAATGATAGGTAAGCGAGGGATTCTTTTACATCACAAAGGAAAGACAGCGTATTTGGATGAAAAATTGAGGGACAACTTCACAGAAGATAGGAAACGACTTACTTCTGGTCAAGTAAATTGAAAATATGTAGTTTGAGGAAATCACGTGTGGAGAGTAGGCACATTAGAGGCCAGATCATCCACGTTAGTTTGACTAAAATTCGATGTGAATAGTGAAGTGCCTGAAGATTAAATCACACACGTAGACAAGCACCCAGTGAGGATGTCTGCCATCTAAAGGCTGTGGTACATTCTCATGTTTTATTTAAGAAAGGATAAAATCACATTTTAGAAATAACACACTGGACTCTAGTGTAAATGCAATGTGCGTGGAACAGAAACAGGAAGAGAGGTAATGAGACCACTCAAGGGAAACTGCAATAATCTCAGAAAGTAGGAGAGCTTGGATGAACTCTGGTAACTGTTGGAGAGAAGGGGTGGGGGTGAGGGGATTTTTAAAGAAACAGATTCACAAGAATTTAGAAAGTTTTTAGTGAGGAGAAGTGGAAAAATAAAAATCATCATTAGTGCATACAAGGCCATGTCGAATGTCTGAGAGGGTTATAGCTCTGGTTATTCAATCTGAGAAGAAGAGAGAAAGTCAAGAATGAGGTCAGAGCTACAGCTGAGTAAATTGGACTTTATGATTCAAACATTTCAATAGCATTCCATTCTGAAAAGTTTAACTGAGAGGAAAATTGTATACAATAACAGACTACAGAATTTTATTTCAACATGCAGAGTTATATGTATGTAGCTCAGGGTTAAGTAGTCCCTTATGTCACAGAAAAACTTAGCAAGACACTTTGAACTGTATCCCTATTGTGTCTCAGTCCACAGTTTCTCTCCATTAAAAAAGCTTCCATATTTCCATGTCTTGCATTTCCAAAGTTAGGAACCAATATCTGAGAGTTCTGCATTCTGCTCCCTTATGTTGAGTTAGCTTTATCATGTTTTTAAATTAGCCTTCTCCTCAAAAAAAAAAAAAAAAGTTGGTTAATAACTAGGTGGTTTTGGGTAACCTTAGAACAATTTATATTATGTGATAGGATTAAATCCACAACAGATGAATAAGGAAAATGTTTGATGAGAATTATTTTTTTTTAACGTACAACTTTTATCCTTTGATAGAAATGGGAAAACAGGAATACAGATGGAGACTTTGAGTCCTTTCCTCTGGGAAAACTTCCAAGCAAGGGAAAATTAGTTTCACCTCATGCTTCTATCAGAACTTTCCCTACTCTGGATCTGTTGCTCTTTCTTGCTCACTGCACTAAAAACTTCTTGAAGGTGAGGGACCCTGTCTGATTTATATCAACACATTGTTTGATACATAGTAGGGATGCAATTTTTTCTTCCATTCTGTTACAGTGCATTGGTTTTAAGCCTAGAAATAAACACATGGACCATGTTGATAGAGACCAAAAGAATAACTGAATAGAGATGCAGGGGGCTTACATGAGGGACACAGGAGGTAGGCAGGGATATCAAAAAATTTCAAGACACACTTCAACAAAACAAGACAACCATTCCAGGAAGCATCACCTACCAGTGCCTGGGCAACTTAATGCAATAGCCTGGGAGTTGTACCTACATTCAAGATAGAATGTAGCAACCTTAGGCATGGCAGATGGATGGATGGATGGATGGATGGATGGATGGATGGATAGATAGATAGATAGATAGATAGATAGATAGATAGATAGATAGATAGATAGATTCGTAAACATCTCAGAGTGAGAATCAAGCAAAGGTTAGACCCTATGCATGGAAATGAGATGCTGCTTGAAATTTTCTAAAGATTCTTGTGGCTTTGAGAATGGGCTGCCACATATTGTGATTTTTCTCCATTATTGGCCCAGATATAACCCAAAAGTGTTCTTCAGTAACAATGGGAATATATATACTTAAAAAGTAATAGATATTTATTCAGTCAGTTAAACTGAAAGGCATAAAAGGAAATTGACTGGCTCACTGCAGTGTATGCTTTTTTCTGCCCTCCCTCAAGCCTCAGTGGCTTAGATTATAATCTATCCTAACTCCATACATCCATGTTAATAAATATGAATATACTGTACATGTAATTTTTGTTATTTATACTTTAAGTAAGATCTCAGTTTCTATATTATTACACAGCATGGCTTTCCCATCCACAACAAATTATAGATAGTTCTTCAGAGCTAGCATATTCATATTCTTTTAGTGATAATTCATTATTTATAAAATAATCCCCCTCCAGATGGACTTTTAGATTTTTTTTTTGCCTCTGAAATAATCATTATTATTCCTATATAAAATCCCTTATACACAGATGTTTTAATTTCTCTTGTTAAAACAAGACACTGGTGTGCTTAGTTTTCCTTCTACCTGACTAGGGGCTCTTTATCTTTCTCGTCCCTCTGGCTTTTTTTTTTAAATGTTTTATTTATTTTTGAGAGAGTGCAAGTGGGGGAGGGGCAGAGAGAGGGGGGACAGAGGATCAAGAAGCAGGCTCTGCACTGACAGCAGCGAGCCGGATGTGGGGCTTGAACTCAAAAACCACGAGATCATGACCTGAGCCGAAGTAGGACTGAGCCACCCAGATGTCCCCCTCTGGCTTTTTAATTTTGAAGCACTACAGGTTTCAGTCCTCAGTTCTTCCCTTTGCACCTACGTTTATTTCATTGGTAATCTCATCCTGTTTCATAGCTCTAAATACCACTTTTGTGCTGGCTGTCTCCCAAATTTATAAGCCAACCATATTTGTCTTTGAACTAGAGACTGCATATAAAAAATGGCCTCTACATCTCTACTGAGATCGCCAATAGAAATACCAAGATTAGCATGTCAAAATTCAATTCCTGACCTTCCCCTTTCTATTTCCTGTACCTGTATCCTTCCATATCCCATTTGATTAAATTCTGAACTCTTCATAACTGTGTAGCCAAGCACCTAATATCTGTGCTTGAATTCTCCTTTTTCATAAATCCCATACTACTCCTTTAGGGAAACTTTGTGTGCTGTTTCTTTTTAAAATGTGTGTCCAGCATTACTGAGATAGAATTGACATATAGTATCGTATAAGTTTAAGTATACAATGTGTTGATTTGATACACATATATGCAAAATGATTAGCATTATAGCATTAGTTAAAACCATGTCACATAATTACCGTGTCTTTTAAAAAAATTTTTTAATGTTTATTTATTTTGAGAAAGAGACAGAATGTGAATGGTGGAAGGGCAGAGAAAGAGGGAGACAGACTCCAAATTAGGCTCCAGGCTCTGAGCTGTGAGCACAAAGCCTGACATGGGGCCCGAACTCACTAACCGCGAGATCACGAACTGAGCTGAAGTCAGATACTTACCTGACTGAGCCACCCAGGTGCCCCTACCATGTCTTTTCTGTGGTGAGAACATTGAAGGTCTGCTCTCCTAGCTTTCTCATACACAATACAGTATTGTTAACTATAATCGTTCTGCTGTGCATTAGATCCCCAGAACTTACTCATACCTGGGAGTTTGTACTCTGACCATCACCTTCCCTTCTTCTGCACTCCTCGGTCCTGGGAATATCATTCATTCTATTCTGTGTTCTAAGAGTTTGACTTTTCAAAATTCCAGAAAAAAAAGTGATATCATACAATATTTGTCTTTATCTGCCTGACTTATTTCACTGAACATAATGCCCTCAGTATCCATCTGTGTTATTGCAAATAGTGGAATGTCCTTCTTTCTCATGGCTGAATACTATTCTTGTAGGGGTGGGGGAAGTGCAGTGGGTGTATATGTATTTCCTTTATCCATTCATCTGTTAATGGACACTCAGTTTGTTTTCATTTCCTGGCTATTGGGAGTAATTCAGCAATGAACATGGGGCTGAAGATAGCTCTTTGAGATAATGATTTCATTTCCCTTGGATTATATACCCCGAAATTGCTAGATCTTATGGTAGTTGTATCTTTTCACGTTTTTGAGGAAACTTCATACTGTTTTCCATAGTGGCTGCACCGATTTCCATTCCCACCAAGAATGCACAAGGGTTCTCTTTCCTCCACATCCTCCCCAATAACTGTTACCTCTTTTTTGTTTTTAATAATATCCATTCTAACAGGTGTGAGGTGATATCTCAGGGTGGTTTTGCTTTGCATTTCCCTGATGGTTAATGATGTTGAGCACCTTTTCATATACTTCTGGCCATTTGTATATCTTCTCTGGATAAAAATGTCTGATCAGATTTTGTTTTGTTATTGGTTGTGTGAATTTTTGATATGTTTCGGATATTAACACCTTATCAGGCATATAATTTGCAAAGATTTTGTCCTATTCCCTAGGTTGCCTTTCCATTTTGTTGATGGTTTTATTTGCTATGCAAAGGCCTTTTATTGTGACGTAGCTCCTCTGGCTTATTTGTGCATTTGGTGTTGCATTTGTCCCAAAATATATTCACGAATACTCCATTTCTTGTCACTTTCACCAGCACCTGGTCCGTGCTGTCATCCTCGGTCAGCGTGTTACCGAAGCAGAAGTCTATCAGTTCTCCCTGCTTTCATTTTTGTTCCTCTACTTTCTGTTCTCAGTAATGAAATGGACGTGATCCTTTTGAGATGTAAATCACTTATGATGCTCCCCTACTCAAAACTGTCCAGTTTCTCTTTTTTCTTGTGCAGTGGTCCTCCATGATCTTCCTTCCAGTTATAGTACCCCTACATCCATGGAGGATACCTTCCAGTACCCCCAGTGGATATCTCGGAGAGTACCGAACCCTATATATACTATGTGAGTTTTTATACATACGTACGTGTAATAAAGCTTATAAATTCGGCACAAGGGATTAATGACAATAACTAATAGAACAAGAATAACAAATATGCTGTAATACAAGTTGCGTGAATGTGGATATGGTCTCTCAAAAAAATATCTTGTACTCTACTCACACTTCTTATTGTGATGTGGGATGATGAAATGACTGCGTGAGGAGATGAACTGAGGTGAACGACGTGGCCGTTGTGATGCATCCTTAGGCTACTCTTGGTCTAGTGATGATACATCAGAAGGAGGACCATCTGCTTCTGGACCACAACTGACAGTGGGCAACTCAAACCAGGGAAAGGGAAACCACAGAGAAGGGGAGACTACTGTATTTCTCTGATGTCTTCTACAACTCTCCTCTGTCCATGCAACTCTGGTCACACTGGCTTCCTCACTGTTTCTGGAATCTGCTATTCATGTTCCTAACTTGACCCTCTTGCTTTTTCTGTTTTCCCTGACTATAATGCTCTTTCCTATAATATGAACTTGGCTCACTTACCTTACCTCCTTCAAGAATTTATTAAAATGTCATCTTTTTAATATGCCTTCTCTGATTCCTTTATTAGACTTTATTGTTGCTATCACAAATTACTGCAAAATTAGTGCCTTAAAACAACACAGATTTATTTTCCACTAGTTTTATAGGTCAGAAGTTCAACATAGTTCTCACTGGTCTAAAATCAAGGTGTGAGGAGAGCTCATTTCCTCTAGGGAACAGTCCATTCCTTGCTTTTTCCAGCTTCAAGAGGCCTCCCTTAGGTCTTGCATGATGATTTTTACATTTTAGAACCAGCAATGAGGTGCTCACTCTTTCTCACACTTCCATTTTCTCTCCCTCTCTCAACCAGCTGGGATCAGGTCTTCCTTTGTAAGGACTCATGTGATCAGAATTGTCCCAGCTAGAGAAACCAAGGTAATCTCCCTGTCTTAAGGACCTTGACCTCAATCACATATGTGAAATTCTTCTTACCATGTAAAGTAACATATTCACAGGCTTCTAGAATAAAGACATAGATATCTTTGAGGGGCCAATGTCCTGCCTAGCATACTCCCTTATTTAATATTGGAATCTCTCTACACCTTCCCATTCACCTCTGATATTTCTTTCTCTCTCTCCTTTTTAAGTGGGGATCTTGTCACTTTCTCACACTATATATATATATATATGAATATATATATATGAATATATATATATATTCATATATATATATGAATCTCCACGTTAGTGATGTATTTAACTACTGAGTACCAGGACTGGAACATAGCAGATGCTCCAAAAACATTTGTTGGACATATACTTCTAATAGTGATTGCTAGATTAAATTATAATCTTACATTTTATTGTCAGATACATTTTCTAAATGTTTGAAGCCATTCCCATTTCAATTTTCCTTCCCTCCCCTTTCTCTATGCATCTACTGCTTTCTGATTTGAGCAAAGGGCTAAAATGAACAGTAATGAGAGAGTTTTAATGGGGATGAAATGCCAACCCCTGTGAATATGTGGACAGTGTTTTGGACCAGTATTTGGGGCCGGAATTGTACTCATGTTAGTACACTCTGAGATTTCTTTTTCTTTAAAACCAGCTTCCAGGGCCATCTCTTTCTCAGCTAGACCCTAATTGGCAGATGGAAGAACAGAGATTAACTCTGATATCAGAGAATAGGTCCTCCTGTGCCTCATATATCTCATTCCAACTTTAATCGATTGGCTAGTTTTTGAGGGTTTCCAACACTTAAAAGTGAAATTCTCAACCACTGACTTACCTCCTGCAGTGCCCCAATATTTGGCACACCCAGATGGGGCTCTCTAGAGGATATCTGAAGGATATGGAATTATAGCAACTCAGACTTCAGAGATATCTTATAGTTTTTTTTATCTTGTACGTTAATACCCTTAATCTGGGGTTCAGGGGATATAATAAACACGTGCTGCTTCCTGTTCTTTTCCCTCTTCCTCCTCATTCATTAGTTTCCTTCTCTGAGAATACTGATTAAGAAGTTAAAAGTGAAAAACTGAAATTCAACGGGAGGCTTTTACATGTTGGCAAGGAGCTCCGATGTTTCTAGTTCAACAACCACACCTATTTCCTTACTCTCACCTAATTTCTTACCCTTTTAATTAATTGACCTTAGATATGTGGTTGAAGAGAGTACTTCATCACTATTTCTAATGTAACTTTTTTGCATATTAATTGATGCATAATTAAAACTGACGGTTCTGTATTTTTCTTGCACAAGATAGATGTTAGTTACCAAGAGACTAATATGATTTGAAATGTTTTTTCCTCTTTACATCAATTACTTATTAACAGTTCAATTGAATTTTGTTTCATCTACTTATTGTTTGAAATATAACACGTTGTGGAATAAAGGGTGCATAATAAATTTTAATAAGATGTATTTCATGTGATCCTTATATTGCATCATTTTATGTGTTGGAAAAATAATCATAGTGGGATTACTATGCAATGTTTACTGCTGGCTTCCCCTGGAATGCTGTAAATATAAGTTTCCTACTCATAAAAAAATTACATAAAATATGTAGTTCAAAATATTATCGTTTTAAGTCAGTGACCTATCTTTTTAACGTGGCTTGAAGTCTTCACTAAAAGCAACTTTTGAAATTAATTGCTCTGCCATCATCTTCTTAACCTTTTAAAGTTATTCTTCCCTAAGGGATAGAATATTATCTTAGTGAAGAACTCTGTAGTTGGAGTGAAAGCTATAAATTTTTAGGTCCTGATCCGAATGTGGTCCAGGGTGAATAAATAGTTTTCCAGGGGGAACTCGTGTGAGTCATATTAGCTTTCCAAGTGCCATAGGTTACTACTTAACATAAGAAAGAGACAATTTATTAAAGCCATGCCAGAGAAGTGGTCATTTTGCTTTACTTGAGTGGTTTCATTTTCTTTCTTCATTCTCCTCCCCTTTTCTGTTTTCTAAAGAGTAGTTCATTAACCCTACTTTATTATGTGATCACGTACGCGAGCATTGTCCCTTCTTGCTTTAGGACAACATTGTAACATCTGTCCTTCAGCATAAAAAATATCACTCACTTTGCAAAATCTCATGACTTGGAGAGTGTACTCCTACCACTGTGTGTTATAAAACCCTGCCACTGTTTTCTCTCTGTTATTTCCAGACTGTCTGCCAAAAAGAGTTCGATACTGATGACTAACATCAACTTTGTCTCCCAAATATTTTTACATGTCAATGTACAATATGATGAAAATCTCTCTTAAATAGCATAAGAGCTAGCTCGTCTTACAACATCATATTTTGCTGTTGCTAAGTCAGCCCCATGTCTATATCCAGAGTATTTCTACTGCATGTGCCCTACTTCCGCTTCTTGCCTTTGGTGTTTTATTGTTGCCCACATTCAGAGACAACACATCTCTCCTTTGGTTATCCATATTACTTGATTGTCTGCATCAAAGAGCTTCCTGTCCCTATTTTAAGATTACGCCCACTACTACCGCCATTCCTGCTCAGCCATTTTATTCATTCATTCATTCATTCACTCACTGATGCATCATCTGTTGCCTTAAAAAAACGAATATAAAACATGCTTTTCCAGATATTAAAGCTCACTTATGAAGCTGATTTTTCTCTATAGCTGGTTTTTCTCTAAGGCTCCATCTCTGTTACAAAGGATGTATTCCAACCAACCTGAACATTTGGAAATGGGTGTACGATAGATGAGGGGTCATCCTGAGAGTGGGTTACTTTGTTGTTTCACAAATGTTGATCATCCTAATCATATAAGCTATTCATTTGCCTAAATGCTATTGTAGTAGCTTCCCATCAGTGTTAACATAAAAACTAGTCATTCCAAGATTCAGCTAGGCCCGCTGAGAGATTTAAATACTCCATTATTGGAATGATTATCTGCATTATTTAAACACTCAAGATAAGCATTGTCAACACCTTATAAAATTCAAATACATGTTTGCAACATTTTAATGTAACTTCTACCATGTTATCAAATATTATAAATACTGCTAAATTACAATTCACTGATTTTATTGCACGTCTATTTTCAAGTCAGACATAATTTCTGAAATATTTAGGCTAAGTTGTTTGTTAAATATAAACACTTTATGTGGAACCAGATTCAAGTCTTAAAATCTAAAGACATAAAATTACTGACATTTTCTCCCTTATCTGAATTGCTTACCACAACCTACATAAAGCACAGAGTGTGTTATATTTTTCATAGTGCTTTAAGTTGACAACTTTACTATTTGTTTTATATACTTTCATTGCAAGTCTACATATATAAGGCCATTCTTTAAATATGACCAACTTTTGTAATGCAAACTTTTAACAGAAAATAAAATAATATCAAAATGACCTAAGAACATAGAAGAATATAAAAATATATCCTGATGATAAAAGTCAATCATCACCATCGCTGTCTTTCTGAAATTAGATGATAGAACTACAAGACATTTCCCCAAAAGGGTTTTAATTTCATTATACAGACTTATAATTAATGTATAGTATAACCATAGCTAATAAGACTATCTAATGTTTCACTTCATAACAAGAGATTTTGAGAAAAGGTTTTAAAACCATTTGTTTAAATGAATTTGTTGCTCTGTTTGGGTCACAGATGAAAGCAAAGTTGGAGACTGAAACAGGCCACTCTGTTGATATTTTGCAGGTGTATCTGCTTCAGAAATGATACATTTTTCTTCTAGATGCTAAAAAGATATGGCAAGAAACCAAAAGAAGTGACTAAATACATTTCCATCCATGCATGCAATTGTCTCCACACAACTCATGCTGCATTCTTCTTTTAGCTGTTAATTTACTCATGAAGTGTGAGTCTTTGAAGGCTGTGTTTTTCATACATTGCTAATGCATTTTTCTTCGTCTTTATAAACGCTCCAAAAATCAGTTTTGAAAAGATGACGATTTGTGGAATCTTGCTAGGTGATTCCCATCAGAATTTGTCCCTGTTTACACCTTATGTGTTTTCAAGAAAGAGACAAGATTATTTAGGATATACTACAATTTATATTTAGTTGCCTTCATTTTACCATGGAATAGTCCTTTTGTCATAGTTTATTATATTTTTCTATATTTTCTCTTTTTGAAAACGTCTTCTAAGGGTTCAGAGACTTTAAAATAATCCTTGAAAATTTTCTCTTTATTATGGTAAGAAATCCAAAACTTAGGCGAACAAGGTTACATTGTTTTCAATGTTTCCAAGTGTCACAATTGAGCAAAAGGTGAGTAGTTGAGGTTAGGTTACCAGAAAGATGTCATATGAAGGATAACTTCAGATCTCTCAAGAGAAACAGTTCTTCAAATAGATGTGTGAGATTTAAGAAAAATTGTGGTTCTTTCTAGCTAGAAATATAACAATGGCACGTATGCAAAGATGGCAGAAGTTACAATAGATTAAGAAGTATGAATCACATGCAGGTTAAAAGCATTTCCTGATGCTTAAATGACAAAAAAGTGGTTTATAATTATCTTAATATGTATTTACCTTTCTTATTAAATACTTCTTCGCTAGTGAAATGTTCCTTTTGCAGTATCTATTAGTATAATATTCCACTTTTATTTTAATAAATGAGAATTCATTAGTGTATTTCTATTAGTTAAAAATTAGGACCATGTATTGAGTAAATCAAGCACTCCTATTTAAATTTTCAGTTAAAGTTTTATAATAATAATAAAAAAATTATTCTGTGTTTTCTTTCATTCTAAATCTGAACAATTAATCTGTAATATATATATTTTTATTTTTCACATTATAATATTAATTTCTCTATAACAAATAAGTGCCTCTTTTGTGGAAGTTTTTAATAATTTGAATCTCATCCTGCCATGTATTCTTTTTTCTTTTTTTTAAATTTTAAGTTTGAAATAAAATGCCAAACAATTAATATAAAAAGTCATTATTCCTGGAAGTATTGCAGGCAACAGTGATTTCCTGGTAATTTCTTTATCCAATTCTATTCTGTGTAGTTAATGCAGTGGTGATTTACTAGATGACATCAAGGGTTATTGTTTTTTTTTTATTTAATTACTATTGCTTATTAATTTCTCTTAAATTGATTATTGGATTTCTTAGATAGATCATGATAAAAGATATCTATATTAATACCAAGCAGAGAAAAACTGCAGAAAAGGAAATGATTATAGCACCATATGGTAGACTGTGAAGGTAAGAAAAGTTATAACCAAACTAAGTTCAAAATTATAGATAATTTTCAGATAACACGACGTGAGGCTGGAATATAATTTCACGCTAAAGTATTTCATTTTTATTTGACAGTTGCACTCCAATTCTGACAAAGGCGATGGGTCTGTCAAGTACATCCTTACTGGAGAAGGTGCCGGAACTATATTTATCATCGATGACACCACCGGTGACATCCACTCAACGAAAAGCCTAGACAGAGAGCAGAAGACCCACTATGTGCTTCACGCCCAGGCTATCGACCGACGAACAAACAAGCCTCTTGAACCCGAATCCGAGTTCATAATCAAAGTACAAGACATCAATGACAACGCTCCAAAGTTCACAGATGGACCATACATCGTTACTGTGCCTGAAATGTCAGATATGGGTAAGAAAAAGCATTATTCACTTTAGCAGTTAATATAGTTTTGAGAATCCAAATGATCATCTTTTGACAACCAGTTTTCAACTTTGTGTGTGTGTTTGTGCGTGGAGAAATCCGAAGAAATTTCGAAACATCTTAATATTTACACGTGGCCTAAAATATTAAAGGATATTGGGTCTAGATGGTATGTTATTTATTAAAATTAATTTCTGAATGCTAAAGTAGAGGTAATGCTTAGGTATCAAGAAAACATCATTAACGGGGAGACATCGGCAATTCTTGCTTAATTGACAGGGTTTTTTAGCCATGTAAATTCTTTATTTATATTGCTACAGAGATATCAACATACTCAAGGTGACAATTTGCATAAATAAAAATAGACACTGTAATGTTTGAGATATTTTACTACATGTCTTTTAAGATTGCTGTTTATGGGGGGTGGAAGGGAGGGGAGGGTGGGTGATGGGTATCGAGGAGGGCACCTTTTGGGATGAGCACTGGGTGTTGTATGGAAACCAATTTGACAATAAACTTCATATATTGAAAAAAAAGGAAATATAAAAAAAAGATTGCAGTTTATGACCCAATTATAACAGCATTAAAAATGTAAGTAATAGCTACATTATTCAATAAAACTTTTTAGATACTCATAAGCATTTACAAAGCTTATTTATCTTAAAACATAAAACAACCCTTAAAGGATTTTTTCCTTTTTGCCTCTGATGTAGCTAGCAGTTGATGTCAGACACTTAAATCTTAGTTGCCATCAAGTGTAGACTCAGTTGGATCCATAGAAGTTTTGATCAGGGGCGAAGAGGAAATTGGATATTTTGAATGTTGACTGTGAGTTCTGCAGAAAATCTAAAATCGATCAGCCCAAAACAACCAGTTAGCCTCGCCAGGACTGGAGACTACAAGTCGTCAAAGCAGTTGTGGTAATGATCACTGAAACAGCATCAAGGAGTATTTATTGAGCACTTACTATATGTCAGGCATTGCATGCCATGTGTAATAATTTCATGCTTGTATCATCATGGACAAGGGCGACATTGTGGTTCTCCTTTTACAGAGGATGAAATTGATACATAGAATTAAATAATTTGCCCAAGATCACATGGTTAGTAAGAAGTGAACCTGGAAAATATTTCTAAGCCAGACAGAGGTTCAGCTCTTAAGTTCCCAATTTTTTTAATATAATTACAAATTTAAAACCTGGTTTAAGCTATTTATGGAATAAATATAAGAAAAATAGTGGATGTTCCAGAATCTGTACAGCTTATTGAGCCAGGGGTGGGGGTCTCCTTCTTGCCATATGGGGATAGATTTGATGTTATTTTGTTTTTGTTTAAAGGATTGGGTTCAGGGATGGCTACATACCATAAGGAGGAAAATTCATCCTAAATTGCCTGAGTAAGGGAATAGACATTTATTTATGCTAGAAATCTAATCTTTAGGGAGTCCAACGAGAATATGCTTTTGAAAAAAAATTCCCTAACACCTCCAAAATATGTACATTAGATACATATAGTGTGAATAAAGACAACGGACAGTTTCCAGGTAGATATGCGTGCCAAAAGTTGAAAAATCTTTGTGACACAGATGGCTGGAGAGTGAAGCAAATGGAAGTGTCAAGAAATGGAAAGTAACCCCATTAACTGAGCTAAAGAGTGGGGCTCAGGTGGAGGACCAGATGTACTCGTGATGCTGACATAATTGAAATAGTGTGATTTTCTCCACACTTGAGGACAAGGTAAATGGGAAATAAATCAATGATTAAACTCTAAAAAACCTAAAACTTTGAATCTTCTAATGAAAACACAAGAACTAAAAAAAAAATTAAGAAGTAGACGAAGGACTTTTCAACGTAAGATAAGAATCCAATAATCAAGAAGACATGAATTTAAATGAATAAGCATTTGAAAACATAGCCATCAAATAATAAAACTAATCCGAATCAAAAGAAAAATGAACTGAAATACTTAAAAACCTTCGTGGCGGACAGAGGACTATTTTGTATTACATAAGAAGATTTTTTTAATAACAAAAAATTCATTAGAACCAAATAAGAAAATGGGGAAATCCCATTAGCAGGAGATTCACAAGACAAAGAAACGTGTTAATTATCCACAGGAAAATACTCAAATTTCACTAGTAATTTAAGAAACCACAAAGGAGGAGGAGAAACCAATGTTCACCTACCAAAGTATGCAAGTCTGATAATTCACAAAGTTGTTAAAGTTGCAAGACTGTTAGCAGAAAGGTGAATTCCCATAGTTTGTTTTTTGTTGTTTTGTTTTGTTTTGTTTTGGATGGCAATTTAACAATATCTTTCAACATTTTAAGGAGAACATATCCATTTGTTGGACAATCTCTATTATAGAGAACTATTTTATGGATGTGTCCACATGGTTATACAAAGATATATGTGAAAGGATGCCCATTATGGTATTATTCATAATAATACACTTAAGGTCTGCTATTAAGGAAGTTTTCAAGTCAATGACTCTTCAAACATATACAGATTTCTTATGCAGCCTTAAAATGAATGAATTTGCATGTATATACATGCTGAAGATCTATATTGTTTTAGTGAGAAAATAAAAGTTTTCAGAAAGGCATGTGGAATAAGCTACAGTTTATTCTAGAAAATAAGGATGCGTTGTGCAGTATATGGGCACATAGGGCATATCTGAAAGAAACCCACATAGTGGTGAGGGTGATTACTTCTAAAAATGGGTTGTGGGCTTTATTTGCTATGAGAGTAATGCATTCTTCTTTATTAGAAACTACATATACATATAGATGTTATTTATAAAGTGATAATAAAAGCTGAAATGCAGGCTTGTGATAAAAACATTTATGTTTAAAAACATTTATGGTGCCTGATAAAATCATTGTTTTTATCATATACTCATTACTTAATTTGTGGATCATCCTGTCATAAGAAAAAAAAAATCTACTGTTTTGTATCTCTTTAATTCTTGAGAGAGAGAGAGAGAGAGGAAAGAAAGGCATTTTATGTGCTAAGAACTGATAGTGGCTGGCAATAAAATGTTAAAAAAATGGAAGGAAGGAAGGAAGGAAGGAAGGAAGGAAGGAAGGAAGGAAGGAAGGCAGGCAGGCAGGCAGGAAGGAAGGAGAAACAAGTCCTTAAATTTGAACAGGCTACAGACATATAAACATAAAATTTAAATATAGTGCTTGATTAGCAAAAATATAAGGGAACCATAAAGTGGAAAGTCCAGCTTGCAAACTTAGAGAAGACATCATCCTCAAATAATTTTACATAGTGTGCATGGGTTTGTAAATAGACAAGGAAAAAATTAAAAGGGCATTACACATAGAAGACACAATAATGCAAAATACTCTTGACCCTTATCTTCCCTATAGGTTTATGGTCTACTTAGGGTTGTATGTGCACGTGCGTGAGTGTGTGTGTATGTTGTTAAGGGGGAAATTAACAGGATTGTCGTACAAATGATGAATTCCTTTCACAGTGCAGCAGACTATACTATGAGAATACAGACAAGGCAGCACAAGAGACATCCTGAGTGTGCAAGTATTTGTCAGATTACTGTTTCTTGTACAGCTGTAGCACTAAGGGATGGTCAGGGAGCCCTCTGACTATGCTGTGTGCTATGTGACCACTGAGCAAAGCATAATGTGGTTGCATGATTCTTGTCAGTGGGTAATAATCAGCAGACAAAGTCTATGGCATTCTGAGTGGTTTCATAAAGAAATATACAAAACAAACTAGAGTGGTTGTCAATGCATGTTTTTCAATGTAATGTTTCTCTTTACCTCTTTGGTTTATATCGTTAAGTTTCAGCTATTATCTAGGGAATCATCTCTCTCTAGATCAGAGTTTTTCAACCTTGCCACTAATTGATGTATGAGACTGGATGATTCTTTGCTGTTCTGTGTATTGTAGGATATTCAGTGGCATCCCTGGCTTCCAAACTTTAGATGCTTAGTACCCTCCCTTCTGTTACCACCATATCACAGTGTCTTTAGACATTGCCAAATGCTATCAAATCCCCCCTCTGGGGGGGGTACTTTCTTAAAGCATTTCAAAATAGAAACATGAATTGGAGAATATGGTATTTGTTAAATTTATAGTCACTTCCAAAGAGACTCTCATATGGTTACAATGTTCAGATCATGTATTTTATGACCAAAAATGATTCTATCTGCTTAGGTCAACAATTTTCATGTTTTTTTCCTTAAATGTTTATTTATTTATTTTGAGAGAGAGAACGAGGAGAGAGTGAGAGAGAAGACACACACACACACACACACACACACACACACAAGCCAAGGAGGGGCAGAGAGAGGGAGAGAAAATCCCAAGCAGGCTCTGTGCTGACAGCAGAGAGCCTGATGAGAGGCTCAAACTCACGAACCCTGAGATCAGGACCTGAGCCGAAATCAAGAGTCAGAGGCTTAACAGACTGAGCCACCCTGGAGCCCCAGCAATTTTCATGTTTAATATTAATTGCCATATTCAAATGCACAATATTGTGAAAATAATGAGGTATACCACTGAATAAAGTTAGGTCATCTGTGCTTATAGAAAAGAAGTATAACAGTGTGGCTCCTTGAGAGTCATTATGACTGTCATTTTTAAAAGAAAATCTACTTGTTGTGTTATAGCATTGATTTAGAAAAGGACCATTTGCGTTGTGATGAATTCCTTGTAAGCTACTGGCTATCATATTGCATTTTTTTTCATTTTTTTTTATTTAAAAAAATGTTATTAAGTAAAACAAAGTGAACATGGATAGACAGAATAACAAAATATTCTGGAGGGTAAAATGTAACTCAAACGGGTCCATGAAGACACTCGCACGCACTTTATCAATGTAAATGTACAATTACTTCACTTTTTTCTCTAATGTGCTGCACATTATCATGCCAAGTGATGATTATTCTACTATTTTGTAGCAATTATTCTATAGAGTAATTGTCTTCTTTGTCCTTTAAACAACTTTAAAGAAGTATTTCTTTAATTTAGATTTTCTGTAACTTTATTAAATGCCTACATTCTTCAGAACTGAGACCTAAGAGGATGAAATAAAAAAGTTAATACCGATTGTTGTGGCGCAAAAAGGAAACTCACTCTGGGATGAAATTATACCTGCCTTTGGAATCAGCAGTCTACTGCATGTGTGGCATTTTAGAAATGAAAGTAGGATAAATAGGATTGTGCTTGGAAACATCATTGCCATTCTCAGAAAGCCACGATAAGGGTCTAAAGACATTTAGTGATGCTAAAATGGCATCTTGTTATTAAAAAGCTGGTAAAGGTGTTTTGATTATATAACTTGATAAATCTCCTTAAAGAAATAATTAAAACTACAATTTTAAAATAATAATTTAAAACAATAATTTCATCTTTTCTATTTTTATAGATACATAACCAAATTTATGCAATTATAATTTTCCTTTCACTGAGAATCAGTAGGTTTTAGTACAAATTTTGATTGTTCTGCAGTCACTCTAAATTTTCAAAAGTAATTACTCTGTATCTAGAAAATTTTCAAGGAAAACCATACTATATCACAACGCAATTTTCCTGAAAGTAAATTTCACATATTTTTTTTCCCACAAAAATTGTATAAATCTTTACCTCTACCCTCTTCTGTGTACTGATGAAAAGATACCTATAAGTAAAACTCACCTAATAATATTTAAGATATTGTAACACATTATAGAAATAATACATCTTAATTTCTGGAAGATAGAACACAATGTTTTATATTTTATTCAGATTATAAGTATGTAATTTATAAACCCTAACCTCAATGGAGCACAGATTCTTAGTTTGGCACATAGAGAAAAGATATGAAATTTACTGCATGACCCTTAAACTCCACAAGGTGCCGTGTCCTTGGAGATGTATTAAAACATCCTAATCTTTTTCATGTATTTGTTCCTCTACAATCTCTAACTCCCAGGCCTATTTCCATTTGCAGCTGTGTTCTTTGTTGCAGGGCAACAAGAAGAGACACCAGCTGTGCTTGCTTTATTGCACTGCTTGTTGGGGGACTGATTTAGTTCTGGCCAAACATCTTGGGAGCTTCACTCTGGATATCATCCAGGATTCTAGTAGCCATTTTAAAATCATTACCCTGGGGCTTAACTTCAGAATGAGATAATTTCAGTGAAATGAGGCTGACACTGCTGTTCTACATGCTAAATTAAAAGTGCATATGAGGAGTCACATTGAACAACTAATGAAGTGGAAATTGGGAGGAAAATTCTAAGTTTCATAACTTTTTTCCCCTCATAACTTTTCCCTTGTGTCAGTTAGCTTGTGTTTGGTAACAAATAAACCCACAACTTAGTGGCTCAAAACAGCATCCATTTTACAGTGAACTATGAGAAGGATATAAATTAAGAAAACAATCCCATTTACTAGAGCATCAAAAAGACTAAAATACTAAGGAATGCATTTAAGAAGGTGAAAAATTTGTATACTAATATCTGTAAAATATTAGTAAAATAAATTGGAGAGGACACAAATAAATGAAAAGGTATCCCATGTTCATGGATCAGAAGAATTAATATTGTTTAAGTGTTCATTCTGTCTAAAGTGATCTACGGATTCAATGCAATCCCTAGCAAAATGTCAGTGGCAGTTTTCACAAAAATAGAATAAACAATACTAATATTTTTATGGAACCTAAAAAGATTCCCTGATAGCCAAAGCAATCTTGGAAAAGAACAAAGCTAGAGGCATCACACTTCCTGATTGCAAGCCATATTACAAAGCTATAGTAATCAAAACAATATAGTATTGGCATAAAAGCAGACACTTAGATCAATGGAATAGGAAGAGAGCTGAGAAATATTCCTGTAAATATGGCCAATTATTGACAAAGGAACCAATAATATATAATGGGTAAATTTCTCCATTTACTCTTTATGAAAATAGACTAGACTTGGAATTCCCTTCTTAAAATTGATCAATTTATAATATAAAATACTTTGCTGGAATAATTTTTTCACCATAAATTGGACTCAAGTCACGAAACTTAAATCTTCACATCATGTTTTTAAAAATATATTTAAAGAGTGATTTTCTTGTGTATACCCCTCAGTGTAGGAAATTGAAATACAAAGCAAACCAATTAGAATTTTGACAATTCTAGATTCAACTTGTGTGCATGTAATGGTAAAAAGTATAATAGGTGTAATTTCCATAGTGGCCAATGGAAGATTTTGTTATATAAATTGACCTTGGAGCTTAACATGTCTCTTGGTGGAGATAATGCTTAAAAAAAATAAATCAGCACAACTTAAATTTCTTCCTAAAAGTAATCTTAGAGCATCCTAGATTATTATTTTGTCACTTACCACCTTGCCTTATAAATGACTTTAAACTTGTATGCTATTTTACTGGCCTCTTGGTTCTTTAACATATTATTTCTTTAATTTCCTTGTCATAAAACATTACAAACATAATGGGCAGTAAATAAACTATATATAAAATAAAAACAAACTGTGTGTATATATTTATAGAGATGGGGAGTTATTATTCCATATGATATTTTCCCTGTATTGTTATCATTTATTCATGAATATAGTTTCCAATTAAAATCATTCTAATTTTTCACAAAAGTTCACTAGTATTTTACATAAATTCATCCTAATAATGACCAATTGTGTTATTTCCTCCTCTCTTCCTCCCTCCCTCCCTTCCTTCCTTCCTTCCTTCCTTCTTACTGGAAGAATAGACCTAACCAAAAATCTCATACTAAATACTTTCCATTAGTTAATTATCACTGATAATCTTAATTAATGTATGCCCTTACCCCTATATTTTAACAAAAGTACGTGATTTGAAATCTTTATAAAATTTTATAAATAAAAAAAAAAGATTTGTGTGTGAAATCAATGTATCAGGGCATATGCTCTTGAAATCTCTTTCTCAAATCGTACACGTGCAAAAAATGCAGCCTCAGGTTTAACTGAACTTGATTCCTAATTCTATTATGAATTTTGTATTTTTTTTTGAGACACCATTTTGGGTGAGTCATTTTTTAGGAATCATATACAGAGTGAAGGAACAGTGAGCCAGGATAGAGTAAAGGCAGAGCAATGAGGTATGAATGTTCAGTGTTCAGGCGTAGAGAGAAGTGTCAGCCTGAGGTTTGGTAGGCCCTGCTCCTAGGTACAGAATAAATGCATAGCAATCAACTATATGTAGAAGGAAGTGATCAGGAATTGGGTAAAAACACTGCAATCAGATATAACTAGGAGACAGAGTAATGAGGCGTAGACAGAAGGCAGAGTGATCAGGTAGAGAGGTCACAGTGAGGAAGAAGAATGTTTGTGCCATTATGGATTCCTGGTGCCATCTATCAGATATCTTTGTACCCACTAGTTTTCAGTGATCAGTCAGTCCTTGATTGGCAGGGCTCCCTGCTGTCTCATTTGTGAGTCCTCTTGAGATCAACTGGGTTTCTCTTGGATACGTTTCATTTCCCTCCTTAGTAAATGGGGAATATTATTCTTGCTCCCTTCTACCGGTAAGGAGAGAACTCAGAAGTTCAGGCTAGTCCCTTTTTTGCCTGCACAAGCCAAGTGGCCTCTTTAAATCTTCTGCTGCCGTGTCTCCTCGAAGCGCCTCTTCTGCAGAAGAGGGCACTAGTCTGAAAGCTGATCACAGCATTACAAGTACATAGCAAGAAATAAGCACACACACAAACATAAGCAGATTTGATGGCTTCTGTTTTATTCAGCTGTGTGTGGCCATTTGTTATGTAGCGATAAGAAATACAACCAAGTAGAAAAGTCTAAATATGCATGAAAGAGCTATGTAGAATGTCACGTGGTTATTGAAATTATATGTGTTTAGTTGGCATGGGAATATTCATGACGTATCATTAGGTGCAAAAGAAGCTGCAAGGTGTTCTCTTTAGTATATACATAATTACATGATAGACATTTGAATACACCAAGATAAAACTATGGAAAGACATACAATACGCTATTAAGATTGCTTTTCTGAAGGGAAATGACACCGCATTTGTATTTATTTTTCTCACTAAGATCATGCTGTACTTCTCTGATTTAAAATACTCAGTTTATCACTGAGGCATAATTTAAACTGTTCTGATATATCTCCCCTTGGCATGTCAAAGAGGATATTCAAAAAAGAAACCATAAATATTTCAAAAAGAAACCATAACAACAAGATAGAGTAACAAAAATGAGTAAGAGATGCTGAAAATTCCTGGAGCGTTGAAAACATTGAAAATTGAATAGGGGAAAAGAGGTCAGATTTATAACCCTGAGGATTAAAGGTGAAAATTGTTCTATCCATGAAAGCCCTAGGAGATTCAAAAACACAGAACGACCTGGGGAAGTCACACAGGCAACTTAATAAATTAAAGCTTTTATAACAAGAAAGACTTTTTTCAATCTCATCTGTGCATACAAAGAAAATGTGTTTCTATTCTATTGTGAAGCTGTTGATGATTTCCCCCTAAATACTTAGGGGTATTGGAACATGGGAATGAAGCAGAAAATAGCTTTCAGTGAACGAAAATTCCCTATCAGAGAGGAACAACAATAAAAAAAGAGTAAAAGAGATTTACCAGGGGGCAAATGTCACAGTCCCTTCTGATGGAAGTCATTCTTCTCTTTTGGGGGACACAAAAGTCCTTGACCCACTGGGCATCCATCCAGCCACACTTATTTAGAGGTAGCATTCCTATTTTAAAGGGTAAGCATCAACTCAATTTCTGTTTGAACTTTAAAATTTTTCAGCTTTATTGAGTTGTAGTTGACCAAAGGAATTTTATTTATTTAAGGTGTGCAACTTCCTATTTTTGATGTATGTGTTCACTATGACAAGATCACCATGATCAAGCTGATTAACATATTCATCATCTCACTCAGTCAACATTGCCTGCCTTCTTCCCTCCCTCCCTCTCCCCCTCCCTCCCTCCATCCCTCCTTACCTCCATCCCTTTCTTCCTCCTTCCTCCCTCCCTTCCTTCCTCCTTCCTTCCTTCCTTCCTTCCTTCCTTCCTTCCTTCCTTCCTTCTTTCCTGTGATGAGAATGAAAGATCCATGTTGTTAGAAAATTTCAAATATGCAATATAGTATTGTTAACTATATAGTCACCATGCTGTTTTCTAAATCTACAGAAACTATTCATCTTGAATAACTGATATTTTATACCATGTGACCACCATCTCCCCATTTCCCCTCACTCCATAGCCCCTGGAAACTATCATTCTACTATCTGCTTTGTGAGTTTGAGTATTTCAGATTCCACATTTCAGTAAGATAATATATCTGGCGTTGTGTGCCTGACTTATTTCCCTTAGCATAATCACCTCCAGTTTTCCCTACATTGTTGGAAATGGCAGGATTTCCTTCTTCCTTAAGGCTGAATAATCTTCCAATATATATTCCATATATTTTTGCTTATTTCACATTTTCTTTAGTCATTTGTTTTTTGATGGACATTTAGACATTGAAGTTGTTTCTATATCTTGCCTGTTGTAATTAATGCTGCAGTGACAGGACAGTGAAAATATCTCTTTCACATATAGTGATTTCATTCACTTTGGATTTATTTACATACTCAGAGGTGGGATAACTGGATCATATGATAGTTCTTGTAAATTGTTGAGGAAACTTTATACTGTGTTTTTTTTAATATAATGGCTATACCGATTTACATTTCCACCAACAGTGTCCAGTGGTACATTTTCTTCCCACCCCTGCCAACACTTATCTTTTATCTTTCTTATAATAGTCATTCTAACAGATGTGAAGTCATATCTCATTAAGCCTTTCATTTACGTTTCCTTGATGATTAGTGACATCAAACAGCAGTGTACCCATTAGCCATTTGTATTTCTTTTGAAAAACATCTATTTGGATCCTTTGCATTTTTTAAAGATTGGATTACTTGTTTTTTGTTTGTTTGTTTTTTGTTTGTTTGTTTTGCTATTGAGATGTATCAGTTTCTTTTAGATTTTCGATATTAAGTCCTTATTAAAAATAAAGTTTGCAAACATTTTCTCCTATTTCCAGGGTTGTCTTTTTACTGTTGACTGTTTTCTATGCTGTGCAGAAGCTTTTTACCTTGATGCAATTCCATTTGTCTATTTTTATTTTTTTTTTCTGTGTTTTGGTGCCATATCCAGAAAATCATTGCCAAGACCAATTTCAAGAAGTTATCTCTATGTTTTCTCCTACATTTCTCCTGTTTCTTTATTCCGACTCTCTCCCTCTCTCTCTCTCTATATATATAGATAGATAGATAGATAGATAGATAGATAGATAGATATGTCTGTTTTTATACTATTTTCATTATTGTGGCTTTGTAATATATTATGAAATCAAGGTGTGATGCCCCCAGTTTTGTTCTTTTTGCTTATTTGTTTTGACTATTAAGGGTCTTTTGTGTTTCCATATGAATTTAGAGGTTTTGATAAGGATTTTATTGAATCTGTGCATCACTTTGGGTGTTGGGGACATTCAAAAAATATTAATTCAACTCATTTTTTAAACACAAAAGACAGGAGTTAAACAAATTGAATAATTATCCATTACAGAGAAACAAAGATAATTCAGATAAAATAGAATAATTTAAATTAAAATTCTAATTTGCTGACACTGAAATCTGAGGTTTTACTGCATTCATTAAACAGGAGTAGACTGAAATGAAGAGCAAAGTTTTCAAGGAACAAAAAAAATTGATTTCTAAAATCAGAGGTGCCTGGGTGGCTTAGTCAATTAAGCATCCAAGTCTTGATTTCAGTTTGGCTCATGATCTTGTAGTTTGTGAGTTCAAGCCTCTTATCAGGCTCTGTGCTGACAGCATGGAGCCTCTTGAGATTCTCTCTCCCCCTCTCTCTCTGCCCCTCCCTGTTCTCTCTTTCTCTCTCACTCAAAAAATAAATAAACTAAAAAAAATTAATAATATAATAAATAAAGTAAGATGCTGAAATTAAAACAAATAATAATCAGTGGACTGAATGATGTGATGGTCATAGCTGAAGATTAAGTTGGTGATCTAGCAAATAAAGCCAGGGACATCTTACTTTGTGTAGTGCAAACAAGACAAGTGGAAAAGCATATATGACATAGTAATAGACATGGATGATCAACTAGAAGTATTTTTCTTCTGTTGTGGGAAAAAAAGATATATACATATTTTAAGTTTATTTATTTATTTTGAGAGACAAGAGGGCGGAGGGGCAGAGAGAGAGGGAGAGAAAGAATGCCAAGCAGGCTTCTTGCTGTCAGCACACATCCTGATGCAGGGCTAGATATCATGAACCATGAGATCATGACCTGAGCGGAAATCAAGAGTCAGATGCTTAACCAACTGAGCCACCCAGGTGCCCCTCCCCCCGCACACACAAAGAATATATTGAACAAAAGAAAACCTGAGTTTTCAACTTGAAAAAATATAAATAAGCACCAAGCAGGAAAACTAATTAATTTAATTAAAACTAATTAATTAATTAATTAATTAACTAATTTGAGAACCCACATTCAAATTTCCTTGGATAATGAAA
The DNA here is from genome assembly GCF_016509475.1 of Prionailurus bengalensis. NCBI lineage: Eukaryota > Metazoa > Chordata > Mammalia > Carnivora > Felidae > Prionailurus > Prionailurus bengalensis. The sequence continues at coordinate 224,913,839 of NC_057343.1, forward strand.
TTTTAAAATGTAATGTAAAAAAGAGATAAGTTTTGGGGTACCTGGGTGGCCCAGGTGTTTGAGCATCTGACTTCAGCTCAGGGCATGACCTTGTGGTTCATGAGTTGGAGCCCCACATGGACTTATTGCTGTCAGTGAAGATCTGGATTCAGATCCTCTGTCCCCCTTGTCTCTGCCCCTCCCCAACTCGTGCTCTCTCAAAAAAAAAAAAAAGAGAGAGAGAAGTGTTTAAAGACAAATATTTCTCTGAATTACAGTTTTCATGAGCAAAGATACAAATGAAAAAGACAATGAAAAACTGGATAAAAATTCTTTCATTGCAGCATCATGATTATCAATAAAATATTAGAGAAAATAATTTTTCTGATATGAAAATACTTAGAAAATTTCAGACATGGAAAGACTAGGAAAAATCAACAACCATATCTACTGCCAAAGCATGAATATACTAGAAGTATTTATTATTAAGAACTTTAGCAAATTACTAAACTACACAGTATTTCTAGAAAGAAGGATATTTGGATTTAGAAAATGAGTAGAAAATATGCCATATGCCTTAAGAACTGTGAAAAAGCATTTGATCTTGATTCTGTTAACATTCTCATTTTTGTGATAAAAGCTTAGAAATCTAGACATTTTCATCGTTTCACATTATTCAAGTCACATTAATGGGTTTCGCAGAGAATAATTTTTGTCATCAAATAGTGCTTACTCTTGACTTTTTAAAATAATTTATGGACATAAGGTAAGACCAACAAAATGAGAATGAGCAAAGGCTATTTACTCAGAGTTTGCTATAACAAGACGATTAACCACAATCACTCACTTGCATTTTTGCACAGACTCCAAAGCAGGTCGAAGAGTTGGAAAGGTTTATAGTGAACCAAAGAGAAAGTTTTGAGTATGCCATGATTGGAGGAGTTGTCATAGAGAAACTGTAGGTGGGTGACCTAGAAGCAGAGCGTTGTATATGATTGGAAGGGGAGAAAGGGGGGCACGTGGGTGGCTCAGTCGGTTGCGCGTCCGACTTCGGCTCAGGTCACGATCTCGCAGTCCATGAGTTCGAGCCCCGCGTCGGGCTCTGGGCTGATGGCTCAGAGCCTGGAGCCTGCTTCTGATTCTGTGTCTCCCTCTCTCTCTGCCCCTCCCCCGTTCATGCTCTGTCTCTCTCTGTCTCAAAAATAAATAAATGTTTAAATAAAAATTAAAAAAAAGGAAGGGGAGAAAGGTGTAGAGAAACTGCAAGTTATTGATTAAGTCCTGGCCATTTGGGGCTGAATGTTATTATTTGACTTCCTGGATTGTTGGTAAGGTGAATCATTTAACTTCCTAGACATACGACTTACGGAGAATAAATAGCCTGGTTCCTGGGCTGGTTATTGTAGATAATGGGTTGGTTTCTTGGGCTGTTTGCTACAAACTGTGAGTCAGAGTTCTGTTTTAATTTATGGTCTCAACATTGCCCATTTATATACAGTCTCAAATAAAACCTTAGAAAAAGCATAAAAGATGTAATATAATGTGTACCATCAAAGAAAGCCATAGAAAATCATTAAGTCATGATATACTATGTACCACATAGACTTAAATCATGTAACTGACAAAAATTATGACTGAAAAGGTGATAAATTATACATATTTTCTCCAAAATCATTAGGAGAATACTATTTGCTACCTAAAATTATTGAAGTAAAATATAGCATTACTTAATTATTAATTAAAACTAATAACGTAAAGGGTACCTGGATAGCTCAGTTGGTTAACCATCTGACTTCAGCTCAGGTTATGATCTTACAGTTTGTGAGTTTGAGCACCACATCAGGCTCTGTGATGACAACTGGGAGCCTAGAGCCTGGTTCAGATTCTGTCTCCCTTTCTCTCTGACCATCCCCCACTTGTGTTCTCTCTCTCTCTCTCTCTCTCTCTCTCTCTCTCTCTCTCTCTTTCTCTCTCTCTCTCTCTCTCAAAAATAAATGAATAAACAAAAAGTAAATAAATAAATAAAATTAATAATGTAATTAAATTGCATGATGCAAGAGGTGTTGGGAGGTAATTGTGATGCAATGAATACTTCATGTTTAATTATGATATAGCAATGAATAATTTTCAGTTGTGATACAATCAGAAAATTTTAAATTATAATGAAAGAACAAGCAGTAGGACAAAGAGTTGGTATACCCAAACAGTGGATCTGGTGAGAGTGAGCATAGAAACTAAGAAGTAAAGAGGCTTCTAATTGTATATATGCACATTTTTTTCTAGTTTATTGGGGGGGGGCTACTTTAAAAATATACAGATTAGGGGCACCTTGGTGGCTCAGTCAGATGAGCATCTGACTCTTGATTTGGGCTCGGGTCTTGATCCCAGGGTCATGGGATCAATCCCCACATTGGGCTCTGCCCTGAGAGTGGAGCCTACTTTAAGGTTCTCTCTCTTTCCCTCTGTCCACTTTCCCTGCTTGTGCTCTCTCTCTAAAATTAAAAATAGGTATACATTTGCATATATGAATATTTAATATAATGAAAATTCACCTGAAATAATATTGCACTATTCAGAACAATGCTGAATTTAGTAAAAATTTTTATTTTTCAAATAGAATTTTCTCCACTGAAAATTAAAGCAATTTATAGATATAATTTCTAATGTTTGATAAGAAACTGATATTAAATCCACAGCAGTGCAATGAGCTTAATTAGCACATCTGCTAAATTAAAGAAACGACTGGTGAACACTTTGAGAAATATTGAAGTTTTTAATTATGTGTGTATATATATATAAAATTTTCATGCATATACGAACATTTTCTCCACTTCAAAAAACAATTTTCTCTCAAAATCTCATGATTTTATTTTGCATAGAATGAACAACTCTCTGAAGTACGTATTTGTCAGATTCCCATATGTTGACTAATTTAACGTTTGAATGCAAAGAACACAGATTTTCATTTAAAAGTACTCACTGTATTAGAATTGAGTACAGAACCTAACCTTTGTATCTGGTCAAGTATAGTCGTTACTCAGAAAAACAATGCAAGGTAGCTGGGGAGAGACCCGTTAATACCGAATGTATCACACAGAGTTTAAGCAGGAAAACAAAATCCACTGTTAATTAGATCAAGAGCAGGAATCACATATGTGGAATAAGTTACAAAAATGAAAGAGGTAAAAAACCAACCAAGCTGCAGGTCATGAGGCAACCAGCGAAGGAGTCCTGTATCCCTAGGGCTAGAAGAGTCGTGTTACCTGACCCTAGGAGCTGGCTTCGTTGCATGGATCCGGGGAAGAAGGGAGCTCAGAGGGGGCTGAAACCATTGCAGAAGCGCACACTGCCAGAGATACCACCCTAAGCAGAAGGAGGGCGGGAGGGTGGCAGGGAGGTAGACAGAACGGAAATAGGCACACCTTTCCTTCTGCATTGCAGTTTTCCTCTAGTCCCCACCTTTGTTTAGGTGGTAAGGAAGATTCTAGAAGGGCACAGCAGTATTGTAGGTACCTGGAGATTACTTCTGCTAAGTAGTACAGACACATCTTTATGTTACAAGATGTCTTTATTGAATTGGCCTTTCACCATGTAGGCAGAAGGTAGAAATTTAATGCTACCTCTCCCCCAAATAGATGCAGTTGGATGGCCATTACATACCACCAAGGAAACATGCACACACACACACACACACACACACACACACACACACACACACAAAGGTGAAGACACTGTAACTATTGAACTCAATGGAACTATTAAACTCCATCATGACTGGTTGGAGAAATAGATGGTAGGGGAAAGAATGTCACATATCAACACAGATAAGACCAGGCTTGAATTCCGCCTTTTCTAAATGTCAGCTACACAACCTTTTTGGACCTCAATGCCCTCATCTGTAAAATGGCATTAAATGTAATTTTCTCAGTAGATTGATCTAATTATTCAATTAAATGACAGAGGGATACCTGGGTGGCTCAGTGGGTCAAGCGTCAACTTCGGCTCAGATCATGATCTCACAGTTTGTGGGTTTGAGCCCCGCATCGGGCTCTGTGCTAACAACTCAGAGTCTGGAGCCTGCTTCAGATTCTGTGTCTACCTCTCTCTCTGCCCCTCCCCTGATCACACTCTGTCTCTCTCTCAGAAAGAAAGAAACCTAAAAAAATTAAATGTCATAGAGCAGAGTGTTTTTCATATAATTGGTACTAAATTCATGTTACTTCCTGAATTATTATTCTTTTTCTTTTTAAGGAATATACAATAAAATTTACTTGAATAATGTGAAATTTCACATTATGCAGTTCCATAAAAGGGTTCTAGTTGAAAGTACACAGAACTTATGATGGCCATGATTTAAAATACACAGTTACAGGGTTACCTGTGTAGCTCAGTCTATTAAGCATCTAACTCTTGATTTCAGCTCAGGTCATGATCTCACTGTTTTGGGTTTGAGCCCTGTGTCAGGCTTTGAGCTGACAGCACGGAGCCTGCTTCAGATTCTGTCTCCCCCGCTCTCTCTGCCCCTCCCGTACTCACACTCCTCTTCCTTCTCTCCCCCTCTCTCTCTCAAAAATAAATATATAAACTTTTTAAAAATTAAAAAAAAATAATACACAGTTACAATAGTGATTTTTGTTTTGGTACCAGATGTTTCAGAAGTGTTCTTGCAGAAGGATTTTTTAAAAATCCAGTGACTCCTGGGTGAATACTCAAAGCTTTATCAAATTACACAATGGCTGGAATCCTGTGTTATTGCTCTGTTGGTGAAATTACAGTCCTCCTGTGTAGAATGAAATTTTAGTTGTATCTTGATGACTATTGCTTTTTCACACTCCCTGGAAAAATCTTCTGAGAATTAAGCCCTAAGAGATTCCTTCAGAGAGATTCTCTGCCTACATAAATCCTTAGCTTATTTTTACTCAGAGTTCTTGCTCAACATTGATTCACTTGATATTTTAACAGAGCTGTGAACCCTGACAAATCATGCATAACGATTTGCAATCTCAGAGAATATTTGCTTGTATTAAAATGCCTTATTAAATATTTCAGATTGGTCTTTAGAGACTTTCAAAAAGTCCACTCTTTCTGCTTCTCCATTGATATGTAACTTTCTAAAATGTGTGCTATTTATAAAGCTGTAGTACAAAAAAGAAACCAAATGAAAAGAGTGACACAGAGCAATTCCCAAAGGAAACAAGGCTTAAATTTTATTGCAGAAAAGATATCTTGAAAGCTTTTTTATGTACTTTAATCTATTATTTTTTTTCAAATTTGTATACAACATCAGCTGAAAGGTACTAATCCCTAGCATGGGAACAGTTAAGTATGTGCCACAGGAAATATTTAAGATGAAAATTTTGTACACTAAATAGCAAGTGAAGCTTTAAAAAGCTTTTGTGTTTTTTTTTAAATAGGAAATAGTTGTAAAATTAAAGCTTATAAAGCACTTTTAAAGTTTTCTTTGATTGGAAGCCAGTTATAAACAGAAGGGGCTACCGGTTGAATATATATTGACCAATATATAATAATTTCTAGAAAAAATAGATTATTTTAATATTGTAGAATAATGGAATTTTTGTCATTACTTCATATATTTTCATTTGGAAATACAACATTATAAAGAATAATAATTTTTCCACTATGCATACAATTGGGGGACATAGTATGAATAAAGGAATTGAATTGTCCAATGTGGGATACCCTTCTTAGAATAAATACTGATTTGTTTTCTCTTTTTAACCAGGAAGTAAAACTCTTCATTAACATAACCAATATATCTCATTAACTTACTGAAAAAATGCCAAAAAGTATATCACTAGTAGTGCCTAATGTTTTAAAAAAGTCAGACACCATTAATTTCTACCTACTTTTATCAACTTATGAGAATAACTTTTATTGTATCTCATTTATGATATAGCTGGTATCACATAGCATAGGGAATTACCATCTTTGTGTGTGTGTGTGTGTGTGTGTGTGTGTGTGTGTGTGCGCGCACGCGCATCTGTGACTTGTAACTTTAGATTCTTTGACAGATTCAGTTAAAGAACACCTGTAAATCCTGAGAATAAATGTAATTTCTTCCCACTGACACTGTAACACATTTTATTAGTTTGCTAAGGCTTCTGTAAGAAAGTACTGGCAAGCCAAGCAACTTAAACAACAAAACAAATTTTGTTTCCCTGTTCTCAAAACTAGAAGTCTGAGGACTTAAGTGTTAGCGGGGTCATGTTTCCTCTAAAGTACTGGAAAGACATTTGTCCCAAGCCTCCCCTTCAGCCTCTAGTGCTTTGATGGAAATTTTTCCTTTCAGTTCTTGTTTAAGAATCACCCCAATATCTGTCTTCATCTTCATGTAAAGTACTCTGTGTGCATGCGTGCGTGCGTGCGTGTGTGTGTGTGCGTGTGTTTCCACATTCCTCATTTTTATAAGGACACCAGTCGTATTAGAGTAGTAGGACTTTATCTTAATTAATTATGCCTACAGTGACCCTATTTCCAAATAAGATGGCCATGACGTCCTGGAGTCTAGAACTTCAACACATGAACGTTGAAGGGAACCAATTCAATTCATAACAGACACCCTGAAGGGTTCTATTTTTTAGGTTATCTATTTTTTAATGAAAAAAAAAGGTTTTTTTCCTAATGTAAAAGAACTCCCCAAAGCACTTAAGGGTTCTTAAAATGTCGCCATCTAGGTTTCAGATACGTAAGAAAGTAAGATACGTATATCTTTTTCTTTGGGCCTGAAACTTCCCTACCAATTCTCCTTGTAAGAAATCCTTCAACAATTGGGCAAAGGACTTATTTTCCATCCTCGCTATTTATTTTGACCCTTACTGTATCAGGGGCAGGCTGATTTTTGGTTGGGCTATATGCTGTACATGTACGTGTGTTCCCTTCAGCCAGCAATCTGTGTATGAAGAGTGGTGTCCTCATACCTTCAGATGCCACCAAAGTAGAGTGACACAGGTAATTTCCTCTCCCTTGCTTCATGCACATTAGAATTGCCCAACACCTATGAGACCTACTCTATAGAGATGTGTATAACTGTTAATGACCATACATTTTGACCAAGATATAGGGTTGTTATATTTGCTTTCTCTTCCCAGGATCCCTTCTCTGCTCGTTTCTTGGTGCTACTTTAAACCATCACTTACATAATACCAGCAGGCTACCTTTCTTTCTTTTCTTTCTCCTTTTCTTATTGTTCTTTATTTCACTTGTCACTCCATTCATGCCTTTCAGCTTTCATGTAGCAAGACTGAACTTTTATAGACACTTTAAGCCAAGCAGAAGAATTTTTTTTTCTTTTTCTTTCTTTCTTTTTTTTTTTTTTTTGTCATGTAGTGACCCAGCCTATTACCGCAAATGAGGTATGATCTTGCACAATTTGTCTTTATCAGATTTCTCTATGGAATGGTTGACTGGGGACTGTTTTTAAGACATTAAAAACTGTTTAAAACCTGAATAACTATTGCAAGGCCAGAGCAAATTTTAAAACCTGAGGATTTTATAAGTGTGGCTCCTTAAAAGATGACTATTTTTTTAAATTCTTTTAATGTTTATTTATTTTTGAAAGACAGAGAGAGAGCACGAGCTGGGGAGGGGCAGAGAGAGAGTAAGACACAGAATCCGAAGCAGGCTTCAGGCCCTGAGCTGTTTGCACGGAGACCGATGTGGGGCTCGAACCCACCAACTGCAGATATCATGACCTGAACCAAAATTGGACGCTTAAACAACTGAACCACCCAGGTGCCCCAAAGATGACTATTATTCTAATACTTCTATCTATACTCTTCTCTCCTATCTGAATCTCAGTAACCCCTATCTGCCAGGTGCGATCAGCATTTTTCCTATCAGATCAAAGATTTGACCGATATAATTTTATAACACGTTAGCCACATCGTGGGCTTTTTACAGAGCTTGTCTGGGCACTTACTACGTATTTCAATTTTTTTTTTTTTTTTCAGTGTGGCTCCAACAAAAATGTCTCCTAAACCTACTTTTATTTGTAGACTTATTTATTTGGAGATTGGTATTCTCTGAACAGGTTGGAGAGATAAATATGAAGTATTCAATGAATTTTGTGACATCACAGAAAAACTCATTAACACTCTATAAGCATCATACTAATAATTAGAACTAGGAGTGAAAGAGGCAGTGGACAAACTCACTCCTCTAAGTGTAATGGAGCTAGGACGTGCAGTGCTGCAATGAGGAAAATCATGGTGCCCACACAAGCCTAAACAAGGCTTTCTGGGGCGCCTGGGTGGCGCAGTCGGTTAAGCGTCCGACTTCAGCCAGGTCACGATCTTGCGGTCTGTGAGTTCGAGCCCCGCATCGGGCTCTGGGCTGATGGCTCAGAGCCTGGAGCCTGTTTCCGATTCTGTGTCTCCCTCTCTCCCTGCCCCTCCCCCGTTCATGCTCTGTCTCTCTCTCTCCCAAAAAAATAAATAAATGTTGAAAAAAAATTTAAAAAAACAACAACAAGGCTTTCTAAGAGTGGAATATCATTGAAGCAAGGGAGTGGTTTTGTTTTTCATTTGAACTTTTAATTGTGAGATTATGGATTCACATGCAGCCATTAGAAATGATATGGACAGGGGCTCCTGGGGGGCTCAGTCGGTTGAGGGTCCAACTTCGGCTCAGGTCATGATCTCATGGTTCATTGGTTAGAGCCCCGCATTGGGCTCTGTGCTGACAGCTCGGAGCCTGGAGCCTGCTTCTATTTCTGTGTCTCCGTCTCTCTCTGCCCCTCTTCTTTCTTTCTCTCTCTCTCTCTCTCTCTCTCTCTCTCTCTCAAGAATAAACATTAAAAAATTAAAAACAAAAGACACGATATGGACAGATCCTTTGTATCCTTAACTCAGTTTTTTTTCAGTGATATAACATACAAAATTATCATCTTGAAAAACTATACAAAATATCATATCCAGGTAGTCGAAATTATTTGATCTTCAAATCTTATTTAGATTTCCCCCAGTTTTACTTGGATGAATGTTTAGTTCTATGTAATTTATCACCTGTGTATGTTCATGTAGCCACACCATCGTCAAAATACTGAACAGTTCCAACATTATGAGGATCCTTCCTGTTGCTGTTTTATACGCCAATCTCACTTACTTCCATCTCTTCTCCTTGAAACTGGCAATTACTAATCCGTTATCAGTTTCTAAAATTTCATCAACTCAAGAATGTGAAATGAACAGAATCTTACAATATGTCACCTTTTGGGATTGTTTTTTTTTTCCCCCACCAGGTGTAATCCCCTAAAGATTCATCCAACTTGTTGCATATATCAACAGGGTGCTTATTTTTATTGCTGAGTAGTATTCCATACTATGAATGCACAGTAATTCTTTAGCTGTTTTTCCCCAGTAGAGTTCATCCGGGATGTTTCCAGTTTGTGGCTACTACAAATAATGTTGCTGCGAATATATATGGATATTGGCAAACACGGTTTTAGGTGAACATACATTTTCATGACTTTAGCATCAATGCCCAAGAGTACAGTTTGCTGGGTTGTGTGGCAAATGTGTGTTTGGTTTTATAGAAATCTGCTAAATGTACACTTCCACCTGTGGTGTACAAGTGACCTAGTTTCTGAGTGTTCTTGCCGCATTTAGTGTCACCACTGCGTGTTTTAATTCTTAGAGATTACTTTTAGACATCACACAGTCCTCATTTTCTGAGTATGTGTAGCTACTTACCATATTTCCACTTATAATCTCAATGTAAAACTGCTACTCAGAGGCCAGAATCCTAACATATTGTTAAAAGTCCGTATACATTTATAATCTGCCAATAAGGATTCTCAGGTGAACACGGCAGACTAATTCTATTAAGTTTTCTAGTATCCCTTGAAGAACAAGCTTTGCTTAAAGTTGCATCTGCATTTCCACTTGGAAGTAAAATCTTTGTCGTTAAACAGATAGTTGACCCTCAGTAAGTGCAATACCTAAATAATTGAAGTCATGACTAAAATTAAAGACTGAAAATTGCCAGTGCCTCCATAGTCAAGGACCAAAATGAATGCAGGATTACACACAGGCTTACTTGATTGTGGAAATATTTTGTTTGCTACATAACATGAATTAGTAGTGGAATCTTTTCCAGTTAGGCAGAATAAAATATCAAGTATGCACTATTAGATGATTCATCAAGTACATTTTATGAATAAATGAGAGCTCTTCACCCACTAATTTTACAGTGATGTTACATAGCCCTTAATAGATGGTTGTCTTGTTATTCCTAGATCAGTTTTCATTTGGGAATAACTAAAATATGATATAAATGTATCTAATTATGCAAACAGTATTTTAATAAACATAAAAGAAACCAGCATAATTCGTCCACTAATTTTACTACCTCAAAATACAATATTTTAAAGTTACACTTTAAAGTACACTTTAGGGGCGCCTGGGTGGCTCAGTCGGTTAAGCGTCCGACTTCCGCTCAGGTCACGATCTCGCAGTCGGTGAGTTCGAGCCCCGTGTCGGGCTCTGCACTGACAGCTCAGAGCCTGGAGTCTGTTTCAGATTCTGTGTCTCCCTCTCTCTCTGACCCTCCCCCGTTCATGCTCTGTCTCTCTCTGTCTCAAAAATAAACAAACGTTAAAAAAAAATTTAAAAAAAAGTACACTTTAATTTAAAAAAAAACAGCAAAATAGGCATATTTTGATACTCATTGTAGAAAGATGATCATGTTGGTACTGTTTATAAGAATCTAAAGGAATGAAAACTGAGCCTTGGAGACCAGTCAGGAGACTCATTAATAGTCTGTGTAAGAAATAAAAAGGGCATAAATGAATGAAAATGGTTTGAACGTGCTGTTTTGATGCCATTGATAATTTAATGTCAACTCACCCACATTCCAACCTAATCACAAACCACCCCACCTCCCATTTCCTGAATCATCATGTAACATGCAACATATGTCCTCACCATACCTTTAACTTTACCCCATCATTGAGTCCCCGCTTGATCCTTGATCATCAACCCGACCCAACCCCGATTATGTGAGTGTCAGCGGAAGCTCTCCACAGTGTTGACAGCACAGAAAGAACTATATTAAAATATTGGAGACCAAATATTCTACTTCGGCCTCTCATTGGTACAGTTGTGGTCATGGGAAAAAAGCAAGGGTTTGATAGATAAATCCAAGAGTTAAATTTAGTAGGATACGTCTCTCATAGCATTCCATAGGTTTTGAAGAATGACCTTTTTCTGTGTACAGAGCATGTGCTAAATGTTACCACACACTAAAATTTGTTTTCCTGAATTCACAGGTACCTCTGTTCTACAGGTTACAGCTACTGATGCAGATGACCCTACCTATGGAAACAGTGCGCGGGTGGTTTATAGTATTCTCCAGGGACAGCCCTACTTCTCCGTAGACCCTAAAACAGGTTAGTGCATCTATGTGCAATGTATGTGCAGATGTGTGCTACAATAAAAAAGAAACCAATATTTTTATCTCTGTGTACTTTCGTGCTTCGGAATTGTTATTTTAGCACATTTTAAAGTGTCCTCACTTTTTTCTAAAATGAGGTAACTGAATCATTGAAGATAAAATAACTGCGTTGCTTAATATTTTGATTATCCATCATTTATACCCATGCCAGTAAAAAGTTGATCTTTGCATATCCCTGCAACAATTACTCTCTGCTTAAAACAAATGTGGAGTATTACATCAAGTGAGATTTTCAAGTGTATTTTTTATATTAATTACATATTAGTTTTAAGTCTTTGCCAAAAAGGGTAAATATTCATTGGACGTTTCCCTATTTTATTTGAATTTTATTGTCACATAAGTTGTCATATATTACATTGGGGGAACTACTGTGTCTAGAACTGACATTTTTTCGTAGTTGGAAATTTCGTCACTCTTCAAATATTGCCTTATATTAGAGAAATTAACTGAGAGTGAAGACAAAAACATAGAAAATGTTTTTTTTTTTTCAGGAAAAATAGGTATTCTGCTCTCTTTCCTCTCCTTTTTCTGTCCTAAACAATGATAGCGTGTTATGTGATGTCAAAATGGGAATGCATTATAGGATCATGTTACAGCAGCATAATCTAAAAACCACATAAAAGTTCGTGGCCCCATTGACAAATAATTTGTTAATAAAAATGTGACTAAACATACATTGATTTTGAATGTAGCCAAATGTCCAGTAAGAAATGAGTTTCACATTTTACTCATAGTTTAAAGATAGTCATGAGGTACAGATGAAGAGAGAGATCCAGGATATTCCAGAGGTTCCTAAATCCTTTCTAGTTACATTAGATTCATTCTGAATCAGATTAACATGTGGGATTATCAAGACGTAATGGACACAGGCACATAACTAACACAGAAGAAAGCTATGTTTGGTTGTAATATCCCCTTATGCTCACATAATGACATGGCATACAAAACATTTTTTAAGGGACCCTGCTTCATAAGTTTATGCATCTCAGGTTTGTTTACCACTATCTTAGATGAGGTACATCCAACTGAAAAGATGCTAGCACATTCCCAGTAACTAATACCATTTGAACGCTAAGAGTATTGTCAGGATCATGTTTTCAAGAGAATTCCACCAGGTTATTTGACTTCTTTCTTCCCCCGGTGTGCTCCCACCCATAAGTAAGTATATGGGACAATAATGGATCTCAGGCATACTGTTAATCCCTTAGTTATTATAATTTATGAAGAAAATAATGAAGAATATGTTCAGAGCTAGGCAAAAGCAGAATACATACATACAAGTAGATCCTTGTATTATATGCATTATAATTATAAAATAAATATATAATAAAATGAGGTAAAAACTAAAAATAAGGAGATGATAAAAAATAATACAATGTGAACTAAAATAAGTATCAGATAAGCAAATTCTTGAGAGGTCTGGGGGACCCAGTCAGGTAGGCATCCGACTCTTGCTTTTGGCTCAGGTTATAAGCTCATGGTTCATAGGTTCAAGCCCTGCATTGGGCTCTGTGCTGTCAGCACGGAGACTGCTCGGGATTCTCTCTCTCCCATTCTCTCTGTCCCTCCTCCATTCATGATCTCTCTTTCTCTCTCTCAATACAAATAAAGAAGCTTAAAAATATAAATAAAAATATTTTATTTTTTAAAATAAAAAATCAGCAATAGTCAAGAATGGCATCTATGTATGAATGATACTCATATGAGTTTTTACCACTGCTAACAAAGACTATTAGAAGAGTTATCTGGTAAATATAGATGTACTTATATTTCGAGTTGAGTCAATTTTCACACAGCCTTCATATATTTTTACCCAATAAATAATGAATATTTCAAAGAAAAGTATAACATTTCAGAACATTTCTGTTGTTAAATTCTATGTTTAATTTGCAGGCACATAAAAAATGAGACTAAAAAAGCCTACCTTTTAATTATATACAAGAGCATACTAGATATTCTTTTCTTTTCAACACTTTTACAGCATTTTAGATATCAAAGGGTTTCTGCTACATGTTTCTAAAAAAAGGGTAGACATTGGGCTTGAAATCTTTCTCAAACACTTCTGCCCTGATAACAGACATTCCACACGTAAGAGGACAGTGATGTTATACTGTAATTAATATAGTATAGTGCAGTAATTCTTAATTGTTATTTTTCTAAAATACTAAGGTTTATTCCAGAATGATTTAAGGATGCTTCATGATCAAATCCTAGGATGTTACGTAATATCATGATAAATTGGTCAAGTGACTTAAATTATATGCCCCTGTGTACTTGCATAGAAATTTAGAATAACAACTAAATCCAATGAGAAACTTCATGCAATGTTCTTAGCCCAGTCCTAGGAAAGATATAGGTAGGTAGTCAATTTCTAGTGTCCCTCCCCTTTTAAAAAAAAAATGTTTGTTTATTTTTGAGAGAGAGACAGAGTGCGAGTGGCGGACGGTCAGAGAGACAGGGAGACACAGAATCCAAAGCAGGCTCCAGGAACTGAGCTGTTGGCACAGAGCCCAATGCAGGGCTTGAACTCACAAACTGTAAGATCATGACATGAGCTGAAGTCAGACACTTAACCAACTGAGCCACCCAGGTTCCCCATGTCCCCACTTTTTTTTTTTTAAGATTAAAAAGAGTTTCCAAAATTGCATAGTGTGCCATCACAAGGGTTTGAAATAGTCTTAACTGAAACAGGAAAAAAAATTGTTTGAAAGAATTTTTAGTCCACATTAACTATACAAAATGTGAATTCTACATATTATATATCGCTAAATTACATTTTTCAGGCATTTAAAGAAAGTTTTTTAAGTATTCTTATTAAGAAAAATATACTTTTAGAAAATGTGGGATGACAATTTAAAAGAAAGTAAGTTAAAAAAAATAAATCAAAGGAAGTAAGTTAGACGTGAAAATAACCAACATTTTATCCTTAGAAATGACTGTCCCAGCTGAAAATAGTGTCTCTAGATGAGATAAAGTGACATGCTGTCCAGGAAACAATTGTCATTAATGCACAAGTCCTGACCCACAATAGCTCTGATTCTCTAAAAAGAACTTTCCTTAACATCTTGTAGCAGAAATCAATCAGCTATAAAAATGCACTCAGGGGAAGGCCTCAGTGAGTTTCTTAGGATGTAATTGAACAAGGCTTTCAACATAGTTTCTCAGGTGTGCATGATGTAATTAAAGTCATCAGCAACTTTGTTTCTATTTAACCTTTTCAATTTTATTTTATTTTAACAACGAACAAAAAATTGCTTGTGGAAGATTACTATATATTTGGTTAAAAGATGTAAAGCATCTTTAAAAGTTTTATGAATTTCAATGTTAATTTTGCATAATTCCATATGAAACTCTACTTGAGAATGACTTTATTTTCCCAAACGCAATATTTTGCTTATCGATAGCCAAGCAGTTAAAATATTTAATTTATGGTCCAAAAAATCTGCAAAAGGAGAAAATTTGTCCATAGCAGAATATATTTTGTCAATTTGTCTCATCCAATAGCCCTCTCTAATTGATATAACAATAATAATTGCACAAATCGTTGTAGATACATTTTCAAATAAGTTCCTACAATTAGCTGCACATAGACAAAAATAGTGAGCCTAGTGCTGAAGAATTTGTTTCTTTAGAGAAAAACTAATGCATTAATTCAGAACTGTGTCAGGTTTCCTAATTACTGAAAGAAATTATGTATCACTTTATTTTTTTTAGAGAAGAATTCTAAGAAGATCCTGAAAGTGTAAGAGTGTATGGGGTTTAACACAAGAAGTCCATTTTATTGTATTTTTTTAAAATTTTTTTTTAACGTTTATTTATTTTTGAGACAGAGAGAGACAGAGCATGAACAGGGGAGGGTCAGAGAGAGGGAGACACAGAATCTGAAACAGGCTCCAGGCTCTGAGCTGTCAGCACAGAGCCCGACGCGGGGCTTGAACTCACGGACTGTGAGATCATGACCTGAGCCGAAGTGGGCCGCTTAACCGACTGAGCCACCCAGGCGCCCCAAGAAGTCCATTTTAGATAGCATTTAAGAAATAGACAGTTGACACCAGTGGTTGTTCACTCAATAACAATTTCCCACTTTGTTGGTCCTATTAGAATTCTAACTTTGCTCATTGTAACAGCATACTCACTTAAGAAGCTAGATTTCCCAGCCTCCCTGTTGCTCTCGTGACACACTTCTAGCCAGTGAGCTATAAAAGAAACACCACTAGAGGCTTTTTGATATCTCTATATAGGTGCCAATGCTTCGTCGTTTTGGTTTCCCACCTTCTGGATTTACACATATGCATAATCCCTGGGGGTACAGCAACTATCTTGTAATCGTGGGACAATGAGCACACAAGGTGAAAGTCGCATGGGAAAAACTGGTGAGCAAAAGCCTGGCAGTGAAGTCACTCTGAGTAATTTTTTTATGTGCAAACACATGCAGTGCTGATACCTGGACTTTTGTGAAACGAGCTTTGCAGACCGGTAAATCCCCTTCCCAGCACTGTGCACTTCCCACACAGGCAGAGACATGGAGCTCCTAGACTACTTTTATTCCTCTCAACCCAGGACACATGGTCCAGAGAGAGAGCGCGCAGTGCTTTCTGTATTTAAGGAGTCATTTTCAGTTCCACTGCCAATACTAAGCTGGAAAAGGAGATTGTTCACACTGACTTGAATGTCAAAAGGTACATTAATTGTTGATATTTGGGGGGGATCAGAGAATAGAACCAAAGATAATTTTCTCTGACACGCCACTGAATATGCATATGTGAAAAATAATTTTAACTGCCATCAAGATGTAGTAAGTAAACTATATACAGTATAGACGTCAGATAACTCTCCTACTACCGCCTAGGTCCATCTGTACTGTTACAAATGGCAAGATTTCATTCTTTTTTCAAGACTGAAAAATATTTCAGTATATTGTATTATTGTATGTGTGTGTACACACACACACACACACACACACATATATGTTACAAATGGCAAGAGTCCATTCTTTTTTCATGACTGACAAATATTTAAGTATATTGTGTTATTGTATGTGTGTGCATATATATGTACATATATACACATATAAATATATATGCACACACACACACATATAAACACATATATACATATATATGCATATATATATGTTACAAATGGCAAATGTTCATTCTTTTTTCATGCCTAATATTTCAGTATATTATTTTATTGCATATATATACATTACATTTTCTTTATCCATTCATCCGTTGATAGATACTTAAGATGTTACCATATGTTGGCCTTTGTCAATAATGTTGCAGTGAATATATATATATATTTTTTTTTTCTTTTTTCAAATATACATATATATTTTCAAATGAATGTTTTTGGTGTTTTTTTTGTTATTATTATTTTTTTTCAACGTTTATTTATTTTGGGACAGAGAGAGACAGAGCATGTACGGGGGAGGGGCAGAGAGAGAGGGAGACACAGAATCGGAAACAGGCTCCAGGCTCCGAGCCATCAGCCCAGAGCCTGACGCGGGGCTCGAACTCCCGGACCGCGAGATCGTGACCTGGCTGAAGTCGGACGCTTAACCGACTGCGCCACCCAGGCGCCCCGGTGTTTTTTTTTTTTTTTTTTGATAAATATCCAGAAGTAGAATTGCTGGATCATCTGATAGATTTAATTTTAGCTTTTAGAGGAAACTTTATCCTGTTTTACATAGAAGCTGTACCAATTTTACATTCACACCGACAGCATAAAGGGATTCCCTTTTGTGTACATTCTCACCAAAACTTATTTCTGGTCTTTTTGATAACATTCATTCTAAGAGGTGTGAGGTGATAGCCCATTGTGGTTTTCATTTGTATTTCCCTGATGATGAGTGATGTTGTACATCTTGGCCACCTGTATCTTGGCCACCTGTGTATCATATTTGGGAAAATATTCAGGTTTTCTGCCCACTTAAAAAATCAGTATCACTAAAACACATTATATTAGTTTGAGGTGTACAGTATAACTATTTGCCACTTGTGTCCACTGTGAAATGATGACCACCGTCAAGTCTAGTCACCATCCGTCGCCATAATAAGTTGCAGCTGTTTTGTGTGTGTGTGATGAGAATTTTCAAGATGGACTCTCCTGGCAACTTTTAAATGTGCTCTGCCCATTTTTTAATTGGGTTGTTTGGCTTTTTCTTTGCTATTGAGTTGTATGAGTTCTTGGTGTATTTTGAATATTAACTCCTTATCAGACATAGGACTTGAAAATATTTTCTCCCATTCCATAGGTTACCTTTTCATTTTGTCATGGTTTCCTTTGCTGTGCAGTTGCTTTAGAGTTTGATGTAGTCTCACTTGTTTATTTTTGCATTTGTTGCTTTTTTTTTTTTTTAAATCATCGGTCGGATTTTAAATGATGTGACTGTCTTTTATTTATTTATTTTTTTGAACGTTTTTATTTATTTTGGGGACAGAGACAGAGCATGAACGGGGGAGGGGCAGAGAGAGAGGGAGACACAGAATCGGAAACAGGCTCCAGGCTCTGAGCCATCAGCCCAGAGCCCGACGCGGGGCTCGAACTCACGGACCGCGAGATCGTGACCTGGCTGAAGTCGGACGCTCAACCGACTGCGCCACCCAGGCGCCCCGCATTTGTTGCTTTTATCTTTGTGTCAGAGTAAAAAAAAAATCATTGCCAAGACCTATGTCAAGAAAGATATGGCCTATGTTTTTTTCTAGAAGTTTTGTAGTTTCAGGTCTTATGTTCATCTTTTTAATTCATTTTGAGTTAATTTTTGTGTATGCTGTAAGAAAGCAGTCCAAATTCATTCTTTTGCATGTGGCTGTCCAGTTTTCCAAACACCATTTATTGAAGACACTGTCCTTTTCCCATTGCATATTTTTTGCTCATTTGTTATGTATTAATTGACTATATATGTGTGAATTTATTTGTAGGCTCCCTATTCTGTTCCACAAATCTATATGTCTGTTTTTATTTCATTACAATATTGTTTTGGTTACTATAGCTTTATAATGTAGTTTGGCTCGGGTCATTATCTTGTGGTTCATGGATTTGAGCCCCGCATTGGGCTGTGTGCTGACTGGTTATGATTCTGTGTTTCCCTCTCTCTCTGAGTCCCCGCCTTGTGTTTTTAATCTCTCTCTCTCTCTCTCTCTCTCTCTCTCTCTCTCTCTCTCTCTCAAAATTAAATAAACTTGAAAAAAAATTTTAAAAGATCGCTTTGGTTATTTTGGGTCTTATGAACTTTAGAATTGTCTGTTCTATTTCTATGAAAAATGCCACTGGAATTTTGGTAGGGATTGCACTGAATCTATAGATTCATCCTTTGGATAGGATGTATAGTTTAACATATTGATTCTTCTAAGCTATATCATGAAATGTATTTGCATTCATTTGTTCCTTCCATGTTTTTCACTAATTACTTACAGTTTTTAGTGTATGGATCTTCTACCTGCTTGCTTAAATTTATTCCTAAGTATTTTCTTCTTTTTTGATGCAATTATAAGAGTTTGTTTTACTAATTTTTCTTTCTGACTTTGTCATTACGGTATAGAGATGCAACAGATTTTTGCATATTGATTTTCTATCCTGCAACGTTACTGAATTCTTTTATTAGTTCTAACCATTTTGTTGGAGTCTTTAGGGTTTCCTATGTATAACAGCTTTTCGTCTGCAAATAGTAACAGTTTTACTTCTTCCTTTCCAATTTGGATGCCTTTTACTTCTTGCATAATTGCCCTGGTTAGGACTTCTAGTACCATGCTGAATAAAAATGGTGAGAGTGGGTACCCCTGTCTTGCTCCTAGTATGAGAGGAAAAGGTTGTAGCTTTTTCCTGTTGAGTATTGTAGAAGTGCCGAGAACACTGAGTTCACCTTTGGCCTTCCATCTTGTTTTCTCCTTCTGGTGCATAGATGATACCATTTTAGATAAGTAATGGAGATCCTCTGACCCACAGATGGCACAGACTCACGTAACTACCCTGTGACCTCACTACCATGGCCATAATTCCTTAAGGACTGGGGGCTAAGGCCCAGGTAGCAACAGAGAATAGGGGCTGAGAGTAGCTGCTCTGGGTCATCTAACTGCCTGATTGCCCCATCAGTAAGTTACCCTGAATATAACTCTGCATAGTATTATGGAATGGCTTGCTTGGTTTTTGGGTATCAAACTATCTTCTCAGTCTGGCCCTCCTCCAACTTGTAATAATTTGCATACTTAGCAAGATACTGGAAAAGAAAACAAGCATGAGTAAAAAGACCAGGCCAGGCTAAAGCTCCTTGTCATGACCAGGGTGAGCAAGCGGGGGGCGGGGGGGGGGGCACCTGGGAGCCCTTTACATGTAGGGGAAAAACCAGGTTGGCCAGCCACCTCCATGTGGGGAATCTTGGTCAGGATTTCTGGGCATTTAGGACCAGTATGGCACCCCCCAAACACATAAGGGATTGTTAGATACTCTATTCAAAATAGTAGGGAAAAGGCAGTAGAGAAGGGAAACTGATCAAGCTATTGCAACCACAGCTTGGTCATTGCCCCATGCCTTAAGGGTCACCACAGAAAAGGAATTATGAGTAAGGAGAGCATTGGAACAGATCCAAGAAGCATTGGCTCTGGAAAGAACATACAAGCTGCATGTTCCTCTAATACAGACCTCATGTCCAAAAGAATTCAAAAGCAGGAAGAACGGTTAGAAATTATGGCATGTAAGGTGTATGGGCACAGGTTACCACACACTAGAGAGAGAACTATTATATCTCAGGAGAACTGGGACCGGAAATCATGAGATCCCTGGGGTAATGACTCCTCTGATGAGGATATTATCATGGAGTGTTATGGAAACTGGTCTGGATCACCCAGCAGAACCAAGCGGCACGCAGAGATCTTGGAAGGCAGGAGGTTTATTTTACACCTGTGGGCTCAGAGGAGCTCATTCTCCAGAGGTCTGAGCCCGGAGCATAGCAGAGGGGACAACTTATAGTCTGTTACTTCTACATTCCTCATCAGTAGCAATTTGGCCCCAGAGGCAAGCAGGGTGGGAAGAAGAACCTGGAAGGGGAGTCTTCAGTCAGGGGCTGGAATTCACCTGAGTACTGTCGGCCAGCTTATAACAGATTTTTTCCCTATCAAGAGGAAGAAAATGATTTCCAGGAAAGAATTTTGATTCAAACAAAGACCCAGCCCACTCATGAGCCTGGGAATAACTGAGAAGAAATTCCTATTAGTCAGAAAACAATGAGGGAACATTCTGCAGCTGAATTGGTGGAGCTAACAGGCACTTTAAGCAAAAGGGCAGAGAAGAGGCTGCTGCTTGTGTGTTACCACTCTTGGATACTGCAGGAGACGGTGTTATGTTAAATGCATTTCAGATGTTAACAACGGCCTCAGCCACTGCTGGACCTCCCTTGTGACAAAAACTATATACCCCAGGCATGGGTGAGAATAGCAGGTGCTTAGCTAATCTGATCGATTAGGTAAATGCTAGCATCAAGATAACCTGGACTAGTGAAGGGGCTGTGTTCTCCCCTCTGTATCGCTGGAATTCTATGGAAGAACTAAAAGAAATTATACTTTCAACATGAATGAGGGGCGCCTGGGTGGCTCAGACAGTTGAGCGCCTGACATCGGCTCAGGTCATGATCTCGCAGTCTGTGAGTTTGAGCCCTGGGTCGGGCTCTATGCTGACAGCTCAGAACCTGTAGCCTGCTTTGGATTCTGTATCTCCCTCTCTCTCTGTTCCTCTGTGTCTAGCTCGTGCTCTGTGTCTGGCTCAAAAATAAATAAACATAAAAAAAAACACAAACAAATGGCAATGAATCATGCCATTTGCACTCCGAATTCTAGAAGCCTAGACAAAGAATTGTTTTCCTCTAGTATGGAAGACTCTATCTTAAAGTGAGCCCCAGGGGCATGGTACAGGACTTCAGTATCTTGCCCCTATGGTTAATGGGTCCATTGTTACAGTGGGAACTATGGTGACTAACTTCACTGAAATGGAGAGAATCCATAATGAGGGAAATAATTGAAAAACAAATGACTTTACTGATGATAAAATGGTGACGATGGGGCCCATCAAGGTCTCTTATAAACCGTGGTGGCAAGATCTAATGCTGTCTTGGACCTCAAAAGAAAATATAAGCAGACAACCCAGTCTGGTCTTTCTAAACCTATGGAAGGAGTTGCCCAAAGGAAAGCAGTTTACTCCCTTGAAAGAAGGCTCAAAAAACCCAGATGTGTCACCAAATTACTCTTCCACTAATGGAGGAATTTCAAGGGTAGATATCCCAGACCCCTAGAGAATAGGGATTAGGCCCAGTGTTGTCCTCTAGTGCGTGCAGTTGGGGGAAACCAGAGGTCCCATGTGGAATTAACCATTTATTAGTCTTGCACTAACAGACTGAAGTAGCCCTACTAGGCAACTAGAGCTGAATGCACAGCTATCTGTGTGTGCATAGGGAGAAATAAAGTCTATTCATGGTGGCAGGGGACAAATTATTAAGGTCTGAGGAACTAGTCTCTACCTAAAGATCACCAGGCTTCCTCCCCATTGTTTTCTAGTGCATATTTCTCCCATTCCTTAGTATATTCCGGGCGTAGATGTTCTACAGGATCTCGATCTAAACTACAATGGCAAATGAATTCAGGTTGCATAACTTGGGATGATTCATCCTTTCTGTCTCAGCAGCTGTGCCATTACAGGAGTGACTGTAAGGTGACTTAAAGTCACATTGTTGGGAGGTAAATACCAACAAGTTCCATGGTCCAGGCCAATCAGTAAAGTTTCTGGGCATTATCTGATCAGATAGTACAAAAGCGATGCCTAAGGCTGTCATGGATTGAAATACAAGCCTCCCCAGTCCCTAAAATGGTAAAGGAATTACAGACTTTTTTGGTTTAATAGGATTGTGGGAGACCTTATATTGCCCATCAGACAAGATATTAAGACCCTCATATTCCTCGGTTGAGATGGAAAGCTGAGACCTGGGACCTGGAGCAGCTTGGAGGCGGTGAATAATAGCTCTTCAAGTCTGCAATAAAAAAACGGCCTCCAATAAAACTACATTGCAAAAAAAAATGGGGAAGAGGCAGAATGGAAAGAGTAAAAAAAGTAGAAAAGGTAGAGCCTGATGAATTCGTGGTGAAAAAAGTACTGACTGACGTGTAGTGAATGGAAAGGTGGAGTATTTCCTGAAGTGGAAGGGATTTACAGATGCTGACAGTACTTGGGAACCTGAAGAAAATTTAGATTGTTCAGAGTTAATTGAAGCATTTCTTAATTCTCAAAAAGCTGGTGAAGAAAAAGATGGTGCAAAAAGAAAATCGTTATCTGACAGTGAATCTGATGATAGCAAATCCAAGAAGAAAAGAGATGCTACTGATAAACCAAGAGGCTCTGCCAGAGGTCTTGATCCTGAACGAATAATTGGTGCACAGACAGCAGTGGAGAGTTAATGTTTCTGATGAAGTGGAAAGATTCAGATGAGGCAGACGGTGGTGATGAAAGAGGCAAATACGAAGTGTCCTCCGATTGTAATTGCTTTTTTGTGAAGAGAGACTAACTTGGCATTCTTGTCCAGAGGATGAGGTTCAGTAATTGTTTGTGTTGCTTTTTATGTATGAATATATATTATATATACATATATATGTGTATATGTACATTTGTATACATATGTATATGTATATATGTATATGTATATATATGTATATGTATATATATGTATATATTATATAGGTAATCTGGGTATTGTTTTTTTGATTTATTAATGTGAATAGATAACATTCAAATGAAAAATCAAGTTAGATATGTGTGTCTTGAAATAGTATTGGGGGAGTTGTTGGGGGTTTTTGCATCTATAGCACTGGTTACTTTGAACAAATACAAGCTTTCTGTAGTTGCTTCCTTTATCAGAAAATAATATTTGAGACCAGATATTATTCCCCTGCTTTAGAGAACACCTTTTCTAAATATTTTTCTAAATATTTTTCTAAAAATTGAACTAACCTTCATAGTTGTTTCTCAATCAGAATTTGTCTTTAACTCCTATATGCCTGAGAACCATTTTGGGTTTTTTGTTTATTTGGGGGGGTTTTGTGTGTATACTTAAAATACATACATGAATGGTTTTCTTTTTTATTTTCTTTTAACATTCCCCCAAATAAAAACAGCATTTTATAACCATGGATAATCCCATGTTTCTGGGACGCCATCATTTTCAGCAACCTAAGAAATATATCACTTACACTGAAATTTTTCCTGAAGCCTTAACCTTTCAAATTTTGCAATTAATTGGGCAATTTAAATATGATGTAAGCAATGAAAATTGGAAATTTGAAAGCAGCCATATCAGAAATCATGTCTATAGTCACACAAATGCAAGTTTGTTGGCAAGATCCCCAAAAGGAAAATTTTATCACTACCAACAATCTCCCCACCTAAATGAGAAAACTAGACAAGTCCTGGTGTGTTTTAAGTAGGTAAAAAAAAAACTTAGTTAAATGGACATTTAAAGGTTCTTTCTAGTCAACCATTCCTTTTCAAGAAGTTGAAATCCCTGTGCTGCATTGACTAAAAGAAGGTCATGATGCATGGAATGTTGAAGACTTGTTCATGGAAACCTGATCATAATCAGATGGTCAGAGAGAGATGCTGGCAATTTAGCACCTGCTGGAATAAATGGGGGGACAAAGAGCACCTGCATGGCTCAGTGGGTTAAGCATCCAACTTCAGCTCAGGTCATGATTTCACTGCTTGTGGGTTCAAGCCCTGCGTTGGGCTCTGTGCTGACAGTTTAGAGCCTGGAGCCTGTTTCGGATTCTGTGTCTCCCTCTCCCTCTGCCCTTCCCTCACTCACTCTCTGTCTCTGTCTCTCTCCCAAAAATAAATAAACATTAAATTAAAAAAAAAAATAAATTAAAAAATAAATGGGGGGACAGACCTCTGTGATCTAAACTCTTGACCTTCATGTTTTTTCTTTACCCCAATACATACCTTATTGTCAGCTTAATCTTCTCAGTATTTGAGTTACTCGTTCAGGAGAAACCAGGAAAAACAGTAAGTTTGTAGTCAGAATATTGTCCAGCTGTATACTATTTACTTTATTGTAAATACCGGTAGACCGTGGCCAATAGTTTTATATTTCTTTAAAACAAAACAAAACAACAACAAAAAGATGGGAAGCTAATAGAATTGGCATGCTAACCAACAAGAGGCTTTCTCAAAGGCAAGGAAAAAAAGTACAGGTCCTGAGGGTATTAATAATAGATGTGAGATGTAAATTAGATGTAGATTTGGCTGGGGCTTGTGGCAATGACAAAATGAGAAATCAATTGTGGCCGTAACGATGTTGGGGGTGGAGTGTAGGAGTCCTGACCACACAGACTCTATCTTAGACCCTGTGTCCTTTTCTCCACTCTGGCCCACGGATGCTGCCCCGTGAGGTTACTGATAGAGCTACCCTCACGCACACAGATGGTGCAGCTTTAGTGAACTGCCCTGTGATCTCAACACCATGCCCCTCATTCCATAAAGGCTGGGGATTAAGATCCAGATAGGAACTGAAAATGGCTGGGTAGCGCTCTGAATCATCTGTCAGCTCACTTAATTGCCCATCAGCAAGTCACCTTGAATAAAACTCTGTAAATGGTATGGAGTGGCTTGCTTGGTTTTTGTTTGTTTGTTTGTTTGTTTGTTTGTTTTTTATAATAAAGTGGCTTCTCAATCTGGAAGATAGATTACTGACCCTTTTCCACCTTGTAACAGATGTGATGTTAGCTGTGGTTTTGTCATATTTTTTATGTTGAGGTATGTTCCCTCCATGTCTACTTTGTTGAGTTTTTAACCATAAATCAAAGTGGAATTTTGTCAAATGCTATTTCTGCATCTATTAAGAGGGTCATATGATTTTTATTTTTCATTTTGTTACTGTAGTGCATCCAATTGATTTGTAGATGTTGAACCATCCTGACGTTCCTGAAATAAATCCCACCGATCATGGTGTGTGATTCTTTTTTAATGTCTGGCTAAATTTGGTTTGCTAATATTTCCTTGAGGATTTTTGCATCTATATTCTTTAGGGATATTGGCCTATCATTTTCTTTTCTAATGAGGTCCTTATCCAAGGATAATGCGGGTGTAAAATGAGTTTGGAAGCATTCTCTCTTTAGTTTTTGGAGAAGAGTTTGAGAAAGATTGGTATTAACTCTTCTTTGAATTTTTGGTGGACTTTTCAGTGAAGACGTCTGGTGCTGGACTTTTGTTAGGAGGTTTTTTATTACTCATTCAGCCTTTTTAGTAGAAATTGACCTGTTCATATTTTCTATTTCTTCATGATCCAGGCTTGGTAGATTGTATGTTTCTACAAATTTATTCATCTAGGTTGTCAATTTTTTGGCATATAATTTTTATAGTAGTCTTTATGATCATTAGTATTTCTGTGTCATCAAGTTGTAACACCTCCTTTTTTCATTTCTCATCCAGCTCTTAGTTTCACTGATTTTTTTTTTCTATTTTTAGTGTCTATTTTTTTTCTCTTCTGACCGTTGTTATTTTCTTCTTTCTCCTATCTTTGGGCTTTGTTCTTGTTCTAGTTCCTTGAGGTATAAAGTTAGGTGTTTTTTGTTTGTTTGTTTGTTTGTTTGTCTGAAGTTTATCTTTTTATTGAAGTAAACATTTATCTTTATGAGCTTCTTTTTAAAACTACTTTTGCTGTATACCATAAATTTCGGTATTTTGTATTTCCATTTTGTTGTTCTCAAGGTATTTTTAAATCTCTGCTTTGATTTCTTACTGAATACTGAATATTATGTTATTTAATCTCCACAGATCTGTGCTTTTTTTTTTTTCAGTTTTCTTATAATTGGTTACTAGTTTCATATCATTGTGGTTGGAAATATACTTAATGAGAATTTCATCCTCTTAAATTTCTTTCGGCTTGTTTCTGGTCTAATATATCTATCCTGGAGAATGTTACATGTGCACGTGAGAAAAATATATATTCTGTTGGATGAAATGTTCTGTGTATATCCGTTACATCCATCTTGACTAATGGGTTATTTAAGGCCAATGTTTTCTTACTGATTTTCTGTCTAGATGATCCATCCATTGATGTAAATGGGGTGTTAAGGTCCTCTACTATTATTGTATTGTTATCTATTTCTCCCGTTAGGTCTGTTAGTATTTGCTTTATATTTGTTGGTTCTCCATATGTTCTCTTATATGTTGGGTGCACAAATATTTACAAATGTCACCTTCCCTTGTTGGATTGACCCTTTTATCATTACATAATGTCCTTCATTGTTTCTAATTGCAGTTTGTGTTTTAAAATCTATTTTCTCTTATGTGAATATAGTTACCCCTGCTTCCTTTTGGTTTCCATTTGCATGGACTATCTTTTTCTACTCCACTTTCAGTTTGTGTCCTTACATCTCTTGTAGCCAGGGTATAGATGGGTCTTGGTGTGTGTGTGTGTGTATGTGTGTGTGTGTGTGTGTGTCTGCATCTGTGTTTATCCACTCAGCCACATTGTGTCTTTTGATTGGAGAATTTAGTCAATTTATATCTAAAGTAATTATTGATCCATGTATACTTTTACCTATTCAGTTAATTGTTTTCGGGTTATGTCATAGTTCCTTTCTATTCTTGCAACCGTCTTTGGTTTGTTGGCTTTCTTTCGTAGTATGCTTTAATTCCTATTTATCTTTGTGTAGCTTCTATAGGATTTTGTTTTGTGGTTACAATCCGGTTTACATATAACAGCTTAGGCCCATAACAGTCTGTTTTAAATAAAGAATGACTTAAGTGTCATTGGATTCCCAAACTGTGCTTTTAACTCCTCCACACTGCCAGCTTGTTTCTGATGTCACATTTTATATCTTTTTATCTTGTGTATCCCTTAAGTAATATTTGTAGTTATAATTATTTTTACTACTTTTGTCTTTTAACCTTAATAGTAGCTTTATAAATGATTAATCCACTACCTTAACTACATATTCACCTCTCCAATGAGAATTGGTCTTTTATATATAAATATATATTTTGTTTGTTTTGTTTTGCTAATAAGTGCCCTTTCTTTTCAGCTTAAAGAAGTCCTTTTAACACCTTCAACATTTCTTTTTTACTCTTGTTGCAAATTTTGAATTTTTAATATTAGTATTATTTTTTATTATGTTGTGTAGAATTTTATCATCTCTGGTCTTCTATAGACACCTTTTTTTTTAATTTTTCCATTTCTGTCATTTGTGTAGCATTATAATTTAGGATTTTCTCAAATGATGGACATAAAATGTAACTCCTCTGAGAAAACTAAGTGTTTTGAGCATCAAAATAAAGAAAAAAGTCATTAGAAAGTTGCAGGGTCACCAAGAAACCATCACCAAGAAAGGAAAAAAAAAAGTTTTCTATGTATATAATTGAGAAACAAATTCTTGGAATGCAAACTCTTTGAGAACTCCCATTACTCATGTTTGTGTCTTCTATAATGATTAGTGAACTGTGTGATCTCTAGAAGAAAGCACTATTTTTATAGGAATGCAATATGATTTGAAGGTGGTTTCCAAAATAACACCAGTTTCTAATAAGTACTTTAATTTTATTTATTACCATAATTATTTCATGTTTCAGAATTTTCCCTGTCTTTCATATATTGAATTTAGACAGGTTGTATATCTGAATCAGAAAAGAATAATGAAATTGTGATTTTAAGAATATTTTTGTTCTATTTTTCTCTCATTTTTTTTCTTTTTCTTTTGCTGGAAGTGTCTAACTCTTTTAACTTTATGGCATAAATCCTTCCTTTAAAATACAAATAAATGGCTCAAACTCCTATCTCAGAGTAGTGTGGGAAGAAAAGTGTTCTCCTCAGTATTCTGAATTTTCCTGAGATGAAGAAGAGAAGAGAAGAGAAGAGAAGAGAGAAAAAAGGAAAAGAAAAGAAAATAAAAGAAAAGAAAAGAAAAGAAAAGAAAAGAAAAGAAAAGAAAAAGGTGGGGTGGAAGCTTCCCCCCCGCTTACCAGGTCCTAACTCCCAATTTTAGCTCTGCAGGGAAACAGAGTCCTCATTCCTTTGTTGCCCCAAATGCTTCTAATACAGGAATTCGGGGTGGTCCAGATATTTTCTGAAGGTTGAGGGTATGTGAAAGATAATTATGATCGATGCGAAAAAGAATTAACTTGAAACTCAAAATTAAATATTACAAATTCTTCGTTAAAAACTGTGCCATAGGAGATTTAAACTACTGTTTTTATTTCAGAGGTGTCTCATTTTTCCCACTCTTCAGGCAACGTTTTTCTTGCTTCCATCTTTTCAATATCTTTCAGAATATTCCACAGAAGCTTGTTGTTAATATGTAGAGAAATAAGGACGTTCTTTTGCCTCATGTTTGTTCATCTGGCATATACAAGCAGGTTTCAACCTTCTAGAGATACATGAAGTAGGGACTTTTTCCTGAAGAGGAAATTGTCTTTCCAATCACCAGCCGCCTGGCCAACCTCACGCATCTTTTGAAATATTTCCAACTTTGCTATTTCCCAAAGTATACACAGCTTAATATTTTAGCCATTTTTACTCATTTTTATGTATTTAACACCAATTATTTAATTACTTATAATAACCTACAACAACCACTGTTTCTTCTCTTTGTATTTCTTGACCCTTATGTTTCTTCAACTTTTTTATTTTTCTCACCGCATTTCCTCACCTTAGTCATCTGTCTTATGTTTTTCTAAAATTAGCATATTTCCTAATTTTTCCTTTGAATCTGATAACTAAGGAGTTTCCCAGAGTGAGAATTATTTAAAAAACATAGTTATGCGGCAACAAGACCCATGGGATATTCTTGTGAGAAAAAAATTAAAGCCCTTCCTAGTGGGGATATTCAGGTACACAAATACATGCACAGACCTATGAGTCCCCCAAAATGTACTGACAGAAAGGCTTTGCCATTGGCACATCCACGCTTGCAAAAGACTCACAGGAGACTGTCTTTCTTAGTTTGTGAAGCGTTCATCCAAGAAGTAGCATAAGTATTAAGAGATGAGGGCTTTATGGTCTCAATCCTTTTCTGTGCAGAAGTCGTACAGGCAAACTTCAGAAAATGAAAGTAAATGCAAACATGCCATATAAACAGCTTTTAGAAAAAATATATGTATGTTATTAAATTATATTCATCTTATACATGTAATTTTTAAAATATGAGTCATATATAGTAGGGCCCACAACTGACACTCATTTCATATTCTTGAAGCATCATTCATTCATTCTGTGAAAAAATACCTGATGTCTTATATATGACATTTTCTGTTAACTGAGCATTTATGATTTTACTTACAGTGTTACTGGCATAGCTTCGACACACTCACGATGCTCCGTTTCCTCTAATATCATCACTTGCAAACAAATCAAGCATCATTTTTATGCCTGTCACAATAGTTTATTGTTGTCTACATCCCCCCAGTGCTGCCAAACATGGGTGAGCTGCTCTCTCCAGGTCTGCTTGATTAACTGATCGATGGGAGTGGCGACGCAAAGGAACAGTCTTTTGTTTAAGGCACCTGATGGCTCTATGTAAATATAGTCAATAAAATTAACACCTTGGGCTTTTCCAAGTTTAATTTAAGACACAGAGAAGTTGAACTACATATATATATATATATATGGCTATAGCTCTCTGTCTTCATGCTGTCTCACTATTTTTTTTTATTATTCACATTTGTAACACATCCTTTTCAGGAATAATAAAAAAAAAGATGATTCTCAATGTGCAAAACAGAAAATATTTGAGTAGGACAGGAGAATATAATAGTCAAGAATGCAATAATTTTTTGAAATGTGGAGTCTAAAGATTTGATTTTTTTTTTCAATCTCTTTCATTATCTCTCTTTCTCAATGAGCTATTCTGGGACATTTTTTATGGACTACCTCAACCAAATTCATGATTTTCAATAACTATATTGTAAGAAAATGAGCATATATACATACATACATACATATATATGTATTTGTTTCTTAAATATATATGTGTGTATATATATATATATATATATATATTTGTTTATTAAATTCCACATATGAGTGAAATCATATGGTATTTGTATTTCTGTGATGGACTTATTTCATTTAGCATAATACTCACAAGCTCTGTCCACAGTGTTGTAAATGGTAAGATTTCATTCTTTTTATGGGTGAGTAATATTCCATTGTATGTATATACCACATCTTCTGTATCCATTCATCAGTCCGTGGAAACTTGGGCTGTTTCCATAGTTTGGCTATTGTAGGTAATGCTGCTCTAAACATTGGGGTGCGTGTATCATTTTGAATTAGTATTTTGTATCTTTGGGTAAATACCAAACATAGGGAAAAAGAGAGGCAAGCCAAGAAACAGACTCTTAACTACAGAGAATAAACTGATGGTTCCCAGAGGGGAGGTGAGTGGGGAGTTGGGTTAAATAGGCAATGGGGATTAAGGAGTGCACTTGTAGTAATGAGCACCAGGTGTGGTATGAAAGTGTCAAATCACTATATTATACACTGAAAACTAATATTACGCTGTATGTCAACTAACCAGAATTTAAATAAAAACTTAAAAGCCCTTTCTTGCCTTTGATATAATTCTTCAATTTTTAGATATGTGCCATTGAATAACATTGGCATTGTTTGTTCCATGCAAAGTAGCATGAGTATTCTTAGCAAATATTTGATGTTAGATTCACAATTCTGATTCATAGGGTAAGTTATACAGAATCTTAGTCACTAAGAGGCTAAAAACATTTGATAGGTCATATGATAATGACTACTTTAGGAAATAATTAAAACCTATCTTTTTTAGAAGGTAAGACAGGTTTCTAGAATGAATTTAACATAAAGAACACTTTAGGTATAAAGAGGTATCTTCAGAATATGAACTATATTTATAGTGGAAAGAACACTCAATTTGAAGTCTTTACACTCTGGTCTGGATCCTATATAGGAGATGTAGTTGGGAAACACTAATTAGCCTTCCCACAGATCCATTGCACGGTATTTGGGAACATTTAATAAGACAGCTAGGATGAACATATATATCCCAATGCAAAATTAGTGTGCTAAAAGATTAAGGATGTGCATATAATCAGTGATTATGCCTGTGTATGCATCTGTACTGAATAAATGCTGAACTAACTTACTAAATAAACTCTGGTCATTGAAATATTTCTATATTAGAAAAAAAGTATTATGTTAGAATATAACTCATGCAATGTTTCAGGACAGAGGGAATTCGGATTAGGGTCCAGCCAGTGTTCTTCTCTGCTATGGTCAGAAAGAAGGAGGCCTCATTTATGTTTGGGGTCATGTAAAGAAGTGGGACAGTGTAGAGAAGAAAAACATACTGAAATGACTATCCTAAGGAAGAGTTGTGAAGGAAACTGACATCATAACCTCTACTGAGAGCATAGAGTTGCTATTCATATGCTATTAATTCACCTTCAAGTCAAACCTTTAATAATCATCCCTCTCAAGTCCAAAGGGTATGATCCCCTATCATGATCTCTTCAAAGCACAGAAACTTTGAAATACATAGATTTTGAGCTCAGTCTTTCACTTTCTCATTATCTCCAACATCAGTCTTTTTTTTAGTATCATTTACATAGATCTATTATTTTATTTCACATACATATCTAAAGTATTCAACTTTTGGATGGCTGGAGATCTTGCCTATTTTAAATTTTTATTATATGCTATTTTACAACATTGTACTCATCCCATGACTATGAATTTGTAGTAATTTTTAACTTGTGTGTCATAATTCATTCGAACATATAGCTGTTTTAAAGATCATTATCAATTTGGGGGGAAATGTTTTAGAGTCAAATGAGCTTTTGATATAGTCAAGATCCATATTCAATTTAGAAAATCACTTCTTTCCTGACCTTTGGATTCCAAGGACTACTATATCAATTTTATGATTTGATATATTGATGAAATGGTAACACAATGGACTATCAACAAAATAATAGCAAGCCTTTCATCCCAATGTGCACAGTTACAAATGGTAATGCTCTTTTTAGAAAAACAGATGAAACAAATAATTCATTTTCAGAAGACTTCTATAGTTTAATATTGTGGGTCTACATAAATCATTTCACCAAAATGATCTCATAATCATTAATGTGACCTGTTCTGGAATATAGGCTAGAGTGTGTGGTTCCCATATGAATATAGCTCTTTGCAGCACTGATAAAACAGGCTGGGTTTGGTAAGCCAGGCGTATATAAACAGGCATAGATATAATTTATCTCAGATGGAATAGTGCTGCATTTGCAGGTTTTTAAAAATGTTCTTACTTGCCAGGGGCAGAAGGAAGATTCCAAGTGGATTTCTTTAAGGTATCCCTAAGAGATCTGGAGAGGGGAAGATTAGGAACTGCTTCCCTAGCCAGGGCCCATGTTCATCTGAGGAAGATGGAGGCAGATCACTGAGCAGGCACCATCAAGACTTAGATGGATTGACTCTACTTTCTCTCTCTGGAAACTCACGGGATACACTCAAGGCTGTCCACATCACTTTTTTTTTTTTTAATCTTGATAAAGCCTTTTTATTACTATGCCCATCATGAGCCCATTAAAGTTAAAGGCTTTCAATTTTTCTCCATGTGACCTTAAAAAAATGTATTCTCTTATTCTAGAAATATTGAACTTTCTTCTTATATTTTCTTCCTTTGTTCAAAAGCTAGGGCCTTTCAAAGGAGTATTCAAGCATAGCACTGTGTCAAATTTACTTCTGATGACTTTCTATAGTATTGTGAGAAGATAAGATTTAAGAATAAAACTTGCATAAAATGATTCATGCTTTAAAGTTTTCTATTGCCCTGTATGGTAAAATGGAATTCTCTAAATCATATATTTAGAATATAAGCCACTTATGATAACTAGTATGTCTACAACCAAAAGGAAGACATTAAATATGCAATTTTTCATGCAAAAATACAATTTAAATAAGGTATCAGTTGTATGTGCTTCTGTTAACATAAAGGATATGAAATAAGCTGAGATTGATCTATAGCTAATTATTTTATTCCAAATAAACAATGAGATTTAATTTCCTTTGTATTTGGAAAGTCAGAATCAACTACAGTAACCACTGAATATTGAGATATATGTGGGTGGGGCTTATATTTTTAGAGTATAAAACAAGTCAAATTTTCTACTTTGGCCATTTCCTTTTTTTTCTTATTCTTTTTTTGTTTTAACAATCATTACCTTATGTAGTTATGTTTCAACTGGAGCTGCCATTTATTTTTATAACTTATATAAAGCAAAATTACTCATAAGATTCATTTCAATGGATTCATTCATTCAGTCAGTATTTGTCGCTTGCCCTGTATGTGCAGGACTCTGTGAAATATTAAGTTTTGTTTGGTTAATGGAATAAAATCAGGGCCTAAATCACTTCCTTCCTGTACCTCCCTTCTCAGATTAAAAAAAAAAATTACCAGGAAACAGAAACTGTCCCTCTCAGATATTCACCTCAACAATGTTCATCACATTCTTCCAGTTACAATTAGACAAATATGTTCAATTTTATTTGAAGCCACATTTAGAAATTGTGAATATGTTCAGTCTTATTGAGAACAACTGGGTGGTTCTGGTGATCTCTTTTATAGATGATGAGTCATGTTTACAACAGGATTCTACTGAATAATATTGTTAGTGTTGACAGCATTTAGACAAATTCAGCCTTCTCTGTCACTAAAGCTGACATTGATTATACAATACCCCATGCTCTTGGTAGCATGCCTTTGCCAATAAAGCATACTGACACTTTCACAAAATCTTATAGGTTTATCATGAATACATTTTTAACCTCCAAATCAAGATATACATTTTAAATCCAGTTTTTGGGGAGAATGTATTTACATGAAAGTATCAGAGACACGACACAAGTCCATACTGAAGCTAACGGTCTTTATTAAAAATTAATGGAGTTCCAGGGAATCAGGACTACCAGAGCCTTTTAAACCATTTTTAGACCATCACAGAATACAGCAATGAGATTTACTCTGTGTCCTATAAGGTATTTATATGGTACAAGGAATGTGGTTACCCCAAGAATCAGTCGTCTATTATGATTAACTAAAACACTCACAATTGATCTTTAGTTACCTAAGTTTTAAGATTTTTAAAAATTGTTTTATGAAATAAAACAATTGATTTACTTTTATGAATTAAATAGTCTTTTCCATAAAAGATGCATAAAATTATGTTAGCAAAATTCCTTCAAATTCCAGTAAAGATTCTAAGCTCAAATTTGATTTTAGAAGTTCAATTTAAAGAGACAGTTACTTGAAAAATATGTGATATTACACTTCCTTTTTTTTTTTTTTCAAAGTCAAGCCCTAATCTGTTAAAAAAACAAAAATTACTGGTGAGCTCTGGGGGCAAAAGTTTATAGAAGACAGAGCACCAGACACAGATTCAAATGCTACAGGTGCATTTCTTCTCTACTGTGTACTCCCCTTGTGACCCAATTAAGTCCATTCATGACTTTGAGCGTCATGTGTTTTCCCTATTAAATGAAAATAAAAATGCCTCCCCCTGTTACCTGTTAAGAAAGCTATGGATATTTTAAAAACTTACATAATATCAAAGGCACATGCATATACAGCTCTGTATATCTTTGGAAAAATGTCTATTCAAGTCCTCTGCCCAGTTTTAAACTGGATTTTTTTTTATTTGGTATTTAGTTGTATAAATTCTTTATATATTTTGATATTAGTCTCTTACCAGATAGATTGTTTGCAATTATCTTCTCCCATTCAGTAGGTTTTCTTTTTGTTTTGTTGATAGTTTCTTCACTGTGCAAGAGCTTTTTATTCTAGTGTAGTTCCAGTAGTTTATTTTTCCTTTTGTTTTTCTTGCTTGAGGATACTTATCTGGAGAAATGTTGCTCCGGCTGATGTCAGGGAAATTCTCTTGTGTTCTCTTCTAGGAGTTTTATGATTTTAGATCACACATGTAGATCCTTAATCCATTTATTTTTGTGTATGGTGTAAGAAAGTGGCCTAGTTTCATTCTTTTGTCTGTAACTGTCCAGTTCTCCAGATATCATCTATTGAGGAGACTGTCTTTGCCCTATTGTATATAACTTCTCCCTCCTCCACAGATTAATTGACCATGTCATTGCAGATTTATTTCTTGGATCTCTATTCTGTTCTGTTGATCTATGTGCCTATTTCTTGTGCCAGTACCATACTGTTTTGATTACTACAGTTTTGCGGTATTTCTTAAAATTTGGAATTGTGATACCTCAACATTGCTTTGGCTATTCAGGGTCTTTCACGGTTCCATTAAAATTTTAGGATCTTTTGTGCTAGTTCTGTGAAAAGTCCTGTTGGTATTTCGATAGGGATTACATTGAATCTGTAGATTGCTTTGAGTAGCATGGACATTTTAACCGTAATTTTTCTTCCAAGCCATGAGCATGGAACTTCATTCCATTTGTTTGTATTACCTTGGAGAAAAAAAAAAAAAAAAGCTCTATACGCATCAAGGAATTATTATTGTAACAAAATCTAATTGCAACACATGTATGCAGCCACACATATTTTAAGTAAATAGTGCTAAAATATATAATTTTTAAAAATTTTTTTCAACGTTTTTATTTATTTTTGGGACAGAGAGAGACAGAGCATGAACGGGGGAGGGGCAGAGAGAGAGGGAGAAACAGAATCGGAAGCAGGCTCCAGGCTCTGAGCCATCAGCCCAGAGCCTGATGTGGGGCTCAAACTCACGGACCGCGAGATTGTGACCTGGCTGAAGTCAGACGCTTAACCGACTGCGCCACCCAGGCGCTCCGAAAATATATAATTTTATCTGGCAGTAGGTAAAGAGAGCAGTGCAATCAACTGGATTTTGACTTTTGTGTTTGAGGTTATATTCCAACTCTTGATTGGTGATGTTGGAAATGAACTCACTTCTGGAAGTTATTTAGCCTCCTTATGTGCATAGGGAATTCAACTTTGGTCATAGTTGAAGTCAAAGGTTGTGGTACTCAGAGCTCTGAATAAATTCTGACTTGAACTCTAAGAGTTGAAGTTATCTGAAGTGTCAACTCAGAGAGCACTATCCTATCCCTCGTGGCAGCACCCAGGATGCTGATTGCAATGTGAAAACCCGTGTAAAGGACAAGTCCATGCATCATTGTCAGTGATCTTCGGGACAATAATTGCGTTTTTGTGACTATTTTTATAAGTGATTGCATACATTTTTAGGCTTTTCATGTGTTCTAAATTTTCCATGGAGTAGACTAGCTGTTTCTGTTGTATAAGCAGATCACTAATCATTCATTTTGTCTCTTACTGAGTAGCAAGATGCTATTTAATATTCAAGAGCCCTGCATCCTTAGATTTAACATGGCAGTGATATTTTAAAAGTTACCCTTTGTAGCAAAGACACAACATAATCACCATTTATGCCCCTAATTTGTACTTGTTCAATAAACAAATCATTAGTTTGGAGACAGAGGTCAATGCAGAAAAAAAAATAATAATTATGAGTGTATCCTTCCAGCAAATTGATGCATTGTTTTCTGTGCATCCACACAGACTTGGAGCTATAATTCTGTCCCCCATGCTTTTCACACATGCAGGCACAAATATGTGCACACAGTCATGCACCAGAAAATAGGCATCGTGTTATCTCACAGGCAATGGAATGAAATAAAAGGACTGAGTTCATTCAACACTAATTACCTGAGCCTCACCCTGTTTCAGGCACTGTCCTAGCTGCTTCCAGGCTCTGTTCCTGAGATGGAGAAAGATTTTCTTTCCTGTTGCCGTATCTTCTCTTCTAGGTGTCCTTTTTGAAATGTCACCTGAGAGCCTTCTTGCCTCATTATGTTATGTCATCCATCATATGTAGTTGCCCTTGTCATTCATTCATTCAACAAATAATTACTTACATTCAATAAACCTTCACTAACATTAATCTTCCACAAAGTACCAAAGACTGTAACAGGCAAAAGAGGTAAAAGAGGAAAATTATCCCCTCCCTACTTCCATATAGACACACACAGCCTAATTATGACTAAACTTGAGACTCTGTATACTGGGCACTGTATCAAGTTAAATGTATATGAACTCAAAAACAAGGTTATATTTTGGGGTTTTGAAGACTAAGTGTGCTTTAAAATCTGTCTGATGATTTTCTTTTTATTTTCTTGTCAGATAATTTATAAATCCAAAACATACAGGTATATGGAGGAAACTACTTCTTAGATATCAGATTTTATGACATTCCTTTCAAAGTAAGTAGGGTTTTGGTTACCACCTCCGTATTTTTCCATCACCATTTCTCAGAACAATCTTCTAAATAGTAGAGAATTGTAGAAAGAACGTGCAGCTTGAGAAAATAGCCTGCTGAATTAAATATGCCCTCGGGGGGGGCCTGGGTGGCTCGGTCGTTAGACGTCCGACTTCAGCCAAGGTCACGATCTCGCGGTCCGTGAGTTCGAGCCCCGCGTCGGGCTCTGGGCTGATGGCTCGGAGCCTGGAGCCTGCTTCTGATTCTGTGTCTCCCTCTCTCTCTGCCCCTCCCCCGTTCTTGCTCTGTCTCTCTCTGTCTCAAAAATAAATAAACGTTAAAAAAAAAATTAAATATGCCCTCATGTTAAGTATTGAGGAGACTGGACCTACTGATGTGGTGGAAATTTCTTCTCTGTCATGGAGGCTGGGTTTGTGTGTCGGTTTTTGGACACATATATGCAAGCACATGCTAGAGGATGAAGTGTGCAGAATAGGAAAATGGAAAATTGGCCTTGTTTTGAGATGGATTAGTTGAAGTTTGAGAACTTGATTCAGATTGCTCAGCTCAACTTTCCTGGTAATATTTTCTAGTGCCATCATCCGATTACATCTGGGAAAGATTAAAATAAGATGCCAGAGTGAGATACCATGAATTTTAAGGAATGGATGTGTAGGGAGGTACAGATCACTAATTACACAGAAATCATAAAATATTTCCCAACCATAACTCCCAAGAAACATGCAATTTCATTATTTTAGATAGTTCTAGAGTTTTAATTTGGGGCACTTGGGTGGCTTAGTCGGTTAAGCATCCACTCTTGAGTTCCGCTCAGGTCATGATCTCACTTTTTGTGAGTTTAAGCTGATAGCACGGAGCCTGCTTGGGATTCTGTCTCCCTCTCTCCCTGCCCTTGTCCCACTTGCTCTCTCTCTCTCTCTCAGAAGAAATAAAAAATAAACTTTAAAAATATTTAAATAAAAGTTTTAATTTATCTTTTAACTTTTGAAAACATTAAGCTGGTTTCAGTTCTTTCACACAAATTCTAGGGATATATGTTGCTTGAAATTGAAAACTGTGACTTATCTTGTACTAATTCTAGAAGTCGATTTTGAGGTTGTACAAATTGAAGAAACAATAAGAGAATTGCTGTCAAAATAATCATACGTACTGAATCTTAATTTTTAAAAGTGTTAACTATAAATATTGTAAACTTCAAAGATGAGTCAAATATTATTTCATGTTGCCCTTTTTTTCCTTAGTGTTCTTTGTATTTTTGAAGCAAATCATATAAATGCTGAGTAGAGCTCTCTATAGCTCAGAAATCTCTCTATATAAATATATATAGATCTAGATCTAGATCTAAATCTCTCTATAGCTCAGATATAAACTTAGAGTTTATAACACTTGGGATCACATAATCAGCTCCCCTTCAGTATTGTAGGTATAATCTCTTCCCGTATCCAAATTATATTTAAAGAATTTATTTTTTATTTTTATTTTTTTACATTTACTTATTTTTGAGAGGCAGAGACAGAGCACAAGTGGGGGAGGGGCAGAAAGAGAGGGAGAAACAGAATCCGAAGTAGGCTCCAGGCTCCAACCTGTCAGCACGGAGCCGGACATAGGGCTCGAACTCACAAACCACGAGATCACGACCTGAGCCGAAGTCGGACGCTTAACCGACTGAGCCACCCAGGTGCTCCTGTTTAAAGAATTTCTTTATAGTCACTCCTGTGAATACTGAATCACGTAGGTGATTTTGATTAATTTAAATGGCCAAGACTTTTTTTTTTTAAATAAATTCAAATAATTGTATAGTTATTGCCACTTTATTTGAGGTATGCATATATGTATACACCATACAGTCTTCATTAAAATTGCATAATTTTCTGGATAGTTAAACAATACAATTCATTTTCCTTCATCCTGTGTTATACAATTTCTAACCACCCACACATTTGCCTTTACAATTTCTCATCACTAGCTTGAGGGCATCCTCGATTGGCTGTTTGTGGTGGAAAGGACCTTTGTGGTATTTCTAGTCGTAATCACAAGTTGCCTGTGTCTCTGTGACAGTGTAAAAAGTAGTGATTTCATTAATTTGAAATACAAGGAGTTTTACTATAAAGCTTGTTTTGTAAATACAAATGTGTTCCAACATGATTGATATATTAAGGAACGGTTTTTGCATAATGCCAATTTTGTGTGGGTTTATGTACGAAATTTCATCCATGAGAAACACTGGGTGAACACAGACAACTTCATCCAACTGAGTTTTAAAAATGTGCACACACACAAAAAATAAAATAAAATAATAAAATAAAATAAAATAAAATAAAATAAAATAAAAATGTGCACACATACAAGCGTATCTTTTAAACATTGACTAGCTACCTCACCACATGTGTAATGAGCCATACCTATCCCCTTCAGCCATTACCATTTTCCCATTCAATTTCTCAGAAGCCTCCTTCCATTACCTACCTGTAATTCAGCTATAACTCTCCCAACCCACTTTGACAAGCAAACTTTAGGTCTTTTTGAAAGTAAAGTGTGATATCCATGGTGGCATTAGTGTATTCCTTAACCATTTAGCAGGTGTGAATGGTTTTCATGTGCTTCCTAATTTTTTATTTCTTAGGTCACTAACAAAATTTTTGAGTATCGTAGTATCATGCCCCTAACTTTTTCCGTAAACGCTGTGGTTTCTATTGTGCAATGTTTCATTGCCTGGTGATTTTCAGGAGTGTGTATGCATGTTGTGTTATAGCAGAGCAACTTTAATAGTATTAAATCCATGTTAGCATTAATGAATCAATCCATATGCAAGTGTTCTGTCAGTTGAATGTACTTCTGGGGGATTTATTAGACATGACGCACCATGTGTTAGGCTGCTTGTACTCTTTTCTTTCTGAACGCATAGTAAAACATCCCATCCTCTCTCACAGTAACTTCGGGGCTGTTACAGTTGGAGTGTGGAAAAAATTATATATGCCACTTCCAAGCTTGGTACTTAAAAATATCCTGTAAGATCCTCTCACCATCTCTTCTGCTTCCTTTGTGATGTGTCAGTGCCCAGTCTGAAAATATTTTCCTTCAGATAGAGGGAGCTTAATGCAAGAAGTTGGTTATATATGTGGTCTAACAGCAGAGAAGCCAAACAAAGGATGGGATGGTGATGAAAGAAAGAAAGAAAGAAAGAAAGAAAGAAAGAAAGAAAGAAAGAAAGAAAGGGAGGGAGGGGAGAGAGGGAGGGAGGGAGGGGAGAGAGGGAGGGAGGGAGAAAGAAAAGAAAAGAAAAGAAAAGAAAAGAGAAAAGAAAAGAAATAAAGAAAG
This sequence comes from Prionailurus bengalensis, assembly GCF_016509475.1. Classification (NCBI taxonomy): domain Eukaryota; kingdom Metazoa; phylum Chordata; class Mammalia; order Carnivora; family Felidae; genus Prionailurus; species Prionailurus bengalensis. Next base: position 224,954,894 of record NC_057343.1, read on the forward strand.
AAAGAGAAAGAGAGAAAGAAAGAAAGAAAGAAAGAAAGAAAGAAAGAAAGAAAGAAAAGAAAAGAAAAGAAAAGAAAAGAAAAGAAAGGGCCTAGAGAAAGTGGAGTAGAAGATGATGTTTTTGGATTGGAAATTGGCACCATGGTATGCCAGCCTAGACAGATCTATATCCCTGGAAGAGAGGTGCCATTCCTTAGGCAACCACCTAAAGCAGAGAGAAGTTGGAAGCAAAATCTTGGCAAATATGTTCCCATGCATGGGTCTTTTAACACTACCTTCCAGAAGCAAAGGGCAGGAAAATCTCAAAAGCAGTTGCCTGAGATACAAAGCAAGGAAGAGAAGAGCTCTAACTGGCTCTGAAAGCAAACAGAAAAATGACCTACAAAGGGGGACCCTTGAGCCAATGAGTCCTGGATTGCATCGTTATAAAATGGACGTTCTTAGGGCCCTGCTTTGGGGAGAGCTATTCAGCAGTCACCTGACTAATACCAGACTGTACTGTATTAAATAAACCTTGGACTTGTTAAGTCATTGAAGTTTTAACACTTATTTCATTTATGGTTCAGCTGAAGCTATTGTAAGGATTTTCATTTTCTGTAGTGGACATGTGTGCTTGCTTCCTTATCTCCTGAGAGAGACCTGGTTTCTCCCTGGGTCTGGGGAAGCAGATTAAACCCCTAGGTACAGTTATGGGTTGCATGACCTTAACTAATTCAATCAGCTATTTCAGACCAGGGCATGCCATGCAAGCAAGTCTAACCAGAATATTTAATTTGTCCTTAAGAGAGTCTTTTCATTTGATCATGAATGAAACAGCATGTAACCCTGGAAACTCCTGACAGTCATGTTCCAATGTGAGAAGTGTCAAGCTTATAATAAAGCTATAATAAAGAAAAGAAAGGTGGAAAGTAGTTAGATCCTCAGTGATATCCTTAAGCTTTGGTATCAAAAAGCATCTACTTCTGGACTTGAAAATTGTGGGAAATCAATATGCTGCCTTAAAGAATAAAGGGAATATATTTTTGTCTCCCTCATTCATTCTTTATTTCTTTCTTACTACATAAAATACCTCAAATTCAAAATTATAGGTATTTGATTTTTTAATTTTTTGACTTTTAACTTACCCTTTTCATTTATATATATATCTATAATATAGTAGTTACTTTCCATTTCTAAATAAACTTTATTTTTGTGGGCCAGTTTTAGATTTACAGAAGAATTGGAAAGACAGTACAAAGTGTTCCCATATATCCCTGCACTGAGTTTTCCAGATTGCTTTCCATTAGCATGGAACATTTGTTACAGTTAAGGAACCAGTATTGATATTATTATTAATATAGCCCACAATTCAGTTATGCTTCTTTATTGTTAACCTAATGTCCTGTTTCTGCCCTAGAATACCATCTGGGACACATTATTCCATTTACTGTCATGTCGGCTTGCACTCCTCTTGACTATATCAGTTTCTCAGACTTTCTTTGTTTTTAATGATCATTTTGAGGTGCACAGGTCAGCTGTTCTGTGGAATGTCCCTCTGTTAGGATCTGATGTTTTTCACATGACCAGGCTGGGGTTTTGGGTTTTGGGTTTTGGGTTCTGGGGAGGAAGACCACAGAAGTCAGTGCCATTTTAATCACATCACAGGAAGAGTACCCACCATCAACAGGATTATCACTGTTGATGCCCACCTTGACCACTTGGCTGAGGCTCTGTTTGTCAGGTTTCACAACTGTAAAGTTACCCTTTTTCCTACTTTTCCACAGTGTACGCTTTGGAAGGAAGCCACTAGGTACCGCCCATACTTAAAGAGTCGGGATTGATGCTCCATCCCCTTGTGGGATGAATAACTATGTAAATTATTTAGGGTTCTTCCAGATTTGTCTCTTCTTTGCTGTTTATTTATTCAGTAATTGTATCTGTATGGACTCCTGAATATTTTCTTTATACTGTGGGTTATACTTCCATACTGCTCAGCTTTGGCCCATGGGAGTTCTTACAGTTTGCTTCTGTGACTTCTTTTTCTCTTCTTCTTTTTTTTTTTTAATTTAAATAATTTAAATTCAAGTTAGTTAATCTACAGTGTATGTTAACTTAACATTTTTATAAATATATAGGTTTTTTTCAGAAAATCTGAAAAATATAGAAAAATCTACATATATTAAATTATAATTTTATTATCTTCCCATCTGAACAAAACTGCAATTTACATATTTTATCCAATATTTTATTATTCCTATGCATATATTTAAGTATATTTTATACATCTAATAAAATAGATCTATGACTGAATATACTTATATTTTATTATATTAAAATATTTATTCTAGTAATGGAGACGGTGGTTCCCTCCATACTTTAGTCTTTTAAATAATACCTTACCAATATATATTTAAATAAATTTTTCATCTCTCTCTATTTCCTGGGTAGAGACTTATATTTTATAAATTAATTTGCTAACAAATAAAATCATATATTTTATAATAATTGGAAAATTATAAACTGATATTTGTGTAAAATGTAGACAGTTTTATTTACCTAATTTGTCCTGATTAGGCAAAAGTAATAGAGCAATGGGTCTATAATTTTGTAGGGAAGATTGGAAGTGTTTCTCAATAGGAAAAGAACACGATCTGAAGAAACAATTCAAATATTATAAAAAAGAAAACCAAATAAAATCATGGCACAGAAAAGTTGATAGAAAAGGAAATGATGATAAAGCTGTACAACAATTCTCTAGATCAGAGGAACTGCATATTCATTTCTCATTCACTTCCCATTTGCTACTTCTGAGTTCTCTAGGAACTCCCTGCATCCTGGGCATGCAAACATTGCAAAAATGAAATGCATGGTGGTTTGAGCAGTAGTCACACAGTGAACAGAGTTCAGGTAATGCATAGAGAGAGAAAATTTGAACTCTCGTGGAGGAAGTTTGGAAAATTTGCCCAAGTAAATTTTTAACGAATGCATATTAGGAAACTCTTTTTACAGATGATACTTCAAGTAAAAAGTTGAAGGTCATGGAAGATGAAGCTGAATGAGTTCCAAAAATGACAAATAATTTTAATAGCTGCCACCTGTTGTGTTCTTAATTTATGCCCCTTTTGTGGCTAAACAGTTAATTTCATTTAATATTTATTAAACCCTGTGAGATAATGATAATTATCAGATTATTATTAAGGCATGAGTTAGAGGGTTAAATGACCCCTTTAAGGTAATAAATTTTGTAAGACTGAAAATCATTCCAAAATAGTCTTTGATCTTCAAATGTCCATGCTGTTAACCAGTAAAAAATACCCTCTTTTCTCCCACCTCTGCTTTAGCCACATTGAATCACAAATACGTACTAAAAGAGGAAAAAAAACAAAACTACATCATAAGGACTAAACTATACAGGTTTACTAACAACTTAGGGAGTTGCAGAAGTGGCCACATTTATGAAAATAATAACCACATATCTAAAGGACCCACCATATACTAAGAAAATAGTTATGTGATAAAATTTAGTAAAATCCCACAATACACTTTCTGATTATATAAAATAAAGGCATAATTGCTAAGAAAATATGAGAGATTTCTTAAAGCAGCAATATCAGATGAGGCTTTGTTCCCTATTAGCAAACATGGATTTCTGATCAACAGCACAATACGAATTCCAGAAGGATTTAAGACCCAAATGTAGATGAAAAAGAACCTTATAAAATGGAAGAAAATATGTGAGTATTCAAATAGCTAAAAGGGAAAGAGTTTGCTAAGGAGTAAAGCATTGGAGGATATGGCTAATAACAAACATATAAGCAATAAGTAACCTCAGTAGTAACAAATGGCAATAGTGACTGCCTTTTCCTCATCTACAAAATGATTTTTTCACCTGTCCACTGATTTAATATGATGCAGCCCAAGAGGGCTTGATGAAACCACCTCACGTCCTGCCTATATGGAGTTGGTAGTTTCAACTAATGTCCTGTGAGGAAAAGAAAACAAAAATTACCAGAGAGAAAGTGAGATAAGGAATCTGTCAAGCATGTGATAGAGAACTGTAAAGATGAAAAAAAAAAAAAAAGAAAAATTCAGTAACCCAGCGTAAATGCAGGAAACAACTACCATCTGCCCTTCCCCACCGACACTGGCAGGACAAGAAAGAGGAGGCATTGGAGTAAGGAAATATAAAAAAATAAGAGAAGAGCACTCTGCTAACCGTGGTGCCCTCCAATGGGGAAACAGGGTGTCAGGAAAGGGTACTCCAGCTGCTGTTGATATGTCAGAAGCTTGGAAAAGGGAACTCAAAGAGGTAGGAAGGACCTCTAAGCAACGATCTGGGCTTATCAGGGCTGATGATGCCTTTGAGGGATACAACGATCTAGTTCTGGAAGTGCCAGACCATAAAAACAATATCAGAAAGGGGGATGGGAACAAAGTGGTGAAGTCAGGTGTCTAAGGACATGCTAACAGGAGCACAAAGCAGGAAGGACCTCATCCTTTTGCCTCCTCCTGGCTTCCTGTCTCCCTCTTGTGTCCCTATTGACAGAATCTAAGAGGCAGTAGCTGTGAGAGCTGAACGGTGGCTTGCAGAGTCTTGGCCTAAGCATCTGGAATCAAAGTGTAAATAAAGGTATAAATAGAAATTTGGAGCTAAGAAACAATAACATAAAATTTGTCATATGTATCAATCCTTTATACTCTGCTTCTAGGTCTCATTCTTTAAAAAAAAGTAAAAACTTGAAGAAAAACATGTGAAGAAAGATGTTTTCTGAGGTCTTGTGTATCAGACGAAATATCTGAAAACAAATAAAATCTTTAAGAATATTGGAGTAGAAAATAATTGATCACAATTTCATAGGATAGAATACTATGGTCATTAAAAATGAGAGCGAAGAATTTTTATGCCACAAAAATGTTTAAAGAAGAGGTAAATATTCTAGATTAAGGTAAAGTTAGCGTGCTGTGGTATAGGGAGTGAAAATGTAGTAGACTGGCTAAAATAGATTACTTCCCTCTCAGATAATAGCCCAGTTTATTTTGAGTTGACAGGGCAACTCAACTTCATGTGGTCATTTAGAGCATCATATTCTTTTATCTTATTACTTAGCTATTTATGAAGCAATTTTTCTGAATTGTGTTTCAGCTCTCAGGTAAAAAAAAATGCTGAAGTCCCACAGACACAGCTACTTTTTGCTATTTTTGAGCTACTGCACAATATAAGGAAGTAGTTTCTAATGATTACAATACATACTAGCTTAAGAGCAGCATTTTGGTGGTGTAACTATTGAACTCAAGTCTTATGTGACACTTAAGAGGGATTGCACATAAGAAAAGGAAGTAGGTAAAAAGGTTTGTCTAAGTTCTTTCCAAATTTAAAATCTGCTGTCCAACAAACTATTAAATATTACTATTTTAGATGCTTTCTAAACTTTCCAAGGTAATGAAGTTTTACTAACATGGACGTTTGCAAACTGAATTATCAAAGCATATGGCTGTATTTAACTCATGTTCGTATTTGATACATCTAATATCTTTTTTACCCTCATGTTATGTATATATAAGGTTGATGATGATAATTGTCTGGTGACCACAAGACAATCAATAGTTAATATAGTTATTGTAGATAAAGTTAAGACATGCAGGTACAAATGACACAAACCTCCATCTGAGGAAAAATTTTTGGAGAAAAAAATCCTAAATCCTATTAAAAAAAACCAGGTAAATCGAAGTAAAACCTTTTGTTATAGAAAACAGACTTTTAGACAAATTATGGGTGAGCACTACTGATTTTCTTTATTTTTTTAATTCCCTTTCTTTTGATTTTATTTGGTAACAGTGTTTGGATTTTTGTCATTAAAATTTTAAATGAAAATCAGTTTTCATATAATTTATTATGCAAAGTCAACTTTTAAATGTAGTGAAATCTTATATTTGCAAATCATTGTGAAGAACATTTATTATCTTCTACCCACTGAGTTGGATCCTCTGTTCCTGACCAGTCACTGTCATGTAAACTTACTAGTATTGTCTCTTTTGCTGCCACCTCAGGAAAAAAAAATCTATTAAGCAATCATCTAGAAAATTCTTCCTTTTCCCTCTTCCTTTTCTGTTTAGTTTGTAGAGATGGTATGAAATTTGATTTGTGTCCATGAGTTTATTTGTTAAAAGTGTGATTTGTGTAACATACTACCTGGACCTGGGTCTGTTTAGTCCCTGAACTTCAACCCTTCCTTATGCTGAAAAATTACTTGAGGAACATCATTTACTCTTTATTTTTTAAAGAAAGCTTATCCCTTTGCCCATGAACCTAGAATGAATTACAAACTAGGCCACCTAAGTGCTAGCCAAATAGGTTTTTGGCCCTGTCAACTTGGGCAAGTAATCTATCCTGCTGATGGATCCATTTTGTCTGTAAAATGGAACACCCAAGAGTAGGTCTTGCACAACTTGGTTGTGCTTTATTGTGACAAGTACACGTGTCCATAGTTGTGAAGAGTTCGTTGCATATTAAATTATCATAGTGTTTTAAACATTAGTCTGATCACAAGAGTAAGATATACTAGTGAAATTGAAACAGTGAAAAACTGGAATGCAGAAAGCTGGTTGAAGTTATTGGAGTTAATCAAAATGAGTATTTCAGTAAACATTTTATAGATCTATCTGGATCTCTTATCCAGAGAAGCAACCACTAGAAATATCTGGTAATTTACATTTCTTTTTAAAATTGTGGCTTACCTTAATTTATATATGGGTTAAGAAAGATTTAAAATCACCAACATTTCAGATATAAACCAGAAATACACCATTTCTCAATTATAATCATCTGGACTTATCTCCCTTTAATTGGGGAGCCTGGCTGACTCAGTCAGGGGAGCATGTGACTCTTGATCTCTGTGTTGTAGGTTCAAGCTCCACGTTGAGAGTAAAGATTACTTAAAGAACATAAAATCTTTAAAAAATATATATTGCTGAAATACATAGCTAAAAAGCATACAAAACCGTTGGCTTTTTAAGTATTTCATAAAGCTGTATGCTATTACTCCTTGGTTAATAATTTAGTTTCTGATGATAGGTAACCTAATGATATTTAACCTGACAGTTCTTAGTAATTCCTAGCAGTATAAGAGGCCAAAGAGAAGAGAATAACACATAGGGAAAAGCTGTCATTTCCTTAGCGTCTCAAACTGGAAAAAAAAAAGACAAATAATTCATTAATGTAGCATAATATTGTTTGCTGTAAAATAAAATAAATGACTTGTTCTTGGCTGCCTGGAGATGGCTGTCACCTAAAGATATTTCTCATTTAATTGAGTCTTAAAAGTTATTTCTTAAACTGTATATGTCTTAAACGTTATTTCTGAAAATAACTATTGAGAGCTCTTTATTTTATTATGGTCTACAAATATAGAGTTTGAATCACCAAATATCTAAAAATTTTGGCATATAAAATACCCCTGACCAGTAAATTAGAAGCAAATACTACCTTCAAATATAACATTGACAATATCCTCATTCCCAATAAAGTTATACTTTTTTAATACAGGTATTAATAAAATATTTCTTGCAGCTTATCTTTCTATCAAAGAAAATATGCTATTATCATTCTGCTTTTTTTCAAACACATCACTAATGTTGTAGAGTTAGTCTTTCCTAAACTCTCCTGAATTTAAAAAGAACCTTAAGGGCATTAACACTACCAGAAGTGTTAAGTAAAGAAGTTTGCAGTAAATTACCTGGTCCTTCATTAACATTTTTGAGCATTAACTTGCTTAGTGGGGTGGGAGTGGGGGTGGGGGGCAGCTGGATGGCTCACTTGGTTAAGTATCCAACTCTTGATTTCTGCTCAGGTCATGATCTCATGATTCAAGCCTCATTTGAGCTCTGTGCTGACAGAGTGAAGTTTGCTTGGATTTCTATCCCCCTCACCCCCAGTCTGTCTCTCTCTCTCTCTCTCTCTCTCTCTCTCTCTCTCTCAAAATAAATAAATAAATAAACATTTAAAAATAATAAAATGAAATGCTTACGGAGATAATACAGAAAAAAATTGTGAACACAGGTCAGTTTACTTAGGAGAAAGTGAAGAGTTGTGTCTAAGTTTTCTCAATGAACCATCTCAATTTCAAATACATCAGCGGGGTAACACCAAGAGACATGGTCCCATCCCATGAGTAAAGGAGTTATCATGTATTTATTGGCTAGACACTCTTCCAAGTGTTTTAATTTAATGCTCACAGCAGTCCTATGAATGTTACAACATTATTATATGGATTTTATTGATGAGTAAATTGTAATACAAGCAAGTGAAAATACTAACCCAGGGTCACGTTAGGTAAGTAGTAGTGGATAGAGGTTCAAAATCTGCACATCTGCCCTTTACCACTAGGTGATGTTGCTGTTCTATCAGTCTTTGTTCTTCCTGTATCTAGATTCAGCTGTCCTCTTACTCTACAGCAGATTTGTGATCACTGCTCCAATAACTGAGATATTAACAAGAATTCTATGCTTCTCAATCTTCCCAAAGACAACACATTGTTTAACTTTTTGAGGGGAGGAAAGCTAGGACTATACTATGCAATGATAATAATAATAAATATCTTAATGTATTTCATTGCAGAATGTCCAGAAATTGTTGCTATATGCCAGAGTTCCTTTCTCTATCACTGGTGGTGACTATCCTGTGATAGAAAGAAATCATCATATATAGTGCATTATGGTTTATTCCAGTCGTGCTCTTGTCCTCCTTCAGAATTGAGCTAGACACATCTGGTTCCATTTATGTGCATTTAATTTCTAAATTAGGTTTCTCTCTTGTACACATAGTTCTGTTTTTACTTTTTTCTATAGTTGATGTTTATTCTTCATTTTCATGATCTGGTTTGTCTATATTATACCTTCTATTATAACACCAAGACAAATCTAGAGAGAGAGTTACTTAAATTTAAAATGCTTACTTGTTGAAACTTGTATTTGGCACTAAGAATATAAGATACAGCAGTTTTTCTTTAGGCAAATTTGTCCACCTTCATAGCTCAGAATGGGACCACAGAGGAGTCAGGGGTGGAAAGCGCAAATAAACAATGTCAACCTTAGATATTCTAAGGAAATTTTAGGAAGTTAAAAAGGATGTGCTCAGTAAAGTAACTGTCAATGGTGTATTTGAAATGTTTTATAAGCAATACTTTTAGCCATTACACTTTTCTGTGTTAAGTTTTATTAACTATTTTCTACTCAAACCTGACTAATTTTATTCAATTACTCTTAAATTTGATGAAACTGAAGCACAGAAGGCTGCGAACTAAGAGTTCATCAATTTTCTCTTTGAGTGACTGTTTAAGTCCCTGAACTTTACCCTTCTTGATGAGCATACTTTACTCTTTCTTTTTAAAAATAAAAACCTTATCCCTTGCCCATGAACCTAGAATGAATTGCAAACTAGACCACCTAAGTGCTAGCCAGATAGGTCTACCCAAATATCCACCAGGACCACAAACTATGACATGAACTAAACTCAACTGAGAAATAAGGACACTCATAGTATTCCATTTTCTTTTCTTTTCTCATCACTCATTCACTTGACTTAGACAGTACCAAGACATGCTCCTAGACTTTTTCTTTTATTTCATCTCTTTGTAGCTAAGCTATCTTCATGGAATTTTGATCCATTCTATGCAATGTATTTTGATTCTGTCAACTCTTCTTTATTCCCAATAGTAATATATTAATTGCCATTTTCATTTTACTTGAAAGTCCCCCAGTTGGCCTCCTGTTTATCAGATTGGCTTCTCTGAATTCTCTCCTATCTCTTGAGCAGAATCCCTGGAATGGGCTTGAAAAAGTATATGAATCTCTTGAAAGTTTTTGTAAATATTGCTGTTTCTACCTCCAATCATAGACTTCTGCATATTCACACAGAGCTAGAATGACCTTTTAAGTGTACAGCTTATCAGGTTATGTGCCTACTTACAATTCTTTAAAATTTCTCAATCCTTAAAGATAAAAGTTGGGTTTGTCCTAAATGTCATAGAAACCCCTTTGTGTCCAGATATTTGATTCAGTCTCTAGCCACACATCCAAGCATCCTTTAATGCAGTAACACAAACTTATGGCTTCCATTCCTTGCTCTCCCTTGTAACAAGTGTTTATGTTCCTTAAAATCGATGCAGATATCCTCAACATACAATGTACTTTCCCCTTGGCACTAATAGAATTTGCTATTAACTTAAACTTTCTTTATTGAAAGCATAACTCATTTGTACAGTTTCTTTAATTACCTTAAACCATTAAATTACACAATTTATTTGGAAAAATTAGCAATTTTTAATGAAAATCATTATCTTCATAGAGTTTATCAACACGAGCTTCTTTTTGTCCTTCCCTGCTAGTCCCTTGTATAGAATCCTCTCTGTGAGTATTGTTTCCCTAGACTTATAGGGGAGTCTTTTGGGACCTCTTTTCAAATGTGACTTCCAGATGTGCTCAAGTTCCCATTTCCCATTTCATTACTTTGCAAAGTACTGGACCCTGGACCAGAAGAATCAGCAGTGTCTGAGAACTTCTGAGACATATAAATCCTCAGGCCCTACTCAGAACTCAGATATGTATAGCTTGACACCAGGATCCAGAAGATAGAAATTGATTGCTTTTGTTTTGTGGCTTTCATTTTAATTGTTTTAACCATTATATTTTCTGTATTTGTACAGGCCTGGCATAGAGTAGGCACTCAGTAGCCTGGCTCTTGTTTTCCCCTTCTTGTTATAACCTCATTGCTGTGTGTGTGTGTGTGTGTGTGTGTGTGTGTGCATTGTCAAAACATGTATATACATACACATATATAATTGAGATAGACTGAATTTTCAGTAATACATATTTTATTCTCCTTTTCTCAGGCAAAGTGATCACTATAAAGATTGCACATCCAATCCTGATATTTTTTTCCTCTGAGAATTGTTCTTTTACTGTATGAATTTCTATATAAACACAGGGTGTGTGTTGCATTCAAGGCATCATGAAAAACTGGCTATGTGGGAAAGGACTCATTGTTGTGGGTATTTTATTCCCTATTAAAATATGGCATCAAAAATTATGGTTTGATTCAGCAAAAGAAATTAGCTTGAAACCAAGTAATATTACTAAAATATCTGTTTTATAGATGCAGTGTTAATACAAGAAAGTGAGTTTGTAATGGTAAAAATGCTCGTTGGCTGAGATATCTTCCAGTCAGGGTGCTTACTGATAATGTACCTTGCAGTCACCTTCATTTCTTATTTTTGACAATTAATTAAGAAACCTCATTCATTACAAGATTATGTTCCATTATTTTTGAAAAATCCCTTTCATTCATACATCTTTTAAACCACACTGAGCTCTTTGACTTTCATTTATTTTATTCAAAACTGAGCTAAGCTGATAAGTCTTTTATTATTTTACTTAATACTGACTATAATTCTCTGCAGCCATTCTCGTTAGACAGTTATCTCTTATTAATTAAATGGATAACATTTACATTTTAAATTACTGTAACAGGTCTTTGGATGATAGTGGTCTAATGTCCTGGAAGAATAGAAAAACTTTTAAAATCAGCAGAAGGTCATTATCATCTTATTTGTTTTTTCAATGCTAATGAGAATTGTAGAAACTAATAGAATATTAATGAGGATTTTATGTCATTTTAAAAGTCTGGGTGAAATATTATAACAATATATATTTAAATGCTTCCACAAGTGTATTCAAAGACCACACACTCCCAGAGACTATCCTAGTATTGTCTCATTCAAAGAACATAGTGAAAATAACATATAATTGCATATAAAATTTTTAATTTGTAACTACCCAGGCAGTGATTTTAGATAATTTGTCCAATTGTAACTATTTTAATTTGTATTTTTACACTGACAAAGTCTTTGTCAGCCTCCCAAAGAAATCAACAGACCAACCTTAATTTCTAAAGAAAATGAAAGTGTTTTATAACTTTTGATTAGCTTTATTATTATTGGTAAAACTGAATATTCAAATTATGTTTTAACTTATTTTTTTTAATTTTTATAATGTCACATGGCTAATTAGTGAGTAATAAATGCAACTAAAATAGTGCTCTGGCATAGAAAGTAAATTCCTCTTATAAATGGCATATATAAGAGTGCCTATTAGGCATATATCCACCACATCAAGGTGAGAATAATTGCCAATTGGATTTTAATATACAGTAAAAATAATTAATTGATATAAGGACATTCAAATACATAAAACTTTATACAGCAAGATATTTGACTAAAAATATCGAGTAAAATTAGTATATGTATGTATTTTTCTATTATTTTAAACTAGCAAATAATATGTATTATCTTAATACCTTAAATTTTTATTTATATATTAATATATTTATAATATATTTAAATATTACATATAAATATAATTATATTTTTATATATAAATGATTTATATAAAATATATAAATAATGGGGCGCCTGGGTGGCCAGTCGGTTAAGCGTCCGACTTCAGCCAGGTCACGATCTCGCGGCCCGTGAGTTCGAGCCCCGCGTCGGGCTCTGGGCTGATGGCTCAGAGCCTGGAGCCTGTTTCTGATTCTGTGTCTCCCTCTCTCTCTCTGCCCCTCCCCCGTTCATGCTCTCTCTCTGTCCCCCCCCAAAAAAAAAAATATATATATATAAATAATATATTTAATATATTTAAATATTAAGATAATATTTAAATAGTTTAAGTACTTTGAACATTATTCCTGTGTTTGTTCACTCAAGTTTAGCAAACTAGTTTATGTGTGTGTTACACACTATCTATCGCCTCATCAACAAACACTATAGCTAAAAGTCTCATGAATTAGATTTTGGAATTCTGAAGTACACTCTTATGGTTAGGATGAGAATGATACATAATCTGTTTTAATAACTAAGTATTAAATGCATTCATTTGCAAATAATATTGACAATAAAGTCTTAAATGTTTAATTCATTAAAGTGTTACAGGGTAAGATAGAGTTTGATCTGTTTTGCACAGATAACGTACAGAATACTTGATTCAGCATTAATATATATTCTTGTTAACTTGATCTGTTTATCATAGTATTTGCTTATTTCTCTCACTTGTCAATTTAGTTTGGGGTGAAAATAGTTTTCTCAGCAAAACCTTCCATCACTAATTTAAACACAACAGATTAAGAAATTAGGATTTAAGGGGCGCCTGGGTGGCTCAGTTGGCTGAGCACCTGACTCTTGATTTCAGCTCAGGTTGTAATCTCATGGTTTGTGAGTTCGAGCCCCACGTTGGGCTCTGCACTGACAGCGCAGAGCCTGCTTGGGATTCTCTCTCTCTCTCTCTCTCTCTCTCTCTCTCTCTCTCTTTTTTCTCTTACTCTCCCCACTTGCATCCACTTTCTTTCTCAAAGATAAATAAATAAACATTAAAAAAAGACATTAGGATTTAATCCAAAATTTTATTGAATTTGGTGAGTTTGGCTTTTAGGAAAACATATTTGAGTGTTAATTCTTACTATAATATTAAAGTTAAAAATTTGTAACTGAATTAATTTTCTTTGATACACTTCTCCCTCTCTTTGCATATCTTCCACTATCCTTCAACATAAACTTAGACAAGGGCACAAATAACACTTCATCAAATAAATGGTCTACATGAGCTTCTAATCTCCTCTCACTTTCCTACTTGGGTGTCCCTACTTCCTGTATATCTTCCCCAATCCCAATTACAGGTTTTGTGACATTGAACTATTCTTGTTCTTTGGATGGAGAATTTGCCAAAAAAGCAATTTGTTTTGGGGAGATTGGTTTGAATGAAATTGATTTTTGGAAAATTGACCTAAAGCTATTTCTATCTGCTTACAAAACAACTCTCTTAAATTTTTTATTGGTATTACAAGTTTAACTTATTCAAGTACAACAGCCATAACCTCCCCTTAAAATAATCATTTAGTCACATGTTCTTCATTGGCTGATATTGTAATATTTTATCTATTCTCCCAGAGCAGACATTGGGAGATATATTTGATTATTCCCTTCCATTCCTCATCCAGAATAGATCATCAAAACTTCTCATTTTTCCTGTAAAACATGTGATGGATACTTTTTCTTTTAATTCTCTTAAAGGTCATTATTAAATTTTTCTTAGCTCTTATCAATAGTCTAAATAAGCTCCACTTGCATTTAGACTCTTTTTTCTCAATCCATCCTGCCTAACAATAAATGCTTTTCATACTAAATCACTGCTTTATGGATCACATATTCTGTTCACAATATCTTATTGCTGTTATTTAAAATCTAAACTTCTTGGGGCACCTGGGTGGCTCAGTCAGTTAAGGGTCTGACTTTGGCTCAGGTCATAATCTCCCAGTTCATGGGTTCAAGCCCCCCATGTCAGGCTCTGTGCTGACAGCTCAGAGCCTGGAGCTTGCTTCAGATTCTGTGTCTCCCTCCCTCTCTCTCTCTCTTTCTGCCCCTCCCCTGCTTGTGCTCTGTCTCTCTCTCTCTCTCTCTAAAAAATAAATAAATGAAAATCAAATAAAATCTGAAATTCTTTTTTTGATTGAAAGTTCTATATTTTCGAGACATTTCTTAAGTTCTCACCACCATAATAATAATTATTTTCATTGTGTAATTACGTTATTTTCCTTAGGTTAACTTCCTCACTGTTTCCTTATTCAATACTGCACTTCCGTGTGCAAATGATTTCTATTTTCCGAAGTACCTGTTTTTATGTTAATATCCTAATCTGTTCTCCCTTTCCGCTCATCACCTACATATTTCCTAAGCTTTGAAAATTTGAAGATCAAAACAGTTTAACTTTTTAAATGAAAACCTATAATAATAGAATGAGTAACAGAATTCTTCTCATATATTCCACTATTGCCTAACCAAATAATTGAAAGGTGCTGATAAGAAGAAAGCTTTTATTAAACTACCAGGTGTCTTTCAGTTTTCCATCCTGAAAGAATAACACTGAGCACATAGCAACTGTATGAATATTAATAGATCATTTATTTTTTTAATGTTGATTCATTTTTGAGAGGCAGAGAGAGACAGACCATGAGCAGAGGAGGGGCAGAGAGAGAGAGAGTGAGGGAGACACAGCCTCCCAACAGTCTCCAGGTTCTGAGCTGTCATCACAGAGCCTGATGTGGGGCTCAAACCCACAAACCGTGAGATCATGATCTGAGCCAAAGTCAAATGCTTAACCAACTGAGCCACTCAGGCACCCCCTAACAGATCATTTTAAAATTAAAACTTTTGGGGCACCTGGGTAGCTCAGTTGGTTAGGCGTCCGACTCAGCTCAGGTCATGATCTCACTGTCTGTGAGTTTGAGCCCTATGTCAGCCTCTGTGCCGACAGCTCAGAGCCTGGAACCTGCTTCAGATTCTGTGTCTCCCTCTCTCTCTGTCCCTCCCCCACTCACGCTCTGTCTCTATCAAAAAATGAATAAACCTTAAAAAAATTAAAAAAAATAAATAAATTAAATTAAATTAAAATTTTTGGGGCAATAGAGTATAAATATATTTTGGTTATTTGATAATTAATTCCCCAGCTTATCACTTATTTAGAAAATATTTTTTTTTATTCCAGAGAACCAAAGTTAGCCTAATAATTAACGGAGTTTAGAATTTTTTTCATTTTATGAGATAGTTTACAAAACTTTACAATTAAATTATTTCACACTTCATAATATGAAGTGGGTAGCATCTATTATAATAAAAATATATAAATTCTTTCTACACTATTTCTGTTAGGTGATAATATAGTTCTAAGTTTTCTTCTTTTTTTTTTAATATTTACCTTTAAAATTATGTTGGGAATTCTTTTATGGAAGTGTTCTACAATTGTTGACGATATGATTGTTGTCTATCCTGTGCAAGTCTTCTTGATCACGTCTAGATCTCCTTAAGTCATTTATTTCTTCAAACATATTTGTGAATACCCAACTCCTTGTTATTTATTCTTCTACATATAGATATAGGAATGAAAAAATAAGACTAGGATGTTCTTTGCCCTCAAGAAAAAAGTACAGAAATTATCCATGTCTTTGTTTCCAGAGTTCTAAATTAGAGATAATGGTACAAACCTTAGGTTTGTTTTGAGAATTAATTGATTTGATGCATTGAAGAATATAGCATTGTGTTTCATGCATAAGAGATATTCAATAAATGTTAGTTTATTTCAGTGCACCCTATAACGGCATCAGTATTTTTGATGACCACATCATAGAAGAGACTCACTTTGAACATATATATTATTAAATATTCTAAATGTCTTTGTGTATACATTGGGGCCATTTTGAAACATATGCAGTTGATATCTTTATACCTGGGTTTGAAATCCCACATTATTTTTCACCCTTTCAGATGCAGTCCGTTTTTCTACCTAGATTAGATTTTGATTTAATGAACCTGGAATTTCTCTCAATTTTGCATACTATAAACATTTTACCAGTTTTCTACCTATGTCAGCACATTAGCCACAACTATAATAATAAACATCACACAGCTGATTAATCCTCAAAAGTCTTTTTAAATGCTACTAGAAATTTATCTTGGGTTTCATTCTAATTTTTCCATAAGAAAATTTGATCATAGGAGATTGATTTAGGGTATTTTAAGTGTCTTTAAATATAATTTTCTCTGGAACAGACTTATCTATTGTTTAAATGACTAGTGGGGTAATCATGTCAAATACATTATTAAAATCAAGTTCCCCATATATTTTTCAGATTCCATGAGATATTTAAGTAACATGCCATGACTTGCTGCTGAATGCTAGTTACTACACAGGCTTTAATGTATTTCTTCAAAATTCTTGCGCCCTCTTTCTTCAATAATGTATTTCCTTGTATTGTCATGTTTGACATCCATTTAATAGAATTGATTTATGGAAATAAACTTGTCAAAAGACTGATTATAAAGATTATTTAAAAATTTTAAGTTACCTTTTTCCCCCCTCAAAACTTCATGAACTGTTTGCATGTGTTAACGTAATGGAGTATCTAACATTTTTCCCCCAGTTTTTAAAGTTCCTTTTATTCAAGGCTAATAACAATCTTCCTGAGAAAACATCCCATTCAACGGTACAGAATGTTAATTTTCAAAATATTTCATATGGAATATTAAATAGCTTATTGGAAATTAATAAAATGAAAAAAAAAGTTTTTACTGGTCAAATAAATTAAGAATCAGAGTTAGACCAGATTAAATAGACTTATTCAGTGCAAGATTTAACAATGTGTTTAGCATGTGAAATCAAGTGAAATAGTCCAGAGAGAGGTACGGTAGCTTCCGTTTGCTTACTTATTGAGCAGTAATCATTAAGCAGTAGTCTCATTTTCTTTTTCAGAGATGATCTCTCAAGCTTGATTTTCTCCCAAATTCACTTGGAAAATTCTGGCTTAGGAGAGCCTTAGCTTGAAATTGCTCCCAAGCCCACACTAGCAGGCTAAGAATTTAGGATGGAGTTGTACAACGCTCAAAATCAAATGGCTCAAATCATAATGGTCAAAAGAATTTGATCATTATAAAACTTGAAGTTATAGGAGATGACCAAGTTCATTCTTATTTGTAAAAATCAATATCCGTAGCTATTCTGTAGATTGTGAAGTATTACAAAAATTAAACTTGTAAATTATGATTTTGTAGGGGCATGGGACCATCTTATTTCTTCATTAAGGCATTTTCCTCTGATAAAATTCTGTCATTTGAGTTTCAAAAATGTCCAAATGCCCACTAACAATATAGAGGAAAACAGTTTTTGAAAGCATTGATTTTGTTGGTTTTGATGCATGGTTGCATTATTGTAATATTTAAATATCTGAAAAAAAAAACTGCCACACTGTTGGATGAGTATTTTAGTGTAGTTTTCAGCTTCTCAGAGCTTTAGATGACCTTATCTCATCAATGTTACAACAAAATAGGAAATTGAAGTTGATACATTCATTCCCCTACTTTTTTAAATCAATTTCCCCAAGTCATCCCTGTTCTTTTTGCATTGTTCCTAAAATTTTACCAGTGATATAAGCCTACTTATTTATTATTCTCACATATATAGTATTTTATTTGTTATGGGAAAGAAAGCACAGGTGTGGTATGCTATAATTTAAATACAGCTGTATGTTTTTTAATGTGCATATTTTGCATTAATTTCACACACTGTATATATCATGGATAAAGCAAAGCTTATCATTAATGCATAGATAGAGAAAAATGACCAATCCAGTGCTATGTAGCTATGACTCTTCACACCATTACAAATTGTACAGGGAAGGAAAGGGCACCTGGGTGGCTTTGTTGTTTAAGCAACAGACTTTGGCTCAGGTCATGATCTCGAAGTTCATGAGTTCAAGCCCCCCACTGGGCTATGTGCTGACAGCTCAGAACCTGGAGCTGTTTCGGGTTCTGTGTCTCCCTCTCTTTCTGCTCCCCCCAACTTGTGCACATGCACTTGGGGGGGGGCAAGCTTCTAGAACTAAAACATGGAGATAATACAAGCTGTGCACTTGTATACTTTTCAGGTGATAAACTATATCTCTGTGGCATTGAAGCATAAAGTTACAGCGAAAATCCTTGTATAGTGGTATTTACCTCCATTAAACACAGTAAGAAACAGCACACCTGGAGACTAGATGACCCATTTGTTCTTTTTTTCTCTCTCTCAAAATATCTGTGTGGCATTTCATCAGCACTGCTGTTCATATAGGTAGCATATGCTAGCTTGAGGTAAATGCCAGCATATCAAGATAAATTCTAAAGACATAATAGTGTCTTGAACATTCTGAGTGAGTGCTTATATTTTCATGTGTAGAGAATGGCTTTTTTTTAGAGAGAGAAATTTTCCTTGTAGGATGAGATTTAAAACGTCTGTAAATAATTTTTAAAAATCTGTCAATATGTGGTGCGTAATAAAAGTCAAGATCTCAAAAACTGTAAAAAAAAATCAGTGAAAAAAGTAAGACTAAGTGGTGACTGCATTTTATTAGAACCCATATATTTCAGTCACCCAATAGGCCCGGGATTCTCAAACATGAATCTGTGCTGAGACATGCTTATTGAGAATTTTTTCTTCTTTTCCTGATGTGAAGTGAATGAAAACACCGACTTGTTATATCATCCCTGCTGGGTTTGGGCTTCTCATAAACCCACGGTCCAGCCCTTCAGCAAAGGGGGCCGCAGTGTCGAACATTGAGTGATACCTAAATGCAAGGACCGATAATGGAGAGGAACCTCCACTCACTGTCCTTCTGAGTTTGAATGTGTATGAGTCAGGCTCTTAAAAAGTCTCATTTCTCCTTGAAAATCCTCATCTCCAAACTATGGCATTCCATTTTCTTTTTCTTCCAAACCTCATTCTACAAGTCATTCTACACATTTTATTGTATTTTTATTTCATTTTGCAATGTAGTTTCAAAAATGTAACTACCAACTTGTAAGACTTAGTATTTGAACTTCACTTTACTAAGTCAATTAACTTCTGAAAATCGCTTCTATAGTTTTTTGAAAGGGAAATGAGGAAAGGAAAAAGTGGCAGAGACTTAAGTATTTCATCTTCAAAGAAATATCTTCTGGTTCTGGTCTATGAACTACATTTTATAAGTGTAATATATTTCTTTTGATTTTCATGTAGACGAAGAGATGTTATATGCTATCATTCGTATTTTGTCTTTCTTTGTATAAAAGTGTCTTAAGCAATAGAACTTGTCCAACAACTTCAGTCCTTTTATGGTCTTAAGATAAGTGGTATTTAATTGGAAAACTAAAATGTAAAAGGAAATTAAAAGGATAAAAAACAAGCAGTGTTCAACTTACATTAGATACCTAGATGTAATAGTAACTTTTCTTTTGAAGCCTAAGGGATAATTATATAGTTAATATCTGTGTCCTAATTTGTACTGTTCGTTTTTTGTTTAATTTTTTTTTCATCGTTACTATTATGAGTGCGAGTTTTCTATTGTCTATCAAATTATCAGGGGCTAACAGACCAGAAAAATAACATTGTATTATCTTACAGTTCTGCAGGTCACAATTCCAGGTAGGCTACCCTGGGTTATCTGCTTTGTCTCACAAAGCTGAAATCAAGGTATTAGCTGAGTGAGCTCTTATCTTGAGGCTGTGGGACTCTGCCCAAGACCTCTTCCAGATTGTTGGCATCATCTTATTAGAGAGACTGAGGCTGTGATCCAGGGGACACTCAGCTCTGAGAGGCTGCTCTCAGATTCCTTTTTTTTTTTTTTTTCTGTTAAGAGAGAGAGAGAGAAAGAGAGAGAAAGGGAACCCATCAGCAAGCATGGGAGGGGCAAATGAAGAGGGAAGGATAGAATCTTAAGCAGGCTACACGCCCAGCAAAGAGCCAGACTAGGGGCATTATCTCATGACCCTGAGATCACCACCTGAGCCCAAATCAAGATTCAGAAGCTTAACCAACTGAGCCACCCAAGCAAGCGTCCCCTCTCAGGTTCCTTCTATCTGAAGATGTCCCCTCGCTCTTGCAATCCAGCAAAAAATTACCTCTATTTGTCAGATCTTTGCAACTTCAGAACTCTCTGTTTTGATTACAGCTATCGCTACCAGACAAAAACAAAACAAAACAAAAAAAGACTTACACAAAACACAAACAAATAAATCTCTCTGCTTGTAAAGGGCTGCTGTGATTTGGTAGGCCTACCTGGATAATCTTCCTATCAGAAGGTCAAAGGTTTATTAACATTAATTACACCTAAGAAATCTCTTTACAGCATAAAATGACATAATCACAAGAATAACACCAGGGCCACATGTTGATCATCTTAGCAAGTCAATCATTTTCCAAGTCCCAAACTTGAAACACTTGTACTTTTTGTCTCTGACCTGTTCCTTTCTCATCTAATGCAAATATGTGTGATATATACATATTTAATGTACTTCAAGAAAAAAGTATCTATGGAGGAACTATATTTATGTGGACTCACATTCTCAAAAATAAGCAGGATTTATATGTACCTCAAAATGTGTTCATTCTTCTCCCTTATTTTTTTTTTTATTTTTCATGTTTACTTTTGACACAGAGAGAAAGAGACAGAGTGTGAGCAGGGGAGGGGCAGAGACAGAGGGAGACACAGAATCCAAAAGAGGCGCCAGGCTCCGTGCTGTCAGCACAGAGAGGGTCGTGGGGCTTGAACCCATGAACCGTGAGATCATGACCTTAGCCGAAGTCTGGAGCTCAACTGACTGAGCTACCCAGGTACCCATCACAATGTGTTAATTCTACAAATATTTAAAATATTATGACTTCAAGATTTTTAAACGGATAATGTTTGCATTTTTGTTCATTATAACATTTAGAGTAATTAAGGAAATATTTTTAGAGTTTAATTAACAAGCAGTCAAGTTACAGAATCATAAAATACGTGCTTTTCTTTCTTAAAAAATCAGTCATTTCGTATTTAATGTCTGTTAAAAACTAGGGGGCGCCTGGGTGGCTAAGTGTCCAACTTCGGCTAAGGTCATGATCTTGCAGGTTCGTGGGATTGAGTCCTGCTTCCGGCTCTGTGCTGACAGCTCAGATCCTGGAGCCTGCTTCAGATGCTGTGTTTCCCTCACTCTGCCCCTCCCCTGCTCACTCGCTCTCTCTCTCAAAAATAAATATTAACTTTTTTTTTCAAAAAAAAGGCACACAGTTTCTGGTGGTGAATATATATTTTATACAGTTGAACTGCGTTAAACTGAGTTCCATAACTGATAATTTTTGGAGCATTTGTGAATAGCTTAAAGGATAAAGTGAACTTACAGAATTTTCAAGTAGGATTCAGAAACAGTGATTTTTTTTGTATAAAATATTAGTACACCAATTATATATTGTTTCCTTATTAAGGGAATTGTTCTAACAATATTTATGCAGCATTGTTTAATGTCTATACTTTATTCAAAATAAATACCTATTATAATCCACACCATATGTCATCAGAGAAATGCAAATTAAAATAATGAAATACCATTGCACACGAGTAAAATGGACAAAATCTAGAACACTGACATCAAATGCGGGTGAGAATGGAGTAACGGGAAGCCTGTTTCACTGATGACGACCATGAAAACTGGCATAGCTCCAGTGGAAGATGTTTGACAGTTTCTAACAAAACTGAACATCTTATCATTTGATCCACAGTGGTGCTTCCTGATAGTTACCCAACAGAGTTGAAAATTTATGTCCACACAAAAATCTACACATTGATGTTTATGGTGGCTTTCCTCACACTGACAAAACTTGGGAGCAACTAATATGTCCCTCCGTAGCTGAATGGATAAATAAATAAACTGTGATACATCCATACAGTGAAATAGTATCCAGTGCTAACAGAAAATAAGCTATCAATCCGTGAAAAGACCTTGAAGAAACTAAAATGTGTATTACTCAGTGAAAGAAACCAATCTGAGAAGGCAACATATGAGATGATTCCAATTACATGATATTATGGACAAGGCAAACTATGGATACAATTCAAACAAGGAAACACAAACAGTGGTTTCCAGGGGTTTGGGGTAGGGAGATGAACAAGATCTAGCACAAAAAAAAAAACAAAAAACAAAAAACAAAAAAAAAAAAAAACAAAAAAAAAAACAACTTTAGGGCAAAGAAGCTATTCTGTCTGATACTAATATAGTGGTTACAGGTCATTATACATTTGTCCAAACGAAGAGAATGTACAGCATTGAGATTGAATCCTTATGTAAACTAATGGACTTTTAGTGATAATGAGATATGTCATTGTAGGTTCATCAATTGTAACAAATATACCACAATAGTGGGTGATGTTGACACTGAAGGAGGCTATTCATGAGTGAGGGCAGGGATATGTGGGAAATCTCGGTATCTTCCACTCAATTTTGCTCTGAACCTAAAACTACTCTAAAAGGTAGTCTACTAAAAACTAATTAAAAGGGATACCTGGCTGGCTCATCAGTATAGCATATGACTTTTGATCTCAGGGTTGTGAGGTCAAGCCCCATGTTGCACATAGAGCTTACTGAGAAAATAAGTAAATAAAGTAAAAAAAAAAATCATAATACAAAAAATACAGTAAGATGGGATGTTTTGCAAAATTTTATTTTTCATAAGTTGAATAGTTTAAGACAAAATAAGTAACATGTGGTTTAATATGAAGTACTAAAACTATGGTTGAATTCTTTTTTTATTGAAGTAAAATTTCCATACATTAGATTTCTTTCATATTTCTGATGAGCATTTCTACAAGTTCTGACAATACATGCATTCATGTATCCACTAATATAATCAGCAAATAGAGCAGTATCATGTCCATTTATTTATTTATTTATTCATATGAAATTTATTCTCAAATTGGTTTACATACAACCCCCAGTGCTCCTCCCAAGTGGTGCCCTCCTCAATACCCTTCACCCACCCTCCCCTCCCTCCCACTCTCGATCAATCCTCAGTTTGTTCTCAGTTTTTAAGAGTCTCTTACGTTTTGGCTCCCTCCCTCTCTAACCTTTTTTTTTTTTCCTTCCCCTCCCCCATGGCCTTCTGTTAAGTTTCTCAGGATCCACATAGGAGTGAAAACATATGGTATCTGTCTTTCTCTGTATGACTTATTTCACTAGACCACTTTCTTACACCATTCACAAAAATAAACTCAAAATGGATAAAGGACCTGAATGTGAGACAGGAAACCATCAAAACCCTAGAGGAGAAAGCAGAAAAAACCTCTCTGACCTCAGCCTGAGCAATTTCTTACTTGACACATCCCTAAAGGCAAGGGAATTAAAAGCAAAAATGAACTATTGGGAACTCATGAAGATAAAAAGCTTCTGCACTGCAAAGGAAACAATCAACCAAACTAAAAGGCAACCAACGGAGTGGGAAAAGATATTTGCAAATGACATACAGGACAAAGGGCTAGTATCCAAAATCTATAAAGACCTCACCAAACTCCTCACCTGCAAAACAAATAATCCAGTGAAGAAATGGGCAGAAAACATGAATATCAAGTCCTTTTAAAGTTCACACCTCTTCCTAAATAATTAATCATTTAATCCCCAGGGCCTAGTAACCTTTGACTTATGTTCTATCTCAATAGTTTTATCTTTATTTTTCCAAGTATCATGTAAATAAAATTATACATTATTTAGTCTCATGAGTTTGAGTTCTTTCATTTAGCATAAAGTATTTGAGAATCATCCACAGTAAAAGTATTAGTAACACTTTTCTTTTTGTCTCTGTATGGTATTCCATTGTAGGGTAGATTGTTCACAAGTTCAAGAAAAGTTGCTGGAGTGCCTGGGAAGCTCAGTGGGTTGACCCTACTCTTGTTTTCAGCTCAGGTCATGATCACAGCCTTGTGGAATAGAGCCCCACTTTGGGCTCCATGTTGTGCTTGGAACCTGCTTAAGAATGCCTCTTTCTTTCCCTCTCCTGTGCTCGCTCTCTCTCTCTCTCTCTCTCTCTCTCTCTCTCAAATAAATAAAAAAAGAATTGTTAGGGTTTTGGCAGTTATTAATAAAACTATTATAATCACTCAAGTACAGGTTTTTAATGAACATATTTTAATTTTTCTTCAGTAAGTACCTAGAGGTGGAATTGCTGAGTTGTATACTAGGTATATGTTTAATTTTATAAGAAAATACCACTGGTCTTCCAAAACGGCTGCAATATTTTGTTGCCCCACCATCAACATACAAGGATTTCAGTTGCTTTATATCTTTGTAAGAAACTGGTGTTACCAGGGTGCCTGGGAAGCTCAGTTGGTTAAGCCTCCAGCTTCAGCTAGGTCATGATCTTCCCACTCGTGAGTTCGAGCCCTGTGTCAGGCTCTGTGCTGACAGCTCAGAGCCTATAGCCTGCTTCGGATTCTGTGTCTCCCTCTGTCTCTGTCCTTCCCCTGCTCATGCTCTCTCTCTGTCTCTCAAAAGTAAATAAATGTTAAAAAAAAAACTAAAAATAAAACAACATGAGTTGTTATATTTTACTAACTTTGAAAAATTCTCTATCAAATTCCTTTACCATATAACTGTCTAATTTTTTCATTAACTTAACCATGTCTTTCAAAGACTAGACATTTTTCATTTTGATGTACATCTTATTAACTTTTCTTGTCTGAGTTATATATTTGATGCTATATCTAAGAAAATGTGTCCTAACTGAAGTGAAAAAATATTTTTTCTGTGAATTCTATTGAAGTTTTATGGTTTTAGGCTTTCACTATAAGCTTATGGCCTAATGACTTCCTTCTTTTCCTAGTTTGGTAAGAGACTTTTATTATTAATTGATTTCAAATATTATCAAATTGTACTTCTGTATCTATTGAGAGGACAACATTGATTTTCTTTGCTTAGTCGATTGACAAGGTGATTCACTTTGGCTAATTTTAAAATGTTGAATCAATCTTGCCTTCCCAGTTAAAACTCCATTTGGTCATGATGTGTTATTCTTTTTATAATATTTTTTGTCTATGGCTTGGTCATATTTTAGAGGACATTTGTGTTTATACTTATATGGAGTATTGCTTTCTTGTTTTCTTGTACTATCTGTATTTGATTTGATGTCACTTTAATTGTACTTAATAAAATAAAGTGGCCATAATTTCTCACATTATTGTCTTGAAGAGTTAGTGTAGACTTAATATATTGTATGTCTTAAAATTTTGACAGAATTTGTCAGAGCAGGTGTTTGGCCTTGGTGTTCCTTTGTTGAAAGACCAACTAACTACATATGCAGCTGATTTGACAGAATTAGGCATTTCAAGTTTTTAACACAGTGAAGCTGTTCTGTTTGATACAACTATGATAGATACAAATTTTCAAGTTTTGTCTGACATGAGCTTTGGTAGTTTGTACCATTCAAGAAACATTTCTGTTTTATCTAAGTTTTTGAAATGTTTATAATAAAGTTGCTCACATAGTCCTTTATTATTCCTTTTATGTTTGTAGAATCTGGAGTGATATCATCTATTTATATGTTGTTTTCTCTCCTTTGCCTGGCCAGTTTTTCTAGAAGTTTATTGATTTTTATCATTTTTTCAAAAAAATTACCTTTTTTTCTGCATGAATGTATTTATTTTTAATTTTATTGATTTTGTTCTTTATTATTAATTTCCTTCTGCTTATTTTAGGCCTTATTTGTTCTGATACTCCTTATCTTAAGGTGGAATCTTAGATTTGTTGATTTGAACTGTTCTTTCCTTTCTAATGTAATTATTTACTGCTATAACTTTCTCTCTATGCAATGCTATAGTTGCATTGCCCATACTAAATATTGTCTTTTAATTTTAACTCAATTTACCTATTCTAATTTCTCTTGTGGTTACTTCTTCGATTCCTGGATTACTTAGAAATGTATTGTTCAACTTCCAAATTCTTTTGAATATTTTAGTTATCTATTATCGATTTATAATTTAACGTTGTTAGTTTGAGATCATACTCTGTGTGTAGTATTTCACTTCTTGTAAATGTATTAAGATTTGTTTTATAGCCTTGATCTACAGTCTGCCTCATTGACTGTTCTGTGTGCTCTTGATAAGAATGTGTATTTTCTGTTACTGGGTAGAGTGTTTTATAAATATCAAGGAGCCCAAGCTGGTTAATAGAATTGTTTGGACCTTCTAAATCCTCACTGACATTTAGCTCCAATCTTCAATTTCAAACTCGCAGTTTCCTATGCAGCCTCAGGTCTCTGAAGTGATCAAAAAGAAATTATTATTATATTTTTGATTAGCCATTCTTTATTGTTATTGTTGTTTTGGCGATGGCAATGTTGTTCCTTTCTTTTCTTTTCTTTTCTTTTCTTTTCTTTTCTTTTCTTTTCTTTTCTTTTCTTTTCTTTCTTTCCATTATTTTTTTCTTGTTTTAACTTTCTGTATTCTAAATCGTAGCCAGAAAACTCAATCCCATTTTTACAGAAAAAACGGAAATCACTTATCAGTGCTGCCTTCTGTTCTTTGGCAGGTTTGCACAGGTGCCACTTTTGGAATTCTTACTGAGCCACGGTCAGTATATCACTGTGAAAAGTGAGAAATACTCATAATGAAGTGTATGTCTGTATATATATGTATATATATGTATACACATATATGTATATGTGTATACATATATATTAAAACTACTTATAAGAACTAAGAGATCAATCAATCAATAAATAAATAAATATTCCATTCAAATTCTTGTGGAAAACGTGACATGAAACCACCTAGAAATTTGAAAACTAATGTTTATCCGTGTTGGTTGCAAGTGTACAACCTAACGATTCCATATTTGTGTATATTGCAAAATCACCACAATGAATCCAGTGAGTATTTAGTAGCATTTTATAGTGATTAAACAGTCTTTTCAAGACAACCATAAGAAGAGTAGGAAGTTCTAACTGCCAAAATTAAGAAATTAAATTCTCCCATATTAAAAGAAAAAAAAGAGTAACATCTTAGTTTGCCATTTTGTCTTAAGATTCTCAACTGCTTCTGACATGATGTTGACATCATCAACAGCTTAAGAAGAAATTTGATAGGAAACAAGTGCCTGGATGGTACTGGATTGCCATACTTGTTAACGGCGTTTAAAACATTTGGAAATGGTGCTGCGGATACAGTTCAGCTCCTACTGACCGAACTGCCAAGTGTTTTCAACTTTTCTCCCTCACTGTTTAATATGAGACCCATGCACAGTAATGTAACTGTTTTGTTATTTGTTTCAAAGAACTTTTAACTCACACTCATGTCCTAAAAATCTACAAAGAGTCTACCATAAGGTAATTTAACCAGGAGCCGACACAGGCACTCTTGTTTCTGTTCCCCCCAAATACTTCTAATGATGTTGACAGTCACTCTTGTTATTTAACTATAGAATTTAGGAAGATAGTTTAATTTTTTTCATGTTTATTTAGTTTTCAGAGAGAGGGATGGGCAGAGAGAGAGAGAGAGGGAGAGAATTCCAAGCAGGCTCCTCACTGTCAGTGCAGAGATGGACGCGGGACTTGATCTCACAAACCGTGAGATCATGACCTGAGCTGAAATTAGGAGTCAGGCACTTAACTGACTGAGCCACCCAGGTGCCTCAAATAACAGCTTAATGTGACTTTACAATATTAACATGATTTTCTAAAAGACAGATGGCGAAAATATGTTTTTAAATATTTTAGAAGCTTATGATTATCAAATAAATGTACCAGACAAAAGAAGTTTCCTTATACTTGGTACTGTTTATCATTAGCAATTGTATCAGCAATTGGCAATTAACTGTTTATTAAAACAATTGGTAGTTTGTTATCAGTATTAATAACTACCATCAGGGATGCCTCCTCTGTTCCAAACAGCTTCATAGGCAGTTTGTCTACTTTATATAAGTAAATAGTACTGAAGGCTAAGGAAGTAAATAGGGGTGGCCCTTGAACAATGCTGATATGAGCTGCACGGGTTTACTTATATGAAGATTTCTTTTCCAGTAGATACATGTATTTATTCCAACACTGTACATGTATTTTTTCTTCCTTGTGATTTTAATAACATTTTCTTTTATCTAGCTTACTTTATTGTAAGAATATAGTATATAATGCATATGACATACAAAATATATGTTAACTGATTGTTTATGTTATCATTAAGGCTCTCATCAACAGAAGCTATTAAGTTTCAGGCAGTCAAAAGTTATACATGAATTTCTACTGTGTAGGGAATCGGTTCTCCTAATCCTTGAGTTGTTCTTTGGTCATCTGTGCTGTCATTCCCCTTTTAGGGTTTGGCAAACTAGGTCTTGTTAAGAAAATTGCCCAGAGACACAGTTTTTAAGCTGTTTTCCTCAAGAGCCAATGTTGTAGGAAGTCACCTCTTGGACAGACCATGAGGTGTCATACAAAACATTCACCTGTGTCCACATGACTTCACATGCGGGCATCACTTGATTGCAAGAATAGACTTTTAAGCTCCTATGCCACATATAAAAAACATCAGACATCGTATTTGGGGCACCTGCATGGCTCAGTCAGTTAAGCGTCCAACTCACGGTTTTGGCTGAGGTCATGATCTCATGGTTCGGGAGTTCAAGCCCCACATCTGTCTTGGCATTGACACTTTGGAGCCTGCTTGGGATTCTCTCTCTCTCTCTCTCTCTCTCTCTCTCTCTCTCTCTCTCTCTATGCCCCTCACACACACACACACACACACACACACACACTCTCTCTCTCTCTCTCTCTCTCTCTCTCTCTCTTTCTCAAAATTAAATAAACTTAAAAAAAAGGAATTAAAAAACATATAAACAAAACAAACATGGATGCTAAGTTGCAGTACAAGAAAATTGAATAAAGCAAAGCAAAGAAATAACTGTTGCAGGAGAATAGGTATGTATGAGTTTAGGTATATTTGCAAGAGTAGCTTCAATTTTGAATGAAGGAAATATTCTAGTAATCAGATAAACTAATCCTAGATACAAAGCATCCTCAATTCCCTCTTCTGCCATTTGTCCCTGGCTAGGACTTTTATGCTAGTGATAAGAGCTGTATGTTGTAAGAGACCCTCTTGCTCCAGATCTCAGCTGGCCACGTGTAGTCCCTCAAGCAAACTGCAAACATTTCTGTTAAGAGTTAGTAATGACAGGGGCACGTGAGCGGCTCAGTCGGTGTCAGACTTTCGCCCAGGACATGATCTCACCGTTCCTGGGTTCAAGCCCTGTGCTAACAGCTCTGAGCCTGGAGCCTGCTTTAAATCTTTAGATTCTGTGCCTCCCTCTCTCTTTCTGGCTGCCCCTCCCCCACTTGTGTGCCCACCCGCACTCTCTCTCCCTCTGTCTCTCTGTCTCTCTCTCAAAAATAAATGAACATTTAAAGGGAAAAAAAAAGAATTAGAAAGGACAAACTCCTGCAGGGGTAATTGCTATCCCTCACCTCACCCAAGGTGAGCAGCTTCCCAGAGTGAGAGGAGTTATTGATTTTCAGGTGGTTTCAAAGAATAATTCTCTTGAACATAAGATGTTTTATTGAGATGAACGATAGTCTCTCAGTTTGAAATGCATTGAAAGCTGATTCAGCAAAACTATCTTTCAAATCCATTGTTTGCAACTCTATAATGCTTAAAGGGAAAACTTTAAATTTCTTCAGAGACTATGGATTACAATTAGCATCAAATAGCTAAACCTATGTATTAAAAACTAACCGTATTTTAACTAACTATAAATTTCAACACTATTTAAAATAATGTCATAAAATATTATTTTTTAAGAGTATACGAGTATCTTATAAGGCTTTTATATGATAGTATTAGCAATACCATATCTTGATTGTGGGTTTCATGTTTCAAAGTTTTATTTGGAGAGATAATGTTACTGGAACGCTGGCACCTTCTTTTTTTTCTTCTACCCATAATACAGATTAATTTATTTTTTCTTCAAATTTTTATTTAAATTCTAGTTAGTTAACATACAGTGTACTATTGGTTTCACGAGTAGAATTTTGTGATTCATCACTTACATACAGATTATTTTTAAATTTGTGATTTTCAATGATTATTTACAATTGCCAGTTATTACTTTTTTCTTGTTCAATATATTCTCTCCCAAGTAAAAATCTCAGATATACATAGAGATTTTTATCTAATTAGGTAGTAAACTGTATATTGATGTATATTTTATCTAGTTAGGTAGTAAACTGTATATAGGTAGTAAACTGTATATTTTATCTAGTTAGGTAGTAAACTGTATATTGATGGTAGTAAACAACAAAGTCCAGGTTTAATTAACTAAATTGTCACCTAGTTTTTATACTCTCCCCCCCAAAAATGGTTATTGCTGTCCTAACCTTGGCTTTTAATACGTTACATATTCTTCAAGTCCCAAGACCAATAACAATTTCTCCAAACCTCAAAATATATTTAGTTGCCCTGCCTGTTCATCCTCATACCATACTGTTTGTATTCTGGTATCAGAATCATTTTAGCCCTATTTGCTGTTAGGTAGTTGTATGAACAAATAGTTATTCTCTGCTAACACACTCAACAACACACACATACACACACACACACACACACACACACACACACACACACACAGATTTTATTAGTGTCTGTCTTTTTCCCCAGCTTTATTGAGACATCATTGACATATAACATTGTGTAAAGTTTAAGATACACAATGTGAGGATTTGACACACATATATATTGAGAAATAATTACCACTGTTGGGTTAGTTAATACCTCTATTATCTCACATAAACCAATTCTCTTTTGTGGTGAGAACATACAAGATCTACTCTCTTAGCAGCACTTAAATATGGAATAGTACTGTATTATTAACTATAGTCATCATGCTATATAATCGGTTTGCATTATTATTTTTTGTTTATTTATTTGAGAGAGAGAGAGAGAGAGAGAGAGAGAGAGAGAGAGAGAGAGAGAGACTGAGCAGGAGAGGGGCAGAGAGAAAGGGAGATAGAATTCGAAGCAGGATCCTGGCTCTGAGCTGTAGGCACAGAACCTGATACAGGGCTGGAACTCAAGAGCTGTGAGAACACGACCTGAGCAGAAGTCTGATGCTTCCCTGACTGAGCCACCCAAGCGCCCCCAGGCCCGCATTCTTATTAATCACATGACTAAAGTTTGTACCCTTTGACCAGCATCTCCCCATTTCTCTCCCTCCCATCTTCTGGAAACCATGATTCTATTCTCTGTTTCTATGAGTTTGCCTCTTTGGGTTTCACATATAACCGATATAGAGTATTTGTCTTTATCTGAGTTATTTCACTTAGGGTAACGTCCTCAAGATTCATCCATGTTGTTACAAATGTCAGGATTTTCTTGTTTCTCATGGCTGAATAATACTCCATTGTGTATATAAACCACATCTTCTTTAACTATTCATCTGTAGATGGACACTTTAGGTTGTTTCCATATCTTGGCTATTGGGAATAATCCTGCAGTGAACGTGGGGGTACAGACATCACTTTGAGATCCCAATTTCATTAATTTTGGATTTATACCCATAAGTAAAATTACTGAATTATATGGTAGTCCTGTTTTAAACTTTCGGAGGAATTTCTGTACTGCTTTCCATAAAGACTCTCCATTGTACCAACAGTGCACGAGGATTTCCTTTTTTCCACATCCACACCCATACTTGGTATCTTCTTGTCTTTTGGTGATAGCCAGTCTAATAGATACGAAGTGGTAATTTTTGTGTTTTGATTTGTATGTATGCAAATGGATGTATCTAATTTATTAGTGAGAGAGGAAGCACATACATGAGCAAGGAAGGGGTAAAGAGGCATAGAGAGAGAGAGTAAATTTTTTAATGTTTATATTTGAGAGAGAGAGAGAGAGAGAGAGAGAGAGACAGCAAGTGAGGGAGGGGCAGAGAGAGAGGGGGACACAGAATCTGAGGCAGGATCCAAGCTCTGAGCTGTCAGCACAGAGCCCAATACTGCCTCACACTCACAAACCCACGATCATGACCTGAGCCAATGTCGGACACTTAACCTACTAAGCCACCCAGGTGCCCTGAGAGAGAGAATCTTAAGCACACTCCACACCCAGCACAGGGTCCCATGCTAGGCTCAATCTCACAACTGTGAGATCATCACTTGAGCTGAAATTAAGAGTCAGTTGTGAGGCCAACTAAAGCCAACTAGGTGCCCCATTGCTTTGCATTTTTGCTGATTAATGACGTTGAGCATCTTTTCACATACCGGATGATCACCTTTATGTTGTCTTTGGGAGAAAAAAATTCTATTCAGTTCCTCTAGACATTTTTGAATATAATTGTTTCTGTTTTTGTGGGGTTTTTTTAGCTACTGTATAAGTTTCTTAGTATTTTGAATAACCCCTTATCAGATATGATATACAACTATGTTCTCTTATTCTATACATTGCCTTTTCATTTGGTTGACTATTTCTTTTACTGCATGAAAACTTTTTATTTTTATGTAAATCCCACTTACTGATTTTTGTGTTTGTTACTTGTACTTGTTTTTGATATATCAAAAAATATTTTATTCTAGGATTTTGATGGTTTCAAGTCTTATGTTTAAGTTTTAACCCATTTAAAATTAATTTTTGTGAATGATATATTACTATTTTGTTATTCTGCATATGATTATACAGTATCCCCAGAATCTGAAAGACTATCCTTTTCCCAGTGAGCATTCTTGGTTCCCTTGTCAAATATTAACTGACCTTTCATGCAAACTTTTTTTTTTTTTCTGGAATATTGATTCTGATCCATTGGTCTATGTGTTTATTTTTATGCCGATAATACTGTTTTTATTGCAATAGCTCTTTAATATAGTTTCATGAGGCAGTGTGATGTCTCCAACTTTGTCCTTTCTCAAGATTACTTTGGTTATTAGTTTTTTGGGGGGTTCCATATAAATTTTATTATTGTTTTTCCTATTTCTGTGAAACAGACATTGGAAATCTGATAAGGATTGCATTGAATCTATAGATAACTTGGGGTAATGTGGACATTTAAACAATATTCTTCAAGTTCATAAACACAGAAACAGAATATCTTTCCATTGGTGTCCTCTTCAATTTCTGTTATCACAGTTTTTCAGTTTACAGATCTTTCACCACCTTGGTGAAGCTTCCAATTACTTCATTGTTTTTGATGCTATTGCAAATGGGATCGTTTTCTTCATGTCCTTTTGCGATATTTTGTTTTTAGTGTATAGCAATGTGACTGATTTCTGTATGTTAGTTTTGTAGCCTGCAACTTTACTGAATTTGTTGGTTGGTTCTAATAGTCTTTTAGTGAAGTCTTCAGGATTTTCCACATATTAGATCATATCAGATCGTATCATCTATAAATGCAAGCTTACTTCTTCCTAGTGAAGCTGGGTGCATTTTGTTTATTTTTCTTGCTTGATGGCTCCAGTACTATGTTGAATAAAAGTGGGGAAAGTGGGTATCTTCACCTTGTTTCTGATCTGAGAGGAAAAGCATTTGCTCTTTAACCACTGAGTATGTGTTATGGGATTATCATATATGCCTTTTATTATTTGAGATAAGTTCCTCCTCTACTCAATGTGTTAAGAGTTTTAACGTGAAAGGATGCTATATTTTATAAAATGCTTTTTCTTCATCTACCAAGATTACCATATCATTTTTAACTCCCTATTAATGCGGTGTGTCACATGTATTGATTTGTGTTTGTTGAACATTCTTGTATCACATAAATAAATCCCTCTTGGTCAGAGTGTATGATCCTTCTAATGTGCTGTGAGATTTGGTTTGCTAATATTTTGTTAAAATTCTTTTGCATCTACATTCATCAGGGGTGTTGACCTGTAGCTTTGTTTTGTTTTGTTTTGTTTTGTTCTGTTTTGTTTTGTTTTGTTTTGTTTTGTTTTCCTGTAGGGTCCTTGTCTGGCTTTTGTATCAGAGTAATACTGGTCTTGTAGCATGAGTTTGGAAGTGTTCTCTCCAACTTTTTGGAAGAGTTTGAGAATGATTGAGGTTAATTCTTCTTTAAATATTTGGTAGAATTCACCAGGGAAACAGTCTGGACCTGGACTTTTCTTTATTTGGAGATTTTTGATTACTGATTCAGTTTCCTTACTTGTATCGGTCTATTTAGATTTTCTGTTTCTTCATAATTCAATCTCAGGAACTTCTGTGTTTCTAGGCATTTATCTATTCCTTCCAGGTTATACAATTTGTTGCTGTAGAATTCTTCATTGTAATCTCTGATAATCTTTTTCCCCCTGTAATATAAGATATAACATCTCTACTTTATTTTTTATTTTGTTTTAGACTTCTGTCTTTTTTCCTTAGTCTTGTTAGCTAAAATTTTGTCAATGCCATTTACTTTTCAAATAAACAACTCTGACTTAACTGATATTTTCTATTGTTTTCTGGTCTAAATTTCATTACTTTCTGTTATGATATTTATTGTTTCCTTACAGCTAACTTTGGACTTAGTTTGTTCTTCTGGTCCTAGTCCTTTGAGGTACAGAATAAGGTTGTTAATTTGTAATGTATTTTCTTAAAGGAGATGTTTATCCCTATAAACTTCCCTTTTGGAATGATTTTAAATACATCCCATAAATTTTGGTGTGGTCAGTTTTGTTTGCTTCATGATATATATTTTTTTTAATTTCTCTTTTTATTTCTTATTTGACCCATCAGTTGTTCAGGAATGTCTTATTTGCTTTCTACATATTTGTGAGTTTTCCTTTTCCCCTTTTGTTATTGATTGCTAATTTTACACCATTGTCATAGGGAAAGATACTTAGTATGATTTTAATCCTCTCAAATTTGCAAATTTGTGACCTATCATATGATTCATCATAGAGAATGTTCTATGTGTGCTTGAGAATAATATGTATTCTGCTGCTGTTGGATAGAATGTTTTTATATGTCTGTTAGATCCATTTGATCTACAGTATAGTTCAAGTCCAATTTTTCCTTATTGATTTCCTGTCTGGATGATTTATCTATTGTTGAAAGTGGGGTATTGAAGTCTGCTACTATGATCGTATTGTCTGTTTTTCCCTTTGATCTGTTAGTGTTCTCTAGTATATTTAGGTGCTCAACGTTGGGTGCATATTTATGATTGTTATATCCTCTGGATGAATTGGCACCTTTATAATTATATAATGACTTTCTTTGTTTCTTCTTTACCATTTTTGGCTTACAGTCTACTTTTTCTGATAGAAGTATAGCTACCCCTGCTCTCCTTTGGTTCCTATTTGCATGAAATATCTATTTTGATCTTTTCACTTTGAGCCAATATATGTCCTTAAAGCTGGAGTGAGTCTCTTGTAGGCAGCATATAGCTGGGTCTCCACTGCCCTCTCCCAATCCCACCTAGCCACTCTATACCTTTAATTGGAGAATTTAATTCGTTTACTTTAAAAATTATTATTAATAGTAAGAACTTATTAATGCCATCTTATTATTTGGGGGATATTTTGTTATTAACCTTTTTCATTTCTCCCTCTGTGCCTTCCTTAGCAAAATGATGATTTTCCAGTGCTATGCTCTGCCTCCCTTTCCTTTAACTCATGTGTATCTACTGGAGGTTGTGGCTTTGTTGTTACTATAAGGCTTACATAAAATATCTATAGACAGAATGCTGATGACAACTTAACTTTGATCACATGCAAAATCACTACATTTTGCTCCCTCTTTTATGTTTGGATGTCACAATTGGTCTGTTTCTGTATCGTGAATTCATTTGTGCATACATTGTTGTAGCTATAGTTATTTTTAAGATCTTTGTCTTTGGGGCGCCTGGGTGGCTCAGTCAGTTAAGCATCTGACTTCAGCTCGGGTCATGATCTCATAGTCAGTGAGTTCAAGCCCCACGTCAGACTCTGTGCTGACAGCTCAGAGCCTGGAGCCTGTTTCAGATTCTGTGTCTCCCTCTCTCTCTGCCCCTCCCTGCTTGCACTCTGTCTCTCTCTCAAAAATAAATAAACATTAAAAAAAAAAACATAAGATCTTTGCCTTTAACCTTGACACTAGAATGAAGTCTTTAGCACCACCATATCACAGTATGTGAGTGTTCTGAAGCCAACTGTATACTTCCCTTTATCAATATGTTGTATATTTGTGTATGTTTTCATGGCAGTAATGTCTGTCCTTTTAGTTCAGCTTGAAGTATTTCTCTCATCATTTCTTGTAAGGCAGGTCTGGTGATGATGAAATTCCTCAGTTTTTTATTTGTTTGTTTGTGTGTTTTGTTTTGTTTGTTTTTCTGGTTAAGTCTTTATCCTCCCTTCGTTTCTGAAGTATAGTTTTGCCAGAGAGAATATTTTTGGTTAGCAGTTTGTTTCCATCTGCACTTTGCATATTTCACCTCACTCTTTCCTGGACTGTAAAGATATGCTGAGAAATCTTCTGATAGGCTAAAAAAGACGACCTCTCTATCTTTAATTTTTAACAGTTTTATTATAATCTGTCTTCGAGGAAATCTCTTTAATTCACATTTGTTTCATGACCTACAGCCATTATGAACTTGGATATCCAAATCTCTCTATAGATTCGAGAAGTTCTCAGCCATATTTAAATAAGTTTACTGCCTTCTTCTCCCTCTTTTTCTACTGCAGTATTTGATGATTGTTTCTTTCGATGTTATCCCATACATCACACGGGCTTTTTCACACTTTTATTCCTTTTTCTTTGTTCTTTTGACTGGATAATTTCAAAATTGCTGACTCTAATTCATAGATTTTTTTTTTTATTCTTGACACATTTTGCTATTGATTTCTATTTCTTTTTTTAAATGTTTATTTATTTATTTTTAAGAGAGAGAGAGCACGAGCAGGGGAAGGACAGAGAGAGAGGGAGACAGAGAATCCCAATCAGGTTCTGTGCTGTCAGTGCAGAGCCTGATGTCGGACTTGAACTCATGAATGATGAGATTACGGCCTGAGCTAAAATCAAGAGTCGGGTCGGATGCTTAACCGACTGAGCCACCTAGGTGTCCCGAGATTTTCGTTTCATTTGTTGTATTCTTCCACTCCAGATTGTGTGCATTTTCATGATTTCTATTTCTTTGTAAATTTCTTGTTTTGTTCATGTATTGTTTTCCTGAACTCATTATATAGTTTTTCTGTAATCTCTTGTAGCTAATTTAACTTGTCTAAAACAACTATTTTGAGTTCTTTTGGGGGTAAATTGCAGCTCTCCAAGTCTTTGGGGCTGGCTATTGGAAGACTATTGTGATCCTTTGGTGCTGTAAAGGTTCCTTGATTTTTCATATCTCTTGAAGTCTTGGATGCTATCTCTGCATTGGCAGTATAATTACCTCTTCCAGTCTTTACTGAAGGACCTTAGGAGATAATTAGCCATTCTAGAGATTCTGAGACTTTCTTGGCCCTTCTGTGGATATGCCTGCTTCATGGATTTTGGTCCCTTTTGTGGTAGAATTCTTGAATTTGTATGCCTTCTCTTGATCCTGCAACATAACAGGCCAAATGCTAACAGCCTCCCTTTGCTTTCCCAAGAGAAAGCTAAAATTCAAGCTTGTGGTTTCTTTGTGGCCCACAGATTAGGCTGATTTTATGCATGTTCTCACCAGCTCTCTGCCTTCCCAACTTTGTGAGCACACATAGAGCTGGACACAGTGTCGGGGAGTATTAGAGTGAGGCCTGTGTAGGGATAGAGCTGCCTGTGCATTATCTGAGGGAATCAACAGGTAATGCACCCCCAGCACCTCATAAGCCAGCTTCTTGATGGAGTCTGTGATGCATTTAGTAAGATCTGCCTCCCCGTAATGCTCTTCTATAGTCTCATTTGCTGCTGTCCCAGACTTTTCCTACCCTCTTATCACCGGCAAGGAAGCCGGGCACTCAATCACTAGCTCCCTTTCCCTCATGGGATAATCACAGGCTGAGAAGTCTTTTGGGATTGAGTCATACCGCCTTGGAGGAAGGGTGACTTGGGAGAAATGCAATTGTTCTTACCCTCTTCAATGTGTCCAAACTCATCGTTTTGTTTTGTTCTGTTGTGTTTGGGTTTTTTCCCCTCCAATTGTACTGGAACTTCTCTGCTGGAAACCTGGACTTCCACAAACACTCTCTCATCTGTGAGTAATTGTCTAAGACAGTATTCTCCAGGGACTTCCAGATAGTGGCTGAGAGGGGCTAAAGCCAACTCATGGGCTAATGCAGGGTTTACAGTTATGACTGAGGTCTACAAGCCAATTACCCAATGTATGGGTGGGCATGACTCCTCCTAGTCCCCTTGGTGTATGGTCCTAAATCCCACAGCTCCCACAGAGATGCTTTTGTCCATGGATGGAAACCCAACTGTTACTGTTGGGGGGGGGGGATGGGCATGGCAAGAGAGAGACGCCATATTAGGCCATGTTGCTATTATCGCTCCAGCTTCTATCTTTAGTTTAGACATTAGTGTTTTACTTGGAACCAAATCTAGCACTAGACACTCTATAATACTTAACGAAAGTTAATTCCATTTGTTATTCTTTATATAAATGTCAAAGGACTGGGCAGCATAAATGCATAGATTTGTCAGCAGACATTTAGTATCTTCTATAATATTTCATCAGTTTCTATCTTTGAATGCTTGTTTCTTTTCGTTTTTGGTAACCTTTGGTCACTCCCACCTAACATTGTGTATATTTATATGTTTTTAGCAAAATCTAATTCAGTTATAATCTCTTAAATTCGTCTACATATGTATGCTACTCAAAAGGAAAAAGAAAATGTTTTCCTATATCCACACTTCCCTGATAGTCTGTGCATATCAGTGGAACTTGTTTAAATGGCAGCACAATCCACCTATGGTTGTTTGGTTGAATGAAAACGGTCTTAGATTGATTTCAAAAGTGTCTTCTCTATAAAGAGTTTATATTTTAGGACAAAGTTCATTAAAAGATTTGAAATGCTGATTCTGAATGTGTTCAATTAAAGAAAAAGACAAAAATGTGATTATCACTAGGTTTGGGAGTGAAATAAAATTGAAGATGATATGATATCCTGATATGATATTCCAGTTAAGATGTAAGAAAGTTTTGTCTTTTTTATAATGTGCTCAGAAAAAAAAAAGTTACTCAGAAATAAATTTTCTGCCTACTTGCATGGAAGGTAACTCTAAGGGAAATTTCATTCATGTTGATTATGCCTGAATATACTTCCCAGCCAGAATTTCAATTACTAAGGACCTTAGATGAGTGAGCCAGGAGAAATCTGTCAGTTAAAAAAAAAAAAAAAAAGTGAGTAGAGACAAGTATCTCTTCTCTCATGCTTCTTCTATGTATGGGAAGAATCAATTTGCTTTCATCTTAATCCCAAATAGAAGGAGCAATTGACTTTGGGGAAATCCTGTAAAATTTATTGCTGACAGCATGTTAGAGAGTACTTTCTAAGGATGACAGAACACATGAATTGATTTTGCCTCTAGTGACACCAGGATAACTGATTCTCTCAATCACATAGCATCACTCTGGGGTTTGTTGTCGCTTCTCCCTGCCATTTGGAAGTTTTATATCAAACATGGGAGAGGGGCGGGCCATCTGAAATCTACTCTGGTACTTGATTAGCATGATGTATCCAACTGCCATTGCCTGCGTTTAGATAATATACAGAGCGCTAGTTGGCTACATATATAAAAAAGAAAAAGTTGACTTCAACATATCAGTAGTATTTAAACATTAGCAAATATATGAAAAGGCAAAATAATGTATCCTACAAATATTAAGATCAATTTTAAGAAAAAAACATAATTTAGAAAACTACCCTTATAAAATTATATTATATTCCTTTTACATCAATTTTAATATTTATAATATGAAATGAATTTAATTATCAAATGCAGTGATTGATTTTAGAAGACTTAGTGGAATTTTTCTTGAGCAAACAATATGTATCTCTTGTCACTTTCATGGAGTTATGTGTACAGATGTATGTGCATATCCATATATACATATATACACAGTATGGTATATACATACATACACACACATGTATGTGTATCATGTTGTATTATTATATGTTGAAACCTACATATATAAACATATATACTCACATAAATTTATACATGCACATATACATATAATTAATCTCATATATACACATATAATGTACATATTGAAAAGTGCTGTCAAGAACCTATGATGTAGGAAGGAATTATTTTAGCTACATTATATAAGAGAAGGAACAGAATATTATAGATATGTTGTCACGTCTTTTCCTCCTCACCTTTATACCGTCCCACGAAAAACCCCAAAAACCAAAGGAACAGAAAAACACAAAATTCACAGGAATCAAACAGGATAAAAATACAGACATTTTATTTTTAAAGGCCTCCGTAATAGATTGTAAGTGAGCCTCATCTCATTGTCTCAACGTTTTCATAGAGGCCACTAAATAAAGGCTGACGGAAAAACAATAGTGCCCTGTTGCATCACGCCCTAATTACAAGCCGGAGATGTCTATACATCCAAAAGGGATGACTCAAGTGTCATTTGGGGA
Organism: Prionailurus bengalensis; assembly: GCF_016509475.1. Classification (NCBI taxonomy): domain Eukaryota; kingdom Metazoa; phylum Chordata; class Mammalia; order Carnivora; family Felidae; genus Prionailurus; species Prionailurus bengalensis. Next base: position 224,995,775 of record NC_057343.1, read on the forward strand.
GCATCAGTTTGCCTCACAGCTGCATCCCCTAAGAGAGGTGATGGTTGAAAATTTGGAAAAGAGGCCCTTATTACAGAAAATAGGCAGCATCCTGCCAATCAAGCACTTCTTCATTCCATCTTGGACAAAGGCATGGAATGTTTCCCTTCACCTGAAGCCAAATAAAGGAAGGTCCAAGGTATTCACAGCCAAAGTATGTCCTGGGCTCACTGGAGCTTGAAGGCCCTGAAGACCAGTAGAAGAAGCTCTCCAAGCATTGGTCAAGATGGCTGAGAGAAAAGACCAAACCTTTACTTGTAGCAAGATGAATACTTGGGAATCTTGCTCATGAGTACTGACTAAAAGTTTAAAATAATCCTCCATGTGAAAAGTGTTAGGTACCTTTGACCTAAAGGATGAAAGAGAAGTGCTAAGTGAGGTGCGGAAGCAGCTTTGGACATTATCAGTGTCAAGATGACTGATCTTGCAGGTTCACACAAATGATGCCAAAGAAAGATCCAGCAAGGATACATCAATGATGAGAGGGTACCAACTCAAGATTACAGCTAACTCTTCCACGTATGATTGTGTTGCTTTTAGTGATCCTCCCCCTTTTTGGGGGTCAGATTCTGGAACGGCTTAAAATAACAGTTAACTAGGGAGTAGGGAAAAAATGACTAAGCAAGAAGAAACTGACTAGTGCATGTCCCAGTGGAGGCTTTCAGGCCTTGAGTGGATCCAGGCTTGGGGTCTGCTATTTTGGAACAGATTATTGTTATCTAATTAATGCTGGTCTGGAATTTTTATGCACAGGCAAGGAACCATTTAAAATATATACTATATGGAGTACCTGAAAAGCTATGGGATTGTCTGAGGTTTTAATTAAGAGCACAAAAAAGGACTAGGCCACAAAGCAGATATAAAGGGCTAGAAGGAGTAAAAGTAGTTTGGTTTCTGGTTACAAGCCAAATCTAGATCATTCAAAGATCCAGTGCCCAAAGGTATGAAGCCATTTCAATATCTACCAACTGACCTTGTGAAGAAATGCATCCTCTTATCCAAACTTAAATAAAATATATTTTTCTATATTATATAAAATTCTAATCTTAGTTATGGATGTAATTCCCCCCTTCTTTGCTACTCCTGATACCTCCTTAGCTCACATGCCATCACACCTCCATGGTCCCTCTGAAAGGTTGTGTTACCTGTGGTGTCAGAATTTTCAATCTGTGTTCCAGACTTTCCCCAGACCAGTACTTGAAAAAATCAGAACCCAGTCATTTCATTTTTGTTTCATAAACTCCAATCTTCACCTCTCCCTCCCCTATAGAACCTTCAGAATAAAACTATACTTCTTTACAGCACATAGTAGGCCCTTTGTGATCTGTTTCTCATTTACCTTTTGAGAATGATGTGTCACATCACTAAATAAACTGTTTCCTCCAATGGTTCCTCCAAAATATGCCTTCACATCTGTTTGTAAAATGATGCTCCTCTTGGATGACTTCTTCCACCGTTTTCTTTACCTGGCTAATGCCTGCTTTTCCATCAAAAATGGTCTCAGAGGCACTGCTAACTGGTGCCTTCCTTGAAAAGCCTCCCTCCCTTGATTCAGCCATCACTCTGAGCTACGTCTCCCTGTGCAGCTATGTTAACCTCTTGCCCATTTCTGTCAGAGCACTCGGTCTGTCATAAAGAAGTAATAAATACTCACTGATAATACCATGAAAATTGCCAGTAAAATAAAACTTCCGAAGAAAATTGTATTTTAATCAGTTTCCTTCACCAACATGCGAATATAATTTAAAAAGATGAGTTAAAGTTAATGGTAAATCTTAACTACCAAATAAATGGCTAGTAACTTTTCTTGTATGAAAAATTATATAAAATTTTAATAGTAGCATGAATAGCATTGATAGCTGTGATTTATGACTTGCTTTCTTAAATCCCAGATAAGTTTTATAACCTTACAAAGAACTTTATCTGAATTATTGAACTTCAAAAAAAAAAAGAAAAAAAAGCTCTTTTTTTCATTCTCTAAATGAGGAAACTGCTGTTCTGAGGGGTGAAATGAATTCACAGAGCTAATAAAAAGAGCAAGACAGAGTGCTATCCCTATTTCTGTCTGATTCTGAAATTCTTGCTGTGAACTTCTAGGTTTTACAAAATAATCCTTGTCACTCACAGTTCGTGTTTTTATTATATCTTCTTATTACAGACTTTTATCCCCTCAAATAAAAACAGAGATGCAGATTGATGCTTTTAGCTTAGTTCCTAAATATGCTCATGGGTTGCTCATCACAGATAGATTACAGAAGCAGGCCTTATAATTTGGATGGGACTCACACAGAGTTTCCATTTTGGGGAGATTTTGAGGTGAAATTCTGTCTCTGGTTTAAGTGTTCTTATTCTCCCTCAACACTTTTTCTGAAAGAACTTGAGATCTTGTGCACCTACTACGGATGGGGTATTCTGACCCCAAAACAGTTATGGTGCTGGCACAGAGGGCCAGGTTTTCTCTACTTTATGTGTCGATATTGTTAATGATCTTTTTTTAAAACTACATGCACAGCTAGCTATGGGAAAATATCTTTGACAAGAAATTCTGTTGCAATACTTTTGTTTTTTAATCCTGAGATAGTCTCTGGCAACTTTATTCCTACAACATTTTCTGGAAAGTATTGTCTTCATTTACTCATTCTTCCCACATTGATTTAGAAAGCATATGATACAAGGATGAAGTAAAAGAGGGCTTACAGCGTTGTTAGTGTTAATTTTTAGTTAATCTTGGTTGCCAGAGTCTTTTACGTTAACAAACATTGCAAAGCAAAGGCTTTTCTATGTAGTTCTGAGTTCTAAGAAGCTGCTTTGGTATTAGTATACATTATGTGAATATTTTTAATGTGTAGGTCAGAACAAGCGGTTTATAGATTTGCTTGTCGTATGCATTTCTTCCTGCCATAATTGAAAACTCTTGAGGGAACTTGTACATTAAGGAAATATCTGGAGGGTGAAAAGTAAAGCATTGTGAATTCTTGATTTAGCTTCTGCCATAATGCTATCTTGCTGAAAAAGTAAGTAAAATATGCAGATGCACCAATAATACATACCTACCTGGGGCACCTGGGTGGCTCAGTAGGTAAGCAACTGATTTTGGCTCAGGTCATGATCTCACAGTTCGTGAGTTCAAGCCCCTAGCCCCGTGTCCGGCCCTGTGCTGACAGCTCAGAGCCTGGAGCCTGCTTGGGATTCTTTGTCTCCCTCTCACTCTCTGCCCCTCCCTTGCTCCTCTGTCTCTTTTTGTCTTTCAAAAATAAATAAACATTGGGGAAAGAAATAATAAAAAAGAAGAATACATAACTAGCCTCACAAAACAAGGAGAATCTTTTCATTACATTTAAAGACATACATGGGCCAGCTGGGTGGCTCAGTGGGTTAAGCGTCAGACTTCGGCTCAGATCATGATCCCGTGGTTCCTGAGTTCGGGCCCACGTCGGGCTCTGTGCTGACAGCACAGAACCTGGAGCCTGCTTCGGATTCTGTGTCTGCCTCTCTCTCTCTGCCCCTCCCTTGCTTGCACTCTGCCTCTTCCTGTCTCTCAAAAATAAATAAACATTAAAAACAATGTTAAATAGATATATATATTTTTTTCTAACTTAAAGTGAAAAAGAAATCTTCCATGTAGAAAATGTGATTTATTGTGAAGTTTAAGAGAGAAGGAGAATATTTGAAGTCATTTAGGCAGAAGTGTTATTGGTTCAAAAATCAAGATTTTTTTTTCTTTAGGATCTTGTAAGTCTTCTTTAACATCTAACAATCCTTTTAGAGACTTTCCTTATCTGTACCCACCCCAACTTAAAAATGCATAAACATTCATTCCTCACAGGGCAGCTCTGTCTGCCCACAGGTCCTTTCCCCTGCTTTCATAAAAACACCCCTTTGCACCAAGAAACAAAACAAAACAAAACAAAAACAAAACAAACAAACAAAAAAACCACATAAGTTCTTTTTCTTTAATGAATTTTCAAAATGATGAAAAACATTACCACCTAATAATAAAATAATTTATCAACAAAGATAAAGAGATTTCCTGTACCAATGGAAAAAGATCGAAAGATGATTTTCCAAAAGAAGAAAGATGAAGATTTAATTAGAGACTGGTATTTGGTTTAAAAGTTGAATCTGAAAAGAAACAACAAAATGTGAGCATTAATTGCTAGTATTTAGTTACTGAAGAGACACTCCAGAATGTCTAACCTGACTTTGCCTCTCTATAATTAAGGCATTAAATGAACACGGCATTTAGCTGAGATATGTTTCACTATGGTTCTTGAATCCAAGACTCTTTTTGAATGGGTAGATTGAAAGTTTTGTCAGCAAGTTACCTGAAAGCACATCATGTCATCTTTTCTGCCTGCACAGCTATGTTTTCATCTAACAGGAATAGTTTACTGATTTTCTCAATTTTCTTATACTGATAAGAGAAATTAAAGTTTTCAGACATGTGGGATGGACCCCCCAACCTCCTGCATGATATAGCATCATCAGTGCAAAACTAGTAAAAGAAAATGCAGGAGCAGAGCGAGTGGTGCGTGATCAATCTGCGGCTGGATTGGCCTAGGTTTTCAGGCACCGACCCTCCAATTCACTGGACCTGTTCCCTGAGCAAATGCTGCTGCAGAAAGGAGATTGCTGCTTCCAAATTGCCTCTGCCTGCTTGGGTCTGGCCTTTGGGACCCACTACAAAGCCCTCCTTAAATTGCATCTTTCTCTAATTGCCTAAGGGATTCAAAATTTTGCATTTCTTGCCCTTATGTTAGGAATGTCAGTAAGAACCATAACTCCTCTAAATTTATCTTGTGAGACCACATTTCTTTCCTGGGGAGGTGGACTTGTAAATATACCAAAATCTGCAATTAAGTTTGAAATTAAAAAAAGAAAAAAAAACTGCATCAGTTTTTTTTTTTCAATGACATTCCCTTTTATCATATTCTCACTCTCAGCTAAGAACATTTTTAAATTTCTTATTTAATTTTCAGCTTAATTTACTTAATTTGAAATTTTGATAAGTTTTTGTTTTAATTCCAGTTGGTTAACGTGCAGTGTTAAATTAATTTCAGATGTACAACGCAGCAATTCAACATATTCTATACATCACCTAGTGCTTATCATGACAAACACACTCCTTCATCCCCACCAACTATTTAAACCATGCCCCACCCACCTCCCCTCTGGTAACCATTAGTTCTCTATAGTTAAGAATCTGTTTCTTGGTTTGCCTATCTCTCTCTTTTCCCCCTTCGCTCATTTGTTTTGTTTCTCAAATTCCACATATGAGTGATATCATATGGTATTTGTCTTTCTCTGATTGACTAATTTCACTTTGATTATACTATCTAACTCCATTCATGGTGAAATCCAAGATTTCATTCTTTTTTATGGCTAAGTAATATTCCATTATATACTCCTATATATATTTCCCCATTATATTATACATATGTATATATATATATTTATATATTATATGCTATATAATATTTATGTTTATTATTTTTATGTTATATATAAAATTCCATTATATATATTCCAATATGTATATTCCATTATATTTCTATATATTGTATACAATATAATGGAATATATACTGAAGTACACATATATATGTATATACTTATATACATATATATGTATATATACATCTATATACATGTATACACATACATATATGCATGTATATACATGTATACATACATATATGTATATATACATGTATATACATGTATACACATACATAATATGTATATTATATACATATAAATATATGTATATACACTTATATATACACTTTAAATACAAATATAAACATACTACACTCTCCATTAATCTATCCATGGACACTTGGGCTGCTTCCATATCTTGGCTATTGTAGACAATGCTGCTATAAACAAAGGATTGCGTGTATCCTCTTGAATTAGTGTTTTGTATTCTTTGGGTAAACACCCAGTAGTGCAGGTAGTTCTATTTTTAACTTTTTGGGGCACCTCCATACTGTTTTCCACAGTGGCTGCACCAGTTTGCATTCCCACCACATCCTCAGCAACACTTAGTAACTAAGCATTTTTGACCTGAAAATCCATTATCTTACAGTCAAAAAGTTTTCTCCTGTACCTGATCCTCATCCATCCTTTGCTCTTCCCCTTCTATCTTTGAACATGGCCTGTGTTATATTTTATCAACTTTAATGATTTCGTTTTCACTTACAAGATACTGAAAAATTTCTCCATATCAACTTTTCTCTCTTATTATGTGCTTCTTAAAACTCTTCTCTAAAGGACAATTACAATATGTTTTTAACATAGTTTATTTAATTGGAATGTTTTGGTACTAATACTGTTAGCTTATTGCTTCTAGATTTTTAATTTAGATTCAATAATTAATTTTGCGTGTTTTGAAATGCATTTTTCTTAATGTAGGCCATATTTTAATTTGTATTCCAGTCTTCTTCATCTCAGTAAATGACAAGCCCATTCTTCTGGTTCTTCAGGCCAAAAACAAACACACATAAGCAGAAAAAACAAAAACAAAAACAAAAAACGGAAAACAAACAAGAAGCCATTATGATTTTTCACTTCTCCCACACCTTGCAGCCAATTCATTATACCTTCATTATATATCCTCTATCCAATTACTTCATTTAATCTCTTTCTATTACAGGCTTACCTTGGAGATATTGTGGGTTGGGTTAATGGGCACCACAATAAAGCAAGCTGATGAATGTTTTGGTTTCCTAGTGCATGTTATACTGCAGTGTGTTATATGTGCAATAACATTATGTCTAAAAAATACAACAGACATGCATTTTAAAATACTTAAAAATACTTGACTGTGGGGCGCCTGGGCGGCTCAGTCAGTTGAGGGTCACATTCATCTCCTGTCACTATCTCATGGTTTGTGGGTTCAAGCCGTGCATCAGGCTTTCTGCAGTCAGAGCCCAGCCTGCTTTGAATCCTCTGTCCCCGTCTCTCTCTGCCCCTTCCCTGCTCACACTCTCTCTCTAAAAAGTGAATAAACATTTATTTAAAAAAATACTTCATTGCTAGAAAATGCTAATCATCTTCCAAGCTTTCAAGGAGTTATCATCTTTTTGTTGGTGGAAGGTCTTGACTGGAAGTTGATGAGTGCTGGCTGACCATGGTGATAGTTGCTAAAAGTTTGGGTGGTTGTGGCAATTTCTTAAAATGAAATAAGTTATTTTCATATAGCCTACTGCTTACATTTTGAAATGACAGTCTCATTAGATAACATGTATTAAGTAGTTATCACATGCAAGCACTGTTTTAGGTGTTTCCTATGCTTCACCTCATTTTATCCTATCAACGGTACGATGAACCGGGTACTGCTATTATCTGATTTTATATAGCAGATAATTAAATTCAGAGAGATCAAGTAACTTATTTTTTCAAAGAGATTAATAATTTAACCAAGTTCACAACTTCAGTAAAAGACCTAATGCAAACTTGGGCATTCTCATTTTAGAAGACTGAGTCTTAGCTGGTATGCGAAGAAGCCAGCCTGAAATTATCTCCAGTGTATGAGTGACTTCTCTTTGGGGCTGCACACTATTAACCCAAAAGGTGTTGAAATTCCTTGCCAGGGTCAGAAGTTGAGAGCTGGTTTGCAAGAACATGGCATTACTATTTCAGAGGTACAGCAGCAGCGAACATGCTACTGGGACCAGACAAACTGGAACAGAGGGAAAAAAAATATCATAGTAGGAAAAATCCTGTTATTGTTTTTCCTGTGTGGTTTTTTTCTTTTGTTTTGTTTTTTGTTTTTGTTTGTTTTTTTGTTTTTTGTTTTTGTTTTTTGTTTTGTTTTGTTTTTGGTTTATTTATCTATTTACTTTTGAAACATCCATATGTAGAAAAAAAACAGCATTTCATCATCTGGATTTTTCCAGCTTCTATGGGATAATTTTAGCCTAACGTCTTCCTAGTTGTGACCCACAATGTCAGAGAAGAACCTTGAACTCTTCTTCAAGGGAAGAAAGAACTGCAGTTCTAATGAGTTATCTGCTTTCTGTTTATTGTTGTTTTGCTAGCGCTAGGCTTCTGGACACAGGTGATTCAGAATGATTTAGCAACACAGCACAAAACACTTGTCTTGAACATATTGCTTTCATCTGTCTTCTAGCACCTACCCGTTAGAGTTTGTGGGTGACGTAAAACTAAGACGCTGTTTATGTGTTTCCTGTGGCAAATGCCAGAGGATGAGGAAAAATGTGCACTTTATCCCTAAGAATTTGCCTCTCATTTGGTTTTCAAACTGCATTAAAGATTAATCCCTAAAAGCTTATGTTGCTCGGATGGCACTTTTACCATGTTGAGTAGATTTTCCCCTATGAGAACATTTCTTTGGCCAATTCAGTTAGATCCTAAGTGAGTGGTTTCCTCAAGTTGCCCTCTTTTCCAAAAGCCACAGCCAGTAATCACTTGTTCAAAATAAAATTGGGACCTAAATCAAGAAACTGTGTATAACTTGGTCAATTATCTCTTATCAGTCACGTTAGAAAGGAAGACGATGCTTGAATGTACACAGTTCATGCAAAATATCCAGTAATTACTTAAATGTGCTCAAGAAATGCAAGTCCCAACTTACTGTAATATTGACAGGACAGAGAACAGAGAGGAATTTCTTCCTATAAAACAGGCAAAAGAGGAACAAATTAACAAATGACCCAGATGACTTGCATAATGGAAGGTTTTTTTTTATTTTTTTATTATTTTTAATGGTTTTTTTTTTGAAAGAGAGAGAGAGCACAAGCAGGGGAGGGACAGTGAGAGAGGTGTCGTAGACTCTCTAAAGTCCTAAGTGTCTAAAGTTCTCTCTTGTCTAGCAAGAGAGCGGAACGCAGGATGAAAAGCAAGAGATGGCTTAATGTCCAGGAAAAGACAAGAGCCCCGAGTAAGGGTCCTTGCCCCGTCTTTATTGGGATCAGAAGGTTTACAAACATGGTGATGGATGCACACAAAGACACAATGAATCTGTAAACATTAACTTGTGGACATGAGGGAAAGGGGGTCTTGATGATATTCGGCGTTAGGGATTTAGGTTAATACAAAACAAAATCCGAGAGTCGGGCAGTCGGGCAGAAGGTTGTTTAGAGAGGACATGCGACAGCACCTCTGTTTTCTTAGCTAGCCTAGGGGATGAGACAGATAGGGGAAATAACCTCAGAGTTAACAAGGCACATTTTCTTTTGTTAATCATCTCTACTCTGGGCTGCTTCACCTGCAGTGCAGCGGTCTATAGCCCAATTCACCTATTTACCTAACTTTGTCCTTTCCTCCTGTGAAAACAGGTTTTGCTACAGTACTAAATTGGGGGACAATTCTGCCCTGAATATCTAATCTTGTTTATTTCATATACCTATGTATTGGGCACAAAAATATACCTTACTTTTGGGCCTTTGCCTCTCCCTCTCTATTCTGGGGGTTCTGTACCTCTTCTCTATTCTGGGGTGCCTTTGCACCTCCGTATTCTTGGTTGCCTTCTCTTGTTTACCCAAACTCAGGTGTGAACATCCTATGGCTTTTTATTTCCTTATGCATTGTTAACCCATTGGTGTAAGCCTGGGAGATGTCTAAGCTTATCCCCCGCAGAGAAGGAGACCCAAAATCCGAAGCAGGGTCCAGTCTCTGAGCTGTCAGCACAGAGTCCAATGAGGGACTCGAACTCACGAATCGTGAGATCATGACCTGAGTCAAAGTTGGACACTTCACCAACTGAGCCACCCAGGCTCCCCAAAGGTTTTGCTTTGTTCTGTTTTGTTTTGTTAATGATATTACCAAGGGTAAGGTACAGGGTTTTATGAAAAATAAAAGTGCAGATTCAGAATTGGCAGGTCTGGGTTTGCATTTCCAGCAAGTGCTGGAGTCTGATGCTGTCACTCACTCCAAGCACCACACTTTGACTATAAAATGTCTAAGAATTTTGCAAAAAGCTATGGTGCCTGGTATGATGCAGGCCACGTTAATGATCATCTTGTCATGTATTAAGTTGTTATTTCATTTAACAGGGATGTACTGGCAACTTGTTACTTGTCAAGCATCCACTAATGTGTTTGGTGCATGCATGCAAACAAAACAGATCCTTATCCGTGACCACCTGGCTTGCATTCTAGTTGTTGGGGGTGGTGAAGGGAAGACAGAAAACAAACAATAAAAGCATAATAAAAATAACATTACACATCTTGCTAGAAGGTGGTGACTGTGATGGAATGAGAAAAGCAATTAGAGCAAGACATAAGGATCAGGAGTGTGGAGTCAAGGACAAAACAAAGTTCGGTATTAAGTAAAGGCTCAGGGTTATTATCGGCATTTATAGTATTCCCACTTTACCAGGAATAAAAAGAATCTCTCCGGAAAAAAACAAAAACAAAAACAACAAACAAACAACAACAACAACAACAACAACAAAAACCCTACCTACAATTTGCAGATTTCCAAAAGCTCTACTTTAATTTTCCCCAGAGGAGCAAAACTCCATTAAGAAAAGAGGCACAGATGGTTTTGATTCAGTCTTTTTCTTCCAGTTTTGCTTGAGAGAAGATGGTATTTATTCTCTCATTTCTGGCTGAAAGAGAAGAATAACAATGCTTATAGAAGGTAAATCCATAGTTATGTAAAAAAGGTAAAAACAAAAACAAAAACAAAAAACTTCATGCTTGCAAATTGCCAATAGGAGTAGAGATTCATCAAAGAATACACATCATCATGATTTTTGCACTTTATTCTTCTTGTTCTTCTTTTAGCGACTATGGTAATTCCACAAGTTTATGTAAGTCATTTTGTCTCTACAAATGAAAATAGCTTGAATTTAATGTGTATTGATAACACATTTTGGAGATTAGAGATAGGAGTGTATGTGAAAATTGCTAATCAAAATTTTTACAGGTAAATAAGTAAAATTTAAATTACCAACACATTTCTTTATACTCTCAAGGTACATTATGTTGACTGAACATTTACAAAACATAAAAAATAAAGTAAAACACTTTCACCAAAACAAATAAAAAAGTATCATTTTGGGTTGGAAAAATGTTTGTACATGGTTTTCGAACCGTTAAAAGAGTGATTAATGTTTATTAATTAAGCTCTAGACCTAGTTGTAAAATCTGCAGCTTATAATCCTTTTTTGTAGTGTTTATTGCCCTAAGCGAATCAGACTATATAAAAATCAGGGGAGGGCTTTTTAACTTGGTAATTGAAAATCATCGATTGAGCCAGGTCTATTTCAGCAAATAGTGGTTTTATGGGTAATTTTTCACAATTCATTGGCACTTTAGTAAGAGAAAAATTCCTCTTTACTTTGAGGAAATTTTCCCTTGCTGCCATCACCTGTAATAAATACACGTTTTGACTAAAAATTAATGGGAATGTCTATTTTTCCTCTGCCAAAACACATAAAAATGATTGTAACTCTTCAAGGCAATTACTTTGGAGAATTATATTCTGTAAAACCATGTTAAGGTTTTTAAACATATCTTTGAAGGCCTCTTTCAAAATCAAACTCAGAGGTAATTTGTAAGACAAAACAAAAAGGTGAAATAATTCAAAAGATGGGTAGATTGATACACACACACACACACACACACACACACACAAAGCCTGCTTCATAAGAATTTATACTCTTTCCCTTTATTTATTTTATTTATTTATTTATTTATTTATTTATTTATTTATTTATTTATTTTTTGGCTCAAACACATCATAATCATCTACCTAGATCTCTGTGGCACCTAGGCAGCTCAGTCGGTTGAGCATCCAACTTTGGCCAGGTGGTGATCTCACAGTTCGTGAGTTTGAGCCCCATGTTGGGCTCTGTGCTGACAGCTCAGAGCCTGAAGCCTGCTTTGGATTCTGTGTCTCCCTCTCTCTCTGCCCCCCACCCTCCTTGCACTCCATCTCTGACTTTCAAAAATAAATAAACTTTAAAAAAATTTAAAAATGATAAAAAATAATCATCTACCTAAATCACTTATTCATTAGATTTAACCTCCAGTTGCCACATATATTTCCAACCATCAAATACAACATCCAATAATAAAGGACTGTATTATCAAGAGTTTGACAAACACTCATCTCTAGTTTCTTGTGGTCTTCCAGGAGTGGTTCCTCAAAGAGAAATAATAATAATAATAATAATAATAATAATAATAATAATAGTAAAAAGCACAATAGCAACCTCTTTGACATGAAAATTAAACCTGGAAGACAATTTCTAGAGTTCCCACATGCATTGGCATATGTAAATTTTATTTTTACATAATCTAAGAAGAATCACCTAAAGACTAAACATCAACATAGAGATCTTATATTCATATGTCAAAACAGTTGCCTATGGGGTATCTGGGAGACTCAGTTGATTGAACATCTGATTCCAGCTCTGGTCATGATCTCAGGGTTTATGAGTTTCAGCCCCATGTTGGGCTCTGTTCTGACAGCTCAGAACCTGGAGCCTGCTTTGGATTCTGTATCTCCCTTGCTCTCTGTCCCTCCCTAGCTCCCCAGCTCACGTTCTCTCTCTCTCTCTCTCTCTCTCTCCCCCTCCCTCCCTCCCTCCCTCCCTCCCTCTCTCTCTCTCTCTCTCAAAAAAAAATAATAAGTAAATATTGAAAAAAAAAAGCAGTTGACTATAGTAAAATATAAAATACTCTGGTAGGCATTTCTGGTTACATAGGCCTAGATGAGTTAGGCCATAGATGATTTATTTGATATTTTGTGCCTTTGTCATCATCAACAAACTGGGAGTAATGCATAAATATCATAATCTCTCACATCATAGGTCCATTTTCAGTTAAAAATTACATCATGTTACAAAGCTTGGTAAACTTCAAAATACTAAAAAATTTGTGAGAGCAATGTTCATCCAAGCATCTTCTCTGAGAGAATATTTCCCATAAACTTATTATATCATCTGGTCATCCTGACACATGTAGTATAATAAAAACAGGACAATACTAATTTTTGTCTATGATTTCACTTATGCTTTTCTAGGCAGCTTTCTAAGTGCTTTGCACATGTTCTTTTATTTAATCATTACAACAGCCGTCTCTCAAGATAAACAGTCATAACCCACATTTTCTAAAGGAGGAAACTGAGTCATGGAGAATGAATTTCCTTTAAGTCACATGGTTAATCAGTGAGAATAGGATTTGGACTCTATGTAGTCTGTCTTCGGAGCCCATGCTTTTAATCAATACATTGTTTTCAGCACTGCCTCGATGTCTAGTGTGGAAAAGGAGAAAAAAAAGAAAAAAGAAAAAAACACATCATCTTGCTCTACGAGGTAATGCTATGGTTGTGTATCAAAATATAGTTCTTTATAAGCTTTTTCTTTCACACAGTATAAATAGTTCTGCAGAAATAGCGTTAATATGATATTAGATGAGAGAAATCCTTTCCTTTATCTTAAATTCCTACGTGCCATTACAAGAATACCTCAGGGAAAAAGAGCTTGGCTTGAATGTGACCAACATTTCCAAGGTACAAGTAGGAAGTTAATCGAACAGTATAATTATATCCAGGGTCTTCCCCGTCATTTCAGTGAGAGCCTACATGTTTCAGCAGCCAGAAAATAATTTAAATATTAATTAGGAGCTATCCAACCCTTCCACATCTCGTTCTCTAAATCCATTTTTAAAACAGTGTTTGAAGTAATCCAGATTGAACTCATGTTATCTAATGTTAAAAAAAGTCATGCTAGTTAATCTGTGTACGTACCTGCTTTGGGACTGTGCTCTGTATCCCTATTTGTTCTAAGTATTTAGCAAGTGATAATGCAATCAATGCTCCCTGAATTGATTGCTTCATTGAAGGCATTAACTGAATGATTTTGGTGATTTGTAATTTGTTAGAATTTGGTTGTATTAACATGCAAAATGCAATCGGAGAAAATAGGCCGCATTTAATATCTGTTGACAGAGATTTAGCTGATATCTTTGCTTCATTATTAATTCTGTTTGTCAGAACTGTAATGTAAAATCTGAGGGCAATATATAATCTACTATAGGGTAAAGACACATCACAGAGACCAGAACATATAAGAATTTTATATTTTCTTTAGGACAAGGAGCTAGGTATGCACACTGGAGACCAATTAATACAGTATAAATGAATACACTGCATTGACCACTACTTGGGACATCACTGTGTTCTCTACCTCGAGGCTTCCAGCAATCAGAGCAATCTTTGCGGGCTGCTGTGAATCAGACAGCAGTCATTTGGAGAACATGCACGAAGGCATGGGGGCGACGCTTCCATGGAAGGCACACACCTAAGACACAGGGAGGGTGGGACACATAAAGCTCTTCTTCTTCACCTAAGTGGTGGTGACCAAATTCAAAAGAAAAGATGGGAAATAGTAGATTTTTTAAGTGTTCCATAAGCCTATATTTTGGTAAGCAAGGACCAAAGTAAGTCAGGAAGGTGACAAGTGAAATGGCTGCAAAAATTATCTTTAACATTATACTCAGCACATGGATGGTATCCATGATTATGTATATACGCACGTACCTGGAGATAAATGACTCATGACCGTGTATAATAAAGGCCTGCCGATATAGTTCAGATTAAAGGAAAAAGTCTTTAAAGGAAAGAACCCTGGGTTTGGAAGTAGCATGAAAGCTTTACATTCACCAAAAAGAAAATCAGAAAGAATGATGGGGAAATAAGTGGACTTTGGGATAATAACCTGTAGAAAACGTGGTTAAAAGATACATTTGTAACAGGAATTGCAAATATAAAAAATGCAAACCTCTGGAACTATGGATTGAGATGCTGCCAGTGCTGGGGAGATGGAAACAAATAGCTCAGGGTTCTAAATTCTCTGGGGGGAAAATGCAAATCAGAGAACACTTCTTGAACTGTGAAGTTTCTGACTTGCATATTTGCTTTGGAAAAAAAAATATATATATGCCCATTTTTTTAACAAAACTGAAAAACAGAAATGCCTTTTCTTTTAAAAAAAGGCAGATGATAACTATATTGAGAATATGCTATGTAATATGCATTATTCTAAATGTTTTCATGAATTAACTAATATAATTTCACATTAATCAAATAAAATATTTAGTATTGTTTCCATGTTACGGCTGAGGAAAGCTAGGCAAGGGAGTGGTGGAACCAAGGTTTGAACGTAGGCAATTGATTTTAGACCCTAGACCGTCAACCACACTATATTACCAAAGTTAAGTATGTCATTTTTACAAATATAGTTAAGGGAAAAGCCCAATGACAATTGGTGATCAAAAAGTGGAGCTTAAAATAGAAAAAAAACGGTAAGTTTTTCAAAATATTAAATGGAATAAGTAATGTTATTTTTATTGAGGCATGATTGACATTATTTTTAGATGTACAACATAATAATCCAACAGTACACATGCTGTGAAATGATGACTTATTGTCCTAAGTCTAGTTGACATCTGTCACCTTACATCGTTAATTTTTTTTTCTTGTGATGAGAACTTTTAAGATCTACCCTTAGCAACTTTCAAATATTCAACACAGTATTACTAACTATAGTCACCATGCTGTACATTACACCTCCGTGACTTATTTATTTTATAAATAAGTTTTTACCTTTCAACCTCCTTCTCCCATTTTACCTACTCCCTGCTTCTTGTCTCTAGAAACCAACAATCTGTTTTCTGTATCTGTGAGGTTTTTGTTTTTGTTTTTTGATTTTAGGTTCTACAAATATATGAGAACATTCAGTATTTGTCTTTCTCTGACTTAGGGCACTTAGCGTGGTGCTCTTAAGGTCCCCCCATGTGGCTGCAAATGGCAAGATTTCATGCTTTTCTTATGGCTGAATACAAGATATTTTTCAAATAGTTCATTACAAATGTAAATTTTAATGACAGTAACAACATGTGGCACTTACTATCTCTGAGTGATTTTATGTTTTTATTAATTTTTTAAATGTTTATCTGAGAGAGAGAGAGAGAGAGAGCGCGAGCGAGCAGGGGTCGGGGAGGGACAGCAGAGAGGGAGACATGGAACTCAGCGTGCGCTCCAGGCTCCCCACTGTCAGCACAGAGGCTGATGCTGGGCTTTAACTCACAAACTGTGAGCTCATGACCTGAGCCAAAGTCAGACACTTAACCTACTGAGCCACCCAGGCATCATTCTCTGAGTGATTTTAAATATGTTATTGGATGATTGCTATCTGTATTTCTTCAATACTTCAAAAAAACAATATTATCTTGTCTTCATTTTTTATGAGTAAAATGTAAGTTCCTTAGATACTTTACAAGTCCTTCAACAAAGCTCTGAATGTTGTTCTGGTATATTGTAAAGTGTCTTGACCCAGCCTATAATCTGAAAATAGCCTCAGAGTTTGAGAAATGACTGGTTGGTTCAGTGACCTTGCTAAAGTTCCCATAAAAGAGATATTAAGAAGTAATATTAATTTAATATATTAAATCAAGGCTTGAGTAAACAAATTTCTATTATAAATCAAAACAAACATTGACAATATATAATCATTTTGGACCTCAAGTAACATAAAGAAGGAGTAAAATAAAAGAGTTATGCTCATGTGTATTACTCTGTTTCTTCTAAATTAACTGAGAATACCTGAAAATCCCAACTAGATATACTGTCTCAATTATCTATACACATTAAGTATCTCAGGCTTACCTGTGCTCACATTTGGTGCTCTCTCTTTAGTTAATTCCTTTTAGAATTATTTCTGGAAGGGAAATCAAAGCAAGATGTGTAAACTCTTGCCTAGTGAGCTCATGCTGTAACTTTGATGAATGGTACTTGAATCAGTGGAAAGACATTTATAGGTTCTCTGGAACCCTAAGAGTGAACAGTATTAAAATAAGCAGCAAAAGGTGCTAAATCAACAAAAGTGATATGATTTCTGGGTTTGTTTTAATAGAAAAAGTCTCTGAATAACTAAATCAATGCCCCATTTAGTATTTCTTCCTCAGCCATCATTTGCCATGTTAATTGCCTCCCTAGTTCAATCCTTGTTCCATATCCTTTTCTGATTATATCTTGCTCTCTAATATAAATCACTCTTCAAATGTTAAATAATTCTGTACAGAGAATTCCCAAATATTTTCAGGGAACCAGATCTTTGTATTCAGTCTGGAGTACATTACACTGATTAATGCGGTATTTTCTACTTTCTTCCTAGGCTGCCTTAGGTGCTTAGTTCTTTTTTTTTCCCCCCACCTTGTCCCCCTACTAAGAAACAAAATGAAAAGCTGGTGAATGGCAAGTTATTGGTTGAAGAAAGATCTTGAAATGATAAATAGACAGTGGCTACTCCAAACTGTAGGATCCTGGTCCACCTTACACCCTGGAAGCATTCTTAGCTGCAAAAACAAAACAAAACACATAAACATGCACAAGCCAAAAACCAAACCAACCAACCAACCAAACAAACAACAACAACAATAAAACAATGGATTCCTCCTAATCGTGTATGCTATTTAATGGAATACAGAAAGCTACAATAGGGCAGAGTCTATATATAGTAATTCTAGTTGGCAGGTTTCATGTAGGTTATAGCTTGACAACGGAAGAGCCACGTTGATAACTAATACATGAATGGCAGCAGTGGGATTGTAGATGGATTGTTTAAATCAGGAATTAAAAAAAAAATAATAAAAAAATAATCTACTCCCCTCCTTCTTAAATTAGCTTTTTTACCTTAATTTTTTTCCTCCACTTTTGGGACGTGTTGTCTACTTTTCTAAGAGTCTCTAAATGATCCCTATATTGTGCAAAAATCCTCCAAATATGGTTGAGGAAGATTCAGTGTAGTCCAGCTGTTTTCATACTTTTGTTTAAACCAGACTCATATCTTGCTAACATAAAGGAGTAACTCTGCTAATTCTGTCCATCCAATAGTCATATTTATAGAAGAAACAGAACAATATTATATTCAGTTAAAAGTCTTTTATTGTTTTATATGCATTAAAATTAGATGCACTGATTTTTTATCTCACTTGCCTGTTTTTTCATAAAATATTTTATTTTCTGTCCTGATTATTAAAATTTTAGTATACAATGAAAGGAATGAAGACTCAATAGAGAGCAATTTAGGCCATCAATTGTATTAAGTGGCACTCTCTTCATTATGTTGGGCAAGAGTGAGTTTATATCTATTCATCTCTTTATAACTATCATTATTATCCTGACTTGCCAACCCAGACCTTTCTACTGAATGCGTTCAACTACTCATCAGTCTTTTTCACATAGATAGCTTTTAAGCACATAAAAGTCAATATAGCCATGAATTAACACTCTCTTCACTGATCTTTATATTCTACTTCTAATCTTGTAGAGAGATTTGTCACTGACCCCACTCCTTAAGCCAACTAATCAAGAGACATTTAAATCACTCCCCTTCCCTTCTACCCTACATCCAATCAGTTGTCTTGTCCTTAAAAATTTACTCCAAATTGTCTCACATATTCTTTTCTTCATTTCATACCTATGGTTAAGTTTAGATCTGACTGCCATGTTTCCCATTATGGTGTCCCTGATTTCCATTCATTTCCTACACTGCTCAGATCACATCAGACTTGACTTAGCAACAGCATTTGTCACATTGGATTAGTTTCTGTTCCTTGAAATACTTTTCTAGGATGTTACATTCTCTTGGTTTCTTTTCTCAATGATTACTGGTTATGTTTTACTTCCATATTTTCTCCCAAACTCCCTGGCCTATTTGAATGTCTTCTGGACACTCATTCCTTTGCTAATCTCATCATGTTTAATGGCTTCAAGTACTATCTTTATGCTGACCACATTTATAAGGCTAGTCTGGACTGTTCCTCTGAACACGAACATTATGTGTGCCAAATGAACATCTCTGCCCCAGGTCTTGGACCCATATCGCAGAGAAAGTCCAAAGTCAAATTCCTGAACTCCAACTACTCCCCACACAATGCTCTCACAGCTTTTTTTATTTAGTCCAAAAATCTTGGGTTATACGCCATTACTGTTTTGCTTTCCTATAACAAATCTATCCGTCAGCAAACCCTACCTTCAAGATATACCCCGTTTCTAACCATATCTCTTCACGTATATTTTAACTAACTTTATTGTAAATATCTCCTAACCTACCTCCTTAATTCCACCCTTCTTCCACAGTCTTTTCCCAACACAGCAGCTAAAACAGTCACATTAAAATAGATCAGATCATGTCATGTTTTTGTTCAAAGCCTCCAGTGGCTTCCCATCTCATTTATGGCCAGAGTTGAAGGACTTACAATAATGTGCCTGTCTGTAAGTAATCTGACCCATCATGACATTCTGATCTCATCTCTTCTTGTTCTTTTTGCTTTAGAGATGCTGGCTTTGCAAATTTCCCTCCAATCAGCTAGAGAGCGCCCACATTAAAGCATTTGTACATGTTACTCCTTTTGCCTGTAACTCTTTTCTGTCACCTCTTTCAAGTCTATTTGTCCCTAGCAGTCAGTGGTGTGCTAGTAAATATTTAACAACCAGATATATATATATATATGCATTTATATAAGTACATATGTTTATTGCCATTTTACTGGTATGAAAGACATGAAACACCCAATTTACAGTTATAAAACATGCATTACACTTTATGGTAAATTCCACATAGCCTATTGATTCTAACAGGATGCTTGTGTTGATTTTTTTTGTCAAACCATTGCATCCATTCACCACCTATTGTTGTAACTCAACGAATATTGTCAGAATCTTAAAATAAATAATGCTAATTCAGCAAAGAAGTTGCTCAGGTCATTGACAAATAAGTTTGAGTGCTGGTTAATATTTTTTGTTTATATTAACGTGTAGTTAAAAGATGTCTGTATGTACTTCACTTTTTCATCAATTACATGAATAATTTTTCTAAGTTTTCCTTAAAATATTTTATCAACTTTTCATGTATTCAAAATGTAATTTTGTAAACATGTAAACATGTAATCATGTAAACATGTGAGTTTAATATGCTTTACTTTCTCAGGTCTAGGCAATCACTGAATCAGTAAATGGAACCTTGATTTAGTAGCATTTGCTGAACTCCCTTGTGAAAATACTTACACTGCCAATGATTTTCAAATTACTAAGATGACACTACAGAATATGGAGTTAGGAAAGGATCAGAAGTATAACACCATTCTATAAAATTTCGACAATATAGATAAAATAGACATAAATGACACCAAGAGCACAAATAATAGTAAAATATAGTAATTCAATTAGAAAGTGATGAGTTTTCAGTATTTATTATTTTTTTAAATACGATGTTGAATTGTAAATTTACTACTTAATTTTAATAATGGCTATATTTACTAACCAGCTTCTCAAATTCTTGAAATTTGAACAATCTGCTCCTGTGATCCAGTCCTAGCTAACTCCAACACACTGCTATTACACTCCTCATTAAAACGGCAAGCCCAAACTAGATGCTTCACACACCCCCCACCCTCCCAGCAATCAATACAACCTAATCTTCTACATATAATGTAGGTAATTATTTTGCTTAAATTTTTTTTTCACTAATCTGCCTTCTCTAGAATATAAGCTTCATGAAAGCAGTGATTTTGTCTGTCTCTAATACAGGGCTGGATTCCAGTGGGCACTGTATAGCTACTAGTTGGGGGAAGGACTGGCTTCATAGATAAAGGGATAAAAGGATCAGTCCAAAGCCACTCTTCATGCTCATATGCTTGTATAATCTCTAACCTCAGACCCTCAGGCTGCCATCAAAAAGGTCCTTCTCTAGCTCCATCTTATTTGGACGTTGGACTCTTTTACATATCTTTTCATATCTTGTGTTCTTATCTTAGGGTATCTTCACCAATCCCTTTTGGGTCAAACTATCTCTTATGGTTTTGCTTAAAGAATTTCACTAGTATAGACTCAAAGAACAGGCTTACATATTCCATATATATTTATTTTTTCTTGGCATGATCCGTTTTTTGTTTTTTTGTTTTTCTGTTTGTTTTTGTTTTGTTTTGTTTTGTTTTGCTTAGTGTCATAGGTTGAATTGCCACACTCCCAAATTTGTATGTTGGATTCCTAACCCTCAGCATGTGGCGTTATTCGGAAATAGATAAGGTCTTTACAGAAGTAGTCAAGTTAAATTGGGGTCTTAGGATGGTCCGTGATACAGTATTAGTAATATTCTTATGAAAAGGGAAAATTTGGACATAGAGATACTCTCACAGGAAACAGGATGTGACGATGTGGGAACAATGCCATGTGAGGATGAAAATGGCCATTTACAAGCTAAAGAGAAAGACCTAGAACAGATCTAGCATTCACCGACCTCAGAAGGAACTGACTCTATCAATACCTTGATTTTAGACTTTTAGCTTCTGTAACTGTGAAGCAGTTATTTGTTTATTTGTTTATTTTTGAGAGAAAGCAAGAGTGAGTAGGAGAGGGGGAGACAGAGAGGGAGAAAGAGAGAATCCCAAGCAGGCTTGTGGAGCCCTATGTAGGGCTCAGTCTCACCAACTGTGAGGTCACAACCTGAGCCAAAATCAAGAGTTGGACTCTCAACTGACTGAATCACCCAGGTGCCCCAGTAAATTTTGTTTTTAAGCTTCTCAGCTTGTGGCACCTGGTTGCAGCAGCCCTGGAAAATTTATACATTTAATATTCAAAGGAGGTAAATTAAATTTAGTAGGTTTATTTGTTTTATATCTTGTCTAGTATTATTCTAAATTCAAAACTTGATGCTCCGATGCATTTCCATGGGTTTTAAAGCACTCTACTCATTCAGCTAATATTCATTAAGGACAGCTATGGGTTGGGGATTGTTTTAAGTAATGAGGGCACAGCAATGAAAACACAACGAATAAAAATCCTCGCCCTGTGAAGATTTTATTCTAGTGGAAAAGGACAAATTGTTGTCAAAATTAATAAGTAAGTTAGTATAACAATAAGTAAATGAGAGCAATGGCAATACAAAACAGAAGTGAGTAAAATTGAGGAAGACAGGACAAATGAAGTCTTCGGAAAACATAGGGATAGTACTCTGTGGCCAGTTTGCTGATGGAAAGATGAGAGTGGACGTTATTCAATGGATTTGGCAACAAGGGAACTAACTCTTAAAAGTGAGATCACATGAGCATTTTCAGTGTAGTATACAGCTTCTATAAAGATGTGGAGAGTTTCCACTAGAAATTAGGGGAAGCAAAGTAAGGTTACTGTTTGGTAAAAACAGATGCATGATGCTGAGTGTCCTTTGAGGAAGGACTTGCAGCCAGGCTGGGGAGTGTGATCCACACCCTACTGCCAGCTGTCAGCTCCTTCAAGATCTATCTCAAGTGCTGATAGACACCTTGCTGAAGCTATGTCTTTCCAGGACAACCCTCATCTAGTGACTGAGTGAGATGGGTTGTATAAAGGCTGGATGTATAAAGACTGGACCCTCAGGCAATACATCCCTGCCGCATTAGCCTAAATGTTGTTGGATGTGCATCCCAGACTAATATCATCCTCTGTCCTTTTGCGTTCCCTCTCCATCCTTCACCGTTGATCCCTAATAAATACCCTGTGCCCAAATCCTCACTCAGTCACTATTTTCTATTATATATAGATAACTCTTTTCACAAATTTGGCTACAAGAACTTGCATAAATTCAGGTTCTGTATACTTTTTTTTTTTTAGATGACAGTCATTATATAGCATGTGTTATGCAAAGATTAAAGAGGTGTTTACACCTTTCACAGAACAAATACAGAGAGCTCTAAGAATTCCAATACCTGTTAGCTTTCACTAACCTACCAGTTTATGATCTTATGCTCACTGGAGAAATAGAATAAAAGTTAACATTTGGTGGAAACTTTCTACTATTTGGTTGTTCATATCTGTACCCAACATATCCAGGATACTATCTTTTAATTGTTGTTGTTGGTTTTTTTTCCTACTGTTGAGCAGACTCTCAATAAATCTATCTTATTAACCCAAGTTTCTCGTTTGAGCAACATATCAAATTATCTAGTATGCTCAGCAATCAACAGCAGACATATTTATCACTTTTTAATCATTGCTTCCTTTTCCATGGTTGCAATTTCACCCATCAACAACATATTACTCCATGAATCCAAATATTAGGAAAACACAGTAAAATTGTATAGCCAGAGAGAATAAAACGAATGTTTAATGTTTGCTCCTTAGCTACATTTTCTTGCCTAGGAATCCCTTCCTAGAAAAATATTCACATACTGACTAAAAGCCCCACTCTACAAATCCTATAAGAAATATCTTTCCAGCCTCATCTTTCATGTGTTCAGGACTTTCTGTTTACTCTCTTTATCAAAAGACCAAATATCTGTTCACATACTGATGGATTCAGCTTCCATGCCTCAAGTAATCAAAAAAGTAATAAATCCTATATCATTTTTCTGTCACACAGTAAAAACAACAGCATTTTGCATTTACATAATTCAAGCACTCAAGTATTTTGTGACTACCATTTAAATTAGAGTGTAATACCCACCCTGCTATGGTGTACATTGTGTTACTATCCTTTAGCTTCTAGTGAAACATGTTACCAGATTATTAACTTTCTACATCACTTACATCTAGTAGATGGTAAGAGTACACCCTGGCTACTATTATTGCTCACTTAAACCATTCAAGAATGTGGACAGATGAGGCTTTCATACATGAGGAAACTTCTTTCCCAGGAATAAGATTCTTCCTATAAAACATTCATGTTTCTTTGAGTTACTTAATGTTCCTATTACTTTATGTGACTCACCTCTGTGCATGTAAGGGATATTCATAACTTGTGTCCCAACTCACATGATCCTACCATATTGCCTCTCAGTGATACTGGAGCCACAATGGGTACTCATCGATCACTAATTAATAATAAATTTATCTATAAATTAATGAAAATTAGACATATACAATTGAATTCCTAGTCAAGTTTACACAATCCTTCTAATATCTTCCTCCAAATACTGTCAAACATGTTACCCTCTTACCATTCTTAAATTTGCAGAAAAATATAGGCAGTGGCATGGTTGCATGATTAATTTGTTATATTTTTACATTAGACTTATATTTAAAAGATCAAAAGCAAGGAGAATTCATGGCCGTGTTTGAAGGCCAAGGGATTACTTTACTATATTCTAAAATTACATTTGCAGTTTTCTTGTGTTGCTTCTTGAAAATACTTTAATCTTCTGACAACATTCTTTAACTTTTATTCTCAAAACTTCAGTCACTTGAATTGTCCACCACTGCCTTAACGATTCAGTGTTAGATTATGTGCCAAAAAAAATAAACATATAAATATGTATACCTTGAAATCTTAAAGTAATTTTAGTGATTGGGTATATGAATTTGCTTCCGTATTGCATATGTGTTATATGTGACATATATAAAATGTGTTTATAATATATGTGAATACATACATATTCATACATATGGAATGCATAATGTGATAAACACCTTATTGAAAATGACAATGCCTTTTTGTTTTTTATTTTATTTTTTAATGTTTATTTTTTTGAGAGAGAGAGAGAGAGAGCACTCAAGCAGGGGAGAGGCAGAGAGAGGGGGAGACACAGAATCCGAAGCAAGCTCCAGGCTCTGAGCTGTCAGCAAAGAGCCTAATGTGGGGCTTGAACCCACCAACCAAGATATCATGACCTGAGCCAGACGCTCAACCTACTGAGACACCAGGCACCCCAACAATGCCTTCTTAAATTATTAGAGTATGATATAGTGAATCATAAAATAAAACCTTACTCTAAAAAGAAAATAAAACTTTCTTTTAAAAATCAAGAAAGCAGATAGTGTAATACTTAAATTGGTACTGTAGAGAAATCATCAATTTTGAGTTACTTATGGACCTATGTTCTCAACTATACCCTTACTAATAGAACTAGACATTGGTATATATGTTTATATTTATAAAGCAATGTTTTAGTGTTTTTCTTAATTAATGGTTTCAAATATAGTTAGCAAATATTTGAAATTTTTCAATATAATAATATTAAATATTCTTTCTTAAATGGTAACTACAACTAAAAAAAATTCTATATAAAGAATCTTACATTTTAAATGAGTTTTAAGCATCATAAATAAAAACTAAAGAAAAAATAAATAAATTATGGAGAAAGTAAGAAGCAGAAAAAAAAAACTATGCCAACGTTTCAATAGGCATAATATATCTACGTGATAAACTTAATATTTCTTATTTGTATATGCATTTTGAGGCCGTCAATTTTTTATAAATTATGTGAACAAGTATTTTGGAATAATCATACTTAAGTACTTCTGGATTTCTTTTTAATTATTATTTCATTATTATTTTCTCCAAAAATGCATTTCTATTTAAGGTAGAGTATTTCTACAAACATTCAATATTTAGTAATAAAATATTTTTATCTAATATTTTAAGACTTTGAAATTATGTTTCCAATTTCTTGATTAAAAAATCTCTTAAAAGGCATACCTGAATGGCTCAGTCGGTTGAGTCGTTCGACTCTTGATTATGTCTCAGGTCATGATCCCAGGCTTGTGGGATTGAGCAGCTCTTTTGGGACTCCACACGGAGCATGAAGTCTGCTTAAAATTCTCTCTCTTTCTCCCTCTGCCCCTCTCCCCCACTCACACTCACGCCCTCTCTCTCTCAAATAAAATAAAATAATAAAAATAAAAATAATGCATAAAGTCTCATAAATATGATAAATAATATTATTCTCCATAGCATGCACATCTCCAGATGATAAGAATCTTAAAACTTCATTATTGGGGCGCCTGGGTGGCGCAGTCGGTTAAGCGTCCGACTTCAGCCAGGTCACGATCTTGCAGTCTGTGAGTTCTAGCCCCGCGTCGGGCTCTGGGCTGATGGCTCAGAGCCTGGAGCCTGCTTCCCATTCTGTGTCTCCCTCTCTCTCTGCCCCTCCCCCGTTCATGCTCTGTCTCTCTCTGTCCCAAAAATAAATAAAAAACGTTGAAAAAAAATTAAAAAAAAAAAACTTCATTATTTATAGAAATTATATGTCATGTGTTCAATGCATATCAATTATATGGAGGTCAGTTTCTTTTTATCTTTCAAATACAATTTTTACCTGGACCAATAGAATATATGCACCGTAGCAGAAATATTTGAAATGTGTGTGTTTATGTATATGTATGTTTATATGCACTCCAACTCTGGAGAGAAGGTTTGGGTGGGTAGGTGGAAGGGAGAGAAAAGAAAGGAAGAAAAAATAACATTGAGGAAATATATAGTCTTGATTTAATAATGTTGGGGTAGATCTAGAATGCCAACTATGAGTAATAAATGTGCATGTATTATATGTGTGTGCATGTGTATGTGTGTGCATTTGTGTGCATATATATTTGTGTGTGTGTGCGTGTGTGTGCGCGCGTGTGTGTGTATTCCAAATTTGAATGCCATTGCTGTGTAGCAAATTACCCCCAAACCCGGAGTTTTCAAAACAACAGTGATTTTGGAAATCAGGAAGTTTATCAGGGCTTGTCTGAGTAATTATTTGATCCATGTGGCATCGGTCCCGTTACTTGGTGGCATTCAGTTGATACCTGGACTTGTACGGATGTGTAAAGATGTGTCTACTCATCCGCCTGGTGCCTCAGTGAGAAAAGCTGGAGGAGCTCAGATGGATCTGTCGCCCTTTCTATTTCAGGGCTTCTCTATGTGCTCTCTCAGGCTGGGTAGCTAGACCACTTGCATGACAGCATATGGCTCTCAAATACCAAGGGAGAAGTTTTCAGTACTTTTAAGTCCAGGGCATAAAATGCAATAATGTGACTTCCATTGTACTGCATTCATCAAATCAATCATAGTTCAGCCCTGATTAGCAGTATTGGTATTTGATTCCCTGCAAAAAGAATATAAACAGGCAATGGCCTCTTGGAGCAAGATGAATCGTTCCTTTCTAAGTTGACCACTCTTTCTTCTATTGTCCAGAAGACTCAATCCTTAGCTTTTGGGGTCACATCTTTCAGTTACCCAAAATTACCCACTATTTGTCTGACATCTTCTTGCCATTATTCAGAACTTGGATTCCAACGCTATCAGAATCCGGCCAGGGCAAGGCAACCAGACATTGTTTCTGAAACACATTGTCAAGATGCAGACATATTCCCAAAATCCATTTCAGCCTCTTTGCAGCATTTTCTCTGATCTACTCAAAAGAAATCAGATAATCATAGGGAAGTGATTGTGACAGCAGACTCTGAATTCGAATTGTACGGACTGAATGTTGGCTATCTCAAACCTGCCTGTCCTTGGGCAGTTTTCTTATCCTTTCTACTCTTGTAATCCTTCTTTTAATGGGATAATATGAATAACTTCCATAGGCATTTGATGTGAGAATCTAGTGTGATGATCAACATAAAGCATTATTCATAATGCTTGATAAATACTTAATAACTGCCTGTAGTTCCATCATTATTGTCATCATCACCATTGAAATTTATTCCCAGATAGTTTTTTTTTTAAGTCCATAGTTTATTTTATCCATATAGTGCTGTCTCATTATATTTTTGATGAATGGGGTAGTCATGCTGAAAGCCTGAAAATATATAAACTATTTGGCTTTCACAAATGCCCTGGCAGCCCTGTGATTTTATTAGTATGGTTGTTAAATATATTAACTAGCAAAACTGATCTTTTGAAGTTATAGATCACATTGAAACACCAATAACAGATATAAAAATAAATAAAATAGGAAAAAAGAAAAAGTCAAAATCATTCAAAATGAGAAGTATCTTTGATGATAGATCAATATAACTATATTCTCCTTAAATCTGATTTATGACTCTAAATCCACAGAGATGGTAACACTTACTTTTGTATGATGTTCCTCTCTCTTTTCTCTCTGCCTTTCTCCCTCTCCCTCCTCCCACCCTCTCTTTTGTCACTCTTTCAAAACAGGTCAAGCCTCTCTTTAGATGCCACAGGTTAATTCTTTGAAATAATGTCACTGTAGTGTTAGGATTTTAATGTCAGGAAGTCCTGGGTTATATTTAAAGTTTTGTAAGTTTCTGGTCTAGGGAGAATTTTTTTTTAAGCTTTGAGCTTTTCCTCTCATGAAGTGTATGGGGAAAATATATGAGATATATATACCTGAAAGGAGAACCTAAGTCCGTACTCAAAACTCGTGAATTCTTCCTCCTTTTATCCTCAGGAGAAATAAAATGCTTCACCATCAATTTTCAAGGTAGGAAGAGAAAAAATATAGAGGAGGAAAATTGAATCTTCCTACTAAAACATAAAAATGTCTTCCTTCATGAATTTATGGTTGTTAATTCCATGAGTCATAGCTGGAGGCTAAATATGTCGAGGGGTTTTGTTTTTGTTTTAATTCTAGGATGCCAGTGTTTAATATAATACATATTTTTTTCCTTTAAAAATGAAATCAGTTATATAACAAAAATGGAAATAAATATCTGAAGTTAATCTGTTACCCACTGACACTTTAGAGTCTCAAATATGGGAAATGTAGCTCTAGAGGTAACCTTGCATCTGCTCAGCCATAGCTAGTGGTAATAACATCTGACAAGTCGTGAAGCTTAGTCAGTCTTGACTTTCCAGGGACAGCAAGAAAGCTATTCAAACCACCAATCCCATGAGGAACAAAACAGAGAAACAGAGTATTTGAATCACTGAGAACCTAATCCCTACCATTCTCTTATGATCATTTCCCAATGAATCCAATCTCTATAGCTATATACATTCAAAATCCTTTGTTCGTATCGGATGACCATGTAAGATGAACACACCTTCTTTACAAGGCGATCCTACTTCTACCTTTACCCTTCCATAACCTACAAACATTCCATTCTGCCACAAAGTACTCTTTGGTCCATACTCATCCATTTTGATAACTATGACCTCTGAAATCTAGATTTTGTTTCTCACGTAATGAAATCCATTTTCTGCATTACTTAACTTTACAGATTTGGATACCTATTTCCCTATCAGTAAATACCCTAATCATAGCATTCTCATATCATAAGCTCCGTCTTATATGTGTCTGGATCCCACATTTTAAACAGAGCAGAAACATATTCAGCATATATTGAATTGGTGATGAGTGAAGAAAATAGATTGCTGGAACTGTGTTGTTAATGGATACATATAGATTCAATGTCAATGAAGACAAGAAATTATGGAAGCCACATTATCCTTACAAAGTCAGAAAGGGAAATACAGAACATGTAGCAGTACATGATATACTAAATATCGAAACAAACAGCAGTCAAATAGCTAACATAAAGAATCTTCCAGATACCTAGAACACTACAGTAAGGAAGTTGGAAAGATGAATTATTACTACCAAGACTTTAAGTGTCATCATGTAAAAGATGACTAATGAAACTTCTAAACATTTCTAAATGTCTCAGTTCATTTTTTTTAAAGAAACAGATATTCCAAGGAAATAATGAGCATCTTGAGGACAGATATGTTGTCTTCTGAACTCTAGGTGAATATCTCAAATTTGATCATTCATGAGAATCGCAGAAGGAACTTGCCACAAATACTGATCTTTGGGCCCACTTCCCGTCTTTCTGATTAGGTAGATCAAAGGTGGCTTCCTTAAAGTTGCATGATAATTGGCATTCCATGTAATTCTGTTACTAAGTGCACTTGTATCACATTCAGGAAACAGTGGGACTCCAGTATATTTTAATATACATTAAGTAATGATATAATAGACTTCAAAATAATGAGTCATCAATTGAACAAATTAAGAAAACATACTTTTGAGTTCAAGTGCATAAGGTAGTTTAGACATGGAAGAAAACGTGTTTCTCTTATAAGTGCAAATACATACCTTAGGTGTTTCTGTATGGATTTGAATGTGCATGCTGGTTTATTTGTTCTAACTTGTAGGAATTTTATTTTGCAGTCTCGTGTAGTATTATCTATTGAACTAGATTTGTACATTTCCATCTTAAGTTCTTTATAGTGGATAAAAATGCAGGAAAACATTTTGGAGAATATATTGTTATATAGGAATATCCTCAGTCAGGGAACAAAAACATATGGTAGGCCAGTGAGTCGGGTTCAACACCTAATGCTTATAACCACAGATGAGTTTTCAATGTTATGAACTTGTATTCAGCAGAGAGTAATTCCCAGTTACAGACCCCTACATATCATGGTGATTGGGAAGCAGTAGTCAGAAGGTAATTTGCAGGCAGTGGGGCACCTGCAATCGTTTACCAGGAAGCTAATAAGAAACAAAACAAAATGATACAAGGGTAATCATATACTGTCGATTCAACCCAGCATCACAAGAGAATAAGAGGCAACATTTCCAGTTAAAATTTTTGAAGTAAACATTGCTAGTGAAGCTTATCCAACAAACATTCAGAATATGCCATTGCCAGTTGCCTAGCATGCATTGAAAAGGCAGAGTTTACTTTAAAATAATCAAACAATGAAATAATTTTAGGTAATGTAGCTGCTCTGTATTTTTTCTTTAAAAATTTACTTACAGGCCATGTTGTAGATAAGTATGTCCATATTAAGTTTATGTGGAAGGCAAAAGTAAGTTACAGTACAATCACCAGGTAGATGGATATATCACAGAAAAAGCCAAACAAACAAATATGATTTCTTACTTGGAATGTGTAAATATATTTTATCCGAGCCTTGCATAAGAGTGTAACCTTCACAGTTTTGAAAAATAAACATTACCATTGCATATTATTTGTCGTCTGTGTGCATGTATGTATTCCCATATGTATATTCATTTATTGGCAATGCAAGATGGAGATAAAAGGTAATGAAATGTGTAAATACATAATGGTAGCACTTCATCTTTTGAGTTTTGTCTTTTCAAAGTGTCCTGGACCCACATGCATTGGACTCACCTGTGGGGCTTGTTAAGGCTGTTGGGCATGGATGGTCCCTCCAGTTGACCACAAGCTGAACCCAGGCAATCAGAGGCTCCTCACTCTCTCTCTTGTCCTTGGAATAGGCTTTCCACCCACCGTTCCCAGAGTGGAAACAGTTTTTAAGAAAGCAGCTTTGAGAGAGTGATGTGTTGTTGAGGCTATCTAGACCATATATGTGACTGAACCCAGCTAAGGCCTCTATATAAACTTTTAGAAAAATTACTGGTGGGTGGATATGGAGATACATTCATCCTACAGTTTGCCCAGATGAGTCTTATATGTAAGCTCCTTTGCTTATTAAAAATTCCACCTTCTGGGATGCCTGGGTGTCTCAGTTGGTTGACTGTGGACTCGTTTTCTGCTCACATCATGATCTCATGGTTCATGGGATTGAACCCACATTGGGCTCCATGCTGACAGCATAGAGCCTGCTTGGGATACTCTCTCTCTCCTTTCTCTTTGCCCCTCCCCTCAACTAATTTGTGTGACCCCCCCCCCCAGTAAAATAAATGAGCATTAAAAAAATAAACAAAAACAAACATATCTGCCACCTACCTATTTGGAATGTTCTGCCTCTTTCTTTGGTCTCCCTGTTTGAGGCCCAATTTCTTAAATCATTGATGGAATGAATATTTGTGTACTTCCCCCCACCCCAATTCATTATGTTGAAATTCTAGCTCCCAATAGGGGCCCCTGGGTGGCTTAGTCAGTTGAGCATCAAACTTTGGCTCAGGTCATGATCTCACAGTTTGTGGATTCCAGCCCCACGTTGGGCTCTGTGCTGACAGCTCAGAGCCTGGAGCCTGCTTAGAATTCTGTGTTTCCCTCTCTCTCTGCCCCTCCCCTACTCTCTCTCTCTCTCTCTCCCTCTCAAAAATAAACATTAAAAACATTTTTAAGATAATTAGTTTTAGATTAGGTCATGAGAGTGGGGCCCTCAAGACAGGATTAGTGGATTTATAAGAAGTCGAAGAGAGCAATCTTTCTCTTTTTCTTTCTCCCTGTGCACAAACTGAGGGAAAGCCATAGGAAAACATAGTGAGAAGGCAGCTGCCTGCAAGCCAGGAAGAGAGATCTCACCAGGAACCTGGCACCTTGATCTTCCCAGTCCCTAAAATGTGTGTGAAATAAGTCTCTATGGCTAAAGCAAGTGAGTCTATGGTATCTTTTCAGGGCAGCCTAAGCACAAGAATGCAGTAGTCAATTAGAGCTGTAAGTAGGCCAAACCCACTCCAAATCACTAAATCAGAGACCCTAGGGCCTGGGTCCAAAGCAATCTCAAGGGAGTATTGAATCAAAGTCAAGTTTGAAAGCCACTAGCAATATTGCAAAAATGAAGCTAACTGAATAAATGATCACCCACACTGGTACACTGTTTAGAATGAAAGGGAGTGCTTTAATAGTTAAACAAAGACAGGGATATTCTGAAAATGACTTGGGAAAACCAGCACATAAGATCCCTTTGAGTAGATAGCTTCACATTTAACTCATAAAGTAATTTTGCTTAATGTTTTCCTATTTTAAAATATAGCATCCTGAGAAAAGTGGAGCAAAATCAATATGTATATGTGTATGTGTGTGTACATGTGTGTGTACATGTGTGTATATGAGTGTAAGTACATGTGTGTATGTGTGTGTGTGTACTTATTCAAAATATATATTTAATTCTGTAAAAAAGCCGGCTATTGTGCTAAGCATTGAGAATGGAAAGTAACTTATGATTGCTTTTTTTTAAATTTTTTTTTAACGTTTTATTTTTATTTTTGAGACAAAGAGAGACAGAGCATGAACGGGGGAGGGTCAGAGAGAGGGAGACACAGAATCCGAAACAGGCTCCAGGCTCCGAGCTGTCAGCACAGAGCCCGACGCGGGGCTTGAACTCACGGACCGGGCCGTGGGATCATGACCTGAGCCGAAGTCGGCTGCTCAACCGACTGAGCCACCCAGGCACCCCTATGATTACTTTTTAACTTGTTTTTCTTTTTCTTTTCATTTCTTTCCCAAATTATTGGGAAAGTATGTTTGCCGTTTTTTTTCCTATCTTCTTTAAACATTGTTTATATTTGCTAGTAAATTTATCAAATCTCAATATTTATAAAAACAATTTAATACTGATTAAATATCTATGCAAATGATTACCAACATGGACAAAAGATTGTTCATCCATGACGGTAGAACTAATCTCTTAATAGATGGACAGAACAAGAAGAGTTCATGATAATTCTGGCTACTTGGAGTGTGTACAGAAGTCTTCTGCAGGGTGAGAGGGATCAAGGAGCAGGAAGGAACATTCAGATTTTGTTACAAGATCTTGCAATCTTGGATAAGGGATGTTAAAACTTTTTTGAACCAATACTATCCATCTGCAAGTAATCAGGTAATATGCTAGTGTTTTAAACTATAAAATTAGAATGTGTTTTATATTGTTTAAACTTAATAATCGATTCCTCTGGAACAATTTGTGACATTTGCTTAAGAAATAATGCATTCAGGGGCGCCTGGGTAGCTCAATTGGTTAAGCATCTGGCTTCGGCTCAGGTCACAATCTCACCATCTGTGAGTTCAGGCCCCGCATCAGGCTCTGTGCTTGCGGCTCAGAGCCTGGAACCCACTTCAGATTCTGTGTCTCCCTCTCTCTGCCCCTCTCCTGCTCACGTTCTGCCTCTCTCTCTCTCTCAAAAATAAACATTTAAAAAATTTTAAATAAATAAATATTTCATTCAGTGATACCATTTATGATTTTACTACTGAAAAATGAACAATCTTATCACTTAGCTTAAATAAAAGCTATGTGGATTAGTAAAGAAGAAAAAATTGATCTCAGTTCACAGATGACATAATTGTATATGTAGAAAATCCTGAGGAATCAACAACAACAAAACGTCCTGGAACCAATAAGCATTATAACAAGATTTCAGGATACAGGGTTATATAAAAATAATTTTCTTATATACCAACAATGAAAAAGTGGAAAATGATTTTAACACATAATGCCATTTAGGGTAGCTTCCTTCCAAAAGAAGTACTCAGTAATAAATCTAACAAAGTAGATACAAAATTGTTATGAGTAAAACTACAAAATTAGGATGAAAGAAACAAAACTAAATAAATGGACAGCTATTTCATGTTCCTTAATTGAAGACTCAATATTGTGAAGATGTCAATTATTCCCAGTGATATCTATAGCTGTGATGGAATGCCAATCAAAATCTCAGCAAGTTATTTTGTGGATATTGACAAACTGATTCTAAAGTTAATGTGTAGAGGCAAAGACCCAGAATAGTCAAGATAATATTTAAGAGGAAAAACAAAGTTGAAAGACTGATATTATCTGACTTTAGGATTTACTACAAACTATAGTAATCAAGAGAGTGTGGTGTTGATGAAAAAATAGACAAACATATAAATAGATCAGAATAGAAATTACAGAGGGGCACCTGGGTGGCTTAGTCGGTTGGGCATCTGACCAGCTCAGGTCATGATCTCACCATTGGTGGGTTCAAGCCCCATGTCAGGCTCTGTGCCAACAGCTCAGAGCCTGAAGCCTGCTTCGGATTCTGTGTCTCCCTCTCTCTCTCTACAACTCCCCTGCTCACACTCTGTCTCTCTCTGTCTCTCAAAAATAAATAAAAATGTTTAAAAAATATTTTAAGAATAGAAATTCCAGAGATAGACCCTTGTACATATAGGCAACTGATCTCTGACAAAGGAGCAAAGATAATACAATTGAAGAAAATCATCTTTTCAGTAAATGGTTTGAGATGAATTGATATCATATGCAGAAACAATAAAATGACATAGACATTACATCCTTAGAAAAAGTAACTCATGTTGTATCAGAGACGTAAATATGAAAAACAAAACTTTAAAATTCCTGCAAGTTGGAGGATGCCTCAGGGACTTGGTTGAGTGCCTGACTCTTGATTTCAGATCAGATCATGATTCAGGGTCACAGGATTGAGCCCCATGTCGGGCTCTGAACTGAGCATGGAACCTGTTTAAGATCCTCTCTCTCTCCCTTTGCCTTTCTCCCCTGCTTGTGCTCTTTCTGTCTCTCTCTCTCTCTAAATAGATGATAGATAGATAGATAGATAGATAGATAGATAAGTACAATTCCCACCTGGTAACATAGATGAAAACTAGGTGACCTTGAGTGTGTCAATGACTTTTTATA
The DNA here is from genome assembly GCF_016509475.1 of Prionailurus bengalensis. NCBI lineage: Eukaryota > Metazoa > Chordata > Mammalia > Carnivora > Felidae > Prionailurus > Prionailurus bengalensis. The sequence continues at coordinate 225,030,839 of NC_057343.1, forward strand.
TACAATACCAAAATAATGAACTGTGACAGAAATAATAATCTGGACTCCCCCCCCCCAAAAAAAAAATTGTTTTCATTCTACACTGTGAAAGATACTGTGAAGAGAATGAGGAGATAAATCATGTCCCGGCAGAAAGTATTTACAAAAGACAAATCTCATAAAGGACTGTTATATAAAATATACAACAAACTCTTAAAATTCAACAATAATAAAACAACTCAGCTTACAAAATGGACACAAAACCTAACAGACATCTCACCAAATAAGACCTACTTATGGGAGTAAGAATTTGAAAAATGGTCCGACATCATCTGCCAGGGAAATAAATATGAAAACAAGACACTACTATACGCCTAATACAATGACCAAAATTTGGAACATTGACCAACAAATGTTGGTCAAGATATGAAGCCACAGGAACTCTCATTTACTGTTGTTAGGAATGCAAAATAATATAGCCACTTTGACAGTTTGACATTGTCTTACAAAACTAAACAGACTTTTACCATGTGATCCAGTAATTATGCTCCTTGATATTTATTCAAGGAGTTAAAAACTTATTTCCAAACAAAAACCAGTAGACAGGTGTTTATAGCAGTTTCACTCATAATCACCAAAACTCAGAAACCACCAAGATGTCTGATAATAGGTGAACGTATAAACAACTGCATACCCGAAGAATGCAGTATTATTTAGCACTAAAACAAAATGAGCTCTCAAGCCATGAAAAGACATGGAGAATCCTTAAATGTCCATTACCAAGTGAAGAAGACAATCTGAAAAAGACCACATACTATCAACTTTATGGAGAAGGCAAAATTACAGGGATAGTAAGGGCAAAATTACAGAAAAAGTAAAAAGATCAGTGACTGCGAGGCATTGAAGGAGGGAGAGATGAATAGGTAGATCAGAAAAGATTTCAAGGCAGTAAAACTATAACTGAGGACTTTGGGTGATAATGATGTGTCAGTGTTGGTTAATCAATTATAGCAAATGCACTGTTCTAATTCAGGATGTTGGTAGTGGGAGAAAATGTGTGTTCGTGTGGCAAGGGAGGAATAAGGAGAGGGTAGACAGTAACTGTACTTTCTTCTGAATTTTGCTGTGGACCTAAATCTGCTCTAAAAAAGTCTATTTGGAAGGACAAAAGTTACTGTGCATTGGCTGTGTTCTAGGCTGCCCCACTTACGCGCATCTGGGCAATGAGTTAGAAAAAGATTACTGTATTCTACAGCAATTTGACAAGCATTCTCCATTTACCTATGTGCCCTTGGGGTAGGTAGGTCATAGCTAAGCACATCCACTGGAGCACCCTCAAGAGAACTCTGAGTTTCAGTGGGTTCGTAGACAGTCATTTCTGGGAAGTATGTGTCAATTCTGGATACACTGTTTTCTTTCTATAAGCAAATGTGGCTGACAAGCTTCTTCTCATTTTCTGTCAGACACACCTATATTATAAAAGAAGGGATATAATGGGAATGGAATAAAATTATTGAAATGTGTACTCTAAAACAGGGGTTGGGCTGATTTCTCTTCTCTGATTCTCTTAAATGAATAGCATTTGGGGCGCCAGGGTGGCTCTGTTGGTTAAGCATCTGACCTTTGATTGCGGCTCAGATCATGAGTCTCAGGGTTCATGGGTCAAAGCCCCATGTTGGGCTCTGCACTGACAGTGTGGAGCCTGCTTGGGATTTTCTTTCTCTCTCTCTCTCTCTCTCTCTCTCTCTCTCTCCCTCCCTCCCTCCCTCCCTCCCTCCCTCCCTCCCTCTCTCTCTGTCTCAAATTGTGTAAATATATCTATCTTTCACTTTGTTTTTTTTTTAATTTTTTTTAACATTTATTTATTTTTGAGACAGAGAGAGAGCTTGAACAGGGGAGGGTCAGAGAAAGATGGAGACACAGAATCTGAAACAGGCTTCAGGTTCTGAGCTGTCAGCACAGAGCCCGACGCGGAGCTCGAACCCACGGACCGCCAGATCATGACCTGAGCGGAAGTCTGACGCTTAACCGACTGAGCCACCCAGGCGCCCCTATATCTTTCACTTTGTAATGATTGATTTTGCTATTATATTTTTAGATCCAGCAAATGACACTTAAAGATTCCATTGTAAAAAATTATCCTTCTCAAACTTCTCCACACCAGAGGCATGTCCCATTTATAATGTATTCTTTTCAGAACAACATCTTTATTTTTTTCAAATATTTTTTTCAAATAATATGTTTCTTTCATAAAATATTTTCATAAATTCTCAGCTTGTTCATTTCTGCATCGGTTCAATTCCTTCTTATATAATTATCATACGTGATAAAACATTGTTCTTTGTATTAAGGATGCTTGAGGCTTTTTCATATGCATGAATTACATGAATCATTTATTACCATATTATTATAATTTCTTTTGATAAGAATAATTTTCATTTCTATTTAGCTTCAGGAAAATTTTCCTGAACCCCCTCAATTAAAAATTCACAAATATTGAAAGTTGTGGGATCACTTTTCCTGGTTCCTGAGGCCCTCCTCTCAAAGTCATTACACATATAATCAATTCAGTAAAACAACAAAAAAAACCTGCTGCAGTGTTGTATGTTCTGAACAACTGATTGATGGATCCTTTCCACCTTTGAAAGACTACTTTCAGTTTGAATATACGTCCAACCCTATGTTCTTTAATTACATCAACATATTGTCTGTAAAACTGTGTTAAACTCTATAGTGAGCAGTTTTTATAATTGCCACTGTCCTATGAATTATACTGCTAACTAATCACTGGTGTGATTGGTCAAAGCTATTGGTCCCTTCTCAAAAAGAATATGATCCAAATATTTTTAGTAAAAGTAAAAAGGTGGTTGTTAAATGTTGTCCTATGTATGGAGTAGCAAATACGTTTATATTTTTACATGCATATATAATATAAATGTAAATATCTATCTATCTATATACAAATATACTTATTTATAATATAGCTCATCTACATGAGGACTTTTTTTTTATAATATAGTAATAGTCCTTGGCCCTCTGGAAAATGTGTTTCCGTTTTAAATTTAAGGCTCTATCGACAAAGCTATCTAATTTGTGTGTGTGCACATGTACTTCTGTGTCATACAAATGGAGATATAACACATAACATTTTTTAATCTCTTTATTGAATCCAAGTAATACTTCATAAAAGACTACCTTTAATGTCTCCTTTGGTGCTGTGAAATAAAGCCTGTGACTTTTACCTGTGATTTTTGGAATCCATTTCATTACTTTATTTTGCTTAGGTACTTAGATTAGTTCTTATTGTAGCTATCATTTCCTGATAAAAATAGTGAGTTTCTTCATCTTGATAAATGTTAAAATGACTCTTGTCTATAATCTTTGTTCAAGTATCCACAATTCTTCCATGTTTTCCACCTTCCAACCTTGACAGCCCTGACAGGAAGCTATGTAAATTTTTCTCTAAAGAGGAAAATTAACCTCTTCTCAAATCATCTTAACTGACGTTTTTGAGGAGCACAACTTGTGAAATATTTAGTATTCCAGCACAAGTACAAGCTTGGGCCACGGGGCTGTTCTGCAAGGCACCCCGAGGAACGCAAAAGGATGGGCATCTTAATTTACCACGAATGGAATGGTTTGAGACACGTGGTTGCCAATGAAGGGGTCAAATGAGGTGGTTTTCGTAGCATGTTTAAGGTACTGTTTGTCTCAGAAGTGGCTTTCTCACAAAAGTATTTCATTTAAAAATGCACTTCTGAAAATATGCGGAAAAAAAGCTGGCTCTGTGGCTCAATGAAACTATGGGGGAAAAACGATACATCTGTGCTATTTCTCATTTAATATATAATCTGTACTGTTTTGTTTAAAATATGTTACAGGAGTTATTAGAACTGCCTTACATAATATGGACAGAGAAGCCAGAGAACACTATTCAGTGGTCATTCAAGCCAAAGACATGGCTGGGCAAGTTGGAGGACTCTCAGGATCGACAACGGTCAATATCACCCTGACTGATGTCAATGACAACCCCCCACGGTTTCCTCAAAGTATGTACTTGTTTCTTATGATTCACATTCATCACTCTTCATATACGTAAAACAAAATTAAATATTTACATATGTAATATCATGTCACTGTTCGCTTGAATGGGAATATTTTGTTTTTGTGCTGATTTCCCTTGTCTAAACAAGAGTAAGGAAATCACTCCATTTATTGTCTTCTGAACCTGGTGGTTAATTGTCACTGTGTTTAAAAAATATTGTTTCAGCTGGCATTACAGTTAAATATTAAAAGTGATACAGTGGTCCTGAGAAATGATATCTTGCATTTGCTAAAGCAGTTATGTATTACTAAGGCATATAGGGAGATATCCAAAATACATTCTGAGGTGAGCATTCTACTCTTGCAAAATAAAATTGCATATGTGCTTTCTGTGACAGAAATTGAAAAAAAAATCTTCATGTTATACATGAATGTGCTACACACACACACACACACACACACACACACACACACACCACCCCGAAGCAAGGTGCGGCTAATTCCATAAGGTGGGCTCTCAGAGTAGAAGATGAACTTTGTGAATGGAGGGCACAAACTTTCAGACAATTCAGGGGGAGAAGATGTCAGTTCCGTGAGTGTGAAAAGAAATGGTGTTTATGACTTCCTCATAGTGGGAAAGAAATATTTTTCACTACTTCTAATGTGGTAGAAACTGCGGATGACATTTTATAGAATTATCTGTAATTATCCTAAAAGTCCTGTAGGGGTGCTATGCCCTTCTGATCCATGATGTTTAAAAACTATAATAAAGTAGATACGATGGTATGTCAACACAGGCTCTTCACAAGTATGTGTGAAATGCCTTCCCTCGCTGTGTCTCTTACTATTTCTCTCTGAACACTCTGGAAGAGCGACAGTTGAGTACTGCCTGTTCCCAGAACATCTTGCACATTCTTTTTTTTTTTTTTTAATTTTTTTAACGTTTATTTATTTTTGAGACAGAGAGAGACAGAGCATGAACAGGGGAGGGGCAGAGAGAGAGGGAGACACAGAATCTGAAACAGGCTCCAGGCTCTGAGCTGTTAGCACAGAGCCCGACGCGGGGCTCGAACTCACGGACTGTGAGATCATGACCTGAGCCGAAGTCAGACACTTAACCGACCAAGCCACCCAGGCGCCCCATGCACATTCTTGATTCAACGCAGAATTTTCCACACTCACATTTCTCTGTTTATAAGCTCTGTTAAAATTTTCTCTGAAGTCTGTTGCAGAATTAACAGTTAATAAATCCTTGTTTTCTGTTACGTGGCACTTTAATGTTTTATTGATTTCCATAGGTACTATGAGTCTAAGTAAGAATGATGCTTGAATTGTCTATGTAAATTTAAGTGTTCAGATCAGTGCCCAGCTCTTGATAGATGGTTATTAGATCAATGAGTGAATGAGTTGAATTTTAATATTTTGTCAAACTACCACTGTGAAAAGATATCCAAGTCAAGTACATAGGTAGAATCAATTTTAAAATATTGGTTCTAGAGATAGACTGTGTGACCTGATTCATTCGTGTGTCCTTTGCTCTATGAAGAAAGTAGGTTTAGAAGAAAATTAAAAATCATTGATAAGTCCACCTGGCATTAAACCACAAAATTAAATTTTAAATCATTTTACAAATTACATTGTATTTTTGTATTTATTTTATCACTTGGTCCATACAATGTTCATATATACATACAGCACTCTAAGACAACTGCTATTCTTTTATAGGATAAGGACACTGAGGTTCAAAGAATTTGTAAGGTAATGAACAATAATGCTAAACTCAGTCGAACATAAACTTTATTATAGTTTACAACAACAACTCATCTATTTCAAGTAGATACCACCATGACTATTTTAAAGATATATGTTAATATCATAGCTCCTAAAAGAATGAGACTCGAGTGATACACTACAAGAATTCAATAAATGCTTAGTCATGATACAAATAGCATCTCTCACGCTTTCTCTGCCTCCTTCTCTCCCTCCTTCTCCCCATAAACTAATTTTTAAATTTACAAGCCCATTAAAATTGATTTTCAAAATAAACAGAAAATTGTAATTGTGATAAATATAGCATAATGATACATAATTTTATTTTTTAAAGTTTATTTATTTGGGGGGGGGCAGAGAGAGAGATGGACAGAGGATCCAAGCGGGCTCTGTGCTGACAGCAACGAGCCCAGTGTGGGGCTTGAACTCATGAACTGTGAGATCATGACCTGAGTCGAAGTCAGCAACTCAACTGACTGAACCACCCAGGCACCCCTTATTTTGATTAATAACAAGGTTATTGTTGAAATATCAGTTTATGATGAAAACAAGCATTTTATCTGACAAAGAAACAATACATGTATACTCTCTGAGTGAACTCAGTGTATCTATGGGGATCTCCCTTTCTTCAGTCAGTAACAGGTCTCAACCCTGTCACGCTGTGAGATGCACTTAGAGTTTAGAAACAGAGATGCTATATACCCAGAACCTCACACTCCGACTTGCTGAAGAGATTGTTTAATCTGTAATCCCATCACACTAAGCACAACGCTACTTTCAAAATTTTAGTGTCACCATAACAAGAGTAGCTTGCAGTAAATTATTTTTTAATTTACCTGTAATCATCATAAGTCATCAAATGGCTACCCATGTAATGGGAAACTCTGTAAATGCTTAGAGGAAAATGTGATATGTTATGAGGACTTGTGTTTATGAAGCACAAATCTTTATACAATTCAACTTATGTAAAGATTATATCCAGCCGTCAAATGGATCCAGTAATTTGTATCTCTTCAGATGTGTAACATTTTCACAGGTCTCCTTCTGATTTCTTTCTCACATCACCTGTCTCAAGGAGCCATTGTTCTTACACCAGTACTGTGATCCACTCCGGTATAAACACCTGCACACAAAACTTTGCAAAAATATTCCTTCAAAGCATTTTTCCTTTTTTTCTTTCTTCGGTTAACCTACCACGCCCCGAGAAAGTGAATCAGTTTGTTATGTCTTCTATATCAGTTTGTTATAGCTTAATTTAAGGTTATCGTTGTATTTTAACTTAAAATAAATTGGCTCTGAATAACTTTGAAAACTCAGGAACGAACTAGACTGAGAAGTTCCTTTACAAAGTCTCTACACTAGGGAGTTGCAAACCAAGCGGACTAGGATGCAAGGCAAATAAAGATCCAGGCAGAAGCAGGCTGCCCGTCAGGGTCAGGGAGGCAGAGGGCAGAATAGACACCAGTTGGTACTTGCCCATCTGAGAGGACAGCCACTGTTCAGTTATAGGTAATGCCTGCATGTGGCCAGGAAAATGTTAAGGAGGGAGCCACTTGCAAGTCTCCCAGTGAAAGAACAAATCAGGCCTTCTATGGCTTGAATCTTTACTCAAAGAGGACAAGGGATGCCCAGTTCTCCTTCACAGAAAACTTTTGGGGTATGAAATTCCTCCATATTAGTCCTTCTGTTGAAAGGAATATATTGCCGTTGTAAGATTCTTGCCATGCCCTGTTTTGGCTTTGACTCTGTTACAGTTTTATTACAGTTATTGCTTAATTTATTCTTAGGTAGGTAAAAAGTCCCTGACCTCCATTTTTCTGTATAAATAATATGCATATAAAAATCGATAACTTACATGAAAATTCATAAAGCAAACGTTCTGTATCCTAAATGAAGGGATCTGTATTTTGACAATTGCCTTTGAGTACATAAGAATGAATAACATATTTAGAGAAAGAAGAAAAAAAGCCCATATATGTCAAATAATCACAGTAAAATGGTAGAAACTTGATTTTTTTTATTTAAAAAAATTTTTTTACATTTATTTATTTTTGGGAGACAGAGAGAGACAGGACACAAGTGGGGGAGGAGCAGAGAGAGACTGAGACACAGAGTCCAAAGCAGGCTCCAGGCTCTGAGCTGTCAGCACAGAGCCCGACGTTGGCTCGAATTCACAAACCACGAGATCATGACCTGAACTAAAGTCAAATGCTTAGCTGACTGAGCCACCCAGGCTCCCCGAAACTTAATTAATAACAAAACTTCCCTGAAGAACTTGAAATGAATGCAAACTTGTACACCATCCCACAACTTTAGCTACTTGTGACCAGAATTGCTATAGTGCCGTGGAATATTTGGAGGATCAATGCCTAAGAGTTCAATAGACGTTAATGCTTTTGTTGATAGCAAAATATTTTAGAGGAAAGTTGTCTTCAATTTACTATTTTAATTTTCATGAAAGTCAATCTAAATGACATATAATACATTCAGCATTAATATTTTATTTGAAACAGAAAATGAAAGAAACAAAACAAGAAAGCTTCTCCTTTGATCAATCAAATTATGAAGTGTATGTTTTAATTATCAGCAACTTGGTGTTTCTCTAGTGTATTTTTTTTTAAATTTTTTTTTCAACGTTTATTTATTTTTGGGACAGAGAGAGACAGAGCATGAACGAGGGAGGGGCAGAGAGAGAGGGAGACACAGAATTGGAAACAGGCTCCAGGCTCTGAGCCATCAGCCCAGAGCCCGACGCGGGGCTCGAACTCACCGACCGCGAGATCGTGACCTGGCTGAAGTCGGACGCTTAACCGACTGCGCCACCCAGGCGCCCCTCTAGTGTATTTTAAAAATGCTCTCTAGTTCACTTTTTTTCTTTTTCCAGTTTTTATTTAAATTCCAGTTAGTTAACATACAGTATGATATTAGTTTCAGGTGTAGAATTCAGTTATTCATCACTTAACACACAACACCCAGTTCTCATCACAAATGCCCTCCATGGTTAACGTCTGTTTTATGGTTTCCTCTCTCTCCCCCTGAAGCCCCTATTTTCATCTGTTTTATTTCTTATATTTCACATCTGAGTAAAATCATATGGTACTTTTCTTTCTCTGACTTATTTCGCTTAGCGTAATACTCTCTAGGTGATCTACTTCATTGCAAATGGCAATATACATATATATACATATATATATATATATACACGTGTATATATATATACATACATATACATATATACATATGTGTAGATATGTATACATATGTGTATACATATATGTATATGTGTATATATAGGTGTATATATATATATATATGAGACATCTTCTTTATCCATTCATCAGTTGATGGACATTTGGGCTCTTTCCATGGTTTGGCTATTGTTGATAATGCTGCTATAAACATCAGGTGCATGTATTCCTTCAAATCAGTATTTTTGTGTCCTTTGGGCAAATACTTAGTAGTGCAATTGCTGGATCATAGGGTAGCTTTATTTTCATTTTTGGAAGAACCTCCATTCTGTGTTCACCAGCGTGGCTATACCAGTTTGCATTCCCACCCACAGTGTAAGAGAGTTTCCCTTTCTCTGCATCCTTGCCAACATCTGTTTTTTCCTGTATTGTTAATTTTAGCCATTCTGACAGGCATGAGGTGATAGCATTTTAGTACGGTTACAGGTATATATTCTGAAACTTGCCAAGGGTTTTTCTAAATGTCAGTGTGTATTTTTTTGAGATAGTATCCCTATGCACTTTGGAAGAAGGTAAATTCTGTAACTTCATGCTTTGTTTTCTACATATGTAAATTAGTTCATTTGTTGTGCCTTTAATGTTTGTTTGTCAGCTATTGAGACATGTATGTTAATGTTTCCCGTGATTTCAATGCATTTTTCTATTATTTTCTTTTTTGGGGTTTTTTTAGATATAGTTCATGATATTGGGTGCAAGATATCTTCCTCTTACATTGAAAATGTTTCATTGTGGAACATCTCTCTATAATAATCATTTATAACATAAAGTCCATTTTATCTGATATTAATATAACTATATCAGATTTTTTTAAATTTTGGCTAATGGTTAGATGGTATAATGTTTTCCATCCTTTTCCTTTCAAAGTATATATTTTTTTATTTTTAAAAGTTTCATATGAGCCACTAAACTGCTATTGTTTTGCTTTATTTTCATCTGGTTTCACATTATTTGTTTATTTTGATTTAATGTACTTACAACAAATTTAATTACTGATATATTTTTGTGTAAGTCTGCCATCTTGCTATTTGTTTTTTTTTTTACTTTTCTCTTTTTTATAATTATAAAATTATAATTTTATCACCTGAAACAAATGGAACAACAAATTGTCCCCATTACATAGACTTTTTCTTTTTTTGCTATTTTGACATTTTATATATGAAGCAATACAAAAAATTGTCATTATGTTTATTTTGTTAAATAGTAAATAATATTTTTTAAGTCAATAATAATTTATCCTTTCTGGTTGTGTTTGCTCTTCCTGGATTGCTGTCTTTCTAAAGGAAATTCTACATTTTGTATAAAAATCTTTCTGCTGTTCCTTTTTGTACTGATCTACTGTCAATGAATTCTTCATATTTTTTCCTTAACTTACAATTTTTGATACTTTTTTTAGAGTGTATTTCACTGGGAGTAGAACTCTAATGTGAAGAATTTTCCTTATTTTAAGATGCAATGTAATTGTCTGCTGAATACCATGTTGTCTGTTGAAAATCACCTATCAGTCTAACTGCTTTATTGTAGGTTAGTTTTTCTCCACTTTAATGGATCTTTTTTTTATTTTAAATATTGTTTTGTATTTGATATTCAAGAGTTTAACTCTGGTTTACTTAAGAGGTACTTTAAAAAAATCTACTTTTGGGTTATAAGGAATTTTTAATCTATCTTTTGTTCTGGAAAATCTTGATCAGTATTTATTAAAAAAAATATATATATATATTTATATATATTTATTTATCAGTATTTATTAAAATATATATATATTTATATATATATATATATAATTTTCTGTTTGTTTTGTCGCTTCCTCCTACTGGTTGTGCAAAAACATGCATGTTAGTGATGAGGTTTTGGGGTGACGGTGGGGTTCAGAGCTGATGGCCAAGAAAGAATTCTTGAAGACATCTTTGGTGCAAAAGGTATGACAAAGGAGGTTCCTGGAGAAAAGGTTTACTCTGTTTTTGCCTCAAGTATTTGCCAATAGGCTGCAGGTTATACGGAAATTTAATTTTATCTGCCATTTCCTTCTTGCCTTTGTTCCTCACTTCACTATGGAGGAAAGGGTGGTATTAGGGGCTCCGGGAAATTGAGTCTGTAAGTTTTTGGAGATTAGGCTATTGATAAAGTCATCTTCTTCTTTTAATTTACTAAGATGTTTGTAAACTGAAAGAGACTCCTGTCCTGAAGGGCTGTGATCTCTATCAGTTTACTATTTGTTTTCTTTCCTTTCCTTTGTTCTTGGGCAGCCAGAGGTGCCTGAGGAATATCACACATATCCTACCTGGAAGGGGTGGGTGTGGGGATGGGGAACAGTGTGTGCTAACTTGTGGCTTGCCTCAGCTTATTTTATGGTCCCTCATCATTAGGTCTTTTAGCTTTGCACCATAAATCTATTATTTTCTGTGTATTTACTTATTATTTTGATCTCTGTCTTCTTTTACTGGATATTTTATATTGCCCTACATTCTAGTACAGTATTTCCCCTTTATTTTCTAATGACTTGTCTCCTAAAGCTATTAAGTACATACGTTAGCACTGAAATATTTTAGTTTTATAATTTTCATTTGACTTATTAAATATACATTATAGGTATATGCTAAAATTATCTACTTTGTTCCACTTATCTACTTTTTTTCCATGTGTTTTTAAACACTAATCATAATCATTTCAAAACTCTTTTCTAATAACTTTAATGTTAGCATCCAGTCTGGGTATTTTTATTGATTTTTTCCCTTATTTGTGTTGGTAGTTTTCCAGTTTTAAGCATGCTTTGGAATTATTGACTGAACATTATGTATAAAGAGTTATAACAGTGACTGATTATGTCATCTTCCTCCAAAGAGAGTTATTTGCTTACCTAAATTACTTACATTATCTTAGAACTGCTTTATATCATTTTCCCCTTATTCCTGGGAAGTTTTTATTCCTAAACACACATTTTTCTCTAGTATCAACCGAAGCATTTACCAATTCTGAGTCCTACTGTCTATCGGCTGCTGAAATCTCTATTAGTTCTGGCGCCTTCCAGCTTTGTTTTTTCTTGGTCTCTTGGAGTCTCCACATGTGCACATGTGGCGTACGTATCTGCAATTATCGCAGAAATATTGCTTTCACATTTCTGGGACCATTTCTCTGAGGTTTCTCCTTTCTGTGTCTTTGTTCTTATTTAAGCTACTATGCCAGCCCTGAATCCCAACCTCTGTCTTCCAGAAACTATATAATTGCTGCTTGGATTCTTTCCCCTAGCACTACATATTTTTTTAAAAAAATGCTCTGAGTCATTGTCAGTATAAAAATTCATATTGTCATTCTTCCTTTTTCCCAAAGATCACATCTCTTTCAGGCCTTTTTACATTGAATACTCTCCAATGGCTTGAAACAGTCATTGTGTGTATATTGTGCAGTTTCTATAGCTGTATTCAATGGGAGAGTGCATCAGATGCATATCACTTCACCATCTTGATTGGAAAGACCAACCCACTGATGTTTAAATTGAAAGAACATGGATGATACATGAATAGCATATCAATTTGATATTCAATATTGATGAAGTTTTGGGGTGATGGTGGAGTGGTCTGGAGCCGACAGCCAAGAAAGAATTCTTGAGGATGTTGTTGGTGCAAAAAGGTGATTTTATTAAAGTATGAAGACAGAACCTGTGGTCAGGAAGAACTGCACTGGGGTCATGATGGGTAACTCATCATGTACCCTCAGGTGGGAGAGGTCAGGGATAGAGTAACTCTCTAATGAATTTTGGAAGCAAGTTTCCAGGACCTTTAGGGGCTAGCTGTCGCTGGGGAAACATCACTTATTACTATTAATAAAACCTCAGTCATGAGACCCTTGAGATGTATATTGGGGGGCGATAAGCTTAGAGTATGATTGCCAGCATATATCTTGGGGCAGTTGAGATAAAGGAAGTAGATGACAGGATCCTCCAGGTTGGGATAATGTTAAGCCAAACTTCCCTTTTGCCCCTAGCAAAGTGTCATCATCCAGGATGCTGAGCTCCTAAAGGGAGGTCACTCTGCCAGTTTCAAGAACTTGTCAGTGGGCTGTAGGCAGTTAGGGGATGTAATTTTTCATATGCTGTGGTTTCTCACATCACAAGGGCAAGCACCTAAACCCTCTCCTTTGTTGTTGGGTAGCCAAGAATATCTAAGGAATGTCACACACATCCCACCTTGTGTGGGGGAGGGGGGGCCCTGTTAGCCTGTATTTTGCCTTTAGCTTGCCCCAGGCTCCCTCATCAAATATGGCTAAATTGAAATTATGAATTCAAAAGAAGGCTGAAATTCTCAAATTAACTGTAAAACCTGCAAGTTATTGGTCTGTTATAGTTTTTTATTCAGCTCTGTAGATACAAAGTGTGTTTACTTAATATTATGAGATTTTGTGTATAAAATAAGAATAATTGAAAATAATTATATATTTATTCTAATAAAAAAGGTACAAATACTTATGGAGCATATTCTTTCATATGAGGTAGTAGCTATAAATAAATAAGGATGTGGCATTATTCCAATTTTAAAGTTGAGTATTTTGAAATAATTTAAGATTGTCTATTTAGAAACTTACCAGCTATAACGTCAATAATTTTATGATTTGTATTTAATCTCTTTGGCTGTATGCTGTGGCAAAGTTATAGATTCCTTTTCCTTGGCTTACCCTATTTAGTATGGATATGCATGCTTAGGGTAATAAGCATATATTACTGAGAAATTATGTGATTGTTACTAATTAGTCTTTACAAATCATCTTTTAAATTCTTCACAGAATGCTGAAAAATAGTAGGAATGATCTGCAATTAGAATTTATAAGTTTTGGGGTGCCTGGGGGGCTCAGTCGGTTAAGTGTCCAGCTTTAGCTCTGGTCATGATCTCACGGTTCGTGGGTTCGAGCCCCGTGTCAGGCTGTGTGCTGACAACTCAGAGCCTGGAGCCTACTTGGGATTCTGTGTCTCCCTCTCTCTCTGTCCCTCCCCCACTCATGCTCTGTCTCTCTCTGTCTCCCAAAAACGAGGAAACGTTAAAAAAATAAAAAGAATTTATAAGTTTACAATTTTTTCAGCATTTCATGAGTCACGTTTCTGAATAAAAGTGAGAGAATGCTAAAAAAGAGAAGTGGCTCACTTCACCAGTCCTTTGAAAGAAAAATTTCTTACAGGAGAATCTGCTTTGTAGTAGTGCATGTTTACACATGGTGACACCAAATATGTTAGGATAGCCAGTTTTATTTACTTTATTTACCTATTTTTTTTAGGTCAACCAACTTTAAAGATACTCTTCCACTTTTGGGATGAGCACTGGGTGTTGTATGGAAACCAATTTGACAATAAATTTCATATATTTAAAAAAAAAAGATGCTCTTCCAGAGTACAGTGGAATTCTAATATCAGAAAATTGTTCTTTTAATGTGTGGCATTGTAACGTGCATGCTGTAGTCATTCTTTATTCGTATAGTAAAAACAATGCCACCAGAGCTTAAGGTAATGCTTAACGATCTAGATTCCATACAAGTTTTTCAGATGCAAGAAATTCTCAGATTCTTGGTATGTCTTTTTAAATTTGAGAGTTTAAATTTCCAATGTAAACTGCATCTGCTGTGTAAAGCAATTTAAAGCAGAGACTTAGAAACTTTCTGGTTAATCTTATCTATAATGTCAGACTTCCTGGATAAGTCAGATATCACAGCCTAAGACTTACAAGTCAATCAGTTTTCCCTCAGAATCAACTATAAATAAATATTTATCTTATGTAAGTTGTCACATTCACAAGTAAATGCTATTAATGTAAGAAAAATATTCATTAGTCATAATAATTATAATTATCAAATTGATTACAGCTTTTGTAGGCTGGGACCCAGGGTTAATTTTAGAGAATGACTTATTTACTCATCTGGCAAAGTTACTGAAGGAAAGAAACAAGGTCTTTTTAAAAGCAATTAAATCAGTATTATCCTGGGGGAAAAAAAAAGTGTATTTGAAGGGTCAAGCTTCAATGAATCAAATGCCCTTTTATTATTCACACTAAGTCTTGCTTTCTTAAATGTACTTCATCTAATCATTAGCATTTCATGATACAGTCTAAGAAATAATGTGAAAAGGATCACATATGGCATAGGAAATTATAGCACATTCAGAAACAGAAATATGAAATAATGACATCTGTATCTCTCTGCCATATAAAATTACATAGTCTTAAAACCAAAATGGATAATTATAGCACCATTTAAAGATATATTTGAAACTTGCTAATGAGGTAGACTATAATTTAGAAATTACATATATTAAAGCTAAGAAAAAAAATCCTTTATTGATATATTACAAGTAACTTGGTGCATAAACTTCAGTAACACATATTGTACCACCTCAGATCTCAGCAAGCCCAAGCTTCCCATCCAGGCACTTAAATCATAATTGTTTCTATGTATTTAACTTTTCCAGATAAGACAAAAATCCTACCTTAAAATAATCCCAGGCATCAAAATGCTATACATTCTGTAGTAGAATTGATATAACAAACATTTCATTTAGGGGGACAAAGAAAACCACCTCTCTCCACACACTTTCAATTTTTTCTGTGAAAGTTATCTAACGGTCACTAAGAATGATCCAGTCTTCATTATAATAATAAGAAAAGAAATTTAGGTGTATAAATTATCAACATTTTGCTCTGATAGCAATTAGCTTCTAATGGGAAAAATGACCTTACATTTAAACGATGAGGAGAGACAAATTTTGGTGGATCTGAACACTGATTTCTGTATTGTAGAAAATGGTTGGCTCAGTACATATGACTTAGCACCAGAGTCTAAACTGGCAACATCTACAGAACTTCAGAGTCTCCTTTTTCTTTAAGTTTATTTTTTTATTTTCAGAGAGACAGAGAGTGAAAATGGGGGGGGGGGCAGAGAGAGAGGGCTCTGTACTGTTAGCACATGGTGCTCAAACTCATGAAACTGTGAGATCATGACCTGAGCCGAAATCAAGAGTCAGACACTTAACCGACTGAGCCACTTAGGTCCTCCTGAATCTCCTTCTTTCTAATATGGCCTCCTCTTCATCTAGGGAGCTTTCACTTGCATATTTGTGTAGGTGCTTCTGCGCTCTCTGACTCCCTGATGCTGAAAATACAGAGAACATTTTGAGAATCAGGGATCCTTTCTCCTGGACCTCTGTTGTAGAGTTCTGTGCAGCGTGAGTGCCATACTCTAGAATAATGAGAGTTTAGGGAATTACATGTATTCTGCTACTGTTATAATTGTAAATTTTCTCCCAGTAGACTTTATATTTCCATGTGATTATAGTAGTGTAAGTGCGCTTGAAACAGTGGCAAATTAGTAAGCTGATGTTATGGAAGTCTAGAGGGAGAATAAGGCAGCATGAAGGCTCCAGCAGCTGGCATTTTAGCTTTGTAGGCCTAGAAAATGGAGGAAGTGTACAGTTATAAGAATTTATTAGGATGTTACTAGAATAACATATCTGGCATGAAACCAGAGCTTGCTCTGAAATGGAAAACGGAAAAACTACTTGCCAGTCAACAGAAGCCAGAGTATAGACATTGACATTAAAAATTGGCATTGAGAACTTTAAAAAATTGGGCAAATAGGAGATTAGATACAATTGAATGCAGAATACATAAACTGGAAGACAGGTCTGAGGAAACTAGACAGAATGCATAAGAAAGGCTAAAGATAAACATACAAACAAAAAAGAGGGATTAAAATACATAGCAAAGGAAAACAAATTTCTAATGTAAAATAATAGGAGTTTCAGAGGAAGACAGCAAAGAGAATGATGAGACAGTATTAAAAAAAACAATAAACTAGACTAAGTGTTTTCAAGAATAAGTATAGATATTAAACCTTAAACAAATAATCATAAGAAATCTCAAGTGTGTTGGAAAAATTTTATCTCATAGGTGTGTTATGGTGAAATGTAGAGTTTGAAAAACAAAAAGAAAGGAATTTGACACACCATGGGCTTCTCATCAACAATAACAGAATACATATGACAGTAGAAAATTGTTCTCAAAATTGATGAGATGATGAAATATAATTATTACTCTAGAAATCTTTAACCTATTAAATTGCATTAAAAATGAGGAAGAGATAAAAATATATGTTAAAACAAAAAGAATGAGTTCACTGTTCAGAGAACCTCACTGGAAAACTACATAAGATGTATGTCTTGTATTGCAATCATTCACAACATTCATTCTCACTTGTCTTATTTCCTTAAAAAAATTCTGTTTGGAATAGAATTTTACTGACCTTTCATTTTCAAGTACTTGATATCTGTCTTACCTGCACTTGTATATTTAATTATATGTTCACAATTCTGCATTCTGTCCCCACCTTTGACATGCTTTCCTATAAGTAGAAGATATATTCCCATTGAATTGGGTTGGCTAATTAATTTGCCTTGATCAATGGCATGTGAAAGATTGTGGTTTGAACCACATCTGAGCATAAACCTTAATAAGCTTGTGGTTTAGCTTAATTCTCTTGTTCTTGGCTCCACTCTGATAAGAACATCATTTAGAAAGAAGCTACTCCTTCAGTCTTATGAGAAAACACTGGAGCTTAATACAGGTGAGTACAGCAGAGCCCAGCAGAATTGTACCAAGCCAGAGTTGATATATAAAGTGAGAAGAAATAATGTTTGTGATTATAAATTATTGAGATAGAATTCATTAGCGATAGAAAGTGACTAATAAACAAAGTGAGTATGCATACTACATTGTATCTCTCTGGAAGCAAGTTTCCGTCAAAACACCGCCACTGCCATTACCATCCCTGCCACCACTACTACAGCAAATTATGTGACATTGTGTTTGAAGAAGAAAAGCATATGAAGTGAAGCTTATAGGATGCTTGAAAATGACTGTGTTCTGCTTTGGTAACATTTTCATGAGATAATTGATAAGGTAGAAAATGTACCTAAAGAATTCATGGCTTCAGAAGAGGTTTTATGAAAGCATGTCTGTAATATGAGTTGATTGCTATAAGCTGCATTTGATTAGATACTACAACAAAGAGATGAGTACAGAAAAAAAAATATTGGCCTATTTTCTGCTAAACATGAAAAAGATGGAAGACACCAGAAATTTCATGACTTTGAGGGTTGAAAATGCAAAGGATTCAGCAAATAAGTTAGCCTCAGAACTTTAGGGGCAGGAATTCTTGTAATGATTGCACAGAATAATTACTGAATTGCCATGAATGATTGGCATTCTTTTCCTTTAAAATAGGGCATTTATTTTTTTTATTATTTTGTCCTTATTTATCCTTAATTGTGTATTGAAAGGTGGTGGGCAAATAATATGTCTTTCTAATTCAGTGGTCTCTAGATCAAGAAGACACCTGCTCTGGTATGACTGTTTCACATGATTTTGAAATTCAAGCCTGGGTCCATGGTTTAAAGAGATTTGGGAGTATCAGGAAGCAGATGAAAGGATTTTTATCCATAAGAGGCACACAGATATTTGTGACTGGAGGACGGAACATGAATAGATTGTATTATTTGTTCACAATGGTTAATTCTTTTCCTTCTCTCATTATGTTTTGCTGTAGATGGCAAATATGTCCCTGGTGTTTTAATTCTGTACTTTGCCAATGACTTTGGCCAACAGAAGATACCATGCTTGAAGAGAAGCTTTAACTTCACTTTAGTGGCTTAATTCTGTGTTCATGATCTTGCCTCCTCCCAAAGGTGGCTTTTTCAGATCATATTCTGGAATAAAAATTCATTTGGAATTGAACCTATCCTAGCAGAATGATAGTTGAATCATAGTTTCTTTCTTTCTTTGTTTCTCTCTCCCTCCCTCCCTCTCTCCTTCCCTAGCTCTCTCCCTTCCTTCCTTCCTTCCTTTCTCCCCCACCCTTCCTCTTTTCTTCCTTTCCTTTTCCTTCATCCCTCCCTTCTTCTCTTTTCCTTCCTTCCTTCCTTCCTTCCTTCCTTCCTTCCTTCCTTCCTCCCTCCCTTCCTTCCTCCCTTCCTTCCTTCCTTCCTTCCTTCCTTCCTTCCTTCCTTCTTTATTTTTCGAGTAAAAAAGGAAGGTGGTTTTTATTAAAGCATGGGACAGGGCACCTGGGCAGAAAGAGCTGCACTGGGATTGTGAGGAATAATTGATTATATACTTTTGAGTTAGTGGGGCTTAGGTAAGTCTTTAAGGAATTTGGAAGCAATGGTTCCAGGACCATGAGGTGCTGACAGCTCAGAGGCTGGAGCCTGCTTCAGATTCTGCGTCTCCCTCTCTCTCTGCCCCTTCCCCACTTGCACTGTCTCCCTCTCTCTCTCAAAATAAACAAGCATCATTTTTTTAAAAAAAGATTAGATCATTTACTACTGTCTAGTAAAGCATGTCATGAGACCCTAAGATATGTATCAGTAGACCATATGTTTGGAAGATAAATCGCTAACATAAATCTTATGGGGCAGAGATAAAGAAAATTTCCAGAGGGATTTTGATTTGTTAAAGGATACTGACTTATAGGACCCTGGAGATTGGGCTAATGTCAAGCCAAGGTTACCTTTTGCATCTAGCAAAGTATTAGCATGAAAGCAGGTGAGTTCCTAGAGGAAAGTCACTCTACCTTTCTCAAGTATTTGTCAATGGGTTGCAAGTTATAAGGAGATTGAATTTTTTCTAATTTTTTTCTTTTGTTCTCTACATCATTTCCCCCTAAACAATTTTGACCCTTAAATCTTTAAGGTTGCTGAGAGTGGAATGTCTTATCTTCTGTAACTTCTTCCTGCTGAATAGGGATGTCGAAATGTCCCTACATGCGGGTCAACACTGCTCAGTTGGGGACTGATATACAGGAATTGTGAAAGGCAAAGGCAGCTGAATCCGAGGTAGACAGTATATATGGATATCCCGAATAGAAAAGGATCATCTGTCGGATTGAAGTTATGTCAGTAAAGGAGTCTCATGACCAGATGGAGAGACATGGGAGAAAAGAGCAAAACATAATTAGAATAACATAAGGAAAGCTTCACTCAAATAAGAGTGCTATGATAGTTGACCAAAATCCTCCTCCAGTCCAGGAGTTTAACCAATCATTGAAGGATAGAGGGATTGTTTAAATTGCCAATTTGAGTATTCATGCCTTCTAGTAACCCTGTCACATTTCTGTGGTAATCTGGAGTATATACATTACACTCTTTTAATAAAGCATAGGTTCCTCCTTGAGCTGCAGTCAGGATATTAAGGGCCATTGGGTTTTAGAGGAGTACCTTTTGTATTTGTGGATGACTGCATGTCGAGCTTAATGGTGGACATGGTATGTTTGGCTAAAGGCTCTATTGGCAATTTTATATCAATAGAGATAGCTCCTGAGACAAAAAAAATGGCTAAGGGATAAAACCATCAAGAAGCCATCTTTCTTTTATTTCTAAACTTAACAATATCCTAATCACAAGGAATCACTGGCAAGTGGGAGAAGACTTATCTGGGGATATGGGCATCCCCAAGTGCATCATCCAATCCAATTATAAGGAAAATGGGGCCATAAGTCCATAGTTAATTCTATAGAGTGGGGTATGCTTCAGCTTTTAAGGAGTTATTTTATCATTCCAGACATACAGAATTGGTCAAAGTGATAGTTGAATTATGCAATTGTTGGGGAATCCATCCCATGTCCAGCTATTCAAATAATCATATGCCCATGGGTCCTTTTATTATCCCCACAGAATAAAAAGCATGAAGATTCTCTATACATGAGCTATTGGGGCAATTTCTCTGAAGATTACCCCAAGTTGTCTAGCTAAGGCAAACAATATTCAAAGACAATCAGAACTAGAATTGAACATCCACAAAGGCGTGTTATTGAGGCCTAATTTTTCTCTCTATAATTATCATCAATTCCAGATATAGTCAAATCAAGACTATTTTGTTTGTAAAACAGGTTCAGTTTCAACATGGCCTAATTATTTGCATAAGCTCAGCAATATAGATCTTTAAAATTTTGTTTTGCTGGAATTTTTTGTAAGGAATCTTTACATTGAACTTTTAGTAGCCTCTCTAGACCAGAAGTCAATCCAAATACCCTCAGACATACCTACACTACCTATAGATTTGGGTGAATTCCTCTTCTCAAGATCCCCAAAATATTCTGAGGTTCCTGCACCTGCCAGGAAGTGACATTCTTTACTCAGCTGGTAAGGCTGCTGGGAACTGTATGAGAAAGGTATGAGGCCAACACTTCCAATGGGCTTTATAGCTCCATGTTTCATAAAGTTAACCTTAGGTCCTTAAAGCTAACTAGTCATATCTGAGTCTATGCATATCTTTTTCAAATATGACATTCAAATCAAAGCCTTGGTAAAATAACCAGAGTTTCTACTGGTGTCCTTTTACAAAGAAAACAGATTCTTATTAAACTTAGGAAAAAGGATTGTCATGAAAGAAAGCATACTCACTGAGACTTTTTGAATTTCAGAGGTTTCAGGCAGGGAGAAAAGTTAAATGCTTCAGTTTGTTCACAATTGAATACTTTATCACAATTTGTATATCATAGATATCTTAAGAGAAAGTTTCCTTAATCTGGAAGATCAAACCTTAGAGAACCAATAAGAGTCACTAACACTAGAATCATTTTCCTCAATTCATTTAGTCCCATGCTACTAATTCTTAATCAGGTTTAATGTAGCCTTTTAGTCAGTTCTGGAAATTCTTACCCATTTTAGTTTTAGGATTTTAAAGATATCAAAAACCTGTATTTGTTGAAAGGCCTTTTCATGAATCACCTTGAAGATGAATACATTTCTCAAGAGCATCAGAACAGTAATTGTAAATGACAAAATACCCAAAAATTGAATGGTTAAAGATCTGAGAATTCATTATAATGCAATTGACAAGGAAATTCAGTTATTTCTGTGACATATAATACTTCAAAAATCTGAATATTGAGTGATGACCTTATACCAGAACATAACATACCAAATAAACAAGTCTAATTAGTCAAAGAGACTTCGTTTACAATTCAAATATTGGTGAAGTTTGTTAAAACTTTTAGTTTTTAAAACCAGTGCCTAAATAGGATTACGGATAATCCAAGACCTGATGAAGACAAAGCATGCAAACTGTTTTGGGTGGGAGGGGGGTGGTTTCTTTATATCCTTATAGTTTTCATATAATGCAAGATAGAATTAAATATTTGCTGTTTTGAGTTACTATTTTGGTGATTAATCAATACATAAATAGCTGACTTATAAACATACTACATCTGTTATTTTTTAGAATTCTCACTGTGTAATATAGTATATATTTTTTATCATATATTTTTCCCATTTTCTCTGTCCCTCATAAGAATGTACACTTTATACAGATGTTTTGTCTGTTTTTGTTTGCTTCTGTTTTGTTTACCGTATTTGCAGTACCTGAAATTACACCAGCATGAGGGAAGTGACATTTACTGAACAAGCTGACAAACCTTGGCTGACCCAAAATTTCGTAGGGGCAAGTACAATTTCATAAATAATGAAGAACTTTTAAAGAAAAAAATTGGAATCGGGCAGAAAAAAACAGATATCAATATCCATTTGGTTTGACAAATAGATGTAGTGAATTTCACAGAGCACTTAGGAAGCACACCCATGTGTACCCTGGGACCGGGTATATGTGTGTCGTACATTAAAAAATGAAGGCACTGGTGTCGTTGACCGTCAACATTGACCGTCATTGTGAAAGTAGATAAACCGGCATCCTGAAGCTTTACAATTGGACTAAGATTTATATCTTCTTTATGCTTTAAAGGGAAATATGATTGTCTCATGGCATTAGAAGAAGGAAAGATTCAAAAAGCAAATACACTAAATATAAAATGATCCATGTTACTAGATAAACATTAAATTATTTTAAGCAACAGATATAAACATAGGGAAATTACAGGTTATCTGGTATTCTAAAAACATTTACAATAATAATTATGCGTAAAATAGATTAGAGGTTACAAAAAACTTTTGGATCAAAATGAAGAATGTTAGGAGCATATGAAATTATTGCAATGAAAGAAAAGATCATCTTTACAGAAATCTGGGGATATACCAACTATAAACGCTCAATTTTCTTTTTAGAACCAGTTAGAATTTTTATTAGAATAGAACCAGAAATAACTTCAATATAGTAGAAAACGAATGCTTGAAGTTTTGGATGTAAATATATTTTTGTTGAAATAATTAAAAACAAAAAGAGACACCATGATAATGTGTAAAAGGAGCTATAAGAAATCACCTAAGAGTTCTACAGAACTGAAAATGCTTCATTAAAATCAGTCTTGGAAGCAATAAATATCAAAAGAGTCAATAATATTAAAAACTGATATAAAAATAACGAAAGTAAGGAAAAGAGAAAAATCTTTTCACAGCACACAAGGAGAGAGAGGGATGTGGGAAGGACAGGGAGTGAAACTATGATGTGTAAATATCCCTTGAAAACCAACAAAAAATAGGGGTGCCTATGTGGTTCAGGCAGTTGAACATCTGACTCTTAATTTTGGCTCAGGTCATGATCTCACATTGTGGGATGAAACCCTGTGTTGGACTCTCTGCTGAGCATGGAGTCTGCTTGGGATCCTTTTTTCTCTCTCTCCTTCTGCCCCTCTCCCCCAACGGTACGGGTGCTCTCTTTCACTCTCTCTAAAATTAAAAAAAAATAATAAACACAAGAAATAAGTGTCTTGAAAGAAAACTTTTATGATTTGAAAAACAAAGAGGATTCAGATTAAAACATCTCAACAGGTTTTAATATTAGGACAACATCCAAAACTAAACCCATCTTGGCAATATTTGTTATAAAGATGACAATAATTAATAAGTTGGGAGTGAAAGAAAAGAGCTCACCGAACAGCATTAAATCGGTGACTAGTTTTCTCTTCTGCTGAACCATACACCCATCTCGTCACAGTATATCATGGTGTGAATGTGGATACAATGGTTGGTTTGGGGGAAAATTTTGTGTCCCCCAATTGTACGTCAAGTCATTAGCTACGTCAGCCCTCAACAAAACAAAAATTAGTATAACCATGAAGGATTTTTCTTTTTCAAAAGTTCTTTTCTGCTACAGAATTCAGATAGAATATCCTTCCATAGTTGATGACCATTAAAACAACTGAGGCTGTTTTGTCATAGCTCATGTAAATATAACCAAGATTTTTACTATGAGTGTGCTGGGACCGCACAATTATGAGATGTAATTATATTTTATAAAAGCAGAGCTACATGTAAAATGATAGAATGATTGCTTTACTCTTTTTATTTTATTTTATTTATTTTGAGAGAGAGAACATGCATATGTGTGAGTGGGGAAGAAGCAGAGAGAGAGGGAGAGAGAGAGTCCCAAACAGGCTCCAAGCTGACAGTGTGGAGCCCTAGGTGAGGCACTATCCCTTGAACAGTGAGATCATGACCTGAGCTGAAGCCTTGATTCAGCACTTGACTAAGCCACCCAAGTGCCCCAATGACTTCTTTATTTACTAAAGAATTTTAAAAATAAACTCCTGCATTTTAAAAATGTGTTGAGGGGGGCACCTGGGTGGTTCAGTCAGTTGAGTGTCCAACTTTGGCTCAGGTCATGATCTCGCAGTTTGTGGCTTTGAGCCCCCCATCGACTCAGTGCTGACGGCTCAGAGCCTGGAGCCTGCTTCAGATTCTGTCTCCCTCTCTCTCTGCCCCTCCACCACTTGTACTCTGTCTCTCTCTCTCTCAAAAGTAAATATTAAAAATATTTATTGAAGGGTGCCTGGGTGGCTCAGTCAGTTAAATGTCCAGTTCTTGATTTTGTCTCCAGTCATAATATCATGGTTTGTGAGATAAAGCCCCATGATGGGATCTGGGCTGATGGCAGGGAGCCTACTTGGCTTGGGATTCTCTCTCTCCCTTTCTCCCTGCCCTTCCATGGTGCTCTCTCTCTCTCTCTCTCTCAAAATAACTAAACTTAAAAAATCAAAAAATTCCATATATTGCATGACTTGGGTTTTTAATGCATAATTTATTTTAAATGTATAAGTACATTATAAGTGTATACACTTATATATTATACATATACATATGTATACATATGTATACATATGTATATGTATAATATACATATTATATACATCATATATGTCATATATATGTGTATATATGTGTATATATATGTGTGTATACACACAAACACACACACACATATATATATATATGTTTATGTATATATGACAACTTTTCTTTAGTAAATGTTTGAAGAAAAAGGAGGGAGCTGGGAAAACTCTCCCCTTAATTTCAATAGAGGTAATTAAGAATTAAGTCTCTTGTTTTAAATTTGTGTATGTCCTTACAAATCCAATCATGTAATTTATTTCTAAGAATTGAATGCATGATCTCTCTCTCTCTCTCTTTTGTTTTATTTTTTTTTAAATATTACTTTATCTTTTTATTTTTATTTTTATTTATTTTTTTTGTTATTATTTTTTTAAATTTTTTTTCTTTTTTTTTTTTTTTCTGAAATTTATTGACAAGTTGGTTTCCATACAACACCCAGTGCTCATCCCAAAGGGTGCCCTCCTCAATACCCATCACCCACCCTCTCCTCCCTCCCACCCCCCATCAACCCTCAGTTTGTTCTCAGTTTTTAACAGTCTCTTATGCTTTGGCTCTCTCCCATTCTAACCTCTTTTTTTTTTTTTTTCCTTCCCCTCCCCCATGGGTTCCTGTTAAGTTTCTCAGGATCCACATAAGAGTGAGACCATATGGTATCTGTCTTTCTCTGTATGGCTTATTTCACTTAGCATCACACTCTCCAGTTCCATCCACGTTGCTACAAAAGGCCATATTTCATTTTTTCTCATTGCCATGTAATATTCCATTGTGTATATAAACCACAATTTCTTTATCCATTCATCAGTTGATGGACATTTAGGCTCTTTCCATAATTTGGCTATTGTTGAGAGTGCTGCTATGAACATTGGGGTACAAGTGGCCCTATGCATCAGTGCTCCTGTATCCCTTGGATAAATTCCTAGCAGTGCTATTGCTGGGTCATAGGGTAGGTCTATTTTTAATTTTCTGAGGAACCTCCACACTGCTTTCCAGAGCGGCTGCACCAATTTGCATTCCCACCAACAGTGCAAGAGGGTTCCCGTTTCTCCACATCCTCTCCAGCATCTATAGTCTCCTGATTTGTTCATTTTGGCCACTCTGACTGGCGTGAGGTGATACCTGAGTGTGGTTTTGATTTGTATTTCCCTGATAAGGAGCGACGCTGAACATCTTTTCATGTGCCTGTTGGCCATCCGGATGTCTTCTTTAGAGAAGTGTCTATTCATGTTTTCTGCCCATTTCTTCACTGGGTTATTTGTTTTTCGGGTGTGGAGTTTGGTGAGCTCTTTATAGATTTTGGATACTAGCCCTTTGTCCGATATGTCATTTGCGAATATCTTTTCCCATTCCGTTGGTTGCCTTTTAGTTTTGTTGGTTGTTTCCTTTGCTGTGCAGAAGCTTTTTATCTTCCTAAGGTCCCAGGAATTCACTTTTGCTTTTAATTCCCTTGCCTTTGGGGATGTGTCGAGTAAGAGATTGCTACGGCTGAGGTCAGAGAGGTCTTTTCCTGCTTTCTCCTCTAAGGTTTTGATGGTTTCCTGTCTCACATTTAGGTCCTTTATCCATTTTGAGTTTATTTTTGTGAATGGTGTGAGAAAGTGGTCTAGTTTCAACCTTCTGCATGTTGCTGTCCAGTTCTCCCAGCACCATTTGTTAAAGAGGCTGTCTTTTTTCCATTGGATGTTCTTTCCTGCTTTGTCAAAGATGAGTTGGCCATACGTTTGTGGGTCTAGTTCTGGGGTTTCTATTCTATTCCATTGGTCTATGTGTCTGTTTTGGTGCCAATACCATGCTGTCTTGATGATGACAGCTTTGTAGTAGAGGCTAAAGTCTGGGATTGTGATGCCTCCTGCTTTGGTCTTCTTCTTCAAAATTCCTTTGGCTATTCGGGGCCTTTTGTGGTTCCATATGAATTTTAGGATTGCTTGTTCTAGTTTCGAGAAGAATGCTGGTGCAATTTTGATTGGGATTGCATTGAATGTGTAGATAGTTTTGGGTAGTATTGACATTTTGACAATATTTATTTTTCCAATCCATGAGCAGGGAATGTCTTTCCATTTCTTTAAATCTTCTTCAATTTCCTTCAGAAGCTTTCTATAGTTTTCAGCATACAGATCCTTTACATCTTTGGTTAGATTTATTCCTAGGTATTTTATGCTTCTTGGTGCAATTGTGAATGGGATCAGTTTCTTTATTTGTCTTTCTGTTGCTTCATTGTTAGTGTATAAGAATGCAACTGATTTCTGTACATTGATTTTGTATCCTGCAACTTTGCTGAATTCCTGTATCAGTTCTAGCAGACTTTTGGTGGAGTCTATCGGATTTTCCATGTATAATATCATGTCATCTGCAAAAAGCGAAAGCTTGACTTCATCTTTGCCAATTTTGATGCCTTTGATTTCCTTTTGTTGTCTGATTGCTGATGCTAGAACTTCCAGCACTATGTTAAACAGCAGCGGTGAGAGTGGGCATCCTTGTCGTGTTCCTGATCTCAGGGAAAAAGCTTTCAGTTTTTCCCCGTTGAGGATGATGTTAGCTGTGGGCTTTTCATAAATGGCTTTTATGATCTTTAAGTATGTTCCTTCTATCCCGACTTTCTCAAGGGTTTTTATTAAGAAAGGGTGCTGGATTTTGTCGAAGGCCTTTTCTGCATCGATTGACAGGATCATATGGTTCTTCTCTCTTTTTTTGTTAATGTGATGTATCACGTTGATTGATTTGCGAATGTTGAACCAGCCCTGCATCCCAGGAATGAATCCCACTTGATCATGGTGAATAATTCTTTTTATATGCCGTTGAATTCGATTTGCTAGTATCTTATTGAGAATTTTTGCATCCATATTCATCAGGGATATTGGCCTGTAGTTCTCTTTTTTTACTGGGTCTCTGTCTGGTTTAGGAATCAAAGTAATACTGGCTTCATAGAATGAGTCTGGAAGTTTTCCTTCCCTTTCTATTTCTTGGAATAGCTTGAGAAGGATAGGTATTATCTCTGCTTTAAACGTCTGGTAGAACTCCCCTGGGAAGCCATCTGGTCCTGGACTCTTATTTGTTGGGAGATTTTTGATAACCGATTCAATTTCTTCGCTGGTTATGGGTCTGTTCAAGCTTTCTATTTCCTCCTGATTGAGTTTTGGAAGCGTGTGGGTGTTCAGGAATTCGTCCATTTCTTCCAGGTTGTCCAATTTGTTGGCATATAAGTTTTCATAGTATTCCCTGATAATTGTTTGTATCTCTGAGGGATTGGTTGTAATCATTCCATTTTCATTCATGATTTTATCTATTTGGGTCATCTCCCTTTTCTTTTTGAGAAGCCTGGCTAGAGGTTTGTCAATTTTGTTTATTTTTTCAAAAAACCAACTCTTGGTTTCATTGATCTGCTCTACAGTTTTTTTAGTTTCTATATTGTTTATTTCTGCTCTGATCTTTATTATTTCTCTTCTTCTGCTGGGCTTAGGCTGCCTTTGCTGTTCTGCTTCTAGTTCCTTTAGGTGTGCTGTTAGATTTTGTATTTGGGATTTTTCTTGTTTCTTGAGATAGGCCTGGATTGCAATGTATTTTCCTCTCAGGACTGCCTTTGCTGCGTCCCAAAGCGTTTGGATTGTTGTATTTTCATTTTCGTTTGTTTCCATATATTTTTTAATTTCTTCTCTAATTGCCTGGTTGACCCACTCATTCGTTAGTAGGGTGTTCTTTAACCTCCATGCTTTTGGAGGTTTTCCAGACTTTTTCCTGTGGTTGATTTCAAGCTTCATGGCATTGTGGTCTGAAAGTAAGCATGGTATAATTTCAATTCTTGTAAACTTATGAAGGGCTGTTTTGTGACCCAGTATATGATCTATCTTGGAGAATGTTCCATGTGCACTCGAGAAGAAAGTATATTCTGTTGCTTTGGGATGCAGAGTTCTAAATATATCTGTCAAGTCCATCTCATCCAATGTCTCATTCAGGGCCCTTGTTTCTTTATTGACCGTGTGTCTAGATGATCTATCCATTTCTGTAAGTGGCGTATTAAAGTCCCCTGCAATTACCACATTCTTATCAATAAGGTTGCTTATGTTTATGAGTAATTGTTTTATATATTTGGGGGCTCCGGTATTCGGTGCATAGACATTGATAATTGTTAGCTCTTCCTGATGGATAGACCCTGTAACTATTATATAATGTCCTTCTTCATCTCTTGTTACAGCCTTTAATTTAAAGTCTAGTTTGTCTGATATAAGTATGGCTACTCCAGCTTTCTTTTGGCTTCCAGTCGCATGATAAATAGTTCTCCATCCCCTCACTCTCAATCTAAAGGTGTCCTCAGGTCTAAAATGAGTCTCTTGTAGACAGCAAATAGATGGGTCTTGTTTTTTTATCCATTCTGATACCCTATGTCTTTTGGTTGGCGCATTTAATCCATTTACATTCAGTGTTATTATAGAAAGATATGGGTTTAGAGTCATTGTGATGTCTGTATGTTTTATGCTTGTAGTGATGTCTCTGGGACTTTGTCTCACAGGGTCCCCCTTAGGATCTCTTGTAGGGCTGGTTTAGTGGTGACAAATTCCTTCAGTTTTTGTTTGTTTGGGAAGACCTTTATCTCTCCTTCTATTCTAAATGACAGACTTGCTGGATAAAGGATTCTTGGCTGCATATTTTTTCTGTCTAGCACCCTGAAAATCTCTTGCCAATTCTTTCTGGCCTGCCAAGTTTCAAAAGAGAGATCAGTCACGAGTCTTATAGGTCTCCCTTTATATGTGAGGGCACGTTTACCCCTTGCTGCTTTCAGAATTTTCTCTTTATCCTTGTATTTTGCCAGTTTCACTATGATATGTCGTGCAGAAGATCGATTCAAGTTACGTCTGAAGGGAGTTCTCTGTGCCTCTTGGATTTCAATGCCTTTTTCCTTCCCCAGTTCAGGGAAGTTCTCAGCTATGATTTCTTCAAGTACCCCTTCAGCACCTTTCCCTCTCTCTTCCTCCTCTGGGATACCAATTATGCGTATATTATTTCTTTTTAGTGTATCACTTAGTTCTCTAATTTTCCCCTCATACTCCTGGATTTTTTTATCTCTCTTTTTCTCAGCTTCCTCTTTTTCCATAACTTTATCTTCTAGTTCACCTATTCTCTCCTCTGCCTCTTCAAGCCGAGCTGTGGTGGTTTCCATTTTGTTATGCATTTCGTTTAAAGCGTTTTTCAGCTCCTCGTGACTGTTCCTTAGTCCCTTGATCTCTGTAGCAAGAGATTCTCTGCTGTCCTGTATACTGTTTTCAAGCCCAGCGATTAATTTTATGACTATTATTCTAAATTCACTTTCTGTTATATTATTTAAATCCTTTTTGATCAGCTCATTAGCTGTTGTTATTTCCTGGAGATTCTTCTGAGGGGAGTTCTTCCGCTTGGTCATTTTGGATAGTCCCTGGCGTGGTGAGGACCTGCAGGGCACTTCCCCTGTGCTGTGGTGTATACCTGGAGTTGGTGGGCGGGGCCGCAGTCAGACCTGATGTCTGCCCCCAGCCCACCGCTGGGGCCACAGTCAGACTGGTGTGTGCCTTCTCTTCCCCTCTCCTAGGGGCGGGATTCACTGTGGGGTGGTGTGGCTCGTCTGGGCTACTTGCACCCTGCCAGGCTTGTGATGCTGGGGATCTGGCGTATTAGCTGGGGTGGGTAGGCAAGGTGCTCGGGGGCAGGAGGGGCAGGCTTAGATCGCTTCTCCTTAGGTGATCCACTTCAGGAGGGGCCCTGTGGCAGCGGGAGGGAGTCAGATCCGCTGCCGGAGGTTTGGCTCCGCAGAAGTGCAGAGTTGGGTGTTTGCGCGGAGCGAGCAAGTTCCCTGGCAGGAACCGGTTCCCTTTGGGATTTCGGCTGGGGGATGGGCGGGGGAAATGGCGCTGGCGAGCGCCTTTGTTCCCCACCAAACTGAGCTCTGTTGTCAGGGGGCTCAGCAGCTCTCCCTCCCTTTGTCCTCCAGCCTTCCCGCTTTCCGAGCAGAGCTGTTAATTTCTGACCTCCCAGACGCTAAGTCGCGCTTGCTGTCGGAACACAGTCCACCCGGCCCCTCCGCTTTTGCAAGCCCGACTCGGGGGCTCTGCTTGGCCGGCGAGCCGCCCCTCCGCCCCGGCTCCCTCCCGCCAGTCCGTGGAGCGCGCACCGCCTCGCCGCCCTTCCTACCCTCTTCCGTGGGCCTCTCATCTGCGTTTGGCTCCGGCGACTCTGTTCTGCTAATCCTCTGGCGGTTTTCTGGGTTATTTAGGCAGGTGTAGATGGAATCTAAGTGATCAGCAGGATGTGTGGTGAGCCCAGCGTCCTCCTAAGCCGCCATCTTGCCCTACTCTCTCTTTTGTTTTAAATTTGTGTGTCCTTACAAATCCAATTATGTAATTTATTTCTAAGAATTGAATGCATGATCTCTCTCTCTCTCTCTCTTTCACACTAATACATAAATGCAGATATACATACATATAACATGTTTGTATGCACATACACACTATGTGTGGGCTTATATGTATGTGTGAAAGTACAATCTCAGTGGGGTTTTTTAATCCTTTTCCATCCCCTTGGAAATGTATAATGTTACACAGTATATAACCTTTTGGAGAACTTGCCGAGCACTCTGAGGGATATTTTGGCAACCACAGAAGTGCTGATTAGACTGTATTATAAATTATCCAAGATGGGTATTTTTTTCTTCCCAGAGGGAGTAATTACAGAGTAAAAATAATATGAAAGGCAAAAGGTCATTCACCATGTATCCCAAGATTCTAGGAGTTATGACCTTTTTTAATCTTATGTAGATAAAAGTGAATTTTTTTCCTATATAGTATACTGACTCTATCAATTGAGCCATATCATGTATAGCAATGGTATAGCTTCAGGCTGTTAGTCAGATATTTACATTTTGAATCATACCCTTTAAAGTTTCTCCCAAATGTTCTTCAAGCCTATAAGGAATGGCAGCTTTCATAAATAACAGGTAAATGAAGGTTCATATGCAATTATTATACAGAGATGTAATATATAATTATTTATGGACTATAGACTCTCAGTTTTTAAGATTCTTAAAGGTAATTTTATATGTTATATGTCTTTATGAGTGGTATTTGCATTTTTGTTAGAATTAATATTTAGAGTAAGTTTTGTCTGATATCTTTTCTTATTTTAGAATAATTCAATATATTTCCTCCCATGGCTAATCACACTATACTAAAAATGTCACACATAAGTATACTACATTGGATTAAAGTTACAAATGTGCATATGAATGTTATGTTTATGTTAAGCACAAATATTAATAAAGCGCGTAAGCTTTAAATACACACAAGGCTCTTTAGAAGGAGCCTGGTCCCAAAGAGCTTAGATTCTTTGAAATTATTTAATTCATGGCAAGTCTATTTTTTATATTCTTTATGATCTTTATTATCATGTCAATCCAAGTCATTGAGTTAATCTCCATTTATCATTATATATATACATGTATATATGTGCATATATATTTCCAATTACTTCTATTAATCCTATAATTCTCTCACTAGAATATCACCTTAGATACACAGACACACACTCAGAGGTTTTATTTTCCAATTTGCTGATATTTCTTATCTTATAGAGATGATCATTATTCATTCTCTTTTTCGATTCACCTATTGATGGATACTTGAGTTGTTTCCATATCTTGGTCATTGTGATTAATGGCTACAGTGAACATATTAATATAGGCATCTCTTTGAGATTCTAATTTTAATTCTTTGGGATGTGTACCTAGAAGTAGAATTGCTGGATCATATAGTAGTTCTACTTTTTTTTTTTTTTTGAGGAAACTCCATACTATTTTCCATAGTTGCTGCACCATTTTAAGTTTCTGCCAAGAGTCTACATGGGTTCCAGTTTCTCCAGAACCATACCAACACCATTTATCTTTTGTGTTTTGATAATAGTCATTCTACTAGGTGCGAGGTGACGTCTAAATGTAGTTTTGAGGGCGCCTGGGTGTCTCAGTGGCTTAAGCATCAGACTCTTGATTTTTTTAAATTTTTTTTTCAACGTTTTTTATTTTTTTATTTTTTTTATTTTTGGGACAGAGAGAGACAGAGCATGAACAGGGGAGGGGCAGAGAGAGAGGGAGACACAGAATCGGAAGCAGGCTCCAGGATCTGAGCCATCAGCCCAGAGCCCGACGCGGGGCTAGAACTCACAGACTGCAAGATCGTGACCTGGCTGAAGTCGGACGCTTAACCGACTGCGCCACCCAGGCGCCCCCAGACTCTTGATTTTAGGTCAGGTTATGATCTCATAGTTTGTGAGATCAAGTCCCTCATCAGGCTCTGAGCTGATCTTTCGATTCTCTCTCTGCCTCTTTCTCTCTCTCCTTACCGCACTTGAACTCTTTCTAACTAACTAACTAACTAAATATATGTTTGAATTGCATTTCCCCATTTCCCTGATAACTAATGATGTTGAGCATCTTTTATGTAATTGTTGGCTATTTATATGTCTTCTCTGGAGAAATTTCTGCTTAAATGCTTTGCTAGTTTTTTAATTCCCCTTTTTTTTCCTATTGACTTGTAGAAGTTTCTTACATATTTTGGAAATTGACCTTTTATTAGATCTATGGTTTGGAAGTGTTTCCCCCCATTCTGTAGGTTACCTTTTCATTCTGTTGATTGTCTCCTATGCTGTGCAGAAGATTTTTAGTTTGATGTAGCCCCACCCATTTGATGCTTGTGCTTTTGATGTCATATCCAAGAAGTAATTGCTAAGCTGATGTCAAGATTTTCTGTATTCACCTTTATTTCTTTAAGGAATTTTACATTCTTGAGACTTACATTTATATTGTTGACTCATTTTGAGTTGATTTTTGTGTATACTATAATGTAGAGGTCCAATTTATTTATTAATTTATTTTGGATGCATATATCTAGTTTTCCTAATACCATTTGATAAAGAAACTGTTTACTCTTGGCACCCTTATCACAGGTCAGCTGACCTTATATGCATAGGTTTAATTCTGGGCTCCCTATTCTGTTTCATTGGTCTATATGTCTATTTTTATGCTGGTACCATACTGTTTCAATTACCGTAGCCATGTAATATATTTTGGAATCAGGAAGTTTGACGCTTCTTGCTTTGTTTTTTTTCTCAATTGCTTCATCAATTCTGTGTCATTTGTAGTTCCCTAGTCTCAGAGATTTGTTCTATTTCTGTGAAAAAAAAATGCTAATAGAATTGTGATTGAAATGGCATAGCATGACCTGCAGATTGCTTTAAGTAGATTTTTCGAGTATTATGTTAGCTATGGGCTTATCATTATGACCTTTATTAAACTGAGGTACCATCATTCTATCATTCTATCATTCTAGACACACACACACACATACACACACACACACACACACACATATGTGTCTGTAGTGGAATATCACGCAGACTTTTGAAAAAGAATAGGGGCACCTGGGTGGCTCAGTCAGTTAAGTATCCAAGTTCGGCTCAGTTCATGATCTCACGGTTCGTGAGTTCAAGCCCCGCAACAGGATCTGTGCTGACAGCTCAGAGCCTGGAGCCTGCTTCAGATTCTGTGTCTCCCTTTCTCTCTGCCCCTCCTCTGCCCATGCTCACTCGCTCGCTCTCTTTGTCTCTGTCTCTGTCTCTCTCCAAAATAAATAAAACATATTTTTTTTAAAGAAGAGAGTCCACCATGTGTGACATGGGTGAATCTACAGAACATCATCTAAAATAAGTCACAGAAGGACAAATACTACATGATTCCACTTATACAAGGTATCTAAAATAGTCAAACTCATGGAAGCATAGAATTGTATCATGATTGTCAAGGGCAGGGGACTGAAGGAAATGAGAAGTTGTTTTTTGATGGGCATAAAATTTCAGTTATGCTGGATGAATAAATTGTAGAGATCTTCCACACCACAGAGTAACTATACTTTACAATACAGTGTTGTGCACTTCAAAATAGGTTAACAGGGTAGATCT
Source organism: Prionailurus bengalensis (assembly GCF_016509475.1). Taxonomy (NCBI): domain Eukaryota; kingdom Metazoa; phylum Chordata; class Mammalia; order Carnivora; family Felidae; genus Prionailurus; species Prionailurus bengalensis. The sequence continues at coordinate 225,065,930 of NC_057343.1, forward strand.
CATGTTCAGCCTTTTTACCACAAAAGCAAAATAAAACAGAAGCAAAAGACACAAGAAAATTAGTAACTTGATTTTGGTGATGCTACTGCCAGTGTTTTGTGTACTTATACCCATGAAACTGTACATATTAAATATGTTCAGGTCTTTGTATACCAAGTGTACCTCAATGAAGCTGTGTTGTTGAATTTTTCTTTCAAGAGCCTCACCATAATTATCGTCTTGGAATTTTATAGTATTTTTTATGTACCTGGCTATTTATACAGTCCTTAGAAGTTCTAAAAAATATTCTAAACATCTTCTGACTTCTGAATAAATCTTACCTGTCAGCTATTTTCTAGTTATTAGGAGACAATTTGAATATTATTTACAATTCACAAACTCTCAACTATATGAAAAAATAAATATTGAAATATTAATCTTAATACACTCTATTTTGCCTAATGGAGCATCGCGAATGGGGAAGAGGTACGATGCTTGCAATGCTTAGAATGTATCAACAAATATCAGGCCTTCCTCTGAACATGATGATCTTCTTCCAGGGATATCCTTCCCCTTATAAGACACAGCCTAAATGTTTCCTGGAATGTGAGTCTTTTATGACTAATTTATACAATTTTTGTAACTTTCTTTGTAAAAACAACCTGCTTTGCAATAACACTAGCATAATAATTTTATGATTGGTTTATTTATTTCTGTGAACTAAGACTTCTTTTGTTTGTAAGTTTTTATCCCAGTTTTAATTGGGTGAGAGTCCTTTGGGAGGCTTACAGAATTGTGGTAGGTTAAGCCATTATTTAGAGACCTTAGCAACCAGGAACTTGACTTCCTAGCCTTTCTACCGTAGAAAGAAAATGTAGGAGATATGTTTGCCTTTTTTTAATCTAATTTTTTAATAGAATAGTGCTCTATTTTATGTAACTGCCTAGGAACATTATGGTGTTTACAGAGATTCTGAAAATTATTATAGCTTCTTTCTGATACTGAATTTTACCCTGAGATTAGGTACTTCGACATGAATTTTGGAAACATGACTATTGTCAGGAACCCCTTCCAACATTTCATACCTTTGCCACCAAAAAGAAACTAAAGGTCTCTCCTCATTCCAGTTCTCACATTTTATGGAATGTTCCCTGTTTGAATCATTGTGACTCAACTGCCAACCTTTCACAAATCAACTGCAAGCAGAAAGGTGAAGTCCTGTAAGAATTTGGGCCTCATGCTCTTTGCAGGTCAATTAAATATGTCAGGAAGGATAGAGTGTTCTGCAATATGACAGATCCTGATAAAACCACATGATTAAGGTCAGAGGATCACGTGTTTCATAGAGGACGGTGGTCTATCCAGGAAATGTTAAGTTGGTGAGGACTATTGAACTAAAAAAAATGTCAGGTAGCATCTCAAATGTTTATAGAAGAGAACTGGGAAAAAATCTTCGTTGAATTTTGAATAAACAGACACATAAATCAAATAGAACTTTAATACAAACAATTGTATCTTTAGAAACAGACTAGATCACTCCACACATTTACCAGATATGTTAACTTAAAAAAATATTATCATACCATAACTAACAAAACATTGGCTTAGGGAAATTATTTTCATATAGGCTCCACATTCACTTATCTGTATAGTCTAATTAAATCCATGCCTAATGTTAAGTCACCATTAATTTAGTCTTGGTTGAAAGTCTTTTATACAATTATATTTTCATTCAAGGTTTCCATTATTTATATTGTTATTTGAGATTTGCTATAAGAAATAAATTGTTTTAATAGATCTGTTTCTAACTGGTCAGTAAAACAATGGTACTGATGTGACCATTATGTTTCTTAGTACCTATTTTATAAGTTTCTATAAAGAGAGTTCTAGGAGGAATTTAGTATCAGGACAAACTCTGACATTTAAAAAAGTTTCTCAGTGTAAATATTTAGTATCAGGACATACTGAAAAATATATGTCTGCATATCGGATCATGAGATTTATAGAGTCAATAGGGTTTTAATGTTTTTTGGCTATGGGATATATATGTAAAATTAATTCAATCACAAATAAGACATCATCCTATGTAGTCATTATATTTATCTTTCTCATCCTTTAAGTTAGTCATTATTTTCATTTTGATGACTTTATTTTATTCAAGACTTTATTGTAAAACCACTTTAAATTCTTTTTAGAAACTGATCAGGAATACAGGGTAATTAAGTGCATAAATACGTTTACTGTCTCTCTGTCATGGCTTATACATTTCATTAAACTTAAGTGTATTGATCAGAATAATAATCATACTTGCAGGTACATTATATTGTTTTCTCTATTTTCACTTTGAATTTCAAGTTTTCTAACTCTTATATTTTAATTTTGCATGCTACATGGAAGGAGAAATGCTTTGGGGATTTCGTTAATACTTGAATAATTTAGTTTTTGCTCCACATAAGAATGCAAATCTGACCTTCATTATCTTTTATCGGTTGCCTATGAATGTAGAGTTAATAAAATATTTTATATTAAGATCCCTACAAATTATTTTTATATAGGTTATTTTACATACACTTTAAAATCTATGTAATCTAGTATTTCACTACTAAGCAGTTTGACATTGAAAATCTGAAAACACATCCATTTTCTATATTACTTAATACAATGTTTGTTTGAATATGTGGTCTAACCATTTTAATGCCTTTTTTCTTTTGAAACTACATTTTTGTGAACCCATTACCATCAGAAAATTTTAATATGAAATATTTTTCAGAGCACTATCAGCTGTATGTTCCTGAGTCAGCTCAAGTTGGGTCAGCTGTTGGGAAAATAAAGGCAAATGATGCAGACACTGGTTCAAATGCTGACATGACCTACTCCATCATTAATGGTGATGGTATTGGGATATTCTCCATCTCCACTGACAAAGAGACCAGAGAAGGGATCCTTTCTTTAAAGAAGGTAAAAAGAGCATACTTTCTCTGATTTAAGCAATTCACCCATTTTTCCATGAATTATCCATAATGGTATGAATAATCCATATTGTCAAGTCATTAATATGTTAAAATATTTCCTCTTTAAGATGTAATTACATTTTAATTATGGCTCTGTCTGACTTTTTGGATCCTGTCTTAGAAAAAAAAATATATATATATATGACATATATATGGAAGATCTGATATAGAATGTACCATGACAACAGGCTTATCGTGAATTCCAGTTCTATTAATGCTCTATTAATGCACACAATATTAATTATTTCATGTTGTACTAAATTATGTAACATTAAGAGATTTTTCTGACTAATGTAAAAATCTTCACCATGTTCACTAACACTCACTAGGATACAGGGTTTTGTTTGACAGTCATGGATTCATCAAGACAGCTCTAGTGGAACCTTTAACCTTCTCCCTGACTCTTTTTCATTGTAAAGAATTTGTAATTGGACTAAATCTATCTATTGCTTTTTGCTTTTAAGAGTACATTATGTTTATCTCATTGTAAAAATGAAATGGAACACAGATATTAGCAAAGAAAGATTTAAATATAACTCCTAATGCAGAATGTCTTAGTCTTTAAATATTGAATGATTTCAGCTTGGAAACCTAGTAACATTCAGATCCCTGGGCTTTGCCTTCATATATTTTGATTCAGAAAGACTGGAGTGCAGATAAGGAATTGGCCTTTTTAGCAAGTACTATAGATTATTCTACTGTAGAATATATTTATAACATAGGTTGACAAATTTTATCCTGGCATGCTACTGTAGATAGTGAAGTGAATTAATCTATGTCTGTCTGTCTGTCTATCATCTATCTATCTTTTTGTCATCTATCTGCATACTTATTTGTGTTTTGTATATACTTTTCTATTTGAACTATATCAATTTTATTAATTCTCCCAATACATATAATCTTATATTGATTAAAATTAAGGATTAACTTATTTTTTAGATGCTACAAAGGGGGCCACAAAGTAGAATTTTTTTTTCATTTTATTTATTTTTGAGAGAGAGCGAGAGAGTGAGAGTGAATAAGGGGCAGAGAAAGAGAGGGAGACAGAATCCCAAGCAGGCTCCATGCTATCAGTCCAGAGCCCAACACAGGGCTTGATCTCATGAACTGTAAGATCATGACCTGAGCCAAGATCAAGAATCAGATGCTTAACCAACTGGGCCATGGAGGCACCCCAGCAAACTGCAATTTAGAGCATGTAAATACTTACAGAACAGTATTCATCACTAGACTATGTAAAATTTTGATGTCTTCACCTAAAATGTTTTATCATTTTAATCTTTCTTTCCTGAATTTGTAACCAGGAATGTTATAAAGCATATAAATGAGTACATGATAAAATGAGGATTTTAATTGGAAGTTGAGAGACTGAATGTGTGTTTTCTATGCAGGTGTGTAAAAGGTCAATAGAGACAAGAAACTTAGGATACTAAAGATAGGATATTGGATTTAAAAAGATGGCTGGGGCAGAGATGACCCTGTGTAGGATCTTGATCAAGGGTAGAAAGAAACAACCCGTGATGGTATGCCTCTATCCCTGAGAAAATCAAACAGGATTTGAAGTAAATGGTTGCAAAGTTTGCAATGATCCAGCTGGTGTGGGGGAGCTGGGGGAGGAGAGCAGTGCTTGCTTTTTGAGCACTAGGTCTTTGTAAAGTAGGAAGTTACAGCATATTTGCAAAAAATGAGGTTGATGGATGGTTTGAATATATGCAGGATCTGAAATACAAGTATAGATTATGCAATTAAGAACACTAGGGATTTTACCACCCCGTATGGCCTCAATCAATTTGATGATGTTCGTGAAAAACAAAGTCAAAATAGTTTATGTACGTATGCGTGCACATATATTTAAATAACATTCTTTATTCAATATCGTGCGCACACACAACAGTTATTTTTCAAGATAAGAATAGTTTCAGTTGTACAAATGGTACTGGTAATGATGATATGTTCAAAATAATCTTTTCACTTTCTTCCATGAATTAGTTTTTTGATGTAGTCTACACTTCTTTCAAGAAGTATTAATGTTTGCGTTTATCTAATTATTTGATCCTTCAGATTATGATTTTGTTTATTATTTTTAATGTTTATTTTATTTTATTTATTTTTTTAATGTTGTATTTATTGAGAGAGCGAGACAGAGCATGAGCATGGGAGGGGCAGAGAGAGGAGGTGACACAGAATTTGAAGCAGGCTTCAGGCTCTGAGCTGTCAGCACAGAGCCCAATGCAGAGCTCGAACCCACCAACTGCGAGATCATGACCTGCGCGGAAGTCTGAAGCCCAACCGACTGAGCCACCCAGGCGCCCCTTTTTCATGTTTATTTTGAGAGAAAGGGAGAGAGAGACAGAGTGTGAGTGGGGGAGGGGCAGAGAGAGAGGGAGACACAGGATCAGAAGAAGGCTGTAGGGTGTGAGCTGTCAGCACAGAGCCTGATGCAGGGTTCAAACTCAGGAACAGTGAGATCATCACCTGACCTAAAGTCTGATGCTCAACCGACTGAGGCACCAAGGTGCCCCAGATTAAGATTATTAATCTGAGTTATTTTATTGCTACATACTGCATGTTATAAACAACTGCAATTTGAAAAATAACCTATGTAACCCAGTGTTTTTTAACCTTTAAGAGGTACTCATTCAGGTGGCAGGAAATGGATAAAACAGTCCTTTAAAACAGGTTTTTTATTTAATCTGTAAGGCAGCTCACCTTAGCCAGCAAGGCAGAACAGCTAATCTTCCCAAAGATCAAAATCAGGGCTGCTTTCTAAATCAGTTTGCAGGGCATCTGCTCATTCCTGTCCATATCATCCCTTTATCAGAAAATTGCCAAGTTGAATTCACAGGTCCGTGGTGTGGTACATTGTAAATACACTTTGATAACTTTCATTCATTGTTTAATGGAGCTTGACTGGGTGGAAAGGGGGGAAAAAAGATAAGGATGAATGCAAGTTGATGCACTCTTTCCTCCGCCATAAACCTCTGTAGCTAGGGATGTGTGTTCTGAGCAGCCTTTTTCTCAGATTCTCTTCTTGTGGTTTCATATCAATTTGCAGTCTGTATGGTACTTGATCCTTTTTTTTTTAATTCAAGGATCCAACCCTATTTGTTCTGACTTTCAGCAAAAGCCATCTGTACTATCTTCATAGTGTTCAGTGTGAAAAAAGATTAATATTATTTTATTTAATAAATGATTTGAAGTGGACCATAGAGTAAACATAGAAAGTTATAAAAGTATTTTTTTCAAGTTTAAGTTAACCCTACAAGAAAAAAGTATGAAATATGTTCAATTAAAACCATACTAGGTCTATGCCAAATAATCACATTTTTGGTTGTTTAGTGGGACGTGTTTAGTGAATTTTTCTTTATTATTCCTTTGCCTTGCATTGACTGATAGAATAAGAATCAGAATATTCCTTGCCATTAGATTGGAAAATTTGGGGCTCTGAACCATAAAGTGCAGCAAGAAAGACATCCCAACCTATTGCAAATGCCCATAAAGGCAAACGCATCTGTGCACTTTTTTTTTAAAGAAGAAATAGATGTCTAATTGTAATGAACTATTTCCAAAATCTGAACATTCTTTAGAGATGAGATTATCAAAAAACTCTTCCAAACTGCTATTTTTATTCTTATAAGGTGCTATCCGGAAAGTACTTCTGTTCAACCAGAAGTTAAAGAGAGGAGTCACATTTCAATTCAGTTAAATCTGTCACTATATTTGAAATGACTTTGACAGAGGACTGCTTTGGGAAAACTTTGTTCTTATATTCATAAATAGGCATGGCCATGAAGTGATAGCTAATAGTTGAAACTACTTTGGATGTGAATTGGCTGTTTTTTACATGTATATTTCTATAATATAATTTACTATGTCAGTTGGAAATTGATAATGCGTTGAAACATCCTGATGAGTTAAGCTGCTCATAACATGGACTATTGGTAAGTTACCATATATATGGAAATTCACACACAATACACATGTAGGCTGTATAAAAATATAAATAACATAATATATAATATATATTGATATATATCACAAAATATACATGTATTTGTTATTTGAAATAAAAAATTCCCATTTATTTTTTCCCATCTTCCAGTGACAGCAAGCAAACATATAATATTTATTTGTATCAACATCTTTGAAATTATCCACACTGAATTACTCTCTTCTGTGCAGAGAAATTTACAACAGGAAAGTTTGTACATGTGTTCTAGTGTCCACAGAATGTCTACCTTCCAGGAAAGATCTCTGACAAGGACCATAAACCATGGCATGATAAGAAAACCTAACTGAAGAAATGTTATTCAAATCCGTGCCATTTTTCTTAGGTTTGGGCAAATATTATAATTTAAAATACATTTTTTCATAAGGCAAAATTTAATAATAGTATCAGTTACTATTTCAGGGATTTAGCCATATTTTTACATGATTTAAAAAAATAATGTTTATTTATTTTTGAGAGAGAGAAAGTAAGAGCAAGAGAGATAGCAGGGCAGAGAGAGAGGGAGACATAAAATCCAAAGCAAGTTCCAGGCTCTGAACTGTCAGCATAGAGCCCAACGTGGGGCTCGAACTCATGAACTGTGAGATCATGACCTGAGCAGAAGTCGGATGCTTAACCAACTGAGCCACGCAGGTGCCCCCTTTTTTTGTATGATTGAAGTGATATTTGCATATATTAAAATGCATTCAGATGTCAATTCCATTCTTATCCCCCACTGTTGCATTATAAAATCTGGATGAGAATGTAATATAAAAATTGGACCAAGGTGAGAGCATAAGAAGTCTCTTCTCGGGGTGTCTGCATGGCTCAATTGGTTAAGTGTTGGACTCTTGATCTCAGCTCAGGTCGTGATCTCATGGTTTCATGAGTTTGGGCCCCACATAGAGCTCTGTGCTGACAGTGTGAGTCTGCCTGAGATTCTCTCCTCTCTCTCTGCCCCTCCCCCAACTCACATTGTGAGTGTAACTCTCTCTTTCTCAAATAAACATTAAAAATATTTTAAATATAAGTCTCTTTTTCTTATTACAACAAAAAAGAAAAGAAAGAAAATTAAAAAAAAGAAATTTTAGGATCTTCTTGAACTCTGAAGTGAATTGATACATAGAGCAACTTGGCTAAAGGCTGTTTTCAGTATCTTTCTACCTATGATGGTTATAGAAGTCCAGAGGAAGACTATACTAGTGTGATTTAATGAAAAGTAGAAGTGATTAATGAGAAACAATTAAAAAGTCTCGAGTATGTAGAGCTGGCCGGAAATTGATTGATGGGAATGATAACCATCTACAGTAATGCAAAATGTGTTAATATTACAGAGGGAAAAGTATTATTTTATACGTTAGAGAGAGCAATGATATGTAAAAGTAATTACTAGAAGTAATAGGATGAAATTAGGAAACGAAAATTTAAAATGAATATTGGAGTCAACTCATTGACAGTGAACTGCATGAGGATATTGAGCAGTAATTAAAGAGAAGTAAGAAAAACCCCAGTGGCTGAGGACATTAAAATCACACGAGGATAAGTTCTTCTGGCATGGGCAGAAGAGATAGAGGAATTTGTGTGAAAAGCATTTAAGTTTCTTAGCTCTGTGTCTGTGAATTAAGGAAATTATAAAGTTCTGGTAGCCGGAATTAATGAAATTATAATTAATGAAGTTATTCATTTTCATGTTATAAACCAATGCTCGAAAAGATGCATGAATGTATCTTCTAATTGTGGGGATATTATAGTCCACCAAAAATCGATTCATCTTCAGTCACCGAATTGGAATATTCTGTTTCACTATTTATGTGCTAGAGATTTCAGATCATCTAGCATAGCACTTAAGGGCGCAACGTATGGAGTCCCACTGCCTGAAATCAAATCCCAAGTATACCACTCATGGGTTGTTGACCTGGCAAGTTTAACTTTTCTGTGCCTTGATTTTTCTCACTTGTAAGTGGGAAACAGTTATAACTCATGGAAGTGTTGTGATGGTTAAGTGAGTTAATATATGTTCATTGTTTAGGTCACACATAGGAGTAAGCTATTCATATTTTAGAAAGAATACAGAAGTTTTCATCTTTCATACGTAAACTGTGTAATAGCACTTTTCTGTACTCTAAATACAGCTATGTTTGAGACTGAGCAAGAGCTATTAATCACCCACCATGTCCTAGGAGTTATGCCAGATACCTGAAATATGAAGATGAATTAGATAATATTCTTTCTCTTAGAGAAAACGGAGTAGATGTGAAACATTATAATAATACAAGATGTCAAATGCTAATGGTATAGGTTTACTTAAATTGTTATGAGCTCACAGATAAGAGAGCCAATTTTTCAAAGCTGAAGGAGGGTCAGGGAAAACTTTGCATGGGAAATTACTTTTAGGCATGCATAGAGCAGTATGTAGCAGAGACTAAGAGAAATAAATGTGAGTTAGTGGCTTTATATTTAACTACATTGTCCTTTGAGCATGGATATCACAGGCAAACAATTTTGAACTTAAAAAAGAGGGGATATTATATGGGGAAATCCATCCTCTAACCAATATAATTGTGGCGTGAGTTATCTAAAAATCTATCTTTCCTAGAAAAACGAAGACAAACACAAAAACAACAACAACAACAAAAACACTTTTATGGCCCACAGCTGCAAAGCTGATGTGTCTGAACACCAAACCTGGAGTCTCATCCTACAAGTGACTGAATTAGAGTGAATGTAAATTGATTAATTTAATTTAATTTTGCATTTCTGAGTACCTACGGAATCCTTCTCAGTACGATTGTAGTAAAACAGAGAACATCACAAGTAGAATTACCCCAGGAATGTTTGGGTGGTTAGAAGTTAGAAAGACAGATATCTTGCATCGAATCATCTAAAATTATCTTTTGTGTATGTTATCCATTGCTGATACCCGCAATTTCATGTGATTAAAGCACATTTAATTTTTCTTTTAAGTTGAGAATTGTCAATACCTACCCATGTTGTATTTGTGGTAATTATAGTACTGACACATACTCTATCAAAAATAATTTTAATTTATGAAATTTGGCAACACAAATCCTTGCATTTGTTAAGTATGGGCTGATATGATAGACTGTGTTTATAATTCAGAGAGCTTGACCCAGTCGAACATGTCCAGAGCATTAAACCCAAGGTAAATTCCATAAAAATGAAAAAAAGCATTTGATCGTGTTCCTAGAATATTTCTTCCTGAACATAAGTGCTAGGTTAGTAATCTCCAGTAGAATGCTTTTGTATAATTTATGCATACCTACTTCTCATATTAAACAGTAAATTGATAATCCAGACTTACAGATTACTAAAAATAGAAAGTTGAAATAAGTTTGCAATTTTGTTAAATTAAATAAACTATATTTGAATTATAAACCTCCATCCCCCACACCAAATATCTTGCTGAGGCAAAATTTATGGAGTAGATAATCGGTGAGCAAATTATCAAAGATTTATTTTTCAAAGAGTCTTCAGATAGTTCTAGATGGAAGATTTCTTTCCTCATTTTTTTTTCTTTAGCTTGAGTGTTTTAATTACTGTTCAGTATGAACGTTTTCAGAATACAGCCAGAAAGACCTCTAAAAGCATGGACAGTTGACATTTTAATATAGAACTGGAAAAAATATCCTTTTCTTATTCTCATGAACAGTCTCTGGCTATATAATACCCCTTATCAAGTTCATGCAATGCCTCATGTTTATGGAGTTATTCTGTATCTGTTTTTATTTTGGTTTAAGGCAGGAAAAATGGATGTTTTGTGTTTTAAAAACTTCAGCCTGACATTTCATGTTTTTGCTTTCTGTGGTAACTCAATAGCCTGGGCAAATTTTCTTTCTTTTGACCATTTTTCCCTCCAGTATCTTCTTATCAAATCAGGCTTTAGATAATAGATTTCACCATTCCTGTTATACTGTTTTTGATATACTATTTTTAAGTAAAAAAAAAAATCTAGTAACTATGGAAAGTACAACCCACTGGCAGAGTTTTAAATAGTTTCCCAGGAACAAATGATTAGGAGGCAATTACGGGAGGATCTGTTTAAAATGTGTGAATGATGAGTATTTGGAGTAGGAAAAATGATATCTATAATCCTAATCTAATATTTATGTACTGTTGCCATGTTAATGCAAAACAAAGAATTAACATACTTTATACATACTACTACAATCTCCAATTTAGCAGATTTTCTATATAAATGAGGTTGTTAAAATGTTGCCATTTACATTAATTTATTTGCTTCTAAAACCCTGTCTCAATCTTAAATAATATTCTCATTCCTTAGTGACTCTAGATGGATCCCTATCCATCCATCAGCCAGTTGTGGCAAACAACTCCTACAAAATGATTGTCACTGCCTTGAGGTAGTTAAATACATGTTAGAGAATCATAAGCATGAAACCATGTGTCCACATAAACAGCCTGTACCTTAGCAGTAGGTAGGCTAGTATTAAGGTAAATGACATCTAAGTTGCCAAGGGACCTGCTAAAAACAAACCAAGAGATGCCTGTCATATTAAATGCACAGCTTGATAGTAATATTTGATAGGGTAGAGGCGGCCAGAATTACCTCTACAAATTTCATTGAGAGTCAGAAAGATGCGTAAGTCTACACCATGAATAAATGGAGATGACTCTTACAATCCTCTGTTATAGTGGAAAAGAGATGTTAAGCATCCCCAGTAAACAAATCCTAGGGGCTTTGTTTTAGTTTTAGTTTTAGTTTTAGTTTTAGTTTTAGTTTTAGTTTTAGTGTCTCAAACACTGAAGTTCAAAGACAGGAGCCTTAATCATTGAAGTTTACCACATGCAGCAGGTTGACTATAACATATTCATCGATTTAAACATATTTAAAACCTGCCAAGGGTGTTGCTTTCCATGAGCAAATACCTGGATTCTGACATCCCATGCTCCTCTGTGCCCAGCAGGGATCATATCCATCTACCCAATCCCTGACAGGTGGTAGGTGTGAGCTGTTTCTAGGATAGACCATTTAGATTCAAATGAGATGTACTGAATTAGCAAAAGACAAATTCTCATTCACTAATGTTAAGGAGATGTTAAGGAGAAAGGGATCAAGGAAGGAAAAGGGGCAATTTATTTGTAATTTAAATTCCCTCAGATAGAAATGACTCACAATTGGTGGAGTCATAAATTGCAGAACCAATGAACACTTCTTTAAAAAATATATATCTTGGGGTGCCTGGGTGGCTCAGTTGGTTAAGTGCCCGACTTGGGCTCACGTCATGATCCCACGGTTCATGGGTTCAAGCCCCGTGTTGGGCTCCATGCTGACTGCTCGGAGCCTGGATCCTTCTTCCAATTCTGTGTCTACCTCTCTCTCTCCCTTTCCCCTCTCTCTCTCTCTTAAAAATAAATAAAAGATTTAAAAAAATAAAAAAATATACAGAAATCTAAAATATACAGTATTTTATCATATATATATGTACACACACACACACACACATATATATACGTATATATGATATATGGCCTACTTTTAAGCATTTAAGTCTTTAATAATTTTTTACATTTTCACTTTGTCTTATAAAAACTTGTAAACTATTGCAGTGACCCAGTGTTATCCGTGTCCCTGAGATGTATGATAGGTTCCAGGTTCTTAATATCTCATTTGGAAATTAAATGATTGTCTTTTCCTTCTATGCAATCTTCAGTCTCTAGGAAGGCCAATTTTCCAAGGCAATTCAGAAGAGATAAGGGAAATAATCATCAGTAGGACTGATCATTGTGTTTATAAAATCCCATTAAGGACATTCTTTCTGATCAGCTTCTCCTTGGCTCTTAGGGTAAAAGAGACTATCTGAGTTGCCCCACAGGAAATAATCGTTCTTATATACTGCCAAGAAAGAAGGTTGCACGGCTGAAGCGTCCTAGTAGAAAATCAGTGCAGAAATAGGGATGAAATTTTTTTCAGTTTCTTCCCATAGGTATTAATCAGGCAGACCAGCATCAGTGGATACTTCACCAGGCTCTAAAACGGCTGACCTCTGGATCCTTTGCACTAACATCGCTCTGAAAACTTGACACTGTTAACCTAAATCTGAGCTCATTTTAGGTCATAGAGTCTATTACATGCATCAAGTCTAAAATTTTGCATTCAGTTATGTGGAAAAGTACTTCCTCTTAGAAACGATACATAGCTGCTTATAGGTACTCTCATATCTGATTTTGTATCATTATCATGTTCATAAAACTAGTATGTCTATGGAATTAAATATACAGTGATATAAATGTCTATTTACCATTTTATATCCTGTAAAGACCATATATTCCTTGGGGAAAAGTCATTTTTATAAGTAAATTCATGACTCTTGACCTATATTATTAATAGAAGAAATATATATATTGGCCAGATGATTTTAAAATAGAAGACAAAAAACCCTACAAAAACCATGAGAAAGTATTGATATGGACTCAAAGCTAAAAAAGCAAATGGTATAAACAAATAAAAAAAGATTTTAATTTTGGACATCTGGATGCCTCAGCTAAGTGTCAGACTCACAGTTTTGTGAGTTCAAGCTGCACATTGTGTTATGCACACCGACCTCCCAGAGGCTGCTTGGGATTCCCTCCCTCTCTCTCTGCTCCTCCCCTGCTCATTCTCTCTCTCAAAATGAATAAATAAACTCAAGAAAAAAGATTATAATTTTAAAAAGTAGATCAAACATCAACATATATTAAAGAAAATGAACACAAAGCAAATACATGAAGTGGTTTTAGCATCAAAATAGAAAATAAATATAATTAATACAATAAAAATAAGATTCAAAAGTCTGTATAAAATATTTTATGAAGATTCTAAGGAAATATTGTTAAATGGGAAACTTAAAATTTATCATATTATAAAATAAAATACCAAGTGTAAAGCCAGCAAGGTGAAAGTAAGATGATGATAGATAAAAATCAATAATACACCATAATTTATTTAAATGCAAAACAAAACCCTATTTTTTAAAGTCAAAAAATTAGCAACAAATATTTTTTTAAGATTGCTAAGGCAGACCTAAGAGAAGGTAGAAGTTACTGGAGACTAAAGATGGTTTGCCTTTGGGAAATAATTTTTTGTTCCTAGTTATTATCATATTTATACCTGTGAAAAATTAAAGTTGATTCAGACTTGAACTTTCATGATTTTTGTTTTAGATGTTATTGTGAAGATGAACTTCATAGTCTGTTGACGAATGGAAATAGATTGACTTAAATCTATCCATGTTTGTTTTAAAGAATGGGAAAAAAGGGCTTGTTTGAAATGTCATGGCACTCATAATAGTGGAAAACTTATTTATATATATTTTTCCCAACAGCCACTGAACTATGAGAAAAAGAAGTCATATACTCTCACCATAGAAGGAGCAAATACACACCTTGATTTTCGCTTTTCTCACTTGGGTCCTTTTAAAGATGCTACCATGCTGAAGATCATCGTTGGGGATGTAGATGAACCACCACTGTTTTCCATGCCTTCTTATGTCATGGAAGTCTATGAAAACGCCAAGATCGGGACTGTTGTTGGCACAGTTTTGGCACAAGATCCTGACAGCGCCAATAGCTTAGTAAGGTATGGGATGCTTTAATCTTTAGACATGTAAAGATCTTTATTGCCTCTTGCAGTAATTTTAAATGAATAAAAGAAAATGTGAAATATTTAATTTGCATGCTAGTTTTGATTAACATAATTAAATTATAATATTAGTTGATTTTTTGAGTAGTGTAGCAGGTGGGTTTCTGTCAGATTTAGCTAACCACCTTGAATGCAGGTAACCCTTGCACAACATGGCCTTGAAGCGCGGAGGTCCACTTGTACGTAGATTTATTATTATTATTTTTTGATAATAGTATTGCAAATGTATTTTCCCTTCCTTATGATTTTCTTTATTTTGTAGTTTATTTACTTATTTTGAGGGGGGAGGGGCAGAGCAAGGGAGAGACAGAATCCTAAGCATGTGACAGCACAGAGCCCAACATGGGGCTTGAACTCATGAACTACGAGATCATAACCTGAGCCAAGATCAAGAGTCAGTTGCTTAACGAACTGAACCCTCAGGTGCCCCATTCCTTACCATTTTCTTAATAATAAATTCTTTTCCCTAGTTACTTTATTGTAAGAATGCAGTATCTAGTATATATAACATGAAATATATGTTAATTGACTATGTTATTGGTAAGGTTTTCAGTCAACAGTAGGCTTAGTATTTAAGTTTTTGGGTAGCCAAAAGTTATATGTGGATTCTCAATTGTGTATGAATGGAAGAGGTCAACACCTCTAAATCCTGCATGTGTCAAGGGTCAGTTGTTTATTGTTCACTACATAGATCACATTTGCCATTTGACTTGATAGATATGAGCACAATTGAATGGAAAAGCTATGTAGAAATCTTGAACTACAAACTAGAGAATCTTGTGTCCTGAGCGATAGGAAATACAGCTACAGTACAAAGCAAGTATTTGGGAATAATATTCATCTCTGACTCCTGTTTCTGTCACAAGATTTGTGGGCATATAGGAAATGTTCTACCCTTCTCTGTAAAACAAAATTAACATCTATATTTTGGGATTATTGTAAGAATTCGTGAAGCAATGCGCATGAAATGCTAAACAGAGTCACTTGCACCTAACAGTCACTCAAAAAATGCTTATTTGTCTAAAGCAGCATAGAGTGCTACTTTGAGAAGTACTTACTTCTTTTTTTTTAGTGTTTATTTTTGAGAGAGAGAGCATGTGCGCGCGCACACACACACACACACACGCACACACGAGTGGGGGAGGGGCAGAGACAGAGGGAGACACAGAATCTAAAGCAGTCTCTAGGCTCTGAGCTGTCAGCATAGAGTCTGACACAGGGCTAGAACTTACAAACTGTGAGATCATGACCTGAGCTGAAGTTGGACATTCAACCGACTGAGCCCCCTAGGGGCCCTGAGAAGTACTTAGCTCTTAAAGACAGGAAGACCGGGGTGGGAATTCTGACATCTTAGTAGCTGTGTGATCTTCTACTCATTCAACCTTGCTGAATCTCAAATATATGAGCAAAGAATAATAATGTTGTTCGAATATGTTGATAGAATTAAGTTAAATTATTATAAAATCCTTAGCACAGTCAGGAAGTGCTCACTAAATATTTTTTTTATTGTAAGATGTCATGCAGTAGTGATCATTAAAGCTCTCCTTGCATGCTCAAAAAGATGTTTTCTTTTTCTTAAAAAAAATAATGTTTTTATTTTTGAGAGAGAGAGACAGAGCATGAGTCGGGGAGGGGCAGAGAGAGAAGGAGATGCAGAATCCGAAACAGGCTCCAGGCTCTGTCAGTACAGAGCCCTACACGGATCTCCAACTCATGAACCGCGACATCATGACCTGAGCCGAAGTTGGACACTTAACCGACTGAGCCACCCAGGCGCCCCTTTTTTCTTTTATTTTCTTTCTTTCTTCCTTTCGTTCTTTTCTTTTCTTTTCTTTTCTCTTCTTTTCTTTTCTTTTCTTTTCTTTTCTTTTCTTTTCTTTTCTTTTCTCTCTTTCTTTCTTTCTCTCTCTTTCTTTTTATCTCAATTTTGATAAAATCAAGAGGTTAGATGCATGGACAACTCTTTAGTTGCCTTGTATTTATACCTTGGATAATCCTAAAAACCTAGAAAGTTTGAAATCTTTAACAAATCAGTCTACTTTCTCCCATCAAGTTTTTATTCTTAGTCTCTTTATTTATTATCTTTTTGAACAGAAGCTATTATAGTACATGTTCTCCTTGATATCTATGTAATGTTTATAAAGGATTTCAATTTCCTTTTTCATAAGCGTTATTATTTCAGTTTTAAAAAGAAATGCCCACAGCACCCATGCATGGACAGAAACAATTCTCTGTGCCCTAATGTGTATATTCAACACTCCTGTTCCATTTGTGAGTACGGAAACAGCACCTTGTCAATGGACAACCCCTGAGCTGGGCATTGCTTGCATTTGCAGGATAGGCAAAGTATATAAAATAATATGCATAAACCCAATTATAATAATTGATAACTGATTAAGGGATGAAAATATGAGTCAATATGTTTAGCTGTCAAATGAGAGGAAAGACCACTATGCTTCATTATTCCATAAAATCCCATATTCCAAAAACATTTTTGACACTTAAATAAAGAGTAAAATTATTCTTACTACATTAAAAACTTAGAGCATTGGAAAAGCTATTTTTAAATGTGTCCATCCTTTACCAAAAGAAGAGAACACAGTTTGAGAATAAAAATATTTGATGTTCTTAGTTTGATGTGAAAATATTTGGTAAACAATTGGTAAGAGTTTCTTTTGAAAATTAGATATTAATGATATATTCTGTAATTTATATTTACAAAACAATCAAATTTTCAAAACATTATGGGTAGAATATATGTTCAAAAAGGTATACAGAAGGGAGGAAAAACTTGAGGTTCAGAGACAAACTTTTCTCAGTGTTGTTCTTTCTGTACCAACGTTCACACAAAAAACCCACTGATTCCATATAGAACAGTGGTTCTCATCTAAGGACAACGCACACACACGCACACCAGGAGATATTTGGCACTATCTCAAGACATGCTTGGTTGTCACAGCTGGGGGAGGAATACTATCATCTGTCACTAGAGGTCAGGGCTGGTGTTGGAACATCCTAAAATTCACAAGAGAGTCCCCACCAGAGAGGCGTTGCTGTTCCAAACTATCAGTAATTCTGAAGATGACATAGAATAAGCCAAACTGGGTTGTGCATTGGTAAAACTGGAGGACTAATTGGGTCACCTGGATGGCACAGTCAGTTAAGCATCTGACTTCGGCTCAGGTCATGATTTTGCAGTTCATGGGTTTGAGCCCCACATTGGGCTCAACGCTTGACAGCTTGGAGCCTGCAGCCTGCTTCAGATTCTGTGTCTCCCTCTCTCCCTGCTCACATTCTATCTCTCTCTCTCTTTCTCTCTCAAAAAATAAATATATATATTTTCATTTTAAATGGAGGACTAAATGGGTGTCTGGGTGGCTTTGTCGGGTAAGTGTCTGGCTTTGGCTCAGGCCATGATCTCGCAGTTCGAGAGTTCAAGCCCTGCGTGGGGCTCTGAGCTGACAGTTCACAACCTGGAGCTGCTTTGGATTCTGTGTCTCCTTCTCTCTCTGCCGCTCTCTGGCTCATGCCCTGTCTCTGTCTCTATCTCTCTCTCTCCAAAATGAATAAATATTAAAAATAAAAATAAAGAAAAATGAAGGACCAATTATACTCCTGGAAAGCAATTCTGAAAAGATATATTTGAGGACTGCAAATCAGTATGTATGTCTTACATACATGCATAGCCATGTGGATGTTTCAGCATATACATTTTATTAAATAAAATAAATTATTTATATATAATAATTGCACCATAAGATTATTGATTGCCTCAGTAATTGCACTATGTTATTAGAAGCTTTTAATTGAACACTTGCTATGTTAGATACATTCTCCCAGTTTCTGGGATGCAAAGATGATTGGTATATTGTCTCCAAATGCTAATATTGAGATGTAGGAAGCCATTAACATATACATTATTCTTTTCGCTTTGTTTTGGTTAGAAAACTAAAATGAATCCTTCCAAAGCTGCCTTAAAATAATTAGACTCCATAGCTGCTGTTTGGGGGCATAATTTACATAATATTTATTCCTTATTTTAATAAAAATGTGTCATTCACATGGGCCTCTAGGTGTAAACAGTGAATAGAAGACAGAAAACATTAACAAACACAAAAGCAAGCTATACTTCCACCTTTCTCAGGGACCAAATGTTTGTACTAATTAAGGAAAGTACTTTGAAAAGATGTATCTTGCAATGAGCCCTGAAATGCAATTAACTCCCAGTTTGTAGAATTGATAATGAAAGGGAGTGTGAGTCTTACAGGCATTGGTGAAAAGCTTCCTGACTTCAGTCTTTGTGTTTCCATTTTCTAAACTATTAGTAACATTCTCCAGATTTCTAAGAACATACCATGTCTAGCTTTTGTCTCTTTTAACTCAAAACAAGAATGTGCAATTTGCAGCAATATAACCATCACTTTAAAAAAAAATAGAATCAGGACCAGGCTATTTGCTAGCAATGTAGAAACCCTTGATTTAAGCAGACTGTACTCATTTCCCAGTGTATTACAAATGGAATTTATGAATTTCTTGAATAGCTACTGAGAGATGAACAATCCTATGTTGGACATGAGAAGTGAGAGAGCTTTCTAGAAATGTGACCTTATATCATGTGACCTTTTAATGGCACATTAAAAATAGTGACTGTTCTTTGCTTGCTATCTGTGGGCCAGGGGCTTTAAGTAGCATGCTAAATGCTCTTGAAAGAAACCTAAAGTGTCTATGTTATTCATCCCATTCTACAGACGAAGAATTGAGGGCTCAGAAAGTTGAGTCATTTGGTCAAGTTCACATAGCGATAAAGTGGCCGACTCCAAATTTAGATCCAGTTTTACTTTACGCCCAAAACCCCGTTTTTTAAAAAGCAGTAGTATTTGGCCTCCCATATATCTCAACTTACCACTAATAACAGCAACAACAAAAGCTGCATTTACAGAAGTCACATATCATAAAGTAGGAAGCAGATGATTACACGTTTAGAAAGCCCATTGATTGAATTCCAGTACTTGCCATCTTGTATTTGTGTGGATGCATTTCACACGCTAGGAAAAGAAATACTGAAGACAGTCGAGTCTCATTTTAACTCTTGGCATCTCAGAAGCAAAACTGTTCTTAATTTTAGAGTTTCCTCGTATTGTAAAGTCTAAGACATACGCTACTTGATCTAGTGCAACAGTAAGAAAATTACAGAAGTCCTCAATATTTCTCATAGAATGAAGAGCTTTTGTATAAATTTATATGAATAAGTATAGTCCCCCCAACTTTCCTTCTTTTCCACTGTGATTCATAATCTGATTTTATCTATATATTACCTTATTGTTAAAATTTTTAATGTTTTCTGTGTATAATAACCGTAAAGCAACCAGAAGGAAATATTAATTGTGCATAATTGTGTCAAATGCTCAGCATGACACTTTTTAGGAACAATACCCTATTTATATGCTAATATAAGAAACAAAAGAAAATTTTGATCAGACTTGGAAATATTGCCAAATTTTTAAAAATTTGCTAAAATAGCTGAAGTGTTTGATCAGTCACTTTTGAGTTTAGTTCTAGATTTAGTGAACAAATGCTTCCTGTATATTTACTGCATCCTTATAATGGTGCCTTTGTTTTTCCTATGCATTTCTAAATTTTCACATAGTTTGTGATGAGATAGGAGTTAGGAATACTTCATTAATTTGGAATGCCATAACAGCAAAAAATAAGAGATACGTCAAAATAATGACAAAGTCATGTCGCAAAGTTGAAAAGTAGAGTCAAAAAATATTGAAGGAGGCTTGCATGTAGGATTCATATTCAAGGAAGGAAGATGAAAAATAAGCAGAAAATGTGTTTCAAACGTATTCATGTGAAAAATATCATCTGATATACAATGGGTTTTTATTATACAGGCAAAATTTATTTATAAAACTTTAGCTTATTATAAGTCAAGAATACCTTACCTGGATCATTAATAGCAAGCCCTCATCCACCCTCATCAAAACTATTATAGTCTTCTAATACAAAGACAACTCATTAGGGACATTTCATGCAAACAGGGCAGAGATAGAGAAAGCAAGCTCCCACTTAAAATCAGAAGTCTTTGTCCATGACTTGTGTTTTATAATTGTATCACGTTATATATAGTTAGCACATTTACACTAATAACTTGACCATTAAATGTCATGTGAATATGACATTTGAGAATGTAACGGGACCTAAAGATGACTGATGGGACCCTGTTCTTATATAGATGCAAATATCTGTAGACTAAGAAGGTTGAATGATTCACAGAGCTAACTAATCACAGAGACTGGATAAGAATGTGGTCACTTTGACCATGCTTCAATAAAGATACAGAAGACTCCTGCAGATTTTTCCAGTCGGGGGCCCAAATTTATCTAACAGCTTTGTTTGTGGTGGCAACCACTCCAAACCACAGTCATGACCCCAGAAGAAGAACTTATTTTCTGGGTGAGCCTGTGTAACTCATTTAGCCCTGGAATGAAAACTTAAACCCTGGCTTAGTGACACTGTGCTAGTCTACTGACTGGAAACAAAACACCCAAATAGAAATTTTTCAAAGAAATAATAAGTGCTTATCATGGTTCCATAGCATTCTAAAACTCAGGATTATTGGAATTTCTGATATCTCAGTTACGTAGAGGCATGAATAAAAGAGGGAAGCATCGTATTTGTGCAGAGATTTTAATTCTTTAGATAGTGTTGTTTCATTGGATCAAAGTTTTGGTTAAGGAAGTTAAAAAGCTTTCTAAAGTATATGTGTGCTATATGTGCTCCCCATTTTATTGATCACAATACACACTATGAAGTTGCAAATGGTACTTGTGTTTATTTTTTTTTTCAGAAAGATTATTTTCTGGATGTGTAGATTGTGGAGTAAATTGTATCTCCAGAGTAAGCTACGGGAACCTTAAATCCTTTAATGAATCTAAGCTATCCTGCAGATGTGTGACTTTTGGTTAAATTAAAGATGAAGCCACATCACTATAATATCCCACAGGGTGTATATTGATTAAACTTTATCCCATCTATTGATCATAGTCAGTAAAACTTACAAAAGCTGCTGTTGGGGAGGCAAAATCTTAAATAAATTTGCTTTACCACTCACATTCTGTATCTAGAAGTATCTAAAATATGGCAACAGGAAGAGGTCTCCTAAACTTCAAGCCAACTGATATTTCTCTATGTAAATCACTGTAAAAATAGATTTCCATTACATAAGTTTTAAATTAATTTCTTATAGTGAAATGGACAGACTATAATGAAAGTAATAGGTGCCTCTGAGGACCGAAATTTTATTATTGAAATGAAAAATAACTTTCCAGTGCACTTTAACATGACTAATAATTATCTTGAGTCTATGCCTACATAATCAAAGGGAAATTGAGTGTCAGATGACGAACTGGGTAATTTGTTTAAAGTTGCTTCTGTTAAGAAAAATACTTGAATAAAAGGAATCATTACTGAGATTCACTGTTTGCTGTGGCTGTAACTTGTCTGCAGATTTGTTGGTCCACAAATTCTAATTTGAATAATGAACTTTCATCATATTTCAGTGTAATGCATTTTCTCTTATTTCATGAATACATATTTACTAGAAATATGAAATGATGCATATGTTGTATGACAGGAAAGAAGGTAGTTGTAGGGATAAAAATTATAACCCAGAATTGTACATGATGATGGCAACTTTGCAAGAAAATCTCCTATGCCTGATGTGCATTATGCCTATGCATATGCCTGTCTCCTATGCCTATGCCATTTATGTGCCAGGGGGAAATTAGTTAAAGTTTGACTAGGGAACTGGTCCAGTTAGAGGGTTCTTAAGGACTATTGGCGAAATCTGAGCTGGCATAAGCTTAAATTGTATTTACTCTAGTCTATAGCCAGGAGATTACTAGTTCCTCACAGACAGCATCTTATTGATCATTGATCATAAAATTTCACAAGTAGCATTGAATATAGATGTTTTCTTGGTGATAATTTCACTAAGGATGCAGTGAGCATTTAGTGGTGGTAGGGATACAATGGTGTGTCATAATCATCGTATTAGAGTCAAACTTGTATCTGTCTCAACATTTCCTCCCTCCTACTACCCCTTTGACCACATATGTCTGTATATTTGTCCAAGGAATTAACTAGACATACTATGGAGTGTCACAATATTACAGCTTGAGATAATATCCAGAACTATGAGTTCATTGAAATATTGTGGGAAGTATAAATGGATCTGTCCTTTTAACAGTATTTAGATATCTCTCGATCACAGAGGAAAATAAATTAAGTTCTCATTCTTATAAAAAAAAAGTTGTTTGTTTCCTGAATGATTCTAACAAATTTCAAATGTGTATGTATAAAGGATATTAGGAATCCATAAAAAAATTCTCTCTATATGAAAACATACTGCTCTAGATAAGTAAAATATGATGACTTATTAGACTGATTATTTCTACCAAATGTATATAAAAGAAGTAAAGACTCCTATGGAATGCCTTAATTAATTTCACTTTAGGTATTAACAGGGTCTTCTTAATATTGTTGAATAATCGGTTAGTTTGGTTAGTTTATTCATTCACTTATGAGGCAAAGTCATACACCTATGCTACTCTGGGTGAAAGGAAAAAGAGCTTTACTCTCATATAGTTTCCAAATAAAATGACTCATGTGCACTGAGTAAGGAATTACGAATAATTTAATTTTCTGATAGATCTTTTAGAAACAAACAGTAGTTATTGCTATTTATGCGGAGGAACTTCTTCATTCAATAATAATCCTTATTCAGATCCTGTTGTGCTTACATCACTTTCCAGAAAAAACAAAACAGAAAAGAACAAACAAAAAAAAAAAACACTTCCTGTTTGTGAACTTTCTCAAGGTTTCCAAGAGAAAAAACCTTCCTAAAAGGCATTAAAACAAATGAAATTTCTCTATTGAGGCCTATCATTTGATACTCAAACATAAAATCGTTTCAAATATTATCCTGTATGATCCTCACAATAAAATTATGACGTAGGTCATATCTGCATTTTGCTTACAAAGAAAGCTCAGACAGGTGGTGATACATTAAGTTATAGAGCTAAAAAGTGGTTTAGCTTGATGAACATCATTCACTTGGTTTCCAGACTTGTGTTAATTTCCTTACTGTGTAACACCATTTTCACACATGCTAGATCTATTTTAGAAACAAATTTCCAAAGACTTCATCTTTGCATTCTGAATAAATCAAGGCCAGGACCTACAGCTTGTACACAGAGTAGAAGAATATAGATGTTTTCAAGGGGTCTGAAGAGGTTATTGCCTCTAAGGTATATGGAAATTGGGAAATTTGTTCTTGGGAAAAGCCCCTACAACATTCTTCTTTTTTATCTGTGCATCTTCAAGAGCCTATCTATTCATTTAGCCTTTAAAAATGCACTGCGAGTTGAAGTTTCCCCACCAAACACCTCTAGTCACCTCTGCTACAAAGAGCGCTGTTCCATTTTCTCACCGGCTTAGTTGAAGATATGATTAAATCATATAAATATGCTATACATACAAATATATTTTATTTTAAAGTAAGCTCTTATTACTCAAGTGTAACACTATGTGTAAGGGCAATAATATTGATTGGAGCACTAATCTATGGGTGAAGGAAAGAACTTCTTTCTTTATAGTATCTACAAGCGACAGTAGGAAGCTTCTCTTTCTCTTTTTCTCTTGCTAGGCCAGTAGCCAATACCAGAAGAATAGTGGTCTGAAAAGTGCCACCCAGTTTTGGTGGCACTAAGATATCTCACTGTGTCTCTCTCTCTCTCTCTTAGTTTTAAATTTTGTACCTTCTCGATGATCTATAATGTACCTCTCCCTAATGCTTACCCTTCAAGACAGATCAAAACCATGTCTAAAGTCTTGTATTGCTTACAATTGTACTATTCTGTCTGATTTTAAACTCTGAGCATCAATCATGTTAGTTTGCAAATAATTTCTTTTCCTTTTCTTGCCTGTTTGCTTAACTAAATCATGTCTAAGTAATTCCCAGTTCTTACTTCCTCTCTTTGAATATCCCTCATTCCTTTCTTGTACTCCTTCAAATAAATATTTCTTAATGAATAAAGCCTTAAATATTGCCTACTTCTTTTTTAAAGGGAGCTTGCAAATATTACTTAATGCACTTATATTCTATTTTAATCTCTTGCCCTAACTAGCTCCTTGATGTTGGATAAAATTCTTCATCACTCCATACCTCAGTTTCTTCCTCTGTAAAAAAAAAGGGCTATTAATAGTACCCAACTCATGCAAACTGTTTTCAGTTTGCAGTGAACTAACACTTAAAGCACAATATGGTACACCATGAAAGCTCCATGAATGTGACCTTTCTTTACCTCGTTTTAGATAGCTTTTGTAAATAACTCGTATATGTGTGTTTCCTTCAAGTCTTAAATATATCATCTTGGTATAGTCTTAGATGAAGAGAGAAAGTAGAATTTGAAGAAAAATATATTTAAACATCTTGCCAAGTTACATATACTCTTGTCTCAGTTTACACTGGTTACTTTATTATACCAATGGACTAGAATATTAAAAAAATACTTCTCAGAACTTTAATTTCTCAAGTTTTATCATTAATCCCAATTTAGAATTTACATCATCTACACAAATGGCTACTTGATTTTCTGTTTGCTGGATATCCCTGAAAATGCCAAATTAACATTAGCATTGAAAAACACCTAAATATTTATATATGACGTCATAAAGTATTAAGATGCTGTGTTGACTTTTTAGAGGTTTGTAAAAGGAAACAAGTGGATGTTATTATGAACATATTTTTAAAAGTTACCTACTGAGAATATTTTCATCTATTTTTATTTGGTAAACAGTTTCGTGGACCCATGTGACTTCTTAATTTTATATAATTAGCACTGAATGATTCTACATTTAATCCCCCAAATAGTTGTAAATCGTTTATTTTTTTCTCACATTTTCCTTTTTTTCCCTGAGCTTGTATTTGTGTGGCCAGGAAGAAATCCAAGGCTAGAATAAAGCAGAACTATTTAGTTCTACTTGAGTTGAAATTCAATTGCAACTCCACATACAAGATTCAACATCCAAGCATCCCCTAATATCTAGCCCTTATACTGTAGATTTCCCAAGAGA
This sequence comes from Prionailurus bengalensis, assembly GCF_016509475.1. Lineage (NCBI taxonomy): Eukaryota > Metazoa > Chordata > Mammalia > Carnivora > Felidae > Prionailurus > Prionailurus bengalensis. The sequence goes on from NC_057343.1 coordinate 225,091,710, forward strand.
GTCAGGACACATAGAAAGCTACGAAGTAAATAACATGAGACTGAAGACACATACCTAGCATTGTACCTACCATTTGAAATAAAAGTTAAATATATATATATATATACATATAAATATACATATACTTATATATAAATATATGTATATATGTATATTTATTTATATATATTTATATATAAATGTATGTATATTTATATGTGTGTATATATATATTTAAATATATTTATGTATATATTTAATTCAGCTAAAGGGCATATTTATTCTGAAAGTATTTAATCACTAATGCTAGCATTTACATTACAAAGCTCTGTGTGAGGTACCTAAAAGAGAACAGATTAGCCTGATCCTGAGACAATGCATTTTATAGTCTTAATTTAGCTTAGAAACAGAAATCCAATTTTTTTTCCCCAGACTGACGGCTCAGTTCTGAAGTGATCAGATTTCCTTTTTGTTTGTTTGTTTGTTTGTTTGTTTTTGTAATTGTTTTTTAATGTTTACTTACTATTGAAAGTCAGAGAGAGTCAGAACGTGGACAGGGGAGGGGTAGAGGGAGAGGGAGACACAGAATCTAAAGCAGGCTCCAGGCTCCGAGCTGTCAGCACAGAGCCTGACGCGGGGCTCAAACCCACGAACGGTGAGATCATGACCTGAGCCCAAGTCGGATACTTAACAGACTGAGCCACCCAGGTGCTCCTGAAGTGATCAGATTTCTAAGATGGGGCATGTTCTCCCATAATTCATAAGGATGTGTTGATAACAATGTAATCTGAGCTTTGCAGAAAACTTTACAATTGAATATGTTTTAATTTTAGGTCTGACTTTCCAATACAAAAATCACTGTTTTTAGGGTATCTAAACATGGAAAGTATCTTCAAGACAGGTTAATGACAACTAACTTTAGATGATGTAATAACCCAGATTTCCAACCGATTACATTTATTTTTTTTATTTTTTTATTTTTTTTGGGACAGAGAGAGACAGAGCATGAACGGGGGAGGGGCAGAGAGAGAGGGAGACACAGAATCAGAAACAGGCTCCAGGCTCTGAGCCATCAGCCCAGAGCCCGACGCGGGGCTCAAACTCACGGACCGCGAGATCGTGACCTGGCTGAAGTCGGACGCTTAACCGACTGCGCCACCCAGGCGCCCCAACCAACTGATTACATTAAAAAAAAAACTTATTCCTTTCCCGTGACAAGACTTCTCACTTCTAAGCAATCCAGCCCTCATCCTCAGCATCAGGCCTCTGGACAAAGAATATTATGAGAATTTTTTGTGATGTGAATACAAGTCAAAATCAGTTTCAGTGTACCATGACCTAATGTTTTGGGAAAGCCCAATGACATCGCCCTTCCCCACTGTTCTGTAGCATCTGGATTTCGTACCTTTTCTCTGAAATCAGTTTTGCTTTTCACCTGTTCTTCATGTTTAAATGCCTTCATTATGTTGAACTTTCTTCATTTAACATGTAGTTATTATTAGAACAGTCAATGCAAAATGGTCTATTTCTTGCTTTGATAACACAGTTTACAAGAGTTATATTCTGGCTCTTTTAGTGTTCTTAGGATGGTCTACAGTTTTGATTTGCATGATCTATTAATCTTCTATAATGTGTGCACAGGATTACCCACAGGTTGTTACAAGGTTTCACACCTTTGCCTTAAATTCTACATATTCTGTTATATTACATTACATACATTACACCTATTAAAGGCATGGAGTTGTATTTCAACATTTATACTCTGGTCCAGAAACTATGGTGAATTTTGAAATATTTCCACCATCACAATCATCTATCCTATGTATTTACCAAACTTCTGAGATTTCCCTCATGCTAAAAGGGAAGAAGTGTCTCTGTTACTTTCGGTGGAAATCCTTGTATTTGTTCTCTGGAACCCAATCCCACTCACCTTCTCATAAATTTTACCATTTTAGGTATTTCACTCTTTAAAAGGATCATTACCTTCAGCAAAGACAGTGCTTAATATCCCCAATAAAAGAAAAAAAAATATTGAACCACTTCTCTGATGATATATGGCAGCACTTTCTCTGATTTCTATTCTTGGATGACGGTATCCAGTAAAGTATCATGACTGTGGGGCTTCATATGTTCACATTCAATATCCTCTTGAGTCCACTGTTTAAAAAAACATACTTTATATTTTATTGAAGATATTCTTTTCAAGTTAACTAATGATGCCCATCTTTCAAAATCCAATCAACCCTTACTAACCTCACTTGGCCTCTTAATAGAATTCACTCTAATTGTTCACTTAAAATACCTTCCTTTCTTGGCTTCTGTGCCACCCCATTCCCACTTAGTCTCTTCCCCTAGACTGTTCCTTTCCTTTAGCTAACACCTGCTCATGTACAGATGCTGGGCTGCCTTAAGCCCAAAAGTTTGGGTGCTCTCGTGCTCATTACTTCACTTAACGTTTCTCCTACAGTTCTCTCCCAGATGAAATTATACTGTTCCCAGGATTAAATTAGGCTTCAATTTAGGCTTATATATCTCAAATGGATATTTCCTATTCAGAAAACACACTTGAACTCCACACTCATATCCAATTCTCTGTTTTTATTCCACACGTTTATCTACTTGACTTCTAAGGCATAGCTTGTCAAAATCATTGATTTCTCCCAAATTCTTTTTCTCCCAAAGGGAGTTATTTGCCCCCCTACCTCTATCCAGCTCCATAAATAGGCTTATCAATTACATGCTAGATCAAACGCACGCACACCATCACCACCACCACTACCACATGAAAAGCAAGTCATTTGTAAGTCATTGCCCTTCCAATAAAAATTCTATAGTCTGTGCCCAATACATAACATTATTTTATACAGTTCTTTCCATTTTCTTCCCTTTTTCACCTTTGTCCAAGACAACATTATTTCTTTTCTGCAATCTAAGAGTCAAAGTAGCCACTATGATTTTTCCAGTACATAAATAGGTGCATGATATCCTTTGTTTAACAATTCCCCTTTTGGGTGCCTGGGTGGCTCAGTCGGTTGAGAGTCTGACTCTTGGTTTTGGCTCAGGTCATGATCTCAGGGTTTGTGAGATCATGCCCTGCATTGGGCTCCTGCTGACTGCTTCCTGCTTGGGATTCTCTTTCCCTTTCTCTCTGCCCCTCCCCTGCTCACCGCGCCTGTGTGTGTGCACTCTCTCTCTCAAAATTAATAAGTAAACGTAAAAAATATATATCTATATATCTACCTTTCTATATATATCTACCAATCTCTATCTATCTATCTATCTATCTATCTACCTATCTATCTATCCCTCATTGCCTTTTTAAAAAGGTAAGAACTATCTACCATATGGTACATGGATTCCTTATCCTACCCCCAGCCACATACCTCTCATCCTTTCTGCCTAGCCAGTGAGACATACATTGTTTTTTAACCAAATCAAGTTCTTTCTTTAATTTGGATACTTGCATTTTGCTTTCTTGTATTGAAAATATTTTTCCCCTGGTACTTTGTACATAATCAGTTCATTTTTATTCCGCAGGTCTGGATGAAATGTTACTGAAGCTGAAGTTAAGGAAGAAGGGGGAAGTATTAGAAATTTAAGGAGAGGAGAAAACACTCTTCTTTAAATAGTTCTAGAAATAGTTTGGAACATATGATTGTTGTCTATATTTTTAATTCATATTCATGTTAATAAACTGTTGCTGGATAATGTAAAACTCCAAAACTCAGGGGCAGATATTTATAGCCCTCTCGTGTGTGTGTGTCTGAGCTAGCTGAAGATCAAGGTAACTAGCCTGGCTTGTGTTTGCCAGCTCTTTTAACCCCAATGCATTCAATCCTGCATCCGCTCATTTACTAGGTAGCTCTGCTTTAGCAGGCGGTATACCCTGAAGGGGGACAACCTTGTCTTTGTGTCTCTCATCTTTTTTCTGGGATCAGTGGATCAGCCAGCCCCACCATGTTCCTTTTGTGTCGGTGGCAGAGGATAAGGAGGAATATGCCACGTCTCCGGAAATCTTGCCCCAAATACGAAACAGGACACCACCGTCACTTTCAACTCATTCTTTTTCTTTTCTTTTTTTTCTTTTTGATTTTTTTTTTGAAATTTTTGCTTAAATTCCAGTTAGTCAACATCCAGTGTAATATAAGTTTCAGCTGTGCAATTTAGTGATTCAACACTTACAACACTCAGTGCTCCTCTATTTGCTAAAGGAAGCTGGAGACCAAATCTAGTGTGAAAGAGCTCTACAACCTTTTATGCATTGGGGAAGGAAGATGATTTGTGGCCAATAATGTGACCTACCTCCCATTCAGTTGCTTTCTCATTTTTTTTTCACTAAACAAGGTAGCTAGGTGATGGAGATACTATGGTAGTTAACTGAAATGTTTTCATTTTTATTATGTATTTCTCTTCAATCTCAACTATAATGAAACTCCGGTATAAACTAATCTCTGACATCTCCTGTTATCCTAAAAATTTTGTACATATAGAAATGAAAGTTTAACTAAGGGTTTAGTTTTTAGGGTCAGCCTGGGTGGCTCTGTAGGTTAAGCATCTGACTCCCAAATGCTGCTCAGGTCATGGTCTCATGGTTCATGGGATGCAGCCCCACATCAGGCCCTGTATTGACAGTGTGGAGACTGGTTGGGACTCATTCTCTCTCTCTCTTTCCCCCTCTGCCCCTGCATGTGCTCTCGCTCTCTCTCTCTCTCTCTCTCTCTCTCTCTGTCAAAAAAAAGAACATAGTTTAGTGTTGTTGTTGTTGTTGTTTTTTTCTTCCAAGGTACTATAGACTTCCTAGAGGCAGTTTTTCATCTCTCCCTTATTAATCCCTCTGTTTTTAGTAACTACCATTGTATTCATGAAATTCAGAAGGGTGTTTCTCTCAATTTGAATTAGTGATTAGACTAAACATTAATTAAGGGCTGACAGAAAAAAATAATTGATGTCAACTCTATGCAAATATAAAGTTGCCAGGCAAATCTCAAGAGGCAAATATAGAAACGAAAAATGTGCATTAACTATTTGAATATATCTGGTTTAATACTGCCCTTGTTTTAGTTTTATTTGTTGTCTTCATTATATCATTGTGTAAAAGGAAGGATTATCTCTTTCCTTCCCTAGATACTTCATTGACCACAGTGGCGAAGATGACAGAGTTTTCAACATCGATGCCAATTCTGGAACCATCAGAACCACAAAGGTTCTTGATAGAGAAGAAACTCCGTGGTACAACATCACAGTTGCTGCTTCAGAAACTGGTAAGCTACTTTATGTGTCCTAAAAAAGATGTCACTTGTATATGACGATTTCTACCAAGATTTTCTCGGGTGCAGGGCTCTCACCATTTCTCTTTGTGGTGCCAGCATCTAGCAGAGCGTATAGAACGTATTAGAGGCAGTTACTCGTTGTCAGATGTGGTGAATAAATCTCATATTTTTTTTTACTTTAATCCTAGCATACTGGTGGAAGATTGACATCACAGGACACTCCTTCCCCATCCCTGAGTCAGAGTATTTGGTTGGCCTCCTAGTCATGAGGCTTGTTCTGTGGGTTGCACGGCTGCCTAACACCAAAGATGCCACTATAAACATTCATTTGAAAGTTTTTTTGTAGACACATTTTTATTTCTTTGGGGTATATACCCGGAAGTGAGATAGCTCAGTCATATGGAAACTCTGTATTTAATTATTTGATGGACTGCCAGCCTGTTTTCTAAAGCAGCTACATTTTACATTCCCAAAAGCACTAGGAGGGTCCAATTTCTCTATATTATTACCCGTATTTATTGTTATGTATCTTTTGATTATAATCATTCTAGTGGGTGTGGGGTGATAGCTCCTTATGGTTTATGCACTTTTATAATGTCCCCCGTTACCAATCAATAATTAGACTACCCCAGCTTTTTATATTCTGCCTGAATTTTTATGTTTTTACATCTGCAAAATTAGCTCAAGTGGCTCCCATTTAGAGAATTTTCTTCAGCATAATATTCTCTTTGAAAATAAGCATTCACTAATTACTTTTAAATGAGTGTTATAAAGAATACATGAGTGGGTTCATTTATGATCATTCTGGTTAATTTTCATTTTCAAAATAACCAGACTAGGACTGGAATTACATGTTCTTTGTCACCTAATGACAAATAAATGACTGTCAAGTGATAAGAGCTCATTCAATATCAGTTGCAAAAATAAAGGAATTAATGGATTAATATATGCAAGAAGTGATGAAGACATTGAAAAGACTCAGAAAAGGTTGTGTGGTTTTTGGGAACAGGTTCTGTGTAGAGAGGATGGAGGGAAAGAATCCCTGGAGAAAATGATATTTTTCAGAAAAGAAAAAAAAAAAACAGGAAACTTACTTTAAAATAACTTCCAGTTTTACTCCAGAATTATTTCAATCAGAAACCATACTTTAGATTGTTTCTAAATCTCATCTCAGTCCAAATAATATTTGTATCAAGTAGAAACTAACTAATTTATGAATGTGCACGAATATATGTATACCATGAAAATTATATTATTTGCAATCATTACCAAAAGAAATGTCCATTTTTACTTAAGTAACATCTTAAATACATATTTAGTAAGTGCTTTTTTCTTTTTTTTTTTGCTATTTGTTAGTACTTTATATGGGAAATCAGTTAATACCTATCTACAAAGTAAAGCAGTATAATAGATTTATTATCCTGGATTTTATAGATGATAATTTTAGAAGGCTCAAAGCCTTAGGGACACCTCAATAAGCATTACTAAACATAATGTAATCCTAATTATAAATGGGTATGTAGAAGGAGTGAGAAATAGTGAGGACTTCATACCCATATTGGAGACTGTTTCGGGAAGTGCACATTCATGCCCTCCCTGGTTGCTTGTCATAAGTGCCTTATTAAATATCACTGGGGGCCCTTCCATTTACAGTTGTTCGTAAACAGTAACCTTAAATTCAGCCACATTACCAAAGTATTTACTAATATATTCTGTTTCGGAAATGTACTCGATGCTTTTTATAAACTGGATTTTTTTAAGGCTTTATTTTTGGTAGAGCAGTTGTAGGTCCACAGCAACATTAAGAGGTAGGGACAGAGATTTCCCAGATAGACCCCACATCTACACATGTGTGACATCCTTCATTATCAGCATCCTCCGCCAGTGTGATACATTTGTCACAACTGATGAACCTACATTGACACGTCATAATCACGCAAAGTCTATAGTTTAACGTGTTTCGTTCTTGGTATTCCCTGGGTTTAGACAAAGGTATGATGGCACGTATTCATTATTATAGTATGATACGTAGTATTGTCACTGCACTAAAACCCCACGTATATTGCTTATCCATCTCTACTTACTCTGATTTTGGTAACCACTGATCTTTTTATTGGCTCCTTAGTTTTTCCTTTTCTGGAATGTCATAGCGTTTGAATCATACAGTAAGTTGCCTTTTCAGATTGGCTTTTTCCCTCAGTAATATAGGCACACTTAAGGATCTGCCATGTCTTTTCATGGCTTGATAGCTCATTTCTTTTTAATACTCAATAGCATTCCATTGTCTGGATGTGCCACAGTTTGTGTATCAATTCAGGTACTGAAGGACACCTTGGTTGTTTCCAAGTTTTTGCAATCACGAACAAAGCCACTACAGTATAAACACTTATTTGTAGGTTTTTGTATGGACAAAAGTTTTCCATTTCTTTGGGTAGTTACCAAGGAGTGAATTTACTGGATCATATGGTAAGGGTGTATGTGGTTTGTAAGAAACTGACAAACTATTTTCCAAAGTGGCTGTGCCATTTTGCATTGCCACCAATAATGAATGAGAGTTCCTGTTGGTCTACATCCTCATCAGCATTTGCTGTTGTCAGTGTTTCTGGATTTGGGCCAGTTTTTGTCAGGTACGTAGTGGTATCTCATTGTTGCTTTAATTTATATTTCTCTGATGACATATATGTGGAACATCTTTTCATACATTCATTTGCCCTCTGTATGTCTTCTTTGATGAGGGGTCTGTTAAGGTCCTTGGCCCATTTTTTAATCAGGTTTTGTTTTCTTATAATTAAACTTTAAGGGATCTTCATCAGATGTGCATTTTACAAATATTTTCTCCCAGTTTGTCTGTTGTTTACTCGTTTGTTTGACGTTGTCTTTTGCAGAAATGAAATCAGGTTTCTAAACATCTTCTTAATATAAGTTTTAGAAGAGCTTGGTGCTCTATGGAATGACATTTAGAAGTTTTTTTTTGTTTGTTTTGTTTTCAATTTTGGAGAGAGAGAGAGTTGTGTGAGTGGGAGGCAGAGCAGAGGGAGAGAGGGAGAGAAAGAGAGAGAGAGAAAGAGAGAGAGACTGTCAGGTAGGCCCCATGCTCAGCACAGAGCCAACGTGAGGCTCAATCTCATGACCTTGAGATCATGACTTGAGCCAAAATCAATTCAGAGGCTTAAGCGACTGAGACACCCAGGTGCCCCTAGAAGCTTATAGTTTAAAGTACTATATATATATATATATATATATATATATATGTGTGTGTGTGTGTGTGTGTGTGTGTGTTTTGTTTTTGTTTAGCCTACCTTAAGTGTTGTGCAAGTAAGAGAAAGATGCCCCTTCTGGGCAGATGAAGCAGTGCACCAGGATTTAGGATTTAAGAGTATGTGAGAGCAAACCACGTCTGTGCACAGAAAAACATAAAAAATAAAAAGAATCCCTTTCTTCAGCTGAACGGGCCACTTGCTAAGGGATCGGTGTGAGAGTATAGGGTGGCATAAAAATGCATGTGAGTCTCTGAACATGTAAGTAGGGTCCAAATGCCATGCAGCTCTTATTTACATGGTGTTCGATTCTGCTCTCTTTTCTTCTTCGGTTCTAGGTCAACTCAGCTGCCCAGTCACATGGTAAAGGCAGAAAGCATGAGTCTGGTCCATGAAAACCTTCCCCACTGCTGCTAAATATAGCTAAAAGATATCTTGCTTTTGTATGGTCAACTTTCGCAGACACATCATCCTAACAAAAATCTCTGAAATAGGACAGGCATTATTTTCACCTTATAGATAAGGAAATTGAGACTCATACAAAATATGAATCCAGATAGTTTGGTTCTGAGAGCTGTGCTCTTTCTAACATGGCCCTTTAGGGAAGCTGATGTTCATTGCATCAAGTTTTGGACAGATATTTTCACTGATTGAGGTTTATTTTATTATTTATTTTAAAAATGCATTCTGTGATATAAGACTGTCTCCATGATTTTAGAGAGAGAGAGACAGAACAAGAGCGGGGGAGGGGCTGAGAGAGAGGGGGACACAGAATCTGGAGCAGGGTCCAGGCTCTGAGCTGTCAGCACAGAGCCCGACGTGGGGCTTGAACTCACAAACTGCGAAATCATGACCCGAGCCAAAGTTGGACACTCAACCAACTGAGCCACCCAGGCACCCCGATTATCTCCATGATTTTGAAGAAGACACTAAGAATTAGTTAAATGCAATAAGCTGTCTTTGATTAGAGAAATAGAAAGAGTTGTATTCTCATCACATATCACAGTTCTTGGAGAAGAGTACTTTCTAACTAAATACGTGGAATATTTCTGTACAAGTAACAATGCCTTCCATTCATATGATCCATAATATAACTATTTAGTCATTTCCATTACATTTCTATTTTTGGTAGCAAATAATCACATGATTTCCATAGGTCAGAGGTCCAGGAGGGTTCCACTAGATTCCTTGTATAGGGTCCAGTAAGACTCAAGTCAGGTGTCAGATGGGATGGGTTCTTATCGGGAGGCTGGGGAAGAATCTGCTTTAATCTCATTCTTCTTGTTGCCAGAGTCTACTTGCTTAGGATGTAGTTACGAGGTTTCCATTTTCTTCCCATCCTCAGCGAGGGCAGCTTTCTTCTCGAGACTGCCTGCATTCTTTCTCATGTGGTCCTTAGCTTCTTCAAAAGAACAACAGTGTATTGAGTCCTTTTCATGTTTTGAATCTCTTTGACTTTCTCTTTTGCTACCAGCTGGGGAAAGACTCTGTTTTCAAAGGAGTTCACCTGATTGGGTCAGGCCCACCCAGATAATCCCTTTATTTTAAAGTTAACTGAATCGGGACTTGAACAACATCAACAAAACCCTTACACAGGTACCTAGACACATGTTGGGTTGAATAACCAAGAAACAGGAATCTCATGCTGCCATCTTTAGAATTCTGCCTACGACGACCCTAAAATACCTGAAAAAAGATGAAAGCTTGTTCCTTCTACTAGAGAGTAAATATTGTTTCAAACTTGCATGCCATGGCCTACTCTTCCCCTTATGTGCCTCCCTATTAGAATAGTGGCAGTAGTGGGCCCTCAATGAATCATTCTTAATATATTTTTCTCCACTAAATAGCTACTGTTTTCCTACATTTCCTTGTTTATGCCTAAACTCAAGATAATGCATATTTTTGTCCCCACTACTCTTCAGAACCTGGTATTATGGTCTTAACTTACTAATAGCAAAATCCAGCTAATACTTTTCATTTCTGATCTCTCCCTGCTTTCTTGGTCATATTTTCACTTGCATTTTCTCCTTTCTTCACAAGAACTCTAGTACTCTGGTATGGTCTAATTTATCATTTCTATCCTAAAATACATATTAATTAACTCACTCCAGATGTATTAATAAATGATACTTGCTAAGCTTGTCATATGTTAGGCGCTAAAGACATTGAGGACCCTACTTCACTTTTGAGGAATTCAAGAATCTCATGCAGAAGACAAGATAAATATGTAATTGCATTATGGATAATCACTGTGGCCATAAGGTTTTTCGGGGTTAGGAAACATAAAGTCATGGTCGCTTAAGCTCTCTCGGGGAATTAGCAAAGGTTTCACAGAGAAGGAAAATGCATGAATTCAGTTTTGAGATGAAGGATGAGTAAAGGTTAGCCTGCCTTCTGTGTCCAGCTGTACCTGTATCAGTCAGGGTTCTATAGAGGAACGGAACCAGTAGGATTCAAAACCAGAAGGATTCAGAACCAATAAGGAGATTTATTATAAGGAATTGGCAGTTATGGAGGCTGGGATATCCAAAATCTTCAGAGCCAATGTCCCAGGTCAAGTCTAAAAGCCAAAACCAGGAATAGTCTTTACCTCAGTTTAAAGGCAATCAGGCAAGAGAATTTTCTCTTATTCAAGGGAGGGTCAGCCTTTCCTTCTTTAAAGGTCTTTAACTGATTGGATAAGGCCTGGCTGACTCCCGTTATGAAGAACAATCAGCTTTACTTAAGTCTACCAATGTAAATGTTAATTTAAAATCACCCTCATAGAAACAAACAGAATACCGTCTGACCAATTATCTGGGCACACCATGAATTAGAGACTTATTGTAGTCCAGTATCTAGGGTTTTATTAGGCTCCCTAGGTAGTTTTCACCCATGCTTATTCTAGAACCACTGGTTTATGCGGTTCTTTCTTTCTTTCTTTTTCTTTTTTTTTTAAAGTTTATTTTAAAAAGAGAGAGAGGGAGCACTGGGGAGAGGCACAGGGAGAGAGAGAGGAAATCTTAAGTAGGTTCCATGCTCACCTTGGGCTCTGTCCCAGGGCCCTGGGATCATGACATGAGCTGAAATCAAGAGGAGACACTCAACCACCGCTGACTGAGCCACCCAGGTGCCCTCATGACTTATGCAATTCTAATGTAAATTGATTTTAAGAAACATTGCTTCCTTCCAATCACAATTTAACTTATGTCATAGCTCCATTTAGGGCTAATCCCAAAGGCATCAGTACATACACATGCCCTGTGTGCCTAAGAAACTAACGCTGCATAGAACATGTGTGGCTTTTCTTTATAAAACTCAGCCCTGTCTGTTCTCAGCTTCATTCTCAGAAAAATTGTCTATGGCACTTTTAATCACAGATCCTCATGTTCTTTCAATAATTTTATAATCCGTTCCTCTGCCAATGCCTTCTTGCCCTTTTGTTCTGCTTTACAAACATCTATTTACTTTTAAGAACTAGTTCATATGTCACAGCATCTGTGAAACCTTGCTCAACTTCTCAGGCAGATTTTACAGTTCCTCCTATGCTCTCACTTGGTGCCTGCCTTCCTAGAGCACTTATCACTTATTGGATTTAAGTATAACATTTATCATATTTTATTGTAATACTTTTCACCTCTACTAGATTGTGAATATCTCAAATCTAGGGATCAGGTCTAGTTTATCTTTGTTTATCATACCATTCACAAATATTAAGAATATTTCCTGACACATCAAGCTGTATTAAATACGTGAATATTGTTTGTCCTTCATTTCTGGATCTACTTGAATTGCCAAACACTTCATTGTGGTAACTAAACTATATATATTTCCCATTTTGCCTTAAATATCCTATTTGTCCTTATTCTGTGCCCTGAATATGAGGGTTTATTTCATCTGATCAATACACCAAAATGGGACCCCCTATTGTTCATTCCTTGCTGATAGCTGTTGGCAAAATCCAGGGATGTGCTACTGTAATATATACTTCTGATGAGTCCAAAAGGTTCCGCTCTTACCAGAGTTCACAAGTTAAAACAATAACGTTGTTTGTTTTTTGCATTGTTACACTATTCACCTCAGCTGTTTGATTTCTCTAAACAAATTATGTTCATAACAGTCCAGAAACCAAAGTTTACATGCTGTTTACAGTAAAACCTTGGTTTGCGAGCATAATTTGTTCCAGAAACATGCTTGTAATCCAAAGCACTTGTATATCAAAGCCAATTCCCCATAAGAAATAATGGAAACTCAGATGATTCATTCCACAACTCAAAAATACTCATATAAACATGATCATAATACTCTAATATAATACAAAATAATAAAGAAAATACAAACTATAGGGATGCCTGGGTGTCTCAGTTGGTTAAGCATCCCTCTTCCCCTCAGGTCATGATCTCGCAGTCTGAATTTCAGCCCCACATTGGGCTCTGTGCTGACAGCTCATAGCCTGGAGCCTGCTTCGGATTCTGTGTCGCCCTCTTTCTCTGTCCCTCTCCTGCTCACACTCTGTCTCAAAAATAAATAAACATTAAAACAAATTTTAAAAAAGAAAATACAAAATATAAAGAGAAATAAGTAAATTAACCTGCACTTACCTTTGAAAACCTTCATGGCTGATGTGAGACAAGAGAAGAGGGTTATTGTGTAGGACAACTTTCATGATTACTAATGGAATCACTGCTGTCTATTTACTCACTGGAATCTTTTTCTTCATGGAGGCCATTGTATATGCTCACATGGATGTTGACTTTATTAATAAACTCTTTTTTGTCATATACTGTATTTAATGTAAATGGCAATAAGGCAGCAGAAGAAAGGGTCTATATCTGCAGGCAGCCTGTCCTAGAAAGAAGCAACTTACTAGGACAAGAAGTCCTAGAAGAAGCTCCATTCCTCAGCTTACTCTTGGATGGAGAAGCAAAGGACTGTCCATAGATGCTTCGAAGCGACAAAAAATATACTAGTGCCAGTTGTGGGCTCCTTCCAGCGTTCTGAAAAGTCACTGATTTGTGTCAAACACTGCGGCCTGAGAACAAGCATCTGAACATGGGAGACAATCACCCACAATCCTGCAGGGAGGGAGGGAGGGAGGGAGGGAGAGAGAGAGAGAGAGAGAGAGGAGCCATTGGCTCAGTTGTGATCATGTGATATTCAGCATCGTGTACTACTCATATTGCAAGACATTGATCATTTATCAAGTTACAATTTACTCGAAATGTTTACTCATCTTGCAGAATACTCACAGAACAAGTATACTCACAATCCAACGTTTTACTGTATTTATTCAATCTTTTTAGTTTTTTTTTTTAATTTTTGTGCAAACATATTCAAAGATTAGGATCTACAAATTTCAAATTTAATCCAATTGTAACTTTGGGTGATGGAAGTTAAATTTAGATTTTATTAATTCGTCCTTGTTGCTTTTTAATCTGAAATAAAATTTTGTTAGCAGCAGCATGAAGCAATACAAAATTCCATTACTAAAGAGTGGGTGGTTAAAGTCTCTCGAGGTTCTACATATTATTTTGCTATTGTCAGTGTGCTTATTTTGATATATGAAATTCGCCTTTCACAAGTGTGTTCGTATTGGTAATTTCACCTAACACACAAAAGGATCTTATTTGACACTTTTTCCTTAGCACATAAAAGGAAGAACACCAAACAAATTGGTTTGCTTTAACTAATGATCAAAGTAATACAATAAAATACTTCCATGAAATATATGTTTATGCATGTATATGTCTGCATATTAGTTACCTGTTGCCATGGAACAGAGAACTACAAAATATGTAAAATTAATTCAATGTATTCTAAGATTTAAAAGAAATGTATCGGCCCACATACCTTAAACTTCACAGGTAAATTAGGCTTCAGAGTTATGTTGATTGGGTCCCTGTCTTTATTTCTCTGTGATATATTTTTCCCTTTTCTGCATTCCTTTTTATTTCATGTTTGCTTTATTGTCAATTTGTAGTAACAAGCACCGAGTACTATGCTAACTTTCAATATGGTAACAGGATGAATGCTACATTAAATTGGGTTGCACTCATCCTCATCCACATCCAGAGATAAATTATCCCTTCAGATGTCCATTAAAAATATTGTTCCCATTAGGTTTCAACTAACCACCATTGACTGTTTTCTAAAAAATTGTATTTAATACATAATATGTGCCCATAAGGAGATGAATTATGGCAAAATGTGTGGGGTTATTCACATTAGCTCAGGACCTTCCAGGCCCATTTTTGATCTTTACTTGTAGGCAATTCCATTCAAACCTCTTGAGTTCTACCCATGGGGAGAATTTTAGTGAGGAAATTATGATATATATTCTATTCTATTCTTACATCTTGCATCTATTCAAATGTTGATACATTTGAATTCTTAGACATTGCACTATCCCATATCAGTACCAAATTTTAGAAGCATTAGAACAAATTTCTTCATTCCAAAGGAAATTGGATCACTGAAACAATTCTGTACAGCTGTGCTAGATATTTATTTTGTAGTCCTCCTTGCTCCTCAAATTTCCAAAACTTTTGCCAGGTTCCTTGCATACCTCAGGTAATCTTGCTTCTCTAATTCTTATTCAATAATAACAATCAAGAAAGGGTTTCCACAGCATCCTGCCATCATGTCTAACAACCTAACTAATACTGTGGTCCTTAGTTTCCTTAAATCTATCTCCCTTCAGGTTACTGGGAGTGAACACTCCATTCCAGGCTTATGACCACCCCTCCATGTACGCCTGAAATCCTGACCTTTCTTGTTCACCCTCAGTCTATGCACTGTGAGTTATTTCCTCTCCACATCTTCATTTGCCCCTGTCTGATACATAATTCCTCTGTCCTCAAAAATAGGCTTTATATTCTATCTGAAAATAAAACTTAAACAAAAACTGAAAACTGAAAACCTACCTCGATCTAGTGTTTCTCTCCAGATACAACTTTAGTGTTCCCTTTCCTGATAAACTCCTTGAAAGGGTTGCCTAGATTCACACCCTGAATTCTCTGTTCCCAGGCTCTTTCAAATCCACTCTACAAAGACTTGCCTCTGACTTCATCAAAATTATACCTGTCCTCCATATTCCAAACTATAAAGTATAATTCTCTCCTCCATTTGTTCAGCAAAGCGGCAACATTTGGTACAACTGACAACTGTTTCAAGACACAGGCTCTTTCTTTGGCTTATGGACTCAGCATTCTCCAGATGCTTTTCTGCCTTTGCTCGTTCTTCTATCTCAGTGTGCTTCATAGTTCCTCCTCATCTCTCCATTCATTGAATGGTGCGGCATTCTGATTTTCAAACCTCGGATTTACCTGGAGTTATTGCCCATGTAATATCATTCAGTCTAGTGGATTTGCATAACACCTACATGTAGATGACTCTCAAATGGAAATACACATCCACTTTTCCCTTGAAATGCATATTAGACGCTTAATAACTCCTCTAGGAGATCTCAAACTCAGAATGCTCCAAGTAAATATTTTGCTCAAAATCCAATTTCTCTCTAAATCCACTCCTCCAGGGAATTAACTATCACAATAGTGATGGCTATAGTCCAGATTGCTTATGGAAATCACTCAGTGTCATATTTGACTCCTCTTTTTCTCTCGTGCTATACATCCAAATCACCAGAAACTTCTATCAGCTATACTTTAAAAAGTATGCATAAGTCAACCACTTCATCACATTTTGCTCTTTCCCATCCCTGTCCAAGTAAGCATCAGCCCTCAGCTGGAATACTCCAATAGCTTCCTGAATGGTATTTTGCACTTAACCCTAGCCTCTTTTAATCTATTATCTAGAGAGCTACTTGAATATCCCTTTTAAATAAATAATACCATGTAGCTCTCTTGTAAGGAAGATAAATATTCCCAAATAAAGTAAGGTTCCAAAACATGGCACTCATAAATGAGTGACCCAAAATAGATACACACACACACACACACACACACACACACACACATACACACACACGCCCTGCTGACTACAGGATAGAGGTAATGTGTATCTTCAGTTTTCACTTTAGTTCTGGGTCAGGGGGATGAAAATGTGAAAGTTATACCCATTTGAAAATTGAGTATATGATACTTGTTACAAATCATTTTAGATCACCTTGGCCTCAATAACTCTGTGACAGTAGAAACGGAAAATGCGTAATACAGAAAAAATTTCAAACAACCAACATGAGAAAGTTTACACTGCTATTAAAGAATTTATTAAAAAGAAATAAAGTTATCTCAAAAGGACGGTTTAAGATTCAATAAGGAATTATGACAAAGAAAATGGTACACATGACCACACCTTTCTTTGTAATAACAAAACGTCAAATTTGATAGATTAACAAACCCGTAAGAATCATCATCATCTTCTCAACATTATCATCATTACTTACAGGTATAAACTTGTGAGAAACTTGATCCAAACTGAAACATTTAAAAGTTATTACAATGGTGGCGTTCCCTGGGTGGCTCAGTTGGTTAAGTGTCCAACTCTTTATTTTGGCTCAGGTCATGACCTCATGATCTCAGGTGATGATATGGAGCCCTGTGTTGGGCTCCACAGTCACTGTGGAGCCTGCTTGGGGTTCTGTAGTGGCTCAGTAGTTGAGTGTCCGACTTCAGCTCAGGTCGTGATCTCACAGTCCATGGGTTCGAGCCCCACATTGGGCTCTGTGCTGACAGCTCAGAGCCTGGAGCCTGCTTTGGATTCTGGCTCTCTGCCCTTCCCCCATTCATGCTCTCTGTCTCAAAAATAAATAAACATTTAATTTTTTTAAAAGTTATTACAGTATTTAGAAAAAGACTAAAGATGTTGATTGTTCTTATATTTTCCAGAGATACCCAAGCATGTTAATATTTCTGAGTTAAAAAAGAAAAGAAATTTAGTATACATATTTAAAATTACAGAGAGGACATAACAAGGATAAAACCTTAAACCATATGCTGGAAGATAATATTAGAAGGGATAAAGACAAAATATTAGGACAAGTTTGAAGCACACTATAAAGTGGTAAAAATATATATTAGTAACCAAAGTGGTATAATTATAATAAACTCTCCTGTTTTAAAAAAAAGCAAAACATACTGAAGCAAAGTAAGAAAATCATCTTTATGGTACTTGTAATAGGCTCATATGAAATATAAAGGTGTGGATAGTTTTAAAATAAAAGAATACAGTAATAAAAAGATAATTCTAAGCAAAAGAAATCTGGCAAAACTGTTAGTATTAGAACTGTTAGTGTTAAACAAAATATACTTTAAAACAAAAAGCTATCGTGATGATGAGAAGGTCTTGCCATACTGATGTATAGTATAGTTCATCAGAGTGATATAATAATTTGAAACTTCTATGAGCCTAATAAACTATCTTTAAAGTAAATAAAACATAATCTTATAGGAAACAGTTAATAGACCTCTCTCAGACATGTTTTATGAAGTAGACCAAAAAAGGCAGTAATTATAAAAGTGTTTCATGGAACAAAATAAAAGCACTTGATATTTGATTATCTGCCAATGAGTAAATTTAAAGAACAAATATAATTTTCAAGCACACAGAGCAAAATATAGTAACAATCAATGACATAGTAAACCACAGAGCAACTTAAAACCTGTGTTGACACAAGCTATATTTTCTAAGAACCACACAGTCAAGTGCTACAAGCCTGGGTTGCATGCCAGTCAGTAGGGAGAACGGATGGACACTTGAACAAACAGATGAAGACACAATTATGAATCTGGCTCGCGAAATGAAAGTAAACTTATCTACCTCACAACGAATCAAAATAAGTAATTCTAGTATGTAGAAGACAAAAATGAAACTTGAAATGTTGGTTAACACACTAAGACTTTGGAATAGAGAAAGTTTTATAAAAGCACAAATTTCACAACTCATTAGGGAGACATTGATAACTAAACTATGAAAATTGTCCTTAGTTAGAAATTAAAACATAACTTGATATAATGAATGAAAATGTGTATACATATGTGGGGCATGTGTACGTTATGTATACACACATCTATCTCCGTTAATATTTGAATAAATTTAAGTAATTGTACCAAATGTTTTCCAATTAGAATTACAATATATATCAAATATATTGATATATCAAGTATGTAATCAGTTTAAATAATAAATTGAACACCAATTTAAGAGCCCTTACCTCAAAGCAATAAGCTTGTAATACACTATTACATCCTCAAAGCAATAAGCTTGAAATACACTATTACCTCCTTCTTTATTCCAACCAGAGCTCATCAATATTGAATTTTGTATTATTTCATCCCGGGGCGCCTGGGTGGCGCAGTCGGTTGAGCGTCCGACTTCAGCCAGGTCACGATCTCGCGGTCCGTGAGTTCGAGCCCCGCGTCAGGCTCTGGGCTGATGGCTCAGAGCCTGGAGCCTGTTTCCGATTCTGTGTCTCCCTCTCTCTCTGCCCCTCCCCCGTTCATGCTCTGTCTCTCTCTGTCCCAAAAATAAATAAATGTTGTATTATTTCATCCCTTTCTGTTCTTTATAGTTTTACCAAATATGTTTTGGACATTTATATTTCCATATTTATGTATATAACTATATCTTTGGTACATGGATATTATAGATTATAAATGGGTTAATATTATATTAACTTTTTTTTTAATCAGTGCTACTATGAGATCCATCGAGGTAAAGAAATACAGCCAAAGTTTTTTGTTTGTTTGTTTGTTTTTGTTTTTTTATCTTTACTATGATGAAAAAATAAATCTTTTTTAATCTGTGCTTAAAAAGTCCGATGCATTTTGATTGTTTTCAGTTTTTATAGCTTCATGTATTATTTATACTGCTGATATAACACATCCTGCACATGTTTCCTATTGTAAATATAAATCTTCTCAATATATGTAATTGGTGCACATACCAGGAGCATATAATATATTCTTCGAAGTATTCTCAAATGTTTTTCAAAGAGAGAATGTTTAACATGTTTATAATAAATACATATGATTGACCCAGAATTTATTATGCTTCTTTAATATATGAGCTAAAGTTCTTACTTAATATTTTGTTTAATGCAGACAAATTCCACCCTAAAATATGTTTGCATTCAGTTCCAAAATTATATTAACTGTCCTAAAGTCTCAGCTTGTGTGTTACTTGAAATTGTAAACATTTAAGAAAAGATGTTTTAATATCTTTCTATGAATCTGAACATACTTTAGGGAATTCTTTACTGAACACAAGGTAACAAAATATTAACCTATCTGTTCTTATATATTTAAATTTAAGGTTTTATATTTTGTTCGGTGGTTTACTTTGAGTAGTATTTTATATGTATGATAAGATGTAAGGGTTGGGGCGCCTGAGTGGCTTAGTTGGTTAAATGTCTGACTCTTGTTTTCGGCTCAGGCCATGATTTCACAGTTTGTGAGTGAGTTCCAGCCCCTGGAACTCTGCACTTTTGGGTTCTGCACTGGCAGCACAGAGACTGCTTGGGATTCCTTCTCTCTCCCCCTCTCTCCTGCCTCTCCCCTGCTCACGCACACCCTCTCTGTCTCTCAAAAATAAATAAAAATAAAAATAAAAGTCTAAGATGTAAGGGTCAAGTTTAATTTACTTCAAATATGAGTTTCCACTTGATCGACTATTTGTTATAAGTGCTTTTATTTCTCTATTTAATAATTGTGTCAGGGTGCCTGTGTGGTTCAGTCAGTTAAGCGTCTGACTTCAGCTCAGGTCATGATCTTATGGTTTATGGGTTCGAGCCTCACGTTGAGTTCTGTGCTGACAGATCAGAGCCTGGAGCTGGCTTCAGATTCTGTGTCTCCCTCTCTCTCTGCTCCTCCCCTGCTCATGCTTAGTCTCTCTCTCTCTCAAAAGTACACATTAAAAAATAATAAAATAAATAATCTGTTAATTTTGTCCACTAATAGCTGACCATTAATGTTTTGATTAATTTCTGGACTCTCTTTTGTATGTACCATTAATCATATCAGCAGATAATGATATGATATGATATAATGTAATATAAAACACACACACACATATATAGTCTTATGCTAATACCATGGTCTTGATTATTGTGGCTATTTAGCAACACTTAAAATCAGAAAGTACGTTCAGCATCTTTCTTCTTTTTTCAAAATTGTTTGGGCTAACTTAGGACATTTTCTTTTTCAGGTAAGTTTCAGAATCAGCTTATCAATTCTTCAACAATATAAGCTAGAATTTTTATTCATATTGCATTGAATCTGTAGTTCAAGTTTAGGAGAATGGATATCTCAAAATTATTGAGCCTTTTATCTATGAACATAATGTATGTTTCTAGTTATCTAAGTTATTTTTTTATTTAAAAGCAAAATTTTTAGTGTTTATTTATTTCTTGAGAGAGAGAGAGAGAGAGAGAGAGAGAGAGACAGAGCATGAGCATGAGCATGAGCATGAGCAGGGGAGGGGCAGAGAGAGAGGGAGACACAGAATCTGAAGCAGCCTCCAGGCTCCGAGCTGTCAGCACAGAGCCCAGTATTGGGCTTGAACTCACGGACCATGAGATCATGACCTGAGCCAGAGTCAGACGCTTAGCTGACTGAGCCACTAGGGCACCTCTATGTATTTTAAATTTATGTGACCAATATTTATAGGTTTTAGCATGCAGATATAGAGAATATTTTATGTGGTTATATTTTTTCACATTATATAAATTTGGTATTTGTTTAAATGTTTATTTTAATTGTTATAGAAATAAATATAAGCTAGTGGCAGTAGCTTTTTGTAGATTAGTTGGTCTTTTCTACACGGATGTTTATCTGTGAAATATAGATTTGTTTCTCACTTTGCAATTGACATAACATTTATTTCTTTTTCTGTCTAATTGCTTTCACATGATTCTCAGGAGAATTGCTGCAGGATGTATCCCTGCCTTTTTTCGTTTTCTCTGATCCTTAAGTTAAAACATTCATCTTTCAGGGAGTCCTGGTAGCTCAGTAGGTTGAGCGTCCGACTTTGGCTTAGGTCATGATCTCACAGCTCGTGAGTTCGAGCCCCACGTGGGGCTCTGTGCTGACAGCTCAGAGCCTGGAGCCTGTTTCGGATTCTGTGTCTCCCTCTCTCTGCCCCTTCCCCACCCATGCTCTGTCTCTCTCTGTCTTAAAAATAAATAAAACATTAAAAAAGAATCAATCTTTCCCTTATAAGTACGACAATTGTAGGTTTTGTTATACAATTATTCAGGTTGAGGAAACCTCTTCTCTTCTTAATCTACTGAGTGTTTTTTTTTCCTTCTTAAAATCAAATACAGGTGTTATGTTTTGTTATCTCTTTTCTGCATCTATTGAAATAATTATGTGTGTGTGGTGAATGATATTCATTGATTTTTGAATGCTAAACAACTAGCCTTTCCTCCCTGGACTATATCCCATGTGGTTATGATGAATGTAATATCAAAGCTAGAGGAGGCCTTGGGAGCTTAGGCCTCTCTCTTCTCTCAGGAAGCATAGTTCTTCACTGTCTATTTTCAGTTCTATATTTTCAGTTCTATAGCCTCTATATAAGCAGGTTAGTCTGGTATCATTTGCTATATCCTGGCCAAAATCCAAAGTTTCCTTCCTGAATTTCTATTTCAAATCCTGATAAACTTGTCTTTGTAATTGTTTCATTTATTTAAATTATTATACCAAGTGATGTCAGATATGTGCATAATGGAATCAGGATTTGTGTAATTCAAGCTTAAGTTTTCCTAACACTTGATAAAAGCGATTTTAACTAACAACAACAACAATAACAACAACAACAAAGAGTTGTCATTTTGGAGAAAAATAAGACTATTATAAAATTTCAGGGAGTTTCATTATAATGCTGCTGTGCTTAAAACTTCTTTGAACATATTTTCATGTGCTTCCTTCACTTGGAATAAATTCGGAGCCCATAAATGCTGCAGTGAGTGGGATTTCTTCCAAGAATGGTGAAGTTGAACCCCAAGCAGCAGACCTATGCTCAGAGATAAGACCTTATCTGTACCTCACAGTTTAGAGATCGGTGAATGATTAGATATTCAGATATTTTAATACAAATATTTGAAACATATACATATGATTTTCATTAATGATGTCGTATGTTAACGGATTTGCTGTGATTAACGAACCACTTTCATATTCTGATTGTATCTGATGAGGAAAAATTTATTACCCTTTCATTGCTCACCCCCTTAAAAATGCAAAAGGATGGTCCATTCTATTAGTGAACTAATCAGAGTGGCATGCACGTATCAGACTTTTCAAATAAACTCACTGGATAGAATGGATTGTTCCTCAAGTCTTGGAAAATTCTCTAAAAATCATAGTATCAAGTTTGCAATTGCATTGACATATCCTACTCCAATACTTTCACTGAATCCCTATCTTCATGGAGGGCATTCCGCTCATGGAGTTGCATTTATATTGGCATTACATGAAGCATGGGTGATTTTTTATAGTTTCTGCTGGAATGCAAATGTATAGGATGGCCAGCATGCTGTAAGTTTTGTTTCTGTTTTGTTTGTGATCTTCAGAAAGGATTCAGATGTGCGGTCTGCTCTCTCAGGATCAGTGTTCTAAAATTTACATGACTTTGTTAATTGTTTCTCAGAAACACAATTTGGGAAGTCAAATAACGGATAACAGGTTAAGTAATCAAGGTATAGAAATAATAAATACCTTTACAAATTTCACGTGCCTAGAGAGTGCTGGAAAAGGGGATTCATACTTAAATTCGTCTGATTCCAGTATATTTACTCTGCCATCACAAGACTTAAAATTGAAGAAACAAGCAAAAACAGACACAGACTCCTAAATACAGAGAAAGAGCTGGTGGTTGCCAGAGAGGAAGAAGGTGTACGGGGTGGGGTGGGTAGGCGATATAGGTGAAATGGATTAAAAAGTACAAACTTCCAATTATAAAATAAGTCGCAGGAGTGAAAATTCAAGCCCGAGGAATGTAACCACTAATATTATCATAACTTTGTATGATGACAGATGGTAACTACAATTATCCTGGTGAGCAATTTGTAATATACATAATTGCCAAATCACTTTGATGTACGCCTGAAACTCATGTAATATTCTATGTCAATTATACATCAATTAAAAACAGCAATTTCTAGAAATAAAGCATGAAGACAAAAGTAATAATAGCAATAACAGAAACGTTGCATTAAGAACTTCAGGAACATTATCTAATTTTTGCCAGAGAAAAATGCTTCTAGCACACTTGAACATGTACACATTTTATAGGTACAGTTATTGTCATTTGAAGGGTAACATACTAACTCAAGGGCCGTGGGAAATAAGAAAGAGGAACCCAAAGGCACCTGCCAGTTTGCTAATTTAGAATTAACTAATTTTATTATTGAGCAGAAAATACCAGAATGTATGCAGGTAGGCTACAAGTGGCTACAAGACCATCATGTGTTTCCAGCCTCTAATTATATGGAATTAAAGGCACAGTTTTTACAAATCATCCGACATTTAGTAAATAGTTATTCGATTTGCATCGGTAATGACAGTAAGCTTACTCCAATGTTCTGTTTCTCATATCTCTTCATCAGTATCTCCTGTGGTTGCCGTGGCATGGCAGGGCACACAGGTCATTAGTCCCAACCACACTAAGCTTAGAATCCATTCAGCTTCCCCACAGAACACAATCTGTCCTTTGTCTGCTGCTGAACACTATGTTTTTCGCCATTAAGGAAAGGAATAGTAATTATGCATTGAATTAATAAAGCAATATTTGGCAAACATAGAGTCCATTCCCGTCTAGAAGAGTGGAGTTTCCTGGACTCTGGTATGGAGTGAGTGCAAGGCCATTCCAGTCCAGAGGACGTCGTGAGCCAGACAGAGTGGGGACAGTGAGAAGGCAAAGGCTGAAAACAATCAGACACCCAACTCTTTTGTTGTAGGCTTTTCTCAAGATGTAGTCTTTCCAGAATCCTCTCCTACAAACCAGTTGTTTTTTATCCCTAACTACACTAAGCTTGCTTCTAATTCTGCCTTCTTGGAAAATGAGCAGAGAACTATTTATGCAGGGACAATTAAGGCTGCTGATACTAATGATTAGAGCCAATAAAATTATTCTTGCCTCAGATTTCTAAAACAGATTGCTTTGGTCTTCTCTTAAAAGGTGAACAAGTACCTAGTTGGGAAATAAAAGAATACAAGAGAAAAATCAGATACGACATCTAGAAAGTAAGAGAGATATTTACATAGTGACAATAGTGTAGCCACTGGTATCATATAATAAGCCTCGTAAATTGTAGAGCAAGGATTCTTTACTGTTCTCCTCCATACAAATCTGAATAATCTTAGTAATTATAAATTTTAGGATCAGCTTTTAATTCTATGAACATTGGGATTTCCAATAGGTTACACTGAATATACACATCAATTTGCTTTTTGTTAAAGTTTATACTCTTTTGAGAGAGAGACCAGGGGAGGGGCCAAGAGAGAGGGAGAGAGGATCCCAAGCAGGCTCCATGCCATCAGCACAGAGCCTGACATGGGGCTTGATCCCACGAACCTTAAGATCACGACCTGAGCTAAAACCAAAAGTCCACACGTAACCAACTGAGCCACCCAGGCACCCCAATACGCACATCAATTTGGAAAGGTTGGTTTTATTTGTGTTATTTTTGTCTTTCTAACCACACACATGGTATAGCTCTTCATTTCTTTAGATCTTCTTTAATGAAGTCTAAATAAGTTAAATAAAACACTTCAATAAAGTGTTTGCATATAGGTCTTTCATTTATTTAGATTTATTTCTAGTTTCCTTATAGCTTTGTTAATTAATTCTAGTTAGTTTTTCACCATTAAGAGTAATGCACGCTGTTGTTTTGTTGTTGTTATTTGTTTAATGTACCCTTAATCAGTTGGAGAGGGCACATTTCCGTTTCTAGTTCACTGAGAGTTTTTGTTTTTTGTTTTTGTTGTGATTTGTTTGTTTTGTTTGTTTCATTGTGTTTACAATACATGGATATTGTGTTCTAAATCTTGGTTTTTCCATATGTGTTGAGGAGATTATGGGGTTTTTTTTTGTTCCTCTTTTAATTCATTAACTTTTTGAGTAATTTTTGTGCTTTTTAAAATGTCCTTCCTCATTTCTTCCTCTGCATTTTCCTTCCTTCCTTCCTTCCTTCCTTCCTTCCTTCCTTCCTTCCATCTTCCTTTGTTTCTTCTTTCCTTTAATGCTAAACTAAGCAAGCATGGAACTAAATTGCCAGATATATATCTATATATAGATAGATAGATATCTATCTATCTATCTATCTATCTATATAGATAGATAATTTTTACACACCAGTGTCTTGTTTAGGCTGTTTACACCTAAATTCTCTTATCAGTGAGAGTGTCTGGGATTGATACCAACATTTCACAAGCCATGGAAAACAAGCTTTAGGGTATTTCCTTCTTCTACTGTTTTCCTGGAAAGAGATGTGTAAGACTGCAATTGCCTGTTTCTTTAATTTTAGGTAAAATAATCTAGATGATGTTTTTCTCTTTAGAAAAAATATTATTTTTTAACACTTGTTTATTTTTGAGAGGGGGCAAGGGTCAGAGAGAGAATGAGAGAGAATCTGAAGTAGGCTCTGTGCTGTCAGTGCCGTGTGTCAACTCATATATCTTGAGATCATTACCGGAGCCGAAATCAAGAGCCAGATGTTTAATGGACTGAGCCACCCAGGCACCCCTAGAAAAAAATTTATTTTTATTTTGAGAGAGAGAGAGAGAGGGAGAGAAGGCAGAGGGAGAGGAGTGGGGGGGTGGGGGGCAGAGGGAGAAGGAGAGAAAGAATCTTCAGGAGGCTCCATGCCTAGTGTGGAGCCTGACAGAGTACTTGATCTCAAGACCATGAGATCGTGACTTGAGCCAAATCAAGAGGTGGACGCTTAATAGGCTTAGCCACTCAGATCCCCAGAAATAATAATAAATAATAATAATAATTATTATTATTATATAGTAATGTTAATTATTGTTATGTTAATAATGTTAATGTAATATTATTATTATTATTATTAAAGATTATTTATTCATTTTGAGAGAGAGAGAGAGAGAGAGAGAGAGAGCGAGCTAGCACAGGCAGGGGAAGGGCATAGAGAAAGGGAAAGAGAGAGAATCCCAAGCAGGCTTTCTGCTGTCAGCACAGAGCCTGACATGGGGCTTGAACTCAGGAACCATGAGATCATGACCTGGGCCAAAATCAAGAGTTGGATACTTAACTGACTGAGCCACACAGGTACCCTGAAAAATTATTTTTAAATGAAATTTGATTTTATTTAGTTATTGTGCTCCTCCTCAAATTTTCTATTCCTTTTAAAGCTAATTCTGGCACTTTTTATTCCATGCATGTTCTTACTATTTTCAGTATCTTCCCTCTCTATATATGTATATCCATAACCCCTTTTTTCCAATATAGTTAGTTTCTGCCTTCTCATGTTCTGCTTTGATAATTTATAAATATGTCTAGACTTTGTCTTTTTTAGTAGTCCTTTTTTACATGTATTAGTCTATTTTTTTTTATTTTGGAGTTTTTAAAGGTAATGACAAATATCAGCAATAAAATACATATACTTAGTTTTCTGATTATTAATCCTGCATTTATAGCTCTAACATGTAAATAAAACCAAAAATTTGTCTTTTTCTTCCATCTCAGAATTAATAAACTTACTAAAAAATGGGAAGATTTTTTTAAAAATATGTGTTTAAGACATATTTTAGGGTATTAACTGTAATATTGTTATATCTACCAGAGTTATATATTAATTCTATGGTAAGTTCTGATTTAAATTATTCTTTATTTCTCCCAAAATATGACTTAATATCACACACTGCATGCATTTTTTCTATACGAAGAAAATTTTCCTGGGGCACCAGGTGGCTCAGTTGGTTAAGTGTCCAACTGTTGATTTTGGCTCATGATCTCAGAATCATGAGATTGAGCCCCATGTTGGACTTTGCACAAAGCGCAGAGCCTGCTTAAGATACTCTCTCTGTCTCCCTCTCTCTCTCTGCCCCTTTCCTGCCCATGCTCTTTCTCTCTCTCATTCAAATAAATAAATACACTTTAAACAAAAGAAGAAAATTATCATTTGTGTAAAGAAATTGTACTTTTTATTTTCCCCAAGTTTATTTAGATTTGAAACCCTGAACTTTTTAAACATTATGTATTTTTTTTACCAACTGCGATGCTTTTCTTAGATTAATGATGAAACCAATTGTTCATCCCTCAGACTCTGACAGCATACAATGAATTCTGACAACTTCTCCCACTCCAGTTCCTGAATAACATGTAATTTCCTTGATATGACAAAATATCATTTTAGCATGCATGTCATGCCTTGGTGTTCATTTTTCATTTTTCTGTAAGTTAATGAGTTCTCGCAAAGAGTGCCATCATAAAGTTGTCTTTTGCCAAAAGTCCTGTTGCAGCATATGGAGATGGCGACAAGCTACAATAGTAGGGAGATTTGTTTTAACCCAAGCCTCCAAAGTGTGCATAGAAATACTAAATATATCCCTGTGTGTTTTGCAGACAATCCTGGTTTGCTGAGCCATGTGACAGTGGGTATTAGAGTTCTGGATGTCAATGACAATCCACCTGAACTTGCCAGGGAATATGATATTGTTGTCTGTGAAAATTCAAAGCCTGGCCAGGTAAGTTAATTGTTTCCTTCCTATCATTGAGATGGAAGAAAAACAAGCAGCTCTCTTTCTATTATTTTTATATATAATCCTCAAAATCCCTCAGTGTTATTTTTGGGCTCAGTGGAAATAAGTTTATAAAGCTTTATTTTAAGTACCCAATAGATTTTTTTTGAGAATCCTTGAAAATGAATTTTCTCCAGATCCCAAATGTTACTCAAAAAATGAACTCATTCGTGCATATATCCATCATAGAATTATATTGGATGCTTTGGGTGAAGCCCTGTTATTAAATTAGGAGGAAACTGTGAACTTTCCAGTCCTATTGATGCTGTGAGCCTAGATTACAGAGAAGACACTTGTTGGTCTACTTTGGAGGGCCTGCAGGAGTGACATGTGTGTGTCCATTGAGTAATATTGGTACCAAACGATGTTAGGTTTTAACCACATGAAGAGAATCTATGTATGAAGGGAGTACGGACAGTGGGGGAAGTTAAGAAGAGCTTGAACCTGGGTGGCGAGTCCGGATGTAGCATGGCAACAGGCTAAAGGAGCACTGTGATTCTGAAGGGAGACCAGTGTGGCTGTGGCACATAAAGTAAGCAGAGGTCTGGCAGGCGATATACATTTGTTTTTTTTTTTGTTTGTTTGTTTTCTGTTATATAGCAAAGTACACAAACTTAGCATCTTAAAACAACTCTTATTTATGACCTCAGAGTTTCTGTAGGTCAGATGTCTGTTCATGGCTTAGCCGGATCTTTGCAGGGTCTCTCCCAAGACTGGAATGAAGGTGTCCATCAGAACCATGATCTTATCTGAGGCTTGAGATCGCGTCTAAGCTGACCTGGTTATTGGAAGAATTTAATTACTTTCAGCTACAGACCTCAGAGCTTCAGGATTTTCCTCAGCTCTTGAGTATTACCTGGAGTCTTGACATGTTGCCCCCGGTTCTTGCTCCGTGGGCTTCCCTAATGTAGCCCATTTACTTCATCAAACAAGTAGGAAGAGATCTGCTAAGTCTGTTATCAATCAGTCTTATAAAATATAATGTAGTGCAATACAATCAGGTGAATAATATATCATTTTTGCCATATCTGTTTCTCAGAGGCGAATCACAGGTCACATCCGGACTTCAAGGGGAAGGGATTACATGGAGGCATGAATTCCATGAGGAACACCTTAAAGTTTGTCACAGGTGAATCCAGATAGAAAAGGTCTAGGGTCTAGGTCCAGCCGAGTCATTTGTTCCCCTTTATTGTCTTTGGTAAACCAGAATGACTCTAACTATATTGTCCAGACCTACTTTAAATCATTTTAAAGCTTGTCCTAAAATTATACTACTGAGAAACATTGCCTATTTTTTTATAAGGCCCAATCAATACTGTGCGAAAGTAATCATTGCTTATGTTATCAATGCCCTCCTGAGAAGGTATTTGTGTATATATAAATGAACAACTCTTTTTACCATGTTCATGGACCACAAGAAAATTGGAAAATATGATAAGAACAAAATGGATGAAAAGTATATCCTGAAGTACTTACAGATTATATAATGTATTATATTTTAATCATATTATGTTAGAATATAACAGTAATTAATATATTATATAATATATAGATAATATTTTAAGATGATCACTTCAGATAGTTAGGTGTTTGTCTATATCACCATTTCAAAAACAGCAAGGAATTTTATGGTACAGATATATAATGATTTATTTACTAAACCCTATTCATTGTGTCAGAAGTGGGTGCACGCATCCTAAAATTATTTTCTTAACATTCGTTATAAAAGTACAATTAATGAGAAAAATGTTAAACTTTCAAGGGGAAATTTTAGATTGTAAAAGATAAAGCCACTGAATGTGGACTCTCAGTTCTTGGTAACAGAAGATTAGCCATACCTGAAGTGAAGATTAGGCAAGCAGGAATTAAAACTACAATAAGAATCTGTATTCCCAATACTGTACTCTAGTTTTGTAAGATGTTCCTAGTTGGGAAAAGTGGGTACATAGCATCTCTCTGTGTTTCTTAGAACTGTATATGAATATGTGACTACCAAAAAAAAAAAAAATAGAAAATTTAAAGTAAAAATATTTTAAAAGATATATATTTTTTTAATTTTTTTAACCTGTATTCACTTTTGAGAGACAGAGTGTGAGTGGGAGAAGGGTAAAGAGAGAGAGGAAGACAGAATGAAGCAGGCTCCAGGCTCTAAGCTGTCAGCATAGAGCCTGATGCGGGGCTTGAACTCATGGACCATGAGATCATGTCCTGAGCCGAAGTTGGACACTTAACAGACTGAGCCACCCAGGCACCCCTAAAAGATAACTTTAAAAGAATAATACCAAAAGCTAATTTTTCCACAAGAAAGATAAAACCCAGAAAACAATGAAAAGATAATTCCCAACAGTGGCAAAATAATAACTGACAGGCATGAATTCTTTTTTCTACCAAAAATATCCCTCAGAAATAAAGACAGGAAAAACTCATAGTTAGGACAACAAAATGTGAAAATCCCATCCTGTAAGACACAGTCTCAGAATTATATTGGTTAAAAACAGGCAAATAACTATACTGGTAAGTTTAAGTTACAAGGAACCTCCAAGACAAAATCAATCAGTAAATATATTCATAAAAACTCAGTTATCAATGAGTGAATAGAAATCAAAAGAACATTTTCTGGAGTTTAAAATATGCATCATACACATGGCAACAAGGGATCATAAGTGATAAAGACACATAAAGTTAAAATATTCTAAACTCCTTAAATTTGGGATCCTTAAAATTTGAGAAATTGTTAAACTACGATTTTGTAATAGATTTTATATGTCCACAGTGCATGCTCTAACCTCTAGATTAACTAATAAAAATAGTAAAAGAACATGTAACCAACAAGCTAATGGCAATTGTAATAGAGATACTTAATACTAAAGACAGCAATGTTTACATTTCTATTTCTTGATCTTAACTGTGTTCATGAAAATATTTGTTCACTTTAAAATAGATCGTATACTTGCCAAATTGTTGCAGGTGATTTTATCCTGCTGGATTATATTTTACAGTAAAAAAATATAGGGAAAATAAAATTTTCATATAGGAGCTATTTTCAAGGATTCTAGAAGTCTATTTTATTGTTTTCATGTTTATTTATTTTTGAGAGAGAGAAGCACACAGTTGAGAGTGGGTGACAGCAAGGGGTAGAGAGAGAGGGAGACAGAGAATCCCAAGCAGCATCCTCCTCTGTCCTAGTGGACCAAACTCACAAAGTGTGACGTCATTACCTGAGCCAAAACCAAGAGTCAGATGCTGAACTGACTGAGCCACACAGGTGCCCCTAGAAAGACTATTTTAAAACTAAAATATAATCCTAATAAAATGGGACGTTTGTAACCAATAGTAATTCCAAAATAATCCAGAAATTCCTGTGAAGTTTGTAAAACTCAAAATTGGAATGACAATTTCTCATATTTGCTGCTGATGCATAGATGGTCTCTTAACACAAAACAGGCAAAATAAGATACAAGTTGTAGTGTACAAAATTCTAGTAGCTAGGTAGAGGTCTTGCAATTTAAAAAAAAAAAATCAAGAAATAAGAGAAAAAAATATAGAATAATGGATAAAATAGAAAGAAAATTAAAATGATGTAAACTGAAAGTATACATTAGTATTTATGTTGAAATAAAATCACATAGGGGCGCCTGGGTGGCGCAGTCGGTTAAGCGACCGACTTCAGCCAGGTCACGATCTCACGGTCCGTGAGTTTGAGCCCCGCATCGGGCTCTGGGCTGATGGCTCAGAGCCTGGAGCCTGTTTCCAATTCTGTGTCTCCCTCTCTCTCTGCCCCTCCCCCGTTCATGCTCTGTCTCTCTCTGTCCCAAAAATAAATAAACGTTGAAAAAAAAATAAA
This sequence comes from Prionailurus bengalensis, assembly GCF_016509475.1. Lineage (NCBI taxonomy): Eukaryota > Metazoa > Chordata > Mammalia > Carnivora > Felidae > Prionailurus > Prionailurus bengalensis. Next base: position 225,123,757 of record NC_057343.1, read on the forward strand.
AAAAAGAAATAAAATCACATAAATACTCAAAAGATACATATTGTCAAAATAGATAAGAAAAAAATCATTTAAATATTGTTTAAGGAGGTGTAAAATCAATGTGATAGAGGAAAATAATTTGAAAGAAAACATACAGAAAAACATAACGAATAAGTACTTGAATATGTATGCTTGCTGTAGACATATTCATGCAACTACACACACACACACACACACACACACACACACATTTCATCAAACAACATTGGTAGATATAAAGAGATACATTCATTGGGATGAAAACAATTTATGCACCAGGTAGAAATAATAATTTTAAATTTATATACACTTATCAATGTTGCCTCAAAATGAACAAAGAAAAATGATAGAAATATTTAAAACTAGATTAACCCATTATTGTATTGAGACTTTACTATGCTTTTACAAGAAACTGATAGAGTAATTACATAAGATTTTGGTAAGGATGCTGAAGATTGAAGACCATAATTAAAACATAATTAAATGACAAATATAGAATAATGCACTGAACAACTTCAGATCATGCATTCTTTTGAAAGTTACAGAAAACATTGACCAAAAATTTATTGTATGCAGGGCCACAAAGCAAGTTTTAATAATTTGCCAAGGATTAGCCTCATTATTTACTGCATGACAAAAAAAAACAAAGCTAGATCCTAAGATGCAAATTCAAAAGTTTCGCTAGTAAAATAATCCATTGGAAATAAGGGCATCTCTGAATAAGCTAAGAAACACTTAAGAAATAAAAATTAAAAACATATAATTGGAATGATAGTGAAAAAACATTGTATTAAAAAGGACCAAAAGGGGGAATCTATTTTCTGCATAATTTTAATATTAACATCTGACAAGGATATATTTTGAATTACAGATATTCTCTCTCCTGAACATAGAAATATCATAAAAGAAATGTTTTCAGAGAATCCAGAAAAAATAATGTTTTCAAATGAAAAGGAAAAATATTAAAATTCATTTCAATACTGGAAATTGAAGCTTTTGATAAATTCAACATCCAATTAATAATAAAAATAGTAACAACAATGATACTACTATGCATTAGTACAATTTGTAGATAAAATTAATACTTTTCCTAAATATAAGGTCAATATAAATGTATTTCTTGTATTTCTTTATGTCACCAACAATTAGAAAATAAAATTTAAACACTATGCCACTTAATGTCATTAAAAAATAAAATGCCCAGAAATAAATGTTACCTTTTTTAGGTATCCATTGCCTAAGCGATACATAACAACCTTGAGTAAACTTAGGTTATTTCCTTCCCTGAAACTTTGTTTCTTTGGTTTGTAGGTTATTCAGAGAATTCAAAATTGGATCATTTGAATTGCGACATAAAAATTTAAAAGTCCAAATATAAAGTAATGATGGCATGAGGCATTTTTAGATTTTTTTTTCTTTTAGGTAATATATTACTTTCTTTCTTTTTTTTTTCCTTCAAGGTAATTTCAAAATTTATAGGATACAGTGAGATGTTGTAGTAGGAGAAACTCATAACTGGTAGTCCATAGTCACCTTTGCAGGTGAAAGCATTGAAAAACGTGGGCAAACAACACTGAGTCCTTGTTCTTGGATGAGCTGATTGATCTCCTCAGAATGTGAACATTCACTCCCAAAACTGAAACACTAGTATCAGTTTCCTGGATTGAACTCTCTTCATATTGGCCAGTGACATTGACTTTTTCCATTGACTTCCCATATGTCCCACCTTTTGTTGATGTGAAAGCTTATTCAGGCGTTTTCTCCAGGTCATGCTCTCCTGTCAGTGCCATTTTGCTAGCCTGGCTCCTCTGTTTTACCCTCGACACGGATTACCGAAGCTCTATGGCTTTTCTAAGAAATGATTTGGGTGCCATTGATAAATAAATGCTTTCTTCATCTCTAAAATGAAGAAAAATGTCACAATGTCAGGGCCCTAAGATTTTATGACTAGATGACTCTCAGATTCCTTTAAATGTGGATTACCTTATTCTCCTGGCATGAAAAGCTATTTGTTGCAATTTTTATAAAAGGCTAAATTTATAACAAAATGTATCTTTTTTCTGGGTGTCTAAACCCTGTATATAGTATTTTCCTTTTCTTCATACAACTATTACTATTTTCAGAGAACAATCAATCACTTGACTTAGCACCCCTAAGTTCTAATGTGATTTCATTAAGTGATTCTATTTATTATCCTTTTAAGACTATATTCAGATCTAGCATCATTATTGTCTTTAATATTACATAATTTTAGAAGTCACTTTAAAATAGCTGGGTTCTTTATATTGCTTGAGCATTTCAAAACATTTTTTTTAAACGTTTATTTATTTTTGGGACAGAGAGAGACAGAGCATGAATGGGGGAGGGGCAGAGAGAGAGGGAGACACAGAATTGGAAACAGGCTCCAGGCTCTGAGCCATCAGCCCAGAGCCCGACGCGGGGCTCGAACTCACGGACCGCGAGATCGTGACCTGGCTGAAGTCGGACGCTTAACCGACTGCGCCACCCAGGCGCCCCTGCTTGAGCATTTCTTTCTCCAAACATTTGTTTCACAAAAATGAAATAAAGTATTTTACTAAGGGAATAAAGTCACCTGACAATATTTTTGGGGCACCTGGGTGGCTCAGTCGGTTGAGTGCCTGACGTCGGCTCAGGTCACGATCTTGCAGTCCGCGAGTTCGAACCCTGTGTCATGTTCTATGCTGACAGCTCAGAGCCTGGAGCCTGCTTCAGATTCTGTGTCTTCTTCTCTCTCTGTTCCTTCCCCGCTCACACTTTGTCTCTCTCTGTCTAAAATAAATAAACATTAAAAAATTAAAAAAAAGAATATATTGTTTATTGCACCCTTATTTAAAAAAAAAAAAAACAACATTGGGGCGCCTGGGTGGCGCAGTCGGTTAAGCGTCCGACTTCAGCCAGGTCACGATCTCGTGGTCCCTGAGTTTGAGCCCCGCGTTGGGCTCTGGGCTGATGGCTCAGAGCCTGGAGCCTGTTTCCAATTCTGTGTCTCCCTCTCTCTCTGCCCCTCCCCCGTTCATGCTCTGTCTCTCTCTGTCCCAAAAATAAATAAATGTTGAAAAAAAAAAAACCAACATTGCCAAACTGTATGGTTAATTTATATGATTAACCTATTACAAGGGAAATGGTCTGAATCTTCCTATTGTTTAATTTTGCAGTCTTTGGTTCATTTAACCTTATGTTTATAGAGTTTCTAGAGAAACTTTGTGCGTTTTGATGCAGAGTAGGAATCGGGAACTCTATTTAAATAATAATTTGTGAAATAACTTTTCCAAAGCACATTTGTATTGCCCAGCTGTACAAGGCTCCTCTTTCTATAACAATCACTTTTAGAATTACAGACATTTTTATTATGGATGCTGTGCATCTACATAAAACAGCATGTGGCCATGGCAAAGAGATTCATCTTTTGTGAAGCAGAGGTTTAAACCACATATAACAGCAGAGTTCAGGTTGATTCAGGTATCAATACACCTGAAATACAACAATATATTTCTCTGAGTTAATATAGTTCCCTGTTCTGAAAAAAAATCTTTTAAGTACCTTGCATGAAAAAAAGATACTAAGAAGAAAATCATGCATGCATGAAATTTGAAGTCAGTTCCCAAAGTAAAGTGAATTCAAAATAAATGAGATGGGCCTACACATAAAAACCGAAACATAAATGATGAGGACGATTTCTAGCTTATTTATACCAAATTTTCCCGTGTTTGTATGTGTATTTCATTAGCAGCAAACTTAGGAAATATAACATCTGTTAAAAAAAATGTATTGTCTGATACCAGCCTCCCTCCATCCAACGTGTCAATTATTAACAATATAACTTTGTATGAAAAATGTACCTAGATCAGCAGACATCTTATACTTAGATTTTACAAAGATCAACCTCCTTGAACTAACAAAGGTTGGTATTGTTATTAAATAAATATATGCTCCCATGTGAGATTATATTATAAAGCAAATTCATTGATTAAAGAAGATATAGTGTGTTCCACAGAACGTTCTTTTACTTTAAATGTTTAGTTAGGATTATCTCATTTACCTAACAGAAGACTACATTATTTGTATAAATCCGTGACACTGACTCGTTTGATTTTTTCGCCCTAATAAAGTACTCAAGAAGTAATAGACTATGGAAAACACATTTAAACAGAGGAATATATTTATTTAGTAAACACCAACTATCAACTTGGACTCCCCCTCCCTTTAGTAGAATAAATCTGTAACTGCTTCTCTCAGATCTTTCAAAATAATCAAAGAATTTATGCACTAATTACATAATATGGATATGATAGAAACCATCTAATTTCAGTTAAAAGGAGTGAGAGAAAGCAAATTGTTAATGGATTGTACATCACCAACAAATTGAGCAAACGTCACAGGTAGCAGAGTGTAGATAAATCATTACTGACAAAAGAATAGAAAATATTAATGACAGATACATGGCACTTATCTAGATATCTAGACACTTAAATCTTTTAAAAATCACAAACATGTTAGCTTCTTTTTTTTAAAGTTTATTTATATTTTGAGAGAGAGAGGGAGCATGAAAACAAGCAGGGGAAGAACAGAGGAAGAGAGAGAGGGAAGGAGAGAGAGAGAGAGAGAGAGAGAGAGAGAGAGAATCCCCAGCAGGCTCTGCACTGTCAGTGCAGAGCCTGAGGCTGGACTCAGTCTCACTAACCCTGAGATCATGACCTGAGCTGAAATCAAAAGTCAGACGCTTAACAGACTGAGCCACCCAGGAGCCCCAAACATATTACCTTCTGAGCTGGGTTTACTAATAAAAGTCCAAGGAAACAATAAATGGAAATCTATTTACTACTGAAAGAAAAAAAAGGTAATCAGTAAACAGAAAAATTGAATATACCTTCTCGCATCAACAGAATATCTCAGAGTTCTAGATGAAAGTAGAGCAACATTCTATGGTTTTGGAGGCATTTTTCAGAAGTATGGAAAAATATTTAAGTGTAGATGTGTCAGCAACAATTCTGTAGGAATTCAAGATGCATGGTTCCCTCTTAAACAAAATGTGGTAATCAGCTCATCATTTACTATGGACATGAGATCGAGAAATCTTTGAGGAAGATAAATTTGCTACAGTGAGCTTCTTGGCAAATGCAGATTTGAAATTACTGGTATAAAAATGGAAAGTACATTTTGCTAAAGATAACAGTAAGACAGGAAAGATAAAATATAGATTATATTAGTGCTCAACAAATAGAATAAACTTAAGTATAAACACATTAAGGAAATTTAAAATAATGCATAAATTAGTTTCAAATGAGAAAAAAATAATTGTCCCAAAGAAGTAATAAGAGGAAACATAAAACAATTTAGTTGGTTTAAATTGAGTGTTCTCTGTCACTATCTTCCAGAATCACATTCTAGGATAAGAAATGAACTTGAAAAATGTGTCCATAGGTTTTGAGCTATCATCAGCATAATAGGACTCAGAATTAGAGAATGACCATGAACAAAGTGTAGGGGGAGATAGGACATTTCTTTTCCAAAAGAAAAAAAATGTACATTTACATTATGTTACCCTGAAAACAATCTTGAAAATTTGGTAGTTTTATTTCAGTTTTATATTAAGTACCTGATATGTACAGAATGTGGGTCTGTTCTTCAGATTATACTACACACTCTCTGACCTCCATGGAGCTTTTCATGCACTTGAGAAAAGTTGTCAGATTGTTTCTGATTATCCAATTTATTCTCCTATCAAGTCAAAAGCCAATACAAGGGAAGAACGATCTATCCAGAGAGTAGCTGTGCTTTAGATGGAAAAGAAGGCAAACATCAAGGAGATACGTAGATTTTTCAGTTCATAAAGTAATAGCGTGAAGGGAAGGAAAGAAGTGATGAATGATAGAGACTTCTTGGAATATGTGGGCTGGAAGGAGGAGGCTTTATCTAGGATTTCTTTCTGAGAAAGTACATCTTGAACAAGGATGCCAGGGTGAGAGCCGCGTGCATATATGGACGAAATGGATCACTTCTATTGCCTGAAGCACTTTTGGCAATGAAATGCGTGTGGACACATGCTTTTCTGGTGTCACTGCCACTGAGGATTCCTTTTTAGGACTTTTATATTCGTCCTCATCTGCCAGACCAACTAATGGGCTCAATACTTGGACAAGAATTTACATTTTAACTGTTGCACATAGTGGTGTATTCTTTCACTCAGAAAAGATGGAAATGGGATGAAATTGAGTAAGATGTTTTTAGAAATCGTAACAATTTTTGAAATGAACACACTATATTTCCCATATAGGACACACTCTTTTCACAAGCTTCTTGTTGCTCTCTTTGTTCTTAATTTATCTAAGGAAGGGATAGATGAAAGATACCTAAGAATTAGGATACAAAGTTTTAAAAGAGGAGAATATTGTCCTGCTTATTGGTTTGGCCATTTCCTCCTTAAGAGTGTAATGTCTACAGCTATTGCGATTTGTGTTCTGTTCTTCGGTCACCTGGAATGTTTTATTTATGTATTCAAACATTGTCTGCCATATAATGCACAGACTCCAAATTTTAGACTGCTTTTTCCCAACCACCGTATATGAGAAGTATTCCATAAAACTCGGAGTGGTCTGGTTTTGCCTTTGCTACTATTTTAACGGTTAGGAGTCCCATCACAATCCTTTAGGGTCTCCGATCCTTATCTGTAAAATAGAGGGGCTAGATCATGCTCTCAAAAGTTCCCCGAAACAATAAAAATAGTATGACTCCACTGTGTTTGCATGTACTGAGAACCAGGAACACCACAAATCTGTTGTACATGAACACTAGGATATTTATATTTGTACACACGATACTCATGTTTCCCCAAACAGGTATCCATACAAAATCTTGCGACTAATTGGCCCAAGGTACTGTGGGTGATAAAGAAAAAATAATAATAATAAATAAATGTCTGTGCTATGCTAGAAAATAAAGTGTGAATGATTATAAATTGTACTGTAATGTGTTTCCTAAAATCTCATATAAGACAGAGCCAATTAGCTGGTACGTTTATTAGTTAAATTTGAAAGCGGGCAAGGTGGATCAAGGGGGCTTTTTAAAATCCTTTTGTGATGACAAATATAATTAAAATCAAAGGAATAAGCAAAATTAAGTTTACTATTTAGTATTTGCTTTCTCTCTTTAGGTTATTCATACCATCAGTGCTACTGATAAAGATGATTTTGCAAATGGACCAAGGTTTAACTTCTTTCTTGATGAACGCCTGTCTATAAACCCAAACTTCACTCTGAAGGACAATGAAGGTGAACACGATTTACATATACTTTTTAATCTATGTGAGATCTGCTTTGACTTAATATGGAATAGGCCTGAGCAGTTTTGTTTTATTTTTACATACCCATGAACAGCTTGCAAATCCGCATTCAAAGTCAGTTTGATGTTAATGTGTTATGATCTGTGAATAGCTTGTATTTAAAATTGAGCCATATGTACAAATAACTTTCATTGAGTTTATTCAGAAGCATTCCTTTAAACAAGAAATGTACATGTAATATGCTCTTGGGCAAATTTTAAGAGAAATCTTAGCTGACAAACATGTTTATGAGAGCTGCTTGCAATTGCTAGGAGGTAGAAAAATTTTAAATTAGGAAAAATGAAAAATATGTCCTAGGGACAGTTAGGAAAGGAAATGCAACGTTTGAATTCATCTTGCATTAGCAAGGCTATCATAATGTGGTGTACAAATTATATTTCCTCTTGTTATTATGAATATTTTTCAAACTATGGGTAGAAAATATGCATAATTGCAGAATATTTTGTAAATTTTGAATTACTTTTGCTTAAACTTCTGTATTGTGTGGGAAAAGAAAGAACACCATAATCTAGTACCTAGAGAACATTCACCATGATTTAGATTCCCTGTTTGGTAGATTTCTCCAGGTCCTGTAAAAATCAATCTTCTGTATGTAAAGGAAACACTAAGTCATTCTCTATGTGCAGTGTTCTGATTTGTATCAACTTTCTTCTTACCCCAAACTATCTTTGATCATGTTTATCTGAATATGCTACTTTTGGAATTTAACACTTGCCTCAGAATCCTTTTAAAGAAACAACAGTGCATCCACTTAAGAGTAAACATATAATTTCCTCTCTACACTTCAGGGAAAAGGATTTTCAAACACCAAAAAAAAAAAAAATGCTGTTACATAATGTCAACTCACTAAAACATTATTTCCATCATTCCTAATTCCTTCTTTATATTATCATAACAAGAAGACCAAATTGTACATGTGGCCATAGCAAGATTCATATGAAAATACAAAGCTTGATTGTCTCTCATTTTAACTACCCTATAGTCAGCTCTATGTACGAGAATAAATATTTGTGCATGTTTGTATCTGACATATTGTATTAGTCGATTATTGTAAACTTATTTGCATTTGAATATTCCATTCTACAATCCCAAATATATTTAATGTAAGTATGTTAAATATGTAAAAAAATCTATTACTGTTTCCCATATTTCAATATTTGCAAAATTTGGAGAGCATTCAACTTTCTGCCTTAGATTACAATCATATCTAGATATCTATATCTATATCTATCTATATATTTCAGTTGTTTGTTTTTACATTCCAATAAGGATTTTATTTTATATTTTTAAGTAATTTCATTTGATGATATAATGAAAATTTGACTTGGATTTAAAGATGGGCATTCAAGTTATTTAACCCATGTAAGTATAAGTCCAAAAATATTTTTAAAAACAGGAGAATTTTAATATTGTTGAGACCCACTCAGTGATTAAAAATCCGCAGACAAAAATACTAGATCTGGAATTTGTGAATTTAATGAATGGCTACATTCAAAAGGGCTTAATTCAATCATTTGACTCACCAGTGGTAGGAACTAATTTCCCTCAAATATATACACTCTTGAAAGGATTTATGGTGCTGATGTACATATTTTTACATTTGTTTTAAATGTAATTTTTTTAACATTTTTAAACATACATACAAACATTTTTCAATGTAAGCTTTTTAACGTTTATTTTAAACATACATACGAATGCTTTGTCAAACATGTGAGGCCTATGGACAGTTGTGTAGGGATAAAGATGTTTTAATATATTTGTAAGATTATTTTTTTAAATGTTGGGAATTGATAAAATTATAAATAACACAGGAAACTTTCTTTTGGATAGGTAAAACAGCAGTTTTTAGAAAAAAAATCAGGTGCATAGCAGAAAGCTTGAATTTATGGCAAGCCGATTTGATTATGCTAGATAAGCCACCTAAACTTTCCGAGCCTCAGCTTTTACATCCATAAATTATGCTTTAAAATACCCACTCTGGAACTTTGGGAGAGTTAGAGATACCGTATGTAAAGATGGCCTTTTCTATAAACACAAGACAGTTATGGATAATAATATGTAAAGATGAAATTAAAAACAGAATAGCCATACCAAAATGAACGCACTCATACATATATATGTTCACAGGTGCATAAATAATTCTCTGGACAACAACCAGCACAAAAATAAAAAGAGTAAATATAAATATTAACGATCTAAGCCTGCTGAATCCTGGTAGCTTAGCATTTATATGCCCCCAGAACATACAAAATATATCTAAAAGAAACAAAGACAATGAAAATTGGTGTGTGTGTGTGAGCGAGCACGCACGTGCGCGTGCACAGGCACTCACTGCTTACACAAAAGTACACATTCAGGGAACGGTGGAAGGCAGACCTAGCCTCCGAGCCAGGATGGGTGATCAGGAAGCCTTTGGTTTAGTAGCATCTCCCAAACTGCTAAATGGTAAAGACTGAATAGAGAGAAAAAGAGATTTCCAAAATAAGAGGGAGGTGTATATATTATTGTTTACTCTAAGCCCACAGATCAACACATTAAAAGGTAGACAATGAAATAAAAAAATAAGTCAGAAAGTGAATTTACTCTGAATAATACAAAACACATAAGTGATCAGAAAATATTTTAATAAAAGTATATAGGATTCTCAAAATTAAAAAAAAAAAATAACATGTTTACAAAAAGACCAAGAAGCAGTTAAGTGAAATGAGACAATGAAAGAAAACAAGTCTGTATGAAAACAATTTAAAAATCCCTATGAAATCAATGAATTAATTAAATCTTTATCAAAATAAAACTATAGTTTTTGCATATATAAAAAAGTATATAGAACCATATAAGAAACATACAATAATTCAGTTTTATATATGTAATTATATATAAACATATAAAACTATAGTTATTGAATATATAGAAAAGAACTACATATAGAAATTACATATATACAGAACTACATATGTATTACATACATATATACAGAACTACATATAGAAATTTATAGATATTTAGGTATGTATAAAACTATATATATATGTTTATATTCTTAAGTTTATACTGTAATTACAAAGACATATACCTGTATATAAACATATATAATATACGTATATGTATACACATACACATAGACACAGATATAAAGACAGAACAACACAAATTACTAGGCAGCATTACCTCTAGACAGGACACAAAGAAAGTTTAACAAGTCAAATGTAAAAGTCATTAATTCAAGCAAAAAAGCTCAGGTATATCAAAACTTTAAAAATGCATAAGAACACTTAGCAGATATGGAGTATAACGTGCCTAGAAGAATTAAGAAGAAATTATAGCAATCAACAATATAGATAGGTAAAATTACTTGACAGTTTCTCATATTGAAAATAGATGTGTCCTTACAATGAACATAAACACCAAAGCCAAGCACAAAATCAAATCTTCACTTGGATATGACAGTTTAAAACTGGTAAATCTCAGGGGTGCGTTGGTGGTTCAGTCAGTTAAGTGTCCTACTTTGGCTCAGGTCACGATCTTGAGGTACACGAGTTCGAGCCCCACTTTGGGCTCTGTGCTGACAGCTCAAAGCCTGCTTCTGATTCTGTGTCTCCCTCTCTCTGCCCCTCCCCTCCCACAGAGAGACTCTCTGTCTCTCTTTCTCAAAAATAAATTAAAAACAAATTAAAAAAAACCCTGTTAAACCTCAAAGGTAAAGAGAAAAATCTTTACAGTATCAAAGACAAAATGCAGAATAATTAAAAACAATGAGAATTAGATTTAAAGTAGATTCCTGTGTTATTTTTTTTTAATTTTCTTTAATGTTTATTTATTTTTGGGGCGCCTGGGTGGCGCAGTCGGTTAAGCGTCTGACTTCAGCCAGGTCACGATCTCGCGGTCCGGGAGTTCGAGCCCTGCGTCAGGCTCTGGGCTGATGGCTCAGAGCCTGGAGCCTGTTTCCGATTCTGTGTTTCCCTCTCTCTCTGCCCCTCCCCCGTTCATGCTCTATCTCTCTCTGTCCCAAAAATAAATAAACGTTGAGAAAAAAAAAATTTAATGTTTATTTATTTTTGAAAGAGAGAGACCAGTGTGAACGGGGCAGGGGTGAAGAGAGAGTGCGACACAGAATCGGAAGCAGGCTCCAGGCTCTCAGCTATCAGCACAGAGCCTGATGCAGGGCTCAAACTCATGAACCATGAGATCATGACTTGAGTCAAAGTCAGGAGCTTAGCTGACTGAGCCACCCAAGTGCCCCTAATTTTTTTTTAAAGCTGAAAGAGGTTGACAAAAACCACGTGCTCAAAATGCTGAAGGAAAATAATTTGCTATTATCAATAACCTTTCCTAGATGTAGTTAAAAATGGTAAGCTATCTAAAATCAAGGAGGACCCCTTAGTTAAGAATTTTTTCCAATGTATAAAAAATAAGTTTTTACTGTTCGCTACTGACATTTTGACAAATGTCGTATTAATCTTTGCCTTCAGAATCTCTGCAGAATATAATAGAGAAGAAAAAAATATTGTAATTCATGTTTTATTTCATATGTTAAAGCTTGAAGAGTAAATGCTAAATTAGCAGAATAAAAGTCTGTGATTTCCAAAGCAAGGATTTTCAGAAAGTTAAATAAAAAAGCTTATTTTATCAATGGAGCACAAGGCCAAAGGGGAGAATAAAAGATGGAAAGTGAAAGCATAGAAAATGAAAGAAGAAAGTAGAAATAAGTTCAAACATATTGTAGTCATAATCGGATTAAATATCATTTTTCATCAAAGCTGTATATAAATATGCTGCTTTGAAGAGGTGTACCAAATTCAAAATGAGATAGGAAATTTTATATAAAAAGTTGGAAATATTTACCCATTGCTTCAAAAGAAACAACTATTGCTGAAAAAAAGAAAACCCATGATCCATGGGGTCTAAAATAAGACATTTATTCAGCTCACATGCTTACGAAGGAGCACATTCTGGTAGGTTTCTGATAGGTTCATCTAAGCAACTCTTCTGGTCTCAGGACACCTACAGTCACTACAACTAATCAGCATTGTAAAAATAAAAATATTCTCACTTCAAAGAGAAAAACGTAACCATGATAAATAGAAACAAAACACAAGATTATCCTTGTTAACAGATGATGAAATTGTCTATAGGAAAATGTAAGAAAGTCTACAGAAACACCTTGCATAGTAATGGGATGTTTTGCCAACATTTTTGAATACTAGCAAATGCCCCAAATGGATCGATTTCCTATATTTAAAAAAAAAAAAAAAACTACAAGGGCACCTGGGTGACTCAGTCAGGTAAGCATTGACGCTTGGTGTTGGTCAGGTCATGATCTCCAGGTTTCATGAGTTTGAGCCCTGCGTAGAGCTCTACGCTGGAAGTACTCAGCCTACTCCAAGATTCTTTCTCTCCCTCTCTCTGCCCCTTCCCTTCTTACAGTGTCTCTGCCTCTCTCAAATAAATTAATTAATTAAAAAAAATATATGAATAAATAGTAAATCAGGTACAATTTAAAATGGCAAAAACAAATCGAGCAAATTACCACAAACCCTTCTAAAATCATTAGAGGAAAAAAAATCCAATACATAATTTTCAAGTTTATTCTATATAAAGAGCAATGTTACTGAAAATATAAAAGCACACCCCAAAATAATATATTTACCAAATTATTTAATCAGAGAATTTAAATTTTCATATTAATCTATAAATTAAATCTAATTTTAATGATAAACTCAATTAGTCATCTGTTAATAAAATGCAAATAAATAGTAAAGGATTAAGAAAAGCAAAAATGTATTGAAAAAGAAGATGATGGAGGTATGTAATTAGCAGAAACAGAAGAAGAGAGGACATATCCTAACAGATATCTAGACATTATAAAGATGAATATAGTGAGTGTAAACCCAGACAGTTGGTTTTTCTCTTTTCTTTTTTTTTTTTTTTTTTTTTTTTTTTTTTTGCAAGTGCCTGACTTAAGCTTTGATTGCCAAGGCCCCCACTTCAAAGAGAGCTATCTGGAACAAACACCATGCCAGCCACAGGACTAGATCAAGATCCAGGCTGCCTCCCCCTGTCCTGGGAGACTCTTTGTTTTAGAGACTTTGATTGATTTTGATAACTGTTGATTTGGGCCTTTTTCTCTCTGCCTCTCTTATGATGCTTTAAATTCCCACTCTTATGTTTTAAATTCATCAATAAAGAGTGAGTCTCCCAGACCCTAGGACCCACCCTTGACCCCAATACCAATAGAACTTGAAGGCCCCTCCACATTCTCTTTCTCTCTACCCTCCACCTCTCTGTGTGACCCCAGGCATGCCACATAATTTCCAGGATATGTAAGTAATAAACATTTTTGGTTTTTTGTTTTTTTTTTGTTTTTCAAATTTTCCTAATGCTTATTGCGGAAGAGTGTCTTGCAATCATAGTAAGAATCACAAAGGCTGGTCCAACCACAAAATTAGTCATTGATAGGCTAAGACTAGCATAAAACAATGAAATACTCTTTAAATATGGTACTAGTAGAGAAATAAAGAGAGGAGGAGAACAAATTCAGGGGAGTGAATAAAATTAGATATCTAAATCTATGTATAAGCATATGACCTTGACAGAAGGCAAAGGTAGCATTTTTAACCATTATGGAAAGGGTAATACAAAAAGTACACAGAAAGGGACCGGCTGGTTATCTAGATTCTCTAGAACATCTCAAACACATGAATAAAAATAGATAAATTATATATATATATATATATGTATATATATATACACACACATATATATACACATACACACACACACACACACACACACACACATATATATATATATATATATATATATATATATGTAAGTTGCCCTGGGTAACATTGTCACTCTGTGCCAGGTATCACTTCCACTGACTTTTTTGTGTTTTTCTGGGTTTTGTTTTCCATTACTCTCCCATTCCCGCTATAGCCCTTCTCCCAAATTACCATGTACTCAAGGATAGTACCAAAAGTAAGGGTGAACAGAGTATGGTGAAAAAGGAGCCCAGCTTAGCAGATATTTGAAAGGAATAATAGACAAAAGAAATTGCAGACTAAAAATAGATTTCAGGCTCATTCTTCCAAATATTTGCTAGGGTAACAATGTAGAGCTAAATAAACTTGGTCTGTGGATGGATCCTGAAAGTCACTTCCAAAGCCGAGAGGCATTGAGATTCACAAGAAAATATATAAATACTGGCCCAGATCTACTCACCACTTCTTACTGTGTTGGAGAAATCACTGGGAATTGGAGCTCAAAGGACTTCCCTCAGCAGAAGATCACAGGACATTGCAAGGGTCAAGCAGGATGAAAGAGAGGCAGTTAGCATATATTGGGATGCACCACCTAATGTGAGAAAGAGAAAACCATACTTAAATATCTGACAAAGACTTTTTGAGTGGACACATGAAACCATTGCCAATTTAAAATTTCTGGTAGGGTGATAAAACTCGAATAGCCACTGCTTAAAACGGAACCAGTAATCAGAAAGATGGAGAAAGAAGGAACACTGCCCAAGAGAACACTGCTTTCCTCTCATTCTCACAAGGGAGTTGAGAGGTGACGTCAGTGTCCTTGGACGCCTCCTGCTCTTTTGAGTCTTGTGGAATTTTGCTGTCTCTCCTGATTTCTATCATCTATCAAGCTTCAGTCACTTCCCTCTTTTCCCAGAAGTCTTGGTAACCCTGACTCCATCCATACTCAAGACATAACTGGAAAAATTTAATGCCCTTAAGAGAAAATTAGCCAGGACTTTGGCTACCCAACACCCAATATCCAACAGTCATTAGACAGGAAAAAAAATCCATTTTGTTTTTAATGACAAATGGTTATATGAAAACTGGTACTTCCCTCATCACAACACTTGTCACAGGGTGGGCTCTCTCCCCATTTAGACTATAGAATCCAGGCATACAAGGAATTTTGTCTGACTTATTTAACTGCTGTATTCCTCACTCCTACCATGGTGCCTGACACAGAGGAAACTTTAAGTAAATATCTGTTAAAAGAAATAAGAGGAAAAACAAAGAAGAAAGTTTTAGAGTTTGACTCTGGAAATAGGTTGGCTCTATTTGAAACCCGGTTTCTCTGCTAATTATGTGTGAGACCACCACCAAATCCTTGTTCTCGGTGTGTCTGTTTCGTCCTTTGTAAAATGGAGATATGGACACAATCATTACTATTTTGTAATTTTTAAGAGAGATGAAAATATAAAGAATTTGAAATCACATACGAAAGGCTACATGTTTTAAGGGCACACTGAAGGTGACTAAAAAGTAAATACATAGATGGAAAAATAATATAAAGAATCCAAATAAATTACTCTGAGTAAAGAAATATTTGAGTTTTAGGTGGGAAGAATATGTAACTATCCCAGAGAAATTCCCTAACTCGACAGACAAGGAAATAATTTTACCAGTTTCCAATGAAATTAAATTATAAAGATAACAATAAATGGTGCTGAAGTACTTATTTGCGAAATAACGAGCTAATAGTCGATGGATCTTGTTTTAGTGACACTTGAAAAAAAGAACTACAATAAGATAATCCTCTTCCTGTTAGGATAGTACTCATGTGACAATCAGGGAAATGTATTTTAAAATACTGAATGCCTCAGTATTTAATATAATTACTATAATATTAAATATAAAATCTATTAATCATAGGGGTGCCTGGGTGGCTCAGTCGGTTAAGCGTCCAACTTCAGCTCAGGTCATGATCTTGTGGTTTGTGAGTTCGAGCCCCACGTCGGGCTCTGTGCTGATGGCTCAGAGCGTGGAGCCTGCTTCTGATTCTGTATCTCCCTCTCTCTCTGCCCCTCCCCACTCATTCTCTGTCTCTCTCTGTCTCAAAAATAATCAAACATTTAAAAAATCTATCAATTTAATAATGTTCCATTGATAAAATATTTGGAGCTATAGCAGTCAAATGAAAATAAGAATAAATGTCTGAAAAGGTAAAAGCAAAGTATTAAATGAACAACATATAATTAAACATCAAACAAAAATAACGATCTAAGTGTAGTATTTAATCACATTCATGAGTAATAATTATACTGTAGAAAATAAGAATCTTTCTTGGGGTGCCTGGATGGCTCAGTCAGTTAAGGCTCTGACTATTGATTTCAGCTCAGGTCATGATCTCATGATTGTGAGATCGAACCCCACATTGTCACATTGTGCTCCATGCTGAATGTGGAGCACACTGAAGACTCTCTCTATCCTTTTCCCTTTGCCCCCCAACTCTCTCTCTTTCTCGCTCTTTCTCTCCCTCTCTCTCTATCTCTCTTTGTCTCTTGCAAATGAGAAAATATGTTTCTTTTTTTTATTGTTAATGTATTTGTTTTCAAGAGAGAGAAAGAGAGAGAGATATTGAGAGTGTGGGGGAGGCACAGAGAGAGAAGGAGAGAGAATTCTAAGCAGGCTCCACACTGTCAGTGCAGAGTCCAACGCAGGGCTCGAATTCAGGAACCACGAAGTCATGACCTGAGACCAAATCAAGTTGGATGCTTAAGGGACAGAGCCTTCCAGGCACCCCAAAGTAAATATGCTTAAGAAATGTTTATGAAATGGACTTTGAGTATTTTCAGTAAGAATATACTCATTTATTGTATCTAATTAAAAACTGAAGAAAAGCACCTGAAACACACACACACACACACACACACACACACACACAGCTTTTTTTCATGGCTTGACATTTACACTGGCTGTCCAGCATTCCACAGGAGACTCACACTGTATAACTATTCAGCACCATTCTTCCTCTCTCATCATACAAAGAATTTTTTTCTCTAAAAGAAATCTGTAGTCAGCTCTTAAATTGACATTGTTTTCTCCTACCACTTAATCTGTAAGGGGGCATGCGTTGTCCGTGCTGTATAAGGCAGTGATCTAAGCTGTCCAGAATGTTAAGAATTAAAACACAAAGCTCCTGCTTTCAGGGGACTTGCCGTCTAGTTGGAGAAAAGAAGATGTTATGAAATGTAACTTTTAACTGAAGGCAGTGACACTTAGATCACTAAAGGTTGTACTGAAACGTGATTTGACTTTAAACGATAGAATCCGATCCGCCAGGTAGAATGAATCTGAGAATACTTTTCAATTAGACTGGAAATCAAGACAGCAGAAAGGTGACAGAATGCAGCATCATTTAGAAGAATCTAGCCAGGGACATGTGGTAAGGCAGAGACACAGGCGTTTTATTCACTATTCAGGACACACGAAGTATTAAGTACACTGCTATCTATGTCCCATGCTTAGAAAAAAAAAAAAAGATTCTGCCATTAATCCTTTATTTGTCCTAGTACAAAATTGTGGTGAATAGAAAATTTAGTACTTAACGAAAATCTTCAATATTTATCTGGAAAATTTTGACCCTTACCTATTAAAATACTGAAGACTTTGATTTGGAAAGTAACCAAGTGAAGAATTTCTATTTTTTTTCTTTTTACAACATATATAGCGAAATATATATTGTAAATAGGTTTGTTTGATAAATGACCTTATTTATCACTAACTAACATGTCACTAATAATACAATTTTATTTAAAATTAAAAGCCAGAGTTCAGAAGATAATTTTTAAGTCGCAAGCATCATCAAATTACATTACTCTAAAACAACAAAAAAGCATGAAATGCTTCCTGATTAAAATGTAGTTTTTCTTATAATCACCTTCTCTTGAAATTGTAATAGGTAAGCTTCACTTTAGGCTCAAAAACTCACATTGTTTAATTCCAGCTTCTTAACCAAATATCTATAGCTAATGAACTCTGGTCATGTAACCAAGTCTGTGAGTATAAGCTTATACAAGGGTTCTGTGCACACGATTGTTGTATTTATTCATTTTGTAATATAAAAGTGTAATCTAATCCCCCAGTATAAATTATCATTAGTCTACCAGGTAAGACTGTTCCGCTTCATAGTCTTTATGCTGCTTTCTTGAGGGACTAGGTTTTATTTGATGCAAGGAGATTTGCCAGCCTAATTCCTAGGCTTAATTCTAATTGTCAAGTGCATTTGTAAATCTTACAGATTTTACACATGGAAGAGAGAATTTATAACTATGTGTATACTTGTATCTCTGTTTGCAGGGTTCCAAATCACATATAATAAGGCTTTCAAATTTGAAAATCCTTATAATTTTGTTGATAATTTGCTATCTACTCATATTTGTCTCTCAGTTTTCTTCTTTAGATATGCGTTTTCCACTTTGATAGACACTCCCATTCTTTAAAAATGAATGAGTCCGGGGCGCCTGGGTGGCGCAGTCGGTTAAGCGTCCGACATCAGCCAGGTCACGATCTCGCGGTCCGGGAGTTCGAGCCCCGCGTCAGGCTCTGGACTGATGGCTCGGAGCCTGGAGCCTGTTTCCGATTCTGTGTCTCCCTCTCTCTCTGACCCTCCCCGTTCATGCTCTGTCTCTGTCTCAAAAATAAATAAACATTAAAAAAAATAATAATAAATAAATAAAAATAATAATAATAAAAATAAAAATGAATGAGCCCATACGACTTTTTTACATAAATGACCTGCCCCGGAAATTACCATTTTAATACAATTAAACAAAAGATTCTGTAGACTATCCTATTCTGGTTGTTTCAACCTTTTGAAGATTTTGATTTTTCCTTGTTTTTATTACCTTTACTTGTTTCTTGGTAGTATTAATTCATACTTCTGAACATGAAGGTCATATCATTTGTAACTTGTCTTACGAGTTTTAGCAAAATACTTAAAAGGCACTGTTGGAAAGTACTGTTTTCCTTGTGATTATTTGGGTTTGGTGAAAGGCTATCTGAGTTTACACTGAGTTTAAGATAAGGACCATTTTCAAATTTGACTATTTTTTTTTTGTTTAGGTTTTTTTTTAATTAATTAATTAATTAATTAATTTATCTATTTTGAGAGAGAGGGAGGGTCAGTGAGAGAGGAAGTGAAAGAATCCTACACGGGCCCTGTGCTGTCAGCGCAGAGCCCCATAACAGAGCTTGAACTCACGAACCATGAGATTATGACCTGAGCCAAAATCAAGAGTTGGACACAACCCACTGAGCCACCCAGGTGCCCATCAGATTTGACTTTGTTTAAAACCTCTTAAAGAGGTGTCATTTAGGGCCTTTTCTTTCGGATTTCACAGTCCATTGGTTTGAAACACATCGGAAGCCATGAAGAGCCTTGATGTATAGTTTGTACTTCTTTCGTACCGTCAGGTTTCTCGTAGTCAATATTCCCAGAGTTTATTTTTGTCCTTCAAATGAGAACTCGCAGCTGGTGCTGTAATGTGCTTAATTTCTCTGCAGAGTCTAACCATTGAAAATTCCGTTTTTAACCACAGGGCTTCGAGAGACCATTTAGCCATTTCTCCCAATTCCTAAATAAAACAACACCCCGCAGTCCTGAGAATATGGTTGCAGACGATGCCTCCAACATCCTCTAGTGGATGTGGTAGCAGCTGGGCCCTGCTGAGTCACTTACCTGCAGTCTCTGGTGAGGCTGAGACACGCTGTTTGGGTTCTAGTAGGGATCCCCCTTCCCTCCCAGTCAGATCTCAGTCCTCCTTACTCGCATGTAGGTGGTCACACCTGCTAGCATCATACTGTCCTCTAAGGGAAAATAGAGACCCAAAGCTTGACTAGGAAGAAGGCAGAGGGTTCATATGCCATCTTGAGCCTAAAATCGGAAAGCGTGACTTCAAATGCAGTGATTTGTTTTAATGGCCATTTTGCTCTACATAGGAAAATATTCTTTTGTTCTCTTCTTAGTGATTTTAATCTCTGTTGATTTTTGTTTTTACTTTTATATATTTTTCCTAATGTATTTGGCAGACCCTACCTCCTCTCACCTTTTTTTACTCCCACTCACAAAGGAGTGACAGCAAAGGACTGTTCCGTCCTACTGTTCTCTAAGCACAAGTATAAAAGTAGACAAAGTAAAATGTGCCTAATATTTACCATTCCATGCCACTTTCCTTTTTGTTTTCCTTTTGTGAAACTGTAGGTTATTCTCTGCTTTAATTCCTTCCTGGCTCAGAAGGACATAATGCCCCAGGAGTCACCTCCTCTACCCTCTGCTCTCAGGCAGGGGAAACATTAAAACAACTTCATAAATAGGGTCATGTGTTCACTTTTTCAAGCTAAGGATTTATCCTCACAATTTCCTTCTGTGTTTACAAATTTAGTGACTCCAAACGTAATATCTTCTACTTTGATTCATCCATTCCCACTAAAAATAATAGTATTTGTTAAAGGTATGTGACAAATAATGAGTAGAGGGCTTCTCTTGTAGTTCGTATACTTGTCTCTTTTTTTTTCTGTAAACAACCCTTATCTCTCCTTCTACAATTATTATATTATTGTGGTATGGTTATGAATTATTTTGAATTTGGGGCTGGCTTTCTATTTTAAAAGTTTCTGTTTTTTTATCACCTTCTCCACTCTTATTAACACTCTTATGCATGTTCATATGTGTTATTCATGAGCAGATTTGCTGATACTCTTCAAAGTTCATATTTTTTTCTTCATATGTACTTATATTTTTTTGTCTCTAATACATAGTCTTGTATAGAGAGATGGACATAGTTGATGGTAAAGAGGAACTGAACAGTTTCAAATGCGGTTTTAAAATGTTGATAGTAGATAGTAGCTTCTTTTTGGGAAAGACATTTTCCTGCTGTGAATGGAAGATTAAGGCTCAAAGGAAAATGGCAAAGCAGCTCAGAATAGCTATTGCCTGGCATCTGATAAAGAATAGATATCGACAAATTGATGGCTAGGCGCCTTTAAGAGCATAGTCTACGTTTCTCTATGTACTTGGTGGAGCCAATTAAGATAATTATAACTATTTTACCAACATATATCTTTTTTAACGACTCTGAAAGCAGAAGCCTTAGACAATGGATGCTTGTGTTTATCTGGGATTTAAAGATGATCAAGAAGGAGTGTGGCAGATGGTCAAAGGGTTGACATTCCAGGGTGCAAATAAGAACATAATGACATATTGGATCATACATTCGTGATTTGGCAGAAAAAGCAAGGGAGGCCAGGAGGATGTTTCAAACTTAAATGAACAGGCAGAATCAGGAGGCTGAAAATTGATATTAGGGCAATTCTAGGGTCAAAGAAGGGGAAGTCAGGAAGCAGGAGAGAAGCAATAAACATTTAGTAGAGAGCTTGAGGAGGTAATGCTGTTGAAGTGTTAGAGGATATGTAAGTTCATTTTCCTTTTAATGTCTTAATACATGTCAACATAATAAGGAAACTGTAACAAAAGACAAGTTCCTGCTGAGTGTAGTTCAAATCATTATTTATCAAGTACCTATTATGTGAGAGGAGCTGTACAGGCGGGCAAAAGAGCATTGTTTCATGCATGGTCTCTGATAATAGTTAAATTATGAGTATATCTTATTGCTGCTGGAAGACCAGAAAAAAAAAAAAAGGAAACAATATGAAGTCTTGCATATTTATCTGTCTGGTGAAATTAAGTTTCTAGTTCCTAGCTTTCTCTTCAGACATTTAAAAAAAATTTTTTTAAGTTTAGTTCAATTAGAGATCCACATCTGGGGATCTTAAATACATCTGCTGTTCTGATGGATTTAAAAATATTATTTTAATGTCTGCTGGCTGTGCTTGAGAGAAAGCCTATCTTTATACCTGTATTATCAAACAAAGAATCCTATGAAATGGTGGGGAGTGTATGGATGTCTAATAATTTAAGTTTTGAAGAACACATAGTTTTAATACCAAGATATAGGGCAATTTTGGACTTTAATATAAGATATGTTTTTGCCCCAGGGAGTATTTAAAAAGCATCCCTTATTTTAATTTAAATTCTATTACAGTTTATATAAGTAGCACAGTGATTAGAATCTTTCAAGGTCTTTCAAAATATTGAGCAAAAAAATAATAGGACACATACTATTAGCTCAAGAAAATTATGTCTGAATTCCAGAAGCAGTATGCAACTTGCATTATACTATCCTACTCTGTAGCCTTCTGTCCCTGTAAAAGCTTAGAGGTTGCAAGTGTACCTATGAATTCACAAAACATTTTATTGTGAATATTTTATTGTGAATCATCAGCCAGTTATGAAA
Organism: Prionailurus bengalensis; assembly: GCF_016509475.1. Lineage (NCBI taxonomy): Eukaryota > Metazoa > Chordata > Mammalia > Carnivora > Felidae > Prionailurus > Prionailurus bengalensis. The sequence continues at coordinate 225,146,229 of NC_057343.1, forward strand.
TCCCTATAGTTCTTGTAGCTCCAAAGTGATTTTTTATCTTACTATGATTGCTTTTCCAGTCATCACAATGTTTTCTTAAAGTGTCTACATGAAGTCAGATATTGCATATCTGTATAGCAGTCTCCTTACATCCTCTCCTATGGACCATAGCTGTTTACAAAAAAGAAATAGAATATATATATATATATATATATATAATTTATAGTTTTATTATATATTTATTATATATTATATATAGTTATATATAGTTTCATTATATTATTTATAATATTATATATTATTTATAGAATAAAGAAATAGAATATATATACACATATATGTGTGTGTGTGTGTGTGTATATATATATATAAAGGATGCTTTGACATCTGTGTTGAAAGAATAAAACACATTCAAGGCTATTTCCAAATTACACTGAAGATACACTTGCTGGGAATATCAGGAATATATTCCAGAAGACATTAATAACTAAGAGAATCTCCCGATTTTTCTGGCCATTTTCTGAGACCCTTTGGTCACCACCTAAATCCATATGCAACATGTAGAATTTTCACACTATTGCTTCAAAGACTCTTTGTATGACAGATTTTTCTAAAATTTTTGCCATCCCAAAGTCCTCTCAATACACCCCCTTTGGGTTAAAATAGAACTTTTAAGGTGGTAAACCCAAAAGTATGCACAGTGTTTCAGTGCAGTCTTCTCACTAAAGAGATTCATAGATAGTCCATATTTTACTGAATGATTCCAGTACTGTTTAGTTTATCTGAACTTCCTATAGCCTATTCCTGCATTCAGAGATACATATTACAAAATAATTGCTGTTACTCATCTAATATGCATCTTTATTCACATTGTTTTAGTTGAAATTCTTTGTGCTAGCTGTCCAATATCTTCTTGAATCCTAACCAAATATATGTTCCTGGCTTCCAAGAGTCCTATGAGCTTGTGTCTTCATTCAAACTATTGAGAATCAGAATTAAGGACCAACCTTGGGTACACATTGTTAGAGACTGTCCTTTATTTAGCATTGATAATCAGTGCTTTTCATGTTCCATCCTGGTATGGTTGATCTTTATTGAGCTCATATATTTTTATCCACTTGGAAATGAAGATTTTCTATATTGCTTGGTTTATTTTTTTAATTATACGTCAAGTTTGGGATTTGTTGTTGCTCTTGAAACCTAATTTTGCAGTTTCAATGAAACAAATTTTATTCTCTGTATAAAAATACATTGTGTGTGTGTGTGTGTGTGCATACATATCTTCTTACCTCTTTCATTTTAGTTCAAAGTTTTCTTGTTCAAGTTCAGTGAGCCTTCAGCCAAGTACATTTTTTGCAGTTCCAGTTAGGTACACAATATCCCATTTGAAGAGCTCATTATTCTGCTCTGCTAAATCTTTCTAGGTAGGAAGCTCTTTGCTTCCTGAATCCTCTTTTCTTTTCAAAAGTCAAACCTACAGCTGGAAAAAAAGAAAGAATAGTTTTACGTCTCTGTGTCTGAGAGCTTTCTATTTAAGAACTTAAGGTGTACCAGAAACATGTTCTGGATTTCTTTTTGTTTCCGATCGTGTTTCTGACTGCATTTCCAATAATTATTCTGAAAGAGAGTATGCCTCCAGATTAAGAATCTAATGTGTACACTAGGCCGGAGCCATAAAAAGGGGTCCACAACTACCATTGCATGTTATATCATTGTACATGTTATTAACCACGTTTATTGAAATCAGGGACCAGTGCCTTCCATCTCTTCTTTGGAGGCCAGCAGTGGGATTCTCAAACATGTTTGTGCCTGTGAACACTTAGTTCATACCTTTTCCTTAGACTAGGGAGCTGCACGTGTAGGCAAGTTTATATTAATCATGATGCAACGTCCTACAGCTGAGAGGTGCGCTGCTTCAAAGCTCAGGTCTCTGGGCGAGGGCTTGTGACTCTTGTAATTATACAATACACATGATGCAATTTCTGCATTTTTTCTTTCTCAACTTGCTTCAAAATAGACAATCAATATTTTTTTTCTTTTCCACTGGGTAAGAAAATCTTTTCTAATTTGTCATTGGGTTATGTGTGCTCTTTAACAAACCTTCAGTTATGTATATGTGTGCACATAAATGATCATATGTGCATATGATTACAAAACCATATAATTCATGTGTTTTATTACATTGAATATTTGAAAAATGTGTTATCTTTCTACTGCATTAATTTGGCAATATGAAATCAAGAAAATATAACTGTACGGTATTTTATCATGGCTATCTTAAACATACTCCTAGGTAATAGCATTTCAATTTCCAGAATTAAAAAAACAAAAAGATAAACGAATCCCTAAGTGTAATTGTCTAATGAGTCACTTACTTTTTAGTGAATTAACTAAAATTAATTAATTAGTAATTAACCTGTAGGTGTACTTGCAGGTTAGATTCTCTGGAAGAAAGCTCTGACCTGGAGTTTAGAGGGCAGACTGTTTACTGCAGTGTGCAGTTGGGATCAGCGTCTGTGAGGCAGTGGAAGGAAGCAGGTTGAGCAGCGTGAGACATTGAGCTTCCGTGCAAATTTAATGCCTCGTAGTTGGCCCAATAGTAAAGCTCTGGAACTAAACCTGCCTTTCACTGTGTCTACATTCAATGGAAGTGGCTCCACCTTTAGAACCTTGAAGCAATGAGTCACTGATGATATGCTGCTCCAGAAGGATGCAACACAGGGCCAGGCGATAACGTGCAAGTAGGGCAGCTACTTATTCCGTGCAGGGGGTCTGCACAGCACATCTAAGTGTATGCCAGAAGGGTCTTTAGACCAACAAACTTGTTGGACTGAAGAATAACAGTACTAAGATAACCATATACTATGTGCACTTGAGAACATCAGTGTGATTGGAGGTGAATTGGTAAAAAGGCAGTGTGATGTTGTGGTTTGGGAATGTATTGGGGTTGTATCCTGATTATTTACTAGCTCTATAACTTTGGGCAATTTATCCTCTGGGACTCGGTTTCTCTATTTTTTGATTATTATATACAGTAAAAATGATTTTTCCTAAAACTTAAGACACTTAACATCTTCCCTCTATAATCTATAATCCAGAGTGACTATGCAAGCAATTAATATAATAGATAGAATTTTGAAAGCACATAAAAAGTAGAATTAACTATTTTATTCATCATTAACTTTCCATGGTGTGCCTACTATATAACAAGAGTGCTTCACATCACAACTAAATCTGAAAAAGTTTATTAATTGATCTGGTCTCTCCACAAATATATTATCTGTACCAGTGGTCCTTGGGCTTTTTTGTACATTAACATCATCTGAATAGTTTGCTAATGCCTGTGTTGAGTCACCGGGTTTGGCGTGGGGACCACTGTCTCGTTTCAAAGTTAGGACCCATTGGCTTGAATCTGTATTCTTTTAAGTCTTTTTGCCTTCATGTCCATGTCCAACATGATTGCTTCTTCATTCCCCTGTCTTCCTCTCTTTCCCTTCTCTTTAAATTTTGGCTCAATTGATTTTCCAGCTCGGTATCTCAATTTAAGAACATAGCTTAGTCACTCTTCACGGATCGCCCCTTCCTGTTCCTTTGTCCATTTCATAAACTAAATTAAAAAAAAATACCCATTTTATCCATTAAAGGAAATGTGAATCTTGACCGGCGGCTTTACTAAGTACATTTTGTTTTGCTTATGTCTGTCATAGATAACACAGCCAGCATTCTGACAAGGCGGAGGAGATTTAGTCGAACTATTCAGGATGTGTATTATCTCCCCATTATGATCTCTGATGGTGGAATCCCCTCTCTCAGCAGCAGCAGTACCCTCACCGTCAGGGTTTGTGCATGCGAGAGAGATGGGCGCGTGCGGACCTGCCATGCGGAAGCGTTCCTGTCCTCGGCTGGCTTGAGTACAGGAGCCTTAATCGCTATTCTGCTGTGTGTTGTCATTCTCCTAGGTAAGGTCACCCAACTCCTAATGTTGTATGATGGCGATTCCTAATGTACCGTATGGTGGCCAGCAGTGCATTAGAAAGGAGAGACAAAGAAAATCACTTGGACGGGACTTAAAAATTAGGAACCCAAAATTTGGACCACAAAGTATAGCTGCACAGACTTCCTTTTAATTAACTTTCTCAATACCCGAGCTGATGGAGAGAGACTTGGATTGAAATGTGAGTGAAAGAGTTGAAATGTCAGAAGGAAAGATAGGTTCAGAGAGAAATCTTTTTGGAAAGGATCTATTTGGGAAATAATTGATATTAAAAATTCTAAATACCACATTGAAGGAGCTTTTACAATTTATTTCAAAGAATATAAGTGACATGATTCTCAGATGAATCTCAACGCCGTATAAAAATAGATTTCTTGTGGAAACTTCTATTAGCCTAAGATATTACTTAATCATCAATGTTAGCTGAATTTTAAAGTACAAAGTCTGAATCATTTTGGCGTTAACTATATTACATTTTATTAAGTTTAATAGGATTTTTAGTTGAGATTTGCATTACATTTCATTTTAATAAAAAATAAGATACTTCCTCTAATTATATATATATATATTATCATTTTAATAGTCTAAGTCTAATCACAGCCACACTTGAAGCTATTACTGTAACCTCTTTAGAATCGCTATTTCAACAAGACCACAAATCCGAGAAGTAGACATAAAGAATCGTTCTGTTTTGTTCAGAGGGTAGATATTTATTTTCCCAGCATGTCCACTCCCTTCTTCCTTTCTCTTAGCATCTTTATCTTTTGCTCATTTTTTCAGTACTGTGTACACGTGGGGCAAAATTAAAAAAAAAAAACAAAACTATATGTTTTGTGGAGACAGATGTTTTGTTTTGTTTTGCAAGGAGTGTTCCTTGTTTTGTTTTTGAGGTTAAAGATAAATCACTAGTATGGAAGGAGTGAAGAGCAAGGCAGAATGAGGCTGGGAAGTGGAATGCATGGTTAGGCAGCTGTGAGACAGTTTGGGTCTCCATTGAACATGGTAGATGGTGGGTTTTGTTCTCGGCGTGTCAAGAGACATTTCAAGCAAGATAATCCATTCATAACATGCGTATTTGGAAACGATGAGTATAAAGGAAGTAGAGAACAAGTCTCATGATGGCGTGAGAGCATGTAGGCAAAGCAATTAGGACAACAGTGCGGCTGTCTTGCTCAGCCCCCTTTGGACTAGCATAGTTAGAGCGCAGGTGAAGAGTAGTAGATAATATCAAGATGTTTTAGGTGAAATCAAAAGTGATCTTGGATAATATGATGCAGATCCCCGGGTGAACATTTTTTATCAAAATCTTAACAGAATGATTAATGGAAGTGCCTACGATTCATTTCAAAACTGCCACATGGAGAATTTCATGTCAGTGAGCTAATATCTAATGCTTATGACATAGTGTATTTTTTATTTTATTTTTTTTAAATTTAAGTTTATTTATTTATTTTGAGAGAGAGAGTGCAAGAGGCAGAGAGAGAGAGAGAGAGAGAGAGAGAGAGAGAGAATATCCCAAGCAGGCTCCCCACCATCATTGTGGAACCCGATGTGCGGCTCAAACTCACATACAGTGAGAGCATGACCTGAACCAAAATCGAGAGTCGGATGCTCAACGGACTGAGCCACTCAGGTGTAGTTTTCTTGAAACAAGTTTCCAAGGGCTAAAAATAAAAGAGCTGACAAAAAAGCGATCTTGGATAGATTAGATAGATGTTGTCTGAGTTAGAAGAGGTTCAAAGAAGACTTTTCATCTCTTGCTGAATGTGGTTGCTGATCCTCACTGAGCTGAGGATCAGAAGTGCATGTTGTTGAGGTCACTACAGCAGGAGACTATAAAGAGAGAGAGATAATAAACTAGGCGGAGCTGTGACGAGCTCACGTGTGGTCCCAGTGTCAAGAAGGATGTGATAGCAGTACAGAGGGAAGGGACGTTCAGAGAAGAAGGAGGAATAAGTGCAAAGTATAATGTCATCAAGGTCAAAGGAAAAAATAACATATCGAAAAGCACAGACCATCCAACAGTATCAAAAGCTGCTCAGATATTAAATAAATTTTGTAGCTAAGTCTACCAATCGCACTTAGCAACAGGGAGCATGGAGGTTCATTGCACCGCCGTGGAAGTGTTTCACTGTAGTATAGTCTTACACTAGATGCGTGGTAGAAAAGAAAAACAGGAAAACCAGGCTTTCTCAATTTTACTTACTTATATATTGATTGGTCACAACTGCTATTTGCTAAAGACATTTATGTATTGCTTTTTTTTTTTGCATTTGATAATTGAAACAAAAACACACAAAGCCAAAATGGAAAATAAAATAAAAACAAATATTGATTCCTCTATGGTTCCTAACCTAAACCACAAAGAATAGAACCCAGTAACTTTAGTATAATTTCCTCCAAAGTCCTTATTCTGAAAGATAGATCATTATCTATTATGATTATAGAGTCACATTATCTTTGCCTTTGTTTTCACTTATTACCATAAAACCATCTTTGTATGCTAAGGTAAAGGCTTAAAAAGGTAATTGAAAATGTTAATATACAGGCAAATGTAAGGTATATTATGTAGAATAACATTTTATTTTTTCATGAAACAATACTTTCCTTTAATTGACTTTATGAAAATGTCGTTTCTCCTCTGGGGTAAATAAGAGAGCATTCTAAATTTTATGCTCTCCCTCAGGACTAATGGAACAAAGGTGTTATTTAATATGTTTACTCCTTCATTTTTTATTAAAATTCAAAAGTGTTTTTACAGTTTTATCCCAAGGTTGCAGAATAATTTCTTAAGTTTGGTGTAAGCAACTATTATTTATAATGTAATTTTAATTTTCATGAGATTTTAAGGGTTTTTATTGTTATTCAGAAGATACTTAGTCAAGAGACTTAGAATGTAGTCATTTTTAGTTTTGAAATAATGTTGGCTAATGTATGAACTTTTAATTTTCAAGGAAAATATCAGCTATACCAGAGGTAGTGAAACTTTATTTTAGAACTTTTTTTTTATAATTCTGAAATAATGTTAAAAACTAACAGCTATACAAATGATGAAATTAATATATTAATAGTGAAATATGTTTTAGTTATTAGCTGTTTGTGGACATTACTTGTATAAACACAGTCCTGGTTTTGCCACTAATTAACCATATGATCTCGGGTAATCTTTACAGACTCTTGTTTCTATATACAAATCTATAATAATAAAGCATCAATTAGAAAAGAACTTTAGAGTTCTATAAAATTTACATTTTTGTATAGGATAAATATGATTCAGTATTTTGCAGTATGGTCAGACTCCACCTAAATGTATATCAATTATCTGAAATTGGTGCTTGAAAACCAATGAAACTCTACTTGGAATGGTATACGTGCAATTTTTCAGTTAGGTTATGTTCCGTCAAGATTACTGTTTAAGATCATTTTTAAATAGGATGAATGGGAGAGAATTTAGAGTGACCCTTTATGATGCACTCAGAATTTAGTTCTACAGGAAGGGATACCTGGAGTTCTCTTTCCCTTCCAGGGATCTGACATTTCTTTCCCAACCTCATCCCATCACATGTGAGAGGGTCCAGAGCCAGAGCAGGTGGTAGAGCAAACCTCAATCACACTTGGGACACAACAAACCTTTCAATCAGGCTCTGAATCAGACCTCTGGCATCAACCTATAAGCCCACACATTACATAAAAGCAAGTGACTTAGATGAGTCCAGCAGCTGGACTATTCCTACTCTTGGATATAAATTTCCTGATAAATGAGAATCAGGGTAGATTTGATGTGAGGAGAGTGAGGGATTAGGAGAGAAATGCGGAGGTGGTGAGGAGCTAAATGCCAACCAGTTTGTCACCTGTGATATCTTACTTAACTGTGTGGGATCCTCTTGGTTTGAAAAAAATAAGTTTCCTTGACAAGTGTAGGGGCACCTGGCTGGCTCAGTCAGTTGAGTTTCAGGCTCTTGATTTTGGCTCAGGCTGTGATCTCACCGTTCATGCGTTCGTGCCCCCCATTGGGCTCTGCGCTGACATTGCAAACTCTACTTGGGATTCCAAGTGACTTAGATGAGTCCAGCAGCTGGACTATTCCTACTCTTGGATATAAATTTCCTGATAAATGAGAATCAGGGTAGATTTGATGTGAGGAGAGTGAGGGATTAGGAGAGAAATGCGGAGGTGGTGAGGAGCTAAATGCCAACCAGTTTGTCACCTGTGATATCTTACTTAACTGTGTGGGATCCTCTTGGTTTGAAAAAAATAAGTTTCCTTGACAAGTGTGGGGGCACCTGGCTGGCTCAGTCAGTTGAGTTTCAGGCTCTTGATTTTGGCTCAGGCTGTGATCTCACCGTTCATGCGTTCGTGCCCCCCATTGGGCTCTGTGCTGACATTGCGAACTCTACTTGGGATTCTCTCTCTCTCCTTCTCTCTCTTCCCCTCACATGCTCTCTATATCAAAATAAATAAATAAACTTTTAAAGAGAAAAAAAGAAGTGCCACTAACTGGTATGACCAATAGCCCAACAGCTAATAAAAAGTAATCTTCCTAACTTGGGCCACCTCCTTTCTACCAAACTTAGCACCAACATATGATCATATAAACAAGAATGAAGTGATATTTATGGGTAATAAAATCTGCTCTGAAAAATATTTTGGGGGAATATGTTGGGAGTCAGTATGGAATGTATTCAAATGCAAGCTGTGTGACAGTTCAACTTATGAAAACTCAGACCCCTTTAGAACTCCAAGTGCTTTGGGATCGTATATAAATAAATGAATAAATGAATGAGTGAATGATGTGAGAAAGGAAATATAAAAATGTTTCCCCAAATTTTAATTCCTCCCTAACTAAAATAAATTAGTAAAACTCAATAATTCATTTTAATTTTCTTAAATAAAAAGAATACAATGGATTTAAAATTCCCGATCAAACTGAAAGAGAAGAAAATGAAATATACTAGCCCAGAATAAAATAATCATTAGAATAATGTCCTTTCCAAGGCACCTGGGTGGCTCAGTTGGTTAAGCATCTGGCTTCTGCTCAGGTCATGATCTCACAGTTCATGAGTTTGAGTCCAATATCAGGCTCTCTGCTCTCAGCACAAAGCTTGCTTTGGATCTTCTGTTCTCTTCCCTTTCTCTGCCCCAACCCCTGTTCCCACTCTCTGTCCCTCTCAAAGTTCAAACTTAATTATTATCTATATTTTGAATCAAAATATGTCACAAATATTTTTTTTAATTTGGGAAAATAAGCAAATGTAACCAAGTATAATAATAAACCCAGCATGATCTCCTATATTTCATTAGGCTGATATGGCACTAATATTGGTGAAGAACGCAAATTACATCCACAATTTGCTAAGACTGCTGATCACATTCTCCCTGTTATACATGCACATAAATTCCCTTGAAATCAACAACCAACCATTTTAACATAAAGAAAAGTAACTTGATTTATTAACAACGGTAAGACATTTTACTAGAATAAACTAGGCAGTCTGTAGAAATAGATGATTTAAGTTAGAACAACCCCCTTTACTTAATCATAAAGATGAACTGAACATATATATTGGATGATAAATCTACACCTCTGAATGGAATGAAGTAAGTTACTTGAGGATGGGGCCCTGAATTAGAAAGCTCTAAATGGGATTTACACTAAAATAAATAGGAAGGTATTAGATGCATATTCGCTGAATTCAGCAAAAGTCTGTTTTTTTCCTCCCCCAGAAATAAAGTGCTATATTAGATAATGTCTCTCAAGTATAAGCAGCATATTTGGGAAACTATTTTTAAATAGCATGACATTTGTGAAGCAGGGTCACATGTACTATCAGCTTTTCATTCCCAGCTTTCTCTAAGCATTGCATTCCAAACACAGCCACTCATCGCTTCCCCATGTGTGCCGTAATCTCCCCCCATTGTGTTCTGCCATTACCTAGTCAGTATCCTTTTATTCCGGACTTCTCAACATGATTTTCTGACCCTTTATATAGGTGCTCTGTCTTTTTTTTTCCCTCATTCCTAGAGGCACTCCTTGCCTTTTCTCTGAAAAATTAGATTCTCCAGTACACTGTAACCATCTCTTTCCATATATAGTGAACTTCTCTCACACAATTATCCTTTGCACTTATGGCTTGAAAATCTGTTTCTTTTCCTCTTTCTATTGTCATCTTAAAAGCTCATGCACACTATAATATCTAGTTGAGAAAAAGACAAATCTCATTTATTGTATTATTTAGGGATATCCATAAAAAATGGGTGGAATTATAAAGAGAAACAAGGAAACAGTAATGATAAAGTAAGAGTAGAAGTAACTTTTTAGAAGTATAAGGGAAAGGTCAACTTCTGGGGTACTGGCTATGTTCTTTATCAGAGGATAGCTAACCTGGTGTTTGTTTGTTTTACAAGATACATATCATTAAGGCTGCCAGGTAAAATACGGTATAGAATTGTGAATTTCAGGGTGCCTGGGTGGCTTAGTGAGTTAAGCATCAGACTGTTGATTTCAGCTCAGGTCATGATCTTGCTGACAGCATGGAGATTGCTTGGGATTCTCTTTTTCCCTGCCCCTCTCCTGCTTGTGCTCTCTCTCTCTCTCTCTCAAAATAAACAAATAAACACTAAAAAATAAATATGAATTTGAAATAAATATATATATGTCTGTAGGTGTATATTCGGTGTGTATGTGAATATATAGCATAAGTATGTCACATGCTATACATAAAAATTGTTTCTATATATATATTTATCTATGTATATACATATATGTACATTATGTACACACATATACGTGTCCTACATGCCATTTGAATGTACTTCTTTGATTATTATACTTTAAAGAATGTTAATAACAATGAACATAGTAACTGCTATCATAAAACCTAGAATACCAGCTGACCGAGAACATTCTGTAGAGCAGAAGTAAAGAATATTGGATCTAATAGCACAAAATAGAAGTGGAGTAATTCTTTCTCTTTAGTAATGGCTTCCTATCATCAAATAGAAAGATGTGAAAATACTGAGAAACAGCCAAAGGAAAGTGCCCAAGACCCATTTACATCATTTCATCTAATGGTTGTGGCATTATTGATAATAATCCACATGCCCAACTGGTCACTCAGTTCCCCGTTCTGTGTTTTTTTTTTTAAAAACAAAATGGGATAGGTAATGGAAACTCATCCCCTTTGGTGTGAGAAATCTCAGATTACAGTCTAGGTGCTTCCGCCAGTCACTTGTGTGATCTTAGACTTGGATCTTAGTCATCCATGTAATTTCTCTTGAGCCTCAGTTTCCTTGAGGAAACCCACAGTTTGCCATGAGGATTAAATTACAAAGTTATATAAAAAAAATGGGCAATGTGAAAAATTCGTGTGAAATAAAAATTAGGTACAAATAAACTAACATCTTGTACAGCTTGATAGATAGATGCAGTTATGAATGTCTGATGATATTGTAAAGGGTAATGGACAAGAGAGATCAACCATGTAAAATATTCCTGCTTTGATTTCCTACAAAGCATCAAAAGTCAAGGGTTTAAGGTAGGGGTTCCCTCTTCCCATTTAACAGAAACTGAAAAATCTTTCCTTTAGTGTATATACCTAGAAGGATTAAGAATCCATAGATAGAACAACATACACCATTATTCTTCCAGCCAAAATTCTGTTTTGCTCTTTCCCCCTCTGTTTCCCTCAGTGTGAAGACCAGATGGTTAGCCCACAGTGAACTAAGAATCCTAAACACGTAACACATGTGAATGTTACGTTTTTCTAGAGAAGATCAGTGATTCTCAATGCTTTAAAGGGATATTTTTATTTTATTTTTTACATTCCTTGAGATGATAAAAAAACAAAACAAACAAACAAACAAACACTTCAAATGTTTTCCAGAGAGTCGGGGATCAGGGTTGTGTTACAATGCACGCCTAAACGAAATGTAGTTGGTGACATTGCTGATGTCAAGTCTACAAGAATTTCCTTCCTTTCTTCTAACTCTTCATCCTCTTTCCATTTTTCTTCAGCAATCGTAGTACTTTTTATCACCCTGAGACGCAGCAAAAAAGAGCCCCTGATCATTTCAGAGGAGGACGTGCGAGAGAATGTGGTCACCTATGATGACGAGGGGGGCGGGGAGGAAGACACGGAGGCCTTTGACATCACAGCCTTGAGGAATCCTTCTGCCGCCGAGGAGCTCAAGTATCGGAGAGATATTCGACCCGAAGTGAAACTCACCCCCAGACACCAGACATTGTCCACCCTAGAAAGTATAGATGTTCAGGAATTTATTAAGCAAAAACTGGCAGAGGCCGACCTAGACCCCAGCGTCCCCCCTTATGACTCTCTTCAGACTTATGCCTATGAAGGTCAGAGATCGGAGGCTGGCTCCATCAGCTCACTGGATTCAGCAACCACACAGTCAGACCAGGATTATCACTACCTTGGAGACTGGGGACCCGAATTTAAAAAGTTAGCCGAACTCTATGGAGAAATAGAATCTGAAAGAACAACTTAGGGGGTTAATTCTGGCAAACCTTCTAGAATTTGCTTCCTGAGCAAGTGGAGATACAACCTCAGCAATGGCAAGGAAGACACATGGAAACAGTACTTGGAACTGAGCAAGCTGGCCACAGCTACTGTAGAAACAAGTGCCCTTTTCATGATCGAAACGGGGTCATTTAATCAGAAGAGAGTCAAATTAAAAAAAAATATATACAGAGAAAAAGCTATTGTTCCTTGTGTATATTTTCAATTGCTCAATAAAGTCTGTGGTACTGTTTAATTTAAGAATACCTGAATGAAGCCAAACAATGAAGTTTGTTTCAATATCTTGTGATTTCTTTTCAAAGGCAAAACTAAACCCAAAGGGTCCAAATCACTTAGGACTAGGGGTGGTATGCTGAGACATGAAGATTGTGCAGGTAATCAGGACCTCGTTTTCCACTTCTCTGTGTGGACTCTTGAGACCCACACTCTGTTACTGTGCAAGATCTTATTAGCATCGTGTTGTGTTCAAATGCCATGAGGTTTATCCAGTATACCGGGTCCCGCCACCATGGACTTGTATGCACCATTTTCCTTTGCCCTCCCCACTTCTTTTCTCCATACGAAATCGATGGAACATGGGGACTTGCTGCTTGCTCTCTAATGTATGCAATTTCTGTGCACCACTTGTGCACTGCTCTGAAGACAGAGACCACTGTCTCTGTCCTGCCTGCCCTCCTTTATTTTCACAAAAGAACCCCCGCCCTTGTTGTGTTTGTTTGTTTGTTTTTAATCGATAGAATGAATGGTTTCAGTAAGATATACTCAGATAGTCTGATATGTCAGGGAAAGGTTTAATTTAAAAAAAATAGTCACACACCTTATCCTACATAAAACATTGGAAAACTCGATTATTTTTTCCAGTCTTTTTGCTTTCGTACTTTGAACTCCGCGGTTTGGATCATTCCGATACCTAAAATTAGCTGTTGGACATTTTGCTGGTTGGTTTAGACGTCGGTTTCATTTGCTTATTTGTATGCACCTCACACGGTAGCAATGTAATCTGAAAAGATGATACTCCAATTTGAGTAATTCTTACAGACTTTGGATCGGCTGACCTTTATTCCTTACACACGTTCAGATTGTCCCTGTCTCACTGACTGCTTAGCTCTTACCTGTTTGGGATCTATGGCAAAATGTATAAGACTGAAGGCAAAAATATAGCAGCTTCACAGTTACTATCCTTGGAAACGTACCTCAAAGTCTCTGAGCTTCAGGGTCCCAAACTGCAAAGTAGAGATGGTAAAGACTTCTGCCTCTCTCCCGGGCTTGTGTGGGGATCAATAAGCATCTGTAAAAATGCTTTGCGCACTGCAAAGCGTTCTATTGTGTAAAGGCTTGCAGGCGCTATCTGATTTTCTAATTCTATTAGCTTATAAATATATAGTTCCATACATTTGAATAAAATATTATATTATCGTGAGAGAATTTCATAAAACTTTCAACAGTGAAGCAACTGCTAGCTAAACATATAATACGCAAGTTTAATTATTTTGGTATTTTCCCAAATAAACTAATTTTCTTCAATTTTCTTGGTTTTTTTTTTCTCTAAAATTGTTTAGATTATATTTTGCTGTTGTTGCTAAGCATAATGGTCCTATCCTCCAGACATGACCATATTTATATATTGCAGATAGATTGGAATTTTGAAACCCACAAATTACGAATTATCGCAAAGAGGAATCTATCCTTTGCTCTTTGAAATTTATCAAAATCTAGCGTCCTCAAAGTTACATGGCATTTTCTGTCTGATTCTACCTATGTGCAAAATTTAAATTTTGCCTCTGTTTGCAACTGCCCTGTGCTATCATATTTCAGTTTTCAGGTGTGGGAAGTGAGTTTAACTTGAATAATTCTGTGTTCTAAGCCTGAGGAATAAAATTTAATTTAAGTTTTTTACAACATTTTAGCTTTCCAGATGCTGCTTTATCATTTTTTATATAGTAATGGTGTGAGTTCTGGTATAAAACTGTATCAGAAGAAATACTCAGGGGCTTTGGGGAATAAGCTCTGGAGATACATACTCTGATGACACTGATATTGGACTACATTCACCATGAAAGTACCCCTTTGGAGAACTACTATGGATTCGGGTGTTAGGACTTTCCTATATGCAAAGAGAAGCTGGAAGGTCAGGTTTTGGAACTGCATTGCATTAGGCTTTGGATTTAGATCTTTGATAAAGTATTCACAACCTTTATTTTGCTTTGTTTTGTTTGATTTTGGTTTGTTTTCTCAATATTCACCTGGTAACTTTACAGATGGGGGTTTGAAAGATGAAAATGTATATGTACGTTTAACCACTTACATAAAAGCCAAGGTCCTCTGCATGGTTTTGGGTACTAAAATACTTTCCAGAATTTGTGGGGGGAAAAAAAGCAACTCAGTTCCATCTAATTTTATTTATTTGTTTGTTTCATTGTTTTTAAAGTTTTTTTTTTTTTTTTTTAATTTATTTTGAGGTAGAGCATGGGCAGGGAAGGGGCAGAGAGGAAGGGAGGGAGAGACAGAATCCCAACCAGGCTCTGCACTGTGAGTGCAGAGCCCAGTGCAAGGCTTGAACTCACGAAACGTGAGATCATGACATGAACTGAAATCCAGAGTCAGATGCTTAAATGACTGAGCCACCCAGGCGCCCCAGATCCATATAATTTTAATTGCACATTATAATGATAATGGATTTCTTCTGAGCTCCTATGTAATATTAAATCTAATATGGAGGTAAAATAGAGCTTCTGTAGCCCTGAGATACTATGTTTCTGTGTTGATTTATTCTAGAATTTTGTTAGTGTAAGCATTCCAAGTGTATATTTTATATGAACTCTGAAATCAGGCAATTATTATGAATTAGATCTCATTTTTTTCTGCTAGTTTGAGATAAGAAAAAAATGATATATAAATGCTCTGCAAATAGACTTAAATAATTTTAAGAATATCTTGCTTTAAAAACTCCAGTTTGTCAGTGTCAGAAGAAAATTCTCAATGACGTTACTGTGCAAAGAGTTTGCATATGAACTCTGAGTATTTAGTAGCCACAGACAGTTAGCTATGAATCATATGTGACTCCATATAGAATCAGGTATGGAATCACTCATGTATCTTGAAAAACACATTTTGTAAGCCTTATTGCTATTTACACATCTAAATAAAATATAGCTTTGAAATCAATTTACTTATTTCTACTAAAATAATTTTCTACACAGACCCTATACAAAACGGTGGCTACTAATTAGAGAATTATATAAACAATTATAATAATTTTTATCCAAGGTGTTTTTTATGAGAATTTTTAAATTCCAGATAGTCTTTGTGCAAACACTGGAAAATTAATAGCTCTTTCAGGAATCACTAAAGATGTATCATCAGAAATTCTTTCTATAAGAAATCTGTACAAACACAGATTTGAGGTGGAGATTGACAACAAAATTATCCTTAAAATAAGGCTCTATAAAAAATTAACTTGTGACTTTTCTTTAACCTGGTTAAAAGAAGAAAAATATTCTGAGGGAAATTTCATTCACATAATCACACACACACACACACACACACACACACACACACACAATATGGCTTCTTGAAAAATATTTGGAGAGTAAAAGAATACTCAAAGTAGTGACTTGGATATTGATGTGATCCAAATATGTGATGTATATACAAAATTTGAGTACTCAACATGTGAACAATTGGCCTTTATTTTGTATCCAGTCTTGGGCTAACCTTTTAGTCCGTCAATGATTAGGGCTGATTCACAAGGGTGTTTACACAGAGCAGACAAAATTGTTCTAAATCAAAATTTTATAAATGATGATTTAATGGACACAGTGCAGCCATTACACATTAGCAAATGCTTTGTGATCTTTTGTATACCACCATGTAGTCAGAAATATGGGTTGAAAGGGGAAGGTATATTGAATCCACCATTTTTGGCAGTGTAGAAAGCTTCAAAACAATTACTCAGTGTTAAATTTGTTCTTACAGACCTGCGTAGGTTTGATTTGTTGTCTCCTTTTTGGTTTAGTTGAATATATAGAGAAAACAAACTGGAATTCAGATAGACTCATTCATTTCAACAGCTATCAAGAAGTGCCAGTTAAGTAATAGGCATAGTGGAACACACATGTATCCAATATTTTGGGGTAAGTAGTCTTTGCTTTTTAGTATGGACACTGTTTGATTAGCTATTTAAGAAATTAGAACTCTAAAGCTGATTATTCTGGAAAGAGGAAAGAGTCCCATATTTCAAACTCAAATTGTACTTAGCTTCAAGGTATGATAACATTCAATTAACTCACTTGGCTTTCAATTTCAAGAACAGAACAAGTCTCAGAATAGTTCTTGGGAGATATGCAACTCAAATTCAAATTTTCTCTCTTTCTCTCTCTCTCTCTCTCTCTCTCTCTCCTCTCCCCCTCTCTCTTTTATCCCTTAGGATTAAAGGCAAATTAAATATTATCTGAAAGAAAACCATTTCAACTTTTATTTTCCACCTCATCTGCAGAAGGTAAATCTTTTTGCAACGTAAATTTAGAAATCTTCTAAACCCTAGAGTCAAAAGTAGCTCACAACCATTTGAAGATAAAACCACCACAGAAGCCACTCTTTTCCAAAGATTCCAAATACATCATTTTTAAATGAAAATTCAGCGCTCTTTAACATGTGAAAAGATGTATTCTTAACTTTTACTTATATCAGTGAAAGATGTAGTTTTGTTGTTGTTTTGTAAATAAGGAAGAGATCAGAGGGAAACAGAACACATTCTTCTTTGAAGCATTAATACAGGGGGGAAAAAGAGCTCTTAGGCTAGTAAGGCATGATTACATTTATCTACTTACTGAGTCTACAAAAATGAAGGGTCTTTACCCTTCAACACTACAAAGACATCAAACCTATTTTAGTAATGATTCATTTTTAAAGTCTTAGGTGAGAGTGAATGGAGAAAATAGGCATTTAAGGACTCTCAAAATTATATCCTGTGAGGAAGGCATGTGCCATTTACAGATTAACGTGGGTTCACCAAATGGTCTAGTCCTATTGCTCAGCAATATTAGCTTTAGAAGTAAGAAAATGGGCCACCCAAATAATTTCATCAAGGCAATTTTTCACATGTCAAATGCATCAGATTCTTACTCTACATCATCTACTATCATTTTCAAAGTGCTTTTCAAATGTCTTAGTTTCAAACAGAAATTCACTCGATCTAACATTTATTAATTAAGTTCATCTAATGATGCAGTACATGTAAGATACTATTCCAGGCACTGAAAAAGATGTAATATATATGAACATTATATATATGTATATTATATATATATATATATATCGATGGTATGTTTTATCAGCAATGAAATTAGAGTCTCTCTTGAGAGTTAAGGCTGACATATAAAAAGCTATAGACAATATAATATAAAGCAAAAAGTAGCAAGTGTTCTAAAAGAGTCTTGAACACCATACTAGGGAAGTTCCCAGTATCACTCTGAAAGTGTGTCAATACTGTGCAAAACTGGGAGCACTCTCTATAGGACACGAAAATGATATAGGGCGAGGGGGGAGTAGAATAGAAGGGACAGCTTATACAAATGTACAAAGATAGATTATTCTATATGGAATAGAGGATTCATTCAGGGAAATAATGATAATGCAAGATGTTATGAAAACTTGGATTTAGATTTAAGGTAATTGAATGAAATCTACTCATTAAGCAATGTCATTGAGTTTATTTTCCCCCCCAAACAGAACAGTGATGGTGGCCAGATTTCTCTTTTAGGTATCTGAGTCTTTTATTAACATCTATGATTCAGTGAAGATCTATTAAAGAAAGATTCTATAGTTATGTATACCAGCAGAAGAAATATTAGACCGACTTAACTCATTTCCAAAGGATGATTACTTATTTTAGGAATATACTTGAGAAAAAAATTCATAGGTGATGTACATTGCAGGTTTGATTGTTGGAGTCATTTTATCAATTTATTCATTATAATACAAATAAATTAAAATGAGGGCAAGAAATATTTCTGAGGGCAATATTTATTCATATAAATTTGTTCTTAACTGGATAAATGTATCATTTTCATCATTGTTTTAGGTAGAAAAATATTTCAAGGAAAAAAATAATATCCAAATACCAAAGACTGAACAGAGGCCTTATTAAAACTACCAGTTATTGTTTAATAATTATTTTTAATACCTAACAAAAGATGTCACATGCTCTAGGGTTTCATAATATAAAAATTTCCATTTGGATTTATTTTTAAAAAGTGGCTATCATTCCACAGAAAGATTCAATAATTTGTTAATATCACAGGTAGACTTAGCCTGAAAGCCCACCTTTTATACCTTCTATTTCTCACTTTTTCTTCCTTCACATTTACTTGCCTTTTTTTTTTTACGACCCCTGAGTAGCTGTGTTGGAGCAATTTCTATATTTCATGTATTTTTCAGAACAAATTCAAGAAAATGTTTTTCAGAAATAGAAAGTAGTTATCATGTTATTTTCAGGGTTTTGATTTTCAATGCATTTTCTCCCCCTCTGTCACTAATCATGCTCTTCCTCACCAAAAAGTAATAAACGAAAATTGCATTCAGAAAAATACTCTGTGAAAATCACTTTTTGAGCTTGAGGTTTCATTCCATGATGGGATTGGGTTTTGTCACTCTCGCAGCCCTGTGCATCTGCAGACCCTTGGGATTCATTCTGAGTTCATTTTTTCCAAGATAGCCGGGGTGGGGGGAACGTCATTTTTGTTCATTTGAAATTTATTTCAAATATTTCAAAAGGCTTTGAATATATTTCCTAAACCATTGAAATTATAAATTAAAATAAAGCTTTACTCTTTGCAAATCATTTTCAATATCATGCTTTAAATGTTTAAAGTACAATTGTCGTTTTCAAAACAGAAGTGTAATTTGGTCAATACCCTTTCCTTCATTTAAAAGAAAAGTTAGATAATTATTTTTCTGAAAAATTAACACGGAGTACATCTCCCAAATTCCATCACCTAAGTTATGTTTTCTGTTTCTGATTGCACACATTTCACAATGATTTGACAATGGTAGTATGTGACAAACAGCATATCAATAAAATACCACATTAAAAATTACTTTTCATTGTACCTCATAGTTCAGTGCTTAATCTTCTTTTAATTTGTATTTCACTAAATTCTCCTCAGAATATGATTTCTGAGGCCTGGAAATATATATACTCCTTCACCTGCCTCCTACCATTTGCCATTTTGTTTCAGTCAGTCAGTCTTAAATTAGTCACCTCATCTGTATCAGTTTCTGTTTGAGAGAATCAATGATACAGGAAAGAGAAATTCTTTATTGGGACAAACCGTCTTGAAAATAACCAGGTCACAGCTCAACTTCCTTTCTTTTTTTTTTACAGCTCAACTTTCTTGATTCCTACTGAAAGTTTTGAGTTAAAATATGAAACTGAAACTGGGGGAAAAAAACCCTTAGGTTTAAGAATCTAGGATTCAGAACACATAGTAGGAATCTCTGTATGTACTTGCATGAGTTTAAATGTCAGTGAAAACATTGTTTAAATTCTCCTTCAGTTTCAAATGGAAAGAGTAATATCTTATATTTATCTCACAGAATTGTTAGGAATACCGGATGTGTTTTTTGTGTATAAAACACAGAAATGAGAACATTTCTTTGGCAAGTTGAGTAATCTTATTATTATAGGTTCTTTTTCTTTTTCTTTTTCTTTCTTTCTTTTTTTTTTTTTTTTGGTCCCCTCCTTGGCCTCAAAAAATTATTACTTGGGTTATATATTACAGGAATGAAAGCTCTGCATAGTCTCAAAACAGGCTAAGCACAGAGATATGTTCTTCATCCAAGGAGGCAAAGAAAAAGAGCCATTCCAATATTAGCCCACTGGATCCTTCTTTTCATCATTCAGAGGACAAAATAAATTATAATCTCTATTTAACTGTATGTATTGGATTTCCCTCCATACCTTTAGTACACAAAAATCTCAACAAAATTAGACTAATACATTAGAATTACGTATGAATCATACATACTATTTATTGACTTCTCTGTTTCAGAATATATTTTATAAACACAGGTTTCTCTTGTTACATAATTATTAAAAATGTGAAAGGTAGTTCTTGTGATTTTTTTGTACAAACAATAAAAATATTTAGATCCAAGGTATTTGGTAGTTTATAAAAAACTTAAAATGCAAGGGAAACAAAACTCATAGCATAGCTATGGAATATATTTTGCATGAACAAAGAAACACACTTCTATGACCTCTGGGAGGTCTTTGACAAAAATTACAGGAACTCTATCATGTACAAAAACACTATGTTATTTTATAATAATTAATAAACAACCCAGAATAATAAATAGTCCAATATCACACAGTGCTTGCAAATTCGTGAATGGAGTAGATACGATGCCTAACATAGAGGAAAACCTGCACCTCCTTTGAAATCTATCTTCCTCTCTATTTTATCCACAACCCAGGAAAAGCTGGTTGTTGATTGCTAGTTACGCATTATTCATAGTGGTCTCTCCAGTAGAGAATAGAGCCTATTCTCCAATTTCAATCAAAGAAGAATGTTCCTATTTAAGGAGGCATTGAACAAAATAAAAATGATTTGGTAAAGGCTACTTCATTGTCAGACCATAAAACTTCATATTCTACATGTAGGAAAGGAAACACTTGTTCTCAGAAAAGATACCTTCCTTTTGAAGAAATTAATGTCAGTGCATTTCATTAGGACACAGTAAGTTAAGAATATTAACTCAAGTCTTGTTGGAAACAACAGCATATTTTGAGGAACTTTTGGATTTCCTCTGTATCCCAGTCATACACCAGCCCCTCTCTGTTAAATGGCGGCCTAATCTTCTTGTTCACCGAAAGGTAGATGTCACTAATTAACAGAATATAACAAAATAACAGAAGTCCACATTTTTCTCTTTCTCTTTCCCAAATCTTATTCTGTCTCAAGAAACAAGTTTGACATCTAGGACATTTCAAAAATCCCTCTGCAGTTATCTTCAATAGCTACGTATTTCTCTGTCAGTTAAAGAATTGTTCTCTCACATTTTCATTCAGCCTTTACTCGAAGAAAACCATTGAAGAATTTGTTTTAAAGCACCATAGAAAAGGAAAATCAAAGTGTTGGTGAAGTACTACGGTTTTCTGAGAGGGTTACGCCCTCACACATTTAATCACTGATTTTCACCAGCGGCTTCTTAAAGACGACTGACCAACAGCCTAACCAGGTTATGCTTAATTGTTGGAAGAACACATTAAATAATGAGGGAACTGATTTCTTTCACCCCCCCAAATAAAAATTATGACATTATTACCATAGAATAGAACCTGACTGTAGAGCAAAGGAAGTAAACAAGGAATTGTGGGAGTTTTTTGTTTGTTTTTGTGGGGCTTTTGGGAGTATAGCTGACACACAAGGTTACATTAGTTTCAGGTGTACAACATA
This sequence comes from Prionailurus bengalensis, assembly GCF_016509475.1. NCBI lineage: Eukaryota > Metazoa > Chordata > Mammalia > Carnivora > Felidae > Prionailurus > Prionailurus bengalensis. The sequence goes on from NC_057343.1 coordinate 225,168,197, forward strand.
GTGAATCAACAAGTTTATTTGTTATGCTGTGCTCAACACAAGTTAGCCACCATTTGTCATCACACAACGCTAGCTGTTACAATGCATTGACTATATTCCTTGTGCTGTGCCTTTTATTCCTGCGACTTCCTGTTTTGCAAAATGCTAGGGACCATGCCAAGAAGATTAAAGCCAGAGGTAGGTAGAAAGAGATTCGAGTACTTGCCCCTGGAGATATTTTCATCTCCCAGTGGGGCGACTAAACATCCGTGGGCAGCATTAGGGAGCGTAGAGACAAGGATTTCACTCTGTTCAGTCATATTTTTAAATAAAAACACTTCCGGGGGCTCCTGGGTGTAAAGTAAACCTTTGTTAATGAGAAAAAGCACTTACTGTGGGTCTTTCCTTAGGAAAGCTCCCAGTGTTGAATTTTCAGACAGAAATTGGAAGAAGAAATAAAGGTACCCTGAAGAATTCATGTGTGCAATAATCTGGGGCCACACAGGGGGAGGTTAGGGGGGAGAAAAGTGAGATTCTTAATTCTTGCATCAGTTGTTTAGTATTTATAGGAATATTCAGATTTTCTAATTCTTCTTTAGTGAGTTTGGGCAAAATAATACTTTTGTAGACCCTTGTCTTTTTAAAATGTTCCAGATTTTTAGCAAGAAGGCATTTGTATTATCTTACTATCTTTTTAATACATAGTGCATCTACATCTATCTCCTTTTTATCATCAAATGTTTTTCAACCTCTCCCCTTTTTTTTAATTTGAAAGAATTTTGTCAAATTTATCACTTTTAATTGAATATATCCAACTTTTATATTTTATCTATAGCATATATATATATTTTTTTAATTTTCTAATTTCTGCTCTCAGCTTCATTCTTTTTTAAATTAGTATGCTTTATTTGGCTTTATTAATTAATCTCTATTGGATACTTAAAGTTTAAAACCCAATTCATTTAAATTAAGATTTTCTTATATTTAATTCTTTAATATTTAATATTTAATTTTATTTATTTATTTATTTATTTATTTTATATATTTTATTTTATATATTTTATATATTATATTTTATATATTTTATATATTTTATTTTATATATTTTATATATTTATTTTATATATTTATATAAATTTTATATATTTATTTAATTCTTTATTATTTAATTCTTTATATTCTTATATTTCTAATATTTGTCTTCTGAGACACAAGTCTCTTCCCCAAGTGTTTTATCTCTATCAGGGTAATCCTCTTTGCTATAACAGACACAATGAAAATCTTGGTGGTTTATCAGAATAGAAGTTTATTTCTTGCTCTGGTAAAGTCTGTGTTCTCAATTGATAGATCTCCCCAAGCTGTGATCCATGCATCCAGTCACCTTCCATTTTATATTTCTGATACCCCCTAGGACTTGGAATCCAATGTCCTGTATCCAGTTGCCTTCATGGAAAAGACAGACTGATCCACTCATATTCTATTTGGTGAGATCTGCTACCATAACTTACCTAGATGCAAGAAAAGGTATGAAATGTCACTGCCTATGGCTCATTTGGGGACTGATCATGTATGCATCCTCTGCCTACACATGTCAAAATTCTAGACTCCCGGTAGTAAAGGAGACGGTCAAAATAAATCATATTATTTTTTCACAGTTTAGGTGTTATAAACCATGCTTACCAGTTAGGGAATAATGGGAAGTCTTCCAAAGTCTAAACTCTCAGATGTTATCCAAGGGGTCAAACTGCCAGCAGACCTTTGTAAGGAAAGCACTCTTAGGCTTACTATATGCATTGTTTACTGAAAACTTGCTATGGTGTTTTGGGGAGAAAATATACAATTTCTCACCATTAAATAGTTTAGATTTAGGGTTTTTTTTTTTGGTAAATGTTCTTTATTAAGTTAAGGAAGTTCACAATTATGCCTTGTTTGCTGAGAGGATTTTTTTTTAAAAAATCATCACAAATGTGTGTATTACTCAGCCTTCTCTAGAGAAGCAGAATTAATAGGGTGTGTGTGTGAGGAGATTGATTATAAGAAATTGACTCAAGCAATTATGGAGGCTAGTTAGTATAAAATCTGCAGTGTGGGCAGCAGGCTGGACATTTAGGAGAACCAAGGAGGTACAGATGAAGTATAAGGCATTCCACTGGGGAATTATCTCTGCTGGAGGGAGCTGGTCTTTGTATTTTATTCAGGCTTTCAGCTGACTGGATGAGGCTCACCACATTATGAAGGGAAAACTGCTTACTCAAAGTTCATAAACTTAAATGTTAATCTCACTTGAAACATCCTCCAAGGGATACACGCAGGAAACCATGATGGGTGTCAGATTTTGTCAAATGCTTTCCCTGCCTCAAATGATATGGGTACGTGACTTTGGTTTTCTTTAGCCTGTTGATATGGAGGATTCCACTGATTGATTTCTAAATGTTACAATAATTCTTGGCAATCAGAAATAAATTTCACTAAGTCATAGTGTGTAATGTTTTTATATTGTTGCACAATAAAAATGTTGTGTAACCTTTGTTCTGGGCTCCTAAGGTAGAGCTTCTAAAGCTTTTGGATTTTATGAGTGATAGGAGAGTCTTTGTTATTCATTGGGACCCCTAGAATCACACCATAGTTAATACTAATAAAGTAACCTATGATGGGCCTCCAAATAGTTTCAGCATGAGTAAAGTATAAGAGCTGACATACCAATAAGACAAATCACATGAGTAGACGATCAGATCTTTGAGCCAAGTGCTATCAGCTCAAGCTCTGGGGAGTGGAAGGGGATGGGACATTACATATAGTCACTTAGACAGCAATTCAATCATACCTACATAACAGGACCCCGTAAAAGCTCTGGACAACAAAACTCAGTTGAGCTGTTCTGGCTGGTGATCACATTGATGAGTTAGGAGGAGGATATGTTCCTATTCGATGGGATAAGGACTTGAGAGCTCCTCATTTGGTATCCTTCTTGATTCCTCCTGTAGGTCCCTTCATCTGGCTGGTCCTAATCTGAATCCTTGATAATAAAATGGCAATTGAAAACATGATATTTTTCTAAGTTCTGCACATTGTTCCACTAAATTATAAAACCTGACAGACTTGTGGGAATCCTAAAACGTATAGCTATTCGGTCAGAGTGCTAGTAGAATGGGGACCCCTGAACTTGTGGCTTGTGTCTAATTTGAGAGCATTCTTGTTGGGGACTGTACCCATTACCTGTAGAGTCTGGACTAACTCTGGGCAGTTAGTGCAGGAGTTGTATTGTAGTATTTCATATACCATGTTGGATTCAATTTGCTAAAACTTTGTTGCAGATTTTTGCATCTATGTTCATGAGATTGATTACTCTGTAGTTTTCCTTTCTAGCAATATCTGGTTTTGGTCTTAAGATAATGCAGAATTTATAAAATGAGTTCTGGAGTGTTCCCTCTGCTTCTGTTTTCTGGAACAGATGCCTGAGTATTGCTATAATGATTCCCCACGTGTTCAGTAGAATTCACCAGTGAAATCAATTAATTCTGGTTCTTTCTTTTCTGGGAGATTATTAACTATTGATTAAAAATTTTTAATAGATGTGCCTATTGACAATATCATCCTCCTTGTGTTGGTTTTAGCAGTTTATATATTTTAAGAAAATATTTGCTTCATTTCATCAAATTGTTACGAGTTAATTATAACATTCCTTTGTTATCCTTATAATGCCCCTATGATAATCTCCGCTTATATTGCCCTTCTTTTCTTGTATGTTGTCTACTTTTCTCATTAGTGCCCTTAACATATTACCCACAAGTCTCTTATATGCCCAAACCTTTGTCATATCTGGATTGGATTCTGATGCTTGCTTAGTCTGTTCAGATTGTGTTTGCTTCCCTTTCAATATGTCTGGTAACTTTTGGTCAAAGGCCAAATATGATTAATTGGGTATCAGAAACTCAGGTAGGTAGGTCTTTTGAGGTTTTACATTCATCTGACCAGGAGTTGGGTACTGTTGAATGTTTGTGCTACCTGCACATGGCAGAGAATTCAAAATCCTCTAGTGTCCTTGTTGTAATTTTTCCTGTTCCCTTCAACTCCTCCTTCAGTAGAACCTGTGCCTTGCAGCTCTATCAATTTTAATCCACTGTTATTAAACTGTAGCCTTGTTTATATGGAGGTAAGAAGTGGGGAAGGAGAAGTGTCCTCTAATCTCATGATTCAATCGATGCATTTTAATCATCTGTGTCCTTGGGCTGTGATATTTTTCACAAATTCTTCTTCGATCACCCCCTTCCTTAGCCCTAGAGATGAATGGAGTTAGGTGGGATAATGCTTCCCCTAGGTGGGATAATGCTCTCATAAACCTTTCCTTTCCCCCTTTCCTTTGTTACAAAGAATACTCTGTGCTTATTTCTCAATGGTTGATTTTCCCCTCACCTTGCCAGAGCCAGGAAGATTCATTGGCCCTCTGATGGTGTAAAAACCTGATAAAGTTCCTGTAAGTGAAACTTACAAAACTGTAGAACCCCCAAGGCTAAGTAAGCCCCCAGGAGTTTCTCATCCTAGTTAAAATCAACATCTAGTAATTTATCAAAATTGCCACGTGAGTGTCCTTAGCCACTTGCACACATGGTTTCTGATGCAGACAAACAAATCTTGGCTGTCATTTTGTGTATTTGCATGTCTCTCTACATTCCTGTGTGGCAGTGTGTCCTGAGGCCTTCCTCTGCTAGGTCCAAGCAAAGTTATGGATTTTTAGTTTATTCGACTTTTTTTTACTTCTTGTAAGGATAGGAGTAATGACTTGCAAAATGTTTACATTCCAGAGCTGAAACCAAAAGTGACTGGTCGCTTCTAATACACTCACTTTTCCATTATACATTTAATAAGCCCTTTTACTAATTTCAATATATTATTGTATCTATTTTAATTAATTTATTTTGTCATTTGTTTTTAGAATCCCTAGTCTTCCAGTCTTTGAGGTGACTCTGTTGAAGTCTGAGGAGTAGAAACAAGCTATTCCTCAAAATTCTACCCAAATGCAGATTTGTGAGCAAAGTAAACGATTGTTTTCGTGAACCACTAAATTTAAAGTGATTTGTTGTGAATTAATAAAAAAACCTAGAATATGTAGATTAAGAGAAGATTTTTGCTGTTTTTGTCCTCTACAGTACTAGAGTTACTATCAATCAAGAGCGATCTCAAACTAAAGAATCTTTGGTGACACTTGCATGTTAGGACCATTTCCAACCTTGTTTGATGGCTAATGTAATTCTCAATTCTTAGAGGAAGGTTGTTGTCGATCTGGATCATAGATCCACGTTCCAAGCTGGGATGGGCTATTTTCATTCCTGTCCCCTTTTACAGTGTGATCATTGATGTTTCATTCTTCCTAGTCTTAGATTTATGAGGAAGTTTCAAATCTGAATTTCCAACTTGCATGACCACCTAAGCTTCTCCTCCTCCTCCTCCTCCTCCTTTTCCTCCTCCTCCTCCTCCTCCTCCTCCTCCTTCTGTCTCCTTGTAGCCCTTTAAAATATAATTTCCAGGTCATCATTGCAGGGCAGAAGCCCATGGGACCCTTCTAGCTGGAGGGCTGTTTCCCTTTCTGGATTGAAGCTTTTTCACTGTTTGGATCCTGTCAGGATTTCCTTTATATAATTGTCTGCTCGGCAGTGCCTTTTAAAAGTATGTCTTCATATTTTATTAAATATTTGGAGTGTTTTGCACAAAGAGGCTTTTATGTTTTTTTTAAGATATCATATTCCCTTGTTGCTAGAAAGAGAATTAGTTTGCATTTCTACCCTCTTATTTTTAAACCCTCATTTCAGAACAATTCTCTAAAGGCCAGTGACCGATCATGCCAGCTGTATCTCAGAAGAAAACTGCTTGTTATAATTCTATCAAACCTCAAATTAAAAGGAAAGAAATGAAAAGGGAATAGTGAACCATATCCAACAATTTTTTAGCTTGAGAATATATTCTTTTCTGTCACTTGCTGCTTCTTTTTTTTTTTTTAACTTTCAGATGGATATGGCAAATAACTAACCTTTAGTGAGGGTTTGAAGGGGTCATAAAGCAATTCTCTTTCATAGTATTTCATTACTGTCACTTCATAGGAGAAATTCTCATCACAGCTCACGCTTACCTTGGGAGCATTCTCCTTCCTTAATCCATGTAAAACTATGCTTTTACAAAAAAAAGGATGAAGAACACTTTCTTAGCTCATTCACTTAGTTTCTTCATGTGCTGAATATATGTATGTATACACACACACACACACACACACACACACACAATTAGTATTCCCTACATCTTTAATCACAAATCCCTCCTAAACCATGTAAATAAATTCATTAGTATAATCATCCATTAAAATAATTCATAAAATTACCTTTCATGTATGTTTTTAATTCTAAGTATTTAATATTTTAGGTTACATTTTTATTATTATATTACTAAACTCATTGTATTATGATCTGAGAACATGAATATATGAATATATATATGCATAATTTTTGAATATTTAAAATATTGTAGCCAATGGCCTGATAAATATTATTTTAAATACTCCACAGCTATACAACAAAATGTATTTTAAGTTCAATGGATGTGATGTTTTATACATTGAAAATTGTCTGGGGGCACCTGGGTGGCTCAGTCATTTGGGCATCTGACTTCAGCTCAGGTCATGACCTCACAGTTTGTTGAGTTCAAGCCCCGCATCGGGCTCCGTGCTGACAGCTCAGAGACTGGAGCCTGCTTTGGATTCTGTGTCTCCCTCTATCTCTGATGCTCCCCTGTGCTCTCTCTCTCTCTCAAAAATAAACATTAAAAAAATTACAAAAAAGAAAAAAGAACAGTGGTTATATACTATAACAAGTACTTTTCTTTTTCCATGAGCAACCTTACGTGGTGTTCTGTTCAAGATCAGGTTTTAGTATTTTATATGAGAATTCTGATACTAAATCATTTTGTTTTTTAATAATTTATTGTATCTAAATGGCAACTTGTTAGGTTTCCTTGAATTTAAGATGTTTATTGGGAATCCTTGAATTTGCATTGTTTTTCCACTGTTTTAGTTTTTCAAACTGAAGGCTTGGGCATTTCTCCATTTTGTGAGTATTGTCTTTAATTATTTAATTATCTCTCTCTTCCATCCGCTCCGTTTCTTATCATAACAATATTTTTATTAGCATGTGTTATTGAAACTCTTATTCCTTCATATTTTTCTCTTTATATTTTTACTCTAAATATTTAGATATTTCTTCAATTTGCTAACAGAGGTCAGTAATTCAGGTATTGGTGGTGATTATCCACCTTCCAATTTGTCTGTTTTTTGGAGGTTTTTGTTGTTGATTTGAAGCTGCAGAAGGTCGTTGTATGATTCCTCTTGGCTCTTTTTAAATAGTGCCAACACAATTAATATGCAAATGTAGTCTCTCTCCTTCAGTGACTGTCTTGATTTAAACATTATATTTAGTGCCTCTATCTGTCTTTATACCAGCGCTATCTAATAGAAATATAATGTGAAATAAAGTGTTAAAGTAATATACAAATATGCCAAACATTTACCTAAGCATGAAAGATATGATTTTACATGTTGTTAGTTTCCATATTGAAAATAAGTAATAAGACAAAGGTGAATTTAATTTTGATAACATACTTTATTTAACTCAATAGATAGAAGATATCAATTATATCAAAGTGTCACTTTACTATGTAATCAATATAAATATTAATATGATACTTTATTTTATTTCTGTTACATGTTTTTAATGGTTGTATGTTTTATACTTAAAGCACATCTCAATTCAGTCATCAATGTTTCATCATTTAAAATGAAGTGTGATCTTCAGTCATGCTGGTCACATTTCAAGTGCTTAATAGTCATATGTATCTAGTGGCTACTATTTTAGACAATTCAATTGTAGTACTTGGCCACTTTTGTGTGTTGCTATTTGACTTTTTTTTTCCTTGTATTAGTTGTGGGTCCTAGAGTGCAAGGAGAAAGTTTAATTCCATCTTCCTGCTTTTTAACAGGATTAGGACAGGGAAACCTCAGCTGAACTATTTACTTTCTTTCTTTTCAACTTTTGTGAGGCCAGAGACAATAGGAATTTTGAGGCAAGACCAATATCTTAGGTCCCTTGGGGCCAAGCTATGAAAAGATACACATAGACACACAGGCACGATAATATCAAAAATATATACATATGAAGAGAATTAGAGGAAATTTGACAGTCTTTAATGATAATCTTTTAGGAAACCAAGAACAGAAGAGATTAAATTTAATGAAACCTCATTACTGAAAATAAAAGTAGAAATGATTAATTTTGTCGTGAAATCTATTAGAAGCAAGAGTAGGACACACATCACTAAAACTGCTCTTCAATATATGAAAAGTCTGAAAGAAAGAAAGAAAGAAAGAAAGAAAGAAAGAAAGAAGAAAGAAAGAAGAAAGAGAGAAAAGAAAATCATTTTAATGACAAGAATTGCAGAGGAAAGCTACCTTTTATTTGAGATAATTTTACTGTCCAAGTAGAACATCTGAGAAAAACTAGAAACAACTTATTAATGGTTAAAAAATTAGTAATATTGCTAGACATAAGTCAATGGGGGATAAATAAATACTTCTTTTTAAATAAAAATAAACAGTTTTTAGGTGCAATACAAATGAAAGAAGTTTTTATTCTAAATAAAATGAAGAATTCTCAATGCTTGTTTTTATTCCCTGAAATCTGGATCATTTCCCTTGAAATTCATATTTGGATTCTACATAAATGTGACCTCCAGCAACTAATTACAGCACTCAATGTTTATGGTCCAATATTTCCATATTATAATATATAGAAAGATGACTTTGGGGAAATTGCAAGCATGAATGCAGCATATCACCAACTGTCAAATTTTGAGTGTGCCTTCTAAACAGTTTTTCACAAAATATATGTAATGCTTTATCCCTTAGCAGTATACTCATTCTCATTGGGCTTTGGCTATCAATTTTTGGACACTGCCTTGGTGGAAAGATGGATTCTGTGTCTTAAGCTTCTGTACTTGGTGGATCAACCAATATGTTTCTCCTTCTAGTCAACAGTCTCAGATGTTCTTTTCTTTAAAATGTTTATTATTTACTTTTGAGAGACTGAGAAAGCACAAGTAGGGAGGGGCAAAGAGAAAGGGAGACACAGAATATGAACCAGGCTCCAGGCTCTAGCTGTCACCACAGAACCCAATGCAGGGCTTGAACCTACAAGCCGCGAGATCATGACCTGAGCATAACTTGTACACGTCACTGACTGAGCCCCCCAGGTGCCCCTGCAGTCTCAGAGGTTCTATTGACAATGTATCAAGAGTAACCAAAAATTGTGATAATTTATCTCTGGATACTCTGTCATAGTGCTAGTTAGTATAATATTCACTCACAAATAATGGAAATTTCTGTAATTTATGCTTCCCATTATGGTAGCCACAGCTATATAAAATTGTGTAACTGAGGAACTGAACCTTTAATTTTATTTAAGTTTATTGGTTTAAATTTGTATAGTTTTGATCATGACTCACGGTCCCTATATTAAATAGCACAGCTATAGACCAACACAACCAATAGAAAAAAAAATGTATCATCTATGGGGCACCTGTGTGGCTCCTCAGTTAAGCGTCCAACTTCAACTCATGATTCATGAATTCAAGCCCCTCACTAGGCTTTACTCCGACAACACAGAGCCTGCTTGGGATTCTCTCTCTCTTTGTCTCTCTCTGCCCCTCCCTACTCTCTTTCTCTCAAAATAAACTTTACAAAAAATGTATAATCTAGTGGTGGATTCCACGTTTAAACATTAATATGCCCTTTTAAATTGTGTCTTGTTTTACTCTGAATAGCCAAACTAATGTTGAAAAGAGAAAAAAAAAAAGCTGGCAGCATCGTAAGTCTGGACTTTTGTATCACAAAATTGTAATTATCAAGACAGTATGGTAGTGGCACAAACACAGACACATAGATCAGTGTAACAGAATAGAGAATCCAGAAATGGATTACAAATCTACTGAGATATAACTGACATAAAATAAAGTTCACATGTTTAAAACGTTCTTTGGTGGGGGGCCCCCCGGGTGGCTCAGTCAGTTAAGCATCTGACTGTTGATTTTGGCTTAGGTCATGATACCACGGTCATGAGATGGAGCCCATGTTGGGCTTTGCACTGAGCGCGGAGCCCGCTTAACTTCCTCTCTTCCTCTCCTTTTGCCCCTCCCTCGCTTGTGTGCATGCATGTGCACTCTCCCTCTCTTTCTCAAAACAAATAACTAAACAAACAACCACAAATAAATAAAGTGTTCATCTTGATAAGTTTTGATATATACATAATCCTTTTAATCATTCCCACAATCAAAATGCCAAATTGTCTGCTCACGTTTAACTGCATATTTAACGGAAAAATGATCTGAAGTGAAAGTCAGATTTTACACTTCTACAAGTTTTACAAGTTTTGTAAAAATCTTACAAGTGTTAACAATTGTATATTCTGCATGGAATAACATAAAGGGAAGCTCCACTACCAATGGAAAATAATATCAATAGTTTCTCGCCTGTAATGTTTAATATCCAAACTTAGAGAACCACCACGCTAAATCACTAAATCACCACAGCATGCTGAGGAGATTGAAAATAATCCCTTGTCAACCAGTGCTAATTTCATTTAGCTACGTCACCCAGTATAGTCAGCTTATGCTACATAAGTGTTCATAGAATAGAGTTCAAGGCTCTTAACGACAGAAAGAAAATTGGCTCTTTGCACAAAGAAGACAAACTTATGAGAGAAGTCATTGTACGTGTCCCTGAGGAACAAATTAATCCATAAATGTTGGAAAATGGCCGTTCTGAAGAACATAGGACTTCATTTTAGTAAATGAGAGTGGAAATGTACAATAAGAAATGTTATGTCTTTTAGAATTTCTGTGTGGACTCATATAATTCAATTCATTAGAATTTTTATTAAATAGATGCTTATGTATGTATGCCTGTGTGTGTGTGTGTGTGTGTGTGTGTGCGTATTAGAGACTGTTGCCAATATTCCATGATTCACTTGCCTTTCCTGAACTCCAGTTACTTCTATCCATTATTTTGTAAAGGGGTTGAGTACATTCAGTCCTCTGAAACATCACATAAACATTATAGCAAAAATCATTACTGTCAAGGGATAACATCTGTCTAGCCTCTTGCAAATTATTAAAAATATCCTTCATTAATAACTTTTAAAGTAGGCAGAAAAAACATTTTTAAAAAAAAATTAATATTTTTCTTTTAAACTTTATTATAGAGGAAACTGAAAATCTAGAATGAAAAAAAAATCACAAGGGATGTAACAGGGATGAACTAGAGAAAAATTCTCTTTCTCAAACCATGGATTCTGTTCTCTTCATTGTTAATTCAATTTAACTTGGCTTTCAAATATAAATAGCAGCCATGGGATGTAAATAACCGAATGCCTAATGGCTAATAGTACCTTGGCAAACAATCAGACAATGATATGAAAATGGCATGATACAATGGAAAGGATATCACACTGTAAACAAGGAACAAGACTGTGGTCCTAACTCCCCGATGACGAGCTATGTGCTATAACATCACTGTTAATACGACTGGGTGTAAGTCTACTCATCTTTAAAGAGCATAGTTAAGGCTTATGATCTCTGTTAGTTGATACTTCAAAAATTCTACACTTTTTAAAAATTTCCTTATGTGACTTCACTCAATTCAAGGTATTTTATTTTAAACATTTAATCATCAGTGTCATGAAAGAGGTTAGATATTCCTAAGGATGCACACCCACAAACTTTAATTCTTTCATTAACATGCTCATTTTCAGAGATCTGGATACTTAATTTTTCTGAAAACGTTCTTGGAAATTCAGTGTTTGCTCTCTATAGGCAGATGCAAGTATGCTCAAATGTGTGAATCTATTCTGAAATTTTTACTTCATTTTGCCATAAATGGTTTGTGATACTTCAGTATCTGTGATTACTTTTTAGGTTAGGAAGAATATGACTAATGACTCATTACCATCTGTGCAATCCGATGTCACGTATAATTCCTTGAAGTAATAAGTGATACTTACCAGTGTCTCAAATTCAGCATCTTGAATGGATTATGAGAGCATTAAGAAACTAAAACCTTATGTACCAGTGGAAATATCACATATCAGTTTTCTCAGAACTGAATTCCAAAAAGTCTTGCACAAACTCTCCATGATAGTCAAGTGAACATGTTACAAAAATGAACGTGCTTAAAGAAGTGAGTGTGTAGGGGGACTAGCTGACTCAGTGGATGGAGCATATGACCTTTGATCTTGGGGTTGTAAGTTCAAGCCCCATTGTTGGGTGTAGAGAGTACCTAAAGGTAAAATCATAGAATCTAAAAAAATGACTATGTGAATATGAGGAAAATTAACAATATTGAAAAATTCTCCCATGATGACATCAAACAAAGCTATTTATTAAAATGGAATACATAAATCTTAATAAGGAAAACACCAAAAAAGGCTGGGCACAATATTTCCTGGACTTTACCTCAGTTGTACTAATGAAGGGTTTAGTGTTTCTCAGTTTGGGGTTTGTCTCTCTTGTTTTTCACACAGATGTCCCTTTCTGTGAGAAGTAAACTCCAGTTTTTCACATAAATACCAAAATCTGTGCAGTTTGTAGCTAAGTGCTCGTCAGTTATTGGACACACAATTGTATGCTCTTTGTTCACACACGTGGCCCATAACTGAATTTCATTCTCAAGTTTGGGGAAATTTTAATTTAAAAATTTACAGACTGTATCTTAGATCACTTAGATTTAGTTCCAGGTAGATATCACTAAGAGATGTGACAGTGACAGTTTTAAATGGCTTATACCTAAAAGTAGTATGTTTTATGTCTTGAACATTTTGGTGTTGAGTTTATTGATTTTCCTCACCTGATTAATGGAATATTTCTTAAACTTGGTAACACTGCGTGCTAAGAATGTGGCCACACAGTCTATTGATTCCATATGAAGAACCAAACTCCATGACATTCCAACTATGGTATTTCAGACATGGCAGAGTTTAGGATTGGCTACTTTTGTCTGAAGACAGCCATGTGTTTTGAGGGTTTTAGATAAAGCAAAGTGCTCATGCTGAACAATCAATACTCTGGGTGCTCTGGTTTCAAAATTTGGTTGCAAATTATATGGCTTAGAAGGGACATATGAAGTGTTCTGAAAACTAATAAAGTACTAGGTGATGTAGATTGTTTCACTTAATCTGCATAATGAGTTGATGAGTTAGGTATTAATATTTTTATAGGGATTTAGACAGGTAAAAAATCTCACCCAAAATCCTACAGCTTTTTCTTGGAAACACTGAGATTTACAACCTGGATTTCTGACTCTGCAAAGCTATGATTACATATGCTCAGCATTTCTCTTAGAAAGAGAATAGTCAAACAATTAATATTTACTAAGTTGGAATCAAAATATGAGCTACAAGTCAGTCCATAATTCTTAATATAGGCCACCTTTCTTCAAATTAGATGTAGATGAGAGTCAGTGTATTAGAGAATGTAGCATGGGTTTTAGGATTCTATTAAAATACAAAACTGTACCCAAATAAGACCACATTTTTTTACCATTAGTATATATCCCCTTTGTCCAACATAACAGAAAAGTGAATTTATTTCATCACATACTTTTTAATGTGTTCTGTTATTTGACAGAAATTATCCCCAGAACTTGACATTTTAAAAATGCAGGTAATTATGTTTTATAATGAGGAAATTTTCAACTGCCATGATGGACCTCAGAATGGAAATTACTGAACACATTGACTATTAAATTAGCATCCTGCCTTTAGAACATGGATAATTTTAATGTTCCTTCATTATTAAATTTAACCATAAGCAAAATACATACATGTTTGTTCCTCAATGTTTTCAGAAAGATAGATAAATATATGTACTAGTATTATCAAATAGAATCCAGAAGAAGAAAAATAAATCCTAAAGACAGAGTACTGGCACTAAAAATCAAATGTGAACGTGTCATTAAAAAATCGTCACAGTATGCAGTGTGGAAGCAATTGGTCACATAATTCTCTTAGTTACACTTACATACAGGTACTAATCATTACCATGGTGACATTTTCCTTTTGAAGGTAGCAATATGTACTTATGGTTAAAAATTTAAAATAATAAAACATATACAAATGAATATTTATGTATAAATACAAACTTTGTATGTATATTAATAGATCCATGCATGTCCCAGTAGCTTGCTAAAGTACATCATAAGGAAAGAAAAACAATCAAAGCATTTATGAATTAACCTCTAATTACTTGGGAAACAATTTAGTTGTTCCTCTAATAATCAGTAATTTTAAATGTAAGAACTTGTACATAAAGGTCATTTTTCTGGTGAAGATTATCCTATACTTATTTATTTGGTTTTCCAGAAAATATATCAAAACTGCCAGCCTTTTGAAAGCATGATATTCTACTTGTACTGCTAACTTGAGAAACTTTGTTCTTTGCCCTTTGTTCAAACTTTATTATAGGCCCTTTAATCAAGATTTTTGTGCCCTGTTCCAACTGTAGTTACAAAACAAGCCAGAGAACCCTACTGTTATAAAGGGAGTAGCAACTGATAAATGATAGACACAATAGCTGTGCCCATAAAGAAACAATGATGTCATAGAACATCGTATCCAAAGAATTACTTGACCTTTGGGAATAAAAGTATATTTTTCCAGATATTATTGGAGGAAAGTGAATGTTTTTAAAAACTACATAAATCATTGGGGTGCCAGGGTGGCTCAGTCAGCTAAGTGCCCGACTCTGGATTTCCACTCAGGTCAAGATCGCATGGTTCATGGGATTGAGCCCTACAATGGGCTCTGCACTGACAGCGTGGAGCCTATTTGGAATTCTCTCTTTCCCTCCTTCTCTGCCTCTCCACACTCACTCTCTCTCTCAAAATAAATAAAAATAAACATATAAATATATAAATATAAACAATATATTATACCTATAAATATATATATAGATATATATATAACCATTATATATAATATATATATCAAAGAGTGTGAGACTTGCCCAACACATGACTTCTGACCACATGAAGTGTTTAAGTTCATCATAGACAAGGAGACAGAGTAGACAGAGAAAGGTATCTAAGGTAGAAATAAATAAAACATTCATTATATTATCATTCAATGAAAATAGGGTTTCATATAAATTATGTTCATTTTTGACATTTTATGATCAATTTTCACTGCTAAATTATTGATATGATCTTCATATGCAATGATCACTTCAAGTGGAATTTTTATGGAGAAAAAATCCCAGATTTTAATATAGAAAGATTTAAAAACAATAGTGTTCCAAATCAAAGGTTGTGAAATTGGGAATGGGTTGATATTAGAGAAACATGTATGAAAAGTCTGTAGAACTGATCTGCATTGTCTTTGCAACTTTTCTGTACCTCTAAAATTATTTTGTATTGATTTTTTATTAAAGCATATTGAAGTGTGGCCCAAAGAATAATATACCCAAGTTCCTGCCTAAAAAGTGACTTACTCTTCTGATATTTCTTACTTTGTGTTAAGGTTTGCCTGGTATATTCCTATAAAATGAGTAATTACTCTCCTACTCTTGGCCCAACCCCTGCTTTTCCCATTCCCAAGATATTCTTATTTCTAGAGGGCTGCTGGTCTGAGTGGTGACATTTCTCTTGCTTATCAAATTGGCTGAATTTAGTCTGGTTAAAAAAAGTTGGTTGGTGGGGGGACTTATTTTCAAATCTTCTGAAATCTCTTAAGATGTCCTTGCAGTATAATTCCTTTTTACATAAGTTGTATGAAAATTCACTTTCAAAAGAAACAAAAAATGATCCACCAAGTAGCAAATGAGGGCCTCAAGTACTCAAATTGTAGCCTCCAAATACTACTTTCCACCAAAAGGAAATGAGGCTGCTTAGAAATCCTTTCTTGGAAAGAAAACTGTAAAACAAATCTACGAAAGTGCTATAAAATAGGCTTGAGGTCCAACCTGAAAAGACCAAATAGCCAAATAATAGGTGATGAGAAAAACATTTCTACAAAATCTTTCAGCCTAAAGAGAGGGAAAAAAATGGTATGAAAATGTCAGAATTATGCAACCTTGAATCAGTTCAATAGATAAATCATCAATAGTTGCTAACTTCACCAAAAGAAATATACCCAGCCATCATATCCCTCCTGTTTGAAACAAAGTTGTATGAACGAGTCTTGACAAGAAAAGAAATCATGACAAAATCTGAACAAGCCTATAAATGGGACACAATTTACGGGAAGAAGAGAAGACGATTTTATTTACCTTATGTGATAATGATTTTTTGAACAATATATTTCATCTCTAAATCTATAAATCTATATTTTTATCTATATCTATCTATCTATCTATCATCTATCTATCTTTCTATCTAATATGTGTTTTTCTCCTTATTTTATATTCCTGGCAATCAGCAAGTGGGGTAAGAATCCTAGATAGTCTGATTTCTAATGCAATTACAAGATCATCTCCTTATGTTTTTATTCATATAAAACATATTAGTAGTAGTTCATATTAGTAGTATTTTATTTGTTTGAAAATTCATAGTTAATGGATGTACATCATTAATGTGAATAAACATACAAAAGTTGTAATACTCATTAAGCTGTTTACATCCTCCGTAACACAGACACATGCACACACACATTTTCCATTGTGCTAGTGTAATCACTGTACTTATAAATTCTGAACACATTACTATTTCCAATATAAAAAATGGCTTCTGATATATTGATTATATATATATATATATAGATTATAAATATATATATATATTTAGATTGTTATAAAAATAATCTTGCATAGCTATTACATTAAATACTTTATTATTCTACTAATATTTATTTTCAGAACTAGGATATTGTATATCAGGCAATAATTTTATAGGCTGACTAGTATCTAAAGAAGAAATACATTTCATCATTATTTTTAATTCAAAATTCCTATTAAGGAGAAACAACAGGTTTAATATAAATTTTCTGTCTATCCAATACAAAGTATTTTCACTCAGAATTTTACAGGCCAGAGGTAGCGAGGAATCTTCAGAATAACAAACCATTCGTAGGCAAAGAAAATTTCGACATGGGATTTCTTAATACAGAGTATGATGCATCTATAAAGGTATTTATCTATCTATATCTATCTATCTATCATCTATCTATCTATCTATCTGTTCTGTTTGCATTAGTACTGTGTATATGCAGGCTGAAATGATAGAATATGATGGCTCTGCATTTACATGACCCCCTCTACTACCACAAACAAACATATGTATCAAAATTGTACCCAGATTAATGGAAAGACATGGGTTATTGGATTCTTATTTATCTGCTTTTGAAAGCTACGTCTGCTTCCTGCAGGGTCTAAGGTATGGAGACAGTTAAATAATAAGCCTTCCATCTTCTTAATAGTGAAATGCATTACAAGTAATATACAGTGTGGTTCTTTTATCAAGTCCATGTTCAATGTTTCAATGTGGAATTCTTTCATTTCTAGTGTCATTTGAAGTGTTTTGTTTAAACCTTGTTCGAAGTCATTCTTTTCCAGTATTTTATGTTCTGTTCTTCCATGTGCTAGACTGCTAGAGCAATTCAAAATTAAATGATTTCCTCCAACCCTTCCCTCTATATTAAAGAAAAACAATAGTTTCTTGAAATTCCTCAGTTGCTATCGCAAATGTTTTTCTGTTGCGCATACTTTTAAATGTTTTTGCTCTAGATATGAGTAAACATATGATGAATTTGCTATCTACGTATTGTGAATGACCTTGCTAGCTCTCCGTGGGTGAAGCCTCAGAATTCACAATCCATCAGAATTACCAAAGGGCTACAAGACTTTATAAACACTGCAAGATTTCTTCCAGTGAGAAAGCAAATTTATACCGAGTAAAACCTGAAAAAAGTCATCTTTGTATTCCTCACAGATATCCCCGTGGTTCCAGCAACTGGGGATCTATTGGTTAACCGTTTTTTTTACCCACTACATGTAGGCAACAGCAGTTCCATAATGATAAAGAGTCTCAAATTATCTTTTTATTGACTGTAATTACCACAATTATAGTAAAGCCTACGGACAACTGGAGATATATAATTACAACACATTTGTACTTAAAAATGGAGTTCCAATACTTAAAGATCAGTATTTAGTGGGAACCACTCTGAAATAAACTGCCACAAGTGGATTTATGCTAAATTATCCACAAAACTACCAGATGGTTAAAGATGTTTCAATTTTATTTTACAGAATATCAAGTGTAACACATCCAAATGGCACAGCCAAATTTAGAAGGAAACCGAATCCATGTTCAAGACTTTCAAAGTAATGCTTAGTCAGTTTTACAATACCTTGAAATCGATGTTGTTCAACTGGATGAATTTTATGTGAAAAGATTTAATCAGTTATATAAATAGTTCAAATTCATAAAGCTGAATTCCAAACCCGTTGGTCTTCCAACAACCTATTGAATTTAACTAAATTTTCCAATAGACATATTTGGACTTCTTGAGATTCTGTCTGGAGGATGCATTTGCTTCAGAATTTGTTCCATTCTCTAATCAAGTAATAAAAAAGCAAGTCAGGCATGGATTATAGCAGCTTAATTCAAAAGCAAAAGATACAGTATGGTTTTGTCATTCCAAAATGAACAAATCCATTAGGATTTGTAGTTCCTCAATGAAAGAAATACATTGAACAACCGACCCTTGAACAACATCGGTTTGAACAGTGCAGGCCCACTTACGTATGGATTTTTCTCTGTGCATACAGTACAGTACTGTTTATATTTTCCCTTTCTTGTGCTTTTCTTAATAGCATTTCCTTTTCTCTAGCTTAATTTATTCTAAGAACCCAGTACATAATGCATATAATATACCAAATATCTGTTAATCAGCTGTTTATGTTATCAATAATGATTTTGGTCAAATGGGCTATTAAGTTTTGCGGGATCCAAAAGTTATATATGGAGTTTTGACTGTGAAGGGGGTCAGCACCCCTACCGCCTGCATTGGTTAGGGGTCAACTGTATCTCCAAGGCGATCAAAGGTTAGATTTCACACATATTCGTTACCTGTATTCTTTCACTTAGGATCATGCCAAATTTCTGTGTATTAGACATAAATGATTGTGACTGGATCATGACAAATTATTTTTACTAAGTATTTTAGTTTGAAGCTATTTGGGGGTAAAATAGCTTCTCTTCTATCAGACCCATTTGATAGTATATCTAGTAATGGCCAATCACTTTCATAGTTTTGCCTATTGCAGAGCATATGCAAAAACTATATAGGGGTGCCTGGGTGTCTCATTTGGTTAAGGGTCTGACTTCGGCTCAGGTCATGGTCTCGAGGTTCGTGAGTTCAAACCCCGCGCTGGGCTCTGTGCTGACAGCTCAGAGTCTGGAGCCTGCTTCAGATTCTGCCTTTCTCTCTTCCCTTCCCCCACCCTGTCTCTTTTTCTCTCTCAAAAATAAATAAACGTTACAAAAAAGAAAGAAAGAAAGCTACATAGAAAAGGAGGATGTCCATAAAAGTATAGGATCCAAGAATTTGCTGTGTTACACCAACACCTCTCACAAAATGTATCTACTCTCCATTTTACTCATCATCTTTCCCCACTCCCAAACCACCCTGCTACCCAGAGCTTCATTTCAGTAAGTTTGCCTTTTGTTCCTGCTCTATCCATTTACCGGAGTATTTTCGGACTGTATAATTCCTCGGTTTTCTCTCTACTGAATTTGGTGTCCTTTCTAATTTAAGCACAGCATGACTGATTTGGGCTTAGACATTAAGAACTTGTTTTTAATTTCTCCTCCATTTCTAATAAGTAGTATTTTCTCTTAACCGATCTGCATGGCACAGGCAAAGCTATGTATGTTTACATTCAGCTACTTTTCAGTGCTGCACAAAGTGGGGAAAATAAGTCAAATTACATGTTAGAGAATAATGTGTTTTCCTCAGTTTGAAACCACAGAGCTAGTTAAGGCAGTGTTTTCCTCCCAATATGCTTGTGGCAATGTTTTGCTTCTATTTGGGATTTTAGCACTGGCGAAAAATAGTTGAAGACATTAAAATCATCTTGTTAAAATGACTACACAGCATTCTTTGCCAAGAACTTATTTTAGGAATTTAAGACGTATTAAGAGGTCACTCATGGATTTTACTATGTGCATGCTTCTGGAATTTAGTTAAGTTCCCGAGTATCTAAATTGAGAGAAAAATCCTCCCACTACCTTTTAGCATGGCTTAATACTATAAATATACTATGCACTATGACAGAAATAAGATGTTTTAAAACAACACCTTCTTAAGGACATTGGCTAGGTTCTTTTCCCGTTCTGAGCAATATTGGAATCTTAATAAAGATGATGAATTAGGGGGTAATTGCTACAGAACTTAGGATAGTTCTGGCTTCTGAATAGATAATAAAAGTTCAATACATATTTGTAGAATAGATAAATTAAAGAGCTTCGTAATGCAAGTGAATAACCATTTAAATAATAGCACAAAATCAGAATCATATAGAAGTTGTTTACATGAAAGAAAACGTAATTATATACCAGTTTTATATAAAGTGGGTTTAATTTTTAACGGCCAAACCCCCTGTACAGTTAGTAAAAATCATTTAAAAAGGGTATGTTATTCCCCTTTTTAGTCATTTTGTACAGTATTAATCAAATTCCGATGCATCGTCTAATGTTCTTGTCCAGCAGCAATCTCCATCAGACTGGCCAGTTGAATTTAGTGTCAGGATTTTAGACCTCAGCCACCAAAATTTCTCAATTCCTACTTGCTCAAGCAGTGAATTTTTATTAACTCTTTCTAGAATGCACACCGTTCTGGCCTTTAAGAAACTACATCCTCTAAAATGCATGATTCCTTTTTTTGTGTGGAAATCCCTTTTTCTGTTCTCTTCTCCTGAACTTCTCCCTCAATGTCTACTTTTCTTCAGTATCCTCAAGCCTACTTGAATTGTGAGATAATTTAATTTCCCCTTTGGTGGGGAAAGAAAGATACATTGCACGGATGAATGTGACTTGATTTAAAAATGAAAAGAACTTAGCTTCTTCTCAGACATCAGCACTTTCTCCCCCCAAATCCCAACCAATATCCCACACCACGCAGTTTACAATTTTCATAGGTAACCACATGAGTCATTTGTCAAACTGCATTACAGGTTGAACTGTGTGTGTAATTAGTTATATAAATAGTTATGTGTGAACCTACATGGTTTTATATATACACACACATACATATCTATATGCATATACATACATATACACATACACACATACATATATATGCATATATAGATAGATATATATTTATATCTATATATATGGTATCTATGGTTACTAATAAATAGAAATAACCGCATGCCTACATGAAAATACTTATTCATTCTTGACCATGATTTTATTGCAATCTATTAAAGTTGTATGCGTACTTAGTAAGACTTGGAGTTTTAATAGCAAGTGTAGTGACATTTGAAGCCTCTGATACAGTGTCCCCCAGCCTCCTTGCCTTGAATTTGTATCTTTCATAAAAGACTTTTACTGAAGAAAAAATGGTGGGAACAGGGGACTACATCCAAGCGCCTGTGACATGTTTCCTGATTGAATCCTCTCATAAGAAAGGCCGTGCTTCGGTTTTGAACTTGTTGAGCCTTCCTTGAAGAGAGAACTAAAGAGGAGAAAACATAGTTTGTTCCTTGCCACATTTTTCCTCAAGCCATTCTTCCAGCTGGAGGCACAGTTCCACAGACCTCTCATATTTTGCAAGGAGTCGTTTCAAACAGCTTTTTACATTTTATTTGATGTTATACCACACGTTGCTACTTTCCTTTAGTTGCAGTATTTTCCCAAACCTCCAACTATTCAGAAGACTACTGATCTCACTGGGTACCATGAGAGATTTTCCATCAAATGTTGCCTTCGTTCTGCAGGGAAAAGTGGAAAGTTAATAACTGTTTGAAACTATATTATCTGACATTGTGGAAGTCAATGCTTATCTTTCTATCAAATGCTGCCTTTCCAAAGAGTGAGCGCGGCCTCGCAAAGCTGGTATTCTACTCACCCGCATGACATAGGGATAGTTTTTAAGTAATTCTGAATTTCAGTTTTCTCATCTGGAAAGGGGAGTGACAGATCAATTGCAATGAGTGTAAGCATTTGAGGGTATTCCTTTGATGGGTCATCAAGAGTAGAGAATCCACAGATAATGCTACCTGAAAACTCCTGAGTTCTTGGCTCTTGTCACCGATTCCAGGTGGAGCCCAGGATGAGGGGTGGGAAACACACCGAGCAGTGGTTCTACAGGTCTCTTCTTCTCTTACTCCCCTTTGTGTTGTTGTGGTTTTGTGTTGTTGTGTTATGCCTGTCAGGTTTTTCTGGGTAATTTTTTGTTGCCTTTTCCAGTTTTCTTAAATACACCATCTTAGTTTATTTTACTTCTATTATCTTACCCAGGTGACATATTTCCTCCTGCATAATTCATCCCCTCCCTAGACAGTCCCCCTAGTACATTTTGCCCATTCAGCACAGAAGCTCTTCCATAATGAAGTTGTCTGTGATGCTTTATTCTATCTTAAATAAGAAAGACCCAGAAAGATACTTCAAACATGGAAGAACTAAGAAAACAACTTGTTGAGGGAGGAAAGTAATTGAGAAGATGAAGTAAGAGGCTAGTCAGTATCGATTAATCAGAAATTAATCAAGAAAGATCTTAAAAGGGAGAGGAAGGAAAGAATGCCAAAAAAGTGAACAAAAAACTGAAGTACTTGCAGTTAAACCTAAATAAATTACATAAAGTTTAAGCTGAAATCTAAGAATTATAAGAAAGAAAACAAATTAAAACCATGGTTTGAGCTTACAAATATAACCACTAATTATTCTAACGCAGGAAAGAATGTGACTCGGGAACCAGAAGTAGAAGTTACCAAAGATCTTATCTTGGCAGGCATGATTCATATTTAATTTAGCATTTTGATAAAAAAAAAATATATAAAACTGCCACATATGAGCAATGGAGAAGGCACAGACATTTTAAAATTGCTTGCAAGAGCAAGAGTAACATAGGGGAAAGGGAATAGTAACAATAAAGAAAGCATAGTAAATAGTAAACATCCTATAAATATCAAGTGGGAATGGGATTGGGGGGAATAGACCAGTCTTAACCATAAATAAGTTTTGCTTTTGATTATGTAACAATCACAACCTTCAAAAACAAAAAACAAAAACAAAAAACAAAACTAGATGCTATATAAAACAAATCGATCTTAAACAGAAAGATAGTGAAACAATGTAGCAGGTGAAAAGAGAGTGGTAGCTGTAGGCAAATATTTTGAAATGGAAGAACCTCCAGGCACCAGCTTGCTACTAGAAAAGGCAATGAGTAGTTTTGCACCATTGGTGTTAGAAAAAATACATACATATAGATATTCACGCATAATACATTTATGTCAACTTTTAAATACCAAGGCATATACATAAATAAATGCAAGAAATAAAAAGTTCGGTATTGATGTATCTTAAGCTGCTTGCAGAAATACAAGAAGAAGACGGGTGATAGGGATCACCATTATTGCTCTAGACACAACTCTATTCTTATTTCTACAACTAGTATGCAGATGTGTATTACTTTCACATTTCAAAAAGTTAATTTAAACAAGAGATCTTGGGGTGTCTGGGTGGCTCAGTCAGTTAAGCGTCCAACTCTCGATCTTGGCTCAGGACATGATCTCACGGTTTGTGAGTTCAAGCCCATGTCGGGCTCTGTACTGATAGCATGGAGTCTGTTTGGGATTCTCTCTCCATCTCTCTCTCTGTCCCTCCACAGCTCACACTTTCTCCTTCTCCCAAAAATAAATAAATAAATGAATAAACCAAAGAGGTATTTAAGGACTGTGACACCGTTGGAATTTATTGTTAGGTAATGGTCTGATCGGATAATGTGCATTGTGTAATTGCAATGTCCTTTCAGTTTGGTTTGATATAATTTAAAATGATACACACAACACAAGTAGAAGCTCACTCTTATGTATTTTGCCCTTCTTATTACTTGCTAGTTTTGAGGAATAATCTTATGATATATTTAAACACTTGTCAGTTACCCATGTAGATGCCTATAAAGACTTTGAGGAATATAGGCATTAATCTCATTGGTCTCAAATCATATAAATGAGGTAGAAACTGTTGGACAAATTCTTTGGTTGTGCTGGAGTACTTTCCAACGCTTCTCTGATATCTTCCATTGAGAAGGGCACACACATATTGTACTGTCACAGTCCAGAATAAAGAGCCATTTGGATTAAACAGAAACAATAGTAAACAAAATCATTAAAAAACTTGAAACTGGGGAGCCTGGGTGGCTCAGTTGATTAAGTGTCCAACTCTTGATTTCAGCTCAGGTCATGATCTCATGGTTCATGTAATTGAGCCCAGCGTTAGGCTCTGTGCTGATAGCAGCAGAGCCTGCTTGAGATTCTTGTTCTCTCCTTCTCTCTGCCCCTCCCCCCCACTCATGCCCTCTCTCTCTCTCTGAACTAAGTAAATAAACTTAAAAAAATCTTGGAACAGAAGTTGAATACTTCAGCTATGAATGAAAACTCACTTAAAATAGAAAAGAAAAACATGGTGGAATACAAAGAGCTATGAAAGTTTTGAAAATGGACCTAATTTACAAACAGAAAATAAGTTTCTGTTCATATGTTTACTGAATAAAAACATGATCTATTATTAATATAATGTAGGTCCAATTATTTCATTTATAATAATTATATTATTTACAAACCTTGTTTTTTTTTTCTCCAGAAGAGTGAAAGCATTATGCAAAATCCATGCATAATCCAAGATCAAGATCAAAAAAGTAGTAAGACAAATACGGATCAATGAAAGGAGACCAATGAAAGATCGATAGAATAGAGAAATACAGAGAGAAATTTTAGTAAGTGGCCCGTATATTGCTGTAAATAGCTCAGACTCAAATCTGTTATATAATTGTACTTTCCAAAAGTCAATAAAGTACAAAATCACCATGGGTCATGTGAATTAAATTTTCCATAAATAAAGAAATAAAATCTATCATGTATTTATTTTAAGACCATAAACATCCTTAACAGTGAGACCTCTAATTTTTGCCTTAGGTGGGTCTTGAGCTGCATCAATAGATACCATTGTGTAATTAGTAACTAATCCAGAAACTCTTTGTAGTAAATATGACAAGGATTTGTATATTTGTGTCTAAAATTCCCTCTGTGAGGAATAATGCCATAGAGTCAAAACACATTCTAGGAAAAGTTGTGTTTATGGCGGAAATGTTTTTGTGGCTGGAATGTGAAGGATATCAACCTGGCATGGGGTGTGGTTCAAGGACACAGCCTGTGGTTTGACCCCATCCTTATTTAGCTTTTCTTCTATAAACATTACTATGAGTTCAGTGTGTCTCTGAAACCTCACATGTTGAAGTCTTAAAACTCAGTATCTCAGAATGTGAACTTGAAATAGGGTCATTGCAGATATAGACAAGTTAAAATGATATTATTGTGGGTGGGCCCTAATCTAATATGACTGGTATCCTGAAAAGGGGTATTTTGGACACGGACACAGATACGCATAGAGAGAAGACAATTTGAGGAGACAGAATACCATGTGATGATGAAGGCAGATGAGTTGATGTTTCTACAAGTCAAGAAACCAATCTTTTTTTTTTAATTTTTTTTCTTTTTTTTTTTCAACGTTTATTTATTTTTGGGACAGAGAGAGACAGAGCATGAACAGGGGAGGGGCAGAGAGAGAGGGAGACACAGAATCAGAAACAGGCTCCAGGCTCTGAGCCATCAGCCCAGAAACTGACGCAGGGCTCGAACTCACAGATGGCGAAATCGTGACCTGGCTGAAGTCGGACGTTTAACCGACTGCGCCACCCAGGCGCCCCAAGAAACCAATCTTGATAACACTTTGATCTTGTCCTTCTAGCCCTCAGAGCTGTGAGACAATACAGTTCTGTTGTGTAAGTCACCCAGTTTGTAGTGGTTTGTTACAACAACTCTAGGAAAATAATACAACCATGCTTTTGATAAATATTGTGTTGCTGTGTTTTTGAGCTCTTGTTGCTGTGTTTTTGAGGATGTAAATTCTGAGAAATACCTAGAGATGAGTGTTCTGTGTTGCAAGATAATTCCCTGTGTTTTATCTTTCTGCAACCCTACTGATATGCTTTACTAAGGCAAGTATTTTCGTCTTTTTATTTGTTGATATAATCCAAGAGACCTGAATGGTATGTTTGGCATATGGTTTACACTCAATAGATATTTGTTGCATGAATGATTGAATCCTCTTATGAGAGTTGAAGGATCTAACCATTACTTCTCCATGAGTAGACTGCTATTCAACCATATCACAGATGTAGACCAAGGGAATACTTATCAGCAGTTCCAAAAGATTTCCTCAGCAAATAGTTATGGGTCAGACCCATAAGGGAAAATATTAAACTGAGCCTCTAAACTCCCATATTAAAGAAAACACCAGAATGCTGTTTCCAAAATTTGTTTCATATCCATCATTGAAACCAGATGTATGAAAGAATATTGAGAAATAAAAGCCACAATGGAACATAAGCTTGGAAATTTTCTACACGTATCTTTGTCTAATCATTTAGAAGATGCCTTTAGATAGAGTTTTTACTCGTCCGTCTCTCCAGAAGCTATAAAAATAATTGGACTTATACATAACCTAGCAAATCTCAAGAGGTACACGTAAAATCAACTGTTGTTACCTCATTGCAAAAGAAAAGTATGAATGCACCTGACTTTTGCACAACTGCTAAGCGGAAAATAGGAAAAAAAATCCACACATTTAGTTTTTATAATTGTACTGTTGCAATATAGTGGGGGTAATGAGAGTATAGATGGTTCTTGACTTAACAATGGGAGGACAAATTGATTTTTCAACTTTGCAGTGGTACAGAAGCAAAAATGAAATGTATTTAGTAGAAATCATACATCAAATATTGAGTGTGGATCATTTGCCAGGCTAGTAATATGTCATCCAATCCTCTCTCGTGATGCTGGTCGGCAGAAGGCAGTGCTGCGTCCAGTCAGCTA
Organism: Prionailurus bengalensis; assembly: GCF_016509475.1. NCBI lineage: Eukaryota > Metazoa > Chordata > Mammalia > Carnivora > Felidae > Prionailurus > Prionailurus bengalensis. The sequence continues at coordinate 225,195,356 of NC_057343.1, forward strand.
CCTGATCAGGAAGGCAAGTGACTGGTACACTTACAACCATCTGTACCCATAAAATCACTCTGTTTCTCACTGTCAGTACAGTATGAGGTAAATTACATGAAATAGTCAACACTTAAATATAAAAAGGGATTTGAGTTAGATAATTGTTGCCAAACTGTGGGCTGATGTAAGTATTCAGAGCATGCCTAAGTTATGCTAGGCTCACCTATGTGATTTGTAGGTGTACTAAAGGCATTTTTCATTTAGGGTATTTTCAACTCACGATGGATTTATCAGGATAACTTCATCTTCAATTGAGGCAGAGCTGTAGTTAATTTGATCTGCCATTATGATCCAGAAAAGGATCTTGAATCAGGGTGAGTGCTGATAGCTCAAAGTTTTGACTGTAACTCTGCTCAGCATAAGAAGATGCCTAATGGGGAGGAACAAAAACATCCCTTGTTTTAATTGTTCTCAGCCAATTTTCTGATTTGTTGAGACTATTCCTGATATTCCTGATTTATAGCTTTCTTCACCGAAGCTTCTGTAAGGATCTAGGCTGAATTTGTACAGCTTAATTTCTGTTGGAGACAAGATCAATGAAGATCAATAGATAATGAGAGGAACATTATGTGATTTTTACTGTGATTAAGTCATAAGAAAAAAAATAAAGTGGTCTGAGGTGGAATAGGTATGTTTAAATCTCATCTATAGCTCAAGTAAAATGGCATGGTAGTGATGATATTAGAAATGCATTTGACTTGATTCTGAGTAAAAGTTCCTACTGCTTTCAAAACAGTTTGGAACAAGGAGTAGTTTCCTGACAATGAAAATCATCATACAGAAGAGTTTTTGTATACTTTGCAAAGTATTTTCTATTTGTGTAGGACAATAGTCTGTAACTAGATGTTTTTCATATGAAAACACTTTGAAAAATACCCAAACATATCTAAAAATAATTGACTGTGTCATCTTTAAATAGAAAAATAAAAGATGTGTGTAATTGGATATGGTTTATGGATGAAAATAAGAAAAAAAGCAGTGAAGATTGTTTTAAGAAAAATATGATTTAAAATCAAGCAGATCTGAGATCAAATATTGACTCCACTTACAAGTAATTTATCATGTTCATATTATTTCACTTCTTGGAGCCTCAGTTTATGGACAAGGGAGGCAAATAATGCTCTAATACAGTGTGTGTGTGTGTGTGTGTGTGTGTGTGTGTGAGAGAGAGAGACAGAGAGAGAGACAGAGAGAGAGAGAGAGAGAGAGTATTAAGGACTGTATATAATGCTCAGTGTCTTAAGGTGTGGCTCTTTAATAAATAGGAGCTCTTTATGTTAATTAATTATATTGATAACCACGGCCTAAGCCCAAAAGTGTTGGAGTTACTAATCTAAGTGTGTCTTCAGCTTGGAGTAAGGTCCTTGCACCTGGATATATGAGCAACCCAGAAGAGCTATTCGGTGGGAAAATAAAAGTGATATCAACATACAAGTGGGTCAAGCAAAACCTGAACTTTTAAAGAAGACACATATTTAAAATAAATAAAATATCAGATATGAAGACTAAAAGAAGTACTGTGTTAACTCAATCCCCAATATACAAGTGTATATATATATATATATATATGTATATATACAAATATATATGTATATATACATACATATGTATATGTGTGTATACACACACACACACACACACACATAAAGAATTGCAAAGGTCCACACATATGTATATGTGTGTACACACACACACACACACACACACACATAAAGAATTGCAAAGGTCCAAGGGAGTGGGAAACAGAAACAGGAAACCTTAGAGCAGCAGATTTCAGAACAAAATAACAGGAAGGTTATGGCTTAAGAAGAAAAACCCAGTTACTGTTGCCTGTGTGGAATAATCAGCAAATGGAAAATATTCTAGGATGGAATATCAGGAATTGTAAGTGTAGGAAGAAGCACATTGCATGGTTTATAGGTGGATGGGAAAGGGTACTTCATTTTTTTGACTTCCATTAGACTCATGGATATACAGTATTCAGTCACAGGAAGAAAACTAATTTTACAAAACTCTATGGCCAGCAGTAAGTGTGCATCCTCCTGCTAACATTCCTATTATTGTTGGGCCCCAAATTTTGGATGTGGGAGAAAGAACTTTAATTTGAATATATATTTAAGGACTAAACCCTAATTCTACTATACTTCTTAGAATTTCCACTGTGCTCCTCCTATTAAGATACAGAAGGAGAGGGGCGCCTGGGTGGCGCAGTCGGTTAAGCGTCCGACTTCAGCCAGGTCACGATCTCGCGGTCCGTGAGTTCGAGCCCCGCGTCGGGCTCTGGGCTGATGGCTCAGAGCCTGGAGCCTGTTTCCGATTCTGTGTCTGCCTCTCTCTCTGCCCCTCCCCCGTTCATGCTCTGTCTCTCTCTGTCCCAAAAATAAATAAACGTTGAAAAAAATTTAAAAAAAAAAAAAGATACAGAAGGAGAATAAATTAAGACATTCCATTTGTGGCAACATTTTGCGAGTCCAGACTCCTTGCACTCCTTTCCACCTGGAAAGATAGAAGTAGAGAATCTTTTCAGGAGAGAATCTATTCCCAAGTGACTTGGGTACGCTCTTTGGCATTATTCTGATTTTCTTCCGGACAATGTGTCTTCAGGTAAAGTGTCCGATGGAGTATGAGGGAGAGCTTAGAATTTATAATCCGAGGGGATAGCCACGACTTATGGCATCCCTTCACATTCTTCCCTTTTCCCCTTTCTCTTACCTTGAACGTGCTTACGAATCATTAACAATCATCTAGAGAATAGGAGACAAGGACCATACCAGAATCAAAAAGTGAGCTGGCAAATTTTTCCTCTTTTCTGCACGCTAGAATAATGTTGTAGGTTTGGAATTATCTTCTTTCTTGATCATTTCATAAAATTGACTGAATATATGGATTTTTCAGTGACAACTATTGAAACTACTGATTCAATTTGGTTAGTCTTGATAAGGAAGTTCAGGTTTTATGTGTGACTGAGAAAGTTTTGTGTATGTGTACATTATTGGAAATTACCTATTTATCTATTTTCAATGGGCATTTCTACTTAATATCTATTCAATCTGCAGTCCTATTTTATATTCTCAAAATTATCGTTCTTACCTGTACTTTATTTTTTAATTTGTCTTGGGATCTTAAAAATATTATTAATCCTGTCAAAGAGTCAATCTTGTTTTTTCTTTCCCTTCCTCTACCTCCTTCTCCTTATTCTTTTTCTTTTATCTCCCTATTTTATTTTCTTCGATTTTCTTTATTTCTTCTCTAATAATTTACTATTTTTTCTATGTTCTAAGGGTTATTTTTTTAATTTTCGGAACTTTTACCTTCAATCTTTTCTTCTTTTAAAATTTTACATTTAAGGATAAATTATTCCCATCTACTATTTTGTTGACATCACACTAGTTTAAGATGTAGCATTTTCACTGTCACTTATATCAAAATATACAAAACGATATTATAATATTCTTCCTCTGTTTATTGTTTAAAGAAAATTATTTTCTTTATTTTTTAATAATATCTGTGTACTGTCATAACTCCCCAGGTATTTCCAGAAATAGCATTGTGCCTCTAATAATAGTGCTAATTAATTCCAAAATATCCTGTAGGTTGTGTGAGAGCTGATGAATCTATTTATACTAGCATATATTAGCCAATTTCTTGATGTGTATTATGGAAAAATACAATTATAAACTTAAAAAAAAGTGATATATAGCGTCACACAATGACATTTTTTAACTCTGTGTCCCTGACTATGTTCTTTCTACATTTTTTAGTCTCATTGTTTTCTTATCAAAAACTTTGTGGGGGCGCCTGGGTGGCTCAGTCGGTCGACTTGGCTCAGGTCATGATCTCGTGGTCCGTGAGTTCGAGCCCTGCGTCGGGCTCTGTGCTGACAGCTCAGAGCCTGGAGCCTGTTTCAGATTCTGTGTCTCCCTCTCTCTGACCCTCCCACGTTCATGCTTTGTCTCTCTCTGTCTCAAAAATAAATAAACGTTAAAAAAAATAAAAATAAAAACTTGTTTGTGATAATATTTTTCAGGTTTGGGGGAAAGAATAAATTAGATGTTTTATGTAAAGCTTTTTTCCAGCTATAAAGTACTATGAAGTTTTAAAATAACAAAATGACATGTTTCAGAAAAATGAAAAGCTTAAGGTCTTAATAAAATACAGTAGTTTGGTCATGAATACTGAATGCTTTGGTATCATGGTGAAAAGTAGAACACTGAACCCCAGACCCTCCTATTATAGAATGTGGTTCAGAAAGTATAAACTGAGACATAAAGAAAATGTTACACAGCACAGGTCTTTACAAGAAGCAGTTTTCAAAAACTGTGAAGGGTTTGAGGTTTTATCCTATTTGCAAGGTAACAAGTTACCTTCCCAGTTTCAAAGTGTTAGAGACACCTGGGTCAGGGACAAAGAACATGATTACTCACAGAAAGCGTGAGTTTCATGTTCAGATCACCCCCCCTTCCCTGAGCTCTCAGTTCACTTGGGGCAATATTAAATACCCTAGCTGAATGCTATCCACACAATGGGACAGGGTCACGGCCAAAGAACCCCAAGTTTAGGAAACTCCAATTTAGAAGGGGGCTATACTCAAACCTGCCCAATATTTCCCAAGAGATAGGCATTACTTTTATTATCCTGACCTGGAAACAAAAATATGCCCTTTGTTCCAGAAGGAGATAATATATCTATGTTCCAAAGTTATTTGCTACACAAACATCCCTGAAATAAATATTCTGGAACATGGACTGTCAATGATGCTTCACAAGGTCTTTATTTTTTTTTTTTTAATTTTTTTTTTTCAATGTTTATTTATTTTTGGGACAGAGAGAGACAGAGCATGAACGGGGGAGGGGCAGAGAGAGAGGGAGACACAGAATCGGAAGCAGGCTCCAGGCTCCGAGCCATCAGCCCAGAGCCTGACGCGGGGCTCGAACTCACGCACCGCGAGATCGTGACCTGGCTGAAGTCGGACGCCCAACCGACTGCGCCACCCAGGCGCCCCATTCACAAGGTCTTTAGAACTGCAAAAGAGCCACTGAGAATTATCCCTCAACAAGAGTATTCAGTACACATTTGTGCTCATTAATAACAGTGATCTTTCTTTTTTTTTAAAGAAAAAAAATTAATGTTTATTTATTTTTGAGAGAGAGAGAGAGAAAGAGAAGTGGGGGAAGGACATAGAGAGGCAGGGGGACACAGAATCCAAAGCAGACTCTAGGCTCTGAGCTGTCAGCCTAGAGCGGGACTAGGGGCTCAAACTCATGAACTGCGAGATCATGACCTGAGTGAAAGTTGGACGCTTGACCAACTGAGGCACCCAGGTGCCCGTTATTACACTTATCATTCTTATTGAAAATCTTATATGTAATTTTCCTAGAAAGCATACAAATGAATATAGATTCTATAAGGAATATTTTGAGAAATAAGATTTTGACATTTATTTCTGTTTACTCATAAGTATGACAATCTTGGATATGAATTACATGACTGGAGAGTCAAGAAATAATCATATGATTCATAACAAAGGATGACATTTATTTGTAATTTCTAAACGAAATGACATTCACCATTTCTCCTGCAATACCTTTTCATCTTGGAATGAGATCACATCATCTATGGCATTTCATGTCAGAGATGGAATAAAAACAATCTAAATTAATGTCTTCCGCTTGTAAAATCTGATAGCTAGTATCAGATAATATGAATTACACATTCTCAAAAAGGAGTTAACTGATTAGTAAGAGCATTTTGGACATACTTAGTACATAAATGATTAATCCATGCTAAAATATAAATCACTGACAAAGGCTTGTCACCAGTCAGTATAATATTGCTAATTGCCCATTTCAAGGAATTACCCAAGTGCAAGAATTTCCCTGACATTTTCTTCAGGCAAGGCAATTGAGAGAAATCTATTTAGTCTCTTTGCAATTTTCCTTTTATGTAAAAGAACTTCATTTACACCCTCTTTATGTAGTAATCCCACTGATCCTCAAGCTGGCTTCCTTTCTTTAATATGCTGTTAGAACTTCCTAAATTCACTTTCAAGACCACTATCTAGTGATTCTCTATTTATTTTCATTCCGCTTGACTTCAGGTTTTGTTTCCATATGAACAAAGAGATCCAAAGAGAGTTACCTGAAGAAAGAGTCTCTGATATGTTTTTGGAGTACAGCTGAGGACACGAATCTAAGCTTGACCTTGTGTAATTTCAAGGGCTCTACATTGAAAAGTAAATTAAGTTGATAGCAAATTCAAACTTGAATGAGTTGTAGACTTAAATCATTAGAAAAAGGGTTTCATCTTGCATTAACAGTCTCTGAAATGTCCTGTGACAAATAGGTGGCCCAAGATTTTAAACCATAATATGAATGACAGTATCAGTGGCTGAAAGCTTTGCAAGACATTTAATGGGGAATCAACTGAATACAGATTAACATAATCTCAGATAATTTAATTTTGATGTGACTCTACAGCAATATTATGTATTAAGGGTATGTGTTAATTTGTTTTTAAACAAACAGCCCTGCTCAAGAACACAATAAATTATCTCAGTAGTGATTTATATAAGACAGACGTGGGACATTCACTTGACAGGAAAAATATGAGCCAACAACGCACTGAGAAACATAGCATGTCTAATTGAAACTTACACATCATTATTAAGAGCATAATGTGAGAATTAAAAAAAAAATGATAATCTTTGATAAAGCTCCAGTGGCCACTAAATCTGGAAAACAATCTTGCTCTCAGGTCCCAGGATTCCAATTTCTCTTGAAGAAAAAATATGCAAAACAAGTGTTATCTTAAAGTATTTGAAGCCCAGAATAAAGAGACTAGACTTAGTGTGGATGACTCTCCTGAGAAAAATAAGGGAGTTATACAGAAGCAGTTTCCAACTAAAAATTAAAAAGATTGTTCTAATGGTGAGAAATCTAAGCATTATAATGATGAAATGGATTGCTTACTGAGAAGTTACCATCAGCAGAGTTATTTGCAATATGCTAAATTATTCCTCACCATCTCATGACTCTTGGCCTGCGGAAATTCCTTTCCTGATGTTCTGTATTTCTGTGACAGTAGATGTGTAGACTTTAAAAATCTCCTTCTTGATACTATTTTTCTTTTATTTTTTCAACAGGAACAATACAAAGCAACATTTTTCAAAACAAAGCTGAAGATAATGGTAAATGGTAAGAGGACATTAATATCAGAAGTACGGTTCAAATAATGATTGTTAACTTAATTCACTTTTTGCACTTGGATTGATATGCTTGTATGACACTAACATTACATTTAAATAGTCACATTGCTGGGGCAGCTGGGTGGCTCAGTCGGTTAAGCATCTGACTTTGGCTCAAGTCATGATCTCGCGGTTCCTGAGTTGGAGCCCTGTGTCTGGCTCTGTGAAGACAGCTTGAAGCCTGGAGCCTGTTGTGGATTCTGTGCCTCCCTCTCTCTCCCCCATCTGCCCCACTCGTGCTCCGTCTCTCTCTGTCTCTCAAAAATAAATAAAAACATTAAAAAGAGGTTTTTTTGAAAGAAATAGTTAAATTGCAATCAGCTTTTTTTTTTAAGTCACCAAGACAAAATTAAGTTTATGGGGGGTAAAATTTTTTAGCATTGTGTTTTACATTTTGTTGGATAATAGTATTTAGGACTAATAATACTTTTAAAGCCTAGATTTGTGGGGCACTGGGGTGGCTCAGAATGTTAAGCGTCTGACTTAGGCTCAGGTCATGATCTTGCGGTTCGTGGGTTCAAGCCCCACGTTGGGCTCTATACTAACAGCTCAGAGCTTGGAGCCTGCTTCAGATTCTGTGTCTCCCTCTCTCTCTCTCCCTCCCCCCACCCCAGCTCACACTCTGTCTCTCTCAAAAATAAATAAGGACTGAAAAAAATTTTTTTAAAGCCTAAATTTGTAAGGATCAGCAACTAGGTGCATAATGTTTCTTGCATATCAGGGTATGATTTCAGAGAGTGATTTGTGCCATCATCCTCTGGTAGCATAAACTCTTCCTCCCACCTCTCCTATGGCGGTTGATTGCTTATTTCTGCCTCACTGCTTTTCTGCATGCACAGCCCCTGGTCCTATAGTGATGTTAGGTCAAGGCTACATTGTCCAAGTCCTCACAATCACTACTCGCTATTTTCCAGACAGCTAGGGCGTAAACACTGAGAACAGCAAGAAACAAAATCAGCAGAATTTCTTCTTTACAACACTGGAATGATGCATCAAAAATATATTTGTTTCAGTTGATGGTTGCATTTGTTTTCTACTGCTGTATTAAAAAAAAAGTGATCTCACCATTTAACGGTTTAAGACAGCAAACATTTATTACCCCACGGTTTCTGAGGGACAGGAATCCAGGTGTCACTTAGTGGGTTCCCCCTGGCTCGAAGTCTGTTAGGATTTTATGGTTATACTGTTGGCAGGGGCTGTGGACATATCTAAAAGCTCAACTGGAAGGAAATTGCGTCTAAACTCACTCTCATAACCGTTGGCTAGTTTTAGTCTCTTGTTACCTGGACATCTGCACAGGGCTGTTTCATGAGACAGTGGCTGGCTATCCTGCAACGTGACGATTGGCGTCCACCAGGAAGAGAGAATGAGAGAATCTAACAGAGAATGTTAGAGAATGAAAGAGAAACCGAGATGAACAGCTGAGAATCAGGAGATGGAGGTTTCTGGTAGCCATCTGAGCATCTGCTTGCCACGTGGTCTTCTAATCTTTGAATCTCTGGATTCCTGCTCAAAGTAGTCAGGGTCTGCACCCAGGAATACACGGCTCTCAGTGGTTTCTGTTTTATTGGCAACCGATGAATCGGTGTTCATGAGTTCTTTCTCAAGGAGGGCACACCCTTACTACATGGCCGGTGTTCATCCAAAATAGTAGGTTCAAGCATCTCTTAATAAGGACGCCCTGTGTTGTCATTCTCTCCTATTATTCAACTGAACACCAAAATTAGCGTTTGATAAACACAGATTGATTTCTAATACTAAGAACACACTATATTAACCTATTTCCTTGGATATCTATTTTTACAGATTTTCTATTTTCACACAGCTGAAACACACTTATGTCCTACTTTTACCGTTAATTTTACTCCCCTTTTCAGATAAATTGAGAAATTCAACATTTATCAGAGGAGGACAGCTCTTCACATTTTCAGTTTTGTTCCTGGTCACATTCTCACTTTGCTTCCTGGTTCTAACAACTTTGTCCCTTCATGCCTTGTACTTCCTCTTAACCTATGTTCAGTATATGCTAATTTGGTTTGATATATATTTTGCATCCCAAGTCTTTGACTAGATTTATTACTTGCTGTCAATTGTTCAACCATGACTGGACTGAATGCCAAGATTTTGCTTTAGAAACTGACGTCATAGTTATTAGAAGTTCATGTTAGCAAATACATTATTGCTTCATGTTTAACATTGCTATTGACAATATCTATAAATAGACTCATAATTTATAAGGGTTTCTTTAACACTTTCATATTTAATAGTTATAACAACATTGATCATTACACATTTTCATTTTATGATTAGGTGAACTGACACTTGGGGTTAAGTGATATCTACATTGTACAGTTGTTTAATGGTAAAATCAATAATCAAATCCAGATTTTGTCTCTTGCATACCTTAAAGTTTCTGTAAATAAATGGCTACATTGCATAAGGTTAGATTAAGGAAAATTACATAAGAGAAAATAAGTCATTTTTAAATGTTTTTTTCTTCTTTTAATAAACCAAGAACACCTAGGAGGAAACTTGTTTCAGAAAACATTTGGTTTAAATAGGATAGCCCAAATGATACACGTATGTAGTAGTTTTGGTAAGCGTTGTTCCTATGTTCTGTACCGCCACATGCAAGAAACATGGTATTCATAGATATTCTGATGATTTTTGGAATGCTGGGTCTCTCCAAGTGTTGGTAGCCCTGCTTCTTATCACACTCTGTGCCAGCATTCTTAGCATGAAATCCACTTATGATAGTGCTAACAGGAGCAAAAGCCGAGGCAAGATTCGCAGGATAAACGTTAAGAAAATGCACTGGCCTAGTGAGCAGTAGACCATTGAAATCGCTCTAATCAATTCAATAAAGTGGATATTAGAATGTGGTATGTAAGCAGTAAATAAATATTTTTAAATGGTATAACTACACCTCCTAAATGGAACTTTTTGGATGTGGAGAGATGGTTCTGATTTATTTTATTTGGAAAAGAAAAAATCTGTACCACGATTTCCATTTAGTGATTTATCCCTGAAGCTTCTATGTACAAAAGAACATTGCCAAAATTTCAAGTTGTTAATTTCATTTTTTTATTACATTGCATTAGAGAATTATACTACAAACATTGTACCAAACATTGTACAAAAATTATGTACAAACATTGCAGAGGGAAATCAGGGATTCATTTATTATCTAATATCCTCCCTTTCTTTCTGTCTTCTATGTTATTATCTTCACTAATAAAACATTAGAACTAGACAGAGTTTCTGAAAAAATAGGAACAATTTAACCCAATTTATTTCTATAAAGGAATGAGATGGAGATTAACCTTTACTCAGGATCCACTCTTTGCCAAGAGTCCTACATGAGTTATTCCACTTTTCAGTTTTTTACAGTGGCTTTGCCAAATAGATGTTATTTTATAGGTTAGAAAAGTGAAAAGTGCTTAAATAATTTGTTGATAACAATGATAATAATTAGAAGAGCTGGGAGTTCAATATCTTCCCTTAATTCTTCCTTACAGTTTATAAGAGAATACCAAAATGAGGTAGCGATTGTTGCCGTAAAGGGTATCCGTTGCTTAAGTTCTGTGGGGTATAAGTTCTGTGGGGTTTCCATTGCTTAAGTTCATTAGCTTGTTTGCTTTCTCCTAGAGAATGATTCATTTTTTAAGTTATCAACTTATCTATACACTGAAAAATGCCAAAATAACATTAGTTGTAACAAATTAAGCAAAATGCTCAGGATGGAAAATTTGAGTTTAAAATTGAAAATGACATTATTTGCAGCCTTGAAATCTACTTATGTGGCTTCTCATGGCTGGTTATGGCTAATGAGATAAATAATTTGAGGAGAGAATAAAATAATTATATATTATTTATATTTGAATAATACTTTGGATTCATACATTTATTCATCTTATGCAGGATGTTTTATTCAATCTGCCTTGCTCTCAAATGACTCTTCTCATCTGTATACCTACTTCCCTCACTCTTCCATGGTACCTCTTACTAATGAATGTATGAAATTCTCGCATTATCAACTCTGACACCTTTAATTCTCCTTGGGGTGGATTCTGTTCCTTTACTTCCGTCACTTTACCAAAAACAGTGATCTTCTCATCACCAAGACCCCCTGCCCCCACTTTATATTTTTATCAACATCCAGCCTTGCCTACTTCTTGGCTTATGGAAATAGTCCTATCTTGGATTTAGGCTAATCAACTTCTTCTCAAAACACCATCTGCTCTACTTCCTTATGACTCACCCCCTTATTTCCTAGAATTCCATCATTCTGGCTTTCTTCTATCTTATCAAAATAAACTTTACTTGATTCCAGTTCATCTCACTATGATCCCCTTTCTCTTCTCTCCTTCAATGCCAAGTTTCTTTTTTTTTTTAATTTTTTCTTCAACGTTTTTATTTATTTTTGGGACAGAGAGAGACAGAGCAGGAAGGGGGGAGGGGCAGAGAGAGAGGGAGACACAGAATCGGAAACAGGCTCCAGGCTCTGAGCCATCAGCCCAGAGCCTGACACCGGGCTCGAACTCACGGACCGCGAGATGGTGACCCGGCTGAAGTCGGACGCTTAACCGACTGCGTCACCCAGGCGCCCCTTTAATTTTTTTTAACGTTTATTTATTTTTGAGACAGAGAGAGAGACAGAGCATGAACGGGGGAGGAGCAGAGAGAGAGGGAGACACAGAATCGGAAGCAGGCTCCAGGCTCTGAGCCATCAGCCCAGAGCCTGACGCGGGGCTCAACTCACGGACCGGGAGATCGTGAGATCGTGACCTGAGCTGAAGTTGGACGCTTAACCGACTGAGCCACCCAGGCGCCCCAATGCCAAGTTTCTTGAAAGGATAGCAGGTGTTCACCACACGTTCCTTCCTTATATCACTCCAATCTGAAGATTATCTCCACTGCTGCATGAAGGAATTCTAACCTAGATCACCAATAACTTCTTCGTTGCTTACTCTTAATGCAACTCGCATTTCTCATATTAATTACATTCTCTGCAACATTTCACATGCTTCTTTTTTTTACTATTCTGTCTCCATGGTTTTTGTTTTGGTGATTTCATACCACACCTGATTTTTTTCTTCTATTGTCGTATTTCTTCTAAATGTTCCTGTTTCTGCAGATTCTGATCTCCTGTATTTGTCTCAGCTGAGTTCAAACAATATAACACCTCCTATTTTAGTTTAAGGAGCTTACAATTGCTGACTTCCATTTTCTTCTTTCTAATATTTGCATTTTTATTTATATTTATTTCTATTTCTGTCTTATGTCCACAATACATTATTTCTTTTAACTGAGACAGTCAATTTCATAGACTTAAAATAAGCAAATATATGTTCTATGTTTATCTTTTTTTACCATTCTTAAGGCTGTTAACTTTAGCATAGTTCACATTTCCATTTGGTATCATATTCCTTCTTCTTGAAGAACTATTAATAATATTTTTTGTAGTTCAGAGTAGGCCTCCTGCTAATGGATTATCCTGGCTTTCCAAATTTTGTTTCATCTGAGGAGGTCTTTAATGCTCACATTTAAAAATACCATTACTGAGACATAACTGACATACATATGTTTAGAGTTTAAAATACAATAACGTGCTATATTATCACCATTGAAACTATCATCACGAAAACTATCGTATCCATCACCCTCGTTTCATTAGGCAACCAGTATTCTTTTTCAAGTTACTACGGGTTTTATTTTTTTTTAATGTTGATGAAGTCCTGCAAAGATTTCCCTACACACACACACACACATACACACACACACACATAAGGATATATATATATTGAAATATATTTATTTATATACATATATATTTATCTATGTATATATATATTATATATATAATCTTCCCCATATACATTACATATAATCTTTTCCATATACATAATATTTCATATATATATTATTCATATATATGTGTGTACATATATATAATCTTAAACTTTACATTTAAATCTATGGCCAATTTTAAGCTAATATTTATATGGCACAGTCTCTGGATTGGAGTTTTCAATATGGCATATGGACAGATCATTGTTCCATCGCTAGTTGTTGAAATGACTATCCTTTCCCCACAGAATTGACTTAGCACGTTTATCAAAAATCAGTTGTCTATATATGTGGGGAACTTCTTTTGGGGTTCTCCATTCTGTTTCCTTACTCTATGTATCTTTATACCAATACTGCATTTTAAATATAAGGCTAGAATATTAAAGAGTCAGAAGGGCACCTGATTGTCTCAGTCAGTTAAGCGTCCAACTTTGGCTCAGATCTAGATCTCACAGTCTGTGAGTTCGAGCCCCGCGTGGGGTTCTGTGCTGACAGCTCTAAGCCTGGAGCCTGCTTCAGATTCAGTGTCTCCCTTTCTCTCTGCCCCTCACCCACTCACATTCTGTGTGTGTGTGTGTGTGTGTGTGTGTGTGTTTCTGAAAAAAAATAAATATTGAAAAACAGTCAGAGAATGTTGGTCCTCCAACTTTATTTTTTCCTTCAAAATTGTTCAGCTACTATAGGTCCTTTATAGCCCATACAGATTTTAGAATCAGTTTGTCAATTTAATCCCCCCCCACCACACACACACACAAATAGATAAAAATATGGTATTTTTGTATGGCATTGAGTTTAATCTAAAGATTAATTAGGGGAGAATTACCATCTTAACAGTATTAAATCTCCTCAATATATCTCTTCACCTTTTTTTTATATCACTGATATCTTTGCCAAGTAATGTATAATTTTCAATATACAGTTTTCCCCTTTATTTTGACAGAATTTCTCCCAAGTATTTAAAACTGTTCCTATTGTAAAATATGTTGTCTAATATTTAAAATGCGTTCTTGCTAGTATTTATAATATAGTTGATTTTTGCACTTTGATATTTTACCCAACAATCTTGTACATTTACTTATCGCTGCCAGTATTTTTTTTGTAAATACTATTGGATTTCCTAAAACAATGCTTATGTTATCAGTGAGTAAAGACAGTTTTGCTACTTTACTTCCATTATGGTTTCCTTTTATTTCTTTTTTATGGCTATTGCCCTGGCTAGAATATCCAGTGTAATGTTAATTAGAAGTGGTAAAAAAGACCTTCTTGTCTTTTATCCCTCAGCCTGGGGGAAAATACAAAACCTTCACTCTTTCACCATAAAATATGATATTATCTGTAGATTTTTTTAGATACCTTTAATCAGGCTGAGGAAGTTTCTTTCTATTTTTCATTTGCTGATTAAAAACAATTAATGTTTATTCATTTTTTGAGAGACAGAGAAACAGAGCATGAGTGAGGGAGGGGCAGAGAGAGAGGGAGACACAGAATATGAAGCTGGCTCCAGGCTCTGAGCTGTCAGCACAGAGCCCATCCTGGGGCTTAAACTCATGGACCATGAGATCGTGACCTGAACCGAAGTCGGATACTTAACCAGCTGAGCCACCCAGGCGCCCCTGATTTTTCTTAAATAAAGAATGAATGTTGGATTTTTTTTTTCTCAAATAACTTTCTGCATTGAGTAACCACGTAGGTTTTCGATAAGTTGTTTAAAGTGGTGAATTGCGCTGATTAATTTTCAGGTATTATATCAATCTTGCGTTCTCATAATAAACTGCATTCAGTCATGACATATTATCATTAAAAAAATTTTAATGTTTATATACAAGAGAGAGAGAAACACAGCTCAAGCAGGGGAGGCACAGAGAGAGAGACTCTGAAGCAGACTTCAGGCTCTGAGCTGTCAGCACAGAGCCCTAAGTGGGGCTCGAACTCACAAGCCATGAGATCATGACCTGAGCCCATGACCTGAGCCGAAGTCAGACCCTTAACCGACTAAGCAACCCAGGCACGCCATGACATATTATCATTTTTATATGATATTGAATTTGATTGGATAAGTTTTTCAAAATAACTCTCATTTTTGTTTTCATGAAGAACATTGGTGGAAATACTAAATACATTTATCTTCAGAAATAAGACTAAAACAAATATGTTCTTGAATTAGCAGTATAGAACATTCAGTGTATACATTGAATCAATAGAAACTATGCAATTAATACAAATATGAGAGAAAGTAGAAAATTAATGTGCATTGATTGGTGGATCTGTAGTAGCTTGGAATCAAAGAGTACTTTCTCCTTTTGAAAATCAAGTAATATAATTCTCAAAATATTAAATATTGTAAAGGCAAAAATGATGATACATAGTTGGAGGAAACATTTGTTCTTCGCTCATATCAGGGAAGTAATATACAGAACTTAACCCTAATGAATAAAAGCATTTTATAAAGACAACCTAGAAAATTAATTACTAGAAAACATGTCACAAACTGAAAGTTAAACAAAATTAAAAAAAGAAGACAGCATAAAAGTTTAAAAAGAACTAAGACGAAACATCTTGTCATCTCAATAAATTTAAAGGTGTTTAATTCACCCATTAAATTTCAGTTCAGACTTAATAATAGGACAAATCTGAAATTTGTGTCTTACATAAGGGATGTGCCTAAAACAAATCAATTCAGAAAATTAAAAAAATAAAAACATACACAATGATATGTTAAGCACACACAAAATTATATTGGAAAGAAGGTTTTTAAAAAGGAGGAATAAAAATTTTCATATCAGCCAGATGAATGCAAAACATAACCACAAAACATAAACTAACCAAAGAAGATTTGTAACACTGACATTTTGCAGCATATACAAAAAACAAACTACTATGAACTTCTAAGGATAAGAAAGCCCTCCGTGCAAGGTTTTTGAAACAGTTCTACTATATAAGTTTACATGGAAAACATATTGAAAAACTGCATAAATACCAGCCTGTCTTTGGTAAAATTTAGTAAATTCATCACCGTGCTCTCTGTGATGAATACAAAATTTGTTTCATAAAGGTTAGCATATTAAATTTAGGTTTACGTGTGATTATTGGCTTTTATGAGAATAGATTTTTTTAATGTTTATTTACTTATTGTGGAGAGAGAGAGATAAGAGAAAGCACGAACCAGGTTAGGGGCAAAGAGAGAAATGGAGAGAGACAATCCCAAGCAGGCTCAGGGCTATCAGCACAGAGTCCAACACAGGGGCTCGAACTCACAAACTGTGAGATCATGACCTGAGCTGAAACCAAAGGTCAGCCGCTTAACTGACTGTGTCACCCAGGTACCCAGAATTTTTTTAAATGCATATAATTTCATTTGTATTCAGGCATGACCTAAAATAATTTTAAGTACATAATCTATGACATATATGATTTAAGTATATAATCTATGACAAAATTTGAAGTGAGCTTCATTTTATGAGAAATAGAAATTCACTCTACAAATAGATATAATACTGTCTTTGGTATTTCAAAAAAGAATATTTTTCATTTTGTTTGGAAAAACCCTATACATTATTATAACAGCTAAAATTCTTTAATATTTAGCTATTTGTACAACCATAGCAATTGTTTTTACTCAGTGGTTCCCATCTGGCAATTTAGTATATTTAGTACATTAAGGCTTTGTTCCACATTAGTAACTTTTTTAATGTTAGTATTTCATTTATGTTTTTATGCCGTAATTTCCTTTTGAATTACAAATGAAAATTTATTCCATAATATCTTTAAAATAGCACTAAAGCAAAATTATATTTGATTCCATTAAATTGTTACTTATTTCTTCAAGTAATTATATATATTTCTTCAAGTAATTATTTATTAGTGTACATGTCTTATGTTACTATTTAATTATCCAATGTATATTATTTATATTATTTATGCTACTATAACCAGAAGCAGAAAATATTAACAAGTTTATTGGTATATTAAAAACAAAAGCAAGTTTAAAAACAAAGCCAAATGTTTATAGAATCCAAGAATTGTGCAAGATTTTTGATATATAACCTACATCCTTTATTTGGTTTCCTTTTCATTCATTACTTAAACTTATGCATGGGTGAAAATCGAGAGGGTGACCTTTTGCTAATTTCACTTCACTCAAAACTTGTGTGAATGTGACTGAACCAAGAAGGATTAAATTGTTTGTAAAATCCAATTTACCACTCTGAAGCACGTTCCCAGAAACGCTAGTCCTGAGACTTTAAAGTCATTTAAAAGGCTTTGCAATTCGGATCTAACTACAGTTGAATGATCTTAAAGAAAGTAGTAAAATACCTTGAAAAATGTGTGTGTGTGTGTGTGTGTGTGTGTGTGTGTGTGTGTTAAATGCAGTCCTGAACACCCTGAACCCAACTTCTTCTGACCCTGCTTTTTTCTGAAATCTGACCTGTTGAATTCAACTAGGTCTTCCTGCCTCCCATCATCTTTCCCTTCTTTCTCTCCCTCCCCCCTTTTCCTACATGCCTTCCCTCCTGTTTTAGGTCCTGGGCAATATATTGGTTCAAATAGTGAACAAGATTGAAATGGTTTTCTCCTGTAACTCCACTATTTTGAGATCAGACATAGGAACTGATCTGTATCAACGTATGAATGTCCATTTATGTATGTGTGTGTTTTGTGTGTGTATGAAGAGAGAAACAGAGACAGAAGGACAGAGAAAGATTTGAGAATGAGATTATTTACTTTGATATTCTTTTAGTATGATATGACTTATAGAGTAAAAAGGAGTTTTACCAAACCTTTGTCTCCAACTAAAAGCAAGCTACTTGGAGTGACGTTAATATTTTGTTTTCATTAAAGGAAATTAATAGATATGAGTTGTTTTAAAATGTATGAGGCTACTGATTTCATAAGGGATTTCCAAAGTTTTTCCTTTACTTTTTGAAGACTCTATAAAAAGTATATTGAAGGGGCGCCTGGGTGGCGCAGTCGGTTAAGCGTCCGACTTCAGCCAGGTCACGATCTCACGGTCCTTGAGTTCGAGCCCCGCGTCGGGCTCTGGGCTGATGGCTCGGAGCCTGGAGCCTGTTTCCGAGTCTGTGTCTGCCTCTCTCTCTGCCCCTCCCCCGTTCATGCTCTGTCTCTCTCTGTCCCAAAAATAAATAAAAACGTTGAAAAAAAAAATTAAAAAAAAAAAAAGTATATTGAAGATATAATCACATGGCATACCTATTTTGCAATATAAACCACGATACTGTTAAATAGGTTGTGATTGAAATCAGACAAATGTGCGTATAAAATACGGTATTATCTCTGAATGTTAAATAAATAATTACATGATTATAAATTTAAATTTTGCATTAATCTCTAATCGTAGCCTAAAACCACAAATGAAAATGTTTACGTTTGAATTATTCAAGCATTTGTGAGGTTATTATACTATAATAAATAAACTCTGCATCTCACTGGATTAAAAAATATCCATTTTCTAGGGGTGGCTCAGTCGGTTAAGTGTCTGACTTCAACTCAGGTCATGATCTCACGGTTTGTGAGTTCGAGCCCCGCGTGGGGTTCTCTGCTGACAGCTCAGAGCCTGGAACCTGCTTTGTATTCTGTGTCTCCTCCTCTCTCTGCCCTTCCCATGTTCATGCTCTGTCTCTCTCTGTATCTCAATAATAAAAAATAAATAAGTGGGTATATACATATACCCATTTTCTTGCTCACACACTTCCATCAGATAAGATTGGGCAGCTGGTTGGGGGAGGGACTGTGGAGTGGGAGGGAGCATCACTCTACCTCTGTCTTCCTGAAGGACCAAGTCTCATGGTTCCCACCACCATGTATCCATGATTTCCTAGGCAGGAAAATTAAATTAATGGCAATTCAACAGTGGCTCCTCAAGTTTCCATTTGGGAAATATGCCAGTCACCTCTGCTGACCTTTCATTTGCCAGTGCAAATCCCATGGTCACACCAAACTTCAAAAGCGAAGTGAAGTACAATTTGATGATGTCCATGGAAGATGGAAAGCCAAAATTATATTTGAAAAGCAAAAATGAATATCAGATATATCCACGTAAATGGCAAGATTTCATTCTTTTGGATTGCTGAGTAATATTCCATTGTGTGGGTGTGTGTATGTAAATATATATACCACATCTTCTTTATCTATTCATATGTCGATGGATATTTGGGCTGTTTTCAAAATTTGGCTATTGTTGTAATGTTGCTATCAACATCAGGGTGCATATTCTTCTTTCTGGGTGGCTCAGTCGTTTGAGGGTCAGACTTCGGCTCAGGTCATGATCTGGCGGTTTGTGCGTTCCAGCCCTGCATCAAGTTCTGTGCTGACAGCTCAGAGATTCTGTGTGTGTGTGTGTCTCTCTCTGCCTCTCCCCTGTTTGCACTCTGTCTCTCCATCTCTCTCAAAGATAAATAAACATTTAAAAATTTTTTAAAAATCAGTATATCTGTATCCTTTGAGTAAATACCTAGTAATGCAATTGCTGGATCCTAGGGCAGTTCTATTTTTAACTTGTTGAAGAACATCTGTACTGTTTTCCACAGTGGCCGCACCAGTTTGCATTCCTACCAGCAGTGTAAGAGGGTTCCCCTTTTTCCACATCCTTACCAATATCTATTGTTTCCTGTGTTGTTAATTTTATTCTGACAGGTGGGAAGTGGTATCTCATCATGGTTTTGATTTGTATTTTCCTGATGATGAGTGATGTTGAGCATCTTTTCATGTGTCTGTTAGCCATCTGGATGTCTTCTTTGGTAAAATGTCTGTTCACGTCTTCTGCCCATTTCGTGATTGATTATTTGTTTTTTGGTAAAAGCCAGGTATGGCATAATATGTAATTCTTAATTCATGATTATTTAAGATTACAAATCTGCGTGTAAATTCACATTCACATTTTACCTAATAACTACCATTTTAAAATACATTGAAGGCCACCTTGGTGGCTCAATCCGTAAGCGTCTGACTTGGGCTCAGGTCATGATCTTGTGGGTTTGTGAGTTGAAGCCCCACATCAGACTCTGTGCTGACAGCTCAGAGACTGGAGACTGCTTCAGATTCTGTCTCCCTCTCTCTCTGCACCTACCCCGCTCATGCTCTCTCTCTCTCTCTATCTCTCTGTCTCTCTCTCTCTCAAAAATAAATAAACTTTAAAAAATCAAAATACTTGAATATTTGGTGATCACCTGCTTTTTAAATTTTTTCTTCTATTTATATTTAGACATTTTTTTACTCAATAAAATGGCTATGACTTAATTTTTAAAAATGACTATCAATGTAATGATATAATTGTATACCTTGGAGTATCAAAAATTCAATGTGTGATTGAGGCACACATTGATATTAGTTGATGTGAAAAATTCAGCTGAAGATAGTTCAACGAGGTGAGACATGGGCTGAAAAATCCCCATGTATCCTGACTGCATTAATAGATTTTTGTCAGATGAGAAATCGTAGTGTCATAGTCTCATCACCTTCTCCAAGTCTATCAGTTGTAGTCCAGAAGTCTTCAGTTTGGAAAGAAACTAATATCCTTAGACTCATGAGTAGCTGGCATTCTTTGGCTGGGCAGTCTGGTACCTTAAAACATGCAATTTTGGTGTCAGTACTCAATACATATGTCTTTATGAAGATGGCTATGTTGTGATTTTCTGTTTTCACAATTATGATCCTGGGAAGCAGAATCACTTCTAAATTCCAGTCTAGACAAATGGATTCTGTACCTCATAAGCATTTGCTAAATCACTTTCCCCATTGTCCCTGCACCCAAACATTAGCAACAGGCAAGATTGATACTTCAAATGGCACCCACAACTGAAAATGTCCCCATCTTTCCCAAAATTTTAGCATCAGGAAAATATCTTAGTATTGCTGCAGAATGGGATTTGTCCTGTTTGTATACTGTTATGTCCAGTGCTTAAATCTGATATTCTCTTCGTTATAATTTTGTGTTGGCTGTCTTCCATGGGACCCATTCCTTCAGGCTTGTTTGTATCTCTGAGTCAAAGCTATTTCCAATTTATTTCCTATATGGTTTTTGTGGCTGCTGTAACCAATCAACACAAACTTGCTAGGTTAAAAGGACAGAAATTTATTCTCTCATAGGTATGGAGTATCGCCGAGCAGAAATCCAGGTGTTGACAGTATTTGGGCATGCTCTTCAGGGCCTATAGGGGAAAATATACATCTTGTAGATAACCATTTTATTTGTCGATGTCAATTTTTAGTCTTTATCATGCACACATTTATTTTTATTTACAAGGTTTTCACAAATTTTTTTGCATGTTTAACATGTATTTAAGCATCATAATGATGTGGGAATCTATTATTGTGTGGTCTCTTTTTGCTTCCTAATCTTTGATACTCTCTACCGAAGCCATTACAGCTTTGGTAACTGATGTCAAGATTTCTCTCTCTGTCTCTCTGTCTTATATATATATGAATTGGGGAGTAAATATGGTAACATTCTGTATTATTTTCTCTCATGTTACATTTCTCACCTAACAAAATATTATGAAAATGCCTCCAAGCCTACTGGTATGTGTATATACACCATGTATACAAAATTTAAATATATATAGTGTATGTATATACACATGTATATACACACTATTTTATACATATATTTAATATATATTAATTAAAAATATATTTACATATATGTGACTTATTTTTAAGAGCTGCATAATATTCTCCATTAAAATGCACCATTTTTTTACTTAACCATTTCCTGTTGGTGGATATTCTAGAAGTTCCCAGATTTCTGCTACTATAAAAGATACCAAAATAATAACTCTATAATGGTATATAGTGATGCTTTCATCTTTATAGATTTACTGTATAAAGTGAGTTTCTGCCTGAAGAGTGTATATTTTAATTTCAATTGCTGTATCAGATTGCTTTTAAAAACTACTTTTCTAATGCATATTTGTAACAGCAATGTATGAGAATTCTGGATTTCTTATATTCCTACAAGCACTAGGTTTTATTATTTATTCAGTTTTCCCTAATGAGAAGAAATTTTTTTATTGTTATTTTTATTCAATTTTTTTTGACAACCTCTAAGATTGAGTATCTTTCCTTCAGTCTATTGGCAGCTTTGGGATTCTCTTTGGATATCCCCTTTCATGAATTCAAACTCTTTGCCAATTTTTTTTTTTATCACTCTGTATCTTTTTTTCTTAATTAGTAGCAGGTGTTTAAACAATGTTAGTATCAAAATTTTATCTCTGTTAAACACTTGCCAATTGCTTTGTTTTGAAGCTGTATAATGACACTGTTTTAAATTTAAAAGTATAAAACTTTGGATAGTAAATATTATATATTTTATTGCTTCTTGCTTTCTTATTTCTAAATCTCCCTTTGTGTATGCGTTTACCCTACTAACATTTATTCATTACTCTTGATTATTTTTAAATATTTTACCTTTCATGCAGTTTGCACTGATCTTTCTCTAGAGTATGAGGCAAATTTACAAATTTTGCTTCCAGATGCATAGCCCATTTTTTCAGCAAAGTACATATCCCATAGAAATGACATATCACTCTGCCATATATTAAATTTCTGTACATACTAGAATCTAATTTTGGAATCCTCATTCTGTTTCTGTAAACTATTTTCTATTATTAGTAAAACATTACATTGTTTTTGTTAAAAGTGCTTTGAGATATGATTTAATGTTTGATGACAAAACCTTTTCTAACTATTCTTTTTTTGTAATCTTTATTTATTTTGAAAAAGAGAGTGTGAGCAGGGGCGGGCCAGAGAGAGGGAGAGAGAGAATCCCAGGCAGGTTCTGAGCTGAAAGTACAGAACCCAATGTAGGGCTCAGTCCCATAAAATGTGAGATCATAACCCGAACCTAAATCCAGAGTTGGAATCTTACCTGACTGAACGAACCAGGTACCCCCTTTTTCTAACCATGCTAACTTTCCAGGAATTTAAAATATTCTTCAGCATTTATCCTTTACCATAAGACCATAAAATTATTTTATTTAAGAGTCAAGAACTTGGGGCGCCTGGGTGGCGCAGTCGGTTAAGCATCCGACTTCAGCCAGGTCACGATCTTGCGGTCCGTGAGTTCGAGCCCCGCGTCGGGCTCTGGGCTGATGGCTCAGAGCCTGGAGCCTGTTTCCGATTCTGTGTCTCCCTCTCTCTCTGCCCTTCCCCCGTTCATGCTCTGTCTCTCTGTCCCAAAAATAAATAAACGTTGAAAAAAAATTTAAAAAAAAAAAAAAGAGTCAAGAACTTAAGAGATATATACTCAAAATGCATGTGCTTCTCCCAACTTTACCATCAGCCAACAAATATTTTTTTCCGTTTCTCTATGAAAAAAAAAAAAAGATATTTTTAAATGGCTACTGAAGTCCACATACACTATGGCATTCATTTTCTCCTTTAAATATTGTGTTAATTTTGTGTCAATTCTTAGAGTGGATCAATATAATTTTTAACCATTACAAGTTAACCAATTTCACCATTATAATCCATTGTAAGAACTCAGAAATCTTTTATTATATAATCTATTCCAATATTTTGCTACTCTCCTGTCATTCATTACATCAGTGCCTGTGACTTAGTTTCCCATTCTCTATTTTGTGCTGTTGTTTTTTTTTTTTCAGTGTTAATTCAGAAATCATCAATTAGTTCTTCCAGCTTACAATTTCTATCATATCTCTCAGGCTTTGGAGTGCCTACTATTTTTCTGGAACAGATAATACTTAGATACCTTTGAATATATTGGAATTGAAATCAGGACACCAAGAGATAGAAACCAGACAATGTTTTTCACAAACCTACTGTTCTCTTTCAACCATACCAATAACAATAGATCTTTTTCTGCATTGCTTCCATCTTTTGCCAAATGATGAAAAGCTTAAATTTTTCTTAATTTTGTGAAAATCTTTGAATTTCCTTTAACAATGACCAAATTGATGGTAGGAAAGAAGATAAGAGGCGGTACCTTTCAAGTCTATAACTGATTCCCTTTAAGGTACACTGAGTGCAATCCCCCAAATTTAAGAGAATTTCAGACCATGTTATTGCTTATATTGTGTCATCAGTTTGTAGTTCATAAGATGGACATTTACAAAATCCTTTGGAGAAGCAAAAAATGTAATTTAAAAAAAAATTATAAATATGAAAGACTGAGAAAAGTCAATTCCTAAATAATAAACAAAAACAAAAACAAAAAACCTCCAGATATGATCCCTCAGAACAGATATGGAAGGAATAGTGTGCTTGGCACACCTTATTTAAAACCAGTTATGGGGCACCTGGGTGGCTCAGTCGGTTAAGGCTCTGCTTTTGTCTCAGGTCATGATCTCGTGGTTTGTGAGTTCGAGCCCCGCGTGGGGCTCTGTGCTGACAGCTCAGAGCCTGGAGCCTGCTTTGGATTCTGTGTCTCCCCCTCTCTCTGCTCCTCCCCTGCTCGCTCTCTGTCTCCCTCTTAAAAAATAAATAAACATTTAAAAAATATGATTGAGGTAAAAAGAAAGTCGACAATAAAATGCAAGGATTTCAGTTGAATCTCAGGAGGTATGGTAATATATTAGAAATAAGAAAACTCTGATCTAAAAGAAATCCCTTGCCTTCAAAAATCAGACATATTCACCAACATACGAGGCACCAGAATCAAGTGTATTTCATAGTTTCATTGCAAAAACAAAATATAGTATTTTTCTATGTAAAAAAAAATGTTTACTTGTTTTGAGAGAGAGAGAGAGGAGAGGAGAAGAGTGAGGGAGAGAGAGAATCCCAAGCAGGCCTCTGAGCCTACCCGGGGCTCGAGCTCCCCAACAGTGAATCATGACCTGAGCCATCAAGCGCCAGATGCTTAACTGACTGAGCCACCCAGGTGCCCCACAAAATATAGTTCTTTCTTATGGAAGAAAATTTGATACCATTAAGTTTAAGGATGCCATCAAGCTTTCTTAGTGAAACCAATCATTCCTCACAGTATGGTGATACATTACTATTGTAAATGGACACTAACTACTAAAATGGCCTCTTGAAATAAGAACTGAAGAGGAACCCCTGCGGAGCTCTGAGAACCAGTATTTAGGAGTTAACAGTCATTTTAGCTCTTCACTATTCTAATCATTCCACCTTTATGGACGCCAGGGAGAAAGGGTCCTGCTGAGAGCAGAGGAGCAGGAGACCATTATCAATAGCCATGCTTTAGTAGTTCTGCTCGCTTTGGTGTAAAGGAATCCATGGCACATATCGTCAGTACAGATCTCAGGTCCATGGATTTTCCATAGCAATTACCTCGGGGTTAGAACGGTGATGTACGAATGGAAGATTAGGACACTTGTGAACAAAGATTATGTTCAATGACCGTATTAACTAGAAAGATTATTCACAGATGCCCCCTGTTCACTGATAACCACTCACACTCAACTATCCCGGTCATCCCGAGAGAAGCACACCGCACACAGATACTCCCCCCAAAAAACACAGGAGGCTGCCCCAGGGACTTTGTCATCCACATTGCATTTCTTCCTTTATGTGTAGAATATAATTTTTTAACTTATTGATTAAAAAATAGAGGTACAAGTGAGAGTTCAGTAGTTTCACTTTCTGTCAGCTCTGTATTTATCACATCATATATTTTATTATGTGCTTTATTACCTTCCTGAGACCAACCCATGCCTACTTTCATGCACACTCTACTGTTTAGACATACTCTTACTATTTTCAGTGTCTCCATGTGGATTATGTGTGCAAAAAAAAGTATTTCTTAAAGAGAGGCTTTCAAGTTTTTCATCAGTTTTAACCAGGGATATGTAGATATAGATATAGATATAGATATAGATATAGATATAGATAATATAGATAGATATAGATAGATATAGATAGAGGTGATATTGATATAGATAGATATAGATATGGATATATATAGATATAGATATAGATATAGATATAGATATAGATATAGATATAGATAGATACAGATATGTTGCATGGCAAAATACCTGCATTCCTTGTGTCAAATGCATTGCCAAATTGCTTGGTCACCAGAGAAATTGGCAAGATTTTCCCGAGGCAATGTGGAGCAGACAAACTGCCCCTCCCCGTTTTAGTGCTAAGTCCTTCTCCACACCCCTCGTGGCTTCTCATTAAGGGACTTTACATTCAGTACTCTTGTGATTTTTTTTTCTCTCCCTCATCCCTCTAACAGTTGCTCTAAGGGAACTGAAATGAAAGAGAAGAGATAATTCATTTTGAGTGCAGGCGTTTGCAGAAGAGTACCATTCCATAGAACTCAGAGCCCGAAGGTGCAGGTTAAAACACAGATTTGAAGCCGAACATGATCCGAGGGAGTTAAATTGAATTTTTTTTTTAAATTGCCTCTCCCCAATTAAATGGAATGAAAGGTTCTTTTTTTTTCTAAATTATAAGAAAATACCAGAATAGAGAATTTTGACACGAATTTCCTCTTCCTTGGGTCTTGCATATAAAAAGGCAACAATCTCTTTATAATATACGATGGCCCGTTTCCAGTGTCTTTTTAATTAGTAGTTTCTTTGGTTTACCAAGTGTAAAGTATCTTAATTATCCTCATAATGACCCCAGAACATGTTGCATTAATTTATTTTGGAACAAATAAATAAAGCGGAAAATAATAAATATGTGTTGGCTTTAAATCATGAGCTCTGAGCTGATTTCTCTACTGAGCCATACACTTTGCACGTTTCCACTTGTGATTCCTTGTGGGTGTTTCAAATGTAACATTTCTAAAATGACTTCCACTGAACATCTTCCTTCACCTCTTTCCCTTTCTTTCCTTTACCTTTAAAGCTCATTCGGAGGTCAGTATCATCTAATTTTATTTTCTTGTTTTGTCAAAAGCTGTTATGAGTATTTCATAAAGGATCATCAGTTCCTTGCCAAGGCGGACAGTTAGGTCTACTCAGGAGCATTAACACTCTTACAGAATGTGGGGAACAGACTGAATAGACCCTAACATTGGACACAAAAGAAGACAGGTGACTGAGGCAGACCAGTCCAAGTGGCCCCAGGCAGTCCTTCCTCATTTCCTGTTTCTCATTCAGATGTTATTCCTGGACATCAAGTATCTTGAATGTTTTGAAATGTAAAAATTGGGGGCGCCTGGGTGGCGCAGTCAGTTAAGCTTCCGACTTCAGCCAGGTCACGATCTCGCGGTCCGTGAGTTCGAGCCCCGTGTCAGGCTCTGGGCTGATGGCTCAGAGCCTGGAGCCTGTTTCTGATTCTGTGTCTCCCTCTCTCTCTGCCCCTCCCCCGTTCATGCTCTGTCTCTCTCTGTCCCCAAAAAAAAAAAAAAAAAAAAGAAATGTAAGAATTGATAAATATTCATCCTACTCAAATTTAGTATTGAATACTTCTGTTCAATGAGCATCTCAGATGTGTATAGTTTTTGAGGTTTAGAATTATTTCTTAAAGTTGACAAGTAGCCCTAATAATATGCATATCAACATGAGATCAGTTTTTGAGAAGTTACAGAGAAGAGACCACGCTGTCTCCGTCAGAGCATTTATGTACCTCAAAATGTTCCTGTAAACGTCCCCTTGAAAGTTCATTCCGCGGAGGTGGTAGTTGCTTGCTTACTAAAATCTTGCATACATCTTGATAAACAGAATCTGCAGAGGAGCCAAATGGGGAATCAAATCCTCCTAGAAAGTATTGCATTACAGTGAAGGACTTCTTACAGTACATCTGATCGCTATTTTGAAGATTGTCATTTCTTTCAGGCATCGCGGTAAACCAAATTAACTCGAACTGATGCACCAAATGAGAAGCTGGGTGCATGTGCTTCTGCCTAATAATGTCTTCAGCTCTGGATGAAAACGCCCACCTGGGCTAACTCATTTCCACCTCTGCCTCCTCCGGTAAATTAATTACGTAAAGAGGGTAAAACCTTGTAAGGGATCTAGAATGTTTATGTCAGTAAACACCGCATCTTATACATTCCCTACAGTCTTCTAATTTCCTGTCGTTTCCGCACTAATGTCAATCTGGCGACTCATTCTTGCAGTTAGTGAGATGTTTTAAAAACTTTATAGAACTACTCTTTGATGCATTAGATAAAATTTGCAATTTTGCTTTCTGATTTAAAACTTATTTTTTAAATTGTAAAATTGAGGCATTCTTTTTACAAAATTGGCAAAGTCAGAATCTTAATGAGGAGAAAATGTAAAAGTCTTCCCATCGATTGAAGAACCTCCTCTTATTGCTGTCTGTCCAGTCGTGAACTTTTCCCGTGAATTTGTCTTTAATACTGCCTACCCCTTCTCTCCCTAGCTCCTGCCTTCTTTCACTTTCTCTCCTTGCTCTCCTCTCCCTCTCTGTCTCTCTCCTCTTGCCTCTCTTTTATTTCCCCTCATTTTATATATCTTTCTCTCACACTGTTTCTTTTTTGTACATTTTTTTAAATTTTCTCAAAGTCATTTTTTGGTGCTTTCTCTTTGAGTCTACACACACATACACACACACACACACAGACAATTATCTCTTGTAATGAAGAACTGTAGTTGCCTTCGTAAGAATCCCAACATTTCTTATTTGGGTTATATCTAGATTTTTTTTTTCCAATTGCTGCTCTTAAGGGGATATTTCCACCCAACATGTCTTGTGTGTTTTATGATATACATGAAAACTAATGTTTCTTGTATGGTAAGTGTTCATCCTTCTTACTTCTAAAAGTTTTTTTGAGATTTATTTATTTTTGAGAGAGAGCAACAGAGTGCAAACCAGGGGGGGACAGAGAGCAAGGGAGAGACATAATCCCCAAGAAGGCTCTAGGCTCTGAGCTGTCAGCACAGATCCCAACTCAGGACTTGAGCCCATGAACCTTGAGATGGTGACCTGAGCCAAAGTCAGACACTTAACCTACTGAGCCACCCAGGCTCCCCATCCTTCTCCCTTCGATGTACTGCTCCTTATACTGCATGAACTTAAAAGACAACTAAGAGTGTTGATAGTAATTAGGTTTATTCTCAGTTTCAAAGGTAATGCTGCTGGCAAGGTCACCATGCTGAGGAATCTTTGTTGTTGAATTTGGGGCAATTGTGAGACGTTAAGGAAGTAGCTTCTATTACTAATCTATTACTAATCTATTGATTTGTTCACTTTATTGTTTACCGGACATGGATTTTGGATTTTATTCAATAAGTTTCAGCATGAATAAGTATTTTGGGGAATTTTTATAAGCTGTATGATAAACATGTTCTCTTCATTCCAGTAAACATGCCATTTAAATATGGGTTATAATTCTTTTAGAAAGTTCTTTCAAACTGATTACTATTTTATATAGGATTTCAAATATATATTCCAAAGTTTTATTTTAATTTATCTTTTTTTTTTGCTTAATTGCTATTTTTTAAAATCAGGATTTGCTGGTATGTAACACATTTTGAAATTTTTTGAAAATATTCTAAACTATGATTTTAAAGTATTAGAAGATTATTCAGTAAAATACCATTTTGAGTTGGCACTCCTGTAAATCTTTAAGCCACTCTGAGATTCTCTGTCTAGATTAGGCAAATTAAACACACACACACACACACACACACACACACACATTTAAGGTATAACATATTTCAAATAGGTATTGAATGTGTTGTGTTGACGGATATGTTTACTATTATTTTATATTTTAATTTTGCTGTTACCATGTTTATTTTCTCCTTCCCTCCTTTAGAGTCATCCAATTTCCTTTGGTTCTACCTTCCTTTTCAGAATTAAACATTCTATTTATCCTCCCCAAACTGCAATTCCTTAAATGAAATTTCATTAAAATATGTCTAGATATGAATATATTTCCCATCCTACCCAAGATTCAGTTCTGTATTAAAATCTGGGAAGTTATCCAGCATTTATGTCTTTGAATATTCCCTCTTGTCCATTCTGTGTGCTCTCTTTCCATATAAATAAGAGAGTTCTCAAGATGAAAGCCAGTCTCTTTTTGTTGGTTTTTTTTTTTTTGACCTGATTTTAGAAATGTTAACCCATCATTTCCATGGTGTTCTATTATTTAAAAGTTAGTCAAATAATCCCTGCTCATACTCAAGGGGTGAATATTATACAAAGACATGGATCCAGGCTACAGAGACCATTGGGGGTCATTGTAGAGACTTTCACAATTTCTAAAATATTTAATGATATGAATTTATCTCTGAAATAAATGACCTATTCACATGTTTTCAAATGTAATACAGTTAGTTATTTATAGCTTTACCTGATCAAAATTTGTAATGATGTTATCATAAAAGAAAAAAAATATATATTTTAAGTAATTTTGTTAGATTACAATGTTTTATAGGTGGCAAGTAAACACTATAGCATAAACCATTCCTATTGTGTCTTTGTCTTTTAACAAATCTGATCTCTCAAAGGCTGCGGGAATTCTATTACTCTTGGCAAATATCAGATATTCGCCAAGGAATACTTGTGTTACTGAAAGTATTTGATTCACTTAATATGATTTAAAGCATTTCACTTGTGGGACAGTAATTTATTTAGATTTTGGTATTTTTAGCAACTCACCAGCTACACCCCCTCCTGCCCCTATTCTCAAAAAAAAAAAAAAAGTGAAAGGACAAAGCAGAATTTGCTTGACAGTAACTTCTAGTTTTGATTGAAAGACCACAGACTAAAATTGTTGAGGGAAGGAATTTAGATGAGTTTACCCAGTGCTGTACTTCCAGCATAAAGAATATACTTGATAAGATTTGTTGGAATATTAAGTCAAATGCAATATATGATGAAACAAATGGAAAAGGTGTAGCCAACTCATAAAAACAGAGAAAGAGTGACAGGACCATAGACCACGTGAATCCATCTTGGGTCTAGAGTGTGGACCTTGAGACTCTGAACAATGATCATATCAGTGACAATGTTGTTTGTTACAGTTAAAATCGATGTCAGACTTCTAACATTTTTTTTAAAAAAATAATGTTTTATTTTTGAGAGAGAGAGAGACAGAGTGAGAGCAGGGAAGGGACAGAATGTGAAGCAGGCTCCAGGCTCTGAGATGTCAGCACAGAGCAAGATGTGGGGTTCAAACTCACAAGATAATTATTAAAGATAATATCTCACTCCGATGAGATAATAACCTGAGACAAAGTCAGATGCTTAATCGACTGAGCCACCCAGGCACCCCTGACTTCTAACATTTTAAATAAAATTGGGATAAAAATAAAACCCTTATAATGACTGAGATTAACTTTTCGATAAGACTGCTAGGATACAGGCATCCGCTAATGTTAAGTTTGGTAATTTGTATGTTTTACTATTATTTTTTACCATAACCCTTTAGCATTTTCAGTTTTACAGCCCAAGCATCACATAGGTCACATACATGGAATTTTATCTAAAATTGCTATAATTGCAAAGAATTACAGGCAGATTACCCAACTGGTCATATAATATTGCTGTACTTGGAGACAAGATCATTACCCTCAATGACTTTTAACAAAAGTACCATTGTGAATAAATGTCTAGAATACTAAATATGTCCCTTTCAATGTGTTTTAGCCTATCTTTTCTATATTCTTAATTGTGGATGTAATAAATATAAAACTAAGAAGGATATCATATAAGATTCTCCTAATATGTCTGAGTGTTTTTTTATTTATGCATGTTTAATTTTTTTTAAGTTTACTTTTTAGAGAGAGAGATAGAGAGAGAGAGGGAGAGAGAGAGAGAAAGAGAGAGAGAGCAGGGGATGGGCAGAGAGAGAGAGAGGGAGACACAGAATCTGAAGCAGGCTCCAGACTCCGAGCTGCCAGCACAGAGTCCAATGCGGGGCTAGAAACCACGAACCTTGAGATCATGACCTGAGCTGAAGTCGGAAACTTAATAAACTGAGCCACCCAGGTGCCCCATAATATATCTGAGTATTTTAGATTAAGAGAGGGTTGTAAGACTGTAAATTTTGGGTGAATGGCTAGTTTTCTATTATTGCTCTAACAATACCACAAATTTAGTGGTATCTCACAGTTCTGTGGGTTAGAAATCTCGCTGGGCTAAAATCCAGTGTCAACAGGCCTTTGTTCCGTCTCAGAAGTTCTAGGGAAGAAGCCTTTCCCTTACTGGTTCCAGCTGTTAGAGACAGTCTTTTTCCAGCCTGTGGCCTTCCTCCATCTTTAGTCAACGAGGGAGGGTAGAGACCTTCTCACATGGTGTCACTGTGACTTCTGCTTCTGTCTTCACATCTTTTCTGCCTCCCTCTCCACTACTAAGGACCATTGTGGCTACATTGGGCCCATCTGAATAATCCATGATAGTCTCCCTATTTAATTTTTTAATCAAAAATAAAGTTAATTAGGGCAATGTGACATAATGGCACAAAGCACTAAACCATTTCACGGGGTGTCCTTTTCAAAAGTGAGCACCAACATACAGTTCATGTAGCTTCTCCACTAATCCTTGTCACCTCTAGCTACTTAATTTAATCCTAAAGATTGAGTAAAATATTCTTTCTGTAACAGGCTGAGCACTCACCTTAGTTTATTGCAGATGCTAAATGTACCTTCCTCTTCTGGCAGAAGGGATGTTGCATCTGAAAACCTACAAAATCTGACAGTCAAGACCCCGAAAATATTAGTCTCACGTCTGGCCCCTGGCCATAGCACCATATATACTGGCCAGATGAAACAAACCAACCCCATATCTGCCTGAAAGCACATTCCTGGCAAGGCTCTGCAGTCAAGACAAACCCCTTCATCACCAGGGGAGGAGTCTTCCAAATGGTGGGCTAAACAAAATTGAAAGTGAACTCTTCATCAGCAGTGTCCAGCGTGGCTTTGGCTCCCTGTGGTAGCCAAGGCCTACTTGGTGTCCTCACCTACAAGTTGCACCTGGGCTGAGTTGCCCGCTGTGGGGCAGAAGAGTGATGGGGTCAGAAGTGAACAAGAACAGCTAACATTAACTGTGCCTACACCACTCTAACCCCTTTATATAAATTATCCAATTCACAGCTCAATAAGGTGGGTATTGTCATTACCCCTCATTTAGAGTCACAGACAGAGATTCATTAATTTCCCAAAGATGTTAAGGCTACCGAATGATAGGTAGATCCAGGAGTTGAATCCAGGTCATTTGGACCCAGGAGTTGCATCCAAACATCTATGGGATCAAAGCCAGCTTCCTGGCCTGCAGAGAAAGCCAAAGCGCAGACAGGGTGAGGCAATTTTCTCCGACCCAGAAGCAGAGCCAGGACATCTAGTCCAGGCCCATGTTCCACATGTTCCAGAGAGGCCCAGGCTTTCTCTCCCCCTGTTTGAGGTCTTCCTTGAGCCAATCTCCTGCCCTTGCCAGCCCTGTTGCTCTGGGCTGCTGCCTTTCACTCTGGGGCTCTTGTTCCCTTGCCCTTTAGATCAACCAGTTCCCAGCTGCTCACCATCCTTGAGAGCCATCTGAACTCCGTAGTCCCCAGACAAAGAGCACATCAGCTATCTCTCCTGGGACAAGGGGTTCTTTCAGTGTGCAGGGTTCAGATAAAATATGAGCAACCTATCTTCAGCTCCTATCATCCTACCACAAAGCAAATACTTTCGTCCCCAGCAGCACGTACAGGCCGTATCATAGTCACCATTCACCTCCTCCCCAAAACCCTACAGAAGGGCACCTCACTCCCTTTGAGGCTGTTTTTCTGCATCTTGGGTATCACTTCCAGTTTCTGCACTCACCAGGCCAATTCTGGGACCAGCTGCTCTGACTCTGTTGAATCTGAGAAAATGGCAGAGAGAGGGACGCTGTATTCCTATACCACTCTGTTCTTTCCTTGCCTCCACAAATCCAAGACCATCTAGCCTCCCTATTTTAAAGTCAGATGATCAACCATCTTACTTCCCATTTGTCACGTAACTTGACATATTCACTGGTGCCGTGTATTAGGACATGGGCATTTTGAGGGGAGGGGGCATTATCTGTCTATCGTAATGGCTTTAAGATAACTTTAGTTTGGAAGGCATTAGTCAAATACCCCATTTAATGAAAATATGCATTTATCAACTCTATATTTAAATGTTTATTTATTTTTGAGGGAGACGGACAGAGAGAGACAGTGGGCACAAGCAGGGGAGGGACAGAGAGAGAGGCAGAGAGAGAAAGAGAGAATCCCAGTGCCTCTGCACCGTCAGTGCAGAGCCTGATGTGGTGCTTGATCCCACGAGCTGTGAGATCATGACCTGAGCTGAAATCCAGAGTGAGACACTTAACCAACTGAACATCCAGGCACCCCCCCAACACTGTATTTATATTATTTAAAATACAGATGTTATAATAATGATGTGACTTGTGAAAAAACATGAAGTAGTCTTTTAAAAATGCCCAAAGAAAGGTAGAACTAAGAAAGTGTTACAAAGACTTTCTTAGGCTATTATAAAAAAAGAACAATGCATTTGAAATTTGAATATGTGTGCGTATTTGTGGGTATGTGGGAGAGACAGCATACAGGGAAAGAAGAGGAGAAAATTAGAACAAAGAAGAAAGAGGATACAATATTTGACAAAAAGAGTTTTTCACGACATAATTTTCTGTTTAAGATAATATTTGTTCCTTTGAAATTTCTCTGAGATTTCTTTGGGAAAGATTTGTTTAGACGTGCAATCATTTACACTGTTCTTTAACGGCCGATTTCCTTTTACTTAAAAGCCACCTTTGCAAATTCCTAACGAAAGATAATGGTTGTGCTGAAATTATATAGCTCCCTTCTTTTGTGTTGCATTTTCTCTTTCCTGTCTGTGACACCATCATGCCATCATACTATAACCAATAATTTTCCTTTCCAAAAGTGTTTTCTTTCAAAAAAAATCAACAGGAATTCTTTCATATTTTTCCTATTCAAATGGGTTTACTCTATTCTCTTTCCATTACAAGGGCTTATCTCTCTGTGTGTGTGTGTGTGTGTGTGTGTGTGTGTGTGTTAATATAAAGCACTACCACTGCACTTATAACACTTTTTTTATAGGGCCCCAATTTAAAATAAATGCAATACTCCATTGCACAGATAATAACATTATTTCCTACAGGTAACTTCTGGTTTGAACCTCTTTTAAGAAAATCAGGATGCTGACCTAACTTGCAAGAAATTCCATCCATATTTTTCATAATACCTTGACTTTTACTCCTTCAACATTCATTCCTTTCCTTGGTTTCAGAAAGTAGGTCTATTATTCATAGACTTTTTGAGCTATAACTAGTGGCAATACTTCTTTGAACTTAACCTGACAAGACAGGTTTAATCATCTCTTGCCCTTCATGTATACATACTCCCTACTTATCATGCTAAGGGAGCTGGATATGTCCTAAAATTCCTACATTGTTAATAAAGTCCCAGGGACACAATCAATCAATGTCACTTTGACTCAACTTCCTAATACACAGTCTATGAACACAAATTTACTATTTTCGCCCCAAGTTTCTACTGTAAGACCTTCTGGCGTTCATGCAAGTTAGCTCTGATTCATTGTGTTGCCTCTTGTATTTCATACAATACTTACCACACACTTGAAATTATGTTTATTAGTATCTTCTATACCACTTAAAATTATTTTTATTGGTATCTTCCCTCCTCCTGAGACTGTGGACTCCTAGAAAGACTGTATCATTTGTTCAACTCTGTCTTCTAGGTTTTTAGTCTAGTGGCTGGAATAGAGACAAGCTCAAAACATTTTGAAGGTTGACTGAATGCAGGATGATTCCTGTTTCCCTTTCCATGCTTAACCAGGTTTGGAATAGGCACTATGAAAGTAGAGCTGAATAATCCTTTTCATTGATTCATTATTATGTATTTTCTAGACTCTTAACCAGTATTTTCCAAAAATATAGGGTAACTGTATGTATAAGCTCTAGTCCTATAAATCCAACTTAATTTTATGCCACAAGAAGGTAACAAAGCTTTGGAAATAACGTGAGAGTTTTGGACTCTGTGACACCTGGCTTAGAATCCTAGCTCAGCTCCCTCTAGTTATATGATGTGGAACATTGCACTTAACCCCTAGTAGCTCAATATCAGTATTGGATGTATAAGAGAACTGAATTTTGTTTGGATGCAAGATAATGTACCCGATGTGTTGAATCTCTTTTCAATAAAAATATTTCTTCTAGAATTTCATTTTTTGCATATCTTTTTCTTGATTCATATCTCTCTGTGTTGCTTAACTTACTGCTCACATTTATGGATGTCGTTTTTTATATTTCTATATATATTTTACAATAAACTTGCTTAAGTCTTGTTCAACATACCTTAGACTTCTTGCTCAACCAAAGGATTTGTCTTATTTGTTGATTTTAGGGGATATTTCTTTTCCTCTTTTGTTTTAAAAAATGTCATATGGAATCATTTTTGAATGGGCAGTTTGCTTTTATTTATTTTCTTTCCTTCCTTTTCTATCTTATAGTTGCCTCCAACAAACCTCATTCTGAACCATATTTTATGTTGGGAGATCTTGCCCACCATTCCCAAGTGATATCCAAACTCAGCCCCCCAGCACACTACTGCTTGGCTAGGTTCCCGAGGGCTCACCTCCAGCCACCCCAAGGAAGCATGCAGCCTTGCTCTTAGCTGCGGCTATGGGAGGGATCTCAGCCTTGGTCAGCCCCTTCTCAGTGAATGGAGTATCACTCAGGGCCTGCTTTAATGTGTAAGTGTCCTGTTACTCCATTGCTGCCCACATCTAGCGACAGAATCTGAATCCCTGGCCACATGGATAGATTAATTTCTGTATTCAGAAGCCGAAAGGATATGTCCAAAGGCGCTGCTCATCTCTCAATAATTTCATTGTATTTACTTTCTGTAGAGATGTTCAATTTTTAAATGCACTTCTACCTATTCTTCTGTGTCTGTAGTGGTGGTGGTGATGCTATTATTTGTGGTAGGACACAACACAATGATCTGAACAAAGAAGTCAATTAATGTTATTTATGGAGATTCTCTTTTCCAACCAGGCGTCCCACAGAAATGTCAAACTCACATTGGCACAAATATGAAAGCAGCACATTCCCCCTAATTATACAATTCTTAGTGCAACCCATGTATTGCCTCCTAGTCTTATCATCCTGAGTTATACATCCTGGAACCTTGAACTTTCCCCGAACTGCTCCTTTTCCTTTTGCAATCTAGCAAAACAGTGACTAAATACAGAAGATTATAAATCTTTTAACTTGTTCTATACCAAAATATTTCTTTTTAAAAATTTTTTAATGTTTATTTATTTTTGACACAGAAAGAGAGCATGAATGGGGGAGGGTCAGAGAGAGAGGGAGACACAGAATCCGAAGCAGGCTCCAGCCTGCTGTGCCGTCAGCACAGAGCTGGACGCGGGGCTCAAACTCACGGACTGTGAGATCATGACCTGAGCCGAAGTCGGACGCTCAACCAACTGAGCCACCCAGGCGCGCCACCAAAATATTTCTTAATTCTTTATTGCTGCTATCTAATTCGAGTTCCTTTCACGTCTGATGTCATGGTGAGGATGTTATTTGCAAAGGCAAGGTAATATATACACTTCATGTTGGAATTTTAAAGTAGATCATTTGGACCCACTGGATTTTTTTGAACGAGAAAATATTAGCTAAATTTCATAATTTTAGAATAGTATACAGATAGACTATTTTTGCCTCTGTTTATAACTCCCTCCAATATCTACCTGCTTTCATGTATCTACATGTCGTTTACATGCATTAGCAAGATAAACTTGCAATCCAGGAACGTGTCTTGGCAGGCCCTCTAACTGTTGGGGATGGAGTGGGCCATAAATCATAACTGATTTTCCTACTACTTATCATTATAAGGATGACAGACATAGTTATTCTTGTGGACACAGGGTAGGATGGATTTTATAAATGTTACGGACTACAAAGAATGGGAAAAGACTGAAAGTTTTTGCAAATTGTTGTGAGTTGAGTTCATCCTAGTGAGCCACTAAGCAATAGATAAGTCACAGTTTTTTTAAGCTATATGCGAAAGATACACAAAAATCATTTTGGAGGTCATATATAATATTTTCCATAATAAATCTGTATCCAAGATTTAAACTATGACCTCTATAGCATTTGATACTGATATGTTTTGTCCATCAAAAATGCCACAATATGTAGCAATGCTTTTTAAAATATGATGTATCTGTATTTATATCTATATATTCATATCTGTATCTCTGCATGTGTGTTGTGTGTGTGACCTTAATTTTCACAGCCTTTGCTAAAGACAGAAACAAATAGAAGTTTTTCATCATAAGAAAGGCCGTGTTAGATTTGATTACTGTTCTTTTAAAAATTGATTTATTCTTGAGAGGCGGGGAGGGGCAAAGAGAGGGAGAGAGAGAGAATCCCAGTCGGGCTCCACACTGTCAGCGCAGAGCCCCCCCAACATGGGGCTCCATCCCGTGACCTTGGGATCATGACCTGAGCCGAAATCAAGAGTGGGACAGTCAACTGACTGAGCCATTCGGGAAATCCTCCTCTGTGGCATTTTCTAAGAGATATTTTGTGAGAGGTCCGTATAGACGTAGAGAAGGTGATTTTTGTTGAATGGTTACGGGAATTAAGCAGGCAGCAATGAAATGCCGATGTCAAAAAGAATCGCTCGTTTGTGTGGGTGAGTGTGGTGTTCATAGAAGTGAAAATAGGTAGACGTAGAGGATTGCTTCTATTTCCCAGTACTAGAATATAGCCTCAGATGATGTATAACAGTCTGCCAGTTCTGTTTCTTTTCAACATGATCCCCTGGTACCTGCTATCTTACTTCTATCACATTCTTCTCCATGTGACCCAGCATTTCCCTTACCTTTCATTTTCCTCAGCAGGTGTCTCTATTTAGCCTTAGTGAAGGTGTCTCTTATTTAGCTTTAGTGAAGGCTTCGTGCAGCCTTAGTTTCAAAAAGAGGATTATTCTTCGCTTACCCTTTACTCTTTCTTGCTTTATCGTTAAGGTCTAATCCCTTTCCCCAGCTTCTCTGGACTTTGACTTTCTCTAGATTCAATTTTGCCAATCATAGACTCTCTTTTTATAATTAATATCTTAATTATAATTAATTAATTAATATCTTATTAATTAATATCTCATAATTAATATCTTAATTATTCCAGACACTAAATTTGTGCCTCTCAATGGTTAGAAGATTCTCATTAGACGTTGAAATCAGGAAAACCCAAAGATTGATATTTCTAGCTGTATTACCAATAAATGATGTGTAAATACTCCACAGATTTCTCAGAAAACATTCAGACGCCATGCAAATGATGAAATTATTCAAGAATGCATCTGAAGGAAAAGATCTTATGTAACTTAAAATTTTAATTATGAGATAACTTGTTTTAAGTGCTTTCTGGCTTAGCTATGTATTACTTTATGTAATTAGTATTTATTAAGGACCTATTATATGCCAAGTCTTATGGATACAGTAATAAAAAGACAATAAAGGAGCCTGTTCCCATGGAGCTCACTTTTTATTAAAGGGGATTTAAAAATAGGTAAACAAAGATTATAAGTAGCTTCATTAGAGATCAGTACAATGGCAAAAATAAAAGGAGGTGATAAAGGGTAACTGGAGGAAGGATGATTTGGATTATGTGGTCAAGGAATTGCTGATAAGATAACGCCAGAGCTATAATTTGAATGCAAGGGAAAGTGAGAAAATTCTTCTCTGGGTAGAGGAAATAGTGACGAAAATAGCTTTAAGGAAAAATATGTTTAGTTTGTGTGTTAGTTTGCTACAACTGCCATAGTTATGTACCACACACTATTGGCTTAAATAATAGAAATGTGTTTTTTAGTGGTTTGGATGCTAATCGGCAGGGTTGCTTCCCTCTGAGAGTTGTGGACGAGAATCCAGTCCATGAATGTCCCCTAACTTCTGGAATTTGGTAGCAATCTCTTGTGTTCCTTCATTGTAGATGTATCACTCATCGCTGGTTCCATGTTCAGCTTTCACTCTCCCGTGTGCATGAGTATGTCCGGGTTTTCCCCTTCACATAAGGACATCAGTCACATTGGCCTGAGGACCCACCTTATTCCAAAATGACTTCATCTTAACCTGAATAATTATATCTGCAACAGTTCTATTTCCAAATACGTTAATACTCTGAGGTTCTAGGAGTTGGGATTTCAATATGTGAATTTCATGGGACACAACTAAAGCCACTAGAGATTGTGTAAAGTAAGTTTTTGCTGTACAACAAAACGTCCTAAAACATAGTGGCTTTAAACAACAACCATTTATTTTGCCCATGATTTTATTTGTTGGCATCAGGTCCAGAAACGGTTGGCAGCTTAACGAGGTTCTTTCATGCATTTGTGTTCAACTGAAGGTAAAAGGAACGGCTCTGTTTCTAGAGGGTTGGCTTGTTGTCAGCTGATGTGGCAAGTTCAACTAGGTTATATGTCTTTTATCATCCACCAGGGTAGCCCAGAGGTATTCACATGTTGGCATCAGGTCCCAAGAGCAAAAAAAGTGAATTTGTTTCAGTGTGTGCATTCGTTTCAAACCTCTACTTGTTTTATATTTTCTAACATCTCATTGGCCAAAGCAAGTCATGACCAGGTTCAATGGATCAGGAATTAGATTCCAACTCTTGGAAAGAGGATCGGCAACATTATATGACAAAGGTC
Organism: Prionailurus bengalensis; assembly: GCF_016509475.1. NCBI lineage: Eukaryota > Metazoa > Chordata > Mammalia > Carnivora > Felidae > Prionailurus > Prionailurus bengalensis. The sequence goes on from NC_057343.1 coordinate 225,236,089, forward strand.
TTGATTGCAAGGAAATGACAAATTTGGGGCCATTTTTAGAATTGACCATGGCTTATCTGAAAACCAGAAATAAGATTTGTATAAATATCTAAAAGTTTCAAGGGAATCATTTTTTTTAATTTGGTAATTTAAAAAGAAATTTAATGTTTTCATTGGGTATATGAAAAAAAATGAACACAGAAATGATGACAAAAGCCAAAAGTTAATTCCCCCAACTTTGCTTCCATAACTCCTTCTTCCTATTCTCATGGTAGATGACTTTCTGGATCTAGGCATTTTTCTCCATGCAATGCCCATAGTTTATAATATATGCAGGATCGACCATTTTTCCAAGCCAAAGAAGAGTCAAAGGTTTAAAATTCAAACTCTCAGTACCATGACAGAATTACAGATGCAATCAATACTGTGTCTCTCAGTCATGCCAGCTCATATTTGAACAGGTTTTGGATATTTATCATTATCCTCTTTTAACCTCAATCAATTACTACAAAAGAACCTGCTTACAAATTTGCCCCTTTTCTCGAAAAGTAGTACATTAGGAGTTGAGGGTTACATATTCAGTTGGCTTAGTTCTTAATTTCAAAAAAGGATTCAAATTCTTTTTCCATGTAATGAAAGTTTTCTGTTAATGAATGACCCGGTATCTATCCATTTCCTCATATTTCTAAGAGTTGCCTTATTCCCAGCTAGAGAATTAAATTTTCCCTTTTGAGTAGAGTTTGAATGCCCTTACATAAATAAGGGTTGAGAGTTAAAGTAGATCAATCTGACTCATTGCCTTGGGATTTTCAATCTTGAGGTAAATGATTTAATGATGAAGCAATAAAACAGAAGTTTATTAGTTGTGGAGGCTCCCTAGTGGAGTAAATTCTTACGCATAGCACTCTGAGCTGCCCAATGTTGCCATTTGCTAATCCCGCTTCTCAAGTCTCTTAGGTTCTGTAAAATACCCAATATTTTTCTATACAATTGTTTTGCTACTCAAGTTAGCCAGGGTAAATTTCCATTGCTTGCCACTAAAACTGTAATTCATAAACTCTTACAATCTAAGTAATTACAGTGTACTTATTAAGAACACTTAGTGCATATGAAAATTCTATTTCTTCTGTCATGTTGAATAATACAAAATGATATTTAAATAATAATTAATTTTGAGTGAAAGCATACTCATTATAGAAAATGTAAACATCATCTGGTCTTGTTTTTACTTCCAGTCACATGAAAAACCTACTGATTTGTTTTAAAATTTCAACTATCATGATTGGAAATTTCTGTAAGAATATAAAAAGTAATTAATTTAAAACTCATTATTTCTGTTTCCTGTCACTGTCGACATTGTACAGTCTTTACACTGAACTATGTAATTGTCTTGAATGTTTGAGCAACTAATGGGAATGATTTGAGAATGAGTATGCTGCAAGCAGAGGGAAATGATACAAATAAAAAGTTATATTAGACATAAAAATACCTAGGTTAGAAAGTGTCGGGGGGAGCTTTTATTATAAAGAGATATAGCAGACAAATAATTTGGATTAAAAAGATAAAAAAAGACTAGACTTTGTCATATACTATAAAAAGGTCTCCAAGGCATTTTAAAGACTTCAAAATGTTTTTAGCATTATATACTTGATTTCTTAGTCACTGTTAATAAAGTCTACCAGAATAAATAAATAGTTGTAAAAAAAAGAAAAAAAAACTCAACCTAAAGATAATTTTAAGATACCAACACAGCAAAAATCTGGAGATGTAGTTAATGGTGGTGCTCCATTCTTTTTGTCTGCATTTAACTTCTCTATTTCTAAAACGTTGTATGGGTAGAAATAGTTATAGGATGTTTATCCAATAAAAGGTGTGCGTGGCCAGCACTGATGGGGTACTCCTCGGATGCTGGTTATTGGTCCTTAGCATGTCATTGCACTGACTTCCAGTGCTGGCATGTGCATTTCTTTGCCTGCTGGCTTTATTGGGTAGCAGAAATCTGCTTTACCAATGCATACAACAGGTCAGAAATGCTAGGGAAAAAAAAAAAAAGTTTAAGCATGCCTCAACCTATGACCGGTGGAAAAATATCCTTACTTTCTCTACCTGCTAGATAGAGAAACTCTGAGGCACACGTTCTGGTTTTCTGGCAGGATAAAGCCCCAGACATTCATGGTAGTAATTGCCTTAGTACCACATTGTTATTAACTACCTACATATACCTCCCTTTCCACTTCACGTGTCCTCTGCCCTTTGTTTGGCGGTTTCTTAGAATGACTTCCAAAGTAAACTAATTGCACTTGAATCTGCGTCTCAAGATCTGCTCCTGGGCAAACCTAAACTAAGATAAGAGGGAAATGTTTCAATATGATTGAATATATCCAATAATTATTTGCCATACGTATTATAAGTATGTAACACTTATTTAGCTATAATTTACATAGAACATCCCCTATATGGTGGCATTTGATACTAATTTTCCATTACTCTTCTCTTTGTAATGCATGCACTCATAAAACTAACTTTACTTGTAATTTTCCAAAAACAGTATATAGTTCCATCCTCCTATGTTTTTGCTCATGTTGTTCACTATGACATAAACATTCATCTTTGTTCTGTTCTGCCCAAAATTGTAGTTCATCCTTTAAGACTTTGTTCAGGCAGAAGTAAATTACTAAACAATTTTTTCAGTACTTGCTGGGTGTGTGAATCTAGTGGAATACCTTATAGTTGCATTAATTCGAGTTATAGGTAAGGCATAATTTACATTTTTTTTATTACATATGGCAAATTTTAGGTCATTAGTCAATAATTTCAAGTAACCCGAACTTCAGTTCATGAGTTCTCTATTAGAGTTTTGTGTTGTAAACTTTATTTTTTTTTATTTTTTTGTTTTTTCCTATGTGCACTCTGTGGGAAGCATTTTTATTTTTTTATTTTTTTTTGTAAACTTTATTTTTAATACGTTTAATTTATGTAATGTTATTGTATGTTCCCATAGGATATTCACCTCCATTGTAGTGCAGATATTATTGTAAATGCTTATTTGTATACTTGCATCCTCAGTAGATTCAGTCTTCTAAAGAAAAAGACCTCAAAACTATAAAATGTAGAAAGTGTAATTTTTTATTTTGTTTTATTATTATTATTATTATTATTTGAGAGAGAGAGACAGAGAGCAGGGGAGGAGCAGAGGGAGAGGGAAAGAGAGAATCTTAAGCAGCCTCCATGCCCAGTGTAGAGCCTGACTCTACAACTGTGAGATCATGACCTGAGCCAAAATCAAGAGTCTAACACTTAACTGAGACACCCAGGTACCCTAGAAAGTGTGACTTTTGCTACTTGCATGCTTGGGTCTGGAAATCTAATACAATATATATTTATAAAAAAAGTGAGGGATGTTGACAAATAGATTTGCAATATGTACCTTGGTAATTTAGAATAAAATTTAGAACGTTGCTATAATTTCCATGTAATTTTAAAAACATTATCTTCCAAATATCCATGATATAACATCTACTTTAATTGCCAGACTTTTGATTCTAGAGTTTTAGTTGACCTCTGAGCACTTGCTATTTCATATCTAATTTGAAATTATTTATAGTGAACATAAAAACCAGATATTAATGCACAACTCAGGCAGATCTAAATGATTGGTTTTCAATGAATTTCATTATAAGTATATTTTGCAGTTATTCTATATATTCAAGACCAATAATTCAAAGTTGAAAGAACGTTGTTTCCAAGACATTTTCTGAAGAAGCCAGTCTTACTTTGATTGGCAGTTTTATATGATTACCTTAGCAGATGTAACAGCTGTCTGCTAAGTAGTGGTTGAAACAATAAAATTGTCTTTTTTAAGTCCAAATCATTACTTAGCTAATTAGACCACTTGTTCTTGTGGTTCAGTGCATTTCAATGCTTGGCCAAGGTGGTGAATTAATTAGGGGTAAATTCCACCCTAAGCTTGGCCCTTGTATGTGCCATGTCAGAAAGGGGTACCGTTTTCAATTTGTCCAAAGTTGTTCTCCCATTCTTCCCATAATAATAAGAAACATTTTTCTTTTTTAATTTGTAAGAAGTTATAATAAATTACATAGAACCAGAGATCCTTTCATGAGGTATTCAGGAATGAATTGACATTCTGTAAAGAAATCCAAACATAAAGCTCAAGAGAATTTCTGTCTGTGATAATGGTGGGAAAATCTGTGGATTTACAATGTTGAAAGTCTGTAAGGCAGAGAAACTAAGTCTTCAGTTGTGAATGGAACATCTCTACCAGATGAATATAAGACACTTTGAAAAAATTACATCAGTTCCTGAAATTAAAGCTAAGAGAAACTACAAGAAAATGAAAACATCTTCTACCTAGGTCTAAGCTCCTCATCTTAAGGCCAAGCAAAAAGAAATGAGTGCAATGAAGTGAGACTCTGATGGGAAGTCGGGTTATTACATCTTCCAAAGCTTCAGGTTATTTATAATCCAGAAACACATCTACTTGGAGATTAAAAAAAAAGAAAAAGAAAGTCAGTCAACCATGTACTCAGGAAGATAGAGCACTACTGTTCCACTTAAGACTTTCTTAATGATGTGGAAAACTGATATAAGTTTCCTGACTTGTGTTTATTATTAATTTTCTCTAATATGTTTCTTTAGTATATAGATTAGTTTATTTTATGTTTAGATCTCCCACAAAAAATTGTTCACATGTTTATTTGTGAATTGATTTAATCTTTAACTTAATTTAAAGCCAATAAGATAAAATAAATAAATAAATAAATAACACAGGGGAGCCTGACTGGCTCATTCAGAAGAGCATGTCACTCTTGATCTCGGGGTTATGGGTTTGAGCCCCATTTGTGGTGTCGAGATTAAGATTACTTAAATAAATATTTATTATTTATGTACTTTATATAATATAAAATATTTATAAATATAAATATTTATATTTATTTATTATTTTTAAAATAAACATTTTTTAACTAATATAAACTATAAGATGTTTCAAGCCATTGTTAAACCCACACTTCTGACATTTCAAGTCAGGGTGTTAACTTGAAAAAAAAAATGTCTCTCCCAATATCTAAAAGATATTTTGCAATCACTTCTCATTTACATTATTATTAAACATATGCTAACACTAAAAGAATTTTATATTGAGTTGAAAATTTAAAAAAATGGTGAAATTGGTGAAACTATTATCTTGATTAAGAAGCAAATCTATATACCTTTGAAAGCTACTTCAAAAAAATCTTAGTTTTCCAACTACATGATAACTACAAATTGAAAAAGCAAAAAAAAAAAAGAGGTGTCCACTTTTAACCAGCCATTTTTGTGTTACCCTAATATTTAGGTACATTTTATCCTTAATAATGTCTCCTAAATATTCTACATTGAAAATTAGAGTTCATTATGTTTTATTTTGTAATTTTTCACAATTCATAGTTGTAAGGAATTAAATACTTAATAAAAAGAAGATGGAAAAGGTATTAAAGTTACTTGTAGCAACCCTTCACCAAAAATATAAGTTTTCTAGCGTCAAAAGCAAGACAAAAGGCTGAAAATGGAGTCACTTATGCTGAGCCCCATATCACCAATTAAAAACAAGTTAATTATGGTTTCTATTCTTCCAGAAACACAATATTAAACCAGTCAGTCAGGAATCACCCGGACTGAACTACTGAGGCCGTCTGCCTCATAGACCACTGTCAGTCTCTAAAGGAGGATATCCTTGCAAAAACCAACCTGCTTTTTTGCCTAATATAAATTCTTTGCCCCACTCCCTTTTCTGCTTATAAATGACTTTGATGTTGTACAGCTCCTTTCTATCTGCTAGATGGGAGACTGCCTGAGTTGAAATGATTTTTGCTCAAATAAATTTGTAATATTTTTAACATGCCTCATTTTAATTTTTGACACAGAATGGCACTGATCTAAATTGAAAATAGTTTTCCCATTATTTGTAAAGAGCCCCTAAAAATTTAGTAAACCATGAACTGGAATTTTATCAATGTGGAGCTAGAGATAATGTCTTTGTGTTTACCTATGGAGGAAAGGCAAAATGTTATAGAGGACAAAGTGAAAATGTAGTGCCTCCATATTAAATCACTGCCACCAACACCAAAATGACTGAAAATGAAGCTTTTGAGATATAATTTTAAATATTGGAAGAATGCTTAATAAATTGAAAGTAAGACACTGAGAGTAGAAACACGTGTAGAAATGAAAGGTCGTATATTATAGAAGATACCATGCACTTTGAATATGCTTTGATAGGAGAGGTTTATAGTAGGAGACATAATCAGAAAAAAAAAAATCATGAAGATATTGAGGTTTGTCTTAAGCTTGAACGAATGGTCAACAATAACAATAAAAGATATTAGAAAAATAAAACAAATGGGGTGCTTGGGTGGCTCAGTCAGTGAAGCGTCTGACTTTGGCTCAGGTCATGATCGCACTGCTGGTGAGTTCAAGTCAGGCTCTGTGCTGACAGCTCAGAGCCTGGAGCCTGCTTTGGATTCTGTGTCTCCCTCTTTCTCTGCCTCTACCGCTTCCCTCCCCTCTCTTTCTCTCTCAAAAATAAATATTTAAGGGGGGCGCCTGGGTGGCGCAGTCGGTTAAGCGTCCGACTTCAGCCAGGTCACGATCTCGTGCTCCGTGAGTTCGAGCCCCGCGTCGGGCTCTGGGCTGATGGCTCAGAGCCTGGAGCCTGTTTCCGATTCTGTGTCTCCCTCTCTTTCTGCCCCTCCCCTGTTCATGCTCTGTCTCTGTCCCAAAAATAAATAAACGTTGAAAAAAAAAGTTTAAAAAAAAATAATAAATATTTAAAACATAAATAAATAAATAAATAAATAAAACAAATAAATAAAATGAAACAAAAAAGAAAGAGGATCTGTGAATTTTGAGTCCTGGAATTGAAGTGATTGGGAATTTTCTTTCAAAGTAAAGAGGGTCCACCACATGCAAGAGATAGAATTATTTGCCTTCCCTCCCTAAAAGTCAACAGAGAAAGGCATCCACAGTCAAAGTAACCACACAGAAGGCCAGAAGCTACTAGCACATAAAAAAGAGAAACATCCGATTAATAGTAATTAAAGAGTTCAGTAAAAACACTTCCAAAAAAGGTTACATTCTGATGGTAAGGACTTCAACATATCTTTTGGAGAGTACACAATTTAACCTTTAACAATGAGAGTATTTACACCAGGGCAAGTGGCAAACATTACACATAATGGCTTCTCTCTTAAAGCCAGCATTATTTACCAGCTCTCTACTTATGTATGTATGATATCCGATAAATAGACTTCTCTCTTGGGAAGAAAATATGAGAAACAGAGAATACAGTAAGTATTAAGAATGCAAAGCCACTGGGCACCCCTCACATTAGTTAAGGGTACTTTTTCGTGTAATGGGGGCATCAGATCTCCCTCACTGAGATAATTCTCACATTTTCTTTCTACTTAATGACCCTCTATTCTAATTTTAAGATAATTATGTTTAATTTTAAAATATTGATTGGTCCTGAATTTTAACAATTTAGTTACCTGTTTATGTGGTTCTTGTTTGTTTTGTTTTGTTGTTCTAACCTTCTTAAGTTTTTGAGACAGAGTCCTATCAAGTTTATTAAGCTTGGAAATAATAATGATGGACTACTGTAATAGAATAGAATAGAATTAACGTAAGTCATCATAACAATAAAGTATGGTATTACTAATTAGATTTCTATTAATATTACTAGTCATTTTAAAGGAGCATACATTTTTTTAATGTTTATTTTGACAGAGAGAGACAGAGACAGAGCATGAATGGGGGAGGGCCAGAGAGAGAGGGAGACACAGAATCCAAAGCAGGTTCCAGGCTCTGAGCTGTCAGCACAGAGCCCGAGGCGGGGCTTGAACTCACAGACTGAGAGATTGTGACCTGAGCCAAAGTCAGATGCTCAACGGACTGAGCCACCCAGGTGCCCCAGAAGCATAAACTTTTTAACTAAATGTTTACAAACAAGGTGTTGTAAGAATCAACACAACCCTCCCTTCTTCAAAAAGGTGTTATTTCTAGGTCATTACTTCGAAAGATTTTATTTTCCTTGACTTCCTTTAACTTGTAGTAGTGAAAAGTTTAAATCTTTTAACACTGATCACACTGAAAAAGATTACATTTTCTAAACTTCTTACAGGAAATATACATAGAAAGTAGTTACGCTGGAAGGATACTTTATTTATGAAAATACTGCTTATATACTGTTTCAAAAGGTCTCCAACTAAGGAGTGATTGACACAAAATCCATTGCTTGTTGAACTATGAGGAGGAAGAAAAACAAAGAATAAAATATATATTCTCCTATGGAGAAGGAAATTAAGTATGACTGCCAAAGTTTCCTAGTGGACAGAAAATAAAAATAATTTTCTGATACGCATTTACTTCCCCATTTGATTTCTTCACACACATCTTTCTATGGATAGTAATGTAATTTTTTTTTAATTTATGTAAAAAAAAATCTGTATTTTGAAGTGAATCCCCTAGAAGTGAAAGTACACAAAGGTGTGTTAGTAAATTTACAAATAAGACAAATCATTCATTCAATAAATACTGAATAAACATCTTCTATTTGCTAGGCCTTGTATTAGCTGTGCACATACCAAAGTAAATGAGATCATCTTGTCTGTGAGATACATAACATCAATTTATAAAGAAAGACAAATAACCAAATAATTACAATATTACATACAGCAAAATAAATGCAGGGTGCCTGGGTGGCTCAGTTGGTTAAGCATCCAACTCTCAGCTACAACTCAGGTCATGATCTAGTGCTTCGTGAGTATGTTCCTTATACCAGTTTAGTTAGCTTTAGAGAATATAAAGAAGGCAGAGTGACTCAGAGGAAAAGACTTATATTGGGATTTCTGCAACACGTCAAACCTACTTTCCAGACACTTTGCCCTACTGGCCCCCTCTCATCAAATTGAGACAAGCCTGAAGCAGGTGCAGACCACTTCAGCTCAGAGGTCACTCCTCCATTCTGGACTTCTTTACACACCATGGTTTTCACGTGGCCCTCTGAGAATGTGTCCCAAGGCCAAAATGGCCAGTGCACCCTGGGTCTGGAGGTCAAACTTCAGACCACCGATTAACTATGTATCTGAACAAGTTTCAAATCTAGCTGAAACCACTAAATCCAAGATTTTTCTAATGATGCATGGAAAGATTTCATTGGTTTTTGGAATCCCCTAAACGTACTTGTACAAAGGACTAGATATATGCCCATTTATCTGCGGAAACTATAAACACTTCCATTAAACTCAAACTTTGTGGTGCAAAGGAAAAAAAAAAAAGCAGAATCTGCATTACATGCTGCAAGAGTGACTTAAGGGTTTGTATTAGTCTCAAAGGAGCAAAGAGCTAACTCAGAAGTCCACGGTGCTTATTAGGCATTGTTTTCTGGAAGAAACACTTCTTATTTCACAAATACTAATGCAATGGCTCAAAATCCCTCTAGAGTTAACACTACTGTGTTCAATATTAATGTAATTTAATTGTACTTTAGAAGTATTTGCCTATGTTGTAGACTTTTAGTGCTATAAATCTGCTTTTTTTTTCCTATGAAGGTAATGTCTGTTTGACAGTAAATTAATCCCTTATTCACAAAAGGCTGATTAATATTTACTTTTATGCTCATTTTGGAGCATGATTTAATAATGATGTTTGTATATTTAGAATTCTCTAGTCTCCTGTCAAAAAGACAATGTCTGTCATGTTGATTTGTTTCTAGCATCCACAGGTTAATGATCAGAGGCAACACAGGCAATAGAACTTTTCCTATTTTTGTTGCAACTATTTTCATTGAGGACTATAAAGCAATACAGATTTTGCCGAATTGAGTTGCCTGTAAATACATAAGTTGTTATTCTTCAATTGACTAAATTCATCTGGGGAAATTTACAAAGATAAAACTTGACAAAAATGATTAATTACCAAAAAAAAAAAAGATTGATTACCTTTTTTCATGGAAAAGTCATGTTGATATATTTCAAGAAGCTATGTATATTATATAGAGCATGTGTCATACTTAGAAAAGTCTTCTCGTTTTTTTCAATAGACTAATGTATTTTAATTAAAAATAAATTATGAAGTCTTGTAAACTAATTTATGTATCCAAAGTGCATAATATTTCCATCTAAATGTTGAGAGTCTAAGTTAGAGCATTTTATATGTTTGGATAAGTTTTATTTCAAATAGATATGTACACAGGGGTGACTGGGTGCCTTAGTTGGTTAAGCATCTGACTGGCTCAGGTCATGATCTTGTGGTCTGTGAGTTCAAGCCCTGCATCAGGCTGTGTGCTGACAGCTCAGAGCTGAGAGCCTGTTTCAGATTCTGTGTCTCCCTCTATCTCTGCTGCTCCCCCACTTGCTCTCTCTCCCTCTCTCTCTCAAAAATAAACAAACATTAAAAAATTTTTAAAAAGGTCAAATAGTTGTGTATATATGAGCATTTTAGCAAATTATAATTCGTTGAGTAATTCTTACAGAGGGAGAGCGCTCCTACTCTTTTATTTGACCAACCTTTGGATGTAGATGTTTCCTGAATTTATAAACAGCAAATTAAAGAACACATTCATGCAAATGTATTTAACATGCACGTGGAAGTACCTTCAGGATAGGATTTGGTTATTTTATAAATCAATGTATTTTTAATCTATCCTTACAGTTCTTAAAATCTATAGCCATTTCCTAAAACTTGATGTTCTAATATATACAACACTGGGCATTAAAACAGAGAACACTTGATTATATTTAATATCAGTAAATTAAAAAGCAAATTAATTTTCAATTCTGTACGTGCCAAGAGTTGTGCCATATTACACCAAGCTTAAAAGGAACTGTTCAGTATGGGCTTTGTCCAGATTAACACACCCAGCTTTACAAAGTTGCATTAATTTGAGATTTAGGGAGTTTATTCTGATCGTCATAAATTTTACGTACATTTATGTCAACTTAATAAACTAAACACAACTATTCTCTGTCAGCCTTGCTATGATAATAAAGAAATCTCCAAATTTAGTGACTTAAACAAAAAGCGTACATAGGACACTTTCTACATGCTTGTCACATGTCAGCCGGAGACTCAGCTTATTGGATCAGTAAGGGTCAAGGCTGATGAGACTCAGTGGAAACAGTGCTCAAAGGAGGCAGTAAAAGAACACAGTGGCCAAGGAGCTAACTCACAAAACTGCCCAGAGGGTGTATATTTTACTGACATACATATTGCTTTGACTACAACAAAATAGTCTGAATAGTCTATCTTGAATAAATTATTTCAGAAAATGCTAAAATGGTAAACTTTTTATTTACCCACTATTAAGAAAAGATTGTAGTAATAATCTCCATAATATCTATCCACAGTAAAGAATGTGAGCACTGTCACAAAGTGGACTTATAAGAAATCCATTGAACTGCACATAGAATTCGCTAGTTTGGGTCATAGCTTATATATATGGCATGATTTTAGAAACCTGACTTAAATTCAGGAGTCCTTTGCTTTTCTTACCTCTAAAATGGTGCTACTCATATCTGTCCAATAAAGCTGTTGGAAAGACCCCACGAACTGATATGTGCAAAGCTGGAAACTCTAAAGACATAAAAATTTCAGGGATGGTGATCTGTTTTACTGTTCAGATGATGTATATCTGTTCTTGTAGGAACAAGACCAGCTTAACTTGAGAAATTTGAGAGTATTTAGCTGAGTCCTATCAGAAAAAAAAAAAAAATATATATATATATATATCCACTCCTAGCTGAAATAGATAAAAGGGAAAAAAGGCTTATTTGATCTGCAATGTGGATATGATGTGGTCCATAAATGATTGCTTGATGTCATAAGAAAGACTAATCAGCCACTATTGGCAGAGAAACTGGCTTGTTTCTCTGCAGAGCCTGCAATCCTAGTGAAAGAAGTATTCAGAATTCCATAATGGAATGATTGGAAGCCCAAACAACTTAGAATGGCACTGGATGATAAAGACCTAAAAAGTGACTGAAGCAATGAAGGCAGTGCTTCTGAGAAAAGATGTAATATTTCTTCATGTCAGCTGATAATCACTCCTCCGCCGTGCGTCACTTTCATACCCGCAGAAATTCTAGGAATGACGATCAGAAAAAAAAATGAATCCTGTAAAAAACATTTGCAGGCGTATGGTATCAGGGAGACTAGCCAGCTTTGTTTTCAGAGTAAGAATAATCATTTTTTTAAAACTTTTCAAAAGTCGTCTGGGACTTGTTGTGTGGGACGACAGATAATACGAGGTGTGTGAGACACAGTCACTGTCATTAAAGATCTTGAACCGTATATATGGAAATAACGTTTAAACACATCCAATTGGAATTTTTAATGCACTGCTAACTTCTGCTTGAGTTGTGCATATGAATAATACATATTCAAATATGAAATAAATCACTGCGTAAGAGAGGAACTGTGCAATCATGTATTAGTTCAACAAATATTTTTGCGTACCTGTTACACAACTGTGTTAGACTTTAGGATCACAGTGAGAAGGTCCACAGTTAGACTTTAGGATCAGTCTTCACTGAACATGTAGGCTAGTGGTTGAGACAGTTAAAATAAGAAATAGTCAAATACATAAAACAATTGTAAATCTGGGTAAGAACTACAACTGAAACAAACAAAAAGATACAAGCTAATATGAAAGCAAAATAAAAAAAATCCTCAGTTAGAATTATCTATTAGAAAGCTGTATCTGCTTTAACAGTCTCTGTGGCTGGTCTCACTGACGCTAATCTTTCACTCATGGGCTTTCAAATGGGCAGTGACTTGGTTGGAAATACATTGAGCCTATCAGCCTCCTTTGGGATTTTGGCCCTGAGCCATTTTGTTCAACTGAAATATTTACTAGGGGGACACATTAAGGTAATCAAGTATCTTAACAAAGGGCATATTAACCATTTATTTTTTGAAGTCATCTTTGTCCCGAGTCTTGTTCTTATTCTGTGTCTTAACAGGTCTGTGTAAATAATAGCACTTTTCAATTTTTTTACACGTAATTACAAGAATCAGTTCATTTTCGTAATCTTACAATTCCGTAACTTCTGGTCTCCCTACTTTTCCTTTCATCCATTCTTGCTAATAGGCCAGTGTGTGTGTGTGTGTGTGTGTGTGTGTGTGTGTGCATGCGTGGTCACTCATAATTTTGGTAGCATTTTACCACAAAAAGCTAAACAACCAATGCTCATTGCCAACATTTTATCAATTTCCAGGTTTAGTAGATACAATAGCTTTGGTGGTACAGACAAATTTGACTCCTGATAGAATTTTCTCTTTGGTCAGTTTTTAATGCAGGCACAGCCTCTTGGCAGAAGGAGAACATGGAAGTCAGGGCCACTGCAAGCTCAGCAAGGGTGGCATATCAGGTGAGTCCGTGGAGCCCAGTCACATTTAATGAGTACTCATGAAGCACTTATGCCCTTGGTATTGCCTGAGTGGGTGCCAAATTTTACTATGGAAAATGTTTAGTCCAGATTCTTCTCCATGTTTCTAACTCCCTCTCCTGGATGGCAGTAGTGTTTTACATGGATGTGTACTTTATATTGTCCTCAAAATATTAATACAAATGGCCTGGAGGTAGCTACGTTCACTCAGCAGTCTAGAGCTCTTTTGGCCAGACAACTGTTGACCAAATTTGTGCCTAAGCCTTCCACTTCCCAATCTTTTAAAATTCCTTTTCCAAAAAAATCATTATTCAAAATACAGAGGAGGGGAAAGTAAGGAAAATTTTAATACAAATTTTAAAAACAAAATTTTAACATTTAAAAATATTTTAATGTTTATTTAGTTTGAGAGAGAGACAGAGAGAGATAGAGAGAGAGAAAGTGTGGGAGGAGCAGGAGAATCCCAAGCAGGGTCTGCACTGTCAGTGCAGAATCCGATGTGGGGTTCAGTCATGAGCCCCTGAGATCATGGCCTGAGAATACCAAGAGTTAGACACTGAACCGATTGAGCCACCCAGGCGCCCCAAAATTGTAACTGTTTTATTGATAACAATGGGGTTGTTATTACTAAGAAGAAATTTCATAGCATGATAAATGTGGGATATAATACTTTTCTTTAAAATATTGACGTTAAAGAATGTTCATTGCAATATTGCCCACTAAGTCTGAATTTGACTTTTAATCACTGAGTAATTCCTGAGAAATATTTAGACTGTACACTTAAAACTGGCAGAGACTGTGTCTTATACTTTTGTATTTACATTTAGTACAATGTACATACTACAGGGCTAACCCCCATCAAACCCTTGTTGACTGGTTGGACAATAAAGAATTTGGTTTGGATGGAAGACAGCACAGCCATGTGCTTCTGAGTGCCTTGAACAACTTAATAATCCCATACCCCCCTACATCTTAGCAGACTCTTTAGTGAAAAGTCCCAGGACACTTGTACAACCAACAATCAGACAGGTGGTGGCCAGCCCTTATTTCTTCAGGAATGCTCCCTACTTATGGTTGTCGTGACGTCTTTACTGCACTCTTTTCTCTTTCTATGATTTTGGAGTTGGTGAGCTAGTAAGTTTGGGCTTTCAATGTCGTGACTTTGACCAAAGTCTTGGGTCCCTTTACGTCTTGTTCACATCCCAGGTTATGTCCCTTACCAGCTGTGAGCCTAAAGGCAGTTGTTCTTAGCTTCCATATCTTGGAGCCTCAGTTTGTCTAATTGTTTAAAGGGAGATAATTATATCTACTTCATAGGATTGTGAAGATTAAATGTCTCACACCTTGTATGCCTTCCTTTGTGTTTTTTCTTTCCCATTTAGCTATTTCTGTATTTATAGAGAGCAGGTTGAGCAGAAGAGAAGATAGGGGTTTCTGAAGTGAGAAGGAAATTGGTTTCTTCATCTGAAGAGAAGTCATTATTGAACAAACAACCCCCACATGGCTGACCCATCACTCTTCTTAGAGTGCCCAACTTGTAGAGTTGTGGAGAGACTTCAACTTGGCAGAGCTAATATTTAGGGAGAGAAAGGCATAAACTGCAGTTCAGCAACAACAGCCTGATTTCTAATCCTGCCTACCATCATCTTTAGAATGTCTTTCTTGTGGGACTGACCACCCTCCTCTATATAATGGTCACTATGCTCTTCTATCGATGCCCTAGTGAAGCAAAATGTTTCCTGACAGAGCAAGCCTGATGTGTGGTCAACCACAGCTAGATATATTCTCTTATAGCTTCCGTTCTGATCATAAACCAAACCGGAAGATCACACTTGCTTATGCTCTGGATAAGGCTGTTTTCCTCAGGGTGCTTCACTTGGTGGCTGCTTGGAGAGTGGTACCCGTGTGAAGTGAAGAGTCATTGAGGCAGCTCAGGTGGACTGTGAAGCTGATGATGCTCGAAGACTTCAAACATGATAGGCTTGGCTTTGATGCATTTCACAAATGATTCAGTGACCTCCACTGCAATCAAGCTTCAAGCATTCAAGACCCTCCCATAATCTACCCCAGTTGACCTTTGTTTTCAATTGAAAATAAAGCTTTTAAGGGATGCCTGGATGGCCTCACAGACTCTTGATTTCCGTTCAGGTCATGATCTCATGGTTCGTGCGTTTGAGCTCCGTCTCCAGCTCTGTGCTGACAATGCAGAGTCTGCTTGAGATTCTCTCTCTCCCTCTCTCTCTTCCTCTCCTCTGCTTATGTTCTCTCCCTCCCTCCCTCCCTCTCTCTCTCTCTCTCTCTCTCAAAATAAATACATAAACTTAAAAGAAATACAACTTTTTAAAGCAGGGGTTAGATATCTTTTTATCATTACACCTCAATTGCCTCATTTTTTAAAAATGAGAAAAAGTAGAAAGGAAAGAAATAAACAAAAGAGCAGGATGAAAAATATAAGGAAAAACAAATACATTATTGAATTCAATTATTTCTATGTTTATATGGAGAAATAAGTTAAAATATTTTACCACATGGAAATACTACTGGATACAAGTAAACATAGATTGGACTTTCCATGTATTGGAACATTTTACATAAATATAACTTAAATGATATGAGACAAGCTAAAAACCAAACACATTGAACAACCAGAGTTGAGAAATCCCAAAATAGCATTATATAAATAATTGTAACAGAAGAAACTACATATAAGTTAACAATTGTTAAAAATATCTTATTATTATGATCTATTAGAATATGTGTTTATGTCAGTGGAATAATTAAAAAAATGTTTAATTTTAGCTATAAAATGAACACATATCTATAGAACGTAAACATCACAAATCAAAGCAATGAATGTGGAGGAAACTAACTCACAAAATTACATGGGACAGGCAATTTTCAGATGACAGAAACAATAGAATAAACTAAAAACTTTAAGAAATAGGCCAAAAGAAACAAGTCAGTGAAAGCAGAGTAATATTTTAATATTGATAAAACTAATAAAGAGTAAGACTCTAGATATCCAGACAAATGCATTGTTAAAGCCTATCACATTTAAAGTGGTTCTGCACAAGACAACATTTTTGTTCCGAATGGGCTAGAACACAAGAATGACTCAAAAAATAAATAAATAAATAAATAAAATCAGGGAAATAAAGTTCTTATGCTCATGTTCTTCTGCCAAACTTGTATCTTGAAGAAGATTATTTGTGGTGGGGAGCAAAGAGAATCTGGAAAAATCTCCTCAAGTCTCACTCCAGGAAAATGGAAAAATTACCCAACTATACAAGCATAGGTGTGACATATGTTTTCTGAGTGAGAAGTTATACTTGGAAGAAAAGAATATGCCCAAAGAAGAGGAGGGGGGTAACAACCTTGACAAACAAAATTCTAGAACTGCTACTCTGAAACTATAAGTGTGCAAATTATCCTTCATGCTTTGTGTAGTATGATAATCGTATATCAAATAAATTACATGTGTTGTGGATTTTTAGTTTTTTGGTTTCTATCAAGTGCAAATATTACTACAAATCTAATGCATTTTAAAATATATGGCTTTAGATATCCAATTTAAAAGAAAATGTACTTGAAGAATATTATTTGAATAAATTAAAACCCAAAGGAAAAAGAAACTGATAGAAACACTAATAGAGACCTTGTACATAAGACGTGAATTGACATTCCAGATTTAAATTTGTTTTGATAGTTTTATCTTCACAGTAAAAGTCATTCTAATTTCCTTGGTTGAGAAGACAGCCAAAAGGCAACTGAGCCACAAGCTTCCCATTTCGATTGTCTTAATCATTGTTTTTAATTTAAATTAAACTGAATGGCTGGAATAGAGATTTGGAATGAAATTTGTCTGATCATGGGCACTGCTCTTTCTAATCCTATAAAAAGAAAGAATGAGACTTAATTTCTCTTAATATAGCCACCAGATAAAGACTTATACTTCCTTTTAGCTGTATTACTGCACAGAAAGCATTCAAATTTTGACTTAAAACTTGTCTATCGCATACTATTAATTAGGACTTAATGTGCAGGTTCATTAAGGACATGCAACCACTGGGTTTATTTTGGCTTTTATTTTAATTGCAGTAGCTATAATATAAAATCTATTATACTGCATTTTTAATTACAATATATTCTTACGTAGTTTGAATTAAAAAATATTCAAGAATGCATGTAATTTTCCCATTGGTCATGACTGGTTATGCAAATCCCCTTTTGTTTAAAATATTCTTAAACGTAGGATCATATTTTAGATCTCATTAAATTAAAATTAAAAGGCACAAAACTATCAACCAAGAAAAATGATTTTTATTCTCTAGTTTCATCTTGATAATAGACGTTTATTATTCACTTTCTGTTTTAAATTATAGTGTGCTGACTTGAATCTGACAATAGGCTTTATTTAATTTATCTATTACCAGAGGTAACTGTAAGTACATACTTTATACCTACTCAGATATTTTCTCATATGACGGAAACTCTTGTTCCTAGATCTGTACACTATGAGCCAGATGTTGATGCAGAGGTCTTAAAAGTCGACGTTAAGAACAAAACACAACAAAAGAAATGGCATATAAACAAGCAAGATTATAAATACACTACAATTGCAGCAAAGTGGGATAATTATATCAAGAAACTGTTCTCCTGCTGTATTGATTCCTATCAAATTTGTCAGTAGATGTTGAACATTAAAGGGTGATCATTGTCAGTCACTTGATTTCCCCATTTAAATAAGTGACTGCATTATCATTTTCAACAACATTGACATCATTCATCGTGAATGACATCTTTGAAGGAAAGTAAACCTTCATCTTTCATATTCCTTTTCTAGGATCCTGGAGGTGGAGTCAGGTCATGGGAGTATTCTATCAACACCACAGTGAGTAGGGCAGAAGCCTGAGGATTCCTAACTGTAGATGAAATTTTAAGAACTTCTTGGGGTTGTAAACATTTGATTTTGTTTCAGTGATCGTTTTAACTCAAAAATGAGGAAACAGCAAAAAATAATGAGATACCATTAACACTAAGCACAGTGATCCCAACTGCCAGAGTGAAATAAAGGGGAACCTTTGAAATGTATTAATATAAGAAAATTAAATATATATGTATATGATAAAAACTGATTATTTAAGATAAAATTTAATGGAAACATGCACCATTTAAAAAGCGGTCATTTTTAAGGGACTTTCAAGATTACAAAGAAAGTTCAACTAGCCCATTTCCTAAATGGTAAAAGAAAAGCTCATAATTGTAGGGGTTTCTGCCTGGCTCAGTAGGGAGAGGATGTGACTCTTAGGATTGTCAGTTCAAGCCCTATGCTGGGTGTAGAGATTTACCTAAAAATAAAATCTTAAAAAAATAAGCTCAAAACAAAAGACATGTACATCAATGTTCTTTATACTGTATCATATGATAGCAACATAGTACAGAGGTTGCTACTCTGTAGGTTAACAATACTGAATTTCACATTAGCTAAATACCATTTTGTCGATAAATGATAATAGCTTATAATGTTTTTCTTGAAAGTCTATCAAGTAGGTTTAAACAATATTGGGCACATTAGGTAAGTCATAATGAAGTATATATATATATATATATATATTCATGTATAATGTCTCCATTTTTATATCTATGCATATAATGTGTATATATATAACTATGACTATATAACTATATATGTATAACTTATATAACCATAACTAAAACTATAACTATATATATATATATATATATATATATGTATGTATAATGACTTAGAGCCATAGATTTTCTTTACTATTTACAAAATTCTTCTGGCCATTAAGCTTGGAGGGATGGTAATTATTTTTAACTGGATGTGGGTTAGAATTTTTGGATAAATTGATCAGGACAAAAATTCAATTATTCTTCTATCTAAAAATGCATAAATGACCAAACAAATTCAGAATCTACCCAAAATATATTCACAAGTTGGGGAAAGAGTCAGACATTGGGCATATTAGAAAGCAGTGATTAGAGAAAACTAAGTCTGTTTTTCATACTGTCCTTCCCTTAGTCGATTCTATACACTATATTTCTACAGACAATCTTAAATGCCTACATACTGGATTCCTTTATGAGAACTTCCATTATGGTTACTGTTAGTGTTAAGTCTCCAAAGAAGAAATATAGATATTGTCTCTGTGCTCATTTTGCAGAGAACATTTTCACCTACAGCACTGCTAAGTTAGTAACTCTTATAATTACCCATTTTTCTTGGATATTAAGGACTAATAAGCAATCTTCTAAGAGAGAAAAAGGGGGAAAAAGTTCATGATGCCCACAGTTCAGACTTCCTTTTTAGCTGGGGTCTTGTGAGATGGTATTAAAGAAGGGAAGAAAAGCATTTCTCTTTTCTCTGATTCCTTTTCTTGTTAGGCAAAATGTTTCTTCTGAGGAAGTATCTCTCAGATAAGACTCAGATAAAATACTCTCAGATAATACTCAGATAAAACTCAGATAATACTTCTGGAGTATTATCCCAGTGCAGAAATTGCTGTTCTGATGACCCAAATCAAATGGTCTTCATTTTGCCCAACTTCAGGTCATTTTTAGTGGGTTTCAGTCTTCAGTACCAACTGTTCTGATTCTGATAAGCAAGACCCTGTCTTTATTTACGTAAGTCCCTCTGGAAGCTGTAGTCAAAGAATCATATTGTTTGGATTGTTTTGGCTTTCAATTGGTTGTTCACTAATTTAAGAATCTAGGTCGTATGAGTCTGAGCAATTTTCTCCATGTCAGACTTTTTCTATGTTTCCTCTCCATAAAGTTCCACTCTTAAATGGATGAAATAAAGAAGCAGATTTTGTATTAAAAGTATCAAACTCACAACTTCTATGATTATATATACATTCTATAAGGATTTCTTTGCCAACATGTAGCCAGATTGTGAGTTGAATTTAACCTAATTTAATACACAATTTTTCAAGGTTTCTAATAAGGTATTTTTAAAATTCATATGTGACACAATAAAGAATTATCCCAGGTAATCATACTAAAACATTGAAACTGTGTTCTGATGAATAGAATATGTTTATGTTTGAATCCTTTCCGTATTAAATAACAAAGTATTGCTTCCAATCATCTCTGTGGGTTTATATTTGCTTGATCGTTCAACTTTATATCCTCATAGCATAAATATAATAAGTTTTACAAAGTTTATTATAATCCCACTTCATTAATCTATTTGAAAAGACTGACAAAAAGTATTCTCTAAACAACTAACCATCTACAATGCCATCCTCTTTACTGTTTTGAATTTTCTTCTGTAGTTAATCTTAACTAGGCCCACACAAATTTTCTATACAATCAATGTCCCCTGCGATAGAGAATTTTTTTATCTTCTCTCCATGCCTGCATTATACTTATTTCCACACAATTCCATTGTTGCTAAACATGACTTAATCAGATGTTTTAAAACCCTGATCTGACATGTAATAAATAATTTTCTGTACTCGATATTATATTGCTTTATTAAAATTAAAATAGACAACCTATTACTTCAGGCACTGTGGTGGACAACATGTCATATGGAATCTGACATTATACACTGTCCCAGATGAAACCTCTTCACTATGGCTGCTGGGCTATCTTACATGTATGGTGATTTTACTTAAAACCAACAATTCCATATATTATGTAATCAGAGCTCCCACAGATATTGGAATCTGGCCAGTATGACTTGTCTCTTTAATGCTTTTACACACTCTGTGTTACAAAAACCGTATCTTATACTTACACCTATAAAAATTTAACTAAGGGCTACATTTACAATTAGAGATTAAGACACATTGTGATTACTCATAGCTTTTGCTCTTAGAGCAACAGGGGATCTGAAGAACACAATTCGTTTCACAATATTATAATCAAATCTACAAAATTTAAGACATGAATTTTAAACACATTAATGTGTTTTCCTAAATTTTTTTGCATATAATTAGTACTTTTGTGGGGTTTTTTTTTGGTAATAAAAAGAATAAAGTTTTATTTTTAACATAGTAGCACATATAGTTTGATAAAGACAGTAGCTCACAAATTTAACATATTTTAAAGGTGGTATATTAGAAGTTAGGGCACCTGGATGGCTCATTTGGTTAAGTGTCCAGCTCAGGTCATGCTCTCACAGTTGCGATCTCATGACCTGATCTCACAACGGTGACATCATGACCCACGTCAGGCTCTGCTCTGGGCATGAAGCCTGCTTCAGATTCTCTCTCTCTCTCTCTCTCTCTCTCTCTTTTTGTCTCTCCCCCACTTGCACTCTCACTCAAAACACAACAAAACAAAACAAAACAAAAAAAAAAAAAACAAGAAAACAACAAAAAAAACAAACAACCAAAAAAAAAAAAAAACACCCACATACACAAAAGAAATAGATTAGCTATTAGTGAAAAGGAGGATGTAATTACCAGCCTATTTTCTTCTCTCTCTCTCTTTTTTTTTTCTCAAATTTTATCTTTACAGTCTGGTTAGTTATCATATAGTATAATGTTGGTTTCAGGAATGCAATTTAGCGATTCATCACTTACATGTAATACCCAGTGCTCAACACAAGTGCCCTCCTCAATATTCACCACCCATCTAGCCCATCCCCCAGCCACCTTCCCTCCAGCAAACCCCAATTTGTTCTCTGTGGTTAAGAGTCATTTATGATTTGCTGCCCTCTCTTTTATTTATCCCTTGCCCTACGTTCATCTGTGTTGTTTCTTCAATTCCACATATGGATGAAATCATATGGTGTTTGTCTTTTTCTGACTGACTTATTTCACCTAGTGTAACACTTGCTAGCTTCATCCATGTCATAGCAAATGGCAAGATTTCATTCTTTTGGATGGCTGAGTAATATACCATGGTGTGTGTGTGTTTGTGTGTGTGTGTGTGTGTGTGTGTGTATCTCCTCTTCTTTTTTTTTTTAATTTTTAAATGTAATTTAAATCCAAGTTAGTTAACATATCATGTAATAATGATTTCAGGAGTAGAATTTAGTGATTCATCACTTACATATAACACTCAGTGCTCATCCCAACAAGTGGCCTCCTTAATACCCATCAGCCATCTAACCCATCCTCTCACCCAGTACCCCTCTAGCAACCCTCAGTTTGTTCTCTGTATTTAAGAGTCTTTTATGGTTTGCTTCCCTCTCTCTTTTTTATCTTATTTTTCATATATATACATGAAAAATATATATGTGAATTATACATCCTTTGTATATATAAGTATTATACATATAGATATATACATACACACACTCCTTTTTTATATACATACATAATTTTTTATATATACATACATACTTTGAAGATTTTTTTCATTGTTTTCTCATCTTCACTTCCAGCACATCTCCTCACACTTGTGTACATATGCACACACATACACACAAACACACAAATAGACACACATGCACACACACATTAATGTAGGTTTCATGGAGCCAGGGATTTTTATCTGTCTTATTTATTGCTGCTACCCCAATGTGTGTGATTCTACCTGAGACATATTATCAACTCAGCAAATATTTACTTAATGAATTAATAAATAATTTGAATATTTTGCAAGAAATATCCATGAAGTGTTTCTAATAGCATAATGGCAAAGGATTAAAAAATAAACAATCTTGGGGCACCCGGGTAGCTCAGTCAGTTAAGCATCCGACTTGGGCTCCGGTGATGATCTCACAGCTCATGAGTTCTAGCCACGTGTTGGGCTCTGTGCTGACAGCTCAGAGACTGGACTCTGCTTTGGTTTCTGTGTTCCCCTCTCGCTCTGCCTTTACCCTACTCTCTCTCTCTCTCTCTCTCAAACATAAATAAGAATTAGAAATAATTTTTAAAAATCCCTGATATAGACCATGTACAAAAAAGTGCATAGAACATGTTACTGGTGGTCATGCTCCCTATAATTAATGTTTGCTGTTGGCTATTTATTTATTTTTTCAATGTTTATTTATTTATTTTTGAGAGAGACAAGGACAGAATGCAAGTGGGTTAGGGGCAGAGAGAGAGGGAGACACAGAATCCGAAGCAGGCTCCAGGCTCTGGGCTGTCAGCACAGAGCCTAACATGGGGCTCAAACTCACAAGCTGTGAGATCATGACCTGAGCCAAAGTCAGACGCTCACCCGACTGAGCCACCTAGGCGCCCCTGATGTTGGCCATTTAACACCAAATTTAACAGAGTATGTTTTGTTGATACTGTTGCTATAAACACTGGGGTGCATGTAGCCCTTGGAATCAGTATTTTTGTATCCTGTAGGTAAATACCTAGTAATTCAATCACTGGATCGTAGAGTAGTTATATTTAACTTTTTGAGGAACCTCCAAATTGTCTCACTGCACTAGTTTGCATTTACAACAACAGTATAAGAGGGTCCCCCTTTCTCCACATCCTCACCAACATCTGTTTTTTCTTGAATTGTTAATTTTAGCAAATCTGACAGGTGTGAGATACCAGGTGTGGTATCTCGTGGTTCTGATTTGTATTTACCTGATGATGAGTAACATCCAGCAGTTTTTCATGTGTCTATTAGATACTTGTATGTCTTCTTTGGAGAAATGTCTATTCATGTCTTCAGCCCGTTTATTAACTGGGTTATTTATTTTGTGTGTGTGTTGAGTTTGATAAGTTTTTTATAGGTTTTGGATATTAATCCTTTATCATATAGTTCATTTGCAAATATCCTTTCCTGTTCTGTAAGCTGCCTTTTAGTTTTGTTGATTGTTTCCTTCATTGTGCAGATTTTTTTCTTAATTAAGTCCCAATAGTTCATTTTTGCTTTTGTTTTCCTTGCCTCTGGAGACTTGTCTAGTAAGAAGTTGCTATGGCTGAGGTCAAAGAGGCTGTTGCCTGTGTTCTCTTTTAGGATGTATATGGTGTAAGAAAGTGTTGTGGTTTCGTTCTTCTGCATGTCACTGTCCAGTTTTCCGAACACCATTTGTTGAAGAGACTGACTTTTTCCATTGGATATTGTTTCTTGCTTTGTCAAAGATTAGTTGACCATATTGTCGGAGGTCCATTTCTTGGTGTTCTATTCTGTTCCATTGATCTATGTGCCTGTTGTTGTGCCAGTATCATACTGTCTTGAGGATTATAGCTTTGTAATATAGCTTGAGGTCTAGAATTGTGATGCCTCCAGCTTTGTTTTCCTTTTCCAAGATTGCTTTGGCTATTTAGGGTCGTTTATGGTTCCATTTAAATTTTAGGATTCTTTGTTCTAGTTCTGTGAAAAATCCTGTTGGGATTTTGATAGGGATTGCATTAAATGTGTAGATTGCTTTGGGTAGTCTAGACATGTTAACAATACTTGTTTTTCAAATCCATGAGAATGGAATATTTTTCCATTTCTTTGTGTCATCTTCAATTTCTTTCAAGAGCGTTCTATAATTTTCAGAGAACAGATCTTTTACTTCTTTGATTAGGTTTACTCCTAGATATCTTATGGGTTTTGGTGCAATTGTAAATGGGATTGATTCCTTGATTTATTTTTCTGCTGCTTCATCATTGGTGTATAGAAAAGCAACAGATTTCTGTACATTGAATTTGTATCTTACAATGTTTCTGAATTCGCGCATCAGTTCTAGCAATTTTTTGGTGGAGTCTTACATTTTGTACATAGAGTATCATGTTTTCTGCAAATAGTGAAAGTTTGACTTCTTCTTTGCCCATTTGGATGCCTTTTATTTCTTTTTGTTACCTGATTGCTGAGGCTAGGGCTTCCAGTAATATGATAAATAACAATGCTGAGAGTGGACATCCCTGTCTTGTTCTTGACCATAGAGGAAAAGCTCTCAATTTTCCCCCATTGAGGATGATATTAGTTATGGATCTTTTACATATGGACTTTATGATACAGAGGTATGTTCCCTCTATCCTTACATTTTTGATAATTTTTATCAAGAAAAGATGATGTGTTTTGTCAAATGCTTTTTCTACATCTATTGAGAGGACCATATAGTTTTTATCTTTTCTTTTATTAATGTGGTATATCATGTTTATTGATTTGTGAATATTGAACCAGCCCTACAGCCCAGGAATAAATCCCACTTGATCGTAGTGAATAATTCTTTTAATGTACTGTAGGATTCAATTTGCTAGTATCTTGTTCAGAAGTTTTGCATTCGTGTTCATCAGGGATATTGGCCTGTGATTCTCCTTTTAATAGTCAGCTCTTTGTCTGTTTTTGGAATTAAGGTAATGCTGGCCTTGGAGAATGAGTTTGGAAGTTGTCCTTTCCTTTTTATTTTATGGAACAGTTTCAGAATAGGTGTTAACTCTTCTTTAAATGTTTGGTAGAAATCATCTGGGAAGCCATCTGGCCCTGGACTTTTGTTTGTTGGGAGATTTTTGATTACTTATTCATTTTCTTTGCTTGTCATGGGAGTGTTCAAATATTCTATATCATCCTGTTTCAGTTTTGGTATAGTTTACCTGTTTTTGTGAATTTATTCATTTCTTCCAGATTGCCCAATTCGTTGGCGTATAATTTTTCATAATATTCTCTTATAATCATGTGGATTTCAGTGGTGTTGGTTGTAACCTCTCCTCTTTCATTCATGATTTTATTTATTTGGGTCCTTTTTATTTTCTTTTTGATAAGTCTGGGTAGAGTTTTATCAATTTTATTTATTGTTTCAAAGAAACAGTGCTTAATTTCATTGATATGTTTTACTGGGGTTTTTTGTTTGTTTCTATATTATTAATTTCTGCTCTAATATTCATTATTTCCCTTTAGGCTTTGTTTGTTGTTCCTTTTGTAGTTCATTTAGGTGTAAGGTTAGGTTGTATATTTGAGACTTTTCTTTCTTCTTGAGTTAGGCCTGTATTGCTATACACTTTTCTCTCATGACTGCCTTGGCTGTATCCCAAAGATTCTGGACTGTCATGTTTTCATTTTCATTTCCTTCCATGTATTTTTTTTATTTCTTCTTTAATTTCCTGATTAGCCCATTCATTCTTTAGTTGTATGTTCTTTGACCTCCATGTGTTTGTGGTCTTTCCAATTTTTTTCTTGTGGTTGACTTCAAGTTTCAGAGAGTTGTGGTCTGAAAACATGCATGATATGAGCTCAGTCTTTTTGTTCTTGCTGAGGACTGATTTGTAACCCTTCTTCTGGTTCAGGAATATTACTTATATCTATTTTTATTAGTTCCCTGGCTGTGACCTCTTCCTGTTCTTTCTTTTGGGGTGAATTCCTCTGTTTTGGCATTTTGTCTAGGTCTCTATCTTTTGTGTGTTAGGAAAGCCTCTATCTTGTCCTATTTCCACTAGAGCTGAAGTTTGCAACACTCTAAGATCAGTAGATCTGGTGCATAGAGTGGGGGAGAGGATCATGCCGCTCTTCTGGAAGAAGGGCTGTGCTGCTTGCTGAGGCCCATCCAAGCTGATGGGAAGGGTGAAAAATGGTGTCAGCCTGCTTTCTTCCCTGGCGTAGGGAGTTCTCACCTGCCAACGTTCAGGAAGGCCTCACAGAAGAGCAACAATCTCCTTTCCTGTGTCCCAGACTTCTGTCACATCTCTGCTTTCAACTTCTCTGTGCCCAAACCATCTGTGCACCGTGTGGCACAGTGCTCCTGTGTTTTATCTGAGGCACTTGGCTGGGTTTCCAAACTCCAAATTTAAGGACTCAGTGTGGGACAGCAAGGACTTGTGCTGATCCTTGGGGGAGGAGGGTCTCACTGTGCTGTGGGTAGTACTAGTTTGTTCCAGAAAAGCAGTCACAGGACTGAATAGGGGCTTGGATTTTATGGTAAAATGTAGCAAAAAGCCAGCATCCAGGTTAGCTGCCCTCAGCAGGTGTCTCTGCTGTTATGCTAAAGAACTGGGCAGCTCAATGGCACCTGCTGACTCACTTCACTGTACCTCCTGTCTTCCATGGCATCGCCTCTTTTCTCCCTCTAGTTGTGCAGTTTGTTCTGTCAGTTCTCAGTCAATTTCCTGGGTGTTCAGGGTGATTTGGTAATTATCTGGCTGTGTTTGAGGGATGAGGCGAGCATAAGGTCCTTCTACTCCTCTTCCTTCTTAACTCCTCTCCGACAATTAGTAGCTTTTGCACTATTTCTAACATTCACATTAACTTTTGGAAGCAAAGTTTACATTTGCACATTATTTAGAGCATCGCCATTTTGTTTCATATCATGTTTTGAATCTGTGTAGCTGTATGTTTGTGTGTCTTTGCGGGTCTGTGCTTGTACTTGTTTGTCTGGGTCCATGTTCGTGTGTGTGTGTGTGTGTGTGTGTGTGTAGAATTAGAATTCTTAAAATAGATACCAGAAGAAGGATATGCATATTAAATTATTAAAGAAAAAAAAATAAATTTAATAATGAGAGCTAAAATAGTGCTAAAAGTAAAGATTAAGATGCTTTAAAAAATCTTTGTATTCTGAGTGCCTTTTGTAAGAAATATTCCCAAATCGCCTATTTTCCCTTTTTTTTTTTTTTGTGGCGGGTGTACATTTCTTGGCCAAATAAACTGAATAACACCAATATTCTGTCTTGAAAACTGCTTTAATTTAAACCAGAATCTGTCAAATGATAATAATTTCCTCAGATTCATTTAGAAAGTAAACATCAAATATAGGTGTTTTATGAATATCACCACCCTATTATGCAGTCATACTTTTCTTTTTCTTTCAACTTGAACTTTGTGTAGCAACTAAAAGCCTGAAAGCTAATGGGATTTGCACTGTGGTTGGTACCTCAGAGCACTGAGTTTAGAATTGACATTTTGTGGAAAATGAAAAAAAACCTCATTATGAAACAAATTATACAATTTAAATAAAGTAGCAGCTGGGTAATGCAAGGATTTTATATGAAAATCATAGCCAACATTGCTTAACTTTATGGAATCAGATTTCCAATGAAATTGTTATCAGCTGTGGAAGATTCACAGTGTCAACTCAATTACTACTACTTATAGAGAATAATTGTCATTATTAAATGATTCATAAATCAGGCAGTATTCCACCCAGCAAATAAAAAAGAGCTGTACCAAAGCTGTAGAAAGGAAAGGTTTTTAAAGGCAGAAAGGAGCCGAAAAAGAAATGATTAGCAAAAAATCAATTGTTCCAGGCAAGGTCATTTTCCCAAGGGGAATGGAAGCATCCATCAAGGGATTACTTCCTACTGTTGAATGGGTAATTCCAGGATGACTGGTTAAAGATTCCTGGAAAGGATAAAACTGTAATTAGGTTAAGCATAAAGTCTGCTTTGCTGATGTGGGACTTAGCACAACTGACTTGATTTTGAGCCCGTCATCTCCTTTTTAACACCATGCATGGATGGTCCGAAAATAATCTTAGAGAAGACAGATAGCATAGACCTCAGAATAACTGTGTGTTACCAGTTTGGGGTGTGAAAGGGTAACATTCTAAAGGGAAAGATTATTAGCGCAAAGCTTCAGAAATGATAAATAATTACTTCGCTCAGAGCAGTCTGGTATAACTGAAGTTAAGGTAAAGGGGAAAACATACCCAGAGAAGAAAGCACGAAACCTAACATGAAAAGGATTGCACGTTATGACAAAATGCTTAGACTTCACTCTTATGACAACTAGGAGGCGCAAAGCTAAGTCACTGTTTTAGATTGAAAAGTTTTACAGGATCTTTGTTCCTTTAAAATTTTTCAATCTTATGCTCTTTAATGGAGCAAGACAGGCGCTAATATCCAGTCTCATAAGATCTTTCACGTCTGGGAACTATTTCCTTCAATTTTTGCACAAAAACTAGGCAACTCGTGCCTGTAATCATCTCTATCTAATAACCAATAATAGTGACTACACACTATTATTTTCAGGTTTTGAAATCACTTCACCAATATCCAGAGGCTTCAGACACTTCAGTGTTACCATTTTTTTTTCAATTTCCTAACGCGGATCTCCTAGTTTTCAAAAATCAATTTCATTTTTCTTGTCTTCCATATCCCAAATACCATTCCATATATTTTAGGTTTTTAGCAAGGGGTGACCCAGCAGTTTACTGTTAAATAGTTAACAATCAGATATCCAGAAAACAAAAGAAAACAAACAGGACAACCCTGATTTATAGCATTTGAACATTTCTTTGATGTTAATACTTTTAACCACAAATAATTTGAAGCTACTAACCTTCTGTCAATGAATGCAGAAGTGAGCTCCCTTGATCCATCAATAGGAGGCCCAAAAGGAGACACAAATTTCTCTAATTAGTAAAGGTAATAATGACAGATGCAGTACCTAATCCAGGTTGTATCTGATGTTTGAAGTGGTGCTATTATTTCCACACCCTTTAAAATATAACTTTGCGGGGCGCCTGGGTGGCTCAATCAGTTAAGCGTCCAACTTCGGCTCGGGTCATGATCTCACGGTTCGTGAGTTTGAGCCCTGCGTCGGGCTCTGTGCTGACAGCTCAGAGCCTGGAGCCTGCTTCGGATTCTGTGTCTCCCTCTCTTTCTGCCACTCCCCCACTCATGTTCTGTCTCTCTCTCTCTCTCTGTCTCTCAAAAATAAATAAACATTAAAAAAAGTAAAATATAACTTTGCAGTTCCTGTCATGAAGAGGAGGGTGCATTTCTTAACAGCTTGGATTCACTTACTTTGACCAAGAGACTATGGGAGAAGTTACTCTGTGACAGTTCTTAGCCTAGGTCTCAATAGTCTTTTCCCACTTTTATTCTCTACCCTCTCCTATGCCTTCACTCTGAGAGCAAGTCCAGACCAGCCAGCTGAGGGATATTCAAAACATGAGAAAAAGGGTTGAGTTATCAGCCAGGAATAAGCATGGTCCACCAGCTACCAGAAAATCTACCCAAAAGCAATAACAAGCCTAGCTGGGACCAAAATCATCCCAGATTAGTTGAATCATACAGTCACTGTACTGACCATATATTTGACCCATTATGGATCACCAACAATCCCAAATGTGGTATCCATATCACACACTGCCATGGTCTAGAACTGAAGCTTAATTTTGCTTTTCTCTTTCTGCACACACACACACACACACACACACATGCACCCACACGCACAAACCTCAAACACTTCGTTGACAATTGGAGGAAAATTATGTTTGTTAACAGTTATTTGACCATCAACAACTCTTATTATTTAAAGTATTTGAACAATATTCCTGCCATATGTCTCATTTCATTTTTTCCTTTCTATATATTCATATATATATATGTATATATATATATATATATATATATATATTTGTTTTCTTCTACTGACTGTTAACTGAAGTAATGGCCTAATATTTCAACATCTCCCTATCTCCTTTCATTGCCCTGCCACTTATTTTCTTCTCATAACTCTGTCCTAAACTTACTCAGTGACATTCAAATGATTCTCCCAAATATGGAAGCAAGTTTATTAATGAAAACCCCTCTTCTCAATTACCCCTTCAGGTTCTGTTTGCAGATGCTTAGTGAAGAAACAATGAACAAATTAACAAATCTCCCTTTCAAAGAAGTTTACGTATTCAGACATAGCTATAGATATAAATGAGTTTATATCTTTGCACAATTTCACCAAATTTCCTCGATGGTTACAACAAAGTACATCATTTTATTGGAAACCACTACAGATATGCTAACAGGGTTGGCAAGGGAATAAATAAAGAAAGTACTAGGAACTTCAAAAACTCTTGGCAGTAAAGATTTGGTCAAAGCCTCCACCCCCACACTAAATGACTTGATCAAACTCTGTCACAGCCTCTAACAGCCTAAGGATGTGTCTCTAGGACATCTCAGCCTCCCTTGAGTTCCTGCTTGGAAAGCTCAAGGTTGCTGAAAGAATTCACTCTTTATTATAGTTAACACCTGACATTAGGGCGCAGCCTTCTTTCTTAGAACATTTTCTTAGAACATTTACTCTAGGAAACCTATACTTGCAAAACCTCTCTCTTTTCCTTAATGATGTATAAGTATAATTAACAATGTAAGAGTGTCTTTCTCGAGGATCTGGAAGCCGTCCTTTATAAAAGTAATCATCAAGAAAAAACAGTCTCATGTTTCCCAGTCTCTGTGGGAAGGTAGGAACCTAACACTGGCAAGTGTCAGTTAAAGACAGCACAGATGGACTCATCATGTCAAACAATCCTTCTTCCACTTTTTGTAATTTGCCACTTCCCTGACTCATTCTGCTGACTTGATCCCCTCCCTACTCCCTCATCCTCCCTTGTACACACCCGGTCACCTCTGCACAGATCAGAGTTGAGCTCAGGTTACTCAGGTCTCTTCCCTTTTACAGTTGTACTGAGTAAAATCTGTCTGTCCTCCTTTAACTTGTGCCTGGCTTTGTTTCTATTTGACAGTAAATAGTGAATATATGAAGTTACAAATTGGTAGGAATGGGAAGGAGATAGATGTAATAAGATAGGCACAAGAGGGGCGCCTGGGTGGCGCAGTCGGTTAAGCGTCCGACTTCAGCCAGGTCACGATCTCGCGGTCCATGAGTTCGAGCCCCGCATCGGGCTCTGGGCTGATTGCTCAGAGCCTGGAGCCTGTTTCTGATTCTGTGTCTCCCTCTCTCTCTGCCCCTCCCCCGTTCATGCTCTGTCTCTCTCTGTCCCAAAAATAAATAAAACGTTGAAAAAAAAATTTAAAAAAAAAAAAAAGATAGGCACAAGATAATCATACTTGTATCTGTCTATGCTCGGGTTACCTATAGAGTGCACGTTTGACATTTCTTGTTTCCTTTAAAATGTTATTGTTTTTGAATAAGAATCGTAATAATAAAAGAATGGCTGTCACAAACTTGGTCATCTTTAAGTATGACTACAGAAACGTAAATGGAGAACGGAAATGTAGCTGTTTCAAGGATTGCAATCAATATATACTTCACTTGGATATTTTAAGTGCAAGTATGTTATTCCTAATATTTCTGTGTTACAGTTTGCCATGTAAGTAGCACACAGCTGAGTAAATGAGACACATTTAGTATCGAGGACCTATTACTTGCTTAGAAAATAATTTTAATATCAAAAATTAAACTTAAAAAATCAGTTCTACTTGGGCCCCAGGCCAGCTCAGTCAGTTAAGTGTCTGACTCTTAATTTGAGCTCAGATCATGATCTCATGGTTCATGAGATCAAGCCCTGTGTCGGGCTCCACACTGACAGTGCAGAGCCTGCTTGGGATTCTTTCTCTCCCTCTCTCTCTGCCCCTCCCTGCTTGCTGTCTCTCTCTCTTTCTCTCTCTCTCTTAAAATAAATATGTAAACACTAAAAATACTTGTTTTACTAAAGCTCCTTAAATAATAGTCTTATATGGAACACAACTCTTGAAAAATTGTGAAATGCCTCAAGACTTTGCATTAGAGAATGTGGTGATCAGACCCGAAGGTGATTGCCAATGATGCTTGCCTTTGGTAATGACACTATTGTAGGATTCCCTCTCACTGAGTGTGGGCCAGATCTGTGACTTATTTCTCTTTATTTATCCTATAATCAATCTATTATCTAGCTAGCTAGCTAGCTATTATCTATCTATCTATCCATTATCTATCTATTATCTAGCTAGCTACTATTATCTATCTATCTATCTATCTATCTATCATCTGTCATCTATCATCTACCTATCTATCAGTGATAAAAGAGTCTGCATTGTGTGAATGGAGGCCTTGGGGCTTGGATTCCCCATGAGAAGATGTAGGTAGGGATCTATGCTTGTGTAAAGACAGCCAGAAGGAAAAGAGCAAGCACAAGGGCAGTTTATTAAAACAAAAGTACACACTCAGGGTATGAGAATTGGCAGGTTCTGTGAGATAGAACAGGCCCCTGGATCCTTTGGGGATTGGATATTATTGGGTCTGTCTGGGTGGGAGGAGCCATGAGGATGTGAGGTGGTCTCTAATGGAAGCTACTTCCAATCATTTTGGAAACTCTTCCCACAGATTGGGAGGGAGAGTTTTTACCCTAAAAGATCTGTACTGAACTGTCATGGCAGTCTTTTTCTCATCTGGCTGGCAGAGTTTTGGTTGCAATGCAAATGCATTATACTGAGTCTAGGGGTTACCCTGGGGCAGAGGCGGTAGAGGACAATGCGTGCTCCACCTCTATGGCTCTTTGGTCTGTCAGCTCCCAGGTCATGGAAGTCACGAGGTCAAGATGTTGTGTCCCCAGCCTTTTAATGTATATCTCATTTATCATCATCCTTGCCTCCAGCTCAGGTCTCTATCATTCCCCTTCAAGGACTTCCAACTCTGCCTCTGGGAGTTGATTCCACTGCTCTTGTCTAGCTTCTACCTAATCTGTCTATCATCTATCTATCTCTCTATATCTTCTCTTACTATCTTTGAAAAAGCAAGCTGCCATGAATGTTACAACCACAAGCTACTGAATGCTGCCCACGATCATGAGAACAGGAAAGAGAATCATTCCCCAGTAGATCATTCAAATGGAAACGTCATTATGGCTAACATATTCAGAGCAGCCTTGTGAGACCCTAGCTAAGTTATGCCTGGATTTCCAACCCATAATAACTATGAGAAAATAAATGGGGATGCTTTGAAGCTGCAAAGTTTGAGGTAATTTGTTATGAAACATAGAGAACTAATCACAGCATATCTCTTCCCAGAAAGAAAGAAGAATATATTTCAGTTAATTTTGAGGAAGTCCAGAAAACTATTATCTGACCAATGTCCTTTTAACCATACTCTCATCCTTATAACTTTCTATAGTTTCTTTAATTATCTTGATTCAATTATGTTTTCTTTTTTATTGTGTTTTCAAAGAGGTTGTTTTTCCTTCATATTTCTGATATTCAAATATTTTGTTTTAATTATTAAAATTTTATATAAGCTTATTGTTTTTTCAGACTCATTTTGTTATGTTTTATGATTGACAGTTTTACTAGTAAATGCATGAAAAGGAAATGCCAGTTTATAAATCGCAACTCTAAATCAGATTTCCAATTTAGGAACCAGAAATTGGGTGTTACAGTAAAGTCAAATATTGGAGAATATAGGATATTGTTTCATTTTTAATCTTCTGCTCATATAGTTGAAATAGTTAAATATAAAATCATTTAATTGATAATTAAATATTTAATGTATGTGTATATAAATAAATGGCAGATTCAGATTGAACCTATGTCTAACTCTAAAACTTATGGTCTTAGGGGCGCCTGGGTGGCGCAGTCGGTTAAGCGTCCGACTTCAGCCAGGTCACGATCTCGCGGTCCGTGAGTTCGAGCCCCGCGTCGGGCTCTGGGCTGATGGCTCAAAGCCTGGAGCCTGTTTCCGATTCTGTGTCTCCCTCTCTCTCTGCCCCTCCCCCGTTCATGCTCTGTCTCTCTCTGTCCCAAAAATAAATAAAAAACATTGAAAAAAATTATAAAAAAAAATAAAACTTATGGTCTTAGACATTAATGCTATTTTACCATCCTTATATTTATATTGTTTGTCATGAGCATGATAGAATTAATGTTATCTATTAATCTATGAATTTGCGTTCAACTATTTTAATTAACTCTGAATATGGCTATTGTTTATTTAAATATTATTTATGAGCACCTATTATAGTTAGGGTACTATGTTAACAATGTGCTGAGGATGGAGAGATAAGCAAAATATATCGAATTCTTGCTCTTATAAAATTTAACATTGTATGGAGATCAAAGACAGTGGCATTAATCAAATAGTCATTCTAAGATACCATATACCATATTTATTAAAAAATAAATAAAAACTGTTTTAAAAATTTGGATATAAAAGCTAATGGGAAACATTTGTGATTCATTGATAAACTATGCATTGTTTAGAACACATTCCTCTGAGTTTTCTGACTGATTTTAGTTCAATAAAGATTCTGTGGTTTCTTTGTCTTTGAGCCACTTCACTGTTATATAAGTTTAGATAACAGATGCACTTGCAAACAACTGTCTCTAGACATGCAAAATAAATTCTGCCCCGTAAAAAGACTTGTCCTCACTCCTCTGTTCCACATCCTCACCTGATGGAAAAATTCTGTTTGGCAGCCAGCCATTTACCAATTTATTTCTGTAGGTTTCATTTGGCATTCTGTATTTCTCCAAGCCCTCCACATAGTTCTGATGAATAGATAAGTTTGGGAACCATTTCATAGGTGGTGGAGGTTACTGATGAACTTCACATCAAATGTTTTGATGGAATTTGGAAATCAGACCCAGATTGTACTGAGCAGAGGAATAAGTGAGTAATGATAACATGGCTTTCTGTCATTAAAAAAAAAAAAAAATTGAGGGGCGCCTGGGTGGCGCAGTCGGTTGAGTGTCCGACTTCAGCCAGGTCACGATCTCGCGGTCCATGAGTTCGAGCCCCGCGTCGGGCTCTGGGCTGATGGCTCAGAGCCTGGAGCCTGTTTCCAATTCTGTGTCTCCCTCTCTCTCTGCCCCTCCCCCGTTCATGCTCTGTCTCTCTCTGTCCCAAAAATAAATAAACGTTGGAAAAAAAAAATTAAAAAAAAATAAATAAATAAAAAAATTGAACTATTTTTGGCTTAATAAGAGAGGAGATTGTGGAGCCTGGGTGGCTCAGTCAGTTAAATGTCTGACCTCAGCTCAGGTCACGATCTTATGGTTCATGGGTTCAAGTCCCTCATTGGGCTCTGTGCTGTTAGCTCAGAGCCTGGAACCTGCTTTGGATTCTGTGTCTCCCTCTCTCTCTCCCCCTCCCCTGCTTGTGCTCTCTCTCTCTCTCTCTTTCTCAAAAATAAATAAACATCAAAAAAATTTTTAAAGGAGAGGAGATAATCAGGATAAGTATGGGGGGTATATAGGTAAGGGTTAGTTGCTTGATGATTGTTGTTGCTTTTCTAAATAAGAGATATTTGAGGAGAGTTAAAAA
The DNA here is from genome assembly GCF_016509475.1 of Prionailurus bengalensis. Lineage (NCBI taxonomy): Eukaryota > Metazoa > Chordata > Mammalia > Carnivora > Felidae > Prionailurus > Prionailurus bengalensis. The sequence goes on from NC_057343.1 coordinate 225,272,331, forward strand.
GATATTTGAGGATAGGAAAAGATCTGAAGAAGAAGTCTGAATATAAAATAAAACAAATGTATTTTTATTTAAAAATGTTCTTGGGAAGACTGAAGAAGATGAAGTCCAAAGGTAACATCTTCAAGTTCAGCATTAGATGAGAACTGTTATTTGCTTTTAGTGCAGATTTGGTAAACTTTTTTTTTTTTTGTAAAGTCTAAATATTTTAGGCTTTGAGGAACAGTCTTTGTTAAAACTAGTCAACTTTACCTTTTTATCTGGAAAGCAGACATCAACAGGTAAAACATTGGGCATTTCTGTGCTGCAATAATGCTCTACCTACTAAAGTAAGCAGTGGGGTCATTTTTGGCCCACGGGCTAAAGTTTGCAGCCATTGTTTTAATGTAACAGGAACAAAGCAGTAGAAGATATTGAGCTATAAGAATGCTCTTGTGTTGGTATACTTGTAGAATAAAGATCAAAGGGGTTGGCTTTTTCTGATTGTTACTATAATATCTGTAATTTAGGTGACAAAATAATCAATTGATCTTGTCTTAGTGAGGAGTAATTCCGTGAGAATAGGACATTTTTAAAAAGTAATTTCAAAGCATGAGTTTATCCATAGAATTTCTTGGTGTGGTGAAAGCAATCTGAGATTTGTGATCAAAACTCTGCCTGCCATGGGGCGCCTGGGTGGCTCAGTGGGTCAAACGTCTGACTTCAGCTCAGGTCATGATCTCACAGTTCATGAGACTGAGCCCCTCAATGAGCTCTGCACTGACACTGGTGGAGCCTTCTTGGGATTCTCTGTCTCCCTCTCTCTCTGCCACACCTCAAAATAAATAAGTAAACTTAAAAAAATAAAGTGGAGCGAAGAAACCCCCCAAAAAGTGGAGCCAAGAGCCCAGAGCAGGGGCTCTCATGCCCTATCAAGCCACATTAAGTGCAGACCCTTAAAGGAAGAGACACTACATTCCCAACAGCAAAAAGCCTCCTTCACTACTCCAGGAGGAAGAAGGAAGCATTTCTTCTTGCTCAGCCAGAAATCCAGTCAAGACAAATTTCCATAGCTCAGCCAGTGAGAGAACCAGGTATGACCCTGAACTCTAACTTTCCTCCAGGGACTTTCATTCAGAGCAGCCCCGCCCAACCTCCTCCTTTTTTGTCTTTCTTTCTTTCTTTTTCTGTTTTTTTTGTTTTGTTTTGTTTTGTTTTGTTTTAATAAATGAGCAGTTCCACTCCTTTGATCTCAAGGCTTACCTATGGTTTGCCATCCCTTGCGTGTCCTAAATTGCAATTCCTCTGCTATTCGTGAGTAAACCTATTTCTCTGGTAAAATAACTGGCTATTTTACTTTTAAAATTGGCAGTGGTAACACTGTGAGTAAGTTAGAAGCTTGGGGCTTCCAGATAAATAATTCTAGGAGTCCCCAGCAAGTTGTCCACAAGTGTTTTAACTTAATTTGTTTTTATTTGGAGGATACTATAAAATGTATTTTGAATGTATTTTTTTTTTCAACGTTTATTTATTTATTTTTTTTGGGACAGAGAGAGACAGAGCATGAACGGGGGAGGGGCAGAGAGAGGGAGTCACAGAATCGGAAACAGGCTCCAGGCTCTGAGCCATCAGCCCAGAGCCCGACGCGGGGCTCGAACTCACGGACCGCGAGATCGTGACCTGGCTGAAGTCGGACGCTTAACCGATTGCGCCACCCAGGCGCCCCTTGAATGTATTTTAAATCATTTAATGAGCTGTCTTTTGACCAAATATGGCCAAACTATTTTTGTGTCTTTTGAGAACATGTTTAAGATGGGTACCTTTAAATAACAGTGCTAATAGGGAAAATATTATTCAGACTTAATTCATGAGTGAAGCTTGCGCAATGAGTGAAATACAACGGGCAAGAGGTCATACTGTACTGTTGAAAGTTTCATGGAAGTTTCATTAGAGAAAAGAAGCGAAAAATGGAGAAATCACACATTGACTAGGCTTCGTTAACTCAAAATAACCTGAAATTTAACAATGATTTATCTTTGATTAGGCAATAGAAGCATTATATTAAGTTTTGATTAAAAATGTTTGATTTTTGTAGTTTTGTTTTTTTACTATAATTAAATGAATTAGTACGGCAATCTTCTGATGGTTAGTTTGCTAAAAATTGTTACTATTTTTTTGCTTACACATGTCTGAAGGATGTAATTAAAATGACTTAACTGAAAAAGGGTGGGAAGCTTGAACAATGATGTTATAGGTGATGTAAACATTTTAGGTAATTTAAATGCGTCAGATATTAGTTCGGATGATAATTATGGGTCAGATGGTAAAGATGCACACTTTTATGTAAATTAGAAGCAAACTCTAAAATAGTTGAAGCTGGCTTTGTTTGGTATATGCCACCATTCTTGGCTACATTCAACTCCCTTTGGAATGCAAAAAGCCCTAATGAAAGCTATGATTAACTAGTTACATAGTTCATAACTGAGGTCTAATTATAAGTTTAGACATTTCCTCGCCTAACAAAGAAAAAGTCATTGCTCTGACAGCTGCAGAAGCTATAAAAGCTGGGAAATGTCTAAGTAAGGGAATTTAAAACAGCTGTGACATTGTCAGGGTAAAACCCTGCCGTTTCTCTTAGGCGAGGTGAGAGAAGATGTATCATTAAGTACACAACAAGACACATCTTTATGTGCGAATTCACCAATTCTCATAGGTTGTAAAATTATAACTTCCATTTTTTTTTAACAAAGCCTACAACTCTCGGGGTTTTAAATAGAAAGTAACGTACTGCAATCACAAAACATTCACAAAACTTTTCTGGAGAAAAACTGTCTTCATAACTGTTTCTCATTTCTTTGTAGGATATAACTAGGCTCCTCCAGTTGGCAAAGACAGCTACATTAAAAAACAGAATTTAGAGGTGTCTCTGTGGCAGTTTGGTAAGGTGAAACCATTTTATAACATCAAAGATTAGGTCTTAAATTTCCAAATTTATGACTCAATGACATATGGTGAAATTTAATAAAATTATATATCTATTTTTATATCTAATTATATGTATGTAATTTTACATAGGTATGATTATACAAGTGCATTTTATGGTCAAATATAGCTAAATGATCAAAATATATTTTATAATTATATATATATATATATATATATATATATAAAACAGCATATGTAAATTGACCATCATGTATAATATGTTGACTATTTGACAATATTTGACTATTCAATATAATTATAAAATTAAATACATGGAACAAAAGAGAGAATAATTTTACCATTTACTGTTTGGTTTAAATGCTAATTTTTATCACTAAAAAAAAAATACATTTTATCTAAGAAAAAGGTGTCCTAAGATCGAATTGGTTTCATTTTAGAGCTTTTGATAATCTCACTATGTAAAATACATTAGCAATTTGTAGAGGTCTTCCACTATGTGAATTGATTTACACATTCATTCAAGAAATGTATAGGTAACAGTTAATATGCAGCAGACATTACCGTAGGCTGCTGTTGAAGGTTGTGGAACAAAATAGACAAAACCTCATGTACCTTTCAGTCCAGAAGGAATGCTCATTAGCCAATGAAAAATGTCAACTGAAGATACTTTTTTATTCTATTAATCCTAAAATGCATTGTTTAAAAATTTTGTTTTGAACTTTGTGTCTGAACTTAGTATCCATTGTCTGTTTAATAGTGCCTTTCTGTTGCTATGGTCCAGGAAGCCATTTTTTAGTCGTTGAAATAGAAAGTAATTATCATGGTTTGCCTAAAGGCACATTTGGTTGGGCAGTGTATATGTCACTATATTAGTAGAGTCATGTTTTGCCTGACAAAATTTCTCAGTCTTTAAGGGAAAGGAATTCACAGGCATAACAGTTCCTCTCACATTAATTACTGTAATTAATTAAGTTAATTAACTAACATAAAGGAAAAGGGATTTCCCTTCAACTTACTAATATGGGCAAGAGGTCCATGCAGGGATCCAGGGAAGAGAGTAGAACTGGAATTGGCTTGAGATCATAGGAAGCAGAAATGATGAAGCAGTACTTTTTGGTGTCGACAGAGGTATGTACCGTTAAAGAATAAGCTCACATAAGAGAACATCTAGCTGTTATTGCTGGTGGTGGATATTGAAAGACATGCCAATAGACATTTCTATACACTGATATTCGGGATTATTTAAAGAAGGAATAAGAGTCCTGATTATTGATCACCTCTGCTGAAATTAAGAAATTGCCAACACCAAAATGTGCAAAATGTGTCCCGGTGGTTTAATGTGAAATCCAGCAAACAATGATAAAGTACTTTTTGGAAAAAATAAGAGAGGTCTTCTTTCTTTGTATTTGTCAATTCTCTTAATAGCATTCTATGGAACACATGGCCATCAATAACCGTGAATTAGAAACCAAAACGTTGGGCTGTGAATTTAAGAAAGGCTGAGGAATACGTACACCAATTTATTTTGCTTATAATTACGATTTTTTATATGTACAAGTGTCATAAATATTGAATACATTTCAAACCATTCTTTTCGAAAACTTAAAATGAAAATTATGAGTGATACAAAAAATATTACTTCAAAGTTCGAAAAAAGTTGCTGCTTTCCTAGCAGTATGTAAAATAATTCTGGGCCTTCCAGTCAGATAGTGAAATACATGGTAATTAATACATCTGCTGAAAGGAAACAGGATAAGGGACAAAACCCTGTAAATTGAAGAATGATTCGTAAAGATTGCTATGCAACATTTCTGTTAGGGTGACATTTGTTTTTAGAGTTGAAAAATTAGAACGGTTTGCTTTGCAAAGACATGTTTACTGTAGAATTTATCCAAACTGAGCCATTGCTGAGGGAAAGGGGGAACTCTTAGTAATTATGCTGGGATTGTATATAGAAAACCAGTGAGTGTGGTCAACAGTAAACAACGAGTGGGGAGGAAACAGAGGGAAGGCAGAAGAAAATGTAAAATAACAAGGAAAATGTGGGAATGTAGAAGTAACTTAAGAGAGTTTGGATAGGTTGTAATAGAATTAGAGAGTGTGCTGTTGAGATGAGATGCAAATGATAAATGAGACAAGGTCAGGCAAACACTAGGAGCCTAAGGTAGAGTTCCTATTTTATTCTAAATGCCATTGGAATGCATTTAAGTTGAGGATACTATTGTCTGATTTCTAATGTAAAAGTATGCATCAGGGGACGAATTAGGAGGTTACTGCAATAACCCGTATGAAAGAATGACCAGGATGGTGACAATGGATATAAGGAAAAGTTAACATATTTATACATAAAAAAAAACCTTTTAATATCTAAGAAGTACTGAGGCTTGATATAATGGCTGAGGGAGAGAAAAGTGAAAAATGGCTCTACCTTTTCTTGCTTGAATGATTGGATGGATTCTGGCATAATTTTCTGATATATGATGGTTCAAAGAGGAACTAGCTTGGGTAGAGAAGTCAGGATTTCTGCATAGTACTGTAGATAAATAGGACTGAAGTTCAAAGGAAAAGTCTAGAAAAAAAAGAGGTAAACTTAGACAACAGCACATAGGGGTGCCTGGGTGGCTCAGTCGGTTAAGCGTCCGACTTCGGCTCAGGTCATGATCTCGCGGTCCGTGAGTTCGAGCCCTGCGTCAGGCTCTGTGCTGACAGCTCAGAGCCTGGAGCCTGTTTCAGATTCTGTGTCTCCCTCTCTCTGATCCTCCCCCATTCATGCCCTGTCTCTCTCTGTCTCAAAAATAAATAAACGTTAAAAAAAAATAAAAAAAGAAAAAAGAAAACAGCACATCATATTCAATAAAGTAATATGCTCATTTTGCCCAAGGAGAGCATGTAAAAAGATGGGAAAACAAAAATCTGAGCTATAACTGATGAGATGTGGAAATGGGGAGAGGTCTGGCAAAGTAAGATGAACCATACATGTAAGCAGAAAATTGAGAAGCATCATGTCAGTGAACCCAACAGAAATTACTGCAAGAAGAAAGTGTGGTTGAACACATCAACCACGGTGGTAGCATTTGATAAGATCAGATGAGAGGAATTGCTACCAACTGATTTGGCAAAAAGTACTGAAAAATATATATGATAGAAAGTACCTCTAGCCATTTGTGGACAGATAAATAAAAGGCAGAAGTTGAGAGAATGTGGGTGGCAATTCTTTCAAGAAGATGCCCAGGAAGGGGCTGAGAGAAATGAGGGGCAAGATGGAAAACAACTCAGAATCAAGAGGAGGAATTATAATTATTGTTATTCTTTTATTTTAATGATAATGTCCTAGGAAGAATCTATATTCTTGGCTAGGAGGCAGGCAACACACATTAAGAAGGGAGAACTTGATTTAATATATGATGAAAAAGAAGAAAGAAAGAAAGAAAGAAAGAAAGAAAGAAAGAAAGAAAGAAAGAAAAAGAAAGAAAGGTGTCCCTGAATGGCTCAGCCAGTTAAATGTCTGACTCTTGATACTGGCTCTGGTCACGATCTCAGGCTTGGTGAGATTGAGCCCCGCTGTGACAGAGCAGAGCCTGTTTGGGATTTTCTCTTTGCCTTTTTACCCCTCCCCACTCATGCTCCCCCCCCCCAAGTAAATGGATAAACTTTGTTGTCTATATATGTCTCTCTATATAGAAATATGTAAATATACAGATGATAGCAAGAAGCAAAGTTCTTGAGAAACTTAGAAAAATTCAAGTATAAAAGTAGAGATTGCTTTTAGATTACAGAGACCCTCTGTGGTATCTGACCTGAGGGTACAAAATCACCTTGCAGACCTGTAACTACCAACACCTTGATTGAACAACTGGTTGGTAAGGACAGAATTAGAAAGAAAAAAAGTGTTCGGGGTGGGGTGGGAGTGAGAGAGGACATAAATGTAAAATTTCAAAAAACATTTAATTTTCAACATTGATCAAGCATGACTGAACATATAAAAAGCTTTAAAGTTTTTTTGAGAAATTAACCAATGAGAGAAAGTAATGTTATCAGTGGAAACTAGAAGATTTCGGGTGTCCCCAAATATTGGAAGAGTGGCTCTCAAAAGACATGAATCCAAGCATATGTGGGTGGCCATGGTGGTCACAGGTGGGAGATATTGGTGAAAGTCAGTACAAGTAACAGGTTATGACTGAAACTAAGTATGCTCACCCCTGGCTTTTCCAGGGAATATATAGAAGAATGTTTTGCATTTACTTACTGATCTACCTACCAGTGCCCCCTCTTATTTCTCAGTGAGGTGAGAACCAGGAATTAACCATTTGTCTTGTTTTCGTAAGTTGAAGGAGATAATCGCTCCCATAGCTTATCCCAGTAATATTAGGAAAGAAAATGAACACAAGGTATCTATAAGCTATTTAACATCTAAAACAATTAATGTCCAATGTTACAATATACCTGACAGAATTATCACCTGTGGGAAGGAGAGAGGTAAACAGGAGGCAATGCATTTTATAATGCTTCCAAATAATCTTGTTACAACGTCACCTCTCATCCTTGGAAAGCTTATCTCATTCTTAGTAGTCAACTGTTTCATAGAAGGCAGTAATGCTTTCTTACAAAGCGTCCCTTATTGTTACTGTCAAAATAAACGATATTCAAATGATGCACTCAAATGGGATAATAGTATATTTGACTCAGTTGTATTTTCTATCTTCCCCTAGAGGGGAAAATCATCGCATTTTTCAATTTTATATTTCTATTATATAAACAAGTATACCAATCTGGTACTGCGCACCTAATACTTTTGTAGAATGGTAAAAGTAATCCTTTCTTAAAAGATACCAAATTGGTCCCTTTAGCTATAGTAATAGCTCCCTGTCACAAATTGATTGCATCAACATAGATTAGATCTGATTCAGTGGTTAAGACCGAAATAACCAGAAAATTGCAAAGTCAATTTAATTATTTTAACAATATTAATCACTGAATTGCACTGCATTAACTTATTTAGGTTAGGAATGATCTATTTCAAAGCAGTTGCTATGATTTTTGCTTGAAATGGAAATTAACCATTTGTGGAAGCTCATCATACAGCCTTTTTAAATTGAATCTGGTATTGTTCAAAATTCAGTATTGACTTTTCTGATTTAGAAAGTTCAAGAGTGATAGGCAGACACTATAGGTTTACAGAAATGTTATATATTTTTTTTCCTATGGTTAACAGGAAAATATTCAGAGAATTTGGTTATGTAGAAAGGTTCTCAGAGTGTCTATCGTCTGGAAATAAGACAGTAATGCCGAAAGATATCTTTCCTGCTGTTTTCAATCAGCTCCTCTCAGTATTGTAATAAAAATAACATGGTAATGATTGTTATATATACAAATAAAGCCCCTCAGATTGTAATCATGGAAATGAATATTGACTTGTCAAACTAGAGCCCACGCTACCGTATATGACAGTGGGAAATTATAGAGTTTACAATGTACCATGACTAAGTGAAAATCAATTTCATTGGAAATACATGTCAATTTTATGATACTTTAAGAGTATTTTGAACTGATAATGATGAAGTCTTTTGACCTAACCAGAATTAAATGATAACAGCTGTTATATCTCAATCCCAACCCAAGTCGAAGGAACCCAACACTTAGCACATCTGCTCTGCAGTAAAAGGCTAATTGCTGCAATCTCAATGACGTTCAAGTACAATTGCCAGATTCCAACAGGGAGCAAAGAAAGAAAAAGCAAGTTGGAAGGATTAGTATTCACTAAAGTAAGAGCCTTCATCTTTTTCCTGAAAGAAAAATAAAGAAATCTGCAGTGAACTAGTTTATAATTTTAAGATAGTTAAACACAGTTGGAGTAATTATTTTCTAAATAAATATATAAATGAGTGAATAAGTAGATGACCCAGCATGGCTGCTCACATTTCTAAAGGTAGACTCAGAGGGCTGGGACACAAACCTCTCTGGAAATATTACGAAAGGTGTGAACCTTTTCCAAAGGGAATACAGTGTATATTCAGAAAATAATTTCAAGGTATCCATTTATTCTCAAACCCCCATCCTCAAGTAGCTAAGGTTAAAACATCTGTACTAGAGTTTGGGTTTTATTTATTTATTTTTTTTATGTGTTCATGTCGGGAAACAAGACAAAGAAAAAAAAAATGAGAAGTAAAAAATAGCCTAATACCTGTAATTACCATTAATTGTGTAATGTGCATTACACATTAAAAATTTCTGATTGGGATTGTAAGTCAAAAGTAGAGAAATTTGATTAATTAAAAATATCGAGAAAATGGAAATAGTAAGCTATTCATGTGTAGCATAAAAGTTAAATGTTCATAAAAACCAATATGAACAATATATATGGCATCTGCTATATAATGTAAAATTTCACTACATTACATTTATCGTTGTAAACATTTCTATTTAAAGTCATTGAAACGTTGGTGCTTTAGTTTTAAGGATAAATCAGAAATGTGGGTAGACATGTTAGAATATAACATTGGAGGTTGAAATAAAGATATGTGATGTAAATAAATACTAAAAAGAGAGACAAGAGACACATATGGTAAACCAACCATGAATGAAAAGAAGGTAGAAAGTATTGAAGAAAGTCTCTAGTAATCAATAGGCATTGCTTCTTTAAAAATAAATAAAAAATGTTTACTTTAAAAAATAATGATTACTTTCAGAATCAATATCTGAAAAAATTGAGGTGTGGTTTAAATTTTTAAATCAACTTAATTGAATTACAATTGGAAAACAAAAAGCTGTAGATATTTGATGTAGACGAATAAGCATTCTTTTTGTGATAAAAGTATTTTGATGATTTAATGAGAAGATTCACCATTGCTCTTGTCGTCTGTAGGAAAGTGCTTCCATGATAATGGCCTGATTCTGCATTGCATTTGGGGTGGTCATCACCAACTCCCTGGTAAACCACATTATTGCTGTTTAGATGTTTTTTGTTTTTTTTTTTTTTTTTCCTGGCTGCCTCCTAATGGCTTCTTAGCCTTTCATCTTGTTTCTTAATTTGAAAGGATGTTGAGCCTTCTCCTCTATCTTCTCAATTTATCTCTTCTATTTGGAAAACATAATTCTCAGACTTATTTCAATCAACTTTGAAATTCAAAATAAGTCATATATCTTATCTAAATACAAACATGTGAACATTAGGGCAAATTCTACTTTATTTCCAAACTCTTGCAACAAATCCCATTTTTGATACATAGTCTTTCACAAGATTACTGTTCTCCCTTGCCACTCACTAGTCTTAAGGAAAAGTGAATAATTTGCAGCTGAGTTTAGAAGAAACTTTGTGATCTAGCTTAAGCTGTCCATTCCAGATTATTTTTTTTTTTTTTTTGCATCACATACCATTCCAATGCATGGCCTCCTGATTCTGAACTTCCTATTATTATTCTATATGCATCATACTGGTTCTTTGTCCCATATGCAAACCCTAGACGAGTTTGTCTGTCTCCTATCCATACCTCTCATAATACACATCACTTTCAACTAAAAGAATTCTCCTCAACCTTCTTTCCACACAGCCTAATTGTGGTCATTCACATCTTCTCTCGCATGTATATATGCCTACAGTTAGCATTTACAACTTTCTATTGTAATTATACACAATAATTCCTTCTCTCTATCCTAGTTGATTTTAATCTTCTCTTGAGAAGAAACTGCAGTATTCCATCGTGTAACCTTAGCACCTAGCACAAAACCATGCGTTCACCGGACAAAGCATTTGTTTAATACATGAATGAATTTGATTGAGAAGTATCTTGGTGTGGCAGAAAAAGCATCCATGTTTTGGTGTTAGATCATAGTGGAATAAAGTTTCCACCCTATCAGGGATCAGTTCTGCTACATAGATAGCTTCTGACTTACAAGTATTTCCTCATCTGCAAAACTGAATTAATAATGAGTGGAACATGGTAGGTTGTTGAAAATCAGGATGAAGTTATTTTAATGTAACAAATAATGCCTCGTGCATAAGGAAAATAAGTAAACATTATTTTTCCTCTATTCCCATTACTAATGTAAACTTGGTCTACTAAAAAACAAACAAACAAAGAAACAAACAAACGAACGAAAACTTTAAAGGGAGATTTGACCTCTCAAAAATGAGGGGATAGAATTAGGTAACCAGTATCTCCCTCCAGTTGTTTCAGTTGTGGTTTCACAGTCACTTCTTTGGAATCTGATGAAGGGGCAGTTATAATTCCTCATTTAAACACTATTTATAAAATAAAGCAATTTTTAAGTTGGCAATCTTTTTTATTTATTTTAATTTTTTTTAACGTTTATTTTTTATTTTTGAGACAGAGAGAGACAGAGCATGAATGGGGGAGGGGCAGAGAGAGAGGAAGACACAGAATCCGAAGCAGGCTCCAGGCTCTGAGCCATCAGCCCAGAGCCCGACACGGGGGTCGAACTCACGGGCCGTGAGATCATGACCTGAGCTGAAGTCGGCCGCTTAACCGACTGAGCCACCCAGGCGCCCCCTGAAGTTGGCAATCTTAAAAGATTAAAGATTAAAATGCCTTTAAAGTAACGGATACTGAAAACAAATCTTTAGGCTCGTTTGGTTTATATACTACTTCAAGATAATAAACCAATAATAATGTACAAAAATAATAGTCTGTGATATAATGAGATTGATTTTATTGGGACAAAAGTTAACTTTTCCATTGAGTTTGGTAAATATTGATCAACAATGTAAAATCTTTGCCACACTAACACTTTTGCAATACTTTTAAAGTCGGAGGCAATGCAGAACTTTGGTCTAGCATATGATGTGGCTGTTTATAAATAATTTTCCTCACTGTTGGATGCCAATAGACTCAGGGCCGCTCAGCCAAAAAATTACTAAATTACTACCTTTTGTGATCATTTTTGTCATTTAGGTTTTTAGAGAAACTGCAACAAGTACAAATGTTATTTTGACAAAAATGTGTTTTTGGAAGAAGCCACCATCTTATATTTGAAACACAGTTTCTGAAGTGATTCCTTAATTTTTGTTTAATTCCCAAAATAAATTATGATTGCTATGGATGATTGAAAATATTCTCTAGGTTTCTTGGAAAAAAATGATTTCCAGATTTTTTTTGGAGAGTGATTTTGTTTTTCTATAATTTTACAGAAAGAAAATTCGCTCATAAAAATATATTTGCATGTTACATATATAGCTACTATATGAATCAGCAATTCCACTCTTAGATATCTACTTAAAAGATATAAAAATGTATGTCGACATAAAAGTTGTACAGTATGGTCCACTGCAGTATTATTCATAACTTTCAAGAAATAGAAACAACTCAAATGTTCATCAACTGGTAATAGTATTTGCGGTAAAAAGAAATGAAATACTTATGATACTACAAAATTATGCTATGTGAAGGGAGCCAGTCACAAAAGATGACATAAAATTCTGTTCATATGAAATTTCCAGATTTTGTTTATATAACATCGACAAATCTATAAAAACAAAATGTAAAGACATAGTTGCTAAGGATTGGAGATTAGAGAGGGGAGAGGGTAATGACTGACACCAGATATGAAATTTCTTTTTGGTGGGATGGAAATCTTCTAAATTAGATTGGGTTAATGTCTACAAAACTGTAAATATACTAAAAAGCATTGAATCCTTTACTTAAAACAGGTGAAATATATTATGCAGATTACATCTCAATAAAGCTGTGGAGATGTAATTTGCATAATATATTTCACCTGTTTTAAGTATAGGATTCAATGGTTTATATATATAAATATATATAAATATATATAAATAAATATATATAAATATATAAAAATATGTATGTAAATATATATAAATATATAAAAATATGTATAAATATATATATAAATATATATATATAAATATATATATAAATATATATATTTTTCAAAGTTTAAAGGCATTTGGTATATTGAGTAGTAAAATTGTTTTATATTTTAACCAAAGATATTGAAAAATTAGTATTAGCTTCAAAAGATAACAGTAAGTCATCTGCTTAGACATCTTTATTCTAAAATAGTCAAGGTTTAATATTTTTTATGGATCTCTCTTATGAATATTAAAACAACCCGTACAAAGAAAAACAAATAATGACTAATTTGAAAGATATAGAAGTTTAAAAGCTTTACATTTTACTTAAATCTTCCTGTTAAAATACCTGGTTTTTTTTAAATATATAACAAGGTTAATTCTAAGTAGACCCCAAAAGTTAATAGTCGTCTTTTCACATGTATCGTACATGTAAAATGAAAAAATAGTACATTTTCACATGTATGGAAAGGAATAACTTTCCACAGAACAGAGCCAAGGAGAACAATCCCCCAGGGAGTTCCTCCTAGGGTAAACAGGAACTTCCTCTAGGGATATTCCACATCTCAATGGGGGGGGGGTGCTTCACAACTTTTGTCTGGTCTTCAGAACTGCTGCTGACCAGTGAATGGTATGTGTCTACTCTTCCCTCTTTTCCAGATGTGACCATTTATTGTCATTGTCTTATCGCTATGCCATCATTCTGTGTGTGTGTGTGTGTGTGTGTGTGTGTGATAAAGAAGCAGTATCACAGTATCTTATCTTTTCAGCTCACAGTTGTTGGATAAATGAAACTACATCCTGACCTGAGGCAGATCACCACCTCCAGTTTTTAAGTCTGATTAGAATAACTGGAGGAACACTCAGAATCTCCCAGAGAGGGTAGGTTTAATTTCCTTAGGAGAAAGCAAATGTGTTTGGCCAACGGGGTAGAATTATGGTAGAATGTATTAACTGTTCGTTTCTTTCTTCTCTCCCAACCCATGCCATGCTTCCTGGGAGACTGAGTACACTTTACTGACTTGTGCTTAACCACACATTGTGTGACCAATAGCATGCAGGCAGACATAATTGTTTCCACATCTGTGCAGATGCATCAATGAACTTGTAAGATTCGGTTCTGTTTCATTTTGTTCTTGCACTAGACCAATAGAATGGCATATCCCAGATGTGTACAGCCCTTGGCCTGGGTTCAAGCATAAGGCCTCTCGAGAAAAGAACATTGCAGAGAAGCCAGGGCCCATCTGCAATCTCAAAGAAAACAAAACAAAACAAAACAAAACAAAGAAATTGCGATTCTCTGTGATTTGGAGGTTGTTACTTCAATAAGAAATGATTATAACAGACAAATCATCCAAATAACCAGTGAAGCACAAATGCAAGACAGTGTGTGTTGTTCACGTGGAGACAAAGTCAGTTTTCAAAACCTAAGGAAGTGAGTAGTAATGACCAAGGGATTGTAAAGCTTGCCCAAGAAGAGTACTTGATTTTTGTTTTATAACCGGATGCCATAAACAAAAGGAAAAAAAAGGAGGGAAAGTGAGAGCAAGTTAGCAAGTGAGAGAGAGAGAGAGAGAGAGAGAGCTTTGGGTTTTGAAAGAGGCTAATAGAATGCTATTAAAACTCACTGTGACTTGTGTTGGGTGAGGGTGTGGCTAGCCTCCCAATTTAAGATTACAACAGACCATGCAGTTTTCATGGGTGAGAGTGGAATTTCTGTGGTTTCTTTATGAATCCCTGTTCATATTAGCCTTTAGGTTTATACAGAGAACAGCACTCACACTTCAAAGAGCAGGTTCCTGACTCTGGATCTTGGGGTCTTTGAAAAATGTACCTTCCAACTATTTTATGAAAATTTGAAAGTATTATTTTGCTAAAATGCATGATCATCCATTACCTAAGATTATGCCTAAACTGGCTCTTGTTTAAACTGTGTTTCTAGGCACCCACCTCTCCTTTGCTCCACAGGGGACACTAAGGTGACCAGTCTTTTACTCCCCACTGATGTATTAGCATCATTAAAGTGAAACGTGTTTTGTCTGAGGAGAGGGAGAGATGCATCTCTCTTGCTTGAGTGACCCACTGTTTCAAGGCATTGTGCCTCCATTTCAGAAATCATTGACAAAATACTTTAAACATACATATGAATATATAAACACACATATATCATATGTAAATATATGAACATATATATACATATATATGTATGTATGCTTGTGTATATGTGCGTGGGATATATATATGTAGATACACACACACACATTTTTTTTTTTTTTAGTTGGTAACTCATTCTATGTGAAAACCTGTAGAGAGCTCAGCCAGAGACTAGTCACAATAAGTTAAATTTTCACCAGAGTCCTTTCTCTTGAAAGTTCAGGAGAATTTTTTACTGGACCAAAGTTAACCCATAGATTCTTTAGAGAGCAAACTTCCTTTTCCAAGTTCATTGGTTATCATAACCTGGGAGTCCCATGTGCCACTGTCTCAGACATTTCAGCCATTAGTATTTTTGGTGTAAGAATGATTTTCCACAAAAATATATTTTAAATTCAAAAAGGTGAACAATGGATAAATTGTTATAAAAAGAAAAAGTGACTGGGTAGGAACCAGCAGTGGAGGAATGTCGATGGGGAGACATAATTTGGTTGTATGGGAAAAAAAATAAGGTAAATTTGGGTGAATGGGTTAAACAGACCATCGTGTTGGAAGACAAGCTCTCTTATGGGGTTAAAACCACAAGAACAACAAACCACAGTGCACTCAGCACCCAAACTGAACGCAGTCGACAAGCTGAATGGTGTTCATGAAATTGAGCTTTCTTCAGATAACCAACAATTAGAGTTGGCTGTAACCACCAAAATGACCTCGTAGGAAACGAAATATGTCACAGGTCCTGCCAGAGATGATGCCAACATGTCTCCAGCTAAAACTGAAACGATTTGGTCTTGAATGGACCCGGTAAGCTGTCTGTGATTATGTAGTTATAAACGTTAGCAATGTGATAGAAACAAATTTCCTTAGTCTATACTGATGGGATTGTAGGCCATACAGCACACTCAATTTTTTAAAATATTTTACTAATTGATTCCAGCCAACTCAAATGTTTATATATACATTCCTCTCTCTATCTGATTGGAGATACCTTGAGTTTCTCAGGCTCCCATGGGACAGTATCCTTGTTGTCATTCCTGGAGCCATTCCATTTAATTCAATAGAATTTCTAAGTACATTATTCTAATTATATACTTTAGCAGAGGATATGATGACCACATCATATCCTTTTTAAATTATTTTTAAAGTTTTTTTTTCTTTTTTCTTTTTTTTTTTTTTTTTCTGAGAAAGAGGCCAAGTGGGGACGGGGCAGAGAGAGAGGAAGAGAGAGAATCCCAAGCAGGCTCTGTGCTGACAGTGAAGAGCCTGACGTGGGGCTTGATCCTGTGAACCTTGATATTATGACATGAGATGAAATCAAGAGTTGGATGCTTAACTGACATAGCCACCCAGGTGCTCCTTTAATTTACTTTTTAAAATGCTTCTATAGATTCTTTTGCTAAGATTGAGAAGGAATCATTTCTTCAAATCCTTAGTGTCCTGATATTCTACATCATCTCATTTTCTTTTTTTTTTAATTTTGATTGCAAGTAGTCTTTTTTTTTTCCCTAAGCCAATCTGTTTTTTTGCAGTATTTATCCAATGCAGCTAATAGTAAACAATTCATGCAACCAATATTCTCTCTTGGGTAAAATTTCATTTCCCAAAGTAACAAATCTACTCGACAATTTTTCTGTCTTGCAAGTTATTATAAGTGATAGTCGCACCCAGTTTTTCTCTTATGCATAATGTAGTTGCAAACTTCAATAGCATTTTCCTCATGAGTTGGTATCTAGAACAAAAGCTTATGTCATGTATTTTAGTGTTTGCTGTGGCAGCTTGCTGCTGTTGTACACATTTTCTTTTAGTCAGCTCTTGCTTTAGAAACAAACAACACTAATATTTTAGGACTTAAACAGACAAACATGTTTTTATTTTTTACATTAACTGATTGCTGCAGATGAGATATTCCTTGGCTGGCTTCTGCTGGCAGTGCGTGGTTTAACCAGCCTTCTCATTCCAGAATACTTGCTGAAAGGAGAAATCCTCATTTAGGACATGTTATATACATGGCAGAGAGCAGATTTTCAAGAGGTAATAGCAGAGAACGTGTAAATGCATGAATATCGTATATTTCATCTGACTACATTCTGCTGGCCAGTGAAGTCTTGTGCTTAAAGTCAATTGGCAATAATACTTTACTTACAGGGAAACATGGCATAACGTAGAGAAAAAATGATTGTGAAGCACAATAGAATATCCCTCACCATTTCTTATGGGTTAAATTGTCTTCCCCCCAAACTCGTATGTTGAAATCCTAATCCCCAGTACCTCAAAATGTGATGATATATGGAGATCAGGCCCTTAAAGAAATAATAACATTAAAATGAGATCATCAGGGTGGACCCTAATCCAATATAACTGGTATCCTGATAAGCAGAGTGAATTTCAACACAGACATGCAAAAAGGGAGAGAGCCATGTTTCAGTCTGCTCAAATTGCCATGACAAAATGCCACAGACCAATGGCTTGAAAAACAGAAATTTGTTCTGTTACTGCCCTGGAATCTGGGAGACCCAGATTAAGGCGCCAGCAGTCTCAGTCTCTTTCTGGCCTGGTGCTGCGTCCTCACATGTCCCTTCCTCTTCTCACCAACCCTACCCTGTGACCTCATTTAACCTTACAATTATATCCATTAAGGTCCTACCTCTAATTCCTGTCACATACTGTCGACATGAATGGGGTTAAGAGACACAACTCAATCTAAAACATGCTGCATGAAGATGCAGATGGAAGACAGACGTCCACAAGCCAAAGAGAGAGGCCTGTGACAGATGTGTACCATGTCCTTCATCTCAGAGTTCTCGCCTCCAAAACTGTGAGGAGATACTCCTCTGGTACTTAGTTATGGAAGCCCTCCCAAACTCATACACCACCCAAAGCTACCTCATTCTCTCCTGCTTCAGTCCTAGTTCCAGAGCCACTGCTCCCCTATGCAAAGCTAGGATATTGTCACTGAAGGACCCAGCTCAAATCGGAAATACCGAATTTCTATATACAGCCTCTAAGAATACATTTATGTTCCTCCAGCTCAGTTTCTCCATTACTTCCATCACACAGCACCTGCTTGATAATCTTTCAAGACCTCCAGAATGTCGATTATTTCATACTATATGTAAAACACTGGATGTTCATCTATTAATTTTCTTTCCTAATTAATCAAATTTCTTTAGTGCAACATGAAACTCAGCTCGAGGAAACATATGCTTCCTTTCTGTATTACCCTTCTGATGCACTTTAGTATTCTTAATAGGACCAATATGGTTGCATTCCAGTGATTAAATATCTGTGAGACTGGAATTCTATTTAAATCGCTTTAAATGAAAGTGGATGATTAAAAGAAATCTTATAGCATGTAAGGAGTACCACCTTCCTCAGACTGAAATGGAGATAGAACCACCTAAACTGGAGTTGTCATATGTTTCCCATTAACACATATTTTCCTCCTCTCATTATTTGTTTTCTCTTAGCCTTATTCTATCAGTCAATCAAGGAGGCTATAACACTGAGGTAGGTCTAATGCTGAGGTGGGCTACAAAAGCAAACCAAAATCAAAGCCTATAAGAACATCAAGGTTAGAAAACTTTGGAACTGATCACAACCAACCAACTAGACTTTGAGCTATGGCCACTGAAGTGTTTTCTCACTTTGTTTTCATCTTTTCTCTGTTGTCTTCCTCACGTCCTATCAACGGAGCCTCTCCAATCCCTTGCAGTTTGGTACTACCCTAGTCACACGGATTTATGCTCAAAGTTAATATGTCTCAGTTTATCTTTTAAAACCCCATATTAGCCTATAAAATTCAAATATTAGATTGATCAAGACAGGGTTTTGTCAGTTCCCTTATTGTTGTTTTCCTGTTTCTAGAACTCCAGGAGGAATTTGTAGGTTCTAAAGATAAGTGGATACAATGCCGGAAGAAGAATACAGAC
Source organism: Prionailurus bengalensis (assembly GCF_016509475.1). Classification (NCBI taxonomy): domain Eukaryota; kingdom Metazoa; phylum Chordata; class Mammalia; order Carnivora; family Felidae; genus Prionailurus; species Prionailurus bengalensis. The sequence goes on from NC_057343.1 coordinate 225,291,165, forward strand.
ATAGCCCCAGGTATGGCCCATGACAAATGTAACTAAAAACTTCCAGTTGAAAGGAAAAAATCAGAGCTATTGGCCGAAATCAGAGAGCCTAAGGCCATCTTTCTGACTGACCTATCAGGCAATAGCTTTTTTTTTCTTTTCACTCTTTCTATTGTTCCTTGCTCTGGCCTTGAAGTTAAAAGCTAAATGGGGAGTAGAAACATGAAGGTGCAGAGAGAAAGATATTTACTCTCTTCTCCCCAGTGCAAGGGGCCAAATGTATTGAGTTGGGGAAATACAAATTAAAATAAAATCTCTCAAACCCAGAAAGCTTCTTCAGAAAATAGGAGAAAGAAATGGTTTTATTACTGAATAATGTTTATACTGGAATATGATGTGTATCAGAGGCAAGTTACCAAAAGATTGCAAAGATCAAATAAAATTGTACCCATTATTTATCCAAGCAGATACAACACACTACATACGTGTTATAAGGACTTGATGCACATAAATCGTTAAATACATCTTTAAATCCTTAAATAAATTTTGTCACACATAAATAATCATAAATTCACATGTTAATTGGAGTGATCTACTGTTAGCTATTTGGTTTTATACAAAGGAAAAACAAACTTCTCATATTTTTATGACAGGAAATATGTTTGCAATCTGGAGTAAGGGCCTACGGAAGTTAGGCTCCTACTCTCCCACAGAAGCTGGGAAATAGGGAAACTATCTTCCTTGATAATGACTTTCAAAGAAATGGCTCCCAGGTCATTTCAAAGACATTCCTGGGTCCTAAAGCTGACAAGAGGCTTACTTAGCTTTTAAAAAGACTTACATATCTCCCAATACTTTATTTTTGCTTCTGTTACCCTTGCCTTAGGAGATGTATCTAGTAAGAAGCTGCTACAGCTGAGGTCAAAGAGGTTACTGCCTGTGTTCTCTTCTAGGATTTTGATGGTTTCCTGTCTCACATTTAGGTCTTTCATCCATTTAGAATTTATTTTTGTGTATGGTGTAAGAAAGTGGTCCAGTTTCATTCTTCTGCATGTTGCTGTCCAGATTTCCCAACACCAACACTAGCAACTTTTTACTAGATATGTCTCTTAAAGCAAGGGAAACAAAAGCAAAAATCAACTGTTGGGACTTCACCAAAATAAAAAGCTTCTGCACAGCAAAGGAAACACTCAAACTGAAGGGCAACTTACAGAACGGGAGAAGATATTAGCAAATTACATATCTGATAAAGAGTTAGAATCCAAAATATATAAAGAACTTTATAACTCAACACCCAAAACACAAATAATACTGTTAAAAAATGGTCAGAAGACATGAATAGAAGTTTCTCTGAAGAAGACATAAAGTTGGCAAATAGACACATGAAAAGATGCTCAACATCACTCATCACCAAGAAAAATGCAAACCGAAACTACACTGAGATATCACCTCATACCTCTCAGCATGGCTAAAATTAACAACACAAGAAACAACAGGTGTTGGTGAGTACCTAGAGAAAGGGGAGCCCTTTTGCACTGTTGGTGGGAATGCAAATTGGACATTCTGGAAAACAATATGGAGGTTCCCCACAAGTTAAAAATAGAACTACCTTACAATCCAGCAATTGTACTATCAGGTATTTACCCAAAGGATACAAAAATACTCATTTAAAGGGATACATGTACCCCAATGTTTATAGAAGTATTATCAACAATAGACAAATTAGGGGCGCCTGGGTGGCTCAGTTGGTTAAGCGGCCTACTTCGGCTCAGGTCATGATCTCGCGTTCCGTGAGTTCGAGCCCCGCGTCGGGCTCTGTGCTGACAGCTCAAAGCCTGGAACCTGTTTCAGATTCTGTGTCTCCCTCTCTCTGACCCTCCCCTGTTCATGCTCTGTCTCTCTCTGTCTCAAAAATAAATAAACATTAAAAAAAATTAAAAAAAATAGACAAATTATGGCAACATCCCAAATGCCATTGACTGATGAATGGATAAGATGAATGGATAAGCCATATATATATAGCTTCTTCCTTATCATATATATATATATATATATATATCACCTAGCTCGGTTTTATTTTAAAATATTCATTTACCATCTTAGAAAAGAGACACAGACTCACTTCACCAGAACATGGGTCACAGTTGTCATTTTTATCACAAGTCAACTCCCACATCCAATCTCAAAAATACAATTCTTTCTTTTAAGTTTATTTATTTATTTGGAGAGAGAGAAAGTGAGTGCGAGGGAGGGGCAGAGAGAGTGGGACAGAGAGAGAATCCCAGGCAGGCTCCTCACCTGATGCAGGGCTCGAACTCACAGTGAGATCATGACCTGAGCTGAAATCAAGAGTCAGATCCTTAACTGACTGAGCCACCCAGGCACCCCTCAAAAATGCAATTCTTATATGCTATTTCTACATGCAGTTTCCTGATTGTGCTAGTCCCCCAAATCCTTGGTGTTTTGCAGTCCAACTGTTTCTGTAACAATAATAATTCCACATGAAACAGGTACCTCAAGAAGAAAACAATACCTCTGAACACAATCTGCTTTAATTACTAGAATATTGTCTCTTCTACCAAGAACAATTTTATTTGCATGAGCAGGTCTTGGAATTGTAGGGATGATAGCAGTCACCTAATTCCACCTCTTCGACACTTCAGTTCCTCTCCGGCTTCTGGCTGTTCCCAAAGCAGGAAAAATCTCTAAGCCTCCAAGTCTCCTTTCCATAGAGACTGCTTTGGGTTTCAATACAGAGATGATTGCTTTGGGAAGTTTTCCCTGACTCCTCAAGGCTAATCTATGAGCCCCTCATGAGTGCTGTCTGCTTTATTTCTTCAGTAAGAAATATGGTCTTTAGAACTCTTTGTTACAGTGTTGCCTGCTAAACCGATTTCAGGTACTATGCATAAGGACTTATCTTGTTCTTGATCTTGATCTTGTTCTTTGTTATAATCTGCCTCCAGTACAGTGTCTCTCATATACTAGATGACTAATAAATATTTTGACTCGGTGAATGAATAGTCCTATAACCGTAACTATGTCAAATCTTTTAAAGAATATATTGAATTCCAAGGATCATATTTCTTTTTGAAGTTTTTACCAAGAATTGTGTCTTTACACAGATGGCATGATTAATTATATAATTAATAGTGTTTTCTACATCAGGTTGGATTATTAGAAGATTATAATTAAACATTCGATCTGCACATGAAATATGATTGTCTCCACCTTATTGATGGGCCCATTTTAAACCTCAAACTTGTTTATTTTTCTTTAAATTTTTTTCTTTATAATTTTCACATGACTCTAGTTATCTTGACATTAATAAGCATGGCACATCACTATGAAGTGCTTGAAAATCATTTTGAAATAAACACAGAGTGTGGTTTAAAAACTTAGAAAAATGATAATGCTAGAAAAAAATTCATCATTTTTTATGCAGAAAAACTAGTCACTTTCCTCTTAAAATTCAGTCTTTTATGAGGGTTTTTAAATTGTTTTAAGGCATCCTATTTTAGAATTTCAAAGTATCTTACAATTTATAGATTTCACTATGCATATATGAAAGATTATCTGATATTAAGCTATATGATTCTTTGGTTATGTATAGGAAAATATTGAAATTAAAATTGAATTAAAGTTAAAATTGACCTTTTCAAAAGACATGAGCTAATTACAAATGGCTTTTGCTAACAAGAGGAAAAATATCTTTTTTTTTTGTAATTTTTATGTAAATTCTAGTTAGTCAATACACAGTGTGATTTTAGTTTAAGGTGTTCTATATAGTGATTGCATACTTCCTTACAAACCCAGTGTCAATTCTCATTTAAATATTTAATCCATTCTGAATGTATTCTTGTGTATGGTTTAAGAAAGTGGTTCTCCATATTGCTGTCCAGTTTTCCCAACACCATTTGTTGAAGTGACTATCTTTTTCCTATTGAATATTCTCTCCTTTGTTGAAGATTAATTGAGCATATAGTTGTGGGTTCATTTCTGTGTTTTCTATTCTATTCTATTGATCTATGTGTCTATTTTTGTGCCAGTACCATATTGTTTTGACTGCTACAGCTTTGTAATATAACTTGAAGTCTGGAATTGTGATGTCTCCAGCTTTGTTTTTCTTTTTCAAGATTGGTCTGGCTATTCAAGAGCTTTTGTGTGTTTCCATACAAATTTTAGGATTGTTTGTTCTAGCTCTGTGAAAATTTCCGTTGGAATTTTGATACAGATTGCATTAAATATGTAGATTGCTTTGGGTAGTATAGACATTTTAACAGTATTTGTTACTCCAATCCATGAACATGGAATGTCTTTCCATTTCATTGTGCCATCTTCAATTCCTTCCATAAGCATTGTATAGTTTTCAGAGAACAGGTCTTTCACCTCTTTGGTTAGGTTTATTCCTAGGTATCTCATGGTTTTTGGTGCAATTGTAAGTGGGATTGGTTCCTTAATTTCTCTTTCTGCTACTTTATTATTGGTGTACAAAAATGCAACAGATTTCTGTAATTGATTTTGTATCCCGGGACTTTACTGAAATTATCAGTTCTAGCAGTTTTTTAATGGAGTCCTTTGTGTTTTTTGTATAGAATATCATGTCATCTGCAACTGGTGAAAGAGTGATTTCTTCCTTGCTGATTTGGATGCTTTTTATTTCTTTATGTTGTCTGATTATTGTGGATTGGGCTGTACTATGTTAAATAATAGTGGTGAGAGTAGACATCCCTGTGTTGTTTTTGACATAGAGGGAAATATTTCAGTTCTTCCCAATTGAGGATGATATCAGCTGTGGATTTTTAATATATGGCCTTTATTATGTTGAGGTATGTTCCCTCTAAGCCTACTTTGTTGAGGGCTTTTAGCATGAATGGATGTTATACTCTGTCAAATGCTTTCTCTTCATCAATTGAAATGAACATATGGTTCTTATCCTTTTTATTGATGTATCACATTGATTGGTTTCTGAATGTTGAAGATGATCTTCCTGTCCTAGAATATCCTGAACGATCAGCTAAAAATAAATATGTAATACTTGTAAGAAGAAAATAATGTTTTGATAACAAGGGATAGCCTTTTTTTAGGCCATTGTGACTTGTGGGGAAATTTAAAATGAAAAATGATAGAGAGTACGTGCATGTATGTATGTATGTGAGTGTTTTCAATAACTTCACAAGCCGCTTCAGTGTTTTTGTCTTACCAATCACGATGAGAAGAAAGGTTCCTGTTCACGTATCTCTAGTTTGCTTGCTTGCCTCTGGATATTTTGTGTCTTTAGCCACCAGATTTCACAAGATAGGTAATCCCCTAGCAAATACTCCCTATGACACACATGAGTTTAGTAGTCCCCAAAATAGCCCAAATTTCAATGTGGAAAACATACTCCATCATTTTATTATTTTGTGGGAATTTTCAATACCTCTGGTTTTATGTATATTTTAACATAATATCTATGACCACAGAGTGAATTGGGGGATGATAAGGAGAGACATTGACAGTCTTTCATCCTGGAAATGTCTTGTTCTTTAAAATAACAAATGGAGGGTCAAAGAAAGAAGTCTCTTTGCTTAGTTACTATGGAAAACAAAATATTAAAAATTAGTTACATTACACAACATCACCTAATATGCAATCAGAGGAATAGCTTTTTCCTTCATATAAGCTATCTATCTGATGATATTAATCTAAAACTATCACATGATTTATTTTATTTTATTTTACTTATTTTTCGTTTGTTTTCAAAAACATGAAAATAACTTTTACAAAAATAAATGATGTGGCGGTGAGAACACTGCAGGCCCAAATTTTGGTTTGTAATACCATACTTCAATAAAAGGAACTAGTGTTTCTTGGAGAAAGAGCTGATTATAGGACTGGTGGTAGGATGCCCAAGGTAAGTCAAGAATATTTTATAATGATAATAAGTAAAGAAGTGCTTAAACACACACACACACACACACACACACACACACACTAATGGAGACATGTCAGAGAGACACAGGTACCCAATGAAAGAGTTGGCAAAAGATGGAATAATTTGAACATGAAAATTTATAAAAATCACATTGGGTTAACCCAAAGTATAAAATAAATATCCACAAGTCTATGTTGTTATAAGTGGATGTGTAAACAAATAGGGGAGAATGCACTAATCTCGTATGCAGAAACTCCCGATTTAAATAGATACATTGTCCTCAGGGAGGTGACACAGAACCACCTACTCTTGAAGTGTGGCCCAGTGCAACACGGTTTTCTTCCCCAAATCGCAGTATGGAAAGGGAGAACAAGATCTAACTTTACAGTGAAGAAACCAGACAAACACCACCCCAGCAAGGCAATAATTGTTAACATCAGTGATGAGAATTCCTGTTGATTGTATTCTCCTTTGGTATGAGGTGATAAAAATGGCATTTTGGGGGCCTGGGGTGGCTCAGTCGGTTAAGTGTCCGACTCTTGATTTTGGCTCAGGTCATCCTGAAAATTATCTCCCTCTCTCCTTTTGCCCTTCTCCTGCTCACTCTCTCACTCACACACTTTCCTCTCTTTCAAAAAAAAAAAAAAAAAAAAGCATTTTCTTCTGTGTGGTCTTCCTCTCCAAAAAATTCCATAACCACATTTTAATGATAAAAACATCAGACAAATCCCAACTGGGGGATATTCTACACCCAAACTGACTAGTATGTCTCAAAATTTATAAAGTCATCAAAAACAAGCAAAAAGTGAAGAACTGCCATAGCCAAAATGGGTCTAAGGAAACATGACTAAATACGTAGTAGTGTCATGGATGTGATCTGTAGGAAAAAATGAACATTAGGTTAACAGTAAGAAAATATGAACAAAGAATTGACTTAATAAGAGCATGCTAATATTGATTCATTAATTGTGACACACGTTCCATGCTAGTGTAAAATGTTAACAATAGAAGAAACTGGGTGCACGGTGTATGGGAAGCTTCTCTACTGTCTTCACACTTTTTGTGTAAATCTAAAACTCCAAAAAAAATTATAAAAATATAGATGATACAATGGCATGTATAATTAGACACTGTGCATTCAGGTCACGAGAATGCTTGCTGTGAGCCCAGAAAAAGCTGAGACATTTTCAATATGACATGATATTTTGGGTTTTTTAGGTTTGCAGTTATTAACAGAACAAAATGAAATACTGAAAATGATGTTTTATCTACACTAAAGAGAAAACATGTAGTAATATGAATTCATCAAATTATAAGCTGAAAGAGGCTTTTGACAGGAATTTTCAAAATGAAAATTGGAGACAAATAGACACGACACAACTGGCAATGAGATACATAACAGATTAAATGGCCAGCCCCAAACTGGATTAGATAATATCGGTCCATGAAAAATGGCAATATTTTATCTGCCTTGGGATGAAGTTCATACAAAGTACATATAAACCCAGGAACACTTTGACATCATAAATAAAGTTTCATAAAGTTAGAGAATAAAAGAGAATCCACATTTATGTATATAAGTCATGGGGAAAAAAACAGTTTTTTTATTTATTATTTTCTTCCATTTTTTTATATTTATTAATTTACATGTTTTAACATTTATTTATTTATTTTTGAGAGAGAGAGACAGAGACAGAGCATAAGTGGAGGAGGAGCCTGAGATGAAGTCACATGCTTCACTGACTGAGCCACCCAGGCACCCCCCCAACCAAAATCAGGTTTTTTAAATTGGGAGTGTCTTAAGTGCTAAGTTGTATCACCCTGACACAACAAATTAACTTGATATCAAATTGATCTCTTTTTGATAATGAATTTTACTCTCATAGCAAAGCTTTGTCCTCAATAAAAATACGAGAAAATGGTCTTCCATAGCATTTGAAGTTGATTCCAAAGCAGAGTACTACAATCCTTCTGAACCATGGCAAAATTATTGAGTTTACATATGCTTTTTTATGGAGACTTTAATGAAGGCAATTGAATGTATTAGGTAGCAAACATTATATCATAAAAATTTAGAAATGAAAGTTTACAGCATAGTTATACCTTGTGCTTTGGTTGTGGAAATAGATAGTACATAGTAAAATTTTAAATTAAGGCTATGTCCTTTCCTTGCATGCCCCTTGTGTAAAGTGAGAAAATAAACCCTAAAACTACTCAGTTAGTCATAATGCCTGGCTTTTATAAATATACTTTTATCTACTTTATTTAGAACAAGTGTGGGCAACAAGTTTACAGAGGTCGAGAAAAATCTCAGAACTGTTTGGTTTTTTTTTCTTCTGAGAACTATTTTTCTGTTATATTGGGATTCTCTCATAGCACAAAAGAAGGTGGGGTTGACTATTTTGTGAAACAGGGAACTAACATGGTGACCCAAACAAACCATCAAGGGCTCTTTCTAAGATTATTTCCCACTGTTTCCAAGAATATATATATATATATATATATATATATATATATATATAAAAATACCACAGAGAGATACACTTAAATATATGGGCATTAATATAAATGAGTACTTAACACAAAATAGGAATGAATTGGTCTTTATCGTTTCCACTTTAGAACTCCTTCTGAGTCTCATAGTTTATGGAACAGTTTGTAACATCAGCATGACTCTCAGGATAAGAAAAATTAGCTGTAGGTTTAAGGAAAGTATAATTGATTTTTCTGTTTGCTAGGACTCAGAGGACAGCAGCCACCCACCATGTTGAAAGAGATGACAGTGAGGGTAGAGGGGTTCGTGTAAGAAATGGGGAAGAGTGGTCTTCCTACAAGGTAATATTAAATCAGGACAATTACAAAGCAAAATCCACTAAACATCCTATAGTGAGTATTTGCTAAGTGGGTTCTCAGTTGGCATCAGAAGCCCTGAGATTATTTTTTGTGTGTACATCTCCCTGCAGGTCTTAGAGACTCCCATTGTGGTTTGCATTCAGTCTTATGTGGATGCATAGAATAATCCTTTCCTTCTTTAGTCAAGGAAGCGAAAACTGAAAATATTACTTCCCTTTTAGGCTTTTGAATTAAATCCAAAAATGTTTTCTTAAAAAAAAATTCTACTTGGATGCCTGGGTGACTCAGGAGGTTAAGCATCCCACTTTGGCTCAGGTCATGACCTCACAGTTCATGAGTTTGAGCCCATCATAGGGCTCTGTGCTGACAGCTCAGAATCTGCTTTGGATCCTCTGGCCCCACCTCTCTGTCCCTCGCCTGCTTGTGCTCTCTCTCTCAAAAAAATAAATACACATTAAAAATAATTCTACTTAGAGTTATGTAAACAAAATATTTTAGGTGACCTATGAATAATGTTTTGTTCTTTTATGATCTAATTCATTTCTTACTAAATTGGGATTCCAAACACAATTCCTCAACCCTCAAGTTTTCACCATCTAGACTTACTCTAAGGAATAATTTTATTTTTGATCTATTAATTTAAATTATGTGAAATTATTATTTGGCCTATAATAGTCAACAGTTTCATATGGTCCTGCTACTATTTCCAATTATTGAAGTGTCCCATTTCTAATAGATAATTAAATACTATCCTGTGCATTCTGAGTTAATTATTCTTGGTCTTTACTGAGAGAGCCTCAAGAACCTAAACTTTGTGTAATCAGTTTTAGAGAGGTATTTCTGTTGCCGAGAGGTCATGGATAGTGGGTGACCTTAAGTGATTGAGGGGAGGGAAAGAGGAGGCCTAAAAACCTCTCTTACTTGCCCTTAGTTCCTGACTAGGTGTTTTGACTAGAGATAAATACATGTGTTCAAGAACCCATACAAATTCAGGCTCTCCGTGTATACTATTTTCATTTTTTGTAAAAACCTTCCTTACAGAATAAGGACCATCATACAGAGTTAAGACCATCATAATAGGACACAAACTGAGACTCCATCACAGAAAGCAAGGTACCTATGTTAACTTGATCTAACCAAGTAAAAACAAACAAAACAGAACATTTGTTCTTTTAACAGAGAAATTTAGACAAAATACTAATGGCAAAAGAAGGGTAACAGAGAAGCATAGGCAGAGTGGGTCAATGTATGACCCTGATAGAATACAGTAGTGTCTTCTGGACTTACTACACTTCAGGTTCAGAAACAGGCCATAGTGGTCCACATAAAACGGAAGCAACATGGAGAAACAGAATGCCAGACAAGAAGCCTGGAGCCTTCCTCATGTTCTCCTGAAATTCTTCTTGCTCCAAATGATATCAAGAATCTGATAAATTCTTAAGAAATAAATACTACAATCTCAACATTTAAAGCAAACTTTATCTTTTCTAGAATTCTCTATGCAGAAAGGAGCTCAGAGTGTGGAGATTTCTGCCTGAGGACTGTCTGATTGTTTTTCTGTTTTTTCCTTACTGATATGAGGTAATTGAAAAAATAAAAATAAGGAATAAAAATAAAAAAAAGAAAGGAAGGAAGGAAGGAGGGAGGAAAGGAAAGAAAGAAAGAAAGAAAGAAAGAAAGAAAGAAAGAAAGAAAAGAGTGAAGGAGGGAAGGAAGGAAGGAAGGAAAGAAGGAAGGAAGGGAAAATGGGAAGAAAAAAAAGAAAAAGAAAAAGACAAAGAACATGGTTGTACATTTAGTCTGAGTTTTATATTGCCACAACATAATGGGTCACCAGACTCTGTTCCTGTTGAAGGGAGAGAGTGCATCATACGACCAAATATTTGGAGAAGTGAAGCAAGAGTCCAAATGGGTATCAGTTCAATTCTAGACCAGTTGTTTAACAAAAAAAAAAAAAAAAAAAAAAAAAAAAAAAAAAAAAAAAAAAAGAAAGAAAGAAGGGAAAAAATGATAAATTTTGAAGAGAAACAAAAAGGGAGGCACATCTCCATCAATTTCAAGGTGACCACTAGAAAGTGTAGACATGGTAAATAAAGTTATTCTTTTTAAAAGTGTTTAAAGCCAACCAAATCTATAAACTTACACGGATAGAAAAAATAAATATTTCTTAAAATCTTTTTGTTTTTTATTAAAATGACAAAGAGAAGGAAGAATTAGAAACATGACTGAACATGAAGAGAATTTCACTCACTGCAGTGAGGAAAAAGCTACATTTAATATATTAGAGTAGTTTATTCCTTGGATGGAAACTTCCAGAATGCATTCCTGTTAAAATATCCTGTTACCTCTGGGTAACCTTACTATGTTAGCTGAGATTTCTGATACCGGAACTGGAGAGAGGAGAACAAGCACTAAAAGTACTTAACTCTCCCAAGAAGTTATGAAAGACTTAACATTTCTGTATGCTCCTCTTGTTTTCTATACATTCTCATTGGCTTCATGTACATTTTAGTTACTGTTGAACAAATCTTATGTTACCAACTACGTGTATACTTTTTAAGAGCAATGACTGAGCTTTATATTCCTTCCACAGTTTTTTGAGCTTAATAGGACCTTGTTAAACTTTTCTGAAAAGCGATTTATGTTTATCTATGTAATGGCTTCTAAAAATAACAAGTAGGTTACTGCTAAACAATATGATGTTGGCATCAATTATAGCAAGAAGTTTACTTTATCTTATTAGTAAATAGTTACAATGTTCTTAAAAATGAAATAACAGTTTGGAGTGCTCTTCAAGGGACTTGAACATTGCTATAAACATTTAGCAAGATTTGGAATTCTAATGCTTTTCCAGATCATTTATCTTCAGCCAAATCCATGAAAATTATGCATCAAGATGATTATAGGTACTAGAAGCAATTACATGTGTCTAACCTATTAAGAGTACTCTAAATTCCACATAAATTAAGTCTGTTTCAAAGTGTTAATTAACTAAATGTATGAAAACTTGATTATAATTTGGCCTCTGGCATTTTGAAAATTATTAATCCCCTTAAATTACCTCCCCTTATTACTTCCCTTTTACTGAAATTCTCTAAATACAGTAAAATTATAACTCATATCACCAAAAAAAAAAAAAAAAAGACAGTTTGCTTCTCCTGGACTTGGAAATTATACAGTTGCTTCCAACTAATCGGACTTACAATCCAAGAAAATCAGGTCCTGCCCAAAAGTTAAATTTTAGGAAAACAGTATTTGAGACTTTAAAAATGGGCTTTATTTTCACACACGCACACACACACACACACACACACACACACACACACACTGTACACACAAAGACAGCACTATTGGTTTCCAAATTCATAATTACGAATTTTGGTCATTCATTATGGTTTGAAAAAATTTCCCTTGGCAGGAATGTGAGAAGCCTTAGCAAATGGCAACTTGCAGGAATATCTTCTCTTTTTTTTACAAAAGGAAATTCTGCGGGAAATAAACCCTAAATTCTCTCCATTGCTTATCAGTTTATGAGCAACACCATATAATTATCCCCCATTAGATAAGGACATGTTAAATAAGGAGGGTTTTTAGTTTCTTTTCTTTTTTGTGGGGTACTCGAATGTTCTGCACCTAATTGACAATTCAGATTAATTGCGTATTTTTGTGTATTTCTATCTATATTCATAATTGAAAGTATCAGTGTAACTTTTACAAGTCAGTTATATATGATTAAAGAATCATATTTAAATCATGTCATGTGATCCCTTCAAATTTATTTTTAAAGAGTCATTTTTTAATTCTTACATTAATTTATATTCGTTGTAGATATTTTTCAAATTATGAGTAGGTCCAGATAAGAATATAGAACATCCACAAACACCATGACCCAGAATTAACACTTACAATAACTGTTGTTAGTTGAATATATTCCCAGCAAAGATACATTGAAGTCCTCACCCTCAGGTGACCTTATTTAGAAAAAGGGTCTTTGCAGATGTCATCAACATGAGGTCATGTGGGATTATGGTGGCCTCCAGACACAGAGGTGAGCATTCTCTGAGCACGGAGGAAGAAACTGAGCTGACTGTTCTACAAAGCCAGTCAACTCCAAGGATTGCTAACAACCACCACGAGCTAGGAAGAGACCAGGAAGGATTTTTTGTTAGGACACAGTGGAGTATGGGCCTGCAGACACTTTAATTTCAGACTTCTACCCTCTGGAACTATGAGAGAATCAATTTCTGTTGTTTGAGGTGACCTAGCTTATGCAGCAGCCCTAAGAAACTAATACTTACTGCCTGTCCTTCTGACCATTTATGGACACTATCAGCAATGCTGTTTCATACCTTGACTTGTTTATACATTGCTATCTATAAACATGGAATGTTTGTGTTCCTAATGTTGAAATCTAACCCCAATGTGATGGCATTTGGAAATTGGCCTTTAAGAGCTTGTTAGGTCATTGGAGTGGAGCCCTCATAAAAGGGATCAGTGCCTTATAAAAGGGACCTCAGCGAGCTCCCTTGCCTCTTCTTCCATGTGAGAACATCCTACCGGGCACCAAATCTGGTAATGCCTTGTCTTGGACTTTTCAGCATCCAGATGTGAAAAATAAATTTCTGTTGTTTATACATCACCCACACTCCAGTATTCTGTTATAGCAGTGGAATAACCTAAGACCATAAATACCCTTATGTATTTATGTACTTGTATACGGTATTAGTATATGGCCTACCATAAATATTAGTGGAGGTCATCACGTGTTTTTTATAGAAATAATTATTCATGGGGTGCCTGGGTGGCTCAGTAGGTTAAGCGTCCGACTTCAGCTCAGGTCATGATCTCGCAGTTTGTGAGTTTGAGCCCCGCATCGGGCTCTGTGCTGACAGCTTAGAGCCTAGAGCCTGCTTCAGATTCTGTGTCTCCCTCTCTCTCTGCCCCTCCCCTGTTCATGCTCTGTGTGTCTCTCTTTCAAAAATAAATAAAAACATTAAGAAAATTTTTTTAAAAATATAATTATTCATGAGGACTAGTTTTACATAAAGAGGTCATTCTGTACTGCCATGGGCATGATCCGTTCACAGAATTTTAATATCTCTTCTTTTGTATGGTATTTTATTAAGTATATGTTTGATATTAAAGAGTGAGTCTTAATATTTGGGGAACTACTTGCTTTGGGGAAGTTGAATTAAATGGAGAAATACTGATTATTTCATTATTGAGAAGTACATTTGGCTTTGGAATTCAATTTAGGCATAGCAACATGTTCAATTTTATTTATTTATTTTGTTTATTTATTTATTTTTTTTTCAACGTTTATTTATTTTTGGGGCAGAGAGAGACAGAGCATGAACGGGGGTGGGGCAGAGAGAGAGGGAGACACAGAATCGGAAACAGGCTGCAGGCTCTGAGCCATCATCCCAAAGCCCGACGCGGGGCTCGAACTCACCGACCGTGAGATCGTGACCTGGCTGAAGTCGGACGCTTAACCGACTGCGCCACCCAGGCGCCCCATGTTCAATTTTATTGTAGCTGATTAATTATGTCTTTTGTGATTATTTTGTTTTCTTTAGAAAGTATTGATTATTCCATGGTTCCAATTCTGAAAGAAGTTTTTTGAAATATCTGACTATAATTATAATCTCTTAACATTTTGCATATCTCCTATCCCCCTTTATGCATTTGGTTTCTACGTAGTTTTATGCATATTTTCTTTTGAATTGTGCCTATTAAAGTTATCTAATATCTACCTTGGTCATATTTTTTTTTATTTTTATTATTTCTTTACCATTTCATTTCTTAAAATTTTTTTTCAACGTTTTTATTTATTTTTTGGGACAGAGAGAGACAGAGCATGAACGGGGGAGGGGCAGAGAGAGAGGGAGACACAGAATCGGAAACAGGCTCCAGGCTCTGAGCCATCAGCACAGAGCCCGACGCGGGGCTCGAACTCACGGACCGCGAGATCGCGACCTGGCTGAAGTCTGACGCTTAACTGACTGCGCCACCCAGGCGCCCCTACCATTTCATTTCTTAAATTTCCTTAAACAATATAAAGATGAGGCTTTTAAACAACTAACTGGCATACTTTTTTTAGGGGAATTTAACAATGAGCACTTATATCTTAAGTAACGTTCTGTTTCGGAGTCTATGCCTCCCTGTCTCTCTGCCTTCCCCCCTTGTACTTGTACTTGTACTTTCAAAAATAGACATTAAAAAATTTTTAAAAAGTTCTGTTTTCAAATTTCCATTGATATTAATAAAGTCGATCTGTATGTGCAGGCCTATCTTTGAGGGAAAAAATGTCTTCTAATATTAGAGTTATCTTTGTTCTACTTTCTGGAACACTTTATATTAAGGTTTCCTGATTCTAGTTTCTAAAACTCTAATGTTTTGTTTTTCTTCAGGAATTTCCTGGCTTTGATATATTCACTCCTTGTTCATCTAGTTCAGCGGTTGATAATCTACAGCACAAAGGTCAAATCTAGCTCCCTGCCTGTTTGTGTAAATAAAGTTTTATTAGAGCATAATCATGCTCATTCATTTTTGTATTACCTAAGACTTTTCTTTAGGATTGTAGAGTCATGAGACAGACCTTATGGCCAGCTCAGGTGAAAATATTTATTATTTGGATTTTTACTGAGACATTTCCAACCCCTGATTAAAATCACTAATTAAATTGTGTTCAGGGCAAACAGAATAATCCTTAGGAAATGAATTTCCAAAGCTCTCAGAAAGCTCTAATAATTTAAATTTAATGTTGTTGTTGTTGTTGTTTATCTGGCTCTATTTTACCAGGAGTTAATATTACCTCCTGAAGATCCACTTATAATTTTTCTCTGTCTGCTAGCCCTCTTTAATCTTATTTTATTCTTTTCTTACCCATGAGTCTAGTCAACCTCGTGGCTCAGGTGAAGCTTATAAGATAGCTTCACTAGTAACAGACATTAAAGCAGAGGCGACAATGCACGCAGCAGCTGCTGGTGTTATGTTAAAAGGTCAGACAAAAGGAGAGTTTCTAAATGGATTTGGGATAGGTGAAAAATTAGTAGTAGGATACAGGGTCTCAGGAACTCATAATTTGCGGTGGGATAGCATCCACTTCTGGAAGTCATAAAGGTCTTTATTGTCTCTTGCATGAACATGGTGTTGACCATGGTCCCCTTCCTTCTTTTATTTCTGAAGTTCTTTGAAAATCTGGAATGTAATGTTGATGTTCTTAGAGTCTTGCATATAAGGCGTAGGACTTCCCTCTTTGATTACCATTGGTCAAATCACTCATAAATGTATCGCCACAATATGTAAGATGGGAAATGTCCATGGCAAACAGTAGCATACATTCTAGATCAAGAT
Organism: Prionailurus bengalensis; assembly: GCF_016509475.1. Taxonomy (NCBI): domain Eukaryota; kingdom Metazoa; phylum Chordata; class Mammalia; order Carnivora; family Felidae; genus Prionailurus; species Prionailurus bengalensis. Next base: position 225,307,270 of record NC_057343.1, read on the forward strand.
ATATTTGGTCAGGTTTTACAAATTGCTAAAAAAAAATGGATGGAAGCAGAGGTGGGATATCTTTTAAAAATATTAAAACAGACACATTGAAGAGGGAGCAGCAGATCTAGAAGGATAATTTCCCCAGTCTCCTGCCTGTCTCCCTAACTTCCGTCTATAAATCAAGCACAGAATTCTTGAATTAGTGAAGCGGCTGCTGGGAGCAGGTGGAAATGAAGGATTGGTCCACGTTGGACTATTTGGACAGAAAGGGTGAGTGTATTTTCTTTGGTGTGAATGTAGAACTGGGCTAGAGATCCCTCGTGAAATAATCAGAATCCCACAATTCCCAAAGAGCACTTGACCTAAAGAGATCCATGGATCCCAGACAAGGAAGGCACACCAATCTTTGTGTGTGATTGTACATCAACATGCTCGTGATCTCCAGGCTCACAAAGCATCTCCAGGATCCTGTTAAACCTGTGGTTCATATTCCACCTTAACCCCTAGCATGGGTTAGTATAAGGCTTTGAAAAAATATATATATCATGAACACAATGTAAGGCTAGCTTTATGTTAAATATCAGGGATCCAAAGAAAAAATAAAGTAAAATTTAAAAAGATACAAATGTGATCTACAGAAACCACATGGAATAGACACACATCTAGAGTCACATTTTAATGTTCTGTGATGTGCTGCAGTAAATGTTTGCTCAGGTGTTATCAGAACATTGACTTAGAGCTTGACCAAGTCACTAACTTTGCTGAAAAAAAAAATCTGGTGTTTTCATCTATTTTATTTAATTTTCTTTGCCCAGTTTTAAAAACCATGATAAATTCTCAACTACAAGAGAATTTTATTATCTTTCTAATAAAATGGAAGTTAAAGTCTGTGACCATTTGTTATCCAAGATTTTATGTATTTCTCTTTTCATTTGACCTTGGTGGCAAATTTCTGAAGGAAAGGCCATAACCCACAATCTTTATGATCACCTCAAGAAATAAAACAGATCAATATATCAATTATAATTCACTAAATTATTTGTATAGGAGCTCTGAACAAAGCATCCAATAAAATTACGTTTGATAGTGTTTGAGAAATTTGGGCAGAAATATAAGGAAAATTTCTATGCCTGTTATGGAAAGCCAGAATTTTATTTAACTTTGTGTTCATGGGTGAGACAGATCACATTTACCCTTTTAAGTAAATTAAATTCTCATGTCTTGATTTGTACAAGGTAACAGAAAAAAAAAAAAAGATGGGATTATTTTGATGGCTTTTTCTTTCTGCCTGGAAGGAATGAATCATTTAAAGTATGAGATCAAAAAGAAATACTACAAATAGAATTTGTAAAGAATGGAAATAATAGGGTCATTGTTTCCATAAACCAGAGGAAAACACTCTTTTTAAATGTTGTGAAGTTCTCAGTAGTTTTAAAAATAAAGTGAAAACTAAATCATATTGACTTCATAGCCTGCAGTAGAAACACACTGAGCCTTAAATATTAACATTTGGTGCCATTTCTTGTCCTATTAATGTTACAGTGAAGACCGACTTCAACTAATCTGTCTTCACATAGTTCAATTTTACAGTATAATTCCAGATAAATGGAGGAAAATGAGCTAAATATCCGTACACCAACTTTTTCTCAGCAATGATTTATTTCTCTAATAAAAAGTAACCAGTATTCTCTATTTTGAACAAATATGATATAAAATAACCTAAAGTACAAAAAATGAAAAAAAAAAGGAAAAAAGGCCAACAGATTGTATACAGGAAATGGTTTTGGTATCATAAGTCTAAGAATCTGAGGAACTGAAGTTCAGTTCAATCTACACTTGGGTGAAGTGGCCCAAGAACCCTAGGGGTAAAACAAAAACTTATTACTGCTAGAAAATGGAGTTGGCTGTACTGTTTCATTTTAGTGAGAATTTGTTAGACATGATAAAGTATACACCATAAACGATTGTGCTATCCTGATTATCGAGACTATAGTTCTGGTTGTTCTTTAAAATTGTAGAACAAACAGAATTATGTGCTCCTTCTAGTCAGTAGCAATTCTTTTATAAAATCGTGTTAAATTTGGATTGTCTTGTTTTTTATTGTCACGGATATTCATCGTCCCACATATATAAGCAAAAAAGAAGGATGTTTGCCAATTTGTTTAGTCAGCATGCATATTTTAATTAATATTCTTCTCTCTCTACCATTTAGTGTAATGTATGCATAACATGTTCATACAAATAAGCTAAATATAAGTATACAAGTTTTCTGTTGCCGCCATAACAAATTGCCACAAACTTGCTTAAAACAAGGTATATTTATTACCTCACGGTTCTGACAGGATTAGCAACTCAAATCTTGGTGATGGAAGGGCTGCATTCCTTCTGGAAGGCTGTATTTAGATTCTTATTTCCTTGTTGGCTGTCAAATGTGGGCCCTCCTTAGCTCCTAAAAGCCACCATCTTGTTCAGCTTGTGGCATCCATCTTCATCTTCAAGTACATGATAGTGAGTTGAATCCTTCCCTTGCTTCAAATCTCTCCTGCCTCTACTTCCGTCTCTGTATTTCTTTTACCTACTTGTTCCTCTCTGCCACTTCTATGAGCTCATGAGATTACTTATATTGAACCTAGGCAAATAACCCAGAACAACTTTCTACCTGAAGGTCACCTTAATTCTTTTTATTATTATTATTTATTTTGTTTCATTTACATCCAACTTAGTCAGTATATGGTGCCACAATGATTTTAGGAGTAGATTCCTTAAGGCCTCTTACCCATTTAGTCCATCCCCCCTCCCACAACCCCTCCAGTAACCCTGTTTGCTCTCCATATTTAAGAGTCTCTTATGTTTTGTCCCCCTCCCTATTTTTGTATTATTTTTGCTACCCTTCCTTTATGTTCATCTGTTTTGTATCTTAAAGTCCTCATATGAGTGAAGTCGTGTGGTATTTGCCTTTCTCTGACTAATTTTGCTTAGCATAATACCCTCTAGTTCCATCCACGTAGTTGCAAATGGCAAGATTTCATTCTTTTTGATTTCCAAGTAATACTCCATTGTATATACATATATATATATATATATATATATATATATATACCACGTCTTTATCCATTCATCCATCCATAGACATTTGGGCTCTTCCCATACTTTGGCTAAGTATGATAGTGCTGCTATAAACATTGGGGTGCATGTGCCCCTTCGAAAAAGCATACCTGTACCCCTTGGATAAATACCTAGTAGTGCAATTGCTGGGTCATAGGGTAGTTCTATTTTTAATTTTTTGAAGAACCTCCATATTGTTATCCAGAGTGGCTGCACCAGTTTGCATTCCCACCCACAGTGCGAACGAGATCCTCTCTCTCCACATCCTTGCCAACATCTGTTGTTGGGGGTCACCTTAATTCTACCTGCAAAGCTAATTTTGTCATTTTAAGTGACCTATTCACAGGTTCCAGGGACTAGGGTATGGACATCTGAGAGAGGGACATTATTTTGCCTACCACAACAAATTTCTTGAAATTGTTAAGACTTCTTGAGAATCTAGCTTCAGATTTAAGAAAGAGAAATTTGTCGTTTAATCTCTTTTAACAAGCAATTTGGACAAGCAACTTACTTTTCCAGAGGCTCAATTTATACACTGATAGAGACTTACATCTATCTCATAAAGTGGGTTTGAATAAAATAAGTTCTTGAAAAGTCCTAGCGTAAGATGGCAGCACAGAGGAAAAAAAAATCATTTTCTCATTTCTACCTTCCTCAATCTTTTCCTTTCCCATTCCTTAATGTGTGTAGTCCCCAGAAAATACTTTTTCTTCTTCTCTTTTTTTTTTATCCTAACAAAGCTCTGTCAAAGCCTATTAATTCACAAAGCTGGTTGGTCTCTTCTCAATGGCCCAAAGTTAGGTACAGTTTGATATCAAACTGAACACATAATTTAACTTCTGTCTTCCACTTCTATCTATCTCCTTCATTTGCTTCTTAAGGAATGACATTATCCCATGACCCAAGGCTATTCGTGACATTTTCCCCTCCATTACCAGTCTTTGTCAGTTGAATCTCCATACATACTACCAAATAAGCTTTTTCATACTTATCCATTTCTATGACTGTTGTCTTATACTGGACTTCTATCTTGGTTCTCTAAACTTTTACTATTATTGCTCAATAACACGAATAAATTTAAAGAATGGTTTTAGTACCTGAATTGTTTGACTTCTCAAGATTATTCAACACTTTTGGCCACTCTGTCCTCCAAAAAGTCACATTGGCCTCTATATACCAAGATATCCTGCCTCCTTCTTCTATCATGCCTTGCTCTTGTGATGGTTAATTCTGTGAGTCAACTTGGCTAGATTATGAAGGCAAGATTTTGGTAAAACATCATTCAAGATGTTGCTGTAAAATTTTTTTTGTCTATTTGTTTTTTAGACATAATTAAGTTCACAACCAGTTGACTTTGAGTAAAGCAGAACACTCTCTGCAGTATGGGTGATCATCATCCAAAACAAAGGAGGTTTCCCAAAGAAAAATAAATTCTATGTTCAGAATGCAACAAAGAAATTCTGTTTTCAGCCTTCCAACTAAGACTGCAACATCAGCTCTGAAACAAATCTCCAGCCTATTAGCCATAATGAAGATTTTAAACTTGCCAGCCTGCAACATTTGCTTGTAACATTTTTTTAATTAGTCATTTTATTTTCATTTTTTTATATATATTTTTAGTGTTTATTTATTTTTGAGAGGGAGAGAGAGAGACAGAGCGTGAGTAGGGGAGGGGCAGAGAGAAAGGGAGACACAGAATCCAAAGCAGGCTCCAGGCTCTGAGCTGTCAGCTGTCGATGCGGGGCTCGAACCCACGAACTGTGAGATCATGACCTGAGCCGAAGTCAGACGCTCAACTGACTGAGCCACCCAGGTGCCCCGAAATTAGTCATTTTATTTTTATTTTATTTTTATATCATGTTTTTGAATATATTTCCTTGAATCAGTTTGTTAAAACATCTATCTGTCTGTCATCTATCATCTATCCAAAAATAACATAAACACATAAATATATGTTGTTATACAATAAGGTACATAATTTCCCCAAGTAAGAAAAGTGACAAAGCTGGCTATATCTTCTAGAGACAAATAAATATAGTCTTGAAAGTTAAAAGGGAATTTTTTCTCATTTTTCCAACATTTCAATCACCAATTCCCATTCCTGTTGATTCAAACACCAAAATATCTAAAAATTATTTACCTCTGCCATCACTTCCATCACTTCTGACATAATCGTCGTCTATCCTAATCTGAGCTTTTAACAACTTGTACTAGATCCATTCATTTTTTTTCTCTTTTAATTCATCTTTCTTTTTATAGTATCTCTTTGACCTCAGAGAAATTCTAAATGCTTCCTAGCCTTCTCCAGTCTCATTCCTCCCTGTTTTCCCTATCATATTCTACTAATTCAGTCATTACTACTTATTCTCTTCTTAAGGTCTTCTCTTGTGCTATCCCCTTTGCTTGGGACACTCTTTTTTCCCACTACCTACTTAACTTCTACTGAAATTTATAATTCACTATTTATTTTATATATTTAGATCAGTCTTTAGGTTATTCTTTCTCATTGTATTCTTTATTTCTGTTTGTTTTTATCATTCATCAGATTTCATCTATTTAAGTATTTCTCTGCCCTTCTAGGGTATAAACCTTACAAAGACAGAGGTTGAGTCTATCTTATTCTCACCTGTATTCCTGTGGCTAGCACCAATTACTAAATATGTTTGGTGCTGAATGCACCTTTGTTCAAAAATGAGCTAATACACGGATGAATATGCTTCTCCTGATTTCTTCTAGGGTGATTCTCTTCAGTTTCGCCTCTACTCTGTTGTTAGATTCACTGTCCTTGAAAATAACATTTAAGATACCAACCCTCTGATTAAAATCATTCTATGGCTCTCCATCTATTTAAGGATAAAGTTTACATAGCTTACTATGACACATTTGACCCTTGGTTTAAATTAGAAGAAATACAAATTTAAATAATAAAGAGCCCTACAGCACCATTTTTTAACCTTGTAATTCCAATAAAGATAAATCAGACAAAATAAATAACAGAATTAAAATTATGAATATAGCATGGGTTCTTAATAGATTCTTCTGAACTCAAACAACTTTCCTAGGCACTGAGGACCCAGAAACGTTCCCAGATCTGAGGAATCATGGAGTAGAGAAAGTTTTTGTCTTAATTTCCTTTGTCTTTAACTTTTCATCTTTATCCTTCACAGTTTATCTTTATTCTTCTAAGATTATCTGTTAGTTGAGAGATGAATAACCAGTAATAGGTAACCATGATACTTCCCTGGCCTTGTCTATCCACCATCACCTCCTGCCTTCTTTGATGACCTTGCTGCCTGAACACAGAGAGCCAGCCTTGCCCTAGCTATCTCTTCGGCATTAGTACCAAACTGAAGGCAGTTTCATCATATTCTGTCATTCATTCAACAAATATTAATCAAATGTCTACTTCATATCAAATAATATTCTATGCTTGAGATACTTTATTAAATAAGAGATTCCCTCCTAGGTTGTAAACTTTGCATTTTAGTATCACGCATAAATATCTTACATAGACTAGTATCTTTTCATAAAATAGAGTTCCCCCAATTCTGCCTAGGTAACCCAATACCACCTTCAAAATTCAGCTTAAACATGATTCATGGGAAATCTAGCACATCTGTTCCTTCAATCCAATGCAAAGCATTATAATAACACATAGTATGCATAATTGTAATTACTGAACGACCTTTCCACCCAAGACTGTGATCCTTCTGTGTGAAGACTGTCATCATCACCATCATATCTACAAGCTCCATCCCTGCCTCAGATAAGGCTTTTTATTGAAATTATAGACAACAGTATATCACCTTTAAGTTCTATATTTATTCCTTGTCAAGGTCATGGGAAAAAGCGAGTGGTACAGATAGCTTCGGTTTATGGACTACTAAGGGAAATGTTAAACGTGTGTGTCTTATTTGTGGGATAATAGTAATAGAAGTATCTTTAATAAGACTGAAACGTGTTTTTAATAGACCTAGTTTGAACAGAACCTAATTTGAGACTATAAAGAAGAAGAATTTTCCTTTTACCCCTCATCTTTCTGGTAGAATGTCGTTAAGATCAAAGCTTTTTGTGTTTTGTTTCCCCATGGATGCCTATGTTGGTATTTTTATCATAGACTATTAGTTCTTATTATAGACTTGTAGACATAATAGTTGTGACTTCTTCTCAAGTGTTTGAAGGCTGAATGAAAGACTAACTCTCTAGACATTTCCTAATGAGCAGGGAGATGTATACATAAAATTCTCCTTTAGCTGACTCAGTTTTGTAAGTTCACATCTTCATTTTATAGTCTCATCTAGCAGATTAAGGTATAAATCAGCATAATAGAGGGGGCAGGAAGTAGATGGGTAATTTCAAGAGGGTTTCACTTTTATCTTCCCCAAGGGTAGAATTGATCCATTCATCATGAGCTAAATTTTCTATGTCTACTATCAAAATATGGTTCAACTGGTAAACCTAAGTAATGAGATCCATATTTCAGGATCTGGGGAAACTGTACAGTTTAAGCAAAGGAATCAGCTCACTTTAGCTCATCAGTATCCATGGTTGAGGTCATTTTGTTTCTGCCTGTTTTCTGTAAAATAAACAGATATAAATGTCCAACTAGTTTCCCACTACCTAGTGACAGTACGCTAAAATCATTAGTGTTTTGCCCTGGTGATTATCCACCTCAAATTAAAACCATAGTTGAGTAACAAAGTTGACCTGTTGATACTAAGAACATATATACATCACAAGCAGTATAGCTGTTAAAAACACGGAGTCAAACTGAATAGGTCCAAATCCTGGCTCCACCCCATATAGACCTTGTGATTTTGCATACATCACTTAGTCTTCTTAGGCTTAGTTTCTTCACCTATAAAAATTTATGAGATTAAAGAAACCTCTATGATAGAATAAAGTGAGGATTAAATGAAGTAATGGGTGGGAAGTTTACGGCAGAGTGCTCATAACAGAAAAATACACAATAAATATAGAACTTTATGATGTAAGCTATGAATATTAAAACAGAACTGGGGGTGCCTGGGTGGCTCTGTCGGTTAAAGGTCAAAATCTGGATTTCAGCTCAGGTCATGATCTTGTGGTTTGTGAATTCGAGCCCCATGCTGGGCTGTGTGCTGACAGCGAGAAGCCTGTTTAAGATTCTCTCTCTTCCTCTCTCTCTCTCCCTCTCTCTCTCTCAAAATAAATAAACATCAGACAAACCAGAATTGAAGTAAACTTGTTGAATCTTCCTAATCTGCTAATATATCCTGGTGAAGTGACAGCTCCTTTGAAATGTTTGTCATTTCTAGAGGAGCCTGGGTGGCTGAGAGTCAGTTAATCATCCAACTTCAGGTCAGGTCATGATCTCACGGTTCATGAGTTTGAGCCCTGTGTCAGATTCTGTGCCAACAGCTCATAGACCTGAGCTTGCTTGGGATTCTATGTCTCCCTCTGTCTCTGCCCCTCCCCTACTTGCTCTCTCTATTTCTATCTCAAAATTAAATAAACATTAATTTTTTTTAAGTTAATGTTTTTCACTTCCAGACTTTGCCAATAAGAATCCAATACTTACTAATATTAAATGTCTGAATGAGACTCTTTAGAGGAAAAAACAAATATTACTGGTGGTGATATAACCTACTTATAGATGGCTGTCAATCCTGGTCTATCTAAGACAATCTAGATTAATGTCTGTTGCAGGGTATAATAATTAATAGAGTGTTTTAATATTCTAAATAAAATCTTGTTTGGATAACAAATTATACGGTCACACTAATTATAAAAAACATAGAACCATGTTAACATTCTCTAAGCTCTCAATTAGTTTTACTCTTGCTGTAGCACATATTCCATAGGTAGATTGAAACAAACTATAAGAAAATTATCAATTTGTTTATTATTCAGCAAATCAATTGGTCATGTGACTAGTTAGGTTGATTATGATTGATTGCATTATTATTGGCAGTCTAATTTCCATAAAGGGATTCCAAATCAAACATTCGGAGTCACTATACCTCCAATTCATGAACCCACAACTTACAACAAAAATTTCATTAAATTTTAACTTTATTCTACTAATAGGGGAATGATTTTTGTTTGTTTGTTTTAGTAATGGTGACCTAGGATGAAAGGAGATATTTCAAAATCACATTTCTATGGTAATGAGGCTAATGCATTAATTCAATGTGAAAAGCTCGATATCTAGAGTTGGTTTTAGATTCGTGAGTTACATTATATTGCTATTAATCAAGTCCTCCTGTTTTTTGTTTTTTGTTAGAAAATTAAATGATTGTATTCTGTATTTATGTGCATGAACACACCTGTTTCATGTTTTAAGAGAGTAAGAGGACCGTAATGTATGTTGGGAGGCAATTCTCCACGGTTCTCTTGCATTTCTGCATATCATATGACCAGAGACACTAACTGGCTTTTTCTAGACTATCTTCTCATGAATGTTTGTATAATGAAGCAGTGAGGAGCCATCCCTGTTGGGCCCTGTCTAAACTATAAAATCATGACAAATGCTTGTGGATAATTTAGGTCAGTGGTTAGCAAATATTTATGCAAAAGTGTGTATGTGAGGCACATATGATCTTTGTTTTTGTTTGTTTATTTTACAATCCATCCTCTAAAAAATGTAAAATTTTCCTTATAGGTAATATATCAAGAACCTTCAGGCAGAGGTTAACCCATGGGTCACAGTTTGCCACCCTCTGCTTTAAGCCACTAAATTTTAAGGTTGTTTGTTATGCAGTAATCCCTAGCCAAAACAGACTATACCATCTAATCATCAGATTATGTTCTACCTGATGCACTTGTTAAAATGTTTCTTGTGGATTATTGTGTCTGTGCACCTACCTAAACTGAGTTTTCACACCCGGCTCAAGTTTCTCATCCGCTTCCATGAAATCACTGCCACTTTTTCCTCATCTAACCCAATAGGAATTTTAAAACCTTCTAGGTTAAAGATGCTTTTACCTTTGCAATAAAAAAATTGGTAAGTTAAATAAATAAGAAAAATGGCTTGTTATTCTAACAGATTTGTTTTACACTGTAACACCGCATCTCATTTTTCACAAATCTTCAACGCAGCATTTTCTCTTTTGATTTCAATCATTTAGATATGTATATTTTCAAACTATTATCCGCAGGTGCCCACCACATTCACTTGTCCTCTTTTGTATGTTATCTCTGTTAATGACATCACCTTCCTTGATTTTCTCAAGCTAGAAACATAAGGGTCCTTTAACGCTCAATACTTCCCTCTTACTCCACAGAGTTAAGTGATTATCTTTTCGCTACATATGATTTATACTTCTTCTTCATCATCCCAACTGCCACATGGACTTTCATTTAATCCTTCACTGTCCGTAAACTGAACTTTGTCATATATTATCTCAGGCCACCAAATGTGGATGCAACACAAAAATTCATATGAACTTGCTTGAAAATTCTGAATGTTAATGAAAGGAGATTCCAATCCTAATTTGTTAAACTTGGCTAAGATCAACTATACATTGATTAGATTTGGTATCTCTCACAAGAAACCTTTTTTCCACTTTCTTTTCCATCTTCCTGGTTATTACTTAAGTCTGCTTTTCATCTATTCACTATTATGCACCACCTCTCTCACACAATCCAGGAAGTTCTTAGACATTAAACAATGGAAATTTTTTGTTGTTGTTGTTTATGTAATTTTTCTCTAGACAAAAGTATAAATACTTTTTATTATTTTTATTTTTATTTTATCCCAGTCTTCAAATCCATTCATTTAAAGTCACTCCCATGCTAATTATTTTTCTTTTTATTATATAGATAGTTACCCAGCCACCACAAAGCCCTGTTGCCTAAGGTATAAAGTCTTACTCTAGAGCTCAAAATGCATGCTATTTCTTGAACCTTGAACTGCCCCCAATGTAGTTTAACAATTAAGCCTATTACTCTTCTCTGAATGATTCCTAAACACCAAACGTGATTACTTCTTTAATACGCCTCAAATAAACCATTTTCTCCCAATCCTTTCACAAATGGATTCATTTTTCTGTTTTACTTTCACCCCACCCCCTTTTCTTCACTTATCCAACCCTGACAATTCAGTCTAAACGTAACCTCCAGACTCCGACTCATTGGCTCAGTTGGTTGAACATACAACTTTGGCTCAGGTCATGATCTCCTAGTTTGTGAGTTAGAGACCCACATCAGCTTCTGTACTGACAGTTCAGAGCCTGGACCCTGCTTCAGAATCTGTGTCTCCCTTCCTCTACCCCTCCCCTGCTCACTCTCTCTCTTTCAAAAATAAATGAATATTAAAAAAAAATAAAAAAAATAAAAAAATAACTTTAAGCTCCTTTTATATAAGCCTTCTTGAGCACTTATGCTTTTTAAATATTTTTTAAAATTTTTAATGTGTATTTTTTGAGAGAGAGAGAGAGAGAGACAGAGCATGAGCAGGGAAGGGACAGAGAAAGAGGAAACACCGAATCCAAAGCAGGCTCCAAATCTGTGCAGGCACAGAGCCTGATGTGGAGCTTGAACTTACAAGCCATGAGATCATGACCAGAGCCAAAGTCGGACGCCCAACCAACTGAGCCACCGAGGTGCCCCAATTTTAACCTCCTTTTAAAAACTGCCAGGCCACATATGAGTTGAATTGCTCCATTGGCGTTGTTTCCACTATATTCTTTGCATTTCTTATGTCAATTCTATATTCTGATTAGATTTTGATTTCCTCAAGGAAAATAGCAGTGTAGTATTTACAGATCTTTGCACTGATATTACTCACAGGTTCTCTCTTAATGGAAGAACTGATGAATTTTTCGCCCCTCAAATATCAACTTGTCTTGGTCAAGTTGTTAAAAAAAAGGACACTGCATTCTTACTGATGTCCTATAAAAGTGGAATTAATAAACTATTGTTTTACACTAAAGTCAAAAGTAAAATAAAATACAAAGTGAATTACTCAGGTACTCTTTCTTCATAAAAATTCTCCGTTTACACTAATGAATGTCAAATGTTCCACAAACTTGATTTTTTTCCCCTCAAACTTAGATTCTACCTGGCTTCAGTGGCTACCTGTATAGTGCCTGTTATTATAAAGTAATTTTAAAAAATTCTAAAATCACTGTGAATCAGTAATCTCCTTACTATAGTAAGGAGAATCCTAAAATACTCCCGGCATCTCTCTCCCCTGATGATACACATTATATAATCCTCCTCTCTTGAGCGTGGGCAGGAGCTGTGACCTGCTTCTAACAATCGAATATGGCAAGGTGATTGGGTATCACTCCCATGGTTAAATCTTACACGACGTAAAACTCTGTGTTAGCAGAACAGAGACAGAAAGTCTCCTGCTGACCCGGAAGAAGTAATCCAGCAGGCTGTGAACTGCCTGTGAAGATGGCCCCGTGGAGAGGAGTTGTGGTTGATCTTTAGACGTTGAGGGCCACAGTCATATCTAGCCACAAGGAAATGAATTTTGCCAACAAATCTGAGGGAATCTGGAAACAGATTATTTCCCAGTTGAGTCTCCAAATGAGAATGCAGCTCATTTAGCCACTTTAGTACAACCATATGTGACCGTATGCCAAGGACCAGCTAAGCTATGCCTGGATGCCTCACCCACACATACTGGGAGATACTAAATGTATTTTGTTTTTGGCACTAAAATTTTAGCAATTTGTTTTGGAGCTTTAGAAAATTAATACAGATTAGCAACAGGATTCGAATACATATACTCTTAGGTTTTAAAGTTAGGTGCAATCCCCTTCTTTAGATTTGAGCCAATGCAGAATTTTTTTAATGCTGCGGTAAAAGAATTTCAGAACACGTAGCCTCCCAGACGCTATTCAAGGATTAGTTCAATGGCTTTTAATCTCCACTCAAAATATTATTTAAATATATTCATATTTTGCCATTCTTTTCAGGTTCCGGCCTATAAGATTTTTCCCCTTTTCCTTTGTTTTATTGTTTTTGACCCTTTATTGTTGAAGCTTACTTACTCTAAAGCTAAGTGATCCTAGCAATGGATTCACACTAGCATGTTTTTTATAAAATATGCAAAAGTAAAGATTTTAACCACAATTGCTTAAGAATGGTGTCTCCTTTAACTTTGGCCTCTAGTCTGCACAGTCCTCTCTTGCAGGTGATTTTGAAGTAGCTGTAGTTATTTTGGGAATTCAGCTATCAGAAGGTGATTTGGGGCACAGTTAGTATTTACCCCAATATATTTATGTTCAGAGTAGCTTCCGTATAATTTAAAGCTATTGCCAACCTTCCTTAGGTTGGAATGTCTTCCAGAAACACTTTTATGGCCTGGACTTCTGACTCATATAAAGTTGTGAAACCAAAGATTTGCACAATATGTCCTTATACCACTCATTCTCTTCATCTTATCAGAGAAAAAGCTGCTTTCACGATACCTAAACTTGTTGGCTCTTGCTACCTTGCAATTTTTAATATATTTTTATTTAAAATTCATCTAGCTGCCAATTTGGATTTTTTTTTTAGTGTGATGAGATTATCTGCCCACTATAAAGCTGTTCAGGCTTTGCAATATGGGAATAAAACCACTTTAAACATTCTAATATTTTCAAAATTTAAGAAGTGAGACCCAAACACAAATAAAATGCTAAAGTTTATTCCAAAAGTTGATATAACTCAAATATGTCATTCAACTTCCATTCTAAAAGACATTTTGGAATCTTTTCGTAAAACACAAGAGAAATAACAGATGCTTGATTTGGACACTTACGAAGGGTATCTCTTTTGTTGGATTAATATTTGTTTATTGAAGAACTGAGAAAAATTTAGGTTAAAAAGCAAGTAGGATGTGAAGCGATAAGGATAAATATAAATGACAAAATAGAAAATATTTCAATATTAAGAAGTAAATTGTAACAAAACTAGGTAATATTAAGTACAGCAATTCATTAAAAAGAGATAAATTCCAAAAATTATTAATAAATAAGGTCTGAGTTTTATGAATCCATTTACATAAAAAGAACATATAACAAATTTTTTTTTAATTTTTTTTTCAATGTTTTATTTATTTTTTTGGGACAGAGAGAGACAGAGCATGAACGGGGGAGGGGCAGACAGAGAGGGAGACACAGAATCGGAAACAGGCTCCAGGCTCTGAGCCATCAGCCCAGAGCCCGACACGGGGCTCAAACTCACGGACCGCGAGATCGTGACCTGGCTGAAGTCGGACGCTTAACCAACTGCACCACCCAGGCGCCCCACAAAAATTTAAATGTATTGTTTATTTGGCACATAATACCAGCACCAATGGCAGTAACATAAAACTAAGAAAATGTTATCTCCATAAAGATACTAAAGACAAAGTAGTTAATGAGTGAATACTTAAAATTAGTCACCAAAGAAGTTTTAAAATACCTTGAATCTTACAGTTCATAAATCAAAAATGTTTATAGAGATTCCCCCAAATTTAACACTTTAAAAAATTATGATGTTATAAAAAATTATGAGGCCCAAAGCTACTTTTCTAAATAACCAATAATATTAATAATAAAAATATATATCAAATATACTAAAAAACAGGCTGAAATATTTTTCTCGTTCCTTTAAAAAACATAAAACGCTTTTATATTAAGGGATGATCATAGTATGTAGCCAATAATATGATAGACAAAACTAATATAGAGGCATGTCAGGCAGTTGGTTAATAAAAATATGCTATTTTGGGGGCACCTGGGTGGCTCAGTCACTTGAGTGACTTGACTCTTGATTTCTGCTCAGGTCATGATCTCACAGTTCCTCGAACTCCACATTGGGCTCTGTGCTGTTAGCATAGAGCTTGCTTGGGATTCTCTCTCTTTTTTTCTCTCTTTTAATGTAAATAAATAAACTTTAAAAAAATTGCTATTTTTTCTAGCTTTTGAATTTTGATCCTTTTAAAACTTAATGTGTTGTGATTTCCTTCCTCATATAAAATATATAGTCCCTTTCATAATACTTTTGTAGTTTTTCTTAAAAGGTTCCTCTTATATACCATTGAACCTATATCAACCTTGGTGTACAAAGTGAAACAATGTTTTCCTCATAACTACATGTCTTTTCTAAAGTAGGAGGCAGTGGATGTTTTTATGTTTTGTCTTTGAGCAAATACAGTTAGTGGTAAGGACATCCAGTAGGTGATTCATTCCCTCCTTCCAAGGCAGGTCATTTGTTTTCTGGCAATCACATTACATAAAGGACAGGACAGTTTTTGAACAGAGGGTTCTGAAGAGAACTTTACAAGTTTTTAATGTCCCATCTGTTGCAATAACGTGAAAGAAAATGGATGACAGGATTCGACAATGATTTACTTGAGCTTAATATTTAACAGTCACTGTTGGGGTTTCTTTTTATTTTATTTTTCTTTCTTTCTCTTCTCTTTCTTCTCTTCCTTTTCTCTCTCTTTCTAAAGGAGGAGAATAAGTAAATTTCTTGAACTCTCTTGAGTCATTTATACTCTTAAACTAGTGTTAACGGATATACTAGAGAATTCTGTGAAACAGCATCAGAAAAGTCAGACCCAATTTCTGCAAAAGCTATGGCCCCATGAATTCTTGAGTAAATAGAGAAGGCAACAAACAGCTTGTTAGTATTTATTGATCATATTGTATTCATTTGTGTCAGCCAGATTTAGATCCAAAAGGAAATATTTACGATTACTGTTTTTTGGGGCATCTTCATTGGTATATAGTTTACATGTGATAAAGTTCATCTGGAGAGGTGATTTCTCTGATCACAGAGGTGATCAGTTCACCGATTTTAAGTAAATTTGTGGAATGATGCAACCATGATCATAATTTAGCAACACCTCCCCATCACACCCCCCACACCCCCACGCCTTTGCCTTCATCAGTCATAGGGAACAACTAGTCTGCTATCTTCCCTAATAGCTTTTGGATATTTCATGTATAGAAAGAATCAGACTATGTCATCTTTTGTGACTAACCTCTTTCACTTATCATAATGTTTATCCTTACTGTAGCCTGCAACATCCTTTCTATTGCCAAATAATCATATTCCTATATGTAGATATATAACATTTTATCAGTTAATCAGTTAATGGACATTTGGGCTCTTTCCAATTTTTAACTATTAAGAATAATGCTGCTGTGAGCATTTATATACATGTTTTCGTGTTGGATGTATGTTTTCTTGTCTATTGAGCATGTGCTTAGGATAAGAACTGCTGTATTATATAGCAACTCTATTTTTAAACTACCTGTTTCCCAAAGGAGCTGTATGGATTTACTTTTCCACCTGCAATCAATGTGGGTTTCAATCTCTCTACATCCATGTCAACACTTGCTACTGTCTGTTAGTGCTTTCTGCATTAACAGAACCAAGAGGATATAAAAGGTGTTTTAGTATGAGGAATTTGCTTACACAATTATAGAAGCTGAAACCCCCTACGATCTGCTATCTGTAAGCTGGAGACACAGGGTAACCTGTGGTATAATTCAGTCTTGAGTTTCGAAATCTGGAAACAAAGGCAGCACATGATGTCAAGCCCAGTCCAAGGGCAGGGGCAGATGAGATGTCTTAGCTCAACAGTGAGTCAGGAAAAAAAGAGGTGAATTCCAACTTCTTCTGCTGTTTAATCCATTCAAGCCTTCAATGGATTGGTTTATGCCCACTTATATTGGGGAGGCAGTCTACTTTACTGAGACCATTGAGTCAAATACTAATCTCACCCAGAAACACCTTTACAGACAAGAAAAAAAAAGGTCTAACCAGAAAATCTGGGTATCCCTGATTCAGTGAGGTAGGCATATAAAAGTAACTATCACATTGTCTCATTTTTAT
Source organism: Prionailurus bengalensis (assembly GCF_016509475.1). Classification (NCBI taxonomy): domain Eukaryota; kingdom Metazoa; phylum Chordata; class Mammalia; order Carnivora; family Felidae; genus Prionailurus; species Prionailurus bengalensis. Next base: position 225,324,163 of record NC_057343.1, read on the forward strand.
AGCCATTCTGGTGAGTGTGAGGAGGAATATCACTGTGGTTTTGTTTCCCCTGTGCCCCCCGACTCACGTTGGGTACCTTTTCATGTGCTTACTGGTCTTTTGTACATTTTTGGATAAATATCTATTAAAATACTTGACATTTTAAATTAGATTTAGATTATTTATCTTTTGTTACTGACCACAACACTTTAATATTTTTATTAATAGGCTCTATTTTTTAGAACAGTCATAGGTCTACAGAAAAACTGAGCAGACGGTACAGAGAATTCCCATATATTCCCATTTCCCCTGCAGTTTCCTCTACTATTAATACCTTACGTTAGTATGGTTAATTCTGTTACCATTAATAAAGAAATATCGATACATTATTATTAACGAAGGCCCATCATTTATTTGGACTTTTTTTTTTTTTTACCTAATGTCTGCAATTTTTGACATCAAAATTAAAGTCACTTTTTAAAACATTTTCTTCTGTGATTCCCCACAACTTCATTACAAAGAAGGCAGCAGAAAGTATTTCTTAAGATTATAATGTAAACAGGACTTTTAATGTACTTGGGAATAGATCTGTAGCTAACGAAGTTTGAATTTTGTAGTCATTTTCATGAACTCCTCTCTTCCAATGTCCTGAGTGATCATGATACTTTTAACTTACAAAAAGTATATATATATAGTTAGTTAGTCAGTTAGTTAGTTAGTTAGAGTTATAAGACACCAAAACCCCCCAAATTTGGATGAACCTCTCAAAATTCTTTATTATTCCATAATGTTAGACAACACCGAATGTTTTAGCATCAAATTTGCCATTGTGTTTTGGAGATTCCACTTACCTATGTCTTAACTGGCAGTAAAGGTAAAATATCCCAATTAGAGAAAACCCATTATTTGGGGCTCAAAAGAGTTATAGGAAAATGTGTCATCTTTTACCCACTAATCATCCCTAACGAGAAATGCCATATACTGAGGAGAAAATGGAGGGCAGGACCCCATCAGATGCACTCTGCTTGCTTGGGTCATACCAATTCTGTTTGAATATTATCACTCCTTATGATTAATATTAGTCCTCTATAGAATAAAGGCACTTCATATGTAATATTCATCAATACACTTTTTATCAGGTTTTTTGAACACATTGTTTCTTACATTATTCATGTCTACTTGAAGACTCTTGTGAGAAATTCCTTCTGAATCTTAGTTGAAGAAACTATAATGCTATAGGGCATATAAATTTATTTTTATCTTATGAATATGGTGAACTGTATGAATTATAAATTTTATGCGATGGTTGCTAGAAAGCCTAGAGCTAAGATATAAGATATTCATCTACTGAGTGTACCTAGATCTATATATCACCTCTTTTTTTTTTTAATTTTTAAGCCTATTTTGAGAAAGAGAAAGAGAGGAAAAATGTGAGTGGGAGAGGGGAAGAGAGAGAGGAAGAGAGAGAATCCCAAGCAGGCTTTGAACTGTCAGCACAGAGCCCAATGCAGGGCTCAGACTCAGGAGCCATGAGATCATGACCTTAAATCACGAGTTGGATGCTTACCCAACGGAGCTACTGAGGCACCCTTATATATCACCTCTTAAGCCCCAACTGTGTTAATCCTTGTTTGTTCATTCATCTTCCTCTGCATCTAGATTTATGGTAGGTAATTTTATTTTATCTTGATATGCTTTTCAAAGTCACCTTAAATATATTTTTGAATATATTGGCATGACTTAACTAAAAGTGTGATATAAAAATATAGGTAATAATTAAATAATGAATACAAAGGAAATTGAGTCATGAAACAAGCCTAGCTTTGTGGGTAACTCTCATTAATTTTCTGGCATAGCTTAGAAGTTGAGAACATTTACCTGAATTCCATTTTGCTGTTGAAAAACAAACAAATCAACAAGCTTCTGATTTTCTGTTTTAGTTAGAAATTTCATGCTATTTCACATTCTAGAACTTGTTTTACTTAAATACTACTTCCAATTCACCCATCAATTTCTATGACCTAGATTTTAAAAGTCGTGATTTATTGATTGATTGTTTTACATACGAAGATCTTTTCACTACAACTCAAGACTCACTTGTCCAGCAATAGGATTAATCTTGAATCAATCCTGAGGAATACTGAAAGGATTATGCTTATAATTTTATTATAATACTTTGATACTATTTGATATAATGCTTTGATACAAAGCATAATAATACTATTATGCTTTGATTTAAATTTATGATTTCAAAAATGTATCAGTATATCCAATGTTATATTAGCACTCTGTATCTGTTTTCTTACCAAAGTTTTGCTTGATTTTCTAATTCATTCGGCTTATGTGGAAATTGAAGTCATCTCTTTAATCCAATCTTTCCTGGTGTCCTGTCCACCCTTACCAAGCCATTTACTTTATTTTTTTTAATGTTTTGTTTATTTTTGAGAGAGAGACAGACAGAATACAAGCAGAGAAGGGGCAGAGAGAGAGGAGACACAGAAACCGAAGCAGGCTCTAGGCTCTGAGCTGTCAGCAGAGAGCCCAACACAGGGCTCGAACTCGTGTACTGTGAGATCATGACCTGAGCCAAAGTTGCTTAACCAACTGAGCCACCCAAGCACCCCATCAGGCTATTCACTCCAAATTAGATTGTTTCCCATACTCCCCACCAGACATTAGATGGTTTGTTCAAAGCATAATCCCAAGAGTTTCCTATTTAGAATACTTTTCTTATCCAGAAATGAGTTGTCTTGTATTCATTGAACCCTTAAAGATTTGCCCCCAAAGTAGATTAGTGCTGTTAGCCCCAGCCCTGTCCTATTTTCATTGCCTTCCCATTGAGCCATACCACTGAGGTTACCACAAGCCCAAAGAATTATGACACTGTCACCAACTTGTTTTTTTTTTCCCTATGGGGAGAATGAACAAATATGGAATGCATTCTAATCATATATATTACTACTTTCAAACAAGAGACAGTGTTTTCATGTAAGATAGGCAAATAATATTCACAAGTTTAGGGAAGCCTGATATTTCATCTCAAAACTCTAGTTAAGGGGCCATGGAATTTATCAAGTTACAGGACCCACCCTGATCATTTGTCATTGTTTTTGTTTTTGTTTCTTTTCCACTTTTGAGGACAAAAGAATCAGTCTCTTTCTTCAAAAAATAAAACTGCAATGGTAATGATCTAGCCCAAGTTCTTCTTAGCTTTTCTATAAAATATGCACATTTGTTCATGGCAGTCCTGCTTCTGTAGAATCTCTGTATCTATTACACAGGAAATTTGGAAATGGTCTCACCACCAAATGGTTGCACAATTTAGTCACTTTTAAAATTCTGAGCCAAACTTAATGATTTTTCAGAGAGAAAATAGCATCGCCAGAGGCTTACTTAGTACTGTCAGGCCAGAGTTGTGTGTTTTTACACTAATGACTAAAAATCAGGGACCCTGTATTTTCGAGACTGAGGGATGAGTCCTAGGAATAAAAACACTCTTACCCATGAAGGCAGGTGTGTGACAAGTAATGGATGACAATATTTCAAGACGGAACAAATACCATGGAGAGGAGATTGATAGATACAAAACCTGTAACAGGCAGATCCTTTATATAGTTTATGTATTGAACATTCCATGGTATTTTTGTAGTATGGATTGTTACAATCATCGTGTTAGTCTGCTGCTATTATGGAAAACTTTTATAATTAATGATCAGAAACTATCCTAATAAATATAAGAGTAGAGAAGGACATTTAATTCAAGGTTGTTAAATACATTATAGCACAGTAAACACTGGAATGGCCACAGACCTGAAAACGATGTGGTGTCATGACAATAATTTGTTCTGGGTGTTCCATCATAAACATGGTCCTTTATAAGGAGTGCACTTTGTGATGGCTATGCTTTGCACAGTATACTCTTAGTAACACAATTAATGCTTACTTTGATATATTAATTCTTAAAATATTTGAGGACCCAGGAGTGTGCAAAACAAATTGGAAGACTGAAATGAATAATATGTTAGTCAAGCTAGACCAGGTAATATTGCAAAAACAAGTATCAGTGGCTTAATTCAGCAGAGGTGTAGTTTTTACTTTTGGCAAGCATAGTCTGAGTTTGGTAACTTACGGTAACTTTTCTCCCGTAATTCAGATGCTTCTGTCATATTGCCCCTCCTCGAAATACGGACTCTTGGACACCACAGGAGCCTAAGAGAGAACTTAGCTCACACTTTTTCTTAGGTGAATCATCCTAAAAATGACACAGGTTACTTTTGCTTACAGCCCATTGGTAAGTACTGGGCAGGTGCCTCACTAACTACTAGGGGCCAAGAAACGTGGGTCGCACAGGTGCACAGAAAACTGAGGGCTAGCAATATAGGTGATACTACTAAACAGAAATCTGAGATGGTTTTCTAAGTGAGGTCCTGTTGGTAATGTGATATCAATTCTATATTGTTATTCTGTCTATCATGATTTTACATTTTATTTTGTATTATAATACATTCTCCGGGAAATTCTTCCAAGGACTCAAGTATTCCCTGATTGAGATATATATTAAATTCTAAACCACACAGTTTAGAGAAATTAAGTTATTTATGTAAGAAATCATAAGATTACATACAGTAATACTAAATACTATCTAGATGTCAAGGCATCTTCTCTTTAATTCTAAAAAACCCATATTTTTACACAGTATTTCCCACCCATATATTATACAGAGATGGGACAGAATTAGGTATATAATAAAGAGGCAGTGATGAACCAGATTTAAAACCAGTCCGAGGCAACTGTTATTTCTCTCTGTAGTACAGTTTCCTCTCCTCACCTCTACCACAAAAACAAAGCCTGCTAAAAATCAGCAATTCTGAAATTCTCAGTTTCAAGAATTAACTATGGACTGCATTGAGAAATCTACATTCCATTCCTAGCTAAATTTCTGCTTTCCTGATCAGCATCGCGGGTCAGTCATTCTTTCTGATCAGAAACTATCCTAATAGTTCTCTCTGAACCTAAAATAGAAAGAGATTTAACATTTTTAATATCATCAAAAACATATAACTTTCATTCTTCTTAAACTCAATACTTTCATAGTTTTCATTTAAAGAATCTGCAAGGTTACATTGCATAAGTTTCTTCAGGGGGGAAAATAATCTATTATATACAGTTTTATAGTTTGTATTGCTCTTATCTTTTTCATGACTATAATATTAGAGTTAAATTTATGTAATTAATCCAAACACATAAGTTTTCTTTTTCTACTTAATTATGCCATGAAACATTTTAGGTTTAAGAGTATTGTTATGATTTAAAAAACCGATTAAGAACTTTACTTTTCAAAAATCATTAAATATTGATTTAGAAATATCTCTACATCTAAGGAAATTTTGCTTTTCAAATTGATACATAATCAAATTTTGCTATAAAAAGCATACTATGACACATTGAGTCATGCCCTAGCTTCCATTTGGAAGGTAACCTTGGAGGGAAAAATTGGAGGTTGATGTTGGCAGAAGCATCTTAGACTTTAATTGGGAAAAGACATTTGAATTGGCTTTTAGTTGGGGGCATTGGCAAGAGGGGTACCCAGGGCAATCGACTCCCCACAAGTGGAGGCTGAGGGCTGAGGCTGAGCCCCAGGTGGACCTCCTTTTCCCAACACACCCCTGCATACCTCCTTCCCCCCAAAGCTCTATGGCACGCCCAGGAACAGGGAGGATGGGAGGGACCACAGTGACTATTCACCTGGACAGAATATCAGATGACTCGGATACCGGCTTCCCATCGTGGGTCTCTATCTTCTTCACAGCCACAGCCTGGAAGGAGCTGACACAGCTGAAGGAACTGGAGACCCTGCCAGGGCCGGACTGGAAGGAGCTCAGTCTACAGGTGAGTCCAGGGCTCATGAGGCCCCGGTAGGCTGAGCCCAGCCCACCTCAGTAGCCGCTAGTCTGGTCATAGTATGAACCCTCATGTTCTTCCAGACTCCAGCAGGGTCTCCTCGCCGGCCAGCAGCTCGCAACAGGTGACGATCTTGATGTCCAGGGCCAGCTTGATGTTCATGAGCTCCTGGCACTGGCACGGCTGCCCGGCCAGGTCCTGCTTGGCTCAAGGCAGGGCGGACTCCAATTTGGCCAGCTTGGCATCGGCATCCTTGAACCTATGGTGCTCCGCATCGGTGATGACTGCCTCCGGGGAAGCCCTCTGGTCCTTGAGGCCCTCCACGTGAGCCTGGAGTTGACGGATATTTTCGTTCATCTCGGAAATCTCTGTCCTCGTGCAGTGAAGGTCGTGTCCATTTGTCCCAGCCACCGTCTGCAGCTCCCCACTCTTGACCTGGGGCATGGTCTCAGCCTCAGCTGCAATTGTTTTTATGATATTTCAGTATGCTGGGTTATTTCAATACAAATATTTTAAGAATCAGAATAGTCTCTTATGCTTTGGCTCTCTCCCATTCTAACCTCTTTTTTTTTTTTTTCCTTCCCCTCCCCCATGAGGGTTGATGGGGGGTGGGAGGGAGGAGAGGGTGGGTGATGGGTATTGAGGAGGGCACCTTTTGGGATGAGCACTGGGTGTTGTATGGAAACCAATTTGTCAATAAATTTCAGAAAAAAAAAAAAAAAGAATCAGAATATTTATCACAAATATCAATGAGCAAATATTAAAAAAAAAAAGAAAAAAAAAAACTTCTCCAAAGCTGAAAAAAAAAAAGTTCATCCCCATCTTGCACCAGTTCTAACAGTAGATTGGTGTTATTAAACCAGTTGTGACGGATATTTAATAGGCCTGCGCCAAAATGTACTGCATTTAGAATATATTGTTGGATTTGGTTGCCAGGAGTTTTAGAGCTTATTTTCATATTTGTTCATGAGTGTTATTATACTGTAATTATCTTATTTCAAACTGTCTTTTTAGTTTCTGGCGTAAACGCTTTTGCTAGCTTTGTAAAGTGACAGAAGCATGATTTCTCTTTTTCAGCTATCCAGAAGGACTTGTCAAATATTGGAATTACTTTTACCTTAAGTGATTGATAAAACTCAGTGATGAGGTCATCTAAGCTGTATGTGTGTGTTTCATTACTACTACAATTTCTTTAATTGTCATAGGCTTATCATATTCAGGTGTTTTATTTCTTTTTTTTAATGTGTTTCTGAAGGCGTTTTTTAAGTAGATATGTGTCTGTTATATCTACATGTTCAAATGCTGGCATAATCTGTTTCATTCTTTTTTTTTTTTTAATTTCTGACTTACTTGTTCTTCTCTGTCTCTGTCTCTCTCTTTGTCTCTCTGTCTCTTATCTCATCAAAAGTACTATTATCTTATAAATTCACCTGAATGTCCTATGTTGAAAAGATATATAAGGATGATATTAGTCAGCATGTTTTCATTTTGTAGAAAGTTGTGAGAAAATGGGATAAAGAATAAAACAAAATTTGAGAATAAAAGGTAGATGAAAAACTCATATAAATTGTTAATCCTATAAATAGACAAGTAGATGATAGATTAGATAGATAAATAGATAAATAAAATTTTAAGTGTAACAAACTTGAAGTTAGAGTAATGTAGTTATAAGCTCAGAATTTTTTGACAATTAGCTTTACTTACTAAGATGATTACGTACATTTATGTGGAACTCACTCCTGTATCATAAAAACTTTAGCAAAGATAAATACATTTTTAAATAAATCCTATTATTAATCTTTGAAGTTTGTCTTTCCACATATTAAGTTGGAGATACTTTCATTTAGGTAAAAATAGATATTTCCACCAGCTTCTCAGTAGGAATAGACCTAGGGCTAGAATAAGGACTCCGTGTTACCTGATGATCAGGAATGTGCTAGAATTCCACTGGGTCATGAAGATCATTTTAACTCTTCTGGGGATTGGCTTCGTTTTCTTTTAACTTCTTTATTTTTATGACTAGCATAAATCAGGAGGGGTAAAGAGGGTGAAAAACATGACTTTCTGTTTAGCATCAGTTAATCATTCAAAATCATTTTGTTCCATTTTCTTAAGGCAATGAGAAGCCTGAAACAAATGTAATGTTTTCCACCAAGCTACATTTATTGAGTAGTTGAAATGATTGACAGGCCAAAAAAACCCCTTTCAAAAATAGTAATTAACAGCAGCAACCCTTCCAAACAGACTATCTTCTGTCAACAAGCATCACAAAAAGGCATCCCAAACTTGAAATGATGGTGGCAGGTAAGCAAGATATGTAAGCCAGAGCAAGCAAGGCACTTTAGCTCTCAAATTTTAGTGAGGGAGAAAACACATTTTGAGGTTTCCTTGAGAAATAGCAAAGCCTTAAAAGAAAATGTTATTAAAAGAAAATTTAGAGATGATTCTCAATATATATGAGATGGCTTTGCTCAAAATACTGTATTCTATCTTATCGTATTATTTCAAAAGAAATAATGAAAAAAGTTTCCTTTTGTCTGAAGATTTTGTCCCCATGTTATTGGCTTTCCTTATTCTTACCCTTCTTTTTCTTTGGGATTGGCCAAGTGTCTGTTGCCTGGAAGGGTCTATTTTACTAAGGTTTTCATCATTTTGTTTTTCAATATACTGTCGTATGGATAAAACTGTCTTATTTCCATGTGGCCCTTACAATCATTAGAATTTAGGAAACAAATTTATTTGTGTGTGTGTGTGTGTGTGTGTGTGTGTTAAAAAAAGTGCTTTCTCTTTCTATTAGGACAACTTGTTACTGAGCTGAATGCTTACCCTTTGAAAATACAAGTTAAACTGGCCTTTATTTACAAGGCTGTTTAAATGATGCATGGTATTACATATTGGAGTTTGTGGTGAGAATTAATTGCATGCTTCTAAACATGTGATTGTTTTATCGTTTTCACTCCTGTAAAAATGAGATGTTGATTTTTACCAAATTTCCCTTGATATTAAATCTTTAGCATAAATGAATATAATTGCTTCTCATCTAATAGAGCTAACTCTACAATACCCAAGATACCCTTTGGTGTTAAAATAATGCGATCTAGTGAACTTGGCCTAACACCTCTTTTCTTCAGTAAACTATGACAAATTTAAGTTTTGGTGTAAGTAGGCTGTTTCAATTTCTTTCTCTTCTTTCAGTATTTTGCTGTAGTTGCTGAATAGTTTCTTAGCAAGGGAAGAAAAAGGATTAACTTGACTAAAACCCAGTTAAAATGCAAATGAAATGAATTTCTGGGCAATAAAGCATGCATTAAGCTGGAACTCTAATGAACATAATAGTAAAAAGTCCCCGGAATATTTTATGCACCTCTATCTATTTCATCTTTATGCTCATCTAGATGTAAGTCTTCCGATAATTCTAGAGGTTTTGCATTTCTGCTTGCCACAAACATGATTAACAGCTTTATTGCTCCTTTTTCTCCAGAGAGGGCTTCAAACCTACTTAATTTCACTCTCTTGAAACCGAATCACGAAGCCCAAAAAGATTTTTATCTGATTTCTAAGATTTATGCTTATTTCATAGGGATTACTGAAGTTCAATATTCATGGCCGCATGTAATATAAAATGGCTAAGTACAGTTCGGAGGCTTTGGTATTTGTTTTGCAATGAAATATTTAAAACAAAACAGATTCAATGTTTGTGTTATGGCGGTGTGTTAATTATTAGGTTAGAGATAAGAGGGAATGGTTTCTTCACAGAAATAGAGATACAAGTTTCTCTTATCAGCCTGAAGATAGAGGATAGCCTATCCAGGAGGACTGGAGAGGAGAGTCATTTTGGTGATGGATTTTGCTGAGTCAGGTATCCCTTTTGTTGAGCTAAGCCAGTGTTTAAGCCAATGTAACTGGGTCATTTCTTTTACCTTGTTAGACCTATTCACATTTTGCTCCACAGCATTTTAAAAATTCAGAGGGTTTTAATATATTATCCTGTAAAATAATTGTATAATCTATTATTATAATAGATCATAAAAGAGTATGGTCATTATAGAGTAAGTACTATTCCAGAATCATAAAATGTTAATAAGTGTTCAAGGTCAAGAAAATATAGGGTAGGTTGAGAGTTAAGTCTATAGAAGCTGGTACATTATGAGTTGAAATAGCTGCAAAAGATTCATGAAGTCTATTCTATGCCAAGAACAGTATCCCTGAAACTAATTTAAATGATTAGTTTTACTTTTTTCATGTTCATCCGTTAGAAAGCATATGGTATAGCCTCAATGATTATAGCAATAAAAAAGGACCATTTGCTAGTCATGGCAATGTTGTGACTATGAGATGTAAAGTCAAATATAACAAAAGAAAAGCAGTCTTAAAAACTAAAAGCCATGGAAATGTATTATTTAGTGCACAATATGCTTTTGATATTGGAAGAAGATATTTTGGCCTCAACTATATGTTTGTACATATATACATACACTCACGTACACACACACACACACACACACACACACATACATGCGTATAATTAGGAGGGGCAAATGAGTTATTGAGTAGGTGGCCCTATCTACTTATCCTAGTTGATAGACTATCTTTGGACTCTTCTTTTTTTTTTTCCCTAAAAGCCAGAATATTAACTTTGCCAACTACTCTGTGAATGAAAGATCCTTCATCAAGTATATGCTCTGTCCTCCAGGAAATACAAAGTGCAGTGCTGCCTGGTGACTCAGAAAGCACTTTAAATAGCTGAGGAAATGTAACGCTTTTACTGTCCTATTTAAATTATTCTTTCTACAGTTAAAATTGAGCTGTTATTCTATCATAAAATATGTACCTATATACTCATTTACATTCATAGAGTCGTGGAGTTCTTAATCTTAGCTTCCCTGAAACAATTAATTCCATTCCAGTCATGCTCTGGGTATCGCTCCTTCCTGCCGTCCCTATCTGGCTCCACCTCTGCATTCTTTTCGAGTTCTTTCCTATTATTAAAGAGAATAGACATAACATGAATATGCACTTACTGTGCTTATCTGAGGTAACAGTGCTTTGTCTCCATGAAGTGTTTCTTTTCCTAATTTGTAATGCAGTGTTTCTCCATTATGGTAATCCACTATTTCAGTCATTAGTGGCGGTGGTTGACAGTCTACATTCTTGGAGAACTGTGTAGATGGATTATTGGCTCTGACCCGAGAAGGTTAAGTCACTTGACTAAACACCACCGTTATCATTTGGCTGTCCAACACGTTGCCCTCTCGCATCCATGCATGTATATATACCATTACCCCCGATTTGTTAGAAAACTTCTACCCCTCATTCAGGAAGACACTCTTCTAGTAAACTTTCAATCAAGGTGTCAGCAACATGGCTGCTATCACGTTCCTCTGTGATCAATCAGGGATGAGCACATGATCGGGCAGCCTGAACAAACCCATCCTGGCAACTATTCTACTACAAAGAGAAGGGATCATTTTATTTTCGTTTTGATGTAATGTATTGGTATAATTCTACATCAGAGTAAGAGGTCTTTGTTTTCATACTTTTGTTTGTTTGTTTGTTTGTTTGTTTTTGAAAAATACCATAAAACACACTGCTGGTTTGAAAGCTCCTAGGAAATTTCCCAGGTATAATGTGAAGCAGGCACTGTATTCAGAGGGCAGGGAGAGACTGAAGAAAGAGGTAGGCTCCTACATGTGGGTAGGTAGCAGGTTTAGCCACCAAGGCAACTTACATATGTGACTTGTCTTGGGTGGCAGCAAGATGAGTGGATCTCTGCACCTGCCTTCCAAATCTTAAAAGTTTATATAGAAGTCTTAACTGGATTCAGCCACATATACTGTCCATATGGCCTTCCTGTCACATTACTCTCTCAAGGCCATGTCTGTGGAGCACTTTTCTGGGGGCAAGGAAGGCAAGCATAACTCACATTCCAAGGATAAGGACAGGGGTGGGTGGTCCCCAGTTGCTCTGGGCCAGCTCCAGGGTCAAATGGCTGCCATTTCCCCTTAATCTTCTTCAACAATCCACCTTCCCACTCCCTTGTGACTGGCTCTTAAAATTGCACCAGCTCCTTTTTCTAAAATGCACCCTGAGTGGTCAGCAAGGGGTTTCGTTAGCGTGGAGGTAGCTATCTGGCTGCATTGGAGGCAGATGCTACAGCAGTTATACAGGCACATGCAAAAGAAAACACAGATTAAGACAACGATTTCCAAAAGTAGTGACAGCGTCTTCAACCAAGATCCGGCATCTGAACCACAGATTTATTCTAGTTCCCTGGGCTGGGGGTGGGATCAGTTATGGCATTCACCTGTGTCTTTATGTGATTTAATAAAGATAATACATTAACAGGCTCATCATGTATAAACACACAGCATTCTGTTAGGATGATGGCATGGGTGTCTTTTTGTGAGCCTATCCCGTTTTGGGGGACAGCTTTTCTCATTGGAAACATTTCAGTGTTCAACAAGGACAGACTTTGTTGGCTATTACTCAAGGCTTGATGAGTAAATTTGGTAAGGATTCCTGTCTGTGCTCTATCATCCTCTAAACAAATGGAGGAAACAAAGATGATGGCCAGATGATCATACCAGTGAAACACAGAATGTGCCTACCTGTCTCTAAGGAGAAAGTTTGGCAGCTGTTCTTACTATGGGGCAAATTCACCTTTGTGCCTAGGAAAAAACCAGAGTGTGATGGACCAGCTGCCCAGGTGGAAGCCACATTTTGTGCCGCATAATAACTGGATTCCATTTAGTGCTACCTAATAAATACCTAGGCAGTGTAACCAGTCAGTGCCAAATCAGTCGCTCTCCCTTAATGTGACAGAATGATGCACAGTTTCAGTGGTACCTGGTATCCTGTCCCATGTTTCTGGTACAATTGGGCTGAATCTGTTGAGAGGGATTTTTCTGTTCCCAACATAGGAATACCCAGGTGCCCAAATATCCATGACATGGAATCAGCCATTCCCAAACATGAGTATAGCCACTCACGGCTCCAAGGATGTATTTCCAGCACCTTTTTGACCAGCAGTTTGGTGGACCATCTTTATAGTTTGTCTGGCAGAAAAACAACACTCATGCCCAGTATTATTAATACTATGTCCTACAGGCTATGTTTCTAGATCATTATTGGTAATATCAGATGAACTAAGAGTACTAGTCCTGGTTTATTCTTTAATGTACTGCTTAAGGGCCTTCCGGTCCCTTAACTAGAGAGGCGATGCCCACCATGGCAATCCTGAAGAGCTGTAGAGAAGCAACAGTTGCCCACATACCCAGCAGGTCAATAGATCTCTTTCTTGGGCATATGAGTGGACCCACTGTGAAAAGGTATTTCCATCAGGCGGTGGGACATCACAGGAACAGCCAAAGTCTAAGGCCAGAAAGACACATTTGATTGAATCTTATATGGGAAACTCTTCCCCTTCTATAAGAATTACACTCATGGCCTGATTTTTAGAGATAATGTGGCTGGCTGCAGCTTTAGGAATTTGACCCAGTTGTTCATACCAACAATGTTGGCCGGCGGGAGAGAGGCATGAAGAGATGGACTGGGGACAGGATATGCCAGACCAGTACCCCACCTTCTCCTCTCTTTTGATGGTGCATATTTTGTTTCAAGTATAGTGTGTTTCAACAGGTCTGGCTTGCAGCAGGATAAAAACATGTCAGTGGGGACTGAGTAGTTCTCTCTGGGGGTTGAGAGTAACTCACCCAACCAGGCGGGACATCCCATTGCAAGTGCCAGTTGACAATTCCTTTTCCAGGTGTGATGAGATTTGGTGCTCTCAGCAGCATAGCAGTGTGGATTCATGGTGAGGATTGAGACGGTGGCTGTTCCCTGTATCTGCCATACCTTTATGATGCTATGTGCTTCAAAGGGTCCCCAGTTTGGCATAGGGGGCAAACAGGCCCTACTAGTTCATCATTCAAATGTAGTAAAGCCTAGGACAGTACTTTTGTCCACCTGGCCAAGGTGGCTTTACCAGTTAACGATTTAATTTCCTTCTTGAATATTCCATTCTTCATTTCTACCAGCCCTGCTGCTTGTGGGTTATACGAGAGATAGAACTGCCTCTATGTCATGCTGTTTTACCTAGTCTTGACCTTTGAAATGTGATTCCTAATCACTATTTATTTTATGAAGGTTATCCATATACAGTACTCAGTTTCTTTAATCCCCTAATGGTAGCAGGTAGTTTGCACAGTGGCAGGGGAAACCTCAGGGTAGGTCAGATGTAGTGTCCACACCGGCCGAGGAATATTCAGAAACCTCACTCAGAGGGAAGGGGCCGATATAATCACTTTGCCAATACCTCACCAGCTGGGAACTCTGATGAACAGCCCCAGATTCTTTTGGCAGTTGCCTCGGGCATTGTTTAGAATACACAGTACGTGCTCTTACTGCACTAACCAAGTCACTGTACTTCAAGGGTGATCCAACATCATTGGCAATATGCCATCTCATGTGGGCACTGTGATGGCTACTCTTTCTATCCATCCAATCTGCTATATCTAGTTAAAGGTCAGTAGACAGAGCTTATACTTGAGCTAAGGATCAGCTTCCTAATATAAACAGGGGATGTCCAGTGCCTTATGAGCTGGGACATGAAAAACAATGAGGACTACCTTAGTCTCTTGCAGATGGACCCATACGTCTTTTCACATATCTTGCCCCAATGAATGATCATCCACTCCTCAGCTTTCTATTTTCTAAGTCTGATGGCTAATCCTTTTAGAACAGCCTAACTCTCGGTGTATAAGGTTAACAGCCAGGCATTATGAGTGATCACCGGCCAGACTGCTCTGAGCTCAGCCCGTTGGCTGCTGCACTGGCTGCTATATGAGAGGCTCTACATAAAGAAGTACTGTGCACACTGCTAGAAACTGTTGCTCTGTCAGGGCCTAGGGTTTCTGCTCCCTTCCGGAGCTGAGACCAAAGTCCCAGGGGCACTCTCCCCTTTCGTTGTTTCTGCCACTGTGCCCAACCCATACTTTCTGGAGTCACAGAAACATCTAACTCAAATGGCATCCTTGACTAGGATGTGTCCAGAGCTTTAATCTATTAGGTTAATATTTTTCCCTTCTCTGAGCTGGTTTCCTGTGCTGATCCTCAGTCCTATATGTGCCCTTTCTTTGCAAGGTGGCATAGGGATGTGGGCACTATACCAGGTGGGCATTACAATTCTCCCAAGTTTGAAAATCCCTACAAAGGTTTGCACTTTTTTCACATTCTTAGGGGTTGGACTGGCTTGCACTTTATCAGTCACAGCTTCTGGGACAAACAAAACTTCCTGGTGGTGTCTGGGCCTTGAATTTTCTGTGGGCTCACTGACCATCCTCTCCCTTTCAGATGTTCCGGGAAAGCCTGAAAGGTATCCTGTGGCATCAGTCATTCTTTACATGTTAAACATTATATTGTCAATGTAATGGGTCCACATTTTACTGATGTGGGGACAGAGAACAGAGATAGGTGTCAGGCTGCCATCTCATGACATATGGTGAAGCTATGCAGGTAAACTTGGGGGAGCACCCGAAAGGCTCACTGTTGCTCTCCCATGTGAAGACAAATTGATCTTGTGACTCAGTGCATAACAGAAAAGACATTTGTTGAGTCCAGCACAACATGGTTCACTCCTGGGACCATGACCAACATAGCTAAGATGGTGGCAATGTCAGGCGAGGCCACATAGATGCGGGGGAGTGGAATTACCTTGTTTAGTTCCTGGTAGTCCGCTGTCATCCACCATGAGCTTCCTGGGTCTTTTTAATCATCCAGACCAACTTGTTGCAGTTCTTGGACACTTCCCCTTGTCTCCTGATATGTCCCCCAAACCCTTTATATTATTTGACAGGGTTACTGGGTTCCAGTTGGTTCTCCCCCTCAGCACTGGCTTCATTACTCTAATCCACATGTGGAATTCACCAACAGAGGTTTTTAGAGTTTAATCTTGTAGGATATCAATGTCCAATATGTTCTCTGTTACTGCAGAGATTAAAAAACAAAACAAAACAAAACAAAGCACATTACCAGGGAGGTATGCCCAATTTTCAGTGTCAAAAGGACCTTGCTAGCCATAACTTTGTCTTCTTTACCACTGATGGCTCTGAGGGGGCCAGAAAATTTCTGAAGGTTATTCTGTATTAGAGTACATTCAGCCCCGGTCTCCACCAGTCCTATTACTTTTTATTTCTTGAGGACCATAAATAGTGACTTCACCATGAGGCCTCTGATCACCTCCAATGGCCCTCACTTGGAGACAATCTTGGCCTGCATTCTATACCTTGGATGTGGGAGGCACCCATCCTGAGTAGGACTATGACCCTGGGGCTTCTGCTGGAGCAGGTGGGACTTCAGGGATGATAGGGGCAGGTGAGGATGATCAGACTATATTTCAGGTATTAAGACTTTCTACAGGCCAACCAACATAGTGTTAGGTTTTCAGACTATCTGCTCAGAAATATTCTTCAGGAATGAGATCATGCCACATTTGTTTCTGGGTTATTCTTGCTGGACCCTTCACAGCCAATTGGGATAGTCCTTTGGATTTCTGAGCTTGCCCCTTTTCTATAGCCTTTACCACAGCCCACATCTATTCCCCCAGATCAGCAATCCCACAGTTGTTTTGTCCCATAACCAAGCTTAGCGTGGATATCAGTGTCTTATAGGAGGTGATGAGGGTGGACTGGAGAATCTTGTCTCTCATTCTTGCAGGGAATGTGACTCAATCAGGGCCTTCAAAGGCAGGAGCTTAGACTGTCTTTCTCACTCCCAGCTCCCCAAGAATTTGCTACACTGACTCTATGAATTTATAGGGTCCAACTTGCCCAAGGTGATCCCCTTCATTGGGCCAAGGCTTCCTCCTGGAAAGAATGATCGGATCTATATGGGAATAAGGACCTTGAAGTCACCAGGCACCATGCAGGTGCTGCCAGAGGGCAGAGTGTGTGGTGATGTTGCTCATTTTCTCTGCTTCCTGCTCCGTCAGAGAAATATTATCACCTCCCATATCCCATAGCAGCACCAATCACACTGTTAAAATTTCCCTGGCCTTTTACTGGGACGTGGCAGCTGTGTGAATAAGCTCAAGGGAGTATATTCCCTCATTCTGGATGTTTCCTGAACTGGGGGCTGTATTGCTAGCGGGGGTTGCTTTTGCTGTGCTTTTGCTTTCCTTTGTATCAGGTGTCTGGTAACATGGGGTGCTCTGTCAACTTCACTGTCAATCACCATAAGCCCCTCTGCTTCTTTCTCATCACTCTCCCCAGGATTCCACATCTTAGCATCTCAATCAAGCTTAGTCACAAGGGCCCAAGTCTCAGTCCGTGGCAGTTTGAACCCTTCTAGCTTGGCAAAATGGCATGCTAAGTTCTCTAACCTACTATCCTGCTCTCCCACCTTGTCTTCCAGCCCCAGAGTCATCAGGCCTGTGGACATTTTGTGTTTTTGTTTTTGTTTTTGTTTTTCTTTGCTAAACGTAACTCATTTTTAAGCTTCTTTATATGAGCTTCAGCCTCCATTTGGGCATTGGTGGCCAGTCGAACCGCCCACAGTAGAAGAAAGCCCAACCCATGGCCATGTGCTTTCATTCCCTGGCTCAGTGCACTTCTTCCAGCAAGTGAATTAGACCAGCTGGTGTTTCAGGCATCTTTGTACTTACTCCGAGATCCACACATATGTGATATACGGACCACCCCTCCCCACATAGAAGTTAATGGCTAACTTGGTATTTGCCCCATGGATGGAGGAAACATCCTTCTCTAACTACAGTTTTTCTTCCAGATTTCTAACTCAAGCTTCAACCTCTAGTTGGACATAGGTGGGTGTTGACCTGCCCATTGTAGAGGTGAGCCCACTATGGCAGCCATGCATTTCTCTTCTTTGCTGCAGTGTGCTGTGTGTAGTTCTTCCAACAATTGCATCAGACCAGCTGGTGTTTTCAGGGTGTTCCCATACTCATGTCGTGGTCCACAAATATCTGATGTAGGGGCCATCCTTTCCATGAGGAGTCCAATGGCCAATTCAGACTCTCCCCCACAGATGCCACATTCCCAAAGCCCATTTCTTTGGTCTCCTGGCCAGCTTCCCAAATGTTGCTTTGCAAGTTCCTAGGGAACTTCCCAGGCATACTCTGAAACTGACCCTGTATCCAGAGGGCAGGGAGAGGCTGAAGAAAGAGAAGGCTACTCCAGATCAGTAGGTGGCAGGTTGAATAAGTAAGGAAACTTACATAGGAGGCTTGTCTGGAGTAGCTGCAAGATGAGTACATTACTACCCTCACACCAGAATCTTAAAAACGTTTGTAGAGGCACCTTAACTGGTTCAGGCACATATGCCATCCATATGTCTCAATGCTACTTCCCTATTTCAAGGCTATGTCCTTGAAGGAAATTCTGGGAGCAGAGAAGGCCGGCCGAACCCACATTCTAAGGACAGGGAGGGGGTGAAGAGCCTCTGATTGCCCAGGTCCAGCTAGCCAGTCAACTCGTGGTCATGTCCTCTCAATGACCTCCTCTAACAATATATTTTTATTTAACAGTGTACCTGTTATGCTTTGGAAGGCTACTTTGGCATAAGAAGGAGTATAGGTTATGATACAATTATGAACATAAAAATTAATGCACATAGTTTGAAACAAAATATATCTCAAGGAGAGCACAGGAATGTATTCAATTAGAGACTTTCTCATAAAAGGGTGAAACATTACTTAAAATTAAGATATGGATCATTCTGTCAATTAAAAAAAATAGAGAGGTAGTTGTAACAGTTTGATAAATTCACTGTTTTCCTAATAACGTTTTCCTTGCAGCACATTACTTTCCAGGTATTTGAGATTTTGAATGAACACTAGATGTATTTAAGCCAATTGTTTCGGACTTGATTACACTGGCTAAAATAAACATTAACTGGAATAGATTACAAATATTATAGCGACAACAACTTATCATCCTGGCGACTCATAAAAAATTTTTAATCCATATAATTCTTCTATAGCTAATAGGAGTAAGCTAAATTTAATTTAGACATCCTTTTTTCAAATATCTGATACAACTTATCATGTTAATATATGCTTATTATGCTAATATATGGGCCTAAGAAATATATAAGGCCTAAGAAATATATTTAACTCAAGATCCCTTATGCAGCAATAACGTGCAATGAGGGAGGAACGACATAGCCATTAAAAATAGGAAGCGTGCATATCCCTAACAGCCTCGTGTGAAACGAGTTTGTCTACGAGTCCCTAAGCTGCTTACTGTGTTCTCATGGCCTGCATTCTGGCTGCCATATAGTTTCTTCCTAAAGCCACCTGTGGATGACCCCTCACGCACAGCCCCCCGCATATACCCATCGAGCCGCCTGCTGCCAGTGGCAGGGACCCTTCCCATAACACACAGGCTCGGGGCCCCACCATCTTCTCTGCTGTACTTTACTTTCTCTTTTTCACAACAGCCCTTTCTTCCCTGAAGACCCAGCCCTCTCCACAGAAGACACCCTGGCCTAATTTCCGTCACCCCAAGCTTTCACGATTCTAGCCAGAGTCTTCTCAGATCTGCATCGAAGGGAAATGGAATCTTGTCTCCTTGAAAACCGCCGGATGGCAGTCCCTGACAGCTGTTCATCGTTTTCCCAAGGTGCCTGGACTGTGTGTAGGGTCACTCAAACGAGGGGGTGACCTGGGGGTGTGGATTGTCAGGTTTGGCCCAGATGACAAGCGCGTTCTCCGTCCTCTGTGGTTAAGGGCCTCAGAGGCCGACTGACAGACACAGCCTTGCCCAGAAACGTGGGCTGTTTCTCTGCCGATGCTACCACTCCTGAGAGGGAAAATGAAACTGAACAAGAGTGGTCAAGAGGCTTCAAGTGCACAGTGTGACAAAGCATGGGTTGTATATGAGCAGATCATTCGGAAATCGAACAGTCAACACTTTGAAGGAAGGAGAGAAGAAACAGAAAGAAACAGAAGAAATCACATCATAATTATGAAATGGACTGCAGTTGTTGGAAAAATTTTATTTTATCTTATCTTTATTTTTTTAAGTTTATTTATTTTGAGAGAGACAGAGACAGCATGAGTGGGGGAGGGGCAAAAAGGGAAGAAAAGAACATCTCAAGCAGTGTCCTTGCTGCCAGTACAGACCCAATGTGGGGCTCGAACCCACAGACCACTGCAAGATCATGACATGAGCTGAAGCAAGACACTTTACTGACCTGAACCATCCAGGAGCACCACATGGCCATGGGGCTCCTGGGTGGCTCAATCGATTAAGCATCTGACTTTAAAAAAAAAAAATGTTTTAATGTTTATTTTTTGAGAGAGAGAGAGACACACACACAAGAGTGCAAGTGGCGGAGGTCAGAGAGAGAGGGAGACATAGAATCTGAAGCAGGTTCCAGGCTCTGAGCTGTCAGCACAGTGCCCAATGCGGGGCTCAAAATCGCTAACCGTGAGATCAAACCTGAGCCAAAGTTAGATGCTCAACTGGCTGAGCCACCCAGGCGCCCCCCACACCCCCAAATTTTATTTTACTATGTGATAATAACACTCAGGGGAGAGGATCCAGGTTTTTCTGTCCAATCTGCCATGGTTGCTCTTTCAACTCCTGTTACCTCTGTTCTTACCTGCACTACGTTCCCACCTTTTTCCCTTCCCTCGCCATTTCCATGACACTCCGTGAATACTCTCACCGGTGCTTTCTCTACATGAAGTGTTTATTCTTCTAATATGAATGTGCTTTTGTTCTTTGTATTAACATGTCACACAGACATATGTGTGGCAGCAGTCTGTTTTTTAGATTATAGCTGAGACGTATGTGGGTTATTAGCTAGAAGGTTGACAGGGCAAGTTACTTGACTAAACAACATCATGGCACTGTGCCATAAAAGCCTATACTTAGATTGCTTTTATAGCAACGAGTATTTAATGGGAATAAAAGACTGAAAACACTATTCTGATACCACCACACGAATTTACATTTAATCAGAAAAACCTTACACTGAAAAATATTCCGATTCCAACCGATGTAGTGTTTGAAGCGGGGTGAATGATAAATGTCCCCACTCTACCCTCATTATAAACCAGTTCGAGGCAGATTTTTCTCATAGTGGTGATAGAGGGAGAGACATTCTCTCCTTTGTTTGACTTACATAGAATAGTTATGTGCTAAAAGACCAAATTAGGTCTGGTGAGAGCTTCTTAATAACAAACAATTTTTGAAATTTTAATGGTAAGATATAAATCATGGTTAACGGGATTTTGAAGAGAACAGATTACTTCTAACAGTTAATCATATAATGTTTTGCCTCAAAAGCAGGGTGGATTATTTTACTTTATGAGCAAATGCATCAAGGAAGGTGCAGGTGCTAAGGCTGCTCCTTCCCCAGGCATTTCTCTTCTGCCTGGAGCTTTATGCTGATTAAATTTAAGTATGTCCTCTCCCACCAGTGGTAAGATCTGCTCCTGTCTTTAGTCTTCAGAATTTGGAGAAGATTTAACTCTTGTCTAAGATTATCCACATACAAAATAAGGTTTGTAATTAGTAGTTTGGATGGACTATTCTTTTTTTTTTAATGTTTATTTATTTTTGAGAGAGAGATTGTGAGCCGAGGAGGGCTGGGGGGTGGGGGTGGGACAGAGGATGTGCACTGACAGCAGAGAGCCCTATGCGGTGCTAGAACTCACGAACCGTGAGATCATGACCTGAACTGAAGTCAGACACTTAACCAACTCATCCACCCAGGCGCCCCTGGACTATTCTATTTATTTATTTATTTTTTTTTTAACATAACACTGCTTGAGAATACACCCTAGTCTTAAAAACTTATTAACATTATCCGAGGTTTGCTTCTATGGCCCTTCTTTTGTTTTCTCACCTCCCATCTTCCTTCAGGAGGTCTCATTCTCATGTTTGTGGAACCTATACTTTTTTAAAATGAACTCTTCAATGCAGCCGTCATTCTTCACTTCGAGTACTTGTAATATACTTCTTGGACAGCTCTTTAATGACACATTGATATAACTGGACCACCTCATCCCATCCCCGACAGAGACTGCCTCGGGATGAGATTGGTGAATTTTATAAAGTGGTGCACATTGATAATATTCAGCATTGTATATCCCAAGTTCAATTCTTGGGTGTGCCATACAGAACTCTTCGACTTACAAACCACCTGTAGGAGACCCCACTTGCACCATTTGCGGTCCTCTCTTCCTACACAGCTCTGCGCGCCGTCGCTGCAGTAAGTGCCCTACTCTGTGCTGTGCTTCAGCGTCACATGCGTCCTGTTCCAGGGTTTCTTTTGGCATCGCGGTGAGAACTTGCTTCGCGTCCACACATGCACAATCTGAGCCTGTGAGGTCTTATTGCCAGGCAGGATGAAACTTGGATGAATAGGAAATGAGACCCGGAGAACAAATCCCTCCCCTTTCTCTTCTCCAAATGAGAGTCCCGAGATGCACTTCATGCAGTTTTGTTGGGACTGTGGGACACTGCGAACACTGAAAAGTGCATCTTTGACCCTTACACCTTGGAATTAGACATCAGAGGAAAGTGATAGCACACGTGTCATTATTTTATGTCCGTAGGTAACCTATGCAAAGACAGGATCAGAAATGGTCCTGGAAAGCAAAGCCTCAGAAAGAGAGCTCGTACCTGAATTACTAACCAACAGAAGGTCAATGAGGGTGTCCATGAAGGAGGTGTGTGGCAATAAACTCTGGCATTCCCTGCCATTCCATGGCATCACGACTAGTGTGGCTTTTACCTGTGCTTAATTAGGATGGTGCAAAGAGGAAAGTGAGCCATTGTGATGTCCATTCACGGTGCACTTGACCAACATAGGAGAAATAAATATAAGGGTGGCAGGCTGGCTTTGACTAGCTTATTGAAAGTCTTGGAGAAAAAGATGATAGGCTAGAAGCAGCAAAATTCACCTAAATGAGAAAGCCATAAGATCTTTTTTTTTAAACACCAAACTAAACTCCAGTTAGTTAACATACAGTGTAATATTATTCCCAATATAGTGTTTCAACCCTTCCATATAACACCCAGTGTTCACTACACTCCTTACTCCCCATCACCTATTTCACCCATCCTGACCCCCCCACAACCTCCCTTCTGGTAACCATTAGTTTGTTCTCTATAGCTTGGAGTCGGCTTCTTGGTTTGCCTCTCTTTTTCTGCCTACGATCATTTGTTTTATTTCTTAAATATCACATATGAGTAAAATCATACAGTATTTGTATCTTTCTGACTGATTTTTTCACTTAGCATAATACTCTCTAGCTCCATCCATGTCATTGCAAATGGCAAGATTTTATTCTTTTTTAAGATACTCCTCTTCTCTAGCCGTGAGATGTCTGTGCTGAAAATCAGGCCCAGCTTCAGAATATAAGCGTAGTTGACATGCAAAGAAGTTTTAACATATCTCTTTTGTCAAAGTCAGGCTACACTGGAAAAGAAACAAGACTCAAACCTGAAATAGGCCTACGGATGACAAGCCTGAGACTCTTAAATTCCAAGTGTCCCTTGAACAATCAAGACCATTTGAAATAAGCATATTTAAGTTCAAGGTAATGAAGAATTGTGATCTTTGAGGGATTAAGGTCTAAATATCCCAAATAGGAAGTAATCCAGACCAGGCAAATTACCGACCAAGATTTCTTGTAATCTAGAACCTGTGGTGGAGGAGAAAGGAGAAGAGGGATATTAATGAATCACAGCCTGTCACCAGCCGTAATGATGAAGAATGTAGCTTGCTTAAAGTCTTTCAGTTATTTCATATGGCTACCACCCTTGGCAAGGATACTATGGTGAATTCAACTTTTACTTTCACTCTTGTAAAATAATCGTGTACCTTTTATTCTCATTAAAATGGTATCCAGATACTGTACCGTGGGAGCCTACTATAATAAAGGAAATGAGTGGATTCTCGTGGCACAGGGACTTGTATCAGACCCCTCAAATACAACATTTTTAAAACGTCTATTCATTTATTTTGAGAGAGAGCATGAGTCACGGAGAGGCAGAGAGAGAGAAAATCCCAAGCAGGCTTCGGACTATCAGCAAGGAGCCCCGTGTGGAACTCACCCCCCACAAACCATGAGATCATGAGCCAAAACCAAGAGCCACATGTCTAAACAACTGAGCTACCCAGGCGCTCCTCAAATTCAACATTTCCTTTCACTCACCCATCTTGTTCCAGCTGCCCCAATTAGGTTGTTATGACCTAACTAGCTCTTTCTGGTGCAGCCTGAATACACCTGACCTTATGCCAGTTCAGCATGATTCTCACCTAATTTCCTAGATCTCACTCTTGATGCCTGCTACAGGAACCCCCAGGTACCCACTCATATGTTACCTGGGAGGTTAGAGTTGGTAATGACAAGATGATATGGCTTTTACCAATGGAAGGACAGCCCAATGGATGAATCCTTCTCTCTTTCTTTCTTCTGATCAGCATTCCTGAGATGTATTTTACCGGACTGCCGTGGTACACGCCTGTGGTTGGGACGATTGTTCACTGACAGTGGAATCCATTTGGATAAAGTGCTGTTATATTGGGCCACCCTCCTCCTGTCCTTTAGTCCTGTGGTTTTTCCTTCTCATGGTCTCTGAGATCATGATTCATGAGGTGACAGAACCAAAGATGTTTGCCTCAGACTCTACTCTCTGAGAAACTCCAAATAAGATATACTTCAATAAATACAATCAAATACATTGAATTACCAAATAATACCTAATTAGTATTAGTGTGTAGAGAATATACTAAGTCTAAATATGTCTGTTTTTTTTTAATATAGTTAAGATTTTGGAAGCATGTCTGCTATTGCTGATTTCCTAATATGCTGCTCTCTTCTCTGAAGAGGAATTTGAAAATAATTGTCATATAACCCTTCATTGCAATAACTCTGCTTGCAGAAATGTATCCAATGGATATACTGTAAGGAGCATAAAAACCATTTTATAATTGTGATTCTCACATCCTGTTGTATGATAGGAGGAAAATATCAGAAACGGATGTATAGACTCAAGTTAAATAATTTAAGTAAATTATGATACAGATAAGGGATGAAATATTACACAATAATTGAAATTCACAATCTGGGAGCATATGTAAATATCTGTAATATGTTTCCAGGGGAAACTATGTTAAAATCTGGATGTACTGTGTGACTTTCATTTTGGAAATATATAAAAACATTAATAATAGGTGTTTATGATTTTTATACAACATTTTATTGTTTTAGAAATGCTTTTTTATGTTTTTAAGTTTTGTAGAATAAAACCATTACTTCTAAATCAGGTAACAAATACTTTATCAGGGCGCCTGGGTTGCTCAGTTTGTTAAGCAACCAACTATTGATTTCTGCTCAAGTCACGATGTCACGGTTTGTGGGATTGAGCTCATGCTGACAATATAGAGCCTGCTTGGGATTCTCTCTCTCTCTCCCTTTGTCCCTCCGCAACACACGCGCATGCATGTGCTCTCTTTCTCTCTCTCTCTCTGTCTCTCAAAATAAATAAATAAACTTAAAAAAAGGTAAGTAAATACCTTATTACCATAAATTGTCTGAATCTTGTATTTATGATATTTTATCTTTGACTACTTCAGTAGTTTTATCATAAGTGATTACCTCTTTAAATATTTCACATTAAAGAAATGTCTATGTCCTTATTTTTTATTTTTCTTTAGAGAGAGACTGTGCAAGTAGTGGAGAGGAGCAGAGAGAGGCTCAGCACAGAGCCAGATGTGGAGTTTGATCCCATGACTCTGGGATCATGCCCTCAGCAGAAATTAAGAGTCAGAGGCTCACCCAACTGAGCCACCCAGGTGCCCCTGTCCACACCCTTCATTAACCAAGTGGAATCCAAATATTTTTTTTTATCTTACCCAGTAATGTTTAGAACAGACTGAATCATAGAGTTCCAAAAACATTAGTATGTAGTTTAACCAACATTTCCAGAATCCGTTATGGAAGACAAGTGGCATATTATAAGACTACAACAAGTTGGCATATTCTAGAAAGATATTCAATGCAAACATTTTTTTTTCAACGTTTATTTATTTTTGGGACAGAGAGAGACAGAGCATGAACGGGGGAGGGGCAGAGAGAGAGGGAGACACAGCATCGGAAACAGGCTCCAGGCTCAGAGCCGTCAGCCCAGAGCCTGACGCGGGGCTCGAACTCACGGACCGCGAGATCGTGACCTGGCTGAACTTGGACGCTTAACCGACTGCGCCACCCAGGCGCCCCACAATGCAAACATTTTTAAAATATAAGGAATAATATCAAGACACTGGTATTACATTTGCACATATATATAATCTTCCACATGGCTGCTATGAGACAATGTTGCAACCTTTGCAGTAAATTAAATATAGTATTATCCAGGGACAAAAGAGAAAAAGGGAGGTACTCTTTCGATTTGCTGAAATCACATGTATAAAACAATGCAAACTAGATTTAAAAAGATTACTCACTTAATTGTTATATCTTCCACATGGCCAAGATTATGGCAGGAAGTTTGCCTTGGCACATAGCTGAGTTTCTACTTTGTAAGGAAATATCTACTTGCCATAAACTACTGAGGATAAAGTCCAGTGATAGAGATAAGGTCAGTTTGCAGAAATTATGATGATTGCATTAAATTGTACTTAATAGTGCCTCTCTAGCTCTTCCTCAGCCAGTTAGAAAACCACAATCAACAGCTGCATAGATCTTTGACACCTTATTTTTGGAAACGCCATGGTCAGCAGCAACTAAACACAGACAGAATATTTCTTGATGCTCCCTGAAGCTCAAGCAATAAGAGTTAAGTGACAACCGATCTGAAAACCAGTATTACATGCACAAATGCCTGATGCAGTTAATATGAAAATATGTATCTTCTGTGTAAAATATCTTCAAGAGACAAACCAGCTGAAGATGTTACCAAATATGTCATTGATGGACATTTCAATACTGCCTACTTGATCAGCCGGATTCTAACCACTGCTCTCTTTTCTCACAGACTTGAAAAAAGTTCAGCTGCCTGACCAAGGATGCCCATTAAGACTAGTATCATGAAAAAAAAAAAAAAAGAAAGAAAGAAAGAAAAAAAAAAAATGTATCCCTGGAGAATATATAACCAGAAGACCAGAAGAGTGAATGTTCTAACCTTATTTTTCTAGGTGAGATCACAGGTTACAATATAACATTCTAACCACTCTGATTAAGTTTAGTTTAGTTAAGAGAGTCATAGTTTGGTTGTAGAGAATTGAGGGTTGTTTTTTTTTATCCCATTTAAAAAAAATCGTTCAAATATATTTCTGAAATGGGGCTATGGAGGGGTGCAACACTTTATTTGGGATGTCTAATGATTAGAACAGTCATAAATCCCCAGCAATTATAAATAATAATATTAGTAATAAGAAGATCCCAGAATTTAGCTAGGTGGTTCTAAGTATTTAAGACTATTAACAATCTTGCTAGATATGTTGACTCTATAAATCTAGAGTAGGGACTAGGACACTACCTTTTAACCAGGAAAACAGGTGATTTTTTTTATATAGCCGACTTAAAGATTTCATAAACTTAGTCCTAAGTTATCTTTTTCCATATGGTTTTGTTGGTTCCCAACTGATTATGATTATATTTTTCTCAACCAGATTGAAAATATTGATCTTTGTTTTGCATTCCTAGGCTACTTTTAGGATAATATTTGGAGAGGTGTGGAATGCATTATGCCAATTTATTATTATAACTCATCACTTATGTATTGTACTTATAATTACCCAAAGTATCCATTTAATGATGTTTTTCTGAAGTAAAGCTGATAGCAATTTTGACAGGTTCGTAAGGCAGAGACCAACCTCATTTTCTATATAAAAATCAAATTATAGAACACTTAAATAATACGCTTATAACTTCACTGCACTTTTTAAAAATGTTTATCGATTTTTGGGAAAACACAAGGTGGGGAGGGGAAGAGACAGGAGGACAGAGGATCTGAAGCAGGCTCCACACTGACAGGCTGACAGCAGTGAGCCTGATGTGGGGCTCGAACTCACAAACCACGAGATCATGACCTGAGCTGAAGTCAGAGGCTCAACCGACTGAGCCACCCAGGCGCCCCCACTTGCACTTTTTATTACAGAAAAATGTATTGTTAAAACAAAACCATCGTATCTTACTGTGGTTTTATGTATTAAGTTATTGGATTCACACAAATCTTGGTTATTGGCTGGCAGAATAAACACCTCCTGAGTGTAGGTGCGATGTCCCTAGCAACCAGAAGTGCATGGTGAAAATAAAAATGAATAAATAAGTAAACAAATAAAAAGATGGAAAGAATAACAGTAAGAGAACAGAACTTAAAGGAAGGAAGTGCATCTAAATGTATAATGATAAAACTAAAATTGTCTTAGGATTTTCCCCCACAAAGGGGAAAATATATTCAGTGTGCCTCATTTGTTTTAGTTATACTTTCTTATCCAAAAGTACTTTCCTATACTTAAACACCCTTCAATACCTATTTATTTTCCATCATAATCCATTGTGAAGGACTTTTCCTACCCTACAGTGAATTTGAATTAGTGCCATATGCCGTTCTAAAAAGCTTGCTTCTATGAAGTATTCACTACAATAATGGGCACCCTTTTCAATTTGTGTTGCTGCTCTACAGTAGAATTGGAGGCAAACCATATAAGTGTGATTGTGAACGTGTGTCCATATATGTGTGTGTGTGCTTTATTGATCTATATCTGTGTCTTTGTATATGATTAATATTTTACCTGTGTCAAAGATGTATTACTAAAGTCACCAATTTATTTTGTCCAAATGGCTCATCACAGTAAAAGGTAATGGAAATGTAGAAATATTTTAATAATCATATTCATAATTTTAGATCATGAATTCCAACTCTTTATATATAAAAGAACAGTAGAAAAATATAGGTGAGGAGACATGTAAAATTTGCATTCACTGTTCATCTTCTGCAATAATAAATTGGATTTTATAGGAATTTTTCAAACATTCTTCAGTGTGTGTGTGTGTGCATGTGTGTGTGTGTGTAAATTAATTTTCCCATTCGATTGTAAACAGGCAGTATTTTGTTATTCATTTGCTGCTACATTGTCTCAAATCACCCTGAGTTTTTTCTTCTTTCCTGAAAAAATTTAGCAGATGATCCGCCATAGTAAGAGGAGTTATATTAACCTCATTATGCTTGTAAACTATTTATGAATCTTGGAAAACATTTACTTAGGGTAGAGAGAATGTCTTTTGGGATTTCATCTTATTGAATTTATATATTGTTTTAATCCACATAATCCAAATGTTTCACAACTTCATGATTCAAAGCTTTTTAAACAACTCCTATGAGTGTTTTTTTCTCAGGAAGAGTATAAATACCTTGCACTGCAGATACTAAATGTGCATTGCAGTTGAATAAATCTGTTTTATCTGTATACTGTGTATACCTGTAAATACATTTCTAGTCAAGGACTAAATTAAAGTAATTTGGAGTGGGTTGGGAAAAAGAAGAGAATCATATAGACTTGCACAATACATGGGTGGTCCATTGAATTAATTTCTATGTTCTCTTCAAAACCACAGGCTGTCCTCCCAATACTGATTCAGTGGCTAAGGAATTCGGTACTGCCTTACCTCAATATTGAATTATGTCCTCCTCTCCAAAAACACAGGGTGACTTTTCCTCATTAGGAGTAAGCAAAGCTGTCAATCCTGAAGACCTGTGACTTAAACAGGAAGATAATTGTTATTTTTATTTATTTTTCTATTTTTATTTTAGAGAGAGTGACAGAAAGAGCAGGGGAGAGGGGCAGAGGGAGAGAGAGAGAAAGAAAGAGAGACAGAGAGAGAGAGAGAGACAGAGAGAGAGAGAATCTCAAGCAGACTCCATTCTCAGCATGGAGCCCCAAATGGGATCGATTCCATGACCCTGCAACTGTGGCCTGAGCCAAAATCTAGAGTCCAACACTCAACCGACTGAGCCACTCAGGTGCCCCGATAATTGTCTTATTTATTTATTTATTTATTTATTTTAAAGTTTTATTTATTTTGAGAGAGAGAGCGAGCAGAAGTAGGGGAGGGCCAGAAAGAGAGGGAGAGAGAGAGAATCCCAACCAAGCTCCATGCTGTCAGTGTAGAGCTCAACGTGGGGCATACAAACAGTGAGATCATGACCTGAGCCGAAATCAAGAGTCTGACTGAGCTACTCAGGAACCCGATATTATTTTTAAATGGAAAGATACTTCTCAATGCAACCCTGAAAGACAATTTTCGACTCCAAATGGGACTTACGTGAGTTTACTGCTTGGTGACTTTCCTATGGTGGCTACATCAGGTGGAGTGATCGCAGAAAGTAATCGTTATTTGCAGCAAATGAAGAGATCATGGGGAAATGTTTTCCAAAGCCATGGCTCCTGAGCAGGGAGGAGCAGGTCCTTTTGATTAGAGTTTAGGATGAGTATTTGGAAAGGGGAACTTTGTCATCACATATAAAGGTGGGCATAAGGCTATGTAGAACTTATTTAGAAAACATGCGTATAGGAGCTTCCTATGTTCTGTTAATAACATAAAATAAAGCTTCTGTTCCTCCTAGAGGGAGACTTTCACATCATAATGAAGCAGAAGTGACTATCAGAGACTTCTTCACTCAAATGTGCAGGCTTGGTGCCAGGGCTCAAGCTGGTTTAGGCTGGTTTCGGCTGGTTTCGGCTGGTTTAGGCTGGCAAGCTCTTGGTCTGCCAGTAGGTAGTCTAGGGCTACTCTGTGGTCTAAGGCCCTTTGGATCAAACAATGTAGGACCTTGCTTGTTCATAGGCTAGAGCCATATCAGTTGACCTTCGCTCCAGACTGGGGTACACACAGCTTGTGTATCTGTTACTGGAACCTGAAAAGAAACAAGAGCTGATTAGGGAGAAGTAGTTGTCGAAGAACGACCTTCACGTTTTTTGTAGTTTTACCTTCATTAACTGCATCAAGCATGGTTTCAGTACCTCAACTCTAACAGTATCTTTGTTTATGTTTTATTGTTACTAATAAAATAGAAATTTGCTGGTGCAAAGGAGCCATAGTGATATAGTCAATAGATTATTTTTCCAATGGCTAAAGAGCTTGTAAAGTGAGCTTTGTAAAAATGTTAGGTAAAAGGTAAATTCCTGTATTGGCTGCTGTCTTATACTGTGAAGTTAAAAGCTAATTTAAAATATGGAGACGTAGGGGCGCCTGGGTGGCTCGGTAGGTTAAGCGTCCGACTTCAGCTCAGGTCATGATCTCACGGTCTGTGAGTTCGAGCCCTGCATCGGGCTCTGTGCTGACAGCTCAGAGCCTGGAGCCTGTTTCGGATTCTGTGTCTCCCTCTCTCTCTGCCCCTCCCCTGTTCATGCTCTGTCTCTCTCTGTCTCAAAAATAAATAAACGTTAAAAAAAATTAAAAAAATAAATAAATAAAATAAAATATGGAGACGTACAATGGTGTTTTCCCTCCTCTGTGTCTCTGACAGCTATTAAGGTAAAATTAATATAAAATGCAGGTAGAATAACATAGACATTTCAATTAACTGATGTGCAATATGGAAGGAGGATGATATGATTTAATATTTTTCTATCCCAATCTGCATGGAACATACTATATATATTTAAGACAAGAAAAGGGAAGGGGATAATAACCAAGAAGAAAATGTAACAAAAATCTTCAGTTTTGAGAAACTAAAAACATTAAGGCAGATAGTTCTTTATCATTTTTCCAAATTGTAGAATCCTTCAAAAACGTGCAAAAGTTTATTTAATGTCCTGTCTGTTGCATTCTTCTGAATTATCTCTGCTTTTGACTGTCTTTAAGCTTTTTTAGAAATATGAATAGAAAACTAATAAAAATGATTCTAGTCCGAAATGCAAATCATGGCTAATGGTATACAATGGACAATTGCCCTGTGAATACTGACACATTTTGTATTAATTTGTAAATTTATTTTAATGCCAGTAATGACGTGTGTGTGTGTGTGTGTGTGTGCGTGTGTGTGTGTGTTGAAATTGTCTTTGAACCAGTTGTAATATCTTCCTGGTTCCTTCATTAATTAGTAAATAAAATATTTGACATTTATCCAACTTGTATAAAAATTATTTTACTTTACCTTTAACAAATATCATAGACCACATAGACATTGCAAAATAATCTTTATTATGAGAAAACCACAGAAGGATATGATGAATGAGTTAGAAGAGTATAGAGAATAAATTAAATAATATCAAAAAGCAATAGTGATATAAACTGCATTAGAAGTACACAGATTTGAATCAATAACACTGAAGTCATAGTGACATGGAGAATACCTTAAGAAAATAATGATGCAGAACAGGAGGAAAACCTTAAATACAGTGAGTAAATGAGATATCTGGAGTGGAGAAATTTCTATAAAATAGAGATATTGTTGAACTTTAGAACAGGATTAAATAAATAGGCCAACAATGTTTAAAGAATATTAATAATAAAAAGAAAGTTTTCTGGCCTTCAGAAACAGAAATCACATCTCTTGTATGGGGAAAAAAATCAGAGACCTGAGTTTTCACTGAAAAAAACAAAAAACAAAAACTTCAAAAGACAGTAGAAGAAAAGTTGAGAGATATAAAATATGAAGAAATTTACAAATTTCAGGAGAAAAGTATAACAGTTTCCCCAATGAAACTAGCGATTTGAGGAGACCACACGGATGATAGAGGTGTCAACCCAAAAGAAAGGAAGAAGATAACTAAACACACTAACTCACTGACAGACGACTGAATATACCAGCCAACACCTGAGTGGTATCAGTATCTGTGAAGAAGACAGCAGACCCATGCCAACGGGCCACATATACACGTGTGACTGGGAAACAGGCTGCATATGCACCCCAGGAAAGCTAAGGGGTACCCACAGGCAAGTGGGGGCGATCAATTTAAGAGGAGCAGCTGATAGGGTGAGGGTGTTTGCATACTCCAGTCCCTGGATGTGGGCAAAGGAAACTGGGGGACTGTAGCAAATCTGTCAGCTCAGTGCACTTTTCAGTGCTGAAGACAGAAAATAAAGTTCAACATGAGCAGGACAGGGGCCAGAAAGGTAAACAGCAACAACAACAACAACAACAACAAAACAACAACAACAACAAAAAACCTCTCAGATAAAAACAAAGGAGAGAAAGAAAAGAGGGGCTTTCATGGTGCACTGAGCTGTACTTTTGAGCATTGCTGAACCCAACAGAAGCAGCTCTGGGATGGTGGAATTGAAAGTCTATCCACTTCCTCCCATCACACACTTACTTTAAAATTTGGGAACATGGGGGTGCTGAGTAGTTCAGTGGGTTAAGCCTCCCACTTCAGCTCAAGTCATGATCTCTGGATCTGTGGGGCTCAGGCTCTGTGCTGACAGCTCAGAGCCTGGAGCTCACTTCAGATTCTGCCTCTCCCTCTCTCTCTGCCCCCCCCCCCCCCGCTCGCATTCTGTCTCTCTCTCAAAAATAAATAAACATTTTTTTTTAATTTAGGAACGTGAATTCCCTGTAAAATAAACAACAGAAAAGGGTGGCAGTTAAACCCCTTCAAGATTTTCTTTTGCTAGAAAAATATAATTAAAACAAAATCTCTGCCCAATCCTGAACCCTCATCAAAGGTAGAAGAAAATGAAAATAATCCCGTTATTGAATAAGCGTTAAGCAGGGATGTGAAGCGCATCTGGGCAATCGGCTAAGAGAAGGACGAGGCAGAAGGAAACCTCACCCTTTCATATAACCAAACAGCTGCAACCCATTGCATACATGTCCTCAAGTGGGGCAGTAACTAACTCTACAGGAGGAGAACTTGAAAGCGCATGTTGCCACGCATAAGTCCCCTTACATTTAGGGTAATCTGTGTTGACCATCAGCATTAGCTAATTGGTTTTATGCAAGAAAAAATATATAAAGCTTAAGATTCTAAGAATTTTTACATCGCAGCATGTGTATCTGTGTGGGTAGGTGGGTATGTGTGCAGAAATACGACTTCAACACTTTGACCTAAAAACACAGCAATTTGTACACCTCTCTAGAGGAAGATGCCATCACTACAAAGAAAATAATGAAAGCAAGTGTCCTGAAATTTTCAGAATAGGACACATAATTGCTCTTGCAATCCACACTAGAAAAATTATTCCTAAATATAACTTGTTTACTTTGGAAACTGAA
This sequence comes from Prionailurus bengalensis, assembly GCF_016509475.1. Lineage (NCBI taxonomy): Eukaryota > Metazoa > Chordata > Mammalia > Carnivora > Felidae > Prionailurus > Prionailurus bengalensis. Next base: position 225,358,242 of record NC_057343.1, read on the forward strand.
CAGTGGTTGGGGAATGTAATGTAGGGAAAAATAGTTCGGAAACAGACAAGAGGCGTTAAAAATTAAAATGTTGACAAGTGAGGTTCTCAGTATCTTGACGACGTAGTGATTAACACTTCCAAAATTCATCACTGCAAAGTGACATTTCTCATTACTTGTTGGCTTCTGTGTGTGTGTATGTATTTCACGGAATATACTATAATGGTTATCCTATAGGCTACTCTCAAAATCTATTTAGTTTTATATCTGTATTTAGCCAACATTTAATAAAATGTTTTAATTTACACAGCTTATATGAAAATATCACTCCCCTCCAAATAAGAAAAAAGCTATATAAAAAATATGGAAACTATGTTTAATCTTATTATCCAGATACAATCATTGTCAATACTCTGCTGTTTTCCCTTTTGGTCAAGTTTATATGCGGTGCGGGTTGAGAAATGGACTTATGCCAATTTGCATTAGTAAATTTGTGATTATAAAATATCAATCACATCTCTAGGCAAAACATTCAAAATAATGTGAATTCCCCAGAGATTAAATTTTTGTTAAAATGTAATTAATCTTGAGGTCGTCAGGCTCAACCAGTTGCAAAAATTTTTAGATGTTTCCACATGACACCCCCACCTAAGTTGAAATAGAGAAACACCTGACTTTATTAGGATAAACCCTGCATTATGAAAGGTTCAAATTGAGACAAGTATTCAGTCTTACATCTCTCACAAACATGCCACGTTCCTGAGTGTATTTCCTTCTCTTTGTTTACATGTATAGACTAGGAGGTTCCCAGTGGAGCCTCAGTCAAATTTTTTTGAAGATCTCCCTCCTGAGACTTACCACATGTTGATTGATTGATTGATGATTGATTGATTGATTATAATGCATAAGAACTTTTTTTTTAAAGAAAAATTGTGGCTGTTATCCAAATTACAGTAGGAATGATTACACATATTTTAACAAGGGTAGTAGATATCATGAAGTGTTTAATTCGGTATCTGCAGAAAGTTGCTTTTTTCTAGAAATTCTACTTCCTTGTTATTTACTATTTCTATTGGAGAATACAGAGTGATGTGTCCATTGAACTTGCTTCATGTGATATAATCGAGTTATGATTTTGTATGGCTCTATGGTTTACTGCTTACATCTCACCGGAGGTAATAAATGGTCTCAAAACACGTTTACCAAAGCCACCTGTTAGTGAGCAAATAGTGTGGCTATTGGTCCCTAGTAAATCTGTTAGGGGAAAAAAAGAAAAATAAAGCAAAAAAATAAAAATAAAAATAAAAAAAGCAGTGCTTTGTTGCACTGAATTCCTGACAGGTGAACAAATCCCATCATTAACTGACGCCTCAAAAAAGTATCATGTCAACATGTCACTTGACATTTTCACAGCAAAGGGGAAAAAAAGATAATATACACACACACCCTTCAGCTGGGCTTGCTTTCTGATATCTGACATCATGATCATGTTATTATGCTTTAAATTAAATTATATACACACATTTATTATGCTTTAAAGGAGTATATTCAAAGTGTATTCCAGCTAAAGGAAGTAAGTCTCATTGAAATTTGACAAGGTTCCAATCTGTTCTATCATCTCCTTTTTTCACTTTACGTTATGTGTTGAACGTTTTCTTGTGTCATCAGGTTGTCTGTGACAACCTGATGTTTTATAACGTCGCTACTGCTACTCCCATTACTACCTCTACCACCTGTGACAGTGAGTACTCACTCTTCTGCGTCATTTCAGGACAAAGAGACTGAGGTTTAGGGGGATATACAATGTGTCAAGTTAACATATTTAATAAGTAATGAATCCCAGATTTCAGTTCTTGGGAGAACTCTCAGTCATAATCACTAACCATGTCTCACCATTAACTCCTAAAATTCTACCAGAAAGGTAGACCATAATTTATTTGAATGAATGTCTAGATAGATTTTCAAATTAAGCTTTTGTAAATAACAATAGAATATATAATTACATAATTATATATTATACTATAATTATATAGTATACATCATATACATAGTGCATAGTCTTTCTTTTCCTTTTTTTTTTAAATGAAAACAAGTTAATGTAGATTTATACTCCAGGATGGTCAGCTCTATCTCTACTATAATTTTTAGATATTTTCCCTCGAATGTGGTTTCCTTTAAATCAATAAATGCTTATCTCATGCTGAATGCTATTTTTGATGAAATATGCGCAAATGGCTTATTTTATATAATTGTGAAAATAACATTGATTTCAGACGAAGCACTTTCAATGAGATAAGCATGTTACTGTAAAAACAGGAAATGTGGAATCAAAATACTTCACAAAGTAAATGCAAGAAAAGAGCTGCAAATTAAACAAGTAGAAAACTCATACCCTTTTCACACATGTTGGATTTTTGAGCCCACACTAGTTGTATTTTTATATCGTAACAAAACACACCTTTGACGTTGTTTCTTGATGTGTTAAAAATGAATTTATTATTAGGAATACGTTTTCAGCAATGGCTTTATTGTGTCTGAACCCTCATTATTCAAAAGGCGAAATGGTATAAAAATGTGCAAAGGTACAGATGGCTTAATTAGAAATAAATATGTATGACTGTAAGTTTATAGATTTTAGTAATAACTTGTTTATCTGCACACACACACACACACACACACACTGCCAGAAATCATTTGTAATCTCTAGACTTACCTCTTGAATATTTTTCATTCACATATTCATTCATTTTGCACATATTTCTATTTCTTGCCTCCATCTTATTGTTTTTCTGCTCCAATTCTTATCTCTCCACTTTATGCACATATTTTTTTTTGTTTAATTTGTATATGAATTTTTGAAGTTTCTTTGAATTCTTTCAGGACAGATGGGGTATATAAATCAATGTTTAACCCTGATGGGGGTATCGTCAATCACTGTCTCTGTTCTGAATGTCTCCAGAATAATTCTGTTGCATCAATTACAGGTGCAGATGGAGGTATGATTACCCATCACCATTCTATTAGGTTTTCAGGATACAACTCCCTCTTACTTGATAACAAAGGGACCCTGGGGTATTGTGTGAGGAAACATGTATTCCAATGGTGAGGAAAATGGTAGGACAGGAGGCATCATTAACACTATGTATTCAGATAATGAGCTGCTGACGCTTAGAAAGAAAACAATAATGGTAGGCGCAGCTAGCCAAGTCCTTGAATTTTGTCAATGTCCTTTTCTTCTGGGAGTAAGATTTGGGAGATTTATGGGTGCTGACTCAACCATCACTTTACTCCTGGGCTATCAAATACCAGACCCTATGTGATCATTTACCATCCTTTCTTCTTGTGACAATATCTTGCTTCTCCTAATATTTAAACCCTAGAAGTTAGCAAGAAGAAATATGTATACTTAAATTTCTACAGAAGTAAATAATGGGGGGGGGATATATAAGTCACTATAGCAATGCAGTTTGAATGTACTGTATTTTCACAAACCTGTCATTTGTCACCATAAAACAATCATCTTCTAATCCCATCTCACATTAATTTCTCATTGAAACCTCAATATTGGGGGTTGTAAGGGATATATGGATATTTTGTTTGGAGACTTGGAAATTGAGGCATTATTTTATGAATTAAAATGATTTTTTTTTCTTTTTCATGTAGTCTATGAGCTCTGTAAACCTTAGAAAGTTGCCATCTGCCTATGCCTTGCCCAAACACAGTCCTATTTACTTTTTGATAAACAAAACAAATCATAATATTCCACAAATCCTTTAATCATTATTTCCTCTGGGACCTATATAAAGGGTGGATAAATACTTGTGTCTTAAGAGATGTAAACACTAAACAGATAGCATTTTATAAGCTCAGTGGCATTGACTTGAGGATCACAGCAAACCAGAACCTGAAAGAACCTGAAATTTATAATTAAAAAAAACACCTTTGAAAAAAAATACCTTTGCACACTGTATTATTTGTTCACATGGTATGTCATTGGTCACATTATCACCACTTTACCTATCAAATAGGAAGGCAAAGTCACCGGCTCAAAGCCTACCAACAAAAATTTGCATATGAAAACTTTCCAGGATTTGCTATGTGCAAACAACAGATTTCAGCGGACTTCCCACTGAACTGCCTGGTGGAGACCTTGGGTCAGATGTCAGCCCCAAACAGAAAGCGTGCTGTAATAACATGATGACACAGACCTTTAGTTAATGTTGGATGCCAGTCTCCTCCTGTCCCCAGGTTCCCATATAGATCTCTGTGGAGGCAAACTCTCAGTTATATTGATTTAATGAGAAATCGGAGATGACACAGACACTGGATTGATTGTGCCTTTACTTCTCTCTATCACAACTGCAAAAGCAAACTCTATCATTAAACAGAGAAGTTATGAGCTAGCAATGAAAGTAATGAAAAAATAATCAGCTTATAGTTTTACCTAAGACATTATAAAATATATTAAACAGGTATCACCCCTGTTTTTCAAGATTATTAAATTTAAAATGTAAAACCACAACGAAGTTTTAGTTCTTGATATGAAAAATATTAAAATCTCTCTGCCCCAACCCATTTATGGGACATTACACTTGGCAATTTTTTTTTGCCAGAATGTTACATCAAGACAATACTCTAGCTCCCTATAATAACAATTACACAGAACCTGGTTTTGGCATTATGGTCTTTGTTTAACGTAAAGAATCTTGTGACGATTTTCTCTATGCACATCGTGACACGGTATTGTGAAGCCACTGCCAATTTTGTTGTTTCAGGTCCCTGTATGAAAATTTCACTCAGGCTTTATTACTCTATGAAAATGCTGCCTTTCCTTAATGGTTTGGTGAGCATCTTTTATAGGATAATGAGACTCAGGAAACTCAGCCTGTTTATCTATGTGCCCGTCACTGTCACAGAACCTAGCACAAAGATCTCTGCACATTTCCAGTTACTCCTCTTGGGCTGGGTTCTCTGGAAGAATCATTTCCTCCTCCCCCCATAGCTTTTTTAATAATCGTTGGAATTTTGCCTCAATTGCTGTATGAATTTTGTATTACACGCTTCCTCGAACAATTTGATGGTATGCTCCCTCTTTGCTGGTATTATCTCAAACCGCAAAACACTGGTCTGCTACAACTATTGTTATTTATGTATTTTAGAGGAAATTGGTGGTAGCAAAGCTAAATAATCTGTCCAAGAGTGCATGGCAAATGTTGCTTAGGTCTCCGGTTGGATTCAAAAGCTGTGACCCTAGAACTAGTGCTCAAGCTCTATGGGAAGTCAGAAAAATAGGATGGGCTCTAAAGGAGAGACCTGTTCATTTTCTCCCTCCTTCTGCCTCCTTCCTTTTCTTTTTGTCTCTCTTTTTTACCTTTTTTATGCTTTCACGTTTTCCTCCTTTCTTTCACGAAATTTCATTGAGCCAACCTTTGTATTATGTGTCACCATTGTTTTCTGTGCTGGGAAGGAAGAAGACAACAGAGAATGAGCTAAGAGACTGTGTTTCCAGGAAAGAGGAAGGCCTAGCTCGTCCTATTCATCCTCATCTTCAAATAGGAAAATTAAAACTTAACACACATCCTCTCTTAAATTCCTTTAATTTTGTATTTCTAAATTATTACAAACAGCATTTCTGTTTTGCTATTGCGTGCATGTTGGTATTTATGAAGTGGTTTTAGAAGATGCAGGTGAAGAAATCAAAGATCTAACCTTGCAGTGAAAACATTTCCCATATGGACATGTCTAACTTACAACACAGCAGCCAGTGTTTGCTAGAATTTTTTTTGTTGTCACAAGAACCTTCCCGTTCTTATCTTTTTACCCCAAACCTAAACTGTAAAATATTCAAGTCCCATGAAGGCTTATTAAGTAACAGAACTGCTATCAGTTTAACATTCAATGTGTGATCTATTCTGCAAAATTCTGAAAAATGTGGATAAAGAAGAACCTTGCCTCTAGTTGAAGTTTACAATAATATTATGATTACTATGCATACGCTCTTGGTTGCTGCTTTCTCTCCATCTCATTTTCTTTGTTTCTTTCTTTGTTTGTTTGCTTGTTTCTTTCTTTCTTTTTCTTTCTTTCTTTCTCTTCTTTCTTTCTCTTTCTTTCTTTCTTTCTTTCTTTCTTTCTTTCTTTCTTTCTTTCTTTCTTTCCAAAAGCATTATTTTTGAAGTTGTTGCTTCAGAATTTCATTCAGCCACTGAAAGCTCATCTGATCACATTCCTTCTTAATAGTGATAATGTGTCTTCCTGGATATTAACAAGAATATTCCATTTAGTTTCACTTCACCATTTAAAAATTAGTGGCCTGCTGCATACCCCTAATCTCTTCATTCAGAACTGACACAAGGTCATTTATTTTTTGGCTCTCTCCAGCCTTTGGTGCGCTAGTCTATATTTTTAACATAGGATTTTTACCCCATTGAAACTGTAAATAACTGACTAAAATGAAATCCAAACGCATTTATGTTTTTACCACATATGATAAAAACTCTGATTGTCTATTTATCTGTGTATCACTAAAGTTGTATATTTTATTGAACTCTGTGTAAGGATGATGTTATCTACAGTAATAACAGATACTTACTGAGCTTTTATAATTTATTACAATGTTGGAAGCGCTTCATGTTATTAATGCTCATGTGAAGCCTGAGGTGTAGGCATTACACCTGCTATGTACATTTTGCTGATTAGAATTGAGTCAGAAAGAGATTAAATAGAGGGCAAGACCCCAGGGTGGGTAAGTTGGAGATCTTGCTAACAGACTCTGCCTCACTGCTACACAGTGTGGGATTCTAATGTACTCGGTTATCTGACTCCAAGACCTATGCCTACTTTATACAGTATGTTGCCACACGAAGTGAAATCAGCCACTAGCTTAAACGAACTTTTGAAAATTCCCCGTTGCAAATGATTCAGAGACAGGAAAGAACACCACTATTCTCATTTCACACATAGAAATGTGGAGTGCTCGGTTGCTTCCAGATCTCAGATACATAGGATGGAATGTAAACAAGACTGTAGCTAGAATACTTGCTTAGTTGGATCTTCCTTTGTGTTTCTGTAAGACTTTTCCATTGAATCTTTCTTCCTTTTTTTAATGTTAATGTTTTTTTTTTTTTTAACTCAGGAAAGTCTTGACGAGATTAAAATAGATATATGGCTCTACAGAGGAAGTTTCTATAGTAACGGAAAATACATAAAAGAGAGAAGCACCAAAATGTAACATTCAAATCACACTGGAAGATGTATGTATTCTATTTATAAACCTAATACCATGTTGGGTTCACCATTAATTCCCATCTTTAACATTCTCTAGTTCATTTGTCTTAAAAGCCCATGTACTGTTGGTTCTTGAAAGATAATTGAATACATTTGCATTTTCTATCACGAAAGGGAAATAGGGACAACTGGAAGAAACAATGTGGAGACGTGCATTTACAGCCTCATGTGCCTCTCTTAGCGCCCCTGCTGAGCCAGCCTCTCCACCCCCACATCAACCTCCAAGGAGGTCTCCACTCTGTCCTGGAGCTCTCAGCCTATGAGGACATTTATGCTCATTTACCACAGTTCTGACCAGATATGCAAGACTTTCTTCTCTGCAGAACTCTTACGTAGCCCAGTTTGACCCAACCTAACACTCCTTTCTTTTCTCGAACAAATCCCTCTAATTTCTGGAACTTAGAGTCTGTCATGAGTACAATTCCGATAATGATCTCCATCTGTTTTATAAATTCCCCTTTAACTTGTGCTTTAATTGAAACCTAGTTATGTCCTAAGAACAACAGTTCCCTTTTCTTGAAGTCTTAATTGTGTGTGTGTGTGTGCGCGCATACCTGAATATATATATATATATATATATCTATATATATATATATATCTATGTGTGTGTGTGTGTGTGTGTTTCCTTCTCCATGTGGTTGGAGATGGTATAGGTAAATTCCTTACAATGAACTGCTACAATGAACTGCTACTTCTTAGATATGGTTCATCTTCAAAAACCCCACTCTCTTTAAAGCTATATTTCAGACTATATGCATACTCTCATTGTTGCACAAATTAACAGTCTTTCCAAGGAATTCTTTCATGTCATAAATATTTGCTCTCTTGATTTAATGTTTTTCTCTTTATTTCTCCTAAACACTTGGATTACAATTAGACATTCCTACATCACTGGTCCAACATATAATTCTGTATACCTAATACTCTCCTCAAAGTTTATTCTCATGATCTTCTACATCTCATTTAATGACCTTATCATTTACCTACCTAGGTCAAAATCTGGGCGCCTTCCCTGATGCTTCCTGTCCTTACACTTCATCCCTTGCTCATCAGAAAGTCCTGCAACAGGTAGACATGTAGACGTCTGTAGCTCATTTTAAGCAGTGTATACTTTATTCTGAATATGATCATAGGCCACTGGAAATTTTTAAATGGGAGAAAGGATTTGACTTGAACATGCCACTGTTGTTAATCCATAAAGAACCAACACTAATGGAAGAAGGAAGAATTCAAGGAGGTTATTTCTATATCAAAGTGAAATAAAATATTAGTACAGACTTGGGTGATTTCAGGAGAGTAGATGAGAACATCTTCCAGATGTTTATTCCAATCTGGCCACCTGGATTTTCATGCTGATCCTAAAACACAAGGAGCCAATTCTTGCCTTAGGGCTTTTTTCTTCATTGTTCTCTTGTATTTGAAATATTCCCTAGTTCTTTTGCAGAGCATCAATGCACTTCATTACAGTCTGTTTAAATATCACCTCAGAGAAACCATCTTAATACACCTTTAAATTCTCCCCATCTATCACAGTCTACTTCACAGCCTAACTTTATTTTATGGCACATATGTAATATAAACATACAAAGTAATCAATCATACACATGTGTATATACACACCATTATACATTATGAATGTTATTATGTAATGTATTTATTTATTTCACACCATTTACAATCAAATGACTGAAAAACTCCGGGCTTTTGATTATCTTTTCAACCACGAATTCTTAGCACCAAAAACAATAAAAAAACGTGATATTTCAAACACCAATTGATTAAATAAATGGAAGTTTTGTCAAGTTTAGAGCTTGGAGAAAAGGGTAGAATATATTCAAGTGGATGTAATTTATAACAACTTCTCTACTTTTATAGGTAAAAAAGCTTAGACTTGGAGAAAATAAGCAAAATATTTAAGACTATCACCAAATTATTCCATAGGCAGGCCTAAAATAAATCTTCAACTCTAAATCTATACTATTTCATACAATTCATTAAACAGAAAAATATGCATATTTAAATAAAAAGACAAGTGACTGTGAAATGAGATGTATCTGTCTCAAAACTCCATAACCATCTTTTTTCAAACTATGAGATCTGAGGAAGATCATTTAAACATTTTGAGTTTTAGTTCTTCAATCTGTTAAATGACAGTCATACCATTACCCTTGCAAATTTGTGGCAGGATTTATAACTTTCTATGGGAAGTAGCTAATCATTGACACCTGTCACTACAAACTTAAATAAGTGGTAGTTTTATGGTGGTGCTGGTGGGGCTGATGGTGTTGCTCTTGGTTATCACTGCTACTTTGAGTCGAATTTGAAATGGTCAAATATTTTATATACAGTAGCCCTCGCCCCCTTATCCACAGTTTCACCTTCCTTGGTTACCCATAGTCATCTGTAGCCCAGAAGCAGATGATCCTGTTTTTGATGTATCCTCAGAAGGCCAGTAGTAGCCTGACATGGCACCACAATGTCTATGTCATTCACCTCCCTTAATCACATTATGTAAGCATTTTGTCACCTTGAGTCATCACAAATAGAAGAAAGGTGAATAATAAGATATTTTGCAAGAGGAAGAGGGATATCACGTTCACATAGCTTTTATTACAGTGTATTATTATTATTCCATTTTACTATTAGTTATTGTTGTTATTCTCTTACTGTGAATACTTTATGAATTAAACTTTATCATAGGCATATATGTATAGGAAAAAGCATAGCATATGTAGGGTTCACTACTGTGCATGATTTTCAGGCATCCACTAGGGCTCTTAGAACATATCCCTTGTGAATGAGCGGCGGTGGGGGGACTGTGATTAGTTCTCTAATACTGGACCATGTTTCTCAGTGTGGCTGTCTTGTAAAATTGTGCCAGAAATGAATTATATATTACTCCTAGAAAAAGCATTCATTTTATCAATAAAATGTGTTTCTATATATCAGAAAACTTGTGTATTTGTTTCTAAGTCAAATACTCCTTCTTCAGGAAATTAATCAAAACATATTCATCTATTTTCACTTGAATTTTATACTATGGATTTATTCAATTCTTTATTATATACTGTATTATTATCTAATTCTGACTTACTCTTTTCCACGAACAAATAGATTTCTTAAGAGTGTATATATATATATATATATTTCACAATTTTGGATGTGGAATTTATTTAAATTAATCCCAGATTATTTCTCCTGGAAGTGTTTTCTGCACAATATATTTCTGCACAGGACATTTATTTTAGCCTTTGAAGTACAGAGCTCTCCCCACATGACTCCAGCTGTCAAAAAGCAAGCATCTCATTGTGTGTGGGAGTGTTGTCTGACAGTCTAATGGATAAATGACATATTTAAACAATTTTATTATATTAAAGATTTTTGACTAAAGTGTTTTAGGGTTACTTTATTCCCCATAGTAAATGACATATTTTAGAAACTTGGAGCTGATGTTCCTTGGTTAACCTGTCAATTTTAGTTCCAGAATCTACAGCGTTTAGAAGTAAATGCCACAAGCATAGCTCTTTAAATATTTTGTACATTTTTTTCTTGCATGAATAACTTCCAGGATTTGATCATGCACTTGTGCCTAACTTAAATATATTGATTATTGATATTGGATTTCTCATTAAAGATAACCTTAAGGGTAAGTCAGGTTAAATATAGCATATAATTGACATTCCTCATTAGAAACTCCTATTTCTTTTGATTCTCTGGAATGACCTAGCTTTCGTCTCCTTCAAACCTTGCAACTAACTGTTCTTCTGACTGGCTTTCTCTTCCTGTTCCTTAGGATTCAAAGTTCTTTTTTATGTTCTTTAGTATCTGCATTCCCTCCTGCCCTCAGAAATTATATTTGGGCTTGAATGTTAAACAGTCATCTCTCCGTGGATTAAAAATTGTAAAGTAATTGCAAGACTAGGTTTTTCTTCCATCTCAGAATATTTTCCAATGTTCCATACAGAATAACACTTGTTCAGGAGAGAGGAAGTCCAATGAACACTTCCTGTAGCAAATGCAACTACCATCGCAGCGTAAGAAACCTGACCTTAATCATTTCAGTCCACTGGTGCTCCAGCACTGGTGGTAAATTTGGGGAGCAGATGCTTTTTGTCATCTGTTATCAATGTGTGCATATTCCTTCACTCTCTCTTACAAGGACACACACATATGCATGTATATGTGTATACATACATATATTCTAATGCATGTATTCACTATCAAATACAAATTTATACTCATACTAGATTTCATCAAATTTAGGATGCCACCGATTTTAAGCTGTGCCACTGCACTGTTTTATTTATTATTATAAATATCAATATATAATATTAATAAATAATATTATTGATTATTATTGCATCATATCATTTATTACCATAAATTATAATATAATATTAATTCATAATATGAATGCATAATAATATAAATATACTAGGTTATGCTATATGGTATAAATACATACTATATATACATTATATATAAATACTATACTGTGTATGTTAATGTACATAAATAGTACATATATAAACACTGTGTGTCTGTATCTGTCTATGTATCTATCTATCTATCTATCTATCTATCCTCTTTCCACAATTGGGTATTCTACAAGCACTGGAGATTTTTCTGGCTAGAGTTTTGTTGTCGTTTTTGTTGTTGTTGTTTTGTTTTGTTTTTTAATGGGAGAGTGGGGACATGGGATAATGGAATCAGCTAATAGATAAAAGACCTGTGTAGCAGGTCAAAGTATATACTATATCATAGAAGGATTAGATTCTATGCAGTACATTGTGGGGAGGAAGGAGTGAGAAGCTGATATATTTCAGCAAGATACCGGAAATATTAAAGAATAGTATAAAGATGTCCTATTGGGTCCTGAAAGCCATAAAAAGTGCCTCATATTAAGGACAAGAGCTGGGTACTCTATCACTATAACCTGGTCTGGATGACGTAGTTAGAGGTGGCAGAGATACAAGTTCTAAGTCACTCCGTATAACTTTTCATTTATACTGCTATTATTTTGCGCAGTAAATAGATCTCCTCCCCTGTTGGACACCTTAGACCTATGGAAATTAGGTAGCGTAATGCTTTCATGGATTTAAGGAATAGAAGAACTACAAGAGAGTAAGATATTAAAGTCAGAAAGAGAGAAATATGTAAAGACAGATCTTGAGCCTTGAAACAATTACTTAGGTAAAGATCAAACTTGACTTTGGATGCATATTATATTCATTTTCTACTACTGAAGTAGCCAATTCTCACAAATTTAGTGGCTTAACACAACACAAATTAATTATTTTAGTCTTGATGGTCAGAAACGCCAGGTAAATCCAGGTGGACTCAACCAGTTTCTCTGCTCAGGAGCTTTCAAAATTGAAATCAAGAAATTGTCTCACCTAGAGTTTATCTAGCAGCTCTGAAGAAGAATCTACTTTCAAGAAAACTCGGGGTGTTGGCAGAATTGAGTTCCAAGTGGAGGTAAGACTGAGCTCCTGTTCCTTCGCTGGCTGGCCACCGGGAATTATTTGCAGCCATCTGCATTCCCTGGTGCGTGGACTCTTTCATGGTCCTAGTCAACTCTTTCCTGCCTCATCACTGCAGGTCGAAGTTCTCTGCTTTTAAGGATCATGAGATTAGACTGAACCCACCTGGATAATCCAGGGGAATTACCCTTATCTTTTAAGATCCATAAACCTAATTACATCAGCAAATTACGCCCTACATATTTGGAAGGACCATTCTGGCTACCATGTGCAAATCCATCATGCCAAAATTTTAGAACCAGAATTTAGAACCAGAGAAATACTAGTCTACTCTAAAGTTAGCACAGTGAATTTGAATGTTTTATTTCCTCTCATAACTCTGTAATTTGAGTCCTCTCCTCATTCCCTAACTGCTAATGTAACTGAAATTATAATTTTCTGTTTTCTGCACTTCATTATCCGTTCAGGAAGGCTAGAGCTAGCATCTCGTAGAATATGAATCATGTTTGCATATATGCCTGAGGGGAAACCATGCACTCAATCCACACTCTATTTACATAACTATTAGAGTTCTGCACTTTGGGGATGCTTGTCATTAAACAACACTAGTGCATACATAGAATAAATCAGCACCTTTGTTTGCATTTTTGTTTGGTAAGTTCTTACACACATAAGAGCTAAATATATATATATAATAATATATATAATATATATTATATATAATAATATATATAATAATATATATATTACATATAATAATATATAATAATATATATTATATTGAATAATATATATATTGAATAATATATATATGAATATTATATATAATATTGAATATATCAATATATATATGAATAATATATATTCATTATATAACCATTCATTATATAACCATTATATAACCACCTGGGTGGCTCAGTTGGTTAAGCGTCCCACTCTTGGTATTGGCTCAGCTCATGATCTCATGGTTCAGGAAGATGGAACCTTGAGTCAGGCTCTTCACTGACAGCGCAGAACCTACTTGGGATTCTCTCTTTCTCTCTCTCTGCCCCTCCCCCTTTCAGACACAAGCTCTCTCTCACTCTCTCTCTCTCAAAATAAATAAATGAACATAAATAAGCAAATTAATTACTTGGTTAATTAATTTGGTAAATGTTTATTCATTTCTGAACAAATATAATATATGGAGAGCGTGGTGATTATCTCAAGAGACAATTTGTGCCAGGCTACATAAGGGTTGTTTGGGGTACTGCAAATGCTCTATTTCTTCATGTGGACAGAGGTTACATAAAGGCGCTTAGCCCACCTTTGGAAATCGTTACTGTGTACTTATTTGTGTGAACAGCTGTGCATATGATTTGTCACTATATGTGTGTTCATGTCTGCCTGTCTACATTCATGCTGTAGTTCAAATTAAATGTACAGATTTGGGGTTTGTCGGAACCAAGTAAGTTTTCAATTCCCAACCACTTATACATTATTATAACATTGGACAAGTCACTTGAACCTCTCGAGCTTGTTTCCTCATGTGTGAAATCAGGGCTATGTTACTGAACTAGAAGATCTGGGAATAGTAAAATTACTCAAGTCTTTACATCTTTTTATGTGCCAGCCCTTGAGCATTATGTGTGGAATCCCATCTAATTCTCATAATGCCGTGAGGAAAGAGCTGATACGGCCTCTACTTTGGGCATGAACACATGCAGGCTTACAAGTAATTAATTACCTTGCTTAAAAGTCCTACAGTTAGTGAGTGAAAAAGCCACGATCTTTTTTTTTTTTCTTATACTGTTTATCACATGCCTAAATCTAGTATTAAAGGGCACCGTGCTTTTGTATTACCAGAGTGATCAGGAAACTTCAGGTAGCCAGTAATACAATAACAGCTCAAATTGGCACAGGCAAATGGTAGGGATTTTAAATCCTGTCAAGAAATTCGCAAAAGAGTGCATATCTAGGAACTGGCAAGACCTGGAATAAAACAATACCCGCTCATACACATCTCACTGCTCGCTGGTAATCCAGAGAATTTTCAGCACATTGGTTTGGGTGCTAGACCCTCCCCTGTGGCCACTGTGCTGTAATAGGATGACTAGTGGTCCCTGGTGAAACAACGTGACTGGAGACAAGGGAGAAACAGCTCCATCAAACTTGCATGTTCTCTGAGTTGCACTTGTATATGAAGGATGCTTTCTGGGAAGACAAATCATACTTGCCCACAGAAAGCACTAGCATGGAAATAGTCAAGAAGTGTCAGCTGTTACAATCATTTGTGTCATGTTCAGAGGAAGATATTCTCATCTTCATTTTCTGAGCCTTTTTCATCTTTTAAACGTAAAAATATCTATTTTCTTCCATTGTATTCTTTTCGTCATTTCTCTGCAAATGCAGTAGATACTATTTTTACTTCTAGAGTTCCCAGAATTTAAGGGACTTTTAGACATTTTCTTTGTGGCCAAATGTCTTCAACTGAACACTAGAGAGAGGATAGCGAGGGGAAATTATACTTCTTAGGAGGTAAAATTGTGATTCTCCCCCCCGCCCCACCCAGGCTCCATTTTACCCAAAATGAGAGGGAAAGTAACACTCATCAGGTAGTAAGTACACTAAATAGGGCTCATCCCTGATAACATTTTTACAGAAGATCTATGGCTCCCTCACTCTCTTTGTCATCAGTGTGTTTTAAGCGGCTGGCAGTAGGGTTAAATCGGGATTGGAAGTTAGATTGATCCTATAATTGCTTTTATATAGGCTTCCTCAGCATGTCTCTGCCTGAATATGAATCTCAAATTCAAAATCCAAAGACAAATAATCTTTTGCTTATTCATTATCAGAGATTAGGCATGTGGGTTTAGAAAATCTACAGCTGACTCTAATGTCTTAGTGGCCTAAGGAAATTAATGACTTCCCAAATAAGTCAGAACAGTAGGGGGATATGTTAAAATAATAGTTCTCATCCTTTGCTGAGCAGTAGAAATACATTGGTCTCTCTTAGTAATATAATGCCAGTCTTCATCAGAGACCAATTAAAACATGATCCTGAGTACATGCCCTGCAAATAGCATTTTCTAAAATGTTCCTTAAGTGGTTGAAAATTTCCCAAAACATTGCCTAAATCTTAAGAGACATGAGGTATCTAGTTATAAACCACTGCATTAATGCGAGGAAGGATTGAACTTAATAAATACTACCTTTTATTCCTGTTTACTTTAACATACTTTGGAAATATTTTTATTTTATAGCATTTGAATTTTTAAGCAGAAAAGAGAAATGGTTTGGATTTCCCTCCCTTTCAGTTCATAACACTAATGAATCTAAGCACAAATGCTGAGTCAAATCTTTGTCTTTTTTTTCGTATGTCTCCGCTGAGTAGGGAGAAAATGTATACCAGTTAGGGAAAGGGAAAAAAAA
Source organism: Prionailurus bengalensis (assembly GCF_016509475.1). Classification (NCBI taxonomy): domain Eukaryota; kingdom Metazoa; phylum Chordata; class Mammalia; order Carnivora; family Felidae; genus Prionailurus; species Prionailurus bengalensis. Next base: position 225,374,399 of record NC_057343.1, read on the forward strand.
AAATCTCGAAATGCTGAACTTGCTTTTGCTAAAAGTAGAACCAATTACTTTCCTGGCTTTTCTACACACATAAAAGGTATCTATCTGATGCTCAAGCAAGTTTCAAATTACAAGCACGAGCTGGTCTTAACATGTAATTCTTAATCACCTGTAGCGGTGTCATTTCTAGGTCACAAACATGCTTTGTCAGCGATTACTTATTTTTCCAAAGAGCTGAGACTATCATTTACAATATGCCTAGATATTTGTTCATCAAACTCATAATGCTTTTGTAACGATACAAACATAAATAAATACTGGTCTATTCATCTCAGATGCATCTCATTTTTTCCCAAGTAGCCACAATAGCTGGATCCTTCCTTCTCCATACTCAGTTGGCAACACAGTTTCATTTTCTTAACACTTTTTCCTCTGTTTTTGCTTTGTTCCTCATTTTCTCTATATCTATATTTGTATATCTAAATGTATACACATGTGTATGTGCATATATATGTGTGTGTATGTATATATATTCATATATAGTCATATGTAGTCATATATATACATACATATATATAGTTGTATGTATATATACATATATATACATATATATAGTTGTATGTATATATACATATATATATATGTATATATATATTTATGTAGTCCTGCATGAAATAGAGGTCAAATATTTCACCATTAACCTTATTTTTATTCATTTAAATGGGATTATACCCAGAGTTATTTTTTTAATTAAATGATGTATAATATGTATATATTTTAAGAGCAAGAAAGTTAAATAAGATTCCAATATTACAATATGTAGGTGCTATTGTTGTTATGTATTACATATATGCATATGGTGATGTTAAATACGCAGGCCTTTCTCAGTAAATTACTACATAATTCACAAACAATAAAAGCAATAAAGACAGTTGAGTTTATAAATCAGTATTTCTGGATTTTCTGGTGTATATAGAACCAGGTGCCAGAAAACAATACATAGTTCTTTTTGTGCTCAGGCTTTCTTTTTTTTTTTTTTTTTCAATGTTTATTTACTTTTGGGACAGAGAGAGACAGAGCATGAACGGGGCAGGGGCAGAGAGAGAGGGAGACACAGAATCGGAAACAGGCTCCAGGCCCTGAGCCATCAGCCCAGAGCCTGACGCGGGGCTCGAACTCACTGACCGCGGGATCATGACCTGGCTGAAGTCGGACGTTTAACCGACTGCGCCACCCAGGCGCCTCTTAATTTTTTTTTAACGTTTATTTATTTTTGAGACAGAGACAGAGCATGAACGGGGGAGGGTCACAGAGAGAAGGAGACACAGAATCTGAAACAGGCTCCAGGCTCTGAGCTGTCAGCACAGAGCCGGACGCGGGGCTCGAACTCACGGACCGCGAGATCATGACCTGAGCCGAAGTTGGCCACTTAACCGACTGAGCCACCCAGGCACCACTGTGCTCAGGCTTTCTAAAAGCAACTTCTGGCGCAAATAAAATAATTCATTTAAGTTGCCTACTTTAAATACCCATGTGACATATAAACATTCAAATCTTTCCATGAATTCAGCATAACAAATATTTGATCAAAATATAATAAAAATGTGGATTCTAGAGCTAAATGTTTCTTGTTATTTTATTTCACTTGGTAATAAGACCAACAGTAAGACTTCTGTCAGAAAAAATTATAAAACTTTATTGAAAGATATTATAATAGATATAACATATGTATCAGATATATGTAGATCTATATATGAATATATAGATAATCATTGTATATTATATCTATAAAATATGTCTATATAGATTATCTATAATATATCTATATATTATATCTATGTGGATATATATTATAGGTATAGATATACCTATAATATAGGTATATCTGAAAGGAAGAATAATTGAAACTGTGGAATTTCTCTAAATCTAAATATAGTTAATGCAGTGTTCAGGTTTCAAAACATACTAATTAATGGAGCTTATTAAGAAAATTTTTGGGGCACTGGGGTGGCTCAGTTGGTTAAACTTCTGACTTCGGCTCAGGTCACGATCTCATGGTCTGTGTGTTCGAACCCTGCGTCGGGTTCTGTGCTGACAGCTCAGATCCTGGACCCTGCTTCAGATTCTGTCTCCCTGTCTCTCTCTGTCCCTCCCCAACTCACATTCTGTCTCTTCAAAAATAAGTAAACCTTAAAAAAAATTAATAAAAAATAAAAATATGAGACACAGTAGAATATTGTTTTCTAATTATAATATATGTGCAACTTATTTTGATTTTTCACTTTAATGCCTCTTTACGGTAATTTAATTTTGAAACACTGGGTATTGTCTCTAACAAGGCAAATTTAAATTGATTTAAAAATAAAAATGGATGATATTAATTCTCACCCAGGCTGCGCCTTACACCTTGACTTCAGATACAGGCTAACAACATTGGAGACATCTTTCTGGGTAGCTGTTTGGGCTTTCTGAGCTCTTAACTGGCCTTGGATTATCTTTCACAGATGGCCAGGTTGTTAAGCAGATGGCCGTTTCCTTGACCTTTAAAATATTTGTTTTTCTTTTCATAATTACCTGTGGTTTATAATGGATCAAATTCTCAATTTTATATAATTAGCTTTTGTATTTCCATCATGTGCTCTAAAACATTACTTAAGTAGAAAGAGCTCATATGTTCATATGTAGAAGTTCTCAAAAAATGCATTTTCTATTGGGTGGGTAATTTTGGAGTGGAATAACTTTTCTGAATTAAAAAAACATACCCATTCCGTAGCATGGTGTGTGGATGTGACGGGTGACTTTCCTCTTCCCATTTCCTTAGACTGAAATTTATATCCCACATCGATGTGGTACAGAAGTGTGAGTCAGAGAGGCCATAGTGGGAATCAATACTCCCTTTTACATAATGAAGACAGAGGACTTTTTGTAAAAGATCTAGGATTTGATCTGGTTATAGAGGATTGTTTTGAGCCATTATGTAGGCAGGGTGTCCCGCAGAGCTGATACTTCAGGGAGCACCTGCCTTTGCTCAGAGGCTCAGGCACTGTGCCATGTTCAGCGACCATGTCAACTGAAGCCTGAGAAATATACATTGGTATTTCATGTTAATTAAGTATTCCTTGTCTGCATGTTAACGAAAGTGCCTGAAATTTATCTCTAGTAGATTGACTTTTGCAGATTCTTGGGTGATATCGAAGCCAAGCAAAACGTGACGGCAACTATGACATTTGAAGGATTGGGGGAATTTTCCATCATTACGAATCTAAATTAGTAAAATGTCTCAGTAACAGTCTGCCAGTCCCAGGTTCACCATTTCATACGACGCCGTGTAAGCAGTCCATTTCACAGTGGGACACTGTGACAACTATAAGGTCTACATGAGTCATCTGGAAGCTTGAAAGGACATTGTGGACAGGATCTATTTCACTAAAGACCCTGGGGAATGCAGGGGAATGACGCAAAGTAAATCAGTTAGAACACTGGAAATACACCTGGCAGAGTGCACCTAGGTCTAATTTTTACACCCTTTGACTCTTCTTTGTACAATTCCAGGGCAGACTTAGTCTTTATGCATCTTTACTCTTTTTACCTTGCCATCTCCTCACGCTAGTGCCCACTGCTCCTGGTCTGTGCTGTGGTGGAGACGGGTCTCCGACCCAAATTTTGAACCCAAATCAAAACTCCCTTCTGCTTTGAATCCTGGCTCATGACCCAATATTGGTGTTCTTTCCTTTCAGGTAACATCCACAGTATGACAGCCATTGACTATTTGTCAACTAACATGACATAATTTTTCTCAAAATTCGATAAGCCAAAAATAGTTGATATTAAGATTTTTACATGTTACAAGATATCAAATTATCCCTTTCAACCTTAGTTGCCTTATATTTTACACAACACATATAAGTATTTATCACAGTTTAACTGAATGCTTCGATATAACTTTTTTTTCAAAAAATTAAATTATCATATCCATAATCATAGTGTATCAGTGTGTGATAATTGGCAAAGCATTTCCTCTGGACAATTATAAGCATTATTTGTTAGCCTTGATCTAAATGGGGCTTAATCTTTTATATAGCATATATATTAATACACATACAGGATACTTTTTAAAAGCTATATGTTAAATATGCATTCTTGGAATTTGCAGAGAAAAGAGATAAAAAATATTGTAATTATATTCATTCTCAATATATGCTTTTTAACTCACTGTGTAGTTGTTTACTCACCATTAAATTATAATTACCTCATCCAAAACTGTGTGTTCTACTCTAATGCTTATTAGAGGTTATAATATAGACCTCTAACTTTTAATTATGTAATGTGATCTCTCTCATCTCGTTGCATGGTTTTAACAGTATATACGTGGTAATGATCCTTAAATCAAGAAAAATATATATATGTATATTTTGTCTATCACATACTCTTCTCTGGCTTGTATGTCCTAATGCCTACACAATATGTCTACTTGGATGTATCAGAGCCTCAGCCAAAAATTTTCATTCCACCCCAAAACCTGTTCTCCTCATATTATTTATCATTTGAATACCAGCACCATCTTTTTAGCTCAGGTCAAAGTCACAGATTTTTTTTTCCTTCTCCCTTTTCATATACAAATGATCAGAAATCTCTTTTCTCAAAGTCTGGCAGTATCTGACCCCATCTCAATACCCCTATTGCTGTTATGTTGGCTCAAGCCGCTATGTCAGAATGGGGCCATGACAGTAGCCTTCTACCAGGCCTGACTGCTCCCTTGTTACCCATCTCCAGTTTCAAGTCTTCCACAGAGCAGCCACATCTACTTACTGAAATTGGGAGTTCCTTGCACCAAGCTTGCCAAGGTTTAAAATTAGAATGAATTTGAAATGCCTTCCCATAACCTGCCTATGTAATCACATAGGGTGTAGTCTCTCCTTCCTCAATAGCCTTGCCATCCACCACTCCCCCTCATTCATGACACCCATCCATACTAGTCATCCTTCAGTACTTAACGTGACAAGAAGGTTTGCACCTCTAAGTCATAGACATTCCTCATTTCTCTAGCACGCAACACATTGCCCCTATGTCTCCTCATGGTTACTTCTCATCACATACTCTCTTACATTGCTCCCTCTCCTAAACTCAGTTTTATTTATGTCCCAGCATTTCTCACAGGGTGAAGTTAACTTATTTATCTCTTTGTTTACTTGGGTGTTTTATATCTTCTGCTAGAGAAGGTGAGTTCACTGAGGTCAACGACTATCTTTGTCTCAACCTTAGCGCCTTATCTCCAGCATCCAAATCAGTGTCTCACAGAAAGTAAGCACTCAAGAAATATTTATTTTAATAAATAAGCAACTAGTCATTCATTTCATTATATTTATAAGCTATTACTCTATTTCCTTTTCCGGGTAACCGTTCTAAGAGCACTTTGAATTTCTGGTTGATTTTGGTCATTTTCTAAATTATTGTGTTCACATTGGATCAAAATTCTGTCAGTCTAATATGATGGTTGCACTAATATTATGATATATATATATGTATATATATATTTATAAGAAATAAGTGTGATTCTTATCTCATCATTCAAACATTTTTAATAATGCCATTATAAAGAATCAATACTTAGGTGATAATTGTTTTCCAAGTATGATCATTGTGTATATGGAGAAGAATATTCCAAACACCTAATACACATCTAGATTTTTTGTGTTGTACACAATCATTCTTTTTTTTCAGATGAATTTTATTATATGCAGTAAAGTCAGAAAAGTGAAATCTTTCCCAATATTTATACTAAAGATTTCTCATTCACTTAGCTTTTTGATTTTAGGTATAATAATGATATAATGAAACTACAAATTTTATTATACTCCCTAAAAAGTAAAAGTTGCTTTTCGGTATATTTAAAGACAAAACACCATTTATTAGTTTTGTTTGCCCTTTCACTGAAGGCTTCCACAAAAGGAAGAGTATGGAAAAAAAATACTAGTTGTAACATTATTTTGCATGTTTATGAAAGTCATCATTAAACACTGGGGATTAAATGGTTTAGACAAATGTCATCAAATAGCTACATACACATCAGGACAATGCTTTATTTGGATCTGAAAGATTAGGATCCATTTCTGTATCTACCAGCTTCTGTGTTGAGCTCAGGCAAATCTACTTATATTTTATTTGGTTAATTATAACAACACACCTTGTTTAATTCTAGGGAGGATGTTTCATAGGCATAATACACGTGACACTGTGTCTATACCAGGTATTTAGTAAAGTTTCAATTCGTTTCATTTATTATCATTAGTTTACTTTTGCTGTTGGAATTGTCAGCCATTAGAGGTATCCTGTTAGATTCTCATATGCAAATGATCAGAAACCTCTCAAAGTCCAACAGCATTAACCCCATCTCACTACCTCTCTACTGCTGTTATGCTGGCTGGAGCCACTATCTCATACCGGGACCACTGAAAATGTTACCTTACATAAAGCTCGGGTTAAGGGAAGCCATATGAAACCAATGGTAATCATCACTATACAGAACATATGGCACATGGACATAAAAAACACTGCTAGGTGTGATAGCAATGAACAACTAAAATCAATCAATCAATCAATAAATAAATAATAGCAACCCAAAGTGGTTCAATTCTCAACTGAAGTCAGAACCTGAAACCTTGCAACAATCCTGCTTTTGAGAATTGTTGGGTGTTATCTCTTGACTGAAGCAAGCTAATACAGTTTCCTGATACTTGATGTGCAATTTGAGAACACAGGAAGCAATTAAACGTAGGTCACAGTACTCCTTTGCCCTGTGACTTCAATTGCTATCACTCTCCATGTTTTACTAAAGAGAGATATCGATGGTCTTATCAGAACATCACACAATCCACTTTATAAATGAAATTGTGCTTATAGGACCTGATAGACAAAAAATGAGGTATTCCCGCTACCTTCCTTGGGTATATGCATGATAGAAAATGGAAATATACCTCTCTTCCAAAAAAAAAAAAAAAAAAAAAGAATGGGCCTGCTACCAAGTTAGAGACTGCTTTGTCAAGCCAACCTGAAAAATCGTGTGCTACCCTTTGTGCTGACTCTCCTACCATAAAGAAAGAAGAACGACAATTTGAGGGCCTCACTGATTTTTAAGGGATGTTTGCAATGTTTGGTTGTGCAGCTCTGACCTATTTAAGGCTCTGAATAGGTCCCAGAGCAAGATAAATTTATTTAAGTGGCCTAGGGTGCAATTCAAAGAAATGTTTCACTTGGCCCTTATGACCAATTTGATCCAGTTCTACTCAAATTGTAGGTGGCAAAATGCCATGCGGTATGCAGTGGAGAGTCTGTGGTGAGCTATGATAGAATATGCACAGCTCAAGTGCCTGTGTTTTTGGAGAAAAGCCATACCTTCTTGGGTAAAAACAACAACACCCTACTCTTATAAGAAACTGCTTCTGGTTTGCCCTTTGGCTCTGATAGATAATAAGCAACAGACCATCCAAAGACAAAAATTCGTGCAACCTTAGCTGCCTATCGGGAACTGGGTTTTAGCTAACACACAAAGCCATGTATTAAGTACATCTAACCGAATTCCAACATTTTGTTGTTGTTAGTCAGCCTGTGTCTCCAACCATCTCAATGTTAGCTGAGGGGACTTAAGGACAAGTGGCCATGGTACCAGGGACAGAGGTGTACCAGTGCTTCTCCGGACATATCCTAAGGTGTTGACTGGCCTTTTAATATACCAGTCAGTGTCCAGTAAGGAAAACACAAACTACTCCAGGTATTTTAAGCAACATGGGTTAAATACAGGTGTCGTGAGTCAAAATACTCAGTTGATTTCTATGGTTTGCAAATGGAAACTTGAGCGGTGAAGTGTATATTTTAGTATATTAAGTTTACACTAGATACAGGTACTATGGACATCTGTTTTGTTTCATCTTTTATGCATTTTTAAATTTATGATTCAGTACATATGTTTGAATATGTACAGAGTATATTTCAGGATCTGTGTTGAATTGTATAAATTCACAAATGACCGTGACATAGATCCTGATTTAATGGAATTTTACTGTATGACTTCGTGTCAGTTGTATTAATAGTAGGGGTACTAGCAATTGCTTTTGTTGTCATAAATGCAGAGTAGGTTTGAGGAAGTAGCTAGTATTTCAGTTGCAGGCATGGTGAAAATGCAGAATTTTTGGACATCAAAATGTGGAATCCTGAGGCTCTTATTATGGAGCCCAGCCATTCAAGTTGGACAGAAAACACAGAGTTGAGGTTAGAGACTTCTAACTCCTATTTGATGGGTTAATTTGGGATCAGAGCAACCAGGGAGCATATAGAATGACCTCCTGTCACTGAATGAAAGCAGCGGGAAGACTGAGTCTTACAGAAGACTAAATGGTACAGGAAGGAATTGTGGAAAATTCAGGACATAAGCAGGGAAAGGGGTGTCTAACTCCTAGTTCAAAAAGCATATTAAAATTTTAACCTCCTGAGAAGCATTTCTGATCCAACGTATATCAAAAAGTTAATTTGACTCCGTCTGTCCTGGCATATAAATATCTCTGATGCGGAGAGAGTATATCATAATGATTAGAACATGGGTTCTGGAACTAGATTGCTAGCCTCTCCATTAACTCTGTGATCTTAAGCAAGACATTTTGCTCTTCACCCCAGTGTCTTCATCTGTGACATGGGAATGTTAGAATGCCTACATAGCAACTTCATTATGACGGTTATGTAATATGCAAAACATGCCAAAGGCCATTTTGACTCACAGTAGAATCTCAACATGTGTTAGTCATTAATTTTGCACTTCTACCTAGAGGCATTGGTTATAAATATCTACCTTTATATTCTTCTTCTCTAGTGTGGTGACTTATTTATGGTACTTGTTCAATAAATCCTTATGGAATTAGGTGATTTATAATTTTGAAGTTTATTTCACCATGTCATTTAAGATTCATGGAACCAACATTTGGAAGAAGTCATCATGTAAAACTACCACTAGCTAAATTACCAGGAAAGTTGATTTACAATATATCATTATGAATCCAAAATAAAGCAGAATGCTATATCCCAAGTCATGACCTCTAACTATAGATTTGATTTCCATATCAAACAGCCACAACCTTCTGTTGATTCCTGAGGTGCTGACTGACCATAGATAGAATTTCCTAAGAATGTTTTACCTTTATTCTTGCTAAGCACCATAATGTGCTTTGAGCCTACAAGTTTTCAATCCAACCAACAGAATTTATATCTGTTACATTTCATCTTGTCAGATTGATCTTGTTCCTTATAGCTATGAAGACCATGGGGTATACTAATTATGTCAGAATATCTTTGGCATAAAATAATATCATAACAGGGACACCTGGGTGGCTCCATTGGTTAAGTGTCAGACTCCTGATTTTGGCTCAGATCATGATCTCAAGGTTTGAGAGTTTGAGCCTTGCATTGGATTCTGTGCTGACAGCTCAGAGCCTGCTTGGGATTCTCTCTCTCCCCCTCTCTCTGCCCTTCTCCCATGCATGTGCATGATCTCTCTCTCTCTCTCTCTCTCTCTGTCTTTCTCTCTCTCTCCTCTCTCTCTCAAAATAAATAAATAAACTTTTGTTTTAAATCTCGTAAGAATTAACTCTGTTTATCAGGTTTAATTTCTTGACTGATATGCTCAGAAATGTTTCTGAAATTGTAGTTCATTTTCAAAACCCCAATATATATGGTAATACAATTGTCACTGATAGGAAGACTGAAGTCATAATCCCTTTATTTTTTAATTTTTATTTATTCTTTTTTTTTTTTGAGAGAGAGAGTGCCCACAAGTCAGGGAGAGGCAGAGAGAGGGAGACAGAATCCCAAGCAGTCTCCACACTGCCAGCACAGAGAGAGCCCAGTGCAGGGCTTGAATTCATGAGCCTTAAGATCTTGACCTGAGCCAAAGAGTCAGACACTCAACCAAGGAAGCCATCCAGGCACCCCATGATCTCTTTAAAAAGAAGCTAGTATTCTCCATGTACAATTTTGAATCAATATTGTGTTATATAATTATTTAATCTTTATTTCCTCTTCCATGTCCTCTGTCTACTCTTGTCCATTCTGATCAATGACCAATGTCCTGTAGACTGACTTCTAAAGACTACATTACCTAGATACCTGTCTCTAGCTTCCAACTGGATTTGGCCAAAGGAAGTCAATGGCAGGTGGTTGGAGGGAGGGAGAGAAAGTGAGGAACACAGAGAGAGAGAGAGAGAGAGAGAGAGAGAGAATGGGGTATTAGGTATTAAGGGAGAAAACAGGGTATCAATCTCCCATGCCTCCTCCCGTGAGGCCATTATATTCAGAGTGACTGTGTCTGTCCATCTCCACCTATGGCAGGAGATTCCAGAACTCCAGGTCCTTCCAGATTCTGATAAACTCTTGCATCCTTTGTTTCTTTAGACCTGGCTGTACTAATGGTTTCCTAGTGTCTGTATCCAAGGGTATCTCACTATCCCCCTTGCTGGCCCATAATTCTGTAAGTGGTCCCTTTAGAAACTGTCTTAAGTTACCATTTTAGGTGTGTTTCTTTTTTCCCTGCCATTAATCTGATTGCTACAACCATCAATTTATGTTTGTGTATATATATGTATGAAGATATTTCTGTTGAGAAGCTTATTCTTTGGTATCTTGAATTTAAGCAATATATTAAGTCTTCTGTGAAAATGTCTTTATAAAGAATTATATTGGTGGAAAGGGAAAAAAAAGAACTATTATGTAAATTATATTTTACATAATATCCCATTTTTAGACAGTGTACTAGGAACAAGTTTGTTGTATTTTTTTTTAATTTTGCTTTATGTTTATTCGTTTTTGAAAGACAGAGAGACACAGAGCACAAGAAGGGGTGGGGCAGAGAGAGAGGGGAACATGGAATCTGAAGCATGCTCCAGGCTCTGAGCTGTCAGCACATAGCCTGATGTGGGGCTCAAACTCTTGAACTGTGAGATCATGACCTGAGCCGAAGTCGGTCGCTCAACCAACTGAGCCACCCAGGCGCCCCAAGTTTGTTATTGTATTACACATAAGGTCTCATACTGTGTGGTTACATACTCTGATTATCACATCTTTTTTTGTTTTTGTTTTTGAATCTCTAATCTGTATACTTTAGAATCTATGGTAAAGAAATTTCCTAGAAGAGAATATAGTCTATATGGATGCAGTAAGTTAGGAAAGGACAGTTAATATTTTCACAAAACTCATGGGAAACAGGAAAAATAGAAATGGATGAAGATAATAAAAGAAAAAAAAATCCTACACCAAGAAAAAAGATAGTTGAGTTGCTTTAGAATGACATCATATTTCACAGCTGCGACATTGGCAAGGGGATAGATCAGTCATGACTACCCATTACTCGTTCAAATTCATATGACTTAAAACTAGGCTCATCCTTCTAATTGGTGTGGGATCAAGTTCTCTGCACAACTGCTAATTTATTTTTACTCTAAGAATTACTCTTGGGTTTTTCTACTTTTGTGCTTTTAATAGAAATAAGGAAAATGAAATTCATAGAACTTGTTTTATTAACCAAAAGTGGCACATTCCACTTACTGGGAAATGAAATGATCTTTTTCACAGTTGCACACAATTTTTTTTTCCCCCTCAATGCTACCATTAATTAATTGTATCCTTTTCAAGAATATGAAGTAGTGATTAGATATAAGTCGTAAAAATATACACATTTATTGACGTAAATATATCAATGGCTTTCAGTATTCCCCTTTCATTTTTAAAATATGAGAGAGATGGCGAGGATAGAAAGAGGAAGGGAGGGAGAGAGAAAAACTTGAGACATATTTTACTGAACAAACTTTAGCCTCTTAAATAGATTTCAATAGATTCAATTATTGTTAAAATCAGTAGCATGACATTGCATTACATGTAAACTGTGGGTCCTCCCTACTATCGCCATGAGGACCTTTCAAATGGGATTTTCTCAAAAATTTAAAAAGCGAGGGATACATAAATTTCATCTTTCATTAATTTTCTTGAAATTTTAGGCATAGATACATAATTTTCCAGTTGATGCTTCTTTAAATAGATAGGAATAACCCTTTTAGTACAACATAGAAGGAGGGAGACAGTTGACCAAAACTTAACACAGCATATCTGAAAATATTTACCTTACAATTATATCTTGACACAAATGCATGAGGGAAAAAGTGCCTAATTTTGTTCTGCCGCAGATATTACAGTAATGCTCTAGCAACAGGGTTTGGGGTTTCAGAAACCCTAAATTAAGTTTGAATGCGTGTAGAATTGGGTTTAAGAACACAGAGATTGGCTGTAGAATAGCATCCTATACTTTGCAGTGATGTTTGAACTTAAAAAATTTGACCCAGTTCATTTAGCTCTATATATCATGCAAACATCGAGTAGATTTTTTTTGGAGAATTTTAACATTTGTTTTATTTTTTTATGAAGAGGGCACAAATGGATCTATATCATACAGTGCCGGACAAACCCTGGGGCGGCGATGACAGATTACTCCAGACTCCTGAATCAGAGAAAGGAAAGGTTGAGGGGGCCACACACTCTGGTGGCAATGCCCCCCAGCAAAGCTCTTCTCCAGTTTTTATTGAGAATCTTATTGGTATATTTCAAGGGAGGCATGGAAGGGAATGTGTAGTTTCAAAAGCATGAACAAAGCACACTCATAAATTGTCGGGGTAACAGTACAGAGTAGTGACCTGCGGCATACCAGGGGAAAGTGACCGAGGCAATGTATAGGGCAGTGTTATGTCATAGGAAGGGGCTTGTTTCTCTATTTTACATTAAGCCTTTACAGAGAGAAAAAACGTGTTGATCCCCAAGGTAGGTCTGGCTTTTGTCAGCCTTGACATTTCAAAGGAGACCCGGTTTTCCTGGTCTGCTTTGCTGTTTCTCAACCAGCCCATTCCCAGGCTGTAAACATTCCTTACTTAAATTGTAGCCAGCCAGGTCCTTTGAGCTCCCACAATACAGGATGGCTAATGTTGTTATGCAAGGAAATCGCGATTTATTTATTGTTAGGGCCAGATGAAATGATTGCTTTCAAAGTGATTTAATATTAGAGGGTAGAACATAGCAAAACAAAACAAAATGCTGCGATAAAAAATAGACTAAGAAAAATTCCCACAACAAAAATTTCCGGTAACATTTATTTGCATCAAAATATATTCACTTGTTATGAAAACCATATTATTATATTAAAATGTTTTTACTTTTATTAACAATTTTTTTTAATGTTTATTTATTTTGAGGGAGACGGAGACGAGAGAGCATAGCAGGAAGGGACAGAGAGACAGAGAGACAGAGAGACAATCCCCAGCGGGTTCTGCACTGTCCTCACTGAGCTTATCCGACTGAGCCACCCAGGCGCCCCCATTTTTTAACAATTTTAATTGTAAACAATATGTTTTACAATTTTTGAGCTGCACAGGATGTAATATTTATTGAAGCCGTTGTATATTCTACAATTTATGGATGGGCAAGATTTTGGCGTGAGAAAGCTTACTTTCTAGAAAAGTATCTGGGTGTTTAGAAGGACCATCCGTTGTGTTTTTAAGCTTTCCTCGTTTGCAAATAACTTCAAAATAGAAAGATTTCTAGCAATTAACTTTCGTGTACTCTAGAAACAAGCAATCGAGGAGTTAATTCATTCTAAATGACATGCTAGGCTTGTTCAGTGGAAATTACTACTGATATAATTTGCCATCTGTAATTATTTTATTAACATGGAATAATGAGGAAAGGCAGTGGCAAGCATTCTTTAAAAAACAATTTAAACAATACAGGCATCCGTATTTATTCTTGGTATTGAAAGAAGTACCCTTTTCAAATACTTTAAAATCCCACCAGGGAAGAGACAGACACAGTGACAAAGACAGAGACAGAGGCAGAGGCACAGAGATTTCCACAAGGAAGAATTCCAATTTTGACCCACTGCAGACGAGCTCAAAATAATACATCAAGCCAAGAACAACATGAACTCAGCATAAAATATTATGAAGTGTCATGTATTGGCTCCTGCATTTTTTTCTTTTATTTTCTTTCCAAGTTTTATTTAAGTACGAGTTCGTTAACATACAGTGTAAATGTAGTTTCGTGTGTAGAATTAGGTGATTCGACACTTCCATGCAACGCCCAATCTTGGCTCTTTTAAATATCCAGTGATCATAGCAAATCCTCAAGTCCACCTTCTCCCTTACCTGTTACGTTTTGATCTTCTTTCCAGAATTCTGGAGGGTTGAGCTTTCATCCTGTGAATCTCTCCCTCCGCATATTTTATTTTGTGACTTCATCTTGAGGATGCACTCTTTCAGTACCTTTCAATCAATAAGTATTTGTATTACTATTTAAATCCCATCCACTGGACCCTCTCATTTCTCTTTTCGTCTTTTTTTAAATATTCGGTTGTTTTCATTTTCATTTTGGTTGGTTATCTGGGACTGAGAATAAATATTTGTGTTCAGTCTTCCCTTTTTAACTCAAAGGCTGGCGGCAGACAATAAAATATGTAAATTAAAATCTAGTAAATAAAACTTAATTCAAATAATTGACAAGGTATTTTAATAGTGAGTTATTACTTGCTATTCAAAACCTTACCTCTTCAATTTTCCCCCAGATTTCAACCTGAGTTTAGTGAAGTGAAAGTAACAGAATCATACAATTTTTCTTTACAAGCTCTCCGAATTGCAGCACCTAGCTTTCTGAGGAAGTTAAGACACCGGTCAATAAAAAGACCCTAAAATGAAATCATTGGTCTAAAATGATTGCCATCTGAATGACTCTAGAATTAAACACCTCAGATCTCTCTTATCATAGACTTAAATCTAATAAAAGAAATTGACACCTTAAATATAACCATAACCTGCACATATTTTTCCAGGCTTTGTACCAAACCCTATGTATATCATATATGACTTTAAACAGGAAAAAAAAAAAACAAAAAACAGCCTTTTCCAATATTTCACTTCTAGAAATCAATTTCTATTCCTAATAAATGTAAAAAAAAATAGTTCAAAGTGGACTTACCTTATATATTAGATAAAACCATTAAACTGCAATAACAATAATTTAAAAGCCAAGTATTGGCTAAAGTATTTTCCTTATGTTAGAATAAATATATAAGATTAATTTCTAGATCATGCATACATCAGATAAATCCTAGAGGTTGAATTTTAATATCTCCAGTAGCTTAGAACTATAGCACTTTTTACGTTGAAATTACAAAATGTAGGGAGAAGAAATCTCTATTAATCAGGAGTAAATCAAATATAAATTGATTAAAGCAGAAGGACTTTGAAAATTCTCTTTGCTTTGAACAATTTTATCCTTTGAGTGAGACCTTTGGCCCAATCCACCCTAGTTGGTTCTCTTTCTCTGTTCCTCTGATCAAACTATCCTATCATAAAATTCAAATGTGCGTTTATGTCCCTGATTATTAACCTTAACTGTCTTAAATAGAATTTTTCCATTTGCCTACTGGAGATCTATTCGTAAGTATATGATACTACTTTGGTTAGAATAATAATGTATTAATAAAATTTTCCAACTATCTAGGATTCTAATTTCCAAAGCATTTTGGGTAAACTTGTATTCTTTTATTAAAAAGGTCACATCTTATATTAGTCAATCAATAATCAGTTGATTATTTAGATACAATTTACTGAATCCATGTTCAGATATGGGAAAAATGTTTTCTATTCTTTATAATTGATCTAATTTCCTGTATAGTCACCACCACCAGGATCAAAAAAAAAAAAAAAAAAACAACAAAAAGCATGAATTAGTACAAATCACTAATAGTAGCCTTGAAAAGTATTTGCTTAGTTAACTTATTTCCTCTTTATTCATATTATGCTATGCACGGTGATGTGTACACACATGAGGTAGAATGTAGCTTATGTGATCTTGTGACCAGAAGATAGGGTCTTCAGAAGCAAATGTATCTTCTTGCTCATTCTGGTCTCACATGATGGATAGGTAATTATTCAAGGCTTAGAGCTGTGCCTGGCAATCATGATTGTCCCCTCATAGATCTTTGGATTCGTTAGACTTCCATCACTGTCGTTCTGTGACTTTAGCACTTTACCTCTTATCTTGAAGTCCTTGCTCAGAAAATCCTCTTCCTTCTGACCCTGAATCCTCTTGCTAGATACTGAAACTTTCAGCAATTGAACATCTCTTTGTGGTCATCGATCAGAACATTTGTTTCTCTTCACACTGAACTGAAACCATAGGCCAGTCATAACAATACACAGCCAATTGCTATTTATAGCTATTAAACTACAATAATAATCATTTATTATTGGTCACAGGGAGTTTTGCTAAAGCCTCCCAGCCTCCTTCCAGAGACTCCATGAAAACACACCCTTAACCATGATGTAATCATTCCATCCCATTTATATCTTAGGATTCTAAAGTGTCCACTGATCCTACGACTACCTTCTGCTGAACAGAAGGAACAAGGAGCTTGGCATCTGATATATTTAATTGTCTCTTTATTTTTCTCTTTATAATCCACCAAGAATGGTGGATTTTATTTCATACCCAGTAGAAAATTCTCAGATACAACAATGCATAAAATATCAGGTTTGGGGGGTTTTTCCTATGGTGGCGGAAATGATCATTAAAAAGAAGAAACCAACATTCTGGTTTTTTTTGTTTGTTTGTTTTTGACAACAATGTCTGATTATTATGTCTTCTTTATCGCTAAGGAGGTCAAGAGTGCAAGCTTCTTTCTGGGCTGTGGAGGGAAGGGACAGGGCAGGAAAGCTTCAAGAAAACCTGGCTTAAGTAGAATATTAATATGCAAACACTTAATATTTGCAAAACTTCAGTCTCATTGCATTTCTTTCCTTAGTATAATTACCAGTTCTTTTATTTACTCACCAGCTATTTTGTAGAGAGTTGTGCTATTGTCAAAGCATCCCGCTGGGCTTTGTGGAAGAAACAATGTTGAATAAGACCAGTGTTCACGTTTTCAAAAAGCTTACATTTTAGGATAAATATACAGTCTAAAAAAATGCATACTTTTTTTTTTCTCAGAACAAAACTAAATACAAAATTTTGTTGTTCATTAACTATATATGGTCATATGTTCTCTGCATTTCTTTTTAGATTCTAATGATAATCAGAATTATCACTTCCATAACTCCTCAATGATAAAAGTGATATGCTAATAAACTTCTTTTTGCGCATATTTTTCCAAAAGGAGAAATTTAACTTTAGAGCAGTTAATTAACTTTAGAGCAGTGTGGGGGGAGGGTGTGGAAAGAGAGAGAAAGAGAGAGAAAGAGTGGGAGAAAGAGAGTTGTCTTATTTTGTTTTGTTTTGTTTTCCCAAACGTGTCAGTGAACTTCAAACACCCTCTTAGGTGTCAATCACTATTTGGCAATATTTACCCATGTTTCTAATGTTACTTGACTCAGTTTTGCTTAGTTCCATTCAAATGAGGGCCAGTAAAGAGCCCCATGGGCAGAAATACTATGAAATGTTGTAAAGACTTTTTTTTTTTACACAATGCAGTGAAAGCTTAAATTAATGTAGGATAGTGTTGATAAATTAAACTTGCTTATGTTTTGTCTGCAAACCCATGTTCATTCAATTTTTCATATGCCTGAAGAAATAACATAGTCAATATGACATTTTAAATATCCCAGTACCCTAATTGAAAGGAATTAACTAAGTAGGTTTATTTTATTTTTTTTACTGTTTATTGCTTTTTATTTTTACTGATTTTTTTAGTATATGAAATTTATTGTCAAATTGGTTTCCATACAACACCCAGTGCTCATCCCAAAAAAATGCCCTCTTCAATGCCATTCACCTACCCTCCCCTCCCTCTTAAGTATGTTTAATATGTATGTGTTTCTAATCACTTTTAAAAGCTGATATGGATTAAGCATATGTCATATGGTTATGTCATATGACATTTTTTTCAGAATGCTTTAGAAGCTTCAAGAACTTATCTAATTTGATGACAGATGAAGATAGTATACTCAATAGAAACTATAGTATTTCTAAGACAAGTCTTGTATATTTTCTTCAGTAAAAACCTAGTGGAGGGGGCTAAGATGGTTAAGTAGGAAGGTAGTGACCTCACCTCCTCCCTCTTTAATGTTGGATTCTGTAATGTTCTTAAGCTTCTTAATGACTATCTTCTACCACTTCCTTATGACACCAACACAGTCTTTACTCAGAAGCAATGATATATGTAGAAGGAGAAAAGGTTTAGAAAATAGAATTGATTTAATGTAAGCCACCATTACAAATACACATGCTGAAGGACTTGCTTTCAGATTCAATGTCAGCTGAATACCTTGAGGAGGAAATAAGGGTTTGCTTTAAGCATGAGAGGACATAGTTAAACTGGGAGCTTGCCACCTTTCTCTACCATGGACATGAATACTAGGTTCCTGCTTCTTACCCACTTTTAGGAAAGGGCCAGCTTATTTTAGACTAAGTTGAGAAATGGTACCCTGTTGTGAAGGGGTGAGTTGGCATGTATTTTCCTTTCAAAGGGTAGTCTTCTTACTACTATCCACAGTGGCATGAGTTGGAGAGAAAAAGAGAAAAATAAACACTATTTGTATTAGCAGTAGTCAAGCGGAAATGGGAAAAGCCTTCAGAGTAAATTTAAATATGAATACTATTGACTATGATTACTTACCAACTTCTGTTCGCAAAAAGTAATATATATCTGTACAAATTATGCTACAGGTTGGAAAAAGGAACATTTTTCCTTTTTTCTGTACAACAGAGAGGTAACGATAAAGCTTCCATTTTGAGCCCTTATAGTATCACATTAATAAATGCTGTTTGAGTTATATATGAATGCACATATATGCATGAGCTATATATAGGTCAAAAGATATTTAAGTGTTTTAAATTAAGTTATGTAAGATCAAAATTATATCATTTGTGACAAAATACTCACCGATGCCAATATACTTTACCCTTAAAAAGAATTGTATATATGTTTGACATATACTGAAATACAATTTCCCCCTCTCTTCCCCAGGATATTACACAAAAGAAACAAGGAAAATAGAAAGAAAAAAAAGAATTTTAAGAACACCTAGATTCACACATGTATGATGGCTTCTAAGATCAATTGAGATTCATCAGAAACAAAACAGAGATGAATACTCTTTGGGAAACATAGTCTTATGTCTACATGTATTTTAAAGGATGTAACTAGAAAATATACACAGATCTACATGGACGTCTAACATTGGTCCAGAAGCTTTTTATATTCCAGGGTATTGACTCCTTGTATACTCTCTATGGGATAGGTGGTGTCTTGAAAATAAGGAAATTGAAGCATAGAAGCAATGAGGAACTGGATCAAACCACATAGTTCAATGGTAAGAAAAAAAAAAAAAAAACAGCAGGATTCAAGTTCTAACAGCCGGAGGCCACACTTGCAACCACTGAACAAACTGTCTTACCTAAGGTTGATGTCAGAGGTTATCCAAATACTAAATTTTATGATTTTAGTACCAAAAATTACCAAAAGCATCAATGTTACTCCTAGGAAATTTGGTTTAATCAGTCATGCCACATCAATTCATGGAAAACTGTTAAATAGAATGAGGTAGATCGATAGGTCTGTTGAAGACTACACACACACACACACACACACATATAGTTTTAGATAATTATATAGAAAATCAAAGTTAAATATATATATTTAAATAAATATATATAGTTAAGTAGAAATAAATAGAATTCTGCACATGATCAAGTATTACCTACAGTTTTTTTGGTTTTAATTAACAGATATTATTTTCAGAGTAGGTTCAGGTACATGGAAACAAGACTCCACATTAGAGAACAAATAGATTTCAATTCTTACAAAAGAAAGCCCAAATGTATGTGATGAATTCTACCAAATATCGTAATAAGAACTAATACCAGTTCATCACAAATTGCTTCAAAAAATATATGTGAGGGACTTCCCAAATCATTCTATGAGACCAGTATTATTAAGATATCAAAACAATGCACAATCTTGTAAATATGCAAAAATCACTGAATTTAACACTTTAAAAGAGTGAATTTTATGATATGCAAATTCTATATTAATGTTTAAAACTAGGATCTATTACAAGCAACCATAATATGGGAAGTAACAAAAAAATTAAATCTTCATGCTCAAATATGGTTTCTAACAAAAAATGTATTTGGTAAATAGCCCCAATATTGATAGATAAATCTTTTAATTAAAAAGTACCACAGCCTATTGATAAATATTTAAATACATTTTTTTAAGAAATGTATAAAGAAAGGATGGAAAACCACATCCGTAAAACAGAAGTTGTTTAAGCAATAACATTCGGTAGTTATAAATCAATAAGTACTAGAGATGAAAAGAAAACCCAAAAACTTCCCGCAGAGGAAAGTCTAGGCCCAGACAGCTTTAATGATAAATTCTGCCATGTATCTAAAGAAGAATCAATACCAATTCTTCACAAACTGTTCCAAAATATAGAAGATGAAGAAACATCTCCCAACTCATTCTGTGTGACCAGTATTATCTTGATACCCAAACCAGACAAATATATTAAGAAACCTAGAGATTAATGCCCCTTATAGATACAGGCATAAAAAGTTCTTAACCAATAGCTAACTAACTCCAGCCACATTACCATGACTGAGTAGGATTTATTCCTTGAGTGAAAGGCCCTTTCGACATTTGAAAAATCAATGCAATCCCCTATTATATCAGTTGATGCAGGAAAAAAATTGGGGGGACAAAATTGAACACCCATTGACCATAAAAAAATTTCAACCTGTTAGAAAAAGAGCGGGGTTACTTCAAGTTAGTGGAGAGCATCTACGCCAAAATTGTAGCTAACATCATATTTAATGTCAGAAGACCAAATACTTCCCCCCCCCCAACTAAGATTGGAAACAAGACGTGTATGTCCACTCTCACCATTTATTTCCAAAATAGTCCTAGAAACATTTAGCCTGTGGCAGTAAGAACCCCCTCCCCCCAAAAACGAAAGAACATACAGGCTGGAAAGGCAGAAATTAACTTGTTGGTAAGTAACATGATCATCTATGCCTAAAAAAAATAAGAGTTCTCCAAATAATAAATAAATTCAGAAGAGATAGTTTTTTCAAGTGGCCAACATATGTCTACCCATCCTTGAGCATCTATACTTGGGTATTTTACTTTCCCTATTGATACTCTGGAAACTGTGTCTCCTCTTCTCCAGGACCAGCCTATTCCTTGCACACCATCTCATGCCCTCTGCACTTATGAAGAGCATCGCCAACGTGTGATGTATTTTGTTATAAGTATATTCCTTTCTACTGACGCATTCACATCAGCCAAAAAGGACATTTTGGTCCGACCTTAAAAATAGCCTCTCTTTTCTGTACTACCTCTACAACCACCACTCCAGTTTTTGGCTTCCTTTAACATGCAGACTCCTCAAAAAATTATTCATATTTACTGTTTCCCACTCCTCTCCTATTTTCTCTAAAAATCTCTTACTTGCAATATTTTGCCTCTACTCTGCTAACAAATACAATGCTCACCAATGCCCATTTGGGAAATCCCCTAACCAGGAGGTCTCAACCTTCTTGTCTACCCAGCAGCCTTCGTCTAAGTTGATGATTTCATGTGTCTTAAAGAGTTTTCTACATTTGGCTTCTTGGGTATTACAATGTCATGATTTTTTTAATCACTGGCCACTGTTCTCTCTCTTTTGCTGGTTCCTCCTCATCTTTCCAGGCACTCAATTTCAGAGTCCTCAAAATTCAGACATTGAGTTGTTTCTTTTGTTGTTGTTGTTGTCTACATTTGTTGCTTAGTGATTTTATCTAGTCTCCCAGTGTTAAACACTCTACACACCCTGGGCTCTGCCTTTATTAGCATTGGTTCCCCAAAAAGAGATCTTGAGATGAGGATTCAAGTACAAGTGGTTTATTTGAGAAAAAATCCTGTGGGTTGGGGAGACATTAGAAAAATAGGGAAGTTAGTCAGGAAACTAATGGAGGCAAAAAACAAACCAAAACCAAAAAACTTGTTATTAAGCAAGTTATCGATACAAGTCAGCTTAAAAATCCCATTGGGGAACCATGAGAATCAGAGAAGCATATATGCCTAAGTGGTCCCACCTGAGGGGTAAGAAAACACAGGAATATTTATCCACTCTGATCAGTCACTGATTGAGGGCTCCTCCAAGAGGATGTTAATTCCTCCACGGTTTTGACCAGTTTGGGCTACTGACCCCAGGATTAAAGAACCTAAGGCAAAAAAATCATAGCCTGAACTTGTGTAAGTTTGCAAGTATATGAAAAACGTTATCTCTACTAAGATTTCTAGGGCATCTCAACAGTGTGTTCATCGTGGATTTCCTGGTCTCACACGTGCTCCGCATTTATTTCTTCTGCAATTCCCTCATTTCACGAAATGGTAATTCCAGATTTGCAACTGCTCAGACCTAAAGGATTGGAGTCACTTCTCAATCTCCTGGTTGTCTCACACTACCCTTCCTACCGCCCCCCCATCCAATCTGTCTACACACCCTGAGGGCTTCTCTGTCTCTCTCTCCACCACCCCCCCCCCAACCCATTCCTTGGCTACCACCAATCTGAGGGAGAATATGGTGGCAATCTTCTAACTCGTTTATTTCATTCTGCTGTGTCTTCCTTTATATCATCCAGAATGATTCTGACCGAACACTAAAACCCATCATGTAATTCCTCTGCTCAACCTTCTAGTGGCATTCCATATCACTCAGTAAAAACCAGTGTCTGAAAAATACCTACAAGAAACTTGAAAGATGTGCCCCCAGGATTAACTCTCTAAACTCATCTACCACTTTCCTATTTGCTGGGTCCAATCCAGTGAGGCTGGTCTCTACGCTTTACCTTGGACGTGAGAGAATGATTCCTTTTAGTGCCTTTGCATGGGGTGGTCTCTCCTCGAAATATTCTCACCCCATATCCACTAACTAGTTCAATCACCTTCTACCTATGGGTTATAATACTTTCCCTGAAAAACCCATTTAAAATTTCCAGTTCTCCCCCAGTTACCATCTCCTGTTCCTGTATTTTGTTCTTATGACATTTACCACTGAACGGAATAGTAGATAGTATTTAAATTAAATACTTTATGTCCTTCTTCCATCTTGGAATAAATGTTGCAGGCAAATAGTTCTTTCTTCTGTTTTAATCATATATTTTTCCCCAAGCCTAGAAGAATTTCTAATGCTAGTGGGTCCTCAAATATATATTCATTGTAGGAATGAATTTACTGAATTGTATATTTACTTGAGGATTAACTGCAAGACACTTGAAAAACAAATAATTTTATTTCATCCACAAGAAAATGCTTTATATTCAAAGGTGTTTATAGAACACAAAATAATCTTAACACCAAAAAGCATATGAAAACAAAAACACCTCTGCAATTCATTTCAAATTCAAAACATTTTTACATTTTCTTATAACTCTTTTATATTAGTGTGTCTGGTTTCCTTACACCTTCAATTACTATTATTGTTACAGCTTTGTAAGCAGAGAGTTATACATAGAGTGGATTCAAAAACAAATAAAAAAATAGTATGTGAGGAGCATCTGGGTGCTCAGTTGGTTAAACGTCTGACTTCGGCTCACGTCAGGATCTCACTGTGAGTTCAAGCCCCACATTGAGCTCTGTGCTGACAGCTCAGAGCCTGGACCCTGCTTCGGATTATGTGTCTCCCTCTCCTTCTGTCCTTCCCCCACTCGTACTGTCTCTCTCTGTCTCTCAAAAAATTAATAGATGTTTTAAAAAATTTAAGAAAATAGAATGTAGTAAATGAGACCAAATGAGGGAAATTTCATTCAACGCCATCATGTGATACTGACAAGGAAACAATTATAAGTTATGTTCAAGTGACAGTGGACAAGATATTTAATATCGCTGCTGAATAGAAATATTAATCATTATATTAACATTTCTTTAAAAATTTCCCTAAGAGGTAAATGTGCTTCCCCCCCACCCCATGCCCCCCCCCCCCGCTGCCTCCATTTTTGTCTGGATTGTGTTGGAAAGCAAAACAATCAAAATGCATATGTTGATAGATCTCTTTGGATGAATATCTTTTGAAAGTAACATGCCTATAGAAGAGCAAAACTATATTCACACCAGTAGCATGTTTATCATATAATAAAAACTAATTTATTCACTAATAAGTGTTGGTAACCAGGACTACAGTGTCTGACCCATGGTAAACTTGATAAATATGTAAATGGATAACTGAACAAGAATTGCTAGATGTTACAGACACTGGCAAGGAGGGAGGAAAATGAATTGCCTATTCTATCAAACAAAGATTCACTTAGTTTAACAACAACAACAAAAAAAATGAGCTTGGGTGAATTAATTTAATCAAATAACCTGATTCATTTATTTCTGTTCATAAGCTCCTGACCTCTCCATTAGAAACGTCAAAATAGAGGCGCCTGGGTGGCTCCGTCGGTTAAGCGTCCGACTTCGGCTCAGGTCATGATCTCATGGTCCGTGAGTCCGAGCCCTGCGTTGGGCTCTGTGCTGACAGCTCAGAGCCTGGAGCCTATTTCCATTCTGTGTCTCCCTCTCTCTCTGCCCCTCCCCTGTTCATGCTCTGTCTCTCTGTCTCAAAAATAAATAAACGTTAAAAAATTAAAAAAAAAGAAACATCAAAATAGCAAATAAGCAAGAATATTTATTTAATTACTGATCTATTTCTCGGTCCGTAGACTATATGATTTTTTTAACTTCTGTTTTTGCCCTGGCGACAGGCAGAATATTTAGCACGTGGGAGTAGATACCCAAAACAGCCCTGTACAATTATAACATAAACAAGACATATAAATTTGTAGAAATGCGAGTTTCGATAAAAGGAGTGGCACGGCTACAAATAAATCTGGGATGGTACCAGAGGTGAAATTTTCAGTTTATATAAAGGAGACTGCAGACAACAGCAACAAACCCTGGGGGCGAGGGAAGGTAAAACTGGGGGCAAAACGGGAATCTCCGGTCGTAAGGAATAAAGAACAAAATGGTGGAAGAAAAAAAAAAAATACCTGGAAAGAACTTTGCAAATTGGCGCATGGCTACATTGTCAGCAATCATTAGGAACACTTCTGACAGCTGTTTACAATGCTACTCAGAGAATTCTTCAGCAAAGTCACAGGGTGACTATCATGGGATGGTCTGGAAGCTCCACTTGGCCTTGGTCCTCCCAAATTTTAAGACCCTATTTTGTTACTATGCTTGTATTATTTCTGGAAGTATGTAAAGCCATTGAATATTAGTGGAGATGAGTTTCTCTATCCCCAAATCATATTGTAGTTCTTGTACTAACTGGGCAGATTAATAAAACAAAGTGAATTGTGTCTTCACTAGTCTTAGTAATAATAAAAGTAAAAATAAAAGTAATAATAATAAAGAAGTAATAATAAAAGTAATAAAAATTAAAAAAACAAAGTGAATTGTGTCTTTACTAGTCTTACTAATAATAAAAGTAATAAAAATAATAAAAGCAATAAAAGCAATAAAATAATAAAAATAATAAATAAATAAAAATAATAAAATAAATAATAAATAATAATAAAAGCATTTTTTTCTGCAAATTAATACCATAAAACTGAAAATTCCTTGAAACACAAAGCCTTTTTATTAAATGTTTTCTGGATTAATGTCAGACACAATTTATGAAAGCCATCACGAGGCTCTTGGAAAAAAAAAACAGTAAATAGCTTCTTAAACTACATTTTCCTTTTTTTCTTTGATGTGGTCTCATTATCTTTAAAAAAAATGTGTTTAGGGAGATGTGATAACGCTGAGTTTGTACACAGGATCATCGCACAGAGCACCTCGTTGGTTAATAGAAACGTTGCTAAAAGTTACAGCAGCGCGGGGTTTTCCCTTAGGCTATAAATAATAGATTACTTTTGTGTTTCATCCAATGCTGACAAGAAGAGGAATGAGTTGGCATCCATATGGTGAATATTAACTACATTTCTAGCTATTGTTGCGCTTAAATATTTAAGGCCTTATTTATAGATTGCAATAAAATGCAATAAGGAATTAATATATTGAATATAAAATTGTAAACAAGATCGCGAGCTGTAAAAGCATTATAAAACATTTCTTCTCTATAAAATCTGCCTTGTCTGTCTAATAGATAACCTGCAAAAGTGTAGATTAATGACTGAGGAGCTGAATTTATCTCTTTGCAAACAATTGGGATCCTGATGTCAGCATTGTTTAGGTGAGACTGCATGGCATAGTGTCCTAGTGTCAAAAAATTGTTCTGGTGTTCTCAGTTTTCCCGTTACCTGTGTTATATTTGGAACCTCTTTTGCAAAAGCCTGGGTTTTGTGATATGTGCAATAGGGGAAAATATATATAGTCTACATTGATAGTACTCATAACAATTAAAATGAATATTTTTTAGAAGAATATATACGTTGTAAAACATTTTAATGGTAATTTTTTTCGCTCACTTATTTTCTATGAATTGTAATTCCTTAGAGAGCAAGCTTTAATTCTTTCCATCTTTATCTAGCTTCCTAGTGCCTTATATATAAGAAATTCTTATTCAATATTTATTAAATGAATAAATTCAAGAATGAATAAATAAATAAATGAATGCATAATATTGATCAACGTGTTACGTTTTCCAATGTCTACAGTGGAAAAATTCACTATGGCTGCCTATTGGCCATTTTAGTCTCCATAATTCCAATCATAGAATTAATTCTGATTTCCCAGAGAAGCAAAGTTATCTCTGTACTTTCTATGGTGTTTTTGAAACTGGTTTAATGATATCCTGCTTTTGTGTACTTCATGCTTTTGGGGGCATTGTGATGTGAGAGAGGCTGAAAATAGTTACAGCTTCACACAAATTCTCATAGATTCTCATATTTCATCTCAATTTTCTGGATACGTAAATCTATGCAGTGTAGTTTACTAGAAGATGTACTTTATGTGGATCCATATGAACTTGGTATTACACCTGAACGTGCCACATACTAGCTGTGAGATGTAGGCAACTCATTTTTTATTCATTAATATCTCCTACCTTCCTCACCTAGAGAGTTGTAAGGACCAGTTGGGCCAATGTATATAAAGGGACATTGCAAACAACAAACCTATGTAGAGATAAAACCAATGACTAGTTTGGGATTTTTTTTTTTTAGCACACTCTTTATTGTTTTTAGCTTATTTCAAATAGTATACTCTTTATGCAATGGCCAATATGAAGCTATACATGAAGCAGTGGTCAATATTAGTAGTTTACTATATGAATGATTAAAAATATTCTTTTTTTAAATTTTTTGAATGTTTATTTATTTTTGAGAGAAAGAGAGTGCATGAGCTGGGGAGGGGGCAGAGAGAGAGAGGGAGACACAGAATCTGAAGCAGGCTCCAGTCTCCGAGCTGTCAGCATAGAGCCCGATGCAGGACTCGAACCCCTGAACCATGAGATCATGACCTGAGCTGAAATTGGACACTTAACTGACTGAGCCACCCGGGCGCCCCTGAAAATATTCTTGATTCGAACAAAGATTAAACAAAAATGTTATGGAAAGAGCAAGTCATTTTAAGTGTAATTTTTCATTGAAGGATAAAAATGCAACAAATATAAATTTTAAAAATACTATAATGCCATGCATTCTATCGTAAAACTAGTCACTATCTTGTTTGTGACATAGAATGAAACTTCTAGGGATGGATAGTTTTAATTATTTTTCTTAAATTTTCTGATTATGTCTTAAAAAGTCACTTGAGTAGTTTTTCAATTAATGTTCTATTAAAATTAAGGTAATTTTTAAATTAAAAGTAGGAAGTTCACAATGACTCTATCATCTTCTAAATGAAACTCAATATGTTGGAAAAGTTTCAGATTTGTACATTATTATTGTCATTATTATAAACAATAAAGTATAAAAGTATAAAAATGTCACTGCTGTTAGTATTTGATTTTTATTGATGTTTCCACTGCACATAAAAGATTCTATTAATTTCTGTTATTTATTCTACTTAAAGAAAATTATTTAAAATCTAAAAAAAAACACAATCCAAAAATTTCCCCCATTTTTGGTTTTTATTTTAAGATTATATTCCTAGATGAAGCTGGTTGGCTGGAAGGATGGGCTATAATGAGCAGTATTTAGAGTTCCAGAATCATCATCATTATGAAATATTTGATTTGTGATGACCTAGGCAGCAATGATCATGAGGAATAAGGCATATACTTACATCATGATGTTTTTAGACACTGTTTCTTTTCAATAAAGAATATCAGAAATAGATTTTGTTCATTATCAATGGCATGATAAAGGGGGACAAAACAGGGCTACTACCCCCAATGGTCTGAAAATACCTCCTGAGCACTTTCCCATTAGACTCAATAACGCACCTCTCTTTCTATGTATTACTCTGCAAGGCAATACTCATTGGGTGGATTTGTCAGAGCATCATGGCAGACAAATATTCTCATCCTGACAAGGTCCATATATTTCAACGAAGAAACAGAAATTGTTCATAATCTTAAAGATTTCCCTCATACATGACACTAGCCGACTGGATTGGTCACCCTGCAGAATCAGGGACTCCATCACCACAAAATCTAGTTCAGATACTGAGACTCAGGATGCCACAGCTGCATTAAGAGTGTATGGAAAGATTTAGTACTCACATAATGAGGCTTTATGAAGAGAGCAGGGCAGGTCCCCAAGCAGTCCAAAAATTGCTTCACAGAACAGGGAGATAGGACTGGCTTAGGGTTTCATGTTTTTTAGGGGGTGGGACTAGAGTATGAGTTCCCTTACATGGATCACGGCTTCTGTGGTTGGAGCTTCCCACCAGCACCAAAAGAAGCACCCAGGCTTTCTTATCTGCTTGCTCAGATGTGGGGCAGAAGGGGGGCAGGAGTGTTGGGGCTTAGAAACTTTAAATAGTAAGACATCAATAGTAGAGTTGGACAATTTATTAAAACGAACCCCCGATATTTAACAGAAAACTGAAATGTGTCATGTTTCATTTAATTGAATTTGAACTTGGCTTAATTAAGCCATTATGGTGCACGATGAGGCCTGTAGCCTGAGGCTGGCAAGAGAGATGAAAGTTCTATTAAATGCCTTATTTAAGAGCCCAGTGCTGTGTCATTTGAGAAATCAAATGAGTGACTTCATAGCTATCGGTAATGCCTAGAACCCTCAAAGCCACAAGTAACATCTTGAAGAGGACATATACTGTTGTGTCAGAATGTATAGAGACTTGCGTGACCTGGGTTCCTATCTTGAGTAGCTAGAAGCGAGAACTTTGCAGAGTTTTGTACCCACGAGTGGCAACCTTGAATAAGGAATGATTGGTGTCATGAGACCACTTAGCCAGACCATTGGCAATGTTGTGGGATATGTGAAAGTTTGCAAATGGATTAATTTGCAAACGGATTTGTTTTGTTTTGGTTGGTTTGGGTTGGGTTTTGCCTGGGCATCGGGGCTAAGATGACTTCCTGAAATCTGGAGAACTGTGCTCACCATTGGTTCTTATTATTTATCAGGGACATCTGATCTGGTCAAGGCATGAAAACCAGCGGCTCTTCAGTAGATTCCACTAGGCTTGACTGTGGTGCTGGTCATTTCATGGATCCAAAAGGGCTCACAAAGAGGCCAGGAGAGGACTTGCACCTGTCAGCAGCACCATGGCATCTCACAAGGAACGGAAGGCAGGCGGTACCACGCTCTTCTGGAAGTGGCATGGGCAGAGGGCTCAGGTTTGGATCCATCTTGTAGTTGTAATTTTCACATTAGCAAGGAGGACTTGATGGCTGCACAGGTTTGCAGCATGCTGATTTCAAGTCCCACAGCATAAAAGGACGTTAAATATGGAAGGTCAGGGTCTTAAGGCCTTAGGAAGGTCTCTGTTCCAGGAAAGTAAAGTATGAGTGCACCTGTCATTCTCACAGCATGTAGCAGAGGACCAAGGAAGTCAGTGTTTGACTAGAAGTCCTCGGGAAACTTGTAGGCATCATGGATAGTAAAATTTGTAACAATAAATACATTACCTGTGAAACCAAAAAAAAGGGCTAAAATATTTTGGATTAGTTTTATTGTCAGCATGCTGACTGGGTCAATGGTTGTTTCTTGGCAATGCCAGGGATTAAAGCTGCTGAAGAGTTAAGAGGTTTTTGTATCTCTTCGTTTATACCTTAAAGACGACCTAGAAAATAAATACTATTATTCTAATTCTCCAGGTAAGAAATCTGGGTTATGCCTGCATTCTTTTGACTTTTTCAGGTTCAGCACTCTCTCATAGGCAATAAGGCTCTTTTTGGGACTATGATATCAGCCTCTAAATTATACCACATGAAAAATCTTTGAAGGATACGTAAGAAATGATATATTCATAAACTGAGCAATACAATGTTATTTTCAGCAATATTAGTGGACTTAATAAAAATTTATATATTTACTTATCTGAAGTCTACTTACCTTATTAGAGTTATATATAATTTTCATTAATATATATTCCTAAACCCCTATGGTTAGTTGCCCTCTTGACACATATAGTTTTTGGGGTTTGTTTTTGTTTTTTTGATACAGAGCTGGCGAGAGAGAGAACCCCAAGCAGACTGTCATCTCAATGCCTGACAAACCGATCATGACCTGAGCCGAAATCAGGAGTCTGACATTTAACCAACTAAGCCACCCAGGTGCCCCAACATATAGATATTTTTTTTAATTTTTTGTTACATTTTATTTATTTTTGATAGAGACAGACAGACAGAGCACAAGTGGGGGAGGGGCAGAGAGAGAAGGAGACACAGAATCCTTAGCAGGCTCCAGGCTCCGAGCCGGCAGCACAGAGCCCGACGCGGGCCTCGAACTCACAAACCGTGAGATCATGACCTGAGCCGAAGTCGGATGCTTAACTGACTGAGCCACCCCGGCGCCCCTAGATATTTTTAAAGATCAATATAATACGCTTTTGTTTCAAGTAGCTTGGGGTAATCTATAAATCTTATTTCTCTCTATCTTTCTCATTCCACATCTAATTTCATCAGGAAATCCTATTGGAATTACTTATTTTTTTTCTATTAGCACTACTTGCTAAAAAATTTTTGTTTATTTTTGAAAGACAGAAACAGAGTGCAAGTGGGGGGAGGGCAGAGAGAGAGAGAAAGAGGGAGAGGGAGAGAGAGAGAGAGACAGAATCTGAAACAGGCTCCAGGCTCTGAGCTGTCAGCACAGAGCCTGATGTGGGGCTTGAACTCGGGAATGGCGAGATCATGACCTAGGCTGAAGTCGGATGCTCAACTGACTGAGTCACCTAGGTGCCCCTCTATTAGCACTACTTTTAAAATATGTTCAGTGGGCTTTAAATAAATAACTGCTAAAGCTAAAGACAAATAAGGTATTATGTAAATTCATTGAGGAATTAAAAGTTGAAACTGACTTTGCTTGTCATGCAAGGAAACACACATTAATAAATTCACTGAGTGATGACTAAGGGAGAAAAGCCAAGGATTTTATGAGCAGGAAGATGTTAACCAGCGTGGAGAAGTTGGTCATCTGAATCAGGTGGAAAATGTGCCAGTTTATACTTGGTTGGTTCAAACAAGTCTTGTGGTTCCTTGGCCAGGGAAGGCTATTTGCCTGGGTCCGTGGGGCATCTATCTGGTGAATGGGCTAAAGTACCGATCAACCTCATCTGGTAGGTTGCTCAAAGTTCATCATTGTTTAACAGTTTGAATGCATTAGAACATTCAGTTAGTTACCTTCTAGGCAAGTGCTGCTGCACATGGACATCAATCGTATTATAAATCTGAATTTCTCACTAAGTACTCGGCTGCTGCCCTAGATAAGACATCATCATCATCACCTGGATAATTACAATAGCCTCCTACCTGGTTTCCCAGCGTTCATCCTTGTTTCCTACAAAAGTGATCACTGAGAAACGTAAGTCAGATCATGTCACTTTTCTTTTCTTTTTTAATTTGTTTAAAAGTTCGTTTACTTATTTTGAGAAAGAGATAGCATGAGTGGGGGAGGGGCTGAGAAAGGGAGAGAGAGAGAATCCCAAGCAGGCTCCGTGGTGTCTATGTAGAGCCTGATGAGGGGTTTGAACTCATGAAACCATGAGATCATGACCTGAGCAAAAACCAAGAGTCAAATGCTTAACCAATTGAGCCACCCAGGTGCCCCAGATCATGTCACTTTCCTATTAAAAAACCCAGATTTAACTACTCATTTCACTTGGAGTAACAGCTGAATTTCTTAAAATGGCTTATAATACTTCAAACTCTCTATGCTATCACCCCGTATATCTGAATTACATTCTAATATCCAACATCACTTACTTTCTCCCCATGCACATCTTTTTTCCCCCGTAATACTGCCACTCTCAAGCCATTGAACTAGCTGCTCGCCCTGCCTGGAAATTATCCCCTAGATATTGACCTGGTTTCCTCCTTAACCTTGTCAAGTCCTTCTGTATGGGGGCTAAATTGGCCACCCCACATACATCTACAAATTATTCGTTGTGTAGGAAATTTCCTTCTTAAGAAATTCATAATATTTATCACCTCCTAACATACTATATAATCTACTTATTCATACATCTACTTACTATGTTTTATACATTTCTTATCTGTCCACAAAGGAATTTAAACAAGTAGACACATGCTTTCTGTTAGATTCACAAATATTTCTCAAGCATATAATAAGAAACTAGCATGGTTCAGCAAGGTCTGATAATTTAGCAAAACAGCATATGTAAGGCCATAATGTAAATCCCCAAGTTTAAATAATTTAAATTCTATTCTCTGATGATAAGCAATAAAACTGAAAATAAAAACAAAATATCAAAGTGAACTTTCCCAGATGCAAATTTATTAAACAAAACAAATCTTAATAAGAAAAATAAGTTAGTAATATAAACTTAATACGTATATTAACCTCTTTTTCCCTTTGAGATACTTTTGTTCTGTTTTTGGTTGTTGTTGTTCTGTATTTATAATTAAAATATGTGTTTGAAATAGGAAACTGGTGATTATTCTTTTGTGAGTAAACCTTAGCTATATTCAATTATGTTTTTGATTTTTTTCCAGATATGCTGCTATTTTTTTAAGTTTATTTATTTATTTTGAGAGAGAGACAGAGAGAGAAAAGAGGATAGGGGCACAGAGAGAGAGGGAGAGAGACAGAGAATTCCAACCAGGCTCCATGCTGTCAGCACAGAGCCAGACACGGAGTTTGAACTAATGAACTGCAAGATCATGACCCAAGTTGAAACCAAGAGTCTGACACATGACCGACTGAGCCATCCAGTCTCCCTCATATTCTGCTATTTTTGATTTGCTTCTAACTGGACCCAAGCATTGCTTAACAAATTTTTAGAACTGTTTTGTTTGTTTGTTTGTTTGTTTGTTTGTTTTTGCCAGAATATGTTGTTTTTAATATTTCAGCTATTGATTCCTACAAATAGTGTACCATATTAACTAATCTCTGTTTTTTCTAAATATTACCTCTTTTGTGGCTTGATAACTAGCTATTTTTGAAATCAATATTTTAATGGTCACTTGAGAAATAGTGATTTCCGCACAATAGAATTGTGGAGTGGGTTTATAAGGGAGATCACAGGTGCTAGCTGTATTTACATCTTATTTGGTGTATTTTTAAAAATGTCCTGAGAAACTTAACAGAAGACCATGGGGGGAGGGGAAGAAAAAAAAAAGGTTGCAGAGGGAGGGAGCTAAAACATAAGAGACTCTTAAAAACTGAGAACAAACTGAGGGTTGATGGGGGGTAGGAGGGAGGGGAGGGTGGGTGATGGGCATTGAGGAGGGCACCTTTTGGGATGAGCACTGGATGTTGTATGGAAACCAATTTGACAATAAATTTCATATTAAAAAATAAAAAAATTAAAATGCCATTTGGTAACCAAATGCCTTTTTATTATATATATATATATTTTTAATTTTTTTTCAACGTTTATTTATTTTTGGGACAGAGAGAGACAGAGCATGAACGGGGGAGGGGCAGAGAGAGAGGGAGACACAGAATCAGAAACAGTCTCCAGTCTCTGAGCCATCAGCCCAGAGCCCGACGCGGGGCTCGAACTCACGGATCGCGAGATCGTGACCTGGCTGAAGTCGGACACTTAACCGACTGCACCACCCAGGCGCCCCTATATATTTTAAATTGAAATCCAAATTAAATTAGATTGTGTTTAAAATTATCCATATTAATTATAAAATCTAAGCCATTTGTAGGAAAAGAGGGACAAGTTTGTTGAGTATTTTAAAAACTAATACCTGTGATTTGTGGAAATATAAACAAAAGGTATTAAACTTAGCCTTGGAAACCTTGTGCATCTATGCACATCAAAGAAGAGGAATCATAATCTCTTCACCTCATTTTTATTTATACAAATATGTTCAATAAGGTTAATTAAAAGTTTATATAGTTTTAAAGTAATATAATACTTTTATTTCTTTAGCTATTCTTGTTCTCCAACTGTAGTAAATTAAAAAATTCACACATAAAAATAATATATATAGAGTTAACAATAAAGAGTATGAGCAACAAAGTCTCTAGAAATAAAATTCAGGCTTAGTTCTTTGAGATAAACTAACACTAATTTATATATATATATATATGTATATATATATATACATATATATATATAATTATGTATATATATATACATATATATATATAATTATGTATATATATACATATATATATAATTATGTCTTAAATAGTGTGTCTCTGTGTGTAGTCATATATTGCATTGTATACATTATCAGAAACATGAGCAATTGACAACTATTATTTGTTTCATTGTTTCTTAAATTTAAATTATCACCATATATTACATAGTGATTTGCAAAGGCACCATTGAAAAATATTTTGTTAGAATAACTATATTTTCCTCAAAATTAGCCCACAGATGGATTAGGTCTATATTACTTGCATCTTTCTAGAGCTATAATACACTCTCTTTTTCCCCTAAATGTGCAGTGGAATATGTTTCTGCATTGTTACTTTTGCTATCTTCACAAGAAGCATAAGAAATAGTTATTATCCACTCAGGAGATAAACAAAATTCTTGCCAGAAAAATATTGACTTACTTAACTGAATGAGACGTATGTAAAATCTAGACGTGAGCACTAAGGGGTCAGCACTGGAAAATTGATTAAATAATCATGTACAAATGAAAGAATTTATATAACAATAAAAATGGCATTTACTAGGCATTTTCCACACATTTTGCTAAAAACTTATGTGCAATATTTTATAATTGATGGGTGGATTTGAATTATATTCTGTCTGAAACTTGGTCTATGTGACTAAACTATTACCTTCTATTTGTATAGGAGCCCAAATTATCAAGTAGTTCACTTTTCAAATAAAGACTGCCCTGCATTTCAGTTTTCATTTATGATATGAATGATCATTAAGTGCAACTAGATTGAGTGAATAAGAGAATTCAGTAAAAAGAGGATTCCATCTTATATGAGCTTTTTGTTCAGAATTCAATTCAGAAGAAAGTAGAAATTCTCAAAAAAAAAATAAAATAGAAATTCTCATTGAATATGAGCAGGACATATTAAAATAAGTCAAAAAGTCTAATCCTTCTACCTTGTCTCTAGTGTTTAAATAGATTTTTGTATGGGGGTGCCTGGGAGGCTCAGTCGGTTGGGTGGCCGACTTTCAGCTCAGGTCATGATCTCCCGGTCTGTGTGTTCAAGCCCTGCGTCAGGCTCTATACTGGCAGCTCAGAGCCTGGAGCCTGCTTCTGATTCTGTCTCCCTCTCTCTCTGCCCCTCCCCTGCTTGCTCTCTCTCTCTCTCTCTCTCTCTGTCTCTCAAATAATAAACATTTTTTTAAAAAGTAAAAACTAACAGATTGTTGTGTGTGAGTGTGTATATTTTTGCTTGACAAATAGATGAAGTCATTCTTTTGTTTTGAGTAGCCATATTGGATTGTAAAAACAGTATCTAAGGCAATAGAATCAACTTTCATGCAGTGTTTTTTCTGGTTAAATATCCCCAGGGCTAAGATCAGCTGAGGAGACTACTGACTCCAGAGTCTGAGGTCATGTTTATTTTTATACAACTCTCATTATAATCTCATACAAACTCTCCTTAAAGGGTGCAGGGAGTGGAATTATTTGCATATTATTTTATTTCAGAGTTATGTGTGGCCTTTTTTCCTCCATAGTTCCGGGACGACATTTTTGTCAAGTAAGAATATGTTAAGAAATACTATCAGGATTTACTAAAACAATGTAGTCTGTTAACATTTGGCCTTCAAGCATATGTGATACCACTGTTACTATAATATACTCCTAAGTGTATAAAGGCTTAATGTACGTAGTAGAAATAAGTCTGTGATTTGGGAGGGTGGGAAAACAAAGGGGAGGATTAATTCATCGGTGACAGAATCTGAAGGGAAATGACACCAAGGGACACAGTAATTAGTGCTGTTATTTTGTTAGAGCATCCCAGTACCATAATGCCACAGATGGGGAAAAAATCTGAATTTGGTGAGTTTTCATGGGAGAATTTTAGAAGGGACAAATAGATTGGAATATTTACTTATTAACAGCATTATTAGAAATGATGGCAGATGGGGAAAATTAAAATAAAATCCTAGTTGGTTGGTTTCAAGATTTCCGAGAATTTCCCAGATAATAATCATCCATTTAGTTATGGAAACATATGCAAACAAATATTTCTTGAGATACTCCACAAGGGTCATGCAATATTCAATGGAGTCACTAACTTCGGCCATGATTCAATAGAATGCAAATTAGTCTCCATCTGTCATTAAGGGTGATTAGCTAAGATTTTGCTCAGAATGTCATGCTGTAGTTGTTTGCTTAGGTGCTTCTGGTCATAGAGCCAGATGAACTCTGCATTATAGACATTTTTTTAATAAATTTAAGTCTTTTTTTTTTTATTTATTGAGAGAGAGAGAGAGAGAGCACAGAGGAGAAGAGAGAGAGAATCCCAAGCAGGCTCCACACTGTTAACACAGAGCCCTGTGTAGGGCTTGATCCCAAAACCATGAGATTATGACCTGAGTTGAAATCAAGAGTTGAACACTCAACTGACTAAACCACCCAGGTGCCCTTGCATTCTTGACATATTAACCAATGGGCCAGACATGGGGATAAGATCACTTTGGCCCTTCAGACCCGTACAACCACTAAGAGGATAAACTAGGGAGCAAGGAGACTTGTAAGTAAAATGACATTCTCTTTTAGTCTTCATCTTTGAAAATGGGCTCTTTGGATGAGTACTTTGCTCTGGACAGGATCTATACTCATCCCTATTCACTAAAAATCAAGTCTTTAGAAGGGATATTATAAACTAGATGTCACCTTTCCAATATCCTTTATTGATGACAAATGTAGGCCAAACACGCAAAAAGAAAGGATAGCAACCTTGACGATATACTCTGTACAATAAACTGTCACATATGTCAATAACCATTCTCTCTGACTTATCCCTGCACTTATATATCTGTCAAAACACACATTCCCTTGTAAAGGAACATCTTCTATATAAAGTAGGAATCACATTTCACAAGAAGTTTTACACATTTTCTTACTAAGATGTGATCCCATTATTCATAACAGTTGGCACTTTGCGTTGTCTCCTCACAAATTTATCATAGAACATTTTCAGTTAATAAACATAAGCTGCCTTGTTTTATCCCATTGGCTTCTTAAGATTCAATTGTGTGGATATTATATGATTTATGAAATTATTCCTCTTCTGAATAACACATAAGCTTTTTTACAGATTCACTATTATAAAAATGCCGCATTGACTACATTTATACATATATATCATGTCATTTATAAAATGACATCTCATTTAGAAAATAAATATTTCTGAGGAAAATTGCTGGGCACTAAGAAATTCATAGTTAACATTCAAGGAATAATAGTCAATTATTTTTCAAAGTTGTAAAAAATTTACGCTCTCCTCAGCAATGATACTTCTAATTTCAGTGATGTCTTTCCAAAAGTACATCCTCACTACTTTTTTGAATTTGCCAGTATTTCACTTAAAAGTTTTCTCTATGTATTAATTTACATTTTAATGTTTAAGATAGTTAAGAATAATTTCAAATATTTATTGCTATATGTATATCTTCCTTGACAAATTGTCTCCTGTTTTATTTTTGCTTGTTCTTGATAGTTCAAGCACAATATGCAAGGGATTGTACTTAGAAACTACTTTGCTTCTGAATAAAGGATAAGAATATAGAAATGGGTGGATTGATTTGGACGCTCAGTGGAGATACTGACTAACTCTAGGTCCAGAATTGACATTAAAATTTTGGTCTCTCATGGTCTCATGGTACAGTACACTCAACCAAATGTGGGGAATTTTGCAAAGAATAAAAGGCTAGAGAACTAAGCAGGGGTCAAACAAGTTCTACTTTGTAAAGCACATTAAATCCTACTAAGAACTTCTGTTATATTGTGTGGAATATCAAAATATATTCAGACGAGATGTATCATGAGTAGATGACTAATTTTAAAAGTTCATATTTAAAACAATAATCATTTTAATTAAGATATTAAAATTAAAAAATAAAAGTTTATATCTAAAAAAAAATAAAGAATACATTGTACGTGATTAGGAAGGGAAATGAACATGTCAATGAGAAGATTTTACCTGTGCAGATAAATTAGGCGGGTGACTTGGAGTATGCCAGAGACAATGGAGACTGAGGAAATTGGACCAGGTTTGGACAAACTTTGAGAAAAATTGGTCGGCAGAATTTGATTGGATATGGGGTGTCAGGAAGAAAAAGAATTAAGAATGGTATCTTACTTCATGGTTCCATAAGGATATTATTTACTAAACAAAGGAAAGTTCAGAAGAGTGTAAAAATATCTTAAATGGATAGACATTTGAATATATTAATGTGAGATATATCTAAACCCTTGTTTAGCATTCTGTAGGAAAATGATTAAATCTGCCAATACAGATTATTTCTTTAAAAAAAAATAATGTTTATTTATTTTTGAGAGAGACAGAGACAGAATGCAAGTGGGTTAGGGGCAGAGAGAGAGAGGCATCACAGAATCCAAAGCAGGCTCCAGGCTCTGAGCTGGAGCTCAAACCCACGAGCTGTGAGATCATGACCTGAGCAGAAGTCGGACACTCGACCGATTTAGCCACCCAGGCACCCCCAGATTATTTCTAAATTTACAGAGTTACTGATGGTGAATCCCTTATTAATCATAAGACATAAGACAATCTAATTAAGTGTAATAGATTAAGTTACATTGTTGAAGCTGACTTTATTGTTATTTATTTGTTTATTTAATTTGAGAGAGAGAGAGAGAAAGAGAGAGGGAGGGAGAAAGTTTGCATGCAAGAGAGCTGCGGAAGGGCAAAGAAAGAGGAAGAGAGAGAATCTTAATCAGGCTCTACACCCAGCTGGAGCCTGACATAGGGCTCCATGAGCAGTTAGATCTCATGACTATGAGATCATGACCTGAGCCAAAGTCAAGAGTTAGTGCTTAACCAACTCAGGCACTCAGGCACCCCTCTGAAGCTAACACTAAACAATAAGCATTTTTCATTAAACACATGATATTACATATATTCATAAAGGCATTGTCCAATTTACTTTATTACGTGTTTTAATAAGGAGGACACAAAGAGTGAAAGCCTACAGAATTCCAAGTAAATTATTATTTTTACAAAAGTTTTGCAGTTTTTCTGATGTCTTTCAGTCTCTGAATATTATTTTTCAATTCAAATAACTATATTTACTTTGGTAAAACAATTATCTTTCCACAGTGGTGTTGTGGATATAATCAAGGTGATTTTCCTCTGCAATTTTACTGAGTGTAAAAAATTTACGTTACCAGCTGGGCACCAAAAGCTGTTGTAACAGGAAATGGAGCATGTAACATGTCTACCTACCTGGAAGAATAATGGCAAGACTTTCTAAAATATTTAAAATGTAAAG
Organism: Prionailurus bengalensis; assembly: GCF_016509475.1. Classification (NCBI taxonomy): domain Eukaryota; kingdom Metazoa; phylum Chordata; class Mammalia; order Carnivora; family Felidae; genus Prionailurus; species Prionailurus bengalensis. Next base: position 225,414,408 of record NC_057343.1, read on the forward strand.
AAGTAAAAATAAGAGGAAGAAGAGAAGGAAAGGACAGGAGAAGGAAAAGAAAGAGATGTATATATAGAAAGAGAGCAAGCACAATAGTTCTTTGATATTTCTTTAACAGAACTGTGCTTCCTTCTGACTCCTCTTGAACATCAACCTTATATCCCAGGGTGCAGCTAAATATTTTAAAAGAGGAATAGAAAAAAGATCAAAAAGGTTCTTTCTGAAATTAAAATGGAAAAGATCAATGAAAAGGATTTTTTCTTGCAAATACCTGGCCTTATAGTTTATCATTCATTTTGCTGTAAAATTACAAGTAGCCTTTGAGAATTTGGTGCCATTTATGCCTAGTGGCTCATTTACCCTTGACTTTTAAATTCCATTAATCCTCTTTTATGCTATATGCTACACTACACTTATTTTTTTCTCAGTAAACTTTCTCGGAGTAAAATTATGAATTTTTTTGGTTGCCAAAATCTTCCCATTTCCTTTTGTTTCACATGTGCTGATAAGTTTTGGTTCATATTTATTTAAATAATGAATACCTTCAGTGCTGAAATCACTTATTGAGACATTAAAGGATCAGTGTACTTATAATTACTTATGTTCTGTTTGTACTGACTCACTTTTGGAAAATCTTGGGCTGATTAAATGAGTCACAAGATTTTATTCTTAATGGATTGGTATGTAACTCTGCTGACATTTTAGTCCATATCTTCTTTATATGTCGTGGTCTAACTCACTATTTAGTGTGACATGACAAGTAGGGCTGCCCTAATATGACCATGGACATTTATCTGGGCTGCCTGGACCATGAGCTACCTGGAAGCACTTCAATTCCCCCAGCCCAAAAGGCCACCCCTAAGCTCCCATATGGCCTCGTGACTTGTTCCCATTGTGTGCACCTAAATCCAACTCCCAACAGGCTTCTGGGTCCACAGAAGCAGGGTAGCTGTCACCTAAATCAAGGCTTTAGTTGCTTCATTGGCACATTTGTCCATCCTGACAAACTCATATTCTTTTGAACTAAAGAAGGGAGAGGAACCAGAAGCTGGATTTCTTTTTCTGGAATGCAAATTCATGATTTGGTCCATCATTGCACCTTGACCATGGCTTATGTCTTTCTGATTATACTGAGACCTAAGACCTAAATCATTTCTATTTTGTGACCCCTGATTTGTAAATTTCTTCAATAAAGCCTTTTATCTTAGTGTATGCTATGTAAAATGTGGAATTGGTTAAGAATCCCCATTGTCTATCAGGTATTAATCGCAAAGAGACCTACCTTGCTTATTTGGTTTAATTTAGTGTCACTTTTTAATTTTTTTTTCAACATTTATTTATTTTTGGGACAGAGAGAGACAGAGCATGAATGGGGGAGGGGCAGAGAGAGAGGGAGACACAGAATCGGAAACAGGCTCCAGGCTCTGAGCCATCAGCCCAGAGCCTGACGCGGGGCTCGAACTCACGGACCGCGAGATCGTGACCTGGCTGAAGTCGGACGCTTAACCGACTACGCCACCCAGGCGCCCCCACTTTTTAAAATTAAAAAGTGATTCACTTACTTGGTGCTCATTTCATTGTAATGCTCTGGAAAAATCTCAGTCCTCCATAAGTTTGCCGTCAGTTTACCGCTAAACTGATTTGTCTTGTGAAAAATATACAACCATAGTAAGTGGTGTCACTTGAATGATAATTTATCTAAAGCAAGTCATCGCTCATTCTGTCAATCTATTACCTTACCTCCAAACATCAACACTTAATTTCCATGCTCAGACCTAGGTAATTCTCTTTCTTTTTATTTTATTGAGTAAACTTAAGCATCAGAAAAGACCAAAACCTTCCATCATCTCATCCACTAAATGAGCTACACCTGTGCCTCTGAACTTTGCCTTCATTTCTATTGTGAAAACTTTCAATAACTTGCATCTCTGCATAGCAAAATTCCTATGAGGTTTCAATGGCCCGTGTAGCCTATGGGATCTGGCTCCTATTTATTATCTCTTAGATCTATTCCCCGCCAGTCTCTACCTGGCTCACCTGTCACAGGATAGATAGCTACTTTTGTCGTGCCATTGGCTTGGAATGCTTTTCATCAGATGTCCACCCGGTGCACTTTCTCATATCCTTCAATCCTTACTCACATGTCGCCTTATCAGTGACATGTCTGACCCCTATTGAAAATTACAAGCTTCAACCTTCCTCTCTCCACATCCCTTCCTTTCAGTTTCTGCATAGCCCTTACAGCCATCCACAAATATATACGTTTCCTCTCTCTGCCTCTTTCTCTGTCTCTGTCTCTCTCTCTCTCTCTCTCTGCCCAGTTTTCTGTGTAACTCCAAAAGGATCTGTAATTATCAATGTATCCTTGGTCCTTTCAGAGAACACTTTCTAGTACATAAAAAAAAAGATTCTCAATACATACTTTTGATTTTAATTTTTCAAAAGAATAATTCAGCATTATATTTAGTGCCCGATACAAAATAGCAGCAAGCAGAAAGCCTCACTCTGAATTTTATAATTTCTATTGTATGTTACGTATGAAATTTCACATATTGTCCAAGTTTTTAAAAACAATATTAGAACACATGAAAATATATTATTAAAAAAGTGCATTTTGCAAATGCACAATAAATGTATTTAACAATAATAATTTTGTACTCCCCCAAAATAAAATCCTCAAACACACATTTAGAACTTAATGACTGTTCATGTGCATAAGCTAATAAGAACCAAGAGACCAGCAAAATGCTGTGAAGATATAGTTACTGAGTAATATATATTTGCTGATACCGATGTTGTGGGATTTTTCCGTTAATGCAGAGTAAAAATTTAATTCTTAAAAAAAACATTCAACTATTTAAAATAATTGATCATTTCACTTATTAATTCAGTTAGATTTTCTTGAACACATCCATATGGTAAAAAACGGTGGTAAAAAACGGACTAAGATGTAGGCACTTTCCTCTGAAATCTTACAGTCGTCTGCTATTTGAAAGACACATTTTTCAAGGAGGAGCTATTGCCTCATATAAGTGGCCAAGAAGATTGGCAAGATGGCTTTAAATTTAGTCAATTTGACATAGTATGAAGTTAAACTCCTACGTCGAAAGTTGAGTAAATGTTTGCTTGCTTTTAATTACCCTCAAGTTGATTGGATTTGAGAGTCTGACTCACACTAAACATCTATAAGAGATGTCATATAGAGTCCAGAACTCACACTTATTGTATTGAAGTATGTCAGTCTGATGGTTGGAAATTTGCCGTGGCTTGAACGACATAACATCTTCCTGAAAGAAAGTTATCTGGTAAAGCAAAAAAGTCTTTTTTTTTAATTTTTTTAAAGTAATCTCTATGCCCAATGCAGGGCTCAATCTCACAACCCTAAGATCAAGAGTCACATGCTCTACTGACTGAGCCAGCCAGGTGCCCCCAAAAGTATTTAACTTTCCATCTGGAAAATCCTTTTAATGACAGCAAAAAGTTGAACACCCAACCTGTCAAATCCACTTTATATTGCAAGGAAATAGGATGGAAATGAAAGGAAATAATTATAATTATCTTTAATGTAAAGAAACAAGGTTTTCAATGTGAAAGCAAGAATTTAGCTTTACACTGAATTCTACAGCAATGATTTGAATTATTTCACCTAAAAAGGTGAAAGAAAATAAATGGGAGGATTTTGTGTTTGTAATAGTTTTCTACTGCTGCACATTGTTAACACATTTCCAGCAACGTAGTGGGTTCAAAAAACACCCATTTATTATCTCACAAGTTTGATAGGTCAGAAGCCTGACCACAGCTTCAGTGGAGTTCTCTGTTTAGATCTCCTAAGACTGACATCAAAGTATCAGGTTGGTTGTTAGTTCTTACCTGAGGCTACAGGCCTTTTTCTAAGATCATTCAGGGTATTGACAGAACTCAGTTATTGCATTTGTAGAACTGAGGTACTTGTTTTCTTACTATCTATAAGAGGGCTGGGGATGCTATCAGTGCCTAGAGGGCCACCCAGAGTTTTTTGTTTGTTTGTTTTGTTTTTTGTTTTTTCCCCTTCATGGCTTGTAATGTGGAAGTTAGTAACCTTCTTCAAGGCCAGTCTTGTATAACAGTTGTGGACAGTCTCCCTTACCATTTTTAACAAGTATCAGAATATTTTTTTTCCTTTACAAGATGAAATGTCTCATAATCAAATTAAAAGACTCTGAATTGTTATAAGTCTGTGAAAGGAAATGAGCATTAAATATAACGTGAAACTAACACAGAAGTTGGTCGGGCAAACGTTGGATACGAGAGTGAAGGTGTGTTTCTCTATGTAGGTCAGGATCTCAGGTGAGATCTGATAGATGGAAAGACGCCATATACTTGAAGATTCTCAAGGAAAACATTCTAGGGAAGAGAAGAGTAAATTCAAACTACCAGAGACAGAAAATGTTTGAGGCCTTAGGGGTGGTGTGGGGATAGGGAATGAGAGAACTGTGTAGCTCAGTCAGGTTCCTGAGGGAGAACTCATGGAGACTGACATTGAGCTTGGAAATGAGACTGATATTATCATATCAGTTAGAGGTAAGGTTTTTTTTTTTTCCTTTTATGTTAGTAATAAGCTGAGGGAATATTTGGGCATCATGAATGTATGGGTTTTAATCAGGGAAGCAGTTTTATGGAATGATAAATTTCTTGTAAAAATCATGCATTGCCTATTTTGAGGAGTTGCTGGAGAAGGAAGGTCCAGAAAAGAAAGTTGGAAGATCCAGGAAACTCATGAACCAGTTTATCAGAAGTACCAGAATATATGGGACAAAACCTTCCTACTGACATTTAGAGCACAGTCAGCATTTGCTTCAAGGGTTGTAGAGAGGTGTCATTTTAAATTTACTCATATGATTTTAAAAATAATGCCCTTCTTTATTCAACTGTAGGATTCATATGGGCAGAAAACAGAATCCTTTTTTCCTAATGAACACCTGAGTTTTAGCACAATATATAGAACTTATATTATACGTGGAACAAATTAAACTATTTAAAATTTCCAGTCTTCATTTTATGCAAATGTAAAATAAAAAGTGATTAAGTCTAACTTTTAAGTGTTGATATAAGAATTAAATACAATAAGGATTAAATAACAACATTGCCTGGCACATAACAAGTGCTGAACATTGTTAAGTCAGTTAAGACCTCTTGTTTACTTTTTAAGACAGACATTCAGTCAGCATGTATTTAATGAATACGATGTCACTGAATTGTGCTAAACACTGAAAAATGAAGTCTTTTAAGACATCCGAAGCACATTCTGTTATTAACATGTGGTGTTGTGAAAATGACATGGGATTGGATTTAGAGACGGGGTTTTAAATTTTCCCTCCCTGACTTAAGAGGACTCTGAACTGGTAAGTTACTTCTCCTGTCTGAACTTCAGTGCTTGTGTAAATATTTTTAACTGGTGACCCTAATATGTATTTACAAGAGCTGTTGTGTGGATTAAATGACTTAATATTTATAAAGCCCTTGGTCTAAGGAAGATACGCAAAAGTATTGTTTTCATATACTATTGAGGATAAGATGATTCTGCAATGAAAACAGACAATGGCATTCAGAAAATTTCAAATTTTATGTTTTCTAATTGTCATTGGTTACAAGAGAATTCAAATTTAATGTCTCTACTACCCACACATCGTTTTCTAAAGTGCCCCCCCAAAAAGCCTATTTCTCAAAAGCTATGCCCCTAGACCAAAGCTGACTTTGTAGTTTGAAACTAAAATAAAAATAAATCAAAGAACAGTCTTCATATATAGATTGATCTGTTTTCTCAACTAAGAGGTGAGTAAAAACTACAACACATCAAATACTACCACGCCAGGAAGTGGGGTCTGGATATCCCAATTAATTTTAATGGAAAAGTTGAATACTTGAAAGATTGCACAAAACTTTGTGTGCAAATGATGACATTTCACAACTCATTCATAAATACTTCTCGAAGAAGAGTCCATGTATCATTTGAAAGTATATGTCAGTGCAATCTCATCTAAACCAAATGGCATTTTCAAAACCTTTTATATCTTTATTTAATGGTTTCTTCCAGCACTGTAAGTATTAATAGATTATCAAATTGAAAGATGTTTGTTCTGACCTTCACATAGCTCCATTTCTTGGTGGTTTAATGTCTCTTATGAAGTACCAGAAGTGCATTAGTAATTTCTCATTTCTCTATGACTCCATGATGCCTATGTCACAAGACAAATGCTGAATCAATTGATGGGTAAAAATCCAAATAAAAACACATAATAAAATATTTCCTATTTTTCTCTGGCACCTAAATTCAAAATCCTACAACAGAAAAGCATCTAGATATTTCAAATTACACTGTTCTCTTGGGAAATTTTGTTTAGTTAATTGTTAGACATTTGGTAGAGAAGAATAAGGTACATATTTGCATACTTTTAATTTTTAGGAAATGAAAACAAGAAATTGAAAAAATAAAAGATCAGGGAACAGAGGTTTGGCACACAAGAAAAGACACACGAGGTATCTTTGAAATATATTCCACAAAGGTATATTTTTAAAGCAACCCATAGCTCAAAATCTTAGAGGAATTTTTAATTTGAGAGAGCATGGACAGCGTGTTCCCACAAAATGAGGAAACTATAAAAGAAGAAGTAGACATGTTAAGAGGATAAAATTCAGCCCAACAGAGTAGTCATGGGAAGTACTATGAAGTTCAATTTGCACTCAACCAGGGAGTCAAGAGTTCAGATAAAATCAGAAAGGGGTAGAGCTATGGGAACTCTACAAGGGAAAAAAAGATCTTGTTAAGAACATCTTTAAATAAACCTATTAGAACATAATGTGAGAATTAATACAGGAGTAGGCATACATAAAATTAACAAATTGGAAAATAGAAGGCAAGTGTTAACTTCAGCAGAATAAAGAAGAGGAAGAAAAGTTAAAAATAGAGTAAAACTCAGCAGAGGACAAATGTTTTCATACACGTGGTATGTCACAGCACATGTGACACAAATTGTGGAACTAGACTGCTTGTGGTTGAAACTCAAATCTGCAACTTACAAGCTGTGTGACCTTGTACATATTCTTTGTGCCTCGACTTCCATATATGTACATTAATAATACTTTTATCATTAACTGAGTTCATAGATATATTTAGAACAGGGCTTGACACTATTTGCTTTTTGTGATGATACCTATTGGATTAACTAACCTTATACGATAACTCATTTATAAAATAACTCATAACTTATTTATAAAATAACTGTCATGAAATAAGAGGCCTACCTACCTATACAAAATAAGTTTCAGAAATTAAATATTTCATCACACCAACAACCAGCCAATGGTTTATTTCTTAAAATTTTTGAATTGACAATTATCGATAAATTTTAAGATATAAGGGAATGTATTGATATTAGAAAGCTTGCCACATGACTTTAAAGCTTTTGATAAGCAGCAGGCCTAGGAGATACAAAGGATTGATTTTTATTAGAGATCTGTAGCTTATCTGATAATTATTAACCTATGTCCATGAGTTATATTTATAAACAATTAAGATATGCTCTTTAAAATATATTTTGAATTATTACTTGTAAAGAATTTTTTATGTCAGCTTGATTCCCAAACACATAATGACTGAGACAAAAGGGGGGGGAAATAGATGAGGAGAAATACTGTATATTTATTGTTGGGAGATATTTTTCCATGATATTTCTACACATCATATAAGAACATTTGTTTCAGACTATCTTTTCAAGGATACTTTTATAACAAACAGCCTTAGAAAATAGAAGTAGGGTGTCCTTCTAGGGTAGAGGAAGATTCATTTTCTGACTAAGATAACAAAGATAGCACATCCCTTTAAGGGTAAGAGTTGGGCAGGTTTGCTAGTTACCCTCTTACAAAATTAGGGTGTTTTGTTTTTTTGAGTTTGGGATTCCTTGGCTTGTGATACAAACCTATTGTACAAAATCCAGTTAAGCTTCTCTGTGGGGAAAAGTCCTATGGGAATTGGGAACAGGACAAAGGGATGCAGACATGAATGGCATGCTACCAGCTGTGTCGGGAGTAATAAACTATATTGTTTCTGACCCAGCGATCTCATGTCTCCTGACAGTATCTACAAAACTGTGTCAGGCTTACCTGTCAGCTTACTCACAGTGTAAACTTTCATTTGCTTCACAGTTCTTGTTTTTATTTTTGTTTGTTTTTGTTTTTGTTTTTTTAAGAGGAAAGATTGATTAAAAGATTAGCAGTATAAGCAATGAAATGAACCAGTCACTTTGCTTGAATGACAACAAATTGAATTCATTGGACTTGATTGTTGAAGTGCTTTGAAGCCATCCTGAGTTAGGTAAAAACTTACTTTAATTCTGATACAGTCTATTCTGTTTGTGATAGGGTGCATGAGATTTAGAGTAGTTTCTAGACAGCACAGGGAAATTTGGATAGTGCTATGAAAATAAAGAGAAAAGGAGAAAAAGAGTATTTTTAAGATTAGTTTTCTTTAGTTTTCTAATTGAATTGTCACACTTATAGATAATAGTACATTCAATAATGATGCATAAAAATAATTATAAAAAAAGTAACTGCATTGCAACCACACAGACCATTTCTAACATTCCAGAAGTTCCTAGTTTCCTTCACAATTACTCCCTTTACTCTTTAAACCAAAGGTCAACACTATCATGACTTCATACATCAAAGAGTTATTTCAATATAAAAGAGATTTTTGACTGTTCTGGATATTTTAATCAGACCTATATTCCATTTCATGTAATCACTCTTCAATAGGAGTTAATCAATTATTAAACATATTTATTATGTTCTTAATTAGATCATTGTGTTTTTAAATTCTAGAATGTAATTTTGCTTATTATTATTTCTGTAGATTTTCTTTCTTTCTTTCTTTCTTTCTTTCTTTCTTTCTTTCTTTCGAGACAGAGAGAGACAAAGAGAGACAGAGAGTACGTGGGGGAGGAGCAGAGAGAGAGGAAGACACAGAATCCAAAGCAGGCTCCAGGCTCTGAGCCATAAGCACAGTGCCTGAGGGTGAAGTGGAGCTCAGGGGAGCTGGAAGGCAAGAACTGTGAGATCATGACCTGAGCCAAAGTGGGACTAATCAACTAAGTCACCCAAGTGTCCCTCTGCAAATTTTCTTAATCCCCTTTTCTCCATAACACATAAGTTATAATTTTTTTTAAGTTTCTCAGATAACTTCATTATCAAAATTTACTTTGAGTTCAATTCTAGTCTTTATTCTTTCTTTGTTTTCCTCTTATGTTTATCTTGTATTCTCATATATGTGATTATTTTTGACTGATTAATAACTATAGAAAAATGGGGAAAAATTAACCAAGGAACATGCTTTCTCCAGAGAACATTTATGATTGTTTTAGGCAGGAGACAAGGGAATTTACCAATCCCTAATCACTTCAATCTAACTGTAGCGATTGAGATATTTTGAATCTTGGCTCTAGTTCCCCAGAAGGATTTACTATTTCTAATTATCCTTAGCTTAGTATCATTGGAGTCAAATTTGAATACATATGGTGTTTACTAGGAATCCATTCCACTTAGTAATATCTAAACTCCAATTTTTATGTCTCTATATATGACAAACTCAGAAGTTCTATTCATTGATTTAATCTCTTAGCTACTTCTTGCTCTAGTTCACTCATGTTCCCTGGGACAAGCTAACCAAAATGTTGAAATAATTTTTTGTATTTCCTTCTCTCAAGATATGTTGGTCCCATAATTCATCCTTTCTTTTCAAGTTGATCTCAGAAGATTTATTCTTCTATATTTCCTAATCCAACATCACTAGAAGTAAAAATTTGAGGTAATTTTCAATCAAGGACAAGGTATGAAAGACAAACAGAATGAAACTTTCTTTGTTACTATATTGGTTTTCTATGACTGCTGTAATAATTTCAATAAACCCCGTGGTTTAAAATAGCAGAGGGATGCCTGGGTGGTTCAGTTGGTTGAGCGTCCAACTCTTGATTTTGGCTCAGGTCATGATCTCAAGATTCATTAAATTGAGCCTTATGTCAGGCTCTGTTTTGACAACGTGGAGCCTGCTTGGGATTCTCTCTCCCCCCTCACTCTCTGACCCTCCCCCACTCTCCCTTTAAAAATAAATAAAGATTAAAAAAAACTCTAAAATAACAGAAAAGTTCTCCTCATAATTCTGGAGGCCAGTAACTTGATATCAATTAGCAGGACATTGTTTCCTCCAAAAGCTCTAAGGGAGAATTTTTTCTTGCCCCTTATAGGCTCTGGTGGTTCCAGAAGTTCCTTGGCTTGTGGCTGCATAACTCCAATTTCTGCCTCCACCTTCACATGGTCTTTTTCCATATGTCTGGGTCTTTCCATCTTCCTGTCTGTTATGATGTTACGAGAATGCTTTTCATTGCATATAGCACCCCCGAGGATAATGCAGGATATATTCATCTCAAGGTCTTTAATTATATCTACAAAAAGCCTTTATCCAAATAAGGTCATAGTCATTGTCTCCAGGATGAATATGTCTTTTAGGCGGCCACCATTCAACCCACTACAAATATGTTGAGACTTTAATCCAAAACAATCCCAGGGTATAAAATGTCTTGAGGAATCTGGGGTTTTAGGATGTGAAGTCAAGACATGAAACTTAACCACAGTATTAAACAACAAAAAAATTAATTAAATATGAGTTTTTCTAATAAACTGAAATGGAAAAAACAATAAATATAGCCAGTTTTCTTATTTCATTTGGATATCAATGAGTAGTCACTTTTCTCTCTACATTAAAAAATTCATAAACATAAGCACATTGTAAATTAGATGAGTGGCAAAAAGCTATAAAATGCATAATTTGCATGGGCTTTGGGTCTGGGTTTGGGAGGGATGGTCTAGTACTGGGAAGGGCTAGAGCCTGGATTTCCAGGAGATGGCATAGAGACTGGGGCCACAGGGACTGCCTGGCACTGAACTGATCTTATCACGTGGGGCTACGGCAGTTGGCCTGTAACCCAGAACCTCAGAGGTCTTATGGATCTGGCAGTGGGGTGGGTGGGGAGCCTTGGACTGAAGGAAACAGCCTGTAGGTTGGGGCTCTCGAGGCTGCCCAGGCGTTCGAGTACCAGGAGCCAGGGACTACCATAGTCAGCTTGAGGCTGGGTTGGATCACGAGCCTAGTTTAGCTATAGTGAGACTGGTACCGGGCCTGGCTGGGACCTTGGGTTTGCAGCAATCTGCCAGGAGCCTGGGGCCACAGGAGACACGTAAGCCATGAGAACTGGCCTGTGCCGGGGTGAGCCAGGAGTCTGGTGCCACCAGAGTTGACTTCTTTAGAATACCAGGAGCCTGGCATCCCAGGAGCTGCCTGGGGCTGCGGGAGTCAGTAGACACCTGGGCACCTGGTTTCATGGGAGCCCTACAAGAGCTACTTAAGTTGAAGTGGCCCTCATCCTGGGGTCAATGGTGATGTCAGAGTCCCATTTTACTGTCTTCCTCCCTGAGGTCTAGTGTCTCTCTTTCTCTCTGTCCTAGGCTGCCTTAGTTTGGACACAGGGTGACAGGGTAATGTGAGTATTGTCTACCCTCCTTAATGCATCTTTTCTTCTTTCTGTGCTTCACTCAGGTACTACAATCCTTCATCTGGAATTCTTAGATCCTGTGAAGGTATTTTCACGTGCAGATGATTGTTAAAATTAACGTTTCTGGAAGAGGACAGGCACTAGAAATCCCTGTACTGCCATCTTGCTCTATCTTTCTGTTTGAAAATCTCAAAAGCAAAGTAGCATTGCCCTACAATGGACAGACAATGTTCTATCCTAAAATACAGTCTCATATGTTTTACTTTTGAAGGCAGAGTCTTTTATGAAAAGTCAGCATCCCACTGCCTCACTCCAGGCTTGCTGTTTACCAGTGTTTGACACATGTTAAAAATGAGAACTTAATAGGTTATAATTATGCTCTAGCTGTGTCTGTGAGCAGGAGAGTGGCATATACAAAGTCATACCATTGGCAATTCTTAAGCATATGTGAAAACAATTTTGTAAAATGAAATTTGCAAACAAGATTCAGTAAGGGAAATTCACTAATGCACATCAGTGAGCTTAGGAAAAAATACTGAATGGCCAGCTTAATTCAGGGCCATTTCTCATAAATTTACATTGCCAAACTTTATAGACGTATTCAAGATGAACATATATTGTTTTGGGGAAAACTCCATTTCAGAAAATGGTATCATGTGTGAATGAATAAAGATGTGAGACATAAAATAAAAGGAAAGCTGTATATTTTTCTCCTTAAATATTAACATTCTGTAAATAATGAACTAATTTTTAAAACATTTCAGGTCGGTGTTTGCTTTACAGATGTAATCAGAGCGTTCCATTCTTGGACACTTTTCTTGTCTTTTTAATTTTTTTTTCTTTTTCTTACCCTAACTTAATGCCCCTTGAAATTCTTATGTACTTCCAAAGTTTCATGACCATGTTTGCTAGTTCAGATCTCTTTCCTGGGTTCTTTAAACTACATATTCCATATGATTTTCAGATAGTTAGCTACACTTTAACTCATCCTCCTTTCCTAGACTTCCTTCTTCCAGAATTTTTTTTTTTCTGATGAATTATATCCTCTTCCACGAAGTAACTAAAAAGAATTTGGAATCTAACTTAGGCTCCTTCCTTTGTCTTGCCACTGAACCTGAGTCCATTACTAAGGACACAAGGGAATCTCTTAAGAGTGCTCTTATGCCCACTCTCCCTCCCCTTCTCTCTCTCCCTCTCTCCCTCCCTCTCCCTACAGCTTCCACTTTTCCAGTAGCATACCCCACGGATTTTAACCTTTTTGAACTTTCTGATCTTCAGTCTTTACCTCTTCCATTCCACATGAGATCTGGTTCTGATGGAGAACGTTTCCCTGCAATAATAACATCCTGAAACTTTCCAGGTAGTGGACTGTACACTACCAGGCTTCATCCTACGTGTTTCCTTCTTCCCACAAATTATTATCCTTTGCTCCTTATTTAAAACCTGAAAACCTTTGCGTGTGTGGTGCACGCATGTGGTTTCCTAGTTGTTTAAGGTTTGACGGTAAATCTGGTTCTTGTTATTTCATCAGAGCCCAGAATGTTTGCTTGGTGGGAATTCCCACTTAAATTTGGACATATATGGATTTTGCTTCCTTGTAGAAAAGCAATACATATTTTAAAACAAAAGTCTGTTTCACTATGACAACAACTTTCACTCCTTTATTTCCTTTAGCTAAGCGGCAACTATAAGGAAACCAGAGGAAAGTGGTCAAAACTGCACAGCACATACTGAAGGATCCTAGCCAGGGATTTAAGATTCTTGCCTCCACCCAGCACAGGCAATGACCTCTGCTCTCAGATGTCATTGATTTGGTTTTCAGCAGGGTAGGAATCATCCTATGATCAGTATGCTATGGTACTCAACAAGCTCGGAATGCTTTGGAAAGATGAAAGGAATCACTGTTTATCAGTCTGGTTGGCTAATCCCATGTACTTATCGAAGGGTCCAGGTGTTGTTGACATGCCTTCCTTTTTCTTGGCTTGCAGTTTTATCACACTTATGTTGGATGTTTAAACTCAACATTACATAAATTATTGTATCATTCGTTATATAAACTATACAACATCATGTCAATACATTCTAGAATTTTTTAATACTTTACAAACTTTGATAACAATTTTGGGATAAATAAGGGACTTATTTCCTTTTAGAAAGTGAGCCATATGCTTAACTGACATGGGGTAAATATAATCACAATACGAATAATAGTTGAGAAAAATATATTTACAAGAAAAAACATTTTTTTGATGGAAAACCTTGTTAACCTCCTTCAGCACAAGACAGCTTTATACTCACTGACATGAAGATGTAGAATGAGGCATCCTTAACAAAATTGCATTTCACACATCATAGTATGATGCAAAATGCTAGAACTTAATGGGGAAATAGATGCACAATTAGAGGTGGAAATTTCAGTACCTTATACTGAGTAGTTGATATTTAATGTAGACAGATGATGAGCAAGGATATGGAAAACTTGAACTCTATCAACCTAGTTAACCTCATGGACTTTTATTCAACATTTCCCCTAAGAACAAGAGAATACACGTTTTGCTATAAAAACGCAAAAAAGTTAAACAAGATAAACCATATTATGGGCCATAAAATAATTCCCAGTAAATTTTTTAAAATTCAAATTATTAAAAAGTATATTCTCAGAAGGAGATAGATATAAATTTGAGATTTTAAGGAATATATCTGGGGAATCAACAAAATACTTCTAAATAATATAGCTATCAAAGAATAAATTGCAAGAAAATTAAACATGTTTTGAATTGAATTAAAAAAAAATAGGGGCGCCTGGGTGGCTCAGTTGGTGGATCAGCTTAGGTGATGATCTCATGGTTCATGGGTTAGAGCCCCGCATCAGGCTCTGTGCTGATAGTGTAGAACCTGGAGCATGCTTCAGATTCTGTGTTTCCCTCTCTCTCTATCTTCCCCTCCCCTGCTCACACTCTGTTTCTCTCTCTCAAAAAGTAAATAAACATTTTTTAAAAAATTAAATGTATACAATTTCTGGAATGGAGCTAGAGCAGGGTGTTTGTAAGGGGGAAATTATAACATTAAATGGTTTTATCAGAAAATAATAAATGTATCAAGTGCTTTAGTTTCTACCTTAAGAAAAAAAGAAGATATTTAAAATAAAACATATAGAAAGAAATACTAGCAGACATCAATAATTTTAAACAAAAAAAATAGAGAAAAGTTACCAATATTCAGAAGGATATAAGACACATCATTTCCTACACATTGCAAAATGACAAGAAGTATATTATGAACAATTTTATGCCAATAAGTGTTTTAAATTAAAAAAATGGAAAAAAAAATTTTGAGCAACAGAAACTATCATATTTCCTTTGAGAATAAATAGGTAATGTGTTTCCCTGTATCTATGAAATTGAAATCTTCATTAAATCTTCTCAATAACAACAAGTGCAACAACAAAAACTTCATTTGCAGATGGATTCACGAATAATTTTCCAAATTTTTTAAAGAAGAAAAAAATAAAATTTTATACAAAGTGGTCAGAAAATGGAATATGAGTAAAACCTTGCAAATCATTCTGTTGTCAGGATTACACTGACCCTGGCTTTATTTGCTGTTTCTTTTCTAGCTCCTTTAGGTGTAAGTTTAGGTTGTATATTTGGAACCTTTCTTGCTTCTTGAAATAGTTCTGAATTGCAATATACTTCCCTCTTAAGACTGTCTTTGTTGAATCTCAAAGATTTTGGACTATCTTTTTTGTTGTTCATTTATTTATTTTGAGAGAAGGGAGAGACAGAGAGAGAGAGACAGAGACAGAGAGAGACAGAGAGAGACAGAGAGAGAGAATGAGTGGGGGAGGGATATACAGACAGGGAGAAAGAAAATCTCAAGCAGACTCCATGCTGCCACCACAGAGCTCCGTATGGGGCTCCATCTGAGGAACTTTGAGATCATGACCTGAGCCAAGATTCAAGAGTCAGACACCAAATTGACTGAGGCACCCAGGTGCCCCTGGACAGTAGTTTTTTTTTTTTTTTTCATTTTCATTTGCTTCTAGGCATTTTTTAATTTCTTCTTTAATTTCCTGTTTAACCCATTCATCCCATTCATTCTTTAGTAGGATATTCTTTAACCTCTGTGTATTGGAAGACTTTCCAAATTTTTTTCTTGAGGTTGATTTCAAGTTTCATAGCATTGTGATCTGAAAATATGCATGGTATGATCACAATCTTTGTACTTATTAAGGCCTGATTTGTGACCCAGTATGTGATCTATTCTGGAGAATGTTCCATGTGCACTGGAGAAGAATGTGTATTCTGCTGCTTTAGGATGAAATGTTCTGAATATATCTGTCAAGTTCATCTGGTCCAGTGTGCCATTCAAAACCGTTGTTTCCTTGTTGATTTTCTGCTTAGATGATCTGTCCATTGCTATTAATGGGGTGTTAAAATCTCTACTCATATTGTATTATTTATCAATGAGTTTATGTTTGTTATTAATTGATTTTGGGGGGTGTGCTCCTAAGTGAGGGCAATAAATATTTATAATTGTTAGAATTTCTTGATGGATAGACCCTTTCTTATGATCAAGTGTCTCCTCCTTTATCTCTTGCTATAGTCTTTGTGTTAAAATCTATTTTGTCTGATACAAGTATGGTTACTCTGGCTTTCTTTAACATCCAGTAGCGTGATAGATGGTTTTCTATCACTTCACTTTCAACCCGCAGGTGTCTTTAAGTCTAAAATGAGTCTCTTGGAGGCATCATATACATGGATCTTGTTTTTTAATCTATTTTGATACCCAATGTCTCTATTGGATCATTTAGTCCATTTACATTTAGAGTAATTATTCAAAGATATGAATTTAATGTCATTGTGTTATCTGTAGAGTTGGTGATACTTTCTGGTCATTTCTTATTGATTTTGGTCTATTTTCTTTTTTTTCACTCCACTCAAAGAGTCCCCCTTAAAAATTTCTTATAGGGCTTGTTTAGTGATCACAAAGTCCTTTAGTTTTTGTTTATTTGGGAAACTCTTTATTTCTCCTTCTATTTTGAATGACAGCCCTGCTGGATAGAGTATTCTTGGCTGCATATTTTTCTGATTCAGCATGTTGAGTATATCCTCCCACTCCTCTCTAGCCTGCCAAGTATCTATGGACAGATCTGCTCTGAATGTGATGTGTCTTTCCTTGCAGGTTAAAGGTTTTTTTGTTTTACTTTGTTTTGTTTTGTTTTTCCTTGCTGCTTTGAGGATTCTTTCCTTTCTGTGCATTTTGTGAATTTGACTCTGATATGTTTTGGCAATGGGTGGCTTTTTTTGAATTTATCAGGAGTTCTCTGTGCTTCTTAGATTTTGATGTCTGTGTCCTTCCTCAGATTAGGGAAGTTTTCAGCTATAATTTGCTCACATAAACTTTATGCCCCTTTTTCTTTCCTTTTGTCTCCTGCAATTCCTATGATACAGATGTTATTATGCTTTAATAAATCACTGAGTTCCCTAAGTCTGCCTTTGTGATCTCTCTTCTCTTCTGCTTCATTATTCCCCATTATTTTATCTTCTATATCGCTAATTCACTTGTCATCCATCCTTGTTTTTATGGCCTCCATTGGGTTTGCATCTTGGTTATAGAATTTCCAATTTTTGCCTACCTAGATTTTAGTTTTTTATCTCTGAAGAAAGGGATTCTTTGGTGCCTTCTTTGCTTTTTTCAAAACCAGCTAGTATCTTTATAATCATTGTTTTAAATTCTAACTTGGACATCTTACTTATATCTGCATTGATTAAATCCTCAGCCATCACTTTTTTTTGTTCTTTCTTTTAAGGTCATTCCTCCATCTTGTCAGTTTGAAGGGAGAAACAACAACAACAATAATAATAAAATGAAATAAAAATTTAAAAAATTGAGAAAGAAATAAAATAAAGGAAACTAGATCTTAGGGGTATGCATGTTAAGAGAAGTTTGACAGAGGAAAAAAAAAGAAGAGACGGGAAAAAATTAAAAAAGTAAAAAATAGTAAAGTTAAATTAAAAATAAAATAAAACAAAAAATGTTGCTCTTTCTGTATCCAAGAAACAAAAGAAAAGAAAAACGACACCAAAACAAAAACAGAAGCAATGACAGCAATAAATAAATAAATAAATAAATAAATAAATAAATATAATAAAATAAAATAAATACACACACACACATACACACACACACAACCAAATGAAGCTAGATCCAGTTCCCTCTGGAGCTGAAACTTTGCACCAGTCTATGGTCAGTAGACTAAGCTCCTAGAAGAGATTTGTGCAGGTCTTCTGGTGGACGTACCTGCTGCTTTGGTTTTCAGGCAGACTTGCCCAGTGGAGATGTGTCTGAGGGCACAGTGGGCAGGGCTTAGTGATGGCTTCCCAGGGGAATTCTACCAAACATTTAAAGAAGAGTTAATACCTATTCTTAAACTGTTCCAAAAAAAAAAAAATAGAAATGGAAGGAAAACTTCTAAACTCATTTTACAAAGCTAGCATTACCTTGATTCCAAAAGCAGACAAAGACCCCCACTAAAAAGAATCACGGGCCAATATCCCTGATGAACATGGATGCAAAAATTCTTAATAAGATATTAACAAATCAAATCCAACAGTACATTACAAGAATTATTCACCATGATCAAGCAGGATGTATTCCTGGGCTGCAGGGCTGGTTCAATATCCACAAATCAATCAATGTGATACACCACAATAAAAAAAAAAAAGGATAAGAACCATATGATCCTCAATAATTGCAGGAAAAGCATTTGACAAAATATAGCATTTATTCTTGATAAAATCCTCAACAAAGTAGGGATAGATTAAACATACCTCAACATCATAAAGGCATATACCAAAAATGCAAAGTTAATACCATCCTCAAGTGGGAAATATTGAGAGCCTTTCCCCTATGGTCAAGAACAAGACAAGGATGTCCATTATCACCATTACTATTCAACATAGTACTAGAAGTATAAGCTTTAGGAATCAGCCAACAAAAAGAAATAAAAGGCATCTGAATAGGCGAGGAAGAAGTCAAACTTTCACTATTTGCAGATGATGTGATATTCTATGTAGAAAACCTGAAATACTCCACCCAAAAATTGCTAAAACTAATTCGTGAATTCAGCAGAGTCACAGGATATAAAATCAAAGTACAGAAATCTGCTGCATTTCTGTACACCAACAGTGAAGCAGTAGAAAAAAAAAATCAAGGAATTGATTCCATATGCAATTGTACCAAAAACAATAAGGCACCTAGGAATAAACCTTACTAAAGAGGTCAAAATCGATACTCTGAAAAATACAGAATACTTATGAAAGAAAATGAAGATTGCATAAAGAAATGGAAAAGCATTCCATGCTCAGGGATTGGAAGAACAAACATTGTTAAAATGTCGGTACTACCCAAAGGAATCCACACATTTAATGTAATTCTATTCAAAATATCACCAGCTTTTTTCACAGGGCTATAACAAGTTATCCTAAATTTAGCATGGCATCACAAAAAACCTCGAATAGCCAAAGCAATACTGAAAACGAAAAAGAAAACTGGAGGTATCACAATTCCAGATTTCAAGCTATATTACAAAGCTATAATCATTAAGACATATGGTAATGTCACTAAAACAGACATAGAGATTAGTGAAACAGAATAGAAAACCCAGAAATGGACCCACAACTGTATGGTCTGCTAATCTTCTACAAACAGGGAAAATATACAATGGAAAAAAGATAGTATCTTCAACAAATGGGGTTGGGAAAACTGAATGACAACATGCAGAAAGATGAAACTGGATCAATTTCTTGCACAATACAAAAAAATAAACTCAAAATAGATGAAAGACCCAAATGTGAGGCAGGAAACCTTCAAAATCCTACAGGAGAAAACAGGCAACAACTTCTTTGATCTCAGCCATCACAACTTCTTACTAGACATGTAGCTGAAGACAACGGAAAACAAAGCAAACGAACTATTGAGACTTCAAGAAAAAAGTCTACATAGTGAAGGAATCAATAAAAAAATAAAAATAAAATAAAAGGCAACCTATGGAATGGGAGAAGATATTTGCAAATGGCATATCTGATAAAGGGTTAGTATCCAAAATCTAAAACTTTATCAGACTCAACACCACTCCCCAAAAATAATCCAGTTAAGAAATGGAGAGAAGACATGAATCAATACTTTTCGAAGAAGACATCCAGATGGCTAACAGATACATGAAAAGATGCTCAACATCACTCATCATCAGGAAAATACAAATCAAAAACATGATGAGTGGGGTACCTGTGTGGCTCAATCAGCTAAGCATCCGACTTTAGCTTAGGTTATGATCTCATGGTTTGTGAGTTCAAACCCCACATCGGACTCTCTGCTCTCAGCACAGACCTGCTTCAGATCCTATCTCCCTTTCTCTCTGCCCCCCCATTACTCTCTCTTATTCTCTCTCAAAATTAAGCATTAAAAAAAACACTGTCAGAATGGCTAAAATTAGAAAAAAACAAGAAACAACAGGTGTTAGTGAGGATGTAAAGGGGAACCCTCTTGCACTGTTGATGAGAATGCAAACTCATACCACCACACTGGACAACAGTATGGGGGTTCCTCAAGAAACTAAAAATAGAACTACCCTACAGCACAGAAACTGCACTATTAAGTATTTACCCAAAGGATACAAAAATACAGATTCAAAGGTGTACATGCATCCCAATGTTTATAGCAGCACTATCAATAATAGTCAAACTATGGAGAGATCCCAAATGTCCATCCAGTGGTAAATGGATAAAGGGGATATGGATTATATATACAATGGGATATTACTCAGCCATTAAAAAGAATGACATCTTGCCATTTGCAATGACATGGATGGAATTAGAATGTATTATACTAAAGGAAATAAGTCAATCAGAGAAAGACAAATACCATGTGATTTTGCTTATATGTAGAATTTAAGAAACAAAACAGATGAACATATGGGAAGCAGGGAGATAAGAGAAGGAAACAAACCACCAGAGACCCTTGATGATAAAGAACAAACTATGGGTTGATAGAGGGAGGTGGGTAGGGGATGGGCTAGATGGGTAATGGGTACTAAGGAGGCACTTGTGATGAGTACTGGGTGTTGTATGTAAGGGATGAGTCACTGAATTCTACTCCTGAAACCAATGTTGCATGGCATGTTAACTAAAATTTAAATTAAATTTAAATTAAAAACAATACACTGACATTGGGGCATCTGGGTGGCTCAGTCAGTTAAGCATCTGACTCTCGATTTTGGCTCAGGTCATGATATCACAGTTCCTGAGATCAAGCCTCATGTCATGCTCCATGCTGACAGTGTGGAGCCTGCTTGGGATTCTCTCTCTCCTTGTCTCTCTGTCCCTCCCCCAAGTTCACTCTCTTTCTCAAAATAAATAAATAAACTTAAAAAAAAAAAGATTACACTGACCCTAAAACCAGACTTCACAAGGAAACTAAACTACTGACCAATATTCTTAATCAACATAGACACAAAACTCTTTAAGAATATTTTAAAATATAAAATGTAGTGCTACACATCGTGACCACGAGGAGTTTACTCAAATCATTATTTGCATAGTTCGTGTATAAGTTGAAAATCAAGAAATGTAAATAACCATATCACCATAATACATATAACTTTATCCATGTTACAAAAAAACAGACTCATCTTCAAGTTGAAGAACAGCACTTGGCAAACATTCAACACTTGTTCTTTAGGAAGCCTCTTAGCAAACAATGAAGATGAGGAAACAAAATTTTTTTAAACATTTATTTATTTATGAGAGACAGAGAGAGTCAGAGCACGAGTGGGCGAGAGGCAGAGAGAGAGGGAGACACAGAATCCAAAGACGTCTCCAGGCCCTGAGCTGTCAGCACAGAGCCTGAGGAGGGGCTTGAACCCATGAACCATGAGATCATGACCTGAGCCAAAGTCTGATGCTTAACTGACTGAGCCACCCAGGCGCCACAAGGAAACTTTTTTTTTTTTTTACCTGATAAATGGTATCAGCAAAATTCAGCACATAAGACCGTGCTTGATGGTGATTATTGAATGCTTTCTCACTAAGACAAGAGGAAAAGCTAGGATACTCAATCTCTCCACTTCAGTTTTATCCTGATGTCCCTGTCCTGTGCGATAACACAATAAAAAGAAAGCCCATGCAGATTGCAGGGGAAAAGTAAAATTCCTCTTACTGACAGAGGACATGGGCATGTATACAGAAAATTCGAAGGATAGTATAAAACTTGTGAGTTCTATAAGATCAAGAGATAAGGTCAATAAATGAAAAAAAATCAGATTTGTCTTTTATATTAGCACAGAATAATCTGTTAAATAATAAATATTTAAAAATTGTTTTCACAACAGCATCAAAAAGAGTAAAATAGGTATAAATTTAATAAAGAGCAAGAATTGTACAAGAAAAACTACAAAGATGAAAAAACCATAAGAGTTTAAATAAATGGAAAGACACTCCATGTGAATGAATTGGAAGAGAATATGAAGTTAATTCTCAAAGTAAACTGTAGGTTCAATATAACACCATTCAAAAATCACAGCCGTGTGTGTGTGTGTAAAAATTGAATGGTGTTTTTAAAATTTACATGTAGGGGCAGCTGGGTGTCTCAGTTAAGCATCTGACTTCAGCTCAGGTCATGATCTCATGGCTCATGAGTTTGAGCCCCGCTTCAAGCTCTGTGCTGACAGTTCAGAGCTTTCAATCTGCTTCGGATTCTGTGTCCTCCTCTCTGCCCCTCCCCCAGGTACAATCTGTCTCTCTCTCTCTCTCAAAAATAAATAAACATTAAAAAATCAAAACTAAATAAGTAAATAAATACAATTCACATGTAATTCAAGGTCTAGAATAGACAGAACAATTTTGAAAAAGAACAAATTTGTTCTGTTAGTTCGGCCTCAGATTTTCTTTCCAATGCTTAACCCACTCTTGATGGATTTCATCCCTCTCCACTTACAAGGACTTTCCTTCTTAAACTCTTTTTCATGCTGACTTGTACTTCATTGAAGTAACAGAAACAATTAGAAGAAGATTTGTATATACTCTCACCATCAGAG
The DNA here is from genome assembly GCF_016509475.1 of Prionailurus bengalensis. Lineage (NCBI taxonomy): Eukaryota > Metazoa > Chordata > Mammalia > Carnivora > Felidae > Prionailurus > Prionailurus bengalensis. The sequence goes on from NC_057343.1 coordinate 225,437,073, forward strand.
CTACTAGCATACTTGTATGTTTACCTTTCTTTTTTTTTTTCTTTTTTTCCCCCTATTTCAGTGCTTGGACTACCCATATCTTATCTAAAGTTACCCCCATTTGTCCACTGGATCCTGTCTCCTCTTCTACTTAAGCAGTGATGCCCTTCCTGATTACCTGATATAATTAGCAAATGTATATACCATTTCGAATTATCCCCTCTCCAGGTTTATAGCTTTTAAATCGTGATAATGTATATTTAGAATGTGGAGTTGTTTATTTTTATCGAAACTTGTCTTCAGTTTACCATTCCATTAAAGTGTGGGCTCTAGGGTAGTGGGAGTTTTGTATTTGCATTGTTATGGCTTCACTGTCTAGACCAGTTCCCAGCGTCTAGTAGGCTCTTAATATCTTTTTCAAGGTCATCACATAACAATTGTTTGGTTTCTCCTTTACATCATTATCATCATCCTCTCCAGTGATCACCATCATCTGTACATATCCATGGTACACTAGAACTCATTTTAAGCAAACAATACAGAACAAAACACATTGGTTCCATATTATAGCTATTACCCCGTTTCTCAATCCATTTTTTTTTAGCTAATCTTCTTTAAAAAACTTTTTGTATGCTCTACAAATTCTTTCCTTTCAAATATTGAAAGCTATCTTGTGTTTCTTTCACTGCTTCCACTCTCGTCCAAGAGACAATATTCTGTTACCTGGATTATTGTAATAAATTTGTAACTGGTCTCTGGCTTCCAAGCCTGGACACTCTTAAGTTCCAGATTCATCCTTTGAAAATAAAAATAAGTTATTCACTTGTTTGAAATCTTTGGATATTTTTTCCATTTTACTCATAGTAGGGGCCAAAATCTTCATCAACGTCTCCTGAAGCCAAATGACATCTATCCCCCTGCTGGTTCACTGACTTCCTTTCTGGTCTTACTTTTCATGTCACAGCAAATACACAGCATCAATGTTGCCCCTCACAGTAGCTTGAGTTTCACGGCTGTCTGTTGTCAAGAAATCCCAGTGCTTTAGTCTGTCAAATACATAATTGGTAGCATTATTTTCCATAGGTCTTATGCTAGAGCAGGCACCGTAATTTTTGTAAATTAACAGAAATTGGGGATACCATTCACATTGAGAAATTATTGTTGAACATGTCCTTTAAAAAACAATACAAAACAAAACAAAAAAAGCCCCATACCTTTAATACCAATGATTTATTGTAAAGGTCATGAAAGGAAAACTAAAAAGTTGGAAAGGTGATCAATTTCTGTCAGTTTCTGAGGGAAATGAGAAATAATTTCTGCTACTTTGGCAGTAATGAGAATGATGTGGTCAGTTGGGTAGAGGTCATTCATTTTAAAAGGTTAATTCAAAGAACTAGAGTGTTTCTAAAGGAAATTTATTTGCTAAGTGAGGAACAGCTAAATAACCTTTAAATAAATGAGAAGAAACCAAGATTTAAGGGATTATTGCAACAGTATTTGAAAATACGAAGAGTAAATATTTTATCAGATCTACATATGATAACATGGAAACAAGTACAAAAAAAGATTGGAAGACAAATGCAGCTCAAAATTAGGAAATTTTTCTATTAATGGGACCCGTCTGACGCTGACATGACATCATAAGGAAATTGTTTTATTTTACTGATTGTATACTAGTATAGCCTAAATGACTATTTGGCAAACTATTTTAAAAGTATTCAATAATTGGGGCAGCTGGGTGGCTCAGTTGGTTAAGTGTCCAACTTCGGCTCGGGTCATGATCTCACAGTTGGTGAGTTCGAACCCCACGTCGGGCTCTGTGTTGACAGCTTGGAGCCTGGAGCCTGCTTCAGATTCTGTGTCTCCCTCTCTCTCTGCCCCTCCCCACTCATGCTCTGTCTCTCTGTCTTAAAAATAAATAAAAAACATTAAAAAATTTAAAAAAGTATTCAGTAATCAATTTAGTAGTCAGAACAGAACATCGCTAGGAATAATATCAAACTTGAAGTTATTTTATTTTTAGTATTACAAGTATCTTTATGCCTAAAGCATTTAGTGATGTGCCCTCATCCTTGCCTTGCTATGCACTCCTTATAAATCCTATTGAACAGGTTATCCTTTGAGATAATAAAACTACTGACTTCTTGAACTCCTATTTAATTAAGTTAACACATAGCACAGTTTTAAACGCATAGGCCAAATGAGTATCATCAAATAATGTTTAATAAGTACAATTTAAAGGGAAATAAAATGCAGGTGTTAATTATGCTAGCCTAAAGCAAGGTAGGCAATAATAATTATTTTTAAAGCTGGTAAATATTTAATAACATATTAGAACTGTAAGAGAAGTTGAACTCAAAACCAATCAAGCTTGTTCCATGTACATAAATTAAATTTGCTTTATGGAGTAACTAAAGGAACTATGTACCCTTACTTGTTGGATGTTGCTTCTCCCTTTTAATAATTGTCAGTAAATTCAATTATTTCGTACGCATTGATGAATATATTTCTAGAGAAAGAAATACTTTGTACATTTCAAGTTATATCAGTAAAAGTATCCTAATATTTGAGCTTTCCTAAGTCCTAAAATCCTAAAGACACTTACCAAACATAAAAAGATTATATTTTTCTTTTCCATCTAGCTTTGGGATGGGAAAATGAACTTCTTCTTCTCAAGTAATTGTATCAAATGAATATTTTAGCATGAATAGCTTAAGTTTAATAACAATTTGGATTTAAATGAAGATATATGTTTTGAAGTGAAGTCCAGTGTCTCCATTTCACTTCTTAAAATGTCCTGTTGAGATAGATTGGGACTATGCCCAGTGATTTTAATTATTTAGCATCATTAACCACCCATAGTGGAGTCATACAATCTTATTTAAAATATAGACCAATCATTTATAGCTCTGTGGTCCTAAGTAAATTTCCATATCTAATGAGCTAAGGATCTTTATTTGTAAAATAAAAATAAAAATGGGATGTAAGTTTTCCATCTTATGCATATTGAAATATTATTGGGATTTCAATAAGAGCACAAGTAAAAAAGAAAAGCAATGTCTTTGAATTAATTTTGGCCAATTTCATAAACATTATGGATTTGAAGTCTGTGTCTAAGAGTCCCTTTCTCTCTTATAACTTCATTTGGATAATCTAGACCAGGATTCAGAAAACTGTGCAGAAAAGACTTAGGCAACGCTGTCTGCGTTTGTAAATAAAACTTAATGGGACACAGAATTTCTCATATAACTGGGTTACACACACACACGCGCGCGCACACACACACACACACACACACCACATTCTTTATTCACTCATCAGTCAATGGACATTTTGGCCCTCTCCATAGTTTGGCTGTTGTTGATAGCACTGCTGTAAACATTGGGGTGCATATGGCCCTTCGAATCAGTGTTTTTGTATCCTTTGGATAAATACCTAGTGGCACCATTGCTGGGTCCTAGGGTAGCTCTATTGTTAACTTTCTGAAGAACCTTCAGGCTGTTTGCCAGAGTATCTGCACCAGTTTGCACTCCCACCAACAGTGTAAAAGTGTTCCCCTTTCTCCACATCCTTGCCAACATCTGTTGTTTCCTGAGTTGTTCATTTTAGCCATTCTGACAGGTGTGAGGTGGTATCTTGTTTTGATTTGTATTTCCCTGAGGATGAGTGATATTGAGGATTTTTCCCCCATGTGTCTGTTAGCTATTTGGATGCCTTCTTTGGAGAAGAATGCAGAATTTGCAGAATGTCTTCTGCCCATGTCTTAACTGGGTCATTTATTTTTTGGGTGTTGAATTTGATAAGTTCTTTATAGATTTTGGATGCTAGCTCTTTATCCAATATGTCATTCGCAAATATCTCCTCCCATTCCATAGGTTGCATTTCTGTTTCGTTGATTGTTTCCTTCGCGGTGCAGAAAAGCTTTTTATCTTGATGGAATCCCAATAGTTCATGTTTGCTTTTTTACCTTGTCTTCAGCTACATGTCTAGTAAAAAGTTGCTAAAGCCGAGGTCAAAGAGGTTGCTGCCTGTGTTCTCCTTTAGGAAATTGGTGGTTTTCTGTCTCACGTTTAGGCCCGTCATACATTTTGAATTATTTTGTGTGTATGGTGTAGAAAGTGGCCCAGTTTCATTCTTCTGCATGTTGCTGTTCGGTTTTCCTGACACAAACTAATGGAAAAACATCCCATACTGATTAATTGAAAGAACAAACATTGTTAAAATGTGTATAGTACCCAAAGCAATCTACACATTCAATGCAATCCCTATTAAGATAACACCAGCATTTTCCACAGAGGTACCAGAAAAGACCCTAAATAGCCAAGGTAATATTGAAAAAGAAAAGCAAAGCAGGAGGCATCACAATTCCAGACTTCAAGCTGTATTACAAAGTTGTAATCATCAAGACATATGGCACTGGCACAAAAATAGACACAGAATCAATGAAACAGAATAGAAAACCCAGAAATGGACCCACAACCATATGATCGACTCTTCCTCAATAAAGCAGGAAAGAGTATCCAGTGTTAAAAAGACTGTCTTTTCAACAAGACAGTCCAGTTGAGAAAACTGGACATAGATATTCAGAAGAATGAAACTGGACCACTTTCTTACGCCACACACACACACACACACACACACACACACACAAATTCAAAATGGATGAAAGACCTAAATGTGAGACAGGAAACCTTCAAAATCCTAGAAGAGAATATAGGGAGCAACCTCTTTGACCTCAAAGATAGCAACTTCTCACTAGGTACATCTCCGGAGGTAATGGAAACAAAAGGAAAAATGAACTATTGGGACTTCATTACTATAAAAAGTTTCCACACAGAGAAGGAAATAACGAACAAAACTAAAAGGTAACCTAAGGAATGGGAGAACATATTTGCAAATGACATATTGGACAAAGGGCTAGTATCCAAAATCTGTAAAATCTTATCAAACTACTGTTGTTGCTATTAAAACTTGAAAGAGTTCAACAAATCAGTAGTCTAATTGATTGCACGTGTACAGTGTAGATCTGTGATTCTGTAAGACTTAAACCATACATTTTTACAGCTTCCTCAGTTTTAAAATGTCTCTGAATTTTGGCTGTAATCAGCTGTCATCTGTTACCCTACTCAGCCTTCTTTCAGTGTTATTTCATGTTTATTCTATGGCAATTGATCCGTTTCAATTTTGGATCAAAAGAAGAATGAAGCTAGATTTTCCTTTTGCAAACAGAGGAAACTATTTTCCTCCCTGGGAATGCAGAAGAATGAAACCCTCTATGGCAGATGTGAAGAACTTCAGGCTGGTACCTTTGTGCAGTATACAACTTGCCTACGTCGATATAGGAATCCTGGATAACAGTTATTATTATTGTTATTGCTCTTATTATTATTAGCTTTACTCTTTTCCTCAAAATTTAACCAACTTGCTAAGGTGCCCACATTTGTTTACATGTGGCGAAGAATAGTATCTCTTTATAATTATTCTACTTTCTTCTGTATCTATTATTGTAGCTCCACTCATATTATTACTCTGAATAATTTAAACTTCATACTCGTACTTTTGAATTCATCTTGCTAATTCATTTTCTGTTTTTTTTTCAAAACTAAATATCTTGTTTTGTTTAGTTTTATATTTTAGTTTATTTTGTAATCAATTTAGTGACCTTATTTTTAATCTCTTTCTATTTAGGTGGTCTTTTTTTGTGTGTGGCTCTATTTCCTTTTTATCTTCATGCTTAGTTTCCTTTTGTTGAAAAAATATTGTAGTTTCTTATTTTTTTTATATAATATTAGGAGTTGGTGTTATGAATCTTATTCTGAGCATCATTTTAACTAAATCCTGTTGGCTCAATGCATAGTATTCAGATGTGTTATATTTTTAAAAGTGTTTTTGCTTTGATTGTTGCTTTCTTTGAGCATTAGTTATAAAGACTTTTATTGGTGAGTGTTAATTTCCAGGTGAGATGATGTGTTTCTGTTATGAATTTCAAGTTTAATTGTTTACAATCAGACTGTGTAATTGTATATGAGAGAGCCAAGGTAGAAACCCTGTCTGTCGTCAGTAAGTGTCCAGATTTTCTGCCTTCTGGCTCTGCCAGAGAAGAGCACAGAGAATCTACTTCCAAAAGGTCTCTTCCATGAGTCATCTCTATAAGACTCTTAAGTCAGTAGTACATGAGAGGGCTGCAGCTATGGGTAAAGTATTATATCATCACACATTTGTTGTTAGTGGAAGAGAAGAATCATCCTCGCAGAAATATAGAAGATATATAGAAAGTTCTATAGGTTAGTCTAAGTTAATATCTTCTATAGAATTACCATTAGTGGCTTTGATCAGCTGTTTGTCCTTTGGAAGAATGTCAACATAGAAATATAATAGGAAAACAGATTGCACTTGTAAGTAAAGAGAAACGTAAGGATTGGAACCATATTAACTAATATCAATATGTATGTTACTCTATCCTTTCTAGAATTCCTTTTATTTCAATATTAAAGTCTCTATAACTTGTAGGTCTTACTTTAAAATATTGGTTTTACTGCAAGATATAGACAAAGGCTTGAATGAACTATGGTACGCAGTATTTTCCTAAGCAGACTTATTAGTGTTAAGATATCATCCTTCCTCCCATATTCAATGTATGCTTCAGAAAACACAAACAAAATCCAAATTATACTTTTGTAAATTTGAGCTTAATATTTTAAGTAAAAACTTAAAAACAAAGAAAAAGACAAAATAATATTCAATTAACCAAGTGATAATCTTTTTTTTGAATTATTTCATTTTTATTCATTTTGAAAGAGACAGAGCATGAGCAGGGGAGGGGCCTGGTGAGAGAGAGAGAGAGAGAGAGAGAGAGAGAGAGAGAGAGAGAATTCCAAACAGGCTTCACCCTATCAGTGCAGAGCTCTGATATGGAGAGAATATATGGAGAGAATATATAGACTAAACCATAAAAAGCCAGTTGTAAAATAATTAACCAAAAGCTATATGGTAGATAAGTATTTTTATGTAAAACCTAAATGAGAAGAAGTTAACGTTTCAATTAGAAGATACTTAAGATGATGTGATGCTCCTTAAGTTTTAGCTCAACATGTGGATACCTGCCACAGTCCATACTTTTTGCATTTCCTACTGCTGGTTGTAATAATATAACTAATCACTGGAGGATTAAAAGCAAACGGAAGTGATGTTTATGGGCCATGATCTGATAAGATAACATTTTTCATCTTCACTTCCTTTTTCTTTCTTCCAAATGCCTGGGAAATAGGAGAAAATGGAAGTGTTTTGAGCTTCAAGGGGAAGCCGTTTTGGAACAGTAACGCCACCCCATCAACCCTGGACAGTCTATTCACTTCTTATAAGAGAGAAAAATAAACTCTACCTTATTTAATCTCTGACATTTTGAAACCTCTTTATTATATCATCTTATGCTGAACCCCAGCAAATCAAAATAATAGAACCCATGGGGATACAATTCTGAAACGTTGAGAAAAATTTCACCATTGGTGGAAAGGAATTGTATAATATACATACAAAGCCTTAAAATGTTAATTTTCTTTGACTCAGGAATTTTAGTTTTAAAAAGGAATGCAAAAAAAACCCAAACAAATAAGCAAACAAAAATGCTGTAAGTACCCAAAGATGGTCGTGTATAATAGGAAAAATAAAACAAGACGTGTTCATCAGTAGAGGATTGGCTAAACACATTATGTGGCATTTGTTAAGGTGTGGTAGACAGCTGCTATTTCTGCCTTAATAGCCCCATTCTCCCTTCTGGTAGAAATCCTTTCCTCTGGGGATGCATTTTTCTGCCATTGAGCTCCAAACCTCCTGTTTCTAGAGTCTTTTGGAAATGTAAACATCTTACAAATTCCGTGGGAGCAAAGCTAGAGAATCACTGCTTAATTAGACTATAGAACACACATACTCTATTTTAAACTCTAAAACATATTTATTTTCTCACTAGGCTTTCAGGAAGACAACTATAAAAGCTAACACTCCTGCTGTATCTCAGGATTATTAGTTCAGACTTTCCTCCTTTCAGTAATTAAATAATTTAGTACGAACAATAGCAAACTGTAGTTTCTTTGGACAGGTAGTCTTTTGAATGCTATCTGAATGACCAGAGGGATCATTTTGCTCCCTTTTCTACAAATTATTTCAAAATTTCCTATTCCAGAATGTGATACTATCAAAGGATAACAGGAATGTACTGAAAACAGATATACTCTTTTCCTTTTTGGGTACTTTTTGTTTTCAACTTGGTGTCCAGCTAAAGAAACATTAAAAATAATAATAAACCTACTTCCATTTGTCCTAGTCTCAGAAGGCCATTTTGTTTCTATTTTAAAAGGAGGCTCTCAGATTCCTTGATAACTTTAATTTTCACAGGATTTGAATTTTTAGTAAATACAGGTTATGCTACCTTACAAACAATGGGGATAAATTAAACGATGGGACCTTGTAGAATTCTTGCACTCAATTCACTGGAAGGTATTTTCAAGAGAAATGCAGGAAAAAGTTTTTGTAATCATTTTATTTTTCAGTGCATCTTAATTTTTTTTTAATGTTTCTTTATTTCCGAGAGAGCGAGCGAGCGAGCATGAGCAGGGGAGGAGCAGAGAGAGGGAGACCCAGAATCCAAAGCAGGCTCCAAGCTCTGAGCTGTCAGCACAGAGCCTGACGCGGGGCTCGAACTCACGAACTGAGAGATCATGACCTGAGCCAAAGTCGGATGCTCAACCCACTGAGCCGCCCAGGCGCCCCTCAGTGCATCTTATTTGATCAATGCATAAGGACTTTTTTTGTTTGTTGTTTGTTCTTCACTTGAACACTTTTGGAATGGGAAAGTGTCTTAGAATGTATCACATTTTGTCATCTCTGTCAGCCATGAGGCATGCCATTTCCTGAGTACATACAGATGTGGTTATAACTGTTCAGGTTGTTGTCTTTACAATTAACTCATTTACATTGTTGGCATTACACATGTGGGATTAATTACCCATAAGTGTCTTCAAAAAGATTGCAGTAGAACTTAGAAATAAAACCAAAGTGACTTTTACGTAACCCTAGCAGGACACTAAAAGGGAGGGTAATTGTATTGGAAACAAAGGTGGTGGCATAAATTTGACATTATTAGAAAATACATGTTTGGTTGGGAGAAAGACTCCAATTCCTTATTTTATTACAAAGCGCAAATTGAGAGTTTTGTGGAACCTAGGAATGGAAAATACAGGGGTGCCTATGTGATTCAGGAGGTTAAGAGTCCAACTTTAGCTCAGGTCATGATTTCATGGTTTGGGAGTTTGAGTCTCATGTCAGGCTCTGCGCTGACAGTTGGGAGCTTGGTTGGGATTTTTCTCTCTCTCCCTCTCTCTCTCTCTTTCCCTCCCCTACTCTCTTTCTTTCTCTTCCCCTCTCAAAGTAAATAAATAAACTTGAAAAAAACAAGAATGGAAAATGCATGCTTGGAAACGAAGCTGGCTTACAAAGGATTGCTTGTCACATGATGTGCAATGTAAGCGAGGGAGGGCAAAAGTGTTATTCTTTCATAGGCATGCAGTTCATGTGATGGGCTGGGAAGATAACAGAAGAAAAACTCTGTGTCATAATTTCATTGTTAATATGTTTTCTTATTAGAGTTATAAGAAAAAGTTATGATGCTCTCCTGTTTAGTAAAATATGGTATTCAAGCTCTAAAACATAAAAAAAATAAATAGAGACAAGAAGAAAAATTCAGAGTAGCCTCAAAATTCTTCCTGATGCCTCTCCAAGTTCAAATTTCTGTCTAGGAACTCAGGTACCACTTAAAAGGTAGATTTTTTTAAAAAATGTAACACATAGGGGCGCCTGGGTGGCTCAGTCAGTTAAGCATCTGACTTCGGCTCAGGTCATGATCTCACGTTTCGTGAGTTTGAGCCCCACATCGGGCTCTGTGCTGACAGCTCGGAGCCTGGAGCCTGCTTTGGATTCTGTGTCTCCTTCTGTCTCTGCCCCTTCCCCTCCCCCACTCATGCTCTGCCTCTCTCAAAAAATAAATAAACATTAAAAAAATTTAGGGGAGCCTGGGTGGCTCAGTCGGTTGAGCATCCGACTTCGGCTCAGGTCATGATCTTACAGTCCTTGAGTTTGGAGCCCACGTCTAGCTCTGTTCTGACGGCTCTGAGCCTGGAGCCTGCTTCGGATTCTGTGTCTCCCTCTCTCTCTGCCCCTCTGCCACTCGTGCTCTGTCTGTCTCTCAAAAACTAAATAAACATTTTAAAAAATTAAAAACAAAATGTAACACATATATGTAGACATACCCTCGATATATCATGCATATGCATACATACATAAGCATTACACATATATATGTGTGTATGCATATATACACATACATATGGTTCTAGGTACACACATGTATATATGCATACATACACATATGTACGTACACACATATAGTATGTGTATATACACATACATACATGCACATGCATTATATTTTATTTTTCCAGATAACCATTTGCTTGGTTTATTGAAGGATAAATTTCCCATCACTCTTGCTATTTGGAAATTTTTGAAGCATAAAAAGAAATGCCCAATCATATTCCAAGGCAAGAGACGATGGCAAACGATTTTATTTAGAAAAGTTTATCAAAGGATGACACATGTCATTGTTAGTAAACATAATTTCTGTATTTCTATGTCTATGTGAGGAAAAATGAGTTAAACTTAATAGTTGGCTAAGTACACGCGGTAATGGAGAGTGCTTATGAATTATTTCCTGCACATCACGTACTGTGACACATATATGCACCTGAATGCTCCCAAGCTGAACACAGTTCAATATTCTTAACATATGAGAAGTGATAAGTCCATGGCCAGGATGGTGCTTTCTTGAGCTGATGAATAATAAGCTGCTGTGAAATAGACAGGAGCTCAGCACTGAAGCTGTCTCAGGAACATATGCCCGATTTTTAAAATTAATGTTACATTCATCCTCTATTATCACTTAACATTTTTTTCTTAGTTTTTAAATATTAATCTTACTTTATCATCTTAATTCAGCGACATTTCAAAATCTCTGAGGAAATTATTTTAATGAGAGTCATAAGATAGTTGGTTCTTCCTCTTTTTAACATATTATTTTTAAACGGTTTATATGATGGACATTTTCTGTTCTATACTTAATTATGAAGTAAAATAAATCAAATGAGAGGGAGAGGGAGAGAAATTAAACTAGAGTGGGAATGGAATAAGATCAAAGTGAAAAGAAAGAGCAAATATTTTTTTTAATTTTTTTTTTAACGTTTACTTATTTTTGAGACAGAGAGAGACAGAGCATGAATGGGGAAGGGGCAGAGAGAGAGGGAGACACAGAATCTGAAACAGGCTCCAGGCTCTGAGCAGTCAGCACAGAGCCCCATGCGGGGCTCGAACTCATGGACCGCGAGATCGTGACCAGAGCCGAAGTCGGACGCCCAACCGACTGAGCCACCCAGGTGCCCCAAGAGAGAGTAAATATTAAACATTAACCCATGTCTCTGTCAGCACAGGCCAGCTGTGATGAGGCCGCAGCTGATCCCCTAAACCACTGATCAGTGGTTTACAACAATTTATGTCTCTCACGCTACATTTTTGTCACAGATTTGTCTTCTATTACTTCCCAGTTTCAGGTCGATGGAATCATTTCTATCTGGAACACGGCCAGTCTGGAAACAAAGAGAAATTAGCATGGTCTGTACAGAATGCTACCATACACTTCTTTTAAAGCTCTGTTGGAGTGTGACCATGGAATGCCCATCAAGGTTCAGTGACAAACCACATGGCTTCCCCAGGAAGAGTTAAAGGATATTTGTGGACCCTTATGTACTCTATCTCACTCGGTCAAAACAGAAGGTGGCTCTTGAACACTGACAGTGAAAATGTATTCATTCATTCATTTAACAAATAGTTACCGACGTATTATAGTTGAGACAACGTGATCAGTTCTGATGTTAGACTGTTTAAGATTATAATCAAGGACCCTGCCCTAAAAAAAAAATCCATGTACAGTCACAAAGAATACATGCATTAAATAAAAGTTGCGTACATGTGTGATGAGTATAGTAATAAATTTCATTGTACAGATAAGATGTAGTCAAGTAGGTAGATTCAAAAGTCACATAAAAATAAAATGTTGAGGCCCACCTAACGATTGGCTGAATTTTTCATATAAATGACAGAAAATATTCATGGTAACCCTTAGGTTTCCAGCTTGGAAATCAGTTGCACCATGACATTATTTAGTTTACTAGAACACAGGCAGGAGTATTTATTTTAATTTTTTTTTTAAATCTTTGTTTATTTTTGAGAGAGAGACAGAGTGTGAGCAGGGGAGGAGCAGAGAGAGAGAGAGAGACACAGAATCCAAAGCAGGCTCCAGGCCCTGAGCTGTCAGCACAGAGCCCAACGTGGGGCTCGAACTCATGAACTGTGAGATCATGACCTGAGCAGAAGTCTGACGCTCAACGTACTGAGCCACCCAGACACCCCAAGGGGTATTTATTTTAGACGAAAGACACAATCATTTTGTATATATTGAACTGGCAATATGTTTGAAACACTTAAGTAGTAATGGAGATTAAATCTCAGGTTGAAACTACCTTATTATGATGGAATTGATAACTTTGATATTCTAATTGAATATTTTAAATGCTAAATTTGAGATTGCTGGCCTGAGTTATTTCAATGGTTGCAGTATACCCCATGGAATTGGGGATTCCTAGGACACAGTGGTTTGTTAGGTAAACACTGAATCATGATTTTATGATGGTTTTCCAGTTGTATAAGTTTGGAGTATTCAGATAGAGTTATGTAGTTGAAATATTATATAGTTACAATAAAACATAGAGATTTCAAATTTACAACCATGAATTTTGGAAGCAATATCTCATGAAAGGAGGATAGAATGATCCAAGAGCCAAAGGCTTGAGTCTTGAGTCACATAGAAGATGAGTCAGTGATAGAAAATACTCAAAAATTACCAAAAATTCCAAGCAAGGCGATCAGTTATATGAAATACCAAAATTCCTGTTTATTCTCCAAAATCCATAGACCTAAAAAACTGTCACTACAGAATCAAACATTTTGAAATATTTAAAGTTGTGCAAAAAAAGTCATCTGCATCAAATAAAACCTTGGCTCCTAATATTTTAATTTAATAAAAATATATTTCTGCCACATAGTCCCATACAGGGATTTCCTTCCTGAAGTTTTCCCTGGGACTGTTCAGGAACCCAGATTCTTCTACGGTATGAATCTACTTTAATCTGGATCATCACAGATCTCCATGTCTAGTGAGTAGATGGAAGAAGTGATAAATAGAGAATTCCAAGAAATATTTTACCTAAGAATAAAATGAATAATTTCGGATACATGTTACTGCCCAGTATTCTATTCCCTGGTCTCACTTAGATGCCATGATGACTTAGAAATTTGGCACCTGGGTGGCTCAATCAGTTAAGCACCTAATCTTGATTTCAGCTCAGGTCACGATCTCATTGTTTTATGGGGTCAAGCCTTGCATCAGGTTCTATGCTGATAGTGTGGAGCCTGCTTGGGATTCTCTGTCTCCCTCGCTCTCTGCCCCTCCCCCACTCATGCTGTTTCTCTTTCTCTCAAAATATATAAATAAACTTTAAAAAAATAAAAAAGAAAGAGAGAAAGAAAGAAAGAAAGAAAGAAAGAAAGAAAGAAAGAAATGTAGTCATTGCTAGGCAGACAATTCTGGGCAGAAACTCTAGGTTATGGAAAGAATGCCCAAATCCTTGGTGATAGTTGCCCTCCCTTTCATAAGAAATAATAAATTAGGGTAAATACAAGTACAATAAAGCCACAGTTCAAAACAGAGTAAGAGAAATATAATATATGACTTTCAAAAATGAACGTGGGTTGAACACAAAATCAATGGATAAAGAGATCTAGAAGGACCCTGAGTAAAAGAACTCACCAACTAATGCGGAAATACCGGTAGTGGCAACAGAGATAATCACGCATGCCCACATACGCACACACAAGTGCACACACGTACGTAGAAAGGTGAGAATCAATAAACGAGAAACAAAGAAAGAAAACGAAACGGTTGATAAAAATGAAGAGAAAAAAACTGGAGCGCCAGAACTGTCAATCCACCAATCATATATGCAGTTGCCAAGGTAGCCAGGAGGATGTCTTAGCAGAACATGGTTTCTGAAGGCTGCAGAACTGGAATTTAACGGGAAAAACGATGCGGTCTTCTACCAACTCCAATGAGTATGTATTTGCGGTTTCTCTAAGGGTTCATGTGATGACAATCACAAATTGTCATCATGAAAATTATCACATTTTTTTAGTACATCCCACAGGACAGAGTAGTAAAAAAATTCCCCAAATTTTTAATTTGATTTAATTTACTTTAATTAAATTAAATTAAATTTATTTTATTTTATTTTATTTTATTTTATTTTATTTTATTTTATTATGTATCTATTTATTTTTTGTGCCAATGGAACAGAACAAACAACTATGTTTTTCCCCCCTTAGGTAAATAATATTTAGTCCCATCTTAGACTGGGGAATGGAATGGGGAAATCCCATAGCAGGACTCTAGGTTCTGCTACGAGTATGATTACAGCTCTATGGTCTTGAGCAAACACATCAGTTAATCTCTCCGCATCTCGTTGTTTTTTTTTTTTTATGTGTAAAATAAGAAGGTCTTGGAGAGCCTTCTAGTTATGCGTTTAGAAAATACGTGTTGATTTTCACTGTTGAATTGTTTGGGGACTTCCATGTGTACCCTGACAGAAAGGGTAGCATGAGATCCATTAGGAAATAGAATATTCATATTGTGTAAAACAGGGAAAAAGCACAAGTCACGTACTCATAGATGTTTGTCTTATAAAATGTTCATGAGAATGAAGGCTATTTATTCATCTTTAAGTACAAAGCAGGATGTGTAAGGAATGGGCAACAGCTCCTTGAGCTCATGAAAAATGCATGACCAACTTTTTCCACTAAGAATATGTAGTTACATACTCACAAGGTGAGAGAAACTTAGCCTCATTTAGCTAATGATACTTATAGCTACATATTTCATATAAAACAATGCAAATGCATTCTCAGAGAGGTTATTTAAAAGAGCAGATATACAAAAATATATAACACAAATTACCCTAGGTGACCCAGAAATGACTTAAATATCACGAAAATGACTTTACATCTGATATACTACTTACCCATCTGAGGGTTTAATTATATTTAGGAAGCTAATGTATTCAACACAACTTACCTTTGCATTATAAAATCAGCATTAGTTTGCCTTCCACAAAGAATATGGTTTTACTTTGCAAATTGTCAGCATTTGATTTTGATTTTTTAAAAAGTAGTGGGCTTTCTAGCTTAAAAAAAAAAGGTTATACCCCAAATCAAGGCACTTTTATGTAAAATCATATCACAAAAACGATTATTTACCAAATAATTTTAAAACCCTCTGCATTATCTTATTTAATAAGGTGAATAAATTCAGGTAATATATATCTATTCAAAATATTTGCTCTTTCAGCCTCCTTTGGACATGCAAAACACTTGTAAAAGTTTTCAATCTTACAACTACTGTCCCAATATAGAAGAGAAACAAAATACAAACTCTCTGTGGAAGTAAGTGTTCCCGAAGAGGTGCAAAAATGAAAAAGTTTCAGCTATGCAAGAGGATTAAGTCCTAGAGATTTACTGTACAACACACTGCCGATACTTAAAATTTTATTCTATTCTATGCTTAAAATTTCTCTGTAAGTATAGATTTCATATTAGGTCTTATAGTAGTAGTAGTAATAATAATAATAATAGGAGGAGAGAGGAAATGGAAGAAGAAGGAGGAAAAGGAAGAGGAGGAGGACAAGGAGAAGGGAGAAAGAAGGGGAGGAAGAAGAAATAAAGGGGGTGGAAGAAAACTTTGGAGGTGATGGATGTTTATGGCATAGATTGTGGTGATGGAGATAAGGTGTATACTTATCTCCAAGTGATCAATATATACATTAAATATGTATAGCTTTTTCTATGTCAATCATACATCAATAAAATGGTTTTAAAAATAATTAAAAAAAAATCTAAAATCCCTCTAGCTTAGTCCACTTAGTTTCCTGCCTTGGAGGAAAAACTACTCAAGAACCATGGTTCTAAGTATGGTCCTTGAAACATTAGCTTTTCCTGGGAACTTGTTATAAATGGAACTTTTCAGGCGAAACCCTAGAAATACTGAATCATGAGTAAAAATGGAGACATCTGTAAGATAAATTGCATTAATAAAATAAATTTTAATTGTATTTATTTATTTAATTTATTAATTTATTTAACTTAATTTCATGTAACCACCTTTGGCATAAAGCATTTAAAATTGTCTTAGCTTCAATGTATTGAAAAGATGTTTACATGAACTGCTAAGAGGAAATGCTTTGACCTAAGACTACAGTTTGAAGCTGCCCTTAGAGCTAACCATTCCACGCAATGAGAAATCATACTACAAACACTTTGAAGCATAAAGGATTACTATCTAATATCCATAAAAAACTTACCAAACTTAACACCCAAAAAACAAATAATCCAGTGAAGAAATGGGCACAAGACATGAATAGACACTTCTCTAAAGAAGACATCCAGATGGCCAACAGACACATGAAAAGATGCTCAACATCATTCATCATCAGGGAAATACAAATCAATACCACAACAAGAGATCACCACACACGTGTCAGAATGACTAAAATTAACAACTCAGGAAACAACAGATATTGGTGAGGATGTGGAGAGAGAGGAACCCTCTTGCACTATGGACGGGAATGCAAACTGGTGCAGCTACTCTGGAAAACAGTATGGCGGGTCCTCAAAAAATTAAAAATACAACTACCCCAAACCCAGCAATTGCACTACTAAGTATTTATCCAAAGATATGAAAATACAGATTCAAAGGAGCACATGCCCCCCAATGTTTATAGCAACACTATTAACAACAGCCAAATTATGGAAAGAGCCCAAATGTCCATTGACTGATGAATGGATAAAGATTTGGTATTTATATAAAATGGAATGCTACTCAGCGATGTAAAAGAATGAAATCTTGCAATTTGTCACAACATGAATGGAAGTAGAGGATATTATGCTAAGCAAACTAAGTCTGTCAGAGAAAGACAGATTATCATATGATTTCACTCATATGTGGAATTTGAAAAACACAACAAACGAACATAGAGGGAAGGGAAAGAAAAATAAGATTTAAACAGATGGAGGCAAATCATAATAGACTCTTAAATACAGAGAACAAGTTGGGGGTTGCTTGAGGAAAGGTGATTGGGGGGACAGATCAAATGGGTGACAGGAGGGCACTTTTGGGAATGAGCATTGGGTGTCCTATGTAAGAGATGAATCACTGGGTTCTACTTTTAAAGCCAAGACCTCACTGTTTATTAACTAACTTGAATATAAATTATCCCCCCCCAGTATCACTATTATGTGACAGGAAAAAAAAAATCCTTTGGTATTCTAGATCTGCAGATTCTTCAGAAACTCTCGTGTGTCCCAGCCTTTCTAATCATACAGAATGTATAATATTGAAAGTGAGCTATCATTTTAGTTATAATTTTACACACACACACATGACTAATTTAAATATTTTTCTCAGGATACTTCTTAAAATGTTCTGTTAAATTGGATTCCAGATGACCAGGGACTGGAATACAATGTTATAAATTGCTGTACTTAATCAGGTAAGGGCTAGTGTTTGCACACAATTACTTAATTCAAAGAATGTGATCTGATATGGGCAAAGAACAAGGTTTACAATAATAATAATAATAATAATAGCAATAATATCTTAACTAGCAGATAATTACTTCTCTATTGTTTCTTTTCCAGGTTAATATAGATTAATGTAATACCTAGCCTGCTGCTAATTTAAGAATGTCTGTGGATGGAGTAGCTTGGAGTATTTCGCTCCCTATCATATTTTCCCTGGGTAGTGGGAAAGCGAGGCTCATCAAAGTGATTTAACAGTCAAGCTCTCTCCATTCTCCCAGCCCTTCACTGGACCAAAGGTGGCAAGATGGCACACTATTCTTCTTGGAGAGCTGAATTGAAATGATTTCTTTCTGCAACAGGAGAGAGTATGATTTACTCCAGGGTTAAACCAGATTGTTCCTGGCCAAACATGAGAGCAACAGCTTATACACTGTTAAAAATTCATTGCAATATTCTCTCATTCATCAGCCTATGTTGTGTAACATTTTCAGGTTTCTGGATTACTTAAGATGTTCCATGCCCTTGTAACTTTCCTAATAATTAATAATACTATAGAAGAGAGGATAAAATTCTGTTATTTTTTACCATTATCCATTCATTTTTAAATGTATCCATTTACTCATGTATTATAATAGATAATTCCATTCTTTTCCATGTCTCCTTACACTTCCTCAGTCACGACACTTATCAAATTCCATCACATCAAACAATCTGTTCCAGGTCTTTCCCCTAAATTCATTTTGGAATATTATCCATTCTCTTTATTGTAAATTTTAAAATACTCCACTTATTGGCACCGCCATGCATTTGCATAAAGAGTATTTCAACAAACATTTATTTCTCTGCTCCTTAACTGTATTGCATGTTCTTTATTTGCACATGGTGGGGAACATCAGGCTAACATACTAAGACTCTGGATTCAGAGATGAGGATTTTTTTTCCAAAGACTTTTAAGGCTTTATTGACAATAAACCAATCACAAAGAAAAGCACACATCAGTGTACAGCTCAGTGAATTTTTATCCACTGATCACACCTATGTTATAGACTGTGTTGTTAGCATTCAGACAAAAAAAATAGACCATGAACAGCACCCCAGAAGTCCCTTTCCTGTTCCCTTCCAGACATTTTCCTCCCTTACCAAGTATGATTATTCTCCTGATTTGCTACACCATAGATTAGTTCTGTCTTTTTGGTACTTACATAAATTGGATCATTCATTTTGTGCTTTTTTATTCAATGGAATGTTCCACCAAATTCTTCTGTTTATTGTTCTTCTCTTCTTCCTCTGATTAATATAATAACCAATAATATCTATGGATATCTTAAGTTAATCGGCTATGATAGGCTATGAACTAATTTATATGTACAATACAACATAATGAAAGACAAACGTGTGTGTGTATGTGTGTGTGCGTGTGCGTGTGTGTGTGTGTGTGTGTGTGTGTGCTAGGAGATTTCTAGAACCTTTTCTTATATTATCAGGAAAAGTGATCCTTTCTCTAATAATAGAATGAAGCTTTCACTGTTATTCCTTCAACAATTAATTAGCCCCCCAAAATAAAAAGATATAAAGAATTGAGGCCTCTGGGTGCCTCAGCCAGTTAAGTGCTGACTGGCTCAGATCATGATCTTATGGTTCGTGGGTTCAAGCTCCAGGTCAGGCTCTGTGCTGACAACTCAGAGCCTGGAGCCTGCTTCGGATTCTGTATCTCCCCCTCTCTCTGCCCCTCCCCTGATCATGCTCTGTCTCTCTCTAACTCTCAAAAATAAATTAAAAAAAAATTTAAAAATCTACTAAGTCCTACAAACAAAAAGCGTTTTAAAAAGCTCAATTAGTTTAAATATATAAAGAGATAATGCAAAATTTCCAGTGAATTTCCAAGCATATGATTTGCTTTGATGTGCATAGTTACTTTGTGGTGTAGATGGACATTGTCAAATTAAAAAGTTTATTTCACTAATATGAAAGGAGTTGAAAACTGAATCCAAGATAATCTGAAATTTGATTAAGGGATCATTTTGCTGTCAAACAACTTCCTAGTCAATAATGCTATAATTTTCCTAAAGTTCATCATGAGTTTAATTACTGAGCATGAACATGAAGTCACAGTAAAACTTAACGAGAATTTGTCTCTGAAGGACCTTATAAAATCTTAAACCTCTTTTATTTCACTGACAGTATTAGGCTAATAATAGAAAGGGAATGTATAGTTCCAGTCCTTACACTAGTTCTGTAAATTGATATTTTTTAAAACACTGAGAAAGCAACTCAGCCCTCCTAGGCCTTGGTTTTCCCATTTGTGCAATAGAACAGTTGATGACTTTCAAGAAATGAAATACTGAATATTCCATTTGGCTGAAGGGACATGGTAATATGAGTTAGCAGCTGGCAAAAGAAAGTTTGAATCAAAAGACTGGCTTGACATGATGTGCTTAGGGTCATAAAGTCACAGAAAACTCGACAAAACTGAAGCTACTCTCCGTAATTTATTTGAGCAGAATAGGAAAGACATCTTGAGAGACTGATAAGCTCTGCTTGCCCTTTATGAATTTGTTCTCATTTTTTTTTCATTATGGGACTTGAAAAATATACTGTTGAATAATAATTAAAATTAGCATAAAATCACATGGTACCTCAAAGCAATGTACAGAATCAGTTGAGGAATAAAGAAATAATCTCACAGTTACTAAGAGTCATGTTTTTTAAACCTTTTTGTTTGATGCTTTCTTAGGTCACAAATTTTCCTTTTTGTCAAAAATAGTATAGTGTTTAAGAATGTAAAGCCTTATAGAGCCCTATTGAGAAAATGGAGAGAACTGCTTTTATTCCAACGTTTGTTTTTTTTTTAATTTTTTTATTTTTGGGACAGAGAGAGACAGAGCATGAACGGGGGAGGGGCAGAGAGAGAGGGAGACACAGAATCGGAAACAGGCTCCAGGCTCCGAGCCATCAGCCCAGAGCCCGACGCGGGGCTCAAACTCACGGACCGCGAGATCGTGACCTGGCTGAAGTCGGACGCTTAACCGACTGCGCCACCCAGGCGCCCCGCAAATGGAGAGAACTGCTTTTAAATGAATTACTTAATTTTTGCAAATATTTCTTTTTAATTTTAATATCAGATAGATAAGGATTCTTATCTTTCTTTAAGAATTTCTGATTTGGGGGGTGCCTGGGTGGCGCAGTCGGTTAAGCGTCCGACTTCAGCCAGGACATGATCTCGCGGTCCGTGAGTTCGAGCCCCGCGTCGGGCTCTGGGCTGATGGCTCGGAGCCTGGAGCCTGTTTCCGATTCTGTGTCTCCTCTCTCTCTGCCCCTCCTCCGTTCATGCTCTGTCTCTCTCTGTCCCAAAAATAAATAAAAAACGTTGAAAAAAAATTAAAAAAGAATTTCTGATTTGGGGGATAGGGGTATGGATGGCTCAGTTGGGTAACTGTCTGACTTCGGCTCTGGTAATATCTCATGGTTCACAGGTTTGAGCCCCACGTTGGTCTCTGTGCTGATAGCTTAGAGCCTGGAGCCTACTTCAGATTCTGTGTCTCCCTCTCTCTCTGCCCCTGCCCCGCTCATGTTCTCTCTCTCTCTCTCTCTCTCTCTCAAAAAAAAAAAAAAAACCCAGAATTTCTAATTTTTGAAAGATGTCAAATATTTTCAATAAATATAAATAGATTTATTGTGTTTTCTTTTACTGGTCTCAAAACATTATAAAAACCTACACTCTGTCATATTTAAATTAATTGTAATTAAATTATAATTATTGTAATAAATTATAGAAATGTTTTTAAATATTCTACCTGTAATCTGATTTACATACTTGTCTAATAAGCAAACACATACAGAGAGCTCCCTTAATAATGGTAATTTCAATGAAGTACATCTGGGGAAGAATATGGCACTGAAGATTTAGTGATTTTCTAAAATAATTTCTAAGCTAAAAGAGTTTATAACATTTCTTGGAATGACGGCTAGAATTTGTTAAATGTAAGAGACATACGATAATATATTGTTTTCTTTGGTTTTACTTAGTAAGGAAATTCATTAGAAGAGCAAATTAACACAAACTAAAAACTATTTTGATATCCCTGAGTATAAATAAATATTAATTAAAGGTCATTGTAAAAAATTAGCTTCATATAGTAGTGTTAAATAAAATAATATAAGATGTCAGTAGCTCTTGTTATAATTGATAATTTTATTTCCAAAACAGTCATAATTGATGGAACTAAATAATATAATCACCTTACACTACACACATATGTTAAGGTCAGTACTTATAAAAAGAAAGAAAGAAAAGAAAGAAAGAAAGAAAGAAAGAAAGATCAGGGCAATATTGAGAAACAATTTAGAACAGAAACTTCTCTCAAGGAGATGATAATTTCTTTTAAGATCTGATCTTTGATTAAGGTAAAATACCTTTAGAACATGAAGACTCCATTCTGAAAGGAAGATGAATCATTACTTTCTCTTTTATTCCAATCTACCCAACTATGGTTATAATGTGAAGGAAAAATGTCAAAAATAAAGGTGGTTTAGCTAAAATAGTAACTTAGGGAAATCGTATAGCAGGGGCATGCTATAAATTTTACAGATAAAAAAATGTAGCCCTAAAGAGTTTAGACATTTACGTAAGATTGAAAAGCGGATGTTGAAGTCAAAGCTCGCATTCTGTTCTGGAGACTAGTGTTTTCCTACTATATTGAGTTGCTTTCTATGTAAGTTAATTAAGAGAAAGGTAAATGGGGACTCTTTCATGCTAATGACAACAGGTCTTAGAGCAGTGGTTATAAATCATGGTTCTGGGTTAACCACGCAAGAGTTAGTTAAAAGTGGGAGTAGATTTTATGCAATGAGTTTCTGGAGCATTAACAGTGTTCACTACATAGAACCCACAGTTAAGTAAATTGATGATTCACATAAGAGAACAATTGCAATTTGTGTGTGTGTGTGTGTGTGTGTGTGTGTGTATGTGTGTGTGTGTGCGCTTATCCACTGAAATCCAATATAAACAATCTATAATATAGTGAGTATGTCTTTGGTATAGTGTTCACAAATTTAGCAAAATAAAAACCCAGCACACTCAGTGAAATCTGCATTTCAGATTTAAAAAAAAGAGTATCACTTTTTTTTAGTAGAAGTGTAGTCCAAATATTGTATGAGGCACATTTATAAAAAAAAAAAATTATTCCTTGTTTATCTGAAATGCAAATTGAACTCAGGATCTTCTATTTTATCTGACAAGCCTTCTTAGGTAGTAACCTTAGTAAGGAAGCAACTTTGCATGATTATTAGAGCTTACTGTTACACTTAAGAATATTCTGAGAATTCTTTGACCTCAAATCCATTTTTACCAAAATGGTTTAAGTGAAGATTATGCAAAGCTCTCAGATATATTTTAAAAATTAAAGTAACCTCTTTTTCAGTGCTGACTATCTCTATAACAGATGTGAATGCAGAAATGAACTTATAAATCTTAAACATTTCAGAGGCATTTGAATTATAGTTATTTCTTCAACTGCTTCCTGATGTTGCTCTGGTAAACTTTTGCCAGTTTGGAGGTGGCTGATCCCTTTTATTGCATGAAGACTAAAGAACACTGGCCTGTGAAGTAAATGTCAACCCCACAAGTTTTAATTTACATCTACCTACTATGAATATGCATGTTCCATCAGAAAATAGAAACAGCATTTCCCTAGCCAACATTCCAAACTGGGAGAATTAGGTAAATAACTCACTTGACATAGATTTCTATGTATGACATTATTTTCTTTCACAGAAAAAAATATTGATCAGCATCTTCTAAGTAAACCAGAAACATAAACCATGTACAATAACATGGCAGGTAAGAGTCTGCCCTTCAGTTTAATGGAGGCATATACTTACACCAAAATTGCAAAAAGCCGTAGTCAAAAACAAAACAACAACAACAAAGATCAAGGGAACAAGTTAAAATCATTATCATTCATGGTGGACAATCTTGACTGGGCATCCGGTTCTGCTCCATGGAATCACTCTATTTCTCCAACCAATTTACTTCTCCATTAGGTGCAAAAATGTTTTGAAATATACCATAGTCTCCTCAGAACCCTACCATGCTCCAACTGTCCTGAACCTCTCAACTGAGTAGACACTGTTAACTCCTTATTTCCAAGGGTAAAAAAAAAAAAAAAGGAATTCAAATGGAAATCTCCACAGGTTCCCACTGTCACATCTACAAATTAGTCTACATTCCCATTCGTGTTCTTCCTTCCCAGAACCTCCACTTTCGAAATCTGATCACGCCCTTCCATACCAAGAACATTGCCAAAATTTTTCCTTTCTTCTGTGTCTTCAATATCTCTCTCCATGGGTACTGGATCAATTATATTTTTATTGGTACTCAAGGACAAGTTACCCTATCTTAAACATATTTTTAAAAATATGTTTTCACTCTTGTGCGGATCCTGAGAAACGTAACAGAAGACCATGGGGGAGGGGAAGGAAAAAAAAATTAGAGAGGGAGGGAGCCAAACCATAAGAGACTCTTCAAAACTGAGAATAAACTGAGGGTTGATGGGGGGGTGGGAGGGAGGGAAAAGGCGGTGATGGGCATGGAGGAGGGCACCTGTTGGGATGAGCACTGGGTGTTGGATGGAAACCAATTTGACAAGAAATTTCGTATTTATAAATAAATAAATAAATAAATAAATAAATAAATAAATAGGGGTACCAGAGTGGCTCAGTCGTTTAAGTGTCAGACTCTTGGTTTTAGCTCAGGTCACGATCTCATGTTTGTGACTTCAAGCCCTGAGTCAGGCTCTGCCCTGACAGTGTGAAGCCTGCTTGGGATTCTCTCTCTCCCTCTCTTTCTGCCCTGCCCCTGCTTGCGTACATGTCCTGTCTCTCTCTCAAAATAAATAAACATTTAAAAAATATTTTGAAAAATAAATATTCTCCTCTTGATTCCTCATTTTCATCCAATGACTATCTTCATTGTCTGCTGTCCACTGCCTGTATTCTTCTGAGTTTTCTAAACTTGTATTATCGATGTCTTAATTTATTTCTCATTTATGCTCCCTTTTTATTTGAATTTCTTCCCGACTATGCCATAGTTTATATTTTATTTTATTATTTTATTTTATTATTTGAATCTATTCACTGATGGCCTTTATCTGATTAAATTCAGTAAACACATCTCAATCTTTATTTACCAGTTATTACACTGTTGGTGGCACTTTGTTTTCTTGTTTGTTTGCTTGGTTGGTTGGTTGGCTGGTATTACATTTGTATCACTGGTTTCCACGATATCATACAAACTTTATTTCCTGAACGCTAGTTTTCAGCCCTATATGCCACTGTTTCTACATCATTAGATGTTACAAGTTACACAGGGAGATATCCTTGATCCTCTTTCTAATTCTAAACACTCTTTCTAGAAACATGTGTCATTGCATTTTTTTAAGGGTGTATTTATTTATTTTGAGAGAGTGAGCATGAGTGGGGGTGGGGCAGACAGTGAGATGGAGAGAGAATCCCAAGTAGTCTCCTCACTGTCAGTGCTTGAACTCATGAACCACAAGATCATGATCTGAGCCAAAATCAAGAGTGAGATGCTAAACTGACTGATCCATCCAGGAGCCCATGTGTTTTTCTACCATGTTTCTAACTTATATTAATATGCTGAGAGGAGTCAAAAACATATGTCCAGCAAAGACTGTCTTCTAGGTATTAAGCTTCCATTTTTATGTTCACACTTTACAGATTTGTTTTGATGTCTTGTTGGCAGATCAATGTCGACATAGTCATCCATCTATCCATCCACTCATCGTTATGAATGATTACTATACATGAAGAGGCTAAGACAACGAACAAAACAAAAAGAAAAACAACTAAACAAAATTCTTCCTTCTTGGTAGGTAAGGTATTATTTTGAAGAGTGGAACAGACTCAAAATTATTAATATGCTTATTAAGTTTTTATTAGTAACATAATATTAGCCGTGGAAAGGGTGACAACATTTGTGTGGTGATTGAAATTTTATATGCAGTGTCCAGTGTATAATAAGTGAAACAACCAGTGTTGGGACTTTCTGGGGGAAGTCCAGTCCAGTGAAAAGATACAAATGCAAAGACCCTGAGGCAGATATATAATGGTTTGTTTGAGAAATTGCTGGGAAGCCAATGTGCTTGATTTAGGGAGGTGAGGATGAAGAACGAGCAAGGTAGAAGAAAATGAAATAATCAAGTTAAAGGAGCAATGGGGGAGGGGGCCTGATTATTAGGGCCTTATACATCATTGTAAGTGGTTGGGGTTCTACACAAGATGAGAATTCATCAGCAGGTTTGAACAGAGGCATGGCAAGAATTGACTTACATTTTAACAAGGTAAATTCCTGGTTGATCTTTAGCATTGAAGAGGTCAAGAGAGAAAGCAGGCCAAATAGTTAGAATGCATTGAAACACATTAATTTAGGAATGAAGTGCCTCAGACAAGGGTGTTAGCAGTGCAGGTGCTGATAGGTATTGGGATGCTAATACTTCTGAATATTGGAGCATTTGTTCTGATATAAGGCATGAGAAAAAGAAGAGTCAAGGACAATTTCAAGATTCTGTATGTTGCTGTGTCACTGAAAAATTGGAAGACTCTGACACTAACTAGATTAAAACTGGAAACTGACATACAATATTCAAATTATTCACCAAAACTTAGTTCTTGTCTAGTGCTTCTTTTCTTAGTAAATTGTATAAATCAGTTATGCAATCCAAGAAAATTAAGTCATGCTTATATCCTTATATATGCTTCCCGAGAAAAATATTTACAAATTTATATATAAATATTCAAGTACTATGTATAAAAGATATCCTTGATATATAAATGTATATTGATATATTAAATATCCATCTGTATATGATATTCATATCTCATCAATCTATATAAACATATCAATATATTTGAATATATAATATAAATAATACATATTTTCCTATTTGAATTCAGACACCAAACATTGACTCCATGAAACCAATCCCCTTATTATTCTCTCTAGTCCAGTCTATTACAGAAGTGACTTAATCAGATTCCCCCATCCATTTTGCCTCCTGAAAATTTATTTTTTAAACCTAATAAAGAAAGAAAATGTTTTCAAATAGAAAACTTAGATCTTTAGCTTAAAACCTGTGATTGTCTTTCCAATTCCCCTTAAACTCAAAAATTCTTCAATTGACTATCAGAACCCTGAATATTATCTTAGCCATCTGTGTCTCCAGCTTTATCATGAACCAAACTATCCTTTTGTCCATATATTCCAACCATGATAATTTTCTTTCGGTTCATCACATGCAGTCCACTCACTTTTGCACAAGAAGCTCCTTACATGTGCTATTTCCCCAGAAAGTTAATATTCTAGCTCATTTTCATACTTTCTTTCTGCCTCCAACAAAGTGTCTTTTTTTTGTATGAAAATGTAATTTCTGAACCCATAGAACAAGTCAGGTTCAATTGTCAAGTGTGTTTATAGCATTTTATACTATAGTTATTTATTTACCAACTTGCCATATAGATTATATGCTTCATGAAAACAGAGACCACAATGTCTTGATAAGATACAGATCTCCTGTGCTTATAATATATAATTTATATATTAAATTAATGAAGAGGTAGGTTTTACATTGGTTTTAATTTTGTTTCTCCCAAAACATCATTTATAAATGTGTTCATGGGATTATGTGTTAAAACTATACACACGTATTAATGTATTATTTGATATATGCATTAATTCATAACACATTCATTAAAATAGCTACATTTTTATATATGTATTAATGTAATGAGTACTTTTTAAACATTATGTAGTTTTTGTTATTGTAATGTGGCAACATTTCCCAAGTTGTGTTTGGAGAGGATTAAGTAATATGCTTTCCAATGCAAATAAATTAAGAAACACTGAATTAAATAAGTTTTAAAAATATAGATCTTAAGGACAAGTATTCTCACTGTCTTGATATAATACAATGTATTATGAATCTCCAAGAGGAAAAAAAATATGACAATTTGCCAAATTAAATGCCCATGGAATTTCTAATAGGAAGATCTTGCTTGATATGAACTGACAATAAACTGTAGACTGGCTAATATATGAACATAGACCATCAGAACAATCTGTTAATTAATCTATTCCAGGGGCAAAACTAAAATAATGAGTAGAATACATTCAGTCACAAGTGCTCATTTAATGACATATAAAAACCCATATTGATGTAGTCTGGAAGGAAAAAAAATGGAAAATTAGAATAAAGAGATGTAGTAGTTAAGAGATAAGGGGCTACAGCAGTAATGAAGTCTCCTTTTCATTATCTATATGAGTAGTTCACTATAAAATTTCCTAGCAACCCATAATTTTGAAACATGATGAATTTATCTGATTTTTTAATATTATAGTCCTTACAGCAATTTAAACCAGAAAGGTTTAGAAGATTATTTCAGATATTGTGGATATCATCAAAGAGAAGGTAATTTCAAGGAACATATACTCTTTGATTACAAGCTGAATTCAAAAATAAGAAACTGCCCTAGGAATATGGCTGTAGATCAATCCAGTAAATTGTACATATGAGTTTATTTTCTCACAACATATTGAAAATAGTTTGCCCACTATAGGATGTTTAGTTTTGTTACACCGGGGGGGAGGGGGGTGGGCAGAGGAAACTTAATTATGTATGTGGTGCTTGAAAACTGCTTTCCATATAAATATTTTTTTGTAAATCAATAAAAATAAGTATCCCCCCCAAATTAAAAAAAATAAATAAATAAAAGCATTGTAAATGTACTATACTATACTCAGCATCTTATAGAACACCTGAAAATTTCATACTTATAATCCTGATAGGTCTTTTTAAATACTGTGTGAACCATCTTTGAAATTTACTGGAGTGAATTGATCCTAGGGGAGCTAAGAGCAGGACCTTGAATGAGAGCCAACAGATGCTCTATAAATATCAATAGGCAAGGTTAAGTCAGAGTATTATTTTTTTTAAGAAACACAAATCACAAGAATCCTTACCTGTTAAAATATTTTCCTTGTTATCTGTTCATCTTTGCCCCAATTTATAAGCTGAATTAATATTGCTTTACACATTCCTAAATGCAAATAACTTGTACATACAGTTTAAATGCCATAGCCTTCCTTACTGAGAGCACCTCTCCAGAGAAACAAGTGTATATCATTTTCCATTTCTTTGTCTTTCTTAAGGTTATTCTATAAATCCACTTTTTCTGTGCTCTAAAATGTCAATTAGGATCAGTCCTGCCTCTCCCACTGACAGTTCTCGATTTCTACCTGCAAGAGTTTCCTTGGAGATCATCCGTTTTCAAGGAGTTCCCCGATCTCACCATTTCATCTGGGCTTTAGTTTGCTCATGTGAGCAAAATATACAAGACTCATATGTTATTTTTAATTGAGTTTTTCTTAAGAGGTTATATTTTGTAAAATCTTTTTTAAAGTGCCCTTAGAACATTTAAAACATGATTCTAGAATGCTAACATTTTATGGTATTATTTGAGTCAACAATTTTACAATTGTTCTTGGTCCCCAAGGAAATTTGGTGATCAGTTCAAAACCATACATGATAATCTTTGTGATTTCTGCTCCTTTTTCTTAAATGCACAATACATTGGACACATAAGTTTATATGATTTGTTTTTGTTTTTGTTTTTTGCTAGAATAATTATGGACATGAAAGTTGACTTCAAATTTGAAGGAATTCTATTTTTTACAAAAAACCAAAAAAGACAATAAGAGGCTCAATATTATAACTTAATGGGATAAAAATTAAGCCTTAATATGGGGAAAAAATGAAACATTTATACTCTATCATGAACAGGAGGCCTCATGGTATTTAAGCAAATGACAGATAATTAGTTGGCAGAGGCATGAGAGGACAAAATCTGGCACTAAAAGAAAATGTATTCAAATTCATTTTTAAGGACATTTTGACTCTGATATCTTACAACTACTTCAATATCCCATGGTAGAAAGTGAATAGTGAAAATTCTGTTTCCAGAAATCCAGCATACCTAAAAGCAGAAACTTCTCACCATAAAACTAAGCAGAAGAACATTGTAAATCCAAAAATATTGTAAGTATTTTCTTATATTAAGAATAAGAACAGGGCGCCTGGGTGGCTCAGTCCGTTGAGAGTCTGACTCTTGATTTCAGCTCAGGTCATGATCACATGGTTTGTGAGATAAAGCCCCACATCAGGCTCTGTGCTGACAGCGTGGAGTCTGCTTGGGATTCTCTCTCCTTCTCTTTATTTGCTCTTCCCTCACTCACTCTGTCTCTCTCTTAAAGAAAGGAAGAAAGAAAGAAAGAAAGAAAGAAAGAGAGAAAGAGCAACAACAACCAAGACTCAAAAACAAAGAGGGAGAAGGAAAAGGAAACTGGACTTGAAAGCTGAAATAAAAAGCTTCTAGAGGCATTTACTAATTTCAGTAGCCTACAGAATAACATTTGTAAAGATTATCCCAAGGGAATGAAAGAAGGCATGAACTAGAACAATGTTAGCATTTCCAACACTAGCAGTCATAGAGCCAAAAGGACAATCCTAGTAAGAATCAGGTGAAAAACCAGGATGACAATAAAGCAAAAAGTTCTTACTGAGCTGCGCAGTGTTCGACAGAAGGGCACCCTCAGATTTTAATCACAGAATTACCCACTAACACATCCAACTCTTGAATTTTTAATAACTATTATCTCCAAATTCAGAAAATCATAGTTAACTGAAAGTAGTCCCGAGTGTGTAGCAAATTTAGTACTTCTCATTAAAAAAAAAAAAAAAAATCGGTACTCTCTGCGGAATAAACTCTAGTTTACAGGTTCCACTAACTGAACTCAATTGAACGTGAGCTCACAAAGAAAAATTACACAACAAAGGGAGAGGAGCCAAAGGAAATATCACCAGTGCAGTTAAGGCCTTGGACTCCAGATGGCGAAATTATAAAAAGCAAAATACATGATAGTATATACATTTTAAAAGGTAAACGATTTTAGGGTCACCTGGGTGGCTCAATCGATTTAGCGGCCCACTTTGCCTCAGGTCGTGATCTCACGGTTCCTGGGTTCGAGTCCCTAGTTGCGCTCCATGCTGACAGCTCAGAGCTTCCAGCCTGCTTCGGGTTCTATGTCTCCTCTCTCTGCTCCTTCCCTGCTTGTACTCTGTCTCTCTCTCTCTCTCTCTCTCTCTCTCAAAAATAAATAAACGTTAATTTTTTTTTAAGTAAAAGATTTGAAATAAGGACAAGAAATAATCATTTTAATAAAAGATTCTTAGAAGTGACAAATTTTATTTCTTTATATAAAAAAATTGCGTGACTATAAATCAAAATTCAGTGTTTGTGTTAAGTAAGACACAGTTAAAACAGCTAAGTTAACTTGTTGATTAATATGAAAAGATGACCAACAATAAATGCATAGTAAAAATAAAAATATATTTATAGAGAACAACCTTTAATGTATAATATGAATCAAAATAAACTTTGCTTATATAGAAATAACTGAAAATACATGTTTTGAGGCAAATTTTATTTTCAAGGTTATTCATCACATTTGTTGTTTTTCCTTACTGAACCCATCTTAGTCTAGCCCCATTAGAGAAAATAAATATCTATTACCCTAAGTGGCATTTTTGCTTATTTGTTTGCTTTTACTTACGTAAAATAAATAGGTCATTACATGTGTGGATTTGCTACAACACACAGAAATATGTGACATTAGTACTAGGGATAGGCTTTTGAAATGATAGAATAGTGACACATTTGACAAAATAGTCCCTACCATAGTATGGAAAGCATGTGATGTACCTAAGGGATCTTGCCTTTCGGCATATTGCTTAGATACCTTAGGATTGTTGGTGTGCCTTGATTGGTTGTTATTGGCTCAGGAGATGAGTTTCACAAAATAACAACCCAATATGTAAGCAAGAATTAAGGAAATCAAAAGAAATCTGAAATGTCTACAATTATAACTTTTTCTCATTTCTAACTCATAAAAAAGATCAAACTGACAAGAATTTGTGTATTCGGGGGATAGAGTGGCAAGTCTAAGGGATATAAACATAGCAGGCCACTGACTGGGCCTCGGCTCTAATGTAATGTTTTACATTTTTAGTGTTATGGCACGTAGTTGGTTTTAATATTTATTATATATTTTTATGCATGAAGTATATAATACTTTTTTCATATATAACATTTTTTAAACATTTTCTGGAACAGAGTAGGATAAAAATGATCAGGAAAGGTTTTCGTATCAAAATGATAATAAATATATTCTGCACGGAATCACAGTATGGTTTCCAAAATTCCCTAAACCCAGAGGGATATCAAAGAAACCTCTTCACATTTGACTAAAGTAATTTACATGCGGAATATTTGAAAATTAAACAACAACAACAACAACAACAGAGAAATTAAGGTGAAAAGACCAAACATACTGTTCAATTTTTTTTTTCAGTAATATCTCTTTTTAAGCAAATCTAAGAGGGAAACTGACATATGAGTGGAATAGTGGTCATTTGGAAAATAGTGATTTGGAGAGAGTCTATGTGTTAAAATACCATTAGTCGTGGACTCAGGGACTTAAAGTAGGATCCTAATTACATTGTGTAACAGTTTCATGAACTGGTATTTTAATTTGTTGCATTTATACCTGTAACAGTAGTTGTTGTTATTTTTTATATAACTGACACTTACAGAAAACTATTTTGTGATAAATACTATACTAAGTACTGTGCTTACAGTACTTAGTAAAAAAGTCACGATCCTTGCTTTCCTGCATGTTAAACTTTAAAGATGGTGACCTAACACATAACTACAAGTATACAAGTAAGTAATTGCTATTTGAATGCATGTTCAAGACTAACCAGTAGAGCTTGACTAATGAAAAGTGTTCTTCGTGGAACGGCTTTCTGAGAAAATTACCTTTAAATAGAAATCTGAAAAGCCAAAGGACTCAGCCATTAAGAAGTCTGTGCAGTGGTACAGAGGGCTTTCAGAACAGATCAAGCCAGGGAATGACAGAAAAACGTAGTCATTTTTTTAAGAGTTGGGCATTTTCTAAGAATTAAAAGGACCTTAGGGCTAAAGCATAGAAGCAAATAAGAAGAGTGACTGAAGGGAGCTTGCACAGGTAGGAAAGCTCCAGATAATCAGAGCTACCAGCGGTCTATCTAAAGAGCTATTGCTTTTAGTTTTGGCAAGAGGAAAGCATTGGATACATTAACCATGAAAGTGACATGTCTGATCTTCTAGTTTATTGGCCTCTACTATACACGGAAATAAGGAATAGAGGCTTGGAATAGAGTCAGTGGCAGTTTGGAAGGTGAAAAGTTTGAGCTATATTTGTTAGATATGATAGATGTATTGATAAAATTTCCATTAGAATGGGAAAATAAAGAAACACGAGAAAAATGTTATGTTTCTAATAATTCAGTGGATAGTAATACTGTTTACCAACGAAGGAAAGAATGGGGATATCAAGTTTGTAGAGGACTCCATGCTTTTGTTTTTGTTTGTTTTTTGAAAAGTAGTCAAATGTGAAAAATCTGTATGACACCCACATGGAGATTTAAAGTAACAAACAGAAAATTGGGCCCACTGACAAATGGGTTATGACCTGGGGAGTGAGAAAGCCAGTTAAGACAGAAATCACAACTTAAACATGGTTCCTGACTCACAAGATAAGATATACTCTGATCTGTGATGTGCATCACAAACTATTTAAATTCAAACACATTTAAGACTTTTGTTTGTTTGTCTGTTTGTTTAGACTTATCCTTTCAAGACAAGATTTGACACATCCTACTTGAAAAGCAGCACTTCATGGACTCAAAAGGTACAATTTTTGCATGTTCCAGCAACATTTCTGAATGATACAGTTTCTAAATGTTCCAGCTTTTTTTATTTTTTTTATTTTTGGAACACATTAATTGTGTGTACAGAAGGGTACAAATTAAACGGTAAAAGACATTTGAAAAACGTGGAAGAATTTGTTGGGCTTCCTATTGAAAATAAATACTATTTCCTGGCAACGTAAAAAGAATGAATATTTGAGATTGGGGCACCTGGGTGCCTCAGTTGGTTCAGCGTCCGACTCTTGATTTTGGCTCAGGTTATGATCTCACGGTTCATGGGATGGAGCCCCACACTGGGCTAACAGTGCAGAACCTACTTGGGATTCTCTCTCTCTCCCTCTCTTTCTACCCCTCCACAGCTTGCTCTCTCTCTCTCTCTCTCTCTCTCTCTCTCTCTCAAAAATAAATACACATAAACAAGAATATTTTAGATTTGCGTTTATAATATTAAAATGAAATCATTATATTCAACTTATTTTTTCACAAGACCATTCAACTATTTGTAAGTATTTACGGGGAAAGAAGACAGGAAATCACTTCAGGAAGAGAATATCTTCAAGCTTATTGCCATAGTCCAGGTGAGGGAGGATATACCATAGTGACTGCAACAGATACAGAAAAAGTGAAAGATTTGAAAACTTGAGGCAGATTTAACAAGACTGACATATGATAGAGCAAAACATATGTCACTAGACCCTCAGCTAAAGCTACTTCTTGGATGGCTGTGCCATTTATATCGATGATGAATTATGTAAATGGAGAATGTCAGTATTTGGTGAGTTCAGTTTTAAAAACATCAACTTTTAGTGGAATGTGTTTCATAGACACATACATGTTCAGCTTCAGTGTTTATTTATTCAACAAATACTTATTGAATATCTACTAAGGCTAAATTGTGTTATTCGCCTTGAGGACAAACTAGAGAACAAAACAAGTAAATATAGAAGCATATATACAAACCAAACAAGCATATATTGTGGTGGCTTTGTATTTTAACAGAGAAGTCTGGGGGTGCCTGGGTGGCTCAGTCGGTTAAGCATCCGACTTCAGCTCAGGTAATGATCTCACAGTTTATGGGTTCAAGCCCCGTGTCGGGCTCTGTGCTGACTGCTCAGAGCCTGGAATCTGCTTCAGATTCTGTGTCTCCCTCTCTCTCTGTTCTTTCTCTATCCTTCTCATGCCCTCTCTATCCTTCAAAAATAAATAAACATTTAAAAAAAATTTTTTTAAAGAGAAGTCCAGATTACAATTAAAAATGTGAGTGATATCAGAACAAAATCATGGAAAATTCCCTTGTGAAGGAATGTGGTACCCAAGGAAGAAGTTGTAGAATGTAAAGAGAAGAGGCCTCCAAACAGAATCTTAACATTTCCCGATACTTATGGGGCGCCTGGGTGGCTCAGTCGGTTAAGCGTCTGACTTTGGCCCAGGATGTGATCTCACGGTTCCTGAGTTCAAGCCCCACATCAGGCTCTGTGCTGACAGCTGAGAGCCTGGAGCCTGCTTCGGATGCTGTGTCTCCCTCTCTCCCTCTGCCTCTCCCTTGCTCAAACTCTCTCTCTCTCTCTCTCTCTCTCTCTCTCTCTCTCTCTCTGTCAAAAGTAAATAAATATTTAAAAAATTTACAAAATATTCCCAATACTCAAGAGTAAGGAACATGAAGAACAGCCTCAGAATAGTTTGGGAGAGATATCCAGAGACAGAGAATAAAAAGTGACTGCTTAGTATTCGCAGATTCCATTATAAGCAAGTGTTCGAGATCAAGAAATACAGTTTGTGAGGTAAAACAATCATAATTTGAATGTATTATATGAATTCCTATGATGATTATGGATAATTTTTCTGAGAGCAAGTTTAAAGACATAGAAAGAGATGTCAGATTGGGATGAGTAAAGAAGTAATTTGACAATAATTAAGGTTGAGCTGTTTTTTTCCAGGGGGATAAGTTAGGTAACAGCAAACAAACAGACAAAAACACCACTAGAGCACATCTAAATGTTAATGATAGTGAATGAGCAAAAGATGTGGCAAAAACAGACACTATCCTTGAATAGTCCTCAAAATGTTTGAAGGAAATGACATTTATAAAACAAACAAACAAACAAACAAAAACAACAACAACAACCATGATTGAAAAGATGTGGAGACAATTCCTTTCAAACAGAAGCACTGAAGGAAACATGCAGATGTAGAGGTTCTGGCCAATGGAGGAGCAGGGAGTTCATATCTAGTGGCTTTGTACATTTCAAGATATCTTGGGACAAATTCATATTCTGAAGGGAAAGGTAATGCATGGATTTGGAGACTCGAGAAAAATGAAAACTTTAAGATTAGTTATTCAGAAAATAGGACCATGCACAGAACCAGAAATGCATGATAATAGGGCAGTATCCAGGCAAAATTATCCATTTTCTTACA
Source organism: Prionailurus bengalensis (assembly GCF_016509475.1). Taxonomy (NCBI): domain Eukaryota; kingdom Metazoa; phylum Chordata; class Mammalia; order Carnivora; family Felidae; genus Prionailurus; species Prionailurus bengalensis. The sequence continues at coordinate 225,473,138 of NC_057343.1, forward strand.
GTTATAACAATCAAGATGTGTGATTTGTTCATTAGAAGATATTTTTTAAGATAGTGATTAAAGTGGTTGACTATGGTGCCCATGGAGATGAGAAGGAAATGTGAATAAAGAAGAATGGGGAATATGGGTGCCAATTAAAATCCTCTTTTCAAACCCAAAGATCCTCATAAAGAAAAAAAAAAGGAGGGGCACTTGGGTGGCTCAGTGGGTTGAACGTCTGACTCTTGATTTCAGCTCAGGTTATGATCCCAGGGTCACAGGATAGAGCCCCACACTGGACTGTGTGCTGACCATGGAGCCTGCTTAGGGTTCTCTCTCTGTCTCTCTGTCTCTCTCTGTCTCTGTCTCTCCCTTTGCCCCTCTTTCCCGCTTACGGCTCTCTCTCTCTCTCTCAACCAAAAAAAATTCAAAAGAAAAGAAAAAAAGAAAACTTTATTATACAGGATTTATCACATATATCTGTTACCAGTCAGAATAGAATAGGTTGTGCTTCCGTGATAAAAGCAAGAACACAAAATCATCTCTAAAATTTTTGCAGCTTAAGAAATTAAGGTTCGGTTCTTGCTCCTATCATAGTTTGATTGGTGTTTAATGAGTAGCCATCCAACTGCAATTAAAGAAGCAGGGACTTTTCCAACTGGTGGCTTTCCTGTCCCCAAAGGACCTACTCCAATTCCTCCACTGGGACTTGTATTCAGCAATCATTTTTAAAGAAAGAGTGAGGCCCAGGTCTTATGGGAAAATCCAGGATGAAAACAGTATACGTGAATTTTGATCATATTCGGTCAGCTAGAGCAAGTCCTCTAACACCAACCCAACTGTAGTCCCCCTGGATGCCCAGGAAGAGAAGACTGCAAAATGAGTATGTAGCCAGTCCCCACTATGGTAGAGCAAATTGAAACCATATGTGTCTATCATTACCTTGATATTAAAATTCATAAGGTCAGTAACTATCTATTTCTCTTTAAGGTGATCATTATATCAGAAGTGAGTGGAAGGAAGTGACTTTTCAACTGTAATGAATAGTGATGTGGTATAAAAAAAGTACAAATTGCTAAAGTAGCAAATAAAATAAGAAGTAAGCCAACTTGTTCCACTGGCAATACAGCTCAAATTACAGGGAAATTTTGACAAAAGGTGGCCTCAAATAATAGGGAGTCTATTAAGGAACGACAAATAGAGTTTTTTGTTTTTTGTTTTTTTTATTTTTTTTTAATGACTATCTTTGGGGCACCTGGGTGGCTCAGTTGGTTAAGCATCCAACTCTTGATGTAGGCTCAGGTGGTCATCTCGTGGTCCTGGGATCGAGCCCAGCGTCAGGCTCCATGGTGAGCCTGTTTGGGGTCCTCCCTGTACCTGTCTCCCTGTTCTCCCCCAACTCATACATGTGTGCATGCTCTCTCTCTCTCTCTCAAAATAAGTAAATAATCTTAAAAAATGATTATTTTAATAATAGTTCATGCATAATAATAAAAATCCTCCAAATATAGTTTCACTTACAGGGTATAGGATTAGGTAAAGAAAATTTTAACATGTATGGCTTTTTTAAATCATAAGACTGTCAAATTAAAAGTGCACATTCATTGTTCTCCAAAATCCACAAATAAAATTAATAAGGTACATGAAGATACAATGTAATGTGGGAAACAATCATGTCACAGAAGAAAATGAGAGCTTGCCTTAGCCATTTATCTTGTGCTAGAGTCCTGTGGTATAAAATCTATGTTGTCCTAACTTTGAAGACTTGAGCTTAAAATACATTGACACTGAGGAATAACAAGATATATGTGTGTACTAAAATATATACATATATGCTTTATGCTCCTGAAAGGACAGTTTAGGTCCCATTCATTTGCTTTAGGCATGCTGACTTCATACACTAGGATAAAAAAAAATGCTAAATAATATATGGGATACAGTCAGCACACCCCACTTCAACCTTAGTCTTCAAAGTATTGCTCTGAGTTATGTTGCTTATTAGAGTATCAAGGGAAGAAGATTTTCAAAAGTGCCCACATAAATGCGTACACAAATCCTAAACTGTGTTAGTAATGGGGCCTTAGGAGCACAAAATGGATAATGGCACCACGGATGCCTATACACATATGTGGATGTTTGATTTAAAAACCACTGTTGGCTATTATTTCTAAAATCTAGTTGTACAGTGTCATTGGCCAATTACGCGGAGCATGGATTCAGTGCAGACACTATTTTAGACTAAATAAATTATAATAAATTTCTTACGTCTTTTACTTTATTAGCTTAAATCTTTTTGGATTCTTACTTGATGTAACAATTATTAGCATTGTAAACTTACATATGATTATTATTAGCATTGTAAATTTACATATGGTTTACAGATTGCTAATGTTTTCCTATGTTACATTCAGGTAAGTGAGATATTAATTCCGATTAAATGGACTATGGTAGATTGTCATTTTGCGGATTATGAGAGTGAGGATGTGACAAAATTTTCCGCTGAGATTTTTCTTTTTCTTTTCTTTGCTTTTAAAGGCTTCTAACATGCTGTAATGTATTTAAAGCCATCAAAGAACTTCAAAACTGAAATATTATTTTATGTATCATGAAATGTAATGATTTCCAGCAAATTTAAGAACACAATGTATTTTATAATCTATGAATAAGGAAAAGTTACATCTAATATTTCTATAAAAGCTACAGAATTATAACTTCATAATAGTAATTTCAAGATATGCAATTTTTCTTGCATACTCAAAGGAATAGAATTATCTTTGATGAAAGTAAAGTGCATTCATTCTCATGAAACATCGAATTTACTGTACATATCTCACGATGTTCTCTCATGGAGATAACAACAAAAAATATTCTATGTAGAGTAAGAAAAACCAGTTCTGGGATGTTGAGCTGTTATTCACAGTGGTTTCCTCAAAAATGCAAATTTTGAGTAGAAAAAAAAAATATATATACATATATACACATATATATATATATATATATATATATATATATATATATATATCGTGGCTACATTTTAATTACATTTGAAAGATTACTAATTGACCATAGAAGAATAAACTAAATATATAATTGATATAAATAAATATACGGAGGTTCCCATCATGGATCATTAGGGATTGTTTCCATTTAAAAACGTGCTCAACAAAGCTCTCTGATATTTGAAAAATATGTCCATCTTACTTCACAGGGCTACTCTTAAATGATACTGAGTTAATAGATGCAGACCATTTAGAGACCTCCAAAAGGAACAAAAGCATTTTAACCGTTTCAGTCTCCCTGTTTCATACACACCTGCAAAGCAAGACCCTATCTGTTTCGTGCTTGTCTACGCATGATCTAAGTTTTTAAAGCTGCTGTACATCTTTACTCCAATTTTACAAGTACAAAACTGGGGTCAGGCCGAGATATCTACATGATTTACTCGGTACTGAAAAGCCAGCCATAAGGCATGCTGAAGATTCGCATCAAAGCTCAGAATTTCCAAGCCGAGCACATTTTGTTCTTCCACCATAGTACCCTTGGATTCCTTTTACCAGTTCTGCAAACTCATACCTTCAGTCCTGGATGCTTTACTTCTGGCAGTTCCATCCTGCATCCTTCTTCAGAGGGCTGCTCCTTGGCTCCTGGAGCTGCCTCACCCAGAATTAGAGAGAGGAGACAGTGCCCTGGCAGGGTTGAAGGGTCACACCTTGTAAGGAAGCCTGAGGGATGACTCATAAAGGGTAATTCCTACTCAAGTCCTGCCCAGGGTCAGATTAAGGTGGAGACTTCATAAGAAGCTGGGCCCTTGACCCTGTCTTCTTCTACTTGATTCTGTTTGCCAGGCTTTATTGATTTCTCCCGCTGGAACTTCCTTTAAAAATCACTTGCACCTGGACCTTTATCCCAGGCTATCCTTTCAGAGAAGAAGAATCACCTGGAGAGACTGTTCAACACAGGTTCCTGAGTCACAGGTTTCTGGCCACAGAGTCAGTAGGTCCAGAAGGGAGACCTGAGAATGTGTACTTCTAACAAGCTCTGAGGTGATGATGATCTTAATGGTCTATCACTCACACTATGATCGTCCTTTGTAGAAAACCTAACCCAAGATAATTTCATAAAGAAGTGGTCTCTTACCTTCATTGTGAATCCCAGTCCCATCCTGTAAAGTTCTGGTTGAAACACGATGCGAGGGCCCTCACTCACAGTTTTATATGTGTCACTAAACACATTGAATTTTCCAGTAAGAGTATCATGCTTTCGATTTTAAAGAAATTCAATTTCAATTATTGAGATAAAAAGAATTGCCTTTTTCAGGCTAATAGTAGAAAATGAAAAGTGACTTTATAAAATTTAAAATATTTTCCCATTACGTGTTCTACCAGGTAATTATTTTTCTGTTCCAATTTTTATTACTCAATTATTCCAAAGAAGAATACCTAACTTCTCACTAGAAGGTTCTATATTATCATGAGCTACCCAGGGGTGTTGGGCTGACAGTAAGGCAGAAGGGAACTTTTGAACTCCACCCATTTATGGCTTGGATGAATGTCGGCATTTGACAAAAAAATGTGCAGCCATACACAGAATGATAGCATTCTTGGTTGCAATATATATCTTGTTAAAATCATTCATGTTGTCGGGGCGCCTGGGTGGCGCAGTCGGTTGAGCGTCCGACTTCAGCCAGGTCACGATCTCGCGGTCCGGGAGTTCGAGCCCCGCGTCAGGCTCTGGGCTGATGGAGCCTAGAGCCTGCTTCCGATTCTGTGTCTCCCTCTCTCTCTGCCCCTCCCCCGTTCATGCTCTGTCTCTCTCTGTCTCAAAATAAAAATAAAAACGTTAAAAAAAAATTAAAAATCATTCATGTTGCAATGAAAATTGATAGTGCATATTTTTGTGTGTGTTACTTATGTGGTACTATTTTTCTTATTACTGGAATAATAGTCCTTTAGAAAGGCATATGTCTTTAGAAAGACATACACACAACAACAAAAACAAAAATCAGTGACTTTTGCTAATAGGAAACAGACTTCAATATACATATTCAAAGTTAAAATGTTCAGTTGAGTTTTTTTTTTTTTTTTTACTGAAATGCCTAGGCCAAATGATTAGTTATCATTTCATTTTAATAAATCAATACCATACCTTGCCATAAATGTATTTGCATATAAAGCTGTCAAATCCTCATGGTAATTTCTCCTTCGAGGCATTTTTAAAACAAAAAAGTATTTCATTGTAGTTTACTTTCAACCTGTCTGTCTTTATAGAAGCACTGCTATGAAAAAATGTTATGACCACATAATAGCTTTTTAAAAGATACAGTCAGTTGACTATGAAACTTCCATTAAGAAACCTATCAGCTAAGGGGCTCCTGGGTGGCTCAGTCAGTTGAGTGTCTGACTTCAGCTCAGGTCATGATCTCACGGTTCGTGGGTTCAGGCCCAAGTTGGGCTCTGTGCTGACAGCTCAGAGCCTGGAGCCTGCTTCAGATTATGTGTTTCCCTCTCTCTTTGTCCCTCCTCCCCCTTGTAGAGCACTCTCTCTCTCTCTCAAAGATAAATAAACATCAAAAATTTAAAAAATAAAATAAACCTATTAGCTAAAAGATAGCCTAGTGTAGCCAGTGATATGAGCTTTATTTGAATAAATGCAGAAATTTATGACCTAAGGATTATAAATTTAACTTCAGATATATTCATACACTTGAAGCTGTCAATGTCAAGGTTCATATAAATGCTATCATTTGTTTAGGATAAGTAGAGTCAGTTAATTTATCAACATTCTTTTATCCATCTGGTATAATATCTCTACATATTACATATTGGTACAATCCATAGCAGGGTTCCATATACACACAAATAACTTACAAGAAATGAAGCAAATTATATTTTAAAAAAAAGAAAGAAAAACAGTAAAAACTTTACCTTAGTATTTCAATTTTTGTAAAAGTTGTGCCATATGACTCCTTTTCTGCTTCATTTAGAAATTCAAATGTGACATTGACATTTTATATCCTAAGAAGCAATATTTCATTTTTAGTACCGGTCAAGGGATAGTAATGATAGATTTATGGCTGTGCCAAGATCATTATATAGATAAAATTAAAGCAGAATCTCAAGAAATCCTTAGTCAGCTCTTCACATAGCCTGAACCTTACATCTTTGGAGGTGACTTTGATCTTAATTCCTGTCCAGGGCATCTCACATCACAGCTACATTTGTCTTATTTCTTATATAACATTTCAGCTTGGGGAAATTTTGCAAACCCTTTTTCGAAAAAAAAAAAAAAAAGAAAAAGAAAAAAAAGAAACCTGCCTTGAACTCCAGGGACAAATGAACCATTTGTTTCCATGTCCCATTTAGAGGCAAAGACCATGCCGAACACATCAAAGGAGACATAAGCAGCCAGAATAGCACAAGTTAGGAAATACGATGCTGTTGAAGCAGTGGTTGAAATATGTTTTCCCCTGAAACAACTTATTATTAACCATCTTGCAATTATATATCAGTCTTGATGGATAAGTACGTCTTATTTACAATATGTGTAATTTTGAAGTGATCCATAAATATTAAATAACAACTCTGTATTTTCTAAAAGTGCATTGTATGAGTGGGTATGTTTTCTGGAAAATAAAATGTAAATATATTGATCTGTTACAATGAAGTACAGGGGCGCCTGGGTAGCTCAGTCGGTTAAGTGTCTGACTTCAGCTCAGGTTATGATCTCAAACCCTGTGAATTCGAGCCCCGCGTCGGGCTCTGTGCTGACAGCTCAGAGCCTGGAGTCTGCTTCAGATTCTGTGTCTCCCCCTCTCTCTGCCCCTCCCCTGCTCATGCTCCATCTCTCTCTGTCTCAAAAATAAATAAAAACATTTAAAAAATTTAAAAAAAAGAATGAGGTACAAAAGTCAATAAATTATTCACACAAATTCACAAAGGAAAGCATTTCTGCTTACTTATAGGCTTATAGGTTTTTTTTTTTTGTATCATTAAAACAATCCAATGATGAAATGTGTGTATTATTAGGAAAATACTTATTCATTTTATATATGTATAAATGTGTGTATGTTTACCCATGCAATACAATACTGACAGATATATGTGTCACATAAAAACAGGTTGATTAAGCGTTCTGTACTTAAGGAGCTTATCAGTTAGCAACTATAATATGGCGTGTCAATAAAAAGACATGATTAAGTGGAAGAGTGATGATTGTCCTAAGATTTTCAAAAAAGAACAGGTATAAATCTTATTCTGTTACTATCTAAAGTGCTGATTTTCCTTATTTCTCTCCAGGGTCCTATTTATGATAAATACTTTATACCAGTGGTGGTTAAATTATTTGTAAAATATATACTAGTTGGGATGCATTTGTTGTTTGCAAGAAAGAAAAAATCATATGCAGTTGGAGGAGCTTATTTGTCATCAGACAAGAAGGGGTGTCAGCACCAGGGAGCTGGGGTTTCTCGTTCTGTAAAAGGACTAGAGTTTGGGATTGAAATGCTGATAGCTGGGGTTTAGCCCTCACTCACCATTCTCCTCTGTTTCTCCCCTGAATCTGCTTGTATCTTTCTTTCTCTTCCCTCTTTGCCCCCTCCTTGCCTCCATACTTTTCTGGAATAAATACAGTAGTTTTCCCTTATCCATGGAGAATACATTCTAAGACCCTCAAGGAATGCCTGAAACCACCGATAGATCAATAGATAGATAGATAGATAGATGATAGATAGATAATGCATAGATTATATAGTTTTTCTAAATATATATTATATATATTATATATATTTATATTTATAATATACATTTATATATTTATTATTTATATATAAATATATATTTATATTTGTAATATATATGTATAAATATATATATTTATGTATATAAATATATATATTTATGTGTGTGTATATATATATATATATATACCATTTCTTTCCTAAATATACATACCTATGATAAACTTTAATTTCAAGTAGGCACGGTAAAAGATGAACAGCAATACCTAATAATGAGTGAAATAATCATAACAATATGCTGTAATAAAAGTTTTGTGAATGTGGCCTCTTACCATACTGTATTCACCCTTCTTGTGATGATGTGGGATGATAAAATGTCTTCGTGATGAGATGAAGTGAGGTGAATGACGTAGACGTTGTGACATAGGGGGAAGCAACTGTTGACCTTCTGACTATTTCTCCAAAGGAGGATCATTTCCTTCAGGACTTCGGTTGAAGGCTGGTAACTGAGACCACGGGAAGAGAAGTCATGGATAAGGGGGTAGTACTGTATTGGAAAATATACCTATCGAAACTTTTTGAGAAAACGTAAATCTGTGTCTACATGATTTATCTGCTTTCAGGTACTCATATCAAGTCTGAACACCTGTACCTGGGATGGCAAGGAATTTAGATATTTAGATATTTGATATTTTAGTTAAATTGTTCCATTTATAAACTTCTACAAGCTTGTCTCCTTTTGATTCTACTTTTAATTTAGGTCATTTCGAACTTCATTTATTATTATTGCCATTACTATTTTTAGCTTAACAATAACATTTTATATAGTAATGGTATATACATTGTGCATAAGTCCAATTATACAGAAGAATATATAATGAGCCACACATTCTCCTCCCATGACCACTGCTAACCACTAAGTTCACTTGGCTAGAAGCAAACACTTAAAAACTTTTAATATCTTTCAACTATGCTATAGATTATTATGGACTGAATGTGTCCTCCCAAAATTCATATGTTGAAGCCTTTATCCTCACTGCGATGATATTTGGAGATGGGGTCTTTGGGAGATATTTAGGTTTAGATGAGGTCATGGAGGTGGGGTTCCCATGATGGGATAAGCTCTCTCTTTTTGATTTTTGCATAAAAGCAGTGAACCACTTATAGTATCCTGGTCCTTGACAGTTGTTAGTCATTTACAATTAAAGTCGAAAAGTTTACCTTATTGGGGTGCCTGGGTAGCTCAGTGAGTTAAGCATCTGACTCTTGATTTCAGCTCAGATCATGATCTTACTTATGAGTTCAAGTCCTGCATTGGGCTTTGTGCTGACAGTATGGAGCCTGCTTGGTATTCTATCTTTTCCTCTCTCTGCTTCTCCCCCATGTGCTTTCTGTCTCTTTCTCTCTCTTTCTCTCTCTCTCTCTCAGAAATAAATAAACTTAAAAAATTCTTTAAAAAAGGAAAAGAAAAGAAAAAGATGCCTTATAAATGTATAAGATGTCAACTCACTTTTTTTAATGCCTTTTGTGTTTCATCTTACAGGTAAATGATAATTAAGAAAAATCACCTGTCAACTTGCCATTCCATTTTAACCAATATCATTATCACCAACAACATTAAAATTAATACTACGTACCTATGTGATTCTTCATATTTGAATATGCCTCTAGGAATTAAGGGTAAGTAATTAAATGGGTATAGAGTGTCAAATTGCCCTTGAAGGAAGTTTTACTCTCATGAGAGATTGTATTTCCCAAACCTCCACCAGGACTCTGTGCTTTTTGATCTTTAGTAATAAATGAAAAATATCCATTACATATATTTTATTATGACTGAGGTTGAGAATCCTTTCGTATGTTTAAAAAGATGTCTTTATTTTCTCTTGTGATACCTGATCATATTGTCTTTTTTTCTATCATGCATTATTTTGTTTTGTACTATTTTTAATTTAAAGAAATTAGTTTTTTCCCTGTGACACATATGCATATATTTTCCCCTAGTTTGACATTTTTCTTTTGGATTTGTTAATAATAACTTTGAATTTTGCTATGAAAATGCATCTATACTTATTTTGAAGACTTCTGGAATTTTTTTTTATAAAGTCCTTCACAGCTCTAACAATATATGTATTTTTAAATGCAATCACATATTTCTTCCATTATTTCTAATTTTTTTAAGTTTATTTATTTATTTATTTTGAAAGAGAGAGAGAGTGCTTACATGATCTGGGGAGGGGCAGAGAAAGAGGGAGAGAGAGAGAATCCCAAGCAGATTTTTCACCATCAGTGAAGAGCCTGATGGGGGTCTCAGACCCACGAACCATGAGATCCTGACCTGAGCCGAAGTCAAGCACCAGACCCTTAACTGACTGAGCCATGAGGGCAGCCCCTCTTTTTTTATTTCTAATTTTAGCATTCAATAATTTCATTTAGTTGTTTGTTAATCAGAATAAAGCTTATTTTGTTGTAAGAGGTGAGGAAAGTTTCCATTTTATTTGTTTTTAATTAGTGAGGTTTGTTACAATATTGTCTTCTCTCTACTGATTTGAAATCATTTATTTCCATGTAGTTATTTCTACTTTTAGAGTTTTTATGTTCTATGAGTTTGATGTCAAGAATTCACATTTAAATATGTAATTTGTATGATATCTTTTGGGCCTAGTGTCCTTCATGACTTTCTTCTTCCTCCTCTACTTCCTCCATTTCTTCTCCTCCACATGATTATTACTTTTCCTCATTATTCTTAGTTTATTTATATTTTCCAAGACATTCAGAAGCAGTTTTCTGTTTTCCTCAGCCCCAGGAGTGTATTTATTAGGAAGAAATTAAATTCACACATTCAGACAAGATGCTTTTGGAAGTGCAAAAATTCATTTCTTGCTCACAGCTATATTTTGTTCTCTTTGTACCATTGCTGCAAAATCATTGTTTAATTTTTCTTTCAATATTTTCAAATATATCTTCAATCATACTGTCAGTACATTTTTGTTTTTACCTTATGCATTAAATGTTTGGTAGCCCAACTTTCTGGTCTGAGTTGTGGAAACATTCATAAACATAACCTATAAGAGTAGTGAATTTACTGTGTCCATACTTGGTGGAAATTCGTTTATATGTATTATTTCTTATTCTCCCAATAGTCAGTAATGTGTGGATTTCCCTGGTTTTGATTTCTGTACATCCTTCTTGGGGAATTAACTGGATGTGGCAATTGCTATTGGCCTAGTGCCTGGAGTAATCTTATGCGTCGGTCCAATATATGTGCAAATGTTTCTCTGCCCAACATTCCTAAGGTCTTTATTTCCTAGCACCTATACAGCCTTAAACCATAGCTACAAAATCCCCCCTCCCCCACTGAAAGATCCTATGGATTCTACCTACTTCTATTCTAATTGGTAGCCCCTGTTTCATCAATGTCTTTTAAACAAAACAAAACAATATTTTTTATTTCTATTTTTTCTTATATTTTTTAATGTTTATTTATTTTTGGAGAGAGAGAAACAGAGCATAAATGGGGGAAGGCAGAGAGAGAGGGAGACACAGAATCCGAAGGAGGCTTCAGGCTCCGAGCTGTCGGCACGGAGCCCGATGCGGGTTCAAAGTCACAAACTGTGAGACAATGACCTGAGCCGAAGTTGGACACTTAACCGACTGACCTACCCAGGTGCCCAGCAGAACAATATATTAAAGGTGGGGGGGGGTGTGACAAAATATAATCTTACCAATCAGTAATGGGTAAAGCTTTATAATGTCATTCATTGTGTATATTCAAATAGAAGCATTACTCACCAGAAAGGCTAGTGTCTGTGCAAATATTAAAATTTTATGATGATTGCTATATATACATGTTTTCAGCAAAAAAATCTTTTGCTAGTGAATTTATGCCATTAAAATGCCCTTAAGTAGAATGACTCTTTTGCTTGTCTGACATTTGAGATTTTGATTTAATGTATAATGTATTTTTATACATTTAATATACATATTATGTTATTTTTTATACATATTTTTATACATATGTATAAGATATTATACATATACATATAATACAATATTATACATATTTTTATATATTTAATAAACATATTATGATTTCATATAATGTACATATTGGAAAAAAAACTTGCTTTACCCATTTTTTATTCAGATTATTGCAAAAAGAAACCTAAAATATACATATTGTACTTAGTACGAATAAAACTTTGGAGACAATTTTAAAGGAATGCTTAATTAATTCACTTAAATTTAGCTTATAACTATTGTTCTTAACACCAATTTATTTCACAAAATTTAGATTGACAAGCTGATGGCTGACAGAATACGTTACACGTTGAATTTAACCTGATGGCCAAATATAACAGCAAGAGAGAGACTATCAATTGGGAGAGAACATGTGAGTAAATATTATTTCTGACAAGCTTTCACAAGCATGAAAACACATGAAACACGCTCAAGAGAATAATGCATACTTAGAGTGGATAGCTACATTAGGAAAATGAATGCAGGTTTTCTATTATGGACTATTTTCTTTCTTTTTTTTTTTATTACCGTTGACATTGATTCTAAGCTTTAAAATATTTTGTTCTATTATAAGCCAACACAAGTTCTCAGGAACAATTTAGCTGTATCACTGCAAAATTTGCTCTGAAAACTCATTTTAAATAAGAGAACACTCAATTCTGGGATAAAGTTGACCCCCCCCCCTAGTATTTAATAAAATGAAGTGAAAAACACAAAAATATATTTAAAATATTTTTTAAAGTTTATTCATGGGGCGCCTGGGTGGCTCAGTGGGTGGAGTGTCTGACTTCCGCTCAGGTCATGATCTCTCGGTCTGTGAGTTCTAGCCCCACATCGTGTAGGGTACTGTGCTGACAGCTCAGAGCCTGGAGCCTGCTTCGGATTCTGTGTCCCCCTCTCTCTCTGCCCCTCCCCTGCTCATGCTCTGTCTCTCTCTGTCAAAAATAAAAATAAACATTAAAAAAAATTTTTTTAAGTTTATTCGTTTATTTTGAGAGAGAGAGAGCAAGTCGGGGGGTGGGGGGGTGGAGGGGGGTCAGTGAGAGAAGGAGAGAGAATCCCAAGCAGGCTCCACACTGATAATGAGAGGCCCCACATGGAGCTCAATTCTAAAAACCATGAGATCATAACCTGAGCTCAAATCAAGAATGAGAAGCTTCAGTGACTGAGCCACTCGGGCACCCCTATATTAAAAATGTTTTTTAAAAGGAAAGAAAAAAAACTCACTAAGAAAACCAAGCAAGAGAAATGGAAGAGCCTCATTTTCAAAACATAAGGAGAAAAAAACAAACAAAAAAAAACCCAAAAAGATTTCATGGATTTGAGAGAATTAGCATAAGGTTTGAGGCATCTAACTACCACCTTTTATCAAGCTTGAAATTAATAATTTGGAAGTTTTTGAGAAATCTCACTAATATCCCCAAATATTATTGTAGGTGGGAGAAGTAATATAAAAGGAAAGTGAGTGGAATAATTATGCTTACCTTTTCCTCTACTGGTAGTAATGTAATAGAAATAATTTACTGGGGACAATTAAGTGAAACAAGGTATATATACACAACGATGAGTCAGAAATTTTATGTCCAATGCTATAGCTACAGATTATATACTATGAATGTCCCTCGAAGTGAGTAAATGATTGGGTTTGTAGCAAAGATGGGTTAATGTGTCAGTGAACTAGTGAAATTGCTCATCCCTCCACCTCCGAGTCACATGAAACAAACACAAAAAGTCATCATGTCAGGGAAATATTACTTTCTCAGTGAAACAAGCGGGTCTCTATACATCAAAGAATCACCAGCACAATTATCAAAACAAGAGGCAAACTCCACAAAGTGTCAGATTTTGAGCGAGATTAAATATGAAGGGGGGTAATGACTACACAAACAGAACCAGCAAACACAAGGGCACCTGGGTGGCTCAGTCAGTTAAGGGTCCGACTCTTGATTTCGGCTCAGGTCATCATCTCATGGTTTGGGAGTTCCAGCCTGTGTCAGGCTCCACGCTGACAGTTCGGAGACTGAAATTATTTCTCTCTCTTTCTCTCTCTACCCCTCTCCTTCTTTTTCTCTTAAAATACGTAAATAAGCTAAAACGAAACAAACAAACAAACAAACAAACAAAAAACACACTGAAAACAACCAGGAAAACACAAAACAAAATGCATCTAGACAGCAGGTCAAAGACAGCCAAAAACCTGTTCTAGAATAAAATATAACTGAAGAACAGGAAGAAGGTTCCCACAGCAGCACCCACGTATGGATCAAGTTAATAAGAAAAAGTGTCAAATGAGAGGAGAGATGAGAACTAACAATAAATAGAATGGCCTAAATGGTAGATAACAGATCTCAGAAAACAAGTTCAGTAACCAAGAAAGTTCAGCAACCAAGAACTAATTGCAGAAATCATAAAAACTTAAGAAACTTAAAAAACAGAATGCAGTGGAAAATCAAATCTCAAACAGAGATAAAGCTTGATATAAAGATAATTGTTATATAAAAGAAAATATATCAATATAGTATATATATATACACATATATATATGTAATTATTAAAAAAGATGATTGATAAAAAAAATAATGACCCTAAATTGGAAAAAAAATACATTAAATGAATAATACAAAAAAAAAAAAAAAAAAGAATACGTTGCATTCAATAATTCTTGGTTAGAAACGTCTCTTTTCTCAGGGCTCCTGGGTGGTTCAGTTGGTTAAACATCCAACTCTTGATCTTGGCTGAGGTCATTATCTCATGGTTCATGGGATCAAGCCCCACGTCAGGCTCTGTGCTGACAGAGCAGAACCTGTTTGGGATGCTCAGTCTTCCTCTCTTTCTGTCCTCCCCCTGCTCATATGCATGCTCCTGCTCTCTCTTTCTCAAAATAAATAAATAATGTTGAAAAAAAGAAGAAAAGAAAAGAAAAGAAAAGAAAAGAAAAGAAAAGAAAAGAAAGAGAGAAAGAAGAAAGGAAAAGATAAAGAGAGAAATGTTTTTCTTCTCTAACATACACTAGAAAATATGAAAACTCAAAGATAACTTTTTTTTAAAAAATTAGATAATTTGGGGATGCCTAGGTGTCTCAGTTCATTGAGCATCTGACTTTTGATTTTGGCTCAGGTCATGATCCCAGGGTGGTGGGATCGAGCCCTATATTGGGCTCTATGCTCAGGTTGGAGCCTGCTTAAAATTCTCTCTCTCCTTCTGCCCCTCTCCCCTGTTTGCACTCTCTCTCTCTCTTTTTCTCTCTCTCTCTCTCAAATTAAAGAAAAAAAATCGAATTAAAAATTAGATAAAATTTAAATTTTAAAGATTTGTTGTATTTTTAGAGAGAGAGAATCTCAGGCAGGCTTCATGATGACCACGGAGTTGGATGCAGGGCTTGAACCTACGACCCTGAGATCATGACCTGAGCCGAAATCAAGAGTCAGGTGCTCAAATGATTGAGCCACCCAGGCACCCCCAAAATTGGATAACTTTTTATTATATATTCAACTAGCCAAAAAAATCAAAGACATATCACACAGTGATGAAAAATCAGTCACGTACCAGAATTTTCTCTATAGTAGAAACACAGAAGGAAATAGTGTAATGACTAAAAACCTTTAACAACACATTTGTTAAACATTAAGTTTGCATGTATTCAGAGAAGAATACGTATCTATTTGAAGGTGGGCTAAGACAATGAAGAAACAAGATGTAAAACCTATGGTTAATGGTGGATACAGAATATTCCACTGAAAACCTGAGTTCTTCTTTTAAGTCCTTCTGGTGAAATGAAAGCCCATATCGAAAAATAATATATTGAATCAGTTACAGCAACTATGTATTATTCTCTATTGATTATAAAATTACATATAAAAAAAAAAGATGTGTTAAAAAGGGCCATGTCCTCTAACTTGAACTTTTTCTTCCCTTGTCTGACACTGTGCTATAAGTTTTTTCTTCAGATTTCTAGAAGCTATTTTTTTTTTTCCTGTCCAGCTGCTAAAACCACAGATTCCTAATAACATTTTGGGTTGATTTTTTGTTGTTGTTGTTTCCTGCTTCAGCTTCTTTCTGAAGGAAGTAGTTCTTTTTCTTTTTTTTTAACGTTTATTTATTTTTGAGACAGAGACAGAGCATGAACGGGGGAGGGTCAGAGACAGAGGGAGACACAGAATCTGAGCTATCAGCACAGAGCCTGATGCGGGGCTTGAACTCACGGACCACGAGATCATGACCTGAGCCGAAGTCGGTCACTTAACCGACTAAGCCACCCAGGTGCCCCCTGAAGGAAGTAGTTCTTAAGTGTGATTGTCTACAATTTAAAAATATTTTTTTTAAATAATGATAGATGATTTTACAAATGTTTTAACATTCAAAACAAAACCTCTATTGTTTACAATGAAAAAAAAATTATTTTGAGTAAGAGATACATGAAGATGGTGGGCATTTAAAATTTTTTTTAAACGTTATATTTATTTTTGAGACAGAGAGAGACAGACCATGAGCGGGGGAGAGGCAGAGAGAGAGGCAGACACAGAAGTGGAAGCAGGTTCCAGGCTCTGAGCTGTCAGCACAGAGCCCGACGCGGGCTCAAACTCACAGACTGCGAGATCATGATTTGAGCTGAAGTCGGATGCTCAACCGACTGAGCCACCCAGGTGCCCCTTTTTAATTTTTTTTTAAATGTTTATATTTAAGATTGTGGGCAGAAAACATTGTATAAGCAATGCTTCCAAAATTTGTCACAAGGATACCATATGGATGTTTGTTTCTATACCTGTACATGTTAAGTATATTAAGTGCATTTGCAAAGAAAATATTATTCTAAATCACTTGATAAAACCATTATAAGGTCATAAACAAAAATTAATCCCTATAATTAACCAAAGTCATATTTAATGCCATGTCCATGAATCACCCAAAATAATCTTACAAACAGTTACTCACCCCACAATGTGGAAAATTTAGCCTAAGGAATTGGGGTGGAGTTTGACCTCAGAGACACCTAACAGCTCTTTTCAGTAAACTGAATAGGATTTAATCTGTATATCTTTCCATTCTCTATTTCCTTGAAAGAGAAATGTAAAATGAATAGCAAAAGCTAACAGGAAGAGATACTACCTTACCATAAAAACCCTACAAGCTATCAAAGAGGGAGTCATCATTTTTTTTTCATATAAACCCTTATAACAACTACAAAGGACAACTCATATCCCACTTTATAGGTGAAGAAACTAGAGCTCCATATTACTATTTGCCTAGAGTTGCAAAGTTTAAATTGATAAAGCTCACAACAGAGTCGAGACTGTACTAATAGCAAGGACTAAATTTTTTTCCCTTCCTCTTCCCTCAGAGGTGATCCATAAAGTCTAGGCATAGAAGGAGGATAGATGGACGCCATTCCAAAGAAACTAGATCCAATAACCTTTTCAGATCCCTTCCCAACTGAAGATTGTATAGAAGAGTTGTAGGTCAGGAGCAACTCTATAAGAGTTGTTAAAGAAAGCCAAAAGACTAAAAACCAAAAGAAAGAAATAACTGTAGATGGCAGAAATATTATTTTATTCAACAGACCTTAGATAGGCAAATAGAGCCAACTACTGACTTCTCTACTTACAGTCTGGCTTTTGGGTTGAAGCTCCTGATAAACAGCTGTTCAACAATCCCATTATAACTCCGTGGTTACTACAGAAAACACGAGCAATGGCAGTACGTTTTTGCACATGATCTCTTTCATGCCATGTGCCATAAAATTCCAGAAGGCAACGTGCAGCATTTCCTTTGTTTTATAATTGTTCTTAACGTTAATCATGGTCATCAATATTGCCCCCTTGAACTGCTTCTGTATCCATTATCAGTGCTTCTACATTTCTGCCAAGGTACTTATGTTTGACACATTGGTCTCATTGGTGTTGAGCTAATTCATTGGGTCTCCTTTTGACAACCCTGAATTCATCAGAGGCCTGGTAATCAATCACCATAACGCTACCTTTTTAAGCAGTGCCACCCAGCATGTGAATATGAAATTGATTTTTAAGTAGACTACTTGCATTTCAGGCAATCGCTTCTAAGTCTGAAATTTGCAATATATGCTAACTTTTTTTGTACACATCTAATTATTTTTGTCTGTTTCTTTTAAATCAAATGTCAGTTTATCCATGAATCTGGGGTGCTGACATTAGGAGGGAGGATACACTGTGTTGTAATGTCATAAGACATAGTCTTGTACATAGAAATAAATGAGCTTATTGAGTGACATGGCTTAGAGGTGAAGCCAAAAACCACACAAAGCCAGTGTATTTGGTCAAACCAGAAAGCAAAATGAAACAGTGAGTTCCAACACTACCTTAATGTTTCCAGCTCCATCTAATGTCATTCTGCTAGTCACTGAATAAGGACGCATTCTGTGTGCCCTACAATATTAGGACTCACCACTAATCTGACACCAAAGAAGGAAAAACTGAATACAAACAATCAAGTAACTGAAAATAATAACCAAACCAGGTTGTTAACATGACTCGGCCATGTTAAATTTACCATGTTTAAGCTTTCATTCATAATTTAACAAAAATCAATGTTCAAAAATATGTTATGATGGTGGTACAATTTGGACAAACAATAAATACAATGGTAATTGGATGTGTTGAATGTTTTCATATTGCATTATGTTAAATTTTAAATATTTTACTGCTTTTCAAACTAGAAGCTAATGAAGCTTCTTGTTATAACATTTTTTTCTTGATAAGGACTGATAATATTTATGTCTATATCTATAATTTACATCTACTAACAACAAAATAAAACTGATGATTTTTATATTTGACGGGAGCTGAAAAAGCTCTTAGATAAAAAGTCTATCCACATGTGTTTGGTTACCGTGTATTCTAGCTACCTCCACTTCTGGTTTTTTGCAGTCTCGTGCACTTGAAAGAGCCTTATTATTACGTTTTCCTGACAGCTGAGGGTAGAGTATGTGACACCAGATTTTGAGCAAAAGTAAAATATTCTATCCTCTATCAGTCTCAGTATGAAATTGTATGTCATTAGAGCATTATTAAAAGTGATCTGAGTTTTGCTGTCCAAGAACATGGAATGCTTTTCTAATCCCTGCCTTCTTTTATGTTTTTCACCAAACCTTTATAATTTTATGACATAAAGGATTGAACAATAGATGCATTCCTATATACTGGCCATTTTCTATCTCCTGGTTTATAAAATACAATGAATTTTGTATAGCCATCTTATTTACATTTGGTAAGTGTAACTTTTTGCTAATTTTCAAGTATTTACTTTGACTTTAAACTATGTCATTTGCTTTGCCATTTGTCCAATCACCAATGTAATATTTTCAAATAATGAAAGTTTAGTATCTTCCTTTTTAATAGTTCTTTTTTTTGCTTATTTATGTATTTATTTATTTATTTTCTAATTTTTTGCATTGGCATGTTTCCTTTAGAATGTTGTACAGAAGTAGGAATAGCAGATTGCCTTGACATGTTCCCCCATTTAAAAAATATGCTTTCAGCATTTTAACTTTACAACTTCTTTTTGACCTAGTACCAGTAAATATAATTTATCAAGTAAAGGATTTATTTTATCCTCTTCCAAGTTTGGTAATGGTTATTTTCATAAATGATTATTGAGCTTTATTTATTTTTTATGTTATGGAAATTATAAGATATTATCTCATATTAAAATACTTTGAAAGATTTTCTATCGTGATGAAAACTTGCATTTCTGAAATATCTAACAATTAATATTAGTTAAGTTCTTTATCTGCTTCAGATTATTGCATCTATGGTTATGATCTGGGAATTAAGTAATTTCTGACTGGGATCAGAAACCCAGGTTATTAATCGCTGCCTCATGGTGCCTCTCCATTAGCCAAACGTCACACTAGTATGTGTGCACCAGGAGATATTTGTCTGGCATATAGATATATGTGTATATATAATGTTACATTTTATATCATTATATATCACAGTATATATATTACATACTGTATAATATATTATAATGACATAATATAATAGATATTATAATGCATACATTATTTTTACTTTATATTACTGAAATCAGTACAACGATAAGTCAAGAGGTAATGAATAAATCAAATGCTTATTATAAATATATGTCATATTTCCACACATTAAAAAACAAACCCCTATATATTTACATCTATGCATACATTTACCTCTATACCTGCACCTTCATGTATGTATATATGTATCTATCTATCTTCTTATCTATCTATGTGTATATTAGCATGGGTATAACGATACAGAAAAAAATAAAAATATAGATGATCATGGCAATGGAAATATAAGCATTCATGTATAAATACCATAATATAAATATAAATATGTATTTATACATAGTATACATATAAATGCATATTAAAACCAGAATCCTGGGTGCCTGAGTGGCTCAGTTGGTTAAGCAACCAGCTCTGGATGTGGGCTCAGGTCATGATCTCACAGTTCATGGGATGGAGCCCTGGGGGGGCTCTGCACTAACAGCCTAGAGCCTACTTGGGATTCTCTCTCTCTCTGCCCCTCCTCATTTGTGTACCTGCTCTCTCTCTCTCTCAAAATAAATAAATAAACATTAAATAAATAAATAAAGTCAAAAAGAATCCTGTTGTTTGTCCTTGGAGAAGGGAGTAACAGAGTGAAGCAGGGAAAGCTGACAAAAGAACTGTAATTTTAAGTTTATTTATTTATTTTGAAAGAGACAGAGACAACATGAGTGTGGTGGGGGGCAGAGAAAGAGGGAGAGACCAAATCCCAAGCAGGCTCTGTGCTGCCAGCACATATATTTTATATACATATATATATATATATAATATATATTATATATATAGTTGTTATTATATATATAATATATATTATATATTATATGTATTTTTAATTTTATGTGTGTGTATACAAATATACAAAGCAAAAAATCAAAAAGATGATTAATGACAATACTGGGTAAACAATGAGTGTATGGATGTATTCACTTAAGTTTCAAAAGCATATATTTTCAATACGGTTATAAAATAGAATATGAAACCTGAACTTCTGAGATAATTGATGTAGTTTTATCTGTCTGCCATTGGTTAATAACCTCTGAGCTGTGATTTTATCTCAATGTCAAGAATAAAAAGGTTGATAATTTAGACATCTTAAAAATTAACAAGGCAATTATTGAATTGTCTCAAGATAACTGTGTGTAAATTGACCATGTTACAGTTTAATGCATTTATATTTCCTGGCTTCTTGTACCATCCTTGAAATGCTGAAAAGAAATGCTTTCAAATTAATGAAATCATAGTTTCTTCCCTGACTCAATCTATTCTCCTTTCTCGTGGATACAATAGAGGTTTATCCTGGCTTTAATTTAATTTAGACTGAATTTAAATTTAGATTAATTTAGACTCCTAATTTAGGTTTTTTGGTTTGGGGATTGAAAGAAAAAAGTAGAAGTGTTTTTTCTTTGCATTCTTATTCTATACATTAGTATCCGACTCCTTTGGCAAGAAGTATCACAGCCTCCTAGAAGCTGCAGCTGGATTTTTTTTTTTTCCCCTATTTCTCCGTGTTACAGCAAAGGACAACTGCAAGGAATTTAAAGGAAAAAGAAGAAAGGAGGGGACACTGAAGGTGCGTCTCGGGATAAATGGCTGAGTCACTGAAACTGAAGTCAGTGATGAATTCTTTGCCTCACATCATTTCCATTTTAATCTGCCTGAATACAAATAAAACACCGAAATAGAACATGTTCTAGAGAATATGTATGTGGATATTTTATTTCTCGTCAGTTGAATTTAATTCTATTTACGGTTTAAAAATTCCACCTGAAACATGTAGAGGAGTGATAATAGCAAAGTGGTCACTAACTTGCTGATGAGCTACATTCTCATATTCTTCTGCTTCATTTGCAAGTTCTGCAGAATGAATTCTATTCCCTGACAGGTCACTTGTCATTCTTTCCCATTTTATTAGAATACAGAACACTTCACCTGAGCGGCAGGAATAATGCAGCTATCTTATTTTATGTTACTTCTTGGTAGTTTATATGTCAAAGATCTAATCTACAATAAATTTTAATATGTCATTCTTTTAATGACAAAGGGCTACCTCATGAGCATTAATATAGCTGCAGCTAGTAATTGTGGGGCACTGGGTTTAAATGGGGAGCCAAGAGATGTGAACTGAAACAGTAATATCACTACAGATCGGTAATCATAGACAGTATACACTGTTCATCCTCAGATTTAATTTCAATCAGCAAGAGTGGAGCTTCATAAAAATCACACCTTAGAGATAGGTGAACTCTGATAATAACATAATATAATCTTTTCATCTAATAAATAAGATTTCTATAAAAGGTTATTAACCTTCCCAAGACCATTTGCATAGCCATCTATGGTAATATACCATAATGCATAATATATTTATTTTACAATATCCACATTTACATAATGGTATACTTAACAATAAAGTACATTTAACTGTATAATGCTTCACTTTTCTTAGCCCTTGAGGAGACACTTGCTTTTGGGTGGACTTTCTGTCATTGTCAAAACCAACTTGGAAAGTAAAATTGCCAGTTAAAGCATACGACATGCAGTTAAGTTCAAATTTCAGATAATCAACGACTCATTTTAGAGCAAGTATACCCCATATAGTACAATATTTGTGAGATACATATGCAAAAAAAAATATTACCCATATATCTAAAATTCAAATTTAACTGAGTTATTTTTATTTATTTATTTTTATTTATTTATTTATTTATTTATTTTTTTAACGTTTATTTATTTTTGAGACAGAGAGAGACAGAGCATGAACGGAGGAGGGTCAGAGAGAGAGGGAGACACAGAGTCTGAAACAGGCTCCAGGTTCTGAGCTGTCAGCACAGAGCCCGACGCAGGGCTCGAACTCACAGACCGCGAGATCATGACCTGAGCCCAAGTCGGCCGCTTAACCGACTGAGCCACCCAGGCGCCCCTATTTTTATTTTTTTAATCTGGCAACCCTTCCTCCAATCTCCAGCTACCTTTAGACTCAAAAAAACCAGAATAAAAATCTCTTAGTTCACAGGATAGTTTGTAGGTTTTTATTAATTTGTAGTTTCTTATGCATCACAACACTAATCCTTTTACCGCTTTTGTATCATGAATATATCCATCTATATAGTAACTTTTCTTCCACTTACTTTAAGTTATGTTTGAGGAACAGTGTTTCATATATGAATGCAGTCCAAGTTTGTTAGTCATTTATTTTATACTTAATAATATTTGTGTCTCATTCTTCCCTTTTCCAAAGTTTTAAGAATTTTTTTTATTTTTTTAAAGTATTTTTTTTAACGTTTATTTATTTTTGAGACAGAGAGAGACAGAGCATGAACGGGGAATGGTCAGATAGAGGGAGACACAGAATCGGAAACAGGCTCCAGGTTCTGAGCTGTCAGCACAGAGCCTGACGCGGGGCTCGAACTCACGGACGGCGAGATCATGACCTGAGCTGAAGTCGGACGCTTAACTGACTGAGCCACCCAGGCGCCCCACCAAAATTTTAAGAATTTACATATACAGTAAAGCCTTGAATTGTGAGTAACTCGTTCTGCAAGTGCTCCACAAGACAAGCAAACATTTCTAATAAATTTTACTTGATAAATGAGCAATGTCTTGCAATATGAGTAGCACGTGTTACCAAAAATCACTTGATCACAACTGAGACGATGGTTCTGGAAATTCGCTTTGATATAAGAATGCTTTGGATGACAAGCAGGTTTCTAGAACAAATTATGCTCGCAAACCAGGGTTTTGATGTATTTTTTACCAGAAATTTGAAGGTTTCGTTTTTAAAATTTAAGTCATAATCCACATGGCACTGATTTCTGTAAAGAGTTTGAGATAGAAACTTATTTTTTTTTATTTTACATAAAATAATAATATTTCCTAGGTTGCATCTCCATTGCAGTGATGCACCACTTCTGTTGTTGAGCCACAGACTCACATGTGCACAAGGGTGATTGTAAGCTGTGTGTTTCGTGCAAGTTTAGTTCTCCTGTAGAGAACTGTCCTGCTCCCAGATTTAAGCCACACCTGAGATATGACACTATGGAAAGAAATCCTTCCATCAAAAAACCTTCACATAAACTGAAATATTTATCCAAGACAACTTTAGAGCGGGAGGCAGGAAATGTTTCCTTCTCTAAGGCTTCAAAGGCAGTCAGACCTGGATGAAGACGTAAAAAGGATAGGAGATATATGAGGTAAAACTGTTTTGCTGAAATATAATTATTTGATCGTGTAAGCGTAAATAGCAGGTAGTGGACAAAATCATGCCTGCATACAGCTTAATGTTGTCCATAGCTACTGTCGTGTCCATCAGAACTGCAACCATCTGATTTGGGGTGGGAAAACAGTCCACCCCAAATATGTCATCACTTAAATTTCGAGGAAGAAGTCGATCATACTAGGCCAAAGAATAATCATTCAAACAGCCAGCTTCTAAGTTTCAGTACGAGAATAGGTGTTAGAAGTTCACACAATGAAATGTAAGATATGTCCGCAGGACAAATAGCCATTGAAAAAAGTGCAGGGAATGTTCAGCTTCCCACAATGTAGTGAACATGGCCCCAAATGTCTTTTGATGACGGGCGTTGTGTCTGGAAGCAATTATTTCCTCATCTTTGAATCTTCCAATAACCCATCTCCGGTGGTGCAGATTAAGCAACTCAGCAAAATCAATCTTGTTGGAAGAGAGAAGCCACAGCCTTGATCTTTCTTGGGAAGCAAGGTTAAGAATGTAGTACCCATTGGGGCGCCTGGGTGGCACAGTCGGTTAAACGTCCGACTTCAGCCAGGTCACGATCTTGCGGTCCGTGAGTTCGAGCCCCGCATCAGGCTCTGGGCTGATGGCTCAGAGCCTGGAGCCTGCTTCCGATTCTGTGTCTCCCTCTCTCTCTGCCCCTCCCCCGTTCATGCTCTGTCTCTCTCTGTCCCAAAAATAAATAAACGTTGAAAAAAAAAATTTTTTAAAAAGAATGTAGTACCCATTGGAGCTCCTGGGTGGCTCGGTCAGTTGAGTGTCTGACCTTGGCTCAGGTCATGATCTCCTGGTTCATGAATTTGAGTCCAGCATTGGGCTCTGTGCTGTCAGCGAAGAGCCAGCTTCCAATCCTCTGTCTCCCTCTCTCTCTCTGCTTCTCAGCGGCTCATGCTCTCTCTCCCTCAAAAAATAAATAAACAAAAACAACAACAACGACAAAAAAGAATGCAGTACTTGCCGCATCCCTTAAAAAAAAAAAGAAACTAAAATATACTAAATAGTAAAATTTAGAAATGTGGGGAGAAATCAGAGATATAAAGTAATCTAGCAGTGGCAGATGACATATTTAGCTCTCTCAATGGGTGTTATGCTTAAGGAAGAAAATAACTGGTTACTTCGGACGTAAGAAGCCTAGAAATAATTCACAGATACCTTGCACTATTTCCTGTGGTAACAAGTTTTAAACTTGCCTTCAGATTTCTGGTAGAATTGATGCTTCCAAAGAAGACATGCATATTCAGACTCCCAAAGGCCTATGATTATATACCACAAATTTAGAAAAGTGCCATAAACAGCTATTGAGCACCGAATTTAGTCTTTTATTTATTTCAACTGCTTCAGGATTACTTTTTTTTTTTTTAATAATTTTTTTTTTCAACGTTTATTTATTTTTGGGA
Organism: Prionailurus bengalensis; assembly: GCF_016509475.1. Lineage (NCBI taxonomy): Eukaryota > Metazoa > Chordata > Mammalia > Carnivora > Felidae > Prionailurus > Prionailurus bengalensis. Next base: position 225,498,577 of record NC_057343.1, read on the forward strand.
CAGAGAGAGACAGAGCATGAACGGGGGAGGGGCAGAGAGAGAGGGAGACACAGAATTGGAAACAGGATCCAGGCTCTGAGCCATCAGCCCAGAGCCTGACACGGGGCTCGAACTCACAGACCGCGAGATCGTGACCTGGCTGAAGTCGGACGCTTAACCAACTGCGCCACCCAGGCGCCCCATCTTCAGGATTACTTTTAATTGGAGGTTAACACGGAGGCCAAAAAGACAGAATGAAGCTTTTCAATCTTCATCAAGAATCACTATGCGCAAGCAAAAAAAAAAGAGAGAACAATAGAAAATTGGATTGATCCAAATTTAAATGTTTGTGTCTTAAAAAATGCCATAAACAACATGCAGGTACAGCCCACAAAACTGAAGAAAATGTATGTAAATAATATGTCTGATAAGGGACTTGCATCTAGACTATATTACAAAAACATAATTCAGTAGAAAAAAGACAATCCAATTAAAAATAGACAAAGAGGGGCCCCTGGGTGGCTCAGTCGGTTAAGCATCCGACTTCGGCTCAGGTCATGATCTCGTGGTATGTGGGTTCGAGCCCCGCGTCGGGCTCTGTGCTGACTGCTCAGAGCCTGGATCCTGTTTCAGATTCTGTGTCTCCCTCTCTCTCTGACCCTCCCCCATTCATGCTCTGTCTCTCTCTGTCTCAAAAATAAATAAACGTTAAAAAAAATTAAAAAAAAATAGACAAAGAATTTGATTAGACATTTCTCCAAATAAGATATACAAATAACCTGTAAGCACATGAAAAGACACCTACATCATTAGTCATTAGACAAACACAAATCAAAACCATAATGAGTTATTCCTTGACACTCACCAGGACAGTTATAATCAAAGGCACAGATATCAGGGTGCCTGGGTGGCTCAGAGAGTTGAGTGTATTTGATTTTGACTCAGGTGATGATCTCATGTTCACGAGATGGAATCTAGAATTGGGCTCCATGCTGGGCGTGAAGCCTGCTTAAGATCTGTCTCTCTCTTTCTCCCTTTGCTTCTCTCCTTCTCCTTCACACAGGAGGCTTCTCTCTCTCTCTCTCTCTCTGTCTCTCTCTCTCTCTCCCTCCCTCTCTCTTTCTCAAACAAAACAAAACAAAACAAAACAAAACAAAACAAATATAAGAAACGCTGATGATGTGAAGAACTCAGAACCTTCCTACATTGCTGATGGGAATGTGAAATGGTTAAGACACTCTGGTACCCTCTGGCAGTTTCTCCAAGTTTAAACAAAGATTACCATATAACTAAGAAAAATGAAAACATATGTCTGCACTAAAAAAACATGTACACAAATATTCATAACAGTGTTGTTTGAAATAGTTTAAAAAATGGAAACAATCCAAATGCACACCAGCTGATGAAAGAATAAATAAAATGTGTATATCTATGTAATAGAATGGTATTTAACAATAAAAAGGAAGAAAGTATGAAGCATGCTACAACATAGATGTACTTGGAAAACATTATACCAAATTAAAGAAGCCACTGTTAAAGAGGAAACTACCAACCCAGTGTGAAATCACTTGCCCCCAGGACAGCAAACCATGACTTAATTGTGATTTCAACCTCTTCAGGAGTGGAATTTTAAGCCAATCAGTCTGGGATTTTCTGGTAATCACCAATAAGGTAGTCTGGCACAGGGTCCTTCTATCACAAAAGAGAATTAATTTGCATGATAAGATGCCCCTATGGGAAGATTACCTGGCTGAAATCAATTAAAAAAAAAAAAAAAAAACATTTTTGCCAGTAACTCTTGCCCCAACCTCCTTCCTGTAAAAACCTTCCATTTTGTACAACTCCTCAGAGCTTCCCGCTACTTGCTAGATGGGTTGCTGTCTGATTTAAGTACTGTTTAATAAAGCCAATTAGATCTTTAAATTTACTTGGTTGCATTTTGGTTTTTTTTAACACAGTCATAGAAGACCACATACTGTATAATTCCATTTATATGAAAGATCCAGAATAGACAAATCTATAGAGACACAAAGTAGATTAATGGTTGGCTGCAGGGTGGGGTTGAGAGAAACAGGAGTGATAATGGGCCTAGGATAATTTTGGGAGGGGGTGGTGATGAAATGTTTTATAGTTGATGGTGGTAATGCTTACACAACTCTATGAATATATGAAAAACTATTGAATTTACATTCCAAATGGGTGAATTTTATGCTATGTGAATTCTATGTCAATAAATGAGTTATAGGGTGAATTCTATGTTAATAAATGAGTTACAGAGTTGTCCTGTATAGGGTCACCATAGGCCCATCAGCAGTGCCCAGAGGTTCAGTGGCGCCCAGAGGCAGAGCCTGTAGGATTATCTCCTTCAACTGGGAAATAAGCATTCTCAGTAACACCCCATTCAGTTGCAGCAAGAGTGTAGCCTGGATTCATGATGAGAACTGGCCCCATTCATTTCAGGGAATAATACCCTGTGACAAAGGAGTAACACATTCAAATTCTCTTGGAGGGCAAGCTAGAACGTTGGGAACCTATCTTCATTGAGTGAGGGAGATCTGTCAAGTCTGGTTTAGGATCAGGGTGGAGAGAAAGAGATGAGCCATTGTTTTCCAAGGTTAAATAAAAAAAAAATTGCAATTAAAACAGTCTAAATAAAGACACTCTCTAAATGTGTAATCAGGTAACAGTGAATATAGGAGAAGGAGTTCAGAAAGGGATGAGGAAGACAAAGTACCACCTGAGATAGGGGATTTTAACCACCAAGATAATATATGGGATGCCTGTGGCTTTGGCTTTGGATTGAGACAAAAGTGATTTAAAAAGGAACTGAAAGTCAAAAGTCCATTAAAAACAAACACGAGAACGAACAAACAGGAAATCCCCAGGAAGTACAGAATTAGCATGCGAGTTTGTCCGAGACAGAGACAAAGAGCTAACAAGATCTGCAGAAAGGGACAAGGAGAGGCCAAAGCCAGTCTGAAGACCCATGCACCTTACAAGCCACAGAAGAAAGAGTCCTGGACTCTGGCAGGGGGCTGTGCTGTCCCAGGAGGAGCTGCCAGCCCTGGAGGCGAACCTGAGGAGGTCAACCTGGGGGCTGCAGGTGTCCAGCACTGAGAACAACAGCCTGGGTCAAGTTGGAGAAATGGTTACAACTCTTTTATCAAGTAGAAGCATTCCTCCCAGCACCTTCAATAATAATTTCCATAGTTAATTCAGCTTTCAGGTGGTTCTTCTTCAGTTCGATATTTTGCAGTAACAAAAAATCCTTTACTATAGCAAAACAAATAGGCAACTGAATGGTAACTTGGCTTCTGGAGTGGCAATATCTCATGTGCTGAAGTCTTAACTACTTTAAATAGGTTCATCCTGCTAGTGTCATAGCGATTTTCTCAAGAGCTGTAGGAACTCAAAGTGGTTTTGTCTGAGTTTATTGCTGAATTCATCTAAAGAGAAAAAAAAGTGTTGGAGCAAAGTGTTTCATTTCTGATACATTCTACACAATGTAAAAAAAAAAAAACAAAAACTTTTTTGGTTTAAATGTTCATTGATGGATTAAATTATTCTTAGAATGGCTGTATAAGCTGAAATATTATATCATCAACTATTTTTAAATGAAGTTACAGGAGGAGCGACAGCAAAGGAGCATAAACTAGAATTTTAAATGAATGAGAATGTATATTTGCACCTTTTTCTTTCCCACGTTTATGAATATTTGTGAATCAGAAGTTGAGTAGTAAAATGTCTGCCTCCCTTTTCCTTTAATGGCAACAATATGAATTTCCTCATGTTAGCTAAATGCCACTCTAGATGTAAGGATAAAAAGGGATGGAGAAGGGAAAGAAGAAAAAAGAAGGAAGGCAAAAATAAGTAAACGAAAGCCACCTTTCCCACTGCTTTAAAGAGACTCATAAAGAAATTCTATGGTGCTCTTCAGCATTTCTTTCTCTCACATCCTTGTTCCTATTCACCTGACACGTATGAAGCCATATTGCAATGAAATTCAACTCGAATAGAAACTTCCTCACTGTTACCATTCTATAAGCTTACAAATGTTGAAACTATGCGGATCAGCTTCTATATTACTAAAGAAAACAATTTGATATTTTATAAACATAATTACAAGCATTTTAGAGCCTGTGTAATCAGGTCACCCATGCATAGCTGAGCGGTGTTATTCATACTCACAAAACAGATAAGCAGCATATTCATAAGCCTCAATGAGAGGTATCCTCCAACATTTTAAGGAGTCTACTCAAATTTCAAAATTCTATAAACAGCATTTATTTACAGGGACTGGGAAATATTTTGTATTTTTCAGTGAGCCTCCATTGAGTATAGCATAATAAAGAGAGGTATGGACCAAGGGCAGTTAAATTTGTTCTTTAAAAATAAAGTGATAATAAATTTGGAGTTGCCTACTGATACCACCTGTAAGGTGGTAAGAAGATGCATCTGGAGACAAAGATCAAGAGAAAGATGACAGAAACAATAAAATAAAATATATATATATTATAACTACTTTAGGCAGGAAGCAGTAACTCATTGCAGAAAATGCCAATGAATTTCTAGAACAGTGTGGTATAATCACATTCTGATAAATCAAAATCCTGAGTAAATAAATGTACATTACGTGCAAGATTTTGTGGCGCAAGAGAGTTGAGGCAGAGAGCAGGATGACAGCTCAGTGCCTACAGCTTGGATAGGAGGTCTTTAGAATAAATCCTTGAGTGCCACTCTTTCCTAACGTCTACATTTCCAAGGTGGGTTCAAACACATATCCAGCAGGCTGGAGAAGAAATGATGGCAAAGCATTCTTGATCCTCTATTTAATTCCAGAAGCTTTCCTCCAAGTTTGGCTCTTTTTTATTGGAGATGTATATAAATAACATAAAGATCGGTTGTGTGACAAAGTTATTGCATTTGTTTACAGAAGAAGTTGTTCAAGATGTGTGTGTGTGTGTGTGTGTGTGTGTGTCTTTAGTATTACAGTGTAGTGACACAAAAGACTTACAATAAAACCTGGCTCTTAGCAACAGTCCATGAACTAAAGTAAAGATAAATTCCGGTTGCCCTAATATGAATTTCTCACTCAACAAAAACAGTACCTGAATTCTTCAACCCATGGCCCTCCTTACCAATAGGCTAAGCCGTCAACGGTTGATTGCCATTATGGAAGACAGCTAATGCTGTGAGGGAACGGTGGTTCTATTACTAGATGACAAGTCACGTATGTAGCAGCAAAGGGAGTCAAACTTTTAGGGAAAAAGCAGTGGGGCCAGAGTGTGGGTTGTCAAGGCTTTTTGTGAAGTCATTTCAGGTCTTAAGGGAAAAACTTTGCACATGATTACACAACCTATTCCCATTTTATATGAAATTTTCTGGGTCTTGCCACAACTTGGAAAACAATGATTCCATTGCAGGATACACAGCTGAACAAGCAAGCGTATCCTTTGTTAAGATAGTCTGTCTCTACCAGGGGCCAGGAATGGTCTAGAAATGACTGCTAACTCTTATGTGTGTATTTAGTGCCTGCAGAAAGTCTTTGTCCAAAGCCCAGAGACCAGAAATGACTAGTAGAATCTTACTGCCAAAGCTTAACACTTGATATTAAAGCATCTGTTACTTCAGAACACCCGAGGGAAAAGTAGCCTATTTTAAAGACTTCTTTCTGGCTGCTTAAATTGTATTTAAACTTTCTTCTTATAGGAAACCTCATTTAAGTTAACTGTAAGTTAGAAAATTTTGTATAGCTCTACTTTAATAGAGCCCCCTGGTGTGTAATAGACTTCTTGCAATATCCAAGGTGTCTGATTATCTACTGGGCTTCCTTATTTATAATTAGCAGTGAGGGGGTGGGGGGAAGCCATCAAAATGAAAAAAAAAAAAGTTCTGAAAGTATCATGGAAGACATAATCCAAATGTATAATTGTCCCCTCTTCAGGTTTTCTTTTCCTTTGAAATTCTTCCAATTAATGTGACACTCCTGGCCTTAAGCTCCCCTTTCACATTCTTTCCTGGAAAGTTGAGTGACTTGACTTCACTGGAAAATCTTAGAAAAATAAAATGAGTATTCCTGACTCATAAATTAAACAAACAAACAAACAAACAAAAAAAAAAAAAAAACAAGAGGCCTATTAGAACATTTTAGGTGCGAGACAATCCTCATCCTCTTTTTAAAATAATTATTGAAAACTGAATGATAATCATGATTATCTCCTTTGAATGTAGTTATAAGCATGAAAATTGTAAAAGGATATTTGAGAGTAATCAAATAGGCATAATCAACCAAAAATTCATTCAGAATTATGACTATGATGGGAAAAATAATCAACTCGTCCTTCATTCAAGAAATATTTACCTATGGTCTCCTGTGTGCTACCTTTTACTCACAATACCGGGAATACAGCTACTGATGAAATGGAACGTATATTCTATTAGTAAGGGACAGTAAAGAAAATGAACGTACACATTTTAACATACGAGGTACTGATAAGCACTATTCATAAGTATAAAATAGTAAAGAGATAAACGCAGGATTAAGATATTAGAGCAAAGACCAAATGTGTTGTGGAGATGAAGCCATATATTGGGAGTAGGGAGCGAGGCCCAGAGAAGAAACATTAGCGAAAACATGCTTTTCCTGTGTAAAGACTATCCTGGAAGCCGATGTAGCCACAGCAAAGGGAACAGAGGAAGGTGACAGGAGCTACATATGTCAGCACAGCGACTGGGGCGACACTCAAAATACTCTTGTGTGGCGCTAAATCACCATTTATTAAATCGCTTACTATTGTTTTTTTTTAAATTTTGTAACATGTTGTTGAGCATTGGTTGAAAGCAGAGGATCTCATTCTAAACCAAAGGTGGTTTTGCTTTGCTTTGTCTCGTTGTTTTGTTTTGAAGGTCACTAAAGGAATTCCTTCTGCAATATCCTTCTGGCCACTTAATTAATTTTAAAACTGTACAAGTAACATGTGTGGAAATACTGCATGGAGCAAAACCCTTATTGTGATAAACTGTGCAATGGTCATGTTGGCACTAACGAGTATATTTTAAAGAATTTGGTAAAAGATGGAGTAGACTATCTCTTAGCCAACTGGGATTACCCACCATCTTCCACTCTCTCTTTGAAAAGCACTCGTATGGTAGTGCAGCTGTCTCTTTAAGATCCCGGTTTCATTGGGAGCATTATTCACAATAACCAAGACATGGAAACAACATAAGAGTCCATCAGTGGATGAATGGACAGAGAAACTGGGGTATATATACACAATGTATTTAACCTTAAAAATGATGCAAATCTTGCCATATGTGATGACATGAATAAAACTGGAAGACATCACGCTAAGTGAAATAAGCAGTCACAGAGGGACAAACACTTCAGGATCCCATTTATATGAAGGATCTGAAATAGTCAAACTCATAAAAACAGAGAGTAGAATGGTAGTTGCCAGGGACCGAGGGGAGGGGAGCTGCTGTTCAATGTGTATCCAGTAATAGTTGTGCAGAATCAGTAAGTTCTAGAGATCTGCGGCCCAACAGCGTGCCTATAGTTAACAATACAGTATTGTGCACGGAAAAATCTGTTAATAAGTAGAATTCATAATAATTATTTTTACTATAAGGAAAAGAATGGTAATAAAGTGGGGGAAAAAAACAAAGATAAATGTTCCAAAATGTCCATGGCTCACTAGACACTTGTGGCTGGTAGCCTATTATCTTATGATCATCTGAATATCTTTGTTCTCACCAACTGAGTTGTTTGCTTACCCCAAATCGGTTGTGTTATTCTCACACTTGTTCATATCAGTTGTCTTTTTTATTGTCATTATTTCATGTAATTTTTTATAGCCTATTCCAGAGGAAAGGCTTTGACTCCATGTAAAATTGTTCCTGAATGAATGTACAATTATAACTCCAAAGCTTAAGTGAAATGTTTAAAGTATCTATATATTATTTTAACTTTCCACTTTATTTAACTTTTGGACTTAAATTGGTTTCACTGGTCTCCAATAAAAGGGCTTCTACTATGCAGTGTCACTGTTGGTCATTTTCCCTGATGGTTGCTCATTAATGATTTTTTCTTTTGGATCTTCAGAACTCTGTTGATTTCCAGTGTTCCATTTAATCAGTACAATTCTGAGAGTATGACTGTCATAATCAGTGTCAACTAATATCTTAGGAGTGACCAGCCTTCGCATGCCGACCTCCAGCTAGACAGCTAGGCGCTGATAATGGGGGCCGTACTGCAGATGCCTGGAATGGATATGGGAAGAAAAAACATTATAATGTCACCATTTTTACTAAGACCTGGTGTTCAAAGAGCAAAATACGTATGTTTAGGAGAAATACATAAGGCTTCTTAGTGGAATGTGAAGAGGGAAGTTTTGGTTTCAATTTGAGTTAAGTATATGAGGAGGAAAAATGAAAATAAAAAAGGAGGAGGGGAAAAAACAAAACAAAACAGAAAGCTGGAGGACAAAGAGGCATTTGAGCCAAGAAGAGTCAGGTCCAATTAAATTATGTAAGCTAACAGCTAACTTTATGTGTGTCAGCTCATCGCTGGAGGGCACCGAGTTCATTCAGATGTTCCTTCTTGCTCAGGCGAAGGCAGTGGCAAAAGGCATTTCCAGCGAGGTCCCAGCACGAAAATATTTGAATAGTTGAAGATCATTTATTGTCCAGAAAAAATGATTTCCCATTGGACTCCTAGAGAAGGTATTTTTAAATTAAAAATATGCACCTCAGGCTTATATCTTATGGTCATTAAAGTTTTGCAACAAAACTTTTCTGAAGTCTGATGAACGCGTACAACTTTGTCACATCATCTGTCCCCCAAATTAATGGTAGGATCCTCTCTTGAATGTCATCAAATTTATTCAAGTTTTACCATTTAGGATATTAATTTTCAGAAGCCTTCGTCCTGATAACAAACCAAGCATGTAAAATAAGCATGGTGTTTGGAAAGACAATGAAAAAGATCACATTATTTGTGGAAGCAAATCAAATGATTCAAGTAGTAACATGATATGTCTTCAAGGAAATAGAAGACTCAAAGAAATTATAAATGCAATGAGTTTATATTGTCAAAGTAAATATTAATGGCAATTGCACTCTGACGGGAGCAAAGTTTTCATTTAGAAGTATTATAAATATAGGACGAATACAACTCTACTTATTTGTGGGCAGATAATCAGAAAAGGAATTTAAAGAAAGGAACGTAGGTTTTAAATATCTGTGTGAATTCTGACGTGGTATTAGGGAAATAGAAAGTGTTTAGGTAGAATTCTATGACACTGGGTTTACACAGGGATCAGCATTTTGAAGCACTTACGATCGCAATGTGATAGATCCTTTGTTAGCAACTGAAATGGGAGAGAAACAGGAACAACAGTGACAAGAAAATCCCCGATATAAGAAAAAATTACACTTTATTGAGCCCCCAAACTTTTGCGAAGAATGGGATACTTGGGACTCATGCTCATATATATGTGACTATTGCATTGTCAGTTTGCCTGTGGAGCCTGTAAAAGACCTATGGTTTTAATCGAGAAGATAAACATCCTTAGAGACATCACAGAGAAGGAGGAGAGTATGAATAATAGAAAAAAATAAAGAAAGTAAAGAAAATAGCAAAGATCCCTCTCACAGAAAAAGCGATAGCCAGAGCTTCAGGCTGTGATTCTGGAAATAACCAGAAAACAAAGCTCAGAGTGTTAGAAAGCTGTTTTAGCTAAAGATGAACCCATGACTCGATTCAAAATGCTAGAAAACATATATCTCTTTTATCTCTAGTTCTAGGTCCATAAAGTCAATAGTCTTGGGTGTAACTTATGATTACAATTTCCCCGCCAAAATATTACTATACTGAAAAAAGAATTTGTAGAAGTCTATAATCTAGGTTTCTTGATTTCCTCCCTCCTAGGAATATCTGATGTTTGGGTCGAGTTGGGTATTATAGAATATGCATGGCTCAGTTGAAAATTTCATTCACAGTGAAATAAAGTATTTGTTCAGTATTCAACTCAATAGTAGCAAAGTTAATTACTTGTTTAGAATCATCTTTCATCTACTGAATATAGACTTGGAAAATATGTATATGTATTATACAAATATATATGTACAATACATATAAAATACTCATATATGTGTATAAATGTATATGTATATCAGTATATAAAAATAGGGTTGTTTACAGAAGCATGGTGTCAGTTATGTATGTGTTACTGTGTATATACTTATTATTTTTTAACCTGATACAAATAGGTCTTTGGATTTGGGGTATTAATACCTACTACTATTTGCATATACAGCATATATGTGGGGAAAGAATTTTTTGTATGTAATTATTATACATATAACCATATGTCTAAATAAAATATTAGCTTGTCATTTTATTCGTGTTCTTATTTCTATATAAGTCTCTACTTTTTCTTAACCCAGTATACAACTGTCTTTTCTCCTCTCTTTATATTTGTTCTTTAGAACACCCATTCATTTTAGTCAAGAAAGATTATCTTCAAAACATTCTTCATATTCTACAGAATCAAATTAAGAAAAATTTTGTTTCAAAAAAATTTTTGTTCAGAAAAAAATGAAGAAAGAGAAGATTTATCCGTAAGTATATTTATGTGGGAAATATTCAATGATTCTTCCTGGATATTTCACATTTCTATATGTCTTCCACATACATGGGCTGACTGCTCTTTGCCTTTCATTCTTTTCAAAAATATCTGTAGAGAAAATGGCTCCTTTTGAAGCAAAGGGTAGGCATGCTTACCATTGGGTTAAATAAAAATAATGTTTTCCTCCAGAGCAAAACCAGGAAAGTTTACTGCCCAATATAAAACATTTTGGCCTCCTAAACTCACCATTTCTTTCTTGTAATTCAACCCACTACATGGGCAGGTATTTTGGGGCCTTCTTCATATAAACCTGGGAGAATTCAGTCTCAGGGGACCAGCACAGAAATTCTGAAATCCCTGACGAATCTCACTTATGTCTGTCCAAGAAATCTTGTGTTTCTCTTTCAGAGTTATTCATGAAACTTGACAGTTTGCAAGGAAGCTAAAATACCAGATATTGCAGAGTTCTTGATATTTTCATTGCTTGGACTCCATTGTTTCAACAAGTCTCATAAAGCCTTTCCTGATGTAGCTGTTGCTTGCTTACCCAGTCTGATCCTTTGTTCTTGTTACCCTCCCCCAATTGCCTTGCCATAATTAGACCTATATTCCTACCATTCTGACTTACTTTTATTTTGTCTCCTCTTATATACCATTCCTTTTTTCCTTATACATTTTCCCAGATTTTCCACTTATGTATGGCTAAGATTTCCACATGATACATTCATCTTTTAGGTACTTCCTAGTGCTGATTAGACTTTCAACCTATTGGCCATTCAGCATGTCTTTGTTCAATGAACTTTTTTTTAAAAAAATTGTAATGTTTATTTGCTTTTGAGAGAGAGTGTGTGAGTGGGAGGGGGCAGAGAGACGGAGAGAAGGAATTCTAAGCAGGCCTTTGTGCTGACAGCAGTGAGACTGATGTGGGGTTCCAACTCACAAACCATGAGGTTATGACCTGAGCCAAAGTCAGATGCTCATCTTACTGAGCCACCCAGGTGCCCTGGTCAATGAACATTTTTGAACACTTCCCCACAGTTGGGAAAATTTCAAATTATGAGTACATCATTTTGCAACACTGAGATATATAATTCATTTTTCCAGTCTATTTTATAACTATGCCAATTAGATATACCTAATTCTGAAGTTAGTGACCCTGCAAAATTAGGCCACATAGAGGTTCCATCATGATAAATTGCAGGAATATTCCTCTTTCAGATTCGACAGAGACAGCAATATTAGTGGCGGGGTCCAGAGTTTAGTATCAGTAATGGAGTTTTTGTTTGTTTTTTTGTTTGTTTTAATTTTTTTTTTTAATTTGAGAGGGGCAGAAAGAGCACAAGCATGAGCAAGGGAGGGGCAGAGTTGTGGGGGATTAGCCTAGGAATCCCCTGGACTTACACCAATGGGTTGACAAGGCATCAAGAAACACAAAGTCATAAAATGCTCACACCCGAGTTTGGGGAAATCAGATTGGCCCCCCAAAAATAGAGGAATGCAAAGACACACCAAGAATAAAGAGAAGCAAAGGTGCCAGGATTAGGGAGGTGCAAAGGCACCCCAAAATAGAGATGGGGTGCAGAGCCCCCAAAATAGAGAGGGAGAGGCAAAGGCCTAAAATAGATACGGCACAAAGGTGCCCAATACATAGGTATATGAAATAAACAAGATTAGATGTTCAAGGTGAAAGCACCCCCAATTTAGTACTATAGCAGAAAGCTGCTTTCACAGGAGGATAAGGCCAGGTTAGGTAAACTGGTGAATTGGACTATGGACTGCTGCACTGCACACAAACCAGCCCAGAGTAGAGATGGTTAACAAAAGAAAAGGTGCCTTGTCAACCCTGAGGTTATTTGCTGTCTCATCCCTTAGGGTGGCAAAGATGAACAGAGGTGCTGCCTCATGTCCGCTGTAAACAACCCTCCTCCTGACTGCCCGCTGCCCGAATTTTGTTTTGTATTAACCCAAACCCCTAACCACAAATATCCTCAAGACCCCCTTTCCCTCACATCCACAAGTTAATGTTTATAGACTCATTGTCTCTGTGCACGTCCATCACCGTGTTTGTAAACCTTCTGATCCTAATAAAAATGGGGCAAGGACCCTTACTCGGGGCTCTTGTCTTTTCCCAGACATTAGCTATCTCTTGCTTTAATCCTGCGTCCATTCTTTTGCTGGCCAAAAAGAACTTTAGACTTAGAGTCTATGACACAGAGTGAGAGGGAGGAGAGAGAATCCCAAGCAGGTTCTGCACTGTCAGTGCGAGGACCTCGACGTGGGGCTTGAACTCACAAACCATGAGATCATGACTTGAGCCAAAATCAGGAAGTCAGACATCCAACTGAGCCACCCAGGCAGCCCAGTAATGGAATTTTAATGTCCATACTCCCTAACAATCGAAATGTGCCACCATTATAACAGCCTGTGTATATTTTGGGATATGTGTGTGTGTGTGTGTGTGTATGTATATATATATATATATATATATATATATATATATATGATGTATAGATGTACAGATGTATGTACACTCTCTCTAGCTTCCCATTTTGATTTTCAAGACAACCTGGAACTTCAGTACATATAAACATGTTTAAATAAATAATTTTGTGTTTAATTTTTAATTTTCTGTTATTTTCAGCAAAGAACAGTGACAGAAAAAATAATTAGTACCAAGAGTGCTGCAGGTAAAAGACTTTCATGGAAAAAGGGCATGAAGAATTGGTTATTGGTTGTGCTTAGGTGTGATGATGATGAAAAAGCATGCTTTTATCACAAAAGGGAACAGTGTGGTCCCACCTCATACAGAGTTAAGTGGTGAAATGATCCCATGTGCCATTTGGAAAGATGTGCAAAATGAAGACAAGACAGGGAGCTATATATATCAACTGATAAGGAATATTATTAAGGACATGAAGATTTCAAAAAAACTAAAGAGATGATCTGGTTGTTTCTAACTGTACAGAGAAGCTAAATAAAAAGGTGTAAAGACTTGAATTCTGAGCTCAAAGCCAACTCAAAGGCAAAGAGACGACCTCTCTCCTGAAAGAATCTTATATCTTTCAGATATGATGTTCATATAACCAAAATTCACACTAAGAATTTTCTCACTTGGGCTGCCAACTTAGATCAGTTCAATTCCTAGCTTTGTTGGATTTACTACATGGAATTTCAGTCGTTTATCAGGAAGGATGAGACTAAAATGTTGTAAAGGGTCATCAGAAAAGATTGATGGGACTCAAACCCAAAGACCCCACTGATCATATTTTGCCAGCCAAAGCAGTTCTGCGTGTACATCCTTTTAACCATTTGATGGAGCCATTTCTGCATTGCTTTAGAATGCTGAACTAACTCATTACGCCCGCGGCAGGTAACTTGCAAGGAGAATCCAAATATCTTCATTTTACCTCCCCCATGGTCTCATTTTTTCCTGGACCTACAAGAAAAGTAAGATCAGAACTTACCCTCGGGGTCCAGTTGCAGAGTCAAACCCAGGAAAAGAGAGCTTACTTACAGAAAAGAAGAATTGGAGGGTTTCTTTTTCTATATGTATATGTGTGTGTGTTTGTTTATCTGTGTGTGTGTGCCAGAAAACAAAGCATGAACTGTGTGTGTGAGATTAATAAATTCCAAATAAGCTTAACCAGGAAGAAAAACATACTTTTCTACTAGACTAAATATTGATTTTAGTGCAGTAGGAAACCATCTACACTGACGGCTAAAATCTTCAAAGTTCTCTGAAAGATTGCCCTTGAACAGTACAAGCCTTGCTGCTCAGTTCTCCTGGGAGTTCAATACGTTACCCCTCAGGCCTTAGTCAATGACATCCTATGGACCGGGAAGAAAGTTCTGTCCCCTTGTGTCTAGTTGGAACAGAAGGTGGTGACATTTTCACTCCAAGGCTTGCTGCACAAGTAAGCTGAAGGTGCATCTCACCTGACACCCCATCCTTGCTTATCCCTTCCCCCCTTCCTATTTTACTTTCCTCACTTGAGAATTCTGTCAACAAATTGCATGTACAGAAATCTCAACTCAGGGTCCGTCTCTAAAGAACCCAAGCTGAATCAACGTATATGCAGAGAGGACCTAGGAAACGGAGACACAGTTTGGGTTTCCCGAACCCAGTGATCTGTCAAGAGACTGGTAATAAGAATGCCATCACTGATGGTTCAGAACGTGTTGACAGACATTCCAGGTATGTCATTACATTGCAATTGTTAGAATCTTTGACCATGATGAGGAAGGAGAAACGAGTGCAGACAATACCTACCGTGAAAGATAGGTGGAGAGATAAAGTGGAGACAGCAGTTAGGAAGGCTGGGTCATTGTGTGTCTGTTGCAGATTACTATTGATACATTGAAGAGAGAAACTGACAGGCTCCATTCAATTCATAAGGAATTTAAGGCAAAGTATTAAAGTCAGAGTCCCTCACTGGCAATGTGTAAATGACCGTCTAGACTCTTGCAGACAGAGGGCTGATGATGTTGAAACATCAAGCTCAGGATGTAATAATAATGGAGAAGTCTGGGTCTTTAATCCAGATGAAGTTTCCATGACAAAGTCAGGGTCTTAAGAACAAAGGTGGAATGGGTATGGGGTAGTCTGAGGAGAAAAACCCGAGGGGTACTTGGGTGGCTCAGGCACTGCTCATGAGTTCGAGCCCCGCATCAGGTTCTGTGTTGACAGCTCAGAGCCTGGATCCTGCTTCAGATTCTGGCTCCGTCTTTCTGCCCCTCCCCTGATATCTCTCTCTCTTTCTCTCTCTGTCTCTTTCTCTCTGTGTCTAAAATGTAATGTAGAAACATAAAAAATAATTAAAAGGAAAATCTGAGAATTCTGAACCCTGCAACCATCAGACATGCAGAAATGAACCCCGCCCCCGCAAACACACATTTATTTGAGGACCCTACACTTCTCCTTTGCTTAGAGATTACCCAGAGGCTTTAAATGAGGCAAATGATTCACATGGCAGTCAGTGCTTGTCACACCACTTCTCCTGCCAATTATACTAATCACCGAGGTTTTTCTTTTCCAGCTTTTCTCAGATGTAATTGACATATAACATAACATCATGCATGTTTACAATGTAATGGTGTGATACATGTATATGCAGCAAAATGATGACCCAAACCAGGTCAGTTAACATCTCCATCACCTCACATAATTACCACTTTTACTTTTTGTGGTGAGAATGTTTACGATGTACTCTTTTAGCAACTTTCCCGCATGTAACATCGTATTGTTAACTATAATCACCATAAGGGACATTAGATCCCCAGAAGTGCCTCAACTTATTACTGGAAGTTTGCACCCTTTGACAACATCTCCCTATTTCCTCCGCTTCTCAACCACTGATAACCACTATTCTACCTGTTTCTGTGAGTTTGGCTTCTACAGATATCATGTATAAGTGAGATCATACAATATTTGTCTTATTTCACTTAGCATAAAGCCCTCGAGGTCCATCTCTATTTTCAGAAATGGCAGGGTTTTAGTCATTTCATGGTTGAATAGTCTTCTGTTTTATGGCTGAAGATATATAGATCAGATGGTGATGATGATAGATAATAGATTAGATAGATAGATGACAGATAATCTCAGATTTTCTTCATTCATTTGTTGATTAACACTTAAGTTGTTTTCATGTCTTGGCTATTGTGAGTAATGGTCCAGTAACCGTGGGAGTATAGATATCTCTTTGAGATAGTCACTTATTTCCTTCCTTTGGACATATAGTCAGGAGTGGGATTACTAGATTTTATGTAGTCCTATTATTATACTTTTGAGGCAACTCCATGATCTTTTCCATAGTACCTGTTCTAATTTTTACACCCACCAACAGCGCACAGGAGTTCTCTTTCCCTACATCCTGACTAGTGCTTGTTATGTCTTGACATTTTTTCATAATGGCTATTCTAACAAGGATGCAGCGATCCCCCATTGTGGTTTTGATCTGCATTTCCCTGATGATGAATGATGTTGAGCACATTTTCATGAATGTCTTCTTTGCAAGCTTTCTTTGGAAAAATGTCTCTATTGGTTCTCTGGCCATTTTTAACCTACGTTATCATTATCATTATTATTGTTATTACTATTATTGTTGTTGAGTTGCATATGTTACTTAGATATTTTAGATATTAACCTCTTTTTGGATATATGGTTTGTATCTGTGGGTTATCTTTTCATTGTGCTGTTTATTTTCCTGAGCAGAAGCTCTGTAGTGTAGTCCCATTTATTTATTTTTGCCTTTGTTGCCATTGCTTTTGGTGTCGTATAAAAAAAAAAATAATTGCCAATGTCACCGATGTCAAGAAGCTTCTTCCCTATAGTATCTTCTGAGAGTTTATATTTTACCAATAAGTTAAGTTTTTATTTTTGTTTTTGTTTTTGTTTTCCTACAGAAATCTGACTGAGGAGAAGTTGGGCTTATCGAGGGGGAAGTGGTATTATGTATACGGGTACTGAACGTGACAAATAGGTATTAGTAGAAACCAAGAGAACATGCCTAAGTGGATCCTGAGGAAGATGGATACGGAAGATGAAATACACAGCTAGAAAAGAAAAACTTTGTTCAAATAAAGCACTCTCCAAAGACACAACGTTTGATGTTCTGCCAATGCCTCAGGCAGTGTTGGTAAAGCGCTGGGGTAGTTCTTGGGAGTTTGACAAAAATGAAATACACACGTAAGGAGGGCTACAGTAGACTATGAGAGAAGAAATACAAAGTTCAGATAACTGTGAAGACTAGAAAAGACTCCATATGTAAGGCCTGCAAACTCATTGGCTGATAAATGGATTCCCTCAGGAATCCCAGAGCACAGCCTATTTACCAAGTGATTAAGAAATGCTTGGAAGTTTATTCCTTGTGAGCCTGAGTTGACAGAGTCCATAAGAAACTGTGTCGAATCCCAGATGAAACGGCAAACAAATATGTCATCCTCAATAACTTCAGGGATGGTGTTTCCCCTTGTATACCAGTCTGGCTCCTGTAAAACCCGGATGCGTTATGGCAAGTGACAGTGGACCTCCACAACGTCAGAAAATGGTAGCTCCGATCGCCGCTGTTAGGCGAGATGTGGTATTTTTGCCGAAACAAATCGGCACAGTGTTTGATACATGGTATGCGGCTTTTGATGTGGTCTGTGCGTTCTTTTCCATTTCTGAGAAGATGGAGGACAGAAAGTAGTTGAGGATCATTTGATTTGGATGGTGGCATATATTTACATGCCGCCCTGGGTCTCTGCTGATAATTTAGCTCTCTGTCGCAATCCAGTCTAAAGAAAGCTGAAATCAGGAAATGCTGCAAAATAAACTACCATTGGTCTATCGTAGTGATTCTGGCATGTTAACCAGACCTCATGTTCTGGATACCTCTGGGGGACATGTGTACTGCAGAAGGTCAGAGATAATTCTTACAAAGTTTCAAAGGCTTACCGTATTGGTGAACATTTTAATATTCTAGCATTCTTGTGCATACCATAGACATCATCTCCAAGATAAAATGCCAGTGATTGAACTCACCACTAAAAAATAAGTACAAACATATCAGCTCCTGCAGTTGAGAAGCAGTATATTCTACCCTTGGAAATAGTGTTAGGTCCTTTCAGCAAGTGACGTGAATGTCTGTAGGTTGTGAGTAGAGTGCAGGTACAAGCAGAATGTTACTTTGGCCATATGACCCATCGGATACCATGGTAATAGACATATCCGTAGCAGAAAATCATTTTGTAGTTCTCTCAGCAAGGCACAGAAGAAGAGTTTTAGTGCAAAGCCATAGAATTCTGTTACCATCTGCATCCGGAAACTATCTGCCATTCAAAATCTAGCCCCTGGCATGTTAATAAGAGTTGGTAGAGACTGAGCATCTGACCATGGCTTGCAAATGGCCCTGTGACTTAAGCTTCCTATCATGAGCTATTTGCTTTCAGATTCACTGCATTGTTCATTTGGTGAGAGGCATGACAGCATCCATCATAAGATGATAGCTCTACATTTGGTACTGGGTGTATGTAATCGGTATAAACAGGTGGTCCAAATACTGGTGTCAATCATCACTGCCATACCAAAACTGTTGCCATAACTATGAACTCCTGGAACATTCCTCATGTGAGTTAAGGGTAGAATGCAAATGCTAGATTTGGTTCCTGGATGAATTAGCCTGTATGTTGGTGTGAACTAAAAACGATCAGCTGCTCTGCCCCAGACATACATAGAGATGGTGGTGGAGCCACTGGGAAGTAGATTATTTTTCAGAGGACGGAGCTTATAGCCCCAAGTGTCCTCAGCTAAGGATACACAGGGATTCACGTGCATTTACAACTGGTTTGGCTGGCTGCTCAAGGGCCTGGAAGAAGCAAGATTTAAAGTTGTGGGCCAGATGTTTGGAAAAGAATTATATAGACAGACCTGTGGGACGATACACCAATGGTCGATGTCTTTGTTTAACATATGCCAGAAAGCATCCACTGTAGAAAATTCACTGGAGAAAAAAAAAGGGGGCAGAATTATTTGACTAAGATCTATGAGGCTCAAGGTTTATGAGTCTCTTTCCTTAGCTCCCTCGTGGATTGTGTAGTGGCAGGTGGCAGAGATCAAGTCTACACCAACCCTCAGGAGTGTGGACTCCCTCTCACCAAGGCTGATTCAGATATTGCTGCTCTTGAATGTCTGACCTGAAAAAAAAAAGAGAAAGAAACCGACTTTCCAACAACCTGTACATTTGCAGAGAACTACAATGCACATATTAGGAAGTAGATCGCACCAGAATCGTTCTAAATTGTACCCAAAACTACATTTTTATAGCTCCTTGCCCTTTCTTATCTTGTTTACCTTATTTCATTTTGCCTAAAATTACTTCTTTAATAAATCGAATATTCATAAGTTTCGATCTCAGACTCTGCTTCTAGGGCATCTGACCTAAGACAAGCACACTTCCCAGAGATTGAGATTACAGTCTGCTAGTTTAATACACAGGCAGATGTTCAAATTGTTTGCTTGGTTGACTAATTGAAATCTCTACTCAACCGTAGCCTTCTATAAATGAAGTTGAAAGACAGAAATTACTTGCTGAGAGGAAAGGGAGGAATCTAAAGACTTAGGGAAATTGTAATGTTATTAATTCCCTAAATATATCTCTTAAGCAGATCCATGAAATCCTATTTTAACTTTAAGATTGATAAGTTTACTGCTGAGAGGAGTGGTAGCATCTTTATAATTCACCACCGTGGTTGTTTTCTGTGAGTGAAATGTGTCACAGTTGAAACAGTACTCCTTATTTCAATAAGGATAGAGGATTTTTGAGCTGTTGAGTCAAGGTGATAGCAGTTAACCTTCAAAGCAAAGTCAGCATGGTGTCCATATTCAGGGTGACCACTGCTGGCATCTTTGGTGGTGCATAATAGATCATTAGGTTCTTAATTTATAAATGTGTCGGCAACCCACAAAGTAATAACTTAATCTTGTTAGTAAGGGAAACAACTCTGATCCAGCTTTGAGGTGCTTTGAGAACGACAATAATCTTTCATTTATTTTCCCGACTCAATATATTCTCAAAGGCAGAGTCATCTGAAGAATGGGAGAACTGAGAACCTTTGGAGAAATACACTCCAACATCAATAAAACAATGCACTGAGTATCTACTCAATAGATCATATGCTTTCAGGATGTTCCTAAGGGAAACAATTGATTGGAGAAAGAAAACATGAAGATACTATGGAGATTACAAAGACCATGGGCAGCAGCTACTCCCTAGGGATACAAAACACCACAGTAGTTGAATGACTGGAATGAAGATTTAGGGACTTTAAGTGAGAAATGGTTTTTTTGACCTGAATATGCAACAAGTTGGGTCCATTGGAGACAAAACTCATTGCAAGATGATTTCCCCATTAATCCTTTGTGCTGACGGTTCAGCTGTTGTATAGGGATTAACCCTATGGCTTGGATAATGGGGAACCAAAGGGTGGATGATCATGAATAAGCCCTTGTGGGGTCAGGATAGGTGACAAGACATTTGGGTTTATATGTAACAACCTGAGACAGTCCTTCCTGCCTTCCAAGTTCTGGCTCATAAGGTGCTGACAGCCCCCCTCCCCTGACAATCTGGAAGCTGATGTCCTAGGTTGGGTACAAGCCCTAGCAATTTATTCTTCTGGTGATACAGCATATCGAGTGCATAGGAGGAGTGGCCTCTGTAGCAGCTGGATGGGATGAAGTATTACCAAGGATGCAGGACTGCTCTTAAAATATGATTATTTGGTTAATTCAGTAACAACTTGTCCTGTGTGTTCTAAACAATGTCCAAGGCAACTGCCAAAGAGGTCTGGGGCCACCCACCAGAATTCTCAACTAGCGAGGAATTGGTAAATTGATTATATTGGCCCCTTCCCTCCACATGAGGTTTTTAAATATTCTTTGGTTTGTGCAGACACTGCTACTGGCCTAACCCAAGCATTTCCCTGTCATCACAAACCACGCTGCCACCATTAGGGGATTGGAGAAGTGAGTACCATGTATGGATACACTCATTGAATAGATAGTCATTGGAGGTCACTTTTCAAAGATCATTATGTGCAAGACTGGGCAAAAGAACACGCTAGTGAATGGAGGTTCCATCTCCCCTATAATCCACAAGCAGCAGGGTTAGTAGAAAGAAAGAATGGAATAATAAAGCAGCAAATTAAATTCCTAATTAGTAAAATCACCTTGGCTGGATGGACACAAGTACTATCCCAGATTTAAATACATTTAAATGGTGTGTGCCATTTACATCATCTTCCAGACTTGGGACACCTGCTAAAACACTCATAACATGTAACTGTAAAGGTATGGAAGCAGTGGGAAACAGCCATTGCATCAACTCTTACGCTGGATCAATGTACTATGATGCTAAAAACACCAAGTCCTGTCACACCTGGGAAAGGCGTTCTCTACTGGTATTTGCAATGTGGTGTCCTCTGGGATGGGTGGATTACTTCATACTCTTGGGTGGAGGGGAACTACTCAATCTCTTTGTGGAGTAGACCCAGTTACCTGAAGGTGAAATTAAGTCACAAGAGCATGTAGTTCACGTTTCCAAAGCTCACACCTTTAGCTTCTTGGGAATTCTCTATGATCATTTAACTGAGACAGAACATTTTTAAAAAATATGGTTACAAGTATAAGATGTTTTTGCATTAATGGTGACACAGTTGGACGTGAATCTCAGGACATAATAATAAGAGAGGCAGTGACACTTAGAGAGGTGAAGACAGAGGGGGAGGCTGATATCTTTTTGCATCACATAAAACATATCTGTCCTCTTTCCCTGGAAGAGAAGACAATCTGAGGTAAAGATTTATGGAAGTTCATGGAGGAAGGTTAATGGTTTTGTCAATAGTTAGGAATTTTTAACAAAAGCTATTGTGGGATTAGTTAAAAGGACACTTTTAGAAAAAAAAAAAATGGCAGCTGTCCAAAGCTGTCTTTCACACATGAAGCTTTCAAAAACTAGATCAATAAGATAATCTATCCTGTAAAAGTCAGTCTTTTCCGACATCCGTATTGCTTTTGAAATGGATGTGCAAACAGAATGACCTTGGTGTCATGTGTTCATCAGTATGACTTTCCTATCAGCAATTACTGATCTGGCTACCAGTCCTGTTGAGTGTTCAATATTGCCAACAGCTGAAGTGAAACTAGCCACTATCATAGTCGCAAGAGCTAATGGAGCCAGATGATTCCATTGGATACCGTCCTTCATGGAAGGTACAATAGGTACTTCCTGTATTGTATTGTAATTTGATGTTGTTTTCCCTGCTCATGATCTATTTGTTTATAATGTCATTCATTAAGCTACCAAAATCTCATATTCACTACACATTTTCATGCATAACTTTTAGTATTTCCATTGTGGTGGAGAATGATGGAAGTAGGTAATTTCCTTGGGATTTGCTGATCTTAGCATACACTGTATCACCTACAAGTTGGTTAATGAAATAGAAAGATATTTTTTGAAACTTTATAAGTAGATCACGTCCTACATGATATGGCACATGTTCTGAACCAGAAAGTAATATATTTCACTGTTCCTCTGATATCCAGAATATAGGGATGTTCCCCAAAATATTGTATCTAATGAAAGGCATATGTGTATTAACTTTACATTTGCCTATTATGGTCTCTACTGGATTAGAAATGTTAAGTTCCTTAAAAGAAATAATTCCACAAAAAGAACAGCAAAGCATTTTATTGAATAAGAAGTTCAGACTGACATTTGGGCATCTTTCCCACTAGAAAAAAAATAAGCTATCTATATCTATCTATCTATCTATCTATCTATCTATCATCTATCTATCTATCTATCTATCATCTATCTATCTATCTATCATCTATCTATCTATCATCTATCTATCATTTCTATCTAGCTTTCAGCCTGTTCAAGCTGCTATAGCAAAATACTACAGACTAGGTAGCTTATAAACAACAAAAATGTATTTTTCACAGTTCTGGAGGTTGGGAATTCCAAGAATAAGTCCAGAGTCTTCTCTCTGGTTCATAGCTGTTGTCTTCTCACTGTATCCTCACATGGTAGAAGGGACTAGAAAGCTCTGTAGGTCTCTTTTTAAGGTACTAACCCCATTCATGAGGGCTCCACCATTATGACTTAGTACCTCCCAATGGCTCCATCACAGAGAGGCATTAGGATTTCAACATCTGAATTTTGAGAGACACAAACATCGAGGCCATAGCACAATCAGCACATATAGGTATAGATATCAAGTGATTGCTATACATGTGAATTCTGTAGGGTATATACGAACCTGGGATCCCAGGATGCTTTGGACACTCACATTCACTGAGAGGTGGAATTGAAAGGATTTGTACTCCACCACTGTGCAAGTAGGCAAAACTAAACAAATGTAGGGATGCGTATTACACTCTGAGGTAAGGATGCTGAGATGTTTACTGAAGGTATTATTCTCTTACCTGTATAATGTATACATTTATACACTTAAACTGATTTCCCCTCTATTTCCTGTATTTTTTGGACCCAATATAAGCATTCTTATATTTTTTTTAAGAGTTAGTTAAGTCTAGGGGCGCCTGGGTGACTCAGTTGGCTAAGTGTCCGACTTCGGCTCAAGTCATGATCTCATGGTTTGTGGGTTCGAGCCCGTGTCAGGTTCTGTGCTGACGCCTTGGAGCCTGGAGCCTTCTTCCAATTCTGTGTCTCCCTCTCTTTCTGCCCCTCCCCTGCTCACGCTGTCTCTCTCTGTCTCTCAAAAATAAATAAATGTAAAAAAAACAAACAAACTAAAAAGAGTTAGTTAAGTCTCATTTAATTAAGAACATTCTAACTTTTGTTCTCATGGCTCCAATGTCATTGCTGCTGTCTTGTGTCAGTTTAGATGAGTTATATTGGCGAGCTAAGAGATGGGCAGTTTGGATAATTCTCCATATAATGGGTTGACCAGCATTGTATACACTCTCTTTCTCCGGGCAAAATTTAACATGAGATTCCATGACTCTCAAAAGTAGACACCAGAGTCGTACTTTTCGAATATTTAGCTGTGTCTCAGGCATGTAATACAAAATACATCTGACAGGCACTTCTTCGTAGAACTTCTATTCACACAAACTACCGCCACGTAGAAAAAAGTCTCTCACTAAGTTTATTTGGATATAAATAAGGCAGCAGAGGTATCATACTCTGTGCCCACCTTGAATGATGAAAGCAGTGGCATCTAGGCTCAGAAGAGGCAGCAAAGATTCATCACTGGAATCGCCCTGTGATGACATTTAGACAGCATTCCTGACTGAGCCCCTGCCAAACTTGATTCTTTTGGCTTGCCTTGAAAATTTGTAAGTGACTTAGTGCTATTTAATAAATCTCTTTCCCAATAAAACTAGTGAGTGTGGGTTTGCTCTATTCCATTCAGAAATCATAATAGTGTTACTCTCTTATTCCATCAAATACGTTACACCACTCCTAAGATCCCTTTATTGTATTGTACTGTAATTTCCCATCTCTATCTCTGTCCTGCCAGCTAGAATAGAAGTTTCACAAAGGCACCGGATAAATCTAACCTCTTTCAAAAGAATTTTCATCATAGCACGTAAGACAGAAACTGGCACAAATGAGGCTCTGAAAATATTTCTTAAATGCAGTCGATTGATTACAAAGTTGCTAACTTGTATATATACGTATTAAATATTCACATACTTGATTTTTAATCGCACCATCATAATGCCATACTATGCTTTCCACTGGAGGTGATTTTCCCACTACACAGCACGACACTAAATAGAAACAGCACAAGTCAACGTTTCCGTAAATGTCACATTCAGCAAAATTTATTCTAAAAATTCCACAATTCTTCTAAAAAGAAGAGGCTTCCTGGAGGAAATGTGGCTTAGGGAAAGACCACTAAAGAATAAATGCAAATCTGTGATAAGAGTACTAAGGAAAACAGAGCAACCCTAATCACTTCGTAGAAAAACGTGAATTTCTTAATAAATACATAAGCACTCTGATACATAAAGGGCGTAACCTTTAAAGAGCAGCTGAAACCACTTGAGGTTTCTGAAGCGTGGGGAACAAAAACAAAAAATGCAGCACAAAGATTACAGATTCGTGCAATAAGCACTTGTAAGATAATATCTGAGGTCAGTGTGGGCCCAGCAGAAGGAATACAGGGTGAAAGGATGTGTGAGTGACTGTATTCTATTGCTACCATTTGCGTTTGGTTGTTTGATGTGCTCTGAATCTACTTGATGTTACTTAATGACGTGAAACAGTAAAGGATTGGGGAGAATAACGGATGAATCAATGCAAATTTTGTATTATATTGACATCTTCTCCATGTTTACCAATCACATTCAAGGGTCAATATAATTCTCAACTACTTCTCAATACTGCAAAATGCCGTGGAAATTATATGACAAATGAAAAACATATCTTAAAAGTCTTAAATATCCTATAATGGATACAATTTTAATTTACTAAAATGACTTTCACTTATGGAGCGCCTCCTATGTGCGAGGTATTGTGTTAGACACACTTTGTCTATGATTGGTAAACCCCAAAACAAACACGTATATTTACTCTCACCAATAGACGCTTTTCTCAGACTTGAGGCCATCTCTCATCCTATAAATTACTCGGCATCTTCCACTCAAGCATCGGAAACTAAAAAGTCAGACATACTTGGCAAGCCCCTCCAGAATTTCATTTCAAACTCCAGTAACTCCGGGCTTCTACAGTGTTCTTATATACCCTTTATTCTGAGGCAGCAATATTTAAGAATCTGACGGTTTGGAGACAATAAAGAGATATACTCAAATCTAAGTATGACCTAAATTAAAGGCAAGACAGGGTACCTGCATATGCAAAATAGTTACCAACCCTACACACACATGTCACTGAGATACCATTTCATTCAGTTTGTGTGGAATTTGAATTTATATATTCTGCAATAATACCTCCCTAATCTGAAATATCAACCAGTCCATGAGTTTACAGCTATGTTCGTTTCCCGGTCATACATTCTGAAATATAAAATGCTATATTTCCTGAAACACAAAATGTAATATTTTCTGAAAATATAAAATGTTATATTTTCTGAAATATTAAACATTTAGATCTTCTGCTTCCATTCACGGACTCAGACTGTTTTAAATCCACATTCCAAATACATCGTTTCATTAATACTATGAAGTCTACAGCAGAAGAGTAAGATTAGTTTTTTTCCCCATAAAATTACACCTAGTAGCAGAAACAGCAGTAAAATATAGACTGTACCTAAGTGTTGTGCAAAACCAGGAAGGAATTTCCCATATAATGCAATGTTAATGAAGGGTTTATTTGAGCATCAGGGAGTCACTGGCTTTGCAATAAGAAAGACTTTAATTTCAATATCCCTCTACCCTTTATTAGTTATAAGATCAGAAAAATATACTTAATTTCTCAAAATTTCATTGTTCTCATCTGTTAAAACTAGCAATTAATCATTTATTATTTAAAAAAAAATTTAACGTTTATTCATCATGGAGAGATAGAGACTGAGCGTGAGCAGGGGAGGGGCAGAGAGAGGGGAGACACAGTATCCGAAGCAGGCTCCGGGCTCCGAGCCGTCAGCACAGAGCCCGGCGGGGGGGCTCGAACCCACAAACCGTGAGACCGTGACCTGACCTGAAGTCGGACGCCCAACCGACTGAGCCACCCAGGCGCCCCAGCAATTAATCATTTAAATATTTCGATTTTACCTTATGTTAGTATGTATTCAATATTATATTATGCACACACACACACATACACTTAAATAATTTTCTTTGCCTCTTTCTCTTATTTATCTTCCTATTATCTATTCCATTGGCTTGTACTACATGCCAATACCTTCCATAAATTAAACAATTGCCCTTAACAATTTATCCTACAAACACATAATTCATTTTTTTTAATGTTTATTTATTTATTCAGGGAGCGGGGGATGGGGTAGAGAGATAGAGAGAGAGAATTCCAAGCAGCCTCTGCATTGTCAACAGAGTCAGAGGCAGGGCTTGATCTCATGAAATCTGAGATCACAACCTGACCCGAAATCAAGAGTCAGACGCTTAACCAACTGAGCTACCTAGGAGCCCCAATAATTCATTTTTTTAATGTTTATTTTTGAGAGAGACACACACACGGAGTGCCAGCAGGGGAGGGGCACAGAGAGAGGAAGATACAGAATGTGAAGTAGGCTCCAGGCTCTTGAGCTGTCAGCACAGAGCCCCATGCGGCGCTTGAACTCTCAAACCATGAGATCATGACCTGGGTCGAAGTGGGCGGCTTAACCGACTGAGCCACCCAGCCACCCCTAATTCATTCTTAAAATATACCAGGCTTTCTGCTAATTTTCTGTCAAAATGAATAATTTGCCTCAGATACAGTTTGAAATCCCAGATAGGTAGAAACTTAAATATGATTTCACGCACATGTGGAATTTAAGAAACAAAACGGATGTACATGGGATGGGGGAGGAAGGGGCAAACCGTAAAATAGACTCTTAACTATGGAGAAAAACAGGGTTGCTGGAGGGGAGGGGAGAGATGGGATGGGTTAAATGCATAACGGATATTAAGAAGGGTGCTTTTGGGGCGCCTGGGTGGCGCAGTCGGTTAAGCGTCCGACTTCAGCCAGGTCACCATGTCGCGGTCCGTGAGTTCGAGCCCCGCGTCAGGCTCTGGGCTGATGGCTCAGAGCCTGGAGCCTGTTTCCGATTCTGTGTCTCCCTCTCTCTCTGCCCCTCCCCCGTTCATGCTCTGTCTCTCTCTGTCCCAAAAATAAATAAACGTTGAAAAAAAATTTAAAAAAAAGAAGGGTGCTTTTAAGGAGCGCTGGGTGTTAATGTAAGCAATGAATCACTAAATTCTACTCCTGAAATTAATACTGCATATATATTAACTAACTGGAATTTAAATAAAAACTTAAAAAGAGAAAAAGAAAAAAAATAAAGATTCTTTTTTGAAAAAGGCAAACCTAAGACCCATGGGAACACGTAAACTATATTAACATAGATCATCATGCTTTTTGTATTGAAGAAAGTAGCTTTTGACCCTGGTTGCATATTAGAATCTCTTGACAAATATTAAAAATATAGTTGGGCCACATTATCAGAAAGTCTACTTTAATTGGCTGGAATGGAAATTAGTGATCCTATATATTTTTTTTTTCAACGTTTATTTATTTTTGGGACAGAGAGAGACAGAGCATGAACGGAGGAGGGGCAGAGAGAGAGGGAGACACAGAATCGGAAGCAGGCTCCAGGCTCTGAGCCATCAGCCCAGAGCCCGACGCGGGGCTCGAACTCACGGACCGTGAGATCGTGACCTGGCTGAAGTCGGACGCTTAACCAACTGCGCCACCCAGGCGCCCCAAGTGATCCCTATATTTTAAAGCCTAACCTTTGTTTCA
Organism: Prionailurus bengalensis; assembly: GCF_016509475.1. Classification (NCBI taxonomy): domain Eukaryota; kingdom Metazoa; phylum Chordata; class Mammalia; order Carnivora; family Felidae; genus Prionailurus; species Prionailurus bengalensis. Next base: position 225,527,120 of record NC_057343.1, read on the forward strand.
AACAAACGCTAGGTTTGAGAATCACTAAGGGCATTAATAGTGTTTTAATACAATTCTTTTTTTTTTAAGTTTATTTATTTATTTAGAGAGAGAAAGAGAGAGGGAGAGAGACTGTGAGTGCAAGAAGGGGAGTGGCAGGGAGAGGGAGAGCAAGAATCCCAAGCAGGCCTGCGCTGTCACTACAGAGCTGGACAGGGTCTGGATCCCACAAACCGGGGAGATCATGACCTGGGCCGAAATCACGAGTCAGATAGACGCTTAACTGACTGAGCCACCCAGGTTCCCCAACACAGTTCTTAGTTACTGAAATATTGCTGACATTAAGGCATGTTTTTTGGATTTTGTTCCTGAATTTCTAAGGGGACTTCTAGGTTCTCTGTACCCTGGGATACACACCCCATGTTTTCCCCTCCCCTTGAGGGTGGGCACAACTTGTGAGTCTTAGGGGTTCTTCACTCTCTTGACTAGATTCTATTATATAAGACTCCAATTTAGGATATTGGATAGAGTGACTTGGAGCAAGTGGGAATTTCTTTCTAGGTTAAAAACCCAAGCAGTCGTGGTGTGAGAGGGATTTATGACTAGGATTGAAGGTAACTTCTGGGTGCTGAGAGCAAACCCTGGCCAGAAGCCCCCAAAACAGCAGGACCTCATTCCTACAGCCTCCAAGAACTGAAGTCAGCCACCAACTTGAATGAGTTTGGAAGCGGAACCTCAGGTTCAAAGGAAACCGTAGGTCTGACTAACCAATTCGCTTCTTCCATGTGAGCCCCTGAGCAGAAGCTACTATTAATCTCTGCCTAGGCACCTTCCTCAAGGCAATTCTCAGATAATACATTTGTGCGGTGTAAGCTGCTAAGTGTGTAGAAACTTGTTAGGGTTTAATAGAAAATTCATGGGTCAACAAATACCTATTTTTTTTTTATTGTGATGACAAGTGACTTTGCTGTCATCACTTTTATTCCGACTGAGATCATTATCCTATAAATCCTTTATCTTATTTTTTTGTTCAACTCCTAATCTCCCAGTAGTTATTAGTCAAGACACAGTGATGAAAGAGAATGTGATGACAGAAGTTATTATGAATAAAATGAGTGGGTAGTTTTCACTTCAATTATAATGAAGACATCCACAGAATGTAGACGTTTCCTAATCTGCTGTAGATATAAAAGACTTTGAGTTGTAAAAGGGAGGAACAGTGCTTATTAAAAACTTTAGTCATACAAGGACGATTTTCTTCCAAGTAATCTCTACTTGCACTAGACTATTGCAGTAAGTAAGATGATTACAGGGAAACAAACCCAAGCAAGCATTACTTAGTAACAGGTATCACTAGACTAGAGCTTTGACATATGATGAACATGTTGTATTGAAACAGCTAGAAATGTGTCTGTTTTCCAATACACTTTGGAAATGTGAATATATGTGTATCTGGCTATTCCATTAAACCTAAATTTACTGCATTCTATTATAAATATGCTCTTGACCTTCCAGGATGGTGGATTAATGGGTGTAAGGACTGTGATGAGTCACTTCAGGGTTCTTCTCTAACCAATGTATTTTAGAAGCATGAACAATTTTACTGATTTTCCTTATGGCATTGATGCCAGAGATGTTTTATGCTTTTTGTAATTTTTCTTCCAAGAGTTTCAAAATAATAACCCTTGATGGCTTAAAGGTCAGAGAGTCATTGGTTAACAGAATAAACACTTTCACTCACCCCACTGTACCTGTTTCCCCTTTATGATTTGCTTGCATTATTCCAATATTTCCAAACAGTGTGAACCAAGGCATTAGTAAAGCCCAAGATAAGTTAATGAGATCATTTTATACTCTAGTATTGCTCATATCACTTACATTTCCTCCCCCTAAAATAAACAGCATTGTGCTAAATTAGTTTCACTAATGTGCTCATATGAGAACTGTCCTCTGCTCTTTAGTGACGAGAGCAATGCAATGCATGATCACTTTAAACACAACCTTTATTCTTTAAGCATGTTTCTTCTGGAATAATTTTATAATTTATAAACTAAAATATCATGCATATAATGTTTTTTTTCTCGATAATGTCCTTAATATTAGGATTGAAATTATTTAAAGCTATAAGGCAACTTCCTCTTTACCCAGCCTTCTATTTCGTCCAGCCCAGTTTGCCGATATCCCGCTCTAATGTGAGCTGGCTACTGTGTTCATTAAGGGCAATGTCTTGGATGGCACACAGGGGCTTCGCTCAACTGCTTTCTCACACTGACTCCACTTATTCCAAACATCGCTCTTTCTTAAGTTACTCTCTCATTTTGCTGGAGCATATTCAGTCCTCATGAAGGGAAAACTGGGATGGACACTGAGGCCCTTCATGGAAGCAAATTTTTCCTGATGTGCTTATACTCAGTTAATATTCTAGGATACTTGTTCGACATTACAAATACTCTTCAGGGGCGCCTGAGTGGCTCCGTCGGTTGAGGCTCCGACTCTTGGTTTTGGTTCAGGTCATGATCTCATGGTTCGTGGGTTCAAGCCCCGCATCGGGCTCTGCGCTTGGAATTCTGTCTCCCCTCTTTCTGCCCCTCCCCTGTTCTCTATCCCTCTCTCAAAAATAAATAAATAAATAAATAAATAAATAAACAAACATTTAAAAAATTCTTAAAATATGTGGAGGCATTGTTTTATTGTTTTCTAGTATCTCGTGCTCCTATTGAAAAGTCTGCTACCATTTTTATTATTTCTTTTAAAAAACTATTTAGCTTTTAAATGTTTATGTATTTTTGAGAGAGAGACAGAATATAAGTGGGAAGGCGCAGGGAGAGAGGGAGACACAGAATTTTGAAGCAGGCTCCAGGCTGCCAGCTGTTAGCACAGAGCCTGATGCGGGGCTCAACCTTATGAACTGTGAGATCATGACCCGAGCCAAAGTCGGATGCTTAACCAACTGACCACCTCGGTGCCCCTGTTTATTTATTTTTGAGAGAGAGAGAGAGAGAGAGAGAGAGAGAGAGAGCAGGTGTGAGCTGGGGAGGGGCAGAGAGAGAGAGGCAGACAGAGAATCCAAAGTAGGCTCCGTGGGGTTCGAACCTATGAGCCATGAGATCATGACCTGAGCTGCAGTCGGATGTTTAATTGACTGGATCACCCATGTTCTCCACGATTTTTACTCTTTTCTTTGCTGGTGGTGGTAAAGGTGTTCTTAGCACTGTTGCTAATTACCTTGATGTTATATTATGATGCTTAAAATAAATTTTCAATTTTCAAGACCTTCTATTTTTTCTCAGATTATTCTTGTACTGAAAGATCTGATTCTAAAATATGTATGAAGATTTCCACATACACTAAATATATTGAAGCTTTCTTTCCTTTTTTTTTTTTTTCCTCTAAAGTATTGATTGTTTTTACCTAGATCACTCAATTTCAGGTTTATTTACCTTGTTCATTTGCTCAGGAAATGGTACTAAACAGAAATATACTAGCTGGGAGTACAGGTTTACTGCTTCTCGACCAGCAATCTTTTCTTTAGGTTGACAACAGGCAGGAAGAAAATGCTGTGCTAGGGGCAAATGAAAAATATAGCTGCCGTTCCTTCCTCCGTATCTTTTCTGTATTTCAATGGCGCTACATTAGTCCCTTGTTTGCACTGATTGCCCCTTACCTACACTAATGTGCTCCTTAATCAAATCTTCAGCTTCAGGTATGACTTCCTTCTCTGATTTCTGCCCTTCACAATTTTGGATTTTTTTTTCTGTTTTGCAACTCTTTCATTTATTCATTGGAATCTCCATTTTCTTTGTGATTGTGGAGTTCCAATCTGCTGTCTTTAATTAAAGGCATATAATGGAAAACTTTCTTTTTTCAGAGTAAGCAATATATTGAAAAGCCCCCATTAACACTTTAATGTGTTTTCTGTCTTTCCAATTTAAAATTCCATATTTATTTTTAAATTGGCTTTTAAATAAATTGCCATTTATTAATTGCAATTCTATTTTTGTGAGATATTGCTTTTTTACTCTTAATGCATGTTACTTCTATTTTTTTTTTTATTAAGCTTTATTCCTTTTCTGTGGAGTCATATAATGGTGCATTGATTTTTACATGATTCAATTTGAAAAAAAAATGACAGTGTTACATTTTTGTTCCTTATCCTTAAAAAATGAGTCCATGAAGTGATGCATTAAATACTAATGGAGAGAAGATCAGGCTGATATAGCAATTATTGGAATGTTATTTGTTTTGATGCCTCAATATTGAATAGATTATATAAAAACTTCAGAATGTAAGCTCTTTAAAAGCATAGATCATGTCTTTATACATCATTTCTCTATTCCTGGTGCAAATGTTGGATAGGCTATCAATAAATATATAAATATCTACCAAAGCAATAACTTTGCAGATGCTTTAGGTTTACAGACCTCTGTCCTATCTGTCTCTCTCTCTGTGTCTCTCTGTCTCATAAGCACAAAGAGAAATTAAAAAGCACCCCAAAACAGAACAATGATCAGGTCTTCCACCTCTAAATGTATGAAAGATTTTACCTATGAATGGAACAGAGACGAAATTCTTGCTCAAGAAAAAGGATAAGCAGTGGACATGGGGAAAAAATTCAATCTCATTAAATTATATGGCTGGTATGATGGGAAAACTTCACTGTCTTAAGTACCCGCATGGAATAAAATGAAAAATTTTATTTTCTTTAACACTTATAAAACATACCTACTGTGAGTCAGTCACTGATCTAAGGTTTTTGCAAATATTATTTTGTTTAGTACTCATAACACACTATGAGATTGCTAGCTAGCTTCATGTTATATACGAAAAAACGGAAGCACAGAAGGTTTGAGTATCTTGTTAATGATAATACAGTTAGAAAGTGATGGAACCACTACTGAATTTAGGTAATTCGACTCATGAATTTAACTTTCATGAATTTAACCATTAATCTGCACTGTCCCATGTAAATATCTAGCCATAAGAATATTAAAGGGAAAAAAATCCAATACTGTAGACACCATTTGACTGCTTATATATCACGGACATCAGTAAAATTTAACAAAATAAGTATCCAATTCATTACCTGGTGAATTGTCATCATGTCTGAGCAAACCTGTCATGAGGAAGGTAGTGAAGAGAAATCGGAATGTATTTTATTGTGCATTTTTTCAGAAGTATATCTCCTTGGTATTTTTAGACTAATCCAATTAAAGATACTTCAAGCAGTGCTAACAACTGCTATGAAATGATGTATATATATATATATATACACACACACACACATATATATGTATATATATGTATATCTATGCATATATTACAAACATACGGGTATGTATCACTATATATCAAACTGATATAAAAATAAAACTTCAGCGAATTTAGAAAAATAAATAAATAATGGACAGATATTTAGCATATGTACCTTAATCAAAAAGTCTTAATTGCATACATTTGACTCTCTCTTTATTAACTTATGTACACAATCAGTACAATTATTCAGAAAAAGAATCTTTGGTTTTAACACACAGACACAGTTGCATATGACCATTGATAATTTTGCACAGAGGTATGAAAATGATTAGAGAAGATATAGTTCTTTCTAAATTGCGTATCTTCATTCACTTGAAATACTCTGAAGTTATTCTCTCAAATTGTGATTCGTAGTCTATACGTTCTTTAGTTTCAAAATAACAAGTAGGTTTGTTTCCATTCAAATTGAGGCATTAATTATATGATATATGTTTTCAGTTAAGGATTTCTTGACATCAGGAGCAATAGTTTAAGGGCTCAGCACAGTATTTTGAGTGCATTCTGGAATTCATGAATCCACAGTGCACATGTGGATGCTTGAATATCTTCACACATCCTCCACTCCCATCTACAAAATGTTCATGTATGCAGGTTTGGGGTAGACATTAGTGTGCATGATAGAGAGAAATAGGTTCATTAGATTTCATCTTTTTAAACTTATCATGGTACAGGAATTCTTGGTAACAGATTCTGCAGCAACATAGAGTTACCTAGATTTTAGGATTTAGACTTCAACTATTAACTGTCACAGACGTTCTTTCATGACTTACCCAATTTCCCATCTCCTTTCACAATTTTCACAAAAATCTGAAGCATTCGTCGTCAGAATTTTTTAAACTTTAGTGTTAAAATGATCATTCAATCCATTTAAGTAACGGCATTGATAATACTGCAATTATTGTTTGTTATAATAATCATTTACCAAACACATACCTGGCATACAAGAAATGCTTAATAATATCAACTTTAATCTAAATATGATTTATAATAGCTAACTAAAATAATAACACAATAATATAGCTATTATTTACTTATTTCTTAACTCAAAAGCATCTTAAAATTAGAAATTTGATATTGTCTACTTCCCTTCCTGTTTAGTTGAAGGAAACTAATACTTCACATTACAAATGTGCCAGGGTCTTCCAAGTGAAGACAAAGTTTGGGTTCATTTTACAAATAGCACAAAATGCAGTATAATGAGAGCATAAGGATGTGTCGGAATGAAATGGAAAGATAAAACAAAGAACTTTTTTTTTTTTTTTTTTTTTTTTTTTTTTTTTTTTTTTTTTTTTTTAGAACCATCTTGCAGAAGGTTTTAAGTGACAGGATAAGAAATCTGGGTTTAGTTAGGTCAGTGGAGAGAGACTATCAAGAAAAATTTAGCAGGACAATAATAGGATTAGAACTGTGTTTTAAAAAGATAAAACTTAGAGCTAGGCAAGGGATGAATTTGGAGCAGAGGAAGATTAGAAGATTTAACCCGTCAGGAAACTTTCAGCAGAACAAGGGACAGTTCGAATAATGGCAGAGAAAATGACGCTTTGCAATTGCACAGTGATTCCTAATTTGACTTATGTCTCATTGTATCATTTGATTTGCTGAGCAATCTCACTAAGCAGGAAACCACAGATTCCAAAGAAAATACTGTTATCTTATTTCCATAGTCTGAGAAAAAAAAATGAATTATTTGTCTGTGAGGAATTGATGAGTAGAAAGCTTTCTTTTGAAATCTAGATACATTTTTTTTCTCAAAACTAATGATGTATAAGCAAATATTTAATGAAAGGCATAATATTGGTCAAGAGAGAGACAAGCATCAATGCTGATCAAAAGAAAAAAAAAAAAAAGCTTCTGTGACCTGAGGAGAATGCTTATATTAAAACAGAAAATTATAGTGAACTGCTGATCTGTGGGGGGGGGTAAGAGGGAGTAGAGGAGATCACTTAGAGAAAGAGAGAGGGAGATGATAGAAAGACAGAGAGATAGAGAGATGATAAAGCATTTTGAAAAACTCCATTTGTCATATTTATGTTTACGCCTCAAATATTTTAGTCATGGATTGCTAAACCAGATAACAAAAGCTGTATACAAGGAAACCATGTGCCAAATGATCAACTGCTCATGACAAAAAAGCAAATGTCACCACAATATAAAACCACTTGTAATATGTCAGTATTTTTGTCACCTTACACGTTCTCTCTCTGTCTCCGCACATACACATACACACACACCACTTCTTTTTCAGCCAAATTACAGAATTCTGAATCCACTTAGAATGCAGAAGTCCAAAAGAGAATCAAAATTCAAATATCATTTACAAACCATCTGATTCTATTTATATGGCAGACTCAAAGACAAAACTCTGAGAACCATTTTCAGGTTAGTGGCTACAGGGTGGGCATGAAAGGAGGAAATTGAACAAAAGGGACACGAAGAACCTTGGGGGTGATGGAAATGTGCTATATCTTAATTATGGTGGTGTTTACCCAATTTTATATATTTGGCAAAACTGTAAATCCAAAGTTTTCTTTTACTGTGTGTGAATTATACCTTTCATGGACCCAGTTTTGAAGACAACCATATGATTTATCATGCATCCCTGCTCTTGGAAGGAAACCAAATTCAACTCAGGTGAAAACAATTATTTTTAGAAATTCAACCAAAAATAAGTCGCCTGCACATCCAGCTGCTTCTCTTCATGAAAATATAATTGGCATCCGTGGCAATCCACCACTTAAAAAGGGGAAATTCTAATTACTAAGAGTTAAACAGTCTGATACATTGTCAGAAATTCTCAAATCAAGGAGATTTTTAAAGGTGGAATCTTTACTAGGAGGTTGTCTCTATAAAAGTCTCAGAAAGATTTGAGAAAGATGAATTTGCTCACCGAATCGTGAATGTAAATATGTGTTTTACCATATATAGTCAGACTGTATTCTAGATTCTAGATACTGGGTACATAGAAGAAAATAGATAAAATTCCTGCCTCATGGAGCTTACATTCTAGTGAGGAAGACATGATACACTAATAAGGTAATCCACATATTGCAAAATCAAGCTACTGAACAAATCAAATCAGAGCATCAATTCAACTACTACTGATGGGCTAGGAACCGATTTTCATCCTTCCAAAGAAATGTTCGGCAAATCTCTGGGAAGTTTTCAACTTTTACTGGTGATTAACAATGAACGCCTACCATTCCATCACCCCAAAGTGCAATGGAAACAGTTCTTTATGGTGACGTTGAAGAGAGGGTGATGGAAGGCTTCCATTTGCCTTATTTCTGGATGAGAAATATCTTATTTTACACATTCATTTGCCATTCCCAAATACCTAACAGGGAGAGTTAAGAATATTTTATGCCAGGCACTGTTCTCAGTGCTTTCGTGTGTATTAGACCATTTATTGGTCATTAGACCATTAACAATAGGCTTTGAGAAAGACCTCATTCTCATCATCAGCTACCGTTGCCAGTTACCAAAGCCAAAGATTGGTAAGGTGACTTACCAAAGGTCTCCTAACTGGTAATAGTTGGAATGGTTGTGACCCTAATTTAATCTCAGATAGCCTGGACGTAGAGTTGATGTTTGCCTATTCTATACCTTCTATACACCATTCTATACACTAGAGGTTTTGGATATCCCCCTCAGCCTTTTACTCGCAAGAAAAATCTCATGGAATTAGTATGTGGTGCCTCTTTCGTATAACAAAAATCCAAACTTATTTTTCTTTTGATATTAAATAACCAACATTAGCAGATGATCTATAACGTGAGAAGCACCTGGGCTTTGTGTCTGTTTTATTCACTACCATCTCCAGACCACTGTAGGACAATGTCTCACCCATATTACTTGTTCCATAAATATTCTAAATGGGCCTCTTTGAGTTTCAATGACAAATATTCTTTTCTCAGTTTGCTATTTGTGTATCTCGTGTGTTAATGTACGGATTAGGTTCAAGGTGGAGTCACTCATGCTAAGCCCATCTCAGCAAACCAGAGATGCTTGGCTCTCAGAGGAGGAAGGCATAGGTCAAACAGTCAGTCTGCACTTACTTGCTCAGCACAAGTTATGTGATCAAGTCCCAAGACTTCCCTTTGCTGCACGTAAGGAAAGTAACTCTGCTTTAATCAATCAGCAAATGCCCAAATATGACTACCATGTTCCTGCCCATTTTGGTCTATAAAAATATTTCATTTTGTACAGCTCATCTAAAGCTCCTTTCTATATGTTAGATTGGATGCTGTCCAATTCATGAATCACTGGATAAGTGCCTACCAGGTCAGTAAATTGTCCGTGGAAATTTTTATTTTAACAATTACAACCTGGTATATTTTCATCATGTGAGTGTACTTATTCCTGGTCAGATCTCCCCATGGATTGAGATGAAGTTGGAAAAATGTCAGTGAATTTCACACATTTCATAAAGTTGCTATTGTTATATCCTAGTAAAATCCTCTGCATTATTTCCACTTCAATATTTTCCCATTTTACACTTAAGATTTGATTAGTGAAAAATCATATTCCAAATGCTAGGTCCTTTGTTCATATGCTTGGAAATAATTCTGAGAGCATTATATAAATATTCTTGCTCTCTCCTATGTGATTAAATTGTGCTTTCTGGGTGCCCGGGTGGCTCAGTCTGGTAAGCGTCCAACTTCGACTTCAGCTCAGGTCATGATCTCAGGGTTTGTGAGGTCGGGCCCTGTGTTGGGCTCTGTGCTGACAACTCAGGGCCTGGAGACTGGTTCAGATTCGGTGTCTCCCTCTCTCTCTTTGCTCTCTCCTGCTTGTACTCTGTCTCTCTTTCTCTCAAAAATAAGTAAAACATTTTTTAAAACTTTTAATTGCACCTTCTGATGCTCTTTGAACTTGGATATGTTCCTGGTGATATGAGGGCCCTTAAAATGAGATTGGGAGTAATATGAGTAATTTTAATGTGGAGATATTAAAATCCAGAATACAAGTCACCCTATACTTATCACCATGCTTCAAATTACCCGTGCGTGGTATTGAGTCTCAAGTTCTAACCAGCTGGGTCCCTGAAGTCCCAGGGTGACTTCTATGAACAGAAGCTATCATGGTACTCCACAGTGACCTTGATAAAAAAAAATTACCTTTATTTTACCATGTGTCTGAGATTTGGGTGGTGTTATTGTAACCTGTCATGACATAATGATAATATTCTATCCCATAGCTGATCAAAGAATAGCTACTTTTTTTTTTAAAGTTTTCCTCATCCAATTTGCCTACTCCCTACTCCTGTAGGAAAGTAATCGAAGGTACAAACTTACAGTTATAAGAGAAATAAATATTGGGAATATACTCCACACCATGACAACTACAGTTAATACTGCTCTGTTGTATGTTTGAAAACCGTTAAGAGAGTAGATCCTAAGAGTTCTCATCACAAGGAAAAAAAAACCTTTTTGTTTCTTTTAAATGTTTTCTATCTTTATGAAATGATGGATGTTAACTAAACTTATTGTTGTCACCATTTCACAATATGTATAAGGTATTATGCTTATACCTTAAACTTACACAGTGCCATATGTCAACTATATCTCAATACACTAGAAATACATAAATGAAATGAAACACACACACACACACACACACACACAACAGAAACAAAAACAAAACAAAAAACTCTCATTGGAGGCCTTGTGCTAGGCTGTTTATACACCCGAGTTCAGTAATGTTAAATAACCAATATTAACCATGTACGTGGAATCTGACCATCTTTATAGAAACCATGTGCATTGACTGCATAATTACACTGATTGTACACTTGTGGGAACTACAGCTCATGAGAGTTCCGCATGTGCCCAAGGGTCTACAGCTAATGATCTGTCTGACTTCAAAGACTGTGCTCTTTCACTCTGCCATCTTGCCCCCTGGCTCACCTCACACTTTTAAAGCATTCTTCCGCCCTTTGCCTTCAACTTGTGACAAGTTTTTGGCTTCTTTTAGAATGAACATTTCAGAGAAAAATAAATTGCTTGCACTGTGCCTCTGGGAAGCTACAAAATGTTACACAGAGAGGAGGATCAGATATGGAGAAGAAGCAGGCAGTTCATTCAGACAGGAGCGATACCTTGGTAAGTAGTAAAGAATTAGTGCTGATGGTGACAAAAAAAAAAAAAAAAGAAAGAAAGAAAGAAAGAAAAAAAGAAAGAAAGAAAGAAAAAAAGTGACTGTAAGTATTTTCAGTTCCTAAAAGAGCACAGAGGAGGGAAAAAATCACTGGATTTCATAATGAAGTCAACGATTAAATACTTTTTTCCCCAAACTTATAATGAAATGTGAATGTTGGCATCACTTCAATTAATCAAATTCAACACAACAGTGTATTTTATAACTATAGACTCAATTTTAAAAGGTAACGTGCAGAACAATGAGGAAACATGGATAAAAATACATGGGATTATAGATTCATTGCAAAATGTTAATTGTATCCATTAGCTTTCGCTTACTATTGTGTGAATATACCTATTACAGTGGGCTGAACTGTACTCTGAGTATATGTTAGCATCCTAACCCTCAAAACTGGTGAACATTGTCTGATATGGAATAAAAGTAAATATTATTTTATGTGGGGAAAAAATATGACTAAGTTAAAGACCTTGAGAGGAGGAGTCTCCCCTGAATTATCAAGATGGCTCCCAAATGCACGTTCTGAGATACTGACCCTCACAGAGGAGAAAGCTTTGTGAAGGTAGAGGCAGAGATTTGAATGATATGGCCACAAGTCCAGGAATCTCAGCAGCCACTAGAACCTGGAAGGAGCAGGCGAGGAATGGAATCCCCCCTAGAGTTTCCAGAAGGAGTGCATCCTTGCAACACTTTGGTTTAGGATCTAGTCTCCAGCAATGCAAAATAATAAATTTCTGTTGTTTTTAAACCAAATCTGTTTTTTTTTAAGTATCTATAGGAAACTAATACAGATTTTGGTGGCAGGAAGTAGGGTGCTTAAAAATATGGAAGTGGCTTTAGAGTTGGTGATGAGTAGAGACTGGAAAATTTGTGAGGTGTGTGAGAGCCACAGAAGTTAATATACATATTTAGATGTTGTTAACCAACAGACTTACACATGCTTCCACCAACATGTACCATACTTCCTACTGCTCCATAGCAGACTTTGCTGCAAATATTATAACTTAAAAAATAAAAACAGAAACGAGCACCTAGAAGAAATTGGGGGTCAGAAAACACAACAAAAGACCTACATGAAAGGAAATTAATCAATCAAACCATTCATCACATCAACTACTCTCACTTTTTTTTTTTAATTTTTTAACGTTTATTTATTTTCAAAAGAGAGAGAGAGGCAGAGTGTGAGCGGGGAAGGAGCAGAGAGAGAGAGGGAGATACAGAATCCAAAGCTGACTCCAGGCTACGAACTATCAGCACAGAGCCCAACGTGGGTGAGATCAAGACCTGAGCCAAAGTCCTACACTTAACCTACTGAGCCACCCAGGTGCCCCTCAACTACTCTCCTAATATTACCACTTTCAAATACTGCATAATATAAAACCTTGTCCTACCAATATAATTCTTACATACGTATATATAATTTTAAGATTTCCTAGCAGCTTACTTTTCTTTTTTCTAATTTTTCCCCAGATGTGTTAATTGACAAATAATTGACAAATAAAAATTGTATACATTTAAATATATAATAGAATCCAGCAATCCCACATTGGGGTATATTCCCAAAGGAAATAAATTCACAGTCTCCAAGAGATATCTGCATTCCCATATTCATTGAGGTAGTCTTCACTGCAGCCTAAATAAGGACAGAAGCTACTATCCAGGACAGGTGAATAAATAAAGAAAAAGTGGTATATATAAATATACACATATATACATATATAATATAATGGTATGCTTTTCTAAACTTCAACTTCCAACTTTATTTTCTGCTTTAAATATATTATCCATCATTTAATTGGAATGTGGTTGAATTTTAGGGGTATTTTATACAATCTGGATGTATTAGCTTTATTCAGCTAATAAAGCCGTGTGATTAGAACATAATTTCTCCCAGTCATGTATGTTGTATTTCACTCCATCGATCGTGTCTTCCTCAGAATAAAAGTTTTCACTTTTGAAGAAGTCCAGTTTGTCACGTTTTTTCATAGAACATATAGATTTTCTCCTATATATATATGCTTTTATGATTTAACATTTTATGTTTAGTTATGTGGTCCATTTTCAATTTTATCAGGTATGAGGCATGCTTCAAAGTTCTTATTTTTATATATGACATCTCATTGTCCCAGGATCCTGGAGCCTATAGACTTTTACATGTAGATTTTGATAGATGTCTTCTATAAGATTGAGGAATATCCCTTTTTTTTTACCTAGGTTGCTGGTGTGTATGATCATTAGTAGATGTTGAATTTTGTAGCATTTTCTGCATCTATATTTTTTTCTAATTTAATAAACTAATCTGAATTGTATTCCCTAGTATTCAAATATTGAACCAGACTTACATTTCTCTGATGAATCACCCTTACTTGCTATTATCTTTTTATATATTTTTCATTTTCATAAAATATACTACTCTAACCATTGTTAAAGGTAAAGTTCAGTGGCACTAAGTACACACATTCATACTATTGTGTAACTATCATTACCGTCCGTTCACAGAACTCTACAACCTGCAAAGCTCAAACTCTACTCATTCAACAATAACTCCCCATGATTTCTTACCCCCAATCCCTGGCAACCACCATTTTTCTTTCCCTCCCCCCTCCCTCTCTTTATTCCTACCTTTGTCTCCCTTTCTTTCTTTCTTTCTTTCTTTCTTTCTTTCTTTCCCTTTCTTTCTTCCTCTTTCTTTCTTTCTTTCTTTCACTCTCTCTCTTTCTTTCTTTTCTTCCTTTCATTGTTCTTCCTCTTGCTCTTTTTTTTTTTCCTTTCTTACTTGTCCCTTTACATATATTGCTAGGTACCATATTATTTTTTAAGGATGATTATGTCTATATTCATGAGAATTTTTAGCCTGAAGTTTTATTTCTTTGTCATTCTCTGCTTTTTATATTAGGAGAATGCGACTATAAAACGGCTAGAGCAGTACTGCCTCATCTTTGATTACCCGGAGGTGATTGTGTAGAATTGGTGTCATTTCATCTTTAAGTGTTTGTTAGATTTGACCAGAGAAAGTTCCATGCTTAGATGTTTTGTTTTGCTTTGCTTTGTATTTTTTTTTTTTTGAAAGAAAATTGAAAGTGGCCCATTGAGGTTTCAAATTTAGGCTGTCTGGTTTCAAAGACCCCATTCTCAGCCAGTATGCATTGTCTTAAGGTTAAAAATAAGTTCTTATTTATGTTGAATATAATAGGAAAACAAGTACTGAAAGGTTTCAATTACTCTTTAAAATCCTCAAGCACAACTATAGGAATGTTAGCTGATTTATGTTTTAAGTTTATTTATTTATTTTGAGAGAAAGACAGTGCAAGAGAGGGAGGGAGAGAGAGAGAATCCCAAGCAGGGATGCTGAGCTGCCAGCACAGAGCCCCATTTGGGTCTCAAATCCACAACCCCCGAGATCATGACCTGAGCTGAAACCAAGAGCCGGTCACTTAAATGACTGAGCCACCCAGGTGCCCCTGATTTTTTTTTAAGGAAATAAATAAAGTTTTCCCATTCAATTTTATATAAGTGTGGTCTTGGAGTGGCTGTCCTGTAGGAGACTACACTTCCAGCTGTATCAGACTGTGGATGGGGCCATGTGACTAATCCTCACCAATGGAATGTGGGCTAAAGGAATGGCTTTCACTTCAAGGCTGAACTGGTTAAAAGCCTTTGTGCCTTTTCAATTTTGTCTTGGAAAATTTGTCTTCCCTTTTTTGGTAGCTGAATACTGAAGGCAACTTATTTTGAAAGTCATGCACAGAGATGGAACAGTAGCCCTCAGACGAATCCCTTCCTGAATTTGTAAAGCAGAAGTTATTCACCCTCAAATTGACCCCAAACTTCCATCTTGAACTTTTAAGAGCATAAGAACTAAACTTCTACATATGAATCCACTGAAAGCTTGGAGTTTGTTATAGCTGCTTGTGTTATCTTTCCTAATATAGACATTTGCTACAAAAACGGCTTACCAATTCACACAGCTGGTGGCAAAGAAATATTTATCAAAGGCATAGGAGAAGGATACCCTCGCGCATTTGGTAAAACTGTTTCTTGAGATAATGCAGAAGACGGATCTAGCCTTCATTGCCTGCAGCTAAGGGGGGAAACAATGAAAGCGCAATGTTATCAGACGCTGAGATTCTGAAAGCTTTTGCATTCTGTTCTGTTAAAACATGCATCTCTGTTATGCAAATTCTTTCATATATAAATGATGAATAGGGGAGTGATGTGAATATAATGCAGAAGACACGTTGGATAACGGTTTTTATTTTCTAGCCTGTTAATATTTTGAACCACCTAGTGATAGCAACGGACTGCACGTATATTAACATTGCTGAGGAGGGCAGAGGCACACAGTGATTCATTACGCACCTTCAGCCTGCTTTCTTCCTCTTCGCTCAGGTTAGCCACGTGGTCCATAGAGAAAGTGCTTCCCACGTCAACTGTGGGATCTTTGTGTATTTGTCACAGCCAGCTTATTCAACCTTTCCTTGCCTTGCATGCATTTTCATTCAAGCTACCTTTACCAAAAGTTTGAAGGTGAACTTAATATATTTACGAAACAAAGTATATGCCTTCATTAGTATTTTGCATCCCTTTAAACTCTGTTGTTGTTTTCTTTCTTTTTTATCTTTATTTATTTATTTTGAGACAGGGACAGAGCAAGCTGGGGAGGGGCAGAGAGAGAGGAGAGAGAATCTCAAGCAGGCTTCACGGTGCCAGAGCAGAGACTGACACAGGGTTCGAACTCACGAAACGGTGTGATCATGACCAGACCGGAAACTAAGAGCA
This sequence comes from Prionailurus bengalensis, assembly GCF_016509475.1. Classification (NCBI taxonomy): domain Eukaryota; kingdom Metazoa; phylum Chordata; class Mammalia; order Carnivora; family Felidae; genus Prionailurus; species Prionailurus bengalensis. The sequence goes on from NC_057343.1 coordinate 225,543,347, forward strand.
GGACCTTTAACCAACGGAGACACCCAGGCGCCCCTTCAGTGTTGTTTCCTCAAGGAATTTAAAAATTACTATTATAACTGCTTCGTTTACAAATGATGTGGAAATAGTGGGGTTTAGAGAGAATGGTCAAGAAAGCATTCTTGAGGTGTCTTTGGTGCAGACAGGTGGTTTTATTAAAGCACAGGGACAGGGCCCTTGGAAAGAAAGAACTGCACTGGGGTTGTGACAGGTGACTGATTATGTACTTTCAAATTGGGAAGGAGTTGGGATAGCATAAGTCTCTAAGGAAATTGAAAGCAAGGTTTTCAGGACTTTGAGGGGTCTAGCTATTGTTAGGAAAAGGTCATTTATTACTGTGTAATAAAATCTTAGTAATGAGTCCCTCAGTGTATCAGTGGGCCATATGCTTTGAGGATGAATGCTAACATATATCTTAGGGGGTAGAGATAAAGCAAGTTTGCAAAGGAATTTTTATATGTTAAAAGAGACTTACAGGATGCTGGAGGTCAGAATAATTTTAAGCCAACCTTGCCTTTCACCCTTGGCAAAATATTTACATTGAGGCAGCTGAGTTCCTAGGGGAAGGCCACTGTCCACGTTTCAAGGACCTGCCACGGGCTTGAAAATAGTAAGTAAAATAGTAAGGAAAATTAAGTTTTCTTTTGTCTTTCTTCCCCACACCACAAAGCCACCAAGATTTTGATTGTCCTATCTTTTCTGTCAGAGTTCATTCATCTCTCACTCTTAGAAAATATAAAGTTTTTCAGGAATATATTATGTCGCATTACAGCATAAATACCTGTATAAGAAAGAAGAGAACTCGCAAATTAATTGTCTTTTTCAAGGGCAGAATTGAAATACAATAGAAAGATACTCAAACTTAAAAAAAAGAAAAGTTTTGAAAAACCAAAAAAGTTTTGAAAAAGAAAAATTCTTGTAGATCCCAAACAGTCTGAGACAAAATCCTTTGAAGAAAAAAGGTCTACTCAGACTTCTCAGTCAAATAAAAAAAAAAAAAATCAAATCTAAATCCCAAGTCCATATATTCATGCAGATTATATATTTTAAACACATACTTTAAAATTGGACATTCCATAATTTTGCATTAATCCAGCACCACTTCAGTTAAAACACACTTTTTTTCCCCCAAAAGAACAAAAAAATGATAGTGCATTTTCTAGGGCTGACGCAACTAAATACAGGGCAGATAAGGTGGCTTACGCAATGAAACTTTCTTTCTCACAGTTCTATAGTCTGGAAATTCAAGACGAAGGTGTCCGCAACTTTAGTTTTTTCCTCATGCCTCTTTCTATAGATGGTAGATGGTTGTCTTTTTGCTGTGTCCTCAGATGACTTTTTCTCCCTGTGCATGGATCCCTGATATCACTTCCTTTTCATATAAAGATACCAATCATTTCGAATATGGGTCCACCCACATGATACCCTTCATCCTTAATTACTTCTTTCAAGACTCTGTTTGTAAACAAAATCATATTCTGAGGTTCTAGGGGTGAGCATCTCAACACATGAATTTAGGGACTGGTCGTTAGAAGACACAATTCAGTCCATAACAGACGGATATGTATATTTTTGTTTTCAATAATAAAGTATAGGGGCGCCCGGGTGCCTCAGTCGGTTAAGGGTCCGACTTCGGCTCAGGTCATGATCTCATGGTTTGTGAGTTTGAGCCCCGCGTCGGGCTCTGTGCTGACAGCTCGGAGCCTGGAGCCTGCTTCCGATTATGGGTCTCCCCCTCTCTCTGCCCCTCCCCCACTCATGCTCTGTCTCTCTCTCTCTCTCTGTCAAAAATAAATAAACATTAAAATAATAATAATAATAATAAAGTATAAAGAAAATAAGAATTTTTTCAGAGACTAAGAACTCTGGGGGATCAATAACACAACAAAGCAAGAAGAACACTAAATAGAGTCAGTTTCAACATAAGATAATTTGAGTTTGTGTTTTTCATGGCTTTTCAAGAAGCAGAGAACATGAAATAAACTGTAGAGTACCTACAATTTCTGGAATCTAATAGAAACCCCCTCCCACAGAAATATGATTACCAAATTCTAAATTCCCAATATAAAAGCATGCTAAAATATAAGTTTATCCCCTCATGGGAGACATGGAAATTTTGATTAACTTTTTTGGAGGTACAGAATGGGCAACTGAAAATAAGAAAGAAGACATGAAGATACTAGGCACATTTTGAAAACCTATTATTTTTTTAAATATCCAGATTCTTAACTGTTTTTTTTTTACAATTTTACATGGTATAATGTACAGATAATATAGTTTGATGAAGTTTAACATAGTTACAACCAACAACCAAAACTCACAATTATTATATTGAACCCAAAGGTCTCCTGAAGGTACTTTCTAATCAATGCCACCTTCCCAAAAGGTAACCAGTATTCTGACCTTTATTATTATTGATTTTATCTTTTTTGTATTTTAAATTAGGGCTGGGACTTGGGTGAGGTAAATAAGAGTCACCTGGGGGCTCCAAAATATTCAGTGATCAAGGTAAATAATATTTTAAAGCAATATTTAAAAAAAAACTGATGAAAAACTCCACGGTGAAGAAATGTTAAACTATGAAAATTCTAGTTTGCGTATTGGCAAATAACTAAATTGTAGCCAAATTAGTAGCTTTTAAAGGTGGAACTTGTATATGATGTTATTTCAACATGGAATTGCATTTCCCTGATGTCTAATAATATTGACTACGTTTATGTGCTTGTTTCTGATTTAAAAATATTCTTTTGTGGGGGCACCTGGGTGGTTTAGTTGGTTAAGCCTCTGACTTTGCTTTAGGTCATGATCTCTCAGTTGTAGGTTCAAGCCCCACATCGGGCTCTCTGCAGTTAGCACAGAGCCTGCCTTGGATCTTCTGTCTCTCTGTCTTGCTGCCTCTCTTCTGCCCATTCTCTCTCTCTCTCTCTCTCTCTCAAAATAAACAAATAAAAAAATTCTCTTATGAAAGATTTGTCCATGCTGACCATTTTTTGAATATTATTTTCTCATTAACCTGCAAAAATTCTTTATGTGTAGTGACTAGGAGTCCTTGACAGGTGTATGTTCACCCTGTCTGTTTCTCTGTCTTTTCATTTACTTTATGATGTATTTGATTAATAAAAAATTATTTATTTAATGAATTTGAAAGTATCTGTCCTTTCTAGCTCATTATTATTTTAATAATAAGATCATGTCATAGGGAGAACCACACCCTCTCCATTAAGCAAACAAATAAACACAGCCACATCCTAATCCCTGTAACCTATGAAGACATTACCAATTTAGCAAAAGGGACTTTGCAGGCTGATTGAAAAGTCTTGAGATGTGCAGAGTATCTTGGGTTATCTGGATGGGCCCAATGTAATCACAAACATCCTTATGAGAGGGAGACATAATATGAGTCAGAAAAGATGAGACAACAGGAGTGACAGTCATAAGAAGTGATGTTGGTGTCAAAGATGCGGGGAAGGGCCACAAGCCAAAGTCTCAGGAAGCCTGTGGAAACTGGAAAATGCTAAGTTACTGGTTCTCCCTCATGCCTCTAGGAGGAATGTAACCTTGCTGACAGGCTGATTATAGCACTTCTGGCTTCATAATGCACTTGTGTATTTGAAGCTATTGCATTTGCAGTCAGATGTGAAGCAGGAGCAGGACACTAATACAGATTTTGGTACCAGGAGGTGAGTTCTGTGCTAACAAACACCTACAAATTCAGATTGTTTTAGCGTTTGAGTAAAGGGTGGAGCATGAAAGATTTTTGAGAAACATGATAGAAAGAGGCTAGTTTGCTTTGAACAGACTGTTAGCAAAATGTGGATACACAGAAGCCTGCTAGTGAGAACTCAGAAAGCGAGGAACATGCTAGAGAAAAATCTACCGTGCCTTAGAGAGTACTTACATCGTCATAAACTGGCGTAGGAATGTGGGCATTGAAAAACCAGCTGGAAGAGACTCAGAAGCAAAGGAAGAGCGTGCTCTTGGAAACTGGGTGAGGAGAAATCCTTTTAATACCGTGGAAGAAATCTTACTTAGCTGTAAATTACATCCTGTGGCTGATAAAAGGTGGAACTTGGAAGTGATGAACTTGGATATCTAGCTGAGATTTCCAAACAAAGTGTTAAAAGTGTGACCTAGTTTCTTCTTGCTGCTTATAGTGAAATGTTGCTTACATAGGAAAGGAAGGAAGAACAGGACAGCAAAAGGTAGTCAGGAATTCATGATTATGAAAGTTCTCAGTTTAACCAAATTATTTCAAAAAATGCTACAATTAGGAGACTCTCTGTCGGGAAACATGCTCTGTAGAGAAATCTGGGGATGTAGTTGGACAACCTTTGGCTGGTGCCCTGGAAGGATCAGACTATTCAATCATAAAATGTCTCTTTCAATAGATTGAGCATACAATTTATCGATCTCCTTAGCCATATTAGCAAAGAAACCGGAAATAGAGACAAGATGATCTGGGAAAGATTAACAGAGGAGCCTTTCGTCTAAACTGGTGAGTTACTCCAAAATACACAGGAAACCCAGAAAGTTATTGAAAATGTCTCACCAGCAGAGACACTGCCAGCATGGATTACAAGGGACAGAAGGAACATAAAACAAAAGAAGGGTGTTAAGAATCCGAAAATTCTACGGGAAGGAAATAGATAAATAAAATTTATCAGATATAAACACATAATACTCTTCCTGAGGGAGGATAGATGATCCCAAGGGAAGAACTATGAGTTAGATGAGGGTGCTTTGAGCCACAGGGAATTATTACTAGACCATAACACCTAATGCTGCTTGCCTAGTCTGATTTCAAAACTGTTTGATATGTGACTCCTTTTGTCCTTACATATTTTCACTTTTCACAGGGATCCTTTATAACTATTATACTATGCCTGTCCCAACATTATATGTTGAGAGCCAGATAACATATTGTCTAGTTTCGTAGCCCACAAATGGAGTAGAAGTTTGTTCCAGGAACAATCATACCAGTCTGATTTGGATTACAAGATTGGAGGATTTTGAGCTGCTAGAGATCGAGTTAAATCTTAGGCTATGAATTGATGAGTTAAGACTCTCAGAATGTAGGAATGGGTGAGTGTTTATATGTGGATGGACATGAATCTCTCAGGACCAGAAGTTATCCCCCAAAATTTCCACAGTCCAATTTCCTGAATCTGAATATGTCATCATATGGGCAAAAAAAGAATTTGCAGGTGTGATTAAGTTGGTTAAGTTAGGGATCTTGAGATACAGAGATTGTTCTGGATTGTACGGTGGGCCCTACATATTCATAAATGCCCTTGTAAGAGGGAACCGAGAGAGAAGAGAGAAGGAGAGAGACTTAACAATTCCACAGTACTGGCTTTGGAGATGGAGAAGGCTGCCTTTACCCATGTAATCCTTGTGACTTGTAGAACTGGGAAAATCTAAGAAAATAAAAGTTTCCCCAGTGTATCCAGAAAGAATGCAGTCCTCCCTATATCTTGATTTTAGGAATTCTGTCCTCAGATTTGTGAGATAATGTATTTGTGTTGTTTTGAACCTTTATGGTTATGGTAACTTTTGTAGCAGCACTGGAAAACTATCATGTTTAAGAGACAGTTATTGAACTCAAACCCATAAATATAGTTCCTTCTAATTTTGTCTGGAAAGCATATTGTTTTACTTTTCACATTTAGGTATATAATCGATCTCAAGTTACACAGATAATCAAATAACCCAGAACTATGTATTATGACCCATTCAATTGCAATGGTATCTTTATTAGAAACAGGTTATTATACTCTGCTGTTCTGTTTATGGACTCCCTATTTTGTTTTATTGATCAATATTTCTTTTCTTACAGTGCATTAATTATTGTTATCATATCTCTGATAGGAACTGCTTTTTAGCTTCTATTTTATATTCATATTTTCTTTAGTTATTATAAGTCCTTGGCGTTTTCATATAAATTATATATAAATGGAATGGGAAAACATGGACAGAGTTTTCTCAAAATAGAGCCTAATGAAAAATATTTCAAAGCACTGTTACTCAGACATAAAATTCTGAGCTATAGAAGAAGTAAGGAACAAAGAAGTGGTAAATACATTGCTAATTCTATGCAAACATTGGCTGTATTAAACAACAATATATAAATACAAAATACAAATAAATGCATCAATGTAATACAATAGCATACACATAATGGGAAAATAATGAAGTTAAAGTATTATAAGATGAATGATGTGATCTACCTAGGCTAGAAATGAAGATTCCTTTTCATTTGATATGCTAAGTATACTTATTAAAATTTATGGGCTAAATAAATTATTAATAACAATGCATAAGTTCTTAGCACATAGAGGTAAATTTAATGTAAATAATAATCTCAATACAGGGAATAAAAGAACATAAGATAAAGAGAAAGATGAAATAAGACAAAAGGAAAGCCAAAAAAAAAATAATAAGATATTAAAAAAAAAAACACTAAAATGAATGACCTAAATCAATGAGTGTCTGCTCACAAAATAACTTACTGCTTAACCTTTACATATTTTCAGTGATGTGACCTCTGACCACCATACTCCTCATTCTCTAAACCTCAGTGACTGTTAATGAAGCTCCTTAAAAGTTTAACCTTTTCAACTTATGGATTAATTTTAAATATGTCTTCATATTTTACTATGACCAAAAAACACATAAATGTGAAGAATAGAAAGCATATATCTGTAGGTATGTCAATATGTGCTTCTCAAAACCCAACCAACCAACCGACCAACCAATACTACCCTTCTTGAGGTTAAATAAATGTTTGAGCAATATTGAGCCATTTAGTATTCATTTAGTTTTAAAATATCCACCATTATTTTACTCAAATGTTTTGTATAAATTTGGGAAGAATAACCAAAACAAGGTTGATGTAAAACTCTTGATGGGAAGGAGCTGTGAGTTTCAGTTTATGTCCCTCTTGATACGCACATTTTGTTCTACCATCAAGGGAAATGTTCTGTACTTGCATGTGTGAAACACCCACAAATGTTAATGCCTATAAAATTAATTTCAGCCTCAGTCATCAGAATGTCCCATTTGGATTTTTCTACAGAGAAAACAACATATGCTGTAGTACTGTTTTCCTTGATTAGTCTGGCATCTACCATGCATTAGTTTCTTTTCCTAACACACTTGTGGCTTCTTCTGAAATATTCTGTTGAGTTATTCAAAACCCCAGTAGAACAAAGTGTATGTGTCTTAAATTTGTTTCCACAGAATTATTTACTATGGAAACAATCTAGTTTTCCCTAAGGTTTTATCATCAACATTTTTTTTTTCTAATAGAATTTATAGGGATATGTTTTTAACAGTCACTTAATGGTATTTCTATATTACTCTGAGAATGAATTATATTCAGTTACATTCTTCACTGTCATTAACCCTTGAATTATCACTCTCAAAATGTCATATAAAATTAATACCATTTATATTGCAAATATGAGATAGGCTCACACTAATGTCACAGTGACATAAAATAGTTGCTTACACATAATTTTTCATAGACAATGATAAAAAATAACAACAACAACATAAAAACAAAAGACACATCAGTCTTCATTACCAAACAGACTAGAGGGAAAATAATTGTCCATCTGGGATAAACCTGTTGATTATGAAAGACATTTTTCAAGGCTACTTGCTATGAGAGTCTTGGTTTGTTGTTCTCAGGATATACTGGGATTATTGAGAACATCAGAGTATGGAATGCCATGAGAGCAATTGGCTTTAAAAACGACACGAAGAAAAGAATAGATTTAAACTGAAGTACACAAATTCTGTGGTGTTTTGGCTGTGTCTCTCTAATGTGATGTGGAGTGAATAACAAAAGAGACGATAAAATATAAGACATACCAAACAAGTTATTTTCATTGCCGTCAACTCTTGATCAAGTTGAAATGCCTTATTGGACATTGACATATATCTAAATTCAATTTATCCACCAAGAGCAAATTTAGGGATTAGCTATAAAAATAAGGTTTCCCTGTTCCATTTAGTTGTTCTAACCTCCCGTGTAAGTACTGCTAAAAACTTAGGATTTTTATTACTCTCTCTCTCTCTCTCATTAGATTTTAAATATTTTGTGAATGTTCAGTAAAATCAACCATGAGAGACCAGGAACAATGCCTATTTAATCTATGCATTTCTAAAGCAAGTAATACAGATATATGATATCTACTTGTTGATAGAATAAGTAAATGAACATATAAAAGTCTGTGCTAGGGAGTCAAACTACATTTTTCAAAATTAAAAGGAAATGAGGGTCAGAACACTGTCATTTTAAATAATTTACAAACTTTTACTAAATGTGCAAAAGACATGAATACACCTTTTTCCAAAGAAGACATACAGATGGCTAATAGACACATGAAAAGATGCTCAACATCACTGATCATCAGGGAAATACAATAAAAATTACAATGAGATACCACCTCACACCTGCCAGAATGACTAAATCTGAACAACACAAGAAACAACAGGTGTTGGTGAGGATGTGGGGAAGGGGAACCCTCTTACGCTGTTGGTGGGGATGCAAACTGGCACAGGCACTCTGGACAAAAGTCTGGAAGTTTCTCAGAAAGTTAAGAATATAACTAGCTTATGATTCAGCAATTGCACTACTAGGTATTTACCCAAAGAATATAAAAATGCTAATTCAAAGGTTTCCATGCACCCCAATGTTTATAGCAGCATTATCAACAATAGCCAAAGTATGGAAAGAGTCCAACTGTCCATCGATCGATGAATGGATAAAGAAGTAGTATATATGTGTGTGTGTGTGTGTGTGTGTGTGTATACTTGTATATATACTTGTATATATACTTGTATATTTATATATATCTATATATCTATATCTATATCTATATCTATATATATCTTGTGTATATATACTTGTATATAGATAGACAAGTTGTATATCTATCTATCTATCATCTATCTATTTTGGAATATTATTCAGCCATAAAAATAATAAATCCTGCCATTTGCAAGAACATGATGGAGCTAGAGAATATTATGCTAAGCAAAATAAGTCAGTCAGAGACTTATCATGCGCTTGTGATGAGCACAAGGTGATGTACAGAAGTGTTGAATTACTAAGTTGTACACCTGAAACTAATATTACACTCTAAGTTAACTAACTGGAATTTAAATTGAAAAAGACATTAAAGGGGAGCCTGGGTGGCGCAGTCGGTTAAGCGTCCGACTTCAGCCAGGTCACGATCTTACGGTCCGTGAGTTCGAGCCCCGCGTCAGGCTCTGGGCTGATGGCTCAGAGCCTGGAGCCTGTTTCCGATTCTGTGTCTCCCTCTCTCTCTGCCCCTCCCCCCTTCATGCTCTGTCTCTCTCTGTCCCAAAAATAAGTAAACATTGAAAAAAAAATTAAAAAAAAAGAAAAAGACATTAAAAAAGAAATATGTGTATTATTAGGCATCAAAGAATAAGAATGAGTAAATTGAAATGCTGTGCTTCAGGATTAAATAGTGGATATTATTCATACACTACAGCACGTTCCATTATGTAAACAAAAATGGGAAAAGTTGTGTGTATGTTGTAGAAATGAAGCTTTGGTCTAGGCATACATCAGTGGGACCCTCGCCTACAACTACCCAAGGGAAAATGCAGTATTTAAATAGAAAGCTCTGAAGCCGGAATTGACTTAAATTCCTAACCTCATAAGAACTTAGTTCTCTATATGACATCAATGGAATATGCCAGGATTTAGAGCTGTCGAAGTAAACTGTTCCATCCGACTGATTTAAAACAATTCTATAAAATGAGTAAAATGTTCCTGGACCTCAAGCCGTATAAGTGACATTGGTAACTTCCTATTAAAATGTGCATGGCCATGTTGAAAAGCTAAAAAGAATGCAAGAGTACCAAAAACAAAAAACAAAACAAAAGAAGAACAAAAAAAACAAAACAGAAAAGCTGAAATGATAAACAAGAATACAAAAAGTGTAAAGGTAATAGCTTGCCAATGTTTGATAGTTGATAAGTGTCTGCACAGAGGTGAGGCATACGGCAAAGGCTGGTGTCAAGGGGCAATCCTTTTCTTTGAACGCACTGGCCATAGAAATTAATAGGAGGAGGGGTGCTTGGGTGGCCCGGTCCAACACTGGATTTGACTCAGGTCATGATCTCACGGTTCCTAAATTCAAGCCCTGTGTCAGGCTCCACACTGAGACTGCTGAGTCTGCTCTCTCTCCCTTTCTCTCTGCCCCTCCCCACTCATGCTCTCTCTCTCTCTCTCTCTCTCTCTCTCAAAATACATAAATAAACTTAAAAAAAAAAAGAAATTAATAGGAGGCACATTGTTGCACCAGAATAAAAATGTTTGGCCAGCTGCTGATAAATATTATATACTATAACATAGATAATCTGATTACATATACACTATAATATTAAATATATAATCCACACCATAAATAGATATTGATATACATAGGAAAGGCATTGGGTTAATTACACTGTCTTAATAAATCACAGTGTTCAGAATCTTGGGCAGTTGCCTAAGGAAAATAATTACTAAATAAAGGTAGTCATCCCCAATTTGTGAGACTATATTCTCAAAGTTCTGACATTTCCTATCATCATTTGCTTAGATAGTCTAAATCCCTATAACAATGGTGATAAAGATGAGAATAGTATTGTCCTCTGGAACAATTATTATTTAAGAAAATAACAACAATAACAGATCCAGAATGTCTGTTTAAAAGTAGTCCAACACTGGGGTCAGAGTAATGAGAATGCAGCCTCTTACATCTGACCTGTGCCCTTTCTGAATGTCTAAGCCAGAAGACCAGGTAATCTAATAGGAGATGATCTACCATCAGACAATCAGGTCCATGACATTGCACCTTTGCCAGAGATAAAGATTCCCAAGTGTGCCTTCCAAAAGGAGAAAGCTGGAGTACTTACATGATGATAAAGAAGCAAAGAACACTTCATCCACACGGTCGTTGGCAAATGCAGACACTGGGTTAAGAATGATAAAGTACCTTGGGGCACCTGGGTGGCTCAGTCGGTTAAGCAGCCGACTTCGGCTCAGGTCATGATCTCGCGGTCTGTGAGTTCGAGCCCCGCCTCGGGCTCTGTGCTGACAGCTCAGAGCCTGGAGCCTGTTTCAGATTCTGTGTCTCCCTCTCTCTGACGCTCCCCCGTTCATGCTCTGTCTCTCTCTGTCTCAAAAATAAATAAACGTTAAAAAAAATTAAAAAAAAAAAGAATGATAAAGTACCAAGAAAACAAAAACAAAAAAACAAACAAAACAAAAAACAAGAAATTAACAACAACAACAAACAGAAAAACAACCAGGGAAATTCTTTGTCATTTTTCTAGAAAGAAAAAAAAAGATTTATTTTATATTTTATTTGTTTTAAAGAGTTTTAAAAATGTTTTTCATTTATTTTGAGAGTGTGTGGGGTGGGAGGAGGGAAAAAGACAGGAGAGAGAAAATCCCAAGCAGGATTCATGCTGTCAGTGCAGAGCCTGACACGGGACTTGATCCCACAAACCATGAGATCATGACCCTAGCTGAATCAAGATTTGTATGCTTAACTGACCAAGCCACCCAGGTGCCCCCCCAAAAGGCATATTTTAAACATGAGTTCTACAGCAAAGGGTATTGAGATAGAATACGCTTTACCAAACTTTTTATGTATATATAAACAAAATATTGTTCATGTATAAAGACAACAAAACCACTTTGGTATATTGCCAGTTAATGTGGCCACACAGCTCAGTGTTGGCAAAAACAGGCTCTGGAGCCCCAGCAGCCTGGGTTCAAATTCTGACTCTGTCATTTGTCACCTGTGTGAAGACCTCTGGTAAGCTTTTTTACTAAGAGTTGGGAGACAATGAATACATCAGCAAGAAAAAAATCTTATAGAAATCTTTCCATTCACTCATGAATAAATAAAAGTAATTAACTTAAAATGGGAAAAGTGGAATAAATACAAACTGGTGGGAATTAAAATTAATGGACAATGTTACATGCAAAAGAATGGCACAAATATGGGGAAAAAACAAGTTACCTACCCTGAGGGGTGTCTTATTGTTAAAATATGATACGGATGTAGAGTGGCTCAATTCACCCAAGCAAATTAGTGAACAATAGAAATGATCCCTGAAAGTATAGTCTCTCACCCGAGTAAATTAATATGGACTAGAAAGTATGAAAAAAAAAAAAAAAAGGATTTGGAGAATAAAGGGAAATAGCAAAAAGTACTTCAGATTCCACATTACATAAAAAATCATATTACTTTGCTTTTCTATATAACACTGAGAAAAATATAAAAATAAAGAAAACCATTAGCATTTTAAAAGTAGAGATAAATTTAAACAAAAATAGGCTTTTTGTTAAAAATATGAAACTAAAATATGAAAATAGCTACTGAACCATAAGATAAACTGAAATAAAATGGAAATATGGTAAATAAAACAGAAACAGTAGTAATGTATGTAATAAATTACATGGTCTAACTAAAAAGAAAGACAAAAATAGAACTTAATTTAATCTATATGGTGCTTAGATGAGGCACACAGAAATACATTGGCAAAAATGTTTGGAAGTAAACATATAAAATAAAATGAATTGAAATACCTCAAACAAATATAAAGAGCATTAAATCTGAGAGGCAAAATTAATAGCCAATTCACATCCAATTAAATATAAGACTGACTGAATAATTCATATTATTTTATGAACTATATTTGAATAATCCACCATGAATTTAAGAAGCTTTATACACACAACAGCATAGCCTTAGAATGTATAACACAATATCTGCTATTAATATAAATAATGGACAGGTATAAAAATTGGACAGGTTTGTAGCATTTTAGATTAAAAGACTAATAATACTATTTGCCAGATGAAGTAGAAAAAGTAAATGACATGGAATTTCAGTAATAAAACCAAAATATTTCATACATTGAACTTTCAACTCTAAAAGTGTGACTACCCCCTTTCTTCACATATTATGGTAACGTTGACTGGATTAATCACTACCATGGCTGAAGGAAAACCTCAGTGAGTCCCCCAAACTTATAAATGTTAACAGCAAATGTTATTATGATGTTTTAAGAAAACCAGCTATATACTAATAAAGAATGTTGAAACAAAACCAAAAAGAAATACAGGTTTTTTTTTTCTCCTAAACAACTTTATTGTCAGACTTGTTTTAAAATAGTATTGGAACCTATTTAGAAGATATTAGTGTGTTTCACTAACTCCTGATTTTCTTTAGTTCTGGGCACTCAGATAGACTGACTACATGTCCCTTCAACCCTGGTGATAGAATGTATCGTACCTGTGTAATTGAGTTCTGGCCACTGAAATACGGATCTAAATGATTTAACTACTTCTGGGTTTCACCCACAAAACCTAGGTGCTGTCCTTTCTTTCCTTGTCCGTCATCTGAGATACACTGGGGAATAGAGCCACAGGAAAAATGAATCCTGGGTCTCCAAAAATAAGTTCTTCAACTGTTTTTAACAATAATACTTAATCTGTCCTTTGTGATATTCATTCTTTTACTTATCTTTTCCCAAAGCAAATCAATTTCATTTATACTAAATGTTTGGTGAGCCAAATAATTCTTCCTCCCTCCTCAAATAGCTTCTTCGATAATATATATAATGCTGTTGAAACACCTTAAAGATCATGGATTTGCCTTTATCACCATGAATGGGATGGTGGGATGGTGGATTACGTTAAGTTTTATAGCTATAAAGCTATCTGGAACAAGTTTGCAATGTTGTAATTCCTCCTTTTGATTCTTTGTTTTAATGGGTAACTAAGATTTTGTTTTGCTTTGATAAAATTTAGGGCTCATGTCTACTTACGTAGTGTTCTTTTTTCTTCTCTTATTTTATGTTGCCTTTTTTTAATCATAAATTTGTCTTGATAATCATTGTCAATGGCATACTCATAGAACTTTCCACATTCGGTATCATTCATTCCTTGTCGTTCAGAATCTTTCCTACTATATAATTTGGTTCATTCACATGGATACATTTAATCGTTTTTTCATCACTTTATTTTACTTTCAATACAATCATAGTCCTAGGCTCCTACTTTTTAAGTTTATTTATTTATTTTGAGAGAGGGAGAGAGAGAGAGAGAGGGCACCAACAGGGGAGAGGCAGAGAGAGAGGGAGAGAGAGAGAATCCCAAGACTCTGCTCTGTTAGTGCAGAACCTGGCCCAGGCCTTGAACTCATGAATCATGAGATTAGGACCTGAGCTGAAATCAACAGTCAGATGCTTAACCGACTGAGACACCAAGGCGCCCCTACAATCATGGCCCTAAGCTTCTTAGAACTTTCATCTTTGTCATAGCATCTTCACTTTTTACAAATGATGAAGTAAACAGTTTTTTTTTAATTTCTAAAAACAAACAAACAAACAAAAAACCACCATGTCAAGCACTCCAAGGAATAACGACTAAATGGCTGAAACAAAAGTGACTATAAAACATCACTAATATTTGTCAGTAGTAGTAGATGGAACTGACAAGATTTTGTTCTGGAAGTTAGCTTGTGAACTAAATGTTTAGAAATCATGGGGCATGCCTGCCCTGTTATTAATGTTTATATCTACATTTTGCCATCTCTTTCTCCCTCCCTCCTTTTATCCATCCATCTATCCACTTACTAATTCACCTGCTTGTCTAACTGGGATGATTTATCTCACCAAATTAGATACAAACTTGGGTTGTATTTTAGTTAATGGTCAAACTAAGGTAGCTCTGACCTCGCGTTACTTGTAACAACGTGAAGTTCATATCTTCATCTCTGTCAAAATTAGCATTCTGAGGTTCCCCTGGGGGTGTATGTCCATCAGTTCCATTTGCCCTTCCTTCTCTTTTCATGCAGTCCAAGGATGTACACTACTCCCTTATCATTTTTCACTGTCTCATGTTTGCATGCCCATGGTGCTACGTTCTTACCACTTCACAGGGCTCTCCCACTGGTGGTCTTTGTCCCTGCTCTCTAAAGGCTCTCTTCCTGTATAAGGTAGATAGTACCTCCAGGATTTCAGGGGCTCTCTCTCATGCCTTCTTTACCTGAGTGCATGCTCACCTAGCTTTTGTTTTATATACCATCCAATTGAAATCATCTATTTAACATTACGATATTTCACACTGATACTTTTCCCTGCCAATAATGGCCACTTTATAAATAAAGCACGAACAAGCAGATACAGAAACACATATATACATACATACATACATACATACATACTTAAATGTGTGTGTAAATATATAAGCACAGGATGAATAGGCTTTTTTTGTATGATAAGAACAGTGACCATATATATATATATATATACATATATATATGTATATATATGTATATATATATGTATATATATGTATATATATGTGTATATATATATATACATATATATATATATTGGAAAAATTAGGACACATTTGAAAGTTAAAGGGATGCTATTAATAATTATGCTAGTATTATGTTCAAATCAGGACTGACCCGGATGCATTGAGACATATGGTCATCCTAGCCACGGATAGATACTTATTTTATATGAGCTTAAGTAATAGCCTCATAAAAAGAAAGTGTTAGTCTCCATAGGGACACAATTTATACTTTTAAATAAAAACTGCTTCAAAGTTTAAAAAATACTAGTGTTCTAGTTTTTAAGTTCAAATATTTTAAATTCCAGCCTCATAGTTAAATAATAGAGGAAAAAATGACTTTCAACATTTGTAGACAGTTTTTCTCAAAATATATGTGATATTTCAGGACATAAATGTTTTAGTAAGTATGTTGGAAAATGGTGATGTAGCTAATCACATACAGTCTACTCTTTCCTATTTATTTAAATTATGTCACCAACATGATGCCAAAACAAAAAAATCCTGTATCTAGAGGCTCTGGAAAGGGGCTTCGAAGTTCGTTCTGGATGTTGGCAGAATTTAATTAGAATTCAGAGTCTTGTGGTTGTATGGCTGAGCTTCGTTTTTGTAAACATGACCCCTTGCATCTTCAAGACAGCATAGCACATCAAATTCTTGTGTTCTGATGTCTCTGTTTTCCTTTCTGCCTCTGCTTTGAAACGCTTGAATCAGCCAGGGTCTTCCAGAAGAACAGATTTCACATTACATTACATCACCTTATAGTACATTATTATATTGTGTTGTTATGTTGTTATGTTATATCATATCACTATTTATATTATATATTGTATATTAATGATATTAATGATATTAATGATATTATATTATATTATATTATATTATATTATATTATATTATTATACAAAAGGGAAAGAGAAGAGAGAGGAATTTTAAGGAATTCGCTCACAAGGTCACATGATGATGAGGGTTGTAAGTCCCAAAACTGTATTACTGCATGGAAGGCTGGAAACTCAGTTAAAAGTTGAAGTTAGAGTCTTGGGTCTGATATGTGTAGGACAGGCCACCAAGCTGGAACCTCAGGCAGGATTTCTATATTTGAGCCTGGAGAAAGAATTGCTTCTTTTCTGAGAAACTTGCAATCGTAAAGCCTTCAGCCGATGAAACAAGCCTCATCTACATTATCAAGAGTAATATCCTTTACTTAAAGTTCACCGATAATTTATATGATCTATATACTTTTATTGATTTTTTATGTGTCAAGTTTTTATTTGAATTCTAGTTAGTTAACATACAACGTAATATTAGTTGCAGCAGCATTGAGTTTAGTGAGTCATCACTGACATATAACGCAAGTTATATGTCTTTTACTAACCATCATCCTCTAGCCCATCCCCTGCCTACCTCCTCTCCAGCAGCCCTCACTTTATTCTGTATAGTTAAGAGTCTGTTATGGTTTGCTTCCCTCTCTCTCTTTTTTTCTCCCATGTTCATCTGTTTCGTTTCTTAAATTCCAGTGAGTGAAATCATATGGTATTTTTCTTGCCCTGACCCAAAGTCAACTGATTTTAGATACTAATTACCTCTACACAATTCCTTGACAGCAACATCTAGACTACCAAACATCTGGCACCATAGACTAGCCAAGCTGACATATAATATTAATCATCACAAAGCTTATTTGACTACATTGGGACTACTCAGATAATCCAGGATCATCTCTCTGTTTCAATGCCAACTACTCAGTAATTTTAATTACATGTTCAAAGTTCCTTGTGCATGAAGCTACTTTGGAAGCCATAATTATGCTTAATATAGTATTTAACACATGTTAAGTCCTTTTAACAAAGATCAAAACACAAATAGTACTGAAACATAGAAGCACACTTCTTATGCACGTAAGGGTCAAGGCACAAAATAGTCAAAAGAAGTTATAATCCAGAGTATCAGGTTCCAAAGTGGAAAGATGCTTTATACGATTTAAAGTATCTTGTGGGGGCGCCTGGGTGGCGCAGTCCGTTAAGCGTCCGACTTCAGCCAGGTCACGATCTCGCGGTTCGTGAGTTCGAGCCCCGCGTCAGGCTCTGGGCTGATGGCTCAGAGCCTGGAGCCTGTTTCCGATTCTGTGTCTCCCTCTCTCTCTGCCCCTCCCCCGTTCATGCTCTGTCTCTCTCTGTCCCAAAAATAAATTAAAAAACGTTGAAAAAAAATTTAAAGTATCTTGTGATGATGGGAAACAGCACTATGACATTTGGATAGATGAAAGGCAGAATTCTTTCGTACTTGAGGCATTAAATAGGAGGTCGGCCAGGCAAGGCACACAGAGGGTTATATGTGGGGACAAGGTAACAGCACCCTGGAGCTGTGGGGGACAGTGTATAGATGGCACATGGAGTAGTGTTAGCTAGGTATCCAGGGATCCCTGTGGATTGGATGAATTGAATAATTTCGGTGGGTTCTGAGATATAAAGACTGTCCCTAGTTGTCTGGTTTCTGGCACTAGGGCAATGAGGCGGGTGGGCCCGGAATGTGAGAGGTCCATAAAAGAAGTAGTTGGGAGTCGGGACTTAATTGTACACTCAAGAAAGAAGACTGACCAACGTCTGGCTCTGCCCAGAGAGTACAGTAAAAATAGGATATTAAAATTAACTATGTTAAACAAAGATTCAATGCTCTGTGTCAATTTCTTTTGTAAGATGTCTTGGTCTGTACTGCCCAAGGTGATTCAACACTGTTATCTTCCTTCCAGTAAGCAAGAAATGGACAAGGATAGAAGGGGCACAAGACTTTTTTGAGAGACATGGTCTACATGCAACCCACATCACTTTTCCTCGGTACATATTGAACAGATCTTAATCGCGTGTCCAGATCAAACTACAAGGGATGTTAGGAACTCATATCTCATGATGAATACTTCTATGCACAGCTAGAAATCCTATCACTATCAAAAAAATCAGAAACAGAGCAGGGGATTAATAGGCGTCTCTGCTAAAGTCATTTAACAGTGGTGAATAAAGACAAGTAGGTAAATTAAAGAAATATATTTTTGTGGTAAAATCATTGGGAACTAAAAATTGATTGGATAAGGGGTAAAACAGAGTGCTTCCGGAGTCTGAGTCATGCAGCGGGATGGATGGTGGATCCACACGGAGATGGGAAACCTTGGAGAGAAACAAATCTCTTCATGAGACTTGAGACATAGTATTCAGATAAGGAACGGCAGGAGAGAGCCTTACAAAAGAGGTTCACGAAACCCTGCCATAGGCAACTTACAAAAACCAAGAAATCCTGATGGCAGATAATCTAAGGATTTTTTCAAATATGAAATAGAAGTCAAAGATACTGAAAATTGAAGAAGTAGAATCAAATAACGTGGAAATTACTGATGTGTTGAAATCAGTGGAAAACAATGAGACTACAATGATTATTATAATCCTTTGCACATGTAAGAAGTTTAAGCTGATTTTGAGACTAACACTGCGGCTCTCTGGCAAGCAAACAGCTAATAAATAGTTGTTTTCATTACTGAACAGCAAACAGTCTGGCACATACTCCTGGGGGCTGATCAGAACAGATTTGAAAAGTCTCCCATTTCAATTATTAATAAGTGTTTCAAAAAAAACTAGAGAGCCAATTTTAGATTGCCACCCTATTGTTAAGCTATGCAAATAGTAATAACAATTTTCTAAGATGCATAGAAATGCCCTTTGGAAGTATGTTTTTCTAATGAATCAAAGGATAAAATTAGGTGAGCGATTAACTGATATCTGAAAAAAAATATTCATTTTAAGTAACCCCTAAATGAATTTTAGTATTTCCTTATCTTGCAGAGGGAAATCACAGTAATGGCAGTAACTTTGACTTTGAAACTTACAGACACCACAAATATTTTCATATTAGTTATTGTATAAATTATAATATAGTGTATATGCTAATCCCTGCTTTGAGATTATGCTGTTATTATAACTGACACTATTTTTAATGCATTTATAAGGACTTATATTACCACCTGGCACCAGTATTTCAGTATAATTAGTCTCCTTTGTGATCTTTTACATTGTATTTCGTAGATTTAAAGTGAATACATGCAATTTGAGGAGTCCATTCTGCAAACCGCCAAAAGGATATGTGTCATGCAAAATATTCAGGATTTTTGATTTAAAGGAATCTACTGAAAAGAGCCTAATGGGCCAAGAGTGAAGCAAGGGTTTATATCTTTAAATATATAAATAACATTTTTAAACATTTTTTAAATAACATTTAAAACATTTTTAATAACATTTTTAATCATAGTATACCTAACTATGTTTTCTTTTTTTTTTTGATAAAGGATTTGACAGAATCTATGATAGATATTTTGTGGAAAACGTAGCTTGTAAATGTTAATTTATCTCTGACTCTGAATTCTTTATTTCTTCCAAAGTACTACTTTAAGGGTTATAATCCTCTTTCCTCCAAATTATACTGGATAGTTTCATTTCCATAGGTAACATTAAATTCCAGGAGATAGGCCCCATTTCTCACCCCACGTTTTTCCTAAGGCTGTATACATAACTTGAACGCTAACCTCTAAATTAGGTTTCTCCGAGGAGAACTGTAGTTTCCACACAGTAAAAATGTTATGAAGTGAGTTGCAAGCTATAACTAATATAAAGTACCATGTAAACTTTCAAAACTATTTCACTTTATTAGAATTCAGGCATTAAAGCTTTCCCAAATAAAATATATATTAAAATGTGTGCTCCTTTCACGTTTAGAGACCAATTAAAAGTGATACATACTCAGAATTGCATTTTAAAGCTAGAAAGCTGTTAGAATTTTTGTTTTGAAGTTTATTCTGTAGCTTAGGTCAGTGGTTCCCAACTAGGGTGACTTTGCCCCCGCCCAAGGTGGGTTTGCAATGTCTGGAGACATTTTTGGTTGTCATGATGTGGGTGGTGTATTAGCATCTAGGAGGTAGGTGTCAGAGATACTGCTGAATATTCTATGACACACAGGAACAGCATCTTATAACAAAGCACTGTCTGGCCCCAAAATCCAATAATACTGCTATTGAGAAGCTCTGGTTCATATGTTTGAATCAATATAATGATGGAAAAGTCAGTTGGAAAAGTCCCAATGAATTCACATACATTCCTTTCTACGGCATTTCTACGACCCCTGCTAATATCACTTAATTGTTTTCTTTCTTAATGTCAAAAGAGCATTTAAATATGTGAACGTGTTTATGTGTCTCCCCTAAAGATAGGTTTTCATCCATCATTTGTTCCTTCCAATTACCACCCTATGCCATACCCATCATAGTCTTAAGACAGCCTCGAACCCCACTGTCTCTATTCTGAGGTCCCTTTTATTCCCGGAATTCCAAATTGTCTATAATTCTAAATTGAGCCTCAACATTCCAATGAAATTTCTTTTGCTGATGTTAGTGAGCTTCTTTTACTAAACTGAGGGTCATTTTTCAATATCTATTCTTACTTAACCACTTAGCACATTAGCACACTGGCTCCCCCCCTACACACACACACACACACACACACACACACACACACACACACTGTTTGTACTGAAACATTTTCAAGTATTTTCTTATTTGCCATTCATGGTACAACACCCCATGCCCTTTCTCACTCAGCAAACACAGCTTTGACTTTTACAGAAGTTAGACTGATGCCTCTACTTTTCATCTGCCTTCAGCTATAGTAGATATCACGTGCTCTGGTGACTTTACATATCATCTCCAGAAGAAGGATTCCCAAATCCTATCTCTAGTTTTCTTTGTTGTCCTAAGAAACAGACCTAATTATTCAATTACCTACCTGATACTGTAATATAAATGTCTCACAATGTACAAGTCCACAGGGGGACCCTTGATTTTTTATCCCAAACGTACACTTCTGCCTGTGTTATCTGTATTCATAAATGACATTATTATCTGATCAATGATTTGAAGCAAACATCTGAGAGTTTATATTGAAAGGTGCTCAATTTGTATCTCTCTCAACCTCATATCTAATCAAGTCCTACCAATAAGACTTCTTTAATAACAGTCTCTCAGCTCTGTGTAATTCCCTGCATTCCCCTCTGCCATTATTCTGTAGTTGCCTCTATATATTCATTGTTTAGTCTAGAGTTCTGCAAAATCGTCTGAGTGTTCTCTGTGCCTCCTCTCTGCTTAAAAATGTTAATTGTCCTCCATCTGTCTCATAGTAAGTGTTTGACCCTGGTTTACGAAGCCCCACCTAATATAGCCCCTGACAGCCTTAGTGGCTCAGCTCTCACTGCCCTCCCACCTGTCTCTACAGTTATGGATTTCTTAATTGAGGAACCAACCCATTGCCAAGTAACAGACATGAATCTAGTGCCTTGAAATATTACCATCCTCCATTGCCTCGTTAATTTTAACTAATTCTTTTTTTTTAAGTTTATTTATTTTGAGAGACAGAGAAAACATGAGTGGGGAAGGACAGAGAAAGAGAGAAAAGGAGGAGGAGGAGAAGGAGGAAGAGGAGGAGGAGGAGGAGAGAGAGAGAGAGAGAGAGAGAGAGAGAGAGAGAATCCCAAGCAAGCTCCACACTGTCAGCGTGACACTGACTCGGGGCTGGAACCCATGAACCCCCAGATCATGACCTGAGCTGAGGTTAGAGGCTCAACCACCTGAGCCACCCAGGTGCCCCTCAACTCATTCTTTAAGCCCCAACATAAACTGTCCCAGAAAAGATATTCAATTCCTGACACCTTAAATCTAACTTAACAGTCCTTTTGCTCTAATTATCTATAACACCCTCTGTTTCTCCTGTCTTATTTTTCATCATATTGTTTTATAAGTACCCATGTGTTTGTTTATATCAAACACCAGTTTAGAATAGTTGCAACCATATGTGAATATCCATGATTTTGTCTTCAGAATATAATACACTCTGTCTCCCCCAAAATGAATCCTCGAAATCGAGTTTGATTTCATTCTTTTGATGAAACTTCTCTCACATTGTTTCTACCCAAATTAATACTACTTTCATCTGGATTCACAGCACTAATGATCTTTCTCTACATGTGTTCCAACCTACTTAGGCTGTTCTTTGAGCACTTATGTGAAGTAAAACATATAGGGGAAAGTCTTACCACTTTATAATTGTTCATAAAAATATATGTGTGTTTCCCCCAGGTATAGCCTCCAAAGGTTATTTATTATTATTATTATTATTATTATTATTATTATTATTTTGCTTTGTGAGAAAATTAGAGAAATAAAATTAATTCCCTAGCTGTTTGATGAATCTGATCAAAAGGATGCCTGGTGGAGTAAATTGAGAAATTATTGTTTGTAGTAATGAATTAGTTCTCCAACCTTCATAAGATTTCTAAACCATATTAACTTTTAAGTGAATTTTAGGATTTTGCTTCTATAAATGATAGAGCTTATCTATAAAAATAAGTGACATATAGAAAGGTGAGGGAAATGTTGAGACTTTGGAATGATTATGGCAGGAGGAGGGGAAAAAACAGCTTAGCTGTTAGCATGAATAGAGAAATGAGGCCAATGATATTACAGTTTCAGCAGATGCAGAGATCTATAATATATTGAATTATCATTTTCCTGACTAGGAAAATTTAACTGCGTGGTGCAAAATTAAAGTCAGTCTGACAACTACAGTCACACCATTGCCAAATTGCATAAAAATAAACAAGGTATTTGAATTTCACGCACAAGGATAACACAACTATTTGTATAACACGCTTTTAAAATATCTGTGTTTTTATATATCACATGTAGTAAATGGAACAAATTGTAGGCATGGAGCATAATTGCTTTTTAAATAAACATTTTTGTTTCAGAACCTTTAAACATTTTTCTCAAAGATCAGCAAGGTAGTCTAGCATTTCTATATACCACACACCCAGTTTCTCCTACCATCATCTAACACTAGTTAATCTGGTATATTTGTCACAATTGATGAACCAATAGTGATAACTTGTTATTAGGTATCATCTTGTTAAAGCCCAGACTTTATTCAGATATCTCCAGTTCTGCTCCGGGATTCCATCCGGGACTTCATATTCCATTTAGTTGTCATTCCTTCTAGGCTCTTCTTGGTTGTGACAGTTTCTCAGACTCTCCCTATTTTTAATGACCTTGACAATTTTGAGTCGTAATCAGGTATTTTACAGAATGTTTCTTAGGAGTTTTTGGATGTTTGTCTCATGAGTAGACTGGGAATGTAGCTTTGGGAGGGGAAGACCCCCGGGGTAAAGTGTCATTTTCATCACATCATAGTATCAACATGATTTTCACTGTTGATGTAGCTTCGGTTACTTGACCGAGGTGTTCTTACCAGATTTTTCAGTTATAAAATTATTTTGTTACTCCTCTGCTTCTACTTTACTTTGTAGAAGGAAGTTGGTGCACGTAGCCGACGCTAAGAGTGGGGAGTTGAGCTCCATTTTGAGTCTGTAGCGTCAAGATAAATCATTTAGAATTCTGCACAAGAATTCTGTCTCTATTCCCTATTTAGTTACTTTCTTAATGATGCATGTATATCAATACAGACCTATGAACATTTATTATATACCTTGAGTGTATTCACTTTGCTATACTTTTCAGTATAGAACATTTTTTGTCTGCTCTTTGGAACGCTTCTACATTACAATCATGGAGTCAACAATAAAGAATGTGTTTTTTTAATCTGCATGTATTTATCTCCATTTCTTATTTTATTACCCTACATAAAACTTCCAATACAATGCTGAATAGGAGTGGTTGGAGAGAGAGCACATCTTTTATTTATTCCTCACTTATGGGGAAGCCCTCCAGTCCTTTACCGTTAAACATGATTTTAGCTGTGTATTTTTTTGTTGATGTTCTTCAGCAGGTTAAGGAAATTCCCATCTATTCCTAGTTTTAATTATGAATAAGAATTAGATTTTGTGATTTTTGTGTCTCCGCTAATAAGAAATATTTACTTGTAAAATTCCTCTCTTATAATACCTTTATCTTGATCTTCATATCTTGTAATATCTTTAAGAGAGTAACACTTAAATTAGACCAAATTAGTGTTCATCTTGCTTCTGCTTTTTGGAAGAGATTGAAAAGAATTCTTCAATTGTTTGTTCTTTAACTGTTTGGTGAAATTCACCAGTGAATTTATATATATCCAGATTGTTTATATATATATGATTTAGTATTAATCCAAAGTCTATATTAAAACAGAATATATTTAGATTATCAATTTATCCCAGTATGAGTTTTGGAGCCTGTCTTTCAAAGATTGTTTTTTTTTTTTCTAAATTATCAAATTCCAGGGCATAAATTTGTTGATAGTGTTAATATATTACCATTTTGATATTTATAGTTAATCAAAATGATGATCCCTTTTTCATTTATAAAACTGGTACTTTGTGTCTCCTCCCTCATTTCTTATTTGGTCAGGCTAAATGTTTATCAATATTACTGACTTTTTCAAAAAGTAGCTTTGGGGCTTTGGGTGGCTCAGTCAGTTAGGCACCTGCCTTCGTCAGGCTATGATCTTCAGGTCTGTGGATAGCTTGGAGCCTGGAGCCTGCTTCAGATTCTCTGTCTCCCTGTCTCTCTGCCCCTCCTCCACTGACTCTCTCTCTCTCTCTCTCTCTCTCTCTCTCTCTCTCTCTGTCTCTCTCAAAAATAAATTAACATTAAAAAAAAAAAGAAGTAGCTTTTGGTTGCTGATTTCGTCTATTGTTTTCTGTGTTGAATTTCATTGTTTCTGCTCTAATTTTTATGATTTATTTTCTCTTATTTACTTTAGGCTTAGATTGCTTATCTTTTCCAAGTTTTCTAAAATGGAAGTTTGAATTCTTGATTTTAGTCACTTCTATTTATTAACATATGCATTTGATGCTTTAATTTTTTCTAAGCTTTAAAAATTTTTCTGTTTTTGTCGCATCAAACAAATTTGTATACATCATCTTTTTTAAATTTCTCAAGACTTTTCCTTTGACAACTATATTATGTGCTATACTCATATGTTACATGCTAGATGAGTGCTGGTGATTTTACAGCAATATTTCTGTTATTGGTTTCTAAAATCAGTACACTACAGTCTGGATATACCTTTTTATGATTTTTATTCTTTTACATTTGTTATGTCTAGTGACGGCTCAGAATATGGTCTACCTTGTTGAGTGTTCCATATGTGCTTGAGAAGAATGTATATTTTGCTCTTTTTGGACGGAATATTCTACAGATGGCAATTATATAAAGTCATAGTGGTTTTAGAAACTGTCCATACATCAGCCTAAATCTTTACATTAGATCATGACTTATTCTTATTATGAATAGAAAATATGCATACAATTTCAAGTTCTTTAATCTTGGAGAATTTTTCTATTCCATTGTCCTCCAGTGCCTTCCCAGGCTGAAGCTGAAAAAGATATAACAGGTCACTGCCAGCTTGGACTGCATCTTACAGATTCAAATGTAAATTAACTTCCACATTAAGTAAGTGGATTGTAGGAGAATGTAGATGCTGATTAAGAGAGAAGAGATGTCTTAGAGTAAGTGTACAGAGTAAGTGTACTGAGAGACTAAGCAAGGTATTCATGCAACTCACATCTCCAGGAGTTGGTTTGGCATATTGCCACCTATGCTTGGTTTGTAAACAATGGTTGAATCTGATTTTTGTGCTAAGTACATGAGATACTGTCTGTTTCATGACAGACAACCCAGATCACATAGCTTACATATTCATTCTTCACTTAATCTAGCCATCCATGAGCTATGTGTCAAAAGAAGAATAATTACTTTCTAGAGAGCATAGCTTCAGAATAAAATCTCAGGGGACTGTTTTTATGAGTCTTGTGTTAAGGCTTACCACAGGATCTGCACATATCCTATTCTGCCTAAGACATCCTATGCAACGTTGGATCTACTAAATCAGACAATGGAAAGTTGAAGCTGAATGCATTTCCAGTTTAAATAAAGAAACTTCTCTATTTTCAAACCCTACCAAGTCTCAAAACTCTTCTTTTTTTTAAGTTTATTTATTTTCAGAGACACATAGACAGTGTGAGTGGAGGAGGGGCAGAAAGAGAGGGAGAGAGAGAGAATCCCAGACTCTGCACTGCCAGCACAGAGCCCAATTGGGTCTCAAACCCACCAGATTGCAAGATCATGACCTGAGGCAAAACCAGGAGTCGACACTTAACCGACTGAACTACCAGACGTTCCAACTCTCAAAACTCTTCTAATCATCCGTTAAGTTTATAAGAGCAGCATATCTAATTGTGTATATGTTATTTCCAAAATCTCAAGTCTTTGTAAGCACTGCATTTCTAATTTAATGGCAGGGGGCCCAAAGTTTAGAAAAGCATATTACTTAAAGCATTGCAATTTACTGAATATAATATATTTAAAAACACTGTTTCTTTTAGAGCTGACTTAAGTTTACAGCAAACCAGAGAGGACGGTGCAGAGATTTCCAATATATTCTATAGCTTCATAGACTCTACCATTATCGACACCTTTCTTGTTCCCTTGCCTAGAGTGGTACATTGGTTACAACTGATGAACTTATAAAGGCATGTGATAATCTCCCAAAGTCCATAGTTCACATAGGGTTCACTCTTGGTGTGATATATTCTGTGGGTTTTCACAGATGTATAATGACATTTGTCCATCATTTTATCACGAGCATTTTCACTGCCCTAAATGCCCTCTTTGCCACACCTATTCATCTCCCACCTCAATGGATATGTTCTGAATTTTTGTGTGCCTCAAAAATTCATATGTTTAAATCCTTTTTAAAGAAGGTTTATTATTTATTTTTGATAGAGAGACAGAGCTGGAGCAGGGGAGGGGCAAAGAGAAAGGGAGACACAGAATCTGAAGCAGCCCCCAGGCTCTGAGCTATCAGCACAGAGCCCCATGTGGGGTTCAAACTCATGAACTATGAGATCATAACCTGAGCCGAGGTGGGACACTCAACTGACTGAGCCACCCAGGCGCCCCTATACATTGAAATCCTTATGCCCAAAGTGATGATATTAAAGGTGGGGACTTTGAGAAAAGAATAAGTCATGAGGTCAGAGCCCTTAATAAAGAAGTCCCAGAGAGATCCTTCACTTCTTCCACTATTTGAGGGCACAGTGAGAAACAAGAACCTATTTATTTTTCAGAGACACAGACAAAAATGTGAGCAGGGCAGGGGCAGAGAGGGAGGCCCAGAATCAGAAGCAGGCTCCAGACTCCATGCTGTCAGCACAGAGACCGATGTGGGACTTGAACTCACTAACTATGAGGCCATGACCTGAGCCAAAGTCGGATGCTTAACCAACTGAGCCACCCAGGTGACCTGATATGGAACAGATTTCTGTATGTTGTTAGTATCCCACAGTTTTACCAGATTCGTGTATCTGTTCTAGCCATTTTTTGGTGGAGTCTTTGGGTTTTCTACATAGAGTTTCATGTCATCTGAAAACACTGGAAGTTTGATTCTTGGCCAGTTTGCATGCCTTTTATTGCTTTTAGTTGTCTGATTGCTGAGGTTCAGACTTCTAGCACTACGTTAAATAACGATGGTGAGAATCTTGTTCCTGACCATACAAGAAAAGCTCTCAATATTTTCCCCATTGAGGATGATATTTACCCATTGAGGATGTGGATCTTTCATCTATGGCCTTTATGATGTTGACGTGGTTCCCTCTATTCTTACTCTGCTGAAGGTTTTTATCAAGAATGGATGTGGTACTTTGTCAAGTGCCTCTTCTGCATCTATTGAGAGAATCATATAGTTCTCATCCTTTCTTTTATTAATGTGGACACACTGTTGCTGGTTTGATATAAAGTGGATTGTTGGCAACCTTAAGGAGATGAGATAAGCTCATGAAACAACCCAGCAAGGAAATGAGCATTTCAGCTCTACCGCAAAGAACAATGAATTTTGCCAACAACCTGAATGGGCCTAGAAGCATACTCTTCCCAAGAGGTTCTAGATATGAGTTCAGGTCAGTCCATTCCTGGATTTCAGCCTCTGGGTCACAAGGCAGAGAAAATAATAGAGCAAACTCAGACTTCTACCCTATAGAACTATAAGATAATAAATATGTGTCATGTTTAGACACTACGTTCGTTTGTGGTAATTTGTGGCAACAGCAATGGAAAACTCACATAGTCATTTAACTGTATGTTGAGAAAGGGAAACTGCACTTCTTTCCAAGACTCTGGGGAGGGAAAAAGCATTTCTGGAGTTTTTTTGCTTATTTTGGTAGAAAAAAAATAGACATCCACTAGCTACAAAAGTACACATTATGCATCAAAAGCTGTACTGATATGAACCATAAAAAGACTACATCTGTCAATAGCTATATTTTGTAGTGATGATGTGATTAAACCTATAAAAATATGTTATAATTTGTGTTTTTCCTTAGAAATATTTACATTTAAAAATGAGTGCTTATTTTAAATCAAGACCCATGAATCCATCTTAGCAGATGGAGCTCTCATTTCCTTGGAAGCTCAGTCATACATTATTGATTTGGGTTTATTATTTTAGAAAGGAGGAGAAAGTTAAAGGATTTAACATGGTCTTTTCTATCATAGTTGCTCTTAATTTTATGGTCCATAAAGATAATAGATGAATTTATCCAGTTACTATGATACGTATTATAACTCTAAACTTAAGAACTAAGAAAAAATTGAAGATCTTAAGTAGAATACCATCAAGTTGTACTTTGTCAAAAGTCTACATATCACTAGAACTTTACAAAACTCCACTCTGGTTACTAGACACCCTTGGGATACCTTGTTTCCTAGAATAAATGCAAGATCAAAGTTACTGCCTAAATACACTTGGAGATCATTTTCCATGTAAAACTGCTACAATTCTGCTGAGAAATATAGTAGAGATATTAATAATACATGTGGGAATATATAAGTTTCTAGAAGGTTGCTTAATCCCTCATTTATTCATGAATTGATGAATATGTGAAGTCAAAGTGTTATAATTAGGTGACTTTTACATTGGTTCAAAATACTGTTGGATGAGGGGCCTGGGTGGCTCAGTTGGTTAAGCGTCCAACTCTTGGTTTCGGCTCAGGTCATGATCTCACAGTTTGTACGTTTGAGCTCCACATCGGTCTCTGAGATCACAGTGTGGAGCCTGCTTGGGATTCTCTCTCTCCTCCTCTCTCTCTGCCCCTCCTGCACATGATCTCTCTCTCTCTCTCTCTCAAAATAAATACATTAATTAAAAAAAAATACTGTTGTAATTTTCATAGTTATACACATCAGAAATGACTTTAGATTATTTCTATTTCGTTATTAGAGGCACGGTAATGTTAACATCAACAATTATATTGGTGAGCAATTCTGACTCCATACTGTGGTAAGTGTATTCATCTTGTTCCTTACATTTGGTTTCTGCCATCCCAGAAAAAAAAAAAAAAACAGAGGCCAACTAAATGCAATGCCTTCTACTATAGTCCCAGATGGTTAGAGCGCAACCCAAATATGTTATAAACTTCACCAAAGTATTTCTCAAGATGCTCATGAAAAGAGCGTCTATTGGGCTTTGTTAATAGACACAGTCCAGGGACTGATGGAACTGTCCCCATAAATAACATACTTCAATATTCCTGCTAAAGAATCCAATACGTAATTGACATTGTAATTTCATTAATCATGGGCCACTCCTGAACCTATATTTTGGCAAAAACAGGACTAACAGTTGGAAGCAAACTCAGACAAACAAGCCATGCCATCGTCTTTCTAATTACATGCATAAATGGAATTTTAAACCTAATAAACAGTCAAGTTTTTTTCTTTATTTAGTTTTAGAATTCATTTTTGCACATGAGCTGAAAAAGAAATAAATTCAGCAAAGGTTTGCAATTGCATTCTAATGCTTGTGTTTCATTGTTTAACATTGCCACCGGTCCTGAAGTTATGCAAGTATCTGATCTAATTGTTCCTTGTAAGAGACTGTGGATTGTGAGGACAGCGTGAATGGAAAAGATCTTACTCCATCACCTTCATACTTAACCTTGTGGTGGCCTTGAGAACCAAAAGATAATATCTTTCCCATCTGTATGATTAAATTGACTTTCTTTCTTTCTTTCTTTCTTTCTTTCTTTCTTTCTTTCTTTCTGTTGATTTATTTATTTTGAGGTAGAGAGAGTGCGAGCAGGGAAGGGCCAGAGAGAGAGGGAGAGAAAGAATCGCATGCTGACAGCACAGAGCCTGATGTAGGGCTCAGTCACCAACAGCAAGATCAGGATCTAAGCCAATATCAAGAGTTGGACGCTTAATCAACTGAGCCACCCAGGTGCCCTGTATTGATCTACTTTAGATGAAAGTGCATAATGTAAAGAATAATAAACACAACATCCAAAAACACAACAAATGCTTCAGCTATTTTACCACATTTTCATTATATCATTTAATATTAATAAGAATAATAAGGAATTGGTAATGTGTACAAAATGTCTTTTTAGAATGATGAAAACTGAGAAACCTGGGTGGTTCAGTCGGTTAAGTGTCTGGCTCTGGATTTTGGCTCAGGTCGTGATCTCACAGTTGGTGAGATCGAGCCCCATGTCAGGCTTCGTGCTGACAGCTTGGAGCCGGCTTGAGATTTTCTCTTTCCCTCTTTCCCTGTCCCTTCCCCTACCCCCCCCCAGAAAATAAATAAATAAACTTAAAAAATGATGAAAAGTTTCTAAACTTACAATGTTAGTTGCATAACTCTATAAATATTTCCAAATTATTGAATTGTACACTTTAAGTAGGTGAACTTTTATGGTAAATGAATTATACCACAATAAATATGTCTATAAAAATATTATAGACACCATTAAAATATCTCTTTTAATCCATCCCTGATTTTAATGCCTTTTCCATTTCACCAGAGTCTCTGCATGCTTAAGTTGGAATACATTTCTTTCTCATTATTTTCACACATTTTTTTCATATACAGGTAGCTGTAAAAACATCAAATACTGCAGCACCTGGGTGGCTCAATCATAAGCATCCAACTTTGGCTCAGGTCATGATCTCATGGTTGGTGGGTTCAAGGCCCATGTAGGCTCTGTGCTGACACCTCAAAGCCTGGAGCCTGCTTTGGATTCTGTGTCTTCCTCTCTCTCTGCCCCTCCCTCACTTGTGCTCTGTCTCTGTCTCTCAGAAATGAATAAACATTTAAAATAAATTATAAACAGAAAAATCAAATACTAATTGTGTGCATTTAAAAACATGAAAATTGTCTCTTTTTGTACATTGTAATGTATTTAATATAATTTGTAGGTTTATACTTATTAATCATATGAATCAAATTAATTTTCATATCTCTATATTTTCAAATTGAATAAGTCAAATATATTTATCCTATTCCTGAATAATATTTCAAAATTTGTCATAGCAAATAACACAACTAGAAACATTCTTGTACATGTTATCTTTGTCTGTATTTGTACATAAAATATGCATGTGCAAGTAGAAATTTGCAGATGAAGGGCCTACAAATTGTCGTATTTACGGATAGTGACAATATATTCTTCATAGTTTTTATTTTACCAATTTATGCTTACACCAAGAAAGTGCATATGTGTGTGTATGTATGTGTGCGTGCACATGCGCGTGCATGTGTGTGTGTGTATGTTAGTTCTTCTCCCTGTGGCTTTGATGAGTCTTTTACTAGGGACACTTTAAACATGAACTATTGTTCATTGGAATTTTTTCCTGGAAAATGCAATTTTGAGATGATTCTGATTTTCAA
The DNA here is from genome assembly GCF_016509475.1 of Prionailurus bengalensis. Classification (NCBI taxonomy): domain Eukaryota; kingdom Metazoa; phylum Chordata; class Mammalia; order Carnivora; family Felidae; genus Prionailurus; species Prionailurus bengalensis. The sequence continues at coordinate 225,575,516 of NC_057343.1, forward strand.
AGATTACCTATGTTCGAGCAGAAATATTCAGAATAGAGGTGTTTATGTATTTAGAAACATGGGTTTATGTGAACTTTAAAATCCACTGTACCTTCAAACATCAGACACAAACATCAAGTAATGTAGCAAAGGGCAGGAGCCCCATCTAGGTGCGTGCAGTGCTCTGGCCCCGGATAATAAAATGGACTTCAAATCACTGTGTGTGTATCTGTCAGACTCACAAACGTTTACTGCTTTCTTCCCACACTGTAAAATTTTAAGTGACAACGACCTCATGGCAGTACTATATGTAATAACAATGGTAACATGTGGGGTCTCATGACTTGCCCACAGCTGGTGCTCAAAAGATATTAGTTTCTTTCTCTCTATTAGTAGTTATTTTTAAAAGTGATGATAGTTTTGTTGGTTTTTCCTAAATCATCGGCCTACATAAGTGGATAATGCTCTCAGATTACAAATATCATTACAAATAATTATTTTAATCTTTGTGATATGGAAAAGATACAATATCATATAAAAATCAAAATATTAGCAGAATGAGTATCCATTTACCCATCAGCTGAATTTCAACAACTGTCAGTTGGTGGTAACATTATTTCATTCATTCTATACTCAAAATTCCCTTTTCACTTCTGGATTATGTTTAGAGAGATTCCAAATATCAGACAATATTTTTGTAAATAATTATCTTATATCTTAGTATGTATCTCTAAGAGATACACACACACAAACACATACTGCTATCAGGCATAAATAATTGATAATATATTCTTTTAATAATCAAAGATCTAATTAATGTTAAGCTTTTTCCACCTGTCACATAAACCTCTTTTTACAGTTACTTGTTTGAATCAGAATCCAAATAAAGTCCAAGTGCTATAGTCACCTTATGGGTCTCCTTGGTCTCTTTTAATTATAAATTCCATATCATAATTTTCCTTGAAATTAACTTACCAAAAAAATCGGGTGGATGGTCCTGAAGAGTTCTATGTTTTACTAACTTCATTTTCATTGTGTCATTTAATATTTTCCTCTAATCCCTACATTTCTATAAACTTATCGTCACATGTTCACGTTCAGGTTGAATTCAGGGCTACCTCTTAGACAGTATTCTGCTTCTTTCTTCTTTTTGCTTCCTTCCTTCTTCCTTCTTTTCTTTCCTTCCCTCTCACCCTCCCTTCCACTAGCTGTCTCTCATTTTGTTGTTGAAAGATGCAAAAATCTCCACAATTATTAGATGCTTTTAAATTTTTTAAGAACATTTTATTGTTGAGAGACAGAGACAGACCACGAGCAGGGGAGGAGCAGAAAGAGAGGGAGACAGAGAATCCGAAGCAGGCTCCAGGCTCTGAGCTGTCAGCACAGAGCTCGATTTAGGGCTCAAACTTATGAGCCGTGGGATCACGTCCTGAGCCGAAGCCGGACACTTAACTGACAGCCAGCCAGATGTCCGTTAAATGATAATATTCTACTGGTGCCTGGCTGGCTCAGGCTGTTAAGCATCCCATTCTTGATCTCAGCTCAGGTTATGATCTCACAGTTCGTGAGATCGAGCTCCGTGTTGGGCTCTGCACTGAACGTGGGCCTGCTTTGGATTCTTTCTCTCCCTCTCTTTCTGCCGTCTCCCCAATCTCGTGTGCACACATGCATAAGCACTCTCTCTCTCAAAATAAACTTTGAAAAATGGTAATATTCTAATTACTCATTCCATGTCCATTATAATCTAGGGCAACTCTAAGTACGAAATGAATGTTCTTCATTAACCACTTGGTTGCTCTGAGGTGTTGCTCATACAGGAGATATGTTTAATTCAGGGTCTATCCAAGAGATTTCAAAGAAACATAAGTTGGTTCTCTACTTCCTCCAAAATTAAGCAATGATTTTTTCCTCCTTATATCAGTGATGGAGTTAAATATATTTGCCGTATATTCATCTGTTGCACTTCTTATTCATATTGATGTATCATTTTCCATTTTTTTTTTAAAGTTGCAACCCAAGTCCTGGAAAATCCAAGTCTCCAATAGCTTATGGGAAGTTTAGACACCACGATCTGAGTGCCACTGAAAATTTCCCATGGACAGAATTAAGAAATCTGTGTGATTTATTTTAAAAAATGCATAGTAAGTTTACAACTCTAATTCTAATTAAAATTATTAATTATGATTAACATACTATTAACATAATTTATTTCATGAAATTTTAAATTTTAGATTTTGAAAATTAATTTTGTTTGTGTAAAATTTTTGCATGGATCCAAAGCCTAATCAACCAAACAAAATAGTTTTAAAAATATCTGTATTTTAATTTTTTGACGTTTATTTACTTTTTTGAGAGACAGAGAGAGAGATAAAGCATGAGTAGGAGAGGGGAAGAGAGAGAAAGAGGGAGACACAGATTCCTGAGCAGCCTCCTGGCTCTGAGGTCCCAGCACAGAGCCCGATGCTGGACTTGAACCCACGAACTGTGAGATTATGACCTGAGCTGAAGCTGGATGCTTAACGAATTGAGCCACCCAGGAACTCCTAAAAATATCTAAATTTTAACTATACTTCCACCCTCTACCATCTTATCCTCCATATATTTTTATTTTAATTTATATTTTAGATGTATGTTTCTTATGTGAAAAAGCAGCATCCTGTTTACATTTAACTTTACTTAACATAACAATGTATCTTGCATATGGTTAGAAATATTAGTAGAGAGATATTCTTCATTGGGTTTTATAGATAGAGTGTTCCAATGTGTGGATGCAAGATAACCATTTAACTAGACTCCTCTTAATGGATATTCAAGCTGCTTCAAATCTTTTATCATTAATATTACATTAATATTAATATTACAGTAATCATTAATATTACAGTAAACAACCTCGCACATACCCAGTTTTTCAAAATTGTCAGTGTCGGCTGGATTCAAATAACCAACACATACTTAATTTTCTGTGGGGCTTTGACCACAATATTGAACATCAAGAAAGATACAGGACAATTTTGTCTTGCTCTAGAGTTTGCTGGGGAAGACACTGATATTTCCTTGTGAAATAAGATGTCAATTGGACTGAGGAGCGTCTGTGAGCATTCTTTGAAGTGATTTTTAACCCGAATGGTTATGACTTTTGTCAAATGTTTTGTTTATATCTACGGAGGTGACAGTACAGTTTTCTTTTTAGCTCTGTGGATGTCATGGATTATACTAACAGAGTTTCACAGCTGCATTCTCAGAATAAGCTGCAATCGGCCGTGATCTAGTTATTATTGTGAAATGCCTTGGAACTTTGTTTGCCAATATTTTATTTGCCAATATTTTGTTTGCCAATATATTTATTTTTGCCATTGACACTTATAAGTCAGATCAGACTTTATTTCTTCCTGAAGCAACATGCGTTGGCTTTTGACACCAATGTTATATTTGTTTCAGAGAAATGGTGTGAAAGTTTCCTTTTGTAATCCAGGAGTTGTTTATAGATCGTCTTACCTCGTGTTTGTCACTTTTCTTTCAGCTCTTCCTTTCCTGAAATCACTTCACTACTGAATGTTGGAGATAATACCTTTCCAGGTCCTTTCCCTTTCTGGGTTTCGTTCACTTCTATTGGCTTCCCTCCCCACACCTGTGCCCTTTCCAGGGCACTTTTATTGATGTCACCAGGAGAAGACGGTCCCATTAACTCCCAAGTTTTTTTCTTTCCTTTCTGAGAAGGCAGTTCTTTTCTAGTCCTGGTCTCTTGAGCAACAGCCTGCCTTGGCCCACTGAGGCCACAATACTCACATGTGACACTCCAGAAGGCAGGGGAATGAATGTCTGCTTCAAGCTCGGGGAGTGGGGAAAGGTGAGGAGGGCCCAATCTGTGTGTGGAGCCCGGGCAAAGTGAGTAGGGTCTGGGTGCACACCAGATCCAGTGCCCAAGGGTGCGGCTGAAGGCCAGGCTGGGTAGGTGGTTAAGCCTGAGATCCTGGGAGAGACGTCCTGAGGTCAAAGAAGTGTGTGGGGAGGGTCAGGGCAGGAGTCCAGAGGACATTTCAAGGGGTACTATGCGTGCAGCAGCCCAGGGGGTGGAGACACAGATGTGCAGGACTTGGGTTAGTGTGTGACCCAGTCTCCCTCTCTTGCCCTTTGGGAGGTCTGCAAGCCGGAACCCCTGTCCTCCCAAAGCTCACACACCTTCAGCGGGAGTGGGAGTGAGTGGGGCAGGAAGGAATTTCCATTGAAAATATTTTAGGGCTCCAGGTCCGCATTCTGTGAGTGAGGAGCAAGGGTCCTGTTTTGATTCAGTCCTCAGAGCTGTTGGGAGACTGCCTTCTAGGGGTGAAGATGTTTCTCCAGAGGAGAAGGTGACAAAGAGGCTAAGAGGTATGGCCCATGCTTTTAGATACGGAATCAGGGAGCCTAGGTTGGGCGCCTTCACCATGCTTCCTTGTCAGAAAGGGTAGCCAGATTCCACACAATATTAGGTGTCCGTGAGAGGACCTTAACATTCCCCTCAGTCTGACTAAACTTTAGACAGGCCTCTTCCTACCCCAAGGCTTTTGACCTCCCTTCCATCCTGGCCATTAGAGTATCTAGATGGCCTCTGTCCGTAGAGGTCCCTTCTTTCTGGGTTTCAGATCATTTGCTATAGAAAATAAGTCCTGTAATTTCTTGGTCTGCTCTTTTAAGACGTAAATCTTTTTAAGAACCTCTTGCCAATTTTACAACCCAGGCCTATCTTTTTTCAGAAACCTGGAAGCTAGCCCGTTGAAATATGCCATCTAGGAATACAGTGGCCAGGTTGCCCTGGTGGTTCAGTCGGTTTAGCTCTGGACTCTTGATTTCGGTTCAGCTCATGTTCTCACTCCTGAGTTCAAGCCCCACATCCAGCTCTGTGCTGACAGTGCAGAGCCCGCTTGGAATTCTCTCTCTCTCCCTCTTTCTGTGTCTCTCCTGCACTCTCTTTCTCTCTCAAAATAAATAAATAAACTTAAAAACAGGAATACAGTGGCCCTCTCTCCCAATTTCTATGAGAGGGTAGAAGCCTAATTCCAGTGGCTCCTTGCTCCAAGCTATAAGCCTATCAGAAAGAAGAGAGAAAGTTTACTTTTCCTTAAGTAAGGTCAATTAGTAAAAGTAGACAACCAAACAGCCTTACCCACAGCTCTTAAAAATTCTCTGGCCCTTTGATTCCACAGAGAGTTGAGTTCAGACTGGGTTCTGATCTCCCCCTATTGCAATAAACTTAAATAAAATACCCCCTCCCCGAGTGATGAGTAATGTGTTTTGTTTTGTTTTTTTTTCTTTGACCGGTTACAATTTTCTTCTGTTCGTGGGCATATTTTTGTCATCAGCCCTCATTGTCTGTAGGTCTGTAGGTCTTTTGCCTCTTGGTCTTTTTTTTTTTCTTTCTTATAATAGCTTTATATAGGATGAAATTGCAATCGTTTTCCTGTTTCTTATGTTTAGGTGATATGAATTATTTTGCACTTTCAACAGAGATTAGAGTGCAGAATTGCTTTCTTAGCTTCAGGGACTCAGAGTTTCCTTTTCAATTGTTTTAAAGAAGTGATAAAATATGTCTTAACACTTCCTGTTATTCGCCTCCTCTGATTTACTCTCCCACTTTTTATCTGTTCCATCTCTTTTCTTTCTCCTTGTTGTCTTTGTCTTACCTAATTTAGATTATACTCATAACAATATCACTTCAAGGCAGGAGCTGTCCTAAAGGGATATTTCAAGGATTCATATTCCCTAGTCTGCATTTGTTCTTTCCAAACCTCTGGTCCTGCTTTAAAACACCCATAAATTGGCACTTGCAAAATTCTGTCAATTTTATTTGTCATGCTCACATTATGCCACGTGCACTTTAGTGACAACCTGCTAGATACTTTCATGTTCTTCAGTCCTCAACCATCAGAGTCCCATTGTTTTCTTTCTGATTCTTCCAGCAAAGCAGCCGATACTGCTCATGTGTATCCGGAGAGACTTGTGTATACCACACATATGTTATGATTCTTGAATGTGGTAAATTGAGTTCTGTCCTCCTAAAACAGTGTTGAAGTCCTAATCTCCAGGATTGCGGATGTGACCTTACTTAGAAAAATGATGAGATCTTTAGAATGGGCCCTATTTCAATACGACTGGTATCCTCATAAAAAGAGGAAATTTCATACACAGAGACAGACACATAGATTCTCACACACACACACACACACACACACACACACACACAGAAAATACCGTGTGATGAGACATAGGGGGAAGATGGTCACCAACATTTTATTCATTACCCATTATCTATGATAGGTGACATTATCAGATATTTTGTAATTAGGAAATTTTCCATGGAATATGCGATCAACCAAATGCTGTAATGGTGGAAAGCCACCTTCACCGTAAAACATATTTTCTTCTTACTTATTCATTAATATTTATATGGGAGTTAGAAGCCATTGTCAAAAACTTATCTTTGGACATAGAAAGAATACACAACTCTAAGTAATTCATATATGTAGCCTACGTAAGTTGATTCAAATGTGTAGTGTGGCACAGTGAAAATAGAAAATAGTTTCTTGTTCACAACCTATAGATTTGTTTGAGGTCTTTATTGGACACTAATTCAACAATATTTAATAAACTGACACATGACCTTTTCACTTAAAATGATTAAAAGACAATAACCATATGGGAAAACTGCAATTATAAGAGGGAATGCTTGAAACTTTGGAATGATATCAGAGATTATTTCTAAATGTCATTCCCCAAACACTATAAAACGCTGCCATGAAGAGGAGAAAATAAGTGTTTTAACATCATATTTGAACTGGCATGTTTCTAATTATATAACTTTTATTTAGTTACCCAAGGAGAAATACATTAATTAAAAAAAGAAATGATTTTTGTGTGTAACTAGTAATATCTCCAATGTAGGTAACAGATCATAGGCCATCACCAAAGGGTTTTAAAGCCAGATAACTTTATAGATTTTCTGTGGCTTTTTGTATGTGTGTGTGCACATGTGTGTATGGGCATTCATATTCTTTTTGCAATGTTTTATGAAAAACAGGTCCAATATTTCTACAGAATTATTTTTTCAAAATAATTTAAATATAAACTACATTAACATTTGTCAAATTTCTCATGAAAAAAGACCTAACTTTTTTTGAGATTATTTATTTTTAAGAGAGAGCATGTGCATATGAGCAGCGGAGGTTCAGAGAGAGAGGGAGAGACAATATGAACCAGGCTGTGCTGTCAGTTCACAAACTGAGATCAAGACCTGAGTGGAAATCGAGAGTCAGGCGCTTAGCCAACTGAGCCACCTAGGTGCCCTAAGACCTAACTTTTTTTTTTAATGTTTATTTATTTTTGAGACAGAGAAGGACAGAGCATGAATGGGGGAGGGTCAGAGAGAGAGGGAGACATAGAATCCGAAGCAGGCTCCAGGCTCCGAGCTGTCAGCACAGAGCCCAACGTGGGGCTCTAATTCACAGACCGTGAGATCATGACCTGAGCCGAAGTCGGACGCTTAACCAACTGAGCCACCCAGTCGCCCCTAACTATTTTTTAATAATGTATTTTATACACTTGAAAATAAAATCTAAAACACTTGAATTCTTTATATAAAAGAATATGTAAAGTATAGGCATCACTGAGGAACATCTTAAAATGTTGTGGTATATATTATGCATATACATACATATAATATGTATGTATTTATATTACATGAAAGATACCTACAGTGATACTTCTGGTCAAATCTGCTATGTGATTTGTAAATATATTAATTAGGCTGAAAATTTTTGACATAGGACAGGATTTTTATAAACAGATTAAAAAATGCAAACAGGTGTATTTGGAATTTATAACCCTTTTACATTTTGCTCATAATCACAAGCAGTCCCAAACTTGGTAATTCAGACCACTATTGAAAGAAAACAGGTTTTGAGGCACAGGTAATATTTCTGAATATACAGCTTTAATATCTTTCCAAGGTACTTTAAGGACATGAATGAAATTATGGTACCTAACTGCTGACTCAGGTTACTCATTTCAGATACAAATTTACAGTCTGGTTAAACGACCATGATAAATATCTTTTAAAGACAATATTAAAGTTTCGGGTTAATTCTCTTTGTTACAGTGCATATTACAGCAGTGATGTAAACATCGATCACCTATGTACCGGGTTATATCTCACGGAATAGTTCTCTTGTTTTCCTTCGTGTCACGAAACAAAATATGACATTACTCTCAATTGTGTCTAAGGGAAGACTCCAACTCTGGAGCAAATTATGCTCCCAAACCAGAGTTTCACTGTATTTCCCTCTACACGCAAACACCCAGTTTGTAAACAATTTGGGTCTCCTTTCTGTTGCAAAATTTCTAAGCACTTTGCACTTCCATGGTACGGTGGAAAGAGCACAGACTTTTAATACACCATTGAAATCAGCCCGAACTCTGTATGATCTCAAGATTTTGTTCGGGGGCTGATAGCGGCATTAATGCTCTGCAATATATAGTATGAAGGGGGGTGCCATTTATACATAATACTTCATATACATAATGAAATAATTCTTTTATGAAAAATCTTAGAATAAATATATTCTGAATACCTTGTAAATATTGATTCACATTTTCTGAATAGTTAAGAAATTATTATTGTATCTACATTTCACCGATTTGAAATAAAACACAGATAATACCTTTCATAAGAATCCTGCAATGGTTATATCACATGCTCTGCAGGGGCCCATGCTCTACAATAACAATGTGGTTTAACTGGTTTTACCCTGGCATAGCAGGCGGTAGTATTTACATATTTGTTAGAGTTTGTTAGACTTGTTAGGGTTGCTTATTTCCTTGTTGTTCTGGTGCTGCATTATAATTTCAACACCCAAGGATTGAGCAGGATTTAGCAAGGTTTCACTATAGCATAAAAATGAGTGATGGGAAGAATAACAAACAAAATGTAACAGAAAAATAACATCATAAATGTAAAATGGTCAACGGAACTCCAGGGTCGGCTAGGATAATGAAGTCTGGGCTGCCAAAAAGTTGTCCAGTCACCTGAGAAATAAAAAGGTAAATATGGACCTGATTATGAAGATATGGAGAAAAAGGACTTCATTGAGCTGGAGATTCATTTGCTCCAGATCCCAGTCTTTTCTTGGCAACCATATACACAGTGACATGAAGCCACTAAAGTTTCCTAACATTTTCAAAACAGCACTGCTTGCTGTTGTGTTAAGAAAGCAATTTTGGTTTTATATAGAATAGGCACAAAAGAACACTTGCATGTTTAACATTGATGAATTGTATTTCTAAATGCAGAGAAGAGACCATAAAAACTGAGGCATCATGGAAAGTTGCATTCCTAGTTTAGGAAAAAAAATTATATTACACTTTCTCTAAAGCTCGTAAAAAATAGTCGCAAATGTTATGACAAATATCAGGCACTGAGAAAAGCAGTGTGAGCTGTTGGCAAAACTCTTTTATCAGACAACATGTTGGGCCTCACCCAACTACTATCACATTTGTCTGGCTACAGATTTTTTGCTTTACACTTGGATGAAACCAATTATGTACAGGGTATGAATCAGCTCTTGGCACTTTGGTAATGTATATACAAAAAAGACATGGTCACCAGAGTTTGATCCATTTATCACGGAAGTGTCCTGCTATAGGACAAGAGGTTTATATAGGTAATTGTATTGTGAATTGGAAGGTACAGTAGAAAATAATGCTTATTAGGATCAATATCAATGGAATTAAGTTTTGGGTACAACAAAGAGAAAAACTATATGGATAAACTACCTGTTGTTGTGGTCATGGTAACGATGTTGGTTAACAACAGATTGACTTGTCTTCTGATTTTTTTTTAAAGAATTAGCCATTTTATAAGCCTTTGCCTTCAATTTACTTATAATTGGTAGCCTGATTGGATGTTCAGACTTTAATTAAATGGATAACAGGAATTCTGCAGAGCATTATTCTACCATTGCATAGTAGCAGTGAGAGTTTCAATTACCAGAGCCCCCTGAATCTAAGTTTTCCTGTGTCCGTAGTGAGATATTACTGACAATTAATGGGATCGCTCTGAGGAATGAAATGTTATAGGTACGATGTCCAGAATATAACAAAATGAAATTTCCTGGTGATAAATATTTATATCTATTTATAGATATGAGTCTATTTATATATGGACATTTATTCATACATTTTATTTATTATTCACTCATTCATGTATTTATTTTCTGAATTTTCTTTTATTGAATTTCTAGAAAAAAATCATCCTGAGTTTGTACTTACGTTCCAATTCAAGTTTAGTAACAAAGTGTTTTATTTTATTTTAATTTATGTCTCTCACTCCTTATGTTGAAATATCAGCTTCTAATCACATTAAGTATTTAATGCTCTTATATGTAAACATTTTCTCAATAAAATAGTACTATTATTGTTGCTGAACATTTTTGAAGCCTAATCATTTTAAATCTTTTTTGTAACTTTGCCTTGGTTAGGTTTCTCATTAAAAAATGAAACGAAAGAGAACAAAAAAATAAATACACAACTTCATATTTGGGGCTTTAAACAAACTCTTTTTTTGTATTTATATTTTTTACAAACTCTTTGTCTTTTGATAGAAAAACTTAGCTCATTGTTTCTGATTACCCAAACATGATGGTTTAGAACTGTACTGAGATGCTCTAAATTGATTATATCAACCATTTTATATGATGATTCCCATAACATGTTTTTTGGGCACCTGTGTTAAAATTAGGGATATTTAATAACCTGAATTTTAATTTTTAATGGTTTTTTTTTTTGAGAGAGAGAGGGACAGTGCATGAGAAGGGTAGGGGCAGAGAGACAGGGAGACACAGAATCCAAAGCAGGTTCCAGGCTCTGAGCGGTCAGTCACAGAGCCCGACGCGGGGCTCGAACTCACGAAGTGTGAGATCATGACCTGAGCCGAAGTCAGAAGCTTAACTGACTGAACCACCCAATAACCTGAATTTTAAAGCAATGTTTTACTGTTGTCCTCCTGGAAACTGACCTGTGACAATACCCTCAACAGCAGCTTGACTACTTCTGGAATGAGGTCATCCAGACAAGATTCCTCAGGAGGGAATGGCATTAATGATATTTGTCCAGACCAAAGATGACTCTTCCTTGTGTCCTATTGTTCTGCACGTCAGCCATATCAGCATTCGCATACCCACGTGATACTTAAAAAAAAAAAAAAAACACCTTATCTGTTGTGTTGCCTTCTTTTCTTTTTATGAACAAACTCCGCCTTCAGCCTGTCCACAGTTTATGGAGACACGGGATGCTAACTACATCAGGTGCAATAACGACACCATTGTTGTCATTCTTAGATGATAATGATGTATCTTTAAATCCACTGAAGAACTGCAGGAATTGGCCATAAATCATTTACAGAAATATCAAAGAACACCTGTATCTGAGAAACATGAATGTCTATAGTGATAAAGTGATTGACCTAAGTTACTGAACATTAATTGGCTACAAATTTTGTTTAATTGGAATTGAATTCCGGTTTTATGGTTATTATTTAAAAGGTCCTATTCTTTTAGTGTTTCCTATCTTTAATGCATGCTTGCTCCTTCTTTCCATCTCAATCTTTCTCTTTCTCTTGCCCTCACCTCCTTAAGTTTTGGAAATATACCAATATTTCCATTTCATCAGCATATAGGTGACCTTCTTTAACACTCAGAATTAAATGTAAATTATGAATTATTGTAATAACATATCAAACAACCATCCTCTTGAAATATATTTGATAAATCTATACCTCTTCTATCACCACAACTTTGCATCAGCCCGATCTGTGTGCCTCATCTCTTAGATTTATCTTCAGATAATTTGGAATATTTTTCAGTTAACTATTCACTTACCACACATATTTAATTTATCCTGTTTCAAAATTTTTTGTTTAATACGTTTCACTATGTTACAATTATTTTTGCATTTGGCTATAAAAATTCTGCAATATTAGTTGATACTATTATTTAAAGTACTAGTCCCCAGTTCAACACTTCCTTTTGTTTCAGCCTTTTTGTCTTTACAGAGAATATATAGTTGTATATCCTCTGAGCCACTGTATAACCAAAATTGTCTTTCTTTTTTTTTTCCTGATACACAGATGATTTTTTGTCTGGGCATATTGGACACATCTGTTGTTTGTTTTTTTCTGTTAGTAATCTCTAGTCATTCATCCATTGTCTTCTTGGTATAAGTTCTTTATATGAGAATCTCCACCTTGTTGATTTTCTTTCCCTTTAAAGCAATCTTTATACAAGAGTTTTTTAGGGGAAAAAAGGTCTTGGTTTTCATATTATAGACATATAAATATAAATATTCAAATTTATATATGTCTGTAAATGTGACCCTTAGTAGATTGATACTGCGACTCAGCACATATTATTTTTCCACTGAAGTGTTCCTTTATGGGAAACCTTTATACTTTCCCATTCTACTGATGTCCACATAGCCATGGAGCTTGATTTAGTCAATGAAACATAAGTGAAAGAGATCATCCCAACCATAAGCCAAGCTTGCTCACCAAATCCCTTTTCCCGTTGACATGAGTCCGCGTATCTTACAGGCAGAGGCTTTGGTCTTAGCCTCTGTTCCAAGTGCAGAGGACAGAGAGCAGGGCAGCAATCCTGCCTGTTATGGAGAACAACAAATACCAATAATATTGTAAATATATTTTCATATCTTGTCACGAGCATAGTATGTTGACTATGTTTATGCACACAAATATGCACACTCACCCATCCCACACAAGACACACACACACACACACACAAAACATGCATATATATGCATATGTGTATGTATACATATTCACAAATATATGTTTGAATACATATATATATACACACATATATATGTATATATATATATATATGATTTTCATTACTGTTTTGATAAAAGGAATCAAGTACACCCACTATCTGCATCTTGCATTTATTACTTGCCCTTTAAAAGTCCTTCCAAATCAACTGCATAGTATTGATTTTAAAGTCCTCTATATCCTGTGCTTTACAAATAGTTTTTAATGGAAATGAGTCGAGGTAATATATCATAAGTCAACAGATAAATAATCGGTTCGGTATTTTTTTTTTCCTCTGGAAACTTAAAATGCGGTTTCCTTTATGTTAGAGACGATCGTGTTTGTGGGTCCCAAATTATTTTGTCTTACAAAGTCAATAGACTCCTCTCTATCTGCTCCTGTTTCTCCCTCTGAAATTCTACTCTACATCCAGGTCTCATCTTTTAAACTCTAACTTTTGAATTTTCACTCATTTATTGTTTCTCCTTTTCATTATCCAGAACATTCATTTGGTCCTTAAAGTGACTGTTTTATTTTTTGATTGATTCTTTAAAAAATAAAAAGGAAAATCATTTTTCTTTGCGGTAGTTTTCAGTGTCTGTTTTGAACTCCAAGTTCATCTCCAAATGTATTATCATTTGTTTTTGTTTTTGTTTGTTGTTTAAGTATCTATCTTTCTCTTTTTTGTCCTTTCCTGATATGACCCGATGGCCTTTTCTGCCTAAGTCCCTAAAAATTTGAAGTTTATTACTTTGGCTTCATTCTATGAGCAGAAACAGGCCTTCTTTTCTGGGATGAGCCCCCCCCTTTTTTTTTTTTTTGCTTAGATCCAGTGAGTCGATAAGCCTTTATCTTGGTCTCCTGCCCAGTGACTCAGAGGAACCCCCAGCCTTCTGTAAACATCCCATGTTCCAGTGGATGCCTTGTCTCATTGTCTTGTTCTTATCCCAAGAAGGTGATGGAAAAGAGGGTCAAGTATGTGCATTCCAACCACTGTACCCCTCTTAAGTGATTCTCATAGGATCGTTTAATTGTATACATGTATTCTCACATATGTGGACAATACCTAGAATCAGAAAATAATATTGCAGGGTGACGACTAGAAATTACTCCAGGTGACCATGTTATTTTATAACTGAGAAAACTTGGGATGCATTAAGTATCTTTTCCAAGATTGAAGAGAAGGTTAGTAGTAAAATAAGGAAACTCAGTGGTGTGGCCCTAGCTGGTCTGCATATGTCTGGCTCAGAGGTAAGATCAATGTTCCCTCAAAGCCTGCAAAACAGACCTGATTGCTTTTAACTATTTCTGTTTAAGTGATTTCATATTTAGAGTTTGGCTCTCAGCTTCTGACCTCTATGTCCCTACTTGGTCTTGTCGCCACTTATCCTAAAGCTGAAGTTCATGTTTGTCGCCTGTCCGACCTTCTTCGTCTTGCACTCCTGTAGGTCAAATATTTTTATGAAATTAATATAAAACCTCATTATCTTAATTATTAAATCATTGACATTCATATGGTGATGATTTTCTTTACATTATTTTCGAGGAGATATTAAAGTGGCTTTCATTTGTGTTAGTGTCTCTTATCATCCTCTGTGTGGCTCCAGCCGGTTAAGCGTCTGCCTCTTGGTTTCACCTCAGGTCACGATCTCAGTTTCATGGGTTCAAGCCCTGTGTCCAGGGTCTGTGCTGACAGTCCTGAGCCTGCTTGGGATTCTCTCCCTCCCTCCCTCTCTGCTTCTTCCCTACTTGTGCTGTCTCTATCTGTCTCAAAATAAATAAATAAACTTTAAAAGTCAAATCAAATCAACATGTGTGAATACACAAGTATATACTCTAGGACCTATTGGTGCCCTGCTTGTCCAGCCTGGGTATTCTTTGCTAATATATCTTCTTACTGCGAACACCTGTGCCTCTTTCTGAGACTTTTCTCCAGGCTACTGGAAGGTCAGACTAAGAATGCTGGGAGTAGTGCTCCTGAGAGCAGTTCTCTCTACCTGTGGCAGAGTTGAGTTGGTCGATTAGCAATCCCAGGTTTTGCATCCTTTGGTGGAGTGACTCTGGGGCATATTTTGAACCATCTTCTAGAAGTCCCCAGTTCTGTGGAGACCACAATGTCTCCATTGGTCACCTCTTCATTGTATCCCTGACACTGACTTATTTCTCTCATCTCCCTCACTCTTACTACACCTTACTGATGTTTGCTGAGATCTTTTTCCAAATAAATAACTCGATTTAAAAATCCTTGTTTCAAGATAACTTGGGCAAAGTCTAAACGTAGATATGTGTGCACATATACACACAGTACTCACAGACAAACACACACATAAATATAAGAAACATACTTGTCTAATGGCCTAAGGTCTGCAGCCAGACATTTCGAGTTGAAAGAAATTAGAATATTCCCAATATAGCCAAATAAACGTTGAATTTTTATTTAAACAATTCAGTCAATTTTATAATATCTGAGACTTTTTCGAATGTCAAATTAGCAAGTTTTGATTTTGGTGTTCTGCTAGAAATTAGAGGCTTCAGCTAAGTAACTATTTATTTCTATTGTGTGTTTTAAGACAGAGAAAGTCCAATAAGATTGAGTATTGTGAGATTGTACAGGAGAATTGCTATTCCGTGGTAGTTCTCTGTTGCTGAACAGTTATTGCTCAGTGAAGGAGTTTCAGAAACAAATGCTTTCTCAAAAAAAGTGGACAGTTCTTGATTATTTTCTAATCCTTCCATTTGAAAATGTTATATTTCACTTTGATATGATGACAATAAATCACTCTAGACAGTTGAAAGTATTATTAACATTTAAAAACTAAAAGTGCTATTGATGATGTACAAAGTCAGATACCATGCCCCATGTCCTGTGAATACATATGAAAATTTGTCTAGAAAAATCCTTTAGGTAAAGTATTAAATAATTATCCAGTAATCCATATAAATTAAGTAGCTGATAGTTATTTAATTTCATGTAGTTTATGGGGTGCCTGCGTGGCTCAGTCGGTTAAGCGCCCGCCTTTGGCTCAGGTCATGATCTCACGGTTTGTGAGTTTGAGCCCCGCGTCAGGCTCTGTGCTGAGAGCTCAGAGCCTGGAGCCTGCTTCCGATTCTGTTTCTCCCTCTCTCTCTGCCCTTCCCCCGTTCACGCTCTGTCTCTTAATAATAAATAAACTTTAAAAAAATAAAGGTTAAATAATTTTCAATTTCATACAGCTTATTCGTAGCCCTTACTTTTCTTTTTTTTCCTTATGATGTGGTATGTGTGAAAGTGAAACCAGTAAAGAAATGCATCTAATCAGGGATCTAACACGGTGCAAATCATTTTATTCCTTCTCTGCATCCCTATTTTGAGCCAGGAAACTTTTGATGGATAAAAGCATTTGTCATGTCTCTAATATCCTTGTGTTAAGTCTATCTTTAATTTCTGGGTATTGAACACAAATTGCTAACACAAACTATCACCTTCTCCTGGTCACCTATCAAATACTAAAGCAGAAAGCATGACCCCTACACGATCTGGTAGTCTGCCACTAGTTAATATTGGTTCTTAATATTTTTCTTTCCTTTTCTAAATCTTTTTACATTTTATGGTTAAATCATTGTTTTTTTTCAGTTTAAGTGGCCTAGTCATTTTAACCATGATGTTTTCAATTATAACAGAAAATATTCAGCTAGGTTTTGTGGCATTTGAATTTATTTCGAAATTATATGAAATGCCTTTAAGACAGGCGTCTGGTTTGTAATACTGAGCAGTAATACACCTTGGTGAGGAATTTTCTCCCTTTCTACTAAACATCCAGAAAACTGCAATTAAAAATGATCTCTCTTGACACTGACATGTGAGACAGGCAATTCATTATCCAGCTCTCTGAAAAAAATACACCAAGATAAAGAGTGGATGGAGATACAGTGAATGAAAAGAAAGGTGGTTAACTTGTGTTTTGGCTCCTGAAACAGAGTAGTCTCATCTCTAGGAAAGAACATAGAAGAACAGCTGTTCCTTTCCACTGCCTTCTTTCATTACGCTGACACAAACACCATATAACCACTCATCAATGTCAGAAAAATTGCATTTAAGGCAGCCAGTGAAATATTTAGATATGCTTCCTATACTATAAATACCCATAAAACAAAAGGAGAAAAACAGGTCAGGAGATTAAGAGTGCCGTTATCATGATGAGGATTGAGTAACATAGAGAATGGTTGAATTCTTATTCTGTACACCTGAAACGAATGTAACATTGTATGGTAATTATACTTGGGTTAAAAATGAATTAACCAATTAATTTACAAAAAAAAAGAAATAGTCCTAGAAAATGAAGCAAATGAAAAAGGCAACTTAGTTTTGTTTTGTTTTTTTCAGGAAATACTATATAAAGAGGTGAGAGAGAGAGAGAGAGACTATGACATCATAATACATTCTTGGCTCAATGTAAACATGACACGCATAGTCATAAGTTAAACATTGGCTATTGATTTAACCCAAAAGTTGTGACATGACTTGGAACGAAGGGGAGAGACAAGGGGGGAGAGAGGGCACTAAAATGTCAGGTGTGAAGACAGCCATGGTGCCTTGGGTGCTGAGCTCCATGATGAACATCCAGTGACGAAATAGATTCCAGTGAAGGAACAAACAATGAAGGGGTGACTATTAAACAGTTAATAGAACTTGTCCTTAGAACTTGTTCTTAAAAGTAGTGCATAAAAGTCACCTAAAAAGGGGGTCAGTTCTGTTTCTGTGTGCAAATCAGATGCAAATGTCACTTCTCTTATAACAAGCCAGAAAATCTACAAAATTGCAGCTTGTATGGAATCCGCCAGAAAGCTGAGTTGTAAAGCAACTGCATTCTGAAGAGTGACGAGCCCCTCTGAGGGCAGAGGGGACACGGGAACTGTGTGGATCCCCTAGTAGGCTAAATGGGCTGGCATCTAGGTTGAGAATAACGGGGGAGGGGGGCTGACACAAGGAGAGTTTGCACTCATCCAGAAGCTTTTATCCACAGAGGCTGGGAACTCTCCCCAGCTCTGGTTTTGATACTGAAATGTTCTCTTTAAAAACCAAAACAAAGGAAAGTGTAAAGATGGGAATCATCAGTGGTGCATTGAGATTTGGGTTATAATGTTTACAAACACAGAGGGTTGGGAGAGGTTGATGGTTGTTTTAATGATGGAGCTAAGAACAAACACTGATGTTCTGTCATCTTTTACACACTCTATCAATTCACAGTAACTAAGAACTAGTCAGTGGTGGGAAGGAGGAAGAAGGACCTCATCTTGTAAACAATAAAGATGCTTATAATCACACCACACTCATCCCTAACTGAAACTAAACTATTCCAAATTTAGAAATGCATGCCTTCTCCCAGACAGGACCAATGTTAGTTCATTTAATATATGTGCTGAGTCAGAAATTCCAGGACTCCAAGAGACCTTAAGAACATTTAGTGTTCTACTCAGTATTCTTACATAAAATTCCCTGTCATCATATGAGGGTACTGCCTCTGTGGCTTCAGGCCTTTGCCTATGACATTCCATCCTCTTTTTGAGATTGAGTTATTTTTCTGTCAAATCAGAAGGGAACCTCCTTCCGTGACACAAAGGGGTAGACACCAAGCGTTTGCTGGTAACTCCCCACCAGCGACCACATTTGTATGTGTTCCCACTTTCTTCCAACCTCTCTAAAGGAGAAGTGATTGGCAGTGATCAGAATCCATCATAACTCCATTACCCATTTGCCGAAGATTAAGTAAGCAGCGTCTTCTGTGTTATTTAGAATCAGCATTGGACAGCACGCTAGCATAATTTTCAGAACAATAAAAGCATTTCACGTTCGATTTATTACAGTAATTTGAGATTCACATATTGAAGAAAGCTACGTGTGGATCTTTCTAGGACCTACCTGAACACAGTAATGAGAAGTGTTTGTGATTTTTTAGTCCCAGCATTTTCAGAGACTGGGAAAAAGCCATTAATGTGTTCTGAATGGCAAGATTTCTAGCCTATGAAAAAGGACTTAAAAAAGGCTTTCTGAAATAAATTTCACCATTGTTTTCTTCACACATATGTCCGCATTCATTAATATTTTAAGCAGGTTTGATGCAAAATATAACTTTAGATTGTTTTATAATTTAAAATTAACATTACAATATCGATATTGTCTGTTATTAAATGACACTAAACACATAATTTCTATGTTTCAGCGGGCATTTCATTTTGTGACTACATGACAATCAGTTTACCTCATTTCCTATTGTTGAAAATACGTTTTATTTTTATAATTAATGTTGTGAATATTTTTAGAAGACCTATGTCCTTAACATGGGTAAAAAAAGAAATTGTTGAGACAAGAGTGTCCTAGAATTTTACACATGTTGGCATATTTCTCAAATGGAAAGTAAGCAAATAGGAGAGTTTCTGCTTCACCTCATTTGTCTACGTTAAGACCATTTTGTGTCTCACCTCCCCTGGTCTATCATTTCTTTCCTTCCTCAACCTCAGCTCTCGTTGGATTGGCTCAACAAGTGAGATGATAATCACAGCGAATGCTTACAGTGCCAGGAGTTGTCAGACGCTGTGTTGAGTGGTTTTCATGTTTTAAACCATTTAAATCCCATTTTAAAGGTGAGGGAACTGAGACACAAAGATATGTAGTGAGCTTCCCAAGGTCCCCTAAACAAGACACAGCTAAATATGGAGGCAAAAGAAAAGCATCTGTAGGGGCGCCTGGGTGGCGCAGTCGGTTAAGCGTCCGACTTCAGCCAGGTCACAATCTCGCGGTCCATGAGTTCGAGCCCCGCATGGCTCTGGGCTGATGGCTCAGAGCCTGGAGCCTGTTTCCGATTCTGTGTCTCCCTCTCACTCTGCCCCTCCCCCGTTCATGCTCTGTCTCTCTCTGTCCCAAAAATAAATAAACGTTGAAAAAAAAATTAAAAAAAAAAAAAGAAAAGCATCTGTAGACACTATATTCGATGACAACATTCAGGGGCTCTAGTTACAATGCCCACACACGCGCAGTTTTATACCTTGTGTGAAACCAAGATCACTTCTGGCATCTGGAGGGGATTCACATACACACAAGATTCATGGTTCTGAAAAGTGCTCGTTGGTTGGAGGTCTTGCAGGTTTGTAGGGAGCACTGTTTATAGCAAGCAGCGCTGCAGAACCCCGGAAGAAGCCATTTACCCAGAGGAGGTGCAGCTACATCTGGGCACATTCGACCTCACCTGCTGACCCTGCTGATATCTCTTCTACCTGTGAACTGGACAGTAAGCTAATTTCTGATATGAGCTGCATAGTAATCTACATATGTCTGGGATTCCAGATAGACAATGCATGTATATAAAACACAAAACAACTGCAGAAAATCTCTAAAAGACTCAGGACATGGAATGTTTATTATATATTTTTAAGTATTTTAAGAAATGTCCCTGTATTATATACAGTGTTTAAGAATGCAGAAAATGTTAGAGAATGTATGAAGTACTTGTCAATTCCTAAAATAATGTCTCAGTTAGTTAGAAAAGTAACATGAATTTAATAGAAGGTATGGGAATAAAATGTCAATTTTATTTTAAACGCAAAGGAGTGTTTGGATAAATTAAGAGGCAGCCAAGGTTTTGAATAGTTAGACAAACTGAAAAGAAGTATATCCTTCTCAAAATACCATATAGGGGTGTATGGTTACATTTTAACTTCTAATTGGAGGCAGGGAGAGTTAAAATAATTCCAAATTTCACCAGAACAAATTTAATTTGTCAAGATGTCAGCTCTTCCCAATTTGATCTATAGGTCCAATGTCATTCCAGTCAAAATCCCAGCAAGTTATTTTGTACGTATTGATAAAATGATTATAAAGCTGATACAGGGAGGCAGATCCAGAATAGCCAACACAATATTGAAGGAGGAAAACAAAGTCAGAGAACTGACACTACCCAAATTCAAGACCTACAAAGCTACACTAATCATGACAGTGTGGTATTTGTGAACGACTACACAGCTCAATGCAACAGAACAAGAGAGCCCAGTCATAGACTTTTGATAATGGAGCAAAGGCAGTACGCTGGGAAAATTAATCTTTTCACCACATGGTACTGAAACAGCTGAACATTCCCGTGCAAATAAAAATGAATCCAACCAGGGGCACCTGTGTGGCTCTGTCAGTTAAGCATCCGACTCTTGGGTTAGGCTCAGGTCATGATCTCATGGTTTCGTGAGTTCGAGCCCTGTGTTGGGTTTTGAGTTGACAGTGTGGAGGCTGCTTGAGATGTTCTTCCTCTCCCTCTGACCCTCCTCTGCTCTCTCTCTGTCTCTCTCTCAAAGTAACTTTAAAAAAAGGAAACAAATAACTAAAAATTTTGTTTGTAAATGAATGTACCAGTCTAAACCCTTAATATCTATGAAATCTTATATTAACAATGATTATGGGATGAATGGTACGTTCCTGTACATTCACATATGTGAAGATATATAGTTATATTATTGTTTTGAAAAGAAAGGCAAAAAAAACTTGGCCTTCATTATTCTACCTTTGCTTACCACTATCAACAATAGCCAAATTATGGAAAGAGCCCAAATGTCCATTGACTGATGAATGGATAAAGATGTGGTATATATATATATATATATATATATATATATATATACACACACATATATATACATATATATTTCATATTTCATACACACACACATATATATATATGAAATGAAATATTACTCAGCCATCAAAAAAGAGTGAAAACATGCCATTTGCAATCATGTGGAACTAGAGGGTATTATGCTAAGCGAAATAAGTCAGTCAGAGAACGACAAATACCGTACGATTTCACTCATATGTAGAATTTTAGAAACAAAACTCATGAACATAGGTGAAGGGAAAAAAAATAAAATAAGATGAAAACAGCAATGAAGGCAAACAGTAAAAAACTCTAAGGGTTGCTGGAGAGGAAGTCAGTGAGGGAGATTAGATACATGGGTGATAGACATTAAGGAGGGCACTTGTGATGAGCACTGGGTGGTATATGTAAGCGATGAATCACTAAATTCCACTCCTGAAACCAAAATTACACTATATGTTAACTAACTTAAATTTAAACAAACTCTTGGAAGAAAAATATGGTATGGCCTTCCATTGTTCTTCAGGGGACGATCCTTTTCTCTGAATTCTCAGAAAATAAGTGAATTCCAAACACAATGGTGAACAAGGTTAATCTCATTCTCTTTCTATTTATTCTCCTTTCTTTTTTTGTGTGTGTACCATTGCAATTCCCCAATTAATAGGAGTGTGGCAGTTATAAAACTGCAAAGAACACATATTTTGAAAGCTTCCATTGTTGTCGCCTTAACCTTTAATTTCCAGCTTCCAAATTTTTAAAGCCATAAATGAATAAATGATCTATGATATTTTTGAATCTACAATTAGAAGAGAGAAATAGTTTACTGTCATAATTTGGTAGAAAACAAAATTTCCGTTCAAAAATACTTAAAGGAGAGTATTTTTTGAACACTTATCAAATTGAAAAAAGAAAGCAAAACTGAAAGGAAAAATTCCTTTACTTCAAGGACATGTCCAATATTTTGATACGTGTATCGAGTATGTCATCCTCCAAATATGATCTACAGCTCTGGCATCCTTCTAAATCCCTAGCCATTCATTCTTTACTTTAAGCTTAAACTCAGGAAGTCTGAAAAGGAACACAGTTCTTGCATTTTTAATTTTATTTCTCTTCTACATCTCCTATGTCAGTGGTCTTCAAGTCTCACAGACATTGACCAGTAGTCACTCTGCATAAATATTTTCACAGTGAGACTCAGAAAACTGCATTTAACAGACAGTTTAAGGGAGTGTTAATCTGATGACTCTTGTTCTTCATTTTAGAAACAGTTATCTTATTTATATTATACTCCTTGACACTGATGATAGAAGCTGATCTCAAATTCCAGTCTTTCCCCCACCCCCAAACAAATTGGCCCCTTGACTTCACACCTTCATTATCCATTTCTGGGTCAGATTGAAGGGTTTTGCCATCCTTATAATTTGTGGTGTCATTTTCCATAAGTAGTTTTGTTTATGCCATTCTCCTACTAAAAATCTTGCATTTTATTTCAGGAGATATAATAAGTAAATAACTATCAACAGAGTTATTAGACCTTCTATGGTTTGGCTGTATCCTTTTTTGAAAACTTGACTGCCTGCATATATAGCTCTAGCACTGAAATTTATTTTGGGACTCAATTATGCTGGAAAATCCAAAATGGCTCATTGCGCTGGCTGGCAGTTGAAGTTAGATGATGCTGGAGAGCCATAAAGGGACTCACTGTCGAACTGACTGTCTACGTTGGGTCTCTCTGTATGGCTTGGGCTTCTCACAGTATGGCTACTCTATTCAACAGAGACGGGAATAGAAGCTGCCATTAAAGATTATGTGCAGGACTGGCAAAGAACTTGTTGGCAAAACATTTACAGGAATCAGATTCAATGGGCTAGGAACAGAGTGTCCATCTCTTGACAAGAAAGGCGGCCATGTCACATTAAAGAAGAGCATGTGATATGGATGTCTTTAGAAAATATAATCTTCCACAGCCTACCTTCCAGCCTCAGCAATTCTTTTCACCCTCACATACAATGTAGTCTTACCCCATCTCCCAAGAGCCCTAAACTCTCATCCTATTTTCCATGGTTTGAAAGTATCCCTCCACCTCCCCCGACCCCCAAAATCATGTATTGAAACCTAATGCCCAATGTAATTGTTTTAGGTGTGAGAACTTTGGAGGATAAAGCCCTCATAAATGGGATTAGTGTTCTTATAAAAGAGACCCTACAGAGCTCTCTAGTCCCTTCTGCCATGTGAGAACACAACAAAAAGATGATAATCTATGAACCAGAAAGTGGGTCCTTACCAGACACCAAATTTACCGTTGCCTTGACCTTGGACTTCCTAGTTTCCAGGACTATGAGGAATAAATGTTTGCTGTTTAAAAACTATTCAGTCTATGATTGTGGTTATAGTAGTCCAACCAATTGGATTAAGGTTCTATTATAGCATCAACTAAAGTCCAGAAGTTTGAGATCTAAATCAGACACTGTTGTGGGTAAAGCTTCACTCAAATATGAATCCTCTCAGTCTGGAGTTTTCTGAATGAAAGGGGCAAGTAATAAAGCTGGCTCCCCTCCAACATTCATGGTAGTACAGGGAAAGAATAACTTTGATGAAAAGTTTTTGATTAGGGCCTAGTCTTGCTTTGTGGGAGTTTTCTTCATGGCTCTAAATTTTTTTCTTTGAGCTTTTATCTTAACAAACTCACTCTTCCTTTCAGCAAAAAGTGGCCTATATTTATAGCTAGGTAGTTCTCTCAGCCTTCTTACTTTCAGAAGGTTGTCAGTCCCAAACTTGCTTTTGATTTTGACCACCTGTTGTAACTTCTGACCCAAGACTATGGCGCTCCTGTTTCAAAATTTCTCTTTGAAACTGGGTTTCCTATGGATCTTTTGGTAGTAGTCTCTTTTAAACAAAAAGTCAAGCCCTGATAAAGATTTAAGGGTTATAAATCTTTATAAATGGATTCCTCTCTACATTGGTCTGCGAACCCTGGTGTTGAGGGCAACCTCTTTAAGATTCTTGGGAATCATTTTGGAGAGAATGTTAGGCACATCCTTAAGAGTCTTCAGAAAACACTACCTATAAGAGAACCTAGGAAGCATGCATGCCCTTACTACTCTTAAAGGAAAATTTGTGTAGTAAAGAAAGTTTACAAGCGACCACCTTATATCCTTTTGAGATCTTAGCCAAGTGTCTCACAGCTACCAATTTGATTTTAAAATTATTCTAAGGTGGGGGCACCTGGGTGGCTCAGTTGGTTAAGCTTCTGACTTCGGCTCAGGTCTTGTTCTCCCAGCACGTGGGGTTAAGCCCCACGTCAGTCTCTGTGCTGACAGCTTAGAGCCTGGAGCCTGCTGCTTCAGCTCCTGTGGCTCCC
The DNA here is from genome assembly GCF_016509475.1 of Prionailurus bengalensis. Taxonomy (NCBI): domain Eukaryota; kingdom Metazoa; phylum Chordata; class Mammalia; order Carnivora; family Felidae; genus Prionailurus; species Prionailurus bengalensis. Next base: position 225,600,321 of record NC_057343.1, read on the forward strand.
TCTCTCTCTGCCCCTCCCCTGCTTGCACTCTCTCTGTCTCTCAAAAACAAATAAACATTAAGAAAATTTTAGAAAATAAAAATAAAATCACCCTGAGGTCACGTTTTACACATCAACCCTGGCGTTGAGCTTTCCCCTAAGATCATTTTTACATTAGAAACATTTAATTGGGTAGAAGGACTCTCCTAGTCCCTCAATTTGTCCTCTAAATTTTGCTAAAATATTTAAAGTATTCCTCTTCCCTTTATCTCAATAAACTATCTTGTCAGACACAGCTAACCGGTTGGCCCGAACAATCTGTTTATACCAAGTCATAGACTCATAAAGTTAAATGTTTATTTTTCACATTGATGCAGGCAATAGTTTTGCTAAATATTCTGGCACCACAGACATATGATCATAGGAACCTATGAGAACATGAGCCTCCTATCTCCATATCCTTTTAGTTTCTCACGGTCTTCTTGGGGTCATTCTTGCTTCTGCTAATTGCCTAGACCCTAGATTAATTTTATGGCACCATCACAGCAACTTTCTATGGTGGATCATTTACACGGCTGGTTCTCAGTTGCTAGTTCCTTAGATGCTGTTACAGAGAATCCACATAAAACCTTTTAAGCGATATGGTTTTCTCCGTATGGCTCCCAAATTTTAAAAGGTAGGATGCAGAAACGCTAGGGTATTTGAGGACTGTGCCTGTACCTGACCCTTTCACTGGATTATATTGGTCAAAGCCCTCTCAGAGCCTGCACAGATTCAAGCGTGGAAAAATTGTTTCTAACACTTAGTGAAGAAACTGTAAGATCACAATGCCAAAGAGCAGGAAGGATGAGACTTGGAAGAACACACTTGTACTTAGAAAACACTGTCTTGGGGCGCCTGGGTGGCTCAGTCGGTTAAGCGTCCGACTTTGGCTCAGGTCATGATCTCGCGGTCCGTGGGTTCGAGCCCCGCGTCGGGCTCTGTGCTGACAGCTCAGAGCCTGGAGCCTGTTTCAGATTCTGTGTCTCTCTCTCTCTCTGCCCCTCCCGTTAAAAAAAAATTAAAACAAAACAAAACAAAACACTGTCTTTCATACATCCTGCTTAAAATGATCCTCCTACCTGGACTGTAGGCCCATGCTCGAACTCCACTGCAAACATTAAGTATTTTGACTAAATATTTACTAATGGCATATATTGTTTCAGAAACTGTGCATCATCGTGAATATAGTGGTCAAACTATCAAAAAGTTGCCAACATGAAATAACTAATGATGTAATGGCACCAACACTTACTCAGGTGTGGTGTTTATTATGAAACCTAAGACCTTCTAATTCTCCTTCCTTTCAGGGTATCCTTTCCTTTGCTTGCGTGCTTTTGCTGTGGCTTACTAAAGGTTTCTAGAGTCTATTATTTATCCTTATCATTACGGAATTTTCACAATGGTTTTGGGGAAGGGTCTTTATAACTTGCTGTGCTAGGCAAAAGCTGGTCCCTTGCTAGCTGAAGACTTTCTATTTCAGAAAATATCATTGAATTTCAGTGATGGGTTTCCTCGCTTCAACTTTTGTGTTTTTCTCTTGTTATAATACATGTAATGCAGTTGTAGAAATGTCAGCATTGATTGATTACCTATAGCTCTTATCTTTTCTAACACTTTTAATCTTTGTCATTTGATTTTGTCTTGGAAAGTTCACTCACTATAGCTGCAAAAATTCTACTTTTTTTTTTAGTTTGTTCTTCTCTACCTTTTATATTTTTAATCTGAGTTTTTTTATGCCTCTAATTCTATTACTTCCATTTTCACTGCATGAATTTCTAGCTTTATTACTTCATTTCTCCTTCTTTTTTTTTAACATAGTATTCTTCTTTTATGTTTTAGGGTTTATTTTTTTTCAGTTATCTGTTAACATTTGCTGTTAATTGTTAAGTCTGTTAATTGTTAAGATTGAGAAAATCTTGATGCCACCATAAGTCCATGGTCAGAAACTTTTAGGTCAGTCTCTGGACAAAGACAGCATTTCCCTGAATCACTCAGGGAATATAAGGGTTTTAAATAGAACAGATACAATGTCTCTATGACTATAAATTTTCTTTTCTTTTCTTTTCTTTTCTTTTCTTTTCTTTTCTTTTCTTTCCTTTTCTTTTCTTTATATTAAATATAATTTATTGTCAAATTGGTTTCCATACAACACCCAGTGCTCATCCCAAAAGGTGCCCATCACCCACTTTCCCCTCTCCCCCATCAACCCTCAGGTGTTCTCAGTATTTATAAATTTTAAAATGCTTTGTGAAAAAATGAAGTGAGAGCGTGTCAATTCTGAGTTTAGGTCTTCTCAAAAGGCCTACACAGGTTTCGCTGTCTGTCTTGTAGCCCTGTCCAACTACAATGAGAACACGCTCGGGCCTAACTCCTAGTGAACGAGAGATCATATGGACAGTGTTGAGCCCTGCTAAACCACCCTGTATGGAGAGCCATCTGCCAAGCCCTGGAAAATATCCACAGACAAATGAATTCGAGTGGCTAAAACCGAAAGAACCACCTAACTGGGTCCACCCCAAATTGCCAAACCATAGAACTTTGAGCTATATAAATGACTATTGGTTTAAGACACAAGTCTTGGAGAGATTTATTTTGAAACAAGATTTAATTGATACAGTCCTCTCTACACCATCCACACCTTTGTGAATAAGCTCTGTAATTAAATCTTCATCGGATGGTGTTTTCATGTCAGATCAATTCCTTCCTGCTCCCTGATTGATATAATTATGATCGATAAAATGCTTAGGATATATCACACAGAATGTAAAGGGACCACTGTATCTCTCAACACAGTGCATTTCCCTGTACCTACGTCAATTTCTTCCTTTTCTGGATGGCACATAGGAATATTTTGACTTATTTCAGGTTTATTGATATTCTCATTTTGCACATCCAATGACTTTGACTTAATTCTCGGACTGATCAAATTTGGGTATATTGAGAACATTGAACATTCTAAATATGGCTTAAGATTTAGTACCACGCAGGATATTGGAAATGACTTCCATTATCCTCATTAGAACACACCCTGTCTCATTTTTCTATATTTGCAATGGAACATAGAGAATCCTAGCACAAATTTCATGGCACATCATAAGTCAATAGTATTTTATGTTATCTTTTAAAAAGCAAGAGGCACATAATTCAATATACTACTGCTCATTCAACATAGATACCAAGAGCAATTACTTGTTGGAATAGATATTCCAACATTAAAAGGTTCTCTTTGTGATTAACATTCCACATACATTACTGTTATTCTAAAGCCGAAACATGATCTGAAACAGGAAAAAAAGAGAGGAGAGAGAGACAAGTTTGGAAGTTCTCAGAGGTTTTTCACTTCTCAACTTTATACACGTAAGATGTTTAAAATGCAAATATGGGTAGTAACAGAATGTACATATGACATATTCTTAACTAAGTTCACTCCTATTATTTATAAGCTAATAATTGAAAAAAAATCATTTTGAGAGGACATTATCTTTCATTTAATTTCAAGGGTTCTACTCAATGGAAAACTCCCGTCTTCCAAAGTCAGTTGAAACCCTTCATAAAACACCATTTGACTATTCAATAGTAGGAATCGCATTGAAAGAAATTGCAAGATAGTTGTTCAAGACTTGACTCATCAGAATTTATATATGCAAAGATTTTATTGACCTCAGAGTCAATGGAACTTCAGGCAGAAATTTTGCCTGAGCAAACACAGCTGAATCAGGCCTCAAATGAATTAATTTAGTGCCTATCTGCAATATAGATTGGCGATCTTCCAGAATGAATATGTAAGTTGAAAGGAGTCTGGCTTCTAAATGTAAGCCTGCACTGCTTGTTATTTCTCCTTAGCAATATCAAGAGAAGTATAAATCTATTGTTAAGGGAGGCAGAGATTCTCTGACATAAAATACCTTTATCCAATGATTAAACTAAACTCAATGCTTAGATTTTAGCTTAAGGTTTTGGTGTGGTGATGTTATTAAAGAATTTGGCTGGTTTCAAAAAGATATGAATTTAGAGATAGACCCGTGGTTCCCAGAAGAAATGGGGAAGTGGAGACTAAAGCAGGGACATATTGTAAGAGTAGCCAGAGGGGCGCCTGGGTGGCGCAGTCGGTTAAGCGTCCGACTTCAGCCAGGTCACGATCTCGCGGTCCGTGAGTTCGAGCCCCGCGTCAGGCTCTGGGCTGATGGCTCGGAGCCTGGAGCCTGTTTCCGATTCTGTGTCTCCCTCTCTCTCTGCCCCTCCCCCGTTCATGCTCTGTCTCTCTCTGTCCCAAAAATAAATAAAAAACGTTGAAAAAAAATTAAAAAAAAAAAAAAAAAAAAGAGTAGCCAGAATATAAAGGTGAGATCAAGTGAAAAATGGATAGGGTACAAGAAATCGATGCAAGGTAGTCTAGGTCACTGGGGTACAGCCACTAATGAGAGCTACCATTTATTGAGAAGTAGCTTTTTTTCCACTGGCAGAGTCTAGAGAAGATGCACAGAAATGGCATCTCACAAAGGGAAGGAAAAGAAGGAAGAAAAGGTCATCTGCGTTGGAAGTTAAAATGAGTCATACATTTTCTAAGGACTTTATTTGTTTTGACTTATTGAATACTCACATTGATCTTATGAATTCGGTGGCATTAATATCTCCAAACGACAAATGAGGGAAATAAAGTAAAAGAAATTAAGTAATTGTCCAAAGTTGTGTAAGCGGTCAGTGTCAAAGTCAGGATCCAAACCCAGAGCATACGATGAAAGTGCTCATGTCTTAATGAGTATATAATACTTTCCTTCTCAAGCATATGTCTACATTTGGCAAATGATGAATGAGAGTCAGACCAAGAACCGGACTAACTTTATATTAATGCTCTGAATATTTAACATCATTTTCCAAATTTCATTACTCCAAGAAGAAAATGGTCTATAGGTAGTAAAGTATTAAATGTCAGTTCTGAAGCTATACCTTCTCTGCTAGCAAAGCCAGGAGGAAAAAAAATAACCTAGAAGAGACCTTCAAGTATACATTCTAGTGATTTGAACCAGATCTGCTAGTAAACATTTTAATGATATTAAGAGCAGAAAGAAAAGTCTCTAAGCTATAAAGTTGCTTTATCAGGATATAGCTTATATTTCCATATTGTAAACAAACATAGAATTTATAGATTTATGGGATATAACTGGATAAGGGACAAGGGGTAGTCAGATAACCTGGATGTTTAAAGAGTATAAAACATAGATATTCCAACATTAAAAGGTTCCCTTTCTGATTAACGTTCCACATGCATTGCTGTTATTCTAAAGCCAAAACGTGATCTGAAGCAGGAAAAAAAGAGAAGAGAGAGAGACAAGGTTGGAAGTTCTCAGAGGTTTTCGCTTCTCAAAGAAAACGATGCTTTGTCCCTGTTTTGCATTTTGCACAACTTTTATATCATTCGTAACATTTTTGATTGGGTAACATCCCTGATTCGTTAAATTAATTTTAGTAATTCAATCCATTGTCCTAACAGTTGGCAGCAAGTGAATTAATTGTCTTTTAGAGCTATAAATCATTATGTCTAAGACAATATTCAGTTAAACAAAAAAGAGTGGGAGGTATTGAAGGTAAGTGGCAATAATTTGATATCTATAGTTGTCTATGTATGTTTTAGGTGAAGAGGTGAAAAATGAGGCAAGTTAAAAGTGAATGTATTACCAGTGTAATTTGGAGGAAACTGACATATCTAAGAGAATTTACTAAGTGAATAAACACAGAATATCAAATAAAAGGAAAGTGAGCAAACATAATTTTTGATGGCTTTTGTTAGAAGCTCTGTTGGAATCTAGAAGGAAAGTAATTAAAATTGATTTCTCCTATTACCGTAAATCCTACCAATACCATCACTATATTGTGTAACAAAGGATCTGTAGGTTTAGAGGTATAATTAAATAAAAACCAGATGACAAAATATTTAATAAGCCTGATTTGAAACTCCTCACATGGTTTCATACTGGCAGAAACTAAATTAGCCAGAAAGGGTGATGTACTTAGTCTTTAAAAACTAGATAATTAAATGCCTTCCTTGATACATATAAAATGTATCAAATTACTTGCAGAAAAGAGCAGAAGAAAAACTGATCTAAGAAACTATCAAAGATTAATGTAGGAATATGGGTGTGATTAACATGTTGTGCATCAGATTTACTCTGGTTATTGTCTAAGTATTAATGGGCTATTCCTTCACAGAAAATGTTGAAAGAAAAGTTGTGAAAAGACGTATGAGAAATATCAGGCAAGGGAATATTCGCCATGATGACGGATTGGATTGGAAAGGAAAAGGGTGACCAATAGTCCTGAAATGACCCTTCTCCCTTCTGGAACTGCACAGGGAAATGAAGGATCTTCAGTTGTCTTGTGAACTAAAAATGACTTGGTTCAAAGTTGTTGGAAACATTGTGAACTAGATAACGGTGTTTTACAGAGGAAAGAGAAATGTTTATCTACAAAATATGTCAGTAGGCTACACCAGTTCTCCACAGACTTGCATCATAAACCTGGAACCTGTAGGCGTAGCTGTGAGGCAAAGCTGCTAGAGAACCGATGTCAAATCAGGAAGGTACACGGATATTTCAGAACAGAAGTGGCTCCAGTAAGAACCATGTTGCTTCATGTATGGCTCAAAATTTGCTTGTCATTTCAAAATGAAAACATACTCTAATTTATAAGAAAAGTGATACTTTGTTCTCCACGTCTGATTGTTTCCTCCTTCCTTATTAAGATATATATAATTTTGTCCACGTCTGATGTTCACTTGCATATATTACAATCTATATATTTTTTGTTTTCTTTAAACTTCTGTATTTCCACCTAAGTATGATATTATATAATGTAAAATGTTAATTGTCTTGTCCTATTCTTTTACACTCTTGATCATTATATATTAGGGCAAACAACTTCCAACTGTTTTAACTATTTCTTCTGGGTTTATTTCCAGATTCTAAACCATATGATCATATGCTTTTTTTTTTCATTTTTATATGTTATCTTTTTATATAACCATGGGAGAAAAATATCTTGCTCCTTCTCCAGGTTCTCTACCCTCACCTCACACATCATATAAATCTTAAGAGACAAATAAATCAATTTTTGATTAACGCAATATATGTTATGTAGTAGGTAAATTATTCACAGATAAACAAGTATTATGCAATGATTAAATTTTCTCACACGTTTCGCATTGTTGATTTCAGTGGAGCACATATCCTTTCACGATTTCCTTAGAAAGGGGATATTGGAGGTAAAATTGTTGAAAGTATTTTTACTTTACCTTTGTACTTACAGAGTTAGCTGGGTTATGGATTGCATGTTTCCCTTTTTCTCTCAGAATTTTTGCAGCATTATTTTTTACTTCTTTTTCAGGACAATTGCCAGTATAGAAACAATTGTTGAAAGTCTAATTCCCAAATATACATGTTTTCCCCCTTTCTGAAAGGTTTTAATACGTATTCTTATCCCTATTACCTCCATTTCTGAACAGTGTACTCTACAATAGATCTTTTAATCTATATGCTTTTTATTCCAGAAATCCATATGCTTTGAATATGAGACACTTGATTGTCTTAATATCATCATCATGTGGACACCTATATTTTCTCTTATTTGCCTTCTGGGGAATCCTTCCAGTCTTTCGGTAGACATACTTCACTGATCTTCTACATCTATTTTTGCTGATTTATTCTAACCTTTTTAAAAACATCTCTGAGATATTTATTTGATGTTTCTTCCAAACATAGTTTTTGAACATCTGCTAAGAAATATTCTCTGCTAAGAAATCTTCACTGCTGAAGAAATATTCTCCATACCTAACATTTGTAGCATAATTTGTGAATGCAATAACCCTAATTGTCCTGAGGATATTTACAAAGTAATCAGATTTTAAATGTATTTTCAAAAAATAAAAGTAAGAAAAAAAATCTCTCATTTAAACTTTGAAATATTTCCTGATCTCTAGTTACTTCCCAATCTATTCAATTAGAGCAAGTTTTCAAAATATATCTCATTTAGATAATATCTTTTCATCATGCTGCTTTCTTAATAGTACTCAAGACATCCCTCACTTTTAAAAAGAAGTTTAAACTTCTTTTTAAAGAAGTTTAAGATTATCTTATCTTATCTTATCTTAATCTTATTTTAAGATTATGTTAATTTTATCTTAAGATTAAATAGACATATTTTTTCTTCATAAACATACCCCCTTAGCCTTGTGTAAAAATCTTCTGATTTTAAAATTAATTGAATATTATATATACATATATAAGGTATAATACATATTATATATATTTATATATGTGTATATAGTAATATATAATATGTATATATGTAATAACATATGTATATAAATATATATAATCTATTGCTATTGCAACATTTTTGGTTATTTTAAATATCAGATACTGGGCTGTATCTGAACAATAAACAACTAATGTTAAGTGATGGTTTTATTTATACATAGAATTATAACCAAGAAAGGAAAAATTAATGACAACATGAAAAAATATATATACTATCTCTATCACAGAAATAATTGAGAATGCTAAATTTTAAAAAAAGATGGAAATAGGTAGACATTGTCTTTATCATTTTCTATAAGCATACACATATTGCTAGTTTTATTTCATATTTTAATAATAAGAGGAGGGAAAAGAATGTAAGAGAGAGAAAGAACAATGAGTTGAAAATTTTGCTGACCCGATGTCTACTCAGTTGTCTTGGTCTGGGCAAAATGGATGTTCATCAGGTAGAAAAGACAGTTGCTATAAATCAAATCCTGTCAACATTAAGCTCTGGGTGTCAGATCATGTTTATCAGACACAGTTACAGACCAAAACCTGTGTTGTAGGTTAATAGAAAAATTCAGTGAAATATTTTACACAGAGAAAGAACTTAGAAATGAACAGCCCATTAAGAACACTTGGATTCCTTTTGACAGAGGTGGGAAAGCATTTGGTCTCCTTCCAGGGCCTCTTCTCGTCTGAAGTATTTTCTTCCTTCCTCTAGGCAACTCTTTGTTTTTTTTTTTTTTGTTTACCTGGTTTTCTACTGAGACTTTGTTTTTCATGTTGCTTTTTGTAGGTGCAGGTGTATCTACAGCAAATCTCTGTGTATAATATAAATAGCTCATATATTTCATATATTATTATACACATAATATGCACACACATACGCACACACACATATATATGTGTATATATATGTATACACACACATATATAATGTCAAACAATAGTAATGCCAAAAGTTCAGCAATAACAAAAGTAAAACCAATGAATTACCGAAGTTGTAATTAGTAAATTAGCACACTGCAAAAGACAGTGTGCAAACCAGGAACGCTCAAACCGAAAGATGGAATGAGGCTCAGGTATATATTATTATAAATATATGTAGTGAGAAAGCAGTGACAGTTTATTCTTCACAGTGACTGGTTATATTATTAGAATTTTCTTAAATGATAGGGCCTGGTTAGTGGTTACCTCATATCAACCTTGGGAAACAATTCAAGTTCTGCTTATGATTTCCAGAGGCACAAGCAAGAAGTGACCCTGGTGAAGATAGCCTTGCAAAATAAACTGAAGTAAGTTTTGCTTGTATGACTGGACTGGTTTTGTTTGTTCAGGGAATTTTCAAGGCTGGTTGCCATTTGCCTTTTCATTTTAACATTATATCCATTATAATGGATTATTATTATTATTATTATACATTATATCCATTAATAAAATGTATAATTTGTATATATGATTTATATATTTAACATATGGGTACACACACAATAGCATTAAAAAACACTATCAAAAATAACCAGTACCTAGAAATAAATTCATTGTAAAATGTGCAAAACCTCTGGAAGGAAAAATACCCAAATTACCAAAAACTACAAAACAATGTTTAGGCATAACTTAAAGAGTGCCCAAGCTAATCAGGGGATAAGTGTTCATATACTTAAAGATTCGCTATTATTAAGGTTTCAAAGGTCCTCAGATTTACCTATAGATTTAATGGATTTCCAGTTAAAATGTCAGAAGGCTGTCCTCTCCCCCTGCAACTCTGAAACTATTTTATTCTAAAACTTCATGAATAAGCAAGGGATCTAAAATAGCCAAAGCAATCTTAAAAAAAAAAAATAGTAATAATAAAGAACATACTTAGAGGATTCAACATATATGATCTAAAATAATTACAAAAAAAATAATAATAATCAAGAGAGCATGGTATTAATAGAGCAAACAAATGGATAAATGAAAGAGTATTGAGATTCCAAAAATAGATCTGCACCTATATAGTCAATTGGTTTCAGCCCATGGCATCAAGACAATTCAATGGGAAAATAAAAGATCTTTTTTAACAAGTTGTACTGGAATGGCTTTATGGCCTTAAGAAAAAAATAAATAGCCTTGACATCTGCCTAGTTTAATATAAATAATAATACATGTAATATTTAGAAGTTAATATGTTAGTAATATAAAAATTAAAGTTTTATAATATGTAAAAGTCAAGATGGATGATAAGTTTTAAAGGATAAGTTAGAACCATAAACCGCTAAAGTAAAAACTCTCTCACAACTTGAGTTAAAATAAGACTTTATATTCAGGACAACTTAATCATAAAAGTAAAAAAAAAAAAGTTAATTGGATTTCATCAGAATAAGATACCTGCTTACGAAAAGGCATCATTTAGGAAAACAGGCAAATTACAAAGTGAAAAAATCATTTGTAATTCGTATACCCCAGAAATTAGTTGCATGTATATAAAATATTTTTAAAATTTCCTAAAAATCCATAATAAGTACACAAATAAGCCACTTAAACATGGATAAACTTGAACAGACACGCCACAAAAGAAGGCACAGAAATGATCAATAAAGTACATGAAAATTTGCCAACATTATTACTTTTTCAGTGAAATAAAAACTAAATACTTTACAGTGCCTAAAAGCAAAACTGACAATGCTAAATGTTGGTGAAAACAGGGCTCAACTCGAATTCGCAGTCTTTGCTGATTGCAGCATAAACTGTGTATCAACTTGGATAACTGTCTCATCTAAAATAATTGTACAAAAATATTATAGATAATAGCAGTCTTAATCCTAATAGCTAAACATTAGAAACCAACCAAATATCCATCAGTAGGGGAATGGATATTCCAATTTTGGTATTTTCATACATTGTAATATTGTTCATCAATAAAAATAGATGAACTACATGTATACATAACACCGTAAGTGAATCTCAGGAGAATTATGTTGAGCTAAGGAAGGCAGGCAAAAAAATGATATATAATTTATGATTCCATTTATTTGAAGTCAAAAAGTAGACAAAATTAATCTAAGACATAAGGAAGGAGAAAGTGATTTTCTGTGGTTGGCATGGGGAGGAAGACACTAGGCGGCCAGAGAAGGAAATTTCCAGGATGATGCAAATATTCAGCATTCTGTGTTGAGTAGTTTATAAGGCTGTCATGACACATCAAATGAAAACTTACATATAAACTTTAGTTCAATAGGAACACGTTTCGCTATTAAAAATTGGGGAAAGACTAATCATCTTCCTCATCATTAAATGCCCCATGTTGTTTTGCCAATTTCATCACAATTTTAAAAATTAGTACATGTTCATCATAGTTTTGAAAATAAGCAACAATTTGTTTTATGAATATAAAAAAGCATTTCTAATCATAGAGAGACTACTGTTTAATATTATTTTTGACAAACACAAATACAGAGATATTTTGGTCTTTTGAAGTGGGAAATATATATCTAACTCTATTTATTTTATTCATTATAAAATTTTAACATAACCCCACATTCCTAAATGTTCTTACACAGTATGAGTTCTTGAAACTACCGTTTTATTGGTAGGTCATAAGTTAATTACTTAAAATTATCTGTGAAGTGTGGTCTATTCACAATTTTATCCCACTTTTTTATAGAATAAATTCTATTTTATAGCTCTGCTTACCTGTGGCATGGGCAATCATCAATTGATTATAATCTGGCATTCATTTCCATCATGCCAATGAATGTGAGCTCACTAATATCACCGTGATCTCCCTTGCTGAATTCTTATCTTACTTAGTCCTTTCTGTGGTATTTAACAGAGTTCAACCTTCTCTTTTTTTTCAAAGGTATGTTTCATTGATTTCAGTGATACCATTTCTCCCTCTGCTTTCTCCCATGGATGTTCTTTCTCCGTTTATTTAACGCAATGCTTTTCTACCATCCGTGTTTTATAGGTTGATCTTTGGGTTATCACAAAGACCTTTGCTTTTTTTATATTCACACATTTTCTGGGTGATATGATCTGAATGCCATTATCTGCTTCCGTGTCTTCAACTACAAACTGTTACAATGGTGACCCTCAAATCTCTTTTCAGGCATTTTACACCTCTTATTTAAGCCCTTGCCCATTGGTCAACATCTATAAGCACTGTAAACATTAAATTTTCTTTGAATTTCTCAATCTATTCTTATACTCCATACTTGATATAGCTCTGTTGACATGAAACATTAATAATATTTTTAATTCATTTCCATTAGGTGACATGTTAGTAGTATCTCCTAAAGGTGTCCCCTCCTCTCCATTTATATTACCAGTTCAGACTTATCAAGCCATTACCGTTAATGCACAAGACACCTCCTTGAGTAAAATATCTGCCCAAAGGCTAGGGTCCATGGTGACAGGTAGTGCCTTCTCCAGGTTAAAAAAAAAAAAAAAAAAGTCATTTGAAAAAGAAAAAACAGAGGCTATTCAGAACTTTTGGTAGTGACAGACTTATCCAACATCACGTGTGTTTTGCAGACACAAGAGAGTAGAAGGCTTTATAATGGAAAAAAAAAAAGGAAGGTTTCATATGTGCTCTACTTGAAGATTGCTGTCGTGGTGGATCTGGAGGCATGCTAACTAAGAGAACTGTACCTTAGGTCATTGATTTGGGCATTACACTTTACTTTTTCTGGTACATTCTTATTTGGAAATAGGGGCAAAATATTTGGAAGATGTCAATTGCTTCCCAAGTTTCTATATTCTGGTCTGATTGCTGCAGAGGTTGTGGTTTGGTCTCCTGGGCTGCAGAGATTGTAACTCAGAGTTATTTGACAATCTATGGTATAACTTTCTTTCATTTGTATAGTTAGTTTCTCATTTATTGGCCTCCAAGGTATTTTCTCACAACTGATGCCATAACTTAGTCTTCTATAGGAAATCCCTTGTTCTGGAGCTATAAATTCTACTAGATTTATTCCTAGGGGTTATTATGGACATGGTAAAAAAACAGTGAAGTCTGTGGACATTCTTCTTCCTCTAAGATGTGTTACCTGGGCAACAGCAATTCTCTATGGAATAAAACATTGAAAAAAAAAATCACAAATAGAGGTTTAGCCAGCAATGTAGGGGGCAGGGCAGGCAACCAATTTCAACTGAAGAATTTATTCCTTGTTTTTCCCTGTTGGATATTTCAATATAAGTGACCCCAACTGAGCTGTTGATTCAAAGGAAATGAGTTGTTAGTGTTTATGTTTATAGTTGGCAGATTGGACACTTAATAATGGCCGCAGCTGTCCGTGTTAGTGAGGAGAGGCCTAAGACATTAAACCCATGACTATCCTCTATGACTCCCCATGGTCACACAGTTCATGAGACAATTGAACAAGGCCTAATATTTTCTGGGGGAAAATTTTTACCTAACATCCATAGGAAACGTCATCTTGTCTGTAATCATTAAAAACTTCCCCTGAAGTATTTGACCTTTTCTGAATTTTCACCTGTTATACAAATATCGACACATTCAGCCCATTCATAAAGGTCATCCAAATATCTCCTTCCCTGGTCATTATATTACACATTTGCAATCTTATTTCTTCCAACACCTGACACCAAATGAGTGTAAACACTTATGCCTACCATCCTTCCTTTACAGAAGAATTAAACACTCAGACACACTTCTCAAAGTTCTGCTCATTGTTAGGATTTTCCTTTATTATTTTCCATGATAGATACCCTTCAGTGGGACTATAATGCCATCTAATTTCCTCATAAGGGTGGTGTCAGATTATATGAAAAATCTTATACACCAGTCACACTGTGTTTCTTCTTCGGTTCACAAGAATTCCAGTAAGTCCTAAGGTGTAAGATGAGGAGGAAAAGACAAAGAACAGTCAAGTGTCACTTGCTCGTGTAACTTACTTGTGTTTGAGGATGTGATTGTGAAGATTCAGGGGAGTGCAGCTCATTTATCACTGCGATTGAACAGGAAGTATTGGTGCACCGTATTATTCAGTGGGACAGATAACTTCCAGTTAATAATGGACAGTCGGAACGTATGGTCATTGAGAACCCCGTAGTTATATATGCTGTCTCTATTAGAAAACAGTAACAAACAAGGAATAGTTTTTCTTTTGTGTCCCTCCAAATCAAAAGAATCTTCCTTGCAATTCTATCAGGGCTTTCTTTTTCAAACACACAAGCACAGCAAAAACCCACCATAAAATTGACACAAATTTGTCGTCCCTTTTTACATTTGGGATATTGACATTCATGGGTCTTAAACCTTGTCAGACAATTTGCTAAGGACTTTGTGTACTCACTGCCTTGCTTTCCGATGTGACAATCACTTCTAAAATTATGAAAATTTGGCTTTCACACTTCCATAAAACATTGGCCTGAGATCACAGCCAACCAGTTTGTTTCTGAGGATAGTCAATGGGCCAGGGCCTTCATTATAAATTTGTATGCACCATTAATCTGTCCTCAGCACTTTTTACAAATTCTTTCACCTTACAAATTCTCCCTTTGTTTCTTTATCCTATGTCTTAGCCTTTTAATTTATATCTACCCTTCAGGTCTCCTTTTTGAGTTCTAAAATCTGTCTTCACCGTTTTCCATTTTCACATGTCAAAGGCATTTAAATTAACTTATACAAAATTTACCTTTGTCTTCCATAACTGATGCCCTTGTTTGGGCCCTGATTTCATTGACTCAAGGTAGACACTAGTATTGACCTTTCACTATTCTCTCTTACTTATCCCCAAATCTCTCAAAGTTTTACTAAGTTTATTTCTTATTCTTTACTACCTTTAAATTTCTCTGTTTCTCTTTCTCCACTGTTGGTAATGGTTTATACTTTCTTAGGGATTACTTTACTAGCTATTTGAGGATTGTTTTGGTCCTCAGTTGAGCAGTGGTCTAACCCATTATCTATTATATAATTAGAAGACTCTTTCCAGAGAATATCTGATGAAACCACTCCCTAATTATAAGCGTATTATACACCCAGTATACATCATAATAAAAAGTTATAATGAATGAAATTAATGTATTCCTACATTAATTCTTACATTGTTCCTACATGGAACAATTTATGGATAGATTAAATATCCTAATATCTAATGTCAGAAAATCATATATGAAGGAACAGCTGTATATAAGTCATTTATCAAAATACTAATAAGCACTCAGGCAACAACAACAACAAAATTACCAGGCTTGATGTGAAGTTAGTGTTTTGGAATAACCTAAAACACATTGGTTTTATTAAAACAAATATAAGCCTTTAATTATATCAAGAAGTAAAATAAAACCAGTTCCATGGTGAGTTTAAAAAAATTAATAGAGAAACTCTTTCAAATCTATAAGACCTATATTGTAATAAAAAATGTGAGAAGACTCTAACATACAAATTAAAAAAATAGTGAAACCCAAAACGAAGCAAAACAAATGCTCACTGGTATTTAAAAAAAAAAAGAAAAAAAACTATGAAGAAAAACCTTCAATGAACAATGTTTCACTTATTACTTTGATATGATTTAAGAATGTTAATGTTTAATGCATTATTGTTGAAATAGAAATTGAAATAAACATTTTTTTAAATGGACCCAGTGATTCAAGAACCATAAAAATGGAGTTACTGAAGTTAAGAGACATAGCTTGTCTTTTAAGATGTAATAATTTGATGGGGCATCTGGGTGGCTCAGTCGGTTGAGCATTTGGCTCAGGTCATGACCTCACAGTTCGTGAGTTCGAGCCCCGCGTCGGGCTCTGTGCCGACAGCTTGGAGCCCAGAGCCTGCTTCGGATTCTGTGCCCCCCTCGCCCCAACTCTCTGCCCCACCGCTGCTTGTGCTCTGTCTCTCTCTGTCTTTCAAAAATGAATAAACATAAAAAAATTTAAAAAGTAAAATAAAATAAAATGTAATAATTTGAGTAGTCTTGATAAACACTATTTTGGGGACTCTCACTTATTTAGCACTAACCATATCATATGCTTTTGAAGAGGATGGTGAAGGTCAAATATTGTCTCTGAATTTAGAAATGGAATAAATCACTCTATTGTACACCAGAATCTAATATGACACTGTAAGTTAAAAGGTCAGTATCCAAAATCTATAAAGAACTTACCAAACTCAACACCCAAAAACCAAATAATCCAGTGAAGAAATGGACAGAAGACATGAATAGATGCTTTCCCAAAGAAGACATCCAGGTGGCCAACTAAATGGAATTAAAATAAAAACTTAAAGGGGCGCCTGGGTGGCTCAGTAGGTTAAGCATCCGACTTCAGCTCAGGTCACGATCTCACGGTCCGTGAGTTCGAGCCCCGCATTGGGCTCTGGCTAATGGCTCAGAGCCTGGAGCCTGCTTCTGATTCTGTGTCTCCTTCTCTCTCTGCCCCTCCCCCATTCATGCTCTGTCTCTCTCTGTCTCAAAAATAAATAAATACGTTAAAAAAATTAAAAAAAATAAAATAAAAACTTAAAAACACACACACAAAAAACTGAATGGAATGTTCAGCATTTAGAGTGAAAACTGATCATTACTTTTTTGATTTCTTATTTTCTCTTAATTTCTTCCCACCAGTAAAATTTATACCAAAAAAATACATTTTAAATTAGAAATTTAGCAAATATCAGAGTAAAAAAAGCAGGTATCAATTAATGGAAGATTTGAGCTATTCTACTCAAGCACCATGGAAAATGTACCCGATAAATGGTTCTATAACTAATGCTTGTGATTTTCGTGTAACTCTAATTATGAATTGGTTCATGAACAGTGGCTTCAGCCAAAATGCTGTGAAGAGAAGTTTGTATTTGCTTTTGCATTTTTCCCCCAATGTATTTTATTATGCCATCATTCTTTATCCAAAAGCACGCAAAGCACATTTTGCTGAACCTTAAACCTTCTTTCTTTTATGTGCCCCTCTGCCTATTCTTAAACATGCAGTAAAACAAAGTGAAACACATTCGATTAATATCACTTGTGCCAAATAACACTTTGTAGTCGAGTGCTTTGAATCACTTGCCTGTAATCATCAGGTTCGCTTCTAGAGGATAGGAAATCATCAGCATTGGGTTTTTAAGTTCAGGAAAGGATCATAAAAGCAAGAGATCTCAACTCAAGGTATTTTAAGTCCAGAGCTGCTCCACACACAAAAGTAATTTAATGATCAAGAGATTCTTAAAAGAATTTTTTTTTTCTTTCAGGGGAAGGGAAAGTATGGTAATTCCACATGGTAATTCAAAAATAAGTTTCTATTTATTCCTCTTCCTTTCCTCCTTCCCTCTTCCTTCCTGAACAGTTCACTCCAATAACCATTAGGTGGTGCAGCACAATATGGCAGCCGTGCTGGTGGCAGGAAATGGGGAGGCGTTGCATCGATCAACCACAGGCTGTTAAACCTGAACAGAGAGAACAGGCATTGGCTTGGGTGGAGGGTATCCTGCTGCAGTTTACTTGTCTGTTGTTTTACTGAAAAGCCAAGCTTTTAATTCACATTCTTTGTTGATTATTCATCTGTTTCGGTAAATTAACATGTGTAAATCAAAATAAATTGCTGTTAACTAAGGATAAACATAAACACTTCCTTTTTTTATTTTAAATAATCGGGAAATTTCACAAGTTGAATACATAATATAAATATGTGCCATAGGAGTCACATCACTAGGAGACATTTAGTTTCTAAAAAGGACTAAAATAAAGTGGTTAACCTTTTCTTTTTTTTCTTTTTTTTTCTTTTGTTTTTGGAGGGGGGCGGTAATTAACTCTTGATTAACACTACTTATATTTACATGGATTTGAGATTCTGCTAGGAACTGTAATGTGTCAAATTGCATACAATGAACTTTCTCACAGAGTCAGGTTTGATTTAATTTAAGCAATTACAATTTCAATTATATCATACAAATCCTCAGTGTGTGAAAGTACAAGTCCAAAATGATACTTTCCCTTCACTTTGTTCAAAAAAAAACTGTTACCATCTTCAAAGCACACATTGTATCATACGCTTTTACTTAAAGCTGCTACTATTGTAGGTGAATCCATTTTTTTTAGACTGGAAACGTAAAAATCATGTTAATTTACATATTATATTCTCTTTCTTTTGTTTTCCAGAAGCAAAAAATTAGTACACTTCAGCTTTCTATGTGGTTTATATTTTAAGCCGATATAAGTATATAGAGCCCAAATTTGTCATACTATCATCTTCTTGACTTTCATTATAACAGTAGTTCATGACGAGGGGCACCTGGGTGGCTCAGTCGGTTGGGTGTTTGACTTCAGCTCAGGTCATGATCTCACGGTTTTTGGGTTCAAGCCCCACATTGGACTCCATGAGGACAGCTCAGAGCCTGGAGCCTGCCTCAGATTCTGTGTCTCCCTCTCTCTCTGCCCCTCCCCCACTTGTGTTCTCTCTCTCTCTCTCTCTCAAAAATGAATAAATGTAAAAAAAAAAAAAATAGTAGTTCATGACGAGTAAAATGATTCACATAATAGTAATATAATATGATTGTCATATTGGTAATAATTATAACTAAATCAAAACCATGATGATTTTATTACTCACTTAAATTTGAATAGATAACTTTGTAAGTAACCAGTGAACTGATAGTATGGTAATACGTGAACATGTAAGTATGCTGCTTTTCCTTGCATTTGAACTGATATTAACACTGAAAACTGAAGTGTTTGGAAAAGCCAAATTTTAAAGAAAATTTTCATTATCATCTCAAATGTAATTAATGGTGACTGTCAGAGCAAAGACTTAGGGAGGAAGTAATGAGTTACTGGTGGACACTCAGCTCATGTGTATTTAAGTAGGGAATTACACTTTATTTGCTGTTCTTTTTTCCAGCTACTCTAAGTGTAAGGTTAGGGTGTGTATTTGAGACATTTCTTTCTTCTTTAGGAAGGCCTGTATTGCTATATATTTCCCTCTTATAGGGAGGCAAGGGAACGAAAGCAAAAAATGAACAATTGGCACCTCATCAAGATAAAAAGCTTCTGTACAGTGAAGGAAACAATCAACAAACCTAAAAGGCAACAATGGAATGGGAGAAGATATTTGCAAATGACATATCAGATTAAGGGTTAGTATCCAAAATCTAGAACTTCTCAAACTCAAAAAAAAAAAAAAAAAAAAAAAAAAAACCTCAGAGAAGAAATGGGCAAAAGACATGAACAGTTTTCCAAAGAAGTTATACACATGGTTAGCAGACACATGAAAAGGTGCTCAACATCACTCATCATCAGGGAAATACAAATCAAAACCACAATAAGATACCACCTCACACCTGTCAGAATGGCTAAAATTAACAACTCAGGAAAGAACAGGGGTTGACAAGGATGTGGAGAAAGGGGAACACTTTTACACTACTGGTGGGAATGCAAACTGGTGCAATTATTCTGAAAAATAGTATTTGAAGGGCACATGCACCCCCATGTTTATTGCAGCACTGTCAACAATAGCCCAGTTATGGAAAGAGCCCAAATGTCCATCAACTGATGAGTGGATAAAGAAAAAAGTGAGGCATATGTATACACAATGGAATATTGCTTAGTCATCAAAAATAATGAAATCTTGCCATTTGCAACAATCTGGATGAAACTAGAATGTATTATGCTAAGCAAAATAAGTCAGTCAGAGAAAAATAAATAATATATGATCTCACTCATGGAATTTAAGGAACAGAACAGATGAACACAGAGAAAGGGAAGGAAAAATAAGATAAAAATGGAGAGGGAAGCAAACCAGAAGAGACTCTTAAATACAAACACTGAGAACAAACTGAGGGTTGCTGGAGGGATGTTGGGTGCGGGGAATGGGCTAGATCAGTGGTGGGTATTAAAGAGAGCTCTTGTTGGGATGAGCACTGGGTGTTATACATAAGTGGTGAGTCACTAAATTCTGCTTGTGAAACCACTATTACTTGGGTTTAAAATAAAATAAAATAAAATAAAATAAAATAAAATAAAATAAGGGAATTGCATGGAAGGTAGCTGAACTGCCCCCCCCCCCTTTTTTTCCCTGTTTGTATCCCACCAATTCTTGGTCATGTGCAGTCCTTGAAACATTTACACATTTAAAATTTCTTATCGTTGGGGGCACCTGGGTGGCTCAGTCAGTAAATCTTCTGACATTGGCTCAGGCCATAATCTCACAGCTCATGGGTTTGAGCCCTGCATCAGGCTCTGTGCTGACAGCTCAGAGCTTGGAGCCTACTTCAGATTCTGTGTCTCCCTCTCTCTCTGCCTCTCTCCCACTCTGCCTCTGTCTTTCTCTCTCAAAAATAAACATTTAAAAAATTGTTTAAAATTTCTTATTGTTGTTTAGACTTACACAAATCCATATTCAATATATACACAGTGAACATATATTAACACATATACAAAACAAACACAGTTTTAGTCTTAAAAATTTTATTTATCTAAAATATTCATCCCCAAATCAAGAATTGATTTCACTAAATCAAACCAAACAAAAATGGAATAAAACAAACTCTTCCATGAAGGCCCCTATTAATTTGCCACCAGAATATATGAAATGTTATAAAAATACAATATTTGCAGAGTAAATGTGTTACTGATTTGCAAAGAATAGTTGATAAAATAATAGATATCATTTATAGTGTGTTTACTATTTGACAGACATTAGAGAGCTTTACACCCATTATTTTTAAAATTATAACATGAAACATTAACTTTAATTTAATTTTTTTTTGTATGTTTCATTTATTTTGAGAGAGAGCAAGCAAGCATGAACAGGGCAAGGGCAGAAAGAGAGCAGGAGAGAGAGAATCTCAAGCAGGCTCTGTACAGTCCCCACAGAGCCCCACATGAGGCTTGATCTCATGAACCCTGAGATCACGACCTGAGTTGAACCCAAGAGTCAGACACTTAACTGACTGAGCCACTCAGACACCCCTTAACTCTATTTTATATATGGGAAGTTTAGTCAGGGGAAGGCTACATAATTTAGCCAAGATCATGCAACTACGATTTTTTTTTAAGAATTTTATTTTATTTTTTAAAGTTTATTTACTTATTTTGAGAGAGAGAGAGAGAGAGAGAGAGAGAACACGTAAATGGCAAAGAGCGGGGGGGGGGGGGGGGGGAGAGTAAGGGAGAGAGACAATCCCAAGCAGCCTCCCCGCAGGACCAGTGCAGAGCCCCATTTGGCTGGCACTCAGGAACCAGGAGATCCTGACCTGATCGGAAATGGGATGTTTAACTGAGCCAACCAGGTTCGCCCACAACCAGGAAATGTTTGGTGGAAAAGATGAGCCGAGGCATTCCTACATTAGAGCCTGAGCTCTAAATACTTCTATCCTGCATTCCATTAGCATCAACTATGGTTTTTCCTATCAAACGCAAATAACCAAGCAACATTCTACAGGAAATTCTATGTATCAGTTCTAATATGAATTGCTTTTAATGATGAACAATTTTATTAAGTGTATTTGAAAGCACCCAATTACATAATAAATATAATTAAAAGTTAAAACTCCTTAAAATTGCAGTAATAAAAATGTGACATTTCTTTAATTAAAGCAGAGACTCAGTACCTGATTTATTAAGAGAAAAAAGAAAAAAAAAAAAACCAGTTTAAACTTCCAGTTACCAGTTCAGCATGTAAGGCACTGAGAAGTTGCCACTTTATCTCAACAGCAAGTAAAAATCCCAACAGACTGAAGAATCGACAACTCTTCTTGGATCCATCGGAGACAGGAGGGCCTCTGACACACTGCTGGGCTGAGACTGGAGACAGACAGAGACTACAGCGGATGGGAGCTAACTGTCACCAGCCGCACCTGACTCTGGGTCCCGTGCCTGGGGAGGAAAACTTGAAGTCTAACGGGTGAGTTGCAGGAGGCTCGGTGAGGCCAACTCGGAGAGAGAAAAACTCTAGGGGGCCCCAGTGATGGTGGGGCACAATATTGTCAAGTACGCTTCTAGTCGCTTCACCACCAGGTTCCCATATCAAAGAAAAATCCCACTGGCTTCCTGAAGGGGGCAGGGAAGAGGAACTGTTATGGGATGTACACCTGCACTCTGTTTTCCTTAGCAACGCTTGCCCTCAAGAAAATTCATGAGAGACCACCTGCTAGGGTATAATTAGAGCCTAACAGACCTGGGAGAAGGGAAATATCCAACTCCAGCCGGCTCAACGCATCCTCTCCTGCGTAAGGGAAAGGGGGTGGGGTGGGAAGACCAAAAAACACCTGTGAAGTTCACAGTCTGAAGGCTCACTGAAAATTGAGACGTCATCATAAGTTATAAAAGGCTTCCCCTGGGGCACCTGGGTGGCGCAGTCGGTTAAGCGTCCGACTTCAGCCAGGTCACGATCTCGCGGTCCGTGAGTTCGAGCCCCGCGTCAGGCTCTGGGCTGATGGCTCAGAGCCCGGAGCGTTTCTGATTCTGTGTCTCCCTCTCTCTCTGCCCCTCCCCCGTTCATGCTCTGTCTCTCTCTGTCCCAAAAATAAATAAACGTTGAAAAAATAAATAAATAAAAGGCTTCCCCTCCCTCACACTTCATCACTACATGACTGAAGGCCTATTTACAGCAGTTCCTTTTAGCCAGTGCATCATCTCTGGCTACCAAGAAAAAACTACAAGGCATACCAAAAAGCAAAAAAAAAAAAAAAAAATACAATTTGAAGAGACAAACCAATCATCAGAATCAGACACGGCAGAAATGCAGCATAAAGTAGATAAAAACAGATGGACAATGTCAGCAGAGAGACAGAAATCCAAAGAAGGAAACAACAAACAAACAAAACAAAACAAGAAATCAAAAACACTGTAACAGAAATGAAGGGTGCCTTTGGTGGGTTTTTCATAAACTGGACACAACTAAGGACACAACCGTAAGGACAAAAGTTTTGAGCTAGAGGATATGTTAATAGAGTCCATGAAGCCCAAAAACTGAAGAGAACTGAGAAAAACAAAACGAAATGCCCAAGGACTGTGGGACATCAGCAAAAGGTGTAACAGACTCATAATAAGAATTCCTGAAGGAGAAGAAAAACAAGAACAGAAGGAAAGGCGCCCTGAAAATAATTTCCATGTAGGGGGTGGGATGTTCCATAGCACCAAGCAAGTCTCAGACATCAGCTGGGTGTCCTATCATTCCACCCAATTCTGACGCTGTCTATGCATAGGAGGCATCCGATTCCATAGGCTGAGGGCTCAGTCCCTCACAACTGCCCTCCTCTCCAGACAACCACAAATTCAGGCTGTCACTTGTGCTTCTGATTGACTGGCTACAAATCAGAGCTTCCTGCCACCCCTTCCTTGGGTTTGACAATTGGGTATATCAGCTCACGGAACTCAGGAAAACATCTTACTAGATTATCAGTTATGGTGTTAGAAACAGCCAGAAGGAAGAGATACACAGGTGCCAAGCCATCACAGCAACAACTGGAAGTCTATAAACTCATCTAAGGATCATCAGGTCCGTGTTCCCAGTTCCAACAAATCTAGATCATTTACAAACAGATAGGGTGACATTCTGGGCAGAATACATTCTGGGGCAAATCCCCTCTCTGGCTGAGAATCTAAGAAATGAGAAAACAAGTGGTCATTCCTCAAAATGCTATGACAAAATAGGATGAGGGAAGCAGTTTAGACATTTCCAATTCAAAACAGAAAAAAACATCTAAGGCAGTAAAGGGTCACTGGTCTCAAGCAATTTGAAACTTTAGCAGGTTAAATTCTGTTAGTTTTAAGGAGTAGGGATAATCTTCTGTGGTCAGAGGCTCCAACCACTGGGTCTGCAACTTTGCCCTTTGAGTCATTTTTTTTTCTTTTTTTGAAAAATAGTACATGTTTGCAGAAGAATAGTTAATTAAGCCCATATGCTGCCTGTAGAATTTTGAAAATCCGACATCCCTCCCTCATTGGTCCTATCTCTGTTCCTTCCAGTGAAGTGTTTCTCCTGGCATGACATTTCCCCAAACCTTGTGGATTTCTGTGTATGTCACAGGGATTCCTGGCATTAGACCAGAGAGTCATCCACAGATCTCCCCTGTATAATCCCATCTCTGTTTCCGGTTTCTACTGAGAGGTTGAAGGTATCCATGAGTCACAAGCATAATCCCTTCAGGAACAGCAAATGTGTGTCCTACCTTCCTTTGATATTCTCTCCATAACATGTTTTGTTAGGAGTTACTCTCTGAATTGTAGTGTCATTTGCAATCTGGTTAGGCAGAGGATTCACAAAATCATCAAGTCCTGTTTGCTTTCTGCCAAACAGCTCTTCATCTCCTTTGTCTCATATTTTAATATAACCAACAAGAGAAAACCAGGCCACATTTTAAACCATTTGCTTAGAAATCTCATGTAAATCCAAATTCATTACTTAGAAGTTCTGCTGTCCACACCAGTGTAGACCACACTTTGGCTAAATTTTCTGACAGTATATATGAAGGAATGCCTTTCTCTACTTTCCAAAAATGTGCCCCTCATGTCCTTCTGAGTTTTGTCACTGCCTTTAACATTTACATTTCTACCCACATTCCATTTGTGATGATACATGGATTCTCTACTATAGGCTTTCAATACTCTAACCCTCATTTCCTTATGAGCCTCCAACATCAGGTGCCTTTAATATCCATATTTCTAACAGTCTGTCATGTTTAAAACCCTCTAGGCTTCTTCTAAATGTGCATCAAAAATTTTCCAGCTTCTAATTATTATTCAATCCCAAAGCCACATCCACTCTTTTAAATACACTGTTAACAGAATTGCCTCACTTGCTGGTACTAAAAATCTATAGCAGTTTTAAATGTGCTGCAACAAATTACCAAAAACTTGGTAGCTCAAAACAATGAAAATGCATCATCTCATGGTTCTGGACGTCAGATGTCGAAGGTCAGTTTCGCTGGGTCTCAGGAGGGCCATGCTCCCTCTGGAGGCTTTAAGGGACAATCTGTCTCTTGCCTCTTCCAACATTTAATAGCTTCTGTTGTCTAGTGCCACCCCTCAAGACAAGCAGCCAACCCAGAGAATCATGAGTTAAATAAAATAGTTACCGCTTCGACTAACATTTGTGTTGTGTTGTTATCTAAATTAACACACTTATTCCACGTTGAAATTTTTGCCAATAGTGGCATTTCTACTGTTTTTGTTTGTTTCAGTTCTCTTAAGACTTTTTGATAGCAGCGTTCACCCTTACTTTGGAAATTTCAGTGTAGCCGGGGTACCACTGATTACTCATTTTTTTATTTGGCCACAGAAGGGCAAGTGTATGGTATGATGGTTGACTTTGGTTTTCTATACCACTGTTTTCTTTCTTTCTTTCTTTCTTTTTTTAATTGAGAGAGAGAGAGAGAGAGTGAGAGAGCAAGGGAGGGGCAGAGAGAGAGGGAGAGAGAGAATCTCAAGTAGCCTCCACGTCCAGAGCTGAGTCCAACATGGTCTCAATCTTACCACTGTGAGATCATGACCTGAGCCAAAACCAAGAGTCAGATGCTCAACTAACAGGGCCACCCAGGCACCCCTGCACCATTTTTTTCTGAAGGAGGCACTCTATCAGTCCCATATCTAATTTAATTTTAACTTTCTTGGTGTGCTAACCACGCTGTAAATAACATCAAGCCCAGAAGGAAAGACCTAACTTATTAAGTTTGGGTGGTTGTTATACATCAAAAATTAACTGATATGGCTTTAAAATAGCATAAATATATTTAAATGTCGCTACTCTAGCCCTAACAGTTACCTACTTCAGGAAGGCTCTCAAAATAATCTTCTAATGGCAAAAATCAACATCAGAAAATATAAAGTATCTATGTTTTTTCCCAGTAGGTAGAAGTAATCAAGTTTTTAACCTTCTATAAATGGATATTAGATTTAAAATCAATTTACTCTTCTGAATATAAAAAGGTTTAATTGTCAGCTCTCTTTACTACAGGGACATCATCATACAAAATATATGTAAATTTAATAAATACATATACTTATGATTTTATTTTTAGTCCATGGGTTTTTAATTCCATAGACTCACTCGGGTCCAATGTTAAAATCTAGCCTTGAGTCACAATCTTAAACTTCTAGTATATTATTGCAGCCTCCATACCTAGGATTTTACAGCTCACAATAAGATCATTGACCAAAGTATAACTTCTCTCTATTTTTCATAGAAATGAACTTGTCCTAAAAGAAAAGATTTAAGGTGCAGTTTCCATTGTGAATGTCCACCAAATTGTCAAAGATGGCTTAAGAATTGACCATTTATTTAATCTGTAGAATAGTCTCTCGTTTTCATGCCTCAAGGCTACTAGAATATATAGTTGTAAAAAGAAATTCTCTCAAACTAAAATGTGGGAACTTCTAATCCAGTATGTCTTTAAAAGATAGATGTATTTTGGTTCCATTTGGAAGAAAGCAACTATTTTCTAAATATTATGTTTAGACTCCATTTCTATGTTGAAAAGCTCCCAGGTACTTATGAAAGAGAGGTTCTTGCTGCTTATGATATTATAGTCTAATTCAAAACCTTTTTACCATGAAAAATAGCATACTGTAAGGTAATAGGAAAAAAATCCTTGAGTCTCAATGCATTATTCCATTTTTAGCCCAATAGAACACTTTTCTAAAAGAAATACATTTTATTCTCATTTATTTATAAACATATTAGATACTTGCTTTTCATTTACTATGCCTCTTTCTGAGTATTCTTTGAGCACAGCTGATAATAGTCCTAATAAAGCAGAATATCACACAAAAGGAAATTAGTAAACATCTCCATACAGCCCAAGAAAACTGAGGTCAATGTACAAATAATTATAAATTAAATTGATTAATAATTCAGTCATTTGTTGATTGATCTACCCACTGGAAATCACATTTTAAACTACTAAAAAATGGCATTAATACTTGTAACTCTCGCAAATAATTCTCAGTCCTTTTTTGCTGTAAGTTTTCTATTTTTATATGCTCTTGCACACATTCCTTCTTGTTTTCACAACATATTTCTTGAAAAGCAGTCCAAGATGATGATGTAGAAACACCCTGAACCTATCTCCTCCCAAGGACACACGGAGTCTCTACCTACCTATAGAGCAGTTCCTATAGAGAAGAATTGGGGGGGGGGGCATTTATTGAACATCTTTTGTACCATAAACAATAAAGAGACCACACAGAGAAGGGTCGGGCAGAACATTGGAATGACGGGCACTCCACCCCTGATGTGGCAACATGCAGTAGGGAGGGATATCACTGAGGGGCTGTATGCACTCTTCTGTCCTCAGGCACAGTGAAAATACATTTTAAGGGCCAGCGAGAGTACAAGTAAAGGAAATCCATCTACTAACGTTAGACAGTCTCCAAAGTGGCAAGGAACTATGGGAAGGGAACTCTCTCCAGGGTCAGAGGCACTATGGAATGCTATTTTTTAGACTCCTCCCCTACCTTGATAGTGCAGGTGGGGGCAAAGTCCAGGTACTCTAGCTGACCTTGTAGAGATGGCATGTTCCAGGCCCTGCCAGCCTCCAGCTTCAGTCACCCTGTGCCCCTAAATGGCACACGACAGGACTGACCTGGCCTGTACTTTCTCCAGCTCTAGCTTTCCTGACAAGGTGGCCCCAACACAGCATACCTTAGGCACCACTGGTCTGCCCCTGTTCTGGTTCCAGCCAGCCTGCCAAGGACATCAGGCACACACAGTCTACACAGGGGATGTTCTTCGCAAGGCCATTCCTTTAAAACCAGGAGAGGGACCTGTCCCCTCTAATTTATAGAAGCAAACAGAAAGTCAAACAAAGTGAGGAGACAGAGGAATATGTTCAAAACGAAAGAATGAGATAAAAATCCCAGGGAGAAAAATCCCTCATGAAATGAAGGAAAAGAGTTCAAAATAATGGTCATAATGATGTTCACCAAAATCAGGAGAAGATGGAAGCAAACAGTGAGAACTGCAACCAAGAGATAAACGATAGAAAAAGAACCAATCAGAGCTGATTGTATATGTATATGTATATATACATATATACCTATATACATATATATAGTAACTGAAATGAAAAATACATGATAGGGAATCTTCAGCAGGTTATATGATACAGAAGAACGGATCACCAATTTGGAAGACAAAAAAGTAGAAATCACTCAGTAAGAACAGCTAAAGCAATGAAAAAAGAATTTAAAAACCTGAAGATAGTTTAAGGGGTCTCTGGAACAACATCAAGAGTACTAATATTCACATTGTAGGGGTTTTAGAAGAAGAAGATAAATGGTAGAAAACTTATTTGTAGAAATAATGGCTAAAAACTTGCCTAGCTTGGGGTAGGAATCAGATACCCAGATCCAAAAAGCATAGAGAGTCCCAAACGAGATTAACCCAAAGAGATGCATACCAAGACATATTATAATTAAAGAGACAAAAGTTAATGCATTAAAGAGAGAGAGAGAGAGAGAGAAAGAGAGAGAGAGAGAGAGAATCTAGTGGCTCCTGGGAGGCTCAGTCAGTTGAGTGTCTGACTCCTGGTTTCAGTGCTCCAGTTGTGATCTCACTGCCCTGCACTGGGCTCCATGCTGACCAGAGCTTGCTTGGGATTTTCTCTCTCCCTCTCTCTGTCTCAAAATAAATAAATAAACTTTAAAAATTTTAAAAAAGAAAGAGAGAGTCTTAAAAGGAGCAGGAGAAACATAATAGTCACAAGGAAATCCCCATAAGACTATGAGCTGATTTTTCACCAGAAATTTTGCTGCGCAGAAGGGAGGGGCAGGATCATAGTCTGAACAACTGGTCTATTGCTGATGACGGTTATTGGTCCTGATGATTCGAGAGGCATCAGAGTTATGAGGAGGAATTCTTCAGCCTCAACCAATCCTCTCCTATGATTCTACTTAACACTAAATGGCGCGATGTCACCAAAAGCCAAGCATAGAAGACCAATTGCTCGCAATTATACATGTAGACCTTACTATACTGCCTTATATAGTTTTAATGAGACCTCATTCAAACCAAACCTAAGTAACAGAAGACTTGTATTCTAGTTTTTCCTACTACTTAATGACTATGGCATAGAAATCAAGTCACACACACACAAAAAATCAAGTCTGGAATTTAAGAATTCCCAGACGGTTTAAGTTTATGTTTATTTTAAATTAAACTTAGTAAGACAAACGTGAAGACCTCTGAATGAAAAAGAGAACATGATAATAAGATTAATGTAGAGAGCCATTATTTTTTATATTAATAACCAATATGCAAAATATATGTATATATAGTATTAATAAAATATTATCTATTGATTTGAAAAAGCCTTTTTAAAAAATTTAGGTGGCATAGGGTCTTTAGTAGCACATTTCATAAGGTGATTCAACTCAAGTTTGAGATCAAAAGTATATCTGCTGGGGGGGTCACTTAGCATGCCAGCCTTTATAGACACAAATGTGGAAACCTGTAAATGCATGCAACAAACTGTGCTTTTATGCCTAGAAGAGTAATTTGAAGCCCCTCTAGTTATGCAAAGGTAGGGCAAGAAGGCAGGCAGTACTTTTATTGGCTGCACTGATGCATTGATAATGTCATGCTCAAAGACCCAGTCAATGCCAATCTCATAGTTTGGAATCCGGGTTATCAGTATGCTTGTAAATCTCAGAAATCTGCCTCCCTTCTAGAAATTAAAGGCTTGCTAGAGAAGACAATGTTACACCAATGAAGGTGAATCAGTAAGGCAACGGAGTCTAGGCTAAGGACCTAAGCAAAGCACAAGGCCAGAACTTCTCCATGGCAGGGCTGGTCTCAGCACACAGCACGAAGCTTATGCAAGGAAGTCCTCTGACAGCAGGACATCTAGCCTATGATTTTGAGAAAGACTTGCTAAATTTGTTGTAAATTAAAGTTTTAAAACCTGGGGGAACAAGCACGAATGAGATCTCACACTGGTAGTCCACAGTTTAGATTCTAGTTCTCTCTTATTTCCTATAGGGAAAAGTGTTAACCCCAGGTATGACTTCAAAATCCTTCTGCATTGAGAAAAAAAATCCATTGTCCGGGGATGAGAAATTGAACCTCTCGTCAAAACACTACTAAAGGTCCATCAGTTAAAAAAAAAAAAAAAAAAAAAAAAAGAGTAAAATACCCAATGATTTTGATTTTGAATCCCCAAATTGACAAGCAGTTCACACCAGTTTCACATGGTATGGAGTTCCGTAAACCATATTACTATTATTTCCTTCAGAAAGTATAATATTATATAATTGCTGTCAAAATAAATAATGTGCAGAGACACAAAACCTCTTCGGATGCTCAGGGCTAACATGGAATTTGTGAAGTTTCAACATTTTTTTTTTCTTCTTTTCTCCTTTAGAATATCAACAAATCAAAGTTCAGTTGCCTTTCCTGGTAAGGAACATGTAAGAGCCCCTGGATTTTAGATATATCTTTCCATTTCTCTCCTCTATGTAACGATGCTACTACAAAGGAACATGCTAAACCTAACATTTTTTTTAATTAAATTAAATTCTTTTTAAAGATTTTATTTATTTTTTAATTTTTTTTTAACGTTTATTCATTTTTGAGAGACAGAGAGAGACAGAGCATGAGCAGGGAAGGGTCAGAGAGAGGGAGACACAGAATGTGAAACAGGCTCCAGGCTCTGAGCGGTCAGCACAGAGCCCGACGCGGGGCTCAAACTCACAAACTGCGAGATCCTGACCTGAGCCGAAGTCAGACGCTCAACCGACTGAGACACCCAGTCGGGTGGCTTAAAGATTTTATTTTTATGTAATCTCTACACCCAAAGTGGGGCTTACACTCACTACCCCAATATCAAGACTCACATGCTCTACCAATTAACTGAGCCAGACAGGCACCCCAAAATAAAATTGATTTGTTGTTTTGTTTTGTTTTAATTTTCAATGTTTACTTATTCATTTTGGAGAGAGAGACAGAGACACAGTGCTAGCTGGGGAGGGGCAGAGAGAGGGAGACACAGAATCCAAAGTAGACTCCAGGGTCTAAGCTGTCAGCACAGAGCCTGCCATAGGGCTTGAACTCACAAACCATGAGACCGTGACCTGAGCCAAACTCAGATGCTTAACTGAGCCACCCATGCGTCCCCATAAAATTGATTTCTAAATAATGTTACCTGAAAAATAATAATCATTGTGTAAGAAAGTCTAAATTTCTGTTAAGGAGAAAAACTTAAAAAAAGGAATGTCTGCCTTCTTGTTGCAACTTTAAGGGGCAAAAATATACCTGCTCTGTGAGAGAGACTGCAGAGTTCATAATTAAGTGAATAAAAGATTATTAATAGCAAATAATGAATGAATAAAATATTTTCAATGTGATAACATCCTGTCTTTCAAGCTTCACCAGAATGAGTTTGAATTAATAGACTTTTCCTCTTTGTTTCTACTACCCATGCTGAAATGTATTGAACTACTGATGATGACATTTGTTACATTTAAAGATGTGTCCAGAGGAATAATGCTTTAATTCCTGAACATGGCTAACCTTTGAATGACTTCTAAAGACCTTAACAATGTTTGCCAGAAAGATAATAAAATAAGTATAATACAAGAATCCTAAAAAAATAAATAAAAAAAAATTGAGAAATTGAAACAATTTGTAGAAATGCCCATAGAGGAGCACTCTAAAGCTAAGTAAGAATCCTCTCCTGAGTATTTTAATGATGACACAGTAATAACAAGGGATGATTTTTTTAACTCAAACATAATTTCCTAATCTTTCCAGTAGTATACTAGTCATTGAAAATGAAGATGAGGATATGCCATGTAAAATAATTTAAGGAAAATCTCATACTCTAGGTCAGAGAAAAAAGTTTTTATGTACACAATTGCTATAGAACAAAAGTATTGCTAAAGTTTCACTGTGAGTTCTCAGAGCCAATCTGAGAGCTTTCTGCCTCTGAGAGCTAAGCTAAAAGAATTCTGAGTCTGACATAGGTTACTTTGTAAATAATAACTTCAGATTTCCTAATTTCCCACTAGATGCATTTAAACATCACAGGATCATCCTCAGTGCTCAGTTTGAGTAGCTGTTGTACAAATTAAGGACCACAAAACAGAAATGTGAGGACAGGTGATACGGGTTGGACTAAAATTCTTCAGCTTCGTCTAAGTTCAAATAAGCCATTTTATTGCTTTGCACTTAATGAGGAAAATATGTGTTTTCTTTTGTTGCTATTTCAGTGATAAGCAAATTCATATATGAGCTAGAGTAAGAGAGACAAACAGATAAGAAATATGAAAAAGGAGAGAAAAGAAGATGAAAACAGAAGGGCAAAGAAGAGTAGGAAAATGGAGAAATGCGTGTGGGTGTTAGTGAGATCATGAAGTTAGTGACTTTGCTTTCCATTTGTAAATCATTCTTCTTGCAAACCACTTTTGCAATTTGCAAAAACATAGATATACAAGCTAGCCATGGATATACCTTATGTGTGACAAAGTAGCATCTATTTTGTAAAATGCTTAGACATTGCCTTCAAATTGCTTTTATTTGCAACTATGTAAAAAGCCTCTTTCTTGCATAAGAATGGCTTCTTGGTAGCAAGAGGGCTGTGCAACAGACAACTAAACTAAGTGGTTTGCTTCACATTTGAATAAAATGTATCTATTTACTCAGCTAGAGATTCTTGTTACAAGAGCTCAAATAAATGAGTAAAGATAAATAACATACTCAACAGAATACATTATTTTGGCTCACTTTTATGAAGAAAAGGCACTTTACAAAAGCTTGGA
This sequence comes from Prionailurus bengalensis, assembly GCF_016509475.1. Lineage (NCBI taxonomy): Eukaryota > Metazoa > Chordata > Mammalia > Carnivora > Felidae > Prionailurus > Prionailurus bengalensis. The sequence goes on from NC_057343.1 coordinate 225,633,331, forward strand.
TACATTATTGAAAATAATGGTTGCATGTCTTTAGCTCTGTAAAATTAAAAAAAATAGTCTGCAACAATTATAATTAACACTTAAAAAATTAAACTGAAATCTATGTGAAATAGACATCATAGAAATTTATTTTTAAGCCAAAGTAAAATAATTCCAAATATGACTTTCTTCTTGTTTAAATACATGCTTATCATACTGATGTATTTCTTATAACATTAAAACAAAATACCTAAGGAGCGCCTGGGTGGCTCAGTCCGTTAAGTGTCCGACTCGGCTTAGGTCATGCTCTCTCAGTTCATGAGTTTGAGCCCCTTGACAGGCTCCATGCTGATAGTGGGGAACCTGCTTGAGATTCTCTCTCTCTTTCCCTCTCTCTCCCTGCCCCTCCCCAATTTGGGCTCCCTCTCTCTCTCTCTCTCTCTGTCTTTCAAAACAAATAAAATTAAATAAGACAAATCAAAACACAAAGTATCTAAATATAGCTGAAGCCCTAAATTAGCTGCTTTCCTTTATCATTGGATGAGCCTCTAGCTTAATACAAGGATAATCTGAATATATATTTCTTTCAAAGCAACTACTTTTTGTGGGATGACATAAATAAGCAAAAATAGAACACATGTATTAAAAACACAAGGAGAGGAAAGAGTGTATCTGTGAGGTGAAGACCTTTAGTTGAGAAAGAATAACAAAATATTTCCTGTATCATCCAGTAAATGCTCATTTCAATTCAATGCAATAAAATTATCCAAATACAGCTTAAGAATATTTCAGACAAAAGTTTTTCTTTACCATTTTCTCTCCCCTACTATCTTGCTTAATAAAAAGACATCTTAAAAGTTACCTTTGTTTAAGGAAAACATTTAGCAATTTGAAAGTGCTGGAAGAAAGAAAGTGCCAGAAGAAAAGATATGTTACTGGAACTCTCTTTGACAAGGAAGGAATTCAACATGGATAATCCAGTATATGAGATTAAAAAAAAATCAATATATATAATTGACACTGAGAAATGTACAGAAACTGTAATTTGCAAACAAACCGCTATGATTCTCAAGAAGTCAACTTTGTCTAACAATGGAGTTTGACACAAATTAATGTCCATGCAAACACTTTTAGCAGAACCCAAATAAGACCATGCATAAAAACCTGTTTTAACATATAACTACAGCAATTTTGTTCAACTTCAAACACCTCAAGGACTTCTGACAGTTCCAGCTACTTGCCTGGTTTACAAGCTCATAAGAATATGACTTATTCCAGGCATGTTTCCAAAGAAGACATACAGCTGTCCAACAGACACATGAAAAGATGCTCACCACTCATCATCAGGGAAATGTAAACCAAAACCACAATGAGATATCAATTTACACTTGTCAAAATGGCTAAAATACAAACGACAAGAAGTAACAAGGGTTGGTGAGGATATGTAGAATAAGGAACCCTCGGGGCGCCTGGTTGGCTCAGTCGGTTAAGCATCCGACTTCAGCTCAGGTCACGATCTCGCGGTCCGTGAGTTCGAGCCCCGCGTCGGGCTCTGCGCTGATGGCTCAGAGCCTGGAGCCTGCTTCCGATTCTGTGTCTCCCTCTCTCTCTGCCCCTCCCCCGTTCATGCTCTGTCTCTCTCTGTCTCAAAAATAAATAAAAAACGTTAAAAAAAATTAAAAAATAAAAAAAAGAATAAGGAACCCTCATGCACTGCTGGGGGGAGTGCGAATAGCTCCCGGCACTGTGAAAAACAGTATGCAAATTCCTCAAAAAATTAAAAGTAGAATTACCATATGATCCTTTAATTCCAGTGCTGAGTATTTACCCAAAGACAAAGAAAACACTAATTGAAATATGCATTTCTATGTTTATTACAGCATCGTTTACAATAGCCAAGATATGGAAACACCTCAAGTGTCTGTCAATAGATGAATGGATAAAGAAGTAATACACATACAGACGCACATACAAACACACAATGGAATATTACTCAGCCATAAAAAAGCATGGAATCTTGTCATTTGCAACAATATGGATAGACCTAGAGGGTGTAATGCTAACTGATGTACATCAGTCAGAGAAAGATAACTACCATATGATTTCATTCATATGTAAAATTTAAGAAACAAAACAAAGGAACAAACAGTAAAAAAAAAAAGGCAAGAAAAAAGTAGACTGTTAAGTACGAAGAACAGATTGGTGGTTGACAGAAGGGATGTGGGTGTGGGATAGGTGAATAGATAAAGGGAATTAAGAATACATTTATGTTGAGCACTGAGAGATGCATACTACTGATGAATCATTATATTGTAAACCTGAAAATAATACAACAAAGTATGATAATTATACTTGAATAACAAAAACACTTAAAATCGATACACACATTGTGCTTTCAAAGGGCGTGTAGCACTTCATATAGGCAATTACTATACCTTTCTTAATTTTTGGTTTAGATACCATTGCTGAATACTAAGAACTTACATATGTAGCAGTAATTTTCCACGTTAACCATCTGTATGTAGACCTTTAATGAGCAACATGTATATTTTCTGTAATCCTTTTTTCCTATGTTCTGCTTCTGATTATGTTTTGAATAAAATTTTTTGATTTTAAATCTAGTAGTAAAAAAATGGTCTTGTAAGAAAAAAGAATATGACTAATTCTTTCTTATCCAAACTCTATGCATGCTGGACTCTAATTTCTTCAACTGAAACTTGGGGATAATTCCATCAGATAATGTCCTCCTTCACTTAGTATTTGAAAACAAAACAAAACAAAACTGACATTTTTAAAATCAATGGATTATCCTGTTGGTCTCTGTAGGTGAGGACAATTTTATAAATATAAAAAATACAAAAATGAAAAAACACTTTTCATATCATTAGTAATAAATTGTATTTTGTTAGTAATAAATACATTCTGCTAGTAATCATTTTGTCAAAATACTATAAATCTTATGAAGTATTAATTTAAAACTTTTTCTTCATCTTTTCTGCCTACATTCAATCCAATCTTCCTAGTATAAAATTAATATTTAAATGTTGATATGCATCCTTCTAAACTTTTTTTTTTGTCTTTCTGTCTTAATAATGGCTGTTTTCTTAAAAAAAAAAAACATATATTGGGGCACCTGGGTGACTCCGTTGGTTAAGTGTCTAACTTTCAGTGTTAGCTCAGATAATGATCTCACAATTAGTGAGATCAAGTCCCATGGCAGGCTGCATGCTGACAGAGTGGAGCCTGCTTGGGATTCTCTCTCTGCCTCTCTTACTGCCCCGCCCCAGTTCACACACTCTCTCTCTCTCAAAATAAATAAATAAACTTAAAAACATAAATAAAACATGACTTGTTTAAAAAAAAAAATAAGCCATACAAAAAAAAAAATCAAAAACAACTTTAAAACACATATCCAAAAGGTCAAACTTATATTTTAACCATTAAGTGGAGAGCATTGCAGATGATTTGTTAGGCTTTTACAAAATAAAAAAGCAAATAAAAAGGAAAGAAGGAATGAAAAGAAGAAAGTAAAAGAAAGATATAAGAATGAAATAAAGTATTTTATTTAAAACTGGGATCGTGCTATAAATTATATTTTTCATATAAGCTATTTTTAGTTGAAATTAAAAGGAAAAAAAAAAAAAGGAACTCAGACACAACAACAGGGCATAAGCAATGCATAGGATACTCTCCTTAAGTGCCAGGTTCTAGTGAACAGAGGAAACTGCAGGCAGTCTTAAGACCTCTTCTTCGTAAAGTCACTACTTTCAACAGCAGAAGACATAGACAACTTTCCTAATACACCCTAATCAGAACATGTTTTTTTTTCTCATTCCTCAGTTTCAAATGCAAATTCATCATTGGACTCACTTTTAATAATTGCAATGTTTCCTGTCTTGGGCTTTGCAAAAGAAGCCTAACAAAATGTGTGCTTTGGCAATAATTTAGATTTTACCTTATTGTGATTACCATAGTGGTCACTATAGCTACATGGTATAATTTTACTGTAATATTTAAATTTTATTAATTTGAACATTTTTTACACTAACTTTTCCCAGTAAAATTCACTATTAAACAAAAGAGAGAGAGAGAGAGAAGAAGACAAAATGAAGAAACAGAGAAATGTGTACCAAATGAAAAAATAGGACAAGGTTCCAGCAAGACATCTAAGTGAAACAAGTATAAGTAACATGACTGACAGAGAATTTAAAGCAATGATCATAAGGATACTCACTGGAGTCAACAAGAGTGGAAGATATGAATGAGACCTTGAACACAAGGATAAGGAACAACATAGAAGAGATAAATGACTCAGTAAATGAAAGGAGAAACATGTTTCATGGAAGGAATGGCAGGATGGAAGAAGCAGAGGAATAAATTAGTGACCTAGAAGACAGTAATGAAAAGCAGTCAAGCTGAACAAAAGAGAGAAAAAGGAATTATGCAAAATGAAAACACACTTCAGGAACTCAGTGACTCCATCAAACATAATAACATTAATATTGTAGGTCCCCCAGAAGAAGAAAAGAGAGAAAAGGAAGCAGAAAATTTACCTGAAAAAAATAATAGCTAGAAACGTCCCTTCCTAGGGAAGGAAACAGATATCCAAATCAAGGAGGCACAAAAAACTCCCATCAATAAGTTTCCAAACAGATATCCAAATCAATAAGCAGATCCAAACCAAGACATATTGGAATTGCATTGGCAAAATATGGTAGTAGAGAAAAAAAAAATTACAAGCATCAAAACAAAAGAAGAGAGTAACTTATAAGGGAAAACCCATAGGCTGGCAGGGGATTTTCTGGCAGAAATATTGGAAGACAGAAGGTAGTAGCATGATATATTCTAAATGCTTAATGGAAAAATTCTTCAACCAAGAATATTCTGTCCAGCAAGGCTATAATTCAGAATAGAAGGAGAGATCAAGAATTTCCCACATAAACAAAAAATAAAGGAGTTCATGACCACTAACCCAGCCTAGCAAAATATATTAAAGGAGTCTCTGAATGTAAATGAAAGACCGAAAGTGATAGTATAAAAGCAGGAAACACAAAAGCAGTAAAAATGAGTATTTTTTGTAAAAACTCATTTAAAAAACTCATAAAATAAAAGGGCATAAAATATAACAACATCTACCTAAAACGTGGGGAGGAGTAAAGAATGAGTTCAGGGGTGCTGGGTGGCTTAGTCAGTTAAGCATCCAACTTCAGCTCAGGTCATGATCTGGTAGTTCATGGGTTCAAGCCCCATGTTGGGCTCTGTGCTGACAGCTTGGAGCCAGTAGTCTGCTTTGGATTCTATGTCTCCCTCTCTCTCTGCCCTTACCTTGTTCTCACTCTGTCTCTCTCTCTCTCTCTCAAAAAAAAAAAAAAATTAAAATTAAAAAAAATAAAAATAATGCGTTCAAACTTAAACAGCCATCAACCTAATACAGACTACCATATGCAGAAGAAGTTATATACAAACCTAATGGTAACCATATATCAAATCCACTAATAAATATGCAAGGGATAAAGAGAAAACCAAATATGCCACTAATGAAAATCAGCAAACCATGAAAGAGAAAAAGACAAGAAAGTAGCTGAGAAAATCTTCAGAAACAACCACAAAACAGAAAATAAAATGAAAATAAATACATATCCATCAAAATTACTTTGAATGTAAATGGACTACATGCTCCAATCAAAAGACATAAAATGACAAAATAGATTAAAAAATAAGACTCATCTATGTGCTGCTACAAGAAACTCATTTTAGAACTAAAGACACCTGCAGATTGAAAATGAGAGGATAGAGAAACATCTATCACCCAAATGGATATCAAAAGAAAGCCATGGTAGCATTGCTTATATCAGACAAACTAGACTTAGAAACAAGGACTGTAACAAGACACAAAGAAGTACACTATATAATAATAAAGAAGACAATCTAACAAGAAGATAATAACACTTATAAATATTTATGTACCCAATATAGGAGCATCCAACTATATAAAACAGTTAATAACAAACATAAAGGAACCTACTGATAATAATAGAATAATAGCAGGGAATTTAGCACCCCACTTACATCAATGGACAGATCATCTAAACAGAAAACAAACAAGGAAACAATGGATTTGAATGAAACATTGGAACAAACGGATTTAACAGATATATTCAGAACATTCCATTCTAAAACAGCAGAATACATAGTATTTTAAAGGGCACATGGAACATTCTCCAGAATAGATCACATATTAGCCCACAAAACAAGCCTCCTTATTCAAGAAGATCAAAGTCATACCATTCATCTTTTCTGACCACACCACAATGAAACTGGAAAGCAACCATAAGAAAAAATCAGAGAAGACCATAAATACAGGTAGGTTAAATAACATGCTACTATCAATGAATGGGTCAATGAGGAAATTTAAAACAAGAAAGAAAGAAAAAGAAAAAGAAAAGAAAGAAATAAAAAAGTACATGGAAACAAGTGAAAAATGAAAACACAATTGTCCAAAACTTTTGGGATGCAGCCAAAGTGGTTTTAAGACAGAAGTTTATAGCAATACAGGCCTACCTCAAGAAGCAAGAAAAATCTCAAATATACAAATTAACCTTACACCTAAAGAAGCTAGAAAAATAACAATAAACAAATCTCAAAATGAGTAGAAGTAAGGAAATAATAAATATTAGAGCAGAAAAATATGATATAGAAGCCAAAGAAAATAAATAAACAAACAAATAAATAAATAAAAGATAGACTAGACTAGAAAATGAAGAGAGGAGAAGAGAAGAGAAGAGAAGAGAAGAGAAGAGAAGAGAAGAGAAGAGAAGAGAAGAGAAGAGAAGAGAAAGGAAGAGAAAAGAAGAATAGAATAGAAGGATGTAGCCAGGAGCTGCTTTTTTAGGGAAAAAATAATAAAATTGATAAACCTCAAGCAAGACACATAAAGAAAAACAGAAAAAGGGCTCAAATAAATAATGTCACAAATAAGAGAAGAGAAATAACAAACAACACCACAGTAATACAATCATATGAAAATCTGAAAAATGATATGCCAACAAACTAGACAACCTAGAAGAAATGGATAAATTCCCAGACATATAAACTATTCAAGTTGGAACAGCATGGAATGCCTTTCCATCACTTTGTGTCATCTTTTATTTCTTTCATCAGTGTTTTATACTGTTAAGACTATAGGTCTTTCACCTCCTTGGTTAGGTTTATTCCTAGGTATCTTATGGTTTGGGTGCAATGATAAATGAGATCAATTCCTTGATTTCTCTTTCTGCTTCTTCATTACTGGTGTATAGAAATGCAACAGATTTTTGTACATTGATTTTGTATCCTGTGACTTTACTGAATTTATCATTTCTAACTCCTTTTGATGGAGTCATTTGGTTTTTCTATAGATAGTGTCATGTCATCTGTAAATAGTGAAAGTTTTATTTCTTCTTTACCAATTTGGGTGCCTTTTTATTTAGTTTTGTTTTCTTATTGCTGTGGCTAGGACTTCCATTATTATGTTGAATAAAAGTAGTGAGAATGGACAAAATGTCTTGCTCCTGACCATAGAGGAAAACCTCTGAGACTTTCCCAATTGAGAATGTTACTAGATGTGGGTTTTTTTGTATATGGCCTTTATTATGTTGAGGTATGTTCCCTCTAAACCTACTTTGTTGATGATTTTTATCATGAATGACTGTTACACTTTTCCAAATGCATTTTCTGCATCTGTTGAAATGATCATATGGTTCTTACTCTTTCTATTGATGTGATGTATCATGTTGATTGATTTGCAAATATTGAGCCACACTTGTAATCCAGGAATAAATCCTAGTTGGTCATGGTGAATTATGTTTTTAATGTATTGTTAAATTCAGTTTGCTAGTATTTTGTTGAGGATTTTTGTATATATATTCATCAGTGATATTGGCCTGCAGTTCTCTTTTTTAGTGGTGTCTTTATTTGGTTTTGATATCAGAGTGATGCTGGTCTCATAGAATGAATTTGGAAGTTTTCCTTTCTCCTCTATTTTTTGGAATAGTTTGAGAACAGTTGTGACCTCTTCTTTACATATTTAATAGAATTCTTCTGTGCAGTTGTGTCGTCCTGGACTTTTGTTTGTTGGAAAGACATTCCGTGCTCACAGATTGGAACAACAAATATTGTTAAAATGTTTATACTACCCAAAGAAATCTACACATTTTTTTAATGTTTTATGTATTTGTTTTGAGAGAGAGAGACAGAGACAGACAGATTGAGAGCACTAGTGGGGAGAGACAGAGAAAGAGACAGAAAATCCCAAGCAGGCTCCCCACTATCAGCTCAGACCCCAACACAAGGCTCAAACCCATGAACTGTGAGATTATGACTTGATCCAAAATGAAGAGTTGGACACTTAACTGACCAAGCTGCCCAGGCGCCCCAGCAATCTACACATTTAATGTAATCCTTATCAAAATACCAACAAAATTTTTCATAAAACTGAATCAAACAATCCTAAAATTTCTATGGAACCAAAAACATCCCAAATAGCCAGAGCGATCTTGGCGGGGGGGGGGAAGCAAAGCTGGAGTCCTCACAATTCCAGACTTCAAGTAGTATTACAAAGCTGTAACAATAAAAGCTGTATGGTACTGGCACAAAAAATAGACACACAGATCAATAGGACAGAATAGAAAACCCAGAATTAAACCCACAACTATATAGTCAATTACTCTTCAACAAAACAGGAAAGAATATTTTGTGGTACATAGACATTCTCTTCAACAAATGGTATTGGAAAAACTGGACAGCTACATGTAAAAGAAAGAAACTGGACCATTTTCTTAGACCATACACAAATATAAATTCAAATTAGATTACAGACCATAATGTGAGACCTGAACCCATAAAACTCTTAGAAGAGTACACAGACAGTAACTTCTTTGAAATCAGCCATAGTAATTTCTTTCTAGATTATGTCTCTTGAGGCAAAGGAAACAAAAGCAAAAATAAACTATTAGGACTTAATCAAGATACAAAGCTTTTTTTTCTGAAGGGCCAAGGAAAAAATCAACAAAACTAAAGGCAAACTATGGAATGGGGAAATACATTTACAAATGAAATATCCAATAAAAGGTTAGTAGTCAAAATATAAAGAACTTATAAAACTCAACACCCAAAAAACAAATAACCCAATTTGAAAATGGGCGGAAAACATGAACAGACATTTCTCCAAAGACATACACATGGCAAACAAGCACATGCAAAGATGCTCAACATTGCTAATCATCCGGTAAATCAAAACTACAATGAGATATCACCTCACACCTGTCACAATGACTAAAATCAAAAACACAAGAAACAGGTGTTGGCAAAGATGTGGCGAAAAAGGAATGCTCATACTCTGTTGGTGTTCATGTAAACTGGTATAGCCACTGTGGAAAACAGTATGGAGTTTCCTCAAAAAGTTAAACATAGATCTACCCTATAACCCAGCAATTGCACTACTGAGTATTTACCCAGAGAATACAAAAAACACAAATTCAAAGGGATACATGTATCTTGACGTCCATAGCAGCATTATCTACAATAGACAAATTATGGGAAAATGACCACTGGCTGATGAAAGGATAAAGATCTGGTGTGTGTGTGTGTGTGTGTGTGTGTGTGTGTGTGTGTGTGTAACGGAATTCTACTCAGCCTTCAAAAAGAATGAAATCTTTCCATTTGCAATGACATGTTTGGAGCTAGACAGTTTAATGGTAAGCAAAGTAAGTCAGAGAAAGCAAAATACTGTATGATTTCACTCATATGTGGAAATTAAAAAAAAAACAAATGAGCAAAGGGAAAAAAAAGAGACAGAGAGAGAGAGTCAAACCAAAACTACAGAGAACAAACTGATGGTACCAGAGGGGAGGTTGGGGGGGGGGGGGGGGAGGATGGGTTAAATAGGTGATGGTTATATAGAAGGGCACACTGTATCATACATCTGAAGCCAATATAACACTGTATGTCCACTGGAATTAAAATAAAAACTTACAAAAGAAATGAAATGAAAAAAAGGAAAGGAAATTGAATATTTAAAAATGTCCTTACGTGTATAAATATTTTATTCTTAAGGGATACTTATTTAAGCTATCTCAAAATTTAAGGAAAAAGCATGAAAAATAGAGAGGGCAGATATTTTAGTTATTTCGACTTGAGATAACATACCCTGCAAACCCTTGGAATTTGTTCACGCCCTACACTGTAGCACAGATATATATATATATATATATATATATATATATATATATATATATAGTATGTACATTTTCTTGTAAGTTTCATTATAGGGATGCTAAGTCTCTATTTGGTTTGGATTCTTACAATTCCTTTCTTTATGCCTTATTTGACTGGCTTACTTGTCAAAAATGGTGTTGTGTTTGTCTCTCTGCTTCTTTTCTTTTCTTTTCCCAGAAGGGTCTAGTGGTGGTTTATTTCCTCTTTTTATTTTGATATGGAAAGTAACAGTCTCTTATTTGCATGCTTGAATGACAACTTACCTGAACGCACAGGTCTTGAGTAACACTACCTTTTATTTCCTTCCAAACTCAGCAGCTATTGTGCTGTTAGCTTTTATCATTAAACACTTCTGTAGGCAAGTCTGAATTTCCCCCTCAGACAAACCTTTTCTTCCCTATGTGCCAACCAATACTAAGTTCCTCAGTTTCAATGACATCACCAGGCTATTTCTTGGGACAAATTGTTCTTCAGCTGTTGTTTCTGGAACACTGTGTATTCCATTGTTCTGAAGATATATTTAAAACTTTATCTCTGGGAAAATTTCATCCATTTTGGATGAATGATTTTTGTTAATTCTATTAGGTTTTCTACATCACAGATGACAGTAATTCTCATGTTGGAACATCTTTGTTCTCTTCATCTATTGTGATTCATTTAATTGCTTTGATATTGGTCTTTTTCCTCTGCATTCACATAATTTTAATAGGTCCTTTCTCCACTGTGTCAGCAATTCCTTTTGCGATGGCATCTGCTGTGTTTTGTGCTATTTAGCATACATTTGTTTTTCTGCACTGTTGTAATTTTGTTTCTCAGTTTGTTTCCCCAGCTCTCCAATCCCCATTTTTATCTCACTTACCATCAGGTCTTTACACTTTTGTTTCATAAATTAATGCTCTTAGTGAGTACTTACAAGTCACTTGTGGCGCATTTTCTTCTATTCACTTGATGATTCAGTCTTGGCTAAGACGTCCCTTGTCCTTTGCAAATCATGTTCTTTAATTTGCTCATTTTAATGTTTACATTTGTTGTCAAACCTCTTCTTTTCATCTTGCTAACATGCTGTTTTTCATACGGTTTGGCATAATGCTCCTTTTCTTCCTACTCTCTTACCTAAATTCTGCTTTCCCCTCCTCTGAAAATATTGCTTGTTGACTTGTGTTGTGAACTGAGTGTGCCAGCGAAAGGGGACCGCTCAGCTCGGTGCAGGTTTTCTTGACAGAACTGGTACCGAATGTACCATGTAATATTTGAAGTCTTGAGAATAGTATTTTTTAATTAGTTTTTTTAATGTTTATTTATTTTGAGAGATTTAGAATAGTATTTTTAAACATTACTGTCCCAGAAATTATGTGGCAGTCTCGCTAAAATGTGCAAGGTTGCCCCTGATTCCACATTTGTTATAAGCTTTCAGTGGATACCAATGTGCCTAGTCTGATAATCCTATTTGGAGTAGCAAAGACCTAAAAGGATTCACCACACCCAACGAAGGCAAAATCACATTCCATTAGTGAGATATCTTTGAATTCAAGGTATTTCATAATTGACTGAACATTCCTGGAGGTTATGCTTTTCAGAAAAGGTCATCCCCAGTGTGGCCTCTCAGACAGTGCATCTCAGCCACAGCCGTTTCATTCTGTGCCAGCTAGAGACGGACAAGACAGAAATACCCTCTGTGACAGCTTTTCAACAAGTTGGTGTCATTTGTGAGAATTCTCTTGTTTTTGTTTTTGTTTTTGTTGTTTTTGTTTTTGTTTTTGTTTTTGTTTTGGGGGGGGAAGCTCAAGATTAAGATATACCTGCAATATTTCATTGCAGGGGAAGAGCTGGGGAAGAACGGGTTAGACTTCCCTTAATTTTGTTTCTGATCTTGATCTCCTTCTTATAAAGTTTAAAACGTGGAATCATAACATTCTCTTCATTTGCTATATTTTAAATTCTAAATTCTACATGATTGATTTTGTCAGTTAGATAATCTTATCAAGTACGAGGGGACCAAGTTTCAGTGAATAAATTCTATTTTAAAATTCCTGTCGAAGGGAGCTGAGTGGCCCAGTTGGTTGTGTGTCTTACTCCAGCTCAGGTCAGGATCTCATGGTTTCTGAGTTCAAGTCCTGCATCTGGCTGGCTGCTGTCAGTGTGCAGCCCTCTTGAGATCTTCTGTTGCCCTCTCTTTCTCTGCCCCTCCCCCCCCTCTCTCTCTCAAAAATAAAAAAATATTTAAAAAATGGTTTAAAATTTATTGAAAATTAAAATTATTATTTTTTAATTTTTTAAGTTTATTTACTTATTTTTTAGAGAGATAGAGACAGTGGGGGGGAGGAGGGGCAGATAAAGAGGGAGAGAATATCCCAAGCAGGCTCTGTGCTGTCAGCACAGAGCCTGATGTGGGGCGTGAACTGATGAAACCTGTGAAATCATGACATGAGTCAAAACCAAGAATAAGCGACTTAACTGACCAATCCACCCAGGTGGCCCCAAATTATTTTTTATTGTCCCTCCCCCTCTTGTTTTCCCTCAAAATAAAAATATTTAAAAAATAGTTTTAAATTCATATTGAAAATTATTTTAATGTCTCTTCCCTTCTCAAGCATTGTCTCAAAAATAAAAATATTTTTAAAAATGGTTTAAAATTCCTATTGAAAATTAAATTTATTTTAATTTTTTTCATTCATTCATTAGTCATGAATATATATACAGTTGAACATTTAACTAGCATCATATAATGCATATAATGTTTTTTGCTTAAAATAGGTCTTCATGATATTTCTAGAATAATTTATATATATATATATATATATATTTTTTTTTCTTTCTAATGGCTTGGTAGTTTTCCACTTGTTAAATTTACCATCCCCTTGATAGTCATTTAAGTCATTTCAATTTTAGTAAGTGTAAATTAATCACTTTATATTATAGTAAACATCAATTGTCTTTAAAGAATATATTTCTAGAAATATAAAACATAAATTGTATGATATCATAATCCCAACTCAATTACTTTATAATAATAATGTTATTCTAGTTTTTATTTTAGGCATAAATAAGTGAACACCCATTTTCACACCTTTGTCAGAATTATATATCATCAATCTTTACCTTTTGATGATGCCAAGTATAAAAAGAAATGTATCTTCTATTTTAGTTTACTTTTAATCAATTTGTAATGTTTAAAATAATTTCATATGTTGATTGAAGATTTTTTTTTTTTTTTTGCATTTTATTTACTTCTGATAGAGAAAGACAGAGCACGCGTTGGGGAGGGGTAGAGAGAGCTGGAGACATAGAATCCGAAGCAGGCTCCAGGCTCTGAGCTGTCAGCACAGAGCCCGACACGGGGCTTGAACTCACAAACCGCGAGATCATGACCCGAGCGGAAGTCCGATGCTTAACGCACTGAGCCACCCAGGTGCCCCAAAGATTTGAATTATTATTGTCATAACTGTGTGTTCATAATATTTTACTAATATCGGTTGTGGTTTTGTTTGTTTGTTTTTTACTTAATTGATTTTTAGGAGATAATTTAAATCTTAAAATAGTAAACATTTACCTCCTTTATATGTACAATATTGTATTTTACAAAATATATTTTATGATATATCAATGTAACCAAATCCAAAACTCAATCTTAAGGATCAACTAAATAAATAAAAAGTATGTTGCTTCTTTCTCATAATATTCTGTAAGATAAGATCACACAATGAGCATTTTACCTGACTATAGCACTCAATATAGGCTATTATAAGCTGAGCACCATAGATTGTTGCATGGCAGCATTGGCATCATTTTATAGAATTCATACAAATGATTATGTAATCCTAGCTTTCCTTGTATAAAGGATATAGATTAGGGTACATTACTTAAAATTACTAGGTACAGTGTAGCTTTGCATTCTGTAAAATATCTCAGTTTTGTGTTCTCTAGTGTACTAATATGCTTAACTGCCATAACAAAATACGACAGACTGAGTTGCTTAAACAACAGACATTCATTTTCTCACAGTTCTGAAGGCTAGAGGTGTTCAGTCAAGATGCTAATAAATTCTGTTTCTGATGAAAGCCTCTTCCTGATTTGCAGATGGCTTTGTCATGACATGGCTTTTCCTTTGTATTCACATGGAGACAAAGAGCACTCACTGGGACACAAATCTTACTGGATTAAGGCCCCACCCTTATGTCCTCATTTAACCTTAATTACATCCTTAAAGGCCCATCTCCAAATATAGCCATACTGAGACTGAGGGCTTCCGCATGTGAATTTGGAGGAATAAAAACATTGAGACCATAATACAGAGCCTATGCAAAGGTTCAAGTGCAATCATAACCTTTAAGTACAAATTAGCTTGAGATGATACCTGCAAACAGTCATCTCCACCACATGATCCCAGTAACGTCAAGGAAAAAGATAGACATGAATGGAGAACTGCAGACAGAATTATTCACATTATAGCCTCTCAGAAAAATTTGAAAATCTAAAATATTACCTGAGTCTTCAGTATACTTTGTAACAAAAGGTACACAGAAAAATAAGTTTGAATTTCATGTGTGTATGTGCATTACCTATAGTGAATTTTACTAATGAATTAGGAGCACTGCACACAAAATTAAAAGCGTTCTTTAAATTATTTGTTAAAAATAGTTCTTAAGCAGATGTGTTGAGATTTGCAGTGTCCCTGAAGCTTAACCATGCCTTGCTTTATACAAGTGAACACTGAACAATGACAATCGAAGGACACGAGCAAACCAGAGCTTAGTTTTCTTTTTCTATTTTTTTCTTTTCACAAATGAAAAGCATTTGTAAGACTATTCTTCATGCTAGATTTTAAAATATCAACATGATCATCACACATAGTTAAGAAGAGACTACACGAGAGGAACATTTTTCATTTAAAACTACCTTATTCATTCTACAATCACTACTTCTTGTAAAGTAGAAGGTGAAATGAGAAAAGCTGTGTTTTACTAAAGATGTAGGGAAAATGGATGCAGAAATATCAAAGGACATATTCCAAAGCAGATTGTAACCCTCACAAGATAGTGTTTCCAGTTTAAAGAAATACAAGCAAACCGTTGGTGCATGAAAAAGTATGAATTTTACACCAAAGATAAATTCTGAAAATAATGATCATTCTTGAGAAAACATCAATCCATATTACTACTCATTCCCATTAGAAAAATATTTGGGAACGTGACCTTGAATTTAATTAGCTTTGCAATGAAACCTAACAGCCTTAGTAGATATTTCACATAAAATAATGGATTAAAATCCCTTGAAAATTACTTTGCAGTTCATAATTTTGTTAGTCATCTGTTGTCTTTCAACTCCATTTCCACCCTTTCTGCTCTGCTCTGAGATGTTGGGACTGTTTTTTTGCAAACTATACTTCTCAGTTTCTATCTCCATCCCAATATCAACAGAAGGCTCTAAAAAGGAGGATGAAGAAGGGGAAAAGAAATTGCCTCATCTTTATTTTTTAGTATCCATCCTCCTTTTTCTTTTCTTTCTAGCAAATATTGCTCCAAAAGAGAGGGTTGGCTCCAGCCTGCAGAACCTTTTGCCAGTCCCGGTGTTAGCCGTGTCACTCTTCATTATAGGCACCAACAGCAGCAGAGAGTTATGGCTTCTTCAGAGATCTGAGCACCAGCCACCTTCCCCCCATAAGGGGCTCCTGGCTTCTTCTGGTTTCTTCTATTACCACGTCTTCCTTCTTTCTGTTTTCTTCTGGTAGTGTCTCTAGCTTAGCTCAGTTCTTCCTGTTTGCTCTTAATTCTCCTTAAAATGTATACCCATACCCTTCTCTATAGCTCTCCAATTTTTAACCAAAACAAAATATAGTTGGTGTGTATTTCATAGAGTAATACTATTTTGACTACAAATGTATAAATTACTTAACCTTAGGAAATAATTATTATATTGTGAGTATTTAAAATAATTCTAGTGTTTTAAAGTAGCTTCCTTATCACGTTCACTAAAGGGACAGAATTTTTAAAAGGAGGAGATACTCCACTGGGATAGAGTTGAGGATAATGAGATATTATATGATTATGACCTTCCTCCAGCTTGAACAACATCTATATATGTAAGGATGTTCTTGGAGGGTAGGGGATATGCCAGAATGTGTGATGTGAATTTTGTTATGCAGACTGGTGTCCTTTGATTTGTGCCCTCTGATAATTTTTTCCCTCCTTTCAGAGGATCCCCATATTTCTACACCCCATCATTCATTAAAATATGGTTCCAACATTGCTGTTGTGTATCTTTGTTGTGTTGGTTTATCTTTCTAGAATACGTGCATAGAATCTTTCTTTGTTTACAAGTCTAAAATCTTGTTTACAAGTCTAGAATCTTTCTTTGTTTACAAGTCTGTTTTCACCGATATGAAACAATTGTCAGAATTAATAAAATGCTTGCAAGTTTCCATTGTACTTACATTTTTTCAGTGTATTCCTCCTAGTTTGCATTTGTCTATTATATACTCTTTCGACATATTTTTCATTTATAATTTTCAACTTATCTCTTTTTATAACTTTTTTGCACTATCTTAATGGCATCAACTCTTTCTTTTTTAAATGTTTTTATTTATTTACTTTGAGAAGAGGCAGAGAGAGAGAGAGAGAGAGAGAGAGAGAGAGAGAGAGAGAGAGAGAGAAAAGTGGAGAGGAGCAAAGAAAGAGTGAAAGAATCCCAAACAAGCTCTGGACTATTAGGACAGAGCCCCATGTAGGCTCAAAGTCATGAATCATGAGACCGTGACCTGAGCTGAAATCAAGAGTCAGACACTAACCAACTGAGCCCCCATGCCCCAGGTGCCCCTGGCATCAACTCTTAATACATAAAATGTATTTCTTGGCCTATTTTCAGTTTTTGGTCCATTTATACTAATGTCTGACCCCTGGAGATTTCTCTTTCTATTGGAGTGGGCTCTGTTGTACTATTATCTTTATAACAACTCAGTAAATCTGTAAGTCAGAGGAAGGAGAGTCTTCGAATCTGTGGTCTTGTTGCTCTTGGCATTAAATTTTCTGGTTTGAGCTTCTTTATGTAATACTCTACGTATCATTAACATATGACTGCACCAGATACAGCCAGTTTTTCACATCTGTACATCATATGTTAGAAATGCAAAGTAAATCATCTTGTGCCCTGTAACTCAGCATGGACACCTGTTACTACAGCAAATTTACTGTTTCTAAAAATAGATTTTTTTTTTTTGCTTCTTCCACTTCTATAGATTCTCCTTTTCTGCCAACTCGATTAATTCCTTGCATTGGATCTTTATATAACCGATGGACTGATGCACTTTCATAGCACGTTTATTTTTATTGTATTGTATTTTTAATTTTTTGCATACTACTTATTTTTTCACATATCTACTTCACTTTTTAGAGTGGCTTAATGGGCAGACTGAGAGATATATTGAAAGCAATAGATTACTTAAGATCAGAGCCATTGGCATATACTCTTGGTTTTTCACTAACTCCATATTTCAACATGTTTTATTCATTTTTTTCCTTGAGTCTCATTTTTATAATCTAGGAAATGCTCGTATTGATTGAGTTTACATGAAATGATTCTGCATGTAGCCATTATGTTTGTGTTTTTTTCCCCTCTCTAAACTTTTTTTTCTCCTTGCTTATATGTTCTATAATTGTTAAAGTTGTGCATTTCTCAATTTCTTCTTGTCCAGTTTCTAGATTTTCAAACTCAGCTACAGATGCCTGATATCTGCTCTTATGCAAAGACAGTTGTGGTGTGTATTCATCTACAGAAAATTGACATATTTTCTTTAGAGTAACATATTTTTAGAAGGTTAAAAGCAGGTTATTTTATTTAAAAAGCAGCTTACTTGGCTTTCTGAAGTAAAATTGAGAAATATAAGCCAAATGTGAGCCAGCTGAGTCAAGAACTACATGTATCCCTAAAAGAAAAATACCAAAACTGAAGAAAATGAATGAATAGAAAAATGTCTATTGATTTAAAAGTCAGAGATTCGGAACTTTCTTTATAATTTGGGAATACAGAAATGAATCTGTAAATAAGTTCCATAGAATACAAACCTGAATAAAATGAGAAGACCCTGAAATTATGAGAGATATTTTCAGACTCACCTGCAGAAAGTACCATGTTTAAAGGGGTGTAAAAATTAATTTAAAAAAAGGTTCATCAAAGGATAAAGAACCCTACTTCATTTTCTTTATATATCCACAAAATTGACAAGAAACACAATTTTAGATGGTGTGTGAATGTTAAAGAGAAGTTTACATTATAACAACGTATATAAAACATTTAAACAAAATATTTTCAGGGATGAGCTCTGTAATAGATTTTCAGGTTCAAGTGAAAGGTTTGGGGTATCAGAAAAATCTTTGAAAGTACTAGTAAAATGTTTTAGGGTAGTAGTAAAATCTTGGATGGAGGCCAATTGTGCCAAATTCATTTGCCAAGAACTTTTCTATAAATTATTGCCAAAAACTTTTCTATAAATTATTTTCTAACTACTTAGAGCATTCTAGACCATTTTCAGTAAAATTTTAAGATCCTACATTATTAGCTGGCTTAAACAAATAATAAGTGAAAAGATTGCTTCTTTGACCTTCATTGAAAATTTCTTTAAATAATGTGTTGTACTGCAGCATT
Source organism: Prionailurus bengalensis (assembly GCF_016509475.1). NCBI lineage: Eukaryota > Metazoa > Chordata > Mammalia > Carnivora > Felidae > Prionailurus > Prionailurus bengalensis. The sequence continues at coordinate 225,652,201 of NC_057343.1, forward strand.
TTTTTATTATATTCGTAGAGGCTGGTAGCACTCCTGATATTGACCTTTTGAAATTATTGAAAAATAAGTCAAAATAAATCTTCCTCCTGGAAATTCTAAACAGTCTTCTATTTCCAAGTGACCTTATTTGATATTTGATCCTCTCACCTTGCCTGTGACCAAAAGTCAGGGCTTCCCACTCAGCAGAAAGCAGATCATTTATTTTCTTAGCAGGAGATCTCCCCCATGTTATTAATGATTCATATAGGTCATATTTACAAGGGGCAAATGTTCTAAGTTTGCTGTATCCTAAAGCAGCAACTTCCATTTTATATAAATATAATGCTAGAACTTCTTATTTAAAGTAATCAAAAGCAATAATTTAAGTTCTATGACTTTATTTGATGACAAAGGGATGAAAGGGGGAGCAAATAAAAGAAGAAATAGAATCCTGAAAATAATGCTTCGGGGTCAATTATCTATAAGCTGTCACAGAAATCCAGGGAGATCTTTTTCAGCCTTATTGATTTATAGTTGACAAATAAAACTGTAACATATTTAAATTATTCATTGTGATGGTTTGATAATAATGTATATCACGAAAGGCTTTCCTTTATCAAATTAATAACAAAGCTGTCACTTCACATATTTAGTTTTTATATTGTTTTCTGTGTGTGTGTGTGTGTGTGTGTGTGTGTGTTTGCGTGTATGAGAGAGAGAAAGAGAGAGAGAGAGAGAGAGAGAGAGAGAGAGAGAGAGAAAGAGTGAGAGAGAGAACACTGAGGCTCTACACTCCTGGCCGATTAGTTACACAGTGTAGTGTTAATATGTCCCATGTTATGCATCAGAACCACAGACCTTATTTATGGTGTAATGGAAAGTTTGGATCCTTTTACCAAGAGTTCCCTGTTTTCACTCTCCCCCACAAAGTCCCTGATAACTGTTTTCATACTCTGTTTCTGGAAGTTTGACTTATTTACATGCTTACCTACTTACTGGTTTACCACAGATAAGTGATACCACACAGTATCTGAATTTGTCTGGTTTATTTTACTTAGTACAATGTCCTCTAGGCTCATCCATACTGTCACAAATGACAGGACTTCTTTCTTTTTAAGACTGAATAAATAATATATTATTATATGTAATAGTATACATTAATAAATATAATAAATATAAGATAAATATATATAATATTCCATTATATATATTTTGTATAATATATACGTGTATGTGTAGACACACACACACACACACATACACACACACACACACATTTTCTTGATCCATTTATACATTGGAGACAAAGAGTCTGCTTTCCCTACCTTGGCTATTGTGAATTAGTCCCATAATGAATATGGGAATGCAGATATTTCTTTAAAATAACATTATTTATTTTGGATATGTACTTAGATGTTGTGGGAAATCAAATAGCTATGTCCTGGTTAAAGAGATTATAGGGAATGCATTCCAGTGCTTTCTGGCCATGCCGAAAACAGCCAACCAGTATCTACTTAATGACTATATAGGGGTTGGGTCCTGCCTGTGCTCATGAATTCCTTAGACCATGTTAATGGAGTATCTTGTCTTGTTCTCCACCCTGCTTTTGGCATCTGCTCGTTTGTAGCCTTGGGAACACCTTGGTTTTTTTGCACACTTTTTATATGTCCTTACTGGCACATAGCCACTGACATATAGAACAATGTGTTTCTTACAATGTATGCCTAATAAGTACAGGAACTTGAGAACAGTTTAACCTCCCTCTCACCTCTCCTGACTTGCAAGGAGTGTTGAGTAATCCTTTTTGCCGTTCTTGGCTTTTCTGGACAAAGCCAAAGGCAGACTCCCAACTGGTACACCAAAGTGTTAAGCCGAACCCAGAAGCTGTGGAATTGCTGGGATATATTGTCATTCTAATTTAATTTATTGACTAATCTCTAAATTGTTCTCCATAGTGACTGTACAAATTTACATTCCCACTAACAAGGGTTACCTTTCCTCCACATTTCTCCGTCATTGGATACCTCTTCTATTTTCAATGATAACCATTTTAACAAGTATGAAGTGATACCTCATTGTGGTTCGGATTTGCATTTCCCCCAATGATGAGTGATGTTGAACACCTTTCATGTATCAGTCAGCCATGTGAAAATCTTTGGGGGAAAAAATGTGTATATTCTGTCCTTGGTCCCATTTATTTAATCATGTTTATGTGTGTTCTCCTTTTTGTTTGTTTATTTGCTATTAACCCTTATCAAATATGTGGTTTGCAAATATTCCATTAGGTAGGTTTTCTTTTCATTTTGTTGATGGTTTCCTTTGCTAAGAGACTTTTTAGTATGATGTCACATTTGTTTGGTTTTGTTGAGTTTGCTTTGGTGTCAAACCCCAAAAATATTGCTAAGACAGATATAAAGAGTTTTCCCAGTTTTCTTATAGGAATTTTATTGTTTCAGATCTTACATGCAAGTCTTTAGTTAATTTTGAGTTGATTTTTTGTGTATAGCAAAGGATAGGGGTGGAATTTCATTCTTTTGCATGTAGTTGGCCAGTTTTACCAGCACCATTCATTGAATAGACTGTCTTTTCCAGCTTTTTATATCCTTGGCTCCTTTGTTGCAATCTATTTGAGGCTTTCGTGATTGCATACAAATTTAAGATTGTTTTATTCTGTTTCTGTGAAAAATGCATTTGTATTTTGATTGAGATTGAACTGAATCTATAGAGCTTTTTAGGTAGTATGATCAGCATTAATGTCTTATCCTTTTCAGTGTATAGGTTTTTCACATCCTTGGATAAATATATTCAGAAATGTTTTACGATTTCTAATGCTACCATAAATGAGATGTTTAAAAAATTTATCTGACAGTTTATTTTTGCTATGTATAACACAGCTGATTTTTGTATATTGGTTTTGTATCCTGCAACTTTACTAAATGCATTGATTCGTTCTAACAGGTGCTTTTGTTGTTGTTGTTTGTTTCGTTTTGTTGGTGAAGTCTTTAGTTTTCTATATATTATGTCATCTGCAAATAGAAACAATTTACTCCTCCCTTTCCGATTTGGATGCCTTTATTTTCTTTTTCTTGCATAACTGCTATGACAGTTGCAAAGGCATGGTCACGGACCTGTGGACAAGCTTCTAGGGAAATGCTAGTAAATGGATGGAGATGGCAGGGGAGGTGTCTGCCAGTTTCCTGGTCTCTTGTGAGGATTGCAGCCACTGCTTAGATGTGTGCTACATTAGAAGCATGACCCTCAGCAGCAGCTTTCAAAGTATGTAGATGGACCCCGTTTAGGAAAAGACTAGGGGGCAGGTGATTTTTACCTGCTCCCTTGGGAGTGACCCCTGGGAAGACAGCTGTGGCAAGTGCCCATGTGACCGTTGACAACTGCTTCTTTGTTTGCTATAGTCTCTGGTTGTTGGGGACACAAGCCTTTTGGCTTTCAGAGCTAGATGCTTTGGGAGCCCATCTCTAAGATGGGAATGTTAAAAGTTAGGATGTTAACTTCTCAGTCCAAATCCTTTATTCTCAGGGAAAATCTAGAGGTTGGAAGCTTCCAGTCAGTTGTATGGACTTGTGCTGTGGTGGGGTTTATGGCGAGGATGTGTCTCAGTCTTTTCTAACCCATTTTGATATGGGTATTTCTCATTCGTCCACTGCATAGGAATCACTCAGCTAGTTTCTGGATTTCCTTCAGAGGTAATTTCTCTGTGTACAGCTGTATATCCTGGTTTCTGTGGGAGGAGGGGAGTTCACGACCTCCTGTGTTGCCATCTTGGTCAATCCCCTCAATATGAACTCAAGAAAGATTTTAACACACTTGTGTCAAATTTAAGATTCAAAGATAGTATCAAGCAGCAAAAGAAACAATATTACTACATACTTTAATAGTTTCTTATTTTTTCTTTTATTTTTATCATTTCCTTCCTTTCTTGCAAATTAAAGACATTTAATTCATGTATACTTCCCAAGACTTTTCATTATTGATTAGACTGTAGTGTTTCTTAATGCATATGTTACTTATAATACAATTATTTTCCCATTGCATACTTTATTTTTTTTCAACTCTTTCTTAAAACTTTTTTATAAAAGTTTTCAATTTCCTTCACTTTTCTAATTTCTGAAAAAGCTAAGCAAATTCCATAGGCAAGTATGAATGTGTCAATCTACCGTAACATTCACAGAATTCTACACAAATTAAAATTATGGATTTTAATCATTCTGCTTATTCAAAATTCCTAAATTCTAAGCAATGCCATACTATCTATGCTTGTATCTATATATTTTATATTGCATTTATTTGGGGGATGTTGATTCTCAAAATTGTGTTTGTTAAGTAAATCATACGTGTTTTTTATAATTTGAGTATACAGTGACAGATAATTTTTAGTAAAGGCTACAGTAATTGCATTTGCTAAAGTTTTCACTGACCAGCTAAATTTAGACCATTGTGGGTTTTTCGTTTGTTCGTTTGTTTGTTCATTTGTTTTGTTTTGATTTACTTTGTTTTTTTAGGGGTAGCCTCTCTGCAGGTCACATATATGCTCCTCATGTTTTGCCACATTTGGTAACAGCAGATTCCTAACTAGCAGGCATTGTAGTATTCCTGAGAGAATATTTGACTATTACTATAGATAGATTTCTCTGGGTTTAGATGTGCTGTTCTGTGTCTCCCACCTTTGTCAGGCCAACATCTATAAATGTCTTAAATTGAACATTTTATCACGACCAAGGATAGTATTCTACACATTTTTCTGTCCATAGAATTTTTGTTAAAGGAAAATGACTAATTCTATGAAAAAATGCCCACAGGATCCATTGAATTTGTCGTATACTCTATCATGGAGGAGCAGTGGCTTTTACAGTGTTTAAAAATAGCCTCTAGAAAATTGAAGATAATGCCTTGTAGGTGTGGGTGCTCTCCAACAAAATGCAATATATGCTCCCAACCAATAATAGATATTACGTGTCTTCGCCAATAGCTATTGTATATACACCTGGGAATTAATAAGACAAAAGTCAATGTTGACAGAAATCTTTGAGTTCTGAACAAAGGGCCGTGTTAAATCATATTTTAAGGAAGAATATCTAAAATAGTTAAATTGCATCAGTAAGCTTGCAAATATCTTTACTGGTTTAAAATGTATATAGGATCTGTTTGAATACACGTGGATGCTACAGTTTTAAAAATATTTAAAGTAATATTTTCTATTTTATTGATTTTAAAACTAACCTGTTGATGGGGCGCTGGGTGGCTCAGTTGGTTAAGCAGCCAACTTCAGCTCAGGTCATGATCTCATGGTTCGTGAGTTTGAGCCCCCAGTCTGGCTCTGTGCTGACAGCTCTGAGCCTGGAGCCTGCTTCGGATTCTGTGTCTCCCTCTCTCTCTGCCCCTCCCCTGCCCACACTCTGTCTCTGTCTCACTCAAAAATAAATAAACATTAAAAAAAATAATAAAAAAATAAATAAAAGTAACCTGTTAATTGAAAAAGCTGAGATAAAAAGGGAATTATGTAGAGTAAAAGAAAATAATACAGATACAGTGGTATCATCTACAATGACATGTATATATGAAATATATATGTAAATGAGATATATATATTTATATTCTCTTATACTAAATATGCTTTAACTGAGAGGCCTTTGTCAGTTAAATAAAACATTGTTAATATATCCTCATATCATAAGAATTTTAAAAACATTTCATGTGCTTATAATATTTTAATACATAAACCTAACCATTTTATCTTTTTTACATGTAGATTACTTGTGCATTTACACTATTATAAATATCATTTGTTGTCTATAACTGTGCAACTGACAATTTAAAAATTATTTTCTTGGGGCGACTGGGTGGCTCAGTTGGTTAAACATCTGACTCATGATTTCGGCTCAGGTCATGATCTCACGCTCATTAGATTCAGCCCTGGGGAGGCTCTGTGCAGAGCATGAAGCCTGCTTAAGATTTTCTCTCTCTCCCTCTGCCCCTCCTCCACTCACATGCGATGTTTGTTTTCTTGAGATAAATTAGTTAGTTAAAACAATAGAGATATTGCTTTGAAAGTACCCAGATGTGTTTTCAGCTAATTTTGTGTTGCTCTTGTTGTCATACAAAGATTTTAGATATTTAGTCTAAGAAGGTATAATTCATGATCCCATATGCAATGCGTATTTCACATGAGAAGACAAGCTTCAACCTTTCACACCACAGAACAACCAGTTTATAGCATGTTAGCCTAATAATTAATCTATTTTATCACCTAATTCTTTTGTAAACAATGCTGCTTCTGTCATAATCCATTAACTCAAATTGTTCCTCTGAAGAGGGTGGCGGATATTATTATTTTGTTAATGAGCAGATTGTCACAGCAATAAGACCTTTTGTCTCAGGCTATTAATTAAGGGGGCAATTTTTGCTTCCTTAAAAATATCTTTATAGACATAAAAAAAACCCGGATGTGATATGCTCAAAATAGTATTGAAATGCAATCTATGTACATATATTCTGATCAGTAAACACATGTGAAGAACAACCTGACCTGTTAACTGTTGCTGCTAGCAGATTGTTAGGGAATGTAATCACAGAGGCAGGACTCGCCAGGGTATGTGGCGATGTTCAAGTGCTAGATAAGCTCAGTTATTGACTGTAATTGAGCAGTTGCCAAAGGCTTGATGATTCTGTCTAATATTTGAGAATAACTGTGCAAAGGACAGATCAGCTCTCCATTCTCCTAGCATCCCCAAGTATTAAATCTCTCTATGAGGTCATCCAAAGGAGAAGCACCTGCACAAATAATTTCATTCTCCAGAAAAATGTCTTCTCTGGATTTCAATTTAACTTTGTTCCCTTAGCCGTTATTGAGTCCACATAAGAGTCAGTCATTTTAAACAGTACATCTGTGTCAATTTAAGAACTAAATTTGTGGATAATGCTGAGTATGTCATCCAATGGCCGTTACATAAAACTCACAATCTCATTAATGGTTCTTTGAGTTAAGATTCGGGGAAAAATTGTGCTTTCGGATTGTGTGCTTTGTTTTGTCAGATCATGAAAAGTGCTTACGGCTATGCAATGTTCCATGGTTTACAAAGTATATTCAAAACATTTTCTCATCAATCCCCATTAAAACCTAATGAGGTAGGAAGGTCAGATATCACTGTTCAATTTACATAAAAGCAAAATACAAGCAAATAAAAAAGTAGACACATAAAGTTAATGTGACTTTCCCCGTTACAAGTATCTGAATTAGAACTAGATTTCAATACCTTATTATGCTCTATTTCTACTTTTAGATATATTTTATAACTTTTTGTAACTATGAGGTAAATTTACGACCCAAAATTAAAGTTAACTTGTTGCAAATAGCTAAATATGTTTCTTCTATATATAATCTGTGTACTTTATTTCTAAAACCAATCATTACACTTTGATTTACCTTAAAATATTAGGTATTCAATATGTTTAGAAATATATTGGATTTAGATGTCTGTTCTGATCAAAGAGAGAGAGAGAGAGAGTGAGAGACTAAGAAGTATGCAAATAGGTATATCACAGCTTAATTTACCCAACACTTTTCTTAAATACATATTAGTGGTAATCAATTCTTATGAAACATCCTTGGTTTCTCCCCAGTTGCAAATGGAAGATTATAAGTAAAATGTATTTGTATAAAGAATGTTTTTGTAACTGAGGTAGAAAGGGCAGAAAAAAATCATTTTCTATAACATATAACAAGTCTGCTCACACTTCCTTGAAGACAAATATCAACCTTGAATGTAATTACAAATTGAATAAATACCACACCCTGAATGTCTCATTCAAGTTCATTGACTATATAAATTATATATACATATATAAATATACAACATTATGTAAATACATTGTTGTAAATGTATACAACATTATGTAAATATATAAATTATAAAATGTTATATTATATAAAATATAAATATATAAATTATATTTCTCACCCAGAGGATCCACCTTAAGTATGTGAAAGGTTCTACCTAATTAACAAGATCCTCAGTGGTTGGAATGTCCTAGTTAAGTTTCTTGTGATTCTTATTACCTAAGAAGTTAGTAAATTGTGCTCTGAGTGATGGTGAGACAGTGCGGTTGAGCCAAACATTACAAGTGTGACCAGCCATGGTTTGCTCGCCTGCTTTCTAGGGTTTCTTTCCAAAGAGAAGACCAATGAGTAGACAGAGCAAAAATGAACACACCCACAATTATATATAGCCACATAAATTATTAAGAACACTGAATCTTACCTGAGCCTGCAAGAGAATGCAAGAGAATGTTAGTAACGAAAAGTTCTCTCTTACTTTTCCTGCAAGTATATAGATTTATTTCACATTGATATACAGATGATAGTTAAGATGCATGTATAGAAAATCCATTATTCTCTATACTGTTCTCAGGGATAAAAATCCTTCTAAACATATCTTCCTATTATCCCTCAAAAGAGCTAAAAATACCATATGTGATCATCCCACCTTCCAACCCTGTGAACATTTACTTCTTTTGCATATGGTTCTTCTTAAAATGCCTTTAACCATAAGGGTGACATCCTATCTCCATGGCAACAGGAAGTGGAGTATTTGCAGTACAGGTTTCACCTGATATTTAGTTCAACCTTTTCTGATTCCCATCATACTTTTGGCAACATTTATTGTTGTTATGCTTTTTGTGGGGAGAAGAAGAATAAGGGGAAATAAGGTTATTCTTCCCTCCAACAATTTTTTTTTTCCCTTATGGACTTTTTCTTTCTTTCTTTCTTTCTTTCTTTCTTTCTTTCTTTCTTTCTTCCTTCCTTCCTTCCTTCCTTCCTTCCTTCCTTCCTTCTTTCTTGGAGAGTTTCACCTGAATTTACAGATTTAATTTTCTTTTTAATTCTCAAACTTAGTGGGTTTTTTTTGTTTTGTTTTTGTTTTCCCCTGCTGCACTACTGATTTCTTACCTAAGCAATACTTTGCACTCCACAAATGCAAAGGCATGAGCTGTGAAGCAGAGTGGGAAATAGGTAGAGGACTATGGGGTTGCCAGGGAAATGGAAAACTGTGTGCCAAGGCCTCACTCAGACAAACCTTGCTTTGTGTTACTAGCTGGCGAAACCATTCAACCCCCCAGGGTGGTGCCTAGAACCCAGGTATAAATTAGTTCTGCTTCATTATTCCTGTCTTGTATTGCTAGTTGCTCTGAGTCAAAAGCAAAGCTGGGAATTATGGCTAAGCACTGATGGAAGCATGAAGGCTTATTGCTTAAATACTAAGCAAATTGCGTAAGAATGTCTTTCAAAGAGATATGTTAGTAAATTGAAACAAAGAAAAAGTACTATAAATGATCAAAAACAAATCTGAATTTATGGGTGGCTTGGCAAAGGAGATCCATTTTACTCTGAAATGAGTTCAGCAAATATCAACCAATAGAATGTGAAGGACTATCTATGTAAAGATATAGATGGGCAGATTGTAATCTCTTTTTGATAAGTGATCAACTATAGGTTTTATATTATTCTGATTAGTTCAAAAGAGTCTGTGATCATTTATGCAAATTTCTAGTACATGTGGAGGGATTCAACATACAAGCGTGGACACTATACATTTAGGAAGATTGTTCCTTAAAAATGATATGGTAGAATCTGATGGGATTCACAGAAATCAAATCTACAAGCAACACCTTGGGGCTTTGAAGCCTGACAGAGCTAGAGAAACTGAAAGGAAGGTGAACAACAAAATCCCAAAGATGATCCTGTAGTCACAGGCTTGAAACAATAAAGAAGAGTTTAACTAAAAATAGATAATCTTAGAGGCATCTGGGTGGCTCAGTTGGTTAAGCGTCAGACTCTTGATTTCAGCTCAGGTCATGATCTCATGGTTATGAGATCGAGCCTCACTTCAGGCTCTGCGGGAGCATGGAGACTGAATGGGATTCACTCTCTCTCTCCCTCTCTCTTTCTCCCCCTCCCTGCCTCTCCCCTGCTTGTTCTCTCTCTCTGTGCCTCTCAAAGTAAACAAATAAACATTGAAAAAAAAAATAAAAACAGATAAATCTAAGTAGGAATCACTTAGAAATCTCTATACAATGTTTCCACAGAAGACAATAGACAACAACCAAACTTTCAACTCGAATCAGTTTGGAATCAAAGACGGGAGCCAAAGGTAATCAGGTTGCTTTTCTAAGGAATTAGAGTGCAATTTCTTTGCTTCATTCGTGTTATTTTATATCGCTTAATCTTTTTCCCTTTTCTTTTTTTTTTTTAATTTTTTTTTCAACGTTTATTTATTTTTGGGACAGAGAGAAACAGAGCATGAACGGGGGAGGGGCAGAGAGAGAGGGAGACACAGAATCGGAAACTGGCTCCAGGCTCTGAGCCATCAGCCCAGAGCCTGATGCGGGGCTCGAACTCCCGGACCGCGAGATCGTGACCTGGCTGAAGTCGGACGCTTAACCGACTGCGCCACCCAGGCGCCCCAATCTTTTTCCCTTTTCTACATGTGAAATTAAACTTCTTCATTATCTATTTTTCTTCCTCCATTACATAGGCTGTATATTTTGGTAGAGGTATAATTTCAATTAAGGCTGTAAGCTGCCATATCAAAAACAGCAGCATTCTCATGGAGAGGAAAGAAACCACGCTGGACTTAAAGCTGAATTTCACATGCACATGAGTTTTCTTTTCTTACTGTGGGAAATATATGATAAGGAAAGATGCATTATTTAAAGTTCAGCAATTGTGGACTTTCTACTAGATTTCTAGGACTGCAAAAACAAATCACCACAATTTGACCTAAAACAAGAGAAATGTATTGTCTAATAGTTCTAGAGGCTAGAAATCTAAAATCAAGATATTGGCAGCGACATACTTTCTCTTCAGAGGCTTTGGGAGGATTCTTCCCTGCCTCCTGCTAGCTTCTGGTAGTTGCTGGCAATCCTTGGCATTACTTTGCTGGTAAATAATCACGCCAATCTGTACCTCATTCTTCACATGTTCCCTCTGTGTGTATGCGTGTCTCTGTGTCTTTATGCACATTTTTTTTTCATTTTTTATAAGGACACCAATAATTGGATTAAACCCTAAATTAATCCTCTTAACTTGATTACATTTGCAAAGATGCCATTTCCAGATGGGCACATTCATAGGTACATGGTGTTAGAACTTCGCCATATCGTTTTGGGGGTGGGGTTTACAATTGAACTCACAACACATTAGTATAGATTAAAAAATGTGTGTATGGGTTGGAAAAAAAATACAAAATAATGCGAATTTCATCTTTTAGTCTATTTTATTCACCATTTTATTTTAAATACAGCCTTACAATCTGTAGTGACCTGGATCTATATACATGCCCATTTCCCAACTATCTGACACAGAATTGGTCATAAATTTCATTTACATAAATGAAACTTTTGTGGTTCTCTAGTAATGGTGTTTGGTGCAATGGTAAAGATAACGAACATTCAAGTCAATTTAGAGTCATACTTATTTTTTTCTTCAAACTACAAATAAGAAAAAAAATACTTCTCAATCTTGGAAGAAGAGAAATATGTCAGCTTGAGGTGATATGCTTGAGGTGATATTCCCAAAACAAGCAAAAGTTCTGTCAAAATTAAGGGAGAATGGGATAGGAGGCAATTCTATAATGGTGGTGTAAGAACTTTTGAAAATATATTCACCCATAAAAGCAATGAGGCTATTGACAAAATTTGTCAAAATCAACGTTTTATAATCCTGAAAATTAACCAAAAGCTTTCAAAAATTCAATGAGTATATATTTTAAAAAAATGAGTGAATTCCTCTATGGTGAGATTTGTATTAACTTACCTCATCCCATATCCCTCTGCCTAGCTCCCCAATAACTTTGGAAACAGCAGCCTCAATACCAGAGTAACTGTGCAAACCAGTAGCCTATAGCCATTGGAGGAATTAAAGCATGATTAGGGCTCGCCAAGACTCACCTCCAAGGATTGTTAATATTTGACCCATGTGAAAGTTCTCTGGAAAGCACCACTTGTCATTTGTGGGACTTGTCATTTGACTACACTTAGAGCTTGTTCAGTTGGAAAAGTCCTATCCCTAATGCAGTAGTTGAAAATGATGAGAGACATTTACATAGCATCAGCCTGTTAGACTTGGAAATACCAAACAAGATGAACTAAACTTTATGTAGGGAATGAGCTATCTATGGGGTGGTGGGTCATGAAAAGCTCTGACCTAGTATTAGAAACTGGGAAGCCCAGGAGCATATATAGGGCCAAACAAGTGGTCAGGAACGACCTTAAAATGCTCCAACTGGCCTTAGGCTCTTCATGAGGCTAAGAAATAATTGCATACTCCAGAGCATTAAGGCATGACCCAACAAATACACAGAGGACCTCTGGAAATCTGGCTCCAAAGCATTAAAGGAAGTCTCTGTTCAATCACTCAGGCAACACTAAGCTGAGCAGAGACTTCAGTGACCACCGATGTCAAAAATACAGATTTTAGAGAATTAGTGTAAGAAAGTCACTAAAGAGACAAAAAAGCAAAACAGCTAACTTTGAAGAGGAGAACTTATTTCCTTAGTTCCCACAGTGGATTATTTATAATGTTCAACTTTTAGGTTAAAAAAATGAGACACAGGAGGCGTGTGTGGCTCAGTTGGTTAAGCTTCTGACTCTTGATTTCAGCTCAGGCCATGATCTCATGGTTCGTGGGTCCCATATTGTGCTTTGCCCTGACAGCATGGCACCTGCTTGGAATTCTCTCTCTCCTCTCTCTCTGCCTCTTCCCCTGCTTGCATGTGCACTTTCTCTCTCAAAATAAATAAACTTATTTTTTTAAATTAAAACAATATTACAAATGAGACACAAATACAAAAAATGAAGTATAGCCAATACATGGGGAAAAAAAAGGTAGTCAATAAGAACGTCCCTAAGGGAGACCAAATTTTGAAGTAAAAGTACGTTAAAGCAACAATTATATATATGTATGTGTATATATATATATATATATATATATATATATATTTCTTTTTTTCCAGTAAAGATCTGCAATACAAAAATAAGCACAAAATCTTTTTGACTTGAAAAACATGATAACAAATGGAAAATTCACTATATGCTTTTCATAGCAGATTTGAATTAACAGAAGAAAGGATCCACAAACTTGAATATATTTCAACTGAGAAGATCTAGTTTGAGGAAAATAAAGAAAAAAAGAATAAAGAAAAGTGAACAGAGATTTAGATACCTGTGGAACACCACCAAATGCATCAACATACACCTAACAGGAGTCTCTAAAATAAAGGAGAGAGTGAGAGAGAGAGAGAGAGAAATAGCCATAAAAATGTTTGGAAAAGTAATGGCTGAAAATTGTCCCAATTTTGCAATGTAAACATACAAGAAGTCCAATAAACTTAAAGTAGGAAAAACTCAAAGAGATCACAGCTAAACATGTCTTAGTCAAGCTGTCAAAAATAAATGCAAAGAGAATCTTGCAAAAAGCAACAGAAGAAAGTAACTCTTCATGTACAAGGAATCCTCACTCAGTAAGATTCATAGTTGGCATCACATCGGAAATCATAAAGGCAGAAAGCAGTAGGATGCCATAATCAAAGTACAAAAACAAACAAACAAACAAACAACCAAAAACTGTCAATAAAGAATTTCAGAGGTGCCTGGGTGGCTTAGTTGGTTAAGCATCCAACTTCAGCTCAAGTCATGATCTCAGGGTTCATGAGTTCAAGCCCTGCATCATGTTCTGTGCTGACAGCTCAGAGCCTGGAGCCTGCTTTGGATTCTGGATCTCCCTCTCTCTCTGCCCCTCCCCCACTCACTTTCTTTCTCTCTCTCTCTCTCTCTCTGTCCCTCTCTCTCTCAAAAATAAACATTACAAATTAAAAAAATAAAGAATTCTGTATCCATTTAAATATCTTTCAAAAACAATATAAATTAAGACATTCCAAGGTAAATAAGGCCTTCCATCCAAGAAATGATACAGGCAATTATTGAAGCAAATGTGAAAGGGCACTCAATGTCAACTGTGTTCCACACAAAGAAAGAAAGATTATCAGCAACAGTAAATAAATATGTAAATATACAGTATAAGTGGAATTGTTTGTAATTCTTTTTTCTTCTCTCTGACTTATAAACAACTGAATACAGGAATGATCATAAATATTATTGGTGGACTTACTATCTATAAAAATGTTATTGGAATGACAATTTAACCCAATAGGAAGGGGATAGATAGGAGGTCTATGGGACTAAAAATTGTGTATACTATAGGAATTAAGTTTTATGAATTTAGACTCCCTTGTTTTATGTTAAGATGTTAATTGAACCCCCACCCCAGGGAAACCATTAAGAAAATTATGAAAAATACATTACAAGAAACAAGAAAATGAATTAATTCTGTATAAAAATAATCTATTTAGCACAAGTCACCAATGGAGGAATTGATGAACAAAAAAGACCCAAGACCTAAGGCAAGCTTCCTCTGAGGCTCTTGATGGTGATCTTTCCCTTCCTCTTACAGCTTCTGGTAACCCCAGATGTTCCTTGGCTTTCAGCAGCATAATTTCCTATCTGCCGCCATTTTAATGTGACCATTTTCCCTCTGTTTCTGTGTATCTGTGTGTCTTCACGTGGAGTTCTCCCTATGTCTTCATTTTCTCTTGTTACTATGACAATAGTCATATTGGACTAGGGCTCTCACCCTAGTAGAATCATCTGAACTCAATTGCATCTGCAAAGCCCTATTTCCAAATAAAGTAACATTTATGTGTGAGATAAAGTTTCACCATATCTTTTTGGGGGACACAATTAAACCCACAGGGATAGCCAAAGTGATCTTAGAAAAAGGAAAAGAAAGTTGGAATACTCATACTTTCAGATTTCAGTTGTGACTACAAAATTACACTAGTCAGAATAGTTTTGTACCAGTCTGCATATACATATACAAATAAATGGAATAGACCTGAGAGTCTCAAAATTAAACCTTGCATATATGGATACATGTTTTTTGTTTGTTTGTTTGTTTTGTTTTGTTTTGTTAAGGGTACCAAAAAACACAATGGGAGAAAGAATTGGTATTTTTTTCCAAAAATGGTGCTGGGAAAGTGTATACCCACATGCAAAACAAAACAAAACAAAACACCCCAAAACATTGTTAACAGTATGCAAAATGTGAAAAACATTCAAATATCAATCAACTAAAAGTTAAATAAAAATGTGGCTTAGCCATATGGTAGAATTACTTAGTAATAAAAAAGAATGAAGTTCTGACACGTGCTACAAGTATAAACCTTCGGGATGCTATGCCAGATACAAAAACCCAAATATTGTATGATTCCATTTATATGAAATGTCTGTAAGAGGTAGAATAAAGAAGAAGAAAGCACCGTAGTCCTTGACAGAAGTTTCGTGGAGGAGGGACTTGGGAGGGAAGGTTTATGGGTGTGGGATTTAGTTTTCTGATGGAAAATCATTTTACTGAAAGCAAAACAACCTTTGTTAGATTACTTTTTAAAGACGGGTGTGTATACTTTTTAAATACTTGATGTTAAAAATTGGCACTTGAATCCAAATAAGAGTGATTGTCAAAATGCTTTTGTTTAGCCTTTCAGTGAACACACACTTGTACTTGGCATTTGTGCATAGATTACCTTACCTATATTATTTTGTTGCTGCATTTTCATCTCAAATTTTGCATTAAAATTCATCGTGTACTTGGCAAACTTCGTAAGTGAAAGTTATTGTGAGCCTTTGCTCTGAGATGCAATTATGTTGCCAAGTTGAAAGAAACCCTCTGAACCAAAGTAAACGGCTGCTTTGTTAGTTACTATACCTTTAATTCTTAAGGCACTCTTAATCAAATATAAGTTGGATTTTTTTTTTATTTTCTGTATGTCAAAAGTGTAACCAACAACTGTTAGAAAATTATAGAGACAACATATTGATATGCAGCACTTAAAATCAATCGAATTCTAAATTTATTGCCGTAATTATATCAAAGAGGTTGTAAAAGCATTATTTATTTGAAGTTTGCTTCTATTTTACTACTATCTTTAAACAAGTTTAATAAGTACATAAAATTAATTATTTATGCTAAGTGGCAGCAGTAAATTTTAAACACTGTTTTACTTTTATTTATTTATCTCACATTTAAGGACCCATATGACTAATTTCACAGTCCTTCTCATAGAAATATGTCTGCTTTGCTTTCCTGAATAAAGCAGATATCACTGATATCAGAAAAAGTCCTTATGATAGAAAGGCATTGTCTTAAGCAGCTTTTGGTACGAGCATTTAAAGAACAGCACATGGGACATAAAAGTAATAACGTAAGTTATTATACAAGTTACATAAACTGTAATTTAATATGCAGCTTTGGCTAAATGTCCTTCAAGAGATTCTGGTAACCAACTAATCCATAAATTACAAACCATTTAGGGGCGCCTGGGTGGCGCAGTCGGTTAAGCATCCGACTTCAGCCAGGTCACGATCTCGCGGTCCGTGAGTTCGAGCCCCGCGTTGGGCTCTGCGCTGATGGCTCGGAGCCTGGAGCCTGTTTCCGATTCTGTGTCTCCCTCTCTCTCTGCCCCTCCCCCGTTCATGCTCTGTCTCTCTCTGTCCCCCCAAAAATAAATAAACGTTGAAAAAAAAATTTAAAAAAAATTACAAACCATTTATTTCCAAATTTCTTAAACATATGAACCTATTTATGAACAACTAATTTAGTTCAGAGAAAACTAGTTTTCACTGGCCTTTTCTTATTCTACTCAGACCATTCTCAAATGTTAAGTTGACCCCATGACTTAAGTACCCATTAGCACTATGTGAATATATTCTTGATGTGAATCCGTGACAGGGATGTGAAAGTAATACAAAATGTAGTTTCAACCAAGTTATTAAGGTTCACGATACAACACTGTTTTAGTTACCTATTTTTTTCACAGAGTAGATACATCTTTTCTTTGCAGCCTATTACTTGCTGCCCAGAGGACACTGCCAGTAAATGTAGCTGCTATTATCCAAAACTTATCCTATACCAGAAAGTGTTTGGCTCTGAAGTTTTCATGCAGTCCAAAACATCCATTCTGTAATGCTTACACTGAACTGTTTAGTACAGGTTTTTCTAGATGTATCTAAGCACTTTTTATCATCTTTTTTTTAATAAAACAAGAATTATGATAGGTTCTTGGTGATTAACTGATGTTATTTACCCAAAGAAAAATGCCAAAGAGGAAAGTAACTCAAACTTCCACCCTCACCAGGAACCAGCTACTTATATTTTGAGACTCCACACAAAATGAACATTGTTTAAAAATCTGGCAAAAAAAAAAAAAAATTGTTAGGAAGGCCAGCAACAACATAAAACGTTTCTTTCTTCTGTGATCTGTGTTGCTTTCAACTGACCACAATTTTTAAATTTGCTACGTAATATTGTCCTAACAACAAAAAAACAATAAAAATGTAAATTATTGGCATGCATTTTACTATTTACCATCATATGGTAGAATGCCATCTTTGAATGCAACTATCAGAGCATTGAATTCATATATGGGATCACCTAAATTACACAGTTTATATTTCTTAGTTCATTTAGTAATGGCATCTCAATCTGGCTAGATGGGACCAACATAAACTCGATTTAGAAGGTTTAAAGTGGAAAAGACTCTCTGTGGGAACAAGACAGGCTGAAGGAGTGCTCCCTCAAGCACAGGAACACTTGTGGGGTGGGTGCAGACTCACACAGGAGCCTCAGGGCACTCTCTCACAGACACTCTCATAGGACAAACTTGGACCTGATGGGTGACCCATTGTGTTCCAGCTGGGAGCACAGAATCCAATCAACTTTTTTTCTTACCGACCCTCTCTGTCCTCACTCCACTGTGGTTGGGAAACCTCATGGATACGGCAACCACCTGACCCAGATCGTCCCCACACCAATGAGGGTAGAAGAAGACAGAGGTTTCTTGGTGGGTGCAGGGGCAGGGATGTGGAGGACAGGCAGGGACATTTAGCCAAATACAGAGGGAAGAGGTGGACAACCCATCCAGGTAGAAGAGGTATGACCATGGTTGAGTTGAAGCTTTAAGACAGTGGAATATGCCCCGTTGTCTCAATGGACATCATCCAGAAAACGCAACATCAAGATAAAATTAATAAATGTAAGCCAGTGACTGCAGAGAATTAAACCCCAACTGTGTAATCCTTCCGGGACTGTGTGACGATACTATTCACATATGTACAAAACTAGACCTGACCTTGGCATGGTGAAATTAGGAGCATGTCAGAAGAAACCAACCATCATTGCAGTTTGTTAAGGAGATGAATATTGAAAGAGGCGTAGAGGTGGATTTGGAAAGTGTAATCATTTCTACATTTTCAGAATTGTACACTTTGACATTACATTGGAAGCAATGCTAAATTCAATGAATGTACTTTTTTGTGTGTGCATAGTACCTGATTGTTGGACAAGAAATATGAAAACCAAATCAAAGGAAACAAGGTCCAAGATACCCTGTGCAAAGTTTTCTGTAAGATAACATTAGAAATCAAGATATTTATATACAAAACTAGCAAATTTCTAAAAACTCAGATAGTTTTTCATGAGAAAAATTAAAAACAAATATTTTAATAGATTTGTCGACCATAAGTTTGCGATCATTATTGGCCCAGATAATCTCACAAACTCATTTTCATTAAGTTTGAAAATATTTATATTATATATTTAGAAAAAACATATGTACATACACCATTTTCACATAATTTATATTATTTACATAATATTAAATGAAGATCACCTGTGTCATGTAATATTCAGGTAAAGGACGGATAAAACAGGCTTATAATCCTTAGAACACACACACAAACACGTGTGTGTGTGTGTGTTGATGTGTATGCGCTTCAAAAGTCATGTACATATTCTCATCTGTTACGCCTTCCTATATAAATTAGCAATGTGCAGAAAAATTCCGTCCCCTACTCAGAGCTTTTAATAAATAAGTTACTTGTTCCACTCTTAAGACAGCCTTTACTATTTCTTCTTCAGATAAGAAAAATTAAGTCCTAGGAGCTTAATTGAAAAGCCAGAATTGAATCTTAGAAATTTTGACTTTTAATCCAAGGACATTTATTATGTGCCAATAACTATTCATTGTAGAAAATTAAATTCAAATTCTAAAAACACTGGTGTTTTCATAAAAGATTATAGAAAGAAATGTCATTGGGAGAAAGTATTGTCCAACATTCACCTACCTAAAAGTGAGTCCTCCTTGTTGTATGTAATGGTCTTGAGATTCTGGAGTCATTTTATGAAGATATTTTCATTCCGTGAATATGTGAGCGTCTTCATAAAATAGACATTTCTGAAAAGAAACAAACACGTTAGTGGACTATAACATTTACATCTCATTTAATGTCTTTGAGTGGCAATGAAAGCAGAAGATAAAGGGATTTTATAAACTAAAGGATCGTTTTTGGTGTGTGTAAATTATAAGATAATGTCTACTTTTGGGAACATATCAAATATATACAGAATGATATCGCCATCTGTCCCAGATGACCTCCATCTGCCTGGTTAAATCATTAGTATGTTCTGTAACTGCCAAATGTTAGTGTTTCCCAATACATGGCTGACATATTGGAACAAATTCTAACCTCAAAGAGTACTGCTTTGAAATCCGGGTTTGTCAAGAAAACCAAACCAACAACAACAAAAAAGCCACTTTTCAAGCATTTATCATCAAGATCACATTAATTTAGCTACATGGCAATTTTGTTCCCTGAAGTAAATTATTAGTATAGTATATAACTTGATGGAGTGTAGTTATTGGCCTTTGTAAATTATTAGTATAGTATATAAATGGATGGAGTGTAGTATTAGCCATAGAAAGACCCAATATCATTTACAAAATACTGAGAATGTCCTAGTTCCTTTTTTCTATTAAAATATAATTGTAATGCAGATGAATTAAAAGACTTAGAAAAATATAATAAAGAAAAATTAAGGGCACATAATATATTGTCAGTTGAATGAAACTTTGCAAACATGACGACATATTCCTTTACATACTGTTTTTCTATGTATATTCAGAAATATTTTCAGATAACTAGGATCATATGAAATAAAGCAATTATTAAAACATCAGCTCTCAGTAGAGGATGTTAAAAACTATGGAGAATAAAATGAGATCAATGTACCTATGTGATTAAATGTGTCATTATTTGGGATAAATTTAGAAGTAGTTCTGTAAGCTTGTGTGTTATCCTAAATTGCACAGAGAAAATACAAGGGGTACATGTGAGTATTCAGAACTATTGATGATTAACCAGGTGTGAATTTTCCACTTTATAGTATAATTTGTGTTATTATTTTTTTCTTTTTCTTTTATTTAATGTTTATAAACAGGACTTCGCTGATGTATTTCGTTTTCTAATTTTACGTAAAAATTATGTAATTTGCATGTTATCTAACAAAAATGATGTACATGCATGCTCCTCGTATCCATAGAACATGCAAATTATCACACACCTTTATTAATTCATAGGTATTGTGATTCACATTTACTTTAGTTTCTTTACGTGAATTTCCACTCTCCAACTCAGGAATCAATAACTCTCAGTGGTCTCGGGGCTCGCCTTGGTGTTGTTTTCCATAGTATGTGAATTTAACTTCCAGTTTGGTTGTGGTTAATCCCATCCCCAATCCTCTTGGAAGCAAGAGCCAAAAAGTATAGTGGATTGTGGCCAGAATCTGCTACAGTCAAATGGGAATTGAGATAAAGACTTTGCTAAATGTTCCAGCCAAATGAGAATTTAGATGAAGACATGCACCGATGTAATTTAGAACAAATATGGATTTGCTTCAAATTGACAGAACAAAGCCAAACCACAGAGAAAACCAATACCATGATCTTTGGTGTTAAAGAGGCGTTAAGTGGAAATAACACGTATTTATATGTATGGCAGGTGGTAACAATGCACAGTGCTGAACATAACTCAGGCACAGAAACTATTATGTTTTGACATTCTGTGAAATGGTATCTGAGCTCTACCTTCTCATGTAGGCCATTACTTAGGTGGGAATGAAGGTACCATTACAAAAGTCATACCTCCAAGCAATCAGTATACAGCTATGTGACAAGGAACTCATTGCTAATACAGCAGATATGAATAATAGCAGGGCCCGTGTGTGGAGAAAGGAACGCTGAACTCATGGACTCTGCTATCAACAGATCCTGTCTCATCAAACCTCTACCCCGTGTCTGTTATATATGGAGTATAACGGAATCCAAATAGTCTCTAGCATGTAATAAATATCAAGACTCCCTGAGGGTAGAAAAAGTGCTATTGCTGTATTTACTTATTTACTTATTTATTTATGTATGTATGTATGTATGTATTTATTTATTTATTTATGACAAAGTCCTGATTTGGATCCAAGTTCTTCCAGGATTTCAGTTATATTAGGTTAAAAGAACCACACAAGTAACCTCGATGATTGGAGTGAACTGGGAGGGTTTTGTGGCTGAGGAAATCCTGTACCTGCCTGGAAGGGAGGCTGAAGAGTGAAATCTGGACTCTTTTTGTTTTCCCTAATGTTTATTTATTTATTTTGAGAGAGAGAGAGAGAGAGAGAGAGAGACAGAGAGAGAGAGAGAGAGGCAGAGAGAGAGGGGCAGAGAAGGAAAGAGAGAATCCCAAGCTGGCTCCATGCTGTCAGCATAGTCTGACGCAGGGCTCGATCACACAAACCGGGAGGTCATGACCTGAGCCGAAATCATGAGTCAGATGCTTAACCAAATGAGCCACCTAGGCGCCCCTGGACTCTTCATTGAAACCTTCCAAAGTTTAAATGTCAAATGTTGGTAGCTTACTGAAATTCTTAAAACACGGCACATGTCTAACAGCAGCTGCCTCTTAACTCCAACTTGATGACTTTCCTTAGAACTTAACAGAGTTAAAGTATGTATTTGATTACCAGAGTCAAATAGCAACTAAGTTTAGATACAGAGTTTGTATCACTTTTCCATAATTCAAGATCTTGCTTTTCTTGCTTTATTACTTCCAAAGCTTCCTATATTGTGTCATAACCACAGTCTCTGTTTTCCAGCCTTCTTCTACCTACCGTATTCTTATCATTGCCCTGTAACAGAGAGAAGTGGTCTTCGTGGAAGCAATCTTGAGTGAGATTGGATTTAATTTCTGGTTGTGTGCCCCCGATCCTGCCGAAGGGTGATTTCTCTGACTCTCTTGGAGATTCTGTAAGCTACTCCAATATGCTCGCTCGCTCTATCTATGTATCATCTATTTAAATGTTTAATTACTTTTGAGAGAGAGTGCATGAGCGGGGGGAGGTGCAGAGAGAGGAGGTCAGACTCCAAAGCAGGTCCCGTGGTGACAGCAGAGAGCCTGACTCCAGGCTCAAATCCATGAACCGTGAGATCATGACCTGAGCTGATGTGAGAGGCTTAACCGATTGAGCCGCCCAGGTGCCCCCTGCCAATAGACTTTGAAATATTCCTTCTTCCCCACCCCCCTGAAATAATGGCTTAATAAGCATTATTCCGTAACTAAGACTCTTAAACTTTTCCACAGTGTGTGTGTGTTTGTATGCATGCATATATGCATATATATGCAGTTGCCTTTGTCTTCTTTGCTTATTTTCGTACCAAAAAATAAGAAGTTAATCTTCTAAGCAATGTTTTTGTATGCCATACATTAAAAATGCTCATGGAATAGTGGAAATTGTGGGCACAGCACACTGCCATAATACAAAAATATAATCTTTGTAAGTTGTGTCCATATATACTTATGAAATATTATAATAAAGCAATATACAAGCAACGTTTTTCAATTCCTTTCCTAGTGAACTGTCAAAGTCATAGGATGAAAAGTCAATGTCCCTCTAGAAAAGGAAGAATTCTGAAACTTGATTCTATCCATCTTGTAAATTCTCATTTTTAGATGTTTTTCTTATGCATTAGAAAAGCTTCATTCAGTAACTATATTGTATAGACCTCAGCTTATAATGCAATAATAAAATCTCCAGATATAAATTCACTGAAAATTGTACAAAAAGAGAGTTTAATATTTTCCCAAAATTTAAGGAATTCCTCTACATTTATCTGGTTATTAAGTTACTCTAAAGTATAGGAACCCAAACATTTGGCATACATTTATTGAATATATATTGAACATATAAACTTTGCAGGCACTATGGCAGGGCTGAGCACACAAAATTATACAAAATCTACTGCGTTGTGTTCTTTCAAGGAATGAGGAATTAACTGAGGCAACCCTCCAACAATGTTGGCAAGAATGTAAATTGGTGTACCTACTGTGGAAAATAGTATAGAATTTCCTAAAAATATTAAAAATAGAAATTCCATAAGATTCAATAATTCCACTACTGGGTATTTACCCGAGGAAAACTAAAAACCTAATTCCAAAAGATACATGTACCCCTATGTTTATCGCGGCATGGTTTATAATAGCCAATATATGGAAGCAGCCCAAGTAAACATTGGTAGATGAATAAAGAAGATATATATCTTATTATATATGTGTCAACAATACTCAAAGAGAGAGAGAGAGAGAGAAAGAGAGAGAGAGAGAGAGAGACAGGGAGGTGAAGAAATAGGAATTGAGTGAGAGCAAGAAAGAGAAAAAGGGAGAGAGAGAGAGAGTTTGTGTGTGTGTCTGTGTGTTTGTCTGATGTCCACCCTTAGGTAAATGTTTGAGGAGCAAATTGAAGTGTGTTAGGAAAAGGGGATTAGAAAATGGAATAGGTGAAATTTATAAAAATTTATTTTTCGAAGTTTTTAATTACAGGAAAACCTTGGATTGTGAATAACTTGTTCTGCCAGACAAGCAAACATTTATAATAAATTTTAAACTGATAAAAGACTGATGTCTTGCAATACGGAGTAGTATGTGATGCTGAATGTCACATGATCACAACCTAGCCAATGGTTCTTCTCTCTCTCTCTCTCTCTCTCTCTCTCTGCGGGATTATGGGCGATTGTCTCCCATGCTCAGATGCTTTGTCTCAGGCCACAGTGTTTGACACAAATCAGTGACTTTTCAGAACGCCGGAAGGTACCCACAACTGGTACTAGTGTATTTTTTGTCGCTTCCAAGCACCTCTGGACAGTCCTTTGCTTTTCCATCCAAGAGGAAGCTGAGGAATGCTTTGCTTCATGCTAGGTCAGGCTGCCTGCAGATATAGACCCTTTCCTCTGCTGCCTTATTGCCAGTTACATTACATGCAGTATGACAAGAGTTTATTAATACTGCACTGTAGTCAACATCCGTGTGAGCATATACAATAGCCCCCCATGCAGGGAAAGATTTCACTGAGCCAATAGATAGCAATGATTTTATTAGTGAGAGTGAAAATTGTCCTACACAATAATCGTCCTCTCTCTGGTCTCCCTCACACCAGCCACGAAGGTTTTCAAAGGGAAGCACAGGTTCATTTGTTTATTTTTCTTTATATTCTGTACTTTATTATTTTGTATTATATTACTGTATTATAATCACTTTTAGGTGAATATTTTTGGGTTGTGGAATGAATCATCTGAGTTTCCATTATTTCTTATGGGGAAATTCTCTTTGATATACAAGTTCTTTGGATTATAAGCGTGTTTCCAGAATGAATTATGCTCGCAGACCAAGCTTTTGCTTCATTTTGGGAGAGAGAGAGAAAGAGAGAGTGTGTTTGTGTGCCAGCAGGAGAGGTGCGGAGGGAGAGAGAAAGAGAGAGGGAGAATCCCAAGCAGGTTCTATGCTGTCAGCCCAGAGCCTGACAGAGGACTTGAACTCATGAACTGTGAGGTCATGACCTGAGTCAAAATCAAGAGTTGGCCACTTCACCAACTGAGCCACCCAGGTACCCCAATTTATAAAATTTATTACGTTGATCCTGCATGTTCTATGCTAGACTCAGTAATAATTCTTTTAAAGGGCCAGATAGTAAGTCTGAGTTTTTGTTTTAGCGGGCTGCAACTCTTCCTCTGCAACCCCAAAGCAGCTTGAAATAATATGTAGATGACCTTGGCTGTGTCTCCTGTGTAGGCAGCCTCTTCCCTCCCCAACTTATAGCAAGCACTGATATATGTTTTCCATCCTTACAGGTTTATCTTCTGCAGCATGCCATGTAAGTATGGAGTTTGGGGGTCCAATGATTCATTTCACTAAGACCTGTAAGATTCACATATTGTTATGCGAATAGATCATTTTTTCCTTTAAATTTAGGGTAGAATTCCATTGGCTGAGTGCATCACCTTTTATCCATTCATATGTAGAAATTAATCCTGAGTTTTCAGTTTCTGGTGATAATGATTAAACCACTGCACGTATACACAAGGTTTTGTGTGAATCAGTTTTCCTTTGACTTTAGTAAATACTTGGAAATAAATTTGCTTAGTCAGATGGGAAATACATGTTTAACTTCAAAATGACGCCTCAAAGTGTTTTACAAAGTAGCTGCATCATTTTGCATTTCCATAAGCAAAAAATGAGAATTTCTGTTGCCCTATTCCTTGTCATTTGCTGCGGTCAGTTTTTTTTTTTTTTTTTTCTCTTTCTTTCTTTCTTTCTTTCTTTCTTTCTTTCTTTCTTTTTCTTCTTTCTTTCCTTCTTTCTCCTTTCTTCTTTCTTTCTTTCTTTCTTTCTTTTCTTTCTTTCTTTTTCTTTCTCTTTCTTTCTTTTCTTTCTTTCTTTCTTTCTTTCTTTCTTTCTTTCTTTCTTTCTTTCTTCAGCTATTTGATAAATGTGTAGCAGGAGCACGTTGTGGTTTTGATTTGCATTTTCCTCAAGACTAATGATTTTGAGCAACTTTATACATGCTTAATGGCTAACCACTAACCGTTTCCCTTATTTGCCAAAGCGTTTGCTCATGTTTTTTGGCCATTTTTAAAACTGAGTCTGTTTTCTAATTGTTGTGCTTTAAAGTTTTAAATTATTAGAAGCTTAAAGATTTGGTGCTTTGATTTATAAAATTACAAGTAGAAGACACAAATAAATCAAGAGATAATTGAGTTTCTGTAAAGTGCTTTACACATACATTCACTGTACGTTATCTATTGTTATTGATGTTCCATTAGGGAACATGTTCCCATTTAGGGAAACATGATGTGCCTCTTTAGTATGTATGTATCTAAAAACCTCTTTTTAATAGATGCATGGTAGGAAGAACTATGAAATTTAAGTTTTAAAGAGCCAATCATAAATCATGAGTTTTTCTTAAGGCAAGTAAACTCAATAAGTACATGTAGTTTGATCATTCGCTTTTGAACAAAGAGGAAACAATGCTAAAAACATGTTGTTGGTGATTAAATTTCCTAAAATGTAATGTTGATTTTGGAGGACTAGGATTATAATTTTAACTATCAGAAAAGATATATTGAAAATAACCACTTTTGTGGTAGTCAGATACGCATTTTTCTTTTTCATGATCCACCTGGTAGAAATACAGAATTGCAAGATGGCTTTAATTATAAAGGCAACTGTACTTTTACCCTTGAAGAGCTGTTCCCTTAATATAGTATTCTCTTTGGCTCAAAACTAAAATTTTTATAATAAGAGATTTCCTTCTGTCCATTTGACTGCATCCTATCAATGGGGAAATGGGCAATTTGTTTTTCATGTGAGTATGATGATCTATCTTTAGTGCCCTGTTTTCTGCCCTGTGGAGATGAAGAAATGTTGTGGCTGAAGAATGATGGAGACTCTTTAAGCAGTGACCGACATTAACACTGGTTTCTCCTGTCTCCCCAACAATGCAGGAATAATAGAGTGGAATTGAATGGCCATACTTAACTCCAGGGTATAAGCTGTGGGATTGCTACACAAAGATCTGGGTCATTTATCTTCCTATGGTCTTCTCTATCAATCTGTAGTATTTTACGATGAGGATTTTATTCCAGTCTTCAAAAAAAAAATGTTTTAGAGATAAAATTGTATGAAATGTTTTGAGTCATTTACATATGGATAGAGGCTATAAAACTTAATTCCAAATACTTTCAAAAAGGACATAAGAATTCCCAGTAAGAGGGCAATTTAATACAAAGTCTACAAAATTAACTGAAGTTTTAAATCCTCATTTAAACTGGTAAAATAATGTAGATAAAAACTATTTTGAGAATGCACAGGTGTTCATTTATACTTTACTTCAGTTATGCCTTTTGTATTTTCCTCATTCATTCATGAATCCATGTATTTATTCCAAAATGTTTTTATTCCTTCATCTTAAAATGCCCATAATGGATGTTTTAAGAGCAATTAATTTTGTAGAAAAGTGAGCAGATTCAATGATCACATAAATGGATTATTTAATTCAATTAAAAAAAAAGTAACCTATTTTGCAGTCTATAAAAACTATATTTTTTGCAGTCTATAATACCTGAAATAAGTTGGGATTTTGAAAAATTCCAAATTGTTTTTAGAGTGAAAATAAATTTGATGCATTTGTCTACCCAAATTTTTTTTTTCTAAATATATTTAGGTTTTAAATCAGGTGGTTTTTCAAAGAAAATGTTAGCAACAAAAATACTTTAAAAATTCAATACTCACATTTGTGAGAACAAAGAAAAAACCTAAAGATATTAAATTATATGCCCCCAAAACTATATTAATATATGAAAATCCATGTTCAAACCTGTGTCAACTGGTCTCCAATTAAGTTACTCAGTGAATGCTCATTAGTATTAACATGCATTTTTAAAATTTTTCTCATAAACTTAAATTATTTCCTCTTATTTTAGATTATGGATATTCAAATTTTTGTTCATTTAATAATATAAAATATGTGTGTTTAAGTTAGAGGTGGGTTTACATAAGCTTAATTGACCCTGATATTAAAAATCAATTACCAAATTATTTGAAGGAAAATTTATTTAAAGAATTTATAAAAGCCTAAAGTACTTAAAATATTACAAAAGATCTGTAACTTGCCTTCATACATTCATTTCCCCCAAGAATTTTGCAAGCTATAAACAATTTAGAAGCAGTGTTTATAGAAAGGTAATTTACCTCATAGGAATTAATATTAATGATTAGCATTTATTTCATCTAAAATTATGTCTAATTAAAAAATTATCTGACTTACTAACAACATGTTAAATATTTTGCTTGATGTACATCACTAGGTCTTTGAGGCTGCAGAGTCATACAAATAAAATTATCTTTGTAATATTTTGTAAGGAGGGATGTTTCACAAGTTTTATTATCTTTGCTCCATTTTTGACATCAACATCCTAACTGTGATAATTAGACTATAAACATTAACCCCAGGTATGTTTATATGATCATACTCTCAAGGGTCTCAAATGTGATTTATTTGGTCATATTATGAAAACTTTAAAAAGAAACTGTTAAGTATACATCCTGTATAATAGCTCTTGGAAAACCGTTGATGTAGACATATAGAATCTATGTAGATATACAGAACATATATTTTTATTTACATACATATTCACATTACATATAAACATACACATATGTACAAATACACATTACATATATACATATAGCAGAATATATATTTTTATACATTTATATGTGTGTTTATACACACACAAGGGGGAAGAGAGAGAGAGAGAGGTTAAGCGACTCTAATGTACTATAGGTTTTTGGTTATGCTTGGCTAAATATGGAACTGATGAGGACCTTAACAGAATTTGCTGCAAGAGTCGTCATAATCTACACCCCTGCTTTTTCCTATTTGAATTCTGAAGCATTCAAGATAAACATAGAAGTAGGCATAGTGAAATAAGAATGTGAGCTTTTATAGCTCATGGATTTGTTAGCCTTGGTGCTTAGCAACAAGAACTTTTTCCACTGCTTCCCAGCATGCAGCAGCCATACTAAGTCAGTCACATATGGAGCAGGAACTTTATTGCTAAATTTACAACATGGCAGAAGGCAGATCAGGACTCAGGCTCACCTCAGGCTGAGCCATCTTAAAGAGAAAAATGAAAAGGGAGAGGGGGAATGAAAGGACATGAGCTACCCTAATCCATTTCCGTCTTCCAATGTTACCAGTCATGTGAGTCATCCACACCTCCCCTTTAAGGTAAAAGTGAACAGGGGACAGGAGTAATATGCTAATATATATGTTGATGTTTTTCTATATGGAGTGGGATGCATTCTTGTCAATCTAAATCCAAAGGAAACGCAAGGCAGGATGACTCTCAAAGAAAACTAGACATGTGGAGGTTCCAGAATTTTCAATTATTATTTTGTGAAGAAATTCCTTGTTCTCAGACACAGGGACTATGAACTAATTAAAAATTATTAAGGAAAAGGATATGAAAAACATGAGTATCGAGCAAGGGAACTGCTCCCATATGACACATTCCCATGTGAATCTATTATGATAATTGTAAGAATATTTTTATAGATTATGTCTTCCAGATGTTTAGCATCTGAAGCTCCTCTTATGGGACTCAATTTTGAGATATGACCTCAAGTCATTTTATTTACATTTTCTTCCTCATGGGACACAACTATTTTTTCTTTTGAAAGGAGGAAAACTGATACAATGGCAAGAATAAATTCTCAAAGTTACTAACTAGCAGTAACCAATGAATATTGACTTGAATACTTTGATATAGATAATAATAATTTAATATGCAAACTAATTATATTAAAGTTAATGTCTTTATGCCCTCATAAATTAACATTCTAAATATTCTTCTAAGAATCTATTTTATTTCATATATTCTCCAACTTCCGATTTTCCTTAACTTTTCAGAAGACATTAAATTCATCACATTAATAAAGAGAAGCAGGGGCATCTGGGTGGCTCAGTCAGTTGAGCGTCCGACTCTGGCTCAGGTCACGGTCTTGCAGTTCGTGAGTTCGGGCCCTGCCTCGGGCTCTGTGCTAACAAATAGCTCAGAGCCTGGAGCCTCCTTCAGATTCTGTGTGTGTGTCTCTCTCTCCCACTCCCCTGCTCATGCTCTGCCTCTCTGTCTCTCAAAAATAAATAAATGTTATTTTTTTTAAATAAAGAGAAGCAAAAATATGTTTTAGCTAATCAAATTAAACATACGTTGGATGAGTAGAGTTTTGTTGAACATCTTTTGATAATGGAACTCATGTTTAGGCATAAATGTTCTTATGTAATGTCTTCTGGATAGGGATTTTTTTTAAACAAAATGGAATATTTGGGGTAAATCGTCCCAAGGATACCAATTATTAAAAAGTACACAAGTATGAAATAGTTTTGGTGAGTCACATAATCTGATAACTGTTTTAGGAGGCTTGTGAAAGCAGTTATCAGGATGAGAGGCATTTTGACTGCTGAAGAGACTACAGAAACATTAAAGTACATATCCCACCATCAAAGATTTATGAGTAAGAGATTTATATTCATTTTGTTTTAATTAGAGCAAACAATTTGCCTGTGGGGTATCTACACTTAGAATGAGTTTGACATCACAGCACAGTTTATATTCTCTAAGGAAAAATTAAAGAACACAAAAGGATTTTTTTGTTTTTCTGAGGCTCTGAATCACAAACAAAACAGCCCAATTTACTTTGGATTCTCAGTGGTATATTCATGTTTTCAGGGCCTCCCATACCTCACCATTTCTGCATTCTAAGAAGAAAAGATTAGGGTTCAAAAGTTCACATTTGTACTACTTTTGCAATTTTTCTTTACATCTGTAGGTCTGAAACTCATTGAAAAGAAAAATTTACTAAAAAACAAGTTTACAGTTGCTGCCTGCTGAAATGAACTGCTAAATGGAACGCACTAAGATGTGGAGCATAATTGCACAAAGTAAAGACTCATCAAACACATCAGATCTTTGCTAAATTTACTTATTAACTGGCTGTCCTGGACAGTGATTTTTGTTTTCAGTTCTTTAAAAACCACAACAGCTTTTGGATATAAGAACATTTACTCCTTCCTATATAAACCAAAAGGAAATTATATACATTATATATTTTTGTGTATAAATATATATAATGTATTTTGTCCATGAATATCGTAAATGAACCTATTTGTATTTTTCATATAGTCAATATTGAATTATTTTAGGATAAATAAATCTTTTCTTGAGTTTTTAATCTCAGTCATTATTTATAAGAATGATAAAAGTTGGATGACAGTAACTTCAAAATTAAACAATTATAGAATAAGATGCATTATAACTTTTGCTCAAACATTGAAAAAAAAATACCATTGATTATAATCAAAACCATTACCTGTCACTGGCATGTTCTTCTCCAAGGTCATTACCAGATACAAAATGTAGGCATAAGGAACCTAAATGTATCCTCTTTTGTGCCATTGACATGTTCCCTAATTTCACTTAAACAATTTTTATGGTGAAATTATGTTAGTGTCCCACCAGAGGTAGGATGTCCACTAACATATTTTCCCATGTTTTTGTTTTGGGGGTTTTTTTGCTTTGTTTTTACTCTTAAACTTACTCTTAAAAACTTTGTGTTTACTCTCAAACCCTTATCTGGTTTTACCTAAGTCTTCTCTAGAGGCCAAGTTAGAGCATACGGCTTACAGCAGTGTTCACCTAAAGTAATTTATCAGAAGATTTATCAGAAAATATCCAAAAATAAATAGTTATATTTACATCTATATGTTTATATATGAGAGAGAGAGTAAAGAATGGACTTGAAAAAAATAAACTTTCACTTAAGAACATGGCAAGGTCTGCAACCTTGCCATTTTTAAATATGTAACCTTGGGCATTCCAGTTATGAAGCTTAGTTTCCTGGTTGACTTATCTGCAAAATGAAGATGACAATAGTAACTGTCTCATAAATTATTTTTCTGAAGATGTAAAACACTGGAAACATTGCCTGCCATGAGTAAATATGATGTGCATTAGTTTTCGTCTATTATTATTTATTCTCATTTTTCTTGCTTTAAATTATTTAATGGTGTCTCATTTTCTTTGTAACATTATAAAGGTATACATTCGGATATGATCCACAACATATGTTGATGCAAATATCTATACATTCAACCTCTCATTTTATCACTTGGGTGTCTCCATTGTTTTCTGTACTTGAGAGCTTAAGTTAGGTTACATCTTATTTTATTTGGCTATGGAACAGTCTCCTGCCTTATTTCCTAGACACTATCATTTATTCACTCTCATCTCACCTTCATGATAGTGCCTGCATATTTTGCAGAAGAATAAATTTAACTCGGCAACTTTCTTGCTCAAAATAATTCATTGAATTATCAGGTTAAATTTAAAATTTAGTAATGACATACAGGTTTTCAGACTCTTATCTAATGAATGTTCTTAGATATATCCCCTAGAGCAATGCTGGATTTTTCACCAGAGTGTATTATACCCCTCAGTCTTTGTTTCTACAGCTCTGTAAATATTTCTTAATTTTTTTAATGTTTATGTATTTTTGAGATGGAGAAAGAATGTGACAGTTATTTGAGAAGATCAAGAAAATAAACTTCTGATCATATTGTTCAGAAAATAGACTTGTGTCACCAATGTGGAGACTTACAGAAATATCCTTGCCACATATTATTCTGAAAGTCAAATGATAATATGGAAATATAAACAATTTTATATCAATAAATTTTAAATTAGAAAATGAAAAAAAAAATCCCTTGAAATACATAACCTATCAAATCCCAGGAAAAAAAAAGGGTATAACATGAATAGTCCTATAATTATTAAAAAAATAGAATTTTTAAATTAAAAATGTCCTACGAGAAATTATAGGCCCATAGAATGAAATCTACTAAACCCTTAAGTAAGAAATATTACCAGTTTAAAAAAAAATCTTTCAAAAAATTTAAGTGGCATTGCTTCTCAACTCAGTATAGGAGGTTACCATTCTTCTGATACTAAAACCAGAGAAAGATGCCTCAAGGAATAAAAAAAAATCCCTTATTAATATAAACACACAAAAAAATTTAAACAAATCTTTAGCAAATAGAATTGAATCGCATGAAAAGAATAACATCATAATCAAATGGGGTTTATCCCAGGAATACAAGATTGGAAGATCAATGTAATTCACCAGATTAAAACACTAAAGGAAAAATCACATAATCATCTCTCAAGAAAATAATTGACAAAATTAAATTTTCTGATTCTTCAAAATCTCAGCGAATGAGAAATAGATAGTCTTCAATATACTTAAAGTCTTTGAAAAATCAATAGCCAACATCATGGTTAATGGGGAAAAACTGAATTATTTCCATCTAGGATGAAAAATAAGACAAGGACATCTGTTCTCATTACTTCTGTCGAGTATTGTATTAGAAGTTCTAGCCAGCACAATCAGCCAAGAAAAAAAAAATAAATTATTTCCCTAGGAAACATTCACATCTCTCACTTGCCCTTCTATTTGAATGTTGAACTCGATCATTTATTCAGTTCTCTTTCATACAACCATGTTCCTGGGAATGACTTGAACTCACTTTCATTTCCAGAGAAGGACTTTTATCTGAAGTAATCCCATGATTCTTGCCTTATTCTTAATTGGTTTATAAGTAGATATGTAACCCACCTTTGGCAAATAGGACATCAGTGTGACACTAGCCCAGAAGTTGCTAGAAGGAAAAGGAGACTGTCTTTCTTTAGAAAATCTACAGTAAGGGAAACTCTTTTCTTGTGTCTGAACACCTGAAGGAGCCAGAGTCACCCTCTAACAGCTTGAGGACAGAGCCACCACTGACACAGAGATTTACCTTGCAATTTTCAGTTGGCAAATCATCCAATTCTGAAGTTTTCTCTTCCTAGGTTACCTATTTTCTCCAATAATATACGTTTTTATATTATAAAGCCACTTTGAATGCATGCAATGGCTTCTTGCTACTCAATAGTATTCTCATACAGATTTTGGCACCAGAAAATGGGGAATGGTAAGAGATGTTGAAATGTGAAATTCAGAAAGTGGAGACTTAGGCCATGGAAAGTTAAGATGCTATGTTTTCTGTCCAATAACTTGGTGGCACTTGTTTTGCACATACTAGAGTTTGTCCCTAGACACAGAGCAATGGGTGGGTCACTAAAGTTGCACAGCTCGTCTTTCATATGGCCACAGAAGATAATGACAGTGAAGGAAGACCTTTCCCAGAAGGCTGAACCAATGAGCATGTTGGACAATTTGATACACCATGTGTTTTGCCCCATTTGTCATTCTAATATGTTTTTATTGTAATTATTCTCTCTTTATAACTTAAAATATTGTTGGTAGATAAGTGTTTCTAACATAGTCTATCATGTCTTTTGCCCTCTCAACGTCATATTTAGATGATGCCTAGACATTTAGGTTTCTGTCAATTCCCAGGGTTCTAGCAACATATGAATAAATTCAACACTGATATTAATAAACAGAGGAAAAATTAAACTGGGTCCAAAGATATAGCTACCCCAAAGGATCAATTGCTCATAATTCCTGCCCCACCATAAAACTGCTTATGAAAAAACTCACATAATCATATTTATATTAGATATTGTCTGCAAATTTTCCTGACAATGTTTGATAAACACACATACTAATGGTGATAAAACAAATCACTCTAACCTTTTCTGAAGGCATTTGGCAAAATGTAATAAAAGTCTAAGAATGTCACTCAATAAATTTTTACTCTAGAAATCTTTCCTGAGGAAATCATTTCAACTAAAAACAAGTATTTCTGCCAAAATATTCATCACATAATTAGTTGTAATAGTGCAAACTTACAAAAATCATAATCATTTATAATAGACTGTTGCTGAAAAGACAGATCCATAAAAATAATGTTTTCTAACTTAAAAAATGTGTTTAAAGTTAATTTATTTAGCTTGGGGATATACTTAGAGTGTAGAGTTTAGTAAGAAACATAAGACAAGTAGTTTACACAGATTTATCTGTTATTCTTAATATATAGAAAGATGTGTATAATGCTGATAATTGTTTTTGGATAATGGAATTATAGATTTTTTCAATTTTTTTCCAAATTCTATACTCCTTTTTCACAATGAGAAAATTTTTCATTATGGAAATACAATACACATAGTATTATTATAATGAACTTGACTAGGAGTCATAGACAACAAAATTATGGAAATCAGATTTCTCACCATTGTATGTTGAATTACGTTAAGCACGGCATCTTAAGATTCATAAGGTAAAAAAATAATGCATTAAAATGTTTTACTTCTATCCCTCACCTCTAATATTTGAATTCTCATTTTATATGAAATATAATTTTACCTGTTGCATATTGTGAGATATTAGTTATTCTAATGGATCCCAAGTGAATTTCTGGTTGTGACGAAAAATTGATTGTTATTCATTTGATATATTATCAGAAGGATATGAAAGGTTAAAAGTGAGAAAATGTCTGTGTTTTTTAATATTAGTTATCTTTAGATCTTCAAATAACAGAAAATGCAAAATGCGGCTAGTGTATTTATGATTAAATTACATTCACAGGCACTTTAACAGACAGCATGAAACTTAGGCTATTCAAAATCCCAAGCAGAGTTTGTTTGATTATATTTAAATTTTTATTTTAACTTATAAATTGTATAACCTAGTCT
The DNA here is from genome assembly GCF_016509475.1 of Prionailurus bengalensis. Classification (NCBI taxonomy): domain Eukaryota; kingdom Metazoa; phylum Chordata; class Mammalia; order Carnivora; family Felidae; genus Prionailurus; species Prionailurus bengalensis. The sequence continues at coordinate 225,687,717 of NC_057343.1, forward strand.
TCAGTTCCTATATGGGTCACTCTCCTCGGGCACCCGCCTCACTAACCAAGGTTGGCATCAATTTTTTCACCCAGCCAAGATTTTAGTTTCAAAAGTTGTTTTGATAAACACTTTCCACAGATCCATTGAATTAAATCACATTAGGGAAACATGGTCCGAGTTAGATTTGGCTTGTCTACGTAGCACTTAAAACCAATCCAAAGGGAATCCAAAGCCCCTGCATATGGCTCAAGTACAGTCAAGAACCAAGGCTGCATGTAAATGAGAACGCATAGGTAGCTGGGCCATCTGTCTGCAAAGTCCTTCCTGATTTGCTTGTCGAGAATGTTACAGGTTTAGTTAAAGCAGGCAGGCACCAGGGGGAAAACCGAAGAAGACAGCTGCCTTCTCTCTGTAACAGAACAAGGCAACACTCACTAATAGGAGTTGGGACCTGTCTAACCTAATCACAGAAATCTCAAATGGTTTCTCAGCAGTCTATCCATCTATCACTGACATGGCTGAATCCTTAAAAATTGTGTGTATGCATGAGTAATAACTATTCCTTTTACTCTATTCAAATGAGAGTTTTTGCCTTTTATAGATCACAGACAACTTCCACAATAAATAAATAAATAAATAAATAAATAAATAGAAATCTCAAGTGCGTTTGGCTTTGGATTACAACAGTAAAATATTACACAGCACATGTGGTATAGTTTTTGTTTTAATATAAATATATTAGGGATGTCCTATTTCTATGAGAGATTGAAGTCACTTTAAATTTAGTGTAAATAATTAGACTATATATCATGATAAGGTAAATCAGTTTACATCCCGAGATGGTTGAGGAAGTGAATCCATCGCCTCAGCCATAGAGACAGGTTATATATGTTATTAATTATGTTAAAAGACTTCCATCATGTTAATATAAAACGTCATGCTACCTTTATTTCTTACTCAGGCTATTGAGTATGCTGCCTGTGTGTGAGCTAATTGAGAGCTGTTTCTCTCACTGTTGAGCAAGACTTCTGTTAAATGGCAAGCATCCACTCTTTTCTTTTCTTTTTTTTTTACTTTTATTTATTTTTGAGACAGAGAGAGACAGAGCATGAACAGGGGAGGGTCAGAGAGAGAAGGAGACACAGAATCTGAAACAGGCTCCAGGCTGTCAGCACAGAGCCCGACGCAGGGCTCGAACTCACGGACCGCGAGATCATGACCTGAGCCGAAATAGGCTGCTTAACCGACTGAGCCACCAAGGCGCCCCACCTCCACTCTTTTCAATAATCTTTTCATTGGTTATGTCACTTATAAAAGTATAGGTACTTAAATTGGTTCTCTTAATACCAGTTGTCAACCCAAATAAAAGCATTCCACAAATAAAAAGGAAAATTACTTAACATAATATCTCGTCTGTAACATGGGGGAAACAGTACCAATATAGCAGTGTCATTAGTATTAAATAAATGATAGTAAAGTTTCTGGCATATAGGAAGTTGTTGGTAAATGGCATATTCATAAATAAATTTTCATATTCATAAAATAATTCACAAATTCATAAAATAAATTTTTGAGTTCTATGCTATATGTACAGTTACATTCTGAGTGGTTAATATTACTAACAAATAAACATATCTATATGTATGAACTGTTTTCCTAGTATATCAATCAGTTTGCTGAAAGGAAGTCCAAAATATGCCATAGGTAGAATAACGTATTATCATGGATTGTTCAGAGGGCAATGTGTCTAGTACATAAAATGTAGTTGATTCATGTGATCTATGTTAATCCCTGTTAAATTCTATTTTAAGCATAGCAATTTTAAAAATATTATTAAAAACAACTTTATTCTGGGGCACCTGGGTGGCTCAGTTGGATAAGTGTCCAACTTCGGCTCAGGTCATGATCTCGCGGTCTGTGAGTTCGAGCCCCACATCGGGCTCTGTGCTGACAGCTCAGAGCCTGGAGCCTGTTTCTGATTCTGTGTCTCCCTCTCTCGACCCTTCCCCGTTCATGCTCTGTCTCTCTCTGTCTCAAAAATAAATAGATGTTAAAAAAATTAAAAAAAAAAACTTTATTGAAATATGCTTCTGTGTATATGTTTAAATGAAGTAGTAATTTATACTTAACTTGAAAACATATGTATTTTACTCAGAGATAAAATACTGGGTTTCCCTCATAGCGTGATGTGAAGGATTCCAGAAAATCTACCCCAAATCAACTCCTGTCTGTATTATTAGAAAAACTCCTATCTTGATTAATTTGTACACCCATTATACTGTCTTTTTTTAAAGTTTATTTAAGTGAGACAGAGAGAGCATGAGCAGGGGAGGGGCAAAGGGAGAGGCAGAGAAAGATTCTCAAGCAGACTCTGGACTAACAGTGCTCAATCTCACCACCGTGAGATCATGACCCAAACTGAAACCAAGAGGCTGATGCTTAACTGAGTGAGCCACTGAGGCACTCCTATTTTACTGTCTTTTTAAAAGAATAAACAACTCTCCTCTGTTAAGTTATTTAGTTGTCCCAGTTTACTCCCTACTTAGTATTTATTTACTGCTTTATTCGTTCCCCGTAAGTTTCTGATTTTGTTCTTTTGTCCACCTTCCAACACAGAAGGTGATCCCCTATCAGGCTCCAGGAACATATACTGACTGGTCTATGACCATCATGGCACTCTCATATCTATTATCATTTGTAGAATTTGGGGGGGGGGGAGGGGTGGGAAGCATGACTGATTCTGATTAATGAGATATGACACACAGGTTTCTGTATGCTTTTTCTGAGAAATGTGTCCTTTATCTTATCCTCTGAAACAAATCCAAGAATAAAGAACCCTTCTTCTTTACGTAGATATTGTTTACCCTGAATATAAAATCTGGAAAGACTTTAAGAAATGTATTTTGCTCTAGGTTGAAGCTACAATATAAAAGACAACAGAAACAAGCAAGAAGTTGAACCTGAGGATATTTGGAGCTTACCTGATATCTGGGGATCCTATTACTTGAAATAATATAGATCCTTATATTATAAGCAACTTTGAGCAGTCTTCTTTTATTTACTGCCAAGATCATCCCAACTGCTAATTGTCACCCAAGAGAAAATCAGGTTTATCATTTCCTTTCAAGAATAGGACAGTATTGGCATTGAGGAAATTGGAAACTGAGAAGTGGTAGATTAAAAAGGATATATGGCAGCAGCAAAGAAATATCAAACCACATCCTTCACAATTTCCTGTAACACATGCCTAGGAACCGACACTGAATTTCAAACAGGTTGTTCTCAGAGCTAACATCAAAGCACAGGTATTCCTCTGAACCTTTATCTTAATAGGATTTATAAAGTTAAATCAAAATTTAAAATTTTTCTAACACTAATCTAATAATCTCATTTGCATAGGTCTAAATTTGCATGTGTTAGAATTTAAATGTAGATTTTAAACTTTTACATCTTCTTAAAGACTATCACAGTGTCTTAGGGAACATATTGCAGAACAAAATTGCTTATATAAAGTCCTTAAAATCAAATTATCTACCCTGCTAATGATCAGATTTCTACCCTAAATGTTGGACGCATTCAGCCCCTGATTTTACATTTATATATATTTCTTTCATTCCTACAATATCAGGTTTCATATCTGCAATTTCCAGGGGAAAAAATATGATTAAAATCAGGTTAGAAACAAAAGTAGAACTCTGTGAAATCACTCTATTTTAAGATTTCAGAGGGTCTACATTAATGTCACTTTTTCACTTAAATTTACAGATTTCCTAAGAACCTTGTAGCAAGCACTGTAGATTGGTTACCCCAAACTGACTCATAACCCCTTCCTCTACTGAAAAGATGGTAACCCTTCCTCTACTCCATGGAGCTTCTTGTGCAATTGCATTAATGCCTAACAATAAAGTATTTAAGGAGTTTATATTTGGATCTTCTTGAGTATTAAAGACCTAGGGTTTTGACATTTGCCCTTCTCTTTTTTTCTCTCCCTTCTATCTGCTTGGAACATAGACTGAGAGCCTTTGCCAAAGACTAAAGATTTTAAAATTGATTTTTTCCAGCTGCTATAATGTATACTTTGTACTTCAAATTATTTTTTTTTTACATTTTATTATTTTTAAGAGAGAGAGAGAGAGAGAGAGAGAGAGAGAGACAGAGTGCAAGTGGGGGAGGGGCAGAGAGTGAAGGAGACACAGAATCCGAAGCAGGCTCCAGGCTCTGAGCTGTCAGCACAGAGCCCAACACAGGGCTGGAACCTATGAGCCATGAGATCATGACCTGAGCCGAAGTCACATGCTCAACCGACTGAGACACCCAAGCACCCCTATACTTCAAATTTAATGTATATGTTTTTTTTTTTAATTACACAAGAGTTTCTGACTATAATGTAATTGATTGGCAAACATTTGTTTACAGAAATATAAAAAGATACCCATCCCTACTTAGGATACAGAATGTTTCCTCCCTAATTGTTCCTACCCCATTGCTCTCACACACACACACACACACACACACACACTGATAGCAGGAAAAATGTCAATTTTATTATGATAGGATTGAGATGGGATGATGTATCTCAGTACGGTGTCCACATGGAATTTCTATGTCCAAATGGGATCTCAGAATAAGACTTACTATTTCAGTCACATATTCTGCTACTCACAAACAAGATTCCCCTTATGAATGAAGTGTCCAGCCAGGGAAGACAGAAGCCATGATGAAGACAATAAAACTGCTCTCCCTGGGAATGGGTTTGCTCCTAAAAGGGAACAGGCATGGCGAATCTCCCATGCCCTGTCAGTCTTTCTGGCGAGACTAAATATACCAAGGTCACGAGGCCTTCACTCTCAGACTGGCAGATTGAGCAGGGGGACAGTAAAGTCAGAGGCTACTTAGAGAAAATCTTTTGTATTAGAAACCAGGAAGGTGTTTTATCTTTCATCTATAAAGATAGTATTAATCATATGTATTTAAATGTTATATATTCTATCACTTTAAAACGGATTTTAGGGGCGCCTGGGTGGCTCAGTTGGTTAAGTGTCCAATTCTGGCTCAGGTCATGATCTCGCAGTCTGTGAGTTCAAGCCCCGCATCGGGCTCTGTGCTGACAGCTTGGAGCCTGGAGCCTGCTTAGGATTCTGTGTCTCCCTCTCTCTCTCTGCCCCTGTCCTGCTCAGTCTGTCTCTGTCTCTCAAAAAGTGAATAAACATTAAAAAAATTAAAAAAAAAAACTAATTTTAAACATGAATTTGATGCTCTTTCTTTAAACCATATTTAATTTACAAAAAAATATTTATTTTGTTCCCTGCTTATACTTAACAAATACATTTCCTCTCTCATTACAAAATGTACACTGGTGAGTCGTAGCTGTGATTACTGATGTTAATTAACTGCCTAACATTCAAATTATAAGAATACTTAAAATAGATGACTGCAAGTAAAAAGGCATGCATATGACCCAAACTGAGAAGAATGTGCCCTTTGACAGCAGGACATAGCAATAGAAATGGGACAAATCCCTAAATTCAACATAATTATATAATAATATATAGTGTATATTTTCTTTTTAATTCAAGTTAGTTAACATGCAGTGTAGTCTTGGCTTCAGAAATAGAACCCAGTGATGCATCTCTTACATACGGCACCCAGTGCTCATCCCCAAAAGTGCCCTCTCCAGTGTCCACCACCCACTTAACCCATCCCCCCACCACTTCCCCTCCGGCGCCCCTCGGTTTGTTCTCTATATTTGAGAGTCTCTTAGTAGTTTGCCTCCCTGTTTTTCTATCATTTTTCGTTCCCTTCCCCCATGTCATCTGTTGGGTTTCTCAAATTCCACATGAGTGAAATCTTAGATCTCTCTCTGACTGTTTTCACTTAGCATAATACCCTCTAGTTCCACCCATGTCATTGAAAACGGCCATTCTTTTTCATCGCCAAGTAGTATTCCATTGTGTGTGTGTATGCGTGTGTGTGTGTTTCCGTGTCTGTGTGTGTATATATACCACATCCTCTTTATTCATTCATCAGGCAAAGGACAATTGGGCAATTTTCAAAATCTGGCTATTGATAGTGCTGTTATAAACATTGGGGTGCATGTGCCTCTTTGAATCAGCATCTTTGTATCCTTTGGAGAAATACCTAGTAGTGCACATGCAGGGTCATAGGGTAGTTCTATTTTTAATTTTTTGAGGAACTTTTGTACTGTTTTCCAGAATGGCCACACCAGTTTGAATTCCCACCAACAGTGAAAAGTGTTCTGCTCTCTCTGCATCCTCACCAACGTCTGCTGTTCCCTGAGTCTTTATTTTAGCCGTTATGAAAAGTGTGAGGTGCTATCTCATTGTGGTTTTGATTTGGATTTCCCTGCTGACGAGTGATGCTGAACATATTTTCAAGTGCCTGTTTGCCACCTGGATGTCTTCTTTGGAAAAACGGCTATTCATGTCTTCTGCCCGTTTTTCAATGGACTGTTTTTTGGATGTTGAGTTTGGCAATTTACTTACAGATTTCGGATACTAACCTTTTATCCTATATGTCATTGGCAAATATTGTCTCCTTTTCTGTCTCTGGAACCCTCGACTTTTCATGAAACTTAAAAAAATATTTTTGAAGATCTCATGTAAAGGATACATGCCAAATAACTGAAGTGGTATTTGTAATGATCCACAGAAGACACTTGGCCTCCTAGCCACCTCAATACTTCCTAGTAAGAGTCCGTACATGTCTTATAGGTGTCCTCAATGGGGCTGTAACCCAGCTCCTTACATGAGTTCCCTGTATGCTCCATCATGGGCTGGGAGCAGCCAGTGAACATCCTGGCTTCCACAAAACCATGTTGAATTCAGAGCACAGACCTGACTCAGAACTCTGTGAGGCACATTCTCGTCTCTCACATGTATCAATAAAGAAAAGATATAGCACTGATATATAACGGAAAACGTATTAAGAGATAATTTAAGAAATATGTTTTTTTCAAATTAGAATAGGAAGTATATCTTTAAAGCAGACATGAAAACAAAGGCAAAAAAGTCAATTGATACGTGGACCACACGAAAATGTAAACTTTCATAAAGTCAGAAACAACATTAACCTTCAAGAAAAAGTACATACCAGGGTAAAATAGTTGGAATTTATGTACTATAAAAATATCAATATTTAAAATTCATGCAGAATTCCCCAAGTCAATAAGAAATCACAGTATCATAAAAATGGGTGAAGTATTAGAATATGAAAATCTAAAGATATTTTTCAGTCATCAGATAGTCTTTTGTAGTAAACCACAGCTTGCCTTGGAGCATCCAGAGAAGCCTAAAGTAATTTATTAAAGGCACCAAAAAGCTCTGGATGCAGTCCAGATACACAAACAGGAAGATTTTCCCTCTCAAGATATTTGGAAAATTCTGAAACTGTTGGACGGTTGGTCAGTCACAGAGCTAAGCTAAAACCTCTGAAGGGCAGACTAGACAGGCCTCCAGTTTCTCTCCAGGGAGGAGATAAAAACCTGCCAGACTCACTGGCAAGAACAAAGCTGGTTCACTGACACTGGGATCCAGTCCCCTTTCAAAGGGAGAGAGTGAGGACGGAGGGCCTTCATCCTTATTCACATGTTCAGAAATGGCACATGAACCCTTGCTCATGGACATTTGCTTCCAATTTCTGTGGAAGAGAATAGTTTATATTGGATAAGTAACAGTCCCCCCCCTTGCTCTCTTCTATCATATTCTTTTGCAGTCTGACAATATCCAACATTTTCCTTGTTGAAAAATGAATTTTCCATTTTATGGTTCATAGACATAACGTAGTATTCTCAAGTGAAAATAAAAAATCAAACAAATCCGTTTGACCCTTTTAAGACTTGTAAGGGTCCTTATTATGAAATATTTAGATAGCGGGAGACAAAATGCCCTTTTATCATTATAAATGGCACTGTGTATTTTTGCATACATCCTTTACGATAGTTCCATAGTTTTCCATGAATTAAAGATAACAACAGTTTGAAATCGTTTTCTTTTTCAGCACTCACGAAAATAAGTTTTTCTAAAAAGTAGAAATGATAAAGTAAAAGAACAATACTAATCCTCTATATATTTTACGACTTTTGCCATATTTGCATGTGTTTGAGCAATTTTTTTTGTTTTAGCAATTTTGCAGCCTCTCTACTTTGATCCATAATGACCGAGCAAACTCTTTTGAGAACTTTATCCCTATTGCTGTTAAGTCATGGAAGAAATAATTTTCACGTTTTTTTTTTTTTTTCTCCACCTCTGCTCAGATCCAAACATCAGGGATCAAAACCAAAATAAGCTCAAGTGAAAGGCATGTGTGCACACACAAATACACACAATGAGAGGTGTTTTATTACCTGGGGACATAAAAGTTAGAGCCAAGAAGATGGAATGAATGTAAGTCAATAACTTGAATATCCAGCTTACTGACAAACTCTCAAGGAAGCTGTCGATCCATGATTGATGAGGAAGGATATTTTGGATTCACTAGCTCTCTAAGAAAAATGTCCTTGAGGTATTCTAGTTGAAAGATCCATGATGTCAAATTCCCCACCAAGTAATGACTACATTACTTGAAGGAATTTGCAGCATACTTCAATTTCAAATTCATGCAATGAATGTAGAGAACTTATGATAGCTTGGCTTTTCAGAAAATAATTTTTTATACAGTTTCCTAATTTATGTTATATTAATTGCTACGAGTATTCATTTTCCCTTCCATTTTTCCTGTGTTTTATTTATCTATGACTTCCAATTCACACATGAACTTACCTAAAAACCAGAGATGTTCTTTTTAATAGAATACTGATCAATATTTTCATTCTCATTTGATGGATGGTTATCCTAGAAAACAGGTTAGTCTGATTTACTGAATAAAATGATCATTACGATCATGATGATAAAAGCGACCAACAGCTGTGAAAAACTTGCTCTGTAACTTGGCTTCTCCTAATGTGATTACCCGCTATTGGTTATATAAATTATCTCATAACTTTCATTTTACCAATATGGAAAATAAATCAGTACAAGAATTTAAACAGCATAATTGAGATGACATGGCTAATAACAAGCAGCGATGACATTTGACCCAGAAGTCCCATTAGAAAGGCTATGCTTCTGCTATTCTAATACTGTTTCCTAAATTTAAGCTAGCCAAACAACAAGTTGAATTATGTAAATATGTATATTACTGTAAAACATTATAAAGGTAAAAATTAGACAAATGAATCCTTCACCCATGTTTTGTAATATTTTCACTGGCATTTGAAGCAGGATCAAGTTCTACAAAAAACACTTATTAAAGAAACTTTTATAATTTTGGAAGAAAACTAATATTTTTTTGGAAAACATTCTATTTTATACAAGGAGTTCATTTAATATTATTTTCAATTAAATTCTATTTCCTTTCATCTATGTTCTTTTATTTCCAAGTCTAAAAGAAAATTAATAGTTTCAATGCCCATTTGATAACTGCTTACTGATCCTGGGTCAGTATCTCTACTTGGCTTTATGATTTTCCATATGAGACCCAAATCCCTGGTAGACTAATTTAAACAGATACATGCAAAATATTAATTAAGTTTACTAGTGAAGGCAAACATGGCAAAGATCCTCTGTTGCAAAAGACCAGCTTTTCTGCTTTGGACAAGTCTTTGCTTTCTTGTAATATGGTCTCTTCATCATAGTTTTCTTAACCCCCAAAGAGAAATTAATTATTCCTAGGCTTCCTCAACATATTTCCTCTTTACCTGATTAAGACTAATTATTACCTAGACACTGATCTGATTACAGAAAATTATTCTTTAGAGAACTGGAAATTGAGGTAGGAAGCTTTATAAAGAGTTCTGCCATATAAAATACTACACTTGAATAAATAAAGAATACTAAAGGGGCTATCCATACCCATAAAAAGCAAACAAAAATATGCTGTTTTTGTACAGGCACCTTTTTCATAGTCAACTGATGATATAGAAGCAACAATTACTTGAATTTTAATATAATAATAAATTATAACTTTTGTAATGAAAGATGAGTGACACATTTTAAACTTAAAGTGTCTTATATGTTCTTTTATATTTGATGGTTAGGACTTGACTTGCTATATCAAATTCTTATAGCATTCTTGGTTTTAACTGTAGTTTTTTAAATGTATATTTTATGACCTATGGATTATTACCAGATGATTCTCTTTCTTAGCGGAATGGGGTTTCTTTCTTGCTTTCTTTCCTTCTGCCATTTAAAAAATCTTCATCCATCATTTCTCCTTTCTTTTTCTTACTTTTTTCCCTCCTCCCTCCCTTTCATTTTTTTCTTACTTTACTTTTTTTCTTTTTCTTTTGCATTCTTTTTTTATTAATTTAGCTTGATAATGAATAAATCTTAAAATTCTATACTAAATATAATTTAATATGACAAATCAGATGAAAGAATGTGATTTGCCATATTAGAATATGAAAGAAGAATATGAAAGAAGAAGTTAATGTATGTTACAATCTCAAGACATGAAAATATTACTCTGTCCACATAAGAAAAACAATATGAAATCATTCTATCCTTAGAAATGCTCATATGTGTATTACATTTTAAAAATACCTTAAAAATGCTACAAAATTCTGAAATTATAATAAAATAATCATATTATTTATTCTTACAAATAACCTTAAACTTTAATTTGGTTTAGAACTTTATGTATTTTATTTCCCTTGAGAAAGTGTTTTTTCTTTGTGCCATTTTGAGCTTATGTTTTTATTAATATTATTTTTAAAAAGCTTAGTATGATTTCACTTGAAAATACCTCTAGAACCATGGCTGAATTGTTTTATAGAATTTTTTTCTTCATTGTATTAGATGTACTAGCCAAAGTTGGAACTACAATGACTTACTTTTAATGAGAAAAATATTATTAACCACTCCAAAATAAATAGCATGAAGAAAAAAGAATGAGTCATATCTATAAATGCAAGTAAATCAAAATCAATGTTTATATTGGGGCACCCCAGTGGCTCAATCTGTTAAGCATCCAACTTCGACTCAGGTCATGATCTCACATTTCATGAGTTTGAGTATCCCATCGGCTCTGTGCTGACAGCTCAGAGACTGGAGCTTATTTCAGATTCTTGTCCTCTCTCTCTGCCCTTCCCCCACTCACACTCTGTCTCTCAAAAATAAATAAACATTAAAAAAAATAAACGATGCTTATAGTGAAAGGAAAAAAATGAAGATATAAGGAGTTTAAATGAGTTCTATTCTTTAAAATATGAATTTTTCCACATCAGTGATATTTCTTGAATCATTCCAATAATGGCTAATTTTTAACTTGTTAAACTTACTATTATTTTCTATAAGAATGAAACACAAAACAAGAATTCACATAAACACTTGCCTTAAACATTGCCATAATAATGCCATATTGCCACACAGTTCCAAGATCAAATTTTCTTCTTTTAAATTCATATGTTCTTTAAATTTTAATTGAAGTTTGGTTGGCCTACAATATTATAATAGTTTCAGGTGTACACCATCATGATTTGCTAATCTATGCATTATGCAATTTTCATCATAAGTATGGAGTTGCCATCTGTTACTCTACATTATTATAATATTATTCACTATATTCCTTATGTTGTACTTAATTCATACTTTCTTATACATGAGAGTCAAGTTGTGCTTAATGTTTTTGTCCTCCATAAATTCATATGTTGAAATTCTAATGCCTAATGAGCTGTTATCGATAGGTGGATTTTTGGGAAAGAAATATGGTGATGAGAGGGGAGTCATCATGAGCAAGATTAATGCCCTTATAAAGGAGACCCACACAATTTCCTAACCTCTTCCACCATGTGAGGATAGAGGGAGAAGGTGTTGGCTATGAAAAAAAAAAAAAAAAAAAAAAAAAAAAAAAAAAAAAAAAAGCCCTCTGCAGAATGGGACTGTGCCGGCATAGTCTTCGACTTTCCAGCTTCCAAAACCTTAAGAAATCAGTTTCTGTTGTTTCTAAGTTACCCAGTTGTGATCTGAATGGCCTAAGACAACAGGAAAGAGCAGTGTCCGTTTTGCACCACCAGAGTGAGAAACATCTCATCTTTCATGAAGCATTGGGTAGAAAACTAAGAGGAGCCATGTTTGTTTGTTTTTTAATCGGGGGAAAAGCAACCCTAGAGCAAATGTGGCTGTAGCCTTGCCTAAAAAGCAAACAAACAAACAAACAAAATCAAAACAAACAAGCAAAAAACCCTTAAAAATATGACTCAAAAAGATCAGTTTCCAAATAGCTCAGTTGTGTCCCAGAACTAAGCTCAAAACAATTCACTTCCAAAAATAACCAAGATCCAACAGGAAGGGTTTAAAATACGTGCTATCTAATAAAACTTACCATTCATTAAAAGAAGAGAACACAATCCACCTGCCCTTCCGCGCTCACACTCTGCCCTTAGTCCAGGCTTAACCCAGGAGGGCGGCTCATCCAGACTTGTGGTGTGAAAGCTTGCCTAGAGATCCACCAGCAGCAGAGGAAGGAAAGAGTAGCCACTGAAAAATCCACCCAGACCTTTCTTTCATAGTCTGGAGGAGCAAATGCTTCAAGACCCGAGCCCGAGGGCCCTGAAGCCTTCAGATGAAATGCAGCTCTGGGGTCACCTTGGTTTTAGCCAATGAAATGCATGTCAGCTATCTGACCTCTAGAATGACACACGATAAACTGTATTGTTCTATGCCACCCGATTTGTGGTAATTTATTATAGCAACAATAGCAAACAAATACAGCTGCCATCCTAATATTTTATACAAACCTCTTGAAAACATTCACTATCAACCCTTGTAGGAAAGTTTGATCATGTCTCAACGTTTTCAATTTCTTACTGACAAGATTCACCACTAATACTAATATTCATCTCTGTAAAACCTTTCTCAGTCTCTTTGTAATTCTCTTCCTTACCCTGTCTCGCTATTTTTCTTTCTCTTACACAATAGCAAAATGTACTTTTTTGATCCCAAGATTAAGCTCAGTTTCCACCTTCTATTTCTTGTTAACTGAGTAGCTCTGTTTAATCTTCTATAGCATATATCACTTGTACTTTAAAATTCATTGTGTCATATGTTAATCAAACTGCCATTTTTTCTTCCATCTCTGTTTATCTTACATTTTTAGGGACATTAGAATTTGTCTGTGATATAACTGCAATTCTCAGTTTGTTATTTGCCTTTTGAATTTATTTTTCTGGATAAATTTTGTTTTGGTAGTTCCATTTTGACCTGAGTTATTTCTTTTTATTTAATTTTAACAACAGCTATAAACAAAAGCATGGAGCTGCATCTTTAATAATTATACACAAAGTTGTCTCAGTCAAATCTCACAAGAGAATCTCTAAGTTCAGTTGTATAAAGAGAATAGATTGACTGTATCATGATGGCTAGTTCTTTACCTTACTGCTATGATTAAGGGGTACTAATAAATTGTTGATAAAATATAGAATTAGAAAGGCTAGGGTTAGTAAAATCACATATGGCAATAATAACGGTATGATCAATGCCCAGAGAAAAGATTGGGTCAGGGAGGTGGGTTAAGATAAAAAAAAAAACAAAAACAAAAAACAGGCCAGAAGTTAATCTAATCAACACATTCAACAAAATCAGAAGAGAGGAAAATAGAGTTTTATGGCAATAAAAATGGGCAGTTTGGGGGGCAACTCGGTTGCTCAGTCAGTAGACTGTACGACTTTTGCTCAGGTCATGATATCACGGTTCATGAGTTCAAAGCCCCACATTGCGGGTGTCAGCCAATCAGGGAGAGCCACTTGGGATCCTTTGTCCTCCTCTCTCTGCCCCTCCCCTGCTTGCACTCTCCCAAAAATTAAGTTAAAAAAATAAATAAAAGAAATGGGCAGTTTTGTATTAACAGACAGGAAGAGTGAAAGGGTGACCAAGCTGGAAATACAATTTAAGGCACCCCGTTGTGTTAGGTCTCATAACCACAAACTACTATTACCTGAACTTACCAGGGTCACAAAGCAAAGGTCACTTCTTTTTCAGGTACCTAGTGTCCCAAAAGACCTCATCTTAGGTCTTGTGGGTGATAGCAAGAAATAAAAATATTCAAGCTTAATTTTATAGGTACAGCTTAGAAGATTGAAGAACAGAACTTTGATAACTTTTAGAATATCTTCAAAATTGTCAAACTGCTAGTTGTTTAATGAAAAAATAAAAGCATTTCCTTATGGTTGGTAAGTATCTATGTATCTATGTATCTATCACCTATTTATTATCTATATATCTACCTATCACTTATCCATCTAAATATAAAAGTTAATTGAGTTTACCTTGAGAACATTTATCATTGTGTGTCAATATCAACTGCATTTGTGAAATGAGTTGAGTATTAAATGAGTATTAAAATGAAATGAGTCTGTGAGATTATGGGGAGAGGACCCCCAATAATGGAAAACTGTGAAGGAGACAGCAGTTTAGTCAGGTTCCCATCAGGCTAAACACCAATTTCATGGAAGGTGAGTCTTTCTGTGTTTTTGGTTGTTTGTTACATTAAATAGGTATTGTTCAGAGATCCAGTCTCTTGGTTCATTTATCATCATCATCTCAAGTAGATTATGGCTAATGATGGGGAAATATGCACTGGTGATTTGGATTTGTGTGGATGTTTATTTGTCTGTTGAACACAAAGTTTTGTTAATACAGTCATTTTTCAATCTCCCCCAAGTTGCAGTGATTTATATCCATGTAGATTTAAAAAAGTGGAAATTAATTTCATGCCATCAATTTACTTTTCCACTGAGTAATTTGGGATACAAGATGTTAGTTTAAAATGTAAGAAGAAAATGAACTCCTAGCAAAGTAATTTAGCCAGAGAGTTGGACTTTATTTTTCCATTAAAGAAAGAACTTTTGAGTGTACATAAATTTTTAATTTTGCACTGAAAACAATATCAACACCCAGCTATAACAATTACTTCCAACCCATATGTATCTGTAATTATTAAATATATATCATGTCTTATTTTGTTATTCATACCAGTGGATTTTCTTTTAGAGATGATTTTGTCACCAAGTACATTTGTATAGCCGCATACTATATATCAGGGTAGATTTTTAAAAAGCCCTTTTAAAAATTACTCGTTCAAAATAACAGAATTCTGGTTTTAGTGTAACACTAATTTTTCATTACCCAAAGATATACAAAGGAGTTTTGATATCCATTCTATTCTTCAATTAGCTATACAAGGTCATCAGAAAACAGAACATTGATGTTCATTTAGCCTTGTTCTATTAGTAATGGGAATTTTCTCTAAAAAAGTTATTTAAATTAATGTTTTTCATTTATATATGCTCTATTTTATCTGTATTACCCAACTATAGAAGAAACTTAACAAAATAGGCCTGTTAAAGGAAAAAAGAGACATCAGACCCATGGAAAAGGAGAAGAAACATGATTATATAACCTCTTCTGTAAGGATATTGTATATTATTATTTCCATTTTACCAGTGAAGTGTTTCAGGTTCCTGGAAAATGAGAAAATTATCAAAGATTGACTAAATAGTTGTCTAAGCAAATATGGTGCTCTTTCAGATCATGTCTGGAGTCTCTATATGTGCTTACTGCCATAACTGTTTATTGCAAACATACATAAAATACATCAGTTTTAAGGTCTTCACTGATATATTGGAGGCTTAAAATTTATCTTAGGACAAGGGCGCCTGGGTGGCGTGGTCGGTTAAGCGTCCGACTTCAGCCAGGTCATGATCTCGCGGTCCGTGAGTTCGAGCCCCGCCTCGGGCTCTGGGCTGATGGCTCAGAGCCTGGAGACTGTTTCCGATTCTGTGTCTCCCTCTCTCTCTGCCCCTCCCCCGTTCATGCTCTGTCTCTCTCTGTCCCAAAAATAAATAAACGTTGAAAAAAAAATTTTAAATAAAAAAAAAAATTTATCTTAGGACAACTATGTATATAGTGTATATGGAGGTTTTCCAAGAAGGGAATGGTTACATTTACAAACTGCTCTCCTCTTACAGAGCACTAACTCTAGACTTTAAAGAAAGTGGTGAGGTTATATTGCATAATCTAACTTTCAGTGAAACAAGTCACAGTACCTTCCTCTTTCAGCTACTTGATAAGGATTTTCAATAACGGAGAAGCCCATTATCACAGTTTCAATACCACTAGGCTACGCATTATATCCCATTTCCAATAACTTCATACTCATTACTATTCTGGTTACCTTTTTCAGGTTGAATTCTAAGTGATTCAAAGGTATTGCTTAGCACTTACATGGATAAACAACACTATCATCTTTTTTATTTTTAAGTTGTAGACACTAAGCCTTTATGAATATAACCAGAAATCTCATCACCTTCTTCTACAGTCGTGATCCTGTCAATAACTGGATCTATCTCTTTGAATCATAAATCTGGCACCGAATATATCCACTACTCCTATCATATAATTTCACATTTCATTTCCCTAAGTACTCTGTATGGGACATTCCCCTTTGCTGCGTGCCTGCCATGTCTATAAAAGAGTAAATCACATTCTGTGCTCTTATCCCTTTTAGAAGAGTCCCAAACCCTCTGTATGGAGCTTCTTAAAGTAATTTTGAGACCCGGTGAATAAAAGAACTGGCTATTGCCATATGGAAAGGAAGAAACATAGGAAGCCATAGGATAAAATATGAATCTCAGGAAATACTCATTTTTGGAATTGCACAAATTAACTTGGGAAAAGAAAGTATCATTTGGGAACTCAGTGGAGCTAGGAAAAAAATATTAAAAAGTATCTCCAGGGGCGCCTGGGTGGCTCAGTCGGTTAAGCGTCCGACTTCAGCTCAGGTCACAATCTCGTGGTCCGTGAGTTCGAGCCCCATATCGGGCTCTGGGCTGATGGCTCAGAGCCTGGAGCCTGTTTCCGATTCTGTGTCTCCCTCTCTCTCTGCCCCTCCCCCGTTCATGCTCTGTCTCTCTCTGTCCCCAAAATAAATAAACATTAAAAAGTATCTCCAGATAGAAACTCAAAAGCAAGTGGATATCAATAATAAGAAGACTTACACTCCCTCCCCAAATATAAGGTGTCATTTGCTATGAAAATTGTTTTAATGTGGCAACTGATGAAAACAATCTTGAACTAAGAAACCAAATAAGCGTCTCTTATTCCTCCGCCCCCTATTATGGCCTCATAATCCTGTGAAAACAAATAATCACGAATACAACAAAGTAAATAAAACAGAAAAACATCAAAACAAAACCTCATGTTCATTCAAAGTTACTGAAATAACATAGAAGGATCAAAAACCTTCGGCAAATCAAAGTACTCTAACACAATCTAAATAGAAGAAAAATCTAATACAGCATTGCAATATGAATTAGGTATAACTGAACTACTGCATCAGTTGGGGAGGGAACCTGAAATTCAAAAACTAAAACCAAAAATAAATCTACAGGAAAACTGTAAGAAAGATATGGGCAATTATATTATTATATGCAGAGCCCTTGAGGGGAGGTAGAGAGACAGGGGGTTGAGGTTATCCTTCCCAACTTCACAGACATCTGGTTTGAACTTCTGACTTGGTGTGGAAAATTAATTGTGAGCACAACTTATATCGCCATCTTCAAGAAGAAATGTTAAGAGCTAAAATACACACTTCCACATTCCATTTTGTCCCACGCTTTAGTGACTAGTCATGCGTCAACCAGAAATTGTCCTGATACTCTTGGCTCTGGAATGGAAGCAGATTTTGCAGAGTTGACCCTGAATAGGTTTGAAGGCACAAAAGGACAACTTAGCACCTGTTTCCACAACTCTGCTACCTCTCCATACACACTGGTGACCTCTTGAGGTGTTTCCTCAAGGAGGTGATGGAAAGGAAAAGGCAAACCAGGTTTGAAGGTGAATCTGTACCATATGCTACAAGTGAAAAGTTGCTTCACTAAAGCCCACTTAGATAAGACCATGAAGGACTGGTGGTGAAAACTTGTCTCAGTGAGAAGAAATTCAGATGATAAAATTAAACACACGCACACACACGCACACACACATGTGATAACACGCAATTTCCTCTTTCCAGAGGTACATGATGAGAGCCAGATGAGACGTTACCCACCAACGCCAGTTTGGAGGAACTGGTCTGAGGTGGGAACTCCAAAATTATTAATCTGAATGGTTCTCTAAGAAAGGAACAGATGTTTCCCTCCCTTTCTGAGAAATGGATAGAAAAATCTTAACACCTTCTACTTGGGAAGGATTCTGGGTTCTTACATTGGGAACATAAAAAAATGACTCCAGCAAAGACAAAACTAGGGACTTCAAGCTCTACATCCCAGACAAGCGTCCACGATCCTGGTTCACATACCTCCGTAAAGTGTAGACATATAGCTTTGGAGAGGAAACTGTCTCAAGATTTCTTTCACTAACTAGTCAGTCATAATTTAGCTTCTGAGAGGTGTTCTTTTGTAAATATTTTCTCTTCCGTCACACAATCCCTTCCTGAGGACGCTAACAGGCAGAGAGTATATCAATGAGCCGTCCTGCGTCTGATGTTTGTTTGGATGCTATAAACACACGGCTCCCACAGAAGCTGGAGAGGGACTAGACTGAGCTCAGAATGTTTACAAATCCTGTTCCATTTTTCTAAGATCAGTTTGGCCTGTTAATATCCCTTAGCTGAAAGTCACAGTTTCTCTAAATGCAGCTCTTTCTGCATAAACGAACTGTCCCTTCCAGTTTCCAGTAACCTCTCCTTCACCTTACGTATTTGGAATGAGAGCTGATAAATTTCCTTTATATTAACCCCACCTTAGTGCTTTCTCTATACCTTGTAGTTTTCCTATGCACATGGATACACCTCTTTAAAAAAATCTTAAAAAAAAACAACCCTCATAATATCTTTGAATGTGCCATTTCCTTCCTTATGTGACTCATCTCATTGTCTTATTTTTAAAATTATCTTTATTTGTGTGTTTTCCAACTGACCAAAGGGTACCTAAGATATCCACATCGGGGTTTTCATCATTTATAAAAGTTTTTTTTAAATATTTATTTATTTTTGAGACAGAGAGAGAGCATGAGAGAGGAGGGGCAGAGAGAGAGGAAGACACAGAATCCAAAGCAGCCTTCAGGCTCTGAGCTGTCAGCACAGAGCCCAAGTGGGGCTCAAACCCATGAACCATGAGATCATGACCTGAGCCGAAGTCCGATGCTTAACTGACTGAGCCCCCCAGGCACTCTAGGTTTACATCATTTTTTAAAATGTTTATTTTTGAGAGTGAGAGAGAGAATGTGCCTGTGCAAGTGAGCAGAGGAGGGGCAGAGAGAGAGGGACACAGAGGATCTGAAGCTGGTTCAGTGCTGACAGCAGAGAACACGATGCAACTCACGAACTGCAAGATCATGACCTGAGCTGAAGGTGAACGCTTGACTGAGCCACTCAGGTGCTCCTCATCGTTTTGTTTTTTTTTTTTTCTCTTCACACTAACATTCCTTTTTTTCTTCGGTGCTATATCATAATAACTTCACGTAAACTTTTCCACATTTGCAAGTGATCATATCTGCCTTGATTTCCTATCTGTTTTGAAGAAATGTAGCTGAATATTCCTTAACACTCCCTACCTCACCTGGCTTCAGTTTCCTCCCTTGTCTTAAATTTTACTTGGAACACACGTTGGTCTGCTCTTGCTGCCACACACAATGCCACAGACCGTGGATCTTAGCCAAGAGAAATGTATTTTCTCACAGTCCTGGAGGCTGGAAGGTCCAGCTCAAGATGAGGACCAATTCAATTCCTGATAAGCGCTCTCTCCCTGGCTGCCAGATGGCTACCCCTTCACTGTATTCTCACCTGAACTTTGCTCAGTGCCTATGGCCACAGAAGGGCTTTCCGATGCCTCCGATAAGGACGCTAATCCCATGCACGCCTGGGTGGTTCAGTCGGTTAAGCATCTGACCCTGGATTTCAGCTCAGGTTATGATCTCACAGTATATGAGATGGAGCCCTGTGTCAGGTTCTGTGTTGCTTGGGATTCTCTCTCTCTCTCTCTCTCTCTCTCTCTCCCTCCCTCCCTCCCCTGCGTGCATGCTCTCTCTCTTTCTCTCAAATAAATAAATACAACTTAAAAAAGGACACTAATCCTATCAGATCTGGACCCCACTCTTATGACCTTATTTAACCTTAATTACTTCCTTAGAGGTCCCACCTCCAAACACCGCCGCAACAGGGGTAGTGGTTTTGACATATGACATATGATTTTGAGAATACACCAACATGCAGGTCATAGAAAACAACTTGGTAGTGCTTCAGACTACTCGTCTCTGAATGTTGGATCATTTAGGACATCGGGGGGACAAAAGCATAGTATCTTGGGCTTTTCTCTCTGTTCTGAGACCCCAAGTCAGGGTCTACTCCACTAATCCAGGAAGTTATTTCACTCTTATGCATTTCAACTTGTATGTTCCTCTTATCTTCATATGATTAAGAACATATGTTATGCAATCCAGAGTGTATTTTTCAGAAATATTTGTAAACATCCTCAATCAATAGTACTAGAAGAGGAGAACTTTCTGGGGCCCCTGGGTGGCTCAGTCAGTCAAGTGTCTGACTTCGGTCCAGGTCATGATCTTACAGTTTGTGGGTTCGAGCCCCTCATTGGACTCTGTGCTGACAGTTCAGAGCCTGGAGCCTGCTTCAGATTCTGTGTCTCCCTCTCTCTGCCCCTCCCCTGCTCATGCTCTGTCTCTGTCTCTCATAAATAAACAAACAAACAAACATTTAAAAAAATGAAAAAAAAAGTAAAAGAGACCTTCCTAATGTATCTAAATTACAGGATGGTTTATTTTTAAAAATTTTTTTTATATTTATTTATTTTTGAGAGGCAGAGTGAGACAAAGTGAGAGTGGGGGAGGGGCAGAGAGAGAGGGAGACACAGGATTGGAAACAGGCTCCAGGCTCTGAGCTGTCAGCCCAGAGCCTGACTTGGGGCTCGAACCCACAGACTGTGAGATCATGACCTGAGCTGAAATCGGACGCTCAACCGGCTGAGCCACCCAGGTGCCCCGGGGATGGTTTATTTTTTAAATTACTACTAGTGTAGCAGAAGATCTTGTGCCAAATATTTGATTAAGATGAACCATTTGGAGAATCTTCTTCACAGTCTTAAGAGGTAATCTATTTTTTAATGGTGGTAACTGTTGAATTTAACAATCAAAATCTTTCATAAGCAACTAAAATTTAAAAACAAAATAACAAGGAAATTAAAATCACTGCATTTTACCATCTGCTTACATTTATGTTTAATGTGCCAAATCATAATTTGCAGACAGAAATTGTTTCTCAAGCTACATAATTAAACTTTAAAACAAAAATTCCTCACTTATAAAATACTAATGTTGACTTAGATATTAGAAGTGCAATTTTGGATGTTGAGAGGAGGGTTAGAAGAGTATGGAAGAGAACAGATCACAAATAGGCATCTAAGCAAGGGCTATACAATTTTTTAAACCTGAAAATAAGGCACCATTTTTTCATCCCAATGCCAATTTCTCAACTGTTCTGAATATTTTTATGAGCATCAAGTAATATTTTATGGAAATTATTAGATGAAATATAATAAGATAGTTTACTTGTGGTAATTGAAAGGATTAATCCAAATTTTCTGTGTATTTTCAAAGAGTAGATGTGTATTAATGGAAAACACATATAAAAAATCATTGAGTCAAAGATAAATGGAAGACGCATGACCACAGCCCTCACCCCTTCTGTGTTACTTTTGAATATCTTAAGAATAGTTATTTTGTGCTTGCTTTTAAATTTTATCCCAGGAACTCCTCTCCTAGGATGCATTTATCTGTTTGTTTATTTTTTAGTTTGGATAGCCTATTCTGGATTACGCTCAGAGAAAATGTGTGATGTGGGAGGAAGAAATCTTTAAGCATAGAGGTCAATGGCTATGTTGAAGTCAGCTAGAACATCCTGGCTCATAGTAATATAGCTCTATTTCATGGAACATTTATTATTACAACAACTAAGTATGGCACAGCTTCAGCTTGGCAAAAGTGATAGAATGCCTCCTGTAAATATTAATAACTTCACTGTCTTCATTTTGCACATACGTTCCCTTGACACCTTTGAATATATCAAAACTATTTTTAGAATTAGTCCCTCACAGTGGAAAGCATATATTTAATGTGGATTCTGAGTCAAATTACTACAAAAGCATTTTCAGATCCCTAAACATTTCATAAGAGATATCCCAAGACACCACATATCATTCGGAGTGTCTACAAAGTAGAAACTGTAAATATCTGAACTTGAGGATGCTTTCCTACATGTGCATTTGCATTGATGAGTGCATGACAAAGACTTTATTTATGTTTATTTTATTTTATCACTCTCTACTGGAGAAAAGAAAAAGCAGGGTACTGATTTCTACAAATCCATGCAAATTTACACACAGCACATATGCTGTTACTGTAGATAAAAATAATGAAACTGAAGTCTCTTTGGATTATTTTCCAATACATTTTGCATGTCTCTTCTGATGCAGAGAATTATCAATTTCTTCAAGTCTGTTTGTGTGTGTGTTTTTTAAATCTGGATGCATTTACTGCCTATTTGCAGATACATGCAGATACACACACACACACACACACACACACACACACACACACACACACACACCCTACCTGGCATACATCTAAATATAGATGACAGATCTAGATATAGATTACAGGAATAAAAGTATTTGTGTTATTTCATACTCTGAAACCAAGAAGTAGGACAGGAAGAACATATGTTTAAAACTATTATTGTTTAAACATTGTTATTATTTAAAACATGACTTATTTACAAATTATATGATATTATAAGCAGAAGATATCTCATGTACTTTTTATTTTTAAAGTGAATTGAGATGATTTTAATACATTTATCTAAAACATGTCATAAGTGTTTGAAATGACTGTATTTTATTTAATATATCAAATATGTTTGCTAATTCATATATTCTATTTAATATTAATTATTTTAATTTTGTTTTTTGACTACTTTGTTATTTTCTTTACTATATGTAGTAGTAGTTTTATATTATTATGCAACTTTATAAATTTCATGATATCTTTCTAAAAATATTTACTTTATAATTATTGCTTGTGTTATTAAGTATCAACTAATCCATAGCTATTATAGTTTCCAGAGTATAATTTCATTAAAATATTTTTTCCTGATTTGTTTGTATGTCCGAAAATTTTCTATTCTCTCATTGTTGGCCATGGCTTTGACTGAATATCTGTTTAAAATTACTTGGGGCGCCTGGGTGGCTCAGTCGGATAAGTGTCCGACTTCGGCTCAGGTCATGATCTCACGGTCCGTTAGTTTGAGCCCCGCATCAGGCTCTGTGCTGACAGCTCAGAGCCTGGAGCCTGTTTCAGATTCTGTGTCTCCCTCTCTCTGACCCTCCCCCGTTCATGCTCTGTCTCTCTCTGTCTCAAAAGTAAATAAACGTTAAAAAAAAAATTTAAAAAAATAAATAAAATTACTACTTGGTAACTTTCCATTATAAATGTATATATTGGGGCATGTTGAAAAATTTGTGCTGGAGAAAGTCAATAAAGAATATATTAAATTTGAAAATCAATTATCAATCAATCAACAATATTGGCAGAGAAGGACCTAGGAAAAAACTCTTTCATAAAAGCAAGTAGGACACTGACAAGAACTGTCAGAATCAACACTGTTCTTACTCTGGAAATTAAGCAAACATTGTAGCCATCTAGGGAAGGTTTATTCAAGAAAAGGATGAATCTTGTGAAAAAAAAAAAAAAAAGTCAGTCTTTTCCTGTCTCATAGTTCTCTGGTAGCCCTTACTTCCAAAGTTGTCTTTATTCATTCTGATGTAGAGCTAACTCAGTGTGAAAAGCTTTTTATTCAGGCGCACTAAAAAAGAAAAAAAAAAAACAAACCAGTTATATACCATGTTGTTTTCCTGAAGCAGTAGACAAGAGTTGGGGTAAACAATGGATGAACCAAAAAGCTTAAAAAATTGAGGAATGAAATGACTATAGAGAAGTATGAAAATATCTAATATTTTTGGAGAATCTAGGTCTTGTGAATGCACAGTGTTGTTCTCATGCCCAGGGTTGCAAGGATATTCAAAAAAGATCTGGGAAGTCCCTATACTCTCACCTCCATCTAATCTTGAGAGTCTATACAAGCGGGAGGTAAAGGCCAAGGCAGAGCTGTAATCTGCCAAGCTGAGTGTTAAAGACATCCTACAACATGCACACTTTGACCCTTAGCACACACTGCGAGACTTATTGGTCCCAGGTATTGAAAGAATTTCTGTCCTATCAGTAGCTGACCACTAAGCTAACTCCAGAGAGATCTCAGTGGTCACAAATGGCAAAGAAAACAGAATTTACAGAATTGTTTCAGAAAAGTACTACACAAACAAGCAAAACCATCAGCAGCAAATAGCACCAGAATAAAACAGCACCAAAAGAAAACAAAATAAAATTCCATCTGGGGATGGAGTAGAAAGAATCTGATTTCCAGAATCATCACGTATTATTATTTAAAATATTATTTTTCAACAAAAATAACATATGGAACCTGCAAAGAGCAATAAAGTATGGTCCTGGGGGAAATGTCAATTAAACCATCCCTGGAAAGACCAGAGATTAGGATTCATACTGATATATGATACAATATGGATAAACCTTGAGAACATTACGAAAAGTGAAAAAATGAGATGAAAAAAGGCCATAAATTGTATGATTCAATTAAAATGAAACATTAAAATAAGAAAATCTATAGAAACAGGAAGTAGATTATTGGTGGCAAAAGGCTGGGGGTGGAAATGGGAATAGTTGGCAATAGATATAAGGATTTTCAAGAGTGAAAAAAACATCTCAATATGGCAACAACTTCTAAACTTCACCAGGGTCAAAGATCTAAAGTATTTAAAGAGCTTGCATCCTTTACACTGTTGGTGGGAATGTAAGCTGGAAAACAGTATGGAGATTTCTCAAACAGTTAAAAATAGAATTACCCTCCCATGTAGCAATTGCACTACTAGGTATTTACACAAAGGATACAAAAATACTGATTCAAAAGGATACATGCACCCCATGTTTATAGCAGCATTATCATCCATAGCCAAATTATGGGAAGAACCCAAATGTCCACTGACTGATGAATGGATAAAGAAGATGTGTTTTATACACACACATGGAATATTACTAAGCCATCAAAAATAATTAAATCTCTCCACTTGTGACAGCGTGGATAGAGCTAGAGACTATTACACTAAGCAAAATAAGTCCGAGAAAGACAAATACCATATGATTTCACTCATACGTGGAATTTGAGAAACAAAACAAATGAACTGGAGCCAGGGGAAGAGAGGCAAACCAAGAGACAGACTCTTGACAGTGAAAAACAATCTAGTGGTTTCTGGAGGGGAGGTGAGGGGGTTGGTTGGATGGGTGATGGGTATTAGGAGGGCACTTGTGACTGGCAGGAAGCATTGTATGTAAAGGATGAGTCACTGAATTCTACCCCTGAAGCCATTATTGCACTGTATGTTGACTAGCTAAAATATAAATAAAAACTTGGAGGAAAAAAAAAAGAATAAAACAATGCATAAAATCTTAATACCCCCTATGTGGTTGTTACAACTATTACATCTTTCTTTTTTTGTTCCTTTATTTTGTTTCCATGCCATTAATTTCTAGAAATAACTGGGTTAGATTTTATGAATTATCACTATCTTTCTATCTATCTAGTCTATGTATATGTGGGTGATCCCTACTGATGTTACTTAACATTTGCCTCTATTCCATGTGTGTGCTGTAAATTGGAAGCCATAGCTAAATAGTGATTATACCCAGGTCCAAATCATTTTGGTCAGACTGCCATAAAAGATGCACAATACATTTCATGCTGTATTGTGTAAACATAAATACAATATCTTTATGAATTTGATCCCTTTTAGTCAGGTTGAGACTGATCAGTGGTGACAACATAGTCTTCCAATTATAAATTCCCCACTCATATTTTTCTATATATATTTAGCATTCACCTACGCTTGATTTACCCCATACTACAATACAAACAGGACAAGTGAGATAATTGCTTACCTTTTTCCCATTAGATCAATTATGAAAAAGAAACTTTTTCTTTTAATCTTTCTTTTACATGAAAATAGATTGGATAAATAGATGTCACTGTTAATTAAAAAAAAAAAAAAACAAAAACCTTAAATGAAACAGAATCAGTATTTATGACCTTGAGAAAATATCCATAATTTGGTTGTTATTTTAAGACCAAGAAAGGTCCAAAAATGAGATCCCCTTTTCCTTTTATTTCTGTGGCAGGAAGCAAGAGCCAATGACATTCTGAGGTGAAGCAGCTAATAACCAATTTTAATTAACAAATACTGTAATATAAAGAATTTTTCCCCAGTAAGCCAGCTGTCAAGCTCTTTAGAGGTGATAAAAAAATTGAAAGTTGCAGGATCACATGACTGCTCCTGATAGTTGTACACAATCCAGAGTGACAAAAATGTAAATTCACACCTTTACATTCTAATCTTAAACATAGAATAAAACTTAGGGCCATTATCTAAATAAAATACTTTCTAAGCTATTCTCCCTTGACTTTTAAAAGCCCAGTTCGGAAGACAACTTTACAAATCACTGAATTAAAACACTATTTGAATTAACAATAATTATAAAAAGTTGTCAAATTTAGGAAGAAAATATAAAATCATGAAAACTGGAATACAAATTTGTCGGAGTTGTTAGATGTTCTAGAGAACACTGAAGCACAAATCCTGTCTGATCTGCTCCCCACTGAAATTTTCTTCGTAGAAGAAATTAGTATTCGCCCTTCCTCTCCCTAATTGTGAACTCACAAAGCCTAGCATTTCAACTTAGAATTGCTCTAAGGATATTCAGGATGAATATTAGTTATAAAACCAATATGGCCACAAGAAATACTAGAAATTTGTGAGTTCAAAACATTTGTAATGTTTATTTGTTTTTGAGAGAGAGAGAAACAGAGCAGAGCAGGGGAGGGACAGAGAGAGAGGGAGACACAGAAGCAGCTCTAGGCTCCAGGCTCCGAGGTGTCAGCACAGAGCCTGATGTGGGGCTCGAACTCACCAACCGTGAGATCATGACCTGAGCCGAAATTAGACACTCAACCAACTGAGCCACCCAGGCGCCCCAGAAATCTGTGAGTTCATACTAAAAAGTGTAAATTTCATGAATAAAAATTTTTGGAGTGTTGACTAAGGCAAACTAGACAAAATTTTGGTTGCCAGCAACCATTAGAAACATAGCATTGATTACATCTAGAGTAGCTGATAGATTCTGACAGTGCAGATAATGTGAATGTGGGCTAAATAATAACCAGCTCTGAAATGACATTTATAGAAAAGAGAGCTTTTGGTAAAATTTCAAGGCAAAAAATAAATTGATACGGTAAATAAGTAAGAGTGCATATATGGGGCAAATTTAACTATTCTTAACAATTTTTACTGATTATGATAAAAAGCTTAAAAAACACTTTACTGGAAAGTAAATGCAAACATATTAAGGAAAAATCATCAAAATAGAAAAAAGAGAAAACATTATTTGTGATTAAAGAAAAACTCAAGATGAAGAATAAACCTTACAACAACATCAAAAAATTCTACTGAATGCACTAATACAGATTTAGAAGATAAAGTTATTGAAAATGACTTTTAAGACAAAGGAGTAATTAAATATAAGCTTTTTGAAATTGTAAAATCCAATAAATATAAACAAAATATAAAACAAGAAAATATAATGCAAAAAACAAGGACATGGGAACTGTCTCTGTGATTATATTATCAAATTACAATATTTTAAAGCTAAAATATTAGAAAATATTAGAAACAATAAGGAGAGTTTAACAAGGTGGTTGAATATGAAACCAACATAAACAAGTTCCGGTTTGACATATACAGAGTTTGGAAATGCGCTTCCTCACAGCAATTGAAAACCTGAACACACTACAAATGAAACAATACTTCTTGGATCTATAGGAAGAGGGGGGACACAGAAAAAAATCACTGCTCCCAAGATCAGAGAGACAGGCCAATACTGGGGACACAGCTTACCTGAGCAGAGACTCCTGAGCAGAAGCCACCTGGGGACCAATGTTGCGGTAGGAGAACCTGACCTCTAATTTAGAAATTCCTGAAGGCTCAGTGTGGACAACTCTCAGAGTTATACTGTGAATTTTAAGTCCAGGCGCTTGTCTAGCTTCCCACAGTAAATATCAGAGAAACATCTTCGGGCTTCTGGCAAGGCATGGGGAATAGAGAACATTTTGAAACATCCCAGAGTACTCTGTTCATAACAAAGCCTGCCTTTAGGTGAAACGAATTAATCAGAGCCTCACCTTCTGGGGTATTATCAGCGTCTATCTTGCTTGGGGAAGGGAAATGCCCAACTCCTACCTGTTCTCATTTTCCAATGGGAGAGGGGAAGTAGCCCACTCCAGCCCACTCTAGCTATCCTATCCCACATGAGCAAAAAGAAAAAAGAATGGTGATGCTTGTGAAGTTTAGAGTTCAGAGATATAGACTCACTAAAGACTGAGGATGAATCATGGGCATATAGAATGCTCTCCCAACGACCCATACATCACCACATTACTAAGGCCTATTTACAGCATTTCTCTTTACCCAGTACATTCTATTTGGCTATCAAGAAAGACGTACCACAAGGCAATTAATTAATTAATTAATTAGCCCAGTTTGAAGAGACAGAGCAAACATCAGAACCAAATAAAACAACGATATTGGAATTATCATACTGGGGATTTAAAATAACTAAGACAATATCCTAAGGGCTCTAATGGATTAAGGAAAAAGTATGCAAAAACAGATGGACAATGTCAACAGAGACGTGGAAATCCTAAGAAAGAATCAAAGAGAAATACTAGAGATCAAAACCACTGCAACAGAAATGAATAATGTATTTGATGAGTTAATTAGTTGACTGGATGCAAAAAACATGACCCAATTATATGTTGTCTAGAAGAAGCCCACTTTAAATATAGACACATACCGATTAAAAATTAGACAATGGAGGAAAATATACCACACCAACATTAATCAAAAGAAAGCAGAAGTTATGATTAATTTCAGACAACAGATTTCAACGTTTATTTATTTTTGGGACAGAGAGAGACAGAGCATGAACGGGGGAGGGGCAGAGAGAGAAGGAGACACAGAATCGGAAACAGGCTCCAGGCTCTGAGCCATCAGCCCAGAGCCTGACGCGGGGCTCGAACTCACGGACCGCGAGAACGTGACCTGGCTGAAGTCGGAGGCTTAACCGACTGCGCCACCCAGGCGCCCCAGACAACAGATTTCAAAGTAAAGGAAATTATAAGGGACAAAAGGAGCATCCTAAATGATAAGGATGTCAATTATTGGGGTGCCTGAGTAGCTCAGTTGGTTAAGCATCAGACTTTGGCTCAGGTCATAATCTCAGTATTTGTGGGTTTGAGCTCTGTGTCAGGGCTCTGTCCTGACAGCTCGGAGCCTGGAGCCCACTTCGGATTCTGTGTCTCCCTCTCTTCCTGCCCCTCAACCCCCTCAAAGATAAATAAACGTTAAAAACATTTTTAAAAAGATGTCAATTACCCAAGAAGACATAACAATTCTTATTGTATATGCACCTAACAACAGATCATCTAATTATGTGTGGCCCAAACTGATAGAAATGCAAGGAGAAAGAGACAACTCCACTGTCAGAGCTGGAGATCTCAGTACCCCACTTTCAGAAATGGACAGATACAGAAGGCAAAAAGTTAATGACATGATTGAATTCAACAATACCATCAACCAACTGTATAGGATCGATATCCATAGATGATTTCATCCAACAACACCAAAGTACACACTCTTCTAAAATTCACATGGAGCATTCACCCAAGATAGACCACATTCTGGGCCATAAAACAAATGTCAACAAATTTGAAAAATTAGAAATCACACAATATCTGTCCTCAAACCATAGTGGAGTTAAACTACAAATTGAAAATGAATATATAATTGAAAAACCCCAAAATACATGGAGATTCAAAAATCAGACTTCTAATTGTACATGGTTTAAAGAAGAAATTTCAAGAGAAATTTTAAAAATATTTTTAATTAAATGAAAAGGAGAACACAACAT
Organism: Prionailurus bengalensis; assembly: GCF_016509475.1. NCBI lineage: Eukaryota > Metazoa > Chordata > Mammalia > Carnivora > Felidae > Prionailurus > Prionailurus bengalensis. The sequence goes on from NC_057343.1 coordinate 225,717,908, forward strand.
CAAACTCTGTAGGATGCAATGAAAGAAAGTAGGCTTAGAGGGAAATTTAGAGGATTGAATGGATGTATTAGAAAAGAAAAAAAGATCTAAACTCAATAATCTATATTTCCACCTTAGAAAACAAAACAAAACAAAAAAGATAAAAAGGAAGAAAAAGAAAAAGGGCAAATTAAAACCAAAGTGGAAGAAAAAAATAGGAATTAGAGAAGAAACCAATGATATCAAAACAGGAAATCAACAGAGAAAATTAAGAAAATGAAGAGCTGTCTCTTTCAAAAGGTTAATAATACTGAAAAACTGGTGATACTGTATTTAAAATACTAGCAAAAAAAAAACCCCACATCAAATATTTGATACATTAATCATCAGGAAAATGCAAATCAAAGCAATTTTTTTCTTTTTTATTGTTGTATAACCAACACCGAGCTTCTTCTGCCTTCTACCACTCTTGTCCAGAAACATAACACTTGTCCTTCCATTTGAAAAGACAAGAACACTAGCAAGCTATTGAAGTAATTTTCAAGTATCTTGAATGTTTCCAACACAATCAACTTTCTCTGGATTGCTCTTTGTTATAATAACATCAGTTTTCACCTCAGATCCATCTGAATATTACATTGATTTAAAAATTCCCTGTACAAAGTTCTGCTTGGCTTACATCTTTGTCTCTCCACACTTTCTGATTGCCTGAAGTAGGAGAGAGCTGAGATGTTCCTAAATTTGTTACTCCTTAACACCTTTTCATCTAGGTCTCAACCAGCTCCATCTGGACTGGCACTGACTACTCAGAGGTATGTTTTGGAAAAATGGATCTAATCTTTAGCCCAGACTTTAACATACTATTAATTCTCAAAATACCACAGTTGTTTACTAGTATAACTGTAACTATTTCAGAGATGTTCCCCAGCCTCTAGAGCATATGCAACCCTGCATTTCTAGAACAACCTTTGCATGGCTCTAACTTCATGATTTCATTCCCCTCTTGAGTATGTCTGATGTCTGATAGTTGTAAGCAGTCTGAAAGCACAGATCATATTTTATTCATTTGAACTAAAGAGATAAATATTGTAGGAAAATGTCTTCTAGACAGATAGAATATTACAAAGGCCCTGAGATATAAAAATATTTCGCAATCTAAAAAGTGAAAATGTCTGGTTGCATTGATGCAAATTAAGTAAGAAGATGTATTTGAAAAGCTGAAGTTAGACAAGCATTCTTGCAGGGTACGCTCGACAGAATGGGTTTTTTATTCTAACTCTAATTAGGAACCATTGAAAATATTTAACCAGAAGTGTCCCCATTTGAAGTTTTACACTTTAATTAATTTTTTTTAATTTTTTAACATTTTTCATTTATTTTTGAGAGGTACAGAGAGACAGAGCACAAACATGGGCAGAGAGAGAGGGAGACAGAATCTGACACAGGCTCCAGATTCCAGCTGTCAGCACAGAGACTGACCTGGGGCTTGAACCCATGAACTGCCAGATCATGACCTCAGCCAAAGTGAGACTCTTAACCGACTGAGCCACCCAGGTGCCCCTGAAGTTTTATACTTTTTTTTTTCAATGTTTATTTTTGAGAGATAGAGTGAGCGAGTGCATGAGCAGGGAAGGGGCAGAGAGAGAGGGAGACAGAGAATCCAAAGCAGTCTCCATGCTGTCAGCGCAGGGCCCAATGTGGGGCTCAAACTCACGAATTGTGAGATCATGACCTGTCTGGAAATCAAGAGTTGGACGCTTAACCAACTGAGCCACCCAGGTGCCCCTGACGTTTTGTACTTTTAAAAGAGCAATTTTGAACAAAATAAGGAATGAACGTGGGTATGTGCAAAGACAGACATTACAGTCTTCAGTGGAATGATGCTTATGACCTGAATTAACACATGGCAATATAGATGACCATAAATGGACAAATCAACACTAAATTATTAAGTTATAACTGGCAAAACCAATAAATTGGGTATAGTCTAAATGAAAGAAATAAACCAAGTTAACCATTATTTCTATTTTAAGGATCAAAGGAACATGGTGGCAAATTTCCTGAAACAGTGACTGAGGGCTGGGGGAGGTGCAGGTTTAGAGAATAAAACAAACGTTCACTTTTTTTTTTTTCAAATGTGACTTCAAGGAAATGGATGTCCTCAGAAGACAGCCAATTTTTCCCTTTGCTAAGAGTGGAATTAAATCTTTCAATTACATTTAAATGTTTCTTAAATTTAGGGAGTCAAAAATAACAATATTCCAATTCCCAAGATTGAATACCTTGATGATAATACCTTGCATAAATTCTGTTCAAGATAGATGGCTTGTGTGCCAGAAAGTTAATTAGGGGAGTTGTGATAAGAAATTTAACTGCCAGTAGGACTGAATATACACTTGCTGGGGTCAGCATGTGTTCTCCCTAGAGAAAACACCAAATGATACGCCAAATTATAATCCACAGATTTCATGGTAAACTGGGAATCCAGGGGTAATTAAAATGTAATCCGACCAAAATAGGAATATAACTGCTGCTTGTCTTTGAAAGACCTAGTCCTTAAGTAAATTGAAAAGTAGCTGAATAGAAGAAAAAGCAGGAAGTAAGGATGGCGGTTATTATATTTTCTTTATTACTTTAAATATCAACTTAAATACTGTTATATTTTAGCCCTGTTATTTCCAAATGAATGTTACGTTACCTATTGGCCATTCGTCATTTCATGAAGCAAAAATTAAAAGAAAAACTATTGCCTGGAGCTTTGATTCATCATAATAAGCATCCAAGCCTGCTGTACATTTTTTCTAATCTGAAAGATAAGCGTGGGTTCTTTTTCAGAGTCACATTATAATTCTACTTGCTCTAATAGTATGTGAATAATGAGGGCTTCTCTCTTTGAGTGGAAACTGATTAATTGGTAGAAAATACAGGAACAAAGTTGAACAGTCTTTGAGAACTTAATGATTACATGGTTTCTTTTCAGTAATGAAACCTTTCTTTTCTCAGAGAGAATAAAATGTTATATAAACAGAAGCCTGAAGATCCATATGAACAATCAGAGCAAGATGGTACATAGAAGTAAAATATTAATTACTGTGATTCCAGTTCTAATGGAAGAGACTCAGATTCTTTTTTTTATTACCATTATTTTATTTTATTTTATTTTATTTTTTTCAATATATGAAATTTATTGTCAAATTGGTTTCCATACAACACCCAGTGCTCATCCCAACAGGTGCCCTCCTCAGTACCCATCACCCACCCTCCCCTCCCTCCCACCCCCCATCAACCCTCAGTTTGTTCTCAGTTCTTAAGAGTCTCTTACGCTTTGGCTCTCTCCCACTCTAACCTCTTTTTTTTTTTTCCCCCTTCCCCTCCCCCCTGGGTTTCTGTTAAGTTTCTCAGGATCGAGACTCAGATTCTTGAAAACAGTAGGAAGAAGCTACTATAAAGACCTATTTTACTAAACATCATAATATAGAGAGAAGGTGATCTGACTTATGGGTTTTCAAGTTTACAGTGGAGCAAGAGTAATTTGAATTTGGTAGAAACCATACTTTGAATTTTCAGTTTTGATCTTTTACCAGTGGGTCCAATGCTATCTCATGATGCAGCAGTCCGCCATGCAATCATGCAGATCAAAAACCGATACACTGACAACCATTCTGTTCCCATACAGCCATTTTTTCACTGTTTTCACTTTCAGTACTGTATTCAATAAATTACAAGATGGTCAACATTTTATTATAAAATGGGCTTCGTGTTAGATGATTTTGCCCAACCGTAGGCTAATGGAAGTGTTCTGAGCACGTTTAAGCTAGGCAAGACTGACCTATGATGGTACATAGGTTAGGTATGTTAAATGCATTTTCGACTTATGATGTGTTTGTTGGGATGTAACCCCAGTGTAAGTTCAAGAAGATCTGTAATTACATGTGTACCCTTTTTGTTCACTTGCTATTTTTTGTTTTGTTTTGTCCACACAGGGTTTATATTAGCGCATGAGATAAAGAAAAAGTAAAGCTGCATCCTAGACCTAAAAATTGGGTCCGCATTTATCACATAAATTCATACTGTTTTTCATTATTTGCTAATTATCTCCTGTGCATTAGTCATCCTTCTTTAATTAAATTGTAACATTATTGAGAATAGGAACTAAATCTAATACTTCTTTTTTAATCTCTTCAGTAGCCAGCTTGTGTAGAAATCCAAGTAACAACTTGTTTCTCTGCTAGTCAAAGTAGATTTATGTGTAAATCTTCCAAGGTGCTAAAATATTACTTAATAGAAATATCTGATATTCCTCTTTTATGATCAGCTGTCTCTAATCCACTTCATGAATTTATTTTTACAAAAAAAAATCAGTTTATACTTTAGTGTGCAATCTTTCCTCGGTTATATTTCCATTTTAACAATCCTAATTGTAATATAAAAGTTCTGTTCCCCACCAAGCAATTGCAGGTGTAAAGTAGGTGATAAATACATGAGGAATACAAGATCTTGTCTTTTAAAAATTTGAAATCAGTATGTGTCTTTCCATAAACAAAAGCTTTTGCACTGCAAAGGAAACAATCAACAAAACTAAGTCAACCAATAGATGGGAAAAGATATTTGCAAATGACATATTGGATAAAGGGTTAGTATCCAAAATCCATGAAGGACTTACCAAACTCAACACCCAAAACAGAAATAATCCAGTGAAGAAATGGGCAGAAGACATGAATAGACACTTTTCCAAAGAAGACATCCAGATGGCCAACCGACACATGAAAAGATGCTCAATGTCACTCATCGTCGGGGAAACTCAAAGCCACACGGAGATACCACCTCACACTGGTCAGAGTGGCTAAAATGAACAACTCAGGAAACAACAGATGCTGGAGAGGATATGGAGAAACAGGAACCCTCTTGCACTGTTGGTGAGTATGCAAACTGGTGCAGCTACTCTGGAAAACAGTGTGGAGGTTTCTCAAAAACTTAAAAATAGAACTACCCTGTGACCCAGCAATAGCACTACTAGGACTTTATCCAAAGCATACAGGAGTGCTGAGTCATAGGGGCACATGTACCCTGATGTTTATAGCAGTGCTTTCAACAGTGGCCAAATTATGGAAACAGCCCAAATGTCCATCAACTGATGAATGGATAAAGAAGATGTGGTTTATATATACAATGGAATACTACTTGACAATGAGAAAGAATGAAATCATGCCATTTGCAGCAACATGGATGGAACTGGAAGGTATTGCGCTAAGTGAAATAAGTCAGTCAGGGAGGGAGGCAAAACTTAAGAGACTCTTAAATACAGAGAACAAGCTGAGGGTTGATGGGGAGGGGTGGGATATAGGGGAAAAAGGGTGATGGCCATTGAGGAGGGCACTTGTTGAGATGAGCACTGGGTATCGTATGTAAGTGATGAACCATGGGAATCTACCCCCAAAACTAAGAGTGTACTGTATACACTGCATGTTAGCCAATTTGAGAATACATTATATTAAAAAATAAATAAAATAAAATGAAATTTATCTGCATCCAAACACACTTGAATAACTTAACAATGAACTAAAAACATAACATTTAAAAACATCAGATGAAAATAAATACACCTTCCCCACCCCACATTTTAAGATAATTGTCCCCAAGTTTCCTGATTGTCCACATAGCTGTATTTGTTGTTTTCCTTTACTTATTTAGCTGTATTCTATGCACAGGGGACTCAACACAAAACTTAACAGCCATTCCTTAAATAAGTCAGGTCGAAAGTTAAGTTTAATTTGCAAAGGAAGATTGCAATCGGAGTTTAAAGATTTTTTTTTCTAAAACATAAAATGAGTTGGTGAAGATTTGCATCTGCTAAGTTGGAAAAGCAAAAGATTTGTTTTTACAAGGTCCAGAACATTTGTCTTTGCCCTTATGTGTAAATGACTCGTGACGGCTACCACGTAGGAGAAAAGGAAATACGCTTTTATGTGCTGCATTTGGAGCCATGGACCGCCAGCCTCCACAAACCTCATCTGGATGGCAAGTTTCTTTCTCATGCTTGAAACCACTTTCAGAGGTATTGTACCAAAACGTTTCTCTCCATACTCGTTGTTTTAGTTTTCTATTCTTGCTGCAACCGATTACCCTACATGCAGCAGTTTAAAATAACATCTATTTATTCTCCCACAGTTGTGTGGGTCAGAAATCTGTTGTCAGACATATAAGTGTCAGCACTTATTTGGGGTCTCTGGAGGGGAGGGCAATCCACTTCTAGTTTCACTGAAGCAGTTGGCAGAAATTCAGTTTGAGGGGTTGTTGGATGGAGGCCCCCCTTTCTTTGTTAGCCTTTGGAAAGGAATCATTCTTAACTTCTAGATGCCACCTGCATTCTTAGCCATGGCTGGTTGACATTCAACAGCATCAGTGACCTATCCGTTCCATCTTACGCTTTCTATGGCTCTGGCTGACTTTTGTGTTTTTCCTTAAACAGAAAATTAGTTTATTTTTGAGAGAGAGAGTTTATCTTTGAGAGAGAGTTTATTTTGAGAGAGGGCTTTTATGGGCCTCTGGGTGGTCTTTGGGCCCATCCAGATAATTCAGGAAAGTCTTCCTTTTCTAATGTCATCTAATTGGGAAAGTTAATCCCATCTTTTCATATTCAAAGTCCCTTCACAGTGGCTGTATGTAGAGTTGTGTGTGATTGAATACCTAAGAGTTAAGAATCTTGGGGCATCTTTAGAATTAAGCCTCCTCACCACACACAAAAACCTCACATTTAAAGACAAAGTGTTCTCGGGGCATCGTGGTGGCTCAGTTGGTTAAGTGTCCAACTTTGGCTCAGGTCATGATCTCAGGGTCAAGCCCCACATCAGGCTCTGTGCTGACAGACTGGAACCAGGAGCCTGCTTTGCATTCTGTGTCTTCCTCGCTCTATGTCCCTCCCCCACCTGCGTGCATTCTCCCTCCCTCTCTCTCTCTCTCTCAAAAATAAACATTAAAAATAATAATAAAGGCAAAGTGTTCTCACATGCCTTACTATTTGTTCTTGCTTGAAATCTGAGAAACAGATATCAACATTTACCTGCTTCATACTTTCACCCAAGTAAGACATAATAACTACTTTGGACTAAATAAAGAACTAATCCATTGGAGAATAAGGATATACCACTCTATTGGTGATAATTAAGAAGCCCCCATTGACATGCAGAGTCAGCCATTTCCAGCAGAAGTGAACCAATCATGTTCATTTCTTCTGAAATCTGTATCCCCTGACATCACTTTTGAAGCTGCAAATCAGCCTTCGTAGGAGTATTTACAACTTTGCAGATATGTGCTGCCAGCATATCAATGTAAATTGTAATATATAATTGTTATGTAGTCCCAGGTATGCCCTTTACTAGTTTAGAGATGTTAAATACTCCCACCTGGAGATGCTATCAGACAGACTAGAGGTGCATCTCTCAACACACACATGCTGGCTAAGTGACCTTGAGCAATTGAGTTAACCTCTTTGTTCTTCAGCCTTCAAATCTGTAAAATCATCTCATGGGTTTTTGTTTATTCATGGAAATACTTATAAGTATTTCCATGTCTTATGTGAAACTACACAACCATGTAACATAAGAAAGTGGGGATCTGGGAATTATATGGTGAAGATTGCATATTTGTATCCATCCAAAAAGTGTTTCATATTCATGGTACAGAATCTGGAGCTGAATAAACAAATACAATTTATTGACATGGATGTTGTGTTTTTGAGCCTCTTTAACAACTAAAGAAGCTTGAGAAAACTTTCTTGAGACAAACACTTGTATTCATATACGTAAAGCTTCATATATCATGGACTTACCTTTATCCATGTAACCCACATTAAAATTTTGAAATCTTACTGGGAAAAAGTGGAAACAAGATAACTCTTCATTTTCAAAGGCATAGTGGGGAGAACTAATAAGGACTATACTAAGAAGAAAATGTGTTTGGTATGACTGAGTCACAGATATGAACAGACACGTAGACACAGACAAAAGCACAATATAAGAAATAATCAGTAAATCAAAGTAATGTCATCTATGGCTTTGGTTATTAAAGTGGAGACTTCAGTGCACTAAGTTCACTTTCAGATTCAAAATGTTTAAATTGTTTTGTCCTGTGTGTAGTGTTATAATAAAGACCTGGAACTTTCTTTCATTTCAGAAGGAATTTGCCATATGAAGGCCTAGGGAACGAATAGTATATATTTCTCTAAACCTTAGGGAGAAAGATTTCTTTTTTTCCATTAAAGTTATTTCCCTTGTGTTGATTTTTTTGCTATTCATATATTCCAACAACTGCTAAGTTCTAAAGAGAAATTCATTTGGTATTAGAGCTATGTTAACTGAGAGTCTTCAAAATATTTAAATGATGCATTTTTAGTGGCCTGCAGCTTCCAAACTCTTAAATCTTTCCTTAAAAAAACAGCAGAGTTTTTCATTGCTTTTTACCAGCCTGGAGCATAAAAACTTAAACTTAATTTTAAAATTGGTTTTGGAACTCTAAAGATAAATAGACAACAGATTTTTTTATAATAAAGGAAAATCAAGAATTTATCCTTAGGCAATTTAATAGTCAAATAAATTCCTCATTTTCAGTTTCTTTAGCATGAATATTTGAAAACCCAATATTGTTCCATTAATATAAACAAGATCAATTTTCTCAATATCAATTTAATTTTGCAAAGAAAAAATTCTAATATCAAAGGCATATTTTAATTTGCATTTTTTTGAGAATAAGTTTAATTATTTTGAAATAAAAATCAGTCATCCTAATATATTAAATATGTCTTTGTGATTCATTAACATATTTGCTCTCCAATTTAATAAATGTATTATGAAACTATACTATGTTTCTCTTAAGTATTATTCTTTTCATTTATTCATTAATAGTTTTATCTGTTATTTAATTGTAATATATATTTTTAAAATTATTATATTCTGTGAAATTAAAGATAAATAGACAAAAACTATAAGTGTGACTATCAGGGAATAACAACATCTACTATTATGAGCCTCTTTGTTCTAGTCTCTTAGCATTTGCACAAAAAATGGTTTTGATGGGGCACCTGGGTGGCTCAGTTAAGTGGCCAACTAAGGCTCAAGTCATGATCTCTTGTTTCACAAGTTTGAGCCCCACATCAGGTTCTGTGCTGACAGCTCAGAGCCTGGAGCCTGCTTCAGAGTCTGTGTCTCCCTCTCTCTTTGCCCCTCCCCTGCTTGTGCTCTGTCTCTCTCACTCTCAAAAATAAATAATAAAACATTTTAAAAAGTTGTTTTAATGCCATTTATTTAAGCTATATAATTCCATTCCTAAGCTCTATTCATATTAGTAAGAAAATGCAATTACAAAATTTGAATGACAGAGAATAGCATAATCTTCATAAAAATTGGTCAAAATGTAGGTGTCATAAAATAGCAAAAACATCCATAGAATATACTCATTTTACTAATTTATTTTATAAATGTTTATTTATTTATTTTGAGAGAGAGAAAGAGTGCGTGTATGAGTAGGGGAGGGGCAGAGAGAGAGGGAGAGGGAGAATCCCAAGTAGGCTCCGTGCTGATAGCATGGATCCAGACACAGGGCTCTATCTCATGAACCATGAGATCATGACTTGAGCCAAAATCGAGTGGGACACTTAACTGACTGTGTCACCCAGGTGGCCTGAAAATACTCATTTTAAAAAGCAAATTATGAGTAAGTTTTTCAATATTCATCTTCAAATTAGAGATGGGGGGCAGCTATATCATTGATTGCTCAAGAGATTGATTTAAATAGGATAAAACCAAGCTCTTCTTTGGTCCTGTAGTCTACACATACTTTCTGTAGAGTTACAGCTTTTGAGTCAATAATGTTTTTATGAGGCAGTAAACCGTAATTTCAAAATTTAACTATAATCAAAGAGGGAGGGAATGAATATATTTTTCAGATTGGGGAGGTATGAATTACTGGGTGTCAGATTGGATCAGGATACTCTGGCTAACTTCCTTAAATACATTCTCCAATATTAGATCTGTGAGATTAAAAAGACAAATTATCTGCCCCATTCACACCCAACCTACAATGATAGGAAATGCATACTTAACTCCTATAGAAATTCTAGTTCAAAAGTGGACAAGTAAGATATTTTTATAGACTTTCCATGGAAATTCTGAAATATACTTAGGCAAATGTTAAACATTCCTTAAGTTTTAACCTGGAAATATTTCTTTTTAATTCCCCAACTTGACCTAAAGACTTAGTACAATTTCAATCATAATCTCAGAAGGCTTTTTCTTGTATAAATTGACAAGCTGATTCTAAGATGTATGTGGAATACACAAGAGCAGTAACAGCATAACAATCTTTTAAAGGAAGTGCACATATAGAAGGCTTACAGTATGTTTTAAGACATTACAAAGACTGTGTGAAATTTAAGTAAAGTTTGATAATAGACCAATGGAACACATCAGAGAGTCCAGGAATAGAACTATATTACAAGGTTAACACACACACACACACACACACACACGTCCTCTCTGTTGAGGTAGCATCAAGAATAAAGATGCTAGAGAGGATGTGGAGGAATGGGAACCCTCTTGCATTGTTGGTGGGGATGCAAACTGGTGCAGCCACTCTGGAAAACAGTGTGGAGGTTCCTCAAAAATTAAAAATATACTACCCTATGACCCAGCAATAGCACCGCTAGGAATTTACCCAAGGGATACATAAACACTGATGCATAGGGGCACTTGTACCCCAATGTTTATAGCAGTACTTTCAACAATAGCCAAATTATGGAAAGAGCCTAAATGTCCATCAAATGATGAATGGATAAAGGAATTGTGGTTTATATACACAATGGAGTACTACTTGGCAATGAGAAAGAATGAAATATGGCCTTTTGTAGCAACGTGGATGGAATTGGAGAGTGTTATGCTAAGTGAAATAAGTCATACAGAGAAAGACAGATACCATATGTTTTCACTCTTATGTGGATCCTGAGAAACTTAACAGAAGACCATGGGGGAAAGGAAGGAAAAGAAAAATTAGGGAGGGAGCCAAACCATAAGAAACTCTTAAAAACTGAGAATAAACTGAGGGTTGATGGGGGGTGGGAGGGAGGCGAAAGTGGGTGATGGGCATTGAGGAGGGCATCTGTTGGGATGAGCACTGGGTGTTGTATGGAAACCAATTTGACAATAAATTTCATATTAAAAAAAAAAAGAATAAAGCTCCTGAATCAACTGAATATTCTGCTGATTGTTTTAGTAGCTTCAGTATGGCAGATCTAAATTGTTTTTCCTATAAACATCTTTTCTGATGAAGTTACTCATACCCCAACACGATACATAATTCATATATAATTAACTAGTGACTACTTCAACAAAATAAGGGAGTAAGAAAAAGAAAAAGAAAGAAAGAAAGAGAAGAAAGAAAAGCATGGAATCCACAAAGTAGGGATCCAGCCAAAAAGAAAGTTAGTAGATCAGGAAATGTATCAAAAGTCACTGCATGCAAAGTTCTGATTAGATTAAGTTGGGGGAAGGCTCTGAGAAGGTTGCCTCATTGAAACAGATAAAAAATTATGTTTGGCCATTTTGAAAGCAGAATTAAGGAAAGCTGTAGAGATGTAGTGGAGGAATGTAAAAAGTAGCTATGGGTTTCAATACACCAAAGCAAATGGAAATACAGAGCAAATATCAATTAAAAAAATAAAAATATAAAAAAATAAACAAAAAAACTAAAGGAACATTTTTAATTAAAAGAAATATAATTATAGTCGCATTATTTGACTCAACAATAGATGCTATTACATGTTCATGTTAATTAAAACTCAATTTAGATATAGATATGTATTTTTAAATATCAAACTTTTATAATAAAAGATAAGTTCTAAATTCTAAACAACTATGGTCCTGAAAAAAATCTCATCTTTGTCTTTCACTACTCTCTATATCTTTTATACTACTTTATTACTTCACAGTGCTTCTGACTTTGTGATATCATATTGTATGTTGCATTGATTGCCACATTTGATGATAAATCTAAAAGAGATCATTCAGAGGGGTGCCTAGGTGGCTCAATCAGTTAAGCATCCAATTCTTGATTTCAACTCAGGTCATGGTCTCCGGTGGTGAGATCAAGCCCCATGTCCTCATGTGGGTTCCACGCTGAGAATGGAGATTGCTTTAGATATTCTCTCCTCCCTTCTCTCTCCACCTCTCCCTCCCTCTCTCTTTTTTTCAAAATAAATAAATAAACATTATAAAAAAAGAGGGAACATCAATCAGGGACTCCCCAAGAATCCCAAAGTGTTTCTTTGATCTATTCTTTCTTCCACGCCTTACCATGACAATATTAATTCTTCTCCACTCTCCTCAAATATTATTAGAATCCCCCCCTTTCTACCACCACCATGAAACACATATTCACTCAACAAATATTTCAGAAAAATTCAGCAATTTAATATTTTGATAGCTACATATTTCAATTACTAAGCTTAAAGCCAAACATTTTTAACTACCCTTACCTTTGTTACAACAGGGCACCTATCTCTCATATGCCTTAAATACAGATTATTTCATCTGTATTTCAATCTCAAATTTACATTCTCAAATATACCTTTTTTCCTTTGGGTCAACTTAACTTTTCCTATTTCCATCAAATTTAAAAAACAATTTCATCCATTCAAAAGAAAGCAATTTTGGGACTCCTGGGTGGCTCAGTTCGTTGAGCCTTCTACTTAGCCTCAAGTCATGATCTCCCAGTTGGTGAATTGGAGCTCCACATCGGCTCCCTATTGTCAGACCTTGAGCACAGAGCCCACTTCAGATCCTCTGTCTCCCTCTTTCTGCTCCTCCCCTGATTGCACTCCCCCAAAAATAAATAACAAAAGAAGCAAAGGAATTTCTAGGACCCTATTTTCCTTTCCAAGATACTGCTCCATATGTTACTTGGTTATATTTCCATCATCAAACTTATTGAAAGTGTTTTTAAGCCTATTGTGTTCATGTTCTCCCTTCTCATTTGCTACCCTCCAAATTAGCTTTGACTTCATTCTGCTGGAAAGATTCTCTCTAAGGCTTTTCCACCAAAACCATGTCATACATCATCACCATCAACAAACATGGGTTCCTATTTTCCTGGCCCTCTCATCAGCATTTAGCACTCGTAATTACACCTTCTTGAAACCTTTTCTCTCCTGGACTTTTGTAATTCAAACTGTTTGTTTGTTTGTTTCTATTACTTCTCCATACTTTTTCTCTTTCCCCATTGAAGTTCTTCAATACTTGTCCTAGACCCTACTATCTTGTCAAGTTATTTTCTCTCCCACAGAATTTCCTCTGTACTCAAACATTCAATTATCACATATCCAGATGAATCTCCAGTAGGATTCTTAAAATCAGAAGCTCAGTGAACTTCAGATCCATATATTTCTGGACTTCACCTCATTCTTATTTATAGAATACTTTATGCAATGCTTAATCGAATCTAAACTTACAGTCTTCTACAAATGTGGTCAATTTCTGATATTTTCTTTTTCAGTGAGTGATGTTGACATCTATCTTACTTTTGAAGCCAACAACCTAGAACTCATCCTTGACTCTTGTTTCCATTTTTCCCAAATATCTACCTTTAATCAGTTACCCTCAAATGGGATTCCTAAAATCTCTCTTAAAATATTCACTTCTTTAGAGAAAACTTTAGTAAATATGACAATACAACAAATATAAATTCTCTCCCTGTTATAAATTCTCTTCCTGTATCTAGCTCTCAACACAATTATAGTTTGAAATTGGGAAAATTCTGTGTTGATGATTTCATGTGAGACTTGATGCTCCCTGTATCTCCCTTTGGTGTATGCCATTCCAAGAAAATTGCCTAAAAAAGTAGAATGATGTGAATATATGAATAAGGAACTTAGAGTAGCCACCTAACTTATAAATTAAAATATCACAATGAGTGATCATTAAGTACTTTAATATTGTCATAGGGACTATATACCTCCCAAATCCAGTAGAAATCCAATCAACTTGGTTAACAAATTTTCCATCTTTCTCTTGAGTCTTATAGTTGAAATTTAAGAAAACTATTCCACACTTGACCTAGGTCCTTTATAAAGCCCTCATGTTCTCAGTCATAGGCTCAATTCATATGTCTAATAAGAATTATAAATAGTGGAATGAAGTGACTTCACATATCCTTTAATCCATTTCAATTTAGAAATAATGCTAATCTATAATCTACTTAGTTATATAATCTACATGAGCAAATTTTGAGGATTTATGTTACAATACACATGCATCTTTATTTTATGTTTTTCAATCTGAAATGTATGAACTGAAAAAATATGTACAGATACAATCACAGCAGTAAATTAGGGCAGAAATGCAATGGAAGGTCATATTTCTCAGTAAGTCATTGAGCAAAATACTTGAGTCATGCCGAGAACAAAATCTTTTGTTAAGGCTGATTAGGTTGCAGATTATAAAATGCCCTAATAGTGCCAATAAATTAGAGCCACCTTTCTCAGAAGAAAGTGACTAACAATATTTTGTTGTTGAGTTAAATAAAATAAATGTCTCAGAACTTGGCCAGAGGCTGAGATTTTAATTAGTTATTAAGATGTTCAGGTTAATGTAAATCAGATTTGCCTTTTCTAGCTGAAGAATCCAGATTGACAGTGGCATTAAATCTTGACTAAACACTAATCTGCCAACACTTGCAAAAGCCTGACCTGAAGTAAAAGAAAAAAAATTGTTAATAAAGATCGTATTTTTATTAATTACCAAGCTTTTTCTTTGTATAATGTTAATCAGAGATGCACCTGTTCAAAATAGATATGTAAATGTTGATCATTAAATGAAATACTTTTAAAACTGCTTGTCGGAGCTAAGTGATTACTCTTGCCTTTTCTTTTTTTTAAATTTCCCTACATAATGACCAAAAACAAGTTTCTTGATGTATTCCTCCTCACAAATTAAAATGTATAGCAATTCTTTGATTAAGGAAAACAATCTAATTTACCTTTCTAGCATTTCTAATTAAGCTGTTTAATTTTCAGTATACCTACCTACCTTCCTACCTTATAAATATATGCATGTAGAAGTTAAAATTTAAAAACATCTGCTGTTGAATGGATCTGAAAAGAAGATGTTTTCTTTTCCTTCTTTTGTTTTGCCTTAACACTTTCTTTCCTCTTACATTGTCGATCTATAAATACTAAGACATCCCATCTACTAACTCATCTATTCCCCTCATAATAGTGTCGTAGCAGTGGTGACATGTGACAGGGAAATGAAGGGACAGAGTCATTTCATAAGTTGCCCAAGGACACGAATTTATCATTATAGCTTTTTAAGTTGATTGCATAATGGATCATTGTTCACAGAATCGGAAAACTGGGTCTAATCAGCTCTAATAATTTTTGTGGCAATCAAATAAGATAATACATATCAATACTTAAATCAGTGCCATTCATGTATTGACTGTTTAATATATGTAAGTGATCATATTCATCACTTGGCTCTACTATTTTGGTTGTTTAAATTACACTCCCATGGGGCGCCTGGGTGGCTCAGTCGGTTAAGCGTCCGACTTCAGCTCAGGTCACGATCTCACGATCTCATGGTCCATGAGTTCGAGCCCCGCGTCGGGCTCTGGGCTGATGGCTCAGAGCCTGGAGCCTGCTTCCAATTCTGTGTCTCCCTCTCTCTCTGCTCCTCCCCCATTCATGCTCTCTCTCTCTGTCTCAAAAATAAAATAAATAAATAAATAAATAAATAAATAAATTACACTCCCAGGTCATAATGATTTTTTGTGTTCCTATATAAAATTATTGGAAATACATTTACATTTTAGAATGGATTAGATGTTCTTCATATTTGAATATGAATTTTAAACATTAGTATCAAAATAATTCCTGGCTATTTAAAGGAGTAGCTGCAAAAGTATTCATTTTTTCATAACTAAATTATGAAATATATGAGTATTAAAATGTCCTTGTCTTGCTTGCTGATGTTAAAAAATAAGAAGGGGGTGGGGCCCCAGGGTGGTTCAGCCAGTTAAGTGTCTGACTTCTGCTCAGGTCTTATCTCAGGGTTCATGAGTTCCAGCCCCACTTTGGGCTCTGTGCTGACAGTTCAGAGCCTGGAGACTGCTTCAGATTCTAACTGTGCCTCTCTCTCTGCCCCACCCCTGCTCATGCTCTGTCTCCCTCTCTCTCTCAGAAATAAAGATAATTTTTAAAAAAAAACATTTTTTGGGGCGCCTGGGTGGCGCAGTCGGTTAGGCGTCCGACTTCAGCCAGGTCACGATCTCGCGGTCCGTGAGTTCTAGCCCCGCGTCAGGCTCCGGGCTGATGGCTTGGAGCCTGGAGCCTGTTTCCGATTCTGTGTCTCCCTCTCTCTCTGCCCCTCCCCCGTTCATGCTCTGTCTCTCTCTGTCCCAAAAATAAATTTAAAAAAAGTTGAAAAAAAAAACATTTTTTAAATAAGAAGGAGAAAGTAAAATTTCAAAGCTTTGTATATTCCACTACATATTCCCTTATCAGAACATATCCTGAGGGGAATTTTATGGAGGGTGAGGGGGGAAGATTAGGGGGAAAGTGACCACCTGAAGAGAAACTTGAGGGGGTTCAAACACTGGGAGAATAAGATTCCAAGTGAGTTTTCTGAATATGACAGAACTCATCAGAAGCCTTTCCTTATTTCAAAATATTATTTATCATAATAATTAATTTCTTTCTGATTGTAGAAGATTGTGTAGTGGTCTGAGGTTTGTACTGACTAGTCATCAATATTTGAAGGGAAGAAATGTTGAAATGAAGAAAATACATGTATATATATAAAATCAAATACAAACTTTGATTTATAAAGACCTTGCTATTGGTCTACAAGTAATGGTACATGTGTTTTCTTAGTGAGATGAGGAATTACAGAGCCTAAGAGCTACCTATTGTCATGTATGTTTGAAAAAGTTGACCATGGCTCCTGGATTGAACATGGAATTGGCAGAATCAGAGGAAGGAAAACTGATAAGCATGCTGTTGACAGGTTAGAAACAGTGGTGGTGACAAAAACTGGTCATATTGTGGGTACGTTTTGAAGATAGAGCTCATTGGGTTTCCTGTTGCGTTGAACACATGATGTGGGAGAAACAGGAGTTGAGGAAAATTCAAGACTTTGGGTCCATACCAATAGAATGACAGAGGTTCTTTGTACATGTTTTTATGTGACTGTTCTTATAAAAGAGGGAAGACTGCAATAAAAGTAGATTTTGAAGGGGTGGTTGGAGTATGAAAAGGCCAACAGTGCAAACTGAAGCATGTTAATTTGAGATTGTCTATTCTCCATTCTAGTAGAAATGCTGAATAGCTAGTCAAATATATGAACCTGGAAATTCAGAAAGTGGTCTGGACTGGTGCTATAGTTTTAGGGTCTTTAGCATTTACATTATACTGAAAGTCATGGGACAAGCTTTAGTAACCATGGGATAGATATATAGATATATCTATAGGTCTATAGATATAGTATATAGACCTATAGATATATACATTTATCTGTAATTCCTCTATCTATATCTATCTATATCTATATCTATATCTAGTCATGAGACTATATCTAAGACATGGGACAAGCTTCAGTAACCATGGGATAGATATATAGATCTATCTATAGATCTATAGATATAGTATATAGATGTATAGATCTATAGATATAGTATATAGATATATCTATAGATAGATAGATATATCTCTCTATATATTTATCTGTAATTTCTCTATATCTATCTATCTATCTATCTATCTATCTATATCTATACCTATATCTATATCTAGTCATGGGACTATATCTAAGTCATGGGACAAGCTTTAGTAACCATGGGACAGATATATATATCTATATATCTATATCTATCTATATCTATATATTTATCTGTAATTCCTATATCTATATTTATCTATATATCCCATGGTTACTAAAGCTTGTCCCATGACTTAGATATAGTCCCATGACTATAGATAGATAGATAGATAGATAGATAGAGGAATTACAGATAGATATATATAGATAGATAGATCCCACGGTTACTAAAGCTTGTCCCAACACTTTCAGTATCATGTATATACATATATACATGTAGGTATGTGTATATATACATATATATGTTCCTACCAAAAATATTGTGTCTTATAGAAACCTTTCGTTAACTTCTCCAGAAATGGATCCCTCAATCAATTTTCTTTGACTTGTGTTTGCATTTGCCCACCCCCACCAGAATGGTGTCTCCTCCAAAGTAAGTCCTAGATCTTATCTCACTCCTTTATTCCAGTTTCTTTATGTGTTTCCGAGGCATATGTTAGTTATTCCATTTTTTTTTTAAAGCAAAGTGATAGAATCATTACATAAATGTTTTAGGTTACATAAGAAAAGGATAATTACCAGAAAATGTATTTGAGGAAACTTCAAAATAAATGTTTCCAAAAAAAAAAAAAGTATGGTATTTTCATAACTGCCTTTGTATACAGAGTTGCATGCCAAGAAAAAGGGAAGTGGGACTTGGTAAACTGAAGTTGGAGCCATAGTTTTTAGTTAACTTTTCTTTTTTTTTTTTTCCATAAACATACAGGTCTTGCTGATTATTCCTGTTGTTCAGAGCAGAAGGCAGATGTGAATCAATGAGAACAGAGACCATTCTTAAAATAGTTTTTGCATTACGTAACTGGGAACTGAACTTGAATCTTAGCCACAGAAGTCATAAAGCCTTTCATTTTCACCTTGCCAAAGTGATAGCGAGAGAGCTAATAGCCTTTAATAGGCTTTTGAAGAGCGGGGATGTTTCATTTATGCAGCGTTGAAGGCAAAAAGTTTAAGAAAACATGGTGTTTAGACTGTCATAGCCATGTCTTTTTCTTCATTTGAAAAGCAGATGCAACTTGTCAAGTTGACATAACTGAAAGGTGTTTCCCTGGGGATGCCCTGATTTTCTATCTCCTGGGTCACATATTAGAAGATGAAAATGTTTTCTCTTTGAAATGCCTTTGTGGTTTAAATTCAAGTGACATCAACTGCAAATAGCCTGAAGCAAAGCTAGCTTTGATTGTTCCTTTGCCTTGAATGATCTAGTCACTTTGGAAAAGACAACTCACATCAAGGAGAAAATGTTTAAAAATGAAATACAAAAGGAAAAATAATACTTTAAACACCGATTTAGTTGCTGGAATAATGATCAAACTACTAACTTCCCTGGAATCAGTATTTCATTATGACTTCTAAATTATGTTTTATATTGAAACCCATTATCGTGTAACTGGGACACACGGGTGCAAGAGCACCTGCCTCCAGTGTCCCAAACATACCAGGTTTGGGCACTTGCCACTGACAAAATCCAAAGGCAGAGAGATGAGTCATGGTGAAATAAGACAGGAACTTATTTCAGCGAGGCCAAAACCAAGAAGACAATGGACCAGGTCTCAAAGACTGTCCCCAAAAAGCTGCTTTATATGAGGAAAATGAGGGTCAAAAGTCGGTGGGTATTGGCCAATGAGCAGTAAAGATCAGGTCAATCATTACCTTGAAGTCAGTCATGTGTGATCTTGCTGTCATCAGGCAGTCCTATTGTTTGAGGGGGGTAGTTTCCATTCCCCTCTGGGGATGCTTTGCCCGCAGGGTCTCTTGCCCCAGTTAAGAGACGAGCTGGAAAGAATTTAATCAACTAAAAAGCACAGACTGAGGTCAAAATGGAGGCATTTGGAGTCCTCTTTCAATTATTGTCCTTATCATTATTATTTGATGAAGTCTAAGGTTACGGAACATAAAGTCACTGTCTCTGGAATGCAACATTCTTACAGAGGGGGAAACTAACAACTGGCAGACTAGTACTCCCCCCTGCTGTGTCCTTTATGAGTCATGGACTTCAGAAAACTTTTTCTTACTTCATGATGCTAGAGGTAGAATTTACATTTTGCCTGTTCTTATTGAGAAGACAACTTTTGGGGCTTCTCATTAATGTTGATGTTTTATAGCATCTCCCTACACACTTTATGGTTGCATGTAGAACACAAATTGGATCAGCTCATTTGTATGTCTTTTATTAAGTATTTGCCTGGAGAAAGGGCTCCACTTGCCTTGCTCTGTGACAAACAGACGAATCCTTTACTTGATCTTAGATAAGCCATATTCACTTTCATAATCGGCCTCGCTTGCTACTGTCCAGTCATCTAAGCTACGCATCAGGAGTTCTAACTCCTCGTAAATACCAATTTTATATTACTTACACCTCTGTCATACTATAGAAATTAATATGCCATTAAAATGACTTTAATTCAAATTAAATTTGTTTTGGGCTTAATGCTTATTAATGCAAATCAAAACAGGTATTATGCAATATCTTATTCAAAAACGTACACATATTATTTATATCACTTGGACAAGGAAATTGCAAACATTTGTGTACTACACTCTTAAATTCAAATGATAAGTTATTAAATGCTAAGGCTAAAATGGGTTCTGAGAGATTAATGGTTTGATTAAATCATTTGAATCTTACTGCCTAATGGAGGAGACAAATAAGAAATTGCAACATACTGTGATATAAACTAAAAAAAAAAAAAACAAAAACATTTAAAGAATACAATATTAGGAAAGCACAAAAGAAACACACATCAGCTGTGTAGAACATAACGTGGGAACTTTCCTGAAGCTGTAGGAATGAGGGAAGGGAGAAGACACATTTTAACTGCTGAAAGATCAATCAGGCTTAGTCTGATAAAAGCCCTTTACTATCAAGTGGAGCCTATTCAAAGTTCAGAGATTAGAAACAATTTTCCAAGTTTGCTTAGGGAACAAGGAATTGAGTGTGAATGGACAAAAGTAGGAGGCGGTTGTTGGAGAAGTGGCTGGAGAGGTGATGAAAAGTCGAATTATCAGTCACCCATATTGTTAGGCCAAAGAGTTTGGGTCTATTATGAAGTATTGGAAATGAATATGTTGTTAAAGCACAGTGGGACCTGTTTGGTAAGCAGTTGAGCATAAAGATCTGGGTCTCAAGAAAAAGATCTAGGCACATGATAGGTTTTCAGGGACCATCAGTATATGGATGAAATGGAGCCTATGATATATAAAAAGATAAAAGGACTGGAAGAACATTTGCAGTCCCTAAGAAAAGTAGGCAGAAAGAGCCAAAAGATTTAAGAGCACTATGAATGGGGATTGTTGGGGAATGGAAGGAAAGAAGGTTTTTCCAAAGTACTGTGGCAAGTAGTCCTCACCACATCATCATGCTTCCTTATTAACCAAACCTGCCATATGTTCCAGTATCAAAATAGCAGCAGATTCTGAAATGTCTCTCCCCATTCTAAGGGATAATCTGAATTTACTGGATTTCAACCAGTATTAGTTGATCCAGTTTGTGACAAATTATATGGCGGTAAGCCACTAAAACTGATGTGAATTCTGCTGGGTTCTAGTTACTACAAAATAACTGTCTTTATAAAAGTGAAGAGCCTCTTTATGTCGCTGATTCCTGTCTTCCTATTTTATTTTATTTATGATTTTTAAGGCTTCTCTTTTTTAAGTTTATTTATTTAGTTTCATAGAGAGTGTGTATGAGTAGGAGAGGAGCAGAAAGGGGGAGAGGGAGAATCCCAAGCAGGATCCTTGCTATTGGCACAGAGACTGACACAAGGCTCCATCTCATGAACTGTGAGATCATGACCTGAGTGGAAGTCAAGCGGTGGACACTTAACTGACTGAGCCACCCAGGCAACTACCCACCCTTCCCACCTCCTGTCTTCCTATTTTGTTAAGAAGTGATGTGTGGAGCATTAGGAGTATTATTACAACCAATAGATGCACAAAGAAGTATGCTTAGTGTCCAGACTTTGACGAATACTAAAGTGAAGTCTGGGATCTACACTCTGGGATATTTATAAACTATCATTTGTCCTTCTTATTTATGAGCTTGAAATCACAGAGGAAAGAGAAGCAGGTTCCACTTTTTAAAAAGGTATTTAAAATTGCAGCCACTGTGCATCTTTTCTTCCTATTAGGATGATGTTTCTATTATCTTCACTATGTTACTACCTGACTTAAAGCTGACATTTAGTGTGGCTCTAAATTCACTGCCATGATAAGATACTTTATCAAATAAATGTTGTTATACAGTTTTAAAATCTTTGGAAGTGAAAGATTTATCTTCAATATTAAGACTATTCCAAAAATTTTTGAATGTAAATTAGTATTATAACCCAACTTCCTGGCTAACATTGTTATGTATAAGTCCTGGCCTTAATAAATTCCAGTTAACTCTGAGCCTAATTGGAGACCATTCATTAGCTTTCTTTTCCAGCTACTATATTCACTTCTTTTTTTATTCAAGGGGTATTTTTATTCATGCTCTGCTCTGGAGAAAAGGTGATGTTTTTCTCCTCCAAAGATAAAGAAAGTAACTATATCATAATAAAAGGGTCTATCCCACAAGAACATCTAACAATCATAAATTCTTATTTCCCCAAATTAGAAGCACCCAAGTATGTAAATCAATTAATAAAAATATAAAGAAACTCATTAATAACAATACAATAATAGTAGGGGACTTTAACACCCCACTTAAAGCAATGGACAGATCATCTAAGCAAAAAATCAACAAGGAAACAATGACTTTGAAAGACACACTGGACCAGGTGAACTTAAGACATATTCAGGACATTTCCTCCTGAAGCAATAGAATACATATTCTTGTGTGTGCACGGAACATTCTCCAGAGTAGATCACATATTGGGTCACAAATCAGGCCTCAACAAGTACAAAAAATTGAGATCATACCAAGTATATTTCCAGATCACAATGCTATGAAACTTGAAGTCAACCACAAGAAAAAATTTGGAAAGTCCTCAAATACGTGGAGGTTAAAGAACATCCTACTAAAGAACGAATGTGTTAACCAGGACATTAAAGAATAAATTTTAAAAAAATACATGAAAGCAAATAAAATGAAAACACAATAGTACAAAACCTCTGGGATGCAGCAAAGGCACTTCTAACCATAAAATATATGGCAATACTGACCTATCTCAGGAAGCAAGAAAAGTCTTAATACACGCCCTAACCTTACAAATGAGCTAGAAAAGAAATAACAGAAAAAGCCTAAAGCCAGCAGAAGAAGACAAATAATAAAAATTAGAGCATAAATAAATGATATAGAAAGTTTAAAAAAAAATCCAGTAGAACAGATCAACAAAACTAAGAGCTGATTCTTTGAAAGAATTGATAAAGTTGATAAACCCCTAGCCAGACTTATCAAAAAGAAAAGAGAGAGGACCCAAATAAATAAAATCACTAATAAAAGAGGAGAGATCACAAGCAACATCACAGAAATGCAAATAATTACAAGAGAAAATTATGAAAAATTATGTGCAAACAAACTGGGCAATCTGGAAGAAATGGATAAATTCCTAGAAACATAGAAACTACCAAAACTGAAACAGGGAGAAATAGAAAATTTGAACAAATCCATAAGCAGCAAATAAATTAAATCAGTAATCAAAAGTCTCCCAGCAAACAGAAGGGCCAGATAACTTCTCAGGGGAACTCTATTAGACATTTAAAGAAGCATTAATACCTATTCTCTTCAAACTATTCCAAAAAAATAGAAATGGAAAGAAAGCTTCCAAACTCATTCTACAAGGTCAGTGTTACCTTGATTCCAAAACCAAACAAAGATCCCACTAAAAAGGAGAATTACAGGTCAGTATTTCTGAAGAACATGGGTGCAAAAATTCTCAACAATATACTAGCAAATCAAATCCAATAGTACATTAAAAGAATTATTCACCACAATCAAGTGGGCTTCACGGGTGGTTCAATATTTGCAAATCAATCAACATGATACATAATATTCATAAAAGGAAGGATGAGAACCATATGTTCCTCTTAATAGATGAAAAAAAAAAGCATTTGACAAAATACGGCATCCATTCTTGATAAAAACCCTCAACGAAGTAGGGATAGAAGGAACACACCTCAACACCATAAAGCCATGTAAGAAAGACCCAGAGATAGTATCATCCTCAATGGGGAAAAATTGAGAGCTTTTCCTCTACACTGAGGAACAAGACAGGGATGTCCACTCTCCCCATTGTTATTTAACATAGCCAGACAACAAAAAGAAACAAAAGGCATACAAATCCGCAAAAAACAAGTCAAACTTTCACTATTTGCAAAGGACAAAATACCCTACATAAAGAACCTGAAATACTCCACCAAAAATTTACTAGAATTGACACACAAATTCAGCATAGTTGCAGGATATAAACTCAATGTACAGAAATCTGTTGCATTTCTATACACCAATAATGATACCTAGGAATGAATCTAACCAAAGAGGTAAAAGATCTGTACTCTGAAAACAATAGAACACTTATGAGAGGTAATGAAAATGACACAAAGAAATGGTAAAACATTCCATGATCATGGATTAGAAAAACAAATATTGTTAAAATGTCTATACTACCCAAAGTAATCTACACATTTAATGTAACCCCTATCAAAATACCTCCAGCATTTTTCACAAAGCTAGAACAATTGTACAATTAGTATGGAACCACAAAGACCCTGAATAGCCAAAGCAGTCTTGAGAAAGAAAAGCAAAGTTGGATGCAGCATAATTCTGGACCTCATGCTATATTATAAAGTTATAATCACCAAGACAGTATTGTACTGGCACAAAAACAGACATATAGATCAGTGGAACAGAATAGAAAACCCAGAAATGGACCCACAACTATATGATCAACTAATCCTAAACAAAGCAAGAAAGAATATCCGATGGAAAAAAGACAGTCTCTTCAACAAATGGTGTTGGGAAAACTGAATGGCAACATGCAGAAGAATGAAACTGGACCACTTTCTCACTCCATACACAGAAATAAAATCAAAATGAAATAAAGATCTAAATTTGACACAGGAAACCAACAAAATACTAAAGAAGATCACAAGCAACAACCTCTTTACTTGATCTGTCTCTGGAGGCAAGGGAAACAAAAGCACAAATGAAATATTGGGACTACATGAAAATAAAAAGCTTCTGCATGGTGAAGGAAATAATCAACTAAACTAAAAGACAGCCTACGGAATGGGAGAAGATATCTGCAAATGACATATCTGATAAAGAGTTAGTATCCAAAATCTATAAAGAACTTATCAAACTCAACTCCCAAAAAATAAATAATCCAGTTAAGAAATGGGCAGAAGACATGAACAGACATCTTTCCAAAGAAGACATACACATGGCCAACAGACACATGAAAAGATGCTCAACATGATTCCTCATCAGGGAAATGCAAATCAAAACCACAATGAGATACCAACTCACACCTGTCTGAATGGCTAAAATTAACAAAACAAGAAACAACAGACGTGGGCAAGGATGCAGAGAGAGGGGATCTTTCTTCCACTGTTGGTGGGAATGCAAACTTGTGCAGCCATTCCAGAAAACAGTTTGGAGGTTCCTCAAAAAGTTAAAATTAGAACTACCTTATGATTCAACAATTTTACTACTAGGTATTTATCTAAAGGATACAAACATATTGATTTGAAGGGGCACATGGACCCTGATGTTTATAGCATTATTATCAACTTTAGTCAACTTATGGAAAGAGTCCAAATAGCCATCAACTGATGAATGGATAAAGATGTTGTGTGCATAGTATATACATATGTATGTATGTACATATGTATATATATATATATATATATATATGTACATATATACGTATGTACATATATATATATATATTAAGCAAAATTAATCATTCAGAGAAAGGCAATACCATGCACTCATATATGGAATTTAGAATCAAAACAGATATGGCTTCTCGGCCTTTTGGCTAAGATCAAGTGTAGAATCAAAACAGATAAACATAGGGGAAGGAAAAAAAGAAGAGATGGAAACAAACCATAAGAGGCCCAACTATGGAAGAAGGTCAGTGGGGGATGGTCTAAATGGGTGTTGGGTGTTAAGGAGGGCACTTGTGGTGATGAGCAGTGGGTGTTATGTGCAAGTAATGAATCACTAAATTCTACACCTGGTACCAATTTACCATATGGTTTAACTAACTAGAATTTAAATAAAAACCTGAATTTTTTTTTTAAAGTGAAGGACAGCTGTACTAGACCTATACTCATGAGTGGCCTTAAAGACAGTGGTGAGAGACAATCTACTCTATTAGCAGAACTGGGAGCAGTCACTTTGTGTATAATGATATGGCCTGATATTAACATATATACAGATTCATAGGTAGTGGAGAACAACCTGGCCAGTTGGTGCAGAACATGTGAGGCAGAGGGGAGGAGCCAAGATGGCGGAACAGCATGGAAGCTTTTTGTGTGTCTTGCATCCATGAAATACGGCCAGACCAACACTAAACCATCCTACACACCTAGAAAACCGATTGGGGGATTAACACAACAATCCACACAACCTGAACCACAGAATTCAGCAGGCACACAACACGAAGAGCTGAACTTGGGGAGCAAGAAGCCCCAAAAGGTAGGCAACCCCTTTTGTGGGAGGAGAGGATGGAGACTGGTGGGGGGGGGGGGAGCGTAGGGGAAAACCACCTCTCCCCAAAAGCAGCTAGAGAGAAAGTGGAAAACTGGGAACAGCCGCAGGGACTAAACTAAAAAGGGAGAAAGGAGAGGGTTTAAATTCCATTAAGACTGTAAACAAAGGGAGCCCAAACGCTGCAATTCCACAGCTCCTTACCTGGCAGTGCTCTGGTGGGAAAGGCGAATCCTCAGGAGCAGAGTGGGGTCCGGGAGGGTCTCGGGCCACACGGGGAAAAGCAATTCCCCTGCTGGAAGGACATTTGGTAGAGACTGTTGAAGCCACCAGGTCCCGGCAGACCCCGGAAGACGGCCACATTCTCTGGTGCTGGGGGAAGGTTGCCGAGGGTGAAGCCTGGTGCAGATGTGTGTTGCAATTTTCCGTGGTCCCTGAAACGCTGAGGCTACACTGTCTCGTGAATTTTTGGAGGGCGGGCTGGCACCTGGCCACAGTCTCGGGGCACTGGCAACAGCAGGGTCCGGCGGGCATTCCTGGGTGCAGCTGACATGCGGCCACTGTTCATTCGGCCATTGCTCAATGAGACCCTCCCGCAGAGTCGCAGAGCGGGTCAAGCCTCAGTCCTTCCGAAGTAAGGGGCCAGGGAAAACAGCCACGTCTGGGACAAAACTTGGGCGAGAGGTACTGCCTGGGGCCTGGTCACGGAGAATGGAAAAGCAGGGAGTGGATGAGAGCTGAAAATGGAAGACCGGTGCGCGACTGCAGATCCAGAAGAACAGACTGGGTGGCTGGGTGGCGCCATTTTTCACTATTCCCGCGCATGCGCACCGACGAGCACCGCAAGAATCCACCCCAGTAGGCTAGCAGCGCCATCTAGTGGAGAGCGGAGCTGTTACACCGAGCCCTGCCCACTGGGCCAACTTCTCTCTTCAAGAACACAAACTTCACGCCCGGTTTAATTATGGACTATAAAGAGCTACATAGACTGACCTCTAGGGGAAAACGAAGCAATTTCAGTCCTGCTTCAATCTGTCAGCAGGTTCATCTGTTCAATTTTTTTCTTTTTCCTTTTTCTCTTTCATAATTCTTTTTCTTGAATACAGGAAGAGAAAAAAACTCATTTTTATTTTTGATTTTTATTAAAAATATCTGTCTTTAATTTTTATTACTATATTTTTTACTTTTGTGTATTTTTTTTCAATTTCTACTTTACTTCCATCATTTTATTTTAGTCTACTTCAGTGTACTCCCCTTTTAAATTTTCAAACAATTCCGTTTTTTCTTTTTCTTTTTTCTCTTTTTCATTTCTTTTCTTTGAATGCAGAAAGTGGAAAAAAACTCATTTTTACTTTCAATTTCTTTTAAAATATTTTTATTTAATTTTTATTTCTATATTTTTTGCTTGTATGTAAATCTTTTCAAAATCTAACTTACTCCCATCATTTTATTTCCGTCTACTACAGTAGACTTTTTCAAATTTTCAAACGTTTTCTTTTTTTTGCCTTTTCTTTTCTTTTTTCTTTTTTTACCTTTTTTCTCATTTTCATTCTTTTCTTTTTTCTTAAATACAGAAAATGAAAAAATTCATATTTCTTTTGCATTTTTATTAAAAATATGTTTCTATAATTTTTTCTACTATATTCTCTCCTTTTGTGTATTTTAGTCTACTTTAGTGTGTTCATTTTTTCAAAATCTCAAACTATTTCCTTTTTGTCATTTGTTTGTTTGTTTCTCTAATATGTCAAACCACTTTCTACACCCAGACCAAAACACACCTAGGATCTAGCATCATCTATTCTATTTGTGTGTGTGTGTGTGTGTGTGTTTAATTTTTATTTTAATTTTTTTTTAATTTACCTCATTAATTCCTTTTCTCCCTTCAAAATGAGAAAACGAAGGAATTCACCCCAAAATAAAGAGCACAAAGAAACGATAGCCAGGAATTTAACCAATACAGATACAAACAAGATGTCTCAACCAGAATTTACAATCAGGATAATAAGAATACTAGCTGGAGTCAAAAATAGATTAGAATCCCTTTCTACATACATAAAAGAAGTAATAAATAGCCAGAATGAAATTAAAAATGATATAACTGACTTGCAATCATGGACGGATGCAGCGGTGGCAAAGATGGATGAGGCAGAACACAGAATCAGCGATATAGAGGACAAACTCAACAAAGCAGAAAAAAAGAGGGAGATGAAGGCAAAAGAGCACAATTTAAGAATTAGAGAAATCAGTGACTCATTAAAAAGGAACAACATCAGAATCATAGGGGTCCCAGAGGAGGAAGAGAGAGAAATAGGGGTAGAAGGGTTATGTGAGCAAAGCATAGCAGAAAACTTTCCTAACCTGGGGAAAGACACAGACATCAAAGTCCAGGAAGCACATCTAATGGGAGTCTAATGGACTCCCATTAGATTCAACAAAAAATGACCATCAAGAAGGAATATCATAGTCAATTCACAAAATACTCAGGCAAGGAGAGAATCATGAAAATAGCAAAGGAAAAAAAGTCCCTAACCCACAAGGGAAGACAGATCAGGTTTGCCACAGACCTATCCACAGAAACTTGGCAGGCCAGAAAAGAGTGGTGGGATATATTCAGTGTGCTGAATCAGAGAAATATGCAGCCAAGAATTCTTTATCAAGCAAGGCTGTCATTCAAAATAGAAGGAGAGATAAAAAGTTTCCACACAAACAAAAATTAAAGGAGTTTGTGACCACTAAACCAGCCCAGCAAGAAATTTTAAGGGGGACTCTCTGAAGGGAGAAAAAAATATATATATATAAATGTATATATATATATATATATATATATATATATATATATATACACACACACACACACACATGTATACAATAATACCAAAAGCAACAAAAGATTAGAAAGGACCAGAGAACACCACGGGAACTCCAACTCTACAAGCATCATAATAGCAATAAATTCATAGCTTTCAGTACTCACTCTAAATGTCAATGGACTCAATGCTCCAATCAAAAGACATAGGATGGATAAGAAAACAGAATGGATAAGAAAACAAGACCCATCTATATGCTGTTTACAAGAAACCCACTTTAGACCTAAAGACACCTACAGATTGAAAATAAGAGGATGCAGAACCATCTATCATGCTAATGGTCAACAAAAGAAAGCCGAAATAGCCATACATATATCAGACAATCTAGACTTTAAAATAAAGACTGTATCAAGAGATTCAGAAGGGCATTATATCATAATCAAGGGGTCTATAGACCAAGAAGACCTAACAATTGTAAACATTTATGCATCAAATGTGAGAGCACCCAAATATAGAAATCAATTAATCACAGACATAAAGAAACTCATTGATAGTAATACCATAATAGTAGGAGATTTCAACACCCCACTCACAGCAATGGACAGATCATCTAATCAAAAAATCAACAAGGAAACAATGGCTTTGAATTACACATTGAACCAGATAGACTTAACAGATATATTCAGAACATTTCATCCTAAAGCAGGAGAATATACATTCTTTTCCAGTGCACATGGAACGTTCTCCAGAATAGACCATATACTGGGACACAAATCAGCCCTAAGTACATACAAAAAGATCAAGATCATACCATGCATATTTTCAGACCACAGTGCTATGAAATTCGAAATCAACCACAAGAAAAAATTTGGAAAGGTAACAAATACTTGGAGAATGAATAACATCCTACTAAAGAATGAATGGGCTAACCAAGCCATTAAAGAAGAAATTAAAAAGTATATGTAAGTCAATGAAAATGATAGAACCATAACCCAAAACCTCTGGGATGCAGCAAAGGCTGTCATAAGAGGAAAGTACATAGCAACCCAGGCCTTCCTAAAGAAGGAAGAAAGATCTTAGATATACAACCTAACCTTACGCCTTAAGGAGCTGGAAAAAGCACAGCAAATAAAAACCAAAACCAGCAGAATACAGGAAATGAGAAAGATTAGAGCAGAAATTAATGCTATTGGAACCAAAAAAATAATGGAACAAATCAATTAAATCAGAAGCTGGTTCTTTGAAAGAATTAACAAAATTGATAAACCACTAGCCAGTTTGATAAAGAAGAAAAAGGAAAGCACCCAAATAAGTAAAATCAAGAATGAAAGAGGAGAAATCACAACCAACATAACAGAAATAAAAACAATAATAAGACAATACTAGGAGCAATTATATGCCATTAAAATGAGCAATCTGGAAGAAATGGACAAATTCCTAGAAACATATACACTACCAAAACTGAAACAGGAAGAAATAGAAAATTTGAACAGACCCATAACCAGTAAGGAAATCGAATTAGTAATCAAAAATCTGCCAAAAAACAAGAGTCCAGGGCCAGATGGCTTTCCAGGGGATTCTACCAAACATTTAAGGAAGAGTTAACACCTATTCTCTTGAAGCTGTTCCAAAAAATAGAAATGGAAGGAAACTTCCAAACTCTTTCTATGAAGCCAGCATTACCCTGATTCCAAAACCAGACAGAGACCCCACTAAAAAGGAGAACTAAGGACCAATTTCCCTGATGAACATGGATGCAAAAATCCTCAACAAGATATTAGCCAACCGGATCCAACAATACATTAAAAAAATTATTCACCATGACCAAGTGGGATTTATACCTGGGATGCAGGGCTGGTTTAATATCCACAAAACAATTAGCGTGATTCATCACATCAATAAAAGAAAGGACAAGAACCATATGATCCTCTCAATAGATGCAGAGAAAGCATTTGACAAAATACAGCATCCTTTCTTGATAAAAACCCTCAAGAAAATAGGTTTAGAAGTATCATACCTCGAGATGATAAAAGACATATATGAGCGACCCAAGGCTAATATCATCCTCAATGGGGAAAAACCTGAGAACACTCCCCCTAAGGTCAGGAACTAGACAGGGGTGTCCACTCTCGCTACTGTTATTCAACATAGTTTTGGAAGTCTTAGCCTCTGCAATCAGACAACACAAAGAAATAAAAGGCATCCAAATCATCCAGGAGGAGGTCAAAATTTCACTCTTCGCAGATGACATGATACTCTATATGGAAAACCAAAAGATTCCACCAAAAAACTGCTAGAACTAATACATGAATTCAGCAAAGTGGCAGGATATAAAACCAATGCACAGAAATCGGTTGCATTCCTATACACCAACAATGAAGTGACAGAAAGAGAAATCAAGGAATCGATCCCATTTACAGTTGCACCAAAAACTGTAAAATACCTAGGAATAAATCTAACCAAAGAGGTGAAAAAATCTATACACTGAACACCATAGAAAGTTTATGAAAGAAATTGAAGAAGACACAAAGAAATGGAAACAGATTCCATGCTCCTGGATAGAAAGAACAAATATTGTTAAAATGTCGATATTACCCAAAGTAATCTACATATTCAATGCAATCCCTGTCAAAATAACACCAGCATTCTTCACAGAGCTAGAACAAATAATCCTAACATTTGTATGGAACCAGAAAAGACCCCGAATAGCCAAAGAAATCTTGAAAAAGAAAACCAAAGCATGAGGCATCACAATCCCAGACTTCAAGCTATACTACAAAGTTGTAATCATCAAGACAGTATGGTAATGGCACAAGAACAGACACTCAGATCAACGGAATAGAATAGAGAACTCAGAAATGGACCCACAAACATATGGGCAACTAATCTTTCACAAAGCAGGAAAGAATATCCAATGGAATAAAGACAGTGTCCTCAGCAAGTGGTGCTGGGAAAACTGGACAGCAACATGCAGAAGAATGAACCTGGACCACTTTCTTACACCATACACAAAAATAAACTCAAAGTGGATGAAAGACCTCAATGTAAGACAGGAAGCCATCAAAATCCTCGAGGAGAAAACAGGCAAAAACCTCTTTCATCTTGCCCACAGCAATTTCCTACTCAACATTTCTCCAGAGGCAAGGAAAACAAAAGCATAAATGAAATGCTGGGACCTCATCAAAATAAAAAGCTTCTGCACAGCAAAGGAAACAATCAGTAAAACCAAAAGGCAACTGACAGAATGGGAGAAGATATTTGCAAATGACATATCAGATAAAGTGTTAGTATCCAAAATCTACAAAGAACTTATCAAACTCAACACCCAAAAAACAAATATCAGTGCAAAAGACATGAGTAGACACTTCTCCAAAGAAGACATCCAGATGGCCAACCGACACATGAAAAGATGCTCAACATCACTCGTCATCAGGGAAATACAAATCAAAACCACAATGAGATACCACCTTACACCTGTCAGAATGGCTCACATTAACAACTCAGGCAACAACAGATGTTGGCGAGGATGTGGAGAAAGAGGATCTCTTTTGAATTGTTGGTGGGAACGCAAGCTGGTGCAGCCACTCTGGAAAACAGTATGGAGGTTCCTCAAAAAACTAAAAATAGAACTACCCTACGACCCAGCAATTGCACTACTAGGCATTTATCCAAGGGATACAGGTGTGCTGTTTCGAAGGGACACATGCACTGCCATGTTTATAGCAGCACTATCAACAATAGTCAAAGTATGGAAAGAGACCATATGTCCATCGATGGATGAATGGATAAAGAAAATGTATATATATACAATGGAGTATTACTCGACAATCAAAAAGAATGAAATCTTGCTATTTGCAACTACATGGATGGAACTGGAGGGTATCATGCTAAGTGAAATTAGTCAGTCAGAGAAAGACAAAAATCATAGGACTCCATCATATGAGGACTTTAAGAGACAAAACAGATGAACATAAAGGAAGGGAAACAAAAAGAATATAAAAACAGAGAGGGGGACAAAACAAAAGGGACTCATAAATATGGAGAACAAACTGAGCGTTGCTGGAGGGGTTGTGTGAGGGCGGATGGGCTAAATGGGTAAGGGGCATTAAGGAATCTACTCCTGAAATCATTGCTTCACTATATACTAACTAATTTGGATGTAAATTTTAAAGAATAAAAAATAAATTTAAATTATAAAAAAAATAACATGTGAGGCATAAAACTGAAAGATAGGGAACAAAGGTAATATGAGTTAGAGGCATATGGATAAATATGAGGGAGTGGGAAAAAAAAAAGTCTGAAGATCTCTGCATCACATGTTAACATCCCCAGAGAGAACCACAAGGCAGAGGTTCCAAAAATAAATAAATCAAGTGAATAAATTGTCCCGTCCAGTTATATCAGCCAGCCCAGTGCTGGCACATTGGACTGATGAACATGGTTGCAAATATGAAGGCTAGATAAGGGCTCCAAAACTCTGATGCTCAGCTATGAAGGATGATGGAAGTTCTACCATTTTTCGTGGTTCATTCTGCCAATGATCAAGTCAGAAACAGTCCACAAGATGCAGACATTTCTCTAGTAGATAAACTGCCCATTTGATGCTGAGTTAACTAAATTGGGTTACTTCCAGTGTAGAAGGGCCAGCAGTTTATTTATAATGTTCGACATACATCCTTAGTATGATGTTACCATTCTTACCTGCAGGTAATAAAATTTAAAGATAATTTTCACCAGAACAATGAGGTTTCATGGAAGCCACGAGAGGCTAGCTAATATTTCCATGGTTGGGTTTAACTCCCTCATTTTGTATTTGTTTTCTACTTATCCCTCCCTTTGAGTTCTATTCTTCTGTAGAAGATAAATTCCTTCTCATAATATAATTTTCCACGGATTAAAGAAGTCTTGGTCTCCTAAATTCCATGAAAGTGTTGTCATTTTTTGAAAGTTAATTTAGATTGTATTTTAGTTTTCTGAGATTTTTTAAACTGTAATTTTTAGCCTATTCCATGCATGTATTTTGGTTGTTCGAATGAGAGCAATGGTCCCTTGTGAATTTTCTATCTTTGAACCAGAAATGGAACTGACATATGCTTACTGAACTTCTAAGAATTCAAGTACCCCAACCAGATGCACTTTGTATAATAGATAATATTCTTAAAATTTATCTTGTTGGTAAGACCAATTGATATATGCCATTATTGTATTTTTATTGATAATGGTTTATAATCTATGTTAATAGTTCAATATTTTTTAAAGCTGAAGTCAGTTGGGGAAAGAGACAACTTAATGAATGATTCATTTCCATCTTAAGAATTATACACTATTAGGAGCACCTGGGTGACACAGTTGGTTAAGCAACCAATTCTTGGTTTCAGTCCAGGTCATGATCTCATGGTTCATGAGTTTGAGCCCTACATCAGGTTCTGCGCTGACAGCATGGATTCTCCTTGGGATTTTCTCTCTCCCCCTCTTTCTGCCTCCCCCACCCCACTCAATTTCCACTTTCTCTCTCTGTCTCTCTCTTTCTCTCTTTCTCTCTCTCTCTCTCTCTCTCAATAAATAAATAAGTAAACATAAAAAATATATACACTGTTAAATTCAGGGCTAGACTAGATTAGTGATTTCCCCTTATATATGTTAGCAGTGTTAATATGTTAGTTTTTGTCACCATGACAATGCTTAAAAAAAATACAAGTTTAAAGCTCCCCCACAAGCTCAGATATATTTACTAAGTATGTGGGATTTGGTCGGGTGATTTCATCTTGGCTTGTTCATTCATGTGCTGAAGGGTTGGCTGCGCTTGGACTGATACAGTGTTATCTTGGCTGGTATTTAATCCACCTCCATATTCAGATTTTGTCAACTGTTCCAAAAGTATCCTTGTAGCTATTTACTTTTCCCAAGTTAAGTATTCGTTGGGGTCATGCATTGTATGTAGTTGGCATATCTCTGTAGTATTCTTTAATTTGCAAGGCTTTCTCAACTTTGCTTTTCTTCCCTTTGACATTTTTAGCACCAGTGTGTGGAGGAGTACCGGACATCATTCTGCAGAATGTGTCTAAATATTTGAGTTTTTTAAAAATTTATTTTAGCCATGAGCAGATTTAGCTTCTGCAACTTTGACAGGAACACCCCAGGATTATGTTTTCCTTTTGGTGCGTTACAACAGGGGGTACACGATATCACTCCATGCCAACAATGGAGGTGACCGTGCTGATTACTGACATACAGTGTGTGCACCAGTAAATCTCTCTCCAAGTAAATCTAGTCTTCTGCCCTGTGTCATTAACTAGTGAGTTGTAGGGTATGGAGGTACAGAATTTGAGTAGCTGAATTCACTACAATTTGACATTGGCCAAGAAAGGAGGTCTCTGATCAGAAACGACAAAGAGTTACAAAAAAAAAAAAAGTACTAAAAGAAAGTGCTAGATACTGTTAGTATGAGAATGACACTCTATAGGGTCTAATATGGGGGGCAGATAGGACGAGAGTAGAATGGTGATCCCCAGAAACTGGGGGGTTGTGCGGAATGGGGAGATGTTGGTGAAAACATACGATATTTCAGTTATGGAAGATGAGGAAGTTCTGGATATCTAGAGTCACAAAAATCTAACTGTAATTAACACTACTGAATTGTATATTTGAAATTTGCTAAAAGGGCAGGTTTTAACTATTCTTATCCCCACCCCCACCTGAAAAAGAAAATTTTAACTATGTAAAGTGATGCATATGTTAATTATCTTGATACTGGTGATTATTTTATGTTGTGTATATATATATACACACACATATATATATATATATATATACACACACAAATATATATATATATATATATATGTATGTATGTATCAAACTTGTGCACATTAAATATATACTTTTTATTTTTCAATTATACCTCAATAAAGCTAGATTAAAAAAAAACTTTGTGTAACATGTCATCTGAAAGACTAAACTGGTATAGAAGAAATCACACCATTCTCATCTCAAAAGAAATTAGTTTGTTTCTTGATTCTGTCTAGAATCCGTAATGATCCATTAGCTATCCCCTTAAACTCTTGGAGACTTAATTTGTAGTCTAAAATATAAATGAATTATCCAACAGAATCAGATTATCCAACATCATCAAGTATTAATGACTTTCAAAGCAGTCATTAATAATTTCATGAAACTTTGTGTTTTCGATCAAACAGCTGGTAGCTGCTGTAATAAACTCTGGTAAAGCAAACAAGTCCCTAACATTCCAGAACTTACCTGATGCTTAGAGGTGCTTAGAGGTAGGGCTTAGTATTTTTACAAACTGGTTTGATGCTCACATCTAGACCATGCTATCCTGTTGAACATAAACAATATTGTTGTTTATGAGAACAGAACATTATCAAGTCAACTTTGGGTGAATGATGAAGTCAGACAAAACAAGGTCACTGTGTAACTCATGAAATCTCAAGCTTCCCTTTCTGCTAAACTAAATGACAGCTGCTTCTCTACCTAGTTTGCGTTTCTTATAGCTTATATTTACTGAGATATTCAAACTTAAAATGATCCTTTTACCTGACAATGTCCAATCATGAGCAGAGTCTGCTTTCTTAGGACCTTCCCAAGAATTACCCAATGAAAGTTCAAATCATATGATAGGCTTCTCTAACACCCTCTTACTGAAAAGAGTTACTGAAAAGGTCCATGGTTCTCTATGCTGCTTATTTTCTTTTTTTGAAAACAGTAACAAATCCAACTGTAGAGCGTTCCTGATGGCCCTTGGCAGGAAGTCTTTGGCAATTGATATTTGTCCAGTTTAAACAACCACAATGCTTTGCAATGAATGCTATTTGAAATCAAAATTAGTGGTTATATAAATTCTTTTCCAGCATTCTTTTTCTTTGCAAAATTAATGACATCCTGAAATATTAATAATATTCTGCATTTATGTCTATTTCTCCTTAAATATTTGATTTATGGTGTTTCATGTAAAACAGATGTTTTGATAGTATATTTATATAAGAGTTACTATATACTTTAAATCATGTCACAATTGGGTCTTCTTCCATAGGCCACATTGATTATGTTAATAAATCATCTAGACTATATCAACTTATTTCAGAAAATAATTTGATTTAATAGTTTACCTATCTTAAAATTACAGATGTAATTGTATTGATCCTGAAATATTTAAAACATATATATTTTTTCTTTTTCTTCTTTATGAAATTATTCTAAATAGGAAATTACATCGTTTGAATTCTAAATTAACTATTGGAAAGCTACATCAGTTCCTAAACAGTAAAAAGTGTTATTTTTGTGGTTGCATTATTTCATTCTGGAAAATTAGCTGACTGTATCAGGTGGTTTCTAGCTGATATGCTTCGGTGGGTCTCAGTCTAATTATTTAGTTTGAGTTATGTAAGAGGTTTTGTGTTCATATTGACAAAATTAAATTTGACCAATTTTATCTTAGCTCATGGCTGACTGAAGATATTTCAAAGATAATTTAGTGCATCTTCAGTAGAGATCATTAAAGCATCTTTAAAATTTCATCTTTAATCCATATGAGAATATTTTGAGACTTGAATTTCCTTAAATAATTAGTTTCACAATTCTTGCATTACAGAAATCATAAGTTTTTTCTAGAAATAATTGGGTAGAGATTAGAGAACATTAGTTCTATAAACAAAGCACATGAATAAGATATATGTACCATATCTGGTCATATTGATTTTCTTTTGGCATGAAACTCATCAACTTTTCCTAGAGTGATTATTTTAAGGAAACATAAAACAAAACAAAACAATGACAAACAAATGGCCTTCCAAAAGCTTAAAAAGTAACACAAATGTCAGTCAGCTAGTAACTGACACGTTTGAAACTAGAAATGAAATGTGTAATTATATATATATATATATAATTATATATATGTAAATATATATATATTTATATATATATACATTTATATGTAGATATATATATTACAGAATAATTATTTGACAGTAACAGATTGAGTGGTGGGGGAGAAAAGTCAAGGCAAAGTTCAGATGAAAGCCCACGTATGAGCACACTAGACAACTTTCATATCTTGGACATAAACCAAAGAACTTAAAACACAGGTGTGAGTCACTCTGTGTTTGATGCGGGAAAAAGGCCCAGTTGAATGAATGACACATGTTTCCACTTAGTGCTTAAGAGTCAGAATAACATCATCTACCTTCTTTGACCATTGAATTAAATATAAATATAAAATATATACATATATATGTATATATTTTATTCAATGTTCAAAGAAGATGGATCATATCATTCTGACTTGTACATTAAATGTTTTATTCATTTAATTCATATATATGTGTATACAAATTATATACAATATTTATGATATATGGAGAATAATGTTGCAACTAAATCATCTACAAATCTAAATGACCAGTCAAGGAATGATGAAAAGTCTTTTCACTCAAAATTGAAATTTCCCTGTTGCAACTGTCTATAACCAGCTTAAAGAAATATGTTCTTACATAAAGTTGAAGACTCTTTAGTGCATTCTAGAGCTCATATGACTTTGAAAATAAAAGTAATAAAATATATACTATATTAATAGAATAATATTATGTATGGCATCTAAATATTTAGGATTTAAATGCTTACCTTTATTTTGTAAAATAAATGTTTCCTGCTTTCTCAGTTATTTTTTATTTCCTTCATGTCCTTTGTCTAAACCACTTATCATACCCAGGATAAATAGTAATCACATGAAACATCATGTTACACCTCACTGGAAGTATTTCAATCTACTTAACTATCCAATTTAGTTGCATTTTAGTGTGTTTGAAGCGTTTTGATTCATCATATATTACCTAATATAGATGTTTGTCTTAAGGACTGATACCTAGAAAGAGATTTTGAGTACTAAGGTAATATTATTTACGATTAATGTGTTAAATGATGACAATCCATCAAGTTAAAAAAATTATTGGGGCTCCTTGGTGGCTCAGTCGGTTAAGTATCTGACTCTTGATTTTGGCTCAGGTCAGGATCTCACAATTTGTGCTGTCAGCACAGAACCTGCTTTGGATTCTCTCTCTTCCTTTTCTCTGCCCCTTCCTCTCTCTTTCTCTCTCTCTCTCTCGCTCTCTCTCTCACTGGCCTCAAAATAAATAAACACTAAAAATTATTTTAAAAAGGGATACTTAGAAAAAAGAAACAAAAGTTAATTTATGAGAAGTAACCTGCGCCCTAGTCTAACACATTCTAAAAGGCTAGTATTGGTTCTAGAGTTTTCTTTCCCTCTCACATACCATAGTTGCTAGATATGATTCTTTCTCTTTGTATGTTCCTTTCTTCTTTGTTCAGAACACATACCTCTGGAGAACAATTAAAATTTCTGTGTTTTTGTTTTCATCTTTGGCTTTCTTTACCAGATTGAAGATGCTTTAGTTCATAGTCACCTTTGAAGTCTCATTCCCAAGCAAAGAGCCTGCCATGTTAAGTAACCAAAAACTACTTACTTACATAAATCAGGTTAGTCTTACCCTGTCGAACTATTGAATATTACCTTTTCTGTCTTTGAAATATTACAAAAATTATTTTCTTCTTTCTGGATTTATTTAGCACTCAAAACCCCTACTGAATGTCTTCCTAGACATGGAATAAGCATTGAGTATACAGAAAAGACCAAGAAATATACGATCCCTGGCATGTGACCATTTTTTGTTGTTGTTGTTAGATAAATTCGACACGTAACATTGTATAAATTTGGGTGTACAGGGTGTTACTTTAATGCATTTATATTTTAATATGATTGCCATTGTAGTGACATGTATCACATAATTAAAATACAATAATATTATTGTCTATATTCATTATACTATGCATTAGATCTCTGTGGTTCATATACTGTATATTACACATGCACTGTATTGTCCTTAGGCAAGTGTATCATGAACTCTTAATTCTAAAGCACTCTTTATTGAATTTGGTTCAAATCAACTTTACGTATTTATGAAAACGACCACTTACATGCACACTGTGTGCAAAACATCCTCTTTCTTCAAAACACTAAAGTAAAAAGAAAAGCTTGACTTTGTTAGATTTGGGGAAATGTGTCACACCGTATGTGTATACATCATTCTATAAAAGTCTTCACACGATGATTGGTATAAGAAGAAAATAACTGTGAGAAATCCAATATAATTAAATTCACATGTAAATAGAAAGAGAAATGGTTAATAAAGATAAACAATCCGTGGGTCATTAAACTTTTAGTTAAATAGAAATTAGTCAAATAGAAATGAATGGTTAACATTAAATACATCAGTAACTATATATAAAAATAAAACTATACAAGAAAGTGTCCTTGTTGCTTCCACATTTGTTGACGTCTATCGGCTAACGTTAGAATGGCAAACATATAGGACAATCGGGAATCTAAACATGAAGATGTAAAATGGAAGTTGTTATTATACGAGGCTATAATTAGTATAGTAATTGTTTTTGCTAGAAGCATTTTTTCCAATCATAACATTTTTGACAAAGTACTAATAACAATCATTCAATTAGCTACACAAAGTGTAACTCAGTGCATTTATGTTGTGGAAATGTGTTACATAAAGTGCAGAGATAGTTCAGGAAGATACTAACTGAATTTTGAGATGTAATTGGCTGGTGCTTAAACTGTTCAGTGAAGTGGTCTTACATGCTCTGGAGCAGAGCCATTGTAGAACATTCCAACTATTACTTTCAATTTAGACCATCAGCTTCGGTCCATTTACCGGGTGGTGAAATCAGAGCAATTGATTCTTCTGAATCTCTGCCAGTTATACCCCATATAGTTCATCCAAAGCATGTGCATTCAGCTGAGTGTTATTTTTGGACTTCAACAAGAATCACTCTACCATCCACCGAATAGGCATAGATTTAGAACGAGGTTCATAATTTGAAGGGCTGAAATTGCTCACCCAGGTAACAAGTGACCCTTCATTAAATTACAGATAGAATCCTAATCTAATAAAGGCCATTAGGGTATGTAGCACCTCATAACAAGGTCATTTTCTAGTCTTGTGTCACCTCTCATACAAGCATTATTTGTGGATGTGGATGGCATGCTTTCAGTAACAAATATTTGCACAAGAACTTATCAACTTATGATCTATTTAATAACTGCTGTATTGTGTATATAGGACAAGTACACACTAAGTTTATTATAATCTTTGTATCTTGTTAAGTGATAATAATAATCTGTGGGTTGGTTTACAAAGGCAACTCATATATATGATCTCTATTATAATTTAAACTATATATACCATAGTCATTATTTTTCTCTTTGAGAGCTAGATGGGTGTTACTAAAAATTTTACAGGGGCGCCTGGGTGGCTCAGTCCGTTAAGCGTCCTACTTCGGCTCAGGTCATGATCTCGCGGTCCGTGGGTTCGAGCCCCGCGTCGGGCTCTGTGCTGACAGCTCAGAGCCTGGAGCCTCTTTCAGATTCTGTGTCTCCCTCTTTCTCTGACCCTTCCCTGTTCATGCTCTGTCTCTCTCTCTCTCAAAAATAAATAAATGTTAAAAAAATTTTTAAATTTTACATCAGTTTTAGATGAATTTCAGTTGTTTTAAACATTTGTATTCTAATGATCTGATAGCTTACTCGGTATAACATATATGTGCATTAGAAACACACACACAGATATATACATTTACTATACACTTGCATATATATGTGCATTTATTAAACACATAGAAGATCAGAGGAAAGGTAAGAATGCCATACTAAAGCAAACTTATTTATGGTCTACCCACTATTGGTCACCGGCTTAATATTCTATTTATTTGTAGAATATTTTCATACCTTAATTAGTATAATTTTGCATGTTTGAGAATGTAGAAAACATGTGTAAATATGCTAAGTGCTCTCATTTCTTTAAATGCAGGTGAAGGGTACATGGAGCCAATTCTAAGGAATCCTAAGCAAAACTGACACTGCTTACTCCCAAAAACTTTTATTGGGCCCTTACAAAGCACCAGGTCAGGTTCTCAGAACCAGGTGTATTACTGTGAATTAGACAGAATAGCACTTCCCCAAGAACTGACAAGTAACAAGATAGAATTTATTTATTTATTTATTTATTTATTTACTTACTTACTTATTTACTTTTAACTTGTTGTTGTCTTTTGGTAAGATCACTAACCATGAGATCTATGCTCTTAACAAATTTTTAAGTGGACAATACAGTACTGATAAACATAAGCAGTAAGTTGTACAACCCCTCTAGAATGTGTTCACATTGCATAACTGAAATTTTATACCCATTGAAGACAACTCATTTCCCT
The DNA here is from genome assembly GCF_016509475.1 of Prionailurus bengalensis. Lineage (NCBI taxonomy): Eukaryota > Metazoa > Chordata > Mammalia > Carnivora > Felidae > Prionailurus > Prionailurus bengalensis. The sequence continues at coordinate 225,760,564 of NC_057343.1, forward strand.
CTGCCCCAGCCCTTGGCATCCACCACTGCACTCTAGGTTTGACTATTTTAGATATTTCATATGAGTGGATTCATGCAGCGTTTATCCTTCTGTGACTATCTGATTTTACTTAGCGTTATATCCTCAGGTTCATCCATGGTGTCATATACGGTAGCGTTTCTTTCTATTTTGAGGTGGAATAAAATTGAATAGTTTATGTATATCATGCGTTTTTTTTTATCCATTCATCCGCTGATGGGCATTTAGGTTGCTTCCATGTATTTTAGTATGTTAATTTTATAGCCTAATGCATCTATGAAAACAATAAAACTCTTTCTTTGCGTGGATGACAACAACAACAACAACAACAACAACAACAAAAGACAGAAATCACCCGAATTCCTAAAACAATCCTCTTGTGGCTCCTTAACCTCTGCCACAAGATCCTTTGCCTCAGAAGTCCTGGAATTCTTCTTCTCTGTAACTCCATATTTCACGTGGTGCCATGGCATCCGTTTCTCCTCCTTGATCACTTTTGTACCCTTTCCCTCCCCATTTACCATTTCAGGGGAGCGACTCTTACCAGGTTCAGGTCTGAAGGCCACATCCTAGCAGTGCGGGCTCGACATTAACATCAGCAGCTCCAATCTGAGTCCAGGTTTCAGATTTGACTTGTGCCTTTCCTGCTTCCTGTCTTTCAGGGAAAAGCCAGGTCTCCCTTGTTCACAGAGGGCTTGGGAGGGAATTTGAAATCCCTGGACACATTGCTGACTATTATATTTCAGAAGGAGTTTACTTGTCATTGGCTCAAATACTTTTTATATCAAAGATAGGACTAATTTAATTAAGTACTCCAAATCATGTCCTCTTTTGAGATAATCCCTAAAGAAATAATAATAATAACAATAATAATGATAATGATAGCAATAATAATAGTAATGATATTAGCTAATATTTATTAAACATTACTATGTGCCATGCACTGCACCACATTTAAAGATCTATTAACTCATCTCCCCAATGAAGTAATTGAGGAACAGAGGTTTTCTTTATTTCCCAATGTGACAGCACTAGTAAATTTTGGAACTGGGGCACATTTAGAACCTCCTGACTCCAAAGCCAGATCTCCTAAGTGCACTATGTTCATCCTTCCTACTTTAATGTATGATGTCAGGTTAAAGAAGTATTCATTAATTCTCATGTGTCAATGGGTATTGAATTTTGACAAAGTACAGGGATGATCATATTACTGATTGCATTTTTTTGTTTTTTTAATGTTTATTTATTTATTTTGAGAGAGAAAGAGAGAGAGAGAACACAAGCAGGAGAGGGCAGAGTGAGAAGGAGAGCGAGAATCCCAAGCAAACTCTCCAGTGTCAGCACAGAGCCCAATACGAGTCTCAAGCTCGTGTACCGTGAGATCATGACACGAGCCAAAGTCAAGAATTGTCTGCTTAACGGAGTGAGCCTCACAGGTGTCTTTATTTATTTATTTATTTATTTATATTTATAAATATGGTGAGTAAGGGTAATGGAAAAGAGGAGAGAGAGAGAAAGAAGGGTTGGGGGGGGACAGAGACAGAAAGAGACAAAGGGAGAAGGAGAGAATGAATGTAAACAAAGATCTTTTACGCCAGATTGATTCTCAATAAATATAGGAGAAATGATAGAACAGGAAGTAGCAATTTGGAATTTTCAATGAAGTCATTTATTCTGAGAAGGATCCTTAATTCATGCTGAAATAATTGGTGAACATTTGTTGGGGAAGAGGAACTAGCAGTCTGGAGGTCCAAAGAATTCATACCAATTGGCACTTCTTATTTATGAAAGAAAACAAGTACTTTTAAAACACAAAGTCTTCGCAGAAACCACCTAAACCTAGTGACGCAATTGAGAAAAATGACAATCTTTAGCCATTGATTCATACAATGGAAATGAAACAACAGAAACTCTACAACCACACTCACTTCTACCCAAAAAACTGAAGCTGAGTAAAATTGAGTGGAAGCAATTAGATAAATCAATAGTGGAAGAAAGCAATAAACAAATAGTCCAGGTTATTCAAATATGTTGAAGATCTGAAACACAAAACAAAGAGAGAAAATTAATATTACCATAGCAACGATAAAATCATTGGTATATAATAATGACATCATGGTTATGAAGGGTAATGCTGAGGTGCCTGGGTGGCTCACTAAGTTAAGCCTTCTTGACCTCGGCTCAGGTCACGAACTCACAAACCATGAGATGGCTCGGGTCATGATCTCATAGTTCGTGAGTTTGAGCCCTGCATCGGAGTTTGCACTGACAGCACAGAGCCTGCTTGGGATTCTCTCTCTTTCCTCTCTCTCTGCCCCTTCCCTTCCCCAGCTCACTTTCTGTTTTCTCTCTCTCAAAATAAATGAGTAAGCTTTAAGAAAAAGGATAATGCCATTGTTAGTAGAAATTTCATGTTGAACTATTTGGGGGTAAGGGGTGACAATGATTGCTGCTTATTTTTAAATCATTTCGAGTATAAAACCTTCATCTTTAAGTGTGTGGACAGGGAGAGAGGGCAGATGAGGAAATAGATGAATAACAGGTGAACGATATGTTGGAATGTGTTGTATAGTTGTTTCAAATTTTCTGTATGTTTAAATTTGCTGACGATACATAGAAAAAAATTATACATATATAAAAGCATTCACCATTCAATACTGAATATTCTGCAGACACTTCATGGTCTTGAGAAGGACAAGTAGTGTCACTAAGGAACAACAAAGGAAAAAAATCAATCACTGAAGGTCTCTCCCTTTTAGATGTGATAATATTTTAATAAATATTCAATAAATGCTGTGTAAAACTATACGTTTAGATCAATACTTAAAATTATCCTAATATTTTGCTTTTCTTTTTTCTCCCCTTTATTATTTACCTCCAGAATTTTTTTTTCTTTCTCCTTTGCTGAAATCGTTTTTTTTTTCCTTCTCTTTTTCAAATCCTCAAACACATTCAAATTCAGGTTCTTTTCTTTTTTTTTTTCCAAAAACGTTTTAGTAACTTGATTTGTTGCTACATGCAAATATGTGTTAAATTAAAGTTCATAGAAAACATTTCCTGCTTTACAATGGTTTTAATGAAGCTCTAAAAGAGGTTTATTTTTGGTCCTCTTTACTTGAATAGAATGTTGGCTTTCTAACACACTTCAATAACTTTCAAAGTGGGCGGTGTTTCATTAGAAGTCAGGCTACAGAAGAAAGCCCCATAGAATTTGAGTTCATACAAACTCATTTTATATATTATTATGTTCAAAGAATATGTTAATATGAAGATGCATATATATATATATATATATATACACACATATATATACACCATAAAATCTACCTTTTAAGAAGATACAATGAACATTTTTTAGCTCCATATCTGTTATTATGCACTTTTACATGGAAAGCAGACTCTTTCCAAACCATAGGTAAAAGTGTCTTAGACAGAGGGACTTTAACTTCTAAAATTAATGAGTTGGCAGACATTTTATGTATAAATGTGTTACCTGCCATCTGGGTAATTAGAAAAATGATGTGTTATGGAAAAACTATTTTTGATCACCATATAAAGATTAAGCTGGGGGAATTTAATATTTACAAAGAATAGCTCATATAGGAAGCATTGAATTGAGTAGAATACAAGCTATGTAGAGTTGTATATCAGTTTTCTATTGCTGACGAGCAAATTGCCACAAACTTAGAAGCTTAAAACAATATACATTTATTGGTAGGGTATCTAAGAGGAAAGATTCCAGGCATTGGGTAGCTGGATCCTCTCTTTAAGTCTCACCAAAATTAAATCAAGGCATCAGATGAGGGTAGGAATCCTATATGAAAAGTCTCAAGACCTTTTAAAGTTTCTGTGGCTGTTTGAGAAGTTGTCTCCTTTCATGCAATTGTGACATGTCTAGCTGTGTCTTTAAGCCTGGCAGCAGTCTGGTAAAGTCTTATCCTGTTTAAGTGCTTACCTGATAGGTCAGGCCCACCTGGACAGCCTCCATTTTGATTAACTTAAGCTCAACTCTCCAGTAACCTAATCACAAGGAAGATATCCCATGATATTCACCAGTGGGGAGGACAAGCACATCAGAAGGAGGAGTCTTTGGGGATAGTTTTGGAATCCTGCCTAGCCATCTGATATTAGAAAACCCGAACTCAACTAGTGGCTATACCACCAGTATTTGACCTTGGGAAAATGAATAAAGAAACTCCCTAAACTGCTTGGATGTATTAGTTATAACATGAACAAGAAGATATGCTCTCAGTATTTCAGTTTCCTGTGAAAACTGTATGATGCATTTGAAAGTTCAAGGACTTGAGTGTTCTTCTGGGAGATGTTTAAGTGATACAGAGACATGGTCAACATATACAGTGTGTTGACAATTTGGAAAAGCATTTTCTTTATTATGAAGATTTTATAACATAGAACTATTCAATATCAGTCATGATACCTGCACACAAATAAACATGTTCTTCTCTATATCAACTTTAAGAGACTCCAGGCAAAATGACAGTCTAAAAATCATAAAGTGCAACAACTACTCATGGAAACAGGGACGATCGAATTTATGTTTAATTTCATACATAAGGGTTGAGGTAAATATCGCAAAGCTGTTTAGTGTTAAAACAAGGGGGAAAACATCAGGCCATGTCTTAGGGAGATATGGTTGAGAATTTCTCCAAAGAGTAAACGGTTAAGAAATTAACTAGAACATGGGTAAATTGAACACATATGAAGCATAAAGGCAATGATTTGAATATCACCCAAAATCAAATAAATAAAAAATAAAATTTAAGGGGCGCCTGGGTGGCTCAGTCGGTTGGGTGTCCGACTTCGGCTCAGGTCATGATCTCATGGTCCGTGAGTTCGAGCCCTGCGCCAGGCTCTGGGCTGATAGTTCAGATCCTGGAGCCTGCTGTGGATTCTGTGTCTCCCTCTGTCTCCTCCCTTCCCTGCTCACAGTCTCACTCTCTCGAAAAATAAATATTAAAAGACATTTTTTTGAAATAAAAACAAATAAATGTGCTATCTGTAATGTCATCTTTCCAAGGGCTTTGGACAAAAACATGAAATTGTCTTTTTCTCCTCTTCTTCCCTATTCCATCTACTCAGAACATTTTGTCCACTTTCCCTTCAAAATGCATCCAGCCAGTATGACCTATGTCTCATTATCTCCACTTTTAGCACTCATATTAATCATCAGTATCCTTGCCTTGACTAGAAAATTAACCTCTGAACTTGTCTTGTTTTTTCTCCTCTTCATTTTTTTTTCTGAGCTATTACATATATGTCCAACTGTCACACTTGTTTGCTCAAAGCCTTCCAGAGAATTTCCACCTCATTGTGAGTAAAAGCCTCCACTATACAATAGTTTCTGTTACCATTTGAACTCATTTATCCCTCATTTCCAAACTCATTACATTTTTGCTACATCAGCTGGCTACCCTGATGTTCCTATGAAGGATGATCTCTGGCCTGGGGGAGTCCACATTTCCTATTCGTTTTCTGGAATGTCCATTCTCCAGATAGCAACATAACTCGCTCTCTGAACAAGAGGAAATAGTCAAATACATTAATATAGTTACATAAAGAAATTTATATAGCCACTAAAATTGTGGTTTTTTTTTTTTAACGTTTATTTATTTTTGGGACAGAGAGAGACAGAGCATGAACGGGGGAGGGGCAGAGAGAGAGGGAGACACAGAATCAGAAACAGGCTCCAGGCTCTGAGCCATCAGCCCAGAGCCTGATGCGGGTTTCGAACTCACGGACCGCGAGATCGTGACCTGGCTGAAGTCGGACGCTCAACCGACTGCGCCACCCAGGCTCCCCTAAAATTGTGTTTAAAAGACACAGTTTGTCTGTAATGACATGAGAAAGCAAAGAAAATCACAATGATAGAACATTTTAGAAAACAAAAAATCCAGGGGTGCCTGGGTGGTTCAGTTGGTTAAGCATCTGACTTCAGCTCAGGTCATGATCTCATGGTTCCTAGGTTTGTAATGTACAAACGGTTTGTAAGGTAAGGTACGGCTCTGTGCTGACAACTTAAGAGTCTTGAGCCTGCTTCAGATTCTGTGTCTCCCTCTCTCTCTGCCCCTCCCCTGCTCTTGTTCTGTCTCTCTCAGTCTCTCAAAAATAAATAAACGTTACAAAATTTTAAAGTAAAAAAAGAAAAAAAATCCAAATTCCATAATCAACATGGAAACATTTTTCCCCCGAATACTTGTTGAAAAGAATTGCAAACTTCTCAAGTTTACCATTAGATGATTATTTTATTAGTGAATCTACAGTGAGTATATTTTTTTTTAGAATGTTAAAATCATAATAGTTTTGTGGAGGAACACAGATAAAGGTAGCTCTTAATTAAAGTAAAAATAGAGATTCATGCTATCCAGGTCAAAATAAAAAAAAAAAAAAGTAAAACGGTATCCAAGTGAACAACATAAAATTAGAAGGCACATTTCCAGAACACCTCAGAATATTATGAACAGGCAAAATTTTCTTGATAATCATGTTTTTGAGGGGTGCCTGGGTGGTTTACTCTGTTAAGCGTCTGACTCTTGATGTTGGCTCAGGTCATGATTCACAGTTTGTGAGTTCAAGCCTTGCATCAGGCTCTGTACTGGTGGCAATGGTGTGGAGCCTGCTTGGGATTCTGTCTCTCCTTCTCTCTGCCCCTCCCCTGCTGTGCACTCTCTAAGTAAATAAATAAATAAATAAATAAATAAATAAATAAATAAATTTAAAAAATTAATCATGTTTTGAAAACATGGATATAGTCTCCCAGCAACATTCATCTGTTTTACATGGTCAAAGATCTTGATAGGGGCTCCTGAGTGGCTCAGTCGGTTAAGCATCTAACTTCATCTCAGGTCATGATCTCATGGTTCATGAGTTCAAGCCCCACATCGGGCTCTGCTGACAGATCAGAGCCTGGAGCCTGCTTCTGGTTCTGTGTCTGCCTCTCTCTGTCTCTCTCTCTCTCTCTCTCTCTCTGTGCCTCTCCCCTGTTCATACTCTGTCTCTTTTTGTCCCTCAAAAATAAATAAACATTTTTAAAAAGATCTTGATAAATTAAACAAGGTACAGAGTTGTGGTTTCAACTTACGTGATTATGTCTCACAAATAGAAATTCCTTATTGAAGTTGAAGGGGTGCAAACAGGGGATAAAAGGATACTAGTAGGTAGAAAACTAAAACAAAACAAAACAAAACAACAACACAGCAAAATGACAAAATAGTAAGTAGGCAAACAAGCGACAAGTAAGAAGTGTAGCTCAGCTACAGGAATCGAAACCTGAATGGCAGAAGGAAAACGTCTCTGTTACATGAAGAACCCCAAGCCAGCTCTATCCTTGATTTTGCCAGTGGGTATATTGTCTAGAAGGCAGGGAATAGAACAGCTTAAAAAAATAATAATAATTATGTCAAAAGTGATAGAGGCTTTGCAGTCAGGTCCACACCTAATTACCAATAAGGTGTGTGTCTTGCCGACCTTAACAGGAAAAAGAGAGAGAGAGAGAGGCACACTAGCAATTTTACCAGCAAATAGGTTTATTTGGGAATAACAGAGAATTGCACTTTGGGACAAGGAAACGATGACAAACCATGGGCAAGTCTAGAAACAGAGAAGAGGGGCTTGCTATTTTGCTTTTTTTGGAGGAAAGGGAGAAATTGCAAGAGGTCGTTTCAAGGAGTTTGGATGGTGATGGCTTTACACCGGCTGAGCATAGTGGTTTCTCATTGGCTGAGCTGTTGATGGACAAGGAGAACTTCTCCCTTCTTCCCACTGAGCTGTGTAAACTATTTGTCTTACTGTTTGGTGTCTGAGTGGTCGTGCCTGAGTGAGAGCTCCTACTTCAGAGCTTCCCAGCTCCATTTTTAAGGAGGTTTCCTTTACTTTCGATTTTACTTTTTGATTAAGATCTTTCCTCAAAAACATCATTGATCAAGAGTCAGGTTTTTTTTTTGTTTTTGTTTTTTGTTTTTTGTTTTGGTATTAGGTGGTTATATATACTAAAGTGGTTATATCCCTTGGGGCCAGGAAGGACCTTTCTTGGTTGTCATCTCGCACATGGGAGGGAAACTATACAGGCTGGAAACCATGGAGGTCACATTTGAGTAAGAAGGAAAGGTCCAAAATCAAGATATCAGAATGACTGCGCTCTCCCCAAAGGTCCTAGGGGATATCTGTTCCTTGTTTCGTGCATCTCTAGGTGGCTTCAGGAGTTCCTTAGCTTGTGGTTCTGTGACTCCCATCTCTGCCTCTGGGATCACATTGCCTTCTCTTCTCTGTCTTTCCCTCACGTGTCTCTTATAAGGACAACTGCTTTGGAATTTAGGGTCCACTTGGATAACCCAGGATGGTCACCTTTTCTCAAGATACTTAACTTATACCTGCAAACAACCAAATAAGGTAATGTTCACAGGTTCCACGAATTAGAATATGGGAACATTTTTTTTGGAGGCTACTATTCAGCTAACTGCAACTCAAAATTTTCACCAACCAGGTACAGTTCCACAGGGTGGTGTTAAATATCCCTATCTGAAATAGCAAGTCTAATACTCAGCTGGCATGCATTGCTATGGACATCCTGGTCAACAATCTTCAGCATCTCTATGGTTGGAATTTATTCTGACTTGCTCAGTCCCTGCTGCATTTTTTAACATGTTGAATTGGAATGCTATGACATTACACATAAAAAAATATTTTGTATTTTTTGATTGACCCTCTCAATTCACTCTTTACTTTATTCATCTACTTTTCACCCTAGGAATCTGAAAAATGTATGAACAATATCACTGCGTTCTCTAGTCATCTGAATCCCTTTTAAATTTGGCCAACAGAAAGTTTTAACAAGAGACAAGAGAAAGAAAAGGGATTTGTTCCCTTCATTTTGGAGATTAGTGCTCTGCCTCTCTCTCTCTCTCTCTCTCTCTCTCTCTCTCTCTCTCTCTCTCTCTTTGTCTTTCTCAGTCTCTCTCTGTCTTTGAAGTGCACTGGACTGACTCTATTCTTTGACTGACAGCTGTGGCTTCTTCAGTTGGCCTGCGCCTCAAAGCTCTTGTGCTCTCTCGGTTTCCATAATACAGGGGTGTTCACAGAGTTCACATCACTGGAGTGCCAGAGGAACTCTTGTGGTTACCTGATATCCAACTCTCACCTTTGGGGAGAGACCTTGTTCCCAACTCTCCTCATATTACCACAGTTAAGTATGATATTTGTTTTCTGGAGGCATCTAACTGAAATAGAATATTGCCCTGCTATAAAATTTCATAGAAATGGGAAAGAAGGCCTCCTCTCTAAAGAGAGAAGAATATAAGGGCACCTGGGTGGCTCAGTCATTTAAGCGTCCAACTCTTGATTTTGGCTCAGGTCATGATCTCATGGTTCGTGAGATCGAGTCCTGCTTCGGGCTCTGGACTGATAACACAGAGCCTGCTTAGGATTCTCTCTCTAACCCTCTCCAGCTTGTTCTCTCTCTCTCTCTTTCTCTCAAAATAAATAAATAAACATTGTTTTAAAGAGAAGAATTTCGTGAAAAACATAAAATGCCCCTTACATGTGAATCAGAATCCTTTAAAAATCTTAGTAGATATTGGGGAAACATAACATTTCTTTTATGAGTCAAAAGTAAGTTTGAAGAATTGTAAGAGGCTCAGTAACAAGGAACACCAGGCAGAGTAGAACAATGGGACCCAGGTCCTGAAATAAGGTCTAGATAGGAATTATTTGAACCTCCAAATTTAGTCTCTGTATTTAGGTGTCAGAAATTCTTGGAAATAATAGATTCCTATTTTTGAGTGTTTCTGCTACTTATCCACCTTTACAAAGCAGAAGCCTAGAAAAGTTTTCTATAGAGAATCTGGGAAATCCCAGAAAAAATTTTATATACTTACCTTGGCATTAAAAAAAAAATTTGTGTGACTGGGTGGCTCAGTCCATTAAGCATCTACTCTTTTTTTTTTTTTTCCAACGTTTTTTTATTTATTTCTGGGACAGAGAGAGACAGAGCACGAACGGGGGGAGGGGCAGAGAGAGAGGGAGACACAGAATCGGAAACAGGCTCCAGGCTCCGAGCCATCAGCCCAGAGCCTGACGCGGGGCTCGAACTCACGGACCGCGAGATCGTGACCTGGCTGAAGTCGGACGCTTAACTGACTGCGCCACCCAGGCGCCCCTAGCATCTACTCTTGATTTTGGCTCAGGTAATGGTCTCACCATTGGTGACATCGAATCCCACTCAGGCTCTGCACTGACAGCACAGAGCCTGCTTGGGATTCTCTCTCTCTCTCCTTCTGCCCCTGCTTGCCTTCAAAATAAGTATATATATATTTTTTAGATCCTGCATTCCATATAGTTGGTCACTCTTCAGTGAAGTACACACACACACACACACACACACACACACACACACACACAAACACAGACTTGTCAATTGACGTTTTATTACTTGAATTTAAGAGTATAAAGTCAGGGAGGTCATATGTTTGAGGAAAGGCTTTAATATTAGAAGAACCAAAACAGATAACCAAGCAAAAAAGGCTTGGTTTAAAAAAAAAATTTTTAAAGTGAAAACAAGTACTATTCCTCAGAGAGCTAAGATAAAATATTCTAGCCATACAACTAGAACAATATGTTGCATAAAAGGAAATAAGAAAGATCTCAAAATATGTATTTAAACATTATGATATGGAAGATGGATTTAGGAAATTTCTCAGAACATATAGTAAAAATAAATAAATAGAACATACCAAAAAAAAAAAAAAGATAAGACAAAATAAGGGACGTGCCATAATGTTCAATATGCAAACAGTGGAAATTGCAAAGTGGGAAACAGAACATACAATGTGAAGATTTTCAGAGACAGAATATAAGACAAATTCAATATTGAAAAGCTGACTTTTATAGATTAAAAGTGCCTGCTATGTACCAAGCACAATGAATGAAAGGATGGTTAGTTAAAGATGTGTTACTAATATTCCTGAATTTAAAAAGATAGAGGCCCTCTGATCTTGTGTGTGGGTGGGGGACAGGAATGGGTCAAATATAAAGGATCAAAAATTAAAGCGGAATCAGACACATAAACAGGAAAGCAGAAGTCGAGGGGAAAAAATAAGTGATACCTACATGGGGCACCTGGGTGGCTGAGTCAATTAAGCGTCCAACTCTTGATTTCAGCTCAGGTCATGATCTCACGGTTTGTGGGATACAGCCCCATGTTGGGTTCTGGGCTGACAGCACTGAGCCTGCTTACGATTCTCTCTCTCCCCCTCCCCCATTTATATGTGCATGCTCTTTCTCTCTCTCAAAATAAATAAATAAGCTGAAAAAAATGAGCCATACCTTCAAACTTCTAAGAAAAAGTGATTTCCAATCTAGAATTCTATATCCAAACTATCCATCCAATAGAAGTTTAGGAAACAAGTTACTTTCCCACATACAGTTTCTCAAAAATTTGCCTTCTTTTCCTTCTAAGGAATCTCCTGGAAGAAGGGATAAAATGAAAAACATGAGTTTCAGGAAATAGAAAATAAATACCTTCAGAAATGGAAGTAATGGGAAGTCCTTATGTGATCATTTTACAACAGGTCTGGTGGAAAATTAGTCCAGGAGTTAGATCTGTATGAAAATAAATGGAACTAATGGAATATCTAGGCAGTTTAAGCACTTAGGAAAGCATCTTGGTAAGTGTTTCTATATCTGTTGAAATATTTAAGGGAGTTTAAAAATAGGAATATAATAGAATAACTATAAGAAAAGCATATTATAAACTTCAAGAAAAGTATTTCTTTAAAGGACAGTTTTGTAAGTCGGCTGAGAAAAGAAATTTTCTGGATCAGCTATGAACATTCCCAATAGTTGAATCATTGATTATTAGTTTAATCAAAGACAATAGCATAATAATGCTAGAGGAATAGTGGAAAAGAATGGGAAAAATATTACGTAGTTACTTTTTCATTTACTATTGGTAAGTCAATTGTTAAGTAATTGCCCCAAGTCAATAAATTATGAAATGGTCATAGAGCATACATTTAGAAAAATGGGGTGAATACCAAAAGAAAAAGCTAAAGTATGTGTGGAAGTCACCGCCTCAGAGAAGCGGGGCCATGAACTAGAATGTGGTCAGTTGAGACGTGGCTGTTTTTGTAACACCTTAATACCATTAATGCTTGTGGTGTGTTCATTTATTAATTTGATTAAAAATTAGGAAACAGCACTATATTTAGGATAAATATTGACAATGAAAGTTATTTTTTAAAAGCTATTAGCTAACATTTTAAGTAGCATAAATCTCTTCACCACAACCAATTACTGAAATGTTATGTTTGTCATCACGCTAAGCTTTGTAAATAGAAGGATAAAGAAGTCAAACAATGAGTTAGATTTCTGTGAGTCCCAACGGTAATCTTTTTCTTGAGTGTGGTTTGCTCGTTTTCTATCCATCTGCTGTTTTTCTTACTGGAATCTGTCGCCCTCCACTCAGAGACAATATTTATCTCCAAACAATGCGAAATTCACACAGAAAGAGGAACAATCATCACCTTGTCTGCAGCATAATAGTTTCCTAGATTCGAAAGGATGTAGATTTTAATTAGTTCAGGAACCTGATTTTAAAAAGAAAATCTGAGGTTAAGACAACTGAAGTGGCAAGATTAAGGATACATAGCCAGTACTGAGAACACTTTTAAGCATATAGTGGAAAGATTTGTATTTACTTAGTATGAATATATAATTCTTGTTAGAATTACCATATAAACATGATGAGTGAATGTGCTTGTAATTATGATATCAAAACAGCCCCTACACTTAAAATGAGATCATTTAAATTTTTTTTTAATGTTTATTTATTATTCTGAGGGAGACAGAGTAAGAGAGAGAGAGAGAGAGTGTGAGCGGGGCAGAGGCAGAAAGCGAAGGAGACAGAATCTGAAGCAGGCTCCAGGCTCTAAGCTGTCAGCACAGAGCCCGATCCATGCAGGGATCGAACCACAGACTGTGAGGTCATGACCCGTGCTGAAGTTGGAGCTTAACCGACTGAGCCACCCAGGCTTCCCCGAGATCATTTTTAATATACAGAAATAGTCTACTTAAGGTAGATGCAATATATTCAGAATCCATATTGGTCGTAGTAACGCTGTGAAACATTGATTATCACATTCCGTTGTTCTAAGAAATTTATATGATCTAATTTGTAACATTCATACATAGCAAAGACTTAGGAAAAACTCATCAACACTTCCTGTGGACGTTGTAGAGTAGATTTCAGGTGCTATGATCATAAAAACAAACAAACAAACAAACAAAAACAGTCATTATGTGAAGAAAAGATACGTTAATTAGCTTGAGTGTAGGTAGTAACCATTTGCCTCTGTATATTTGCATCAAATCACCATGCTCTACAACTTAAACACTGACGATTTTTATTTAGAAACAAAAGCTAATTTAAGTTTTTAAATTATTGACAGGAACTAACAATTGGATAGAAGATATTATTTTATAACACTATTAGTAGGAAAGGACTAACAATTGGTTTCCATGCTCTAATCGTGTAACACTCTAATTCCATAAAATTGTGAAGATATAATTTGATCCATAGTTGTTAAAATCGTATAAATTATTATCCCTATCCCCAGTAGAATCTATTGCATGTTTAACCAGGTATCAGTCTTAGACTCCACCTATGTCTGAGAAATTTGTCTGATGGACGTCAGTGTACTTTATTAGTTTTTCTTCCCCTTCCTGCTTTGTTTATTTATACTTTCCCTATAGTCTCCTAATTAAAACTCTCAAGCTTTTATGAATACTTATCTTTATATTAATGAATTCTAAGCCACACCCCAAACACATTTAAAATGTGAGGCTAAAATCAAAAGTAAATGTTTGTTCACAAACACGTTTGGTGCGTCCCAAACTACACATATTACATACACTACCACACACACGTTATTTAGAATAAATGTGACTATGGCAATATTCCAAAAAAATCACGATAGCAAATTCCGAATTCATTCTCTTCCTCATTCATTCTTTCAGAAGAGAAAATGGCCCCCCACACTGGCCATATTTCCCCCAAAGAAGAATATTTTAGGTACCAGTGATCTGTGTACCAGTGATGAACATCACCAGTGAAGAACATCTGTGTACCAGTGATAAACTAGACCTCTTTCAATTGGCTGTGATTTTTAAATTGCCACCATTAGCACTTCTTCTTGATGCCACCACAGGTCCCTGATTTCCTCTGTGGTGTCCCATTGGGCATTGCTGTGCTATCTCAAGCCTCTTGCATTAACTGAGCATTCCACTCTCTTTTTGCCAAGAGAGCTAAAGCTTTTTCACCACGGCTACTTCCTTCCGTACTCATGTGACACCTCCACTTGAATATAGTGGGTTGCAATTTCCTACCTGCCAAGTAAAAGTCCACTTTGAGAGATAATATGAAGAAGGAACCAGATGGCTGAGTCCGGGAAGTCAGAAGTTTGAGAGTCTTTGTTGTTTATCTTCACGGTGGTTCGTGTGCACTCAAACGGGCTGCATTGCCACAGGCTCTCCTGGTTTCATTGTGCTCTCCCTTTCTCTGTAGCCTTGATCCTCATGCCAGCCTACCCGAGTTATAATTCACATAAGCCAATGAAAAGAGATTGGAGGCAGGTCTGAGGTAATTTATCATACCTGCAGAGAGGCTAACTCTCCTTGAGTCTATGATGTCATTTCTCGAAATTTGTGTCTTATATATTGAAGTCAAGGTACTCAATTATTGTATACCCAAATACGCCAAAAATATGTGTTCACTCCATTAATGAAGGAAGAACCAACATGTGGAATAAATTCCACTCTTCCAGAGTGCTTAATCTTCTCAAAGCAAGCGACGGGGAGATAAGCGAATGAAACCGGGTTCCTCTAATTGCTGAGAGATAAAACATAATGCTGCATTTCTGTCTGTCCAAATACTGCTGATCTTATAAGATAATGTTTACATTATACTCATTCCACAATCCTTTTCTAGAGTCACCAGTGAAAAATGCTACTTTCTTTCCTCCCTCCCATTTACCAAATTATATTATAGCAATTATATGGGATCATAATAATCAACTTAATCAACTTGCAAGTGATTATAATGGGACTTATGCATTTGGCAGAAAGGGATACCTTCATAATTGAGGACTCTAAAATTGCCTTTTCACTGAGTTACACTACTTTCTAAATGCACTCTTTTCCATTCCAATTTATTCTATAGTCACAAGACTAACATTAGGAAAAAATAAATACCACCATTTCAGAGATCTATTTAAACACTCCCAAACCTCCTCATTTCTTTAAAGACCAAAATCGAAGTTCTCTTTTTGGCATGTGAGGCACCTAAAAATAGTATGTAATTATTCCTTAGAGCCCCTGCCTATAGCAAGCTAGATACTTTTCATGACAAGAAGTGATGAAGGCAGGGGAGCCACAAGGAAGACAGAGCGGCCTTTACATTTCCACTTATAACTCTGTGTGCCTGTCTCTAAAATAATAGCCCTCATGCCATTCAAAAATTAGCTTGAACATAACCTTTAACATGGGTGATCCCCACCCTCAATCTACCTCCTGACAATACCTGATAATTGCGGAAACTCCAACTCATAGGTTAGAATAGCTACATGAATCTGAGGTGCCATTTCTCGGTTTTAAAGCTAGCTTTGGGTCAAATGCATTTAATAGCTTCACCTTTCAAAGAAGACTTCTTTTTTTCTTTCATAGACTAAGTAACAGGGCTGACCTTATTCGTATAATAAAATGTCATCCTGTCACAGAAGCTTGCAAACATTCCAAAACAAGCTCATTAGCAAATAATGATGCCAAAAGAGTAACTTTTTTAATGTCAGTAAATACATTTTACAGCCTTCGTATAATTTGTGAAAAGCAGTGTAATTATCAGAGTTCTACCTTTCTCTGCAGAGAAAGAAAAAAATCTGTAAAAACTTTAAAAGTTATATTTAAAACATAAAGCGAATCAATGATTCTTCTTTCTCCCAGTATGAAAGATTTCCTAATGAGATTCTAAACCTTAAGTGACCGATTTACACGACTCTGCCTGTTGATATATAGTGAGAATGAAAAGGTGATAAAAATTTCAGTAATATAACCTCCGATTAAAATCCTGAGCGTGTCTCCAGATTACCTTGGAGATATTGCTCCTTAACCAAATCTACACACACACACACACACACACACACACACACACACACCAAAACAAGCAACAGGAATGTTGAATGATAAAAATTACCATTGTCCAATTACCATTTTCTGTACTGTCTATACAGAATAAATACCACTGGCATCTATTCTGTGTAGTGCTGACTCTAAAATGTGTCTTGGCCACATTGATGCGAAAGTGCTGAAATGTACTGGAGCAACAGTCCAGTTTAACAAGTTTCCTGGATACCCACTTTTGGTATCCAGTTTAAGTTGTGGGTAAGTAGAAATTGACATTTTAAAGAGACTGTCTTTATTAAGGTAGACAGGTAAATATAATCGTAAAATAAAATGATACAATACCTATTTGAAGTCTTCGTAACTGAAGCAAAGCTTTAGCAATATTTGAGAATTATTTGCTATGAATTAACTGGAGATAAAGACTGGAGAAAACAATTCCATAAATAGAAACTGCACGATATAGGCAAGAAGGCATGGAACAATATAGTACCTGCAAGGAAGAAAAAAAAATGACCTTTTTAAAAATGTTGATTTGTTTGTGTGTGTGTGTGAGAGAGAGAGAGAGAGAGAGAGAGAGAGAGACAGGATGTGAGTGGGGTGGGGCGGATGAGAGGAAGACACAGAATCCAAAGCAGGCTCCAGGCTCTGAGCTGTCAGCACAGAGCCAGATGCGGAACTTGAACTGTGAACCACGAGATCATGACCTGAGCTGAAGTCCGACGCTTAACTGACTGAGCCACCTAGACGCCCTGAAAAAAATGATTTTTTTAAGGTCATATATTTGAAGGATTTTTATCAATCTACTTAGATTATGTAATATGGCCATTATTTCATTTCATATGTTTTAGGGGTTAATACAGTTTTTCTTCAGTTTGTGAAGAGTGAAAAATAAAAGCCCATACCAGAGAGAGTAATTCTTATAAAGATAATAGGGAACATTGAGTATATATGCCAAATAATACACCATTTGGTCCTTCATCCTTTTTTTTCCTAATATACAGTGCTATAAGCCCCTTTGAAATACATCATATATTTGGATGCATGCTAGACGGTATATTTGGCATTATTTTAACTTTATAACAGATTTCCCTAGGACATAATAAAAATAAATGAACTGCATAAAGTTTCTAGGTTAAAATGTGATAGGCTTAGAAAAAAAAAAACCCTTGTATAATAATAGTTTTAGTGTGCTTTAACAGCCACAGTGGCCCTAAGCAGAGGTAGATGATTATGACTTAATGAAAATTTCTAAGTGGCTCAACTCTCTCTCCCACTTTCTGACAACTTCCCTGTACCCTGTGGTCTAAGATTCTAGACATTCTAAAATCTCCTAAGGGAACTAAAAGAAGAGAAAATATTAACAAATGATAATTACTTGTTATTTTCACTGAATGAAACGAAAATCAAAACAGAATCTGTGAAATCTAATGTGGCGTGTCTTGTGGGAGATATAGATTATGAATATTTGTTTTCACATTTGTAACTTTTCAAGGAGAAATAGTATAAATATAGATGGCTGCTAAACAATCAGCTTAAGATAACTATACTAAAAACCTGTAGTCATCAAAACAGTATGTCACTGGCACAAAAATAGACACACAGATCAATGGAACAGAGTCAAGAGCTCAGAAAAAAACCCTCACATGAACATTAATATTTGAGCCAAGAATACTTAATGACAAAAAGAAAGTCTCTTCAATGAAAGGCACTAAGAAAACTGCATAATCACATATAGAAGAATGGAATTGGATCCCTATCATAAACCACTAATGAAAATTAACTTGAAATGGACTAACAACTTAAACATAAGACATGAAATCATAAAACTCCTAGAGGAGTAAATAGGGGAAATTTCCTTGACATTGGTCTTGGCAATAATTTTTTTGAATATGAAACAAAGAGCAAAGGCACCAAAAGCAAAACTAAATACGTACGACTATATTAAACTAAAAAGCATCATCTGCACAGCGAAAGAGACAAGAAAATGAAAAGACAACCTACAGAATGGGAGAAAATATGTGTAAATCATATGTCTGATAATAGGCTAATAATATCCAAAATATAAAATAAAGTACCGCAACTCAATAGCAAACAGCTAACATTCAGATTTAAAAATGAGCAGAATAACTGAAAAGACATTTCTCAAAAGAAGACAGAAAATGACTAACAGGTACATGAAAAGATGCTCAGCATCACTGCAGGAAAATGCAAATCAAAACTACAGTGAGATATCTAGCACCTCATACCTGTTAAAATGACTATCACAAAAAAAAAAAAAAGGAGAGACAAGCGTTGGTGATGATAAGGAATAAAGGAAAACCTTGTGCACTGTTGGAAGGAATACAAACTAGTCAGTCATTATGGAAAACAGTATGGAGATTCCTCAAAAAATTAAAAATGTTATTATTAGTAATTCCACCATTGGGTATATATTCAAAGGACATTAAGTCAGGATGTTGAAGACATATCCACATTCCCATGTTTACTGCAGCATTTTTCACAATAGCCAACAGAGGGAAACAACCTGAGTGATTATCTATGGATGAACAGATAGAGAACATATACACGATGGAATATTATTTGTCAACGAGAAAGAAGGAAATCTTGCCATTCGTGACAACAGAGCTGGACTTTGATGGCATTATCCGAAGTGAAAGGACTCAGACAGAGAAAGGCAGATACTGTATAATATTACTTATATGTGGAATCTGTAAAAGGGACACTCCTAGAAAGAGAGTAGAATGATGGGTGCCAGGGTCTAACTGGTGGAGTAAAATGAGACGATGTTGGTCAAGGGGAGCAAACTTCTTGTTGTAAGAGGAATAAGTTCTGGGGATCTAGTGCACAAGGGGGTGATTATAGTTAACAATATCGTATTATGTATTTGAAAGTGGCTAAGAGCAGGCCCTAAATGTTCCCATCACGAAAAATAAATAATTATGTCAGGTAATCAAGGTGTTAACTAACCTACTGTAGTAGTCATTTCACAATACATGAATGTATCTTTTCAACACACCGTACCCAACAAAGAACACAGCATTTTGTATCAATTACATCTCCATAAAGCTATAAGGAATTTTATAAAATTCTCTTATCATCTCACCATTTTACTACACTTAATAATTACCCCCATACTAGTGGATATTGATAGGCATCCCATATTGCCATTTTTGTTATTATTTTCTAATAGGATTGAGCCAAATGTAAAGTGTATGTTAGGTTCTCCCTGTGCAAAAGTACCTCACCATTGTAAACATAAAATTAGATCTGTATCTAACTAATTTGGCTACAAAATTGACTTTTCTTCAAGTTACTGAGTGTAAAAGATGTGTTAATCTACAACTGCACTAGTATAATTTTAAGGCCTATTTGCTAATGCAAAAAATCAGATCTTGTTAAGAGATAGAAATATTCGCATAAAGAAAGAAATCAATTTTCCAATAAAGAAGTTAAGATCCCCCCCAAAATAAAGAGAAAACCATAAAATTTCTTGTCAATAAAACTCTGGTGCTCTCTATATCTTGTTGTTTGCACCAATGTCTCAGCATCAGTTTTTGCTGGCTCATGATATATACGTGACAATGTAACAGGGTGCTAAGTACAGACTGACCATTATTCTTCACCAATGGAGAAAAGATAGTAAATAAGGTGAAATATAAAGAACGTGTACTAGGGATACTCTGGATAATTCATTTTTCAAACATGTATTATTTTGTTTGTTACAGACACAAATTTCCCTTTACCTATAGGTGTTCTTATTCAATTTCTGTTGTCTTTTTTTTAACTTACATTTTAAGAAATTTAATCCTGGAACTTGATTTTATATCATCATTGGAATTTCAATGAATACTGTTTTCTATGCTTTACCGTCCAGTAATTCCATGATGTAACTCAAACTGATAATCAACGTGTTTATTTTTAATTACATATCCAAATAATGAGAAAATGTCCCCTTAGGTGTAACTGAGCGTAAATATTTTTTTAATTATTACCTTAAAGATACTCAAAGGGGATATTATTCTTAAACATTGAAATTTTAACTGTACAGCCAAATTTATTTTCTGTAAAATTATGAAAAATCTACTCATGCTATAGATTCTATCCTGTCATAAAATTGTCTTTCCTTGATATTCAAATTGTGATAGCAAAGAAGTCTAGTAATCAACCTTTTAAGAGTTAATTCACCCAATAAACACCTGGTCCATGGAGAAAAGTAGAATAGAATTAGTTAGATTCTCAAATTATGAGCAAATTAAAGTCAGGCCTGAACCTTCTACACTTTTTCATGGTCCAGAAAAGGCACCTCAAGCTGGAGAACAGAGATTTCTATGGCTTAAGAGGAGGCTATGGATCAATGAGTTATACAATAATCTCAAAAGACAGTGATAAATCTATGCTCTTTGCAGCAATTGGTTTTACTTTGAAATTAAAAGCATAGTTAACTTTTGTATAAAGAAATTGTATATAAAGGAAAAGCTTATCATGAAGATATACTTGTTGCAAGCATAAATTATCAAAAAGTTTAGAAGGCACATTGTGAAAACCAACTAGCGTGTTTCCATCCCATTGACCTTCGAGTGCTTCTTGAGAACTGGGTGGTGTGAATACATACACCGTTACGACAGGCAAGACATGACCTAACCTGGGTTACCTCAAAATACCACAGACCTTTGACAAAAACTTGTTTCCTCACAGCTCTGAAGGCTAGACGAATTATATCAAGTTTCCAAAATGGTTATTTCTGGTAAGGCCTCTCTTTCAGGTTTGTAGATAGCTGCTTTCTCACCATGTTCTCATATGGCAGGGAGAGAGGGAAAATGGGGGTGGGACAGAAAGAGAGAGAATGAGAGACAAGAGAGAAAGAAAGAGCGAGCACGAGCTCTGGTGTCTCTTCTTATAAAGCACTAATCCCATCATGAAGATCTTGCTCTCAGGACCCTATCTAAACCTACTTCTATTTCAAAGGCCCCATCTCCAAATGTTATCATATGAGGTTTAGGGCCTTGACGTAGCAATTTGGGTGGGGGGACAGGTAAATCTATTAAAGTTAAACAAATTAGCTTTTCTTAATTTTCACAGTAATCCAAAAAGTGGGGAAAATTATTTTTCCAACTTTATAGGTCAAAAGAGTGGGGTAGAGAAGTGTTCAAATGGGCAGTCACAGAAAGAGGAAAGTTGTATGAGAACTCAGGAAGTCATCTTTCAAGGGTCTGTGCTCACACCACATCATCATATTACCATTTAAATGGCCCACACACTATGGGGCGCCTGGGTGGCTTGGTCAGTTAAGCCTCCGACTTTGGCTCAGGTCATGATCTCATGGTTTGTGGGTTCAAGCCCTGTGCCTGGCTCTGTGCTCACAACTCAGAGACGGAGCCTGTTTCAGATTCTGTGTCTCCCTCTCTCTGCCCCTCCCTAGTTTGTGCTCTCTGTCTGTCAAAAATAAATAAATGTTTAAAAAAAAATCAAACGGCCCACACACTATTAACATAGAATTAAAACAGCACATATTGTGAAACTTATAAAGTTTATGTATTAATTCTGACGCTATGTTCCTAAATATGGGTCTGTAATTGAAACACCAAGAAGTTGCTTTAACTCTAAATTTTGGACTAAATTTTGATGGATATAAGTACAAGTGAGCTTTTCAAACCACCTATATCAGTATCTTTTAGATTTACAGTTAGTAAAGATTCGATTTTAAAATAATTAAATACAAAATAAATTTATTTAATAATCCAGGGTAAATAAAAATATTTAAACCATCTGAACTGGTTTCACTTCCAGGTGCATACGGTACCTGATCAGCGCTTCTGTCTGTAAATTTGTAAAACAAAATAAAATGGATGAAATAAAATAAATTATCTGTATGAAAGCTAGAGAGTCCTGCTGAAGCAGAAAGAGACTTGAGTCCAGTGACTCATTCAAAGATGACAAAGACTTTCAAAGATGTGAGCTGGGCTCTGTAACCACTTTTTCCTGGGGACATTTGCTAATTTTGAGAGCAAGCATGAGGTTGAACACACTGTTACCCACTACAGACGACTGCCTTGAGAATGAGGGCACCATTAGAGAACCCAAAATAGCTTCTGATAGACCCCTGGGGCCTCAGACACATTGCCCCTCAGGAAGTTTGCTTACCATTGGGTCCATGTGGAGCAGGAAACTAAAAATGAGTATGCAAAGGCTAGGAAAAAAAAAACGTGGGTTTTTACAGTCTTGTGACATAAAAGACTAGAGTTTAAGACGCCACAACATAGAGAAACCCTGCAGTTGTATATTAGGCTCTTAGATGAAACAGAGAAGTACTAATGGTGAATAAGAGCCAACCCTCATGAAGGCTATAACTCATTCTCTATCCAACACAATCCCTGATTGTCTTTGTCTGCTTAAGTTGTAATAAAAAAAATACCACAGATTAGATGACTTAAATTTAATTTCTCATGATTTTTGGACCCACAAAGTGCAAGTTTTCATAGGACTCAGTTTTTGGTGAGATCTCACTTCCTAGTTTGCAATAGCTGCTTTCTCCCTGTGCCCTTACTTGGGAGAGAGGGAAGAGAAAGACAGACAGACAGACAGGCAGACACACACCCACACCCACACCCACATACAGAAAGAGAAAATATCAAGAGGAGGGGGAGAAGAAGATCTGTGCTGTCTTCTTATTTATTTTTTTAAATTTTTTTAATATTTATATTTTTTTTGAGAGAGAGAGACAGAACATGAGTGGGGGAAGAGCAGAGACAGAGAGAGAGAGAGAGAGAGAGAGAGAGAGAAAGAGAGAGAGAGAGAGAGAGAGAGAGAGAGAGAGAGAGAGAATCTGAAGCAGACTCCAGGCTCTGAACTGTCAGCACAGAGCCCAATGTGGGGCTTGAACCCACAAACTGTGCGATCATGACCTGAGCTGAAGTCGGAGGCTCAACCGACAGAGCCACCCAGCTGCCCCATGTCTTCTTGTTTAATAAAGACACTGGTTCTATGGGATAGAGCTCCCTTATTAACACTTCATTTAATATTGACCACCTCCTTATATCTCTAGCTTTGGTAAATCACATGGGAAGTTAGGGCTTCAACATATGAATTTTGTGGGACACAATTCACTCTATAGCGCTGACTTCCTTAAAATGATCTCAGAATAATTAATTCTATTATAACACCATCATTTTTAGCCCAATACTATTTTTCTTTCAAATAGATATATATGTTGACTAGTATTCAATCCACACTTACTATGCAGATTAGAAAACATAATAACATGGCCAAAGATGAAGGAGGGGGATAAAAACCTGATCATGAAAAGAAACCCACACACACTCCAGATATAAGAGTTAACTAAAACAAACTTTGTGGCATGCAATATTCCAAGATGGTTCCCAATGTCCCTGCCCCTGGTTTATACAACCTTCTCCCACTTACTCATTGAAACACCAACCTAGGTACAGCTGCAAAGAGATTCTGCAGATGTAACTAATGAAGATATTGAGATGATTCTTGCTGAGACTGATTCGATCAAGCGAGGCCTCACACAAGGTTCCTCATACAAAATGGCTTTGAACGATGACAGAGATTCTCTGTGTGAGGTAAATTCTCTGTTGCTGACTTAGAAGATAGAGGGAGCCATGTAGCAAGAAATTTGAGCAGGTGCCTAAGTTACCACGATTAAATATTGGGGTGGAATGAAATATATATGTAGAATGAAATATATAAAATGAAATATGTAATGAATATAATATATTATATATGATGAAGTATTATTGAACATAAAAAAGGAGGAAATCCTGCTATTTGCAACATATGCATAAACATGGAGGACATTACACTCCATGAAATAAGCAAGACACAGGAACACAAATACCGCCTGATTCACTTATATGTGGAATCTAAAACACTCAATGCATAGATGCAGAGAGTAGAATGATGGTTTCCAGGGGCAGTGAGAGGGGGGAATGGATAGATATCAGTCAGAAGGTATCAAAGTTCAGTTACGCAAGATGAATAAGATCTAGAGATTTAATGTACTGCAACATTACTAGAGTTAACAATCCCATATTATGTACTTGAAATTTGCTAAGGGGGTAGATTTTGAGTGTTCTTGCCATGTAAAGAAAAAAGAAAGAAAACAGTAACTATGTGAAGTAATGCTTATATTAATCAGCCTGATTGTGATCATTTCTTAATGCATACATGTATCAAAACGTCAAGGTGTACACGTAAATATACACAATCCCTATTTGTGGATCATACATCAAGAAAACTGAAAAAGTTGCCGGTATAAATATTCAAATTGAGATATTCTCTCTCTCAGTCTGTTTGTTTTGGCTTTTCCTAATAACAACAACAAATATGCCACTAAAACTGCATGTAGATATTTGGGATTTTATCCTACTGCAAAATAAAATAATAGGCTATAATGAAGAATTTGTTAAACAAGGTAATAAAAACAATGAGACAGAAGCAAGCTAAAATTTCTAATTAATTTTTTAATGTTTATTTATTTATTTTGAGAGAGAGAGTGAGTGGGGGAGACAGAGGGGAGAGAGAGAATACCAAGCAGGTTCCACACAGTCAGTGTGGAGGCCAATGCAAGGCTTGAACTCACAAACGGTGAGATGGCGACCCGAGCCAAAATCAAGAGGGAGACGCTTAACCAGCTGAGCCACCCAGGCCCCCTATAATTAATTTAATTACCCATTAAGAACTAAAAGTTTAGTAGCCTAAATAAGATATTTAACATGTGAATATGTGATTATACAGGTGGAAAGAAGATGCAGAGATTAATATGTCATCATTACAAAACAAAATAGCATACTGGCAATTACATTTAATCTGTCACAAGAAATATCAGACATAAGAAAGGACATAGGTTTTATCTGGAGTATATAGATGCTATCATCATGAAGGTGACAAAAATATTCCATATATATATAGACAACTATAGAGATGTAACCTTAGTTTTTATATTTGATGTCACTGAATTTTCATTTCTCCCTATCAAGGTCTAAATCATATTTGTAAGAAAGACACATTATTTGGAAGCAATGCTAAGTTTATTGGAAACAAAACCAAAGATTTATATCTTCTCATATTGAAGAAAAAAGGCAATTTTACATATCTCATCAACTTTTTGGGTTTGGATGGCCTTTGCCTTTATCTCTTAAAAGTGTTTTGAGACACTTATATGTTTATAAGATGAGATATATACAATAAAGTTATTGGTCAAAATGGTAAATTCCTGATGGAGAAAATAATTGAGATTCTGGTGTGCATTAATATTCCTTCTCACAATCAGTTGAAATGTTTAATTTATTAAGAGGGTGTGTATGAGAAAAATGATATTAAAATGCCTTTGGATATAAACAAAAAGTTCTTGAAAGGACATGTGTCCATGTTGTTATGTTGGGTGAGCTTTGAACTTCATTAAAAACTTCACATCTCACAAACAAAAGAAAATATAAAAACAGAGATAAGACCAACACGATGGGCAAACATAGTAATTAGCAAATTATCAAGGCCACACCTGTCATAGTGTTGTATGTGCTTATGTATTAAACAACACATAGCATTATGATGTATGGACAATATGAGAGTTTACTAAACCATTAAGTTTAGTAAACGAATTTATGGTTTCAAACTTTTTATTAGTTTTGTCTCCATTGTAAATATTTAGACAACTTCGATACATTTGTACATCTCTTTTGAATATGGAACATAGAAAATTGATTTATTTGACCAATATTTAATTTATAATGCATTTACTAGATGTAGAAAATATTTAACTGCTTACTAACACTACCTGTATAAGGAAATAGGTGCAGAGAAATTAACGAGTAAATAGAAGACTCTTTTTAAAGAGTTATTTTCACAGGAAATATCATATTTGAAGAAAAATTAAAACCAGATTTTAACATCCAACTGTTGTCACTAGACGATAAAAAAAAGCACAAAAAACAATGATTGTGCATGCCAAGACATACAACTTCCTAAGATATAATTCTCTCCTGAGAATAGAATTTGATGAATTCTTAATTTATTTCGGAAAACCCCTTTAAGTTTGAGATACTGAACAATTAGAAAATTTAGTTCCTCAAGTAATGTTCTTTACTAGGTGGTCTAGAGAGCTCGCAAGAGAAAATAGGGGAAGACTTACAAAATGTACTTGCAAAGATTCCTGAGAGGAAAAGAGTTCATGAAGTACGAAAAGTTTGACATCTCGCTCACAAGATAAACTGAGGAGCATAAAACATTTTAAGAGTTTATTTGAGCAAACAACCATTCTAACTGAGTAGCGCCAAGCCTGAAGGGGTTAAGAATGCTTCGCTGAAAAAAGCCAGGGAAAAGATCTATACACGTTTCTCCCGCTATTGGCAAGGAGAGCATTCCTGGGAAATTTTTCAGACGCTGAAATGGCATAAAGCAAAAACACAATTACCTTTCATTCACAGGGAAAATATGTTGAGCATTTCCAGACCCGAAAACTAACCTCTTTCAGGCTTTTCTTGCCAACGGATGCACAAAATACATCTAGATTTTAAAGCCCAGGGGCCCACAGGCACAGTTCAAAACTCTGGCAGCTTGACACGGGGATGTTGAATGTGGTTCCCGGAGATGGCGCTGGGGGGCGCCACTCGCACTGCTCAGGCTCTATAAAGGCCTCGTGGCAAGACCAACCCTGGGCACGATTCCTGCTTTTTTGCCTCCTTGAAGAAAAGCAAAAATCCCTGTTTGAATTTCTTTCAGTGAGCGACAAGTCGCTCATATAGGCCTTTTGTAAAAGTGAAGTGGCTTAACACGAACTTCTGAATGAGGGGGGTATTTGCATACAGAAAGGGCAGAGGCAGAGAAATTATTTGTTGCTTACAGCTTAAAACCTAGTTGGCTTTTTTTGTGATCAGCTGTCTTGAGCCCTTTGATTTTCTAACCTTGAGGCATTTACAGTCTTAGGATTTTGGCTAGCTTACAGAGACCATCATGGCATTACAGCAGTCTAATGACCTCCTTGTTTAATTAGTTGCTAATAAAAAAATACAATACATTTAAATAGATTCCCTGAAAACATGAATAAAAAATTATATCAGAGAGACCCCACATAGATATTTCAAGAAAACTCATTTTGAAAAATAATTAACTCAGTTGGAGAAAACATTTTGAAAAGCCAATAGGTATGAGACTAAATATATCTTATTTTGCTAATGAGGTATATTTGCTCATTAAGTCCCAAGAATTAAATTTATATATACATTCTGGTTTAAGATTTATTCTTTCCCATCAGGGCCTCTTTTTGTCCTCAAGTGTGTGTCTTAGATTATTTAGAAGATATACATAAAATAAAGACTGTGGTACATGTGATTTATACACAAATTGCCTCAATGTTGACAGCTAATTTTTCATGCTGGATTTTTGTCTCATATTTATTATTAATTTTTGTTTTTCTCTCAAAGGGCAGAGATTATTTTTAATAAGACACAAAATAATATTTTTTTAAAAAATATAAGCCTTTAAGTTTGTGCTATGTATATGTCTCTCTAGAGTATTCGGAAATGGTCAGGACATTTAACTACTAACCATATAAAATAGCACTTGAAAATATTGTAAATAAGCACTTAATATTGTATACAGAAAATTTTCTACCTAAAATTTTCTACACACTTATCTTACAAGAGTTACAAAACTATATAATTACAGAAATATGCCTATTACATCTTACGGTAAGGGAAACTTAGATTTAAAGTTTAAATTTAAAAAAGTTTAAAAAAGTTAAAAAAAGTTTTTTTTTTAAAAAGTTAACACTGCTGCTACAACAAATGAATAGGACCATTTGTAAATATGCATGTATGTTTAAAAATATGTGTTTCAGTCACATCAGAAAAGTGTAGAAGCATAATGTATGGAGTGAAGTAAGTCTCCACGAAATGCAATTTTAAGATAAAATATACATGTCTCTCAGTGGTTTTTTTTTGTTAGTCTAGGCATGACTAATCACCCGTCATAAACAGGTGAAGATGTCGCTGGTGTCCAAATTTCACATGGCGATTTTTTTTTTAAATTTTTTTAATGTTTATTTATTTTTGAGAGAGAGAGAGAGAGAGAGAAAGAGAGAGAGTGTGAGCAGGGGTGGGGGAGTGGCAGAGAGAGGGAGACACAGAACTTGAACTGGGATCCGGGCTCTGCGTTGTCAGCACCGAGCCTGACACGGAGCTAGAGCTCATGAGCCGTGAGATCATGACCTAAGGATCGTGACCTGAGGTGAAATAGGGTGCTTAACCAACTGAGCTGCCCAGGCGCCCCTGGATATGGCAAAATTTTAAAGCAAGGGAAATGAAAGGCAGAGAGAGCTATCACTCCAGAATACGTGCTGGGAAACTAGGCCAAAAGCTTAATCTAAAAATGAGTGAAATCTCCCATAGTCATTGAGTGCTTAGTAAACTGTCACTGCATTAAGCATGTTGTCATTCTCTCCAGTGAAATGGCTACAAAGTTTGCAAACCATCTGATACACTCAGCTAGAAAACTTGGCTGGTGGGGCACCTGGGTGGCTCAGTCGGTCAAGCGTCTGACTTTGGCTTAGGTCATGATCTCACCGTTCATGAGTTTGAGCCCTGAGTAAGGCTCTGTGCTGACAGCCTGCATCGGATTCTGTCTACATCTCTGTTTGCCCATCCCCCACTTGCACTCTGTCTCTCTCTCTCTCAAATATAAATAAACATTTTTAAAAATTTAAAAAAAGGTAAAGAAAACTTGGCTGGAAACTATAAAATGCCAACTAAATTGCCAGTATTTTCAGAACTAAAAAGATAGATGTGCAACAGCATCTCCATTAAAGCTTAATGAGAGAGAGACCTTATGAACAAGTGCAAAGGAAAATTAAAACTCAATTTCTGGTTGAACTAAAATTACCAGCTCTTCACCCTTCTAACCAATGGGAAATACTTCTGGTAGAATGTGACATCATCAGGAGACAGCTATCATTCTTTTATAACCATACCTGACATAGATAAAAATATTGTATGTGCAAAGAAGATAGAAAATGTGACCAATATCAAGAGAAAAGCTATGTAACATATCACCCACATATAATACAAATCTTGGAATTAGTAGACAAAAATTAAGTATTCGATTTTTTAGCAGTTCAAAATATGGAAAATGGGTTTTGTAGAAGTAATCATTAAGAATTTCAACAGAGAATTGAAATCTACAAAAATGAATTGAGGACTAAAACATAAAACTTAACTTCAGACAAAGAATCAGGGTATGGCTTTAATAGCCATACCCTAGAACACAAAATGATGGGCCTTAAAGATAGGTTAATAGGAAATATTCAAAGTGAGGCACAGATAGAAAGACAAAAGAGAAGAAAAATGGAAACAGAGCAGGGCAAGAAGTATCTTTGGCATGTTAAGAAGTCTTAGCCTACATATAAATGGCATCCCAGAAGTAGCAGGACCCAGTACATGGGCAAGCGTAAGAGTCAAAAGAATAACAATTGAGAATTTTACAAAAGTGAAGAAAAACGGTAATCCACAAACACAAGAAACGCAGCAGATGAATACAACAGAAAAACTCCAACCAAGATAAATATAAATAGAACCATACCTCTGCACATAAAATAAAACCAAATCAAACAAAACCAACACTAGTCACTACCAAAGGCAAAGGGAAAAGAAAACCTTAAAAGTAAGCAGACTGATAACTCCTGTTTCAACTTAGAAACAAGACAATTTTGCTCCGGATTTAACAACGAGAAAAGCAGGATAACCTAGAAAGCACAGCACTTAAACGCCATATTGGGCCTTCAGATGCAGAGAATCCTAGACAAATTCAAGTCCAGAAAGTTAAAAAAAGGAATGGAAAGGCATATGCTTGCTTTCATTTTTGGCTAAACAGCCGGTGGAAGAGAGAGAAGCCAGAGACTGAAGAAAAGCTGGCTAACTTCCTATACAATTATAATGGTCAAGAGTGTTCTGGCAGGAAGTTTCAGAATCCTAAGAATCCTTAGATGTAAATAAAATGTATGCCAGTTTCCAGCTCACAGGCTCACCACGTGCTCTCGTGGAAGTTTGTGGCAAGGCCTGCAGAACTGACCGGGTAGGGCTGAGGCTGGGCCTGCACGTCCTTCCGAAGATTGAACGGAACCGAAGAATCGAGAGACACTTGCAGAAAGAGCCAGCGGCTGGAGGAGTCACGACAGAAGAGCCACAGCCGAGCACAGGCAGAGGGGGCGTGAAGAGGGCTGAAGGAAAAAGGGGAACGAAGGAAAACCCCTGTGAGACGCTCCGGATGCAGTTCTCCGAGGCTGACGGAAGGGAATCAGAGCTGAGAGACATCTTGAGGAGCTGAACCCTGAGGGCCCGATGGAAAAGCAAAGAGAAGTCCCAGATGATACCGAAAGGTGACAGCCAGGCTGTCAACTTCTTTGCCTCACGGATGCTGGCCTTCACATTTCAGTTGCCTTAGGACCCCTGAACTTTGATCCCTGCTTCCTCCCCACCTCTTTGTTCACAAGTTCTATGTGTCTCACCAACACTTCAGAAAATGGCGCCCAAGGAAGAATCCATTTTGAAAGAGGTGCTCAATGGGAGTGCTTCCCTCCTCTCAGGGACTGCAGCCCTGTACTGTTAACTGTTGAATACGGATCAGTTTTCCAGATTCATAGCTGTGGATAGTGGGAGAGTAGGTGCAGAATCGGCTTCTCTAGCATGGTCACAATTGGAAAACTCCATTTGTTTTAAAGTATATTTATAAAATACACGTGTGTTATTTCTTCTGTTTACTGGGATTTTTATTTCATTTTGTATATTCTCGAAATTGAGGTTTAAATCACTGATTTTAAGCCATTTTTTTCTTTGGTTGCTTCTAACATATGCATTTAAGGTTATTTATTGCCCAGTAAGCATTATTTTGTTTTTTTCTTTCAAGGTTTGTATGTCATAGCCTCATTGTTCTTTGCCAACTATTTTATGACTTCCATTTGATTAATTATTTAACCCATGCATAGCTTAAAATTATATTTTAAAATTTCCATGCAAGCGTTTTAAAAGTATTTGTTGTGTTTGTAGATAAATGATATAGATAGATAGACGATAGATATAGATATAAATAGATGACAGATATAGATGGATATAGATGTATCATACACACACACATATACTCAGCTCTAGCTTTCACATTATGATCAGAGAACATCGTCTTAGGAACTTCAGCCTTTTAAAATCTATTAATCAGCAAAGTAAAATAGAGGAACATTTCTTCAACTTGAAAAGGATTTCCCTAAAGAAACAAACAAATATAACATCCCACTCATCATCACACTTTATGTTGAGAAACACAATATCTTCCCCTAATGGAAATAGAGAAAAGCAAGAATAGCTACTTTCATGGTTTGAATTCATTATTGTGCTAATAATAGGAGGTCTTACACAATACAGTAGGGCATACAAATAAATAAAGGGCATAACAATTAAAGACGGATGACACTACATTGCCTTTGTATACACTATATATGTTGCATCATTGCATGCACAGATATTTCTAAGGAACATAAAAGAAAATTGAAAGAATTTGAAGGCAAATTTAGTAAAATTACATAGTATAAGAGCAATATAAAAACCTGCTGTACTTTGTCAAAGATTAATTAATAATATAGTTGTGAGTTCATTTCTGAGTTTCCTATTCTGCTCCTTTGATCTATGTGTCCATTTTTGTGCCAGTACCATACTGGTTAGATCACTACAGCTTTGTAAAATAACTTGAAGTCTGGAACTGTGAGGCTTCCACCTTTTTTTTTTACTTGTTTTGTTTTTTGTTTTTTGGGTTTTTTTTTTTTTGTTTTTTTCAAGGTTGCTTTGGTTACTCGGGATCTTCTGTGATTCCATACAAATTTTAGGATTGTTGGTTCTAGCTTTGTGAAAAATGCTGGTGGTATTTTGATAGGGATTTCATTAAATGTGTAGAATGCTTTGGGTAGTATAGACATTTTAACAAATATTTGTTCTTCTAATCCATGATGACGTGGTTGAAGCTAGAGAATATTATGCTAGGCAAAATAAGTCAGTCAGAGAAAGACAAATACCATATGATTTCACACATATGTGGACCTTAAGAAACAAATAAAGGGGGATGGGGAAGAGAGGCAAACCAAGAAACGGACTCATAACTATAGAGAACAAGCTGATGGTTACCAGAGGGGAGGGGGATGGGGGAAAGGGGTAAATAAATGATGTTGAGTATGGAGTGCACCTGTGATAAGCACCAGGTGTTTTATGGAAGTATTGAATCACTAAATTGTCCACTTGAAACAAATATAACACTTTGTTAACAGGATTTAAATAATATTTTTTAACTGAGGAGTATTTTTATAAGCAAGGTGCATCTCAATAGCATAAAAATTGACCAAAAATTACTAAACAGGTGACACAATTGGATAATATATTTACACCATATATAGTTAGCAAAGGGATTGTATCTTGAATGTGTCTTGATCTGGATGTGTACACACATAATTCATTAAACTGTATGCTTATAATTTTACATTTTGCTTTGTGTACATTTGGATGTTGTTTCAATAAAATAATAGGAATATAAACACACTGCAGAAAATTGACAAAGTCAAACGTGAATCTTTGAAAGATTAATAAAATATATTAATCATTAGAGAAAACATGATTAATTTTTAAAAAGTAGGTACCAATATTGGTAATTATTAATTAAAAAAAAAGTGGTCATCACTACATATTTTACAGACAGCCAAAACAAAAAGAACAAAAAAAAAAAAAAGAGGGGGGATGTTATGCTCAACTTTACATAAATAAATTAAAAATTTGAGCAAAGAGAGCACAGTCCCCCCCCCATATTACAATGTACCCATTTTATAGAAGAATAAACAGGCAATGTGAAAACGTTAATACTTACGCAAAAAAAATAAATTCATTACTAAAAAGCTACTAATAAAGAAATCTCAAGGCAAAGATTGATTCTCATGTGAAGTCTTTCAAATATTTAAGGAATAAAATATACTAATAGTGCACAGATTCTTCTAAAGAAAAAAAAATTCTGACTTTTCATGAGGCTGTCTTTTTAAAAACTCCTTGTAAGTGCATTCAAGACAGTAAAAATTAGACAAATATTTTCTCTTCTTATAAAATAAGATGAAATGTAGTCAAAACATAAGTAGAATATTCAATAGAATATTCAAATACATAAAAAAAAAAACATGATTGATATTTATACTAATTTTTATTAAAATTTCATTCTATTTTTACTTAGCAAACAATCAGCATATTCACTACTTTTCAAATATGGTAAGACCATAATAAACTTAAGCAAGTCACATGAACAGAGAAGCCAATCACAACAAAAATACTTACCAAAGGACATTTTACCTTGACTATGTCTTGATCTGGATGAATACACATATAAAAATCCACATGATCACCTTTATAAATGTGAGGGCAAGGCATCAAATTGAAAAAGTCCCACAAATTCATGGTTTAAAAGATTTTTTAAAAACATACCCTTTACAATGAATAAATAAATAGATAAATGAATAATCTATCACAAATATCATTAAAGTGAACTGTCAATAGTTTCAGCCTGGTATTTTACAAAAATTTCTTTTTGTTTTTTATTTTATATTTGAGAGAGACAGAGACAGAATCTAAAGTAGGCTCCAGGCTCAGAGCTGTCATCACAGAGCCCGACACGGGGCTCGAACCCAAGAACCAACCATGACATCATGACCTGAGCTGAAGTCAGAGGCTTAATCAACTGAAGCACCCAGGCTTCCCATTCAGCCTGATGTTTGAAAGAAGTCAAGGCAAGTATAGAAAATAAAAGATCATAGGAATGTTAAGAGAAAATAAATTTATTATCACTGCAGATGAAATAATTATGTACCTATCATTGGATTTTGGTTAATCTGTTTAAGCAAGATTCCTGTATCCAAGGTCAAGTTTTATTATACTCTGCCAACAACAAATAGAAATTGAAATGTAAAAATATGTAGATATACACTTGTCACAACATTAAGAAGACAACAAAAACCTTAAAATAATCAGAATTAAAATTTCACTATATTATTGAAAAAGAAGACCAAAACAGATAGAAAGATATAGCTTATTCATGAATTGACTTTCTCAAAAATATATCAATTCTCCATTATCTTATCTACAAATTTAATACAAACCCCAAACCATTCCATTGAAAATTAATAATTTTTTATAAATACATAAAAATTTCAAAAAAAAATTCTCAAGGTAACCTGTAGCATAAATTTAGAGCACTTACACTATCAGATTTCCTATTATAAATATAGACCATTACTGAAGTGAGATATCCATGCAATTATATAATGACCCATCCAATGGGAAAGTCCACAAAGTAAACAAAACTATAAGATCACCTGATTTATGACAAAGTCAGTCCTGAAACAGCATAGTAAAAGTATATTCTTTCTAATAAATGCTGCTGGTTTAATTGAAACCCAAATGGGGAAAAAGGATCTGCACAGTTTTCCTCCAACTATACACAATAAATAAATTCCAGGCAGATGAATATTTAAATTTAAAAAGTAAAGCAATAAAGTTTTGTTATTGTTGTTCTTCTTCGAGTAATCATTATTCACACCCGTGTTAAAAAAGTAAAATACAGGTTACTAGGCAAGTCTCCTAGCTGTGAACTATGTGGTAACCAGTGAAGTAAGATTTAATACTAGAAATATTTAATACAGCCCAAAGAGGAGAGCTTAAATCCTAACGGAAGAAGAGACTCCCATGCTTTGCAATTGGCAAGATTTTTAGACTTTGGGCCTGGGAGGCATTCTCTTTATCCCCCCAGGGTTTTCCTCCACTTCAGTCAGCAACAAAATTTTTAAAGGAGTCTTTGAATAGTTTTGTTATCCATATATGAAGTATATCTTAAATAAGGTAATTTTTTTTTTTACCATTACAAAAAAATTGGTAAAATAGGCTCTCTTAAAATTAAGGGTATCTACTCAACAAAAGATACTACAAAGCAAGGGAAAAGGCATATTACAGACCTTTATAATTTTTTATTGCCGAATTCCCAAAACACTTCAAGAATTTCTACAAATTTGTAAGGGAGTGGCAGCTGTCTTAGCATGAAGAGAGGTAAAACACTCCAAATGACTCTACAAAGGTGGTTACTCATGGCTAATAAATACCTCAAAAGATGATCAGCTTCATTAGTCATCAAATCAAACCCGACATAATGCGCCACACATCCACTTGTACGGCTAAAATTACATAAAAAATAAATTGCAGGCACTGGATTTTGGCAAGATTTTAGAGCAAATAGAACACTCATACACACTTAACGGGTTGAATTGGTACAGTAACTTTGGAGAATTATTGGACTCTGTCTACTACATCTGAACCCGTGCACATTCTATAATCCAGTGACTCAGTGTTTCTTAACTGGGAGCAACTTGCCCACCAGGGAACATTTGGTAATCTCTGGAGAAAAATTTTGCTGTCATACCTAAAGAGAGAAGTGCTGCTAGAATCCAGTGGGTAGAGGTCACATGTGCTGCTGGACATTCTACGGAATGATGGACACTCTCCACAATAAAGCCTTATCTAGCCCCAAAGTATCAACGGTGCCAAGGTTGAGAAATCTTAAAATAATTTCACTTCTAGAAATACAACAAATACTAATATGTACTAAAATCTGAGAAACATTTTTGTTTTTAAAAAATCCCCAAATTGGATACTTCTCAATTGCCCACCAATACTAAAATGATAAATTATGGTATTTCTATACAGGGAAACATTCCTGAGTCCAGATCAATAAGAAGAAATCCCATAACTACATGCTACAATATGTATGAATCTCAAAAATGTCATTGAATGATAAAAGTACATCTTGCAAAGATTTCACTTACAGAGAATGAAGTTTGGTCCTATCTAAAAATAAAGTTAGGTGAAACTCGTCTATCTTGTCAGAGATGATCACAGTGGGGTGGATTTAGTGACTGGGATTAAGAATGAGGGGCTTTGGGGCTACTGGGTAGCTCAGTCGGTTAAGCATCCAACTTCGGCTCAGGTCATGATCTCACAATTTGTGAGTTCGAGCCCCGCATCAGGTTCTGTCTGTGCTGACAGCTCAGAGCCTGGAGACTACTTCAGATTCTGTGTCTCCCTCTCTCTCCACCTTTCCCCCACTCGTACTCTGTCTCTAAATAAATAAATAAATAAATAAATAAATAAATAAATAATAAAATAAAATATTTTTAAAAAAAGAATCAGGGAGTTTCCCAGGTTTGTTAATCACCAGTTTCTTGATTTAGTTTCAAGTTACAAAGCATATTCAGTTTTTGAAAATACTTGTGATATGTGTACTTTTCTATAGGTATATTATGTATGAGCACAAAGTTATATAGCATAGTTCAATAGACTCCCATTATAGGCAGGGGTTCTGAGAGCCCAAGTGGATGCCTGAAACCATAGATTGAATGAAACACCATATACACTACACTTTTCCTATACTTACCTATAATAAAGTTTAATTTATAAATTAGTGTACCATAAGAGATTAACAACAATTTTACTCATAACTACAAATCAAATAAAACAATTACAATAAGATGCTGTAATAAAATTTATGTAAATATGGTCCTTCTCTCAAAATGTCTTACTGCACGGTATTCACTTTTCTTCCTGTGATGATGAGAAGCTAAGATGCCTCTGTAATGAGATGAAGTGAGGTGAATGACACAGGCCCTGTGACATAGCTTTAGGCTACCTTTGACCTTCTTACGATAGGGCAGAAGGAGAATCATGTGTTTCTGGACCGCAGTTGACTGCGGGTAAACTGAAACCACAAAAAATGGAACTGTAGATAAGGGGGACACTATTGTGTCTATTAGGCAGAAAGAATCCTAAGTGGTAGGGTCTTAGGTATTAAAGAACAGGGCAAAGAAATACATTTCCCTAATGTAGAAAATCTTTACAAACATCCTAAAAACCATGTGCAATTTAGCAATGTAATCCAGTAATATATACTACCATGAATATGAAGAATGTTTTCCTTTACTTCAGGTCTCAATTTGCATTATTAATTGAGTGATAGGGATGTAAATATATTGCTAGGCCTCAAAGATCTTCTGACAATTATTTAAATTATTCTAGGTCCTAGAGGGAAGTTAATGTACAAGAACAAATCAAGAGAAAATGGTAATTAATAATAGGCTGGAATTAAGGGTTCAAATCCAAATGGAAAATTCTGGTAAACTAAATGGAAGTATCTGGAAGTCTTCCTAAATTTCTCAAAAATTAATCATCTAGGAAATTACAATACAGGTAGCTACCAAAACACTGCCAGCATTTTCATTTGTCAGGCACTATTCTAAGCATTTGATAAGCTTTAACCCATTCAGACATTACAGCAGCTTTGTGAAGAGGGTAGTCTTACCACATCCATTTTTGGAGGCAAGAAATATGGAGCACAGAAAGTCACAGCGCAATCGAGTTCTGGAGCCAGGGTTCCAATTCGGTTCATAAGGCTTCAGAATCCATGCTGTAAGTCCTTCCACTGGATGACCTCTTTTCTCCTCCATGGACAAAGTTACGTCTGGGATCTCAGGATCCTAATTTGAATAAAAACTGTTTTCCTTTCATACTAACCAGAAGAATAAAGCAAAACTCTTTTTGTTTCTTTTTTTTTTTAATTTTTTTTTCAACGTTTATTTATTTTTGGGACAGAGAGAGACAGAGCATGAACGGGGGAGGGGCAGAGAGAGAGGGAGACACAGAATCGGAAACAGGCTCCAGGCTCTGAGCCATCAGCCCAGAGCCCGACGCGGGGCTCGAACTCCCGGACCGCGAGATCGTGACCTGGCTGAAGTCGGACGCTTAACCGACTGTGCCACCCAGGCGCCCCAAACTCTTTGTTTCAAAACCAAGTCGGGTCTAGACAAAGCCACTTGGTGTGACATTTGGAGGCAGAGAACACGTACAGAAAACTTCAGCCTATGGCTATTAATTTAGGTAAAACAAGGATACTCCAAAGAAACAATGCATGTGTATGTTCTCAGCAAGACTGTTTGCATCATTTTTTTTTTTTTGGATATTGATATGAGCACTTCATATCGATAATTCTCCTCAGAAATGAGCTGCATGAGAGGGGAATGAAAAAGGAGGAATTGTCATTATAGTCCTAGAAGAAACAAGCAAAATTCATCTATAGAGCTCCTGACATATTTATACAATATGGTTTTAAGATTTGTTTCTCTCCGTTAGATCATTATTTATGCATGACAACCTCTTCTTGGAATAACATTTTTCTATAATAATTTCTACTTTTCTTGAAGAACTGCATGATGACAAAAAAAGAGAAAACCTTCAGATTTTATTCTGAAAGCACAAAGAGGAATCCAATCCCTAGTTAGAGTGAGCTCAAGCACCCCAAGATAGAAATCTACCGCGAAGGTACATTACTATTTACTTTTTAGTTGAAATATTCTATTGAGACTACCAAAGCCTCTTAGCTTAGATTGAAAGAAGACATTTTGGAAAAGGTGAGTATAAGCATTTTGAATACAGTTTCTGAAATAGTACTTTCTTCTTCTTTTTCCTTATGAGCATTGTCCAGTGTGACTTAATTCTCAGACTTTTCTAACTTTAGGGATAGATAGAGGTAATCCTCGTCTATAATGCTGAGTAAATTCAACAGTAAGCAATGTACTACCTAGAATCTGCATCAAATTTCTCACATTTTGAAATGACTAGGAGGTTCCAAAAACATCCTGTACTTTTATATATAGTTACTTTTTAATTCATAAATCAATAAGTTCAGTATTTTAGTATTTTATTACTCTTCTCTCTCTCTCTCTCTCTCTCTCTCTCTCTCTCTCTCTATATATATATATATATATATATATATATATATTTATCTCCTCTCTCTTTATATATATGTAGACTGAGCAGTGTGCTAAAAGAGGTAGTCATCAAATAATGTTAGAAATTACAGGGGACTAGGAGAGTTTGGCATTTTTGATAAAGTATCAGTTAAATCATTTTTGGAGAACTATTTTCCTTAATTATGACATTTTACATTTAAAACTGTAATCATTTTTTAACATATAACCCTGAAATTAATCTATTTATTAGGCCTACTATTTAGAGAAGCTAAATTAATTTAAGAAGATGACCCTTGAGCTAAATAGATGACAATGTAAATGGCTCTACAGGCAATAAATATGATATAATTTAGCAGTTATAAATTAATTACATTACAAAATACATTTTGATAGAGTTGCCTGAAACCTATATGAAAATAATTTGGCATAGTAGCCTAAGGTATCTCTCCACCCATGGGTTTTCTGGTTCTCTCTCTTCCTCTCTCTCTCTCTCTGTTTCTGTCTGTCTGTCTCTCTCTCTCTCACACACACACACACACACACACAATCAAATAATTTGTTTAGCAACTGCAACACTTTAAAGGAAATCCCCACTAAACCGATTTTACAGTCACCTGTGAACCTCATGTAGAAATCATGCAAATAAATTCAACAATGCAATGAAAGTTTACAAGCTCTAGTCACTTATACAATATAATCTATAATTATATGCTAAAAAGCATTATTAAACTGACTCTCAGAGACCCAGTTGCTTTTGAAAAATTTGAAAATAAACGAATTCTTCAAAGTTGGAAATTTGACGCTTTTTGTCAGTACCTAAAAATATTCCTTTACACATAGAAGGCAAATGATAAATATTTGTGGAAAAACTATTTCAGTAAATAAATGAGCACACGCAATATTGAATAAAAACATACAAAGATAGATCAAGCTTGAAATTTTAACCAGCAATATTTTACCTGTAATAGTTTTTGGACACATTTATGAAGGTGAAATATATGGAAATAGATTTGAATAAAAATACGTAAAATATGTGCAGTGCTTTTTAATAACCATCTTGTTGCATTAAATCTTGCTACAGAGAATCACTTCCCTTACTTCTTGATCAATTTATTGTATATTTTAGAATTCTTTCCTTATTTCTCTATCTTTGTATGGATTATATTTTAGGGGCTAATTGGATGTATCTTACTAAAAAAAATAATTTGTAATTATGTCATCTTTCATTTACTGCCTTTATCCTAGTAACCTATACGCCTACAATGGGAAAAATGTCTGATTACAATACATATCTAAAAAAGTTTTTTCCAAAGAAATTGGGGACACCTGGGTGATTCAGTTGGTTAAGCATCCAACTATTGATCTCAGCTCAGGTCTCAGGGTCGAGACTTCAAGCCCTGCATTTTGCTCCATGCTGGTCATGGAGCCTACTTGATGGAAAGGGAAGGGAAGGGGAAGGGGAAGGGGAAGGGGAAGGGGAAGGGGAAGGGGAAGGGAGAGAAAAAGAAGAGAAGAGAAGGGAAAGAAAAGAAAAGAGACATTTGGTAATGTGAGTGATTTCCTACCTGGATAATGATAGAAGTACAGAGAAAATGTGTAATGTAATAAATTTCTTTATGGTCAGAATATATTTGCCCAGCATCACACAGTGTGACTTTTTAAAAATATTAACCAGCATGACACTTTTCTAATGCTAAAAAGTAAAACAAAGAGCCAAGTAGGCCTTGGTCCTAAATG
Source organism: Prionailurus bengalensis (assembly GCF_016509475.1). Taxonomy (NCBI): domain Eukaryota; kingdom Metazoa; phylum Chordata; class Mammalia; order Carnivora; family Felidae; genus Prionailurus; species Prionailurus bengalensis. The sequence continues at coordinate 225,801,380 of NC_057343.1, forward strand.
TCTTAGATTTGTCCCTCAGATCCAGTTCCTGTCTTTCTTTGTCCTGAGCACTATGAATAGACTACATTAATAGATTCCCTCTCTTTGCTTCAAAGGCATTCCATCATCACTTGTTGATTTCCGGAACCTATTCATGCTCTTGCAAACAGCAATTCATTAATTAATAGCAAATTGCCCAATTAAAGTATGAATTGAATGTTTCCTGGTAGATCTCTAACGGATAAGATATCTTTCAGTTTCATGGAAGGTAAGATTTGTCTTACTCTAAAAATGGCCTGATGGAGACTACATGACTTTCATGACCTAATTCCACAGTTAAATAACTTATTCTAATTATACCAGTATAATTTTATAAAATATTCAGTGTATGGTCCTTTATGACTTACCAAACATTTCAAGACATTGATGATTGTTGTAATATTTGACATTGTTTTACAAATTCAATGGAGATGACTCAAGTAGCTTTCTTTATGAAATGTTTGTTGTTGACAAGAATAGAATTGCCTTTATGTATGCCAGATTTGAAGAAGAAATCAAAAGAGAAAATAGCACTTATATTTAGACAAGTAAAAATGAAAATATAGCATACCAAAACTTACGGGGAATGGCAATATTTATGAAGAACAAGTTCTAAGCAGGAAGTTTATAGTGTTGTGTCTTCAAAAACAAGAAAGATCACAAATAGCCTCAATTGACAATCAAGGACCTAGAAAAAGAGGAACAAGTGAAGTCCAATGTCAGCAGAAGAAAGGGAATAATAAAGAGTAGAGAAGAAATAAAAGAAATAGAGAATATAAAAGAAATATAAAAAATAACACAAAGAACCCAAGAGGCGTTTTCTTGAAAAGATCAACAAACTTGACAAAATTTTAATGAGACTAATTAAGAAAAAAAGAAGACGTGACTCAAACAGAATCAGAAAGACATGGTAATACAACTGATGCTGTACAAATACAAAGGATCGTAAGACACTACTATGGACAACTATATGCCAACAAATTGGGTAACCTAGAAGAAATGGAGACATTTTTAGAAAACTACAACCTACAAAAGCTGAATCAGGAGGAAATGCGAAAGACCAATGACAAGGAATGAAATAGGATTAATAATCATAAACTTCCCCCTAAAAAAGCCTAAGGCCAGACCTGTAAATATAAAGTGTAATATACAAAGGTGTAATATCCAGTTACTAAGGTATAATATCCAAAACATAAAAATTTCTATAACTCAAGAGCAAAAAAGAAAGAAAGAAAGAAAGAAAGAAAGAAAGAAAGAAAGAAAGAAAAGAAAACCCAATTAACCCATTTAAAAATTGGGCAAAGCACTTAAATAGACATTTCTCTAAAAGACATACAAGTGGCCAGCAGGTATATGACTAGCTCCACAAAATCTGTAATCATCGTGGAAAAATGCAAATCAAAACCACAGTGACATACCACCTCAGACCTGATAGGATGGCTGTATACATGTAGGAAGTAAACACACACACACACACACACACACACACACACACACACATCCATATTAAATTCAAAGACACACATAATTGAAAGTCAAGTAATGATGTAAGTAATGTAAAGAGTAAACATATTAGCAGACATTAAGATTAGACAAAACACACTTCAAGTTGAAGAATATTCTTTGAAACCAAAGCGATATTTCACAATAACAAAAGTGGCAATGCATAAGGAGGAATACCCAAACCATGAGCAAAAGTTGACAGTGTTAAAAGGAGAAAAATGCAATTCAACAATAATAGAATATTTTAATACCACATTCTAAATAATTGATAGCATTTCTAAATGGAAAATTCAGAAAGTTATAGGAATTTAAGCAACACTATTAATCAAATCAACCTAAATGAAATCTATAGAACACTCTATCCAAAGATTATAGAATACACAACCCTAGGAAGTACACTTGAAAATATTTTAGAATAGACCATATTCTACACTACACAAGTCTCAGGAAGTTTAAAAGGATTGAAAAAAAATACATATTTGACCATAATAAAATTAGAAACCAACAAGGAAATCTGGAAAATCTCAAGATACTTGGAAATTAAACCTGCATAATTCTATATAATTGCACAATGAGGTATCAATACACATTGACCTAAAAGCTATGATAAAAAGCACAGATAATAGCAAATGTTGGCAAAGACATAAAAAAAACCCTGAAATACCCCAATTTTGCTGATGGTGAATAAAAATGATATAGCCAATCTGGAAAATAGTAGTTTCTTTAAAAGTTAAACGTAAACTGACCATAAACCAATAATTCTATTCTTAGAGACAAATGAAAACAAGACAAATGAAAACATGTTCACAAAAAAGAATTGGATACAAATATTTATAACAGTATTTTTCATAATAATCCTGAACTGGAAACCCTCCAAAAGTCCACCATCTTGTGAATTGATCAACACAAGAGGTATATTCAAACAATAGAAGGCATTGCAACATTATAAAGGAACATTATAAAGGCATTGCAACATTATAAAGATTATAAAGGCATTCCTTTATAATCTCTATATATATAGATATATAAATATCTATATATCTATAATATATAGATATAGATATATCTATATATATAGATACATATAAAAATATATATCTATAGATATAGATATAGATATAGATCTATAATGTAGATATTCATATCTACAATATGGGAGAACCTCATACATGTTATGCTAAGTGAGAAAAAAATACAAAAGACCACATACCATATAATTCTATTTATATGAAATGTCCTTAAAATGCAAAATTTTAAAGATGGAAAGCAGATTGCAGCTGCCTACATCTGGAGGAGTGAACAGAGAGTAATGGCAAAGAAGCATGACAGAACTTTTAGTGTTTGTGCAAAAATGTTCTAAAACTGGATGTGGTGACGGCTGCGCAATTCTACAAATATAGAAAACTACATACACTTTTATAAATTTACAAAAATGAATTGGATGCATCAAATGGGTGAATTTTGTGGTAAGTAAATTGTATTTCAATAAAACTGTGAAAATACGAAGGGTAAAATTTAATTGATAAAAAAAATCCTGCCAAAAGCAGAATTTCATCTCAAGTTTCAGGAAGGAAGTTATATTCACTTCTTTTTAAAAAAAATTAGACTTTGATATTGAGGAATCTGTGGTGTTTATTTGATATGATTAGTCCTCCTATAATGACCTCTTAAATGTGGCAAATGTTCGTCTGATAGCTTGGACACTAAATGGTTAAAAACAAGAAAAACTGATGAAATCGTAAAAGAAGACCATATTCTGTAGTTCAATCCACCGGGACAATCGCAGATAAATTGCTATTACATTTTTTTTAATATATTTTGAATAACTATAAATGGCAAATACCAAAATTTCTTAAAAACACCCTTTGTGTGTACATGTTATTTTCAACGTATGAAATTGAAAAAATATAGCATGACTTTATTTGGACATACAGCAATTTATACCTAAAGAACTATTTAATTAACCAATGTTCAAAAACTGAAACTAATGAAAAGAGGCATGTAATTTCCAATTATACATTAGGAAATGTTATACATGGAAGTACCAAAATAAGATGATAAAAGCACAAGCACTTTTTTTTTTCCACTTTAAACGATAGGAATTAAAAGCATAATTTTCTTTAACAGCCATTCTGGAATTAATGCTTCCAGATCATTGGAACAGAATGAAGACAGCAAAAATAAAGGTATATTCTGCTTCAAAGGAAATCCCATTCAATCAGGACTATATTTCAATACAGAGAGAGAGAGAGAGAGAGAGAGAGAGTGCCAATTAAAGAGAATTTTCAGGGTCACCTGGGTGGCTCAGTCAGTTAAGTGTCCAACTCAGTTTCAGCTCAGGTCATGATCTCAAGTTTTGTGGGAGTAAGCCCCGTGTTGTGAGCAGCGCAGAGCCTGATTGGGATTCTCTCTCTCCTTCTCTCTCTGCCCCTCCCCACATCTCTCTCAAAAGAAATAAATAAACTTTTAAAAATATTAAACAAAATAAAAATAAAAAATAAATTAAAGATAGAATTTCCAAATGTGAGTTCTTCTCTAGAATGGCTTCTGGCTTGGTTTGAATTGATAAATGAAGAATGATAACTCATAACATTCCCAATATATGGGAAATTTTCTTTTTTGGTGCACATCTAAATCGGCAAGCTTTTAAGTTGGAGCCCATAAATAAGAAAAACATGGTTAAAGTAAGAAATTGTCAGGGCCCTTATTCCCCTCACTGTTTCTTTGTTTTAAACTCAGGAAAATATAGAAGAAAAGATTCTGAGCATTGTAAGTTTCTCTAAAGCAAAAATGGTGAATATGATGAAATTAAGGCTAGACTTTGAGTCATCTTAGATGCATGGCATTTCAAGCATCTGTGCTTAGTTCTCAAAATGGGGGTGGGAATAAAAAAGAAACAAGCAACGAGGCCAAATATCTATGGGAATTCATGGAATGGTCAAAACTATCCTTAATCAATAACTCAAGTGTGCATTACAACACAGGTATACCTTCTGGTGTGACACCTCTGAGGGAAAAAAAAGGGAATTTTCACCGTTTTATCCCTCAGTAATTTCAGAAACACAAGACATACAGGGAAGAATAATTTTTAAATTATATTACCTTTTAACTTTGTAATATTTTTGTTGGCTTTTGCTCAAAAAAGCCCTATATTAAACGTTTACTTAACAATTCTGAATTTTATTTTTCTTCAACACACTACATTTATCTAAATGTTTATTTATTTTTGAGAGAGAGAGAGTGCAAGCAAGGAGGGGCATAGAGAGAGGGAGACAGAATCCAAAGCAGGCTTGAGGCTCTGAGCTGTCAGCAGAGACGCTAACATGGGGCTCGAACCCACAAACTGTGAGACCATGACCTGAGCTGAAGTTGGACGCTCAGCCAACTGAGCCACCCAGGTGCCCCCTCAACATAACACATTTAGACGATTTCATGGCATTACTTGACCAACACTTTAGTAAGCCTCTCCAATGAACAAAAACTGTACATGGCATATCTGAGAAAGCGAATATTTTTAAACCTATGTTATACTCCAGTAATCATCTCCAGCAAGTTGATGATATAAAGGAGAAACTTGGAATAAAAAGAACAGAATAATAGAGCATTTAAGAGCTAAATGGCCAAATATGACATATTTGGTCAATTTGATCCATATGTCAACATCAATAGTGACAACTTTACACTATATGGAATAAAAACCTAGTTACACTGATAATTATTTCTGAAAAACCAAACACAGAGGTGCATACTTACTTGTGCAACAACTACTTAATCTACTAAATGGCTGGGTCTCTTCAAAACTAAGGAATAAAATTCTGACGAACAACAGAAGGACCAAGGCCAGCCATTGTGGGGGTGGAGTCAAAAAAGGAAATAACAGTAAAATCTAATATATGTTAAGAAACAAAATGCAGAGTGCCACGGAAAGCATGAAACAGTCCCTGACATGGTGTAAGGGCCATGATAGAAAAAGCCCCATCTCCAGGGACAGTCACATTCTGAAGTACATGAAGTTAAGACTTCAACATCTGGACATGGGGTGGGGGAGGGGCACAACTTAGTCCAAAGCATATGCAGAAGAAGTTTAACTTAATATGAAGGTCAATGGAAAGTTTCTGATGAAATTTAAGCAACATAATGGCAAGACCACACTTTTTGTCACTCAGAAAAATAATTCTGAACACACTGGATCAAGGCTTGAAGAAACACAAAGGTGGATCCAGACACACCAGATATCGGAATGTAGAGGGATCTCGTGACAGGACGAGGACAGTGCCATGAAAGAAGCAGGGAAATTCATACGATGTTAACGTAATTAAAAGAGGAAACATAAAAAAGACTTGGTGATTACCAAACAGGGTGCCAGAAGAGAGAAAGTCAAACATACTTCTTAGGTTTCCGACTTGGGTTAGTTGGCAGGTGGCAGGGCCACTTAGTGAGATCACCAACTGGGAATAAAGACAACGTTCAAGAAAAATAGAATCCTAGTTTTGCAAACGAAATCTAAATTGCCTGTAAAACCACGAAGCATAGAGGTCTAGGCTAGAGATGGGGACACAGAAGTCAACAATAATTCAGAATAAAATATTAGTATTGAAAATAGATGAGATCAGCCAGCTGGAGGTTTATAATAAGAGTGGGGAAATATGCTAAAAATATACAGGTACATAAGAGTCATGAAGAAGACGAGCATTCTAACAGAGGTCTAGGAATGACTAAGAAGAAAGTTGTGAGAAAAGCATGAAAAAATAAAAAGCAGAGTCTTGCCAGAAATTCCAAGTAAAAGGGCAATTTGGGGGGAAAGAGGAAGAAAGGATCTCATGTGTTAAATCCATGTACAAATGTTTCAACCATATTTTTACTATCATATTTGATACTTCAAACTTTTACCTCTGCAGAGACATTGTCGCCATAACATGAGTTACTTACATAGCATCCAAACTGATCTCACTTTCCTGTTGCTCCACTACCGTCTATTTTCAGAAATTCAGCCAAAGTTTTGTAAATTAAAGTTCTATCATATTTCTCTGCAAGTTCAAGCCCTCCACAAGTCTCTCATTACCGCATAATGTGTGTGTGTGCGTGTGTGTGTGTGTATGTGTGTGTATATATATATATATATATATATATATAATTTTTTTAATGTTTATTTACTTGAGAGACAGAGACAGAGAGAGCAGGGGAGGGGCAGAGAGAGAGGGAGACACAGAAACAGAAGCGGGCTCCAGGCTCCGAGCTGTCAGCACAGAACCCGACGTGGGGCTCCAACCCACAGACCGCAAGATCATGACCTGAGCCGACATCGGAGGCTCAACCGACTGAGCCACCCAGGCGCCCCACAATAAATATATTTTTAACTATCGTCTACAAGATCCTGCCATAGACCTTGTCTAGGGTTCTGATGGCAAGTTGAGGCTAGATTCATGATTCAATAGGTTGACTGCACTGGTCTTCTTCCTTTTATTAAAACATGTTAAATGCAGTCCTTTATTAGAATTATAGCTTCTCTGTTTTCCCTACCTAGAATCCTCTTTCCACCTAACTTTGGGTAGTTTCCCTTCATAATTCAGATCTCTCTTCAGATAGTGCTTTCTCCGTGAGACTTTCCGTGATTTAGTACACAAAAGCAAACAAACAGAAAAAAACAAACAACTTTTCTCATTCATTGTCTTTCCTTCATAGTACTTAATATTATGTAAAACTATTTACTTATTCACTTGTTTATTGCCTGTTATGTCTGTTTCATATAAGCTCTACCTAGACATCAGTAGTAGTATAGCTAATGGGATATATCATAAGTACAAAGTAAAATTGCAAATAAATCTTAAAGTGTTTGCTAAATGATTGTTTATATTGCTTGGATAAATATTATTATTGTTATTTTAAAACTATTAGATCTTTTTGCAGGATTAAAGAGATAAGTAATGTTACCCTACTTTATAAATAAGAATTTTCAATTTAAAAGTAGACACAATTATAAAACAAGTTATGTAAAAAAGAAAAAAACAACCTTTCAGTCACATGTGAACTGAAAATTGCAGGATGAGTTCATAATCCATATTCAATTTTTTATAAAGAATATATTTTTTCCCTAGTTTAGAAACTGATACCAACTAAAGAGATTGACAACCATTAGCAGGAAATAACCTTAGCCCTCAGAATGTGGTCTTCAAATATCATTTCCCAATAAAAGAAATCAGGGTTTTTGGAAAAATGACTGATTCTGGGTCTAGGGCCAAACACATAAAAAATATAATCCTGTGATAACTTTTATACTAGGAAACAAGAAAGTATCAAAGAACATAAACTTACCATCCAAATAACAAAAGTGTCAACTTGAAGGGAATCCCAATAACCAGAAATGGGACATTGCAAAAATAAAAAATAATAATGTCTGAGACAGATTGAAACGTAAAAAAAAACGTATAATCTAGGGGTTCATAAAGACATTAAAACTAAAACTGAGAAAAAGGAAAGAAAAGGAAAAAAACACCTACCAAATACCTTAATCCTGCATGTTACCCATACCAGCCGGTTTTACTGAACACTGGCAAAGAAAGAGAACACAGCCAGCTTTTATACTCATTTTCTTTTCGATAGTTTATGAGGAAAAATAGTAACCAAATAGTTTACGAAAAAAAAAATTATTTGTACAACAATTCCATCTAACAAATGAAACATGATAGAATATCATCATTTTGCAATTCCTAATACGTACTGGATTTAAATAATGACCACAAATGTGTGCTAAAACCATTAAATGAATAACTAATGGAAGACTTGGTAAAGATGTATCAGACCAACAATAACTGAGCCCAGTGATGGATCTTCACATCGCGCGCGCGCGCGCGCACACACACACACGCACACGATCATCAGACTGAATATGTCTCTCAACGTAACATCAAAAGAAGTATACAACAGCAACTATAGAGTGTTCTGGGCAAATATTGACAAATGTTTAAAGACACAATGTAAATTAATCAGCTGACATCCAAATGTGGAAATACCTACATGACAACTGAACCACTTTCTTTAAAAATACATGGGGAGAACGTGAGTGCGCAACTCTTCCAGATGAAAAGATACATATAAAACATACCAATTATGACTTCACTCATATAAGGACTTTAAGATAGAAAATAGATGAACATAAAGGAAAGAAAGCAAAAATAATATAAAAACATGGAGGGCGACAAAACATAAGAGACTCTTAAAGACAGAACAAACAGAGGGTTGCTGGAGGGGGTTTGTGGGAGGGGGGATGGGCTAAATGGGTAAGGAGCATTAGGAATCTATTCCTGAAATCATTGTTGCACTGTATGCTAAGTTGGATGTAAATTAAAAAATAAATTATTTAAAGAAATGATTTGGACCCTGCTATGATCCAGAGCTTTTGGAAAACTATTGTTATAAAAGGGTTTCACAGGGGCGCCTGGGTTGCGCAGTCGGTTAAGCGTCCGACTTCAGCCAGGTCACGATCATGCGGTCCCTGAGTTCGAGCCCCGCGTCAGGCTCTGGGCTGATGGCTCAGAGCCTGGAGCCTGTTTCCGGCTGTGTCTCCCTCTCTCTCTGCCCCTCCCCCGTTCATGCTCTGTCTCTCTCTGTCCCAAAAATAATAAAAAAGAAAAAAAAAAAAAGGGGTTTCACAGGACCTAAACTGGAGGTATAACAGCAGCATATGTTAATATTAAAATAGTTAGCTTTTTAAATTGTTATATTGTTGTATGTACAAGTGAATCATGTGAGTCTGAGGTTTGCTTAAAAATAATTCAGAAGGCAGAGGATCGTATAACTGAAACATAATTAGTTATATATTGATAATTATTGAAACTAGGTGATGGTTGAGACTTTTCTGTCTCTTTGATATTATACATAATAGATATAGTAGAGAGATAAAAACTAATTGAAAAAGGTAAAAAATAGGAAGGGTGTGGCTAAGATTTAGAAATTTTATGTTTCAAGAGTCTCCTGGAGTGCTGAATATTAACAGCCCCTTCCATCACGGGATTGATGATACTCTCATAAAGCGAAAAAATACAAAATATTAATTCATCATTTTTAATATGATTTTGGAATCTCTTCAGTTAGGTAGAATTTACTTACCATAGTACACTTCCATGATCCCTCTATTTTGAAGACAAGAATTAGTTTCTCTGTGACTGGAACTCTATTCAGTGGGGGAAATGTTAACCCTATGGTGACAAAAATATTTTATTTGCCTGCCTTAAAATGTAAAAATGAAAGAGAATTGCCGAAGATATTTTTAAAAAGCAGCATTGAATGTATAAAAAAATGTACAAAAAATAAAATGTATAAAAAATAAAATGTATAAAAATGTATAAAAATAAATGTATAAAAATGTATAAAAAATGTATAAAAAATAAAATGTATAAAAATTTATAAAATGTATAAAAAATAAAATGTATAAAAAATAAAAAAAGAACTTTATAAAGTTGATGCTGAATTTATTCTAAACGGAATAAAAAGTTAAGGGATATATAAGAAAACCAAAACAATATATATGTTTCTGTGTGAGGAGCTGTGATAAGGAAAAAATAGAGTACCCTCTAACTGATTAGTCAGTGAATCTCCAAATGAAATGTATCAAACATTTGACAAGATTGAAAGGGAGGTGTGGCTGGTGAACCTTAATCAAAAAGCAGATCAAAAGACCATGCTCTTGAAAAATAATGAAAAAGGAAAAAGAAATGGGGGCAGGAGAACAGTAGGAAAACAGAGTCACCATTTGAAACAGATCTTCTAAAATAGCAGTAATTTTAAGTGTTCTAAACATATGAAAGAATTATGAGAATATTTGTAAAAAGGAAGAAGTAAAAGAGACGATAATTAAAAATTTTATTAGACAGTGTTTCCTCGTATTTGTAGTTTGTATAGGGAGATTAGAGATATGCACATATATGCACAAATTATACACACACGGTGAAATAATAAATGATTTAAATCAGTTGTTAAACACCATAGACAAAAATCTTCAATAATTTATTTAATTTATGTATAGCTTTTTATTTTACAAATTATAATGTTTTCAGGCATGCCGCCTAATGATTAACTCCTATTTGAACACAGTCATCTAATCTTGATCACATATATTACCATTGAGACTTCATTTCTAAGAAAATATGGTCATGGCTAATTTTTGAAAAATATATTACTTTAAATGTTTGTACCTTATAACATTTAATAGTAGTATTTTATATCATTCATAAATGCATATCAATTATGTACTTTGTAACATTAATGCTTCCTTATGATACTCTAAATAACTTTTAAATTACTGACCATTTTTACCAAGGGCACTTCAGCTCCACAATTCAGCTCCAAACAGTATAATATGTACTAACAACTTGGAATCTTGATTCTCATAAATTTATCTTAACCACCACTATGTTACCTTTCAAATTTACACACTTTACTCCTTACCAAGGACATTGCTCACACTTCAAGCTTTATTCTACTTCAGAAAACAGTCTCCCTGCCTTCCTGTTCCTTCCTCTTGATTTAAATGTGCTCCTACCACAATGATAGGGCATCCTCAAGCCAAAATAAAATCATTGAAGAAAGCTGAGAATGATGATAGGAACACAATGATTCCAACATCATTTCAAACATTATCAAACATTTTCTTTCCTTCAAGCTGTGGAGCATATATTAAATTATATATATATAAATTTTAATTTTATCATTATTAGTGATTTTATAAGTAGTAACAATTTATCCATAGAGAATTTATTATTACATAACATTTTAGTGTTCATATCCATTTTTTTCAAAATAGATTTCTTATCCATTTTTTAAATAAAATACTTGAAGCTCAGAGGTCTCCTTTGTGAGCATTTACAGGAGGGTCAGAGCCTTGATTTGAATAAGCACTATTCTTTATATGCTCCAGCAAAAGAAATGATTTTGTCTTCTTCACCAAGGGTTGACAATGAATCAATAAAACCAAATGAAATTCAGTGAATTGAATTCTGAATTCCTTGTAATTCTTAGTATATAATAATTTTCCAATAAGCAATGAAACTTCTAAGTTTCCCTGAAACTTGACCAACTGTGTATATTTTAGTGCTCCCTTGACAAATGATTTTATCAAAGTAAAAACTGGTGGAATATTACATTCTAAGATGCTGCCATAAGTTACCTCTGTGTATACATGTTCAGATTTGAGTAGGTGATTTGGAATAAAGAGAGAACAGAATTGAATTATCAAGCAAGAAGTAAAAAGAAAGTTAAAACTACATAAAAATTCTGGTTATTATAAAATTTCATGTATTTAAAGTTTTTGTCACATAGATATATGTATTTATAAGTACATGAGAAAGAAAACATGCTATGGTATATGGAAGGGAATCTAGTTAGGACAGTGGAGAACAACAGGTATTTCACAGGAATGATTTAATATAAGGAAATGCTTACATAGAATTTGAAGGGGGCTCACGATGCCCAAGTGGCTTGATGGATTGAGTGTCCGACTCCTGATGTTGGCTCAGGTCACGATCCTAGAGTTGTGGGATCGAGCCCCTCATCGGGCTCCATGCCGAGCATGGATCTTGCTTGAGATTCTCTCTCTTTCTCCCTCTTCCCCTTCCCCCTCCCTTCTCTCTCTTAAAAAAATAATTGAAGTGCTCAATAACAACAACAAAGAAGAAACACTGAGATAATCCAGGGGTAGCAACTACAAATAGCAGATACCACCACTAAAGACAGGGATGAAACAGTAATTAAAGTATCCTAGAAACTTGAAGGAGTGAGCTCATTGGACACTCTGACATTGGAGTAGGGTATGCAGTCAGACGAGTGCTATTATCCCTAAAAAGGTGCAAAAACCTCTGTAGAGGAGATAGAAAGAAGAGAATAACTAGAAACAATGACACCACACTGCTTCTTCTCCTGTGAGCAAGCTCCCATCCCAAACTTCTACAACACAAAATCATTAACTCACATACTACCCCACCTTCTAAAAACAATCTCATCACTACCTCCAGCTGATTGGCCAGTCTTCTCTTTCATCATGATAAAATGAATAATAACATTTTTATTACCTAAAGAGTTATTACAGTAAATACTTATTATCTGCCAACTATTGTTCACCATACATCATGGGTAATAATCCATTGAATGGGCGTAATGCTAAGGATTATTTCTTTACTGACACCATTTTACACATGAACAACTGAGACAGAGAATGTCAAAGCTTTCACAGCAATTATGCAGCGGCAAAGCTGGGATTTCCACCCAGGGAGCCTTCTGAGTTTTATATTAAGTTTCATATTTACCTTTCTCTTTCTACTTTGCTTCTGTTAATGTCTTTTTTTTTAAAACAGGATAGTGACCATTATTTCAATATAATCTTCATCACCACTAATTTAGTCTTCCTTTAATTATTGCAGTGGCCTCCTAAATTGTGTTTGTGTATACATTCTTGGCTATGAGATTTACTCTTTGCATAGTAACTGAAATGAGACATCAGCTATGTATGCCTCAGGTCATTGTTCTTATATTTTTAAATTTTTTTTTTAATCTTAATTTATTTTGAGAGAGAGACAGAGACAGAGTGAGAGCAGGGCAGGAGCAGAGACAGAGAAAGACACAGAATCCGAAGCAGGCTCCAGGCTCCGAGTTGTCAGCACAGAGCCCGACACGGTGCTCGAACCCACGAATGGTGAGATCATGACCTGAGCCAAAGTCGGACACTTAACCGACTGAGCCACCCAGACGCCCCTCATTGTTCTTATTGTTCTTATTAAAACTCCTCAAAACCCTTTTATTTCCATCCAATTAAAATCCCAAATTGTTTCAATTTCCAAGTAGATCCTAAAATATCTGTTCCTTAATTAACTCTTGTATTTCATCTGTTTCTTCTCTCTCTCTCAGGCTTAGTCTCCTAAGCCACACTAATTCTCTCGTGTCTTCTTGAACAAATCACACATATCCAACCTCTGCTCCTATTTTAATCTTCCTTTTTCTTCCTTCCTTTATATGCATGGTTGTTCTCATGCTTAATTCAATTTTCTGCTCAGACATCACTTTATGGAGGCCATTGCTGAACATTCTATAAAATATAATTATTTTTAAATAATTTTCTTAAATTTATTTATTTTGAGAGAGACAGGAGGAGGGGCAGAGAGGGAGAGAGAGAATTCCAAGCAGCCTCTGTACTGTCATCACAGAGACCAACGCAGACCTTGAACTCATGACCTGAGCCGAAATCAAGAGTTGGATGCTCAACTGACAGTCACTCAGGTGCCCCTATAAAATATAATTCTAAACATCCCTTAGTTCCTATTCTATTTCATCTTTGTTTATAAAATTTATTTCTGCCTAAAATAATAGCACAATTGTTTATTTTCTGACACAGTCCATCAGAATGTAAGTTCCATATGAAATGCCTATATTTTCACTGTTATATCTGTGTCACCCAGAAGCGTGCCTATTCTCAAACTGTTCCAAAAAAAAAAAAAAAAAAAAAAAAAAAAGAAAGAGAAGGAAAACCTCCAAACTCATTCTATGAAGACTGCATTACCTTGATTCCAAAACCAAGACCCCACTAAAAAGGAGAATTAAGGGCCAATATCCCTGATGAACATGGATGCCAAAATTCTCAACAAGATACTAGCAAATCAAATTCAACAGTACATTAAAAGAACGATTCCCCACGATCAAGTGGGTTTTATTCTTGGGCTGCAGGGCTGGTTCAATATTCACAAATCAGTAAACATGATACACCACATTAATAAAAGAAAGGATAAGAACCGTATGATCCTGTCCATAGATGCACATAATAGATGCTATAATTATTAGTTATTGACCAAATGAATGTTGAAGGAATTTATCCAGTAAATCCCTTATACCTTTAGCTTTTCACTGTATTTATTAAAATAATCAAATCCTGAGTGCAACTAATTTTTATTTCACTGTCACACAGGATCTAGATTCTGCCAAACTGGGTTTCCCAGGAGGAAATGCTGGTATAGGCATATGCTTAAAAATAAATTTCTCAATGAGAAATATTTTCTTTTTATAATTCTATAAATTCATGGCACGCAACCAGAAATGTGCCTTCTTGGCATATCCACTCTTTGTTTTCTGCTCAGTTACCACACAATTACATACACGGGCTCCAAACCCTAAGTTCTTTATCCTTTGCCTTTGATTTGACCTGTGACTTGAGTTTGGAAAATATTAACATCCAATGAGAAATGTTTCATCTTCTGGTCACACATGGATATCTGGAATCATCCTATAATCCTTTTTTTCCTATTACAACAGAGTAACTCATCCTACTCTTAAATAATCTGAATCTTACCACCAGGGCTTTCAATCTCCTTTCCTTCTATTTCATGAAGAACCAACTATGACTCTTTTCTTTTCTCACTTCAATATCCCACCACCGCTTCCCAGCTTGGTATTTCTCAGTAACTTTTAAACAAGTTCCCATATAACAAATACAAACATATTCAAAAAATCTTCACTCAACTCCTCACATGCCACTAGTGAAAATCATAGATTCTCCTTTTCATCACAATACACATGAAAAGATTTCTTTCCACTTGTCTTCATTTTCTCAACCCATTTTATTCTGGAATCTGGTCATCACTTAGCATAAATTTCTTGATAATATCTCTATCTCTAAAACATTTTTGTCTTATTGTATTTGATGTTTCAGCTACATTTGATACTTCTGATTGCCACATCCAAGAAATTGTCAATTCAATTGGTTTCTATGACATATTATTTTCCTGTATATTTCTTCTCACATTCTACCTGTTCTCAGTTCACTTCTCAGCCCTGTTCTTTGTCACAGACAAGCTCTCATGAGCATCATGCTTGATCCTCTCCTTTTTTTCCTCTATGCTCTATCCCTAGGTGATGTCATTCACAATTCTGATTCCAACACTACCTGCATATAACTAAAATTCACATTAAAAAAGAATTTCAAACTTAAATCAGAGTATCAAATTTAAATCTCCCCTAAATCTATATACACTCATTACTCTGCTGTCCTCAAAAATTATCAAGAACTCCCCTGCTTATAGACTTTGTACTTGGTACCCCTGTTTCCTGAGTAGATCTTAATGCAGTTGGCACATTTTTAGAGTAAGATCTACAGGCTTCAGCTTACATGAGGAGTCAGATCAAACAGAGCCTTCTTACACTGACATTTGACTACATCAACCCTCTGGTATATTATATTCCAAGCACCTATTATAATTTCAACATTAATAGTAATAATAATGATATTTATATTGATAAGCATGATAGTTTTATTAATAATTATGATAGTTTAATTGTCACAACTATTATAGTGAAATATGTAGGAAGGTGAAGGGAAATAGAAATGTGGATGATAGAAAAAATCTACTTATAATCTCTCCAACCTTATAGAGCAATCACTGACATTGTAGTGTACATATTCTGATATGTTTTTATTTATTTATTTTTAAATGTTGTTATTTATTTTTGAGACAGAGAGAGAGCATGAGCAGGGGAGAGGCAGAGAGAGAGGGAGACACAGAATATCAAGCAGGCTTCAGGCTCTGAGCTGGCAGCACAGAGCCCGACGTGGGGCTCAAACTCACAGCCAGTGAGATCATGACCTGAACCGAAGTCGGACGCTTAACCAACTGAGCCACCCAGGCGCCCCTCTGATATGTTTTTAGACTATCGAAGTTTTAATTTCGCTGTGTTGATCTGAGTATGAATTTCGTAGAACAGCATATGCTTAAAAGTAAGCTTCTTAATGAGAAATATTTTATTTTTTTTTTGTCTTCAAAATACTTAATTTCCATACATAAACACTAAGCAATTTTAGTTTTAAAACACGGATAAAGAGGCAAAATTGAAATAAAAATGTTTGTGGCAGGACTGCATTGTTCCATCAAAATGAGATTTCAAGTATCTCAAAGTAGACATTTTGGAACCATCTGGAACAAATCAAATGCTAAAAGAAATAAGGAATTAATTACTATTTTTCAAACTGAAAAAGAAGTCTTAGTTGTACTCTTACATGATGTTGACCATATGTTTTTTAATTATTTTCCATCTAAACAGGAACACAGTTGTGTACATAAGATCCATAACGCACTTATCTTTCATAGAAATGGAAATCTTTTTTTCCTGGCACTCATCTGTTATTGTACAATCATTGTTTCAACTTTTTCATTTATTTTTATTTATGTATTTTTATTTTTGGCAGTCTAATTTGGTATTCAGGCAATGATGGCTTCATAAAATGAGTCGGTAGTGTTCCCCTCTATTATACTTTCTTGAAGAGGTATGAAATTGGTCTTATTAATTGTTAAGTTGTTTGGCAGACTTCAAGTATTTGGATATTTTTCCATTGTCTCTTTGTTATTTTGATTTCTGGTTTGAGTCCGCAATGGTCGGATAAACTCTGTATGATTTCAATTCTTTGAAATGCTGAGTTTTGTCTTATTGCGCAAGATGTGGTCTATCTTGTTTAATGTTGTGTCTGCTCTAAAAACACGTGTATTTTTCTTTTTTAGGTGGAGTTTTCTACACATGTCAATTGTAGTGACTATGTTGATCTCATCTATATTCCACTGGTATTTGGTCTAGCGGTGTGAACAGCTGTGTGACTAACAGGGGTGTGCTTAAGTCCCCAAATCTCTAATTGTAAATTTATGTGTGCTTGGATATTTTAAGCCATTCGCTTACCAATTTTCTGAGTAAAACTTTTCTATCTTCTTTCTATTAGTGCTTTTCTACTTCAATTGTGTTTTACTTCTCTGGACAGGGAGGTGTTTTTTGTTTGTTCGTTTGTTTCACATTTTTTATTGTGACTCTGTTGCCCATGTATGCCTTCAAATAGAGCTCCACTCCACTTTTGTGTTGGTTCCCCACATTATCGTGGTAGAAAGATAATGGTTAACTCCTTCAATTACTACTCTATAGTTGTTTTCGTCTGAGAGTAAAACCTCTATAAATTTTCCATATTCTGGGTTATGTACATACTCCCCATACATGTGCACAACATAGCACATGTTCGTATATCGCCAGATTCCAAAATACCTGATGACACTGGAAATGGTTAACACAAAACATATTTTGTAATCTTTTAAATAATGATCAGCTCGCCCCTCAACCATCATAAATATAAAAGAAATTCTATATTTTTGAAAATGAATCTTTTATTATATTTACGATATTTTTTAATATTTCTTATTTTCTCTTTCTACATCTATTTATAATTATGGCGATGTAAAAATACGTAAGTTCACAACTCGGACAGCATACCATAAAGTTGAAAGTACACATGACTGTATTTAATTGAATTCCATAGTCTTAAGTGAAAAGCAATGCTAAATTCAAATATGCTACATGAATCACCTTAATTATTTTATTTCTCCTTTAGCTTACTTGTACCTCAAAGTAAATGGTTTAGTAGCAGCTAATAAAACACTGTGGTTATGTCAGTTTGACTCCATAAAATTTACATCTTTAGATCTCCTTCAGTATTACATGTTTCTTTTTTATTTCCTTGTGTTATTCATTTGCTGACGCTGATGGTGATGCTGATGTCCACTGTGGTTCTGCAGATATTCAGGGCATGAGAAGCATCATAAACATTGGCATTTACAACATGCCAAAACAGCCAGCCTAGAGATTTTGAACCCAATGAAAAGAAGAGAATGGAAGAAAAGATTCATGAAATGTACTTCTCATCCAGGTATAAAAGTTTAAATGGTATATGTACTGAAGCTTTTAAAACCTTAATATATGTTTAATATATTCTACTGTTGTGGGTCAATAAAAAAACTAGTAGTCATTTCATTTTGAAAATTATATAAACTTTTCTGATTAACTTCATGTCACATAATTGTATATATGATGCTTTTTGATGTATGTATATCTGTTGTGTTAAAAGGGTGGCTAACATTTAAAAAATGAAATTGAGAGAAAATAAAATTGGAAAGTTTTTAGTGCATCCCACATTATATCATTTAAACAGATTCTCATTGTTTCAAGCATTTTCAAATGAACCAATATGTTTTCTTATTACATTGATATATGTCTGTCTGATTCTCAGGAGTCAGTGAGATGCTCAATCGTCAACGAATAACTTTGCTATGTTTTTAGACAATCTCTCCTTCCTACCAACACTGAAATTTTTATGACAAATATGTTTTATCAACAAAGTATAGAGGAATTGAAATTCACTGAAGAAGAGAAAATTCTATAGAAACGTAAGCATGAACAGAATTTTGCTGTTCTGGGCTTTCTTATTTTAAATTAGAAGGAATTTGTGTATTAATTAGCTAACTTTAAACACATGGGTAAAAGCCTATGTAAACGAAACCAGCATGGAAGACTTTGATATTTTAAGGGGTTATTAAACATTTAGGAGTCATTTAGAGCATTGCTACCCAAAATGTGTTCCACACATCAGCGGTATTGACAAAACCCAAGAGCTTGTTAGCAGCGTAAAGGTCCCTATCCAGAACCACTGATGCAGAATCTACAACTGAGCAAGATCTCCAGGTGTTTTCCATGCACATAAAAGTTTAAAAAGCACAGATTAGGAGAATGAAGTACTCCTTCATTGGAGTACAGATGAGTACTGCCCCAGAGAGACTGGTAGTTGTCTGCAGGCAATGGGATCCTAAATAACACGAAGCTCAGAGTATATACTAGCCAGGGAGGTCAATTTATTTCAGGGGATGTAAGCATACAAATGACAAAGAAAGGTGACACGTGATTTAGAGAACTATTACTGTCTCGATACTAAATACTAAATTTGTGAGCATGATTCATCCCAGATACATGCTTGTAATCCATTTGCAAATCAAAGAAAATCAGAAGAACTATTGGCTCAGTTGTGATCATGTGGCATTCGGCCTTACGTACCACTCATACTGCAAGACATTGCTCATTTATCAGGTTAAAATTTATTAGAAATGTTTGTTCATCTTGCATAACACTCACAGAACAAGTTACCCGCAATTCAAGGTTTTACTATATTTTGAAACAAAAGTTTGGAGATCATAAACATTAAATATGATCAATAAGATATTTCAGTATTGGATTTAACATTTTTTGAAAGATAAATAGTATACTAAAAGTCAATTATCTACAGAAACTAGGGGCACCTGGATGGCTCAGTCACTAGAGCATCCAAAACTTTTGATCTCAGGGTTGTGAGTTCAAGTCCCACAGTGGGTGTAGAGATTACTTAAAAAAATAAAATGTTTAAAAAAATTATGTAAAGAAAATAATAGACCAATAGAATACAGATGAAATTCCGCAAGCTAAATAAAGACAATAAACAAAAAGCCAAAACTAATGAGCACATACAAGTAGATGTAAAACTATGCTTTTTGGAAATGGAGGCTGTATCACTGAATATATTTCCTAAATCTAACCACTTTACTGAAACCATCAGTCTACACCCGCATCATCATCCCATGGATTATTTCAATAGCTCTTGAAGTGCTTTGTCTACTTTCTCCCTTACCCTCACCCACTATCATTTCTCTCCATGGGAGCCAGAGTGATCTTTAAAAAAAAAAAAATGCAAATCAGATAATGATATTCTTTTGTTTAAAACTCTATAATAGTGCTGGATCATATTGGGGCACCTGGGTGGCTCAGTTGGTTAGGAGGCCAACTTTAGCTCAGGTCATGATCTCACAGTTCGTAGGTTTGAGCCCAATGTCAGGCTCTATGCTGACAGCACAGGGCCTGAAGCCTGCTTTGGATTCTGTGTCTCCCTCTCTTTCTATCCCTCCCCTGCTCACACTCTGTCTCTCTGTCTGTCTGTCTGTCTGTCTCCCAAAAATAAACTAACATTAAAAATTAAAAAAAAAATAGTGTTGGATCATATCGATTAATAGTAAAGTACCTGACAACCCCCATTACATTTATTAATGATAATAATAGCTAATGTGGATATGATGTGTGACATCTGTGTATATGTTAGCTGAGCAAAATTAAAAAGTACTTTTTCTCCAAGGGTGAAGGTTACTTACAGGAGTACATGAGAATATGGAGGTGGCATTTGTTAAACAGCCTGTCCTAGGATACTGGTAATATATAGTAGGGCTAAGATTGTAATCAAGGAAGCTTGACTTCAGTCTTAAATTTCTTTTGTTTATTTATTGTTGAGAGAGAGAAAGAGAGAGCAAGCAGGGGAGGGGCAGAGAGAGGGGGGCAGAGGGTCTGAAGTGGGCTCTGTGTTGACAACAGAGAGCCCTGTGTGTAGCTCGAGAACTCAGGAACCGTGACATCTTGACCTGAGCTGAAGTCGGACATGTAACCGACTAAGCCACCCAGGTGCCCCCAGTCTTAATTTTTTAACCATCCTTTCATGTATATTTTTTCTTTATTCCCAGAGAGTCCTTCATGATCTCTTGCCTGACAACCTCTCCCAACCTATCTCATCATTTTCTGTTAACTTTGGTCTATGCAATCAAGCCTCATCACTCTCCATCAAACATGCAAAACACATACTTGTCTTCCCTTCCAGTAAGATTCTTCATCAGGTAGTTTCATAGCTTGTTCTTTCATTGCCATCTCGACAGAGAAGTAATCTCTGTCCATGTAGCTTAAAAGCCTTCTTTGTCAATCTCTATGCCTACACGATGCTTTATTTTCTATCATAGTACCGATCCACACGCAGCGTTATAAAGCCTTTACTACTTGGGGCGCTTGGGTGGCTCAGTCGGTTAAGCGTCCAACTTCAGCTCAGGTCATGATCTCCGGTTCGTGAGTTCGGGACTCTGGGCTGATGGCTCAGAGCCTGGAGCCTGCTTCTGATTCTGTGTCTCCCTCTCTCTCTGCCCCTCCCCCGTTCATGCTCTGTCTCTCTCTGTCTCAAAAATAAATAAACTTAAAAAAAAAAAAAGCTGCTGAGGAGTCAACTCAGTTTAAAAAAAAAAATAAAGCCTTTACTACTAGAGTATATGTATCTGTAATAAATTTAAGTTCATACAGTATAGAAACAAAGGAAAATGTTACAGGATACACAGAAGTAGTCCTACAAAATTCATGCATTTCAGGCTGGGGATTTTGAGACTCCAGAAATAGAGGTTTTAAATCCTCAGGTTGCACAGTTAGCAAAGCAACTGAACCTGAACCTAATGTTTATAAAAGGCGGTTAGAAATTTTCTATGTCAAATCTCTGGGTCAAATCTCTTTAACTTGTTTCAAATCTCTTTAATGTCTGACTTAATACATGACGGCTACAGTCTCACATCTGTTTTTACTCAAATAGGTTTGTAGTGCATAAGGGCAATGCAATACAGCCTCACATAGATATGTAGCTGGGAAAGGTCGGAGGATTGTAATAACCTTATCAGATAATAATGAACATTCCATTTTGATACTGTATCAAAATTCGGTGAGTGTTAATTTATTAAAGATTAGTTACAATGTGGAATCTGAAAACGTCAACACACTTTTCAGACTACAATTTTAAACCATTATTCTGTCTTGAAGTTTTGGTAGATCTTTCACTCATACATGATTTTTGTATCATCAGATCCTTAGTCATTTTGGAAAGTAATGATCCTTAATTCTGTAAATCTGTCACATGTTGACCTATTTCTTCAATGTTTTTTTTTAAACTAAATCTTCAGGTGTACCTGGGTGGCTCAGTCAGTTAAGTGTCCAAATCTTGTTTTCAGCTCAGTCATGATGTCTCAGTTCATGGGATCGAGCCACACTTCGGGCTCTGTGCTGACAGTGCAGAGCCTGCTTGTTCCCTTGTTCCCTCTCTCTCTCCCTCTCTCTGTCTCTCTCTCTTTCTCAAAATAAATAAATAAAGTTTAAAAAAATAAAACCTTCGGGGTGCCTGGGTGGCTCAGTCGGTTAATTGTCTGACTGCAGCTCAGGTCATGATTTTCTAGTTCATGAGTTCAAGACCAGCATCTGGCTCTGTGCTGACAGCTCAGAGCCTGGAGCCTGTTTCAGATTCTGTGTCTTCCTCTCTCTCTGCCCCTCACTGGCTTGTGCTCTCTCTGTCTCTCTGTCTCAAATGTTAATGTTTATTTAAACATTAAAACTTGTTTTAATTAAAATCTTCTTTCACTCCATTGATTTGATTAGCAAATTTCTGTTTTATTTTGGGCAGCTGTCAAACACATGTTGACAAAATTTACCATTTGTCACCACTGCAAAATTCTATTTTTGTTTGAAAACCCAAATGTTATTATTGACAAGTACTCTCTGTGATTTTCCCACCAGTGACATGCTCGCTTGGTCTATTTGCAAGAAACTGAAACCCAAAACAGAAATCCAAATAAACATAGTTTGTCAGTCATTCTTTCAAATAAAAATGGTATTCCCTGGGGGGGGGGGGGGGGGAACACAGCTGTTTCAGTTTGCAGTGCGCACAATCAGAGAAGTCAGAAGTGTATATTTCTTGAGAGACCATTGTATTTTCACATGTGGCAGAACTGCTCTAGAGGCGTCCCGTTTCATCAGTCCATATGTTAAAATCAAGTCTACTCAAGAGTTGAGCTTTCTTTTCTGCTGAATAAAAGAAATCCTAGTTGAGACCAGCCATTGATGGCGCTGCTTCTTTTCCTCTTCTTTCTCCTTCCGCCAAAGAAAAGTGAAGAACTGTCAAGGGGGGAACGCAGTGACACTAGCTCTGAGTGGGGTCAGTGTTGTGACTGATGCGAAGGCACAGGTAGCATCACCCACAATGGCTCCGGTACCATCAGTGAAACTAACATGGCAAAAAAGTAACAAACCGAACCCAAAACCTTCACCACTATTTCAAAAATCATTTTAGGGGAGCCTGGGTGGCTCAGAATATTAAACATCGGACTCTTGATTTCAGTTCATGTCATGGTTCGTGAGTTCAAGCCCTGCACAGGGCTCTGTGCCGACAGTGCAGAGCCTGCTTCGGGTTCTGTGTCTCCCTCTTTTTCTGCCCTTCCCTTGTGCGTGCTCGCTCTGTCTCTTTCAGAATAAATAAATACACTTTAAAAATTAATAATATTTTTTGGGGCGCCTGGGTGGCGGAGTCGGTTAAGCGTCCGACTTCAGCCAGGTCACGATCTCGCGGTCCGTGAGTTCGAGCCCCGCGTGGGGCTCTGGGCTGATGGCTCAGAGCCTGGAGCCTGCTTCCGATTCTGTGTCTCCCTCTCTCTCTGCCCCTCTCCCGTTCATGCTCTGTCTCTCTCTGTCCCAAAAATAAATAAACGTTGAAAAAAAAATTAAAAAAAAATAATAAAATAAAATTAAAAAAAAAGAAAAAAAGAAAAAAAAATCCATAACTGAAAACTGACTCTCGTGGAGCCTATAGGATAGGAGATGCCATTTCCCCATTATTGAATCACTAAATCAATCAAAATGATAAACATGAGAATTCTGCCATTCACCACTGAATATGACTGCTATAAAATATCTTACATAATATCATCGTTAATAAGTATGAGCTCCCTCTTCAACTCAGCTGATTGTCTAGTGCCTTTAACACATTAATTAGTTTCCTGTGAAATCAAAAGAATATGTTACATATATACAAAATATCTAACACCAAAGAGCTTAGTTTTAAATCAGATATACTTAAATAGCTAAGTTTTTATGGGATGGTTTGCATTCAAAATACTAATATCATTCTTCACCCGTATTCGGCAAAATATGATCTTCAGATAATTACTTTTCTCCCTCATTAAAATTAGTTTTTAATTATGCAGGCAATAAATATATCTTAGTCTTTAAATAAGCTTGCTATGGAAGATAAGACAAACTTCCCCATTGAAAATAACCTTTCAATCTCATTAAAGAAAACAGTGATTGTTTGAAATCGTGTTTCCAGACATTTTCTTTGCTTCTACAAACAAGTAAGTTTATCCACAAAAAAACATAAAGCATACTGATTTATTTTTATTTGCATAAACCTTTACTACACATGTTTTTAGAACTTTATCCACACTGAGCAATTTGCTTTGGAAGTACATTGGCATCGGTATAGACACACAGACATAAATAAAATATATAAATAAATTATATGCGATAAGACATGTATCTAAATTATATATAATTTTAGTATATTTTTCACAATTGTGTGACCTTGCATAGTGTGACAGGCTATTTAGTCATTGTCTCATTGACAATCTGCTTCAACTGTATCACTATTACTATCATCACTTGCTTTGTTTTGGTTTCTTCTCTTGGGCGGATTCCATCAGGCAATATTGCTGGATGACACATATATAACGAATGTATCTTTAAGGTTTCGATAGATGATGTTGATTATCCCACACCAATGTCACTTTGATATAGTTATAATGTGTGATATTAATACAAATCTATTATTCTCTTTAGTACAAAACATATAATTACTTAGCATTAAGATCATTTTAACAGGGGTACCTGGGTGGCTCAGGCAGGTGAGCATATGACTCTTGATCTCAGCTCAGGTTCTGATCTCAGGATTATGAGTTCAAGCCCCATGTTAGACTCTGTGCTGGGCGTGAAGCCTAGTTAAAAAAAAAAAAAAGGAGAAAAGGAGCATTTTTAACTTTTCAGTCTAAGTTGCTTATTCTGTGTCAAACAACTGTGAAAAGTAAAGCCATAATGCAAACCATATTGCTGACTGAATATCTTACTATTAATATTTTTATTGTGCATATGTATGCACGTATGCATTTTACAATTCCCTTTTTCCAGCTGTATTGAGAAATACTTGACACATCACTGTACAAATTTCAGGCATATAGCATGATGGTTTGATTGACATATATTGTAAAGCAATGACCATGATAGATTCAGTTAACATCTATCATCTCATATGGATACAATAAGAATAAAAGAAAAAGAGAAAAAAGGAAAAACAAATTCTCCTGGTGATGAGGATTTGCTGTCTTAACTTTTCTATATATTGTGCATCCATTTAACTATAGTCTTCATGTTATACATTACATCCTAATATTTATATTCTAAGTGATAACAACAAGCTTGATCTCTTTTTCTGCCTTTTTTTTATTCTGTACATAAATGAGATCATACAGTATTTGTCTTGGTCTGACTTTTTTCATGGAGCATAATGCCCTTATCCATAATGTCACAAAAGGAAGAATTGCTCTTTTTAAAAGATATCTATATATATATATAGATATATATATATAGATATATATATTATATATTATATTATATGTGTTTGTGCAGTGTATGTGTATATAATACACACACACACACACACACACACACACACATTTATTCACTCATCCACCACTGGATGCTTGGGTTGTTTCCATATCTTGGTTATTGTAAACAGTTGCTATGAAAATGGGGGTACAGATGTACTCTTTGAATTTGTGTTTTTGTTTCCTTTTGATATGTTCCCAGAGGTAGAATTGCTGGATCGTAAGGTGGTTCTATCTTTAATTTTTTGAAGACCCTCCATGCTCTTTTCCATAGTGGCTGCACCAGGTTATAATACTACCAACAATTCATGAGGGTTTCCTTTTCTTCACACCCATGCCAATATTTGTTATCACTTGTGTTTTTGATGATGGCCATTCTAGCAGGAGTGAGATAATATCACAGATAATATCATTCCCCTAATGACATTTCCCTAATGACAGTGATGTTGAGCATCTTTCTATGTACCTGTGGTGTTTCCTATAGTTTCTGTGGAGAAATGTCCATTCAGGTCCTTTGACCATTTTAACTGGGTTATGCATTTTATTTTTTCTATTGAGTTATATGAGTTCTTCATATATGTTGGATATTAACTTATCAGATACATGTTTTGCAAATATTTTTCCCATTATGTAGATTGTCTTTTCCCTTTGTCAATGGTTTTCTTTGCTGTGAAACAGATTTTTAAGCTTAATATAGGCTCACTTGTTTATTTTGTTGCTTATGTTTTAAGAGATATATCCAAATAATTACTACCAAGATGCATGTCAAAATGTTTCCTCCTATGTTTTCTTCTAGGAGTGTTATGGTTTCAGGGCTTTCATTTAATCTTTAACCCATTTTGAGTTAATTTTTGTGAGTGATGCTAGATAGGGGTCAAGTTTCATTCTTTTACATGTAAATATCCAATTATCCCAGCATCATTTATTGAAAGGACAGTCTTTCTCCATTGAGTATTCTGGGCTCTTTTATCAAATATTAGTTGATTTGTATGCTTGGGTTTATCTGTGTGTTCTTGATTCTGCTTCATTGATCAACTTATCTGTGTTTATGCCAGTACCATACTGTTTTGATGATTAAAGCTTTTATTGTATAGCTTGCAGTCAGGAAGTTTGATGCCTCATGCCTTGTTCTTCTTTGTCAAAATTTATTTGGCTATTCAGGATCTTTTGTGATTCTATATGAATTTTAAGAGTGTTTTTTCTACTTCTGTAAGAATAAAGCCATTGGAAATTTGGTACAGATTGCATTGAATCTATAGGTGACTTTTGTTAGTACTGACATTTTAACAGTATCAATTCTTCCAATCTATAAACATGGAATACCTTTCCATTTATTTGTGTCTGACCCTCAACATTTTAATCTCCTCCCTGATTTGCTCCACAGAAGATCCACTGAATATCCATCCGAAGTCATTTTGCCAGATAAAATACAAAACATCCAGGTAAATTTGAATTGCAATAAAAAAGAAATATTTTAAAGTTTAAATGTCTCAAATATCACATTAAATGTCCTTATATAAGCATATTATTTGTTGTTCAGCAAAAAAAATAAATGTCACTAGGCATCTCATAGTTTTACTTGTTCAATCTGCCGTCTTAATCCTAGAAGAATATTTAGAATTTCTTGGTATTTACATGGATGTTTCCCTGTAGACGTAATACACTCTCTTTAATAAGCTTAATTGAAATATTCCATGCTTGCCACAGTATACCTGTTAGAAGTGTTGTTGTTTTGTTTTGTTTTTCAAGTTGCTGTCTCAGATTCTACCATTCAAGGCAGACAAAGTCAGGTTTTCTTCTTCTTGTAACTTTGTAAATGCTCTATGCGACGTTCGAAATTCAGAAATAAGACACACCATTCTCAGAAAGTATAGGTGTTTGGAACTGTGAGATTCTTAGGTTCTTCTATTTGTCAAAAATACTGTCAAACAATCTGTCACAAAGTGGGAGTTACAAATAAATTCAATTTGAAAATAAATGGATAAAACTGTGAAAGCCCTGTGTTTCAGATGCAAAATATTAATCAAAATTAAGTTCAGTATTCAAACAGCATTTGAAAAAAAGCAGGCTGAAGGGTAATACAATTTTTGAATATTAATATATATCTAAAATAGGCATCTAATATACTATCACACAGGTATTGTCTACTAGTTCATTGATTCCTTCATTTGTGCATTAACATTTATGAAGCAGCTACTATATTTCAGACACTGGGTTAGTGGAAAAATGAGGGACAGAATGGCCTGGCTTTGACCGGGCTTACCATCAAATTTACAAGAGAATTTACTGAACAAGTAAGTACAAGAAGTAGTGTGGAAAGAACTTAGCAACTTCTGTAAGTAGATAATTCTTTTAAACTATAAAAGTGTGTTACACTTTCTTTTCTTCTTCTTCTTCTTCTACTATTACTACTATTACTTCTTTTTCTTCTTTTTTCCTTCTCCTGCTTCCTCTTCCTCTTCCTCCTCCTCCTCCTCCTCCTCCTCCTCCTCCTCCTCCTCCTCTTCTTATTCTCCACATCTCTTTTTGTATGATTTCTTTCCTTCCATCTGCTCATTGTCTTTGAAACCGGTAATGTAATGTAAGGCAGCACAAGAAAAAAAGACAATCTTTTATTTCTCGTAGTGTATTACATAATATGAATGAAAAGGTTTCTTTGGAGACAGACAGAATTATTTTCTAAATTTCCCATTTTCCCTGTATAACAAAAGTTGTGATTAATGGTGGTCAAGAAGGACGTCACATTCCCTTCAATTTAACTAAACACAGACAGGCTTCTTCCTGATTCCAAAACACTGACCTCTCTTAAGGGAATTTACCTCAGAAAATTTGTAATTATAATTTTTTTTCTCTGCCTTTTTGAGATGTAAATTGTGGTAAAGCCTTTTTGGCAATTTTACAACCCAGGAACAATCCTTGTGACATGTCATCATCAAGGAAGATAGTGCCTCTATTGCCCAGTTTGTGTGGAAGAGTAGAAGTTTAACTTCTCTGGGTGCCTTGCTCCAAGTTGTAAAACTAACTCCTGTCACCAAGATTAAAAAAAAAAAAAGTTTTCTGTTCTTGGAATTAAATCCAATTATCCAACAAATGATGGCCACTCATCCCTCACCATCCTAGTTCCTCACAACTTTCCAGCCCTCTGTTTCAGACTGAGCTGAGACTATGCTCTGACCCTCTCACTCGTATTGCAATAGCCTTGAGTCAAGGGCTCCTTGACTGTTCAACTTTGTCTCCTGCAACTTTTGCTTTCATAGTAAAATCGTGAGAGGCAGAAAACATGACATAAATATTCCACTAGTAAGAATGAGGACATGATGTAAGTGAAGTTCTCACAACATAGAAAATGAAAATAAGAAAGCCTTCTATTGCACCTGGAAAGAAAAAACAATAAAGCGGTTACAAATAATTTAAGAAAAAAATATTCAATTAGGTTGTAATTAAGAAATAGAAAGGTATTGGTATATCACTTTCTACTTGAAACTCTGGTAGAAAGGTATTCCACTGAGTATCTTTGTGCCATCATGAAGTGAAATGGCAGTGTGCTATATCAATGCAGAGAGAGGGCATAAAAGAGTTGTCCACACGTATTTCTACCCCCACAATCTACCTTATACCTCATATGTTCTATCAGAAGAGATATTTTTCAAGTCCCATTCTCTTCTCAGGAGATCTAATTGGTACTTGAGGACCACCATGTTAGCTAGGGATTCACCACCAAACGTGGCAAAGGAATAAGTAACTGAGTTGTGGATTGGAAAGCCTAAATCTGGGGAAAGAAGTATGAATAAAATTTCTGAGTGAACCAACAGTGTTACTGAGGCTTGATCTCCAGGAGGGTGATAGTGACATAACTTTTATCTAACTCCCTGCTTTCTATGAACAGAGAATATAAAATCATCCATGCTGCCACTAATACTTCAGCAAAATGACACTGAAGCTCAGAATCTCCACTTATTGGAGGAAGTGACCTTGAAGTTGAGTCCCACTTGTTGCTATTACGCAGGTAAAGGGGACGTCATAGACATGTTTGCTAACTGTCACAGACATGTCTAACTGTGTCTCTGCTATGGAGACTAGGTGGGAACTCATCAAAGTAGAAGATAGAAAGATCATTTGGAAAAGTACAGTAGTAAAAGATCATGCACTAAGGCATGTTTGAAATAGCCCATGTGGAGAAAGGGAGAGAATGCTGTTTAGGGAGAATAGCAATGTGTGTGGAAAAATATGGTGGATATAAATGATGTTTGTAAGACTCCATGACTGATTTTATACAGTTTGGCATATGAAAGTAAGAAAAGAGTAAAGAATAATTCCCAGGGTCTTGGCATGGGCAACTCATGGAAGGGGAAAGAGTCATGTTACTTACTTTAAAGAGTCATGCTATTCACAGGTTATTAACTCGAGCAACACTGGAGATAGTTTTAATTTTATTCATATTGAAGTACCTGCAAGATATTTAAGTAGATATTCATTAAGTATTTGAGTATATGAGTGTATACTTAAGAAGATATTTAATTAGAAATAGAGATGCTGGCATTTTTGAAGCTTGGAAATCAATTAAACAACTTAAAATGAAAAAAAAAGAAGATAAAGGAAACATTAATGTTTAAAGGCAGAAAATAGGAGCATGTGTAAACAATACTAAAGAAATGCCTGAGATGTAAAGTGAAAAGCAATATAGTATCAGAGAAGCCAAGGAGAGTGTTTCATGAAAAATAGAGAGGCCATATTTTCAATAAGTCAAGCAGGATAAAATAGTCATTCTAATTCATGAGTGAATTAACTTTAAGTATAAAGAGTTTATTTGAGACATTATTCAAGGAAGTTTCATTTAAAAGGTGGGAAAGTTAAAGATTAATAACCTTAAAAGTGAGTGAATGATAAAAGTTACAAAACAGTTTGTGGTAAACTCAAGAATAGCTCTGAAGCTTAGAAGAAGTTAATAGATGCAATAAATAAAAAGTCAAATGAATTTATAAGAGGATCTGAAACACCTGTAGAATGAAAATGGAAGGAATAACTACTAGGTAATGAACACTCAAAGGATGATCGAGAGACTGAAATTTCTGATCCTATTATAAAATATATTAAGTGTATAGAGACCATGATCACATTATGACCATTAAAGTAATTTGGAATTTGTATTTAAAGAGCGGGTGTGGAGTTGAATGAATGGACGGATTTAAAATTTAAAATGAGTGGATGAAAGCAAGACAGCAGCATCTAGTTTCTTGAGAAGACTAACTTTAGCTCTCTTTCCCATTTTTATTTTTCTCATATACTTTCAGTGAATGAATTTTTAACATACTTTGTGATTTACAGACACTTACCATATTAGATATTTAAATGTTGATCTTCCTATTATCTAAAAGAAAAATTTTGGTGCAGGCATTATTATTCCCAATTTTATTGATTGAGAAATTGAGTGTCATAGTTTGTAGAGCAAACAAGTTGTGAGGTCCACTTACGGCTTATCTGTAATTCTCTGACTCTTTCCATTCAAATATGCTGTCTCTCTGGAGAAAAATATTTTCAAAATTTGGGAGAACAAAGTCCCAATATTCTAGAATGTAAATAATCTCTGGAAAGAAATGAACTTTAAATCAGAAAATAAAGAGAAGAATTATACCAAGAGTGGGGACTACATATAACTTACTTTCAGTTTTTCTTATTTTTTAACTCAAGCTATTTTTTTATCTCACAAAAGATAAAGGTATTATACTTCATAAAGTAAAAAATAATGTGAGTATACATGGCTTGAATCAATACCCATAATGACTCTAATAACAAAGGGACTTAGATTCTGATTTTTCTATAGAAGGTGAGCTTAGAGAGTGCACAACTTCTGTAAAATCAGAGTTATTGTTCCCTTTCTCATTTTCTAGCTTCAACGTGTGCTAATATTTACAGGTTCTAACTTAATTCTTCAATTACTGTTTAAATGTGCACTCCTATGTTAAATAAATAACATAAGAGGTTTATAAAAGAGGATGCTGTGTGAGGGTGTTGAGGTTTAAGAGACGCAAACGTTTCTTTAGATGAATTTCTGAAACTTGGATGCATAAATGTTTGATGTTATACTTAAGATAAACTCTAGAGATGCATGCAAGTGTATAACTCTTCCTCATTTTCAGAATACTATCATACAATTTCATTAAATTTGATTCACATAAATTGCCTCAATCCATCATGCAAAGTTGCTTCTGTAAATGCCAAGACAGAACCGTATGATGGGATTCAAGATGTTCTTGTCTCTATTAATGAATATTTAGCCTATCTTCGTTTACAATTGATATTATTTTACTTGCCATGTGGACTTTGTCCACAGAGAAATTTCCTACTGATATGGTGCATGTATTCGCTCTTCCAAATTACCTGGCTTATCAAGTTTATTTAGTTTAAGGCTATGGAAAGGAAAGTGAATAAGGCTGGCATCTCAGACCCCATGTTAGCATCTCTGATACTCAGTCTCATCAAATTCACCATGAAGACTCCTATCAAATTCTTCACAGTGTGCCTCATTATTTCCAAGGTCATTCATGCTTCTCTAACAGGCATGCTGCCTGATAACTGGATATATGAGAGTGAAAACAAGAAAAGAGTTCTATTAATAGGTTCTTTAGATACAAGGCATTGATCCCAAAAGTAAAACATTTTCCGTGCATAGGAGAATGCATTGATTCAATGAATTCTCTGGTGAATACCGAAGCTGGTTAATCACACTAATTAGGTGCCATTTGATGACATTCATTTATGATCAGCATCATGAGCACTGTCATAAGCAGAATTTTCTACAGCTCATTAATGAATGTCTGTGTCATCACATCTTAGGAAGCTTTTTTATTACCTCGTATTCTTTCAGTTTAATAAAACATTGCTCCTCCTGAAAGAAGGCATTTCAAGAATACCTATGTCGAAAGTTAAGATGCTTTTAATTAGTCATTAGTGTATCATATTTTTTTTTCTGTTCCAAAATAACGATTTGATTCCCCAAGTAGTATTTTTTCTTCTTCTTTGGGGTTTCTTTTGGACCAGCTTTTCAAATAGTAAGCTTTCATTAAGAATGGCTTTTTAATGACCACAATTAATGATTATATTTTCTATTAGTGATACAGGCAAAATGATATATATCAGATTCACCTGGAGAACTTTTTTTTCCTTTTTTTTTTTTAATTTCAAGTTACTTGACATAGAATACAATAGTAGTTTCAGGTATAGATTTTAGTGACTCATCACTTACATGCAACAGTCCGCATCACAACGAGTGCCCTCCTTAATACTCAACACCTATTTAACCGATCCCCCCACCCATGGAGAACTTTTTAAAACATGCCTTGTTTAACATGGCTAAAAATTGGTCTTTGAGAATATGTACAATTCTTAAAAATTCCAAATATGAGTGATATTCCAAATAATGATATGGCCTTCTTGTCTGTTTGCTGAATTTAGCAATTCCACAAATATCTGTCTTATGCTTACTGTGTTTTATGTGCCTGAGATATTTCAAACAGTGGTCTTCCCTCAGGAAGCTTAAATTCTAATGGATGGAGACATAAAAACAAACAAACAAATAACCATAATAAGCAAATCATTAAAAAGTATTGCAATAAATGTGATCCTCTCCTTCAAAAAATATATGGCATTTAAAAATCCCAATTTCAGGGGCACTTGGGTGGCTCAGTCAGTTAAGCGCCCGACTTTGTCTCAGGTTATGATCTCACAGTTCATGTGTTCGAGCCCCATGTCAGATTCTGTGCTTACAGCTCATAGCCTGAGCTTGCTTCAGATTCTGTGTCTGTGTCTCTCCCTGTCCCTCCTCTGCTCGTGTTCTGTCTCTCCCTCTCAAAAATAAACAAACATTATTTTTTTAAATGCCAATTTCAAACTTGCAAAAAATTCACTACTACAGCCACACATACAATGTATTGCAAAGCACTTTGCCTATATTAAACATATGTGAATTTCTACACTTTTATAAAATTCTATATCACATGTATAGTCTACATCACAATTTACGAGCTCATTGGTATTTTGTGTGCAGACACAAACAATCATAGAAAATTCTACTAAAATGTAGTAACTAAAGGACTAAAGTATTGTGATACAAATATAAACATTGAATTATTTCTCTTAATATGAAATGAAAAAAAAAAAACGAAACAAAACACACCATGCAGAATTGAATTAACAAGTGCTGCTCTTACAGTGGCCTTCTTGGCCCTCCAAACAGCCAGACATGTATTTTGGGTTCAGTTAATGAGCCCACCTTACAAATTGGATGGTCATTGGCTGAGCTTTAGGGCAATCTTTAGGACAAGGACCTTTGACTTTATTTCCCTTTAGTGTTTTCGAAGCTAAATTAGGAGTTCGATTCCAGGTTGAAAGTACCAAGGGGCTTATAGAAATTGTGAGTAAACCTGTCTTCTGGAAGCAAAGAAAATATGAATTGGACAGTTTTGTCAAAGCAAACTTCATGGTGAAGGACAGTGAAATGACCCTTACGAGACGGTAGAGCATGACCTCAAGTGGAAGACTTGAAGGCACTGTTCCGATCATGCTCTTTAGTATACAATGAAGAAATGAAAGAGACAATGTCCAGAACATGAATAATTTCTGACCATGCAAACTAGAGGGTTTTGTGTGTTTGTCTGGTGTGGTTTGGTGTTTTGGTGTTTTGGGGTTTTGTTTTGTTTTGTTTGGCTTTTAAGTGCAAAAATAGAAAGTGATTCGATATGCTGAACAAATTTATGGCTTTTAGATTTTAATGCTGTAACGATCTTCCTGGAGGCCATCAAACAATTCAAACTGCAGTGGTTGGTTAGAGTGGACTGAAATAGTTCTCAACAGCATCCACAGCAGTCGATTCAGGTATGGAAACGAGACATAGGCTTCTCCTTTATGGTAAGATGATGGGATAAAGTAGGGGTTTTTCCAAGTGTGGTCTGCAGATCCTTAGGGTTCCACTAGACAATTTCTGTGGTTCTTTGAGGTCAAAACTGATTCAAAATGCCATTACTTTGTCTTTTGACTCTCAATAATCAATTGAGTTTCCCAGAGGCTACAGCAAATGTGCTGATATTACCATTCCGGCAGGTCATGGACTGTGCACTTGGGTATTTTTTGTTTTAAAATTTTCCGTTTTAATATGCATTATGGCATCTAGCAGTCCAAGCAGCAATTTTGTCCTCAGGATGTCTTTTCATAATTTTATATTATTGAGGACCCCAAAATGATGGAGGAAAATGGAATAGAAGATTGAGACTGGTAAATTGATAAATAAAT
The DNA here is from genome assembly GCF_016509475.1 of Prionailurus bengalensis. Classification (NCBI taxonomy): domain Eukaryota; kingdom Metazoa; phylum Chordata; class Mammalia; order Carnivora; family Felidae; genus Prionailurus; species Prionailurus bengalensis. The sequence goes on from NC_057343.1 coordinate 225,836,326, forward strand.
AGGAATAGATGATAGATGAGTGGAAAGAAAGAAATCGACAAATAGATGATAGATAGATGACAGATAGATATACTTTTTTTTTTTCCAACAGGCTTAACCATCCCGTCCTCTGGAAACAGACACTCAAGCCTATTGTGTAAATAGGCTTATAGGATGCCTGGGTGGCTCACTCAGGTGAGCAACCAACTCTTGATCACGCCCCTGGGGTCAACACCTGCCTTGGGATTCTGTGCTGAGCATGGGGTCTGCTTAAGATTCTCTCCCTCAGGGCGCCTGGGTGGCTCAGTCCATCGAGTGACCAACTTTGGCTCAGGTCACGATCTCACTGTTTGTGAGTATGAGCCCCGTGTTGGGCTCTGTGCTGACAGCTCAGAGCCTGGAGCCTGCATCAGATTCTATGTCCATCTCTCTGCCCCTCCCCTGCTTGTGTTCTGTCTCTGTCTCTCACTCAAATATAAACAAACATCAAAAAATTTTTCTTGGGAGGAGGGGACAAGATGGCAGAACAGCATGGAGGCTTTTTGTGTGTCTCGCGTCCATGAAATACACCCAGACCAACACTAAACCATCCTACACACCTAGAAAACCGATGGGAAGATTAACACAACAACCTGCACAACCTGAACCACAGAATTCAGCAGGTGTGTGACAGGAAGAACTGAGCTTGGGGAGCCCCAAAAGGTAGGGAACCCCATCTGAGGGCAGAGAGAGGACAGAGACTGGGGGATGCGTATGAGAAAAGCACCCCTCCCCAAAAACAGCTGGAGAGAAAGTGGAAAATTGGCAACAGCCGCAGGGACTAAACTAAAAAGGGAGAAAGGAGAGGGTTTAAATTCCATTAAGACTGTAAACAAGGGGAGCACAAAGGCTGCAACTCTGCAGCTCAATACCTGGCGGTGCTCTGGTGGGAAGGGTGAATCCCCAGGAACAGAGTGGGGTCCAGGAGGGTCTCAGGCCACACGGGGAAAAGCGGTTCCCCTGCTGGAAGGACATTTGGTAGAGACTGTTGAAGCCGCCTGTTCCCGGCAGACCCTGGAAGGCGGCCACATTCGCTGGTGCTGGGGAAGGTTGCCGAGGGTGAAGCCTGGTGCAGATGTGTGTTGCAATTTTCCGTGGTCCCTGAAACACTGAGGCTACACTGTCTCGTGAATTTTGGTGGGGCGGGCTGGTACCTGGCTGCAGTCTCGGGGCACCGGCAACAGCAGGGTCCGGCGGGCGTTCCTGGGTGCAGCCGACATGCGGCCACTGCTCATTCGCCATTGCTCAGTGAGTCCCTCCTGCGGAGGCGCAGAGCGGGTCAAAGCCTCAGTCCTTCTGAAGTAAGGGGCAGGGGATAACAGCCGCGTCTGAGACAAAACTTGAGAGAGAGGTACTGCCTAGGGCCTGTTCACGGAGAGAGGAAAAGCGGGGAGTGGACGAGAGCTGAAGACGGAGGATGGGTGCACGATTGCTGATCTGGGAGAACAGACTGCGTGGCTGGGTGGTGCCATTTTTCACCATTCCCGCGCATGCGCACCGACGAGGACTCTCCCCCCCCCCCCCCCCCGCAAGAATCCACCCCAGTAGGCTAGCCGCGCCATCTAGTGGAGAGCGGAGCTGTTACACCAGCCCTGCTCAACTGGGCCAACTTCTCTCTTCAAGAACACAAACTTCACTTAATTATGGACTATAAAGAGCTACATGGACTGACCTCTAGGGGAAAACGAAGCAATTTCAGTCCTGCTTCAATCTGTCAGCAGGTTCATCTGTTCAATTTTTTTTCTCTCCTTTTCCTTTTTCTCTTTTATAATTCTTTTTCTTGAATACAGAAAGAGAAAAAAACTCATTTTTATTTTTGATTTTAATTAAAAATTCTGTCTTTAATTTTTATTACTATATTTTTTACTTTTGTGTATTTCTTTTCAAATTCTACTTTACTTCCATCATTTTATTTTAGTCTACTTCAGTGTACTCACCTTTTCAAATTTTCAAACAATTCCCTGTTTTTACTTTCTTTTGCTTTTTTCTCTTTTTCATTTCTTTTCTTTTTCTTGAATGCAGAAAGAGAAAAACTTCATTTTTACTCTCAATTTCTTTTAAAAATATTTTTATTTAATTTTTATAACTATAGTTTTTGCTTTTATGTAAATTATTTCAAATTCTATCTTACTCCCATCATTTTATTTCAGTCTACTACAGTGTATTCACTTTTTCAAGTTTTCAAACGCTTTTTTTGTGTGTGTCTTGCCTTTTTTTAAATCTTTTTTTCTCTTTTTTGTTTTTTTCTTTTTTTCTTAAATTCAGAAAATGAAAAAATTCATTGTTCTTTTTAGTTTTTATGAAAAACATTTTTCTATAATTTTTTTCTACTATATTCTCTACTTTTGTGTATTTTAGTCTACTTTAGTGTATTCATTTCTTCAAATTCTCAAACTACTTCCTTTTTTTTCCTCTCTCTCTCCCTTTTTTTTTTGTTTGTTTCTCTAATATGTCAAACCACTTTCTACACCCAAACCAAACACACCTAGGATCTAGCATCATCTATTCGATTTTTGTGTGGGTGTGTTTTTAATTTTTAATTTTAATTTTTTTATTTTAATTTTTTTAACTTCAATTTTTCTGTCTCATTAATTACTTTTCAACCTTCAAAATGACAAAATGAAAGAATTCACCCCTAAAGAAAGAGCATGAACAAACAACAGCCAGTGATTTAACCAACACAGACGCAAGCAAGGTGTCTGAACCAGAATTTAGAATCAGGATAATAAGAATACTAGCTGGAGTTGAAAATAGATTAGAATCCCTTTCTACATACATAAAAGAAGTAATAAATAGCCAGAATGAAATTAAAAATGCTATAACTGATCTGCAATCACGGATGGATGCAGCAGTGGCAAGGATGGATGAGGCAGAACAGAGAATCAGTGATATAGAGGACAAATTTAATGAAGCAGAAAAAAAAGAGGGAGATGAAGGCAAAAGAGCACGATTTAAAAATTAGAGAAAACAGTGACTCATTAAAAAGGAACAACATCAGAATCATAGGGGTCCCAGAGGAGGAAGAGAGAGAAATAGAGGTAGAAGGGTTATGTGAGCAAATCATAGTGGAAAACTTTCCTAACCTGGGGAAAGACACAGACATCAAAATCCAGGATTCACAGAGGACTCCCATTAGATTCAACAAAAACCTACCATCAACAAGGAATATCACAGTCAAAAACACAAAATACTCAGGCAAGGAGAGAATCATGAAAGCAGCAAGGGAAAAAAAATCCTTAACCTACAAGGGAAGACAGATCAGGTTTGCAGCAGACCTATTCACAGAAACTTGGCAGGCCAGAAAGCAATGGCAGGATATATTCAGTGTGCTGAATCAGAAAAATATGCAGCCAAGAATTCTTTATCCAGCAAGGCTATCATTCAAAATAGAAGGAGAGATAAAAAGTTTCCCAGACAAAAAAAAAATTAAAGGAGTTTGTGACCACTAAACCAGCCCAGCAAGAAATTTTAAGGGGGACTCTCTGAGGCAGAAAAGATGGAAAAAATATATATATATATGAATAAATACCAAAAGCAACAAAAGATTAGAAAGGACCAGACAACACCACCAGAAACTCCAACTCTACAAGCATCATAATGGATATAAATTCATATCTTTCAGTACTCATTCTAAACATCAATGGACTCAATGCTCCAATCAAAAGACATAGGGTAACAGAATGGATAAGAAAACCAGACCCATCTCTATACTGTTTACAAGAGACCCACTTTAGACCTAAAGACACCTACAGATTGAAAATAAGAGGTTGAAGAACCATCTATCGTGCTAATGGTCAACAAAAGAAAGCTGGGGTAGGAGTAGCCATACTTATATCAGACAATCTAGACTTTAAAATAAAGACTGTATCAAGAGATGCAGAAGGACATTTTATCATAATCAAGGGGTCTATAGACCAAGAAGACCTAACAATTATAAAAATTTATGCACCAAATGTGAGAGCACCCAAATATATACATCTTAATAACAAATATAAAGAAACTCATTGATAGTAATACAATAATAGTAGGAGACTTCAACACCCCACTCACAGAAATGGACAGATCATCTAATCAACAAATCAACAAGAAAACAATGGCTCTGAATGACACACTGGACCAGATGGACTTAACAGATATACTCAGAACATTTCATCCTAAAGCACCAGAATACACATTCTTCTCCAGTACACATGGAACATTCTCCAGAATACACCATATACTGGGACACAAATCAGCCCTAAGTAAGTACAAAAAGATCAATATCATACTGTGCGTATTTTCAACCACAATGCTATGAAACTTGAAATCTACCACAAGAAAAAATTTGGAAATGTAACATATACTTTGAGACTGAAGAACACCCTACTAAATAATGAATGAGCTAACCAAGCAGTTAAAGAAGAAATATGTATATGTAAGTATAAAAAAGTATATGTAAGTCAATGAAAATGATAGCACCACAATCCAAAAGATCTGGGATGCAGCAAAGGCGGTCATAAGAGGAAAGTACATAGCAATCCAGGCCTTCCTAAAGAAGGAAGAAAGATCTCAGCTACACAACCTAACCTTATGCCTTAAGGAGCTGGAAAAAGCACAGCAAATAAAACCCAAAACCAGCAGAAGACAGGAAATGAGAAAGATTAGAGCAGAAATTAATGCTAATAAAACCAAAAAAAAAAAACAGTAGAACAGATCAATGAAGCCAGAAGGTGGTTTTTCGAAAGAATTAACAAAATTGATAAACCACTAGCCAGTTTGATCAAGAAGATAAAGGAAAGGGCCCAAGTAAGTAAAATCAAGAATGAAAGAAGAGAAATCACAACCAACACAGCAGAAATAAAAACAATAATAAGAGAATATTATGAGCAATTATATGCCAATAAAATGGGCAATCTGGAAGAAATGGACAAATTCCTAGAAACATATACACTACCAAAACTGAACCAGGAAGAAATAGAAAGTTTGAACAGACCCATAACCAGTAAGGAAATCGAATTAGCAATCAAAAATCTGCCAAAAAACAAGAGTCCAGGGCCAGATGGCTTTCCAGGGGGATTCTACCAAACATTTAAGGAAGAGTTAACACCTATTCTCTTGAAGCTATTCCAAAAAATAGAAATGGAATGAAACTTCCAAACTCTTTCTATGAAGCCAGCATTACCCTGATTCCAAAACCAGACAGAGACCCCACTAAAAAGGAGAACTAAGGACCAATTTCCCTGATGAACATGGATGCAAAAATCCTCAACAAGATATTAGCCAACCGGATCCAACAATACATTAAAAAAATTATTCACCATGACCAAGTGGGATTTATACCTGGGATGCAGGGCTGGTTCAATATCCACAAAACAATTAGCGTGATTCATCACATCAATAAAAGAAAGGACAAGAACCATATGATCCTCTCAATAGATGCAGAGAAAGCATTTGACAAAATACAGCATCCTTTCCTGATAAAAACCGTCAAGAAATTAAGGATAGAAGGATCATACCTCGAGATGATAAAAGCCATATATGAGCGACCCAAGCTAATATCATCCTCAATGGGGAAAAACTGAGAGCTTTCCCCTAAGGTCAGGAACAAGACAGGGATATCCACTCTTGCCACTGTTATTCAACATAGTATTGGAAGTCTTAGCCTCTGCAATCAGACAATACAAAGAAATAAAATACGCAAATTGGCTAGGAGGAGGTCAAACTTTCACTCTTCTCAGATGACATGATACTCTGGAAAACCCAAAGATTCCACCAAAAAACTGCTAGAACTGATTCATGAATTCAGCAAAGTGGCAGGATATAAAATCAATGCACAGAAATCGGTTGCATTCCTATACACCAACAATGAAGTGACAGAAAGAGAAATCAAGGAATCGATCCTATTTACAGTTGCACCAAAAACCGTAAAATACCTAGGAACAAATCTAACCAAAGAGGTGAAAAATGTATACACTGAAAACTATAGAAGGTTTATGAAAGAAGTTGAAGAAGACACAAAAAAATGGAAAAATATTCCATGCTCCTGGATAGGAAGAACAAATATTGTTAAAATGACGATAATACCCAAAGCAATCTACATATTCAGTTCCAATCCCTATCAAAGTAACACCAGCATTCTTCACAGAGCTAGAACATATAATCCTAACATTTGTATGGAACCAGAAAAGACCCCGAATAGCCAAAGCAATCTTGAAAAAGAAAACCAAAGCATGAGGCATCCCAATCCCAGACTTCAAGCTATACTACAAAGCTGTAATCATGAAGATAGTATGGTAACGGCACAAGGACAGACACTCAGATCAGTGAAATAGAATAGAGAACCCAGAAATGGACCCACAAACATATGGGCAACTAATCTTTGACAAAGCAGGAAAGAATATCCAATGGAACAAAGACAGTCTCTTCAGCAAGTGGTGCTGGGAAAACTGGACAGCGACATGCAGAAGAATGAACCTGGACCACTTTCTTACACCATACACAAAAATAAATTCAAAGTGGATGAAAGACCTCAGTGAAAGACAGGAAGCCATCAAAATCCTCGAGGAGAAAGCAGGCAAAACCTCTTTCATCTTGCCCGCAGCAATTTCTTACTCAATATGTCTCTGGAGGCAAGGGAAACAAAAGCAAAAATGAACTACTGGTACCTCATCAAAATAAAAAGCTTCTGCACAGCGAACGAAACAATCAGCAAAACTAAAAGGCAACTGACAGAATGGGAGAAGATATTTGCAAATGACATATCAGATAAAGGGTTAGTATCCAAAATCTACAAGAATTTATCAAACTCAACACCCAAAACACAAATAATCCAGTGAAGAAATGGGCAAAAGACATGAACAGATACTTCTCCAAAGAAGACATCCAGATGGCTAACCGACACATGAAAAATACTCCATATCACTCATCATCAGAGAAATACAAATCAAAACCACAGTGAGATACCACTTTACACCTGTTAGAATGGCTAGCATTAACAACTCAGGCAACAACAGATGTTGGTGAGGATGCGGAGAAAGAGGATCTCTTTTGCATTGTTGGTGGGAATGCAAGCTGGTGCAGCACTCTGGAAAACAGTATGGAGGTTTCTCAAAAATCTACAAAGAGAACTATCCTACGACCCAGCAATTGCACTACTGGACATTTATCCAAGGGATACAGGTGTGATGTTTCGAAGGGACACATACACCCCCATGTTTATAGCAACACTATCAACAATAGCCAAAGTATGGAGAGAGCCCAAATATCCATCAAAGGATGAATGGATAAAGAAAATGCGGTATATATATACAATGGAGTATTACTCGGCAATCAAAAAGAATGAAATCTTGCCATTTGCAAATATGTGGATGGAACGGGAGGGTATTATGCTAAGGGAAATTAGTCAGTCAGAGAAAGACAAAAATCATATGACTTTACTCATATGAGGACTTTAAGTGACAAAACAGATGAACATAAGGGAAGGGAAACAAAAAGAATATAAAAACAGGGAGGGGGACAAAACAGAAGAGACTCATAAATATGGAGAACAAACTGAGGTTGCTGGAGGGGTGGTGGGAGGGGGGATGGGTTAAATGGGTGAGGGGCATTAAGGAATCTACTGAAATCATTGCTTCACTATATACTAATTTGGATGTAAATTTTTAAAAATAAAAATAAAGTTAAATTTAATACTTCAAATAAATAAATAAATAAACATTAAAAATCTATGTAATAATTTTTTTAACATTTTAATGTTTCCTAAACATTACACATTTTAAAATTTTCAAAAAAAATGATTCTCTCTCTCCCACTGCCCCCATTCCCCTGTTCATGCTTACTCACTATCTCTCTCTTTCTCAATAGATAGATGATTGATAGATGATAGATAGATAGATAGATAGATAGATAGATAGATAGATGATAGATAAATAGATGGAGATATAGATAGATATTATCAATATATATTAAATAAATAGACATAATAAATGAATAGATGGATAAATAGATAAACAAACCAATAAATAAGCAATAGGCTTACCTCCCAGTATCCTGACATAAAGTGAAGCGTTAGGTCTTGCATATCAAGTAAGAGAAGAATCACTTCCTGTCCACTGGAATGACTTACTTTGGGACCTGACTCTGGTGAGGCTTATCAAAACCCTTTGTCAGAATGTTGCTACCGCTGTTGGAAGGTCTGTGCTGCATATATGTGAGAAACATGTAAGCCTGAATGAATAGTCAAGAAGTTTGCTGTGAGATACACACAACTTTACTGAGAAAGAGATTAACAAATAGAACGTTCCCACTGACAAATGGAGAGCGTCGAAACCCGTTGGCATGATTTCAACTCCTAAAATCCTACCATATTCACCAACTCTATAAATTAAAAAAAAAATAGTGTATTTTTGTTTGTTTAATCTACTCTGAGTTAGGTTCACATTACTTGTGAGTGAAACAACCTTGACAAAATGGAATATTTATATTTAATACTAAATTAATTTAATATTGAAATATTTTTTGCCTTTCGATATTTTATTTTTTATTTATTTATTTTTTTTAAATTTTTTTTTCAACGTTTATTTATTTTTGGGACAGAGAGAGACAGAGCATGAACGGGGGAGGGGCAGAGAGAGAGGGAGACACAGAATCAGAAACTGGCTCCAGGCTCTGAGCCATCAGCCCAGAGCCTGACGCGGGGCTCGAACTCCCGGACCGGGAGATCGTGACCTGGCTGAAGTCGGACGCCCAACCGACTGCGCCACCCAGGTGCCCCGATATTTTATTTTTTAATACATGCTATGCTCAGTGCACCACATGCATTAAGCTTAATCAGTTTTCCAAACTATTCTATTTAAGGTCAGATTAATATTCTCATTTTAAAAAATGAGCAGATTAAGGGGCGCCTTGGTGGCTCAGTCTGTTGAGCTTCCAACTTTGTCTCAGGTCATGATCTTGTGGTCCGTGAGTTCGAGCCCCACATCAGGCTCATTGATGTCAACACAGAGCCCGCTTCAGATCCTCTGTCTCCTCCTCTCTCTGCCCCTTCCCCACTCACACTCTTTCTCCCCCCCCCCAAAAAAAAAATATATACATATATATTTAAAATGGGCAGATTGAGGCATATCGTCATGTAGGTCATTAATTGTTTGGCCCCATTAAAACCCAAAGTTTCTTTCTCTAGAAAATCTTAGTTTTATTCACCTACTGAAATTCTTTTCATTTCATATGTTACATGAAATTTAACAAATCAAGTATAAAAGATTTGGAAAGTATAAAAAATTTTAACAAATCAAGTATAAAAGCTTTGGAAACCCACCTAAAGCCTCCCTGTTTATGAGCACCGAGGAACCTTTTGTTGCAAAGATCACCTGTTCAACTCATTTTCCAAGTTCAGAGCATGTGAATATAGGTTTTTTTTTAGCAAGAAAACGCCACAGTCAGTACCATGAAACTTCTGTTTAAAACTTAAAAAAGAACTATAAATCTCATCCTGATGTGTCCTGGGAGAGAACTAAAGCAGTAATTTTGTAAGTAGGGAGGTTCAAACGATCTCATCAGAATTATTGTGATTTGGGATTTGTTTTTGTTTTTGTCTTTTAAAGATACAAACATTTTTTTTTTGCCTCTGATCTAATTTCTTTCTTTTCACAATAAATTCAATCTCAGAGCAGTACTGATGCTATTTTCATCTTGGTGGCTAGAGGAGGAAACAATGGTTCAACCTATTTTTTTTTTTTCAGCAGCAAGGAAAAGAACAGTCTCAAAAGAAACTGTCCTGTGAGGAGGAGTCATTTGAATGAGTTCCAAAAAATTCACAGAAATTGTTTTCTAAGCAATCACACAATTAAACTGCCACATCAGAAAATCGCCAGCGGGATGCTGTAGGCATCCACTCTGTTCTAAAGGCTTTCAGGTTTCCTAAAAAAGGTCCTTTAAAATGGCCGCAATAGTTGTGCTATAAATCCATGACCAGTGCAATTTGTTTGGATGGAAGGATCAGGTCAAGAGAGACAAAGGAGCAGACCATGATTTGAAATGCAAACTCTGGGGTGTTTTCGTAAACATCCAGAGGGACACAATTCATGTGACAACAATGTTATTTATAGCATTAATTTTATCGGTTTGGCAAGTGGATTTATTTGCATTAGTTTAAGAAAATTTGTACTCTAAAGAAATAATGTCGGGATAATAACTTCATAATATGTAAGCATTTGATTACTTAAGAAAAGAGAGAGAGGAAAAAAAAATTAGGACCAGGGTTAATATGAAGAAAGTCATCTGCTCAGAGGAATATGCATCTTCTCTAATGGAGTTCACTAGAAGACATGAAAAGGGACCTCTAAGTCTAGAAAAATGTTCTTTTTGGCCTAAACATGTAGGCTACCAACCAGCCTCCCAATGATTTCCAATTGAGGTAGTGACATCTGTCCTCCAGAAATGTACAAAAGCAATCAGATTCCCTTATCTGTGTGTGAGTTACCGAAGGCCTGTCAGGATGTAACGGTCAATAAGTAAAGCTGTCTGCCCTTCAACCCGTGACCCGGGATCGTGTGCACATTTTAGAAACTAGTGTCCAACTAAGTGTAACTCGCTAGTATTGATTGAGCTTCTGTTCTAACCCTCCAGGATGATTCAATTTTATTTAATTTTACTCAATTTTATTCAAATTCCGAAGTGAAACAAATTCCCTTTGAGTACAGGGGTGGATGAGGGAGAGAGAGTATGGGACAGATTTCACTTGTGTACTACCATTTTACATAAGTGCCTCTCGAGTTTATTTCTCGATTTCGCTTTTTAACATGTTCATTTAATGAGTACTTGGCCATCGGCTATTTGTAAGGTAGCGCTCCTATTCCTGTGTGTGGAGCTGAAAGCAAAAGAGATAATACAGCTTTTCTTATAGAGCTATTTTCAGGCACACTTACTTTAGAGGCTGTGAATTCTCTTGTCCCTAAAGAATTTATCAGTGGGGCAGGATTTTTGAAATCTAGATTTCCTTCCCTGATTTACCACTATTTGTTCTCATTATTTTTGCCAAGTCTATTAGCTTTTCCCAGTTGTTAATAATACACAAACAGTTACTATGAAGCACTATTTTTATTTATACTCAGAAGCATTTAAAACTATTTGGCTATTCATGTGGGCTGCACTCTGTAAAGAAATAGTACCAATTACCATTGTATATGATTACTTATATAGAATGTATGTAAATGGATGCAATAAATTATTTACCTACATATAACTATCATTTCTAAATGTCTATAATATCTCTTTTTTCAGTTTTTTGAAGTTTGTTTATTTATTGTGAGAAGCATAGAACAGAAAGAGACAGAGAGAGAGAGAGAGAGAGAGAGAGAGAGAGAGAGAGAAACAGTGGGAGAGGGGCAGAGAGAGCGGGGACAGAGGATCCAAAGCAGGCTCCATGCTGACAGCAGAGACCCTGATCAGGCTCAGACTCACCTGAGATCATGACCTGATCATGATCTGAGCTCAAGATCATGACCTGAGCCAAAGTTGGACACTTAACCAACTGAGCCACCCAGGTGCCCCAAATGTCTCTAATAGCTCTTGAACTGGGCTGAGAAAAGCACTGCTACAGGAAGTTGAAGGTATAATTTGGAAATGTTTACAAGGGAAGATTCTAGGTAGAAAAATGGCAAAGAAGATTAAATATGCAAAACTAATAGACATTAGCAAAACTTGTACAAGGTGATTGTGACTGCAGAATATTTGTGCGAGATGGTCTAGACCAGCGGTTCTCAATATGTACTACACATAATACATGAAGAGCTTGCAAAAACACAGATTTCTGGGTCCTGCTCACCAAGTATCTGGAATGGGACCTAGTAATGTGCATTTGTGACAAATTCCTGCTGGTCCAGAGGGCATACTTTTTAAGACCATGGGTCTAGACTATACATGCAGACAATAATACATAATCTAGATATATATAATATATACCACCGATCATATATACGAGTCTCTAAATTAGTCTAGGCCAGAGGTTCCATGATACATAATATATACGCAATTTTAGGGTAATACCCGGGGCACATATAAGTCTGGTGTATAGTCCTAAGTATATACCTCTTTCCCAGGTGGAGAACCCTGTTAAAAAATCAGTAGCCCTTCATGAGGGCATTATGCTAAGTGAGGTAAATAAGAGAAAGACAGTTACTGTACGATATATATCGAGAAAAGCCAAACTTCTAGAAACAGAGGGTAGCGTGGAATTTACCAGGAGGTGGGGTGGGGAGGAGTTCTGGGGCTCTAAAGCATGGCGTTGTGATTATAGCTAGCAACACTGTATTGCATACGTAATTGCTAAAAGACTGGATCTGTAATGTTTTCACCACAAATAAGATATGATAATTATGTGATGTCATAGATATGTTAGCTAATGCGATGGTCGTGATCATATTGCAAAGTATATCAAATCCACATGTTGTGCACCTAAAATGTACACAGTGTTTAAAAAAAACCTGGCTGGCTAAAAGTTGGCCATCGGCTATTTGTAAGGTAGCGCTCCTTGGCGTTCTCCATTCTAACACCGAATGTGCCATTCGGTGTTAGAAGTCTGTGGATCAATGGGGCGCCTGGGTGGCTCTGTCAGTTAAGCGTCAGACTTCGGCTCGGCTCAGGTCATGATCTCATGGTTCATGAGTTGGAGTCCCGCCTCGGGCTCTGTGCTGACAGCTCAGAGCCTGAAGCCCGCTTTGGATTCTGTGTCTCCCTTTCTTTCTATCTCTCCCCTGCTCACCCTCTGTATCTCTTTCTCTCAAAAATAATAAACATTAAAAACAAATTTTAAAAGGAGTCTGTGGATCGATACGTATAAAGCCGCACAGAACGTAAAGAATATTTTTTTAAAAATCTAAACTTCCAAAGAGTTTTTAATCTAGTCATATTTCTAATTATGAATGGGCAAAGATTAAATCCAGTCAATAACATGATAAAATCAGATTATTTGTTTGTTTTGAATGGATTTTAAAAATGACACGGGTTTGAACATTCATATAGATGGAAGGAAGGGTTTTCAATTTTGCCATGCATAAAAATCATCTGAAGATTTGAGTTTTTAAAAGCTCCCTAGAGATTTCCAATCTTCAGCCCAGATTGAGAATTACTAAAAACTCAGCATCTATGTGCATTAATACTGCAGAACATAGCATACATTTAGGGACTTTAGCAATGTGGAAACAATAGAATGTCGAACAAAAATCATTAAAGTGAAGGAAGAAAAAAATTGCTGGAAAATGTTGTTGTAGTCATTTTTTAGATGGTATTTAGCTTATACAGTCCCGATATGAATACACAATATTTATAGGTATTTCTAAGCACTGACTCTCAAACGTACTTGTGTAGTAGATTATCTAGGCGTTAAACATGACTGATATCTGTATCTTACCCTCTAAGACTCTGAATTAATTATTCTGGGATACAGCTTAGGCATTAGTGATTTAAAGCCCTCCTCAGGTGATTTCTTTATAAATTTAAAACCACAGAATTTGATAGCAATGACTAGGAAAATTAGCATGCATTTCAAATAAGTGTTGTGAGGAGAAATAAGTAGACATCTGGATTCATAACTCCCTGCATACGAAATGGATATGTAATAGATCATCATTTCAGATAAAAATATTGAGACTTTGAAAGTCTTAAAATACAGCACGTTTTTTTTTTCTACACACATCTTTATATTTGAGAAGGTTATTTGAGCACACAAGTATATACATATATACAAATGCACGGATGCTTATAAATTAATGAACAAATAAGTCCTGAAAACTATAAAACCAAAAAATCCATGTAAAAATATTGATGCTTCAGGGGCTCCTGGGTGGTTCAGTTGGTTAAGCGTCCAACTTCTCCTCAGGTCATGATCTCACGGGCCGTGGGTTCAAGCCCTGAATCTGGCTCTGTGCCAACCAGCCCAGAGCCTGGAGCCTGCTTCTCTGGAGCCTGATTCTGTGTCTGCCTCTCTCTCTGCCCTTCCCCCGCTTGTGCTCTGTCTCTCTCTCTGTCTCAAAAATAAATAAAACATTACTATTTTTTTAAATATTGATGCTGTATAGACGTGTGAAAATTCTGTGCAACTGCCACAACAAGCTAATGGAGCTTAATTTATTTGTGTGTTGATGGGTCACGTCACCAAAGTGCTCCTTGCATGGTGGGCTTTGGGGGGAGAGAATATGAGATTTGAGTCACCACGAACTCCCTGGATTCTCTAAACAAGACTCATTTCCCAACAGGATTAAATCAAATAATTACATGAAAATTATACTAATTTTTTCATGCAAGGTATTAATCACATTAGTCAATACTTTACATGTTGTGATTATGCAAAATTAATTGTTTTTTTAATGTATTCATGAGTTGCAGAAGCTTCATGGTTGGATGGAGACTTAATTAGCATCTATCTAGTCCCTTAACCAGTATAATGATAGTCTCTTTCAGATCACTATATCATTTCTTCAACTTCAAAAGGAATTATCCATAAAAAACATGATTTTTTGTTTTAATAGTTTAGAAGATAGATTCAGTATATTTTATGAAATCAATCACGAGTAAGGATGATTCGCAAAGCATGTCTTAAAAATCGTCATGCATAACACATGTGAGCTTTAGAAGTGTGACTTATGAGAAAAACATATCTCAATAAATAGCTATAAATGTATATGTTTATATATATATAGTAATTCCCAATGGAAATCAGTTGATGTGAAATACAAATAAATTATAATGACATTCAATCTGTTCCCCTACATGTATAATCTAACTGTAGAGAATTGGAGATGCAAATTAAAATAAAAATTCATTGCTCGCGATAACTTTTAAGAATACCTTTCCATCTGGGAATTCCCAAAAGGAAAGAATTTTAAAAGCTAAGAATGCTTTAATAACACAACAGAAAAACTTATATGGCTTATCCTATAACACCATTTTGTAATATCTCAAGTTCTGTCTATTGCCAAAGTTAGAAGGATCCTATACATTTTTTAGAACAATACTTTTGGGAATTCTCTTTGTAAACATTTAACTTGGCTTTGTAAATGTAGAGTTCAGTTCTGGGATGCACCTTTCTATCCTGCACCTTCAAATTCAGTTTGCTGTGAAAATAGTGGGCTGGCTGGCTACAGAAGCCTGTCTACCCTGCACATCCTTGCCACATGTATTTATTCCCCTCCACCCCAAGCCTTGGGGAGGCTCATTCAGAATGGCATACTCTTCAGGAATATCAAATTGGAGAAAAATGGAAAGAACGAAACATTTTCAAACTTTATTAAATTTCCTTCCCAGCAGACTGGTTGGATGTCTCACTGTTTTTCTGCCCCAGTGGTCGCTGACTACTGTGTCTGGCTGGCAGGTCCAGAGAAGAAAGAATTCTCTTCAAGAGTAGCGTCACTCTCCTAAGCAAATGGATGCAAGTTTTGAGACGGAGGCTGTTAGTTACTCATTATCCATGCATGCCTTTAATCCTTGAGCACTCTTAGTCTGTTGCTCACAGAACAACCCTCTTTTAGGAACCATGTCATATACCTCCTGTATCAGATATCTTAGGGGAGCACACTGCAAAAGGTCATGACAAGATCGCACAATCTGCCACAGAATTTTCACGTTCCCAGAAAAGTAGTCCTCTTAAGGATTGTTGCTTTCTTACACAGATGGAGAAAAGCCTCTCTTTTCTCACCTGGCTTCTGAAGCACACATTTCTGGCACAGCCTGACCAGAATCCGGAATCCCAGGAGAAGGAGCGTTTGTGACTGCTATAAGGCAGGTCTCCCAGTCTTATAAAATCCTCTTCATTCTGCTCAATACACAACTTCTAGAGCAAAACACACACCCTCCCCCTTCAAGCCCCTACCTAAGTAGCCATAGGAATGGGAAAATTCCACTCACCACGATGGTAAACATCTTCTCCCTTCCTCCTCTTTGAAAGAAGGAGAGGGTGATCCAATTCAGGAGCATGGGAGAAAAAGACACTGCAAGGCAGTCTTCATTTCCCTGTGCGTGTCCTGTCTTGCCCCAGCAGGGACTTGCTGAGTGAACTCCTGGTGGTAAACTGCCGGCACCTGGCAGTGGTCAAGTGCAAAGGACCAGCAGCGAGGAGCATTCTGACTTCTTTTGGTGGGTCCACTTTGCTCATTCCAATCACCAACGGGAGGAAAGAAAAGATGATTTATATTATCAGTGAATTCAAAAGAAAGAACAAAAAGCAAGCTCAGCCTGGAGCTCCTGGCGCTCCTTTAAATCTGTCTGCCTGGGGCGCCTGGGTGGCACAGTCGGTTAAGCGTCCGACTTCAGCCAGGTCACGATCTCGCGGTCCGTGAGTTCGAGCCCCGTGTCAGGCTCTGGGCTGATGGCTCAGAGCCTGGAGCCTGTTTCCGATTCTGTGTCTCCCTCTCTCTCTGCCCCTCCCCCGTTCATGCTCTGTCTCTCTGTCCCAAAAATAAATAAACGTTGAAAAAAAAATTTAAAATAAAATAAAATAAAATAAAATAAAATAAATCTGTCTGCCTGCAGAAAAAGTGTTTGATGTGTTTTGGTTTGCTTTCTGGTCTCAGCCTTGTCATACGGTTACACAGGCAGTATCTGCTCCTCAAGAAGAGGTCTATGTATCCCCAGCTCTTCCTCTGACTGGGCAAGTGTGTTAATTCTGGATGGAGTAGTAGGAAACCCATTGTGGCTGCCTCTTTTGGCCACACATTCCAATCCGGGCTCCATCAGTAATACAGTTGACATTTTTTCTCCCTAATATTCTGACTTCTGTGATTTATCTCTCAGTTGGCTCTGAATCCAAAGGGGAAAAAAATAAAAGAGTATGAGTTTTATCAATCTAGAATTCCTAGTACCAGTGACTTAACAAGTTAGGTTTCCTTTTCTTTATTTTCTGCTGTCATTGAAATTTGTTCTACTTCCCGTGTAACATACATTAGTCAGCCTGCCTCCTATGCAGTGCTTATCAAACAAGAGTTAGAAAAATATTTTTCTTTTTCCTTGTGTAATCACATCCTACCATACACTCTGTGTCCTAAACGCAGCCCCATTTAACTTCACTTACATTTCGATATCTGCATTTCCTGTCCTCTACATGAGAACCTTGTTTACCTTTTTTGCTTAAAAAAATTATATATATAATATATGTATTTACAATAATATATATTATATATATAATATACATATATATATATAAATATTTTTTGAGAGAGAGAGAGAACATGAGCAGGGGCAGAGGAGGGTTAGAGAAAGAAGGAGAGAGAGAATCTCAAGCAGGCTCTGTGCTGTCAGTACAGAGCTCCAGGCGGGCCTGGATCCCAGGAACTGTGAGATCATGACCTGAGCTGAAATCAAGAGTCAGGCGCTCATGGAACTGAGGCCCGCAGATGAGGTGATCCCTTTATCTCTTTTGAGGAAAGACTGATTACTAGCCAAGAGCCAATAGGAAGATTCTACTCCTAAGAAAAAAGAGACATCTTTTTTAAGAGAGTCATGTAAGATGCTCAGGGAATTTAACTGTTCATTACCAAGTGAGTGCCCTACCTACACCATGTGTCTCTCCCTCTCTCTCTCTCTCTCTCTCAATCCCTCTCTCAAAAAATAAAACTTACAAGAAGTTATGACATATATTAGAATATCAATAGTGTTAAGGGATTCTGCAATAAATTTAATTTAATTCTGTGTAATCTAGCATTTTCCAAATATTCTTTATAGTGGGAGATTTCATTTGTGTGCTTGTTTATTTCACCTAAAACATTAGCGTCTCCTACTTCTGGGATTTTCTCCATTGTCCCTAGCCTTGCTCCATTCTCTATAAGAATAATGATGACCGGATTCATTAGACATTTATTGGTTATTTTGTTTTAATTTAGCAGCCTTCCTCACTCTATTGTAAATACCATAAGAGCAGAACTTATCTGTTAAGTTTTGTTTCATCACCAATATTTAAAAACTTCCAGGGGCACATGGGTGGTGCAGTTGGTTAAGCGTCCGACTTCACCCAGGTCACGATCTCGCGGTCCGTGAGTTCGAGCCCCGTGTCAGGCTCTGGGCTGATGGCTTGGAGCCTGGAGCCTGTTTCCGATTCTGTGTCTCCCTCTCTCTCTGCCCCTCCCCCGTTCATGCTCTGTCTCTCTCTGTCCCAAAAATAAATAAAAACGTTGAAAAAATAAATAAATAAAAATAAAAACTTCCAGAATCCGTTCCAAAGAGTGTTTCATTGAGCTTTAATTACCTAATGCTTCTCTGTCTTCCTTATTTTTATGTTCTAAACTCAGGATTTTCTCTCTGATTAAGAGTATTTAGGGGGCGCCTGGGTGGCTCAGTTGGTTAAGCGTCCAACTCTTGGTCTTGGCTCAGGTCATGATCTCACAGTTTGTGGGTTAAAGCCCTGCGTCAGGCTCTGTGCTGACAGTGCAGAGCCTGCTTAGGATTTCTCTCTCCCTGTCTCTGCTTCTTCCCTACTTGCTCTCCCTCTCTCTCAAAAAATAAAAATAAACATAAAAAAAATTTTTAAAAGGGTATTTAAACCGCATGTCAGCACTTGTCAAAGCTATCTGATAGAAAAAACTCATGTTCTATTTTATTTTCTATCCCTCCTCTTCTACTCATATGCAAAGGTCTACAATTATCATAAGTCCGTATAATAAAATCTATACTAATAAGTTGGAAGTTTCCTATTACATCGCTTGTACTAGGGAAATTATTAAAAATTCCTTTTTGGTCATATTTTTTGGCCAAATTTCTTACTGATAATATTTCAAAGTTGAAAGAAACTGCTTTTGGTTTTGGGTCTTTTCCCCCGCTTTTTTCTTTGCCAGTACCATTTTACCAAGTTCCAGCAGAAACTTCAACCTTTCTATGTCATGAAACTTGCCAAATTTTCATCCAGTCTAAAAAAAAAAAAAATAACAATTTTCCAAATAAGATTAACTTGGATTTTTTAACGTATTGAGTAGTAGTTTTTAAACAAGGGTGGAATGACCAAGCCACCTGGACATGTTATGAAGTCTGGCTCTATCCAAACTTGTCCCCTCTTGGTTTCTTTCTACACGCAATATGCTGCCAGGAATTTAAATGGTTTTCAGCTGGGCAGTGAACAACACTTCTTTACTGTAAAACATCTCACTGCATATCTGAGCACAGTTCATTCTCTTGAACTGTGAACACCACTTCTTGGTTGAGACTTTGAGGGGCGCCTGGGTGGCGCAGTCGGTTGAGCGTCCGACTTCAGCCAGGTCACGATCTCGCGGTCCGTGAGTTCGAGCCCCGCGTCGGGCTCTGGGCTGATGGCTCGGAGCCTGGAGCGTGTTTCCGATTCTGTGTCTCCCTCTCTCTCTGCCCCTGCCCCGTTCATGCTCTGTCTCTCTCTGTCCCAAAAATAAATAAACGTTGAAAAAAAAAAAAAAGACTTTGGTATTGTTCTGTAGAATTACAGTTACCGTTTCTCCAGAAAACCCTATGTTCGCGCTTCTCATAAAGCTTTGGTTTGCATTTCTGCCTGGGAAAAAAAATACAAATCTTGCTAGGTTTTCCTCTCTATGTATTGAATGATGACCCCTTTAAAGATTTGGCTTTTCACAGGAGCGTGGAAATAGAGATACCTTGTGCGTTGTTGTCAAAGCAAACACCATACAACATTTAAGGCAGGTAACAAGGCCTTCCTTTCTAGCATTTTCTACAGACTTGTTTTGGCACATAAATACATTTTCTATGGTTTTGTCCATTATAGATTCCAAAATTTCAAGTCATGGCAGGATAACTTGGATCTAGAGAAGGAATGTATTTGGTATGTCGCTTGCTTCATGGAAATTTGGTTCACCTCATTTGGATAGATTTTGTTTTATTGTGAGAAACATCTTCCATTATAGATTTTGTCTAATTTACAAAATAAATAGAAAGGAAAGAAACAAAGAGTCCGATATTTTCTTCTACTCAGAAAAGAAAGTTGGCTAGCTTTCATTTATCTCCTTCCTAGAAGTCCCATTTTTTAAATGATTTTTTTCTGAGAAAGTTTGTGTGCTCTGATGAAAGATGAATCAGTTTGATTTTAAAGTATTAAAGCCTTGATATATTGTTTGCAAGACACTTACTCATAGTGCTCCTTGAAATGAAAGTTTGGCAAGAGTAAAGGTTAATACCAGAGTAACTCTTTCAATTACTCTCTCAGAAATCTGCCTCTAAAATGCTTTTAGATTACTCATTTCAGAAATACACTCTGAATCACATTGATAGAAGAGGTCCCTTCTGCCTTTTGTCTGACTTCTGTTCCCATGCTCTCAGTAACTGTTCAGATCCTTGAGATCATATAATTCAGTCTTTTCTTTGTGTAATGCATTCTTGTTTTATATTGTGTGACAGAAGGAAAAAAAAAACAGAAGAGTCAGTATAAATTGAAGAACTGTAATTCATTCAATGTGGGAGAAAGCAGTCCCGATTACCAGAGAATGCTGACAATGTATTTGTAGACATAATAAATTCTAAACCTTAATGCACAGTGTATTCATCAGCTCATGTTGACATAACAAAATACCACAGACTGAGTAACTTAAATAACAGAAAATTATTTATCACACTTCTGGAGGCTGGAAGTCCAAGATCAAGGTGCTTGCAAGGTAAGTTTCATTCTGAGGCCTCTGCTCTTGGCTTAAGACAGGTGCCATCTTGCTGTAGGATCACATGACCTCTTCTTGTCTGTTTGGAGGGAGAAAACCAGCTCTCTGGTGCCTCTTACCCAAGGATACTACTCCTATCAGACAAGGGCACTGACCTCATGACCTCAATTAACATTAATTACCTCCCAAAGTCCCCATCTCCGTATACTATCACCCAGGAAGTTAGCACATCAACATATGAGTATTTGAGGGACACAAACCTTCAGTCCATAACACACAGTATCAACATCTTAATAATTTTTTATGTCAAAGATGAAGACTCTTACTTCTTGTGAATTATGAGTGTGGTGAAGGTATGCGCCAGTTGGATCCCCTGGGAAACAGACACTGAAATGGAGTTAAAAGTCCACACAATTTATTAGGGGATAATATCAGTGAAGAGATAAAAGGAGGGAGAAGGAGAACTGGGCAGGGAAATCCTTCAAACCAAGGTGCATATCTGACACATGAGAAAGGATTAAGTAAGAAAAATAGTGCAGCTAGACTAGCGGACTGCAATCTAGATGTGACATGATCGTTCCAATGGGAGCTCCAGTGCAACGATTGTCTGTCAGAGGAGTCCTGCAGTGGGCAGAAACAGTCAGTCTTTGGTGTATTTACCATTGTCACTTACCAGGTCAGGCGATCCAAAAAGAGCGTGACGTCTTTTCAAAAGCAAAGGAAGATCTTGAAGGTACTGAGGCCGCAGGCTGTCAGCTAAGGGCACTACCTTGATGAGACTCAGGTGGTGCATCTCCATCCATGGTTGTCACAGACTCACTCTTGTGCCATGGGGGTTGACTTCTACAAACATTTAAAGGAGCAGTTCCTCCAGATTCTAGTAGGCTTTTCTTGTTGGAAACAAAATGTAGAAGAATGAGATTTGTAAGATAATTTCAGCCTCAGCTGCTACAAATTTTTTTTAGTGTCATAACTGGTGCTCATCACCCACCTACATTATCCATTTAAAATTTGTTGGCCTAGGGGCACCTGGGTAGCTCAGCTACACATCCGACTTCGGCTTAGGTCATGAGCTCACCGTTTGTGGGTTCGAGCCCCAAGCTGGGTTCTGTGTTGACAGCTCAGAGCCTGGAGCTTGCTTTGGGTTCTGTGTCTCCCTCTCTCTCTCTGCCCCTCCCCCGCTCATACTCTCTCAAAAATGAATAAATATTTTAAAAATTGGGATAAGAAAATAAAATTCAATTAAACAAAATTAAATTAAAAAGATTAAATTTGTTGGCCTAACCTATCACCTTTATGGAGTTCACTGTCTTACTTGGTGATAAGACTCAAATTCTCCCTCCTGAGAGATCTTAGCCTCTAATAAACATACTTTCCTCAGGCTACTTTTGCTGCACTTGCCCATTTATAGTCATAGCTGGGTAATGGAGTAATAAGAGACCCCCCAGTGGATGACCTGAGTACCACACATTTTCCTTCCTGACCTCAATGAGTAACCGCAGCCTTACCACTTCTGGCTCGTCAGGGCCAATTTTCCCTCCCAAGAGAGGCTCCTCCTCTTGTCTGGTTCAGTGAACACAAGGAGGACAAAGTGTTCAATTGTCAACACTAGTTGGCAGTTCAATATAATCCTTGCTATGTCCTCTGGTAAGTGTGCATATCCTATAGACACCAGGCTCTCTAATCATGAAAAGCCCACGTTTGCAAACACGGGAATGACAGCGAGCAAGGCTACTCCCACGCCTGATCATTAGTTACCAGTTTCTTGTGTTCTTCCTATTGGGAATACATCTGGTACATAGGTCTCTGATTTAGTGTTTACACTAAATGCTAGAGAATAGCACCTCACCTTTTTTTTAAAAAAAAATTAATATTTATTTATTTTTGAGAGAGGGAGAGACAGAGCATGAGCAGGAGAAGGACAGAAGGAGAGGGAGACACAGAATCTGAAGCCGGCTCCAGGCTCCGAGCTGTCAGCACAGAGCCTGATGCGAAGCTTGAACCCATGAACCGCAAGATCATGACCTGAGCCAAAGTTGGACGCCAACCGCCTGAGCCACCCAGGTGCCCCAGAGTAGCACCTCATCGTTAGAGACTATTGGCTCCAAGCCTGTGCCTCTGTTGTGCCTTTAGGCCATTCCAAGTTCTATCAAGCCAGTGTATCTAGATGGAGCATTATGGGACAGAACAAGGGATCACATTGTCATGGGCCCACACCCATCAATCCTTTGTTGTAAAGGGTGTTTTTTGGACCGATACCATTTTGTGTACAAATTCATATTTGTCAATTAAGCACTCCATTATCTTGGATGCTGGTGCTGGCTGAGGGTTTATGGGCGGTAAAGACAAACCTCTACTTGGAACAATTGTCTACATTTCTGCAGCCAGCTTAATGGCCCTTCAAAGCGAGAAGGATCTCAATGTGACTGATTGTGCTCCACAGGAAATAGTTTCATAATAGTGGTTTGGAGTTGGTCTATGTTGCTGAGATTTTAGAGATTCAGATGATAACACAACTGGATCGACTATGGCATTTGGGATCTATGCTTTTGGACTCATGTATAGTCTCCATGTGGCCACTCCATTTACATGTGTACCATGTCATTTCTGGAGCTGAGTGAAGACAAAAGCAAAAAAATATCAATTGTCCGTCTTTCATCTTTTTTGTTCTCCAGTGCTTCTTCCACGATGGATGATTTCTTGTCAGAATTAATGAATAATACATATATGTTTCATGTGTGCTCTCTCCTGAGTATCCACACATGTGTTTCTGTTCTAGGCCTCCTTGTCTCTAATCTTCCAGTCCTTTCTGTCTCGGGTCCTTGTGCCACATCATTTGCTGCTGCTCATGAGTAAATGTATATACTCGTCCTGCCTTATTATCATGTCATGGTATAAGATATTTGTGTGTGTGTGTGTGTGTGTGTGTGTGTGCACATGAGTGCTCACTGTCTTGACACAGTTTTGAGCCTTGGTGAGAGGCTGGTTAGTTCCCCTTCTTGAGAAGTCCAATAAGCAGCCCCCCCTCCCCAATTAATTCTCAGTCTGGCTTTCACCCTCAGGACCACTATACACCCTGGCAATTGTCCTAGGGTCAGGTGACTGACAACCAGGGATGGCCCCTATGACCCAGAACCCTCTGGAATTTTTCACATTATCCTATCCTATGCCTGCTTTCCTGGCCTTACCCTAATCTTCGCAGAGAAACCATAATAAGATATTTTTCCCATAGCTACCCCTTGCTCTCCTCCTTATCATAGGTCCTGGTGTTTCCCTTGAGTCCGACATGGCATGCTGTGTTCTCCCCAGGGGACTGTGTGTATAACAATATTGTAAAATTATTTCCAGTTTTCCTCCTTTGATCTGCATCTAGCGTCACCATTTCTCACCCAAGATAATACGGTTAAAACATATGGAGGTATGATAGAAATTGCCACAATATATTATTTTGATCTTTAAGAGTGGCACAAATTTCTGCCACCCCCCTGCAAATCTGAAGACACAATACTGATTTTGATTCTCCATCAAGGTGTAGCTCAGGACAGTTTCAGAGGCTTGGTCTCCCCCACGATCACAATAGCTTTTACTGCACAGGTCAAGGACTCACTATTGGGTATATTTCAACTGCCAAGAGCTTCAACACCAATTATGCATTCAGAACCAGGTGATACAACCAGTGGGTGGGGCATCAAGGACAGTGGTTCCACGAACTGGACTTTGGCTCAAACGTCAATAACTACTTGCCTCGTGTCTGTCCCTGTTTTAATAGAGAGGCCATGATGATTCTTCGAGATCGTGAAGTATGAAAGCTAACTCAAACCCTGTTCCCAGTTGCTCTTGAAACGCTTGGGTGTCCCATATCCCAGTATATCATCCAGTAAACAGCTGCATCTCTCTTTGGAAAAGAACTGAGAGAATCATTTCCCTGTGTAATTATCGTGAATCCTTCCATTCAGGAATCTAGCCACTTCAACCCATGCATCTGTGTCTGGAAATTGACTTCATTCTGGAAACGGAGGAAAGGATTCTGACTCCATTTAGAGTGGCTACCCTTAGCCTCCTGCTCTTCCGATCTTAATTTCTTTTGATTATGTACATTCAGCGGAGCGTGGGCTTTGCATATTGTGCTCTCGGACATGCTGTTTTGTTAACTGTCTTCTCAAGTTTCTGTGTATCAGTCCTGCTTGAATGCCACTCCCTGCTCATTATGGTCATTGTGACCACTCTCGCAGCCTTGGGACATTACGAGTTGCCACTGGCTTCTATTTTTTTGATGTCCCGCTGTCCCCACGGCTATCCATATGTCAGGCCCTATCAGGCTCTCTTGCAGTCACCCCTGACTAGGACTTCTGAGTGATGCTGGTGTCCCTCTCTCATCCCATTCCCAATAGCCTTCATGAGTACTGTGTCTTCTGAGCCTTCCCTTGGAGCATAATTTTCTGGTGGTTTTTTGGACTCACATAATATATCCATTCCAGTATGGCCACTTTCCCGAGGCTTTTGTTGCTTCTTCCATTATCTGTCACAGCAATTCAAGCTTTTCAACTTACCTCCGCAGGGGACAATGCTTTCTCTAGGCTTCTCTGAGACATCCAACCAACAATTTAGATGGCCATCCTACTCATCAATGTTAGATGAGTCTTACACTGGGTAGAAATGACTTGGTCTTAATTCCTCCACCATTGTATATTGTTGGAGGGAAGCTGTTCAGGAAGAGAATGGCCTCAGCTTGAAACTCATGCTGATCCAGCAGGTGATCCAGCTGGAGGCTGTCAGCTATCTGCACTCCTTGTATCTGCACAGCAATTACATTCTTGAAGGGGGATCCAGCTGGCACACCTCCATGGCTGCCTCAAGATGTGAGGACAGGAATATGAACTGCATAAGGAGAAGAGTATTTTAAAATTCAAATTATGAAAATGACTTATTTTGGCGTAGTTTGGGGGACATTAATATTTGAAAATGAAAACATTTACTTATGCTACCCAATGTTAGAGGAGTAATTTGCTTGCTTTGATAGTTTCAAAATTTCTCCTATTTTGCATTCTTCTGAGAGCATGATATTAAACCTAAATAATAAACATTTAATCCATGTGAAATTATTGCAGTTTGTTTAAGCATGTACATATATGTAAGACATTTAAATGCTAATATTGGGGTCATTGATAGAGTTTTACACTAATCGTCCCCAATAAAATATTCCATGAAGTCACTCCCACATCAAATCCACAACATTGGTTAATATAATGCATTGGGATTTGCCTTCATACAATGTTGCCATAAGACCTTCATGCTGTGAAGAATCCTAAGATTATAGACCATAGTGGAGAGAGAGGCCCCACCATCCCAATTGTCCCAGTTGAGTCCACTTCCAGCATGTTGGACAGCTGACCATACATACCTGCATGAGTGAGAACCGATGATTCCAGGTTATTCCAGAAAAAACAGATGAGGCGTTTCACAGAATTGTAGGAAAGAGTACATTTCTTTTGTTTTAAGTACTTTAACTTTTTTTGGCACATTGCTATGCAGCAATAGATAAAGGATACAAGGTCCTTTCAAAAGCATCAGGGAGCCATCCATCAATCATCTTTTCAAAGGTAAAAACTGAAATTTCATAAAGTCACAGATACTATCTGAGGAAAGAATGCCACAACCTATGTTTATCTAAACATAGACTCTAAATTATTCTTAGAAAAAAAACTACTTGTGAATATTAGAATAGGTACATTTTTTACTTCTGATAGAATATAAACTTCTAGGCTATGTTCATTAAAAAAAATTTTTTTAAACATCCTATGGTGGTAAATTCACTGTTTTTAACGTGCCATCTTTAATGAAATTTCAACGAACATATCCATAGTATTCAGTAGAAATTCAATAATGAATAAGGCATATAAATATGGAAAGAATTTATGGGTGTTAAAAACTGTGCTCAGAGAAGATATATCCTTTAATGTGTCTTGATTTTACTGTTATCTTTTATTGTATTTAATTCACTTATTTGTTAAATAACTCATAATTTCCAGTAAGTATGCTCTACATTTAATATATAAAAACATTCCCTAAAGGTAGAAATAGACAGCAATAAAATAATAGTAGGAGACTTTAATACCCCACTTTCATCAACAGAGAGGATCATCCAGGCAGAAAGTCAATAAGGAAACACTGGCCTTAAATGACACATTAGTCAAGATGGACTTAACAAATATGTTCTACTTTCAATTCTTTCAATATTCTTACCAGCAGATATGTAAGCTCACAATTTTAATGCACAGATGCCATAGGAGCCATAAGAGAATGGGTTTCACAAGGAAAAGATGTCAGGATGACATTTAAAGATAAATCGGCTACTCTGTAAAGGAGCTAGAAGAATTGCAGAATTGTGGTAGGAATTGAAAGAATATCATTGAGAAAATATTATGAGATTTCAGGGGAAGTTTCAGTAATGATAATATTTGTCCAAGAATGAATTGTGCTACCGTAAGATGGTTGCATATTCGATGTTCTTATCCCCAGTGGGGCGGTTGGAAGAAGACATCACGATAAGACTAGACGTGGTCTTGATATTAACAATCTCCTCAAGCTTGAGGATATGAAATGAGATAGTGACTATGAAAACAATTTGGAAAATTGTGAAGTACTTAAAACTTGAACATTTGGATTTCCATTATTTCTCTTTATTTCATTAACCATGGATGACTACCCAGACTAGTAAAATTTTATTAACTGCATCTTGACATTTAAATATTCAGAGCTGACTTTCAAGGTGTAAGTTAGCTGGAAAGGCCATATTCCCTGAGTGCTCTGGAAATTTAAGGGTGAAATTGAATCAGTCAATCAATCAATCAATAAAACACCTCATTTATTCAGCTCCACTTTCCCCTACACCAAATGTTAGAGAGATAGCTTTATAAAAGGAAAATATGTCAGTCATTCTCAAACATTACCTTTTAAAGCTGTTAACTGTATTAAAATATTTTAATAAATCTAACAACATGTTCATCAGGCTTTCAAAACAACATGCCTATTGTTCATAGAAAAATGATTTGGTAAATGAAGGTGACAGTCAATATGACTACAGTTTTTAAAAATGGAAGAAGCAGAAATAATCAAAAACGTATTTACTTCCAATGCATTTTGAAAATAAATACATGCTTTCAATTTGCCTATTAGCAACCAGGTTTGGTTGCTAAATATGTCATAACGATTTTAATGTAATTATATTGGCATCTCAAACAAGTACAACCTAAATTTTCTCAGCAACGAATTTGACATATTGGATGACACACGTGAATCATTACATTTGACTTTTATATCGTCTTTGAAGGGACATCATATACTTGGTCATGTTCCCTTAAATACACCTTTGAGATGAATGTTAAATACAAACATAAGTTCAGTTGAATAGTAAAAAATGACACTCTCAGGTATTTCTGCCTTGAGGATTCCGCTGCCACTTGAGAGATTCTGAATACTTTTGTGGCTTTAGGTAGAAAAAAGTTGAGGTAACCTTGATTTAATCTACTTACCTCAGAAAAAAAAAAAAAAGAAAAAAAAAGAAATCCCCAGGTGCCAACAATTATTTCTCAAATTCCCACTAAAATAGAGAGGAGTATAAACTCTGAATGCCCCTCTCCCCCTGGGGAGTGTTGAGCTAGAGCCGTCTGGAACATAGTGGGCTGGTGTGATCCAGTTCTATCACTTTCCATTACAAACTTTGTCAGCCTAGTTCTAAAAATACCCAGGAGGGCAGTTTAACCTTTCTGAAAGCTGCATTGTAGAAAAGTCCACATTAGATAAGATCCAGTGTATCAGTTTTCTCCCTTTCATCCCAACACAGATCAATCGCATCCTAGTCTAAAACTTGTTGGGAATCCAAAAGAATTTAATAGGTCCCATCATCTAATATGTGCCAACCGTTGTATTTCAGCTACATTCTCTGACTTCACTGGGGATTCATACTGGTGTTTGAAATGTTCATTCGTTTATTCTCTTCTGGTTTGAGTTACTAAAAGCCCTAATTGACTTGCAAATATGCTATATGGAGAAATGAAAAATTATTACCTATTAAAATCCCAGACTGAATTTAACAAATAAGACATTGTAGAGAAAGAAGTATGATAAATAACTGTACATACATGAAATAGCATCTAGGAGAGGGAGAGATAGAGCAATTCTCCAAAGATGTTCTGGTACATTTTTTAAATTTTTTAAAATGTTTATTTACTTTTAAGAGAGAGAGAGCATGAGCAAGGGAGGCACAAACAGAGGGAGACACAGAATCTGAAGCAGGCTCCAGTCTTTGAGATGTCAGCACAGAGCCAACACGGGGCTCGAACCCACAAACGGCGAGACCATGACCTGAGCTGAAGTCGGACGCTCAACCGACTGAGCCACCCAGGTGCCCCTGTTCTGGTACATTTTGATTGGAATTTTATTAGTATTACATATTTGCTGTTAATTGTTGGCTGTCTTTATCTTGATGAATGTTTTTTACCCTAAATTATAGTTTGGGTGATATTCATTTTGCAATATCCTGATTTAAATCAATTTAAAATTGTTTGAATTTGCCTGAGTGGAGTTTGAATTTTAATTTTTAACTTTACTTTTCCTTCTTTTTTTCTCATTCTTTTTCTTTGAGTCATTTTTATTTGAGATGTCCTTCTTGTAAGTTGTGATTAGTTAGACTATGTAGGGATGTAAATTCATAGTCTGAGATTTAATATATTTTACTCTATTAATATTTTTGAAGTGTCTGATGAGTTTTCCATAATATGTGGTTTCCCTTTAAGTATTGTTGTTATGTTGCATTCTATATGGAAAATGTGAATATTTTGATTTTTCAATGGTGCAGTAAAGACAGGTGATGAAGTGGTGTTAAATATGTTAGCTATAGAGTTTAATTTGGGTCTATGGCATAATGTAACCTACACTAGAGTTTGCTTTTTTTTATTCATACATATTTAAGTTTGACTTCCACATTTTTAGTGCATGTTAACTGTTAAGGTATAACAACAATCAGTTTTTAGAAATTTGATAATAATCCAGAAAATAAGAAAACATATGTTTGTTTAATTTACGGTAGAAAGCCTACCCAGTGTTTTTTTTCACATATTTTTTCTCCCATCTAGTAGAATAATAATGGTTGTTTAAACTGGCCTCTGGAAACAGAGGAATAGTTATAGCCCCCAAGCCTCTACTATTCGTTATCCATTGTAAGAAATAAGGGTTTATTACCTTGTAAGCATTTTCTCTTAAATGTGATGAGTGGATAACTTAGAAGTTATTTGTATCTATTTATTATGATGAATACCAAAGTTCTAACGCCAGAGATGGCAAACGCTGCTGTCCAATTAAAATAACTACCATTTCAAAGTTTATAAAGAAGTGACCATTCTTCAGAAATTTAAATCTTGTTTTTGAACATATGGAATGTGATGTATTTAAACACGTCTTACCTTTAACATTTCCCAACTCACTTCTGTAGGAAGTCTAGCGTAAGAGTAGTCTCTGATTCTTCCCATTCTACCATCAACATTAAGAATGGCTGCAAGTTATATTTGATTCACACGTAGGGGAAATAGGAACTGTCCTTAAATGAGCAAAACAATGCTGACCAAGTGTGTGAACAAATTCACATAAAAAAGTGTTCAAATAATCTCAACAACAATTAATTCATTTGAAATAATCAGTACGTGTATATTCTGAAGAAGTGTGATGAGACTTAAGGTCTATAGAGCAAATTATTCCTTACAATATGCAATCGATTCACTTTCTATAGGAAAAGGATGGTCTTCTTTCTCTAATCGAAAATTATTAATGCTAACATCCAACACTACTTTTATACCCAGTGATAGTGTTCCAAATAAAACAATTCTAAAATATGTATCATCTAAGAAGTTCAGGCTAATTCCCTTTAAGTGGATAGGAATACAGGTAGGAAATTTAGCCTGAGAAAAATATTATATGCTGAATGGAAATGAAAAAGTCAGAAACAACAATCAAAATATCGTTGGGGACTTCTGAGAAACACAATGTAGTGAAGCTTAGTGTACGATTCCCACTTTCCTGTCTTAGACAACTAAAGTGACCAAAATAATATGGGCATGAGCAGAAGTAAACAAACCAAAACCAAAAAACACTGGCTATGTACCAATAACCAGGGAGAATACTACCCAGAGCCTTAAAAGTAGAGGGACCACCATTGAGTCAAGAACATAGGGCAGTCTGGAAAAGTGAGGACCCATGTTACAGTGAGTTCTGTGAACGTGGGGCGGTGGGGCACGGGGTCACCACAGACCTGGAAGAGCTTATCCGGTACCCTGGTTTCTGGGAGTGCAAATAAATGCAAATAATGAATAGCTCAGGCATTGTCCAGGACACTTAATAAACTCAGCATGGCTTACCCTTTTTGAAACAGACGTGCTCTTGTTTCTAAAGAAAAAAAAAGTCCAGCCACTCCAAATAAAATATTCGTAGGACTGTGGAATTGTCTGTGCAGACTTTCCAGATGCAAGGGCTGGTTTCATTAAAACAGTAATTCAGTTTCTTAACCCGCTGGGTTGTTGAGATGAAACAGATGTCAAGCCCAGCCACACTGTATCTGAAGAAACGGGCAATTTGAAAATAAAAAGCAAGTGCAGAAAGCTAGTTTTTGGTAGAGCTGATGTTGTTTCTTTTAACTGAAAAATTTTCTGCATAAAATATTTTATGCAGATTTAATTTCCTAGTTCCTCAGGATCTCACCCAGGGTGCCTTGACCTTGAACTGAATAATCCATCTATCAAACATGGTGTTACATTGTCTGAGGAGTAGTTTGTTTTTAAAACATCCTTCAGTACAGTTTTATGTGAGCGTGCGTAAGTGGCTTCTAATCCACAGCATAGTAGAAAATAGTGAGACTTTGAAGCAACTCAATCAGCAAAGCACACTCCAGACCTGGCCTCTTAAGCACCTCAAATATCATTATCACAATTTCCATCATACTGGTTGTTAATTAGCAGGAGAGGTGATAGAGAACATTCAGGATGATAAGTGGTATTCAGAATTATGTGGTCTGGTAGAAAGCCCATGCACCAGAGAGGGGAAACCAGCAGCAACTACTTTTGAATTCATATTCCTAATATTGAGTTCTGTTCATTTCTGTGTCCTCTGTCTGCTGACTGATCAATGTTTTGCCGGCATGTTGCTAAGACTCAAACACACGCATGCGCGCACGCACACACACACACACACGCACACACACACACCAGTGGATATCTGAGAAAATAACCTGAAACTTAAAAAGACAAACACAAAACATAGAAGAAGGAGATAAAAAACAGAGTAAATTACAAAAAAAAAAATTGATAGTGGGAACTGAAGCAAATTAGAGGAATCATCTGCCTTGCATTTTTTAATGAATAAAAATTCTAAAATAAGAGATTAAACTACATTTTCTAAAAATATTGAAGCGCAGAATGTGCTAGCAGCATAAAAGTAAGCACATTGTCCCTGTTGTTTCTTTCAAATCTCTTTACCGCTGGTAACAAACCCCAACCCCATGGCCTTAGGTTGTAAAACCCACCCATCTTCAACCACAGTGATTGGTCCAGAGACGATCATATCAGTAAAGCAAGGGCTACAAAAAGCCTTCCTTGGATTTGTTCTTGCAGAAACTGGCAGCAAAATGCCTGCTTTCATTTCTTGGATGCCTCAGGCTCCATGGACCTGAGCCTAAAACTATCTGTAGCTGTGGATTCAATCTTGCCTGAGCAGCTGGCCTGAGAGAATCAAGCCAACACAGAGAAACACACACGGAAAAAGAGAAAGTCTCAACAATATTCAAGTTTTATGAACCTCCGAGCTAGTTCCACCTTTCATAATTCAACGGCAGAAACCAGTGTAAATCCCAACGTTCTTTGAATTAGTGTGTGGGGCTTCTGTCCATCAGGAACTTCACTAATACAAGCAGGAAGAAGGAACGTTGCCAATGACAACCATAAAGTGGGGAATCCTTCATGAAACGATGAATCAGGGGGCTCGGAATCAGGGTCCCTCCCTCACAAGCTGAGATGGTGTTAGAGGGCAAAGTGGGTCTCCCAAAAATTCATATGTTAAAGGCTTACCCCCCCCATACCTCAGAATATGAACTTTTTGGAAATGAGGTCATTGCAGATGAAATATGAATTTAAGATGAGCTCATTAGGGTGGACCCTAATCCTATATGAGTCCTGTCTGTATAAGAAGGGGAAATTTGGACACATACACACACACACACACACACACACACGTGCACATACACACACACACACACAGATGATAAGAGACATGGAGAAGATGACCATCTACAAACCAGAGAAAGAAACTTGGCACAGAAACTTCCTCACAGCCCTCAAAAGGAGCTAACCCTGCTGACACCTTGATTTTAGGCCTCTAGCCTCCAGAGCTGTGAAACATTACATTTCTGTTGTTTAAGCCACAGTTTGTAGTATTCTGTTATGGCAACCCTGGCACCAAATATAGATGGTAACAATCCAAGTCCTGAGGCAGTAACCGGTCATTAAAATACCGCTATGATATCCTGGTACTTGGACATTATAGAGGCTGAGTCTATTTAGCTGACTAGGAAAAAAATGATAGGAGATTGAAAAGGATTGCTCACTTCTTTCTGTTTTGAGTAAAAAAAAAATGCTGCAAGTTAGAAACAAGTAAAAATAAAATGTGCCCTGTCTAGAAAGAAAAAAGATAAAGCAAGGAAGATCGATGGCATTGTTGAGGCAGAACATTTCTGTCTGTAATATGCCCAGCCAAGGAGGAATGGCAGGTACTCTGGCCAGTTATTAATGACACCAGCATCCACACATACTGGGAAGGTTCTGACTCGAAGTTGTTGATTTTAGAGGCTTTCCAGTACTGTTTGTTAGTCGTTGAAGTTGACATGCAGTCATTTAATATTTTAAGGATCTTGGATTATGAGAGAAACAACTTGGGATACTTCCACAGCTAAACCAATTTCCAGTCCCTCACCCCCTCAGTCAGGTGGGAGAGGCCAAAACTTGTCAGCTTTCATAGGTAGAGTTCCTTGAGCCAAGGTAAGGAATCAGGTTTTGTGATTGGTGCCCTTCATATCAAAAATCTTACCTGGGATAAATCTTGATTGCTAATTTCAGATATCCAAATAATAAAGAAGTTCAAGTGAAGACAACAGAGGTCCGGGGCATTGTAAGTGATTCCCAGATCCTCAGTGATTCCCAGATCCTCCCCTTCTATGTCAGATATGTACTCTTCAAATGAAATCTCTTGTAAGCTGTGTGGGTTGTTGCCTCACAACCCGAGAACATGCATGTTATAAAAAGTTATTTTAGGGTCCTTAGGAGGCTCAGTCAGTTAAGCAACCAACTATTGATTTCATCTCAGGTCTTGATCTCACGGTTCATGGAATCAAGCCCTGCATCAGGCTCTGTGCTGACAGTGCAAAGCTGCTTGGGATTTTCTCTCTCTCCCTCTCTGTCTCTGCCCCTCCCTTGCTCACGCACATGCTCTCAAGCTCTCTTTCTCAAAATGAATAAACATTTAAATAAATAAATAAATAAATAAATAATTGTATATCCAGATAATTACCCGTCTTATGTGGCAGTTTTGTGAAGCCATGCACCTGAAATCCAGAGATCCTGGCATAGTTTCGTACACCCACACCGACACCTAAACCAAGAGCACTCGCTGCTCCACAGATAAGGAAACTCCCACGACAAATGTCTCCGGACTATATACCAAAAGACAAATGTTTCCAAAGGGATTAAAACCGGGTTATCTGCTTTCTTTCCCTCAGTGTGGGCATCCCACAGATTAGAGCCCACTTGGTCCAAATTGAAAGGCTCTGCGTTTCAACTCTTTTCTACCAGTAATTATTATTCAATCAAATGATAATATTGACATGGTTAAAGTATTATGAAAGTCATTCAAAACATAAATTTAAGAGTTTGATTTAAGAAATTCAAATAGACATTTGCAGTGTGAGCTTTGCTGTCA
The DNA here is from genome assembly GCF_016509475.1 of Prionailurus bengalensis. Taxonomy (NCBI): domain Eukaryota; kingdom Metazoa; phylum Chordata; class Mammalia; order Carnivora; family Felidae; genus Prionailurus; species Prionailurus bengalensis. Next base: position 225,870,948 of record NC_057343.1, read on the forward strand.
CTATATTGAGTTGCCATGTGTCACCGTAGTAAAGCCTAAAGAAGATACTCCTATGTCCAGGCTCTTGTCAATGACTTACACACAAATACTTCTTCTTGTTTGGATTTACTAAAATAAACTGGGCATTATTTGCCCCTAGTGATACTGAGAAAACTAATGGTGAGTGTCCCAATGAAGGATCATTTGGATGTAATTAATGAAATTTGTTCAGACTAACTTAGTAAGAGCATTTTATTCTGAGAAACACAAGGACATTAATTACAAACAAGATTCTTCAGGTTTAGAACGGAATACAAAAGCAGCATTCAAATCATAGAGTATCTTTATCTCATAGTCACCACTTGGCTTTTTCTCTGCCTTTTAGTTTCATTTTCTCCTCCTTAGGACCAACATATTTTTTGCCATGCATATAGTAGAAAATGTGTGTCTCACTCATTTTGGGTTCAAATGTCTTGGTTCAAGAAATCAACAAAGACCAACTTAAGTTGCAAATTCCCAAACAAGAGATTTATTTATTTATTTATTTATTTATTTATTTATTTATTTATTTACTGCTTTGGGAGGGGGGGTTTCTTGGTTTATTTTGTTTTGTTTTGGTCAATGTTTATCTCTCATCCAATTGGTCAGGTAAGTAGCCACATAGTAAAAACCAACCTTCCTGGAACCATCCATAGGAACTAAGAGAAAGAGTGTTTAAATCTGCAAAACTTGAATGCTACTGATTTATTTCAAAGTGCATTGTGAAGAAGACTTTCTAGAGAAATTTGCCAACAGAGAGCTAGATATTGAAATTGTGGACAAACTCAGGACTTTCTGTGTAAACCACCTTGTTCAGGATATCTTAAAGAAAATAGAGTTTGCAATGATACTATCCTAAAAGAAACAATTTTTTTAAAGTATCCTGCAGATATTTACTTAAATTGTTATATATTTTTTTCTCTTGAACAAATCCAAAAGTCCATGGAATTAATCTAATTAAATACTTAAAGGATAATGCCCATTGCATACTAAATTTCTTTTTCTTAGATTTTAATGTATATTTTTTCACTCTTAATCAGAGGTAATAAAGTCAAATGTTTCTGGGGACCAAGAATGCAGGATAGGTGACTGAATCAGTCTGCTGTAACAAAACTGGGAGTGGCAAATCTTCGGTCAATTGAATGATCTCTGGCTAAGCAAAGAACATGGATAGAACAGATGAAACCCCTATTCCCCAAGTTCATTCTGTTTGCTCTGAAGAGTGATATTTAAGTTGCATTTCCAACTAAGTCCATTAAAATATATTTTGTCTATATATTCAATTAAATGTGAGGGAGAGGTAGAAATATAACCAAGATGGAACAAAGTAAAAGTCCAACATCAACATTCTGAAACAAAACAGATGCATGAAGAGAAAATGTTGGCATCTTATGTATCCTAGGCATCTATCATTCAAATAAAGAGAGAACGGAAAGAAGGAAGGAAGGAAGGAAGGAAGGAAGGAAGGAAGGAAGGGAGGAAGGAAGGAAGGGAGGAAGGAAGGAAGGGAGGAAGGAAGGAGAGAAGGAAGGAAGGGGTAAAGGAAGGTCAAAGAACTCATGGAAACAGGCAATAGATGACAGAATGTGGTTACCAGGGCCTACGTGGGTAGAGAAATGGGGATGCTGGTCAAAGGTAAAAGCCTTCAGTTGAAAGATGTATAAACTCTAAGGATCTAAAAATACATCATGGAGATGACAGTTAGTAACACTGTGTTGTGTCCTTGAAATTTGCTAAGAGAATAGACCTTAAGCATTCTCACCACACTCATACACACAAAAAAGGTAACCATAGGTGATGGATATGTTAATTAACCTCATTGTGGTGATCATTCACAAAGTATATCTAAGTCAAATCATCACATATTACACATTAAATATATACAATTTTATTTGTCAATTACACCCTGAAAAATAATATATCAGCATAACAGGAAAGCATTCTTTTATATATAGAGATAGAACTGCCGAATAGTGAATATGACAAACAACTAAACTATTTACCTCAATATAATGGAATGGAATTGGGAAGCGGAATGTAAAGATACAGAGGAAGTCTGTATTTTTTGAAGGAAACGTACATGCTAAGTGTCATATTTGATGGAGAGGGTGTGGGCACTCAGTTCCTCTGTGCTTCAATTTTTCTGGAAGTTGAAATATTTAATAATTTATAAAAGAAATGAAAAAAATATATAAAAGGTATACAATATGTATGACATGATAGATTTCAATATATTTATTATCATATTATTTATACAGTTTCCACTGCACTTTTGCCTGTTATCCTTATTTAAAAAAATTTTTAATGTTTATATATTTTTGAGAAGAGAGGGGGAAGGAGGGGCAGAAAGAGAGGGAGCCACAGAATCCAAAGCAGGCTTCAGCCTCTGAGCTGTCAGCACAGAGCCCGATGTGGGGCTTGAACTCAAGAGTGAGATCAAGACCTGAGCTGAAGTCGACATTTAACCGATTGAGCCAGCCAAGTGCCCCAATATTAGTCGTACTTCGAATTGAAGCTCAGGGAAAACAATTTAAGACCAAATGAATCTCAGTCAACTAATCCTCCGACCTTCTTCCAGTCCTCTTAAAACTGCTTATTTCAGATGGTTACCAACTTGATATGGATTCTACATCATCTTTCTCCCTTTCTGAAGAAATCCCTTATAGTCATACATAGTTCTAGATAGATGGGAAAAGAGGGTTCAAATATATTCACGCGCAATTGATATTTAAGTGCTCAGAATTGCCAGGTACTGTGTTCAGTGATAGAACATTGCATGTGTTTTTTTTTTTTTTAATTTTTTTTTTCAATGTTTATTTATTTTTGGGACAGAGAGAGACAGAGCATGAACGGGGGAGGTGCAGAGAGAGAGGGAGACACAGAATCGGAAACAGGCTCCAAGCCATCAGCCCAGAGCCTGACGCGGGGCTCGAACTCACGGACCGCGAGATCGTGACCTGGCTGAAGTCGGACGCTTAACCGACTGCGCCACCCAGGCGCCCCACATTGCATGTGTTTTTAAAAGCCAGTGAGAGATAATATCAAAGACAAACACCCAAATATCAATATGTAGTGTTTTCCATAGTAAATCATTTACTATTACTGGTGGGCCTATTTCATCTACATAGACTACAGGAGCAATATTGAAAATAAATTCTGATTAGACACTTGCAGATAACATAGGAGAGGTCAGAAAAAAAATATCAGAAGCAATTATGTAATCATACATATTTTTTAAATACATGGTGATAGGACGTCAAACAGAAAGTTAAAGCTATACAAATAACATATATGTGTATATATATCATGCTCACAGAGACTAAACCCAATTCTGCTAATTTGAAATCTTGTGTTGAATGATTAACTAAGAAGACCTCCCATTGGCATTCAAGTGGCCCACCGATGAGAATTGATAATCGGAAATCTAACCGTGATAGGGCACCTCCATGGTTCAGTCATTAAGCCTCCAACTTCGGCTCAGTCATGATCTCAGGGTTTGTGAGTTCCAGCCCTGTACTGGGCTCTCTGCTGTCAGTGTGGCGCCTGCTTCAGATCCTCTGTCCCCCTCTCTCTCTGCCCCTCCCTTGCTTGTGCTCTCTGTTTCTCTCAAAAATAAATAAACATGAAAGAAAGAAAGAAAGAAAGAAAGAAAGAAAGAAAGAAGAAAGAAAGAAAGAAAGAAAGAAAGAAAGAAAGAAAGAAAGAAATCCAACCATGGTATAGATGAGACCTTTATAGTAACGAGAACTTTCAGTGACCTCTAAGACAATTTCCCACAATCATCTTTTCTCTATTTAAATGCAGTTGCTCCATATTGAGATGTCAGTTGCCCAACTCATTAAGCGCACTGCAAACTGCTAATAAGTTCCTTTTTAATTAATGTGTCTCAGCATCAGAAGATAAAGAGTTCAAGAGCAGCATTCCCAGAGGAAATTGTCTGATCATGATATTTAGCACCAAATCCCACATTTATTACCAGAATGAATAAAAAAGTGTGTATTCTAAAAAAATACAATTTAACCCATTATTATTATTGTAGGTTTCATAAGTTTTCTCCCTTGAAATGACCTAATCCACGTAATTTATTGTTTCCAAATTCTAATTAAAGAAGCCACCCTGTATTTTGTCACTTTGACTCACCTAAGCATTACAATTAGTGTCTGAAAAAAAAACACAAGGAAACTTTACATCATTTTAATATTTAGAAACAATAATTTTAATAATAACTACAACATACATAATATTCATAATAGGTGCTAACTCTTATTAAAACTTTTTATCAACAAATGAACTGATTGCTTTACATTTTGACTGATTCAATCCTTATACAAATCCTGTTAATTAAAGGTAATTATTATTTGTTTTTTATAGGTAGAGAAATAGACTTGCTCTAAGTGACACTGCTCTCAAATGTGGTACTAAAATTAAAACACAGACTGTGTCTTCCAGAGCTGTGCTTTTTTCTTCCTTACTATTTTTTCCAGTCCATTAGCATTTTATCAAACTGAAGTCTGAAGCTATAGGATGTACTTATCGGTAATGGCTACATTTCATGGTAGGTGGATGGTGGTGACTTGGGCTTATTTTCTACATGCAAATTACTTTATGGTTGCAGGAGAAACCATAAATATACAGGGAGGAGGTTAAACAGTACCTTGACCAGAGGACCAAAATAAATGTCTTCAAAAAGGTACATACACATTGTGGCTTCTTAATGTCTTACCATGAAAATGACACTATGACCTATTTGGAGTATTTTGGTTGAGGAAGGAAGACCTATTGAATAAAATAAAGAGAAATTACTAACAAACTCAAACTGAGACATTTTATGTAAAAAGAAGATGGGCTTATTATTTTTAAAAAATAACCTCAAAAGAGACCAAGAAATATTAATGAACTATTTCCAATTAAAGGAGATTAAAGAGAATTGATAACTAAAGGCAATACCTGATTTTAGACTTGATATTATAAGGGAAGAGAATATTACTATGATGGATAGCATTTGTCGATGACCAAATCGGAATATGAACGGCCAATTAGGTCAAACCAAGAGACAGTGTAACTAAAATTAGTCACGTGGGTGTTCCATGCCTAAATTATTGACGCCCAGTGAAAATACTCCACATCAGGGTTGAGTCAGCTTACCTTGTTGCCAATACTTCGTACATGTTTTTACACATTGTTGCCAGGAGAATGAAGTCCTGTCTGACTTCACTGACTTCACTGGGAGAGAACGACTGGACAACTGTGCCTGGGCTTTCCTGAACTCCATCCCACATGCCTTTTTCCTTTGCTGATTTAATTTGTATCTGTTTGCCATACAAAACGCTAACTGTGAGAATAACAGCTTTTCTCAGTTCTGTTAGTCCTTCTGGTGAATTCTTAAACCAGAGTGATCCTGCGGTTCGCCAAAACACTTAGAAAATAGACACTAACATGTTTGGCTATAAAAAAGGCATAATATCCATAAATTATGTTCAAAACTATTCACAAATAAACACATGGATGTTTATATATGCATATAATGCATTTATGTATATTTTCGTGAAAATTATACTTATATGTATATATGTTTGAATCAATGCACGTAGAGAAAAAGAGAATGATAAAGATTATCTCTTACGTTTTCCCTTCAAATTTTAAAGTTTTATTTAATGTACCTACTTATGACCTATTTTGAAACCACTGAAGAGTGTACAAATGTTCCAATTTTTTTCTCATCCTTTCCAAGACTTGTCCTTTTTTTTTCTTTTTATTTTTTTTGACAGTAGCTTCCTTAATAGGTGTGAAACAGTATTTAATTAGAGATATTAAATATGTTTCCCTAATTATTAATAGTGTTGAACATCTTAACATGTGCTTCCTGCTCATTCATACACCTTATTTATATATCTTTTTTTTTTTTTTGCCCATTCTTGAAACAGATGATTTTACTGTCATTCAGTTTTAAGAGTATTCTATATATTCTGGATGTTAGTCCTTTATCAGATATATGATATGCAAATATATTTCTCATTCCGTGGGCTGCCTTTTCACTGTGTTGGTAGTATCCTTTGGTGCACAGAAGTTTGTAATTTTCATGAAGTTCAACTTGCCTATTTTTTTTTCTTTTGTTGCCTCTGACATTGCTGTCATATATAATAAATCGGTGTCAAATCAATATTGTGAATACCTCTGTTTTCTGTTAAGGATCTTATACTTTTTAAATATTTATTTATTTATTTTGAGAGACAGAGAGAGAGAGAGAGAGAGAGAGCACACACGAGCTGGGAAGGGGCAAAGAAGGAAGGAGAGAATCCCAAGCAGGCTTCATGCTGTCAGCACAGAGCCCATGGGGCTTGAATTCATGAACTGTGAGCCCATGACCTGTGCCTAAATCAAGAGTTGCACATTTAACTAACTGAACCACCCAGAAGCCCCAAGATTTTATAGTTTTATTAATTACTTTACGGTCTTTGATCTAATAAATTAACTCTTATATGTGGTGCTCAGTAAGTGTCCCACTTCATTCTTTTACATGTGGATATCCTGTTTTCCCAGCACCATTGACTGAAGAGACTATTGTGTCTCCATTGATTTATCTTGGCACCCTTGTTAAAAAACCATTTGACCAGATATGTGAGTTTTCTACATATTAGATCAGATGATCTATGATCAGAGATAATTTTATTTCTTCCACTTTGATTCAGATACCTTTTCGTTCTTTCTCTTCCTTAATTTCTCTTCTCCTATATTGTTTCTGCTGTTATTGGCTTTGATGTTTGTTTGGTTTGCTTTACCTTGGCTGGTTTATACAACCAAGGTGTCTGTGAATGAACATATCCTCCAGTATCCTTTCATTGTTGTAGTATCCTTGATCCTCTTGCAATGACACCCGGTATCATCAATTAGTAGTTGAGCTGGTTTGAGCTTGTCAACTCAACTGCACATTTCTCGTCTACCATTCTGTCAGTTTCGCTTATTTCTGGTTCTATTTTTCCTTAAGATATGAATTATGATAAGCTCAGTTGAGATGCTTTTTTTCTTGGTTTGCCAATTGATCTCTTTTAAAGCTACTAAAAAAAGAAGTTAAACTGTGCTTTAATAGATCATAGATATAGCATCTATTATGTCCTGTTTGACTTTTAGGATTATTAATGCCTAAAATTAATATATTAGTAGTATCTCATAGTAGCTTAAATATGGGCTATACACTTAAAATATTGTTGCCATAGGTGCGCCTGGGTGGTTTGGTCAGTTAAGCATCTTACTCTTGATTTCAGCTTAGGTCAAGATATCACAGTTGGTGAGTTTGAGCCCTGCATTGAGCTCTGCACTGGCATTATGGAGTCTGCTTAGGATTCTCTCTCTCTCTCTCTCTCTCTCTCTCTCTCTCTCTCTCTCTCCCTCTCTCTCTGCCTTTTCCCTACTCTCTCTCTCCTCTCTCTCTCAAATTAAAGACATTTAAAAAATATATTTTTGCCATAGTAAATTAATTTTTACATTCCTAAAAGAAGTAAATATTATAATAACTAGTCTAGAATAACCACAAAGAAAAGAAAAAAAAAAAAAACAACAGAAGGAGCCTGGAAACTTGCATTAGATTCTTCTTTAAGTTATATTTATTTTCCATATAAAATGTTCCTTGGTTTTTGATCCATCCATTTATTGAGCAAATATTTGTTGAGCATCTTTCAGGCATGACACTCTAAATATTGGAGGTAGCATGTCAAACAATGCAATAAGATCACGTTTCACATGTGTGCTTTCTGTTAGTTGATGGGGCAACCAAAAATCAATTAAACATGGAAATATGACTTGCAGTCCAAATTCTGTAAATACAATTTAAAAAGTGAATGAAATAACATCAACAGAGGTCATCATCATTAATTTAGAAAAGCCATAATACATCCAAGTGGCATCTCTGTGAGGAATCCAGTGAGCTCTAACCTGACTGGAGTCAAATGTCACATCATGCAAAGATGCAGAAAATGACTTCAGCGGTTGAGCCAGCAAGTACAAGGGTCCTGAGGTAGGAATATGCTTCATACTGTCAAGGAACTAAAAGAAAAATGTAACTTAAGTGTTGTTAAAGTGGAGGAGCGTGTTACTAATTGAAAATAGAGTAGTAAGGGGCACCTGGGTGGCTCAGTCGATTGAGCGTCTCACTTCGGCTCAGGTCATGATCTCGCGGTCCCTGAGTTCGAGCCCCGCATCGGGCTCTGTGCTGAGAGATCAGAGCCTGGAGCCTGCTTGGGATTCTGTGTCTCCCTCTCTCTACCCCTCCCCTACTCATTCTCTCTCTCTCTCTCTCTCTCTCTCTCTCTCTCTCTCTCAAAAATAAATAAACTTAAAAAAAGAGAAAATAGAGTACTAAAAATTAAGTGAAATTAAAATTCTGATAAACCAAAATCCTTAATATTCTGAAAGCCATTTTTAAGGTTTATTTATTTATTTTGAGAGAGAGAGAGAGAGCAGGGGAGGGGCATAAAGAGAGGGAGAAAGAGAATCCTAAGCAGGCTAGGCTCCATGCTGTCAGCATAGAGCCCAATGCTGGGCTTGAACTCACAAACCATGAGATCATGATATGAGTCAAAACCAAGAGTCAAATGCTTGACTGACTGAGCCACCCCCTGAAAGCCACTTTTAAAGAAATAAAAATCATTCAAAGGAATTTTTCAGGGTGGGATCTGATGTGGTTTTCAATTTAATAAAGTTATTCTGGTCTGTAGATAGGAAATAGTATATTAAAAGGCAAGAAACAGGGGAAATTTTGATGGATGAATGTAATAATTGTGGTGAGATATCTTTGATAGTTCAGATGAGGGAGAAAGCAAAGAAGCTGATTGGTCAATAAAATAAATAAAATAGGCCAAATAAACATTTCCCTGCTATCTTCTACAATAAGTAGCAATTTTGCAACCATTAACCACACATTTTCTGATGACCATCAGAAAATCTGGCATATAATGGAAAATTATTGATTTAGACCTAGCCTTAAAATTATGAACAAATATGTCACATCATTTCATTGTTTTTGTGCATACTTAAAAGCTAATGAAATGTTCTAAATGTAATTAAAATTGTTGTATAGACTTTTGATTTATAATTTCTATAAATATGCATCTTTCTGCAAAGTGTGTAAAGAATTATGACATTCAAATATTTGAAAGTTATGTGTGTTTAAAAGAGGTATTTATCTATTCTTACTATGATGACCGTGGAGCCAATATTGTATAGTGAGAAGATGGGGAAAACGTGCTGTTACAAAACTGCTTTTCAATAAAAAAAGCTCTTAGTCTCAAATATGCTAGTTTTCCTGTCCCCACCCCTTTCCCCCTGAATTAGTTGAACAAATGACATAAGTGCCTGTCCATATGAGCTTCCTCTTTTGATATTGTCAGTTGAGGGACATATTGGACATCGGTTTTGAGAAGACAGTACTAATGTTCCTCAAATGACATATTATTAAAAAAAAAAGAAAAGGTCTTAAACTAGGGGATTTCAAATAGGTTCTTGAAGGACATATGAGACTAAATCTGTGTAGAATTAATGTACCGCCTGAGGCCAGGATCATTTTAATCTCTTTCCCAAGTTCTTAATCCCTTAAATTTGAAACATCGTGTCTTTCAAAAGTTATGATGTCCATTTATATTCCAGATTTTACCAGATATTCACATTTCACTATCATTTTCATGAAACAAGTTTAAGAAGTCTCTGTGATAAAAAGTAACAGAAATGTTTTAAGATATCCCTGAGTTCTTTGAAAATTATCTTCTATTTATTTTTAGAACTGACACCACTATTCAGATAGGTATTCAAAGAACAGCAGAGTCTGGGTAAATTGTGACATTACCAATTTGTCAAGGGAAGTACTATAAACTGTTCTTAAAAATGAGTTGGCATCATATGATCAATGGAACCCTCAAAATACTTGATTTTATCATTAAAAACTTTTGGCTAATAAAATGCTCACATGAATGAAATAAATGATGCCAGTTTGTGGTAGATAGTGTTCATTGTCAAGAAATAATGAGTAGGATTCAAACGCGATGTGTTGTGAACATTTTTCCTGCACAGGAAAGCAAAATAGAATGGAACATTATATTGAAGATTAAAAGACTGTAGCTATTGTAACGAACCTGAAAGATAGTGTAAGGTAGTATTGAATTGTAAATTAACCATTTCAATGTGTAGTAGTGAATAAAAGTAAAATGGCAGGTTTGAAAGCCGAAAAGTAGAGGATTATTTCACGATTTTTAGGCGTGTCCAAGAATGGAATAATACTAAATAAAACTTAATCTTTGAAAGATGCCTATATAGAGGGTTTATTTGTGCATATGTGTGTATAAAATCATGAATTGCTATCTGTAACTGCTGTGATTCTCCCTCTAAAACGTTGCGTAATATGCTCCCCTTTTCTAAATTATTACCATTAATCCTTCCTGTTATTTCAATGCATTATTTCCTCCATTTGGTGTAGATAGACACCACAATCTGGATACAGATATTTTCTACTTCTATAATTCAACCTTTTTCTCCACTAGTCTTTTTTTCTACTCTCATGTCCGTTATGCATGATTCACCTAACTATTCTCCAGTCCATTTATGTCCATGAGTCACTTGTACCTTCCCTTTAGGCTTCCATTCTTTTTTACATTTGAATGAGAATCCTTCTAAATGGCATTCTAGAGTCATAATTCTAAAACTAAACTAAGAGAACTACCTCCGAAACATCCTGGACAGAGGAGTATGTCTCTATATTTAAAGCCCTTCAGAATATTCTCCCCAATTTCTTGCTAACTTATACAGGCATTTATATTATTTCCATTCCATACAGATTAGACAAAATATCAAAAAATTACAAGCATATTGGCACAATGGATCCACATTTATATCATAAATGCATTTAGTTCTTAAATAGATGTATATTTTTGCATAGCTTTCCCCAAACTGGATTCTTGATAAAAATTTATAAGGCTAACAGCTGTTTTATAATGCTGTTCTAAAAGTCAAAGACAGGCCGGTGAAGTAACAAAAGGTATGGCTCTAGCCTACCTGAAATTAATTTGAATTCAAAAATATAACATTTCAAAGTGTAACTCATAAAATTAGACTTACGGGAAATTACAAAATATACTTGATAAGAAAAAAAAGTTTGAACTCTAAGATCTTTCTATATAACTCAAATAATTAGAATATTTTAGACAATAAAGTATCAATGGGCTTTCAATGGTCTTCAAAGACAACTTAGATCTCTGGGCAACCTAATGTATGGTCAAATGTATGAACATTCCTATTGGGGAACTAATATTTATTGAGCAAAACAAGAAAAAATGGAATCTATCTTTTTGTTAAATTGTTCCATATGATGTAAAAGTTTAATCCTCTTCTCTACATATAGGGATAAAAAAAAAGTCTCATCAAGGAGCTACACTTACGAACTTGGGTAATGCTAATTCCTAAGGAGTATAATCTATTACCACTGGTTTCTAGCTACATCCTGATGATACACCGAGAAACCAAGAATATGCATATCATAGGTTATACTTCTTTAGAATCAGTACTACCGATTTCATACATGTAGATCTTTACACACACACACACACACACACACACACACACACGAGTTGGGGAGGGGCAGAGACACGGGGGGGAGAGAGAATCCCAAGCAGAGATCCCATCTTGAGATCATGACCTGAACCTGTATCAAGAGTCTGACACCCTCCAAAAAATTTCCCATTTTAAAGACCTACACGAGAAATTTCTTTCAGATCTCAGTAACAGTGGCAAATTTTTTTTTTGTCTTCCATTGTTCCTTTTTTAGAAAATTAACACACTTTAAGCTTATATCTTATCCTTTGCATTTTTACCGGGAAGCTCGAGGCCAAATATGTTACTCTTGCTACTTCTTAATGGCATGCATTATTTTTAAATTTTTTTTTCAACGTTTATTTATTTTTTGGGGGACAGAGAGAGACAGAGCATGAATGGGGCAGGGGCAAAGAGAGAGGGAGACACAGAATTGGAAACAGGCTCCAGGCTCTGAGCCATCAGCCCAGAGCCCGACGCCGGGCTCGAACTCACGGACCGCGAGATCGTGACCTGGCTGAAGTCGGACGCCTAACCGACTGCGCCACCCAGGCGCCCCAATGGCATGCATTATTTACACGAACTTTATTCACCTATTTTTCTCTTCACCTATTTTTCTACTGTTATTATTCCCATGTTCAATTTTCTCTTGCTATATCTTGTGTGGTATAGATCACTGTAAGAAAACCATTTTGTTTTTATATTTTTTGGTTTGACCCTTCATTATATAGGTTGGAAAAATATTAACTAAATAAAATTTTCAAAAATGTGTTGGGCATATTTAGATTTCTGTGTACTTACACTTAGATTTTAGCTATAAAATTTTCTTTTTTTAGCAATTCACCAGGGCGGACACATTTCCTTCATCATGTTGAAGCTGGGATGTATAGAAGCTCAAACAGTAGCAGAAAATCTGCTGTTACTTGAGAGCACTTATTTTAAGCCAGGCATTATGTCTAACTTTATAAACACCCTGAGAGTAAGTATTATTTTCAATATGATAATACTAAAGACTAAATGACCCAAGGTCACAAACTTGGTAAATTTCAGAACCAAAATTCTCATCTGATGTTCTCTGATTGAAAGAAGTCAAAGAGTCAGCTTCAAATTCTGGCTTTTCTTTGAAGAGCCCAGGAGGAACAGTGCAGACTCCAGGTTTCGTCACTTACGTACTGTTAAAATTGTTATTTATAAGTGTGTTGTAAATAAAAAGGTGACAAAACAGATGGAACACCAGTATTATGTAATATCGTCTTTTATTTTTTTCTACACAAAGTGGTCAAGCAATCAGTATGTCAAAATATAGTCATTTGACTCAAACCGATCTCAAAAATGCATAATTTAGAAAATTCCAGGAAATTTATCAACAATTACATTTGCAAACTCCTCTACACACTCACACTTGAAGGAGTATTTATCTGGAACAGACTTATAATTGGTTAAAATCATTAACTTTTGTTCACTCATTTCACATTTGAATTTCAAATTAGAGAATAATTGTGATGAGCGTATCCAACAAGTTATTTAGAAAGTTCTTACCATTTAATTACTTCCTGGTGGTCTCCCATTAGATTCTCAATAAAATTATTGACAGTTTTCTAAGGAAAATCTGTTTTCCTCCTTTTATGAAGTTGCGATTTTATCAGCGAGTCTCTAATGAGTGACATTGGGGGTATGGAAAGTTTCACTTAATGCTTGGAGTAGCATCGAGCGTATATTGGGTGACCATTTGAGAAGGTCTGGTTGACAGCAGGGCAGGTGGTCTCTTGTCCACTATCTCGCTGCTACAGTGATTCAGTTGGTCCTTTAGACCAACGGCTTCATGCTTCTGCTATATGCAGCCCGGGGAGCTCGTGAAATATTGCTCCTAAATGTCACATTTTTTGCAGTAATAAGGTAAAAAGTGAACTGAACAAAATCATTCATTAGCTTGTTTACCATGAGTTGTGTTCTGTGCAAAGGTCTAAGGAAAAGAAACAACAGCTTCCGGCCTAAAAGTCAAAAGAAAAAAAAAATAACTCATTTAGTGTTTTGTATGTCAGCTTGCTTTCAGTTTTGTCTAGTGAATGTGAAGACAGGGAATTCAATTTTAATAAAGGATATATCCATTACTCTTTACGAGATCATTGGGAAGTATTTACTATCCATTAAAAAGCTAAATCCCACTCAGTTTAAGGTTGTCCCTCGACTGCTTCCAAATTGTTATTTTTTCTTTTTTGCCAAGCCCAAATCTAATAATTGTGATCATACACAATATTCTCTTCTCTCATACTTCTTGGCAATACAATTCAGTTCCCCAATTAAATTACCTGTGGCATCTAATACTTTTACTGTCATTTTTTATGGATATATATTTTTAGAATCACCACATTACTTTGTCCTTTGCTACAATTAGATGAGAAACTATATAATTAAGTCACAGGTAAGGACATCATAGTACATATTTAAAGACACAGAATTGTGTGATTGCTTTTTTGCACTCCCAAGTTAGTCAGTTAAATATGTACTCTAGTTTATTCATGTGCCAAATTAAATAATTTAACTATGGAAAGACAATGCCACTATTTTGATGTGACATTTATGGGGAAAGAAACTAAAGATGACCAAACACTGATGTTCTTACTTGAAGGCTGATTGAAGTGTCTATTTCGATAGGAGTTGCTGTTATTTACTTCAATATAAACATCACTTATCAGTTCTAATACTTTTTGTCAGAGTCAAGCACTCCTCAGTCAATGTCTCCTTATTAGTTGTTAGTAAGAAATATACTTACTTATATAAGCATGCAAGAAATTTTACATCTTACAGTCATGAAAGTAATATATTCCTTATTGTGTACATAATATAAAAATATATGTACTATAAACGTAAATACAATCACTAACAATAAGAAAAAAAATTCTCCCTGGTTAAAAACAAGAAAGGGGACATCCTTTTATTTGGGCATTTACTTTGGAAAACTGTAATTAGAATGTATTTCTCTACTTCTTCGGAATATATGTCAGCCATTTTATTAAATAAATAAGGCTTTTACCAGTTTTACAACCCAGGACTGTTTCCTCGAGGATTTGGAAGCCATGACTTTTGAAATGTCATCAACAGGAAGATAGTGTCCCCATTTCCCAGTTTCTGTGGGAACTAGAACTGTTCCACTGCGACCTGATAAAAAGATAAGAGAAGGTAACTTTTTCTTTGGAAAAAGTCAATTAGCTAACACAAATGGCCATTCTAATTGCCAGGTGAAGGTAAGAGGCACTATGTGCGACAGATGATGTCAAGTTTTCTTTGCGGAAGACTAGTTGTCATATCCTGAGAATTTGTCTACAATGGGTTGCATTTGCTTGGCTATAGAAACAGTGACGGACATCTTGTTGAGACTTTGCAATCTTGCCAGCAGATTGCCTGTGAGTGGACTTCACATCCTGCTGTAAAGCTTACTCGATACCGAAGCTGTTTTCGTTCCCTTCTACCTCTGGGAAGAAGTTTTCTGAGTTGGCAGCAAATTTTGCTTTAAATTATATTTTCCAACAATACTCAATATAATTTTATATTTTCAAGCTTATCCCTGGTTGAGATATTTAAACAACAGGGGCAATATGCATTTAAATTATTTTTTGCTGAAACAGGAATTTGTAGCTCTTAGAAAATTGAAAATCTCTGTAATTTTCAAATTAATACATAATTTACATCATTATTATATTTATTTTTATTGTTTCTCTCCCCCCACTAGAATGTAAACTTTATGGGTCCAGATATTTTTGTGTTTTTTTCTCATTAATGTATCTTAAGCCTCTGGTACATAAATTGTGCTCAGTAAATGTTTATGATATAAAAATTTTAATAACACATGCTCAATAAATCTTACTTGAATTTGGATATCAATTAAATTGTAATTGATTTTAAGTTGTTATCTATTTCTACTGATTTCTTTTTAGATTTATCTATTTACTTTTATTGAATATGACCTCAGTGAATATTGTTTAATTGGAAGGACATCAAGAGCCGCCCAAACAGCGTCATAGCAAGGTTTCTAAAAAAAAAACTTGCGTAACGTTGTTTGGACAACTTCACAGTCCTATCTACTGCACCACATGTCACACTCCATTTTTTAACCAGCTATGTTGGAAATGTCAGTCTTAGGGTGTACCAAGGCCTTCACCATGACTTTCCTTTGGAATTGTTACATTCTTACACTAGCATTCAGAGATGCTAAATCAAGAATTAGTGTAGAGCATCTACACTAGAGTAGAGGAATAGGCCTCATGGAAATATTTAAGGAAAATGTGAGTGCTAGGTTTTGGAGACAGTAGATGGGAGTGAGTATTTTCAGACTACAGGACAGCACCAGAACAGACTGGAGGCAAGAGAATTTTAAATGGTTTCCTTGACCAGCCCATATCCGCCGTAAAAGCCAATTTCAGTGCTGAATGCTCCAGATGGGCTTTGGTTAATGCACAATAGACTATAGCCTGCTTATCATTCAATACTACAAGTGCATTAATCAAGCCCAAGTTTATTTTTGTTTTTTCACAAGCACGCACTTCTTTTGGTAAAAAGCAGTCAAGATGCAGACGACTGACTCCAATAGATATTTTCAACAAGATTTACTGTTAAACCAGGATTCTCTTAATCTGGCTTTGTGTAATTGAGCCTTTGAATATTTAAAAAAAGCTTATATTTTTTTTCCCTATTTAAATCTAATTACTGGAAACAATCCTCTTATTTTGCTTGTAAATGTATTTTGGTTCTGTTAACCAAATCTTAGCCCTTCCTTTGAGATGTGTATCCACAAGCTGAACTAGATATGCCTTCCATATCATAAAACTTCAATCATAAAATTCTCAAAGGTAGGAATGGATGAAGCGAAGGGTAGAGAGTAGGTATCGTGCTCTTACAGACCTGCTGTGTGATGACTGTACCAGGTTCTTAGCTGTGTGCTCTACTTTGATTAGTTCCTTTAATTTACACAACACTGTGAGTGAATAATAATAATAAATAGCCCAATAAAGTTAAATAGTTTACTTGAGAACCATTTATGTGGTAACTGATTGAGGAAGGATTAAACCAGTTTCAAAACCAAAACACATTCTCTTGCCTCCTCCCCTCTCCTCCCCTCCCTTCCCCTCCCCTTGCCTCCCCTCCCTTCCTTTTCCCTTCCCTTCCCTTCCCTTCCCTTCCCTTCCCTTCCCTTCCCTTCCCTTCCATTTCAGTCTAATTTTGGTTGTGTGGAATTATTTATTTTTATTTCCTTTCACATTAGTTTTAAGAAAAACAATCAGATTCAACTTGACATTTGCAGATAACAATATTAAAACTACAGATGTTTTGATCAAATGTAGACATCTTGGTTTTGGTTTTTGGCTTTTTTACTCTTTATTCAAGTAATCTCTACATCCAATGTGGGCCTTGAACTCACGAGGCCAAGATCAAGAGTAGCATGCTCTTCCAGCTGCTTCTTCTAGCCAGATGCCCCTAAACATCTTAATAACTGAAAGCAAACTAGTACATTCGAATTGTCCTTTCAATTACGCCATGCTGCCTGTCATTGTCCTAGAATTTTGCTGCAGAAGGTAACAAGCTTAGGTAAGTAAGGTATTGATAATATAATCTTGTTGCCCAGAAAAATTTTGTAGTGATTTCTCCCAGATTAAAAAGACAGAAAATTTTGAAAATCATTGCATTTTTTTGTTGTTGTTATTTTTGTTTGGTTTCATTTGTCTTGTTTTGTCTAAGTGTGGCTTATAAATCAATGATCCTGAAGACAAACTCATTTAAAGTAAAAAAAAAAAAAAAAGAAGAAGAAGAAGAAGAAGAAGAAAGAAAGAAAAAAAAAGTCCCCTGCCACTATTTTCTCCTCTTATCTGTAAATGTAAATGTATCTGAGCTAGTGGTGCCCTGGTGGTTCAATCGGGAAGTGTCTGCCTCTTGCTTTCAGCTCAGGTCATGATCTCATGGTTCATGGGTTTGAGCCCCACAGTGGACTCTGTGCTGACAGCACAGAACCTGCTTGGGATTTTCTCTCTCCCTCTCAAAATAGACATAAATACACTTAAAAAAAAATGTACTTCAGCTAAATTCGTGCTTGATCTACTTTCTATATTTGAATTACATTGATCTCCCTTTGAAGTTCATTTTGTTTAAGGGGAGAGAAACCTCTAGATTAGATCTGTTCTATGTGTCTTCTGTTAACATTGAGCCATCTGCCCCAAGCACTGGATATATTCTTTACTTCTTTTATTGCTCTAAATAGGCATCACAAATTAACTGACATCTAAAAACTCTACATTAAAAATAGAATAAGTATCTATACAGTAAAAGATTAATTAATTAAGCTTTCCTTTGATATTCCCAGCGAAATAAATATCTAAATTAATTGAGCTATAAGACTGGGCACATTATCTTTATTCTGCATAGCTCAATTGTGCATTGTTTTTGGGGTGTAAATCTAAAATAGAAGTAGGGACTCCTGGGTGGCTCAGTCAGTTAAGCGTCCGACTTAGGCTCAGGTCATGATCTCATGGTTCCTGGGTTCAAGCCCCCCACCAGGCTCTGTGCCTACAGGTCAGAGCCTGGAGCCTGCTTTGGATTCTATGTCTCTTTCTCTTTCTGCCCCTCCCCCGTTTATGCTCTGTGTCTCTCTGTCTCAAAAATAAATAAACATTAAAAAAATTAAACAGGGGCGCCTGGGTGGCGCAGTCGGTTGAGCGTCCGACTTCAGCCAGGTCACGATCTCACGGTCCGTGAGTTCGAGCCCCGCGTCAGGCTCTGGGCTGATGGCTCAGAGCCTGGAGCCTGTTTCCGATTCTGTGTCTCCCTCTCTCTCTGCCCCTCCCCTGCTCATGCTCTGTCTCTCTCTGTCCCAAAAATAAATAAAAAAAAAAGTTGAAAAAAAAAAATTTAAAAAAAAAAAAAAAAAAAAAAAATTAAACAATATTCAACACTCTATAGAAGGAAAGGTAATATTGTACCGTTGTTTGATTAAGCATATTTGAACATTGATGTGACATCATAGTTTTGTATCCGTTGCTCATTGTGCTTTCTTTTTTTTTTTTTAATGTTTTTATTTATTTTTGAGACAGAGAGAGAGCATGAGCAGGGGAGGGGCAGAGAGAGAGGGAGACACAGAATCCGAAGCAGGCTCCAGGCTCTGAGCTGTCAGCACAGAGCCTGTCACGGGGCTCGAACTCACCGACTGTGAGATCATGACCTGAGCTGAAGTCGGATGCTCAACCGACTGAGCCACCCAGGCGCCCCTCATTGTGCTTTCTTAACTGTGCTCCACCAAAGTGTTTCAAAGCACAGTCATGCCTGCTTCTCCAGAGTTCTCCAGCTATATAAACTGGGAGAAAAACTGAGTCACAATCCTTGAGATGGAAAAAAGTGTGAACGTAAATATTCATATCCAAAATGCAATAAAATTCAGTGAATGAAACTGATGCTAGACATTACCTGTCTCTCTGAAACCTCCCCAAATAAATTTTCCATTGCAAAAAATATATATAAGACGGGAATTTTTCAACCATTGTTATACTAGTACAGCAACATTTTTTAAAGCACACAGTTATCAGCACTAGTAACAAGGAAGATTTTAAAGCAATTTATTTGCTCAGCAGAAGATAATGATAAAGAGTTAAATGTATTAAATAGATACAGATAGATAATTCAACTTATTGAAACGAGCATACAGTAACTGACTACTCCTTCTCTCTGTTTCTTATTTTTCTAAAACTTCCCAAGTTATTTGGTTGTCTCAGACTGTCTCAAATGTGTAGCAGGTAGCAAATCACGTAACTTCTAAGCGCTACCCCCGCCATCTTTCCTATAGAACACCTGTTCAGCACTGACCACTTGCCCAAAGGTTTCTATCCCATCGGAATAATCTCAGAAATCAGACGGACCCTTGTCAACGCAAGATAGACCCAGAGTTTTGTTACTTTTGATACCAAAACAGTTACAAATCTCATTTTACTGACATACTGAAGGAAGCAATGCAAATTTCTTTTATTTGGACCCAATTGCCTTTTGGCCCAGGAACAATAAAAGATTATATGTGAAAAAATTGTTTTAAAAAGTAATTTTGTAAGGCGTCAGCTGTGGCTTACTGAAAAAGCAGACCTATTCAAGGTCTTCTTTCAAAGCACTGTTGGCCTTTGTTCTAACAGCCCAAAATGAGACATGAGAGGTCGATGCCTCTTCTGGCCGGCTGTCATATCGTCCCTGACCCAGGCAGTAAGTGCAGTGATTTTGGTCAGCTTTCTGCTTTTTGCAGTACTAAAAGGCTGTTATTCAAAATTTTCCCTGGCCACTAACCTGTCTATCAGTCCAGCTGGGTGAAGGTCAGCTCTCCAATCTCTATAAAGTATATATTATTTTTATTGTTCGGCCTGGGAGCTTGTGACATTTTCTCTTTGTCCTTGGTATTCTCTAGCTGAGGCAGGGTACTGTTTTTTCCTACCAAGCTGTCTGGGACTCCATGACCCTTTTCAATTTCCTGAGTCTTAATTCAGGGAAATGTATTACTATTAACTGTTTTCTTATCACCTTATCTCCTCTGATCTTCTGTTCTTTTCATTTTCTGAACTCCTATTGTTCACGAGAGAATTTTCCTGATCTGGGAACACAACAGATACACAAACCTAGGGGACTGTATGCCATGTGAATGGCTTCCGTGGAATTGAGTTGAGTGGCCCTGCTTAATGGGACCTCTGGATTCTTACCTGTTCTCTTCTGATTTCCAAGTCTGTGTACCTTTGCTTGGAATTTTGGGGGTATTTCTCTCATTTGATTGTCCAGATCACCAATTCAGGTTTTAACATTGACCGTCCTTTCTTCTTTCATCCATGAAAATGGATTTTCATGAATTACTCTTGTTACTGTTGTTGTCATGTGTATTCAAATTATCTGTCCTTTCTCCATTTGTATTTCTCCAAGAGCACTCTGCATTTCTACTTGTTCTTTAGATGCTGGATGTAGAGTATGTGTTAGTGTGCTCTCATTGGCCTAAGCCACTCACAGGCCCTCAGATCCAGGTTTTGGTCCATTGTAAATAGCATAATGCCTACAAGTAACTGACCGTGCCATGGTCTCTGTTCCTATGGACCTCTTTATTTTATAGATGGTAGATTAAGTTAATTATTTTTCTTTCCCACAAAATCGAAGATGCTGTTATAGATTTTCACTTAACTATTTTACATTTTTAATAAAAGCAAATCATCATAAAATTACTGATAGGAAAATCTGTTACAGGATCATAAAATCCGTATATTCCTAAACGTGATTAGTGTGTTGTTTTCAATGTCTGTGTGCAAATTAATATCACATGTTATCATTGAGAGATTGTTTCAATACAATAGATATTATCCACAGAGGTACCTTGTCTTAGATAGAGTACCTTAGCTCTACGAGATTTTTTTTTTCCTCGAATATGAATTCCTGACTATTAAGTTTGGGACAATTAAGACATCTGCCGAGAAAACGGTGATGTAACTAGTATTTTTTTTTGTTTCTAAATATACTTATTTTTCAAATATTACCTTATAAAACATTCATATTTATTTTAATGTCATTTGCAAGTCATTTAACTTTTGACTTGATGTGTCAAAAGTATAATCTCAGAATATCGTCACCTATATTAACCTTAATGATTTTGTGTTGCTTAGAAAGACAGTTATAATTAGATGTCATGATTCGTCTAATAACTTGAAAGAGGCATTGCAATCCAATCAGTGTATAAATTTCTCTCCTTAGCTAAGCTTAGACTGACTTAAAGGTCCCCCCCCCCACTATTTTTGGAAAACAATTTCTATCACAAAAGAACGAGAATCGGTTTACCCCAGGCAAAGTCAGCACCTGAAGAACAAATTGGATTTGGTTTATGCTTATTTTTCTATGACAGATACACCAAGTAGGAAGCTTGAAGTAGACCTTTGGTCTTTTCCTTCCACAGAACAATGAGTATTAGATTTATAGCCCCACCCATGCACCCACAGCCGAAAACCACAGCACAGAAACATCATGATCCTCCATTAAAAATTAAATTGAACAAGTTTTGTGTGTTTCATAAACATCGAAATGCAACAATATTGGACTCTGTTTTAAAGAAGGGATGTGTTGTCCCTATGCTATTTGGAATTTAATTCTATACCTTTAAAATCTTCAGAAGAAGATTCGTCAGGTATTTATGTGCGTGTGCCCACTTTTACATAAAAGAGTCATTTATTTCTAAAGTAAAATGAAATGAAGTTTTCAAACAGAAATATATTTTTAAAGTCAAGCTGTTATTCTAAAAATCATTATTTTTGCAAAAAATATAAAACATATACATCTCTTGCCATCACAATTTCAGGGAATTTACAGACAGACACATATATAAGCATTGGGAACTCTGGAATGAAGGTACCAATGATGCCAAAGTGGGAAACCAGTAAAGGTACAAAACGTGTCAAAAGTGGGGCACCTGGGTGGCTCAGTGGGTTAAGCGTCTGACTTTGGCTCAGGTCATGATCTCATGGTTCATGAGTTTGAGCCCCACATCGGACTCTGTGCTGACAGCTCTGAACCTGGAACCTGCTTCTGATTCTGTGTCTCCCTCTCTCTCTGCACACACCTCTCTCTCTCTCACTCTCTCTCTCTCAAAAATAAATACACATTAAAAATTTTTAAAGAAAAATTGTCAATAGCTAATTGATTGAGTTTCACTGGAAACAATTTGCATTCTATCAACACTGATTTGGTTCCTATCAGTTTTAGAAACTGAAAAATATCCCAAAGGCAAGAAAAGGCTAGAGTTCTCACAGAATCAAATAACCCAAAAAGACATGCTCCACAATGCTTTGATTTCCACTGGAGAAATTCAGTACTCTTTTGGTCTATTTCAAAGTTTCCACAACTTTTCCCATCAATGCTCTTCTTCAACATTATTTATCGAACAGCTTCTTTGAGTTTAAAACATTTTGAATAGACCCTTCAGTGTTTTCTTTCTCCAATTAAGTTCATTAACTGCTTCTTGAGTTAATAACTGTTCTTTCACAACAAAAACAAAAACAAAAAAACAAACCAACAAAAAATACCTAAACTCAACGAAAAGAAAAATAACATCCTACCCATTATTGTAATACTGAATAAAAGTTAAGATTTTTAGTATTTAATTTTTATTCATCATCATTTCTATATCACCCTACCTCTTTTTCTGACTAATCTGAGTACATATCCAGGACACTTAAATTTTCAAGATCAGCTTCCTATCATTTTCTCTCCTCTAGTGCCTCCAGAGTAGAAAATCATGCTTTACCTAGTCCCCTAAATTCTCCCCAATTATCAATTCATTCTCAAAGTTCTATTAGTTTTGCCCTCAAAATATTTTCACAGAGCCACTAAGCTACATCCTCCCCAAGTGACATTTCTTCTGCTTTGGATTATGTCTCCTCTTCGTGAGATTCTTCCTCATCATTTCTCCCAAAACAGCAAAGCTATTTCTTTGTAATATATTGCTAACCTCACTACTCTCTTATTCGCGCGTTACATCATTTTCCATTATTTTTAGAAGCGATGAAGTCTTAACCAACAAAGTATTATTTAAGCCCTGTCTTCTTCTATGTATTCATCACCTATGTCACCGCTACCTGTGACCCAGATACTGACTTTCAGTGACTTAAACATGCCAGGTTGATTCCCACCTCTTGCTGTCTGGAGACTTCGATTTTAGTCTTCCCTAAAACCTCTAGGTCTCCCCTTCTCTGAGTTAGTGGAGCTCCTATGCATCTTTCACATTTCACAGCGAGAATTGTTTGCAGGCAAATTTTCCTACATGTGCCGGGATGGAGAATGTCTTTTTGCTTCATCTCTGTTCTTTCTCTGTGTCTCTGTCTCTGTCGCTGTCATCTCTCTCTTGCTCTATCATCTATGTATATAAAATATTACATATCTTGGTGGGTGGTACAAGCAAATTAGTCAATTGTCATATATTAAGCCTCTTTTTTTCTAATTGTTCTCTTCTATTTCATTCTCTTGTTTTGGCTTGAGGATCTGGCTGATTTCTTTAATTTTATTTTTCTGTTCTGTTGGATTTCAGCAATTGTATTTTAATCGCTGTGAGTCTTTCACAATTTCTTACTTCACCCTTAAGGGAAGGGCAAAGTCGTAATCCCTCTGAGTATAATAATTAGAATCTTTTGAATATTTTATTGTCATCTCTTTTGCTGTGTCTGTTTCTTATATTTTCTCTAATATTAGACATTTTAGAAAAAAATAAAAACAAAAACGCGGGGTCTCTTTTTTTCCGTCCATTCATATTGATCTTTCTATTTTTTGCTGTCAGTTCTCCTATTATGCCTGACAATATTCTTTCCCGTTCTTGTTTGGAAACAAAAGACTAGGCATTCAGGCTGCTTTCCTAAGCTCATTATAAGAAAATTTCCCTTCAAACCTCAGATCAGGAAGTCTAATAGACCTTTCTTTAGAATAAATTGTTGGGGAGCCAGTTTCCCCAATTCCAACGCATGACATTTATTCTTGTTAACCAATATTCCAGGAGATCGTTTCAGTTTATTCAGAGATGAGCTAGCTCTTTGTTTTTCCTAGAGTTAAGTGCTGACTGAGAGCCTGAGGAATCACATGGCCAATGACTGGATCAAATATAAAAATAAAACCCTGACTCACAACTTCTACAGCAACCAGCTTGGGAAGTCAAACCACTAGTTTTGCAATAATTGGCCCCAAACAGCCAGGACTTGGTCAGCAAAGGCCGGCTTCCTTAATTTTTGTCCCTGATTTCAGTTTAGGACCTAACCCGAGAAAGCCAGATATGTTCCCCCACCAATCACGTGGGATGCCTCTCTTCTTGTTAGCCCACCTTCCACGTCCCCATGTCAGCAGCTTCTAATTATGACGTACCTGATGTGACATGCCTGACAGTTCTTCCCTCCCCCCCCCCCCAATAATAAAACTTTCCCAATTCTCTGCCTGCCTTTGATCCACTGCCAAGATAAGGGATGATGGCTGACTCCCTGTGGTAGTAAGTTCTGAGTAAATAGCCTCTGTTATTCTCTCTTAGGAGGTCTTCATTCATTTTCTTAGCTAACAGACATATTCAAGTAAGAATACGGAATGTAGGCAATTGTGGCTTTGGAGGCAAATAATATACCGTTTGGAATAAAGATTTTCAATGCATCCTCCTAAGAAGCCACATCTCACCTTCTGTACGTCCTTTGCATTGTGGGACAGGTTGCTTCTCTAGGGTTCTTGACAAGCGGTCTTTCTTCACGTTCCGGAAGCATATTCCACTCTGTGACCCCTGTTTCTCATTCTTTTCCTCTCATTTCACTCTGTTCCTTTCTTTCAGAGACAATCTAGATGGCAATGTCTCTCTGTTACATTCATAGTTATGGGCTTATTTATGCACTTCTATGTTCTATTTCATCTAACTTCTCTTAAAACAACAATCTGTACGCAGTTCTAAAAATGGGCTAATAGATAGATATTCATGTAAAATTGGACAAATTTGTTCTCTTAGACATTTGCCTCCTCGATTGACTGTATTAATGGGATGGGTGCCGGTGTTCCAAAAATGCTGCCTTTGCCTGACCCCAATCTCCAAGCTACTGTTTGCTCTTAGATGGCTGAAACTTCACGTCTGAAAATATAAATGATAGTACTTGTTTTGCATAATCTCAGAAAGTTATTGTGTGTGAGTACCAGGGCCATATTGTCACTTGTCACAGTTTAGAATCTCCTGCTAATAAACAAACATAAAGAAACCATATAGTTTACTTAAAATGAATAATATGTAAGCTACATTTAGAAAATAAATATTTCTTGGGGTTTCTGGGTGGCTCAGTCAGTTGGGCATCCAACTTTGGCTCAGGTCATGATCTCAAGGTTTGTGAGTTGGAGCCCCACGTTGGGCTCTGTGTTGACAGCTCGGACCCTGGAACCTGCTTCAGATTCTGTGTCTCCCTCTCTTTCTACCCCTCCCTTACTTGCACTGTGTCTCCCTAACTCTCTTAAAAATAAATAAACATTACATTTTTTTCAAAAATAAAATAAATATTTCTATTTAAAAATGAGTTGCTAAATTCGAATATTTTGTGTATCTACTTTTTATTGCATTTATTTCTGCATTTCATCTTACCTTTGTTTTACGTTAGCTAATATCCAATTAACAGTTTATGATCTTACATTTCATGATCTGATAGATAGAGAAAAAGAGAGAGAGAGGTTTGGTATAGTTGTACAAGGATACAAGCTGATAAAAAAATAAAGACTCTCTTTGTAAATATTAACAATATTATACAATTGATGATTTCCCAGGAAATAGTTATGATTAAGGAACAAGCCCCTAAATGAAACAAACTCCTAGAATTGAGCAGTGACTGTGGAGTATTGACCATGGCTTACCAAAAAATTCAGATACATTTCTATATAAATCAAAACTCTATAAGAAAAATATCAACGTCCATGTGTGTTCCAAAGTTTCTTTTTTGTTTTGCTAATCCTGAAAGACTATTTCCAAGTCAAAATGCATCTATGTTTTATTTTATTTTTTTAAGTTTAGTTATTTATCCTGAGGGAGTGAGGGGCGTAAAGAGAGAGGGAGATAGAATCCCAAGCAGGCTCCGTGCTGTCAATACAGAGCCCAACGCAGAGCTCAAGCTCACAAACCATGAGATCATGACCTGATCTGAAAACAGGAGTCAGATGCTTAACCAATGAGTCACGCAGGTGCCCCTAAATGCATCTATATTTTAAAGGCAATTTGTATTTGCTATAATTTCATGCATATGCAATTAATATTCTACAGATCCAGGAGACCATCAGAACTTGTACTAAACAGGAAAAATGAGGCTAGTAAATCGGAAGACAAAATTCTGATGATCTTAATAAGAACAATTCTTTACATTGTTTAATTTCAGAAATTTTCTAAATGAGATTTCTCCTTGCAAACATCATAATCTGTGGCAATATATGGTATATTTTTTGAATTGTATTTGATCGTTATACATGTTTGTGAACTTTTTATTAATAAAACACCACTTCTGCAGAACATGCAGTTTTAAAGGTTTCCTGTGTTTCATAATGAAAGGTTTAAATATGTGTAGGTGGAATTATTTTCTCCGTAAACATGTGCTCTTTAAAATGTTTCTCTGTGACAAATAAGTTTTTTAATAAAATAAGTGTTATGTGTATTCATACAAATCTTATATTTCCTGTAGTTTGAAGCATAATATATAATAGTCATTAATCTTTGTAGTTAATATGTGCTCCAATTGTCAAAAATGTGTTTTATAAATTAGTAGTAGGTCAAAGTCAAGAGTAGAACTGTTGTCAGAAGTACAACGCACTCATGGTAGGCTTCTAAACATTGGAAAGGGAGTAAAGACATTAGAATAAATTCACCTTTGGGGAATCAGAAGCCATACTTTATTTTACAATAATGTGAGTTATCCTGCAAGTTATTAGAGAAGCCCAACATGAAGTGGAATTGACGTAAGAGGGTAACTCTCACAGGAGAACCTAAGTTCTGTTTCTCCATGAGGTTCACAGTCCAGTAGCGTGCCAAAACTCACATGATGGTTTTTTTGAATTATTCCCTGGATATCACAGAGCATGTGTGTGCACTTTACCGGATATTACTTCATGCAGTTGTGCTCTGATTACAAACTAGTTTCTCCCCGCTCCAATTGTATCCCCAGGTACCCTGCTTCGAGACGCTGGGGCTGCGGCTCTACAGATCACAACTCTCTTTACCAGCTGACTTCCAACAAGTCCTTGCGAAGCGAAGGCCTAGGGGGATCCTGGAAGGGAGGGTGAGAGGGAATGCTTTCTGACACAGAGAGGCATCCCAACCCCCCCAGCAGAAGCCTCAAACCACAGAGAGTTCCAAACTCTAAATAGATTACGTTTTTCCACATACATGTGTATGATAAAGTTTAATTTTTTTTAAATCAGGCACTGGAAGAGATTAACAATAACTGAGAATAAATAGAACAATGTTAACAGTATACTATAAGAAAAGTTCTGTGAATGTAGTCTCTCTCTCTCTCTCTTTCTCTCTCTCTCTCAGAATATGATCCTGTCCTGTATTCACCCTTTTCTTGTGATGATGTGAGTTGATAAAATGCCTCCTGGATGAGATTCAGTCAGTGGCATAGTATCGTGACATAGTGCTAAGCTACTACCAACCTTCTGACAACGCGACACATCGACACATTAGACCCCACCTGACTGTGGGTAACTGAAACCACAGAAAAGCAAAACCACGGATGAGAGAGGACTGCTGTATCACAGGTGTCCTGTCAGATTCTCCTCAGTAATGGCACTTCACGACAATAGCACTTGCCAGACTAGCCTCATTGTGTTCGATGAGAGGTACCAGCAGCAATTGAATTTTTCTGCTTTCTGAGACCTCTGAATCCAAGTTCCATTTGGAACCTCTGCTGACCTTCCAGATGATGATAATATCAAAAACTTCCCTTTGTTTCCTCAGTCCTAGAAATAGAGGCTGCTCTGTGTAGCTATTATTTTTGGCTTACCTCAGTGTCTTTTTTTGTGTGTGCCCATCTCTTTAGTTCTAATTCTTTTTGAACATTTATTCATTTTTGAGAGACAAAGGTAAGCAGGGGAGAGGCAGAGAGAGAGAGGAAGACACAGAATCCAAAGCAGGCTCCAGGCTCTGAGCTGTCAACACAGAGCCCAATGTGGGGCTCGAACTCACAGAGTATGAGATCATGACCTGAGCTGAAGTCGGCCGTTTAACTGACTGAGCCACCCAGGCACCCCACCCTCTCTTTAATTCTAATGACACAAATCTTTACATAAAATTCGCTCTGGACACCTAGTAAGGTTTCTATTATCCTAACCACACTATATATAGTGCCTAATGATCTCTTACAAAGTTAATTAAGTATCCCAACGTCCAACCCATGCAACCGCTATCATTTATATAGCTTGGAAAGCAAACTGACTATCCAGATGTATTCCGCATGATTCAATCTGTTGTCTTCTTCCTATCAGAATTAGTCACTGAAATACTCTGCATCTCCCAATGAATTAAGATCAATTATTTTCATTTCAAACATACTGTGTTTGTTTTGGTTTATTTCATTCTTTATAACTGTTCTCCCCAGTGACTTAATAATTCAAGTTTTTATTGTTTAGAACATTGTCAGTGCCTCACCTATAAACTACAGTTAGGTGTCTTAAATACATATAAATACAAGAGAGAAGATTACTCCAGAGAAATTACTGTGGTAGTAATAAAAGTGTGGGGACAATGATGGTAAAATTGGATGTAGCCCAGTTTGGAGAACAACGTTTATTGTAAGGGATTCATTGAGTGATAGAGCTTAGAATGCACAATGGGATCAGACTGCAAAGGATCGTTAATGGATCGCAAACCAATTTATCAAACATAAAAAAATAGTGTTGACTAGTACAGGCTTATCAGTCATTACGCTTAGAAACTGAATAATATAGAAGATTGATAATAGAAATAAGGTTTGTTTCTGTTTGGGGCTAGGGGAATAGCACCATTTCTACCTATGGAGAGCATCGTGGGCACGTTCCACGTCTCTCCTTTCAAAATGGATACACTTCTGTCTGGCTGGCAGGGTTGTTGGCTGCTCACACCCTAGACCTGATGAGTGCTTCTGTTCCCTCATCCAAGGAAGCTCCCTCAACCAAGGTTACAAAAACCTTCCCAGGTCCTCCCACATCAATGGCTGATTGATAGAGGATATGGTTGTCCAGCCATAGTGGCTCAATATGGAGGTCTCTAATAAAGAGCACAGAGGGCCGTGTGTTATCAGCTAAAGACCCTGTTTTGCAGCATCACATGCAAACCTGTGCTCCATCTGGTGTCCCAGTACTCAGAGGGGTTAGTTCAGGTAATATCAGGCTGACTGGATCTGAACCACAACTCTCTACCTCAGAGAATCTTTTTCCCAGAGAATCATGCCGAAGAGATTTTGAGTCAGGTATGGTCCTAGGAAGAAGGCTCTAAAAAGGTGACTTAGGAACTACAATACGTGCAAAGCAGACTGGCAGGGAAGATCTCAGTATCAGTTGAGGGTTGGACACAAGTCATGCTGTCCAGGGGAAACTGCCAACATTTTCGCCATTGCTAAATTGCAAAGAGTACCTAATGGATGTGATATTTCAGGTGTTTAAGCAATTGTGAGCAGTGGTAATTGCAAGGACTAAAGAAACAGAGAGCTCTAGCCGGGAGCTGTCAAAGCATTGAAGAAAAACAATGGAAGGCTCAGGGTGATTAATCAAAATCTGAAGTCAAAATGTGGAAGCCAGAAAACTTCCTTGGCAGCTTATAAAGAAACTCTCATCCCCGGTACTAGGAGGGCAAGAAAAAAATGAGAATTCAGGTCGAGGGCAAAATACAGGGTTAAGAGAGCTGAGAGGGTTGAATTATCAAAACAAGCAGGCCGGTTATGAAAATGTCAAGGTTCTAATGTTACATGTGATTCTGAAATGTGGGTTGGGAGCAACTAGTTTGTGCACTTGAAATTATTGAACCCTGAATTTTCTGTACCTTTGGGGCCTGAAAATGTGGTCCACTCTTTCTTTTAAAAGTGAAGGGTTCTCCTCTTGCTGGGAGATAACGCAGAAACTTGGTGTTACAAGACAATATGCATCCCCCTTGCCCTCAGCTCTCCTCCCTGCCACCAGGACATTAACTGATGTGAAATGGAATCATAACCCTGTCATGGAAATGTTGGATCAACTAAGCAGAAAGGTAAATATCCCATGAAGGGGTCTCAGGACCTAGTCAACACTGGCCAGCAATATCTCAGAGAACATACATAGAACTGGATTCTGAGTTGGCCAAAACAAAGGCAGAGGGCAGAATATAAAGCTGGATTAAAAAAAAACAAAAAACAAAAACCAAAAAACAGTTTAACAGTGTAAAAACATTCCCTCATGATGCAGAACTGAAGATTATGCCAAAATCTCAGAAGTCAGTGCAAAAATGGTACACGATGACTTCGAAAGCTTAGGAGGGATGATCCACACTAAGTGAGTTTGAAATGTCGAAACTGGGGGCACCTGGGTGGCTCCGTCAGGTAAGTGTCTGACTTCGGCTCAGGTCATGATCTCACAGTTCATGGGTTCGAGCCCTGCATCGGGCTCTGTGCTGACAGCTCGGAGCCTGGAGCCTGCTTCGGATTATATGTCTCCCTCTCTCTTTGCCCTTCCTCCACTCATGCTCACGTTCTCTCTCTCTCTCTCAAACGTTAATAAACATTAAAGACTTTTTTTAATGTCAAAACTACCAAGGGAGAGAGTGGAAAAAGTGTTCAAAAGAAACCAGAATGCTATATGAGATCATGCGAGTATGTTCCTTGGTAGGGCCTGCAGGACAGCACATGTACCATGATGATTATAAATCACAGCTGAGAGTGACACCAGCATTGCTGGCAGTCTCATTAGTGGCTCTACTCTGTAAGTGAGGGCGGAAGCAATGAGATGTCCCTGAAGACTTGGATTCCCTGATAGCAGTGAGAAAACAGATCTCCGAAATCACAAAGGTCAGGAGGTGGTGATTCTTCATCAGCAGTAAGATAAACCAATTGTTTTAATTAATAGCAGAATCTAATTGGCATCAAAGGGTGCCTGACCCGCAAAGAGCTTTCTGGAAGGTTAAAAAAAAGATAGTAGTCCTAGGTTAAGAATGATGTGCATTCAACAAAGGTAGTGCTCCATCTATGGGAAAAAAATTACATGGATGGTCACAAGTTGAATGCAGCTGAGTCAATTAAAAACAATCACAATAACTTGTCCCATTTTGTTTGTTTGTTTGCTTGGTTTTGGGGGCAGTTTTTGGAATCAAAACCCAAGGACTACAGGAGTGTCCAACTCCCCAAGAGGAAGGTTCCTACAATGCCATAGCGAGTGATATAGCAATGTTCTAGCTGATTCTTTCTCAAAGGGAAATACAGCCTTTACAAAGATATCTGTAAACTAGGGAAAGGTAGATATTCAGAGATTTTGAAGACTGTTGGTAGAGGGCTAAATCTGATATTATTATACAGGAAATGATGTATCATCATGGTCTCCCAATAGAAGGATATACTAATTTCCTATGGTTACTGTAACAAATTATTACAATTCTGGAGGCTTAAAGCCAAACAAGTGTATTATAGTTCTAGACATCAGAAGTCTGAAATGAACTTCACTGGACTAAATTCAAGATTATTACCACAGCTGTTTTCCTTTCTAAAAACTCTAAAGGAGAATCTATTTCTTTGTCTCTTCTGTCTTCTAGAAGACACCACATTCCTTGGCTTATGTCCCTCTTCTTCTAGCTTCAAAGCAACACATAGTTGAATTCACATATCATATTTCTCTGATTTTCTTCCACAGTGTTATCATATCCCCTTCTATGACTCTGATTCTCTGACCGTCTCTTCCACTTTATGGATCCTTATAATTACATTGGACCTACCCAAATAATCCAGGATAATTTCCCCACCTCCAGGTCGGCTGATTTACAACTTTCATTTCATCTGTCTCCTTAATTCCCTGTTACCATATAAGATATTTAAAGGTTAGAGTGATTACTGCATGGATATCTTTAGGACAGCATTCTGTATGCCACATCGGTAACGCACTGATCTAGTAAACACTCAAGAATCATATCTGGTCTGGCTTATGGCAAGTCCAATAGGTCCATGACACAGAGAGGCAAGAAGACCTTTTGAGTGAGACACAGAGGAAAACACACTGCAGCAGGTTCAGGCTGAAATGCAAGCAAAGTGCTTCTGAGCCACACAAGCAGGAAACCTGGAAGACTCTATTGGAACTGTGGTATCTGTGCCCTAGAATGTATGTCAAAAGCCAACAGGAGAGGTTTCTGGGGAAGATGGCAGAAAAGGAAGACCCTAAACTCACCTGGACCCACAGATACAACTACATGACAATCAGTGTAAATCACCCACAGACTGGCAGAACAAACTTCACAACCAACTGCAGACAAAAAGCCACACTGAAGAGGGTCTGAAGGGTGGAGATGTGGTTGGGAGCTAGATGGACCCACAGATCAGTCCACAGGAGGGAAGGAGTCAGAGAAGGGAGAAAAACAGACTCTCACAACAGGAATCCCACATAGAGAAGATGTATCCCCAGAACACTTGGCCTTATTTTTTTTTAATTTATTTTAATTTTTAAGATGTTTCTTTATTTTTGAGAGAGAGACAGAGACAGAGAGAGACAGAGACAGAGAGAGACAACAAGAGGGGGTGGGGCAGAGAGAAGGAGACACAGAATCTGAAGCATGCTCCAGACTCTGAGCTGTCAGCCAAGAGCCCAATGCCAGGCTCAAACTCACAAGCTGTGAGATCATGACCTGAACACCTAACCGGCTGAGTCACCTAGGCACCCTCAGAACACTTGGGTTTAAAAACCAAAGGGACCAGGGGTACATGGGTGGCTCAGTCAGTGAAGCATCTGGCTTTGACTCAGGCCATGATTTCATGGTACATCAGTTTGAGCCTGCATTGGGCTCTCAGCTGACAGCTTGGAGCCTGCTTAGGAATCTGTGTCTCCCTCTCTCTCTTCTCTTCCCCCACTCATGATCTGTCTTTCTCTCAAAAATAAATAAGCATTTAAAAAATAATAAAAAAATAAAGGGGCCAAATCTTGTTACTTTTAATGACCAGCGAGACTTGAAACATTGAATTTTAAAAATCAGTTGGCTCAGCTCTGGGAGAGCTGGGAGCCCGTGCCCTTAAAGAGACAGCAAAACAAAAAGATTGTGGAGATATAATATAGAAGCAGCAGTTTGAATAATGACTGATGAATATTGGAGGCAGAGTTATTTATTAATTTCAAAGTGTGTCCTAGAGGGACAAAAATCACTGGAGGACTTCTCTAGGAACAAAGTTACTAATCTCATTGGGTGTCCTGGAGGGACAGAGATTGCTGGGGTCCTCTGAAGGAACAAAGAAGTTCCCTAGCACCATTTCTCTCCCCTGCCCTCCTGCCTGAACATATGCCCACTTGTGGGAACCAGCACTATGCTAACTCTTGCTACCTAATTTGCTAACATACATCCCCCCAGTCTGCCTCTCTGGCAGTGGCAGAGGGGGATCCCCCTCTCCAGACAGACCCACCTCAGTCCTGGTGCTGCAGGGCCCCTTTTGAATGGAGCCCATTCAGGGTGGTGCCACAGGCCTGCAATGTGCAAG
Organism: Prionailurus bengalensis; assembly: GCF_016509475.1. Classification (NCBI taxonomy): domain Eukaryota; kingdom Metazoa; phylum Chordata; class Mammalia; order Carnivora; family Felidae; genus Prionailurus; species Prionailurus bengalensis. Next base: position 225,904,733 of record NC_057343.1, read on the forward strand.
CAGCATTGACAGGGGCCAGCACCATTCTAAAGGGACTCCTGTCCCAGAGAGAGGGAAAGATAACCAGAAACCACACACAGACTGCAGCCTGACCAGTGGGCTGGAGGCAGTCTACTGGTCTGACTCCTGCCCATGTCCACCAATGAAAGCTTCAGCAGACAACACAGGAAAATTTGCCTGCAGTTTGATGTGACTGCATCTCTAGCAAACACCTAGTCTGACTCAACCGAAGCCCAAGACATCCCAACATTGGCCCACTGACACCAAAGGGAAAAAGCACTGCTAATAACAGGGAAAGAGAGGCATTGAAGGTAACTGAACTGAAGGAGAAAGTGGCTCAGCCACAACAGGAGGATGCACACATCCTACAAAAGACACAGCCCTGAAATGCCAGGTTCTGGTGAACAGGGAAAACTATACTGCAGGGCACTCTGGAATCTCTTCTTCATAAAGCTAGTACTTTCAAGTATAGGAGACATAGCTGACTTTCTTAACACACAGAAGCAGACACAGAAAGTTAGACAAAATGAAGAGACAGAGGAATACATCACAAATGAAATAACAGGACAAAATCACAACAAGAGAACTAAGCAAATGGAGATAAGTAATTTGCCTGATAAAGAATTTAAAGTAATGATCACTGGGCTTGAGAAAAGAGTGGAGGACATTGGTGAGACCCTTACAAAGAGATAATGAAGAACCAATCAGAGATGATGAATATAACAAATGAAATTAAAAACACAGTGGATGGAATAAATAGACTATGGGAAACAAAAGAACAAATAAATGACCTGGAGGACAGAGTGATATAATCAAGCAAGGTTAGCAAGTGAGAGAAAAACAAAGTATGCAAAACGAGAATGGACTTAGGGAATTAAGTGACACTATCAAGCATAATAACATTTGCAATAGGGATCCCAGAAGGAGAAGAGAAAGAAAATTGTGCAGAAAATTTATTGGAAGGAAACAGTAGCTGACAACTTTCAAAATCTGGGGAAGGAAACCAAAATCCAGATCCAGGAGGCACATAGATTCCCCAGCAAAATCAACCCAAGGAGGTCCATACCAAGACACATAGTAATTAAAATGGTGAAAAGTGGTGATAAAGAGATATTTTTAAAAGCAGCAAGAGAAAACAGTTACATACAAGGGAAAACACTATAAGGCTATGAGCAGATTTTTCAGCAGAAACTTTATAGGTGAGAAGGAAGTTGCATGATATATTCAAAGTGCTGAAAGGAAAAAAAAAATCTGCAGCCAAAAATCCTCTAGCCAGCAAAGCTACTGTTCAGAATGGAGGAAGAGATAAAGAGCTTCCCAGACAAGCAAAAGTTAAAGCAATTCATGGCACTAAACTAGCCCTACCAGAAATGTTATAGGGGACTAAAGAATAGAAAAAGAAAGATCATACGTGGAAAGGGAAGGCCATAAGTAAGATCATAGGAAAGAGTAAGAAAAGTAGAAATAACAAAAGAAAAATAGGTATGTCTGCAAAAGTCGGTCAAAATAAATCAGACTCGCAAAATAAAACGATGTAAAGGATGACACCAAATATAGAAAACATGGGGAGTAGAGAAGAATGGGTTCAAACTTAGCCACTATCAACTTAGTATAGAATGTTACATGCAGAAGATGCTATATACAAACCTAATGCTAACAACAAATCAAAAACCAGTAATATATGAAAAATTACAGAGAAAGGAATTCAAATATATCATTAAAGAAAGTCAACTAATTGTAAGAAAAGAGAGCTTGAGAAGAAAGGACCAGAGAAAAAGTATGAAAACAACCATAAAACAAGGGACAAAATGGCAATAAATACAAACTTATCAATAATTATTTTGAATATAAATGGACTAAATGCTCCATTCAAAGACATAAAATGATGGAATGTGCGTGCACACACACACACACACAAGATCCATCTATATGCTGCCTACAAGTGATTCATTTCAGACTTAAAGATGCATGCAGATTGAAAGACAAAGGGTGAAGAGTTTATCGTGCAAATGGATGTGAAAAGAAAGCCAGGCAGCAATATTTATATTGGACAAAATAGACTTTAAAACAAAGATGGTAAAAATAGACAGAAAAACAAAGATAATTGACAAAGTACAGCATCCATTTATGATAAAAACCCTAGGGGCGCCTGGGTGGCGCAGTCGGTTAAGCGTCCGACTTCAGCCAGGTCACGATCTGGCGGTCCGTGAGTTCGAGCTCCGCGTCAGGCGCTGGGCTGATGGTTCGGAGCCTGGAGCCTGTTTCTGATTCTGTGTCTCCCTCTCTCTCTGCCCCTCCCTCATTCATGCTCTGTCTCTCTCTGTCCCAAAAATAAATAAACGTTGAAAAAAAATAAAAAAAAAAAACAACTCTCAGCAAAGTAGATTTGGATGGAACACGCATCCACATAATAAAGGCCATATATGAAAAACTCACAGTTAACAGCATACTCAAAGGTGAAAACTTGAGATTTTTCTCTAAGATCAGGAATAAAATAAGAATGCACATTCTCACCACTTTTATTCAAGATGGTATGGGAAGTTCTAGCCATAGTAATCAGACAAGAAAAAGGAATAAAATGCATCCAAATTGGTAAGGAAGAAGTAAAGCTTTCACAATTTGCAGATGATATGATATAATATAGACAAAATCCAAAAGACTTCACCACAAAAGTACTAGAACTGATAAATGAATTTAGTAAGGTTGCAAGATGCAGGTCAATGTACAGAAATCCATTTCATGTTTATACACCTATAGTGAAGCAACAGAAAGAGAAATTAAGAGAGCAACCCCATTTATAAAATAATAAAATAAAAATAATAAAATACCTAGGAATAAATTTAAAAAATAATAAAATACCTAGGAATAAATTTAATGAAGGGGGTGAAATACCTATACTATGAAAACTATAAAACACTGATGAAAGAAACTGAAGAAGACAAAATCATATGAAAACATATCCATGCTCACAGATTAAAAACAAACAAACAAAAATATTGCAAAAAGGCCATATTACTCAACTTAACCTACAGATTTAATTCAATCTCTATCAAAATAGCAACAACATTCTTCACAGAACTAGAACAAATAATCCTAAAATTTGTATGCAACCACAAAAAAAAATATCAAAGTATTAAAAAAGGAAAACAAAATTAGAAGTATCACAATTCCAGATTTAAAGTTATACTACAAAGCTGTAATAATCAAAACACTATGGTACTGGCACAAAAATTGACATGTAGAGCAATAGAAGAGGACAGACAATCCAGAAATGAGCCCATGATTATATGGTCAATTACTCTTTGACAGAAGAGGTGAGAATATGCAATGGAAAAAAATAAAATCTCTTCAACAAATGATGTCGGGAAAACTGGAGAGCTACAAGCAAAAGAAAGAAAGTGGGCCACTTTCTTACACTCTACAAAAAATAAATTCAAAATGGATTAAAAACCTACATATGAGATCTGAACCATGAAAATATTAGAAGAGAGCACAGGCAATAAATTCCCTGACATCAGTCATAGAAATATTTTTCTAAATATGTCTCCTCAGGCAAGGAAATAAAAGTGAAGTAAATTATTGACAATACATCAAAATAAAAAGTTCTCAAGGCAAAAGAAAGAAGCAACAAAACTAAAAAGCAATGCTGAGTGGGAAAAGATATTTTCCAGTGACATATCTAATAAAAGTTAGTATCCAAAATACATGAAGAACTTACACAACTCAACACCCAAAAGACAATCTAATTAAAAAATAGAAGACAGAAACAGGCATTTCTCCAAAGAAGACATACAGATGGCAACAGACACCAGAAGAAATGCTCAACATCACTCACCATCAGGAAACTACAATCAAAACTAGAATTAGATATCACCTCATACTGACCAGAATGGCTAAAATCAAAAACACAGAACACAAGTGTTGACAAGTATGTGAAGAATAAGAATCCTCTTGTACCGTTGGTGGGGATGCAACCTGGTGCAACCACTGTGGAAAACAATATGGAGGTGCCTCAAAAATTTAAAAATAGAATTACCCTGTCATCCAGTAATGGGTATGTACCCAAAGAATATGAAAGCACCAATTCAAAAGGATATATGCACCTCTATAGTTACTGCAACATTATTTACAATAGCCAAGAAATGGAAGCAGCCCAAGTGTCCACTGAGAGATGAATGGATAAAGGGGAAGTTTATAGATAGATAGATAGATAGATAGATAGATAGATAGATGATAGATAATAGATAGATACATAGGTAGATAGATATAGATGATATAATCTATAGCTATATACACTGGGATATTATTCAGCCATACAAAGGAAGGACATTTTGCCATTTGCAAAAACATGGATGGAGCTAGAGTGTATAATGCTAAGTGAAATAAGTCATTCAGAGAAGGACAAATACATATGGTTTCACTCATATATGGAATTTAAGAGACAAGACAAATGAGCAAGGGGAAAAATAAAAAGAGACAAATCAAGGAACAGACTCTTAAGTATAGAGAACAAACTGATGGTTACCACAGGGGAGGTGGGTAGGGGGTTGAGTGAAATAGTGATGGGGATTAAGAGTACACTTATCATGATGAGCACTGGGTAATATATAGAATTGCTGAATCCCTATATTGTACATCTGAAACTAATATAACACTGTATGTTAACTATATTTGTATTAAAATAAATAAAATTAATAAAACAGGAAAAAAGCCAATAGGATATTCCCAGTGAAGATCACTAGTGGTCTGAAACAAGGTCCTGCCATCCTGCCATCTGTATCCTTTATATGTGTATATATATATATATATATATATATATATATATGTATATATATATACACATGTATATGTATATGTAATATATAATTTTCTGTATTTCAAATCCTTGATATTCAAATCCTTTGAAATACAGAAAATTTGTCGAAAAAAATTTTTTTCAGGACTTTATTTCAGAAAAATACAGTCAAAGGGACCATATTTACCCTTCCACTTGATAAAACAACAACACCACACATGAAGAAATGGTATTCAGGATCTAGATATCAAGAAGTCAAGTACAATGATCTCTGAAAGAAGGGAAGGGAACAACACAAAGACTGGCATGAATACAATACTTTTGCATGAATATTCATAGTAGCTTGCTTTGTAATAGCCAAAAAGTGGACAATTCAAATATCAATGCAAGTTGTGTCATACCCATGCAATGGAATACTACTTGCCAATAAAAATAAGTGATCTATTATTATCCTCTGCAGTATGGGTGAATTTTCTCATGTTTATGTTGACTGAAAAAAAGCCAGGCAACAATGAGAACATACTCTGACTCCATTTATGGAAAATTTTAGAAATACAAACTAATCTATGGTGGCAGAAAGCAGATTGGTGGTTGCTTAAGATTGAAGGAGACATGAAGATACATGAAGTAGGAATGATGATGAGGCATGAGGAGAATTTGGGGGTGACAGAAATGTTCACTATCTCGATTGTGGCAATTACTTTTGGTGTAGATATTCTGATTCTTTTTCTAGAAAAACTACATGTTATAACTAAATCCCCCAAGTTAAACACTTCTCATAAGTAGTTCTAACAATTCAAGGGCAGCTATTTGTTCAGCATAGCGAAGCAAAATCAGATATCCTGATTTTCTCATTGACCATGCCTACTCCCAGAGTGCCACTTTTAACGAAATGGGGATTTAGTCTCTCTGAAGAATTTAACTGATGGATCGTATGCAGGTAATAAATTATATTAGACATCCAGGCTTTTCCAAGGGTTCCTCCAGAGTTCTATGTGGTACCGTTAGCATGTTTATTTCAAAGGGTGCCATATCAACAACCTTTTACACCCCCAGCACTCCAACAGCATGTTGTGAATGTGACAGAGAGCTTTCTATGATGCCCTCCTGGATGCCCTTTGTCAGATCAGCAGCTAGCTTATTAACTTACCTCCTCTCCTCCAAACTATGATGCGTAAATGGAGGAGAATGTGTTGATGTTGTAGAGAGGAAAAGAGTTTGGGTAGAGCTTACTTCCTGTTCATCAATCTTCTAAGTTCTCTTCTCTCTTAATGGCTACTGACTTAACAGTTAATCTACTGTACCATCCTTGGAATGACTATTGTAGTAAATTAAAACCTCTTTCACTCTGGATTCCTCACTTGGCCCAAAATTACATCCGATATACATACCATGTCTGACCTTCACTTGAGGTAAACGAATTTTATTTTTCTTGAAAGAAAAAAAAAACTCTTAAAGAATAATTTGCATAGAGTCTGCCACCTGCTTTGTAATCTTCAATCATGTCAGGATCTCAAACAGAACTTCCGTCCTCCATTATGATAATACCTTACAGGTGCCAGATAACTCCACTCCGACATTTGTACAATAAACCAAAATAGACTCTTCCATCATTTGTGATGGTGATGGCTCTTCAATACGATTAAGAAACAAATCAATTTATATAATTCCAGGAGATACTCAATTCTTGCTCACTAAAACTTCTTTTTCTTGATAGAATTGATGGCATGTATCTCTCTTTTGGTTCTAAAGCGAGACCATTTGCACCATACTTCCAACATAAATATTCTTGAAAGACCTGCTTGGTCATTTTCAAAAGAATATCCTACTTCTTTGGAATTGCAAAGAGTACCTTGGCAATTTATCAGTAATGTGAACCTTAAGAAAAAAAATTAATAAATATCACTAAATTTGAATTTTCTTATTTGTAAAATACAGACTGTGTTTTACAAATACATTACAGTATTATTTTTTAGAAGAAAAAATTGTTAGCTGATGTATATGGAAAAGTAACAGATTTTCAGATTGTGCCCCCAAAATGTCCAGCTCTGTGCTATTTCTTTGCCTAAGTAGGAGCATTCTTCAACTGGGAGAAATCAATTAATCAAAGGATACATAAAGGACAAATGATGGAATGAATGAATGAATGAATGAATAAATAAGTAAACAAATAAATATAATCGAAGGTCTTGTTAGGGTCATGTTCTTTTTCTTCTATATTGACTAAATCAAGGAGCATTTGAGTAAAGTCCATCTCAGATGGTTAATGGTGGCTTAGATCTTTTCCCCAATAACCCTCCACTCCAAGTTCTTGTACTCACATATCTGACAGCAGCCACGTTTTTCCCCATAACAACAAAAATTAAAAAGATTTTCTGTCTCCATTTGTGTACAGGTGGCACCTGTAGTTTTTAAATGCTAATTTCCTTTGGCGGTTTAATAGGTTAGTACTTTAAAAACTCTAGACAGGTAACTACTAAGCATCGCAAACAGGATTAAGTAAACATTGCTGAAAAATAAGGAAACAGTCCTCTTTTGTCTCTGTCTCTGCTAGGTTACCTTAAGGCAGGAAACTTGAGAACACTAGCATGTGTACAGGTGGACGTCAATTTTTTTTTTCTGTTTCTTTTGGTCTTGTTCATTCATTTCAAACAGGCCTATTAAATACGTCTGTCTGATAAACACGGGCCTAAGATCCAAGAAGAAGTGAAGAAAAAAGTCCTTTGTTTACAGGAAGGTTGAAAAAAATAGGCAGGCATATGTACACACATAGGGGCATAGAACACTGGCAGTCAGAACAACATATAGAAAACTCTAAACTTCCAAATAAGATTCTGGGCCACCTGCAAAAGTTGGAGAATCAGATTAACATTGCCCGTTTAGGGGAGCCTGGGTGGCTCAGTCTGTTAGACGCCCGGCTCTTGGTTTCAGCTTAGGTCATGATCTCAGAGTTCCTGAGTTCGAGCTCCCCATTGGACTCTGTGTTGATAGTCTGGAGCCTGCTTGGGATTCTTTCTCTCTGCCCCCACCCCCCTGCTCTTTCTCTCTCAAAATAAATAAATAAACTTAAAAAACATTTCCATTTAAGAAAAAATCTTATTACTTTTATTGATATTATTCATGGGTCAGAGGGAAACATTTTTATTTTGTTATTGTATCTTTCCTCCTTATTGACTACAAATAGAAAAAAGGAAACAGGGGCGAGCAATAAATCCTGCAACATAAATAGTTTGATTTTGACGCCTGGAGCCTATTCCCAGAGATTCAGGAATTACCTGATCAAATATTTGCTTCTTAACTATGTTTACAGGTGAATTTAATGAGCATCTAGAGTGGAGAACCACTAAATATAATAAAAACAATTAGAGAACAGAATGGACACAAGCCAGAGCCTCAGATTCAGTCTGGTCTTCACATTGCCAGAAAAATTCAAGGATACATTCAGGGGAAATAAGTTTTCAGATGAAAGAAAACACAGGTGGCCCTTGAACAACAAGGCAGTGAGGGATGCCCAAACCCACACACTAGAAACTCTGCATATAATTGTTGCCTCTTGTCGAGAGCAAGATGGAGTCACTCATGCTAAGCAGGGGCCTGTATCAAGCAATGACGCAAGCAGTTAAGAACCCTGCAGCCATGAGATATCGCCCAGACCAGCATCAGCTGACACCCCAGAACTGATAAGAAGCAGAAGCCGAGGAGGTCTGCAGGGGCCCAAGACTGAGGAAATCCCCTTAAAAAGGGGGGATTTTTGCAGCAAACTGTCAGACTCTTCAAATGTGACCCCTCTACGTCTGACCACTTAAAAAAGGCAGCTGCCACACAACGGCTCTGCTGGATTGATCTCTGAACAGAACTGAGATCCTTCACTGCCTGAACATAATAGGCTGTAAGTTGCCCAGAGCTGACCAGGGCCAGGCGGAGGCCTTATCTCAACCGCATGACACCGACTGACTTCGCGTTTGGTTCATTAACTTTCTACACCCTTCTGTTATCTTGTTTGTTGTGTGGTTTGTCTTACGGTCCTATTCTGTATGCTGTGTAAGAAGCCGAGTTTAATCACATGGGCAAATGTCGTTGAGTTTAGAATCCTGAGCCTGCTTGATAATTGTGATTTACTTTGCTTTGTGACTGAATAAAGGTGACAATGTGGAAAAACACAACTTGTGTGTGCGCCTTCATTGCGTGCTCATGACAACTCTCCAAAACCTTCACTGCTAATCGCCTAGTGTTGACCCGAAGCCTTACCAATAACAAAAACAACACGTATTTTGTATGTTATATGTATTGTGCATGGCACTCTTATAATTAAGTAAGCTAGAGAACAGAAAATGGTATTAAGAAAGTTATATGGAAGAAAAAATACATTTACGGTCCTATACTGTAAAAAATGCACATATAATTAGACCCACACGTTTCCAACCCATGTCATTTAAGGGTCAGCTGTACCCATGTTTCAAAGACCTATTGCTATAAAGGGAAATTATTCACTTCAGCAATATTTGTGACACCAATTAGAAATCGTGGGACAAAAGATGAAGAAATCAAATTGGGCGCCACAAGCAGCCTCAAAAATTCAAGGGAGGATATAAGTAACTCACACTAGAAATATGAAACTATTTATATGTGTGTATTGAAAGCAACAATTGAGACCATATATGCGCATATATAACCTAAACATGTGTATTGTTGTTGGAGGTTGTAATAGTTATTTTTCAAATGAAAGAGAAGAGCAGAATGGAAACAGAATGGAAACAACTAAAGACAAACAATAATTTGGAAACTTGAGTCCATAAACAGTTCCATGGGCAAAAAGAAGTAGTAATGCCAGGGCAAATCATGAAAAAAAATGCTGATATTCAGAAGTAAAAGTGACATCAAGAAAATAAACAAATGCCAGAACAAGCAAATGAGGGTGGCGAGAGAGAGAGAGAGAGACTGACATAGACTATTTCCAGAACTAACAAAAGATAAAAGTCTTTAGCTTTCATGGGTTAAATAAATGTAAGCCAGGATAAATGAGGAAAATGCACAGCTATTCTTGAGGACCCTTCAAAAGCTAAAGACAAAGAGAAAACTGTAAAAAGACAGCCCTAAAAGCAGTAAGAATAATATCAACATCAGACATTTCAACAGCAACTTAGAAAGTATCTCACCAATACAGTGAACTCGCCGAATATGAGAAAACAGTGAATAATATTTTTTAAACAATGAATGAAATTAATTCTAAACCCAGATTTTTTTTGTATATACCAACTGTACTTAAATGTGAAAAACAAGAAACATATTCTCAGACATACACATCTTAGTATGTGTGGCAAGCAAAAAATCTTTTTAGCATAAATGAAAAGTCAGGAACAAGACAGAAATAGCACTCTGAAAAGGAAAGAAATAATTCAAGGAAGCTTCGGTAAAAGAAATGAACATAAGTATTAGCAAGAAAACATAAACGGTTGTGAAAAGGAACAGAAAGATAACATATAGGGAAGATGTGGACCAATGTTTCAAACAATTAAATATCTAATATCTAAAATACACAAGGAGTGGAACCTGGGTGGCTCATTCAGTTAAGCATCCAACTTCGGCTCAGGTCACGATCTCACAGTTCATGGATTCATGCCCTGCATTGGGCTCTGTGCTGACAGCTCAGAGCCTGGATCCTGCTTAGGATTCTGTGTCTCCCTCTCTCTCTGACTTCCCCTGCTTATGCTCTCCCTCTCTCTCTCTCTCTCTTTCTCTCTCTCTCAAAAATAAACATTATAAAAATTTTTTAAATAAATAAAATAAAATGCACAAGGAATCTCTGCTTCAAAAAACAAAAATAAATTATCCATATTACATCGAAATCTCAATAAAACATGGAAATAATTTTCAATATTTCAGTGAGAAGAAAACAGAAATGAGAGAAATTATGTGACTTTTGCAAGGTCATACCTGTAGCAAGTGATTTGGGGTTTTGCATAATTTAGGATTGTCTCATTTGTCACTTCAAACTTGCTAAGATTGTTTACCTCTGTTCATCCATAGGGATTTAATAAAGTCCTTGGCAACGAAATGAATGTAAGGGAAGTGTAAATCCAGTTTTCAATGTGAGGATTTCCTTGGACTGTGTTTGTGAGACTCTTCATTGATCCCTTCGTTAAGAATGTCTTCTTTGATGCAAGCCAGTGTTGAATAATATCATGAATTATAACTGTGGATGATGAAAAACTCACGTGGAGTGGGAGTGGGGCTGAGGAATCGATGTCTTCAAAAAGGAGGTGGGGGATTTCCGACTGCATGCACTGTGTAGGCAGATGAGGAAGCTTCTGTAAACACAACAAGAAAGGCTACCTCTAAGAGCAGAACCTGATTGTGAAATGTCAATTGGAAAAAGGAGCCATGATATATAATTGACTTGACTTTAAACTAAAACTCTAAGTTTTGTAAATACAAAAAAAAAAAAATTAACAGCCTTTTGCATCATAACTGCTCCCTGGGTAAGGCAGTTTTCTGACTATGACTCAGCAAGACTCATTGAAACAATAGAAGAAATGTAGCAACAATCACTAAATTCTACTCTTGAAACTAATACTACACTGTATGTTAACTAACTAGACTTTAAATAAAAAATTGAAACAAAAAATAAACTTCTTAAAGCTAAAACAAAACATAAATAAATAAAACCATAATGCTATCATATTAGTAAGGATAGGGTCCAGTAGACGACAAAAGAGTGAAGATATGCTTAAGATTAAAAAAAGGATATGAAAATTAAAGAGTACAAAAATCATTAATGCAATATGTGCAAAAGAAAACGAGAATAAAATAACAATATTCACTAAAACTACAGAGCGAAAAAAAGTAAAAAATGTTAACAAAAGTGTAATGTTTTATGAGCAAAGAAGCAAAATATCTCTTTTCACAGTTCATATTATCTGATCACATGCTTCAATTAAAAAATTCTCGGGGCGCCTGGGTGGCGCAGTCGGTTAAGCGTCCGACTTCAGCCAGGTCACGATCTTGCGGTCCGTGAGTTCGAGCCCCGCGTCGGGCTCTGGGCTGATGGCTCAGAGCCTGGAGCCTGTTTCAGGTTCTGTGTCTCCCTCTCTCTCTGCCCCTCCCCCGTTCATGCTCTGTCTCTCTCTGTCCCAAAAATAAATAAACGTTGAAAAAAAAAATTAAAAAAAAAATTCTCATTATTGAGGAGTAAAAAAGGAATGTATGACTTTGCTTGTACGAAATTCCTTCGGTAGGCAAATTCATAAAGACAGAAAATAGGCTAGAGTTTACCAAGATCACAATTGAAGTAAGAATGGGGAATTGTTGCTTAAAATAAGGTACAGAGTTTCTGTTTCAGGTGATGAAAAAGTTATGGAAATAGTGGTGATATTTGCACAGCATTACAAATGTAATTAATATCTTAAGCTGCACACTTAAAATGATTCAGATGAACATTTTATACTATAAATTTTTTACAATAAAAAATTTTAGGGGAGCCTGGGTGTCTCAGTCTTAATTTTGGCTCAGGTCATAATCTCACTGTTCATTGGATGGAGTCATTGGGCTCTATGCTGTCAACACAGAGCATACACAGGCCTCTCTCTCTCTCTCTCTCTCTCTCTCTCTCTCTCTTTACCCCTCGGCCCCATTGGTTCTCTAAATAAATAAATAAATAAATATTTAAAAAATATATAAAAAATATTTTATGAGTAAATTCACAACCATAACAAAAATAACTTCAGCTATTACTTTTAAGGCACTATAGCTAAAACAAATGCCACACTCCCTCTCTCTCTCTCTTTCTTTGCCCTTCCCTCACACACTCTGTCTGTCTCCCTCTCAAAAATAAATAAACTTAAAAAATAATTTTAAAAAAAGGAGGGGTGGCGCCTGGGTGGCTCAGTCAGTTAAATGTCTGACTCGGTTTTGGCTCAGGTCATAATCTGGCGGTTTGTGAGTTTGAGCCCCGCATTGGGCTTCGTGCTGTGTGGGGCCTGCTTGGGATTCTCTTTTTCCCTCTCTCTCTGCCCCTGCCCCGCTCACTCACTTTGTCTCTCTCTCAAAAATAAATAAAATTTAAAAAATTAAAAAAATAAATGTCACAGAATGGGGGACTATAAGGAATATTTAAATTAGATCGCAAAGATGTTGACAACAAAAAATAAAGGTGTCATTATGTTACTAATAGGTCAAAAGATAATTTAAAATGATGAATTACATCTTATTTCCAACAAAAAATATTTCATAAAGTTCTAATAGTCAATAAATTGTGTATATTTACTTCATAAATTTTCACAATAAAGCCAACTTACCAAAAACGACAACATATGTTTTGAATTTGCAACATATTGAACAGGTAGAGTGTGTAAAAATATCCGATTTTTAATTACTTACCTCTATTTTTTAAACTCAAGAATTGTTTGATATTAAAATAATTTCATTATCCTTAATATTATGATATGGTTGATGTATATTTTGTCCCCTTGAATTTTCTTAATAGCGTGTCAAATACCTCCCTCGATCAAACCCCAGCCCCAGCACTCTATATGTATATGGATTTAAATGGGTTATTTAAACTTTCTGAGATGTACCCAAGGTGAAGAAAGAACAGAATCGCCGACTGTCTCTTTTGGAGGGGAAAATGGTGAGGGAAGGTTTCACAGTGGAAGGGACATTTAAACTGAGTTTTAAGGTTCTTGGATACAGTCAAGAAAAACAGCTGGTGAGCACTGGGAGTTCTTTCCTCCTTCCTACCTCCACTCTTGACCATGTGTCATTTGTTCTTTTGATAAAATATCCCTTCACTTCTCTTTGGAAAATAATATATGTCCACCAAAACAAAACTCGATCTAAACTTGACTGCTCTTTGAAATTTTTCTAGACAGAGAACACAATACAACTTAGCTCTTGTTTTTCTCCGTAGCCAGTGATATTCAAGTGTGTTTTATAGCATATATGGGCAGTCTTCTTTGTAGAGCAGGACCAGACGATAAAGTGGACCACTGAGTACAGGGGCTTCTGGGTGGCTCAGTCAGTTAGGCGCCAGACTCTTGATTTCAGCTCAGGTCATGATCTCGCAATTTCATGAGTTTGAGCCCCCTGTTTGGCTCTGCACTGACAGCGTGGAGCCTGCTTGGAATTCTCTCTCTCTCTCTCTCTCTCTCTCTCTCTCTCTCTTCTCTTTATCTGTCCCTCCCCCACTCACACTCTCGCTGCCTCTCTCAAAATAAATAAATAAATTTTATTTTTTTAATTTTATTTTTTAAAAAAATTTTTTTTCAATGTTTATTTATTTTTGGGACAGAGAGAGACAGAGCATGAACAGGGGAGGGGCAGAGAGAGAGGGAGACACAGAATCGGAAACAGGCTCCAGGCTCTGAGCCACCAGCCCAGAGCCCCACGCGGGGCTCGAACTCACGGACTGCGAGATCGTGACCTGGCTGAAGTCGGACGCTTAACCGACTGCGCCACCCAGGCGCCCCAATAAATAAATTTTAATAAATAAAAAGAGGGTTACTCAGTATAGACTGTTCAAGGCAATCAAAATTACCAATTGGGGGGAAAATCCAATTGTGCTATCATCTTCAAAAATGTTTGTCAAAACATTAAAAGCTCTTTTACTATTGTGTATGCCCTATAGAGAAGTGAAAACCAAAAAAAAAAAAAGTGTAGTTAGTACCCTGTAATTAAAAACATCAAGAATTAAAGTCCTTCAGTTCCTTGTGAGAATGGTAGCAACAATGGTTTGAAGTAAAGCATAAGCAATAGAGTCAGTGATATTGCAGTAACTTTGTATGGTGACAGAGAGTATCTATCCTCAACGAGGTGAGCATTTCCTAACGTGTATAATTGTCAAGTCACCATCCTGTCTACCTGAAACTAAAATAAGATTATATGTCAACGATACTTCGATAGAGAATAGTTTGAAGAGTCCTTGCCTTCTTCTCACTACATAGATTGTATTATGATACCAGCACTGAGTGTGAATTAACTTCAAACATTTTCTCTGTTGTGCTGCAAAGCTCATGAAATATCTTGGAGCATTCTTTTAGTGCGAAGTATTTGCTGGCTCAGTCCCTCTGGGACATCTTCTCTGTCCTTTTCCAAAGTACTCACCGTAACTTTGTCTTTCCTGGTCCTCTGGCTACCCATCTGGAGCCTCGCAAACATATCAGTGCCAAGATGGACATGACCAGCCATTTCTTCTAAAACTCCATTGACATTCTATTAGAATTTCATTTCCAGAGTCGTCATTCGTATTTCTTTGCTGTCCTTTCTATGTGGGAGCTCAATTTCTTCTTTCATCTCGCTGCTTATTTTTAAAATGTCATGTGTGTCTGTTGCTGACGTACAAGGAGGTAATGCAAGGACACACTCTGCTGTCTGTGCAAGAAGTAGCTAAGCTGACTCTTGTAAGATGACTGATCACTGAGCAGGGGTGCTTGATCATCGTGCTAATCTGTTATTTACGTAGTGATTTGTGAACTATAGAGCTAGCAGTGATGTTTGTACTTTATGAAGCGACTCACACCTCATATGTGTTGGCCACTGAAATTCCAGTTGTATCGTAGAGGGTTTCAGTTATCTAAGTAAACTATAGTAGCAAAATCTATGTGCATCAGAACTGTACAGAGTGAGGACTCCCTGTGCAAGGAGCTAATGCTGTGCTCCAATACAACAATGTAAACCTTTTCAAACCCCAAAAATGTTAAAAGAAATTTGTATAGTGAAGTCCTGTATCACCACCTCTTAGTTTTTCAAAGATACATTCTGTCTTTTTTTTCTCACTCATATCTATTTGTCTATCCATCTGCCTGTTTGTGCATCCCCCATTGTATGTACCTTTACTTTAAAGTATATTGATGGGGCGCCTGGGTGGCTCGGTCGGTTAAGCGACCGACTTCGGCTCAGGTCATGATCTCACGGTCTGTGAGTTCCAGCCCCGCGTCGGGCTCTGTGCTGACAGCTCAGAGCCTGGAGCCTGTTTCGGATTCTGTGTCTCCCTCTCGCTCTGTCCCTCCCCTGTTCACGATCTGTCTCTCTCTGTCTCAAAAATAAATAAACGTTAAAAAAATTTAAAAAAAATAAAATATATTGATAATATTAAACTCTCTCCTACATATTGCAGCGTGCAAAACATTAAAAATAATTCAATATTTGCTTGCAGTAATGGGCTTTTTATATACATTTTACTTACATAAAATACACACATGAAAAGTATACGTTCTCTGAGATTTGACATACGTATATACCTGTGGAACTCAAACATTTAGTCATATAGAGAAAATTCCAATTCCCTTACAACATCATGCTATTCCCAGTTAATTCCCATACCCATTTGCAAGAGACAGGGACTATTCTGATTATTTTTGTATCATAGATTAGTTGTGTCTATCCTAGAATTTTATATAAATGAAATTAAACAATATGCTTTTAGTGTCAGTCTGCTTTTTACTCAGTAAAATGTTTTTGACTTATCCATGTTGTTGCGTATATTAAGAGTTCATTCTACGTTTTTATTCTGGCTGATTCTGATGTGAATAGCATCACATTTTTGGACAATACCACAATGTATTTAGCCATTTTTCCTATTGATGGAATTTGAGGGTGTTTCCAGATTTGGGCTATAATAAATAAATATTACAATAATCATTCTTGTATAAGTCATTTTTTGAACATATTTTCATCTATCTCTGATAATTCTGAGAAGTAGAATTGCTGGGAAGGACTGTATTTGTTTTGTTTTGTTTTGTTTTGTTTTGTTTTTTTCCTTCTTACACTGGTCTAGCTTATCTAGTTTTATGAAAACCTTCCAGACATTTCACCACTGTGTGAATGATTTGACATTCCTGTCAAAAATGTGTTAAATGTTCCAGTCGTACTACATATTCACCAATATTTGATGTTTCATATGCTTTTATTATGGATGTTTTAGTCAGAATGTAGTGATATGAAATCGTGGCTTTAAACTGCATGCCCTTGATGACTGATAATGTTGAGCATGTTCTCGTGTTTCGGGCTATTAGTGTAACTTGTTTTATGAAGTGTCTGTTCAGAAACTTGCACAATTGTATTGAGATTGTTGCTTTCTATTCTTGAGTTGCAAATTTCCGCATATATCAAAATTGCAGTCGAACCCTCTGTTTAAAATTCCCTCCCAGTCTGTGACTTACTAATTCATTTTTGACAACGTGGTTTGATAAGTGAAATTTTTTGATGTGGGCGAATTTAAAGTATTCATTTCTAAGTTTGTCTATTTGGGATTTCTGTCCAAAAAATCCCACTCCCAAATCCCAAATGTATTCTTGTATGTTTGCTTCTAACATCTTTATGGTTTTGACTTTAATATTTATGTCTATGCACTCTCAGAAATTAATTTTTGCGTGTGGTATGAGAAAAAAGGCCCAGAGTCACTTTTTTTTAAATATGGATAGCCATATTTTTTGAGCACCATTTATTGAAAACACTCTCCTTTCTCCACTGTATTACATTAGTGCCTTACTAAGAATTACTTTGACCGTATAAGAAGAAGCTTATTTCTACTCATATATTCACCAATGACCATGCTAGCCAATGGCACTGATAATATCTATTGCCAGTGCTGATGTTTATTTTAGAGAGTTCTTAAATTTTCTACATAGATTATAATGCCATCTTCAAACAGAGTGTTTTAGCACTTCTAGTCTAAACTATAAGCACACCTTGTATTCTTTCCTTAATAAACACGTAGCATTTTGGGTAACATTTTCACCAGACATAAAGAGATTGGGAATCCTTACTTTCATTCCTCTTCTGAGAGTATTCAATATATTTACTATTAAATGTGATGTTACCTAGGGGGTGGTTTTGTTGTTATTCAGAAACAGAGAGAAATTTTAATTTCTTTAAAAGATAATTTACACACAATCATAACCATACATATCTCTAGAGGCTAAGTATGACTCAGAAATCACTGATGGGTCATCTTGTTAGAACTGCAGAAATAAAAAGACTGTTGTTAAAACAATAAAACCACAAAGAGACCATTTGAAAGGAATGGAATTTGTATCATGTGACCTTATAAAATGGCCACTTTAGAAAAAGTAATAAAAGAAAAAGAACAAAAATAAAAGGCATCCAAACTGATGAGAAAAAAGTAAAACTGTCACTATTTGCAGATGACATGATACATGATTCTATATATAGAAAACTCAGAAGATTCCTCCAAAAAAAAGAAAAAACTACTAGAACTAATAAATAATTCAGTAAGGTTGCAAGATATGAAATTAATATAGAAAAATCAGTTACATTTCTATACACTAATAATGAAGTACCAGAAAAGAGAATGAAGAAAACAGATCCATTTACAGTTGCACCAAAAATAATAAAATACCAAGGAATAAACTTAACCAAGGAGGAGAAAGACCCATATTTTGAAAACTAATAAACATTGGTGAAAACAATTAAAGACGACACAAACATGAAAAGATATCCCATGCTCACAGATCGGAAACACTAATATTCTTAAAATGTCCATCCTACCCAGAGTGATCTATAGATTTAATGCACTCCCTGTCAAAATACCAACAGCATTGTTCACAGAACTAAAACAAATAATAAAATTTATATGGAACCACAAAAGATGCCAAATAGCCACAGCGATTTTGAGAAAGAACAAAGGTGGAGGTTTCACAATCCCAGATTTAATGCTATACTCTAACACTGTAGTGATCAAAACACTATGGCACTGGCACAAAAATATACACCTAGATCAATAGAACAGAACAGACAATCCAGAACCAAGCCTATGATTATAATGAATTAATCTACAACAAAGGAAGCAAGAATATATAATGGGAGAAAAGACAGTCTCTTCAACAAATGGTGCTGGGAATACTGGGCAGCCACATGCAAAAGAATGAAACTGGACCACTTTCTTATACCATATACAAAAATAAACTCAAAATGGATTAAAGACCTAAATGGGAGACCTAAAACCATAAAACGACTACAAGAAAACATAGGCAGTAATTTCCTTGACATTGGCCATAGAAATATTTTTCTAGATATAGCAAGGGAAGGGAACACAAAATTAAACTATTGGAACTTCCCCCAAATAAAAAGCTTTTGTGCAGAAAAGGAAATCATCAGTGAAACAATAAGGCAACCCACTTTGTGGAAGAAGATATTTGTGAATGATATTTCCAATAAGAGGTTAATGTCTAAAATATATAAAGAATTTTTAAACTCTCCACCAAAAGAAACAAACAATCTGATTAAAAAATGGGCAGAGAACCTGCATAGGTATTTTTTTTTCAAAGAAGACATACAAATGGCCATTAGACACTTAAAAAGATGCTCATTATCACTAATTGGCAGGACATGCCAATCAAAACCATAATGAGATACCACCTTACACCTGTCAGAATGGCTAAAATCAAAAACACAAGAAATAACAAGTATTGGCAATGATGTGAACAAAAGGGAACCCTGGTTCACTGTTGGTGGGAATGCAAATTGGTGCAAATACTGTGAAAAATAGTTTAGAGGTTCTTCACAAAATTAAAAATAGAAATACCATATATCCAGGAATACCACCACTGGGCATTTTCAACCAAAGTAAAAGAGAACACTAATTCAAAAAGATATAAAGATATATGCACTCCTATGTTTATTGCAGTGTTGTTTTTTGATTTTTGTTTTTTGCTTTGTTTGTTTTGTTTTTTTTACAGTAGCCAAGGTGCGGAAATAGCCCAAGTGTCCAGACATAGATGAATGGATAAAGAAGTGCTACCCAGCCATAAAAAAAAGAATGAGATCGTGACATTTGCAGCAACATGGTTGGACCTAGAGGGGATAGTGTTAAATGAAATGAGTCAGAGAAAGACACATGCCATGTGATTTCACTCATATGTGAATTTTAAGAAACAAAACAAACGATTAAAGAAAAAAGAGGCAAAATGAAACAAACTCTTAAATACAGAGAACAAACTGGTGATGGCCAGAGAACAGGTGGGTGGTAGGTGGATTAAATGAATGAGGGGGACTAAGAAAAACAAACGTGCAGTTACAAAATAAGTAAGTCATGGAGGAGAAAGGTGGATCATAGGGAATATAGTCAGTGGGATGGTGCTAACTGCTTAGTACAATGGTGACTACATTCACTGTGGTGAGCACTGGTCAATGTATGTATAGAGCTGTTGAATCATCATGTTGTACACCTGAAACTAATGTAACACTGTGTGTTAATCACACTTCAGTAAGAAAAATCAATCGATGATCAGTCAATATTTTGAAAAAAATGACCCCTTTAACCTTTCTTTTAATGATCCAGTAGAGTAATTCTCTATTAATTGAATGAACTTATTTCCCACCCCCGCCACAAGTCTTGTGGGCTATAGGTAGGCTACCAGTGTAATTTCATATTTTACTTCTTCGGGGGGGAAAAACACTATCTTGTCATTTTTAGTTCTCCAAATACCATAGGGTGATTTGTATTAAGGTTTATGAAACATAAAATATTAAAGTAAAACCATTGTATTTTCTAGTTTAAATTAGCGGGTTTATATCCAAATTTCTTGTTTCTTCAACAGTAATTTTTGTTTTTCCTTTCTACGCTCCATCAGCACATTAGTTAAGCTTGCATTATTCTCTTCCGTTACTTTTCACTGTGGAAATTAAAGCTATACATGACTTTAAAAATCTCCTTATCAGAGTACACATCAGTAAACCCCAACCATAAGTGTCTGGAACCAAGCTAATCAAGATTAATGCATTCATTTAACAGATGGTTACAATGTTATTAAAATGCAAATGATTGGTTTCTGCTAATTGTTCAACATCAGAAACAATTAATCAGGGCATTTTTTTCATTTTCTAATAGCCTTTGTAGAGTTTACCTTCAGAGATTAACATAAAAGACAAATATGTAAATTTCTCTCACTAACCCCAGGAGAGTCAATCAACTTGAAAGAAAAGTAAAATAATGATTATATATTTATACTAATGGGAAGAATCCTTTTAGTACTGTAATTTGCTCCTGAATTGTTTTGCACCCAATTTAACTAGTCTCCATATAATTATGTTTACCGGAATATCTGTTCAAACGTAATGGGATTTGGTGCCTTATTTTGAGTCAAAAAAGATAATCTGTTGGAAATAAATAAACTGAGATATGATGGGGTTCTCACTAAAACAGTAACACTGTAACATTGGGGTGAATAACATTTCAGATACACCCAATAATGTGAAATTAAAGCCCAAAATATTTCATCTATTCTTTCTTTCACCCAATAACTTTCTTTTTTCTTCTTCTTTTTTTTTAAATGTTAATTTAATTTTGAGAGAGAGAGAGAGACAGAATGTGAACAAGAGAGGGACAGAGAGAGACAGAGACAGAGAATCTGAAGCAGACTCCAGGCTCCAAGCTGTCAGCACAGAGCCTGATGTGGGCTTGAACTCAGGAGCTGTGAGATCACGATCTGAGCCAAAGACAGACGCTTAACCAACTGAACCACCCAGGCACACCTCACTCAATAATTTTCTATTGAATGATTCATTGTATTAGTTTTATGCCTCTGATAAGCAGAGACTAAAATGTAATAAGATATGCAACAGATGTATTGGGGGAATACTGGTGGACGACAAAAGGAAAAGGGAGTGAATAAACAGGGAGTTTCAGATCAGAATACAGATCCAAAACCTGTTGCAGATGGAAGGAGAATTGGATGATAGGAACCACACCCTGAAATACGGTTATGAGAGTATCTTGGCTGGACCACTCTAGGGACCCAGAATGATAACTCATCAGAGGATCTGTATGTAATTTCTACTAGAGTACAAAGTTTCAAGCATTAGAAACTAGTATAATCAGATCTAAACTCCCAATCTTTCCTTCTCTAGCTCTAACTCACTATCCATCTAACTATTTACGAAAATTGGTGATTTAAATTCCAAATAACCTTGAGAAACAATACAGTGTATACTAAGTCTGTATTGAAGGGTATTGTTTGCAATCGAACTCTATGTTCTACATATACTCAGATCAGTAAAAGTTACAGCAAAACTATTGCATCTTTGTCCATGAGACTACTTGTCACAGCTAAAGTTTTTGTTTTGTTTTGTTTTTGTTTTTTTTGAGGGGACGATTTTGCAAGGCTTGTATCTTGCAAAGCAGATACACATCTCTGGAACTATAGTTTGGCTTCATTTACTTTAAATACACTCATGCATATTGTTTTTAGATTTTGATTTCCTGACATATTTTAGGACAACACTGTGCTCCTTGATAACTAAATAAAATGAAGACGACTGAGGCATTTTTTTTCCAAATGATAAACAAGCATTTAAAATTAGAGACCAGAGTCAACTGTTAGATTATGTCTTAATATGTTAAGTGACAATTTGAGTTGTCCTACTTAGGAAAAAAAGAAGGTTATATATAAGGATATACTTTTTATAAATAAAGTTATGCAATTAAAGCAAACTGACTTTGCAATTCCTTTACAATGTTGACTTGCAAATGACGTAATGTCATTCTAAATCTTCACTAACAAATAATATTCATTACTACATACTCAATTTGGCTATTGTCTGTACATTAATTTAAGAAAAGGTTAGTGTTGGGGCCCTGGGCGGTTCAGTCAGTTGAGCATCCAACTTCAGCTCAGGTCATGATCTCATGGTTAGTGCTTGATCTAGCAGTCCCTGAGTTCAAGTCCCACATCAGGCTGGTGTCGAAGTGCCCTTTAGACAAATATGTATCTTTCAAAATGATCAATATAATCTCAAAATTAAATGTATTTTATCTGAAAATTATGACACTAACCCTATATTATAAAGATTGTTTTAACCAGCATAATGGATCCTTACCAAAACTTTTAAATTTTAAAAATATGTGCTTATACTTATTGAATCTATATACTGATTACCTATGCATTTGTACTTTATAGTTTTCACTTTTGCTACCTATCTGGTCACATGGTTTTCTTCAATTGCAATGTTTACTATTAAATATGTAATATGTTTGTTATTAAATATTAGAATTTAAAATAAAAATAAAAATGGCATCCTATATGTAATCAGTATATTAAAGATCAAAGTATGTTATTATTCTTAAAATATATGAACAAAATTTTAAATGCAATATGTAAATTTGAGTGTATAAAATGTATGCTAAATAAGCCAGGTGATTTTTTTCACATTTTCTCATTGCCTTCTACTTTCTCTTACATAATCTAGTGATGATATATTCTATGTCTATTTTACAGATGAAATAGCTACCTATTAAAAAGAGCAAGTGTAATATGCATATTAACACAGGTTGTAAATTGTTTATCCAGAATTGAAAACTATTTTTGACCACACTCAGTATTTTATGAATTTGGTGCACTTTTATTTTAAAATATTCTATATTTGCTTTACATTTTAATGAAAGCTGATTGACAATTTAAGTAATAATATGTAATTTTCCATTTTTTATATGTATCTGAAAGACATTGGTTTTTAACACTGAATTAATATGATGCCAAAATTTCTGGTGACTCTCCAAAGAGTGAAAATAATTCACCTTTTTTACATTCAAACCATATAATAATGGCTTTGATAAGTACAAAGATGCAAAAAATGGCTGGGTTTATACAGTTGGGCTTTTATAATATTTTTAAGGAACAAATAGTTGGACATAGAGTTTTATAACAAATTAGTGTCATACAGTTTTACAGTGACAACTAGTCCCATCACAAGCAAAGCAGACATTAAGATATGCAAGAGCCACAGATTCTTATCCACTAAGAAAACCTAGACAGGAATCCAATCCTTATCTGGTGGTGAGTTGTAAGCTTGGAAATAAAATAAGAGATTTAGATTTATGTTAAACATAACCTGAAAAATAGACCAATTCACTCAACTTATATGAAGAATCCTCTTGCAAAGAAAAAAATCAAACTTTACTTTTTTTGCATTTCTATTACAAAGCATTCATAACAAATGTCCTAACTGACATATTCTTTGTTTAGGTGTCTAAATATTTCAAAGTAAACTTTCTCTAAGAGACATACAGAAATGCACTTCTAGAATCTGCAATATCTCTATGGATATATTTGAATTTGCATTCTAATTGTTATGCTAATCTAGCCACCTAAAACAGATACTCACAATTTACAAAACCACATATACTGAGGTCTTTTAATTTAGACTATGACCTTGAAAATGTAAATAATTGCATCTTTCTTTGTATTCATGACATATAGTGTTATTTTAATTGTTTGGAGATAATGAGAAACAAAGATAGGTGGGCTTAATTAATACAGCAAGCATTGCTCCCAAAGAAGACAGATCAACTTCAAGGCTAATTGGCAAAAGTTTGAGGAGAACAGAAATGGCAGACTTGTAGTCACAGGTTAGACATATCCCCAGGTCTCGAGTTTGACTCACACAAGATTAAAACAATAATAACTAGTTGTATACATATAAATATAAGAAATTTCAAGAAAATTCCAGACTTCTGGTATATGTTGAAAAATGTAAACTGTCAATATCAGTCTATTGTTCCCATTTGGAAACAACGTGTTGGAACTGAATATCAACGAGGCCACTTATGTTGTTAAATGTCCTTCAGTTACCACTTTATGGATTGTTTCATTAGTTTATCCTATAGACATTTGGAATGACGATCCATAAAAACAAACAAAAAAAAGTTGGGAATATCTAACTTATATACCATACTTGATGTTAAACATGCGGCATTAAAACCAAATTTGTTTTGTCAAATAATACCATTCATTTATTTTAAAATTTGCTGTTTAATTTTATTCATTTTATGGTTTCATTTGATATTAATATACACTTCCTCTTTTGGAAATGAATGCTTTCTTTCAGCCTCTGAATGCCATTAAACTTAAAGTGAGTTTCTTGTAAATAGTATATACTTGAGCCACGGTTTTATTTGTTGCTTTTGTTTGTTGCTTTTGTTTGTTTGCTTGTTTAAGTGGTATATTTACATCATTTACATTTAAGGCACTTATTGTGCTCTGAGGGCTTAAGTAAGCTATTTTACCATTTGTTTTCTGTTTGTTTCCTCTGTTTCCATTTCTCTGTTTCTCTTTTCTTGTTTTCTTGTGTGTCATGTGAACATTTTTTAAGACCCTTCGATCTATTTGTAGCGTTTTTGAGCGAGACACTTTGTAATATTTTTTTCGGTGGTTGTTCTGGGTATTTGTTCACAACAAATTAGCATAGGGTAGGTGGCTTAAACAACAAACATTTATTTCTCACGGTTTTGGAGGCTGGGAAGTCCGAGTTTATCTGACTACAGTGATAAAATGATGGGTGTCTTTTATTGTTCCACAGGTCCCAGAGGCTCTGTTTTGTTTTGTTTTGTTTTGTTTTAACTTCTTTTTACTTTATTTTATGCATTTTCAAAATTGCCTTTAATGATTACTTTACTTTTATTATTACTTTTTAAAAATTCTATTAGAGGCGTCTGGGTGGCTCAGTTGGTTAAGGGTCCAACTTCGGCTCAGGTCATGATCTTGCGTCCATAGGTTTGAGCTCTGCATATGGCTCTGTGCTGACAGCTCCCAGCCTGGAGCCTGCTTCGGATTCTGGGTCTCCCTCTCTCTCTGACCCTCCCCCACTCACACTCTGTCTCTCAAAAGTAAATAAACATTAGGGGCACCTGGGTGGCTCAGTCAGTTAAGCATCTGACTTCTGCTCAGGTCACGATCTCATGGTTTGTGAGTTGGGGCCCTATGTCAGACTCTGTGCTGACAGCTCAGAGTCTGGAGCCTGCTTCAGATTCTGTCTCCCTCTCTCTCTGCCCCTCCCAGGCTCATGCTCTGTCTCTCAATAATAAATAAACGTTAAAAAAAAAAGTTCAATGTTGGCAGCCCTTGTGGTCTTTTCTAATTCATGTTGTGATTTTCCTTGTTTTGGGCATGATGGGTGATTTTTAAATATATCCTGGACATTTTGACATTTGTTTAAGTAGTTGGGGACATATTTATTCATTTATTTAGTTGCTTACTTACACATTCATTCCTTGACTCGTTGATTCATTTATGCAACCATTCACCCCATTGAATTGTATTATGCAGACAGATCATGGTACACTTGTGAGGGCTGTTGTGACAATGACATCAATGTGCAGAGCCTTTACTGAACTACATTGGTCTGGTTGGTTGGTCCTTGTTCATTCCACCTGGGAGGGCAGAGGAGCTTCTTTGAGCCAGACCTTGTGTGGGGTAAGAGTCTCCAATCCACAAAAATGATAACGCTTCCTTAGCAGGTGTTTCTTGTGGCAGAATATTCCCCTCAGTGACAAAGAGTTCTTTATGAGCTGCACATTAATGGCTATACGATAGCCCTCCTGAAAGAGGGCAGTCTCAGGTGCGATAGGAAAGGACAGTGTTTCTTCTGGCTGCTTACTGTCAGGCAATCCTCACTGCTCATTCTGCTAGCCTTCTCTGGTAGTGTTGTCAGGGCCCTCAAGTCAGTTCAGCAGACAAATGAGTCTACCTGGGGCATGTTCTGTTGCCAGGTTGGATGTCCAAAAGCCCAGGCCTGAGTTGTCTTCTTCCCCTGGCCATACTTACTTTCAGAGTATAAGAAAGATTCTAAGATTCTAAGATGGTTCCTCTAGTCTTTGGGTCTCTAATCAATTTGCCAACTCTTTCTACTTTTCACAGGTCTCTTTTAGTTGTCTCTTGGATTATTTCTAGGAATTATACCTATTCTTAGAGAAAGGGTGCAAGCAGAGATTTGTCTATGATGTTTCAGATGGACCAAATATAGCCGTGTCTGAATATCATTTGCATAACAACTCTTCATCTTTTGCTTTACTTTGTTGGCTTAGTTTTCTGGGTATTTTGTTTGTTTTACATGAGCTATGGTCATAGTTGGTTTACATCAAATCTAGATTTAAATATTTTTTGCAATGTATTTACACTGATACTGGATACCTGTTAACTTTTCATGTTTTGGTTATGTATTTTAAAAGGATTAATCCATTCCTTAAATGTGAGAAACATTACATTAGGTGCAATAGATGTATTAAAACTTGGGCTTTCTCAATATATTAAATCATATTATAGCAAGATTTTGCTGACCTACGAGACGTTTAATCTCTTTACGGTGACTCAACATTACTTCTCAATTCTATCATGCATACATTTTACAGTTGAACTCTCAAAAATCAATAATGCTTTCCTCATTTCAAGTGTCTTTAACTCACATTACTGGAACCATTTGTTGTATGCAATACCATGTTTAATCTTAATGACCATTCTACATAATAGGTTTTGTTATGCATTTTTCATAGACGTTCAAAAAGGTTAAATAACTTTCCTGTGGTTGAACAGAGATTGATTCACATTGCTTTCATTTTAATCCTCTTTTCCCACGATAAATTTTAATGAATATACCCGCATAGAAAATTTCTTAAACTAAAGTTTTTGATCATGCCGTCTTGAGAAACTTGGAAAGAATAAATGTCAATTGTGTTTGTAAATGCCTATTACTATGATAAAATTGCTAGGACAACAACTTTTGTGCGTAACAGATGCCGACGATAATGTTTTACTTCCTAGTATTAGTAATCTGCTTCTGTAAGCAAGATCACATAAAGGTAAGAACTAAAGAAAGTGTTTTCCTTAATTATATGATATTGCCTCTTATCTTCAGAGGCAGAAGTGGCTAATGTTAATTTTTGATTAAACAGTAATTTCAGTGGAAGCTCTTCTTATCTATTTCAATCTAACCAAATCTTAAATTAACTGATGCTTCCTATGGCTTCTAAAACAAATATTTACTGGATGCCTTTAATATTGATTTTTCTCCTGATACACCTATGTTTTTTCTCCCACTCTTTGAGTGAAGTGCCTACCAAGAATCAGTTATGTCTTTTCCCAAACCTGGTTATACAAGTTACATATTATATTGGCAATACATATTTTAATTAAATGGTAGCAAACCTAGTCTATGTGTACAAAGTATTTTTCTCTTTAAAAAATACTTTAAATATTTTTTTAATGTTTACTTATTTTTGAGACAGAGAGAGACAGAGCATGAACGGGGGAGGGTCAGAGAGAGACGGAGACACAGAATCTGAAGCAAGCTCCAGGCTCTGAGCCATCAGCACAGAGCCCGACATGGGGCTCAAACTCACGGACCGTGAGGTCATGACCTGAGCCAAAGTCGGACGCTCAACCGACTGAGCCACCCAGGCGCCCCTAAAAACTACTTTGATATTGTGTAACTATTTATAAATTCAGTCAACAAAAATGCTACTAAATTAGGTATTTGCAAGAAAACATCACAATATAGGAAAAAGTAATAAATATAATAGAATTATGTTCTGATTGGCTTCACAGATGCTTTTAGGTTCTTCTCAAAATATTTCAAAGCCATTGAAACTGGACATCAGACTTTGCATCACTAATGCAGTTTAAGCAAGAAAATGGAGTGCAAGATCCAAGGAATCTTGCCTCAAAATATTTTTACATTAGGAGACAATATTAATGTATTGTGCATCCTTATTCAAGATATCCTGTTTCACTGTTCCTTCCATTAGTCAAATTCAAATTTTGGGCTTTCTTTATCTCTTCTTTCTATTAACTTTCACTTTCACTTATCTTGCATTCACTTACATTAAATTTCACTTTTTTACTCTTTAATATGCAGTGAACAAATTAATTCCAAAATACTTCATCATCAAAGAACAATCTTAGCCGTTCTTTATATATAGAAGGATTCCATAAATCTTCTGTTTCACAGTGTTTCCAATAGAATGCTGAAATAAAGAATATATTCCAAATGATGGAATTGCTGCATCAAAAAATACCATCTTGTTAAGTTTTAATACCTACTACCAATTCTAACCTCCAGGAAGTATATATCAGTGTATCCTGACAGTAATTTATAGAAGTGAGTATTTAGAGTTGGCAACTCTAACAACTTGGTCAACACGGTTGGTTTCCTTCATGATTTTCTTATTCTCATCAAGCCTAGGGATATTATTGAAACTCACGATGATCAATCACCACATTCCCTAAGCTTTTCTGATACTGACCTAAACCATAAACTTGATTTCCTCCAGTGCTTGTCTCTGAATTCTCTGTGGTTCCAAAAATCTATGTCCAGCCCAAATGTCTATTTTCTGTCCCAAGTTCTAATGGTATAGTTTCTATATTTATGCTGATTGGACAAAGTGATACAGAGAATCATATTTGAGATTCTACACTTTTGACTCCTTTACATTAAAGGTACAACTATCTTTGGCTATCATCCAATTAATTATCACCCAAACCATATATGAGCCTAGAATGTCCTTCAGACACTGGGACTTTAACAAATCCTCTGCTCCCTGGTGAACAACTTCTGTCAAAAAATTAATTTCCCTTCTCCAATCCTCATTCCATATGCTAAATATTGAATCATTTCCAGGTCTTCCTTCTAGCTCTATTATTTCTATATTCTCTGTTAGAGTCTTCCTTTCTCCCAGCAAGGATTAACCACAAATAGAAGTTCAACCTTAGATTACCTGTAAAAGTTTATGAACGTTTCAAATCTAACAAATTACTCAAATAAATATATAAATTACTCAAATATGCAAATATCCATACAAAATAGATTGTGGAATTAAAGGAGTAAAAGATAGGCTTCAGATTTAGAACACTTCATCACTTACTAGACAATAACTATATCATGTCTTCTCCTACAGGTTCAGTACCCACAGAGGATCAAAGTCTCACATACAATAGATACGAGTAGGTAAACATTACAAGCAGGAAAATATCACCCTATAATTAGAAATGTGCAATGGATTTTAAAACAATGTAATAAGGAACTTGTGAATAAGAAACTTACCATAAGGAAGAATAATTTTTCTCCTTGTGATAAATCCCTATTTATTTGGCTCCTTAAATCGTCTATGGGGTATGTGAAGATATCTCCATATTTTAAAAATTGGTTCTAATCAGCTGAAAGGTAATGTCAGAATCTCTGCTCTGGGGGAAAAAAAAAGCCCTTAACAAGGACTCTCTTTCACTTCCCACTCTACAGGGTGTAACAGATCGCTTCAAATCAGCACTAAGAGAAGTAAAAAAGAAATATGTCTTCATATTTATCACAACTTAAAATGAATATTAGTCACAATCCTCCATAAGCCCACACTAACATGCCCTTTCTTGTTCTCCCATATACCACTCATTTATCTGATTTTACTCAATGAATGTGAGGATCTTATAAATTCTCAACTTCATACCAATGCTCATCTGTCTCTTGTGTTTTAAATATCATGTGCCCCACAAGTCCTTCATGTATTAAGCACTGATTCATTTCTCCTGCAAATACTTTGAATGCTTATTATACAATAGACACTGTTCCAACCAAAGAACGAAGAGATCAATACCAAAATTTCTTTCTCTCATACAGATTCTATTACAGGATATGAATAAAAATAACAAGAACATACCAAGGAGTTGAAACTGGTATGTAAATAAAGGGTGTAGGCTAAGAGAGACAGGGTGGTTGACTTTTCATGTTGTAAAGAAGAATGCTATCAGGTGGTAATATTTGAAGAGCAAAACATACTTGACTTGACAATGTCAAGGAAAAGGCATTCTTTGGAAAGGAAAAAGAAATGGTTAGAGACCAGGCCATAATTTTCCCCAAAGCTTGGTAAATGTATGAAACAAAGGAGGCCAATTTGGTTAAAGCCTGATGGGTGAAAGAGACCCCACACACTAAAGTCTGGTTGGCAGGTTTGGGTTTGGTCATGGAGGTTCTTCTGGAAACCTAACCAAGAATCATGGATTTTATTGGTGTTTAAAGAAAAACCAACAGAATTTTTTTCCCTAAATTTCAGTATAATTAACATACAATATTCTAGTAGAAGATATTAATGACGGGAGAAATGACATAATGAGTTATGTTTGACGTATCATTTTGACTGCCCTCTTGTGAACTGGTTGTAGGGGAGGAGAATCGGGCAAGTGTGGAAGCAATATAAATGAATGTTTGGGGTGAGGTATTGTCTGTTCATAAGTGAGGGAACAAAATATTAGATGCAGTTCATGACTTCCAGGGTGTTACACACGACTCAGGGCATGTGCCCATTCCTCTGCAATAACTGCTCACCCAAGCCTCATGGTTCAGTAGCATCACTCCTACCTCCAAGACCTCCTGGGTCTCTTCCCCGAGCTGCCACTTCTTCCTGCAACCCCCTAAAAAGTCAGTTGAAGAAAACAATCTCCTCTTTTAAACTCCCCTAATATTTCATGTGTATCAGGACATTAAGCAAAAATGTTCTTTAAATAATATCTCACTTTTAAACATACTAATTACAAATTTTTTTTAATGTTCCTTTACTTTTGAGAGAGACAGAGACGGAATGAGAGTGGGTGAGGGGCAGAGAGAGAGGGAGACAGAATCGGAAGCAGGCTTCGGGCTCTGAGCTGTCAGCACAGAGCCCGACGTGCGGCTCGAATTCACAAGCTGTGAGATCAGGACCTGAGCTGAAGTCGGCCGCTCAACCGACTGAGCCACCCAGGCGCCCCTAATTACAAATATTTTTTAAGGAAAACACTCTGAGTCGCTTTCATGTCTCCACATGACTCTCAATGGTGCCTTGGAGACCATTATACACTACTAGTAAACGTTCAAAAAGGACATGCTTGGGGGGGAGCAAGGGCTCTTATACAAGATGGCAGGTAAGAGTTGAGAGGCTAGTAGGAGGCAAGCCCGTGACCTGTGGAATAACACTGTCTCTGAGGACCTAAAGACAAGTCCTTCCATGACTTAGTGTATCATGCCAGAGGCTGGAATGCTGCAGTGTACTGTGGGAGCACACAGGAGAAAAGGCCCCAGCGGTTGGACAAGGCTGCCATGATTACAACGGGCAATGTTTAACCATGGCCATCCAGTTAATCTCTCATCTTCTATGTCTCTCCCTTGACAGTCCATTCTAGTCACACTGACTTCTCTCCTATTCCTCAAATGTGCTGATCACTCTCAGATCTTGGCACGGACCACCTTCCCTGCTTTGATGGTGTCACCAAAGAATCAATTTGTCTGTTTTCTCACATCACTCCCTGTCCTGCACGTATGTCACTGCATCAGAATGACCATCCCTAACTGTGTTATACGAAATACTTCCCATTCGATCCCTAATCCTCACTTGATTGTTTTCCTTTATACATAGCACTACACATACTCAATCTTTGTTTGCCTTCTGTCTCCAGGGGTGGGTAAGGTTTGTGAAAGCAAAGGCTCTATCTTGCTTTGTCAACCTACACAGCACCCAGAGCTTTGCACCTAGAATGTTTGTAACATCACTGAATGAATAGTTGAGTGGATGAATGCGTGAAAATGACCTCCGTGTAATGTTCTAGGATCTGATGAGAGTCTGCTATAAATATGAGGAAAGAGAAAGGGAAATCCAAGCAAAGCTAGTAGTATCTTGATAGGTACCTCCAGGGCACTGTAGAGAGTTCATTGTGTATAAATGAGTATGAAGGGATGGACCTCAAGGAGAGATCAGGCGTGTTGACCTTAGACAAGTAACGTCAACATGTTTTCATTTCCTCTTGAGAATAACTGGTGCATTACAGTGGCATCGGCTTTACATTTTAGAAAGGAAAAAAAACCCGCATCTTGTGGAAACCAGATACTGGAATTAGAATTGATCAAATTCTGTGTTGATAGCTTTGCTGTAGTTGTTAATGGCGAAATAGGTATATGGAGCCCAACTTTCTCTGTTTAATTTCCACAGATGGCAAGTCCATTCTCAGAGACCATCTTTCAGATGAAGAATTACAAAACCCTGTAATTCCTTAGATTACTGTCAATTACATGACCAATGCACAAAATGCTCGAGAGAGCCTCAGAAATGCACATTTGAGAAGTGACCTGACATTTTATTATATAAGATTTTAGCGGGGCGCCTGAGTGGCTCAGGCAGTTGACAGTCCAACTTCGGCTTAGGTTGTGATCTCACAGTTTGTGGGTTCGAGCCCCACGTCAGGCTCTGTGGTGACAGCTTGGGGCCTGGGGCCTGCTTCAGATTCTGTGTCACACTTCTCTCTCTGCTCCTTCCCAGCCTGTACTCTGTCTCTCTCTCAGGGATAAATAAACATTAAAATAATAATAATAATGTTTCTAAATTTGGAATTATGACTATCAGTAAAGGATAATTGCTTTAAATAAATGGTTTTTTTTAGAATGTTATTTTCCTTGTTAGCCTTCATTCAAAAAAATAGCAATATGCTTGCAGTAGATTTCTCACATTATTCTCATTAATATTTATTTATTTGTTTATTTATTCATTTATTTATTTATATTTCCAAGTTATCTGACAGAGAAAAATTGGCCACCTTTCAGATGAAATTAACCTAGATTTTTAAGTACAGATAGAACTCAAGGCTGACTTTGAAATGTGTTCATTAATTTTATTAAATTTATTGGAGGCTGATTTTGAAATATGTATACTTTTTTTTTTAAATTTTTTTTCAACGTTTTTATTTATTTTTGGGACAGAGAGAGACAGAGCATGAACGGGAGAGGGGCAGAGAGAGAGGGAGACACAGAATCGGAAACAGGCTCCAGGCTCCGGGCCATCAGCCCAGAGCCTGACGCGGGGCTCGAACTCACGGACTGCGAGATCGTGACCTGGCTGAAGTCGGACGCTTAACCGACTGCGCCACCCAGGCGCCCCAATATGTATACTTTTTTAAAATTTAACAAGGGTTCAGCATATTGATAATTTCAGAGGAAATAATTTCTGTGAAATGCACATATCCCTTAAATAAATTAGGGTTATACTGAAAAGAACACAAAAAAACTAATACACTTGAATAAAAGAATAGTCAATGAGAAGCAATTTGAGATAAATTATGTTCATTCACCTTTTGCATGAACTGTAAGAATTACATATAAATCACTTTTAATTTCGATAAAAGAATGAAGCTGTAAAAAGGTGCGTCCTTTCTACATCACAGCCTTTCCACTGTTGACAGTTCATTCTTTCTCGAAATTTTCTCTGTGGCTCTGTCTACATAACTCATGTGAAATCGTTTTCAAATCACTGCCATCCTAATCATTATGTTGATAATCCTGCTGACGTATAACATTAAGAACTAAAACTACTTTGCATCTGTCTCACACATAACCGATGCATAAACGCTCTTACCTTCCTTATGAAATACAATACATTCACCTGAATTAATGTTGCACGGTTTTTACCGACCACTTAATAAACAGAAACTAGTCGAATCAAACCTCTAAGTGTTTTTCAAACAGTTTTGCAAAATCATACATGGAATACTCAGTGGAATTTGAGTTTTAGATCTAAAACTCTAGTTTTTAGAGAGTATGTCTCACATATTGCATGGAACACGTTTATACTTAAAATACTACTTGGGGGCGCCTGGATGGCTCAGTTGGTTAAACAACCGACCCTTGACCTAGGCTGAGGTCATGTTGTCACAAATCCTGAGATCAAGCTTCGTGTCCTGCTCTGAGCTGTCAGCGCTTGTGATTCTCTCCTCGTGTCTCTGCCCCTCTCCTGTTCACATGTGCGCTATCTCTCTCTCTCTCTCTCAAAATAAATACATAAACTTAAAAGAAGTATGTAAAACACTATTCGTTCCTTATCTGAAATTCAAATTTAAGTGGGCATTTTTCATTAGGAATTTTTGTTTAACCTGACAACTTTACTTTCCCATGATCTGCATTAAGGATAAGCTCTCTTCAATCATATTTTTCAGGAAATAACATTGACCTAAGTGCTAGATTTTTATATTTTTCCTTAATGGACTACAAATTGTTTTGTTGTTTTTTTTTTTTCTGGCAGATTACAATTTCCTGGAGTGCTGAAACTGTGTTTTACTGATTTGTGTTTTCATCAGAGTACCAAGAAGATTTTCTTACTGACAACAGAATTCCGATATTTCATTATCAGTATGAAATAAAAATATAAAATAAATTCAAACCATTCATATGTTGATGATAGGTGTTTATTTCAAGAACATGGAATTTTCTGGAAGCCCGAGAAAGGATGAGTGGCTAAGAGATTTAAGTATTGTGGTAGGTGTTAAGGTAACTATTGCAAGGCAGCTTAAAGTTACCTCAAGGAGACAAAATGGTTACATTGCAAGCAATCCAAAAAAACAGAAAGTGGGTTGTTATTAACATAATAGTTTGGTCAGGTATCCATCAGGGGACTAGACGATAGTTATTCCATTTGCTTTCATTATGTTTCCACTACTTATGCCACAATGACTTTGGACACCTCAGTTATTCAACATGGTCCTTAGATTAACGATTTTCACATAAATTACCTGTCGAAGGGGTAACATTTTGGATGTACTTTGTTTAATAAAGTTCATTTGATTGATTTTGTTTTACTCTTTTTAGTGTGAATATTAGAAAATTCAAAATTATATGTTGGTATGTATTATATTTCACACCAGACATCACTGCGTTAGTAGTGTTGAATTTAAGTTCTGACAAATGTAGTAGCTCTAAATGAGAGATCTGTTTTTATTTGCTCTTTTAACACTTAGAAAGAAACTTCTCTTCTCTCTCTCTCTTTTGTTTTAGTCTCGTTTGTTTTGGTTCTTTTACCTTTTAAAAAAAAATGAAGCAGGAATAAATATAAGACCTAATTATACAAAAATGAATTTGTTTTCAGAATATATTTCTCATTTCATGAATAAATTAGTAATAATAATTTGACATTTATTTCCATACAGTAATTTACCAGAAATGTATCAAATTAATAAAGAACCAAAAAACATGTGTCAGCTCTTTTAACTGTCCACAATTTGCATTTTACTACATTTGTTCCTCTGAGAAAAGCGTTTACATAACGCAGTTTAAATTATCATGCTAAACTAAAATGAACATTTATTTCATGCTTTATTTATAATGTGGTTGACACCTAAACACTGTGAAATAAAGAATCCTACTCCTAATAATATTTCTCTTGGTTAATAAAAGTTTGCTAAATAATCTTTTTAGCATTCCCTATGAAAATGAGAGCATTTATTATTTAAGAATTAGTATGTGTTAACTATTTCATTTTCTGCAAACTAAACCCCTACAGGAATCTTGCTATTAAATCACTAGCTGCTATTTAGCAATTGTAGACAAACTTTGTGAACACGCGCTAGGTACAAATGCCTTTACACTTCACGGATCAAGGTTAAATCCATCTTGTCTCACCGTCCAGGTGACTTAAGGCATCAGAAGTATTCAGAGATCATTCATTATTTCTTTGTCTTTTTTAGCGTTGTTTAAATCCAAGTTAGTGAATAAATAGTGTAAAAGTGGTTTCAGTTGTAGATTTAGTGATTCACCGCTTTGTTACAACATCCAACGTTCATCCCAACAGGTGCCCTCCTTAATGCCCATCCCCCATTTAGCCCCTCCCCCACGCACCTCCCCTGCGGCCACTCTGTTTGTTCTCTGTATTGAAGTTTCTTACGTTTGCCCCCCTGTCTGTTTTTATCTTATTTTTCCTCCCCTTGCCCTCTGTTCATGTGTTTTGTTTCCTTAAACCCTCTGCTGCTCTGTACATCTCATTTGGCCCAAAGCCCATAGCTAATAGCCCCGCTACACAAAAAGTAAATGTTCGCGTGAATTTAGCATTTATTTTTGATGTTGTATGTAATTAATTAAGTAAACCTCCCAAGAGTTTTGTCAGGTAAGTAGTATCATTACCATGTTATCGATAGGAACCTAGACGTTTAAACTTGACGTTTAAACTTGCCCTCTGTTTTAAAATCGGGATTCGCAGCAATAGACCCTGGACAATGGCACTTTGCTTAAAGCACTGATTTATGTAACATAAATATTATTTATTTGCCATTACACTGCAGCTAACGGTGCAATCTCCATGGATCTTTTACAGTACTTAGCGATAATAATTGTTAGTAAACGCTATTTAATTGAGATGTGGTCTAAGTAAAAATGGAGACTTAAGTTATTGTTTGGTATACATTTTGCAGATATTTCATTTAATAATAAATATACAGAGAAACATATCTGTATTAGCTGAATATATCAGAATATATTACTGAAATATATTTATTGAACACTATGTGGGCCAAAGTAACATTTGTACTGTTGCTCTACTGATAAGACCCTTGGATGTTTCGATCTAATTACTCGAAACATAAGATAACATTTATCACACAGTGATTTTTTGGTAATATTCTACCAGTGATTGTTATTTTTCAGTATACGATGTGATGTTCTTTAAGTAATTTATGATTGGAATTCAAATTTATAGACCTGCAATTTATTGAATGTTATTTCCCTTCCTCTATCACATTTCCCCTTCCTTTACACATTAATGTAATTAGAAGTTGTTTTATAGCTCTGTCAGAATTGTTAAAATATTTAGTGCTTTAAAATATTAATCAGGAATCATTACATATTCATTTAAAGACTTTCTGACTAACTGACATGAAGGGAAATGAAAAATGAAATATCTCCCATAAAGCCATTGAAAGAAAATAAAACTGTCTATAAAATATCCATTAGATGAAATGAATCCCTACGGTCCCCTGGACTTGAACTCATCAAACTTCATGATGAACGCTTCTTTGTCTTTTTAACGTAAAAATGTGTAGTTTTCAATTAGCAGACTTTTAATTTACTTTAAAATTGAAATTGCTAATTAATCAGTTTCAAACACTAAATTTTTGATACATTAGGGGCTTTACTCTCCTAACAAAAATGTGTATGGATAAGCCCTGCTTAAATAGTATTCATTTATATTGAGACAACTATTTGACTCATTTCCCCATTCAGATAAACTTTTCCGTTTCAGAAATTTTCTATCTCCATGATTCTTTTCTTTGTTCGCATGCTCAACCATCATGGTTGTCATCGTGCCTCAACATGAATTAGTAAGTACTTTTATGGCATATGGAACATGAATGACCTAAATACATGCCCCGTCATGTAGATACATTGGTTTGGCACGTGTGTTTTCATTTCAAAACCAACAGCAGAAAAAGAAACAGCAAACAGATTTGGAGTGTCCAATTCCTGAGCTGTTGTCACCATTTCAGCATGTTCTCTCCTTCTCCAGACAACACCTTCGTGTGCTCGCTCTAAGAGAAACTCGCCTCTCCCCTGAGGACACTGCTCCCCCTGAGAAATGTATTTCCCACAAGGGATGGTCGTTTCAATTGTTTGCTTTTCTACTTTTTCTCAGCCTTAGTGAGATAGAATTTAAATACAGTAAACTGCACGAAGTGTGTACAACATAATAAATTCTGACATACGCGTACGTCTGTGGATCAATCAGCACCAAGTATCGAACATATTCATCCGTCTTCCCCAAAAGTTTGCCCAAGCACCTACAGCTGTAAACTTGGTCCAGAACCCTCCACCTGTCCCAGGGGACCACTGATCATCATTCTGTCAGTTATGTGCTTTATCTTCTCTATTTTATTTTATTTTATTTTATTTTATTTTATTTTATTTTTATTATTTTTCTCTGGTGGCTTTGTATCCCTAGACCTTGAGGTGGGTAAGTCACTTTCATTTCCAGGTATTCTCTCTCTGCCTCCCTCTTTCTCTTGAATCATTAAACAGATGTCCCATTTATTTGTTCCACAGTGTGTTCTCTGAAGTCTCGTGTCTATTTTAATATCTTTATATTTTCAGATGAAGAGAGATTTTTTTTGAGTCCCAGAGGTGTTAAAAGGAAGCCTACAGCTTGTTCTGGAAGAAGCTGTCTGAGACCCAGGTGTTGACGGTGTCGCTTTCTCAGACACACAGCCGCACCACTCATGATGCTGTGTTCGTTCGCTCCCTTCCCACGACCTAGCCAGCAGACAAGGAAAACACGCGTCAACCAGGAAAATGTCTGAATTCCACTGTGCTCTGCTTCAGGGTGAAGACTATGCGTCCCCAAATTTGTTTTCACCTAGTGCCTGTCCACTCATTTGAGCTGTACCCTGTATCACTCATGGGTCATCAATATACTTTTTTTTCCCCCCTTTATAAGATTGATGGTTTGGAGAAATTCCTCCAAAACTGTAATATAGTAACTATGACTCGTAGTTCTCAAGGGGTAAGTTTCTGTGATATTTTTGACGCCACTTCCCCTTGGTATTGTACTAGTAACCAGGAGAGACTGTGACAAATTCCACTTGGCAAATGCCACTCGAAACAGTAAATCTTCAAAACAATATTGTATACCATTGTTTTGGGCGGATGCGGGTAGTTCAACCATTCTTTCACCCTGATAGGATTTAACGTGAGGGGAAGAAGGGCAGAGAGAGAGGCAGAGAGAGAATGCCAAGCAGCTCCAAGTTGTCAGCGCAGAGCCCGAGGCAGGGCTCCATCTCCCAACCACGAGATCGTGATCTGAGCTGAAATCAAGAGTCAACACTTAACCAACTGAGCCACTGAGGCACCTCATTCTCTTACTCGTTTAAGAGACCAGAGAAATGTGCTGACAGATGATTCTCATTGGGTTCAAAAACCCATTTTAGTCATACCTGTTTATCCTACGTGTGTGCACGCTTTGCATGTATTAAGTTTTACCACACGTCCTCACAGGAATTGACACTATCCATAAGTATAAATAATATATCACATATATGCCTAATTTTAACTGAAGATGCCAATCTTTTTTTAAGTTTACGGTAAAGAGACAGCAAAAGTGCTCTTACATAGCCTAAATATTACTTGCACTTCCAAAAGAGTGATGGATTTAAATGCATGCCCTAGCAAAAAAGGGCGTAGTAACAAAAGATTTTAGATATCTCTTCGAGAATGAGACTAATTCAAATTAACAGAGAAATAATTGTCCATCTCTGTTGTTACATCTATTACCTAATTAAAGAATGAATAAAATGTCACAGCAAAGGGAATGACATTTGTTTAACAAGAAATCATTAACATTGTGTCTGTTCCTATTGAACTTGGGGAAAGCTATACAGTTGATTACATCTGATAATCCAGCAACTACGTTAGTTCGCTTTAATCCACAAACCACGTGAAAAAAGCCACGCATCAGTTCAACCTATTTTTTGGAAGTATAATTCTTATTTCACCTTAAAAATAAGTAGGTAGTAAAAAGAAGAGTTAGGGCACAATTTCATTAAAAAAATATGTTTTATTCACTTCTCACTTCTGGTGAAGAAATGGTTAGCCACGGTTATTTAAAAAAAGAGGCTTTGCTTATAGGATTTAACAGTAAAATATATGAACATATGGTATCATTCATTTATAGTCCAGATTGATTATTATATATTAGAATTCTTAATTATTTCCCTCACTAAGATCAGTGATTACTGATCAAATTATCATCAGTAGAGGTTGGAGTTGTTTATATTATAAAGCTTTAAAATGTTTTAAAATTTAAAACTTCAAATTTAAGATTTAAAACACACTCAGTTATGTATCCTTTTGAGTAAAATTGAGTCCTTGCTATATTTCAGGATTATTCCCACTACAAATATAGTCTCTAGGTCTCTTTTTCTGTTTTTATTTTTATTTTTACCTCTCTATTTCCTAGAGTTAATTATCACTGCTATCAATAGATGCTTTCTGTGTTAACATGGGTTTAATTTTTATTTTTTACTTATTTTCTGTTATATGTTTTTAACAGTTCTTCTAAATCTGAATCTAATGAACAGAAAACTTTGGGAGGTTCAGATACTAAAAACAAAAACCATCATGATCTATTTTGGAGCCAGAGATCTTCAATGGAATTGAAAAATTCAGTGAGAATATCTGATTGTACTCTACATTTGCAAACATTAGGATAGATGAATACACTCAGCACAAAAACGAAGTGTCTCCTCAGCCTCTATTATTTTAGGTCTCATGAATTCTTTGTTGTTGCTAACAGATAAACTGTCTTCTTGTAATTACAATTTGGTGTCCTGCTGGGTCCAAGAAGTTTCTAGAAGGCTGGTAACTGATATGTAATGAAGTAGGTGTACTTAGGTTTGTTTTAATTGTTCATCTGAATTTTCCCTGGTTACTGCTTTTACTTAACTGTGAGGTCACAACATGTGACCTATAAGGTTTATTATTTTAAGCACTGATTAAGGTTTACTTTGGGGGCATATGAATGATTGATTTTTTTCTATTGCTCTATGATCAAAATTAAAAGTCTGATTCTGCAATTTTGAGGACGTTCACACACACAAATATACAAAAACATGTTTATGTCCAGTGGGATATGTCTCCATGAAGATACCGACAATTAAGTAGTGAGCCCGGTTCTCTCTTTTTGGGAGTTAAACTTTGTTGGAGAACCGTGAAGTCAGCTCACAGCTGAGAACTTAAGAAGGCGGCTATTTCTGCTTGTAAATTGCCCAATCCTTTTTACTAGAATCACTCACCCCACGCCGAAGTTGAAACAGTTAAACATTTCAGGAGCCTAAAGATACGTTGTGCAGTGGGAACTAGACATTTATCCTCTTTAGATTGGACATGCTCTCGAGGACACGCACTAGCATTTGCTCCTAATCAGGAAAAAATTGGGTGTATTAGACTGTGAGGTGGTGTATCAATTTCCAATCTGATGCCGGTGAATTTGACCACATGCAAGGGTAACTTTAGTTTCCATCTCAAGACCGCCTCCCATTTAATCACACTTGCTGATGCGACTCGATTGCTACTGGTATTCATGCCATCTCTGCTATTATAGCATTAATACCACCATTAATTAATTAATTAATTAATTAATACTGTCATTAATACTACGTGGGCACTCATGGGAAAACACATACACGCACAACATGCCCAAGTTTGGCTTACAATTGACTGGTACATCTTCGTCTTTTTATTTTGACCTTTTTTTGTTTGTTTGTTTCTCATAGTAGTCAATGTAAACTATATTTTGCTATTTGCCTCAGTCAGAGAAACTATCTTTCCAGAACGATTAATGTGGTAATCTGACTTACTGCTACTATTCTAGGTCTACAATATAACATGATATGATATGATAGCATAAGTATCTGCCCCAATGTTCTACCCCAGTGTGTTTGACATTATGGGGCGCCTGGGTGGGCTCAGTTGGTTGAGCGACTGACTTTGGCTCAGGTCACGAGCTCAAGATTCGTGGGTTCGAGCCCCGCATCAGGCTCTGTGCTGACGGCTCGGAGCCTGGAGCCCGCTTCTGATTCGGTGTCTCCCTCTTCTCTCTGCCCCTCCCCCACTCATGCTCTGTCTCTCTCTGTCTCAGAAATAAACATTAAAAAAATTAAAAAAAAAGAAATTAAGCAAGTCAGTATATTAATAAAAGGATTTGCCAATTTGCGAGTGTGTGTGTGTGTGTGTGTGTGAATTTCTTGAAGTAATGAGTTTTATTGTGGTGGTGGTAGTCATTGTCTACACATGACAGAGAAGAAATGAATATGACTTTCGAGTACAAGTTCCAAAGCCCTGATGTTGTTAAAGCCTGCAGATAAGAGGGCTTAGCGATGTCTCTGTTCTACATTTTTCTCCTATCCTTATGTAGCCCCTTTGGAAATTTCCACACGTTTTCGGGCATATGCTGCAGCCCATTGTGCCCATTGTCTTGATTCTGAAATAGGCATGGTAACATCAATATGGAGGGTCTTAACTTTCAGAGATAGAAACGTATGCAAGGTCTTGTGCTCTGTGCTACACAAATTTATAATCTTCCAACTCCTATGCAGTTTAATACCAAAGGCACTCCACGGTGCTTTTTTTTTTCAGCCATGTTTGCTGTGGGCATGATGGGCAAACAATGATCACTGCGATTACTAAGCTAGAGTCACGGGAGGTCATGGAAGATAGATATTGACCAAACCCATCCTGAGTCTGGTCGTCTGCATCTGACGCGTCAGGGATCCTGTGGTTAAGGTCTGCACTTGAGGCAATGCTGCTCATAGCACAAGGTTATCACATACGACGCTGTGGTTTTCGTGACTCCGGAGCTACCTGCTGGTGAATTCTGACTTCTAGACTTGAAGAAATCTAGTTAATTATTTAACCAAGGTCTTGGAGTTTTTAAGCAGTGGAGCTGACATTCACTGTGATGGTCCCTGTCTTTCCCCTCTCGTCTCTCCTACACTGAGGCTTTAATTTAGCTTTAATTCTCCACCGCTGAATTCATTCTAAAGGTTTCCAAATGATATTATAATAAAGTCCAAAATATTTACTAAGGCCCACGGGCTGCCCGTGTGGCTGCCTGGATCTACTTCCCTGGTCTCATTGCCACTACATCTCCCAGCCACTCTCTCTGCTCAGCCCCGGCAGATTGCCCTCTGGGTTGTGAACGTCCCGCATTTTTGCCTGTGTCAGAATCTTTGCCCAGGCAGCTCCCTTTGTCTGAGATTTATCCACTGCCTAGCGGGACCTCCTGTCCTACCCCAACTCCTGAAACTCTGGACCGCTGAGCAGGCCTCTCCCGGGTCTCAGATTAAACATGCCAGAAGGCATTTTTAGTTCACTTACGTGTGCTTGAGCAGTGATGGCTCTCCCTTTATTTCTCTAAATCTAAGAAAGAAAAATGTCTTTTTCATTTAAGAAGTTTGAAATTAGAATGCTATTTATAGCCAGG
Source organism: Prionailurus bengalensis (assembly GCF_016509475.1). Taxonomy (NCBI): domain Eukaryota; kingdom Metazoa; phylum Chordata; class Mammalia; order Carnivora; family Felidae; genus Prionailurus; species Prionailurus bengalensis. The sequence continues at coordinate 225,948,052 of NC_057343.1, forward strand.
ACGCACATTTATAGAGGTAGTTGGCTTTGTTACAGTGGTACCATTTTTTCCTAAAAGCCTGCTGTTAAACAGTCATCTCATACCTTAAGAGATGCTAGAGTTTAAAACAACAACAACAACAATCGTGCAGTGATATTTCACAAATCGCCCTAAGTAGTCTTCACATATCTTATGAGGTTGTTGTTAGCACCATAGCCCTTCGTAAATGAGGAAACTGAAGCCAAAATGGAAGGCATTAAATGTATCACTAGGGTGAAACACAAATGAATAGATCGATCAAGTCCTTCATGCGAGTGAACCGCTCCTCTGTGACAATTAGCCTGTGCTTGCATATGTCAAATGGCTCTTGTTGCACTGCCTTTTACCCCTTCTAATGTCAGTTCCTGGTCGTGATGGGCTTTTTATCTGCTTCTCTGACCTTCCCACAAGACTGCTTACCTCTAGATGCTTGTTCTTTCGAGTCAGCCGGCGGAAGCTTTCTGCTGCCCTCTGCTGGCTGCAGCTAGCCTTTGGGATTCATTCTTCGGACGCCAAACCCATCTCAGAGCAAATCCGGAGCCAGAAACAAAACCAACCGAGGAGACACCACCGGGCCCATCACAACACTAAAAAATACTGTGTTCGATTATGAGAGTTGACATTACGTTGGTCAAATGAGACACCAATTCAATGCTGTTCCTTTCCCTTTTGAACATATCTGTGCCTGTACCTATGCAAGGGTAAGACTAACATGTACCAGAAGCCATACCCTTCAAAGATTGGGTGGTTAATGGCCTGTCCTTTCTTTCTGCCTGTGCTACCTTCTTATACAATAAAATTTGGGAATGACATATTTAAAGTAAAGGCATTCATGGGGCGCCTGGGTGGCTCAGTTGGTTGAGCGTCCGACTTTGGCTCAGGTCATGATCTCACGGTCCGTGAGTTCCAGCCCCGCGTGGGGCTCTGTGCTGATGGCTCAGAGACTGGAGCCTGTTTCAGATTCTGCATCTCCCTCTCTCTCTGACCCTCCCCCATTCATGCTCTGTCTCTCTCTGTCTCAAAAATAAATAAACATTAAAAAAAAAAAGTAAAAAAATAAATAAATAAAGTAAAGGCATTCAGGGAAATTCTTACATAAAGGTTAAATCTTTATTGCAGCCTCTTGACCTGGTATATTTTGAGAAAAATGGCACACCGTTCAGTAAGCCTTCTTAATAGAGCAAGAAACGTAACCTGTGAATCTATGACACGGCAGCGTTCCCGTCCTACTGACTGAATGCCATCTGCTTCGCCACACGGCGTGCTCTGCGCTTCTATCCAAATCGACGTATGTTCCTGACGCATGTCATTGTCAACTACGTGGTCATCCTCTCCCCGGCCTGGTAGGAACAATAATCATTTCTCCTATGCTGGTCACCCATTTCACTCAGGTAACTATTTTCTCCATATTCACTATTGGCAGGTGGCAGACACTTTTTTTTCCTACTTCTTTTTTATTTGTCTGGATTTGTTGAATTCCCTTTAGCGAACGGTATTACCTTTGTGGTTGAAGACGGCAAATATTCCACGCCAATGAACATTTATTCTGAGAGTAAACAAACTAAATCAATGAACTACTTAGTGAAGGGAAGCCCGTGTGAAGTTGGAAAGAGGAATGGCACAAATGGAGGACAGCTTCAGCTTTGTCACTGCCAAGATATGGGTGACAGAATAAACATGTCACGTTGGTTTGTGGTCAGGATATGTCTCTCTCCCTGATTTTTCTAAAATTTATTTTGTATGGAGAGGGAAAAAAAATTCACTTTTGATGACTAGTTCTATGAGTGATGAAAAATGAATGTGGTTGTATAAATACCACTGAAGTCAAGACACAGAAGTGTCATCACCCGCTAAAATTTCTTCTCGCTCAAACCCAGCCTTCACTTCCAGCATCAATGGTTTGCTTCTGTCCCCTGTACTTGTCCTCTTTTCAGAACATCATAAGGATGGAATCGTAAAGTAAGTAACTTTGTGAATCTGATGTTTTTCACTTGGGATACGTGTGTTTGAGATTTTCAAATTATATTGCATATCAACAAATTCTTGGGGCGCCTGGGTGGCTCAGTCGGTTGGGCGTCCTACTTCAGCTCAGGTCATGATCTCGCCGTCCATGAGTTCGAGCCCCGGGTCGGGCTCTGTGCTGACAGCTCAGAGCCTGGAGCCTGTTTCCGATTCTGTGCCTCCCTCTGTCTCTGACCTTCCCCCATTCATGCTCTGTCTCTCTCTGTCTCAAAAATGAATAAACGTTAAAAATTTTTTTTTAATTCTTTTTTTATTACTGAATATATTTCAGTGTATGGATGTATCACATATTGTGTAGCCATCCACAAGTTGTTCTCTAGTGTCTGGTAAGAATAAAATTATTATAGGGGCGCCTGGGTAGCTCAGTCAGTTAAGCATCCAACTTCAGCTCAGGTCATAATCTCAAAGTTCGTGAGTTCAAGCCCTGCGTCGGGCTCTGTGCTGACAGCTCGGAACCTGGAGCCTGTTTCGGATTCTATGTCTCCTTCTCTCTCTTCCCCTCCGCCACTTGTGCTCTGTCTCTTTCTTTCTCTCAAAAATAAATAAACGTAAAGAAAATTTTTTTAAGAAATAAAATTGTTATAATTAATACAGGCTTTGTGAGAACACAAATTTTAATTTCTTTTGGTTACCTGCCTAAGAGTAGAATGAAGTTTTCGGGTGATAAGTGTATACTGAAGTCTATGATTAACTGCCAGAAAAGTTATATCAAAGTGTTTGCGACATTTTTAATTCCCACAAGATATCTAAGAATTTCAGTTGCTCTGTATCTTTGCCAGTACTTACCATCATAATTAAGAATAGTTTCAAGATTACAATAGTTTCATAGTGATATTTCATCGTGGTTTAGACTAGTATTGCTCTAATTATTAATGATACTGATCACATTTTTGTGTATCCATTTGTATATTTTCTTTGGTGTAGTCTATGTTCAAATTTGTGTCCAATTCTTATGAGAATGTTTAGTGTAGAATTGTTGATTTTGAGTGTTCTTTGTATATTTGGATAAGAGTATTTTGTCTTTTCATGCCTTTAGTGTTGTCTTTGCAGAAGAAAATTTTAATTGTGATGAAATTAATTTTACCAATGTATTCTTTTGTGGGTCGTGTTTGGGTTATCATATCTAGAAAAATTTGCCTTAGAAATGTTGCAGAATTTTTCAACAGTTTTCGTCCAAAAGTTTTACACATTTACATTCTACATGCCGCTCTATAACCCACTTCGAATTAATTGCTATGTAAGGTGTGAAGCATGCATTGTTTTATTTTTTTGCATATGGATGTACAAATGTTCTAAATCATTGGTTGAAAGGAGTGGGTTTTCTTTTTCTTCATAGAATTTTCTTTTTACTTTTGTCAAAAGTCAACGGACCATATCCATTTGAGTCTATTTTGAGACTCTCTATTCTGTTATTTTTATCTATGACTTGATAATTGTACCATTAGTGCAGGTATTGAAATCAGCTAGTATGATTTCAAATCAGCTAGTATGATTTCTAGCAACTATGTTCCTCCTTTCACAATTATTTTGTTTACTATATTCCCTTTCAAGTCCATATAAATTTTAGAGCAGCATGCATGTCCAAATCTGCAAAAATTCCTGCTGAAATTTTGATAAGGATTGTGTATAGATTATGAGTAGAATAATGGGTTGCCAGGATCTCTTTTCATTTATTAATTGGTGGCTCTGGCAATTACTAGATGCATATCATTTAAAAATCTAATTAAAGATAGCATTTTACCAGTTCAAGTAAATTTTTTATTTTAAAGCCCTGTAGGTGTCTTTTTCGTCTTCATTTTTGGTAACGATTGTCATAAATATATTATACTTTCATATATAATATATTGAAAACCCTACTAGAAAGGTTTATAAATTTAGGTTTTGACATTTACAACTATTTTAAATAACAAGACAATGGTCTTATATTTACCAAATATTTACTTTCACCTTCATTCTCACAGTCCAAAGATTTCCTCTGTAATGATTTTTTTTTCAAACCTGAAGGATCTTCTGTAGTATTTTTTAGAGAAAAGCTTTTCACAAAAACTTTTTTTTTCTTCATCTTAGAATATCTTTATTTAGCATATATTCTTCAAGGTTATTACTACAGGATTGAGATTTTTTGGAGGTTTGTCCCTCTCTCCCCCAACAGTTTAAATATGTTGTCGAATGTCTTATAGGCAGCATTTTTTCTGCATGAATTTCTAAAAGAAACTCATAGCAATTTGAATTATTCATCCCCTATATACAAAATTTCCTTATCCGCTCTCTGCATTCTGGATAATATATGTTTTACTTTCAATTTTCAGCTCTTTGATCATGATGTGCTTGGGTATGACTTATACTTTCCAAAGTCTGAACTTCTTTAATGTGTACGTTTATGATTTTTAAACCAAATTTGGAAAATTTTCAGCATTACCTTTTTTTTTTCTTTTTTTTTAAATCCTGAATAGAACTTGTCTTCGTTCCTTCTGTGACACCAAATTAATAAATGTTAGCCTTTTTTATAGTCCCAAAACCTCTGAGGCTCTATTCTTTATTTTATCTCTTGCTTTTTCCTCTGTTCTTGAAATGGGTTAGATTCTATCGATATATCATCAAGTTCTTGAACACTTCCTTCTATCGTCTACATTCTGCTACTCAGCTCTCATGGTGAATTTTTATTTCAGATGTTGTTAATTTCAGTTCTAACGTGTCCACTTTACTTGTTATTTCTCTAAACGTTTATTGATTTTTGAGAGAGAGAGAGAGAGAGAGAATGGAAGAAAGGCAGAGAGAGAAGGAGACACAGAATCCAAGCAGGCTCCAGGCTCTGAGCTGCTGTCAGCACAGAGCCCGATGCGAGGCTCGAACTCACAAACTGAGAGATCGTGACCCAGCTGACTGAGCCACACAAACATCCCCATCCACTTCACTTTGAAATGTAACTTCCATAAGTTTGATAAGAATTCTTTCATTTGTTTTAAGAGCTTTCTTTTTTTTTATTATTATTTTTTAACGTTTTTATTTTTATTATTGAAAGACAGAGAGAGTCACTGCGTGAGCAGGGGAGGGGCAGAGAGCGAGAGGGAGACACAGAATCTGAAGCAGGATCCAGGCTCCGAGCTGTCAGCACAGAGCCAGAGGCGGGGCTCGAACTCTCAAACCTCGAGATCATGACCTGAGCCGAAGTCTGACGCTTAACCGACTGAGCCACCCAGGCGCCCCAAGAGCTTCCCTCTCTACCATGTGGAACCCAGTTAGAATACCTACTTTAAAATCTTTCTCAACTTGGAGTTCGCAGCTGTTACTTGGTCATACTTTGTAGTTTTTATTAAGTCGTGTAATTTTGTTTTGGACTTCGGACATTTTCAATATTATTTTGGAGACACGTGATTCTTTTAAAATCATTTGGAAAATGTTGAAATGTCTGTTTGTTTTTGTTGTTGTTGTTTGCTTGCTTGTTGTTTTTTCAGGCAATTAACGTGGTTAGGTTAATCCCACAGATCTGTCTCATCTTGAAAGGGCGGGCCTATGCCAGCCGACTCCATCTTGTTCTGTGTCCTTCACCTAGACCACACCTCCTCCCTTTGAGTGACCTCCCGCTCACCCATTCAAGCTTCCTGATCAAAACACGCCACTTCCCCAGCCAATCGGCTGCCCCTAGACCCCTATAAAACCTTTGTGCTTTTGAAACTCGCTCTCTTTCCCTGGTATCTCACCGCTGCGTCGGTGCAGGTAGGGGATTGAGCTCGAGCTAGCTCGAATAAAGGCTCTTTGCTTTTGCGTCGGACTCGGCTCCTAGTGGTCTTTGGGGATCACGAATTCTGGGCATAACAATCTCTGTAAGTGGTGATTCCAGGATCAGTCCAGCTTCCATGGCCTTTGTTATGCTGTTTGTGCACATACCGTTTAGAGGTTCACCTGGGATTTGGATAGTTCCTATCAGGGTTCAGTAGTTTTTTCTATACAACATTTTTTTTAATATTTTTATTTTAATTTTTGAGACAGAAAGAGACAGAGCATGAGCAGGGGAGGGGCAGAGAGAGAGGGAGACACAGAATCCGAAGCAGGCTCCAGGCTCCGAGCTGTCAGCACAGGGCCCGACGCGGGGCTCGAACCCACAGACTGCGCGATCATTACCTGAGCCGAAGTCGGAGGCTCCACCGACTGAACCACCCAGGTGCCCCAGTATTTTTTTTTCTGTAAAGAGTTAGATGATATTTTCGGTGTTGTGGACTACGTATGGTCTCTGTTGCATGCTGTTGTTTGTTGTCTGCTCCCTTACTTGTTGTACAGCTCTTAAAAATATAAAACTATTTTTAGCTCATGGGGCTGTGCTCATCTGGGCTGCATTGTTCTGTGGAATGTAGTTGTTCAAACCTGATTTATAGACTCTTTGGTTCTCAAAACCTCTGCAGTGCTTCTTGGAGTCTGTTGTTCTGTGAATGGCAAGCTTGAGATATCAATTGATCCCCACAGAGAATGACAGGGTCAGAATTACAGGACCAGGATGAGGGTCATCTCTCACCAGGATCTCCTTCACAGTCTCTGGATCCCAGGGGCCCCTTTTTCTGATTTTTCTGGCCCCACACAAACACAGATTTGTCTCAGAGTCTCATCCACTTTCCTCCGATGCTCCTGTCCACACAAATCGAGCTGCGCTCAGAGAAAAGCAGCAAGAGAAAGGGGGAAAAATAACAGATCTCTTCCCACGCTCTGGACCACACGACTCCTAATTCCTGGTCCCTGTGGACGGAGATGTAGGAGTTCTGTCACAAGTGTGCGGTGTTTGCAGCTTTGCTAACGGAGTACAGTTTCGTGGGTGACAGTGTCCCCAGAGCAGGGCGTGGAGAAAAAATTGCATGACCCTAAACTCTTGAGCTTTGTAGCTCAAATTACCATTTTTGTGGTTCCCACGTTCTTCATAGTTCATCAAGATGGGCCACCCTTGGGTAACGAAAGAAGGAAGAAAACATAGAATACTCCCCAGCAAACCAGTCTTCAATTTGGACTTCCTATTCCAATACACCTGCTATCGTTTACTTAGAATCAAGGATTTTTAGTTGCAGTCACTGGAAGGAATAAGGTGGAAATGAGCTCACTCTACCTTTGCCGACCACAGATCCCTCCACATACGTTTTCAAAATATGTTCCACGTGCATCTAACTCATAGATTTGTGTGCCTGTATTCTGAAAGTCCTTCCATCTTCAAATATGTAGAAGGATATGGGAGAACCGAATTGACTAAATATTTGGGGAACTACGAATTTTACCAGCTTATGCACAAGACACACAGCCCCAAAATAGGCTTTAATATGGGGGGTTGTATTAAAAATTTACTTTACAAAAGTAATGACAAAATAAAATTGTCAAAATCTCTGGCAATATTTATAGCCATGAATTACAATGAGAAAGCGGAAGGTAATTTAAAACTGAATTTGTGCCCACATCTGCTAGGGGAAAAAAAATGCACTCTGATTGCACACACATACACATTTTTATTTGATTTCACAGAACAATGAAAAACTGGAAGTCGATCATAAAAAAGTATGACAGCAAAATATACAATTCATGGTTTCAATAGCTTTTCCATTGTCAACTTTCTAAGAAATGGGTCCATGGCCCCCACATTCATCAACGGAAGAGATCTTTCCAGTGTCGAAATGAATTGGGCATGAATAAATATAACTTGCCAGATATCAGGGAATCTACAGAATTTTAACTCTTATAAAGCTGTCAGTGTGAGCTACATCTTACGAAAACATATCTCAATAGGTTATGACACCGAATTTCTACATTTGCCAGATAACAGAGAATTTATGCAATATTCGCCGTTAACATTTTCAAAATTATGTTTATATGGATAGAATCATAATGTTACCTTTGTTTTCATTATGCGAAACCAGGTAATCACAAGGTTCATTAATATAGACACGGAGATATAGTTCAATAATCAATGTAAGTATTAAAACATGCACCTACTGCTATAAGACCCTGTTATACCTGAAGGGATACTTTAGGCACTCATGGTAAATAGGAAGTGACTTCATATTAATTATACCAAAAAATGAATATAAGTACATTCATTAATATGACTACAAAACAAAACCTTTAGTCGCATAATCATAAAACAAAACCTTTAATATCCATAACGTGAGGACAGATACAGTGTTTTATAAAGTTCCAGTCAGAATACTGTTGCTGAAAATTCATAGATCTCTTCTATCTGTAAAATGTGTTGGTCTTAATAACAAATCTAGAGAAGCTGTGTGAGCTGCAGGAATCTCACAAGAGTGACACTGGAAACAAGAAGAAAAATCTTTGCTGTCCAGGGCGGTCAGGAAAGATTTTGCTGATCAATGATTTTGAGCAGACGGCCGACAGTTTAGAAAAACCTGGGCTGTGAGACATTTGAATATATTAGAAAAGAGCATCCTGGGCCCGAGGGAATAATAGTCACAAGCATTGACTTATAGGAGGATATTTGCCATGGGACGAATAAGGAGGTTTATCAGTTGTGGTTACATCCGTAGGGGCAGGGAGGTATGGGGGGGGAGGGGGAGAGGGGTAAGGAGGAGCCTCGTGGATATTTGGTCAGAGAGGGAACTGAGGGTTCACTTATAAGTTCTGTAATCCTTGTAATTTTTGACAAGCTCTTTGCCTTTTATTCTATGTGAGGTGATAAGCCATTTAAAAGATTTAAGCAAATGAATGAGGTATCACTCTGGTTCTTCTTAAGATAGAGCATCGGGGAGAATATTTTGCAAACAAACAAAATTAGAAAATTTAGTGTCAAAGCTTGACATCGATTATGTGGCAGATATTTCCAGGGCTCATCACTATTTTTTCGTATATAATATATTTATGTTGGAATATAGCCACATCACTGGTTTGTTTTTTTTTTTTTTCAACGTTTATTTATTTTTGGGACAGAGAGAGACAGAACATGAACGGGGAAGGGGCAGAGAGAGAGGGAGACACAGAATCGGAAACAGGCTCCAGGCTCTGAGCCATCAGCCCAGAGCCTGACGCGGGGCTCGAACTCACGGACCGTGAGATTGTGACCTGGTTGAAGTCAGACGCTTAACCGACTGCGCCACCCAGGCGCCCCGCCACATCACTGGTTTTAGAAAAAAAGAATGTGAGCTGTGAATAATTTTTGTTTTAGCAGTTAATGAATTTTCTCCTAACTAAAGCAGACATGTTACCTTGAAATGGTTTTGCTGCCTTTGTAAAAATATAAAAACATAATAAAAATTTCATGGCCAGACTGAAAATCTCAACATCTGTTAGGAAGGAAAACTTCTCGAAAGACAGACCAAATGCACTTAAGCCTGTATATCTGAGTGAAGTGATTAGAAGGAATCAGCATATTCTGTATGCTGTTTGTTTTTAAGGAGCTAATCTGAAGAACATATGATCACAGGCAGGAATTAGCTGTTTCTTTTAAATTTATTTTTAATGTTTATTTGTTTATTTTGAGAGACAGTGTGTGCCCAAGCCATGGAGGGGCAGAGAGAGAGGGAGACAGAGAGGATCTCAAGCAGGCTCTGCAGGGTCAGCGTGGAGCAAGACGCGGGGTTCAATCTCAGAAACCACGAGATGATGACGTGAGCCGAAATCAAGAGTCAAACTCTTAACTGACTGAGCCGCCCAGACACCTTAAGAATTGGCTGGTTCTTAAACAGTGATCAAATTAAACCTCGATAGAGACCTCAATGTTCAAAGGCCTGGTAACCGGAGAGGATGAATGCTCCTCGATCCCAATAACAAACAGTAAGCCTAAAACAGTTTTGAGCAACAAAGGACAGTAAAACTTAGTGGAACAAAGTGTTTCAACCATGAGTCCAAGTGAGATAAAGGGTCTCAAGGTAGCTGCCATTACTTTGTAAGGAAGGACGCCAAGGGAGTGATAGTGAAAGAAGGGAACCAAAGGAGTGATAGTGACCTTGAGAACAGGGTTTCGGGAAAAAATGTGGATATAGAAATTTGCATGTGAAATTGTGTGGAAGAAGACACGGAAAGTTTCCACACACTTTTAGGAAACTGTATTGCCTATGAAAATCTCCAAGCGAGGACTAAAATAAACTTCGGGAATTCAACTATGAAAACGACAACAACAACAAAACCCGTGGCCCCCGCTAACTTGCCCGGCCAGGAAGCCGGCTGAAAACTGTAGAACTGTAGGAAAACTATAGCTTTTGTGCAGCCAAAGAGAGTAAAAAATGCAGAAGAGCCCCCTAGGAGAGAAGGTCTAATCAAGGACAAATCCTTTTAGGGAAAGGAAACTCACAAAGGCTCCCTGCGCACTAGATATCCTTTCTAAAGGGAGTTTTAAACACAGATGGCCCGTTCAGATTCATATTTTAAACTTTTTTTAACGTTTATTTATTTTTGAGACAGAGACAGAGCATGAACGGGGGAGGGGCAGAGAGAGAGGGAGACACAGAATCGGAAGCAGGCTCCAGGCTCTGAGCCATCAGCCCAGAGCCTGACGCGGGGCTCGAACTCACGGACCATGAGATCGTGACCTGAGCCGAAGTCGGACGCTTAACCGACTGCGCCACCCAGGTGCCCCCAGATTCATATTTTATAATAATTGAGTGGAGGAGTCTTTTTGTCTTCTTATTTCACATGTCACCAGGTTTCAAGACAGTAGAGCTTGCTTGATGAATTTTGAGTCCAAAACATGCAGAGGAATTCTATTTCAACAGATATATTTGTCAAACCCCCTGTTCAGCCTGTGCCTGTAGGTCTCTGTATATGCCTATGACAGCAAACCCACATATTCAAAAGAAGGGGATTTCATAGATTGTCATCAGTATAGGTCATCTCATGATTTGATGTTCTGGGGTGACTTTGGAAGACACGTGCTGCAGACAAATAGAACCTGTCAGATTGGGTTTCTAAGTATACAAGTTGAACAGAGCCATTTTGACCACCAGCTCCATGGTCGTTTGGGTTTTAAATTGACTACTGTATTCAGCCATAGAAATCTGAAGGTTTATCAGTTATAGCAGCTAAAAATATCTTCCCTAATGAACTTGTTTTAGTATTTTTATATCCCTACCTATATCTTTTCTATAATCAATGAATTATTAAAATGGGGCAAGCATTTGTCTAAGGAAGAATTTAGAAATAGTTCGGCCATGTGGCTACTCAAAATCATTATTATGTAAAGACTCAGAAAGACTGGGGAGCCTGGGTGGCTCTGTCCGTTAAGTGTCTGCCTTGGGCTCAGGTCATGATCTCACAGTTCGTGGGCTCAAGCCAGCATCGGACTCTACACTAACAGTGCAGAGCCTACTTAGCTTAATGAGCTAAGCATCTGACTTCGGCTCAGGCCATGATCTCACGATTCGTGAGTTCCAGCTCTGCATCAGGAACGGTGCTGACAGACAGCTCAGAGCCTGGAGCCTGCTTTGGATTCTGTGTCTCCCTCTCTCTCTGCCCCTCCCCCACTCTCTCTGTCTCTCAAAAATAAAATAAACATTAAAAACAAAGTTTAAAAGACTCAGAAGGATTGACATTGCAACACACAGAAAAAGCAAACTGTATAATTTTTATTCTCCCCTAAAATTAAAAATGTGTGTGCAGACCTCCCTTGACTCATGACAGGGTTACATCCCAATAAACCTATCCCAGTTGAAAATACCGTTAAGGTGAAAATGTATGTAATACACCTAACCTACGGAACGTCAGAGATCAGCCTGCCCTACCTACCTTAAATGTGCTCAGAACTCTTACATTAACCCACAGCTGGGCAATTTCATCTAACACAAAGCTGATTTTATAATAAAGTGTTGACCAAAATGTAATGTATTGACGACTGTACTGAAAGTAAACAGCAGAATGGCTGTATGGGCACGGATGGTTGTCAGCGTATCGGATGTTGACCTCATGATCGCGTGGCTGACTCAGAGCTGGGGCTGCTGTCCTGTCCCTTCCCAGCATCGCGAGGGATGATCACACACCTATCACTAACCAAGTGCAAAATTCAAAATACGGTTCCTTTTCAGGATGCATTGCTTGTGCGCCACCGTCAAATCAAAAATTTGTAAGTTGAACTATCATCAGTTAGGGACTGTCTTGATATTATACCCCGAACAGTGTTCTATTACTGTTTCTTATATGGAAGAAAAGCACAACTTAAAAATAAGACATTTATTTTTTTCAATGCACTTATTTGTTATAAGGATGAGTGGTGACAATATGGGATTTTTTTTTTAAATCAACTGAGAATCAGGACGTTATTTACACTAGGGGAATAATACCTCAGATAAATCGGTTCCTTCCTTAGTTACAACATCATCAATGATCAAATTGCTGTTTAACAAAACTATGTAACTTTTCTAATGACTAGAGAATAGAATTTTGTACGTCAGTCTCTCAAATGTTTTCTGTGTTAGTTTCCTGGAGCTGCCGACACAAAATGCCACAAACCGGGTGGCAGTTACAGAGATTTATTGTCTCACGGTTCCAGAGGCTGGGAGGGCAAAATCAAGGTGTCACCGGGGCCACGCTCCCTCTGGAACCTGTAAGAAGTTCTTTTTTGCCTTTTCTTAGCCTCTCATGGTGCCAAGAAAGCTCCTTGGCCTGGAGCTGTGGTGCCTCAGTCTCTGCTCCTGTCGCCACATGGCATTCTTCCCGTCTGTGTCTGTCCCCTCCTTACAAGGACCCCAGTCATCACGTTTTAAGCAATGTTACATCGTCATCACTAAAACCCTAAAGATAAGGATCCCGTTTAACGGAGAAGCACAGCGAAACCCAGAGAACTACATGACTTTACATGCTAATAAGTGAACAGGAAATGAGATCCCTATAACATTCCAACTCTTTTACATTATGTTAACATGAACCACATAATTGCCCTTATTTTTCTTAAGACTAAATGCAATTAACTCATGGGTCCATTTTATCACAGTATAACAGTAGTTCTCTATTTGCATCCACAGAGATAAATGCATGTGCTAATTTTATTCTCTACTTCATATTACCTGCTTTATTGGAAACATACGTTTTTCTGGGAAAACATAGCATGAATCATCTGTCTATCTATCTATCTATCTATCTACCTATCATTATCTATTGATTTTACAAAGAAAGGAATATATCTCTTAAGGTAATTGAAGATGCTCAGGGTAATTTGCTAAACCGAATTCTAGTTTTAAATTTTGATGTTTAAAAGTTTTAGTGCAATATAGATACCTTTGTTTCATTCTAAAAAAAAAAAAAAGTAAAAGAAAGACTAGGCTTAGTCGTTTTACTTCAGGATGTTTCTATTTTATTATAAGTGAAGGAGAGTTCATCTGTCCCTTTAGATCGTACCTCAGAAGCCATAGAAACCGCCTGTTTATATTACCTCTTCTCTCCTTCCTCTTCATAAACCTTTCCAACGGAGTGAAGGTACATTTTAGTTTTATTAGGCCATAAAACTTGGTGCAATACATTTCATCCTTTTACGAATTGTCTTGAGAACATTTTAATTGCATTTCATTGTGCCTTGGTGTCAGATATGTTCTTTTATGACCTACTCTTCAAACCTCACTCATTACTCTTCTCAGTTTCTCTACTAATGAGCAATATTGTATTTCTTAAGATCTTTTGTCAGTTCTAACGCTGTAAACTTCCCCGCGCAAGGATTTTTGTTCATGTGCTTGTGTTTAACCACATACTTTTATCTTGCTCTTCAGATTATTTTCCTAATTCTTCAAGGCATCGCCATCTTTTATTCTGACACATTTCTCCTGTTTATTTTTCCATGCCTGAAAAATGCTTCTACAATCACTCTGGGAAACTTATTTAAAAAAAAAAAAAAACTAATCCATATCCATTGGCACAACTTAAAAATTTGCCCAAACTAATTGTATACATTAAAAGGATATAATTCTTTGGTGGTTGGCATTTTGGACATTTTGTTCTTCCTGACAGAATTCAAATCCAAACAAGCTTCCAAATAATTGGACGTAACATGGAATTAGTGTTATTAGGGATGGGGGGGCGGTATGATGGTGCATGGGAAAGAACTGGGGAAAATAGACTGTTTGTCAGAAGCCCTGAAAGGTGGTACCTCTTAGATAAAGGAAATTTTCGGTTATTATTATACAGGATAGGGCATTTTAGAGATAATACACAACTAAAGCTATGTTGCTTTTGTTACTGATGCTGTTGTGTTTCCTCTCTCTCTGAACCCAGCTTATAGAAGTTCCAAGAGATTTCCTTTTATTTACCTACAAAATTGTCTCTATGAATTGGAAGCTGAGACTCCTGGACAGACGTCACAGAGCAGTGACTGAAAGACAAAATATCCCCTTGGCCCTCAGAAGAGATGTGTAACTCTTCAAACAACGAATGAAGAATCTAGAGCAACGCAGAACACTCTCCCTTCTTCCGGAACAGCGAGCGATACATACGATGAACATAACTTAGAGTTACTCGGGGAGGAAAACAGAACTCTGGGTCACTCCTCAGATGAGACCTGTGTAAGTATCGGCTATTGATTGTGATCTCTGCAACTGAGGATCCCAGGAGACAAAAAACAAAAACAAAAACAAAAACACAGAAGAACTAGACACAAGAGCACATGAACAGAAGGAAATGAATATGGCTTTAGCTCTGCCTCCCCTGGAAGTGAAGGAGAAAAGCTGATAAAACAAACATTGGGATTTAGTTTATGCAGGGGCACCTGGATGGCTCAGTCGGTTCAGTGTCCAACTTTTAGTTTCGGCGCAGATCGTGATCTCACGGTTCATGGGTTCAAGCCCCACACTGGACTCTTTGCTGACAATGGGAGCTTGCTTTGGATTCTCTCTCTCTCTCTCTGCCCCCTCCCACTTATTCTCTCTTGCCCTGTCTCAAAATACATAAATGAACTTGAAAAAATGATTGCGTTTACTGACGTCATGTATGATCTGTATCTATCCCTAGACCTAGCTTTCTAAGTATATACTCCTATGTATATTAATTTTTCTTAATTTTATGTGTGTCTTAGAAATAGTCTTAGAAATGTAGGCAGACAGTGCAGAGCGATGACAGAATGAAAGAGAAAGCACAATCGCATGCCCCCCGTGGCCGCAGAGCTAGCTGAAGACTGTACAGGTAGGGGTTAAGCTGCTTCGCTCACCACTCTGTCTCCTTTAGGTATATTTAACATTCTCTTAAGTGTTACATCTTCTCTCTTTCACAGCTCTTGGGGCGACAAAATGGTTTAATCTAATCGTTGTCCTCTCCTTTTTCTTTTCTACTTATTCGTTAACGAGATTCTATTAAATGTGGAAAGGCTGACCTAAAGAGATGATGTAATTTGTATTAAAATTGATTTCAGTTTTCCTGGAAAAAAATCATAACCAAAGTGACCTCTTCCTAGAAAAAAATAATGAAAACGAAAGACCCACCCTTGCTTTTATATCTCCTTAATAATATAATGGTGCGTATGCTGGGATTATACCCACAGCTACAATATCACACATCTACTCCTTCAAAGAAAGTGCTGAGATTTGTAATTGTTTTTGATTTCTTTTTTGATTTCTTAAGTGTTTGTTGTTCAAGTGGAAGATTCCAAGATAAATACAATTTTGTTGACGTTATTTCTCATCTTTAAAAATGTTTCTTGAGGGGCGCCTGGGTGGCTCAGTCGGTTAAGCGTCCGACTTCAGCTCAGGTCAGGATCTCGCGGTCCGTGAGTTTGAGCCCCGCGTCGGGCTCTGGGCTGATGGCTCGGAGCCTGGAGCCTGCTTCCGATTCTGTGTCTCCCTCTCTCTCTGATCCTCCCCCAGAGGAGGAGGATGCTCTGTCTCATGCTCTGTCTCTCTCTGTCTCAAAAATAAATAAAAAATTAAAAATAAATAAATAAATAAAGACTTCTTTAGTAATAAATAAATAAATAAATAAATAAATATGTTTCTTGAGAACCGTGATGTAAAGGTATTTTGCTCTATACCATGGTGTTGTAATAAGACAAATAAAACATGAAAGAATTGCAGGCCTTCAGGTTTAGAATCACTTCATAATTACCAAGAAATAGTCTTAAAACCAAAACAAAAATAACATGAACACAATTGAAGTTTTAAAAAGTTAGACCTATTTCGGGGGCACCTGGGTGGCTCAGTCAGTTAAGCATCTGACTTCGACTCAAGTCATGATCTCATGATTCATGACTTCGAGCCCCGTGTTGGGCTCTGTGCTGACAGCTCAAAGCCTGGAACCTGCTTCAGATTCTGTCTCTTTCTCTGCCCCTTCCCTGCTTGCACACTGTCTCTCTGTCTCTCAAAAATAAATAAACATAAAAAAAATTAAAAATAAAAAAATAGACCTATTTCAAGATCTTCTGGTGATTTGATGCGTCACTTGGAATAAATATACCTATGACACTATAGTTTTGCTGTTAAAACAGAATCAGAGTCCATGGCATTTCATGTTTAGTTAACTATATAATCTTCCTCTTCAGGTTGTTCAAGAACATAAATTCACTTCTAAATTCATTCAGTTGAATAATCACACAGGTGGAGAACATCTTCCTTCAGCAATTATTTACTGTATACTATGAACCAGACACTGATTTTAGAGCTGAGGATACTGCCAGGACGAAATCCAACCCCCTCCTCTCTTGGACTTCCCCTTCTAAGGCAGAGGAAAGAGATGATAATTATGCAACAAGTGTCTACTGTCAGATGAAGATAAATGATATAAGGAATCATAAGACCAAGTACAAAAAAGGAAAACAGAGACAGAGCATGAGTATATATATATATATATATATATATATATATATAGTGTGTCCAGAAACAGCACCTCGGGAGAAGTCATATTTGAACAGACAGGTGAATCAGGTGAGCATACTGACCATGACCATAATTGGGGAAAAGTGCTCTAGTAGTGGGGATAGAAAGTGCAAAGGCCCTGAAGGCCCTGAGACAGGAATATACTGAGTGTGCATTAGGAGCATCAAGTGGCCATCTTGGATTCTCTCCAAAAGCAAAGCATGTGGAAAGTGACAGGAGATTAGGTCAGAAGGTGAACATTGGTAAAATCATAAGGATGATACAATTCAGATTAAGGATTTTGACCTTTATTTTGAATTATGTGAAACTCCTCTCGATGCTTCTGAGCAGAGGATCTCTCTAGCTGCAGAGGTAAGAATGGACAAAGAAGTACCAAAAGAGGAAGCTGGGGGTCAGTCAAAGGTCATTGCTAAAGTCCAGATGAAGGTTCAGGGTGGCTTAGACTAGAGTTGCAGTGGTAGAGAAGGTAAGAAACCGGTCAGATTTTGTGATTAAACTTAAGATAGGGACAACCGAATTCGTTGGTGCCTTGGGTGTAGAGTATAAGAGAGACGGAATAGTCAAAGACAACAATTAGCATCTTTTATTTAATAAATTTGAAGGATTAGTGCCTCCTTCATAAATAAAGAATGACGCTTTAATTTCTCTGAACGAAAACACAAGGAGAAAATTATTATATACAAAACTAATATTGAGTATGATAAAAACAGATTCTATTACACTGGAAAACTCTTTAAAGTGGAATTGGTAGTTTCATTTTTTTCCTATGATAAGTTTAAATGACTTAGGAGGGAAATAGACTATCGGTATCTTTTCACTTCATATGCCACAGGAAAAAAAATACATTGAGAATTCAGGCACATATACAACAATATTGCTTAAAGTGCTGTAAAATTATTTTGCCAATCAGACAAAATTACCCAACGATTTATAGTCACTGATGGGTAGTTAAATTAAAGCAGAACAGATGCATCATTCTGGAAACATAATCATACATTGCCTCTTATCCAAAGGATGTATATAATAACTGATAGACCTAATTTGCATAATGAGATGATCTTTAAGATGTACAAGAAAAAATAATTATTTTTGATGATATTGGTACCCCAATTCAATTATAAGCCACTTAATTTAGTCATATATATCCATAAGTTTCTAAGAAAATAATGGTGAAAATGAAACGCACCCCCAAATGAGTTCGAATTCACTATAAAGCATTTGATCTATTGTTTAAAGTTAATTCAACTTTGCATAACCTAAAAGGATGTGGTAGGTGATTGAAACCTATCATTTATCTTTGCTGAAAATTCTTATGTAATTTTTTTTATCATCTATTTCATGCTGCATCATGGCTTTAATGCCTGGTAGTAACTTTATTTCAACACTCTACTCTTTTAATAAATAGGACGAATGCCAACTACAAAGAAAGAAACAAGAAAAGTTACAAAACTTATGTTTAACTTCTAAACATAAACATTTTATTTTTAAGCAAAATGAAATAAATAAATACAATCATAGCTACTGCTACATATGCAAATGATTGTATCTTCTGCATCAGTTTTCAAAGTTCAATGTTCTCAAGCATAAAATATCACAATACTTTGGTTTCAAACAGCAATGAATTATTTTCGTCCTTTTTATAAAGCAAAATGTCAAGAAGTCACCATTCATATGTCCTAATAGTGCAAATAATTGTTCATTATGCACATTAAACTGCGCCATCTGTAAAGCTTAGATCAAGCAAACATGAACTGCTAAATTATGAGAACCACGTCCAATAAAAGGATCCAAAATTGGCCTAGAATGTGGAGAAAGTTGGCATGACCAGTATATCAATACAGTATATATATACTAAAATTTATTCAGTTTTACCAGTTCTGATCTTTCTTATAATAATGGGATACTATATGAGAAAATTACTTTCTTTAATTTCTAATACTATATTTCAATCTTTATAATATTTTCTCATCCTGAATACATTTCTTCATTCAGTAATTCAAAACAAGCAAACAAAAAACTTGCTGAATGGCAACTTAAGGTCCATCAAAATGTAAGCTCAGGATTTATAATGAAGAGCAAAATAATATTTGTTTTCTGCCTTATTGGACTCTGGTAGTGATCAATGCCATGTTTCCTATTATTTTATTTTATTTTATTTTATTTATTTTTTTTTTTTTTAATTTTTTTTTCAACGTTTATTTATTTTGGGGACAGAGAGAGACAGAGCATGAACGGGGGAGGGGCAGAGAGAGAGGGAGACACAGAATCGGAAACAGGCTCCAGGCTCTGAGCCATCAGCCCAGAGCCCGACGCGGGGCTCGAACTCCCGGACCGTGAGATCGTGACCTGGCTGAAGTCGGACGCTTAACCGACTGCGCCACCCAGGCGCCCCATGTTTCCTATTATTTTAAAGAAGTTCTAAAACTGATCATTAATCACAAGTACTTTGAAGAATCATGATTTCCTATGCTAAAGCATTTACCAACCATATTAAATAGTCATACAATCAATATGTGTGGAGTAAAATAATTTAATTAATATAAGTGAAGTAAAGGAAATGAGTGTATACAAATGTAAGAATTATATTGTGTGAGAAGATTGATACAACTCCAAACATTGGGCAAATTTCATTCTGCTAATATGGAGAAAATTATCCCATGAAGTGGTGAGGAAAGAGAGAGAAGTTTATTGGAATTATAAGCACTCCACCCCACGCAGTACTAATGCTGAGTGACAATTCCAGGATATAAGCAAGTTACAATAAAAACACACGAAAGATGGTCACTCTGCTGTGTAAGATTAATCAGGTTGACAGTGATTTTTAAATCTCCTACTGTCCCCTTAGATGTTTATTTGTTCTATCGGATATTGAGAAAGTGTTGAAATTCCAACTATCATTGTGATCATATTTTTTAGATCTTTCAGCTTTTACTTTCATGTTATTAGGAAAACACACATTTCTCCTGATGGCTATTATGAATTGATCCTTTTAGCTTTATAAATATCATTTTTTTAAATTTTTTAACGTTTTATTTATTTTTGAGACAGAGAGAGACAGAGCATGAACGCGGGAGGGGCAGAGAGAGGGGGAGACACAGAATCCGAAGCGGGCCCCAGGCTCCGAGCCGTCAGCCCAGAGCCCGATGCGGGGCTCGAACTCACGGACCGTGAGATCGTGACCTGAGCTGAAGTCGGACGCTTAACCGACTGAGCCACCCAGGCGCCCCTATAAATATCATTTTTATCTTTAGTAATATTTCCTGTCTTGAATTCTACTTTTTTAATTAACATAGCTATACCAGTTTTCTTGTCATTTTTGTTTATGCGATGTTTATTTTGTATTCATTTACATTGAACCTGTCTGTGTTCTTTATATTTACAGTGTGAGCCTTTTTAACAGCACAGAGTTAGATCTGTATTTTTTTCATCTGTTCTGAAAAAACTGAGTTTAAATGTAGTGTTATAATATTGAAATTTAATATAATTTTCAAAATTATGGGGTTTATATCTACTATTTTAGTATTTGCTTTGTTTTATCTGTCATTTATTCCCTTTTCCTGACATCTTTTGGACTGGTTGATAATTCATTAGTATTTCATTTGTTTTTCTTATTGGATTATTAGCTACACTTCTTTCTTTAAATTTGTGGTAGATTATCTCCATTTCCCAATGTGCATTTGAAAATACCACAATCTCCAGGGACTCCTGGGTCACTCAGTCGCCCAAGCGCCCCTCTCTTGATGTCAGCTCAGGTCATGTTCTCTCTGTTTGTGGAATCGAACCCCACATGGGGCTCTGCGCTGTTACTTGGAATTCTCTCTCTCCCTCTCTGCCCCTTCCTTGCTGTCTTTCTCAAAATAAATAAATAAACTTAAAAAAAATCATAATCTACCTCCAAATAATAAGCATCCTCCTATATAACATAAGAAATATCCAGGGAAGTCTGGGTGGCTCAGTGTGCTAAGCGTCCAGCTTCAGTTCAGGTCATAATCTGGTGGTCTGTGAGTTCGGAGCCCGGCGTCAGGCTCTGTGCTGACAGCTCAGAGCCTGGAGCTTGCTTCAGATTCTGTGTCTCCCTCTCTCTCTGCCCTTCCCCCACTTGTGCTCTGTCTCTGTCTCAAAAATAAATAAACATTTAAAAAATAAGTAATAAAAAAAAGAAATATCCAGCAACATTCTTTTTAAACCTCCATACTACATTATTATCATTGTTGCTCTAAGTAATCTTTTAAGGAAATTAGAACAGAAGGAAACAAAAGTCTTTGTCATTAATGTATATATTTCTCATTTTTTGAAGGTCTTTATCCCTGTGGGTAGACTCAGTTTCCCCTAGGATATCAATTACTTGTGCACAGCTGTAACTGCCAATAACATTTCCTTTCCTAGAGGTATAAGGGGGAATAATTCAGCTATTTACATCTAAAAATGGCTTTAATTCACTTCATTTTTTTATTTTTTATTTTCTTAAGTAGGCTCCACACCCAAAATAGGGTCTGAACTCACAACCCTGAGATTATCATGTGGTCTACTGACTCAGCCATCCAGGTGCCGCTAATTTACCTCATTTTAAAAAAAGATGTTGTAATTGGATATAGAATTCTAGTTGATGGGGTAATTTTTCAGTGCTTTAAAGATATTCTGCTGTCCGTTGACTGTCATTGTTTTGGATATGATATCAATGAACTTTCTTATTCTTTTATGCCTGTGATTTGTCTTTTTTCTCTAATTGCATGTAATGTGTTTTTTATCATTGGTTTTCAGCAATTTAACTGAGGAGTGCCTTTCTTACTTTCCCTGCCCCACCCTAAGATATGTCAAACTTTTTGGATTTACGGTCTGATAATTTTCATTACATTTGGAAATTGACAAACTTGTTTGCTTTAAATATACCTTATAACCCCATTTTGATAGTGATATTTAATATCCCAAGTACCTGATTTTAGATCGAATATTGTATTCTATACTTTTCGTCCTTTTTAAAAATTATTATTCAGTTTCACTTTTTGTATTTTTTATTGGATGTTTTCAAAATTAATTGACAAATTTCCTTTGTATTGTCTAGTATGTCAATGAGCTTATCCAGTGAAATTTTAATTTGGAATACTATATTTTTTAGCTCCGTTGTTTCCACTTCATTATTTTTTACTTCAGTACTCACCTCATTATGGCCAAGTTTTATTTTAAATATTATGCATATTCATAATAGATGGTCTAACGTCCTTATCTACTCATTCCATTTTCTCTGTCATTTCTTATTCTTTCCCATGAACTAGGTATTTCTGTTCCTGGACATCATGGATTCTTCACTATTGAGCATCTAGATTTGGTATATTTCCTTTAAAAAAAAGGCTTAAATTTAATTTTAGCAGGAAGTCCATTTACTTGCAGTCTTTTTAAGACTTGGCTTTTAATTTTTGGAAGGATAAGTTTAAAGTAGATTTTACTGTTTGGTGTGTTTGCACCCATGACTCAGGTATGAGTCCTTCCGTGTCATTCTGCTAGATGCCTAAGGTGCTCACAGACATCTCTCCATTGTGGTTCTGGGTACTTGACTGTTTCCCAGCCCTATGTACAATCTGATAATACTTTATCTTATAACTCCTGGGTAATTATAATTTTCCTGGCCTAATGGAATTTATCCAATGCCTATGAAGCTTAAAATTCAGACGAAGACTTAAGGCCACCAGTCCAGATATGGGCAACTCTTTCTCCATATAAATTCCCCCTTTCTAGGATTCCATCATCAAATGCAGATAGATACTATAGTGTTTCTAAATTCTGATCTCATTCTCTTTTTTAACTCAGGGGAATCGCTGTGCTCTGTTTGCGTGTTTTCTTCACCACTTGCGCTCAGTTATGGAAAACATATTCAGGCACAAAGCCAAACAAGTTATATTGAATGAATAGCATCTCCCCAAACGTCATACCCACCATTGTCTTAGTCTGCTCAGGTTTCTATAACAAAATATTATAGGCCAGGTGGCTTAAATTCATATATCTATATCGATATCGATATCGATATCGATATAGATATAGATATTTCTGATAGTTCTAGGAGACTAGGAAGTCCGAGATCAAGGTGCTAGCTGGTTCATTTTCTGATGAGGCCTCCCTTCCTGACATACAGCTGTCAAAAAAAAGGGCCCTTTCTTATAAGAATTCTATTATCAAGGTCACAACTCTATGACTTTCTTAACCTTTATAGCCTCCATAAAGGTCCTATCTCTAAATACAGCCATACTGAGGGTTAGGGATTCAAAATAACAACCTGAATCCTCAGAATGTGACTCTATTTGAAAATGGGGTCTTTGCAGATGTAATGAGTTAATATTATGTCATACTGGATTAAAGTTGTCCTTAAATCCAGTATGACCAGTGACTTCATCAGAAAAGACAGAGAGAGACACAGACACACAATGAGAAATTGGAGACAGAAAGTGAAGTTATGGTGTTACAAACCCAAAGACCAAAGGAATCTAGGAATGCCTGAGAGTACAAGAAGGTAGGAAGAGGCAAGGAAGAGTTACTTCCTGGAAACTTCAAAGGAGCATAGCCTACACTTTGATTGTTTATTTCTGGCTTCCAAAACTCTGAAGGGAGAATTTAGTATTGTTTGAAGCTACCCTGTGGTCCTTTATTACAGAACCCAGGAAATTAATACACAAATATACAGTCACCTCATTTACCTTCTTTCTCTATGTGATCAGAATCATGCATTGCCTAAATTTAATATCTGGAAAAAAATTCTTTCTTATGTTTTGCTTAGTTTTCTTTTGGTTTAGAAAGAGGACCAGTCTGATACGAGTTACTCCATAATGACTGGAGATAGAACTTACACTGGGTATTCAATTCTCCCCAGAAGTGTTTAAGAAGAAATATCGTCTCATGCTTTAACTAACAATATGTATTATCATCATTTGTAATAATTACAAATTCAATATATGAGAGGTGTTTTATTTGGTATTTTTGCATCATCAGTAAGATAGGACACGCTTTCATATGGTTGTCATTTATATTTCTTTACTACCTATTTTCTATTGACATAATTAATCCATCTTTCCTGAATAGTTTCTCTCATTGATCACTAAGGTTTTTAGTTAAGAAAATTGTTTTATGTCATGTATATATAATATTTTTCTTCCAACATGGATTAAAAAAAATTGTGGTTGGCCTATGTAGGAAAATGTTTATTTTATATAACAAACTTTACCCATCTTTTCATTTTTTCCCTATAAGATATATGTCTTGATTATAAAAGTTTGTACATTTAAAAATATCATCTGTGGTTTCTGTATAATAGAGTTTAAATTCTATATTTAAAACTTTGATATGGTTGGGAATTACCTGATATATAAAAAAAGCAAAGTTATCTCTATTTATTTTATAATTAAGTATCCAGTTTCCCCAAACCCATTTTTGGGGAAAAACTTATCTTTTCCCTCTGGCCTCATATAACTCGTGTCATTATTAGTGAAGCCACATACTTAATCACCTGAAAAAATCTTTGCTGATTTGTCTTTGCATATTTTTGGGACCTGTTATATGTCGTCTGTGACCCTTCTCTTTGATTGAGAAGACCTTTGAATATTTTAAGGATATTAAACTTTTAGTTGTTCTTTAGATGGTAATTATGTCACCTGCTTTATTTGCTCTTCAGCTTATGTTAGTATAAGTATATTCTGAACAGCTTAGTTTTACCTAGTGAAAGTCATCGTGCTTGGCATGCTTGTCCAACCACGTTCCTTTTGCTGAAGTTCACCCTTGTTATCAGCTCTTAATGAACAAACATTATATAATGTAGAGCTAGATGTCTTTGGCATAAAGTTCCTGTCCTGTAGAGCCCAACGCGGATACACTGCCCATTCAAAGCCTTAGAAAAGGCAAAATTAGAATAAACAAAAGTAGAAAAGCGGAAGAGACCCCATGAGGAAGCAACAAACCAAAATTCGTGGTATTTTTCAAGGAAGACAAAGAAAAGCATTGTCTACAGATCACCTAGCCATGCAGGAAGATAAAGATAGTGATTTCCTGACATTTATGTTTCCCCGAGATCTATCTTTTATTCCTGCATCTCCTTTCTATAAACTGTCCTTTTACCTTTTTATTAATTCTTATTTTAAATTTGAAAATGTCTGTGCAGTGCTCTGTTTTGTAGCTGTAGTCGTGGCGACCACATGCAGGTATACAGTGTGTGCTCTGTCCAAGGGAATCTGGCCACAGAAAATGGGGAATAAATATTGTACTCTGTGCTATAGATCTCTGTCCTACTACTGGGAAAGTTTAGTAAATTTAAAAATTTACATAAAGGTTTTCTGTAGAGTGGCTAGTGATGAACATGATTCAATGAGCCTTGGATGAAATGAAAATAAATATAAATAATGAATCAGAATGAAGTGAGAATAGCGAAAAATAGTAAAAAACCAAACTGGTTTGCAAAGACTCCATTCTATGTCTTGTAGTGAGAAAAGAGCTTCATAATAAATCACTTCCATTAATTTATACCCCTTTACCAGTAAAGGTGAGAGATTGGTGACATTTGTAGCCAATGATAAGAAGCTATGAGAGTGTATGTATATATATATATATACGTATATATACGTATACATATATGTATACGTATATATACGTATATATATACATATATGTATATGTATATATATACGTATATGTATACATATATGTATACGTATATATACGTATACATATATGTATACATATACGTATATATATGTATACATATATGTATATGTATATGTATATATATACACGTATATATGTGTGTGTACATATGTATATATATGTGCATATATATGTGTGAACATATGTATATATATATGTATATATATGTATATATATACACGTATATATGTGTGTGTACATATGTATATATATGTGCATATATATGTGTGAACATATGTATATATATATGTATACATATATATATGTGTGTGTGTGTGTGTGTGCGTGTCATTTATACTAGACTTCAAAAGAACACAAATTCCTGAATTCCTGGCTAAATGCCCAATGGTAAAAGTTGATAATTATGCAAAATTATGAAATTCCATTTGTCTGAAGCAGAAAGTGAAACTATTGAAGAACAATTACCAGGTTTTAAATGTGAGAATTAGCTAGGTATTTTTTGACTGATAGTCAAAATCTGTGTTGCACTAGCTTTTTGAGACATAAATGCACGGATCTTTTCAAAGACAAAGAAGTTGGCAATGGGAATGGGAATGTAAGGGAGATATAAGAGATTCTGGCATCATGGGTCCTTATTGGGTATTTCTTCTAGACCCAACTTTCCACCTCTTAGCACATTCTGACCCAGTGATGTTCACTCTCATTCTCGAGCTAAGGGAGGTTGGGGAATGGGGGTGATACGCAAATGTTCCTTGCATCTAGTCTCTGCCATTAGTTTCTAAATAGGAGCCTGATGTGAGGACCATTAAGCGAGTAACAGCACAGGAAGATGGAGTCCTGTGCCATATTGTTTCCAAGCGATAGAAGCCCATCAGTCATTTCCCTTCTGTACCAGATACAGCTGTTTAGAACAGGCAGTCTGTCAAGAATCAAGCAAGGAAATGGGATACTGCAGAACCATACCCCTTCTTGGTTTAAAATTTGTTGCCAAGCAGGATTCTGATAGAAATCTCACTGAAGCCTCAAGAAGGCCATATTGCAAGAAGACCCCATGACCTACTGAACGGGGGTATCTCTGCTTATTCAAACATCTACAGCACAAAATCTTGTCCCTCCAAAAAGAAAGTCAGCAGTACTCTGCTTAAGATGTCCTGGTACATCACATTATTTCCACGCAAGTGAATCCCTGATTTGTTGAGATTGTTGAGAAGAGATAGCTCCGTAGCAGCCATTAATAGTCAAAGCAGCAATTCTGAATATGGAAATCAGCTCATTAACTGGTAAGTGTATGAAAACTGATGTTCTAGGGTGGTAATTCACAATTACCTGACAATCCACAAGTGGCTTTCCTCAAAGGCTATCTTGCATTTGTAAGTTCTTAGCTCAGAGGAAGCAGAAGCTCTGATATGTTTGGTTACTGAAATTGAAATATGGTTGTATTTTGGAAAATTCTATATATCGTTTCTTTGTTTCATTTTGTGTCTGTGTGTTTGTCTGTTATCACTGTAGTTCTATAGTAATACAGTTAATTATTGTTAGACATAGTACATAGCAACATCATTTAATCAATAGATAGTAAGACGAGAATTATATACACCTAATACTAATTATAAGCCTGTCTCTTGTTATTACTGTGAAATCTGAAAGAAATGACCCCATGACATCAAATCCACATTTAGTAGGGGGATAAGACAGGTGTTACCTCTCATTCAGAAAGTTTGACTGTTGTAGTGAATACATATGCTAGAGTTGGTCAACATAGACAAAGCCTTTGGGGACTATATGTACAAACATAAAGTTGCATGTTTCAGGTGGGAAAGATGTGAAGTGTAGTAGATATGTTCAAAGTATGTTATATTAGTTAGATGTGCATTTGACTACATGTATCAAGTGTAAATATAGTTTGCAGTTTGCTTATGCAAATGGGATTTACTATAAATAGAAGTGAAGAGATGGGTGGTTCCAAGAAAATATAGTTGCTCAAGAAATCATCAAGGATTGAGGTTTCTAGCTTTATTCTTTGCCATATTTTTGATCAGAAAAAAAACAATCTTCCTAGGAGGACCATCCAGTAAACTTCTGTTTACTTTACTTTTGTCAGAAATGTTTCATGTGCCTGTAGCTATCTCCAAAGAATCTTTAGAGAGATGGGTTTATTTTCAGTGCTCTCCACCCCTCAAAATTAGAATTTGGTCACTAAGGTAAAAGAGAAGTTGGGACATTGTTTTAGGAGATGAACAGCACTTGCCATATTTCATAACAGCAGTCTCTTTGAGAACTCTTTGTTCTAGATTAATAAACCCTGCAGAATTAGTTTAGAGGGTCATAGCTCCATCATAGGATGCCACCTAATGTAAGCTGGACACACCATATCATTCTTGACAGATTTTTTTTTTTTTTAACAAATCAAAAAGGGCCTGCAAATTTTGTGAGTCAGGCTGCACATTAAAGTAGTGCTAGGTGTGGAGACATCAGGTAGCCAGTAAGATTATTCGGTAAACAAATAAGTTAAGTTCAAAGAGTAAAATTTGAAGGTATGGAAGCACTACTGCAGAAAGGGATATGGAGTAGACATTTTTGGAGAGCAGGGATGAGTAACCATATCATCCCTAAGAAAGGGAAGACAGCGCTGCAACATTCATTTTCAGCTGGACATGTTGTGGTTCATTTCAATGGCGTTACGTTATCAACTAATTATTCAGCCATATTCTTCAGGCATTCAACAATTGTATTTGGCTTCCTTGTTAAACATCAACTTCACATTATTCTCTACGATATACTTATTGTTGTCTAAATGCTTCAATTTTTTTCTTTCTGTGTTCTCCTGACATAGTCCTTCGTTTTACTTATTCATTATCATATCTATTTCAAACATAATATTTCTGTTATACAATCAAAAAAGGCATTGGGTTCTCGCCATTCTTCATTTTCAAACTATAAAAAGTGTTACTATTTGAGTATTTTCCCAAATAAAGAAAAAGGATCCTTATGTCAATCTATTAAAATTTCCAAAGATATTTTATTCAAATGTTCTGAAATTTGTCAATAATTTTGGAAGGGGAATGGAAAATTTTAAATTAGGGACACCTGGGTGGCTCAGTCGGTCAAGCGTCCAACTTTGGCTCAGGTCACGATCTTACAGTTCATGAGTTCAAGCCCCACATCAGGCTCTGTGCTGACAGCTCAGAGCCTGGAGCCTGCTTTGGATTCTCTGTCTCCCTCTCCCTCTGCCCCTTCCCTGCTCATTCGCTGTCTTTCTCTCTTTCTCTCAAAAATAACAAAATTACAAAATGTAAAAAAAAATAAAATAAAATAAATAATTAAAATTGAATTCTCCCTCACAAAAATAAACTCAAAATGGATCATAGAACTAAAAGTAAACGTCAAAACTATAAAATTCCTAGAAAATACATAGGATAAAATGTCCATGACCTTGGATATGGTGATGACTTTATAGACACACCAGAAGCACAGTCCATGAAAGAATTGGCAAGCTGGATTTCACTACAATTAAAAATTTCTGCTCTGTGAAAGGCAATGTCAAGAGAATGAGAAGACAAGCCACAGCTTGGGAGAAAATATATGAAAAAGACACATCTGATAGAATACTGTTATCCAAATTATACCAAGAACTCTTAAAATTCAACAGTAAGAAACAAATAGCCTGATTTAAAAAATGAGCCAAAGACTCTCACAGATGCCTCACCAAAGAAGATCTTCGGATGGTGAAAGGCATATGAAATATGCCCTCCATCATGTATCATCAAGGAGGCACAAATCAAAATAACACTTCGATAGTGCCACACACTATGAGAATGGCCAAAATCCAGAGCACTGACAACACCAAAAGCTGGTGATACCTTATTCACTGCTGGTGAAAATGCAAAACGGAACAGCCACTTTGGAATACAATTTGGAGGTTTCCTACAAAACCATTCTCTTACCGTGTGACCCAGCAATTCCACTCCTTGGTATATACTCAAAGCATTTGAAAACTTATGTCCACACAAAAATTTTGTGCACGGATGTTTATAGAAGCTTTATTCATAATTGCCAAACTCAGAAGCAACCAAGATGCCCTTCAGTAGGTGAATAGTTAAATAAACCCTTGTACATCCAATGAGTGAGTATTCTTTAGTGCTGAAAAGAAATGAAATATCAAGCCTTGAAAAGACATTCAGGACCCTTATATACATTTACTAGAAGAAAGAAGCCAATTGGAAAAGGCTATACTCTATTATTCCACCCGTATAATATTCTTGCGGTGACAAAACTATGGAGCCAATAAAAAATCAGTGGTTGCCAGCAATTAGGGGAGGGATGGATAGATAGAGCAAGAGGTCTTTTAGGACAGTGAAACTATCCAGTTTGGTACCATAATGATAAACACATGTCGTTATACACAAATCCAGACCCCCAGGCTGTACCTCACCAAGAGTAAATCCTAATGTAAACTGTGGACTTTGGGTGATAACGATGCATCAATATAGGTTCACCAGTTGGAATAAATACACCACTCTGGTGAGGGATATTGGTGGTGGGGGAGATCATGCGTATGTGAATGCAAAGAATATATAGGAAACATCTAAGATAGATAATATATAGAATATATATTAAATATATAGAACATATAGGATAAATACATAGAATATATAGGAAATAGATAGGAAATATTCTTTTTAATTTTGCTGTGAACCAAAGTCTGCTACCAAAAAAAAAATAGGTTTTTTTTATTGAATTCTCCCTTTAAGGAAAATGGCATTTATTTGCATGTTTACTCAAATCCTAAGTAAAGTTATACAGTTCTTTTGTTTTTGTTTTGTTTTGTTTTGTTTTGAATGGGGGGGGGTCCTGCACAGTCTTTTGAAAAATGTTTAATTTAATTGGTATCTTCAACCATCCATTTTCCTACAAAATATTTGTTCCTATTATTTTGTGTTAAGTTCTGATTGAACTTGTTCAAAAATCAGAGAATTATTAAATCCTTGTGCATTCTGATTTTAATAGGCATATCTGTTTCTGCATTCAGATTGTGAGATATTGGTTAGAGATTAGTATTTTATATGATGTTAAGAGAGCGTCCCCTTGTTCATAATTTGTTGAAGGTGTATATTCTTAAACTTATTAAATGCATCTTAAGCGTTTATATTCACTTGTATGTGAGATAATACGTAATATCTATTTCTGTGTCTTTTTATTCTAATACTTTTAACAGGAATCCTTAAATACACATACAGGCACATACATATTTTGGTTCTCTGTTGTCAGGCACATACACATTGTGGATTGCTGTGTCTCCTTCTTATGTAATGCCTTCTTTTCCCTGAAAATTTTCCTTGCTCTGAAGCCTGCTCTGTCTGAAATGAGTATAGTGATTCCAGCTTTCTTTTCATTTAGTGTTAGTGTGATGTACCCTTCTCTATTCATTAACCTTTTATTTTTCTTTTGAGCTTATTTATTTATTTTCAAAGAGAGAGAGAGAGAGCATGTGCACAAGCAGGGGTGGGGCAGAGAGAGAGGGAGAGAGAGAAGCCCAGGCAGACTCCTCAGCATTGTTGGTGCAGAGCCTGATGTGGGGCTGAAACCCACGAACCGTAAGATCATGCCCTGAGCTGAAATCAAGAGTCGATGCTTAACCAACTGATCCACCTAGGTAGCCCTTCATCTGTTTATTTTTAGTCTTCATATTTAAAGTGGGTTTATTGTAGACATGTTGTTGCGTCTTATTTTTCTACCCATTATGACAATCTCCGGTTTTTCATTGGTGCCATGAATTTTTGAAATTCTTGGTCCTTATTGTTTCAAAACGTATGTTCATTCCTCTTTTCTCCTTCTGGCATTGGTATTATCATGTATTACATCTTCTGTCCTTGCCCCATGCCTTGTTCTTGATGTCCTGTTTCTGTCTTCCTTTTTTTTTTCTGTTTTTCTTTTCTTTTTTTTTTCTCTTTGCTTTTTCGTTTGGAAACTTCTATTAGCATGACCTGAAACTCAGACTCTTCCCTCTGCAATGCCCAGTGTAATAGTGAGCCCATCAGAACACTTTTTTTCATTTCTCTTACAGTTTTTTTTTTATTTCACTCATTTCTTTGTGATGCTATCTAAAATTTCCATTTCTTTAATTGCATCACACATATGTTCTTGCATGTTGTCTAATTTTCCATTTTAGTACTTAACATATTAAACCTGGTTATTAAATTCCTGGGTCTGATAACCCCACATCCTTGCCATATTTTAGTGTGATTCTGAAGATTACTCTGTCTCTTCGAACTATGATTTTGTCTTTTAGTATGCATTGTTATTTATTCTTGATAACTCTACACGATGTACTGGGTAAAAGGAACTCTGGTTAATAGGTTTGGGGGGGTATGGTTAGAAGGTATGTTGGGAGGGGAAACATTCTCTAGTATCATAAGTAGGTTTCTGTCTCAGTGAGCCCTACTTCTGAATTGTGAACTTCCAAAGTGCTTCTCACTACTCCATCCCCTGCCCCTGCTTAGGTGGGATAGGATGGCTAGCAGGGGTGGAGGGTGGGGGGAGTACTTGCTCACCCAAGCTGGTCAGGTTCTGACAAACCTTTATTTTTTTCTTAGATTTATTTATTTTGAGAAACAGTGCAAGTGGGGCAGGGACAGAGAGAGAGTTGAGAGAGAGAATCTCAAGCAGGGTCCACAATGTCAGCGCAGAACCCAATGGGGGTCTTGAACTCATGTGAGATCATGACCCGAGACAAAACCAAGGGTCAAATGCTTAACTGACTGAGCGACTCAGGTGCCCCTTTGATGAAACCTTTTTGGTCAGGCTCTGATAAACAGCTTCTCTTTAGGGTAGGCCTTGCTAAGGACAGAATACTTTGGGCATATTTCAGAATAACTGCTTTTCCCTTCTTCTGGGGGGAAGCATGGGGGCTTTTCCTCTGATCTTCACTGTGAAAACCTGGTAGTGATCCTGGGGGTAAAAGTCACACAAGTGTGAGGAACTCTTTCTAGAGTGGACACCGCTGGGGACGGAGTAGCTCTCAGATTTACACCCTGAGTCTACAGCAATGCGTGAATTACAGCTCAGATCCTGCCCCTACCCTGATCCCCACAGAGGTTTCTGTTCCACTAAGTTGTGATTCCATGTGTCTGTCTTTCCAACTTGGGGCATAGCAGTTTCCCCTGTGATCTTAATTTTCTGACAGGTTTGAGAAAAACTTAATGTTCAGTTTGTTCAGATTTTTTTTTACTCTTCAGATAGAATGATAATTTTCAAGCTCTTTATACGCTGGAGCAGAAACTGGAAGCCGATTTTTCCTTAATGAGCCTCTACAACATGAATATGTTTCTTAAATATGTTCATGGTATCTCTTCTTTTTTAATGTTTATTTATTTACTGTGAGAGACAGAGAGAGAGTACAAGTGGGCGAGGGACAGAAAGAGAGAGAGAGAGAGAGAGAGAGAGAATCCCAAGCAGGATCTGAGGAGCTGTCATCACAGAGCCCTGTGGGCTCATTGCCACAAACCAGGAGGTCATGACCTGAGCAGAAACCAAGAATCAAACACTCTACTGACTGAGCCATCCAGGAGCCCCAGTTCACAGTATCTTTTTTAAAAATGTCCTGTTATAGGTTCTTGGGCAAACCACACAGGAAGAAAAAATTCAGCAACATGTATTAAAAAAAAAAAAAAGACACATGTCCTTTAATACACCAACAATTTCCCTGACAGCTACCATCTTACTTTACTAAAGCATAGCTCCAGGAAAATATTTTTAAAATATGATTATTGAGATTATAGGTCACTTTGGTCAAATTTATTTTTTTAAAAAAATTTTTTTAACGTTTATTTTTGAGACAGAGCACGAACGGGGGAGGGTCAGAGAGAGAGAGACACAGAATCTGAAACAGGCTCCAGGCTCTGAGAGGTCAGCACAGAGCCCGACGCGGGGCTCGAACTCACGGATGGTGAGATCATGACTTGAACCGAAGTCGGACGCTCAACCAACCGAGCCACCCAGGCGCCCCTCACTTTGGCCAAATTTAAATTCAAATGTTTACAACTTTCATATACCTAAACTTAGTCTAACAATTGTTTTGGTTATAAGGTACATGCATTTAGCACATACACACACACACTCACACATGATTTGTGATATATATTGAGTTTTAATCTTGGATTATTTTAGTTTTTTTGTTAGTTTGATGATATTAAGAGATTCTAAAGTGATAAATCAAAACTATTTCATATGCACGTATTTAATTTTAAGTGCAGAAAGATAATTATATGCTAGTTATTTAAAATATCCAGGAAATTAATGCTACCCATAATGTCTCTAATCAAGCACTTAGCAATGGCACATCCTGAGTGGTGATGTGGAAGGTAGAGCAACCTGGATTAACGTCTGGGGAGAGACATGGCAGCAAATATGGACAGGTTCAGCCTACCTCTTGAACCTTGTGCCAGAGTTACATTGAAAATAAAAGGACACAATAATTATCTTTTGCCAATAAGCAAACATTCAACTGATAAGACATTAAAAAAAAAGTTGATATATTGAAACTACTTTGGGTGGAGAAATCTCCCTCTCTCTTTCTCAGTCTCTTTCACATACCATTTCTTTTTCACAAGGTTATCTCTTTACTTACTTTTCGCATTTTTCTTCTACGGTTGATTGGCTTGGCCTTTCTTCCAGTCTGTATATATCTCTTATTCTCTAATGCCTGCTTACTTATAACTATTTCCTTATAAATGTATCTTACCATGACGCTTCATTGGATTGACTCTAGCACTTTTTTTGTCCTATTCACTCTTTTATGTCCAGCTCCTATTGTCAAATGTGTCATTTCATTCATATTTTCCAGTTTTATTTCATCAGCGCAAAAATATAATTTACCCAGGTTAATTTTGGGGCTCATTTCATCACCTATTTTGTTCATCTACGTAATTTGTTCTTGATTCACAATTCAACTTCCAGTCAAATCAGTCATATCCAGAATCATCATGGCGTTGATTTTTCAGGTAAAAGATTATGGGAGATTGAAACAAGATGTCGCCAGAGAAGATGGAGCAAAGCAGAGGAGACACCTGTGATAATGGCCTAACATTGGCAAGACTTACTATAAAATTGAAAAATTAGGGTGTTTATATCAAACATGGTCAATAACTCACTGTTTTCTTCCTTCCTCCCTCCCTCCCTTCCTCCCTTCCTTCCTTCCTCCTTCCCTTCCTTCCCTTCCTTCCTTCCTTCCTTCCTTCCTTTCTTGCCTTTTCTTGCTTTCTTGTTTTCCTTCTTTCTTTCTTCCTTATAACCCAGCATATGGCAGTGCCTTTTACTGGAAACAGGCACAAGAACCGATGTGGTTCAAGAGGGTGAAATAAAGAGTTCAGATTTAGATTTACTAAATTTGTGATCCTATTAAACATCCAAATTTACCTGCCAAGTAGGCAGATTTCCCAGGAGAGATTTCAGATATGTATTTGAAGTCAAGCACAAAATGTATTATTTAAAGTCATGGGAAGGGACAAAAGGGGAGAGTTAGAAGCTTTTTTAAAGCTGCAGAAACTGGCCGTAAGGGCACTCCTACATTTAAAGAGAAGAAATATCCAGAACAGGAAACTGAGATTAAATGCTCATGGAATTCCCAAGGAAATCAAGAAGGCAAGGAAGGGGAAGATAGCCATCCGCAGTTGGAAGTTCTGGAATTTGTAAAGTAATGAGAATACAACGTTCTTCATTGAACTTCATCACATAGAGGTCACTAATGACCACACAATATGTAGATTTCTGGAGTAGTGAGGCGGTAACAAGATTGCTGTGTGCTAAAAGTGAACTAAAGTAAGAAATTAGAAACAAGAGAGCAGGTGCAGTTGTTTTGAAAAGTTTTATTGTGAAGGAGAGCAGATAAGAGAGTTCATGATTGTTATGATGCTTTTGGCTGCTGGTAACATAAAAACCAAGTAAAAGAAGCTTAACTATAAAGAAAATTAAAAGAAGCTTAAGCATTAACGGAAACACTATTTGGAAACAGATTCCTGGAAGGAGAGGGTCTATAGCATGGCAAATTAGTGGCTCAAACATTGAGACTTGAATTATTTACAGCTCTTTGCCCAAATAATTTCGACAGGTAAACTGCTCTGTGTCTACAGATGGGCAGTGGCATCCCAAAGTGTAGCACAGTCTCACAGAGACGCCTCTCCTGGTTTGCTCTTGGGAAAGCAAGTAACTATCTCTCCACCTTCCAAGAAAGATTTTCTCATATTCTATTGACCACATCTGTGGTGCTTGGCTTATTAGATATTTTCTTTTTTCATTTTATGGGTTGCCTGTTAATTGATAGCATGCTTTCGTGCAAATGAGATTAATATTTATTGATTTTTTTTTTCTATTATGCATTTCAAGCTCTGAGGATACTGAGATGACAAGTCCCTGACATCAGAGAGCATATTTTTAAGAGGAGGCACAATTTATTCACAAATAAAAATCATTAAAATTTTAAAAGTGTCATGGAGCAAAATAAAATATTGCAATGTGATAGACAATTCCTAGGGTAGAGGGAGGATGTTGCTTTAGCTTGAATAGTTTTGAAAGGTCTCATTAATAATGGAGTATTTGATCTAAAACCAAAATCATGGGGAGTAAGTATCTATAAAAAAAAAAACTAGGAAGAACACGTTCAAGAAAAAAAAAAAACAAGCAATAAATTTGAACTTTTGTTTGATTTCCTGGGATTATTGAATTTGTGTGCATAATCAAAGCATAGCGAAAAGATTGCTAGAATATAAAAAATGAAGTTAAACATAGCAGGAGGTGATATCAGAAAGGTAACAGTGGCTAAAACCTGTAGAATCTGTTAGAAAATAGAAAGAAATTGAAAAGTTATCCTCATTAAGATGAGAAATCATTGGCAAGTTTTAAAGCCTGAGAATGTTATATTGTCACATCTTTTTTTTTTAACGTTTATTTATTTTTGAGACCGAGAGACACAGAGCATGAACAGGGGAGGGTCAGAGAGAGAGGGAGACACAGAATCGGAAGCAGGCACCAGGCTCTGAGCTGTCAGCACAGAGCCCGACGCAGGGCTTGAACTCACCGACCGTGAGATCATGACGTCAGCCGAAGGCGGACGCTTAACCACTGAGCCACCCAGGAGCCCCTATTGTCACTTATCTTTTTAAGAGGCCACTCCAGCTGTGTTGTTGGCATTAGATTGTAGGAGGTAAGAGTGGATAGGGAGTTTTAGTTAGAACCGGTAACTACAAGTTACTAGAATTTCTAACTACAAGTTAGAACAAGTAGTTCTCCAATGAGAAAAGACATTGTCTTGAGCTAGGTAGATAGTAATGGAAGAGTTGAGATATTGACTATATTTACAATAATTTTTAATAATTTTACAAGACTTGCTGAGATTGTATTTGGGATGTGAGAGAATGATCACAATTATATATGATTCCTAGGTGTTGGCATTGGACAGGAAGGTGGTTGGTAATTCTCTTGCCAGAGAAGGGAATGTGTGGGGAAGAATAAGATTGAAAAAGGTGGTTATGTATTATCTGCTAGAATAGAAAATTGATAATGAGGTGGAAAGAAGGTGTATGGAAGGAATCAAAGTATTTACAAGACCAGGAAAAATGCTTTCCTTTAAAAAAAAAACAAAAAGTTTATTTACTTTGAGAGAGAGAGAGCACAAGGAAATGAGGGGCAAAGAGCAAGAGAGAGAGAGAGAGAGAGAGAGAGAGAGAATCCCATGCAGGGTCTGCACTGTCAGTGCAGAGCCCAAGACAGGGCGCGAACTCACAAACCATGAGATCATGACCTGAGCCAAAACGAAGTGTTGGATGCTAAACTGATTGAGTCACCCAGGCGCCCCCCAAAATGCTTTCCTGGTAGTAAATTGAATGATACTTGCACACAATTGTTTTGGAAAAGTAGAAGGTTTGAGGAGAGAAGAGAAAATTTAATACTCTTACCCCAGAATATCAAAACATAACTTACTAGGTCATCTAATTAAAACTGCTGGGGTGGGGTATGGCCATCTGAGGTTTGTACAGTTCATCTTAAAGCAGAACCTGCGTGGAACCTTCCATTTTTTTTTTAGAGAAAACACAGAAAAGGGAAAATATGATCAACTGCCCTGAAGTGTTCCCAGTTATTTAGGATGGAGAAAAAGACACACACAGGGATTATATATATTTTGAAGGAAGCAAGTTAAAAGTGGACCATGGCAACTACACTAGGCAAGTGAGTTTAAACTAGAGGCAAATGAGATTAGAAGGAACGTGTGGGGAGTGGGATCGGGGCAGTAAATTCGTTGGAAGGCCCACTGAAATCCAATAATTACACAAGTAAGTATGCAAGAACTAGGAGACTGCAAAAATAGGAGGCAGAGTTTGATGTGTAAGATATTTGTAATAGGTGTTTTCAGAAGTCATTGTTCTTCGTCAAAAGATCCAAACTAATTACGTAAAGGATGACAGCAACGTGAAGACTTGCTTTATTTATCTTGGGTAAACAAACCTATACAAATTCTGAATTTTAATTATTTTATTCTTTTGTC
Source organism: Prionailurus bengalensis (assembly GCF_016509475.1). Lineage (NCBI taxonomy): Eukaryota > Metazoa > Chordata > Mammalia > Carnivora > Felidae > Prionailurus > Prionailurus bengalensis. The sequence continues at coordinate 225,986,029 of NC_057343.1, forward strand.
TTCTGCTTGCCACACTTCCTACCACGTCCTTTGGTCTTAGACATATTTTGTCTACATTTATCTTACCTAACATATCCCCAAGTTATAGTTATGTGAAAGTGAGCTGCAACTTAAGCCATGACTGTGAGAATAAATTAACAAAGCAAGGGGGAAAATGTCAAAAACTGAGGCTAAGGTGTTAAATGGATCATGCAATGGGTTCTGATACTTTCAAAGTCTCGACGGAAATCGGAGTGGATAGGAAGACAAGGTCAGTATTCGAATTATCCATAAAGTGTGAAAATAAAGGGGATTCTGTAGGTGATAGATTTGAGATAGAAAGAAGATTATATGGCTGCATAATAAAAGCTGGAAAACAGCAGGAAGTTTTATCCTCATGCTCCAACTTCTGTCCTTAAAGTAGGTGGAGTATGATGGAGACATGCTCTGTTTGAGCTGGCCGCAATATGCATGGGTTCACGTAGACAATATCAAGACACGACTTCGACAAAGTAGGTGGAAGTGATATTTTCACAAAAGGGTTGAGACACAGTTTCGTCAAACAAAGAGGGAATTCAAGATGGACGGCAGACAGTTTGCTTGGAAAGGATAGGGAAATGGATAGCAAAAGATAAGGCAATGCCTACAGAGAGTTTAAGTGATAAAGGATCTACAAGAAAGATTGATCTGCAGGTAACTGCAGTACACAGGTATTATATGGTGAATTCTGGTCACTACCTAGAAATATCTGAGCAAAGACATACAGCATTTTTATGACAAGTATCATACTTAGTGGTGATGTAGCCTGGGGTAATCATTGCTTCCTGGCCTGAACAGTGGGGCTGAGGTAAAGGAAGAACTTATTCAGTGATAACCTAAAAGTCAAGGAATAAAACCCAACATAAAAGCTGGATTGAATTTGCCTGTCAAATGATGAATCCGTAAATTAGATTAAAGAAAAAATATCAGCTATACGCTTCATAATAAAAATACAACCACTCAAGGGTGCCTGGGTGGCTTAGTCAGGTAAGCATCTGACTCTTGATTTCAGCTCAGGTCGTGGTTTGTGAGGACTGACCCCTGTGTTGGGCTCCGCACTGACAGGAAGGAGCCTGCTTGGGATTCTTTCCCCCCGCCCCTCTCTCAAAATAAATAAATAAACATTAAACACACACACACACACACACACATGCATCAACTCAATGATAAAGCAAAGTGAAAAAGTCATGGGGTAGTCCAATATACATCAGACAAATGCAAATAAATTTGTAAGGTTGGTAAAACAAATACCCAATAAATAGGAATGAAGGGACAGCAGCCTTTAAAGAAAATCCCAGGAGTGTTTTTGCTCAACAAATCTCCACGCTCTGAGAAAGCCAGATCAGCTATAAATCTTAATGAGCCAAAGACAATAGTAGTGAAATACATAAAGCAAAACTCTTAAGCTACAAAGATAAGGTTATAAAACCACAACATAATGAGTGACTGTGATATATAGCTTTCAGAGATGATTGATGAAGTAAATCTAATTGAAAAATCATTTATGGGCTTTACATCACACAACCAGCTAGTTCTATTAAGTAACATTGTCTCAGACGTAGGACTTCCTATAGAAGCTTTATACTTTGAGTGCTTGGAAAAGTTCACGGAGAGAGGAATTTTGTTATTCTCTTGGAGGACATAAATTCCCACAGCAAGTTTAGAAAATAATTTGACAAAGAATATATACACCTTTAGGGTCCTAATTACATTTTGAGGAGTCTATCTTACGGAAATAAAAGAGAAATCCATGTGTGTATTAATTAAAGTGCTATTGTTATTATAATAAAAAAATGGAAACTAATGTGGTAAAGGGATACATTTAAATATTATTGAATACCATGTAACCACTAAAAACATTAAAAGAATGTGATGGATTCTTAATGGAGGAAGACTGATTTGGAAGAATTTCAAAATATTTTCAGGAAAGAAGAAACACATTTCAGACTAATATGGCTACCATGTTCTCATATGTTTAATTTAATTTATCACTTTTTTTTTTTTTTGAGAGACAGAGGGAACGAGCATGAGCAGGGGAGCATCAGAAGAGAGAAGGCGTCCCAAACAGGCTCCAGTCTGTCAGCATAGAGCCAGACAGGGAGCCGGGATCGCTCCCACCAACCGTGCGATCATGACCTGAGAAGAAATCAAGAGTCGGAGGCTTTACTGCCTGAGCCACCCAGGCACCCCCCAATGTTTTAATTTTAAAAACTCTCTTTGGATGTGTGTTTCAATGGCGTACTTCCAGAAGCATAACACTGTTAAAATGCATCCCAGATTTTTAAGTGTTTAAGTCGTGGAGTTAGAACTGGCAGTGGTGAGGGGCGCCTGGGTGACTCCATCAGTTGAGCGGCGGATTATGGCTCAGGTCATGATCTCACAGTCTGTGGCTTTGAACCACACCCCCCCACACCCACCCCCTGTCAGGCTCTGTGCTGATAGCTCAGAGCCTGGAGACTGCTTCAGATTCTATGTCTCCTTCTCTCTCTGCCCCCCACCCCCAGCTAATACCCCACCTCTGTCTCTCAAAAAATGAATAAAAATGTTTGTTTGTTTGTTTGTTTGTTTTTTTAAATGGCGGTGGTGAGTGAAAGACTTTGTACCTTTGGACGTTGTAGACGGAATGAAGATGGAGAAGCCATGGGTGCCACTGCACTACGGCGGTGGGTGACAGGTGCTCATAAAGTATTTATTTGTGTGTAGCCTCAGTGCCTAGTAGCAGAGATCAAGCTTCCTTCCAATGTACCTCCAAGTTCAAGATCCCAAGACTTAGTTTAAGGACAGACTTATTTTAAACATAAATATAACAATTCTGGAAAACAAGAAGTAGAGTTCTCCCTATAAAAAATTATGTGCTGAGACATCTTCTACACTTGGCAAGACTAGTCCCTTTGGAGTTTGTGTCAACTATTTGAACAATCCTCGCAATGTCTCTGCATGCTTTTAGATTATGTGCTTGCAGCCCAACACTTTCCTCTGGAGAAGAAAGGTGAAAGGAAGACAGGGTTCCTTCCTTTTCAAGGCTACACAGCTAATGCCACTCTGGTAGGTCAAGATGGCTTTTGTTTTCTGTATTGTAAATTTGGTTGTAACTTCGAAAGAAATAGACATTTTCAGTGTGAATATGTTTTAAAATATTGAATGATGAAATGTTGATCAATTAAAATATGATAAAATATGTTTCAAATATTAAAAATGAGTCATGATTTTGAATGCTTTCAGCCTGCCGAACAATAATATTACAGTTTTACCTATGTTAAATGATTTAACTCTCATAACTTCCCATGCAGAAGCTGGGGCATGTAAAGGTTCATGTTTCTCAGGACCACACACATCTTAAATGGAGAAGATGATTTCAGACATCCCGTAGTAAGGCAAACATATTAGTAATCGCCAAAAGATATTACTAGTTTAAATAAAGCACCTTGGGGATTTCTTAAGACAAATGATGAGAAGGAATGGAACAGACAAACACAAAAACAAAAACCTGTATTAATAGAAACATCAAATAAAATAGAATTCAATACACTGATACAAAAGGGAGAAGTAATACCTCTTATCATAAAGTTTACAATCCACCAATAAGATACAATAGCTGAGAATTTGTCTTATCACAACACAAGCTCCAGGTACACAAGACTGAGCGAGTAAACATAAGATGATCTTAACAAATATAGTACTATGACAGATGAATCTAACATACACCTCCTGGGAATCAACGGATTACAAAATATAGTAAAAAGATGAGGAATGTTTGAAGGACAGCTAAGAAGTTCTGAACAGAATATATCTTTAAGGAAAACTCTCTACTTTTCCAAAACAAATTTTGTGCAAGTCACGATCACGGACCACAAAGCAATATTACCAGATTATGACAAAAAAATACCATACACACATATATAAACACATTTTACATTTAAATATTAAAAATGCATTCCAACACGACTCTAGCTAATGAAGAATTCGAATTATTTAAGATAAACAACAAAACGAACACTGCTCAGGAATATTGATAGGATTTAGCTAAACTGCCAGTCAGAGAAATCCATAATATGAAATTATGGATTAAATTCATATAAATTATTTAAAAATATAAAATAATTATTTAAGCTTTCGTACAAAGAACAAGAGAAACGATTTCAAACAAAGTAAAATATGAGGTAGAAAATTAATAAGGATTCTCCCAAAAAAGTTGAGTTGAAAAATTAACATAATTGAATAAAATAAAAAATATTATTCCAAATAATCTGTAAAATAAGTAAATTACAATTTCAAAACAAAATCTATATCCTCAGTCCTGTGTTTCTCCATATCCAGATTTATTTTTGTAGCATTTTGTACATTATAACAATTATACACATTTAAATTTTTTTATATTAGGGTTTATGTCCATATCTCACCACTAAAATGTTAGTTCGGTAAGAACAAGTTTGTATGTGTGTATGTGTATGTGTGTGCATGTGTTTAGTGATATATTCTAATTTTCTATAACAGTGGCACACAACAGGAATTCAATAAATATTTTAGGAATAAAAAATCATTTGTAATGTGATAGAGTATAAGAAATAAATGTACAGAAGAGATATCTATGTAACTATTTTTTAATTGATGTATAACAGAAAAAATGTCTGGGATAAAACTCACAAAACCGCACAGATTACATCTAATTAAAAAGGCTACAGTTTGGGTTTAAAGATCTTTACTCAACTATGTCTGCTGGCAGATGGTAACTACACTTACTGTGCTGAGCATTGCATAATGTAGAGAATGGTTGAATCGCCAAGTTTTCCTCCTAAAACTAAATAACACTGTATGTCAATTGCTCTTCGATTAACAATAAAAGATCTTTACTGTTTACTCATAGTCTTTTGAACACATTGAATTGTGGGTAAATTAAAGACATCTTTGCTCTTTACTCTGTGCTTTTCTGATTGTTCACATTTTAATAAATTTTAATAAAGTATCGGGGACACAGATGACTGCTTATGAGACAACCATAAACCAGTTTTATTGTTCGTAAACTCTGCAGAGTTGCTCAGTGAGTGGGGTATAAAATTTAATCTGTCTTCCACTGGCGAAGTCCTATGCATTGAACTTCCCCCCAAAAGAATACTTTACCTAATTTGAACAAAGGACACAAGTGATCTTGCTAACAGAAAGAATGAGTGGGGGGAAATAATGAAATGTTGGTCAAAGGATACAAAGTTTCGGTCATGCAGGAAGACTAAATTCTAGATCCCTGAGGTGCAGCACAGAGACTACAGTCAATGTATACAATTGTACACTTGCAACTTGGTAGGATAGTTGATCCTAAGTGTTCTCCCCGGTCACACAAAAGAATGATATCTGTGTGAAGTGATGGAAATGTTAATGAGCTTGATTTTTGTTATCCCTTCACAATACATATGCAAATTACAACATCAAGTTGCACACCTTAAGTATACACAACTTCTATTGTCAATTATACCTCAATAAAGCTGAGGGGCAAAAGGCAGTATGCTAAGGGAAGCTTCACAGACAGAAACACAGAAAATGTAAGTTATTAAGTATCCATGACTGAGTGAACAAGACAGACCATATTGTGGGCCAGACACCAAAACTCAATATATTTAAAACAATAAAAATACAAGAAATCATTATCAAAAGTATATCTGCATGATGCCTACCTCTGTAGAAATAAAGTGGCATGCTTCCAGATAATCCACAAATAGAAGAGAATGGCGCAAGAAAAATTATAAAACATTTTGGTATGAATGAAAAGGAAAGCATCATATACTAAAAAGTGCGGGGTGCAGCTAACACGATCTCTAGAGGGAAATTTATAGCATAAATGTTTACGTTAGAAAAGAAGAGAGCCTCAAATCAATGATTTTTACTTCCAACCAGATAATCACAATAGAAGAAAGTGAATTAAACACAAGCAGACAGAAATCAATGAAACAAAACAGATAAAGAGTAGAGATAATTAATGAACTAAAGATAGTTCTTGAAATTATCAATGAAAGTGATAAGCCTCTAGCTATAAGCGTCAGAAAAACAAAATACAAATTTCCAATACTAGAAATGAAAGAGAAGGTATAATTTCAGACTTTACAGACATTGAAGGATAATACAGGGAATATTACGAAGAACATTATGTCATTAAACCTGATAAGTTTAAGTTACTGGAAGACTTCTTGAAAGGCAGTTATTACCAAAACTCAATCAGGAAGATATAGGAAATCTAATAATATGGTACATAGTAAGTAAGTTATATTTATTATTAAAAAACTACCCAATTCGAGTCCTGTAAGCTAGATTGGAGACAGAGATATAAATTCATCTTTAAATATGTGTATACACACAAATATGTACCATGTATGCATACACACTATATATACATACTATTATACATTCATACACACATAGGAAAATATGTATACATACACACAGATAAATACATGTATATGTGTACACATGGATTAGTCTACATACTTACATTTCATAGCACTGTCTGATTGGAGGGCTTAGAAAAACAACATCTCAGGAGCAAAAAGACACCTAACAAATGCTGATCCTGGCTTTTAAATATCATTCTCCATTGACAGCAGCCCCAGGTCCTTGGAGAAATCATTACCCCTAAACAGAGGCAGGGAAAAGCAAAATGAATTTTCTTGAGGTTCCAAAAAGTGGGGAAGTGGAAAAAGAGTTTTTGTTTTTGTTTTTGTTTTTTCCAAAGAGGCCTATAATAAGGACAAAAAGAGAGAAAAAAATCCAGCTCATCCTTTTAGAAAAATTCTAATTTAAAAATGTAGAGGGAATAAGAAAAACAGAAAATTGCTACTAGAACATCTGCAAATAATTGTTGAAGATCTTTTTTTTATGCGCAAAGTATCTCCCCAAAATACTTACTAATCTCTGTGATTGTTAACACATGTTACTCCAGTTTCTCTGGCTTCTCCCTCAAAGAGGTGAAGTTTGATCCCCCAATTCTTAGGGTGAGTGTGGGCTGTAATTAGTGGCTCATTTTGAAGGAATAGAGTATTGAAATAGAAAAACAGTAATTTTACAGTGAGCAAACTTGGAAGGCCCAACTTTAACTGATCAAGATTAAAGTCATCAGTAATAAGATACATTTATTATCTGTATCCTCTGATATGATACAATGAGGCTCTGAAGTATTTTCTCAAATATTCATAAGATCATTCTAACCACCAGTAAAAATCATACAAAGTCATAATATGGAGGTGATATTGTGATTTATAATAAAAAATATATATGTGTGTCTGGTCTTTGTCCTTGTTTCTGGCAGAGAAATCCTAAAAGTCTTGGAATTTCCTAAGTGATAAAAGCAATAAAAAAAAAAGTGTCCTTTTTTATTTAAATAAGGTGCCTTTTGGAAAGTTCCACTGGAGCCAACTATGTGATTAGAGGTTGGAACTTTATGTTCCAACCCCAATCTCTGGCATGAGGAGTGAGGTTGGAGATTGAAGTGAATCGCCAACTCATCAGAGAACTCCCAGTTGGTGAAAATTAAGAGATTCAAAGAGAGTGACCTTGTCCAAGGTCAAGAAAGACAAAAAGGTTTGAGGAACTGTCACAGACTGTGTAATACTAAGGAAGCACAAAATCCAGAAGGAATGTGGTATCCTGGATTGGATCGTGGAAGCAAACAAAAGAAGATATTGGGAAAAACCAAGTAGACTCTGAATAAAGTTTGTAGTATAGCTCATTGTAGTGCACGGCAGTCAATTTCTTAGTGTTGAGAACTGTACCCTAAACATGTAAGATGTTAACTGGAGGAGAGGCTGAATGAGGGTCTATAGGAACTCTGTACTATCTTCTCAATTCTTCAATTAGCATAAAACTTATTTCAAGATAAAAAAGTTTCAAAGAAAATCCAAACAGAAAAAAAAAAAAAAAAAACGTCTGGCCAAAGAGTTTCACTATTGAACTCTGCCAAATGTTTAAGGAAGAATTAATACTAACTCTACACAAACTGATTAAGAAATTAGAAGAGAAAGTAACATTTCTCAAGTTGTTTTGTGAACTAGATGTAACCCTGAAACCATACCAACCAAGATACTGCACATCGAGAAAACTACTCATCGATATCCTTGATGAATAGGGAAAGAAACACCCTCACCAAAATATTAGTAAACAAAACACAGCCATATATCTGAAAAAGATAATACACATGAACAAGATTGGTTTAATCCCAAACATGCAATGTTGGTTTATCATCCAAAAAAAAAAAAAAAGCCAATTCATGTAATTCACCTGATCAACACACACTGAAAATGAAAAAAATCATATGACCCTCAAAATTCAGCATCCGTTTGTTAAAAAAGTAACAAAGTGGAAAATATAAGGGGACAGCCTTCAGCTTACAAAGGGAGTCTGCAAATAACCTACAGCTAAAATTATATGTGTATTTTGTACTAATGGCAATATGTCTGTCTCTTTTTTTTCTTTACCTCTTATGACGATATATTTTTGTTTTCTATCTCCCACTGACTATCCATTTTTATTATTGATATTTCCCATCAAGTGACACAGGCTGAGTGGTATAATGTCATATTCTTCTATCCAGCCCTAATCTACTCCCTGGCTGTACCTTAGGCAACCCCTGTATTACAAAATCTAGTCCTTGCTTTTGAGTTATGTCATTACCACTGGTCAAAGCATTTTGGGAAAGGAGGTAAGTGCAATAATTATAAATAATGTTAACTTAAAAGTACAGAAAAATATAGTGTACAGAGGCTGAAAGATAACGCTGAAAAGACCAGCGAAAGAAAAATAAAAGCATGGGTTTCTTCATCTTCCATAAGGTGAACAGATGAGACTTTGTTTCAAACTGAAGAAAAGGTAAGACAATTTTACTTACAATATTTAAAGTCATTGACACAATGAATAAAACAGCTAAAAATAACGGCACAATTGTTGGCAATGTAACAGAACACACTTCTGAGAAGTTCTATTGTGAGATAAGTTTTATGTCTTTCACAGAAAAGCATCAATAGACATCACTCGAAGTTGGTAACATAGGAAGCAGAGAGGTTCAGGCTTTGAATCACAATGAGAAGTCTGCTCTGTGATTATCAGGGAAGTCAACTTTGAGTTGTTATTTTATATTTACATACTGTTCAAAATAATTATACATAAGCATAGGGCTGTGTGGACACACATACAGGACATGGGAAGAGAAAGAAGTATAACTTCTAATAAATTCATTAAAATTTAACTTGTTTCCTTTTGTAGGGTTTTGAGTTTTTTCCCATTGAAAATTCTAAACATATTTTTTTTTTCCAAAGTTACTTTCATGCCGTATGTATTTGTGTGTGTCTGTGTATGTTTCATGGGCCCAATTCTCTCAAATTTCATAAGACCTCTGAGAAGACAAATTTTATGGGTATAAACAGGGATTAACTTCCTGAAGCTCTGTCTGTCCTCTTTGCCGGCTTAAAAACTACCTTTGTTAGACATACAGAAATTATCTGGAATGACATTTATCATCTATATAACAGAGTAAAGCTTCCATCTTTAAATATAATGAGATGTTGCTGCACATTTTCAGTTAAGATTTTTAATTAAAACAATGTATAAAGGTGCCCTATATGATTTTTTTCTGTGAGGCCTTCTGTATTCTATTAGGTAGGTATCCTCCATTAGTATCCTAGATACTCTCTGCCAAGGGTGAAATAATGTTTACGTGAGTCTGTGCCTGGAGATACTCATTATTTCTTCAGATAGGTTAGAATAAGATTTCTGACAGCCATATTTTAATGTTAATAGTTTTTTTTTCCTTTGGCATAACAGTTCTTTCTCCTAGTCATTATTACGATATAAAAATTTCAGCATATATGTATGCACTCCTTTGCTCGTTATATTTTAATAAAAATATGCAATAACTTTTGAACTAAGTTAGCTCAGGTTTTCTTTTTCAACAGCGGGTTGATAACACATTCTTAAATATTTTTTTTTATTAGGGAGCAAGTCTTAACAAATTTATTTCCACTTCTCAAGACGGTCTCGTAGCGGATCTAAATGTTGTATTTCAGAAAAGCAATGATCATATTCCATATCAAAGAATTATCCTTTGCATTTTCTGTACCTCCCTATTAAAAGAATCACAAATGGTGCTCTGATTTCCTTCCCAAATACCACCAAGTCTGTTCCATTTATTTCATGAAAACCTTGTTCTTTTCTTGAAAATTGTAAAACACTGTATGAGTATGTATCATCCAGGGAGCAGGTGCCTTAGACAAAAATACCTGAGAGGTAGCAGTCCTGATAATCACCTTAGTTTTGCAACAATATATTCTACTAAAACTAACAAACTGTGCAAACTGTATTTGTATGAGGCAATCACATTTTAACATGAAGGTATGTCAGGATGCCTTGGACATTCAAGGACATCTACAGCACAGGCTCCCAAAGCCCCTCATCAGTGGTGATTAGGGGGAGCACAATAGCAGTGAGTTGTATTTTATGGCACAAACGGGGAAATCCTCAGATCAAAGTTCAACAATTATAATGTGTATTGAACACACACTTTTAAAATTGATCTTGCAGACTCAGGGGTGGGGGGTGGGGAATTAAGAGGTTAAGAGCACCCCCGCAAATAAGAGGGAGGAGAAAAAGGAAGAGGGGGAGAAAGGGAGGCATTCAGGAAGCAGTAGACATGAAAATTGATGATAGGGAAGTTTTGTGCCTCAAAAATTAGCTGATTCCTTGCAAGGACTTTATCTCTGCGTGTGTGCCTCTCCTCTTTGAAAGACTGCTGGATCTTAGTCTTGTGTTTTAGAAACCAATGACTTTTTTGAGATCCTCTTTTGAGTGCTTACTTTAAGAATCTCTTTGAGATCAGGGAGCCTGGGTAGCTCAGTGGGTTAAGCATCTGACTTTGGCTCAGTTCGTGATCTCACAGTTTGTGGGTTTGAGCCCCGCACTGGGCTCTGTGCTGAATGAATAACATCAAAACAAATTTTTTTAATTAAAGAAAATTTCTTTGGGATCATTTCCCGAATATATTTGTTCACTTTTTTTCCTTCTATTCCATCTTGCGGTACTTAAATTTTCTGTTCTCTACTTTTTGGTTTTTGGGTTTTTGTCCTAATTAATAGACTTCATTAAATGTTGGCAATATCTGTAGAGGTCTCATGCTGCCGCTCTTCTCATTCTTGCATAGTTTTGTGTGGGAATGTGCTTTGGTTTGGTATTTGTTTTTTTTTTTACTTTATTTTTTTCGATCAGCTCTTTCCTGAAAAAATACACTGAAAAATAGGCTAGCAATCTGTTACAGTAAATGGTACATTGACCTTTGTCATTTGCCTCAGAATGTTCTTGCTCACACAGTTATGCTTCCTGGCTTATTCCTTTCCCTTTAGGGTGCTCCATTTGCCTTTGGTTAAAAAACACCATAGATCCAAGTTGCAATCCATGAAATAAAACTTCCAAATACAGGGACGCTTCACCAAATCGAGGCGGGATACTGAGAGCTGACTCACATCTCCATAGATTGTAGCCTAGTTCAGAATGTTCCAATTCTCCAATTACCAGCAGGGTGTTGCAGAAAATTCTAGATTCAGAATTTAGGTGGACGTAGAGGAAACACAAAGTGTGCCAATTGTCTCCCTGTCAGCCAGAGGGGTGGGGTGGGGGAAGTGTTAGAAGTAATAATAATAAACAATCTCTGACCTACAGAACTTCAGGAATAGCCAAAAACACTCGGGTCTGGTGAGTTATCTAAAGCACTGTTGCTAGTTTATAGCTTATTTTATCATTAAAATTAAGGCTTCATTTTGTTGTCCAAATCTTGTGTGTGTGTGGGGGGGGTGTATAAATCTAAGTTAAAGAAGGATGAAGAAGAACTTAGAGGGAGTTACAAGACTCCACCTCACTCACAACAACAACAAAAAGCAAAGAACCTATTTAGAACATTTTCCCACCTCTTTTTGATAGAAATAATTTGAAGTGCAGGTGATATTTTCATGAAGTCTGTTTTGGATTTGGCATTCCTTCTAGCATTTGTTGGAATTACATTTATTCTTCAGGAACACCCTGATTTTCTGAAATTTTAAAGTGTATGAGCAGAAATCTTTAAAATTGTTTAATATTTATTTATTTGTGTGTGTGTGTGAGAGAGAGAGACAGAGACAGAGACAGAGACAGAGACAGAGAATGAGCAGTGGAGGGGCAGAGAGACCGGGAGGCACAGAATCCAAAGGAGGCTCCAGGCTCTGAGCTGTCAGCACAGAGCTGGATGCGGGGCTTGAAATTATGACATCATGACCTGAGCTGAAGTCAGAGTCTTAATTGACTGAGCCACCCGGGCATCCCAAAATCTGAAAGATTCATCCAGTGTTTGGGGAAACACCAATCAACAAGCAGTATTCAAATTAGAAAGTAATTTGCACAAGTGAGTTTCTTTTTTCATTTTACTTATTTATTTTTCATTTCGCAGGGGGTACCATTCAACTCAGATTCATTTTATTATTTTTCCATATTCCTGTGAAAAGTTTTTAAAGATATTTTTCCTTTAAATTTCTTTCATCCACTTAAATTCAAATGCACAACGCTATTAGATCCAACAATTGCACAACGGTATTATAGTCCTCTCTCTGCTGTGTTAAAAATTATATTTTTCACGAAGTAATTGTCATTCTATTCACAGTTTCTGAACATTTCATTATTATGAAGTTTGCCTCTCAATTATGAAACTAGTCACAGCATTTTATCTGTATATCCAGGAATACCTGTGCCCACAGGGAAATCGAAGGGTCGTATTAATTATAGTTCTTAAGTTGAAACATTGACACAATTAACCTACAGCATCCGTAAAACAGTGTAGTCTAATAAAGAAAAATTGCTTCCCTGTGTATAATGCACTATTAAGTTTTATAAAAGTTTCATTGAAATAACACAACGGAGATAAAACACCAAGACCTATTCATAGAATTTCTTTGTCTCTCTAAATTAAGATACCAATTTTGTAATACTGATTTTTCTCTTCTCACAGAAATAATTCCACACGTGTAAATTATCCAAAAATATATCGATCTCTCTAAGCTAATAGCCTATTTTCTCTTAAGACTTTTAGGAAGGTGGAGGAAAAATCAGTATCCGCTCAAAGAAAGGAATTGCATACAATCTTCTGTTTGTGTTCAAAAGTCATTGTGGTCTGCTAGGAATTGGTGGCTTTGATGAATGTTGTGCTCTTGTTTGCAAAATAAAATAAAATAAAATAATAAAATAAAATAAAATAAAATAAAATCTGTAACAAAGTAGCCAAACGCTTTGCACATTTGGATACATTGCTTGAGCATTATAAAACACAACTTGCTAGTTTATTTATACTTTATTACATGTTTTCTTCACAAATGCATGTTATTAGCATTATAATAAGCTGTTGCTAAAATGAAGGAGCAGAATGATGGCCTAGAAAATCTTTCCCTTTTGCTTTGGCCAACTAGTGTGTCTCATACCAGCTGGTGTTATTGTCAGTGACAATTTCACTACTTTTCTTATTACAATCTGATGACTTCATAGCATCCAAAGAACCACTCATTTGCATCTACATTCCCTGCTCAGATTCTGAATATTTCATATAACCCAGGTTTTCTTGACTCATTGTCACCGTAACCTTTAACTCGCTCAGGCTAAAGCGAAACATCCAGAGGTCCCATTCAACAAACGTTGATGAAACTCTTCCTATATGTTAGGCAGCGAGCTAAGTATTTTAAGGGTGGAAAAGAAAAATTAAAAAGACAATCACTAATCTCTGGCAAAAAAAAAATCAGTAGAAGAACGATTACACTGCGTAAAGAAATAATTAATAGTTTAAGAGTATTACAAGGAAGTATCAGAAATTCACCTATGCAGTACGAAATCCATACGCCTATAGTCCTCTCCATATGAGTATTTTTGTAGACAAAGAAATGGTGCGTCTTCACCTCCTCGAATTCTAAACACAGGAATACCCCAGGACGCAGACTTTACCCCCCTTCTCCTCTCTGACATTCATTCCTTTCTGATCCATTGTATAACTTTCCTAATCGTCTCCATATCTCCTTCCATTAACTCTATCTTGACTCAACTGTGTTATTAGTTTCACCACTAATAAATTTTACATGAATACCCACAAAACTCCTGTGTTCCTTCCCAAAATTGGTATTTTTGGTATATTTCCCTTGGAGTACATGGTATTGCCAGTCTACACATCCTTGTAATCAGCCTGAGTTCCTACATTGATTCACCAACCCCTATGCAATATATCAACAATATGTAACATCCACCTTCAAAAATACATCCAGAAATGAATGATTTCTCCTCAGGGCTCAGCACCATCGATGCTAACACCTTGATACGAGTCTTTATCACATCTCTTCTAGATTACTGCAAACATCTTTCCCTATGCTTTCACATCAGCTTCTCTATATCTCATTATTAATGAGATATATTAATGAGCATGCAGAATGACCCATTTAAAATATGTTGGATCATACATCTTCAGTCAAACCTCCAGTGGTTTCCTATGAGAGTAAGAGTGAGACACAATGTCCTTAAAATGACCTCAAAAGTCTGACCTCATCAAGTACACTCCATAATCTCTTCCACCTCATGCAATTCTAATCTCCCTATGGCCAAGTAATCTCTTAACAAACGACCTTTACATTTCTGAATCTTCCCACCTGAAATTTTCTTTCTCAAGGAAGTCTGTGGTTACCTCATCTGTATCTTCAAGTTTCTGCCAAATTCATCTTATAAGGGAGTCTTTCCCTGACTGGTCTCTTTAAAACATAAACACATTCCATCCAAGGCATTCTTATTCCTTTGACCTACTGCAGTTTTATTCATATCATGTGTCACTACCTGATGACTTTTGAGAATTCACTCATGGTCTCCCTGCCCAGAATGTTTTCGCTATCATGTACAGTTCTATTCCAACATCATAGGCACCTAATACGTAAATAACAAACAAATAAGTGGGCATTCTAGATAAAGTCTATGACTAGAAATCTGTTTCTGCTTTCAGGAATAAAATAAATTCGCAAATATATTTTTACGCGGTCAACCTAAAGGAAGACATCATTCAAGAAGCAGAGGACAGAATTGACATGTTTTGTGAGATAATATTTGCTATGGTCTGAATGCTTGTGTTCCCTCAAAATTCATATGTCAAAATCCTCATCCTCAGTGGGATGATCTTGGAGGTGAGGCCTTTGGGAGGTGCTTGGATCACGAGGGTAGAGCATCACGAATAGGATTATGTTCTTATGAAAGAGATATGGCAGGGGTCTCTTGCCTCTGCCACGTGAGGCTAGAATAAGAAGTCTGCAACCCAGAAGAGAGTCCTCACCTAGCCAAGCTCACACCCGGATCCTGGACTTCTAACCTCCAGAACGGCAAGAAATAAATTCCTGTTGTGCTTCGGTTATCTAGGCTGTGGTATTTCCTGATAGCAGCTCTAATGGACTACAGCAATATCCATCACCAGAGAAATCGGTTTTACTCGCAGCGGGAAATTTGAGTCAGTTAGTACAGGTAGAAAGTTTGAGGTCAGGGAGTTTAGAGGCATGTATGCTGTCCTCCATGAAATGATGAAAAGGCCAAGAAGGTAAGTGAAAGGAGCCTTCAGAAGACGTGTATGTATGTTCCTACGAACACCTCTGTGTTCTCCCTCCTGTATGTGGAGTGATTGTTTTATTCCCCTGGATCACCCCCAACTAGGAATAAAATACCTAGCTTGCAGAACTGCATGAGTGATTTAGTTTCTTACTGTTTGGTTCAAGGAATGTAGAGCTAAGTTACTGTTTCCATCTCTCTCTCTCTTTCTCTCTCTCTCTCCCCCCCCCCTTTCTATTTTTTATTTGGGCACTAATTTAGAGTTGTCTCAATAAGTATTATTCTTTTCGCCTCCTGAATTTCATCCTTTCTTTCTTTTCCATCCAACTGTCAGGAACCTGACGCGCATCCTCCGGTCCCTTTATCCTTATCACATAGTCACAAAAGCGCATTATTTCCCAGCAACTATAGACACCACACACGCTTTGTTTGACTGTAGTGCATTTCTCTACACGCAAAATTAGTGCCTTCATTTTCTCAATTACTAAAATATCATAAAAATGTCTCCTATTCGGCTGTCACAGATCAAATTCATTATTTTAGTGGTTGCGTAATAGTCCACAGTTTGCAACATCAACACTTTTTAAACAATTGATACATATTCATTGTGTTTCCATTATATCACCACAAGTAGGACTGTAATAAATGCACTTATGTGCATTTCTGTGTTGTACGTATATTATAAAATCATATGGTGAGAATGATGAGAATCTAGGCAACTAATTCTCATAAGCATTGCCATTTCTCAAAAGCTGTGACAATTCACATTTGACCTGTATCTTGAATGAGAAGCTACCTGCTTAGCCACTGACTCCTGAAATCTCAGCATAGTGGAAAGTTTTGTGTATTTGCACGTGTCTCATTCAAATAGAAGCCAAACTCTCCTGGGCTGCTGCCTGGGCCTCTTGTTTTCTGTGGTTCCACCATCTCAGAGAGCTCTCCTCCCAGCGAAGCAACTGGAAGTGATTTGTGATAGTTTGGCTCACCCCATTAACAAGGATAAATTCATGATCAGCTTAATTGTAAGGAAGGTTGGGAATATAGGGGACACAGGGATATTGATGGGATACTTCCTCATAAACTCAAACTTGAACATGCTTACATAGGTTAAAAACAACAGGAAGAGAAAGAGAGGTAACATATTAAAAATCAGTCACTGAAAGTAAAGAACGAAGGAGTATCTCTGAGATATATAACATAGTAATTAAAGTCATTACCATATACTTTGTACTTTGTACAAACCAATGAAAACATGGGGCCTTAATAGAAAAATTAGCAAAATGCATGAATAAGAAATTATAGTGCCATTGCATTTATAATGAAAAACTAAAAATTATTTACCAATTATTATTATTACCAACTTCTATCTGTGGGAAATTAGATAGCTACGTCCTGGGTAAGAGATTACAGGAGAGGCATTGCAAAACAGAACACTGCTTTCTGGCCTTGCTGAAAACAGAGAGCCCTGCTTTGATTGTCTAGTTAATGTTTCTAGGAGTTGGGTTCTGCCTGTGCTCATGGATTCCTTAGACAATATTATCTATGGACTATCTTATCTTATCTTGTTTTCCACCCTGACTTCAAGGTCCTCTCTCTTGTAGTCTTGGGAATGCCTTAACTTGTTTTTCTGCATGCTTTCTGTACGTTCTTTCTGGCATGTAGCCCATTGACATATTGTGCAATGTTTCCCTAAATGTATCCTTAATAAATATGGGAGCTTGAGAGCAGTTCGGGAAGACTTCCCTTAGCCTCCCACTCACCTCTCTTGACTTGCATGGAGTCTTGAGTAATCCTTTCTGCCATCCTTGGCCTTGCTGGACAAAGCCCAAAGCCAAACCCACTATTGCACTATCAGCACAATCACCAATTATTGGTATTTACTAAGTTAAGACCACCTGCTTGTGAAGCAACTTTAAAAGTTTAAGCAAGCCTTATATAGAGAAACAGGGGCCCCTGGGTGGCTCAGTCAGTTAAGCATGCAAGCCCTTGGTTTCAATTCAGGCCATGATCTCACTGTTCTTGAGTTTAAGCCCCACATCGGGGTCCATGCTGACAGTGGGCATTCTCTCTCTCTTCCTTTTTCTCTCTGTCCCTCCCCCACTTGTGCTCTCTCCCTCTCTCTCTCTCTCTCTCTCTCTCTCCTTCAAAGTAAATAAATAAACTTAAAAAAATAAAATGTAATAAAAAAAAATGAGACACAGACATGAGGAGCTCGGTGAACAGGGAAAGAAGGGACAAATTCATCCAAGTTCATTTACTCTGCCTAGTCATTAGGAGAAGGGCCGAAGGAAGAAAGAAGGTAGCTTATAAAGCTGGGTATGTCAAGTTTCAAGAGAATAGAGTGAGGGAGAAGCTTTGGGGTAGCTATACAATGCAAAGCCATCCAGGTGTTTCCAAGCAAAGTGGCTCTCACCAGCCAAGGGCGGTTTTACAGAGCAGGATGCAGTGAGCTATTCTCAGCTACTTCTACAGCAGCTGGAATGCACATGTGTAGGCCCAGGAGCTGTGTCTACTCCTGAGATAGCATAACGGATAGGACTGTGGCAATCAGACTCACACAAACCCAAGATCGTACCCAATAACACATTTTACAAATAATTTCTAGGATACAAGCAATGAAGAGAACCAGGAGAAGCAGAGAACGATCCAGAAGACTCCACACAACTCCCCAGATATTTTCTCCATCAGACACATGCTGATTGCTGAGAATGAAAGATGATGTGTCTAAATGAGCACAGCAGGCATGTCACAGAAGGAATCAGTTGATGCTGTGACACACTTTTTATTTTATATACGGATATTTGCAGAGTTCTTTAAAATTTTCCCAGGAACCATGCTTGATAAATCTACCGATACTAGGTTGACACAAGCAATCCTAACATAGAGACATCTGGCCAAAAGCATCCCATGCATAAGGACTCATTACTGAACAAAATCATTAGTGTTTCAGAATTTCTATTTTCAACATATTTACGTGAAGTTAGGGCTGTATCATCGGCCTTCTTTCCTTCCTGGAGGGAAAGAGATCACAAGAAAGCCACTTTCCAACCTAAACACACACGTACATACACACACACACACCAACAACACAATTATATGTATACATTTATATCACAATCATAATCATAGATATAATCGTAGCCATAATCATGAATATACGTATTTATCAACAGCATGATACATAACCAAATTGCATTTTCAAACATTGTGGGATATTCAGATATTGGAAATGAGAAAGTTTTGCATGCAGTCACACAGCAAAGTCTCTGAGAAAACTTTGAACAAATGAAGTAAGATACAGAAGATACCCCTATAATATTACTACATTTATATTAAGTTCCCAAACAGAGGGAAACAAAATGATACAGAATAGCAAGGAAATGGGTATCACCAAAGTTATGATAATGGATATTTCTGAAAGGGCAAGTGTGACAAATGGAGTGACAAATGGAAACATGGAGTCGACTGGGGGACCAGCCACGTTCTATCGTTCTATCTCATCATGGGCGAGTTTCCATAAGGGGTGGTTTAGAGTCACTTTTATCCTGCACATACATGTGTTTGTGTTTCCTGTGGATACAGTCTCACATTAAGACAGAACAAAACCAGAAACAAAATTTTTGATAGATAGAAAGATAGTAGCACTTTAAAATAACTTTTTGAGGAATTAAAAATAAATTCTGGGGGCGCCTGGGTGGCGCAGTTGGTTAAGCGTCCGACTTCAGCCAGGTCACGATCTCGCAGTCCGTGAGTTCGAGCCCCGCGTCGGGCTCTGGGCTGGTGGCTCAGAGCCTGGAGCCTGTTTCCGATTCTGTGTCTTCCTCTCTCTTTGCCCCTCCCCGTTCATGCTCTGTCTTTAAACAAAAAAATAAAATAAAATAAAATAAAATAAAATAAAATAAAATAAAATAAAATAAAATCCTCCTTTAGGGGCGCCTGGGTGGCGCAGTCGGTTGAGCGTCCGACTTCAGCCAGGTCACGATCTCGCGGTCCGGGGGTTCGAGCCCTGCGTCGGGCTCTGGGCTGATGGCTCAGAGCCTGGAGCCTGTTTCCGATTCTGTGTCTCCCGCTCTCTCTGCCCCTCCCCCGTTCATGCTCTGTCTCTCTCTGTCCCAAAAATAAATAAACGTTGAAAAAAAAAATTTAAAAATAAATTCTGTAGTAGTTCTCAAGACGCCCTTCACATTTTCTATTTCAGATTCTGAAAGATCTTTTATGGTCATTT
Source organism: Prionailurus bengalensis (assembly GCF_016509475.1). Lineage (NCBI taxonomy): Eukaryota > Metazoa > Chordata > Mammalia > Carnivora > Felidae > Prionailurus > Prionailurus bengalensis. The sequence continues at coordinate 226,005,878 of NC_057343.1, forward strand.
CTAAATCATATTTAAAGATAAAATATTGAAGCCATGTTACCATAATAACCTAATATTTCTTAGAGCAAATGTTTATTTATTTTTGAGCCAGAGAGAGAGAGAGAGAGAGAGAGCGCCAAACAGGGGAGGGGCAGAGAGGGAAGGATACAAAGAATCTGAAGCAAGCTCCAGGCTCTGAGCTGTCAGCATAGAGCCCCATGTGTGGCTCAAACTCACGAACCATGAGATCATGACCTGAGGTGAAGTTTGACTCCCAACCAACTGAGCCACCCAGGTGTTCCAATCTACATGGTTAAAATACATTTATATATTATATATATAGGCAACAACTTATTTAAAAATTAAGGGCATTATTATAATCTAAGTATGTTTAACTCCTCGGAAATTCAAATATATATATTTTTTTTTCAAATATGTTTTATAAAAGGAAAAATACTACTGGAAATCTGCCTGAGTAATGGACTTTAGTGATAGGAATATACCCATATTGGTCTATTAATTCTAGCATATTAACCACATTAATGGAAAATGTTAATAGGCAACACTGGGTATGGCGTATATGGGAACTTTTCGCACTATCGTCTCAATTTTTCTGTAAATGTAAAATAAAGTTTATTTTATTTTTACTTATTTTTGATTTATTTCTTTAAACAAGGTTTATTTTTAAAATGCCATTGTGGGAAGTTGCAGCCCAAAATCAACCAATAAAAAATCTCCTTATATATGTGTCTCTTTCCATTAGATACCCTCTCACCTCCTGATGGGATATGGTGTACTTGTCCCACGTTGATATAGATGGTACTTGGAATGCAGAAAGGCCTTAAATAAATTTGGAGGTGTGGTTATGGCCTCCAAGAATATTTGGCCCAGGGTTATGAAGAGGAAAATTAAAAGTCACACCCCTGTGCACTATGAGAAGCCGTGCACTTCTAAGTGTCACTTTGTGAATTAAAAACAACTTACCTTTTAGAGGATTAAAGAATCTTGGTAATTGATATTAATATCTAGATTCATGAAAAACATGCCATAAAAAATTACTATAACTTCGAACCTATTATGTTTACCCACAATAATACTGTGATATAATGTTTTATAGTATATATTTTTTCAGATATATTTTGTCTTTATCCATAGTCTCTGAAAATGCTTCAGAGCTATAAAGGTAAATGGTGTCTTGTTATTAATAAAAGTGACTTTTTAATTTTTTTTAATGTTTATTTTTGAGAGAGAGAGAGAGAGTGCAAGTGGAAGAGAGGCAGAGAGAGAGGGGGACACAGAATTCAAAACAGGTTCCAGGCTCTGAGCTGTAAGCACAGAACCCGACACAGGGCTTGAACCCACAAATCATGAGATCATGACCTGAGCCAAATCCGATGCTTGACCTACGGAGTCACCCAGGCACCCCAGTGAAAGTGACTTTTAAACCCCACCTGAGGTCAAGGGCTGGTGGGGTGGAGGACCAAACAGGTCATTAAAAGGTTGGAAAATTCAGTCCTACTCCCTAACCTCCGAGGGGAGAGGAGCTGGAGGTTGAATCAACCAATGGCCAACCGTTTAGCCAATCATGACTATGTAATGAAATCTCCATAAAAACCCCACAGGACGGCTTCCTGGTGCTTTTGGGAATGCTTCCTTGCTTGGGAAACCAGAGTGCTCCCACATACTACCAAGTGAGGACCAAGCCTCCATGAGAAGAGAGGCTCCTTTGTTTGAGACATTGCCCTATGTACCTCTATTCATCTGGCTGTCGATTCACATCCTTCATCATGTCCTTTAATAAACTAGCAAGCGTAAATTTTTCCCTGATCTCTGTGAGCTGCTCTAATAAATTAATCAAACCCAAGGAGGAGGTTGTTGTAACCTCCAATCTGTAGCCGCTCGTTCAGAAGCACAGGGAATAATAATCTGGGGCTTGTCACTGAAGTCTGAAATGGTGGGTTGGGAGTCAATCTTGTAGGACTGAACCCTTAACCTGTGGAACTGATGTCACCCTCAGGCAGATAACATCAGAATTGATTTGAATTATTCGACACCCTGCTGGTGTGTCCAAGAATTGCTTGCTGTTGTGGGGGCGGGGGGGGGGGGGGGCAGCGGTGGAACCCACCTCCTGGCCACATGGGAATGGGCTGCAAGAACTCTACAAGAAATAATATGACGGATGTTAACAAAAGATATGATTAGGTAAGGTTAATATGCAAAGTATCTCATTTCCCCTAAATTTATAGTCATGAACATCAGCAAACAGGTGTTGCTATTGATGTTTATATGAATGCTATCATAGAGATTATTGAACATTTTATAGTTGCTTTTTATTTGCAAACAAGTACCTTATGCGTGTTGGCTCTGGCATTTGGTTTTTTAATTGTATTAAATTATGAATCCATAAATAAGTATAACAAGAAATATACTGTCTTAATTGATATCTGTAGGAAGACAATACTATTTTAATAAGAAAAACACTTTTTGATAGAAATAAACAGACTTCCCCAAACATTGTATAAGTGGGAAACAAAGAAATTAATGAGAATTGGGTGTCTCCCAAAAGCGGGCTTTAAAGAACAGAGTTTCAGGACACTGAATCAGAGAGAAGAGGAATTTAGAGAAAGCGTGTTTTCATAGAGATAGAGGGGAACTGGGGAGCCTGGGGGCTCAGAGAGTTGAGCGTCTGACTCTTGAGATTTCAGCTCAGGTCATGATCTCATGGTTTTGTGAGTGCAAGCCGCACATCGGGCTCTGCGCTGTTTAGGATTCTCTCTCTCTCTCTCTCTCTCTCTCTCTCTCTCCCCCCCTCCCCAGCTCACGTTCTGTCCCTCTCAAAATAAATAAACTTAAAAAAGAGAGAGAGAGAAAGAGGGGAAGTGATCAAGGTCATTGTATAGGAAATGAATAGCATCCCAGCCCCCATGAGAAATCTCCTGTTTATTTGTCGATAGCAGGTTTATTTCTCGATAGCAATTCCGGTTTTGAATTGTGTTCTTTGCTAAACTGTGCAGAACTACAACGGAGTAAACACAAACTTGCAATAAAACCTGTTACACACAACAGCTGTGTGGTAGTAATATGCTTTTTTTAAGGTGCTTGGTAAAGAGGTGGTGGTTTTACCAAGGGAATAGGACAGCAGCTGGAGCAGCAGACAAGAATTAGCTTCCGCAAGACAGTAGACAAACAAGTCGTGGGAGGGATTTTGATGGAAGCAGATGGAGGCAAATCGTCTTCCAAGAGTTTCCGGTTTGGTTGAAAAATCGACAGCTCGAAACAGAGGGGCACAGAGTGGTAAGAGGATAGAGAATGTGTCCATTGGACTTCCCAGGATTTTTGAGTTCCTGGAAATTGTGATGTAGTTAACAGAAGTAAGGATGCCACAAGTGACTCGTGGGTTAAAAGCTTGTGAAAAATGCAGCATAGGCCACCTTCAGTTATATAGACCTTCACGGGACAAATAACGTCGCCTGATCCAGCATGTGAATTTCATTAAGGAGGGTGTTCACACCCACCACCGTTATTTATGGAAATTTACAGCTTCCATACCCTTATTTTCTCATTCGTACTTCTTTCTCGTACTTTCTTGAAGGAGGAAAAGCTGATTCTTATAATAATTTTTCATGAAGTCACTAAGAACTAGGCACTGTTAGTCATGCCATAATCATTATCTTTTTTTCTTTTTTTTCTTTTTATTTTTTAATGTTTATTTATTTTTGAGACAGAGAGAGACAGAGTATGAGTGGGGAAGGGGCAGAGAGAGAGGGAGACACAGAATCCGAAGCAGGCTCCAGGCTCTGAGCCATCAGCACAGAGCCCGACGCGGGGCTCGAACTCACGGACCGCGAGATCATGACCTGAGCTGAAGTCGGATGCTTAACCGACTGAGCCACCCAGGCACCCCTATTATCTTTTTTTTCAATTTGAGGTTTATATCTACACACATTTCACTTATTGACTCTGAAATCCTGACATTCATATCTTCCTACTAAATTTCTTTTTCCTCCTATGTTTTTCAATATAATCTCAGAACACTTAGAATAAATTGTAAAGAGAACTATAATATATGCATAACGTAACATACAGGCAGTTCGTATGCAATAATGCTTCTATAGCTATTAAAAGAAACAGGTTTGGTACCAGATAATTCTATTTCATTAGATTTAGGGATATGGATTCAAAACGCATGCTGCCTAAAGTATTATGCAATTATAACTTCAAATTTTTGTTCTGTCCTTTCCATGCAATTCCTCTAAAGCACAGACGTTCTTAAGTAGTTCAGACAAAGACTACATTGGAATTCCTGCCAGCACAAGCCCAGTGCACATATGTTTAACTACATTCCCCTTTCAACATTGGCTTAATATGTTTTAGCTGCCTTATAAATCACTTCCAGGAATTTATGTCAAATATAAATAACTCTACTTCCCACATAAGGATCACTGTCTTTAAACAAGTGTACTTTATCCATATAGCAAGGTCAAAAACAAATATGGAAAACAATCTATCAAAGTTATAATAAAAGTTTAAGTTACCAAATGTGGAAATTCTATGAAAAAATATATTATTGCATATTTGCTGGAGGCCTGGGATTAAAGAACGCTTCCATTTTAGGCCCACATCTTATTAAATAAGTATACTTGAGCCCATTTAACAATAAAATTTGTGACCTCCTTTGCAAGAGGTAAAATCCAATTTCCTTTTCAGTCAACGAAGTGTTATACCAAATGTCTTTCTTCCCACTCTGTTGCTCTCCTTTATGACTTGGAGTTCATAAAGCAATTCCCTAGCCTGAGAAGAAAATAAACAAGCAAATGGCAGCACTTAAGGAGCCCTAGGCATAACACCTAGAATAATCTGCACTATAACATTCATCAAGCAATAGTAAGTTACAAAACATTTGAGAAATTTGTTTCTGGAGGGAGTTGAGAAAGCTCATTTGAATCCACTTTGTCTCGTAAAGGAAACATTGTGTTCATAAAACCACAGGAACATTAGGAAAACAGCTGTTTCCTCTCAAAATAGAGGAGCCACATCAGGTGTAAATTTCACCAAGGGTATAGCTTAATCAAGTATCCCATATTATGCAAAATACAATATAGTATGTAATTTCCAAATAGAAAAAAAGGCACAGTTTTATTTATATTTTATCGCAATAAAACCTGTTACGTGCTCACAAAGAAACACGTGCCATTTCTAAGTTACCGACTTTGAAAGTGAAATCTCATTTTATCTAATCTTTTAAAATCTAGAATAAAATTTCTTTGTAGCACAAGAAATATCTTTAAATGAAATATACTTTTGGAAGTTGTAAACTTGTTATTGTTGATGGTACAATTAATGGGGAGCAAATGAAAAGATGTCAGTGGGGTGCTTGGGTGGCTCAGTCGGTTAAGCAACAAACCCTTGATTTCAGCTCAGGTCATGATCTCATGGTTCAATTCATGAGATTGAGCCCTGTATAGGGCTCTGTACTGACAGAGAGCCTGCTTGGGATTTCCTCTCCCCCCCCCCCCCCCGCCAACCACATGGGTGTGCACTCTCTCTCAAAATAAATAAATAAGCATAAAAAATTATAAAAAGAAAAGATGTTAAAAAAATAGCTGACTATAAATACGCCCCTCAAAATTACTCTCTCAGAAATGTAGGTGGATATTTCTGCTGTCCATTTATAAGAAGCTCAAGAACAATCATAACAAAAGTTGCTTAGTTTGCTATATAGATCCAATATTTAAAGATTAAAGCTATAAACCAACTGTAAACATTAAAGAATATACAGCATTCAATATTAAAATTGATTTAATGTGCCATGGCAACGTGTTACAGTCAGACTTAATTTAGATAGAGCAATAATATTTCTAAACATACTTTAGAAAACATTTGCCGGCATATAATTGTTTGGGTTAAAAAGAAAAATGAAATGAACAAAACACCAGGTAAAAGGAACATTCAATAGGTATTATGTTGTTGCTAGGAGTTTCTCATTCTTTTTCTTTTTTTTTTTTTAATATAATTTATCATCAAATTGGCTAACATACAGTGTGTAAAGGTGCTCTTGGTTTTGGGGGTAGATTCCCATGGTTCATCACTTACATACAATACCCAAAGCTCATCCCAGCAAGTGCCCTCCTCAATGCCCATCACCCATTTCCACCCCCCCCCATCAACCCTCAGTTTGCTCTCTGTATTTAAGAGTCTCTTATAGTTTGCCTCCCTTTCTGTCTGTAACTTTTTCTTCTCCTTCCCTTACTCCGTGGTCTTCTGGTAAGTTTCTCATTTTCAAACAATGCAGCAAAATATATGCTGGACAAATATATTTTTAAAAAGGTCATTTAAAATGCATTTATTATTTCAGCGACTCTCAAAACTTATTATTACTCCAAAATCATATTCTAAATAAGATAGAGTGATACCGATTTACATTTGCAACAGATTTATGTACCATATAAGCAGGGGATTTACCTAAAATTACTTACTACGATATTTAATATTAAATAAGTAATTTACTATAAGGAAAATATTTCATTTTAGTAATTTATTTTTTTGTAAATTGTGTGATATTACTCACATTACCTGTGAATATATTTCATGAACAATTTTACCGGGGTTGTCCATGAATAAATTTTGTTGTTGTTGTTTAAAACAACACGAATAAATTTTGTTGTTGTTTTGTTGTTTGTTGTATGATCTTGACTTTATGCATGCATAATTTTGCTTTCGTTTTTTAACATGCTATGCTCTCAGGAGAAAACAAAATGAGAAGGATTACTCATCATTCTCTTGCTAAGTTATTAGTAACATTTAGCATTCAAAAATATCTCTTGGCTACACCCTATATGCTGGACATTATATAGGGCTTGACAGAGATGAAGAATTATTCTTAGTCTAGAAGCTCATAACAATGTAGAGTTGTAAGACTTTTCTGCATCTCCAACATCATAAATCCTTACAGTTCCTAAAAGCAATCCTGTGTTCTTCAACTACTTGTTGAAGTTGAAGGCACACTATGCATCAGGCATTGCGTTATGCAAGAAAAAAGCGATAGAAGAAATAATTTAAAAAAAATCAGGTTTTTTTGTCTACTGGTATCTGCCATGGAAACCCAACCAATAGGATGTATGTATCCATCTTTAAAGAGATTTTAAGGAAGTGTCTCACACACAGCTCTGGAGGTCACAAGTCCAAACTCTTGGAGCAGACCCTCAGACTGGAATCCCAGACAGGACATGATGTAGCTTTGAGTCAGAAATATTGCAGTCTGGAAAGTCAGGCAGAATTTCTATGCTTCAGTCATGAGGCAAAACGTTTTCTTGGCCTGTGAAACCTCAGTGTTTGCTCTTAAAAGCATGCAACTATTTGGATGAGGCTCAGCCACATTATCAAGGGTAATTTCTTTTCCTTAAAAATCAACTGATTGTATGGAGTCCCTGGGTGGCTTAGTTGTTTAAGCATCTGATTCTTGATTTAGGCTCGGGTCATGATCTCACAGTTTGTGGGATTGAGCCCCAAGTCAGTCTCTGAGCTGAGATTGTGGAGCCTGCTTGGGATTCTCTCACCCTCTCTCTTTGCCCTTCCCCAGCTCAACTCTCTCTCTCTCTCTCTCTCTCTCCCTCAAAATAAATAAATAAACATTTAAAAAGTCAACTGTTTGTTGATGCTAATCACAAATACAAAATACATCCAATACATTCACATTAACGTCTATACTACTGTTTGACCAAACAGCTGAGAATCATAGCCTAGCCATCACTGAACCCTAAAATGAACCATCAATGAATCTCAATAAAAGCTATACATTACTTTCCTAGTAGGCAAAAACTAACATGAAAATATTCGTTGACACATATATACCTATGTACACACATATATTTCATATAACCTAATATATTGTAGATAACATATGTGACTTGATGGAATGTTGAGAGCCAAATCCTCCTTGGAAAAATATAAATAAATAAATAAATAAATAAATAAATAAATCTATTATGGAAATCTGTATTTAATAAAATATATGTCTTCTCCCCATACCTTGTCTCTGAACTTCAAATTTTATGTGTACCTGTGCCCTTGCTATCTCTGCTTGCAAATCTAACAGGCATCTTTTAATCTTAGCGTTCTCAACACCAAATGCCTGATCTTTGCCTCCGATTCGGCTCCCTGCCATGATCTTTCTTATCCCAGTTTATGGCAACCACCCGGCCCTAGTTGTTCAAGCCATCTCTTAAATGCATTCTTCACTCCTTTTCTTTAACTTACCTGAGTGATCAGCAAATAACACCACCATTATTTTCTGATTTTAATTCCCACCCTTTGTCTAACTTTACCATAGCCATTTGCTGACCTCAAAACGCTGGGCAATTTGCCTCCAAGAGTTGGAATTTCCTGGAATGCTTTGCCTCACTTCTAAATGGCTTACTACCTAACATCTTTCATTCTTCGTTCAAAGATCACCTTGTCCATGAGGATTTTTCTGGCCACCCATTTACATGTAATTCCATTAACCTACTCCTAGGAGTTTCAGTTTTATTTTTCTTTATGGCACTTACCACTTTGTGCCATTTAATATATTTCACTATTTTTTATTTTATTCCATTGTTTTCCTAGTAGATTCATGAAGATAGTGACCATGGGCTTTTCATTGCTTATGTGTCTGCCTTACCTATAAAAGTGCCCTGTTCAACTGAAGTTTTCTTTAAAATTGATATTGTGACTTTTTCTAACCCTCTTTCATTAATGTCCCTATAATTTTGCAATCCATTTTGCAGTCTATAAAAAAACAACAAATGGGAAATTCGGTAATGTGCGTTACTTGTGAGGTACAATGCGAAGCAGAGAAATAGATTCTGAAATGGTAAACCATCATTAGCATTTTTTTGTGAATAAGTTAGCTATAAATTGCTATTTTACAATGCTATTTTCACTTTACATGTCAGCTATTGCCTTTGCTTCTGCATTTAAATTTAGTTATTGAGTTCAATACATACCAAACAATGGAAATTGAAAGTTTCCCAAAGTTTATCTAGTTCTGTAAAAGGCTACAGGAAAATTGGGGCTATTTACACTTTCTACTGTGAAGAAATCAGTGCACAGTGCTTATTTCTTTGTTGAATTGCAATTAGATGTTCCTTTATTTTTGCACAGAAATTGAGCAAGTATAAAGTAGAATTTCAAAAACAAGTAAAAATCGAAACTAGCTGATCTAGAGGTAATGTATCTACTTTTGAAGTGTTGGAGATTCTGTTTTTGATGTGACCCAATGCTAAAAATAAAAAACAAAAGCAACAGACATTTTAATTACAGATTAAATCAGTTCTTTCATGGAATTTTTCAATTGCAAAATACACACGGTCATGTGTTTAGGATGCATGTGAATTAATGACTAGAATTAATGACTTTAAAAATTTAAGAGGCAAAAATATAGAAGATATTTGCAATGATTATAGACTGCTGATATTCTTTCTTTTTCTTTCTTTCTTTATTTTTTTTTTAATTTTTTTTCAACGTTTATTTATTTTTGGGACAGAGAGAGACAGAGCATGAACGGGGGAGGGGCAGAGAGAGAGGGAAACACAGAATCGGAAACAAGCTCCAGGCTCTGAGCCATCAGCCCAGAGCCCGACGCGGGGCTGGAACTCCCGGACCGCGAGATCGTGACCTGGCTGAAGTCGGACGCTTAACCGACTGCGCCACCCAGGCGCCCCTAGACTGCTGATATTCTTTCAAATGTAACTGATTCATAATGTCCAAATATTAAAACTCCTGGTAGTCCAGGAAAGAAAAAAAAACTTTAGAACTTTTTTAGTGGTTAGATACTCCGTATACAAATTTCAAACTCACCAGAACATATGGGACACATATAAGACAATTTATCCTCAATATGCATTAATAGCCTCATCTTTTAAAAAAAGAAAACACTATTGGGGTGCCTGGGTGGCTCAGTTGGTTAAGCATCCTACTTTGTGGCAGGTCATGATCTCACGGTTCATGAGTTCAAGCCCCGCATTGGGCTCTGTGCTGACAGCTCAGAGCCTGGAGCCTGCTTCAGATTCTGTGTCTTCCTCTGTCTCTGCCCCTCCCCCACTAGCACTCTGTCTGTCTCTCAAAAAAATAAAAAATAAAATAAAATAAACATTAAAATTAAAAAAAACACTATTAATGATTTCCAGTAAAGAACTATGAGTAAAATACCTAAGACGTTCTTTTGGTAGAGACCAGGTAAGCAGCCATTCCAAACATAAAGTAAATGTAGCATCAAATCACTCCCTCTGATCATCTGCATTGACATCAACTAATTTCACAAGATGATTAAGCCAAGATCTCCCTGTTTCTGAGGAAAACTGAAAGCCTACATCCTCTGTTTATCCACTGAGAGGCAAGGAGTCAAACTTTTATGTGTCTGTTACATTCAGGCTCCTTTGTCCCCCTCCCACCAGGTCTCAGGTAAAAGGAGAGTGTTGGGAACAGGAGTGGCTGAAGGCCACAGGGCAAAGCTGAGGTGACCTATGCAACGGCAGGAAAAAGTAGTCAAAGGTTGAGACCCTTTTAGTTCCCTTCCCCATACCCTTTTCTCCTCAGATTCCGAGGCAAGGGATTAGCATCTTGCTGTAGCCCAAACTCACACGTATGTTCCACAATTTGGTCTACTTGCTTGTAGGGATAAAGTGCTCAAATGTAATGAATGGTGATTTGCAATGTGAAGAGAAGTTTAAGTGGTCTTGTTGTGGAGTCTGGAAGCATATTGAAAGTACTTGTGTTGTATGCTACTTTGAACATAATAGGATGTGTTAACTGTTGTTGACACATTTGCCCTTCCCATCCATTAAGCAGAAGAGGAAATACTCCCAACTCAAGGACTTCCACACGTAGACGGGTAGAGAGGTGATCTCTGTTCCCTGCAAGCTGGTCCAGCGAAAGCAACATAGAATCTTGGGAGGAGGAAGAGGAATCACAACTTTGAGGCTATAATTGCTGGGGAAACTCAGAGAAGCCATTCCCCAATAGTATAGCACCACCTGCTTGACTAAGTCACCAAGTACGCCGCGTAAAAACCAACAAAAAAAAGCAGTTATTACCCTGCTTTATGAAACTGATCCCCTGACTCAAGAAGCCCATTTAGTGACGAGTCAAATCGATTCAGTAACTAACAAAGGAAAGGACTAATAGTCCTTATGGAAAATGGAAATTGTACATTCAAGAGCATAGTCAACCTGGATCTAGCGTCATCTCAATTTTACATGAACAAGTGACAGTTTGGTCTTTGGGGAAACTTTACCCCTTCCTCAGTTTTCTAAAGCAAAACCATTAGCTCCATGAAGTCCTTGATTTGCAGAGATCCTCCTAAATACCTGGTCCTGGTTGACTAATGGAGTGGTTACAATAAAGCCTGCTGCTGTCATGTGGGTGGTAGTAATAATCCAGCCTCAAGGAGAACTCTGGAATGCGACTATGCTAATAGCCAGTCAGCACAATGGGATGAATTCAGCCATTTCCTTTGCCTTACAGAAAACTCCTCAAGATCTGGCAGGTAATATTATTAACCCTTGGGGTTTGGTCAATTTCACAGACATCTGTGGAAGTCTATAGACCATCAGTTTTAAATATCCCTCTGTGGGATTATAACCAGGATTATAGACTGAGAAGTCTGGATGGCTCACATAGATGCTCATACGTGGATAGAGGTGAGACGAACTGGAACCAACGTGGTGATCATGACTGTCCTGCCCATTTTGCTACAATTGCTTGCTGAAGCCATCATCACACTTGACATGGCAACACGCCCCCTTCCCAGGCTGGTCACAAAGTAAAGGACTCAGTATTTCTGATGCAAGTCTACCACCATATCCCAGACTTATGACTTCTGCAAAATGTTAGCTCATTTTTTTGTGTGGTCAGAAAGGTGATATCACATGGAGCATTGTCTCCACCTAGTCCCAGCAAATTGACTACCTAACATCGAATCAAGTTTAATGACAAATCCTGGGTTCTATGTTTGTATAATAGAGCAAATAATCCAGGGACCGCTTCCACTGGGGATGGGTGCTGTTAGTTGGCCTATTTTTCATAATTACTGGCATTGGCCCAAAGATCATCAGGTCTCCAAACACTCTTCCTTGTGTCATAATGAATATATTAACAATAGAGGAAGAGTAATTATTATGTGTCCACTGGTCAGATTTGAGAAGCACACAGAGGCTGGGACCAATTGGTCTCATTTCAAAATTAATTAAGGTTGCTATCAGCAAGACTGTAAGGAGGAACACTGATCTCAAACACAACCCTTCCTGGCCCCTAGGGTCTCAGTCACTATAATAAGTTGCAGGGGCACCAGTAGGTCTTACTTCAGTCAATCACGTCTGATTACTACGTTTGTTTGTTTTGATTTGTTTTGTTTTGTTTAAGTAGGGTTCGTGACCAGCATAGAACCCAACGTAGGGCTTGAACTCATGACCATGAGACGAAGACCTGAGCTGAAATCAAGCATCGGACACTCAACTAACTGAGCCACCCAGGTGCCCCGGAGTGAGTTTTAATAAAGCATTATTTTGCAAGAGTAGCTTAATATCAATGTTTAGAATTATAATATGTAATATGTTTCTTCTATCTCTATGCTACTTAACACTGTTATTAAGAATGATACCTGGATTTTGCCAAGCCCCCTTTAAGCATCTATTAATGGATCATGACTTTTTAAACCAATGCGATGATACGATTTGATGATATAATAATTTATTTTGATGATTTTTCTAATATTGACTCTATCCTTCCATTAAAAAAATAGATTGTAATTATTCTGACTCAACCTGACATTTGGTAATAGCATACTTAAAATTTGTATGTAAGATATATGAAAATTATTTTATTTTTTTTTTAGAATTATCTTCCCCCTTCCTATCTGTACAAATGGATGATGTGTCCCTGCCCTTGTCCTGTGAATTTCAGTGTCTCTGGATAAGTAATGTGTATTTCATTGACCATGTCATCAGGCTTGGCCATGTGATTTGTTTGGCCCATAACATCTGAGTGGAAAAGTGCAAATTCTTTAAATGCAGTTGTGTGGTGCTCGCTGCTTCCTGGGCCATGAAAATAGCACTCCTCATGTAGTTACTGATATCTCAGTCTGAGTCCCTGACCTCAGTCCAATAGCCTGGAGAAGAGCCACAATCAACGCAGCTCTCGTGCAACACAAGCGAGAAAGAAATCTGTGATGTTGTAAGTCACTAAGATTTTAGGTTTATTTGTTATGCAGCAAAGCTGGCTAACACAGGATGAGGGTTTATGCCAATTATTTTTGGTCAATTTGAATATGAAGGCATTTAAAACATTTTCAAGTTGAGTGTTCCGTCAGTGTTGTTATGAAGTATACTCCCCTTCATCGACTTTCCTAAAGATTGTAATTTCAGGAGTATTTCCTCAGGAGTTAAACATTACTAATGACATGTTTCTCGTTTCAAGTAGTTCAAATTCTTATATCTTTAAAATTTATTTCTAAGGTTATCGAACGTATGGCAATGGTTATAGCCTTTGAAATATGTACTTAAAAAGAAACTTCAAGACTTCCCTTAGAGCCAAGTACATGATCGATTTTGTAAATGTTCCTCAGACACCAATAAAATATATACATATTCAATATTCATAGAATGCAAAATAAGATATTTATGTTTGAGTGGAGTTTATTACAGTATTCAGTTCCTATATGTTCTCATTTATTTATTTCTGTTAGACCTTTCTAATTCTGAAAAAGATATATTACATGCCTTAAGTATAATTCTATTTTTATTAAGTTATCCCTGCATTTCTAATAGATTGGGCTTTACGTTTGGAATGCTAAGTGGGTTTGGTGCTTACAGTTTTATGAGGAATGTGTCCTTCAAATGAATTGTCTTTTATCATTATACAAAATGACCTTTTACCTTATTTAAGGGCTTTTAACCTTAAAAGAACATTTCATTTCCCCTTGCCTCAGCTCACCTATCACATCTAGTTTTCCTAAATGATGTTGTACTATTTATAGGTTATTTTTGTTTTATTCCATTTCTATATGAATACTTACATCAACAAATTTTGCATATCTTTGATAGTACAAAATTCCAAGCACACCGTCCCTGCACTAATTACATAATAAAATGTCATCCGTCACTACTTTTTCTTCTCCTTTAATTTTCTGTCCTCTTAAAGTATTTATTTTGAGTCCCTTTTACTTGTCTAGAGAATTTTCTGAAGCGTTTTCCTTACACAAGATAACTAAAACTTAGAGTCTCTAGTTTTTCTTCCAACTCAACAAGTAAATGACATTTATCTGCCTATAAAATTCTATGATCCTTTTTCCCTAGGAACTTACCCATATTATTGAACTATCAATTTTAGTATACTTCCTTGAAATATAAATAAATCATTCCAGCTATTTGGAAGCTTCAAATAAAAAAAATACTTAAAATTAAAAAAATCATGAGAGATTGTCATGTTATTCCTTTCCTCCACCAAGACACCAGTGCACGCACACACATGCACACACTCAATATCCATCCTTTCCTTTTTCTTGGGCATATGCCTGTTTAACTAGCGTCTAGTCTTCTAGCTCTGCTAGTGACTAGACTGAGCCAAGTTTCTTACAATGGAACACGGTTGGCAAGTTGTGTTCAATCTCCATTTTATGTGCTTACAAAGAAAACGGTTTCCCTTGATTCCTTCTTTCCTCCACACGAGCTGGAACAGGGAGACCGTGGCAGTCACGCTCATGAAGACAACTTCTTTGAGGATGTTGTTAACCACCATACGGCAAAAAACCGGCTTCCTGATTTATCTCAGGAAGCAGAATTCCCCTTACAGATTACAGTGGTGTCACCAATAAGTTGATGAATAAACTACTGTGTCATTTAACTTCGCTTTGCTCTAGGGTGGGGAAGATGTCTTCCTCCTGATGGTTCTGAGTGGGGTCTATGGAACACTGAGGGTCCCAAAGATATGTTCAGAGTGTTTGTGAGGCCAAACCATTTTTCCAAATGATACTAAGATGCCACTCGTATTAAACAGTGGCATTTAAGAACGTGAGCACCAAAATGAACAGATTGGCATTGAACTGGTCACTGCTAAGCACTCACAAGGAGACCAAAAAAGGCCAAGTTCAGTTAAGAATATCCTTGAGGAAACAGTACTAATTACTAATGCTCTCAAACTCTGACCCTTGTGTATAAGTCTTCTTAATGACTTATGACTTAATGACACAGAAAGTCTTCTTCTGTGTGAATACAGGAAATGTGCATGAAGCATTTCTACTTCATACTAATATAATCGTGACCTCCAGCAAAACCACTCACACAACTGTGTGAGCTGGCAAATGAACGAGATGCTCTTCCCATGGAACACTATTTTCACTTGAGACAACGCCTGAAAGACAAACTCTGGTTATGAAACCTGAATCTTTGGCCAAAGAAACAAGGGACTGTATTTACTGATGATAATAAAATTTCAGTTTTCGGGGAAAATTATAATTTTGGAAAACGGGTGACCCCGGTGAGAACGGGCAGAGATAGTTCAAACATAAATGGATGTGTGTGTGTGTGTGTGTGTGTGTGTGTGAGTGTGTGCATGTTTTGATAGAGCATGATGAATGGTGTCACTATTTAGAAAATCTGCAGTTAAGAAGTATTTTCCAAATGATCAATGTGTGATGTTATAAATCTGTGCCTGGATAAAAGATCTATTCAAAGTGCATGATTGTGCAATGTAAAAGAGTACAAAAAGCTCATCGAGGGGTACCTGGGCGGCTCATTTGGTTACGCGTCCCACTCATGATTTCAGCTCAGGTCATGATCTCCAGGTCGTGAGTTCAAGCCCCATATCCAGCTCCACACTGGGCATGGAACCTGTTTAAAATTTTCTCCCTTTCCCTCTCTCTCTCTCCTTCTCTCTCTCTCTTCCCCTCCCAAAAAGAAAAGAAAAGAAGAACGGAAGAGAAAAGAAAAGAAGAGAAAAAGAAAATGTTCATTGATACAGATTCAGATTCTACATAGAAACTAACCTTTAAGAAATTATCACTCGTCAAATTGTGGTACAGTGACAAATAAAGGCTATCAACAATTGTTTGAAAAGGTTGAAAATACTCTCACCTTTCCGAATTCAATCTATGTGAACTCAGATTTTTATTCGTGTACTTCAACCAAAATAATGTATGATAACAGATCAAATGTAGAAGCAGACATGAAATCAGCTGTCTTCTGATAAGCCAGACATTAAAGAGATTTGCAAAAATGTGACATTACATTACTCTTCTCACTAACTTGTATTTTAGAAAAATACAGGGTTTTTTATTAAAGTATGTTTTTATGACATGTACCTAATCTATTATTTTATTTTTAAATAAATTAATGAATCTGTTATTTCAAACCTCCATTTTATTTCCTAATAGAGGAAATATCCATAGACATAAAGCACATAAATAAATGTTCTTTCAGATCATTAACAGCATTTAAGAATGTAAAGGTTTCCTGAACCCTTAACCATTAATTTGCTGAGATCAGTAGTATGAGAATTGCTGACCTAACCTCCTAAACTTTACCAAAAATAACACAGAAAGTTTCCAGAGTATGTCTAAATGTGTTCCATTTTCCATTTATTAATCAGAGAAGTGAGTTTACCTATCCAAAATGGAGACTTACACCTGTCCGGGATTGTTTTCTTCTCCCCATTCGACTATTGCCACTCTATCATCTGTCCCCTGTTCTCCTTGCACAAATCCTCTTATCCCTCATTAATTCCACACTTTTTGGGGGGGTTTTACTTCTGATGATTTTACACTTGTTTGAACTCCACATCATTTCAGTTTTTTTTTTATCTAGTTACCTTGCTGGCTGTATGTTGACTGCTGTGTTTTAAAATTCGAGAGGTGCCTGGGTGGCTTGCTCGGTGAAGCGGCTGACTCTTGATTTCAGCTCAGGTCACGGTCTCACAGTCATGAGATTGAGCCCAGCATCAAGCTCCTTGCTCAGCACGAGCCCGCTTCGGATTCTGTGTCTCCCTCTCTCTCTGCCCCTCCCCCACTCATGCTCTCTCTCTGTCTCCCTTCCTATCTCTCTATCACAAAAATAAACATTAAAAAATTAATGACAAAATTCAAAAAAGAAAATGATTTGGGTTGAAGTTGTATATTTATATTCCAAAGGAAAGTCCTTACGTGTTTTTTTGAGTTTTAAGAACGTTAAGAGATGCAACAGAATTTCCTAAGACTCTAAGTTATGTCAAGGGAAGGTGCTGTACTTTTTCTCACCCAGGTGCCATCGAATTATGATCCTTGCCTCAGGCCTCTCTGCCTCGATGGTCCTAAGCTCAGGCAAATACAGCGTTGGAAGAGATCAAGTTCTTGGTTTATTGTCGCCCCTGTCTGGCATGTGTGAAAAATCTGGGGCTGTACACTTTCACTACTGGCTCTTCCTCTGTCCAAGTCTAAGCCACTGCTTTGCTTGGGAGAATTCTACGTCCACATCTCTTTCCATAATACCGAAACTCCCAGAAGTCTCAAAAACCAGAAGTCTTTAACAACAAAACCTGACCTAGTGAAAACATGGATGGGTCTAAGTGTAGAACTGTGTGTGTGTGTGCGTGTGTGTGTGCGGCTTGTGTGTGTTTGAAGACAGGGTAATGTTCCAATCGCCTCTCCATGGCCTGATGCAATGAAAATGATATGCACCGTATTGCTTTTGTAAAATTTGAAAATCTCAAAATTTTTAAACATACCTGATCCCATCTCTTCCTGCGCTTCTGTCCTTGAAATTCTCCATATTCTGTTGTTCTTTGTGAAGTTTGGCTCCACGCTAGGGCCTTTGCTTTGTCATCACCCTCTTCACCCACACTTGATTGGAAAATATATGCTTTCTTGCAAGTCTGAACATTAAATATCCTTTGCTACTTAAAGCATCCATTTGTATCATCAAGCCACATTTGTGCATCAAGCCACAACATCCCTCAGCGCGTGGACTTCTCTATCATGTTGTATTCGCGTCTACAAACTAGCACGCATTGCCTTCTCCCTCAGCCAGTGATAACATTGCTCTCACCACCTTCAATCTCACCTCTAAGCCAATGGCATGGGTTTGAGGTTTTTATTCATGGCAAGGCTCTTCTTTCTGTACTAATTTTTGCAAAAGTACAGAGAGGCTTGGCTATTTTTCATTTCTATCCACACAATGTAGCTGTCACAAGCTGACAGGAGGAAGTCTTTACTCATCGTTGTTATTCAAGCAGTCAGGCTGAAGTGGCCGCCATCATCTTGAATATTACTGATTGCCAAGCCAGGAAAAGGAGGGGATGCCGAAAGGGCTCCCACCAGCTGAGTCATTAAATACTCTGGTCAGTTCACAGTGCAGTGGCCTGAATTAGTCACACGGCTCCACCAAAGCCCAAGGAGGCAGAGAAGCTCAATGCAACATTTACCCAGAATAGAGGCAACCAGAAATATTAGATGGAAAGTGTTAATGATCACCCAGAGTATTAGCCAAAGAAATCCTACAGATTCTGGAAGTCCGAGAATTGACGAGGAAGAACTTTTACCTATTGAGCTCACACAAGCATTTGTGAATTTGTAGACACATGCAATCAGCATAATTATTTGATTATGCACCATCTAAAAGTCATACTGCATAATAGATATTTACTGGATAATTTATGTAAAATATGATGACAAAGATAATATGATAAATCACCATCTTCATTTTGAATTGTTAGGTAAAAGTCTTTATTCACAACAAAACCTGTTCCAGCACCAAGGTGGGATTTTTTTTTTCAAATTCATGCAATTTCTGCTAATGATATGGCTAGATGCTGTGCAACATCTGTTGTTTACAAGTTCCAACTACCCATTGGGTCACTTGTAAATTCTCACACAGATTCTAAGCTATGCTATTAAGATTTAAGAGAATAAACGATTTAACTGAATAAGCCAATATTATTTTAATTAAAAAATGATATTATTCTTTATCTATAGTAAAGCTTAAATAATTAGCCTTCTCAAGAAAGCTTGCATTAAAGCAAACATTGCAGCCACCACATTGGATCTCAAGTCGCATAATTAAACAAAGTCCTGAGCTTCAACTTGCAGCATATTAAATAAATCAAGGAAAGCACTTTTATTATTTTTATGTTGTGAATTTCCTTTGAAAAAGAAAAATCAAGCATCCTCATAATTTTATGAAGAATTTTATTTTGAGGGTTCTTAACATTTTTCCAAGCTCTTCCTCCCAAATGGTTTATTGATAATACAATCCAATAATATCTAAACCAGTTTCTATAAATGCCACTATATATGAATACGAAGTCCATCTACAGAATCAATAATTTGCCAGAACGTATATTATTTTCCTTCATCTAAGGGTACATTTATAAGGTACTTTTCTTAGAATTCTGGGAGAAAATGAATACAATCAACATTATAAACATATAATCACATTCCATTATCTCCAATGATATGACAGGAACATTGAGTTTTACATTTAAAATTACATACTAATTTAGAACTACTATTAATAGGAATACTACTTTTCTGTCCATTGTTTTCTAAAGACAAAACCGATCTATTTCCAAAAGTATTTTCTAAATATAATCACATAATGTGATTGATGAAAAACGCCATTAACAAAATACTAAAATTAATATGCTAAGCAACCTTCCAAAAAAATCCTTCCATCACTTTTCAAGTCTCCTTCACACGAGCTAGACAAATCTTTACACAATTG
This sequence comes from Prionailurus bengalensis, assembly GCF_016509475.1. Lineage (NCBI taxonomy): Eukaryota > Metazoa > Chordata > Mammalia > Carnivora > Felidae > Prionailurus > Prionailurus bengalensis. The sequence continues at coordinate 226,025,581 of NC_057343.1, forward strand.
AGACCTGCTTGATTATGCAGGCTACCTTGTACCTGTTATGTGCTGTCTCTCAAGGACAATATTACTAGCCTTCATTCATTCTTCGGTATTTTCCATGTTCAAGAGCATCAGCATATGCTGTTTCCTCTGCGTGAAACTTCCCCCACCCTGTTTGCCTAGTTGAATTTTAGTAGACAATTTACTGTTTTTGCATTTATTCACTTCCAGTTCTCTGGGTGACATGTTCCTGCAAATCCACAAGGAATCACCTGTCTACTTCATCCTCAGTCAATGTGGTTTGAGGAGGCGTGCGCCCCACTCCGCTGAGAAGTAATTGTCCCCGAAGTGACGAGTCCTCATCACTGCATCCCTCTAGTCTCTGCAAAGATTGTGGTGGGGATGGAAGCATGACCCAAGTTGGTCCAATTAGAATGATTCCAGAAATGTTATAACTGCCTAGGACTCAGAACTATGATAATTACACTTGAGCTGCCAGGGGGTCATGAGACAGAAGGATTGCCTGGGAAGGAAGCCAACATGAAAAAGAGCAGATGGAAGAAATGGAAATATTCAAACCTAATGGCCTGGTTTGGGCCCCAGATCCATGCAGCAGACCCTGTGTCATATTGTTCCCATCCCCTTATTTCCAGTGATTTCAAATGATATATAATATTATCACATTGTCTTTTAAAACTAATATATAGTTATTTTGAAATGTTTGCTTAAAAATAAAGGTATACCATCATCCATAGAATTCTGATAGCCGTTGTTGTTTAGAATGGGGATTTTCTGAAATGGATTCTGCTCTGTAACTCTGACGTTTTCTTCAGGAAGTTCCAAGGGGACCTTTGGAATCATCTAGTTTTAATGGCTGTCAGAGCCGTTCCAAACAGTCCTTACTGATAGCCCTGACAGGGTTCACATTGATAAAATATCCTTTCTCACATACCAACTGCCATTATAAGCAACTAACTATGGAAATTATATTTTTGGGGGGTGCCTGGATGGCTTAATGAGCTAAGCATCTGACTTCGGCTCAGGCCAGGATCTCACGATTCGTGAGTTCGAGCCCTGCATCAGGAACGGTGCTGACAGACAGCTCAGAGCCTGGAGCCTGCTTTGGACTCTGTGTCTCCCTCTCTCTCTGCCCCTCCCCCACTCGTGCTCTGTGTCTCTCTCTCTCTCGAAAATAAATAAAACATTAAGAAAACAAAATTATATTCTTTTAAAATTTTTTTTCTAAATATATTGATTATTTTTAAAGCTTTTATGTAAATTCCAGTTAGTTAACTAACATACGTTGTAATATTAGTTTCAGGTGTACAACACGGTGATTCAACACTTACATACAACACCCAATGCTCATCACAAGAAGTGCACTCCTCAACCCCCATCATTTATTTCACCCATCTCCCCACCCACCTCCCCTCTGATAACCATCATTGGCTTTCTACAGTTAAGAGTCTGTTTCTTGGTTTGCCTCTCTCTTTCTTCCCTCCCTTTTCTGATATGTTTCATTTCTTAAAATCCATATATGAATGGAATCATATGGTGTTTGTCTTTCTCTGACTGGTATCTCGCTTGCATAATACCTACTTACTCCACCTATGTCATTGCAAATGGCAAGATTTATTCTTTTTTATGTCTGAGTAATATTCTAGTGTGTGTGTGTGTGTGTGTGTGTGTGTATACACAACTGTGTCTTTATCCTTTCGTCAGTAGATGGACACTCGAGCTGTTACCATTATTTGGCTATTGTAGATAATGCTGCTATAAACATCAGAGTGCATATACCCCTTTGAATTAGTTATTTTTGTATTCTTTGGGTAAATATATAATAGTGTGATTAGGGGATTTTAGGGTAATTCTATTTTTAACTTTTTGAGGAATGTCTATACTGTTTTCCACAGTGGCTATACAAGTTTACATTCCCACCAACTATACAAGTGGGTTCCCCTGTCTCCATATCCTCACCAACATCTGTTGTTTCTTGTGTTGTTGATTTTAGTCATTCTGATGGGTGTGAGGTGATTGATATCTCATTGTAGTTTTGATTTGTATTTCCTGATGATCAGTGATGATGGGTATCTCTTCATGTGTCTGTTGGCCATCTGTATGTTTTCTTTGGGAAAATATCTATTCATGTCTCCTGCCCATTTTTAACTGGTTTATTCATTTTTGGGGTGTTGAGCTGTATAAGTTCTTTTTATATTTTGGATACTAACCTTTTATCATTTGAATTATGTCATTTGCAAATATATTCTCCCATTCTATCGTTTGTCTTTTAGTTTTGTTGGTTGCTTCCTTTACTGTGAAGAAGTTTTTTTTTTTTTATTTTGATGAAGTCCCAATAGTTTATTTCTGCTTTTGTTTACCTTGCCTCGGAAAACGTATCTGGTAAGAAGCTGCTACTGTGAGAGCATCTGGATGGCTCAGTCAGTTAAGCATCTGATTCTCAATTTCGGCTCAGGTCATGATCTCAGCATTCTTGAAATCAAGTCCCACATCAGGCTCTGAGCTGGCAGTGAGGAGCCCACCTGGAATTCTCTGCCTTCCTCTCTCTCTGTTCCTCCCCACTGTCACTGTCTCTGTCAAAATAAATAAGTAAACAATAAAAAAAAAGAAGTTGCTATGGCAGATGTCAAAGACATTACTGCTCATATTCTTCTCTAGGATTTTTAGTTTCCTCTATCACATTTGGATCTTTAATCCATTTTGAATTTACTTCTGTGTTAGTGTAAGACAGTGGTCCCATGGCAATTAGAATAAATTCTGTTTGTTGTTTGGTTCCATACTTTTCTGCCTCTCTCACCCCCCGGTGATGATCTTCTATGATCTCCATCCTCCTTTGCATCATCTCATTTTTTACAGTGATGGTCGCTTACCTCCCCTAAGGCTCTACATTCTGACAAATAGAAATATTAGAAATTTGCAATTTAAGTTTTTAAATGTTGGGCTTTTCAATCGGAAGCTTCATCAATTGGAAGGGAAAGAGGTTGTCATCCACTATCTACAAGATGCCGACCACCATTCACTTATGACCTCAGAGTGTCCTCGTCTCATATTTCTATGGCTCTGCTGATAACACCACTCTGAGCCATTGCTGTGTCTGTGGCCAGCTATCCCATCCTTGTGAAATTTGATTCTGCTTAAAAACAGAACAAAAAGTACCATCATGCTCACAACTTGCATCATGCTTATAAAACACACAGCTTATACCACATTCTGTGTAAAATAAATACACAAACATATTTCTTAAGCTGCAGCAATCTATTATTTTGTTCTTTGATTGTTTCACCCTACAAATTTAAAAAATTTCAAGAGCTGAAAAAAGCAAACCAGAAAACAATAAGCCTCAAGAAAGATAACAATATTGTTAGTTTTAATGAAGTTAACACTTTTAATAAGTGCACTAGATCAGTTAAATCCTTTCAATTTCAGGTTATAGCACAAAGGCTCCCATTACCGCCCTTACACAGGATATGGTTAAAAATCTGGTATTCTCCATAGGAAAATAAGAATCTAAAATAAAGGCAGGTCACCTGGGTCACTCAGTTGGTTAAGCATCTGACTTGATCTCAGCTCTGGGCTGATAATGTGGAGCCTGCTTGTGATTGATTCTCTCTCCCTCTGTCTCTGCCCACCCCCGATTCATGCGTTCATGCTCTCCCTCTCTCTCTCTCTCTCTCTCTCTCTTTCTCTTTCAAAAGAAATAAATAAACATTAAAAAATTAAAAAAAATAAAAATAAAAAAAGAGCAAAACAAAACAAAATCTAATCCAGCCTTCCTTTGACAATGGGCGATCTATACAAGTGATGCTGACTGGTTATAGTAGGGGAAAAGACAATGAAGCAGGGAGGTTGGAAAAAGTAGCATGTTCACTGAGATTTTAGGTAATGAAGATTTAGAGTTGTTTTCATGTATTTTTCATTTTTATAGAATTCATTTTCCAAACGAGGGCAAAACAGCTTCCATAAACCTCTTGAAAAAGCATTGTAACACAAGTCAACTATCCTCGTGTCTGAGCATAATCTCAGATTCATCCCTTTACATCAAGACAATCAAGAAAATTTTAGCTGGCTTGAATCGAGATTGCTAACATTAATTAACAACACTTCGGGAGAAATATCCACCTAAGCTTTATCCCCGAACAACCAAAAGAGATAAAACGTGAAGGAAAAAGAATTTTAAATTTCTCTCCATTGCCACCCTGGGCTAAACTCTCCACTCTGGTTCTACAACATAAGTACGGTAAAAAGTCATTATCAAACATCATTATTCAGGATGAGAATCCATTAAGCACAGAGATTTGATTAAATGTATACTATCCTTTAAAGACCAAGATTGGAAATAGATAAAGTAATGACTGGTAGCATATACTAAGGTTTTCACAGTCATAGTCTTATATGTGGTTCATGTTCATCAACAGGCCAAACCATCAAACTGGCCGAAGGGAGAGGAAGGAAGAAAGGAAGGAAGGAAACATGCTGCTTAGAACAGAACAGGACCAGAGGGATATCAGGTGTTATTTGGCACCCTGAAAGGGGGGATAGTGATGTTCATTACTTTTTTATTGCAATCACCCAACAGCCGAAAGATTAACATTGTTTAGGGCCATAGTCTAGCAGCAACACCATTGAGGTTCGGTGTGTTCAAAGTCTTTATTTATTATGATTCTTTACTACACCATTAGATAAATAACTATATTTTTGTTGAAAGGAAAAGTATAAAATTTATTGCCCGAAATGTACAGGCCATATTTCTTGTCCTACACTAATTGGTGGGGAACATTTCTCACAACTATCTCCATTTCTCTCGTATCTACAAATCTCCCATTTCTCTCCTTGAGGAAGAAGGGCATTGATTCAGAATATGATGAATACCGACAAGACAAAATTGATTTAGAACTACTTGGACTAGCCCGTGTTGAATATTTGCCTAGTATCTGTAAAGGACCTTGTTTCATATTAAACTCTCAGTTTAGCAGAGAAAGCTGAAAGGGTCATTATACACGCTGAATCACTTGGTTCTCTCTTCCTATTGATGGTATCACTCCTTGGAAAAACACGATATTACTGAAAAACAACAAATCAGTGGGGATTACGTTTGGTGTTTGTTACCTGATCATTAAAAACAATGCAATCATATTGAGTAAATCTTGGCTTCTCTGCAGATATCCATGAAAGTAATTTATTTTAATTACTCTGTACAAAAAGGGTGCATGCATTGAAATCAGAATTTATATGCAAAATTAGCTTTATTTAGTTATCTATTAATTGGGCCTTCATTACATAATAGTAAAGTGGATTGTAAGGAAACCATCAAGTTTCAGAAAAGTATATTATTTGTGAGAACTTAAGGAAGTTTTATAGTTGTATTTTTAGTTATGCAGTATTTTAGATTAAATTGGAACTAATAATAATTTATTTATTTCTCCATGACAGCATGACCCTAGTTTACATGCCAATTTACGAAAATATAATTCTGTTAGGTTTTGTATTACATTACATCTCCAACAAGATACATGGTACCATTTCCATTGGAAATTCTCCAATTACTAAAAATGTGTATGCTCGGGAGGATAGTGCTTACTTAAAAATGTGCTCCATTTCCAGTTAAAAATAACTCCCTGGAGATTCTGATATGCTCCATCCAACAATCTTTTAAAACTTGTGCTTATGAAAGTCCACTGCTGGAAATGATTTGAATACTGTACTCTAAAATCAGCATGCCAGGGAGGTATGTATGGGGATGTGCATTGCAGCATCCTTAACAATCAAACATAGATCCTGAAAGCAACGAGGTTGTTGAAAACAGGGGTCGGATAAATTGTCATTTGGCTCTATAATGAAACACTTCACTTTTAGATGGAATGAAGTGGATCCATTTGCTGTGACCTATAAAGCATTACAAAATATATTAGATGGAAAAGTACGGAGCCCTGTATATGATATTATCATTTTTGCAAAACTCAAAAATACATCTATATCGTCTTTAGTTCCTGAACCAAAATGTAGTGTGTCGCAAGTTTACAAAAGAAAATACAGTGATTGTCTGTGGGATGATGGGCTGGGAGTCTTATAATAAAGTCAAGAGATATTCACCTTTACATATATCTAATACATGTATTGTTTCTTCTTTTCTTTTTTTTTTTAAGTTTATTTATTTATTTTGAGAGCGGGGAGGGAGAGAGTGAGAGAACATGAGCAGGAGAGGAACAGAGAGAGAGGAAGAGAGAGAAAAATCCCAAGCAGGCTCTGCACTCAGCGCAGAGCCCAATGCAGGGCTCAAACTCACGAAACCCGAGATCAAGACTTGAGCCAAAATCGAGAGTCAGACTCAACCAATGGAAGCACCCAGGTGCCCCTGTATTTAAAAGCAAAAGTAATCATTATCAGAAAATTCAGAATACTTTCTGAGATAAGAAAGAGAAAGAAGATGTGGTTGAAAGTGTATCATAAGCCTAAGTACTTTCAAAGATTCTGAAGTTTCTGCTGCTGAACCTGAATGCTAATTATACAGCCCTCATTTTATAGTTATTCTTAAAAACATAAATACATTTTAATACTTCCTTCTACATACATAAGATATGTGGCACAAAATAAAATTTCACCAAACGTAAACATTTATAAAGCAGGATAATATATTTCACCTGCATTATCTGTGTGCTATTTTAAAACGGAGTCTATTCCTGACTAAATTTTCTGTTCTCCCAATGTTAGTAGCGGCATTCCTCTTGATGTTATGTTTTTAAGTTAATTTATGACAAATTCTTCATCTGTACCATAAGAGATAAAATTTCTATCATTGAAATCTCATTAGATTGTATCCTTTAAGATAAGTTTCACTTTGTATATAATTATTAAAGGTTGACAAAGCTCTAAAACAAACTTTGTCTATGGATGTATTTTTGCCTCGTCTCAAGTGTCACATTTTCTGTTCGTTCAGCCCTATTTAAGTATACATATATATGGCACATATTTCTTAAGATTTAAATTCTATTCCTGGCTTGATGCTAAATATTTAGTTTACCTCTGGTTCTTACCGCATTGAGAACTTTGAGATCTTATTCTGAGCATTCGTTATTGCCTTCGCTTTCAAGTTATCTGGAAATATCATTTTGTACTGCACACGTTTAATTTCCTTCCATCTTCCACTTTCTTAGTCCTCAAGTTAGGGTTTTCTGCATATACTGTATTCTTTTATAGCATCTAATCTTTTTTAAAAATTGATATTGAAGTAACTTTTGAGCTGACTTAGGAAAAATGTTTTATTAAAATTACAGAGAATGAACAAGAGAGAGTATTTTATGAATTTGCAATGACCTAAACATATGAGTTCATTACATTATAACTAAAGGTACTTATGACCTATATATATATGCCTATATATATGTTTTATATATTTATTACCTATATATATTTATATATATTATTTATATTATATTATATATAATTTATATAAGTTATATTCTAAATTATATAAATAATATATAATATTCATATATATAAATTATATATAATATATAAAATTATATTATAGATTATATATTTTTATATTATATAATATAATATATATTATAATATATAATAATAAATATATATATAATTTTATATATTATATATAATTTATTTATATTATAATTATAAATACAATTTACATTATATTATATATATAAATTTATAATATTTATAGATTACATGTATATATTCACCATGCTCTAGTACCTTCCTGAACATAAAGGAAAATTACATTGCCAAGGTTCCTTTCCAATATAGTTTGAAGCCAAATGTTTGAGATCTGGTCAATGGAATATAGTCAGATGTGATATGTCACTTCTAAACTTCGTCCTTCTAAAAAAGATGCACTCCTCTGTTCCCCTGCCATGTAACCAAAAACCTACTTGTTATCGTGGGCACAGGTGTATACACAACGGAAGGAATTCAGATCTCAGAGCCAGTGCTTAGAGGAGAAGTGTGGAAAGAACTGACTGTCCCGCATCATACAGCAAGCCAAGTGAGACATATACCTTTATTTTATTAAGCAATCATTGATATTTCTGGTGAGACTTGTTTCTTCCTACTTACTTCTGTCCAGGACAGAAAGAGGTATCTTGAGCAGAGATGCTGCTATCAATTTAAAAAAAAAATTAACATTTATTTATTTGAGAGAGACAGAGCATGAGCAGGGAGGGGCAGAGAGAGAGGGAGACACAGAATCCGAAGCAGGCTCCAGGCTCTGAGCCATCAGCACAGAGCCCGACGCGGGGCATGAACTCACACACCATGAAATCATGACCTGAGCCGAGGTCAGATGCTAAACTGACTGAGCCACCCAGGCGCCCCTGCTGCTATCAAATTTTTTTAAATAAAAATAAAAAATCTTAAACAGTGAGGACCAATAAGGTAACTTATTTGACAGGTTTAAAACTTGCGATGATTCTTCTGTAGAGTAGCCAATATTTTGTCATAGCAACTCTTTCCTGCAGTGGCCTAGAAGACAATAATTGCAAGAGTAGGTGATTCCAGAAATAATTTGCTGTTTGTTTGGTGTAAATAAAAGGAAATACATTATCCAAAAATGTGGGCATTTTTAGGACTGGAAAAGCTGGATGCTTTTAGATCCTAAACAGTGAGGGATCAGGTTTCAGAACACTGTGACAACAAAAACTAGAAAAAAATTTTGGGTAAATAATGTGTCTTAGGGTAAAGTCCAGATTTAGGGGGAAACTTCTCATGTATTGTTTTTCAATCTCTTCAAGGTGGCTTCCATCAGATTGAGGTAAAGAAACATGAAACTGAGAAAAAAAATAGTGTTCAGAGTTAGCTCATGTAAAGAACTTTTGGACAGGACACTGGAAACAAAGACATACATGACTAGGTCTTTGACATCTCTATATGTATCTATACGTAAGCCATAAGACATTTCCTCCCTCTAAAAAATTCTTTACATTGCTGGATATTTGCTAAAATCCCTGTTAGGGACGAAGTCGTAGAATGGGTAGATAGGTGAGTGAGGACAAGTTTGCAATGTCAACATAGTTTTTCAATCTCGGCAAATCCCTCAGAAGACAACAAAACAACTAAGCAACTATAAAGACTAGGGGAAAAAAAGAAAAAAAACACCTCAAAATAATGTCCACAAAAAAAAAGAAAGTGACAAAATCTCGTGAACCTCAAAATCTAGGAAGCCAGGCCACTCTTGGAAACCATGAAGACATGATATAAGCAACTCTGTGGGATGAAATCACAGATCATCCTGAGACCCAGGGGACCCTAAAGTCCCTAACAAAGGGAGAAGTTTTCATCTTAGTGGATGGGTTGAGGTCAACAGCTAAAACTGGGAAGAGTCGGGTAAAGAAGGGCCACTGGTGCTGGCCTAGCTTAGGAGGAAAGAGCTCAGGAGAGCAAACAGCTGATGTGCTGTTCCAAACCATAGATCAACAAAGAGGAGAAGCTTCTACAAGGAGAACCAGAATTGTGGACAGAAAGACCAACAGCAAGGGTAAGAGAAGATTTTTTTTTTTACTTTTTTTTTAATGTTGATTTATATTTGAGAGAGAGAGAAGGACAGGGCACAAGTAGGGGAGAGAGGGAAATATAGAGTCTTGAAGTAGGCTCCACCCTCTGAGCTGTCAGTACAGAGCCCCACACAGGGCTCGAACTCATGACCTGAGCCAAAGTCAGACACTTCACTGACTGAGCCACCCAGACACCTGAAGAAGATTCTTAGAAAAAAAAGAAAAAAACTTTTTGGTGACAACAAAGTAAAGAACCTTAGAATCATGAAGCTAGAAAGTTTAATGTGGCCCACCCCCTCCAGTCGCCTACACAGAAACCTCCCTGTAAATGCGTAGAAAAGTCATTGTGTTCAAAGAAGAGGTACCAGTAAGGTGCAACTCAAGCTGACCCAAAGATTTAAAAAATAATAATAATAATTAGGTGACAACAGCCTAATGAATATGAAGAGAATGGAAAGACATGCTCAAAAAACATGAAAACCAAAAATACAATATTTCAAAACAAACTAAAAGTAATTGAGAGCACAACAGAAGCTGTGAAGAACAGCATAATCACAATGAGAGAAACGTCATTATGAATAATTACATGCAAATGAGAACACAAAAGGGAAACTGACAAAGGGAAAGAATTAGGATTCAGTAGAAAAGATTTAGAAAGAGAAGAAAAAAAACTGATTGTGAACAAAATACTAAACCGAACACAACACGACGGAGCTGAGATTAAACAGATTTAAGAGGAAAGAAAGGATATAACAGAAGGGCAGGGAAAATCAACCACCACAGAAGAAAACTGGTGCAAGGGGAAATATCAAATGGTAATGTCGACAGTGAAAATAACTTTCTCAAAAAATATAGTTGATCTCACATATTCGGAATGAACACTATATATTTAGGAAAATCATTCCGTGGCAGTAAAAACCTAGATAAGAAAAATGACTAACCTTAAAAAAAGGTGGGGGGGGGGATAACATTGGGCATCTAGACCACAAAACCAGTCTCTTATGATCAAAAGATAACCTGGTTGGTAATGAATTGTTTCAAGTTGTCTGCAAATGCAGAAGAGGAACGGGTAAATGTATTATAGATACCATGAAACCCTCCTCTCACATCTGTGTAAAGAGAATATTCTTAGGAGTTCATTTGGTAGAACACTTTGTAATGTATGTATATATTTTTTTCCTATAAAGTTGGTGCTACACTTTTAACCTGGTTCCAAGTACACAATATCTGATTTTTTGTAGATTAAGATTATTTTAATTTTATATCTGCATCATTCACTGTGTCTCCCAGCTATAAGATTCTGGCAAAATAAAAAGGTTTTACTCCAGGCTCTGTATCTCTAAAATACTCAGAACATGTCATTATAGCATCATCAGGAGTTACAATTTCCAGCATTTCAATGTCCTGAGAGCCACTCTAGAAGTAACATTGCATATTACAAGCTACATGGCCTTCATCCTTTTTACACTGCTTAGAAGTTGTTTTACTAAATATAAACACAGACTATCAGACAAGGTTACAAAGATTAGAATTCTGATGTCTAATTTCCATTATTCTGCTTTGTATATTTAAATTCTTTTTTCTTAAGCATAATTGACACAGACCACATTAATTTCAAGTGTAATCATATTAATTTATGTGTAGTTTATATGAAGCTATTTGCTCTCTAAAAGACCCTAGGGAGAATCTGGGCTAAATAACCTTAATCCAGCTGGGGGGGGGGGGGGGGTGGAAGGAAAGATGTTTCCAATCTGATTAATGCACTAAAGCTCTCAGGTGTGCATTAGACAAGAACAGTGGCCTAAGTCTCAATCATGTGTACCCATTACCATCTGTACCCACTCTCAAAAGTCACTATAATCCACATTTTTCTTAAAAAAATAAAAGGTTCATAAAAGGAGGCTACAAGATTTTTAAAATAGAAATAGCTAATCCATTAGGAAAAGAGTTTTATCGGGGAGAATCTATAAACAAGTGTTGCATTTTTATTCTGAAAAAAAAAATCAGCCCTGCGATGATAAAGAGTCGATAAAGATATTTCAGAATGTAAATAGCCACTAAATGTTATTTTTTAAAGATCAAAGAGAAATTAGTCTTTTCTAAGTTGTTTTTAGTGAGTATTACTGTAATGAGGAATATATCACAAAACCCGCAAAAGGTGAGATAATTGATATGAGGAAGTAGACTTTCCAATTGTAATTTCTACAGTAAAAGAAAAACATGCATGTTTCTGCTCAATAAAACAAGAACATAAAGAAAGCTTTTACGCAGGTCCAGAGGGAAAATTATACAAAAGGATTCAATTCAAGACAATCCGACAGCAAATGAAATGATACGTGTGAAAATGATTTGTGGTTTTAAGAAGAAAATACAATGTATACCCAAAGTAGGGATTTGGAGTAACATAATGATACTTGTTCTTTCAAATGATACTTGTACAACTAAAATATACATTTAACCCAAAGTCCCTAAACCTTCTGCAGCAAACAAAATATTTCAACATATTTCCCAGCGTGGAGATACAAACCTTAGATTTCTTGCCAAGTAGTAATTAGGCAAACTAAATAAGAATATGGCAATTAGTCAAAGTCACTCAGGTTCAGAATTGAACATGCTCTATATTTTTAAAACACAGTATAAGCTGCTTCTCTGTCCATCCTGAAACAACATGGAATGAAGCACAAAAACTATTATAATAATGTGAAAATTTAACATAAAAATACCTCTACTACCACTCTGACCAAATGAAATACTCTTGACATATAAATAGGTTTTAGATAGATAGATATAGAAAGATAGATAACGAGAGAGAGAGAGAGAGAGAGAGAGAGAATAACACATAGCTCATGTCAAAGTTGTCCTTATTTTCATAAAGAATGAAGAAAATTTTGTTAAGTACTTACTCATTATTCATCAAAAATGAAACACATTTTATGAAAAAGCATAAAGTTTTCAAAATCATACAAGGTCAGGGCACGCCTGGGTGGCTCAATCTGTTAAGCATCTGACTTTGGCTCAGCTCATGATCTCAGGGTCCATAGGTTTGAGCCCCGCGTCGTGCTCTGTGCTGACAGCTCAGAGCCTGAAACCTGCTTTGGATTCTGTGTCTCCCACTCTCTCTCTGCCCCTCCCCTGCTTGCACTCTGTCTCTGTCAAAAATAATTAAAACTTTGTTTTAAAAAATCATAAAAGGTCAATTAAAACTGAATGAAAGACCATTACAGAAATAATGTTTTGGCTACAAATACCATTGATTTAATACATTTATTACATTACAATTTATGCAAATCAATGGACTATTTGAATCAAGAGGAAAGTTAAGAATAAAAACCTGCCAGATTGCTTTACAAATTTACCATGGAAATGTTTAGGAAATAAATAGGGTTCTCTATAAATGCCTCTGATAAATTGCCCTATCAAGCTTGCTTTCAACTCTATATACCAGTGTTTATTCAATGATTTCAATGGCAGTTAAAGGGTTTCTCTAAGGGCTCCGAAATTCTTTTATCCACTTATAAATCCAAATTTATAAAATTTGCTTGAAACAAGGAAACTAGACAGGTAGAAAAATAAAAGTCACAATTTTCATTAACAAATGTGTAGCACTTAGTCACATTTTGCCACTTGTTAAATGCTGAATATTAAAAAAAAAAAAGTAAAGGAGAGCTGTATTTCCAGAGGATATAAGTATAAAGCATAAAGAAAGTAATCGGTGATAAGCTAGGAAGTTGCTTTTTTATAAAGTTGAACAAAACAAACCAAAATGAGCCATAAAAATACATAATGCATTTCTTATATTGACTTTGATGAAGGCTAAATTGTTCAATTGTTCCATACCAAAACAGAAAAACAAACCTGCTCTTGGCTGTACCTTGATTTAGAGATGGAATAGTTCATAAACTCTATCCTATACTGCAATACATATCAACTCTGTTTAAAGGCCAGAAATTATTCTGAAATAAGTCATCGCATTGGCGTGTGTATGCAATGACATGTCTATCATTCTGTCTCATGAAGCAGTCAATTTTTACCACAATTAATACAAGACCATTATTCCATTCCACAGGGTACCACTAGGTAATTATAAAGCCCTTGGTTAAAAACGACCTGAGAGAATGTTTCAAAGAGTGAAAATACATAGTAAAGGATGTTGGGAGGGGCCACACGTCCTGGCGTTTAGCAACGTTATATATTTTACCCACCAGTGGTAACCTTTGTTTTCATGAACCTACACTGGTAGCTGAATGTGACCAAAATCTGTAGTATACATTTTCACTTTGTGTGTGTGTGTGTTGGGTTAGAAATTGCTCTCACATTTAACAACTTTAACACAGCCACCGCTCCGAAAGTTCAGGACTCGGGGACAGAGCCCGCACAGTGTGACTGGATGTGGATGACCAAGCCACTCAAAGCCAGAGTCCTGCCGGCTCCTTTGAAGATGTTTGGAATTTGAACACTTTGATCATGAAGTCAGCATCAAACCCCGAGGATCCAGGAAGCGTCACTGCAGAGCATGGGCCCCACACACGGCAAGTTGATTCAGGCTTTCAGTGGAATTTCTGGCTTGAGAACACGCCTCACTAGAGACGTGAGTTTTGTGCAGAAGCGAAAATTTCAGAGATGCAAAAGCCCAGTAATGTGTTAATCCATCATTCACTGACCTGTTTAAAGAATCAAGCACCTTCCTTAGACATAGGGATACCAAAAGCACTCTACCGACCCAGTATCATCTTTGATAATTGAAATCTTCACAACTTCACCGGTTTAAGGGAAGTTGGTCTCCCTAGTGAGTCTCAGTTCTCTTCATCAAATAGCCCTAATTTATTTCCCCTCTTGTAGCTACCTCCTGGGCAGTCTGTGTCCAGTGACTGAGTAGGCATATGCTGCATGTACAGGTCCCATGCAAGCATGAATCCGGTTTCACTGACGACCAGTGTCCTGACTCGCTCTATCGTAGACCATTAGTGAAGGCTATGTCGGCCTCAAAGTACCCGTGAGGTCAGCTGGGCTCTTTTGGCTGTCACCACAGGGTAGCCCACCCTCTCCCAGACGCCTCACCTGTCCCCTTACCTTCCCATACACAGGTATTCGTTCCCAGGCAATTCCCTGACTACCTGAGACGCTTCCCAGGGACCCCTACTCATGAGAAACACTGTTTATCTGTATCAGTAGATGTTCCCCTAGACTTTCTCCCTTGTCTGTTTTGCCCTCACCCCTTAGTTTGCTTCCTGGGTTTCGTATCTACAAGACAAATGGAACGGGGATAGCCCTGGCCGCTGACACAAACAAGCGTCATGTTCTTTCCACTAATTCAGAACCCAAATTGCAAGGACCGCAGAGTCATGTGCAGGCGTGAGAAAGAATGCAGGCCCAGAGATGCAAATTTTCTGGATTACAATCTCCTGGAACCTGCACGTGGGCCTTACGGGGGTTTGATGTGGGAAGAGACGTAATGATACCCAGGGTGCGGTAAGTGACAGGTAAGGTGACCAACTGTGCCTGTTGCTTGTGATATTACTGTTTTCATCACTGGAAGACTCCTGAGGAGGAAACTTCTCAGTCACAGGGAAACTGGGACGCTTGGTCATCCTGTGGCCAATACACATTAGCCCTTTTTTATGAAGTATATAAAACCCAGAGCAGAGACTGAGAATCTTGTTGCCTATAGAAACTGCCACTCAAGGCAGCTTAAGACTTATTTTAAAGGCTCATATGGTGGTTCACACAAGGATGTCATTTTAAAACTACGAGTCCTCTCACAGCGCCTGCATTCACTCATGAGTCTCAAACCGGACACATAACAAAAAAAGTCCCAGTTTTCAAATTGTGAACATCTTAAATGTGAATAACTTGGGACAATACCCTCGCTTTCCTGCCTTTGGAAACCCATCTCAACCAGCCATCAGCCCATGGAGAACATTTTTTCACTCCAGCTTTCTGCCACACCGGGACAATAAATCATACCTTTGTGTTCCTAAAGCCTGAGTCATGGAAATAGTTTTATTTTACATAAAATTTCATTTTATAATTACTATTAGGCATTTGTCTCACCTTACAGATTTATGCTTTTGCAAACTTGCTGATCTATACTGCTTTCACCAATAATTTACTCTGGCCTCCCTGTAACCTTTGCAACCATAATTTCTCTATCTTTTGAAATTTAAAATAATTCTAAAGTATGTGTGCTGTCCTGTTGTATTATTTTTGTCGTCGTTGTTATAAGCCATAACATAACCTCTGTCTTCGTGTGGATAAAGTAAAATCAAGTTTTAGAGGTTCACAAGACCTCCTTTCACGATTCAATTTTCAGTTATCTGAATAACAGGAGGTAACAATTCCCAAGGGAAGCATCCAAAGTGTCATAGACTAACTGCTCCATTTTCTATTTTGCCAATTACACAGACTATGGTAACTATACTAATATGGCACAAATTGTAAAAAAAAAAAAAAAGTCAATGTTAAATAAGAACTTTAGTAATGAAGTAAGCTGTCCAGAATGCAAGGTGTAAGTAGTAGTCAATATTTTGCAGAGGGGCATTAAATACTTTGTCATATTAAATAAATGAAATTCATAAAAGAACATGTAAGAACAGCCAGGAGGATTGGTACGATTTCTGGTTTCCCTTCCAACGCACAGAAGTCTGAATGCAGCATTCCTGCCTTACCACAACAATGACAACAAAAGCCAGACAAACAGAAAAGCCATTATTTTCTTAGACCCACGCAAGAACAGAAGTTGAAGAGAAAATCACTTCCCTGAAATCTAGAGAGAAGTCATTTCCAGGTAGACACAAGGACCTAAGCTTGGCTTACCTAATGCAGAAGTGACAGCATGCTGGGAGCCAGTCGGAACATTAGCGTAGAGACGTTCATGAACTTCTGGAAACCAAGTGTTCACAACCAGGATAGTCTTCTAGGGCAACAGTCATACTCTTCCTTCTCCAGAGGCTTTCACAGGCTTTAACACCAGGTATTCTCAGCTTCTCAATGTGAAGAGCAAGGTTAACTGCTATGACTCCAACAGAGGGATAGAAAGAGCAGCCATTGAGAAGTTCACGGAGACCTTTCTTCCATGGACCTAGGGTTTAATTTAATCTCAGGAAGGTCATCATCAGAGGCCACCAGGAATATCCCATTCTGGCTGGCACACAAGAAATACTACCTTTCCAGCCACACTCCAGCCCTGTTCAGCCTTCTCGTCTCAATTAAAAGAAGAAGAAAGAATGTAACCACAGAGGAAAAGGCTCCAAGGACCCAGATGGAAAGAATCGAAATGCATGTGCCACAGCCAGGGAAGGAATCAGGTGGTGTGGCAGAAAATTTCTACTACTGAAGGAGGGACAGACACATTTGTGAAGGTCACAACTCCAAGACACAAGGCTACCATGCACTCCAAAAACTGAGAACCAATCAAAAGATTAGAGATTAATTTCCCTTCCACACGTCTTATGACCATGCCAATAAGGCTTCAGAACAACAGCGAATTACAGCCAGAAGAGCAGTGACAGATAGACTGTCTTGGTGGAGAAGCACAAAGGGGATCCCTAATGTCAAAAAGACAAAGAAACAAAGTCACTATAGACGTTTGATGCCGTTGGAGACCATGGGCACAGCAAATAATCAGGGCAACCCATGCAGAGATTACTGTCACTTCTCTTATGAAAGCACTATTGCCTTAGTATCTAGTACCCCATAGAACATGTCTGGCTCTCAACAACAGCAACCAAAATTACAAGGCATGTCAGAAGAACATTTGGTGAAATTCAACTTCCATCCGTGATAAAACCACTAAAAATCTGGCAATAGAACCTAACCTTCTTAACACAAGAAAAGATGTGTCCCCAAAACCCTGCAGTTTACCTTATATTTAGTCGTGAGACATTGAGTTCTTTACTCTCAACATGAGAACCAAGACAGATATCCCCTTTGCCCCTCTACTCCTACTCAACAAAATGCTGAAATCACTCACTAAGAATGTCATGTCTGGGGGCAAACTGGCCCGATTCTTTATGCCATGCCAGTAGAGTACCATTTAAAGGTTCACTTGATGAGCACTTTTTAACAAATACCTGATTGGTCGTATTCAGCATTCATTCAAGAGACACTTGATACGTACCCACTAAATAACAGAGATTAAAATAAGCATGGGAAAGAGAAGAATGAGAACAGGTAATATTTGCTCAGTAGCCTATAACCAGTAGTATTTTTGTCAGCACTTTTTTTTTCCTTTAGATCCTTCCATAGGGTCATGTCACATTTGTAACCCAGTTGAGGACTTTGTCACAGGTTGTATTTCACCCCCGGATTCCCCAGACCTCCTAGTTGATTCTTTTTTTTTTTTTAATTTGCATTGCTTAAGTTTTACCTTTTGTGTTAGGAAGTTTGGGGTTTCAACAAAAGCATGGCATCGTGAATGTACCACATATATGTGTTACAGAATAATTAATCATTTTACTTTAGGTCGTTAAGTATTACACATTCTAGATTCTCACCTGTCAAGCTTCACTACTGATACTGATGAAGTTTCCTACACTGTACTTCACTACAGGTTCTTCAAAGACAAGTCAAAGGCGATAATCCTTTGATAAACCTCAAAGCTGATGCTTTGAACTGAAGAGTCAGTGACTTGGAAATGGAGTTGTTATGTTTTCTTTCTAATCTCCTAACATTTTTATATCGATAATTTTTGAAATTTTATGTAACAACAAGCTAAGGGGCAAAATAAATAAGCCAAATTCTATTCTTCACTTCAGGCAAACATGTAGATATTTGTTTCTGATATTTCTATTCTAATTGTAAAATTCTAATCAAAAGACAAATTAAAACTTTCACTCGACAACAATGGCTTCATCCAGATTGTAAAATATTTCGTCTTCTTTGCCAGTGTTGATCACAAGTTTTGATTAGGGCTGCAGTGAAATTTGCATAACCATGGATACTGTGTTGAATGAATTCAGAGATGGGTATGTGTTTTTGGCGAGGAAGTTCCTGTCATAAATCATAGGTTTTAGTCTGTAAAATAAATGCTGTTCTCATCAAGGTAAATACAAAAGCAGTTACATATAACATGTTCCTGTCTATAATCTTAAATCTTACATAAATATTTGAAGAAACGGTTACTTTTCTATTGAATTTAATACCATGACAAGGGGTCAGGATTCCTTGGTGAAATTCAAGGACCACCTGCTGAAGAAGAAGGCAACAAAATGCAACAAAAATATCAACCCCTTGGAGTTCAGAAGTCTATAGCTATCTTGTGTAAGGACTGTGTAGCTATCTTGTGTAAAGCTGAAAAGTAGCCTGACAATCATATCGAATCTTCTTATGGTTGTTGAACCAAATACAGACACCTGGATTTTCCTTCATTAGTTCTATGAAAATTGTTTCCGACAGGTTAAGATTTAAAATCTCGGGATTTAGTTAACAAAATTCATCTCCGGATTAACAATTTTAGAGAACCCGAATTTGTAGAAGAGTTGCATTATTTTTTTTACTCTTTAGAAAGGTCATGAAAAGCAGGAACAGCTTGATTATTTAGCTGCACCAAGTGGTTTTTCTGGGGCGAAAAAAAATGGAAGCTAAAGAAGGTAGTGGAAAGCACTATATCCAGGTAGTAATTCTCGAAGCTTCCAATTTTCTTTATGATTTCACATGTTCACAGAATAAAAGCCAAGAGAAAAATCTTTTTTTAACTCTATTTTCATTTAAATGGAACCTTTTGAGATTAAACTTTAAAAAATTCTCAAGCAAAACTATGAAACATGGGACTCTTGGCTGTATTTTTTTTCTTTAAAGTTATATAACTTATTGCAGACGGAACTTCATCATTTCCTCAAATGCTGGGAAACTCATTTAACTATGTTGTATGTGAACTTGTCGACGGATTTGAGAAAAGCAATTTCAGATGTCAGAATGAGAAAGCACCAAGGGGGGGAAAACACAATCTTTTAAAATGCAATCTCTATGTTAAGATGCATTATTATTCCCTGTAATGTTACCCTTTGATGTACGTATAATTCCTAGGGTAGTCAATTAAAAGATTAAAAGACCCTGTGGCCACATTATGAATTATAATTATTTGAGCAATCTGGTGCCCAGGTAGATAAATGGCCTGCAAAATAGTTTGAAAATAATGATGCTAGTACAGAAGGAACTCAAAGTATGTTTTTCTTTTTGAACTCAGCACTGTAACATAATTTCTTAAACACTTTGTCTTTCAATGTCAGCTCTTGGAGCCACAGGTTACTGACTTTGAAACATTTTTGGAGGATCTGTGCAGACAAGTATACTTATTCCTCTTTAAATTGCACCACAGATAAGAACGCCGGTCTGTGCAAACAATCGGCCCAGGGCTTAACACACACTCTTCTAGAAAAGTCTCAAGGTGCTGGCTCCTGCTCCCAAAATCAACTACAACCATTCGGATCTGACCCTTCTCGAGTCTGATGGTATTTCTGTATTTTCCCCTGTGGGCAGGCACATGAACGCAATTCACAGTCAGCGTACTCGCCCGTCTTTGAGGCTTATGAGCATTACTTCAGTCATCAAAGCCTTACCACACCAGCGGCTATCTCAGCCTTCTGGCAAACCCTAGCAGTCCCCCCAAAGCACTTCATTTGGAAGTTAGAGACACTTTCCCAGGTAAAAATGAAGCCCTTTAAACCCAAAAATTCAATGGAGGAAATTCAATATTCTCTATCACAGATTCGCTGCACACCCTATACTAATTCACTAGGAGATGTTAAACAATAGTCCTCCTAATACAAACTCGAATGATAGACACTACCAACAGCGAAAACATTTGCTATAGAATAGGATACAGCACGTGTAATTAAATTTTATAGAAATATGTGAAAGTATTTTAGGCTTAACATGGTATAGTACAAAGTATGCCCAGTTCTGTCCTATCCATTTATTCAACAAATATTTATTAAAACCTAGCTCATAAGGATTAAATCAGTCTTTGATATAGACTCTGAGATAATTTGCCAAATAATTCAAATTTGAAATAACCGTCTCTAAAATTATAATTTAGCCTTACCTTAACTAATTTCATAGCAAGCATAATTTTATATATATTATTATATCAGAACTAAAATGATTAATTTTTATATTTTAGTTCCATTATATTTATTTTGACTTGATTTAAAACCTACATCTACATATATCTCACATGTATGCTATAATACAGACAAAACATTTTCCCAATATCTCATTTAATATTTTATAGCCATATTAGACAATAGGAGTTAAAGGTTCTTAAGCTTTAATATTAATAAGAATTATATGGGGATCTCCTGAGTGGCTCAGTTGGCTAAACGCCGGACTCTTGATTTCTGCTCAGGTCATGATCTTGGGTTCATAAGTTCAAGCTCCACATTAGGCTCTGTGCTGACAGGGTGGATCCTTCCCCAATATACATATTTTAAGTTCATTTATTTATTTTGAGAGGGAGAAGAGCACAGCGGGGAAGAGGAAGAAAGAGAGGGAGATATATATAGATATATAGATATATAGAGATATAGAGATATAGATAGAGAGAGATAGAGATAGAGATAGAGATAGAGATAGAGATAGAGATAGATATGGGATTGGGCACCTGTGTGGCTCAGTCAGTTAAGCATATGACTCTTGGTTTCAGCTCAGGTCATGATTTCAGGGTTCGTGAGATTGAGCCCCCTGTTGGGCTCTGAGCTGCCGGGGGGAGCCTGCTTGGAATTCTCTCTCTCCCTCTCTCTGTGCCTCTCCTCTGCTCACAGTTGTGCTCTCATTCTCTCTCTCAAAATATATGAATAACCTTAAAGATAAATAAATAAATAAATAAATAAATAAATAAGAATTATATGGGACACGTTCTTTTATATTCAGATTTCAAATCTCCACCCATTCTAAAGTATTAGATTCAATATGATTGTCTCAGAACTAGGAATTTGCCTTTTGATCAATATTCCATGTAGTTTTCATGAATAACTCAAGTTAACATCACTTAAGAAGCCATTGAGTTAGATGTCATTATTCTTTTTTTATTATTATTTTAGAAAGAGAGAGAGAGGAGAAGAGAGGGGTAGTGGGAGAGACAGAGAAAGAGAGAGGGAGAGAATCTTAAGCAGCCTCCATGCTCAGTGGGGAGCCCAATTCAGGGCTCAATCCCACGACCCTGAGATCATGACCTGAACTGAAATCAAGAATCAGATGCTCAGCTTATTGAGCCAACCAGGACCCCCTTTGAGTCATTATTTTGATTTCGCCGTGCTCAGTCAAGTTTCACCTAATGAATGAAACCTGTATCTTTCTGCTCAAAAGACCTTAGGCATTTATATCACCCATACATAGAGCTGTTCTTTCAGTATTTTGTCAAAGTGGACTATATAAACGTTTTTTTTTTATTTCAATGACTAAATTCATGGATTCTTCTTAGAGAGGACAGTAATTATATAAGTTATGATGCTTAAAGAGTATATATGTTTTATAATAATTTATAATAGAGCCAGGATATTACATCAGTAGTTAATGTCTGAATATTATGAAAACAGAAATAAAGGATTATGTGTTCTACTTTTTGGGGGGTGGGAGTTGGTTCATTTGGATACACCTACAGACAACTGAGTCACTTTGCTAACAAGTCTCTGTTAACAGGAGCATTTCTCCTGCTTGAGTTCCTGACCCCCTGCAGAAGTTTCTTTCACTTCATTAGATACTATGACTAATGTTGATGACTGGATTTCTGGCATATTTGGTGGCCTGGATGCACTTCTAAAGATATATACCAAAATCAGATAACCTGACCTTGTATGCTTTTAAAAATACAAACATAATAAATTTCTTGGAACTACAATTTATCTGGACAAGAAAATAAATACATGGTAGATAAATTCACATCCCATGAGACCAAGAGGCAAGAAAATGTTCCATAAACTTTCTTTTTCTCTCTCTGCCCTCCGGTTCAAAGTGGATGAACACTTCAAGGATATGGACACACGACGACCACAAATTCGTCTCCTGAGTCTCTAGCATTTTCTAAGGATCTGATAACTCAAAACCAACAGACACTGCCCACATTCGTCTATTATTATTAATCTCTGTTGAAGAGTACACATAATATTAATTCTTTCTTTATTGAAATGCAACTAGAAACATAAGATATGTAAAGTAATATTAAGTAAAAAAAACACCTTAGAAGATAAAAGATCACTGATTATATGTCTAATGCTGTCTTCTGATCTCTAAAATTCAATAAAATGGCTGAAAAATACTTATTCGTTCATTTAATAAACATAATATATACTGTATATGTATATTTTAAACACAGGTTGAATAGGCAATATAATAGATGAATTTTTAGATTACATTTATTACAACCATTTCTTTTTTAATTAAACCCAAAGTTTGAATGCGGTCATCCCAAATATAAAAGAGTATGTAGATGTACAAAGTCAAATGTTTTTACTAGCCTCAGTGATCTAAAACAACTCCCTCTGGACGACACTACTGTGTTTTTTTGTACATTACAGATATGTTTGCCTCTGGAAGAGGTAATTTCAGAAGTGACACTGGAGTGTTATAACTTTTCAAGTTTCTCCTTGTGTTTTGCTTTAGAGAAAAGGATATAAAACTCAGTGCTATCCATCAGGTTTCAAATTTGCCCACCCCCCCCACCCCATGAGTGATTAGTCATGAATGGACATGCCCCCAGAGATACAATGCTTTTCCTAAGTGCACAGGAAACCCTGGGATTTCCCAGTGTGTTCACAGAATAGAAAGTAACACCACCGAATCCCCTTCAGTCCAAAAGTACATGGCACGGAAGTAACTGACCATTTCTCTCACTTATAAGTTCTGTGGTCTTGGGGATCTGATCTTCGTTCTTTTCATCAATCGAATAGGCATAGCTAAGTTGCCCAACTCAGCAAGTTTATATGAAAAGCAAATATGAAAATGTATAAGGATCACACCAGTTTTTAAACAATTCCTTTATTATCAAATACATATCTTCACCGCATATCTCTTATGTCTATATCTGTGCAAATATTACGGAGAGAGAAACTTCAAAAGTACTCTTTATACATAAACTTAGAGTTTGTGACTGTGGTCAAAAGAGCTCATTTTCTGTACTCTGGCTACATCCGTTTCAAAAGAACACATATCTGTACCATGAACCAAAGGAAGGTCTCACTGCCTCAAAGAGACAACACAGCTCAGCACCGTCTTACCAGCTGCATGGCAGCAAGAGGTCAGGAGAGCCTGGCAGTCGCTACTCGATTGCCAGGACCAGATCAGTGCAGTATCCTGGGGACAGAGGAGTCGTGGACGAGAGAGAAAATCACATGCCTTAAATATTTTGTTTTCCTTGTTTTCCTTTACATTTTTCTTCTGCCTCCTGGAATACTCTTGGGAAATATTTGCATCCTTTTTTGGAGACTATCCAAGTGAGAGCAGTTACAGAAAGTGTCTTCTGTTCAACATCAGCAATATAATATACACTTAAGCTACAATCAGCTAAAAGCCAGACAGAACAAACACTTCATTTCATTTCTCATCATAGAGATAATAGTTTATAAATTGTTTTGTGTTTCTGAACTAGGGGTAAGAAACTTGAGAAACTTTTGCCAGTTTCTTTTATGGCACATAGAGTGCGCTAAGCAATGTCTTGACCCTATTGCTGACAAAGACACACACACACACACACACACACACACACACAAAACAATAAGAATGGATTCTGCTACTTAATTATCTGGGAAACCGACTACCCTAGGTTAGTTAGTTGCTGTTTTTTAGTTATGCACATATACATACATAGTCAAGCATCTTAAATAGATGCATAGGACTGCATATTTTAAAATATATTTGGGGGGCGCCTGGATGCCTCAGTGAGTCAAGCATCCAACTTCAGCTTGGGTCATGATCTCACGGTTTGTGACTTTGAGCCCCGTATCGGGCTCTGTGCTGACAGCTAGAGCCTAGAGCCTGCTTCAGATTCTGTCTCCCTCTCTGCCCCTGCCCTGCTCTCTCTCTCTCAAAAGTAAATAAGTGGGTGATGGGCATTGAGGAGGGCACCTTGTTTGACAATAAATTTCATATTATTTTTTAAGTAAATAAACATAAAAATATTAAAATATATTTGGAGTTAAATAATTTCCATGAACTTATATTTTACTTCCAGCATTCTATTCTTGTTCTATCAAGATAACATAGAATTTCAAAATTACACAATTGACGTAACAAATTAATTTATTTTAAATGATACTAAGCATTACTTTATATATTTTGGCTTCTAATATAACAAATTTAACCTACTTTTTAATGAAGTTAAATATTACAGTCAAATTCCAGTACATGTACTAATAATCTACAAAGGAGACAAAAGTATATAAAATTTTAGAAGTAAACATGAAGTAAAATTGGTCTCGGTGTGGCCAAGGGGAAGCTGATGACTTGGAAAAATATTGCTTAAGAAGTAATTGCTGACAAAATTGTGCCCCAGCAAAATCACCATGATTCTCATAATAGACATAAATCACCACCATATTATCCCATTTCTAACCAAAAACTACTTCTCGGCCTACCAGAGAAATTTATTTCAGTGTAATTTCACTTTGTATTTTATAAAAGATATCAATACATAAGAATCATTTACATTAATATATTTTAACATTACATCTCTGGAATATTGCATTTTGATAATTACCATTATTTTTTAACATTCTGGAGCTAATGTTTAAATCTTAAAATCTTATAAATGGTAGTATAAAATCTATGATTTTTGTACAAAATTTCGATAGCACAGTGGGTAGCTTTTAAAGTGCGGTGAGGAAAGCTGAGCTTTGCTTTTTGAATGCATATTTTATAACATGGTGGTATAGAAGTCATGAAGAGGAAAACCGTAAGTCTTATTGCATTTCTTGGCTCTCTTACTTGGAGCTGTTTGATATTTTCTGGCCAATCAAATGTGAAAGGATGTCACAAGGGAGATGGTCAAGATGGTTCACTATCTGACCCACCTTCCCTCTTGTCCCTTCCCGACACTGGCGAGTTTGGGGCCAGTTGTTGAGAGCGATTGTGTCAGGATGGAAGGAGCCTTGAATCATGGGGTAAAGTTGCCCAGAAGAGATATCGGACAAAGAATATTTGCATTGGGCAGTAAATCATTTCAATTTAAACTCACCCTGTAGGAACTAGATTAAAAAAAATAAATAAAAAATTTAAAAAAAGGAGGGAACCAAAACATGAGACTCTTAAAAACTGAGAACAAACTGAGGGTTGATGGGGGGTGGGAGGGAGGGAAAGTGGGTGATGGGCATGGAGGAGGGCACCTGTGGGGATGAGCACTGGGTGTTGTATGGAAACCAATTTGACAATAAATTTCATATTAAAAAAAAAAAAGGGAGAGAGAGACTAAAGCTAAGAATAATAAAGGAAGAAATCAGGTATTGAGAATGTCTTGACTGGGGAGCCATTTCATGAAACATTGGAAGGAACGTTCCCAAAAGTGAACGTGTGTTTCAATGTTGCTAAAAGTAAGAGGACTGGGATCACACAGAAGGTACTCATTGACTGAGAGATGTATGGAAACCTTAGATAATGGTGATTAAAGAATGGAGGTCACAGTGTAAAAATTAAAGTCTGAAAGGAATTTTCTGAAGGAAAAGGGCCATGGCGTCAACTTGCTCTTTGCATAAACTTCTTGTTCTTAAACAGAATTTACAATATAAAGACATGTTCCTTTCTTATGACAAGAGCAGAGAAATAGTGAATATAGCCACGCGGTTTTCTTTAATACCAAACCTTTACATAGATAACAACAGAGAGCAAGCCACCAGATCTCCTCTCACCATTTAAGTTTGATTCATCAACCTGAGTCTGTACGATAGTTTAACAGGAACTTGCCATATGTTAATACATATTCAATGCCATCTAAAAATACACCATATGAAAATGTACAAATAATACGTATCTCATTATCTTAAATAATTATTTTTATTTAAAGGCTATTCTTCTGTGTTCAGTGAAAGTTACGACATCCAAATATTCTTAATATTAAAGCAATTGGAAATATCTATCTGTTGATCGGCTTTGTTATGATAAGAGCACAAAATGACAGTACAGCAGCCTTCTAGTGACATCTACTGAACAACCAAAGTCTTCTTTCAGCAATAAATATAAAAGGAGAAAGTATCTGAAAAACAGAAAGAAAAAAAAAATTTCCCGAGTCTCCGTACAGAATTAAATTTGAGATTTAAAATCAGAAAATTAGGTATCACTTAGTTAAACGTGGCAGAATAACTGGCTGAACAAGACAAATTACTGTGTCGACACATCACAAAATATTAATTACTATCAACGCGGGCTGTCAATGTTACTATCTCTTGGTCTCCACTTTTACAAAACTTTAACTTAAGGGAATATAGCTTTAAGAATAAAAAAAAAGTGTTTTTCTTATGAAAGGAGGTGCTGACAGTGAGACTGAGTACATAATAGACTCAAGAAAGTTGGAGAAAAAAATGAGACCTAAAAGTCATATTTATGAGAGCAAGCAAGTTTAGAAGAATTCTGATGGGGAAAAATGAAAAACGGTAGCAGTGAAAACAAGTTTAGAAAGAAATTACAAAAAAACATTTGAAAAAAATTCTAAAAACTACAAGGTATTCATAAAATATATATATTAGCTAAATGAACACATAATAAATATATGGCATGGGTCAATGATAAGTCGAAAAGTACAAAATGTTTTTAATGCTAGCAAAATGTACAGATTAATACAAACTTTTTTTGTTTATTTATTTATTTTGAGAGAGACAGAGACAGCACAAGTGAGAGAAGGGCAGAGAGAGAGAGAGAGAGAGAGAAAGAGAGAGAATTCCAAGAAGGCTTTGCACTGTCAGCACAAAGCCCAAGGCAGGGCTTGAACTCACAAAACTGTGAGGTCTTGACCTAAGCCAAAATCAAGAGTCAGATGCTTAACCCCGACTGAGCCACCCAGGTCCCCCAGATTAATAAAAACTTTTAAATATTGTATTTGGGTCTCCTGGGTGGCTCACTCGATTGAGTGTCTGACTCTTGATGACTCTTGATTTTGGCTCAGGTCATGATCCCAGGATCATAGGATCGAGCCCTGCATCGGGCTCTGCACTGATCCTGGAGTCTGCTTGGGAAACTCCCTCTCTGCCTTTCTTCCCTGCTCTCTCTCTTTCTCAAAAATGAAAAGAAAGAGAAAGAAAGAAAGAAAGAAAGAAAGAAAGAAAGAAAGAAAGAAAGAAAGAAAAGGAGGAAGGAAGACACTTGTAACATTTGGCATGTGTCAAAAATAGAGCTGTTATAATTCATCACTTAAAATAGTGTGTCATGACCTTGGGACAATCATTTATATTCTTTAACTGGAAAATAAAGTTGTCAAGTATTTTTAAAAATCTTTTTAATGCTTAACTCACCGTTTTCTTTTTATAATATTATCTTAAATATTTAAAGCTATTCTAGAACATTCCGTTAGTATGGGTTTGATATTAGGTTTTGGCGCATGTTTGTGATTTTAAACTATGGAAGCAATTATATAAGAATCCAGCCAAATTATGTATCTAATATTTTATTGCTCTTATCAATAAAGAAGAGGTGATTTTATGAAAAGCTGTGTATCTATAATATCATGATCTTAGTAACACGGAAATTTTCTTTTAATTTGTTTGAAGGTAAATAGAAAACTCATTGATCTTTACATCGTGTTCTTAACCAATATACAAACATCAATGCAGTTTCTGGCTCTGATGCTCAGGGACGCTGTTACAGTTGCACATGTATTGATAACATTTGAATATGCTAGTACATTCTGTGACAAAGTAAAAGCAAAATAATTAAGTGGAAAATTGGATCATAACTCAAGAGGCATAGCTTCCACTGCAGTATAAGGAAGAAAGAACCAATGATGTAGATATAAATATATTTGTAGATTCAGAAGTGGGCAGGAAATTGTTGATTCAACAGATCTCAGTTGCTCAAACTTTTGAATATTCAAAGCAGAACTAGACTTTGACCAACCCCCAAGAGGTAACCTATGAGCCCTTGGATTTTTCTGTTTAATAAGAATATTTCTATATGCTTAGAGGGTTTGAGATAAGCTGTATCTGTCTGACCAAACAAGTTGATCCTGTTGATGTAATTTCTGATAAAAGTGCTATTCTGTTCAAGTTTTGGGATCCTGGGAGAGAGGAAACGAGGCCGGAATCTGAGTGACTGAGGTCAGTCACACAGGCCAAGGCCCCAGCAGCAATGCATAGATCATGATTTTCACCGTGTATTGACCAATCTTCTCTAAGCCTGTAGACCACATTTGGAACCATTTTGTATTGATTTTGAGTTTTGTCACTACCTAGAAGATCAAATCTTCTACCATTGCATATTTTATTAACCCAAACTTATTAAATAATATGACTACCTTTCTATAAATCATCTTTATCTCTCTAAAAGAGAGACTGTATTAATCCAAATCAACTCCAGATGAACACAGTATATTTGGATTTTCCCATCCCATTGCTTCTTCCTTTCCCTCAGAGATCAGAGTCAATGTCTTTTCTTTTTTTTTTTTTTTTAATTTTTTTAATGTTTATTCATCTTAGAGAGACAGAGCATGAACAGGGGAGAAGCAAAGAGAGAGAGAGGGAGACACAGAATCTGAAGCGTGCTCCAGGCTCTGAGCTGTCAGCACAGAGCCCGACACGGGGCTCAAACTCACAAACCGCGACATCATGACCTGAGCTGAAGTCGGCCACCCAACCAACCAAGCCACCCAGGCGCCCCAGTCAGAGTCCATTTCTGAGAGTCTATACAATGTCATAGCGTGAGTTGAGAAACTGAGGTTGTAACAAGGCTTCTGGAGGTAGCAGTGATCCTCTATCCTAAGTGGCCATGTCATCAGTAATATTTGTTTCTATATCTAAAGTCTCTATGCCAGATACCGTTCTGCACATTTTATTATGTATCAATTTATCTAATTTTCCTTAGATTTCAGACCAAAGGAATCTGAGGTACAAAAGATTAAGTTACTTGCCTAACATGCTACAGCTAGAATGGGCTCCCAATACTGAACTCAGTCACTACAATTTACTGCCTCTATAGTTTCCCAAGGTAAACAGCCCCATTAGTCCTTGGAGGTCGACGTATATTTATTCATGCTGGCACCACAGAAGCCACTCTGCCCATCCCACCCCTACCTGTCTCTAGTTCCATTATCTTGTAACTGCTGCTGTCTATTGGGAAGATCACAAGAGTCCTTTAGGTCATCAGTCTCTCAATGTCATGTGTGTGTGTGTGTGTGTGTGTGTGTGTGTGCATTCTGTCAAATGTCAAATGTCATTTGTATGGAATGTAGCCCCCCAAACCAGGTATCCATATACCTCTGTCTATGCTCCATTTCCATGCCATGGTCAAACAAGAAACATTCCATGGGAATTGCCTCCTAGGGCAAGACAGGAAGTAGAACACAGACCTCCTATCATTTCACGTCTCCAAACTATGTGAAGCTTCCATTTTCCCTACCTGTTGGATCTAGCATCAGGTGTGAACGCAGGCACAAAGACCCTTTTCAAAGAACCACTGATCTCCCCACTTTTCTGTGGATTTTCTTCCCAGCTATGTTGAAGGTGGGGCATAGAAGAGAGGGATGATGGCTATGCTTTAACATGTATTCCTTCTAGATCTGTTTTACAAGTGAGCTAAATTTTATTAAAGTTTAAAATCCAATGGTTTTATGTTTTTGCTCTCTAGTCGACTTGACAGTTTCCCATGGAGAGGTGGGTTGTAAGAGAGTTAAAGATTCGCAGGGGTTGAGAGAACAACAACAAATAATTCATAATGTCCTATCACTGTAGCAAGGGTAAAAATAACAAAAGATTATCTCCGGTACCCAGAGAATTCAGGGACCTCGGGTCCAAATCCTTACCTTCTAATTAGTTGTGATTTCTAGAATATCTTGTAGGTATATTCTAAAAGTACCCATATACTGCCCTCCCCATCTGATATTGACATGCATTTTGTTTTCACTGCAGTTGTTGTCTCTGAAATATCACATATGAGGTTTCCCTCTGGAGCTATTATTCTCTAATATATTACAGAATCACATGATTAATTGGAAAAATGCTTTCTACTCCAACTTATGTTACCTTCTCTCCTCAAAACTTGTGCTTCCTCTTATTATTTATTTCTTGTTTGTTCATTTGTTTGTTTTAAGTAGGCTTCATGCCCAGCATGGAGGCCAATGCAGGGCTTGAGATCACAACTCTGAGATCAAGACCTGAGCTGACAACATCGCTCCTCATCAGGGAAATACAAATCAAAACCACACTCAGATATCACCTCACGCCAGTCAGAGTGGCCAAAATGAACAAATCAGGAGACTATAGATGCTGGAGAGGATGTGGAGAAACGGGAACCCTCTTGCACTGTTGGTGGGAATGCAAATTGGTGCAGCCACTCTGGAAAAGTGTGGAGGTTCCTCAAAAAATTAAAAATAGACTTACCCTATGACCCAGCAATAGCACTGCTAGGAATTTACCCAAAGGATACAGGAGTGCTGATGCATAGGGGCACTTGTACCCCAATGTTAATAGCAGCACTCTCAACAATAGCCAAATTATGGAAAGAGCCTAAGTGTCCATCAACTGATGAATGGATAAAGAAATTGTGGTTGATATACACAACGGAGTACTACGTGGCAATGAGAAAGAATGAAATATGGCCCTTTGTAGCAACGTGAATGGAACTGGAGAGTGTGATGCTAAGTGAAATAAGCCATACAGAGAAAGACAGATACCGTATGTTTTCACTCTTATCTGGATCCTGAGAAACTTAACAGAAACCCATGGGGGAGGGGAAGGAAAAAAAAAAAGAGGTTAGAGTGGGAGAGAGCCAAAGCATAAGAAACTCTTAAAAACTGAGAACAAACTGAGGGTTGATGGCGGGGTGGGAGGGAGGGAAGGGTAGGTGATGGGCATTGAAGAGGGCATCTTTTGGGATGAGCACTGGGTGTTGTATGGAAACCAATTTGACAATAAATTTCATATATTAAAAAAAAAGACCTGAGCTGAGATCAATAGTCAAATACTTAACTGACTGAGCCACCCAGGCACGCCTTGTGCTCTACTTTTTAATTTTTTTAAATGTTTATTTACCTTTGAAGGAGAGAGAGAGAGAGACAGAGCAGAGGAGGGGTGGTGAGGGAGACACAGAATCCAAAGCAGGCTCCAAGCTCTGAGCTGTCAGCACAGAGCCCAACACAGGGCTGGAACTCATGATCCCTGAGATCATGACTGAGCTGAGTGGGCCACTTAACTGACTGAGCCACCCAGGCGTCCCTGCTCTATATTTAAAGTTTTGTTTTAAGTTGTTTTTTTTATATGTCTCATTCTTTACTATAACCTCCAATATGTAAGAACCTTCCATGAGTCTAGGAAAACTGGACTCCAATTTGGAGTATGTATGTGAGTGGCACATACCAAGGTCTACTCAAATTATCCATTGTTCTTGGGCCACATTTGTCTCCGTTGACTTTTTCCTTTTAGAGGTGAATTTCATCATGTCAGATACTAGACCTATTTACTTGCTGGCTGTTAGAAAGATAAACTAAGGCATATTAAAACTTTTAAGTGTTTATTTGAGCAAAAAGTTATTCCAACCAGGCAATGCCGAGCCCGACGTGGTTAGGAGAGCTCCACTGAGGTGAGTCAGGGAAAAGATACATAAAGAAGGTATGGAAGCAAAAAAAAAAAGGAAATTATTAGCTTGGGTTCAACTTAAAGCCCAGTTGGCTGTTTGTGATTGGTTGCCCCAACCATTTTGATTTCATAACCCTGATGCTTCTACAGACTTAGATTACGGTTTGCTTATGTAGGGAGCCATGGCATTACAGCCACCTGAGGCTAGTGGCCTCCTTCTCACTCATGGATGTGACATTTAAATTCTGTGGTGGCGAAATAGCCTCGATACACCCATACTTCTATCCCCCACCAAAGAAGAATAGTTTATACTTACATAACACAGATTAATACATTTAATAGGCTCTCAACTAATCTTTGGACTACAAAATCAGATATGGCTACGGAGATAGACCCAAACTGAATGACCCCAACCCACATCTGTGTTTTCTCTTCTGGAGCCCTGAGTACACAGACCAGGCAAGCAATATTCCTCTTAACCTTGGAGGGATATGACCAAAATGCTATGGCGGGGGGGTCAAGTGGAAATGGGAAGAGGGGCAAAAGTTACTCAGCAGCATCATAGCACATTTTTTTTCTCCCATGAAGAGAAACGGTTGGGTGTTTTTGACAAACAGACAGAACCAACTTACATCTCCCAACATACATGTCGTTTTAGTAGTATTCTTCGTACCAACGAAATCAAAATTGCAGACTCCTCTAGGAAGCGCTGACACGAGAGACAGGCACAATTTTCTTCTCCTGGATCTATAGCTGTTTGTTTCTGAATAGAAGACATTCTCCCTCGCTGTTAGTAAGGCCTACGTAGACAGTTGACAAATACCCAGGGCTGGAGGAAGCCACCAAGGGCAAGGATCTTTTTTTTTTTTTCTTTTTTAAACAGGGTTTTGTGAGGATTTCGCAGCATTGTTCATCAAGGGGAAGATGTAAATAATCTTGAGCTTTCTTTTGAAATGATAAGCAATTCAGAATTTTTTCTTTATGGTTTTGCATTTTACAGAATGGATGTGTGAGCTTCAAATAACCAAAGCAGGGCAGAAAGGAGGAACAAGCCAGGCTTTTGGATTTCAAATCCTGCCTTTCTAGCCTTGAAAATATCCAGCGTAAGGAAGAGCTGTGTTTCTCGTGGACTGGAGCCAGCACGGGGCATGATTTCCTTTAGTAGTCCAGGGTCAGGTGGCTCCCGTTTTCACCGGCTGAATTCAGATGAGGCAGTTGGTCTGCCTTGAGCTTTGTTTCTAAGCGCTGAGTGACTTCATGTGCTTATCCTTTCTTTTCTGCCTGTCTGGTTTCCATGGAAATGCAGGCCTCTGGAAAAAGCCAAGCCTCGCACCTCATGCACAGGCAGTGTGTGTTATTTTTGGAGTCAACTGAGCAGTGAACGCATCCCAAAATGTCAGTGTGAGCAGGTCCTAGCAAGGGCAGGCAGAAATGCGGAGTGAAGGGACAATAGCCGATTGTCTTATTCTAGAAGGAACGTCACATCCAGAGGGGTTACACGTTATCTTTTATGCTACAAGAGATGCAAAATTGATCTGTGCAAACATTAATCTAAATGGAGGGAGGACACAAGGTGGAGAAAAAATTCACACAGATTTTGGTAGCTTTCCTACATGTTTATTTAGTGTGCGCTCAGGAACTATAGAGACGTACCTTTTACTCAAGTCAGAGTGTAAATGAAATTATTATAAATGTTAGATCTATCAGCTTTTCCACCAGAATATATAACTTCACAAAGAATTTTTTCCTAGTGAAGTTAAGACCTATTTCTCCTGTCACACACAACTACTTTCAAAATAAAATAAAACCTGATAACAATTGAAGAAAAAAAAAAGAGAAAGAAAAGATTCTTGGAAAAAAGTATCGACTGTGAGAAAATAATTTTTCATTTCTTTGGATTATATGCTGATTCTCGATGAACTTACTTTACTGCCTATTTCTCAGTTTTCATTCTTTTCTTAAGCTATTTATTTATTCATTATTATTTTAAGGTTTATTTATTATTGAGAGAGGGGAGGGGCAGAGAGAGAAAGAGAGAGAGATTCCCAAGCAAGCTCTGCAATGTCAGTGCAGAGCCCTACATGGGGCTCAAGCTTATGAAAGGAGAGACCAAGGCCTGAGCCTAAATCGAGAGTCAGACACTTAACCTGCTGAGCCACCTAGGCACCCCAAGCTTTCATTCTTGATGTTACAGTTTATGGTATAACCGATTTAGTCCTAACACTAACAGAATTTATTACACGTCATGTAAAGTCATGGGCTTTAAGAGACATTTGGATATAAAATGTTAATCATAAAATGACTTCTAATTGCACAGTCACATTCATCCTCTCTTTATGCAACTCCAAATTCAAATAGTTGTGCAATTTTTTTTAAGTTTTTGCTCCTTTCAATTTGCTCGTTATCAAACTTATTTAACATAAACTTAAGAAACAATAAACAGCATACAAAGTGCCGTGGGATAAATAAATAGTGTATATTGGAGAAATTTTTTACTCTACTAAAGCCGTGCCCTGTAAGAGGTTATGTCCATGAAGGAGAGTGGAAAGCAAAAAGGTGAAGAAGAGAAAAACACCTAATTTGGCCCAAACGCACACGACAAAAATGTATATGCATATGATTACTTTAAAAACTTACTTTTGTATTTTGAGGGGAAGAGAAGGCAAAAATTGCAAATGAAATAGGGAAGAAACAAAATAGCTTAGGTCTCATGAGAAAGGAAAAAAGACAACTTTTATTATGAACTAGAGGTCAACGTTAAGTTTCCCCATAATGGCAAAATGAGAAAATAAAATCGAGACAACAAACCAATTTTAATACTTTGTTGTTTTAATAAGGGGATGAAGGGAATATGTTGCTGGAGAACAAAAGGTAAACCACAATTAGAATCATATACAATGAGTTTGACAAGTTGAAAGCTTCAGTGAACATATTTTTTTCTTCCCCCAACTTTATTGAGATATCACTAACATATAACATTATATAAGTTCCAATGAGCATGCTTTAATGAAAGGTATAGATGGACAGTAATGAATTTCAACTAAGAATAGCTTTTTTAGATTAGTTTCAAATACTTTAACCTTAACAAGAAAAGTGCATGCTTTTGACCCCATACATCAGTCAAAGAGTATGCTTGTTTCTTTAAAATGTAAAGTTTCATCTCAAGTATCGAGACCTAGAAACAATTGTTATTGCCCATTCATTAATCATGGCTATCGCAATTCTGCATTACAGAGGTTATATGAGACTGAGGACAAGTAACGCATTCTAAATTCCACTGGTGATTCAAATTCCATCTCAGAAACACGGAAACATAGATGTGGCAAAATTATACAACCATAATTTTAGATTATTTTGATGTCTTGATATCTATCTTTCGAGTCCGATGGTCGGATTTAGTCATATGCAAATAACAGGAAACCATTGCACTGAAAAAGTATTGCTGTATTCAACCCTCAGGTAACCAAGTCCACGACTCCTGTGAGTGGTTACCTATTTCCATCCCTTCCTTGTGAAAAATGTTTATCTGTATTCCCATTATACTTTCCTCTACTTCACTAGTCACAATGTATCCTTGTCCATGCATCACTATAAATGACAACTTCCAACTAAGACAGAAAGAAATGAGTCTCTTAGAAATCGTAAATCATTCCTTTAGATGTAAATCTTTCTGGTTGGTACCATTATCCAGTTTAAGATTTTCCAGTGTGGGCTACTGAATAGAAAGATCCTGGGGCACCTGGGTGGCTCAGTGAGTCGAGGGTCCAACTCCAGCTGAGGTCATGATCTCACAGTCAGTTCCATCGGCGCTGGCAGCATGGAGCCTGCTCGGGATTCTTGCTCTCCCCTCTCTCTCTGCCCCTCCCCTGCTTGTGCTTTCGTTCTCTGTCTCTCAAAATAAATAAACTTAAAAACAATAACAATAAAAAAAAAAGAGAGAAGCTGAAAATATGCTGCCGCCAATGGCATTCTCGCATACCTTCAACATTCACCTTATCTCACAGGATATTAATGCACTTTGGTCTTATCCTTAGTGAACTTGTGTTGCTTTCTAGTGATCATTCCCTCTCTTTGGGTGTTCCGATACCACAGAAAAATTTGTTGATTAATCTGTTTAGAAATTGTGCCTGAGAATGACTGTCATTTTTGCAGCTTGCTAACATCTCTTTCGAACCGCACAGATCAAATATGACCGATCCCGTTTAAGTAATCACAGCGCCATACTGTAGGAAAGAGCACTGGACGGGACGATGGGCTCTAAGGGGCAAGTCTGGAATCCAAATCCGGAAAGTAAATGCAAAGATGTTATGTCGATCAACTGACTACCTAATTACCAACAATATCCTGGAGTTAGCCCAAGGAATGCATTACAGACTGTTTCATGAATTCTTGAAGGCACCTGGCTTGTGTGCAACTAGAGACTTGCAGACACTCTATTATCTTGACATTGTCAGGAAGACAGGCCAAGGACACATCACGGACTCTACATTTATATAAATGAGATCACCGGCATATCTCAACACTTGAGATCTCCAACCATTATATAACTTCTTTGTGTACCGAGAGCACTTCTAAAATTTTTGAAAGCTGAAACACAGAGGATTTTTATGGCAGTGCAACTACTCTGTCTGATATCATAAAGGTAGATTCATGCTATTATATATTTGTCAAAACCCTTAGAATGTACAACACCAGGAGTGAACCCTAATATACACCATAGACTTTGGGTGATAATGACATGTCGGTGTAGGTTCATGGATTGTTACAAATGTACCACTCTGGGGGGGGTATGTTGATAATGCGAATGATGATACTCATGTGTCGGGATAGGGGGTGTATGGGAAATCCCTATACTTTCTGTTCAATTTTTCTGTGAACCAAAAACTGCTCTAAAAAAATAAAGTTTAGTTTAAAAAAAAATTCTGTCATTTATAAAATGCATGTCTTTCTTGTGCATAGTGTGAACCTAGGAACAGGCACAATGTTTTATTCATTTCTTTGACCACACCTATCATGTCTGCATCGGGCATCACTTAGGTTCTTAGTAATTGTTGTTTGAATGATAACCCCTCCAGGCCAGTTTTATGACTTATAATCTAATTATTGTTTATAATACTCATAGTCAAAACACTATTATGCTTAGTCAGGCTGTGGCTACACGAGATATTGTATTAATCTGATTGATTCTTGGTCCTCCAATTGTTTCATTAGGAATTCCAAGATGTTTTTTACACTAATTTATCAGGAGACATTATGTCTATATACTCCCATAAAAGCAGTCCAGAGATAGGCAGCTTAAGAAAGATAGATTAAATACATTGTATTCATCAGAGACTCTGGAACCTGAGTTTCTGTTCACAGTCGGTATTTGACCTTTATTCTCAAGGTCAACTCATATTTCAAAATGGTGTGATTCCTGCCATGACGTTCATTTTTCAGGCCAAAAGAAGAAATTTCAGAAACCTCTTCCTAAAGAAATGAGTTCACTTAATTGCATTTCCAGAAGCTTCAAAGAAATCATCTGCTTAGATTTCATTGACGAGGATTTGGTGACATGGCCACATTGAGTGGCAAGGAAGAGGAAAAATGTAATCTTTTATTGTGAATGGCAATATGACTCCAAAAATCAGAGTTGTGCTACTAGGGAAGAAAATGAGACTTCATGTTGGGTTAACCACAGTAGACTGTACCTCACCAAACATGTCTGAGAAACTCCCATGCCTGCCTCCCCTGCCTCAACAAGCCACTCCACAAACATCCATACTTGCTTCTCCTCTTCTGGATTCCTCCTTGAAGTCTGGATGTTCTGGAAGCCCATCCCTGGCATCATGACGCCCCGCAGTGTGCCTTCAGAGTATGGACTTCAATGCCAACCACCAAAGGTGCTCTCTCTAGATATTCCTCAAAGCCACTCAATCTCAAGTTTCCACAACTCTTAACTCTAAATTGTATTGGCACAAGTAATCTCTGCCCTAACTTAATGCAGCTGCTTGTAATCTTGACATAAAGCCACACTTTCTACGCCCAACGTCTTGGAAGTTTCTTGTGAAACTCTCGGACCATGACTCCTTTTTTCTCTGCAAAGACTTCACAAGAGCTCAAGAACTGCCTGCTGTACTGAGTTCAGGCCCCTTTTCTACCCTCCTCTTCAGGTCTCCTTTGACCAAAACAGAGCACATCTCAAGCGTGCCAAATCTTGGAGACGGCCGTGGGTCTGACCCCACCAGGATATCTGGTGGGATATCCTACTGTGAACTTTTCCTGGTTATTTTCTCTGGAGTATAAACGAGCAGGTGATTCCTTCCAAGCTGAGTCTGTTTTTGTTGTCGGCAATGTTTTACAAAATATCTCTTCAGGTCGTAAAAGGAAACTCTATAAGTAAATATATTCTACTATTATTAAAAGTACAAACATCACATTTTGAGGAAATTGTCATATGATTGGATTTGATTTTAGAGGCATATAGAAACAAAGAGAGTGAATGCATTCTGTTTATAAACACAGGCGATTAGAGAAGTGAAAATAAACATGAGAATTTGAAAATATGTTCGTTTTCATATGTTTGAATGTATTTATCAAATTTAATCTCATAAGGCATTTCTTAGACCTATTAATGGGTCATGTATGCATGATAACAAGGGTAGAATAACCTGTTTATTAATTATTTTGGAGAAATAAACCAAATGACTTGCTTCCTTATAGCCACATTTCCAACACTAAACTTCTAACAGCAAAAGAATTTTGAAGAGGAATACAGTTGGCAAGACAAATATATCAGAAGCAAGATTGCATTTATACTGAGGGGAAGGCTCTCTGAAACCAGACTGCTGAGTTCAAATGGTAACTCGAATACTCATGTGCTCTGTGATTCTGAAAAGGGCAATTAATTTCTCTGTGCCTCACTTCCGGAATCTAGGAAGCAGCAATACTAATAATATACAACTTTTTAAGTTATTATACATAAATACCTTAAAACAGCATCTGGTATATATTTTGTTACGTAAGTGTGAGCTAATATTATGAACTTGGAAAAGATTTCAGAACACAATAAAAATTATTGCAAATTAGCCCTTAGCAGAACAACTGAGGCAAATTTTTAAAGTTTATTTATTTATTTATTTTTTTTTTTAGAGCGATAGCGTGAGTGTAAGCAGGGGTGGGTCAGAGAAAGAGAGGGTGAGAAAGAATCCCAAGCATGCTCCACGTCGTCATCGTGGAGCCCTAGGTGTGGGCTCGATTTCACGAACCACTTGATCATGACCTGAACCGAAACCAAGAGTTGAATGCTTCATGGACTAAACCACCTAGGCGCCCCAAGCCAACTTTTTGATTGCATAGAATGTATCAAATATGTCCCAGTTGGTATCTGCTTTCCCCAAAAGAGAAAATATTAATAAGTCCCTCCGCCATCAAATAAAAGCCTATGAAAGCATGAAGAAACTAACAAGCATCCATATCAAATATTTTCTCTGTGCCCAGTAATTAGGGCCACCATATGGCATAACTATGTGAGTCACAAAAATGTATTCCTATGTGAATTGAGTGCCAGGGCGTGCCATAAATACAGACTGCAGGGTAACGGGTATCCCTTGGAGTTGTGCAACACAGGAGTTATGGGTATTATGCCAGCAACATATATTATATTACAAGTTTACTAGTGAGAAAACATTCTCACTGAGGCTAAGTTAAATTGTTCAATTTGCTATCGTTGCTGAGAAGGACCGTCTCTTCAACACCGGCCTTAATAAGTCTCTGCTCAACCGATGGTGCCCTAATGATGTGCCAGAATGTAATAGCATATTAAATACCAGCACTTATAATTGCTGTTTTTATATTCAGAGTTCATGGCCAGGCCAGATTAGGTCTCATGAACTTCCGGGAGTGTCCAAGAGAAGAAAATAGGTCAACTATCCTTGTTGATAAGGAAAAGTTCATTCAGGAGCAAGGGAGACCTACTGAAAGAGGAAAAAAGTAATTAACTGTGAGTAATCCCAGAACCAAAGCTACTTATCTCAGGTCCCGGGCATCAGAAACACTGCAGGATCTCAGGGGAAGGATGATTCCTTACGTCTGAATGAGGTGAGGAAATGGAGAGGCAGCCTAAGACTCCGGGTCCTTTCCTCCTACTGTCATTCTTATGTCTATACCCTTTGTGAGTGTCCCTTTATTCTCTCAAAGTCTGAATCCTTTCGTTTCTGATGCCCCCGATTGCCACTGTGTTTAATGAGCAAATCACATGGCTACTGAGTAGGAAGGCCCTAATAAATCATACTTTGTGCTAAATTCTCGGTGGAGAGAGAACAGAATCATTTTATCTTAATGTCGGTTTGCGTCAAAGAATGGTTAAGGAAATAGGTACAAATGTATGAATTTTCAGTCTTTTGTGTAAGTCATGGCAGGCTACATTATAAGAAGAGAATACTCCCCCACGTCTTAGTGGCTTTACCTCACAGAGTTTTGTTTTGGGCTGACTCAAAGTTCTCTTTCGTTCAGGCGATACCCCCATGGCCTTGGATTTCCCTGCCTCCACGAAAGGATCCAAGCAAACACATTGAAACTGTAGCTGGTGGAAGATGTGACACCCTCGGTCGATACAGCAGAGGAAACAGTAGCAGCATAGACCTCATGTTGAGCTTCAGGGTTTCAGACCTGAAATGTGACAAGCCTCCTGTCTAGAACCCATTGGTCATGTCTTGCTTAATCCTAAGGTACTGGGGACAGTAACCTCACTTGCTGCATTCTCAGAGCAAGAAACAGCAAGATACAAGTGAACGCCGCTGGTAACTAGCCACACCTTGTCATGATCAGGGACTGATCAGACATGTTTTTTAATGTTTGTTAATCTTAAGAGAGAGAGAGAGAGGAAAAGCATGCACACGCATGAGTGGGAGGGGGCACAGAGAGAGAGAGAGAGGGAGAGAGAGAATCCCAAGCAGGATCCACACTGTCAGTGCAGAGCCCGACCTGGGGCTTGAACCAACAAACTGAGAGATCATAACCTGAACCAAAATCAAGAGTCGAACGCCCAACCAGCTGAGTCACCCAGGCATCCCTGAAGTTGAACTTGAAGAGCATAACTTAGAAAAAGCCTGCTTTCAGAACAATTTCATCCTATAATGAAAAATTATTGTACTTCTACTAAGGAAGGACAAAAGCCTGAACATAGTTCGGTAAACTCATCTGTGTTTTGTCTGTTTGTTAATATTTATTTATTTTTGAGAGAGAGCATGTGTGTGAGTAGGGGAGGGGCAGAGAGACAGAGAGAGAGAGAATCCCACGCAGCTTCATTCTGTCAACACAGAGCCCAGTGCGGGTCTTGATCTCACCAACCATGAGATTATGACTTCAGCCGAAATCAAGAGTTCGAGGCTTTGACCGAGCCGCCCCAGAGCCCCTTTTTGTTTGTTTTAATTCAAGTACATTATATCTTTTTACCTATTGGTAAGTTACACTGGAACACTTTTTAAGATGTTCCTAATGCTTAATATGTTCCTAATTTTAAGTATGCTGTTATCTATTTTTCAGTATTAATATTTGCATCATGAGCCCCTATATATATATATATATATATATATATATGCATATCTGTAACCAGATCTCTATTTAGCAATTTCTTTCTCCTCTGTTTTATTGGCTGTCCACCAACTGTACCGATGCTTACCAAATAAAGCATAATCATCATGCTTAACCAAATAAAGCATGATCCTGTTGACTGCAATTAACTAAGCGTTACGCCGTGTTTTTAAAATATATATATTGTTGGGTTTAGAAGCATATTTGACGGAATTAAAAGCAGAAGCTTCTAGAAACGTTTTGAGCAATGTGACAAAATTAGCCCATTATTCTTATGCTTCCTCTTGGAAGAACTGGGAGGCAATAAAGACGGAACTAACGTTGAAGCTGAATCTCCCACGAGGTGCCCCTTCATTGTAGGAGAAAGATGCGAAACCCCAACCAGGGACTGAACCGGGGTGTGACTGAACAGCCATCCTGATGGAAAGCGGGTCATGGGCAGCCAGAATCTAGGTGAACAAAGTCACGTTCTGTAGCAGCGTCGGGCGTTTCAGAAGAGCCGAGTCTGGGCTCAAAGTTGCCGTCTGCTCCATGTGCCGTCTCAGGGATGAAGTGACGAAGAGGCGCTCTGCGAACTACGG
This sequence comes from Prionailurus bengalensis, assembly GCF_016509475.1. NCBI lineage: Eukaryota > Metazoa > Chordata > Mammalia > Carnivora > Felidae > Prionailurus > Prionailurus bengalensis. Next base: position 226,067,935 of record NC_057343.1, read on the forward strand.
TGTGTAATATCTGGCTTGTAATATGAAAGAAAAATGAAAACGGCGACACTACGGAGACAGCAAAAAGATCATCAGTCGCTAGGAGTGAGGATGAAGAAATGGATGAATCGGTAGAGCACGGAGATTTGGGGCCAGGGAATATTCTGTATGATCTCGTAATGGTGGATACGTGTTATTATACATCTGTCCAAACCCATAGAATGTACAGCACCAGGAGTGAACCTGATGTAAATTATGGACTTTGGGTGACAATGATGTGTTAATGTAGATCCATCCGTTACCGCAAATGTCCCACTCTTCCAGAGGACATGGACATTGGGGAGGGTGTTCATGGTGGGGTCCGGCCGGCCTATGCAAAGCCTAATCTAGGGAAAAATAAGATTAAACTCTTTCTTAATTGTAGGCTCTATAGTCAATTAGGAAATTTAGCCAAATATTTTAATTACTTTATAACCTAGAGCATGTAATAACGACAGGCACCACATATCTCTACATCCAGACATCATTTTTCTTTACCTTGTACGTCCATTCTAAGAATGTGAAATTGCTTAACTTATTAATATACTTGATTTTATTTTACACAGGCACACGATAAAACATACATCATAAAATATATTTGTGTGAAGACAGTACTTAAAAGTATAAAGACAGCATTTAAAAGTGTTTTCTTCTTTTTCTAAGCAGATGTTAATATCGATTTGCATAGAATTTAATATCAAATGAAGGAAGGGAATCTTCAGGTAAATTATATAAAACGTTCAAATGCCAAAAAATAACTAGCATGACTTATTTATTGAGAGATAGTTAAGACGATATTGTTTATAAGAGTAAATATCTTCCATGATGCTGGAAGATATAATATGTAATATTTTGGGAGTCATTCTGAAAACACTGTCCAGGAACAGAATTTTTTTAAATTGATCGAGTGGCCACAAGATGGCAGCATTACATAAAAAAATACAACTTGAAAAACTACACAAACTTTGTTGTGTCAGTAATGCTAATGTATCACACGCCTTCATTTTATGTGACCAAAAGAAAAAAAAAAAGAGCAAAAGAGATCAATTCTCCAGTACATACTTGATGGGAACAGATCAGGAGGGCCTAGACCATTGCACATGGCACATTTTGAAGTAAAAATACCGTATTTTTTAACTACAAATTCAGGAACATAGCCCCAGACAAAGGAACTTTTGCAAAGAGGCCGAAAGAGTTTCCCTTCCTTAAATAAATGAGACATGTCAAAATGAAAGTACAGTAGATTACACGTACTGACAGTATTCACATGCACCCACACACAAACATAACAGACAAGGAAATATACATGAAATCTGAGCATTTCTGCATTGCCATACTCAAAGGATAGCACTATTTATTGAAGCACTCAACTACTTGGAGATTTACACACGTATTTACTGGAATCCAGTAAATAATTTATATAATTTATATAATTATAAAATATTATATGACAAAATGTTAGAATAATATCAGTGCTGCATGAGTTCTGAATAGCTTTATAAATATAAAATATATTGCATTAAATATTTTAATCCCAAATTTTAGAAGAAAAATAATTTTTATTATGAAAATATCCTAATATAGTTTATCTATGAAGATAGAAACAATTTACTATGCAAAGAAATACTTGAAAATTTTTAAATGTCACTGATTCTAATTTGATTAAGTGTGAAATTGTGCATGCTTCTTCCTCTTCATAGTTCAGCAGTACAAGTCCAAACATCAGCCCATTTGAGCACTAGAGCTCATATATTCTTATAGCTGAGGATTTATCTGAGACACTTTGACTTCAATCCTTATGGTTCAGAGTCTCCTTAAATCCTCAAGTCTATTTTCCTAATTTTGTAATTAGGCTCTTGAATAGAAAAGAAAAAAATAAATAATTTGGGCTATATGATTAACATTTTGTGTGCGTTGAAATTAGTCAATGGTTACTAGATAGAACTATCTGCAATGTCTGAATTTGATTTTAATATGCATTGACCCTAGACTGCAAATTTAAAGCTTTAAATAAAACATGTATAATATTGCATTATAATAAGTCATTGATTTCTATTTTCCTTTTTAAGAAACACTTTAAAATGTGCCGAATACTGTCTTATAATGAGTTCACAATGTGGTCTTATAATAAATATCCAACTTGGTATCTCTTTGTCCAACGTTTTATATACAAGAAGAACTTTTAGGATGGTCAAGCTAATTGCTTTTGTGTTCTGTTCTGTTTCCATATTCTAATATGTTTTATTATATATCTGGTATATATCTTCATTATCATATTGTCATAGCATAACGTATCTTTCTGCCCTTTATCTCCCTCCCACTTTGTTGGTTATTTCACTCTTTCATTGACCACTCGGGAGACTTTAACACCAAGGGTGCCATTTTTTAAATTATAATAATCAGTGGGGACAGGGATCTTTCTAATAAAGTGTGAACACTATAACTTGTTCATTAGGCCTTGAACACTATAACTTGTTCAATCCTTGTTCCACTAGGATTTATGCTCCTTCTTTCCCTGTTAGTGCTGATAGAGAGCGGCAAGCAAGATAGGCCTCTTCCTAACTTTTGATTAGCAGGAATTGAGATCCAGATGCATACATTACTGAATACCTTTTGTGATAGGACAGGGGACTCAGGGGTCACCTGGGCCCACCCCACCAAACTAACAACAACAACAATATTAATAATAATAATAAGGCTGGGGGGTGGGAAATCCTCTGATTTATGCAGGAAATTGTATGCAATCTAAAACCTCAAAAGAATAGTGGACGTTAGCTAGGTGAAGTGGGGAGGAAGGAGGAAAGAGCAGAAAGGGAGAATATTCTGTGAAAACCCCAGCAATAGGGAGCAGTGTAAACAGCTGTCCGGCTGAGTGAGTTTGTAGTACTTGGGGCCCATTGCAGTAGGAGGAAAGCAGAGAGGGGAACTAGGAGGGGTAAGAAATGGGCCTGATGAGGGCGGTGCCGTGAAAGGCCTCAAAAGCTACGTTAGGAATGATTTGTTTGCATCTAATGATTTGTTGCTCCATCAGTGAAACGTTCCGGCTGAGCAGGGAGGTGGGTATCTGCCAAAGCAGAAGGTTCCTCCTTCTAAATATCTCCCCTGTCTCTTCCGAGCACCCCTCCATTCTTCCCCCAGAAGAATGTTTCTAGTGCACAGCCCGGCAAGTTAATTCCTAGCTTCGAAGATGCCTCACTGTCTTCCAGAAAATTGGCACAACCCCGTCATCCTGCCGCGGCTTACTTTTTCAGACATATCATCTGTCGGCTCTCCTTCCCCTCCTTCTCCCTCGGATGAGTCCTGTCTTCCAGCGGCTTCATCAGTGGTTGCCCGTATGCCCCCTCACCCCCTCGGCCGCCCCTGCCTTTGGGTGTAGACCGGCTCACTCAGCCTGAAATTCTTCCCCTCCACTTCTTCGGCTTTCTGACCCTAGGACGATTCCCTCTGCTGAACACTAATCACTCCTGACAGTTCCTGCCTTCCTACTTTGCAAAAACCCAGCTTCAGGCTGACCAGCATGGTAATCATTTCTCCTCTTATCTGCTGTCACCCTCAGAACAACTCTGTACTCTTAGAGGAGATGGGTGTGTTTGGTATTTAGTAACCGTCTTTAGCAAGGGGGACTGATGAAAGGATTGGATGACAGAAGCCCTACACAGAGGCACCAGTGGCCTCGGTTGCTTGCAACGTGGGCCGTGTTAACCCTCACGAGGGGCATCGGGTGGGACGTTAACATCCTCTGTCTGCCAGCCCAGAGTTTCATCTAGGCACTTTGGGGGTACGTGCGCATTTCTGTAATTATCGAACCATTTTGTTGCATCTGGTTGTTTATATTTCAAGAAAATATAAAAGGGAAAAGGAGACAAGATAGTATGTATATAGCTAATTTATGCTTTTCTTTGCAATCGGGTGTCTCAGATAAGCCTGCAGTCCAATTGCCTATGGACACGGCAGAAAGCTCAGTCACCAATAACACAAGGAAAAGAAAGCGATCTTTGCAAAGTGCTGATCGAGGCGAAACAAAACTTTCTGGTAACATCTCAAGGCTGTGTTTTTCCTTCCAAGCCTTGTTACCGTGCAGTGTTCATCTGTTTCGCGCCGGCTGGGAAGATGGGGTGCAGGGCAACTTTCGCATAAGCCCTTAATTTTTCAAACTTTTACCTGCATGAATGAAGCAGGGCACATCTACCAAATTTCCGACCTGAAAGGGATTTGTGCAACAACTTAAATCTGGGCTGTTTAGTGCCAACAGCCCACGTTGAAGAAAGTCACATGAAATGTCACTGAGATTTACCAAAGTCAAACAATGGAAGAGACCGTGAAAGAGACGCTTGGAAACCTGTGTCCAGACCATGATGCGATGATGTGAAAAGGGCTCTAGGCTGACAAAGTGGCATCTCCCGCCTATGCGGACTTTGGAGAAATGCATTTCTTTTCTTTGCTTTTTTTTTCCTTCTTTTCTTTTCTTTTCTTTTCTTTTCTTTTCTTTTCTTTTCCTTTCCTTTTCTTTTTTTTCCTTCTTTTATTTTTCTTTTCTTTTCTTTTTTCCCTTCTTTTCTTTTCTTTTTTTTCTTTCCTTTTCTTTCTTTTCACTTTTCTTCCTCTTCCCCTCCCCTCCCCTCCCTTCCCCTCTCCTCTTTCTCCTTCCTTGTTATGACATACAGTGTGCTGCACAGGCACATTGCTTTTTGTGGGGAGAAGTATCTGCCATCGGGAACCGTCGCTCCGAGGCCCAGAGCTGGGAGCACAGAGATCACAGGGATGATGCGCAGGCCAGCAGGGACATACCCTGAGGGAAGAATGACAAGGAGGTCAGAAGCGTGCAGGGTGCAGCTCAAACCAGACCAGTGATTTACTCCGCACGGTGGTGCTTAATTCAGGACCATTCAGACTGGCAGAGATTTAAGAAAAAATTAAAACGGGGCCTTGCCCAGCAGCGGAAGATGATCTTTCATGATCATGTTAAGTGTTTGAGCTCTGAAGAGATTGCCCGTTTTTGGCCAAAGGGTAGGAGCACTGCTCTGTAAGGAGGGGGTGCATTCCGACCTGCCGGAAGGGGCAGGGGTCCTCCCAGAAGAGGGGCTCTCAAACGTTTTGCCAAGAGGCAAATCCTGGGAATGGAAGTGGAGAGCGAATGCTCGGATAGAAGCATCCTAAGCCGAGGCGGGATGGAGGGAGGGAGAGATTTTGTGCTTTCTCCTTAGGCCTTTCTCTCTTGCACCTGGACTCAGGACTCCGGGACTGTGAGATCCTGCCCGTGGGCAGATTGAAAGTGTCTTCTGTCACAGACTGTGGCCTTATAAGTGGGTAAGGCGACGTGAGAAGCCAGGGCATAGCTGAGGGCCCTGCAAAGCAGATGTGAACGAAAGGCAGACCTGATTTTCTCTATGTTATATTTCTTACTCTAAACCATGGACCAAGTGCTGTAAACAATATAGCTGATTTCCATGCTGTAGGGAAGAGGAAGGGGGATAGAAGGATTGTTTCTACCTCAGGCTCAAGTGAGAGTGCCACTTTCACCTCCGGGCATATCTGTGATCCCATCCCCACAAGGGGAGATGGGAAAAAAAAAAAAAAAAACCATCAAGGAGACTCCAGAGACAGGGGCTGGCAGAGCTCTGCAGCACCATGACTTGACTTAAAATTCCTGAGAGATTTGGGGCACTTGGATGGCTCAGTCAGGTAAGCATCTGACTTCAGCTCAGGTCATGATGTCATAGTTCATGAGTTCAAGCCCCCGACCCCCCAGCTTCCGCGCTGTGCTGACAGCTCAGAGCCTGGAGCCTCGGATTCTGTGTCTCCCTCTCTCTCTGCCCCTCCCCTGCTTGCACTCTGTCTCTCTCTCTCTCTCTCTCAAAAATAAATAAACATTAAAAAAATACGTTTTAAAACATTCGAAAGAGATTTAAAAACCCGCCAACGTCTTCATATCTCCTTTATGATTTTTCTGGAGTTAGTACTAAGGTCTTTTAGTTCAGTTAATAATTACAGAAAAAAAAGGAGCACATGAAAAAGCATTTTACACCTTTAAGTGAATATCAAAGACACATGTGTGACTTGAAAAAAGTGATAACAAAAGGACACCCATATAACTATCATTCAGTCTAGGGAAGGAATATCTCCATACACTTTCAAGTATCTTGTGGTCCTATCCTGAGTGCACCTGTTCTCTTCCTCCCAAGGAATATAACGTTCGGTTGTCTCTTTACCTCTCAAATCAGCTCCGACTTAGGAAGAATACATAAATCCTCTATCCTTCACTTTAGACATCAGTAATAATAATAATAAAAAGTTTTATTTTACTTTTTTCTCTATTTTTGTCACATGTCAATTGGAATCCCCCCCCCCAAAAAAAATAAAAATCTTAACAGAAATCCAGGTCAAAGGGAGAAAAAGAGAGAGTATCTCCCATCCATAAAAGAACGCATTCTTTCCCACTACATCGTGTACTCCTATGCCTTCAAGATTCTAAAAGTGAAATTTCATTTCAAATTTCAGGTCGCTGATTACACTTTCCATGGTGCTTATGTTACTTAATTCAAAAAAGCAGAAGTATGTTTGTATCTACTTTTCAATTCTGTTGGTGTTGTTGTTAGCTCCTTCAGCCCCAACTCTCTTCAAAGATTATCAGATTCAGAAAATGGAATGACATTTGCTTCTGAAGCAAATGGCAGTGAAGGAAGATATCAATGGGAGTAGGGAATCAGCTAGGCAAGTTTAAATAATCTCATGGCATTCATTCTTTTATTTAAAAAAATTATATGCCTGTAGCTCTGTGCATTGGTGGGGACTTACAACACACAGAGCAATGCTTCTACGTTCTCTGAAAACAGATAGATGATGGAGAAGCTGTCTTGTCTTACAAGGTGATTTATATTGATTTTTATGTATTCACCCTAAATTTAGAATTGAATACTATTATGGGCTGAATCGTGTCCCCCTAAAATTCATATCTTGAAATCCCAGCCCTCGGTACCTCAGAATGTTACCATAGTTGGACATAAGGCCTGAAAAGAGGTGAGTAAGTTAAAATGGGCTCTGATCCAATATGGCGAGTGTCCTCATAAGAATAGGAAGAGATACCAGGGATGTGCAAACACAGAGAAAAGGCATGTGAGGTCACAGCGAGCAGGCAGCGGTTCAAAAGCTAAGGAGAGGACTCAGGAGAAGCCAAGTCTGCTGATACCTTGGTCTTGGACTTTCAGCCTCCAGAACTGTAAGAAAATAGATCTTGCCCCCCCACCCCCCGCAGTCTGTGATATTTCGTTATTTCAACTCTACCAGACTCCTATGAATACCTTAGGGGATAGTCATTTTATAAAATACTTTATATACTTTAGGTTATTGCCAACTATTTTAAAAGATGTGGTCTGATTATTCATTTGCTTAATTCTTTACTTGTATCACTTCATATATTCACTCTCCATCTTCGAATAGAGTTGTAATTCAGCTGCATGCACACCAGGGGGCAAACATGTTCCGTGTCTCTAGTGCTCGTTTGTAATGGATGGACTCTTCTAAAACCAAATGACCATAATGTGCTTACGTTTGTATATTCTATCAAACAAAAGTAGGCAGAAGCTTAGATTGCTGGGACAATAATCTGGACGTGTCCAACAAGAATGAAATGGTCTCTCAGATGAATCTTCTGATTCCATTCAAAGTCAGACATACCGGCCTCGTTGTTCTCTTTGGTCTTTAAAGGGCCCATTTACTCGATGCAATCTTAAGTCAGTCTTTAAAAATGATTTTGCGGCCACAATACCATCCGGTATTCTTGAATCTTGATATTTCAACACTTAACCATTGAAAATAATGTGTTTGTATACATTTAAATAAAAATGTATCATATTCATTAACATAATACTCAATGTTCCAAGGCTGTTTTTTTGGTGGTCGTCATTAGAGATGGCAGCACAACAGCAAAAAACTCCCACTTCGTCTTGCTTTTGACCCATATTCCAGGATGTATTTTTAAAAATTCCCAAATTACAACATTCACGCAACCAGCATTATAAAGGACATGTATTGACTCTGTTTTCTACTCTTCCTTTATCAACAAAATGAAATGTACTGATATCTACAAAATCAGCATGGTTCATTGATCAAGTCTTCAACAGAAACTGTATCTTTAGAAACAAGTCTGTTGGCCCAGGTTTCAAGATTTTGTGCATGATTTTCCAAGGTACAGATTCTCAGAGATTTATACAAATGAGCACAAAGCTGTTCTGGATAGTCATCCTGTGGGTGTGGGTGTGGATGTGTGTATGTGTTTATGTACGCATAGGCTTAGGCATGTTGATTGGTGGTTGAGCTATGAGGTATTTGTGAAAATAATAGAGAATATTAGAGGGGCGCCTGTGTGGCTCAGCCGGTGAAGTGTCCGACTCTTGATTTTGGCTCAGGTCAGGACCTCACAGTTCGTGGCATCCAGTCCCGTGTCAGATTCTGCACTGACAGCACATAGCTTGCTTGGGATTCTCTGTCTCCCTCTCTCTCTGTCCCACCCCTGTCCTCTCTCTCTCTCTCTCTCTCTCTCTCTCAAAATAAATAAATAAATTGTAAAACTTTTTAATAAAAAAGAAAATATTAGAAGATAAAGCTAAACAATACACTAACAACTATTAGCCTCTACTAATAAAGAAAGAAAGCATATTAGGGTCATTACAGGAATCCAGAAAGTCCAGCTATAGTTAGAAATTATTAGTTCATTCCTTATTCACCTTTAAGACACTAAAGACAACATCCTTAGAAGGGATGGTTTCTTAGGATTTGTTACAGTCACTTACTGAAGGGGGCAGGGTATGTAAGTTTAAGGTAGCCTTGCTTATGAGTGGATACAAGACTGGAGATCCATTTGCCAAGAGAGAAGATCAGCTCTATTCATGGGCTTAGAGGAGAAATGATCAGACGCTGAGGAAGGTTGAGAGTTCTTGCCTTCTCTGAGTACAAGCTCCAAGACCACAAATCACCTGTTTATCAGGAGTTACTGAGTCATCCATACCCAGGGAAGGAAGGCTGAGCACAGACACACAATGGCGTCAGGAACAGTGGCCCCTCCAGCACCAAAGGCTGGAAGCTGACTCAGGAGGACATTCGTTCTCTGGTTGATTCTTGGACTATTTCTATAATTCAGATGAGCAATGGCTAATACTCCAGTTAAATAATATATAATGCTTCACAGGAACTCATTATAATTAAGCCTCAGATGTATGTGAATCCTTCTTTTGTAGTGGAACTACATTAAACCGAGAGCTTTGTGTCAATCTTGCTAATCATTTAGACTCAGTAAGAAAAAATGAAAATGGCAACCTCCACTCTTTTATTGACTTGATATCCAGTGAAGATGATTGAGTGCAAAGGACTCAGCTAATATGTTCCCCCTAAATTACTGGGTTTCTACTCTCTCTCTCTCTCTCTCTCTCTCTCTCTCTCTCTGTCTTTCTCTCTCTCTCACCTCCCTCCTACTCCCTCTTTTAGTTGTTTGCTGGGTTATTTTTTTCTTTAATGTTTTCTTGTTTTGTTCATTGGAATTGTCATCATGAAGGGGGACATTACGGATACACTGTAAATGAACTGTTTAGAAGATAAGAGCATACATACTGTATCTCTTCAGATATTTCCTTCTCTACCTCTGAGGCCAAGAGAATACAATGTCATGTTTGCAATAAGAAAGGCCGCTGACAAACAAAGTGGAAAAAAATCACTAGCATCCAGAATTATCCCACACTGGAATGTTTTATTAGACAACAGAACTGAGATTATACTACTAGCTAAGAAACTACTTTGATATTCATGGTTCCTTGAGAATTTTTAGACATTATCAAATCCCTTACCACAGGCTTATGAGGTAGGTATTGTCATTCTTGTTTTATAAATAAGGTGAAAGGCTAAATAAATCCAAGGTTATGGGATTAGATAGTTACAGAGCCTGGATTCAATAAACCCATGCTCTTTCTCTGGTTAAACCAAGTGTCTTTTCAAGGCTCTAGACAATGTTTGCAAACCAAATGTAGCATTTTGTCCCACAGATTACTGTGTCTAACTACTGTTTCAAATAGTATGCCAGTATCCAGTATTATAAATTTATATTACTGCAACTATAGCAAGACTTTAAATTTATATGAAGATGTGTTATTTACAGCACTGGCTGTCAAACACAATCTCTCTTAAAAATACTGGTGAGAAAGGGGTTAGAATCCCTTATGCTAAGTGATAACAATTTTTTAATCATAGGATCAAATACTTCCTTTTGAAATTTTAAATATTAATCTGCAATGCTTCCAGAAGAGTCCAGAAAATTAAAATAGCTTTATAATTTAATAACAAAGCCATTACAAATAATATACACAAACCATTTTACCAATAAAATAAAATTATCATTTTATTCAAATGGTAATACCACTTGTGATTTTCAAATAAAAGTTTCTTAGTGACATTACCATTTGAGTCAAGATGTTTATTCAAATAATTCCCTGTTTCACTCCAGGCCCACTTTTTTTTTTTTTTTTTTTTTTGGATTTAAAAATGCTTCTGATTTTTCCTAGGCAGTAGAGATCAGTGTTAATTCAGTTCACCAATAATATTCTTCATTGTGGTAGTTTACCGTTTTGCCTTGGAATACTTGATTATGTATTTATTATGTATGAATGTTTACTATGAACATAAAGTAGTCTATGCCTCGACACTAAACTTTGTCATATGCTCATAACAAAGCACAAAAAGAAAAACCCTGCCCAAATGTCCAACTTATAAGATATCGGAAAATGAGAGAAAAGTATGGATTAAGTGTAATTCAAAGAGTCGGTAAAATGTTTCATCTTTACAATTTCCTTTGGCTTATTTGGATGTCCACGTTTTAGAAATGTCAACGTGGGGACATGAAGTTGTATTTGTTTCTGTTATGTCAGAGTTCTAAAGCTGTGATAAAAAGAAAAATGAACTCTACTATGACCACCGAAAGGAAGAAAGGGTGACATGAAAACATATAGTCATTCCAGTGACGTCTATCTTTTTTTTTTTTTAAATTTTTTTTTTCAACGTTTATTTATTTTTCAGACAGAGAGAGACAGAGCATGAACGGGGGAGGGGCAGAGAGAGAGGGAGACACAGAATCGAAACAGGCTCCAGGCTCTGAGCCATCAGCCCAGAGCCCGACGCGGGGCTTGAACTCACGGACCGCGAGATCGCGACCTGGCTGAAGTCGGACGCTCAACCGACTGCGCCACCCAGGCGCCCCAGTGATGTCTATCTTAATTGGAACAGAACTTCTTTTAGGAAATATTTTACTGTATCCTGTAAATTCCCCGTTTGTGAAACCCTAAGTATTTTAAACCATTAAGAAACTGCCCTCCATTTACATTTTGATAAGAAAATATTGGTTTACCTTCTTTTGGGTCAACCTTCTATGCAATGTGCCATCCTTGTTGACAAGTAATATATAGCAATAACTTCTAGCTGCAGAGCAGTAATTTAAAATTTGCAGCAGATGGAAAAAAAGGAATTGGTATCTCTGAGTGTCAAGATTAAAATTCCACCCTAGACAGCACCTGAGGTTAACAAATCATCTTCCTTTCCTTCCATACAAGCAATAAGAGACTTTTATGAGCTAGAAAAATAAACACACTTTCTAATAAATAAACCAACGAACCTAATCAAATAAGACCGGATTCGGGGCATCTTGGTGGCTTGGTCAGTTAAGCGTCTGACTTAGGCTGGGGTCATGATCTCACAAGGTGAGTGCGAGCCCCGCATTGGGCTCTGTGCTGATGGCTCAGAGCCTGGAGCCTGCTTCAGATTCTGTGTCCCTCTCTCTCTGCCCCTCCACATCCCATGCTCTGTCTCTCTCTGTCTCTCAAAACTGAATAAACCTTAAAAAATAAAAATAAAAAAATTAAAAAAAGACTGGATTTAACCAGTCTATACCAGGGCAGACAGGAGAGTTTGCAGCTGGTTCTTACAATACAGATTTAGGAATGTATTTTCATGGGGGCACAGGGATTTTTACAAGAGAATCCAGAGTTAAATAATCCACATTAAAATTTGTAAATGGTTCTCAGATGTAAATTCTTTGAAAGTGAAGCTAAATAAAGAACAAAGACCCAAAAGGCTAGGGTGTTCCTTCATGGAGGTAATGTCAGCTTCTTTGCCAGCCACACATAGTCTTAAAAGAGCCTTTCTGAGGCATGGGGGGTGGGGGGGATCATTTAAGAACCCAATGCCACCTACATAAATGATATTAAGAGATGCAACTTTCTTATAAGTTGAAGGTAAGGTATGTGAAATGGGGGCTTAAGAATAATATGCCTACACATTCCTTACCCTCAGAGCTGCCTCAAAGAAAATTGGAATCCTTCCATTTCATCATGCCCTTCTCATCTGCTGGGGATACAGACATGGGTGTGGTGACTGCTAATGGCAATGTGTTTGTCAAGAGGGAGAAAATGATGACGTTTAACTTGGATATAGAAAGTATGGAGCAGGTATAGGTTATATTCTACAGGGATAACTATCTTAGTTGAATGATGAACTCTGTAATATATCTAATTTCCTGATTCTCAGCCATGAGTGCACATTAAAATCACCAGGAATGATTTGTTTTATATATATATATATATATATATATATATATGAGCCCTCATGCTGGATATATATATATATATATATATATATATGAGCCCTCATGCTGGAAATTCTGATTCATTTGGTCTGGGTGGAGCCTGGGATTCAATAGGTAAACTCTCTGAACAGGTGTTTCTAATGTGCTGCCAAAAATGACAATTATTGCTCTATCTTCTTGGTAAACTGCTGAAACCATGATATGACTACAATTTTCAAGGAAAATCTACAAGTGTTTTGTTTTTAATCTCCCTGATTGTTTTAATACATTTCCCCCTTTCCTAGATCAAGGATACATCACTTGATATATATATCAAGGATATATATCAAGGATATATTTTCCAAGGATATATCAAGGAAGCAAGTTCCTAGATCAAGGATATATTAGCCATATATGGCTGTTCCTAAATTGTTGAAACTGTTATCAGGCCCAAAAGGAAGGAAGGATTAGGAATGTAAATAATAGCTAGCAGATGGGGTAGTTACAGGTGATTGTCTCATTTACTTTTGCACAGTGTTGAGGGGATGGAAACATCATTTCAACTTCATAGAGACACATTGTGCCTACTTATGAATTAAGGGTCTTCTGGAGGGAGTCAATGGACTTTTAACTGGAAGGTCAAAGAGTTTTTGCCAACACTGAAACTCAAAGTGATAACTGTGAGCAAACTGGGCCAAAGAATTCAGGAAAATTGAAAAGTTCTTTGGAAAAACGTCAGATGTCCTCAACTCCTATGAACATGTTTTGAAATGATAAGAGAGTATGCTGATGAACATGAAGTCGTTGTTATGATATTAAGGGTTTGGTGGTAAAAAAAAAAAAACAGAAAAAACAAAAAAAAACCCAACCTTGACAACATATCCATATTGTTTTGGTGATTATTAAGAGATTACAGGAATCTATACTCCCTAATAGCATTTAACCCTGTCCATATATCTTGTATGGGGATAGATAACATCTTTCATTCTCCAAGAATTCACAGCTACCATTTTTTTTTTGTTCTTTTTTTGCAATGTTTGAAACACCTGAAGAGGACACATAAAAGGAATATTGGAAATGTAGAACTTTAATGAAGCTGTTGTGGGTGCAAAGGGAGAATTGTACAAGTAGTTGTAATGTGTGTGGCTTTTTTTTTTTTTAAGAAAATAATTCTTTTCACCACTGATGGAGGGAATTTGCCAAGGTGCAGTGAATAGGATTTGAATTGAACATCAGATTGCTATTTTCCCTGATGAGAATCTAGATCTAGATCTAGTCACCCTAAATCTCAGAAATAAGAGTTTTTGGTATGTGTTTATCAGACGCTTAGCAAACAATTTTTACACCAACTTTTTAGTTTGAAGTTGTTCTATTTGTGAAGTGCACACAGGATGAGAATGATTGCTCTAATTTATTGACAAACTATTGAGGTAACACCTTTGCTCCAATAAACTTGAAGTTGGCCTAAGTATTTTTTGTTATACACAGGACTTAGGTAGTCAAAATCAAAGATGTGTGTGTGTGTGTGTGTGTGTGTGTGTGTGTGTCTTGTTTCTAGATTCATGGTTCTGCTAAAGAAGCTTTCCATGCTCCTTGTCATCCCTTTTATTCTCCAACTAGCTTTATGCATTCATTTTTTTTAATTTTTTTTAACGTTTATTTATTTTTGAGACAGAGAGAGACAGAGGATGAACAGGGGAGGGCCAGAGAGAGAGGGAGACACAGAATCTGAAGCAGACTCCAGGCTCTGAGCTGTCAGCACAGAGCCTGACGCGGGGCTCGAACCCACAGACCGCGAGATCATGACCTGAGCCGAAGTCGGATGCTTAACCGACTGAGCCACCCAGGCACCCCTATGCGCTCATTTTTAAATACTTATTTTGTATTAAGAAGCAAGTAAAAATGTAACCCATACTTTCCCACTGATGCGAGATGACAATATTTCACAGAATAAATCTGTAAATTTATTGCTAGCTTCCGTGTAACCCATTGAGATAAGGCTGATTTCTTTTTTGGTAGCAAAGAGTTTTAATCATGAGGATTTTACATTTAATATTTTCCATGAATCTCACATTTTACAACTCTTTTTCACGATTGTGTGATTATTTCGGTCCTCAAATTTTAGAACTAAATTTAGATTCACATGAAAGAATGATTTGTTGAGGAAAATTGACAACACAATTATTAATTTCCTTATCTAAACACAAGCTATTTTGCATTTATTTCCTTAACTATTCAAATGTATATAAGATTTAGTATAAGTTTTGCCCATTTGTTGTTAGGCTTCTTAATTTGTTATATTTCTGTCCTTATTAGATATAGTAATATTGCCTCCATCATATTTTTTAGTTTGTTATTTCTAGAAATAGTAGTGAACTTGATATTTATATTGATTTGCATCCATTTAAGTTGTTGGCTTTTCTTCTTGGTTCTAATTATATTTTATTGTTCTGATAGTTTCCTGTTCCTCTGCAGTGCTGTTTAAGGAGTTTAGAGGTAAACAATAAAATCATATGCAGTCAATAATGTGGCTTTTTTTCTAATATTAACTTCTGATGTTAATTTTGCCACCTTGCATTGACTTTAATGTCCAGTAAATATTAAATAAGAGTGGTGCTAGTGAACACCTTTTTATTGATCCTGATTTTATATGTAATTGTGTGTGTGTGTGTGTGTGTGTGTGAGTGTGAAAGAGAGAGTGAGAGAGGGAGAGGGAAAGGTAGAGGGAGAGAAGCAAAAGTGAGAAAGAACACCTATGTTGAATGTTATCAAATACAGTTTCTTTTTTCCTTTTCTTTATTGGTCTTTTAACAACATAAACACATGTTAAGGAAGCACATCTGTATCTTCCTTTGTGTCATCATCTTCTTCCATTGGTTAGAAGATCCTAGAGATCAAGAATGACAATCTAATTGTCTACAGAACAGAAAAGAGCCTTGAGCAAAATAGATATTCATTATTTGAGGGTATTACTTAATTCTTATTATGTCATAGAAAAATACTCCTTTGGAAGTAGCCTTGAATAAGCAGCTTTTGTAAAAAATGAAGATCCTGTTAGAAGAGACTTGCAGATTCCAGAGGCTTAAGGGATCCGCGGGGATCACTATGCAATCCGGAAGAATAAAACACTATTATAATGCCAGCAAGATCTTAAGCTTGAGTTTTGAAATTGGATATATATGTTTTTCACATTCTTTTCAAGCATTTCAAGTTGCCACAGGCTATCAAGAATCACCTCACACCAATGCTTCATAAACCACAATGCTATTCAAAAGTTTAGAAAAGGGCACTGAAACTATGCATTGTCAAATTACATCTGTATGATAATTATAATCAGATAGAGTGTAATTACACAAGCTGAAAATTGGCCCATAGTTGGAATAATACTGGCCATTAATAATAGCAACATAGTTAGCATTAGAGTGAATATTCTTTGCTTACATTCACAATAATAATCACAAATGCCGCACCAGAGAATTAGTTCAAAGAGACAGTGCAATGGTGTTTGTGCATTTTCCCAACTTCTTCAGGTGTTCTCTGAAGCCTCCTGTAATCTATTGATGACAGGACCTTAAAGTGGAGTTTTCCAAACCATAGCTCTAGCCAATAGTAACAAATGCCTGCATACCTTGTTAAGGGCTGCCAGCGTTAACATAAGAATTCCAGAAAATGAAGAGAGTTGTTTGAGGTGTGTAAATTGCTGCCTACAAAAACAACTCACATTACATTCCCTTTGGCTGAATTTTTATGGCCCATGTGATCCACTCTTACTGGAACAGCTCTTTCTAGAGAACGGGGAGGTGCAACAGACAGGAGCGAGAAAACACTAAAGTTTTGCTCTTGCTTTTAAATCTAGGTAACGCTGCTGTAAACTCAAGTGCATCGTCACGAAGGTACCCAGGGAGATACCCCGGGAGCATGTGAAATGTGGAAGGGTATGGTATTTTAGCCACACTTGACTAAGCCTGTCCTCTTCCTCCGTTTGATTAACCCCCCTTGCTCTCATACGTACCCATTGCCCAATGCTTTTGGAATGACTGAAATAAGCACGACTGAAACCGACAAACAGAGGCTGATGTGAGGTGACCCTGAGCTAGGGTTTAGTGGATTCTCTGTGCATAGTTCATAGTTACTTGCAGCAGACATAAGTTATCGCTTGCCTTCCCAGGGTGTAAGGGCTTCCGTGAACATGTCTAGAGTCCCTGCCAATTCACTTTGCAGGGGGGCAGGCTGGCTCTGGCCCAAAGGATGCACCCTGAAACAAACACGCCCTCCAGCCCCTGGCACCAGACGTACGAGGGCGGTGAGGGAGCAACCAGACTTGGAACGGGTGAAGCCGGGAGGCAGCTGGTAAAAAATCCTCCATCATCAGCAGTGTCAACAGGTCGTGGTGGATTCGGTTTTCAACACCGAGTCAAAATGGAAGTTCTCGCCTCGGAGAAAGGCATCTTAAAACAAGGTGCCTGCAAGAATGTGCTGGACATCTTTAAAAAAAAAAATCCTTTTGGATGGGAATGTTGCAAAACAGAATTAATTGGAATTCCTGTCAGGAATTGCAAAACGTCCAGCACACAAGAAAATCGCTCACAGGTGGAAAAACCCTGACCGAGGGCCTCTCAAATAGCCATCCTAAAAGTATACGTGGCGTTTTCAAAAAAGCAAAGCAAAAAAAAAAAAAAAAAAAAAAAAAGAAAGAAAGAAAAAGAAAAGAAAAGATACGACTGAAAATTTTCTGAGCTAGCAATAATAAAAATTAAATTGTGATCAGGTATGATAAATACATGCGAATTATCATATGGAACAGTGATGAAAGCATCGAGCCCAATAATTAGGGGAGAAGAGAATGGAGAGGTCAGGCAGTGAAAAATGAAAATATTTTTGTGACTTAGTGATGTTTTTAATCTGTCAGCTTTTTAAAAATCGTAATTCTTCTTCCTTTTCGGATTGTAAAGGTTCTCCTTTTTAATCTAACTTCGTGATTGTCCTTTTGCATTATTTTCCTTGAGAAGAACACGTAATATTGCCTATGCTTCCGGCTTTCCCAAACCCTGAATCTACCCGGTTGTATGAGAAGCAGTAGTAT
Organism: Prionailurus bengalensis; assembly: GCF_016509475.1. Classification (NCBI taxonomy): domain Eukaryota; kingdom Metazoa; phylum Chordata; class Mammalia; order Carnivora; family Felidae; genus Prionailurus; species Prionailurus bengalensis. Next base: position 226,085,634 of record NC_057343.1, read on the forward strand.
TACTGTCATTTTAGAATCAGAAAATCCACTTTTGACAAGGAGAACTGTAAATGTGGGACTCTGGCCCTTGAGACCATTTTCTACTTAAACAGTAGGTGAATTTTAGGAGGAAATGAAAAATTCCAAGTGAAAATGCGAAGTGAAATAATTTCTCTGTTTCTGGAATGAGTTCATTTAGACTTCTCGGCTGGTGCCAAGGGAGATAAAAGGGGAAGGTGGCAAAAACCCCGAGCAAATGTTACCAGAAATTTGTTTTGCAGGGCTGTAAGTTGTAGAAGATCCTGTAATTCGGTGATTTTCGGTTACTTTCAAGTCTAGTCTTGCAACCAAGACCTCTGCATCCTCTGAGCTGAGGGAGAAATAACCACTACTAGGTGTGACCTTTCCAGCCTCCAGTGTTCTGCATCTGTAGTTAGACCCAGAGAGACTGAAAGACGTTATCAGAAAGGAGAAGAGAGTGAGCCGAGCCCCGGTGAAAAATACGTACACAGTTGACTTAAGTTCCCCATGTGTGGGAAGGGAGTGTTGGGGGAAACAGGACTTCTCCAGGGTGAAAATGTGCAACATTAGCTGGGAAAATTTCCCCAAAACTCAGTTCCTCAGATAAGAAGCGAGATGGGCCAGATGGGCTCCAGGCTGTAAGAGAAAGACCAAGAGCTTATAAGATCCTTATACACACCATGTTACAAAACCTGAAGGAAGTAACAGAGGAATTCTCTTTGGCTGGGACACTCTAGAATGTCTGCAGGTTGAGAGAATGGCGACTTTCGTGACTTACTGCATAATCAGTGCGGTCATAGAACAGCCCATGAAATATAGGATCCCCAAATATTTATAGCCCTGGGACATTTGGTAAATTGAGGCAGATGCACTGTGGAAGATGGCATGAGTTAAACCCCATATACCATAGCACAGACTAGCTACCTTGCCCACATTTATTAGGCTTGTGTTCATTTTGGAGACACCATCTCCCAAATGTGGGAATCTAACTGGGCCATATCCACACAGATACGTGGAAAAAAATTGGTCTTGTGTTTATTGCTGTGCTTTTTCAAGAACGTACTCTGCTAAAGAATCAAATAAGCATTTCAGAAAATAAAACAGTGGCTGGTGTATATTGGCAGCATTCATTTTTACCACCTGATAACTGAGTTAGAAATGCAAACCATACAGAAAATTTATGCTACAAGGAAGGGAACGATTAATAAATTATCCCTTAGAACCATATGAAATTACTAATACTCAGTTGCTTTTGAGCCATAAAAAATGGCAATTTCTTATGAGTCGTCTCTAGAAAAACAATATTTGCTTCCAGATGATAAGCTAAACACATTCTGTAAGCTCTCCATTCCTGGAAAACCTATGACAATAAGCACTTATAAAACACTTATATGTACCCCCTTGTGCGTATGTTCATGGAGAGCCAAAGTAGCAAACAAGAAGTGGAATTTGGCAGGAAAGAGAAATAACAGATTAGAATTGACAGCTGAGCCCAGTCACTAAGGGCGAGCCTAGAAAGCATCTCCTCTACTCAATGCACAGAGGAGATAGATATGGAAACCAGAGAAGCCCCACGGTCATGCAACAAGGTGATTGGTAGCTTCCGCCCTCGATCCAGGAAGAAGCAGCAGTTAAAAGGATAGGACATTACTCCCAATGTGTGGTGAACCCTGAAAATAACAAAAGCATTCACATGCAGAAAAATGGCTACTGAGGTATTTGAGGTATCTTCTTGTTCAAGAAACAAGATAAGGCTGCCGACTAAAAATAATGTAAGTATTGTGTATCAATATTTATGTATACAAATGTGTTGCTGATATCTTTTTAAAGATTAATAGATGGTCTAAGTGGATACGAATAAAAAGAATTATCATCTGGAAGATCAAACCATAATTTTGCCAGAATGCAATACAAATATAGAGAAGGAAGGGTAAAAAGGAAAGAATAAGGGTCAGATAAAGCTCACAAGTCCCAGAATTTGCCTCCTTACAGAATTAAAGAAGAGAAATGGAAAGTGGTAGATATTAAAAATTAAAAAAAAATAATCATAGGAGAGAATTCCAAAGAATAAATACCTGAGTATTCAGATCACAGGAGTCCATCAAGAGGCAAGCAAAATATAAAGATTAAAAACAACCAGCATGTTGGCAAATATCAGATCCTCAAGGATAAAGGATAAGGGAAGGAAAAAAAAATCTAGGAGGTCCTAGGGTGAAAAAAAAATCCCCAGAGAGAAATAAGAACCAAACTGACATCCAACTTTTGACTGTAACACTGTATAAAGAAGACTACAACATAATATATTCAAAGACTTGAAGACAAAATATATTTTTAAAGTATTATCCACAATCCTATACCTGGCCAGTTTTTACCAACTCCAGTCTAGAAAAAAATGCATCCAGGAAACTGGAAGAATCACTGTATACCTAACACATAACATAATCTCCAACTACAAAATGCAGAAACTAACCAAACTAGATTTAGAACCTGAGAAATTCATAATCATTGTAAATATCTTTAAGTGCAACTCTAGGAAAAGAAAAGTCAAGTACAAAACTATAGACAATTTAACTGACACAGTTGAAAAGCATTATATGTGTGTTAGCAGACACAAAGAAAATATTTGCAAAAATGTTCACGCAATTGATGAAAAAAGAAAATCTTAAGGTATTCCTCAAAATAATACGTGTAAGCCATGTTTACTAATCACAGTGCCACAAATTAGAAATCAAATGTGAAACTTAGGAAATGATCAAAAAGGTCAGATGCTTGGAAATTTCAACAACATACCCCCAAATTCTGCCTGACTCAAAAATTAAAAAGAAATGACAAGTGATCTAGAACAGAACAATATGATAACGCTACATTCATTTCTGGACTAGAAAAAAATGATTTTCAGGAATATTTATAGTTTTAACTTTCGAAAAGATTTCAACTTATAATGGAACCAGAGGAAGGACGCCTGGGTGGCTCAGTCCGTTGGGCGTCCGACTTTGGCTCAGGTCATGATCTCAACAGTTTGTGGGTTCGAGCCCCGCCATGGGCTTTGTGCTAACAGCTCGGAGCCCGGAACCTGCTTCGGATTCTGTGTCTCCCCCTCTCTCTGCCCCTCCCATGCTCATGCTCTGTTTCTCAATAATAAATAAACATTAAAATTTTTAAAATAAATAAATAAATAAATAAATAAATAAATAATAAAATGGAAACAGAGGATGTGAAATGAATCTCACACAGGTGTCCTCAGGAGAACTGAACTTAAGAGCTGAGAGCCGGATAAATGCCTCATTTAGAGAAGACAGATCCTTGTCTTCTGACCGATGAACATCCACCAAGAATCTCTCCTCATCCTCAAGCCTATGAACTTCCTGCTTGAACTATGGAGGGACATTCTCCCTCTTTGCCTTCCTTGCCCATAAATACAGGCCATCCCCAGACCTCGATGGACAGCCTGTAGCTTGCTACAGCATGCATTCCCCAAATTGTATTCCTCTACTATCCCCCCCCCCAAAAAAAAATAAAAGCCCTCAATTTCTGGTAGTTTGGACTTGCCTTGGTTTACTTCTTGATTTAGGTTGATGGATTTAAGAAAATAAAAAGGAAAACCAAAAAGGAGTGGTATATAGTGCAGCCAATTCGTATGTAAAAATATGTTAAGGATATGGAAAACAAAACCAATTCATCAATAAAATGAAAAGTTGGTTCCAGAGAGTTAATACATCAAATTGACGTTTCAAAAAGTCAAGAAAAATCAAGAGAAGTTAAAAATTAACATCTTAAATGAAAAAGAAAATATGAAAAATTAAAAAATTAAGGAAAAACTCTAAGTATGCCAATATAGAAGTATGAAACTTGGGATGAAATGGCTCAAAACATACAGACTTCTAAATTTGAAATGAACACGCAACACACACACACACACACACCCTGGTAGTTAAATATTGATAAGACAACTACCTTTAAAAAAGTAGGAGTTTACACTATTTTTAAATTTTATTTTGAAATAACTAGAATTTTCAGGAAAATTGTAAAACTAGTACAGAAAGTTCCCAATGCCTTTCATCCAGCACCCTCTAATATTAACCTGTTCCATAACATAACTTCATTAAAACTGTGTAATTCCCATGAATGTAATATCACAAACTGAACTGAAGACTTATCTGGCTTTTCACTACCTTTTCCACTTTTTCCCCTTTGGTTCCAGGATTCAGTACATTGCATTTACTTGTCGTATTTCTTTAGTCTCTTTCAGTTCATCAAAGTGCTCTGTCTTTCTTTGTTTTTCATGATCTTGACACTTTTGGAGAGGCCTAGTACATTATTTTGTAGAATGTCCCTCAGTTTGGGTTAATCTTATTTTTCTCATGCTTAGGTGGAGATTATACACTTTTGGCAAGAATACCATAGAAATGTTTGTCTTTCTCAGTGCATCGGAAGTACATGATGTTCATACTGATTGTTTTAATCTTGATGACTTAAGGTGGTGTCTACTTGGTTTCTCTACTGGTAATTACTCTTCTTCCCTTTGTAATTAATACATATCCTGATTGTACTCACAGTCTTGCCTATCAAATTTAGCACTCCTTGGTAGACTTTTCCTGCAACAATGCCATGCTGCGTTAATGGTGATTTCCTGTTTTCTTCATTTTTTCCTACATTTATCCATTGAAGTTTTTCTGTAAGGGAGAAGTGTCCCTTCTTCCTCATTAAGTTGTTAAATATATACTTTTATCAGTATGAACTTATAAATTCTTATTTTATTCTGTGAATTTCACCCAATATCATCATGATTTTGTGGCTTAAAGTATTCCAGCTTTGGCTACAGGGAGCCACTACAGGTTGACTCTTATGCCCTTTCAACATTCCCCTTGCCTTTTTTATTTTCTTATTCTAATGATGGTGATGGACAAATATAATTGTACAATCGACAAATTAAAGTGTACAATGCAGTAATTTGATATACATATATATTGTGAATGATTACCAAGATCAAGATAATTAACATGTCCAACACCTCACATAGTTAACATTATTTATTTATTTATTTATTTGAGTAATTCCTTCCTTTCCAGAGCTACATCTAAGTCCATGCATTTACTCTGCACCAGCCCTGGAATCAACCACTTCTTCAAGGAATCCTGTTTGTTTGTTTGTTTGTTTGTTTGTTTGTTTTAGTTTGGAGAATGATATTTAGATACAAAGTCTGGGCTCTAAGTATGCTCATTGCTAATACAGTGTCATTGAATATAGACCTCAGCAGATAAAGGAAGAAAATATATGTGTCTATACCATTCAACACAGATACAGACATTACCTGTCTATCATCTATCTATCATCTATCTATCATCTATCTATCCATCTATCTATCATCTATTATCCATCTACCTATCTATCTTTAAAAATCATAGGCTTACAATGATACCTCTGATTTAATTCCTACATGGGGTTGTTTATAGCCTTTCCCTTTTTTTAATCCATATCTGCTCTAACAGTAAGAAATTTGACTCTCAATACATATAATATATGCACTTAGTTATTTGATCCTAGTATAAGCAAAAAGTATTTTCAGGATTCTGATACCCATACTCCTTAGAAAAACAGATTTATTAACCCCAATATAGATTTTATGTACAGTGCAGTTTTTTTTAAGCCCTAGAGTATTTAATCATATTCTGATTTCCAAAGTACTTAGGTTAATTATTTTCTTTGCTACCCTCAATGGTCATGTTTTCTGCCTTTTTTTTCAATATCATATATTTGCATTCCATCTTGCATTTCATATTCTGGTTGATTTTTTAAATTTGCATATAGTACAATTCATTCTTTGTGCGTTCCATTTGTTTTAATATTCTCTTCCACTGCTTATATTTAATCAAGCCCCATTCCCATCCCTGGCAACCAGTGATCTCTTTTCTGTTCCTACAGTCTCCCTTTTCCAAAAAATTATATAAATTGAATCAAACAATATGTAGCTCTTGGGCCTGCTTCTTTCACATAGCAAAATGAGTTTAAGATGAGTTCTTTGATGAATCAATAATTCATTTCTTTTTATTGCTGACTCAGATTTCATTGTATAGTTGTGCCTTATAAAGTTTGTCTTTCCATACACCAGAACAACATCTTGAATTTTATCGAGTTTTAACTGATTATGAATAATATAGCTATAAATATGTACATGTAATTTTTGTGTATAAACATAAATGTTCATTTCTTTTAAGTAAATACCAATGTGTGGGATTTCTAGGTCATAAGAAAATGTATGTTTAACTGTATGATGAATTACTATATTGTCTTCCTCAAAATGGCTATGCCGTTTTGCATTCCCAGCATTAATATGAGAGAGCCCCAAGTGGCCTGTATCTTCACCATTGCTTTGTTATAGTCAGTATTTTTTTAAATGTTTATTTATTTTTGATACAGAGAGAGCACAAGTGGGGAAGAGGAAGAGAGAAAGAGGGAAATACAGAATTCAAAGCAGGCTCCAGACTCTGAGCTGTCAGCATAGTTCGAACCCATGAATCATGAGATCATGACCTAAGCTGAAGTCAGATGCTTAACTCACTGAACCACCCAGGCACCCTAGTCAATATCTATATATTTTTAATTAAACATTCTACTAAGAGTGTACTGGAATATCACTGTAGCTTCCATTTATATTCACCTAATAACTACTGGTTTTGAGCATCTTTCATATGCCTTTTTACCATCGGTACACCTGCTATGTTGAAGTGTCTGTTTAAAGAGTTTGTTTATTTCAGGGTGCGGAGGTTGTTAATTTTCTTATTGTTGAGTTTTGATATTCTTTATTCTGGATATAAGTTCTCTGTGAGAAAGGTGATTGGAAAATCTCAGCTACGGATTGTCTTTTCACTCTGCTGACAATGTCTTTCACATGGAAAAGATATACCAGATTATAATCCACAAGTGTAGGTATATATCAGATCCACAATGCCTTTATTTAAAACAAAAGTACATGAGGTCTAGAATATCTGGTCTATGCTTTAAAAGAAAAAAAGACCCAGTGAAAGAACTTTTTTTTCCCAACTTGATGGAAAGGAGTTTTTTGGGATTTTTTTTTTCAAAGCCTGATGAAAAGATACATATCAGATTGGAAATCTACGAGTTAGGAAGATATAATTGATGGGGACACAGCCATAAAGATCAGGTATGTGGTGAGTGAGGCTTATAGGCAGAGGAAGTAACATTTCATTTAATCATAGTGAACATATTGACCTCTTTGTATCAAAAGCTAATAGAAGTTAAAAAATACGCAACTTCGCGGGGGAGTGGGGGGGGAAGGATTTTAACATGGACAAAAAGCAAGTGACACTTGAGACGATTTAGGTATATCCCCATTTTTGAAAATGATATAATGATGGCTTTCTGCCATCTCATAACATCTAGATGCACTACCACCAAGAGAAAACTGAGCTGTGCATTCACATTTCTCAAATTTTCAGAGAACTTAAAGGTGCCTTGGTACTCTGAGTAAAAATCAAAATAGCCTACGTTTCCACGTTTGTAAAAGAAGAGAACATCCAGTATTTGGAAAAGCATTTTTTAAAAAACTCCAGTAGATGGCATAAATACCCCTATTTTCAGGTGTTGCCTAGCATTCTTAATCATGAGAAGGATTCTGTAGCTCTCCAGACAGAGGGAGGAGGTATGAGGAATGTTCTCAGACGCTGCTGAAAAAGCTATTGGTCTTGATTTAGAAATAGGCCTCAGCTTTTGTCAACAGAAGTGACTGAGGTGATGTGCTTGTCATTGGCGACTTCAGAGATTTTATAGGAGTGGAATTTAGAGTTACTGGTGTTCCTTATATATGTATGTAGCCTAAACAAAATTAGCTCCTTTTAAATACACATACTTAAATAGAATTGTGAATATGACATACTCCCAACTAAATTCATGGAAATTAATTGCTGCAGGCTTACAAATAACCCCACTACTTAAGTGGTCTAACTAATATGGGGAAAGAATCCTTGTTTGACCCAAAGAGATTGTCCAGATTCAGGATGGTTTCTTACATAAGACATTATAAACCAGATCACGTAATTTTAGCTGGCGTCATCTACTGATGTTTTCCTTAGTCATGTAGCTCCAATCACTTCACATCATCTGCATATTCTAATTCTTTTTCAATTCTTCTCTACATGTTTTTTTTTAAGTTGACTTATTTAGTTTGAGAGACGGCGCACACATGAATGGGGGAGAAGCAGAGAGAATGGGAGAGAGAGAATGCCCAGTAGGATGCTGCACTGTCAGTGTGGAGGTTGACTCAGGGCTTGATGCGGGACGCGAACTCACAAGCCATGAGATCACGACCTGAGCCAAACTGAGGGTCGGTCGCTTAACTGACTGAGCCACCCTGGGACCCCAATACTGCTCTCCTTTTGGCTCTCTCTCATACCATGCTGTCTATCTTCCCTAAGAACTGTTTATAGTCGCTAGATAAAAGGGTAATGACTGGCCCCACGAGGGACATCACTTCCCATGTATTCACAAAGATGCACATATACACTCAAACCATTACATCGCTTCTGCATCAGGTAGGGTGGTTCACATCGCAAAGATTTGAGCAAGGAGAGGTTTATTTCTTCCGCAGCAAGAAATCCAGACACAGACTCTTCTATATTCCAATGCTTAATGATGTCATCAGAACTGGTGCTTTTTCTATCTGGCCCAGTGTTCCATCTAAGCTGTAAGCGGCCCGCCTCATGTTCACGGGGGGGGGGGGGGGGGGGGGGGGGATGGAGCTTCTTCAGATGCAGCCTGATGACATGCTCAGAACATGCCTCCCTTTCCAGCGGTGGAGGAAATGTTCTGAAGAGGCCTCCAGGAGATGCCCCTTGACATTTCATTGCCTAAGGCTGTGTATGGTTTGGGAGAACGCATTATCTTAAACTAGGTTAGATTTATCCACCGGTGGTGGGTCGGACCCCTGTGGCACAGGATCTCATGGTACCAAATGCAACCAGGGCCCGGAAAAAGAAAGACCAGGCTGTTGGGCTGCCATCCAGAGATGACACGGTCTTTTATATTCAGGTCTCAGGTTATACAGTGCCACATTAATGAGGCCTCCCCTGACCACCCAACTGCATTCCATTTCCATTTCACTTGCTCTTGCCACCATGTTCTTTTCCCCCATCTTGACTTCTTTATTCCAAGAACATACTCGCTTACCAAAAAAATTTTTTTGACTGTATCTCTATTCTCTCCCTTCCCCTGCCATAAAACGAGCCCCTGTAGAGCAGAAACACTGTCTGTCTGTTCATCACCATTTCCCCCGTGCCTGGAACCATTGTCTCATGAGCCCCAGATGTAATTATTTAAGAAATAATGAATGGATGTAAATATTAATAGAGGCATCCTGATCTTTGTTGGCTACTTTTTTTTTTAACAGTATAGAGGAGGTTAATTGGGAAGGATGTTTTTCTCTGGGGATCTGGTGCTGGCATAGAATAAAGATCATTCTTAAACTTAACAAACACTAGAGGTTGAGGAAGATCTTGGGAGGTCATGGTTGGCTATAGAAAATAATATTCCTTAGGAAGAGAGGGTTGGCTGGACCACAGCTGAAGAAATAGGAAGATTGGACCCTCCATAAACCTGGACTTTGTAGGAGTTTGTTTTTATTAGAAAAAAACCATGTTTCTTGTGTAGCTGTCTCTGGCTTTGTCACTGACTAGTATGCTACATTCAGCAACTTACAAGGCTTTTGTAAACTTTAGTAGTATTTCCACACGATGGCTGCAGGATTCACAGGATATAGTAGAAAAACATGAGAATTGAGGTCAAAGATCTGGGTTGAAATGTTGACTCCAGTGGCTTTTCTGCTTTAACCTTCTTAATCTTTTACCTTGACTTCTTTGAACTCTGGCTTCTTTAAGTGCAAAGTAGATATGAAGAATGCAAATGCCACAACGGGTTCTGTTGCAGCCAAGTGTAAATGTTTGATGATGTGGCTCCAACATTCCCACATTTTAAAAGTGGATAATTAATTCATGAAACACACACACGCTCATGCACACACACACACGACCCAGTAGCGTGTTTAGAAACCATGCCATCTGGGTAAATTTTTCTAAAACTAGGTAAATTGCCACCACTCTATTCCTTATTAGTACTTTTTATTTCTCCTATTATATTACTTATGACACACTCTGTATTTATCTTTGTAAGATATTGAAAGCCACGGAAAGTCAAGGGTATTGTCATTCTTCCATGTTCTCTCTCTCGTTCTCTCTGTCGCTCTCTATTTTTTCTCCTCCTTCTGGTCCCAAGCCATGGCAATACGTACTCAACAACTGTGTGCTGAAAGAATGAATAAACAAAATATTTGCCATGCGAGAAAGAAAATTTCTGAAAATCACTGTCTTAGGATTCTATCCTACATGAAAATCATACAAGTTCCACAAAAGGGGATAAATCTGTTGACAAATGCAAGAGTCTCAAGGAAAGGGATACAACACCCATTGAGGAACAATGGCTTTCTGCAAAAATGAATACAGAAGGTCAGCAATAAATGCCAACTGTCAATGGCAAGAGTGGATTACTTGGACATTTTGCTCTCAGAAGTTGTGCTATTTGCTGAAAGAGGCTGGAACTGCTACCAGGTAGGTACTAACTATTGGTAATTACTGACACTCTTAGAAAATGAGTAGAGACGAACAGAAGAGGAGCAGCAATGGCTGTAAGCTGGTTTTCTAAGGACAGCTCTCTCAAGAATCCACTCTGCCCAGTTTTCAAAAGGATCTGTTGAGCAGGTACTGATCGAGGTAATATTTCACCTTGGTAGTTCAGCAGGAAGTCCATGGGTACTAGTTTTTCTCTGGATAGAAGAAGGACACACAGTGAGCAAATTTTCTTGTCTGTAATGATATTTGTTGTATTTTTTTTTTTCTGAACTAGCCAGGAATTTTTAACAACCCTAGGATGAGCAGGTTTCGTGGTCACCCCTTTATCCTCTGTGAATTGGAAAGTAAAAATGTTTCTACACCCTTTTAACAAGGTAATCCATAAAGCGCTCCTTAACAGTTAAATAATAGTGGGCCCTGGGTGGCTCAGCCGGTTAAACATCATACTTCAGCAGCTCAGATCATGATCTCGCAGTTTGTGAGGTCGAGCCCCGCATGGGATTCTTTCTCTCTCCCACTCTTTCTCTGCCACTTCCTGACTCATGTTTTCTCTCTTTCTCAAAATAAATAAAATAAAACTTTAAAAATAATAATAAAAAAAGAATAGTGAGCCTCGAATCAACACTAGACCTGGAATCGCCTCCAATTTCCACTAATCTGCTGGGTTACTTTGGCAAGTCATATCACCTTCCTATCCTTCAGTTTCTTCAGAATGAACATGATCAGATGGTTTCTAGGTTTCCTTTCAGTTTTAAAGTTCTTAATTAAGAGAAAAGAGGAAGGAAAAAAGAATCCTTCAGAGGCGCAGGTAGTCGAACTCAGTTTAACAATGGTGTTGTTTATAAGAAGGAAACAGGATAGAAATAACGTCAAAAGAGCAGAATCCGTGTACATTTGAAACCATACAAATCACACAAAAATCTTTGCCAAGACAGTGAGTTTTATATTGGGGTCCGACTCTTGGTTAAGCAAACAGTCTAAAAAGAATAAGGTAATTGGAGGAGGACATCTTGTTAAAAACAAAACAAAACAAAGCAAAAACAAATGGCAGATGAACAGAAGAAGCAAAGGCAGGCTCAAAGAAGCAAAGGTGGGCAGCTCATGGCATGCATGAAGAGGGACTGAGAAGTTTGCAGGTGAAAAGGGCGACATCTTTGTTTGTCTTTTCTGTGAATCACGGGTTTGACCAATGATGATTCATTCGCATAAATTAAGAGGCACTTCTTTCAAAATCTTGCTTGAATGTTTCATTACATTTAACAACTATTTTGTCCAGATACCTCCAATGTTCTGTGAAAAGCTGCAACTTAAAAAAAAAAAAAAGTTTTGCTTATTTATTTTGAGAGAGAGGCGAGGCATGAGCAGCGGAGGAGCAGAGAGAGAGAGGGGGAGAGAGAGAATCCCAGGCAGGCTCCCTGCTGCCAGCTCAGAGCCTGACTTGGGGCTTGATGGCACAAACCATGAGATCATGACTTGAGCCGATATTGAGTCCGATGCTCAACTAACTGAGTCACTCAGGCTCCCTGAAAAGCTGCAACTTTGGGAAAATGGTTCGTTTGCCCCCTCCCTGCTCCTATGCTTTTGAGAGCAGGGTTTAATGATACCTGCTAAGGAGCATGGACACAAGACTCTGCTGACTTGACATGAGTAATAGGAAAACTTTCTGTAGCACACGTGACAGACACATCATGAGGATATTGACATGATATTGGTCAATTAGTATATATGTTTGATTCCCCTGGACAAATACAGGAGTAGGGAGAGTATATATTTATTTTTAGGGTGATTCTCATAAACCAGAAGACTAGATGTACAGGCAGAATACTTCTTTTTTCCTGATGAAAAATGAAAGGGAATATAGGGAACACATGGATAATGTTTGTAGGTTTCATGAAACAAGATTGGATATTCTAGACCATGGTCTACGGCATCAGAGAGATAATCTCCCAACAAGGCACAGAGTGCTTCCCATAAAGATCAGGGTATAAGTGTTTAAAAGAAGATTTGTTGAACTGATCAAAAGGGCTTACACCTGAGGTATTGGGGCTGAAGGGAAATGTACAATGTTACAGTGAAAAGTCAGGTACTATGACCTTGGAATAGAAGGCTTAGGTCTGAACTGGCCCAGTATCCCTACTACCCATTTCTATGGGTTAAAGCAAATCACAGGCCTGGCTCAGACCCAATTCACATTTGTAGATGAGGAAAGGAAGGGTTTTGGAAATGTTAACATTGTACTACAGGTTGTACTGATGGAAATGCTGTAGCACAAATTTATGTGGTTTCATATCTCATTTCATCTCAACATGCTGCCTGTGTTAAGTTCATCAAAACATTCAATAAGAAATGTTATATTATTGGAAATAAGATGGAAATGCAAATTGGACAATTATAGTTAGATGTAGGCAATTTATAAGTATCATAACTCAGAGAATAAAAAAAAACTAGTCCTGTTGTATTCAACATTTTTACCAATAGCTTTAATGTTTCATTAATTATATTATGACATTAAGATTCCTCATAAAATGAAGCAAAATTTTCAAATGTAATTTATCCTTAAGAAGATAAGCTATTGATGAACTTTTTACACTTTTGGAAAAAGAGGAAAACTGAAAGATTTAAATTAAACAGTAACAAAATTCAATGTTTTAATATATTTCTTGCGAATACAATATATGGTGACCAAATACACCGTAGGCCAAAGTCCTTCATTTATTTCTATATAATTTCTATCCTTTTCATTTCTATAAACCTGACTGAAAACACAAACACCGGGGTTATGTAATTTGTAATTGCTTATTTGAGGGATTTTTTTTTCAGATAGAAGAGTGGATTTCCCCTCAAGTTTGTATTTTCCCAAAGTATATGTCTTATACGCACTGAGTTTTTGAGAAATTCAAACAGTGGCCTCCGATTCATCGCCTTTGGTTTCCAATTGTACATTTTGTTGTATCATGATCAGGTATTCACTAGTTTTACAAGTAGGATATGTCACAGTTTGGTCTCTTTGACCAAGGAATAGACAAGAGCATACTCAGAATGAGTCGACAGAATGTGGTTAAGGCAGTATTGTGGGCACAAATGTAGCAATGGACGGAGAGAGAGAAGCTTATCCTCATTGACCAAGGAGCATCAGAGAACCTCCAGACGGAGAGTGGACAAGACCTGGCTGGCTATCAGGTAGTCTGCACAGCATCTGTTCCAGCTCTGGCCCAATACAGGCAGCAAAAGGCCATGGGGGAAACCAGATAACCCATCCCCAACTCTCCGGACACCTAAAACCCGTCTGGGAAAGACTGGCTCTTGGAAGACATTATAGGAGCACTTTCAATCTGAAGCATGAGTCATTTTTACATTGGAGAATTTATGTCTACTTTGATTATCGCTCTCTCTCATTCTTTGTTTTCTCTTTCTGGAGTAAATATTGCAGTTTCTGAATACGCGCCTCGGTTTCCTCATACTCCACCTCTTATATGTGTTGTATTTGGGGGGTTGTTTGTTTTATTCACTTTTTAAAATTTAGTTCTAGGCAAATGAACTTCATCATCATGATAATCAATCCTTCTGCCAGATCTGTTCAGGTATTAAATATTTCAATTTAGTGGCTACGGTAGTTCTTATGATTAATGTGTACAATTGTCTCTTCTTAGCAACTTTTTTCTTTTCTTTTTTTTTTAAAGTTTATTTACTTTGAGAGGGGAGGGGCAGAGAGAGAGGGAGAAAGAGAATCCCAACCAGGCTCCCAGCTGGCAGTGCAGAACCCCACCCAGAGCTCGATCTCACGAACCGTGAGATGATGGCCTGAGCCGAGATCAAGAGTCAGATGTTTAACTGACTGAGACACCCAGACACCCCGCAACTTTCTCATTTTAGAACTATAATAGATAGAACTAGAAGGAACAGATTTTTTTAAAGTTTCTCTTTTTTTCTATTTCTTGTGGTAGTTCTTTTTATACCTCTACTTTATTACCTCTTCTCCTCAAATGTTTTTTGACTCTTGCTGATCTGTTAATGGGTATATGTGAGAGTCTACATCACTATTGGCAAGTGGGATGGGCTTCCTGGGCTGTTGCAGTACTTGGTGTTACCTGGTGATCCAACTAAGATCACCAGGTTTTAGAGCCCTGGCTGTAGAAAGCAGACTGGCCTGTGAGGCTGGTCGGGATCTCTCTGAGTTGGAGGGGATCTGGCTTTTGGTGAGGTGATGTCCCTTGTGTGCTGTGGCAGGAAATTACCTGGGGACCTTCCTCTGTTTCTCTTTCTGGTCTCCCTCTCTTTTGCCCTTGGGTTATTTATCTTGGTTTATGTTGTCTCTAAGGGTTTTCCTGTATATACACACATAGCTCATATTTTCTGTAGGTTACAAGTTCAGCAATTCAATTCTCTTTTTCTCTCTATCTTTTGTACATCTTCCTTTTTTAGGTCCACCAGTGGTATCCACGGAGGTTTCCTGGTGGCTATGGATTATCATTTATTCTTACAGTTCTTTCATTTTAGTTGGATTTGGGTAGTGAAGAAAGATGTACCCATCAGCTTTTTTGAACCTGGGTCCCAAATCCGTCTCTAAAATTTACAATCAACTGTGTCTACATTAGTGGGAAATCAAAATAATAATGATAGGGGCAAAAACAAATTCATTGATGAATACGATAATTAAGGTAGATGGGCTCTTGGCTTTTGACTAGAGATTTGGACTACATGTTGAATGGAAATTGTTGGGATGAGGCAGTAGGAAACAGGCGGTGGACTGACAGGATATTTGAAAATAATCATTTACTTGGATTAAAAAATATATATATCAGGCTGTACCATTGCAGCTCAACACTATAGGGCCTTAAGGGAAGCAAAAAATAATAATATTTCATCACAACATCTTCTATCATCCATATGATGAGCCTTTCCACTTTTCTGACTTATAAATCAATTCCCATGAATGCAAAAACAAAAACAAAAATAAAAATTCCTCTCATTTTATAAATAATTGTGGATTATCGAATTTCAGCACAGAGGGATGAGTTAATGTCCTACTTTTATATTTTAAAAATTTATTTATTTATAAGACTTTTTCTTTATGAATCATGGTAACCCCAATGTTGCCCTTAAATGATCCTCTTTTCTATGCAGGGATCTGGGACTTGTTTTCATTGGTGACCTGCTAATATTTTACTTCAGACAACTGATCTATATTGAACATAGATTCCAGGGGCACCTGGGTGGCTCAGTTGGTTAAGCGTCTGACTTCAGCTCTGGTCATGATCTCACAACACGTGAGTTCGAGCCCCGCATCCCCGGTCGGAGGCCGTGCTGACAGCTCAGAGCTTGAAGCCTGCTGCGGATTCTGTGTCTCCATCTCTCTCTCTGCCCCTCCCACACTCCTGCTCTGTCTCTTTCTCTCAAAATTAAAAATAAACATTTCAAAATAAATAAATAAATTGACCATAGATTCTGAAACTATTATTTTTTGGTAAAATCCAAATATCATTTATCAATCAAGATTTATCCATCCAGTATTTTTTCAAATGTTTGTCCTTGGTTTTAGAATGTGTCTGCTAGCTTATTTTTATCTTGCACACGAGCTCATTTTAACTGAAATTCTCATAATAGACACATTCTGAATATAATACCCATGACCACCTCTATTTTCAGCATTCATTCAATTTTCTCTCTTCATTTTCCACCATATTGAAAAGTATGATATCATTTCTCAAATGCGCAATCTTATCTGTATTTTTGTTTGTATCCCATATTCTTAGTGCTGCTATTCTATCTACCTTTTTCCATTGTTCTTTTCTCAGATGATTGAAAGGAACATCCCGAGGTCGCACAATAGTATTCCCCAGTCCAAAACAATGCCATTCGAAACTGCAGGATTATCACCCTTTCAACACTTACTACTCGGCCCACTGAGCCAGTTCTCACAGGTTACAATTTCCTGGAGACCTTAGCAGAAAAAAAAAAACCTTCACACTTTTAGTACCCAATCCACTAAGGAGTCTCGTCCTATTGTCTCTTTGTTCCAAATCCAACCTAAAGCACCACGTCTTTTCTTCACTGGCTCATAATAGCGTGGTATCCCATAAAGCATCCTGCTATCAGACTGCACTCACAGTAATGATCTTCGCCAACAATTTCATTTTCTGTATTTTCCCTTGTGTCATGTCCTAGCAATGGTGTGTGGTTGGTTTTCTACCCAAATGGCTTTCAAGCTGAACACATGCCTCAAATTCACTTAAGCATTTGGGCAGCATGGGAATTCTCTATTACTTAGGGTCCTCTCTCAGACCGTATTTCTATTAGTGAGACACTGACGCCCGCCCTAATCAGAGGGAAAAACACGGTGTAAGGTCACTATGTGTGTGGGTTCAAGACAAGAAGCACTTGAATTCTGCAAATACATCAATGCAGCCTGAACATTTAAATCACTCAGCTTCTGCCAGCGTAATCGCAGCTGTGAAAATTGAATTAAGGTCTAATTTAGGTATCCTTATTTGACTTTGATCTTCATGTGCCTTTTCCTTTCCTCTTTGCCATTTTATTCATTTATTTATTTTTAGCAAACACGTAGGACATGTATACCTTGGTGAGACTTTTTTTTAAAAATGTCCCATAATTGTGACAATGCCCAAATTTATAGATGTCAAGTGATCAGGCAGGAAAGCTGTTCCATATATAAAAATTGCCCAAAAAATTGCCATGAAATATTCATATCTTACTACCTCTGAGCCAACAAATGAAGAAACGGGATGATGAAGACATGTTAAAATAAGCTTCCACTTCCATGTTAAAAATGTTGTCTTTTAAACAAGTATCTTGGGGAAAGGCAGAAGTAGAAGTTTTAAAGAAGCACTCATTGATTATCTTCAGTATAAGAGAAACACATTTTTACTCTCACAAAAAGAAAACTTGAAAATTACATATGCAGGTTTCCCTCACCATCTAAAAGTAGAGTATTCTTATGAAACCTTTAATTAGCTGAAATGGCATACAGCAAAGATGCATATGAAAAAAATTTGAGCATTTCCAGACCCCCCCCTCCAAAATCGCCATTCTTAGATTTTTCTGATACCTTAAGATGCATCTCAGTAATGGAGGTAACAGAATACATCGAGATAAAGCCCAGCTGCCCACAGACACAGTTCAAAGCTATGGGACTAAACGCTGAGATGCTGGGTGTGGTTCCGGGGGGGGGGGGGGGGAAGCCGCTGGGTGGCGCCACTCCCGGTTAGGTGTTCTGTGTGCACAGCCTCTCTACAAAGCCAGCTGCAAAACCAACACTGGACATAATCTTTGCTTTTTGCCTTTTCCAGTAAAAGCAAAAATCCCCTTCGGGTTTCTTTCTGAGTAGTGAAAGCGGGTACTGATACAGGCCTCTGGAAAAAAACAGTGTCCTAAGACAAACTTGCAAAAAACAGGTGCTACTTGCATCTAGAGCCCCACCATCCAGATTTAACCTTCAATTACATTTACGCCTCTCTTTCTCTCTCTCTTCCTCCTTACCCTGTTCTAGTTTCTCTCTCTTTCTCTTTCTAGCACTCTGGTTGAGTTCTTACTTTTCAGAATGCTTTAATTTTTTTTTTAATGTTTCTTTATTTTGAGAGAGAGGAGAAAAAGAGAGAGGGGGAGCGGCAGAAAGAGAGAGAGAGAGAGAGAGGGAGAGAATCCCACTTAGGGAACCACGAGATCATGACCTGAACCAAAATCAACAGTCGGGCCCATAATCGACCGAGCTACCTAGGCGTCCCCAATTTTTTTTTAAGTAGGTTCCATGCTCTGTGTAGTGCCCAACACAGGGCTTGAACTCAAGACCCTGAGATCAAGACCTGAGCTGAGCTCAAGGGTCTCTTAACCGACCAAGCCAACCAGGCGCTCCTTTGCAGAATGCTTTATATATTTTATTTAACATTCTGCTAGCCAGAATATACGAAATTTTTTCATGGTATTATTCCTTTAGAGATGGATATAGACTATTTTATTCTACTGAATGGATATTGATCTGTGTTTCTCTTTTCTGATGCTGGATATTTGCATTTGGGGAAGAGACTTCCCTACAGATGACATTTTTTAGCTGCAGGGGCCCATGCTGTGGCCCCTTCCTGATTCCTGTGATATCGCTGTGGGACTGATGGTGTGAGTGAACACAGCCTCCCAGAGATGGTGGAGTGATCATCTGGATAGAACTTGAAACCCTGGTAAATTTGTGGTGTAGAGTCATTATATCAGAACTAAATCTCCCAGCTCAAATGTTTATGAAGAAACCCCCATGTATTAAGTCACGATGAATCAGTCCAATCCAAGATGGATGATGGTCAGGAGAGCACAGCTTTCCTTCCTGCTCTCATGTCTCCAGGCAGCCCTGTACCACCAGGCTTTTCACGTGGGAAGTAACTCTCATAAGAAACCAATGACTCACCTTGTTTCCTGATGGCCCAAGACACTTGCCTTCACTGGTAAGAGGTTCTCACATCATCTGCCTCTTCACATCTTATACTCACCTTTCTGACTAGAAAGTCCAGACCTTTCTCTTCAAGTGCCAAGCCCTTCACAGAGGCTTTTCACTGGGCCTCCATTATCTTGTCTTTGATCCCATTTAATCCCCTTCCCACTCCACTGGTAATGCCACTGTATTTTTGGACCCCATTTGTGGACATACCCAAGTTATTCCCACTGGACCTCCATGACTAATATGGATAAGTACTTTCACTGGATGCCCGCTTAGGTGACCTCAGACATTCTGTGGAAGTTAAAGATATATATCTTTTTTTTCTCCCCAAATGAGAAATTTCAGAGATTATCTGGCATAAAAATGTCACACCCCAGGATTAGAATATGTATCCTGTTAACGGTCTATCCAGGACTGTGCCTCACATATATTGCCTGATGTGCAAGGAGGCTATTTTGCTTATTCCTGAACTAAACATAACTTATGATTCTGAATTCATAACTTGATGTGAGTTAAGCAATATAGTAAATACATGCATTCAGAATGTACCAGGTTCTCTCTGCCTAATTCTGTTTGGGGCAGACATGGCTAAAATTCCCATTATTATCTTTTGTCCTCCTAACCCCTAAGAAAGAGGACCCGGGAGTTCAACTGACACTTCAACTGCCAGCTAGAAATTACGTTTTCGAACCTCTCTTGTAGCTGACAGCAAGAAAATGTAGCTAGGCTTTGAAGAAGGTTTTGCAGAAGGAACAGAAGTAGCATGTGTGAGTCCTAGGCTGCACGCTTTCAGGCAAGGTTCAAGGTGACATCAACCCTCGGCATAAGCCACCTTCTCATCATTAGCGAACTTCACTTTTCTCCTTCACTAGGTCTGTAGTTGGATGGAACACCGGCTTCTTTCCTTTCTAAAGTTCACAGAGTTGCCACTGTGTCCGTCCCAGGAAAGGCTACCACCCTGTCCTCACATCTCATTGTCATGAGATACTCGGCGGTGATCGCTGAGTAGGATTCTCTACTTGGAGACCATTGCCTTCAAAAGGAATCGTTTCATGTTTCCTAATTTCTTGGTCCCTCCTGAGGTTTGGCTGGAGAGGATCTGAAGCCCAGAGATGCAATCCTGCTCCCTCTCACCCCTCCCCTGAAACTGTCTGCTCATGTGTGGATCTTAATCACACACATCACACATGGCACGTGGGAACATGAGGGGCCAACAGAGATGTGGGTACTCCAGAGTTCTAGGTTGTCCCTAATCTTTTTTGACCCACAGTTCCTACGTGTTCTTTTTTTTTTTTTTTTAATTTTTAAAAAAAAATTTTTTTTTTCAACGTTTATTTATTTTTGGGACAGAGAGAGACAGAGCATGAACGGGGGAGGGGCAGAGAGAGAGGGAGACACAGAATCGGAAACAGGCTCCAGGCTCTGAGCCATCAGCCCAGAGCCCGACGCGGGGCTGGAACTCACGGACCGCGAGATCGTGACCTGGCTGAAGTCGGACGCTTAACCGACTGCGCCACCCAGGCGCCCCAAGTTCCTACGTGTTCTTGACACAGCACTCCAGAATCTCACTCCTCCCCTCATTAGTCTGTATATGGGATGATTTTGAGGAAGCAAGAATGCCTCTTTGATTTCTCAAATCGTTACACTGTCGTAAATGATTTCCTTGTGCCGCACAGAAAGAATGGCAAGATAGATTGGAAAGGAAAGAAAGAAAGGACATGATTCATATGTAACATCCCACTCTACCTCCAGCCCCTGCATGAAGCAAAGCAGGTTATCTCACTGTGCCTTCCCCCTTTTCCTCTGTGCCTGGTGCCAGGCTCCCACAGCTCCCATGGCTGCGACCTTCGACCTTGGAGAGTGTGCCCTCTTTGGCTCCACAGAAATGCACGATGATCAGAAGATAGAGAGGAGGCAGGAGGTTAAAAGGCCAGCGGCAGAGGGAAGCCTGAGTGAAGGAAACTATCCATTTGGCTAGTGGGGAGCTGACGCAGAGAGCAAAAGGAAAGCAGAGAACCTCCTGGAGCCGGGAATGGCCAAAAGCCTTCCGAATGGTGGAAATTTAGAGGCTGCAGAGTGGTATAGAAATGACAGCATCTGGGAGGAAAGAAAACGGTATGAGAAGGGTTGCTGCACAGTGATTTATTTGCCTTTGAGACTTACTCTGAATGCAAAGCAAGGATTATTATTGTCTTTCTTGGAGTGATTGAGTGATTCAAAGGCACGTCAGAACAAGGACTGGAATTGTGTGCCTGACACCAGTAATGGGCTTCCACATAGGGCCTCCATGTGGGTTTTGGGTCTGAAGGTCCAACCCTCAGCTCTACTCTCTGAGACCAAGATCACTACCTTCAGTGTGCTACTCTCAAAACACATCAAGATCCTCACCATTCCTTCTCATCTCTTCTGCCTCCCCTTGACCCTCATCCAAGCTTTATCATCTCCCACCTGGTTTATTGCCATGGATTGATGACTGGTTTCCCTGCTCTGCATTGCTTTGGCTCTTGCTTTCCTGAGCAGATTGATTCTCTCAAGAACTGATCATCTTTTTTTTTTTTTAACACATCAGCCAAATCCTGTTGTTAAAGTGCACAAGACTCTACAGTTGTTTCCCATTTCAATCAGCAAAGAATCCAAAATTTTTGCAAAAATCTGTAAGACCCTGAATGATTCACACGCTGACAGCTAGGGCTTTTCCTCCCCCACTCTGACTCTCACACCCTCTTCCTCATCCATACTGGATATTTTGCTGTTTTACTGTTCCTCAAGAATGCACTAGCCTCAGAGCCTTTTGGCTTACTATTTCCTCTGTCTGGAATTTTCACTCACTGTGCAGACAGGGAGCCACAGACCTCATTCTCTCACTTGTTTTTTTGTGTTGTTTTGTTTTGTTACAGATCTCTTTTTAAATATGAAACGATCAGGGAGGCCCATCCTGCCCACCCTATTTTGAGTAGCAAGCTTACCTTCTTTCCATATTCGTGATTCTGCATGTACCTAATTTCTGACAGCACTTATCAGCCTCTGACATATTATGCAGGTGCTTATTTATTTTCTTGTTTTCCATCATCCATGATGAGAATTTCAGCTTTATGAGTTTTCTCTTCTCCTAAATCTCCTGTGCCTAAAAAGTGCCTGACACTCAATAAATATTTGTCAAATCAAAATAAACAACAACATCTTCTGAGAAAAGATGGTGGAGTGAGAGAGTGACCCAGCTTGAGCCACGTAGCATTCAAAAATATTACAAAGGCTTCCACTGAATTCTGGGAAGATGGTGGCAAGAGTTCCAGAAACTCCTTACCCCTCTAGTAAAAAAAATAAGCAGCACCAGTTGAATAGCGAGATCAACAGACCAAAACGTGACATCTCTGATGAAACTCGATGGCAACATATAGGCGGGTAGAGGCAAAGCAAGACAGCTACAACGCCCACGTGGTGTGAGTACGTGTGTATGCGGAAGCAGGGGGGAAACAAGAGGTATCGGGAGGTTGAGAAAAGAGGAGAAGTCTTCTTCCAGTAAGCACTGACATCACTGAGAATAGCAGCCATGAATAGAAAGAGTTTCAGAAGATTCCAATTAGCAAATGGAACGCAAGAGGATCAAAGTGAATTCTGAAAGCCATCTGGGATCCAAGGGCTTTTGACGCCAATGGTTTGAAGCGTTCTTACAAAACAAAGCCTAGCATTGAAGGGCAAATGATATGAAAAATATCCAAGGAAACAAAAAACATAGATGAAAGTGAGGAAGGAAGGAAAGAAGGCAAATCTCAGAAGGAAGGAGTACACTTTTTTGGTTGTCGTTCACTTGATGAAAACAATACAGAAGAATGCTAAAGCAATAGAAGTGGAAAAGTTATCCTGACCTTTCTCTCCATTCTAAAGATACAGAAAAACGTATTTCACTTAAAATCTTTAACAAAAGGAATTGCAATCAAATTCTACATACAGGGGTCTGGATGGCTCAGTCAGTTAAGCATCCAACTCTCGGTTTCGGCACAGGTCATGATGTCACAGTTCATCAGTTTGAATCCTGCATCGGGCTCTGTGCTGACAACGTGGAGCCTGCTTAGAATTTCTTTCTCCCTCTCTCTTTGCCCATCCCCAGCTTGCTCTCTGCCTCTCAAGAAATAAATAAATAGACATAATTTTTTTTTTAATTTCTACATACAAATATCAGGCATAATAAAGTCCCTAGAGACTAAAAACACACCTCCCCAAACTGTGACCTAAATTTCAAAATGGGTTAAAGGCATTTAAAGGAATGGAAACCATGAAAGAATGACTTAATTCATATTTTTAAGAAACCTCACCATTGGGAAATTACTCTAAAGAATGAGTTCTGAAGAGGGGACACAAAATTAAGGAGAAAAGAAAGGGAAAAGAAAAAAGATTCAGAAAGCAAGGGAAAACTAGAAAAAACACGAGAGCAAATAAAGACAATGGATACTGTCTTGGTTAGAGAAGATGAGAAGAATAATTTTTGAAATTTGAAAATATCAGGTGCCTGGGTGATTCAGTCAGTTAAGCGTCTGACTCTTGGTTTCAGCTCAGGTCATGATTTCACAGTTCGTGGGTTTGAACCCCGCATCAGGCTCTGCACTGACAGTGTGGAACCTGCTTGGGATTCTCTCTTTCCTTGTCTCTGTCCCTCCCTTACTTGTTCTCTCGCTCTTAAAATAAATAAATAAATAAACATTAAAAAATAATAAAATTGAAAAATAAATGGAGAGGAATAAAAATGGATTTAAGATAAAGTAGTAGACATAGATGATAGTCAAAAGAGTCAACCTACATTTAATAAAAGTCCGAAAGGATGAAGCCAAAGCAATACAATAGACTCACACAAAAATTTTTTATTCAATAGAATATTCATAAAATAAAAAAAAACATTAAATATTTAAAAGACCAACTATATACCTAAGAAAATTCTGAAACTTAATTTTGTAAAAGTACATTTTACAAAACCAATTGTAAAAGCCAGTTGTAGATCCAGTAAAATGGAGACACATTCCATGCATATGGATAGGAAGACTCAGCATTGTTAAGAGGTGAATTCTTCCCAAATTGATGTATACATCCGACACAATCCAGGAAATAAAATTGCAGCAAGGTCTTTTGTGAATACTGACAAATTGATCCCAAAATTTATATGGAAAGGCAAAAGACCCACAACTGTCAACTCAGTATCAAAAGGGATGAACAAAGAACAAAGTGGGAGGAGTGACATATTCACCTTCACTTATTATAAAACTACATTGATCAAGACAGTGTGGTAAGGGTGGAAGAACGGATATAGACATATAGATCAATGGAAGAGTACGGCATCCAGAAATAGACGCATGCAAACATAGTCAACCAATCCAAGGAGAAAGAGTGTCTATTCAACAAATGGTACTAGACCAATGAAAATCCACACTGAAGAAAGAGAAAGAAACAAACAAAGAAAGAAAGAAAGAGAAAGAAAGAAAGAGAAACAAAAAGTGAGAAAGAAATAATTTGGACACAGATCTTACATGCTTCACAAAATTGAACTCAGAATAGATCAGGCCTAAATATAAAATGCAAAGCTATAAAACTCCCGGAAGATATGTAGAAGAAAGTCTAGATAATTTTGGATTTGAGGATGACATTTCAGATACAATGCGAAAAACGCAAACCACAAAGGGAAGAAATGATCAGTTGGACTTCTTTAAAATTAAAAGCTTCTGGTCTGTGAGAGGTGCTGTTAAGAAAATAAGAAGACCAGCCAGAGATTCAGAGACAATCTTTGCAAAACACATATCTGTTAAAAGACTAGTATCCAAATATACAAAGAACAGTTTAAAACTTAACAATAAGAAACTGAACAACCCAATTTAAAAAATGGGTGAAAAATATGAACAGATACTCTGTTAAAGAGCTATACAGATGGCAAGGAAACACATTCGAAGATGCTCGATATCATATGTCAATAGGGAATTTGCAAATTAATGCAACAATGATATGCGACTACACATCTATTCAAATAGTTAAAATCTCACACACTGACAACACCAAATACTAAAGAGGATGCAGAACAACAGGAACTCGCATTCCTTGTTGGTAGGAATGCAAAATGGTACAACCACTTTGGAAGACAGTTTGATGGTTTCTTACAAAATCTGACATCCTCTCACTCTGTAATTCTGCAATTGTACTCCTTGGTTTTACCCAAAGGGGTTGAAAACCCATGTCTACACAAAACCCTGCACATGATGTTCATAGCAGCTTTCATCATAACTGCCCAAAGTTGGAAGAAACCAAGATGTCCTTTGGCATGTGAATTCGTAGACTGTGATATCTCCAAACAATGGAATATTATTCAGTACTAAAAAGAAAGAAACCATAAACTCATGAAAACACATAAAGGAATCTTACATGCATATCAGTATGTTTAAGAAGCCAGTCTGAAAAGACTGCATGTATGATTCCTACTATATAACATTCTAGAAAAGGCAAAACTATGGAGACAAGAAAAAGATGAGTAGAACCATTCAGTGGAGGATGGAATGGATGAATAGGCAAGGCACGGAGGGTTTTTACAGCTGTAAAATACTCTGTATGAAACTATAAATGAGGTTTATATGTCATTAAAATTTTATCTAAACCCATAGAATGTACCATACCAAGAGTGAACCTTACTGTAAACTACGGACTTTGGATAATAATGATGTGTCGATGTAGGTTAATCGATTGTAACAAACATGTAATTCTCTGGTGGGGGATGTTGGTGTCGAGGGAGGTCATGAGTGTGCAGGAGTAGAGGGTAAGTGCTCATCTTTGTTATAAGCCTAACGTTGTTCTAAAAAATATTATATTTAAAAAGAAATGAAATTTCAAGGCATGAAAACACATGGAAGAACTTTAAATGACTATTGGTAATGAAAGAAGCCAATCTGAAAGCATACATATTCGTTATTCAAACTATATGATATTCCAGAAAAACAAGCCACGGAGACAGTAAACAGATCAGCGGAGGGAAAGGGAAGAAGGGATGGCTAGGCAGAACCAAGGGGATTTTTAGGACAGTAATGGTGGGTACATGTCATTATACGTTTGTCAATACTCATAGCATACGACACAGAGTAAAGTCTAACATCAGCTATGGACTTTTGTAGAATAATAGTGGATTAATATTTGTGCACCGGTTGTAACAAACGTAACACACTAAATACAAGATATTAATAATGGGGGAAATGGTGGCAAGATGAACGGGTAGATGGAAACTCTCTGTTCTTTCCTCTGAGGTTTGATGCAAGCCTAACACTGCTACAAAGATAACCTATTAATTGAAAAAACATAAATACAAAAAATAACCTTTTCCAGAAAATAAAAATCAATTCAGTGTCCAGGCAAATGTGATTAATTCAGGCTGTCATCAGTCTCTGAGAGCGACTCTCTACTCCAGAAAACACTGACCTGGCACATTTAAGATAATATAGGGAAGAAAAAGTTTCTAAGGTATTCTGCACCAGGGCACCCGGGTGGCTCAGTGCGTTAGGCTTTTGCCTCTCGATTTCAGCTCAGGTCATGATCTCACAGTTTGTGAATTCAAGCCCCTCATCAGGCTCTTCTCTGACAGCACAGAGCTTGCTTAGTTTTTTTCTCGCTCTCCCTGTCTTTCTCTGCCTCTTCCCCACGCTCTGTCTCTCGCAAAATAAATAAATGAACAAACACTGAAAGGAAGGAAGGAAGGAAGGAAGGAAGGAAGGAAGGAAGGAAGGGGAAAGAAAGAAAGAAAGAAAGAAAGAAAGAAAGAAAGAAAAGAAAGAAAGAAAGAAGAAAAGAAGGAAAGAAAGAAAGAATTTTGCACCTAGCCAAACTTATTTTTATTTATTAAGGTCATCAAAACCTTAATACCATTCCTAGGAGCTATCTAATCAATTTACTTCAAGCCTGAAATAGCCAAAATTATTGAAGTGATCTCCACATGAAGACTGCCGAATTGTTTCTCAGGCAGTGGTATATTGATGGGTGTGAATATTGTGGGAGTTTCCATTCTGGGACAGAGGTGTATTTGATCGTTGTAATTTTTCAACATTGCCAGGTCATGGTGTTAATAAAAATCAGACTGATTAGAGTCAGTTTTATCATTGTGTCCGTTCTCTATAAATAACGCACCGACTTCTTACTTCTACACCCAGGGCCAATCACTCCCACCAACAAAATCTGATACATCTCATACTTCAGACAGTCCTTTGTAGAGTTTTAAAAAGAGAGAGAAATGTATAGAATATGCTCATTAACTGGAGGTAAAACTCTCCTTACTTCATGGGCTCTGCCCCCAAAACCAGTTCCCTATTTTGAGCAGTTTACAGGAAATCCTTAAATAATGGAGGCAAAAGAGTATTTACTATATGTTCCACAGCTGTTGGCTTCAGGACCAATTGTCTTCTTGGTAGAAGGAAGCTTGCAAGCAAACCAAACCTTCTAACAAACGTAACCACTTTCATTGGGGAAAAGTAAGATTCTTATTCAAAACATAAAGAACATAAGGAGATTGCATGAGAAAACCAATACGTGAGGATATTTATTGCTTTTAGAACTCCGGAAATGTTTTTATATCTTCTACAGAGCACTCTCACAATAAAGTAGGTATTATTTAATTCACTGTCTTCTCAGCCCCGTGGACCCACTACCCACAGGCGCGCGCGTGCACACACACACACACACACACACACACACACACACCACTGTAGATACTACTGAACAAGACATCAGGTCACTCCTGTGTTTCTCTTCAAAGTGACGACTAGTTGGCTCTGTCTTCTTAGGCCAGTTAGCAGCATGCTGGAGTTCCGTTTTACCGTTCATAAAATAAATGAAATTTGGAATAGATGATTTCTAGCATCTCTATGTAAGCTGAGCAGAAGTGATTGCGTGGGGCAGCAGAGTCAACAGATCAGGTGAGGCCGTGAGATGTAATAGTGTGTTGCATATGGGTCACAGAATCAGGTGTACCATCTAGAACCACCCGTTTGGTATCTTTCAGTTTAGTTATAAAATAAGAACAAGTGACTTTACAGAGTTGTGCGACAGGTTTAACAATCTCCTATAAAATGCTAGATAGAGATTAATGCTATTAAAACAGATATATAAGAAACATTTTTAAATGTCTATGCTACATCGGGGCATGTGCTAAACTTGGAACTGTAAAATACAGAAATATGCAGAATTCCAACTGGGGAAACTGGTGAGAGAAAATAAAAAGAAATCCTCATCCGCACTGACTTCACTCAGTTAAGAAATTCTAATTACCTTCTTGCTTTCCCCTTTCTTTTTCTGCTGCCCCAAACTGGAAGGTTATTACTTTTCCCCCTAAAGCAAAGCCGACTCCTTGAAGAATTGGTTTCTTCGGGGGACCAAGGTCTATCAACTCTGGTTAGTTCAAAGCCACTCCGGCTTCACCAACTAAAACCAGAAGTTATTTTATTGTGGTGAACTTGAATGGACCATGCACACATTTCAAGCAACACTTTGCCCAATTTTTTCTATGTACCAAAAAGCCAGGCGTTTTAAGCGTTTCGTGTGAGTCAAAAATAACTTGCAAATAGAAAACACAACTACTGCGATGTTTTGCCTCTAAGAAAACAGAGACAAACTGGGTGGGCAAGGAATATACGGTAGGTGAGCTGAGAAGTGAAAATCGTGACCGACTCATGTGTCTTGATTATCAGCCTGTGATCCTGGCTGCATGTGAGGTTTCATAACTCCTGAATGAAGAAGTTGATGTAAACAGTGAGGAGATGGTAAGGTAAATATGAAAAGGTAAGAAAAAGTATGGTTTTTAAGTGTCTCAGAAAGCCAAGTCTTACTAGGGACCACCACATTGAAGTTCTTTCTGGAAGCAATACATTTAACTAAAATCTGGCTCCAGGGCCAACAGCTTAATGTAAGTTATATTTCAGAGGCTGGCAACTGGGCTCGGTGTTAATCACCATGGAAACAAGATACAATCAATCACCAGATAAAATTAATGCCTAGTCATTGCTATATCTTTCCAATCTCATGCACAAAGACAGATTTAAGTTTGAAATATGCCTTCAGTGGAATATCTGTTTTCAGAGGGCATATATGAATATGCACACGTGGAGAGCAGACAACGTGAGAAGTTAGTGTAAGGGATGTTAGTGTTGATATTTTTAAGTATCTTCACATTATGTTGATTTTGTTAATGGCAATTCAAATTTACATTAGTTGATCAATTAATCCATAAAAGGGCTTTGAAGCAGAACCTTTCAAATATATTTCTCAGAGCCAGCCTGCTTTATGAATGCATATCTATAGGTTCCCTAACTTATTATGTATCCCACAGACCCATCTTCAAATATTTTTTGAAGGTAAAAATAAGACTTCATCTCTCTCTCTTTCTGCCACTCTTCTGCTCATTCTCTCTCTCTCTCTCTCTCTCTCTCTCTCTCTCTCTCAAAATAAATAAACAAACTTTAAAAAAAATGGAGGGGGCACCTGGGTGGCTCAGTTGGTTAAGTATCCAACTCCTGGTTTCGGTTCAAGTCATGATCTCATAGTTTGGCTCCACGTTGACGGTGTGGATTCTCTCTTTCTCTCGCTCTCGCTCTTGCTCTCTTTCTCTCTCTCTCACAAGAAATAAGTAAATATATAAAAACGAGATTTTTGAAATATTTGGTATCCGGTGGCCTTTCTCTAATATGATAACTCAAAGAAGACAGGGGCGCCTGAGTGGCTCAGTTGGTTAAGCATCTGAGTCTTGGTTTTGGCTCAGGTCATGATCTGGGGTTTGTGGGTTTAAGCCCAACATCGGACTCCATGCTGATGGTGTGGAGCCTCCTTGTAATTCAATCTCTCCCTCTCTGCCCCTTACCTGCTCATGCTCTGTCTCAAAATAAATAAATGAATACATACATACATACATATAAATAAGTAAACGTAAAAATACTGAAACACTTATGTAAATTTAGAGTGAGCATTTATATCCCATCCTTAAATATGCCTGAGAAAAATAATGCAATGGAAGACAAAGTGCAATGCTTGCAATTCAAACAGAAGAAACCTGGACTTTGGATTGAGTAGTTCACTCAGTTCTATAAATTGCTGGGATTTTATTGCCACTTGATTCAGTGGTTGGAGACTTTTTCCAAAAAGCATACGATGGGAGGTCAAAGGGTGGAAAAGTCAGTGAAAATATAGTGGAAACTGCCAGAATTTTTGAGGTTATTAATTCTATCAAGTTGCAATAGAATAATTAAATTCCCACCGTGACAAAATTTTAAGAGATAATTCTAATGCGAACATGAATGTTTCCATTTGGCACTTCCCCTCTAGGCTCCTGAAAATTTAGGAGAATTAAAAGGGCAAAATAACAAAACATGTACACCAATGTAAACGTTGACAACACTAGAGATAGATTCCAACCTAACTGCAGGACTGCAAAACCAGTTGAACCTACGTGATGAGAAGTGGAGAGAGGCTGAGGAGAGAGGCCAGCGCCTACAGGTCTCTAGAGAATGAACAAGAATGTATTTCCTGGCTCTGAAACAACACAGTGCAAAAGCCATGCGTTGTGTCTCTGAACCAGGAATGACAGTGGGGTGAGTAACATAAGTACTCTTATTGCCAATGTATTTTACAAGTGCAGAAGAGATAGTGGAAAATCCATACTTACTTACATGTAAGTTAAATTTGATATACATTTATTTATAGTATGCTATATTTAATATATATTTAAATAAGTTATATTTCATATATACTTAATATATTTAAGTTATTGCTTAGTGAAAGACTTTTGGAAATAGTCCATTTTCGAAAAATTTGGAGGAAGAGATCCTTAACACTTTCCTCCTCCTTACTGTGTGACAAGAACCTCTAACAAACAGCTGGTCTAGGGAGCCCAGTATATTCAATAATAAACAATTCAAAGGGGTTGATAAAATATCTATGTAAAAAATGTTTTATGAATAAAGGAGACAGAAGAGTGTGACTTAGTAACAGATAGGGAACTACACACTGGATTTGTATTGCCAGGCAGGAAAGGACAATTGAAATCATCTTTCCCCATGAAATATAAAGCAATCAATTATAAAAAGTGAGAATACAAAGCAGAAATGCAAGGATGCATGGAAGAGTTGGAAATAGCAGGAGTCGAATTGGAGCTGGCAGAATTCAAGAGAGAAATATAGGAAAAAGTAAAATTATCACAGAAATGGAGTAAAATCGAAGCGACCATGGATGAAGGAGACATTAAGGAAAGTATAAGAGACGTAGAAGCTAGAAACAAGAAAAATAAATAAAATGTGTTGGGAATAAATACTTCTAACATTTTTGAGAGGAAATTATAGTTATAAAACATTAAGTTGATTCACAATATGTATAATTGGAATCCCAAAAATAAAATCAAGCTATTATAATAAAATATTTATAATTCAGGACCACTTTCTAAAATGAAAGACGTCTTCATACTCCACAGAAGGACATCCAGTATGTCAGAAAAAATTTAAAAAATGACCCACACTTGTTAACGCTGGGATACGTGTTACTTAAATTTTAATCTCCAGAATTAAGGAAGGAGTCTTATGGGCTTCCAGGCAAAATATCACAGGAATAAGAAAATCTGACTCTGCCAGCTTCACAGGAAAATCAAAGAACAGATGACAATGGAATCATAGTTATAAGATCTTTAAGAAAAGAAAATGTGAGCCAAGGACAAACTAAATAGTCCTCAAAAACAAATGCTATGGTTGAATAATTTTGAACATGTAAGCTTTTCTTTGGAGAAAACTGCAACAGAACCACCTTGGCCAATCCAAACATTTTTGGTGAAACTGTAAGGAAATTTAGTGCCAAGAGATCCACACTATGGAAAATGTTAAACGAAGTTCTTCATGCAGAAGAAAAATAGCGTTAGATGGGATCTTGGGGGGGGGGGGGGAGAAAAATAGTTCCAGAAATAGCAAGTTTGTGGGGAAGGTTAAAAAAAGATTTTTTGTATTTTTAAATTTCTTTAAAAGCCAAAGAGTGATTTGAAGCAAAATTATAACGATGTATTCTTATATTTATATCATATATAGAAATAAAATGGAAGATGAAAATATATGGATGCGAGAGGATAAGTGGAAGTAAAATATTGTATGGTTTTTACATTATATGTGAAGAGCCATGTTATTATTTGAAGACAGATTATGCGATAAAATGTATATTTTTAACTTAAGAGCAACAACTAAAATTTCAAAAAAAATAAAGAAGGCTTTTAAAAGGCAATATTGGGGGTAAAATAGAATATTGAAACATACTGAAGTATAAATCTAAAGAAGAAAAGGAAAGAGAGAATAAAGGTAAAGAAAGCAGATAGACAACAAGTACCCAAATGTTATAGTGAAATCCAACCATACGATACTTACATTAAGTATAAATGGAGTAAACACTCCAACTGAAAGGCTGATTTTTTTCAAACTGAATGAAAAAGAAAAACCCAACTACATGCTGTCTAAAAGAATCCTAATTTAATGTAAAGACTAAGATAGGCTAAAATAAAAAGAAAATTATATAAAACATGTAACAGTAACATGGAATCACAATAAATCTGGATAGCTGTATTAGTATACCATAAACAAGAGATTCAAATACGATATTATCATAGATATTGAGGACAGTTTTATAATAATAAGTTAATTATTAATCAAGAAGATAAAAATCCTAAATGTTTATTTTTTAATTTGGTAAGACAGCTCCAAAATACATGAAGTAAAAAAAAAAAAAAAAAGTAAACACTACAAACAAATCCACAATTTTAGGTGGAGATTTCAAAACTTCTCAGCAAATGAGAGAATATGTAGACAGCAAGGATGTAGGAGTCTTAGCACAATCAACCAACTTGGCTTTAATGGATATTTACAGAACATTCTTCTCAATAATTGCAGAATAAATATTCTTTTCAAGTGCATATGGTATGTAAACTAAGACAGGCAATAATCACCATCATACATAAGTCTCAATTAATTTAAAAGTTTGGTGTTGCCCAGAACACGTTCTTTGAAAGCAATAAAGTGAAATTAACTAGAGATATTTGGAAAGTTCCCAAATATTTGTATACTAAATAACACTTCTATATTATGTTGCTGCATATCAAACATATACAATGTCTGTATGTCAATTACATCTCAATAAAAGTGGGAAAAAATAATGCTTCCAAATAAAACAGAAAGAAGAAATAGCTGAAGAAATTTTGAAATATTGTAAACTGAATGAAAATTAAATATAGCTCATTAAAAATTATAATTTGTTGCAGTATTTTGCAAACTGTTAGCTTTAAATGTTTGTGCTAGGGAAAAAAAAGAATTAGAAAAAAAAATTAGAAATAGAAGTCCAAATTATATCTAATATAAGGAGATAAGAGGGAAAAATATTATTAAAATCAATGAAAGAGAAACTTTTAAAAAGTAGGAAAAAAAGAAAATCCAATAAAATAAAATCAATAAAATCCAAAGCTGGTTCTTTGAAATAAATTTAAAAAAATAATAAATCTTTATAAAGTGATCAAGATAAAAAGAGAGAAGACATACATTACCAGTGTCAGGAATGATGGACCATGACTACAAGACATTAAATAGATATAAATATTACATGAAAAACTTTTTACCAATACATTAAATGCACAGGTCTAGTGCTGTTTAGCTTATAAGAGGTTAAGATGTAATGTAACATTAGATGTTTAATTTCATAGCTCATGCTCTTAATTATTATACTAATTACTGTCAAATTCATTGCTTTCTTTTAAACATTTTTGAAGTTATTTGTAATTTATAGGATCACCAACATGGTAGAAAACTTAGTACTTTATTTTACTTATCTAGAAACATGGCTTAAATTATGATATTACTTTTATTTTTTTTTAATTTCTTTTTTCAACGTTTATTTATTTTGGGGACAGAGAGAGACAGAGCATGAACGGGGGAGGGGCAGAGAGAGAGGGAGACACAGAATCGGAAACAGGCTCCAGGCTCTGAGCCATCAGCCCAGAGCCCGACGCGGGGCTCGAACTCCCGGACCGCGAGATCGTGACCTGGCTGAAGTCGGACGCTTAACCGACTGCGCTACCCAGGCGCCCCAGATATTACTTTTAAATAATACGATTGCTAGGCAATCATATAGGTATCATAACATTCAATGATCATCCCATGCTTGTATCTTCCTGCCAAAATGCAAAGGACGTGCAGAAAGTGAGACAAGGGGGGAGCAAAGAAAGCAGAAGCGGACAAAATATGGGCATTGTCTATTATTAGAAATGAGTCCCCTTTTGTCTGAAAACTTTATTATTAATGTTTACAACTTCCCAACTCAAAAAGGACACTGCAGATAGTCTGTGTACCCCGTGACAATATCTAAAATGTGGTAACCAATTCATCTTAGTATAGACGTCTGACTCATTTCAATGGCACTGTTGAAATCACTGGTTTTTAAGACACATAAATGAATGGATAGCTTGTGCCCATTTAATCAGGACCTAAATTGATTAATTTATTGACTACCTTCCCCCTCTGGGCAGAAAAAAAAAATTCCTTTCTCCTATCTGTCCCTCAATAAATTAACTGGGACTAATAAGCACTTCTCACATCAGAAGATTTAATTAGAGCAAGAGTAAGTAACTGCGAGTGGAAGTGGTAATACACAGAAAGAGGTCAAGGCGTTTTTGTACCATCTACCTAGCTGCCTTCCTCCCACTGCGTGGTATGTTAGTTCAAAACCCAACGGAGCAACTACCAAATGCTTTGATTGGTGCCATGATGTAACTATGGCCTAAAATGACCTAGGAAGTGAGAAGTTTTGCCAACAAAGAGCCACATCATAAGATGAGATGCCCTGAGTGGCCTAAAATACCACAAGTTAAACGTGAGATTGCTTTTCAAGACAGGAAACTGAACGTTTTTGAGTAGGGATTGTCGCCTACATGGAGTCTGTGATGAAATTCAAGGTTACTCAACTATGAGCCATGGAGAAGCGGCGCACCAGGTAAACCAGTACAATATAAATAAAGGCCTCAAAGCAAATAAAGGCAGGTGATTTTGTAATCAGTGTGTTAATGTGTTGTCAACATCGAGGGTGATATAAAAGGAGAGGTATTTTGAGGCCAAAAGCAGAGCACTTCTATCATTGTGGTAGTGGGCTTTCTCTACAGCCGAAGCTTCCCTGAAATGTTTTGTGTTAGTTATTTATGGATGCAATAAAAAAAAAAATCCATAGTTCTATAAATTGGAGAAATGCTTGGTAAACTCGTTCTCTACCGCAAGACTCCTCAGAGCTTTTTTGGGTCTGAAGAAATAGAAGGCCGTTCATGAGAACAGAGGTACTTTATGTATGGTTAACCATTTCAGTTTTAAAACTTTCTTGTGAAATAGCTATTCTCACGATACAGGTTACAAACCAAAGCTCAGGGGTGCCTGGGGGGCTCAGTCAGTTAAGTATCTGACTTCAGCTCAGGTCATGATCACGTGGTTTGTGAGTTCAAGCCCCACATCGGGCTCTGGGCTGACAGCTCACAGCCTGCTTCAGATCCCCCGTCTCCCTCTTTCTGCCCCTCCCCTGCTCGCTCGCTCTCTCTCGCCCTCTCTCAGAGACAAATAAATATTTTTAAAAAACAGGAAAGAAACTAAAGCTCAGAAATAGCAACACTCTCATGTTCACACAGCCAGCAAACGGTAAAGGTGGAATTCAGGACCAGGTGTATCTAAAGACCATATTCACTTTGATATCGTAATCTAGCTGCTATAAATAAAAGATTGTAGCTTTGTTTTTATTACTTCTTGGCCAAAGCAATGCTGTTGAAGCATTTGACTTCTCTCCTCAAAACTCTACAACTGTTACTACCATAGCCATCCTAGAGTTAACTGTTCTTAACAACAGCAGCACCCATTGCCACTCTGCTGATTATAATTACATGTATAATAAAATATGTATGTGCAAAAAAAAAGACTTCTCAGAGGTTTTAATGTTACTTGTGACCGTCCCAGGGAATAACGGATATGCAATTCTTTCTCAGTGTATTTGACTATAGAACATATTTATTTTCTTCACGTCTCTCTCTCTCTCTTTTTTTTTTGAGATACCTTACTAGCATTTTGGACAAATAAATAAAATCACATGGAAAGATGCTACTAATGAAAATGCTAAGATATTCCATGAACATGAGAACCTAAATTATATGAAAATGTGAAAATCCATCAAAATAATAATGTATACAGCACTTTACATGAAAAAAGAATAATTCAAAATGATGGCTGGGTCTACAGCAATAGTTCAATTGAGTGAAGACCTTAAAGGTCATTATCGTGGTTAGTAGAAATAGTTGACAAATAAAGGATGCCCATTTTATTCTAAAATGTGGAAAATCAATATTTTATGTCATAACTTTTGATTCTCCTGGGTAAGCCTTTAATAATTGAAATGTTTATTTACGTATAAATTCAGAGCATCAATCTGTACAAAACACCATAAAAGCTGAAATGATAAATAAGATATTGATAAAACATGTTCATACAAGTAGTAACCTGCAGTATTAATATTAAATATAAGCATGTGTGTATTAAAAGTATGTGCACAAATATCGAAGTTGAGGGAAGTGAACAACCAAATAGAAAAATAAGCAATGACTTTCAATAGGCATTATACAGAAAAAAATACAAATAGTTGACATATGTATTAAAAAATGTTCAACTTCACTGGTAATTGAAAAAGGAAAGACCAACCCGATCTATTGTTTTTGCTTTTTAACTCATCAAACTTAATATGTCTGATAATCTAATGCTGATGAGAGCTTGGAAAGCCAGGCCACCTCCACTGTGGAAACAAATTCAAAGTAGTACTTGTTAGGGACCAATGGAGAATCTGGTCTTGATCAACATCTTCTATCAGGTATTTGATGTGATACGTGATAATCTGTTCAAATGAACACTTTTTGTGTAAGACTAGTGGCAAACATGCAGGAGGAAAAAATTCTTTCACTTCTTACAACCTATGTATTTTACATTGAAAACGTAAGAGTATGGGCACTGCCATATTAAGATTTATAAACAGGGGCGCCTGGGTGGCTCAGCCGGTTAAGCGTCCGACTTCAGCTCAGGTCATGATCTCACAGTTCGTGGGTTCAAGCTCCATATCAGGCTCTGTGCTGACAGCTCAGAGCCTGGAGCCTGCTTTGGATTCTGTGTCTCCCTCTCTCTCTGCTCCTCCCCACTCATGCTCTGTCTCTCTCCTTCAAAAATAAATAAAAACATTTTAAAAATATTTATAAACCAAATGCATTTTGGTCCTCTTGATGAATATTTTTGTTACATACTTGGTCCCCTTTGGTCTTCCTACATGGTTCGTTGTTCACCATTCCAAAACTCTTGGAATTTCCTAAGTGCTAAGAGGGATAAAGGTATCTTTTCTGTTAATGAGGTGACCTTGGAAAGCACCTAAGGATGAGAGCTGGTTGCCAGTGGAGCCAACCAGAGAGGGGAGGACTGGAAGTTGAATCTGTCACCAATGGCCAATGATTTGTCAACCGTGCCTATGTAATGAAGCCTCCATAAAAACCCCAAAGGACCGGGTCTGGAGAGTTTGCACGTTGGCGATGTGTGGAGATTAAGGGAAAGTGGTGCACTTGGAGAGGACGTAGACACTCTGAGCCCCTTCCCCCATGCCTTGCCCTAATGGATCTCTTCCATCTGGCTGTTCCTGAGTTATATACTTTTACAAGAAACCTAGTAAGTACAATTTTTCTCGGAGTTCATGAGCTGCTCTAGCAAATTATACAAACCAGATCTGATGCTATCTCCAGGTAGATAGTGTCAGAATTGGGTTGAATTATAGCATACTCAGTTGGTGCCAGAACATTGCTTGTTGGAGGTATGGGAACCCCCACCCCTACCCCACCTCGTACAATGCACACACACACACACACACACACACACACACACACAGTTGAAATTGGGTCCAGGAACCTTATTTGTGACCAAAAATAAAGATAAATGCATTGAAGGAGTAAATGTTTTCTGAAAATTATAATTAAACAATCTTTCAAGATGAAAAACTGTGACTACAAATTTTAATAATCAAATACTGGGATTTCTCAGAGTAGAACATAGCTGTAAGTGTAAAAATGCATAGAAACACAAAATTGTCATTTTAATTCATTTCCAAACAGAACGTTCACTACTAAAATCACAGAATAAGAATATAGCTAATAAGAATACAGCTAAATATACATTATATGACACTATATTACAACAAATCATACTTTGTAATATGCCTTCATAATATAAGCGCTTTAGTTCATGTCTCTGAGAAGGCGTTAACTTTCTGGAAAGTGCTATTCTGTAGAACACAGGCTTTAAAGTCCTTAAGGAGAAGATTCAAATGTCGGTCCCATCATTTACCAACACAGTAACCTGAGTATTCTGCTTGTAGCGGATTTGCGCCCGGAATTTCTTTTATCTGAAATATTCCTACTTAATCATCACCATGGTTCTGTACCTCCCTTGACTCAGATCTCTGTTTGGATGCTAGCATATTAACCCCAGTCACCTGTTTAAAATAGCAACACTGACTTTTATGTTATTACCTACCATTCCTTGCTCTGCCTAAATTTTCCTCTTAATCCCTACTGAGGCCTAGAAGCTATATCCATTTTTGTTGACTGTCTCCCCTGCTAGATTGTAAACTCCATGAGCCTAGGGATTATGCATATCTGTGTTCACGGAGTAAGGTTAAGTAAACGTAGCAGGCATCCAATGACTGTTTGTGGAATAAATGAATGAATGAGCAATAAACATGAATGAATGAGCTCTGAGCCTCATTTTTCCCCTGTAGAAAATCAGGATAATAAATATTTCCTGTAGTTGTTTTGAAGATGTTTAATCATGATTAAACGTCTAGCACAGTTTCTGGTACACAGTCATTATTCAACATGTTGTTGACATTTTTATTTCTTATCTTGGTTTTTGACAATTTCAGTCATTCTCCTTTTTGAAGACTCTACCTCGTGAAGATGATTTTAATGCTTCTTAAAGACTGCTCTCTTCTCCGTCTCTGACTATTTACGCCACTTGATTTTATATATGATTGTCTTCAAATTTTTAACTGCTGTAGGTCCTCAATAGGAACTTATAATAAAAAGTATTTGGGGAAGTATAGTTTAAAAGGCTATAAGATAAAACCGTTTACTCACTGTTGTTAAAATAAAGATTGCCGTGACCGAAGGATACAGTCTGTTCATATGAACGACAGTACATTTCTTTGATAGAATCATGTTCTATCAAATTACAGGAAATCATTCCAAAGTGCATAGAAAAACAGGTTTTACAAAATGTAAAGTTTGGCAAAAGTTGCTATATCAGATCTTGATACATTAGTAGATATCTTTAATGTTCCTGGCAATGTTTTCTTTTGTTGTTCTCTAACAATTGCCTTTATGGCAAAAATAATCAACATACAAATATTTGTTGTTGCATTCAAGATGTTGGGAAGTGTCCAAGGACAACTGGATACTTGTACTCATGTAATTCATTTCAGTAAAAATCATATACCAGTAAAGGGTAATCTCAGACCTTGGGGATAGTTGACTTGACATCACTTTGTATTCCAGTAATAAACCCTGAGAATTAAGCCACCCTAGAGAGGCTTTATCAACTCCAACTGACCCTGACTTTGGAAAGCAGCTATTTCCTTTCCAACTCAGTCTCCTCATCACTGAAATGTGGGCCTGTTAGCTAATCATCACTTCTTATCTAGATCTATGACCCTTTCGTTTATGACTTGCTTTTATGGCTCCATGAAGAGAACACTCAGTTCTGCGAACGACAAGCAAACCCTCACTCAAACTTCGGGAGTTTTTCTTGAGTGATTGATTAACCTATATAATCAAGGAAAGAATATCTTGTAAAAGCAGCTGTCTTATTTTTGAAAGTTTTAAGTGAAAGTATGTATTTCTCCTCTAAGAAATATTTGAAAATGTACTTCCTCTTTAATGCATCTAAGTTGTATCACGTTAATCAGAATGACCTCTCCTTCTGTTAATTCCTTGTAGTATTTAAATGCATGTGCCAGTCGTGTGGAACATAAATGACCCTGCTTTTTTTTTTTGTCTGTTTAATCCTGATTATATTAGCTCAATAAATCATTGTTTACAGGCATATTTTATGAGAATGTGAAATCTCCACTCAAACACTGAAATAATGGGGTTCCTTTGAAGCTAATATTGACTCAACGTATAAATCTTATAACCATCTTAAAGATAATCACATCTCTTAAAGCTTGATATTAAATGTCTCTTTCAAAATCGAATGCTCATTTTCAAAAAAGCTTCTTATGAATTTTGGGGAGTTTGAGTTTCTGGTTACTCACAAGTCCTCAAAATGTACAATGTTTTGAAATCCTAGGGTGTTGAAAAAAGTGTAGCTCACAATTATTGTACAAATATACCCAAGAATTTAAGTGATCTTAATAGATTCTGTTACATAAAAAGAATTAACTCTCGCTAACTAGCCCTTTACCATAGTATTTAAGTAGTTCTCTATGTGATACATGCTTTCTGCTTATTATTATTATTATTATTATTAATTACTATTCTTGAGGACCTACAGTAACCTACACTCTGAAACTACTCTAGTCCACTACTAAAATATAGTTATTCTGCTGTCCTTCTTGAGCACCCATGTGTTTGTGGGGGTCTCTCTACTCTCTCTGGTCGGAATTGAAATGTTTCCAGTATTTTGGTAAGTTCTGGGAACTGCTCAGTTTAAAATTCCTTGGGAATGGTTCTCTGCTTACCTGCTTGCTCCCACTTGTGCCCTGGTAATCTAACACAGGCTGGACCATTTTATTCCTTTGACTGCTTTCGTTAAAGCCTCCGTGTGGCATCCTTCCACCCGGGTAAAGTGTCGTCTTATATGCCCACAGGGCAGCACGGCGCAGGTTTTTCTTTCTTCTTCATTTTTATGTTTTGCTGTACTTTTTCTTACGAGTTAATCATATTCTTTTAGGGATTATTTACAAGTTTGCATGAACTTCTGTATAAGTTTAAGGACTCTTTTCCTGGTCCGAGAGTCTGAAGGTATTTTTCCGTGTTTGTTTTTAATTCTAAAGGTGTCCAAGTTTTAATGTCGTTACATTTTAGCTCGTGATCTATTCGAGTTCGTTTTTGTATAAATGAGCGCGACTCAGGTCAGTGCTCATTTTGTTGCCTATAAATGTTCTATTCCTTTTTGAAAGGTTGTCAACCTTTGATTAATTGCTTGTACCTTACTGAAAAGTTGTTTGTAAATATTGCTGTGGATCTGCTTTTGGATTTGTGAGTCTCTGCCATTGGTCCAGGTGTCTAACTCCACCAAGATAAAAGTCTCAGCGTCCTACTCACTCTTCTTTGGTACTTCTTCCGTGGGGGAAGGGAGGGCAATGAGCTAGGGAGAGGCCCCTCATTATAGGCCAGCAGGATTGGGGTTCTAGGCACCCCACCCCGTCTTCGCTGGCTGATGTGGGAGTGGGGCACAATTTATTTCTGTGGTGATTGGGTCCAATGGGTTTATTACTCATCTACAAGTTTTTCATTTCTCTAGGTTGCCTTTCACCGTCCTTTGGCCAGAGAGTGGAATTTTGCTGAAACTCTTTTTTTGTGCGTGCCTGTTGGTGTTTCCGGGTTGCTGGCTTCTTTGGGATCTAGGAGGTAAAAGAAACCCCAGGAAACTCACCACCATGTCATTCCTCAGGCCCGAGGTCTTTAGTTAGTCTGTTTTGTTTCTCTGCACTTTCCAGAGTCTTCTTATGCTTGTTGTATATACAACGCCCAGAGGTGTTATTTACACACAATGAGGGGAATAGAGAAAAGTATGTCTACGCCATCTTCTCACAAACTGGTCTTTAATTCTCAGTCTGTTACCTCGGGTGCCATGAAACACCTTCACAGAGTCGAATTGCTATGTATTTTTAACTTTCTTTCTTTCTTTCTTTTTTTTTTTTTTTGTCCAGCTGTCTGTGTGTTTTAGCATGCGTATATTGCAAACAATAATTCTGTTTGGCACATTACTGAAAACATCACGGTTATGTTTGTTTCAGGAAATACCCAGCTAAATTTTCCTCTACTTGCACAATTTCATTCGATCAGTCATCTGTTTCATTCCTCATCTATCACCCCTGACTAATTAATAGTAGACATTTAGAAAATATGTCTTGTGGGTGCCTGGGTGGCTCAGTCGGTTAAGCATCTGACTTCAGCTCAGGTCATGATCTCACCTTTCG
This sequence comes from Prionailurus bengalensis, assembly GCF_016509475.1. Lineage (NCBI taxonomy): Eukaryota > Metazoa > Chordata > Mammalia > Carnivora > Felidae > Prionailurus > Prionailurus bengalensis. The sequence continues at coordinate 226,127,979 of NC_057343.1, forward strand.
TGAGTTTGAGTCCCGCATCAGGCTCTGTGCTGACAGCTCAGAGCCTGGAACCTGCTTCAGATTCTGTGTCTCCCTCTCTCTCTCTGTCCCTCCCCCACTCATGCTCTGTCTCTCTCTGTCTCTCAAAAATAAATAAATGTTAAAAAAATTGTTTTTAAATATGTCTTGAATAAGTAGTGGAGGAATAAATGCTTCCATCAAAACAGTAACACCTAGCCACGGGGTTGCCTTTTAAAATCAATTATTCATGATATCCAGTAAATGTTTCTTTTTGCACCTTTCCAAATCATCTGGTATTCAGATAATTGGTGATTAATATTTAAAATTAAGCAAAGGGCTAATCGATATTTAGCCTATGGTTCACAGCTTGCACAATGTCAGCATCTCGGAAGCGTTTGGTCCACCTTTCTACTTCTTGTCCCACCCATCTCTCCCCAGTCTCTACATAAACACCTAATTAGTTCAATCTCAGGACTTTTCTGTTTCAAAAACTTTGTTCTCTATGTTGTCTCCGTGACGGCAGCCAATCTAGCAGCCCAATCTTTAAGGCTTTCCGAACTCTAGCCCCCCATGCATTTCTATGCTTTCTCTCTCATTTCTCCCTCTTGCATTAGCCAGCAAGGACTGAGTGGGGTGTCTCATAACTGTCTCCTACATAGGCTAAGGCTAAGTAAACTGTTCCCTAAATCAAATCATGTCAATTATAAGTCCTAGGTCTCACCAGGTCAGACGAAAAGTACAGCCCCAATTCCTTTTCTTTCCTCAAAATTACTGTGAGGTCCTAACATTCCAATTTTTTTTTTTAAATGACGGTCTACTTCTTCAAATCATTTCCTCAAAACATAAGCATTTCCTTGGAGGCTGTTTCACCAATACTTTGAGACAGTTAACTCAATTTCTTCGGTCCCAGCCTACTAACCTTGCCAAAATGTCCACACTCATGATGCTGCTGCAGTTTCCAAGACCTCCATTTTGTGAGACGTAGCTTTTCTCAGCCTTTGACTTCCGGTGCCAACTCTTGCTCCACTAAGGTGTATAACAGAGGGTAAGAAATGTGCTTCTCTATCAGTCAACGCCCACAGAAGCCATCCTCCATTTTAAAAGCTGTCCACAGCACAACTGAAGCCAAGTAGTACTTCTGACAATATTCCACTAAAATATCACAGGTTAAGGGTAGGGTTTACACCTCAGAGAGATGGCTTATATGTTCCTTCTCTAGCCAACCCTGGACTAAGGTTTCTATGTGGTTACTCCTTCATCTTGCCTTTGCCTGCAGGGTTATTTCCATGTGTAACTTCCTCATCTCCATACCTCAGGTTAGGTCTAGTCTCACTCCTCTTAGAGTATAACAGAGGGATAGTTGGAAGGGGGAGGATTTTAGCTGTAAAAAAGAAATAAGATCTTTTTTTTATAATTTGTAAGTGGAATAGAACTTGGATGTTTTTATATTTAATTACAGAATTAAGATGTATGAAATCAGTAAATTCAGAGGAATATGGCCACATGCCATTCAGTCAGACATTGAAAGAAATGAGCAGGAAGAGAGAAAGTAGCTGTAGAATTTTTGGGTTTTGTTTATTTGTTTTCTTTTGTTTTCCTGTTTTTTTTTTTTTTCTTTTTAAATCCTGCAAACACAAGATTTAAGTGAGCGCACAGTTAGAGGAAAGACGGTCTGGCAAAGACTAAAATGGCAGTCATCCATCCAAGTTGTCTCAATGACAACAAACGCCACCAAGGTCTCATGCGTGGTGGGGGGACATAATATGAAAATAAAACAAATAACTACTTGAAGTAGAGTGAATTTGGATAGCTCCATCTTGATGGAAGATCTAGGTAAGTGTTTGGGAGTTATACAAATAGGACACAGGACAAGACCTTATGCAAAAGGTGTGGGTGGCCAGTTCGTGGCTTCTGCAGTTCTGCGGTGAACCACACTCTTGCTCTCTGCCTATCATGTCTCCTGCTTGTATGGTTATGTCCAGGACAGGTAATACAAGGGTCATAGTTTGTGTATTACAGTCCCTCTCCTCCTGCTCAAGACAGCACAGGGTGAGGCAGGGGAGACTGGAAGGGATAGACTGATGGAGCAATGGATAATTATTTTGCTATTCTCATGGAGACCACTCCCCTTTACCTATTTCTCATTTCTTACTTTCAAGTTAAGCTTTCCCAAGAAGACTGAAAATAAAACTGACCAATTCCTTGAAGGATCACAACCCACTTATACCCATAATGGTGATGAAAAACATATTTGGAGGGGCACCTGGGAGGCTCAGTTGGCTAAGCGTCCGACTTTGGCTCAGGTTCTGATCTCGCGGTTCGGGAGTTCGAGCCCTGCCTGGGGCTCTGTGCTGACAGCTCAGAGCCTGGAGCCTGCTTCAGATTCTGTATCACCTTCTCTCTCTGCCCCTCCTCTGCTCACACACTCTGTCTCTATCTCTTCATCTCAAAAATAAACATTAAAAAATTTTTAAAAATATTTTTGACCCTGAGAAATTACCTAAAAATAAAAAAATATTCTTATATGTTCTAAAAGACAGCTCTCTGTTTCATCTATAATTAACTTGCTATGGTCACAGACTCAGTATCTGCTTTTAATCACTGCTCTGGAATCCTAGAAGGAACGATAAAGTTGAAGTTAGAGACTATAGTTGAAATCTGACATCGTTGAAATCATGTTTAACAATGCTAAATTAATATAGACTTTCCTCAATTTAGTCAATTATTTGATTTGCCAAAATTGAATTTGAAATGAGTTGGAAATGGATATACACGAAACTGTGGATACGCCGAATGATAAAGATTCAATTATTTCTTTTGGCAATCTTCCGGCAAATTAGTCTCAAACGAAAATATCAGTCTTTCTTCTCAAGGCTTTATAGATTAGCATTTGAAGTTTTTTTCCAAAAAAAAAAAAAAATGCGTTCCATCTGGTATAGTGCTGTCAAATAATGTATTTCCTTCCACATTAAAGAGATAGCAAGCTACATAATTATGACTGCTATAATTTTTCCACCCAGTTCAGAATGAAGTCAAGCTTTTCTCATGTCAGGCAGACAAATGTCTTCAGAGATCTTGACACAGTAAAAGTTTGGGAAGTTGTACATCTTCTACAACATCAGTTACTAGCCGTAACTTCTATTATGAGATCAATATGTTGTCCAATTTGCTAACAGTTGGGTGGATAAGTCTAATTCAGAACTAAAGTACTAGCAACCACAATTGCTTATGGATATGGATCCAGAGTCTCTTTCTCCAACCAGCTTTATCAAAAGAAAGTGGAAATCTTATTTCTATATGCCACTGCTGTTTCATTTCTCAACCAGCCCCACAGGAAGGTAGGAATGATCAGGTCTTTACTACCTTCCCTACAAAGGAAATATATATTAATATGTATTTATTTGTTGACATGTTTGACAAAAATGCTGTTTTACTCAAGGAGTTTCCATCCCTACACAGCCTGCCTCTTATTATTGTTTTGAAATCAATGTAAAATACATAAAGTAAATACATAGACATAGGTTTTTGTAAAGAATTATAGAACTTATAAAATAGCGGCACTATCCATGCGATTATCGCTTGCATGTACACCATGGCCCTGTCTCTGGGCATACCCTCATTGCCATATGAAGTCCTTGGTTGGGATTATATAGAGTCAATAAGTCATAACCCCCTCATCCCCAAATTCAAAACCTTTGAGAAATACATATAGAAAGAAGTCAGATAGAGATCCAAATGCCAGCTCTATTAACCCTACACCCATCAGTCAATGTAGCTTTGCATCTGCAGAGAAATGGATTCACTAATACTTTACCTTTGGACTACAGGTAGTTTCTTGGAGAAGAGAAGCCAGGGGTGTTTTCGTAGTAAATGTCCTTTATTTTCCAGGATGCTAGGGAAATGGAGGTTGACCACACAACTTCTAAGTAATTTCCTCTTTTATTCTTGATTCCGGGGCTTTGAGACTGTTACTCAGTCATTTGGCCTAATCCCTAATTCTGATCTAGAGTTGGCTTGACTTCTAGTTATCTAATGGCTCTGTCTAATCACCTGGCTTACAGATTCCAAGCCTTCCCGTGTTGATTCCAATCACTTTGGTCTGTTCTAATTTTTACTGAATTTCACTAATTTCTTGACTACATGGATCCACAGAATCTTCTTTTTCATGTTGGACTGTGGTTTTCAAAGGTGATTTCTGGGCCTCTTGGCCCATAGAACTTGATTTTATGATTTACCAAGTGATATTCCTAGTCACCTGCTGAAGTTTGGCCTACCTCTATGCAACCTGAGTCCTGTCTGTGTGCGTGCATGTGTGTGTGTTTGAATGCATGTGTGTTTGTGTGCATGCTTGTGTGTCTGCTTCTTCTGCTTCTGTTATTTGTTCAAGCCCTTATTTTGCTTTTCTCTGAATGCTCTCTTTTCTTCATTCTACATTGTCATAGTTTGATATTTCTTCACAGCCCAGGTAAGGAGGTATCAGAGAGTAAAGGCTAGTCATACATTTCGAAATTTAGGATCCTATGTTTGTATATGTGTTTACCACCTCCACAACCTTCAAAAATGTGTGATCTTGAACAGGAGACATGTTTCAAACTTCGGTAACTCTATCTAAAGAAAGTTCTCACAATAAAGTCATAACTATGACATAAACTAGTATAAAAAGTACCTAGCAAGTCAGCAAATAAAGAAAAATGCTTAAGAGGCCCTCAAACGTGTTAGAGTTTTAAATTTCCCATAAATGTATGTTATTTACATTCCTTTCTCTCCCCTAAAAATAGATTTAGAAAGCCTGGTTTTTATGAATAATAGTGCATTTTACCTACACTATCCCATTTTTGTCATGTGCCATTTCATTCATGCATTCATGCACTCATTCATTCAAGTAATTTTTGGCTTAGTTACTTCTCATATTGCTTAACGTCTTATATATTCATGCCTTATTTTTTCAAATTCTCATTTCCTCCGTCTTGTGTAAAACTCTTGTAGTTATTTAATGACTGCACATTCTACTGTCCATGAACGTGTGAAATTCAATGGGTTTTATATCTTAAGGGCTCATTTAGATTATTTAGTAAATAAATGATGCTGACCAACACATAAAGATGTGGAAAACGGAATTATGTTAAGATATTCTCCCAATTTTTTTAGGATAATTTAGGCAAACTACTTTTGTATGTATTTATCAGTCACTGGTGTTACCGCTGAAAGCACAGAGATAGCAGAAGACATTGTAATTCCATACTGATTTCTATCTTTTGAGTATAGCTTACATTACATGTGTAAAAATAATTATGATAAAGCGAATTAAGCAATTTAAAAATGAGAAGTGATTATGTAGTCCGTAAGCAGACTGAAGATAATATCAGATTAGTGACAAGGGTAAGAGCAGGAGGAACCATACGAATCTTACAAGAAAGATTCCCAGTCCTGGAAATCCTGTTGGAACATCTGAAATGTGATTAACCTATTATATGTAGCCAGAAGATTATATACATGAGTATTTTGTGATTTTCAATTTCTGTTTAAATACATTTTCTCACAAGGCATGAAGTAGAAAGTCACTATTAATGTAATATGGACAATAAATACTTTCCTTATTCTCTTTGTTTCACACAAATACAATTTCATATACAAACCACCATGGACTCAACATAATTTTGGAACCGAGAAAGTTATTTTGGTAATCTTTCATGTATCATACAAGTGAAAACTGTATGATGAAAAATGAACACTTTGCACAATGGTCATGATTGCCAACAGTTATGGAGTCCATGATATCAACTCATTAATTCTCACCATTTGCCATTTTCCCGGGGATCAATGGCTTTGCCACTGACCACCACCACCACCACCAACAACAACAACAAAATATTGAGGTGGGGGTGCCTACCATGCCCTTGGGATAAAGAAATTAGAAGATGCAGTTCCTGAATGTAAGTGGCTTACAGTATAGTGGAAAGAAAATACAGCTATGATTGCAATTCAGAGTAATAAATATTATGATTCGGAACTATCCAGGATGTTCTCTTGGCCCAGAGGATAAGGCAAAAAGTTCCACCTGACCCTGCTAAAGAGGGTCAAACCCAGCATTCTGGAAACCTGGTAAACTGTCCCTTCACTCGTCCTGAGTGCTAGCAATATTCTCCAAACACCCTTTACATCCACTCCCTTTTCTGCAACACTTACATCCATTTCTGATTTTATCGCTGAGCCATTTTTTTTCCCTTACAAACACACAATAAATAAAGATGGTTTCCTTTTCCTTCTCCCCTCTCATGTAATCATCACTGACAGGAAGTTTTTAATGCTTCAAGTCAGGACTTAAGAAATTTGGCCTGAGAACCAACATGGATTAATCATGTATTTCTCTTGAAAGGATTTCACGAAAAATTCCAAGTAACTTGGAGTTTAGATTCCTGCCTCCAGAAAACCAAAAACTGTAATATTTTATCACTGGAAGTTCTTATGTCCTCTGCTTAGCCTCTCTTCTGTGGCGGAGAGAGGGTGAGGGGAAGCTATTAGTTTTGTCAGTCCCTGAAATACAGGTGAGTCCAAAGGACTTTAGTTGTCTCTATGTGGGTTCCCACTATTTTGTCCAAAGATGCAAGTGGCAATAGGTTAAAAATTCAGGTTGACAGATAAGCACATTCAACATTAACATTTTGAAATGACCTAAATAAAATGCCTTTACACTTCTCAATTCTTTTTCACATGTTTTCTCCTAGCTTTTATCAGCTTAGTCGAGATTGAGTAACTGTGAACTTCAAATGTATAAGCAATGCCAAGCTGTCATTAGTGCTTCAAAAACCAGCTGAAGAAGGTATTTTGATGAATGTGTTCCTCTGCTATCTTTGCCCCAAACAAGAAGCTTTGCGTCCTGTTTTAGAAGAAAATTAAGTTGCTACAGATTTCAAAGCTAACAGCTATCTAAGTGACATTATCTAAATAATGGTAGTATCCAAATAACATTAGTATTTCAAAACGGTCAAGTACTTTTAAAAAAACACATTTCCTTTGGTTTTTATATTGTTTTGTTAGTTTATGTGTGTTTTTCCTAATGAGATGCCTGATGATTACAGAGTTCTAAGGTTGTAGGGGTAAGTTTTTTTTTTGTTTCTTTTTAAAATCTCTCCAGGATATCTCCTCAATAAAATAACCATCATCCTCCATTTCTAAGGGAGGTTAGCTTTCATTGTTAACAGTGTAATCAAAGCTTTAGAGGCAATTGTTTCTCTTTAATGTAAATATCCATGCAGAATTGCAAAAAGCATTGAGAGAACAAACTTAAATTATTTCAGTAGACAAATGAAAAACTCTTTTACCCACAATGCATAGGGAAACTAATACATAGGCATTTATTTCATCTTTTTAGATGGACTAAAGCCACAAGAGCATGTAAAGTTCTCCCCTAGTTAGTAAACAGTAGCTTCATTAACAGCGGGTTGTAATTCAATTAGCAGGGAAAGACTAAAGTAAACAGTTCATCACGAGAGGTGTCCGTGGAAAATATACATAATTTTGAATAACCATAGGTTTTGTGCTTATATATATAGAAACAGGTCTTTTCATGCATAAGTGAAACTTCTGTCTATAGTTGTTAATTTATTATACGTTTCTATATGTTTTGCGTTCTCACTGGTTTTCAACATATCTTCTATAACTAGTCTTGTTTGTTTGTCTGTCTTTCTGCTTAAACTTTTTCGCTTCTATTGAGAAACCTGATCTCTCCTTTTAGGGAGCTATTCTTTCAGCACTACTATCTTACTTACGGACAGAAAAGGAGTTGTTATCTTCATGCATGAGCTTGACCTTTCTGAGACAAGGACCATTCTGAGAGTCAGCCAGGAAACCCAGTCCATTCATCAATATCTGGACACTCTGGAGAAAGCAGATTTGACATCGCAGTGGTTGGTGTAGATAGGACCCGCGTGTAAAGTCATACTCGGTCATAAACCTTCCTGAGACAGTTCTGAGGTATGAATATGTTGCACGTATTTGTGAGTGTATGTTTTGCCATGTTAAATAAACTCTTTAAAACTGAACGTGGAAAGATGTGACCTATTAATTTGATGTGCCCTTTCTGTGCTTCTATACCAGGACCGGCTGTAAGGGAGGAAGCTGGTGAGTGACTTCTCAGATTTCCTGGGCTGACCAGTTGTCCCAAGTTCAGTGACCTCACCGACAAGTCAAGAGTTCTTAGATCTCATTCGCTTCCTCTGGCCAGCACTTCCTCAGGGGAAAGAAGGCCCCGAGATGCTGTGCAAAGTTTCATTTCTGCATCTTGCCCTTGAAGCCGTTTGCCTCTTCTAACATTTCTGTGAAACTGATCAATTGGCATACAAGATAACAAATTTCTGCTAAGGAAAATAAAGGTAAGGTCAATGAAGCAGAGATGAGAGACAGAGTCCTGATCCAACTCACGTCACTGTTTACAGTGTCCACAGTCCCTGAGCTATTTTGTCCCCATCTTTCCTACTGACTGCCCCATCGGTTCTTTTCACGAAGACCACGGCATCTTCCCAGATAATTGCCTTCATGCTTTGTTTGCATTCTGTATCTTTAAAAACCAAGAGCCTTGATTGATAGAGAAACTTTCAGTAGAACTGGGATCTTGCAAGCAACACACCCTAGAATGTGAGATGGAGGACAGTGAAGTAGGCTCTAAGGTCTTCGACATTCTGGATTCGTGAAAGAGCTGGTCAGGCCATGTAAAAATGACGTGACTCCTCTATAACATATCGGTCCTTGGTACCCCGGGCGTGTATTCCTAGACGTCAGAACAAGACAAAACCCGCAGCCGGTTAGATGACTCCTCAAAATTGTAGCAGCCATGTGCTGGCTCCTTCTTCAGTAAGGTGCTAGAAAAGTAAGACACACTTTGGTTCATGCTTGTCCATCCCAAGGTGGTCAGGAATAGCTTGACAGTCTCTTGTTCAACCTGACTGAAATCATAGTTAACTAAAAATTGGTTGAAGAGATTAATTAGAAAAAGATACTGGGGCCTGGGTGGCTCAGTTGGTTAAGCGTCTGACTTTGGCTCAGGTAATGATCTCACCGTTCTCAAGTTCGAGCCCCACATCGAGCTCTCTGCTGTCAGCTCAGAGCCTGCTTTGGATCCTCTGTCCAGCCCCATCCCCCCACCCCGACTCCTCCTGCCCCTCCCTCACTGGCACTCTCTATCTCAAAAATAAATACACATTAATATATATATAATATATGTACATATATACATATATATACATTATATATATTATATATATTATTATATACATATATATAATATATGTACATATATACACATTATATACATATATATAATATATATATATTATATATATATATTATATACATGTATGTGTATATATATATATATATCTGTATATCTTCAGTATTTTGTTTTAAGCTAAGCACACTTTTTTAAAACAACTCAGTTGGTGTCATTTCCACATCAATTCTTTTGCATCAACCAAATCCAATATGCATCATCTAAATTTCTCATTTCTTTAAAGTGGAATATAGATTTAAGTGTACCATTAATCTGAATTCAAGTTGCTTTTAGATATTTATAATTTTTACTCTAATATTTTAGTTATTTTATATACACATGATCCAAGGGTGTTTTGTGTGTGTGTGACTACTCAATCTTTTGGAAACATTTTAGTTAGTTTTCACATAAAGAACAAAGCTCTTTCCTTTTTAGACTCGTGTATCTAATTTTATGTGCATTTATAAATTAATTCATTACAGTAACAAATGAACTGACAACAACAGATTGGGAAAGCACAAACAATTAGGTTTTTAATTACATATATCAACTGGTGGGAGCAGGGGGGCTCAGGCATTCTAGAATGTGGCCTCTCTGGGCGAACTCACAAGCTGTGGGCATAGGTCATAATGTTTTACAGGGAAGATAGAGTAGGGGGTGTATGTATTTGCGTAGGTTGCCATAACAAATAATTGCATCTGAGTGGCTTAAACTACAGAAATATATTGTCTCTAGGACACCTGGGTGGCTCAATCAGTTAAGTATCCAACTCTTGACTTCAGCTCAGATCATGACCTCAGTGTCCATGAGTTCAAACCCTGCATCAGGCTCTGTGCTGACAGTGTGGATCCTGCTTGAGATTCTCTTTTTTCTCTCTCTGCCTCTCTCTCTTTCTCTAACTCTCAAAAGTTAATAAACATTTAAAAGAAGAAAAGACATGTGTTGTCTCACAGTTCTGGGGGCCAGAAGTTCCTGATCAATATGCTCTTTGGCTGAGAGTAGGCCATCTTCTCACTGTGTCTTCATAGTGCCATCCCTGTGTGTGTGTGTGCGCGTGTGTGTGTCCCCTAATCTCCTCTTCTAATATGGAAGCCAGTCAGCTTGGATTAGGTTTCACCCTCATAAAGAGATAACTTAATTATCTCTTTAAAGACCATCTACAAATATAGTCAACAAACTAAGATCCTGCGAGTTGGGGTTTCAACATATGAATCTGGGGGGACAAAATTCAACTCACTGAATTCATAGAGTATCTCTGTTAAAACATACGTAGTTTTACAGTGTTTAAAACAAGCTAGGGCTCCACTGCAGAAACTAATTGTACCACTAAGCATTTCAAAGTAAAGGCCTCAGGCTCTAGATATCCTAGCAAATATAAAGACAGGTACAACTCAAGTTCCTTAACAAAGCTCACTTAAACAACCGCTTATCCTTGATATATTGGTCTCTTGTGCCAAAAGCAAGTTAAGTTCAACTTAAAAAAAATTTTTTTTAATGTTTATTTATTTTTGAAGGAGAGGGAGACAGAGTGTGAGTGGGGGAGGGGCAAAGATAGGGAGACACAGAATCCGAAGCAGGCTTCAGGCTCTGAACTGTCAGCACGGAGCCCAACGCGGGGCTCGAACTCACAAACCGCGAGATCATGACCTGAGCCAAAGTGGGACGCTCAACTGACTGAGCCACCCAGGTGCCCCAAGTTCAGCTTTTATATTTTGCTTTCAATTAAACCTGTTGTCCTACCTGGAGATAGATAAGCCTACCCTCTTTAGCCATGCTGTTTAGAAAACTAAATCTCTTTAACTTATCTATCACAGTAAAGCTAATCTTTAAACAAAGCATAAATGGAGCTCATGTATTTGTTTTCATTTAGTGCCACCTCTCTCTCCATTAAAACATGGTACTACCCACTTTCTTACCTTGACACAAACTAAACGTAAATTCAAACTATACATACATTAGTTGCTTTTTGTAACAAAGCAGGTGATGCCCATTTATTATGTTTGAAATTTACAGCAACGGCAACATGAACAAAAATACACCATCTAAAGTCTTATTGGATGATGGATTCCAAAATCTGGGAAAATTTCCATATGCATTTCAAAGAAATTAGTTTCTCAATATTGCCAGTAAGGATTCTTTCCCCCTGAATGAATGCCATTCACTACTGTCAATTTAATACTCAGTTTACAAAAATAAACTACTCAATAGAAAGTAACCATTCACATCAGAAATTTTAGTAACTTGAAAGCTAATACATTGCTCTTTCAAGTGAGTTTCTGATCACATTCTATTTTTAGCTAAGGATCAACAGTAATAGAAAATTTCAAACACATTTTCACCAAACAGTGTATGGAATAGAGAAAAAATTCCAGAGATCTCATAAGACAACATATTATTTTATTTTTTATTTATTTTTTATTTTTTTTAACGTTTTATTTATTTTTGAGACGGGGGTGGACAGAGCATGAACAGGGGAGGGTCAGAGAGAGGGAGACACAGAATCTGAAACAGGCTCCAGGCTCTGAGCTGTCAGCACAGAGCCCAATGCGGGGCTCGAACTCACAGACCGCGAGATCATGACCTGAGCCGAAGTTGGCCGCTTAACCAACTGAGCCACCCAGGCGCCCCAAGACAGCATATTATTTTAAAGATAAGAAAGCAGATGAGTTAATTGATCTGTTCAACTTTAACAGTGTAACATAAGAAGGTGTTTCAACTTTCGAAATCCAAATGTGTACTAATTTAATAGTTCTTGTCTACCACATTTAAAAAATGTATTTTTAGATTCATATATATATATATATACACTTTCAGAATGTGTATATATGTATGTATGTGTGTGTATGTATATATGTGTGTATATATGTGTGTGTGTGTGTATGTGTGTGTGTGCAAATTACATTTGTATCTGAAAGCACAACTTAAAACATAAAATGAGTGTCTTTGGAAATTGCCAGGGAGACACCACAGTTGACCATCAGATGGGAGAACTTGAGTGATAAACGGGAAAAACCCGGACAGATTGAAGTATGACCATGAGACTAGTCCAATCACACTGCCCCACTGCATCCTTGACGAAGCTGCTGGAAGTGATTCTGGGAACACAAGATGCTCTTGTGATGGGAATGAATTATCAACCACATTTGGCTTCTTGGTTCCACTCAGATTAGATTAAGCATCTCAGATGGGATGATCCAATTGGCGAAGCTGGGGTAAGCCACTATGCTCTAATGCTATACCACCCTTGTTCATGGCAAGCAGACGTCTAGCATTTTTAGATACCCTAATGGGGAATAAGGACTGATTCCATGAAAACTCAAACTTGGCATGGTCCCTAAACATGGAAAGTGAGTACATGCTCTGGTTGAATTTACCTCAAAGATGCATCTTTGAGGATAGCCTTTTGATTATCCCATATCCATATACCCAATTCCCATTTTTCTGCTTCTCAAAGAAAGGACTGCGTATCACAATCCAACTATCCCTGATATAACAAAACCAAACCATTTTTTGAAGGAGACAACCTAGATATTACCAGTAACTGTGTTCACTACTGAAATCTTGATTTATTGATCTTTTTCTTTCATCAGGTCCCATCTCTGTGGTCTGTCATCTCTGAGCTGCATCACAAAGTTAACTATATGCGTCTAGAACGTGCAACTGCGGCTGGTCTGAGGGCGGGAGATGGTATCTATGCCGTTGCTTCTACATGATCCTCTCCACAAACCTCTTGCCTCTTGGAGGCTCCTTGGCTTTTGCTACATCCTGTGGTTCGTTACTTTGCTTCCACGTGTGAAGATTCTAACCATTTGTAGGTCCTCCAGCGTACGATTGCACAAACTCCATTTTGCGGTCACAACTCTTTTGCCCTTTGGTAGGCAGAGCCATTCACCTAAATCTTCATATAACGCATTTATTTTCTTTCTTAAGGTGAATAAGAAGCTTAAACTTGCCAGGTTGAAGTGTTAACTTTCTTTCTATTATTATTATTAAAGTTTATTTATTTATTCTGAGAGAGAGAGGGAATCGCAAGTAGGCGTCACACTATCGATGCAAGCTCCAAGTGAGGAGTGATCTCAAAAACCACGTGATCATGACCTGAGACAAAATCAAGAGTTGGACACTTAACGGACTTAACCACCAAGGCGCCCCTGAAATGTTAACCTTTTAATTTAATCAAACCACTGTTGTTCACCAGGTAGAAACGTTTTTTTTTAAAAATTTCTTTTGGGGGTAAAAATTTCTAATTAAGAAGATCCCAGGGAATTGAGAAAAGGCATGCTTTTCAAGAAGAATAGATGTAACAATGAGAAATGTTGTTCTAAGATTCCAAGTATACATGGCACCCTATGTGATGACATCCAAATTTCATAATGTTTTTTTACCCATCTAGCTCTGCAAATATTGTTGATCCATCTCACTGTTTTGTGTAAAGGCAATTACTTCTATTTAACGAGATACATTACAGGGCCAATGAGTAGTGCCATAAGTATCGGACCCTTCCTTATTATTTTGTTTGAGGGTGGGTTTCTTGGCTAGTAGAAAGATTATGTGATAAGTTCTAAGGAACTTTTGTTTTTACCGAGGGTGTGTATGTGTGTGTATATATATATATACATATATATATATATATATATATACACACATGTGTGTGTATATATATATATGTATATATATATATATATATGAATATAAACATAAACATATCTATGTGTTCTTGATTGAGATTGGTAAGAGGAAGAAAGATGCTGTGAAGAATGGAGACAGCTTCAAATATTCATATCTAGCATAGAAATATTCAAATAGGGGAAAATGTGTGGATTTTGGAGATAATACTAATGGAGATAATGCTGATGGTTTATCAAATATATTCACATATAAATAAGAATAATGAAAATGCCAAAGCTGTCTCACTTGGATGATTGATGCAGCCATAGTTCCCTCAGTCCATCAATCTATTACCAACAATTGATTGGTCAATTTGGTCCAATTTGGTCTGATCTTAAATTTAAACAAGATTTTATCAAGGGTCGTGTATGTTTGCAAACAATACAATATCTAGCAGTTTTAAATGAAAGCAAAATCAAAAATTAATATAAAAATGAAGAAAATCTGCATTGTAGCTTAAGACAGTAAATGTGTTTATTTAAAACACAAGGTTTATCTTTATCTCAAGACTATAGAAATATTATTATGAGAAGTGAGGCTAGCTTTCATCCTATCACGAATTACAGTGCTTTCCTTAGTCTTCTAATGGTTACATTTAGAAATATACAAAGAAATTGGCAATGAGACTTTCAGAAGAATATGGGATAACATTACTTCCATTCAGCGGAAGGGATTTTAGTGTTTCAAATTATGTTTATTTCCTAAAACCTTTTTCTTTTAGTCAACTACTTTTAGGAGATAAGAATATTTAATAATTAATTCCCAGCTGTTTCTTGTTATGCTTCTAGTAATATATATCTGTACTTTAACAAGTTGGGGATAGTGTTACAAAATAAATGTAACCCACATTTTCTATTTGTCCAAGCCTTCTCTTTAGAAACATAAAACATTTTGAAGTTGGAAGTTTTGTAAATTACATTAAAATAAATAATTACTGTTTGGAAAGTTCCACGTCCTTGACTCTGTGCCAGTTTTTTTCTGGAAGATACATATAAATATTACACGGTTTCTACTTAAAGCTTAAGGAAAATACAAACTTTAGGGTGATGGGAAAGGATATGGATACATAAGTACGAAGCAGAATTCAAAGTGCATCATAAGGACCCATGTATATACTACAAAAGTAGTAATATTTGAATTACTTTTTAAAGAATGAAGAAGATCTTGATAGGTACACATGTGAAGAGGAAAGCATTTCGGATAGAAAAAAGTCCCCATATTTAAATGGGCAAAAATTCAGAGGATAGAAAATTTGAGTTACTATTAGTGAAATACATTTACTACATTTGTATACATGACATGAATGTCATTCAAGCGTAGCCGGCTCTAAGGCTGAGGAAGTGTGTCATGCCAGGACGCATAGGATTTTGAAAAATGAAGACTATGGAATATAGAACTCATGAATGAGGCAATGGAAATGCTTCAGAGATTTGCTTCAGGAAGATTGATCTTGCAATACCCCCCTCCATAGAAGAAATTTAGCGGAAATGATGGTAAGAAGTAAAAGCTGCACTTGGAGATCATTCCAGTGAGCCCCGCCATAGGAGGGGAAGCCTACGATTTTATTAAATGCGGAGATGGAGAGAAGAAATGGAGATTTGGTGCCATGTCTCAGGGAGTCTAATAAGTAGGCTGTATTATCGATTTCACCCCAACAGTCCTGAATGACTGTTGTAATATTCAATGACATGAATACACTGATCATGTCGTTGCGCAAAGGACTTTGATGATGATTTGAGTGAGACTTACCTATTTATCCTAAAATTGATATTGGGTCTATGGGAATCAAAATCAAAATCAAAATTGATATGATATAGTTTAAAACAATGTAAGTTATATTTTCAACTGTTGACTCTGTTAGTTTCTTGGTTTTAATCACATCTGTGTTTTTCTCTCTATGCTTATTTTCTAAATATATGCTACCTATTTCCGGCAAACACAACCAACACACACACACACACACACACACACACACACAATTTACAAGAGTACGAGATAGCAAAGCACAATATGTATAACTAAAAAAGGTATTTTAGTATTACCAAATTCCCACCTGGCAACATTCCCTACCAGTTTTGATTGGAGCAGAAGCACACATTTCGTGTTGCTTTTGTTGTCATTCTATTTGCTTGTCCTTAGGGAAAAAGTAAAATGATTCCTAGTGCTAAACTCTAGTTAACTAGGTGTTCGATCTAATATTAGAAAGTGTGTAGTTTTCTGTCCAGATTTTTCATAAAGGTGTATTTCATTTCAGACCTAAAGAAGAGAAGATAGGAAGGGATATTCCTCTATTTGGTGCGCCTAGGAGAAAATTTACGGCTCTGTTGATGCTGACAAGGCATTATCCACACCACTGGTTTACAAGCCCACATGGTCGTCTAACTGGTGGGCTTCTCAGCCTCTCGTGATGCCATCGCCCCCAGCCCTGCAGCCCAGAGCAGCTCTTGTTTTTCTGTAAAGAGCATAGGGGTGGGGGCTGTAATTGGGACATGGCTGGGACATGTGAAATCTACAAGGATCACTACATGTTACCTGAACCTCTCTGTCTCTCTGTCTCTCTTTCAGATCAACTATTTCCTCCAATCTAAGTCTCATAGACATTATTTAGCAAAACCACTCCAAGCTTTTAACATGGAGAGGTTTAAATCAGATTTTTAAAAATGTGTGTTTTGTTGTCTTTTCAATAAGAGTTAGAGAACGTTTGGTGCCAAAGAGGATTAATGCCCTCCAGTTTGCCTGACTGTTAGGATATTTGAGACGAAGGGGGAAGTACTCGCAACACACAGAGAATGGTGTCGATTTCCAGAGCAGTGCCTTTTCCTGAGCTTAAATGTATTAATTATTTAAAGTAATACCAGCTCCTAAAACAAACAGAACTATACATTTCAGTAGTTTAAGAATACATTTTATTCCTAATGTTCCTAAAATCTAAAATATTTATTTCTCTTACATCCTGTGAACCTGCTGTCTTCAACATGTAGTTTCCAAGATGCATTTGTTTACTAAGGCCACCATAACAAATGACTGGGTGGCTTTAAGATAGAATAAATTTATATTCTCACAATTCTGGAGGCTAGGAGTCTGCACTCGGGTGTTGGTAAGACCCTGCTCTTTCTCTCTGAAGGCCGTAGGAGAGGATCCTTCTTTGCCTTTTCCTGGCTTCTGGTGATTGCTGGCCATTCTAGGTGTTCCTTGCCTGTAAACACATCTCTCCAGTCTCTCCCTCGGCCATCTCACAGCGTTGTTCCTGTGTGTCTCTGAGTCTAAATTTTCTTCTTCTTACCAGGATCCCGGCCCTCATATGAAGATACCGGTCATCTTAGATCAATCGGCCATTCTAATCTACTGGGACCTCTTCTTAATTTGGTTCCATCTACAAAGACCTTATTCCAAATCGGGTCATGTTCTCAGGCTCCAGAAGGACATGAAATCTGAGGTAAATTGTTGAAACACGTAGACAAGTCATAAGGCGTGGGTACTTTAACCCGTAAGAGGGTAAAATAGCATGGAGGATCTGAGTTCAGAGATTGTTCAATGGACTAGGCTTATAGCTAATGTGAATCCAGATCATTCCAGAACATAACTGCGTAGATTCACCCAAATCTACAGAGACTGGTGTCAATGGGGCAGACATGTGACCAGGCAGCAAAGAAAAAGATTTCTGAGCAGCTGGTCAGTGTGATCACACTTGGTTCCTCTTTTTTTTTTTCCTTTCAAATTTAAGATAAGCTAAAATGAGACACATCTGGGGAAAAAAGAGTATGAGGCTAAGAATAAGAACAATATTTTTTTGTTGTCTTTTTTTGAATCTGTTTCCAATTCATCAAAAACAAAGTTACTATTATTAGAACCCTCCTGGTCACGAGATTGGAGATACAGTACAATTTTGCTCAGAATAAAAGATATAAATATCTACTTGGTTCTTTTATCAAGTTCTTTTGGTAAAGGGTGTTGAGTTACAGTTTAAATAGAGTAAGTTTCACCCCTGTAAATGTGCAGTTGGACAAGTTGTAACAAATATATGCAGCCGTGTAACCACCACCAGGATACAGAACATTTCCATCATCGCAGAAGGGTTCTCCGTGTTTCTTTAAAGGCCATTCCCCTGGTCCCAGCCCCAGCTCCTAGAAAACAATATTCTTATTTCTACCTCTGTAGTTTTATCTTTTCCATATTGTCATGTAAATGAGATTGTGGAGAGTATACACCTTAAGACTTCTTTTACTTAGTCCTTTGAGATTTATGCATGCCGTTGTGTAGACCTATAATTCATTCCTTTTTATGGCCGAGTATTCCAGCATGTGGAGGTACCACAATTTGGCAATTAATAAAATATTAGTGTTTGTTCTTCCTTCTGCACTTTATTTTTTTAACGTTTTATTTATTTTTGAGAGAGAGAGAGAGAGAGTGTGCATGCAGGTTGGGGGCGGGGCACAAAAAAGAGGGGGACAGAGGATCCTAAGTGGGTCTGGGCCGACAGCAGTGAGCTTGGTACTTGGCTCAAACTCACAAACCCTGAGGTCATGATCTGAGCGGAAGTAAGATGATCAACCCACTGAGCCACCCAGGTGTCCTTCCTTCTGCACTTGAAATGCAAAAATTCCAAAAATACCAATTTGGATAAGGGAAAGCAAAAGACAATATGTGCTCCCAGAGGAAATACCAAATGGTGTTTGTAAGCAAATGCCTGCTTTAAATCCCTGATTTCGGCTCAGGTTATGGCCTCATAGTTCTCCAGTTCGAGCCCCGAGTGGGGCTGTGTGCTGACAGCTCAGAGCCTGGAGCCTGTTTCTGATCCTGTGTCTCCCTCTATCTTGCCCCTCCCCTACTCACGCTCTGTCTTTCTCTCTCTCTCAAAAGTAAATAAACATTAAAAAAAATGTTTTTCCTTAATAAATCCGGAAGTGTCTTTCACTTGTGCACTGGAAACAATATATTTATTACTTTATGGTCTATAACATGTTGCCTGTCATTAAACTGATACTTCTTATGAATCAAGATCACAGTATGCAATAAACCAGAACAGTTCAAACTAGTAGTAGGTAACATTTTAATCAGTAAATTTTAATCCTCGGTTATCCCGGTCTGCAACTGACAAAACCAAGTGAATTTCTGGGCTGTGTGAACAGCCTCAGGGCTATGGAGGCTGAAGGGTCGTGGCACAGGACCAGCTACTTAAGGAGCCTTTGTAAAGTTCAAGCATGGGACTCACAGAAGAGCCGCTGGCAGGAGTCCGTACAGCACCAGGCAGAGTGGATTTTACTTCCTCTTCATAAAAGTAGAAAAGATGTGAACTAATTTGCCATCTCGCACAGATACCTTTATTTTGCGATGTTAAATGAACAATGCAGAAATCAAGCAGATAAAGCAAGAGGTTATGATTTTCTGCTGCCTGTTTAGGATTATTTTAATCTTGTGGCTAACAGAGTAATTTATATCTATATGTGATCTCTTGACACTCTGATGTACTCGTATAAAAAATCAGAAATATCACAGACGGCCGGCAGATGCATTCATTTTGTTTTAAAATAGGTTTCAGGTTGACTCCTGTGTTTCTGTATCAGCTTAAGGCAATTAAGTTATCATAAAGAGAAACAGACATGTAAAATCAATGATTTGACATTAATAGGTACTGGCTGCGTCCAAGTCAATTTCATTACGATGGGATAAAATAAACAACTAGAGAATATTACAAATTTCATTTCTGGTATGCAAGCTAAGGACACAAAGCACCAAAAAGTTCCTAGAAGTAACCTACCACACAGGAGGAACATTTACACATTGGGTCAATGCAATGAGCTTTATGAGGGATACACTAATGAGCACTACGAATCCTACGCAAGTAAATTGCATGCAGAACTATTCTATGCCTTCGTAAGGTTTTTCTCACTTTCTTTCCTATTTTTACTTTCCCTCCCCTTTTTTTAAAATTTTTTTTTAATGTTTATTTATTTTTGAGACAGAGAGAGACAGAGCATAAATGGGGGAGGGTCAGAACGAGAGGGAGACACAGAATCTGAAGCAGGCTCCAGGCTCTGAGCTGTCAGCACAGAGCCCGACGCGGGGCTCGAACTCAGGGACCGCGAGATCGTGACCTGAGCCGAAGTCGGACGCTTAACCAACTGAGCCACCCAGGCGCCCCTACTTTTTCCCCCTTTCAATAACACTCATAGGCATTGCTCATATCATTTCACTAATTAAAGTTCAAACTAAGGGTAGATGGGGGGCGGGGAGGGGCGGGAAGGGAAAGGGGGTGCCGGGCAGGGAAGAGGGCAACTTGTTGGGATGAGCACTGGGTGTTGTATGGAAACCAATTTGACAATAAATTATATTTTAAAATTAATAATAATAAAAAATAACGTTCCTAGACTTCAGAACCACTTTTTGTCCGAGAAAATAAAGTTGGTGCCGAAGTAAAAATATCCGTCTTCGCCTTTGATTGGGGGAGGTGTGGGTTGAATCGTGAGGTTTGATTTGTTGCCTGAGATGGTCTTGTTAACATCTATTTTCATTCCTTGTGTCACCTAAGCTCCCTTGCACAAGGTAGCACCCTGATGGGAAACATCTCCCATTTAAATCACTTTATCATAGCCTTCATACCAAGTTACCCTCCACATCGCAACTGGAAAATGGTGATCCATTCCTAAACTGTAGAAGTAAATAATTGACTATGAAATTCTCAGGGCAAAACATTGCCTACATTTGAATATAGGAATAAAAATTTGACTTAAAATTTCAAGACTTGGAGGTTTTGAAAGTGAGAACATGCCATAGATTGAAGTTCTCTGATGCTGCATAATTGCCTTTCTTTACTTACAAAAGCAATCTCCGTCTATCCTTCACAAAGCATACTCCTATTCTATATATAATAAAATATCGCCAAAGCCCCCAGATATTGTTTGAAGTATTTGACGTCAATGGAAATATGCCTTACTTGCTTGTGTTTTAAGTCGTGTAACTCAGTTTATAATAGAAATATTCCAACTGAAAGCACTTGAATGAAGCAGAACCGCTTCTTTCATGTGGGAAGACTATTTTAGAAAAATGCCGACAAACTCTCATCCCGTGCTTATTGCCAAGCACATTCATACAGATTGTCCAGGTTTCTAAGATAAAGTCATTTCTCAAAAATAGGAGCTTTCTTGACACCATAATTTTCCCAGTAGAAACTTAAGAGAAACGGTTGATAACGAAGCCCCTGACTCTGCGAGAGTGACCTGAAAGACAAGGCGATGTCAGATTGATGCTGTGGAACATTGGCTGAGAAAGCGAAGCAAGGCTGTGTGTGCTTTAAGGGTGAACTTTAAATAACAGAAAATGTTGGCAAGCTGCTATCTAGTGGCTCTGTTTCGGGAAAATGGATGTACCATCTGCAAAGCTAAACAGACACGACAAGCCTTTGAGGCAGAGAGAGTAAAATGTTCAATCCATTTGGCAGATAAATCAGGTCATGGATTGGTTTACTTAGCTCCAGTTTCGCATAAACAATATACAAGCAGAAGCGATGAACCATTGCTAAATTCAACAGGAAATTCCATTTGAGGTTATATCGATGCTCAAGCTTCAAACGGGCTACGTTCTCCCACTCCATGCCTTTGTTGTTTGTCTCTGCTGTGACTGTCATTGTGTTTTGGTAGTTCCGATGGCAGAATTTACTGGAATAACACATAGTCTCTGGTCGGAAAATAACGGAACCACCATCATCCCAAAACTTACCTAGCCACATTTCTGGAATAGAAAAGTAGACGTGGCAAGAAAAAAAATATATACCGAATGCTTTTCCCATTTCCAAAAATACAATAGGAGACATATATCCAATCATGGTAGAAATGTACTTTCCTAGCATGTCATGGCCACGTGCACACAGCAATCTCGAACAGCCCTCAGTGCCTTCGGCAGCTCAACACTGACAGGCGGCAGCCACACGTACCTTCTACCTTTGATCCTGGAGCAAAATTTTACATTGCATTGGTTAGTGTAATGAAATGCTACGTTCTGCTTGACTTCCTTCTGCTTTATAGAATTCCGTGCTTTCTCGAGAGCAGAGACACGTTTTCTTGTTCAAGAGTGATGAAAGAATATCAACTACATTTCACTTTCCTGCTGTGTGAAGGTCAAAGTTCACGTATGATAGAACGTTCAGATCCGAGCCCCTTTTGCGGTTTCCTACGAACCAAAGTAAGAAATTCAGTTTAATAAACTTCATTAAAATTGTTCTTTTTGTCATTACACTATCAGAATATTTCGGACTCATTGGATTACAAGAAAGGAATATCTTAATAGAGGCAGAAAGACTTTTTTTAGTCCCATTGCAGAAATCTTTTTTTTTAAAGTTTATTTATTTTTGAGACAGAGAGAGACAGAGTATGAACAGGGGAGGGGCAGAGAGAGAGGGAGACACAGAATCTGAAACAGGCTCCAGGCTCTGAGCTGTCAGCACAGAGCCCGACGCGGGGCTCGAACTCACGGACCGCGAGATCGTGACCTGGCTGAAGTCGGACGCTTAACCGACTGAGCCACCCAGGCGCCCCCCATTGCAGAAATCTTAACAATAACAACAACAAACGTATGTTTTTCAATTCTGTTTTTTTTTTATTTCAACAAGATATTTTAAAATATTTTACCTCTGTTTTTGTCCGTAATTACCTAATTATTTTTTTTGGTATTTTTTTTAATATGGAATAATATCAAGCCATAATAAGACCTGTAATATCTTCAATTTATTGCTTATGTGTTTTGCCAAATTTGAGTATCAAAGTATTTACTGCAATATAGGGAGGTTCAGTTCACACACACACAAACGCTGTTTCGTATTATGGATTGTTTTGAATCATATAGTGTTTTGTATTTTATATTTTGCATTATGTATATACAGATAGAATGCTTTAAGGATATTATAACTTAATTCGGTGTGAAATCAATACAATGATTTGTTGAATACAGCACTATGAGACCGATATTTGAGCAAAAACGGTATATATCTAGCTAATCTTTAATTTTAATCTAGCGAGAAATGTCGATCCAGATACAATGAATATAATTGCTTCTGTACTGGTACAGGTTAAATTTATTTTGTTTCCATTATTCTTTTACGGTGTGTCCCAAGCTCACTGTAATGGACTCTTAGTTACTTCTCACAGATTCCCCTTCAGGACTGAAGGTTTTATTCTCCATCCTGAGTATGCTGCTGCAGGCTGTCCTATGGAACGTTCTCCAGGGTTTGCCCTCTGTTGAAGAAGACTTCATGCCCAAGTTAATGCATCCCTCCCGGGGACAGCCCGCATGTAGTAACTGCCCAATGTGAGGCCATAAACCCTGCCCCTTCTTCCAAACGTCAGAGAACTCTGAAGAGTATTTCTAGCTTCAGAGCTCACTGGGTGAGCTAGGGATTTAATGCGACGGCACTGAAGCTCTGATTCTCCTCCTGCCATACCCTGCTTTCTTCCTTCCCTCAAGAATTGTTGAAGCTGAGAGTACTACCATGTAAGTCCCCAGTACTCTATTCTATGCCCTCGAGAACCTGCCCTGCCACACTTTGTACCAGGACGAGTTCAAGATAGTAGACGTTACAATGTGATGTTGGAATTGGACCACTCAACGTTGCCACCACCCGGTTGGCAACGAGGACCTCATCACTGGCAGGACGTGGCCAGAAAAGTCTCTGCAGATTGAAGTGCAATTGCTCAGCTTTCGTTAGTGGTGAGCTGGGATTGCATGCCTGTGGCATGAAATACATTAGCGGATGTGATAGAAAATACAGTTGAAAATGTGATCATTATAACAATGAAATTGGATGGTTCTTGCGTAGGGTAACTATGATTTAGTAAAAACAAGAGCAAAGGGCAGAGGGCCACTTTTTCAGAATATGAAAAAGCACTCCTTCTCTGAAGGTGGAAGGAGAACAAAGCTAAAGACATAACATGGAACTTAATCATAAGAGCTCCAAATAAAGATACATTCTCAAATTAGGCAAGTGCACTATGTTGTACTGATACTATCGTATCAGGACTACGATAGAAAAAAATGGAACCCTGATACAGGGGATGGTGACATCTAGGTTGATGTCCTTGAACATTATGTATCTCCCAAACCCATCCTATTGAAGGATGGTGAGGGAAGGTGATGCAGAGGACGTTGTCTTGCAATAAAACAAGGGTCCCCTCAATACTTAATACCCACATTTCTTTGTGTGGTAATAACATACCAGGGCCAGAGAAGCTCAATACTTTTCTAGGGGGAAAAGGGACTATATGCAGAAGGAGTTATAGGACCTAGGCCATATGTGCCAACAGGAGATTGGCGAGGGTGAGTGTGTTCAGGGCTAGATCTCAAAGGTGCTGGATCAAGAAGGAAACATGAAATCGGAAAAGGGGTTGTTTATCAAATCGGGAACACTCTCACAAGTTAGAATCTCAGGTCGTGGCAATAACCCTGAGAGATGGAATAAATACGCTACCATGATGGGTCAAAGAAGCTTTGAGAAAATGATGGCTTATAGTAAGTGAGGTGTAGGTGTCCAAACTACCATAGCAGACAACAGAAGAAAGGGTGAAAGATTTAGAGAATTGGATATGATGGAGTTTTTATTCTGTAGAAGATCAGGAAGCCCACTTGGTGAGTGTAGTCCCCAGAATGGGCCACCGGACGTTCACTGACCAAAGCAATAAGGATGCACTCATGGTAGGAGCACCGATACTATGACAAAAACTCACTTGGTGATTGTTGTCTACAGGAAGGTCTGATGGTAGGAGTTACTGTATAGAAATGACCACCCCAATAGCAAGGGAAGTGAAAAGATTGTCAGAAGTCTGATGGCTGTGGCACTAGTAAAAATTATGACCCTTTGGGGCACCTGGGTGGCGCAGTCGGTTAAGCGTCCGACTTCAGCCAGGTCACGATCTCGCGGTCCGTGAGTTTGAGCCCCGCGTCGGGCTCTGGGCTGATGGCTCAGAGCCTGGAGCCTGTTTCAGATTCTGTGTCTCCCTCTCTCTCTGCCCCTCCCCCGTTCATGCTCTGTCTCTCTCTGTCCCAAAAATAAATAAACGTTGAAAAAAAAAAATTATGACCCTTTGACCCATTTCTGGACCTGCACCAATTTTTAAACCTAGAACCCATTTTTTGAGGGAGTGTCATTTTCCCAAGGCAGACAACACTAAAATATCAGTGCACCTGCATATATAATGGCCCGGTCTTTTCCCAAAGATACCTATAGTGACTTACTTGAGTAATAGTACAGAGAGGAAAAACTAATAGCCAGATATTTTAAGAACCATTAAGGTAAGGGGTAAAGTTGATATCGATTCTCTGGGATTCAAAGCCTCACCATGAATCCCCTATGAGAGTAGGAGCCTCTGTAGGACAAGTAATAAAATCCTGATACTAATCCAGTCAACATGGTCTACTGAGACCATGAACGTACCAATGATGATATCTCTTACTGCCGGTGAAACCCTGGAATGGACTTCCTAGGGAATGGGCCGCATTCCCGTGCTGGTTTGGTGCCTATAGAGCAGGAGTTTCTCATTAGAAAAAGCTAAGTTAAAGCCTCTGGAACTCTCCGCTACACTGGGAAAGATGGTCATAAAAAGCAGACAAACAAAACAAAACAAAACAAAAAAAACCACGAAAACCCCAAAACAGTAGCACATTCTACTTCAGTAGCAGATATTAGTGTCACCCTGTATTAGTTATCTATTTCCCCACTGAAGAATTTTGCACAAATGATTACATATGCCAAAAAAAATCTCTCTTCTTCTATTTCATCTCGTAAAGTATACTGTTTCAAACTTAGTTCAATCCTCACTTCCTTTAAAAGCTGTTTTGGGGCGCCTGGGTGGAGCAGTCGGTTAAGCGTCCGACTTCAGCCAGGTCACGATCTCGCGGTCCGTGGGTTCGAGCCCCGCGTCGGGCTCTGGACTGATGGCTCGGAGCCTGGAGCCTGTTTCCGATTCTGTGTCTCCCTCTCTCTCTGTCCCTCCCCCGTTCATGCTCTGTCTCTCTCTGTCCCAAAAATAAATAAACGTTGAAAAAAAAATTTTTTTTAAATAAATAAATAAACAAATAAAAAAAAAAAATAAAAGCTGTTTTATACTGTTTCAATTGGACCAACCCCCCCTACCATGCTATCCTAGTATCACATACGTTTTCTCTGGGCAACTTGTCTTTCTAATACATGTTTATTTGATGAACGTGTGTTCTTTGTACTAGAATTGCTATTTTAGCTCAGAATCCAGGATAAAGTCAATAAACGGTACGATGAATGGTTTGGTTATATCTAGGCCTCCCAGAATTCTAACACAGGGAATGTATCTTGTGCAATTTGATGTATCTTATAGACGAAGATGATTATTGCACATCACAAACTTCATTTTGTAGCATTTTCTTAGGACCAAAAAAATCTATTATAACACCCATCTTTGAAACAAGAAAAAGAAATGGACCTAAAACCATCCCAGGCTGCAGGAGCGTCTCGGTGACTCAGCCGGTTAAATGTCTGCCTCCTGCTTTCGTCTCAGGTCATGACTCTGCGGTTCATGAAATCGAGCTCCACGTTCGACTCTGTGCTGATAGCATAGAGCCTGCTTGGGATTCTTTCTGTCCCTCTCTCTATTCACCTCCCCCACTCTCTCTCTCTCTCTCAAAAGTATAAATAAACATTTATTAAACACACACACACACACACAACGTCCTAGGCTACATATTGTTAGAACTTGTAGTTGAGTTTGCTGGTTGGCCAATGAACTCACAAGTGTCAGTAATATCCTACATGAGTGGTAAGACTTTCACTATCTCCACAAAGATCTCTGGCCCAAAGAGTGGAGTTTGATAGTAATTCTTGCTACAAGAAAAAAGCAAACAAAACAAACAAAACAAAACAAAAATCCTAGGAACTAACAGTGGCTCTGGGAAAATGTAAATATGGATAAAAAATAAATATTTTATAACATAATAAAAATAAACATGTGTGAATGGATAAATGGATAAGTATAATGTCATACACTTAATACTCTAGCGGAAACTCACGTGTGCTTCAACATGAGTACAAAAGTACTGAACTTCTACTTTAGAAAGGTGTGTTAGTCTAGGGAAGATTTTGAGGAAGAAACATCATCCCAACTGATTATCCATATATCTATCTACCTATCATCTATCTATCATCTATCCATCTATCTATAACCGAAGGCGGAACCAGGGAAATCATTTATTTAGTACAAAGCACGGTTTAAATTGTCTTATATGCATAATCTTATTTATTATACACAATAACTCTGTAAATGAGATCCCATACTCCTACTTTATAGAGCCAGTGGAGGAGGAATTAATATGTATTCCTGTGCAATAGGTATTATGCCAGCTTTCTATATGTTTTTGTTCATTAAAAAAAAACTTCAATGCTTATTTATTTTTGAGGGAAAGAGACAGAACATAGTGGAGAAGAGGCAGAGAGAAAGGGGGATACAAAATCCGAAGCAGGTTCCAGGCTCTGGGCTGTCAGCACACACAGCTGGACACCGGGCTCGAACTCACGATCTGTGAGATCACGACCCGAGTGAAGTCAGGCGCCCAACCAACTGAGCCACCCAGGCACCCCTATTCTTGTTTAATACTGAGAACAATGCAGGAATGTAGGTTTTCTTATTGTTATTTTATATATGAAAAAACTCAAGTTAAAGAGAATGATTAATGTGCTGAAGGTCTCAGTCCCAAAATAATAGTCGAGACATAATTTGAACCCAAGCTTTTGTATTCCTACTCCACAATGTGGAAAAAGTCCCTTTAAGGTCAGAGAAAATGTGAATTTAAGGAGTTATAAACACACTTGGCAGAACATCAGATCTTTATTGAACCTATTATTCTACTCACTGTACACAACATCTCCTGAGTAGAGAAGCTGTTTTCTAAAGAGGTCTATGAAAGTCAACTCTATCTTGATGTTTAGGAAAAATATGCATTATAATGGAAAAGTGACATATAATTTATTTGAAGTCTTTCTGTATTTCACTTTTTATAGAAGTTTCCTATTATGCAGAAGTTGAGATAGGAAAAAAATTGGTGTAGAGAAAGACGATAAGTAGATTCAGATAAATAAATTATCCACATATTTTCACAAAGCATATAATTATCTCAATGTCTTTGCTTTCAAATTACAAGGCACATGATATCTATTGAAGAGTAACACATGTAATAATTTACGCAGTAAATTGTGTTATTTTTAAAGAAGATTTTTCATTTTAAACTTGCATTAATATTACATGAGTGTATCTTATCATAGTAGCACCCAGCCAGTTAAAATGTAGGGTAAATGAAATAACATAATATTTAAGAACCTGGGATCTTAGATCCTATAATGATTTATTTATGAGCCATCTGGTTATACAGACAAGATACTATGGTCAAATGTGCTCTATATGCATGGAAAGAAAGAATCATTCAGAAAGAAATAATTAGGTTTTATGAGTTAAATCCCAAGGCATGCCGTAGGATTTAGGTAACTGACTTTTGTTGCGAGTGAAAACATTGTACAAATACATATTATAGTGTATATAATAGAGTGTTATGTGGTTAGAACATTATCATATATATGTGCACATGCACATACTTATTGCATCACTTCACCATAGCAAGAGGAGCTTAGAACTACAACATTTTATCTAGGGGATTATAAATGCAACACGAGGAGTATGACTCATTCTGAATTCTTAAGGGACGTCAACGGAACCCAAGGGGTAATGGCCTCCCATTTCTGTTAGTACCGTCATTAATCAATTTTTGCCTCCCCATCTGTCACATGTCTTCAGTGGACATGCACAAATGCCTATCGAGGGTCGTACGTGGGATGGGATGGGAGATGGTAGGAAACCATTTCAGTTTCTTTTTGATGGATTCCTAATTTAAGTGCTGCTCATGGATGGGGTAAAATTAATTGACTTCCAAAACAAGTAGAAAGGATGTAGATTATAACAAGCCCAAAGTCTTTTTCATAATAAAAAAAACATGACTCCCTCGAGCGTAGCCAAAAATCGAAATGAAAAGTATTCTCCAATCTGTAATCAATGTGGCAAGCCAAGACAACTAAAATTAAAAGCAAAATCTGGAACAGTTTCAAGGCATCGTGGACGTGAGTCTGATAATAAGCTGGAAGTACACCAGAGCATAGCATACAGTACATATGTTGGACACTGCGCAATTCCATTATGCCATGTACATTTGCTAGGATTTTTATGGTGCTTCCCACCCCTGCAAGGTGTGGAATATGGCCGCCTTACCCATCTATACATTCTGGACATCTATTATATCTATAACAATGCAAATAAAAACTTAACAACGGTGCATGGGAGTGTCAGATGCTGGAGCTCTACACAACAATTATAAATACCATTTATCTTTGTTTTTATATTAATAACCTATCCCTTTTTTGCTGTGAAGATGAATAATCTTATCATTGGTTGGATGATGGAGGCTTGGATAATCTGTGCTACCAAACAAATACAAAAATGAAAATAGATATCAGGTCTCACCTGCAGGGAAAAACTGCTTCATATACCCAAGAATTTTGGGGGGAGGGTGGGGTGGAAAGAGGCACCCAAATATTTGTAAGTACTTATTATTTTCTCCAAGCATTTATATGATTCAAATAATGTGCATCCATGTGCATATATGAGGTTTATATCTAACAATAAACCATACAGGACATAGTGCAGAATTTATCAACAACACCCTATTTCTGTGTGTTCATGTCCTATAGAGGATAGAAATATATACCTCCCAGGAATGTGAGCTATAGGGCTGTGAGACATCAAATAGAGTGGGAGTTATTGGGCCCATAGATGTAAATTTATTTTAATAGATACTTCTCTTGTTTGCTTATTATAGACATTTTGATACTAAATGTCAATTGAATATAGAATATTATAATTTGCTACATGGTCTCGATAATTATATTTTCTTATTTATAAGACTGTACGCTTTTTTGTCTTTTTTTTTCCCCAATGTTTGTTTATTGTTGAGAGAGAAGGAGAGAGCAGGGGAGGGGCAGAGAGAGAGGGGGACCGAGGATCGGACTGTGCCGACAGCAGATAGCCCACTGTGGGACTTGAACTCACGAATCTCGAGACCATGACTTGAGCCGAGGTCTGATGCTTAAGTGACTGAGCCACCCAGGCAACCCTAGAAGATTTTGTGGATTATATACAAATAGTTTAAAGTTTCAAAATTTGAATAAAATATTTAAACTTCTAAAGAACATAGGCCAGAGAGAGGGTGTAACAGATTTCAGAACTGTCTAAGTCAATATACCTAGCTATCTAAATTGAGGGGAAACGGGCAATTCAACAATAATATTTGGGTACTTCAATACCTCACTTTCAATAATGGATAGAGCATCTGACAGAAGATTAACAAGAAAATAGAAGCCATGAAAAGCAATGTAATCTATTTAGACCCAACAAACATCTATAGAACACTCCCCCCAGCAGCATTGGAATATGCATTCTTCCCAAGGGCAAATGAAACATACTTCAGGACAGACCATGTGTTAAACCATAATATGAGGCTCAACAGATTTTAAAAGATTGAAATTGTAGAACGCATGTTCTTCTACCAAAATGGAAAAACATTAGAAATTGATAATTCACCAATTTTTGAATTCACAAAATACGTTGAAATTAAACAACACACGCACTCCTAAATAATTAATGGTTAAAAAGAGAATTCACAAGGGCAATTAGAAAATACTTGAGATGAAAAAAAAAAAAATGAATGCAATGTGCCAAAATCGTATTCTGATAAAGCAGTGCTTATAGGGAAATTTACATCTGCACATGCCTATATGAAAAAAAAAATAAATTAAGATTTCTAACCAATAACCTAACTTTTCATCTGATGGAACTAAAAAAAGAAGAGCCAACGAAGCTTAAAGTAGCAGTAAAGAAATAATCCAGATTGAAGAGGAAGGAAATGAAACAGAATTAAAAAACAACAGAGAAAATAAACCCCAAAATGGGCTCTTTGAAAAGCTCAGCAATTAACTCTGCGTGTTTAACTTAATTTCGAACTGAGGAATCCATCCTTTAAGAATTATATGTGTGAGCTAGCAGGTGGAAAAGTGTGTTCTTGGCCTTGAAGCCTTCACTGGCATTCTTGACCGCACATGGCAGAGTAAATTTATGACAGTTCAAATACCGATAATGAGAAAACATCTTGGACTGGATATACTGATATCTTTAGGACAGAAGTCACAAGAACAAATTCTCTCTAAATATGTAAAATAATTCCTAAGGAAAGGAATTAGTTATAAGGACAGTTGTAGGTGTTTCTTTCCAAGGGTGGAAATGGTAGTGTGAGATGAGGTACGCAAATAGAGTTAGCTGCCTTGCACAGCAGCTGACACGTAAAACAAAATAAAGTTCCAGAAAATTTTCTGTGATCCTCTGGTTAGCAAATCTGAACAAGGATAACGATCCAGTTCTTTTTATGAAATACTGGTCATTTTTCCGTGACACAAGCTTGTCATATTGCAACTATCCTTCTGTCACCGTTTTCTATGCATTAGGATTTTCATCAACTGAATAATAAGAAAAATAGGTTTACTGGTTCTCACTATGCCATCTGTAGATTAGGGCCATAGGCCGGCTTACAATTACCGAACATTTATCAACATTACCAAAAATATGCTAATTGGATTAGACCAGCTACTAGTAAGCAAACAATCTGAAGAGGCAACTTCTTTTCATTTTGTATCTTTAGCACCTAGGAGAGTGCCTGGCGTATAGTAGGGATTCAGTGAATACTGGTTGAATGAATTGACTCAATCCACAATGTCAGCTCAATATATTTGACCCAGAAAAGATGGAGGATTTCAATCAGTTATCAATGAACTAATCAAAAATTTTCACCTGAAGAGCCTAAAACGCTTCAATGAGATGCTATACCCCGAAATTAGTCAGGGATTGTATCACGTATTGTTACCGTGATTTTGTCTGAATTTTTGTGTTGTATTTTATTCATGATACTTTCCTACAAAGCATACCACTATGCTTTCTGGCTTAAAACTACACATATTTATTGTCTCAGAGTAGCTGTGTATTGGAAATCTGGCATAGCTTTGCTGTATCCGCTGAGTGTGGATCTCTCCATCAGTCTCATCCAGTCCTTGATGGTAGCTAGGACAGGAGTCTCCATCTGCACACTTCCCTAGGTTGGTATTCCTCCTTGGCCACGTGGTTGTTGGAAGCATCCCATTTTGGGGATGCTGGGCAGAGAGCTTCTTTGCTTGCTCTTGTCACACGCTTGGATCCTAGGGGTCACCTGCAGTTCTAAGCGGGATTCGCCAGCATGGCTGTTTGCCAAAGGGAGAGAGAGAGAGAGAGAGACTAAAGTACGCACTAAAATTGTAGGTAATATAGTCACATTTACATATCCAAATATTCTGTCACCTTTTATATCCTACTGGTTAGAAGGATGTCACAGTCTTGCCCACAGTCAAGGTGAAGGGCTCATACAAAGGTCTAACACTAGAAGGCCAGAAACATGGCAGCCACCTTTAAAGTCTGTCCCCTGTGGGTAGGGGGAGACCTAAGCTGTTTACAAACAACATTTCTGTTGTACTGACAGTAAGAAAAAAATAATAATAATAGGAACTCACATTCAGCTTAGAAGTTCTAGCTTATCTTAGAGAACGTATGAAAAAGGATCAAAAAAGAATGTTGTGAGAGTTGATACCAGACTTGGTAACAAATTTCAAAAGGATTTTTGACAAGCCAAAAAAATATAATTAGCTCTGAATTCTAACAACTGAAAGATGAATAGCTTGTTCACATCTCCCAGCCTCGGCTGATCCACTGCTCGCGGACATGGACGGATCGCTTCCCTTCAAGATGCCTCCTGAAAGCACGGAGATTAGTGATGAGTAAGGATGGGAGAAAGTACATTCTGTTGCACAGTGGAGATGTTGAGATTGAGGCAAGCCTTACATTTTTAATTAATTAATTAATTAATTTTAATTATTTATTTATTTGGAGAGGGAGAGAGTGGGAGCCTGTGTGGGAGGGACAGAGAGAGGAAGGGAGAGAGAGAATCCCCAGACAGGCTCTGCACTGTTAGCACAGAGCCTGACACGGGGCTTGATCTCACAAACCGTGAGAGCACGACCTGAGCAAAATCAAGAATGGGTCGCTTAACCAACTGAGCCACCCAGGCGCCCCTTACATTTTTAAATCATAGGAAAAATACTCAAGAGGAAAGAGAGGGGTGCTTAGTCTGCATTCATGAAGCCCAAAGAAATACGCTTTTAAAAAAAGAAACTGAGGGGCCCTTGAGGGGCTCAGTCGCTTGAGCGTCCCACTCTTGGTTTCAGCCCAGGTCATGATCTGCTCTGGCAGTGTGGAGCCTGCTTGGGATTCTCTCTCTCTCCCTCTCTCTCTGCTTCTCCCTAACTCACGCTCATGTGCTCTCTCTTTCTCTCTCTCTCTTAGAATAAAATATAAAATAAAATAAAATATTTAAAAGAAGGGACTAAAATTAGAACCTTAGGTAATCTCCCAAAATGTGGAAGAATATAGTTAAGGCAGCATAAGGCCCTAATTAAAGAAAGAAAGCCCCCTGGTTGAGACCAGTCCTTGCTGCAAAGTGTTGGTCCACTTTGGACCTCCTTGAGATGTGGAGGCAGAACAGTAACTGCCTGCACTTTCAAGGCTGTTTGAGGCTTCAAGGGGATTGTGTTTATTAAATCAGGTCTGTTTGAACATTCTCAGAACCAAAGAAAATGTTTTGAATTTCAAAGCAATTTAAGCTGTTTGGAGGTGTCTATTTAAAGTGACACTATGAATGGGATTAATCATTAATTAATCTAAGGCTTCTTAAAAGTAGTTACATATTTATGGATTTATAAATAGAATAGCGTGTATCAACTGAACATTCAATTTTAAGAAAGAGCTAATAAGGTTTTGGATTTGTAAATATAACAAATTTGGTATCAAATGTCAACAATAAAATGCCAACTAGTCTTTGTCTAAAATAGTAGCTGCTAATTTTTAAATTAAAAGCAGGTGATTGAAGTCATTGCAAATAAGGGGCCTCTGGGTGGCCTGGGTGGCTCAGTTGGTTGAGCATATGATTCTTCTTTTGGGCTCAGGTCATGATCCCGGCTCAGTCTATTCTCAGGGCTGAGCGTGCAGCCTGCTTTGGATTCCCTCTCTCCCTCTCTCTCCCCCAAATAAATAAATAAAAGAAGCAATTCCGTCCTGGATTAAACCTCTATTACAGAAGACCTTTACTTAACATTAAAAATCCTAGCATAGCAGGAGGCATTGTCTAGATGCTGGAGGTGAGTGTGTGACTTTATCTGGAGGGGATCATTCACACGGTTCTCTCCCTTCCTAGATTGTGGTTGCTCAGTGCACCGGGCCTATGACTGTATCTCCCACGGCTTTACAGGAGGAGCAGCATGGTAACACCTACAGCATGTGATACCATCCGTCACCTAAAATACGGATTCAGAATTATGGAAAATATTCTTTTATATGAGCATTAGGCAACTGTAGTAAAGTTGAACATCACTTTTCTATTTGAGAACCTATGACTTGATTCCCGAAGGGATCCAGTATGCTGATGAGAATCCGCTTAAGGTCAGCTCCCACCGGATCATACACACTGATTTCAATATTGGAAAGTGGGATCCTCTTATCTAAAGTAAGAGGAGGTGTCCACAGTGTATTAACTTTATTGCCGTATAACAAATTACCAAAAGCGTAACAGTTCAAAAGAACCCGCAAGCGATTATTTCACAGTTTCGTGGGTCAGGAGTTCAGGCACAGCTTAGTCGAGTCCCTTGTACAGGGTTTCACATGGCCTGGGCCACGGGCTGATCTGGGGCTGCACTCTCATCCGAGCCCCCAGGGCTTGCCCCAGACTCACTGGGTTGTTCCCAGAATTCACTCCTTTGCAGTGTAGAAGAGCCATGGTAGATTGCTTTTCAGAGGCCAGGAGGAGAAGGAAGTGCGATCCTAAGATGCTCTCTCTTCATTAACTGTGTAATCTACTGATCAGGGACCTTAATTGTCTTTAAAAATGTCTTCACGTTTGCCATATTGTGTTGCCCGTGTGGGAGTGACTTCTAGCATCTTCGCAGTACCAGTCCACACTCAAATGGAGGAAAGGGGGCTCTATGGGTAGTGTATACCAAGGGGTGGGAATCCTGGGGAACTTCTTACAATTCCATCTATTATAGAGGACCTCCCTGTGAAAATTAACCTGTCAGTAGAACAATATGAATGAGAAAGATGAATCTTATGTATTTATTAGTAAAAAAGGGTCACAAAACCTTGAGAAGTTGAGTTTATGTAATAATCCACTTTATTTCACCTTACTTAAATGACATAGAAAAGCAAGATTTTCTTATAGTATCTATATTTTTTTCAAAATGATGCATTTATTTACTATAAGCCTAAATGGAAAAGGTAGTTGATCTTTATTTGGTGTCTTCTGTATAACTGATATTGCTAATGTTGATTAAACAGATTTTATATCATAATTAGTAACAGTCTATTTGTGCCCAAAGAAAAGTGAAATTGTCACAGTGATATAAATTTCAATGGGAAAAAAAGCTACAATGATTAAATATGATATTTTGTATATCAGGAATGAGCTCAGAGATAATCCAGATGGTGGAAAATATTAAAATCTAAAAAAGGAAGATATTTTTAAATTTAACTCTGTCAGTGCAAAATCTTCTTCTAATTTTATTTTTGAAAGAACACCATTGACATGACCACAGAAGTCTGAAAAAAAAAACATTTATTGAGCAACTGTTCATAATAACTTACCATATCACATAGGTACTAAAAAATATGTATACTATATAGAGGCAGAATGTTTAAGCAAAGTTTTGTGTCCATGAGAATTGGCATGGGAAAGAAAACCTTGCATTTACTCAGAAAGCATATTTGCATCTTATCAAAGAGTTGAAAATGTCCCTGTTAATGTATACAGTTTTTTTTGTAATAGAAGTCAAATAGTTAAAAAATATATATCATGGTGGTTTTTTTAATAACCTTAGCTGGAATTCTCTGATATTGGTAAGAAGTCATCTCTGATACTTCAGTAGCATTTTGCATATGATTAGAAGCAATGCTTTTGCATTTTGTTCTGAACACTTATTTTTAACTTGTCAAATGCTGCTTTAACAGAGAGTGGTCCTGCATACTTTTGACGGCCAAGAGCTGTGCTGTCACAGCAAAGGAAATCAAGTGGCCTGAATATGACCAATTAATTCTAAAGCTGAGGTCACAAAGGATTTTTTAATGTATGGAACAAATACACATGTGCGTGCACACGCGCACACACACACACACACACACACACACACACACAAAGCGATAGGATTAGAAATGGAATTGATGTAAATTCATGTAACAAAAGTATTTAAAGATAGTCTGATCCCTTGAAAACACAAAGAAACATAGATTGCCTCCTATACGTAAGGTTCAGCAGACTTCGTAATGAGAGCTTAATCCTTTTTTGCCGTTAGATCATTTATTCACTTTCGTTTCAAGTCATATTCCTTGAACTGATACAGAATTTACATATGTCTCTTCATTCAAATGTGTCATTAAGATGCAGGCTATGTTACAGGGCTTGAAAATGATCTTCAGACATCTGTCTCTGGAACACTTAAGAAGCTAGCTACTCCAAACAGACCCTGGACAGTTCTCATCAGAATATGTCCCTGATGCTGAGAATTAGCATGAGAAATAACTTAAAAGCAGAATTTTATCATTGTGTGAGTAAGGTCAACACTGTGGAGTTTATGCAAGCAGTGAAACACGCATTTGGCAACTCTGGGGAACAATGTTCCTATTTTGCATTGTCATACCTACCATGAAGCACATAGCACATTCTGAAAAAGAAAGAGAGAGATGGAATTTTCATCTAAAAAAACCTCAAATCTTGATGTAGGAAGATTTCATTTGGGTCCAATTCATAGCATCCTCATTGGGCTGATCTAGTGGGGGAGGGCAAGGAATGGAGCTAGAGTAGACACAGGATTTAACATTTATGGAAATTTCTTATAAAATAATGATCTATAATATCAAACAGAGAAAATCACTGATGAATTACAGACACAAAGGAGTCTGTGAGTTTGTGTGCCTGAATTACTGATTAGTAAAAATATGGAGAAAGCTGACATATTTGTCTAAACTAAATTGATGATTAAATACCCTGAGCCTGTTGTTATCTCTTGTATTAGTTTTCTATCACTGCTGTAGCAAGTTCTATCACAAACATAATACAACCATTTATCACAGCTCTGTAGGTTGGCTGACTAAGTGAGCTTGACTGGGTTCTCAGCTTAGGGTCTCACAGTGCCAAAATCACTATGTGAGCTGGTCTGGACCCATAGCTGGAAGCTCTGGGAAAAAACAGAGAGGGAAAGGAAGAAGGAAGGAAGGAAGGAAGGAAGAAAGGAAGGAAGGAAGGAAGAAAGGAAGAAAGGAAGGAAGGAAGGAAGGGAAGGGAAGAGGGTGGGAGGGAAGAGAGACAGGAAGGAAGGCAGGCAGGCAGGCAGGAAGGAAGGAAGGAAGGAAGGAAGGAAGCAATCTACTTCCAAGCTTATGTAGGTTTTGGGAAGAATTCAGCCCCTTGTGGCTGTAGGACTAAGGTTCTTATTTCCTTGCTGGATTTCAGCTAGGAGATTCTCTTAGCTCTGTAAGACAGCCCATGTTCCTTCTCATATGGCCCTCTCAATCTTCAAAGTTTGCAATGGAACATCAAGTCTATCTCAAGCTTCAAATCTCCCTGACTTCTTCCGCCATCAGAAGTCGCTTTTAAGAGTTTGTGTGATCAGATTAGATTCATTTATGTTATCTCCCTCTCTTAGAATCAGCTGTGCCATATGGCATGACATAATCATGGAAGCGATATCTCTTTATACCCGTAGGTTCTTGGGATTAGACCTGGGCATCTCTGGGGGGAGCATTTTAGAAATTTTGCCTAATCACATCTCCTTTCAAGGAATCCACGACACTCAGAAGCAGCGACCTTCTTCCATAGTCCTTATCGCATTTTCCCTCTTTTATTCTCTTGTGCCAAAATTGTTGAATCAGCGAGTACATCCTCTTCTACCAGCATCCCATTCCAGTTCTCCATCGATGAAAGTTTTAACAATCGCTTCATTGCAACATGCAGTGCGTCTGTCTACTCTCAGTGATGGGATCCTCAATGCTGGTTGGAGAGTGAGTGTTTTATCAGTAAAATCCCCTTTTATAGTCTGCTCCTGAGAGTCATTTCTGACATCCACTGTCTTACAAGAGCCCCGCTGGAAACAGACTCTGAGAGGGAGACTGACTTTATTGGGGGATGTTCTCAAGTAATACACGTATCAGAAAGGTAGGAAAGATAGTACTGACCAGAGGGAGAAGGAGGTATTTGATGTAGTGGTAAAGGAAGTCTTAGTCAACCCTGCAGATAGTTCTAGAGCTGGGGTGACCCTTCAGGGCATGGTGGCTGGGCCTTTGTATCCCCACATTAGCCAGTCTTAGGAGGTAATTCCTTGTAGCGGTGAGCAATTCTGGTGACATATCAGCTGGATGAGAAGACGTGGAAACACTACGATGTCTAGTATCTATTAACACTATCATATATACTAACATTATTGTGTCCATTAAGACTACCATATATTCTAACACTGAAGTACCTACTAAGTATCTGCTTATACTAGAGCATTTATTAACACTAGTATCTCTCCCACCGTAGGAAGAAATGATCTTTGCTCCACTGGAAGTTTCTTGAACTCTATTCCAAATCAGAGAAAATATTCTTGATTTCAGAACGTTTACAGTAAATGAAAGCAAAAATGTACCACGCTCGGTAGCCGTCAGGGTAGACAAAGTACAAATGACAATAGAGACGATACTTATAAAAACACTAAATCCTTTCCGACAAGAATCTAGGAACTCACATGTTGTCTCTTTTATTTGAAAAACAAATGTAGACGGCGGGCGCCTGAGTGGCCTAGTCGGTTAAGCATCGGACACTGGCTCAGGTCATGATCTCCCAGTTTGAGCCACGATCTCATGGTTTGTGAGTTTGAGCCTCACTTCAAAATCCGCACTGACAGCACAGAACCCGCCTCGGATCCTCTGTCTCCCTCTCTGTCTGCCCCTCCGCCACTCACAAGCCTGTGGTGTGCACATGCACGGCCTCTCAAAAGTGAACATTAAAAACCTTACTTTTTAATTTAAATAGTAAAATCTTTCTTCCTTCTAGTCGCACCTGCTAAACTAAGTCTCACTTTCCAACAGAGATATGTTGGTTTCGTATTTAAACTCCAGTGGAGTCAAATGCATTATTGGTAAAGACTCTCAATGCTAGAGACCTAAGCTTTAGGTCTCTTTCTCTTTCAGTGTGACCTTGAAGATGTCATTTAACTTCATCCTCCTCTTCCCCCCCCCCTCATTTCTAAAGTGAAAATATTGGGATAGTTAAGTTTTAATGTTCTTTCCAAGTCAGAAACCATAAGCTAGATAATTGATTTTATTCCGTTTATGAAAAATCCTTCTCCCTCGTGCTTAGATTTCACAATCTGTTTTCTGTGTTTGTCATCTTCACCACTTGAGCAGCCTTGACTTGAAATGTAAGGCCACCCCCGTACAAGCTGTTCTGATCTGCCAAGCTGTCCACTCTCCATCCCACCAACGTGTGTGTGTGTGTGCGCGTGTGTGCACGCGTTGTTATTTACATACCCTGGCAATAGAAATTCACAGGATACTGTCCTTTAAAAAATTTCCTGTGGTGGCGCCTGGGTGGTTCAGTCAGTTAAACATCCGACTTTGGCTCACGGCATGATCTCACAGTTCGTGGGTTCGAGCCCCGTGCCCCGTGTCGGGCTCTGTGCTGACAGCTCAGAGCCTGGAGCCTCCTTCAGATTCCGTGTCCCTTCTGTCTCCGCCCTTCCCCTGCTCGCGCTCTGTCTCTCTCTGTCTCTCAAAATTAAATAAATAAATGTTAACAAATTTAAAAAAAAAACAAATCCTGTGAATGAGCTAGCACCTCAAGTGACCATGGGAAGATTTAGAAACTCCAAAAAAGAGAAAACTTCTAACAGCAACTAGAAAGAACGTTCTTGTGTGAAGTAGGCAAAAAGAAAAAAAAAAATGTTTCCTAAAGTGATTCTCTGGGATCCTAAGAATTTGACTTCTATCTTTGATTCTGGCTAATTTTTAGAGAATTTACTTGGCTCTGCCGATGAGCGTTCCAGTGCTAGAAGCCATCACACGCCTTCATGGCTATGTTCTCTTCCCACTCACTTCTCTTTCAATCATGCGCCGCTTTCTCTTATGATTGAAAAACTGCATTTATAAAGAAGAAATAGCTTCACCATCTAGAGGTGAACACCGGTAATGTTCCAATGTGAGTTTGCTGTTATCATGCTTTGCCATGCACTCGGTGTTAAGATTTCGTGTCATTAAATATCTGAGCCTTTTCAGATATCACTCTTGTAACTTGGAATTATTTTTATTGTTTCAAGAAAAAAATAGTTCTGTGATAAAATCAGTTGGAGGAATGTAATATCTAAAATGGCTAGCATATATTTCTGCACTTGGGAAGGCTTGATAGAGATTAAATCACACTAGATTACTTATTTCAGAGGCAGAATATCATGATTGGTAAGAACACAAATCAAAGAATATTGGCTTCAAAATTTGGCTTTGCCACTCGTAAGATGTCTGACTTCTGGCAAATTGCTTAACTTTGCTAAGTACTTTCTACACTGATAGAAAAGAAATATGTATATATTTATTAGAATTTTTATCATATTTATAAAGCTTATAGATTCCAAGAATGGAAATGTGTTAGTATATAAAATATATGTTTTGTCAGAGTAATGATAATACGAAAGTTAATACTGATCTAGATGCCAGATACTGTTCTAAGCACTTTATATAGATAACTTCTATTACTTCTCACATTTTTATGAAGCAGGTACAGTTATAACAAAACCCCATTTTACAAGTTAGGTAAGTGGAGAAAAGAGAGGTCAACTGACTTGCTCTAGATTACACAGCTGGTAAACGATCAAGCCAAGATTTGGAGACAATCTTTGCCTTTAACCACTAGTCCAAATCAATGGAAACTGCTTAATCAATTTTATTAGCTTCACATTAGACTAAAGTTTCATATATTAAGCATAACTTATTTAAGATAAAAAGTATTACTTAGGAAAAAGCGGTTTAAGTTTGTCCAATTTGATGACTAAGTAAGATTGAGGCATAGATTTACTTGTGATTGGCTAATCAATTTTCTCATCTGCTTTGAGAATGATTAAAGTAATGTGAATCTTCAGGTAATATATATATTAATCTGAAATTATTATTATGCTATTCATGTGTACTTTTCCAGAGAATATGCCTGGGTTATCATCAATTATATAATATTAAAGCCCACAATAATAAAGGGTTGAGAGCCAAAGTCTAACCTCAAGGTACATATTCAATGTTGTAAATTTGGGTAGTGGTCCAGGATCCACCCAATTCTTTCCGGCAGCAGCATTTTGACTTTCCTTTAGGGAATAACTTCCCCCTTACTCTGAGCACATCTGGTTTAGGTGTGGCCGTGCCTACCTTCTGGACATTGGAGCAGACCTATGACAGCACATGTTCTACTCTGCTTCTTTTTATCATACCGTTACCCCCACTGACACAGTAACGGACTAAGGAGTGGGCTCATGACCAAAGCCAAGAAGTGAGACATGATACCCAGACATGCTGAAACTGTTCAAAGAGATGCATTTTTTTCCCTGTCTGGTTTACCAAACTGGAAAGATGTGAACTGGGAGCTTCAGAAGGCCACTATTTGGAGAAGAAAATAGTTAAGCAATGGAGTAAGACAAACCGAATCCAGGTGACCTAGCATGCATGTAATAAATGATTTTTTAAATGAATCTATGAAGACATAATTAAATGAAAATAGAAAATTCTGAGCCTTTGGGGTTGGTACGTAGAGCTCGGTAGAGCAAGATCGGGCAGGAACAAAGAACTCTGATGTCAGGGTGTATCAGTAACCAATATAAAGAAATCCTGTTTTCCTACTTGTGGTGAAATATGCAATCTTGTGAGCTTAATTTATTGTATACAAGACACTCCCAAAAGAATATGTTCCAATCTCTCTTAGTAATCGTTACTTGGAGAAAAATGATTTTATTTATTTAGTGTCACATACCGATCCACATATTTTTTAATGTTTATTTTACTTAAAAATGCTGAGTTTTTGGGTGCCTGGGTGCTCAGTTGGCTAAGTGTCTGGCTCTTGGTTTTGGCTCAAGTCATGACCTCACAGTTGGTGAGTCTGAGCCCCGCATCAAGCTCTACAGGGACACTGTGGAGCCTGCTTGGGATTCTCTCTCTCTGTCTCTTTCTCTCTGCCCCTTCCTGCTCGAGCCCTTTCTCTCTCTCTCAAAATAAATAAATAAACTTTAAAAATGCTGAGTTTTAATACATTTTCTAACACCTTATGAATATAATTAATATCATAACTTAAATCACAATATTGTGAACTACCTAATATACTGACAATAAAAATGAAATTAAAATAATTCTAAACCTTTTATTACTGTAATCTATGTGGCAATTTACTGAAGCTTTGGAGAAAAAGAGCAGGAACATCTTAAAATAAAATTTTCATATAATTATGCTCACTTAGCACTGCAACAATTTTTATATTAAAGTAATATTTTTTAACGAAACCTCGCTGTGCGTGCAGGTTGTGGAAAGCTATCAGTACCAAAATAGAACATATTTCTATTTCACAGA
This sequence comes from Prionailurus bengalensis, assembly GCF_016509475.1. NCBI lineage: Eukaryota > Metazoa > Chordata > Mammalia > Carnivora > Felidae > Prionailurus > Prionailurus bengalensis. The sequence goes on from NC_057343.1 coordinate 226,170,717, forward strand.
GAAAAAACATCACTCTCCCCTCAATGACTTGCCTCACTCTCTTTCCCTACACTCCTCACAGCTGAGCCGATTAAACTACCAATAGAACTTCATGCCCACCTGAAGCTTCCGGTCACCACGTCTGTCCATGAGCAGGCACAGTTAGAGTAATGGTTCAGTTGGTTTAAGAGACCCGGCATCTGTCCCCACTGCTCTATAATCCAGTTCTCTTTTAAGACCAGTTGCCTACTTTGTTTTTCACTGGTGTGCCCAGGATTAGAGCCCTGAACCATTACATGATCAGAGTCTTGTGCCCTACCACTTGACCTCATCAACACTGACTGCCATCCTAGTAATCTGTTTCAGTGCTTGGTAGAAAACATCGTAGTTACTGTGCCAAAGAGTAGCGATTGGAATTAAAATGAAGGTAGACTAATTCTGATCCTCAATAGCTCATTGTATAATGGGGAGCAAAACGTATTACAAAGGGAAAGATCTTATCCCATACGAAGCACAGTGAGAGTATCTAATGTGCATCCATTGTGCTTGCTTAGTCTATAAGTTGATTTCAGTCATTTGACAACCACAGAAGGCTATCGTTATAGAACAGAGTATTTTAAAGCTTGACAATGTAAAAGCAATGGTATGGAGGACAGAAGTTGGAAGAAGAAGATGACACAGAAATACTTCATCTTACATAGAAACAAGCCATGATATAAAGTCTATTATGGATATAAAGTACGTCAAGTAGATCAACAAATCGAACCAACAGAAGAACTAAAAGTAAAAATGTTCACCTATCAGAGAGTGAAAGATAAGGCAGAAGTCAGTTTTCATGTTTCATAAATGGAGGCAACTGATAATGTTGAATGTTAAAAAAAAATCATGATATGCGGACACTACTTAGGAAAACCCATTAGGAAGAGACCCATTTGAAAGAAACTATGATAGAGATGTTTAAAATTGGAACCCGCTGAAGATTGGGGCTGGGGCTGGGTTTGGGCAAACAAAAGGAGACTTCCACTTTTTATTTGATATTCCTTCTCTATTTTTGTTATCAAATGTATGTATTAATTTAAAAGTATTGAATTATAAAATGATTATGAAATTTAATGATGGAAATGATATAGGAGCACAAATATCTACACTTCAAACAAGCTGCCTTGGGAAGAAAGTACGTCCAGTCTCTGATGTAGCTGTTCTCACTATTCACGTTTTACAATTTGAGAGTTAGGGACTCAGTGATTTTATGTAAATTGTCCAAAGTTGAAAAGGTAACAAGGACAATTTGCGCTGAGTCCTACAAGAATTCAGAATCCGTGTTTCCCATCCAAACTTCATGCTTCCAAACTCACTTCTCACTGGCCTTTACCAGCCAGCAAAGGTTCTAGTGGCAGTGACCCCACCTACTCAGACTTTTTAGTTAACGCTTGTCTGGGGACAATTTCATCGCTGAATTATCTATTTAGTATGTGATCCTCTCATGATATATAGTGCTTTTAAATTTATTTCACTTTAAAAGCATTTATTGACAGGCTCCTCGCTGGCTCAGTCAGGAGAGCATGCAACTCTTGATCTTGGGGTTGTAAGTTTGAGGCCCGTGTTAGGTGTAGAGACTACTTAAAATAAAATCTTTTAAAAAAACGCATTGAGTGCCATCTATGAACTGAGCATTTGTTGGACTTTAAAATGGAACATACAAGTGAATAAGATCCTGCTCCAGTAACTCAGAACATTAAACTCTGCTGTGTAGGCAATGACACACTCCAAAGAAGGTGAAATTAGCACGGTGTGCTGTCCATCTTTTTACACGGTTTATTTCTGGAAACATGAACTAACTCCAAAGTCCAAAAGTCGAAAAAAGAAACTTGCAAGTAATGAAAATAATTTTTGTTCTCAAAGAGGTAAAAATGCTATTAAGACTCTAATCACACCTACTAGTGATGCCCAAACATTGTTAAGACATTTCCAGAATTTGAACATATTCTTTTCTCTTTTTTATTTGAGTGTAGCTGACACACAGTTACATTAGTTTCAGGATTAGAACATAGTAATTCCATAGGCTTATTCATTATGCTATGCATACTACATGCTTGAATTTGGTACATTTCTTTGTCAGTTGAAAACTATTAAGCAGTTTAAAACTACTGATCATATTGCTAAGGATAAAATTTCCCATTTTTGTCGGATTGAATGATTTCTAAGTTTTCTCAATTGACACGTTTGTGAGTCATTTTCTTATTTCTATTGTTTCATCTCTCCTGGATTTTCACAAAATAAGAAAGAAAATAGTTTAAAGCAGTTTTCCAGTTTTTTAGTAGAACACATTCTTCAAGCCAAACATGATCAAGAGAGCCAACAGGTAGCATGGATATAAACAGCTTCTGTCATCTTCTCCCTTGCATGTCCTTGCATGTCTCCCTTGCATGTCCTTGAGGAACTTTGTAGAAACTCAAGGTTATGAGGAAACCACTAAGAAATTACCTGTAATTACCTGCAAATTATCTTCAATGTTCTATTGAAATATGAGCATACAGAAACCTCACTATTCCAAGATGGCAGAATTTCTGTATGGAACTGTTGGCTGTCACAGCAGGCCACCAAAAGATAGATCACAAAATAGGCTGAATAGGCTTATTTATTTATTAATTTATTTTTAAGTAGGCTACACCCCCAGTCTGGGGCTTGAGCTCACAACCCTGAGATCAAGATGCCCTACTGACTGAGCGAGCAACCCAGGTGCCCCTGAATAGGCATATTTAAAACACTCTTGAGTGACAATATTTAATATTCTAATGTTCAGGTTAATGGCAGATCAAAAGTATAAAATTCAAGGACCACCTGTATGTGGGAAACATAGAAATATAGACATAGCCTCTGACAAGGACCTGCACTCTGGCAGGATTGTAACGTAGACAGGTGGACCAAGACCCTCCCCCGGCCCCCCAAAAAAGAGCATTTCTGCATTTCTTGTCTCTTCCATTTTTCCCCCTTAATCATTATTTTCATCTGTTTACACTTTTAGTCATCTTTGTCTTTCCTCTGCCATATATCCTGTTACTCCTTTGCTTTTAAAGTAGCAATGGCTAGACTTTTATTTATATCCATTGTCCAAAAATAAAAATGAAAAGGAGAGAGAGAGAGAGAGACAGGGAGAACTTATCTTCTTGTCAGCCAACAAGGAATAATTCTCTTGGTTTTGAATCATCAATCATTTTCACCATCGCTTACTGTAATATTTAACTTCTAGTACTATCCTTATTTCAGGTAAATTTAAGTTATAAGGGTCTAGGTACCACTATATGGATGCTTACTGTTTGAAATTTTTCTGTGTAACAGTCACTGAATACAAACAAAATAAAAATTCATCAATCTTTACCTACTTTGTCATTTGCTTTCATAGAGGCAGTACAATTTATTGGAAAGAATATGGGAAAACAAACAAACAAAAAAATACCCAGGAAGTATTTATTTTATTTTCTTTAAAGGTTTTCCCCTCAGCGTCTCCTGTTTTACTTTAATGGCTTCACCAATCACCCAGACAACCGAGTTCTTTCTCTATCCTGTCTATCAATCCCCCATAGCATGTTGGTTATTAAGTCTGATTTATTGTATTTTTGGTATTTCTTTTTTTTCAGTTGTTTTTTCTTTTTCTTTTTCTTTCTTAAAAATATAATTTATTGTCAAATTGGCTAACATATAGTGTATACCGTGTGCTCTTGGCTTTGGGGGTAGATTCCCGTGATTCATCGCTTATATACAACACCCAGTGCTCATCCCAGCAAGTGCCCTCCTCAATGCCCATCATCCATTTTCCCCTCTCCCCCTGTTTCCCCATCAGCCCTCAGTCTTTTCTCTGTATTTAAGAGTCTCTTATGGTTTGCCTCCCTCTCTGTTTGAAACTATTTTTCCCCTTCCCTTTCCCCACAGTCTTCTGTTAAGTTTCTCAAGTATTTCTTAAATGTATCTTCTGTCTTTCTTCACTGAAACTACCCCAACTCAGCTACTCATGATTCTTCTTCTTAACTCTTATTTTTCCTATGACAGATTTCCATTCCATTTGCTTTCATTCTCTCCAGAGCACCCACAATACTATAAGCCAGTTTCAACTTATTACGTTAAAAATCTGATATTCCATTACTCAAAATTCTATAATAGATGGTCAATGGACTAGGAAATAACTGAATATTCTGACTTCATTCTGCCACCATGTCTAGACTTACTGGCTCCTTCCTTCATCCACACCTTCGCACGCTCTCTGAAATGTTTTTCTTCCACCCAGCAGTCTTCTAGTCTTCTTCAGGAATCAGTTCTAATGTCAATCATTCTGTGAAATTTTCGTTGTCTCTTCTAACCAACTTATGGGCTTTTAGCCTATGTTCACATTAAAATTTGCACATACCTCTATTATAGCAAATCATACATTATAACGTGCGCACTGACTCTACCTTGATTGCTCTACTGGCTTCTCAAGAGAGCAAAGCATGTCTTTCCACCTTCGTACTCCCAGAAACTGCACCAGCAGTGACTGCCACGTGGTAATGCTAAAAAAATAAGCAAAGAACTTATGAAATCACTGGACATCTTATTTTCTCATTTTATTTAAATATCTTTTAATTTTAATTAGAGGGAGCATAATACAGCAGTCCCGATTGTGATGGGCTCAATTCAAACTCTGGCTCCACCACTCATGAGATCTATAACCTTGAGTAGATATTGTAGCTTCTCTGCACCTCGTTTTCATCATATGTCAAGTGAAGATGACAATAACGCCTAACTCAAGATGTGTGGCAAAATTCTATGAGCTGATATATATAGATTAGTTCACTTGGAACAGTACCTGGCACATGGTAAGAGCCATATAAGAGCTTGACAATTTTTATTAAAACTAACATTATTAATATTTACCTTATCAGTAAAGAGCACTTATTCACATCAATGAGACAAACTATAAAAAATCAAGTTGGCATCGCATATATTTTTCACTATGTGTATTTGACATCAGATGGCGATTGTGTCACTGAGTTATTTTAGGATGTGGATTTTCATTCATCCATTCCATAAACATTTCTTAAGCCTCCAGTTTGGGGTAGACACTCCTCTAGACATTAAAGAAACAAAGATGTATAAGAAATAGTCCTTACCATTAATGTTTTCAATCTAACTGAGGGAGATGAGAAGAAATTAGACAATGACCATGTGACGTGGTTAAGTACTAACACAAGTACACAAAATGCAAACATAACACCTATAGCAGGAAGTGAAACAAAGGTTGCATTTTTCTTTCTTTTAAATACCTAAATTAAAAACAAAGATCTTGATCCTCATACTAATTTAGTTCTTATGGTTAAGGAGGAAATCATAAACTAAGCCAATATATGTGTCTAATATTACAGTCAAAATTCAGCATTACAAGCAGGAATTAGCTTTGAGAAATGAAATGCACAGATAATACAAGGGCTATTTTATCCATTTATTGAATATTCTTCACACTCAGTGCTATTTACCATAGCTCTCTGAGCAGCCAAAATTACAAATTTGAGCTTTATTTATTATCCTGTACACTATTTACACAGAAATGGAGGTGTCAACACCCACAAGGCAGACAAAAGGGGGGAAACTAAAAAATAAATGAAGTTGATAATTAAAACCATTAAACATTTAAGGATCTTAGAGATAATTTAGTACAAATCTTTAGTGCCGAGATGAAGCACTGAGGTCCCAAGTGGGCTTGGATCAATGTCACTCTGCTAGTTGGTTACAGAGAGGGAACTATAACCCAGGTGTCTAAACAGCAATGCTCATTAATTTATCCTAAAGAAAATGACAGCTGTGCAACATTTCAGGCACATAAGCTTCCCTCTCATTCTCTAATGCATTCCACAGTTCAAGGTCAGTAATTAAAGGAAAGCCATCCCACCAATATATTCATTGCTGGAGAAAATAACACAGACTACGGGGGCAGGGGGGAGCAGGGAAAGAACAGTAAAAACCCAAGGGGTTAGGAATCGGTTGTGTAATGTTCAGAGAACTAACAAGCACAGATTTTAAATCAAGCTAAGGCAACAGAAGCGACATGATTTTCAAGGAAACACAAGGAGACAAGAAGGTTTCCAATAATGGATATATTTTCAGAGCAGATATACAAGCTTATTTTTATTAAAATAAATTCATAGTTTACTAGGGAAAAGTGCTGGATGTCTAAAAAGTTCATCTTATAGATTATACAAATACTGGTGTCTACAAATTAATAGATTTTTCTCTTCTTTCCACGTGGACACATGTTAATTTTCAAGAGAGTGAAATCATGTCTTTGATGTTCACATTCAGAAGGTTATACTCTTTTGTTAAAAATGCATAATACATAATATGCTGTTTGAATTCATGCAAAAACACAATGAATAGGACTTTCCTAGAGTTGATGAGTTGCATAAATAACTCTTTTACCATTGTCTTGTGTATTATTAGGTTACTTCACATTGACGTTTGGCAAAATTGAGACATTAATAGACATTTACAAGATCCTCTGTATTTGAGGATACTGCCTCTCTTTTTGAGATAGTAGAATGCCAGAATACCACCTAAATTCTTCAGTTAAAGGATTCTTCATTCCTTTGAATCTATTTTTTTGATGGTTATGTTCTTCATTAACATTTCACATGATGTGCTTTCATTTTATCAACAGTCAATTGATAAGTACTTCTTTACATGTGATTTGTAGTCTCTAGGAAAGCTTCTTAATTACTACATTATGTTAAATTTGCATTTTGTGTGTTACCAGTTTTACAGTATTATACTTGGAATTAAGCTCATTTAAAAAGTACTAACAACCAAAAAAAAAAAAAAAAACAGATCAAGAATCAAGACAAAGTTGGGATTATACCAGGAATTTAAGCTTAAGATTTATATCCTAAAGAGTTCAACACATTAACTAAATTAAAGGAAAAAAAATCATCATGATTAACTAATAAATGTACATGTCTTTTAATTATATCAACAATTTATGGTGGCAGACTTAGGAACCATATCACAAATTAGGAATATAAAGAAATAAAGTTTTCCACAAACATATTATGAAATATTAGATTTATTATTTTGTGGTCTGGAAAATACTTTGTCTTAACTTTGATCATTTTTAAAAACATATTAGGCTTTCAGAGGCGATGGTTACCACAAAGGACATAAGAATGGATTTTATTCCACTTTGTAAATATGCAAAAACCTCTACCATGATCTTATTCTGCCACTTAACTAAATGGTTTTACAGTATGTACTGTTGCTTGATTCTTTCCCTAGGTTGATGAGTCCCCTTAAGCTGCCAAAACTTCTATGTAAAATTCACTGGATTCCATGGAGGCCAAGCGCCCCACTTGTAAGGCCAAGTGCCCTTATTCTTTTGGTAATGAACATTTTATATTGAACTATTTCTCATAATGTCTCAGACACCAATTTATCTCTTTATTCCTTGTTACCATTCTTCCCATGCCCCCCCATTTTGACTTCATGTATGTATTCATCCATCATTTCCATCATTAATTCAAAACATATACATGTATTTCCTACTATGTAGCAGACATTGAGCAATTTGTTCCATACACAGTGAACAGGATGGATAATTTCTCTGGTTTCTAGAAACCGACATAGGAGCAGAGAAATTGATAAAGAAAAGAAAAAGGGGTGCCTGGGTGGCTCAGTTGGTTAAGACCCCAACTCGATATCAGCTCAGGTGATGATCTCACAGTTTGTGGGATCAGTGCCTGAATCTGGCTGGGTGCTTACAGCCTGCTTGGTATTCTTTCTCTCTCCCTCTCTCTGAGCCTCCCACACTCATGCTCTCTCTTTCTGTCTCTCAAAATAAGTAGTAAACAGAAAGAAAGAAAGAAGAAAGAAAGAAAGAAAGAAAGAAGAAAGAAAGAAAGAAAATGAGGCCAAGAAAGAAAAGAGAAAGTATACCATACAAAATCGCCACAAGCTATCGCAAATGTTTTAAAAGGTACAAGCAGAGCTGAGAGAAAATAATTGGACATCGTATAAAGGATGGAGTGGTCGGCAGTAATTTCTTTTTCTTTGCAAGTGATAATAAGGTCTAAAAGATGAACAAAAGGAATAGGGATGGCAGGGCAAAGCATTTTTTAAACATGCTGGCTTACTTCTTTGTACCAAAGTTGGTTCTTCAATTTTGCAATGCTACCTTGGATAGCTTTGCATAATGTCCCAGTTCACCTAAAGCTTCAAGAACTTTATATGGCCCCTGGTAGCTCTCGTCCTCAGCTGGACTGGCCTTGCTTAAGGGCAGGATTCAAATAAATAGCTCTTTGTTTATAGGATATTTTCCCCATTATCATTATTTTTATTCCACTATTAGTGATAATGGGAGTTCTCTGTAGAAAATTTAAAAAAATGTAACAAGTAAACAAAGAATGTACAAACAGAAATCACTCTCTCCACCTAAGAAAACTACCATTGATATTTTGGTACCTTTCATGAAACTTTCTTATGAGGTTATATACAAAAGGAATTTGTAGTTGTAACTGTATTTTCACTTAACGATAGCAATTTATTTCCATCATAATGACTATACACATCATTTTAATGGCTACAGGTCTGGGTAGCTTGTTTTAAACCAATTTTCTCTTGTCATTATTTTCCCCATTTGCCTACCATTATGAATAAGGCTTCAGTGAAGTTCTTGCAGGTACATATTTGCAAGACTCTCTTATTATTATCCTGTTAGAAGTTCTTGGATTTGAAATTTTGGATCAAATGATAAATTAAGCCACTTTTAAATATTAATAAGTTGAATTGTAGAGGCTCATAGAAGCTGAAATTTTCAACAGCATGATATGTACTTCACCATAGCCATACTCATCAGGGACATTAAGATTTTTATTTAATTTACCAATCAGACATGTTAATATGTATTTCTAATATTGCTTAAAAATGCAGGTTTTCTTTTAAAATTTCTAGTTAGGATTTTTTAATATATTTTTAATTTTTTGTACTTCCTGTTTTTAAATCTTCACTTCATGGCAATTTTCTAGTTTATGCTTGATTTGTTCCTTTTACTATTAATTAATATTTTTACCTCTTCATAAATTAAGATCATTAGACTCTTCTTATTGTATTTTAAAATTATCTTCCATAGGTCTTTTTTCTTTGATTTTACTTATGGTATTTTTATAGACTGAAGCTTAAAATTTGTAAATTCAAATGTACAAATATTTCTGGTGTCCTTTTGGCGTCATTATAAGAATTAACATAAATATTAATTCATCTTAGTCCCTTTTTTTTCCCCTCTCCTCACTGACTCTCAAATATCCTGAGAATTTATTTTGAGAGTGTTATCAAGAGAAATAATTTCGTTTATTATTTTGTCCAAATAGTTGGTTGTTTTAACACCATTCAATGAACAATCTATTCCCAATAAGCAACATCTACTCTAATTATGTACATTTACATATCTAAATGTGTACCCATACAAATATATGTTATAAAAATATATACATATATACTCATCTATTAAAACATATACATTTCATTTTCTTTCACTTATTTGTCTATTCTCTTGTCACTACAATTATATCTTAGCAATCAATGATTTAAAACATGATTTGTAAATGAATTCGGTAAGTTCACTACTTTTTTTCTTCACTTCCCAACTATTTAGTGGCTCATCTCACATATTTAGGTTGGCAGATTAATTTTAAGATATCTTTTACGTGATTTTGCTTCTTGCGAAAGGCCCTAACTAAATGTTTCTCGGAACCGTATTAAATATGTAGGACTTAGGATAGACTTCACATCTTTACAAAATTGAGTCTTTCGATACATGAATAAGGCATGTCATAATATGGCAATTTATTCAAACCATCTTTCAAAGTTTCTCAAAAACAATGAGCACGAATGTATGTGTGCATATGGAAATTGTATGTATGAGTATTTATCACACATCTTAAATGGATTCAAAGTAACATATTTTTATTCATCTTATTAATAAATTCTTTTTTTTCCATTCCATTATCTACATGGCAATTAATCTAAAAGGAAAGTTATTGATTGGAATGTTCACTTTCTACTCAGCCACCTTATTGTAATCTCTATTAATTAATAACATTTATTTAATGAATTCTACTGAGTTTCTAGGTTATATAATTGTCTAACTTAGAATTTGATGATACTCTCGCTATTGCCTTTGTAATCTCTTAGATTGTTGCCCTTATGAATTTATTGTCTAGATCCCCTGACACAACTAAATAATAGTAGTTATACTAGACTTTCTGGGCTTATTTTTACTTGAATGAGGATTTCCTTGTTTCCTTCATCAATAAACAATTTTGGCAATTTTTTTGAAGTTTTATGATAAGTTGGAAAAATTTTACTTAATGAATGGCTGTTGGAATAAAATTCAAGTGTCTTTTAATCTTATATTAATATGGTTACATGTTGTATTCTCTCCTCTGACCACTATCCATAATATATCCCATTAATAGATTTTTTAATATTAAATAATTTGTGTATCCTACAGGAAAAAAAATTGATGGAATTGATTTTCAAAACCTTCTGTAATGTTTTTGATCCTGTGTTAGTAAAGGCAGACTTGTTCACGATCATGACTAATGAAGGCTGTGTTTGTTAGCTTTTGGTCCCAAGTTGTCATAGCGGTATAAAATCACTGTGAATATTTTCTTCTTTTTTAAAGATCTATAGACCTTGAATTCAACCAAAATATCCTTAATTACTAACATGTTTTGAGGGTTGGGGGAAGTTGGAATACTTTCTGAAAATCTCAAATTTCCCAAATAATAAGCATCTCTTGTAAATTACTCTCTCGTGGTTTTATCATCCACTGTCTGGTAAGAGTCACTGTTATTCATTCCTTTCATTTATTCCACAGGAAGAGATATTTATAGACAGAAAAAGGAGTATTTGAATCTGTATACGTCTGTCTTTCTCTGTAGCCTGAAATATTTCTCAGATTAATCCTTTTCAGCCACTTTTAGTCATAATTTAAATAAGTAGTTTTCAGTTAGTCCAATAGACAACACAATAAATATTAAGCCATCCGACATATGTTTTTTTAAAGAAAAGAAGGCAATATAGAAACAATACAGTTCAGTAAAGTGAGGAAGTAGTTTGAAGATGTGCAAATAATATGGGAAACTTTACTAAAAAGCATTATAAGGAGAAAATGAATTTTATGTCAACACGTTACTGTTTGTCATCCCAACAGATGTGAAATTGTTGCACGAAGCAGCAACCGGTTTTTATATGGGGTAGACACTAAAGCTAGCTGAATAAGTCATGAACCCACAGTAAAAGTTGAGACTACTTCTGGCAATTTCTTGTGTAACACCATATCTTGACTTATCTCAGGAAAATGTTCTAAAATTTCATTTCCGTCATTAATCTGCCCATTTATGTATTCATAATCATGCCTTCTTTCAGCAAGAATTTGCAGAGATTTACTATGCATTTTACGTTTTTCTTGAACCAAGATTCTAAATGATTAAGACACGATCTTTGCGACCTAAGATATCTTCCAGGCTTGCAGCAGAGGCAGACGTAAGTAGAAATAAATACTATAAAGGGTAGTATATGATGCCTCAAACAATTAATACTATTAGAAGTGACCTCAAGGTACAACAGTGACAAGTTATGGAATGGGTATGAAATCAAGCAATCCTCACCTCCTGACTTCCATTCCCTGTACAGATCTGCCAGTGTTATTCCCCTTTCTGCTTTGATGTTTTCAACATTTTCTTCTCCAGGTGTTTTCTCTTCCAACTGCTGACACTTAACCATTCTTCAGTGGAAGGCTGTCCTTGAATCTCACTTTTCCTGGGTGAACAGAGAACCAAAGCAACCAGAGATACGTGTGTCCTCTCTCTGCTGGCACATTCCTGAATCAAAATGGGGAGTGAATGGGGCTCAGAATTCTAGTTTTCCTCCCCCCGATCTGGATAACTCCGATAGTGACTCTCCTCTAGAGCTCTCAGGTGGGATTGAGCCAATCCCCTTGTCTCTGGGACTTAACTTGAGATCACTGCTTTGCTTAACTTCCTTTCATATATAGTTCCATTTTTCCACTCCCCTACAGTTGTTTTCTGGAAAAATTTCTCAGTAAATTACTTTCACATGAATCCTTATCTTAGGACCTGCTTGAGAGGAACCCAGACTATGACAATAGCCTTGAAAGATATTCAAGTAGAATTCCTGTCCTCCAACTGGATCAATCCAGAAGACATAGTGAGTATCGTGTAGGGCAAAATATCAGATTATATCAGTTAAAGCTGAACTAACAGCTCCTCCACACTATCCTCTTTGTATTGGCAGGTTAATCCCCTTTGTAAACAAATATGAAAATGTGCATTTTTTACATCCTATTGTGTATTTTGTTCCATTTCGCGGAATCCGTGCCATTCCTGCTAAAAGGCAATCAAACCAATTTTGTCAAATAAAGTAAAAACTTGGAAAAATGTAAGAGATCTCTCCCATGAATTGCATGATTTCTGCCTAGAAATATTCGAAAAGAGAAAAATGTTGGGACGATGACTATTTACCTAAGGGTCAATTTCCCGGTCTCTAATAACTGAACTCTGGATTTGTCCATGAATTAGGTAGCATTCAGGAGGAGAGATGAGTATGACGTCTGTCATAGGCATTGAATATATGACAAAGGTCTGCTCTATTTGATGTAAGAAGTCGGCCAAGACTTTGGCTTTCTGAATGTGAAAAATACCAATTACTAGCATATGACAACAATTTGCTGATGTTACCCCTTCCTAATATGTCTTCCTGAGATGCTGTTGAGATACCTGACTTAACGGCCTATGAAAAACACATTATCTGCAACATCAGTAATGCTGAACATTAGTTCTCTTTACAGACATTTTTTCAGGATCCAAAACAATTTTTTCTCTCCCTGCATATTTCCGGCCTTACAAGGTACACCTAGTTGAGCTCCTGCTCAACATTTTCTGAAGCCACTTTCAAAACTTAATTGAGTTAACAGCTTCCTATATTTAGTTTGATTGCACTTTATTGTTTACAAGTTTGATGCAGAATAATATAAAAGTACAACTTCAAAGTTTTGTCCACAATTCATGCTGAAAATCTAAGTATTTCTTTATATGGGCTGTCTTGATAGTTTAAAATAACTAATTTAAACATAATCATGCTATGAAACACAATCATCAGATCTTACTAAACTTGTTCACCTAAGTCAGCAGTTCAGAACAAGTGAGCAGCTGAAGACATCATAAGATTAAGAAATGAATCCTTATAAACCATTTGGTTAATGTAGTTAAAAGAAAAATAATAATAAAGGATCAATGAGAAAAAAATACAAATAGAAAGACAAAGTGAAAAATACAAAGAGAAAACAGCATGGTATATTTTTAAGTGTCCCCCCAAATAACTATTTCAAAATGATAGGCCACCATGAAAGTGCTTTGCTTGTACAACTCAAGTACAAGAAAAGTATTACCTAGCAAATCTAATTTTGTAATTTTTAAAAATTTTTTTAAATGTTGATGCATTTTTGAGAGAGAGAAAGAGACAGAGCATGAGCAGGGAATGGGCAGAGAGAGAAGGAGGAGACACAGAATCCAAAGCAGGCTCCAGGCTCTGAGCTGTCAGCACAGAGCTCAATGTGGGTTCAAACCTAAGAAACATGAGATCATGACTGGGCCAAAGTCAGACGCTTAACCAGTTAGGCCGCCCAAGCACTCCTAATCTTGTATTTTTAACTTAGAATACTAATCCAAATTATGTTATTAAAAATTTCAATTTCCCTTTTCATTATGGAACTTCTTTTTAAGCATTTTTTAACAAGGGATAAAATTCTAATATATATCAAATACAAATTGTGTTGAAAACTCTCCAGATACCCGAATATATTTTATTCTCACTTATCACATTCCTATATACTGAATTCACATGCATATATGTTGATTTAATCTATAATAAATTCCCATGCCCTACCTTTGCATTTCTATGTCAACATAGAACAAATGTATATATATATATATATATATATATATGTATTTGGGTTTATTTCCCCATGTGTCAGACAGATATATGGAAAATGTTTGACGCACTTAACCTCTATGGAATTTTTAATCAGATGTCAAATCATTGAGAAAAATGTGAACTTTTATCTGTGTTTGTATTTATGGCTTGAATTTTTTTGTATACAAAAAAAATTACTCCGTTTAAGTCAAATGGTGGTGGAAAGATCATTATTGATAATCAGCATCATTAACTCTAAACTCATCTCAATGCCATACCTCCTATGCTAAATATATAGAATAATATATTAATGTCCTTACTTAAAGAATACACTGATTAGAGCTGAATTGTGTTTACTCATTTGAATAACGTGTGATAACTATTCTTACTTTCATTCACACATTCATTTAACAAACAATTTTTTCAAAGATTATTGTGAGTCAGACACTGTGTTGGGGTAGGAGAGGGTAATTACCTAATCACTTGTATTCACTGCATTATCATAAAAGCTAAAGTAAGATATACCAAATACAGTAGATCTTCAAAGACGGGAGTTTAATTATTCCCTCTAGAGATTTGGACATTCATCTTGGAGGGCAATTAATCAGTCAAAAAATATAAAATGTATAATATTTCAATAGAAATAAGGATTATTGGATTATTAGTTCCTAGAATTAGAAACAACACCTACTTCTATCTACCTAGTGACAATATAATTATATAAGTGTTGAGTAGGCTCACTTTATGATTAAGGAAGCCTCAAGTAATAGATAAAAGTGAAAACAATTCTGATCATAGATCAGAGAGACACATTTCTCATTTATTGCCACCATAGGAAGACTGTTCAGGCTGTTCTGAGGTGTCTAGAGGTACAACTTTATAAAACGTCTAATCTCGGATTGCCCACCAAATATCCACGTGCTCTCATAACGTCCTCCACTTCGTCAAATCCTTTATTAGAATTATATCTGAAGTCTGCGCTAATGAACTCACTCTTTGATAGGCAATGGAAATCTTTTAAGTGTCCTTCGATCTAGGAAGTGACTGGTAATTAAATATAGTACCTAGGGAATATTACTCAGAGAGAGACTCAAAGAACAGAATTAAAGAGAAGGAGCACAGTCGACCGGGTATTTCTGTGTTACAGATGCTAGGTAATAAGAAAGCCTCTTATGGCAGTAGAAGCCAAATCGGAAAGGATAAAATACCTCAAGTTTGAAATCTGGATTACTTATAAAAAGATAGTCATATTTTAAATTATGTAAATTTAACAGGAAGGCTGTGTTTGACTCTTGCTTTCTTCTCGTTTATTTTATTTGTTAATTTTTATTTATTTTTAAGTTTTATTTATTCAGTTTTATATTTATTTTATATATTTTAATACTTATTTTTTAATTATTTTAATATTTTAATATTAATTTTAATTTTTAATTAAAAATTAATTTATTTTAATGTTTTTTTAATATTTATTTATTTTTGAGAGAAAAAGAGAGAGCATGAGCAGGGGAGGGACAGAGAGAGAGGGAGACACAGAATCTGAAGCAGGCTCCAGGCTCTGAGCTGTCAGCACAGAACCGAATGTGGGGCTCAAACTACGAACTTCAAGATCATGACCTGAGACAAAGTTGGATGCTAAACTACCGAGCCACCCAGGTACCCTTTTTTTCTCTTATTTTTAAGAAAAGAAAAAAAATGGGTTCAAGGATGGATACAAAATAACAAAAAGAATAGCCAAGTAATTTTCATTATGAGTGTTAATATTTTCAACTACTTATTATGTTCTGGGCCCTACTCTAGTGCTCATTGGCTGCTTGCCACAAACCCGTTTTCGGATGAGGAAAGTGGAACCCAAAGAAATAATGTGTCCAATGTTAGTTCATCAGGGGTAGAACCCGGGCTTGAACCTAGACATTCTGGCTATAAGAGACTGTGTTATCATCCAATTTGCCATCCACAAATAAATGTTTCAAGTAGAGCTTACAGAAATGAACAGAGTTGATACATAGACTTTGGATAGAAATCATAGTTGCATAAGAGAATACAGAACAGTCATTCTCAACAGTGGCCAACTGTACAGCTTTACAACCAGATTCACTGGTCCAAATCGTGAGGATCCTCAATCAGTAGGTTTTGAGAAGAAACTGGCATTTCCATTTAAAAGAAGATCCATAAGCGATTCTGATTCACAGGCAGGGTGAGAATCACTAATATAGGAAGGGAAATTTAGAAGGCAGAAATACAAGCCTTGAAAAACATCTATATGCATTAGGAACACTGAGTTGTGTTATTAATTCTGTACATCACCCCCACATCCAAATTTATCACTGAATAACCAGATGTAAGCTAACCCCATGATTATACATTTCTAAATGTTGAAACGGGATTTGAATCAAACTCTGACAATGTCTATATGTTTCCCACTAAACTGGCGTTTCTTTGAAGTTGTGTTTTCAGAGCCTTAGGGTTCCAAAAATTTGTCTTGGAGCCACCTTGGTGGAGCGAAGTGGAGTAGGTTAAAAGGAAGCAGAGGAAGGGAAACTTGGAGGTCTACATTCACTACCTTCTCATATTCCAGCCACAGCATCTCCGCCATTACATAGTGGGATTCCGTCTAATATTTATTGTAAAAGGGAGTCCAGTGACTAAGGGTTTGTAGGTTTCTGAACTAAGCCAAGAAGCTGAAACAGGAATGTGACGCCAGCAGATAGGGATGTTTAGAAGATATCAGCATTATAGACGTACAGGAAGGCACTGATTTTAGTCAACTTATGTACATGATGAAAATTTAAAAATTCACAAATCCTATCAACTGTAAGAATACTTGAGGAATTGAATAGATTATCCCCAATGAAACAATGATACTGATACTGTTTCTGTTTATCAGAGAAGTAACGTTTCTCACCTAATGGACAACCTCCCTCTGTTTCTCATTACAAGGATTCTCACTCTTTCTCCCCCATCATCCTGAGTCAAAATCTTTTTCCCCAAAGAAGGGGAAATCCAATTGACCATACCATCCATGCAGTTAATATAATGATTTCCATTATTCTCTTTTACTGGGCAAAATAAAACACCAACAACCTACTTGTAGCTGGTAAATGGTCAGAACAATACACCAGTAGATATCTTAATACTTGGCCAAATTTTTTTCCCATGTGAACCATATTATACTTTTTAAGTGAAGTCTAAGTCTAATTAAATGCTAGCGTTGCTGAATATATACATCACAAAATAAATGGAGTAAAATTAACAAAATAGCCAGTTTAGAACATTAGTGGTACACAGAAGTGTTAAGGTTGCTACTTTACCAAGAACTGTCTTTTATTTTGGAGAACTTGAACATAAGCACAAAGCCACAAACAAAAGAGTAAAAATGAGAATAATAAATTATGGAAATCAAGACTAATTGTGCTTCCAGGCGGTTGATAGATATTTTTTTAAGGGGAGAGAAGATCTGGTTTTTCGTTTGTGCAATGCTGAGATGAATTGCCCATGACCTTATGTAAACCGAAAGCTTGTACTGACCTGTTGAAATGGGAAAGCTTGTAACCATGGCAACGGAGGACAAGTAAAATAGGTTTTTGCTGCAGTTATAAATAAGGTAGAGAGACCAGTGGACTTTTTCTCCCTCATTCTGTGATAAAGGCAACACAGATATTTTTTTTTCAAAACACCATTTTTCTGTCTGCATTTTTTTTTTCAGACATAAAATACATGTCGTACTTTGAATGAAAATCTCTGGGGAAGCAGACTGTGATCTACGAGGCGGGGAAGAAGGGAGGCTGGAAGGTGGGGATTGGGGAATGAAGAAGGGAGAAAGACCTAGACAATCTGAGACAATGCCACTGATTAAAGAGTCCATTCTTTTTTAGGTGTATTCCATACATTGCATTTTTGCATGGTACATATTAGAATGCCTAACCTATGTGAGCCGAGGTGAAGGAGAAACAATGACCAAGCTGTTTCAAGTTGATGTGCTGTATCACTCTTTTGTCTATAATAAAAAAGATATTAAGTATATTTTATTTGTACCTATATCCATTCTTACTGTGCTCTAAAATCTATGATAAGTGAATAATTGCATATAAGTCTTTGACACCTATGCAGGCTTGGTGGTCATCATGGCTAATTCTGTTAATTCTTTTAAGTCAGAATTTTCGTCAAATTACTTTCAAAAATTTGAACCTCTTTCACCCAACACTTGGTGGCACTACCACTGCATGAGGCAGACGCCTGCAAACAGCTCCCAAATCTGTTTTGTGGCTTTTGAA
Organism: Prionailurus bengalensis; assembly: GCF_016509475.1. Lineage (NCBI taxonomy): Eukaryota > Metazoa > Chordata > Mammalia > Carnivora > Felidae > Prionailurus > Prionailurus bengalensis. The sequence continues at coordinate 226,188,977 of NC_057343.1, forward strand.
AACACCTTGTATGGCTTCCTACAGGTTGCACTTCAGCTATAATGCTTTGAATATGCAATCCGACATATCAATGAGTCCTCTGTCCCTCTCATAACAGTACTGCTGTGGCAGCTGGGAAAAACCTTTGTTAGAATCACTAATTTTTTATCACAGGAGGTTTACAAGGATGAGAAATGGAAGAAAGGCACTTTTATAGAACAAAAATGGGGTTGGTCCCCTAGAGTCTACACCATCTAATGGAAACATCTGACATGATGGAAATGTCCTATGGAACACATGGATGATGGAAGTCCATCGTCGAACAAGTAGCCGCTAAACACGTATGGCTATTGAAAACCAGAATATTACCTAGTGTCATGGATAAACTGATTATTTTATTTTCATTAAGTTCAACTTAAATGACACTAATCACAAGTGGCCAGAAGCTACCATGTTGGGCCACACATGGAGCTCACTATGGAAGAAGCTAACCTGTTGGCTCAAGAAAGTTGACCCAAGAATAAGGGCAGAAGAACATGCAGTTTTGGTAAGAAAAGTGATGACACCATTCACCTTTCAGACAAAGGATGGGGGGTGGGGAATAAGACAAAATTAACTAAACCAGTCTCAGATATGAGAAAATCAGCCCATTACCCTTTCATTTCTCATCTAAGAAGAGGGAGTCTTTGCTTTGCAGTCACATATGAACTGATCAGGTTTCCCTTCTAGAAACTTCTACTTTTCAATGTTTTTTCTGTCTTCACCTTTCAAAAATGGTTGTTGTTGATTTTACCTGTGTAATAGTTAAAGGAGAAAAAAAAAACACATCACAGTGGCAGGCACTTTGAATTGCGCAAGCCTAAGGATGATCCCATGGAGGTCCCCATCACTCAGCCCCATCCCCAGTGACCTAGACTAAAGGACAGAATGAAACTTTCCAAACTAGCTCTTTCTTATCCCACTGAATGCTAAGCACTTTGAAAAGATGAATGTCCCACAGTGAGTTGTTACAGGCAGAGGGATGATTTAGAGATGCAATTTGTCCCCGGAAAAAAAGGGTGTATTTTGAAGGAGAATGACAATGGCAATGCTCATGGTACTGCTCTAGTGTTCTCTGTACTGGACCGCCTTCGTTCTAGCATTGAACTTCCTTTACCTGCTTTTGGGGCATTTTCAAGTTTCATGAAATTGGGTTCTGTGTTCCTTATTAGAAGTTGAGCTCTCAGAGGAAACATGCTGTTTTTGTTTATTTGTTTTCATTTTCTTGCCACCTCTGGCCCCTAACCCTATACCTCGATGGTGACTCCTTTTCTATTAGCAGAGAAGATGAAGGTATTAAGAGAACAGAGGTGTCACAAGTGGGAATCCCTCTATTGTAAAAGCAATGTGCCGCTTACAACCTCCTCATAGTGACATTGCAATTACTCTACTGACAGTTATGGATGTGGGAAGGTTGCTGCCAGAATCCTGTAAGAAATCCATTCTGGGCTCTGAATTTGAGCAACTGTATTGCTGTGATAAGGAATACTGTCGCATATCAAGAGTGACTCTACAGGTAACTGGTTATTAAAAAAAATATTCTGTAGCTATATTACTGGCATGTATATAAAAACATCTTTCTGAAAAGCTATTATGTTTTTCACTCATCTGTTTCCTGTTGCCTTCAGCTGGTCAAAATCTGTACTCTATTCCTACGGACCACATGCCAAGACTACTCCCCCACTTTGATCACATAAAAATTTTCCTTTTTCTCTTCCACTTCCCTATAAATAATAACCCTGTTTATAATCCACTTCTGGTTCAAAATAAGTACAGAACGCACTAGATGATTACTTTACATTTTGACAATTATTTCTCACATTTTCACTAATACGTTCATTGATCATGTTCTGTCTTTATCATTTCCCCAACCATCTATCTCTAAGAATCACTGAATTTTAGAACTTGCATGGACTTAGAGACTGTTGTTTAAGGACTTTTTAACTTAGCATCAATTAACCTGAAAGTTAAAGAAAAATTTTTGTCTGAGAGTGTTTACCAACTAGGACCTATTCTACCTGAATAGAGAGAATTGGTAAAAAAAAAAAAAGAATCATTAACTGAGTATAAAGTGTAAAAAGAAAGTGCTAAGGTATGTATCATGGAGGTTGCCACTCTAAGAAACAACCACAAGCATTTGTGCTCAGAAAACAAGGGAACATGACAAAAGCTCAGAAACATAAAGAAGGAGCCCCTGGGAGCTGAAACTCTGAGTTCTCTCTCGTGGGGGGTGGAAGGGAGGCAAGATGAGGGTCATTCTGCAAATGTTGGCAAAATTGTTGACTGGACTCAACTGCTGCTACAGAAATAATTGCTGCCACCAGGGTGAGGAAATGTAGCCGTGAGCCTTGCAAGAACTATAAGCAGACAAGAAGCCTACATGAGGCAGACGGGGAGGATCAAGTTTATTCCTCCTCCGGGGTGCCTAATGGCTCAGTTGGTTAAGCGTCTGACTTCAGCTCAGGTCATCATCTTAACAGTTTGTGAGCTCAAGCCTTGCATCGGGCTCTGAGCTGTCAGCACAGCTGGAGTCTGCTTCGGATTATGTCTTTCCCTCCCTCTCTCTCCCTCCCCAGTTTGTGCTCTTTCTCTCAAAAGTAAATAAATAAACATTAATTTTTTTAATTCAAAAAAGTTTTTAAAAAAAGGTTTCTTCCTCCTCCAGCCATATAGTCTCCCTCTGATACCTTTTATCTGCAGATCCAAAGAGAAATGGCAGAACAGAGTTCCAGCTCCACAATCGAAAAGTGGGGTGCAGGGGCGCCTGGGTGGCGCAGTCGGTTAAGCATCCGACTTCAGCCAGGTCACGATCTCGCGCTCCGTGAGTTCGAGCCCCGCGTCAGGCTCTGGGCTGATGGCTCAGAGCCTGGAGCCTGTTTCCGATTCTGTGTCTCCCTCTCTCTCTCTGCCTCTCCCCCGTTCATGCTCTGTCTCTCTCTGTCCCAAAAATAAATAAACGTTGAAAAAAAAAATTAAAAAAAAAAGTGGGGTGCAGAAGGTGGGCTTGAAGCTGAGAAACAAAAGCTTAGTGATTGCTACAGAGAAAGATAGAAAGATGGATGGATATTTAGATTGGTAGATAGATAGATGTATAAATATATAGATAAGAGAGAGAGAACCCAAATTTTTATTAGCTTCCCAAAAGAACATATGACCCACAAATGATTAAGACTCATTGAATAGTCAGAGAAGACAAAAGGGCATCATGATAGCAAGTTTGGTATCCTTTTTTCCTCTCTGCTATTTCACACTTTCTCCATTCTTTGGTTAGTTACACTCTCTCTAACAAGAAGGCATATTAATGCAAATTTGAAAATATCATTAGTGCTCAAAACACAGTCAGTATTGGGATGCCAGATGAAACCAGAAAACAAGACAAAATAAAAGCAAACAAACCGGGGTGCCTGGGTGGCTCAGTCGGTTGAGTGTCCGACCCTTGATTTCAGCTCAGGTCATGATCCCAGGGTCATGGGATGAAGTCCTCTGCATTGGGCTCCATGCTGAGCATGGCTCTTGCTTAAGATTCTCTCTCTCTCTCTCTCTCTCTCTCTCTCTCTCTCTCTCTCTCTCCCCCTCTCCCCAACTTGTGTGCTTTCTCTCTTTAAAATAAAAAGAAAAAAGAAGATGTGGGATATACATACAATGGAATATTACTCAGTCATAAAAAAGAATGAAATCTTGACATTTGCAATTACGTGGATAGAGCTAGAGAGTATTATGCTAAGTGAAATTAGTACAAGAAAGGTAAATACCTTATGGTTTCACTTATGTGGAATTTAAGAAAACAAATGAGCAAAGGGGAAAAAAGAGAGATGTAAACCAGAAAACAGGCTCTTAACTATAGAGAACAAACTGAGGGATGCTGGAGGGGAGGTGGGCGGGGGATGGGCTAGATGGGTGATGGGTATTAAGCAGGGCACTTGTTGGGATGAGTACTGGGTGTTATATGTAAGTGATGAACCACTAAATTCTACACCTGAAACTAATATTACACTGTATGTCAACTAATTGGAATTTAAATAGAAACTTGAAACTAAAAAAAAAAAGTAACATACTGGGTTTTTTCTAACTGATAAAGCTTGAAGCAGTCCCTTTGGAATGCTTGCCGTTATTCATGCATACACAGCTCCTTGGCTATGGTGCAAACTCAGAGGTAGGTCAGAGGAAGAAAAAAAGGGGGGAGAAAGTTAAGAAAAGAGTCAAGGTCAGGAGTATTCAACTGTTTGCATCTTGTAGAACAATACATCATAATAATGTCTTAGATTGCGTGGCAACCTTGAATTTGATATCCAAGTTGTTCAATAAATTGTATGTAGTCAATTTGTACTTGACATTCAAATGGGACCAACAGGATATTGTGGAGTGTGAAACAGGCCTTTCTAGAAATATAGATGCTCAGAGTAAGTTGGCAGTGTTATTTTGGAACGATCCCATAATTTCAGGAATTAGGCAGATATGCAGAGAGTTCTGGGAATAAGGTTGTCATTGAGGAGAAAGCTGACATGACCTAGAAAGTCTATTTGTACTCGAGCAAAAGGATTCCTCATCATAACAGATCTCTAGTCCCAAGGCACGAACTGTAGAAAGAAGAGAAAACGCAAGCAGAGGTGCTATCCCACAGGCCAAAGTAATTCAGGTAGGATTAAAGCAAAAGACTGCAGTCTGTCCTGTACTCAGCTGCCCAGGGCACTGGATGGATATTGAAAGGGTTCTAATGCACTATTGGGCTTTGTTCACCAATTAGACTGAGCCTTCAGGTGACATTCAACAGAACTGGGGGACAAAAGGACTAATGATCACAACCCCAGATCCTTGGAGAGTAATGGCTAGATTGATGGAGAAAAGGAGCCTCTCACTGACGGAATTGAGAAATGAAGCACCCTAGTGATTAGAATTATAGTATGACTTAGTTCTGCTGAATTAGCTAATCTTCTCTGAGAACATTTTCCTACTTCACAAGTAGAGTAATTCCACATGGACACCTTTTCATTGATTGTGTCTGAACCTTAAATATTCGTCATATTAAAGATACCACGCATGTATTTGCTCGCCATGGTAATCTCATTTATGAGATTATAAAAAGCCCAGGGCAGGGCATAGGCTCCCTTCAGCTGAGAATCCTCATTCCCTGGCACTGAGCCTGGCATGCAGCAGACATCCATACAGTTGAGTGAATTTGTTGAATTGCAATCTGTTTTTAAAACAGATTGAATTGAATCAAGCAGGTGAAAATATTCACTTGGTCTCAGTGATTTCTTGTCACTCTTAGACAATACATTCAAGTCACTAAATGCTATATTTCAAGGTCTGCAAAGACATGAAGAGTCATCTAGTCCATCAGTCTTTGAAATCCTGAATTTAATTTCTTCATCTATATGTATGTGTACAGACACACACTGATACGAAGTAATATATACATGAACACACATACATTTTACACACGTTTACATATATATTTACTTATCTTTGTATTTGATTGAGTGATTTCCCCCCTAAGTGTCAATGTTTTGTTTGATTCACTTAACACAGAAGTCTTGTGCTCAAATTCAACTTTAAGAATTAATAAAAGGGCACAAAAGAAAGCATTAGTATTCATTAGCTTTAAGAAAATAGCATGAATACCCTTTAGAGAAAGAACAAGGTTAATACAGAATATTTTATTACATTCTCAACCTGGTGCATGATTCATTTTGTTATACTCTGTACACGTTTGTAAATGCCATTGACAACAGTATCACTACAGATCCAAAAAATGGATGAGTGACAGAAAAACATAGTGATAAAAATGGTACTTTAAAATATCCAAAACACTAATAAAAAATAAAAAATAGAGGTCAACAAAAGTAACAAGTTAGTCATTTATTTAATTTTAATTTTGAAAGATAAAAACTGTAAGTTCAAACTGCAAATTGATGATTCTTTTTGAAAATGCTATTCTCAGCAATCCACATTATGAGCCATTGCTTGGACAATGAATATTCATTCATTCCAGAAATATTGACTGACCATCTATCACACAACTTGTTAGGCTCTAGAGACAAAAACAGTAAGGCAAGTGAGGTCCCTGAAGTCATTGAACTTATTTTTACTGGTAAAAGTATACAATAAATGTTAGCTTCAAATTAATTGGGCTTCGCGTGAATTAAATTCTGAAAACTATAGGCATAATAAACAGGGCGTTTATAATGGACAAGCGGTTGTATAACTCTAGGCCCAGGAAGCAGCATAGTATCTGAGGTAGGAGAGGGTTTGGGAGTATTTGGAAAACTTGGTTATGTCTGAAGCTTAGAGTGAAATGTGGGAGATACTATGAGGTGAAAGTGGAGTGAGATCGAAGAGACAGGTGGGCATCAAAATGGGTTTGGATTGTATGCTAATGGAAAACTAATGGAAACTTCTTTTTTCATTTTGTAGAAGTTTCTTTCAATCCCAGTTAGTCAACATACAGCGTAATATTATTTTCAGGTATACAATTTGGTGATTCATCACTTACATACAATACCCAGGGCTCATCACAAGTGCGCTCCTTAATCCCCATCACCTATTTCAACCACCCCCCTCACCCAGCTCCTCTCTGGTAACCATCAGTTTGTTCTCCATAGTTAAAGGTCTGTTTCTTGGTTTGCTCCTCTCTCTTTTTTTCCTCTAATGTTTGTTTGTTTTGTTTCTAATATTCTACATATGAGTGAAATCATATGATATTTGTCTTTCTCTGACTGACTTATTTTGCTTAGCATAATACTCTCTGGCTCCATCCACATCATTGCAAATGGCAAGGTTTCATTCTTTTTTATGGCTGACTAATATTCCTGTGTGTGTGTGTGTGTGTGTGTGTGTACCTCCCCTTCCCCACTAATGCTCTGTTTCTCTGTTTCTCAAAAATAAATAAATGTTATTTTTTTAATAAATAAATAAGAAAATTATACACCAATATCCCTGATTAACAAGAATGCAAAAATTCTCAATTAAATATTAGCAAACCATATCCAACAATACATTAAAAAAATCATTCACCATGATCAAGTAGGATTTAGTGCTAGATTGCAAGCAGGGCTCAATAGTCACATAATAGAAAGAATAAGAAGCATATGATCATTTTCAATGGATGCAGAAAAGCTGTTTGATAAAGTACAACATCAATTTATGATAAAATCCCTCAACAAAGTAGATTTAGAGGGAACATATCTCAACACAATAAAGGTCATACATGAAAATCCCACGGCTAATATTAGCTTCAATGGGAAAAACTGAGAGCTTTTCCTCTACTGTCAAGAACATGACAGGGATGTCTGCTCTCACCATTATTATTTAACATAGTACTGGGAAGTTCTAGTCACAGCAATCAGACAGCAAAAAGAAATAAAAGGCATCCAATAAAAGGCAAAGAAGAAGTAAATTTTTCACTATTTGTAGATGATATGATACTCTATATAGAAAATACAAAGGACTCCACCAAATATATTGCTAGGACTGATACGTGAATTCAGTAAAGTCACAGGATACAAAATCAATATACAGAAATCTGTTCCATCTCTATGCAATGAAGCAGGAAAAAGAGAAATTAAGGAATCAATCTCATGTATGATTGCATCAAACGCCATAAGGTGTCTAGGAATAAATCTAACCAACAAGGTGAAAGACCTATACTCTGAAAACTATAAAACACTAATGAAAGAAACCAAAGGTGACACAAATAAATGGAAAGAAATTTCATGCTTGTGGATTGGAAGGGCAAATGTTATTAAAGTCTCCACACTACCCAGAACAATCTGCACATTTGTCTGACTCTTGATTTCAGCTCAGGTCATGATGTCATGATTTGTGGGTTTGAGCCCTGTGTCGAGCTCTGTGCTGACAGTGTGGAGCCTACTTGGGATTCTCTGTTTCCCTCTCTCTCTGCCCCTCCCTGGATCGCTCTCTATCTCTCCCTCTCAAAATAAAGAAATAAACGTTAAAAAAAATACCATCAGAATTTTTCACAGAGCTAGAACAAACAATCCTAAAATTTGTGTGGAGCTACAAAAGACCCAGAATAGTCAAAGCAACCTTGAAAAAGAAAAGCAAAGCTGGAGGCATCACAATTCCAGACTTTAAGTTATATTACAAAGCTGTAGTGATCAAGACAGTATGGTACTGGCACAGAAACAGACAACTAGATCACTGGAACACGAATAGAAAACCTAGAAATGAACCCACAACTATATGGTCAACTAATCTCCGACAAAGCAGGAAAGGACATCCAATGGAAAAAAGACGGTCTCTTCAACAAATCATGTTAGGAAAAGTAATGGAAACTTTTAAGCAAGAAAATGGCATGCTCTGACTGATATTTAAAAGTAGGACTCTAGATATCTTATGAAGAATAGATTATAGGAAAATTGGGATGGATCTAAGGAGACCACATAGAAGACTATTTTAGAAGTCTCAGGGAGATAATTCAGCTTTCAATAATGTTCTGGCAGTGGTGATAGAAGCAATTATTGGAATTGATACCTATGTTGGAGGTAAACACCAAGAAATAGTTGGAGGTAAACACCAAGAAAACACCATTAATTCAATATGGAGGTAAAAAGATGAAGAATAAAGTATAATTCCTGATTAACTTGAGTATCTGGGTGAGAAGGTACATACTTTGAGATGAAAAAAATATTTAGGTACAGGTAAAAGAAAACATAGATATAATGTAAGAAGCTGGGCATTAAAATCAGGAATGTCAAAGTGTAGGCACAGGGAGGCTGGGTGGCTCTGTGGGTTAAATATCAAACTCTTGGTTTTGGCTCAGGTCACGATCTCATCATTTGTGGTTCAATCCCCACATCAGGCTCTGCGCTGACAGCAGAGAGCCTGCTTGGGATTCTCTCTCTCCCTCTTTCTCTGCCCCTCCCTTCCTCATTCTCTTTCTCTCTTTCTAAAAAAAAAGTTAACTTTTTTAAAAAAAGAATTTTCCTTGCACATAGAAGAATGAATAAGATCGTACCTATAAAAAAGAGATACTATCCTAACCCAACCCTCACATTCCCTACATTTATACTCCAAGTAGTGAAAGTTGCTCCATCACATGAATTTGAGAAGAAAAAGGATTATTATATTAGTAGTTAAAACAGGGATCTACGGTGTTTAGGAAAAATGTAGGTTGAGGCGAGGGTGAGATCATATCATATGAAGAATTGGGACCACTGAGATCAAATGATCTTTTACAACAATTTGGGTTGGTAAATGAGAAAACAATCTAAATCTGGTGGTTGAAGCGTGGGGAAAGACAGTGTAAACAATTTTCTTGAGAATCTTTTTGATGCACGCAAAGTGGAAATATACAAGTTGGAGAGGGGCAGGGGATGACGAAAAAACACCAACTCATTCCCCAGCACAAAGCTCTTTAGTGCCTATATTGCTTATAGCTCACATTCATTTACCAGCTACGTTTTTCAATATTTTCTCACACTATTCTCTACAGGGCCTTGAATACTGTGTCAGACATTTTTCTGCCTCTGTGTTTCCTTTACTCATTTGGTTTCACTTCTGGGTCTTGTATCTTAAAATACTCTCCCACCTCCTAGTTGCCTGTCCTACTCCAGAACTCTGGTCTCATTACCCATTCACCATGAATGCCTCCCTGTGATTCCAATAAGCAGTAAATTGTCTTATAAACCCTGACCATTCACTGTGTGTCTCTTTCAGAGTTTAAAGATGAATACAGATACAGCTGGAAGTCCAGAATTGTGATGCCTCAAGCTTTGGTTTTCTTTTTCAACATTCCTTTGGCTATCTGGGGTCTTTTCTGGGTCCATACAAATTTTAGAATTGTTCTAGCTCTGTGAAGTATGCTGGTGTTATTTTGATAGGGATTGCATCGAATATGTAGATTGCTTTGAGTAGTATTAACATTTTAACAATATTTGTTGTTGCAATCCACGAGCATGGAATCTTGTTCCATTTCTTTGTGTCTTCTTCAATTTCTTTCATAACCTTTCTATAGTTTTAGCATACAGATCTTTAACCTCTTTGGTTAGGTTTATTCCTAGGTATTTTATGGTTTTCAGTGCAATTGTATATGGGATCAATTCCCTGATTTTTCTTTCTGCTGCTTCATTACTGGTGCATAGAAATGCAACCAATTTCCATACATCGATTTTATATCCTGTGACTTTGCTGAATTCATGCATCAGCTCTAGAAGTTTTTTGGTGGGTTTTCCATGTACAGTATCATGTCATCTGCGAAGAGTGAAAGTTTGACTTCTTTGATTATTTGCCTCGCACCTGTCAGGATGGCTAAAATTAACAACAGGAAACAACAGATGTTGGTGAGGATGCAGAGAGAGGAGAACACTTTTGCACTCCCAGTGGGAATGCAAACTGGTATAGCCACTCTGGAGAATAGTATGGAGGTTCCTCCAAAAATTAAAAATAGAGTTACCCCCACGATCCAGCTATTGCACTACTAGGTATTTACCCAAAGGATACAAAAATGCTGATTCAAAAGGGCACATGAACCCCAATGTTTATAGCAGCACTATCAACAATAGCCAAATTATAGAAAGATCCCAAGTGTCCATAGACTAATGAATGGATAAAGAAGATGTGGGGTGTGTGTGTGTGTGTGTGTGTGTGTCATGGAATATTACTCAGCTATAAAAAAAAAAGAAATATTGCCATTTGCAACAATGTGGATGGAACTAGAGTACTATGCTGTGAAGTAAGTCAGTCAGTGAAAGATAAATATATGATTCCACTCGTATGTGGAACATAAGAAATAAAATAGACGAGCAGAGGGGAATGGAAGGGAAAGTAAGATAAAAACAGAGAGGCAAGCAAACCATAAAAGGCTCTTAAATACAGAGAACAAACTGAAGGTGGCTGGAGGGGTGGTGGGTGGGGGGATGGGCCAAATGGATGATGGGCACTAAGGAGGGCACTTGTTGGGATGAGCACTGGGCATTATACGTAAGTGATGAATCACTAAATTCTACTCTTGAAATCATTACTACACTATATGTTAGCTAGCTGGATTAAAATAAAATTAAAAATAAGTAAGTAAGTAAATAAATAAATAAGATACTGATAACTCATTATAGGAAAAAAAAAAAAAAAGGTCAAAGGAGAATTGTGCCATAGATTCCAGGAATTACCAAATCCTACATTGTCAAAAACAGAGAAAAAGAAAGAGGGGAGAGAATAAAAGAAGAGAGAATCTGTTCTGCTTGGGAAATGCTAAATTATTTTACTACCCAGAGGAGGTAGGAAACATAAAGAAAGACATTTCCTAGACAAGTTTATGACATGAAAAGGAGAAAATATAAGAAGACATTTACAAGAAAAAACACAAACCTAGGAGACTAAAGAGTCTATGTTCTTTGGTGCACGGAAATGAATTATCTCTACTTGTAAGCTCTGCTAAATCCATTTCTCTATCTCTGACCAAGAACACTAGCAACTCCTCCTCTTTTCTAGAATAATCAAGCCAAGGAAGGGCTAGTGTGAAAGAAAGAGAAACCCTCTCCTTTCCTGGTCCCATTTTTGGCCTTCATAACAGGACTTGAGGCAACTCATTTAAAATGCTTTAACTTTATGGGGCGCCTATGTGGCTCAAAGCATCCTCATTTCTCATTCCTCTTTGGACAGAATTAGTCATGTAGCTCTGCCTAATGTGATCTCACAGCTTATGGGTTCGAGCCCCACATCGGGCTCTGTGCTGACAGCTCAGAGCCTGGAGCCTGCTTCGGATTCTGTGTCTATCTCTCTGCCCACCCCCTCCCCCTCACACTCTACCTATCTATCTCTCTCTCAAAATATAAATAAGCATTAAAATAAATGTCAAATGCTTTAAGTTTCCATGCACTTACGTTTTCCTAAAAATAATGGAAACTTACTATGAGCAAGAACATATTATGAGTCTGCCAGTATAAGTATTTTTGCTTGTTTGTATTTCTGTAGGGTTTTATAAATTGAATATTAGTGTGATACAGCAAAAAAAAATGTAAAAGTTATCAATTTAATTGCTACGTGGCTGGCAATCAAAAAGACACACTTAGGAATAATTTCCACTATAGTGCTCTACGACTTTAAAATTTAAGTTTTTTTTAACATTTATTCATTTTTGAGAGACAGGGAGAGACAGAGAGTGAGTGCGGGAGGAGTAGAGAGAAAGGGAGGCACAGAATCTGAAGCAGGCTCTAGGCTCTGAGCTGTCAGCACAGAGTCCAACACAGGGCTCGAACTCATGGACCACGAGATCATGACCTGAGCAAAGTTGGAGTCTCAACCAAAGGAGCCACCCAGGTGCCCCTGGATGACTTTATACTAGACACAATCAAAGGTCATATGATTAGACAGCGCTTAGTTCCCTAGAATTTCTTGAGAAGGAAATCATTTAGCATTCTTTATTTCTGTGATCTAGTAATTCAGTCAGTTAGCATATGTGCATGGATTGATGAATGGGTTAAAATGTTCCCTGAAGTAGCTTGGGGATCCTGAGAAAGAAGTACATAAAAATGTGAGCTGTTCTAATATCTTCCGCATCTGCATTCATCATCTTTCTGGGTAGATAAATTTATGTAGTTGAATTAAGAAATATAATTAAAAACTGTGGTTATAGTTAATATATCAATTCAGTGCACTAAGAAATGAGATTAAAAAATCATTTCCCAGGGTGCTTGGGTTGCTCAGTCTGTTAAGTGTCCTTCTTGGTTTCAGCTCAGGTCATGATCTCACAGTTCATGGGTTCAAGCCCTGCATTGGGCTCCACGCTCACAGTGTGGAGCCTGCTTGGGATTTTCTTTGTCCTTCTCTCTCTGCCCCACCCCTGCTTGACTGCCACCCCCACCCCCCCCAAAAAAACCTTTATAAAAACCAAAAGTAAATTTAAAAAAAAGGAATTTCCCCAATTGTAATTTCTGGAGATGTGAGTCATTTTATGAAATTTTTTAAAAAGCTATCCCCCGGGCAAAAAAAAAAAAAATTGTGTTCATAAACTTACAATGTGCATTAACATAACTTTTATCTGAGAAGAAACCAAGTTAGGATAATTGAGTTGGAAAAATCTCTTCCCCTGCTTTCAGACAGGGTCTACTTGTTCATTTCAACCTTGGTGCTTCTGGCATGTTGTTCTCCAGCGCGTCCTCTCCCTTTCTCTGTATTTTTCAGGTTCCATCAGACTATCTCAGTGGCTTAACATAAGAGTTCCCTGCCCAACGAGATGACTTTGGGACAACAGTTCTCCCCGTAGCATTCCACAGCCGCAACCACCATGCACCTCAAGTTCGTCTATCTTGCTGCTAGTTCATTTCACCATGAGACCTCCAGTTTTGCCATGACATGAGGACAAAAAATACACCTGGAAAGTCTGGAGTGTCGCTTGGGGATTTTCACTGCCTTGGCTTAGAGGAGGAGAACACATCCTCACTTCTCATTCCTCTTTGGACAGAATTAGTCGTGTAGCTCTGCCTGACTGCCAAGAGGCTGGAAGTATACTTTCTCATATGGCCAAATAGAAGGGAAAATCAGATATGGGTGAGAATTAAAATGTCTACTGAACTCTAGAAACTTTCCCCATGTTTGCATGATTAAATCACTCATAGGTGCAACTTATGGAGCAGCCACTCCAGAAGCATTCCTGCTACAATAAAGTGCATTTTGAACCACAGTTACAGAATTTATTGTATCTGTTCTTCTCTAATTGAGGATCAAACTTCAAAGCTCACATCCTCATTACTTCAATTACTGCCCTAAGTATAACCTTTCTACTTATCCATTATCACTTCCAATGTCTTTCTATTTTAGCAGTGTATAAACCCAGGTTAAAGCCAGTCTTCAATTTTTTTTTTTTTGTTTTTGTTTTGTTTTTTTAGCCAGATGGATTCCAGTTTAGAATCTAGAGTCAAATGGCCTGATTCTGAATCCTGGCACCAATAGTTAGTAGATATATGACCTTGGTAACATTACTCAACATTCTAATGCTTAGAATTCCTCACCTATGAAATAAAGACAATCATAGCTTCTGCCTTGTTAGGTGATTATGATTATCATATAAGAAAATATATATAAATATTAACTATGATTAGTAAAGGCCCTAATGTTCTTAATCTCATCTTAAGATATTTCCACCATCTTTTATATTCACTGACAACTGGATTTAACTCCACAAAGCTGAGTTTTCTCTGATTCATTTTCTTCCATATTCCTTTATGCCACAAGAACACATAAAATGAAAGTATTCTTTTTGCTCTCAGTTATGGTCTCTAAATAATTTCTTCCTCTTCCTCCTCCTCTGGAGGAGGGAGGGAGAGTCCTGCCTCCTTTAGCCACATGCCTTCAAGCACACTAATCCTTTTGTATAGCAACATATTGACCATCTCCTTTTATTAAAGACTCCATCTCCTAACCCCTAATGTTTCTTGAGTGAGCCTAAAATTGATGTGGGTGTCTCTTTAACATTTCCCACTCTCTCTCCTATAACTATGGATGTGAAATAAGTTTTATTTTCATTCAGTTCAAGGTTTTGCTTCCAAAATTATAACATATACTTTCCCCACCAAAAATATGTTAATTTGAATATCAAATTTCTCCACTGTCACCTCTTATCTTTGTAACTCACTGGTTCTTATATCCACATGTCAACAATGCTTTCACTTTACACAATGGTCAAAATTCTTTGGGATGTACCAAAAGCTGGTCTAAGAGGGAAGATTATAGCATATAAGCTTACTTTAAGAAGTGAGGGAAATATCAAATAAACAACCTAACCTTACAACTAAAGGATATGGGAAAACAAGAACAAACAAGACGCAAAACGAATAGAAGGAAGGAAATAATACGTATTCGAGCAGAAATAAGCAGTATAGAAACTAAAATAAATAAATAAATAAATAAATAAATAAATAAATAAATAACAAATAACAACAGATCAATGAAAACAAAATCTGGTCCTTTGAAAAGATCAACAAAATTGGTAAACTTTTAACCAAACTCATCAAAAAAAAAAAAAAGGGACAGAGAAGATTCCAATAAACAAAACTAGAAATGAAAGAAGAGAAGTAACAAACATTATAGAACTCTAAAAGATTATGAAAATATGAAAATTTGTATTCCAAAAGATTTGACAAACTAGAAGAAATTGATAAATTTCTAGAAACATATCATGTATCAAAACAGAACCAGGAAGAAATTTTAAAAATTGGACTGATTACCAGCAATGAAATCAAATCAGTAACCGCAAAACTTTCAACAAACTAAACTCTAAGACCAGACCACTTTGCTAGTAAATTCTACCAAATACATAAAGAAAAGCTAATACCTATTCTCAGACAACTCCAAAACATAGACAAGGAAGGAAAGCTTCCAAATTCATTCTACCAGGTGAGCATTGTCCTGATACCAAAACCAGATAGACACTACAAAAAAGAGAAATATAGGTCAATATCTGTGATGCAAATGGATGCAAAACTCCTCAACAAAAATTAGTAAATTGAATCCAACAATACATTAAAAAATCATTCACCGAGATCAAGTGGGATTTATTTTTGGAATGCACGGGTGCTTCACTGTTCACAAATCAATCAGTGTGATATATCACATCAATAAGAAAAAGGATAAAAAATATACGATCACTTCCAAAGATGGAGAAAAAAATATTTGACAAAGTAAAACATCCATTCATGATACAAACCCTCAACAAAGTCCGTTTACAGGGAACATACCTCAATTAAAAAAAAGTCACGTATGAAAAACGCACAGCGAATTTCATACCCAATACTGAAAAGCTAAAAGCATTCCCCCTGAAATCATAAACAAGACAATGATGTCCACTCTCACTGCATTTAGTCAACCTAATACTGGAAGTTCTAGCCCCAGTAATCAGGCAAGTAAAAGAAATTAAAAGCACCAAAATTGGTAAGAAAGAAGTAAAACTTTCATTAATTGCAGCTTACATGATACTGTATAGAGAAAACCCAAAACCCTCCACCAAAAAACTACTAGAATTGATACATGAATTCAGTAATGTCACAGGATAAAAAAAATCAATATATAGATATCTGTTGGATTTCCCTACACTAATGATGCAGCAGAAGAAAGATCAATTAAGAAAATAATCCCATTTGCAATTACACCAAAAATAATAAAATACCTAGGAATAAATTTAACCAAGGAGAGTAAAGATCCATCCTTTGAAAACTATAAAACATTGCCGAAGGGAATTGAAGATGACCCAAAGAAATGAAAAGGCATTCCATGCTCATGGGTTGGGAGAATAAATATTATTAAAATGTCATACTACCCAAAGCAATCTACACATTTAATGCACTCGCTATCAAAATACTATCAGCATTTTTCACAGAACTAAAACAAATCATCCTAAAATTTATATAGAAACACCAAGGACCTTGAATAGCCAAAGCAGTCTTGAAAGAACAAAACTGGAGTTATTACAATGTCACATTTCAAGATATACTACAAAGCTGTAGTAATCAAAACAGTATAGCATCTGCACAAAAAAGATACATAGGCCAATAGAATAGAATAGAGAGCCCAGGGGCATCTGGGTGGCTCAGTTTGTCAAGGGTCCAAATCTTGATTTCAGCTCAGGTCATAATCTCACGGTTCCTGAGATGGAACCCCACATCAAGCTCTGCCCTGACAATGCAGACCCTGGTTGGGATTCTCTCTCTCCTTCTCTCTCACCCCTCCCCGACTTGCACACATTCTCTCCCTTTCTCTCTCTCCCTCTCAAAATAATAAGCAAACATGAAAAAAAAAAAAAAGAACAGAGATCTCAGAAATAAACCCACAGTTACATGGTCAATTCATCTTCTACAAAGCAGGAAAGAATAACTAACGGGAAAAAGACAGTTTCTTCAACAAATGGTGTTGGGAAAACTAGACAGCAACCTGTAAAAGTATGAAACTGGTCTCCTTTCTTACATCATAAACAAAAATAATCTGAAAATGGATTAAAGACCTAAATGTGAGACCTGAAACCATAAAAATCTTAAAGAGAAAACAGGCAAAATTTCTTTACGTCGGCTGTAGCAACATTTTCCTAAATATGTCCCCTGAGGCAAGGGAAGCAAAAGCAAAAATAAATGATTAAAATTACATCAAAATAGAAACTTCTACACAGCAAGGGTAACAATCAATGGAACAAAAAGCCAACCTACTGAATGGGAGAAGATATTTGCAAATGATATCTTTGATAAGGGGTTGGTATCTAAAATATATAAATAATTTATACAACTCAACACCAAAAAAGTAATCTAATTAAAAAGGGGCAGAAAACATGAACAGACATTTTTCCAAAGAAAACATACAGAATCCAGCAGGCACATGAATAGATTCTCAATATCACTCATCATCAGGGAATGCAAATCAAGTGCAATCAGTCAAAATGGCTAAAATTAAAAAAAATTAAAAAAATAAAAAATAACTAAGAAGCAACAAGTGCTGGTGAGGATGTGGAGAAAACGGAACCCCAGTACACTTGTTGGTGGGAATGCAAATTGGTGCAACCATTGTGGGATACATTATGGAGCTTTCTCAAAATATTAAATATAAAAGTACTATATGATCCAGTATTTCCATCCCTGGGTATGTACACAAAGAATATGAAAACACTGATTCAGAAAGATACATGCACCCCTATGTTTATTGCAGCATTATCTACAATAGCCAAAATATGGAAGCAACCCAAGTGTCCATGATAGATGGGTAAAGAAGTTGTGATATATATATAGAATATAGAATATAGAATATATATTAATATATATAATATTATATATAATTATATTATATAATATATAATATTATATTTATTATATTATATTATTATATATAATATATGTAATATATTATATTATATATTATATTATTATACAATTATTATTATTTTATATAATTATTATATTATTATATAATTATTTTATTATATATATTATATTATATTATATTATATTATATTATATTTATTATTTAATATTTATATAATATTATATATTGTATATATAATATATATTATATATGTGTGATATATAAATATTATATATTATATATGTGTGATATATAATATATATTATATATGTGATGTATATTATATATAATATATATAATATATGATATATATAATATATGATATATATTATATATATAATGGAATATTACTCCACCATATAAAAGAATGAAATTTTGCCACTTGCAACACCATGGATGGTTCCAGAGGGTGTAATACTAAGTGAAATAAGTCAGTCAGAAAAAGGCAAATGCCACTTGAGTTTACTCATATGTGGAATTTAAGAAACAAAACAATAAAAAAAAGAGACAAACCAAAAAACACGCTATTAGCTCTAGGGAATGAACTGATGGTGACCAGAGGGGAGGTAGGTGGTGGGAATGGGTGAAAGAGGTGATGGGGATTAACGGGACACTTACTATGAGCACTGAGTAATGTATAGAGTTGTTGAATCACTATATCGTACACCCGAAACTAATAGAACACTGTACATTAATTATACTGGAGCTTAAAAATAAATAAGTAGATAAATAGATAAATAAACAATTTTTATGAAACACAATGCTTTCACCTCATCAAGATACCCGATTTATTTATTCTATCAGTTTCTTACTCTCAATAGTATCATATTCTTGTCATGTTATTGTCATGCCTATCTTTGTTCTGGTTATACTTCATGCTCAATTTTTGTAATTTTTCCCCTGAAGAAGTCTTCATTTTTTCTTTCCTTCCTTCTTTTTTCCTTTACACTTCGGAAAAAAAAAAAAAAGCCCTCGGTGACATCAAATATCCTCCTTTTCCTTCACGGACTAAGAGCATGTGATCATTTCTCAAGAAAATCATACAACTTGCTGAGCAGATTCACTTTAAGTGCCTCGTCAGAAACATCAAAGCGTTGCAACCGTTCTTGGAAATACCTTGTTGTTTCTTTAATATTATCTTTTACCTTATCCTCCTTAAAAGCCGTTCATTTACCAGCCCACCCTGTTAGCACACAGACATTCGGTTAACAACGTCGTTAATTCCCGGTCCGTCCAATCACAGTAGGGCACATCCCTTTTCTGACCCTTGGCCAACAATCCCTCTAAGGCCCTGGGTCTTATCTTCTGTAGCTTCCTTAAGGCTTTCATTTCTGACAGCTATTTCTTCTCTGACCTACATCATTCTCTTGGACACCATCTCTGTGACCGGCATGCTTCACGCCTGTGGGGTATTTTTGGTTCTCGCTTCCCTTCACTTCTCAGTAACCTTTGACACCGCTGATCACTTTTTCTTGGAATCTTCTCTCTTGACTTTCATGAGGCCTCATTTTCCTACTTTTCCTTCTGCCTCAGGGTCCCTTTCGCTGTTTTCTTTGCTTGTTCTGCAGTGTCCGACATCTCAGCTGGGAATTTCTCGGCACTTGTTCGCATGTTTTCGCATTATTTCTGTCCCGTGTCCTCTGTGGTGATCCATTCATTCACATGCCATGAGTGTCATTGATGTCATTAAGACTCTTAAATTTAATATACCCAACCCAGACATTTTTAGTGAAATTCGGACTCATTCAACATCTCTAGCAAACTGTCTTAGAGACACTTCAACATCACGTCCCAAACAAAGCCCTCGACTTCTTTCCTAAATCCTAATCATATCCCCTCTTTCACACCGGGGCTATGTGCTGTGCCTAACCTGGGAGTTACTCAAACCAGAATCTGTGTCATTGTCCTGTTTCTGCCTTTGCCTTATTCCAACATCTTATCTATCAGCAAGTCCTATTAATTATTTTTGTACGGTGTATCTGGAATGTTTCCACTTTTTCATGGCTCAGCTGTCACCTTCCCAGCTCAAAATCTCATCTGTTCCCAGCCCTGCAATCTCCTCTTTAAAAAAAAAAAAAATTTTGTTTATTTACTTTTGAATGAGAGAGCACGAATATGGGAGGTGCAGAGGGAGGGGGGCAGAGGATCTGAAGGAGGCTCCGAGCTGTCAGCGCAAAGCCCGACGCAGGGCTCCAACTCACAAACCTTGAGATCATGATCGGAGCTGAAGTCAGACGCTCAACCGACTGAGTCACCCAGGTGTCCCAACAACCTCCTCTTTATTAGTGTGCATGGTTCTACTCCCTCTGCCTTCTAATCCATTTCCTTCCCCAATAGCAAATTGATGTTAGAAGTACATATTGGATATTCTAATGCTTAAAAGCCTTCCTCAACTTCTTAGTCCTCTAGGATAAAATGAAAACTCTTTTATGAGACTCTCCTTAAGCTGAGCCCAACTTATATTCCAGCCTATCTGGTAATATTATCCACCCAGCTCATTTCACTCCTCATGAACTGCCTTTTTATTAGCTTCATATCAACGATCAACTCTTTTCCAACTTGAGGTCTATTTAAATCTTCTTGTCCTCTCTCTTCCCTCAGGTCTCAGTTTAGATATCACCTCTGTACAGGAAATAAAGCAACGGATCACCATGTGTTGCCATGCATGAGCCAGTTGGAAAGATCGGTTCCATGACCTGAATAGGGAACAGGTTGCTTAGTCGAGATTCTTTTGTTTTCAGCATATTCATCAACTGTGTGTCTTAAGACTCAGTGATGCTTCCTGATAAAAACTACGTAAAATCTCTATCTGGGGATCTTTGGGCAATATAATAATTTGAAATCCCATTGCCCACAGGAGCACTGACAAAATTCAGATATGGGGTAGTTCTCAGGGAAACTATGAAATGGTAATCCAGATCATCTAGGGGACCACTTTTTAACTCAATGCATGGAATTTGCAGACCTCTAGAAATACATCTCAGGATACGCCACCATTTTAAATTGTTATTTATTTGGCAAGTCAGTGAAAGAATGGAAGAAGAAAACGTAACCAATAAGCTTTTGCCAGATCATGGCAGGTAAGATCTACCTCAACATCTGGATCTCACAGAATCGAGGAAAATGAGTCTTCTTTTATGTGTACTAACCCAAAAGCCATTATTGGGAAAATAAAGAAAATGCTACCACGTTTCATGGGATTTCAAGCCTGGAGAGGTGTTTGCAACCTAAGAGAATAGCTTTGTCAATATAAAGCATAATTTCACTACAACGGATTACAAAGAGTCGGAGACCCCGAGTCAGGAAGATGTTTATTTGAACGAGGATTTGTTTCATGTTTAAAATTTTGGATGATCAGTCTCAAAGTTGTGGCTGATAACGTGAACCACGAACGCCACCGAAGGAAAGTAATGCTTGTGGTTCAAGCATTTAATGCAGCAGTAAAAGGAAGAGCAAAGTGACTCGGTAATTTTGACCGAGCTAATCGAGGCATGCCAATATCAACGCTTGCCACGAAAAAAGGATGGGGGTGGGCGGAGAAGCTGACGATGTAATAGAAACACCAGACAAGCTGTCATTTCAGTGTTCCTGGCAAGGGAAACAGAGTCAATGTGATAATAATGTTTTAGAGAAGCTGTCCAGAAAAACAGGATAGGAAACTTTGACACAGTTCTATTACTCACTACCTGAACTGCACGGAGATGTTAGGAGAAGCCGGAGAGGAAAAATAACGTTAAGTCTTGATGTGATCGCTACCGCGCCACAGGAGTTACACCTGCCGTTATCAGTTTCCACCCCCTAACCCCCTCTTCATCCTTTGGGTAGGGACTATCTATCGCAGGCTCTATTTTTACAATCTCAGAAATGGGACATAAGTGCATTTCTGGAGTGATAGCCCTGCGTATAAAGTTTCATCAAAGCCAAATAGTTCAGAAAACAGCCATGGTGTAAGCCAAGGATTCTGGGGGAGTCAAGGGCACAGCTGCGTGAAAGAGGGAAGTGAACAACTTCTATATTGAATAAATATCAGTTTAGCAGGCGATAGTGCCTAAAATTTTAATAGGAAATAGGGCCACAGAGGCTAGAAATCAGAATGAAGACTTTTTTTTTTTTCCTACTGTTTCTTAATACTGAAAACCAGCTGCGGTTTACAGCATTTGGGATTCTATTAAAATTAGTCAATAGTGTATTGCCTCTGACATTTATTTTCGCCTTTGCCCGTGGCATTGTGGCCCATGACGGCTCCCTGCAGCTTGTTGAGTTTATTCTGTGCTTTGGTAGCCTTAAACATTTGACTGTTAGGTGTAATTCAGGTGATAACTATGGAATTTTGCAATTAGTTGTAACTGAATTTGGAAAGGAGAACTGCTTTCCTATCACAGCTTTCTAAAATGGCATCTGCAATAAAAAAAAAAAAAAAGAAATTCCCCCGAATTGTAACTCATTACAGGAACGTCTAGGGTGCAATGAGACGCTAAGGGGTTCAAGTGGGGGACATCAGCAAGACTTAATCCCGTAATAAAATGGGCGATAGTTTTTCACGTGGTTTCACTGACTATTCTGTGGAACAGTTAATTTTTAAAAGCAAATGATCTCTAAATGTGTGAACCTGTAAGAGAGCCACTCAGATCCGGGTTCCTTTTGGTTGCCAAGGAAACCATGTCATAGACAGTCACATAAATAAACTCTAGACAGTGGGAGGAAGCAGCATAAATATAGGAACAGGTTCCCTGGATTCTTTCTTTCTATGAGAAAAATTCTCTCTCCCTGTCACCGTATACGCACCAAAAAATCTACGAAATAGGAGAGTCATACCTTGTCCATGACAGGTGTAAGCGGGATAATACTACATTTACTCAGAATGTGAGAATTAACCGGGGACAGGCCTCGAAAATTGCCCGTGTTCGAAGTTTCCGAGATGAGCACCAGGAAGGCTGATTTTCTCATTGGGATTTTAATGGGTTGTTCATTTACACACTCACGAAAACAGGTCCTGATGTTATATTTTACTTCTTTTCTATACCTATCCCTCCGAGAAAACAGATAGAGATTGTTTTCGTCTTGCAAAGTTGTGCAACCCTACCTATCCAACAAAAGCTCAAAAATAGGGTCAAGTTTATATCTTCAAATTTTTGTCGAAGTGGTGACTCTCAGAGGTGATCTCAGGCTTTAGGAGATCTGAAAATATTTCAGAGTTCTGAAAACTATGAGGCATCTAAATATAAACCAAACAAAAATAAGATTTTAACAACCCTGCCTTTTTAGGCGTTATGATACAAATTCTTTTTTTTTTTTTAAGTTTATTTATTTGCTTTGAGAGAGAGCACAAACAGGTAGGGGCAGAGAGAAAGACAGAATTCTAAGCAGATTCTGAGCCATGAGCGCACAGCCTGATTGCGGGCTCAAACTCATGAACTGTGAGACCATGACCTGAACTGAGATCAAGAGTCGGACATTCAACTGACTGCATCACCCAGGTGTCCCTGTAATACAGATTCTATGAATTGATATTGTATTCCTCTTTTCAATGCTTTCTTGGCATTAAATACCAACTTTAACCTATTCAATCAATCAGCAGAATGGGCTCTTTAGTTTTTGCTGGATGGCCACATGTCCCCTTCACCAATAGGGCAGACCTCTGTTTTCCTCTGTAGGACTAGCTGTTCTCTCATTCTAGGGCATCAGACAGGGAAGATCAATCATGGTTTTTCTGGGTGTAGACCTAAGCCTCAATCCAAGTCCAATTCTCCACCAGAGTAATGCAATTAGAAGTTGGTTGGAACTCACTTCCTGCTGTGAAAAATCCTGATCTTGCCTGATTATCTATCAACATCTGGCTTTTCAGGGTTTCCCTTAATTCTGTCATTTCTTCACCATTCTCCCAATATATGTACCCTCTTCCTTAAATTAACTAGAATAGGTTTCATCTGAGTTGAGCCAAAGGCTTCTAATTCAGGATTCTGCCTCTGGCTACAGGAGCAAAAATATTTTATAATAAAATTACTCTAGCTTCCATAATAATCAATGTAAAAAATGTCCTATTTTCACTAACCTGTCTTAAATGACTTTAAGTCAATGCATTATGTATATTTACCATCTTATGCAGAACTAAATAGAATCCTTTCTTTAAGTGTTAAAAGGATAAAATCGAGTTCCAGAAGTGTAGGTTTGGAATAAAAAGTATACATCCAGTGTCTCTGGGTCCTTTAGTATAATGAAAGCTAAAATTTTACTCATTCTCCATCGTGAACAGAATAATTGCCTCACTGCAAACTTCAGACTGAGTCCCGAATGTATTTCAGTAAGTGGAAAACAGGATCTATATTTTAAAAATATTTATAAATCTTAGAACAGAAAATGCAGATTTGTAAGGCATATAATAGATGTGTAGTATATTCAGAGAAAATTTAAAACAAGGTGATGCTTACTTCCATTAAAGCCATTTGTAGGCGCCTGGGTGGCTCAGTCAGTTGAGCATCTGACTCCAGCTCAGGTCATGATCTCACAGTTGGTGAGTTCGAGCCCCATGTTGGGCTCTGAGCTGACAGCCCAGAGCCTGGAGCCTGTTTCGGATTCTGTGCCTCCCTCTCCCTCTGTCCCACCCCCACTTACTCTCTCTCTCTCTCTCTCTCAAAAATAAATAAATATTTTTTAATTTAAAAAAAGCCATTTATAATTTTAACCCCCAAAAAGTTTGCGTTTTGTAAATATTACCTTATGTTTTTGTTCATTCACTCATCAAATATTTATCAAGTGTCATTTTGGGCCAGAAATTGCTTCAGCGCTGAGGACACAGCAGTAAACAAAATGCCTGCCTTCATGAAGATTATATTCTGGTTAGAAATACAAACATTAAGGGGTGCCTGGGTGGCTCAGTCGGTTAAGCCTCTGACTTCGGCTCAGGTCATGATCTCACTGTTCATGAGTTCGAGCCCCGTGTCGGGCTCTGTGCTGACAGCTCGGAGCCTGGAGCCTGCTTCGGATTCTGTGTCTCCCTCTCTCACTGCCCCTCCCCTGCTCATGCTCTTTCTCGCTCTCTCTCTCTCAAGTAGATACACATAAAAGAAGGGGGAAAAAAAGAAATACAAACATTAACAATATTGTAAGAAAAATGATATTGTGTTTGATCGTGATGAGTCTAAGCGGGCAAAAACAGGAAAGGAGATGCATGTCACAGAGAGGAGGAGAAGGCCTCTGTGGAAGGGACTTTTGATCCAATATCGTAACAAAGGGAGGGAGACAGCCACGGCATATTTGACAGAAGAATAAAGAATGTGCATTTTATCATGGTTTGCTTTGTTAAACTCTTCTCCTAGTGCTGATCATTGGCCATTGCAAGAAACACCCGACAGATAATTACCAAAAGAGAGAATAGCAAGTAGAAAGGCCCTGAGGTCGTGGAGAGTTTACTGTATTTGAAGGGAAAAATGAGTTCAGGAAGCCAGTGAGTATGGCGTTTTAGCTGAGCAGAAGGAACAGTGTGAGAGATTCCGCTGGAACAGAGGATGGTCCAGTGAGCAAAGGGCCTTGGATGTCTTGGAAAACGGGGCTCTAGTCTAAATGAGAAGTCCGACAAAGATTTTAAATGGGGGAACTGCTATAATCAAATGAATATTTTCAAAGGCTCATTCTTGAACTTTCAGGAATTGGAAATGAGAAGGTGAAGGAACAGCACAACCACTTAGAGACTGTTGTGTTTAAGTCAGATTTACTCAAACACATGTCGGAAATGGAGTTTTGAGGAGAACCATTGACACAAACGTCCTTTCTGGAAACAGCTAATTCTAATTCAGCTTAAATGTGTCAGAGAGATCTTTAACCTCTCATAAAAAATTAATCTCTAAAAAAAATTTATTTTGCAATGTTTATTTATTTTAGAGAGAGAGAGGGTGAGCAGGTGAGGGGCAGAGAGAGGGGGACAGAGGACTCAAAGAGGCTCTGCCCTGAAGCAGCAAGCCCAATGTGGGGCTTGAACTCACCAACGGTGATCATGACCTGAGCCAAAGTCAGATGCTCAACCTACTGAGCCACCCAGGTGTCCCTAACCATGGCATTTAAAAGTCCCCAGCCTGGGGTGCCTGAGTGGCTCAGTCAGTTAAGCAGCCTACTTTGGCTCTGGTCATGATCTCACGGGTTCGTGAGTTTGAGCCCCATGTCTGTACTGACAGCCTGGAACTTTCTCTGGATTATGTGTCTCCCTCTCTCTGCCCCCCACTCCTTGCACTCTGTCTCTCCCTCAAAAATAAATAAACATTAAAAAGAATTTTTTTTTAAAGTTCCCAGCCCAAGAGCAAACCATTACCTATCAAGATAGAGTGGTTACTTTCCTCCGTCCTCACAACATGTAACACCACCGGTGCTCATCTTTTTTATTCACTATTTACCTCCTTTCACCATAATGCAAGTATCAGGATGGTGAGAACTGGTCTTTCATTTTAATTTTTTAAATTACTAGATATTAGTTTAGAGCAAGTTTAGGTTTATAGAAAAATCAAACTTCAAGTACGAAAAGTTCCCATCTATCCTCCTGTGCACACCGTAAACGTTAGCGCAAGAGATCTCGCACCTGTGCGCTGCATTGCTTACCATGATGAGCCAATATTAAATCGTCATTATTAGCCACAGTCAAAGTTTACCTTAGGCTTCACTCTTTGTGTTTGTGCATTCTGTGAGTCTTGACGTATGTGTGATGGCACGCGTCCAGACCCACCATTACGGAATCATACGGAATCGTTACGCTACACTGGGCTCCACCCGTTCATCTGTCCATCCCCCCACCCTGCGCAGCAACCACTCATTTTTGTAGAGTCTTCCTAGTTTTTCCTTTTCCAAAATATCAGATAGCTTGCATCAGACGGTATGTAGCCTTTTCAGATAGGCTTCTTTCACTTCCCAATATGAATTTTAGGTTCCTCCTGTCACTTCATGACTCAATAAGTCATTTGCTGTTATTGCTGAAAAATACTGCATTGTATGGATATACCACAGTTAGTTTCTGCCTTCATCTGTTGAAGGACGTCAGTTTTGGTAATTGTGAATAAGTATCCCATGAACATTTGTGTGCAGGTTTTGTGCGAACAGAAATTTTCAACTCGCTTGGGTGAATACCAAGGAATGCAATTGCTGGATAATATGCCTGGGAGTCTACTAAGTTTCGTGAGAAATCAAGAAATTACCAACTCTCTTCCAAAGTTTTTTTGGCTTCTTACCAGCAATGATTGAGGGTCGCTGTTGCTCCACATCCTTGCTGGGATTTTATATTGTCATTTTTGTTTATCATGTTGTCATTTTGTTTGTCATTTTGCACACCATTCTAATAGGTGTGTGGTGGTAAGTCATTACTGTTTTCACATTCACTGTTAAATCCCCAGTATCTAGAAGCATGTCTGACAGAGCAGAAGTGTGGGGTGGGGGAGAGAGAGAGAGAATGACAAAAGGAATCAATCTAAAAACTATTAAAACTAAGAATGAGAAAACTCAGATACATTGCACCCAGATCAATAGTCTTAAGCACAAACAACAGGGTAGTATAAACAGAATTACCAGGGATTTGGACACAAACTACATAACTGTATTGAGGTGAATAAAATAATATTTTAATAAATGGACAAGCATGGAGAGTTTTTAGCTAGGACAACTAAAAGTTTGGGAGGCTCCCCAAAATAAATCCAAAAGATAAATCTTATTTTAGTAAAAATTACCAAAAAAATTATTTTTTACATTGACCTAGCAATTAAAAACATTGACCGGGCAACTGAAAGACTGCATCGAGGAAGGAATATCCTAACGAACACTGTAAACCAGTTGCTTCACATCAAGCAGCATTGCATTTGTTGGAGGGAAACTGCCTTCATCTCACTTCTCCAATCGCGTCCTCCTCAAAGACTAGAGTGAGGGTCACCGGCCTCTTGTGTGCCATCTGAGTACAATCCCACAGTCTCCCCAATTCTGAAGCATCTTTCTTGCATTAAAATTATTTTTCCCCAAATGTCCTTTTATCAGGGTTAAAATGTAGTTTAGCTTCATCCGGCTCTGCTTTGAACCAGTTTTCTTTCATAAGTAACACTCCAAGCATAAGAGGCTTGCCAAGTAACTTGCACTTCCCACACAGAGGCACACATACTAGAAAGTGTCACAGTGGAAATTGGAGACCGGGTCTCTGAACAATACCGACATCTTTGAGGAAAACAGTCCATAAAAGATGCAATGAAATACACAGAAAGGCATTTGGACACGAGCCTTATTCTCATGAACGTCCCAAATGCTGCCCCATGTATCGGCTGTTTTGTTAGTCAAGGACAGAAAATCCATTTGTAGAAATCATCTATCAAGAAGTCGTATATTAGGATCATTTGCCTTCCAGGGATCCTTGCATACAATTCCAACAAAAGGAAAATGTCATACTGCCAAAGCCTTGACTGGGCCAGGCAAGCCCAAGAACAGCTGCTTCTATTTTCTCGATTCACATCTGTGTCTAATAATTCATGCTTGACTTTGATGTGGTCATTGGCAAGTCAACATTTCCCCAAATCCAGGGTTTCAACCCAGAATAAAGTTTCATGCTTTGTGTTTTTAAGAACTTAACCCATTTCCCCCACTTAAACTCCCTTATCGCTCTTAATGCAACGGCATGTGACTACAATGTCTCAGTGTATTCCTAGTGCCAACATACATCATGTGTGCAGGTAATTCACACACCGTCCATCTTCTACAGGTTCTATTTGTCCCTGAACATTCATAGATGCTTATAAATTAGTTCTCATAGCAGTGTACCTTGTTAGATATACCCTACTAGATCATATTTTATGACTATGTTCCTTTATTCAGATTATCTACTCTCACCTAACTTCGTGTGATCTATAAATACAGCATCACCTCATTCATTTATTCACTCAGGAAACTTATTGAAAGCTGAGAATTTTTCGGACACTAAAAGGCACTCAGGATAAAAAGTTAAATTATTCCTATTCTGAAAGTCATGTCAAGGGAAGAAGAAAACACCAAAATTAATCATTCTAACAATCATAAAATTAGAATAATGCTATAATTTCTTGCATCTAAAAGAAGACAGGTCTCAGATATGTGGTAGAGGCCAGGATTTCACCATTGACTTTCCGGAATCAAAGGTGGTTCCCCAATTCCTCTAAGCTTTGTTTGTCATTCAGTGAAGAGGGAGAAAGCGAGAGTTGCCCGTGTATAGGACACATGGGAGGGGCAATCAAGGGCAGGGTGAGGAAGGACTGAGACCATTTATGGGAAGGTGCTCATATGTGCCACGCATTTTTTAGAACAATTTTTTCCTAGTGATTTCTCCCTATTTCCATTTATCCCCATATTTATGCTTTTATTGCACTGCAATTTCATTCTCTTTTCCAACATGAAATACAGTATGATACACTTAAAATTGCTGTAACGTATTAACTGAAACAAGGTCTTCAAAAGGCCACTGTAAATCTCACTGTTGGTGCTATTCAGAAATGATCTTCTTTAGTTAAAATTGTTGACTCTTGGGGCACCTGGGTGGCTCGGTCGGTTAAGCATCCAATTCTTGGTTTCCGGTCAAGTCATGATCTCATGGTTTCATGAGTTTGAGCCCCACAGCGGGCTCTGCATTGGCATTGCAGAGCCTGCTTCAGATTCCCTCTCTCCCTCTCTCTGCCCATCCCCCACCCACTCTGTCTCTGTCGCTCTCAAAATAAATAATTAAAAAAAATTGTTGACTCTTATCCCACCCACACACCACTGTAGTCTTTATGTCTCTGTTTTACACGTAAGACACGTACAAGAAGCCTTGTCAAGTAGTGTGCTTTCAGCTCTGACATTCCCCTGGTTTCTTGGTCAATAGAAGACAACCTCAGTGATTATCGTCTTCTCCTCGCACTCCCATAAAACGTTGCTTCACTTATGTTTAGCATTCAAGCTCTATGAGACCTTTTTTGTGTACGATTCAATGTTGTAACACCGTACTTAGGAGAGCGTCTGCCATAAGGTAGGTGCTGCTGCTGGAAATACATGAAGTCAGTGAACCCTGTAATAAATTTATTCCAGGGCACAAAATACTAACTGATCTAATGTTACCGAAATATACCCTCCAAAATGTTCATTTTGAAAATCAGACTCCCATAGTGTTCTAGAAGGCTCTGTCAGAGGACTAAGAGAGGGAATCCCAGACTTGGATTGCAGATGACATAAAAGCACAGTAAGCAACACAAACCGTGCTGAGGAAGACTGGGAACGAATAGATGCGTCAAGCATATCCAGGACTTTCTTCTTGCCACTCGCTGTGAGGCCAATCCCGGGAGCAATGATAGACCTCATCCCTCCCTAATTTACTCACATAGACAGAGCACATTTGTACTCTTAACATCCAGACATTTAAAGTAAAGCCTTTTATCGGGTTGAAATGAGGGAAAAAAAAGTAGAACCAAAAGTCCAATCTTCAACCAACCTTTTCCTAAGCTGTTGATGCAGGTTCATGGGATCATCGGTCACCATGTGGCTGACTCTAAATGACACATCATGGCTTCTCTTAGATGTTGTGTCATTTAGTTTTTCAAGGAAAGTCAGAGAATCGAGTTGTCTTAAATCATCATCTGAATAAGAAATATGTGCATTCAACCACCCTAATCTGTATCAAGAGCTGAATCTCTTTATTGTTTTATCAGAAGTAGAGGTTTATTTCTCACTGACCCACCACCCTAAGAATTGCTGTATCCAAAGTGAATCCTTCTCTGTTCTTATTAAAGTTGACTTTGGTAATATTGGATGCTAACATATTTTGCAGAGCATATTGTAGACAAGAATAAGCTTTTGTCTATTTTAGTAAGTGAATAACTTAGAAATTATGTTTGTTCTCTCTTGCTTATTTCTAATGGAGAAATAATCTTATAAAGAAATCCTTTATATATTTGTCCAATTGTGGGAGTCTTTCTAATTTGCAAAACTCATTAAGAGCACTGATACTTGTTGGCATTCATATTCCCAGCTCCTCTTGGTGACTAAGGATATAGTTAATCTTGGCAAGCAGAACAAACTAATTTCTCACACAATCCCTTCAAGGCTTGCAGGCTTTAGTTCAGAGTCACCAGTATTTATCTTCCCTTTTTAAACTGAAAATTCCTTTTCCTTCAAAATGAAGATGAAAACAATAGGAGATATAGAGGACTTCTTCCCCTCTTGCCCAAACAGTACTGGTTTGAAATATACATTTTTAATTCAGCACAGAGCCTGACGCAGGGCTCAACTTCACTGACCAGGAGACCATGACCTGAGCCAAAGTTGGACGCTTAACTGACTGAGCCACCCAGGCATCCCAAAGACACCTGCTCATTTTAAAATATAGTGTCCCTGATACACTTCTTGTGGATATATACCACCATAATATTTTTTTTCTTGCCTTGGAGCCCAACTTTCCATATTGTAGACAGAAGCATCTTCTATGAATTCATTTATCTCAGGTCCTGAAGGTTTCTGGAGACCTCTCCCTCATCTCTGTGAACTCTTCACTCTTAAATTATCACCATAAACTATAATGATCCATTCTAATCCTTCCCAGGAAATGAATCCTGACAGTCTGCCCCAAGCTCTGAGATTTTAAACATTAAATGTCAATATCTTGTTTTAAATGTTTGTTACTGTGCCTTCACCAGAGGAAAAATCATCAATTGCAAAAGACAGTAAGTCAGTGAAATCAGGGGGGAAAGTAACAATTGTGTTGTATAAATATAATAATGTGATTACATTATTTTCAGAATAGCTGTTTGAAAAAATCATTTTATAAAACTCCACAAACATTCCATCTATTTTTAATCCATACTCCGTTTCTTTACATTTGCACCAAGCACAGGTTTTTGTACGTAATACCGCAAACTCAAAAGAGTCCCTTTGGTAGAGTTAAGAGTTTTGGTCTCCTATAGTGAAACATTTTGGCATTAGAATTTCTGCTTTAACTACTAGTCATGCTACTTTCTTATGGATCTCCCAGCAATACCTTTCTCTGGGTTTCATTTTCTTCATCTATAAAGCAATAGCTCACAAAGTGTCCACAAAGAGATAGAAATTTATCTTTTCAACCAGCAACTATGTCTTATTTATGTATTTATGCATTTATGTATTTATTTATTTATTTTTAAATTTATTTTTTATTTATTATTTATTTTTTTTAATATTTTTATTTAGTTTTGAGACAGAGAGAAAGCACAATCTGAGGAGGGGCAGAGAGAGAGAGAGTGCGAGACAGGGACCCAAGCAGGCTCTGAGCTGTCAGCACAGAGCCTGATGCGGGGCTCGAACCCACAAACCGCCAGATCATGACCTGAGCTGAAGTCGGACGCTTAGCCGAATGAGCCACTCAGGCACCCCCAAATATGTCTTTTTTTAAATTCAACTCCCCTTATCAATTAAACATTATTCCTTTGTGTTTGGTTTAGCTTTCCTTACAAATTTTGGAATCACCCTGACAAATTATACAGTAATGGTTTCAGCTGCAATTCTTTTGAATCGATAAGGTCAGTTCAGTTTTGGGGGGAATTGACATTTTAACAATAGTGAACTTCACCACATTGAGTCTCTGTACTTTTATTACATCTGTCTTTAATGTAATTAATCAGTGTATCTGTACGTTTATTACATCTTCTTTTCTTTAACTCATCAGTGTTTTGCTATTTTCAGCACATCTACAGATATTGTATATATTTGGAAGGTTTATACTTATTTCACGTATTAGCATTTTTGGTAATCATACCAGTAGTATTTTATTTCTGTGTTTCATTATTTGCTGCTAGCATATAAAAATATAATTGACTTTGAACATTTACCCTCTAAGTTACCATATTGCTCAAGTCACATTTCAGCCTTGGTATCTTTTTATACAGTCTAAGGATGATCTATAGAGATAATTTGGTGACAGTCTCATTGTTATTTCTTCAAATATTTCTTCTTCCCCATTCCCTCTTTTTTTTTCCGGGTTTCTGGTGACACATATTTTAGATTGTTTAATTTTGTTCTTAGTTCATTCATAGTTCCTAGATGCTCTGGTCATTTTATTTTCACAGTGTGTGTGTGTGTGTGTGTGTGTGTGTGCTTCAAGTTGTGTAATTTCATTCTGACCTATCTTTAAGTTCACTGATAATTTCCTCTACTGTGTCAAATCTGTTGTTTACCCCACCAAAGCCATCCTTTGTCTTTGTCAATGTGTTTTTCCATTTGATTCTTTCTTACAGTTTCTAAATGTCTGCTGAAATTACCTTGTGGATCATACACATTGCCCATCTTTTGCATGGGAGACTTCAGCATATCCTTGGCATTATTTTAAACTCCACGTCTGATGGCATCTCTTTCCCATTGTTTGATCTTTTGACCACGTGCTATTTTTTTGCTTCGCTCTTCGTATCCCTTATGATTTGCTTTCTTTTGTGGAAAGCGATTTTCTTGTACTGTACTGCACAGTAGAGATTGAAGCAAAGTAATTATTATGACATTGGGCACCTTTTCCTTCTGCTAAAACTCTACTGGGGAGGTTGAATCAATCTAGTCAGAGGTCGAGTTTTTTTTTATTATTATTGCTTTTTGCTGTAGCCACAAATTCCTCTAATATTACCTTAGGTTTAGAGGGGAGACCCAAACCACAGCCTCCAATGTCAGTTCCACTCTTGGCTTTAGGCCTTCCCCTTACGTGGTGCCTTAGAGTGTGCTTCATGATCTTCCGCTCCTACCAGTGAAGTTACTGCTACTACTTACTACCGGATGCCCGTGAGCCTGATGGAGACAAAGGAGAAGGAGCATTCCTATTATTCATCTTCAGTCTATGGCAGACCCCAGGGTCCCAGGGGTAAGGGTATTCTCACTTATCTGGTCCTGTCCCTGGCTGTCGCTCTGGGCCCAGTGTCCTCGCCTGCTCCTCCACACTGGTGGGAGTTAAGAATTTTTTTCTATTCTATTTCCCTAGACGTAATAGGTTTTCACCTGTGGTCTAAAAGCAACAGGTTCTGTTTTCTTTCCTAAAGTGTTTCGGAGCTGTATTCTGTAGAAAAGATAGGGAGAAGGATCCAGACAGTGTTCCATGACTTTCCAAGGTCTCTGGGACTCTCCTCCCCAGGCCTTCACCATAAGAGGAGGGATGTTTTATAGGATTCTCATCCTGCCCCTAATCTTATTAAGAAGATCCTCTAAGAGATGTACGGTCAGCAACAAAAACAGTCTCTTAAACGCAAACCAACACTAAATGGGTGGTACCCAAAGAGGAGGCAGAGAGAGGTCTTGAGTGAACTAGGGAAAGGGAATTAAGAGGTACTTTAAGTTAGAAAGTAATTAAGTCAGAGAGATGGAAATTACCATATAGAGAATATAATCAATAAGGTTTTAAAAACTTTGGTGACAGATGGTGACTATATTTATCATAGTGAGCACTGAGTAGCATATAGAATTGTTGAAACATTATGTTGGCCACCTGAAACTAATGTAACAGTGTATATTAATTATACTTCGGGGGTGCCTGGATGGCTCAGTCGTTATGCACGTGACCAGCTCAGGTCAGGATCTCCCAGTTCGGGAGTTCGGGAGTTCAAGTCCCACATGGGGTTGGCACAAGCCCTGTTTCTCTCTCCCCTTCTCTCTCTCTCTCTCTCTCTCTCTCTCTCTTCCGTCTCCCCTCATGGGATTCTCTCCCTCCCTC
The DNA here is from genome assembly GCF_016509475.1 of Prionailurus bengalensis. NCBI lineage: Eukaryota > Metazoa > Chordata > Mammalia > Carnivora > Felidae > Prionailurus > Prionailurus bengalensis. Next base: position 226,223,463 of record NC_057343.1, read on the forward strand.
TCTCTGCCCCTTGCTCACTTGTGCTCTCTCTCTTTCTCAAAACATATAAGTAAATAAATGTGATTGTTCCAAAGAACACACTCTAAAAAATGTATACTTCAAAACAAAACAAAACAAAACAAAAAAACTCCTATAAGTAGGAATCAATGCCTTTTGTTTTTCTGGACTACATATGGTTCTGTATTCTGATCTCTTCCTAGGTCACACTCAACTCTTTGTAACTAATTAAAAAATTAGTTGAATTTTTATCAATGTCTGGCCACAGCTGCTCCTGGAAGCAAATGCTTACTTCCAGTTTCTCCCTGGAGACAACAGTCTTCCTTTAGATTTTATTTTAGTTGGTAGCCCTGAAACTTCAGCTCCCGGGTGGGTTCAGGGAAATTTGTGAAATCTGCTGATTGTCCATATCGGGTTTGTTGGAGGTGTTGCTGTGCGTGGATGGAATGTTCTCCCAGCTTTCTACGTACTTAGTCAAAGCTGGAAGTCCCCGTGAGCTGGAACTTTGCAATCGTTAAACAAGCTCATTTTAAAAACCAAAAAAAAAAAAAAAAAAAAAGTAAAGAAACAAAATGAACAGTGCTTTCATGATATGACATAATCTTTCCAAACACAGGCTCAGTTTTTTTCTCTCCTTTATAGTCAATTAACTTAAGGGATTTGACTTTTCCTTTGGCCATTACATGTCAGCATACGCACATATCAATCCAATTCAATCTGCTACCTGTTCAGTTTTGCCCCTGAAATAATACTGTCTCCACTAAACTCACTGTTGCAATGGATATGTTCCATTCTCACCTTGGTCTCTCAGCCACGTGTGATACTCATAATTACTCTCTTCTTTAAAAAAAAATTAATGGTGCGCCTGGGTGGCTCGGTCGGTTAAGCGTCTGACTTCGGATCAGGTCATGATCTCACGGTCTGTGAGTTCGAGCCCCGCGTCGGGCTCTGTGCTGACAGCTCCGAGCCTGGAGCCTGCTTCAGATTCTGTGTCTCCCTCTCTCTGCCCCTCCCCTGTTCATGCTCTGTCTCTCTCTGTCTCAAAAATAAATAAACGTTAAAAAAAATTAAAAAAAAAATTAATGTTCATTTATCTTTGAGAGAGACAGAGACAGAATGCGAGTGGGTTGGGGCAGAGAGGGAGACACAGAATCCAAAACAGGCTCCAGGCTCCAAGCCCTCAGCACACAATCCGACGTGGGGCTCGAACTCACCAGCTGCGAGATCATGACCCGAGCCGAAGTCGGACGCTCCACCGACTGAGCCACCCAGGCACCCCGTAATTACTCTCTTCTTTACCAACTCCTTCCCTAAGCTTCATAACCCCAGTCTCCAAGTCTTCTACCTACGTCTCAGGTGGCTGCTTCTGGGTTTTCTTTACAGCTCATTTTCTTCCTCCAAGATATTAAATGCTGGAGTTCCTCAAGGTCGGAATGATGATCCTGTTCTGTTCTCATTCGTTCATTCCTATAGCTTCAACAACTCTCCTTACGCCAACACTTGCCAAATTTACACGTCGAGGGGGCTTTTGTTCATAGCTCTCATCCTTTTTTGTCCAGCTTTACTGAGGTGTAACTGGCAATATTGTGAGAGGTTTAAAGTGTACGACGTGATGATTTGAGAGACGTATACATTGTGAAAAAAGTCCCCATTGAGTTCATTAGCGCATCCATTACTTCACGTGTTTGTGTTTTCCTTTTTTTGGTTAGAACGTTTTAGTTCTACTCTCAGAAAACATTTATGACACAATACAGTGTTATCAGCGATAGTCACCATGTTATACATTGGATCCTCAGATTTTCTTCGTCTTATAACTGGAAGATTGTACCTTTTTACCAGTCTCTCCCTATTTCCCACCCCCAGCACCACCCGGCCAACCGCTTGTCTACCATTTCTCGCGCAGCTCTTACTCTGATCGATATTCCTATGTGGATGCATTTAAGGCGTCAGACACTTAAAATATTCTGAACTGAACTCCTTTATCCTCGCTCGCTGATGAGCTCCCATTAAGCTGTCTCCACAAGTTAGAATCCATGCAGTGATGTTCTGCACATTGATGGATGGCCCAGTAGCGGTCTGGGCCACCTATTTGGTATTTCACTCAATACCCTCTGGTCCTGTTCATGCCCAGTCTCTCATGGGCCACTTCCATCTGCAGAGGTTTGTTACCAAGGCTACCCGTCTTTAGAACATAGTGGGGTATGACAGAACCTATCTTTGGCCACATAGTCATTTGATACCCCACAATCAAAGAGGCTGTCTCTACGAGCACCCACTCGTCCACCAAGAGCTAGTTTTCCAATAGTGTGTCCTTTTGCGCTATAGATGACATGCATTTGTCTGAGAATCCCGGGGGCTCTATGCTGTGATCCTCCTACTGGCATAGGGCTGGCTATAAAACTAACACAGGCATCTATTTTTTCCACCATACATATCTCTACTACTGGAATATCTGCCAACTTTTAGGCTTGGGCAGCAGTTTTTATTGTCCTCCCGCCTGAATTTGCGACAGAATCATTCTCTATCTAGGTCCAATTCAACATTGGTAGATCTCCATATCACTAAGTACATGAGATGGAGAAATGCAGAATATGCTGTCTCCTGAACTAAGACATGCTTACCAAGTACAGGCAACCTTTCTTGATGGTAGAAAGGTTACAATTCAATAATTTGTCCTTTATAGGAGATGTCCCAGCATACCTCAGCCCCACTGAACCTGAAAGCACTTAATTTATAGATCAGGCCCTAAATCTTGGTAGGGTGCACTTCTCACCTTCTAAGATGTTTTGTTTTTTTGTTTGTTTGTGTGTTTGTTTGTTTGTTTTTACTGAGGCTTTCCATATACTAGTCACATCTTGCTCATCGGGTGCAATTCACAAGATGGCAGCAATAGAATGGATTAATTCGTGGTCCTGCAGAATATCCAGATGGTCTAGGTCCCTTTGAACTATCTTATGACAGAGGGAAGAAGAATAACGTAACCCATAGTCCATGTCAATTCCAACCAGTGTCCAGCAATTTTTCAAAGGTCTTTCCCTCATCCATAATTATATGGCTAAAAGGCAATAGATTTCTGGGAGAATCACGTCATGTGCAGTAAGTGATGTTGCAAATCCCTTTCTCATAGACATTCATTCAGCCCATCCTTAGATAAGTGGATGGACTCTGAGTCTGATAACTTACCTAGGATTATGTATCAGATCATGACTTTTTAAAAAATTTTTTAGTGTTTATTTCTTTTTGAGAGAGACAGAGACAGAATGTGAGTGGGTTAGGGGCAGAGAGAGAGGGAGACACAGAATCTGAAGCAGGCTTCAGGCTCTGAGCCATCAGCACAGAGCCTGATGCGGGGCTCCAACTCACGAGCTGTGAGATCATGACCTGAGCTGAAGTCAGATGCTCACCCGAATGAACCACCCAGGCACCCAGATCATGACTTTTTATTTGACTGCATAAATTACCTGAGATAGAGTGGCTTCTGGATATGCTCATGGAATGCAGTCAGATGAGTCTTCTGGCTTCACATAGGATGCTTTGGTGTGCCTACTGTTGATTCATTCCTGTACTATATGGCATTTATACTTAGTGTGAGCAATTGCTTTTATCACATGTCAGAGGGTCATTCTAGCAACATGTTGGTAGCATCATAAGGGGTCCTCACCAACATGAGGACCTCTACGTGTTAACACCTCTACGTGTTAACACCTCTACGTGTTAACTCTATCACAAGAGTACTCCAATTTCTATGAACCCTCTCTTATCCAACTAAACATTCTGCGACCCTTCATCAGGACTTCAGGATTCTCCCCCATGTATGCTGTCCCAGCTCTGCATTAGACGTATCCTGTAGCTTCTTCAATGCACAATCCTTCTCTTCCCTTGGATAGCTCTTGTCATCCATACTGTGCTGAGATTCAAACTTCGTTATTGGTCTGGTTGACAGCAAGAGAGATAGGGAAGATCCTGAGGGGGTGTGAGCATCGTCTTGAAGTGCCTAACTTCAGTACTTTTTGTGATATTCAAGCAAGAGAGAAGGGCCAGGTTTAGGATGAGGTGAGTGAGGGGCTTGGAGGAGCAGGGTCCTAGAGGCCCCCGCATTTGCACAACCTCAAGGCTAGAATGCCTCCTTAAATTTTGTCCCACGTACACACCGCTTGCCTTACACTAGCACTACAATCTAACCAATGTGTGTGTGCCACTCCTGCATGGCCAGTGGGTTCAGTGGAATCTAGATCATGTGTCTCAAGGGCATCCACCTAAATATCCTCTTCTCAGATTCATGGTCCCACTCCCTTCCCATGAGGTCCTTGAATTTGGTGTAAGAGATGTTAGGGCTGAAATCTCAACCTTCTCGGAAGCTCCACTGTTTCATAATTAAATCCCGAGCCAAGTTCTTCATTTTGTTTGCCCTCCAGCTGCAAGAAATGAAGGTTTCCTTAAATACTACCAAAAAGACTCTCTGCTTTCAGTTTCTCTCGAAATGGTGATTTGTCGCCCAGACCCTGTCATTTTCTCTCAGCAATGATTCAATGGGACTCAGCAAGAGCCATTCAGTTCTGTTGTGTATAAGTATGGCTTCTCTCATAATTCTCAAATGCCAGAGAGATGGCATTGACAGATGATTCCCTTCCATTTGCATACCACCTAAGGTCATCACCAAAGTACAGTCCAACAATTTTATTTCTAAAATATCCTAGGTTCTCTTCGTATCCCACTTACCAGCAGTACTGGAGTCCTCAGCGCCAACCAAAGGATAACTAACGTAGCTCTAGAATTCTACTGTCTGCATCCCCTCTTGGTAACAACGATCTTAGGTCGGGTTCCTCAGAAATAGACACGGAGGTAAAGAATTTTACGCTGTAGTCATTCAAGAGTAGTGCTCTTAGGAGATACACCACTTCAGGAAGTGAAGAACTCAAGATGGGACGCAGAGAGAAATTGTTAGGGACGTGTTCCCATTGACAGTTATGTATGGCAGTTTCCAAAGGCTGAAGGTAATTCCCAATGACGAACACAAGTGGGAGCCATCAAAATCGAATATTGCTAGGAACAACGGTGTTGGTCTGTAGAGGGGATATGGTTAAACCACTTCAGTTTCCACTATCAGGTGTGCTTCATTTTATTTAAGATAAATGACACATTCGGAACACACTAAAACAAAATTGTGTTTTTGAATCACTTTGCATTTCTCCTGGAGAAAAAAAAAAGAGTCTATGTTCTAAGGCAACTGAAAAGGTCTATGCATTTTGAGATGGAGAAAGGGCAATTAGAAAAAAGAAAAGGAAAAAAAGCCTTTTCAAGTGTCAAATAATGCCACTTTTGATATCACAAGATGATTTGGGATACAAGATGATTCTGGTTGGTGTCCCTCCAAGTAGGTTTTGAACATTGGACGTGTTTCAAATGATCGGGACGCACTGTGTGTTAAACTAACAGGTTATGTGCATGGAATGTGAAGCATGGAATTCAGTGCTGGTCTTCCTCCAAAATGACAAATCTGCATATTAGATAGAGAGAACCCTAATTTCCAGTTTTGCTGAATCAAATTTCTCTTGGTCCACCAGATAGTTTGCAGTGAGCATATAGGGTTGCAGTTGGCCAGATTTCTGTGAGAATGAACGTCAGAGTATTGGATAAAGTCAAAGCATCTGTCTTAAGTTTTTCACCCCTAAATCCAAGGATTACTACCACCAATCTGTCAGACTGTTTGGAAAAAACATAGATCAGGGTCGTTGAAAATGATCTGCTTTTTTTTAATAACAACAAAAATCTTTGATTTTCTTGTTTATTTAAAAGCCACATATTTATGAAAGGTGTTTAATCCTCGTGCTATACTTAGAACTCTTGTTGGGGAAACCCTTTCCTAACCAAGATTTAATGGAATTAAATAAAATTAAATCACTGATATATAGTTCTTAGTATATACAAAGGGATTAATTAATACAAAAACCCCTTTCTTAATAAGTATTTGTTGTCTAAATGATGTGCTGGTTAATGGGTAGTTCCTGAGAGTAATTTCAATTTGGGCTGTAGACTTTTGAGGTGAATCACATCTCTTCTTTCTATGAATTGAGAACCAACATAAAAATAGAAAGAGGCATCAGATGGGGATCAAAATATCGGCTCTATTGTGAGACTGTTGATTTGAAGATGCAGCTTGGATCAATGCCCAGATGCTCTTCTTTTGCTTGATCCTGACTTTGATTCCTTTGCCACCTACTTCAGGGAAGAGAAGTCTTGCTCTAGTCACCTGGTAACAGAAACATGAAACAGAACAGACGGATCCTGAAGACAGGATGACCCAGGGAAGAGAAGCCCCAAGTCATAAGGCACAACAAACATCACACCTACACGCTGCCTAAGAGGAACTGCCCCATTGAATGGTGGACTCCTGCCCACATGAAAATCGAGGAAACCGTTTCCCTTCCTGGAAGGGAGAATGTATAAATAAACTTAAAATGGCAAAATATTACTCCAATGTTGTCCCCTCCTGGAAAAGTTTCCTTGTGAAAACAATAAAGGAATAAGTAAGGCTTTCCTTTAAAAATGATCTGGAAAATGGATCTGTCGTTTGTATCTAATACTGAAGCATGAAGTCTCTGAGCGTCCACTGAGGAATATATCAGAGATACCCCAAGGTAGGTAATGAATACCAAGAGGAAGTGAGATAAAAATTTAATATAGGAAAACTAATGATCTATTGCCATTCTAATTGCTCTGCTCTTCTGTGTCATTTTTCTATGATTTGCTTTTGAAAATATTTCGAAGAAAATAATGAGCTACAAATTTAACGTTAACGAAAAGGTGTCGATGCATATTTAAATACTCTCTTGTTGGGAAAACAAAAATTTTAAAGCCCAACTAACATGGTGCATGATGGTAAATTACAAATATGTTCTTGACCCAGCATTAGTAAATTAAAAAATTCCCTAGTCAATTGAAAAAAAGTGTCAATATATTTTCGTAGATAGATACTAAAGTGAAACTATGCGTTCTGCTATACTGGAGTACATTCGTAGTTTTACGTATTCCCTATTGCCACCTATTGGTTTGTTTACTCATGAACAAATTCCAAGCCAACTTCACCACTATTGTTTTATAATGTTTTGTTTTGATCTTTTACAACAAGTTCTCCCAACTTTTACGTCTCCAAGAGCGTTTTGATCATATGTGGCCTTTTACATGTGTTATAGAATAAGATTGCTAGGTTGCATAAGAATGTACATACACATTCATAAACCCAATTGAATTTTTGATTGATATGATAGAAATCCACGCATTTATTTGGAGAAAATCGTGATCATTCAAATACCACATCTTCCATTCTTTGGATAGGGTATATCTTTTCTTTTATGTGGATTCTTCTATGACTCTTTTCTCCAGAACCATGAGTTTGGAAACGTAGGAGGAGAGGAAGGTTTAGTTCGCAGATGCATGCTGACTCCGAAGAGACCTCTATCTTTCCAGTAAATGTGAGGAGGATGCCTTATATGACCCCTCACCTTGATAGCCCTGGGCCTTAGTCTCTACATCTCAGTTAGCTACCAACCAATGGCAAGATACTAGATAATGGCCTTAGGACAACAGCAACTGTGGTTCTCTAATACTATTTTTACTCCTCTGAGTTCATAACTTTCTACTAAAATTATCTTGGCTGTTCCCCCACATTTTTAATCTCTCCAATTCCATTAGGGAAATTAAAGAAAATATATTGGGCATTTATAAATACGGAGCACTCGTTGTAAAAAGACTAGCTCACTATTACAGGAAATAGAAAGTCACATATACATTTCATAAAGGCTTATTTTAGGCATTTATTTCAAAATAATAGGAATTGGAAGGCATGCGACAAAACTTGAGAATTCATAATTTAAAATTAAATCTGTAGGGGCTCCTGGGTGGCTTAGTTGGTTAAGTATCTGACTTTGGCTCAAGTCACGATCTCACGGTTTGTGAATTCAAGCTCTGCGTGGACAACTCAGAGCCTGGAGCCTTCTGTGGATTCTGTGTCTCCTCTCTCTGCCCCTCCCTGGCTTGTGCGCCATGTGTGTCTCTCTCTCAAAAGATGAATAAACATTTAAAAACATTTTTTAATAAATAAAATTAAATCTGTCAATATTTTAACATTAATTATTGTTATTTTATTATATTATATGTCAACACATTAATAATTTAATGCCAAAGCATAAGCTTCAAAGAAGAAGTTAATTTCTCAAACAAGGTTCAAGTTTTATGTTTTGGCTCCTTTGTTTCTCTAAAGATTCTTCAAGGATTACTTTGCAGGAGTAGGAGAGAGACAGAGAAGCCCGACTAAGGGCATCCGAACATCACTTTAACTAGAGTAATTCTGTGCTTTCTCTTCCTATTAAGCTGGGATTTCTCACACAAATTTATCTGAAGGAATAATTGCCACAGATAAGAAGTATTTGAAAACCACTGGTCTCTAAAGACGGAGGAGATTCTCAAATATGCCGATCAAACAGTGCCTGGGCTATTGTATTAAGATCCGAGCACTGTACTTGGTGAGATGTATCCAGTGGGGGAGTTGTTTCACAAGTTCCAAATAAATCTAAACCATGTTCTGTAAGATGCTGTTTATCATTCATTCAACAAGTATTTACTAGGCTTTGACTAAGCCACCGGGCACTACTAACGGAAGAGAGAAGACTGGAGATGTGGTCTCCTGGCTGATGATGCTGACATTCCCGTGGGTGAGGGGAAAAAAATTATATACTTACACAATAATAACCGATATTATTCAAATGGATGCACTAACAAGATGTACCAGAAAAGGAGATGACATTTCTAGACTGTAAATGCAATTTAAATGCATTTGGATGCACTAAAAAACCAGTGGCCAATTCCTACTTGAATTAACAAGTGCGTTAAATGTACTTAGGGAGTGATGCTTCACTTTGCAATTGAATCAGAAGTTAATATCCTGACTGTTGATGGAAGGGATCCTTGATCTCTATATTTTCCCCTTATGTCTATAGTCACACACTTGTAAAATAACTTTTTCTTCTGTTTTTTTTTTTTTGTTGTTGTTGTTGTTTGTTCTGTTTTTACTTCTCTTAGCCTTGGATGTTTATCTTTTTCTCTTTCTATAATGTCCGTAAAATTAAAAAAAAAAATACAGAAGAATTATAGGTGAGAGCGTAGGGGCCAAGGAGCTTATTAAAATAAGCCACATTTTCTTTTTTGCTTTTCAATTTGCAAACCCTAAGGGCACCCTTTGTGAAATCTGACACTTCTGCCTCTTTCAGTTTATTAGATCTTGCCACTGAACAGCAACAAAAGTAGACGACAAGACACTGGAGAAACCCCGAAAGACCTCTCCGCTGCTGTGTCAATGAAATCAGTCTGGAACTGCCAATAGCAGGTCCCGACAAGCTGGCGGTGACATCTGTTACCGTATTGATTGTCAGGCTTTGTTCAAAATCTCCGGCCAGCTGAAAGGCTCTCTTTTCTCCTCACCTACCTACATGTGTCCCCCTAAGGCTACATTCCAGCTGAAGACACAGGAGGCCCAAATTTAAGGTAGCAGTGTTCATCAATGCCAGGACATTACTAGCAAACTTTCCTGCCCCCCACTGGCTGGCCTACCCAGACAGAAATCAGTTTCATGAGGATAGGAGGAACTTCGTTCTGGAAGGAGAAAAATATCGGATAATCATACGGTAAAGGAAGCAGATTGCTCCCTTTGATTTTTTTTTTTTTTTAATTTTTGAGACATCGTTTTTGGTTTTTTGCTTTTCGTTTTTTTTATTTTTTTGATGGATGAGTAGAAATGGATCTTCCCCTTTTTATTTTTCTTAATCTTTTACCTATCATTTTAGTTCAGGGATCAAAAGTGTTTTCGTGAGATTGCACACGCTTTGTGTGTGCAGACAAAATACCTCAAACACTTTGGAATATTAAAAAAAAAAATACTGTGATTGAGAAAGTCATGATTAGGGGAGCCTGGGTGGCTCAGTCGGTTGAGTTATTACACACAGCTAACATGAGGGCTTCCTCTTGTTTGCATGAACATTTGCTAACAAGGTAGATAGGTCTCAGCCCCTTACAAGCTCCCCCTCAGAGAGGGGGAAAAATATTCAAAGTTTCAGCATTATCTTTTCTAATCCAAATCACCATAAACACTCACCATGACATTCATCGTTTAGGCCAATTGTATATAATAATACATTTGTTTCGTGAAAGAAAAGAGACTATGGCACGTCTTGAGGACATTGTGTCTGCTTAAGTGTCTGTTGTGGCTAAGTACTACATGTGATCAAATATGTGAATGCGTGAAAGGAATGCACACAACTCCAAGCCCTTCTTCTTCCATTTGATGGAGGACCAGTAGACGCCAAGGGAGAATGATACTAGACCCAGGGCTAGATCTCAGCTGACTTCATCCAGTGTCTACCACACATTTTATAGCAGAGTGTAAAAACAGCTGTAGAAGAAAGGCAAATTGTAATAGATGCTCAGACAACAATGAGAAAACGCAAAGTACGAAAAGATTACTAAGACAATAACTTTCCAAAAAGCTTCAGTTTCTCTATGAAGGTATTCAAAAAAATTGATGAGGAGTGGAGGTCATGCCAGCATGGATATTGTTTGAGTTTTCTGGGGGTTGAGAGCACCATAAACCAACTTTAATGCCAATTACTGCTGAACCCTGTAGGCAAATTACCTACAGTAATTTACCAGAAGTTACCAATTTCTTTTAGAAGTCGAAGAAACTAAATGTAGATAGAGAAGGTGAATTGATCACATTTTCCTTGATTGTCATGATAATCCAGATGGACAATACATAAATGTTCAGTAGATTTCATTTATTGATTCATTTTGATTGATTGATAGATGGACAGATAGGTAGATAGATAGATAGATAGATAGATAGATGATAGATAGATCTCAATGAGAAAATTAAAAAAAAGTGGGAGGTGGATGTTGGCCAACTTAAAGAATAAGATAAAATAGTCAAGTAGAGTCTTAGAAATGTATGTGGCGTCTGGGTGGCTCAGCCGGTTAAGTGTCCAAACCTCAGCTCAGGTCATGATCTCACAGTTTGTGAGTTCGAGCCCCGTGTTGGGATCTGTGCTGACACCTCCGAGCCTGGATTCTGTGTCTGCCTCTCTCCCTGCCCCTCCACCACTCATGGTCTGTCTCGCTCTCTCAAAAATAAACATTTAAAAAAAAAGTCATGATTAGAAATGGTGATATTGATTCTGTGAATGAATATTTGAATGAGAGGTACGTACCCAAATATAAACTATATTATTTGAACTGTGATATTTTCCCTTAGCATAAGCGGGGAGGGGCAGAGAGAGAGGGAGACATAGAATCCGAAGCAGGCTCCAGGCTCTGAGCTGTCAGCAACAGAGCCTGATGTGGGGCTCTGGAACCACGGAACCCAGGAACCATGCGATCGTGACCTGAGCTAAAAGTCAGACACTTAATCAACTGAGCCACCCAGTGCCCCGTCATCCAAAATTTTATTTCTGTTATTTAAATGCTACCATTTCCAAGTTAAAAATTTTTGACAAAAAATAGTGTAATATATCCTGGGTGTGTTTATGTTTTAAATAGTATATTGTAAATGGTATTTTGACAGTTTTATGATATACGTTCTTAAAATCTTGGAGCACACATTACGCTATTGACCAATTCGTATTTTGAAATTCTATTTATTTATTTTTATTTATTAAAAAATAAGTAGCTCCTAAAGACATGAATATAAAAATATTCTATGATTAAAAAAATTATGTGATGGACTATTTAATCTTATAATATTATCTTATATTCATTATATTATAATAAGCATGATTCTGGTGAAATCTTATATCCTTATATGCATGCATACATATGCCTGAGAAAAATTAATAAGAGGTGTATTTTCCTTTCATTGCTACCAGCATTTTTTATATCTTAAGAATTTTAATTCTTGCTACAGAAATATATATAGCAGAAATATATAAATGTAACAAAAATATATTTGGTTTGTGCAAAAGTATATGGGATGCCATCACTAGATAGATTTAATTGAAATGTAAGTGTCATTTCAGTATTGGGAACTTTTTCACAAAGAGCCCTCACTAATCATTTTTATTTTACTATTTATTTCTTTTTACAAATTTATAATTTATGTTTTCCTTCTGGGGGGAACCGATAATCTCTCCAGCTGAGTGTTACAAAGTTTCAAATATTCTAAGACACAGGCAGTAGACTGGATCAGTCGTGTGAATCCATTTCATTGAACCCAGTGATCAAAAGCAAAGTGATATGAATGGAAGGAAGTGTCATGGAGAAAATCCCTATACATTCCAAGAGAGAAAAACTGAGGCTCAAGGAAGGTATGAAACTCACTGGGGCTGAAACACGGAATCAGACCTCCAGACAACCAGCCCTGGTTGTCATTACACCTTGCAGAATGGTGTCCAGAAGTTTCTGAGAAGTTAATTTGATAGTTGAAATAGCTCCTTCATGGCCTTTTAAGTTGGGATCAATTTGGTGAACTACATTTGTCCAATCCTTTCAGATTTATAGGGTTCTTCTACATACACTTTGCAATTTACTTCATTTCAACTTGGACTTTTGAGCATCTAATATGTCCAAGTCAATTTGTTGGCACTGAGAAATATAGGGGTGCCATTGCAAAACTTCTCTCTTCATGAAGCATATACTCTACGGAGAGAGAAATGTCATACATAGACTGGTAATAACAAAGGGCCACATGCCAAATATAAAAACTATCATTTTCATTCACTCTGCCTAGAAGATTCTAGGCTTCGTGTTTGCTTTTGGTTTTGACTTTGGTAATAGTCCTTGTCACGGTACGCAACAAATGCAGGCTGTTTGATTCACCAGCATAAGTATATGCAGCTACCTGAACTTGTCAGGATACACCCTTTGCCACATCATGACTTCTGGAGGGAAAATGAGTCGGAATTTGGGGTATTGGAAGTGAATGTTAAGTCTGAATTTAAAGATGTGTTTATTAGTTGTGCACAAACAGAAGAAGCAAATCGGTTTAGTTTCAATTTTTGTAGTTATAGTCCTTGTGCTGAAAGAAGAGAACTCCTTTCTCGTGGTTATTTTTGCCAAAATACATCATCTTTTTAAACCATCAAACAGCACAGAAAGCTTCATAATAAAAAGGCGTAATCTCTGTCCCAAACCTGACCGTCAACTCACCCTCCCCAACTGGGAATTCTCACGGTTTCCACGTTTAGTTCTTCCGTGGTTTTTCCTTCTACCCTACATACCATGTTCCTCCAACCCTTTCTTGATTTACAACATCCTATATTACCTGTTGGCTTCCTCCTATAAAAGACAAGTATTTATCTATCTTCTACCACTCTCAATATACCTAATATGAATATATTCCCCATGTAATCTTATAACTCTATGAGCTATCATTATAATTTAAAATAACTTCTTATTTTAATTCTACTAACTGAAGATAAATGACATATGATAAGATGAGCTCCCTCATTCTTCTTTCTCCAACTTTCTTAGTAGCTCCCAAGCCGTGCTGGCAAGAAATTTGCTTTTACATGGTTAGATCTGGTCAACTTGCATTATATTCTGTCATACAGTCTACTCTCTTAGCACATTCCAATTATACATTATCATATTATCAACGATGGTCACTGTGCTATAAACTAGATTCTCAGACCTTGTTCATCTTCCAATTATAATTAGTCCCCTTTTACCAACCCCCTCTATTATCCCAACTCCCCAATCCCTAGCAGCTATTTTTATACTCTCTTTCCAGGCGTACAACTTTGTTTTTCAAGAGCCCACATATAAGTGGTACCATGAAACACTCGTCTTTCTCTTTCTGGCTTATTTTGCTTTAGCATAATGTCTTCCAGACTCACCTGTATTGCAAATTCCAAAATTCCCTTTTCTTTTAAGGCTGCATAATATTTATCTGTGCGTGTATTGTACACGTGTGTGTGTGCGTGTGTGTGTGTGTGTCTCACACGTTCTTGATCCATTCATCCATTGACAACACCAATATTTGAATGACTCACGAGCAAAGACACTTCTTACATATTGTCGTATGCAAAAAAATAAAGAGAAAAAGTGAGACAATCCTTTTCTTAAGGAGTCAGTCTGCAGAATGAAAACCGTCATGCAAATTACTAAAATTCAGTAGAAAGGTATGTGTAAATGCCAAATTTTTAAAAACCACACAACCCGCTGTTTGGAATTGGCCAGAGCAGAGGGAAGGATCAGGAGGAAGCCTGGACGTTAAGTAGACATAGGTAGCTTTGGAGGAAAAATTTACTGTGCGAAGGTCTTTGACCGGAAATTAAGATATTTTACACATGCACACACATGCCTGCAGGCATGCTCATGGATACAGCATACTCTTCTCCACACCATGTAGTGGAATCATAATCTTGTTGATTAATATTGAGTTTATACTTTTATGACTATGTAAATAATATTCCCAACTAAGTCATGAAATGAACTGTAATTAAATTTCCTTCTTGCAAAAAAGAAAGAAGAAAGAAGAAAGAAGAAAGAAAGAAAGAAAGAAAGAAAGAGAGAGAGAAAGTGAGAAAGGAAGGAAGGAAGAAACTAAGGTGTTTTAGATCCTTTATAAAATAAAAGCATCACAGGGGGGCCTAGGTGACTCAGTCGGTTAAGCGTCCAATTCTTTTTTTTCCTTTAATTTATTTTTTAATTCACATCCAAGTTAGTTAGAGTAGAATCTAGTGATTCATCCCCTACATATAACACCCAGTGCTCATCTCAACGAGTGTCCTCCTCAATGCCCCTTGCCCATTTGGCCCATCCCCATACCCACAAGCCCTCCAGCAACCCTCGGTTTGGTTTTTATATTTAAGAGTCTCTTGTGTTTTGTCCCCCTCCCTGTTTTTATGTTATTTTTGCTTCCCTTCCCTTCCCTTATCTATTCCCTTCCCTATATCTATTTTGTATATTAAATTCCACATATGGGTGAAGTCATATGGTATTTGTCTTTCTCTGACTAACTTGGCTTAGCTTTATACACTCTAGTGACATCCATGTTGTTGCAAATGGCAAGTTTCATTCTTTTTGATTGCTGGGTCATATTCCATTGTACATATATACCACATCTTCTTTATCCATTAATCAGTCAATGGACATTTGGGTTATATCCATAGTTTGGCTATTTTCGATAAAAGCATCCAACTCTTGATTTCTGCTCAGGTCATGATCTCACAGTTCATGAGTTCGAGCCCTGCGTCAGGCTCTCACCTGGCAGCATGGAGTCTGTTTGGGATCTTGTCTCCCTCTCTCTCTGCCCCTCCCGTTTTTGCTCTCTAGCTCTCTCTCTCAAAAGCAAATAAATAAAAATAATAAAACTTTTAAAAAATAAATAAAATTAATAAAATTAAAATAAAATAAAATAAAATAAAATAAATAAAGGGTCATAAAGTTTTGGACTGGTAAAATTTAAACTGCATAATTGTTTAACCAAAAACTAGAGTGGTTTACGTTTTGTTTTGTTCTGTTTTGTTTTGTTTTGTTTCAGTTCTTATAAGGTGGTAAGTTCCATTAGAGTAATTTGTAAGGAAACTCATTAATTTTGTGAAGACACAAGTTAAAGAATTCATTATACTCTTCTCAGGTTCTGAAATTCACTGAATTCTAGGAGGACTGTAAGGCAAAGAATTGTCGTTACACTCAACTAATTCTAATTAAAAAGTTTTTTCTCCGTAGGTTAAGCTACATGAAATTGTCATTACCCAAACATTTTTAGACCCACCAAATCCAATCTCATATGGTTCAACTTAATGAAATAAGATTTCATTTATAAATTATAGTTCTGCTTTCCAAATGCTGCATTTAGAAATATATTGTAATCTATGCAGAGTTCACCTTGTAAATCATCCCAGTCAATGACAGGGCAATTATAACCTAAAAGCCAAGTCTTAGGATTCTAATATTCCAAGGTGAAAGTCAACTGGAAAATAATACGCTATGCATTTATCGCAGGACAGCAGTGACTTAGGTATTTTCTGTATTCGAAAGGATAGAATATGGGTAACATGGAGGAAAAAGTGAGAAAATTGTATTTTGCATAACTCATGGGCCGGCCCAAAATTTTCACACAAGTAGCTCTCACTCCTTACCATGTCTTCTTATGTTTTTAGGTAGCCTGTGCAGTGACTGGTCCCATCGCAATAAAAACATCAGATACGGGATTCCAAGTGCATCAGTGATGTGCTGTTATAAGAGCGGTCTCTTTCCTGGGTGCACATTAGACTTGCAGGGCTGTGCAGCTGGCAAAGAATGAGATGCTATGAAGCAGCTATTTAAATGTGAATTGCTTTTCAAGCTGCCAGAGGTAATAGCGGACTTAAAAGAAATTTTCTCCATTTCAGAAAATTAACAACCTCTAGGGAGAAATATTCTCAAAGAGTCACTTAAGACATAAGGGCACTTTCTTTCTGTCCCTTAAAATTACCACAGCTTCCAAAAATACCACCCCGGGGATGTATCCTTGGGCCTTTACATTCCTGTAAACTTTATTAAACATGCTGGTGGCGAGATCTCTCCAATCTTTAAACTGTGAAACACAGAAAAGTGAATTGTTTGTTCTTCTTTCGCACACCTAAACCCAGGTTCGGAAATTTTAATAGATGCAATAACTCTGGAAATTGCACACAATTTTAGTCTCTACCTTTCACAGGCTACAGAATGGATCATTATTGTTAAAAAGGGTGAAATTCAATTATACATTTTCCAACCTGAATTGTGACTTAAAAATAATACAATACTGTTTGAATGCCTATGATTAACTTATCACAGGAAAGGAAAATGTAAGAGAAGGCACCCTGAATAGCAGTTCATTTATATTAATTCTTAAATTACACAGACTTGGTGTGTTACCATTAGATCTTAACCATCTTTATTTGGAAACTAGTTCTTTAGGAGTAGAGAGTTACTCTGATCAAAAATCGCTGTTCTTATTTAAAAGGAGCAAACCAGTATAATGAACTTAGGTCTTATTTGAATCAATTTGCATGTTACAATTGGAAAGCTGGGTGTCGGGTGGCTCAAGTTGGTGGAACCCCTGACTCTTGATTTCCGCTCTGGTCAGGATCTCACGATTCATGAGCTCAAGTCCTTGCCTCAGGCTCTGCACTGACAGAGAGGAGCCTGCTTGGGATTCTCTTTCCCTCCCTCGGTCTCTGCCCCTTCCCCATTCACACTATCTCTGCCTCTCTCTAAAAATAAATAAATAAACTCAGGGGCGCCTGGGTGGCGCAGTCGGTTAAGCGTCCAACTTCAGCCAGGTCACGATCTCGCGGTCCGGGAGTTCGAGCCCCGCGTCGGGCTCTGGGCTGATGGCTCAGAGCCTGGAGCCTGTTTCTGATTCTGTGTCTCCCTCTCTCTCTGCCCCTCCCCCGTTCATGCTCTGTCTCTCTCTGTCCCAAAAATAAATAAATGTTGAAAAATAAATAAATAAATAAACTCAACAAAATAAAACGAGAAAGTGATTCTTTTTTAAGTTGTAAAATACACTTGAGCTGCCATCTTGGAAGGCTGCCCAATATATGTACCCTTTCTTCTGTTTGAAGAAAACCCTTCCTTTTATTAGTCGGAGTGAGGGACCGAAAATGCCTCTCCTTTGAGTGCTGAAAAGTCTAGATCTCTGGTTTCCTAGCCTTCTCTGCTTGATCCGTTGGCATGGGACTTAGGCGTCTTTTTGTTTTAATTTTTTTTAATGCTTATTTATTTTGAAAGAGAGTGAGAGGGAAAGAGAAAGAGAGAGAAAGAGAGAGAGACTAAGCACAAGTGGAGGGGGGGGGGGCAGAGAGAGAGGGAGACATCGAATCTGAAGCAGCATCCAGGCTCTGAGCTGTCAGCACAGAGCCTGACCTAGGGCTCAAACTCACAAACCGTGAGCTCATGACCTGCGCTGAAGTCAGACGCTTAACCCATTGAGCCGCCCAGGCGCCCCAACTTAGGCTTCTTTGCATGGACACAACTTGCCTGACTTTGTGTAACGAGCTCGTGGCCTCCGTGGAGGGGGCTGCCGTGGTGACAAATCCATTCTCCCCCTGTCATTCCCCCCTGAGACACCAGGCTCCTGGAGCAGAGAAGCAGGTTAGCAGGTGCCTACAGGTTCAGGGAAACTGAGTTCTCAGCGGGGAGGGGGCGGTGTGGACACTACAGCCTTTAGTGGAAGGGGCTGCTTGTAGCGGACCGTTCTGTGTGCGCCTTTGGGGGCCTGGGGCTGCGAGGGTTGTACTTTGTGACTCCTCCCACCTCCCCACTGCTTCAGGAGGTACCCAGTCTCCTTGTATCGCGTTTCTTTTCTCCCTTAGTTGGCCAGAGAAAGCTTCTGCCCCTTGCAGCTAAGAAATGCGACAGATGCATCACGGTGTCCTTGAACATTCTTCACGCATTCCAAGCCTTCTGTGTTTCCTAGCGCAATTGACATAGTACCCAGTTTACGCAGCAACTTTAAGTAGCAACCACACTCTGTTTCCCAGCAGAGGCTTGACTTTTTCTTTTCTTTCTTTCTTTCTTTCTTTCTTTCTTTCTTTCTTCCTTTCTTTCTTTTTTTGGTTCATTTGTCTGTTGGTGGGCGTGTTTTTAAATCCAGATCCATAAAAAAAAGAAAAAGTTTCATATCCATTACAATTATTCGAACCGTTTCTCCGGTTCAAGTTGGGATGGTGGTTTTGGAGATCTGGCTCCCTCTCCATCCACGACGGCATTTCTCAGGAAAACGACGCTGAAGCCTTAGAAGCAGGACGGGTCTTTAGAGACCACCGGGCTCCGGGAGCCAGGGTGACTCAGTCAGTTAAGCTTCTGACTCTTGATCTTGGCTGAAGTCGTGATCCCAGCATCGCGGGAGGGACGGAACCCCGCCTGGGGCTCAGCACTGAGGCACTGAGCTTGCTTGGGATTCTCTCCCCTCTCTGCCCTTCCCCGACCCCCCCCCCAAATAAAATAAATAAACATTAAAAAAGAAAAAGAAACCACTGGCTTACCAGGGTTTCTCAAACTATTGACATTTAGGGATGGACAATTTGTGTTTGTGTAAGGCTTTCCTGAGCATTAGAGGAAGTTTAACAGCATCCTTACCCTCTAATCCACTGGATGCCAATAACAAACCATCTCCTGTCAGCGTGAGAACTTTGGTTCGGGGTCAGATCAGAGAGGGTACTAGAGTTTTATATATGCGAAAGGAGGGTGATAGCCCTGACCTCGTCTCTGAGGCTCCCTTTGGCTGCAAACACCTTGCTTTACTTTGAACTTTTCCTCCCTGATCGAAGTGTCAGGTGAGGAATTGAAGGGGCTAAGACACATCCTCAAGCCTCCTCTCGGGACCGTTTTTGTGTCAGACGATGAAAAATTTTGAGGGCCAGGCTAAGCAATTTTAGCATCAAAGAGTGATTAAATATTTTCATGCAGGAGGCGACATAAGCAGGGTTTTAGAAATTTTAATCTGGTTTAGTGTGCAGGGGTTAAAAGGAAGAAAGGATATACCCTGAATTTCCATATAGGAGGTTACTGCAATAATCCAAATGCGAGATGAAAAGAGCCTGACTTAGGAGCCTGTCAATGGACGTTGCAGAAAGGAATCCACAACGATTTGGAAAAGAGTAAAAACTCTTAAGACCGCCATGGTGTTTTGAAAGCAAATGCCACAAAAACAGCCGTAGCCTTAAGGGAAATAAGGCAATAAAGAATAGGAGTCCATATTAGAGGAAAAAATCGAGTTAAATGACAGATCTACAAAGTTTTGGATCACAGGTAGTAGAATGTCCATAAAACTATGTAGGGCTGATGCCTAGAAGAGAGGATTAAGTTGGAGAAATAAATTTGAGAACACATTTTTCAAGTTGTAATCGACGATTTGATTTAACGCTTTAAAGTTTCCATACACTTAACCATACTGAGTCTTTAACATACTGAACTGTGAGAACAATATTCAAAGCAGCATTGTCTATTACAACTGGCCGTGGAGAAAGAAAAGTAACATACGTCAGTAAAATTAGGCTGCTCTACAATGTTCTAAATGTCAAGAGGAGTTATAACTCAACCCCGTGGGAATCAAAATAATTTTTTTCCCACGTTCTAAAAATTAAAAATTAACCACAAGTATTATCTTTAATATTCTACTCTCTTGAACAACTGTTGCAACCTCTAAAGATCTTCAAAGTCATGAACTCTGCCTCGTTCCCCTGAATGAATACCTGACTTTCTTGACAAACATGTAATTGAATTTTTTTAAAAAAATACACATTTGGTCTCACTTATTGTGACTCTACTTGTTTGCAAATTCGTCCTTGAACATCTATTCAAATGTAACGGCCTTTATTTATTTATTTTTTTAACATTTATTTATTTTTGAGACAGAGAGAGACAGAGCATGAATGGGGGAGGGGCAGAGAGAGAGGGAGACACAGAATCGGAAGCAGGCTCCAGGCTCTGAGCCACCAGCCCAGAGCCTGACGCGGGGCTCGAACTCACGGACCGCGAGATCGTGACCTGAGCTGAAGTCGGACGCTCAACCGACTGAGCCACCCAGGCGCCCCAAGTAACGGCCTTTAGAAGTTTGTTCACATGCGCATACAGGGACCTGTTCCCCTAGAAGATGCCAAGGGTACATTTAGCAAAGGACATTGGGAAACTTGGCTTGTTCTTTGTGGATGAGGGAAACTGTAAAATTGATCTGTCAAGTACTGAAGGGTGAAGGTCTCTGGTTTAGATTTTCTCCACCACTTCCCGCGCATAGTTTTTCAGTAAATGGCAAAAAGTGTATTTCAAGCGATTAAATCTATTTTTCTCACACAAACAAATGTCAGAAGGATTCTGTTTTTATTCTCCATTAATTGTTCCAATGATGAACTTTGGCCTTTTTAATTTTTCCACATTTTGCAATTGATTTTTTTTTATATTTATTTATTTTTGAGAGACAGAGAGAGACAGAGCATGAGCAGGGGACGGGCAGAGAGAGAGGGAGACACAGAATCCGAAGCAGGCTCTAGGCTCTGAGCTGTCAGCACAGAGCCCGATGCAGGGCTCAAACTCATGGACCACAAGATCATGACCTGGGCTGAAGCCAGACGCTCAAACGACTGAGCCACCCAGGCGCCCTTAAGCTACTTAAAATTCTGTTTATTCTAGCTGATTGTTCCTCTATACAGATGAAGATCTAGGTTGACTAATATTTCCCCTGTGTTAATTTATTTCCCTGTAATACTTCTCCCCTCAAAGAGAGGGTGGACTAACGCTTTGTGTAGAGAATGGGTGGGTCAGTGGACAAGCTTTATGCTGTTGTGCATAGCAAGGATCAAACCAATAAGGTATCATGTCCAGAAATGTCAAACCACTGAAGGCCTGAGACTGGAGTGAGCCACTTTATTATGACTCCTGTTTTTCCTACAGAGTTGGTTCCATTTCTTTCCTACAGAGTTGGTTCTCAGGATAAAATGGCAGGATGAAGACTGATGATAGACAATTACTCGTTGCACCTGCGAGAGGTGGCAAGGGACCTGTTGTCACTCATGTTCCCTAGAACATCCTTTAATTAAGCATCTTGATTACTCGCTAAATCTCCAATCTGCTCACAATCTTTCCCACTCTGATGCTGGAATTGTTTTATAGTAATGCCAACAAAAACATTTCCTATGTCTAAGGTAGCCTTCTCTGAATATTCTAGACTGTGGGTGCCTTGTCTTCTGTCAGATTTGTCATTATTATCCCAATTGTTTTTTATCTTCTAGAAATGTATGACATATTTGATCATCCGATGGCCCCTTTCCTGCTCTATGTTGCAAAAGTTCTTGTCAATCTTTTTTTTTTTTACTGTCCTTTTCACACTTTTTGACAAAAGAGAGAAAATAAATATTATGCTCAGTTTGGCATCTTGAATAGAAAGTTGCAAAAGTTTTCTAATTATGGCAAAAGATGAACTTCCAAAGGGTAAGTGGTATTTTGAAAAAACAAAACAAAACAAAACCCCCACAAGACTCTTGGTGTGCATCAGAGAGGAGAACAGGTTATATTACAGAAATGACACCCTGAATTTAGAGAACCCAGACCTTTCGTAATGGACTAGAAGCATGGCTCGGCCGTTTCCACAGCAGGACATACATCTGTCCTCTATTGCACAGTAAACTATCCTGCTCTTTGCTCCAGGGACAGACCCCATATTTATCTTCCAAGGCTGTTTATCAAGCCAACATCTTAGAAGAGATGGTCTAGAACAAAGACACTCATGACTCTGCTTTCAAAACATGCAGAAACATAAAGGACAATTATTTTCTGGCAGTGTTTTGACCTTGACACTAATATAGTTTTCTGAGATAGGTTGCAATAGGTTGGCTGTAAGTATCCCCAGGGACCCTCTCTCTTGGTAAGAAGGCCTGGCGTTAGAACCAACACAAGCTTAGCAATATTGGGCCCTCGGTCTTAGGCCAAGGCTGTCTTAGGTGTTATAGCTTACTACCTCAAAAAAGACATAAGGTCAGCCTCAAATATAAATACCCCGATAAAAGAAGGGCAAACCAAGGCCAGAAGCCCTAAGAAGCTTTATTTATATCCTTACTGTTAATCCATCATCTGGAGCTTTGACTGAGCCAAGGAACAAGTTCCTTCATGGAGTCCAAGGGAAGTGTGCAAAGAACAAAGAATTCCTCTAGAAAGCAGTGGATATTTTGAGGGGGGGGGGGGATTGTCCTTAAAGGATACATCAATTTTGGCTTTATATCATAATTTTCTAGACTGATGACTTTTATATTCGGATTTCTTAACTTCTGAAAAATAAAGATTCTGCCTTATTCATCGATCAGAGTTGTGTTCTAATAATTTGTTTGGAAAAAAAATTTGTTACAATCAATTCGAGTTTTAGAATAACAATTAGAGTCTGATTAACAATTTTTGTTTGTCAAAAGGAAGCCCTCCAATCCAGTTCGTAATATTTTCCCTGTCTTTACTTAATGAGAGCCATGTGTCTTTTATCCTGCGTTGGCTTTGCTCTAGAAAAGTCTGTCTCCACCTGCACTGCAAATCAGCACAACATGGAGGCTTTTAAAAAATATCAATGAGGGGCGCCTGGGTGGCGCAGTCAGTTAAGCGTCCGACTTCAGCCAGGTCACGATCTCGCGGTCCAGGAGTTCGAGTCCCGCATCAGGCTCTGGGCTGATGGCTCAGAGCTTGGAGCCTGCTTCCGATTCTGTGTCTCCCTCTCTCTCTGCCCCTCCCCCATTCATGCTCTGTCTCTCCCTGTCCCAAAAATAAATAAACGTTGGAAAAAAAAATATCAATGAATGCTACAACCTAAAGCCAAAAGAGGCAGACCTCCGAGGATATATTTTTAAGCCTTTTCACACTTGATTCTGATGCAGAGTGAGGGCTGAGAACTAGGGTCTGGAGTGTTGCTAGGTACTCTCTTCAAGAGACAGGAAATGTACCACCTTCTTAATTTTCTCTCTGCATTGCAGAAAAAATGTCTTTGAGATGGTCTGCTCAGCCGAGACAATATACACTACCTACTCGAACAACCCTTACTCAAGACTCTTCATTTTTATACTACAAGCTGAATTTTTATTTTACACACACACACCAATCCTCACATTTAAAAAATTACATATTCTAGGACAGAAACTTTAGAGCCAGCTAACCTTCTATTAAAAAAAAAAACACCTTGATGTTTCCTCAAAGATGAAGATATGCACGCGTCATATGTTTTTGAATGGTCAGAACTAGGCATCCAATAAATAAATATTGACCAAGGAAAGAAATAAATGTACTCATAAATGAAAAACAGAACGATATGCACATCGATAAGTCCAAAACTATGCATAAGGGGCATGAAGTACAAGATGGGGCCCTAGGTCGTGGAAATGGCTTAATGGAAGAACTTCATTAACAAAACATTTATTAGATTTAACCCTAGGAAATCAATAATACCTGACTATATTGAACCACAAAATGGCAGTTTCATGTTACAAGCTAACAATTTCTTATTGATTATTTCCTACTGCCCATCATTTTCACTTATTTGGTTTACGGACAGTTATTACCTGTTGTATGTGTCAAAGTCCCATGAAGATCCTGTTCAGGAAAAGAGCTTGAAACACAGAGGTGAAATTGTTTGTTCTAAATTTTGAAACACTTCCATATGTATAATGTTAAAGTAATACATGTTTGCTAGAAGAATATAAGATTGTGCCCCTCAGGGCTAAAGCTCTGCTTAGTTTTAATATATGCTATTGAGATAGCCGTAGGATATTTTAGCATCTCATATTTGTATGGCTAAATGAACTTCCCAAACTCAGTAGCTACAGGTATCCAATTGCACCTCTGGGTAATTAGAAAAAAAGAGTTCCCTTTCCTTTGGACCAGATAGCTTTTACAAGGGCAAATGGCTTGATGGGTAAATCCCAAGATGAATTGCAGCCCCATGTGTCTTCTTGTCCAAGTGCACATAGGCAGTGATCAACCTGCACAACCGTACATGGAGAACCTGAACACTGTACGAGGTTTTGTTCTAAACCAGAGGTGATTTCCTTTTCCTGGTTGTTATAACGTCAGTGCCTTATTGTTAACAATGAGACAGATATCACACAGCAAGAATATATCTAAAAACCAGCCCAAAGTTACTCAGCTGGTCAATTATTGATTACATAAAATTATACTAAATACATTCAGACAGTACCACAGTAGATTTAGCTGGTAAAATTGTGTTTTCTTTTGTATTGTTGTCATATGGCCAAACGTGTCTGGAACTCCCACTTTTCGATAGGTGTGATGTGCTTAGGCAGGCAGAGCTTAACCTCAAACTTGGAGTCTGCTTCAAACAAGACTCCCTTTATAACCTCTCTAAGTGCAGAATTAATTGGCTGTAATGAGATCCAATTATTACCTCATTTGAGGCCAATTACATTGGCAGGTCCCTACATTCAATTTAGCAGAAATATTGAACAAAAATCTGGCAACTGGTTTTGACCAGAGAGGACTCACAGGAGTTCTGTGAGAAATCCGTGACATGAGTCTTTTTGAGAGAGGGACACTAAGATTTTGGTGCCATGCGCTTGAAAGCAATAGTAAGAGGAGACAATTTGTTATTCCCAAGTTTTCATCAAGAGAGAAAAAATAACTAAGTAAACACACAGTTCGTAGTAAATAAATAGTTCAATAGCAAATAAATAATCGCACAATGAATACGCAGGAGTTTCAGGCATAAAGCCATGGTGGCTAGGAACCAGATAAACCATCACAAACAAGGATTCACATCCATAACCTTGAATGTTGAAATGGGCACTGTAATTGTGGAAGCAAGTCCTAAAGTTTCTTGAAAATTAATTCTCTCATTTTCGTGAAAAGCTATATATCATTCCGAAACTATAAACACTTGCCTTCTGATGTCAGTGTTAATTTGTTTTCTTAATGATACTTCACAGTCCAATTTCTCATCCAAACAAGTGATCTCTACTAATAGTTTTAAAAAAATTATATCATTTAAAGAAATACTAAATATCCAGAGGGAAAGCCGCAATTCCAGAAAAAACTTCTGTAATTTTAATTATTGTATTTTATGAGTATAATATTGTTATACACAATTAGACCAGATAAACTGGTTTCCCGGGGGGACTCCTGTAATCAGTAGTTTAAGACCTGATAAAATACACCTACTCTTTTGCAAGGAAAAAGCGATGTAGTCCTGCGTTCATCTTAAAGGTGTTCTATGTTTAAATTATTTCTTTATTACAAATGACAGCATTATAGGATTCTAAGTGCTAAATAGCTTTGCAATCAAAAGATATGTAGGGTGAAAACTGATTTCAAATACCTTTGAGTAGGAATATCTGATTGTTAAGTACCAGGCTTTATAGAAGGCTTTCTGTATGCTTAGTGAAGTTCTGATACAAAAGTAACCTCATAAGTAGTTGAGCTGGCTTTGTTATTTTCCCAGAACCATCTATGAAGGGACTACCAGTCTAGAAAGTCTCAGAAAGCTAGGTAGCAGACAGTGGGTCTAATGTATACTATTTGAAAGTGATCACGCCTAAGAAGGGATTTTAAATTTTCACTAAAGCAAAATAGTTTATTTAAATGTGTATATTTCTATATCAGATCAGTAAGGCAAGGAGAAAGCCTAAAATACCTACAACATTTTACAAGCTAAAAACAAAACAGATATTTGTAAAACTGCATTAGAGATAGACAGAATCTGATCTCCATAGCAGCCTATGTATTGTGTGACCAATATTGGTATATTATTTTTTCAAAAGAGGAAAACATTTGGCTGTCATGTTAATTACTCATGAAACTTTTGACCTATTTTTTTTTAATTTTTTTTAACGTTTATTTATTTTTGAGACAGAGAGAGACAGAGCATGAAGGGGGGAGGGGCAGAGAGAGAAGGAGACACAGAATCGGAAGCAGGCTCCAGGCTCTGAGCCATCAGCCCAGAGCCTGAGCGGGACTCGAACTCACGGACTGCAAGATCGTGACCTGAGGTGAAGTCGGACGCCTAACCGACTGCGCCACCCAGGAGCCCCATTGAGACCTATTTTTTAATTTTGCTTATAATATATATTTGTGTCCAGTTTTGAGGTTGAATATTTCTAAAATGGGCATAATTTTTCTAGTCTCTAAGAGAAAAGACTAGCTTTTACATTGTTTTACAATTACTTTTCATATAATGATTTATTTATGTACATGTTATTGGGGTTTATATACTAAAATACACTTTAAATAAAGATTAACTCTTTTAATGCATGAGTTACAAAAAATGATTGAATACAGAAGCAAAATGTTATTAGACCAATAAAACATGGTGACTTTTTTTTTCAATGCTCCTGGCAAAGACACTTTTAAGAGTCAGTCATATCAAACCATCTTGAAAAGAATATTTCAAGTTTGTTCATAGCATTCTAATTCATAGAAAAATATATAATACTTCAAAACCATTT
Organism: Prionailurus bengalensis; assembly: GCF_016509475.1. Classification (NCBI taxonomy): domain Eukaryota; kingdom Metazoa; phylum Chordata; class Mammalia; order Carnivora; family Felidae; genus Prionailurus; species Prionailurus bengalensis. The sequence goes on from NC_057343.1 coordinate 226,250,399, forward strand.
TATAGAATTTTGATGTCATGGTTTATATAACTAATATCAAAACCCAGCGGGATACCTGGGTGGCTCAGTTGGTTGACCCACTCTTGATCTCAGCTCAGGTCTTGATTTTAGTCCTGTATTGGACTCCACACTGGACATGAAGCCTACTTAAAAAAAAATCGAACCCCTAAATGTAGACTTAAACCTTACGAATGAGTAGAAATGAAAAAAAAATCATAAATAAAATATAATCTGAGTCCGTTAAAAGATAAATACTCCATAATAAAAAAGATACATTCCAGAAATGTAAAAATGGAAAGATATTAAAACCCAATCATATAATTCATCACATCTCTAAATTTAAAAATTGTAGGGGCGCCTGGGTGGCTCAGTCGGTTAAGCGTCCGACTTCAGCCAGGTCACGATCTCGCGGTCCGTGAGTTCAAGCCCCGCGTCAGGCTCTGGGCTGAGAGCTCGGAGCCTGGAGCCTGTTTCCGAGTCTGTGTCTCCCTCTCTCTCTGCCCCTCCCCCGTTCATGCTCTGTCTCTCTCTGTCCCAAAAATAAATAAAAACGTTGAAAAAAAAAATTTAAAAAAAAATAATAATAAATTTAAAAATTGTAAATAGTATTTAAATATATAATAAAAGACATCTGGAATTTGAAAATACCTTTCTAATGAAAATTCTTACAATGTGATACATGGAAAGATGCTTCATTTGTATTATGAAGGGTATTTGTCTCCAAGCAATAGGTGAGGATATTCATAAAGATGAAACCCTAATACATTACGAGCATTTTTAGCAATGCAACCTCTGAAAAATGGAAGAGAAAGAAAGAAAGAAAGAAAGAAGAAAGAGGAAAGGAAAGGAAAGGAAAGGAAAGGAAAGGAAAGGAAAAATAGAAAGAAGAGAGAGTAAGAGAAAGGGAGAAAGAGGGAGGGAGGGAGGGAGGGAGGAAGGAAGGAAGGAAGGGAGGGAGGAAGGAAGGGAAGGAGGGAGGGGAAGGGAAGAAATAAAATGAGAAGGAAAGAGAGGGAAGGGAAGGGAAGGGAAGGGAAGGGAAGGGAAGGGAAGGGAAGAGAAGGGAAGGGAAGGGAGGGGAGGGGAAGGGAAGGGAAGAAAACTTACCAGAAATCCCACTATGCACACGTGAAATAGGCAGTGATTTTAGGGTAGGACAAGGACCACATGGAGAGTCACTACTGTCACTTCTCACCAACCCATCCCTACCTACAAGACAGCCCTGAGTTGCCAAAAGGTAATTCCATTCACCATTCATGGATGATTCAGAGATGTGGGACCAAGCCCTAAGATAGATCATGGCAAAGAAGGCGATTTGGAAAGACGACCGTCACTCCCTTGTCACACTGCCATTTATATCAAGGCTACCTGAAGTTAGTTTTTTGAGAGCATCTGAGTAAAGTGTCCAGAAACTAAACACAAAGCCCCAGAAAGAAACAACTTTTTAATTCTTCTTCTAGATAGCCCCATCTGCGCTGTGTGCCCTGAAGCCTCGCAGTCATGTTACCCGTTTGAAGATGAAATCTACCCACAAAACTCAGAGCTGTAGCATTAAGACGGCCGTGAAGTCAGGCTCCTCCTGGTGGTTCGGTTTGTTCGGCCATGGAGCCAGTTTGCACTGCATTTTCTATTCCTTATAACCCACAGCAGGAGTTGGCAGAGTTCAGAAAAGGGCCTGATGATAAAGACTTTGGGCTCTCTGGACCATATGATTTCTGTTACTCAACTCTGCCATTTTATCACAAGAGCAGCCCTAGGCGATACATAAACAAAAAGGCACGGCTATGCTCCAGTACATCTTTATAAGCACAAAAGTAGGTCATAAAGTTACTCTCCCACGTTTTCTTCCATAACTTTCGTACTTTAAAGATTTACATCACGGCCTTAGATCCATTTATAGCTAATTTAGATATGTGAGGCAAGTTACGGGTCTGGCCCAGCCGCGTTTGTGCGTGGAAAAGACTATCCCGAATTGCCCCTGTGCTGTTGTCAAATTCCATTGACTAATTCTGGATTCTTTTCTTTTCCATGGATTTATTTGCCTATCGATATCACACTACCCCCCCCCATTTTTTTTTAAAGAATTTTTTTCATGACTCCCCCTGGCTTTTTTGTTTTTTTTAAGTTTTGTAAAAATTCCAGTTAGTTAACTTTCAGTGTAAATTAGTTTCAGGTGTGCAATACAGGGATTCAACACTTCCAGACGGCACTCAGGGCTGATTTCCAGTACCTTCTAATGCCCGTCACCTATTTCACCCATCCCCTCACCCACCTTCCCTCTGGTAACCATCAGCTCTCCATGGTTAAGAGTCTGTCTGTTTCTTGGTTTGCCTCCCTCTCTCTTCTTTTTTTCCCTTTGCTCTTTGTTTTGTTTCTTAAGTTCCACATATGAGTGAAATCCTGTGCTATTTGCCTTTCTCTGAGTGACTTATTTTGCTTAGCATAATGCAGTGTGTGTCTCCCACTTTTGCTTTCTTTTTTGATAGTGTTTATTCATTCCTATCAACTTTAAGATCAGCTAATCAATTTCTAAAATAAGACCGTGAAGGGGCGCCTGGGTGGCTCAGTCGGTTAAATGTCCAACTCTTGATTCCGGGTCAGGTCATGATCTTATGGTTCAGTTCGTAAGATAGAGCCTTGCGTTTGGCTCAGCGCTGACAGCACGGAGCCTGCTTCGGATTCTTTCTCTCTTGCCCCTCTCCCTTTTTCCCCAGGTCTCTCTCTCTGTCTGTCTCAAAAAAGAATATATATATATATATATGTTTGTTTATTGTTTTGAGACAGAGAGTGACAGAGCGTGAGCAGGGGAGGGGCAGAGAAAGAGGGAGACACAGAATCCGAAGCAGGCTCCTGGCTCTGAGCTGTCAGCACAGAGCCCGATGCGAGGCTCGAACTCACGGACCGTGAGATCATGACCTGAGCCGAAGTCAGTTGCTTAACTGACTGAGCCACTCGGGTGCCCCAAGAATAAATAAATATTTCAAAAGAAAAGAAAGAAAGAAAGAAAGAAAGAAAGAAAGAAAGAAAGAAAGAAAGAGAAAAGCTGAGAGGATTTGATTGAGATTGTGTTGAATTTAGAGGTCATTTTGGGAAGACTTGACATATTACTATTGAATCTCCTGATTCAGGAACATTCTATATCTGACCATTTACTCGGGTCAGCTTTGATTTCTCTCGGCAGTGTTTTGTACTTTTCGGTGTACGAGTCTGACGCAGCTTTTACTAGGCGTATCCTTATCTACATAATATTTTGATGCTATTATAAATAGTACTTTTAATTTAAATTTCTTGTGTAGAAGTTAGAATGTAATTGGATGGCTGAATCTTAATATCAGTCAGGGTATAACTCAAACTTTTGAAAAATTAAAGCAACCGCACTTGTCTTATAAATCCAGTCTTCATCAGTCTGCATGTTTATGTCTATGTATTTGTTGCAGATGTGCATCTTTTGCTTTTTACCTCCTGGTGGTATTTTTTTACGAATTAATTTGTAAAGAGCTCTATTCATTTTTTTAACGTTTATTTATTTTTGAGATAGAGACACAGACAGAACACAAGCAGGGGAGGGGCAGAGAGCGATGGAGACGCAGAATCCGAAGCAGGCTCCAGGCTCCGACATGTCAGCACAGAGCCCGACTCAGGTCTCGAACTCACCAGCTGTGAGATCATGACTTGAGCTGAAGTCCAATGCCCAACCGACTGAGCCACCCAGGCGTCCCTGTAAAGAGCTCTATTAAATTGGCTTAAAGATAAACAAACATTAAATAAATAAATACACAAACATACATATTTTATATATGTAAAATATACACATACATATATGTAAACTATGCATATACATATATATAAAATATACATATTTTATATGTGTGTATATGTGATTTCCTGTTCCTGGTATCCACACACACATATACCTATACATATACATATACATATACATATACATATACATATACAGGGGAGCCTGGGTGGCTCAGTTGGTTAAGCATCCAACTTGGGCTCAGGTCCTGATGTCACAGTTCATGGATTTGAGCCCCATGTCGGGATTTGTGCTGACATCTCAGAGCCTGGGGCCTGCTTCGGATTCTGTCTCCCTCTCTCTCTGCTCCTCCCCCACTTGCGCTCTATCTCTGTCAAAAATAAATAAACACACACACACACACACACACACACACATATATACTATCAGAAATACAGAACCTAACCCAAATGTTTTTCAAATTCGTGTGATGTAGGATGATATTCAGTAAATAAAGGTGTAGGGGACAAAAATTAATTTCCCCTTCAGCCTTGTAAGTTCTTCCCAGAGACAGCCCCCTGCACCCCCCCATAACAAACAACAGATCAACAGGGGAAAAAACGAACAGGAGTTTAATAACATATATACCTCCAATCTACATGAGAGATGTCCAGAAACATTGAGTAACTGCCCCCAAAGGCCCAAAATGTTAAATGAAATCTCCGGCTAAACACAAAAGAGATTTGGGGGGAAGGAAGCAGTTATGACAGGGTAAGAGTGAGGTTGTATGCAGATTTAAGCCCTTGCCTTCTCCGATGATAAGAGTTTCTAGAAACCGAGTCGTCTTCTCTTCCTGGTACAGAGAGGGAAACAATCTTACAAATGGCCATTTCCCTTGCAAATGTAAATGTCTCCTACAAAAAAAAAAATTCTTTTTGCTTTTGAGAGATTTTCCTATATCTGCCATTTCTCAAAAACAATCAGCCTAAAGTAATCTTTATGCCAAAGAGGAATTTGGGGGGGTAGCATGTTCTTCTGTCCTTCAAAAACTAGGTTGAATTTATGATCGTTTCCGTTTTATAGACTTTTGTATGTTGATCTTGTGCCTGTGACCTTGCTAAACTCACTTTTTAGTTTTTGTAACATTTTTACAGATTTCATAGAATTTTCTGCATAGATGATCATGTCATCTGTGAATAAAGACTGTTTTAATTTTTATTTTACAATGAGGATCTCTTTCATATCTGTTTTTCCTAACCTTGCTAAGCTATCTAGGACTTCCTGCGCAGTGTTGAGTAGATTTCCATAATGTCTCTTACGTTTGCACTTAAAAAAAAAAAAAAAAGTGTATTTATTTTGAAAGAGAGAGCAGCAAAGAGAGAGGGAGAGAGAGAGAATCCCAAGAAGGCTCTGTGCGGTCAGCAGGAGCTCAAAGCAGGGCTCAATCCCAAGAATCATGACCTGAGCCGAAGCCAAAAGTTGTCTGCTTCACAGACTAAGCCACCCAGGGTGCCCCTACTTTTGCACTTTTTGAAGACCTCCCAAAATACTAGATTTGGGATTTAGACTGAAAGTTTCTGTTACTGGAACTGACTACTATTCATTGGAAATTTTTCAAGTAAAGATACTAATACTCAGCTGGCTTGAAATTTAATGTATTATTAAGTGGAAATTTCGGGTCACAGAAATATATATATTTGTACGTGTATGCGTGCATGTGTGTGTGCGGAGAGAGGCTTAGCACATGTACGTTGTAAAAATGTGTCTCTAAGAGGTATTATGTACATCTCTATATATGTGTGTATTTGTGTTAATACATCTACCTATTTAGGAGTGCGGAGAAAAATGTCTGAAAAAATGCACTGTGAATCACTAACAGTGTGTACCTGCAGAGGTAGGGCATAGGGAAGGAACTCAGAGTTTACTATATATCATTTACTACCTATGGTCTTTTGATATTTTTACAAGGAGCCTGAATTACACATACAATTTAAAACAGGTGTTTAAAAAATAAGGCAAGAAGGTAGCCAAAATACAGACCAAGATGGTAACAATGACTCGCTCAGGAAGGTATCATTATAGTATTTCCATGTTCCATGTGCTTTTCTGTATTTTTCCTTTTTATTATAACCAATGTGTACTGTGAAAAGAAGAAAATAAATGGGGTTGTCTTTATTCTTAAAAATGAGCCCATGAGAAAGGATTAGTACATCAGAAATCCTAGGAAAGCTAAGCAGTTTCGTGGAAATAATCAGCACAAGCTGATGGAAGATGGGAAGCTAAGTTCTAGGTGATTCGAATAAACGGCCAGAACCTATTTTCAAAACCCAAAATACTTTCTCTGAAATTCCAAATGGCAAAAATGTCATCTCAGATTCTTATCAGGATTTAATTTTAATAAAACACACCGACCATGAGTCACTGTTTGTTCCCAGCATTGACTCTTTGAGGAAGGTTTTAGAATCATGATATCAAAAATGCCCCAACAAAATTCACATGCGCTGCTCATATATTTTGAGCAGGGTTGCTCACGTTTCCCAATGCATAATTTAATTCTTATAATTCATAGGACATTTATTGCTATTTACCCCCTTCTAAAATGACAAGCCAAGTACAAAAATAAAGGTTCTACTTTTCATTAGAGTGGTGCCTTTAAAATTTCTATATTCAAATGAATGCGAGCACACACGCGTGAACATACAAACACACATTCAGTAGTTTTGTTAATTAGGGTCAATCGAGACTGTCCTTTGGCAGTAATAATACAAACTGACATGATACCTCTATTTTTGCACATGTTATCAATGCTTTGAAACCCTTAGTTGTCTCATTGTTTCGGTGCTATATCTTTAAACTACATGTTTCTTTTGAACTTTATGAATAGTAGTATTGCTCTTTAATGTTCCAGTTTCATGGTGAAGGATTGTGAAGGAATTGTTTCTGAGTCATTCTGTATCCTGCCCTTGGCATCCCAGGCAACCACCCCGTCTCAACTAGGCGCCCTTGGCATTGGTTTGTGTGCATACAGTCAGATAGTTAAAAATTAGGCACGATGGAGGCAAAGAACAGCATGAAAAGCAAGATAAAAGTACGAATCTCTGGGGCGCCTGGTGGCTCCGTTGGTGAAGTGACCGACTGACTCTTGATTTTGGCTCAGGTCACGATCTCACAGTTGATGAGTTCCAGCCACCCGTGGGGCTCTGTGCTAATGGTATGGAGCCTGCTTGAGAGTCTCTCTCTGCCTCTCTCTCTCCCGCTCCCTTCTCTCTCTCAAAATAAATAAATAAACTAAAAAAGAGAGTATAAATCTCGTTTGTTTAAAAAACCTTAGGGACATCAGGGCCGGTGCTGCTGTGGTAGCTCTTCTCCAGAAAGTCTTCAAGGATTCTGGCTCCTTCCAGCTTATCGTATGATCACCCTCCACATTTTCTGCTGGGTTAATTTAGCAGCGTCGACAGTCCAAACACCCAAGGGAGAGGGAAGAATGACAATGTGGGGCAAACGGTTTCCTCGTTGCCATATGCCATTTCCTCCGACGTCCCACCAGCCATGAATTCAGTCACATGGTCACTTCCAGATGCAAGGAAGACTGAGAAATGTAATTTGTGTTTTTGTTGTCTATCTGCTGAACTCATCATTCAGTTAAAATGAAACAAAGGGAGAATCAGTCTTAGGGGAAATTATCGCCCTGCCTGCCTGCCTCATTGACCCACTTCCACTTCCAAGACTTAAAACATCAGGCATTCTACTTGTTTTCCGATTTCAGCCTGTTTGTCTCACTGTGGAAAGTATTTATTTATTTCAGTTCATTGTGGTCTGACATGGCTACTTGCCTGTGTACCAGGACCTTCTAGGGTTTTTGGGTTTTTTTTCAATTAGTACTACTCAGATTCTCGAATCCCACCTCAAGCCTCTTAAATCAAGACTTCTCAGGATGGGACCTCATTTTGCATTTTTAAATGGCAACCAAAGTGATTCTTAGGGGGTCTTCCTGGCAATTGCACACAAAATACACACAGGTCTAGACTCCGGGTAGGTAGGCTGGGCTTGAAAAAAAATTACTATAAGTACATCATGATGCTAAAGGCAATAAAATCTCGCATTAGGACCTTGGTATCTGTAAATCAAGTCTACTTTGGGTCAATGCATTCTTCCTACTTCTCTTGTTTCCTTTACTTCCACGGGCGTCTCATTCTTCCACTTTCAACTAAATCAAAACTTGGACCAAGGAATTGTCCTGTGTCCATGTGAATTATTTCTCCAAGGAAGTTTACTCCCTATGACTGCTCCCTAATGAGCTAGTGACCCAGTGCCGGTCTTTTTCTGGATTTTCACAGCCGCTGGACAGAACATGGAGAATCCTGACATGTCCTAGGACCCCTAAAAGCTTATCAGAAATGATACCTATAATCACATCAATACAGAGGACATTTAGAAGACCCCTTCTTCGGAGTTTGATATATCATGGATGTAGATGTTTGTCTGACAGCCCCCAACACAAAAACAATGTCATTAGGTGAAAGCCCACTGTTTGTTATGAGGCAAGACAGATCCCTTGGGAGTGGACCTAATTTATCTCTTTGCAAAATTCAGGCAAAAGGGGATGGTTTCTGGAAACTGGAATAGATTTTCACTCCACTATTCAGCATGAATAATTTAACCTAAAGATAAATAAATGTACATGAAAAGATGATACTCTCTGGTGTGCTTCTACCTGGAGTCTAAATAAATAATTTAGTATGTTTTTATGCGGTGTTTTATATAAAACTGGTTCCACCTTGCTCTTCTCGGGTCCAAGTGAGAAACACTTCTAGTTTATGCAAAATTGGCATTAAATTTTACCAACCTACTTCTCCTACTGAGCTATACCAACTCCCTGTCTGAGGAAGCAGTAGGAACAAACAAAAAAAGGTTGAAAATACATGTTTTAAATAGGTCAAGAAAGATATTTTCTTCATTCGGTGCATACTCCATGCTGGGGCTACTCAAAACACTCTATGGTTCTGTTGTTATTTCATGATTTTCAGAAAAAAGCAGCAGGGAATCATCTTCAGACTATTTCTGTTTATTTGACTTCTTAAAATGGTTTTCTTCAGTGAATTGCTTCAGGGCCCAGATACTCAGCTAAGCAACAAACTATTAAAAATAAATAATCTTGAAATAATGATTTAAAAAAATTTTTTTAATGTTCCTTTATTTCTGAGACAGAGACAGAGCATGGGGGGGTGGAGCGCACAGAGAGAGAGGGAGACACAGAATCTGAAGCAGCCTCCAGGCTCTGAGCTGTCAGCACGACCTTCGCGGGGCTCGAACTCACAGAGTGTGAGATCATGACCTGAGCCGAAGTCAGAGGCTCAACCAACCGAGCCACCCAGGCGCCCCATGATTTTTAATAACAGAAATAAACAAGAGCTCACTTTGACTTCCACCCCTCATTGATATTCTATCTTCTACCCAATACATATGTTTTTCCTTCTGTATCTAATTTTCCCATGTCCCACCTTCAGATTTTCCTTCTCCCATATCATGTCTCTCTCCGATTTTGAAAACAAAACAGAACAAAACACTATTAAAAAGCAAAGAAGGTTTAATAATGTAGCTAGAGGTTGTAGGTCAGGCATAAAACTTGAATATTTACCAAACAGATTCTGTATCACAAAAAGACTCTGAGATTCTTTGGAAAAAAGTAAGATTTGAGAACCCATACATTTGGGAAACACAGTACACTATATTCTATTATTGGGAACCATCAGTGGGCAATGGACATTGGCTGATGAGAGGAGAGGTGATATATCTTCTGGTAGTTCAGAATCCAGACTTCCACTTTGTTCTGCTTGGCCCATATGACTTCTTTTTTCCCTATTTTTTTTTAAATTTGTTTATTTACTTAGAGAGAGAGAGAGAGAGAGAGAGAGAACAGGAGAGGGGCAGAGAGAGAGGGAGAGAGAGAATCTCAAGCCTGTTCCACGCTATCAGAGTGGAGCCAGATGCAGGGCTTGAACTCATGAACCATGAGATCATGGCCTGAGCTAAAACCAAGAGTCAGATGCTTCACCAAATGAGCCACCCAGGCGCCGCCCCCCCCTCCCCACAACTTCTTTAGAAGTTACTATTCACAGAAACTCAGGCAAACTGTTTAACCTTTCAAAGTCTAAATATTTTTAGTTCCTGGGCACCTGGGTGGCTCAGTCGGTTAAGCGTCTGACTTCGGCCCAGGTCATGATCTCATGGTTCATAAGTTCAAGCCCCGCATCAGGTTCTATGCTGACAGCTCAGAGCCTGGAGCCCGTTTAGGATTCTGTGTCTCCCTCTCTCTCTGATGCTCCCCCGTTCATGCTCTGTCTCTCTCTGTCTCAAAAATAAATAAACGTTAAAAAAATAATAAAAAAAATATTTTTAGTTCCAAAATGACAATAATAACAATAGTACCTACTTCATAAAACTGTTATGATATTCATTTACAGATTTCATCATAGTGACCTGACTCTTGTTTCCCTAGTATGGTGGTTATTATGTTCACCCCATGCCGTGACCTGACCCAGAGCAAGCACTCAATAATGTTAGCTATTATTTATTATATTAAAAGCCCTGAGAAGTCTCACAGTTAAAAAAAAAAAGGGCTTTCTCTAACCTAATATTTTCCAAGTTTACGGGGAATAACAATCTCCCCTTTTTTATACCACCTCTAGGAGCAACTCTGAAATGAAATAGATTAATTGAACCCTAGACATTTTGAAGTTATTTAATATAATCTGTCCAAATATTTCCCTTAAATAAAATAATTTCAATCCCCTTCCTCTTAAAAGTTTCAAAAGATTTGTATGTTTCTCCTCTAAATACCATGTATTAGAATTCTGTTGTCAGAGGAAAAAAAGTCCCATTTATATCTTTTAATCTATATTTGGCATTTGAGCATCCACACTATCTAGACAGCAGCATATGCAAACTTGATTGAATCCCACATATTTTTTTTCTCTTTCCTTTTTTAAACCAAATGTCACATAGTTGAGCTAGAAGTTTTTACTAAGGCAGCCTGCATCCTCAGAAATACATATTTTCTTATCTGAGAAACAAATTTAGTCTTCCATTAATCCTTGTATACTTCTTAAAAGTTAACTCACAACATCTAAAAATTATTTCCCCTTACTACAAAACCAGAACATGCAAATTCATGACAGCAACAGAATTAGAAATGTGTTTAAGCTACAGAAACCAAGCAGGAGAGCTACTGTGTCTGTTCTAATACATGCAAATACACCTGATTCTGTTTAACACACTTGCAGAACATAAATCATGTTTTCTCAGAAATGTTAACCAAGGAAGAAAATATCTCTGTAGCCACATAGGCAAAAATTGGCAGAATGATAGAATATTATTTGAAATATTTTATCTCATTCCAGAAAATCAGTATTGAAGTTGTTATATATTTTTCAATCTTCATTACGCAAAGAGGTATGTAGGAAGAGACACATGTACGAATATAGTCTTCTATCAGTTGCCTTCCTAGGAAATTGCTTATTTTAGAAAAGGGGGGAGGTTCTGAGCACTTATCCATTCAATAAGCATAATTCTATGACATGATTTCAAAACCAAGTTTTATTTCATAATTTTAAAATCTCCCCTAAACTTGGTAATTAACGCTAACAATGTTTAATGTTCGGTTTAATGTTTATTGTTAATGTCACATTTTTTATAGGAAGAGTGTAAATGCTATAAATCCGTAAATGCATTTGTGAGGTCATAATTAATATATTTGTCATATTTATAAAGAATGCTATAGAGTGATGATGGCAGGAAACTAAATGCCACATTTTAAAATTCAAGAATATTTGGGGCGCCTGGGTGGCGCAGTCGGTTAAGCCTCCGACTTCAGCCAGGTCACGATCTCGCGGTCCGGGAGTTCGAGCCCCGCGTCAGGCTCTGGGCTGATGGCTCAGAGCCTGGAGCCTGCTTCCGATTCTGTGTCTCCCTCTCTCTCTGCCCCTCCCCCGTTCATGCTCTGTCTCTCTCTGTCCCCCCAAAAATAAATAAACATTGAAAAAAAATTAAAAAAAAAAAGAATATTAAACAGTTCCTATAGGAACCCTCTAAAGGATACAAACACTTAAAAATGGTCAAGTTAGAAACGTTAATTTGATGGAGTTACACGCAAACGATTTTGAGCATCTTTGCTAGAGCTTTCTTATTAAGCACACATATAATGGATATTTTACCACTGTGGTTCTATATGCCAATTATTCATGTATCCATTTCAACCATAAAAAATATTTTAAAGACTATGCATTCTAACTCAATTTTGATTTGATAATAAGAATTATAACTAGACATGGTAAAAAACAACCTGCTATTCCTCGAAAGGAAAGACCACAGCCTGGCAAGTGCTGGCCCTGATCTCATCCTGCTGTTTTTTCCTTAAAAAATCGATTCCTTCCCAGTCCACGCTTTCTCCTGCAAGCCAAAATCTGTGAAACAGGCAAGACCCTAGCAAATGGAGAGAACAACAAGCGAGAAGGAATCTGAATTTCTGAATTTCTGAATGTGGAAATATAGCTACCTACCCACCCTGGACTACATATTAGCTTTGAGCAGTTCTACCTTTTTGAGATGTTACATGTTGTGGGTTTTTTTAATTTTATTTTTTATTTTTACTGCAGCCTAGTCTCTACACTGAATAATACAAACCACATATAAAATTGAAAATATCAGGAAGTTTGGCAAACACAGAGTATGGGATCATAAAAGACTTAAAATACAGCTATTTCTTTGCAAGCAAGTAATAAACCATATTATCTAGACCTATTAAAAATTGATCGTACATTTCAAGTTGTCTTATCAATGTTAAGAGTTCTTCACATGTAAGAGTTCTCTGGTTGAATATACCTTTTTTGTTTAACATTTTTTAATATTTATTTTTGAGAGAGAGACTGAGTGTGAGCAGGGGAGGGGCCGAGAGAGAGGGAGACACAGAATCCCAAGCAGCCTCCAGGCTCCTAGCTGTGTGCACAGAGCCTGACGCGGGGCTGGAACTCACAAACTGAGATCATGACCTGACCCGAGGTCGGACACTCAACCGACTGAGCCACCCAGGCGCCCCTCAGGATGAATATATCTAAGTTTGGCAGGAATATTACTGAGAAAACCTGGCAAAAATGAAAATTTTATTCTCATGGAGACAACCATAATGGATTTCACTGTTGTAAAATTCAAGGCAGATTCCCCTGTGAGCACAAGGGGAACGCTACATAATACCGATGTAAGTGACTAAGTGAAATTCATTATTTCCTCCCTGAGCTACAGTCACAAGATATAAAGGGAGAAAAGGTCAAGTTTTCATAATGAGGATAGTCATAGCAAACTTTTTAGTTAAAATTTTGAATAGTTCGCAAGTCCCTAAACTAGTTTTATATTAATATGCCTGGCAAAATGCGTACCATAAAAAGTGTAATAATCCATTCATCACTCTTTTGTTTTATTCCTTCTAACATATATTTTGAGAAACTGCAAACACACATATTGCCTATAAGTTGTTACGCACTTTTTCAAAAGCTGTTTATCTGCCGAAATTTTAATATAGTGAAATTAGGAAGGCATGAAAACCATTCCACATGTGTTCCTAGACGTCTAACAGGTTCTAGCTAATCCCCTCAGTCAAACCATCAGTTACAGTTTGTAAAATACATAGTGGTGAATCAATTTTTTTCCCAATGTATCATTTAGATGTGCATAGATGCATTAACAGTGTCATAAGACATGCATAACTAACAAGTCCATAGACTGCTTTGCGATCTTATAATTTGCATAAAGGATAAACAGAATGTGTGAAGAGAAGGGACACAGTAAATGTCAGCTCTTGAGGACTGAGGTTACCTAAAGTACAGCCAATAAAAAAAAAAAAATGCTTTGTTTCGTATCGAAGTTTCAACATTTTCCACCTGGGTTGTTATTTATATTGCAAGCCATTACAGAAGCAAAACAAGGATATTAAGGAATGCATTCGCATAAAACTGCAGCTAGGTAAGGTATGATACATAACGTGTGTTTTTTGTTATTAATATGAACAGCATATAGGACAAGGGATATATGTAAAATCAGATTTTGTTTAAATGGTAACATCCTTGATCTGTCGCGGCCAGAAGGATCACACAAGATGTCATCTGCAGGATGTTTCCTCACAGAGAAACCTCTGGTTTCAGCTTCGACAGAGGTCATTGTCTTGTCCTTGCTACCAAATAATTAGCACAACAAAACCGCCTGACTCAACAGCTCCACAGGCCCCTAAAATGTGTCTGGGGACAGACAGAAATCTACCAATTGAATAAATAAGAGGTTTTAGGTCTTTAGGAGTAGACTATTGAGAAACACTTTGGAGAATTTCCTTAGAAATTCTTCTTTGAAGACCCACTATTTATAGTAGATATTGAACAACTGCTAAAAAGATCTGAAAATTGCTGTAAGAGCCTTAATAAGAGAGCCCGTATTCTCTTCTCAAGGGGAGATGTTAGATGTTGAAGAAAAAAAAAAAAAACTTTTATCTAGACTGGGAGCCAGAGCTGGTTGCTTTTAGGGTCTGTCCACTCTGATAACCAAAAGGAATATGGTTCAAATGAAAACGAGCTCAGAAAGCAAAATCCAGTTTCTAGGCAATGGGACAAAATCATTGAGCTCTTAGCTCAGAAGGATTGAGAGGAAAAAGAGCTTAAAGGTACCCCCTGATGTGTGGACACATAAAAGTAGGCAGGGTTTTATCAGGCATCCAAGAAGTCCTTGCCGGGTTAGAGATTTAATGGTACATGGTCAGTTCAGACAAGAAAGACGTACAACAGTACAGGTTTCATGGGACGAGTGGGTAGCACAAAAAAGATGAGCAGAACTTGAGTTAACAAAATATAAAAATTAAAGAAAGAGGAAGAGAAATCAAATCACATCCAAACTGATTTTGTTGTCTGAAATTTCTTTGCTGGTGAAACCTTAAAACTGGTGGGTGAAGAAAATAGAACACCATGGATGGTTCAACACACTGAATTAAAGAAGCCAGAGTCTAGCGGAGGCCAGCCAGGTAGGAAGTATCTTCTACGCAGTGGTTCTTAAAGTGCGGTTCCCAGCATCATTAGCATCACAGAGAACGTGTAAGAAATGTAAATCCAAGCCCAATTCCACACCAACTAAATTGGAAACTGGGGTAGAAACAGTAATCAGTATTTAATAAACCTCACAGGCGATTCTGAGGCACACAGAAGTTTAAGGGCCACTGCTTTTAGAGAAAACCGTCCTGCTCTTTCTGGGTTGGTGACAAATTAAAATGCACAGATGATTTCTTTACAGTGCTCTGTCTAAAGGTTTTTCATTCTCATTAAAAGGCAACGCCCATCTAATAAAATAACATTTTTTTCAGCTTGAAATGAAACGGACGTAATAAGGTTTCTGATAACTTCCTGGAAACACCAGAAATCTTTAATGAACCTAAGGACTCCCATTATGGGATTATTGACACTTTGGCCTCAAGGGGGATGACTTGGAGAGGAAATGGCAAATTTAGGACTTACCGCAAGCTGCACACCTCCACTGACTAAAGCTAACCTCACGCTGCCCCTGCTGTAGATCCAACATGCCAGTCACAGAGATTAAAGATGAGTCCCCAATCTGATGGCGTCATACCTCAGGGAGAACAACCAGCCAAGTGGTGGCCTGTTGGCAGCTGAAGGGCCAGAACTCGATAACGATAAGGTGCATTTTTCAGGATAGAGTATAAGGCACTCAATCAGAGAGCTCTGTATGGCATTGCCTCCCCACCAGAAGAATTTGAGTCCACAGACCAGTGGATAGAAGTCGAAGTGGCCACACTCAACGTCTGTATAAGTGACCCATTGAGTGCTTCCTCCTACTCATGTACCTCTTGGATTCTATTACTGAAAAGGGCTGAAGAACACAGAAAAATTCCCATTTATTAAAAGTTATGGCTGCCACCTGGGTACTTTAGGCTCCTTACAGCCAGAGACCAGCAGGCAAGAAAGGAGTCTCCATCTTTCCAGGACCAACTGACCTTGACCATCAGGACATACAAAGTGTTATGCCCAGAATTCGTGATCCCCAAAGACCACTAGGGAGCTGAGTCCGATGCAAAAGCAAAAGAGCCTTTATTCGAGCTAGCTCGAGCTCAATCCCCTACCTGCACCGACGCAGCGGTGAGATACCAGGGAGAGAGAGCGAGTTTCAAAAGCACAAAGGTTTTATAGGGGTCTAGGGGCAGTTGGTGAGGTAATGGCTGTGGCCTCAGCTGATTGGCTGGGGAAAGGTCAGAGTCCTGTTACGCAGGTCACTGGGCGTGTTTTGATCAGGAAGTTTGAACGGGTGAACAGGAGGTTACTCAAGGGGAGGCCGCATGGTCTAGGTGAAGGACACAGAACAAGATGGAGCCCGCCAGCGTAGGCCCGCCCTTTCAAAAGGGCATACAAAATAGAGGCAGGAAGGGGAGTAGAACCAGAGACTTGCTTGGACCCACTTTGAACATCCATGTTCAGTTGTGACTGGGCAGGGACAACAATCAAAACGCCAGAAGGATATAGTGAACAGGGTTGACATTCCTTAGGGATAAAGGTGTAGGTGAGATCATGAGACATTAACATTTTTTTTCAAGATTGAAAACGTTAGGAAATGTCAAAAGATGTAAGAGGCTTAAGAAACTACAGAGAAGGCATAAATAATAAAGCTGGAAAGAAATCAAGAACAGTATGTCATATATAATGAAAACATAAACTGATAAATTCCAAGAAGAATCAAAACTTATTCAAGAGAAACAGAAAATATGAATGCATCCAAAAACCATTAAAGAAAAGGAAACATTGATAAAACTGGTCAAAAACCTTGAGATTTAACAACTCAACAGACACGTTCTATGAAACATTCACAGAAATGGCAGCATTTAATTGATGTGCACACTATTCTCGGATAAAGAAAAGGGGAAAGATTCTCCATTTCTTTAATTAATTTAATGAGGCATTCAAACCAAAGATGGTCTGAGGAAATTTCAGCCAATTTCACTTACGAACAAAGATGCTACTCATTAATAAAAAGTGAGCAAATTAAACTCAGCAATGTACTCTTTTAATTGGGTTTTTAAGTGTTTGCTTAATCGCAAAATGTTTACATTAGTAAAACATTAATGTAGTTGGCAATATTAATCAATTAAAAGAGAAAAAGCAAATCAAAAATAAGAATCAATACGATTATTGATAACACCAAACACACAATTTTAAATTCCTAGAAAAACAGGAATAGTAAAAACGTTTAAATTTGATGAAGGGCTTACATCAAAACACACATCAAAAAGTTATGTAAACCTTGTAAATGAAGAAAACAAGGATACCATCATCATCATTATTCTTCATAACATAATGGGGGTTTGAGGCAGTGCAATAACACAAGACAAATAGATAAAAAATATAAAAGTTTGAAGCCAAGGAACAAAATCGTGAATATCCACCATTGTTACGTTCGTCTGCGTAAAAGAATTCAAAAGATTCTGTAAACAATTCTGTAAAAAAAAAAAAAATGAGGAAGTTTGCTTGACATAGGTCAAAATACAAAGTTCATATTCCTCTGCACAGCCCAAATCAATTAATGTAATTAAAAATATAAAATCAATTGGATTATAAACAAAAACCATAGCTTCCTGAGTTTAGTCTAACAACAACGACAAAATCCTTTAGGCAAAAAGTATAAGAGTTATCGTCTTCGTTTGGTCAGGCTGCTGGAATAAAACACCACAGACTAGTTGGCTTATGCAAAAACACAGAAATGTATTTCTCACAGCTCCGAAGGCTGGAAGTCTGGGATCAGGGTGCTGGCACGGTCGGATGAGGGTAGGTGTGAGCCTTTTCCAAGCTGCACACTTGTCTTTGTATTCCTACTTGGCAGATGGGGCTGGGGGCTGCATGGGGTCTCTTTATAAGAGCACCAATCCCATTCATGCCAATCACCTATTCACGCCCCACCTACTAATGCCATCACCTTTGGTGGGTTAGGATTTTAACATATTTGGGGAGGACACAAACACGGACATCATAACAGGTATCAAGACAAAACAAAACAAAAAGAAAAACATAAAGAAACAAAAACAAAACCTACACGAATGTAAAACATTTTTTTTAAGAAAGAAAGATTATGAAGATGATAATTCTTGGCAACATGACCAGTAAATGAAAAAAGACATCAGTACTATTAAACAGTGACAATGCAAAAGTCATTAAAAATAAAATTATATCTATATCTCCCCGTGTGTTAAAATTCACTCCAAATCATTTAAAGACACATGTGTAAAAAAGAAATGAAAAAGGAGGAAGCTGAAAACTTTTAGGAGGTGATATAGAGGAATGTCCTTATGATATAAGGGTTAGAGAAAAAATGATATGTTTGACCACATCAAAATGTAAAGTCTTTGACTAATATAAGACATCACGAACTCATTTAAAAGTGAAGCTATAATTTTAAAAATATCTCAATGCACATAACCGGTAAATGATAGTTAGCCACGATATATAATAAACCACACAAAGCAATACGAAAAGATAAATGACCCAATAGGAAATTGGATGAAGTATGTGGCTATCTAATTCCAAGCACAGGAAACCAACAGGGCCGATTAACATAGAGAATATGCTCACTCTCAGTAATAATCAGCAAAATGCAAATTAAAAAACTGTGCTAGGCAGAATGATGCCCTCCTAAAGATGTCCAGGTCTGAATCCCAATCATCTCAGGGCTTCACAAGGCAAAAAAAGTTTTGCAGATATAATTAAGGCTATGGCCCTCAGGAAATGGAGAAGGGCCTAGATTATCTAGGTGGGCCCAACTTAATCAAATGAGTTCTTAAAGTAGAGAAATTTCTCCAACTGGAATGAAAGAGGTAAAGCAGGAGAGCTCTAAGAAATTCGGTGTATAGGGACTGGACACACCATTGCTGGAGGGAAAACACATGGAAAAAATAAAGGAAAATAGCCTCTAAGAGCAAAGACTGGTCCCTGACAAACAGGCAGTAAGGAAAAGGGACCCGAATTCGTCTGACAATGTGATTGCGCTTGGAAGTGGTTTCATTCCCAGAGACTCCAGAAAGAAACACAGACCTGCAAACCCCTCAATTTCTCCCTTAGGAGATTCTAAAGACTGGACCCAGATGAGCCATGCTATTTCGAGACTTCTGGTCTACAGAACTGAGAGATATAAATGGTTATTTCGAGCCCCTACGTTTGTGGTGATTTTTTACGGCAGTAATCGAAAACTAGTATAGAACCAGGGAAATATTTCACACCTCTCAGCTTGGTAAGCAGGAGTGTAGACCAGACTAGTGTCTAGACTAGCAACTAGACTAGACTAGCGTAGACTAGAGTGGTCGCATAGGGCAGTCGGTCTCTAGCTGGTGAGATTAACACGTGCATGTGCTTGGATCCAGAATTCTATTTCCAGATGTCTTTCCCAGAGACGAGTGTTCATGAAGACATGTATCAGAACACTTTTTTTTAATTTCAAAGTAACCGTAAAGGTAACGAATGGACAAAAGCTCGATGACCACTCAGTAGGAGAAAGGAAACATAAAAGGTTTATTCACTTAATGGAATTCAAGCCATTATGCAACAGTTGTGATGGCTTTACGTCTCATTTAATTAAACTTATACAAAGAAAATAAAAATATCTAACACTTTGGAGTGCTTGTTCTATAGAAGCCAGTGTTTTAAGCACTTGATATATATTAACGCTTTTAATCTTTATACTTCTTTGAAGTAGGGACTATAGTTATCGTAATTGAAAAGTAAGAAAACCAAGCCCCACGGAAATTTAAGAAAATTTAATAAAGAAATTGAAATTTAATTGACCCGAGGTTATGAGGTCTCCAGGTACGACCAGCTACAGTATAGTTTCTGTGAATGTTTTCAGTACTTTGAGCAGTATGTAAGGTGTGAGACCCTATGCAGAAGTGTTGAAGGCAAATAAGGTTTGTCAGTGTTAGAACTTGAATTCTACCCCAAGTAATGACTCCAGAATTCATGCTTTCAGCTACCATACTGCAATTGCTTCTGTACAGGGTTATTAAGCCCCTACTATTTTCCAGAAACCTTGTGAATACCCAACTGTCACAGAGAATAGATGGGTAAGGGCTTTGCCATGTTGAAATCTGTAGTCTGGGGAAAGTAAATAGGCAGTTATAACACAAGGTGATGATGGTCAGAAAGGATGGACAGTGTAAAAAGGCAACACAAGGGAGGGGACCCCAATTTAAACACAAGTAAAGGGACTGAGGAAGGCCTAAGACAAAATAACATTGAAAATAGTTTCAGGAAGAAGGCAGGTTCACAGTAGATGAAAAAAACAAAATGCATGGGTAGCACCCATTCTCAGAGAGATGGAAAGAGAGGGAATCATGAACACTAGCCCTGAAGGCGGGAAGGAAGTTTCATAGGCTCTTTCTCCCTTCTGGTTCATGTTCTTTATAGAATGCTTTATACACATATGTAGCCTTCAAATACGTAAGTAAAATCCCATCAGATCTGATGCCTGCCTACAGAAGTCACAGTGAATGGCATACAATGTCAGGAGATACTTGACAATCAAGAGGGTGTTTCTTGAAGACCTCAGAAAGCCCACAATCTCAAAGTTGGCCATCAACCAGGCTCGTTTTTAGTATTATTAGAAATGTTGTCAACCAAACCTTATGGCTTTTCGCACCATTGGAGTTGAAGTCAGGTGTCCATATGTGAGGCAGGTAGGTAATTTTACAGACGTCTTTTTTTTTTCTAGTTCACAAGAAAGACAGCCTATGTGGAGAAGCATGAAACACTCATGATAAATAAGTAAGCTGGTAAATAAGACCTAAATAAAGAGAAAAAAAAAAAGAGAGAGAGAGAGAGAGGTTAGAGTGGGAGAGAGCCAAAGCATAAGAGACTCTTAAAAACTGAGAATAAACTGAGGGTTGATGGGGAGTGGGAGGGAGGGGAGGGTGGGTGATGGGTATTGAAGAGGGCATCTTTTGGGATGAGCACTGGGTGTTGTATGGAAACCAATTTGACAATAAATGTCATATTAAGAAAAAAAGAGGCCTGCTAGGCTCACTCTCAAATATATTCCTCAGCAAAAGCATTAAGGAATATAGATATTCAACAATATCACTCGTGAAAAATGAAAGCCCCAAATATTAAACCTGGAAACGCCAAGAGACTATTGAACATTACTTTGGACTTTTAGAAGAAAACCGTCATGTTCTAAAAATCATGCCAAATAAGATATCTGTAAGTGTTTCACAAGAAAAGCAAGAGAAAATGAAGAACAAAACTTCACTTTTTCTAACTGTGGGAAATTAACTTTCTATTGTCTAGGAGAGGTGTTGGTGTTTAACAACATTTGAAAAACAATTACACAAAATTACATCCCTCTCGTGTTACAAAACATATTTACAATACAAAAATCGACCTGCTTTTTGGGGGGGGCTGTTTTAGGGTTTGTGTTTTTTAAAGAATGGGTGTCGGCAAAAGGCAATCTAGAATTTTAGGGCTGTGATTTTCTTCTATCGCCTAGCAACATGTGCAAATATAGATCTGCCGAAGCAAAATTAGTGACCTTTCTTTACGCCTGCCTCTAATGTGTATAAAAGATCTTTGATTATTTCAGCACTACTCGTAAATCTGGAGGGCACTCTAGACACGGATGTTGTGTTGCTTTTAGTGCATATATGAAATGAGCCAATAAGCTTATCATCTTTGAGAAAGAAAAAAACAGAACAAAACAGTGGTTACATATTACAACTTAGCATCCCTAACAGTGCACTACTCGATATGCAAGGCAAATCTACAATATGAATTCTTAACAAAAAAAAAAAGCGTTAAAAAATTCTATTATACAATGAGAGTAAGTTAGTAAAGGGCTTACCCAGAAAAAAACAAAACAAAAACAAAAACAAAAAACAGAGAGAAGTCTTGGTTGCAAGATGAATGATCTGGTAATTAGTTTTGTTTGGAAAGTCAACACAGTGATACAGAAGATTAACCCCTATGGGAGCCATTTAGCAGTTTCTGGTAAAGTTAAAGACATATGTAACCTACAACACAGAAAACGTAGCCCTAAGTACATATTCCAGAGCAACACTCATGACAGTGCACGAGGAAATATAGAAAAAAAGCTTTTGTAGCTGCTGAATTAGTTTTCTACTGCTGTGGCACAAATTAGCACACATGTAATGGCTTAAATTAACACAAATTGATTATCTTGATGTTTCCATGGGTCAGGAGCTGGGTGTTCTGCTCAGGGTCTCACAAGCCTGAAATCCTAGTGTTGGCCAAGGATGAAATCTCATCTTGGACTAGAGATCCTCTTTCCAAGCTCATTTAGACTGTTGGTGGAAGAAACTTCTTTATGCCTCTAGGCCTGAGGACCTCAGCTCCTAGAGGTTGCCCTGCTCCATAGGTGGTTCACAACATGGGCATTTGCCTCTTTAAGGCCAGAAGAGTCGTTCTTGTTTTTGTTTTGTTTTGTTTTGGGTTTTTTTTCTCCCCATGCTTTGTACATTTCCTTTGGTAAGGACCTGAACCCTTTTAGGGCGCTTACCTGATTAGGCCAGGCCCACCCACTCCTATCTCCCTTTTGATCAAGTTGAAGTCAATTGATTTTCAACCTTAAGTTTATTTCAAAATTTCTTCGCTTTTGGCTTGCCATGTAACCTAAGCATAGGAGTGAAATGTCTGGTACGCATACTCTACCCACAATCACTGGTAGGGAGTCAGACAGGATGTGGACAACAGGGGTTGGAAATCTTGGGGGACATCTCAGATTTCTACCTACCACTCTGCTTTACTAAAAATAGGGGAAAAAATGAGATCAACATGAGAACAAATTATAAATTGTGGTAGATACAAACAACAGAATACTATTTAATCCTGAAAATAAACGAAAAGAGTTATTTTTTGTCAACAAGGATGCATTCCATAAAAGAAACTAACTGAAGATGGCGAGATACAGAAAACAAAATGGCACGAAATACGTAAAGTTTAAACTCATTGAAACCTGATAGTGCACTATTAGGAATCTACGCATGGTAATGACAGTCTCTAAACTCAGTGTCACCTCTGGGAAGAAAGAGTGGGATAAAATAAAAGAGACTACAAACAGATCTCAACCTGTAGTGGTGGCTCTTGCTGCTTTACATTGGATGCTGGGTACAGTGGAATTTAGGATAGCATTTTGTCTTAGCGTATTTGCTCACTAGATATGTTCTGTAAAAAATATGAAAAATAATGGAAGTAGCCAAGGAAACCTTTCATGATCTACATTTGTGGCACTCAGAAAAAACTCAATGGCTGCTTTCAGCTGTGTGATCTGAAACGCTGGGATTGCAATTTTTGTTGATGATTGAATCCTTTCCTCAAACAAACTGAACATAAAATTTGGAGATATAAACGCTTCAAATCACAGTCTGCGCAGTGGAAAGAGTTCACAGGAGAGGGGACGAAGCTGGTGAATATCCCGGAATTCCACTTTTTTTTTTGCCACATCCGCAAACAGCATCTGAGCGTGCTATTCATAATCCCCGGTTTGCAAACCACTTTTCCGTAACTTCATCTATCACCTTACATATGTCTCCACTGTAGCATTAACCACGTATGAGAATTCGTTTCCACACGGTTGTTTGTCCTGTAGAACTCTGAGCGCTTTTCTATTCATCTTTCGCCCTGTACCCCTGGCACATTTTGGGGGACCATACAGGTGTCAATTAATTTCTCTAATTGTGTTGCTGATAGCGTCTTAATGAAATTGAAACTCGAGACACGTAATACACCTTAAAAGGCTCAAAAGGAAAAGAAGTAATACATTTTTTCCTAACATAATGTTCCTAACATGTTTGATCCATGGCTGGGTGGGACCGGGAGGGGACGTGGTGATGTGAGAACTCAAAATGATGCTTGAAGGGAGGACTTTTAGTAAGTCTTGGCATTTGAATGTTCATTCAACTCAACCTCCGTCTGTTACGGCCCCTCCTTGGCCCCTGGCCGCTCACCTGCTTCTCTCCCAATTCAGCTCCTGTATATCAAGGACCCTGAGTCAGTTTCTCTCTTCCTTCCAGGGTTCGGTGCCACTGACGTCATCACCCTTCTCCCCCTCCAGTCTTCAATTCTATGAATTTCAAACATCTTCGTATATGTTATTCTCCTCTTAAAAAGGGAAGAAACACGAGAGGTGGTGTATGCAGACAAGAGCCGCTCAGTTAACTTAAAAGACTTGAAGAACACTCTTCCACCATTATGATTATTTCGGCATGCTGGATCTAAGAGCCAAGTCTGAGGAAGCACCAACATTTAGGGAAGGAGATTTTAAAAATTAGAAAAAAAAAAAAAAAAAAAAACCCAGCACAGATATCTTTAAAACTGACACCAAAAAGTACACGTTCAAATGAATCAATGAAAGGAAAGCATAGGTATATCCTGGCAACATAACGAAATACTGATAGCAATCAATAAAGATGAGGGCTTAGAAAACCTATTCTTTACTTCCGAATACTTAGTTATTCCTTCGTCTATGCTTTCCTCCCAATTTGTTTGTCCCTGTATCATAGCATTTATAACGTTGCCATTTGAATGGCAGGTGTTGTTTTCTTTCGTTTTCCCTGAGCTCGTGTCTCCTGGGACGGTCTATACTAACATCAGTCTTCCAGCCTAGCAGCTCGGCTCTGAACCATGGCATGGGAGCAGAAGGGTTGGGGACCACTTCCAGATCACAGGCAGGGCCCTGCAGTGGCCCTGGAAATCTTTCTCCACGCACATGACCAAGCCCAAGCGCCACATCCTAAAGGATGCTCAGTCCCCGACCAGATCACCAACCTGCCTGGGACTGTTCCTCGAGTCTGTGGGATTACATCAGGTCAGCCTGTGCTGTCATTACAATAGACTCTAAAATACTTCCCTTTCCTCACTTCTCCTTTCTTTTTTCTGAGTTTTCCTAATGGTTACTGTAAGTCAGGACATAAATATCAGAAGCATTTGGAAGCTAAAATTATAGAAACAATTTCAAAGGCTATCAGGAAAGATGAGTATTTATGGAGTCAGGCATTATGCAGAAAGCTTACATACGATGCAACACTCAAAACAACACCATCAAGTTGACATTCTCATCCCGATTTTAAGGGAAATAAAAAACAGACTCCAAGAACTTATGTCCTCAATGTCACAGAAAATTAACAACAACAAAAAAAAAAAAAACCAGTGGAGACACTCTTCAGGGGAAGAAACGACTTTAAGATTCCAAAAAGCATTCACTTTTCCACCCTACAACACTTATCACCTTTTCCTAACAGCAGATGTTTGCAGGGAATTATGCTCACTTATTGGCCTTTCACCTTACTAGGTGGCCTCACGGGATATCTCTGGAGCTCTCAAAATTAAAATCAGCCACTTTACATCCTTTGTGGGAGCAGCTCAATCACGATATCGACAAATAACTCTGAGTTATATTTGTTTTATCGTAGCTGAAAGATTTATTTGAGGTCCATGGTATCTTTCCAAATCTGGAAATCAATCTATTCATTAGCTATGGGTACCTGAGTAATATTTTCACCCTTTGGGAAGCAAAATCACCCGCGCTTTCATCCCGATGACATTTCTTGTTTGTTGTTTTGGCCTCCCTCTAATAATCTTTCTTTGGATTCATTTACCTGTTCTGAAAATGAAAATTCTGACGCTGGAAAAGCCCATCTACACTTTCAGTAGACTTTCTTTCTCCTTTGCTCTCTTCCCTACCCTTATCCAAATTCTGTCCCTGGACTTGAGATTGTCCTACTACAGTCTGGAGTCAGCCCTTCTTCCCTTCCCTAATCCACTTACAAGCCTCCACCTCAACTACCGAGCATTTAATTACTAACTGATAGATGCACCAAGTGTTTTTTATGTCTGGTTCTCACCACTAATTAAGCATGCCTTGCCCTTTTATGGTAAATGTAAACTTAGGTTCTCTGATACCTGCCTTTATTCTGAAGGTTTCCCATTACAGAACCAGCAAAGATTACAGATTTTGAAACCAGTGGATCTTCGGTCAACCAGATACACCAATTACTGCCTGAGTGGCCTTGAACAAGTTAACTTCTCTGTGACTCAGCTTCCTCATCTGTAAAATGGTGTTATAGAATCATACTGACCTCAATATTTAGCAAGAATTAAATTGCTCAATTCATGTACAATCCTTAGAAGAGTACCTGGCACACAGTCACCACTAGTTGTTAGTGCATTAATTCTCTTTAACAACAGACTCCAGGGTCCTATTATTCCAGAGACATGCACCTTCTGGACCTCATATTCTCAGTTCATTTCTATGTTTTAAGCAATTATTTTCCGCCTGTTGTTTGCAGAGTCTCCTCATTCTCCAATTTCTCTGTGATCCAATTTCTTCCAGAAAGAATAACCATATTATTCAATAGACATATCAGGAATACACAGAATGAGAACTACAGTTTCCACCTCGGGAAGAGCAGTGTCCTTCTCCCACACCTGTCCTGTAACAGATCCCATGCAATCGATTTTGGTGGTTTTACCTGGGTTCCCACTTTCTGTCCAAACCAATATTACTAGAAGGGGAAGGCAGACAATTAATAGATAAGCATTTATCTCACCGTGTTGTCTCCTTCTAATCCCTAGAGGTTCATATTGCTACCTGGGCCCAGCTGTCATGAGTTCTAATGGCACAACTTTGCACTTGGTCTGCAGCAGAACTTAAAGGTGAGCTTCACGTTAATCTCAAATTTAGTTCAACTGTTTGTTTTGTTGATATCTGCTTGGTTTATCTGGACATGCATACAAAATCTTAATGTTACCATATTCCGAGTCATTCAGAGATAATTTTTAAATTTCTTATGCCTTCACAGAATTTTAAATACCCAGAAGCTAATTCGATATTTTATGACCCATAATTTTCAAAAAGGTACATTGAGCACATTCATTCCACACTAAAAACAGAGTGTAAACACTATGAATTTACAGTAATTGACATCTTAGAGAAACTGAAACTGTCAAATACCTCCAATTATGATTTAACATGTAATATATAATTAGTACTGCTATTTTTTCCCCTAAAAAGGAGATATTCTTATGGTCCTGAATCACAACATGATGCTATTTTTTTTAATACTTTAAATCATGTTCCTGGTTATTCTGTGAGATTATTTTTCCCCATAATAAACAGTTTGTTACATAGCATGTATCATCAGTAGAAAATAACACTTTGGGATTTCTCATCACTTGGTTTCTTCAGAGTGTAGTTAAGCCTCATCAAATGAATATATTGTTGTTAATAGTAACAGATTTACATACCATAATCATTATAAGAACAGTCATCGAAATAATATGCTATGTTGTCTTGGTCTGTTTAGGTGGCTAAAACAAAAATACCATAGACTGGATGGCTTATAAAAAAACACAAATAAATATCTTGCAGTTTTGGATGTTGCAAAACCCAAGATCGAGGCACTGGTATATTTAGTATAACACATTTTAAATACGTAATTTCAATTCAAAGACGTAGATAGCTTGAAAATAAAATTATGGAAGATGTTGTACCATGAAATTTTATTAAGAACAACAACAATACCAACAAAGGCCAGGTTAGCTATATTCATATCAGGCTAAATAAATTTACAACCCAGGGGTGCTAAAAAGATACTAATTTAAAAAAAAGACCAAACTTTCAGTCAGGCATAACAACCTAAATGCATATGGACCTTAATAGAACCTCTGAATTTATGAAGCAAAAAGTGACAAATTCAAAAACAAAAAGATAAAACTACAAAGTTGGATAATTTTAACACTCCTTCAATATAAAACATATAACTTTAATAGAAACATATAGAACCTTGTATCTCACACCTACAAAACACACATGTATTTTTCAAGGGAAGAAAGAACTTACCAAAATAGAATACATGACAAATAATCCCCAAATATTTGGAAATTAAGCCTAGCTCTTCTCAAAATTCATGGCTCACAGAATACATCAAGAAAAAAATTAAGGGGTGCCTGGGTGCCTCAGTAGGTTCTGGACATGATTTCATGGTTCATGGGTTGGAGCTCACACTGGGTTCTGAGCTGACACCTCAGAGCCTGCTTGGGACTCTCTCTCTCTGTCCCTCCCCCGACTTGTGCACTCTCTCTCTCTCTCAAAATAAATAAACTTTTTTTAAAAAAGAGGAAGAAAAGTAAAAATTAGGTTGAACTGAATGACAATGAGGTATATTGTATCCAAATTTGGGGGAGGTGAGTAGTATTTGAGAAAAGTTTTTAGCTTTAAATATATAAAGCTAAAAACTTTATATATATATATTTATATATATAATATATATAATATATAATATAATATATAATATATATAATATATATAAACTTTATTATATATATAATATATATAATAAATATATAATATATATATAATAAATATATAATATATATAATAAAGTTTTTAGCTTTAAATATATATATATTTATAATATATAAATATATATACATAACAAAAGAAGAAAAGTTGAACTGAATGTTATATGTTTTAATCTCAAGAAACCTCAAAAATTTAGCAAGTTATCCCTAAGAACTTAGAAGAAAAAATAAATTAACAAGCAGAAATCAATGAAATATAGAGGAGACATAAAATAAATTAACAAAGCCAAATACTGGCTGTTTGAAATGATTAATAAACTGATAAACTAGTAGCGAAATTAATCACAGAGGAAAAAAAGAAAACACAGAATGACAACATTAAAATTTTAAAAAGGGGATGTCACTAGAGATTCTTTATTGAAAAGATAATAAGAGAGTAGTATACACAAAAATTTATTTTAAAGTAATAGGGTAGTGAACCCATAAATTTAACAACTTACGTAGTATAGACAAATTTGTTTAAAAACATGATTTACCAAGCTGGATATGGGAAGAAATACACATACATATGACTTTTTTTTTTTCCTGCTCAAACATTTTAGAGTAAGAGCTAGAGACTGTGACACCTAATCTCTAAATATTTAACAAGTATCTCCTAACCTGGGATGGTCTCCTACACAACTATCACAATATCATTCTAAGAAAATCAACACTGTTGAATAAATAGCATTGAATATTTTAGATAATATTACTTTAAAAATAACTACAATCAAGTTTCTTCATTTTTCCCCAAATTTAAGCTTTTTCCCTTTCTAAAAGCCAAACAAAAATTACAAGTTACATTGCTTCCCCTTCTTTATATTTCATGAGACTTCAATATTTTAAGGGGCTGAGCCATCTTTCTTGGAGAATATCACTCATTCTGGAATCTTTCTACATAAATTGACTCAGTTTAAATGTTTTTGGACTGTGATCACATAGGTGAAAATACTTGACTTCACACTTCACTTTGCCTCACTCTAGGAGGCAAATATGGCAGCCAGTCATAATATCATGATGGCAAGTTTGATGACTTTTTTAAGATGGCACCTGCCAAATTTCTCTCTTGCAGAGGCCCCTTTCACTTTGTAATTATCATATAATCTGTAAAATGAGATTTTCAGGTTTTTTGAGTATCCCATTCTCTATCAACTTTTCATCCAATGGTTTTATCATCCACTGGTGAGCCTTGCCTGAATCGATCAATACAACAATGTTTGCAAGACGGTAATTTTTCTAAAACTATCCTTCCTTCTACATGTATAGCTAGCTTTCTCTTCTCCCCACCTTCCCTCTTTGAGTAGCACACAGGATATGTGGATCTGTTGTTATTTGATGAGTTATAATTCAATACCATCATTATTCATGATGCTCAAATTAGATGCTCGGTGTGGAAACCCATTTAAACTAAATCTGTGTTCCTGTAGTTTTGAATGTATGTCCATTATTCTTTGAATGTCTCTGGTTTTCTGATAGGACAAGCTATCCCGGGCTCATCTCCTCATTTCTACATTCTGTATTTGGAATCAGATATTCCTTTAAGGTGACTAGTTCCTGTTGGTGGGGCCAAATTTTTAGGGAAAAAAAAACCACAATCTGCCCTACATAGGCTTATGTGGTTGCTGCTGTGGTTGTTGTTTACAGGCTCTTTCAATCATCAGATATAGGAATATATGGTTGTAAAACTTACATGGTCACCTTGATATCTCTAACCAAAATCCAGCACCGCAGAGTTCTTCAACTTCACCAACTCTCTGCTTACACATCCTGCTTCCACAGTAAAAATCTTGATTTCAAACATCAAAATGTATATTCATTTTTCCCTCTCTGCATCACACACAACCTTCTTTTGCAAGTTGTGCATAAATAACCACCAACACCTCAAACTTGTAAGACTTCTTGGCCGTTCTTTTTATCCTCAGATTTTATAGCAATAAAGGTGTAATGGCGGAGTCCTGTGATCCAACGTACTGTATCGAGTTAATTTTCTGTGTGCTTATGTTGTCTATTTGATATACTGCTAAGATGGATTTTATTGAATGAGAGACAAATAATCTTCCATTTTTTATGGTCAGTATTGTTTGGGGGCTTTCTCAAAACTAAACTGAATTCTGAAGAGTTCCCACTAGTTATAGAGTACGTCAAATAATTACACAGCTTATACAATCTATAGTTATACAGCTTATATAATTTAACTGTCATAAACAACATGAAGTGACATGTTTACTTCTGTTTTCCTGCGAATTAGCTAACCAAGTCCGTTTTTATATATCTCCTTTATTTCACAAAGCTCTCAGAGAAAATAGGTTTGTGTGTGTGTGTGTGTGTGTGTCAATTATTTTGACGCACCTATAAGAGAATCAAAGCTAAACACCATTTCTTAAACAAGCTGTAGAAGTAGCTTCCCTAAAATGAAGAAGTAAGTAATAAAGAGAACCTGAGAAATTGGAGCTCTAACCTGAGAGAGAAATGATCTTCATAGTCTCCACTATGTCTCCATAGTGTCTCCACTATGACGTCCTTGCAACTAGACCTTGGAAGCAGTCAGTGCCAGCACAGAATCAAAGGATGGAGATGAAGGATATATGGGGAGATTATTCCTAGGCAATAAAAAGGATCAGGTACACTGTCAGGCGAGTTATTGGAAAAATCTTATTGAGAATCAGGTTACAGGAGTGATGGAAAGGATAGAAAGATTTGTCCAATGATTCAAAGAAATTGAAAAGTGTCATAATAAAAAGTTCTAAAAGAAAGAAAATATACAATCATATTACTTTTACCTAATCATAGCAATTAAGCTATTGAGCAATATTTTAACACAAAATAGACATATAAATTTAGCGGGAGAAAGGAGAAAAGCAGTAGTTGAATTGTTTTAAAACCCCTGGATACCGTCAGAAGTCAATAATGCACAGAACTCATACATCTATAAATAATATTTTGAAAGATGAAGTTAAACATCAGGGGGAAAAAGCCCTCAGTGTGTTTGAAGTTCTTTCCATGAGATTTGGACTGCTGTGTATGAATGCTTTAAATACCATGCCTTTGTTTTAATAAAATCTAAATTGATTTTTTTTTAAAAATAGATCCTTTACCTTCCTTCTCGATGCTATTTGTTTTTCTTTTCTTTTCTGTAACTGTGATTGAGCAGTACAGTCACCTTGCTATTTATTGTTAGGTCAAGCATCGTTCATTCACATGAACATCTTTCTCAGATGCCAACACATGAAATATCTTCCACATATTCCTTACACGACGTGTAACCTATTTATCTTACCCTTTTTTAATTTTTTTTAACGTTTATTTATTTTTGAGACAGAGAGAGACAGAGCATGAATGGGGGAGGGTGAGAGAGAGAGGGAGACACAGAATCGGAAGCAGGCTCCAGGCTCTGAGCCATCAGCCCAGAGCCCGACGCGGGACTCAAACTCACGGACCGCGAGATCGTGACCTGAGCTGAAGTCGGACGCCCAACCGCCTGGGCCACCCAGGCGCCCCTATCTTACCCTTTTGAATTCAAGACTGACTGGTTTCAGGAGATGTTCTTCTCATTTTGAATCTGGAGTTCACAGGGCAGGACGGAAGAATGGTGGATGGCTGTTGGGTAGCTGAGTTCCGAGATGTTCCTCACCTGCTTCTGAAATGTTGTGAAATATGTTATCGGTTTCAGTGAGGGTTCTGTGTTTTTCCCACATTGGCATATATTTGGATTCACATTGTTCCCACAAATCAGTAGGAAGCACTGGAAAATTATGACCCCTAACAGTTCCTTCTTCTCTTGAAAGATGCTGGTTATAAACTCATACTCTACATCATTTCACTAGGTCATTCCCCCACGTCTTCTTCCCCCCTTCAGCTGGCATCTGTTCAAATTAGAAGATTTGAGAAACAATAGTATGAGTGTTCTCAATTCACTGACTTTAGCTAAAATCACCTCTGAACAGTGGAGACAGGATGAGGAGTTGTGCCATAGCATACTTGAATTTTTTTGGTTCTTTTCCTTGGCTGCTACTTTCAGAGTGTCTGGCCTGATGACTGGAAAGGTATCGATTCTCCTTTCATTTTTATCAATGCTTGCGCTTTCCTTTGTATTTATATTTCTGGATTTAACTACTTATTGGTGCTTCTTTTGTTAAAGCCAGAAATAATTAACTCATCATTGCTCTTCAAACTTGCTGCGGAAATCAAACATATATTTTAAGTTTATTTATTAATTTTGAGAGAGAGAGAGAGAGCACAAGTGGGGCAGAGAGAGAGTGTGAGAGAGAATCCAAAGCAGGCTCTGCACTGTCAGCGCTGTGAGCCCAGTGCCTGACACGGGGCTCGATCTCATGAGCTGCAAGATCATGACCTGAGCCAATAACAAGAGTCGGACGTGCTTAACCGACTGAGCCCCTCAGGTGCCCCAAACGTATTTTTAAGACCATAAATCTACAAGTCCATACACGTTGTGATTAATTATTGGATTATTTGTATGTTGTAGTTAAAAAGAATTTTCTTCCCAGGTAAGACCTGACTTAGGGTTGACTCAGTTTTGTTTTCGTGGGGGTGGTCGTTTGGTTTATTATTCCGATTTGGATATATCCAATAATTGAACTGGACAGAATTACTAAACCAACCAGAACAATATGTGAGAATAAGGATTGCCCATGGCACACCAACATATATGTGGAAAATATACAATATAATACACAATATATAATATCTTATATGTTATTAATATATACCTTATATTATATACATTATATTATATATTTATATTGTATTATATTATATTATTATATCATATCATATTATATTATATCATATTATATTATACCATATTATGTATCATTCAAGGTATAGTGGAATATATGGAAATGGTTTACAGTTACTTTTATGTATGCCTAAGTACTTGCTGGTCATCTCAAAGGAAGCATGACTTCTAGTAACATAGAAACTTCCCACTGTGCCAACTTACCCCGAATCATGATCTAAAAGTGCATGGCCAGAGATCATAATCCATTGTGACGTACCTAATTCAATGTTTTTAATTTCGTAATGTCTTTTTTCAGAAGGTGGCTCTCAGAGTTCCTTCCGCTCCAGGTTTCACAACACCTGGAACTATCCTTAAATGTGGCCTAATTGTTTGGGATTCAGTCTTAATTCCAAATCCGGTTCTGCTGTTTATCACCCATAGAAACCTGTGCGAGATACTTCATGCAGGTAAGATTCAACCTTCTCATCGCAGAATGAGAAAATACCTACCACGTGATATTGCTTTATGGGTTAAAGATTTTTTAAATGCTTAGATCAATGCCTAGCAATATTAAGCAACTTAAAAATTATAGTTATTTTAGGGGCGCCTGGAGGGCTCAGTCGGTTAAACGTCCAACTTCTGATCAGGTCATGATCTCACAGTCCGTGAGTTCGAGCCCCGCGTGGGGCTCTGTGCGGACAGCTCCGAGCCTGGAGCCTGCTTTGGATTCTGTGTCTCCCTCTCTCTCTGCCCCTCCCCTGCTCATGCTCTGCCTCTCTCTGTCTCAAAAGTAAATAAAACATTTTTAAAAATTTAAAAATTTTAGTTATTTTAACCATTCCTAAGCAAATAAACACAATACTAGTATCTATGATGACTGATCCTAACCTTGTGTTCTTTCACTAGCTACCTCTGAGGCTGAAAAAGCCAAATCAGGGAGGCAAAGGAAGAGAGATATTTAATAACACACTAGTCAAGTTCATCAGCTATTATATTTCTTCCTTTGTGCCCTTCAGTTTCTCCTGCTATGTCATGATTTTTTCAAAACATTGAAAAAAGCACTAAACTTCCTTGAGCTCTAAAGTTCAGTCACTTCTGTTTAGAGAGAGATTAATAAAAATGGGTGATATGATCAGGAAAATACTTTAGAGTCCTACTTAACACACAGCAAGAATACACCTTATAGATTTCTTCATTCATTCTCCCTGGCGGAGATGGGGTCGAAGACATGAAAAGATCTGAAAAAGTATTTTCTATCCTCCTGTACTATTCGGTTTCCCTTCAGGGCTTGTGATATTACAAACAAACAAACATTTGTGGAAGTCTATTGGTCTATTGAAGACTTTGAAATTCCAACTATAAATGGATCATTCATTTCCTGCGAATGGACTACTCAACATGTTGCTAGCTTTCAGAATTTTAGTTACACGTAGAATGTTTATTACCTCTTTCAAGAGGGCCAATTTGATTTTGGCAATTACGTGAGAATTTGCATGCTGAAACCTGGCAGAGAGCTAGCTCAAAATATTTTTGAATGAATGGATGATTTAATCACTAGCTGAATAAATAAATGGAATAAATAGTTTCAGATATATTTTCCATAAATTGGATAAAATGAAATTTTAACTCTCTCACACTGTGCTATGAAATATTTGGCTCAGATGTGCTTTCTTGCTTCCATTTTATGGAATACTTTAGATCTATTTTTACTCCAAAAGAAAATTATGCAAATCACATTTAATCACTCTATAAAACAGTTCTGAATGAAGTGTTTCTAGTTCATCACAATTAGTTTGATAGCCAAGGTTATTAAACCAGTTTTCATGCTTACTTCATTTTGCTAGTTTATTCACTCATTTGCAATTTTTGAGATTTTTCATAGTAATTAAAGGGGAGGAAAATCATTTATAATATATTGAAAGACTCTTCGTTAAAATAATTCTTTACTGCTGTCCATATTTGTCTCAAAACCAGACATACAAATAAAACCTCTATGGCCAATTTTAATTAGTGTTATTTGAAGTGCAGACAGATATCTAATTCAGAGAGATTTCGGGAAAAAAATTTTAAAGAATAATTAGTACTTTATTTTTTTACCCTATGGCAATTTATAAGTTTAGCTCTAAATTAGAGCACCTGCATCCGTGTATTTTAATTGTCCCATAACTTACGCGAGTTAAGATTTTCATAACCTTTATAGAGAAAATACAAATAAATAATTTTTAATTCTTGGTGAGTAATATTTCTGAGTACTCTAAAGTCAACTCACCGTTTCTTCCCACCACCACCTTCCCACATGTACACACACACAATGCACCCATGCACGTGTACGCGCACGCACACACACACACATACACACACACACACACACTCTTGAGCTAAGAAGCTCCCTTTCCTTCTGTTTTCAAGAGTTGAATTTTCCAGTCATATGGATACTCTTCTTAGGCAACTTTTCTTTGTTTATAAATGACTTATGCTTTGGTGCTGGGTATTAATTCACTTAGATAATATGTTTTACCTAAATACATTTCACCAGAGTTTCTAAGGAGAGCAAACCTCAATAAATATTTAAGTCATTCGAGGAGTGCCTCAGCCCCCTAAGGATTTTAACCATCTCTTGAACCTAGATCTCATCTCTTGAACCATACAGTTAAGAATGCTGGGAACTTTACCTTCACAAACCATAGCAGAAACATAAGATGGGGAAGCAATTTTTGCAGGGGGATTTATTTGTTAATGTTGTCTTCTGTCTGAATGAGTCAACTCAGAAGTACTCAAGGGGACCTACAAAATTTTAAAAAGAATTTCACTGGCTTGCACTACAAGAAGCAGAAATACTCCAAATGAAAATAGGTCTAGGATCCCCAAATTTCTATAGACAGGAAGCACACTAAGAAATCTACTGCAATAGACTGAACACTTGTATCTCCCCAAAGTACGTATGTTGAAACGTAATCCCCAATAAGATGGTATTTGGAGGTGGAAACTTTGGGAGGTGATGATGTCATGAGGATGGAATCCACATGAATGGCATTAGTGACCTCATAAGAGACACCCCAGAGAGCTCTCTCGGCCCTTTCACCAAGAGAGAACACAGCAAGAAGACGAACATCTATGAAGCAGGATGTGGGCCTTCACTAGACTCTGAATCTGCCAGACAGAGCCTTGATCTTGGATTTCCCAGACTCCAGAACTATGAGAAATAAATTTCTGTTGAGAAGCCATCCGTCTAGTTTCCAGTATTCTATTACAGCAGCCCAGCTGGACTCACATACTCCCATACCTATTCATCTGTAAGTGGGCTATCTTTTATGGAAAAATAAGAATGACTTCAGCATTGAGAAGTTAGAACCTAGAGGGTGGAGCCAAGAGCTAAGGACAAAAATTAGGAAAGAGTAGGAGGACTGAGTCCTGCTCAAGAAAATGCCAACCCATGCCCAGCAGAAGAGCCACTTCCGGGTACCTCTTGCTTTTCCCTTTTCTGAATGAAACGATCTCTAGTGATTATCCTATTCCTGTCCCACCATTGTATATTGAGTGCACAACACAGGGGAGACAGATAACTTCTCTCCTTAATTTATGCATCTTCCCATCCAAAGGAGCTGTACCTGAGAAACTGTGCTCTAAAGAACACACTTCCACACTTGGATCCTGTTTAGATGACAAGGTCCCAAACTTCGAGCTGCTGCTGTAATAAGTTGAGACTTTGGGGAGTTTGGAAAAAGGATGAGAATAGTTCAAAAGTGAAAAGAACGTAAATCATGGGTGCCCAGAAAGCAGTCTATAATGTTCTTCCTCTAAAATGGCCTAGGATGATCCCAACCTATTGGAATTTACAAATTTAAATATAGTCTCCTCCTACATAGAATCATGGCTGGCTGCCCAATGTGAGTAATAGAATACACATGTACGTCATCAAGAGTATTGATAGACCTGCCTATGTGAATACAGTCCCGTGTATTTATGTCAGTCTCAGGCTATGTGATAAAGGCATACAGACTTCCATGTTGGTTACTCTTGCATAATTCACTCTGGAGAATTCTGTCTTCGGTGCCAAAAGGGCATGCAACACTCCATGGTGAGGCTTAATGGAGAAGAAACCATTCTCCGGACATATAAATTGGACCCTCCAGCCTTGGTGAAGTCGTTAAACAGTTGCAGACTCATAAGAAACCCCAAACTAGACCATCCCCCCACTGAATTGTCCCTGAATTCATAACCCATATGTGCTGTGAAAGATAACAAAGGATTATGGTTGCTTTAAGTCACTGAGTTATGGGATGATGTGTTAGGCAGCACTAGAACGTAAAATCTTACTCTATGATGTCATTTACATAAAGTTTTAAAGCATGCTAAATAGAATTCTAGGATTTAGGGTTCCATGCCCTCGTGGTAAAAGTACAAATTTTTAAATAGCAAGAAAATACTTTTTTTTTAAATAAAAAGTGATCTAGTGGTTTTTGCACTGCAAGGAGGGAGAATCTTGCATTTTCAGACATTATTGCATGTTACTGTACATTGCCATAAACATTTTAATTAAAATAAAAGGTAAATCGCAATACAAGATAATATATTTTATGTTTGATGTATTTTGAGACCGAGGGAAATTTTTCTGGAGGAGCAAGGACCATATTTGAATCTTGAAAGAAAATAAGGGTTAAACAAGAAAAAAATAAATGCAATGAGTTTAGTTAAGAAAAGAGTGGAGGGAAGTTTCCAGCAGATGAAGCCATAAGTTTAAAGTCACAGAGCCAAAAGAGTTCGTGCCTTCTTTCACAGTCACTCTAGAGTGGTTGAAAGATTTTAAACAGGCGGGGTAAAATCAGACTATGCTTCAGCAAGGAAAGAATCTGGGGATGGAGTGGAGAGTGGGTTGGGAGATGTCAGTGGAACAGGGAGATCAATGAGGAGATTGTTGGAGGCTCCTACTGAGAAATCATGAGGGCTTGAATTAAGAATCTGGCAGTAACCATGGAAAGTCTTCTCCATATGAGTTAACGGCAACTCTTCCTTCTAGTTTCTGAACCCAAACCCTTGAATATTGTTGGCTGTTCTTCCCTTTTTTCACACCACACATCCAAGACCGGGGCCAATTCTGTCAGCTTTCCTTTCAAAATATATCCCGAATTGGAGTACTTCTCACCAGCCCCCCTGCTGCCACTGTCATCCAAGTCACCGTCGTCTCTGGTTCAGATTATTGCGATAATCTCATAACTGGTGTTTCTGCTTCCATCTCTGCCCTTCTTCGGGCTACCCAGAGTCAGTCTGTTACAAAACCAGCTTCTGTCAGTCCTCTGCCCCAAACCATCCAACGGCTTCCAGTCTCACTCCCGGTGAAAGTCAGTCTTCTCAGTGGCCCTAAACACCATGGCCTTCACAGACGATTTGACACTCACCCTCGTTTACTCACACTGTTTGCTCCTTCTCTAATACTCAAGTCACCACCTCTGCCTCAGGGACTTTGCGATCTCTGTTCTCCTACCTTGGGCGCTCACCCAAGTATCTATCAGTCTCACTCACTTGCCATTTTCAGCTCAAGAATGACTTTCTCCGGAAAGGGTTTCCTGAGCACCTTATAATAAATTACAGCCCTTCCAACCTCCTTGATCCCCTTCCGTACTCCATTGTTGCGTTCAGATATTATCCCACGTATTTTACTTAATTCCATTGTTTATAATCTGTTACTCTTTCTCCGTCCACGGAGCTGGGAATTTGTAGCCAAAGCATGTAGTATAAGGTGAGGCACATGGCAGGTATTTAATAAGTATTGGTTGAATGAATCAACGGAGGAAGCAGGTAGGTTTTATTGTAATTGGCAACGTGCCAGATGCAGACAGGGGTAAGGCACGGATGGCTTCCAAGTTCTGTCTGTAGAACTGTCTAGGTCCTCTCTTCCACCACGCACAAACGACTTTTAGTCACAGGTCTTGAAAGGTCCATGTCAATTAATTCAGAAACAAATGTCTTAGGAAAAGGAAATCTTCACACAAATTGAGCTCTCGAGTTTAATAAAGCATTAAGCAGTCTTTAATAGTCACAACTTCCTCCAACACCTTTTATAACTATATGACAATAGAAAAAAAAAAAGGGAAAGAGTTTAGAAGTCCTGGTTTGTTGTAAAGATCTGAGAGCTTCACCAAATTCCAAAATTTAAAGGATATTATTTATTTTGTATTGATTGATTGATATTTTTAATTAATTAATTAATTAATTAATTAATAGAGGGAGAAGGACAGTGCATGAGCAGGGGAGAGGGGCAGAGGGAAGAGAGAGAGAGAATCTTAAGCAGGCTCTACACTCAGCAGGGTGCCGAAGACAGGGGTCCATCCCATGACCCTGGGATCATGACCTGAGCCGAAATCAGGAGTCGGTTGCTCAGTTGACTGAGTCACCCAGGTGCCCCTAAGGGTTTTTATACAAGTAATAATTAAAGGTGTTTTTTTTTCTTTTAAAAAAATTAGCGTTTATTTATTATTGAAAGAGTGTGAGCAGGGCGGGGGTGGGGGGGGGGGGGGAGGGAGGAAGCAGAGAGAGAGAGACACAGAACTTGAAGCAGGTTCCAGGCTCTGAGCTGTCAGCCCCGAGCCCGACGTGGGGCTCAAACTCACAAACCGCGAGATCCTGACCTGAGCCGAAGCCGGGCGCCTAACCGACTGAGCCACCCAGGCGCCCCTAAAGCTGTTTTTAGAAGTGTGATGCCAGTACAAAAATCCAACATGTACTGGTTGCATTTTATCCTTACTGTTTTCAATGTCTTTTTTCCTTATTATACAACAAACTAAAGTTCAGAAGCTTTTGAACTGAATTTAAATAAGTCAGCTAAGTATATTGCTTAAAAATAAAAATAAGGCAAATATAGTCATGCAAAGCAGAACTCTAAAAGCAAAAGCAAATGGGCCAACTTGAAAGCTATGAGATGACATGTAGACTCTTTGGATGCTTCTTGAATGTCTCCTGATAATATTCACCTGAGCAATTAGATCAGAGGGCGTCTCATTGAAGTGCACACCCTCCTTCTGTGATCCAGTCAAATACATCTAAAGACGTCCAGGGCTTAGATAGATATATATAATTTCTCTCATCTTTAAAAATTAAAATCATTTTAGCAGTGCACTTCTAAGTTTTGTATCGTTATTGCAGACAGACGCCTAGAACCATCATGAATTGCTGGTTAGAACCACTTTGTCAAATAATTTGGCAATTTGTTTTAAAGTTGAACCCTGACAGGGGCGCCTGGGTGGCTCAGTCGGTTAGGCGTATGACTTCAGCTCAGGTCAGGATCCTACGGTTCATGGGTTTGAGCTTCGCGTCGGGCTTTGTGCTGACAGCTCCGAGCCTGGAACCTGTTTCGGATTCAGTGTCTCCCTCTCTCTCTGCCCCTCCCCTGCTTGTGCTCCGTCTCACTTTCTCTCAAAAAATTAATAAGCATTAACAAAAATTGAAAAAAAATAAAGTTGGACACTTACTTATCACATGACCCAGGAATTCTACTTCTAAATGTTTAAGAGAGAGAAAATATTTCTACAAAAGAATTGTATAAAAATGTTTATAGATATTTTTATAATAGTCTCCAATTCTAAAAAAAATGACCATACATGAAGAAGAGAATAAAAAGATCAACTGAAGTATTTTCATATAATAAAACACGACTTAACAATAAACAGGAACAATGTAGTGATACACAAACGACATGCATGAATCTCAAAGACATTGTGTTGAGTGGACGAAGTCAGACATGAAGAACACATCAAAGATTCCATATATCTGAGGTTGAACAGAAAAATTATTCTATTTTGATAGAAACCAAAGCAGTGGGGGCCAATTGTGGTTGGTCGTTGACAGGAAGAAGGTATGAGAAAACATTATTAGATGATGGAAATTTCTATAACTTAATTGAGATAGTGTTTACAGTGCGTGTATATACTTATCCAAATACCTGAATCACATACTTAAGATACGTATGTTTCAGCATCTGTACATTCTATTTAATGAAAAAGAAAAATGTCAGGGGACACCTTCCCAGGCACTTTTCAAAGGTAGTTGAAATCAAAATTCTTAAAATGTGCATAACTATTTGTCCTAAAAAGTAATTGTAGCTGCGTAAAATTTTGAAATGCTCTATTTATTTACCTTAAACATCATTTATATATTAGTGGAAGAACAAAATTAAATAAACCCTTCTTCACTTATTAGAATATTAAGCAGCCCTTAAAACTCTTTCTTTCTGAGTGTTTAACAGTGTATTATGCCAATATATTAATGTACTTTAGTATCATACATTCATTATATACATTAATAATATAATGGCATATTATTATTGTTAATACATATTGTATGCATATTAGATTATTAAATTAAAAAAGAACATGAGCATCATAGTGCCACATGGGCAAACGTGGAAAAGCCAGATATATGAGTATTTAAATTAACCAGTATGTGCGTGCATAGGGTTATGAGCCCACATCAGTGTTAAATGAGCCCATATGGAATCATCCTGAACATATTGCTTTGTAATTTCATTTTTCAGTATCATTTTACTTCTTTTCCATTGAGTGTTTTATTTTGCTATGTGTGCTGACTGCATCGTGCAGTGTTTGACAGAGTATACACTCCAAGTTTTCCTATTGCACAAAGTATCCTCAATAAATATGGCACTTCTCAAACTGCCATAGCTCTCTGTGCTTAGGATTTGCATGGAGCCTTGGCTTGCCTTTTGCTTGTAATATAATTGATAAGGTCCTTTGGGTAACACACTTTCTTCTCATGTGCAGCGGGAGAGAGAAAGAAATCTAATCCTGAAATGAGTGTCTTCTTTTTCAGATTTTCTTCCCAGTCCTCCTGGTTGGGTTATTCAAAGTCAGGACCATCCCCTGTGCTGGTGAGACTTTTCAATGGAAAAACAAATATAGCCGCAATGGCTTAAAACTGGAACAAGGACCAGTTTTTGGAATTTTTTTCCTATAATTGGCTTAGAAAACTAGAGCACATCTTTGCAGCTGGGGTGGGCGTCAGACACATTGATCCTGGATGTGAGTGGATTAGAATCCCACCTTTGCTATTGTTACCTGTGAAACCTCGACAGATTACTTCAACCTCTTGGTAAATTGGCAATAATGATAGCATCTCATAGAATTTATGAGGATTAAACATATAAAGTCCATAAAACTAAACTAATCTGGCATATGTAAGAGCTCCAGAACATAGCTAATACACTTATGTTATTACCCTGAGATCTATAGGGCTGTATGGAGAAAGAGTACATCCCAAACAAAATTATACTACTGTCACGTAGAAAAATATCCTGGGTAGTAGCCAACAGTGGTTATTACGGATAATTACCGCCTAAAATAAACTACTGAAAATTAAGAGATTGATTTATAATAACAAAAGATGGCCAAGATTGCCACCGAATATGTAATCTATAAAATTATTTTGATGAAATCAACAAATGGATTTGTGAATCCTCGGTTAGTCATTCAACTGTTTGGTCAAAATGGGGCTCATATACCTCTCTGTCTTGTTCTATATAAAAGGGCAAGATGGAAATGCGAAATTTTAAGTGTGAGTCACACAAAATAATAAAATAAATCCCTACCATCCACCTGGATTCTTCAGTTGATCATTTTAGAGAACTAAATATAAAGTCATTGGAAAAACGAAAGAAAATAGGCCTTTCAATATACACGACAGACTTTGCCAGGGAGAGTTACAGGTTAAAATCAGTTACTCAAAAGAAATGAATTTGTTAATTAAAAATGAGCAAAAAACTATAAGATACAGATACGAATAACTTCTTAATCATTTATCTGGCACTCCTAAATTATATTTACTTACGTGAAGTTTTATTAGCCAGAAAAAATAAGTATTCATCAAAGGTTAATGGGACTCCCTTGTTAGTTTAAACTAATCTTAATCTCAGGGCACTAGATACATGGATGGGGGAATGAATACCAGCTAACAATATCTCCCATGATGTACTTCTAAGTATATAAATAAATTAAAGCTTGTTCCTCGGATAGCACACAAAAAAGATCACAAATATTTATATGAAATAAAAATGTTTGATGTTCAATTATTGCTAACATAGAGCATACTGCTTTATAAACATAAGGATAATTTTATAATGTTTCAATATTCTTCCTCATTGAAATGATCTCTTTTGCATGTGTGTGTACGTGCTCATGTAGACTCTTAACATAAAATAATTTAGATAATATCTAAAATGGTTCCATAGAATTATGTCATTCAATATCGAGCTTAACAGTTGTGTTACCTTGTTTGGATAGGTCACATTTTATTCAGTGCCCAAAGATAGATTGCCTGCGTAAATGTCTAAGTTACAGCCAATAGTCATTTTGGGAGATACTTTGGGCTTAAAAGAAGTAAGATTTGCAAATTTTTAACCAACCAATGAGTGTGTATCATTGATCCCCCAAAATAATAATTTCAAAGTGTTTTAGCTGAATCTTCATTTATTTTATAAATGATTTTTATATTCAATAAACCCTTCTTATTGAACCTTTTAAAAATATGGTTCATTTGAAGTTTCCTTGTCTAGAATGAGGTCAAATGGAATACTTGCAAGTAGGGGTGAATGATGTGGTACAAGCCTTTCATTTATTTAAAAAATGTGAATGAACAAGTTACTGCAGCAGTCACTGAAATTACAAGTATCAAAAGAGTCCAGTCCCTTAAATAACTTGGAGTTCGATGCTGAGAATTGTTAAGATTGTCCAACAGAATATCTTAATAAACTTTACATAGGGAAGGCTTTCTTTTTCCTTTACTGGGTAATGGAAAGAGGAATAATCCATTGTGGATGGGGCCAACTCAAATTTTAAATGTTTTAAAATAACACAGCGGTCCCCAGGGTGGCTCAGTCGGTTAAGGGTCCGACTTAGGCTCAGGTCATGATCTCATGGTTTGTGAGTTTGAGCCCTGTGTCAGGCTCTGTGCTGACAGCTCGGAGCCTGGAGCCTGCTGGGATTCTGTGTCTCCCTCTCTCTGTTCTCCCCACTCATGTTTGCTCGTTCATGCTTGCTCTCTCTCTTTTAGGAATAAACATTTAAAAAAATTAAATCATATAGGAATTTATAGCTTAGAAAAATATCTTTCATGAAATTGACCAGGTAAACTGACATTTCAAATGGATGAAAACTAGAATTATTTAGTTAAATGAAGCCATCCTCTTTTCCACATTTCTCAGACATTCCGTTTTACAAGGGCCACAGACATCGTTTCATAAGGCAGTTTTTGTCCGGCAAAAATTATTATTCTATAGATTGGAAAGAGCACAGTTATTTGTTGATGATATACCTTGAACCTCTTTACATAGAGAGGTTTTGGGGTTTTTTTTGGGTTTTTTTTTTTTTTTTGGTCAAGAATTATACTTTATTCCGTCTAGGCTTGGGACTCAACAATCACAGCCAGAGTTGGGACAAATCCCTCTCAGTGACTGTTAAACCCCCTTCTCTACTGCAATTGTTAACTCCATCAGTCTGGATCTCTTTCTTGACTCCATTAGCTACTCCAAATGTTCACATTCAGTCCATCATCATAGGTAGCGTACTCCCATGCGTTGTATTTTTCTCAAAAACTTCCAAATCTCTTCTTCCCACTATCATTACCGTAGTGCTGAAATTGATCATTTCCCTTCTAGATTTCTGGTGAGCCTTTTTATTCTCACCGTCCCAGTGCTGGTCCTGTCCAGTTCATTATATACCATATTGTCAATTGAGGTATTTCTAGAAATAAAGCT
Organism: Prionailurus bengalensis; assembly: GCF_016509475.1. Classification (NCBI taxonomy): domain Eukaryota; kingdom Metazoa; phylum Chordata; class Mammalia; order Carnivora; family Felidae; genus Prionailurus; species Prionailurus bengalensis. Next base: position 226,295,062 of record NC_057343.1, read on the forward strand.
GATGGTGCTTAACCCTCTCTTATGAATTGTGTTAAATTTTTTAATGCTTGTTTTTGAGAGAGAGAGAGAGAGAGCAAGAGAGAGCGAGCATGTGTGGGGGAGGGGCAGAGAGACAGAGGGAGACACCAAATCTGAAGCAGACTCTAGGCTCTGAGCTGTCAGCATCGAGCCCTACCGGGGATGGAACTCGGGACCTCAAGGTCATGACCTGAGCTGAAGTTGGCGCTTAACCAACTGAGCCACCCAGATGCTCCCTCTTTACTTTTAGATAATGTTCACGTTCCCCAGTGTTGCCTTCATGAAGCTTCATAATCATGGTTCTTATTTACTGCTCTTAGGAATCTCCGTAGGATCAAAGCCCTTACCCCAGTTCATCTAACTGTGACTCGTTGTGAGCTCCTCAAGATTGTCTCTGTGTGTGTGTGCTCCCCTAGTCTAAAAAAAATTTTTTTTGAGAGAGCGAGAGAGCACACAAGCAGGGGGAAGAGGCAGAGAGAGAGAGGGAGAGAGAGAATCTCAAGGAGGCTCCACGCTCAGCACAGAGCTCCCCATGCAGGGCTGATCTCAGGACTGTGAGATCACGCCCTGAGCCAATATCAAGACCCAGACGCTCAACCAATGGAGCCACCCAGTTGCCCATAATTTTTTATATAAAAAAATTGTTCATACTGGTAGGAAATTTAAGAGAACATAGTGACAGATAAGTAGGTACCCTATAGCATAGATGAAAAAATTTACAAATCAATAAAACTAACATGGTGCAATGTGAGATATTTGATCTATGATTGAAGTTCTCATTTATTCCCCTCTCTAGTCCCATGTCTTTATCTTTCTGTCACTATACTGAAGTTATCATTTTTTTTCCACTACATTTTTACTAGATATTTCTGCATTCACGTAAGACCGTAAGCATATAAACTTCCAGTTATAAAATGAGCAGGTCCTAAAGATCTAATGTATAATATGATTGTAGTCAGTAATACTGTATAAGATTACTAAGAGATGCTAAGAGATTAGATCATAAATATTTTCCCTGCAAAAAAAAAAAATGATGATTTCATGGCACTATGAGTGTGTTCTCCAACACGGTGATAATCATTTTGCAGTAGACAAATGTATCCAATCAGCATTTTGTACACTTTAAACATACAAATGTTATATGTCAATTATGTGTCAGTAAAGCTAAGGAAAAAAAGACTAGTTAAGTATCTTCTAGAAGGATAGTGACCCCTTTGGTTTTGTTCAATGCTACATGCGAAAACATAAAATGGAAAAACACATGAAACACACAAACAGGTATGTCATGTGTGTGTGTGTGTATATATATATATATACATATATATATTATTTTATATAATACATGTGAATGTATGTTTACCTCTTTAAAAATATCTAAAACTGAGTTAGAAAATACAGTGCAATGGATTATTGATGAGTGATCATGCCTGTGCAATCACAGCACAGACCAAGATATTGAGCAACAACAGCACTGAAGAAGCTCCTTTCTTGCCTCTATCTTAAATATCAGGACTGTACTGATTTCTAAAACCATAGATTGGTTTTGCCTGGTTTTGAACTTAATATAAATCAAGTCATACAAGTATTATTCTTTTGAAATGCATTGCTTTCTCCAATATTATATTTGTCATATCCACCTATGTTGTCGCATGTAACAGTCATTCATTCATTTCATCACCATGATATTCCATTGCGTGAACATACCATGGGCTTTAACTCTTCTGTGTTACATGTTTATATATTTATTTTGAGGGGGGAGGGGCAGAGAGAGAGGGAGAGAGAGAATCCCAAGCAGGCTCCACAATGTCAGTGCAGAGTCAGATGCAGGGCTTGACCTCACAAAATCGTGAGATCATGACCTGAGCTGAAATCAAGAGTTGGATGATTAACCAACTGAGCCACCCAGGCACCCCTTAACTCTTCGAAAATTGGTGTGCATGGGAGTTGTTTTCATTCCTTGATAAGAGTAATCAGTGGTGTTATCCTCATCCATGATGTGTGGTGTGTATATGTATGGATGTCTATTGGGTAAACAACTATCAGTGGGAATGCTGGGCTATAAGGATCGTATACATTCAACTCTAAGAGGTAATGCATGTGAGCTTTCAAATGTGACTTTACCAAAATAAATTCCTATGAGTTGTGTTTAAGAGGGTTCCTATAACCCCCTATTTTGGCTGGCACTTGATGTTCACATTCTTTTCACTTTCATCATTCTGATAAGTGGGTAATGCTATTTACTCATTTATGAAACTGTGAAAAGGTTTTATTGTGAAAAGGTTTTATTTTGCTTTTCCCTGAAGAGCACCTTTTTATGTATTTATTGCTCATTTGAATATTCTCTATTGCCAAACATGTATTGAAGTTTTTGTCCAATTCTCTACTGAGTAATATTTTTCTAATTGACTTGAATTTTTTATGTATTTCAAACATGAGCCTTTTGTTGGTAATATGTATTCAAAATATCTTCTCCTAGCTTCTACACTTACTGTTGTATTTTGATAAATAAAAGAATTTAAATTTGAAAAGATCCATTATGCGATTATTTTCTTTTTGTTTATTGTGACTCCTGTCCTCTTTAAAAACTATATCCTGGACTTAACTTTTTTCATTTCAAAGTTGTAAATGTAGTCATGAATATTATTTTATAGGAATGTAAATTTTCACTTGGACATTCAGATCTGTTATGAGGCTAGGATTGGCTTTAATATATAATGTGGGGGCGCCTGGGTGACGCAGTCGGTTAAGCGTCCGACTTCAGCCAGGTCATGATCTCGCGCTCTGTGAGTTCGAGCCCCGCGTCAGGCTCTGGGCTGATGGCTCGGAGCCTGGAGCCTGTTTCCGGTTCTGTGTCTCCCTCTCTCTCTGCCCCTCCCCCGTTCATGCTCTGTCTCTCTCTATCCCAAAAATAAATAAACGTTGAAAAAAAAAAATTAATATATAATGTGAGGTTTTAATACATAGAAGTCAAAGTTCATTTTTATCCATGTAGCTATCCAGCTGGCACAGAATCATTTATTTAAAGAAGTCGGTTGAGTGTCCGACTTCAGCTCAGGTCACGATCTCACGGTTCATGGGTTCGAGCCCCGCATCAGGCTCTCTACTGTCAGCACAGAGCCCAGTTCCTATCCTCTGTCCCCATCTCCCTCTGCCCCTCCCTAGCCCATGATTTCTCTCTCTCTCTCTCAAAAAGAAACATTTAAAAAAAAGAATTATCGGGGTGCCTGGATGACTCAGTCAGTTGGGTGTCTGACTTCGGCTCAGGTCATGATCTTACTGCTTGTGAGTTCGAGCCCCACATCGGGCTCTGTGCTGACAGCTCAGAGCCTGGAGCCTGCTTCGGATTCTGTGTCTCCCTCTCTCTGTTGCCCACCCCCACTCGCACTCTCTCTCTCTCAAAAATAAATAAATATTAAAATTTTTTTTTAAAGAAAGAATTATATTTTGAGGTACCACCATTTAAATAAATAATTTATGTACAATGCTCATGGACTATAAAGATATCAATTCTTTCCAATGCATTTTATTGAGCAGGACAATCCAAATAGTACTTGAACAGGTTGTTTTGTGGAAATTGGCAACCTGAACTTAAAATTTGTATGAAAATGTGAAGAGCCAAAATATTCCAGACAATCTTAAAAAAGAAGAGCGAATTTATAAAATTTAAACTACCACATAGAAAGACCCAGAAAAGATTTATAGTAATCAAGGCAGGCTGATATTGGTGAAATGCCAAATAGTCCATTAGGACCAAATAGACAATACAGACAAAAAACCCACACATGTGTGATTTTTCAATCTATGACAAATATGACCATTCAACTCAATGGAGAAACTCCTGTACTTTTTTTTTTTTTTTTACCACTTACCCTAATTCAATTCCAGATGAGTAATTGTAGATCCGAGCACAAAAGGTTAAAACAATAAATCTCTTAGAAGGAAACAGTGTGGCTTTCTTAAATAATGTTAAAGATTTCTTAACTAGAAGTAAAAAAAAAAAGTGCTAGCCATAAATGAATAGACCACATTAAGAAAGAGAAAACACAGGCTTTCAGGTGGGAAGAAACATTAACAAAACATGCTTACAAAAAAAAACAAAATCAGGGGCGCCTGGGTGGCTCAGCCGGTTGAGCGTCTGACTTCCGCTCAGGTCATGATCTTGCAGTTCATGAGTTTGAGCCCCGTGTGGGGCTCTATGCTGACTGCTCAGAGCCTAGAGCCTGCTTCGGCTTCTGTGTCTCCCTCTCTCTCTGCCCCTTCTCTGCTCATGCTCTGTCTCCCTCTCTCTCAAAAATGAATAAACATTAAAGAAAAATTTTTAAAGAAAAAAAAACAATCAAAACTATAAAATCAATCCCTAAAATAATAGGATAAGCACCACTGAGTCAGTAGAAGAAATGGCAAAATATTTCAACAGCTCCTTCACCAAAAAACTTGGATGGCCAACCCACATATGAAAACTTTCTTTATTTCAATAGTGACCGGGATAGTGGAAATTAAAGCTATGACCTGATAGATACACTGTGCATCTATTCAAATGGTTAAAATTAAAATGTAGTCAAAATACATCCTGGCAAGTTGTGGAGCAGTTGTAATTCTTTCCATGGCTGATGAGAGTGTAAATTTGTCCAACCGCTTTGGAAAACAATTCATGGGCATCTACTAAAGCCAAACATACCAACTCAATGACCCCAAGGCATGCGCCCAATAAGAGTCAGTAGATATGTTCAGCAAAAGACATGTGTTAGAATATTCACAGCAGTCCCAAACTGGAGATAATGCCAACCTCCATCTACAGAAAAAAAATGATTAAATTGGAATATGCTCATAGGACCGTATAATATGCAGTGATAGAAATAATTATAGCCACAAAACATGCATGATCTCACAAATGTAGCACTGAGTCAAAGAAGCTAAGCACACCCAAATATGTATCGCATGGCTGCACTTACATAAAGTTCAAAGTTAGGAAAATCTAACCTATGCTATTAGAATAGCATACTTTGGCTATCTTTGGGGTTGCTGGTGGCAGGAACGGGGTTCCAGAAAAGTCTCTGGAGTCATAATAATATTTTGTGTTGTTCACAGTGCTGGTTCCACGGGTTGTTCGCTCTATTTAATTCATAAACATTTTACACGTTATTAACAGTTTACTATTACCAATGGGCACAACCTGTTTTGATTTTTACGTTGGCTTCCTTGGCGTCCATGTTAGCGTCACCATAAAACCCTTGCAAGGCCAGTTGGTGCCATTTGGGGCCAGATCAGCCGCGTTGAGGGTTCAGGAGCACAAGGGCAGGTCCCACCACCCACAGCCTTGCGTGCCTGCTGCCCTCACAAAGAACAATCTAGACTTCTACGTGTTCTTGCTTGACATTTGACATGACTCTCATCTCAATCACGAGCCAACACTTCATTAAATCTTTACTTTCCAAAACGTAGACAATAGGCCTTGAAATAATTTAACAACTCGGGGCGCCTGGGTGGCTCAGTCGGTTAAGCGGCCGACTTCGGCTCAGGTCGTGATCTCGAAATCCGTGAGTTCGAGCGCCACGTCGGGCTCTGTGCTGATGGCTCAGAGCCTGGAGCCTGCTTCGGATTCTGTATCTCCTTCTTTCTCTGACCCTCCCCCGTTCATGCTTTGTCTCTCTCTGTCTCAAAAATAAATAAACATTAAAAAAATAATAATAATTTAACAACAGATCAGTTTTGTTTTGGCTTGTTTTGTTCCATTTTGCTTTGTTTTCATTTTGAAATCTAGCCACTTCACCGATGATTTGTGACCAGAAGAATCTTCACATCTGACAGCACCAACAATACACTCACATACGATGTCCTAAATGCTAATTTCTGTAGGGAATGTGATGAAGGCATTGATCACACTGAACAGCTTCCTTTCTTATCTGACGGAAGCATAAAGTGTCTCCTTTAAGAAAGGCTCTGTATTAAGTAGGACGAAGCCAGCACTCTCCAGCAGACAGCACTTACCAGCATGGAACCAGCCTCATCCTGCTGTGAACATATTCAGAGCAGCCTCACGAAAGTCCCAGGACTGCTGGGCTGGCAGCTGCTCCCTAGCCATGAAGTCCCTGTCCTTATAAAGCACCCTGTTTTCGATTCTCCACACAATCTTTTTATAGGATGGGGCTCCGTTGCCATGAGGGCTCATCGCCAGGAAGGGATTGATTAAGCAGACAGCTATAAACATAAATAGCACCGAGTTAAGTGGACGCATCATACGTGCCGAATAACAATCCCGTCTATCGTAGAGCAGGGGCAGTTCTATTACACACAAATGAAATCATGGCCACTGGGCCTGAACCATGCGGATTAACCAGAAAACCCGTCCTAAAGCTGTAAAGCGAGAAGTCCACGTGTTAGGATGCTTAGAACAAGATGTCTTAATTTTAAAACACACTTCCTCACACACTGTAACTCTGAAGAACGGTTAAATTGTAGTCCTAAACACTTTGCGATACCTTCCTCAGAGAGACGACAGAAAATTTTGTAAATCTGGTCAGAGATTCAATGTAAGTCGAGAAATGGAAAGATCATGGAGCTGGAAGTCAAGAGAAGAGACAGTGATTCCTAAGTGTGCCAGTGATTACCCCTGGATGATGTGGGGCAAGTCACTTATATGTAAAATGGAGAGAATAGTTGCTCTAAATCATTATTTCAGAATTGTTGAGAGCACACGGCATAGTATGTGTAGATGCCCTTTATATACTGTAAAAAGTTATTAAAAAAAAGGTTAGGCATTAACATACGACTACAAGACGACCCCTTTTGAATACCCTGTATTAGTATTTCTGGGACAACTTCTACAATTAATACATCAGACGAAACAAACATTTCAAGTGGTTCAATTTCAGAAGCTAAAAAATATCACTTCGTCATATATAACATACACTTCTTATTTTTAAATAAAGCTTCCTTCTAGCTTTCATCTACAAAATCCTCATATCTCGCTTGCTTCATGTGCATATATCCCTGTGTTTATCATGCCTGTATTTCAGGACCCAGACTGTATAGCCATCTCTTATTTTCACTAATTTTCCTTAAAAGATTCTCTTTAAAAATCTGAACTGTCACATGTTGTCTTTTTGTCTCCGCATAAGACTTAACCCTCCTGATTTATAACCTACAAACATATCTGAACATATATTTTTCTTTTTATAACTCTGCCTATATTTACCAAGATTTCCAGAATGTCCTAGATAGCTTTGGCATTTTTGTAATAAGCTTCTATGAGAGGGATCATCGTAAATCTCTGTGTCTCCCTCTGTCTCTCTCTCATACACACACACACACACACACACACACAGCAATGAATGTGATCCTTTTCTCTTTCCAAAATACACAGTAGCAATGCTCTGTCTCTTAAGCTTGTTGTACACAAAGGACAACCCAGAAAATGTAATTTAATTTTTAAATTAAACCTTCATTTCTACTTAATTGTACATTACACCTTCCTCAGTGCTGAAACATAATGAAAAAGAAGCAATTTCAAACGTGCTTAAAGGTCTTGCACTGCTCCAAAGTAGAACTCGTTTCCATAGCAACTGGCATACCACCCTCTATTTATTCCAAATAAATGACAAATCAAAAGTGCAGCTGTAATATCGGGGGTTTCTATTTCTCCTAACACAATACAAAGCTACAAATACCTCTACTAGAATGGTTACCATTTACAATAACCTAATAAGTGAAAACAGCATGCTTTCAAAACGTGGTCTGTGCTTGCCGTTTTCTATAGCGTGATGACTGTCACAATAACCTTGACTTCTATTCTGTAAAATGCCCTTGGGTGTGGGACCAAAACGGAAGGCATTATTTTCATGATGTTAGATATTTTACACTGCAAATGAGATTTGTTTGTCTTAACCTACGAAGCAAATCAAATTCCAAATTACATCATCTAATAGCTCCTGCTGCGAGATGTCGTCAACAGGATTATTGATTTGGAAACCCAACATCTGCAAAACGCTAACCTGATCTATTAGGCTAAACAAAGGGTGTAAGGCTCAGCTGGTCCTTTTTTGCTGCCTACATCACGCTCTTGGTTAAATGAGCCCCAGCCCAGGAGACAGGCAAAGAGGCTGGTGAGAGGCCATCAAGTTAGTTAGTGACCATCTGGGAGGGTGTCCATCCTGCCTACTGCAAAACCTGCACTCCCTTTACTCACATCCAATCTTGCTTGGTTATGTTTATGTGCATGTGTGCGCATGCGCGTACATAAACACACACACACACACACACACACACACACGCACACAGTCGTTCCCCAATGAACACCAGAAGCATGGCACTTGACAAGAAAAAAAAATGTCTGTACCTTTCACATTTCAGCTTCTTTGTAAGTCTTCTCCTGAAACGTAAATGTTATGGAAAATTAAATATATTTTCAATAAGAGATAGAAAGTACAATCTTATATCAATGCCTTTAAAACGCTGAATATAATCTTATACCAATTTCTTTTAAAGGCTGACAACGTATGTCACAAATAGTGGTATTTTTATCCATCCTTTCATTTAAACATCAGCTTTAAAGATCTAGGTATCAGTCATCAGCGTAACTCTGAGGAGATATTTTTGAGACCAGTCGTCAACAGAGATATTTTTGTTTACCAACTAGACGGTTAAAGTTACAAATTCGAACACATACACGTGCATATGCACCCCCACCCGTTTTGTTGCAGATCTTAACGTCTGTAAGAAAGACGAGGGGCCTCCGGGAAAACCAGAGGCCACGGTCTGCTGTCGCCTTCTGCTGCTTGTGTCAGCACAAAGGCATTATGATCATTTCACCCCCTGTTTGCCTCAAGACGTCTTTATGCATAGGAAGCAGAGGATGAATGGAGCTGCTTCACAATGAGCTGTTAATCTCTTTACGATGTTCAACGTCACTATTTTTCAACACCTCTACGTGCTTTTGTCACAGAAATAAATGCAGATGGTCAGGGGCAAACACAGTCCATGTTGAGATTTTTAGAGTCCCGAATATGCCAAAAGATATGGATTCCTCAATAAATAGAACACAACTTCTCTTCTTGAAAATGGCTCTGCTTCCCCAAAGCCAGCACGAGATCTCCTTAAACTCATACTTAGCAAGGTCTTAACAAAGATTTCGCAAAATATCAACTATACGCTCCTCACTTTATTGCATGTTGATGTATTGCTAACAATCATGGGTTGATGTTAATTCAAATAGCAACAGATAAATCAAGTTGCCACACAATTAGCTAAAAATTACAAAAGGACCCAATACCGTGCAGAGCAATTTTTTTTTTAATTGACCGCATACGCATATTCAATAAAACACTGTGCAACTATTTGAATACCTCAGATTTAATGAAAATGGATATAAAATTCTGGACGGGCTCCTTTTACAAGCACAAAACTAAAATTTACCTTTGAGTTGTCTGTTGTTAAATGAATTAACGAAAACAAGATTAGACAAGACACGTTTAACTAACACAATAAAGGAGGTTTTCACATAATAAATGTAGCAAATTTTTTTGTGTAAAGGATTGGCCCTGAGCAGGGCTTCAGTTTCGAGCCATCTAAAGCTGAGGCTTTTGAGTCAGAGAAGCCTTGGGTCTTGATTCTTGTTCCGGCCCTAAGAGGTTTGGTTCGCCTGAGCAGTTATTTAACTTCTCACTATTAGCCCCCTCCTCTGTGACGATGGGCTAAGCAATCTGTCTTGCAGTGTTATTGTGAGATGTAAGTGAAGAAATTAAGTAAAGCATCTCAGCAGTGCCTAACACACAGTAGGACATTGATGAAGTTCTTTGCCCGCGATTCAGCTTCTTCTAATGCAACACTTAGCCTGGGGAAAATTGGAGAGCTAAGGAAATCTATTCTTCCTAATTATACACCAGCTCCCTTCCCCATCAACTGTCCTATTTCCTCCAAACTATCGCATCTTCAATGTGGGTTCTCTTGTCTCCTCAGCAAACTTGAGCTTTATGGGGTATGGAAGAAGAAGAGAGATGTTATGGTGTTTACTAACTAATTTCTGACACTTGACTTTTGACAAAATTCATGTAATGCCCACGTGTATGGCGTGAAATACTAACCTCTCACTATACTCATTCTTAAATTAATTTTTATTTTTATCATGACTATGCAAGTACATAGTTTTAAAAATCATATAAATGACCGGCACCTGGGTGGCTCAGCGGGGTAAGCATCCAACTCTTGATTTCAGCTCCGGTCATGATCTCAAGTTCATGGGTCTGAGGCCCACATCGGGCTCTGTGCTGACAACCCGGAGTCTGCTTGGGATTCTCTCTGTCTCTCTGTCTCTCTCTCTCTCTGTCTCTCTCCCTCTTTCTTCTGTCTCTCACCTGCTTGTGTGCGCACATGCGCACATACTCTGTCTCTCTCTCTATCTCTCTCTCTCTCTCAAACTAAAATAAATGAAGGAGGATATGACAAAAACAACAGACTTTGCCATTCATACATGCATCTTCCTGCTTATGCACCACAGGCAATGATTTTTAGCTCTTTACTCCATCTAGTTAATGTCCTATTCTTCACTAAGACACTTACACTGCTATTTTTTCTTAAGATTTGATATCAATCTACTGATTCCCTACTATGGGCTATGAAGATTCAGATATCTTTATTCCCCATCCCAACTATATATTCACATATACACATCTAGAAGTATGGCAACCTCCAGTTACTTAGGAAGTCTCCAATCAACAGGCAGCCAGAAGCTAAGACTCCCAAATTACAAATTTTGTATTACAAATACAAGTGAATGAATTCTGTCAATAAGAGGAGGGAGCTTAGAAGCAGACTCTTCCTCAGTCAAGCATACAGATATAAATGCACCCCAACTAACCTCATAATTGCAGTCATATTAGACCTTTAGCTAAATACTCAACCTTGCCCCTGAAGGACTACTGATTCAGGACAAACACTGGCAGAGAATTATATGCATATTTTAAACAACTAAGTTTATTGTAATTTGTTAGCAGCATAGAAAATGGGCATTGTTGGGGCACCTGAGTGGCTCAGCCGGTTAAGTGACCGACTTCGGCTCAGGTCATCATCTAGTAGTCCGTGAGTTCGAGCCCGCGCCGGGCTCCGTGTTGACAGCTCAGACCCTGGAGCCTGCTTCGGATTCTGTGTCTCCCTCTCTCTCTCTGCCCCTCCCTGATCACATTCTGTCCCCCGCTCTCTCTCTCAAAAATAAACATTTAAAAAAAGAAGAAGAAAGAAAAAGAACATGGGCATTCTTTTTCTTGTCTAGATTTCTTATTTTTTTCATTTTGATTTGTATTGAAATTTTACCTGATCCTCAGTTATCCCCTTTTATTTAGTCATTCCCCACCCCCTCCAAATGACTGCGATTTTGCACGTATGACTTTTTTTTTCATGGCTCTGGCGTAATTTTCTCACTAACTGGTATTTCCCTGGGACAGGGCATATGGCTCTGTCCAGGAAAAAATTGTTGGTTTTCTCAATCAGAATATATGACACTAGCTTCTTCTCTCTATTTTAAGGTTAATTGTAGTGATAACAACATAAAGTATCAGTGCTGTATTAAAGCACCAAAATTCTTCTCGGTAGGATGCCCGAAGCAAGTGCTTTAGGGTATACAATATCAAGTGTGCATTCCAATCAACACATCTTAAATATTAGCTAAATCTTTCACCTTAAGAACTATTAGGCAGTATTTGATAGACTTCAGCAGCAAATTAATCCTAAAATTTAAGTAGCTTAATACTACAAAAGTTTAACTCTCAAGCACATATTATCTGATGTACATAAAATGAGATGATGGTTGGTTTTGCTCTGTGTGAAGATTCTGGGTCCAAGCTACTTTTGTTGAGTTAGGTCATGGTCAGCATTTCAATATGTGGTTTCCATGGTCAACAGCCAAAGGGAAAATGAAAAATAGAAGAGGTGTACAGAATCTTAATGGGCTTTCAACCAGAAGTAAGACCCACATTTCATTGTCAGACTTGGCTATATGGCTACAGTCTGACTACAAGGGAGGATGTGACCTGAAAAGGAATACCTAAGTATTTATTGAGTACTACTTATCCTGGAAATAAAAGCATTGCTTACCTCTAAAAACAACTGTCTCCTAAAGAGAAGAGGAGAGATCTTAAGCATTTCGTTTTAAACATTATAATTAAAATAGTATTCATTTAATTTTTAAAAACCTGCCCAGTGGCATTTGAAAGGACACCAATATCAGGGGAAGAAACCTGGCAGCATATGTGACATCAAACTGAGTTTTGAGAAGTTTATCACTTTAGTAGTGAGGTTAAGTTATCCCTAGAGTGAAGTCGGCATATCCTAGTAAGATGAAAGCAAGCTTCAGAAAACTGAAAATGATTCCCACCCACCCCACCCCAACAAATTAATTCTGGGCTAGGAAAAGAAAACAAACATAATTAAAGGAATCCAGCAACAAAATATATAAAATTCACAATGCCTAGCATGCAATTAGAAATTTCCAGGCACAGAAAATTATAACCCAGAAGCTACCAAAAAAAAAAAAAAAAAAAGAAAAAGAAAAAGAAACAGAACTAGAAGTAACAGAGATGATAAATTAGAGAGTGAACTTAAGCTATTTTAAATCCTATAAATATGGTAAATAATGTAAAGGGAAACATGAATATGATATGAAGAGAGATATATATGAATTTTTCACATCTAGAGCTGTGAAAAATAACATATCTAAATGGAAAGTATTCTGAGAGGGAATAACAGAAATTAGACAAAGCAAAAAACAAAAACAAAAACAAAAAAACAAAACAAAAAGGCAGCTATAAAATTGAAGAAATCATGCAAAATAAAGAATTAAAAAGAAAATTTGAAAAATTAAAATGAGCAAGACATAAGTGGCCTGTGGGAAATAATAAGCAATCTAACATATGTGTAATTCAAATCCCAGAAGAAGAAGAGAGAGAGAGGGAAAATATGCACACACACGCACACACACAAAGGTGGGGGGAGGGAGAAGAAATAATGGCTGATTTTCTTAAATTTTTATAAAACTTTGGGACCAATGGATGTGAATTGGACCCAAGCAGCTCAAGAAACTCCAAGTTAGAGAAATAAACAGGAAATCCTACTAAGCCATATTGAAAGAACATTTCTTAAAATTATGTGCAAAGAGAAAAATCATAAAAGTCGTCAGAGGCAGAGGGAAGATACTTTATAAATAGAGGAACAAAGATAAAAATGATAGCCAAATTCCTGTCAAAATTATCCAGGCCAGAAGACAATTGACCAGCATCTTTAAAGCATTGAAAAAAAAATATGCTCAAGCCAGAAGTATATATTTTATGAACATGTTTCATAAATGAAAATGAAAAACTTGCCGGATAAACGAAAGCTGAGTAAATTTGTGGCCAGAAGAACTGGGAAACAAGAAATGTTAAAGATAGTTCTTCCAGTAGAAGGATAATTGTATCAGAGGCTAATTCGAACTTATTTAAAATAATAAAGAGATTCAGGAATAGAATGTATATTGGTAAATATAAAAGAGTTTTGTGGTGAGCTTAGCATAACACAGAGATATTAAATCACTATATTGTACACCTGCAATGAACATAACAGGATACGTCAGCTGTTTTAATTTGAAAATTCTATTTTAAATAGAAAATTAAAAAATAAACAAATAAAAGGGATTTGTGTTTGCTTTTGTTTCTTAACTTATTGGAAAGAACATTGACTATTTAAAGGAAAATAATAAATAATAAAAAATGGTGGGGTTTATAACATTTCAAAATAAAATAGATGACAGCTGTAACAAAAATGAGGAAAGGTCTACAAGGAAAGTATATTTTAGTAATATTATTACACTGTGTTGTACATATATTATTAAGGTAGATTGTATATAGCAAGCCCAAAGCAATCACTGAGAGAACAAAGCAAAGAGGTATAGATATAAGCTAGTGGCAGGGAGAAAATGAAATTCCGAAAGCATTCAATTGATCCCAAATGTGGCAGAAAAATGGAAGAAAGGGAACAAAGTAATATTTATATGCATAGAAAACGAATAGCAAGATGATAGAATTAGATCCAACCACATTGGTAATTGTGTTAAATATAGACTAAACACTCCAATTAATAGGCAAAGTTTGTCAGATGGGATCTTTTTAGAGCTAGAGTAAAATATATGCTATCTATATGACCTCATTTTATACATAAAGGTGTGGGGATGGTAGAGTTAAAGAATAGAAAAAGTCAGACACTAATCAGAGAAAGCTTGGAGGACTTAAGTAATATCAGATAAAGTAAACCTTAGAACAAGGAATATTACCAGGGACAAAGAAAAGCATTTCATAGAGATAAGATGGTTGATTCATCAAGAAGAGTTAATAATCCTAAAAATATGTGTTTAATAAAAAAACATGCTTCAAAACATATAAAGCAAAAATGTCTCAACTAAAAGAAGAAATAAACCATGACTCGGAGATTTTTAACCCTTCTCTCTCCGTTACTGACAGGACAGCCTAAAATCAGTAAAGATGCGGTAATGGCTTTGTAATGTGTCAGTTTCCAGAGCTGAACCTCATTTTCCAATATCCCCTTACTTGCATGTTTCCAGTTCCTACGGGCCACCAAGCAGGCTGTGGGAATAGTTGGAGAATGGAAGGGAAGCCACGGCTGGTTTGAAGCCCACACACCATTACTCCTCATCCGCTAGCTCCTTCACTGGCATGAGGCACCGTGTGCACCTGCAAATCCTACACCTTTTCCTGGACCCTCCTTCAGCTTCTCTAATTCGTAGACCAGGGGCATTTTAAGTCTGTGAGGAAGATGACCCGCTTCTGCAAAACACAATCTAAACTAAGATCAGAGAGAACAAGAGCTAGTCTGTCCTTGTGGATGTCCACTACATGTTGGTGGGTTGTACCTGCCTCGACGTTTCCCACTTGAAATTCTTCTTCTCTCACTGATGCCCTTCCCAGTGAACTTCTAATCCCAACATCAGACGTGGAGACAACAGCTTTACAGAGACTGCTTAACCAGGTCTCTCCATTGTGTAAGGTGAATTTTCTGGAACAAATCAATTTATCTATCTATTATCTATCTATCTATCTATCTATCTATCTATGTATCTATCTATATATTATCTATTTATCATCTGTCTATCTATCTATCTATCTATCCATCCATCCATCTCCTAATGATTTTGCTTCTCTGGTTAAACTCTGAGATAGTTATAGAAGACTTATACGTTATCAACCAATTTGTCCTAATTAACATTTACGAAATGCTTAACAGCAACAAAAAACACAGACTTTTCAATATTCACCAAGACAGCCCTACTGGAGTCCATAACATAGATTTCAATACATTCTAAAAGATTAAAATCATGGCAGATGTATTTTTCTGGGTGAACGCTCGCAGGTGCATGTGCACACACACACATACACACACACACACACACACACACAGAGGCCAGAATTGAACTAGAGATCAGTAACAGAGATAACTGGAAAATCAGTAACTATTTACAAGTTAAGCAAAACACTTTTCAGTAAGGTTGTGAGATAAAATACATGACACTCGGTTAAATGTGAATTTCAGATCTTCGATGAGTTTTTTTAGTGTAAATAGCACTCAAATATTGCCTGGCACATAGTATATTAAAAAATCATTAATCTGAAATTCAATCTGGATATCTGCGTTTTAAGTTTTCTAAAACAGGCAACCCTACTTCTTGATCATTGGTGAATCAAAAAAGAAATCCAAAAGGACACTGATAACAACTATTTTGAATTCTATGGACACGAGAATACAACATATCAGAAATTGTGAGATGCAACAAAATGTTGACTGCAGATAAGTTTACTGCTACCACGTGCTCATATGTATTAAAAATAAAACTCTGAAATTAATTCTAAGATTCCATACCAAAAACTGGAAAAAAATGGAAAATGTAGATGAAACCCCAGGTAAGCAGAGGCGAATAAAGAGCAAAATATCAGTGAATTAGAAAGCCATCAAGTGATAAAGAAAAAATTATAAAACATAAATCTGCCTCTGAAAAGATCGATAAAATTGATAAATCGCAGCTATCTGTTAAGAAAAGAGACAAAATGCTAATTGCAATACCAAGAATAAAAGAGGGGGCATCATTATGGATCCTGTAGACATTAAAAGGACAATAAAGAAATACTACAAATAATTTACACTAATAGCGTTAGCAACTTAGGATGAAATAGGCAAAATCCTTGAAGCCACAACCAACGAACTCTCACTCATCAAAAGATAGTCTATATAGCACTATGTCTAATAAAGGAACTGAATTCACAATTAGAAAACTTTCCCCCAACAGAAACTCCAGATCCAGATGGCTTTCTTGTGCATTCTACCATTCAGTTAAGGAATAAACATTGTCAATCTTCTAGAAAGTCTTCTGTAAAATAGAAGGGAATACTTTACAATTCACTTTATGAAGCCAAAATGACACTAGCATCAAAATGAGAATGCCATTGAAAGAAAAGAAAAACAGATACCAATACCCCATATAAGCAGAGGTAAAAAAAAATTGTAAACAAGCCTTATGAAATATAATCGGTAATATGTATACATAATAATACATTATGACCAATTGGGCTTTAGTGTCAGGAGTGATAAGTTGGTATTACATTAAAAATCAATCAGTGTAAGGGTGTCTGGTGGCTCAGTCGGTTGAGTGTCTGACTTCGGTTCAGGTCATGATCTCATGGTTCATGAGTTCAAGCCTCGCATCAAGCTCTGTGCTGACAGCTCAGAGCCTGGAACCTGCTTCAAATTCTCTGTCTCCCCCTCTCTCTCTGCCCCTCCCCTGCTCATGCTCTGTCTCTCTAACTCTGTGAAGAATAAATAATAAGCATTAAAAATTAAAAAAAAAAATCAGTGTAATTCCAAATCAGATCATATGGCTACAAAATAAATTAAAAATCACACATGATCAACCCAATAAATGCAAAAAAAAAAAACCTCTTTGAAAAAAAATCAACAATCATTTATAATTAAAAAGGAAAACTCTTAGCAAAGGAGAAATAGAAGAAAACCTCCTTGACCTGATAAAGAACATCTATGCAAACTTGCAATGACATCACTTTGTGAAATAGAAAAGGCTTTCCCTTAAGATCCAGGACAAAGTAATGATGTCCATTATCATCACTTCTTATAAGTAAAGAAATTAGGACACCACTCAGATTGGGTCAGGGCACACCCTGATGCCCTCATTTTCATTTAATTACCTCTTTTAAGGCCCTATATACAAACATAATCATATTGTGAAGTCCTGGGAATTCGATCTTTAACAAATGAATTTTGGGAGACACTATTCAGTCCATAAAAGCCATATTTTTAAAAATACACCTCAAGTTCATCTCAAAATGAATCACAGAGCTAAATTTCAAAACTAACAATAAAATGCATAGATGAAAATAGAAGAAACTGTTCATTACATTAAACAAAGGTAAAGACACAAATAGCATTATTCATAAAATAAAAAAGATAATAAATTTTAATTCTTTGAAAATCAGTATTAATAGAAAAGGCAAACCACAGACAGGAGCAAATATATCTAAAAGTGTAATCTGATAGGGGTGCCTGGATGGCTCAGTCCGTTAAGTGTCTGACTCTTGGTTTTGGCTCAGGTCATGCTCTCATGGTTTGTGAGTTCGAGCCCAGCATGGGGCTCTGGGGCTCTGCCTTGACAGTGTGGAGCCTGCTTGGGATTTTCCCTCTCCCTCTCTCTCTGCCCCTCCCCCCCCCCTGCTCGCTCTCTCTCTCTCTCTCTCTCTCTCACACACACACACACACACACACATACAAATAAAAAAAATAAAAAATATGCAGTAAAAGATTTAAAAGTGTAATCTGATAAAGGACTTGTATCCAGGATACTGAAAAAAAAAAAAATTACAATGCAAAATTAAGAATAAAACCAGCCCAGTTAAAAATGGGTAACAGGTTTGATCAGACACTTCATTAAAGAATGTATATGAACTGTCAAGATGTACATAAAAAGATGCTCACCACTAGCACTGTTAGGAAAACGCAAATTAAAACATCAATAAGGTATGCATCAACCGGAATGGCTTAAAATTAAAAAGAGTGACAATCACAAATGTTGGCAAGAATGTGCAACCAATGGAACATCCATGCCTTGCTGGTGAGAATACAAACGATTTACTTTAGGGGGTACTTCAGTGGTTCAGTCGGTTAAGCATCCAACTCTTGGTTTTGGTTTAGGTCATGATCTCGTGGCTTTGTGGGTTTGGGCCCCGCATTGCATGGGGCTCTGTGCTGACAGTCCAGAGGCTGCATGGGATTCTGTCTCTCTCCCTATCTCTCTGCCTCTCCCCAACTTGCTCTGTCTTTCGCTCTCTCAAAATATATAATATTTTTTTAAAAAAGAAAACATTTAACAGGTTTCTTCTAACGTTGAAGATTTGGGGTGCCTGGGTGGCTCAGTCGGTTGAGCGTCTGACTTTGGCTCAGGTCATCATCTCACTGTCCCCCCCACATCAAGCTCTGTACTGACAGCTCAGAGCCTGGACCCTGCTTCGGATTCTGTGTTTCCCTCTCTCTGCCCCTCCCCACTAGCGTTCTCTCTCCGCCCCCCTTCTCTGTCACATAAACATTATTTTTTAATAAAAAAATAATAATAAAATAAAGTTGAAGATTTTGCTACCCAGCAAACACACTCCTAGAACTGACTTAGGAAAAATGTGTGCAACCTGTCCACAAAAAGACTTCTGCCTGAACGTCCATAGAAAATTTACTTATAGTTATTAAAATTAGAAGCAAACCAAATGTCCATCCACTAGTGAATGGATTAGCAAATAATGGCATATTCACACAGGGAAATATTGCCTTGCCAGAAAAAGGAATCTACCAAAATTAGAGATGAATCTCAAAAGAATTTTTTTCTTTTTTAATCTTTTTAATGTTTATTTTTGAGAGAGAGAGAGAGAGAGAGAGAGAGAGAGAGAGACATAGCATGAGTGGGGGAGGGGCAGAGAGAAAGGGAGACACAGAATCTGAAGCAGGCTCCAGGCTCTGAGCTGTCAGCACAGAGCCCCACTCCGGGCTCGAACTCACAGACTGTAGGATCATGGCCTGAGCCTAAGTAGGGACGCTTAACTAGCAGAGCTACCCAGGTACCTCCACAAAAGAATTTTTCCAAGTTAAAGAAGACAGACACAAAACACTGCATACTTTACGAGTCCATTAAATTCAATTCTAGAAAAGGTGAAAATATAGTAACAACAGGAGGCACAGATCACAGAAAAAATTGACTGTAAAGAGGCTGATGGAAACTCTTGGGACTGATGGAAATACTGTATCCTTTAATAGACGTCGTGGGCACGGGACTATAGACATTTGTCAATACTCATCAAATTTTACATAAAACCATTGAATTTTGGGTCCACCTTGAAGGACAGGCAAGTTTTACAATTTTTCCCCCTTTCTAAAAGCTCATCCTTGGGGCACATGGGTGGCTCAGTCGGCTAACTGCATCGCACAGGGCTCTGTGCTGACGGCGTGGAGCCTGCTTGAGATTCTCCCAATCCCCCTCTCTCTGCCCCTGCCCTGCTCACTCTCTCGCCCTCGCTCTCTCTCAAAGTAAATAAATAAACAAAAAAAAAATTAAAGGCTCATCCCTGTATATGTAGACCCATGCAACAGAGTGACCATAGAGCTGAGTGCTCTAAGCACATTGGCTCCCAGAGTAGCAAGTAGACAAGAAATGGGTTTACATCCAGTTTGCCATGGTGCCAACATCGGAGAGAGAAGTACTTTATCCTGAGGGCATCACAGAGCGAGGCAACTCAGAGAATCCTGGAGAGGAGACCGCTCGAGGCCAACTCCCCGAGCCCTCCAACAAAGAGAACGATAATAAATGGAAGGTGTTTGGAAGGGGTGAATCCCCGGATCACACCCGGCAGAGTAAAGAAAGAAGTATTCCACCACCTTCAGCTCCATTTCTCTCAGGCTGATGTAGCCTTGGAAACAAATCAATTCAATGACATGCACTGATATTTTTGAAATCATGAAATGAGAATTTTGCTCAATGCTGAGAACGTAAACTAATTACATAAAAGCAAGTTGAATCACTGCAGTGGCCATCACAGAAGAGTGAAGCCATCGGCAACAAACATGTCATATACTCAACGGGCGTTGTGTCTCGGAAGGAAAAAGATTTCACACCTCAATTGCTCTGAATAAATACTTCAGGGGAGCTATTGCATCTCAGTCGGTGACTGCCGCAATCCGGGTTTTTTCCTGACCTTTTTAAGTGAGTTGACATCCGGTTTCTTTGACCTTTTAATTAGCATGCAGAGGTGTCCTAAGCATAAAATTCTGTACCTATACTGTACAATAATTGTTAAAATTTTAATGCATTTCATGGAGAATACAGAATGAGGCATTTACCATGCTATCTTATATATATATATATATACACACATATACGTGTATATGTGTGTATATATATATATACACATATATGTGTATATGTGTGTATATATATATATATATAGTAAGTAATTATTTACATATAGAGATGATAAGTAAAGATGAATTTTTGTTAAACATACAAATTCACTCAGTATTTTTATCCGAGAAAGAATAAAACAAATCTAATGTTTAAAAATTATTAAGTCTAGGGGCACCTGGGTGGCACAGTCGGTTAAGCAGCTGACTCTTGGTTTTGGTTTAGGTCATGATCTTGCAGGTGGTGAGTTCAAGCCCTGCCTCAGGCTCTGTGCTGACAGCGTGCAGCCTCCTTGAGACTCTCTCTCTTTCCCTCTCTGCCCTTCCCGACTTACTCTCTTTCTTTCTCTCTCTCAAAACAAATAAATAGACATTTAAAAATAAACAAATGAAAATAAATAAAAAATTACTAACTCGACCAGCTTCTTAATCTAGTGTCCTCAAATCCCTTTTTAAAATAGGTTGGAAATCTATGTATGAGATACTTTTATTTTGAGTTAAAAACATTGATTAATTTAATTTGTCTTGAAGGAGATTGTGACTTAAAACTTTGAGGATCACTGTGCCAAACAATTGGCATTTGCTGATAACGAAATGAGAAACTGCTTAAAATCTCATTTTTATTTGTATCAATCCACCTTTTGTGCCGTGGTGCTAAAGTTGGGACATTAGCTAGTCACGATACTCTTAGGGACTGGATGCCACAACCATCCCTTTAACAGATGAGACCCTGAGGGCGTACGTGGCTTGCCTCAGCTAGCAAATGTCACAGTGACAGTGTTAGAGCCAGGATTCAAACTCAGCCAGTCTTGTCCTACAGGCTGCTTCAAATCGCCACGTTAAGTTGTCTTTTCAAATCCATATGCTTTGAAATTGACATCAAATTTTTCAATCAGTTTGGTCATGAAAATGCAGTGTACTTGGGTTAATGTCGCAATAGGTATTATCACTTGTACTCAGAGGCATTTTCAGCTTCAGTAATGAACTTTGATGTAGAAGAATTTTAATACCTATTTACATTGACTTTAAAACATACCTTGTGTTAGGAAAAATGACATGGAGTGATTTGGGGTATGGCCCTTCTACTGCTGTGCGTAGCCATGAGGGTAACATAGATGCGCATTTTTGCTTTTTATTGTATGTAATAAGTTACACATTTGAAACTAGGTTAATGACTATGTGGGTCCATTTACAGCTTTTTCTGAATGTGTCTTTTTTAGATTAATATGTTAGTTTTCATTTGATTCCTAAGAGCCAAATTATTTCATTTTCTTTACATACAATTTAGATAATGACGATATCCTTGAATTAGTGATAGGATTAGTCAGCTGTCTTACAGCTGCAAATCTCATTATATACAATGAGCAAAGCTTCGGGCATTAAACTGGTTTCCTATGGCTCAATATACTCTTAGAACAGAAGCTGAAAAATTCCTTCTTTTATTAAGGTTGTTTCCTATGTGAATTATCTAGTTATAGAATGGTAATGCAGTACGTAACTAAGAGATTTTTTTTCCGGTTCCTACATTAAAAATATAAAGGATTTTTGCTTTAAGTTTCATTGCCTGAAATATGAAATATAATATCTTGGGGGTTTCCTGTGTTTGAGACTTCGTAGAAATCAATTCCTTGAAACTGAGTAAGACTCACTATTCTATAGAGTCGGAACTTACAAGGCATTTGGAATTAGTCACCAAATTCTCAAGAAATCTCCGCTTTAAAATTTGAGTTCACTAATTGAAGGGACTATGTATGGTTTTTTGTTTTTTTTTTTTTTAATTCAAGAAGTAAAAATCTTTTAAAGTAATGTTAAAGATACCCTCATGCAACCTAAAATCTGAAAAATTATGGTGCCTTAATTTAAAAAACTATAGAAATTGAAGAGGCATGGGAGAGCCCTTATAAATTTCCAAACTAGTCCAGGGTCTGGAAATTGACACTAAGTGTGTGAGTGTGTGTGTGTGTGTGTGTGTGTGTAATTCTAATAGATACAGTGTAACACATTTTCCTTTTTTTATGAATATGATTTATTGTCAAATTGGCTCACAAACAACACTCATCCCAACAAGTGCCTTCCTCAGTGCCCATTACCCATTTTCCCTTCTCCCCCACTCCACCATCCACCCTGTTTGTTGTCTGTTTTTAAGAGTCTCCTGTGGTTTGCCTCCCTCCCTCTGCGTTTGTAACTATTTTTTCCCCTTCCCTCCCCCCCATGGACTTACTGTTAAGTTTCTCAAGATACTACTTGGCAATGAGACAGAATGGAATCGTGCCATTTGTAGCAACATGGATGGAACTGGAAGGTATTATGCTGAGTGAAATAAGTCAGTCAGAGAAAGGCAGATATCATATGTTTTCACTCATCTGTGGATCTTGAGAAACTTTACAGTGTTACATCTTCAAAAGGAAACAGCACACTATAAATATATATACATTTTGTTATTTTTTAAGAACCATTGACCTGGAGTCCAGTCCTTTCATTGTATAGATAAAAACGTTAGTCCAAAATAATTAAATGAATCTAATGAACAAAGAACCCTTTCCCCCACAAAGTTCCCAGTTCCTTGTATGTAATGTTAACTACAGGATTAAAGCAATTTCTCATTGGCATATTTTTAATCTCTAGATATATTATTTGGACTCGCACTTTCTGTAGGGTTCTGCATTTTGTTATGTTTGATCCCACAAGTATTCCTAGTCTTGTATGACTGAATCTGTGAATTCTTTAAATATTTTTACCGTGAAGAAAATATTATAACTATATCAATTGCATGAAGCATCATTCATTTAGTTTTTCCTGGATTTGATACTTTGAAAAGTGACAGAAGGAAGTTTTATTTAGCACAGAATAAAATTGCCAATTGGAAAAAAAAATCAAAATTCTTTGACATCTTAGAAGTTTAAATCAATCCTGAAAATCCAAACTGCTTTCCACAGTCTCAGCCAATACCAAGAGGCTTCTTAGATAGGGTGAGGAAGTAACCGTGTAATCTGAGTCTCGTTTCGTCTCATCTTATTAGATCTCACTAGCTATACACTTTAGCATTGGGAAATTTTCATGTGTAACCACCTAATTCCTGTTTCTTTCAAGTGTTATACCATATTATGGTATGTATACAAACTTTAAACCAGTTTTACGATATTAAAAAATGTTACACCTAATGAACAATTGAATACAGTGGAGAACCCATCACATAAGAATATTGCCCTCAATGCAGTAGGAAAGAATTTGTAAGATTTATGGGGAAGAGTTTGGAAAACACCTCAACTCTACATCACGGCACATAAAGCGCATCAGTAACTTGGAACTGACTCTTCTCCCTTCCAAATTCCGGTCCCTCCAACTTTCTTCTACATTCTGTATTTCAGTCTCTAGTTGTTTGTTACATTGCCCATAGTGTCTCACGTTCTTGCTATTGGCATGATACTGCGTCTACCATACCGTGCATTGGTATTTTTTTATTGGCCATTCTTCCTGTTAGACACAAATCTCCTTACATTCAAAGGCTCAACTTTCTTTTCCTCTTCCTGCCCACACGTTGGGTTACAGGAAAGTGACTACCATAAAGTAGCTGTCCCATTATTTAGAAACCAAAGAAGCTAATAGCTGAACACCTAACACGCATGTTTTCAGTGATCACAGGATATGCTGAAAGGAAGACGGAACTGAATTTGCAAGTCGTGATTCTGTTTTCGCTAACTTTGGGAACTTCAGTAGTCACATGACCCCTCTAAGTCTGTCTTATTAACTTGGAGAGTTAACAAATATTCTGCCTGCAACATGGGGTTGTTGAGAGAATCACATGAGAGAGAAGAAAGCAACGTTATGAAAATTGCAATTCACAGTAACCCTGTTTTTGTAATATTGGTTTAATGAATGACAAAGGCCTTCTGAACATGTGGAGTTCAGATTATAAACTTCTAAAACAAGGACTGAATCTTGTTTAATTGCTTAATATAATATTCAAAATGTATAGTTAATAAAACTTCATACTCATACGCATGGAAAGAAACAATAGGAAACTATAGCCACAGACATTAAAAAATATATATATTTGGGGGGCGCCTGGGTGGCTCAGTTGGTTGGGCGACCGACTTCCTCTTGGGTCATGCTCTTGCAGTTTGTGAGTTCGAGCCCCGCGTCGGGCTCTGTGCTGACAGCTCACAGCGTGGACCCTGCTTGGGATTCTGTGTCTCTGCCCCTACCCCCCCCCCCTTTTCTCTCTCAAAAATAAAGAAACATTAAAAAAGAAACATTCAACCTTATTGTCCTATTGAATTTTCATCATAAAAATGCTTGATTATCTAGCCAAATGGACTACATACTTTGAAGCAATCTGGTAAATACATCGGAAAATTACTTGGAGTGTATAAGTTTAATTTGTTCTTGGATGACTCTATTTCCAACAAAAATAATATTAATGAGACATGACCTACAAGTGAGATTGTTTTACATTTAAAAGAAAATATTTAAGAAAGAAAACTCTGTTCTCCAAATAGATGTTCTTGTGACTTCAGAAATCTGAACTCGGCGCCTGGAAAGTTTAATAGAATCCTATAATGCTGTTAATCTTCTGAAACCAGAAATAGTGAGCATTTATTACCCAAGAGTCAGTTGTAAAACTTTCAATGCGTTGCCAGGCAAGTCAAATATTAAAAAAAGGAATTGCTGGAAATAGTTTTCAGATTCCATGGCTATTCCTCTTAAAATGTGTTTTAAAACATAATTACTTTGTCAGTGTAATTTTTATCTTAAATTGATATATGATTTTTCCATTCACAAAATAATCTTCAATAAATTATAAATATTTCTACTTCAGTGCAAATAAATAGCTCCACCTTGATTTAAATGTAATTTCTGGGGCCCCTGAGTGGCTAGTCAGTTAGCGTCTGAGTCTCGATCTCGGCTCAGGTCGTGAAATCAAGCCCCACGTCGGGCTCTGCACTGACAGTGCAGATCCTGTTTGGGATTCTCTCTCTCTCTCTCTCTCTCTCTCTCTCTCTCTCTCTCTCTCCACCCTGATCCCGCTTACACACTCTCTCTCTCTCAAAAAAAAAAAAAACTTATAACTAACTAAATAAATAAATGTAGTTTCTATTTTGATAGGGATTCTGTTATTTTTCTTAAGATGTAGTCACATATTTATCCAATCCACAACATAGCCTATATACTTAGTGCCAAGCACTGTACTGAGTAATAGGAAAACATACCCCTGCCCTTGGAAAGATAAGTGGGGGAAAATATAGTCTAGAGGTGCCAATGTTAAACTAAGATATTTCATTTGGACATTCTCAACTGCTATAAAATATTACAGCATTTTATGGGTTTTAACATCCTGGGAATAGTATTCTTAATAAGCCATCATTTCCTCCTATTTTGCATCCTCAAAATCTTTTTCTCAGTTTTTGACGATCCCCAACCCTACCCCCATATGCAGTCAACAAAAAAATCAAGAAGAAAATGGTTAAACAAGTAATCCCTGGCACTTCCAAGGAACTGTTTTATGATATTACACGGACATCATCATGAATCCAAAATACTTAACAAATGAAATCAGAAGCTTAAGATTATCAACTATTTTTCTATATTATCTACATTACCTTTATATATGAATATATTCACTGTTTTAAACCTAGCTACGTAGCTATGGAGACAGAATTATCTGAGTACAAATAAATATAATATTTATTTCATGAAAAAGAAGAATCCATAAAAAGTTTGTGCAATATAAATTCTCTAGAGAGACCCATGTAGATGTCAGAAATGCCATTCTGAGTGTTACATGTCCATAATATATTTCATCCCCAAGACTGCTTAAGTAAATGGTGTTGTGATATGCCACAGTAACTAAAGAGAAATGAGTAATTCCAGAATTCACTTAAACTCTTTAGTTAGAAAGCATAACAATGTAAAATAAGCTTAGGAACTAAAAGTGCAATGCTCAGAACCAAATTGTCGTCTATTTCCAAAATTAAGAAATATCATATTTGGCTTCCCGTGACCTCACCGTGTCTTATATTTCATTAAACATCGACATTCTCTTCCTAACCACGTCTATCTCCAAACATCACGTATTTTGTTATAATGAAGAAGCCGATGAGAATCGAGTGTAAAGATAGAGGTTAGGACTGGGACCTGGACAAATGAAGGAAAAAAAGAAAGAAAAGAGAAACTGCTGAATTTCCTTATTAACGTAGAATGATTCTGATAAACATGCATTCTTTGTAAATGCCTCGAGGAAACCTAAGTCTTTATGTTTTCTCAGTGCCAGAGGAATCTCTGAGCATTTAGCCACATTTTCACAGGACAGAGGCGCCCAACACGACCGTAGCATCCTGCTCAGCAATCAGACTACTCGAGTTTGAATCCAGTCTGAGAGCTTACCCGAGGTGTGACTTCACATGGTGGTGCCCAAGCTTCTTCACGGAGAGGAAGAAAATGTGGTAGACTGCGTTTCCACTCACCTTCCTTCAACGCCTCTCCTTTTGGTCCCCTTTCTTGTAGGAGAATTACACATTCCCAACCTGTTGAACTCAGCCATGGCCACAGGAGCTCTTCTGACCAATGGAAGGAGCATGGAAATAGCCTGAGGATCTTGCTCAAACTGAAGGATCAGAGGAGCAACATAAGGTTCACGGGAACCTGGTCCTCTATCGCAATGTCTGACCGTGTGTTTGACAACACGGGAGTAGAGCCTTAGCAAGCCCACCTCGGATACACAGCATGAGAAACACCTCTGTTCATTAAGTCACTGAGCTGTTCCAGGTGTCCATTAGTGCACCTGTACCTCATTGGTGGGTATTCATTGGTGCTAGAAGATCAAATGAGACTGTGCGTGGTAAGAACTCGGAGAACACCTACTGTGGTAAGATCTCAATAAATGGTAGGGACTGCTAAGATCCTAGCCTACATCGGTTCCACGAATGAATCTTAAAACAACATTAAGAATGTATTTTAAAAGCCAAAGAGAGGCACCTGGGTGGCTCAGTCGGTTGGGCGTCCGACTTCAGCTCAGGTCACGATCTCACGGTCCGTGAGTTCGAGCCCCGCGTTGGGCTCTGGGCTGATGGCTCAGAGCCTGGAGCCTGTTTCCGATTCTGTGTCTCCCTCTCTCTCTGCCCCTCCCCCGTTCATGCTCTGTCTCTCTCTGTCCCAAAAATAAATAAACGTTAAAAAAAAATAAAAAATAAATAAAAGCCAAAGAATCCATGTTTGTGGCTGTTTGTTAAAATGATGCCCACATTCTCCGATCCATTATTTCTAATACTTTTCAGGCATCTTTCCTTTGTAAGAAATATTAATTCATCTGTCATCCCTTTTCTTAGAGAATTCAAATCTGTGCTTGAGCTTCCTTTCATATGCAAAAGATATAATAGTACCTACTTCATAAGGTTGATACGAGGATTAAATGCGTTAACATATGTACAACCCTTAGAGCAGTGACAGCACTTAGCTCCACGTAGTTATTGATATTTTAATTATTGTTACTGCTGTGACTCTCTATATTTCCATATCACATTTCCCTGTGGATCACTACAGAGTTGCTAACCACAGGAACTGATTTCCTTCTGTACAAAGTAATTGAGATTTTATTTCTCGATTTAGTGAGAAAACAAGCAAGTATTTATTACGATCGTTACTTATAATTTTTACTTATAAATTTTCTTCAATTCTGGAAGCACCGTGGGAGGTAGGAGGAAAATTAAGAGGCTAAAGCCCACCAGCCAAGAGGTGGAGAGAGAAATTGTTCCAGACAATAAATAATTAGAGGTTTAGAATAAGTAAGAAAAGAAGAACGGAAGGGAGGGAGGAAGAGGAAGGAGGGAGAAAAAGCAAAGTGAAGCAAAGGGAAGAAGCAAAGGAAAGAAGAGGAAAGGAAAAAAAAAGAAAAGAAAAGAAAAGAAAAGAAAAGAAAAGAAAAGAAAAGAAAAGAAAGAAGAAAAGAAAAGAAAAGAAAAGAGACAAGAAAAGAAGAGAAAAGAAACTCTCTTAGAAACCTCCTGCATTGGGAGTTCAGAGAAATAAGCACTCAAATTAATTGATTTCTTATCCAAAACCAATTCATAGTGC
Organism: Prionailurus bengalensis; assembly: GCF_016509475.1. NCBI lineage: Eukaryota > Metazoa > Chordata > Mammalia > Carnivora > Felidae > Prionailurus > Prionailurus bengalensis. The sequence continues at coordinate 226,323,628 of NC_057343.1, forward strand.
TTAGTTTCTAAATGGCCTCTTCAGTTTATGTACCATTTATTTTTGTTTGACTTCATCAAAACAGAGACGTGATAATGAAAAGAAATGGAACCAGGTAGGCGGAAGGTATGTCTGCAAACACCTAAAAGACAAACTTTATTACAGCAAAGAATCCTTGCTGGAAAGTAAGCCTTGGTACTTGATTGAGAGTTTATGGATGACTTGAAAATCTAGTTGAAGAAATTCTGACCTCAACCTGGTCGGAAGAGGAGTGATTGATCGTTTCAGGCGGGTGAGGCATAATAGCGAAGCAGCATAGTTAAGTGTGGCTAAAAACTGGAAGTGTGCAGGAAGCAAGAAATCCACAGAGGAACTAAAGTATGGATGATAATGGCCACAGTAGGAAAAAAGAGGTAAAAAGAGAGAGAAAAGGACTGGGCAAGCCTAAGAATCAAAACATCATGTAGACACTGAGAGAAGCAAAAAAGAAGAAAAATTAAATTTGGCGTGAAGTAAGTTGAATTTCAGATAAAATCTAAAGTCTACTCAGAAATAGGATTAGACTTTATCTCAGAGTTTATGAAATCCAGTCATCTGAAATTTGCTACTCATAAAATAAAACTTGTCTTCCTCCTAGAAAAAATATGTATCATATATATAATATACACTCTACATAACATATATATATATATATTTAATGTTTATTTATTTTTGAGAGAGAAGAGTGCACGCAGGGGAGGGTCAGAGGGAGAGGGAGACCCAGAATCCGAAGCAGGCTCCAGGCTCTGAGCTGTCAGCACAGAGACTGATGTGGGACTCGAACCCCTGAACCAGGAGATCATGACCTGAGCCGAAGTTGGCCATTCAACCAACTGAGCCACCCAGGCGCCCCATGACATGTGTATAGATTATATATTGTATCCATATTATATACACAGTGTGTGTATATATATATATATAATTCATATATTGTTACACTTGACTTCAGTCTTTATATAAATATCAATTATCCATTTCAATTCCACCTGGTAAAATGAATGGCCACTTTAACTTTTTACATTGGAGACCATTGTATAATAATAGTGTGTCTGTTTTAAAAAAAAAGCAAAACTGGGGCCCCTGGGTGGCGCAGTCGGTTAAGCGTCCGACTTCAGCCAGGTCACGATCTCGCGGTCCGGGAGTTCGAGCCCCGCATCGGGCTCTGGGCTGATGGCTCAGAGCCTGGAGCCTGCTTCCGATTCTGTGTCTCCCTCTCTCTCTGCCCCTCCCCCGTTCATGCTCTGTCTCTCTCTGTCCCAAAAATAAATAAATGTTGAAAAAAAAATTTAAAAAAAAAATAAAATAAAATAAAATAAAAAAAAGCAAAACAAAACACGGGGTGCCTGGATGGCTCAGTCGGTTAAGCGTCCGGCTTTGGCTCAGGTCATGATCTCACAGTTCGTGGGTTCAAGCCCCCTGTCGGCCCCTGTGCTGACAGCTCAGAGCCTGGAGCCTGTTTCAGATTCTGTGTTTCCCTCTCTCTCTGGCCCTCCCCTGTTCATGCTCTGTGTCTGTCTCAAAAATAAATAAACATTAAAAAAAAAAAAAAAAACCACATAGGGCCTCCTGGGTGGCTCAGTCAGTTAAGTCTCTGACTCCAGCTCAGGTCATGATCTGTGGTTCATGAATTTGAGGCCCTCATTGGGCTTTCTGCTGTCAGCGTGGAGCCTCCTTCGGATCCTCTGTCTCCCTCACTCTCTGCACCTCCCCTGTGCTCGTTTGCACTCTCTCTCTCTCAAAAATAAATACATATTAAAATATAAACACATAGGCGATAGTTTTTTTTTAATTTCTAGTGCTTTTTTAGCTAATCCAGGATTCTTTTATTTTTAATGCCTTTAAAAAAAATTCTCTCTTGAAATACCAAAAACAAAACCAGATACTCTCTTCCCAGTATTGTAAATAACTACAGAAACTAAGTTGGTGGAAAATCCTCTTTTTGACAATTTATAATATATTGTTTCAAAGAAGTAAAGTATTGCCTTTGCAAATTTTGCTGCTCCGTTTCTGTTTCTCGTAAGCTATTGTTGCTTATTCTTTTCTCATTATATATTTCGCATCCTTCGTAGGGAGGAGATTTCAAATGTTTCAGAAGAAAAACATCATGGATGGCAAAACCTTTCTGAATGCTCTTCATGCTGTTTTATTGTTGAAGCTATTTTTAAAAATATTGAAATGAATGTGATACTTCATATAGCCAAGAAATGTGATAGCTGCATAAGCATCTAAAACAATTTGTTATTTTTATTGAAATCATCAACCGCATAGTTGTTAGCAGAATTAAATATTTTTTTTGGATTCTTTATAGAGTTTAATGGGGATAGAGAGATAAACCATTGCAGAAATAATACTGTTAATTAGAGACATACTAGGTGCTGTATCTGTTCCTTAAAACCATACCAGTACAGGGGCGCCTGGGTGGCTCAGTCGGTTAAGCCGCCGACTTCGGCTCAGGTCATGATCTCGCGGTCCGTGAGTTCGAGCCCCGCGTCGGGCTCTGTGCTGACAGCTCAGAGCCTGGAGCCTGTTTCAGATTCTGTGTCCCCCTCTCTCTGCCCCTCCCCCGTTCATGCTCTGTCTCTCTCTGTCTCAAAAATAAATAAATGTTAAAAAAAAACAAAAACATACCAGTACGAATTCCTAAGTTCCTAGATGCCTCAGTAGTAATGGTTCTATAATAAACCTCTCCATTGCCCATATTAATAAACAAGCAGTTTGGGACAAAGAGTAAGAGCCAGAATATTGGTGTCATATGGATTCCAAGTGCTCCTTAAACAGAATTTAAAATCTTGAAAAAAAAAAAAAAAAACCAGAACAGCAAATAGCCACCAATTCTCAGGGATCAGAGAAACAGGCAAAAGAACATTATATATGAATATATACCAGTAAAGGAAATGTCATACGTTAGGAATAATAATTGTAAAGAATCAAGACGGCCAAGTGTCTCTATGGATCTCTGATTCCACAATTTCTCCAATATTTTAAATAAAGTCTTGCTATGGGGCACCTGGGTGACATGGTCGGTTAAGCATCCAACTTTAGCTCAGGTCATGATCTCACGGCTCGTGGGTTCAAGCCCAAGTCGGGCTCTGTGCTGACAGCTCAGAGCCTGGAGCCCGCTTCACGCTCTGTGTCACCCTCTGTCTCTCTGCCTCTTCCCCCGCCTCTCTGCTCGCTCTCTGTCCCTCTCTGTCTCTCAAAAAAAAAAAAAAAAAAAATTAAAAAAATAAAAACATAAAAAAAATAAAGTCTTATTAGGCTAGTGTTTATTTTTACTCCTAATGCTACTGTGCAACTCATGTGATTTCCCAAGCCACTGTCCCCTTATCTACAAAAAGTGCGGGGACAAGGGATGGCCATAAAACCTGACAGCGAGACATTGGCTTGGAAGAGGGAGGGCAAACTTCTCATTGCAGCTGCACATGATGTCAAACTGGCAGAGTGCAATTGTAGATACGGGCAGGGAGCAGAGGTCAGCATGCCAGAGAAAGGAATCTGGATGTTTTGCAAATGAAGGAGAGAAAATAAACTAAACCAGGGAATTAAAGGGGCAAAACCAGCAGTGTGGGGGGCTAGTCATGACTGACGAAAACTAGGTTTTAACTGCCCGCTTTTTTAAAACATGGGGGAGAAAAGCATCCTATGAAAAGGAACGTTCAGATACACGATCACAAAAGACATGAAATTAAACCGCGTTGGAAATATACCAAGATTAACGGAGTAAAGAAAGAGAGGGGAGAAAACGACCCGTGTTGAGGGCGATGTAACAACGAAAGAGAAAAGAAATTAGCACCCAGTGGACGTGACTAAAAGGAATTTTAGAGTGAAGAATTCCCCACCTTTCAGCTTTTGGTAGCTCTACGCTATTTGTGTTGCTGTCATGCGAATCTGTTTTGCATCTTCAAATAGTCAGTTTATTGACACACCACCAATCCTTGGTAATGACTTGTCGTCTGTCACTCAAAGACAGCAGCTGACTCCCGTCTGGTTCCAGACCCCCCGCAGAACAGGAACATCATCCACGCTTAAAATGAAATCACTACCAGAACGCAGAAGCTTGGAGCCAGAGCGGGTCATGAGAAATTAAGTTTTCCGGGAATATGCTGAAATTTGAAAAAGGTATTAGGCTTGTCACCAGTCCTGGAAGAGCGTTTTAGAAACGCAGTTTCCATATTTGCAGGAGCAGGGGTATCACGGAAAACATAAAGATGAATGATATTACTACATTGGACACTTGCCTGCAGCGAACGGATGGTTTGTTAAAGCAGAGAAGCCTATTCAATCCTGGGGGTCCGTTGTTTGTTTTAATACACCGTGTCAGTGTTGCAAATGGATTTTAGATCCAGGTCTGCCTGTAAGGAAACTGAGAGGCTATGTATGGGAGTAGGGATAAAATGTAAATAAATAAATAAATAAATAGATAGATAAATAAATAACTGTATTTGAGAAATAGAACCAACAAAAAGTGGAAGAAGCAAGAATTGAGATTTCTCGCTCTTGAATTACCAAGAGGAGTCTCCATTCTATGGCACTGGGACCATCCGTTCAGCTGGCTTATGGCGGCCTAGAATAATGGCTCCATCACCAGGTTCCTTTGAAGTTTGGTGTGGGTATAGGACTAAGTTCTGGCCAGTGGGCTGGAAGTGTCCTTGCATGGAGCAAATGCACTCTTTTCTTTTCTTTTCTTTTTCTTCTATCTGGGGGCTGGTACGAGGAAGCTCCATCACCTATCTGGGACAACGCTGACCAGGAGAACGGCATAAGGGTGTCGGACGTATAATATGGAAGAAAGTGATTTCTAGAAACTAACGAAGCCGTCCTACAAGACCAGCACCGCTGACTTCTGGCTGTTGTAGATGACAGCATGAAATCTAGGAGGCTTAAACCAACATCAATTTGGATTTTCTCTCACATTCATCATCTTAACCAATACAGTCACCTCTATTTGACGCTGACCTCACTCAGGGCTAAGAAAAACAAAAAGAAGGAATTTCTCTGAGTAAGAAAAGGAATTCAGTGGGTTTTTTTTTTCAACTTATTTTTGAAGGAGAGAGGGCAAGCAGGGAGGGGCTCGGCGAGAGGGGGACAGAGGATTTGCACCCAGAGCCCCATGTGGGGCTGGAACTCAGGAACCTTGAGATCATGACCTGAGGCCCAAGTTGGATGCTCTTCTGACTGAGCCACCCAGGCGACCCAAGGAATTCAGTTTTGGATGGATAGGTTTTCAGTTGCTAATGAAACATTCAAATGAAGATGTCAGTGAGATGACAAGCACCTAAGACTGAGACTTTTTGTTGATTCATAATTGGACACAGAAAGAGAAGCCAGGAAGACAGCTGAAGAACAGTGGCTAGAAAAGCCTGAAGATTGGGCAGCGCAAACGCCACGACTGGAGCTTGTTTCACGAATCAAGCGGTCAACAGTGACGGATGTTCCAATGTCAAGGAAAGTAAGCCCCGAAGGCTGCCTCGGGAATTAAGAGAGAGGAAAGTTACCAGCAGCCGAGGTAAAAGTCGCTTTCTTTAAAAAGAGGCCGTGGAGGGGCGCCTGGGTAGCTCAGTCGGTTAAATGGCCGACTTCGGCTCAGGTCATGATCTCGGGGTCCGTGAGGTCTAGCCCCGCGTCGGGCTCTGTGCGGACGGCTCAGAGCCTGGAGCCTGTTTCCGATTCTGTGTCTCCCTCTCTCTCTGCCCCTCCCCCGCTCATGCTCTGTCTCTCTCTGCCTTTCAAAAAAAAGATGAATAAATGTTATAAATAAATAAATAAATAAATAAATAAGAGGCGGTGGAAAGTGGACGGCCAGTGGATTGAGGTCTCGGCAGGTGACTCGTTAGAGAGAGGCACACGCTGGCCTGGTTCCAGCCCATCTCGTCTATCACGTGGCCCAGCCCTTCCTCCCAGAGAATAAATTTGCTGCCCACCCTCTGACCGCCACGAAACAATGCTTCTCACCAGTTCCTTGGTGATTCAGGTCAGTTCTATCCATTAGCTTGAGATGCTCTAGATATTTGGCCCACAGCTTTCCACTCCTCGATGGTCTCCAACACTTTTGCCTTGTCTGCTCAGCGGTGATTCCAAATTTAGCTGCTTCTCTCCGAGTTTCCACCTTATCCTCAAGGCCCCTAAATCTGCAAAGGACCTCATCCACTACTCCTTAAAGCTGTGTTCTCAGCTTCGGCACTGTTGATATCTGGGGCGAAAAAAATCCTGTTTGGTGGGGCACGCAAGCCGTGCTGTGTCATCTAGGACGTTCATATAGCAGATCGCCGGCCTCTACCTCTATTCGATGACCGGAGCAGCACGTGACAACCAAAAATGTCTCCAAGTATTGCCAAAGACCCCTTGAGGAGGTAAAACTGTCCCCAGTTAACAAGGGCAGTCCTAGGGTGGAAGAGACAATTTGTCAAGAATTTTTTCAACTGCCTTTCCCTAACACTTGTAGATTCAATACCTCGTCACATGCTGTACCTGGACACTCAAACGGTAAGACTGACTTTGCAAAGCTTTGTGTCCCCCCCCCCGCCCCCCCCCCCCCCGTGCGATTTCCTCTCTACTGAATTGCTTCCCCTCCGCCTGTGTGTAGGTTGTTCAAATCAACGATAAAATCAACAGTCGGGTCTGTAGGTTGTTCAAATCAACGATAAAATCAACGATCGGGTCTGAATCTGCTTCAGAATCCCTTCCTCTGACCCCTAGAAAGTCCGTCTTCACCCCCTCTGCAGGCGCACCTCGTTTTTCCTTCCTGCTGCGCACCCTACACGCCACGCGTGTTGAACTGCACGCTTACGGTTTGCCTTCCTGCCTTGCTTTTCCAGATCTGCTTTCTGTTGCCCGCCTGTTCCTCCTGCGTAAAACGTTCTCCCCTTCTTATTCATTTGTCCAGTCCTCGGGTATTCTTAAAGACTCAATCCAAGAAGCCTTCCCGGCCCTCGGATCACACATTTCAGAGCACCCTGTGTTTACGTCTGTCACCATATCACAACTCCCACTTACAGATAACTCTCTTTGTTTTCACAGTTACAAGCTCCTGGAGGCTAGAGTCTGTGTCTCCTTTCTCTATTGTGCCTGGCTTCCCCCGGATCCAGAATGACCATGAACCGTGCCACATTATCACACATAAGCAGTCTTTCGTCCTTTGACTTAGTTTTGTTCCACTGTGATCAGACACAATGGAAGCTGTTAGGAATCTCATTTGCACCTTGGTGCCTTCTTGCAAACACATCATCTTCAGCTCTATTTTGGTCAACTTTTTTTTTTTTCTATCCATTTATCTGCTCATCAGGAGAGATGAGAGTAATGGAAATAACATATTCTGTTTAGAGACTGGTTAATAACTGCTTCTATTTGATGGTGTGGTAGCAGCTTTCCAATTGGAACCGAATTGCCTGCGCATTGATGGATGGCCCAATGTTTCCTCTCCTCCCCTGAAAAGGTTAGCTGTACTTTTAAAAGAGGCTTTTCAAGACCTCTGCCTGAACGCTTTGCGTAAAGTTAATCAAGGATAATGGATAAAACATGATTTCATGTCACTACCGAATGCCCTGAATAACTCATTCCCATTTTTGTTCAATTGAGCTTATACTGGGTGTATGGAATTGCATCGAATGAGCTTAGAAGCAGAAGCCATTATGCATTATGCTATGGCCGGGCTGTCAGTGAAGCCCTTATTAGGTTTCGTTCTTATTTAAACCCAAGGGAAGATTTAACTTTTTAAATTTTTTGCAACAAAAACCTGACAAAATGGGGGGGGGAGCCAGTCTTATATAATGACTGCGATTCGTGAACCCTATTATGTCTTCTCATAGAGAAAAACGTCTATAATTGTGCAACGATAGTGGCACAATGTTATCAGAACTTGGTTAATCGTGTTCCTAAAACAAACCTATTCTCGAGTGTTCTAGGCTTAGCCAGTCAAGAAATTCCGAGCCCTGCTTCTCTGCTTGACAACTCGGGAATGGCAAACAAGAGATTATCCACACTAGCAATTTTATACCCAGTGTTCTACTTCTTTGAAAGCGTAGGAATACTTTTAAAGATGAATGCACGGGGATTTTTTTGTCTAGGTAAATGGCCCTATGGAGGGACCTACTGAAGGGGTGAAAACTTTCTCTATCTTTCTGCTTTTTTTCCCTTTTCCAACTGTTTCACTCGATAACAATGACGTCAGAGTCCAGGAAGGCATAACCAGAGAGTAGATGAATTTTTAACACTGAGATAAATTCAGTCATTCGTTCCTAGAAGATGCGTTAGATGACTATGTTTTTAATCTACTGGCCTTGCCCACAAAGTGTTATTTGAAATGCTTAAGACTTGTTTTTCGGGTGTGGAGTTTGGTGAGCTCTTTATAGATTTTGGATACTAGCCCTTTGTCCGATATGTCATTTGCAAATATCTTTTCCCATTCCGTTGGTTGCCTTTTAGTTTTGTTGGTTGTTTCCTTTGCTGTGCAGAAGCTTTTTATCTTCATAAGGTCCCAGTAGTTCATTTTTGCTGGGCACCTTTTGGGATGAGCACTGGGTGTTGTATGGAAACCAATTTGACAATAAATTTCATATATTAAAAAAAAAAAATTCCAAAAAAAAAAAAATGAAATGCTTAAGACTATTTGATAGACTCTTTTAATTAGGAATTTATTCTTTACTAATTTGCTTGTTTATTTGCATTAGACCTCCCCCAAAATCATGTCTATTATAAAAAGGCAGGAATTTATGGAGAACTTTGATAAATATTTGTTGAGTAAATACTTTATACAAATTAGAGTACCTTTATCTATAATTCCATTTATCCTCTAAACAGGATTTACTTACTGTTCAGAGTCAATCACTTTGAGATGATATTTATTAGAGTTGCGTGATCTGTTTATCAACTTAAATAAACACATAAACAAATAGTTTGCATTCTTGGCCTAAACTTATGTCTGATACTCTATTTTGAATTGGTCAGATTTTCATGCTTTGAAATGACTAGTACATATAAAATAGTAATCACTATACCATTATTTATTCCTTTCTCTCTCCAGAGTCTAACAATAGTTATGTTTACATGTTCCAGTTACTTAAGTTCATGTAACACTTGCTTCCCATATTTCTCGAATCTATCTTTTGCTCATTGTTACTATTCATCTCATCTGAAAAGGAAACATTTTTAAATAAGGAAACAGGCTGAGCATTTAATCTGCTCTCCATTTTTAGGTGTATGTGGGTCTAATCTCTAGAAATTTAAAGTTGTAAATATGCCAGGGCATCTGGGTGGCTCAGTCAGTTAAGAAGTCTCAGTTGAGACTTCAGCTCAAGTCATGATCTTGCGGTCGATGAGTTTGAGTCCTGCATCAGGCTCTGTGCTGACAGTTCAGAGCCTGAAGCCAGCCTCAGACTCTGTGTCTCCCTCTCTCCGTCCCTCCCCTGCTCATGCTCTGTGTCTCTTTCAAAAATAAATAAACATTACACTTTTTTTTCAGTTGTAAATATGTAATGATTGATAAAATGTGGAAGTATTTTATATTTACACAAAGTCTACTGACCAAGTTATATCTTTTTTTTTTTTTACATGTATATTTTGTCTTTACCTAGTTCATTTGATGGTAGATGTTCTGTTTCAATTATTTTGGTAGTTTGCTATTTGTTTCATACCCATTGAGGATTATTATGTGTCTTGGAAAATTGAACTTCTGTACCATTATGCTTTGCCTCTCTTTATCTCTGGCCATCTTTCCTGTTCTGAAACTGGCTTTGTCTGAAAATAATACAACTACTCCAGCTTTCTTTTGGTGAGTTGTAGCATAACATTTCTTTCTGGACCCCATCCCTTTATTTTTAATCAATCTGGGTCTTTATAGTCAAAGTCGATTTCCAGTATATAACATAATCGTGTATGCTTCGTTTTCATATCCATTCTGTAGACCATTCATATGTTAAATGATTATCAATAGAGTTGAGTTAATATCTACCATGTTTATGACTGTTTTCTATTCACACGTTATCCAATCACCACCTGTTTTTTCTGCCTTCTCTGGTTGTAACTGACATCGCACGTGATTTAGTTTCACCCTGTTCTCTTAGCATGTAAATTATACTGCTTTACACATTTTGACTGGTTGCCCTAGAGTGTTCAATACACATTTGTAACTAATCTAAGTCCTCTTTCAATTAATGCTTTATTACTCCACCTGTAGTACAGGTGCCTTATGACTCAGTATTGTCAATTTCTCCTGCCACCCCTTTGCTTTCATTTATTTTACTAATCCATATGCTTTGATCACCCAATGTATTTTATTATCGTCCAGTGTATTATTATTATTGCCGCAAAAAAGTTGCCTTTTTGATCAATTAAAAATAAGGAAAATAGACTTTAGTCTTACCTCCATTTATTTCTTTTCCAAAGTTCTTATCCTTTCAAGATTTTTTTCTCCCTATCTCCTTGACTTTCTTCAGTTTAGATATGCTATACCTATATGTGAGGGCTTTTTCGGTTTTGGTTTTGGTTTTGGTTTAGACTTTGGCATTTATCATGGTTGATGTTTTTTTTTTTTTTTTCAGCCTCCTAGGCCTATGTTTTGGTGTCTGTTACTAATTTTGGCAAGATTTTGGCCATTACTATTTCAAATATTTCTTCTGTTCTATTTTCTTTCTTCGCTTTCTGATATTCTAATTGCATGTTATACTTCTATCTTCTTTTACACACTTCTATCTTCTTCCACAGTTCTTGGATGTTCTGTCTTGTGTTTTTGTTCCTTTGTTTTTCTGTTTGTCATTTTATTCTTCTTTCTCTTTGTATTTCAGGTTGGTAAATACAAATTGAACTACCTCCAAACTCATTGATGCTTTCCTCAGGTATGCTGAATCTACTGATGATCCCCCTAAAGACACTCTTCATTTCTACTATGGTATTTTTCATACATTGCCTTTTTATTCTTGCTTAGTATTTCCTGTCTTTTCTGCTTATGTTACCCATATATACTTGCATATTGTTTATTTTTTTTTCCATTAAAGCCCTTAGTATTTTAATCACAGTTATTTTAAATCCCTTGTCTGATCATTCCAACATCTGCACCTTATCTCTGATTCTGGCACTTGCTTTGTCTCTTCGAACTGTCTTTTTTTTTTTTTCCCCTTGCCTTTTGGCTTGCCCTTTAATTTTTGTTGCAAGCTGGGCGTGCTGTATTAGGTAATAAGAACTAGGATAAATAGTCCTTTATCATGAGGATTTACCTTATCCTGACTGGGAGTTGTAATTTGCTATAGCTAGAGGTGACAGAGGCTTCAAATTCCTCCATTTTCCTTGTTTTTGTGTCCGCTCTGGTCTTTGGGCTTCCCTAAATACTCCTCCTCAGAAAGATTGTGTCTTGGAGCTTTTTTTATTTTTTTAGCTGTAATTCACCACTCCTACCTGGTAGCCCTGTTGTAGATAATCATCAGTATTTTTAATTCCTATTTCAAGATATAGACTTAAAAATTACTTCCCACAACGCTTCTTGTTGAGGTGTTCTCAGAAATTTTCACTTGGAAAATTGAAATTGTCAATTTTACTCACCCTCTCTTCTTTCTGAAAATCATCCTCTATCTTTCCAGGACATTCAAAACTTAATTCTCTTAAGTCACTTCAAGTTTCTTCTCGCCATACAACCATGGAAATTCCAATTTATCCATGAATTCCGATTACCTATGTAATCACTGACAACAATTCTCCCACAGTTGTAGACAATGATTTAGGATTTCTTTCCTCTTGTCCTAGTCTATTATTGTTTATGAGATACTTTTGCAAACTTAAAATGCATATTTTTATGATCTACAATCCCATGCTTTACAAGATATTCTCAAAGTTGTTCAGTAATCACCACTGTCTAATCTGACAATATTTCATTAGCCAAAAAATAAAAATACATTCAGTAGCCATTAGCAATACATCAAAACTCCTCCCTCCATCTTGACCCCATCAAGCACTAATCTACTTTCTGTCTATACAGCTCTGCCTGCACTGTTCATATAAATGGAATCATGCAATGTGTGATCATTTGTGTTCAGCTCCTTATATTTAGCGTAACATTTTCCAAGGTTTATCCGTGTTGTAATATAAATCAGTTCTTTCTTTCTTTCTTTCTTTCTTTCTTTCTTTCTTTCTTTCAGTGAATAATATCCCATTGTATGGGTACACCATATTGTGTCTACCCATTGTATCAGTTGATGGATATTTTAGTTGTTCCCTCCTTTTGGTCATCATGAATAATACCGCTATGATCATTCATGTCCAAGATTTTGTGTGGACATGTGTCCATTGCTGGGTCACATGATAACTCTATGTTTAACATTTTGAGAACTACCAAAATGCTTTCTGAAGTGGTTGCACCATTTTAAAACTTAATCAGCAATGTATGAGGATTTCTATTTCTCCACATTCTTGCCAACATTTGTTATTTTTCGGTTTCTTTATTGTTAGCCATCCTAGTGGATAGAAAGTGGTATGTAGTTTTAATTTGTATTTCCCTAATGACTGACAATGTTGAGCAATTTTTCATGTGATTGCTGGCCAGTTGCATATCTTCTCTGGAGAAAGATATTATATATTAAATCCTTGACCCATTTTTTATTCCATTTTTTTTTGTCTTTTTGCTGTTGAGTTTTAGGAATTTTTTATATAGTCTGTATATAACAGTTTCTTAATAAATAAATGGCTTGCAAATATTTTCTCCTCTTCCATGGTTTGTCTTTTCAATTTCTAGATGGTATCTTTTGAAGTACAAAATTTTAAATTTTGATGAAATCCAAATAATTTATTTGTTTTTTCTTCTATTTGCTTGTGCTTTTGGTGTCATAGCTTAACCAACAACAACAACAACAAACTTTTATCTACCCCAAGGCACAAAGATTTATTTCTTCGAAGACATTCTCTTCTTAGTGTTTTCTTCTAAGGGAGTTTTATAATTTTAGCCCTTAGATCTGTGATCAATTTTGAGTTAACTTGTATATAACATGTGAGGAAAGAGTCCAACTTTATTCTTTTGCCTGTGGATTTTCCAGTTATCTCAGCCACATTCTTTCTATCCTTGCCTCATTGAATTGTCTTGGAATACTTGCTGAAAGTCAATTGACCAAAAATGTAAATTTATTTTCTCCTGGACTCAAAATTGTGTTGTATTGATTAATATGTCTATTCTTTTGCCAATATCACACTGTCTTGATTATTTAGCTTTATGCTTAGTTTTGAAATCTGGAAGCATGAGTCCTCCAAATATGTTCCTATTTTTCAAGATAGTTTTAGCTATTCTGAGTCCTATCTGTTTTTAATCAATTTTAGAAATATGAAGGGAGCGTGATTATTGTACTGAATACAACACAGAAGTGTTAACCTTTTCTCTACAACTCACCCTAATTTCCATTTCAAACTCCTGAGTGGAATAATAATAATATTCTTCACCAAACTCCGCCAAATATTCCTGGTCCAACTCCGGACCAAAATAATAATCTTGGTCAATTTGTGTCTTTGTAACATTTCCCGGGTTTTGTTTAAAATTCCTTATATATTGGCAAGTTTTGCTTGTGTTTTTGTTTTGAGGTGGGGGAATGACACCTTGCCTCATAGCCACCACCTATCCATGATGGTACCTGCTGACACACAGTCCCTTCCAGTTTATATGCCCACAGAGGTCACCCTTTGTTGCTCATTTCTTTCTTAAAGTGTCTAGATTGAGAATGACTCCCTCCCTCTTCCTGTTTTTCCTCTCTGGCACATAGGGGTTTATCTCCCTGCTCACAGTTCACATTGGGCTATGAAAAACTCTTCAAGAATATTCAGGAATCCCTTGCAGCTGTTTCTACTCTGAAACGTATCTGTCTAATGGGTTGTCCTCAGGGATCCTGACTTAGGTCTTTATACACACAGCTCCCACAAACTGATCTCCTGGTATTTCTAGTATCTTTGTCCATTGGATCTGGACCCACAGAGTTTCCAGTATCTTTGTCCATTGGATCCAAACCCATGGAGTTTTATTCAGAGTGTGGAGATCCTTTTAAGGCACTTATTAGATTTACAGATATGCTCACTTATCCTTTGACTCACTCTGCTTCCTTTCCAACAACCTGAAAAATCTCCATCTAGACTTTCAATTCAAAGTGTTTTCTCTAAATCTCAAGTCCTATCAGGCCCTAGTTGTTTGACACTCAAAGTCTTCTATGTGTTTCCTGTAATATCTTAGTTTCCCTGAGACATACTGTCTTATAATGTAAGCAACTGAAGGTGGTGAAAAGAAAATGCTAAAGAGAAAAAAAGTTAACATTTCAATATCTTATTCCTACACAAAGTACACCAACGAGATGCCTATTTGTGTATCAAGAATAGGAAGCCGCATGCACTAACTAAAAAAATAAGTGACTCATGCATTGGAATTATTTAAAAAAAATAATATTGGGGTCAAATGCAAAAAGGAACATAACAGCTTCCTTCACCTAATTACCAGATCTGGTCTGGAGCTTGTGACCGACAAGCCAGCTCATAGAATGAGATACCAATGTTGGTCTTCTTTTAATGGGCACTTGTCTGCAGAGATCTACTGGTATTGGGGGTAAAGTCAGTTGTTGTATTTGTTTGTTGAAAGATGTAGAAGAGTTATCATTCCACGTACCAGTGTGATTACTTTTGTGTTCTCTATTATCAAAGAGTTCTTTTGGGAAAACCTAGTTCAAATCAGGTAGTTAGCGAGTTAGCTAGTTCTAATTAGCTAGCTAGTTCTACTCATGAGACAACTAGAAAAATATATAGATAGGGGTGCCTGGGTGGCTCAGTCGGTTAAGTGTCCGACTTCAGCTCAGGTCACCATCTCGCGGTCCGTGAGTTCGAGCCCCGCGTCGGGCTCTGGGCTGATGGCTCAGAGCCTGGAGCCTGCTTCTGATTCTGTGTCTCCCTCTCTCTCCTCTCTCTCTATCCCTACCCCATTCATGCTCTGTCTCTCTCTGTCTCAAAAATAAATAAACGTTAAAAAAATTTTAAAAAAAGAAAAATATATAGATAGTGTTATCTTCTTAAAACCAATAAATCACAGACTAGAATCACATGATGCATCTGGAAAGTTTTTTCTTTCAGATTCAAAGGATTCTTTGATCACTGTTGTGAGTGCAACAAACTTCCTTTAAACCCCAGAAATCATTACAACTTCATTAACTATTATGAATAATTTGATAATAATTTGATAATGAGTACACTGTCATTTTTTATAGAACAGTTGGCCTTCCACAGTCAAAATTTCAATTACGAGAAACGCTAAGACATATTTGTTCTTTTGCAACCAAAGACAAAACTTACGCGATGATTTAAAGTAGTTTATTTTCAGCCTAGCAGGAAGAGTAGAAATGTCAGAATCCCTTAGTAAGCTTCATATGCTACCTGGATGAACATAGTAATAAATGGTGGCTTATTAGAAAATTTTCATCTCGGATAAAGCAATTTTAGAAGGGAAGTTTTATTATTCTATTTCATAATAAAACATATTTCCAAAAATAAATATGCAAGCATTTTACTTGAAGACATTATCTTGTAACAGTTGAGCGATTCTTTCTGTGGCCAACAGTCCTCTAATGATACTGACAAAAGCGAAACAGATGTTGTTAATTTGTCTTAAAATAAGTTGCAATAACCATGGTGACGTCATGAAAACTGGTCCTTATATTATAACACAGTTAATGTCCACATCTGAAAGAATACACTTTGAAAAATTCTGGTGTGTTCAACCCTTATTTTCTCCACAAATCGTAATAATACTGGAGTTTTTCGCCCTTTGCTGTTACTACATGTCTGTAACATACAGAATTGTAATCCTTTTTAGATGTAAAACAAAGGCCAGAAAACACTTTCAAATAGAAATGTTGGCATGTATGTAGCCATTCTGTTCAAAGTTTCCCTTGCCTAAACATCATTGAAGAAAAGCTCCAGGAAAATCGCTATGTAAGTTTTATGTCTGTTTAACCTTATTTTGAAAGTAAAAGGAAGTCCGTTATGTAACTTTAGGCTACATCTTAGTGTAAATAACTACATTCTCTTTAAGAATGAGAGCAATAGACAAAATTTACAGATATAGAAACTAAAGTGCTGAAAATGTCATAATTTCTCAAGGCGACAGCATGAATTGTTGATAGAGGACGAAACAAATTCCAGATGCTGTACTGCCTCCGTGATACAATAATGCTTATTCAAACATCCGTGATAAGTGACAAATGGTATCCCCAGTGTTCGTTGAATAGCAATGTAAAGCTCTAACGTATCCATGGAATTTCTATACTGGATGGAAGATCTAAAATAATACAAAGCAATTATTTTTCTCTGAAAAATAGGCAGAACCCGGTCTGCAACTGGCCCCTTAACAAAACTCCAGCTATCAAAACTTAAATGTTTCCTATTTTCAAATTTATCTGCAAAGCAATAGATTTCTCAAATGATGATGGTCCTAACCAGGCATACTCCTACTCTACAGAAAGCACAGTGATGATTCAATAAGGAGAAAATCTCTGTAAAATATTGGAGGTTAAACCCCAGCAAGTTGTCTTCTGAAAGGAGCTACATTTTCCTATTACCAATAACTATGTCATCGAGCATCCTAAATGCTTAAAGTTTATATCCCTCTGGCATCCTTAAATGTTCCTGGGTGTTATAAATATCGCCAGTGTATTAATCATGTCTCAGTTTTCATGAGAAACTTGGACCCAAAATTTGCTTAACATAAGAACATGCCCTAAACCCCTTCAAGAAGGTGCTATTTGTGTCCTGGGAGCGCTGCTAAAAAGGTGGGCCACCGTTTGCTGTGGTCCCGTTCGCCATGATGGTAATTTGAGAAGGAGCACATGGTGTGGCGATTGTCCAGAGAACAAAAGACTGTCCAAATAGGTAATCAATCTGCTGGGGCCTGGCAGACAGAAAGCTTCCAAGTAATGATGTCAATGGCAGAGGAATCCGGGAGACCAGACTGAAGAGAGGGTTCCAAGCAGATGGCGAGAGTTGTAGCCACCTGGAATAATTCTCTGAGTCAATTAGCAAGTACCCGTAGTGGATTTGGGGGTAATTCTTCAAGCTACTGAAAGGAAAATGTCTGCCTCAAGAATACAGTTTGGATTTCAAAGTGAGGGAGAAAGACTTTTAAATGGGTTCTTCCTTTTTATTCCTTCTTTCTGCTCTCTTCTGGCATCACTTCATTCCCCACTCAGCTTAGGCTCCACGAATGACCACCTGCACTTCTTCCCGCAAAAACTCCCATCGAACTTGCAGATATTTCCTCATGTTACAACCACGGATGCAGAGTAGCACTGGCTCCACTCCTGAATTTAGGATCCCAGCCCTCTACAGGAGAAGGAATAACCCAAGATTGTGGTTAATACAGATGTTCATCCTCTGATCTGACCCCTAACAATAATTGATCAGGTGTTTCCTTGTCTTTCACCAATTTCCTCTACTAAAAAACAATTTTATTTTATTTACTTATTTTGAAATTATTCTACTTTGTATTTTTAGTCATGCATAGGTGATGTACCATTGTCTCAGCTGCAGATGTACAATGCAATGATTCCATATTTGCATATGCTGCAAGACGATCACCAGGGTATATCTAGTTAACACCTGCCAGATAGTAGTCACCCTCTGTAGTTACAAACTTTTCTTCTTGCTATGAGGACTTTCAAGTTCTGTTCTCTTAGCAACTTTCAAATATGCAACAGGGTATTATTAACTGTGGTCGCCATGCTGTACATTACATCCCAAGGCTTATTTTATACCCTGCAAGCTTGTGCCTCTTGACTGCCTTCACCATTTCTCTCATCCCCCACTCCCCTATCTCTGACAACCTCCAATTTATTCTCTGTATCTATGAGCCTGTTTTTTGTTTTGTTTTGTTTTGTTTTGGGGTGGGGGTTGTTTTTGTTTGTTTTCACTTTCCACATATAAGTGAGATCACATGGTATTTGCCTTTTTCCGTCAGACTTACTGCATTTAGCACAACGCCCTTGAGGTCCATCGTGTGGTCAAAACTTTGCCCTTCTATGGATCCCCCACACTGACCCTTACCAACTAATTCTCAGTTGAAGGACCGTTTCTATGACCTCCTTTACCATTGTACCTCCAAGGCCTATGTCTTTACATCTGGCCTATGCTTGTAGGCTTTCTTCTAGTTTCTGAAGGGAGAATGTGTTTCTTCATATACAAGATCAACATTGTGCTTTTAATCCCAACCATATCATCTGCTCCCGGAACTAGCATCCTTCCTTTTTGCTCAAGCATTCATTCTTCCTCTTTTTGGAGACATTCCTTCAACTTGTAAATTTGCTGCAGGTGTCTTAGACCTAAAACACACCAAAAACAAAAACAAACTGTAAATACCTTTTTGCTCTTGGGTCAGAGTTTCCCTTGAGCTACTGTCCTTTCTCCTTCCTTCTTCATGTGAAATCTTCAAGGAAAAGTCTCTGGGTTCTCACTTCTCGATTAATTCATTTCCACATGCAAAACAAAGTTATGCTCCCCAAAACTACTCTTGCTAGGATAAGAAAGGACTTTCTAACTGCCAAATCATGCACTACACTTAAATCCTAGGTGCTATGTTTAACTCTTTTCTTTTGGATTGCCCAGTTCACTCTATGACACTCTCCTTGTCTCCCTGATTCATCCTTCCCAGGTTTCCTGAGATCCTACTTTGACATTATTCACCATGTAAACATTGCTCTTGCCCCATGATTCTGTTCTCAGCCCACTTCAATCTCCTCTTACATGTCAGTCTTTATGTCAAGGCAAACTCTTCCATCAAAAGACCCTTACTTCAAAGTTTCTACATGCTGATGACTATGTACATCAGTCAGGGTTATCCAGAGAAACAAAATCAAGCAGATTTGTGTATATATATGGAAAGAAAGATTTGTCTTAAGGGACTGCTTCACATGATTGTGGGTGTGAAGTTCAAACTCTGTAGGGTTAGGACTGCAAGCTGGAGACCCAGGAAGAGCTGAGGTCCAAGTCTTCAGGCAGTCTATTGGCAAGATTTCCCTCTTGCTTGTGGAAGGTACATTTTTTTGTTGTTGTTCTGTTCAGGCCTTTACTGATTGGATGAGGCCCACCAATACTACAGAGAATAATCTGTGTCATTCGAAGCCCACCGATTTATTCAGTTTTTTTTTTTTAACATTTATTTATTTTTGACAGACAGAAAGAGAGCACAAACTGGGGAGGGGCAGAGAGAGGGAGACACAGAATCCAAAGCAGGCTCCAGTCTCTGAGCTGTCAGCACAGAGCCGGATGCAGGGCTCGAACCCACGAACCATGAGGTCACGACCAGAGCTAAAGTCAGATGTTTAACCAACTGAGCCACCCAGGCACCCCTAAGTCCACCAGTCTAAATGTAATCTCATCCCACCTTTACAGAGGCATTCAGAATTCGATTTCACCAAATATCTTGGCCCAGCCAAGATTAACTATCACACCGTGGAATCTAAATCTTGTATCTGTACCTTACCTACTGAGTTCCAGAAATATATAACATTGAACATCTTCATGGGAATGTAAAATAGGCATTTCCAACTCAATGTATCTCAAACTGATCTCTCTAATGCTGGTCGACCTGCTTCTTGTCCTGCATTTATGTTTTGTTTTGGTCTCAGCCAATGATATTACTAGTTATCTTGTCTCCCAAGGCAGAAAACTCTCGTGTCTGTCTGTCCCTTATAATTGATTGGAAGCTCCTCTCAAATATTTCTTGACTCTGTCTCTCTTCTTGTCTCTTACTGTCTCTGTCCTAAGTTAGCTTCATAAAGACAAGTTTGGGCTGAACATAGTAAAAGCTCTGTACTCAGGTGAGCCAAGAATGTTAACCCATATACTCCCCAAGAACATGGCTGCTGGACCGAAACTGCCATACGCCTCTGAAGTTTCAGGCTTCTAAAGCACATGACCACTATTGTAAGACAGTTCGAATTTTATATTCTCTCCCCTCATTGTGCCCAGTTCCACTGCACCAACCACAGATGCCAGCATGGACACCAAAAAGAATATCTGAAGACCGTGCCTAGACGAAAAACCACCAACCACCTAAGCCATGGCTTTGTGCTGAAGGCTCTTCTTCCCTTGACATGCTATCAAGTAAAGCTGCTCATTTCTTCATACCTCATTACCTTTCAGTAGAAAAGTTGGGTCTACACATCTCTTTGTTATTCCTTCCTCCAAACATTTGCATCTTTTGGCCCTTACAAAAACCCCTTTATGTACTTGTAGATGTGAAGAGGAGAGAAAAGGATGATACAACACAGCGTTAGGAAATGTTGGAGTCCAGGGAAGAATTCCTTTGCTAGGAGGGATGAAAGTAGAGCCTTGGGGGGGTGGGGGGGCGCGAGTGGAGAATGCATGGGCAGAATATCTGGGAGTACAAATTTCCTGGGAAGGAGAATCCAGAACATACATGGAAAGACTGCCCCATAAAACATGGAGGGATTTTTCTGTGTCGTAAGATGAAAGGAAAAGAGAGAAACGTTAACTTGCATATTTTTGGTGGGAAATTGAGGGAATTCCCATCTAATGACTTTTATTTATTCACTCAAGAAAGACACAAGCCTCTCCTTCCATAGGGTACAGGTTGAGATTGGCCATTAGAGTTTTGAGAAGAGCAGAAAAGATTTGAAGTTGTTGCAGTGAATAGTGCATAAACAAACTGTCTAAAGAAATGCAAGATTGAAGCTGTGCCTTGGTGGCTCAGCTGGTTGAGGGTCATGAACTCACGGTATGTGGGATCGAGCCCCGTGTTGGGCTCTGTGCTGATGGTACTAAGCCTGCTTGGGATTCTCTCACTCTATCTCAGTTAAATTAAACTTAACTGAAATTTAATTTTAATTTAATTTAATTTAATTTAATTTAGTTTAGTTTAAAAAGAAATACAAGACTTAAGGCTAATTTACATTGGCATTGGTCTGATTGGATATGTGTGTGTGTTTGGTCAATAGGTAATATGTTTCATAGATAGAGATCTAGGCAAGCCAGAAGGCTGGGTTTATCCATGATAGTGGTGAAGACACATATGGTACAGGTTTCTAGATGAGCATAACACAGGAGAGAAGAGAGTCCAGAGAATTTACAAAGGAGTAATTGAAACGTCAATCATTGTGGAGGTTTTTCTTGACGTAAAGGACGTGTGCCCCCAATATTTTGTGTCTGAGAAGATGACTATGGATATGCTCAGGGTCCAGTTGACTTTCTGTAGTTTGGACTCCAGTTGAGACTACATTGATCTAGTGATGTTTTGAGGCCTGAGAAATTAGTGTTACTTCACAACTAACACCAATCACTCCTGTAAACTCTGGATCTTTTCCACTCACCATTAGCCATCATCTGTGCAAATGACCACAAGTTGTATGGGGAAGACTAAGGACAAGATTTCCTGGATATCCTTGTCATAGTATAGACAGGGTCCATCCCTAAAAAAAACAAATTGTTTTCTTCCTTCAAATGTTCTGCATCTATGAACACACTGAGGCTTTATCTGATATGGGGAAAAGGGCATGTAATCTGCATCCTATTTGCTCAAGCCTGTCTCTATTCATTTGTATCCAAAAACTGAAGAAAGAACGCTATGAGCTGACCATCGTCATCACTCCTGGATACCTTACCATCAACTAGCCAATTAGCTGAAAGAGCTCAGCAGAGGACACAAATCTCGGAGATCTGAATATAACACACTACTTTCTGTTGTGAAAATCACATCCACAAGCTCTTGACAGAGAATGTGCCTCTCTCCATCTCTGCCACCTTGTGGAGGCTCCATCTCCATTGACCACAGGGTGCCTGTGTCAGATTCTTCTCCACCTTGCTGTCTCCAGAGATGTTGGCCACAACCATCTCCACCAGGCCACCATAGAAGTGGCCGAGTCTATATGGGCTTTAGCTAACTTCATATAAGTATAACCAAACCGTGTATTACCTCATGCCAACATCACCACACGTGACTCAGAGCCTGCCCAGAGAATTTCAGATGTGACACCTCGCACACAGTCCTGGGGACTTCAAATGTAAAATTAAGGAGTGCAAAGGAGACAATGGTTGAGGAGTAAACTTCTCCCCTCCTCCTCCTCCTCCTCCTCCTCCTTGATGGACTGTCCTGAGATGTAGTTCACAAGACATTCCCACAAGGCCCAGTTGTCAGTTTCACCTGATACCCAAACAGTGGCCCAGTCTGCTTTCATACCTTGGTATCTGTTCTCCCTCTTTCTGACCCTTACTAGTGCTTTCCTGGTTTTGCATTCCCTACTAGCAGCTTTTGCCTTAGGCTCTTCTCTCTGTGAGAAACCAAGCTAAGAACCCATTTCATTGGCAAAGTATCCTATCAGCATTTTTCGCTGAGAGAAAACAATAAATCAACCACTGTTCCAAATGGATCACATGCTTTCCTCAATACTGTATTTCTCAAATCCTCGTTGAAATGTGTCTCCTCTGGATTTTTCTCAGCTGCTATTGGGTTTGGGTGAATGAAACGTCATACGTGGTAGGGATTTAATCTAGACTTTAAACATCTTTTTCTCCTATGGTTTCCAAGATCTTTCTGAACTTTCAGTGTCTTCAGAATGAGTTGGTTCTCATTGTAAATGTACTTAGGACTGAAACTGACCTGCCATTCCTCACTGAACCTGTTTTCTAGGACTTACTATTGTCATTGAGTTGACATCCAAGCGCTTTAGCCTAAAGATAGGATCCTCCTCATGCAACACCTGTGCATCTCTCTAGCTTTATCTCCAGCTACTTCCAGCCCTATACTTCACAAATTATTTTCGGTTTTCCACACACATCACCTACACATCTGTTTCTGTCATTTTGTTCATGCTGTTCCCTATTGTAGGAACTCCAGCCCTACCCTATCCTTCTCATAAACTTTTCGTTCTTAAGGATTGAGCAAAGCTTCACTTGCCTCCAAGAAAGATTTTCTGACTTCTTACCCCTAATCTAAGAGATTATGCTACGTGAAATTAGATTGCTATGATAAAATTGTTTGTTTCATTGTGTGTTTTTTTAATCACTTTTGAAATAGATCAATTTCTTTGACAGCATGGATCAAATTTTATTTATGTAGGTATTCCTATGACTCTGAATAAAGTTGCTTCCACAGAAAATGTCAAATGAGTGTTTGTTAAGTTGTTAAAATATCCAATAGGGGAGGGGCGCCTAGGCGGCTCCGTCGTTTAAGGGTCCGAATTCGGCTCAGGTCATGATCTCATGGTCTGTGAGTTCGAGCCCCGCGTCGGGCTCTGTGCTGACGGCTCGGAGCCTGGAGCCTGCTTCCGATTCTGTGTCTCCCTCTCTCTCTGCCCCTCCCCCGTTCATGCTCTGTCTCACTCTGTCTCAAAAATAAATAAACATTTTAAAAAAAATTTTTTTTTAAATATCCAATAGGGGAGATTCGGTGGACTTCCATCAAATAAAAACACAGCTGACCAGAAGATAGAATTAAAAAATATATATTTAAATTTAGCTACAGAAAAAAGACACAGGAGTGGTGTAGAAGGCAGACAATAGAGATCTCAAAGGAACATACAAACTGAAGAAGATCCCAGACATCAAATTTCTAACTAATTATGGGCACTAATTATGGCAGACAGAGTTTGCCAGAACATTTCCCTATGATAAATGCCTTATTTTCATTGCAAACACTGACTCCCCACATGATTCCATTGCAGTTCACCCTCCGTGTTTTTGGTAAACAATCTTTATTTATCAAGCAATGGCCCTAATTTCCATTGTGATTATAACTCTGTTATTGTCAAATATCTTTATTCCTGACAACTTTGGACACTTGAACTTTAAAACTCTATTTAGTGGGGCACCTGGATGGCTCAGTCAGTTGAGCATCTGACGTCAGCTCAAGTCATGATCTTGTGGTCCATGAGTTTGAGCCCCACGTCAGGCTCTGTGCTGACAGCTCAGAGCCTGGAGCCTGCTTCCGATCCTGTGTCTCCCTCTCTTCCCTTCTTCTGCTTTCTCTTCCCCCCCCCCAAAAAATAAACATAAAAAAATGGTTTCTTTTTACTCTGTTCAGAAGCATTTACCACAGAAGTGTTAGAAATAACAAATACCTCAAATTATTAGAAATAACAAATACCTCAATATTATTATGCTAATATTAGATATGATTTTCATCATTACTGCTATGTGTTGAGCACCTACCATATAAGAAAGGTCCAGTATCAAATACCTTATGTTTAATGCTCATAAATATTTTTTTTCCACTTTCAGTCTAAGAAAAAAGATACCCTAGAGAAATTAAAGAATTTCATTTGGTCTCAGGTCTATTTGAGACCAAACATATGATTAAGAAAAGAGTGAACATCGCATAATAGAAGTAATTCTAATATCCATGGGTACCCTCGTGATCGCAAAATTTCCAAAACAAGAATAAGAACTCAACTCTCGACATTCTGTCCCTGCGAGATGGGATTTCTGAAGAACACACTGAACTGTACTCATTCTTGCCATTTACTGCTGGCATTCACTTCCGTTTCATTTGCTTTAAATGTTGTATTTCATTTCAGATTGCTTCCACTGTTACTAAAAATGGATTTAGAGCATAAAGAAAAAAAAAATACTGACAAGTTATTTCCAGTTTCTTAGAGGAGATTTCCAGGGCTCCTGTCATTTTAAAACAGAATCTTTTCTTTTCCTCCCTTTAGAAAATTGTATAACTAATGATTAAAGTGGCTGTAGCTTTTCTTGCATGACAGGAAATGGCCCCTCACGACCTTGTACCTCTCTTGCCCCCACTGGTCTCTCAAAATCTTCTTAATGGAATCCAGCAGATAAAAATAGTCAAGAGTGGTATCTTTTCTCAAGGCGTACAGAATTAGATTTATAAATGGAAAAATCGGTTTTTGTAAAGAGCCGAAGGTTTTGTTATGGCTCGGGAACAAGGACCAAGATTTAATAACATGTCACTGAAAACGCAAAGCCCCTTTGGCAGACGGAGATTGCCCCAGCCACGCAGCGGAGAAAGACATCGAGGGTCCCCAAAGGGAACCTCAGCGTGAAGGAGGGGAGGCCAGGGTCGGTGACGCAAACTCATGCCAGGGCTGGTTCTGGGAAAATGAGCAGGTGTGGCTGGAAGCCCAGGCTGGACAGGCCATCCTGGCTACGAAAGCATGCTTTGGGGAAAATGCCTGAACATGTGAGCATTAACCAAGGAGCCTGACCTGAGAAGTCCATGCATGAGGGCTTCTACCTTCCAGGCAGGCGAGGTCCGTGCCAGCTTACGTCCTCACGCGGGCCCGCGTGGGAACAGCTTGCAGGAGAAACATGTCAGGGAAGCAGTAATAGCATCAAGAAGCAAGCACCTGGCCTCCTTGTGCACCGAGTGAATTCTCTAGCTCGTCTTAAAATAGAAAGGGGAACGGGGGATCCTACTGAATAAGCCTCTGTGGCACTTCAACAATCCAGGCAGCGAGGAGATTTCTCTGGAAAGACTCCAGACTTTCTCCCAATTTGGAAAATGGGGCGTCTACCTGTTTTACTTTTGGAATCAGAGATATGTCCATATTAGTCATCTCCACTCCAGGAATGTGTATACCAATTGCGTATGTATCTTTGATGATCGACTAAACTGAGTGTGATGTCTCTGGCATTCCATGGAAGCAGTTGGAGCCCACGGTGCTCCTGCACTGCTTGAGAATTAGTGGGACATTCCTAACCATTAAAAAGCAAGATTACAGTGTCCAGAATGAGCACAGTCAAGCAGCAGCACCCTCACAGAATGTTGCTTTAAGCAAGGCTTATTTTAGTCTGATTGGATTACCCGTCACAAAACCACAGTTTTCACGCCACCGAGAAGCTCATGTGTCAAGCTGACCACATGTCAGTGATCGTACACAAAATATTCTTTCCCTGCATTAGCGATGATGAAATGCTCACATCCGTATCATCCTATTATCATAACCTGAATGATTCTGACACGTATCATATTCCAGATCCGTAATATAATTGTTCTCCAGAACATGGGTTCGTGACCTTGTATTCTGTATTTGTAAAATATTCCTTTACGATGCCTGACTCTAGTGTTCTTTGAGGAATGCATAATAGTGTAACTGTATTTCAACGGTAATAATACAAATAGGGGCTTTACCTTGAAATTTAATATCTAGACTTTGTCAAGGATTGTACTGCCTCCTTAATCATACTTAACATTTATGCACCACACCACATATGCTCAGTTACTGTTCTCCTTAATGAACTTGTTCAATGTCATCATTGGTTAAAAAAAGAAGGGAAAACGCTCTCACGTAAAAAAAAAAGAAGATTTTGAGGCTGGCCGGCGGCTCAGTCGGCTTAGCATCTGACTCTCGGTGGCGGCTCAGGTCACGTTATTATGGTTCATGAGCTGGATTCTTGTGCTGACAGCATGGAGCCTGCTGGTGGTTCCCTCTCTCCACCCCACCCCCCCCCCCCCCCCCCGTTGAGCTCTGTCCACCCTCTACTTGCAGGTGCATGCACACACTGCATCTCTCTTTCCCTCTCAAAATAAATAAATAAGCTTAAGACACAAAGATGTTTGAAAACGACAAAACACAAGAGTTTTTCCCAAGTCATCAATCTGAACCCGTATCTTTCTGCTTGGGGAGGCTATTGCTGAGCTGGAAGGACGAACCTTCACAATTATTCTGGCTTGGCATTCAGCCAGCCATAGAACTCCAAAATTGCAGAGACCAGACCATCAACACAACAATCAGTCCCTGGCCCACTCACCCCGGAAGTCTTCCCAGAATTAGTCCTGTGGCAGAAGCACTTCCCAAACCCGTCGCTACCAGAAAAAGAAGCACCAGGTGAGTTATCACGAATGATCCCTCCTCCTGATGGAATCCGAACACTATCGGCTACCGACTGCTCAACAGAACAGCAAACGTTATCCTCAATGGAGCCGAAAATCTACTTGTGGGCCCCAAGAATGTGTTTCTAACATTGAGAAATATTAAGACCCTCTGCTCCGCGGCCCAGCCGAATTTGCATCCAAGGGACATATCCTAACTTTTTGCTCCTCTATAAAGGATTACCTCTGAGTTTCCGTATCGACCCTCATCGGGAAACAAAGTTAGGCCCCCGTAAAAATCCTCAAGGCTCTCTAAGGCAAAAGCACCCATGTGAGCAGGTGTCCTGCCAGCTGTTTTTGGGAACTCACCGATCAAAACCACTTCCTTCAACTCCACCGGCTCATATGTGGGTGCTCTCAGTTAGATATGTGAGGTCCAGCTTGCATCCCTACGATGTTGCTTCGGTATAAGACATGGGGCGTGGCTATTAATCGTGCGCAGACTTCCGCCCATAGGGGGAGAGAAGTAATCATGGAAGCATCCTCAACAGTGGATGAACCTGAACCTGAGCTTGATTTCCGGTGCTGCAAGAGATAGGACGGTATGACCTTGCACCTCAGCATCATACTTTTGATAGCCCACACTTGTGTAATTCAGTATTTGTTCATTGGACCCGAACAATATGTATTTCCCCTCATTCCTCCTTTAAGGGTGCATGGATTCTTTAAAGTCATCATAGCAGTATTTTCCAAAGCTGTGAGCATACTTCCAAATCTATCTCTATTTCTGTAAAGTCAAATGCCTCACTAACACTTCCCCAACATGAAAAAGTAATCAGAGTTAAGTGTTTCGATCAAGAAGAAAAAAAGACTTTATTTCCTGCTTCTTTGCAAAATTCCTTCACCTCAAATGCCAGCATGTATGGTGGTTCCTACCTAGCAAGGCAGATGGGAATCTCTGCCTCGGGGGATCATTGGGGAAGTGACAAAATTCTATTTTGTAAGACACAAATACAAAGAGGAAGGTAAAAGTCAAAGCTGGAGTAAGGTTTCTGCAAGGGAGCCATAGGTGAGAAAGAGAGTGTTGGGCGATGATTCTCCAACGATCCGTCATTTCTGCACATCTTCTGAGCAAAAGGCCCCGACAACCTTATTCAAGGATGCCCGCAAAGCTGTTCCCGGGCTGGGGGTAGATTTGCTTACGTTCCAGGATTATAAAGCTACAGACTTTCTTGGGTGATAGCGGTAATGTCTCTGGAGGGAAAGATAGACAGATTTGTTAGTGATCTTTCTTCTAAAACTGGGGCTTTCTTAAGCAGAGCGTTCTTCAGGTATAACAAGAAGGCCCTGTATGCATGCGCAGTATTCACATAAGTCCATGGTCTTCTCTGTGCCGTGAATGACAAACTGTCCAAATCCATTTGGGTTTACCGTCTCCTTACAAGTAGCGTGGCAGGCCCGCCTACCTGCTTCAGCAGTGACTGTTACTTACCCACTGTGTGACTGCTGAACAGGTAAGGGTAGAAAAGTGAACCTTGGTCTTAGAATTACATTCTTTGTTAAAAAAAGAGGAAGTCTGATAATATGTAACAAGGCCTGATGGCATAAGCTCTGGAATGAAATTTCCATAGGAAAGAATCTGTCTATTAGTACAGGTTTGAAAAACACCCCATCTTTGCTAAGATTAAATAAAAGCCACCCAAAGTGTGTGTGTGTGTGTGTGTGTGTGTGTGTGTGTGTGTGTTTTCATCTCAAGCATCTAAGTTATTCTGTGTCTGGGGGTCTGGGTTGTCAACTGGATGAAATGGGAATTGGGAGCCAAGAAATATGAGGTGTTCCATGTGTATATGTAAGGGAAAATAAACTCTTACTGTGAACATTATCATAAACAAACAGAGACACACACATTAGTAAACTCAAGGAAAGAAAGATTCTGAAAGCTCCTTTGACCAAAAGAGATAATTAAAATTTATAGAATGCTTCTTATTAACATTATCTTACAGTATATAAAATACTATTGAAATTCACTTAATTTTGTGACCTTTATATTATTTTATTTCAGTGAAAATCAAAATATTTCTATGTGCCTTTACAGAATTAGTTCTTCAAATAACCTTCCAACCTATTTTTCTAACACAGCTTAAGATCCTTAGCTGGACTTCTCCAATAGGAAAGTCCCATGTCTTCAGGGTTAGGAAGGAATTATTGTATTTCACACTAGAGGAAAAGTTGTCAAGTAGAATTCACCATTGAAATTTGATTTCACTGGAGTTTCATGTGTGTGTGTGTGTGTGTGTGTGTGTGTGTGTGTTTAAATCTGCATAATCTAAAGTGTTCAGTATACTATCCTCAATTATCGTTTAGTGAATTAAAACACTGGAGCATTACAAATGACATACAGATGACATTTTTTTTGAGGCTGAATATTCTGATTTTTCAATTCCAACAGTCCCTACCTGTTTTGGAGTTCGGTGAGAATGTAAAATATGTCTTATGTTGATTAGCTTTCAAACATCAGTTGTTATTTAGCTATTATTACAGGCAAAAACAGAAATATGCTATAAAAAAAGGCTAACAGAAATCATAGGCCTTTGTTCTAGTTACATTTTTCAAGAAAAAAATTAATGAAATTAATTTACTCAATTAACTGAGGACAAAATTTGATTTAATGAAATTAATAGAGTTTCTTTCAATTTAAATTTATACTAATGAAAAAAAAGACAAGTAAAACTGTTATATCTGTGCTATAGGAAAGAGTTGCTGCCATTTCTTCTAATTAATTTCTATTTGAATCTGGATTCTAAATCATTATCCCAGCTCACCAGTGGCTCATGCTTCAAAAATGCCTTGAAGCTAACTGTACCTCGGAGTACATTTTCCCATGGAAACATGTATCATAACGTATACTTTGGTTTCTAGACCAGTGTACAAATCTTATACAGATGTTATTGCAGGAATGGTAATGTCAATCAGTTGTTTTGTCTTCTAAGTTTTGAGGAACTCTATTTCTCCAAAGAACACCTCTCTAAGTGAGTCATGGGTTCCCATGAGTTGGAAACAAGTGCCCAACAATCAACGATCTTTAGGTGAGTTCTAAGGGAGAGTAAGGTAGAGACCAGTAGGAAAGGACTCGCCTGCAAGGCAACCCAGGTTGCCGAGGTGAAGGTAAGCATGTACGCTCAACCCCTCTGCCACGCTGCAAATAGCCAGTACACTTGCCTCTAGCCTAGCCTCCAGCCTTCTTCCATCAACCACCTGGCGCATCCTTCTTCTCTTTGCTTCGGAATCCAAAGTTACATTGTGAAAGAAAATCTGTGCCGCGGTTCCAATTACTAGCTGGGAGAACAGTCGAGAAATATTTTGAAACCAGAGAGTCACCGGTCTATGTCATTTGGTTTGTTTCATTCATTCATGTATACAATGTTTGAGAAATATGTACTGAGCATATACTATGTCCCAATTTGTGTCTGAGTCCATCCAATTTGTTGCTGTAGAAGCTACCTTCTCAGGCTACGGTCTTTACCTAGAGTAGAGGGCAGTTAACTCTTTTCCAACCTTTCTCGGCCATCTGCATGGTCACATACAAGAGGAGCCAAAGAGTGGAAATAAAACATATCTAGAGTTTTCGCCACCACTTCTTCATAGACAATTCAAAATGCATACAATCATTCCACCTGTAATGCTGAGAGCACTGCTCAAAAAAAGGGGGGGTGGGGAGAGAGAAAATGCACTAGATTAGCATCAACAATTTATTACTGGTATGTAAGTTTGATTTCTGCAAAATCCAAATATTCCTAAAAGGAACAAACCTGGGAATAACTATCAAAACTGATAATGATAAGTCAATCTCAGATTATTTGGTAAGAGTTCTTTGGTGAAGAAAGAAAGAAAGAAAGAAAGAAAGAAAGAAAGAAAGAAAGAGAAGGAAAGGAAAGGAAAGGAAAGGAAAGGAAAGGAAAGGAAAGAGAAGAGAAAAGAAAAAAAGCAGCTGCCTCAGGGGGGAAATATTACAACAGGCACTGAAGTTCTTCACAACCAACTAAAATTCCAAATGGATGAATTGAAATGAAAGGTCATTATTTAGAAATATTGCTCTAGGTAGAGGCATATCTGATAGAAGCTGAGCCAAAGAGGTTATTTTCGAACTAAACAGATTTGACCGAAGACATTTAAGAGCCAAAGCTTTCAAACTAATGAAATACTGTGATGTTTGCTTTCTGAATAATGACCCTCCTTTTTTTCTTTATACATCTCATTTGTCCATCTCAATATTCACTTTCCATTTCTTTTTTTCTCATGTTTATCCAATTGAATCTACTTCTTAGAGTAATGGCAAATCAGATTCCCCGGATCGATTACTCACACTGAGTACAGCACTCAAAAAGGAAACAGAATGGACCGAGCAAGTATTTTACAAAGAAAGTGAATGATATAAATTAGAATCACACATATACAATGGATATATGTATGTAGGTATGTGCTTATGTGCTGTTAAAAAATCTCTTTGCCACTATTTGTATTTACTAGTGACTCTAAAGGAGTCAGTCTTGCTAATGTTTTTCAAAGGATCGTCCAGTATCAATCTAGCCATCATGAGATGACATTTTTTATACATCTTAATGCTAATGATGTGCTGACTGGCCTAACAGACATGTTTTCAGTGTGATCTAACATTTTAAAATTTCATATAAAAAGGAAGGCTTATTACGAATTCCAGTCGACATTTTCTTCCAGTGTAAACTTAACAACACATTTTGATTAGTGCATACATGAGATAAAAATGTGATTGCTAACAATATTTCTTGTTTAGTATCTATAAGGAACAGTTTTTAAATAAAAAAACTGGGGCTTCGGGGTGGCTCAGTGGGTTAAGTGCCCGACTTCAGCTCAACTCCTGATCTCGCGGTCCGTGAGTTCGAGCCCCGCGTTGGGCTCTGTGCTGACAGCTTGGAGCCTGGACCCTGCTTCGGATTCTGTGACTCCTTCTCTCTCTGCCCCTCCGCCTCTCACTCTGTCTCTCTTTCAAAAATAAATAAACATCAAAACAAATTAAAAAAAAACAAATAAATACACTCAGTTTTACATTCTTCTCAAAGGAAAAAAACCAAAGAACCATTTCAGGATATTAGTAAGTTCTGGAACGTTGACAAATTGCTGGTATAAAATTGAGTGATAAATATTTGAAGGATGTAAATGAAAGAAATGTACCCTATTACAAATCAAATTCTAGTATGAAGGCATCAAAATTCCCAATGTTCATCTATGATTGGAGAGAGTTATGTTTTATTTATATTTTGCGAAGTTGAATAACTTCCAATGATTAAAACCTTATATTCTCCTAATTAATGTTCATCTAATAGCTTGATTGTTCTATTCCTGATGTTCTCAATTTTAGTGTATTTTTTCCTGTTTTATATAAATAACTTGCTGCTGATTTATCCAAATTCTGATGAACTTTTTTTTATCGTCCACCAATAAAGACGTAATAAAGAAAATTGTAATTTTCTTTGTAATAAAGTGCCTGTAATAGTGCCTGTAATAAAGAAAATAGTGTCTGTCACTAAAGAAAAGTCCCCTGCCTGAGTAGCTAACAGGTGTGCTGGGTGCCGACTTGTCCTTAAAGTATCAATTGTTCACCTGGCCACCGTTGGCTGACTGGTTTCTCATTTAAAAAGAGCGAGAAGGACTCCCAGTAATCTACCCAGGGTCCAGAAAGTAAGTTCTTTCATGCATCCTGCATACATGAAGGTTTAAATTAATGAAGCTTCAGGACAACTTCTGGGAGCCGTCTCCAAGAGAAGAACTGATCTATGGTAAAGAACAGACACCAAAATATTTCTTTAGGTCAGGAGGGCACAGGGCAATCTGAACAGCCCCAAGTAGTATCGCAACTGTGGCTACCTGCTGTTTTAATTCTCACTTAATGCTGCTTTCCTAGGTGTAAATCATTCTCAGCAGGACTTCCTCTGGAACATTGCCGCTTCTCTTCACTGCTCCCAGTCTCCCAGCCTAAACCAACCCACCGGATGCCTTTCTCTTCCCAATACGACGATTTTTTTTCAAGGTCTCCATTCACGTCCTTGACGCTGAACTTTGGTTGGATCCACCCAAATCCATTCCGAAAGTGATTTCAAACTCTAAGTCCTGGGGAGAGATGTTTGGAGACTATTGGTCCTTTCCTCCCAATCAATGATAAACACGTAGACAAATTGACTCGACTTGCCGTGGGCTTAGGGACAGCCCAAACAGAAGCCGGTCAGAAGGCTGTAAGTGGTCACAATATCTTTTTTCCTACCTATGACCTGCCGAACAAAGTCTCCGAGTAACAAAATCCCAGAAAGCGTACTCCAGATTACTTTCTAACTTTGTTCTCAAGTGGAGGGGGGAAAAAGAAATTAGCAGGCAAAGAGAAAAAATGCTTTTGTGGTTCTCCATTCTATCTTACAAGTCCATCACCGACACCTTACAAGAGTCCCCAAGGAACACCAAAGATCCTTTGTCACACTTTGAAAATCATTAATTTGTTATAATTGGGCACAGTGGCTTTCACGGCCTCTTCTTCCTTCCTTTTTTTTCTTTTCTTTTTCTATTTACATCCAAATCAGCATATAGTGCAACAATGATTTCAGGAGTAGATTCCTTAATGCCCCTGACCCATTTAGTCTATCCCTCCTCCCACAACTCCTCCGGGAACCCTCTGTTGGTTCTCCTCTAATGATATCATATGATTTACAGTTTCAGTGTAAAAACTCTGGAAAGGTTCAATTTCATTTAGCACCACTTAGGCCTTTCCAAGAAGCCTACGGCCGGGTCTGAGTTTTCAACTTAAATAAGACAAGGTTAATTGGAAGGTAATTCAGAGAACAATCTGATTTCATATTGTTGGCGAGTTGTCTTTCTTTTGATGGCCAATTCCGCTCATTCCCATCTCATTGACTCCATTATTCCCTAGCCCTAGATAACAGTGAACGCTTTCACCTTGTGGACGAGATATTTTACTTCATTTGCTACTTTTCTTTAGGAGTTTTGCATCTTAAACTCATGCTTAAAATTTATTAAACGTTTTCTCAATAATTATGCATCTTTCTAGTCTCTGCCTTTTAAAATTTCAGGATAACATTTCTTTCCTTTTTTCTTTTTTTTAACATTTCTGCCACAGTGTTTTATTTTTTCATGCTGGCTCTTAATGGATGTAAGAAGAAAAATTATCCAGTACTACTAAAGAGTGTGGAAGTTTTACTCGGTAGAGATTTCCCATTTAGAACCCTCTCCTACTAAATGCTTAATCTATCACTTAGAAATAGAAAAAAAATAAACTTCACGGTTTGTTTCATGCATACTGAAAGAGTGCATTCTTCTGTAAGTTTTTATGAGGTTCAAGAAAAACTGGGAGTGTTTAAATTTGTTTTACTTTATTCTTAGAGAATTGAAAATTATATTAATTTCCATAACCTGAAATCCCTAAAAGATTGTTTGTAAACTCAAACATTTTAAATCAACTTGGTAAAATTAGCTTACGAAAGCATCATGGTTTCATTCAATGATTTTATGAGAGTTGGGTGTGTGTGTTGGGGGCTGTTTGAGTGTGTACTTACTAGCCCTACTTTTTCACCCTTTTTTCTAAATGTATAAAATTGAACTTATATGCATTCCCCTGTACTTGAAATCTTATATTAATGAAAGATTAAAATATGATATTATAGAAATTGCCTAACTTTATTTTTTACCAAATGAGGTCATGATTATATAGATGCCCTGGCTGATGGGTGAAAATTGCACTTGATTAGCACAAAAATATGATGCATACCTGTGTGAACCACGTTCATAAGTCAAATATTCTGTTTAAAGATATGGTAACATATATGTATTTAAAAAATATTTTGTAATCAAATTTATTTTATCTATCTAATGTTAGTGACACCAAACACTAAAAGGACATATGCTTCTCTGGAAAGAACTCTGATTTGTCTTATTCCTTATGCTAATCCATATGCGCTAATTTATAGAAATTATTCCATGGCCAAAACTCTATTGTACTATGATTTAAATATCATCTTTAGATAAGATTAGAAATAGCTAACAAAGAGTATCTTTAAGAAGAACACAAGGATAAGACAATTACCCTAAACAAAAACTAGAGAAAAATGGGACATATTTCTCACTTGTAAAATGACAATATGAATTAATAATGCAGATTAGGTGAACGAGAGCTGAAGTTTGTTTTATGTGAAGGCATTATATGTAAAAATAGAAAATAATGGGTTATCATATAACTAGGTTTCTTTATTAGCACATAGTTTTATTCTATATATATCCCTTAGCTCTATTTTTTTTTTAACTCCCAGCTCTTACTGTCAAAATCAGATCTTTTTAAATTAAACATTAAAATACAAAGTGTCACCCAGATACCACACAATTCCCCATATGGTGCTGTCTTCACATTCCACACACTACTCTTGCAGACTTTTGCACATATTCTGTTGCTATGGCTAAAAAAAAAAGAGTAAATTTAGCCTATGTGAAAGCAAAGGACCCCTATCATCACAGATACGTGCATCCCACGCAATTAAGAGGCTTCCTTCCTTTACTCATCTCAAGGCCAAATTTGCAAAAGAAATCCTATATCGCCTTGAATTTGCAACCAGACAATCTTGATAGATAAATTACACGTAACATTCTCCTAATCGTTATGGGAGTAAACTTTTCATTAAGGAACAGGATTTTTATACAATTAATCCTCTTTTACTGAGCATCTCTGAAATGCCATGTACTATGGTTGGCACAGCTATAAATAAATATTTACAACTGTAAATGAAATAGACACAGCCCCTGCGCTCAGAAAACCTTTGTTCATATGTGCAGAATAAGGTATTAATTAAATAAAAAAGTAAATAATTACATTAGTTTGCTTGCTACCATAGAAAGCAGACCCCCGAATTGGGTGGCTTAAAGTACAGAAATTTATTGTCTCGCAGTTTTAGAAGCTAGAAGTCTGAGATCCAGGTATCAGCAGGATCGGTTCCCGCCTTTGGCTGAGAGGCATGTTTCATGTTCCTCTCTGAGCTCTTGAGATTTTCTGAAAAGCTTATTGCTTGGCTGCTGGACACATGACCTTGATCTTTACCTTCACGTTCACATGGTGATGTGTGTGTGTGTGTGTGTGTGTGTGCATTTAAGTGTGTAAAAATTCTCCTTTTATATAAGGGCACCAGTCATTTCGGTTTAGGGACTCATTCTACTCCCATGTGATCTCATCTTAACTATATCTGCAATGATGTATGTCCCGGGTACCTAGGGTCACATTCTGAGATACTGAGGGTTAGGACTTGAACATAAGAATTCAACCTGAAATAAGTGATAAGTGTTTTTTAAAGGGAGGACCACTGGGGCGCCTGGGTGGCGCAGTCGGTTAAGCGTCCGACTTCAGCCAGGTCAGGATCTCGCGGTCCGTGAGTTCGAGCCCCGAGTCAGGCTCTGGGCTGATGGCTCGGAGCCTGGAGCCTGGAGCCTGTTTCCGATTCTGTGTCTCCCTCTCTCTCTGCCCCTCCCCCGTTCATGCTCTGTCTCTCTCTGTCCCAAAAATAAATAAACGTTGAAAAAAAAATTTTTTTAAAAAAGGGAGGACCACTATTTTATAAGAGTCTAGCAAGTTGGTCTAGGGTGTGAGGGCTGGAGATGGGCATAGAGATAGTTTGTCTAGAAAAGTGCAAAAGGAAGGAAATAGAAAAAAAGGTATCGAAGATGGATTCAGAAATGGGGAAAAGAAGGTCATCGGAGACACTCCCTAGTTTCCAGGTGATTTTGTTCAATCGCGCCCACCACCAAAGTAGATAACTCCTTGAAACATTGAATGGGCTATCCTACTCAGCAACCAAAAGGTGAGTGGTGACCTTTTCGACTGGAATTGGAATGCATACCTACGAATGTTTATGGTGTGGACAACACTTACACATAGGAGAACGAATGAAACTCACATGTAGGAAACACGTATTGGAATTTCTCTCACTTATCAGAGACCTGAGTGCCTTCCCTGATGACTGGAGAATAGACTTGGAAGAATATTTTCTCCATATTTTTTTAAGATTTTTTTTTTTTAGTGTTTATTTTCAAGACACAGAGAAACAGGGCACGAGTGTGGGAGCAGGGGGCAGAGAGAGAGGGAGACTCAGAATCCGAAGCAGGCTCCAGGCTCTGAACTGTCAGCCCAGAGCCCCACGCGGGGCTCGAACTCAGGAACTGTGAGATCAGGACCGGAGCCGAAGTCAGATGCTTCATAATGTAAATACTTCCATCGTATTGGATTTCAAGCTGCCAACCTGATATCACCCGATGCAAAGTTGAGAAAAGATCAACAGAATTGGCAGATTAGTAGTAGTTCCACCACATAAATACAACTACCTCAAGAACATAGGTAATAGCAAAATAATTAGTCACAAATGGTGAATATTTACCAGGTTTCGTTTTAAAATATATAAGCCTACTGGTTTACCATTTAATTTTCAGTAATCGCCATGTTTAGCAACCGGCTCAAAAATTCCTGAAAACGTAACCCCAGCATACCATTGGAAAGAGCTCACCCTGCTAGAAGAGCATTAAGTCATCCAAATTCGGTTCGAGAATAAGAATGAACAAGAACATTCTGGCAAAAGATAATGTCTACCGTTCCAATTAGCGCCAGGACCCAAAATCTGGACAGTGGAGCCTGAAGGAGCTACAATATAAGAATAAAAACTGAGAATTGTTGCTTTAAAATAAGGACGGCATTTGATTGTTGGGAGTTTGATCTGCAAACGGGGCCAGGAGAGAGAAATGTGGACAGTTTTCAGTATTTCTCCTAGAAAAATGCCCAGATAGTATGGGTGGAAAGAAGTAACAGAACTATCTGTAAAACCCAAAGAAAAGCTGGGGCACCTGGGTGGCTCAGTCGGTGGGGCATCTGACTTTAGCTCAGGTCATGATCTCACAGGTCGGGGGTTAGAGCCCCAGGTCAGGCTCCATGCTGACAGCTCGGAACCCGGAGCCTGCTTCACATTCTGTGTCTCCCCCTTTCTCTGCCCCTCCCCGGCTTGTGCTCTGTGTCTCTCTCTTTCTCTCTCTCTCTCTCTCAAAAATAAAATGAACATTTAAAAAAAAAAATAAAAAGAGGGGCGCCTGGGTGGCGCAGTCGGTTAAGCATCCGACTTCAGCCAGGTCACGATCTCGCGGTCCGGGAGTTCGAGCCCCGCATCGGGCTCTGGGCTGATGGCTCAGAGCCTGGAGCCTGTTTCCGATTCTGTGTCTCCCTCTCTCTCTGCCCCCCCCCCCCGTTCATGCTCTGTCTCTCTCTGTCCCAAAAATAAATAAACGTTGAAAAAATAAATAAATAAATAAAATAAAAAGAAAACCCTAAGAAACGCAATGAGATGGCCATCACTCAAAAACTAATAGTTCATCAGATTTTTTAAGAAAACCTGACCCCAGGTGGCACCTGAACCTGACACCCTAAATAAATAAATAAATAAATAAATGCACTACTCTTGTTAATCTTACCAGTGACCTTGAAATTGCCAAATATGTGTGACAGTTTTAATCTTTAACTGACTTGACCTTTCCTCAGTATTTGACATCGATGTCTAGCCTCTTCTTGCCGCATTTCACTCTCTGTTTTCAATGGCATCATTTTTTTTGTTTGTTCGTTTGTGTTTGCTCAACTTCTACCTTCCCAGCACTCCCCTTATGCTCCTTCACTGACGTATTTTAAGGCCAATGTTCCCTCAGGATCCACCGTTGGCTCTACTTCCCTTCTCATTTCACGTGGCCCAGTGGTTTTCACCTGGGGACATTTATTTCACTCCCAAGGCAATATCTAGAGATACTTTTGTGGTCACAACCAGGGTGTGCTACTGATTGCTAGTCGGGAGATACCAGGGATGTTGTTAACCATCCTACAATGCATCGGACAACCCGCCCCCCCCCCCCCAACTGAGAAGAATCCGCCCTAACGTGTCCCTTCTGCCTCTGCACTGCCAAGTTTCAAATCTGTGTCCCTGGGCCAGGATGAAGCCTGAAATCGGCCTCTGTGTTTACTCAGGCATGGGTTCCATTTCGAGTCCTACAGGCATCTCACGTGAAAAGCTAAAAGGAAAATTCATCTAAAATGAAACTCATCATCTTGTTCCCAAATCTGCTTTTTCCCATGCGGTCTCTAATTTTGCCAGGGACAGCAAAAACAAAAACAAACTTATCCTAATAAACTCTATATCGTTGACGCGTATCTAATCAGCCTCTGAGTCTTGTGGCTTCTCTTTCCTGGGCCCCTCTCAAAGGCACTCCCGTTACCCAGGTGCTAAAATCTATTATATCATAAGATCCTCTTAACTGATTCTCCTTTTTCCAGCCTTAGCTCCATTTAAGCCAGACTCCTGCACTGCATTCATAGGCATCTTTCTAAAATGAAAATCTGAGTATGTTCTTCTCTTCTGAGCTACTGAAATGGTTTTTCCAACCTTCCAACCTTAAAATGGATTCAAACACCCCATGACCACCAACCTCATTTTGAACTTTAACTCCACGCTAAATTCCCGCGTTCCTGAAAAGCACAGCATTTTGAGAACAACATTCCCTCTGTGTTTTCATGTATTCGCCCAAGATTTCATTTTACCCATTCCTCCTCCGCTACATCCCCCCTGCATGGCTGCATTCTTTCATCCACCATGACACTACTGAAATACCACCTGGTTTCTAATAGAATGACAATATTTTTTAAATAATAATATCCAGTATGGTAACAGTAGGAGCAAAAAAAGCATTCTTATCTATAAGCGGTAGATGTATAAATTCTAACAAGCATTTAAAGAACAATTTGGCATTTGATTGTTAATATCCTTGGGGCGCCTGGGTGGCTCAGTTGGTTAAGAATCCGAGTTCGGCTGAGGTCATGATCTCGCGGGTGCGTGAGTTTGAGCCCCACCTCTGTGCTGACAGGACAACATAGAGCCTACTTCAGATTCTGTCTCCCTCCCTCTCTTTATGCCTCTCACCTGTTCAGGCTTGCTCTCTCTCGCTCTCAAAAATAAATAAACATTTATAAATAAATAAACAAATAAATAAATAAATAAAATGTTAATATCCCTACTTGTAGACATTTAAAACATTCATTGTATACGTAAGGTTTGTATAAATGTGCAAGGATATGTTTGAAAAAGATATCCTTTGCGGCCTTATTTGTTAAAGCAACATAGTGGGGATGACTCGACAGAATGACTTTAAACTATGTAAGTTAACATTTTGGGAT
The DNA here is from genome assembly GCF_016509475.1 of Prionailurus bengalensis. Taxonomy (NCBI): domain Eukaryota; kingdom Metazoa; phylum Chordata; class Mammalia; order Carnivora; family Felidae; genus Prionailurus; species Prionailurus bengalensis. The sequence continues at coordinate 226,363,701 of NC_057343.1, forward strand.
AACAAACAATTTTCAAACTAAGGTTAGATTTGTGTGTGTTGATTTGAAAGTACGCCCTATACTATTGGAGGTAAGAGGACCAGTATGTTTGTATGATCTTAATACCAATAAAAGAAAAAAGTCTCTTTCACTTTTTAAAAAATAACCTTTTTATTTTGGAATAATTTTATATTTATTATATTTACAGAAGTTACAAAGGTAATACAAAGTGTTGCTGGTTACCCCTCCACGCAATTTTCCCCATGATTAATGTCTTACATTTTTACAATATATTTCTCAGAACCAAAATACCAACATTGATATATTGCTATTAACTAAAGTTCAAACTTCAGAGAGATTTAATTTGCTTTGCCATTAATATTCTTTTTCTGCTCCAAGATCCAATCCAATAAACCACATTACATTTACTTCTTTCATTTTTGACTTTATAGGATTCTGTAAGGTTTGCATTTTTTTCAAAGCGCATATGCAACATCCAGGGTATTCATAAAGATTTGAGGGCTACCCCGTCCAAAATTCTCCCCTGTCTGAGTTGAATGGCCTGCTCCAGTCCCCAAGGACTCTTGAACATCCCTGCAAGATCATACACATTAAATCCTGTCATGCTCATTAATTTTCTTTTCTGTCTCCAAAACTGGTTTTAATTAGGTAACTCTGAAATAAGTGAGTTCTTAGAATTATTAGCCTATTTTGTTTCTTCATATCATGATACCCCTGGAGCCATTTGCAAGCACATTAATATAAAAACACAATAAACTAAATAGATAATAAATATTGAACATTGCGGTAACAGAACCAAGGGATAAAACTATATAAAATATTTATGCATACATCTTTATACATGGTAATGAAATCACTGAATGCTGAGAGGAAAGGTACAAACCTCACCAGCAGAGGCTCAGACCCAACTAACAAAATTTCCCTTTAAGATTAATTAGGTCACTAAACGATTTCATGACCGCATTCCAATGTCATAGAAGATATCAGTGAAACCTGGTTATTGGATATGCTAGCTAGAGATAACCCAGCAGAGCAAACAACGCTTATCACTTTTCAGTGAATGACAAACATTAATGCCAATCATTGAGAGGTCTTAGTTGAGAATTCTAAAATATTCTTTCAAAAAGACAGTTCTCTAGGAACCATTTTATTGATTAGGGAATTTGGAAAAATCTTTCCAGAACAGTACACATCTGACCAGTGGACTTTTCTGCGCTCGTCTATAACTGACGAAAGGAAGGCTCACAGAGGAAGAAACTTGATCGGGGTCATAGATACAGCCAGTCAGTGGTGGGACAGCACTTAACTGAAACTGACTAATGTCATTCCCCACTTCTGACTAAGGAGAAAACCCAGACTCAGTTTACCATCACTACCCGCAAAATCATATTATTATAGGGGAAGCTTCTAAATCAAAAGGCTTATTTCACATAGGTAAGGGTTTTGTTTGTGCTTAGCACAAGTGGGAACAGCTAAATGTTCAAGATTTTGTTTTATTTTATTTTATTTTATAAGTTGTAGAATAGTGTTGAAAGACAGAAGTCTGCCTGTTTCTAAATTGTGGTGACATCTACTTGGTTACGTGCTTCTGGGTCATGGATTTGAAGTGTGTCCGCTGAACTAAGCTTGAACTGTTTTCCAGGATTCCCTTCCCTGCACAATTCTTGGGGTGGGGTGGGGGAGGGGTGAACCCAAAGCTGTATTTTGCGTGAGATTTGAAAGGCAGAAGTGAAGCCCCGGCCGTGTTCCTGCGGGAGGCTGAGCCCCCCTGGTTCACCCCTGGCACCAGGGGCCCCACAGCCCCTTCCGCTCCTGCCAGACCTACTGGGTCAGCTCCTCGGCTGCTCAGCCCGGTTGCCCTGCGGCCAGCACGCACTTCCTCTGCAGGGACGCTTGGAACCAGTGAAAGATCAATGCAGGTTCCAGCCTGTTCTCCGCGTCCCAACTCGGCTGGTTCCGGTTACACTTTGTTCACGAGTTTCCTAATTACACCCATTTTTCCTTCCAGACTATACTGCCTGTGAACTTGGGCCACCAGTGTCAGATAAACATCAAGGTCACAAAGATTGCTTAGCCCCCACACTTGTGCAAGGGCAAATACGCCTAATAATTTCCTTATTGTGACATATCCTGTGGGTCCTCTTTTTTTGATCAAATCCTAATGATCCATACAAACTCGAGGAGTTTACAAATAGAAAGGAGAAACGTAGATTTATAAAAACCTTCTATCTGCCAGTTTGGAGGCTGCCTGGTTCTTGGATTGCTGAACGATAAGTCTGTTAGATCAGCCAAGCAAACAAAACAAACGGATATTCCTAATTGGAGGGAAAACCTCACCAAAATTTGTCCATAGTAACAGCAAAAGAGCCAGGGATGATATATTGGTTTCAAAGATACTAAAACAACTAAAAACAATCTTCAACCAACCAAAGAGCAAAGCGTATTTAAACACCTACAAAAATAAAGAATGTCATTGCTAGTATTCAGTGGTCAATTTAATTTTTAAGGGTTTTACACTGGATTTTCCTTTTATCTAATTCAAGATATGAATATAAATATAACTTTTAAATGACTCTTCCTTAATTATAACACAATCTCAATTTCAGAGAGCACCATTAAGATTCTTTTAAATGCAGCTGAAGAAGAAACTATATCAAGCTATTCCTTGTCTGTGTAGAGAGCAGGAGAACTAGCCAAGCCGTGTGCCCATTTCTCAGATTTCTACCTATTTCTCAGAATGACAGACCAGAGAAGATCTCTTCGGGTTGGGTGACCTGCTTACAGGGGAGCTGAGTCCGTCAATACGTTCTATAAATGTTTCTACTGTGAACAAAAATTGCCATTGAAAACCAATTGCCCAGTGATGCCGGTTTCTAAACTCGGAACACATAACAAGTCCACTGGCTATAAAGCAGACGGCTTTCAAGCATATTAATGCAACTGATAGAGTGTCGCTATTTGGAGGCTTTCTTTGATATGTGAAATAGAGAATGATGTGACTTTTTAGTCACATGTTGACACATAAAATGTACAAACTAAATAGCTGCTTTCTTTGATGTGTCAAAATGATAAGTTATCTTTAAGACTGTAACAGTTTCCTTCTAAGCATATCAAACAGGGTGGATGGAATAGAGGTCACTATGAAGGGAATCAATTATTGAGGGCCAATTAAGCCAAACTTAAAAGGAGAAACAAAATAAATATATCACTTGACTTTGTAGGAAAATACATCAAATGTACTGCTGGTGACTATACAAAGATAAGTTATTGATATAGCTTATATTTGCCTCTGCATTTAAAAAGAGGATTAATAATAATAAATATGGGCAAGGTGTTTACTGAACAAAAACCCACGTCCCTTTCTGTTAGGAATTATCCGTGTTTGGCATTCTATCTGCTTTGTGGCTAGAGCTGTGCATTTGGGAGTTGACTCTACCTTTTACTTACTTTACACACTCACCTTTTTTTTTTTTAGTCGTCTTGCTCTTTAAACTAAATTTTCTTGACCATTTAAAAGCCAAGAAATAGAAAAATGAATGAACTGAGTGTTTAACTACAAAGAGGAAGACTAAAGAGATTGTGGCATAAGCCCCCCAAATTTCCTTCTCCCTGGCAAAATGAAATGCCAGATGCTTTGCTTATCCCATCACAAGTGTGCCGGGCATTGTGAAGGGCCTGAGACTTTTCTCTTCTTGCACGATTACAAGTTAGTCTGCCACAGATACATAGACCTGATGGGAGACATGAGACGCTTGGTACCGAAACAAGGGAGTTGATGGCTCACAGTGCGGCGGAAAGCATGAGCCGCTAGTGGTCTTGCTAGTGCTTCTCGTTCTCCAAATCCCAGGGAGTGACACAGAAAAGCCTAAGTAGATGCTGTGTATGCAGTGTGTTTGCATCACAGCGGAGGGGCTTGTGCTAAGGAAACTCCAATCTTTGATAAAACAGGCTACGAACAAAACTTATCTGTGCACCAGAGGTGAAATTATCGCTATCATCCAAGACTGTTTGCTCTGCAGATATATTTGGAAATACAGTTCGGAAGAAAGATTGTCAGTGCTTCAGTTCACATGCTGTACAGAATGATGAAAAACCCATGGGGAATTATCTTCCCCAAAATGATTATACTATACTTAGTTCAACATCTTCATAATAATGAGGAATAGGCATCTGCCTAAGCTTAACCTCAGAACCTGAAATGATAAAGATAAGAAGTATTCTGTCTAGCAGGATTGAATGAAATCAAAGCTAATTTATTGAGTTTCCAATTACACATGACATTGTATCAGGACTATGTCAAGCAAATTACCTGTTTAAAAAAAAAATGTTTTGTTTCTTAACTGCCTTACATCTGTCAAGAGTAAAGTTCTAAGAATGTGTTGATTCACATTGCTATGAGACCAAAATTCTGCCTTAAAAACCAAGGCCACTAGGCAGATTTAAAGTTGGAACAGAGAGGTAAGATACGTAGATGATAGGTAGATAGATGGATGGATAGATATATAGATAAAAATTTTGGTTTTGGTTTTGTTTGAACAACTTGACTTTCCAGGGAGATATCTGTGGATTATAGGAGTCCATCCCTGACTGTGGTTTTCATATTGGTTGTTATTTTTTGTAAATACTAGGTTTTTGGCCTCTTTATGTCATCTAATTTATCTGTAGATAAAATAGTGGTTAAAAGTCCAATAATTGTGGACATTTTATAGATTATAGAGGTAATACATTTTAAAATCTCATAAATATAGATGAAAATATGGAATCCAATATCCACACTGCTTTGGCTTAAGTAGCAGCAGCCGAGCTGAGAGCCAGAGAGCCTCTGAAGCTGCCAGAATTCAAGGTTGCAGAGGAGGAAGCCTTCCACCTAAGGGTGGCACATTTAGGTCAAAATGAATGAGAATACGGTAAGAAGAAAGAGTCACAATCCCTGTATATTAAGAGCTGAACAAGAAAGAGGGTGGAATTTTTCTCTCCACGCAATGCCAAGTCATTTGTCCTGGATCTCCCCGCTAAGCAAAGTGAAGAGCCCATCAACAAATGGATTCAAGAGGCATCTCATTCGATTTTACTTCTGACAGCATGTCCTTATTTGGCAATTCTGCCAGGTTTTTAGCCCCTCAAGTTAACATCTAAAATCTCTCTGTAAATAGGACAATTACTCAGAATTTGGCTGTCACATACAGTTCCCTCTGTATTTGATCATTTCACTGTTGACTCTCCAAAAGTCTATGTGTGAGTAAAGAAAGCAACTATACCTTGTATCTACTAAGCTGCAAAGAAAGGAAGACGATGAAATTTTGTCTTGTAACTGATTCAAGCTGAGTAAAAGCTTACATTTTAAAGTGACATACATTTTTAGAGTTGAAAATTCTTTATTTATAAGATTTATTTATTTTTATTTATTTTTGAGAGAGAGAGAGAAAGACCGAGCACTAGTGGGGGGAGCGTCAAAGAGAGAGGGAGACACAGAATCCAAAAGCAGGTTCCAGGCTCTGAGCTGTCAGCACAGAGCCTGAGGCGAGGCTCAAACTCATGAGCCATGAGATCATGACCTAAAGCGAAGTCAGACACTTATCCGACTGAGCCACACAGGTGCCCCTACTTATAAGACTTATACGTATACATGTATAAGATTTCCAATGAAGAAAACTCACATTGTGTGTATGAGTATAAAAGTAACGGCCTAAAGTCACTGAAAGCAAAGTCATGACCTAAGTTAAACTCTAACAATTATTTTTATTTCTACTGGGTTCCTAAAAAGTAAAAGATCACCTTACCTCAGAGTCTCATACACACATATATCCATTCCTTAGTAAAAAGTAAATGAAAGGCAGCTAATATACTGGAAAGAATTTGACCATTAGAAAAAAAGGAGAAAATGCCTTATTTGGTTGTAAAATCTTCTAGCAAACGTTATATTTCAATCGTTTCAATGATGTTTTTGTGAAGCTTCATGCTGCTGAAGGAAAAAAAAAATTGCCTCCAGCTCAGAATATGCAAAGTTCCTAGAGTTGGCAAGGTCTAGGCAACCTAGTGATTGACAGCTGGGAGAATCTTCATGATTGGCAGGAGGCAGTGATGCCCTCCAGGGGGATTGTTTACATGCCGACACTAACAATGATGCCAGCCTCTCTCTCCTACTCCTTTTTCCAAAATCTTTTATTAGTAAGCTTCTCCTGCTGTTCTACCTGAGCCATTAAACACATTAAACACTCCTTCCTTTTCCAGAAAGGACAAAATCATATTTTACGTAAAACAGGAGGACCTGAAAAACTGGACCACAGTGACATGTCAGAAGGCCAGGTCAAATTCCCCAGGTTAAAAAAAAAAAAGTTGAAAAGACTTTCTTTTATTCCTTATTTTTGAAAAGGTACAAACTATTCTATATCTCCCCTATAATTGGGATTCCCCAATGTACAGTGCATCTTGGATATGGTTGGTGGTCAAGAGAAGAAAGATCTAAAACATTCTTCTAATCCCAATTCTCTTTCCGAATAAAAGTACACATTTTCATGTGAAACATATTCACCTCCTCCATCCTTTGTTTTCTAAAATAAAAGTATTTGGAAAATAGGATCAACACCGGATTCCAACCATGCTGGCCTTCTTTCCTTCCTCGAACATTCTACTAAAGTTACTCTTTTGTGTGCAACAGTTGCGTTTTTTTTTTTGTCAGGAATGCTCTTATCTCAAATCTTCACATGGCAAACACTTAGTCATTTACTATGTTCTCACGTCATGAATAAATGAATAAAATAGGGAAAAAAACATGCCTTAGCAAAGAGAATTAGAGGTTTCTCAGGTATTTCTTCTGTTTCTGGAAAATTAAAACGATCTTCCCCTTTCTCCCCGACAAGGGATGGTTATGCGTCTTCAATATTTTGTTGAATTAATGTCTAGATTTCCCTCAATGTTGTCTGTGGCTAAAGAGAATGGTCATTTAGAAGTTAAGTGGCTTGCCACCAGATATGTTCTAATTCTAAATAGACATTATGGAGCAAAATATTCAAGGGACGGAGGAAAAGACTGCACTCAGTAAGCTCACACTGCTTGCAAAATAAAGTGAAGGAACATCTCCAACCCGAGAGTAGTCAGGAACGTCTCTCTTGCTCAATGCCAAGAGCTAGTATATATCATCTCTGGCAGTTGACATTTGACCTTGAGACATGGCAATGGAGGAAAGGAGATTCCACAATCTGAAGAACAAAGCCTCTGCAATTTATACTGGTGAATAAATGGAAAAGGGAATTAGAGAACTGCTCTCCTCTGTACCACCTACAACACTTGGTCAAGAGAAGTGCCCCCACGGATCACCCTGCCGGTGTCCCCTAGTCCTTACTCCTGAATGAAATACTCTTGACTGAGAAATGTAAAGCAGGAAGTTGGATCCGGGGGCTTTACCTATGGGCAATGGGTAGAATTCCCCAAAAGAAAAGTAAAGCATTGGCGATAAAGATGGGAAAAAGGAGAAAATCTTTCTCAAAGAGAGGTGTAGAAATCAGGCCAGCATGAGCATTCCAGAACATCTGAACAAAAAAATGGCTTTCTGGGTGCTAGTAATGGAATATTTGGTGTGCAGCTTAAAATGTCTCCCCCTTGGGGCCCTTGGATGATTCAGTTGGTTGAGTGTCGACTCTTAGTCTTGGCCCAAGTCATGATCCGAGGGTCGTGGAATCGAGCCCTGCCTGGAGCTCCGCTTTGTGTGTGCGGAGTGTGTGTAAGATTCTCTCTCCTTATGCCCCTTTCCCTCACTCATACTCTCTCTCTCTCTCTCTCTCTCTCTCTCTCTCTCTCTCAAAAACAAAACAAAACAAAACAACAGGAAATGAAGGGATACACATACACCTCTCAGCTGACCCGGAAGATAGGAAATGGCCAGATTAAAGAATTCTTTGTTCTTTGTTTGTGGGCAAACAGCAGTCAAGTGAGTGATCCCTTATGGAGGGCAGAGAACAGGAAAGGAACAGATGGTGCTTGGGAAGAGCCATGCCACACATGATGGCGGCCAAGAAACAACCGTCTCTTCCTTTCCTAATGTCATAGAGGGAGGCCTTCCCTGATATGAGAGAAGAAAACACACGTGGGCCCCAAGTGCTGCCACATCACACGCTTCACAGTTTGAGATTTCCATTGGGCAACGGCCATCATACAAATGTGCTACCAAAGTCTCATCACTTTGGTGCGACAGGCACGCCAATGGTGTCACACTACAGGCTACTATGTTGTCAGTGTGCCATTGGCTCAAATGTTCGCTGAAACTTACTGCTTTAAATCATTCTTAGAAAAACGTTTGACGTCAGCTCGTTCATTTCATTTCGGGGGGATGCTAATGAAATCTCTCGGTTTTCTCACAGTAGTGGAGGTTTAAAAATAATAAGGGGAGATTTAAAAATAATAAAGGGACTAACAGATAAGGTCATTGAACCAATTAATGAACACCCACATCGATGAAACAGATTTACAGGGAGGTAAATATATTTTTCATAAAATGACTCAGTAGGGTATTCATTAAAAGGCCAAGATCTTTTAAAATATGAGCACATTCCCCCAAGTCAACACATCCAACTTTTTGAAAACATTTCTCTTTTTCAAGAGAGATATGTTTCTGTAAATAGCGAAATCCCAGCCTTGCCAAAGACTGTTCATTTGGTGCCCAGAACATTCTGAGATCATTCCCGTACTTCCAGGCACTCCTGCCATCAGGTGATTCTGCGTACTGCCATTTGCCTGACCTTCTTAAAACACTGCATCTGTCCTGCTATTCTTCTGGCCAACACAGCCTTGTGGCTTTTCAGCGCTCCTTAAACTTAGGTCCAGTTACTGTTTCTGGTGCTTACACACCAGCGTAGTTTTCTAGTTTTCGATTGTTGCACGACAAATAATCCCAAACCTATGTGACTTCAAACAATGCTCATTTTAACATCTCTCCTGGTTTCTGGAATTCAGGAACTCAGGAGGGGTCCTGGCATAGAGTCTCCCACGAGGCTGCAGTCAGAAGGAGGCTGGAGCTGGAACCCTGGGAAGGAAGCAAGAAGGAAAAAAGGAGGCATCGCTCCGACTTCGTGTTGCCACCAAATTTTCTCCATGTGGTCCCTCCACAGGTGCTCCTCTGGGCTTCTTTACATCCCGGTAGCCTGGAGGCGCTCAGATTGCAGGCATGGCAGTTTAGGGCTCTGATGTGATTGCCCCAGAGAAGTAGGCAGAAGCTGTGTGTAACGTGGGCTGGAAAATAACACTGCATCACCTCCACTGTATGCGTGCGGGCAACCAGTCACCGACGCTGGCCCCGGATGAAAGGAGGTGATGCAGACCTCACCATTTACATGGGGAGTCTCAGCATCATATTGGGTCTCCGCAAGAGTATGTGGAACTGGAGATATCAGTGGCCATCTTGGAAAATGCCACAGGCTGCACCTACTCTGATTTCAACGTAATTATTCAGCCTAAATGATGTTTTCATTTGGTTTCTACCTATGTCTTCATTTCTCCCTACTTCCCCAAATATACTCTTCGATATTTTGGGTTACTGTTCATAAAATAAGCATTCTGTCATGGTGAATGGAGCATAATTCCTTGCTCCATTGATACGGTGTCTGTCCATGTGACTAACAGCCAATGAAAAATTAGTGGATGTGACTTAAACAGAGACTTCAGTGTGAAAGCGTGGGTCTTAAACTGTAATGGTCAGCCCTAAAGCTGTTGTTTCCTGGTACCGGAGGCCCTGTTAGCCTGAGCTCCAGAATGAACAAGAATACAAGAGTAGCAGTTATTTTAAATTCAACATGAGTCGACACTTCACATAATCAAGGACGACAATGTTTTTTATGCTTTCACTCTTTTGTTACTCTTATTGAATTCAATTTTTATGTAGTAATAGAAACCAATTTTAAGGTAAGAGTATGCAGAATTTTGGCAAATGCATTCACACATGTCTACACCATTCTAATTACGATACAGAACAAGAAATATTCTTTTTTTTTTTCCCACTTCTTTGTTTATTGGGAAGCAGACACAGGGCATATGGCAAGGTAAGAAGCAGCCTGATGCTTACTGATAAGTTCCAGTTTGGTCCTGCACCTTTTTGGTATAATTCCCTGATTCCTCCAGGAAAGAGCAGTTTTGATTTCCACCATCATTATTTAGTTTGCTGTGCTACAAGTTTATATAAATGGAAATATATGGCATGTTTTTCATTTGTTTGCTTCTCTTACGTATGGTAATGTTTTGACGTTCATGCATGCTGTAGTGTGTATTCATAGTTCATTTATTTTTATTACTGAGTGGCTATTACTCTAGGCATATATAAGACATCATTTGTTAACCCATTTACCTAAAGATGAGTGCTTAAGTTGTATCCAGTCTGGACTATCATAGGATAAAGCTGATATGAATATCAAAGTACATGTCCTTTTGTGGCCAAATTTTTTTATTTTTCTTAGGTAAGTATCTAGTAGTGAAATTGATATGTCATAGAATAGACATATGAATAAATTTAAATTTATTCACACACTGTCAAGCTCTTTCAACTGGTTGTGCCTTTCTTTACTTCCAACATCAACGTATGGGAGGCCCAATTGTTCTGCGTCCTCATCAACACTTGGCATATACAGTCTACTTAATTTTAGCCATGACACCAAGTGAAAGTAGCGACAATAATATTTCAATATTAGTCATATCCAAAAATATGTTTCAAAAATACTTCTCGCAAATACAATCTACCATGCACACTGAAAATAGAGATATTTTAATTAAGCCAACTTAGCACAAAATAAAGATTATTGATTTTAGGTCTTCTAATTTATCTATATTTAAATGCCTTTGAATATATTTTGAAAAGGATTATAGGGGTACCTGGCTCAGCCAGTTGAGTGCCTGACTCCTGATTTCGGCTCAGGTCATGATCATGGTTTGTGAGTTCGAGCCCCACATCGGGCTCTGCGCTCACAGTGTGGAACCTGCTTGGGAATCTCTCTCTCTCTCTCTCTCTCTTTCTGCCCCTCTCCCACTCGCACTGTGTCTCTCCCTCACTCAAATAAATAATCTTAAAAAAATAATAATGAAAAGGATTATGTACCAACATTTTTGAAAAAAAAAAGAGAGATTGACAAAACACACACACACACACACACACATTTTGACTGCAGTTTTCTAAAAATCTGATTGTCGTATTCTGACTTTAGAAATGATTTTAATTTATGCTTCTTAGTGCTTCAGTGATCATTTCAAAAGAGGTGTAGGGATTCTTTTTTATGGATAAACTATAAAATATGGTAATAATCTTAAAATTCTAAAGTCTGCCACATTTTCTAACCAGGTCAAGAAAATTACATTCTTCTTAGTTCAGTTAGTGCCTTTCAGAGTAACATGACTCATCAAATTGTGTTCTGAGAAAATAGGGAATGTGAAAATTTGAGGCCAAAATTCATGATGTTACTTTGATCGCATGATTATGTGATCCCAAAAGATCACAGAAAATCTTACTTAAAAATGAACGGTGAGGAGCGCCTGGGTGGCTCCGTTGGTTAAGCATCCAACTCTTGATTTCAGCTCAGGTCGTGATTTCACAGTCATGGGACTGAGCCTGGAGTCATGGGACTCCATGGGACTGGAGTCAGCTTGGGATTCTCACTCTGCCTCTCCCTCTGCCCCTCCCCAGCTTGCATGCATTCTCTCTTTCTTCCTCTCTCTCTCTCTCTCTCTCTCTCTCTCAAAAAAAAAAAAAAAAGACAAAAAACAGAAAAGAATATCGATAGTTAAAGGTAGCTGAGGAAGGAGAGCGGTCTCAGCTTGAGTGCATTTGTTTTTATTTTTAAACATCTGGCTATTGTTTTAAGGAATTCTATTAATCAAGAATATTTTTAAAAGCTTAATACAGTGTTAAACTAAGGAAGAATACGCTAAACTCAAGATAGACTTTGATGTTTGTGTTACCCACCCACATAGTCAAGGAAGCAAATGACGAAAAGGTAATTTACCCGTAATCGGTTCAATATCTCAGTCTGCTCAGTGGAGCAACCCAAATGACAAACTGAAAATCTATTACAGCTGTGGCTGATTATTATCCAAAGATGAGTCTGTATAGTGTAACTTTGAGAAAAGACATTCAACGACTAGAATCAATCATCAATCATCATATTAGCAGAATTTCATTACCCTGTCAGCCGAGGAGCTGCGGATAAAATGCATTTGATGAATCTAATGAAAGATAACCTCTTTGCTAAGAAAGTAATTATAAGCACAATTCTATGTCAAAGAAAAAAATAAATTTAACATTTACTTATCAAAGCTACTTAACAGTACAATTGCTTTTCGAATTGATCATGTTAGTAATAACACAACACTAACTTTGTTTTACTGTCTAAAATATTCCTTACAAATCTCACAGACCCTAGGAAAAAACGTAAATACATAAATATACGTAAAATCCTTATTAAAGTACTTTGGTAATAAAAGACATAAAATTAATAAAGCAAGGTAGCTATGCTTTGTACTTCTATGGATGGTCAACTAAAGTCAAAATATGCTACCGCTGTTGAATGCCGCCATCCATGGAAAAATCTAGCACCTTTTGTGATTCCCACTCACCCCATGTCCTTGCTTTGGCCTCAACTGAACCATGAGCTTTGTTGTAGAAGAATTTTGGTGTGAGTGTCCTTGACCTTTGTGTATTGTATCTTTTCCCACATACCTCAGCAATCTCAAACTTTCCATCAAACTGAGGCCATACCATCTTGGCTTTGTTTGAGTCTAATATGTATTGGAGCATTTATTTATTTATTTATTAGACAATTAATCTCTAGTTAGCTTTACGAGTGTTTTTATCAGGAACAGGTCTTTTAGTAGATTAGTTACAAAGCTGCATAGGGTTCTTGTGGTCAACTTTTGACTGTTTTTGGCATAAGCATCTTTAAGTTTAATCTAATGATTCTGCAGAACAAGACGGTTTGGGGAGTTCTTTTTAGGAACATACATATTGTGTGGTAGCAGCTATGTCTCCAGGCACCCATAGCTAATCATTTGTTAGGTGTTTCTACCATCTTTAATGTAGGAGAGAAAAGGAATCCATATTTAAATATTTCTGTCCTTGCTGTAGCCTCACAAACTATTTGCACAAGCACACACACACACACACACACAGATATACACACACACACACACCACTAGTTATATTCACTCTACCAATGAGCATGATGATGATATAAAATTCCTGAATGCCATAAAGTACACTAAAATAATTTAGTGATAAATTCAGCAGCATGGTAGGTCCTTGTATAACTATGGGAGGGCATATTCACTGGGTATTTTCATTCTCAGAACAGACACGAATAATATGCACAAAATTGTTCAGTGTAATTGTATAAAGCAGTGGGAATTGTTGTCAAGACAGGACAGGAAATATCACAAGAGTTTGGATAAGGAAGATCACTGTGGATCCAAGTACGAGGTCAAACCGTATTAAGTACAATCTAGAGTGGCTGAAGAAACTGGAGAAAACAGAAACATACCCATATTCCTGAGCACCAATTTTACTTAACGGTAATTTAAAACTTTAATGTTACCATTGTGAAATGTAGTGATGTGTGCAAGTCAATTTTTTCAACATGCATGGATGATTTAGGAGAATTGTCTGTGGCAGGACAATTCAGGCTCACTCCATCACTCTTTCCATCTCCTTATTTCAGTTTTTAATTAGTGAAGTGTCAAACAGAAAATTAAGAAAGTATTATTCTATTTTTTTATATTAAATAGAATTTATTGTCACATCGGTTTCCATACAACACCCAGTGCTCATCCCAACAGGTGCCCTCCTCCATCCCCATCACCCACTTTCCAGTCCCCCCACCCCCATCAACCTATTATAAATATCCATTCATGCATCATCCATATTGAATATTTTGCCTTATCTGCTTTGAATCACTTTAGATGACCATTAAGGAGGTAATGCCTCGTTTGTAATCCCACTATGATATCAAACCCATGCCTCTCTCTTCAGAGAGGACTCATCTTTCTAAAGATAGTATACATACTTTCTGCCCATGTGTTCATGCTTTTCAGCCATGAACAGAGAGCCTTAAACAATGTGTAATATTGCTTTCAGTATTCCACCAGTTCTCATACAAGAGATCATTTTATATAATATCATGCAGCTAGTTTTATTTCCATTCACTGTATATTTTTAAGTATTCAGATCTATCTTTAGATCACTCATTTCAATAGCTATGAAACATTCTATTCTATGAATATGCCAAAACAATTTTCTCTCTGTTGCCTTTGATAGACATTTTTCTCTATTGCAAGGAAGGCTTCTAAGAACTTTCACTGACATGTCTCCTTGGTTGCACACGTGCAAAAATATCTCCACTTTATTCCTGGAAGTAGAAATGTCAAGTAGTGGGTCACACACAGCTTCAATGGACGTTACCAAATTGTAATGCATGCCGGTGACAGCAGCGGTGACAACCCCTGGTGCCATTCACCAAATACGTCTGTCTCTAGGTGGGACCGATACTCCTGGTTCTGGACAATGAGTAGTGAACAGAAGAGCGGTTGCTTTTTGCTGTTTTTAAGGGTATGAAGTTATTTTGCATTGTATTTCACTTTTATTTTCTGTGATTGCAGATAAAGAAGTTATGCATTTCTTCATTTGTTTATTGACCGTTAGGGCTTCTTTGCATGAAACTTTCATCTTCAACACATTCATACCATGGCCAGTTTTTCTACTGCATTGGTTAGTCACATTTTACATTCGGGGCACATATCAACTAACATGTCACAAATGACCAGTGTTTTCTCTTAGTCTGCATCTTATCTTTCCCTATGTCTTCCATCATAAAGAATATTTTTTTAAATTTATTTTGAGGGAGAGTTTGAGAAGGGCGGGGGTGGGGGGGGAGAGAATCTGAAGCCGACTCTGCACTGTCAATGCAGAGCCCGAAATGTGGCTCGAACGCACAAACTGTGAGATCATGACCTGAGCTGAAATCAATAGTATGGCACTTAACCAACTGAGCCACCCAGGCACCTCGGGAATATTTTTAAACTTAATGTATTTAAACATATTAACTTCTCGTTTTATGATTTATAACTCTTTGTATGTTTAAAGTGCATTTTCTTACCTCCTAAATGTAGTCTCATAATTTTGTTTTTATTCTTGTTCTGAGTGTTTCAGGAGAGGGAAAATTTTTAATTTGGGATATGGAATACTAAACTCTTTTCAAAATTAATTAGACCCACAGTCAGAGACACATAGAAAATTCATTTTATACAGTAAATTTATTTTTTTAAGTTTATTCTTTTAGTAATCTCTACACCCAGGGTAGGGCGTGAACTCACAACTCTGAGATCAAGAGTTGCATGTTGTTTTGACTGAGCCAGTTAGGCACCCTGGATAGATTCATTTCTTAAAAACTATCCAACACTGGTAAATCACAATATATTTTAAATATCTGAAGATATACTGTCCTTTATGAAACCAGTGCTAAAATATTTTGAATAGTGTGAAACCACCTTTCAATTGCTTAGAAAAGAAATTGTCTTAATTTCAGGTTTCCTAAAATTAAAATAAATAGTTCAGAGCAGAATAGAGTGAGCAAAATAATATTTTATTGCTTTTAGTGGTGCTATCCGGCTAGAAGCACATGCAATGAAGGTTATTTTGTGCAATGCTAAAATCAATACTTAAGGTATTTAAAGAATCAATAAAATTGGAACTTCTGTGACCAGTAAGGCCAACTGAATAATTCAGATCAACTTTTTAAAAAGTATTATTTTTTTGAAATCTTCCTAAAACTAGCAACCATTAAGTAAATAGTTACCAAGCCAAAGCCTAGAAGAAGAAAAGAGCAAGGAAAGACAAAACCAAAACTCAAAAGATTTTTCTTTTTTGCCCTGACGATGTTTTTTAATTATGAGAGAAAAAACCTGAGACATAAATGAACTCTGGTGACATGTAAGACCAAGGTGAAAAATCTCAGCATTCAGAATTCACCTGGGATTTGAAATGTTTGGGTTGGATTTGTAATTAATCTCTTTCCTTGGTGGACGGATTCCAAAGTTTAGGTTTTAGGGTAAGTGTGAACTGTGATTGAACTAGCTCTCTCTCAAATTGGAAATACAGCTTTGATTCATCTGGGTGGTCAGGAATTTCCAAGCGCTGAACTTGGAGTGAAGTGTTGGGGTGGGGATAGGGTGGGAAATGCATTCCCGTAGACAACTATCCATCGCCTAGAACAAGAGTTCGCAAACCACAGCTCTCTGGTCAAATCCGGCCCACCACCTGCTTCTCTAAGTAAAGTTTTATTGAACACAGCTACGCCCATCTGCATACACTTATCTGTGGCTACTTTAGCTCTAGAATGATTGACCTAACTACTCCCATCATGGACAGTATTGCCCACAAAGCCTAAAATATTTACTATCTAGCTCTTTATAGAAAGTTTGCCCATGTCTGGTCTAGAGAACATCCTTCTAGGTTACCTTATTCTGATTCTTTGGGAGTTATTTTACCATAATGTGAGTTGCAAATAATTGGAATAAATACACAATAATTCTTGCCTGGAGATGTGCAAAGGACAGTCTCAAGTGATTTCTCCCTCCCCAACTGTAGCAGAAGCTAGTTTTAGCTCCAGTTGCAATATTCTTGATCTATAAACATGTTCTTTGGGTTTCTCTTTGAGCAAATTTAACATATTTCCACCCTCCTAATTAATGAGTTAAATAAAATGCTTAACACATGTTCATTATTATATGTGCGTGAAAGTCATGGTTGAAAATTATTCTTTAACAGTGCTTTCCGATTGAATTGTCAATATTTGAGGTTGGGCTACATAGTTGTGTAATCAAGTCTGTCTTACAGAGCACACGTTAACTTGTTGGGTTTCTTTTAATGTTTATTTATTTTGGAGAGAGAGAGAGAGACAGAGCATGAGTTGGGGAGGAGCAGAGAGAGAGGGAGACAGAATCCGAAGCAAGCTCCAGGCTCTGAGCTGTCAGCACAGACCCTGACACGGGGCTCGAAATCACGAACTTCGAGAGCGTGACCTGAGCCCAAGTCCAATGCTTAACCGACTGAGCCACCCGGGCGCCCCAGCACACATTAATTTATTAATGAAATAGGGAGGATATTTGGTTTCTTTAGACCGCTTTTCTTTGTTCGTGACATGTTACATGCAGTTTCCAATTGGATGTCAGGCTTCGGCAGGAAAATAAAAAACAAAATCAGATCCTCTCAGATCTGATAGATTGAGATACACGAACTATATGGCTCCACACATGGATAGTTTTGCTGTTTGCAGTACAGCCATATGCTTGTCTCCGAAAAACATGGGAAAACTGTTCAATGTATTTCACGTGGTTTCCATCGAAAAGAAAATTTGGTGTGTTTAGAATTGTATGTACTGCATTCTTCAGTCTAGTTTTGAAGGACTCTCTTTCCGTGAGCGCTAAGTCTTACACCCAAGTTCTATACATCTGATCATTAAAATCATTTTGTAGCGATTTGTTCTGTCTGCATATTTTGTCTCAGGCTGTGTGGGCTGCCACAACAAACTACCGTAGACTGGGTGCTTTAAGCAAGACATTTAGCCCTCACAGTTCTGGAGGCTGAGGAGTCCAAGATCAAGGTGCCAACCTGGTTCAGTTCTTAGTGAGGGCCCTCTTCCCGGCTTGCAGACAGCTGCCTTCTGGCCGTGTCTTCGCACAGTGGTGGGAGAGAGAGAAAGCGCTGGTCTCTCTTCCTTTTTTTATAAGGGCAAATATTAATATCACCAGGGCCCCACCCTGTGAGTCTTCTAAATTTCATTACCTCCCAGAGGCTCCGTCCCCACGCACATTGCATCACACTGGGGATTAGGACTTCATTATGTGGATTTGGATAAGGCACACACTTTCAGCCCGTAACACATTTCAACATGTGTTTCTCCTATGCAACTCGGATGTTTTGGTGCTGTGTTCTAAAGGAAATGATATGCTGAAATAGGTGACAATAACTGAACTGCATATGAAGATATATATATATATACATATATATATATGAATATATATAGGTGACAATAATTATATATATGTGTGTGTGTGTGACAATACTTGAACTATTTATGAGTGTGACTATAAACTACTCAGATGTAACCCACGGAACACAAACCAAAGGCATTCTCATCTTTCTCTGCCCTTGGCTGAATCCCAACAGTACCTGAACTACCCAACCTGAGGAGAAATGTGACCCCGAGGAAAGCAAAATAGAAGAATCGGCAGACTTAAGGAAATTGCCATTACAATATTTTACTTTTTTAAGGCACTGTTGGGGCCCGCAATGAGGTATGTAATACAATGTCCCTCTCTCCACTCTGGGCTCATTCATCTTGTGCCTCTGCTAGCTGAAGGCTTCTACCCTGTTGAAATATATGTAAATAATGACCGATGGCTTGAGAAATATGACGTTTCAAATGTCATCACATCTTAATGTGATTACAGGACGAAGAGGCACAGGAAACGACCAAGACCAAGGTTTATTTGACCTTGCCTTATGGCTTTTAAAATGTAAAACAATGCTCTAAATGAAAAAGTTCTCATTTTGCGACAGCATGAAGTTCAGTCCCCAAAAGAATAATCCATCTTTTCCCAAAAGGACAAGAAATCCAACCTCCTCAGATAATCAAGAATAAAGCCTGTTATCAACGATACGTGGGAAATCAAATTTTAAAGCCCTCTATGAAATTGCAGCACAGAGTGGTTTCGAGGACCCGATTTCAGGTTTAAGCAAAAGATTAAATAAAACCAAATTTAAGGTTTTATTCTAAAGAATAAAAATTGATCTGCTTCCTATGCATAGGCCTAACTGTTCCTGTGACTCGTTCTGAGTACGGTTTCCATGAGACGGTGTTGGCGACTCTTGTTGCAAATCCGTGAGATCCCTGCTGCTTCGCAAGGCTTCGCGTGGGAATGGGTGTATCAGCAGAATCCCGCTTCGTGGTTTCTCATCACCAAAGCCACTCCTGATGAGGAGTGTGTATTTCCTCACTGCAAAGAGCGTGTATCTGTTTGACACCTTGAATTGCTCAATTTTCTAGTGATTTACAGAGACAGATGGCCCAGTGTTCTGGTGACCACCACTGAATTTGGATACATTCTCCACATAAAAAAGATTTTGTGTCTGCTCTTGAATGTGTAGGAATTAATGTTTCAAATGAAGATCTCGTGTTCAGTAGGAAAAGTGCAAGGCCTGCAGAATCTCTGAGACTATTCTCAATCAACATATATTTATTAAATTAGAAAGAGCACTCTGGCCAGCGTGAGTATTGATCTCGAAAAGAAGTCTTGTGCAACCTACCTTTTTAAATATATGTGCTTTCAAGTATGTTATATCATTATGCACCATAAATATTAAAAAGCTTAATCCTATAAAATAAGCTTAATCATATAAAAACCTTCCAGATGAAGTAACCATATTTGGCATACACATTACTTTAGCCTTCCTCCCAAACCCCAGCAAGTAACAGTAAAATATAGTAATTTTAAAAGCCTTGAAATAGAATTTTATATATTTAACAAAAGGAGATGATAAAAGGTACAAATTCAAGTTATAAAATAAAGCAATACACAATAAAATAAAATAAACAAATCACTGGGATAAAAAGTGCAGCAGAAGAAATATAGTCAATAATATTGTGTAACATCACATGGTGATAGATGGTAACTACATTTATCGTGTTGAGCTTTGTGTAAACGATTATCGAATCACTATGCTGTGCACTTGAAACTAATATAACATTGTATGTCAACTATACCTGAATTAAAGAATCAAATATATATTACGTAACAATATTTATATTTTTTCCAAGTTATCTGATTGCTAGTATATCATTGTTTACAGTAATCTGTTAGCACACTATGTATTTCTGTGGTTATATGTTGTATTGGTCTCTCTTTCATTTCTCCTTTTGCTTTGTGAGACTTCCCTCTTTTTTTTCTTAGTTATTGTAGTGAAAGCATCGCCACTTTTGTTTATTTTGGGGAGAAAACTGGTCACTATTTTCAATGTTACTATTTACGCCAGCCTCTATTTTATTTCTTTCTGATTTTTCTTTGTTGTCTCCTTCATCTACTAAATCTCAACTAAGTTGCTTTTTCTAGTTCCTTGTGATGTAATGCTAAGTTGTTTATTTGAACTTTTTTTTCTTAAGACAAGCATTTACAGCATAGACTTCACTCTAAATTTACTTTTGCTGTACCCCATAGGTTTTAGAATATTGTCTTTTCTTTTTCTTTGGTTTTGACACATATTTTGATTTGCTGTTTGATTTCTTATTTGGCCCATTGCTTGTGCAGCAGTGCATTGTTTAATATTTACATATTAAATATTTACATTGTAAAAAAAGAATCAGATATGTATTTATATTGTATATTAATGACATATAATATATACTTATGTAATATATTAATTATATGTTTATATTAATTATGTAAGTAATTAATTGTATTATTCATGTTATATATAATTTTAAAAGCCACAAAGATAATTGGAGAGAAAACTACAGCAACAAAATGTTGGAGGTTGAAAAGTACAAGGACTAGGGTCACATGACTTAACTAAAAGAAATTAAATCTGAGCTGGCAGTGTAAGAAGTCAATGAAAAAAAACCCTGATATATAGTGCGAAGTTCCAAAATGACTAAGAAATTCGAGGCATGAGGAGTTTACATAAAAGGAAAAAGCAGAGACTAACACTCTATGGGTGGCTTAAAAATATTTTTTAAGGAACAGCTAGGTTCTTAAGTGTTGCTTTTTCTATAGAGGCAAAAGGTCGATCAATAGCAAAATATAAAACTTAAGTAAAAATAATTCCTTCTGGGGCACCTGGGTGGCTGTCGGTTGAGCGTCTGACTTTGGCTCAGGTCATGATCTCGTTGTCCGTGAGTTCGAGCCCCGTGTCAGGCTCTGTACTGAATGCTCAGAGCCTTGGAACCTGCTTTGGATTCTGTATCTCTCTCTCTCTCTGCCCCTCCCCCACTCATGCCCTTTCTCTCTCTGTCTCTCAAAAATAAATAAACATTTAAAAAAGTTTTTTTTAAATAATTCCTTCTGAAGAGTGAAAAATGTGGATGAACTTAGTAAACCTTGTAAATCTAAACGCTATCTATAAAACTGGTAAAAACAAAAGTTTTAAATGTAAAAGATAAAAATAGCTATACTGAGGCCCTCATCTAGGGTCAAGAATAGGTACTAAGACCTCACTGCTGGTAGGTGTTGGGTGCATTTTGCCTTCCTCAGAGGTAGAAAGGGAATCATGGTTGAGGTGGCACCAGATTCCATAGAGGGGCTTTGGTCAATCAAGAGACTAGGTACACAGGTGAGATTGTGTCTTCCCTAACCGGGCTCAAGAGTAATAGTGAGTGTCTTGCCTTCAGTTTTCACCATCACAGGTCAAGTGGCGGTCCCAGGAACCCTTCTCTATTTATTCCTGACAACCCTCAGCTTCACCACTATAACCTGCCTTGAATCTACTTGGATGCATCTTCATAACTGGACATTTCTCTTTGTGACATTTGCTCCAAGCTCCCAAACTTCCAAACCACTTTTCCTCTCCTGGATTCTGAGATTCCACAAAATTCTAGACATCGCCTGTACATAGGACTTCTCTTGTCTCTCCCCAACTCCTAAAGCCTTTCAACTATGACCTCTGGAATTAGTGATCCACTGTCAACAGAATAGTGTATCTTTAATCTCTTCTCTAAATGTTCTCTTCACTTTACACAAATCCTGGATCTTTGTTCTAAAGACACTGGTTCCTCTGTTGCCCTCTCAAGTAGCGACCATTTTCTTTCTCCCAAGGCTCATCACCAGTCTCAGATCATTCTCTCTCCCTCCTCCCTGGAATCTCTCAGCTTGGATGCTGACATCTGATCTTACCATCCACGGTTCTCATTGTTATTGCTTTCTATTGACTCCCATTACCCCTTCTCATTCCCCGATGTTATTGGCTCCTGGAGCCTTGTCATTCCTTCCAATAGGAAATCTGTATATGTGAATGTACATTGTCCTTCCAACAGTTTCTCTTCGTTTCTTGAGTTTTTCTTGTCTGATGATGCAATGCTTTTACCTGGCACCCTACCTCAGCAACTCACTTCTAAGATTTTAGTCTAGATTTCGTCGCTATGAAAAGTTGCAATCCCTCTGTAGGCTCACTACCCTCTATTCCCTTTTCCCTTTCTCACCATGATCTCACTTGGTAAAAACAGACACCTGGATAGACACAACTTGACACCTATTTCCTGCCAGAACCCTTGCAGCTGTGTGCCCAAAAACAAAAACAAATAAAGAAAATAAAGAAAAACATAACTGCATTAAGTGGTTTCCTTTTAAACCCATGAGCGCAAAACTCTGTGAGTGCTTAATGCTATAATCACACCGTACACTTCTCATCGCTGCACTCTCCCACTCTCCTCGAAGAGCGGATATTTTTCTCCTTTCTCTTTAAGCCTGTGTCCTCCCCCTCCCTCTCACTTTCAGTTGATAGTTGTATTAGTCAGCTCCGACTGCCATAACAACATTCCATAGCCTGGATGGCTTAAACAGCAGACATTTATTTCCCACGGTTGTGGCGGCTGGGAAGTGTAAGATTCAGATGACAGCAAAGTAGATTTTATTGTGAGTTCTCTTCTCTTGGCTTGTTAGGAAGCCACCATGTCACTGTGTTTTCACATGACCTCTTCTTGACTGTGTGTGGAGAGAAGCCACTGATCCTACCATACTAGGACTAGCCCTTATGACCTTATTAACTTTAATTACCTCCTAAATGCCCTATCTCCAAATACCATCCCATTGGGGAGTAGGTAGGGCTTCAACACATGAATTTAAGGGACACAAACGTTCAATCAATAAATAGAACTCTGATTCCAAGTTCAATAAGGAAACAGAAACATTCATATATTTCCACCACCTCTTCTGCCCACTGACCAGCATCTGTCCCTCTCAATCCGCCTTCTAATCTGTTACCACAGAAGAACTATCCACATTCCTATCTAATGCCAATTTCTACCCTCATGCACTGCACCCATATTTTCTTGTATATTCAAGGGTATGGTATCGGATCAGCAAGTCTCTGTTCTCAATCCTATCTAATCCAATGTTTTCCCACTCTACGGGTTCATTCCCATCAGCATGCAAACAACCTGCATGTTTTCTCGTTTGACGAAAAACTTATCCTGACCAAGCACCCCTTACAATTCTTTTGTCTTCTGCAGCAAACGTATCCATAATGACCTACGTTTACTGTCTCCAATTCCTCTCTTCCTTTTCTGTTGTTAACTCCACCCAGGTTTTCATCTACCTCATGTCACTGCAATTGCTCTCATAGAAGTTGCCAAGATCCTCCACATGTCTATACCTGGATCTTTGGATCTCTTTCCTGAACTCCTGAAACATATATTTAGCTGTTGACTCGGCATCACTTGTGTTCCTATAGGTAGCTCATACTGAACATGTACTAAATTGTACACTAACTGCTCCTGATCCTACTTAATGGCAATTCTTCCATTCTCTCAAGCCAAAACCATTTGGGGCCATCTTGACTCCCCTTCTCCTACATCTGACATTCAATCCAAAAGGAGATTCTGTTGACTCAACCTTGCAGACATATCCAGAATTCCCAGCGCATCCACTGCTCCCAGTCTGCACTTTGCCATTATTCTTTCTTATCTGGATCGCTGCCAGAGATTTCTAACAAGTCTCCCTGTGGTTACCTGGCCAACCATTCACATTCTCATTTCAATCTATTCAGATGTCACAGGGATTCCGATACAACCTAAGTCAGGTTATGTCCTTGCTCTAGTCAAAACCCAGCGATGGTTCCCAATGTCCTGGAACACAAAAACACCGTACTGACAATCACATACAAGAGATTGTGTGCCTGTTAGCTTTCTGACCTCATCTCTCCACTGATCCCTTACTGGCCGCTCCATCAAAGACAACCGGCATGCTTTACCTGTACCACTGCCTGGACGAATCTTCCCTAATATTTGCTTGCCTGACCTCATCAGCTACTTTACACCCTTCCTCGATATCACCTGCAAAGAAGTCCCTGCCTGTCCATGTTACCTAATCTCCCATCCTGAAACCCCCTCTCCATAGCACCCACAATCCTTTATCCTGCTCTATTTCTTCTTTATCCGTTGACATTCATCTCTTCTTAAGATACCACATAATGAACTTATGTGCCCCCATCCTTTACTTATTTGATAACCTTGCCATTTACTGTCTCCTCCCTCTCCTGGTGTGTATGTTCTACAAAGCAGACATTCTGCTCTTGTTCAACAATATCTTCAAGTGCCTAGAGCAGTGGCTGGCACATAGTGAACCCTCAAAACATAATTTCTGAAAGCATAAATTAATATCGCGATGTGGTAAGCTCATAAAATTTTAAAACGCTCACATGGATAATTGAATAAACTGAACTGGGGATTTCAACGAATTAGAGGTTTGGGAATATGTGAGTTGAATATAGGAGGCACGGGATAGAAGTGTGCCCCATTTACAGAGCAAATAGGAAATAAAATGGGCTCAGCAGGGCAGGTGGGAACATGGATAAAACCCACAACTCCAAAGCCTCACATAATGTTCAAATATCTGGTTGCCACGTAGCCCCCACCAACTGGGCCACCAAGGCAAAATAATTAAGCTAAGACTCGAAAATTCTCTGGAAATGGCTCCATTGATTCCCTGGTGGTTAATCATTTTTAACTTCTAATTTTTTTAAATTAAGCATTAAGTGACAGGTTTAGTTGAACGCTTCGTAGCTACAATTTTGTGTTAAAGAACAATCACCGCAAATTTAATGTTTTAGGTTTATGTAACTTTTAAAAGAATTTTGCCTGTTGCAGTAACAAATTAATTTTTAATTTCAATTTAAAGCAGCTAAATGAATAATTGTTTTAGACTGATAATTTTAACTCTAAATCCCACTAGGTTTAAAAAAAAATAGATCTTAAGAAAACATAGAATCATCCAAGGCATAAGATTTCCCAGAGTTACTTTTGTACATGGGGATTTTATTTTTATTTTGGTTAAGGAAATTGATGCTCTTAAAATGAGAAGCAAATCCATTAAAATTATAGATTGTTTTTACAAATTAAAATATATTGAATTATTTTGTAAATTTGCCTTTAATGTGGTTATTAAAATGAATTGAGTTTATCAGGAGAAAAACGAGATATGTAGTTCAACTTAAAAAAATCAGTGATGAATTGAAGCTTTAGAGCTTCTCATTTGACATTTAAGAAATGATTATTAATTTTTAAGATAAAGTGTCTCTGAACCAATCTTTTCTGTGCACAAAAAACATCCACAGTTTATGAAAAATGTCACCATGATACAAATGAGTTAATAAAAAAGTTGTTGTTATTTTGAAGATTTTTTTAAGTTTATTTATTTATTTATTTATTTATTTTGAGAGAGTGTGTGTGTGTAGACAAGCGGGTGAAAGATAGACAGGGAGGGAGAGAGAGAATCCGAAGCAGACTTCACACTGTCAGGGCAGAGCCTGATGCAGGGCTTGATCTCAGGAACCTTGAGATCATGAACCGAACCAAAATCAAGAGTCAGAGGGGTGCCTGGGTGGCTCAGTCGGTTAAGCAATTGACTTCGGCTCAGGTATGATCTCAAGGTCCGTGAGTTCCAGCCCGGAGTGGGGCTCTGTGCTGACAGCTCAGAACCTGGAGACTGCTTCAGATTCTGTGCCTCCCTCTCTCTCTGACCCTCCTCTGTTCATGCTCTGTCTCTCTCTGTCTCAAAAATAAATAAATATTAATTTTTTTAAGAGTCAGAGACTTAACCAACTAAGGCACCCAGGCACCTAGAGTGATGTTATTTTGAAGAAGCAAGGAAGGGAAAGAGTGAAAATGAGGGGCTGATATTGGGGGAAGAAAGTGAGTCCTACAGGTGAAGAACTGGAACCAACATTACTTGTCCCACATGTACTCAGGCCAACAATATGAGCTGAAATGGACAGGTATCCTGCATGCTGTCAGCTGTCCGCCTCACGTACCTGCAACATCGCTCCATTTTGCTGGCCAGGAATTGTTTGCAAAGTCTTAAGAGCTCACCATGAAACTCGGGGTGCCTGGGTGACTCCGTCTGTTGAGCTTCTGACTTTGGCTTAGGTCACAATCTCATGGTTTGTGGGTTCAAGCCCTGTGTCAGGCTCTGTTCTGACAGCTCAAAGCCTGGAGCCTGCTTTTAGGATTCTGTGTGTGTGTGTGTGTATGTGTGTGTGTGTGTGTGTACCCCTACCACACTCACACTCTGTCTCTCTCTCTCAAAAATAAAGAAACATTACAAAATAAAAATTAAAAATAATACCTCACCACGAAACTCAAAATTTATAGACTATAATACCACCAGGGGCTAACATCAACTAGTTAGAGGATGTCAATCAATAAATAAATGTCCCCCCAACCTCCTGCCTATCCCTAGAATAAGTCCTAAGAGACTCCAGCAAACAGGGTGCTAACCAGCTTAACACAGCATTCTATACCAGCATTTCCTTCTATCATATCTTACTTACTTTCTCCTGCCTTCTTGGATCACATCCCAAGTAAATAACTTGCACCTAAGTCCTGTCTCCAGCTGGACTTCTAAGGAAAGGCAAAGCGAGGACAATATACCAACAGACTCTCAAAAAGACTTCTAACTTCCACCCAAGCTGAGGTAAGAGTGACTGGATTTACACACCTACTAAACATAACCAAAAACTGGACAAGAAGCAAGGACTTTCAGGATCTTGAACATCAGACAACAAGAGACAGTGACCACAAACAGATTAGAAATAAACAAAGTGAATTATTCAATCACCCTAGTAGACTGCCTGAAGACATTGTCCACAACAAGGGAAGGCAACCCAGGTGGAGCCTGGTGATGTCCCTGAATTGAGAAGATAAAGCTGGATTGTGTGTGTGTGTGTGTGTGTGTGTGTGTGCACGTGTTGAGGGAAGCATGGCAGGTAGAGTTTGCAGGGATGAATATCATAAAGGGAGCTGCAAAAAGAATCAGAGAAGCCTGCAGAGCATCCCTCTTGAGAATTCGGCAAGTACTGAGCAGCACTCTTGGAAAACTAGCCAAGAAGCAGAAAAGAATTACTTAAAAAATAGAAATAAGTGATTCTCAGAGCTCACGAAAAGCTGGGAGTACCTACTATTCTCCATAACCAATGTGGAAGATTTCATACTGTACAAGACATTGGATAGAGCACACATTAGTGAGGAAAATTAGTAGCAGCCTAAATGCTGCTCTAATCTAGCCAGCCTAACAAAGCAGAAAAACGAAATCTGAGGGGCTCAGTTGGTTGAGTATCTGACTCTTGATTTCGGCTCAAGTCATGATCCCAGGATCATGGGATCAAGCGCCGTGTCAGGCTCTGTGCTGAGCGTGGAGCCTGCTTAAGATTCTCTCTCTCTTTCTCTCTCTCTCTTTCTTTCTGTCCCTCCCCAGCTTATGTGGTCTCTCTCTCTCTAAAAAAGAAAAATAAATTTAAAAACAAAACTGAAATGATCAACTATTTCCAAGTAACTTAAAGAATTCTGGAAGCAAAGCTTGGGAATATTGATAGGACTACAAAATATATCTGGTGCTCAACAAAGAAAAGTGAAGTGACATCCAACCACAGATGACCATGCACACAAGGGCAGGAAGGTAAGAGCCAACATGAGGAAGAAAATAAACTAATAGAAATAGGCACAAAAATGACATTGTTGATAGAGTTAGTAGATAAAAAACATTAAAAGAGCTCTTATAATTGTGTTCAGTAAGTTTTGAAAAAGGCAGGAAAGATGGGGCATATTAAATAGAGACATGGAAAATATGAAAAAAAGAACCAGATAGAATTTCTAAGGTGAAAGGCAGAGCATCTGAAATATATGTACACACACACACACACACACACACACACACACAGGCGCATACTCAATGGAGTTTAAATGAATTAGACATTGCCCAAGAAAAGATTAGTGTGCTTCAAGATATAGCAGTTGACACTGTCCAAAATGAAACAGAAACACTGAAATCAGAGATAAACAGACACTAGAAAGCTGGGGCCTGAGAGATGTGTACCTTAACTTCTCAGAAGAGAGGAGCAAAGAGAAAGGCATACAGATATAAATTAGCACAAAGAAGGATGCCAATATCAGTAAACATTAGGGAAATGCAAAGAAAAACCCCACTAAGGTACGGCTACACACCTAAGGGAATGGCTAAAATTACAATGACTGGCTCTTTACCAAGTCCCAGCAAGGTTACGGAGCAAGTGGAATTCTCAGATGCTGCTGTTGGGAATATAAAATGGCACAACCACTTTGGAAAACCATTGTTACTTCTTATGAAGTTAAACATACCTACATGACCTGGTCATACCACTTTTAGATCTTTACCCAGGAGGCATGAAAGCATAGATGCCTGTAAAAAGTCATATATAAGTGTTTATAGCACTGTTCTTCATCATCCCTGGCACTGAAACAACCCAAATGAATGGTCATCCTCAGGTGAGTGTATTAACAGAGTGTGGTATAATCCACATGATGGAATCCTATTTGGTAATAGCAAGGAATGGATTATTGATACATACAACATGGATCAATCTCAAAACAAGTAAGTTGAGTGAAAGAATTCCCCCAACCACCATCACACATAAAAAAGGTACATAATATGATTCCGTACATATAAAGTTAGAAATTGAAATTAATATATAGAGACATTAAAATATCAGTGTTTGCCTATAGATGAAGGGGTAGGGGAACAGGTAGAGGTGGGAAAAAGTATCATGGGACATGAGGATATTTTTGTGTGATAGATGCATTCACTATCTTAATTGTGGTAATGATTTAACGTGGATATACACACGACAAAACCTTATCAACTTGTCCACTGTAATAAACTATGAGTAGTTTATTATATGTCTATTATGTTTTAAAAGGCTGTTTACAGTTAAACGGGAATAATAATAAGGAATAAAGTAAGGAACTAATATCCAGAATATGGAAAGAACTTCTACAATTCAACAACAAAGCAAACAACCTGATTTCAAAATGGGTAAAGGACCTGAATCACATTTCTCCAAAGAAGGCATCAAATGGCAATAAAGACATAAAAAAGATGTTGAACATTGATAATCATTAGGGAAATGCAAATCAAGCCATAAGATACCGCTTCACGTCCACTATTAATAAAAAAAGAAAAAAGAAAAAAAAAGTCACAAGGATATGAAGAAATTGGAACCATGCATTGAAGGGGGGTATGTAAACTATTGCAGAATGGTGGTTCCTCAAAACATGAAACAGAATTACCATAAGGTCTAGCAATTACCCTTCTGGGTACATACTCAAAAGAATTGAAATCAGGGATATGAAGAGCAATCCACAATTGCTAAACTGTGGAAGCAACCCAAGTGTCCACTGATGACTGAATGAATAAATGTGGTACATACATATAATGGAATCTTATTCAGCCTTCAAAGGGAATGAGGTGCTGACATGCTACGACATGGATGAGCCTTGAAAACATTCTGCTAAGTGAAATAAGCCATTTAATAAAGAAAAAACACCAGTGTTTGAGTCCAGTGAGTTTGACCTCTGTGAGTCGTCAAATTCCCAGAGAGAAAGTAGACACGAGAGGCTGGAGGGAGCAGGGGAATGGAGAATTATTGTTGAATAAGTACAGAATTGCAGTTTTGCAAGATGAAGAAAGTTCTGGAAGTGGAATTGGTGATGGTTGTCCAACAATGTGTGTGTCCTTAATGTCCTCAACTATACACTTAAAAATGGTTGCAGTGGTGAATTTTATGTTATGTATATTTTACCACAATTTTTTAAAAGCTGTTCAGGGAGAGGAGTCAACATGGCAGAGAAGTAGGGAGACCCAAAGTTCCCTCATCCCTCAAACACAGCAGTATTGAGGCCAGAAGACTTGGAATTCCAGGAGTCCGGGCTGTAAAGTGACAGAAACATCTCCTGGGGCCCACGGGGACAACTTTGTAGTGCCATTGGTGTGTGATTATGAACTGGGAGAGATAAAATGGGCATTGTAGGCATGGAGGAGAGGGGAGTCCCTACCTTTCTCAAGCTGTTCCAAAAATTAAACATGGAGGGAAAGCTTCTGGACTCATTCTATGAAGCCAGCATCACCTCGATTCCCAAACCAGAGACCCCACGAAAAAGGAGAAGTACAGGCCAATATCCCTGATGAACATGGATGCAAAATTTCTCAACAAGATACTAGCAAATCGGATTCAACAGTACGTCCAAAGAATAATTCACCACAAGCAAGTGGGATTCATTCCTGGGCTGCAGGGCTGGTTCAATATTTGCAAAGGTAATACATCACATTAATAGAAGAAAGGATAAGAACCATACGAACCTGTCAATAGATACAGAAAAAAGCATTTGACAAAATACACAATCCTTTCTTAATAAAAACCCTCAAGAAAGTAGGGATAGAAGGAACATAACATCATAAAAGCCATATATGAAAAGCCCACAGCTAATATCATCCTCAATGGGGAAAAACTGAGAGCTTTCCTCCTGAGATCAGGAACATGACAGGGGATTTCTACTGTCACCACTGTTGTTTAACATAGTGTTGGAAGTCCTAGCCTCAGCAATCAGAAAACAAAATGAAATAAAGGCATCCGCATTGGCAAAGAAGAAGTCAAAGTTTCACTTTTCACAGATGACATGATAATCTACATGGGAAACCCAAAAGACTCCACCAAAAAGCTCCTAGAACTGATACATGAATTCAGCAAAGTTGCAGGATACAAAATCAATGTACAGAAATCAGTTGCATTTTTATACACCAATAATGAAGCAACAGAAAGAGAAATAAAGAAACTGATCCCATTCACAACTGCGCCAAGAATCATAAAATACCTAGGAATAAACCTAACCAAAGATGTGAAAGATCTGTATGCTGAAAACTGTAGAAAACTTATGAAGGAAATCGAAGAAGACACAAAGAAATGGAAAAACATTCCATGCTCATGGACTGGAAGAAAAAATATTGTTAAAATGTCAATACTACCCAAAGCTATCTACACGTTCAATGCAATTCTAATCAAAATTGCACTAACATTCTTCTCAAAGCTGGAACAAACAACCCTAAAATTTGTACGGAACCACAAAAGACCCTGAATAGCCAGAGTTATGTTGAAAAAGAAAACCAAAGATGTAGGCATCACAATCCCGGATTTTAGCCTCTACTACAAAGCTGTAACCATCAAGGCAGTGTGGTACTAGCATAATAGACCAATGGAATAGAATAGAGAACCCGTAATTGGACCCACAAATGTATGGCCAACTAATCTTTGAAAAATCTTTTTCCAATGGAAAAAAGACAGTCTTTTTAGCAAATGGTGCTGGGAGAACTGGACAGCAACATGCAGAAGAGTGAAACTGGACCACTTTCTTATACAATGCACAAAAATAAAATCAAAATGGATGAAAGACCTAAATGTGAGAGAGGAAGCCATCAAAACCCTAGAGGAGAAAACAGGTAACAACCTCTTTGACCTCAGCTGCAGCAATTTCTTGCTCAACACATCTCCAAAGGCAAAAGAATTAAAAACAAAAATGAATATTGGGACCTCATCGAGATAAAAAGCTTCTGCACTGCAAAGGAAACAATCAACAAAACTAAATAGCAACCAACAGAATAGGAGGAGATAGCTGCAAATGACATATCGGATAAAGGGTTAGTATCCAAAATCTATAAAGAACTTACCAAACTCAACACCCAAAAAACAAATAATCCAGTGAAGAAATGGGCATAAGACATGAATAGACACTTTTCCAAAGAAGACATCCGGATGGCCAACAGACACATGAAAAGATGCTCAACATCACTCATCACCAGGGAAATACAAATCAAAACCACACTGAGATACCACCTCACACTGGTCAGAGTGGCTACAATGAACAACTCAGGAAACTACAGATGCCGGTGAGGATGTGGAGAAAAGGGAACCTCCTTGCACTATTGATGGAATGCAAACTGGTGCAGCCACTCTGGAAAACAGTGTGGAGGCTCCTCAAAAAAAAAATTAAAAATAAAACTACCCTATGACCCAGCAAGAGCACTGCTAGGAATTTATCCAAAAGATACAGGAGTGCTGAGTCATAGGGACACATGTACCCCAATGTTTATAGCAGCACCTTCAACAATAGCCAAATGATGGAAAGGGCTCAAATGTCCATCAACTGATGAATGGATAAAGAAGATATGGTTTATATACACAACGGAATACTACTTGGCAATGAGAAAGAATGAAATCATCCCATTTGCAACAACGTGGATGGAACTGGAAGGTATTACACTGAATGAAATAAGTCAATCAGAGAAAGACAGATATCCTGTTTTCACTCATATGTGGAAACTGAGAAACTTAACAGAAGACCATGGGGGAAGGGAAGGGGAAAAAATAGTTTCAGAGAGGGAGGCAAACCATAAGAGACTCTTAAATACAAAGAACAAACTGAGGGTTGATGGGGGCGGCGAAGAAGGGGGGAAATGGGTGATGGGCATGGAGGAGGGCGCTTGTTGGGATGAGCATTGGGTGGTGTATGTAAGCGATGAATCACGGGAATCTACCCCAAAACCAAGAGCATCCTGTATACACTGTATGTCAGCGAACTTGACAATAAATTATATAAAAAATAAAAAAAAATAAAAGATAGCACTTTGCCTTAAATAAATAAATAATAAATAATAAATAACTAGAAAAAGAAAAAAGCCTCCAAAATATACTCTTAAATGAAAAGAACAAAGTTAAGAACAGTGTGTATAACATGTCCGCTTGCATTTTTAAAAAGCACAGACGCACACATACACCCGCCGACGATTTTCAGCAGTAGCCTCTGGAAGGGCGCACAGTAAACAGCAGCGGTGGTTGTTTCCGGCTGGAAACTTCAGGGACTTGGGGACAGGTGTAGGAAAGAGACTGATGTTTCACTGTACCTACATACTTAGACACTTTTTGAAATGTCGTGTCATGCGCTTGGATTACCTACTTAAAACAAAGTCAGAATTTAAAAAAAAAAAGGCTGTTCAAAAATAAGGAAGAAAAATACAGTTAGGGCCATTGTCAAGTTGTTACCTATGTCGCTGAGATCGTTAAGAATGGGAGAAAGTAGAAGGTGATCCTCAGAAAGAGTCACTGCATGAGGGATGTGAGCTAGTGTGCAGAAGGTAATTGCATCAGACTGCCGTAGGGAATTCTGTGGTGTATTCTCTCACAACTGCATGGGATTCCAGAAGCAAAGTCATGGCCACCCACAGCCCCAGGAGCAAGGCTGGGAATAAATGTAAAACAAACATTTTCTCTATTCCCAACAAATCCCGAGATTCTGTTGGTCCTCGGCTGTAGGAAATGTTGACACCAAAGGCAGCAAGAGTGAGATTTATATTATATTTGCTAGTATCTGGGTTCCCACACTATCCAGCTGCACAACGCACATCAAAATAATTTCCTAATGAGCCTTGATCATTTTTGTCTCTCCATACTGCCTGTTTTCCATAGCCTCTGTCTGAAGCTTCTATGATGACAGATCTGGTCATGAATTAAAACTCTGGGTAGGACTCACTCTTAGTTCCTCTGTGCTTTTCTGGAAGACGTTTCCGATTTTATTCTGTAAGTTTCTTAGTAGTAAAAATTTGGAAACGAATTAATTTCGGACCTATCAAAACCATCTATTTTTCAGTCACCATATTTATTTTTACCTTCTATGAAAGTTTTATTCCTCCCTAAGGCATCTTTCTTTGAACGATCTCACATCCAACAGAACTTTATTTGTCCCACTTACTGCCTCTTACCTTTCCTCAGAGCCAGTACCCCTCAAAATTTCCCAGGCTTGCCCCCTAAGAGCGTGGACCATTCTTTTTTCACAGTAGAATTTATGTCATCTTGGAAATTACCAACTCAATGGCTGAAATATCCTCTAGTAATTTTCTTGATGTCTCTTCCTATATCTGTCCAGTTGTGTGATGGTTCAGCCAATGAAATCTCTCAATTGTCATTTTGACCTCCTTACCCGCAGCTTTTGGAAGGGGGTTTTTAATAATTTTCATGATTACCAATCAATAACATTTACTGAGTACCCATCATCTGCCAGGCTCTATTCCAAGCACTATGCCTATATTAATTCTATCAATCCACTCAACAATCACCATGGAAATAGATACAATTATTAGCCTCATTTTCTAGGTTAGCATACCAAGAAATAGTGAAGTTAAACACACCAGACTACTCCACAGTTTGATTCTCATAATTCCTTTAAAAACATAGTCCTAATAACCAGCAACATATCCTATACTCTCCCTCCCCCTCCCCCACATCCCCTTTAAGCCCCTCTTTTAAAGCAATTAGGGCAAAGGATATATTCTTTTTTGTTATTGTTGTTCCTAGAAATCTCCAAAGGATTTCTATTCTTCACTTACGTCCTGGTAATCCTGCAGCGGCTGTCTAACATTTTTAAAGGATTTTTTTAATGTGTTTGTTTGAAACATCTTGTAATCTTTCTTCTGATAGATGGCTTTCCACTGCTGCTCAGACAATGTAATTCCTACAGGAAGAGAACTCTGGTCATTACATGTCTTTAGGGACTTAGGAGAGGAGGCACTCTGAATCTATGATTCATTCTTTCAGAATTTTTCTCTCTCTCCGTCTAGGTGGTGACCTCAGCATCGCCAGGTCCTTTATGCTTTCACGTAAATAAATAAAATGACTCAGGCCCCATAATAAGTGTTGGTCAGAGCTTAAGTTTCTCCTAATTATCTCTAGCTCCGAGCTCTAAGAACTGCCTCTCTTGATTTTGCAGGTTCCCTTTGATCTTTCCTCCAGTAGCCGTACCTTCCCTCTACCCCATGATGACCTAAAGTCATACAGTCTCTTTTCATCTTGATTTCCAGCAAACGCCACCCTCAGAAGGCAATTCTAAGGAACAGGCTTTCATTGAAGATTCAAGAAGTAACACCAGAGTGTTATGTAGAAACCTGAGAGAACCTAAAACTTAAAATTGAGTATTACTTATCTCTTTAACAGCCTCTCAACCATTCCCACTGCGGGGGATTTTTGACTTCCAGAACCGCTACACCTCCAGCCCACTCACTCATTCCCTTTCTCAATAACTGCCAAAGTAAGCTCAAATGTTGTCCCTGCGTGTTAGGCAAGGCAACATGTAGTTATCAACATTTTTGCTAAAATTAATAATGAGAATTTTCGACCTATTTACACTAAAGATTAATGATCATATGTGTGGGGAGAGGGGGATTTTGGCTCAGATAAGGTTGAAAATTGCTTAAAGATACAAAGATCCCTCCCCTGGAAGATGTCTGCCAGCCTTTGCTGTGCCATTGTGAGCTCTGTTCGGTAGGGAGATCTTGTAGGAACAGTACCACTCAGCACGCAATTGGGATACTCTCTTTTAAAGTTTCTTTACCTAGAAGTTTCTTCCAGGTGGTCACTGTGTTTAGATCTTCGGAACTTCAAGGACAATGCCTGATACACGGTGGGTCCTCAATAAATCTTGGATAAATCTAAAAAATATATAATGAATGAATAAATGAATGACAGAAGAAAGAATCTGAGTTTCCTGTAACCCACTTCTGTTTTAGATTTATTGGTTCCCTTTAAGAATTATGGATTTTATGCAGGAGAATTATGATTATCATCTGGTAAGATAACTGGGCCATCCCTCTCCAGTTTGAAAAGGAGATGGCCTCTAAAATATATATATATATATATATATATATATATATATATATATATAGCAAAAGCATCATGCTTCCAACTGGCATTATGTGACCCTCCACTTAATGCAAATCTAGGTTGAAATAGAGGATATTTAGTTACAGAAAGGAAAGAATGAAGGATATTTGACTATGGAAGAGAAAACAATAACTTCCACAAACTGAGACATGGAGAACAAAACAAGCCATCTGACTACACACTTTGCCTCTCAGGTCCTCTTGGGATCGAGGGGCTAAGACTGTTAGTATAAACGCAGGCTCCTCAAGCCCAAAGGGAGATTTCTTCTGGTAACGAAGTTAATTGGTAGCGTCTGCCCATGATCGCCGGCCTGCTTACTGATGTATTTACCACAGAACCATGAAGTCATATCCAGATCTGCTTGTTTTTCTCCTCACAAGAGAAATGTATAGATATGCAACCAATTAATTAATGTTATTACACGCAGCTAAGATGAGGGCTTCCTCCTGTATGCATTGACGTTTGCCAACAAGGTAGATGGGTCTCAGCCCCTTACGAGCTCCCCCTCAGAGAGGGGGAAAAAACGTTCAAAGTTTCGGCATTATCTTTCCTAATCCAAATCATCATAAGCACTCACCACGACACTCATCGTGTAGGCCAATTGTATATAATAAAATATTTGTTTCGCGAAAGAAAAGAGACTATGGCACGTCGTGAGGACGTTATGTCTGCTTAAGTGTCTGTTGTGGCTAAGTACTACATGTGATCAAATATGTGAATGCGTGAAAGGAATGCACACAACTCCAAGTCCTTCTTTTTCCATTTGATGGAGGACCAGTAGACGCCAAGGGAGAATGATACTAGACCCAGGGCTAGATATCAGCTGACTTCATCCAGTGTCTACCACACATTTTAGAGCACAGTGCAAAAACAGCTGTAGAAGAAAGACAAATTGTAATAGATGCTCAGACAACAATGAGAAAACGCAAAGTACGAAAAGATTGCTAAGACAATAATTTTCCAAAAAGCTTCAGTTTTTCTATGAAGGTATTCAAAAAAATTGATGAGGAGTGGAGGTCACACAAGCATGGATATTGTTTGAGTTTTCTGGGGGTTGAGAGCCCCAGAAACCAACTTTAATGCCAATTACTGCTGAACCCTGTAGGAAATGAAGTTAGCAATTTCTTTTAGAAGTCGAAGAAACTAAATGTAGATAGAGGTGAATTGATCACATTTTCCTCAATTGTCATGATAATCCAGATGGACAATACATAAATGTTCAATAGATTTCATTTATTGATTCATTTTGATTGATAGATGGACAGATAGGTAGGTAGATAGATAGATAGATCTCAATGAGAAAATTCAAAAAAAAAAGTGGAAGGTGGATGCTGACCAACTTAAAGAATAAGATAAAATCGTAAAGTAGATTCTTAGAAATGTATGGGACACCTGGGTGGCTCAGTCAGTTAAGTGTCCAACTTCGGCTCAGGTCATGATCTCATAGTTCGTGAGTTTGAGTCCCACATCGAGCTCTGTGCTGACAGTTCAGAGCCTGGAGCCTTCTTTGGATTCTGTGTCTCCCTCTCCCCTGCTCACACTCTGTCTTTCTCTCTCTCTCAAAAATAAAAACAAACATTACATTTTTTTAAATAAATGTAATTCATAACATTGGTTAAACATTGTAAAGTCTTACTTACAATGAACAATCTTGCAGTTTTGATACTGATGTATCACACGTACTGGTATCATTAAAGGTTGGGTGCTTTCTCCCAAATATATTTTCTTGCTAAAATGAAGTCATTGAGAGGCGCCTGGGTGGCTCAGTTGGTTGAGCGGCCGACTTTGGCTCAGGTCATGATCTCACGGTCCGTGAGTTCGAGCCCCGCGTTGGGCTCTGTGCTGACAGCTCGGAACCTGGAACCTGTTTCGGATTCTGTGTCTCCCTCTCTCTGACCCTCCCCCGTTCATGCTCTGTCTCTCTCTGTCTCAAAAATAAATAAACGTTAAAAAAAATTAAAAAAAAATAAAAATAAAAAATAAATAAAATGAAGTCATTGAGAGACTACGCCAATATATGGAAGATTTTATAAGAACACAAGTGTATCTTTTGTTTGGGGAAACGATTTGGGGGAAAAGTTCTTATCTTATATTCAGGTATACATTACAAATACGAAACTAAACAAAATGCCTTAGCTCCCTATGTTTTGGAGAATATTTTGTTAGGAACCATGATACAAGTGAGCCATATTTCCCAAAGCATTGAAAAGCAAACGGAAGAAGTAATTATGATGTGTTAGGCAACTTGATAAAGTCTGCATTTGAAGGTTTATTGGGTCACAGTCAACACAAATTGGAAGAATTAGAGCCCGAGGGTAGGAAAATCAATTGAAAACCAAATGCACCAGTCTAAGATGAATCGTACAAAAGCCTAAACTAGGAGAGTGAGAAGAAAGAAAAAAACTAAATGATTAAGTTTAATCCAAAGACTTCAAAGGCAGCCATAATTAGGCAGATAACTTATGCGAAATACGTGAAGAGCAAGGTCTAGTATGCATCTGATTATTCTAGCCCAGCACATTGACAGATTCTGTTTTTTAATAAGAATAGAGAAACTTCTGTAATAACTTATTGCCACCTCTATGAGAGCCAGGAATTGATTGTTGGGATCTGTCACATCCTGGGAAAAATTAGTTTTTTATAGTGAAAACTGGGTAAAGGGGATTTATGGACAGACTCAAAACTTCTCCTTTAAAAGCAGTTGTGGGGGCGCCTGGGTGGCTCAGAGGATTAAGTGACTGACTCTTGATTTTGGCTCAGGTCATGGTCTCATGGTGTGGTTGGGGAGACTGAGCCCAGCAGGAGACTCTGTGCTAACAGCATGGAGCCTGCTTGGGAATCTCTCTCTGTGTCTTTCCCTCCCATTCTCAAAATAAATAAATAGACATTTGAAAAATAGCCATGTAAAAGTTGAACTCTGAAAGAAATTTTACGCACGTTTTCCAGGTCTAATTTACATTTAGCGAAGCTCACTGTTTTTCCAAATGTGCCCTGCAAAGAGTTTCGAAGAGCATGACAAGTCACATAGTTTCTGATAAAACTGAAATACAGATCATTTCCATTTCTCCAAAAAGGCCTTTTACATCACTTTTCAATCAGTCCCTTCTCCCACTTTGGCCCTTGGTGACTGACAACGTGATTCTGTCCCTACAGTTTTGGCCTTTTCTAAACTGTCATCTAAATGAAATGACAAGCCATGTAGCTTTTGTGCCATTTTTCCTTAGCCTTGGTGATCTCGACCAGCTTCCTGTGGCCGCAGGAATGGTAACTAATCCTTTCAGCAGCTGATAGATATTTGAGCTATTTCCAACTTCTGGCAATTATGAAAAAATCGGCTGTAAACATTCATATACAGGACTTTTTACAGACATAGCTTTTCATTTCTTTTGAATAAACACCTAGGACTGAAATTGCTGGATGGATCATATGGTAAAGATATGTTCACCTTACCAGAAACTACAAGATATTTTTTCTACATATTGAAATGTTTCATAACCTAATTCTAAAATTATAAAGTCTCTGAAAGTGAATGTAGGAGAAAGTCTATAGGACTTCAGGTTAAGGAAAGACTTCTTTTAGACAGAAGAGGAGAAACGCTACCCTTCTGAAAACATATAAATTGGAGTCAGTCAAAATAGAACTTTCATTCTTTGAAACACATTGCTAACAAAATGAAAAGGCCAGCCACAGACTGGGAGAAAATACTCGCAAAATATCTATCTGATAAGGGATGTGTATGCAAATTACATAAAAAAATTCTTATCGCTCAATAATAAGAAGCAGGCCAAATAAAACTTAGGCAGAAGATTTTAATAAACACTCATCGGAGAAAAGATACAGATGGTAAATAAGGACATGAAAAGATGTTCCACATCATTGATCACTAGGGAAATGCAAGTTAAAACCCTGATTAAGTACTGACATACACCTTTTAGAATGCCTAAATTAAAAAAAACAAAGTGCAGGTGTAGATCAAAAGCAAATGGAACATTCATAAAGCTTCTCGGCCTCTTTATATTTTGTCTCTAATGGCAGATTGATTCTTGCGAGAGAAGAATAGTCTTCTTTTGAGAGACAGGATATTTTCCTCTATAATGTTGCTTAGGAGTCTTTTGGAATCAAGCAGACAAAATTCTTCCATTTTTAGCAGGCTTGTTTTGCATAAGACACTTCTCTGAAGACCCATTAATTATAATAAGTATGTTGGAAATCAAGGTTCTCCTAAGTACTGCTATAATAGATATGTTAAGTTTGAGAGACAGAGACAGAAAGAGGGAAAGAAGAAGGAAGAGAGAGGGAAGGAATAAGGCAGAGAAGGAGGGAAGGAGAAGAAACAGACCGTATTCTAATCCAGAGGCTTTAATAGCATAGAGCTACATGCGCATATTGGGATTTTGAATCTGTCATTGTGAACCATCTCAATACTACAGGGAAATTTTTAAAATGTTAAACTACTTTACGGCTATAGACGGGCTTATGTTCAGAATAATACCCTTTGACACTTCCTTTTTTTTTCCGTTTAACTTTTCTACAACAAATCTTTGGGCTACAGGTTACATTTTCATTGTAATAATGAAATTCATTGCCAATAAATAAGTGCATGCACAAAAAGGCAAAACTAGGGTCCCTTTACTATGTGGTATATCAGACCCTAAAAGTACCAAAGAGCTCTGATTTAAAAAAAAAAAAAAATTCTATACACCTAACCCACATCAAAAGAGACATTTCTGCCTGAATGGAAAATTTGGCAAGAGTTGTTTGGGCATTTATGTAACCTTCCATTTGCTTTACCTACATATGTCCCCACTGATACCTACTGCCGGGCTAAGCAGAATTTAGATCTGGAATTTGCAGAGTCAGTACTAAAGCGCAGAAAGTGAGCAGCAGGTTCAGTTTCTGGTAAAGACCCAGATCACAAGGGTGGGTGGGGGCAGCCAGGGGTCAAGGAAATTCAGAGCCAAGTGGGGCAGACGCCACGGTCAAGCACTAGAGCCAAGATGTCATCAGGAGCTCCGGATGCATCCACAAGGACACAAGACAGGCAACAGCATCTAGAAAGATCAAATGTTGCAGCGCACTCTAGGAAACTTTAATAGGTTAACGAGACTGAACGAACTCCTCTAACATCATAAAGATACCATCTTGACTATAAAACCCTAAGCTTGCCGAATATCCTTCTGTTATTGTTTTGGCTGTTTATAATGATTATCATCTCTACCAAGAGCACAACGATACAGCTCATTTGATATCTTCATCACTCCTTTCTTCAACCGGATCCTGGTAAACTCTTCAGATTCAAGTCATAGTTACTTTTGCACATCTCATCTGGACGTGCGGGCACATTACAAGATTAGATACCTGACACAATACTTGTTGACTGAACCTTTTTCACTCATAACTAGAAAAGTGATGCTATATATATGCCGAAGAAGCACAACTACGTGCAAAACATATAGTTTGGATTCTGGCATTTTTCACTACGTATCTTGGGAATCGCCTACATTGGATGAGCCCCAGTTGCCACATCTGCAAAACACAGACAAACAGTACGTTTCCTCCCTGAACATCAAAACCTAGGCCAAAATGTTATCCGATAGCCACAAAAATGAAACAGACTTCGCGAACACTAGAAGAGATCTACATTAGTTGTTGGAGGAATTGGATTCGAGGTCCTGAACCTTCCACAGGAGAGCTGTGTCTCTGTAGAAAATACAGCATGCATTTAAAGGCAATTCCACTGCCAGAGACTGGGGGGGGGGGGTGGGGGGTGGGGACAACATCAGAACGGACAGTACCATGAATCCCACCCATTTCAGTGAGATGCCTAACAAATTGCTCTCCATTACTGTGGGGCCCTAGACCTTGGGCCTACTTTACCTTCATTCTACAACTTACATGAAAATGGGCAAACTGCACTGGTGACACATGACAGTTTACAATGGCTCAGAAAGAAATTGTTGGAAGAAGGAGCACATACAGAAAGATCAGATTCATTAGTAAAGGAACCGATTTCACATTCCACTTTCATGACGACGTGTTGGTCTAAACACATTTCTTCTTCCTAAAGAAATTTCCTTTTGAATCACCAACAAAAGATGGCACGTCAACATGCAAATGGAATGAAATAAAGACATTGCATAGGGACATGTACTATCCATGGCCAGGAAGGTGAAGAATTTCTGGATGGTACCAAGTGGATATCACTCATCACTAAACTTGAGGCAAGCAAAGTTACCCTAAAGATTAAGTGTAAGATATTTCTTCAATAAAATAGCCCAAAGCTCAGGGTCGATAGAAGAGATGACAAGGACGTCATGTGGAAGATTGCAGAGTAACTTCAAGAATGGTCCCATTCCACAAACTGGTGCCGCCGCTCTGGAAAACAGTGTGGACGTTCCTCAAAAATTCAAAGCAGAACTACCCTATGACCCAGCCATAGCACTACTAGGAGTTTACCCAAGGGATACAGGAGTGCTGATTCATAGGGGCACAGGTACCGCAATGTTTTAGCCCTTTCAACAGTAGCCAAATTATGGAAAGAGCCTACATATCCATCAACTGACAAATGGATAAAGAAGATGTGGTTTATATATGCAATGGAATACTACTCGGCAATGAGAAAGAATGAAATCATGCCATTTGCAGCAACGTGGGTGGAACTGGAGGGTGTTATGCTAAGTGAAATAAGTCAGTCAGAAAAGGACAGATATCAGATGTTTTCACTCATATGTGGATCTTGAGAAACTTCACAGAAGTCCATGGGGGAAGGCAAGGGGGCAATAGTTACACACAGAGAGGGAGGGAGGCAAACCACAAGAGACTCTTAAACACAGAGAACTGAGGGTGGGTCAGGGAGGGGAGAGGGGAAAATGGGTGATGGGCATTGAGGGCAGCACTTGTTGGGATGAGCACTGGGTGTTTGTATGTACGCCAACTGACGATAAATTATATTAAAAAAATTATCCCACTCCCAAATGCACCTGACCAGAGCATTTCCACCAGGCGTGGATGTGGCTTGGGCTGGCTGCTAAGCAAAGTGGGAATTCTGCCAAAGCAGACCTCGGTTATTGGTGTTAGGAGAGAAAGAAAAGATAAACGGTTCTCCAGCTAACTTCCAGCCACGACATACACGCAGGGTAAAATGACTCAGCACAGCAATACCATCCCCAGAAACTTTCATTTGCAAAGTCAATCCTTCCTTATACTCTTTCCACGGGAAACTAAAATTCCAGCTGGAAGCAAACACCCCTAATATCTTATCATCAGAAG
Organism: Prionailurus bengalensis; assembly: GCF_016509475.1. NCBI lineage: Eukaryota > Metazoa > Chordata > Mammalia > Carnivora > Felidae > Prionailurus > Prionailurus bengalensis. The sequence goes on from NC_057343.1 coordinate 226,406,773, forward strand.
ACAAACGTTTGTTTGGTTTAGAACGTAGACACCAGGAGAAAACTGGTGAAGAACTCTGACGACTGTCCCATAGCCAGGAAAGCAAAATGGCTTCTCCAAGCATTACTGTCTGGTTTTCCCACAGTAAAAAATAAATAAGTAAATAAGTAAGTAAATAAATAAATAAATAAATAATGTTTTAAATAAAAACAAATAAAACAACACAGACCACAAAATCAACGTGTTAGTGTGGTTAAAAATATTCCTTGTTTTTGAAAGGCATGAGAAGTACTGTGAAGTATTTTGTACGAAATGACCCTCTTTACATGGTGGTGAGGGCTTGGGCTTTCCCACATTTAACTGGGTATAAACTATTTTGATATTTGTCAGTCTGGTGCATGACAACTACCTCCTTGTTCTTAGCTGCATTTCTTTGATTATTGTTTAAGGGTTAGCATCTTATTATTTCTCTGTTGGTCAATTCTGTGGATTGTTTTTCCTTGTCTTCTCAGGTTTACTAGAAAGTTTATAAATTGTTTGCTCCTGTTCTTTTCCATATTTGAACCTAAGACTATTAGTACATGTTTTTACTAATTTGTAGGCCTTTTCAATATTTTTTTATTGTAATGTCTGTAAAATGCATCGCAAAAATTTTTCCACTGCTTTTAAATTTTCTTTCTGGTATTTGCCAGTTTGGCTTAGGGGCCTATTTGCTGTTTGAGCATTTAAGTTATTAGATTCTCAAATGTCTTAACCTTTTCTCTTAATTGTTTCTGAGTTTCATGTGATTATTTTTTAAGGGTACCTGGGTAGCTCGGTCGGTTAGGCGTCCAACTTCGGCTCAGGTCATGATGTCATGGCCTGTGAGTTTGAGCCCCGTGTGGGGCTCTGTGCTGACAGCTCAGAGCCTGGATCCTGCTTCAGACTCTGTGTCTCCCTCTGTCTCTGCCCCTCCCTGACTCGCACTCTGTCTGTCTGTCTCTCTCTGTCTCTCTGTCTCAAAAACAAATAAACGTTAAGAAAATAATGAAAAAGGCCTTTTTTATTCTAAAGCTATAAAAGTATTCTTTTGTTTTTACATTTAAGTCTTAAAGCCATCTAGAACATAGCAAGAGCGTATAATACTTTTAAAGGATAGTTATTCTGTACCCAATATATTAGCGAGTCTATTTTTTACTCACAGTTTTAAAGTAAAATTTTTATTGTATCCTGGAGATTCATAAATCTGTCCTCTGTCTCTGGGCTCTTACCTTGTCTGTTGATTTCTATATATTTTTGTGTGCCATTATCATATGATTTTACTACTGTGTGTTCCTCGTATATTCATTTATTTACTCAGTTTTACATATGTTTTAAGCCCAGCATGAAGAATCAGGGATAGAGCATGGAGCAAGACAGATAAGGCCCTTACTTGGAACTTAGTGAAGAAGGATGATGATAACAAACAAAGATGAAATACAATCACAATTTGTACCAACTTCCAGAAACGAAATAAGGTGGAGTGTCAAAAGGCTGTCGATTTAGACAGGACGCTTTGGAAGAGGTCAGCTGATTAACAACCTAAATTCCAACTGCACTCTTAATCCCCTTTGTCACATAATCAAACACATTGATAGGTTCCAGGGATGAGGGTAGGAACATATTTGGGGACTCATTATTCTGCGTCCTACAGGAGCTCACATGGCAGTGTTGTGTGATTGCACAGCAGCCCCGTGATGAAAAGGCAGAAGATGGATGGGAAGATAGGGTCTTCTTTACCATGGATTTAAACAAAAACCAGCCATTGGAGTATTTCAAGAGGGACGTGCCATGATGCGATACGAGCTTTTACATTCTTTTTTTTAAGTTTAGTTATTTATTTTGAGAGAGAGAAACCACAGGAGGGGAAGAGAGAGGGATAAAGGGAGAATCCCAAGCAGGCTCTGTGCTGTCAGCAGGGAGCCCGATGTTGGCCTCCAATCCACCAGCCGTGAGATCATGACCTGAGCCAAAACCAAGAGTCAGATGCTTAACTGACTGAGCCACACGGGTGCCCCCGGCTACGAGCTTTTAAATGACTTTTTAAAATCAGTGTTTTATTGTTTATGCCAATCATTTCTTACTGGAGATGAACTCTAGAACAAAAAAAGATAAAAATACTTCCAGAAAATACAGCAGCAATTTTGACTGAACCCACACTGAATATATACAAATACTTGGCAAATTCAATCGTTATAACATTGAGTCTTTCCATTGTACAAAATCTATCCTTTTGCTTATTCAACCTCCTTTTGTATTTGATTTTATCTTTTTTTTTTTTTAACCTTTTGGCTGTATTTCATGTTAGCACTAACCTTATATAATATTTACAAACAATTTTCATATGCTATAATTGATCATTACTTAAGTGCTATTGATTTTTATATATTTTCTTTAAAAAATCTGACAACATTGTACAACCTTGCTGTTCTCATATTTTCCACCTCATGCTTTTTGGCTTTCCAGGTAGATAGTTTTCCTGTATCACTTCAATATTTATACATCTAACCTATGTTTGTTAACAAATTGCATTGACAAGGACTTACAGCACATTAGTTAACAATAGAAATGATAAGTGTGAGGTATTGGTTTGTAATGAATGCTTAATTTTATTAAATACCTTATTTTTAGCATTCTCTATTAATGTGCAATAAGTTACATCATTTTATTTCTCAATATTGAACCATCCTTATATTCTTTGAACAAATGAACAACTTTTTCTTGATAAAGTATTTTTCTACTTCTGTTGGAACGTATGAGCTAATAATTTTAGGATATTAATGACTCATCCATATGCATGTGATATTGATCTATTATATTTTTTTAGAGAGACAGAGAGAGAGCACACAAGTGCTTGCAAATGGGGGGAGAAGGGCAGAGGGAGAGAGAATCCCAGGCAGGCTCCACAATCAGCATGGAGCCCGACGTGGGGCTTGATCCTACAACCCTGGGATCGTGACCTGAGACGAAATCAAGAGTTGGACACTCAACCGAGTCACGCAGACGACCCTATCTGTCATAGTTTTTATGCCATCTTTGTTCCTTGGATATTAGAGTCATAGCAACTTTATAAAAAATATTTGATGGGTCATGTGTTTATCTGCTCTGGAATAACCACACACACACAAAATCGACGCTTTGCTAAAACCAACTGGTGAAGTCTTACGGCATCTGGCGCCCTTGTTTTTGACTCAGGCTTTCTAAATCTTTTGTTAGGTGAGGTTGGTCGTTTATATTTTCCAAAAAAAAAATGTGTATTTACAAACTTATCAATATAATGTTATACTTTACTCCCATACAACATTTTATCCTTTTTGTCTCTATGGTTACTTTTCCTCCATTCATTTCTTTATTCTTGGGAACGTTTGCAAGAAAGTTCTAATTGTATTAGTATTTAAAGAAAAAAAGTTTGCTTTTATGTATTATATTTGTTCAAAATACTAATTTATTTTTTGTTCGTTGTTACTGTCATCCAACTTTCCTTGGGAGGAGGGCACGTGAAGGTGGGTAGATTTTTTAATACAGTGCAACTCATTTTCTCTTGGAAAAGAAAGAAAAATAATGTCCGCATCCACCATGTATTCCATGGCTAAGACTGAATGCTTTAAAATGTCAGCAGTCACATTTAAAAAATTCCTTTGATTTTTTTTTGATTCATTTGTCATAGTATTCTGCTCTTGATTTATGGATGTAATATGGTTTCAATTTCCACTGACAATACTAACTAACATTCTTTCTATTTTCCTATGTTAACCTTGTTTCATTACAGAAAGGCGATTATTGTCTTTGTTTGAGTTTCTTTTCAGGATAGCGAATGTCCTCCAATGTCACATTATCTAACACCAGTGCCAATTCTTAGAATTGATGGTGTGGATCCATATTTTGCAGCTGACACGGATTCTTTCAAAAAGCTCTGAGCTGAGTCATGTACCTGTGTCAACAGGTGAATATGCTTACCTTAGCTCTGTAGGAAATCAATTTGCTTTCCTAGAGGCATGTTTTAGCAATACCAACACGTGGATTTTTTGGTCTGTGTTGTTTTATTTGTTTTTATTTAAAACATTATTATTATACTATTATTATTACCATTATTAGTATCATTATATTTATTTTTTACTGTGGGAAAACCAGACAGTAATGCTTGGAGAAGCCATTTTGCTTTCCTGGCTATGGGACAGTCGTCAGAGTTCTTCACCAGTTTTCTCCTGGTGTCTACGTTCTAAACCAAACAAACGTTTGTCTTCTGATGATAAGATATTAGGGGTGTTTGCTTCCGGCTGGAATTTTAGTTTCCCGTGGAAAGAGTATAAGGAAGGATTGACTTTGCAAATGAAAGTTTCTGGGGATGGTATTGCTGTGCTGAGTCATTTTACCCTGCGTGTGTGTCGTGGCTGGAAGTTAGCTGGAGAACCGTTTATCTTTTCTTTCTCTCCTAACACCAATAACCGAGGTCTGCTTTGGCAGAATTCCCACTTTGCTTAGCAGCCAGCCCAAGCCACATCCACGCCTGGTGGAAATGCTCTGGTCAGGTGCATTTGGGAGTGGGATAATTTTTTTTAATATAATTTATCGTCAGTTGGCGTACATACAAACACCCAGTGCTCATCCCAACAAGTGCTGCCCTCAATGCCCATCACCCATTTTCCCCTCTCCCCTCCCTGACCCACCCTCAGTTCTCTGTGTTTAAGAGTCTCTTGTGGTTTGCCTCCCTCCCTCTCTGTGTGTAACTATTGCCCCCTTGCCTTCCCCCATGGACTTCTGTGCAGTTTCTCAAGATCCACGTATGAGTGAAAACATCTGATATCTGTCCTTTTCTGACTGACTTATTTCACTTAGCATAACACCCTCCAGTTCCACCCACGTTGCTGCAAATGGCATGATTTCATTCTTTCTCATTGCCGAGTAGTATTCCATTGCATATATAAACCACATCTTCTTTATCCATTTGTCAGTTGATGGATATGTAGGCTCTTTCCATAATTTGGCTACTGTTGAAAGGGCTAAAACATTGCGGTACCTGTGCCCCTATGAATCAGCACTCCTGTATCCCTTGGGTAAACTCCTAGTAGTGCTATGGCTGGGTCATAGGGTAGTTCTGCTTTGAATTTTTGAGGAACGTCCACACTGTTTTCCAGAGCGGCGGCACCAGTTTGCGGAATGGGACCATTCTTGAAGTTACTCTGCAATCTTCCACATGACGTCCTTGTCATCTCTTCTATCGACCCTGAGCTTTGGGCTATTTTATTGAAGAAATATCTTACACTTAATCTTTAGGGTAACTTTGCTTGCCTCAAGTTTAGTGATGAGTGATATCCACTTGGTACCATCCAGAAATTCTTCACCTTCCTGGCCATGGATAGTACATGTCCCTATGCAATGTCTTTATTTCATTCCATTTGCATGTTGACGTGCCATCTTTTGTTGGTGATTCAAAAGGAAATTTCTTTAGGAAGAAGAAATGTGTTTAGACCAACACGTCGTCATGAAAGTGGAATGTGAAATCGGTTCCTTTACTAATGAATCTGATCTTTCTGTATGTGCTCCTTCTTCCAACAATTTCTTTCTGAGCCATTGTAAACTGTCATATGTCACCAGTGCAGTTTGCCCATTTTCATGTAAGTTGTAGAATGAAGGTAAAGTAGGCCCAAGGTCTAGGGCCCCACAGTAATGGAGAGCAATTTGTTAGGTATCTCACTGAAATGGGTGGGATTCATGGTACTCTCCGTTCTGATGCTGTCCCCACCCCCCCACCCCCCCCCACCCCCCCCACCCCCAGTCTCTGGCAGTGGAATTGCCTTTAAATGCATGCTGTATTTTCTACAGAGACACAGCTCTCCTGTGGAAGGTTCAGGACCTCGAATCCAATTCTTCCAACAACTAATGTAGATCTCTTCTAGTGTTCGCGAAGTCTGTTTCATTTTTGTGGCTATCGGATAACATTTTGGCCTAGGTTTTGATGTTCAGGGAGGAAAAGTACTGTTTGTCTGTATTTTGCAGATGTGGCAACTGGGGCTCATCCAATGTAGGCGATTCCCAAGATACGTAGTGAAAAATGCCAGAATCCAAACTATATGTTTTGCACGTAGTTGTGCTTCTTCGGCATATATATAGCATCACTTTTCTAGTTATGAGTGAAAAAGGTTCAGTCAACAAGTATTGTGTCAGGTATCTAATCTTGTAATGTGGCCACACGTCCAGATGAGATGTGCAAAAGTAACTATGACTTGAATCTGAAGAGTTTAACCAGGATCCGGTTGAAGAAAGGAGTGATGAAGATATCAAATGAGTTGTATCGTTGTGCTCTTGATAGAGATGATAATCATTATAAACAGCCAAAACAATAACAGAAGGATATTCGGCAAGCCTAGGGTTTTATAGTCAAGATGGTACCTTTATGATGTTAGAGGAGTTCCTTCAGGTTTGTTAGCCTACATAGATAGATCTCTACTGGTTACAGCTTATAGGACTAGTTTATGAAAATTCTGAAAGAATGTGTAATATTTAGTTTAGAAACCATTAGGAAGAGTATTCTAGGCAAAGATATTAAGGGGGAAAACAGCTCCCAAAGAAATGTTTGTGAAATACACAACAGATTGCAGAAGCAAAAACTCACAGAGCCAGACGTGAGTAATAAAGAGACAATAGTGAACAAGGCTGGCTTGTCCAAGATTGGACTCTGCCTCTTGAAAGCGACAGAGAGGCAATAAAGAATTCCAAGTAGACAAATGACATGGTTGCATTAATCATAATTTTAATTAATCATAATTAATGATTAATCATAATTTTGAACATTCTTTCTAACTCAAATTCTATCACTCTATAACCCTATAGTTCTAAATTTCTTAGTAATGGAGAGGTTAAATTTGGCATTTGGTTTAAGTTAACTAGATTCTACAATAGTGTTAATAACAGTGTATTAAATAAAAAATGTTAATCATTTGATAATGTAAGATTAATTCCATACACATGATTTCATCAGACCACTCTGGAGTGCTGTTTTCACCTTGTGCAATACATTCCAGGCAAAAATGTTGTTAATCTGACAATATTTACAAAGTGTCCGGTGTTATAGGAATGATTTAGTAAACCATATCTGGGGAAGAAAGTACTTTCTGTCTTCAAATTTTAAACAGCTGTCCTATGAAAGAAAAAACGACGTAAGGGATGTAACTTTAAAGCCTGTAGATTTAAGATATATTTGTTATGTGTGAGCAACTTATAGGAAGCAAAATTCCAGTTTAGTCTACAAAAACAGAACGTGACAAACCTTAAGATTTTCAGGGGGAGTAAATTACCTTCTGACATACAACCGTAAGCAGAGGTTAAAAACACTCTCTTCTTCAGGAAGTAGGGCTGCCTTCTAGATAAGACATAAAGAAGGAACTTGCCCTCTCACCATAAAAACAAAACAAAACAACCACGCGCTCTTGTCATAGAAAAGTGGAGTCGACATATGCAAAAGTTGAGTTTAGACGCCTATATTTGCCTTTTGTATATATATATGAAAACTTCTTAAAATAATGGAAATACTCCATTTTTCCAAGCCTGTGCCCTTTCATGGTAGTTTTGAAATAAATGCATTGCTGCCAAATTAATTCTCTTTTTATTTATTTTTTTTAAGTGTTTATTTTGTTTTTGAGAGAGAGAAAGAGAGTGAGCGGGAGTGCATGAGCAGGGGAGGGGCAGAGAGAAAGGGGATTCGAAGCTGACTTTACACTGACAGCAGAAGGCCTGATGTGGGGCTCGAACTCATGGATCCATGAGATCATGACCTGAGCGGAAGTCAGACATTCCACTGACTGAGTCACCCAGGCGCTCCTAATTCTCTTTTTGAACATTTTGCTTGGTGCTTCAGATTCTGTGTCTCCCTCTCTCTCTGCCCCTCCCCCGTTCATGCTTTGTCTCTCTCTGTCTCAAAAATAAATAAATATTAAAAAAATTTTTAAAAGTCGGGGCACCTGGGTGGCTTAGTTGGTTAAGCATCCGACCTCGGCTCAGGTCATAGTATCACGATCTGTGAGTTCGAGCCCCGCGTCGGGCTCTGTGCTGACAGCTCAGAGCCTGGAACCTCCTTCAGATTCTGTGTCTCCCTTTCTCTCTGCCTCTCCCCCGTTCATCTTCTCTCTCTCTCTGTCTCAAAAATAAATAAACATTAAAAAAATTAAATAGTTTTCTTGGAAAAGTGCATTGATGTGAATAGAAATAAAATCTACAAATGCTTTGTATTACTAGGAAATAAGGGGAAAGGACCAAGAAATCCAAAGTCAATATATTGCATGATTATCAATGGAGGACATGATACTGATGATAACAATTAAATAATTTGTATTACATACCTTTAAATTACTTTAACAATCATAATGAGAGATATCAATAGGTTTTAGAAATTCTACCAAAGTGAGCCTTTGAAACCTTATATTCCTTAATTATGCTTACTGATATTTTCTTTGCACTTAGAATTTTCACTCACTTCTCAGTTAATTTTTTGTCATGATTCTCTAATGAACCACCTTTTAAGGTGGAGAACAGTGTAACAGGAGAAGAATAACTTACAATTCAATTTCTTATACATAATGAGTTACAGTATCATAAATCATTTCCCAAGGCTAATGATACCAAGCTAAACTCTCTTAACCCTAGTTAGACAAATTCACAAAATATTCTCATCCCTTTTACATTTCCTGAGTTGCACCAACTATGGATTTTATGCTCTAAGTTGAGAAAGGATTAATAAATACTGAGCACCCACATGGGTTCAAGATATGTCATATATTTTGATATGGTTTATCTATAAAACAAGAAAATGTATTCAGGTGCACTTTACTTATATTTATGTAATTCACTTGAAAAATTCTTTTATTTAAGTTTATTTATGTATTTTGAGAGAGAGAGAGCAGGTGAGGAGTGGTGGGGCTCATACTCACCAACCATGAGATTGAGACCTGAGCAGAAATCAAGAGTCAGGCACTTAACGAAGCCATCCAGGAACCCCTGAAAATTTCTTATGCATTCCTCACGGAAAAGATGAAGAAATGCGCTAAGAATGGTAATATGGTTGGGCAATTGTAATTATCTATCCAAAGGTAATGATTGATTTAATGTGAAGATAAATTCCTTATGGCTTCTTCTCAGTCATGGCTGTGTATTTTGAAAGCTAGCTTTTTTTTTTTTTTTTTTTTTTGCAGGGGTGGGGGAGCGTAAGCGGGAGAGGGTCAGATAGAGAGCGATAGAGGATCTGAAGCAGGCTCTGTACTAAGAGGCTGACAGCAGCAAGCCCGATGTGGGGCTCGAACTCACAAACTGCAAGATCATGACCTGAGCCGAGGTAGGGCATTCAATCGACTGAGCCACCCAGGCACCCCAAAGGCAGCTTTGATTTAAATATTGTTATGCTTATGGAATTCCAAGATGGTGGGAGGTACAAAGAATAGCCAATATAATAGATAGCAAGATGATCTGAATTTATTGAATAACATAAACTTGGAACAGATATAAATACCCATGCCTAGATTTTTGTCTGCATATGACAGGGGTACAGGAATTTTAATTATAAAAAGTGAATGTGCAAAAGTCTCAGTGGATTCAAGTCCCAAAGAGCTTGAAAACTGAATAGCTAAAGTACCCTTGAATTTTATTTAACTGAATCCAAAGTCTTTATTTGATTTTCTACAAGCTCATTATGAATCAACAGAGTGATAGAGCTGACCAAAATGTTAATGTCATCCTGAAATGCATTTGTAAAAATATTGTGCACAGAATACAGGAACTCAGAACAAGCGAAGCCGTCGTCTGCATTGTTCAGACGGTTTGAGATGCTTGTTCTACATGGGTGCCTCTCTTAGAGGAACATTGAGAAACTGGAATGCATCTAGAAGATAAAGATCTGCAAAGCACTACATATGTATTAAGAGACTGATGAACTGAGAACATTTATCTTGAAAAGGAAAACACTTGGCATGTCTATTTAAGTCCCCCGAGAACTAGAGTCAAGATGGAATTGGATATACAAGAGATTTATTGGAAAATGTCTAGGAAGAATAAAGACGGAGAGACCAGGAGTAGGTAGGAAGAGTCTTAAGACTATGATTCAGCCTTGACACCTGGGAAGGACAGAAGAAAGAAAGAATTATATAGGAAAAGCCTCAGTACAGCATGCAGTTCTAGAAAGGTCTTGGCCAGACCTATGGGAAGTCCCTAAGCCAAACTTGCCTCTTAACAAATCCTCTATAGGCAGAAGTGGCTTCATTCCAGTATGGCAGGTGTGTTCAGTCATTGGGTAGGAGCAGTCTGGAGAAAGCACGCCCTCTCGTCAGTGACCCAGTGAATCCCAAGGTGCGGCCATTGGAGAGTGTCAACCAGATAAGGTCTTGCAGCAGGTCCTTCAAAGGCACACTTCCATGGCCGCTACACTTGGGAAGGCATAATAGCTATTTTTAGTTTTACCAAAAAGCTTTAAAACGAACAAAGGTCTAGGTTTCTTCTACATGACATCGAAGCACAAAAGTAGAACAAAGAGATAAATAGGACACTCAGATGTATATTACATATAGCATATAAAACATAATTTTTAATAATTAGAGCTCAGAAAGGGAATGAATAGTTTCATGACCAGAAGATCTGTTAAGCTCCTTCTCAATCCTGAAGTCTAATAAGATTTAGGAATAAAGACAGTAAGGATAGAAGAAACTCAATTAAGGAGTATGATTTGTTCAAACGAGCCTGGATTCAGAAGCATTGATTTTTTCTTTTATAATAATGGCACATCTTTCATTTTGGTAGAAAACTGTAAGAAATATACTGAAAACCCACTGCTTCTTATCAGTGTGAACTGATTCTCTCCCTGCATGGGATTAGAACCAGAGAACTGTAAGCTGGGATGTAAATCATAACCCTTCTGATCCCTGATGTTCTGAAAAACATTAGTAATATTTGTCTTCCCTTTAGTTATTTCCTAAAAAAAAAAAAACAGTCTACTTTCCTTGTCGATACAGCTTATGTCCCTGCAAAAGAGTTCTCTAGATTTCAGTCACGTGATAGCCTCTGCTTCCTTTGGGGGATAAAAAATTAAAAAGCTTTCGTGCTGTGTATTTTCTCAGCCTAATCGCAGAGTTAAGTAAGCTACCATAGAGTCCTGAACTTGAGAATTGAAAATCTGGCAACCAGCCCAGAGCCGGTTTCCAAAAAGAAGCAGCTATCCTGGGCCCGTACAAAGGAGATGGTTGCCCCAGCAACAGTTTCTGATAAAAGAAAATATGGCCGACAGGTACACGTCCAGATTGCTCCAGAAAGAGGAAAATGGCTCGGCTGCTGCAGCACTCACGAGTAAGGAGTCCTTTAGCAAATCTCGGCTTTTAAAATCGAATCCCTTCATTTCCAATTGCAGGCATTTTCCGTGTAATCTAGATCAAGGTCATGATCAATGTATTTCAGAATTCGGCATTTTGTGGTGATTACTGAGAATGAATGTGCCCCCCAGCGTAAACGCAGCCACCACAAATGATTGCCAAGACACATCAGCTAACTCAAAAGGCCACTTTCCAAACAGATTTGCTCAAAATAAGCATTGATTTGTTTTTTTTATCCACTCTTTAATTAAATTCTCTGAGTATGCCCCGGTTTCTTTTTTATTATTGCACAGAACTATGACTTTCATGTGAAACCTTCAAACTGCTCAGAGCTTTCATTATTTTAGTTTACATAATGATTTGCAATTTATGCTGTCGTATTTTTTTTTATAAAAGACTAAACATTGCTCAGTGTCCTGTTCTTTTCGCTGAATACTTCCTGATAGAATATTTTGCAGAAATAACCTTAGAGATTTTTGTCAGAGGCCCTAAAATGGTTGTGGTCAGTAATACTGTTTCTTTGATTTGATTTTATGTTTTGTTTTTTTTTTAAGTTCATTTATTTTGAGAGAGAGGGGGAAAAAAAAAACACGAGTAGGGGAGGGGCAGAGAAAGGGAGAGACAGAAATCCCAAGTAGGCTCAACACCACCAGTGCAGACCCGGCTGATGTGAGGCTGGATCTCACAAATAGTGAGATCATGACAGGAGCTGAGATCACGAGTCAGATGCTGCACCCACTGAGGCACCCAGGCACCCCTGATTCCTTGATTTTAAAGCATTTTTCCTGAAAAGCCTGCAAAGCTTGCTTACTGGAGAATCGGATTCCCTAAATGTACACTTCAGATTGATCTATGTATAGATTTACTATAATTTCTTAGTATAGACCTGGGTATTCACTCCTATAGCAATCAGAATCTCAGTAAGAAGGGCACCGTAAGCCACTGCTCAGTGAACCGGTTTGTAATATATGTCCTTTCGCTCTGCACTCCCTCCCTTAAAGAGCCAGTTTTATTTCCAAAGTTCTATGACATAAGGAAAGAGACCCGTATTCTTTTAGGACATCCAGGTCCTGGTGCTCATGTTTCTATTAGCTTATGAAATGGCATTAGTAGGGCTCTTAGTCTCTTGACGTTTTGGAGACAGCACGATGCACTCCATGCAAATGACCTCTACAATCCCTGGTTGTGCTGTTCCAGGAAAGTAAGCTCACATTGTACTAGGAGCACAAAACAAGGTTCCATTTGGACCTATCCATTAAGTTTTGATTCAGGCTTCTTTATCAAGTTTTCTTTACAATTTTTTTCCTGCATAAACACTCCACCTTTTCCTCAGCAGATTAAATTACGACCAGCTTTAAAATTCTACGTAAACGGTTCATTTTATACACTGAATGAAGAACTCCAGTCGACCCTATTCAGGGGCATTTAATGCTTTTTGATCTGGCTGTTACTTGGATTGGAGTATGAAATCCCTGGGACAAATCTAAAAACGCACAGAAAGAATGTATCAATTGCCTCTTAAAAATGTGGAATAGCAAAGGGTAGGATAAAGCAAAAATAAACATAAATAGTTATTCTTGACAAAGGGGCATACTAGGGTGATTTCAGGGTTTTTCGTGACTAACTTGAAGGGTCCTCGAATACAGTGTTTCTAAAATCTGAACAGAAACATTTTAAAGGAAAAAAAATATTAATCCATTCACTTGCTATTGATTTGCAGTACTTTGATCATACCATGTTTATAATGTGTAAATATGTATAAATATAAAACTAGGTATAAACATCTTATGTTCAGAGGACGTAGTTATAGAAACAAATCTACAATTTCAAGAGCAACCCAAACTAGAAAGCCAATAAAATTAAAATTAATCTTGTTAATTTAATGTGGTGAATCATCTTGTGTAGAAACTTGACGTTTGAAATTTGAATAACGTACTACTATCCCATCATGGTTTTAAAAGCATCTGGCATGCTCACGCTACCCTGGCCATCTGCTAATTCAGTTCACCTACCATTTTTCTCTACTCGTGTGAAAGCTGTATTTGCATAGCGCTTCATGACATCACTTGGCCTTTACTTCTGGGAAAACATGGTGTATTTTCATGGCCTATTGTCTTCGGTTTGTTTTTGTTTGTGTTTGTGTTTTTTTGGTTTTTTGGGTGTTTTTTTTGCTGGCTGATGACCATCATAGATGTGATCGGTGCCAGTGCGATCCAAACCTCAACAAAACATGAAGGGCAGTTCTCGAGCAGTCATCCATGTGACCCAACCTATGCTCATATGATCCAACATTAGTTTTTTTTTTTCTCCGTAATCATAAAATTAAAAACAGAAAATCTGGAAATCACTGTAGAATATTCACAAAACCTCAGCTGGATAGATAGAAGCCTACTGGATGATTATGTCCAAAATAAGTTACGCCTTTCTTGGTTTCCAAGGTAAATATTCCCATAACCCAATCTCTTCACATCCTTGCACTGTTGACTGAATAAGCAAGCAGTCCCGCTCTATTCTCCCCTTCTGGCCTCCCCATGAGGGTCTGAGAAGAGCCAAATTCTCATTTTTGCAGACTCCTATGTAGGGATAGCAACATGATGCTCTGTTGACCAATGCAATGGAATTTGGATTTGCTGGGAATGTGTCTTGCTTTCCTGATAGAAGTGATGGATATGAATGAGAAATTGTTTTTACACCCTCCTCCTCCTTGGTTCTGCCATGATGAGGACTTTTTTAAGGAAAAAATTCCTAGAGATACCTCAGACATCTCATGGCCATGATGGGTCAAGACATTAAGTGCGGCAGAGAAGGAAAATAAAGGGATTCTGTGTCCTTGGTGATTTCTAGGTTTTTTAGATTTCTTGTTAGGTAAACAACACATGCCCATATGTTTTAAGCCACTGTTAATCTGCAGTTCTATTTCTCACACCCAGAAGCACCTCTGCTCCAGAGATACTGTATCATCTTCCAAATCCCCCAGTTTTGTATTAGATGAAAAATAATCATAGGGCACGGTGTTGGAAACCTGATGAAATATACCCTAGTTATTCCATGGGGTGTTTCACATGACATTTCATGTTTTATGTTTCAAAAGTTTATGTTGTATTTGCTAGTTTTCTTGTTCCCGATATTACTTACTTGTACTAGTGTATAATGTTGATAGTAACTTGCAGTAGGAAAAATGGCTCTTTTTTGCAGAAGTTGTTGGAATGGTTTGTCATTTGTCCAGTCCCTGCATACACTTCCACCCCAACCCATAGAACTTTCTATTGTATCTTGACACTGTAATTACACAATTGCCTTCTCTCATGTCTTAGGTGTGACAAACTCTCTTCTTCCTGGGCTTTGCATATGCTGTTCCTCTGCCTGGAGTGCTCCTTCTGATCCACTCCTCCTGCCCCTCCATCACCTCCAATTTAGCCTTCAGATCTAACGTAAAGATTTACTTCCTCCAGAAACCTTCCCAAAACCCTGCATCTAAACCAGGTCTTTTGGTGTAACTCACAAAAGCCATGTTCCTTTCCTCCTGAGCACTTGTATCAACACGAAAGTCACGTTTGTTACTGTATGTGAGTGTCAGACTCTCCCACCAGACTCTTAACATGAAACCTGTTGGTTTTTTCCTCATGAATGCATCACTATACTCAGTACAGTGTTGGGTACCTGCTAGGCACAGAGCAAGTATTTGTTAAATAAATGTGTGACTCAACGAATGAATAAATAGACAAATGGAAAACCATGGGAGTAAATTAATGATATTTCAAAGGCAGTAGGTATTGAAAACTGATAGCCTCTACTGGTCACAAGAAATCTTTATTTCTGTGTGTGCATATCAGCACTACTAAGTTTCAGATCCGTTGCATGGATACATGCATTTTTATTCGTTTGGCAATCCAGTGTGAGTGTCGTGGCAATTCAGCAAGGCACATAAATGAAATTATGATTCTGTACCTTAATGTACAGAAAATTAGGTTCTCTGTGAAGCATATTAACTTGTCTATTACTTACCAATTAAATTTATTTTCTTCGTGCTGTCCTTTGCTACAACTAACCATGTTTATTTTAGATGCATCAGTGTCACCAGCAGGGATTGTTTTAGAGGTCTTACGCTTTACAAAATAAAAACTAAATATCCTACCTAATATAATTTAAATGCCACAGGAAATTTTATTTCTGTTGAGAGTCTGAATCCCATGAAAAGAATGAAGATTTTAAAATTTACAGTTACCAGTGCAAAGAATTCTCACTGAAAATTCTTTTGTAAATTTCTTCAGTGTGACTCTTTCTTTTTTTTTTTTTTTTTTTTTTTTTTTTAAATTTTTTTTTCAACGTTTATTTTTTATTTTTGGGACAGAGAGAGACAGAGCATGAACGGGGGAGGGGCAGAGAGAGAGGGAGACACAGAAGCGGAAGCAGGCTCCAGGCTCTGAGCCATCAGCCCAGAGCCTGACGCAGGGCTCAAACTCACGGACCGCGAGATCGTGACCTGGCTGAAGTCGGACGCTTAACCGACTGCGCCATCCAGGCGCCCCAGTGTGACTCTTTCTTCCAGTATACCAGTTTGCTGTCTTAAATGAAAGTCAAATATATCATTGTTGAACTTGTCCCTTTTACAGATAACTCTGAGACCCTTTACCTAATTCTTGGAATGAAAAGAACATTGTGATGACTTCTTCTAATCTCTTTTTAATATAAAAATCAGGAAGGATAAGAGGTAAACTAAAAGTTGAAGAACAGAAAAGTTAAGATGTAAAGTTGAAAGAGTAATGCTTGCAAACTATATATTTTTAAAATTAGCAGTTTATGTTTTATTCAATATTAAGCTACATGTGTGGGGAGATAATTCAAGTGGATGTGAAGAAAATATTTGGCATAATAATTGGTACAGGAAAACAGAACACAGTTGTTTTATTTTTTATTTTATTTATTTACTTACTTACTTACTACTTACCTATTTACTTCTATGTCTCCACATAAATTTGCCACTGGCTTCGTTTTTGTGACATAAATTAAGGCCATATTTAAGGACCACATACTGAAAGCTAATAAATCTCCTTTTCATTTCATAATTGTAAACTTTTTTCTGTTGGTCCTGATTTTAAAGACCATCCAACTGGCTGGGTATTTTTGTTGGAAAAGGAACCCATTATTCAACACTGGTCAGATATCCCCATATTAATAAAGTTAGTTCCTGTCAATATAGCACTAAATTATCAAATTGTATAAAAAGTAACTCCTGCCACCCAGGAAATAGAACTGATCCATCAAAATAAATAACCACTAACTCAGATTAAGTCAACTGTACATATTGACTCGGTAGAAAGTGGAACCGTTAGGACATGTTATCTTACAAGATGATGTAGTGGTGGAGGTGATTGAAGGATGTACCCTTGAGAACATGGGTGTTATGAGCTTTATTATAGAAAAAAATAATAGGTTTTAAGAAAGCTGGATTTAATATGAAAAGCATGGGATTTACGAGCTGAATAATGTGGGGAAAAAGAATTCATATTTATTCCAACTCAGTTGCAGACCAACCATCTCATTGGCATTTTACTGCCATTAAAGGGCAGGTGCATCTGTGGTGGGATAAAAACACGTCATTTTAAGAAATTAAAACAAAGCTCATGTGTCTGGAGGGGAGAGTCGGGGAAAGGGAAAGGCATTAGATTAGGAGAGCAAGAACAGCAGACTCCAGAAATTTCAGGGCTTTCTTAGGCCCTGATGTGGCTCTCTATGATGCTTAAAATAATAGGGTGTCATTGAAAGGATTTAAACAAGTGAGGGACCCAATCAAACGTATTTATAAGAGATTATCTGTGCAATTACCATGCTGTTCAACAGTTGCACTTTTAGGCATCTGATTCCAGAGAAATGGATATTTCGGTTCACACAAAAACCTGTACCCGGACATTAATTGCGGATGTATTTGAAATAGCCAGAAACTGAAAACAGCAAAAATGGCCCTCAAAGTTTGAAGGGTTAAACAAACTCTGGTCCGTCCATATCATGGAATACCACAGAGTGCTATTCAACAACAATAACAAGACATGAACTCTTGATACAAGTAATAACTCGGATGAATCTCAAGGAAATGATGCTAAATGAAAAAGCCAGTCTCAAGAGGTTACACACTATATGATTCCATTTACATAATTTTATTAAAATGACAAAATTATAGACATGACAACAGATTAGTGGCTGCTGAGGTTTAGAGACAAGGGAGAAGTGGGTAAAGAAAAGAAGTGGGTGGGTATAAAAGAGCAAAGATAAGGATTGTGTGGTGATGGAACTGTTCGGCATCATGAATATGATGGTGGGTGAGAAACCTACAGATGTAAGGTTGCAGAGAACTAGACACACACACACACACGCACTCACACACACTAGTTGAAGTAAAACTGGGAAAATCTGAATAATACTGGTGGATTGTATCAATGTCAATATACTGGTTCTGATATTGTACTATAGTTTTGCAAGTTTCGTAAGTTACCATTAGTGGAAACTGGATAGATGGTGTGTGGGGCCCCTCTGTATTATTTCTTACAATGGCATGTGAGTCTACAGTTATCTCAAAAAATAACTTTTCAAAGGTTAGAGCGATTGCAATGGCAAGAACGGGTGCTGGGAGAGTTGCTGGAGGACTTTTCATTTGCTCAGGATTCTCTACATCTCATGCTAGTTTCAGTTTCCCCGAAACTGCTAGGATTAGCGTGTACCAATCTCAGACTTGTGACTCTGTATTTTCTGTTCTGTGTACCTGTCTTAGCTCCCTAATAAGATATAGGGAACTTCTAAAGACCAGGACCTGTGTCTGATAAAACAGTATAACTCCTATGACGGCCAGATTCAGGCCTTAGATGTTGTCAGTTCTGTATTTTTAAAGGAATTGCTATATGTATGTGCACATACTAGGCGTCCACAGCCCTTCATAACAGCAAGGCTTGGCTATAATTAGCTGCTACAGAAAGATCTATCCCGATCCTTTATTATACCTTTGTTATATAATAAACTGGTAAACATAAGTAAGTGAAAATAAATAAATTGATTGATTGATTGATTAAAATTACAGAAAAGATGAAGGCTATTCTTCTTGCTGTTAGGTTTGAATAATGTTCACTGGGCTGCCAATTGAAGTGTTTATTTGGATCATAGTCCATTGTCCCTAAAGTTAAAAGGGTATCTTGGAGGGGCGCCTGGGTGGCTCAGTCAGTTGAGTGACCAACTCTTGGTTTTGGCTCAGGTCATGATCTCACGGTTCGTGGGTTCCAGCCCTACACTGGGCTCTGTGCTGACGGTGCAGAGCCTGCTTGAGATTCTCTCTCTCCCTCTCTCTGCCCCTCCCATGTGTTCTCTCTCTCTCTCAAAATAAATAAATAAACTTTAAATAAAAGTGTCTTGGAAAGCCCCCATCATCTCTCTCTCTCATTTTTACGGAGAAGAAAGGTCACGTGACCTTCCCAAAGACCCACAGGCCAAATGCAGCTGAGAAGCAGATAGTGACTAGGTAACACAAGAGGTGATTGATTTTGAAGAGCATCGGGTTAGGAGAAACTCATCTCAGCAAGGGATTAAAGTTGTTTCTTGCTGGCTAAAAGCAGATCGCTGAGTTGGCATCTCCTGAGCAAGACTGTATATATTTATCAGCAGATAATTGCTAGGTTTCACAGTGTCTGAGGACCTCTGTACAAAGCCTTGAGAAAACCAGAGAAACCAAAGAAATCATTGCATTCCCCACATACTTGAGTGACGGTCAGTTCACCTCTTGAAAACCTATTCTGAGAGAAAATATATAGCAACAATAAAATTTCTACTTTATAATTATAAGCAATTTTCTTATTTTAGCATAAAGGAGATTTGAGAGATGCAATGTCACAAATGCTTCAGGAAACTAAGAAAACCAGCACAGAATTGTTACAGAAATAGTAAAAGACAGTATCAGAATATAGGGGGGTATTGTTACATAGATAAATGGTTATCATCAAACTGCATACTAGAATCACTTAAGGGTTTTAAAAATATCAGTGTCCATCCCCCAAATTGAAGCAGAATATTTGGCTTGGATCTTAGCCTTGTTATTTATCATTTTATTATTATTATTATTATTATTATTATTACTATTATCATTATTATTAAAGCACCTTAGGGGTTTCTGATGTTCACACAGGTCTGAGAACCACTGACATAAACCAAAGGTATGATTATACATTCAAAATATCCCATTATGTCCAGAAAAACACTTTGTTCTATGTATCTTTCTCTAATTTTTATGAAGTAATAGACTTCTTGTAGATCAAATTTCATGAGTTATTACCTCTAGTCATTGCCTGGAATTCCAGAATCAAGATGGAAAAAAGTAGGCATCAATCCACAATTGTTATTTGGTGCAAGGCAAGGAAATGATTACAAATATAAATATTCCAACAAAGGCTGTGTTATCAAAGGCACGAAGAGAAAAATAAACCCAGCCCTCATTTTTTTTCTGCTCATGGTTCTGGACCCCAAACTGAATGAATCCTTTCAAGTGGACCTGGTTCAAAGGTGATAACATAGTCTTAAGACTAGACGTCATCTTGACCTTCTTTTGAAAATGGTTCTAAACCCAAGACTATTTAAGATGGCACTAAATGTGTTTTCCAGGGAAAATAAATTATATAAACTATTACAGCACTCTTTTATGACATCCCCAGGTAATATTACAAAGAGCACTCTATCAAATAGTACCTTGAATAAGTACTTGCCTCCAAATGGGGGAAGGGACCAAACCTTTGAAACAAAAGAATGCGTCAGCATCATGGCACGGTGAGGCCATAACCAAAGAACCAGAACACTCCCGAGATAGAAGGAAAAATGACATCTTTGAATCACTGGATACCAAATGCATCCTGAGTATCACTAACTTTCTGGGATGTAAAAGGGACTTATGCCCTGGGGAATGATTGCCAGGGCTTGTCATTTTTTCCTTCTTTGCTGTTTGGGAAAGCTTTGAGGTATAAGAAAATGGAAGTAGTCTGAATATGCTTGATGGCAATAAAATGAGAAAAAGCTTAGAAATCTGTTATACCTTTGATATGTCTGCATTTCTCCTTAGAAGCATGAGTCACAGTTAAAAGTTAATTCATTCAGTATCTCTTGAATCCCAAATAAGTCCTTCGGGAATGTGGGAAATATGAAGATCATTTACAAAGATTTGGTGACCTTAAATAGCTCACATTCTAACGAAGAAATGAGAGTAATGATTGCAGAGGTATCTGTCTGATTAAACGCTGGATGTCGAGAGGATTCCAGGTGTCAGCAGCAGTGGAAGGAGGAGGTAGAAACCATGAAAAATGCACGAGTCTCGGAACTAGCCCACCCATTCCTTGTGATGTCATTTTCCCCGGAGTAATGCCAGTCAGTGGTACACAGTTCAACTTCATGGCAGAGACGTCTCTATACCAGAAGCTAAAGATGGAACAGAAACTTTGCCTATATTGCATGGGTTCTCTCACCAAAATGCTGGATAGCGGGATTCAAAAACAAAGTCCCACGTGTTAGTTCATCTTTACAGGCTGGAAGTCAAGCCACGGAATCTGGTCCTATGCCTTGTCCAAAAAAGTCTCCCTTTCAATTGCCTTGCACTCTTATCACCATCAATTTGGAAGAGTCTCCCACTCTAGTTGTCCAGGATTCAGACTACTAGGGAGACCCAAGCAGTAAGACCTAAACATGTTTTTAAGTAGTAAGAAATGCCCTTGAGAAAGACAATGGGGTTTTAAAGTCTTTATTATTATAACACCAGATTCGTGAGAAGCCACACAAGAGCCCTGGATATGGATCAAGACCTGGAGAGCCAGGCAATGAATGGTTAAGGGTCTGATAACTTATCAAACTAGCAAAGACGTCTAAAAAAATTGTATTCAATCCACCGTTGGCAACAATTCAGGAGAAAAAGCAATAGCTTCTTAAGCTATCACCACAAGTTTGGCAAGATCCATCAGAATGCTAATGCCCATACCTTTGACCAGAAATTCTGGTCCTGGAAACAGAATCCTAAGAAAGTCCTGAGAAAGTAATGAGCAAATATCTGAAGATGACTGTGGAATTTTACCCATCTTGATCTATATGTGATGTTCATAAAACCTTGGTTTGTGAGCATAATTCGTTCCAGAAACTTGCTTGTAATCCAAAACATTTGTATATCAAAGTGAATTTCCCCATAAGAAATAATGGAAACGCAGATGATTCATTCTACAACCCAAATATATTCACATAAAAATAATTATAGTACTGTAATATAATACAAAATAATAAAGAAAATACAAAGTAAAATAAACAAATGAACCTACACTTACCTTTAAAAACTTTCGTGGCAGGTGTGAGGTAGACAAGAGAGAGGAGGGTTATTGTGTAGGACAACTTTCACGATCACTAATGGGATCACTGCCATCTATTGGAATCTTCTGCTTGGGGGCCATCATATACGATTGCATGAATGTTGACTAAAGTACAGTACTAATAAACTCTTATCATATACTGTATTTAATGTCACTGGCAATAAGGCATCAGAGGAAAGGGTCTATACCTACAGGCAGCTTGATCTAGAATGAAGCAAAGCATTCCTAAGCTCACTCTTGTATGGAAAAACAAAGGACTATCCATAGGTGCTTTGAAGTGACAAATAATACACCCATGCCAGTTGTGGGCACCTTCCAGCGTTCTAAAAAAATCACTGATTTCTGCCAAACACTGCTGCCTTAGATTGAGCATCTGAGCATAGGAGACAATCACCCACAATCCTGCAGTGAGAGAGAGAAAGAGAGAGAACCATTGGCTCAGTTGTGATCATGTGACTTTTGGCATCACATACTATTTGTACTGCAAGACATCACCATTTATCAAGTTAAAAATTGTTAGAAATATTTGCTCATCTTGTAGAACACTCACAGAACGAGTTACTTGCAATCCAAGGTTTTACTGTACTTTAACGCCCATCAGGAGGACATGAGTTATATAAATTACGAGAAGGAGAACAGAATCTTAGATAACCAGTAAAAAGCATGTTGGTCATTTGGAGCTCTTGTATACAGGCAAAGATGTAAATGACACTTTTTGTGATCAAGTCATGCTGACAAAGAACAGAATGCATAGTAAAATTTCATTTTTAGTTCATTAATGTACATGCACAGAAAATCTCCAGCGAGCATAAAATTAAATATTTAAGAATATATAATAAATGATTAGCAATAATTATCATTGGGCTTGCATTTCACCTTGCGATATTTTACACCCTTCAGTACACATTTCTAGTTTTACTTCTTTTATTTTGTATTTCTATATTTTCTGAAAATTTTTAATAATGACACAGTATTTTATTGTGACAAAATTAAAAAAGATTGAATTCTGTTGGTTTTTTTTTTTTTTTAACTCTTAAGTGAACAGGCTTTAGTAGTGTGTGGTTGTCAGGGGTCAAGAACAAGAAAAACGTCAAGAATCCCGGGTGCCATGTTGGTTACGAACCGGCAACCAGATAGTGGGGTCATGAATTTTATAGTAAAGCAAAGGCTGCCAGCCTTGACCAGGGGTCACATACATTCTGGGGAGAAGCTAAATATTAAAGTACTTTCCACAAGTGAGGTACGTTTAGTAAGCATCTAGCTTTACCTGAATTATGCATTATTCTACTTGCTCTCCCTGTAACTTTTGACACTGTTAATCATACCCTTCTTCCAGAAGTCCGTTCTTCCTTAACTTTCAATTCATCACACTCTCCTGCATAGTGAAAAGTAACTCCAGTGTCTGAATTTTTTTTTAGATTCTTCACTGGTTCCTTTTTGTTTTCAAAAGTATGTGAAAATAAATATTCCCTAGAATTTTCTCCTTAACCTATTTGTTATTTTATTTTATTTTATTTTATTTTTTTGCACTGTTCCTGAATAATCTACTTCACTGAATCTACTTCACATTCGGTTTCATGTGCTTTTCGGTAGCTTTGTCCCCCCGACTTTAGGATCCAGACCAACGTCTCGGTTTTGAGCTCCTATCCCACATACACATCTGCTCTTTGGACATTTCCAATTACATGGCCCACAGACTCTTAAACCAAAGTAAATACACTACCCACCTACACCCTTACACATGCACACACACAAACACACACACTCCAGCCACACGTTATGTTTCTATGTTTTCTTATTGATGAACAATACTGTCATCAACCTCTCCAAATACGAGACTTCAGAGTCCACCTCAACTTTTTCTCCCTTACTATTTCACAAAGTCCTATAAATTCTACCTCCTAAATATCTCACCCATTTGTTCTCTGCTTTCCACCTCCACTGCCACTGCCTTGGTGGAGACTTTCTTTATACTTATTTGTTCTAAGAACCCTTAAATGGCCTCCAACCCTTCTGAGAAAATAGGCTTTCTCCAGAGATACATATCGAATCATGTCATTCACCTATTTAAATTCTTCATGGGCTCCTTGTTAACTTCACTTTGTCATGACCTTTTCTTACCTTTTCAGACTCACCTACCCTTCTTTCCACAAATAAACGTCGTGCCCTTAATGTCCCCTAAAAGTATTGGACTTCCAATGCTTCCATACATCTTTTATGCCATCTACTTTCACGATTGAACTTGTCAGGGGCCCGTGGAGCCCCTAGAAAGTTAACCATGAGCGCTCTACACAGGCACCATTCTGTATCAAGGGAGTTATTATTTGGGAAGCTTGAAATGACATAAGCAGGTGGGGAACAAGAATTCTTTTCAAGAAAGAACAAGATCAGTGTAATTAAGGAAGCCAATAGCAAAGTGATATTGCCCATAAGGAAGGGGAAAGAAAAGATGCAAATAGAAGAGGTTAATTTGTGGTCAGGATAGTTCAAAGAAAGAAGAAATAAGGTTCAGAAAATAGGCATTGGCTAGTAGTTCCAGGGTTCGTGGAAAGTGCCTGCTGACTTGGGTGACTATAAGCTGACCGCTCTCCTGGTTGGTTAAGTTATGGCCTCTGGCTGGCATCATGCAACTTGATTCCTGTATTACAAAAACACTCAACAGAGAGGGGCAGATACCAGTGACGAGTAGCATTTAATTAAGAACAAGGTGTGCCTTCGGTGAAGCTATTGTCCAAGCACTCCCCTTGAGAGGATCCTTCAGGAAGAAATGTTTCCTACACACCCTATCCCTTGGGGCCAACGGACAGGTCAACAGTCTTGAAGTCTGCTTTCCAGAAGGTAAGTAAAGTGCAATGTTGGAAGAATTGTGGCAGGGTTATCCTACGGAGAGAAGTAGCCATACCATCGTAGCAACTAAAATCATTCCAGAAGACCCATGTTCAAATTGACTTGCTCAGCGCAGGCGGAGAGGAAAATCAGAACTGAGATAAACCAAGGTTATAACCAAGAAGCGACGCTCTGTGACATCCAAAGACTGGGGTGAAAACAGGAAAGAAAGAATAAGATAAGGGCAGGGGTCAGCATACAAGACACCGAGGCTGATTCAGGATGAAGAGTGAGAAAGTATTGGAACGATCTCTTTGTCCCGCCAACCCACAAGTTCATTACTCTATGACAGCATTCACTATACTGCCTTGGAGATGTCCCTTGCCACACAAAGCTTAATTCACAGAAGAGAGAGACTGCAGGTTCCTCTCTGGTCCCCAGCACTTGACGGAGTACCTGCCACAGGGGAGAACCTAAGTGGTTGCTAAAAGCCTGTTGAATGAACTGGGACATTAACATACTATTTGGAGCGCAGAATAGCATTTTAATCTAATCTAGGAAACTGTGCAAGAGAATAGCAGAAGCAATGCATTTAAATAAAGGTTTTTCTAAAAGTGCAAATAGACTGCCTTTGTATCACATTCATTTTCAGATTGTAAATAATTGCCTTGTTCTTCAGAGAAACTTTTAAATTATATTGATGCCAGAAATAGGAGCAAGAGGAGGGGGAAAAAAATCCACCTTGCCTGTAACAAATTAAAGCATGTGTTTTCTTCTTGTGGCAAGTTCCCTGATGCTTCCCGCTTGTTTATGATCAGCTAATGAAGTGTTTGTTAATCTTTTACCATAGCAGGGACTGGTCACAATTTGCTTAACAAAGGACACCTTTGCCTTCACACCTAGTAAAATAGTTGCCCTGCTTGACCGAACACTGGGAACTATATATACCTTTTTAAAAACAGCCCCTTTGTGGCGTGGTCCTAACGTAAGATGTTCCTGTGTCTCTTAAAGAACTGTTTATTTGAAAATATCAACTCCAGCTTTGAAATCTCAGAATGCAGAATCAAAATCTGTAGAAAAGGAAAAAAAGTAGAGTAAATCGAATTGCATTAAGGCTTGTCCATGATCAAAATATGAGCCTAACTTCTCGCAGAGATGATCCTCACTGAAAAGAACAACAAATTAGATAGAAACAAGATAAGCATGTAACGTTCCTTGTTTATCAGTGTCTCTCATATTTATAGAAAGATAATAAAAAGAAATGTCAAAGGAATTGCTCTGTGTGATAAAGCCTTCCCGCTTCCTAAATACGTACAAAAGCTTTAGCACTTAGTGAATGAGGCAAAGCCCAGAGTTGCATTCTACTCGTGAAAAATTTCGAAATAAGAGAACACGAAGCCTTGGAAGAGGCTTAATTTAAATGTTTTAATATTCCATTTGTTTCTTCTCCTCAGGACTTCAATGTTCAGAAAGGACATTAGTATTACTGCAGAACTTTGGAGACACGATAGCATAGGGAAAAGCATGGCTTTGCACGAGCTAGAATCCAAATGAAGGCCAACTCTGCTACCTTGGGCAGGCTACGTAATCCACTCGAGACGCAGTCCCCTCTGTCGTGGGACAGGATCAATCACTTCTGCCTCAATGAGTTGACATAAGGAATGGGGCACATGGGATAAGATGTGGCATTCCTAGTACAAGGTAAATGCTGGAGGAATTTACCTATTTGGGGATCCCTACTGTTTTTGTTTTGTTTTTTAATGCATGAAGGTTTAGAATATAAAGACACAGCACACAGAGTTGGAGAGGAAAGACAAATATGAATTACAAAATAGAAGAAAACCAATATGCTGAGGTCAACATGTGACATGTGGGTGAAACCCTGTGTTCATTTCTGAGGGCGTTGCCATGGTTCGGGGTCAGCCATCCACACCCCTCCCCCCCCCCCCCCCCCCCCCCCCCCCCCCCCCCCGCAACAGTCCTCTCAGCCCTTTGGCATTGAGAAAATGATCACTGAGTTCCTGGAATTTATGGTTTGATGAGTCTGATAAAACCTTGCTGCATTATCACTCTTTCATGTCTCATCACCTCTGCAAAGTAAGAAGTAAGAAAACCCTGATGGAAATAAGAGCTGGAATAATTTGGGGGAAATAGCCTTTCATCCACCGTCCTTTGGACTAAATTCGGAGTTTGTTTTCACATATATCACCTTAGACAAGCTCCTCTAGAGACTGAAAATATTATTTTCAATTTGTTTGAAACTGCTTAGCATTAGCTGCCCTCCTTTTAGCTGTTATCTCTGCGCCTTTACGTTGGGACCTAAGGTGTTCAAACATCTGGAAAATGTGGTGTCGGAAGAAACAATACAGCAAGAGTATCTGTTCGATTCCACTAATCCCAACATCTTGACCCGAAATTTATAAATGAAATGGAAGAAAGGTAGAAAGGCAAGAGAAGAAAAAAAAGAAATGTTCTCTTGTTCCTGCTCAGAGGAGCAGTAATGGGTTATGAACCCTTTCAGAGTCATGGAGCAGAGAGAAAAATGGTTGCCTTGGTAACAAGGCGGTCCAATCAGCTGCATACTCTCTCCCCAGAGCATCTAATTTATTCAGCAAATGCAGGCTAGAACAGGTGGCTAACCTAAATGATGCCAAAAAGCTTTAGCTCTCAAGCATACCCACCCTCCAAATTTTCTCATACACAAAGTTTCGTTCTTGTCCCTCATAAAGGAAGACTTAATGAGGTCCATTTCAGTGGGAAACATGACACGTTCGTAGGCAAAAGAGCCCTCTGCGTTTGTCACTTTCGAATCTTGTGACAAGAAGAAAGATATGCGATTTTAAGAAATGACTGCTACTGCTACAGCTTAATTCTACCAGTCACTTTGAAAGTGGAGGGCATCCTAACTCCTATTATAAAACTCCATGATTTGGGGGCGCCTGGGTGGCGCAGTCGGTTGAGCGTCCGACTTCAGCCAGGTCACGATCTCGCGGTCCGGGAGTTCGAGCCCCCCGTCGGGCTCTGGGCTGATGGCTCGGAGCCTGGAGCCTGTTTCCGACTCTGTGTCTCCCTCTCTCTCTGCCCCTCCCCCGTTCATGCTCTGTCTCTCTCTGTCCCAAAAATAAATAAACGTTGAGAAAAAAAAAAATTAAAACTCCATGATTTGTATTTTAATAAATCTAATATTAGTGTGAGCTCCAATAGCAACAGAGTTTATCCCTAGATTTCACAATTCTTGCTTTAGATAACAAACAGTCACGGACGTTTCCAATGCCTGAAGCCTTCCAGAAAATCATACCAAGCTACTTAAAGCTCCATTTATGATAGGGTTAAGCAATCCCAGTAGCTGTACCTAAAGTTAGAAAGGAAAAAATCTGGAAAACTAACGTTAAGGCATAAACTTTTTTTTTGTATATCATATAAGGATTTTTTTGTGATCCGGCCCATTTTCCTCTTTGAACTTCTGTTGACGGCAGATGGACAGAACTCCTCACATCTCTGCCCTCTGCGTTTGCTGTTGTCTCTGTCTTAGAATGTCCTTCTAGCGCTGGGCTCCCAGCTCAACGTTTATCCATCCTCCAAGGCAAAAATAAAGCATTTTATTTTAAAAGCTTTTCCTCATGTTCCCGGGAGAAATCACAAGGGTCCCCCTCTGTTCCCTCTGCAAGGGATCCCATTGTTGCTACGTCTGCCTTCTTCACCCGATTGAATCCCCCAAGCCTTCAACGTAGGGACTGTGTTCTACTCAGTTCTCATCTCCAGAGTAGCCCCTGGCCCTTAGTGTAAAATCATAAATATTTGGTAAAAGAACAAACGGATGAATGAATGAATAATTGAGATTGTAAATTATTGACACAAAAACTGCGCAAGCCAAATACGTGACAAAATATTTTCAGAAACTAAAATTAAAATGTCACCAATTTAGACAAAGTGTAATCCAGGGTGCTTGTCTGAGTAAAGAATCTCAGTAAGAATCTGAGTAAAAAATCTCAAATCTGTTTTGTCACTGAGCTGAGCCTTTGCTTCAAATAAAGTGTAACTTGCAGCTCCTGTCTTTCAACTTGAAAGTCAGTTCATCACATAGGCTGCTGGTCCTGTGGGTTCCTCCCCCTCCCTCCCCCGCCCGCTCTGAAAACATCTCTACCCAGACCCCAGGCTTCCAAGAGCACAGCTCAGAAATACTGGGCTGGACTTATTACGCATTCAGTGTTGCCTTCCGACTTCTCGGTACATGGTAATCACATAAGCAAGTGTTGGTTGAAAATGACATTTAAAATAAGAGACAACATTAGAGAGGAAGTTCAGGTCTTGGCGTTTCTCTGTTATTGATCTGCTTTTGAAGTCTTCCAATTGTCGCCAAAGGTGACCCTTGCCGCCTGAGGATGTTTCCTTGGCAACAGAGATGACTGCTTCCAGCCTGTGAGAAAAGGCATCTCTGTTTGTTTGATACTCAACTACCACCCAGAGATGCTATGTGGCTTCAAAGAAACCGAGAACCCCACATTTTTAAGTATGAGATGGGCTCTCCAGTTCATGGGCTGCATATTACTCTGGAAAACAAGAGGTGGTGATAATTATCTGGCAATGGTTTCCTCGGCTCATGAAAAGAACACAGCCTCTATACTGATGCATTTTCATTCTCCCTCCCTAATTATTCCATATGCCTGCCTATGTGCGCGCACACACACACACACACACACACACACAAATACAAACACATTTTTCTCTTTCTTTCTTTCTTTCTTTCTTTTCTATATTTAAAACCTTTTGCTTGTTATCAGTTCTCTGCTTTCTGTGTGGTCTCTGTTGTACCTCTTTCCTGTTTCTAATAGCAGCTTCTTTGTACACCTCAGCTTCTAATACCTACCAAATTATAAATCAGAGTTAAATGTCAACGTATTGTGGCCAAAACAATCTTGCTGAGAGCAACTGATGGTCGATCAGCTCTCATAACCCCATATTATCGTAAGATGAAATGGAAAACTGAAATAGACCTTGAAATTAGTGTTGTTTAAGATCAACCCACCTTTAATTCACATTGCTCATATATTCTTTTAAATGGTATGGTAACATTTTATTTGTCATGCTTTAGGCCTCCCGAAAGCAATTTGGAAACATTTTTCTTGCAATCAATGAAACTTTCTAATGCTTGTTTCATACAATTGCATAATCATGCCATGAGAATTCTAGAAAAGCAGTGTGTCAGACATACCTTCATATTAGTGGAATTATTTTGCCTGGATTGTGTACTCACAAAAGGGGGGAAATCAATGAGGTTGTATAGAATCGTGCAAGAAATAATTCTTCCCGAAAGATGCTTCCAAATATTTTTGTGCTAATTTCAGTAGGTAAGTAACTAAATAAAGTAGATTTGTAGACTGGATAATGGCATAGCAAAAGGTTCAGACTCAGAGCCTGCATTTTTCTGCGTAAAATGTACAGAATGCTAAGTATGAACAGTAAAAGTATATCTCCTTTCATGTCCACAGTATCCCAGGAAAATACCAATTTGAAAATATCATTCAAGGGGCGCCTGGGTGGCTCAGTCGGTTAAGAGGCTGACTTCGGCTCAGGCCATGATCTTGCGGTCCGTGAGTTCGAGCCCCACGTCGGGCTCTGTGCTGACAGCTCAGAGCCTGGAGCCTGTTTCGGATTTTGTGTCTCCCTCTCTCTGACCCTCCCCTGTTCATGCTCTGTCTCTCCCTGTCTCAAAAATAAGTAAAACGTTAAAAAAAATTTTTAATAAAAAAATAAAAAAGAGAAAATATCATTCAACAGGTAGTGTTATAAATCCATCGATTCAAAACATGTTTTATTTTAATTTTTTATTTATTTTTAAGACAGAGAGAGACAGAGCATGAGTAGGGGTGGGGGGCAGAGAGAGAGAGAGAGAGAGAGAGAGAGAGAATCTGAAGCTGGCTCCAGGCTCTGAGCTGTGAGGGCTTGAACTCACAAACTGTGAGATCGTGACCCGAGCCGAAGTCGGACGCCTAACTGACTGAGACACCCAGGTGCCCCAAAACATGTTTTATTTTAATAAAGTTAGTAATTGTGCCTCCAATGAAACTTAGAAGTAATGCAATTCCTTGGTTTACATATGAGAAAATGAACACCAAGGGGGAAAGAAAGACTATACAAATTGGTCTCAGACCTTGGATGGATATCAGAAAGTCTTTTGATTCCTTTTTGCTTACCACATAACATGTTCACTATAAAATTCTTGAAGATGAGAATTGCATGTTGCCTTTATGGTTAAGTATTCCATTTTACAGCACAATGTTCAACTTTCAACGTCTCTAATACATTATTTATGCATGTGATATTCAGTTAAGAATGCTTCTACTAAAAATAACAGAAAACACCATTTAGGTTGACTTAATAGATATTGGTTTATTCTTCTGACATGACAAGGGTCTCAAGGGAAGCAACTGGCATTGGTTTCGCCATGGTTGTTTCAGCATGGCAGGACGAGCATGCCTAAATTCCCCTGGTGTTCCCTCACGTCTGCCTCCTCTGGTCACAAAATAACAACGCATCCTTTCAGCATCCCATTCTGCCTTCCAGAAAGAATGAAGAGGGAGCCATGCCAGGCATGTCTTTCCCTTATATGAGGTAAACAAAATATTTCATAGACCTCTTTGAAAGTCCGTACTCAGGTCACAGTGCCCAGAACTAATCAATATGGCCGCTCTCCTGGCAAGGGAGCCTGGGAATGTAAGAACTTGGTTTTTCCAACTGTTAGAGTTAACAACAGACAAGTGGATTTGGAACTTGTCAGGGTGAGCTACAAAAGATTACATGCTTATTTCTGGACTGATAGATGACAGATAGATGATTGATAAATAGACAGATGAGAAAGAGAGAGAGAGAGAGAGATGACATAGAAATCAGGAAAGAAACAAAAATAAATACCAAGAAAGATATTAAGAAAGAAAGTAGGGAAAACATGTCCCACTGCAATCTTTTCTTTTAAGTTTATTTATTTATTTTGAGAGAATGTGTGCATATGCACGCATGCACAGGCGAAAGAAGGCAGAGAGAGAGGGAGAGAGAGGATCCCAAGAAGACTCTGTGCTGTCAGCACACAGCCCAACACAGAGTTCAATCTTTTGAACCATAAGATCATGACCTGAGCCAAGATCGAGGCAGATGCTAAACCGACTGAGCCACCCAGGGGCCCCACCACTACAATCTTAAAATAGAAAAAGAAGGTATCCAAACTGAGAAAAAGAGAGGATAGAAATGTTTTCCAAATGCCTTCCATGGTGGGATCCCAGATACATGCTCAGTGAACCGTGTCGCTAGTTACCAAAGCAGGCCAACGGAGAGGATACCGCAATTTCAGGGGACATTAAGAATCTGTATATTTTGCTAGTTGTCGGTCAAGAGTAAACATCAGAGAAACTATTGCTAAGAAACTTAATCACTTACAAACATGAAATTTAAAATCACTGCCCTGGGGGCAGGGGGCGGGAGGCCTGGGCGGCTCAGTCGGTTAAGTGTCCCACTTCAGCTCAGGTCATGGTCTCGCGGTTTGTGAGTTCAAGCCCCAGCTCTGCTGACAGCTCAGAGCCTGGAACCTGCTTTGGATTCTGTCTCCCTCTCTCTCTGCCCCTCCCCTGCTCACTCTCTGTCTCTCAATAAATAAATAAATAAATAAATAAACAAAAACATTAAAAAATAATAATAAAAATCACCATACTGTGTGAATAGTGTAAGAATATTTTTGCATAGCCTTCTTAACACAGAATTCAGAAGAACAATATTGTAAGAAACAATTTGCTGTCCGATTTTAAAGCCATTTCCACATATTATGAAGGTACATGTGAACATTTGTAGGAGCTCTGTCTTTGCCTTTGGGTCATCGTAGTCCAATATGAAAAACAAGTGGGCCAGATGAATGTTTAAGGTATGAAGTCAGTAAATTCAAGCTCTAGGTCACCCTTGCCCTTTCACTTTTCTGATAACAAGTGTGGAAGTTTATGCTACGTCTTTATCCGTGGTCCCTGCTAGAAGGCAAGCTCCGTGGTAAAGGCTGTGCTCGTCTTGTTTGTATCTCCCGAGCGTTTCCAACACTGCCTGCACAGTACTGTCGGCCAAAAAACAGCCGTTGCTTTCATAGGTGAAAACGAGTCCTTCCATTTACCTACCAGGCAACTATTCTACTCCGAGTGGCATTCAGTAGATTTTGCAAGCTTCCCTTCCAACAGGAGATTTACAGCAATATAATGAAATATTAGATCCTTGTTCAGAAAATAGCTCATTGATCCAGAGGATTGGACTACAAATGTCTTGAGAGTGAGAACCCCCTGCTTATCTTTTTGCCTCTGTTGCCAAGCCCAGTGCCTGGCACATACTAAATGTTTATAAAATGAGTTGCTGAGCAGCTTTTATAGTGAGTGATTACTAAAGTGGTAGCAATCGATATTTGGGTTCAAACCTTAAAATAAAACTAAGTTGACATGTTTCCAACGAGCATCTGACCCCTGGGCTTTATTCTTAAGAACATCATTCAAGCTCAACAGTGTTGATCTTTCTAACCAGAAGGCTAATATAAATCTGAGCGGAAATTCATAAGACCCAAGGCAGCGTTGAGCACACACTCACACACGCATGCACAGGTACACGTGTCACATAGCTCTGTTTTTTTTTTTTTTTAATCACCGTGGGCTTAAAAAACAAATTGCTCTCAAAGAGAAAAGAAGAGCACAACTCAGAACCCTTGTGGGCTTGTCTGTAAGAACATAGAACAAAATAACCCTGCAGAGAGTGGGACTCTACCAAATTGTGTTGGTTACTTTCTATCTATGCAATTGCAAACACAACCTGTAACAAGTATAAAGGAAGAGAATATACCTCTTTGTGGCTGGAAATTGAAAGCGTTGCTTTATTGCGATTAACCCCTTGTTGTTGCTGTTGTTGTTGTTGTTGTTATTGTTGTTGTTGTTGCTGCTAGGAACCCAACCAGCCTTAAAGCAGACTCCCGTTAACAAACACCCTGGTGTGCACCATTCCACAATACGGCAGAAGGTAAAGTAATGTAGGTGTTCTCAACAAATCAAATGTTGCATTTATGAAAATACTTGTAAAAGAGGCTCAACTCTTTCCATTGTGATGGTTTTACTGTTACATGCAGGCATAGCTAAGTGAGCGCGATCATACCTTAATATCCCGTGGGTGGGAATGTATACGTTTTCTTAAATGTATACTTTCCCCAACTCTTACTGATGTCAGCACAGCCACAAGAAGTTCAGAATCCTTCTCCCATAACTGCAAGCCAGATATGTTTAGTTTAAGCATTTTATCCCACGGAATGAAAAGGAACACCACCACCGCCACCAAAAAAAACAAAAAAAAGGCAAAGCAAAACATACAAACAAAAGACAGAAATAAATCCGTTGGAAAACAGAAGACTGAAGCGTTAATTGAACATTACCTTTTTCTCATAGGGAGGAAGATGCATCATGGCCATTGCTATCTTTTCTCACTGTGCTGATTTAAAAACCCCCAGCTGAGAAGGCAGCTGTGCAGAGCAAGGAACTGGTGAGCTCAGCAGGAGCCCTGTATCCTAATGCTACTCCCAGAAATTCATGCTCGCTTTCAGTGGCTGTGTTGTCGTTAGTAATGCCAGAAATGTGAAATGCTGTCCTCTTTTCTGCACCGTGGTACAAAGATCACAGTGGTCGTGTCTTTAAGGACTTCAAAAGCCTGCATCTCCCCGTTTTTATCGTTGTTTATTTTCAACAGAGCCTCCAAAGACCAGGCGTTGGCTCCCTTTCAAGGTATTTAAAATTCTGGAGACTTTCATTAATCATAAGGTTAATGGAATAGATGGCAAAACAGACATAAAAGTTGGAGCATATGGGAGAGGGAATGGTAACGTTGGTTTTCCTCCCTTCCATGCCAAATTAAAAGAGAGAGAGAGAGAGAGAGAGAGAGAGAGAGAGAGAGACTTCCCTGGTATAGGCATTTTTTCCTAGATTGCAACAATGAAATCCTTATCTTCAAAAGATAAAAAGTACTACCTTGTATGCCTCTGACAAAGGTAGCAATACGAAATTAACTTCAACCTAAAATAAAGCTACATTTCTTAAAAGCCCTGGAAAATGGAATTAATTTATTTTCTGATTCCCCATAGTGGCATTAAAAACATTTAATGAAGTACTCTGGAAATGACTTGAAAAATAATGACAGGGAAAGTACCGGGCAACATAATGGCCGCAGCCCCTACTGCAGGACATGATTGATGTCACAACATTGTCGTAAGTGAATAAAACGCATCGTATTCACAGGGAGGATTTCTGGGAGGCATAGCCTTCAAAATCAGGGGAAATAAAATGTTTATGCTTCTGAAGGCATAGACATTAAATATGTATCTTATATAATATATTCTGAAGGTATAAATGTTAAATATATATATAAACCTATACGTGCCTCATGCATAAAATTACATTTATATGTATGAAATACACATACGTTTCGGTATGTATATGCAGAGACATTAGGATTCAGTATTTAAAGTGACATGTACCAGAAATGCCTCAACACTTAAAATAATTATTAAAACATTTAAAATAAAACCTGAACAGCAATTTAAAACATATGCTTCCTTGGGTACATTTCCTTTTTTTACCTGAAGCTACAACCAGATACAAAAGTCAGCACAAAAGAACTGATAAAGGGGCAGATGCTCTAAGCCGTCTGAGGGGTTTTCTTCTATTTATATTCAGTTAATTTTGTAAGTCCACTTGGGGAGAGACAAAGAGCTGAAATATCAACATTTAAATTTTTTTCTTTACCCATGGATTATGTGATTCAATAAGCATTTGTGAAGGCACACTTGGTGTCTAGGATTTTGCCATGTTAACCGAAACCAAGGTGACAAAAACAAAAAGTCGAATGCGTGGATCGCTGAAGTACGTTCTTCTTTCAGGAAGCGTCTTTCTCTTGATTTTCAAATGGTGATCCCACGAACAATATTTGGGAAAATCACAAACTAATGCATTCTTCACTGCTGCAAACCAAATGACCACAAGTTTAGCAGCTTAAAGTGAAACACCGTTGTCTTATTTGGGGAATTTAAACTCACTAACTTTGTAAAGAAGCATACAACTCAAAAATGTTGCCTTGGCCTCTTGTTGCAGATTGATAGTAATTTCCTTTTTTGTGCTCGTTTGTTCATTCATTCATTCATTCATTCACAGTATCTATTGTTGTGATTTCTGTCAACAATTGCAATGTTGGCCCTGAAGAAACTATTCAAGTATTTTGTCTACAAATACACTGTTTCTAAAAATATCAAATATTTAGTTTTAGTCTCAACACATATGAAAGGTGGACCAAAGATGCTACTCTGTATAGGAAAATAACAAGATGCAAGATGGGAAATTAAGTAGATAGATAATATTCTAGGAATGCAGTTTTCCCCATTTTTCCAAATAATGATGGGTACATTGAAGAATTCAATTTGATAGTAGAATCAAATTTGGAAGCACGGAATGATGTGTGAAAATAAGAAGGGATGGTAACAAGTACAAAGGAAGAATACTGACCAATTGGATCACATCTAATTTTTGATATGCTAAAAATTGTTTTTAGACTAGACTACAAAAATCATTTTCAGCTTATTACTTGAAGATATAATATAGATTCAATAAGAAATGTAAGGTTTAGGGGCACCTGGGTGGGTCAGTCAGTTGAGCGTCCGGCTTCGGCTCAGGTCATGATCTCGCGGTTTGTGAGTTCAAGCCCTGCGTTGGGCTCTGTGCTGGCAGCTCAGAGCCTGGAACCTGCTTCTGATTCTGTGTCTTCTTCTATCTCTGCCCCTCTCCCTGCTTGCAGTCTGCCTCTCTCTCTCTCTCTCTCAAAAATAAACAAGCATTAAAAATTTTTTTTTTAAGAAATGTAAGGTCTATGCGGCACCTGGGTGGCTCAGTCGGTTAAGCATCTGACTCTTGATTTCAGCTTAGGTCATGATCTCACAGTCATGATATTGAGACCCATGTCAGGATCCATGTTGGGTGTGGAGTCTGCTTAAGATACTCTCTCTCCCTCTCCTTCTTCCCCTCCCCCATACAACCATCCTCTCTCTCTCTCTCTCTCAGAAAGAAAATAAAAGAAAGAAGAGAAGACAAAAGAAAGAAAGAAAAGAAAAGAAAAGAAAAGAAAAGAAAAGAAAAGAAAAATATAAGGACTCAACTAATTGACAAAGAACATGAACAGATAATTTGAAAAAAGTAAATGCAACTCGTAAAGACACATGGAAAATAAATTCAATCTTATAGAACTCAAGGAAGTTAAAAATCATCTTCCATTTTTGCCTATTAAGTCATGTTTAAAGTATGCAATCCATAATAATGATGGAGGAAGAGTATCATCGATTAGTGTTGCTGGTTCAAACTGGAATGGTGGGAATTTGACAGGACAATGATGGTAACAGAGAGAGATCAAAAGAAAAATGAGCACAAACTGATGCTAACAGACATCTCTGGGAGCCTATTCAAAAAAAGAAAAAAATACTATATATATAACGCTGCTCAGCATATCACATCACAGAATTGAAGAAGTGGAAAACCGAAGTGTCCAACAATAAGTAAGTATTTTCAGAAAGTGAAAATCACCCCTACCAGCCGACAGTTAGAACTAGGCTATCATAAACAGCATACATGAAACATCAACACTCATCGGGACGACATGGCGGTGACGGAGTCTGAGACGACAGAGGCAAGGACACTCAGCAACCACAGAACATAACTAAATAACCCCCTTTGTACTAGTTATTTACCTCTGACATCCAGCGTTGTTTCGATTTCCTGACCTCCTAGAAAGAATCACCAACGTAGCCAATTCCTGAATTGCCACTGAATTCTGACCGTATCCAATTCAGAAATGGCCTATCTCTTCTTTAAGCCCTGCTTCGAATCACCCCAAAGAAGCCCGCATCCTTTAATAGACCTTTGCCAAAATTGTCTGCTGAGACTTCTACAGTTCCTCTGGAGACAACTCTCCCTTACCGTGGTGAGCTAAATAACCTTTTTTTGCTCCACTCAGATGTGTTATGGTCTTTGGCTGGTGGATTTCAACAAGTGAAACTGGGACCACCTGTTACATCGAGACTAGTACGGCCATTCTAATGATGGCATATAAAATGGTAAAGCATAATTGTAACTACATGAAAAACGTATAAAAAATATATCAGGTGCAGCACTGGGTTTATCAATACTTTTCCTCCCAATAATTTCTTGCTTATTTTCTTCTTTATTTTCCTGTCTTAACGTTGAGTAAATTATATTTCTAATAAAACTCATTTTGTTGAACACAGGCAAACTGTGTCTTCATCCATTTGAGCTACTGTAGCAAAAATACCATAGACTGGATGGCTCAAAAACAACAGAAATGTATTTCTCCCCATCTTGGAGGTTGAGAAGTCCAAGATCAAAGCACTGGCAGGTTCGGTGTCTGATGAGATCTCACCTCCTAAGCAAGAGAGCTCTCTGGAGTCTCATTTATAAGGGCATTAATAGCGTTCATGAGGGTGCTCTCAAAGGCCTCCCTCCAAATGCCCTCATATTGGGGATTAGGTTTCAAAATGTGAATTTTTAAGGGATATGAACATCCAGTCGATACCAGGGAAGAAAACAAAATCCCCTCAGTTAGATGGGAGAGTTTATATACGCATCTTATACACTTATTTTTTTTCTCTTTGATTTTTTCTCTCTTTGATTTATTCAGTAAGAAATAAATGTTTCTTTATTGATATTAATTGATATCTATTACTTACTGATTTGATGGTCTTAAGTTGATAAACTTGATTGATTCGTTCATGTACATAATTAGTTGACTAATTAATACATGTAATGAGTTCATTTATATGCATTGGACATTATTTGATATACATAACAATGCAATGATTCCTTCCCATTAATTTATTTCGTGTGTTCATTCAATTATTATTTCATCAAATGTATGTTGAACCTCTTTATTTGTCCAGACCCAGGGCTAGGTGTCGGTGAGACAGAGTTGAACATCATTAACTGCCTATGAGACAGGAGCTCACTCTATGGTGGAGAGGTAGAGAGAACACATATATTATCAAACAGAGGGATGATGCTCTATTCTCATACAGAAGACGCTATGGGAGCAGAGTCATGGGGACCCTTACTTCCTTAGGCGGTAGGAGGTAGGAGTGTTCAGGGATGACTTTAAGGAGGAGATGAGGTTTACCGAGAGTCTTGAATAACAAGTATGTGTTTGTCAGGCAAAAGAGATAAGGAACAGTATTCTAGGCTGTGTAATTAGAAAATGGATAAGGTATAGAGACGGACAAAGAAGGTTCAACTGCAGTAACCACATAAACCATTCCCCTAGTCTGGAACTTAATGGGAGGTACAAACTGGGACAGGAGAGTTTGCTTGCATCCACAGAGAGTCTTCAGATAAATTAGGCAACAGACTTTCAGTTCTGAGGCAATCACTCCAAGGACCCTTCTATTAATTACATATTAAGTCAGATCTCCCGTGTGACAAACCATTATTAAGTAGAAAATGGTCACTGGTGGCAATATCTTTCTTGACCCAAGGGAGATTCATGCACAAAGAGTCAGCTGGAAAGTTTAGACGAGAACTTTCTGATCTAACCAGTTGTCCTATGAAGTCACTGTCAATCTATCAGGATCGCCTTCCCACTCCTACAAAGAGATTTCTTAAAAAAAAAAAAAAAAGTTCACTTAATTACTTTGAGAGAAAGAGAGAGAGCATGAGCTGGGGAGGGGCAGAGAGAGAGGGAGAGAGAGGATCCCAAGCAGGCTCCATGACCAGCAGAGAACCAGACATGGGGCTCTAGCTCCTGACCTTGAGATCACAACCTGTGCCAAAGTCAAGAGTCAGAAGCCAAACTAAGTGAGCCACTCAGGCGTCCTGAAAGAGATTTCTGACACACTGTTACATTTTTGTATTCTCTGAACTCAGAGTAGGCCCCAAAATGATAAAAAAGTAGGAGGCAACTCTTCTTTGAAAA
This sequence comes from Prionailurus bengalensis, assembly GCF_016509475.1. Classification (NCBI taxonomy): domain Eukaryota; kingdom Metazoa; phylum Chordata; class Mammalia; order Carnivora; family Felidae; genus Prionailurus; species Prionailurus bengalensis. The sequence goes on from NC_057343.1 coordinate 226,446,329, forward strand.
TTCACTAGCTAAAAAAAAAAAAAGGAAAAAAGAAGATCAGTCAGATTTTCATAGAGAAAACTTATGCAAAGTTTCAAAGGCATAAAAATGCAGAATACAGAGAAGGATATTTCTCAAACTTCAAATCGGGTCTGGAAATGTTGCAGGGATGGTTACATATGGCAGGCAAACAGAACACATGCCAAAAAAGGCAAAATGAGTGTGAGAACGTGTGAAGATTGATCTGTGCATGTGAGGGAACATTAGCAAAAGAAAATATCTATATACGAAATGGGCCACATTTGTAGAGAAAAAAAGAGTCCAATAGAGGGAGACGTTTTGAACGTTACATGAGCAAGAGGAACCAGACAAATTACAGCTTGACATTTTAAACCCAGACTCTATTTGATTCTTATTTCCCCCTCTGAGTTTAAATAACGCTCTTTGATTTCTTTATCTAGAATCACCTCTTTCTTCCCTTCCAATCCATTACCATCATGTGAAAAAAAGCCTGTTCCTGTTGTAGGGTTAAAATGCAGACACATCTAGGAGTAATCAGAAGGCAGAACCAAACATTTATTCTGTCCTATTGCATGTTAAGGACGCATCTTTTTTTTTTTCTTATTAATGATTAGAGAGTCAGCACTAATTTGGGCGGAAATCACATGAAAATGCAATAGATTAACTCATGTGTTAAGGAATTCTCTTTGAAATACAGTCCATATAGAAAAGTATTATTATTCTGAAAGAGCAGAAGGCCTAACATACTTTATGTCTAGTTTCAACATTCCTGTTTCCAGAGATAACTCTGTTAACATGTATTAACCCAGGACAAAAGTATTTTCACATTTTAATATCATCTTTCCTATTTGAAAGCAAAAGCTTATCTTGTGGCTTGGTTTTAATGTTACATACAATATATCCAACTGGGCTATGTAAAGTTGAATAACAAATTACCCTCAAATTTAGTGTTTTAAAACAGCAAACACTTATTATATCACAATTTCTGTGGGTCAGACACCCTGGGTACAGTTTAGCTGGCTCATGGTGTCTCACAAGCCCGCCATCCTGCCAAGACTTGACTGATAGCGACATGCTTCCTTGGCAATGACTGATTTGGCTTCTGTTTCTTCAGTGTTTCCTCTTCCAGAATCTCAAATAAGTGAATCATAAAGTGCATAGCACTCTAACACTGACTTCTTTCATTTACTGTATTCATTTAAGAGTCGCCTATGTCTTCACATGGCTTGACAGTACATTCCTTTTATTGGTGGATAGTATTCCACTGTATGGATGTACCACAATCTGTTTCTCCATTCATCATTTGAAAGACATACTGACTCCTTCCAGGTTTTGTCCATTATGAATAGAACCCCTAAGGACATTCATGTGCAGGTGTTAAGGCTTTTGCGTTGGGCATAAGTTCTCAGGTCAACTGGGCCAATATCTAGAAGTACAAAATGATGGGCTATAAGGTAAGTCGAGTTTTGGCTTTATGTCAGCTTTTGAATCAATGATGTGTATGTATGCTGAGTTATACAAACTTTTCGCATGATGTGCTTTATGCGATTTTTATCACTACCCCCCCCCAATGCTTTCTGGTAAACCATAAGAAAGTTGGGAGAGAATAAGGGCAATCATTATGGTAAGTAGCATTTCTTATGTTGAATTCTACCAGGGAGGGGAGTCGCGGAGGAGAAAGATTTAATCGTAAACAGAAAACATCAGTTAGGTTGTAAAGATGAAAAGAGTATTTGAGGAAGTAGCTGTCAGGAATGACAGGATGTGTTTCATATCTGAATTTGGGTTTTAAAATGCAGCCTGGGAAGGAAATAGCAGAGAGTCTATAAAAAAAAAAAATCAGTCCCGGGAAAAGAATGATGTATGAGAAGAGAGAGACACAAAGTAAATAACCAGGGAGATAAAGAGCAGAATGAGGAAAACATGACAGTCATCATGATGGCTGAGGAGGTGAGCTTTAGAATCATTAGAAGGGAAAGAAAAATAAAATAAGATGGAAACAGAGAGGGAGGCAAACCATAAGAGACTCTAAACTACAGAGAACAAACTGAGGGTTGCTGGAGGGCAGGGGTGGGGCGATGGGCTAAATGGGTGATAGACATCAAGGAGGGCACTTGTCTGGATGAGCACTGGGTGTTGCGTGTAAGTGATGAATCACTACATTCTACTCCTATATGTTAACTGACTTGAATTTAAATAAAATCTTGGAAGAAGTTAAAAAAAAAAAAAAGGATGAGGTTTTGGTGTGATGTACCTCCTTGATCGCCAGCCTAATAGCAATCTCACTTTCTTTGATTGACAGGAGACTTCGGTGAGTATTTTTAAGAACTGCTCTTCCCTGTGCCTTCACCCCTTTTGATGCCAATGGCTTTTATAGGCATATTTAACAAGTGTTCCCTGAATCGCCTCGCCCTCTGCCCACAACCACTTCTCGTATAGGTAGGGACTTATTATAAAAGTCGTAAATGTAATAAAAAATGAAAAGCGTCCAAAAAGTTGTTCCATAAGCCAATCTTTATGCAGAAATGTGATGTGTAGAATAATTTACTGTAGCTTCTGAAACGTTCCTTCTAAGAGCATGCGAGTGAATGGTGAATGGATATGTGGGCCCTTAAATAATCAAATGATCATATAAGGAAATAGGGCACAGAAATGCTTTGTCACCAAATGCTGTATCACTGCTGTCACCATCTCACACAGGAAAAAACATGCCTTCCTGGGTCTTGTTTCTACATTTGGAGCAAGGGAGGCTCCTGGCTCGCCCCTTTTGAACTCCGGAATAATGGTAGGACTATTTGCTTCTTATAAGGTGTTCTGATAGTCAGGAGGGCAAATTAAGATGCTCATAATGGATGCATGATTAAGATTTTTTTTAAATACATATGTCCCTTCTAAACTTCTATAATATTCTCATGAGGCGTGGTTTGTTTTCAGTTAGCCTCCCTGAAACATGATCCGAAGTCTCAATTTTCACCAATATTTCTTCAGAACTCTGAAATACGAAGAACCAAAATCATCAGCTGCGAAATATATGCATAACTGAGGTAACTCGTAATTCTAGCATTGAAAAAAATATAACGAGCCATTTAATTTCACTTATAATCTTCTAATTAAGTAGCAACAACCTTTTTTTAAGGATGAGTCAGTGTGTTCTGTTTTAACTATTTCTCTACGTCCACCATTTCTATTCTAGGATTATCTATATAGAAAATATGGGAGTCAAAACCTAAGTTTAGTCCTTTTGTAATGGCTGTCTTATGATATATCCCTGATATATTTCTATTGACTCGCCATCATTTCTTGATTTCTACTCTATTGGCTTCATATTCAAGAGGCTTACAAAGTTATCATTGATAGGAGAGACAGAAAAGCATATATACTTTAAATAACCAAACGATATAAGAAGCTGAGTCTAAAGGTAGTTCTCCATTTCACTGGGCAGTGAAAATCAGTGGGACATTAAGCAGGCAGCATTCACTGCATTAGCAAGGCGGGACTGTTCTCTCATTAGGCAGCGACACTAGATCATGTAAGACAGGACCGCAGACTTGCAGGGACCCTCAGTAGAAACTCATCAATATTTTCAAAACACATCACATTCTTCTTGCGCTCCTTTGAGATACATTAGCAACCTTATGAGGTCCTCTGTTCTGAATTATCTGCCTGTCTTAATCCTTGACCTACTAATGTCTCAAAATGCATTAAGGCAACAATTAGTTCCTTCTCTTTATGCTGATCGGGCATTTGGCATTCTCAAAAGCCTAATACAACTCATTTTTCTTCTCCTGCTTGGTGTGATAAGGTTTTTATTTTAGGTAATATAAATTGCAGCACGATGTCAAGCAACTTAAGTGAGAAGACTATGGGATAAAGGAAGCAGCGAGAAGAAAATATGGAATCAGGTGAATGTTGATGAGTCAAAATAATGCCATGTTATACCTATTAAATAGAACAATTAAATAGAATGACTTCTAACCATTTTGTTTTCTGTTTGAGAAACTGAAGTCTACAGTTTGCTTTATTTTCACTATTTTTTTTCCTTCAGCTTCTTTTCCAGCAAATAAGTTCCCTAATTCCTGCCATCACCCAAAAGCCCCTTTTATACTTTCGTGCGAGTCCTACATAGTGGTAGCTGATGTGACTTCCCATCAGAACTGCGGTTATTAATGACATGAATTTTCTTGATGGATTTGTGCTCACACCAAGTAGAAAGTGATTGATCGTCAAAAATGAGATGTTTACTGATTCAGCTGAACACAAAAGCCTAGAATGAAAGGTAGCAACCAAGCATTTCCCCTTTAAAAGTGAGCTATTGGATTGTCCATGAATTACTTGACAAGGTTAGGGCCCCACAGAGTTCTGCCTGTACCATGGAACCTGTAGGGGGGGATTGAGGTCATCAGCTTGGATAGGGTTGCCAGCCAAGAGGGAAGTGGGAGGGTAGCCAGTCAAAGGACCACCAAGGAGCATGACCCGTGTCTCTGGAAGTTTGCAGATGTGGTTTGATTCAGCAGTGATACTTGAAATAGTTCGCAACTGTCATCCACTGCTGCTGACAGATGTTGGAGTAGGATCCTACAGCCTGGTGGTGCTAGAAAATACCTTTCAGCTACTGGGTGGTGGGAAGGTGAGTGGAGTTATGGAGAAAGGGGAACTGGGCAGGGGCCATTGCCTGACTGAAGAATTCAGGGTTACCTATACACCAAAGCTAGAGGCATATTTTCACATGTGAAGCATCCTAAGGCTCTACCACTGACAAAACATCAGCCTTGATGAATACCTGATTTGTCTGGGCAAAATAGAAGGTCAAGAGAATCTGAGGCTATTGACCTTAGCCAATAGCAAAGAGAGGGACAGAGACAGACTTATACCCAGACACACACAGAAAGAGAGAGAGAGAGAGAGAGCTGAATCTAGAATGAGAAATATTTTCACACTGGAGCCAGGCAGAAAGAAGCATTAATTTTCAATCTTGGAATTTGATTATTACTCCGGTCTAGACGTTTTAATGACCGAAGTGAGACTGTTCTCTGGAGTTTTATTTGAGGTCTTTATTAACTAAGTGTAATTGAATAAAACTCTGAGGCAAACCTGAGAGTCACCCAGGGGCAAGGAGAGTACTGTCCCACAGTCTGAATAAAAAGGTTAGTGGCAGTAAAAATAAAGTTTATTTTCTATTCAGATCTCAACATTCACTCGGTAAAAAAAAATGACAACAGCAAGATGTTCTTCTGAGCATCCACTGCCCTTTGGACAGGGCTGGGCTTGTCTGATCAACTGGCAGGAGGGGTCAAGGGCACTCATTTAGCATGATGGTTTGTTGTGATATATTTGGTTGGTTTGGGCTTTGTTTGGGGTCAGCACCAGAGAAGAAAAGGGTACAAAAAAACCAGAACTGCTCCATGATCAGTTGCCTGCGCCCCTGACTGAGGCTTTAGGAAAACCCTTCTGCAGAAGCAAGAGAATCTTGTTTTTACAAAAGTCCACCTGAGAAGGGGAGCAGCTATAGCACAAGCTGTAACCCTCTGAACATGAGGGGGGTGTCCCTCCTGATGTATACACTGTCATGGGCTTTGTAGAGTGAAGATTCCAAGAGATTAACACATCAGAACCTCAGACCTCATACTTTGGGGAGTGTAGGACATGAATTGGTGTCTCAGACTCGGGGCAGTCCCAGCAGACCCTGGCACCTGTGCAGTGTCACCCAAGTGACAGGAAGCCAGGGTGACAGAACAAAGAGAAAGTGAACCCACGGGACAGGCGACATCAGCAGTCACTACACTTATGGGCCCAGGGACCCCTCAGCACTCTTATTTTATTATACACTATCAAAAATCACATTCATTGATATCACTACTGTCTCAGTCAGCTCAGGATGCTGTAACAAAATATCACACACTGAATGCCTTAAACAATAGACCCTTATCTCTCACAACTATGAAGGCCGAGAAGTCCAAGATCAAAGTGCCAATTAATTTCATTCCAGATGAGAGGGCTCTTGCTGGCTTGTGAACAGCACCCTTTTTACTGTGTCCTCACAAAAATGACAGCCAGGGAAAGAGACAGAGAGGGGGAGAGACAGAGAGAGAAAGAGAGCGAGAGAGATGTCTACAGTCCTTCAAATAATAGCCTCAGTGTCTCTGTCTATCTCTGTCTTTGCGATTGGCTTCGGTCAAAGGCAGCAGACTCCGTTGACCTCCTCTTCTGCCCAGATAAATCAGGTGCTAATTGAGACTGAACTTTCGTCAGTGGCAGAATCTAAAAATGGTTCACATTTGAAAATACTTCCCTACCGTTGGGACATAGCCCTGAGATCCCTAGTCAAGTCACGGGCCCCTGTTCCAGCCCCCTCCCACCGGGGCTCTCACTTGTCCACCATCCAGAGCGCAGTCTGGTCTCCTCCTCTTATTCTAAAGGCTCCAAATCGATCACAGAGACCCCATCCCCACACCTCATCCAAACTTCATCTAACTTTGTCTGTTGGATGTTCTTTAAGGTAGAATGAGTGTTCTGTGAACAAGCAACCAGTTCAGCTCGTCACTCAAACCATTGTATAAGTGGGTTTTTCTTTTTCCCTCAGATACCATCACACGTCATCACCAGCATATCAAAAAGACATATACTCATCAAGAGTAGATGTATTCAAATGAATAATTTTCCAGCTTCATCAAAGACATGCTCAAGCGAAACTAGCATTTTGTTTATCCTGTGAGTGGGTGGCAGGGAAGAACAGAATGGCTGCTAGGATGTTTTGGTGCCACTGCCTTGGCTCATGCTAAGTTCCATAAGTTTCACACTCCATTGCTTCTGCACCTGCAGTGAAACAGACACATTACATCTATTTCCCTATCACTGCGGAAGTCGTGTTTGACCTTTCGGTCCTTCTGAGAGAGTGTTGAGAAACCCAAAGGATCCGTATACGACATTTGGGATCTCTTGGACTAGATTATAGAGGTGTCAAGGGGGACAAATTTAGTGGCTTATAGGAGGGAAAGATGGCATCCTGGTATCATGAGGTGAATTGGCACAAGCAAAGTCACACAGCTGTAAGCGACGAAGCCAGCACTGGAACCCAGGCACCCTGGCTGCAGGGATCGTCCCGAATCTTTCACACCACATTACATTCATGATGAATTGCTCCATTTATTGTCTTGTGAGCCTTAGTTAAAGCTACACAAGCATCATCTTCCACCCTGAGAATTTTTTCAACACCCTACGAAAAAAACAGAGAAAGACAAAGGGTGTCGAATAAGATTATTACACTGATTTAAAGCATAGAATAAAATGCCTGTCCTGTGAGCCCTGTTTATAAATGCATTCAAGTAGAGAACTCGGTTCTTCAGGAGAGAATTTGTGCTGTTACAGCCACAGTCTCTGTCACCAGCTTAGTGACACCATCTTACAAGAGTGTAATGTCCACCAAATGACAGGAAATGCACAGAAAGGCAGACTGGGTTTCTTGAAGAGCAGATCTCTAAAAGGGTTGATTGCTTTGTTTTATCAGAAAGCATCCTCCTATGCCTGGAAGTGACAGTGTGGCGAGCAGAGTTGTGCCATTTGTAAGCGGCGGAATCGCGTCCCGACGGCGGCCACTAAAACAAAAATCTCTCTCTCACCTCTCTTTTTTATAAAGGAAAACAAGAAGAAATCTAGAGCAACTTAGTACCAGGAATAGAAAATAGTGTAAAGATGTGGGGGCGGAGTGGGGGCGGGGGCACAGTGCCAATAGGTTTTGAACCCAGGAGGTGCTTGGGATCAAGGTACTAACACTTAGCTGACGAAATGTTGCAAAAAACAGTCTGCTTTGCCTAATGATCACGCAGCTCGGGTTGTCAGCACCGTTTGGGCCTGAAAATATTCCCTGCTGGCTGGATATGAAAGATGTGAGTAACAGAAAGGAAGCTTTCAAGGCAAAAACAATGACGGTTATGGGTAAAGAATGTATCAAATACCAAGGGTACGAAGAAGTAACCTTCTATATAAGGGTACTTTCAAAGTAAGAAATATCTCTAAGTAAGACTTTTAGAGAACATGTTCGGTCTACAGGATGAAACAAAAGTCAACTCTGAGTATCATATATATATATATATATATACATATGTGTGTGTGTGTATATATGTATATGTATATATGTTTATATACATACATACATATATGTATACATATATATGTATGTATTTATTGTATAGTAGTGACCAATCTAATATAACCCAAAGCTTAAGAGATAACATAAAAAGATGGATAACCATTATTTAAAATGTCTTTTAAACTTACTGTGTAAATGTTATTTCTTACTCCAATTTCTCTCATCCATCTGATTATTAAAAATTTAGAAGAGCCACATAATATATTTGATTAGATTTATAAGTACTGACGTGATGCCCTGCTAATACGTTTGCCCTACAGTTTGGGAGCTATTGATGATGTCTGGTATATAGTTATTTGTGAGAATTTATTAAAAGATGGTACATAATGGTTTTTGATGTCACTATCCACTTTCGCTCCCTAAAATAATTTTTACTTACTAAAAATGGACTGTATAAAGACACAGCGTGGGTCAACAGCATTATTTGCTTAAACAGAATTCAAACCATTTTCAGTACCACCGTGATTCTGTTTGACAGGTTTTGTAGAGTTGTTTCCTAAAGCAGTATTTGCTGTGTTTCTAAACGTAGAAGAAGAGATCAACAAGGGGTCTATAATCCTTCAATAAGCTCAATGGCTTGTGTTAGGGCCAATGTCTGTGTCTTTCAGAGTGAGCCATTTTGCCTCACACAAAAGCAGTAACTGTTATACATCATGTATATGTGTCATAAGTAAGTTTGCGCCGTGACATAGGCACATAGCTGGGCACATCTCCTTCTGTGAAACAGGTGTAGCTATGAAATTCTGTGATGTTCACAAAAGTAAAAAAAAAAAAGAATTATTTTTTATTAATATCGTTTATTTCAGAGCAATGTTTCAATAAACCTCTATGCTTTATTTTCTCCCCTGCGTGCAGATGAACTCTAGAACTCTTATATATCAACTAGACTTAGTGTCAATGTTTTCCAAAAGACAGTGGAAGAATTGAAGGTGATACCCAAATGAACAGATGATACACGAACACTAAGTAAGGTCCTATTTAACCAGTGGCAAACAAAATGGAACTGGACTTTCTACTCTTAGTTCGGCACGTATGATAAACTGATGAAAATAATTGGTATTCAATGCAAATGTGGAAGAGAAAAGAAGCGCTGATGAGTTTCTCAGTGCGCTCTTTATGCAATCTTTATGTTGTTCCAATAGTCCCAAACTCAAAATAGTTTTTTATTGACACCCACGAAAGGGGGAAAGGAACGGTTTTGCTGTCTTCTGGGATATCTAGAAACAATGCTTTCGCGGCTACACTCAAGAATAAGCCTGTCAATCAAAGTAAGAGGAGAAAAGAGGATCGCTCCCTCACCTGCTAATTGCAGAATTAAGCTAATTTATACAATATAACACTAAATGCCTCCGGCTGCCACTCTTGCTGCTTCCACTGCCTTCTTCCTTCCAAGTACAAGAATCGGCTTCCCGTAATAACATACGTGCGCACAAAACACAATGTTTATCCTCCCACAGCCTATAACTTAGCAAATAAGTTTACACTCAACAGACCATTAGGTTCCCATACGACAGGCTTTAAAGATACACTCCTATTATCGTTTCAACAAGTACTTTCTTAGAGCCTGCTACATGCTTGGTATTGTCAGAGACACCAATTCTGATACTTCTGGCCAGGAACTTTCCACTTTTCTGACAAGGCCTGTCTCGGGGAGACCTGAGATTCGTGACATCATGAGAATTAGCTGGCATTATTAGGACAGGTACAGGTGTAGCACACTCTCATTGTTAAAATGCTAACAAATTCAAAGGAGAAATGGTGTTTGCTTTCTTTTTTTTTTTTTCTTTTTTTTTCTTTTTTTTTCCTGCTACATAGGCAAGCCCATGTTAGCTCTTATTTTAATTGTTTTTTAACTTTTATTTCTTTTCGAGAGACAGAAAGACAGAGCATGAGTGGGGGAAGGGCAGAAAGAGAGGAAGACACAGAATCCGAAGCAGGCTCCAGGCTCCGAGCTGCCGGCACAGCTGAGATCATGACCTGAGCTGAAGTTGGGCGCTAACCGACGGAGCCACCCAGGCGTCTCCCATGTTAGATCTTTACAGACCTTTTATCTGTCTGATAAAAGTTCTACCTTTGATCAACGAATTACTAACGAAGCAGCGGTACCACCACCCACTTCCTATCATTAGAGGTAGCACATTTCAAAGTGGCAATTAAAGTCCTTCCAATTAGGACACCCAAGTGGCTCAGTTGGTTGAGCGTCTGACTTGGTTTTGGTTTGGTCATGATCCCGGGGTCCTGGGATTGAGCCCTGCAGCAGGCTCCGTGCTAAGCACAGAGCCTACTTAAGACTCTCTCTCTCTCTTTCTCTCTGCACTTCTCCCCATCTTGTGCATTCTCTCTCTCTCTCTCTCTCTCCTTCTAAAAGTAAAAAATAAAGTCCTTCTGATCACTACTATCTAAAATCTGAAATGGATGGTATCATTCTACACTGCTAAAATATTTCTCCTAGCATGATTAGAAAGCCTTTCATTTTAGTAGAAAATTTCCCTCATTGAGTATTTCTGTAGTCCAAAACTTCACATTTCAGGAAGATAAAACCTTTCTGCCACCTTCTCTGGCTTTGACTTCTCTATCCCAGTACAAAGAAGGGAAAAAAAATACACAAGATCCAGGTTCTCCATCTATCTTTCAGATTCTGTGACTTCTTTCATGTGAAAATTCAAAATGTCTAAAAATATACATTCTAGGCATGGCTTTAACCAATACATCATGTAAAATTCTGCATAGAACAGAACATTGAAGAATAAAAGATCCATTTTATTCTTTAAAATATTTTTTAAAAATTTTTTATGTTTATTTTTCAGAGAGAGAGCATAAATAGGGAGGGGCAGAGAGAGGGAGACACAGAATCCGAAGCAGGCTCCAGGCTCTGAGCTGTCAGGACAGAGCCCGACAGGGGGCTCGAACTCACAAACCAGGAGATCATGACCTGAGCCGAAATCGGACGCCTAACCAACTGAGAGCCACCCAGGCATCTCAATCTCTAAAATAATTTTTAAAGGATAAACATTTTGATCTAAGAAAATTGAAGCAAACTAATATAAATTCCTATCCATCTGATTTGGGAGTAATCTACATAAGCAAGAAGATGATTAACTTTGAGAACCACCTTGGGTTAAAACATTACTATTTTTTCAAACCTGTACTTACTTTTCCTGGAGAAAGTGTAGAGAAAGATCCTGTGATAAATGTTAGAAAGTTATCCTTACAGAATAGAAATGTAGCTTCTGTCAATATTGGGGCCAAGACTTTGGTACTTTCTTTCTACCCAAACAAACAAACAAAATACATTACTCTTACAGACTGAATGTTTGTGTTTTCCCAAAATCCACACATTGAACCCTATCCTCATACGTGACGGTATTAAGAGGAGCAGCCTTCAGGGGTTACGATTCAATAAGGTCATGAGATTCGAAGCTCCACGAAGGGGAGGAGTGCCCTTGTATGAGTCACAAGAGAGGTTGCTTCACTTTCCAGCCTCTGGCTTATGAAGATACACTGGGAAATCATCTGTCTGCAACCTTGAAGAGTGCCCTCATTGGAATCTGACCATGTGACGACCTTAGTTTGGACTCTCAGCCTCCAGAACGGTAAGAAATACATTTCCGTTGTTTGTAAGTTCCCCCAACCACCATCCCCAGTCTATGATTGGTATTGTTGTCACAGCACCTCAAGCTAAGACAGTTACCTTAAGAGATATTCATTCATGCATACATTGCTTTGTCCAAAACTATTTAGAGGGCACCTACTATGAATATCATGCAGCCTGTTTGTTCATCACTAGTTATATTGGAATCCTTCTGACTATACTATTCAGTGAACCAGGATACTGTAGACTTGACCCACTCATGATGCCAACCTCTCAGTGAGAAACTCATTGTTTTCTGCAGCAGGGTTGATACCCTTAAATGACTTTTTGTTTTGTTTTGTTTTGTTTTTGAAAAATGATACACATCACTGTGCTCACATTTTGTGGCCAAAAGAAGGCACTTGGCCATGCCTGACCTTAAAGGTCAGGGGAGTGTAATCCTCTAGGGGGTCAGGAATTAAGAGGAACTAGGAATATCGGTATGCAAGAGTAATGTTTGTCAGGAAACTCAAATTTAGCCAACCCCGCCAAAAGATACTTTGGCATTTGATTCTGTTCCATCAAACACTTCATAATGCGCAGTTCAATTGTCAGAGAGCATGTCATGTACTCCTGTCTATTTCCCAAAGTGTTGGACAGATATTGGGAACTGAAAATTACCAGAAAAATTAAGTAATTACTGAGCAAATAAGTAATGAACATTTCATTGTCATCTGGGCACGCAATTGCTACAGGGAGATGAGGTTTTCTCTAACAAAGAATAACAGGAACAACATGAGGTCAAGTTGTGCTAACCAAGGTTGGCTGCATGCCTAGGTTGAGTACACGAAACATATGGAGTGAATTGAGGGGTAAAATCCTGTCTCTCCAAAAGAAACTCTGCCATTGCCCTGTCGGGACACCTTTCCCCTTCCTACGGCACCTGAAATTCCCATTCCTAGCTAGCAGATTTATGCCTCTTTCTCCAAACTTTAAAAGCTAAGGGGATTGCCTTGAAAAGGACAGTGTTACCTATCACACAGGGCCGTTGTATTGAATTTTTGTATAATGATGAAGTTACTAAAAAGAAACAAAAATGCAAGCTTTGGCTATGTTAACAGACATTGTATAATCAGAATTAGGAAGACAACAGGCCCACTTCTCAATGCTAACCAGGCCCCATCTAGAATAGTGTGCTTGGGGAACTCTGCATTTAAGAAAATTGTCAATACACTGAAGCTTATTGAAAGATGAAAAATGGGGAATCTATGTTGTAAAAGTTATAAAGGCAGCCTTTAAATCTTGAGCATTTTTATGCCCAAAAGGCCTGGAGCCATCATCTTCTAGGTCATATGGTCTGTCTTAGACAGTCTGGGCTGCTATAACAAACTAACTTAGATTAGTTGGCTTAAACAACAGGTATTAATTTTTTTAAGTTCTGGAGGCTGAGAAGTACGACATGCTGATCAATCAGGATCCTGGTGAAAGATTTGCACATTGCCACCTTTTCACTGCGTGGTCACATGTCCCAGAAAGCACTAGTCTCTTTCCTTTCCATAAGGGTACTAATCCCATCATGGCAGATCCAATCTCATGACCTCATCCGAAGTTAATTACCTTCCAAAGGCCTTACCTCCTAACACCATCCCATTAGGGGTAGGGTTTCAACTTATGAAATTCTGGGGAGACACAACCATTGCATCCATAATATGGCCCGATACCTTTTTTCTGGGGCAAAACAACAGCTCTGTAACCCAGCCAACTTTCACCCATTAGCAACTGTTTCAGTGGGATCAAACTCAGAGCAGCTGAGGACCCAACAACCCACCACAGGAGTGTGCTCAGGTCAAGAATTAAGAACCTGACTACCGATTTGTTTGAAGCTGAAACCTAGTACCAATTTCAACCAAAACAGAATATCAGAGTTCAATCTTTTTTGCTTTTTAAGTTTGTTTATTTATTTTGAGAGGGAGAGTACACAGAGGAGGGACAGCGAGAGAGGGAGACAGAGAATTCCAAGTAGACTCTGAGCTGTCAGCACAGAGCCTGATATGGGGCTCGATCTCAAGACCCATGAGACCATGACTTGAGCTGAGATCAAGAATCAGATGCTTAACCAGCTGAGCCACCCAGGCGCCCCCAAAGTTTGATCTTAATATACATGCTTCAGTAGTGCTACGGTGAGGTGCCAACACTAATTCCTTGTTTTTGACATGACTTTCATTTTCATAATTCTGAAAAGCAGACATTACGGGCAAATTGAAATTGTAAAAGAGAGAATTGTGTTTGACTATGTCATCACCTTATATACACAGGCCAGACTATAGTGTTCCCTTCTTGTATAAGATGCTAGTTTTCTGCTAAGCACCGAATTGATAATGAATGGAGGAAATGCCATGTCAGATTTGTAAAATCACTATCTTTACAAGTGAAAAGAAGTGCTTACATCTAAAGTGCCCAGAAACAGAGGAACATGCAAATAAATGTTAATACCTCAGTTTAATGGACTATCATTCCACATTTAAAATAATTACGAGGACTAGGAATCAATATTCTATAATGTTAAGATTAATGGCATACTTTGTAAAATGATGGCACATTAAGTACAATGATGTTTGCATATGTAAAATTGTTAGAAGGGAATTTAGAGTAAAACAATTACATTGAAACAGTGGATATTTTAATTAAAGGAAATTAAATGTTTTAATCTAGTTCTGAGTTTCACTCATTCACTTAAAAGCCATCATGCTGGATTTGAGAAACACTAAGAAACACTCGGAGCACTGAAAGGTCTCTGTAAGTAAAGACAAAAAGATGAAAAAAGACAAAAAGACAAAAAGATGAATAAAAGCAGGCATTTACAGTACCGTTTGGTAAGAACAATGAGAGAAACAGACATGGCCGGTGTCCTAAGAGAACCTACAAGGGACACCTAACCTAGTCTGGTGTGAGATGGGTAGAGAAGACAGGGAGAAGATTTCACAGAAGTCAAGATGCCTGGGATTGAAGTCTTAAGGAAGAATTAGGAGCTACCCAGGATGAGACACAGCAGTGGGGATGAATAATGTTGGGGTAAGTGGCAATCACAAGCAGAGACTTAAAGGGACAGTTGTATGTGTTCAGCACACTTAGGATTCAGAGTGGGAAAGGGCAGAAGAGGTACCGAGTGTGAGGAGAAGCTGGCAGGCACCTGACCACAAACAGCTCTCAGAGCTTGTCATTCTTCTAGGGATATAGGGACTCATCCCAAACAGAAATCAAATCTACAAAGGGCATCCTGATGTACCATGGAAAGTGATTTTAGACTTGCAGTAGTTCAAGAGGGAAATCATAAGAGCCTGAATGAAGTCAGCAGCAGTGAGGATAGAGACAAAGAGCCCAAGGCAGTAACACTGTGGATAAGTAGAGCTTAAGAAGAGGCCGAATTTGGGGGTGAGAAAAAAGTGCATCCAGAACAATCCCCAGTGGAGGCTTCAGTCAACTTGACTCCTCAAGGTGGGAAGTACAAGAGATGCAGGGTAGGGTGGAGACGAGTTCTGTTTGGGTTTGTTATAGGTCGCTGACCATTAAAGAGGCAGGATAGATGATCTAAAGTGCAGGGAATGATCAACAGTTTGAGAGCCGTTGGCATATAGAAGATGTTTGAAGACATAACAAAAGATAAGATCTCTCAAGGAAGTTTGGTTGTGCTAAGAAGGACATGAGCACATCTTGGAGGAGCTCTACCATTTAAAGACAGAGTGGAGGGAGAAAGGTCCATGGGAGACTGGGAAGGAACAACCATAGAAGTAGAAGGAGAAACTGGAGAAGGAGCTTTATTGATTAATCAAATAAAGACAGATTGTCAAAATTGAGGGATGGGAAACAGGGCCAAATACAGCAAAGAAGATATTGTAAAATGCTTGTTGGCCTCGGAACCAAGAGAACGTGGAAGCCACAGGTAGTTCATCAGAGTGGTGTGACAGAAGCCAGTGCTCAGGGGATCCCAGGATAAATAAGGGGACAGGAGGAAATGGGAAGTAGGAAGGGCGACAGTGATCAACATTCTCATAAACTTAGACGTGAAACAAAAAGAGACAAAGCGGCGAGGCAGAGGAGTGATGGATGACACTGGGTGAAGAAATAGGAAAAGAGTAGCACAATCAGATTTACTTGCCAGTTAAAAGGGAAACTGTTTAACATATCTTACAACCATTCCCTTTTCTCTACCCTCAGTGACTCAGTCTTACAACAACTTTCTTCATTTGAGGCCAGGATTATGATAACGAGCCTCCGTTCCCCTCTTGTCCATTAAATGGCTATAGAGGACATCTGTTTGCGTTTCTTTCTCTATTTATGCTTTGTAAAGATGAGAGACTGTTGAGAAGGTGAAGTGTCCAGGAGGGGGGGCGGAAATCCAAACACTGAAGCATGGAAAGACTAAACATTCTAGAAAAGGGGGACAACAGGCAGGGGGAATCTGTAGCAGAGGCGAATAATTCACTTCAAAGGAAGGACATTTCTATCTCTGAGCAAAAGCAAAGTGTGCAAGGAAGGGTACAGATATAGATACGCTTACTGGGAGGGGAGGAATAACAAAAGTTGAAAACTTCTCCTTTTTTTCTGTATTTAATTTTTTTGTCAAGCAGCAAGTATTTAGTCTTTATTGCTGGATGCTTACTTAGGGCATGGCCCTATAATCAAAAGGTTTAGTCTGGTGGTTGAAGGAAAACCTCAACAAAGCACTACCCACCATGGAATCTCCTGTCACCAAGGCATCAGTGGAACCAAGAGCTGTAAGACGGCATTTATGGCTGGATTGATCAAGGGTATCCTTGAAATGGAATCCTTAAATCATTTGTGAAAATTATTTAAAAGAAAATATGGTAAATCGAGAAACTATTATTTTTTTCTATTTCACAAACTTTTGTCTTATTATTAATTCATTTTCAAGTTAGTTAACAGAGAGTGTAGTCTTGGCTTCAGGAATAGTACCCAGTGATTCATCTCTTGCATAAGACACCCAGTGCTCATCCCAAAAAGTGCCCTCCTTAATGTCTGCCACCCATTTACCCCTACTACCCCATCTCCATCCCACTGCCAGCAACCCTCAGTTTTTTCTCTGTATTCAAGAGTCTCTTACGGTCTGCCTCCCTCTCTGTTTTTATCTTATTTTTCTTTCCCTTCCCCTAAGATCATTTGTTGAATTTCTCAAATTCCACATATGAGTGATATATGATATCTGTCTTTCTCTCACTCACTTATTTCACTTAGCATAATACCCTCCAGTTCCATCCACATTGTTGCAAGTGGAAAGATTTCATTCTTCTTTATCACTGAGCAGTATTCCATTGTATATATATACCACATCTTCTTTATCCATTCACTCATTGATGGACATTTGGGCTCTTCCCATAGTTTGGCTATTGCTGATAGCACTGCTATAAACATTGGGGGCATGTCTCCCTTCAAATAAGCATTTTTGTATCCTCTGGATAAATTCCTACTATTGCGATTTCTGGGTCATAGGGCAGTTCTATTTTTAATTTTTTGAGGACCCTCCATAATGTTTTCCAGAGTGGCTGCACTAGTTTGCATTCCCGTCCATAGTGCAAGAGGGTTCCTCTGTCTCCACATCCTCACCCATATCTGTGGTGTCCTGAGTTGTTAATTTTAGCCATTCTGACAGGTGTGAGGTGGTCTTTCGTCGTGGTATTGATTTGTATTTCCCTAATGATGAGTGATGTTGAGCATCTTTTCATGGGTCTGTTAGCCATCTGGATGTCTTCTTTGGAAAAGTATCTATTCATGTCTTCTGCCCATTTCTTCACTAGATTATTTGGGTTTTGGATGTTGAGTTTGGTAAGTTCTTTATAGATCTTGGATACTAACCCTTTATCTGATATATCACTTGCAAATATCTTCTCCCATTCTGTGGGGTGCCTTTTAGTTTGGTTAATTGTTTCCTTTGCCGTGCAAAAGCTTTTTATCTTGATTCAGTCCCAAATGTTCATAATATTAACTAATATGCAGGAAACAATCCAGCCTATGATTCCCAAAGATCACATTTAATTATTATCTGGACCCAGGGTGAGTCAGTGGAGTTGAAGGGAACAAGAACAGGAAAAGCACAAACTGACAATAGAACTGTGTGAGAGATGGCACGGGGAGGAGGGGACAGAGCTCCAGGGAATGCCTCCCAGGACCTGTCACCTGTAGACACCATCTTTGGTGGGTGACCCAGAGGCTGGTTCTGGTCCATTCATATGCATCCAGGATACTTCTCACCTGCTGGGATTCATCCTCCTCTGTTTCTCACCTCGCCCTCCCTATTCTCACAGTGTCTATAACCTAATTCATTTCCCTGAGTTTAGGCAGAACTGGTAATTAGACAAAAATTTACCCAATTGGCACAAGCTTCCATCAAAGGAAAAAAGCTTCCCTCCCTACAGAGGAAGCAATAGGTCAGAACTTCTTGGCTCAGAGTAATAGACAGGTTTAAAAGAACTGAGAGTGAAGAATAGAGCATCCAGTTAGTGAGATTATCTAAAGGTAATAAAAAAGAAAAACAGATACAAGTATACCATCCAAATCTGGGTTGCAGAGAAGGATGTAAAAGATAGTGAAGTTGTGCCAATGTTCTCATCTTGATAAGGAAGGACAATAGCTATTTTCTCAATGAAAAAAAAAAATCCAAAACAGGATTTCATTATATTCTAAACACAAATTGAAAGAATTCTAAATTATCAAAAAAAAAAAAAATCCAAAATTGAGTCACCAGACACAGACAAGATAGTAAATTACAAAGAAAAAGCAAACAGGGCGCCTGGGTGGCTCCATCGGTTAAGCATCAAACTCCTGGTTTTAGCTCAGTCATGATGTCACGGATCATGAGCCTGAGCCCTGCATCGGGCTCCGTGCTGACAGTGGAGCCTGCTTGGGATTCTCTCTCTCCCTCTCTCTCTCTGCCCCTCCCTCACTTGCTCTTGCTGTCTTCCAAAATAAATTTTAATTTTTTTAAAAAAGAAAGAAAAGCAAATAAGGGATTTAGAATAGAAAATAATAGAAGAAAATATCTCATTTACAATAGCGACATGAAGAAAGCATAAGTTACCTAATAAAGAATAAACCTAGGGGCGCCTGGGTGGCTCAGTCGGTTGAGCGTCCGACTTTGGTTCAGGTCATGATCTCGAAGCTCATGAGTTCCAGCCCCGTGTCGAGCTCTGTGCTGGCAGCTCAGAGCCTGGAGCCTGTTTCAGATTCTCTGTCTCCCTCTGTCTCTGCCCCTCCCCTGCTCATGCTCTGTCTCTCTCTGTCTCAAAAATAAATAAACGTTAAAATAAAAAATTTTTTTAAAAAAGAATAAACCTAATAAGGCTTATGCAATAGTTCTGTGAGGAAAATGTAAAAACTCTGCAGAGATACATAACAGAAGACATCAATAAATAAAAACAAATATTGTGTTCTCATAGAGGAAGACTAAATATTTTAAATGACTCAATTATCCCAAAATTTACTGATCCACTTAATATTCCTGTGACAATGCTATAAAAAGAAGGTTTAAAAAAATCAACAACCTAATTCTAAAGTTTATAGTAGAAAACAATATGTAGGAATACACATAAAATTTCTGATTAGAAAAAATGGTAATGAAGATAAACCACATGGGGTGCCTGGGTGGCTCAGTCGGTTAAGCATCTGACTTCAGATCAGGTCATGATCTCACGGTCCGTGAGTTCGAGCCCCGTGTCAGGCTCTGTGCTGACAGCTCAAAGCCTGGAGCCTGTTTCAGATTCTGTGTCTCCCTCTCTCTCTGCCCCTCCCCCGTTCATGCATTGTCTCTCTCTGTCTCAAAAATAAATAAACGTTAAAAAAAAAAAAAAAACTAAGCCACAGTTACCAAGTAGTAAAATAGCAATGAAAACACTTAAGTACCGGAGACCAAACAAACAGATCAAGGTATAGAGTAGAGAATTCAGAAATATCTCCAAATCGAAAAAAAAAAAAAAAGTAAAAGTAAAATCGTGAAAGGATTTACTTGTAGGAAGAATGAGTAAGCATACTTTCCGGATGCTTCTACTAAGTACAGTTAAAAACCATGGACATTATCTGTAAAACAAACATTAGAAAAATTTGAAATGTGGAGAGTGGACGACGGAAGGCTATGAGCCCCAGAACATGAGAAATCACTCAGTGGTGAGTTCCTTGGATTTTTTTTTGCCTAATACGTTCTAGACTTGGAGCTGACGAAGCCAAAGCTGGCAAGCTGACAATCTGGAAACACTAATGGATCCAGATGAAAAATAAATAAATAAATAAATAGCCTGATCTCTAGCCAAAAAACAAGGAAAGGGGAACCTAGTGAGACAGAAACTTTTAGACAAGAAGCACTCTACCCCATCCAAATGCCACACCAAAAAAGTCTATGTCCCCACACCACCTGCTTCAGTGGGGACTAACGTGAAAAATACAGACTTCCACCCTGTCTAGGCTATAACAAAGGTCTTGCCCATGACCGGTGTAGGGGAGTAACATGGGCAGGTCAGTCCTTCACCCGCCACTGGCAATAAGAAGCCACCATGATGCCTCTGTGAGAGTGTGGTATCAGCAGGATCCTGGGGGGAGTCAAGACTTTCACCACTATCCAACGGTAATGAGACCACCCCACTGCTCTGTGGGGTCAGAAGTGACCACACAGGCAGTGGTAATGAGTTACTCCCAACCTTCCCGGCCAGGGAGCTGGGAAGTCAATGAAGACTTTCTGGGGAAGCCAGCTGTAACAAAGACCCACAGTACCAACATGACAGAGATATTGGAATTATCTGAGGAAGACTTTAGACCAGACTTCAATAAGCAATTATCAGCTCATTTGAAACGAGTGAAAAACAGGAAGCATCAGCAAAAAAAATAAAATCTACAGAGAAGAACTAAATAGATTTTTTTTAATTTCTTTCAATTGCTGTACAGTTAACACGTAGGTTATACTAGTTTCAGGGGTACAGTATAGTAATTCAACAATTCCGTACATTACTCAGTGCCCATCAAGATAAGTGTACTTTTAATCCCTTTCATTCAGATAGGAATTTCACAACAGAACAATACGATAACTGGAATAAAAATCTCAGTGAGTGGACTCGACAGCAGAATGAATGGAACAGAGGAAAGAACCAATGAACTTGAAGATAAATCTATGTAATTTGTCAAATCTGTATAAAAAGAGAAAAAATAGATTCAAAAAAATTACCGAATCTCAGGGACCTATGGGTCTATATAACAAAAGATCTAGCCTGCATGACATTTGAGTCCTTGAAATAACAGCTTAAATTTTCTAATCTGGCAAAAGATATAAATGAGTAGATTCAAAAAGCTGAATGAACCATAAAGTACACCCAAAGAAGTCCATACCGAGATACATCATGGTCAAACTTCTAAAAATTAAAGACAAATACAGAGGCAGAGCAGTGATCAGAGCTAGTACAATCTCAGATCCAACTGCATTTATTCCAACAGTGTTCTTTGGTTCTCCTTTATCCTCAAGCTCATGGAAAGATGGATTCAACGCTTCCAGGTCTCCATCCTCTCTCTTGATGCCTTTTTTTTTTTTAATTGAGAGCATTTTTTTTCTCAAAAGCTACCAGTAAATCTTCTGTTGTATTTCACTTAGCCAAGTTTGGTTATATGCCCATATCTAAACTAATCCCTATGCAAAAGAATGCCTTCTTCCTATTGGCTGTAGCCTGGATTTCCAAAACCAATTTCCATGGCAAAGGCAGACATTTCTTCACTAGATTAAAAATTAACTCCCATCCTGGTGCTCTTCTGCAGTAAATCCCTCCCAGTTTCCCAGAAAACATAGTGACTTCTGTCAATTAAATATCAGTCAAGTCCTATCCTCATGCTCATGGATGAGGCCAAGTTAATAAAGTCTATCTCAAGTTCACCTTCTTCTTTTTCAAATAACTTGTGTAAATCAATTATTTTTCCTGTAACTAAAATCCCCAGCATTGGGAATCGACCCCCCAAACCAAGAGCATACTGTGCACACTGTATGTTAGCCAATTTGACAATGAATTACATTAAAATTTTTATTTTTTTTTAATTTTTTTTCCAACGTTTATTTATTTTTGGGACAGAGAGAGACAGAGCATGAACGGGGGAGGGGCAGAGAGAGAGGGAGACACAGAATTGGAAACAGGCTCCAGGCTCCGAGCCATCAGCCCAGAGCCTGACGCGGGGCTCGAACTCACGGACCGCGAGATCGTGACCTGGCTGAAGTCGGACGTTTAACCGACTGCGCCACCCAGGCGCTCCTAAAGTTTTTAAAAAATAATAAAATAAAATGAAAAAATACAATTTTTTTAATCTGAAAAAAAAATCCCAGAAAACAAAAAACAAAACAAAATCCCCAACCTCTGCTATGTGATATCTCTGAGAGTAAGAATTTCAACCCAAGTAGGAAGGGCAGCAGTGAGTTTCAAAGGTTTACAAAGCCCATGGTCCTTCATTTGCTTTTCTCCTTTAATTTAAGAGTATTTTTAAATATCTTTTTCCTACTGAGCAGGTTTCATCCTATAGACTACCTACAAATAAGTTTAGAAAATAAAGTGCCCCAAACATCTCATGACAGCCTATGCAGAAGGAGGTCTCCAATAGGCTGATATACTTCTAAGAAGACGAGGAAGCCTGGCTCCAAGCCTTGGTCTAGCCCATGCACACATTCTGCTCCCAGAATCAGTTCATTCTGGGATCCTGTACATGAAAAGTCATTCCCTGCCCTCCCCCTCCCCCCAATCTTATTGACAAAAGAAGAAACCAAGCCTTGGAGAAATTATGACTTCCTAATATTATATAACTGGTAAGTTTTCAATTCACAACCAGCTAGTCTAACTTTAAATTCACCATATATCTAAGATTTTTAATTAGCTGATGACATCATTCACCAAGACAATTTTATTCAAAATTGTTATAGTATGTCATAAAAAATATTTTTAAAATACTCCCCTTCTATTTTATTTCTTCCTTAATGCAAGTAATTAAAAAATAGATGTGCCTTCTGTGAAGAGGCCACTGTGCCATGTAGACACATGGCTGAAGAGAAACATGGCTTCTGGTTCTTATTCAACATGGTGGTTCACAAATTAACCATCAGAGGGCCCCCAAATATGAGCTTGTGCAAGCAATGTAATTAACACAGTCAGCTAAATAACGTATGAGAAAGTTTGTGACTTCTCTCTTAGAGTCTGTCCTGAGGATACAAAGAGATCTTTGGGAATTGCTCTAAAAGTCATGTGTCAAACGATTTCAAGGAGTTGGTCCGGCTTTAACGTCCACTAAGAATAATAGACATTTCTGACACAAGAAAACTTTTTGAATTTATCAGTTAGTGTCAATGATATCAGTTGTCTGGCTCCAAATGGAAAGATGAATTCTAGTAACTCTGCTATTGAATCTCTGTGTTCCTTTGAACATCTTCCTCTTTGTTGGCTCGACATTTTAAGCGGCAAATTACAGACATTTGCTACCATACTGTCACATTAGTGGCACCAGATATCCGTTCTGTTCCCCAGAGCCTTGCAAAGCTGGGTGCCTGTCACAGCAAAAAGTCTCTTTGCTGGGCCCCTAGCCAATGGCAAGGGAAACTTCCTGAAGTGTTTGCTAATGAACCACTATTGCAACTCATGCCAGCAAGAGCAGCCTAACGAAAATATTGAAGTATTAATTAAATGCAATCTAAAATCTCTTATGAATTTTATGTGTAGAGAAATAACACTGCTGTAGGTTCTGTGATAAAAGTGTGGTATATACAGACCAACTAAATAAAACCTAAGTTTCTCCTTCTGGTGTATCCACATATCTAGATCGATCTCAACAAACTATAGACTGTAATGACAGCCAGTGAAGAATTTAACGGAACTTTGTGGCGAGCTGTGGAACTCTCTGCCTGGATTCAGGGTGACAAACTCTCTGTATTTCCCATAGCCACCTTTAATGAGTCTAGAAGGAAATATAGCTTCCATAGCAGCCAAGCTGTTAAAGTGAATAATAAGTGGGAAAGTTCATAAATTCAGTAAATATTACCTGTTATGGAAAAAAACACCTGGCTTTTGACAAATTTAAGTGTTCCTGGAGGTTTGTCAGTCAGCAATTATTTATTGAGCACTAACTGTGTACAGACAATGTTCCTGGCACAGGGAACACAGAAGAAAACAAACTAGTGAGCATATCTATCCTTCAGAATTTATATCCTCAGGGGTGTGAGGAGAGTGGCAGCTAATATACCCAGAAACCAATGAATAAATCTGATACTCTCAGACACTACAAAGAACTATGCTTAAAGATAATATCCTACAGACGTGGAGTAGTCAGAAAGATACTTTCCAAAGGCTGACAGCTATGTTAAGAGGGGAAATTCATGATGGTGGAGGGACTGATAAATTTCCCAAGAGAAAACAAGTGCAGAGACAATTTCCAAAACTGGAGTGAGCTTCCGAATATTTTTGTCGTTGTTGATTTAGTCTCACATCAACATCCTCCCACACCCTGGGTATGAAGTGCTTTCATATAGGAATTTAGCCGGTTTTTGCGGGAAGCCTGAGACATGCATATTTCCCTGTTTTTTGCCCATGAGAGGACAGAAGCTGAACGGTGACGTTTATCAACTTCGTCAAGGTCACATCGCCAATACAACACAGCATGATTTTAAACACAGTCTTATTCATCTCAAATCTTATGTAACACATTATCTAGTGTGTTAAGAAAGCTCCAATGTGCTAAGAAAAAACTGAAACATTTGTAAGACTTCTTGAAGTCATTATTATTCAGGATAATAAATATGTCCTTTGGTGTTGTGATCAAAGAAAGAAAAAATAAGGTTGTGGTTTCCTTAAGAAACCAGGTGTTACAGCTGAGTGCCTGGGCTAAGGAGGAGTCATCTTGAGCATAGAATAACTGAGGTAGTTGACATTTCATTGCATGTGTCACCTGTGGAAAGACAGTTTGGCTTCTCTCTGAGGAGGCTAAAGAGATAATAATTAAGAAGAAAGCGGTGCAGAAATTAAAATTTCAGATGACAAGAGAACATCATGCATCCAAAGAACATGGGAACCATTTGGATTATCTCAAGTTCAGAATCATCCACAAAGGTATCCTTCAATGTTGGAGGTAATCAACATTTTATTCAATGTAGTGGAGTTACTGAGCACTTACATTTTGTTTACTTTCTCCGGGGCTTACAACCATAGAGATGGGACTGAGAAAACAGAAAAGAAAAAAAAAAATGAGGAGGTAGAAAACAATTCAAACACATAGAAAACTGTCATTAGGATGGCAAGGTTGTACTGCTCCCGTGGTATCATTTTGGTTCCATGCAATTTTTTTTTTCTGATTTGTTGTTTAGACATTAATCTAAAGCAAGTACATGGAAGTTACAACCTCTCCTGTCAATTCGCCATCTCTGAAGCCAACCCACCCATATAACTGTGAAACCCCAAAATGCCCTTATCTTTCATGTGAAATCAGATTATGACTGTAAAATCATAGTGCCAAAGAGGAATCCCATACTTCAGAATCTAAAGGTCCATTTTGATTTTGAATTTAAATTAATCAAATAAAAATGAAAATTTAGTTCCCCAGTCATACTAAATTTAGTCAAACTAAATTTTCATTTTTCCATATTCCAGAAGCTCAGTCCCCACAGGTAGTTGGTTCATAGCTCTTGCATTGGACAGGACAGAATAGTACGTTTCCACATCATAGAAAGTTCTACGGGACATGACTGGACCAGATGGCGTTTGTGCAATGACAAAAATCTCACATCCTCTCTATCCTGTCTCTCACATGCCACATGTTTTTCACTCCAAAAAATCTCCTTGCCCCACATCTCATTCTGGTCTAATTTTGATGTGTTATCTTTAATCTCTATGCCATATTAGTCATAGCATAAAAAGTTTGGATATAGATGTGAATTTAATTGCGTTTGTTCCAATACCATTATTTTATACATGAGGAATTGCCTGCTTGTTGTAGTACAATGTATCCATTAACTTAATAAATATTTAGTTAGTGCCTATATATTCTAAACACTTAGGACAGACCAAACTCTGACCCTCCTGGAGCTTAAAATCGAATGCAGAACAGACAATAAAAAGAAAACAAAAAAATGCATAAGGCTAAGAGGGAAGAGAATGCAGGACAAAGGGACAGAGGGAGGGGATGAGGGCAAAAAGGAGGGGAGTGGAAAGAGTGGCTATAGCTGCTCCAGGGAAGGAAGCCAGAGAGAGCTTCTCTGCAAAAGTGACAATTGAAACAAGACCTGAAAATGTAGAAGGACAAACCATATGAAGGTCTAGGGTAAGAGCATTCCCAACACAGGAAACAGCAAGCATAAAGTCCACGGACTGGAATAAGCTTGATGTGTCCAAGAAGAACAAATAAGGGTAAAGTCTCTGGAGAAAAGTGAGCAAGGGAAAAGTGAAGGAAGGTGAGGTCTGAAGAGTAGTCAAGGACCAGATCCGATAGGGCCATGTATTCATTATCTACTGCTGTGCAACGTTTAACTCAAGACTTAGTAGATTGAAACAGCATTTATTATTATCTCACAGTTGCTGTGGGTCAGAAATCTGGGTGCTGCTGGGCTGGATCCTCTGCTTCAGAAGCTGTCACAGGCTGCAATTCAGATGTTGGCCAGAGCTGGGTCCTCTGAAGTCTCAAGAAGGACCCACGTCAAGTTCATTTACACAGTTGGTGCCAAGATTCAGTTTCTTGTGGGCTTCACAGATGTGGTTGTATGGGTACAGATGGTTGTCAGTGTTTCTGTTGTTGACCCTCATGGTCTCAAGGCTGGCTGGGAGCTGCCCCACTTCCCAGCCTCTCGAGAGAGCATCAGATCACATATCACTGGCCTAAGAAAAGTAGTTCTTGGCCATCAGGCTACCCTTATGGAAGTCACAGTCTTGTGTAATCTAATTATAGAAGTCAGGCCCCATTACTTTTGCCTTCTAGTTGTAGTTGTCTAAGCAAATGACCAGGTCTAGCCAACAAACGAGGGGAAGAAGTTACATAAGAGCGTGAATAGCAGTGGGCAGCCATGATTGAAGGACATTTTAGAAGTTGCCCAACACAGATCTTATGAACCATGGTAAGGATCTGGAATTTTATGTTAGGAATGATTGGGAGGCATTGGCGAGCTTTATCTGGGAAACTGATACAATCTGATCTTGAGTTCAGGACTGGCTGTTACATGGAGAATAGAAGTAGCAGGCCAACTGTGAAAATAAGGATAAGATAAGAAGCTATTGCAACTGCTCATGTGAAAACGTGACTGAGCTGAGAAGATAGTGAAATATTACCAAATTTGTGATCTGCTTTAAAGATAGATCCTACTGTATTTGCTGATGGGTTGGCCATGGAGAGGGAGAGAAAGATATAGGGACTCTCACAAGAAAGCTTGAAATAGACAGACGGTTCCCACAGAAAGATTTCCCTAATCTTCCAAGAGATACACCTCATGTTTTCTTGCACATTCTCTTTTCTTTCTCCCACATCTCTTTTAACGCGTATCTGATGATCAAAGTCACTTTCTAGTGATGATGTTTAGAAAAATCTAGAACTTCCACACTTTTCATATGCTGCAATAGAAGTCACAGTTTAAGACCTGTAGGGAAAATGGAAACACAAGAAACAAAAAAAAAAAACCAGATGGTCCCTGACTTGTGATGGTTCGGCTCATGAATTTCTGACTGAAGGATAGTGAGAAAGTAATATACATCAGTAGAAAGCAAATTAGAAATTTGCATTTGGGTCTTTTCTCAGGCCAGCAAAATGTGATCTGATATTCTCTCTTGATATGCTGGGTAGTGAGGCAGCCTCATGACCATGAGGGTCAACGATAGATACAGACAACCGTCTGTACCCATACGACCATTCTGATTTTTACTTTCAGCACAGTAGTCAATAAATTACATGAGATAGTCAACATTTTACTATAAAATAGCCTTTGTGTTAGATGATTTTGCCCACATGTAGGCTCATGAGGAAATGTTCTGTGCATGTTCAAGTTATGATGTTTTGTAGGTTGGGTATATTTAATGCATTATGACTTCACGGTATTTTCAACTCATAATGGGCTTATGAAGACAATCCCATCGTAAGTCAAGGAAGATCTGTAGTTGTTGTTATTTATTACTAAAAATGTGATACAATCTTTCTAAGTTTGTGCCCCAGTTTTTTATATTCACCAGTAGATTTAGCATGCTTCTTCATTCCCATTTTCTTTAAAAAATGGAAATATTTTGATTCTTTTAAGGGAAAAAAAAGCTAATAAAGACAGACAAGGAATTGCTTTCTCAAGAATATTTAGAAGATGATTATACATTTTTAATAGTTCGACTTCAATAACAAATGGCTGTATTCTGTAATAATGCAGCATGGATATTAGCTCTCCCAGGGAGATTCTGGCATACAGCACCTAACCTCCCAAAACCCGCCAAGAAGAACCCAACAGATTAAAGAGGGTAATGGATATATTTCATGGGCCTGTATGATCCCCTCGATGTATTGTCTTGGGCCAACCCTGTGTAGCCAAATACCAAACAAATGAAACTTAAATAGGTCATAGTTAATACTAAACAATATAGGTTTTCTTCCTTGGGTGTAATAATTAACCCAGACTGCTTCATGACTAAAACAAATGATACCATCTCTGCCCTCAGCAGAGTAAGATTTCACTTGGGAATTGGCTCACTTTCACTTAATGCTCCTTTCTTTGATCTCTCCCACCCACTCTCTATACACAAGGTCTTATCTTGGGTTTGTGTTCTTTTTTGGAAATAGAATCCCCCAAAGACAGTTAAGAACCACAGGAAGAAATACCCTATAGAGCCAGCCTGAGCTTCTCTCATCACTCATCCTTAATGTCCCCAGACAGGTAACCTTGGCAGATACCTAAAAGCATGATGTCCTCCATTGTATGCAAAACATGTGCCCTCATCCAATCTCTGTGACAATGCCTTTGTGTATTCCACTACAAGTGAAATTTAACCCAATAGCAAGGGAACACATTTTTCCTGACTTGTATAGTCTACCCCTTCAGAAAAAAATTTGAGACTACTTGTCATAATCATTTCTGCTGGTTTCATTTTTTTCCCAGGGTAGAGAGAGAAAGAACGAGGGAAAGGGAGAGAGAAGCAGGGAGAGAGGGAGGGAGACAGAGCAAGAGAGAGTGAAGAAGAAGTAGAAGGAGGAGGAGGAACAGGAGAAGAAGGAGAGGAAGAGCGAAGGAGGAGGAGAAGACGGGGAGAGGAAAATGGAGAATATAGAAGAACAGGTTGGAACATTGAAGTAGAGAAGGGAACAGTGACCCCAGATTTAGTCTTAAAGGACCCATGGTGAGTCGCCTTTTCAGCTGAAAATGTGCCAGCAGTGGAACTATATACATGTATGTTTCATCCCGGGATGTAGCTATGGACAAGTTGCCCAAACACGGAGCGATTAGGGAACATGCCTAACGCATGTTAGGTGCAAGAAAAACCCAACCTGAACAATAACACAGGCTTCCAGACTGTTCCTAAGGTACTCACAGAGACCTAGAGCTTTTGTAAAGGCGCTATTTCAAAGTTACGGCCTTCGCATCAATGAACCCAGGACTCCTCAAACGATAAGCATCATTCTTTTTAAACCAACTCCTTCAGAAAGTATATCATATTCCTTTAATTTTTTGCTGTCAACAGACACGCCAAGGGACCAGCTTCTCCACACTGGCTTCAACCTCACTGTTCTCAAATCCACCCTTCACACCAAGTCAGCTTGAATATACACCTTTTTTCTGTCGTACATTAAAACCCTTTTCTTCCCATTTCCTCTGTTTCTATTTGCCTCTTCCGCCACTTTTTCACAGGGACCTAAAAACTTATGTTTCCTAATCTAACCTCATATCTTCCCACTGCCCTAACATTGCACAGTCTCTTGCTTTTGTCCATATGCCATTCTACACACGATCTTCCTCGCAAAAGTCCACTCATACTTCAAGATGTCATCACTCAACCTGACCTTCTTTCATTCCTGCACTGACATTGAACATATGTCTGTCGCATTATTTTATAATTGGTGATTTGTATATCTAGCTTTCCCACTATATCATAAACTCTTCATGGGAAAGAATGGACCTTAATTCATCCCCAATGCCTAGTCTCATTGCCTAGCCCTTGGTTGATAGCCAATACATTTTTGTAAATGAAATAATGCACTGTGATATTTAATGATAACAATAGCTTGTATTTATCGAGAACTTACAGCATTATAGGTACCCCTATAAGCTCTTTTCCTGATTTAATGAATCTAATGGTCATATCAAGCTTATGAAGTAGGAGGTATTATTATCCCCATATTACAGATAAAGAAACTGAAGGACAAAGTTAAATTGCCCAAGGCCACAAAGCTAGGAAATAAAAAAGATGGGATCTGAACCTATGCTTTCTTAACCACTGGGAAACTTGCTGACTATAGTTTAGGGGTCAGTAAACTTTTTCTTACAGAACCTCATAATAAATAGTTTGGGTTTTGCGGGACAAATGTAACTATTCACCTTTGCTGTTATGGCAGGAAAATGGGTGTAGACAGTCTGTAAATGAATGAGTGTGGCTGCGTTCCAATAAAACTTTATTTATAAAAATGGACAGTGGCCGGATTTTGCAGAAGGCATGTGGCTTCTTGACCCTTACTGTAGACTCTGTCCTGTGTATCCCAATATTTGCACTTGACACACCCGGATGGCACATTCAAGTACTTGACTACTAAAAATAGACCACCAGGTCTATCATAGAAAAGTAAGAGACATTCCTCATCAGCCGAAGAGAACATAGTTGCAAACGCTAAAGTCCTTTCCTGCAAAGTCAGCTTAGGTTTAGCGGCCAAGGAAGGGGCTCCAGAACAACTGTGCTGCTCGGCCTCCGATGGCTACATGCCTGGAAGATAAATTAGGATGAATGTCAAGTAAGTGTCTTAGTCTGTTGCCCACGCACTCAGCAATGGCTTCTCTCAGAACTACATGCAAATTTCCAGGCCAGGTTGGCTGGGGCCGAAGCCCACCGGTCACAAAGCAAAACAAACGTAAAGATCTGTAAAGATGAATAATATACATTACTACGTGTATACTCTGCAGATGGAAGAAGGGGAGTGGCTGCTGGCGGCAGCCCTACCCAACCCAATCTTCAGATTCCTGAGGAAAAGGAACCAACCCTGTTGTCTCTTTATAACCCATGCGACGTAGCTGCCACACAGCCGGTGCTCTTTGCCCAGTGTTTGAGTGAGCCTACTCTGCTTCCCACGTTCTAGAGCTGTGCTGCCGATTGACGTGCGCTGGCTTGCACCACTGTCAGCTCATCCCTCACAGACTCTGGGCATCTGAAACCCTGATATTTTTATTCCCAAGGCCCAGCCCCTGCTTGTCCTTCGTTAAACCCAATCGGGGTCCTTTAAGCGGATACCCCTGTATCCAAGGATTTCTGAACGAACTGCCGGGCTGCGTCTCTGCATTTTTGCACGTCTACCTCCCGAACTGATTGGATCGGATCAGCCTGCAGCCTGCCTTGTCCCCCCTCACAGGTTCCCTGTCTCCCAGATCACCCACCTTTGCGACCGGACTGTCACTCACCTCCTTGGTCCTCCAGTTTGCTATGAATCCCTTCTCTCTGGACTCTCAGCCTTTTTGCTCGCTTTCCTGATTTGCCTTGTGTCGTTTCTTCTGGGCGTGTTTTTTTTATAAGCCTTCTGACAGCCAGGCTTTCTCATCTCAGCCTGGCTGCCCCCTTCCTACGGGATCCCTTGGGGGCATTTGCCATTCATCTGCGTTTCTGCAGCCTCCTATCTAGTAGGTGTGGTTCAATGTCCCACCTGCCACGCTCCACGGCATCTGCACCTTGTTCTGTGCTGCAAAACCGCCTGTACGAGTGGAGGACTCTTCAAAGGGCTTTTAAAATGTATTATTGTTATTTCGATCTTGTCACTTCCTGTGCAAATTCTAACCAAGAAAAAAACTAGTCAGGTTCACTGAATGTTTAAGAAAACCAGTGGCTCATGATGCAATTAAAAATAAAAAAAATACATGGGGCGCCTGGGTGACTCAGTCAGTTAAGCAGCCGACTTCAGCTCAGGTCATGATCTCATGGTTCACGGGTTCGAGCCCCGCACCCGGCTCTGTGCTGACAGCTCAGAGCTTGGAACCTGGAGCCTTCTTCAGATTCTCTGTCTCCCTCTCTCTCTGCCCCTCCCTTGCTCACGCTCTGTCTCTCTCTCTCAAAAACTAAATAAGCATTTTAAAAGTAAAAATAAAGAAATACCTCACTGTTTGCTGTTGATC
This sequence comes from Prionailurus bengalensis, assembly GCF_016509475.1. Taxonomy (NCBI): domain Eukaryota; kingdom Metazoa; phylum Chordata; class Mammalia; order Carnivora; family Felidae; genus Prionailurus; species Prionailurus bengalensis. Next base: position 226,478,378 of record NC_057343.1, read on the forward strand.
AGAATTTGCCTACAAGGGCAGGAAAAAAAAGGACATTTTTTTATTGTTTACATTTTTTTTCTGTAAAAAGCACCGATGAAAGGGCTCTAATGACCCACTAAATGAAGAATTGGTTCAGGTACTTGTTTGTACCTTGAGGACGAGCTTCAGGAAATTCCAATTTTATGATCTCCCCAAAATGAACTCAAATAGGAGTCTTCGCTGATATTATTTTATCTATTTTTTGTTTGTAACACAATCCAAAAGAGATGAGAGTACATTTGTTCTCAGTTAATTTTCAGAACACTCCGGAAAATATCCAATATTGTGTTTCTTTGTGCATTGTTCAAAGGCTGCTATGGTGGTTTGGAGGAGACAAAAGGCATCCCCTAGTGAACACGGCTGTTCCTCTAGGGGAAACTTCTACCCATCTAATAGCTATTTTAAGCTGTTGAAGATGCATTACCGCAGGCTGCAATTACTCCGTGAATTCCAATTTGAACTGAAGTCTCATCTCTCAAGGGTGTAATCCTAGGGTCACATTTCCTTTTTCCAGGCAAAGTAAACCATCTCTTTGGCGATGAAGGTCCACTGCAAGAAATATCAGACAATCAAAGTTGCTCTTCATTTTTAAGTAAATAAAATTATCTTTAAAAAATAAGCAATCTGAAATTCACCAAAACAGTAACCTACAGTGATAAAAAGAGCAAATCAGCCCCCCACACACACACATACACACACCCACAATCAGTAATTATGGTCAAATGTTGAATAACGATCATGTTTAACTAAGGAAGATCCTTTAAGCATATCTATGTGGTGCTGAAAGAAATCTTACGGAAATCTATCTATGATCTTTAAAACTTCAAACGGGCTTTTATAAATCAATAATGCCATGTCTTCATGCAGCAATTATCATTTACTGTAGTCGTCTTCTTCCAAAATTAATGTTCCAAATGCCTTGATGCCTTTTTCAATCGAGTGGACAGATGCTCCAGACTTGAAATGCCCTCTCAGCTTTTTGGTCTTTCCCCGTGGTCTTCATCCCGTTCCAAGGAGACCACAAAAGCCCCTGACTCTGCATGTGACCCATCCAATAGTGTGAATATTCACGAGCCCAGAGGGCATGCACATTAAGCACAGTCGGGCATCTTGTTTGGATTTGGTTCCCAAGTGAAACAGCCAACTTACAGGTTTCCAGAAAAGCATCTCCTCTGTTTAAATGTCCTTCTCTTGTCTTCTGTCTCTTCCACTATAACAGAGGTTGATCAGTTTTGCTAAAGAGAAAGCTAAACAAGCTCTCGAAAATAAGGTATCAAAAATTATCACCTTTACAAAGATGATACAACTGACCTGTGTAGAAACAGATTTTCCCCCGTGGCTCTGGACTGTGAAGATTTATTCATTTGGATCTTCTTTGATGCTCCATACCGTTGTGACAGTGTTTACCTGGATGGTGCCATTTTTTTTCCCCCAAACCCTGAGCCACCACTTAAGGTCAGGTGACCATCCTCTGTCACCTGGTCTACTGCACCACCTTCTAACTGGCCTCCCAAACCCTAGTCTTGCCCCCTCTTTCACGTAGTAACCCATCCTCAGTCATGATGAGAATTCCAAACTGTCTAACCAGTTGATGGGGTCTTTCCCATTCTAGCCCCTCATCACGCTGGCGGCCACATCACTCCTTACTCCCTGCTTTGTAACCCAAGCCCTAGAAATACTGCGATTCCTTTTGTTTCTAGAACATATCGCATTCTCTTCCCCATAGGTTTACAGGGATTGTGCCCCAGTCTGACTAAACACCCCTGCCTCTCCTCGTTTCTGGGCCAAGCCCTTTTACACCTTTGAGAATGGAGCATAATTTTCATTTCCTCCCCTGCGATGTTCTAGGTCTTTCTTCCTTACCTAAAGGCCCAAAAAGTCTCTACTGTGAGTACTAGAGATGTATTTTTATATCACATTTTACATGATGGGCTTAATCCTCTCTTCCTACCGTGAGAGCAATGCCCTATCTATCTTGCACACTGTCGTAATACCAACACACAGGCTAGTATTTACAGGAATGACTGCTTGATCAGCTGGGTGAAAAAAATGGAAGGATAGAATGGCTGGATGAATAGATTTTTTTTTTTTTTTAATGTGTGGAGTTAGGATGACCATCTGAGAAAGCAGCAGAGACAGAACTTGTAACGGCATCTCTAAAAACATTAACACATCTTTCAAAACATTCCACTGATGTCCATGCACATGGCTTTGATACGGTGACATACTTATTACAAATTAAAAAAAAGTTTATAATCTCATTTATATAATCAAGTTTTAAAGAGATGACTTAAAAATATTTAGGCATTCATTTGGGGCATATGACAGTGACTGAGCTAGTACCTGATGATAATTAGATAACATTTACTGTTTCTTTCCTTAAGGAATCTACAGGCTAGGGACGTGTTATACCATGAACTTTTTTTTTTTTTTTCAACGTTTATTTATTTTTGGGACAGAGAGAGACAGAGCATGAACGGGGGAGGGGCAGAGAGAGAGGGAGACACAGAACCGGAAACAGGCTCCAGGCTCTGAGCCATCAGCCCAGAGCCCGACGCGGGGCTCGAACTCCCGGACCGCGAGATCGTGACCTGGCTGAAGTCGGACGCTTAACCGACTGCGCCACCCAGGCGCCCCAATATACCATGAACTTTTTAAAGAAAAAAAAAAGTCTTTGTAAAGCAAAAACATTAAGTCATAATAGTTCTGCATTTGTCTTTCTTTTTAAATTTTTTTAATGTTTATTTTTGAGAGAGAGGGAGACAGAGTGCAAGTAGCGAAGGGGCAGAGAGAGAGGGAGACACAGAATCCAAAAGCAGGCTCTGGGCTCTGAGCTGTCAGCACAGAGCTCGACGTGGGGCTCGAACCTACGACCTGCGAGATCATGGTCTGAGCCGAAGTCGGAAGCTCAACTGACTAAGCCACCCAGGTGCCCCATGCATTTGTCTTTAAAACACAGTTTTTATTCATCGCTTTTTTAATGTTTTAAAGAATGCTGAAAATGGTTTTGACTGGAAAAACCCATGAAGTTTCACATTTAAATTTAAAGAGATTTCTGATTTGTCAAATATTCGATCATGAATTCTACAAAAATTAAGAACGGTAAATCTATAGGAGGAAAAGAGCAAAATAAACATGGAGGGGGGGAGACTTGAGAACTGGGACTTAGGAAAAATGATCCGGGGGCACTGAGTAAAATATTCCAATATGGAAGCCAGGACCTAGAGGGAGTAGCCCTGCCATTGGGGGTAATGGATAGACGGGGCTTTCCAATGATGAGGAGAAGGCTTAGGTTTCCCAAAATAACGCAAGGAATAGTGAGCACTGGAGAGAATCCACACAGAGCCAGACCGCCTGGAAGCACCTGACCAGCGAGAACAGGTGATTTCAACAGCGCTGAAGAGATGGTCACAAAAATGTGGTCGTAGCAGAAAGAGTAAGGAGTGTGAGAAGTGCTGCACTTGGGGACTTCATCCAGGCCACACGGGAGCCAGTGCATTCGTGATCGGCAGTGTTGATGGCAGAATGAAAGAGGAGCCCGAGAACTTCATCTTCGTGTGACCTGCTACAAAGCAGAACACGGTGTGAGAGAGTGGAATGGAATCTGCCTCCAACTAGTGGCCTCGGCTAAACCTTCCTTTTCCTCTCTGTTCTCCCCTCACGCCGTCCTTCCTGAATGGGTCACATGCCCTCCCACGTGCTCATACAGTGACTGGGTGAACGTCTACACTTGCTCTGCTTTACCTAGTCGTATGCTGGCGAACGATTAGCAACCCACTCTTGTTGGGGAAAATGCGGAGATGCGCCTACGCGCACAATTGTATTACAGTCTCTACTGATGCAAAGGGATGTGTAGTGCACAGTTTACCAAAAGAATAAAATACACAAGGCTCTTTGTTGTAGATACGACACAGCCAACTTATCCTCCCGGAAAGTTGCTCACGGCATTGACAAACTCATATAGTTCTGACATAAATATTACTCGATATTTCCATTTATCTTAATGAGAAGGACAAAAGGGGGGAAAGTGAAGATGTACTGACAACTTCACTCATTCATCGATGACATGGGGACTTATTCGCCAGATAGTTTTCAAACACGTGAGAAGGATAGCTCCTCACGTTTTTGTGCTATTGGTAACCTAACGGCTGAAGACATGACACACATTTAAATTTAATCTGCGTTATTGCCACTGTCTCTATCACTTTGTTAAGTCTAGGTAACCAGCAAAACAATCCATAAATCCAACCCAGGGGAAGCGAGATGGGCGAGAAGTATTTGCCAGCTTCTGTGGTATAAATACTTCTGTCGCAACCAATTTCAGGCTCCAATGTAATGTCACTGACACAGAGATCAGAAGACATGCGCGGCAGCACACCCCTGCATGAGCTCTATATGCAGGCAGGGCTAACAGACAGAAAGGACCTCTAGAGTGTAAGGAAGAGTAAAATAATTAGGAAGTGATGAGCGTGTATTAGCTTTGTTTTTAATATAGGTTATTTAATAGTAAGTTTATATAATCTAATGTTTGGCAATGCCTGTGTTTAGCAACGATGTGGCAAGGCTTCCAGAATTAGCAACTGGCTCTCTTGAGCCAGTGTGAGCCCAGCCACTCCAGCGCACGGGTGGATAATTCTTCCTTGATCATATATCCCCTTTCTTACTAATTGTCACAAGCATCACGCTACGTAATGGCTGTTTACTTGTTTGTGTTCTCCCGAATATCAGAGAATTGGGGATGAGACCTTCCTTCTCTTCATCACAGCTCCCTGCTGTGCCTGGAATGTCATGGAAGCTCAGGAGATGTTCAGTGGACACGTGATGAGTACAGGAAACGTCTCATAGTCTTTGCTTGTGACTTTCATTCATCCTCCACTGGGCTTAACAAAGGCGACTCTTGTGGCCTTCCTTCCCTTTAGAGGAAGTTCATACAGGTAGCAGTTAGCAACTTTCCATACATTGCTCACCTCTGGAGCTAACCTCAGAATGTCATATTAAAACAGAAAGAAATGCTGCACAATGTAAGCCAGGGAAGTTTCGCACACTTGTTATTCTTTGGACCCACCCACCCTTAGTAAATCGTTATAGAATATGCTATAGTGGTCTGCCCAACACCCCTCCACCCCCACCCCCCACCCGGCCCCAGTCCACTCAGGACTAAACCTTGGGGGTCAAAGGTTCTCAGCAGAGTTTCTCTCCAGAAACTGTCCTTGCCTGAAGAAAGCTACCTGGCCCAAGATCACTCCTCTCCCCCTGTGCCAGCCTATAAGAAATGACTGGTGACTTCAGGGTCACGTGGACCTGCTCTCTTGCTTTGATCTGGGACATCTTTACGGGGCCATCCCTGCTCCAGTGCTCTCTGGGGCACCCGCTGAGACTTCTTGTGCAATGGCTTCAACTCTTACCTCTGCCCAGTTCTGCTTCCTTCACTCCTCAACCAACTTATAAACACAAAACTCCACCTCAGCGTCTGTTCCTTGGAGATCGCATGGTTGTGCAGCCCTCAATACTGTCTAATGCTCATCAATGCACACATTTTAATAGAATCTCATGCCAAAAGATGCACATTGTGAAAAATATTGAAATAAAAAGCTGGAGCATAACATTAATGAACAGAACAGATCATCCATCGGACTCATATTTGCAATTGCCTTAATAGAACCGTCTCAGTTCTAAACCTGTGATTTTACATGCATCTTTATTGAAATAAAACTATACGTTCACTTAAATATTACATTTTCTCATGACTACTGACTCTGTTTTCCAATACGGAAGTCTTGCCGTGTAAAAGTTATTTCAAGGCTTGCATGAAAGAGAACATTCTAATCCAAATAACAGAGTATTTAATCATTTGCATTATCAATGCAGGATCAGGAAGTCGGAGGTGAGCTGAAAGCAGGCATACAATAAGAACTTGCTTAGCTAATAATAACAATCATTAAAAGGTGAAAATGACCTTAATTTCTAAAAAGGAAGGGTATTAGCTAACTCCTGAATTACACATAGGCAGCTCCACACACAGAAAATATGGCCTAACAGTCACCTCTCTCAGGGGAAAAGCATGGGTCCTTCATTTAAACAAAAGACAAAGCTGAAATGCATCCTCCTGAAATTCCACCCCAATTAGCCATATCTGAATACTAAAAGACCACATGCTGTAAAGCGATTAAACGTGTTATGTTTACACAGGCACTTACCACATAAGAAGAGCAGAGGACAGGGGACCCGCAACCTAGTTATTTTTTGCCATGACCCCATGGACATTTCAACAGTTTTGCACTCTCGAGGCATTAACTGACGATAATTCAACATTTAGATAAGAGTCATTTATTCCATTTATATCCACCCCTCTCAAAAATGGTTAAAAGAAATGCGCTGAAATTCTTACAGATAGGAGAACTTGCATCAAGGCCAAATGTAAAATGTTAATATCCCGAGGTAAATTTAAGATACTCAGGGATTTAAGATAACGTTTCTGATTTTTTTTTTTTTTGTCACCCTTGGCACGAATTACTAAAACACGCTCTTTCAAATTGCCTTTGACAGCTTTCACCTATGGCTTTCGCACTTATCTGAATGACTTTTTGTTTTCACTCCACAAAAACAATTTTATTGGCCCAGTAAGCGAAGACCCCGTCCCTTTCCAGCCCCCTCGAAAGGATAGGGTTGAGTAAAGGAGAAAGAAACCTGCGGTGGAAATGCGTCCTGACCCTCACAAGGTTAGACTGAAGGCAGGGACAGGGGCTGTGCAAATAGGTGGCCAGAGGTGGGGGGAGGGGGTATCAGACCAGGATGGCCGCAGAAGAGGGCGAGGAGGATGGGGAGGGCAATGGATCTGTTGAAGACCCAAGAAAAACAAAGGGGGCTGGGGCTAAGGAGCCAAAGGATGTGGGAAGCGTGAGGCTGGAGCCCAAAAGCGGGGTCCGTTCTGTGGCGGGCTGGTCCCTTGGCTCCCCTTCCTCATCACCTTCTTGCCCCGGAGTTTCTCCCTCCTGTTCCCCGTCTCCAGGGCCGCTGTGAACAGGCTGCTTGCAGACGGGGCAGGTCTTCCGGGTCTGGGTGAGCCAGGGGTCCACACAGCGGCTGTGATAAGCGTGGGCACAGGGAAGGACCCTCAGCTTGTCTCCGTCCTCATACTCGTCCAGGCAGATGGCACAGACCTCATACCGGTCTCCCCTCTGATAGTCGTGTGTAGGAATCCGCTTCAGTTGCTCTTTGGTCAGTCGATTCTGCTGGAGATGTTTCCGGTGCTGGATGAAACGAACTATCAGCCCTGCTGCCACGGCCAAAATCAGCAGTCCCACCACCCCTGTGAAAGGGATGAGGCAATAGCCCAGGAGGAAGTTATTGTCCGGGACCAGGAGCACTTGCGCTCCCTTCTCATAGACGTACAGAGCACGCAGGTACCTGGAGCTCCTTTCCCCAACAAACACAGACGGGATCCAGATCTGCTGCTGGACCTCCTCGCTGCTCCACACCATAGTCAGAAGTTCATTGGAATTTACATTGTGTACCACAGCGGCCCCATACCCGGCCTTCTGAACGTTCAGGACCTTGAGGTCGAAGTTGCAGTCGTATCTTCGGAGAAGTGCAACGAAGACCGATCCGTTGGCCGCGACCGGGGGGGGCGGGGCAATGGGGCTGCAGGCGTTGGCGGGCTGGGCCTCCACAAGTAACCCGGGAAGTCCCTCGTGGCTCAAGGCAGCCCCAAAGAGAGCTGGCAGGTCTGCAAAGTCCATGCTGTTATTGCGGTCTGAAGTGGCTCGAATGAGCCCCCGGATGGGGGCCGCTCCCCACAGCACGGTGGCTCCAAGCACGGGAAGCAGGAAGGCCGCGGGGTGCATGGCGGCGGGAGGCGAGACTAGAGGAGACCTAGGCTGGTAGCAGGTGCAGAAGAGGGGCTCTGTGTCCTCTCTCTGCCCTTCCTTCAGCGTCCCCGGAGTCCAAACATGCCCGGGTCCCACCTTCCCAGCTACACGGGGGCGTGAGGCAGGAGGAGCGAGATACTCAACCAGTTCGGCGAAACTAGGAGGGAGACACTAAAAGCATTCTTTTCTACTCTAAGGATAAAACAAGGAAAGGGGGCAAAGGCGAGCACAGGCGACAGAAAAACCTCCAGAAGAGGAGGAGCGCTCAAGGAAGTGGAACTTCCAGCCAACTAGGCGTCTTCCTATTTCCGGGAAAATGGTCTCTTTTAAAGAAAAGTCAGGCCCCTTCCCGCGTGGGGGCCGGCTCTCCAGATGAAGGACTTCCGGTGCTCGGCTCCTCCCTCTGGCTGCTGCAGCTGTGGTTACTTCAGGTCTCGCGAGAGTGCTCGCCGCGTTTCCATCCCACCCGCTGAAGGCTCGGTGTGCCTCTCGTGAGACCTTTTAACACTGGCTTGCCTGGCGCCCCCAGTCTCACTTTGAGGCAGGCCAAAGCAAAAAATGCGTAGCCGACTGTTACTTTCAACGTCGATTTTAAGGTCGATGAATCCCATTTGAGAGTGCTCGTCAATATCTAAGAGTGTCAGGTCCTCTGTTGGCCTACGTGGTGAACAGGTGTGTGAAATCTGAGACAATTCACAAATAAATGCCACCGTATGATGAAAATAACCAAGAATCATCTATGTGTAAAAGAATTTAACCGTTTAATAATTTTATCCCAGTAACTCAACACAGTCTTTGATACTGGTAAGTTTCTACTTCCGTTTCGGACACAGTATTGATGTGTCCGTAAAATCTCCATAAAATCTTACTTCTTCTGAGGACCAGTGTAGGCTAGAGGTTAACCTGCTGGGTGTTTGGATGATAAATGTTTCTAAACTGTTATAGAGGCCTGGAGAATATGTTATGGAACTGGATCCCTACAACCAAATAAGTAGATTATAAGATTGTGGGAAACCAAGATAGATTCTTTCTTGTGAGCCCATTTACAAATATCCATTGGTTCTCAGACTTTACATTTCCATACCGCTGCCCTTTCTGTCTTTAAGTGCTATCCCCAGAAGTCAAAACTTAGATTGGAAAAGGAAATTATAGGCCACTTTAAATAAAGATGTGCCTGATTGGCCGAGTCAGAAATGGAAAGGTTTTATTCTGAGTACACTGCCCAAGTCGTCCCTCCAGACTTGGGTGGCCACCTTCTCACAGGACAGGATTGTCCTGCCATATTTGTACATTGGTTCCATTGGCCAAAATCTTCTTTCGGACTTGTTTCATCTTTATTTTCTGTGTCTTCTGTCTTCTGTGTCTTATTTTCCCTGTGTCTTCCAATGTGGGAGTATAATGGGTTATTACAGGCCATTCATCCTGCTTCGACTTAATCTCTCTCGGGTGAAGCGCAAAACAATAAGCTCTAAGTACACCTACATCTGAAGACGGATGCTATACCATTCCTTCAGAATGTTTAAAATGGGGCAGTGAAGAGGACACAGCAGCCCCAAACTGGTCCTATTGGCATTAGCTACTCACTGACCCTAGCCTAAAAAGATGGAAAGTACTGAGAAGTTTTCTCCAGAGTGAGTTAGCAGTGAGCTATGCTGACCCACACACACCCACAGGGAAGCAGACGTGATGTTTCCCCTTAACCTCAAGCCAAAGAAAAGTGACTTGAGAAATTCAAGGCCTAGAGGAAAGGAGAGGGCAGTGCATTGTGTCAAGCTGCGTTTCCACACCCAGAGAAGTTTCTCAAAATCCAAACATGGATCTTGCCATGGGAAACCTTTCAAAAAAAATTGCCTGGAGGGTTCTGTCCAAAAGGGCAGAGGGACAGCACGACAGGATGGACACTAGAAGCAACCTAAAGGCCAGAAGAGGCGTCACAGATGGCCAGCCCAGGAAAGATACCGGCCTCATCAGGTGAGCAGCAGAGAGAAGATTCAGGAGAAAAATATTGCCGAGAAATACACCAAAACACTCACCGGGTAAGAGGAAAGGGGTCAGTTTGGGATAATTTGCCGAGCCATACCAGATTGCTACCACACTGGCCACTTGTGATTACTCCCCCTGAGGCCAATCCTAGGGAGGTCAAGAGCAGAACCTAACTGGAGCAGGAGGGAAGCAAAGACAAGAGAAGCCAGCAGGACCCGCCCCCAAATACCCGGAAATTCAAGTCTGAATTAGAACCGAGCTGGGGGAGGAGAGTCTATGTAATGAGTCTGGGATTTTATACTGCATCAGACTACACTAGAAGGGTGCAACTGTCATTCTGGACTGAATACTTAAAGTGACCCAAGGCCCGGATGCGTTCAGGTTTTTCTAGTTCTGGAGTTTCTCAATTTGGAAACCTTCTCCAATAAAAACAAAACAAAACAAAATTGTGGTTTCAAAATCAGAAACAGAGCCTTAGAGAGGCCTCTGCAAGCAGAGGGCCATGAAACATTCTCCCAGTTCAGGGGAGCAAGAATCATCTCTATTGTCTCTAGTACAAGGATTTTGTCCCAGAAATAAAGTTGCTGTGGAGGAAATCTTTTTACCATAAAATTTGTGTTAGGTATATATTTGATACACACATATATTTTATAGGTAATATACATTATCTCTAGAGATGTACTTAATTATATACACACAAATATGTAATTTGAAAATAACTATCAAGTTAAGTTAAATACAAATTCATTAGCTTAACCCATTAAGATTTCTTCATTTTGTAGTTAGATACTCCAGATAAAATCCTCACTGGCTGTCACAGATGACTGGTAATTATCTCAATCCGGAATGTTTAGTTTGTAATGGCTATCAAAACTATCTGCCTTCGGGGCGCCTGGGTGGCTCAGTCGGTTGAGCGTCCGACTTCAGCTCAGGTCGCGATCTCGTGGTCCGCGAGTTCGAGCCCCGCATCGGGCTCTGGGCTGATGGCTCAGAGCCTGGAGCCTGCTTCCGATTCTGTGTCTCCCTCTCTCTCTGCCCCTCCCCCGTTCATGCTCTGTCTCTCTCTGTCTCAAAAATAAATAAAACGTTAAAAAAAATTAAAAAATAAATTAATTAATTAAAAAAAAAAAAAACCTATCTGCCTTTGATTGCTCACTGTTCTTCCTATGCGTGGACATATTTTTAAGGAACTCTGTACCATCAGCAGCTTCCTAATCTATCTTTAACTTTCCCAAAAGAATCCAAAGCTACCCTCCCCCTCCCTTAGTTAGTAACGGCCTCTGAGAAAACTTAAACAAAAGGAAATGTTTAATGTCGAACAATAAGGTCCCTTGACATGGGATCAGACTATCTGGGGTCCTGTATAAGCCTTCAAATCCATATTGTGTCCTTCCAGTGGGAGAAAACAGTCAGTCAATTCAGCCACAGAAAAAGAGTGAAGTCGTTGATGGGCATTGCATTATCTAAACAATTGGTGATTATATAGGTTTTTCTCGATTTTCAACTCGTTCTCCATACAGCAGATAGACACAAGATTATTTTGCTGAAATAGAATTATTAATCACTCCTGCTTGCAAATATAAATGATATCTAAGAGCTAAAAAAAAAAGATATTAAATGTGAAATATTCCAACATCCCAACTACCCTAGGCTCCTACCACGTCTCTTTGTAGGTTCCCATGGCGTCTTCGCCATCCTTCCTCACTGGGTTCTTTTGGGTAAGATTCTTTATTTTCCAGCTTGTAAGGGATAATTTACATTTAGATTATGGAGCCATCAGAGAGAAGGAGAAAAAGAAAAAGCAGAAGGAGCTGAAGCAGGGTCTAGACTCCTGACCTTGTCATTCTAATGCTCCCAGTCGAGACCTACTCCACACCTGTGTGTTACATCCCCATCCTTTCGTGCCCCCTCAAGGTCATTGCTAGACCTGGCTCTAGCCATTGTCAATCTCTCTAGCCATTCTCCCTCTCTGTTCAGAGTCATCATTTCCCCCTCTTTAATGGATCAGTCTGTTAGCCTATAAACATTTCTCCCAGGATTAAATATGAACAGATGAATAGATAATTGAAGGGAAGATAGATAAAATAAAAGCTCCCTTTTGACCTCGCTCTCCTTCCCAACTGTTGCTCCCCTTTCTCTTTCTTCCCTTTTAGCAAAACTCCTTGAAAAGGGCCTTCTATAACTCGCTTTCTCCAAGTTTTCCCTTTCTGTTGAACATTCTTTTTTTTTTTTTTAATTTTTTTTCAATGTTTTTTATTTATTTTTGGGACAGAGAGAGACAGAGCATGAGCAGGGGAGGGGCAGAGAGAGAGGGAGACACAGAATCAGAAACAGGCTCCAAGCTCTGAGCCATCAGCCCAGAGCCCGACGCGGGGCTCGAACCCACGGACCGCGAGATCGTGACCCGGCTGAAGTCGGACGCCTAACCGACTGCGCCACCCAGGCGCCCCTCTGTTGAACATTCTTAAGTCATGATCTGTCTCCTTCATTCCACTGAAACTGCTCTTCTCTAGCTCACTAATGATCGCCAGATCACTGAACCCAGTGATCATCTTTCAGTTTTCATCAGATTTGACCTATCAGAAGCATTAACCCATCTGATTATAGAAAATGCTGGTTTAAGAAAATGCTTTCTTCCCTGGGGCTCCAAACCGGTACTTTCACCTGCTTTCTCCCTATCTCTCTGGCTCGTCTTTCTTTTCTCTTTTATATTCCCTTTTTCACTCCGTGTCTAAACGTTGCAATGCCCCAAGCTCAGTCTTGGTACTTCTTCCCTATGCTATCTGTATTCACTCCCTTAGGGATTTCGCACAGTTCCATGGCATGAAATACCACCTCTGTTCTCCCAACTGCTATCTCCTGCTCCGACGCCTTTTGAAAATCCAGACCCAAACCCATGCTGCCTACCTGACCTGTCCATCTGAGTATATAATCAGAATCTCAGACTGAATATATCTCAGGCTGAATTCTTGGTATTTGTCCCTAAACCAACTCATCCTTAATCTGTGCTATCATAAATAATAATGACTCCATTCTCTCTCTCTCTCTCTCTCTCTCTCTCTCTCTCTCTCTCCTCTCTCAACTCCCAAACTGTCTACCAAAATAATCCCATTGGTGCTACCTTCCAAATTTTTCTTGCTATTTCATATTACCCCCTTATCATCACCCCGGTCCAAAACACCATTGTTTCCTAAACTACTGTAAAAGTCTCTAGTGTTTCCTTTCTCAATTCAGAGTCTGTTAAAACATAATAACATAGTGTCACCCCTTTACTCAGAAATGGCTTCCATTTCAAGCAGGAAAAAAAAACAGAAAATCTGTCTATTACATGTAAAGTCACGCGCATTCTCTGATCCATTTTCTTACTAACTTTCCCTTCTACTCTCTCCGTCAGTCACAAAGCCCTCCTTCCCCATCCTTGGACGTGCCAGAATTACTCTGCACACAGATTTTTTTTGTACTTGATCTTTCCTCAAACTGGAATGCCTTCTTCTCATATATTTTCATGGCTTGATTTTTTTTTTCTCTACAGTTTCTATTCAAAATCCGCTTCTCAGCAAGAACTCCACTGGCCACCACTCCCTCCAACAGACATTGTAGACTCACTGACCCTGTTGCTGGTTCTTATTATTTATCCCTCTCTATCACGTATAACTATATAACTGTATTATATACTTTACTTTCATGTCTTTGTTATTGCCTCATTTCCCCATTAGAACGAATAGTGCAGGATCATGAGAACAGGACTGCTTTTCTGTTTTATCCACCAATATAGCCTTATCGTTCATCAAGTTGCTTAAAAAGTTGTGTACGCTCAACAAATATCTTCTGTGGGGCGCCTGGGTGGCTCAGTCGGTTAAGCATCTGACTTCAGCTCAGGTCATGATCTCACGGTTTGTGAGTTTGAGCCCCGCGTCGGGCTCTGTGCTGACAGCTCGGAGCCTGGAGCCTGCTTCGGATTCTGTCTCCCTCTCTCTGCTGCTCCCCGACTTGCTCGCTCACTCTCTCTCCCCTGTCTCTCAAAAAAAGTGAATAAACATTTAAAAAAATTAAAAAAACAAATATCTTTTGTTATTTATTGGGTTGAGAGGAGATTTGAGTGGAGATTGGGATAGAAGTGGAGACTGATTTGGGGTTGGAGGTTGAGGGATACAGAGAAGCTACTGGATATGGGAGATACTGGTAAAGAAAAGAGTGAAGGAGATGATTTTAAGATGTGCTACTGCAATTTACAAATTAGTTCCCTCTAACATTTTAATATCAACTTGACCTCTTTTAAGTAATTTTTAGGACTGGACTGCATTTCTGTTCATGGGATCTATGCAGATAGCATGCCACTTAAGACCAGGCTTTTTAATGCAATAAAATCGAATTGCAAACGTTTACTTCTGTGTATATCATCAAAAGAAATATAAGTTTCCCCTTGTTGCAAAGCTCAATTCTTTTTGACCTCTGTGCAACCTTAACGAGGATTTCAGCTCCTTCACCAGTTTCTGGAAGAAATCCAACTGCACCCAGAATATGGTAAAATTGGGGTAGAATTGTTGAAGGTTTGTTTCAGCAGGATCCCTAGGATTCCACTAAAAAGAAATCTTCCTTGAACTGCCTCTTGTCTTCAGTGCTTGCTTGTGGCCGTTCTGTCGTGGCCCCTGCACCACGGCATCCCCTCTGGCTTTCCCCCTCTTTTATTAGGGCAAGGAGCCCTCTTCGTCCCCCCAGACTTGGACTTGGATAGTGTCTGTGCAGCAAACTTGATCTTCCCCTGCAATGAATATCTTTAAGAGCTGCTAAAAATATTTTTTCTCCATATTTGTACACTAAGAATGGAACAAGAAAGTCAGAAAAATTATTCACTGAAAAAAAACCCCCAAAAACCAGGGGTGTCTGGGTCGCTCAGTGAATCCAGAGTCCGACTCAGTTTTGGTTCACATCATGATTGATCCCAGGGTCGTGGGATCAAGTCCTGTGTTAGGGTTCTCTCTATCTCTCTCTCTCTCTCCCTCTGCCCTTCTCCCAGCTCTCAGTCTCTCTCTCTCTCTCTCTCTCTCTCTCTCTCTCTCTCTCTCTCTTTCTAAAAATAATAATAGTAATATGTTTTTAAAGAGAGAGACAGAGATATCAACTTCTTCTAAAGTCAACAGTGACTTTAACTGTTTGTGAGCTATATTGGCAAAGTATATAAATTTCAGAAGCCATCACAAAAACACTTTAACATTTTTTTTTTACTCTGATTAAATTGGATTTAGAAGCTTGGCACTGAAACCCCCAAAGTTTGGAACTTATAGGAATGTATTAGGTTGCTCGGGATTTTTGTAACTAATGTAAAATTCATTAAAATGGCATTATTCACAGGATGAGAATGCACTGAAGGATTAAATTAAAACATAGATTTATTTTTAGGAACAGCCCATCATAGGAAAAAACACATGTTGTTCCTCAGCCTAAAACTTAATTTAATGTGCAAAAACTAAGTCAATGTCATTTAGTGTTATGAGGAACCACCCCTGGGAATATGCAATGTTTATTTACTTAAAAATTTATTTTCCTTAAATTCATGAAAGCTACAAACCTGAAATTGTAGTATTGAGGTAGAAACAAAATTAGCTAATGTTTTCTAATAATAACCAAACTAACAGGTTGCAGCTCACAGTAATTGTTTTTCAGCAAAGAAAGAAATGGAAATATAGAACATTACAGATGATTTCTTAATTAAATGGTATGATATTATTTGCTCTATATTAATTGTATTCCCAACTCAGTCACCCCACTTTAAAACTACAAACAAATCCTTCTAATTCTTTCTTTGACTCAGGAGTTGTCAGTCTGGAACTTCAGAATCATTTGGTCTGCTCTGTGGTCTTGTATGGTATATTTCATGTATGGTTTCTAAAATAGTAATTTAGGGCGCCTGGGTGGCTCAGTCAGTTAAGCGTCCGACTTCAGCTCAGGTCATGATCTCACAGTCCGTGAGTTCGAGCCCCACGTCAGGCTCTGTGCTGACAGCTCAGAGCCTGGAGCCTGCTTCGGATTCTGTGACTCCCTCTCTCTCTGACCCTCCCCTGCTCATGCTCTGCCTCTCTCTGTCTCAAAAATAAATTAAAAAAAAAACAACAACAACATTAAAATAATAGTAGTTTATTGTCTATAATTTAGAGACAGTATAGTTTATACCCTTAAGGTTCTTAAATCTTAAAGTAACTTAGAAAAAAAAAATGAAGACACGTTTGGCAAAATTCACGTATTCGGGCCGTATGTCAAAAACTTCCATGAAGGAACCATACAGGATTCAAAGCCCATAAGCTAAAATGCGTCCCCTGCCCTCCCTTTGCCAAATCTCAGCCTAGAACAAGAACACTTATGTCACGAGTATGACTTTTAATTTGAATTTAAGAGCCCCCAATTCGATAAAATGGATAACAAATATGAGCAGAAATGGTTTATCAGGAAGTAACAAGGTTGATCCCCAAATGAGTGATGGTCTGCAAAGCGGAGCCTCCACGTCCATGAAAGCCCTGAGCCAAAATGAACCCGGTTGACCCCAAAAAAAAAGCTTAACTCATGAATATAACGTAAGTATCGAAACTAGTACAAGGAAGTCTCACCTGGCAACCCTGAACGAGACAGAAAATTTGTTAACCACAAATTTGTCACTGAGAAACCCAGATGTCCGTTGGTGGTAATAAGGTGGTTGTGTCTGTACATTTGCACCTTCACATAGCTAGTGGCTGGGTGACAGACAGACGTGCTATTGAACCATGTGGACTTCCTCCGACTTTTGCCCATTTTAATACTTCCTTCAACTCTCCCAGCAGTGCGATGTCACTGCCCTTCCTCAACCTTGCCTAAGTAGACCGACCGGGGTGTCTCCTCCACTTTATATGGAGATCTGACCAGTAGAAGCATCAGATAAATCACTCACAGGTGTGCTAAGAGAACATTTTAGAGTTTGGGGAGGAACAGCGGAACTACGGGCACACAGAAAGCCCTAAGTGTGCGGTAAACGGGTACTTACCGTCGTGACACTGGCAGGAACCTAAACAGCGTAAGCAAAAAACCAGAAATCTATCGGTTCGTGGAATTGAATGAAACACCAGACGAACAGATCAACAACAAATACGTGAAATAAGAACATGGGAGTGCGGGTGGTAATTCCACAGGCTTCTTCAGCGCCGGGTGATCCCTGCTCCTGATTTCTGCCTCTCCGTGTTCGTGAGCTTTGTCCTTCCCTGCAGGCTGACTGCCTTCACACCGCACGAGACACGGCCCTCCACAGCTCCTGAGTTCGGCTTCTTTCTGCTCAGTCCCCCAGTACAGGTTTAAGGCACAGACCTCCAATGCCAACTCTGAATAATAGCGATTGCTATACCAACTTTGGCTGGGATGATCCCAAGATTTTCCTGCCATCTCATTAAAGACTTCTGGGGCACGTGTGCAATATATTTTACATCATTACCCTTATTTGATTCTTGTGCTAGTTAATATAAAGACAAGATCTATTCTTATATATTGGATTTTATTCATGTTTTATGCCCTTTGACATAAATCAAATGGAATCAAATGTTTGATTATAAGTTGAATGTTTCAAATCTTGGTAACTTCACATAGAGATAAATAACATCATATTATTTGTTTTTCTATAATATTGTATTTTCTATTTTTATGTAATATAATACGGATTTACTTTTTTTTTAGTGTTTATTATTGAAAGAGAGAGAGCAGGGGAGGGACAGAGATTTGAAGCAGGCTCTGTTCTGGCCGCAGAGAGCCTGATGTGGGGCTCCAACTCACTAACCATGAGATCATGACCTGGACCAAAGTCAGAGGCTTAACCAACCAAGCCACCCAGGGGCCTAATATGGATTTACTTTTTAACTGAAAAGCTTATTTAGAGAATGTGAGATTTCAGCATCCCTTAATGTTTCTTTTTTCTCTCATTGCCAATAAAGAAGCCATTAAAAGTAAAGAGAAGATCATTTTTTTCAGTTTATATTTTCAATAGTAAAATAGACTTTGTACTGTACCCAAGATCTGGTTTCCTTTTTTTTGTTGATGAGTCTCAAGTCAAATTTAAGTCAATGGGACCTTTGGAGATTGGGGTTGAAGTTTATGTTGACTTGATGTTGGTGTTGACTTGGTTGTATTCTGGAACTTCTATATTCTAACGAAGCTATACTGGTAATCATAATCACGAGAAGAATTATATTCATGTGATTTAAGTCAACAAATACACTCTTCAAGCTTACTCTTCCAGGCCTCCTCACCTCGAATTTCCTACTCACTTCTTGGTGATCTAACTTTGCAGAAAACCATCAAGGAACCTATCAATCATTACATGTCCACATCTAGAATTTTCATTTCTACGGAAAAATAATGCAGATTTCTGACTACTCTTAAGGGAATCACTTTATTAGTTTCTCTACTAATTTTTCTTAAATAAAAAAATTACAAGAGAGAGGAAACAATGGACTAAAATATCCAAGCTTTGTTTGGTATTAAGCTTCTAAAAGATTCATTCATGTTGCACATGTTTATAGGAGGATAATTCAATCAGGGTCATAGATATCTCAATAAATTGTGCTTTGAGAGTTGAATAGTCTCAAGTCATATGAGAAACTGATTATCTACCAGACTCCCAAAAGGTCAAAGAGCACACGTGGAGACCACAAACGGAGCGGGCATCTTCTCATTGCTTCTCACCTCAGACAGGAGGATGGCTTTACTGCTACAGAAAAAAGAAACCTACTGGCCAAACACAGATAGATTCAAGAACATGCATCTTTTTATAATGCACACATGTGTTTTCTTTTCCAGTTCTGTCTCCCTCCCTCCTACCTGAATGCAGCTCCATCATTCTTATGGGAACATAGACACATTTCATGGGAAATGATAGAAGTAAATCAACAATTTTTTTTAAATCAACAATTTTTCAAAGGGCATCAAAAATGGTACCTCTCAGTGGTTTCTTTTGTTTTTGTTTTTCTTGTTTTTACGTTTTAGCTGTACTAAGGTATGACTGACAAAAGTGTAAAATACTTAAAGTATACGTCATGGTGATTCAACATTTATATATACGCCATATATATAATATATAATAATATATTATAATATTATAAGATAATATTATAAAATATATATAGTATATAAAATAATATAATAATATTATAAAATAATATAAAATAATATATTATAATATTATAATATATACAATAATACAATATATAATACAATGCAATACAATAATATAGTACATTACTATATATATTATATACAATATATGATGTATATATAATATATTATGTATATGTATATGTAATGTATGTAATGTGTAATATGTAATGTATAATGTACATACAATATATAATGTACAATGTATATATTATATATAATATATAATATAATACAATACAATACAATTATATATATATATGGTAAAAAGATTCTTCCATCTAGTTAACACATCTGTTACCTCGTGTTCCATTTTTTTTCTGAAAGTACTAATAGTAAGAGCTCTGGCCAATCAACCTTACTTGGCTGGTACTCTCCACTTGCTCTGAGTCAAGTCAAAAGAACGCATGTGTTAGGCATCTTTTGGGTAGAAATAGCAAAGAGATCCCCACTTTTAGGAGAATCTGCCAGCTGAAAACAAAACCTTTATAGGTACCCAAAGATCATTGTATGGATTTTCTCTCTAGTGGAATACATTTCAACATTCTTCTGAAAGACAAAAAGGATTTTCCAGATTTGTTATTAAATAGTTTTTATAATTTTATTTTTTTAGTGTTTATTTAGTTTGAGAGAGAGAAAGCAAGCAGGGGAGGGGCAGAGAGAGAGGGAGAGAATCCCAAGCAGGCTTCTCGATGTCAGCCCAGAGCCCTTGTGGGGCTCGATCTCATGAACTGTGAGATCATGACCTGAGCCAAAATCAAGTGTCCGATCCTTAACCGACTGAGCCACCCAGGCGCCCTGTCATAAAATTCTGTTTTAATGAAACATTATTCTGAAAGATAAAAGTTTTGCCCAAGACGTTATTACAAAATCAACTCGTGAAAATGTTATGGCAACAGCAATGCCAATGAATGTACCACGATGACTCGGGAAAAGATACAATCAATTCCTATTTTGAATGCCTGTTTTGAAATGCAAATTTTGTTCCGCCACAATTAATGTGTTGGGGTAAAATTTGAGCACAGCAAGAATCTTGAATTTCATCTTGTGGTTTGCTTGTGGTTTCATCTGCAAGAAGCCCTAGGTGAACATGGAAAATACAACTAAGCTAAACTGAGCTGAGTAGAAATACAGCAGACTCGTCAACAAGAGCATTTATCAGCTACCTCAGTCCACTCACACGTTAGGAGTCACGCCCGTCCACATGGGATGTCAACCTTCCCGTGACTCCAGAGTCACTGCTCTCCCACCACGTCATGACACGCAAGCTGTAGCAAGCCCACAAGCAAACTTCAGATTAAAGAGCCATATTTATTGTCTTTATGTATTGTATATGCATTTCTGTATTTCTTAATCCTTTAGGATATACAAGAGTATGCTACCTGCTTTATTCGGTTGCCATCCTTTTATGTGTCAATGACAAAGGTTTTGAGTGTTAAACACCTAAGCCTTCTTTTGCCCACACTCTCTTTTAGTTTACGTGATTCTGCATACCAGGGTGACCTTTAAGAAAATGAATGCCATGTTACAGCAGAACTGACTGTACTTGGGGGCACCTGGGTGGCTCGGTCGGTTAAGCATCTGACTCTTGGTTTTGGCTCAGGTCACGATCTTGTGATTTCTCGGGTTCCAGCCCCATGTTGGGCTCTGTGCTGACAGTGCACAGCCTGCTTGGGATTCTTTCTCCCTCTCTCTGCCCCTCTTCCACTCATACTGTCTCTGTCTCTCAAAATAAATTAACTTAAAAAAAAAAAAAGAACTGCTTGTACCTGTACTTTTCATAAGGAAGGAAAGTTTAACAAGATAAAAAAAATCGAACGACCCAACAACATGCTATAGACCACTCACTTATCTGACTAAGAGATCTTGTTCTATGATGATCATATGAAAATTAGATCCATAGCTTGAGCCCAGACACATGTTACAACAAGACTCAAATGTAGCCCTAAATGTCATTGTGTTTTTCATGATTGAGGTAAGTCTTGTGCTTTCCTGAAGAACCTCCTTGAGAAAGAATTTGTACTATAAACATCAGGATAGGAGCAGAAGGGTGGATTGGTGAAAACAAAGGCTTAAAATCAATTTAAGTCCACGAAAATGAAATGAAATGGCTTGATTTACATTTGATCACTGACCAAAACAGAGCCATTTGCAAATAGCCCATTCTCATATATTTGCAGAATTCAGTGCCCAAAATCATATTGTATGCAACACAGCACTGTTAAAGGACTTAGGCATTGGAACTGCTTCTATCACTGTAATGTTTTGGGAAGTGGGGGCAGTTTGTTTTTGTTTTGTATTTTTTGCTTCTTTATCTTGGGTACAAGAGAAAAAAAAAACCTGGCAAACTAAACAACTAGTCTATTTCTTGTCTTGCTGAGAACTTAATGTCGCGGTTTGAATTTACAAGGCAATGGTTTACTATTACGGTAGGACAAAATTTGGATTTGTGAACAAAATCTATCTGAAGCCAGTGATACAGCCACTCTAAAAGCTAATTATGTTTTTATCTTTGTTTGAGTGGGGCGGTGTAGTGCTTTTCAAAATACATTAAATTTTGTTCTAGCTGTCAGAATATGGCAGAAAAAAAAGAAAAATGCCAACATGCCTATCAGTTGAGATTGTCGTTAAACCTTTAGAAGAAAAATGTTTCCATCTTCCAATTTGTTCCCTTCCTATTAGAAAGAAGGGTGGACTAGACAACGAGAAGCAAAGGGAAAGTTTCATCTTCTCTGCCGGTTCCATCGACTAGGATAAGACTGGGTTTTCCAGAAAGAATTATCAGAATCCATTATATGTGTCTGCTCTTTTCTCCAAACCTTAGGCATCCAGGTCTTTAGTTTGTATTAGGTCTCACTCACACT
The DNA here is from genome assembly GCF_016509475.1 of Prionailurus bengalensis. Lineage (NCBI taxonomy): Eukaryota > Metazoa > Chordata > Mammalia > Carnivora > Felidae > Prionailurus > Prionailurus bengalensis. Next base: position 226,500,279 of record NC_057343.1, read on the forward strand.
GTTTTGTTCTGAGCAGAGCAGACCTATCACCCATTTACATTTGCATTTGCCCCGGACTGTGGATTGAGTTACAATATGTATTGAAGCAAACTCCTCGTCCCAATAGGCCACCAGTATACTACTACACCCATCCCAGTTGGATCAACACCAGTGATCTCCTCCCTAAGTCCTCCCCCTCCAGACTCAGTCTGGGTTTTCCTGTGACTAGAAACCTCTCTTGATTTCCAACGTCTTTCTTGAAGACCTTGTCATTCAATAGACCAAAGTACCCGGTCATGCCACCACAGCCCCCACCACCACCAATGACTAGGATCTGTCTCCTTGTTTTCCACAAGCAAAAATTAAGTAATCGTGAATGAAGCAGGAAAAGAAGAAAATACGACTATTTCCAAGAAGTCATCACATTTTGCAGGATCACATTAAAGGCCTAAACCTTGGAGATCTGACAGAGTTCATTCAGAAATCCAAAACAATATGATCCTCCAAAGTGGGCTTGGTAAGTTATAGAAGCTGTAAAGAAGAGATCAAAAGGTGTACATAAGCTACGCATCAAAGCATTTTAAACAGGCAACAAGCCTAGCCAGCAGACCCAGAATAATATAGTCCATTGTCAGGATCTTTCTTGTGTTGGTGAAAAACAACAGACTAATTTAGCCTCTCACCAGGAAACACTGCAATACATCAAACTAAACCCCTGTGTTCTGATGCGAGTTTCCTGATCAGATTTTGACTTCCCTTATGGGCTGACCCATAGGGAGAGAAGGTACTGGTGCTGAGGTTTTGAGTACTCTGGTTCCTATGACAGTTACAGCCTCCTTGGAAAATGTATAAATTTGCATTCTATATTCATACGTCAGCCTCAGGGTCAATTAATATGAGCCTGACCTTAGAGATAGATGATTGTCAACTGCCTGACAAAACCAAGCTTCCAAGTCTGTAGGCCTAGGCACCTTAATGACTCTCCAGGGTAATGCCTCCCTGGCAGGTATTAGCAAAAAAGAGTGCAGACATAAAGTTGTTTGAATGAGTGAGTTGTTTCTTATTGAGATTTCTAAATTCCAACCAGCTCATTCATAGGATCCATATTGCCCATGACTCACCTGACTTTGTACAGGAAGGACCATTTGAATTTTCTGCTGTACAGACATCTAGTTATTACCACTACCACCATCACCATGTTTGACTTCTCAGTCACCCGTATCTTCTGAAATCAAATATAAATATATTTGTTGATATAACAGAAATGTATTCCTACTTGAGAATGTCCCCTGCAACAGGGTTGGTTCTTGCTTCTTCACCTGATCCCAACCCTCCTTTTTTGGTAAAATTCTACAAAGGATGCCCATACAGGAATAAATGGCATTTGTCTTCTTTTTTTTTTGGGGGGGGGTGAGGTGGGGAGGGTGACATCAGCAGAAGAGGGGCAGAGGGAGAGAAAAATAAAATCTTGAGCAGGATCCATGCCCAGCACAGAGCCCTGTGCAAGGCTCAATCCCACGACACTGAGATCATGACCTGAGCCAAAATCAAGTGTTCGATGGGAAACCAACTGAGCCATCCAGGTGTCCCTAAATAGCTTTAAGAAAAAATTCTCAAAGATGTGTTGCCCACTTGCCTGTAGCCCTTTCTAGGTGGAAAAATATTGACTCCTCTAATCATAATGTGTACCCCATTAGTGTCTGTAGAATAGTACCTATAGAACATTATAAATATGACAAATAACTTAAATGGGAAGGTCAAGTTCATTAAGCATGATAACTGTGGCAATGGAATACACTTGAAGTATATCAGACTCAAGTTCCTCCCAAGGGGCTGGTGATTATTCTCAGCCTGCTAGAGATAACAAAAATGTTCTGGAACAGCCTGGAAGTTTTCAGTGTATCCCTTATTACACTAGTCCTGTGACTATCTACCACTTGCTTCAGGAAGTTTATTAAAAAGTCTTAGACATACGAATATACCTGATTAAAAATTACTTTTTAGAAGGGAATATTTACCCACAAACTTTAATGGAAGGCTTTGCTTCTCTCTAACATGATCACTCAATGTTAGCTTTGGCTTTACCAACCTGTTTCTAAAACCCAAATAATTCCTGTTCCTTTATTTCATTCTCTTTCCTATTAAGGTTTTCTCACACCCAATCAAGTTTCCCCTTTGGGATTAGCATCCCTTTTACGGAACAGACACAGTACTGGGCTCTCTATAATGGGAAAAAGAAGTAAAAAGTGAAACCATGCCTTCAGTGACCTTCCAGTACACAGGGATATCAGGCAGAGTCATATAAAACAATTCTATCTCGAAAGAGGAAATAAGTCAGTGCCAGGAGATTAGTAATACATAAAATGTATCTGTAGTAGAAGAGATACATTATTTTCAAGTAGAAAGGCACTTAAATTTTCTTGGAAAAGAAAAGTTTGATTTGCAACTCAAAGGATGTGTAGGTTTTAGATGAACAAAGATAAAGGCGAAGGAATAGTGGGGGCAAAGGGGAGGTTGAGTGGAGTAGCAGGGAAATGGGATATGTCAGACATGTACGAGATGTGGCAAAAATGACTGCCAGAATCCATTTGTTGGTAGCCCCCTCGTGAATTCTCTGATTTTGGCAACATACCAACTCTGACACAGACACAGATTCATGCATTGCCAAAAAAGACTCCATTCTTCCCAAATGCATTGCTGAGCAAGGTAAAGTTAGCAGAAGATTTTGTAGGGAAGATAGGGAGTGAGGAATAGTGGTTTCCATGATATAATCATGACTAGACCTCTATCCAAATGGTTTCTTCTCTGGGAAATTTTACTGCCAGAGAAGCCAAGATTCTTTCTTCCTCAGACTGTACCCCTGGGGCTCTGCCTTATGGCACCTTTTTCTCTGTCTTTTCTTTGTTATGTAGAGGAACTTCCCTCTTTCTCTTGCTATCTGAGTGTCTTCCTAAGGATCACTTCTCCCTTTGGGGAGGACTCACCAAGACCTCATCTTCAAACACTGTGCCATTCTGCTTTCAGATACTAAAAAAATGGATTTCCCCTGTGTATCCCCATTAAGTAGGAAGGGAAAGCATTTACTTAGTGGAAGCATGAAAAGGAAGAATGGAAAGTCAGATTTTGGCCAAAAGGTAGAGTGTTCTTGGAATTCAAACACTACTCGGGACCCTTCTGAAATGGATAAGCAGGGTCACGTGACGAAAAGAGTGTTTTGTGGAAATTAATTCATGGGCTGGGGCCAGCTTCATGGGTATGCTGCCTGTGCTATCAGCCTCACAGGTCCTGGGACCAGAGAGCCCCACACATGCTCTAATGCCCTGTTCTTGCCAGGTTAAAATTCTTTATTATTTCTGAACTGGGGGCGCGGTGCCTTTTCATTTCACACTGGGTCCCTCAAATATGTAGCTCTTTCTGCCAGAGATAGGCTGATAGCCAGCCTCTAGCAAAACACCTGGTGCCTATAGTTCCATATTCGCTAAATGAAAGAACTATATTTTTTCAATACATTGTGCGCAGGAAATTGAAAAAGGAACAGAATGCAGAGGTGTTTTGCAGATGTCCCAGTAGAAGGTAATGTGTGCTGAGAGGAGGCCATATAGAACACAGGTCCAGGTAGAGACCTGAGTATCAGACCCAGGCTCAAAGGTAAATGTCTCACTACAATCCAGGTCGGCTTTCTGAGCTTTGATTTCTCACAGGTAGCTAGGATGACCTCCAGCCTCACTGGAGACAGAGAGACAGAGAGACAGAGAGAGAGAGAGAGAGGGAGAGAGAGAGAGCAAGTGGGGAGGGGCAGAGAGAGAGGGATACCGAGAGAATCCCAAGCAGGCTCCATGCTGTCAGCGCAGAGCCTGACGTGGGACTCGATCCCACGAACCCATGAGATTATGACCTGAGCCAAAAACCAAGTCAGACGCATAACCAACGGAGCCACCCAGGTGCTCCTAGGAACTATTCTAATGAGTATACTTGATGGAAAGGATGACTGTGGAAGATATTGTAAAAAAAATAAATAAATTATATATATATAAATTATATATATACAATATATATAATTATATATATAATATATAAAAATAAATAAATTATATATATATATAATATGTATGTGTGTGCGTGTGTATAGTCACTTAAAAATATACAGAATTGGAGAAATAAAGAGGTGAGGCTCACAGAAAGAAGAAAGGAGCCGAATTTGCCATGAGAAAATAAATCAAGTTTGGCGATCGGGTCAAGTCCTACCTAATGAGCAGCTGACCCAATCCAAGAAGTGTCCAGGAGAAAAAAGGTACTCAATGAACTGTTTCTGGAACCAAACGTTCTTTTCTTCAAACGTTTAAACAAAAGCTGCAGTTACAGCTTCTGGTCACAGTTAACCACATGCTTTCTTTCTCCATTTATAAACCCCCCAGCAATCTATTATTTATGGTTTTGGCTTATTTAGAACCAGCTCACTAAAATGTCATTTGTGAAGAGATATTCGATGCTCAAGAGGATTTGCGAGCCTTTTTAAAGGATATTTATTGTTAGAATTCATGGGGGCGCCTGGGTGGCGCAGTCGGTTAAGCGTCCGACTTCAGCCAGGTCACGATCTCGTGGTCCGCGAGTTCGAGCCCCGCGTCGGGCTCTGGGCTGATGGCTCAGAGCCTGGAGCCTGTTTCCGATTCTGTGTCTCCCTCTCTCTCTGCCCCTCCCCAGTTCATGCTCTGTCTCTCTCTGTCCCAAAAATAAATAAACGTTGAAGAATTCATGGGGCAATGGGGGTGCCAAACCTACAAACACCCCAGACCTCCAGTCTAAACTTAGCGTCAGGTCTTTCCATCTCAAAGCGGCCTTGAAGTTGGCCAAGTGTCCGCCTCTGCCTTGAGTCTTGGTTCACGTCCAAAATAATAAATATTAATATATATTCAGCAAAATTTTACCGTAGAGGAGATATTGAATTCGGTCTGTGGTGTTGGAGCCATACGCCTTATTGAAGCAACCGAAATACCAACATTGGTACCTACTCCAGGTGAAGTTCTCTGCCCCTGTTGAATGCACGGTTGACAGCAGAAATCCAAATGCAAACATACGGTTCCTAGCCTGGCTATTGAATCAAATCCTGACAACCCCATGTTTCATTCATCTCAAAATACACATTCACAACTACTAATATATTGTCGATATCACCAGTCTACCGACTGTGCTCCATAACTGGTTTGGAAACCGGCAGTAAGTTTTACTACAAACATTTTAATCTGTCGCTATCATTATTTATTACAGTGAAAGGTATTAGCTTCATACAATCAGATCAAACCTCAAAAGTACAAGAACATCCAGAGTCTCTTAAGCCCCCAAATAGGAAGTGTCCCAAGTAGCCAATTATCATGTTTTCTGCGTGCCAGTGAAATGCCATTTCCAATTAAAAAAAAAAAAATACCCAAACTCTGTTTATTCCAGATCACGAATCCAGTATTAAATATCAGCCCATCTGTGTACTATGTTATTGTTTGTATATTTCTAATGAGCGTCACTGCTTTACTCACCTATTTATGCCCGTGTCTGGTCATTCCGTTATTAACTCCATTTCCAAAATATTCTCTGTGTTGGTACCATTTCAAAATGTCCTAATTAATGCTATTTGCTTCTGCATCTTCCTCATTAAAATGAATAGAGACGTGAGGTTCAAGATCAGGACTAGAGAAGGCAATTTGGCAGATAATTTTCCCCAAATGGCAATTTCTTTTGCCTGTCAATGTAAAAGAGACCTTGCTCTTCCTCCCACATTATCCTTCCCCTTTTGCAGGACACAGCGTCCTGTGCACTTATAAACAGAAGTCATACATAACTTTGGTTTTCTTGACAACATTACCTTCTGTGACCATTCCATTCTCAGGAATGAAACCTGCTTTGGTAGATCTCTCTCTCCTTTCAAGTAACTGGGAAAATATTTAGAAGCCAAGAATCGGTGAGTATGGCCACAAACAAGATGAGTTTAGAAGGGCCAGGGGGCTTTCTAACCTCTGCTTCTGTCACTTTCCAGTCACTAATGATTGCAATCACTTTAAGAAAGGAACACGCTTGTATTCAACAGGTAGGTGAAAGCTTACATTTTACTGCGTTGGAAAGGAATAGCGCCAGTGCCTTAACTCGCAGGAGAGAGATTATTACGCACGTCCATATATGTATGGTGCCAGGTTCCATCACTCTAGCGTAAAACGAAACGCACCCATCACAAAGGAGCCAATTTAGAAAATTATGAAGCCCCCCAAACCTGGATGGTTTTGGCAAAAGCCAGCCCTCAGAACGAATACACCGTTCGATCGGAACCCAGATAAATGGACCTGGTCTTATGGCATTTGCTACTGTGATACCCGTCCCTGAGGCCCCCTGGTCACCACAAGCTGCATCAGCGTCACTGTGCTCAGAACAACCTGCTTCATCATGGGAATCGCCAGACTCGTCAAGCTCTCCATAGGCCGCAACTGAAAAGAATATTCTATATGCTCCATTCTGTATTCACATGCCCCAATGGACAACAATATGATTCAGTGTTCCATGCACCACTGCAAGTGTGAGGCCATTAAACAACAAAACCTTAGTGAAGCAGAAAACAGATGGCCTTTAATCTCAGCTCCCGGGGCCAATAGGATGTTTGATCTCCAGAGTGGGGGAGGCACCCCAGAGGACACAAAGCAATTTATGGGACTGGAAGAGAAGAGCACGAGAACATCTAGTTTTAGTTATCTCGACCCTTTAAAATTCTGTTACCTTTAAAAATTCTTTTCGTGGGGCGCCTGGGTGGCGCAGTCGGTTAAGCGTCCGACTTCAGCCAGGTCACGATCTCGCGGTCCGCGAGTTCGAGCCCCGCGTCGGGCTCTGGGCTGATGGCTCGGAGCCTGGAGCCTGTTTCCGATTCTGTGTCTCCCTCTCTCTCTGCCCCTCCCCCGTTCATGCTCTGTCTCTCTCTGTCCCAAAAATAAATAAAAACGTTGAAAAAAAATTCTTTTTGTAATGTAATCAGTAATACACGCATTATATATACATATATATGTATATAATAACTATATATGTATATGTACATACATGTATATAATATACATGTATATAATAACTATATATGTATGTGTACATACATGTATGTGCAGGCTATAGATGTGTATGACGATTAGGTTTGGGGCCCATGCCCACGGCATAAGAGTCCGAGGGCAAACGTCAACCCAAACCTCTTTTCCCGTCAAAATTCAAGACGTTTGCAAACCCGCTCCCACCACAATATTTCAGGGCACTTAGGCACATTTTGGGGGAGGCATTCTGTGCCATTTGGTTTTTTGGTTTTTTTCCAGAGCAGTTCTCAGGGTGACTATGTCAGGTTAGAAAAGAACGACACTCCCAGCTTTGCACAGGATTTTGAACTGGCAAATAAGAACAAAAATGGAGACGTGTGAAAGCAGTTAGTGGACGACTGTATCAAGAGGAAGGTACGACGGAAGAGGGAGGGAGAGAAAATTCAACCTCTGGGTCATTGTAACCAGAGAAAAAATATGTTGCTATCAAGCTAATATCAATAGTACCAGGAATCTACCAGATTAATGTGGGACACAGACACAGCCAAGGTGTATCAGCGGATGATTCAAACAAGCAAAACAAGCCCACACGCACACACACACACACACACACACACACACACAGAGACTAGGTCAAAATCAGCACAAATATCCTATCCTAGACATCCTTTTCAGGGGTGCTCAACACTAACCTACGTACAGTGCTATCAGAATATCACGCCCTTGTTCCCCGCAGCACTCGTAGGGGGTCGATGTTGACGTTATTAGGTCCATCGCCTGTGACTCATTTTCCAGTAATATCAGTTCTGATTAAAAAAAAAAATGTGGTCAGATTCAGAAGAAATTTCAAGTGCAATTGAAAGATATTTGAGCCTGTTGGCCCCCAGTCACATTCTTAGACACGGGGCATTTCTTGGTGAATACTTTCTGACGGAGGTTCATCAACATGTGACGGAGTCACATCTTAGAGAGCAGCCATGAAGCTTGATGAAATGTCATTTTAAAAATGTGTTTTGCCCTACTGTGTCATTCTATACTCTGTGATGCTAGGCTGGTGTATATATTATTGATTTTTGTCATAATTAGGCCACATGCAACCCTAGAGTTTTGTCATCTCACGTCATCATTGTTTTTTAGTTCAAATTCAAGTCCGTTAACATACAGTGTATTCTTGCTTTCGGGACACTTCAACATTTCTTCATGATTTAAACCAGGGGGTTGACAAACCAACCTGCAAGCCAATGCTGTTCTGCCACCGGTGTTCATATGGCCTGCAAAGGAAGAATGGTTTTTACATTTTTTAAAGTTTATTTATGAATTTTAAGAAAGAGAGAGAGAGCGAGAGAGTTCGTGTGCGAGCAGGGGAGGGGCAGAGAGAGAAGGACATGAGAATCTGAAGCAGGCTCTGCCCGGTCCGCACGGAGCCCAACGCGGGGCTTGATCCCATGAATCGTGAGATCATGACCTGAGTCGAAATCAAGAGTCGGAGGTTTAACCGACTGAGCCACCCAGGTGCCCCAGTTTTCACATGTTTAAATGGTTTGGGGAAGAAAAAGCAAAAGAAAAGTATGTTATGATATGTAAAAACTATATAAAATTAAAATTGGCCAGGGTCCATTAATAAAGTTTTATTCGACACAGTTGTGCCCTGTACTTCGCCCAATATCTATGAATTCTTTCATATTACAACAGCTGAGCTGAATTCCTGTAATACAGACTGATGGCCCCCAATCCTAAAATATTTACTCCTTGGCTTCTTACTGAAAAAGCCTGCTGACCCCCAGACTAAGTGGACTGAAATCTGAGATCACGATTTTTCACCTCTTATTTCAAGTCTGGATGCACCGGCCTTTTTAAAGCCTATTTGAGTCTTTTAATAATTTTTCAAAGGAGATATATTCAGAATGGCTTTCCTGTGATTAGGCAGGAAAAGAAAGGTAGATTTATCTTATATATCTAGATCTATTCTAATTGCCCATGTGGGTCATTTGTTCTAATGCCCGCCTTTACTTTAATTAATCTTAGTGGGTAATTAGAATGCTAATTTATCCCACAATTGTGACCCTGCAGCACTTTATCTAATACATCCACAAATGTGCCTGAGCCAGACCTGCTGATTTAAGTCTTATCCAAATGAGCTTAAGGACATGTTAAAATAGAATTAGATTGGCAGAGGAGATATTTTGTCCCCCTCTGAACACTGGCTCGTCTGTCTCCCTTTTCCAAAATAGTATTCACAGGGGCACCTGGGTGGTTCAGTCAGTTAAGCCTCTGACTTCGACTCAGGTCATGATCTCATGGCTGGTGAGTGTGAGCCCCGCATCAGACTCTGTGCTGATAACTCAGAGCCTGGAGCCTGCTTCGGATTCTGTGTCTCCCTCTCTCTCTCTCTTGCTCTCTTCTGCTCACACTCTGTCTGTCTCTCAAAAATAAATAAGCATTAAAACAACAGTATTCACACAAGGGCTGGGAAGTCCTAGATCAAGGGCACTTTCAGAAATACTAGTAGCATGAAATTATTCCGGAAAAAAACATGGCTCTTCACTTTGCACATTACCTAAGGGGACAGCAGACTGTCACACAGCAACTGTATCTTCTTTAAAAAAAAAAAATCACAAGGGACAAAAAATGGCAACAAAACAAACACGATGTGATTAAACACGTGGCATAGATGTGGGACTTGTGTCTTTTCTCTTTATGATTTCCGTCTCGCCTTTGATTTTTCCCTTCCTGGAATGTCCTCTCCTCTTTCTCTCCCAGCCAAGTGCTGCCAGAGCTCACGTCACTGCCGTAAAGATGTCTTTTCTCTGTCATACCGAAGCACACTGCATATGTCCCTATGAAAACACTTGTCACAGGATATTTCAGCTACTTTTTGCTGTGTTGCCTTTTTAATTTTTCTGTATCTTTAGTTGGATGATTAGCTTTTTAGAAGAGGACCCATGTGTTCTCAATACCAGCCCAGTGTCGGGTGCATAAGTGCTCAGTAAAAAGTAGTCAAAGTGTTGGGGTGCCTGGGTGGCTCCGTCGGTTTAGCGTCCGACTTCGGCTTAGGTCATGATCTTATAGTCTGTGGGTTCGAGCCCCAGGTCGGGCTCTGTGCTGACAGCTCGGAGTCTGGAGCCCGCTTTGGATTCTGTGTCTCCCTTTCTCTGTGCCCCTCCCCTGCTCATGCCCTGTGTCTCTCTGTCTCAAAATAAAAAATAAAAATAAAAAATAAAATAAAAACATTAAAAAAAAAGTAGTCAAAGCGATTTAACTTTTTTTCTCTTTTACAATCTTAAATATTTCTTTCCAGGATCAGCCATTCCTCATTATCATTCCCACTTGTGACACATTGATTCGACCCTACACAAGGCAAATATTCAGGCGTAAAATGGAAAAACTGATGTGTTTCAATGAAGTAATTTATCATTAAAAGATGAAAACTCTACTTATAGTCCCACAGTGGTTAATTGTGAGAGGAAAACCATCGTGTTCTCTCTCTCTCTGCCCACCCACGTCCCAACCCCTCCACCCCCCCCACCCCCCTTACCCCCCCGCTGGAAGTAAACACCTTGGTAGGAAAGCCTGAGACATCCGCGGCCCTTTCAGATACCACCTAGCGCTGCTTAGGAATGACAATGACCTCTCTCCTAGGTGCTATGTATCTGGGGAGAGGCTGTGCCCACCCACCACAGAGGCGAGACTGTCGGCTCCCCGCCCCACACAGCCAGCGGAAGCTGAGAAGACCCTTCTCCTAAGCCCTTGACTCTCCAGGGAGTAGCACAGGATTTGAGGATGGAACGTAGACTACTGGCCATCGTGGTTGTGTCTACACTGCTCCGGCCAGGTGACTCCGGCTGCAGTTCCAAATCCCAGAGTTGTGGCTTCTCCTGGTTCCTGGCCATGTTTCAGATCCAGACTTCCAGCCTTTCTCTGATTCCCTAGCAGTGTTTGTCCAAAAAATTCCTAAGGTGACAAGTGCTGCCTTCTCTGGCTTACAAAAACAGTCCTGACTGATAGAGGTGGCATGAGACAAGGCTATGCAGGCTAAGCTCGAGTCGAGCTGAGTACGGGAAAATGCCAATATATTTCGAGAAGGATAATAATAACAATTAATTTTTAATAGTTATTATGTATTACTTTGTATTTTATTATTATAGTTTATATATAGTAATCCTTTACTACGCGGCATTTAATCCTCACAAAAACCTTTTTTTTGAGAGAGAGAGAGAGAGAGCTCAAGTGAGCAAGGGGCAGGGAGAGAGAGATTGGGAGAGACAGAGAGAGAGAGAGAGAGAGAGAGAATCAGGGATCACCAGAAGTGGGGTTCATGTTTACCCGAAGTGGGACGTGTGCTCACCCAACGTGGAGTATGAGTGCACCTAACGTGGAGCTCGAGCTCGCCTAATGTAGAACTTGAACTCACAAACCGTGAGATCATGACCTGAGCCAACGTCAGATGCCTAACAACTGAGCCACCCGGGTACCCAAATCCTCACCAAAACCCTTCGACGTGAAGTAATTCCCATCATTGTCATCTTCCGTGGATAAGAAAATGAAGCCCACGCAGAGAAAGGATAAATCAGTGGTGTAGGGTCATATGGCTCATAAGCGATGGAGGTTGGCTCCCAATCTACACAATCTGTCTTTATACTATTCATTCTTAATAATAATAATAATAATAATAATAAAATAATAATAAATATAACTATTATTATGAATACCTGAAATTTATTATGCATTTACTATGTATAAGCACTGACAATTTATTCTTCACGATCTTAAATACTTCATGAAGTCCCTTCCAATTTTATAAGGTATATTCCTTGTTTTACAGATAAGAACCCTGAAAAATAATAAGATTAAATGACTGGCCCAGTTTAGTAATTGGCAGAATCAAGGTCTGAGTCCAACCAGCCCCCACCCATACACACCCACCGGCCATGAGGGACTCCCAGACAGCTTTGCCACTGTGAATGACGCAAGCTCTAAACCTACACTTGCACGAACTAGCTACGTAACTTTAAATGTAATTTACTTTCTTCACCTGTGAAATGGAAATCTCATTAACAACTAACATAACTTACAAGGTGTTTGTTTATGGAAGAACAATACGATGAGATTTTCAAGTGTTTTGAAAACTGCGATTGGTGCATACAGTTGTTGGATTTATTGTGACCCGTTCGTTTAGAACCCTGGAAAGCGTTGCCACGCCGTTTACTGTTGTTGGGTCGGGAGTACCAAAAAGACGTGTATGCATGGCGAGACCTATTTATGAAACATCACTGAGTGCATTTTAGAGAGCTAGAACTTTCCAGAATGCCTCATAAAGCTCTCACAACAAAGAATAATCCTGCACAGAATGTCAATAGTGCCAAGTATGAGAATCCCTGGTTAAGCTCTTACATTGTTGTCATGTAGAACTTTGTTCCAAAAGAGATTTTTGGCTGAGAACAGTGCATTTCTGTTTTGCTTTGTGTTTTTTTTTTTTTTCCTGAAATGGCATCTGGAGATTTTAAAGGACACATAGCCACTTGAGCTGCATGTAGATAATTGCGAATTACCCAACATAATTGCTTTTATGCAGGACTTCTTGCCCAAATGACTAGATACACATGCTACAGATAAATCACTTGATACACGATATCAAATTTCAGTCAGGCAAATTGAAAGGAAATTCAAGTGGGAAAATTATTGTGTCTTTCTGAAACATTAGAACAAACACCAAAATATCTCCTAATGACTCCAAGATGAAGGCGGGGGTGGGGGTGGGGGGGGGGGGTGGGGGGAGTCAGGTGAAGGGAGAGGAATGAAAATATTTCCCAACGTTATCCCTGAAAAGCAAGAGAGGAAAGCTCGCTCAGTCAATGCTAAGATTCCGCTCCTCACCCAAGAGCAACTGCTTTTGTTCCAACCCCCATTTTTTTCTCTCAGTACACACATTACAAATGATCAACACTGCGACTGAAACTCAGAGAGAGTGTGCATCACACTGACTTCCTCTTCTCAGCCCTACATGGGATACAGAACTGCTGTTGAGATACTGATGATGCCACTGCTGTCCTTGGTCCCGAGTCTCAGTTTCTCCGTCCTCGTCCCCAGAGATAGGATTGGCCCCAAGGCCCGTTTCAGCCCTGATGTGTGTTAATGTCCGCAACTACTTAGACCATTAGCAGTTACCTACTAAGGCTAGGTTCCCAGAGGAGTTTCTGAGTATACATAGGATGAGCCCACAGTTCACTGGGTACACATACTTCCGCTAAAAACATACAAAAGCAAAATAATTCTTCCATGTCTTAAAACCTGTAACTACGTCATGTAAATGTCAAGGTAAGCATCAACATAATGTGGAAGTTATGTCAAAGATGGACATTGCATGATTAACCTCCTCATTATCCATCTATATCATATCATATTGTATACCTATAAGATGGGTTAAGGGGCGCCTGGGTGGCGCAGTTGGTTAAGCATCCGACTTCAGCCAGGTCACGATCTCGCGGTCCGCGAGTTCGAGCCCCGCGTCGGGCTCTGGGCTGATGGCTCAGAGCCTGGAGCCTGTTTCCAATTCTGTGTCTCCCTCTCTCTCTGCCCCTCCCCCGTTCATGCTCTGTCTCTCTCTGTCCCAAAGATAAATAAACGTTGAAAAAAGATTTTTTTTCAAAAAAGATGGGTTAAAATATCTTGAAGCCTTTCCTAAAAGAAAAACATGATATTCTCTTAAAGCAGTTGAGTACTGACACTAACAAAATTTGTAATAGGAAAGATAGAGTATCATACAATATCTTAAATTTTATTTATTTGGAAATGTGGTTGTAAACAAAAATTTTATTTCTTTTTTCTAAATAAGACACTGCCAGCTTTGTTGTCTGATATTAGCTTTCATGTAGCTATTTCCTAGGTCTGTGGAATCATTCTGTAGAATAATATGAAAATTAGTAATGGGGGCTCCTTGCAGAAGACTACCACCTTCCAAGCCTGGCTCTGACATTTCTTAGCCATGTGATCTTGGACTTTTCTTAATCTTCTCCATCTTAATTCTTGTATCTGCGAACTTGGAATAATAATAGCAATTCCTAGGTTGTCATGAGGATCCAGTGATTTGTGAAAAGTGATTAGAACCATGCCAGGCACATAGGATTTAATCATATAGTAGTAGTTGTAGTATGGTAACAGCATTATTACCATTCACATTAGCTTTATATTTTCCATTCCAGACATCTTTCCTTGCTGTCAGACCTTTGCTTCTGTTGCTAATACCTCTTATAAGATCATGCCCTTCAGACATTGTTGTCCATATCTAGTGAATGCTATAGGAATCACTGTCTCTCCCATGTTGGTTTCAACCAACATGGAAACGGGCTCTTTTTCATTCCCTACTTACAAGGGAAAATAGGTGACAAATTTCAATAGGTAATGCTGGAGGTCAGAGACCATAGATGGGGTACAGAGTAGGAGGGACGATTTATGGCTCAGAGACCGGGAAGCCTCCTTCACTTGAACAGTGATATCACCGCTCCCATTACACATCCAACATTCCCTTCACTGGATCTACTCCAGTAGATCAACTCTACTCTATCCAGTGAAGATAGATCTTCACTGGATCTACTCCAGACATCTTCATGCTTTAGAGTCTCGTATCAGACTCACTCCTAATCCCTAAGTAAAGAGACGCTTCTTACCTCACCTCTGTTTTACGTCCTTCTCTCCAGTCCGTCTTTCAAAATGACTGGCAACAGAACATTAAGTGCCCATGGGTAGCCTGGTAGTGGAATGGCCTAACCCTATAAACTCAAAAACATAGGTAACATTTCCTGTTTAAACTACCACTCTCTGAATCTAGAATAGATTCAGTAAAACTGGCAAGATGGGTCAATTTAGAAGAAAGAAACACTTCACTTTCAAACTCTTGCTACTTGGTATCCAAGTCCGTTCAGGACACACAAAAAAATTGAAATAATTCGCATTGGTCTGTGTTATCTGAACTTACTGCTGGAAATCTCACTGTCTCACCTTAGAAACTGAATAGAGTTTATTTTTTTTTTTTCATTTGAAACTGAATAGATTTTAATAGCAAGGGATAAATGCATCATAATAATAGAATAGTTTAAAAGTTGGTGTATTTCCTTGAATCTGGATTTTTCATTCCTAGCTATGTTCGCTTCATTAAGGTAGACTATACAAATTCACTTAATGAAGCTCGTATGCTGTAATATACAACTCTAGAAAAAAAAAAGAGCACACCAGGAGGGAGAGAGAAAAGGAGAGGAAATATAAAAAAGAATAGGCCCCTAATGCTTGTTGTCTTTGGTTAAATGAGCATCATTTTGAATCGCTACTTCCTTGTGAATAAAAAGCTAAAAGTGATCAACTATGATATGTCATAATATATGCTCCCATTCTTTCAAATGCTTGTATTTCCTTCATGTCCTTAGAGAATAAAGATTAAAAACAACATCTAAAGCCAAAAAAAAATCGTTAGTTAAAAAATCTTTCTAGTTAACTTTATTTTTCGGATTATATGTTTTAGCAGGCTCTAGCAAAATTAAGGTTTGGATTTACGCCATGTTTTGGATTCTTTCAGTGTAATTACAAAACTATGTCGATCTAAGAATGAATATGGAAGAGCCCCATTTTGTTGAAATTAGCTAAAACACACACCATGTAAATATTTTTTAATAATTCTTTTCAGTAGTTAAATCATAGAACTAATGTATATTCATGTGCGCATGAGCCATGGGACAAGAATAATTAGTAGTACCAGCAGAAACCATGGCCATCGCAAACCTTCTGCTCTCCTCTGAGCCAAGTGATTCTTAGGACTCAGCCCCTTGAGTAAGTGGGAGGATTGGCCAGCTTAAAGATAGTGAGTCAGATGGGAAATAAGCATTCACATCCCTGGGAAGGAGCACAAACCATGTAGAACAGATGCCCACACAGATGGAGGAATAGGGGACGGCCAGTGACCAAAGTATTCAAGGGGCTTTGGGGTCTCTTGGACACAGTAAGCTAATTGAACACAACATTAGAAAAATAAGCAACAGAATAGAAGCATAAGACAGTTCATTTAACCCACACAATCCCATTTCTCACTAGTTCAGTAAGGAAGTTACACTAGATAAACTGTGACCCTCTTCTGAATTGTAAAATTCAACAATTCTGTACAAAGCACTTCCTTTTACTCATTGGTGCAGAAAAGCTGTCAACTATATTGGTTAGTAGAGGAAAATGGTGAAATAAAAGATAAAAAATCATCTATAATGAGCTTTGATTGTCATCGTATGGGGGCATTGATGGCAATAACTTCCTATTCTGTTTCAATGACACTGTATTGTGAATTAACAATTTCATGCCAAGGATGAATTGGAAAAGATAAGAGGCAACCCAGAAACAAATGAGGAAGAGAAACTAAAAAGAATAAACAAATCTATCTTTGCATAGCAGCCTTCTCATAAGTCATTATAAAAATCCATCAAATATGAGCTGCTTTATCTTGAGCCACTGACCTTTAAATGTTTTTAAACATTTATTTATTTTTGAAAGACAGAGAGAGACAGAGCACAAAGAGAGGAGGGGCAGAGAGAGAGGGAGACACAGAATCGGAAGCAGGCTCCAGGCTCTGAGCTGTCAGCCCAGAACCCCAAGTGGGGCTCAAACCCACAAACCATGAGATCATGACCTGAGCCGAAGTCGGATGCCTAACTGACTGAGCCACCCAGGAGCCCCAAGCCATTGACCTTTAGATGTTGCCCATTCTGTGTTGATAAAAATTCATTCATTTATAAATAAGCCAGTATTTCTTGAAGCATTCTGCCATTATTGCTTCATTAGCAATGAAGTGGAAATGATGACAGTTGCTAAAAGGGTTTCATGTAAAAAGAAATATATGATGTTTTCTAAGTTCCCACAAATTCAATCTAAAGGTATAGTTTCAAGATCATAAAGTAAAGCTAGATGACATCAATTTAGGCCGATGAAAATTATTAGTATCATATCCATTTCTTTGAACTCCATTTATTATGTAACCAATATGTTATTAGTCTACTGATCTTCTGTCCTGAGGTCACAGAATGTGTTTGAATTTGTGCCATTTAAAGAACAGAGGTTAGTCTTTCCACTTTCATAAAGGTTCCTGTAGAATTATTTGTTCTCTGAGTCTCCATTCGTTACCAATTCTTGAAAACAAGTTAGATTATGTCAGCTGTTGGTTTTCATTGGCTGTAACCAAACAAGTCATATAGAATGTGGGCTCCTTGTGGGACACTGCGATAAAAAAATAATTGCCTTTTGCTTCTTAGTTTGTAGTAGAAATGCACACATTATTAATTGAACTGCAATACGTCATCGTTTCTTTACTGGTATTAGAGCCCGAGACACATACCTGAGCGAGGGACGGGAAGAAGGGCCAGGTGTCAGGCAAATAATTTCCTGGAAGCTCAGAGGGCTTCTTTCAAAATGTAAGGAAAAGGGCGAAAGTTCTGAGGAGACAAATACATTTCAACCAGGTCATTTTCTTCTGTTCTTTCTTCGGTGTCTGGATGACTTAACTAACAACTTTGTTTTTCTTGATCTGTTCCTTAGGATGCCTGCAGTGTTAACTTTACAGGTACTTGAGGCAAAATGTTCAGAGTCTCGTATAATTCTGCAAAATTTCGTTTTACTTTGTCACCAAACAAGTGTCTACTGTGCATAGTTAGACCCCGAAAAGTCTTTCCAAATATCCTTCTCTGACTTTGCTCCCAGAGAAAAAAGTGTCATGGTAGACGAAGCAGAAAAAGAGAAATCCTTTTGAAAATTCTTCAAACGCCAAACACCGCTGACAAGTTTCATCTAAAGGTAAAGAAAAATAATTGGAGGCATAATACGCCAGTTTCTCCGATCGCGCTTCTATTTAGCAAAGTCCTTTCCCCTCTGGTGCTACTAAAGGAGAAAACTCCATTCAGTATTTGTTGATGCAGGATACACTGGTGGGAGCTGATCAGAAGCCTTTCATGAATATCTTGAATATCAGGTTGTTTTTAAGACAGTGCTGGTCACCAAGGGAAAGAGGTCGACGAGGGCTCCTGGGTTTCTCTCCTGCAATGCTACAATCACCAGACTGTTAACACGGAAAGAAGCTTCGGATTGAATTCAGCTCTGCATACAAGAAGGCAAAAATAGTTACACATCCATTCGCACGTACAGTTGTGTACCTGTGCTGCAAACCAAATCAAGTCTCTGACCTTAAAGGCGCACAGACCCCCCTTTGCCTAGTGCGTTCATTCAAAGAAGATGTGACAATATCCTGGCAACAGGATTCAGTGAATGAGCTAGGCAGAATCAAACTGCAAGAACATCCACACACAGCTGCCAAGGAAATGATGGGACTCCTCAGCCTACACCACTATCCAGCACATCGGTCAGGCTCGCTAGATTCTTACACCTCGTTCGCTTAAGAATGCTCATCACTGCATAATATTCCTATCGAAATTCCAATGGCATTTTTGTTACAGAAATAAAAAAAAAACACAATCTTAAAATTTGTGTTGAATCCCAAAAGACCCTGAATAGCCAAATCAGTCCTGGGGTGGTGGGGGGGGGGGGGGGAGAACAAAGCTGAAAGCATCACGTTTCCTGTTTTCAATATATACTCCAAACCTAGAGCGATCAAAACAGTATGGTGCTGGCATAAAAATCGACACATGGGCCAATAGAACAGAATTAAGACCCAAGACATGAACCTCTGCATATACAGTCAACAATATTTGACAAATAAACCAAGAATACTCAGTAGGGAAAGGGTGGTCTCTTCAATGAATGGTGTTGGGAAAACTGGACAACCACAGGCAGAGAAGTGAAAAGGGACGCCTATCCGACTTCAGCCAGGTCACGATCTCGCGGTCCGTGAGTTCGAGCCCCGCGTCGGGCTCTGGGCTGATGGCTCAGAGCCTGGAGCCTGTTTCCGATTCTGTGTCTCCCTCTCTCTCTGCCCCTCCCCCGTTCATGCTCTGTCTCTCTCTGTCCCAAAAATAAATTAAAAATGTTGAAAAAAAAAAAAAAAGAAAGAAAAGGGACACCTATCTTTCACCACTCACAAAAAATAATTCATAATGGAGTAAAGGCTAAACACAGGACCTGACATCATAAAACCCCTAGAAGAAAATCAGGAGGAAAGTTCGTCGACCTTGATCTTGTCAATGATTTTTAGATAAGACACCAAAAGTACAACCAACAAAGAAAACAATAAGTAAGTGGAATTATGTCAAGCTAAAAAGCTTCTGTGCTGCAAAAGGAACAATCAGTAAAACGAAAAGGCAACTACAGGATAGGACAAGATATTTGCAAACCATGTATCTGATAAGGGGTTAATACCCCAAAAATATAAAGAACTCATACAACTCAGTAGAAAAAAAAATTTTTAAATCCAGTGTAAAAATGGGCAGCACTAAGTCAACATTTGGATACAAAGAATGACCAGCAGGTACATGAAAAGATGCTCCACACCTATAATTATCAGGACAATGCAAAACAAAACCACAATGAGATATCATCTCACACCTGTTAGAATGGCTGACATCAAAAGACAAGCAGTGTCAAGTGTTGGCAAAGATGTGGGGAAAACCCTGAGCACTGTTGGTGGGAATGTAAACTGATGCAGCCACTATGCAAAACAGTATGGGAGTTTCTCAAAAACATTAAAAATAAAACTACTATCTCATCCAGCCATCCCATTCATGGGTATTTATCCAAAGGAAATGAAAACAGGATATCGAAGAGATATCTGCACTCCCATGTTTATTGCAGAATTATTCACAAAAGTCAAGGTACAGGTACAAAAAAAGCGTCCATCAACGTATTCATGGATAAAGAAAATGTGAGATATATGTGTATGTATATATGTATATATATACACACACACATATATACATAATGGGATATCATTCATCTATGAGAAAGAAGGAAATCCTGTCATTTGTGACAACAAGGATGGACCCTGAAGGCATTATCCTAAACAAAATAAATCAGATAGAGAAAGACAAATACTATATGGTAACCCTTACATGTGGAATCTCAAAAGCTGATTTCATAGAAATAAAGTGAAATAGTGGTTACCAGGGATTGGGGGTTATGGGGGGCGGGCAGGGATGGGGAGATATTGGTGAAAGGGTACAAATTTCTAGTTATAAGATGAATAAGTTCTGGGGATCTAATGCACAGCATTGTGATTACAGTTAATGATATACCATATTATATACTTAAACGTTGCTAAGAGAGCGATCTTAAATGTCCTCACCACAAAAGAGAAATGGTAATTATGTGATGTAATGGTGATGTTAGCTAACACTACAATGGCAATCACATTACAGTAGATAATTATATTAAATCAACACATTATACCCCTTAAACTTACACAGTGTTATATGTCAATTATATTTCAATAGAGCTGGAAAAAATATTTCGAGCCAGCTCACATATTTTGAACATAATTATTTCTCCAACATCTACTATGCAAATTTTTAAACTTTCTAATATTGATGAGGAAAAAAGTTAGGGAGCATACTTTTATTCAGCCATCTCTGGAGACATCAGGCTTTCATTGGTTTTTTAAATGCTAACCAACTATTTCTGGAGTATGTATTTGTGGTTAGAATACTACAAATGTTAATTAATTGACCCGAGGGATAGAATATAGCCTGTAAGTGTTTGTATATGTCCCACTGACTATGCCAAAGTATTTCAAAATAAATCACATTCAGTATAGTCATTTCCAGAGATTCAGAATGAATCCCTCACTCAGCACAAGTTATGGATTCTCTGGACATTGCCCTATATCTGATCTGAGAGATGTGAATTAAGGGCCACTGAATTAGTCCCCTTTCCCCCAAAATCCACCACCCAATTACTGTAAATGCCACAGAGGAATAATCAAAAAACAGTCCTTGAATTGAATTGAATTGAACTGAATTGACTTAGAAAGAACAGAGGAATTGAATTGAATTGAATTGATTTAGGAAGAACAGAGTCTCTCACACTTCTTTAGGTTGGAACTCGAGAAGAGCCAACAACCCTTATGAAGGGTGAACATAGCCCTTATCCCAGGGCTCAAGCTTTCCTTTAAACAAGATTTCAGTTTTAGAAAATGTCATCAAATATTTTATGATTTTAAAGCTCTGAAGCTTTAAAGAAGAAGTACCATGTATTTTTTTCTGCCTTATTTTTTTCTCTGCTCCTCCTTAAAAAAAAATGTTTAAAAAAAATTGCCAGGATTCTGCTAAGAAAAAAAAAAAATGTTTTCCAACGAGAAAAAAAACTATTCACATTTGATAGCTCTTGCTGTAAGGATGTTCAAGAATCTGGAACAACCTCCCTCCAAAGCTCATTGACTTTTACTGCTGGCAGACAATTGGATGGTGACAGGTCCTTAGTATTTAGCTTGGTGGGACATTTCTGCTCGGCTCCCAAACTACGTGACTCCTGGGAAACCTGCCAAACTTGAATGTTTCCTGCCAGATCTAATCAATTTTACAACCAACCTCTTCTTAGTCGGAGCTGTATTTCTCATACCTGACTATTGAGAAGGGCCGTGGTGGAAGACAGAAGCTTCTTTAGTTGCTCACAGTCAGAAGGAAAAGAGATTAAATTCACCTCATCCTCTTGGTATTTAGCAGCAAAAGCAATTTAATTTCAAAATCAACATTCACGGTGCATGGTGTTTAGTGTTACTGTCGATATTCAGATATGAGACAGGGATCACCTAACAGTGCTATACAAATCTGTAACCACCCTGCCTGTTTATGCTAACACGAGCTTCTTTCCTACCTTGCTTGAAAAGATCACCTTTAACCCTACTTCAGCTCACATCATTCTCTATACAGAACACTAGCATTAAATAACAATAATAAATGAAGCTGTAGTCAGATTGTTCGTGTACACTCATCTCTCCCATAAGCACACAAATTTTTTTAAAACCAAAAGATTCACAACTGTATCCTTAGCACTTAGCACTGTGCCTGGCACGTTGTCATACCCTTGACGGGTCCAGGAGTCTTTGAACATTACACATTTATTCCTATCCCTGCTAGACAAGTTCTGAGTCCAACAGAGTTACCCCGGGACTCCTTAGGTCCTAAGGATATAGTATCCAAGCAATGGGATAAATTCCTCACCAGCAGGAAAAAAAGTTGCTTCTCTCAGAGAAGATGAGCAGAAGAGAAGGGTTGGGTTTTTCCAGTGGCCTGTATTGAAATGGCAAGAACACACCTAGGTAGACTAGAAATGGCATGAGTTTGCAGCCAGGTTAAGAAAGGTGCCTGGCAATTTGGAGCAAGTGGGCCAATAAGAGGAGGAATGACACCAAGACAGGCTTCACTAAATGTCACATAATGTTTTCTGTTGGTTCTGGCATTTAGGTACCTTCAGAAACAATGTGAAAGCAAACAAAATAAAGAACCAAACCAAAGACCCTGCTGTACCTTGTCTCCAACGTCATCGAGCTTCTAGATGTTGATCCCAATGACCAAGAGGAGGGTGGTGCCAATATTGACCTGTATTCCCAGAGGAAGGGTAAATGTGCAGCAATCAAAACCTCTACACGACAGACATACTCCCTGCCTGTGATTAGGTTGGTGGATGCTGAAAAGCTAAAGCCCATAGACTTGGTAGGTGTGAACAAAGTCTCCTATCTGATCCTGGAGACCCTGCCTACAGAGTCTGACTCAGGGGTAAAGGCCATAGAGGTGGATGAGAGACCCACAGAACAATACAGTGACATTGGGGGCCTGGGCACCTGCTCCCTGGTCTCACGCTGGTTACAGTTCATAATAAAGGAGGGCTTCAGGTCCCGGGGGGTACACACACACACACACACATGTGCACACAAAATAAAAACAAAAACGAAAACAAAACAACGGCAAGTGAAAAATTTAACAAAATAAGATTCTCCTGATCTAAATAGAAAATGTAAATCACTACAGTTAATCCAGGACAATTTTCTTAACTCTGCCACTATTTGAATGCTAGATTATCTATTAGCCAGCCAATTAATTATACTACACGTGTGAAATATGATAGATGACAGATGATAGATACATAGATAGATAGATAGATAGACAGACAGACATATAGGCAGATAGATAACCTACCATGACTTCAAAACGCATTGTGGAGTCTACAGAGTATTATCCTGAGTGAAATAAGTCAGTCACAGAAAGACAAACGCCATATGAGTTTACTCATATGTGGAATTTAAGAAACAAAACAAATGAGCTAAGGGGAAAAAGAGAGAGAGAGAGACAAACCAAAAAAGAAAAAAACAAAAAACCAGACTCTTAATTATAGAGAACAAACTGGTGGTTACAGGAGGGGAGGTGGGTGGGGGATTAAGGAGCGCACTTGCGGTAATGAGCACTGGGTGTTGTATACAAGTGTTGAATATTGTACACTTGGGAGTAATATTACACTGTCTGTTAACTCACTGGAATTTGAAGAACAAGTTAAATTTTTTAAAAATCATTACATGGACCACACGAGAACAGTTGCTTGAAATTAAGCACTTGAATGGATCATGAACAAGGTAACAAGCAACATCCAGCTGTGATGCGGAGACCTGATTTCATATTTTGGTCTCAAGTGGCTTCCCTTTCAGTCTTACCTGTCACAGGAATGAGATAAAAAGACGAAGGCTGACCCCTGGTAGCCTAATTTTGATGCACTCAAAGTCCAGAGAAGGAAAGAAAGCACAATAGTAAGAGGACAGAAAAAGAGGCGCATGCCCAATCAAAAGAAGCTGTTTGATTCGAAGACCTGAGAGTTAGCATTTAAAGAAATTTACTGTTTGAAAAATCACTTCCCATTCAAGGCATTAATACGTGATTTTCATTAATGTGCCGAGACCTAAGCATTGTGGCCATGACAACTAAGAGGATGGGAATGAACTTTCCCTAAACCATTGTGGCTTCACAGAGTATAGAGTTAGTTGTCAGATAAAATTCAGGACTCAGCTAATTTAGTTTTTATGTTTTATTTTTTTTTTAGAGACAGAAAGAGAGAGGGCACAAGCGGGAGAGAGGGACAGAGAGAGAGAGAGAGATTGAATCTTAAGCAGGTTCCACACTGACCCCAGAGCCCATCACGGGGCTCAATCCCAGGACCCTGGGATCATGAGTCTAAATCAAGAGTACTGATGTTGAACTCACTGAGCCACCCAGGTGCCCTGGACACTCAGTTGATTTTGAATTACAGGTAAATAATGATTTTTTTAGGATAAGTCTATCCTAAATATTTCATGGAGTATTCCTATTCTAAGAAATTCTTTGTCATGTATCTAAAATTCAAGTTTTACCGTGCACTCCACATTTTCATTTGCTAAATCAAGTAACCCTACCTCTGTGCCAAGCTGTACCTGCATTTCTAAGCACAACAAAAATATCGCGTAGCTTGTCACAAAATTATAGTCAAATGCTCAAATTCTGATGGATATTCAGAGGTCAGTATGTTTTCCCGTCATTTGGAGCAAAAACCGAACCAGGAACAGGGCCTGTATTTTAAATTCATAACCACAAAGAATATCTTTAAAAAGCAAACTCAGGATTCTTCTCTCCCTCCAGTACCTGAAGTCCTGGCCATGCGGTTTCCCTGGCTTTTCCCAGTGGGACAACAATGAGGCATGAACTTGCTTCATATAATTCTAAGGCAGGGAACACGATGAGGAATGTGGGGTATTCGCCTGAGTGCAGAATTTAAGGGAAGGGACCAAAAAACTCAGTTATCAAACTACCTTTTTAATGAATTATTTTTAATGAAAGTCAATAGAAAAATTTCATGATGAATAAAGTATCAGAAATTTAAGTGATGACAGAATCTGGCCTCACATGTTAATGATTTGCCCCCCCCCCCAGTTGCCTCCCCCTGATCCCAGCCCTGGTTCTTAACCTTCAAGACACTGACGGTCGCCCATGTCTACCTTGAAGCTCTTCTTGGCTGTTCTGTTGATTGCGTTCTCTGCTCAGTGTCTGCATTCCAGCTACATGTGTTGTTACTTTTGTAAGTTGCACTGAGATTCCCTGGAACCAGCCCGGGCCACCCGTGCATCATCAGGATGTGCAGTCGCCCAGCGGGTCATCTAACGGGACCCCATTTTCACTGTAGCCAGTACAGAGGAGGACAGTTTTTTTGTGTTCTAATCTGTGCTCTACGGATAAGCACTGATCCCAGTGTTTTTAACGTCGAGTCTTTTTTTTTTTAACGTTTTTTTTTTTTTATTTATTTTTGGGACAGAGAGAGACAGAGCATGAACAGGGGAAGGGCACAGAGAGAGGGAGACACAGAATCTGAAACAGGCTCCAGGCTCTGAGCCATCAGCCCAGAGCCCGACGCGGGGCTCGAACTCACGGACCGCGAGATCGTGACCTGGCTGAAGTCGGACGCTTAACCGACTGCGCCACCCAGGCGCCCCTAACGTCGAGTCTTAAGTTGTGATGCGCGTTTAACCTTTCAGCCAGGAAGTGCTGTCTTTCAACATACAAATACGGGCTGTCTGCTTACCCGCATGCCAAATGCAGATAGATCGGCTTTCCGCATGGTAGTGTCGACCACATAAACAGCTGTGCAAAGCGACATCATGCAAAGTGATCTTACGAATCAATGCGAAGAATTACGATTGCTCCATAGATTTCAAAAATTGTTGGCAAGATATTAAAAGTTTCTGGGGCGCCTGGGTGGCTCAGTCGGTTGAGCATCCGTCTTGGGGCTCAGGTCATGATCTCGCGGTTGGTGGGTTGGAGCCCCGTGGTGGGCTCTGTGCTGACAGCTCAGAGCCTGGAGCCTGCTTCGGATTCTGTGTCTCTCTCTCTCTCTGCCCCTCCCCCGCTCGTGCTCTGTCTCAAAAATAAATAAATAAATGTAAAAAAAAAAAATTAAGACTTCCTTACTGTTGGTTATAACTGTACAGAAATGAAAAAAGAGAGTAAAATTAATATTTATTTAAAAACTGAATTTAATACATCAGAAACATGGAAAATGAAAATTTTTTTTTATTTCTTTGTTTAAAAAGAAAAAGTTACTGTGAGTAGTTTGAACAGCGTTTGCTTTGTCCTTGTCAGATGATCTACAATACAGAGTATTTTTCTGGTTTCTGCGAACTGTCATTCTCTGTTCTGTTTGCATCTGCTTGCAACATTTTTTCCTTTACGTTTTTAAATGTTGTGAGATAGCGCCGAGAGTTCCTCTAACTCTGAAATTTTTGCTGGCGTCACTTCCTCTGAGACCTCACCTGCTTTCCTCATTTGGATGGGTAAGTTCTCCACCAATAAGTCACTCTGGCCAGTTACTCTGGAGGCTCTCCACTGGTGAGGCATCAATGGTCCCACGGTCAGCCGGTCCTATACCTGCGCGTAACTCGCCATGGGAATTTCACTCTCAACATTATCGCTCTGTGTTTCGTCACTGAGCTTTCATCTTTGTGGGCCAATTTCCTCTACCCGCTCTCTAGTTTTGTGAAATGTCATGTGGACATATTCCTGAAGTCAAAGAGCGACACAACTACTACATCTTGGCTCCTGGTGTGTGCACCAAATAGCCGATGGCCAGTGGCCAGTCATCAACAGGCTCTGTAAGAAGGGACATGGTCGGACACCGACCGTGACATCCGTCGGTTGTGTATGCAGAGAGTCGTGAACCACAGAGCTGGCAGTGAAGTTTCTACACTATGCGATCGCACACAGTTAATAGACTGTGGTAACTGAAACTCAAACCACACTGTAGTACTTAACTAGACTGTGGTAACTGAAATTCATGCATATTGGAACTATGCAAAGTAAGGACTGCCCATATTCTAATCTCTCTCTTAATACTCCTTCTAGAATTAAAATAGAATTATCTGGATATAAGCCAAGTTACATCGCTGAATTTAGCAGGCTTTTCTCCTATTCCCAATCAAAGTATGTTTTCCACGAAGTATATTTTCTTAGTTTCTCCACCACTTTCTTTGGAAATGATACATTCTCATCAACTTGTCCCTACTCACATACTCATAGAGAAGGATAAAGGGGATTCCCAGGGCCCTGTCTCGCTCCCAGACAACATGTGCAGATTACTGTCCAACCTCTCGGCAACTAGGCTGAGACCATCCCCATTCCAACCTCCTGGCAAGACGGGGCCCGAGAATTTCCGAGTCTCCCCTGAAGTGAGGATGCGGCACAGGAACCATCTACGAAGCAGACACAGCTGCTGAGCCTTGAAGTCAGTACGAAGAGCCTCAGACCTGCCTGCCTGTGGTCTTCTGCGGTGTTAGCAGCAGAGGTTTCTAAAGGTTCAGTCCCTGGGGCACTGAGTGCCAAAAAGCGGCGACAGAGACAGCAGTAGATTTCCACTGGAAGAGACCCATGTCTGGATGCAGCACACGAGCTTGGTTATTTGGCACTCCTGGAAATTATATAAGCAGCCCTACATCCCATAGTAAATCCCTTTCTGCTTTAACGAGCTAGACTGGAAATTATTATCTGCAACAAGCATCCTGAGACACACGGGTGTTCATTTGCGGACTAGCTCGAATGATGCTACATAGCCAACTAACTGCTCTCTTTCCTGTGTAGATTTTCCAGAGATGAAAACAATTTAAGTAAGAGGGCAATTATCTCAGACAACAAAGAAAAATTTGTTCTACCCCAATCCAGGGAACTATATATATATATATATATATATTCTAACTTTAGTTCATCAAACTTCTTTTTTTAATTTTTTTTTTAATGTTTATTTATTTTTGAGAGAGAGAGCAAGTGGGGGAGGGGCAGAGAGCGAGGGAGACACAGAATCTGAAGGAGGCCCTAGGCTCCGAGCTGTCAGCACAGAGCCTGACTCGGGGCTCGAACCCACCAACTGGGAGGTCATGACCTGAGCTGAAGTCGGGCGCTTAACGACAGAGCTACCTAGGCGCCCTTCATCAACCTTCTAAGACTTAAATCACTGACCCAGAAAATTCAGACATCTTTAAGTTCAAAGGTGTTTTGGTTTTCCTATTTGACTAAAATTTGGCTTCCTAGGGGCACCTGGGTGGCTCTCTCGGTTGAACGTCTAACTTCAGCTCTGGTCCTGGTCTCACAGTTCGTGAGTTTGAGCCCCACATGGGGCTCTGTGCTGACAGCTCAGAGCCTGGAGCCTCCTTCGGATACTGTGTTTCCCTCTCTCTCTGCCCCTCCCCTGCTTGTGCTCTGTCTCTCTCTGTCTCTCAAAAATAAATAAACATTAATTTTTTTTTTTAATTGGTTTCCTGAACACCTAGATTTCCAGTTCCTACCATGATGATTCCCTCTTAATACTAGGACCCGTATCTTCTGCTAGTTGCTTACTATACAAAGCAAGCAACTCAAAACAAGGAATGGAGGTGGAAAAGACAACAGTAAGAAACTGGCTAAGGGGCACCTGGGTGGCTCAGTCAGTTGGGCGACCGGCTTGGGCTCAGGTCATGATTTCACGGTCCATGAGTTCCGTTCCCATGTCGAGCTCTGTGCTGATGGCTCAGAGCCTGCTTCGAATTCTGTGGCTCCCTCTCTGTCTCTATCTTCCCTTCCCCGCTCATGTGTGCACTCTCTCTGTCTCTCTCTCAAAAGTGAATAAACATTAAATTTAAAAAAAAAATTAAAAAGAAAAGAAACTGGCTGGCCATAATTAGTTCCACAAGAGAAGATAATACATAAATAAATTTATTTAAAAACGTCTTGGAGACCTTTACCTCCAATAAAAGCTTAGGTGTATTTTTTAGTCTAGAATATCGAAAGCATCTTAGTCTTCACCATTCTCCCCATGGCCACGTGAACTAGTGCTTAAAATCAGAGTTAACCAACAGAAAGACCTACAATTTTATCCAAGTTTTTTTTAATTTATTTTTTTTAACATTAATTTGTTTTTGAGACAGAGAGAGACAGAGCACGAATGGGGAAGGATCAGAGAGAGAGGGAGATGCAGAATCCAAAACAGGCTCCAGGCTCTGAGCAGTCAGCACACAGCCCGATGCAGGGCTCGAACTCACGGACCACGAGATCATGACCTGAGCCGAAGTCAGATCACCAACTGAGCCCCCCAGGCGCCCCATTATCCAAGTTTTGATACCAATTACCTCCGTGCGTTTAGGTCAGTCATTGAACCCTGAATCTCTATTTCCCAATGTACAAAATGAGGACTATTGTATATAAATGGCTTCCAAGGTTTCTTCCAGGGCTAACTTGGTTTGTTTCTATGATGCTGAATGTAAGATTTATATGTGTCAGAGCCAAAAAAAGTGTCATCGGGACTATGAACTCCTTGTATGCCCGCCCATGAGAGAGAAAATAGATACCATAAGGACAGAAGCATTCAGTTCTCTACAGGATTTCTACTAATAGTATAGTTCATTCTGCATTATAAATTTAATCATGTTCTCTTTATCAAAAGCATGTGTTCAGTTAAATGAGTTATTTTTAACTACTATTTGTTGGGTAATTGCTAGCTATCGAACATTGTCAACACTCTATGCGTATGAAGTCATTTGTCACAACCCTATGGGGCGTTGTCCATTTTTTACAGACGAAGCAACCAGAATAGAAAAAGTTGATGCAAGAAACAGAATTTCTGAGGAGAAAGTCTGGGACCTAGCCCTCACAGTTAGACTCCAGTGTCCATGTGTTTAACGCCAACCCAAGATTCTTTATTCCTCACTAATGATAATGTATGAACTAATATAGAAACAAGTAAAATGAAAATTGTAGGTATGTGTATAACTTTTTAAAGATTTTTGGCATGAAAGGCTAACATCTGTCACACACTTTAGAATATAAGCTTTCTTTTTTCCTTTAAGACTCTAAAAGAAGATGTAAGATGACTTAGTCGAATCAGATAATTTCTGACATTCCTCTTAGCTTTAAATGTCTTTAGGCTAAGAACCCTTAATAGCCTTTCTTTACTTATTAATTTCCAGATTCTGTGGTTCCCTTCCTGTTAGAAAACACTTCCCGTCTGACAAATTACCTTCTCATCTCATCTTCATCTTACAGCCTCTATGGTGACCAAGAGAGGCTTTTCCTTCATACAATGACAATCTTCAAACCCCCAAGTGACGTCTAATCAACACTCTCCTTATACGTTACCTATTTGCCTGGGACAGAGATGACACAGTGGTAAAAACCACCCACGGCAAACAACAAGACAGAAGGAGTGTGGCACCCTCACACCATAGAGCTTTCAATATGGCAGCACCAGACTCCCTTCCTTGGACCTTACGTGACGAAACAATGAGTTCCATCTCGCTGAAGCCACCATAATTTGAGATTTTCTGCCACATGCAGTATAATTTAGCCTTAACTATATACACAAATATTTACATATGTTTTTTTTAATATTTGAGTAGTAGAAACTTTTGTGCTTCAGAGTAATAACGTACCTTGATGATATTTCCAGTACAAGAAATGTAAAACTACTTCATTCTTTTTAATGGCTGCATCTGTTCAATTCAAAAACCATGTAGAGAACGAACCACGTGTGCCCATTCAATGTTTTGTTTTGGTTTGGTTTGTTTTTAACCATTCCTCATTACAGAAGGTTATTTCCCAGCTTAGGCCATTATGAACAAAAGCCCCAGTCAACATCCTTGACCATGCCTCTTTCTACACCTAGGAAAGCGTTTCACGAGCCACCAGTCTGTCCTGTAACTTCTGAGTCCAAAAACATTCACGTTTTCATTCCTCATAGAAGCTCCAAGTTGCCTTTCTAAACAACTTCCTAGTTCATTCTCCAACCAGAGGTATGCCGCTTAAAGGTAGAAGTGATGTGTATCAGTCAAATCTGCCATTTTTAAATTGGATAACCCCCCCCCCCCAAAGCTTGTCTTTTAAAGACTAAAACTTCCCTGTAACTTTTCCTTTACTGTGTGGCAATGTTTTCATACTGTCCGTTGTCAAGGTAGCTCACACCAAAGTATCAATATCCTTTCAAACTATGCCAGCCAAAACTGTTCATATTACCACAAATCAAGAGTTGACAGCCTTTTTTTATGAAGGTTCAGAGAGTAAACATTTTAGATTTTGTGGGCTAGATGATGTCTGTTACAACTAATCACCTCTGCTACCAGAGCACAAAGGCAGCCCTAGACAACATACAAAAAAATGAATGTCTACGTCCCAATAGAAGTTTATTGGAAAAAAAAGGTAGTTGGCTAGATTTGACTCATGGGCTGTGGCTCCTTACAAATTATAGTCTTACTGTAATTTACCTTGATCCAAAAAACAGAACGGATAGCGAGGAATTAGGTGTGCCTAGGGGGGAATGAGATTTAATATACAGCCTACCATAATGTGGCTGTGCACTGAATGTTTATTAAATAATAAATGGGACAGTTATGTATGAAGTCTGGGAGTAGTCCTACACCTAACAGAAAAGGAGACTACGTCTGAAAAAAAATACTGCAGGAGAAAAAATTAGTAAGAGAGTATCTTCTCAGTGTTCTCACTAAGATGCAAGAATAGATGTGTTATATAAAACTGAAGTGGGAATTCATAGAAGAAAATATGTTGAGATGAACACAAAGATGAAGAGGAAGCTGGTTAAAGAACTCAAAATGCAATCACAAAATGTAGGTCTACTTTCAAGGCAATAAGGCACAGAAAGGGGATGTATCCGATCACAGAATTCTGCATTTTGTGATTACAGTTGAGGTTGATCCTTTTCTTCCTAAGTGAACATTTCCTTCTAGTTTCCCAAAGATTAATATGGACTCAGAAAAGCTTAAAGTGAGTGCCTGCCATATGCCAGACACAGGAATAAGGAACTCTCCGTCATTGTATCGTTGAATTGCGACAACCAGATGAATTCTGGAGGGTGTTTTCTCCATTGACCGAATCACAACGTGAGAGCCGAGGGGAGTTCAGAGAATTGTCACAAAGCAAGTGTACTACTTAGAGTGGTGCTCACTGCTCCAAAAAAAAAACCAAAAAAGGACTCAAAACCCCTTTGATGCATATTAAAAACCATTTTATATTCTCCCATGCTTTTGTAAGTTGACTGGCAGGTTCCCCTGCCTCCCATGATCATTACTGAGGCTACAATTGTCTGAGGACTTGACTGAGCCGGCACTTTCACCTGCTGAAAATTTGCCCTGGCTCTTGCGTGGGAGGTGAGCTGATGCTCTCAACCAGAAAGACACAGTTCTTCTCCTTGTGGAGTCTCTATGCTGCACGAGCTTCTCCCAGTAGGGCACCTGGGTCCCAAGTAACAGAAAGTGAAAGGTGCTAGACCTCTCGCAGCCTGAGCTAGAACATCTTTTCCATTGCATTCTGTAATTCAAAGCCAGCTGAGACTAACACAGATTCAAGAGAGGACAGATAAAGTCTACCTCTTGAGATAAGGAGTGACAAATGTGTACCAAGAACAAAGAAATTATTGGTGGCCATCTTTGGAGAGAACTATCACACAATAATTCATAATACTATATAAGCAAGAAATAAACATAATACAAATTCCCACTTAAATGACAATCCGAAGTGAAGGGTTCCTGGCCATCAGGCAGCTCCCCTCCGTGCAATAATTCAGACACCAAAGCCGATCACAATTGACAGGCTCACAATCATTTTTACCGAACAAAAGGAGGAAAGGAAAAAAAGACATGGAGAAGGCACCCCACTGCTTAAAAGCCTCAGAGGAAGTGATATACATCACTTCCAATGACTACCCATAATCAGGAAGCACGTAACCATAACCAAATACGTTCAGGGTTAAGAAATACTCTTAGTCACTGACTGGAGAGCCATTCCATACATTTTGCTTTCCTCCCCTCAAAAAACCAGCCTGGCTAATCATCTTTACCAACACTAGTGAGGGCAAAAGCCTGAGCCAGAACCTAGATCTACATCATTCTAGAACATTCTCTCTCCATTATGCCTAGAAGAAAGAGGGATGCCTACTGTAAAAGACTTTGAGGGAAGAGAACAGATAAACTAAGTAAAAAATACACTATCATAATTATCACAGTTATGATATACATTAGGTACTATGGGAGAAGAATCTGGCATTAAAAAAAAATAGACAGTGGCTGAGATGAAGTTAGAGAAATAAGAAGGCAGATGGGGAAAAGACATTATATGTGATCATGGAAAACCATGGTAAGATTTTATTTATTTTATTTTATTTTATTTTATTTTAACGTTTATTTATTTTTGAGACAGAGAGAGACAGATCATGAATGGGGGAGGGTCAGAGAGAGGGAGACACAGAATCTGAAACAGGCTCCGGGCTCCGAGCCGTCAGCACAGAGCCCAACGCGGGGCTCGAACTCACGGACCGCGAGACCATGACCTGAGCCGAAGTCGGCCGCCTAACCGACTGAGCCACCCAGGCGCCCCCCATGGTAAGATTTTAATAAAAGAATGACACGACAAGACTGCAGAAATATCACCCTGTCCACATTATCCAACATAGAGATTGAACAATGGGTCCTCAATAGTACCTTAAATTCTTTTATCAGAACAAAGTCATGTATCCGGGGGATAAGATCTTCTCATGAAAAGGATTTAAATTATCTCTAGTGTTGACATCTTGTACATCATTTCCATTTCTCTTAGAACCTGTCTCTGTTATTCTTTCTGTAGAGACATCATTCTTCTTAGTAGAAAAGGCAAAAGAAAATCAGACTTGAAAAGTGTTTTTGTGCTTGTATGTGTGTGTGTATGTGTGTGTGTGTATGTATGTTTATGAAAAGACAGCTTGTTCTTTTTTGTTCCAGACATAGCTTTCTATATCTTTTTAAATATCCGTTGCATTTTTTAACATTAATTCGAACTGAAAGGACCAAGTAAGGTATCACAAAGCACTTGAGGTAGGTTTGGAAGAAGCTAATGGGCTGATAAGGAATGAAGGGCACACAACCATCAAATTCCACGTCATCTCTTTGGAAAGAGTGGGGAAGTTAATTATGGAAGGCAATGGGGATGAAACTAACCTTATCATGGAAGTCATTTCACAGTATATACATGTATCAAATCATCACTTTGCATACCTTACACCTACATATTTTACACGTCAATGATACCTCAGTAAAGCTGAAAAAATGCAGAAGCGCTAAAGACTTTGTGGAGATTCATCTTATCCGAGCTGTGTTTTAAGAAGGTAACTGGAGTATGATTTGGAAAAATATGAGAATTAAAATGAAAATACTGTCTTAGTCGTTTGGGTGCTATAACAGAATACAATAGAGTGGGTGGCTTATAAACAAAAGCAATTTATTTCTCCTGTTTGTGGAAGGAAGGCCAAGGTCAAGACTCTGACAGATTCAGTCTCTAGTGAGAGCCCACTTCGTGGTTGGTTCATAAATGGCATCTTCTCACTGCCTTGTCACGTGGTGGAAAGGGTGACGTAGCTCTCAGAAGCTACTTTTACAAGGATATGAATCCAATTTATGAGGGTTCTGGCCTCATGATGTAATCACTCCCTCATGATGCAATCACCTCCTAATACACTGGGAAGTAGATTTTGGCACAACCTAATAAGGGAGACACAAACACCGGTAATAGGCACGTAGACCGCCCAGCGACGAATTTATTAGTTATGTAGATCAGAGATACGCAAGAAGGGCTGGACGAAGCAGTGGCAGAGAAAAAGAGTGAGAAAAATCTGATCACTACAAAAGTTGGGGAAATGGAAATCAACAGTGGGGTTTCCACTCAACGAAACTCAAAGAACGGTGAGGCCGGGAATCCCGATAGACACGCTTGCGTTAGGAAGGTTTAGGACACAACTGCTCTTAGCTATTTGAAATAGAGGCTTCGACACGGTATCAGTATAAAATATCAAGAAAAGGTTACAAATTCACAACTGGTGACCACAAAAGAGATTATGGTTACAGACATTTGAGAACGGGAATAGCTGGTCCTGGCTACCGATAGTAGTTTCCTAGCTACTGATTCCTAGAAACTGGGTTTCGGCACTACCTTCTAAGCACGAGTTAATAAAATTTCCCACATACATGGAATTTATCTGCTTGAGATTTTAGGTATAGGCAGCGTGTGTGTGTGTGTGTGTGCGTGTGTGTGTGTTTATGAGTCTAGGTTGGTGAATGTGTAGGCATGCACATACACACACATACACATTTGCATTCTTGGCTGATGTAAGAAAAGAAACTAATCAGAAATAAAGACTGTAAAAATTATTGACTCAAAACTTTCCAACTTACTGGTTTAGTACCCCGGAACCCTCAGCACAATAACAGCCGAATTGTTCACAGCAAGGGGTATATTTTATTTCACAGTAAAAATTACCACCTAACAATTTTTTTCTAGTGCTATCGCCTGACATTTACTTGTGCTCCCAAGGATTACCGCACAGCAGAAAAAGCACATAGTTAACTTTTTCTATCCCACAGTCACAAATTCCTACAGATCAAAGCTCTGACTACTGAGTGAAAAGTAACATTTGGACATGATCATAAAACTAAACTCCTGTAACCTCTTATGAAATTTGAAGTTAATAAAAGTCACATGAAATAATCCCCTGCATATAGAAACCTGCTGATTTACATTTTAATGAAAATGGAGAGCAATACTTAGAAAAAATAAACTTTTAAAAGCCTATGAAAATAAATTCACTTCAGAACCCAGGTCTGGAGTTCTGAAAGTTCTTCTGGTCTTTGAAAACACACACCCTCAGAAATTCTTCTGAGACCTAGAATTCGTAGACGTACTTCGTTCTTCCTATCCCTACCCCTTATCTCTCTTTTTTAATCCTAATTTACAACATTTGTCAAGCCCAGATAGGATGAAAGTAATGTAAACAGGCAGCTCTGGGCAGATTTTGTCATAAAAATAGACACTAAAGGCTTGGAGCTGTATCTGAATCTCGTTTGCTTGGCAGTGATGTAGATGTTCAGACAGGACAAACTTTCACTGGAAGGTATGGCTATAAATAAAAATGTTCCAAAGAGAAAGTAACAAAATGGCATCTCTTCCCCTGTGAGCCACCAGTGGGCCTGGATCCTTTCCTCCTCTCTGTCAATCAGACTCAAGTTGGGCTTCCGAATCGCTAGATGAAAGACATTTAATAAGTCCTAGTTATAACCTGGAGCAAATCCCCTCACTATTAAGATGAACTGACCCATTTTGTAAGCAATCAGGAATTTAAGGAATTTAATTTAAAAGTAGAGGAATTTTTTTTTTTGAATGTTTATTTATTCCCAACGGAAAGAGAGACAGAGCGTGAGCAGGGGAGGAGCAGGCAGAGAGGGAGGCACAGAATCCGAAGCAGGCTCCGGGCTCTGAGCTGTCAGCACAGAGCCCCACACGGGGCT
Source organism: Prionailurus bengalensis (assembly GCF_016509475.1). Classification (NCBI taxonomy): domain Eukaryota; kingdom Metazoa; phylum Chordata; class Mammalia; order Carnivora; family Felidae; genus Prionailurus; species Prionailurus bengalensis. The sequence continues at coordinate 226,536,567 of NC_057343.1, forward strand.
TGAACTCACAAACTGCGAGATCATGACCTGAGCAGAAGACAGCAGCTTAACCACTGAGCTACCCAGGGATCCTCCCCCCCTTTTGTTTTTAATGTTTGTTCTTCAAAAGTGAAGGAATTGAAAGGTAATTCATTTTTTTTTTCATTCATTTATTCAGTTGGAGAGAGAACAAGAATACAAGTGGGGGAGGGGCAGAGAGAAAGGGGGAGACAAACTCCCAAGCAGGCTCCACACCATCAGCCCAAAGCCTGATGCACGTCTCAAAGCCACGAACTGTGAGATCATGACCTGAGCCAAAGTCTGATGCTCAATCAACTGAGCCACCTAGGTGCCCCAAAAGCCAATTCAGTCAGTAGTTGGTGCAATGAAGGACTTGAGGATCAGAAAAGAACCTTCTATTGGCCCAGGACCCATGTCTGTCAACTCTAGCTCACACGTTACCAGCCTCTAGCACCTTGGCCTCCTCCCCTATGGCAATAATCATTTCAACCCATTTTTATTGGGATAAAAAATCTTTTAGATAACTTATCTGCCAAGTGACTTTTAGGGGCATCCTTGGCTAAACGAAGTTCTAAACCATGAAGAATGAATAACATTTTCCCTCTTTCTGGGGAAGAAGACCCTTCTTTTCAACTGAAAATGTACACGATCCATACGTTTTAAGAACTAGAAAGCTGAACAATGACGGACGGTGACAGAAGAAAGGAGAAGTGATATCAGAGGTTGATGGCAGATTAGAGCAGCAGAGTCAGGATGTGACCCCAAACTCCCATTATCTAGATAAACAGCACATTGAACTAGCCGGGTGCGGATGAGGAAGTTGACTGAGAAAGAGACACCCTGCTTTGGCTTTCAGCCTGGGAGCTCTGGTGCAAGCGATCGGAAACCAGCCTCCTCACCCGAAGCTGCCTTCCCAGCCTTGCAAAAGGCACGGTCCCCTCCACCCCTTTTATGAGAATTAACATTTCCTGTCCTTTGTTTAAATACAGAAATATGTGCAAATACAGGTCCTTCTTCATTTTAGGAATATAAATAATGTACTTAATGGAATGCTTCAAACTACGCACACTACACTCAGATAGTGTTCTTCGCCCTTCTATGAAGGTCTTCTAATATTGAGAGGTCAGTGGGTGTGGCCTTCCAGATGATTCCAGGTGCTAATTTAAGGAGCTGCAATGCCACTTCAAGTTACCAGGAAAGCTAGATTGGATGCAAATTGTCAACCATAGGTTCTGACTGGGGAGCCAGCCCCACAGACCCTGATTTCCCGGCCACACGGCTGACAGAATTCCCATCTCACCAAAAAACAAATCAGATGCCATCACATACCCACTTTTACACTTTCTTTGATATGTATTTATTTATTTTGAGAGAGACTGAGAGAGCGTGAGCAGGAGAGAGGCAGAGACAGAGGGAGAGAGAGAAACCCTAACAGGCTCCACGCTGTCAGCGCTGAAGGCCGATGCGGGGCTCGATCTCGCGAACAGTGAGATCATGACTTGAGCTGAAATCAAGAGTCGAACCATTAACCGACTGAGCCACCCAGGAACTCCAACTTTTATGTTTGTTTGCTTTTTTTAATAGAAGTATAGTTGACATGTAATATTATATTAGTTTCAGGTATACAACACAGTGATTTGACAATGGTATCTGTTATGATATACTCGCCACAACAATTTTGGTTATTATCTGTCACCAGAAAGCTATTACGATATTATTGAGTATATTTCTTATGCTGTACTTTTCATCCCCGTGACTTATTTACCTTAGAACTGGAAGTCTTTAGAGCTCAATCCCCTTCATCTATTTTGACTTGCCCCTCTGGCAACCACGAGTTTGTCTTTAAATTTATGAGTCTGTTTCTCCTACTGTTGTTTGTTTTGTTTGGCTTTTGCTTTTCAGATTCCACATATCAGTGAAATCATACGGTACTTGTTGTTCTCTGTCTGATTTATTTCACTTAGCATAACTCCCTCTAGGTTCATCCACGCGGTCACAAATGGCAGGATTTCATTCTTTTTTTAGGGCTGAGTAATATTCCATTGCCACATTTCTTTCTTTTGTTTTGTTTTTGCTTTTTTGTTTTCCTTTATTATTGAAGTGTAGTGGACACATCATGTTACGTTAGTTTCTGATGTGCACAAGAGTGATCTGACAGGTCTATATGTTATGCTACACTCACAACAAGTGTAGCCACCATCCGTGACCACACAACGCTGTTACAGTACCATGGACAATGTTCCCTCTGCCGTGTCTTTTATTCCCCTGACATACTCACTCCATAACTGGAATCCTGTATCCCCCCCCTTCCCCTTCATCCAATTTGCCCATCTCCCTACGCCCTTCCCCTCTGGTAACCATCAGTTGGTTCTCTTATACCACATCTTCTTTATGTGTTTATCTCTTGATGGATATTTAGGCGGCTTCCGTACCTACCCACTTTTACGTCTCCATCTCCTTCCTGTTGCCTTAAGGACGAATTCCAAACTTGGCATTCCATATGCAATTCTTCACAGTTGACCCCAACTTGCCATTTCCACCTCACCTCCCAAAAGTCCCATCTTTCTCACAAAATCTCGGCTCCAACTAAAATGACCCTCCCCTTCCATTCATAACTTCACCTGTCCTATCATCGCTACTGGGAATAAAAGAGACTTCTTCGCTCCTTGTGGCAGAACACGCGCTCCTTTGTCATGTCCCTGCTCAGAGTTTGTATCTTTCATCGAGACCGCCCCAATCACTCTCAGCAAAAATAGTTAGCCTATCCTCTACTCCCACGATATCTTTCTATAGCATAGTTACAAAGCTCAAACTGGATTTACATATCCTAACGTTCAGAGTCTAGGATTTCTCCACTTACCATGTACAAAGCATTGTGCTGGATACAAAAGGAATACCAGGATAAGAAAGACACAATTCCTGTTCTTAAGATGCCAAAAGGCTGGTACATAAGGCGCTATTAATTGTAGGCATAATAAGAATCCCCCAAAATGTAATCAATACATTATTAGAGTCCAGTGATGAATAGAATTATATCTTACTGTAATCATATAAAACTTACAAGAAGACCTTCAATTTGAGGTGAGCCAGGAAGCTTAAGTAAAACTAGTCAAGGAGAACTGGGTTAAGGGAGAGGAGGAAACATGTCTGGGAAAAGTAGACGAGGGGGAAGATAAGGCAGAAAACTTTCTGAGGTCTTCCTCGACCGTGGTCGTGCAGTCTTAAGAAATTTGTCTCATTTCCATAGCATCCAGAAACCTTTAAAAGCTTTGAAGCGAGGAAATCTCAGGATCAGAGCCTCCCTAAATTTAGGAAAAAGTCCCTGTGAAACTTTCAGGGATTAAGAAATTATCTGTGCCAATTTTCAGAGGCAGAAGACATATTATGAGCACTGATTTATATTGTTTGATTCAAACTAGTTTGTAGCTGACAAGAATAATTATCCCCAAATGATTCCACAAGCTGATTCAGCAGAGGTAATATTAAGTACAAAATTAAAAACTTTAATTGTACTCTTTGGCCCTTAAAAGTAGATAAAATAACATATATGCATGTTTGAATTAAGATAAACAGAGAAAGAGGCTGTTGAGATGTCAGCATAATTAAAAAACTGGTTAAGTAAAACGAATTAATCAAACCCATTAACACTAAGTTATTGAAGCAACTGGTACTATCAAACTTTTGTTTTTAAGATTTTTTTTGTTTTTTTTTTCTTTTCAACCGGAAATCATGGTTAGGGAGTCTCTTCAAGCTCGTGGTGTTAGAAAGACAGTCAAATGCAAAACAAATATACCTCCAAATTTCTGCTTTAACTATTACACCCTCAAGTTAAATATTGACATTCAAAATAATGATTCCAAATAATATTTTTGTATGTTTTATTATGCAGAAGTTAACATGGCAATTTGTTCTAATACATCTTAAAAATTCTCTGCTCAGAAGGGCAAAGTAATGACTTTTGAATCCAATGGGAAAGCGAATCTGCAGCTAGAAAAGCAAAGATTAGGCAGATGGACTTTATCAAAAAAGAAATAGAGGCCTGAAAGGATGATGAAGACTTCTCTGTAAACAGGAAACACTTTAATTTTGCAACTTTTAAACAGATAATTTTACCGTTACCCAGTAACATACATTTAGTCACAGGGCTATGGAAAATGATTTTTTTCATTCAATTAATTGCACTTCCAGCCTTGACCAGCCTATTTTTAACAGTAACCCCAGCTGCTTATGTTCATGATCAATCTAGAAATAAACCTAGTGCTATATCAGCTCTTTGAGTTATAAATATTGGCTCCTGCTATCTACAAGGGAAAAGTAATTATATTAAATCATTGGCGCTAAAGAGGACAAGCCTAAAAATTCGACTCATTTTCCCCCTGAACTCCAGGAACACCTGTCAATCCTAACCCAGGATTAAACTAGAAAACTTAGAAGTTAGCAAAAAATGTATGACTTCACCTCCACTGAATTTCCTCTGGTTAGGAAGGAAGAGTAACCGTTAAGGGAAATAACCATTTGCCTCCTAATGGCATGACTTCGCAGCCATTAACTCAGCGTGTCAGTAACTGGGGAAAGCTTTTGTAGAAAGTAATCTAAGGAGATCTATGTATGCATTCACACTTAGACACATAAAAACCATAGAGACAAGCACCAAACCACATACCCAGAAATTTAAAGAAGTCACGCACAACTAAAATGGCCGAAAATACAGAATTTAATAGTGTGACTGTAAGTTTTGTTAGAACAACATTAGTTGGATCTATCATACCAAGATCCCCATCAAAGCGATTTCCAAGTGGAAACATGGAAATCATGAAATCATGTAGACGCAGCAAGATGACTGAGAGCCAAATGAGAAGTACTGAGTGTAATATGCACACAGCACTAAGAAAGCCTATTTTCAATAATCAATAATATGAATATTATTACAATGAATATTACAGTATGGTTCTGGTGTTTTTGACCTCTCCCCCAACAATGTCAAGGTCTTCACCTGGAATGAGAGAGTGTCATCTCGGTGAGATCTTTCCACAGAGCCCGCCAGCTCTCTATTTCATTGCTTGTTTGTATATCCTTCTCTCCTTCACACCAAATTGATCACTTTCTTCTATTTAACCAATATACCGAATGCATGCTGTTATTATCTGTCAGAATTGCTCAAAATCCAATTTTTAAAAAAAATTTTTTTTGATGTTTATTTATCTTTGAGACAGAGACAGACAGAGCATTAACGGGGGAGGGTCAGAGAGAGAGAGGGAGACACAGAATCGGAAGCAGGCTCCAGGCTCTGAGCTGCCAGCACAGAGCCCGACGCGGGGCTCGAACTCACGAACCATGAGATCATCACCTGAGCCGAAGTCGGAGGCTCAACCGACTGAGCCACCCAGGTGCCCCCAAAATCCAATTTTTAAAGTATATGCCTTCTGCCTCAACCACTGATGGTGTTTGCTTTCTCTTTCGGTTTCTCTTGACCCTGCCTCTTTAGTTTCTAATTGCAACAATTAGAAAATCTGGGCAACACCAGAACCACGGGAGGTACCACACTCCTGAGCAACTACCTTGGAATGCAAATGTGTTTTGCTAACGTGTTCTGCCATGACTGTCAAAGAAAGAATTCTGTATTTTTTTCATAACTTCAGAAGCATAAAATAGATATCCTTTGAGGGTAACTTAAAATATCTTTCCAATGATCAGAAAACTTTTCGTCTTTCATTGTGTCCTATCTCAAGTCACAGAAGTGGCTGAAGTTATAACCTAGTCCTTAGGATGTATTTTCAAAATTCCAAGCCTCCCAGGTGTAGATAGAAGATTGAAATGTTTTCCTTGGGGAAGGGACTATATTCTAATATATATTCTATATTCCTTGGGGAAGGGACTATGTTCTAACAAATAGAACATCATCGTCTGTTCCACGTAGATTACCAACACACTTTTGTTGAACGATTACACACTGCAGAAGGTAAGATCTGTGCTCGTAAAAAGCTGGTAACCTGTTTGTAAAGATAAGAAACAAATTCAAAAAAGATAAACAGTATGAATGCCAAATGAGGAGCGTCAAGCTTTATATGTTCAGAGCCCTTGACAAAGTATTCTCATATCCATTATCATGTTTAATTCACACACGTTAACCTCAGAAGATAGGCAGCTCCATAATAAAAAAGTTAGCAAGGTCCACAGACGTGAAATTAGTTGCTCGAAGACATAGTTAATAAGCGGCAAAGTTGGAATTATGTTTAAGTTCTTTCTTTGCTAAATACAGAGCTCTTTCCACTGTATCTTTCTACCAGTTAGGGCCTAGTGAGGGAAATAGAGACAATGCCAAAAAGTTCCACAGAAGGAATTTGACTTGGAGTTACTGATTGCAAGAGCTTAAAGGTCAACTGGACAAGGTGAGGCATGCCTGAGATTAGCAACAGCCAGCATGCCTTTAGGTCTGGAAGGACATAGTGATGGTGTAATGATGTTGCCACCACCCAGTGGTGTAGCCCAGGGCTGTCTGGAAAGAACTAGACCTAGTGAGAGATGCCTGTTAGGGCTGAGAAGATGATGAATGGGCTTCGTGGAGGAAGCTGGAATCTGAGAAGTCACCACCCGAAGCGTGTGGCAGAGAAAGCAGAGGGAATACAAAGAAAATAAAACAGTAGAACCAAAGAATGAAAACTTAGTGAGGTTATTTCCAAGCAGTTAACCTGATACAACACAGAGGGAACATTCTGGGGAAATCGGATCAGGAGTTCTTAGGACATCTTGGTGATTAAGCCATTCATACTCAAACTGGTCCTCAGACACCTCTTACCAAAGCTTACACGATTTGAGCTATCTCAGGAATTCCCTTGCCACTTATGTTTTCCTAAGTGATCTCTTCACTTCTCCTGGATTTAAATTTTATCTTATAAAGGTAATCCTAAATTTCATACTCCAGCCTGATTTCTCCTCTGGGCACCAGGATCTGGAGGGAGTGGCAGTATTTTGAAATAGGAGGAGAAGAGATACTATTCTAGGGATGTGGTGGGGAATTTAAAGTCAAAGAAGAAAATAAAAACTAGGGCAACAAAATAATTATGGATTCTGGACAGTATAAACGATCTTTCATGGACTTCTAAATGATGCTAAATATTATGAGAAACATTAAAAGGGGGAGAAAATAATAAATGGAAACCTACATGTTTTAGATTGGTCAGAGGGGCAAGGAAGGTCTTTTGGAAATTAAACTGAACCTGAGAGATGAGAAGGGGCAGATTCCAAAAGAACTCTGTTTGGACAAAGGCAAGAAGAGAGAGTCAGCTGAAAAATAAACATATTTCAGACAGAAATGCCGCACGTATGAAGGCTCCAAGATGAGAAGTCTCGTGATAGGCTTACAGGACCAAAATAGGTCCCGTGTTCAAAGAACCCTGTGGCACATGGTGAGGTTGCAGAGATAGGCAGGGGTGAAATGGTGAGGTTCACCACCATCTCTAGGCCCATTTATAGCTTGGATCTCAATGGCCCTTCACCATCTACCTCAATCTTTCCTCTATGGGTTGATCTTTTATCATTACACCCACACACCCAATGCTGTAACTCTAGATCTTTTCTTCCTCTTGGCTGGAACATTTTCTTCTCTTATCTGCCCTTTCTCTACCTTGTAGTCTGTCACTCATCTTTCATGCCCCACACCAAACAGCAAGCAGAGGCAGTTGGTCTGTTCTCTAATGCCTCCAGTATAACACTCTGTTCATACCTCTATTTTAATGCTTGCAGCAACGGATACGCAATTTATCTTCTCTATGCTACTAGACTATGATAGCCTGTAGTCCCTTAACCATACATTATTCATCTTCATATCCTCAATGCTTAGTCTTGGCAAATATCAGTAAGTGTTCCTCGAAGAATGGGAATATTTGGAGGCAAGAGATAAATATTAACAAGCTACTATATTGCACGTTTCGACAGATGTAAGGTGTATGGATTCCATCAAAAAGAATAATAATAATCGATTCCATCTTTTAAAATCTCTGCATACAGGCTGAAATAATTGGCATTTCTCTGAGAAAGAGAATCTTGTATAAGAGGGTCTTGTACACTTTCTCGGCTACTACCTCAACAAAACTAATGATTCTTTTAAGCCATTCTGAATCTTTGAAATATTGACATAATGTCTTCTGTTTCCTGCATTTGATTCCTGCTCTCTGTTCCCCATTTTCATAGTTCTTCACATACCTTCATTATTTGGATGATATTCAGCAAATGAGGAAAGCTGAGACGGTAAAGTAGACAGACACAGGCTATATAGACAAAAGGCAAGTCTAACTACTTCCTCCGTCCTTGGCAAACTGTATGAAAAAGCAAGGCCTTTATCACCATCGAGTTCCACCAAAATACTAGCATTAGAGGATTTCTTTCATTCTATATTATATCCCTCTATCCGCGACGGGTAGAGCTAGCAAGTGACCTGACCACTGGAAAATGGAGAATGCTTAAATGTCAGTTTGGATAGAATTCAGAAACATGGGAGAACGCAAGCCAAGAGCAATGTTGCTGAAAGGGTCATGCCAGGCACCCATGAAAGAGGAGCTACGTGGGTCCTTAACACAGCCAAGGCTCAGGAGTGAAAATGAGTAAAGGAAATCTTATTGAAAATGGAGCGAAGAGGGAGCTCCCCTGAAGGGGGAGCTCTCGCACAAGTACCACTAGGTGCAGTCAGCACAACCAGTAGGAAGAAGGAAGATAATTCTTATCTTTAGGAGGGAGGACACTTTTCACACAGGAATTTTATCTCCTGCTTTCAAGAAGAAGGAAGGTCTCTTCTTGTGTCAGCAATAACACGCTAACCACGGCTTGCAGCCAATGAGAAACTGCCACAGCCTCAAACTCTTGTTCTTCTCCAAGGAACTTTTGTTCAAAACAGCCCTCCCTAGGGGCTCCTGGGTGGCTCAGATGATTAAGCATCTGACTCTTGGTTTCAGCTCGAATCGCGATCTCATGGTTCTTGAGTTCAAGCCCTGCATCGGGCTCTGCATCGACAGCATGGAATCTGCTTAGGATTTTGTCTCTCTCTCTGCCCTTCCTCTGCTTTCTCTCTCTCTCTCTCTCTCTGTCTCTCTCTCTCTCAAAAATAAATAAATAAACATTAGAACAAACAAAAAAGCCCTCCCTAATTTCTTCCTAAAACCTAATAAAAGCCGATCTTCCTTTTTTGTCTCTTTGGATTTGCTTGTGGTTTGTCATGGTTTGCTTGTCCCAGATTGCAATTCCTCTGCTATTCCCCAATAAACTCATTTTGCTAGTAAAATAACTGGCTATTGTATTTTAAGGTTGATACAGGCTTTCCTTGGATGGCAACAAGGCATCTACAGACATTGGCTGGGTTTCCATGCCCTCAATCCCCAGTGTTGGTCACGGACAATGCAGCATACCCCAACGCTGACTGAACTCTCCTAACTGGCCACCAGGTATGGTCCTCACCCCCAAAGACCCACAAATCTTTGGCAAGGCTAAATCCCATCAAACTCATTCCTACTCCCAAGAAGCCAGGACACTTTCACCTAATCTCTCAGCAAGTCAAAGTCAATATTTTATTTTATTTTTCCTTTCCAACTGGTTGTGATGACAAAATCTGTATCTTGCCACCTTCTGGGCCTTCTGGGATGTTTCCTATTGATTCTCAAGAGCATTTCCTCTCACAGCAATATCAAGGTCTTATAGACATTTACTGATTCTCTTTCACACATTCCTGGTACAACAATCACAACTCCACTCCCGGCAAAGTAGAAATGTCCTTGGTCACAGGAAGGGACCCATACAAACAAGTACAGAAGAAAAGAGCACAATGATTAATAGATAACATCTCAAAAGATTATGTCCCTGTGTATGGAAGTTCTCAGCCTTATTACCCACCCTGAAAATGGAGATAATATCAGCCTTCTCTGCTTCATGAGATCACTGTGACAGTCACAAGAAATAATGCTTGAAAATATGTAAATGGAGTCTCATCGTAGGCAGGGATTTGGTTCCTAAAGAACACAATAAAAACCCTATTTGTTTTTTTTTTTTTTTAAATTACCCTTGAAAATTTCTTCACTTGTCAATAAAGGATAGCATACAAGTTTTGTGCCTAAAACTCTGTGCCATCATTCTTAGGCACACTAAATGTTGAGAACCACTGAGCTAGATGGAAAAAGAAAACAAAAAGAAAATTTTTATGCAGATTTTCAGACATTCAACCCATGTTGTATTTAAGAAAACTATCAAGCCACAGACAATGACCAAGAAAAGGATGAAAATTTTACATGCTCTTTTTTGCCTACCCTGCTTAGTCCAACTGGGTTAATATTAAGCCACTATAATATCAATAGACTGGCAGGGGAGGGAGATTTGTAAAGATTTAAAAAACAAATAAAGAAACAGTACTGCAGTCCATTGCTTTCTAGCATGGCCACAAATATCAGGGAGACACCTCCGCAAAGCCTTAACACCGTGTGACAAAGGAGTCAGCTCACAGTGTAGCGTTATGACGTAATGCCCAGTGACTGGGCTTAGACCAAGCTCATCAGCCAATAAATATCATTGCTCCTCTCTGAAAGAGCCCAAACCAAGGGTCTGCCATCAACAGGCAAGCCAGTCCTCCCGCCCTGAGCTACACCTCTCACTATGTGAAGACATCGGCCCCAGCCATTTAACAACTTCTTACCCTTAGGATCTAATTTTCTTTAAGACTCAGACACCAATAACTCACTTCTCACTTCTCAACTCAGTGCCAGGCCAATGGTGACAGCCCATAGGAGCTCCTAGCAGTGTGGACACAGCTGGCAGGCATTTTCCTCTAATCACAACCACCTGACACAGAAGACTTATGGAGTTTTCTAGTGCCTTTTATCTGGAATACTTTAGATGAGTGTAGGAGAGCTGAAAGTTAAAACCTTCTTAGAAATTCCACTTTAAAGCACTGGCCAGACCTTTTAGAACTGGAGTTAACCCTTTTCATATCAGTGGGGAAATAGGATGATACATGCCCTACATTTAGCAATCACTGCCCCTCTGCCGTGACATGTAAACAAAGATCCATCGTTCCGAAACCAGTGTGCTCGCTTTACCTTAAGGTAAAAACCTGTTCGCTGCGGATCTAATGGCCATTAGTAATATGGTTCTTCCAAATCTCATAGCTCTGAATTTTATCTTAACCAGTATGGGAAGGATGTAAGCTCTGAAGATCAAGAAGTACTACCTACACATACCAAAACATAAATGGCTAAGGAAGGTGGATGTTGCTTCAAGTCGCATAAAGAGGTAAAGAAATAAAGAGGTAAGGAAACCTTTGTGATAGAACTGTTCTGTGTCTTGATTTGAGTAGTGGCTACCCAACTCTAAGTGTGTGATAAAATCACATAGGGCTTTATGTACACGCAATTGAATGTATGTAAAACTAGTGAAATCTGTTTTTTGAATTGTTTTTTGAATTGGCCTATTGTCAATTTTCTAGTCTTGATATTGTCTGTAGTATGCCGGACATTACCACGAGGGTAACTGGATGAAGGATGCAGGGAAACTACATTCTAACCCCTAGAGGTCTTTATTTTTGCTAGTTAGTAGGCATGGTTTACCATATTCAAATTAATTGCTACAATATCAGAAACTATATGAATAGCCATTTAATTTCATTAGCAGAAATGCTCAAGACTTATCGCACTTTCTGCCCAAAGGTATAGCAAATAATAAATCTGGTAGATGTAAAACCTTTAAACTTCATGCCTGAGTGACTTTTAGTCCGGTAATGTCCGACACCGGTTATTCTCCAAGTGTGGTTTCTGAGCTATCAGTATTAGGAATCTTGTTAGCAATGCAAATTATCTGTCCCTCCTCAGGCCTACTCTTGAAGGACAGAGGAAGGGCAGTAATCTGTGTTTTAACAACAAAGTCTCCAGATTATTTTGATGCACATGAAGTTTTGAGAACCACCACTGTGCACTTTCCATTGCTATAAGACATCTGGCAAACGTTCATATTGAAAAAGAGAAACCAAACAAACACGCAACACTAACTTCTGGCGTAGGTTACATTTTAACATCTGGCCCTCTCTGTCTCTATTGCGCCTCCCTCCGCAATCTTGAATTCCTGATCCTCCCTGAAGACTGAATCCCATCAGGCCAGTTCATAGAATTCCAACTTTCTCATTCTAGAATAATTCCTAGGGGCTCCATGAAAAAATTGAAGGTAGACCACGTCTGATTCCCTGGCATCTGATTTCATTCAGTTAATGTTCGAAAACCGGTGTCTTGGCGATGGGAAGTGTTCTTCACATCCTTACATTATAACCTTCCCAATAAATATTCATTCGTTATACTTTTCATGCATCCCTGTTTGACTTTAGAATTTCTAAAGAAAACTGTTCATTGTCAAGACTAATGGTGTATTCTGGTATGGGTAATTCAACTCAAATAATCTCAATGTTATTTCTGCCGAAACCAGACTCAAGCACGGGTGCTTTGTTTTGTGTTGTTTTTAATGATTATTTGCTTATTTGAGAGACAGCCGATTTTCTTCTTAATTATATTCTTCTTGGGCTCATATCAGCATGGGTTCACAGGGCCAGGAATGGGTATCGTTAGCCTACAACATTCTGAGTGACATTAACAAGAAAAGACAGCACTAAAATTGGCTACAATTGATCCCAAAAATATATTTCCGTATGTTCATTTTAGCCAGTGTCCCACAGCAGGGAAGTCACCCGGTCATTTGCTTCAACCCACCCCCATGTTGATAACAGATGTGTAATTGTCCCAGATGCTCTAATGTTAATTACTTAAAATCACATATACTTAGACTGGTAAAATGTAAGCCTTTAAAATGTAGGGCTTTCAGAGAAGAAATTGAATAAGAATGGCCGTGGGCCCAAACTCATCCCTGTAGTTACTCAAAGAGCTATACTGTCTTTCCAATGTAATCTCAAGATATCTCAACAGAACTAGAAAAGTTCTTTTTTTTTTGTAACTATTTTGTAACAATACAAATTGTTACAAAATTCAGATCTTAGAACTATGCATTGAGAAACACTTGAAATTGTAGTAGATATCTGTCTGTAGTGTAAAATAAACCACCACCACTTTGAAGGCAAAAATTAGGGTACAATGGTGATGAATGGGAACAAGAATTTCATTCTCCAACATGGTGATAGGCTTCAGGTAAATGATACCTGAGCTTAATCGATTTAAGAATTTATTTTCATTTTTTGTTACAAAATCAATATTTGCCCTTTGAGAAAAAAATTAAGTTAAGAAAACCAGAAAATAAAATTAAGCCAAAATAAATAAATAAATAAATAAAAATGAACCCCCCCATAAAATCTCCCCAAAAGGAAAGTAAGAATGTTCCTGCTCCGTCTTTCACAGGTTACATGCCCCCTGTGAGAAAAATGTTAGACCATGAGGGAGGGCATGCTGCATAGCAATTTAGACAGAAAGATGCAGTTCTTGTTATAATAAAATTCCTTTGCCACAAAGCATCATAGCAAAACAAATACAGGAACTCAAATAGAACAATAAAAATAATATGAGGTCACTGAGTCCTGTTATTTATAACAGCAGAAATTTGTGTTTGTTATGAGAAAAGCAGTCATGGGCACAGAAGGAAGGGTGCTTGGGGCATGCGTGTTTCTTAGTCCATTCCAAAAATATGTACTACATGCCTTTGAAGTGCTGGGGATATAACAGTAACCAAGATATAAACTCCCTGCTCTCAGAGATATTACAAGCTAATAGGAGAGCCCAGAGGTAGATTTACCCTGGAACTAAGGAAGCAAAGCTTTAGGGCTTTGGGTCTTTGCGAGAGACCTTGTACCTCATCGTGTACTGATGAGTTTGAGTTATTTTTTCAAGGGTCAGTAAAATTGTGTCATCCGCAGACCCCACAAAATCTGGACTCAGCCTGGATTAGATAGATAATAAGCAAGTGAAAATAGAAGATAATTTCAAGCACTGACAAGTGCTGTGCAAGAAATAGAAGAAGTTGATTTGATAGAGAGTGAGAGCACTATTTTAATATGGGGGATCAGAGAAGGATTTGAACTAAGATCTAAATGAAAATGCTTTAGAGGGATCTGAATGAAAAGTTTTTAAACACTGCTTCAGGTTGAGTTTATTGACATATCTAACACGCATTAGATAAAATTTACTCTTGCGGCACAATGATATTAAATTTAGAGAGATTAATTGTAACTTTGCAAAAGTTAGGCCTTGATCATATTTTGTTTTCCACAGGTATGTTCAGTAGAATTCACGAGAACTGATCATGTTTATGACTTCCAGATTTTGTAATAAATGTATTAGTATTTATTCTAGTTATTTTTTTTTAATTTTTTAAATGTTTTTATTTATTTTTGAAGGAGAGAGAGACAGAGCGTGCGCGGGGAGGAGCAGAGAGAGAGGGAGACATAGAATTTGAAGCAGGCTCCAGGCTCTAAGCTGTCAGCGCAGAGCCCGAGGCGGGGCTCGAACTCACGAACTGTGAGATCATGACCTGAGCCGAAGTTGGACGCTTAACCGACTGAGCCGCCCAGACGCCCTCTGTTCTAGTTATTTTTATTATGATATTTCATGGCTCTTCGCCATGAAACATTTGAAAGTGTTTTCAAAAGCAATAAATAAAATATGTATTGTATATATTATATTCTAGCAAGCCTAGGGAACTAAATCATTCTGAATTAAAATATAATGTGTGCATTTGTATGTGTGTCTACTTCTGGATTTAAAAGTGTCTTCATTATTCATTATTGTCTACATGGGGAAAATAAATAAACAAAAAATGTGTTGAAAGTGAAGAGTAGAATTAATATCCATAAAATCTTTAAATGACTTTTGTGTCTTGTTCTGTAAATGCAGTAATCAAGAAATAGGAAATAGGTTCTAGGCACTGTTTTTCAGCTCTAATAGCAATATAAAAATATTAGCTGTGGTATTTCCGTTTCATACTCATCAAGTAGTATTCTTTATATCTTTTCATTTTAAGAATTAGAGTTATGTTACTATAAGCTCTATGTTAGTGGTCTTTTTTCACGATGTTTTCTCCAGCGTAAAATGCTTACAGTACAACAGCTATACTTCTGAGTTCTGAGTTCAAAAGTAAATACTGTTAAGATATTTTTTTACCTAATGCTAACTTTCAAATCAACCCATTTCAAGATAGGTTCCATGGAGAACATTTCTCTGGTGCTATAATTTATTATTCAAAAACTAGCTTCCATCAGACTCACACCTAACTCCATAATGACAATTCCATTATAATAATGAGTAGCATATTGATGTTGCAATGAATATGTCCAGAGTTGAAAAAGGAGAAAAATTTTTAAAAAGAGAGAGAAAGAGAAAGAATCACAAGAAGAAAGGAGAGGAAAGGGATTAATAGAGAGATGGAACTTCACAGGAAAGGAAAAGCTCAGGTTTGAGGAGACATCAGCTCTCAGACTTTCTTTGTGTTTTCTTCTGTTGATGAGCCAAACTCTACTCTCTGTTTACTTAAGTGGTCAACTCCAGTGCTGGGGCCTCAAATTCACTCCTGAGGTCAATGCAAGTCTTGTGTCTTTTCATTTCCTTTTGCCCTACCCAACAGCTACTTTCCCACAGTCTCTTCTTGCAAAGCAACCAAGTCCCCGGTCTACAATTAAACATGTGGACTCCTCCAAGTCTTAGAATTTCTATGTCATGAATTCTGTATGACTCCTCAGAATCAATTCTATACCCTGCTTCCCTTGAAGGCATCTCTGTTTAATTAAAAGAACGGTCCAAGAGTACTAGTGTTGACACTATATTCCTCCAAATACAATAATTATATGTTGAAAAAGCTTGATAGAATAGAGTATCTCCATAAGATAAACAATAGTGTGATAGTGTTACTCCCTCATCAACAGATCTATATAGTCTCCATATAAGAAGGGAGACTTGGGGCGCCTGGGTGGTGCAGTCGGTTAAGCGTCCGACTTCAACCAGGTCACCATCTAGCCGTCCGTGAGTTCGAGCCCCGCGTCAGGCTCTGGGCTGATGGCTCGAAGCCTGGAGCCTGTTTCCGATTCTGTGTCTCCCTCTCTCTCTGCCCCTCCCCCATTCATGCTCTGTCTCTCTCTGTCCCAAAAATAAAAAATAATAAAAAATAAAAAAAATAAAAAAAAGAAGGGAGACTTTACCATATAAAAATTCTAGTTACCATAATATTTCATATCATAATTCCAGATAATCTATATTTATATGAGTTCTCTATATATTAAAATAGAGAGAGAGAATGTGTCAACTCTGTTTCAAGTTGGAAGTGGTAACTGGATTTTATTGACCTAGGTGCTCAGAGAAACAAAGGAGTACATTACCAAACAGGAAAAACTTAGAGGAGCAAAGAAAGAAATTTGTTCATTGGAGTTGAGAAAAAGAATTCGGTTGTTAATGTATGAGGAGAGAGATACAAAAAGAATCAACATAGCACGTTAGAGTTGAATGAATTTTTTGACACGCAGGAAAAACTTATCCTGAACAGAGATAATGCCTCCAATTAAAAGCGACTAAAAAAGTTGACTTGTTTCATTCCTTAAGAATCAGATCTTTGTGGGTAACTCTGGCCTCTTCCTATGCAAGGTGTGGTCCACGGACCAGCAGCACTACCATCAACAGGGAGCTTGTTAGAAATGAGGAATCTTGGGGTACACCCCACACCTACTGGGTCAGAACTGGTATGTATTTTAACAAGATACCCAAGTGATTTATATAGTTAAAGATCCCACAATCTCAATAATAAATAGACCTGTACATACACGAATGGGTTGTGAATGTATTTGACTAAGTAATAGTTAATATGACTTCATAACTGGGATCTGCCATATTATTGATTTCTAGTAACCACTGAACAGAAATTACTTGTATAACACACTTTAGATATATCATGAAAATTACATAATTCAATGGGCTGGATATTATATAATAAGAAAACCACGTGAGCTAACAAAGGTCATTTATCAATTAATGTGTACATCTGAAATCTAGAACACAGAAAGAGAAAGAGTAGGGAAAATAAACTTTTGTTTCACAAATGAATTCTGGATCTGGATAAGAAACGATTGGTGTTACTAGAGAAGATGTTGACGTTTTAACATACAAAGGTGAATTCTCAGCTCCTAAAGACACCTCTGAACATATGACAATATAATTATTATACACTTAAATGCCAAAAGTTAGCCCTTTTGTTTTTTAACAGAGGTTATCTAATTGCAAAGACCTTTTTGTGGTGTTTTAGACTACAGCTGCATCAATTCCAAATCCAGTCCTCCTAGATTCCTTTCTAGATAATTTCATTTGTTCCAGTAGATCTCACCCATTTTTTTTTCTTATTCCTATATTTTATCTAAAAGCTAACAATCCACTTAGAGCTCAAAATGTTAAGGGAAAGCCAATAGAAATAAGAACCAATACTGTAAAATGGTGTCACCTCTGTGAAGAAGCAGTTGCTCAAGAAATTAAAAACAGAATTACTGTATGATCCAACAATACCACTTCCAGAATTAAAAAGAGGTAAAAGCAAGATCCCAAAGAAGTATGTATATGCCCATGTTTATAGCATCGTCACTCACAATAGCCAAAAGATGGAAATAACCCAAGTGTTCATCAAAAGATGAATGAATAAATAGAATGTAATATACACATACAATGGAATATTATTCAGGCTTAAAGAGGAAGGAATTTCTGACACATGTTATAACATGGGTGAACCTAGAGGACATTATGCTAAGTGAAATAAGCTAGTCACAGAAAAAGACAGAGACTCCGTGATTCTACTTATATGAGGTAACTGAAGTAGTCAAATTCCTAGAGAGAGAAACTGGGAGGGGATTTCCGGGGGTTACGGGAAGGGAAAATAGAGAGTTTTTGTTTGATGGGCACAGAGCTTCAGTGTTGCAAGATGAAGAAGTTCTGACGATTAGTCGCACTACAATGTGAATGAACACTACTGAATTTCACATGTAAAAATACTTAAGATGGGGAGTGCCTGGGTGGCTCCGTCGATTAAGGGTCCAACCCTCGGTTTTGACTCAAGTCATTATCTCAAAGCTTCGGGGGTTCGAGCCCCACACGTTGGGCTCTGTGCTGGTAGCTCGGGGGCTGCTTGGGATTCTCTCTCTCTCCCTCTCTCTCTGCCCCTCCCCGACTCACACTGTCTCTGTCTCTCTCAAAATAAATAAACTTAAAAAAAAAAATAAAGGAAAAAAAAACGACACAGAGGACATCATACTCAGGTGTTTATGGCAGCATTATTCACAATGGTAAAATACTAGAAGAGTATGATTAAAGTTCATCACTAAGAGAAGGGCTGAGTAATTTATGACACATCCACACCACAGAATAATAGGAAGACACCAACTCACGGTTAATCAGTTGATTTGGAAGAAGTTCCACGAAGTATAACTGAGTGAAGAAAGTAACATGGAGAACATCATGCATGTAATTTATCACATTTTGAAACGCAAGCTATCGACAATTTTAATAATCATCATCATCCTCACATACATTACTGAACTCTCACTGTATACCAGGTACTTTTTTAAGCACGTGGCACAGAAAAATTCACTTCGTCTTCACAATATCCCTGTTAACCTCATTTCACAAATAAGGAAACTGAGTCACTGAGAGGCTAGAAAGCGTCTCTAAGGTCCCATGGCAAACACCAGCAAATTCAAGAATTTGGCCTCCTGAAGCCTGTCTTCCAGTGTATGGATGTGTGGATGTGTCTTTCTCTGTGTGATTCCAGAGGAAAAATGTGGAATGATGTGGAATGATGTGGAAGCGGCTGATGATGTGAGTTATGTGACGTAGAGTCAGGAATGCTAATGTAGGTTAAAAGGGAAGGAACAGAGGGGTTGAAGAAAAGGAAAAAGAGAGAGTCAAAACCATAAATAATATGACCACATTTATGTACTTAAGCAACATCACCTATGTGTAAGGAGAAATGGTAAAAATTCTTTAAAACGACAAATGCATGTTTTGTTTCTTGAAACCTCAGCAATGCTATTTATGAAAACGAAATTTGAAATGATCAGACAATATTATAGACAGATTTCTATAATCGCATCCGTTTTCTCTATTTGAATAATTAAAGGGACATCAGATATTTGTGCCAGTTTGCATATCAAAAGACTGTGATTCGTAGTTTCAGTGTTTGCAAAAATAATAGCGAATATGAATCTATGGTTGATGGAGTGATAATAGGTGTTTGGGGACCTAACATCTATGGATGGAGTGATAATAGCTGTTTGGGCAGGCTGGGGTGGGGAACAGCACGCTTCTTGGTCAAACCAGTATGGAGGGAGGATACAGGGTTAAAGACCTTTAAATAGATCATTTGTACCTCAACTCACTCTGTTATCACTTAATATGCTAATGTTTTTACCAATCTCCAAAAGGGACTATGAACCATGCTTCACTTTTTATCCTTCTTTAGCTAGAGGACCCACCCCTTTTATTTTTAATACCATGCCTGTTAAACATTGTCCAAAAAAAAACGATTCCACAAAGCAGAATCTAGGAGCCAATTACCTATAATATAGCTTTTCGTAACCTTCAAAACTGCTGAAAAAACTATCTGCTGGAAGGAAGGAATGGGACAGATAAATACAGATAAATACACACAGGTTTTACTTTTTGCTTTTTTGTTGTTGTTGTTCACCAAGTCATGTTTCTACATTTGCTATTTTTCCATGCACAATATATTGATAGCAAAAAAACAAATTTGATTTCAGCCAAAATCATTTATCTTGTTGAAAATAAGGGGTTTGCTCACACAATAAGCCAATGTATTGTCCAATAATATTATAGTACCTAATTCCCAGATACGAACTTCCTATGATTTACAAACTGGCCTGTCTAAAGCTATTTTTCTGTTAATCTCCATTTTCTGTCCTTTTACTGTGTCAAAAGTTTTGTCATCAAGCCTTAGTAGCCTACTTCAAAGTAATGAAAAAGTCCCACAGTAGATCAACTAAACCCCCTATAACTGTTCTAGTCCCATCATTACCACTTAGGTAATAGTCAATCCTTCAAATCTGCATGAGATTTATCCAATAAGTATCTATGTTTAAGGCATTTCAGTAGGGGCATGGGGATCCTAAAACAGATAATACCCTATATTTCCCTCAAGGAGTTTATAATCTACTAAAGGGAGCAAAAAGTCTATATAGTGACTGACGTATATTTAAGGAAGTAGGTATTAAACAAGAAGAGAGAAAAAAAAAAGATTGTATAACTTGGTCAAAGAGATCATTTTTTTCTACTAAGGAGCTGCCTTTCTTGGAGGGTAGACAACCCCGTATTAGTAGGCAATACTAATGTGTTAAGGAATCTTCTCTTAAAAGGCTGCTATCGAGGCACTTCCTAAAGCCTACAGCCCACTCTTGAGAGAAGCATGGATATTCTTGTTCTTTCCATTTCGTTGGGTTTTTGGGAGGATCCAGTAAGAAACAGATGTGAAAGAATTTTAGAGATTTCCTGAATATAAGAGGATTTTATGGTTAAAACTAAAGATTGCCCTTGTTTTGTGATTTGTAACAATCACCAGAGCTGCATGACAGAGACTCCCACTTGTCCTTCGAAATCTGTCTTCCCTTCTTCTCTGCACGTGCCCGCTGAGCCTCATTGGTGGTTCAAAGTGGTGCCATGTGTTGAAGTTCTACTCCCGGGCCTCGTTCTCAATGTCATGGGCACTCCTCATCCACAGTCTCTTCTCCTTAGTGCCCTGGAATCCTCTGAAACCAGCTTTGCCCCATGGAGATGATGACACGAGGGGATGGTGGGATAATGGAATGAGAACAAATCTGGACCCCTAAATAAGGAACGGTGTGGAGGACAGCAACTTGCCCAACCAGGCCTGTTGTGCGAGCGATACATAAACGGGAACTACTGAGTTATACTATACAGCAAGAGTTCTACTACCTGAGTTTTCGCCCCAGGTTTGCCACTGCTTAACTGGGTGATCTCAGATGAGTTGCCATTTCCCAATTCCTAAACTGAGAGCATCTGGCTAGATCAGTTTTTAACAACTGTGATTCACAGAACTCCAATTATCACATTTTTAAAATTATTTCAGAGGGCAGTTTTGGTGGAAGAAGGAAGGATGGGGGCATCCAAGAAAGTATTCGAGCAAAGAATTCTGCAATTAAAAGTATTTATAGAGAACCGCTAGGCTATAAAATCCCGAAAATATATTCACATTCTGAAATGCTATGCTTGCAGGTGTTCAACATTGTTTCTCGTTAGTGACCATGGATTTCTCCTCTGAAACACCTGTGTGCTTTTCCTCATTTGTCCTTTGTGATTAGTGACACATATTTCATAAGTGATCTAAGTTAGTCATAGAACCCATGATTATAAAATGTAATTTTCTTTTTGCAAATTAACTAGGCTATCCAGGGATCTAAGATATGATCTTGACCTCATTAATATTGTACTTGAACCAACTTAGCTAAAAAAGTAGTAAGACCTATCTTAATGCATTTAATGAGTTCGTCAAAATCTGTTTGGTGCCTCTTATTGTTTGTTTTGGAAGAATCCCGAATGTGTGACAAAACTAATTGTCCCACCACGTTTTAATGGTTTTTTGACGCAATACTCCATCCCCTGTCTCCTATAATGGTGCCCATTACATGTCATTCTGCTATATCAGCAAAGTCTTTCGACCCATTGATAGTCAAAATCTGATCAATCGGGATACCCAAGATTGCTTTCAAGACATAACGTTTCTTGGGGTCCAAATTTCATTCTTCTTGATTATACAATACAACACTCACTCATAACTTATGTCTAAGACTCAGTCTTCACACTCATACACTTCCTATGATTTTATTGTTAGAACTAAAGATTATGCTTGTTTCATAATATGTAAGGAGAAAATCTTATTTTTAACAACTTCTCAATACTCACTCTATCTTTAGACATTCTCAATGATCCTTCAGTATATTTATTGTTAAAAATCTAAACCACGATTGACAACAAAGCTCAACCAAAACTGGCAGCTCAAACTCCCAAAGCAGTCCAAGCCAATGTCATGGGATTTAATCCTTAATGATATACTGTTTTGTACCCAATTGTTATTCTAAAGAGTCACGATAAAAAATACCTACAAAAGGAATGGTGTTCCCTTATGTCATGAATTAAATATCATGGCATTTCATGTTCTTTAGAACAGTGAATAGTATTTATATCAGTTGTCATAACTTGTAGCCACAAGTTTCAGAAAAGTCCGTTAACAGCCGATTAATTCAGATTAATTATTTTCTCAGGAAGCCGGGAGTCTGAAAGTAGCCGCAGTAGCATTGGTTGGACAATGGAGTCGGGGCTGGCTTCTTTGGACTGCACGCTGTTTTCATCCTGGGGGCAAGAAGGATAAGTCGACAGCAGGCATCACGTCCTTGTTCAGCTTAGAACCGGTTAGAAGAGTCGGTGACATCGACATGTGATCTTCCAAGATAAGCTTAAGTTTCCCATAAGACCTACTGCAGATATGTATGGCAAAGGACCTGTCCCAGCCTGGCCAAAACTGCAGGCAGCTACTGTTGCCTCAGCAATTGAGGCAACTGTGCCTCCAGTTAGGTTTTCTTTTTTTTTTTTTTTTTTTAATGTGTATTTATTTACTTTGATAGAGAAAGAGAGCACAAGCAGGGAGGGGCAGAGAGAGAGGGAGAGAGAGCATCCCAAGCAGGCTCCACTGTCGGCACGGAGCCCGACACAGGGCTCAGTCTCAGGAACCTCGAGATCATGACCTGAGCTGAAATCAAGAGTCTGACACTTAACTGACTGAGCACCTCCCACCCCGGGGGGTGCGGGGGGACCCATTTAGGTTTTCTACAGACATCTTTACACACGTCTTCTTTTACTGCTCATGTTCTGTTCTTATCATGAAACGTAGCCTTTCAGAACCTCTGTAGCAAACAGAATTCTAAAAGGTAACAAGGTGCCTGCCTCTAAATAGCCTGGGTGTCACTCCCCGGATGAGACTGGGAATCAGGTGACCGAGGGACTCCGAAGAGATTCTCTGCACTGGCCTGATCTCATGTGAGCCCTTTGGGAGGGGTTGGGCCTTCCTGAAGTCACACAGATCCCAAATCTGGGGGTCTGCACATGACAGAGAATCTCCCGTGTTGGCTTGAAAAGGGGACCCAGTGCCAGAACTCTGAGCCGAGCTTTCTTTGAAAGTGCCGAGTTTGTGGAACTCTGTTATATAGCTAATCTCCACCAGCAAGTTCTTCACACCTCGAGAGGAAGAAACCTCTGTGTGTATGTGTGTGTCAGGGTGCACGCGCGTGTGCACCCATAGGCACACGCATGCGCTTGTCCGCAAATAGGGCTCAGTAGAAATTCAGCAGCAAATCTGCCCCCAACTTTGCTCAACACCACACTGCAGGTCGCTGAGCGCACCGCCACAGCCCCACGTCACAACCCTCATCAGGACGGACAAAGCCAGCGCACGGAATGGTAGTGACACAGACGTGTTAGGTGAGCCGCCCGTTATATTCGTGAGCCCCAGGGCCAGCGACACGGAAAGAATTCTGACATGGACAGATTTCCAGGGGACTGACCAGGGGGTTTGAAGGACACGTCTGGCAAAGAAGGTGAGTCCAGGAGTTAGAAAAGCCCAGATCCAAGAAGGGATGAAAGGGAAAACTCATTATTTCCCCCTGCAACTGAAGAAGACAGATAACAGACACCAAAAGAGAGAGAGAGAGAGAGGAAGTGGAAAGTGGATGAAGAGGTTCAGGGGATACAGGGGCGCCTGGGCGGCTCAGTCGGTTAAGCGTCCGACTTCGGCTCAGGTCATGATCTCGAGGTCTGTGAGTTCGAGCTCCGTGTGAGGCTTTGCGTTGACAGCTCGGAGCCTGGAGCCTGCTTCAGATTCTGTGTCTCCCTCTAGCTCTCTGCCCCTCCCCTGCTCATGCTCTGTCTGTCTCTGTCTCAAAAATAAACGTTATAAAAAAAAATTAAAAACGAGAAGTTCAGGGGATACAAATCCTGGTGTGTGTGTGTGTGTGTGTGTGTGTACAAGGAACCGCTGAACTACTCTGAAGTTTTGTCGGTCGGCATTCCTGAGGCAACCACGAAAGGTCTGATCCTGACCATGGCAGGCACAGAGGTGTCCCAGAACTTGGCCATTGTCAGTCCTCGGTGGCCAAGGTCTTGGTTGGGGAGGGGGTTGGAGAGGCCCTGGACGTGTGTGAGAGGTGGAGGAATGCAGCCCAACTCAACCCAAGCATCTGAGGGAGGCTGTTCCGAGGTCAGGCTCCAAGGAGCAAATCCCCAACACCAGGCCCAAAAAGACCGTGTTCTTCTCGGCCAAAACCAGGAAGGAGCAACAGGTTGCTCAAGGAAAAAGTGCTGCCTCCAGACTTCCTGTCCCCTGAGACTTCGGGTGGTGCAGCTTCTGTATCTCAGGCTGCCGTGGATGTACCTGGATTTTAACATCTTTCTGAAAACTATGATATTGCCCGCCCTCCCCCCATTTGGGGAAAAGTAGGGCTTAAAAAATGTTGAATGCTGCAGGATATGCAGATAAACAGGCGTTTCCAAGTTAGAAAAAGAAAGCTAGATTTTATTTTCCTGATAAATCTAGATTGATGTATTTAAAAAGAAAGCAACTCACTTCTCATATTTTTAATGAGTCCTTTGTTGCATTATCAGCCCACATCAAATTGTTGCTGACATCATAAATACAGGATTGCGGGTAGAGCTTCTCTGATCCTATGCACAGTAGTTTCTAACTTGAGTGTGGGCCCATCGTTTCTCATGACAATAGTGGAGGTTCGATCGTGGTGCTTATTGCTTTGAACTTGTGTTTGCTTTGTGTGTTTTGGAAGTCTGCAGTCTTAGCCCAGAGGAAATACGTTTGTCAGTTCATTATTATCATGAAGTCTCAAATCTCAAAGCTCACCTTCTTTTGCTATTCTCCAGACAATACAGAGAGCATGGCTTCGGAAAGCAAGATCTTCAAGGACAGTAAAGAGAAAAGGAATAAGCCAAAGAAATGCCTGGGAGAGAAGGACTAAGGTTTCTAGAAAATCTAGAACAGGAAGCTACTTTATCACTGCCTTCTCCTTCCAAGTGGCTCCTTAATTAATGGAAAGTGAGTTATGATACTTCCCTTTTTATTTCCCCCCAAATCTGTAATTTTGAAGGGTCCTTACTGCAATTAAGTCTCTTTGGTCTGTAGGTTGTCCCATGATACTAACATGAAATGTTATAAAGCTCCTCCCATATTCAAGTAACTTATGAAACTATTACATATGATCAGGACGTAGTTCATTTCCCGAAAGCCTCCCCATCATATACGGTCATGTAGCTCAGCACCCTGATTTTGCCCTCCTTCATAGCAAACATAAACCTGTCCGTTCATAGCTTAAACTTGTCTACGGTGTACAATTTTACCTTTAGTCGCCATAGCTCTTAATAGTTTCTAAGACTATCCCCTAGATGATATGCCTTGGGGTATAGTGAAACTAAATTGCTTAAACAGCTTTGGTCACGTGCTGTGTACTTTTTTGCTTTTTTGGAAAGTGGGGCAGAGTATTAAGCTTATCCCAGAGTGACAGTAAACTCTTCAAAATTACACTGTCAAGTTAGTCTCTTTATTTGTTATGCATCATTTTACCAAAATAGTACGAACCAGAGACCACATAGTCCTAGGAAGCCTCCAAATGTATTATGAAGTGTACTTTGAGAACGGTAATGAAGCTCCGGGGGAAAGTTTTATTGTTCATAGCACACAATAAACCATTCGTGACACCATTGCACAGATTTCTCCGGGAATGGTACGAGACGATATAGATTTCCTTCTGGGGGGATCACAGATGTGTAACGTTACTTTTTTTTTTTTAATTTTTTTTTTAACATTTATTTATTTTTGAGACAGAGAGAGACAGAGCATGAACAGGAGAGGGGCAGAGAGAGGGAGACACAGAATCGGAGGCAGGCTCCAGGCTCCGAGCCATCAGCCCAGAGCCGGACGCGGGGCTCGAACTCGCGGACGGTGAGATCGTGACCTGAGCTGAAGTCGGACGCTCAACCGACTGAGCCACCCAAGCGCCCCACATTACATTTTTTTTTAAAGTACCGGCATGTGGGAAGATTCTGAAACTTTTCAGTGAAGCCATTTTTCCCGTCTGAGAAAACACTGCTGACATCCTGCTCCTGGGCTGGCTTCAGTGGTCTAGTGTTACGCAAACTTCATGGAACCCATGAGTGTGAGAAGTGCCCGGAAGAACAAGTCAATGGTGTCTCCAGGGTCACCATCACCACTACCTACCAGATGGTGATCCCCACCTCCACCTGCTGGGGTTAGGCTCCCCTTGCCTCCAGCTGCCAGAACGCCACAGGTATGACTTGTCCACCCAAAAGAAAACATCTTCAAAGATTTCCCCAATGTACCTGGGGGGAGGAATGAGCTGAGAGCAACATAAAGATCGGTAGAACTTGAATCCCTTACTTCTGTCCTTGCTCTAAGCGCTTTATTTCCCGAGACAGTCTTCATGGGTCCACGGTCTCTTCAGAGAACCTCTAACCTCCATCTCTCACCTTGTTTCCTGCTCTGGCTTATTACAACCATTAATGTAGAAAGTGGGTAAAGGAGAATTGTACAGGGGCGCCTGGGTGGCTCAGTCAGTCGAGTGTCCAACTTCGGCTCAGGTCATGATCTCATGGTTTGTGGGTTCGAGCCCCGTGTCAGGTGCTGTGCTGACAGCTCGGAGCCCAGAGTCTGATTCGGATTCTGTGTCTCCTTCTCTCTCTGCCCCTCCCCCACTTGTGCTCTGTCTCTCTCTGTCTCTCAAAAATAAATAAATGTTAAAAAAAAAAAAAGGTGGGTAAATAAGAATTGTACAGAATACCATGGTGTGAAATAGAATTTGCTGATCCTTGCTACAGGTTGAAAACCTATTGTAAACAAAATGCCAAAACAGAGTCTGTGAAAGGCCCCAGTTGAAAGGCAAAGAGTAAATGTAAGAAGAAGCAAAATAATATTTTGTGTGGAGGGACTTTGGGCTTCAGAAAGGGGAAAATGGAGGTTATTACCCGTTCAGCCTTTGGGCTGTACTGCGGGGCCTGTTATGTCTTTTTGGCCTGTATTCCGCATTGCAGGGGGCACATGGAGAAATTTAACAGACTGCAATAGCAGGACAGATATCCAAATTGTCCTGTGAATGTCAACACAGATTTGAGAATAAATTCCAGGCCTTTATTCTCTAATGAAAAAGTACTCTTTGGGACAACGCATGTACAAGTAGAACATGGAATAATTTCCCAACTACCACTAAGCCTGCTTAGACTCGTACGACAACAATTTCTCTCCTGCCGCGGATTTACCCACCTTTTGATTTTCTAGGGGGGACTCTCAGCAAAATGACTAAAATCAAATATATTCCAATACGATGCTTTGAGATAAAAGCACCACCAGAGTCTCAGGGGACAGGAAGTCTGGAGACAACGCTTTTTCCTTGAGCAACAGGCCCTTCCTGGTTTTGGCCGAGAAGAACACGGTCTTCTTGGCCTGGTGTTGGGGATTTGCTCCTTGGAGCCTGACCTCGGAACAGCCTCCCTCAGATGCTTGGGTTGAGTTGGGCTGCATTCCTCCACCTCTCACACACGTCCAGGGCCTCTCCAACCCCCTCCCCCACCAAGACCTCTTTTTTAGTGATATTGCCCTAAAGTTTGCAATATCCGTTTTCAACTCAGTCCACTTTCAAACAGCACTACACCTCTTTATAGGTAGTACAGCTATGTGATAACGACAGACTATTCCTTCCTCCCTACCATTTCTTGTATCATCGCTATCATTCATTTCCCTTATACATAAACTATTACCACCAAATATGTTGTGGCTATTGTTATTCAGAACAAACTGTTCCCTGTTAGGTCCATTAAGAATAAGAAAAACGAAATTTTGTTTTGTCTTTACTCAATCCTTCTCTAATATTCTTCCTTTTTTTTATATGGACCCAAATTTCTGGCCTCTGTCATTACTTTCCCTGGGAAGAATTTTTTCAGCACATAGCAGGCAGTTTATAAACCAACAAACAAACAAACAAAAAAAACTACTTTCAGGGGTGAGAACCTCCTATAAATTGAAAATTAATCTCTGAAAACCGAACAAGGGAACAGAAATACATAAACGTTTGATGGAGATCAACTATTCAATTGTCTCTCACTATAATGAGAGATTGAATTTGTCTCAGCTCCTTTTTATTCTTCATTTTTCTCTTCAAGGCCACGTGGTTCTTTTACCTGCAAGTTAGAGAAAGGCCGAACCCAACAGTCTCTAAAATGGGATGGTAGTGGGAAGCCGTATCCCTTAAGAGGTTTGCAAGATAATCAACTGAGACATGAGGGGGGGAAAAATGAAAACATCTATTGGTGTTTGGTTTTATTTGAAAATAAAGAATTCAACATTTACTAATATTGAATATACAAAATGACCTAGCACATGAACAAACAGTGAGTAAAGAGATCTGTGTTGGATTCTTCACAAATATTTTACTGATGAGGTACACGTTACAAGAAACAGGCACGACTAGATCGAACTCCAAAACTACAAACCAGAGAGATGTTCGTAAGTGGAGTCATCCCCTCCCTCCTGCATGGATTAGACAGCATCCCACATGAACTCTCACAGGCGTGGGAGAAAGCAGCCCATATTTCACAGTGCTCCAGAGGAAAATTCCAGACACTTTGTTTAACGCATTTAGCTGCTTTCCAAGCCTCAATGTCAAGACAATTTTTGAATTATTTGGAAAAGATAAAACCATCTGATTTTTTTTTCTGCTGTGATGTGGCATTGTTCTTGACCCCATTACTGTGATTCTTGTTCTAATATCCTTCATAATGTTTCTTTAAAAACATTACTTCCCTTTCTATTCTATTCATTATTAAAGTAAATAATAGAAAAAATTATGCTAGAATGTTCACAATTATCTTGAAAAATATTTTCAAAAGTATTCAGAACAACAGAACCTTATTGGATGCAATTTATGGGGTTCTGGCTGTGGGGAGTGTTGGAACACTCAAAAAGATGATGTATCCCTAATTTTCAAATGAAAGAAAGAAAGAAAGAAAGAAAGAAAGAAAGAAGAGAAAAAGAGAAAGAGAAGAGAAAGAGAAAGAAGGGGGCAGAGGAAGGAAGGAAGGAAGGAAGGAAGGAAGGAAGGAAGGAAGGAAGGGAGGAAGGAAGGAAGGGAGGAAGGACAGAAGGAAGAAAGAAAGAAGGAAGGTATTGTATGGCTGTTTTCTAGATCTTTGGCCTCCTTTTTAAAGATTTATCCTACTACACACTCAAAAACTGTTTCAAGAAATATTTATTGAACGTTTTACTACATGATAGGTAGGCATCATTGAGGAAATGGTCTAAATATGTACACAATTCAAATCCTCCCTTCCTAGAGATAAAAAATCTGGTGTTTTGAGCTATTGTGAATTCTTCTATTCTAGCCATTTGGGGGAAATTCCCTAACCCCCATAGCCTTTCGGAAAACCAATCGATATCTCCATGGCCACAAGTTTACCATGCATAGTCACAAACTTATACTTTCTACTTGGTTTGTGCTATTGTGATGCTCTCATTATGACACAGATGCTTCCTGTGGATACATGGTTGAAAATGTCTAAAGTAGTCAGAGACCATAAACTTTTCTCTTTATTTTTACAACATCTCTTGTGAGGTATAAAATAGGTATCAGCAGAAGTTAGAGCACTCTGATGACTCTAAATAAATCCAGGATTAAAAAAAAAAAATCACTGTGCTTACAAGCTATTTTCATGGTTCCTTTTTTTAGCTCCACAATATGAAGGAAGAAAACTATTTTGAAAAGAAAGATGAGTTTCCTTCATGGTAGAACACAGGGGTCAACGGCCTAGAAAGGCTCATTCCAGCTCTTCGTTCTACTAGATCTGAATTGATCCTGCTCTCCCGTGGCCATCTCCACCTTTTAGGGAGTGCGGAAAGGTCAAGAGAGAGGAAAGTAGAGGCAAAAAAAGAAAATAAGGCATGGGGGCTGGGAGAAGAAAGGGAGGTATCTTCTAGAGGAATCAGCATTTAGAGATGGAAACCCAGAATTCCAACAGTGCCCTACGCTCTCTGTTCCCTAATTCTTCCCATCCAAGCAATACACATCCTTTAAGCCACTGTTTAGAGATCCCTAACGGTTCTCCGCAAGCTTTCCCCAGCCCTGTTCATCTTAAAACTCTCCCCGTTCCTCGGATAATAAGAATCAGCTGGAGATGTCAGCATCTACAGGATTTATATGCTTAACTTGTTTTAGCATTGGACATGAGATCCAAGGAGGTGACAATCATAGCATACCAAAAAGCGAGTGTGTTTATTCCTAATGGCTTTCGTGTTGTTGACTGTAGGATGTATTTACCATGGACAGCATGGGAAGCAGTGACTGTTCTATCACAAATAAAATCTTCTGGGATATAGTAAGACCAATTTAGATTTAACATCTTGGTTGGTTGGTTGATTTTTTTTTTTAATTCCTATTTAGGTAACATTAGTGGGTATTCTTAAAAGGAAAAAAAAAATCAGCAAGCTAAAACAAAATTAAATGGAGGAAAAAGACACCAACAGATATTCCAGAATACATCTATGTTTAATTTTTTAACATTGTGTATTACCATTTATTCTTCTAGTATGCATTTAGTGTTCCCTGAGATTACAATGCTATTCCTCCCCCTCTCAGCAAACCATTTTGCCAGATAGATGATAGATGATTGATGATAGATGATAGATAGATAGATACATAGATGATAGATCAATCTATCTTGGGCAATGAGAATCAGCTGAGGAAGTTTGTATCTACAGGATATCTATATCTATACCATCTATATCTATCTATCTAATACATATGTATGTATATATATGTATATATATATATCAGCATATATATTGTATAAATGATACATTTGATATATATAATAAAATAAACCATATATATCATATGTAAGCTATTTCAGTTCCTACCCATAAAGATATTGACATCCGTACCCAGATTTTCTCTTCTTTTGTGTCCCAATGACAGTTTCCCACACTCGCCTATGAATTACTCTCTGCCCGTGTTCTAAATCCCACATTATCCTAGGGACACCACTCATTTATATATCTCTCTTTCCACCCCTTTACTCTCTATTACCTTTATCCCATTAGCATTTAAATGCTGCACACAGTGTCTTCTATCTTGAAAATGAGTTAACTCCCTCCTCCTCACATGCCCCTTAGCAATCACCACTTAAGTTCTCCTCCCACTCAAGAACGGGGCTCCTTCTAAGAGTTGTCAGTCCACACCGCTTCCATTTTGTTAATCCTTATGCATTCCTAATCTTTCCAGAATCTTCTTCCTTTGCCATGTCATTGAAACATCTCCCACTTCTAAGCAGCACATGGCAACTGTTGACCACTCACTTCCTTCCTTTAAAAAAAATAAAGTTTTCTTCCTGGGGCTTCTGGGTTTCCAAGCTATTCAAGGTTGTTTTCCCTCTCAACATACTTCTCAGTCTCTTACTGAAGTTCATTGTCTTCTTCTTTCAGCTACCTGAAAGGGTGCCATTGCTCCCAGATGCTCTTAATCCCATCTTCCCTTCTTTCTCTTGTTCTCCTGACAACCTCATTCATTCTTGCCTCTCCGTTATTGTCCCCATGCTAATGGATATATCTCCCTATTTCTCCTTCTGCTTGTAGTTCAGAAAATATTAAAAACCCGGGAAACACACCCAAAAGAAGAATAAAAGATTATTCGACACACCATAGTTGTGGTCCCAAAGTTGGAATTTTTTTTTTTTTTCAAAACATTGTAGCAACTAAAGGTGCATTACAGACTTTGCTTGGAAGGTCCTGACAGAAGCAGCATTCTCACAGAATTTGTTTCTGAAGTTGGAGGTTGAGATATCACCAAAGTACCCATTGTATGTGTATTAATACGACAGAGTTCTCTGACACATTTCCCATGTAGACTAAAATAATAGACTAAATAAGCTCAGCGTAATCTAATAGTCCACATTCCAATATCATCAATTGTCCCAAAAGTTACCTAAGGAGCAATTATTTACAGTAAAGAATCCAGTCCACGATCACATATTGCATTAATTTCTATGTCTCTTCAGTCTCCTTCAGTCTGAAACAGTTCTTCAGTCTTGTCAGTGAAGACACTGAAATTGTTGGGTAGTACAGACAAGTTATTTTCCAGAATGCCACTCCAGTGGGGATGGTCCAACATGGTCCTTCATGAACACTCAGGTTGTATGATACTGTGTCTTTAGGGAGTCCGTTCGGGCAGTACATAATGTCAGTCTGTCCTAGAGACAGAAGAATCTTGAAGTCAACAACTGATGAGTCCGGAAAAAGGGTAGACGGAAATATCTTGTACTATTCCCACTTTACTGTAAGTTTGAAATTATTTCAAAAGAAAACAATTTTTAAAAATGGAGAATGGGGAATGGGTGATTCAGATGACAATGACCATAAGTTGATAAAGACTCAACCTGGATGATAAATGTGTACATGTACATTATCTAGCTTCTCTACTTTTGTCTCTGTTTCAATTTTCCATAAAAAAAGAAGTTCAATTTTAACTTCTGCCGTCACTAAGATGGCATTCCAATTTACGAAATAAGCACAGGATTTCCAACCCAAAGGATCTAAAGTGAAAATTTAACCCGATTCCATAACTTTTCAGTGAGACGAGAGAAAAGGTGACTCTTCCATGTTTCTTAATTTCAGACCTAAAGGTATTGATGAAAGTGGTAGCATGTAGACCGGTGCATAAAATAGGAAATTCAGCAAGAGCTGACTGTGCATAAAGCTTTCTCCGAGGGTTCAAGAGTCGTGAGACGAACCGTGCTGCAGAGACTTTGAAACTATGCACATGTTAGAGCATGTGGGGCAAACATTTTGAATATCACCTACAAAAATGGCAGAGTAGGGAGCATAGCACAAAAACTGTTCATTCCTAAAAACATGTATTTCTGAATCAGCTTTTAAAAGATGATGAGTGTGGGGGGCACCTGGGTGGCTCAGTCAGCTGGGCGTCCAACTTCGGCTCAGGTCATGATCTCACAGCCTGTGAGTTCGAGCCCTGCATTAGGCTTTGTGCTGACAGCCCAGAGCCTGGAGCCTGCTTTGGATTCTGTGTCTCCCTCTCTCTCTGCCTCTCCGTCACTCAGGCGCTCTCTCTCTCTCTCTCTCTCTCTCTTTCAAAAATAAATAAACATTGGGGCACCTGGGTGGCGCAGTCGGTTAAGCGTCCGACTTCAGCCAGGTCACGATCTCGCGGTCCGGGAGTTCGAGCCCCGCGTCAGGTTCTGGGCTGATGGCTCGGAGCCTGGAGCCTGTTTCCGATTCTGTGTCTCCCTCTCTCTCTGCCCCTCCCCCGTTCATGCTCTGTCTCTCTCTGTCCCAAAAATAAATAAACGTTGAAAAAAAAAAAATTAAAAAAAATAAAATAAAAAAATAAATAAATAAATAAACATTAAAATTTTTTTAATAAAATAAAATAAAAGATGATGAGTTTGGGGTGCCTGGGTGGTTCAGTCAGTTGAGCATCTGACTGTTGATTTGGGCTCAGGTCGTGATCCCACGGTCGTGGGATACAGCCCCATGTAGAGCTCTGTGCTGAGTATAGAGCCTGCTTGGGATTCTCTCTCTCTCTCTCTCTCTCTCTCTCTCTCTCTCCCTCTGCCCCTCTCCCCTGCTCATGCTCTCTCTCTGCCTTTCTCTCTCTAAAAAATTTTTTAAAAAATTTAAAAGGATGATGACTTTGGTTTGCACTTTGAGAGACATTTATTTTAAGGGGAAAGGCGACTTGCAAGGGCATTGCACATGTTCACGTGTATTCCCTGCTTGAACATCTCACACGTTCATATCAATACAGGTCCATGAAGTGGACTGAATGGTGAACGCCACAAAGGTATAGCTATTTCCTAATCCCCAGACGCTGGGAATATTGCTTTATATGTCAAAAGACTGAATATTTATTGTCCATGTGTAAAAAGGGGTGATTGAATTAAAGACTTTGAAAGGAAGAGGGTATCCTGGGCTGTTCCAGTGGACCTCAAATGCAGTCCTGTGTGTATCCTTATCACAAGAGACAGAAGAGGTGTGGACGCTAACAAAACTATTGTTTCTCTACTCGCAACACTTCTGACACCAAATGTGTAGGGCTCTTCCCCCCACACCAACTGATTTTCCAACTCTCTAGCCACTGAGCGTCTTATAATTTAATTCAATGCTGACACTAATTACCCAGAGTTAGCATCAGACTCTGCAGGTTTCAGGGCTCAGTCCCACAGGACTGCCCTCCGTTCAGATGCCAGTTGCAAGTAATAGGTCCCCAGGTACCCACTCTTCTGTCCGACTTGGCCATGAAGTCACAACCCCAATTCAGGTTCCGTGATTGCCGGAACAGCTCTCAAAATTCAGGGACTCATTTACTTACGTTCACCAGTTTATTTTAAAGGTTAAAGATGAAGAGGTATGTAGGGTGAGGTCCGGAAGGGTGCCAAGCTCAGGAGCTCCTGTCTCCATGGAGGTGGGGCGTGCTGCCTTCCCAGCATGTGGATGGGTCCACCCACCCACAAGCTCTCCAAACCCTGGAGTTCTTAACTCACTTTCCAGCCCTTCCATCCTTCCTGGAGGATAGAAGATAGAGCTGAAAGTTCCAAGCTTCTAATCGCGGCTTGGTCTCTTTGGTGACCAGTGTCTACCCTGAGGGCCCATTCCAGGAGCCCTCCAAGAGGAACCTTATTATAGCAAAAGATGCTTCTATCACCCAGAAAACGCCGAGGGATTTAGGGGCTTTATGTCTGATACTCGTGCCACTTCTATCCCTCAGGAAATTACAAGAGTCTTAGGGGCATTATGTCAGAAACGAGAGGCAAGGACCAAATATATATTGTGTATTATGTCGCAGAAATAGACACACAGAGGAGAGAGACACACACAAGAGGTGAAGACAGAGCAGAGAGAAATGAAGTCACAAGTTGAAGAACCTTGGAGCCACCAGAAGTTGGATGAAGGGACGGCAGACTCTGCCCCGGAGGTGCTGGTGGGAATGCAGTTCTGCTGATGGCTCGATGTCTGACGTCTAGTCTTCAGAAATGGGAGAAAATACACGTCTGGTGTTTTCAACCACTGGGATGGAGATTTTATGTGTCAATAGTCTGGGCGGGGGGAATGCCAGAATAGCTAGTAAAAGAGATTTCTGAGTGGATCTGTAAAGGTGTTTCCGGAAGAGACCCACATTTGAATCAGAGACTGAGTAAAGAACTCAGCCCTCACCAACGCAGGCGGGCATTGTCCAATCCCTTAAAGACTTGACCGGAACTAAAAGATGGAGGAAGGGACAATCCGCTTTCTCTCTCTTCTTGAGCGAAGCTACCGTCGTCTGCCCTCTGAATTCAGAGCTTCTGGTTCTCGAGCCTTCCGACTCCAGGACTTAATACAGTGGCTTCTCCACCCCTTCTCAGGATTTGAGCCTCAGACTGGAATTTACGCCCCTGGCAAATGTGGTTTTCCAACTTGCAGATGGCATATCATGGGCCTTCTCGGGCTCCATAGTCATGTGGGCCAGGTCCCACAATAAACCTCCTCTTGTATATCTAAATCGAGAGATAGAGTGAGATAAAGAGATAAAGATAGAAGTACAAGCAGAGATACAGAGAGAGAGAGAGAGACCCGATTGGCTCTATTTCTGGAGAACCCAGACTAAGACAGACACCTGGTTTATCACAATCTGTTACACGGCCCTAAGAAACTAAAACAATATCTTATTCTTCAAAAAGTCTTCTCTTAAACCTAATCCACTATACAACATGCTAGTAGAATTAAAGCAAATCAGTGTACTCAATCACGAAATTAGACTTTAAGAGGAATCCTTGGAGATTTTGTTTGCATGGAGCGAAAGCAGAAGGCCTTGGAGACTTCCATATTCATCCCAACACTGTAAGAAAGCCTTTATTATTTACAGTCTGTGTCTCAATGTGGGGTAAGGAGTGAAGGCTTAACATCCTCAGGTAAAACACAACATCTAATTAAACCCTTATGATCCAGGGGCACCGGGGCGGCTCAGTCAGCTAAGCATCTGACACTCGGTTTGGGTTCAGGTCATGATCCTGCAGTTCATGGGTCTGAGTCTCACATTGGGTTCTGTGCTGACAGCACGGAGCCTGCTTGGTATTCTCTGTATCCCTCTCTCTGCCCCTCCCCCGCTCTCACTCTCTGTCTCTCTCTCTCTCAAAATACATAAATAAACTTCAAACACACAAAAAGCCTTATGATCCGTACAATGATTGAAGCCTTGTCCTATCACTGCTAATACAATGGAAACTGTTAAAGCGGTTCTAGGACCTTCTGCAACTCAGGATGAAGTTTGATGTCAGTTTTGAACCAGGACTGCCTCTATACCTTACAGTACCAGTGAAAAATAAAAATACAGGGCTTCTTATTCAGAAGTCATTAAGAATATCGAGACAGCATAGCATTAATCCAAGGACAGGGTCCTTCTAAGCATGGGGTCCAGTGTGGCTGCACAAACTCCCGTGAAAACAGCCCTGCATGGAAATACTATCCAGTTCAGACTTCAGCCCAAGAAGAGAGCGTATCTCAATAAAAACCATAAGAGATTACTCTTCCTGAAAAAAAGGCAGTGGAATAAACTCCCCCCCCCCCGCACCCCACCTCAGTAGAGCAGAGACTCAGGGGCAGAACACAGGCAGCCTGCAGAGGACACAGAGCGACTCAGAGTGGAATCAGAGGGAAGGAGTCACAGCATCTCCCAAATAATTAGAGAGGGTGATAGGAAATCACTGAAATGGGAACTAGACCTGTATATGAGCATCAGAGGAAGGCAAGACCTCCACATCGACAGATATATTCACTAGTAAGCTAAAAAAGCTTTTATACACACATATATATGTATAATATATATGCATACACAAAATAATATGCACTTACAAATATATATTAGGATATGATAATAATGTTATTTTTATACAATATATTGATTTGTATATGCTGATATTTACTAATATATTAGTAAGAATAACATATATACTTTTATAATATATATGTTGAATAATATATATACTTTTATAACATATATGTTATATAATATGTATACTTTCATAATATATATGTTATATATGTTATATAATGTGTATACTTTTATAATGTATATGTTATATAATATGTATACTTTTATGATATATATGTTATATATGTTATATAATATGTATGCTTTTGTAATATATATGTTATATATGTTATATAATATGTATACTTTTGTAACATATGTTATATATGTTATATAATATGTATACTTTTGTAACATATGTTATATATGTTATATAATATGTATACTTTTGTAATATATATGTTATAATAATGAAAGACCCGATGAGAAGCATTAAAGGAAGCATTCAAACCAATGAATTCGTTTTTTAAAAGTTTTTGTTTTAATTCCAGTTGGTTAACATACAGTGATATATTAGTTTCAGGTGTACAATACAGTGATTCAACACTTGCATCCATCACCCAGTGTTCATCACGACAAGTGTACCCTTTAATCCCCATCACCTCTTTCACACCCCCCTCCCCACCCATCTCCCCTCTGGGAACCATCAGTTAGTTAAGAGTCTGTTTCTTGGTTTCTCTCTCTCTCTTTTTTTCCCTTTTGCTCATTTGTTTTTTAAATTCTGCATATGAGTGAAATCATGCAATATTTGTCTTTCTCTATCCATGTCATTGCAAATGACAAGATTTCATTCTTTCTTATGAGTGAATACTATTCCATTGTGTGTGGGTATATATATGTGTGTGTGTATATATATATACATATATACATACATATACATGTATATATATATATGTGTGTGTGTACATATATGTGGGTATATATATATATATATATACCTCTTCTTTATCCATTCTTCTATTGATGGACACTTGAGCTGTTTCCATATCTGGGCTACTGTAAATAATGGTGTAAACAAAGGATGCATGTATCCTTTTGAATGAGTGTTATTGTATCCTTTGGGTAAATACCCAGTAGTACGATTGTTGGATCATAGGGTTTTATTTTTAACCTTTTGAGGAACCTCCATACTGTTTTCCATAATGACT
Source organism: Prionailurus bengalensis (assembly GCF_016509475.1). Taxonomy (NCBI): domain Eukaryota; kingdom Metazoa; phylum Chordata; class Mammalia; order Carnivora; family Felidae; genus Prionailurus; species Prionailurus bengalensis. Next base: position 226,574,712 of record NC_057343.1, read on the forward strand.
GCACCAGTTTGCATTCCCATCAACAGTGAGAAAGGCCTCCTTTTTTTTCCACATCTTCACCAACACCTGTCGTTTCTTATACTGTTGATTTAAGCCATTCTGACAGGTGTGAGGTGACATCTCATTGTAGTTTTTATTTGCATTTCCCTGGTGATAAGTGATGATGAGCATCTTTTCATGTGTCTGGTGGCCATCTGTATACCTTCTTTTCAAACCAATAAATTCTAACATAGCCCAAGAACAGAGAAACAGTGAGAGAAATACATACTCAGGGCTTGAAAAAACTTGTAGAACATGAGAAACAAAATTGTAAGAGAAATCAGAATGAAAAATTTTATGCCATCTCCAACTGAGGGTTTTCACTAATGCTTTAATTAGGAAGCAAATGGAATGTGTTATTACACGCAGTAATATTTTAATGTTTGTATAAAATGAGGCTTACATTAACTTTCTAGTAAAATGATTGTAAATCATTTTACACGGTGTAATTCAGTCATCCTTAACCAAGCTTGCAGTCATCTTCAAAACACCACAACAAGTCAAAAGGGGAAAAAAAAAAATATATATATATATATAGGTACAGTTACAGAGAACACTCTAAGTGCTCCACACATTCTGCCACCAAAATGAACAAATCCAAGGTCCTTTATAGAATATTATTATGAGCAAAAGCTTGTTTCCATCTTAGCACTGTATATATTTCACTAAGTTCAAGGAATGAGGAGTCAGACATGCACCTCGCCTCAGAGACCTTATGCTTCAGGAACCAAACCAAATACAGGTGTAATAAAAAAAAAAAGGCAATAAATCCCAATGGACTCCAAAGTTCGGAAGTCAGAAAAAAAATCTAAACAGTTCTGGAACTCAAAATTGTCCATTTCCTCATTCCCACCCAAGTATTATTGGTTGCCTGTAGTCTTTTGTCTGCCACCATACCAATAACTGCCATGGCTCAAAGTCCCCTGGCTCACCACAGCCCAGTTACCTTTTCAGTAATTGTAATTCTGTTACCCTTAAATCTCTCAAAGGAAATCATCGTTCTAAGAGCCAATGCTGACCAAACCCTCTCCTAATCCCTCGCATGAATTATCTCATTTAATGCACTTAATGTCTCACCTAAGACGTGTGTGAGGGAGGTATCTTTACGTTCATGTTTTATACTTGAATAAACCGAGGTGCGGGGAGTTTAAGAACTTTGCCCAGAGTCCCAAGGTAATGTAGGTAACGGAGTCAGGATTCACATTCCACCAGTATCTGTATGCAGCCTCCGCTTTTATTCACTCCGCGAAGTGGCCTCCAAATTATGGTCAGCAAACTCCCTGATACGTGAAATATTGTGCCGTAGAAAGAAACTCGCCAGAGTAACAATTACCTTTAGAACTGGATGCAACATACACCAGATCCCGTATGAGTGCTGGAGCTTGCATTCTTGATATAGCTTCTTTTGGCTCCTCCTTATCCTCTCTTTTATGGATCTCATATAATTCCCTCCTCATGCAAATCTGGCCTCAAGATCTAGGTTGTTCTTCCACTGCGTCATAGGGTTTGGGGGGATCTTATGGTAAAAACTTGATTATACAATTTTTCCCAGGATTTACTCAAAGCATTGGATCTTTACCAATGAAAGAATTGCTTCATCCAGTATGCTGTTTTCCCTGGGAGAGGAAATATGGAGACAGAAATTTTAGTCACATAGGGCTGCATCTTTTTTTTTTTTCCTGGTAGAAAGAACACTTTGTTCTATCTGCCTTTGGTGCTGTATCCCCAATACCCAGCCCCCACTACCCGCTCCCCGGCTGTAGACTGGAGAATTTAAACATGAACCCTTGTGGTAGGTTGGCAAGAAAGGGAATGATTAACTTAGCCCAAACTGAAAATACATTCCCCTATTGTGTAGAAAGATGTAAAGGTATGTAACGCTCTTAAGTACTCCTGGTCTGAAGGATTCTGGCATGATTACTATCTCACCCGTTATCACCTAGATTACATTTAACATGTATATCTGTTCTTAAAAAGAAGGTATGTAAAAACCAGTTGCCTAATAGTAAATGATCAAATGAACTCAAATACATACACAAGCAGTGACAACATAGATTCGGACTGGAGTACATGCACTTTTCCCAAATAAGAGCGAAGACCATGGAGGTTGATGGTTTGAAGTTTCGATATACTGGAGAATCTGTTCCAAGAATGGAATACGACCTTGGATCTCACCTAGAAACCGGCACTATGCATTTACAAACCAGAAAACTGAGTACTTGTATAACTAAAACTATCCAAAGACTGTAAAAAGTAAACCAATATACAACATGCTCAGCAAATCTACGAGCTAACTATCCTTTGTCTTGTAATTAGATCGCTGTCCTTAAGATAGAAGTCCCAAACATCTCAGATGTCTTTTCTCCAGTATCTTTACATAAATGCCTGCTGTCATTCAGCTTTCTCATAACCTTCATCATTTTTATGTTTTCTGATTTTTTTTTTATTTTGACCATCACCTTAGGCTATTCCTTAAAATATTGCAACTCCTCATATTTCAAACTCATCTAATTAAAGATGTCCCATCTCCTGACACCACATCCCAAAGCAAACCCATACAGACATCCATGCACACATATACCAAGATACTGAAGAATGAAAACAAGTCCCCCAGGCCAATCAACAGCAATACACATACACTTTAGCACAAATATTTTCACATTCTAGTCCAGTGTTCTGCTCTCTGAGCCATATTACTTCAGCAGGACATCTAGTACATTGTTTCTGATCAGCAATTGCCAAATGTTTAACTACCAGTAAAAACAGCTTTGTGCCCAACCTGAACGATACCCGGATCAAAGCAAAACTGTTCCCAACCACAACATCATTGTTCCATCTATTGTTCCCAAATCCTAGGCGGTATTGTTCCCGAATCCTCAGCCTTTCTTGGTGGGCTTAGTCACTTTTTTTTTTATCACAGCCATTGCTCCCCCAATAAGAATAGCAATCCTGACTAAAGCAAATCACAATGTTACCATTCTAGAAAGAAGGGCTTCAATGTAGGCAACTACTGGGGCCAGCGTCACTTGCCAGGTGAAAACGCAGCATAGTGTCATGGGATTTCCCAAACAAAGACATGTTTAGCTCTCTCTTGAAACAGAGGGTTTGATGTGACTCGTTAGATAGTTATTAAAATGTACCACCCATCTTCATTTCCTCTGCCTTCATCAAGCCACCTCTATCTGGAATTAGCAGTATTCACTTGACCTCCAAACCATCAGTTTATTCACTGAAATAGATGCAGTTGAAGTCGTGTTCGTTCAAATGGTATGCTCTTACTTTGGATGTTGACATACATGCTTTATTCTAGTGACTGTGCTGTCCTTGCGACAGCGAGCCAAAAGGGGTATTTTGAGCAGAAAATAATGTGATATTCATAGAACGATGAAGCCAGAAGGGCCTCAATTCTGAATTTGATAGAATAGAAAACTGAAGTCGAGAGAAGTTCAGAGACTCTCTTAGGTCATTCCAATCAGACTAATATGGGAAACTGAGGCCCCCAGAGTCCACGTATGTGCCTCATTCTTCAAAATGTGCTGTTTCTTACGCACCATCAACATGCTATAGCCACGACCTCCAACTGGTCAAAAGACCTCAAATGACTCCACATGGGAGTGTTGGCTTTTATTCTAATTATTGACTATTTACGTTATTTATATTGATTAACAAAGACAGGAAGTATTCTAATAGCTCTTGGGAGCTTATCTATTTTTAAGCACAAAACACGTGAACAAGGAGAAAATTCTTATTACGGGCTAAATAGGATTATTAGTCCCATTCATAAACAGCATTTCTCACATAGACAAGAGCAACCAGGACACTTAGTAATGGATTGGCCCTTACAAAATTAACTTAAGATACACAAAAAGCTGTTCTTTCACTGTTAATCATCAAGATGCCAGAGTAGTAAATGCATGAAACATCTTTCCATTCCATTATTATTTAGGAAGCAACAAATAAATATTAATGGAGTGTTTATAGGGGTTAGGCAGTATTACAGGAAGCATGGCATGACACAGTGGTTCTCAATCTTAGGCGAATATTTGAAACATCTGGAGGAACTTTTTAAAATCTCAATAGCCACGCTATAGCGAAGACTGGTTATTAAAAAACAAGCAAACAAAAAATCTCTGGAGTTGGAACAAAGGCATTGACATTTGTAAAGCTCCCCAGAAAATTCCAGTCTATGGCTAAATCTGAAAATCACTGAAACAGAGTAATAGAAGCTTTATATATATATATTTATATTTTATATATATATTTATATATATTCAAATATATATGTCATCGGATCCTGTGTCTGTCTCTTGCTTTCTAAACTTGGGCCGGTTTCTTTATCACTCTGTGCATCAGTTTCTTATTCTGTAAAATAATGATGATGAGGACGATGACACCTACCTCCTACGTTGTTTAGTGGCTGGGTGGTAATATATGTAAATCTACATAGCACGTGACAAAGGACAGGGAGTCAGTGAATATTAGATATTAGTTTACGAGGAGGATCTGTCTCTATTCATGGCGGCATAGCTCGCATCAAACTAAACCTCCTATAAATAACAATCATAAACTCTAGACAAACAGAGCAAAGCAACTGTTTGCAGGCGTCGGTGTACAATCCAAAGCAGGCAAAAACAAGAAAATCTAGTCCTTGAGGGGAAGCACCCCAGGCGAGCTCCATAATTAGTTGGCTTTTCCCCTGAGGACATTCTCAGGCTTCTTGCAGCCCAGGGCGAGAAGAGAAATCAACCAGGAAAGAGCATCCTATTGTGGAGGGGACACAAAGGGCGGAACGGGAGGGCCAAGGGTGCAGGAAATTGGAGGAAAAATTCCAAAGAGTCCCACAGAAGGGATGCCCCCCAATCTGCCTGCAAATACCCTCAGTTTGCCCTACATCTAAACCGTCCATGCTTAATGGTGAGAATCTGAGGCACCAGGCAGAATGCAGCGGCTGGAAGAATAAAGAAGCAAGAAAGTATCTCCGCGACTATCTCGTAGTGGAGAGTTTATAGTTCCAGTGTGGCCAGGTTAGTGGGGCTTACTAGTTACCTTCCCTTTTTATTGGATCTCTGAAGGACCACACCTTAGGGGTAAGAATCACTCATCACGACTAAGATCTATGGCACAGAACTAAGGATAAAACCAAACAGACCACCCCCACGCACAAGCCCCCAGAGCAAACCTCCAAAAGATCAGAAATTATTACGCTAGGAAATTATAAGCCATGTATTCACCTTTCGGAACAAAATTTAACACTCTTTTTTTTTTTTTTAATGTTTACATTTATTTTTGAGAAAGAGAGAGTGCAAGAGGGGAAGGGGCAGAGAGAGGAGGACGGAGATCCTAAGAGGACTCCACGGTGACAGCAGCGAGCCCCACATGGGGGGCTCAGAGAACCGCGAGATCATGACCGCAGCCAAAGTCAGATGCTCAACCAACTGAGCCACCCAGGTGCCCCCAGATTTAACACTCTTTAGAATAACATAACATAACCCGGAAGGTTTATCATCCAAAATATTCAGTCTCCCACAGCCAGACGTAATACAACATATGAAAATATGCCCCAATAGGAAAAAAAAGTAATTAATAGAAATAGACCCACATATAACTTAGATGCTGAAATTAACGAAAATGTTGAAACAGTTAAGAGAATTCAACTAAAGAATTTAGAAAAAAAGGTAGACCAAATAGATGAACGGCTCTAGAAATCTCAGCTGGGAAGTTGAAAACAAAAACAAACAAAAACATGGAAATTATATTACATAACTGAACATATGACACTAAAAATAAAAAGTTTATTAAATTGGCTTACCTGCAGACTAGACCTACAAAAAAAAAAAACAGTTAACTCAAAGGCAGAAAAACAGAAAAAAGAAAAAAAAGAAAAGAAGAAATACACACACTAGTAATTCAAGACAGGTGGGGCAATATTTTATTATATGACATATATTTAACTGAAGTCTCAGAAGGAAATGTGGAGACAGAAGAAATACTTGAAGAGAAAATAGTTAAAACGTTTCCAAACTAATAAAAAAAAATAACTAACATCAACAGACCCCAAAACATTGCAAATCTTCAACAGGGCGAACACAAAGATAAACATACCTAGGTACCTTATGTTCAAACTGGTGAAAACCAATTATTAAAAGGAAAAACATTAAAAGCAATCAGAGAAAAAAAAAACGCATTACATTCAGGGCGACAGCAACACGAACGATGACTGATTTCTCACGCACAAAAAAGATATATACAAGGTAGAAGATAATGAAATATTACCCTGAAAATGCCACATGAAAAATTTCTCAGCTGTTTTTTTTTAAGTTTATTTGTTTTGAGAGAGAGAGAAAGAGAGCACTCACATGGGAGCACACAGGTGGGGGAGGGGCGGAGACAGAAGGAGAGAGAAAGAATCCCAAGTGGACTCTGCCCTGTCAGCCCTGTCAGCCCAGTGCGGGGCTTGAACTCGTGAACCTCTTGACCTGAGTCAAAATCAAGAGTCGGCCACTTAACCCATTGAGCCACCCAGGCACCCCTCTCAGCTGTTAATGCTGCACCAGCAACTACATCCTTTAGAAAATGGAGGCAAAGCAAAACCCTTTCAAACAAAAACTGAGAGAATCTATTGCAAGCAAAACCTCACGACAAGAAAGGCTAAAGGGAGTTCTTGACGCTGAGGGTTCCATTCTCAAGTGGAAACACAGATCTGCAGGAAGGAATCAAGAGCACAAGAAATGGTAAGTAGGCAGGTAAATAGAAAGAACTCCTTTTCCTAAAATAACTACTTTTTGAATTGACCATTTGAAATGAAAAAAAAAATTACACAGATGTTGAGCTTTAAAATATAGAGAGAAGTAAGATATATGGCACTATGAAAATATCTGGAAAGAGTGGTAAATGGAATTCTACAACTCTAATATTCTTACCTTATATAGATGGCAGTAAATATTCATTTCAGTTAGCATCTGATAAGTCAAAGACTTATCTCTCAATGCCTGTAGCAAGCAATGGAAAAAATAAAACATGTCAGTAGCTACTACTGTAAATGGAAGCAAAGGAGTAGATGGAGCCCTCGCCATTTCACCACCCACCCTTCACTTCGAGACTCCCCCAAATGGACTGACACCTGCAGGTGGGAAGGCGGCGATAACGAATTCCCTGGGGAAATCTGGGACTGTTCTGCGTTCTGAGATTTCACTTCTTGCAATCCCAGAACGGAGGCTTAAAAGAGAAATGACATTTAATGGAAATATTCTGTTACATGTCTTATACCGTTGAGCGTATAGACTGATATTTAACACTTGCTTATATATGTCTGCGTTTGTACGGGACAGAAAATTGCCTGGAAAGATGTGTACAAAACTAGTCGACAACATATCCGAGAAACTGGGTTGGAGAAGCAGGGGGTAAAGGGCCTAGACTCTATACTTCATACACTCCTGGGGCTTTGCCCATGTTTGTTTTGACGCAAAAGATGGAAAACAGATGGAAAACAGTGTTCACGAATTCAACAAGCCAGCTTCTCGACTCACTAGCTCTCTGACCTTGAGTAGGCTAGTTGACCTCTGTGGGTTTCCCCAGCCGTATACATAATGGAGATAACCAGTGTACCTAATTTAAGAGCTCGTTATGAGGATTAAAAAAGTGTAATTCTCTCCTGCTTAACGTGGCCCTAAAGACCTAATTCATTAGGATGTGAAAAAGCCAACCTGAGCGTGTGCAGTATTTTATGAACCATCTCAAGCATTCTGTATCCCAACACATTATTTTTGAGGTAACTGTATGAGAATTAAGACCATGTGAGGTAAAGCCTATTTTAAAAATGTCCACATCAGTTCAGGTTAAGTTTTGCCACCAAATTAATTAGAAAAAGATAACCGTTAGTTTCCAACAGTTTTTATGTTTCGGAATTTCAGATGGAGGACTGACACAAGAGGGGGCAAATAAGGGTCAAATGGTTGGTTGGTCCATTGGTTGGTTGTTGCTCTTGGCGTAGCTAACAGCCGGAAACAGGCTGAGCCATCACATCTCGTGGCAGGGCACGCGCACGTTGCGTGAAATGAAGGGCATAGTCATTCCCTGTCTGTAAATTTGTATTCTTTTTCCCTTAGTCAAGCTGTAGTTAAGTTTTCGTATATTCGATGTTCAAAGAACATGAATCCATTGTGTTGGCACAGAGTTAATTCTTGGCCTAACTTCCGCAACCACCGGGTCCTAGAAATCAGGAAAGCGTTCACGTATTGAGGAAAGTTTAAGAACATTAATCATGTAAGTTTCTGTTATTTTATTTTTAATTTGTTTCCTTGTCTCCTTTTCTCTTTCCCACCCCCAGAAAGGAGAGCATTTCCATGGACTGTGCTGAACTGACCCGGTTCGGGTAAACAGGATCAAACGGAAGGATGCTCAAACCTCTAACGCGAACGGTTCTCATGATTTAACTTACAAAGAAGAACAATGTTGGTAGCAGTTGGGTTCCAAGGCAAACGCAGCCATCCTCCCCTGGCTTCCCTCTCCGAAACCTTCTTCTTGCCATGCCTCTTATCTACGGTTGCCAACACCATCATTGCCAACATCTGTTGCCAACACCATCATTTTGCCCACCAGCTGCCCAGAGTCCTCTGTGTTCACATTTAAAAAAAAAAAATCTCTTTCCAATTCTTACCTTGACTCCTTTTAAGAGCTTTTATCTGGTTCAAGTAATTCGTATCTAGCCTGATCAGAGAAGACACTCACAAAACTTCCTGGAAATAATCAGCGAATTTAAAATAATTCTGCACTCAAAATAATCTTTGCAACTCATAGAGGAGTATTCCTGAATTATTTGCTTATTCCCTGCCACCCCAATATAGCCCATGCTGTTCCCATACATATACTCACATTGTGCCTGTAAAACAGAACTAAATAAGTATAGTCATTCTTTTGGGAGATTGCAATGGCTGGCTCAACAAACCACAAGTCACAAATAGGAGGTGAAGAGAGCCTTTCAGACTGTATTTCTGGCAAACAACTTGAGCCAGTATCCAAAAAAGTACCTCTAGTCTGGTATTCCCTGCTAAAATTATCTCAAATAATAAATGTAGAGGAAGCTACCAAATCGATTTCTTTTCACCCAATGTAGGGGTTTGGACCAATTTCTTCATCACTCTACAATCAATCACAGCCTCCATGCAGATGTCCAACTTTGCCATTATCCTAGCTAAGTGGTTCAGTTAATACATTCTCGAATCAATATTTTAGTCACAAACCACCACCTCAGGCTTTTATGACCTTATTTTATTTCCCTCCGTTGTTATCAATGTTTCCTGGTAAGTTTCACAATTCCCCAGAGTTTGAACTTGCCTAAACAGTTATTCCATTATTAATTGCTCACATGAGTAGAGAGACTCACTCTCCACTAAAACATCTAAACGGACAAATAATGAAAGTTAGGAACTAAAGTTGATTTTATAAGATATTAAACACGTTGCCATGTAGTAGACATTTAGTAAATATTTGATGAATGAATGAATGAATGAATGAACTAATGAGCAAATTAACTGGCAACTATTTCTAAGCTGCAACGTGAAAGATTGATGTTTTAGAGAGATTACACCTTTTTCATACCTGAGCATTATCATCTACTTCAAAAATATCCCTCTGGTTTTTCTTTATACTTATGGATATGTTGCAGTTTTAAATTAAGCAGCAGGAAATGACTTCTCCATTTGTTCAAAAACCCTGGTCAGACAGAACTTACATTCTACAAACTGCATGGTCAGGCTTTCTCAGAATCACACATCCGTTCTGGGCACCCAGATGCCAAGGCAGTTAGCTTAACCCTCAAAATCAAGCTTTATTCTTGTACCTGGTCCCACACAGCTCAGACCTTGGGCTGAGAGCCTGCTCCTTTCCTAATTTTTGGCCAAGATTATTGATCTTTTCTTCATAGGCTCTGAGCTCTTGGTTCTCCAGGCTTCTCCTCTGGGTTTCGGACCCCTGCTCCCTGACTTCCGTATTTTTAACCTGCCTAGATGCATCCACCAACTCCTCTGGACCAGAAATCTTGACCTCGTCTGAATTCCAAAACCAACATGTCCATCCTACTGTGTCCTATTGCCGTTCCTGCTTAGTATTCTAGAAGGAGAAACAGAGAAAATGCATTCCTAGTATAAAGGGAGTTCCTAAAACAGCCTTTATCTTACGTACAGCCCAGTTTCAACCCTCACCACGATCTCTCGGTCTTCCCCGAGCTTTGCTTTCTTAGCTTAGTGAGCCACTCATTTGGTTTCATCTGGCCCCCACCAGCCTGCTTTATTTCCCTACAACAACTTTGTCCGCCTTGAACTGGTATATCCGTGAAAAAAGGATGGTAATGATGATGACGATGACAAAACAAACGAACAAAACCAAAAGAAACCAGAACTTATTTTTTCCTTGGATCAAAACACCCCCTACATATGAACTCCATGGGAGAACTCCATGGGAAACACGGGTCGGGATCTCAGGTGTGAAAAATGATAACAATGCCTCTGCTGACAAAGAGGAGAGATGAGACAGTGTTAAATCTCAGTCTCCGAGTCTCCTACTCACCTAATCTTACGCATATGCTGCACCTCAGGGCAAATGAAAACATTTCTCAGTCCAGGTGCATGATTCACAAAAAGATACCCAGGCTGGGTGTTTGATGCCCCACAAATCCATCCAATCCTAGCAAACGGAGTCCCGGCTACCCTGCTGTGCACCAAGCAAAGTGCTTCCTAATTATAGTTTAACTGTGTTACGGTATTCGGAAATCCAGACTCCAATAAGATAATGTTGCTCTTAAGGAAAACGAAGGTTCTAGAACATGTTTGTGCATGGAACAGACCTCCTGAGCCCTTCGGCTCCTTTGTCTCTGATTACTAATAGCTCCTCGTGGTAGACTATTTTTGGAAAAGGCACAACAATTGTTCCACATGTAATGCAGAAAAAATGGTGAGTTGTTGGTTTAAAATTTTCATTGTTCCTGTTTTGTTCATCCCATTGCTAACAAAAAACAGCCACGGCTGCAAAACAGCTTGGAAGATGCAGACAGACACACAGGGATAAAACGTGCATGTTGTGGGTTTTGACCTGTGTCTAACTGAGCATTTCCAGATGTGAAAGGGAGTAGATAGACTGCAGACAAATCCCAGGGACCTGCTTGATTTTACATGCTTACAGTTGCTGTGGATTTTTCCCCTTGAACTAGAAAAAACCTTCATCAGTGAGAAGTAGGAGGTTGAAGGAAGAGTGTCATAAGAATCCTAGATAAGTGACTTCAAGTTTTTTTAATTTTATAGTTTTCCAAACTGCTTGGAGCATCCCTCCTTTTCACATAAGGCAGACAGAAGTCTTTTCCATCCACATCTTTAAAAATAAAGTTTAGGGGTGCCCGGGCGGCTCAGTCAGATAAGCGTCTGACTCTTGATTTCAGCTCAGGTCATGATCTCACCGTTTGGGGATTGAACCCTGCGTCTGCACTGAGCGCACAGAGCCTGCTGGGATTCTCTCTCTCCCTCCTCTCTCTTCGCTTCCCCCGCTCGCATGTGTGTACTCACTCGGTCTCGAAATAAATAAATAAAATTTTTAAAAAATTATTAACAATTTAAAAAAAAATAGTTTACAAACTGATGAGAGAAGAGAGAAAACACTTATTTGATAAATCAGAAGTCCTATGACAAGTGGAACCACTCTAACGGAAGGTATTATTTAGCTCTATTTCATATGCCGAATTAGAACATGTAAATGTCTTGTCCTCCGCATACAACCATGGCTGGGAGGAAGTTGCTTTCAGAGTTCGGCTCCCATTCCATTACTTTGAAGGGTCTCAAGACAAAGCGGCCCACGTGACCCATTGTAAACTGCCGAGGGAAATACAGGGGTCAAAATTCACCCTTGGGGGGCGCCTGGGTGGCGCAGTCGGTTAAGCGTCCGACTTCAGCCAGGTCACGATCTCGCGGTCCGTGAGTTTGAGCCCCGCGTCAGGCTCTGGGCTGATGGCTCGGAGCCTGGAGCCTGTTTCCGATTCTGTGACTCCCTCTCTCTCTGCCCCTCCCCCGTTCATGCTCTGTCTCTCTCTGTCCCAAAAATAAATAAACGTTGAAAAAAAAAAAATTTAAAAAAAAAAAAAATTCACCCTTGGATTTTGAGAGCCATGATTATAACGGGCTGAGAAAGTCTTCCCTAGAAAATGGGTCAGTGATTGAGAGAAGGAAAGACTCTCAAATCACACATCATGATTAATGTTGAACCATATGTTTTATATATAAGTTATCACTTAATTATATAAATAATTACCATTTTTACTGCTTCCATGATCAGTCTCCACATCCTCATACACTAACACCCACACTCTGTTTCCTGACGATGATAGGTTTTTCTTTTTTTCCGCAAGGCAACTTAATCTTTACATGTTTCAAATTCGCACTGTTTATCCCACTTCTATGAGCTCATGAGAATATTATTCAGCCTTTCTGCTCCAAATGATACGAGAGAGAGGGAAAGACTAGACCGAGAAACCATTAAAAGGAAAATACAAGCCAGAGCAAATACCCAAGGGAAAAAAAAAATCAAATATTCATGCTTGAAATGATTGAAAACGGAAACGAAATTGGACACTGGCAAAAATTCCCCAGTAAAAATTATTCCTGAAGTGTCCCAACGTAAAAGGCTTTCACTTGTAGTCAAAATTCATTTAGGTTCAAAAGAGTACAGGAATCTTTTGGGGGGTGATGACAATGTTTTATAAATTGGTTGTGATGGTGTTCTTACAGGCGTATTCAGCTGTCAATATTCATCAAATTGTACACTTTAAAGGGATGCAGTTTATTGCACATAAAGTACACCTCAATAAAGCTGACTACAAAACAGAAGGCAAAACATTTATTTATGGTGCTTGTATGGAGTTAAATGTACTGCAAATAAATGATCTGTGAACAATGATAAGCTTTCACATTTCCAAAAAAGCTATTGCTTTGAATGTACTCTTAGACTACAGTTTGTCTCCATAAGAGGTTTTCAACATTATGATTTACAATAAATATGAAGGTTCACGAACATAAGACAAAGTGGACATTCTAATTTTTTATTTTTTTATTTTTTTAACTTGCCCCACAGCTTGGAGCTCTGCCCTGTTAATGATGAAAAAGTTGAGATGTTTCCGATTTTACGGTAGAATATAGAGTCTGTGAATTGCTAGATAGGAATCCGAAATACGGTATCTGTCAAGAACTATGAAAGACCTGAGAATTCACCCTAGTTGCAAGCTAACAAGTTAGCCCATTTCATGGATTCTAGTGGAAGACACGAGTCTCCTGAGTCAGACAAAAGGACAGTTTATTACTCACAGCAGTAGCGGTAGTCAGAGTATCAGTATTTTCGTGCCAGCTCCCAGACCCCTAATGCAAATGGGCAGGATGACATCTCCATACACAGTGGGTTGTGTTTTAGCAGAGGGATCCTGAATCTGAGGACCCTGAATCTTTTGTAACAGGCAGTAAACATTCCCAACTTTTCCTCCAGAGACAATACCTAGCTCTTGCAAAGCTGTTCACAACACACGTACCCATGCAAAGATAGTCCAGACCACAGGGCAGTCGAGTGTTCACTCACGAGGTGTGCAGAAATACTAAACGCCCGTGGAGAATTGTCTCTCAGTAATAACAGTTCTAGTGTTAGAGGAAATACTTCAAGGGACCTTGAATTCTTTCAGTAAAATTACAACTCATTTTTTAAAAACCTCTAGCTCTCAAGATCCATTTTTTAGATTAATAGGCTTATTAAAATTGTGTACCCATGTACTCATTTGGAGTCAGGATACCAAAAACAGCACAGCAATACGTGTATTAACAAATAATCTGAAAACAGACAGAGCAAGGATCAGCCCGTGTGAGACACACACTGAACTTCCTTGTTAGCCACCTGTACCATCAATGACAAACCCAACTGTTAATACTTCCTTCAGATGATAAGCTGCTGGTCCATGAAATTCATTTCTTATTCACCAAGGTAAGAGAGGTAGAAATTAATCAGGTCTTCAAAATGGCTGCTCATAATCAGAAAATCTGTTTCATTACTACGTTAAAGGAGCCAAAATTGGGAAGCTCTCTTTGGCATCCATCCTGCCACTATTTATAAATGAGAGGCCACTATATTCCGTTTGAAAATAATTATGCCTCCCGTCAGATCAACAACTGAACCCAGAAATCTGTACATCATCCTAGATTCCAATTTCTCTTATGTAAGCACCTGCCCACCTTTATTTAATAAATAGTTACTCTATCGGCTTGGGGGCAGAGACCGTGCCTTTTATTTGAGCATCCCTCCACTTGCCACTAGACCAGACACATGGTAGGTACGCAATAAAAGTTTGTGGAATGAATAGATCTGCTTCTTTATCAATAGCAAAAAAAAAATGCACAGAGATAGAAAAAAGAAATTTTCTTAACAAATGTGTTCTTCCTACTAAATAACTATAGACATTTTCACATCACTGAGGACACAAGTATATATTGTCTTTAATGGTAACCTCAAAACCCATTTTAAAATGGCAAAATTTCTTCTCTGGCCCTTGGGTAGACCATCTGACTGCACTTCCCTGTTTAGACCTTAGTGTTTCAGAAAAGAAAGCACTCTCATTTCAATGCACAGCAAATGAAATGATCCACAGGACGGACGGAGCTATGGAGGAACCCTGAGATCTGAGCTGTGGGACTCTGGCGGTAGTCTTGGCCCAGCCAATTTGACACTATAAAGTCGAATCTCAAATTGGAAAGGCACATTCAGTGGAACGTATTTGTGTCTTTTTAGGGTTATTTTGCTCGTAACCAGGCGGTCGTCCTCAAAATACGCAGCTTCTGTCGGGCGGGATACAAGGAGAAAAATCGAACAGAGTCATCTCTAGATCTCATGGAGAAAATCTGAAGAGCAAGTCCTCCCCGTTAAAAAGTGTATACGATGAAAACATGTTTCCGTGAAAGGATGAGGTCCAGGCATATTTTGACAATTTAACCGTTTTAATATACTGTAACAGTTTTCTCAAACATAAATACTGCATTTGCTACCCAATGGGACAGTGACTCGAGAGAGCTTTTGGTAACCTCTTCGTACAGAATTAACCTTAAGTACTAGAGTGCCTGCACAAGGAGTGTTTCTGCTTTCTCCTGACTACAAAGCTTACTCTAGAGCAAGAAACAATGTTTTCAGGATATGGGTAAGGCAAGACCCACCCAAAAAATAACTTAATAAATTTATATTTAAAATTAACCTAACACGCCTATACCTCATCGTACTCAATTTGCTTCTTGAGTGAAGTGTAAATTGTAGAATGTTTACAGTTCCAATAAGGAAAAAAAAATGAAATACAATTAGAAGTGGTAACTGCAGAAAACTTATTCAGAAAGCTAACTATACTCATGATTTGCATCCTACTATCTTAGTCTGCTCAGCCTTCAGGACCAACCACAAGCTGGAATGTAAACAACAAGGCATTTCGTTCTCACAGGTCTGAAGCCTGAAATGCAAGATCAGGGTCTCTGACTGATGTGGCTTCTGGTGAGAGCCTTTTTCTTGGCTTGCAGACTGTGCCTTCTTGCTGTGCATGCAGAACGTGGGGAGACAGGGAAAGAGAGATTGAGTAAACTCTCTAGTGTCTCATTTTATAAGGACACTAATACCCTAATACCTAATACCCACCCTAATACCTCATTTAACTTTAATTGCTTCCCAGAGTCCCTGTCTCCACATACAGTCACATTGTAGGTCAGGGCTTCAACCTATCAATTTTAAGGGGACACATTTCAGTCCCCAGCACGTATCATGAAGTGTTTTTAAATTTATTTTTCAAGTTTTGATGCATTTTTTAAAATATGAATGCGGTTCTTATATTTTTAAGTCATGCAAGTGTTATGTAAACAAATGCTAATTCTGAAAATTTTTGATGAAATAACTTTTCAGTCTGTGCACCCTCGTCCACATCCCTGAGCACTTTTTTCTACACATTTACTTAGAAAGTCCTAGAGTTATTAGAATGTCTGTCATATGCAGAATCACTTTTTCTTTTTTTAATTTTTTAATGTTTATTTATTTTTGAGAGAGAGAGAGACAGAGAGAGACAGAGTGTGAGCAGAGAAGGGGCAGAGAGAGAGGGAGACACAGAATCCAAAGAAGGTTCCAGGCTCTGAGCTGTCAGCACACAGACGGTTGCGGGGCTTGAACTCACGGACTGCGAGATCGTGATCTGAGCTGACGCTGGACACTTAACCGACTGAGCCACCCAGGTACCCCCAGAATCACTTTTTCAATAGAGCCCCCCAAAGTGAAATGCCCTGTGTTAGAAGATAGTGACTCACCTGTCGCTGGAAGGTTGTAAACAGGTACTTGACTGTGATTTGGGAGGAAGGTTACAAAAGAAATTCAAAGTTTGGAGTAATGACTGAGAGTATGAGTTTTAAGGAGGTCTATTCTTGCTTTACTGTACGTGATTCTAATCCATAATTATCTGGAAGTTATCACACACACACACACACACACACACACACATTTTGACTTCACTGAAACCCACTTTCAACTAAGGATTCTGCTTCTTCTCTTAAGTGGGTATTGGAGCTGTGTTTTCTCTCAGACCTCAGGGTCACGAGTCCTGAAGGACATTGCAATGTCCTTCTGACTAACCAAAGCCACGTTCAGACAAATGGTTGCTCTCTCTTTTGTAAGCTTGACCCTTTGAGCAGCTGGTTATAACTCTCTCTTCTTTCTATGGCTGAGCAATAGCCATCTAGTACAGACTTAGTCTTCTTTTCATCTCAAGCCCACCATCATGCTAGGAAACTCCAATATTCCACGGATGCATCATCAACACTTTGGCCAACATTGATACCCAATGATCCTTTCCCTCACTCCACCTCAAGTGCCAATTTCCAAGTCATACCAAGAATTTGCTCATCATTAGAAACTGTACTCCAGTTAATTCCTCAATAACACACACACACACACACACACACACACACACCACTTTAACCTCTTCTCTTGCCAGCTGCCTTGTTGTACTACCTCTGCTTCTTCCTGCCTCAAGACCTACCATCCAATAACACCCGCACTTCATTTACACCCGCTTCCTCAATTGTCCACACTCTCCAACAGTATAGTCATTGCCACCTCCCTCCCTCATTTCTACCCCCAGCTCCTGACTCCACATTTCATCTAATCTCTTTCTACTCATCCTTAAGGCTTCATCTGAAATGCTGCTTTCTTAGTAAGGGTTATCCTGACTCCTAGCTACATGAAGTCCCTCCCCCCACCCCCCGTTAAGCCATCTTATAAGTTCTGTTTACTTTCCTTCACTTCCCTTCAAATATAATGATTGTCATATTGTAATTATGTCATTGTGGATTCAAAAATGGGAGGTCTGTTTTATCCAAATTGTAAATCGATTGAGGGCAGAAGCTATGGCTGTTATTCTCAACCATATGTCAACTAGCATTATGCCTGGCACGTAGAAAGTATTCAAGAAATATGCCTAGAGTAACACAAATGCACAAATCTCTTCCAGTGGATCACTCTCTGTATTAAACAAGCAATATTGAGGGGCGCCTGGGTGGCTCAGTCGGCTGAGCGACTGACTTCGGCCCAGGTCATGATCCCACGGTTCGTGAGTTCGAGCCCCGCGTCGGGCTCTGTGCTGACAGCTCGGAGCCCGGAGCCTGTTTCAGATTCGGGGTCTCCCTCTCTCTC
Source organism: Prionailurus bengalensis (assembly GCF_016509475.1). Lineage (NCBI taxonomy): Eukaryota > Metazoa > Chordata > Mammalia > Carnivora > Felidae > Prionailurus > Prionailurus bengalensis. The sequence continues at coordinate 226,592,475 of NC_057343.1, forward strand.
TGCCCCTCCCCCATGCATGCTCTGTCTGTCTCTGTCTCAGAACTACATAAACATTTAAAAAATAATGATAATAAAAACAATAAACAAGCAATATTGAATCAAAAAGGTTTTCTGGGGTTTTCTTTGCAACCTGACAACAAAACTAACTGCAATCGCTTTTTGAAAAATACACTATCTTTACAGACAACCTCTTCCTGATTTGTAGAGTAGAAATGTCTCCATTCTTGGCTTTTCATTGGCTGAGTGAGGTGACCTGCTTAGAGGCTCACTGCTTCCGTAGCAGAAAATGTAAAAAGTGGCAGGGCCAAGAAAAGAGAAAGAAAGAAAGAAAGAAAGAAAGAAAGAAAGAAAGAAAGAAAGAAAGAAAGAAAGAAAGAAAGAAAGAAAATGTGGAGGGGAAGGACAGTCAAAGGGCCCTTGCTACTCAAAGACGCCAAGAATAAATTTGCAATCAGAGGCTGTGTAACTTAGGAGAGAGGGGAGAGGCTCTAGTTTTATTGTAAAGAGCAAAATTCTTTATTTTTTTATTTTTCTTTAATATATGAAATTTATTGTCAAATTGGTTTCCGTACAACACCCAGTGCTCATCCCAAAAGACGCCCTCTTCAATACCCATCACCCACCCTGCCCTCCCGCCCACCGCCCATCAACCCTCAGTTTGTTCTCAGTTAAGAGCGAAATTCTTTAAAGATGGCTACACGAATAGTCAGTGCTCAAAGATGGTAGAAATGCCAACACTTGCTTCTCGTTCAGGCTACGTGCCTACAGAATCATTTCTCCAGGCGGGGAAGATAGAGGAATCTTATTTCTCTATCTTCCAGTGTATCTCTCACCCAATCCCTGATTCCTCAAAGGGGTTAACCCTGTACCCGACAACACACTACAAATCACTGTTCACAGCATTGTCAATAGATACCTCCATTTCATTCTTGGTGGTGGTCTGAAAAAAAAAAAAAGAAGGGGGAAAAAAGAAAAGCTCAAGGTATTAACAATTCATAAAAAAAAACAATTAATACCAATGTCCATGGAAAAATAAATGACAGAAATCACCACAGCAACGCGTTTCTTCCTTATCCCTTCAACTGACGGGGGCCCAACCGAGATATGTGAACAACCTGGGCAGCCATATACTTTGATACACCTTAGCTAGGTAAATATATCTTCAATATTTATTTAGAGAAGAGGCTGAGAATTGCATGGGGTGGGAACAGGGAACGCAGAAGGGGGCAGGAAACAGGCATGACTTCAAGGATGCTCAACAGCACGGCCATTGCCGTGAGCATTTCAGCTCTGGCCCTGAAGTTGTGCGTCCTACACAGAAGCCCTGTGAGTCATAGGATGCCTCCTCACTTCTCCCCACGGATTAGCCTATTTCTATGGGATCTCGGCCCCACCCCCAAAGTGGTTTAAGGAATCCTTCACTTACAGACAGTGCTCTCTTTGAAAGCAGCCATGATAATTTGTTATCCAATTTTACACACAGAGAAACTGGAGTTCACAGGCCCATATAATTTTCGGAAACAGCTGGGTCTACATCTTGTCAAGGAATAGAACAAAAAAAAAATCACAACGTACAATCCTATGGAAGTATGGACTGGCACAGGCCAAAGAGCTGAATGATTTAAATGAGTTGTCGCTGTTGTTTTAATCAGTCCCTGAAGTCCTTCTTCATTCGGTCACTTTGACAAGAGTCAAGCACAACTTTTGAAACTACAACTCATTACACAAATGTAAGTATCACCGCTGTTCTCTTGGCGAAGAAGGTTACAGGTAAATCTCCTGAAATCCCAGGGGTAAAGAAATGTTCTCACAAGATCCGCTTGTAAAAAATGAAATCAATGGACTCAGGCATCTGATTTCTTTGTATTTACTTAGAGCAACAGACAAGAAGGAAACTAGGCTTGGGATTTATTTATATTAAGCCTCCGCCACAGGGAGGCAAAAGAAGAAGGAATAGAATGTAATTTGATGGTGGGTGTATTTGCAAGCCACCGAGTCCAAAAAAGAAAGACTATGCTGACCAACGCTCACAGTTTACTTTTTAAAGTTGTGGGGAAAAGAGATGGCCAAACTTTCTATTTTGGTAAATTTTTGTTCTAAAAAAAAAAAAAAAAATCAAATTAAAAATAACAATACCCAATCATCTCTAAATGAGTCCAACTAAAAACACCGCCAAAGGACTTACAACGTTTTTTAAAAGCCTTATTCTCGCGATTCCTTCCTTGGCCCTGAAAATAATGGTTTCAAATGACTTAGTCGGTGTTTGACTCCTTCTCTGCCTTTCTACATGTACATTTTGAAATGCTTCCTTATGGGAAAGCCATCACATGGTTAGCTTTCATCGCTTATGAAATCTCTCTACTTCCTGCATCTCAAACCGGCATGTTCTGTTTCCAGCAACAGGGGAAGCTTTCCAATAAGGAAAATTCCTTGCTAAAAGACAGGTTTAAAACATAGCTGAATGTGTTTTTAAAATACATAACTGCGTTCCCAAGGGAGAAAGGGAACTCAGATGCCAGAAACAAGGGAAAGAGTGAAAGGCGGACCTGGAGACATGTGAGCTGCCCCAGGGGCGGCCCTAAGTGGGGCAGAACACTAGTGTTTAGTCGCTAGTAGAATACCCCTAATGACATCCGCATTTGTACCTACCGTAATCTTCACATAGCTGCAAGCATGTGACTAATCTATTACGTCTTCAAGTGAGGACGAAGTCACGAATGAAATCTCCATCGTCTTAGAATCGGGGCACTGTATTTTGGAAGCGCGCATGTGCAGAGCCTACAGTATCGACGATTGCTGTTTCAGAACGGAAAAGAAGGAGTCGCTAAAATAGTTCATCGGATCATATGACACGGCTGATACTGGCAGAGAAAGGCATCCAGTCCACGACTGAAGTCGAGCAGGCAGGAGACAGGCCAGAATGTGGGCCACCCTAGTGCAGTCCGAGGTTCCGCCACCTCTCGGACCATCAGCTGGTTCACACTTCCAAAAATGATCACCTCCTGCTCTGTGACGCTGACAGTTTCTACATCTTTGTCTGCTTTGGGTTGTTATATAAGTCCTGGTTCCGTTCCGTAAGCTTGCGGAGTGCCAGGCCCCAGAAAGGAAGTCAGGGGAGAGGCTAAAAATTCCTTCCATATTTATTTGTGTGGAATCTTCATTTTTCAAGGATATACCAGATGTAAAGAAGTTTTCTTGTTCTAGTGCCATCTGTCATCTTAGAGTTAGGATCAATTCACATGATATCCTTTAAAAAAAAGGTAGAAAGAGGGCCAGGTTTTATATCTTTTCTCTGTTATAACCAGTCGTGTTTAACTTCTCAACCTATGGTTTCCTTGTCCATAAAGTGGAACTCAGGCCATGCCTAGCTACATAAGTTCATGGTAAAGATCAAATAAAATAAAGTCTGTCGAGTGTTTCGAAATGCCAAGGTACTGCCTTATGATCAGGGAAATTTATACAGCCAGGTTGGAATATCATGGTGGTAGAAAAACCAGAGAGAACACCAGAGTGGGCCAAAGTGAGGAATTCAAGTTTGATGCCAAAAGCAATATTTATTTCGGACGTACCAAAGGGTTTGATGAAGTCACAAACGCAGCCACCGTACTTAAGGATAATGACAGGCACTTTCTTCGATGCGTATCTAAGGATATTCTTAGAAAAGATTCCCGAGATCCAACACTCGCCCAGGTTTACACGCAGAGTAATATCACCCGTGGCGCTGACGGTTGCCGCGAGGTTCTATGGCAGCCAGATATCCCACAGTACACCTGTACTTCCTCTACCCCATGGAGAGAAAAAAGGAGAGTCAAGCCTTTCATGTGGGCAGGCCCCGAGCCAAGACCTTTAAGGTCTTAGGATGACTTGCAAAATTCTTTTTCATTTTTTAAAAATAACGTATTGTCAAGTTAGCTAACATACAGCGTATACGATGTAGTCTTGGCTTCGGGAGTAGATTCCTGGGATTCATCCCTTACATACAACACCCAGGGCTCATCCCAACAACAGCCCTCTGCAATGCCCATCCCCCCCTCTCCCGCATCCCCCCCCCCATCGACCCTCCGTTTGTTCTCTGTATTTAAGAGTCTCTTATGGTTTTATTGAAATATTTCCCCACATAGCAATCACCTGAACAAATATTTCCCGTATTGAAAAGAAAATTGAGGGGCGCCTGGGTGGCGCAGTCGGTTAAGCGTCCGACTTCAGCCAGGTCACGATCTCGCGGTCCGTGAGTTCGAGCCCCGCGTCAGGCTCTGGGCTGATGGCTCAGAGCCTGGAGCCTGTTTCCGATTCTGTGTCTCCCTCTCTCTCTGCCCCTCCCCCGTTCATGCTCTGTCTCTCTCTGTCCCAAAAAGAAATAAACGTTGAAAAAAAAAAAAAATTTAAAAAAAAAAGAAAAGAAAATTGAGTGGCCATTGCAGTCCCGTCTTTCTTACCGTGCGTGACAGGCCTGGAACTTATTAGGGAATATTTCTCCACACGAACTTTGGCATCCAAATGTAATTTTTAAATTCTGAGTGACACACACACACACACACACACGTCCACTCTTCTCTTTGTGACAGTCTTACCTGACGCTCTGGGAAAAATGGGTGACGATCTCCTTGTAAGCTCTTAGGCAGGAAAGACATAGTGGCCACAAACTTTTTAAAAATTAACCCTACGTGTACTTCCAACGATAGGTAAAATGCAGTTGGTGCAGCCAAACATGTTTTTTGCTGGACCAACTATGGAATATAAATTTACTTCGGGCTCCTGGGTGACTCAGTCGGTTGGGCTTCCGACTTCAGCACATGTCATGATCTCACAGTTCCTGAGTTCGAGCCCCGCATCAGGTTCTGTGCTGACGGCTCGGAGCCTGGAGCCTGCTTCAGATTCTGTGTCTCCCTGTCTCTCTGCCCCTCCCCCACTCGTGCTCTGTCTTCTCTCTCTTCTCTCAAAAATACATACACGTTAAAAATTTTTTTTCAAATAAACGTATTTCAAAGATCACAGTTGAAAAGATCAGAGAATTGTGGAACCAAACAGAACTAAATGAACTACAATTCCAAGGGCAGAGAGCTTCCCTGAGGTGAGCTGTCTCTCACGGACTGTTTTCTTCATTCACAGATCCTAGGCACAGTCTGAAGGCCAGACCCGGCCCATGTACAAGGACCACAGGAGGGACAGAAACCAGCCAAGCTATCGGCATCCATGCAAAGGACCAGAGCGACTTGAAATGAAAATCTCCCCAAATGCTCAGCCAAGTTTCTTCATGGTGCTGTTGCTGAATTCCAAGGCTGAGCTCCAGGCTGAGAAGCTTCTGGAAGGTAAACTAAGATCGCCAGTAATTACCATAGTAACTGGGAGAGACTGGCTCAGAATCAGGGCTGGTGTCCCCAGGATGTTCACCAAGTTTGGAAATACGTAGTGCGTGGCAAGACGCAAAAGTTGTCTCTCGGGGGTCTCAGTCAAACGTGCAGGAGAGACAGGCCCAAGGAAAAAAGACAGAACTAGAGAACTGAAGCGAAACCAAACCAGAACTAAAACCTCTATGGTCCTGATCCAGTTTAGTCCCTACAGACTGAGCTGACTACCTCCTCCCCCTCGTCGGCCTCACAGGGAAAAGCGCAGCCCTGTCTGCTAGAAGTAGAATCACGCAAAAGCTCCGACTCTGGCTTCGTACATAACACCTGGCATCTGATAACAAATTACTAACGTGGAAAGAGACAGAAAAACATGAGCAATAACCAAATGGAACAAATGATACAAGTGGATACGAAGATAAAGTGGATATTGCTGTTAGCATCCAAAGACTTTGATAAAATAATCAATAGGTTTAAAAAATTGGAAGAAAATACGGACAAAAGCGATAAAACGATGTGACATTTGATCAAACATTAGAATCCATTAAAAAATATATATTCTAAGACTGAAAACTACAATACCCAAAACTAAGACTTCATTGGATAAACACAGCAGAAGATTCATTAAATGGTCCCAAAGACAGATGAGTATAAAATAGTCGACTAAAGCACAAGAGAATAAAATAATACACATTATCAATCACGTGCAGGTCATAGGGCAAAACCCTACATCCTTATTTTTAGAATTAACTGAAGACAAAGAAGGAGGAGGAGAAGGATGAGGGGTGGGGGGAGGGGGGGGGAAGAAGAAGAAAGGGAATAAAAGACCAGGGCAGAAAAAAATATATAAGGAAAACACGATCAAGAATTTTCCAAAATTCTTAAAGCAACCTTCATAGTCAAGAATCTCAGCCAGCCCCAAAATACAAAAGACAATCATAACCAGGCATATCACAAACCGCTAAAGACAAAAGATTCGCCCTGATTCTGATAGGATAGTCAGTATGCCATAATCTTAATTTTAAACCCAAGTAGAATGTGCTATGAATTATTTTTTAATACTGCTTAAAGGGAAATTAACTTCCATAACTTCAAAACAAGACCAAGTGAGAGACACATAAACGTGTTTCTTGTCTGAAGCTTTGAGCTTCTTTGCAAAATAATAGACACCATTTGTTTCCGATTGTCCTATAATCGAGATAAAACCAATTTCCAGAAGAACCTCCATGCCTGATCAATATGAGTAAATTGGAAAGTGATTCCAAAGAAGCAATTAGGAATGTTAGCTCTTAACTCTTCCTTCATGCATTTGCTTTAGAAAGCTTGGCTGAAAGGTGCCTGGGTCGCTCCGTCAGAAGAGCCCGATTCTTGATTTTAACTCAGGTCATGATCTCATGATTCCTGAGATGGAGCCCTGTGTTGGCTGCTGCTCTGAGAGCACAATGCCTGCTCGGGATTTTCTCTCTCCCTCTCTCTCTCCCCCTCCCCTGTGCTTGCTCGCTCTCCCTCAAAATAAATAAATAAACATTAAAAAAAAAAAAAACAACCATGGCTGAGGTCGTTCAGGACACTGGAATCACGGGAATTAGACAAACTGAAGGTGGAATCAGAGGTAAAGAGTCGACATTTGTTGAGCCCTTAGTAGGTGCTGGGCATTATTTTAAACTCCGAGATCATCATGCATGAGAAGTGAGCTTCACATAGATCATACGTGGATATGAAAATGAGCTCATTCATAACCTGAACTTCCATAGTGTAAACTGTTCCAGACAGTCTGATGTTTTCAGTTCTGCTTCCACTCCCTTTTCGTCCTATTTAGGGGTAAACACACATTCTAGCTGTTGGTTTCTGGGTTTTGTCTGGAGGGTCGCAGATCCCAATGGGATCACCCTGGGCTCCCACTGAGTTCTTTCTCACAGACCAAGCCTGGTCTCCTCTCTGCCCCCCCACACCCTCCTCTCAGAAACTTCCAGCCCCTCTCCCTTCCTCACATTACACCACCCCCTCCCCAACCACAAGCGGGCTGTGACGTGGGATATCGTGCCCTGGCTTTTCTCTTCCCATCCAGCACACATATCCATTTCCTCCTGAATTGTTTCCTGCTATTCACTTCGGGAAACAGGAACAATTAAAATCATAAACATGAAGGATTTTAAGAACCCATGATATACCTGTTGCAGAATTTCCTGAACCACTCTGTTCTCTGCATCTGAAATTATAAGTCAGCTCAGTTGGGATTCTGCTCCCCACCATCCGTCACTGAATTTCCTTCTAGGCCATATCCTTTGATTAAATTAAACCCTGCCCATGTCATGAAAACATCTGGTGTCTCAGCTCTCAGTGCTCAGTTCACAATTGGGAGGTCCCCCAGAAGACTTCTCCTCTCCGGTTCTACAAGCTATTTCCTCCATAATGTGGGAATCTCCAAGGTGAATGATCCATCAGCATTCAGTCCTTCCCATTCGCTGTCCCGTTGGAGGACAAAGAAAAGACAACATTTGGAACTAAAAGGTTCTCAAAATTTTGTTTAGCCTCTTCAGATGGACTCACGGACCATCTACCATTAAGTAGACCTACACAAGAAAAAATCGTGTCATTAGTAAGCCATTCCTAATTTTCAAACAAACTATGCCCATCTCTCCCCACCTCACCAAGTTGAGTCGTTATCTTTCCAAGCTAGACACATAGGAATTATCTTTTCCTCTTTCTTTATCATTTTCCTTTGATATCTGGTGACTATTGATTCCATTGTAAGTTTTACAGAGTCACTCTTTCCTCATGACTCAGTCTTCTTTTTTTTTTTTTTTCTTTCTTGCTGAAGGTATTTATTTGCTCATTATATGTAGTCATTCTGAAAACATCTTGGAAGACGCCAGTTGGCGTTTGAAAGATTTACTTTCTACACTGCTCTCTAATCTGAAGGATGTTAAGGATTGCTCCTTGTGTTGTTTCAGGTTAATATTTATTTGTCATGTCTTAAAGAATTTTAAGAGAATTTTACTTCCCGTAAGATAGAGGTTTTTCGGCATTTCCTGCTGAACTTTTTCTAAGCACAATTAAATAGGAAAAGCAGGATTAATTTACGTGCACCTTCCTCCACTCTTGCCACTTTGATTCGTATCATTTTAGCACCAAAAACAAGTGCATGGAGTAGAGTTAGCAGCTAGCAGCTCTCAGCGCTGCCTACCTGCTCTCCCCATTCCTGCGTCTACCTAAAGAGCACATGACTCCCATTGCTGGGAGGTGTCAAGACTCAGAAAGGAAGTTGAAAATTATGTAAGAAATGAGCTGAATGACCTCCATTTCCTTGTCTATGGAGTAAATAATTTGCGGTTTTCTGAAACTGGGAGCGTATCTTAGAGTTCAAGCAAGCTTGGCAGCGAATGGTCCTAAGGCTCATAAAAATGTGCACACGGGGTTTTACAGACACCAAATCAAATAACTAAAATGAAGCAAAACCAAAACAGAGCCAACGCGTGTCTGCTCACAGCGTACGGTACCCCAGTCCCAGAACTGCACACACAGTGGTCTATCTTCTACCATGTACTATAAATTCTGTAACGTTAAATAGTTCAGTGGTTAGGCAGGTTGTTTGAGTTGCCTGTATTGACTTTTAGAATATCTCTACACTCAATTTTGACCACTTCAAAGGAAGACATGGGTTATGGGTTGTGGCCTGGAACTCCAGAACAACCCAGGACCTAGCAAGGACATTGTCCATCGTGTCTCATCTTTTGCATGTTCCTAAGAAGGTTGGGACAGGCACTCAGACAGTAAAAACACTATGAGGATGGAGGTGGGACAGGCAGAAACACACACTCTGGCATGGGGAAAAGAAAAAAGCTAAACTGGAAGATCTTAGCAGTCCACAGATCATTGGGAGTAAGAGGAAATCGGCTCAGACATACACCAACTTGTCAATTTTTATTTCCCTTTCTAGTAAAACATTAACTGATTATCCAAACCTCCCCCGCCCCCCGTGCCCAACAGTTAGTGGAAGGAAGAGTCCCAACTAGGATAAGAACATGAGGCCATTAAGTCCACTGCCCATTGGACGTGTGCCCAGTTCACAAACCCTTCCCACTAGGATCCTCTGTGCGCACTCATCATCTCCTACTTTTTTTTTTCCTCAAAACATTTACCAGAATAAACTTTTAAAAAATAAGCCATATAATAAAGCACTTTCACTCCTCTCCTCAAATCACCCAGTGGAACTCATTATCACAAAGAGAAAAAGCCAAGGTCCTTATGGTAGCCTCCAGGGTCATCCACCATCAGATGAGCCTACACCTTCACCTAACCCCTCCTCTGACCCTAACACCAGTCATCTCAGATCTTGCCTCCCCCAGGACCCCTTTGTCACTCCATTCCAACCATGCGGGTCTCCCTTCTGCTTCAGGGCCTTTACACTCATTTTCCTGCTATTCCCCCAGATGTTGCTGTGACTTGTTCTCTCCCTTCCTTTAAGTCAAATATTACCTTCCCAGTGAGGCCTTGCTGACCATCTTATCTAAACTTAGAAAATATGATTCCCCAAACTCCTGATCTCCTCCACCCAACTCTCCTTTTCCTACATCTTCCTTATCACATTCTTACATCTTGTAGAATACGATTTTTTTGTCTCCTTCGCCAGAATGTAAGTTCTACAAAGCGAAGAGGTTTTCTCCTTTCGCTCACTGCTGAATGCCTGCATCGAAAATAATGCTTAGTACACAGAAAGACTCAAGAACTGTTTATAAAACAAATGGGTAAAACAGAGAGACGATTAACACTTTCTTCACACTTCATGTCGTCACTGACTGGCTTTCTTATCTTAGACAGGTAACTGATAACTTACCTAACTAACTAGCTTTCTGACTTTAACCAAGTAATTACTCTGAGCCATTGTTTTCTCATTTGAAGATAAATGTTAGTCCCTATGGGAATCACCGGAGAGAATGTATTATAAAAGCATTCCAAAAAGTATTAAATGCTGTATAACTTAAAGTTGTGGTTAGGGGCGCCTGGGTGGCGCAGTCGGTTAGGCGTCCGACTTCAGCCGGGTCACGATCTCGCGGTCCGTGAGTTCGAGCCCCACATCGGGCTCTGGGCTGATGGCTCAGAGCCTGGAGCCTGTTTCCGATTCTGTGTCTCCCTCTCACTCTGCCCCTCCCCCGTTCATGCTCTGTCTCTCTCTGTCCCAAAAATAAATAAACGTTGAAAAAAAAAAATTAAAAAAAAAAAAAAAGTTGTGGTTAGAAAACTTACTGATCTAGTTAGCAACTTCTCGTAAATGAACAATACAGCTCATCCAAAAGAAATAACATATATCTGTATATAAATAAATACAGATACCATATCTATATCTGTACCTATCTACATCCTTGTATCTGTATATCTATGTATTGTATCTATCTACATGGAGAGAGAGAGACTTCATCCATGATGAAGTTGGAGAATAGATTTGTGTAATGACCACTGTTCACCCAATTAGGGAGTTCATAAAGAAATGGAAAGAAATGGAATAAAACAAGTACAAAGCACAATACTATACTTAATTAAGGTTCTCTCTTTTAATTTAGTGACTGCAATTATTATGGCTTCCTGTTGTAAAACAAATTATTTGGCAGAATGCAAGTTCCTTGGGGACCAGGAATTTTGAAACGTTCATCAGTATATCCCCCGGGTCTAATAGAAAGTTGTTTGCTCAATGCTTGAGCAAATGAGTAACTAGCAGAAGCAACGAAAAACTGCAGCAGAAAAACAGGGCAATTGCACAATAAGGACTGGCTGGGACCAGAAGTTGAATTGCGTATCAAAAGGCCATCTCTTTCTTGCCTTGTGACGTTAAGGATGAGTGGGCATTTTTGAAAAGGTACATGATGTTTCCGTTGCAGTTGAGCACAAGTCACCATAGGCTCAGGGTGTTCTAGACACAGAAAGCCAAGAGTGGGTGGGAGAGAAGGGGGGGGTGGGGGGTGGGGGGCAGTAATAAACCATCAGGGTGCTTCATAATTACAGTTTGATCCAGCAAATCCTAAGGGTTGGTATTTCATTGCCTACTTAATCATATAAAAATCCTCACGGGCATTCGACCTGACCTGCTCAACCTGAACTTTAAGTCACAAAAGAGAAAAGGGGGGGGAGGGTTGTAGAATGAGCAACTTCATACGGCTGCCTTTAAAAATAAAACCAAACAAAAATAAAGACTACTTAAAATTCACCTCCGAATATTGACATTTCTAAAACAAAACAAGACAAAACAACTCAGCTTTGAAGCGACGGGATAGAGGGTGGAAGTGAGACCAGTATTCTCTTTTGATCTTTGCACGGCCCCAACTTTATTTTAATAATGTGTCCAAAGACTGATTCAACCTCTCTCTCACTTTAATAAAGGTTCGCTAGTGGATTAGGAGAGATTTGAAACTGAGCCCAGCGGAGTCAGCAGAGACAAGTTCCAAACAGCCACTCAGCGCATTCTGAAAAGTACCGAGCTAGCAACCTGGAAAGGATCCACCAGTAAAATTTGGTTGTACTTGTGTATGTGGAGCCCCACTGGACTGACAAAGCGTCCACTTCTAGATGGACACGAGGGGCAGCGTTACCCGAAATGAACAAAGCAAAGATCATTGTGCTCAATGGGAGTCCATTCCAACATTAACACGGCCCATCAGCATGGAAAATAACAAAGGGGAAGACTGACAGTCCAGCGTATGTTATGATGATGACAAGAAGCATGAAGGCCATCTATCGACCAGGAAGAGATAACTCACCAAGAGCCCAACTATGCTGGCATGCTCATCTCAGACATCTAGCCTCCACAACTGTGAGAAATAAACATTTGTTGTTGAAGCCACCCAATCTGTAATTTGTTGAATCGGCCCACGCTCGGGCAGATAGATACGTGGACAGACGGACAGACGGACAGACAAATTTTTTTCCAGGCATGCCTCTTTACCCCCAAACACTTCAGAGTGTACTTCCCAGGTGAAGGCATATTCCCTCACGTGACCACTGTACAGTTAATCAACTTCCTAAGTTTAGACCCATACGACAATTTTACAGAACCTGCCAACTCTAATCTAATTTTGTTGGTCGACCTCATAATGTCTTTATGGCGATTTTTCCCTCCAGGTCAGAACTGGGGCGCCTTCGTTGTTGTTGCTTATGTATTACGCCAAGTCTTTGGTGAACGCACGGACATCCCTTTTCAGGACTTGTAAGAACAGCCCTTGTAATCTCTCCCATATCTACCCTCTGTTTCATTCTTGTCCCTCCTTTTCGTCACAGGACTCAAACAGAGAAGGCAATGATGACCTTAGACCCAGGCAAACTGGGCTCCCGTCTGAGTTCCTGTGCTTCAAGGGATCTTAAGCTCCCTGTGCATTCCACGAAATTCTCTAAGACTCCCTACTCCCACCCCTCTGGTGCTGGGGCCTGGCTGCGCAGGTTCCCTGAGCTTGGATGGGGGCCAGCATGTGATCCGTCTTCATCTGGACCCTTTAGCGTTCTCTCCAACCCTCTACCTTGTGCTGGGGAGCAGGTTGGGGGACCCGATGCCCTGAAGAGCTTCCAGACTTGTGCCTGTGGGGTCCTCCAGGGGCTGGGGCCCTCTGGGGCCCTGGGGCTGGGCTCCAGTTCCAGAAAAGCAGCCTGGCGAGATGCTCGATTCTGCTGATGGGCCCAGGATTGTTTCAATGGGGTGGCGTGAGACCAGGCTGCTGGAGTGGTGCTAACACCCTGAGATTGATGATCCTCATTTGCTTGGATACGGGAAGAGCTCAGGACCCTGCGCCCAACAGCCCACAGCCAACCCCCCGAGTCTGAGCTGCATCTGTGGTCTCTTGCATCCTCGGCCACCCATCGTGCCCCCTGGGGATGCTGCCGGTGGCCTACGGCACCCGAAATAGCAAGTGTGCATCCCTCTCCCCCACTGCTGGCACCCCATCCCTCTGCAGGCTCGCACCACATGTGATACCATCCTTGGGAGTGACCCCACCTCTCTCCTCCAAGGGCTTTCAACACTGTTGCTCTGCAACATCATTAGGCCTTTCCCTTCACGTCCGCTCTGGCCTCAGTTGACGTGGTGACTTTGTGCTCTCCCATATGAAGCTGAGTCAAACAAGGGTCAGGGATTCCTCGCATGAATAGGATCACTGTTCTGGCTCTACCTACAGATCCCTCCCCTCCCCACCACACTGGTGACGGTGAGCAGAAACCAGGGGTGCAGTCGACGCCGAAAAAGATCACATTTTAGGAATGCTGTGATTATAGCCTGAGAAGTTCAAGGGAAGAGGCAGATGGAAACTGTGTTGTTCTATATTTATGCCATGAAATTCCAAACGATAAATTTAACATGCCCATAAAATAAATTATTGCTCACGTTTCCCTTTACACTCTGTGCATTTGTGGTCACCTTCAAAGAAGCCCAGGCACGACAGTTGAAAGCCATCGGAAGCTACTCACAGGACAGCAAAATGGATGGTGCAGCATCATGAATAACGATGTAACCAGCACGAAACAAATGGCATTAGGGCCTTTCAGAGCCCAGAACAGCTGCATTGTTTCAATCCAGACAGGTTCTGACGAGCTACAGGACTTGAATAATAACAGTGTCGTTACCTTTTTCTCACAGTGGGAGATGTGAAATTACTCGGTAACAGCACATTTGACAACAAAGAATATGAAGCGGTGATTCCTGCACCTAAACCGAAAGAAACGATACCTGAATAGTATGAAGAGTCAAGGGCTCCGATCACGCAAGAAAAAAATACGCTGGCGTCTCTTCTCAATCATTCTGTTATCGTTAACGATAAACCAACGTGCTTCATAAGTGTTCGTGAATTTTTCAAAGTATTTTTCAATGAAGATGATTCTATACACAAGAGCTCCACCAAAAAAAAAATTTATTTTAGCCGGCCTCCCACACGCTCTAGGGGCAGCCTTGAAGCCAGAGGTGGGGTGCAGGCAACCATTACGTCCCAGGCCTAAAAAGTGCATCACAGAGGATACTATCACAGTGATGACTCTGAGTTTTTCTTCTTTTTAGTTTATTTTACTGATTTATGTAATGTTTATTTGTTTTTGACAAAGAGAGACACAGAGCGCAACCAGAGGGGCAGGGAGAGAGGGAGACACAGAACCCAAAGGAGGCTCCAGGCTCTGAGCCGTCAGCCCAGAGCCCGAGGGGGAGCTCAACCCCACAAACTGTGAGATCGTGACCTGAGCTGAAGTCAGATGCTTAACCCACTGAGCCACCCAGGTACCCCAACTCTGAGTTTTTCTGATGGCTCGGCCACTTTCCACTTCTTTTTAAGAATCACGGGAGATAGAAAAATTACAATGGAAGAATTTGCCTGCCACGGAAGTCTTAGGTTTCTGTAGGAGACAGAAATGCCAGTTGAAGCTTGAGGCCAACACAGGAGGGACTCTGGCTTCAGCTTCAAAGGCCACATAAATTCTCCTTGACCAAAGAAGAAAGAATAGGGGAAATATGGCTTTGCAGTTGTACAACTTGAGGAAATCGCATATGAGGGACAGGCTGCCAATCTCACTAGAGAATGAAATGTGCGTTATAACATTACCGCAAGCTAAGGACTATAAGTACGATCGCCATGCAAAAGGTTTCCCTGGCAATGTCTAGGGAATCACAATGGTTTTATTCACCACTAAAGCAAAACTTGGAGAAGTCCATCCGGTCGAGTGCTAGTTCCGGCCCGTTGACAACTGCCTCCTTTTCCCTCCACTCCATTTGTACCTACACAGATGACATATTCCTTGGGCACGGAGTCCACTGAAATGAGAAGTCAGCCGAAGGCAGGATGACTCTTCCTCACCCACAACAACCCTTGGACACTCAGAAATGCTAGCCTATACATGGATTCTTCCACCATTGGCTTCAAGTTATGCCCTTCTTTGCTTGGTCACAATTACGCCAGTTAGTATCTCCACTCATTTCCCCGAAGAGTGGAGAGAAATGCACAACCCCAGAGCAGCAGGTACGTGACCCAACTGCTACTTCCTTTCTTTCAGAGTCCTTTGCCAACATCGGACTACACTAGCTGTGTTCCTATCCCTCGGGAAAAATCCCAGGAGCAAAGAAGATCAACTTTGCAACAGAACTCTAATCTCAGCCATGACTGGGAGCCACAAATAATTCCCCCCGAAAGGTATATGCAATGATTCCAACATTTAGAAAAGCCCGTGGTGTTACCTTTCCTTTATTTAGTAAAGCATACTCTCCTCGAGGGTTACTAATCTCTTTAGGTCTGTCCCTACGTTGGTAGTGAAAACCTGACAGATGATGCGACTGCTTTGGGCAGACTTCAGACACGACAGAGCGAAGAAAAAAAATTAAAGAAAATAAGGAGTATGGGGCAAGGAAACTGTCGGTGGGAGAGAGGAAAAGTAAAACTAGAAGAAAAAGAGAAGCATCTGATAGGAGGCTATGGGGCATCACCAGCAATGGCCCATCCATCAGTTAGAGGCCACTGAGGCATGGTTATCTGCAAGGCATCACACACACACACACACACACACACACATATAACACATATACATATATAAATGTAATATGTATATAATGAGAGGGGTTATGTCTATGTATTTAAAGGCACAGGCTGTGTCGTGAAATTGAATTCGCTAAAGAGGATTGCCTGTCTTGCTCAACACATACGTGAAATGTCAAGTCCAATTGTTACGACTGAGTACTATTTTCCCCTCTTGCTTTTCATCATCCCCCCCCTTAAATAACAGTGCAGTCTGTGATGCAATGAAACTGAAGCCTGGGATCCCCTAGCACAATATCCATTGTTCCGGCAACTTGAGGACAATAATAATTGTGCCAAATGTCGCAACACAGACGCCACACAGGAGACTCTGAATGCAGCGTTGCCGTTTGGCCTTCACAAAAACTTCAGTACACGAGCTTTCCTTGCTTCCATCATTTTTCTGAAATTTGTAATAGCTGCCATTTAGTGAGTGTTTATGATGCCCCAGCATATTTTAAGGTACTTTAAATAGTAATTTATGAAAACTTTGCGACAGTCCTACACTCACTTTGTAGATGAAGAGACCCAAGTGTCACAGCTCGTAACTGATGAAGCGCAGGGTGTATTCAAAGATACTTTTGAACTCTCAGACACTTGAAAACCTTAAATAAATCAGCCTTATCTAGAAAAAAAAAACTGACATCTTGATTTGCTTCTACTTACAACCTCAGCAATTAATGTCGTTCATCCACAAAATAACTTCTCCACTCTCCTGATTTTTAGAGTACTCTGTTTCCCTGTGTAGGGGCCAAAGGCAGGCCCCTTGGCATAACATTATTTTGAATTAAAAACCATCAAAACCCACTGGATGAAGGAAAAGCTCTTAACCTGCCCCTCAACTAACTGCCTGCTCGCACCAGGAAGAGAGCTCTTGACAGAGACTTCCCTCTACCTAAGAAACTGATTTGCATAATAGGCCAAACTTTGCTTTCCAAACACCTCCTCTCTCACTTCCCCACTAAACGTCTTTCTCTGATTTGTATCCTTAGACTTCCACCCCTCCCTTAGCTCATATAGGCTTTGTGTTGCCTCACTGCCTTTGGAATTTCCATGTCTGTGTGGATTTCCCTGTGTGGACTCTGTCTCGTGTCAATTTGATCCTTAGTTCAGCTAGAAGGACGTTGAAAGGCAGAGTAAATTCTTCTTCCCTGACACCTGGATCTGGAAAAAGCTGCATATCCGTCCAGGAAGTAAATAACTTGCAGAATCTATTCACACTGTCACAGATAACTTCGTGATGGTTGAGAATCCACAGTATCCTCAGAACTGGGCAGAATGGAAAAGAATTTTTTTTTCCCGTGCCATCTTCTAAAAAAGACAGAGTGCCCCAAAGAAAAATCAGCAGAATTCTCTTCCACATGTGTCAGGTGGCAAATCAAACACTGAGGTATGTCCATCTCGACATGCGGTGTTTCATTTTTCATCTTGGACCCCAAAACGAAAGCCAGCAGAAGAGACCATTCCCTAAGCCAAGTAGCCCCATGCTACTTTTATAGAGGGGCGGGTGGGGGGTGGGGTGCCGTATCTAATCAATTCTGGGAAACATAATGGAAACTAATCCCACAAAATGGTACCTCTGGGTCAGCATCACTTTTCCATCTCACAATCTTTAATTACCTAGGTAACTCATGCTTTTATAATATAATTATGTGCTAATGTCACATTTGCGCACAAACTTCACCCAGGCAGAAAAATGGGCATAAATCAATTATAGCAGCCTGAAAAACCAAAGACCTAGCTCTTAGGTAACTATTTACCCCTATGCTTATGTAGAAAAGTTTCCCCTCCCTTTTTAGTTTGTCTCCAAGGCTAATAGTCTACGTCCAAAAAAAATGGACCATCTCGTCATTTCCATGCCCGTTGTTATTGCTAAGGAGAGCTCTAAGTCTGCACAGTAGTGTTCAAATCAATGTGGAAATATTTCAACATTAATAATCAACCTTTGGTAGGGTTTTGAGTTTGCGAAGCACTGCTTCCCATGTTCTTCTCCAACACAACCCTCCAAACAACACTGTGAAAGTTCAAGCCACGTGATCACCAACACTTTCCGCATATGAAAATTCAGAGCTGAGCGAGAGGAGACAACAGACGACATTGGTCAAGGGCTAGGAGATCCCAACCTTAAGACCCAAACCCAGGTTCTCTGAGGCTGAAAGGATGAGCAAAATCCACTTTGCCACGAACCGGTCCATACTCACACAAATTTTATTAAACAGAAATGCGGAAAATATTCCAAGGGCGGACTGTAAGTGTTCCCCTGAGGTAGTTTCTATATAAATCCAAGCTACCCCACAGCTTACCATCACATAAAAGACAAAAGCGCCAAACCAGACTCCAGACGAAAACAACAGAGCTGTTTTTACTGGCCACATGTATAAAAGGCAAGAGGAGGAAAAAAGGCAGATCAAATGACAAAGAACTTTCTAAATCTGTCGCTTAGTAACATATTGCCAAATTCTTGGTGTTTTTATCCCAAGATGTTTAAATTCTGCTTTCCACTATTGAAGGCTTCATACCTTCTGTCTGTCTCTTTCTCTCTCTCTCCCTCTCTCTCCTACCTTTTTTGGGCATGATGGGAGAATGATCGTCTTGTTGATTACCATATATATATATATATATATATATATATATATATAATTCAGAAGAGTAAAGAGAACTGTTTTCTTTGACATTTTCTGTTTTCCTCCTATTTTTACCAATTTCGAGGGATGACATCGTCTCATGAAGACGCAGAGCCCTGCAGAGCCAGATAAAACACAAAGGACATGACTTCTGCGTGGAGAGATACATATACACACACAAAAACCCACCCGGAGCTTCTTCCCTCTCTGTATCTGCATTTCAAGCCACCTATAAAACATTTGTAGGCGGCTGGCCGTTCACTTCAAAACCATATTTAACCTTCTGAAGTCACATTTAGCTGACAGAGCTTTGGCGTGTGTTGCCTAGAAAACAGATCAATATACTCTCTATTTTGAAGGGCATCAAATTCTCCCCGTCAGGAGCCGGAAGGATGTGGGGCCAGAGGCAGCCGGCAGGGATCAAGCTTCCCTGAGCTGGCCCCCCTCCCCAACCCTGATGGAACAGAACTTTTCTGAGGCTCCCTCCCCCTCCCCCACCGCCCCCCTCCTCACCCACACTGCTCCCCTGGCAGAGGCCAGAGATGGGGTGCTTTTGCTGGGTAGTCAGAAATCATCAACCTGACCAAGAAATCATGGCCAAAGTCCAAACATATCACAGTTTACGGGTGGTCAGAGCAATCCCAGCAGTACCCCCCATGGTTAAAGCTCTGGAGGTTCTGAAATGTCAGCAGGTAGAACACTTCAGCAGCTGCTCACTCCTGTACCATCTAAATCCTCGAACACACCGTCGGGCAAGATTACAGGAGATTCTCCCCTGCCAGAGTATGTGCTTCCGAAACAGTAATAATAAACTTTTCAAATAATAAACACGGAGGCAACTGGGTGGCTTAGCCGGTTAAGCGTGGGACTTCAGCTCAGGTCACGATCTTACTGTTCCTGAGTTCAAGCCCCACATAGGGCTGTCTCTCTCTCTCAAATACAAATAAAGATTAAAAAAAAAAGAAAACTAGTGCTCGCTTCGGCAGCACAAACACTAAAAAATTAAAAGTAAAATAATAAACAGACATCTTATCAGAAAAAAATAAGATGTTTAAAACTCACCTCTAACTCAACATTCTTCCTAGTTATAGCTGTATCTCGAATAGCACGTACAAATGAAAAGTATCGTGCTTCTATTTAAATGGAGGCATTGCAATCCAAGACCGAGATGCTTCCAAGTACTGCCAAAAAATGAACTCCAGTTGATTTTAAAGGATCTCACTGTGAAATCTGAGTAGATTTCATCAGGGCCTTCGGATGTGTTTCTAAGTTGCATGTCCCAAAGGCCGTGCCATACACAACCATGAGTAAAATGACCATGTGTGAGGAAAATGTACAATTGCACACTGTTAGGGACTGAATTGTGTCCCCCAAACATCGTATGTGAAAGCCCTAACCCTTGGTTCCTCAGAATGTGACTATATTTAGACACAGGGACTTTAAAAAAGTAAGGAGAGATGGGGTCATATGGGTGCTTCCCAATCCCATCTGACTGGTGTCCTTAAAAGAGGAGATTAGTACCCAGACACCGGTGGAGGAAAGATCATGTGAAACACAGAGAGGAGAAGGCGATCTACACGCCGAGGAGAGAGGCCTCAGAAGAAACTTCCCTGACGACGCCTTGATCTCAAGTGTCTAGCATCTAAAAATGTGGAAAAATTAAATTCTGTTGTTTAAGCCACTCTGTTTGTGGCATTTGTTAAGGCAGCCCTGACAAAGTAATAGCATACACTAGAATTTGAATCTTTTTCTTAGAGTGAACATGCTGACTCAATTCTAGAAACTTCTTCAGTAGAGTTGAAAAGCAATACGGGGCGCCTGGGTGGCGCAGTCGGTTAAGCGTTCGACTTCAGCCAGGTCACGATCTCGCGGTCCGTGAGTTCGAGCCCCGCGTCAAGCTCTGGGCTGATGGCTCAGAGCCTGGAGCCTGTTTCCGATTCTGTGTCTCCCTCTCTCTCTGCCCCTCCCCCGTTCATGCTCTGTCTCTCTCTGTCCCAAAAATAAAATAAATGTTGAAAAAAAAAGAAAAGCAATCCAACAAACTAAATTTCTCATATAAATAAAACACACCACATCCACTTCTAATTCATCAAAAATGCTCTAGAACCTACCTTCAAACATCATCTAGTACCTTACCGCTGCTCACCACACCCATTGCTGCAATACTAATCCAAGCCATTCTCTCTCACCTAGATTATAGACTCTCTATGGATCTGATATAGTCCCCCCCAAAACGTACTCAAAACACACGACCCTTTGAAAACATGTCAGATCACGTCAGGCTTCTGTCCAATACCCTGCAATGACTCCCTAATTCCTTCCAAGGAAAAGCCAAAGCCCCTGTAGATGGTCACCATGACCTACTTGAGGTGACCCCAATTAGAATTCTCCCTCATCCCCATGATCTAGCACAGTGGATGCCCTCAGCCACACTTTTGCTCTAACTTCTCCCTCTGTCAGGAAGCCTCTCCTCTGGGTATCCGCAGAACTAAATCCCTCACCTCCTTCAACTTTTTGCTCAAATTACCTGGGTTCCATGAAGCCTTCCCAGACCACCCTATTCAAATTAGAACTACTTTTGTCTTCTCTCCTCCACTATCCTACTCTACTGTTTCCCCTTTCTATAGGTTTAGTGTCTTCTGGAATATCATAGAAATTACTAATGGAATTAGTTCATTTGGTTCACTCATGTATTTCAAATTACCTGAAACCATGCCTGACCCATAGTAGGGGCTGAATAAATATTTGATTAATGAATGTTGAATGAACCATTAATTGGATATAGAAGCTAGAATTTTCTTTTCAAGCTCTATAACTTTTCAAACATTCTCCAATTGAGAGACCCTTACCAATACAATCCATTGTGAATGTTAAAAATTTCCTTTTTTTTACTTGCCATTCTTCATATTGATTTACTCCTCCAAGAAAATCCTGAAAGGAATAAAAGAAAATTCAATCGTTGTCTTTCCACTGCACTTTTTGGGAAGACAAAATGGACAATAGGCCCCTAACGCATGTGAACTTAAAATTTTTCAGGGACGCCTGGGCTAAGTCTGTTAAGTGTACAACTCTTGATTTTGGCTCGGGTCGTGATCTCATGGTTCGTGAGATCAAGCCCCCAGTGGGGCTCTGTGCTGACAGTGTCGAGTCTATTTGGGAGTCTCTCTCTGCCCCTTCCCCCACTCAAACACGATCACTCTTTTGTGCTGGCTCTCTCAAAACAGACCAAATTAAGCGTTTTTTTCTTTTTCAATTGTGCATGAATCCTTGTGTATGTGTATGTGCATGCGTTGCTTGAATGGTCTCATAAGTTGTGACAGAAAGTCAGGGAAAGACAAGTGAGAGATCCAAATTTCGACTGGATATCATCTCAAACATCCATCAAATATATAAAGTATTAATACTATAAAAGAAAACAAAATCACATCAAGACTTAAAAGATTTTATCATTTAATAGAATTTATACTTTTAAATACCTTGAGATTCCATCAAGTTCAATGGTCTTAAGAAACTGAAGGAAAATATATTTATAGATCTTATGAGCCAAAGAAACGTAAAGTTCCATCAAGTGATCAACCTGGATCGAATCTAAAGACTTCTGTGAATCAAGAGAAAAATTAGGGCATGGATATACGACTTGAAGCCAGAGGTATAGGCTCTAGAACCAAAGAGACCTACCCTTTTGAAGTTTTAAAGCCCATGACATAAGAAATGTAACATAGGGTCCCATGGGCCACTTGTAGGAAGGAACGGTTTGCAGATATTAACTGGAAAACATGAATTTTAACAACATGAATTTGAAAATACCAGTATTACTATAAAAACATGAAAAGAGGAGTAAAATAGCAGTCCTCAGACTTGAGCCCGCAGCAAATTTACATGAGGGCTTGCTATAATACAGATTTCTGGGCCTCGCCTCTGGTCTCCCATTCAGTAAGTCCTGGGTACAGCTGCAGAATCTGCATTTCTGATAAGCTCCCAGGTGATGCTGATGCTACTGGTCCAGGGATCACACTTTGAGAACCAGCGGAATAAGCAATTAAGATAGTTCTGTGTTCAATTAACTTGGAAAATGGGAATCATAAATTGTCTTGAGTTGTGAAGGAAAAGGTACTTGTTGTTGGTACCTGTTTGTAAAGGCGGTCTTCTCTACTCCCATAAAGGAGTATTCCTCTACAAAGGATGTTCCAAATTCCCAAGCCCGTTGGGTAAAGGCCATCACCTCCCTTGAGGGTAAGAAGGCATCCATGCCAGCATCCTCCCCTTTCCTATCGCTGGGGCATCCTCTTTACAAAGTGGCTGCTGAACAGGACACGTGTTAGAAGTAAACCGTGGCAAACAGGTTCCTGGCTGGTTGCAGAGAGTCAGATTCTAGCAACATTCCTGGTTTGAGACAAAACATTCCGGTCCTTACTGGATGATTCCCATCCTAGAAAAGATGTTGGCCCAGAGGAAGCTACCCCGGAGGTGTTCAGAGGCAAAAGAAGACGGCTTCGGGCCCCTGCAATTCTGGCTGCTTTGCATGTGGCGGGGGGGGCTTGGGACCCTGGTCCTGTGTGGCTACAGCTGGCTGTCCATCTGTCTGGCTTCAGTGCAATTTGTGGTTAGGGTAATGGGGCAGTAGGATGGCCAAACCTAAGTGACTCTGTTTTCTTTCTTCTTCTTCTTCTTCTTCTTCTTCTTCTTCTTCTTCTTCTTCCTTCTTTTTTTTTTTTTTTTTTTTTCACCAGCTACTGATGGTTGACAAAGAGATTAAGGGCAGAAAATTGTAGACTTCCCTTTCAATCCCAGCAGCAATGCATACAGAGAAAAAGGTATTTTATGACAACTACAGATAGCTATCCAATAATCATACTCACTTAACTTGAACAATGAGCCTGCCATATTTACTATGGATTCCCAATAGTTGCCATTCCTTGCTTGTCCTTCTTAGGTCCTTCTTTTCTTGTAATAAAGTTTATTATTTAGCGTTAAGGAAGAAAGTTTATTATTTAGCGTTACGAAATACTGAGATTTATATTATTTACTCTCTAAGTACATTTTTAATTAAAAAAATTAACCTAATATTCTGTTTAGTAGCTAATATTTGGGGGAAGTAGAAAAACAAAGAATAACATTACCATAATCCTGGAAAAATTATGAGGCATATTCCGATAACTTCCTTCTTTTATAGGTAATCTAGTTTCTGTGTAAAGCTTGATTTTTTTTTTTTTTTTAAGATAAACACGCCTGGTAATCAATCTCTGAATTAAGCAGAGAATAATGAGCTTCTGTGTCTACAAAAGGTGCTCAACCAAGTCTTCAACATAAGCAAGAGTTTTCCAAGGAAATAGTTATGAAAATAAAAGCCAGTGATGCAAAAATGGCCAGCCAGATTACTGAAGGCGACCCTGATCTCAGATACGCTTCTGTATTGTCATATTCTGTGCGTCCGTTTTTAATTTAGCCAACACGGGATTCTGGAAATGGCGGGGGTAGCCATTAATCCATTAATCATGGATTAATCCATCTGACCACAAAGGACCCGAGGGTGGGAGACATTTGCCGCCTTGCTCAGAGTGACACAGCAGGTTTGTACAACAGCCAGAGCTCTGAACTCCTATCTAGGTTCCTTCCTGAATTTGCCAAGTATCTCCCATTCCTGAGGATAGATAACCCGTGAAATGTTTGCCGCCGTAGAACCTGACTCTCAACCACCTCGGTAACCAGCTCTTTTCCTCATTAAGAGAAAAGTGGGCTGGAGGAAGAGCATGGAAGGAAGATTTCTACCAGTCTGTCTCCAGTTCCCAGGGCAGAAAAGCCTGTATTGTTTTATCATTATTTTCTACATTTCCAGGCAATAGGTTATAAACTTGATACAGTCAGTGTGCCTTACATTTCGGTAATATCCATGATCTCTCTGCTCTTTTCACCTTTCAAATTGAGTCTTTTCCAGCTACAAGCCAAGAGAAATGCCTGAAACTCTGATCTACCCATACGGCGGGGGGCAGAGGCATATTCCCAGGCAAATTCCCAGCATTTCCATCCAGAGGCGCTGCCAAATGAACATTTAGGGCAGCTCTGAGAGAAAGAGGAGGTCCCAGAAGTACACTCTGAACGCTGAATGGAAAGTTGTGAAAGAAACTCAGCATGCAGCTAGGCGTACAACCTTGGCCTTTCTCCACAAAGCTGTCTTCTCACCTCGCTCTCAGTGCAGACGCCTACAGCTGCCTGTGGGTTCTTTGTGCGAACCTCGGTCTATTTCTTCTCACCCCAAATCACCTAGTGTTCCAAGATGAAGCCAGAGTCCCTGACCCCCAGTCCACATCAGGTGGTTCATCTGTCCCTCCTGGGAACGGTCCGAGAAGGGAGGCCGGTCTGTGTCACCTCCTACTTAATTCTAGAAGGCTCCATCAGGTCCTTGGTCCCAGAGGGCACCTGGTGACCAGTGTCAGAAATACACGTATCATTCCTTTCTTGTCTCTGTGCTCTTATGGACTAAGAAGTCCTTCCTTTCTTTCACGCGTCTCCGTCATGATCTCCAAGAAGGAGCGGCAAAGACAGCATTAGACACTGGAGGGATTTGGGGGGACTGGAAGAAGGGGAGACACCTTTGAAGGATAAAGAGAAGGGGAGAGAGAGCAGGGCCATTTTGGCAAGTCCTCAGCCTGAGCTGCAGTTCTCATACCGGAGAAAGACGCGGGCTTTGGGATTTGGCAGGAGGAACCTCAGCCTACAGGGAGCTCTGAGAACACCTTGTTCCAGCTGACAGTGAGCCCCCGGGGCAGGGCTTATCCATTAAAAGACACCTACCTTCTGCAGGAATGAACTGCTTCCCCAACCTCCTTCCTGCCGCAGATTTTCTTGAAGGGATTGTGAGCACCATAGCTCACGGCGCCACACGCATGCATCTTCTACCTTGTTATTTGGTTAGCTCTGGAATAAAGTTCCCCCACATGAAAGGAAGCAATTGTGCATCTCGAGGAGGAAATAGCATGAACAGTATATGATGCAGGCATACTGGCAGTGCTTGTTAATTTTGCGGCTGAGAAAATGACTCTTGTTGTGAAATAAGAATATCATATTTCTTTCTCACAATTCTTGTATTTTAGGGATAAATGGGGGCTTTAGAAATAGCTGAGTCAGTTTATATATGAGGTCCGATTTCATTTAAACAGGCTTTCTCTCCTACCTCTTAGCCCATATGTTCTGGAGCAGGGTCCTGATTCTCTCTTCCAGATCCTTCATTCACCCAGACACCAGATATCGAGGTGGTGTGGTCTGATGGTCCAGATAGACTACCCAGAGGAATTCTAGGACTGGACTTATGTGGCCACCATTCTAGCAAAGGCTCATATATGGCTTTGATATCTAGTGGATCATTCTGGGTCTCACTTAAATGACCCTCCCTCATAGAATTCTCCATAACTATGCATATTTTATTGAGACAAACTGGACTTATCTTTGTCCTGTCTTGCAAATGCTCATGACACTGTCCCTTCTCTTCCCCTCCTTTTGGAATTAAAATCTACCCTCGTATTGTTCCCCTCTGCATTGCTCTGAGTACAGCTCATATTGGCTTGAGTGCTGCATTTTTTACATAGCCTAGAGTATATATGTTTTCCAAGTACTTTGATCCTCTAAACTGGGCTGCAGTGTTTTTTTTTTTCAAAGCTCGGCAACCTGATTCAAATTGCTTAGAAAGCTTTGAATAGTGGCTTGTTTCTAAGGCACTCTAACACTAAATATGTTCAATACTCCATAATGAACACTGGAAAGCCTGTTCTTGCTTTTTTTGGCACAGGATAACTGGGACAATCAGATCATGTATTCAGTTGGCTTTGCATCAGAACAGATCTGCTTCTTTAACCTAGAAAGGAAAGAGGAATATCATACTAATTGACCTGAAAGCTAGAACATGTGTTCGTTTCCTGCATTCGATAGCATTCTCATTGTTAACGTAGAGCTCCAGACACCTATTCATAGAATACTACATTTCAGAACAAGGACAAGTCATGACAAAAACCCCCTACCCCTTACTCCCGTATTTACTCGTCCAGTTTAGTCTAACATAGCTACTGAACTTTGAACTATGCTCTTTCTTCCTCCAACTTTCACTTGCTCCTGAAGATTTTTAGGCCGTTCAAAAACTGGTGAGTACTTTCTAGTCACTAGTATTTTAGCTTATATTATAATGTAAGTTCCGTGAGAGTCGGGACTTGGCTTTGTTTATTACTGTTCCATACTATGGAGAAGTGCTACTTAGCGCCAAAAAACTCATCATCATCATTCCCAGGAGTGACTGCGGTTTGGAGAGCAATCCTAGTCAGATACTAGATAATGATAGCCAGCGTGTTAATTGAGGGTTTAGTATATTGATAGCTGCTCATATCTTTATATATTTATATCTGTATAAAGAGAGAGACAGACATGCATACCTTTGTGTTCCTATCTAGATATAGCCATGTTGTAGCTATCTATATCTATCCATCTCGCATATATATATGTATATATATATACGCACACAATTGATTCTCATTATCCATAGTTCTTATATTCTATAAACTCACCACAAACACCAAATTAGCAAATACTGAACCACGGCTCCTGGAGGAAATAGGGCTTTAAGTTCCTTCAAGCATCGGCTCACATTTTCATCAACTGGTCAACACACAACCTTGTTTCTGTTTAATATATGCATTGATTCAGGGGTGCCTGCGTGCCTCAGTCTGTGAAGCGTCCAACTCTTGATTTCGACTCAGGTCATGATTTCACTGTTAGTGAGTTCAAGCCCCTCACCAGGCTCTGTGCCGACAGCACGGGACCTGCTTGGGATTCTCTCTCTTCCTCTCTCTCTTCCCCTCCCTCTCCTTCTCATTCTCCTTCAAAAATAAATAAATAAACATTAATACATATGTATATGTATGTATGTATGTATATATATATATATCATTGATTCATTAACATTAAACTCACAGCCAACAGCACTGTAAACAAAGTATATTTAACATGTTGGTTTTTTTTTTCTCCTTAAGACATATTGCAGCCTCCTTGCACTTAGGAAAGACTTTAGCACTACACTTGGGGACCATTCTAAATAACAAAGTCACCCAAAGCAGCACAGAAGTGTGAAAAATGTGGCATTAAGTATATCGACAAAAGGATACTTCTTTACATCATGAAAGCTAAAACAAGAAGCCAGAGGGTCACTTTGTCCAAACTCACTGGGAACACGGGTACCAGGTGATCCAAAGGTTCTTCCACTCTGTGCATGTCTGCAAATGGCCACAAAGGTACCATGAGTGTTGATGTGGAGGTGACAAATCTGAGCAAGTGGGAAAATTCACGAACACGGAATCCACAAATAATGAGAACTGACTCCACACATAAACACACACATACATTTAAATACACGTACACGTGCGTGAGAGCTATGCGTATCTACTTCCTTCCAAAGAGCACAGGCTTCCAGGGTTGCCCCAGCGCTGAAGGCAGTCTCACCTTCACTGGTCGATTCCTGAATGATTTCCTCACGGAGAAGCATCCTGTTATGCTGGAAATACATCAACACAAGATTCGAGAGACTTTGAATTACTGCCTGAATTCTCACATATACGGTTGGACAAGTCGCAGACGTCTAATCCTCAGATTGCTTGCTTTCTGCAAAACTCAGGCCAGAGCGCCCTTTTGTCATTATAAACTCACCGAATTGTGGCTACGCACACAGGTTCTCTAGACTAAGTTCAGATCCTAATGCTGCCATTCACGAGCTGTGTGAACCTAAATTATTTGGCCTCCTTCAGCTTTCATATCCTCGTCTATAAAATAAGGATAATGGTAGTGCTTACATCCTTCAGTTTTTATTTATTACATAAATGGGTGCAGTAGCTACACTCAAACAGCCCATACGTGTCAGAGATTCATAATAAAAACAATAACAGTAAGACTCCTGCCTTTGGAAGTAGAGCGGTTCAGAACATCGTCTCTCTCAGACAAGTCTTGGTTGAACAGCACAAAGATCTCTAGATTTCTCCTTTTTCTGGTTCTGTGGCTTCTCAATCCACCCGTTGGATACATATTCTTTAAATATATTGGTACATTTAATTAACTCGGAGAGTTGAGTCTCACTAGCCTAGGAGTCATTTTTCCCTTAATGAGTATCAATGCAATCTCTGGTCCCTTATAACCCGGTTTTACAGTGTATTGAGAGGGCCTGCTCATTTAAGGCCACATTCTTAAGAGACTAATCATAGTTCCCAGTGTTAGTTATATGCTCTGACTGGAGAATTTCTGTGGTTTCTCTGAGTACATACATAATGCTATGATTAGATCTCAGTTATATGTATACCAAATATCCACAAATAGATCTTTTAAAAAGGTCGAAAAAGAGATAAACCAACTAAGAAAAATGATGGACCAGGCTTTCACCACTAAAAATTGAATAAAAATGTTAAGCACACCCATTACTTTACAGACAACGGCAGGTGAAAATGTATTGTGTCATTATGGGCCTTTATTCAGTATCTAATTTCTATAAAGGTTTAAACACCTGTATAGCAACCACAAGCAAGCAAAAATTAGAATCTTGGTAATAAACTGAGCCCCATACCCTTGAGCCCCTTCCCACTCAACAAGACCACGAAATATGCAAAAGGTTAATATAAATAATCCTCTTATAAAGATCAGGAAAACAAATTTGATGATCAGTAACTTGTCTGAAGTTATAGTGAGGTAAACAAACATTCAATGATAAGGGAAACAGAGGGTAATACGGGGAAATTCATTCCCAGAACTTGTTGGACCAACCATAAGAGAGCAGTCCAGAGGGTTATGAGAGAAATAGGGCTTTAAATAAGAGGAGGGCAGGTCTTCATAATGGGGAACGTATGTTATTACTTCACAGTGTATGTATTTATTTCCCAAATTATAACCATGTGGAAAGACAGCAGAGCCAGGAAAACACTGGGGTTTGAATCGAAAAACCTGGGTTTAAATATCTGCTGTTACTTACTAATCAAATGTGAGACTGGGAATGAGTCAGAAAGATGTTAAAATGTATCAGTTAGAATTCAGCTGCCAGTAGAAGTTTAAGCAATTACCTCACAGATGATGAAACCAGAAGTAAGTAGTTCCAAATTTGGCAACAAAGGTAACGAAGCGATCCTCAGAGAACTAGGTTCATTTCTTTTTCCTATCCTTCCTTCTACCCTTTAAGATCCTTTCTCCATTTTCCATCATCCGAACCAGGATGGCCTTTCGGCCTTGGGTGTTTTGTCTCATGATCCTAATAAAGATGGCTGCCACAGGTCCAACTATCCTTTTCCCACATAACCACCTTCAGGGCAGGAAGATAGAAAGGACAGAACCAAGGAGCTCTCCTCTTGCACTTGACGTTTTCCTGGGAAAGCAAAATCTTTCCTAGAGGCTCCCAAGTGGAATTCTAACATCTCATTGGCCAGAACACATCATTCTGTCACATGGTTATCTTCGCAGCAAGGGTAATCATTTTCAATCCTCAAGAACTTCTCAAGGAAGGAGGGAGAATGATTCAATTGCTTGATACTCAAGTAACAGTGCCCATCAAAGATACATCTTGTCATAAATGTGATTTAATTGTGTTAATTTATGTAATTATGTTAATTTGCGATCTATACATGTATACATACGGTCACATAAAATAATTGGGATCCTTCTGCCCTTCTGGCAGTTTAGTGGAACAAAGTAGATACGATCAAAGGGAGCTTTCTACCTTTGATCACACAGAAAGAATGCGGTATTTTAAGATTATTTTAAAACTGAACTTGCTAACAAAAAAATTACTCTTAAATGTGCCTTAGACTGGGGCGCCTGGGTGGCTCAGTCGGTTAAGCGTCCGACTTCAGCTCAGGTCACGATCTCGCCGTCCGCGAGTTCGAGCCCCGCGTCGGGCTCTGGGCTGATGGCTCGGAGCCTGGAGCCTGCTTCCGATTCTGTGTCTCCCTCTCTCTCTGCCCCTCCCCCGTTCATGCTCTGTCTCTCTCTGTCTCAAAAATAAATAAACGTTGAAAAAAAAATTTTTTTTAAATGTGCCTTAGCCTTTGTACCTGTGTTTAAAAATAATAAAACTACGAATGTAATAATCATAATTTTAGTCTTACGGGTCTTCACAGAATTTGTAACAGTCACTGGAGTTTTACGAAACCTGCAATTACAGCCATTTTTCGCTTTATTGTTAAAACTGGTCACATTTTTTCATTGTTACTTTTAAAATTTGTTAGAGGAAATGGATAACCCTTAACCAAAGTAATTTGGGGTGTACCCTGGACTTTTTCTCATTCCAACTCAGACTGTTTGTGGCGGTGAAGGAAATTAATGCAAACTGCCAAAAAGGTACACAGCTAATGAGCTCAATTTCTTTTTGGAATGACTAAAATTCTCTTCCTCTTCCAAAAGGGAAAAACTATACACCTCTGCCAGGAGTCATAGTGGTATTCAATACCACAACAGGGATTAGCCTGAATAGTGACCAAAGACCATTTGTAAAGAAATACGAGACCCAAAAAGAAAACACAGGAAGATGAGTAAAGACAAATTGTGAGTTGTATGAAACATCTAAGAAATGCGTAAGAAGAAAACGCAACAACTGAACAAAGTAATTCGGGGACAACGAGTGCCATATTCCTCAGGGATCAATGACAATGCTTCTAAAACATCTAATACATTCTAGGATTCAGGAACAGGAAGTTAAGTACAGGTTAGATGAAGCAGTGGCTGACAGTGGTTAACAATTAATGGTCACACACAGATATCGATTTATTTGTACCTAGCAGTACACCTTCTTAACGTACTATAATGTTGCTCTAAAGAGTGGCTTATTTTTGTTGTCGGTTTTTAAAGGAGAAATGTAAGTTAAGCATTAAAAAAAAAAAAATCTTCCTAACACTCCACACCTACTCGAACAGAGGAGGTTTCCATGAGAAGAGGGAAAAGTTTCTAATGTATTCCCTTTTGTACCTCCAGCACGGAACACACAACAGCACTCGGTAAATATGGGTAACTGAGGGAATGCCCTTGAAATCAGGAAATGCAGCTGCACTGTGCTTGAAGGCAAATTGATGGCAATAAACCTTCCCTGCTAGGACTGGAGATATTAACATGTAATAACACTGCAAATATCTCAGTACTCCTGGAAAGGGGCCAAAGATGCGGCATCATCAGGATCCATTTCTCCAGAGAACAGTCACAGCTCTTTACTCAACGTTTAGTAGCCATTTACTGAGCAACTTACTCACCTGGTATTTTCAGGATCATCCTATGGAAAATTCATGGACACTATTCCCTTAAACTCGGACATAACTCACCCCTTAACTCTCAAGAGGAATCAACTGGGCCCTCCCCCTCCACCTCCATGTACACAGAATTTACAAGACAGAGAGTCTCCCTGCCACCTTCCTATTTCTCTTCCCAATCACACCTCCCCAACCTGGCAATAAAAACAGCTTAGCCTCATCAAGTTCTTCATCACATCCCTGCCTCCCTCTGTTAGCGGTTGAGAGTTTGAATTTCTAGCTGCCATCTTTCTTTTCTACCTCTACTCCCAAAAACACGGTGTATGACATCCATGTCTGATGACAGACGATTGATCTTGCACCTGGTATTGAACACTTAATACCCTTGATCTCTTACACCGCAAAGATTTTTCTCCCTAAACCCAACTTAGCCACCCCATTTCATGACAACCATAGGGCTCTGTCTTTGCCTCAAAATCTTTGACTTTAATTTGCCTTTGGTTTCCACCACCCCTAGGCGTGAACTTCTTCACTGTTTGGCCCTAGATTTTAGAACCTAGTTTAAACTCTCATCTTGGCTCACAGAGCTCTCTGCAATCCACCCACTGCCTGCTCGCCTGCTCCTCTTTCTTCCTTCTTCACGGACGCAAGTAGGCTTTCTTCTTTGCAGGCATCGCAAAAGACTTACGTTTCCCACGTAGCTTCAAACTTCTTAGGTGGTGGTGTACTTTCCACCCTGCTTTTTCTCCTTTGGTTTACTCCTGCTCAGTCCCCCAAAACCTCTCTGAAAGCAAGTATTGCTATTAGAACCCTTTCTGTGCCCCACCTGCCGCATCTCGTTTATTTGTTCTTCCTCCAGTTTCCCAGAACATCCTTTGTAAAACTCTAGCCTACAGGTCCTAAGGCAGGGAGCTGGACTTGCTCCCGTATGTAACTGTAACACCTAAGGTGATGTTAGGAAGACAGCCGCTAGTTCAAGCCTTGAGGATGCTTTCCACAAACTGCTGAGAACCGACTCTACAGAAACTGGAAAATAGCACTTAGGTCCACATTTCAATTTTTCCTACAACAGCTTTCTATTAGTCTGCCAATACCTTTAGCTATTATTCTCCTCTGGATAGAGATTACCTTGTATTCTCTTACGGGAGATAAACACTGCGTTGTTACCGCACGGTGATGACAGACAATATTTAAAAGTTGAATAAAGTGGATCAAATAAAGCTGAGCTTTCAAGCTGAAAGAGGGAAGGGAAAATGGGAGCAAGCAAACATTCCTATAAGCCTTAAAAGTCCACAAACATAATTATTTCTGTTGCTGGGGGTGGGAAGGGTTCTGCAAAATATCAGGAGGCTCACCACTTGGTTAACATTTTAGTTATCGATCAATTATTTAAAACAAGAAATTTTATCTCGGTGTCTTTTTCACATAAGAAGCAAAACAGGCCTTCAGAATTATCATAGGATGATAATATGAGAAAAAAAAGAATTTATCAACATCATCCAACCCACATGTAACTATGCTGCTATTAAACAGATGTGACCCACAGATATGGGTGACTCTTGCCATGGAAACATCAGTACTTTAAAGGAGAATTCCAGGTAGTACATGCAACATGTAGAGTCCTCTCTGAGTCCGGGACCCCCTTTGCAATCATCACCAGTATCCCGGTGGTCAAAAGATTAGAGTTGTAACTTAATCTGCACCATTAACCGTGGAATCCCACGTTAGCTAATTAACCTTCTGGGTGTCGGTTTCCTCACTGGTAACATGAGAAGCGATTAGACGAGTCACTTTTCAAACATTTTGTTAATGGACAGAACTCCCTTCTTCTCCCCAAAGGAAACCTTACTGAGAATTCTAATACAGAAAATCTAAAACATAACAGCTTTGGTAGAGGCACGATGAAGATTCAGCCTTCTTGGCCTTCTGCCTCCACGCACACCCAGAGCTCTGAGACCAGCAAGTGGAAAAATTCATAGCCCAGCGTGACCTTCTGGGTCTTTTCCAATAATGCGGGCAGGTCCTTGGGTGGCCTGGTAACTAACGATAAAACCAGGGCAGGTCTGCTAAGCTGAGCACCCACCTTAGTCACCTTAGAAAATAGCACATTTTTCCTCCCTCTAACTCAGGAAGAGGAATGGCAGGTTTGTCGGGAAGTGGCCTGGGAGGAATCTGTCTCCATCTCCCCGACTATGACGTCGACTCCTTGCAAGGCATTTCTGACGGCTCACCTGCCCTGCTCCTCCAAAATCTCCCCCACTGACACCGTGGCCTGAACCCATGTAACTTCATCCTCTTCCACCCCCAGGCTCTCAACACCTGCAGCAGATGACTCAGATTCAAGAAACCCGGGTTATTGGCACCGGGGGTCTCAGATTCCTCAAGGGCAATGGGAGGAACCTTACAACAAATGACCCCAGGGGCCCTTTAGGACCTGAACTTTCTAAATCTCCTTCTCTGTCTTGCTCAATTAAAATAACCCAGGGCTTGGCTTTTGCTCTCACCCACATCCAAACGTCCAATGCAGATGGTACTCAATTTCCTTCACTCTCAATCCCTAAGAAAGCGTGAGAAAGCGGTTTTCAAAACGAGCTCTAAAGTTGGCTCATTTTAACTCTTTGGGGGAAAAAAAAAAGACAGAGAGACAGAAAACTTTACTTGGCTGCTTCTAGCACTTGTTTCAAAATTTGCAAAGGCATGTTCACAGAGCAATTACAGCTGAAAGAAGCTACTAGCCCACAAAATGCCCCCAGTCAGCCGCTGGTGCCACAGGGATCACTATTATTCTTCCACCTGGGATTCGCTTGTAAAACCCCCCCACACACAAATAAACAAATGCCAGAGAGCCGCACACAGAGCTCCCTCTGAGCTCCAGGAATTATCATTTCCGAGATCTTATCAGTCCACCGACTAAATGTTTATCTGTTCCTCCGACGTTTGGGCAAACCAGGCATGTGCTTTACAAGCCTGTGTTTTAAAAGTAAGAAGCCAAGCGTGGGTTGCGGGGGGGGGCCTAGGTGATCTCCATCCGGCCTCACCGCAGGCCTTCATCCCATGCAGCTTCTCTGGTTCCTTCGAAGCCATCTCTGCGTCCAAAGGAAACAGAGACGAGAAGATGGTGAACATCAGATCCTAGACTTCCTGTTCTAGGGAGTTTTTAGTGGTGCCCACTTAGTAAACAGGTAGGGAGGCGGGCACTCTGCCGCTGAGATGATGAAATAACAGATTCTTACTCCCTGACTTCCCCTTGCTAAAGTGGTGGCTCACCGCAGACTCCTGCGATGTCCCCGAGGGGATGGGGGAAGGGCCTGCTTGTCAATAATCCGGGAGCCCAGAAGCCCCGGAAATGTGCGCTTGAGGCCAATGTGAAGTGGGGGGGAGGGGAGGGAGTGTGGGATAAGTCACGCGGTAGGTGTATCAGATAAAGGAGCTTTCTCGGAACCTCTGTTCTGCTAAGGATTTTCGTGACGTTCCCCAAGCTGACTTTTCTCCTACCTTCCGGGTAGATTTCATACTTAGAAATCCTAAAACAGGAAGGGTAACGAACGCGGGCCTTTCTGTCAAACGGCAGGGGAGGGGGCAGAATAAAAGGAAACAGGAGAGCTTTGATCAAGAGTGTGTGTGTGTGTGTGTGTGCGCGTGAGTATGTGTATGTAAAAGTGAGCATGTGTATGAAAGTGTGTGTGAACGTGTGAGTGCATGAGTGTGCCTGTGTGGGTGCGTATGGGCGTGTAGGAGTATGTGTGTGTGTGCACCTGTGTGTATCTGAGCATGTATGTATATGTGCGTGTGTGTTTCAGGTCGTCTTTATTATTATTCCTTTCGTTCTAAAATGTGTATGTCTCCCTAATTGCCCCCACTTCACTGATAATAATTTCAAGGCCAGGGTCTTTTTCCTTTGACATTTCATTTCCAATCCTTTTACGTCAACAGTAAGGTAAAATGTCATTTTCACATCAATTTTCCAGCACTTCGAGGAATCGATGGCTTCAGAGAACACAGTCACCGACCATTGAATTTAACCCTTTCGCCAAAACTTTAGCTTTTAGATTAAACGCTTCACGTATCGCAAACTTCTTTTACTTCTTTAGTAAAACATACAAGCAAACGTTCCGGATAGCTAGAGATCATAATTACGAGCGAGTATTTTCTCAGGCTGTAACCTAATCAGCTCCCCATGGGCCAAGATGCATAGGCGGGTGAGTTTCTACACAGCAAAGTGGTTCAGGTTTCCTTTCACCCAGACCTGGCAATAGCTCTTGGCCACCATCGCAGCCTGCCGTTCTCGGTCAGCCTGCAGGAATCATCGTGTCCACTGTGGGTCTGACACCACTCCTGTACCCCTCCACTGGGCCTTATTTTAGTTTATTTTGCATTGCTTCACTTTGTTCGACTTCTGTCCTCTCCTCTGAGCTTCTTCCCCTGCCCTCCTGTTCTTTAGGCTTTGGGGCTGGCTCTCATCTCGGAACATGCTGTCCGGTTCTGCTCAGGTAAGTGACATATATTGAGGTACGTGGGTCATCAGTTCTCTTTTTTTCTCTTTATCCTGGTTCGTTTCGCTGTTGGAAAGGCTTTCTCCTCCTCCCTCGACACCTTCCAACGGAAGGTTTGGTGCCATCGTGAGAAGTGAAGATTGCTCCCCAAATGCCCTCCAGGGGATCCAGACTGCAGTGGTTTCCAAATAAGAGATAAGGAGTTGGCAGTTGGAGAAGTTGGGGCTGGAGGCTCTTTCCTGAAAAATCCCCTAATTATAGGGGCACCTGGGTGGCTCAAATGGTAAACCATTCGACTCTTGATTTCAGTTTAAGTCATGACCTCATCGGTTTATGGGATCGAGCCCCGTGTCGTGCTCTGCACTGACAGCACTGAGCCTGCTTGGAATTCTCTCTCTCCCTCTCTCTCTGCCCCTCCCTGGCTCGTGCTCTCTCTCTCTCTCTCAAAATAAATAAGCATTAAAAAAATACACTAACTACAAAAAGAGATGGAATAGGCACATTTGAGGATGAATTAGAATTTTTGCTCTAAAAATGAAAAGCCTAATATGGAATATAAGACGTGCACTCAGCCAAATACATGCTATAGAACCTTGAAAGTTGCAACTGGTCCCCAAACTGGTAACCCTCGAGTGAGCGATGATGTACACAGAGTCCCTTCTCCAATGGTCTCTCGTTTGAGGACGAGATGGAATTCACCTCCCTGGGTAGAGAGTGCCATCTTCTCCCCCAACCCCACACAAGTTGTAAGTCTTCCTCTAAGGAAGAAACAGTCCAGGGCTATACCAGCCTTCTTTACCCTCCACGACCCTCAAGCAACCAAAACTGTGCTTGACAAGTTTGTTAACCATAGACAAAAGTGCCAAGTTTTCATTGGCTTATTCAAATGTCCAAGATACCTTCTTAGGAAAATGTTAGTTTCAATTACATTTGAATTGAACTTTAGGGTGGGGGAGGGGGGGTGCCTCTATGAGTTGTTCATTCATTTCCACATTTCAGTTCCTTCAAATGCTAAACAGACACAAGGATGGCTCTGTTTCCCTAGATTATCATCAGGTATGCCTAAGAAAGAAGCTGAACAACTTGGGAGAAGTATTAGTATAAGAGAATGCCTTTCAAGGAGTTAATTTTCAAATAACTTTAATGAATATCACCACCCACCACCTCTTTTCTCCACCCCACCCCCCCCAAGGCCATCACTTAAGTAATTATTTCATGGAAAGTGAACGTATTCTCATCCCTGGATGAGTCTAGAAGCATTTGCCGTAGCCTGCTAGGTGCCAGGCACAGC
Source organism: Prionailurus bengalensis (assembly GCF_016509475.1). Lineage (NCBI taxonomy): Eukaryota > Metazoa > Chordata > Mammalia > Carnivora > Felidae > Prionailurus > Prionailurus bengalensis. The sequence continues at coordinate 226,630,001 of NC_057343.1, forward strand.
TGTCTGTAATCATCCACACCCTCACCCTGCTGGTGTGGTGCACTTTCCTCTGGAAAACGCACAGACGTTTTCAACTCAACTGCTAAAGAAACAACTACATTTCATTTCACCCTCGAAGGTAATGCTGCTTTACCAGAAAAAAGAAAGGAAGAAAAGCAGCTTGCCTTACCTACGATCATACCAGAAGGCACGGCTGAACACTTCAGCTACTGGTTCGACCATTATGAAGTGGGCAGGAACTTGACCACCAACGCTGGCATTGTCTTGTTATCACAACAGTGCCCGTCGGATGGAAAGCTGTCGGGCTTTGACTTTGTAAGACAAGCACCTTCTACAAGGTGAGAAATATGTCCACGTGATCCGTACCACGAAACAATCTCACATGAACACTTAGTACAGGTGTCTAATTGTGAAGGGCTTATCATAAAGGAGAAATTACAGATTCCTTCCGGAGTCTGTGACAAGACAAAGCCTCCTCACCAACCAGGCTCTGAGCCCCGAAAGTTGGGTTGTTCAATCCAATTTCAATTATCTACTCTATTAGTTTGGTAGGGGTGCTGTAGCAAAGCACCACCAACTGGGTAGCTTAAAACGATGGAGATTTATTGTCTCACAGGTCTGGAGACAAACTTCAAGATCAAGGTGTTGGCAGAGTTGGCTTCTTCTAAGACAATGAGAAAATATCTGTTCCACACGCCTTGCCTAATTTCTTGTGTTTGCTGGCAATCTCTGGTGTTGTTGGCTTATAGAAGCCTCGCCCCAATCTCTGCCTTAATCTTCCCATGGCCTTCTCTCTGTGTTTGTGTCTCTGTGACCACATTGCCCACTTTTTATGGGGACACCAGTCATAAAGGATTAGCATCTGCCCACATGACCTACATCTTGCTAATTACATCTGCGAAGATTATTTCCAAATGAAATCACATCCTGAACTTCTGGGGGTTAGGGTTCCGACGCATGAATTGTAAAAAGATAGAACTCAATCCCTAACATCTGCTCTAGGGGGCAGTGGTGCGAACCACGGTAGAAACCTATCTGTCAGCTAGCCACTGACGGTGTGAACTCGCCACACAGTAACTTTGATCTAAAATCAATGAGTTTATTATGTTCCATACTTAGAATTCAACCTCATTTCATCTAAAGATGAAAACACACGCCAAACACATACGCAAATCTCCCTCCTCTTACATTCACCATAATCCTGCATCGGTCAATACGGTTGGACATCTTAGACAAAAGACTGAGGAGTGTCCACATGGCGTTGGACACACGTTTGTCCACCAGGACAGAGACAAATAAGAAAGGGTTTGCACACAGGACTTTGAGTATGGTATTTGCTTTCATCGTACATACGAAATACGGGTCCACCGAGGGTACAATCCTTAGATGAAAAACATTCTTAAAATATGATTTTGAATTCCAAATAACATAGGTAAACACACTCTCTTCCAGGAGGTGGAGCTTAATCCCTCCACTCTGCTGAGCGTGTGCTGAACTTCGTGACTCATTTCCAAAGAAAGAAAGAAAAAAAAAATAGCAACTTCACAGAGTAGAAACTTGGTAAGCCTGATCCTAGCCAAATGGTCAAGTTAACATCACCGATGACAAATCACGTGGGCATCATGTAACCTCGGATACTTTGTGACGAGAAAGATAGTTCCTTTCTGTGGTTTTCTGCCCCCCAGTCTACAACCCAGTCTAATCATGAGAAAAACATCAGACGAACCCAAATTGAGGAACGCTCTATAAAATAACGGACCAACACTCTTCAAAGCTGTCAAGTTAATGAAAAACAAGAAAAGACGGAGAAAACTGTCACAGAACAGAGAGAACTAAGGGGACATAATAACCTAGCGTAGCATCGTATCCTGGCTGAGATCCTGGAGCAGAAAGGAGACATTAGGGAAAGACTGGAGGAATCTGCATGCAGTCTGGAATTTAGTTAATAGGAATATAGCAATGCTCATTACTTAGTTTAACAAATACGCCAGAGCAGTGGAAGATAATAGGAGGGGGAAGTGAAGTTGAGGGGAAGGGTATATATGAGACTGTACTATTTTTGTAACTTTTCTGTAAACCGCAAATCAGCCCAAAATAAAAAGTTGACTACAAAAACATATATGTGTCAATATGTGTCATCATGAAGCAGAACATCATGCCTTATTTCCTACAATACTCATGCAGCCTAATATAAAACCATATTTAAAACCCTATATGTAACACACGGCCTGAAACGTAATACATACTTCAAACTTGAACAAAAAGTAATAGAATGCTGGGACACCCGGGTGGCTCAGTCGGTTAAGCATCCAACTCTTGATTTCAGCTCAGGTCATGATCTCACCATTGGTGAAATTGACCCCCACCTCAGACTCTGCGCTGACAGCCCAGAGCCTGCTTGAGATTGTCTCTCCCTCTCTCTCTCTCTGCCCCTCCCCGGCTCTCTCGGTCTCTCTGTCTCTCTCTGTCTCTCTCCTCCCTCTCTCAAAAGAAATTAAAAAGGAAAAAGCATGAAAAAAGAAAGTAATGGAATGCTGTTATTTGTTTACCTTATTAAGTCTTAAAAAGTTTCTCGCGTCCCGGAATGTTAAAGGGCCCTGGACCATGTCACGTAGGATTTTTCATGGCACTACTCCCTGCTCGTAAAGCTGAAGCTCTTCTTGAGATTTTTCAAAGGGTATCTTCTATCACATGTCAACATTATTCATTCTGAAACAAACGAAAACCATCCTGGCGGGTTTTTAAGTGTGGTTTTCTGCCCCAGATCCTGAGAGGATCCCCACTGAATGACTTATCAGCTCTGGGAGTGGGAACAAACATCAGAGTTTACATGGGTTTTCTCTTGACTCTCTGGGAGTCGATTTTCTCATAGTTGTTCAAAATTTAAAGCTCTAGTTGTTTAGATTTAGTAGAACATTTTGTTTACACATATGCAAAGAACACTAAATAAAAATAATTTATTTCAAAGTTCATGGAATTTTTAAAAGAAAGAAAGCAGACATCCACTGTAAAGTCATTGTGGCAACAAATAACATAGCATCCCACTCAGACCAGAGGGAAACGTAGTTTCTATGTCGAAGAAATGTAGCGACAAAAGCCCTTCTTGACTAAGCTACCCTATTTCCTGTACCATTCCAACATACTTTGAAAAACCTTTCGAGATCATTTCCACGGGCATTCTAGCCTTTCCTAACCTTATATTCCCGTTGCCCGTTTGGAACCTTGAACTTCCTTCCTGCAACCCACGTCTTCATCTACACCGGTTAACAAAGGAGAAAGGTGCCAGGGTGGCTCAGTCAGCTAAGCGTCTGACTCTTGATTTCCGCTCAGGTCATGATCTCACAGCTCATGGGATCGAACCCGGTGCCGGGCTCTGAGATGACAACGCGGAGCCTGCTGGGGAGTCTCTCTCCTCCCTCTCTCTGCCCCTCCCCCACTCATGCTCTCCGTCTCTCTCTCAAAAATAAATAAACATGAAAAATAGTATAACTAAAAAAATAAAAATTAAACAAAGTAGCAAGGGAGCTCTCTTCCACGCCCTCTCCAACACTGGTTTACGTAGAAGCGCCTTAACTGAATAAGGCACTTCTGACCTAGACAAAAATAACCCACGTTATGGTTCTAGATGCTCCCCTTCCTTCCCAATCAGTATCACCCACACACTTCGATACCCTGGGGTATCTCCTATGTTCCTCCTCACAAAATATCATTTGGGAAAGCAAATATTCGAAAGCACGTTCCTGCTCCATAGCCCTTCACTCATACAATGTCCCCGGAAACACTTCAACACAGACTTTAAACTATTTATCCACGTTACCAGGACCTGCAAACGTTACAGGGTCCAGTATAATTGTCTTCTTCCTCCCCCCACCCCGCCCCCCGCCTACATATCCAACAAATAATTGTTTGTTGAGCACCAACTCTGTTTGAGATTCCGTCAACACAAATGCTAGCGTATAAAAATGGTCACCTTCCTATTTTCACAGAATTAGGTTTCTTCTCAGAATTCCCTAGGTCTGTGGTAGGCAGACGCATGCCCCTTGCTCCCCCAAAGGTGTCCATGCCCAGACACTTACAATTCGTGAATATTTTAGGTTACGTGGCAAGAGGGAATTTTTTTTTTGATGTTTCTTTTTTATTTATTTTTGAGACAGAGAGAGACAGAGCATGAGTAGAGGAGGGGCAGAGAGAGAAAGAGACAAAATCTGGAGCAGGCTCCAGGCTCTGAGCTGTCAGCACAGAGCCCGACGCGGGGCTCGAACTCACAGACCGTGAGATCATGACCTGAGCTGAAGTCGGACGCTCAACCGAATGAGCCACCCAGGCGCTCCACGTGCCAAGAGGGAATTAATGTTGCAGGTGAAATGAACATTACTAATCACCTGACTTCCAGATAAGGAGAATATCCTGAATTATCCAGGTGGGCCCAATGTAATCATAAAAGTCCTTAAGTGGGGGAAGAGGGAGGTAGGAAGGTCAAAAACAGATGGCAGTAAGATAAAGACTCAACCGGCTATCACTGGCTTTGAAAGTAGAGGAAGGGGCCATGAACCAAGGGATGCAGACAGCCTCTAGAAGCTGGAAAAGCGAGGAAACAGATTCTCCTCTGGAACTTTCAAGAAAGAATGGGCCCTGCCAGCACCTTGCATTTAGCCCAGTGAGAACCATTCCAGACTTCTGAATTCCAGAGCTGCATGGTAATTAATGTGTCATTTTCAGGCACTAAGTTTGTGGTGATTTGCTGTGGAAGTGTTAGAAAACGGATAGACACTAATTATAATCATTATAAAGTTCTATGTTATTCACGGAATTATCTCTTTTTCCTCCAAAATTGATCATTGTATGTTCATCTTGACTCTTTTCTTTCATGCTGGTCATTTTCCTTAACTGTCTCAGATCCTTTGTTTCCTATTTATATTTAGAAATACAGCCTAACAGTGTCAGACCATGTAGTTCTTTCTCCCCACCGGTCCTCTCCCCTGACGAACAGGACTGAATCCTAGCCCTACACACATGGCCAAGAAGTAGCAATGGAAAAACTCTCCTTAGAACGCATGCGTGCCTAGCCACCATCGTTGTGGTAGAATATCCACAAAAATGACCACCAACAATCTCCACTTTCCATGTGCATGAATGCTGAGTTAGTCAGCGTTCTCCAGAGAAACAGAACCAATAGGGTGTGGGTGTGGGTGTGGGTGTGGGTGCATGTGGGGGGAGCAGAGGCGAGAGTGATTTATTCTAAGAATTGGCTCACACAATTATGGAGGTTGTGAAATCCCAAGATCTGTAGCTGCCAAGCCAGAGACCCAGAGGAGCTGACGCATAGTTCTGGTCCAAGTGCAAAGTCTTGAGTTGCAGGAGAGCAAAAGCTATGAGATCCAGCCCCAGATCCAGCAGGCTCAAGACCCAGGAAGTGCTGATGTGTCTGTCTGAGTCCAAAGATCAGAAAAGGCCAATCCAGCTCAGTCGTCAGGAAGGAGGAGTTACCTCTTACCCATACTTTTTGTTCAGTTCAGGCCTTCAACTGATTAGATGAGACCCACCTATATTAGGGAAGGCAACCTCCTTTACTCGGTTGACAAATTCGAATGTTGATCTTATTCAGAACCACCCTCATATATATATCCAGAGTAATGTTCGGCCGAATGTCTGGTACCCGTGGCCCAGTCGAGTTGATGTATCAAATTAACAGTCACGTATACCATTCCTCCCATCAAATTGTCTCTTTCTCCTCTCCTTTAACCTGGCCTAGTCCTGCGACTCGCTTTGACCAATGCAACAAGGTCAAAGGGATGCTGTGTGATGTAAGGGACCTTACCTCTCCCATCCGGTTACCGTCATAAAATCCATGATAGCTACCCTCCTAAAGAATCTTGGGCTAAGCTATAGAATGGTAGGAGACAGTGTAATGAGAAAGAGTCTGAAGAGGCCCAAAACGATTTCGAACGCTTGAACGGAAGCATCAGACGTGGGAGGGAAGCCATCTTGGATGTTTTGCCCCCAGCAAAACGTAATTCAGTGAGCAACCCAGCCAATACCTCGTCAAGGAGAAAGCCACCCAGCAGAACCCACCAACCCAGAGATTCCTGAAGAAAAATAAATAAAATGCTTTAACCCACTAAGTTTTTAGGGTCTCTTTTATTCAGTAATAGACAATGAATATCTACATAAGACATGTCTAGATGAGACAAGCCTCCTGTCTTGCATGTCAGCTCTCACCTAGGAGTGATGGCTGAACATACTCCACCAGTTTTCTGGGCGAACAATCTCGTTCTGGTTTTATTTTGGGCAACACTTGGCTACTGCTGAGAAGTCATGCTACACGATTAAGAGTGGAAATGCCCTGGGGCGCCTGGGTGGCTCAGTGGGTTAAGCGTCCGACTTCCTCCCAGGTCATGATCTCACGGTTCCTGAGTTTGAGCCCCGCGTCGGGCTCTGTGCTGACAGCTCGGAGCCTGCTTCCAGATTCTCTCTCTCTCTCTCTCTCTTTCTTTCTCTCTCTCTTTCTCTGCCCCTACCCTACTCATGCCCTGTCTCTCTCCCTCTCAAAAATAAATTAAAAAAAAAAAAAATTAACGAGAAAAAGAGTGGAAATGCCCTGAGCAAGGGTCACTGAAGGCCCCTGGCCTCACGCCCTCAATGCGACATCTCCCCTGTAGCTTTGCCTTCTCCTTTTCTCCTCATATTTGTAGACTCCAGACCTGTATCAGGAAGAATTATTTTTACTTCCACCATGGCCTTCTCTGCACATGTTCTGGACAGTAACATCCTCTGCTCTCTCTCATCCATCAAAATGGTCTCTGTGTCTTCCATAAATGTCCCCAAATTACTGACCGACTTAGGGCTCTTTGTCCCCTTCAGAATACTTACGGATGTACTGCTATTGTATTTATTTGATGTTATTCCCGTGGAACTAAGGCAAATGTGAACTTATGTACATGATGTGTTAGGTCTACCTTCCTGAACCAGAGTGAAAATATTTTTTTAATGTTTATTTGTTCTTGAGAGACAGAGAGACAGAGAGAGAGAGAGAGAGAGGGAGACACAGAATCTGAAGCAGGCTCCAGGCTCTCAGCGGTCAGCACAGAGCCCGACGCGGGGCTCGAACTCACAAACCGCAAGATCATGACCTGAGCTGAAGTCGGACGCTCAACTGAGTGAGCCACCCAGGCGCCCCCTGTTGAATGTTACTTTTATCTTTGTTTAAGTAATAACACCTGTCTTCTTCTTTTTTTATTTTTTTTTTATTTTTTAATGTTTATTTTATCTTTTGAGAGAGAGAGAGAGAGCACAAGCAGGGGAGGGGCAGAGAGAGAGGGAGACACAGAATCTGAAGCAAGCTCCAGGCTCCAAGATGTCAGCCCAGAGCCCAACGCGGGGCTCGAACTCACGAACTGTGACAACATGACCTGCGCTGAAGTCGGATGCTTAACCGACCAAACCACCCAGGCGCCCCTGGAATGAAAATACTTTAGAATAATAATAATAACAACAACAACAACAACAACAATGCCAATAGCTCATACTGGTGAAGGTGTGGTAAACTTGGTACCTCTAAATAGGGTTTACAGGATTGCCAACTGATAAGGCCATTTTATCACATATATGAACGTAAATAACCAAGGTGCCTAACTCACCTAAGTCCTGCATTCTCTAGGAATGGACCTAAAAAGGTAAAACCTTAGGCCTCTGAACCCTTGTCTCTGTTACAGGATCTTGCCTACTGTACCAATGGGGGCGGCACCATGGCAGCCCCCTGCCCAAGCCAGGCTGGGATTCAGGCAGCTCCCCAGAACCGTTTCTACTGAAATTAAATCCAGTCCCTTGATACTGGCACAAACACAGAAGTTCGGGGAGGCTGTGTTACCCCTGGGGAGGAATAAAAGCCAACCTCTGAAGGCATGAAACGAGGCTGACAGCTGAACCCCAGAACGAAGTATAGTCAGAGAAAACCCCGAGGGCATCTTAGTCCCTGATTCCAGCCATCCAGAAGCACTTTTCTCTCCTTCCTGTTCTTCTATATAGACAACAGTTTACATCTAATAAATCCCCCTTTTATTTCTAAGCTCATTAGTGACACTTGAAAACAAATAGGTTCTAAATAATATTTGCTTCCAAAGTCATTACACAGAGGTTTATAAATTTTCACTCACTAATTTCCCTTGTAGAATTTCTCCTAGGTAAACAGTCAAAACCCGGAAAGAATCTACGTGCGTGAAAAAATGCATTACATTTGTCTCGTTTGTAACAACAAAAACAAAACATAGGAAGAGTCTAGGTAGCCAGTTACATGGAGACTGTTAAGCAAATGACAATATTTTCGTACCCGATACATTTAAGAATGGCATGCGTCCATCGATTGTGATGAATATTTACTTTGTTTCCAGATTTTTTGCTATTAGAAATATCAGCAACATTCATAACAACCAGGTTTTCGAAAGTGAGGGTAAACTTTAAACACAGCAGGATTATAACTATTCCAAAAAATATGCACTGGAAAAAAAGGCTAGAAAGAAATAAACCAAAATTACAGTGTGAATAACACATCCGAAAGCTTCTGGCGCCGTTTTACATTGGGCAGCAAACAATCGTTGGAAAATTCTTAGGAAATTAATAGCTACCAACTGCAGAAGTGAAGAGTGTGGATGCCCCTCTCTGTCTTGCCACCGTCGCAAGTACAGGAAGTTGAGGGGAGATTTTGTCCAGAGAGTGTTATAAATACTAGATTCCAATTTCTTGAATTCTTAATCACCATGGCAAGATACAGATCGCGGGCAGTTCACTGCTCTTTGGCGTTCAGTTAACCTCCCGTGCTTTGCTGAACCAACATGCAAATTGAGATCACTACTGGACAAGGTTTATGCTACCCATGCCATCGTTATTCTTCAATCATGCAGTTAACCACCTAGGGTGACCAGGTTTTCAGTGTCCCCATAACCATTCCATTGGGGTAATTACATGTTCTCCAGTGTCATGTTTAAGTAGCTTTTCAGTAGAAGCAGAAATTCAGCAACTTAAGCTAGTTTTCTTTCACCATGAGATTGCACAGCTGAATAAAATCTCCACTTGGTCCGAGTATTAATAACTTCTCAATTATCCAAAGCTCAATAATTATTTAATATTAGTGCAGCATGTTTATCATTGCATTAAGAAAGAAGAAAGAGAAAAAAAAATGAATCCCCACCCAGTAATTAATACTTGTGACTCATTTCCCCAGAACAGACTACAAAGGAAAATGCTACCCGATTTTTCAGAAGACTCAAATTGCCGCTCTAGAATTATTAAGGTGGTTATTACAAGTTAATTGAATAGCAGTTGATTATATAAAGGAACACTTGGTCTTTTCAGAGTGCAAGGATTAATTCAGCAAGCAGCTACGTATTGAGGTAGCTTTTTTCTTTTCTTTTTTTTTTACTCAAGTCAGTGAATACGTATCTATCTAGTACTTATTATATGCCATTTATCTACTAGAGATCCAGAGAGGGTAACACCGAATTTTCTGCCCAAGATAGAGCTGATTCTCTCCCATCTTCTGATTTCTCCCTTTGCATTCAAGGTCTCACATAAACTAATACTCACGCACTGTTTTGTAATGGAGCTCAGGGCACCTGTTCTGGGACCATGTCCCTCGACAGATCAGAAACACGTTTGTGGACCTAGCAACCTGAGAAACACTTCTGATGCCTCTGGGAGGCTTTTCTCTTCTTAAGGGGCCAAAAGACAAAATTACTTCACCCTCGGGCTGCACAATGCCATGTTCACCCAGAGTTAGTCTGCCCACAGAGACTAGTCAAGCAGAAAGTGATTAGAGTGTGGACAGCTTCCTGGAGCACCAACTCTTTCCTTCTGTTCTTCTGTCAGTTTCATATTATGTTACATCAAGAAAAGGCTGCATGGCGGCACCTCGGTGGCTCAGTCAGTTAAGGGTCTGACTTCAGCTCAGGTCATGATGTCACCGTTCATGAGTGCGAGTCCTGCGTCAGGCTTTCTGCAGTCAGCACAGAGCTGCTTCAGATCCTCTGCACCCCCCCTGCCCCTCCCCCACTCAAACTCTCTCTCTCTCTCTCTCTCTCTCTCTCTCAAAAATAAACATTTAAAAAAAGAAAAAAATGCTTCATCTTCTTCTAAAATAATTGTATCTTTCTCTCTCCCAAAGAAATGGGTGTGTCTAATCAATTTCTCATCTGTGTCAACTAGGTTGGAGTGTTGAACTGGGGTAAACTTGAAAAACTCCAAGTGAGAGCAAGGTAAGGAGGAGAAGGTCATATATAACTAACAGCTAATTATAGAAAAATGCATACTAGGGGCGCCTGGCTGGCTCAGTTGGCTAAGCGTCCGACTTCGGCTCAGGTCATGATCTCACAGTTGATGGGTTCGAATCCCGTATCGGACTCTGTGCTGACAGCTCGGAGCCTGGAGCCTGCTTCGGATTGAGTGCGTGTGTGTCTCTCTCTCTGCCTTTCTTCCACTTGTGCTCTGTCTCTTAAAAATAAAAATGTTTAAAAAGAGAGAGAGAGAGAGAAACAAATGCATACTAAAATTTCTAACTTTATGTTTATCAAATGTGATGAAAGTTTTCAATTCAAAGACCAAACATGTTTTTACACGGTGCACACGATGTTGTCTGTTACTCCTTCTCTAGAGACAATGGAAATTGGGAGTAATTTCCCAATTACTGGTAGACAATTTCCCAATTGCTGGTAGACATCACCACCACCACAAGTAAAGAACTAGCCTCAGAATAATGCCGACGGGGTCCAGATGTGGAGGGACAGGATCCCAGTGACAACATTTGCATTCCTGTGTCATCACAGCAAGTAAGTGAAAGGAAGCAGGGCGGAGAAAGAAGTCACAGCCTTTTCATAACCTAATCTCGTAGTCCTGGAAGGGACAACCCATCACTTTTTCCCGTATTCTACTCCTTAGAGGCTAGTCGCTAAATCCAGTGAGGGGATTGCACAAGGGTGTGGATGCCCCAAGACGGGAATCTTTGGGGGCCACTTCAGAAGCTGCCTGAAGAGAAAGAAGAAGCACACGGAGCTCATTGAGCTGATTGGTTCTGGAAGAAGAGGAACACTTCTTTCATCAGAATTGAGCAGGATAGGAAGATATGGGTGCAGATCGAAGCGGATTGTTATCATTGGCGGTGACGTGTATTAGGTACATTGACATCTTTTTTTTTTTTAATCTCTGTGAAGAATGAGGCAAAGCCATCTGCCGAAGGAGGGGATGTGATGGCTTGAGATCAAGAGGAAGGGACGAAAGATGAGCCTCAGTGAAGAGGAAAGGTCACCTGCTAAAGAAATAACGGTAGAACTACCAGGCGATGCCAACTGGAAGTTTAAAATAACTTGCAAGTAGAAAACTAGTCGAGCTCCGTTGTGTGATTTTCTCCACCAACGTTCAGCTGCCAGAGGACTAGCTCAGAAAAAGTGGCAAAAGCTAGATGCCAGCTTTGAGGTAGGAAAAACTTTTCATCCATGTGCGAGCGCAGCCAAGAAATAATGGTGTGAATTACACTCATTCGTATTTCTCTCCGTCTGATTCTTCAAACCCACCCTTGCCCGGCAGGTATCTTTCGACTCATCAGGCCAACAGATTAAATAGCCTGGTGGGTGAGCTTTTGATACGGCTCTTCCGAACCTGTGGCACATGCTAATTTCCTGGCTTTATTCCTCCCTGCGCCCTATATCGCTACTCAGGGGGCAAAACTCTCCAGGACTTCAAAGAAGATCTGTAACATGGAAAAGACCCAGGGGCTCCGTCAGCACATCACAGGTAAATATTGATAATGATGGTCTTCAAAAGTATTTTGTTACATCCTCCCTCCCCAAACTGTGTAAATCTAGCCAACATTGTGGTATGAACCCTATACCGCTTATGAAATAATAGGCTTCTGTGTATTTCTGAGATACACAGAATTGGGTTGATTGGGTTTAAATTCCTCAAAAAGACAAGTCACGTAAGTGTAGTGAAAACAGCACCCCTCGCCACCGATTGATTGCACACTGGGTTAGTCAGCTTGGGCGGCCATTACAGGATACCATAGACTGAGTGGCTTAAACAACCGAGATTTATTTTTCATGGTTCTGGAAGCTGGAAGTCCCAGGTCAGAGCGTTAGCATGGTCGGGTTCTGGTGAGAGCCCTCTTCCTGATTTATATATGGCCTCCTTTTCATTGCGTCCTCACATAGCAGAGAGAGAATGAGACAGAGAGAGAGAGAGAAAGAGAGACACAGAGAGAGCAATTGATATTTCCTCTAAAAGAACACTATCCTATTAGATCAGCCCCCCACTCTTAAGACCTCACCTAACCTTAATTAATTCTTTACTCCAAACATGGTCACACTGGGGATTAGAGCCTTAACATATGAATGGGGGTGAAGAGTACACAAATATTCAGTCCATAATAACGTTCCTGCTGTGACGACCAACTCCTCCCAGTTGGCCTAGGACTTTCCTGGTTTTAGCACTGAAAATGCTGGGAAATCTCTCAGTCCTGGGAAAACTAGGATGCTTGGCCACCCCAGTTTATCTGCCAAGCCTCTCAGGAGGGGTCCTGGGTCAAGGCTGCCCCTGAGAGAATTCCTACAGCTGATCTTGTGGTAACTTCCGATTCTCAGCACCACTCAAGCCACGACCCTTTCCTGACAACCCTGGCCCCTTAGGCAAAGCTGACAGGCTGTCCTAGAAAGAAGTCATCTCTCAGATGATCACTGTGTTTAGTTCAGGGTAAATCAAACCCATCAACAGAGATTTATTGGATGCTTATTATTTCCACAGTCCAGGACCAGCCATGGCTGGGGCCATCGAAGTATGAAAAGAGTATTCCTGTCTTCCAGGAACTTATTTGTGACTAGGACAAATATTTGGGGGATAAAAAGTTCACATGGTAATAAAACTAATATGACAAGACGAGCATGAAAAAGCTCACGAGGCAGAATATGATTTGTTGCAAACATGCTCTTGGAAAAATAGTAGCTTTTAGAGTCCGGAAGTTTGGGGGTTTTTTAGTTTTTGTGTTTTACGACACAAAGGTCGTATTGCTAATGACCAGCTACCACTGGTTGAGCAAAGCAGAGGAGAAGAATGGGTGTCACTTTAGACAACTTTTTTTTTTTTTTAATTTTTTTTTTTTTTAACGTTTATTTATTTTTGGGACAGAGAGAGACAGAGCATGAACAGGGGAGGGGCAGAGAGAGAGGGAGACACAGAATCGGAAACAGGCTCCAGGCTCTGAGCCATCAGCCCAGAGCCTGACGCGGGGCTCGAACTCACGGACCGCGAGATCGTGACCTGGCTGAAGTCGGACGCTTAACCGACTGCGCCACCCAGGCGCCCCTAGACAACTTTGTAAGGTTGAACACTGTGAACACAGGCCTCCCAGCAAGACACAACGGGTTCCGACGCCATTGCTACTGCAGATTACTCGTTGGAAAATGTCAAAACGTCCTTTTCCTCACCTGAGAAATTGGGATATGCTACCTCTACTTTAGAGCTGGCAAGAGACCTCCATGAAATGAGGTTCATAATCACCTAACACATTATCTAGCACACTTCCGGGCCTCGAAACACAGTTGCTATTGTGATTTGTGTAACTGTCAATACTGTGATGGCAGGTGTTATTTCCTCTTCCGTCCGCATGTCACAGCTGCCCTCAGCTGGAAAGTCTGGCGCAGTTCAGCCTTTACATTAAGTCACAAACGCGGCTTCATTGTCCCCGTGGATTTAAAAGGAGCAGAGGAGTTTTGCCCGTTCTTGGTCTGATGGCACGTTCATTCAAAATGCTCCTTGTGTTGAAACTGCCCAGTTAAGGCCACGCGGAATACAAAACTTAGTGTGACGAGCAATGCGTTTACAGTCAATCCACGTTTATGAACTTGTCTTACCCCTTTTGCTACTGTGTTGGTCACCTGTTGCCGTGTAACAGATTATCCCCCACGTGTACCAACAAAGCAACACACAGTTGTAACTTCAGAGCTTCTGCGAGCCAGGGGAATGCAAACACGGCTGTACTTCCGCTCATTTCCGGGTCTCTCGCGGGCTGCAGTCAAGATGTACGCTGAGCTGTGGCTATCTGATGGCTCAGATAGAACACGACAAGTCTGCTTCCAAGCCCCTGTGATCGCTTCCGGGATTTGGTTCCTCACAAGCGGTTGACGTGAGGATCTCGGTTCCTCGACGCTATTCGTTGGAGGTCACCCTCATTTCCTCGTCACGCTGGCCTCTCCATCATGGCTGCTCGCTTCGTCAATGTGCTCAAGCCAAGAAGGCAACCAAGAGAGCCTCTGGCAACATGGGATTCGCAATTCTTTGTAACCCAACCTGAGAAGAGGCATCCTCTCACCTTTCCTGTGTGTGTTGGTGAGAAGCAGATGACTAGGCTCAGCTCAGGCTCAAGGGGAGAGAAAACAGGAGGCCATGAACCCAGGAGCGATGATCCCTTATGGGCCATCGGAGAAACCTGCCTACCACAGCTGTCTCTCGGAGGCACTCAGTCATGACCAGACAGCAACAACGGTGAGTTAGGTGATAACCTGATTCTGTCAGACAACCTGAGACACGGGGTCATAGGAACAACTGAGGCAGGCCTTCTTGCTGGAGGTGGCTGCCCCCTTGGCTTATCGTATTCGTCAGAACTAGACCACTTTGGTGCATCTGAAACCATTTTCTGCTTCTTTAACATCATATTGTAGCTAAGCGAAATAAGTCAGTCAGAGAAAGACAACTATATGATTTCACCCATTTGTGGAATTTAAGAAACAAGACAGATGAACAGAGGGGAAGGGAAGGAAAAAGAAGATAAAAGCAGAAAGGGAGGCAAACCATTGTTCTCTTAAATACAGAGAACAAACTGAGGGTTGCTGGGGGGAGGAGGCCGGTGGGGGGGATGGGCTAAGTGGATGATGGGCATTGAGGAGGGCACTTGTTGGGACGAGCACTGGGTGTTACACGTAAGTGATGAGTCACTAAATTCTATTCCTGAAATCATGATTACACTATATGTTAATTAACTTGGATTTAATTTTTTTAATTAAATTATAAATAAATAAATAATAAAATCATATTATAAACTTTCTTGCATAATTTGAGTAAAGTTGAGTTTGCCTGGTCTGAATCTTAATAATATGAGGAGTATCACAATCAGTGTTAGAAGCACCCACGATCAAGAAGAGAACACACTTCTAGAAACCGCTGAAAACTTGCCCCAAGTCACAGAAGGCAAATAAAACCGTTTCTTGCAGATTCTGGGCCAACTGACTTAACCTGCAAACCTGTTTCCTTTCATAAACAGAAGTGCGGTACCAGATAATCTCTCGGGCTCCTTCCAGCTCCAAAATGGTGCCAAGATTTCACGACCTAGTGCTCCTCAAAACCTGCCGTGGGCCGAGAAGCCTTTCCCCAAACCCAGGAGCCACTCACCACGGAAGGTACAGCCCTGAAGGGGACCCCAGAGAACGACTTACGACTTGCGATTCAAGGTTTTCCAAAGCTTCACCTGCAAAGCCACGTTCGATTTTGTCCTTCCTCTTGCCACGTAGGAGGCTAATGAAAATCATCAAAGCCTTTCAAAGCTTGAATGAGCATCTGGTACCAACGGGGTCACATCAAACATTGAGAAAGACTCAAGTGTGGAAGGGAGCGAGGGGAAGGCTGGCAGGTATTTCCCAGTAGAAACTGGCACTGACCCAATGAGGCATCCCCTGCTCTGTCCCAAGAGGACTTACAGCCTGGCGTGAGCCAGGAGAGGGTACACGGTGAATACTTGTTGACCAAAAGAACAGGAAAAGTGTCTTATTTGCTGTGTGCTAGACACGAGATCTGTTGTCTTTCAGGTGCATAGCCACGAGTCACCAAGTATGTAAGAGAAGCACATATCTGTTGACATACGCCAATGTCCATTGACTGCCCCAACTGAGAAATGCACACAAACGAACATGGAAGAGAAAGAACACGTCGTCTGCAGTAAGTGGCCCAGTGAATTTGGAATCAGAACACAGAGAATAATAATAGGAGACCTGATGTTATTTGGGCTACCACATCTGGAATAGAGGCAATGGCACCAGTTGGGGTCCTTAGCACTTGAGGTTTCTTGGCCCAAACTCACTTTCTTTGGGTAGCACTTAGATGGGAAACACCCCGTCTGCTCCCGATTCTCCTTTTATCCAAGCTTCCAACTGGGTTCAACGTCTCTGATGAAAGAATGCTCTCACTAGGTCGAAGGGTCCTAAGAGCAATCTTGTCTGTTTAAAGAGTTGTTTGTATGAGATTATTTTAATCCCACGCAACTGATCTGAGAAGTTAACTCTCATTGGGAGATCTTTTTTTATTTTTTTGGAATGTTTATTTATTTTTGAAGGAGAGAGAGACAGAGCCTGAGCAGGGGAGGAGCAGAGAGAAAGGGAGACACAGACTCCAAAGTGGGCTCCAGTCTCTGAGCTGTCAGCATGGAGCCCAGTGCGGGGCCTGAACTCACGAGCCATGAGATCACGACCTGAGCTGCAGTCGGATGCTTAACTGACCGAGCCACCCAGGCGCCCTCCGTTGAGAAATCTTTTTACCTCAAATTCCAGGAGAACGGAAAGCAACAGTCCCCAAATACTAACACCTCCGCACCTACGGTGACCTAAATGTGGGGCCAAGACTGCATTCTTTCATGAGCCGCAACACCATACCACAGCAATCAAAGCACACACACCCTCTAATAGCTCCTTCTACAAGCTCCTAGAACATCTCATTGATAAATTGCTCCATCCGGCAGCAAACGTGTGAAGGAGGCAACGATACGATCTTCAGGCATGTAACGTACAAAATGACATGTTTCGCGGGGCCACGTGACCAAACGATCCCTTATCTGAGGTTCTCCAGAATGGGAAAAATACCAGGAGGGTAGAAATATATTTTCCTCTCCACTTCAATCATACCTCTACCTATGCTTCCATGCACATAAGCAGTAACAGCTAATGTAAAGGGGATATTGTAATAAAATGTCCACAGCACATCTTCGTGGTCTGTAAAATTATAGAAAACCGCCTCTTGTCCCCCTGTTGGGACCAGATGCAGGCCTGGGGGCAATTACGCAGAGTGTATTGAAGTCACCTGCTGCAAATCTCCTAATGGCAGCTTGGCCGGGGGCCAAGCTCTAAGTCAAGCCTCAGGGAATTCAAATTCAAAAGTCAGCTACATTAGCGGTAGAGATGCGGCGGGCGGCGTGGAGCAGAGATCGCCTTTCGTGATTTATGGCAGCCAATGCTTTCAGTCCATTTAAAGGATCATCCAGTTGAGTTTGCTTCTTCGGGGAGCCGTCCGGCCTAAAACGAGAAACATCTGAACCGGGAGTTACCAGAAAGGAGAGGCCTGATGAAAACTTGAATTGTGGGGAAAGCGCAAAATTTTTCTTACCAACAGATCTTCAGACACCGCAGAATCTGCAAAACAAGCTGCATCTCCAGCCTCCCATATCTAACTTGTGACTGATGGGTCCATTACTACTGTATCTTTAAATGACCTCTAAGACATTAAACGGCTAAGTGAAAAGTAATCATTTAGTGTTAAGAATAAACATATGATTTAACATCTTAATCTTGGTGGCGCTTCTAATCTATGAGAAAGCTTCCTCGCAGAGAGAACACCAAATCTTCGTCCTCTCTCACCCAGGCGAATTTTCACTAAGACTTACGACCTTAGGGATTCTCCCTGCTTTTCCCCCAATGTATGCCTTTGATGTCCTTTTATCTCAACTGAAGAGACACGAAGGAATCAGTAAGTCTTTTCAAAATATTTATGTTCTTTAACACTCAATGCAGATTTAGCAAAAGAAACAAAGAAGAAAAAAAAAAGAAGGAGCTACGGTTCTATTTGGAATAAAGCGGTTTAGAAAAAAATATTATTTCTGGAAAAATAAATCTATCTATGCCTGTGTTTCCTTACTAATATATTTGCTAGGGAAAAAAAAAAAACAATACCATGAATTTCAAATCCATTTCCCACTCGAGTCTTCATTTTTATATTTTATTGCATTCCGCAGTGGTTTTGCAACCAGCTATATCAAGAGTTTCCAAAAGGAATGTAAACAGTGACTCGGGCTAGAATGCATGAATACGACTGGGAGCAAAAATCTCTACTGAGCTATCCCAAGATGAATGGCTGTGCTACATTTCAAATCTCTGCCAAGTTCTTTCTGGCAAGCACATCAGGAAATGAAATCTACCTACCAGAAAGGAACTAGGGAGACTCTCCCACCTTGAAGAAGACACTGACTCCATCCTATAATAACCTAAGCAGTATAGGTATCACTTTGTGTGTGTGTGTGTGTGCGTGTGTGTGCGTGTGTGTGTGTGTGTGTGTGTGTGTATAAAATGAGACAACATTTTGAGATATTATCCAATCCAAGTTGGTTGTTTTGTTTTTGTTTTTGTTTTCTGGATCTGTGGCCTGATAGCCCTCCCCCAGGTCAGGCCCTTTCTTTAAGGATCTGGGAAGTGGAGATTGGCCCACATTTTGCAGCTGCAAGTCGATCGGGACCCCGTTTCTAACTTATATCAGGTTCAACCTACTGCATACCTGAAATGTCTGTGATTCACCGTGACGATTCATCAGGCTTCTCTAAAAGTGGGTTATTATGATCAGAGAGAACATGACCTGTATTATGTAGTTATTAAGTTATTATTCTGTCTATAGAAACAGAAGGTAAACAAATAATATAAGTACGTTACATTATGTGACACAGTTCATCTAAAGCGCATATTAGACATTTGTGCTCTCAACCAAAAACTAACACCAGGAGCAATTTTTATTTCATTAAAAAGAAAAACCCAAGAGAAGATATCTAATCTGAGACCTCAGAAAAGGTTTTTGTTTCTGAAGCCCCAGAGTGATAAGGAAGCTATGCTGTTAATTACTTCATTTTTTTTAAGTTCATGTTATTTATTTATTTTCAGGAAGAAAAAGAGAGAGGCAGAGAGAGAGGGAGAGAGAGAATCCCACGCAGGCTCTATGCTGTCAGCACAAAGCCCGACGTGGGGCTCGAACCCACAAATCGTGAGATCGTGACCTGAGCCGAAACCAAGAGTCAGATGCTTAACAAGCTGAGCCACCCAGGCACCCTAAACTACTTCGTTTCTAATCCTAACATTCTGCTGTGAGTCCTTGGCACACAAAATGGTTCAGAATAAAGAGGTGAGTGGGGGGAGGGACAGAGGGCAGGAGTGTGGCAAGGGTCATGTTTAAGAGGCGGACAGGCAGGAGCAAATGTCTCGGGCAGAGTTAGCGGGCTGCACCAGCCAGCCCTGGGACCCGCCTGTGGGTCTTCAGCCCCGACCCTGTCCTGGAGCGTCCTTACACAAATACCCATTCGGTAACTTCCACCGACCCTCACGTTCTACAACTCAGACGGATTGGTGCAGAGCCCCGAGGGTCCTGGTGTTCAGAAAGCCCCGGAGGAGGATTTGGGTTGACTCCCAGTGAAGGACACACACCAGACCCTCATGACACTGGGAGGTTTTCTTTTTCTCATTGCGACAGAAAGAAGGAGGTAAAAAAAAAAGTGACGTTCTCTCAATCCCGAGAGGATCGGCTGCGGTGAGAAGGATCACAGATCAGCAATTTGGGGAGAACTGCAAATCAGCAGGCGTCTTTCTCACAAGCAAAATTTAATACAAAATTATTTGTGAAAGAGTAAGACCGCTACTTGGATAGAAGCCGTTCCATCCAAACTTTAACATGTCACATGTCAACGACTCAACTTTTACTGCCTTCACCCTCCAAAAAAAGGGGCTTCTTCCTTCACTGAGAAAATTGAGGCAACTTGCCTTCACTAACTAGACAATATTCCACTCCCCAATCACCACCGGCACGGCCGTCAGACTTAACTGTCTCTATAGTTATTCTCACTTCCCTCCTACAAGAGGCAAAGCGATGGGCACAAATCTCGCTGAATGTACCTGTGCATCCCATCCCCCCCACACGTCCACGGGCAGGGCCCTGGTCTACACCTTCCTCTACTTCGTCTTTCCCAGTTCCTTTCCATCAACATTGACGTGTTCAACTTCCCCCATCCTGTAGAGCTAAAGATGTTATGAGAACAATGGTCAACAAACTAATGAATTAAAGCCAGAGAAGCAACTGGAAGGAAAAATAGGCCTATCAGACGACGCCTCCAATGAACAGCAACGACAAAAGTGGTGAGCAAGTGGGTTGGACCTCAAACTTTGGCTGATGTAATACGAAAATGTATTAAAATATACTTAAAATAGTTGACATCCCCCATTTTTTTTTACTGTTGGTTTAAATGCTTGCAAAGGATAGAATTTCTAGCATCGTATTTAAATTTTGAAATTTGAAAACGCAACTGTTAATTTATTTTTAATGTAATTCTTTCACTTATTTAAGTTTATTTATTTATTTTGAGAGAGAGAGAGAGAGAGAGAGAGAGAGCCAGCAGGGGCGGGTCAAAGAGAAAGGGGAACAGAGGGTCCGAAGTAGGCTCCATGCTGTCAACACAGAGCCCGACGTGGAGCTCGAACTCACGAACTGTGAGATCATGACCTGAGCCAGAGTCAGGCACTTAACTGATTAAGCCACCCAGGCGTCCCCAAAACTGTTCATTTAAATAGCAGAGCAACATGATCCCTGCCATCAGCCGTTTTAAAACTACATTAATAAGCTCTTTCGTGAAAGTCACAAACTGTACGTGATTTCCTTTCTCTTTGAGACCATTTTTATTTTACTTCCCCACATAATTTACCTTAAGGTGATATATTTTTCCATTTGAATATGGTTTATTGATCATTCAATCATAGGTGATCAACACATAGGTAGATAATTTTAAATTTATGTAGTATTTAAGTCACTGAAGCTAAAATTTGGGAGACAGAGGTTTCAGGAACCAATAATATTATTTATTGGTCCACAAAGGATCAAGACAACACAGCACATATAAGTTTTGGTAATTAATAAGCAATAAAAAGTTAAGCTTTTTGGAAATACATTTTTTTTTAGTAAGAGGGATAGGCTCCAGGTTTTGGAGCCTGGATTAAAAGAGACTTCTCTGACACCAATATGGTATTTTGAGTCCAGTTAGTTTGGCCTTCCTAAAGTGTTTTCAACGTGAACAAGCTTGCATAATAAGAACTAGCAGATGAGAGGGCCACACTGTTCTTTATAAGCAGCAGAAACGAGATTGGGAGAGGAGAGGTAGGAAGCAGAACCAGCCAGCACCTTCAAGGGCATGGTCTGAGGCTGATCACTTTCCAAGAATGATAATATATGGAAGTTGAGGATCCGGAATCTCGATCCATTTAAAAACTGCATACCCAGCTTGGATATCACTAGGTAAGATTATTACTTACCAATGGCGCAACTAACTGTCCTTCACCTCTGTTTCTTGTGTTTCCCATGCTAGGCTCCGTGGAAAGAGGAAACAATTCACAGCCCAAGCAAACGCTTTCCCCTATTGGTGGAAATAGAGTAAATTGTACTGGTGAGGCTGTTTACCAGTTGACATGACATTTTCCCAGGATTCGACCCACAGTGTGAGACCTTCAGAGACGTGATATTTAAAAGGTCACATCTTTAGTTCACTCATGGGCACGCTCCTGGCCAGTGTTGCTGAAAGCAAACCTGAATGTAAGTATTAAGATGCTCATGTCAAAGGTGTCTTCCATACAGGGAGGACAACTCTTTGGGGCAGGAAAAGCAGGACAATAGAAGCATCATTTGAGGACACTGTCACAAGTTAGAATTACAGGGGACAAATGAAGACTCATGACTGCTCACTCACAATACAGGGAGCAGTGGAAGTTACATGTAGAGGCAAGAATTGAAAAGATGGCCCTGAAATATCTTAAACAGTCTCCGTCCTCCCCTGGAATCTAGGACAGGGGTCAAGAACACACAGACAGCCATTGCTTCAATTCAGGAGACCTATATGAAGGGTCACAATCTAGGGCAAATGGCCTCAGTCAAAATCTGCAGATAACTCATGCTGTCTCATGCCTCACAAAGAGATGCTATGAGCAATTGGAAATTAAAAACTCTGTTTTCTTTTCCAAACATCCATTCAAGAACCATTTGGAAACTTTCTTAAAATTCAGATTATTGGCTCAACCTAAGACCAACTGAAACATAACTTGGCGGGGGGGGGGGGTGTGTGGCAAATAAAAATGTGGACCTACAAGATGTCTAGCTCAAGAGTTCTAGACATTTTTTTTCAATGTCTGTTTATTTTGGGGAGAGAGAGAGAGAGAGAGAGGAGCGCAAGCAGGGGAGGGGCAGAGAGAGAGGGAGACAGAATCTGAAGCAGGGCAAGGTTCTGAGCTGTCAGCACAGAGTCCGCCGCGGGGTTCAAACTTGGCAATGGCGAGATCATGACCTGAGCCAAAGTCAGACGCGTAACTGACTGAGCCACCCAGGCGCCCCAGGAGTTCTAGACATTTTTATTGTGCAACTGTTATTACTTTTATATTACATATATACATATATATATCACGTGTGTGTGTGTCATCGTGGTACTAATGTTGTAGCATGAAAAAAATAGAAAAATGTAAAGGATAAATTTTTTTTTTTAAGTATAAATCCTAGTATTTTCTTCCTACGCCCAAACAGATCATCTGACTCCTCCACACCCAATCTTGTGTATACATTCCACTTTGGAGACCATCCACTCTTAGGCAAGGACAGAGATCAACATAAAAATGGGACAAAATCTCTAAGAGAAGTCTCTAATGAGGAGCGGGTGGTCAACGGTAGAAGAAACACTTTAAATGGAGGTTATTGTTTATACTTCTTTTTAACAGCTTCCCTGTGTCTATCTATTATTTCAGTCGTATTTACAGCCTTCTCATACGTCTGGATAGCCTTTTAACTCACTGTGAAAAAGTATTACTTACTAAAAATTGACAAAAAGCATAAAAGCTAGCCTCTTAGAAATTGATGGGAAAGCGGACTCTGGTGGATTACCTAAGAGAAAAGAATTGGATGGAGATCCTGATCCTTACAGGTCAGGCTAATACTTTTGAGATAGTCAATGATGTTTCTTTGCCTCCAGTGTTGTCTCCTTTCCTTTCCAAAACTCTGGGCACCTTCCCGCATCCGCCTCCATTTACAAACAGCTCTGTTTGCGTGAGTTCACACAGCTCAGAACTTTCGGTTTCCCAAAGCCTGATTCCAAAAATCGAAACAAAGTTTCTTCCGAATGTATGCTAAGGGCAGCGCAACCTGAAAGAAGGAAATCCCTGCAGGAACACGCCTGAAAAAGAAAGGATTTCTTTCCAAGGACCAGAAAACAATTCTAGGCTAGGGAAATGCAGACCGTAAGGGAAATAATGAGTCAGGGATCCCCAACGAAAGGATACGAGAGACCACACGAGCAGGAAGAAAGGAGGCAAGGGGCTTTGCTTGAGTCCTAGAAGTCTTAGGGGGGGCTGAGCGACCCACCTTCTGTAGATTCTACAGCCCTCACTTGGGGAGCACGGTCTGTGCCCCGGGACAAGGCTGCTGTCCTTCCCACCCTCAGCCTGCAAAAACCTCACTTCGACAGCAGCCAGTTCACCTGTGATGACACCCAGCAGGAGGGATACTCCAGCCTGCGGCAAAACTTTGCTCACCTTGTGTCTGTGAACCTGAAATCGCCTACTGGTAAGGAAGCTGCCCTGTGGAAGGTGCTCCGTGACCCCTGCAACTGAGACGGGTTCACTGGGCTGCAGGAGTCTGCACCCTGACTTCCTTCCTTCCTTCTCTTAGACAGTGGGCAAGAGATTCCCAATTGATTTGAAATTTTAAAATACATCAACTAGTAATTCTAACCCTCCCCTTCTTCCCACTGAGTCCTCATCGCCACCCAAAACAATGCTGGGGAGAAAATGAAATCTTGTAGAGTGATGTAAACAATTTTGGAAATCATACAATTCAAATTATGTCATATGTCTGTGCCTGTATTGAATAAGCCCAGACACCAGTATAACTTGGTAATGCAGAAGCCAGAAAACTGGGAGTTACCCACTGTGATAGTTGATTTTATGGGTCAACTTGCAGACTGTCTTTGGATGAGATTAACATCTACATAGACTTTGGGGAAAGTAGATTGACGTCCATAGCGTGGGTGGGCCTCATCCAATCAGTTGAAGGCCTGAATGAATAAAACAGAGTAGTCTCTCCAAACAAAAGAAAATGCTCTGGTAGGATATCTTTGGGCTGCCACTGCACTGTTGGCTCCCCTGGGTCCTGAGCCTGCCAATCCACATTGTAGATTTCGGACTCCCCAGCCTCCACAATTACATGAGCCATTTCTTAAAATAAATCTTTTTAGATAGATGATAATAGATAGATGATAGATAGATAGATAAATTATTGGTTCTGTTTCACTAGAGAACCCTAACACCCAGACTCCCTTTTCTGCCATCCAAGTCTCTAAAATCTATCTCCAGTTTGGGTATAATAAAAAAAAAATGTATATTTAATCTTTGTCGCCTTTCCTGGTAGAGCTCCTAAAAACCCATGGATCTCCTAAGGGATAGGGATGTCTTTTTTTTATTCACAACAAGCCCCTTTTCAACCATACCTGGGTTTATGCCAATGAGACAACTCTTGGCAGGGGCCCTAGATAGCTCCAAATGGAGACTGATCCCTGAAGGAACCAAGCACGGATTCGAGTGTGAGAACTTTCACTACCTCCAGGGAAACCAGTGGGGCTGGAGATTGACTTCAATTGCCAACAGTCAATGGTTTAATCAATCGTTCCCATGCAATGAAACTTGGATACATAAACGCGCTCCTCCAATGAGCGTAAAGAAGCTTCTGGGTTGGGGAACGTATGCCAGGAAGGTGGTGTATCCTGACTCCATGGGAGCAGGGGCTCCTGTACTTCAGATCCTTCTAGACCTCGCACTGTGTACCTCTCCACCTAGCCGTCCACTGTATCCTTTATAATAACTCTGGGAGTGAGTGTAGCACTTCCCTGAGTTCTGTGAGTGCTTCCAGCAAATTATCAAAGCAGAAGACGCATCGTGGACTCCCCCAAAGTTGTCATCAGCCAGGCAAGAGTGCAGGTAGCCTGGAGACCCCACACAGTGCTGGTGTCTGGAGTAGAGCGGTCTTGTGGAACTGAGTCCTTAATCCGTAGGGTCTTTGCGAACTCTGGGCAGACTTGAAACGAACTGTTGGGACACCCAGGGGGTGTCGGAGAACCAGCTGGTGCTAGAAGAAAATGTGCGCACGCGCGGTCCGACTCTGCCACCCCTCTCCATGTCCGCTGATGCCTTTCTAGCTCAGTCAGTTCCCATCTCCCTCCGGGATCCCCTCTGCATGGCCTCCTCAGTGGCCTTGTGGCTTCCTCTGTTCCTGCCAGGCGGTTAATAATCTGCCAGCAGAATGGGTTTCTAAAAACATAGGGGCGCCTGGGTGGCGCAGTCGGTTAAGCGTCCGACTTCAGCCAGGTCACGATCTCACGGTCCGTGGGTTCGAGCCCCGCGTCGGGCTCTGGGCTGATGGCTCAGAGCCTGGAGCCTGTTTCCCATTCTGTGTCTCCCTCTCTCTCTGCCCCTCCCCCATTCATGCTCTGTCTCTCTCTGTCCCAAAAATAAATAAACGTTGAAAAAAAAATTTAATAAAAACATAGATCACAATATGTCACTCATCGCCTAAAATTCTTCATGGCTTTTGGGCCCCCCCACCCCGGGTGGCTCAGTCAGTTAAGCATCCGACTCTTGGCCTTGTCTCAGGTCATGACGTCACAGTTCGTGGGTTCAAGCCCCACATCAGGCTCTGTGCTGACAGTGCGGAGCCTGCTTGGGATTCTCTGTCTCCCTCTCCCTCTCTCTCTCTCTCCCTCTCTGCCCCTCCCCCACTCATGCTGTTCTCTGTCTCTCTCAAAATAAATACATAACCTGAAAAACAAAATCTTCATGGCTTCCTATCACACTTAGAATAAAACCCTGTCACCTCATTCTGGCTTTCAAGGCCCCTTGTGATTGGCCTCTGACTATTTGTCAAACCTTATCACATACCACACCCCCTTACTCAAGTCCTTTCCATGTGGCCTTCCTTTGGGTTTTCTGTTTATCAACTCCACCAATCTTTTCCTTGCCTTGGGGATTTATACTTACTTCCTCCTTGTCCTGACACGTTCCAACCCTCTTCTAAACAGGTCAATCTGAGCCCTTATTCAGAATTTAGCTCAGATATGCCTTCCTAGATCACGCGAACAGGGGTAGAAATTCACCGTCACAGCAGGCTATTCTAATTTTCTGCATTCCTTATCAGCATCTGACACCTTTCGTATTTATTTATCTGTTTATTGTCCGACTACACCCATGAGACGGTAAGCTCCATGAGATAGTAAGCTCCATGAGAAACGGGGCCTTGTCTGTCTCATCCATCACTCCCTCCCTAGTGCCCCAAACAGGATCTGACCCGCTTGGCCAATTGATGAACATTTGAAGACTGAGTAGCTGAATAAAACCTTCACACAAGGGGTAAAAGACCAGGGGCTTACCGATTTCTGAGCCCACGTACCAGAGAACAACAACCACTCAGCTAATTACGTGCGGGAGCATCTGACCGGCGATAGGGACTCATGTTGGGAATAGAACTATTTCAAGGATTTGCCCCCGTGAAAAAGGCTGTTTATTAGAGCATCAGCAATATAAACAAGTTCTAGAAAACCAAACAGCAGGGCCGGCACCAAACAAGGTCACTGGCAAGTTTCCTTGCTGAGTCCAGTGCGTTCACACTGTTCCCATGAAAACCATTCATTCGGGAAAGGCAGTCGGGCCTCCTGTCTCCTTGGGCACTAATTACTCTGCTTGGTTAGACAATTTGGGGAAAGGCACCACTCTCAACACAGCATAAGGGAGGAGAGAAAAGAGGGTCTGGCTTTTCAAAAGTACAACGTGTTCTAGTGAAAAAAAAAAAAGAACACAGAGAAAGTAATCCCAAGGCAGGACGATGGTCCCAAATGGGAATGCATGAATGCCCCACCTGGGCCAGGAAGGAGCCCCAGGACCGTGGCCTCTGCGTTCTCCAGGAAGCGCGGGCTGGCTGCAGCTCCGGTGAAGCCGAGAAGCACCACCTTTCCGGAACCTTGCGTTTGAAATGGTTACGGTTTCTCCCTAAACAGACAGACCCCAGCCACCGTCCAGTAGGTCTGCTTGTGATTGTTTAAAAGCAAAGGTGGGGGCGCCCAGGCGGCTCAGTCGGTTGAGCGTCCGACTTCGGCTCAGGTCATGATCTCAGGTCGGTGAGTCCAAGCCCCGCGTCGGGCTCTGTGCTGACAGCTCGGAGCCTGGAGACTGCTTGGGATTCTGTCTCCCTCTTTCTCTGCCCCTCCCATGCTTGTGCTCTCTCTCTCCCTCTCAAAAAGAAATAATTTTAAAAACTAAATACATAAAAGCAAAGATAGAACTTGGTGTTCACTGTTATTCAAAAGGTCGATTTCCATACAAACATGGTCAGCAGATCGTGCTGACAACTAACTCGGCATATTTTTTTCTCTGCCATAAATTAAACCACCTCACAAGGGACATCTCAAATCTCCAAAGGGAGACCCGTATACAATGTCTAATTACAGACTTTCACTGCTTTTTTTTTTAATGTTTTGTTTGTTTGTTTCATTTTGTGTTTTAAGTAGGCTCCACCGACCCCCCCCTCCCCCCCCCCCCCGGTGGAGCCCAATACAGGACTGGAACTCACAACCCTGAGAGCAAGACTTGAGCTCTCAGCTGACTGAACAGGAGTCAGACACTCAACCGACTGAGCCAGCCAGGCACCCCGCCCCCAACCCTAGTTAAAGACGTTTAAATAACCATCGCTCTGTATGCAGGAATTCCACTACCAGAAATTTACCCTGAAAGGAAACAGTAAGGAATGCAGACAAGGATTTGTTCTTAGGAATGTTCAAAATCTTAAAACATTATAAACAACCAAAATGCCTATCAATAAGGAAGCCGTAAGGAAAATTACTGAATGGGATTCAGATGGAATGTTATATAGTCGTTAAAAATTACATTTATAGGGAACTTTTAAAAGCGCACTTGTGCTCTAAAAAATTCCACCATGCTTCCAAAAGGGTTACAGAAACACTGGTTAATCCCGAAGAATTTCTGGATATCCTCATATCCTTTCTTACTTTTTTTTTTGTTTGAAATCAGAGACGTTGACACTCCATGGTGTTAAAGCAGGAGAAGTTGGTTGGAGAGGACTATAATCCTTGTGTAAAACTATACCCACACAAAAAACAAACTCTCCTGTCCTGAGAAGAGAGGAAGTATGGTCAAGTCAGGGTTCTGAATGTTTTCTTGCTGATTCTACTCTTTCAAACAATTTCTTGAGCAGCTGCTAGGCAGCTGTTTCAGCCTCCTGCGATAGGTAGAGAGGAAAGAAATGAACAGCAATGCATAAAGACTCCACAGAGGCTTCTACGCCATCCAGACTGCAGGTAGAGTTACGCTATTTAACATTACCGGGACCATCATATTAATTTCTGCGGAGAGAGAGCCACCTTGTTGGGTAGATGTTAGGTAAGCCTACCTGACGGTTGGCCCTCCAAGGCGTCTGGGTTTGTCAGTCAGGCTGACCTAAATTTCCTTGCCTGTGGAAGAGGAATTGGGGGCAGAGGCTCAGTTAGGAGCCACACGATGAGAGATTAAAAGCCTAGAAGATGGCGGACTCTGAGGGAGACAGAAAGATCTTTTCATCAGTTTCCCAAAAAGCCACCAGGCACATCTGTTGCTCAAGCAAAGTGTAGCTTATTAACTTTCCATGGTAACAGTACTTGACAAAACAAGACCTGACAGAGCGTAGCGGTGTCTCAAAACGGAGAAACTGTGAAAACACACGTATGGAATTTTGAGTCCTGGGTCATCTTCAGGTGGGTCTTCCAAGCAGGGAACCGGGTGGGGTTGGCCAGAACCAGAACCTAACAGCTGTGGCTTGATGGGGACAGTGAGGTGGAGATTTTGAAGAGGGCCCCGAAGAGCAAGCTCCTTGGTGATCCACAGTCTGGTCTTCCAGGAGCAAGTGTCTTCTGGAGTGAGCAGCATAGATTTCTGTTACTGTGTTTTGTTTTGTTTTGCTTGTTTTGTTGAATGGTCATCCGTGTCGTTTCACACACAGTCAGGAAGCTATCCCTGACTCCAGGTAACACGAGGACAGGAAAGTAGGCTTGGTCCCAGTATTGTTTAACACAGAGACAGGAAATGATATCGCTCTCAGTCCTTAGCAAGAGGGATCGTGATTACCGGTCGCGTAACGGACGCCCTCTCCTGCCGTCTCCCCGGAGATCTTTGGTGAAACCTACATTGCCATGAAGGCTTTGTGGAGGGCTTTCTTTGGTGGCTACAAGGAAATGTGGTGCCCCATTTCCAGGTTGGTGTGGTCATCCAAGATGGCCTGTTGAGCCCTTGCTTTCATGGGGAGGAAGACCACGTTCTTCCCTCACCCCGGGTACAGTGCCCACCAAGATGTAGTCAAGATCTGTAGTCAATAGTGAGCACTGGAGAGGAAACACGAAAGGGGTGCTAAGCATCTGAGAAATGAAAGGAGCCCAGCCATGCAAAGGAAGTGATGCCGGGCTTCAAAGTACCAAGGGAGGGCCACAAGAACTTAAATCGTCCTTGCTAACAGGCATAGATGAAGAGGAAGAGAAAGACAGCCAGGTAAGAATAAGCAGCCTCTGTCCCTCTGGCCACAGGACCTTTCCAATGCAGTGAAGACACTCTGATGGAGAAATAAGAATGCTTGAGGAATGACGAGAGGGTTCTGGAAACCAAGCAAAGGGATATAAACTGAGAGTTTCTGAATAACAGCAGAGAGATAAGAGGATCTTTTTTTAAGACAGCAAGTCTAGCTAAAGGATTTAGCTTGGAAGGGAGAGGAAAGAGGAACAAGCCAATGAGAAGGCTGTCCCACGAGGTAAATCAGTCTCAGACAGAGCATTCACAAAGCCCCTGGAAGAAGGGGAATAGCTACACAACATGAACCACGGGCCAACAAGCTGCAGAACTTGAAGCCGACCCCACGTGAATGATCAGACGTGAAGAAGAGTCAAGGAGAAGTCCAAAGTGCCAAGCTTCTTGATTGGGAGAAGAGTGTTGTCTTTGGGAATCGAGAGCACGAGATGCGAGAGGGAAACAGGGAAGGACACGGAGGGCGTGGGCAGGCCGGATTCTGCACACATGCGGAGATCTGAGTCATACCTCTGGAAGGCAGCTAGAAGTAGGAAGGGTGAGGCTTTGGTCACATGACAGAAGAGAGACTGGAACAACCACTACCTCTCAAGCGCACCTCCCGGAACAGGTGGGGTGCTACATGGTCACGATGGCAGGAAGGGCAGGTAGGTGTCGTCCTCTCCCAGGACAAGACCGGCTGTCCGCAAACATGCACACTTGAAGGGCGTGTGAAAGCATTTCTGTTCTTTTCCCAAGGACACCCTTCAGTCTCCGCAGGAGCGAGGGGGGTGCCCAACTCACTCCCACTCTTTTTATCCTGATCTACCCACAAGGCCCAGGGTGTCCCCACACGTGTTACCAGGCTGGGCCTCGGAGGCCCATGTCCTTGGTTCTATTCTAGAGGAAGCTCTTCTCTGAGGTGCTGTTCCCCTCTGTCTCCCACAGGAGTAGACAGAGGTCTTCCAGATTCTTCTGAGGGCGGCAGCCATAACACAACCCGAAACCATTCGATGGCCAATTTTGGAGGATTCTCAACATAATTCCATGTTTTCTTGTGATTTCAACATACCCTCTTCTTCACCAGTGGCAAGCAGGAGAGAGGGGAAGATATGAGAAGACGGGACTGGGATTTTTTTTTTCCATTGATGAAAAAATTATCGCCTGAAATGACTTAATTTTGGTGCTAAGGCACTTAGGGGTGTCTTCAATGCCATTCTGTAAGGAAGAAAGCATTTCGGCAAGCCAGAGGGGGAGAAAAAGGAGAATCAGCAGAGTGGAGGAAGAAAACTGGTCAGAGGAAGATAATGTCAGGAAGCAAATTATTGGAGGAGTAACTTGACCAGGAGCCCTGGAGACCGAAGGCAGGTGAAAAGTCACCAGACTTGACAAAAGAGCAGAGAGGGGCCCATATGTTACGTCTGACTCAAATCGCCCAAAACCATCCCCTCTGAGCCTGTACTTTCTGGACCAGGCTGGCCCAACCTGTAATAAATAATCATATGTCAGACTTCCCAGATGTCATTGGTTAACTCAAGAAAGCAGAAGAACATTTTATGTGAGTAATAAAATTGTGGGTTTGGTGGCACTCGTGATAATTTGTAAAACCACATGTTTTCACACCCACACAGAAAATTCTCTTTTAAGAAACCCTAGGGGCGCCTGGGCGGCTCAGTCGGTTGAGCGTCCGACTTCGGCTCAGGTCACGATCTCGTGGTCCATGAGTTCGAGCCCCGCGTCGGGCTCTGTGCTGACAGCTCAGAGCCTGGAGCCTGTTTCAGATTCTGTGTCTCCCTCTCTCTCTGACCCTCCCCCGTTCATGCTCTGTCTCTCTCTGTCTCAAAAATAAATAAAACGTTAAGAAAAAAAAAATAAAAAAAAAAAAAACAAAAAGAAACCCTTGCCAGTTCTCTGCCCTCCGTCACAAAGTGACTCCGGGCCGGGTTTCTTAAGACTGTATATTTGTGTCTGCATTTCTAGAATAGTACTGAGAATGCATCTACACAAAGCGCCTTCTCAAACAGATGTACTGATGGTAATTAGTCCACACCCTGAGCGTCCCTGCTGTTCTCTAACTTAGTGTCCTTTTTCAGAAAACTAAGCCACATCCCTTGGCTGGTATTTGTTTTTTAAACCAAGCTCAGGTTCCGGCATCCTTTTTTAAGGCACTGAAATTTCGTGCAAGGATCCTTACCACATGCTTGGAACTTCATCCATCTGACATGATAAATGTTCTCAACCCTCCTGCTCATGGATGCTTTCATTTGCAGAGGGATCCATACAGTTTACAAAGGGTCATGATTTTAGGCATTGCCATGATATTAATCTATTTTTTTTTTTACTAGACATCCAATGCTAAGGAATATTTAATTAATATTTAATTAATTAATACTTTCCATGTTGAATCCCACAGCCAAAAAAAAATTAGATTTATAAGATGATACTGTCTAGTTTAATAAACCCTACATTCAATCTAACCTGTAAAAGGTTTTACAAGTCGTTAGCCATCCCCAGTAAAATAGTTATTTGCTCCACAGCATCATGGCCTAAATGACTTATTTCCATTGGGCTAAGCAGTCTCATATAGACACTAATTTTTAACAGATCCATTCCAAGTTCAATAATGCAAATGAATGAATCAAACCAAAGCAATATTTGTGTGGGTATTATTCAGGGTTCTCTGGAGAAACCGAACCCAGTAGGGTATGTATATACAAATATATACATACGCATATACACATATGTGCATGTGTACATATGTATTCAGTATATATGAAATTTTTAAGAGATTTATTTCAAGCAATTGGCTTATATGATTGTAAAGGCTGGCGAGTCTGAAAACCATAGGGCAGGTGACAGACTAGAAACTCAGGCAGGATTTCTATGTTACAGTCTCGAGGTGTAACTTCTTCTTCATCTAAGAAAACTCAGTTTTTGCTCTTAAGGCCTTCAACTAATTGGATAAAACCCATCTATATTATCATGGGTAATTCCCTTAAAGTCAGTTGATTGTAGATATCAACCACATGCACAAAATACTTTCACAGCAGAATTCCATTAAATAACTGGTTACTATAGCCTAGGCAAGTTGACACATAAAACTAACTGTCACAGTGTGGCCATACTCACGGGTTCACAATATCATTATAGGTCCAGGATCAGCAGAGACCGTATCAGATGGGAAAGAATGTTACCAAAACATGGAAGCCGTGACTCCTGCTTTGCAGGAGAAGATCATCTAATGATAGAAACTGATAATCATAAAATACTGCACAAATACACATAAACTATAGCCACACAGCCACAGAGAGAGACATCCCTGTGGAGACAAAACCCAAGACTGGTGAATTCATTGATATTAGTCCTTTATACATGTTTATTGCCAAAGCCAATTATTACTTGTTTTAATCAAACCATACCACATTAATGAAAGGCATTATTTACTTACCGAAAAAGCCTCAAATTATACAGATTTTAATTTTATCCAGGATATGTAGCAGTTTTCTGTTGTCAAAGTACAAGATTATTTTTTAACTTCATGGTACTACATAAAATAATTATAAAGCAAATTCTGATTCATCAGCCTGCTGAATGTTTCCCTAATGGTTTTGCCATATAAAAGTTCTATAATTAAGGAAATAAAAAAAAAAAGGATAAGGAAGTTGATAGAATTACTAGAATCACTTTTATTCTAGCTGCCATATTTCTTCTGGATCCTAGCTTCACTTCCTTTTTATTCCCTCACATTTAAAAAAAAAAGAAACTACCCTTAGAAAAGAGAGATATCAAAGTCAAATCTCTTATTTTGAGCTTTGTGATGGTTAATCTTACGTGTCAATGTGGGTAGGCTCCATTGCCCAGTTGTTTGGTCAAACACCAGTCTCAGTGTTGGTGAAGGTATTTACAGATGTGATTAACATTTAAATTAATATACTTTTTTTTTTTTTCATTTATTTTGAGAGAGGGGAGGAGGGGCCGAGAGAGAGGGAGCTGGAACCCCAACTAGGTTCCGCCCTGTCCGTGCAGAACCTGATATGGGGCTCAAACTCACAAACCATGAGATCATGACCTGACCCGAAGTCAAGAGTCAGACGCTTAACCAACTGAACCATTCAGGCACCCCAATATTTAAATCAATATACTTTGAGCAACGCAGTTTACTCGCCATAAATTGATGGGCCACATCCAATCAGTTGACCTTAAGAGCAAAGACCGAGGTTTCCTCCGGGAAAAAAAAAAAAAAAATTCTCCCAAAACTTTAACATAGAAATCCTGCCTGCCTTCTGGCATGATGCCCTGTGGACTCAAGACAGACACATCAACTTTTACCTGAATTTCCAGCCTACAAGTCTACCCTACTAATTTAGGTATTGCCTGCCCCCAGAATCTTGTGAGCCAATTCTAATCAATCAACCAGCCAATCAATTAATAGATATAAGTGATAGATGATAGATAGATAGATAGATAGATATGTATTTAGGCGTATATGTATGTGTATATGTATATGTGTGTATATATATTGTTTCTCTGAATACAAAGCTTCTTCTTTAGATTTCTAATAAATATTTAAGACCAGAAATACAACTTATTGTAATGAAGAAGTCTTAGTTTATATACTTTGTTTTTTACCATAAATTGTATAATGTATCTCGGAGGCATTAAGTATCTTCAGTTTTAACCTGAAAGGTTTGTGATGTATGTTTGTT
This sequence comes from Prionailurus bengalensis, assembly GCF_016509475.1. NCBI lineage: Eukaryota > Metazoa > Chordata > Mammalia > Carnivora > Felidae > Prionailurus > Prionailurus bengalensis. Next base: position 226,664,367 of record NC_057343.1, read on the forward strand.
TGTGGTTTTTTTTTTTAAACTTCCTTTTGTCCCTTCAGGGACCCACATACCTGCTCATTCATAGGCTGCAGTTGGCAGCCTCCTTCTAGACACCCGCCTTCTCATTGCCCAAGGTGTCGAGGCAATGGATACGGGTGAGGCCAACCAGATGCCAGGGTTCCAGATGGAACCCTGCCTGAGCAACATCAGAACGCGGGTGGTACAACTAGGAAGCCAAAACATTATGGTAACTCGGGGTCGTCTACTGTGACTGCTAAGGATCGTTCTCTTATTAGGCTATCTTAGCGTCCGCTCCTGGGACGCCATTCAGTCAACAGGCATTCACCTCATTAGCGATGAGAATCGCCGTGGAGAGGACGGAGGAAGAGCAGGGCAGACCTTTAATGATGTGCACATTAGTCTCTTATGAGACTTCTTTATTGATGAGGTTTTGCTGAAATGGGTAAGATTTTCCCTGTTGCTAAGGCAACCTGCCTGCAGGAATCGCTGATCTATACACCTCGTTCTGGAAAGTGGTCTTGCAATTTAATAAAGGGAAAAAGAAATGTTGCTAAGGAGTCACCTCAGAGAGGAAAAGAAACAGAATATACAAAAAGGAAAAAAGATAATGGGTGAGGAGGGGGGTGTTGGGTTTGAAGACTGGGGTTAAACACGTTACCTTGCCAGAAAGAAACAAACGCTATGAGGAATACAAAAGACATATGTCTTATGCAGTCTTTACCCCTTTCTCCTCCCCATGCTGGTCAGATTTCTCACCGCCTTCCCTCACTCTCTCCTCCCCGGTTCCCGAGACTCCTTGTTCCTCTGACACATCATTTAGCTGCTGTCTCGAGTCTGCGTTTGCTGTTCTCTGCCTGGAAAGCTCCCACCCTGGATGTGCGCGTGACTCCCTATCTCGTATCCCACAGGCCCGCTTAGCAGAAAATCTGTCCCTGGCCGCCAGGTCTCAGATAGCCTCCCACCATCCCCACCGTCGTCTGTCTCTTTCACTTTACCCTACCTTATTCTTCTTCACAGCATTTGTCCCCAAATAATATGAAATATGCATTGATTTCTTCATTCGCAGCCTCCTGTGCTGGAATACAAGCTTGAGAGCAGATTATAAATGTCTTTCTCCCTGCTCTGTCATCGGCACCACGAAGACTGTTTTGTTCCCTCTACAGCAAATTCTTCGCTAATAAATCAAGTGGTGCTCCCCATCTTTAAAAGCCCAGTTAGGGAGGTAAAAGTAAGTCCTATAAAATGCGTGTAAAAGGCTACTGTGGCAGATGATAACAAGGCAAAACCAAACCCAAAGGCAGTGGCAAGGGGAGACCGGGTAAGTTAGAAGAGGAAAAAAAAAAAGAAAGAAAAGCATTATCGGGAACAGCCACCACTGGAGAACTCTCTCGAAAACAGCGCTGGCATCATGTCACTCCTGAGCCAGAGAGTGTCTAGCTCCTAGCAGGAGCTAGAAGCCTGTAAAGTACATTTCACAGGCTCCTTTGCCAGCAGGGCTCCAGTGGGGGTCCTGCCAAAGGAGACTTTCACGGGAGATTAGAGGGAGGGAAAAGAGAAGGGACGTTTCCTCCTCAGGCGGAAGCAGTAGGTATCAGCTCCTATGGTCCCTGCAATACACTGCTCTAGGTTGTATTGTTTAGCAACAGATCACCAGAGGCAGCTTGGGGCAGATGGGCCGGGGGCTACAGGGCTGACAACAGCCCCCTGGAGCCCTTTATCTCTGAAAACGCCCTCCCTCTTCTGCTCTTGCATCCTTCCCAACACTTTGATGATCTAACTCCCCGTTTTAAACACCTCTATGCCGGAAATACCCTAAGTGGTTTATACTTTCTTGGTTCGGTCCAAGCTGATAACCACCTACTTCTTGTGCTATCCATTCCAGCCTTCTTTAAGTCATCATCTCAATTAAATATGAATGTAATTCATATCATGTTCTTTCATTCATATTCTAAATTTTGAAGTTTCTCTAGCGGAGAAGAAGGCTGCACCATAATCATTCTCAAGAAAGCCCACTCAGAGGGCTCTGGCCACCATTCATCTAAATAAATGTCTAGGGGCGCCTGGGAGGCTCAGTCAGTTGAGCGTCCGACTCTTGATTTTGCCTCCGGTCGTGATCTCCTGATTGGTGAGTTTGAGCCCTGCATTGGGCTCCCTGTTGACAGCTCAGACACTGGGATTTTCTGTCTCCCTCTCTCTGCCCCTCCCCTGCGTATGCTCTCTCTCTGTGTCTCGAAATAAATGTAAAAAAAATTAAATAAATGTCTAAACCTTCAACCTACGTAAGGCTCAGATTGTACCCTATGATTTTGCACTTGATTCCATACATTCTCATATCTTACACCATAGTTTTTCTTAAATAAAAACTTCCATTCTCCGATTAAATTGTAAGTTCCTAGAGGCAAGCCTTATAGTTTTTTCTTTTATCTCCGGTATTGGCAATGTCGGGTATTTTGTCCGTACCCAGAAAACAAATATGGATTTGTTTTCCTCAAAAGAGATCAAAGAAAGGATATTCTCCACATCGTTCAGTACAGAAGGACAATGATTTGGTCACAGTCATAAATTATACTGTCCCATGGGTCAGTCATAAACCACCTTAAACTATAGTAATTGCTATAGTAATTACTATAGTGATTAGTAAAACATGGTCAACGTTTGCTTATGTTTTATATGTTATTTTCTACCAGACACAGAGTTATGATGTGATCTCAGCGATCAGTCTCTTGCTATGTTTTCTCCCTCCGCCTGCCAGAGGAAATTGCTCTGTATGTAGCAATAGATTCAGTGTGTCTATGGGATGAGGTGAGTTCCGGATCCTTCCGCTTAGCCATCTTAAGCCAGAACCCTTTGGTCCCTTATCATCATTAAAGGAATTATTTTCTGAATGTACAGTCGATTCTAATATATAGCCAATTCAATCCAACTGATTTGGACAAAAAAGATAAGAAATATTTTAAGAAAGAAAGAATCAAGAAAGAACAAAAATGTACTGGCGTGAACCAGATACCCTCTGAAAATTTTGAAGTAAACGGTCACAGCATCATCTTTTACCCACCAACGAAAGACCAGCTAACTTAAGAAGTAGAAGATAAGGTCTGGGAATTTGGAATCACCAACAATTCTACCCTGTATAAAAAGCAGAGAGAGAGAAAGGAGGCTTATATCAGAAAGCACCTTCCAGCACCTCATATAGGATTGATTCCAACCGGAATTGATCTGTCGATATCTTTTTATTACTAATAAAATCCCCGATAAGCTACTAATTTGGAACCGGGGGAGTAAGCAGGTAAGGAACTGAGAAGTAAAGTTTTTATTTTTAGATTCTGGAGAATATTAGGATCGGGTTTTTAGATGAAGTGTCCATGCCTCGTTTCTTTGGTTAAGTCACAGCCAGGCTGCTCTTTCAACACTGATGCATGTCTGTGGCTCTGACTTGGCTGTCCTAAGCAAATTAGGTAGTCCTTATTATGATAAATGACATTATTCAGCATTGTTAGCTGCTAACAACAGCAAATTGGCTGTTAAAGCAGAAAAGGGATTTAGTCAAGGATAATAGGTAGCTCTCAGAATCTTCAGCGGAGTCAGAGAATAGGTTTATGGCTTGGCTGTGTGACCAGGCACATAAGTTACACCACCCAATGGCCCAAAAGCCGCTGACATTTTCCCAAGGCCAAGGCCCTGACCCAGCAGCTCCTACCTGTGAGACCAGCCACACTCTCCGCCCTAGCTCCCTCAGTGGCCAGCATGAAAACCACCTGCAAAACCCCTGCTTCTTGTGGTTATTCTCTCTAAATCCAAGTCTAGCCCAAGGGCATCTCCTGTGTGTCATCTGGGTCACATGCTTTTGCTAATTAAGCAAAGGATATGGTCATGCCAGACCATTCTGGACCCAAAGGAAAAAGTAAAAATCTATAATGCTGATCTCGTCTTTATTTGAAACGGTCCGGTATATAAGAGACTCATAAATGCGGAGAACAAACTGAGGGTTCCTGGAGGGGTTGGGGGGCGGGAAATGGGCTAACTGAGGAAGGGGCACTAAGGAATCTACTCCCGAAATCATTGTTGCACGATACGCTAATGAATGCGGATGTGAATTTTAAAAAATAAACACAAAATTAAAAAAAACAACAACAACAACAACTAAAGCAGTCTAGTATCGATTTTTGAAATTGCAATTTTTTTTTTTTTTTTAATATTGTACCAAAACGTTATCTCGAGGCTTTCTCGGCCTTAGCGCCATCTTCTTGGAAACCTCTGTGCCGTGAGAGCTGAGCGGAGGGAGAAGCGAATGCGCAGGCCGGGGCATAAAAGAAGAGGAGGCAGAGGTCCAAGGGAACCACTAGCTCGTGCACCTGTGGAGCCACAGGAACAGAAATAAGGAAAGCCAGAGGCCAGGGACACTGGTACCAATTGTTGAACTTCCTGCCTACCTTCTAGAACTTCATTCAGTGGATCTAGAACATCCATTGCCATCTGATCACAACGACCACCTTTGAGAGGCCAAAACAGTCCCTTTCGGTCCTTGGCTCTGGACTTGTGACTTTCGGGACTACTTGGATTTTCATTTGTGGCTGAATGCAACACGTGTACGATAAACCTTCTCCTTTGCCGTCTTAGCTGAAAAATAAAGAAATAAAATGCTACCTTGATAACTGGTTTTTCTTTTTAGTGGTCCCTTAACTTTTTCCCCTCAAGCGAGTGCCTCACTCTCCTCACCTTGGAAAGTGAGCTTCTGGATAAAAGTCCAGCTTCTGAACTGAAAGGTGACACCGAACAAAGACGGATGGCCCCCAACGATGTCCAGGCTCTAATCCTCAGAACCTGAGAACGGGTCGCCCGACGTGGCCAAAGGGACTTTGCAGATGTGACTAAGATCTTGAGATGGGAAAATTACCCTGGACTATTTAGGCAGGCCTTATCTAATCAGAAGAATCTTTATGGGAGGAAGGCTTGAGGGTCAGAGCAAGAAAGAAGGGGACGTAATTTAAAAAAAAAAAAAGCAAAGGGACAGAGAGAAACATTTGGGCCCTCTATGCGGCTGGCTTTCAAGTTGGACATGACACCTCAAGCTAAAGAACAAAGGAAGCTTCTAGAAGTTACAAAAGGCAAGGAAACAGACTCTAGAGACTCGAGAAGGAATGCGCCCTCGCTGCCACCTTGATTTCATCTCAGAGACTGGTCTTGGATTTCAGACCTCCAGAACTATAAGTTAATAGAGTTGTGTATTTCAAGCCATCGAATTTGTGGTGATTTTTTAAAAAATTTTTTTTTCAACATTTATTTATTTTTTTGGGACAGAGAGAGACAGAGCATGAACGGGGGAGGGGCAGAGCGAGAGGGAGACACAGAATCGGAAACAGGCTCCAGGCTCCGAGCCATCAGCCCAGAGCCCGACGCGGGGCTCGAACTCACGGACCGCGAGATCGTGACCTGGCTGAAGTTGGAGGCTTAACCGACTGCGCCACCCAGGCGCCCCTGTGGTGATTTTTTTAATAACAACAATAAAAAACGAATACAGGTGGGGAAGTCTTCAGGTACTAGAAGAGTACGCAGAACTGAAGATTTTTCTTTTTCCACCTATGCTTTCATCTTTTTATTCAAACTCCAATCCTGATATACTGCTGTGGTTCTCCTAGTCAGGCTACAGACAAACAGGATTTGTCAAGTGAAATGGTGGGTTTTCTGCTTGGCTTCTGAGCACCAAGCACCTTGAATCATCTTGTGCATATATGGTCCATTTCCCTGGGTTGATTTTCAGTTGCTGGAGAGGGGAGGTTTTGTCTCAACTGTTTTCCACATATTCAGGACCAAAACACAGCATCCGAGCCTCAGTTTCCTCCCAAGACAAACAACGGCAACAAAATGGCAGAGTGGGCTTTCTACGGCTTTCTACTAGAAAACGATGGCTTTGTGTCCCTATTAAAAATGGAACAACAGGGGCGCCTGGGTGGCGCAGTCGGTTAAGCGTCCGACTTCAGCCAGGTCACGATCTCGCGGTCCGGGAGTTCGAGCCCCGAGTCAGGCTCTGGGCTGATGGCTCAGAGCCTGGAGCCTGTTTCCGATTCTGTGTCTCCCTCTCTCTCTGCCCCTCCCCTGTTCATGCTCTGTTCTCTCTGTCCCAAAAATAAATAAACGTTGAAAAAAAAAATTTTTTTTTAAATAAAAATGGAACAACAAAACCAACTCTAACTGCTGGTCTAGTATTTTGTTTACCATGAGAAACTGAAACATTGTAATACTATAAAAGATAATTGTCCTGTTCCTTAGGAAAAAACGTCACATTCTTCACCCCAGGATACATAGAGTTCACTGTGCTTTCGGCAACTAACCGAAGGCTACGTTCCTGCGTTTGCAAGAAAAAGACGGTGTCTAATGTAAATATAGATCATATTCCAACAAATGGTCTCATGTAAATACAGATCATATTCCAACAGTTCATTTGTTGGTCCCTCACTTGGAATTCACGTTATCGTAGTAACAATATGATGGGTAACATGTAACAATTATTGTAATCTCCTTCTAACAACACAGAGAGAGTTTGATCTTTGTAGGAGTTGGTGCATGGGTTCCATCTCAGTGAAGGAGCGGGTTTGTCCAGAAGATAATCGCCAGAGCACCTAGCATGATGCGGGGTAGAGAAGGAAACAGTTTTCGTGATAAAGCAGGCCGAGGGAGGTCAAGCCAGGTGCAGGGCTGTGTGAGGGAAAGCCTCTCTGAATGGAGAGATAAGAATGGACACAGGAAAGGAAAATAGCTTCTGGGGACAAAATTTTAATTAAGATGAATGTAGTTCACTAACGCCTTGGGTGTGGGTGGGTTATCCGGGGGAGCGTGGAAGAGGAGGAGAGCAGGTTTTCCATGGTGCATCGAACCTGGGAAAGGCAAAAGCAGAGATGTGGAGATCCCTACACCCCAGGTCACATTCTTCTATAACCATCTTCAGTAGGAAGAAATGAGAGCCTCAGTTCTGGGCTCCAGATCGCACCGGAAGTCGCTTCTCATCCAAGAGGCCTCAGCTCGCAGACATAACGTGGTTAACTAATCTCAAGTTATTCCTTTGTTTCTATGGTCTCAGGTAAAGACCCTCATCTGGGAGGCGGGTGGGGAATACACCTAAACCAGCGTCACTCTATGAGAAAAGACTCTTAAAGACACGTGCGCGCGTGTGCGTGTACACACACACACACACACACACACACACAGCATCTTTTCAATGTATGAATTTGAACTGTTTGTCCTGGGGCACAACTCCATAGAACACAACCCCAGAGATCAAAAAGCTAATCGTGGCCCCCGATGTCATACAGGGGTGGCCCTGAAGAGCTATTTATTTTGTCTTGAGGAAATAGCCATATTGTGGGGGAAAGTAGCAAGTAACCAAAAACTTGAAAATGAGTACAGCCCCAGCCAGTCCTCAGTCAGGAAAATACAGGGCTGCAAGGCTCCCGGGGGGCTGGACTGTGTCTTGAGACGTAAGTGTTCTCACGCCACCCCCACTACGCCCGTCACAACCCAATTCACCAACAGATCTTGTTGATTTCGCCTTCCAACCTTACCCCAATTGCATCGACTTCTCTTCTCCACTACACTGCCAAATCCAAGCCATCATCATCTGACACCTAGACCGGTGACTTCCAAACTTTTGGATCATACCTGCGTCAATAAAATAGTTTCGAACACATACACACCCATTATGTACGTTGATTTATTTATAAATAATATTCGTATGGAGGCATTCGTATATTATGCATTATATAATATAGAAATAGAAGGTTTTAAAGAAAAAAAATTGCAATATATGCACACACACACACATATACACACACACATCTAATATTTTCTTTCTCCAATCGAAGAGGTTATTATCCTGTAGGCTCTCTGGGCTACGTCAGCTGTGCCTTGAAGCCACTGGCCTAGCTTACTACGATTCCCTCATAATTGATTTCCTGTCTTCTACGCTTGTTTCCTACAATCCAGCTCCTACAGAAAAATTAAATCAGTCATGCCACTCCTCTCCTTAAAACTTTCCAATGGCTTTTCCTTGTACTTAAAATCTAAATTTCTTCCCCTGACCTACCTACACAACAGTCCATGATCTAGACCCTTGTTCTAAGGTCTTCTCTGAACTTCTCTACATGATCTTTTGTCACATAGACCTGTTTTCATCCCCCCAACATGCCCAGCCCATGCCCAACTTGGGCCCTTTGAATCAATTCTTCTCTCTGCCTAGAATGCTGTCTTCTAGGTTTTCACAAGCCAAACTTTTTTCTATTCATGCGGACCTCACATAAGTGGCCCCTCTTAAAAATGACTGTCTCTAGCACCCTCAGGAAAGAAGTTGATGGTGGTCACTACTCAGCCCATTATCCTGAGGCAATTCTCAGCCTGGCACTTGCTTGCTACATGACGCCCATCTGTGGGTGTAAGTTCATACGTGTTTGTTTGTGTATCGTCAAATACGAGTAGCGAGCTTAGCCGTTGCATTGACTGTGGTGTTTGACTCATAGTAAGCCCTCAGTAAGTATTTGCTGAATAAATTGACAAGGTAATTCATTAATAGAAATTTGGTGGATTCTTGATTTGCAGTCAGTTGAATCACGCAGAGTACAGTTTCATTAAAACTATTTTTTACTTATGTTAGAATTCCTTCTTGCAAGCAACCTATGAGAAAGAAAAAAAAAGTAGGTGGCTTTATAGAAATAGCCTGACAAGAGCTCAGATTTCTCTGAGACACCTACGAGCAAAGGAGTGTGAAGCTAACAAGAGAATCACAGATTTCCAAAAATAAACATTCCTTTAAAAATAGGCAACCCGCCATGCTTTGTAACGGGAGCTCTAAAACCCCATTATTGAGCCCTTTCTAGGAAACCTTAGTGATCTGCCTATTATTCAACAGTCTCTAATTGGCCATGTTCTTAAAGGGCCTTAAATAAATAACAGGTCTTATCTGATCTGAATTGCATCCAAACGTTGTCATTTGAAGGAGATAACGCTCTAGTGAAAGATATCACATTGGGAAAAGAATGTTGAACTATTCTCTGCTACTCAACAAGAGATTCGAGAGAAAAAAGTTAACTCATATGTGCCTGTTAAAAAGCATTAAATTTTCAGAGAAGTAGCTTCATAGAATGCTAATATCCACACGGTTAAAATAAATGGTCAAAGCCATAAATATTCCAAGAGCGTCCAATGTCTGACTCTGCTATTATTTTTCAGACAGAATTCCCATTCAAAAACAGGAATGGCGCATGGTACGAAGTAAAAGAGAAAACGTACCACATAATCAGCTCTAGGCAAAATTGTGTATAGGCAGAATTTGAGATCCATTTCTCGAACTTAATTTACACACAGAAACACACATGCAAATGCACCTGCCTCATCCAATAATAACAATAAAAAAATTGGGGTAAGTGTTTGATAGCCTTTATTAGCATTTTGATATGAATTTACATCAGTGTCCTAACTCTTCCAGAAATATTTGTGTCTGTCTCTTTTTTTTTTTTTTTAATTTTTTTTTCAACGTTTATTTATTTTTCAGACAGAGAGAGACAGAGCATGAACGGGGGAGGGGCAGAGAGAGAGGAGACACAGAATGGGAAACAGGCTCCAGGCTCTGAGCCATCAGCCCAGAGCCCGACGCGGGGCTCGAACTCACGGACCGTGAGATCGTGACCTGGCTGAAGTCGGACGCTTAACCGACTGCGCCACCCAGGCGCCCCTGTCTCTTTTTTTAAAGTTAGAAGAAATGATTTTGTCTCTCTGACGAAAGCATTTTGATATTGAACATTGGGTTGAGGAAGTCGTTTGGGACTTAGAACCCCATCTCTTTCCTTCAAACCACACCCCCGAGTAGCCATTTACTTGTTCTAAGTGTGGCATTTCGGATAGACAGCTCTACTCAACCAGAAGAGTTTTGCCCTCATCATCCAGTTGGATGGAGCCATTGACAAAAACAGACTCGGGAACTTCCAGCCATCCTCTCGAAACACAAACACACCCACACCCTCACCAACCTTCTTTTGACTAACAGCTCAGATAATGCTGCCGAATCAAGTATCAATTTCTTAATTATTCGCTCTGACTATGCTTCCGTGAAAACAAAGACATTTTCATCCCCCTTGCTTTCTCATATTTTCCTTCAAAAGAGAGATCCTGTCAGAAACTATTATGACTTGTTAGAAATCCAGTGCCTTTTAGCAAGCTAGGTGCTACTCAGAGCACAGCCTAGGAAAAGCTTCTTATGCAAGGAACTGGCATCTTAAAGAAGCAGCCTTGACGGAACAGAGTAGATAAGAAAAGAAACAGAATGTCGAAATAGCATGGAAATGATGCATAGCCTGCCTCACACAATCTACTAGCTCCCCCCTGCTCCCACTGCCTTCCTGTTGCACAGAACTGCGTGCATCCAAGGTCTACGAATGGGCTATTACAGGCCTACCAAGGAGCTTCTGTCTTTAGCAGGGGAATCTGCTTGTTATTTTTGTGTTTGTAATTTCAGCACCCACCCCAGCGCCTGCTGCAGTGGCAATGGCTGAGGGTTGGACAATGATGAGGGATGGACAAAGGAACGGATGGAAGCTGATTGGTCCAGGAATCTGGCTGAGCCAATCAGAGCCTAATCCTGAAATTTTAGAATTTGAAACTGCATACCATTGTTACTTTCTACATAGCACAGCTGCAAGATGTAGACCAAGAGCTTCTGGGGACCTGTGTGGTCACCGTGCGGAAGAAGCCAGTCTGAGTGAATGAAGCCAATGCAGGGAGTAACTGAAATGAGAAATGGGAAGAAAGAGCCCTGGTGGGTTTGTATCCCACCTGTGTCCACACCCCTGCCTTCCTGTAGCTGTGCAAACCTTCCAGGGAATCCCTCTTTCTTCCTAAGGTTATGGTTGAATTCAACACCTATAGTTTGCCATCAGGATTCTAAAAACCCTAGCGAGTGTCATTTGCTGACAGGACAGGGGCTAAAGACCTTCAAGGCTATTCTTTGAAAGATCTTCTGGAATTCACATTTTCTACTCTCTAGCATCCGACACACTCCAAAACCCACTAACTTCATATCTCTTCAGCACCTCTCTCCCATTCTCTTAAACTCCATTTAAGCCTCTTGTCATCCGTGAAAATTTGACCAATATTTTAGCCCACACTGGTCTTTCCACTCTCTGAAAGTCTCTAGTATTTAGAATGTAAACCGCAGAATTTAATTCATGGTTATATATTGTATTATTGACTTTTCCCCCAAAAAGCTCTTGCCTTCTCCAAAGACCAGTAAGATACAGTTCTTTTGGTCAACAGTTTTCAAATCCAACCACATGTTAAAATCACCTAGGGCACTTTTTGAAAGGCTTCTAAAAAGAAATGCAGATTTTAGTCCTCATGTTGGATTTATTGACTAAGATAAATGGGGAGTGAAGTCCGGGAGAATATCAAGTTAACAAGCTCCCCAGATGATTGTTACATAACTAAGCTTACAGCTCCACAGAATCATGCTGGGAACATGCTCAAGAAGGATATATATATAACTATATATATAACTATATATATAACTATATATATAACTATATATATATATATATATATATATATAATGAACAGAATCTTCTAATCTGTCCCATTGATCTTGCTTGGAAGTAATGGTAGATGCTACAGAAACAGGAACACAGATAACATAAATCTAAGCAACTGGAACTCTGACATAGTCATTCCTTACATAGTTAGAATTAAATTCTTTACGCGTGCAGGGTAAAGGATGGATAAACATGTAATCAAATAAGCACAGTAAAATGTCAATGGATAATCTAGGTGTGGACATACAGATAGTTACTTTCAAATTTATGTTAAACATTTTTCATAGTACAATGTTGACAAATGAAAAAAAAAAAATGTCTACCTGTCCAGAAACATCTGACCCACCCAGATTTAGTTTCCCTGAATTATATTCCTCTTCCTTCCTTTATTACTCTAATTCTTAATTATGGGCACACATAACAAAAAAAAAAATCTTAAAAGAAGAAGCATTTGTCATCAAGAATATGTCTCTTGGATGTGAGCTTAGCTGCTTACTTTATGAAGAAAATATTTTAATCCTGAAAGCATCAGCGTTGACACTGGGGCCATATATGCTGCTTTAGACTCTTTTTATGACAGTCAATCTACATAAAGTAATTCCACATAAAGGTGAAAAATGTTTAAGTATTTTGAAGAGTTCAATAAAAGATGACAAAGTAAAGAATATATGAATTATTCAAGTTGTTCAGTACTATTTTAGTATTAACGTCCCCCAAAAGTGATAAACTATGACAACAGTAGATACATTTCGATAGATAATTAAATTTAATAGGATATAAGTACTTATAAATTGATCCAAGACTGAATATTTTCCATTGCCAGGTCAATAAGTATCTTCCATGGGCCAAAAAAGGCCAGTGCCAAGAATGAGCCATCTATCGACACGGATAACTATTATATGATATCAGATAAGCACCGTATAATATCTGATTCGCTTGGAGTGCCGTTTAAAAACCAGCGAGAGAAGATGTGAAGGGGTTCTCTGGAGAGTCTCCCATATGCCTGTGGATTTATACTGTCTCGATTTTATTTATGGGTAGATCATATTAATGACCATATTCTGACCATAGCGAGGAACCAAATATGTATTCCCAACTGAAATGTTAGTGATCGTATTTTTCAACCTCACTTACAAGGTGGTTCGAACAAAAATGTACATATGCCTGCTAGTTTCCACCCTAGAATGACTCTAACACACCGTTTCCTCACTAAATAATCACCAATGGTGTACTTTCCTGCCAATGACCTAAGTTATTTGCTGTTCCACAAACACATCTTGCACTTTCTGGTCCCCATGCATTTAATTTTATTGCCCCTCCCTACCTGATACTCCAACAATCCACCCTACCTTGACCTCCACGAGCACTTTCTGTACCCATCCAAAGGATTGGTTCCTCCCAGACCTCTTCACTCCAGATTCACTTCTTCCCCTCCTGGATTTCTCTGATGCATATGCTGTGCCATATTGGGAACGGATGAAAATCTCTCTCTTACATTTTCTTTTTTTTTTTCTTTTTTTTTAATATGTATTTACTTTTGGGACACAGAGAGACAGAGTGCAAGCAGGGGAGGGGCAGAGAGAGAGGGAGACACAGAATCCGAAGCGGGCTCCAGGCTCCAAGGTCCGAGCTGTCAGCACAGAGTCTGATGCAGGGCTCAGGCTCGAACCCACGAAGCGTAGGATCATGACCTGGGCCGAAGTTGGATGCTTCACCGACTGAGCCACTCAGACGCCCCAATCTCTCTTACATTTTCTAAGTCATCACTTAGGATTCATCTTGCCGGTTGTTTGGAATCCTTTCGGTGAAGACTTCGATGTTTCCTTGTAAGCCCCACGATGTCAGCACGGAAGGGAAGACAGCAAGGCACGCCTGTTGCTTGGTTAGTTATGCGTGTATTCATTTATGGAAGAAGGAATAGAAAAGAGAGAGACGTAAAAAAAATAAAAAGTGGGGCGCCTGGGTGGCTCAGTCGGTTAAGCGTCCAACTTCAGCTCAGGTCACAATCTCGCGGTCCACGAGTCCGAGCCCCGCGTCGGGCTCTGGGCTGACCGCTCAGAGCCTGGAGCCTGCTTCCGATTCTGTGTCTCCCTCTCTCTCTGCCCCTCCCCCATTCATGCTCTGTCTCTCTCTGTCTCAAAAATAAATAAACGTTAAAAAAATAAAAAATAAATTAAATAAATAAATAAAAAGCTAACTTTGATTAAGTGTTTACTATCTCCCGGGTCCTTACTCTTCATGCTACCATTTGCAAATTATATCATTTAATCCTCTCAGTATCTTAGGTTATCCTATACCTTTAACTGTCTTCATTTTACAAAAGGAGTCATGTTCTCTAAGGAAAATCTGCTTCTCTGCACCACTGAGCTCTCCCCTATCCCATTCACCCCCAGGGTTGACTTCAGCCTTGCCCAGGGTTTCTGTTGAATTCTAACACTTCTGTCCTACCTGAAAATCTGGTTCAACTGAAAATAGTCTTATCAGCCTTGTTTCTAAGCCATGGGGCAAACACAAGTAGCTTGTCCTACCTGTTCCCACTGAAAGATCTGTGGCCAGGAACAATAAAAAATATCAATGTTAATAGGAAGGCAAACAAATTCTACTTTTATAGAGAAAAAAATGTCAGAGTATATATCATATTTTGCATTGGGCAAAATACTTTGACTTAACTAAAACCAATTTTCAGGATAAACTCAACTAAAAAAAAAAAAAGCAGGAATTTATTTGATGGACAAATACCTGTGTATTTCCTGCCATAACTGATTCAAGTGTCAGAAACTCCAATGCAATCACAAGTTCTGTGAGGAACTTAAACTGTCCTAATCAGCATAATAGTAATCATTAACTATTTCCATCTTAAAACAAAGCTAGTCTAAGCTCTAGAAAGCCACGCGAGAAAGCAAAAACTCAACTGTAGTCATAAATACACGGCTACGAGAAGAGCCTGTACAAAACTAAGCCGAATTAAATGAATTGCTCTCTCCAGCTCTCCTTTAGGGGCTATCCTAGGACATTCATAACTTATAAGAAAATTAATTACGAAACCAATGCATCCAGGAGTTGCCCAATATTCACATAAAAATTAACATTAATAATGATACTGTTCCCTTCTACGGCACCTGCCCCTGGCTGTCCCAGTTAATTAAGGCTTACACAGTGGCTTTAGCCTTGGGCAATACTTTGAATCACATACCCTACCCATGTCCTCCGTGCCCAGAGAGCTGTGCTGACAGTTTTATTTCCCTGATGAACTGAAGTGATGAACCAAAGAATGCAAAGCAAGCAGTCCTCACCCGGTCCTTTCCCCTATGGTTTGTCCTTCGGTGAAGATGTAACTACTATCTCTTGCTGCCTCAAAAGAAATTAAGAACCAGTAAGAGGATGGTGGCTGACAGGAATATTTGTTGAAGTGACGACTCAAAGAGAAGTTTTGAGAAGAATTTCTGAGCCCAAGTTTGTTTACGCTTAAATTATGCATTATGTTGTTCCAATGTCAGAGATGGCTTAACTGATTGCAAAGCTGCATAAGAAAGGAAGAAAGGAAGGAGGAAGGGAAGGGAAGGGAAGGGAAGGGAAGGGAAGGGAAGGAAAGGGAAGGGAAGGGAAGAAGGGCCACAGCGCAGAAATTGCTGATGACCCAGATTCTCAGACTTTGTTCTTTCATGGTTGTAGACAGCACATCCGGGCAGCAGGCCTCTGAAGCCAAGTCTATCTTTAAAATATAAGAGAGAAAGGCAGAAAAGATCATGTCTGCAACAGAACCTAAAAATAAAAAAGGGAGTTAAGGGGGAGAGACGGATCAACCACATACCTAAGAGGAACCAAGTTAGACATGCTGTGTAGACAGGGCGCCAACGAGGCTAGCATGATTTCCAATTCTATTTGAGAGGATCAAACGATAACCCAGGTAAACTGATCCATAACGGCCTCAGCTAGGTTATCGCCAAGTACCGTGAACTGACTTAAATCAGTCTGACGGCCCAGCTGTTACCAGGCTCTTTCAGCTAAAGCCAGGCAGTACTCGCGATAATCATTAGTGCTATTTTACCAACATTCAAATATCCCCCTCTGGGGCACAAGGTAGAGTTATGCTTCATGGTGCTCACTTGGGAGTCATGGGACCAACTCTAGACGGTGAGTTCCTGGCAGCCTTTTAATAACCAGCATGACGCCTGCCAGGACTCTTCCACGAATGTGCCACAAGCGGTGATGTGCCATCGACCTGGGTTCACTTGCTTTGAAAACAACTCACGGCACCACTGCAAAGTTATTTCCTGCACCCAGGTTTTCAGAGATTTGAACTAGCAAATAAAGAAAGTGTCGGTTCAGGGCGCCTGGGTGGCTCAGTCGGGTAAATGTCCAACTTCAGCTCCTGTCATGATCTCACCGGTTGTGAGTTCGAGTGCCTCGTCTGACAGCTCAGACCCCGGAGCCTGCTTCAGGTTCTGTGTCCCCGCCCCGCCCCCTCCCCCCCCCCTGGTCTGCCCCTCCCCCACTCGCATTCTGTTTCTCTCTCTCTCAAAAATAAACAGTAAAAAAAAATCTTTAAAGAAAGTGTTCGTTCCCCGTTATGATATTTCAAAAGCTAACTGTTCACCCTAAAATGTAAATTCTGACGAAGGTCTTTCAACTGCCTCTAGGCCATTTTTTTGTACACTAGAAAACATAACAAGTTACAGATCTCGTGAGATCTAGTGAAAGAACCAGTGAGGATGAGTTTGTCAGGATATCAAACTTAAGAACTATTCCAAAAAACAAACCAACAAAAATCCTAGAAGCCCGTACGGCCTAGCTGGGTAGAAAGAGTCGTGGAGGACAAAGGACAATTTTTCAAGCTACTGTGGTTACTTGGCAATGTCCACGTGTGATTCTAGTTCACCAAGCAAGCTCCTATCATTCGGTCTCCTCACTTACCAATGCGTGGCAGAAGAGAGCGTCCAGAGAACTAAGTGATGCCAGTTATCCTACTAGATAAATATTAAAATTCTAATTCCCGTCCTAGATTTTAAATCAGTATATCGTGAGGTTAGTACTAGTGTGGTAGGCTCAGTAACGCGCCCTTCCTCTCACCAAAGACACCCTGGTCCTAATCCCAGAACCTATGAATATACACCCTTACATGGCAAAAAAGATTTTGCAGTTGTGGCTAAAGACCTTGAGATGGAGAGATGATCTTGGATTATCTGGTGGGTGAGGGTAATCACAATGGCCAAGCCAGGAGGGAGACAAGCCAGGAGGACAAGGGTCAGAGTATGAGCTGTGATGATGAAAGCAGAGGTCAGATGGTCAGAGAGGATTAGAGGTTCTGCAAGGCTGGATTTAGAGATGGAGGGAGGGGTCATGAGCCAAGGAATGTAGACGGCCTCTGGAAGTTGAAAAAGACCAGGGAAGAAATGGTCCCCAAGAGGCTCTCGCAAGACCTAGCCCTGCAGACAGCTTGGCTTTAGCCCAGGGAGACTGATTTTGGACTTTTGACATCCAGACTGTAAGTTAATAAAGTTGCACATTTTTCAGCAGCTAAGTTGGTGATGATTTGTTACAGCAGCCGTAAGAAACTAATACAGTCACTATGATTTATCTTACAGTCTGATCACCTCTAGATGAACTAAAAAATTAGATTTCTGAAAGATCAAAACTGATTTGTGGGGCCGTGATGTTTATCTTTCTTCTCTCTCTCTCTCTCACTCATCATGATCATCTTCATTGCCTGCAAACAACAGAATATGGGATTCATTCTAGAATCGTATTCGTTCCTTTGAGCGCTCAGATCTAAGGAAAGCACACATCATTTCCATGGAGAAATTACCAATAACAGAAAAGAAGCCTAGAATTTTAAACACTCACCAACTCAGGTTACAGGTTACAACACATTCCATTCCGTAAACTTTCTCTACGTTACCCCTAGGATAGTATCTCTGTGCCTAATCACTCTGACGTGAGGTTCGACCAGCTCAGTGATCTACTTGCCCCGCCCATTATAAGGTGTGAAGGCACAGATTTGAAATGGGTAGGAAGGATGGATGGTAAAAGAATTCTAATATTAGCAGAAAGAAGAGAGAAGAGAGAGGGAGGTCACAACCTGACAACATGTCTGAGACGTTCCTTTGAAAGAAAAAGGAAAGAAAAATGAAAAAAACCAGAACCCAAGATTTGGGAATAAAAAAAAAAAAAAAAAGCAGCTGCCCGGAGCCATTTCACGAAGGATCGACTGTATCTAGACACCTCAGCAGAAGCCCTGGGCACATAAAATGTATTCACAGTGCATATCTGGAGTTTCTTGCGATTAGCCTGAGTCATCAGTAGAACATTCCATTGTGGTTTTTACAAAATGCTTAATAAGGCAAAGAAGTATGTTCTATCGTTGTAAAGATAATTAAGTGTATGTTTTAATGCTTATCTGGGTAAGACCCCTTACTAATTCGCTTAATAGGAGGCCTCCCATTTCACAACAATGGCAAATAAAAGAAGTGTTAACATATTAGTAAATTAAGCCCATGCTAATTAGTAATAACGAGGAATCAGAAGCCCTTTTACTCACGCTCCCTTTTTTTTTTTTTTTTTTTTACTCTCTGGGGTTACAGAGATTGAGGAAATCCTAACAGCAAAGACAAGAACCTCCTCAATTTATCATGTCCTTTGTGGTTTTGCCAAATACCCCACAGGAGATGATTTGAGAGAGCAACTTCGCAGGCAGTGTTTCACTCGTCCTACAATTTGGAGACTCTCCCTGGCAAGCTCCATAAAAGAGGTCCAATCGGATCGCGCCCAAGAAAGAGGCAAGAAGGGTGCATGCAACAAAAGGCATTTCTCTCATCAGCTCTCATTTCCCGGGGCTCTCAGAAGCCTGGAGCCTCGAAGCAAGTCATGAAGACAGCATGCAAATGGCAGGTGTCATCAAAAGTCACGTTTTAAAAAGTCACTTTAAAACGTTCAGCCCTACGCATAACTCCCTTTTCCAAATGAAGGCGGAGCCAATTTCTATGGCCCTCCAGGTTTGCAGATGACCCAAGCTCTCTAAAATGAGAAGATGGAGTCATATTCTTGGCACAGATGGGTCTCCACCACCCGCAGCCCTGAGTTTCCTTGGGTGAGGATTAAGTCCATGAATTAGACAGGTAACCGTCACTTTGCATATCAGAGAACCGGGTGTGTTAGGTGAGTGCTTTATACCCGGCCCTCCTCTCCTAGGTCTCGAAGAAGGCACTGGGTCACGGAGGGCATAGTCATAAACCAGAGTGAAAAGACCTGTCAGATCACCTGCGGCCGGCTCCAAGCTTGGATCCTCACCATCCAGCTTCTCATCTTCAGGCTTCAGACACTATCTCAAGGTAAACACGAAGCGAGAAAGAATGCTACGTGCCCCCCAAGCTGCAGACTCAGGGAAGAACAGGAGGGAAAATCAGGTATCAACTTTGTGGGCAGGTTTACGGGGATTTTATGACATCCTTTCTACTCAGGCTTAGCGACTCTTCACCTGCAGGTCGTTCTCCAAGGTGATGCCGTAGGGCCCCTTCTGCGTCAGTTCATTTGGCCTGCTATCCAATCTTTGAGGGTTCTTCTGATCACGAAGAAGACGCCCGTGGGTACGCTCCACATAGCCCTTGACCTCAAGTAGCAGAGAAATTGAAAAGGAAGGAGGAAATTACAGTAAAATGTGGAATGTGCCCTGACATGAGTAGTATGGGGTCCCATGGAAGGTTTTGGAGGGGCCGCATCAAAGTGAGCTGAGAAGGGTAGGTGGGAGTTATCGGCTGAAGGTGGACATGGGGGATGGGAGATCTTACCGGATGAGGAAATGATGGGAACAAAGGGCTAGTGATGAGAAGGTGAGCTGGGCGTTGGCACAAGGGAAAGAGACTCCCATCAGTTCCCCTCACAGGTCACCCTGGAACATTCCAAGCTGACTCAAAGAGGGATGAGGGGTGGGGCGCCTGGGTGGCTCAGTCGGTTAAGCATCCGACTTTTGGCTCAGGTCATGATCTCACGGTTCGTGAGCTCGAGCCCCGCGCCAGGCACCGTGCTGACAGCTCAGAGCCTGGAGCCTGCTTCGGATTCTGGGTCTCCCTCTCTCTCTGTCCCTCCTCTGCTCATTCTCTGTCTCAAAAATAGATAAAAGACATTAAAAAATAATTTTTTTTTAAAGAGTGACGAGGGGTCTATGAAGGGCTCTAGGTATGCCAGCCTCATCAGCATGGTTGCATGCAGAAAGAAACCTTTGGCTGCAGCACTATGGATGTGGCAAACCATCCAAGAAGACTTCATGGAAGGTTCTGGAATCTCTCAGAGAAGATCCTCATGACACCAGAGAGGGATACACACCCTGGGGAGCATGATGACCTCTCCAGAATTAGGCTCAGTGGTGGAAGTTCTGGTGCCTGACATCCCTGCCGAATCTAGTGATAAATGAATTTCCTTGGCCTGCACCGTGATCATTTTTAATGAACATACATGTCTTTTTTTTTTTTTGAAATGTTTTATTTATTTTTGAGATAGAAAGAGACAGAGCATGAGCAGGGGAGGGGCAGAGAGAAAGGGAGACACAGAATCTGAAGCAGGCTCCAGGCTCTGAGCTGTCAGCACAGAGCCCGACGCGGGGCTCAAACTCACGGACTGCGAGATCGTGACCCGCGCTGAAGTCGGACGCCCAACCGACTGAGCCATCCAGGTGCCCCATATACATGTCTTTTTAAATTAGAGCTTGCCCTCTCCACCACTCCCTATTTTCCTAAAGTCAGCCCAAGTTACACATTTAGGTTAACCGTAGGCTTGTGAGCCACTGAAAAAATATGAAACTTGTTTTTACATTTAATATACAACATTATCATCACCCTTTTGGGCATTTGGGACACCAAGATGCAAACGACTGTATCATGTACCAGGCAAGCATTTGGGGTTCCAAGAAGCACAAAATAGTATTCCTATTCCCATGGAGGATCCCTTTTTTGGAGAAGGTATAAAAAGATAATCAGCAAACAATTTGAAGAGACATTTCACCAGTGAAGGTGTACGTAGAAAAGAGGCTTGTTCTTAGCCATTAGGGAAAACCAAATCAAAACCCACTCGAAAGGCTATCATCAAAAAGACCACAACAAGAGGCAGATGCGGAAAAACTGGAATCCTCACACATTGCTGGTAGGTTGTAACACGATGCAGCCACTTTGGGAAACAGTTCGGCTGCTTCTGAAAAAATTAAGCATGAAGTTACCAGAGGACCCAGTGATTCACCCTCCGGAAATTTTATTCCAGAGAAATAAAAGCATACATCCGCGTGAATGTCCACAGCAGCATCATTCACAATAACGAACATCATGGAAATAATCGAAATGACCATCAACTAGTAAATGGATAAACAAAATGAGACATCCACATAGTGGAACTCCATTCCACAACGTGAAGGAAATATTAACACATACCACGACATGCATGAACCTCAGAAGCCTACGAAGTGAACGGCGCCAGTCACAAAAGACCACATATTGTGTGATTCCGTGTACATGCAAAGTCCAGAAAAAACAAATCTATGAAGAAAGAAAGCTCTCTGGTGCCTGGGGTTGGAGATAGGACAAGAGAGGGACGGCAGATAGCCACACAAGATCTTTCTGGCATACTAAAAACGTTCCAAACTTGGATTGTGCTGATGGTCACACAACTCTGCAAATTTACTAAAAATCATTTAATTGTACATAATGAGTGAAGTTTATGGAATATGAATTATACTCCCCATCAAGCTGCTTTTTTAATTTTTTATTAAAAAATTTTTTTTAATGTTTTATTTATTTTTGAGACAGAGAGAGCATGAACGGGGGAGGGGCAGAGAGAGAGGGAGACACAGAATCGGAAACAGGCTCCAGGCTCTGAGCCACCAGCCCAGAGCCCGACGCGGGGCTCGAACTCACGGACCGCAAGATCGTGACCTGGCTGAAGTCGGACGCCAACCGACTGCGCCACCCAGGCGCCCCTCAAGCTGCTTTTAAAAAGAAAGTCACATATTATGAAATACAGTAAATGTCAACTTGATGGTTTAAAAAATTGGCCTCCAGGGGCGCCTGGGTGGCTCAGTCGGCTAAGTGTCTAACTTTGGTTCAGGTCATGATCTCACGGCTGGTGGGTTTGAGCCCCGCGTCGGGCTGTGTGCTGACAGCTCGGAACCTGGAGCCTGCTTCACATTCTGTATCTTCCTCTCTCTCTCCACCCCTCCCCTGCTCACACTCTGTGTCTGTCTCTCTCAAAAATAAATAAACATTAAAAAAAAATTGTTCTAATTGGCCTCCAAACTTAAGGTCATATCTGTACCCCTCTCATCAAAACTATGTGTTCATCTTCAATATATATGCATTTATTTCTTTACAAATAATAAAATGAATATATTAACATATTATGTGGAACATACAATACACCCCAAAAGTAAAACTAAAAGGAGATTTAAAACACATAAACAGGTAATATTTTAATACAAAATTATTGATTTCATCACAAGGTCCTTATGAATAAAGGGATCTAGGGGTTAAAATTACTGAACAAAAGGAATCCTAGAGTAATAGACATCTGAATGTGGAAGGCTGCCAAAATCGACTGGGGATTCTGTCATGGACAAGACCACCCACGCATAATAAACCCTCCGAATATTCATCAATTTGAAAATCATGTCCAACGTAAGGCTGTGTTTGCCGGTGAACAATGGAACATCCATCAAAATAAACCCAGCTGTTCTGAGGACGGCAAACATTCAGGGACATGGGATTGCAGACGTTGTTGATAATAAATGTCAAAGAGGAGAGTTCAAAAGAAGAGGACAGAGTAAGAAAAGTTGGAGAAAGAATTTCTCTGAAGACGAAGCTTCCTACACGATGCGACATTTTGCTTCCGGGTAAGATGGATTTTGTCGCGCGTCACTCGACTGTGGCCAAAGAGTTACTAAGAAAGATAGTGCCAGGTAGATGTGGAGTTACAACAGCTATTACATCTTTAGACGGGTTTGTTACATCCATTGGTGTTTACCCTTAACCGTGTTCTCCGTGGTTTCACATTACAAAAATAATGATTTCCGTTGATTTGGATGTTTGCAGTCTGATACTTGCAGGGAGCTACAAAAAATAAGTGTATATAACCAAGACAGAGGATTCTTACCAGTTGTAAGAGACAAAGTTGGACAAGGAATGTAGAGCCAGATCCTAAAGGACCTTAAAGCAAACTTTTGGAGTTTGGACCGTTTCTTTGCCGCCACCATTGAGGCCACTGTTTTGGAGCACGGGGGAATCTGAACAGTGTGGCTTTTGCAAGAATTAGCAGACTGCCACACACAGGATGGGGAGAGATGGGAGGCAGGGTTCTAACTGGTTAGAATTCTAACAATCCAAAGCCCAGTGCAGGATGGGATTGAGGGTCTAGACCAAGATGGTGGCAATGAGAAGAGAGAAAACAGTAAAACAAGAAGATTGTCTAATAGTTGATGGTGATGTAGGGGGTTTCTCAGTCTTGGGGCCAAAAACTCTCCAACACCAGGCCAGAGGGCAAGTTCAACTGAAGTGCACAAAAATAATCTATAAGCTAATCTCCGCTGGGCTTCTTTGGGTAAGATGCATGGCCTGAGACGTTTGGAAACAGGTCCAAGACCAGGAGCTGCTCTGCCATTTGTAGCCCAAAAAGTATCTGCATCTCTTGTCCTGTTTCGTTGCTTCTCAATGGAACTCTCAAAGAGGCAGAGGAAAGGACTGAGGACGTGTGATCGATTTTGTTTTTAAGTAGTAAATAAAAGCATCTCATTTTGGAAAGGGGGACTTCCTCTCCATCCAAATTAGAGGCATTTTGTAAGGAGGACTCAAGCGAGAATTAAAAGACCCACAAAATCCTCATCCAGTGATTTGAACTTGAATGTGTCGTCGTTTATGATGGTGTTCAGCCACTCTGGGAGAAACCAGGTTGTGTTACTTCCAGGAGCCTGGTATCTACACGTTCTTTACATGCGAGGAGGCCATAGCCAAGTGACCAATTAAACACAATAACCCCCTGTTATTATTTTAGCTTCAAAACGAAAAAGCTATTTTCCCATTAGCTTTTGTGTCCTATTGTCTCTATGGAGTTACTCTGGAAGAAATGTAACAGGAAGTCTGTCCTAATAATCCGTTTTCTTTCTTGCCTTCATAAAAACTCAAAAGTTTGAATTTTGTTGGTGAATCAAACTGAAAAACGAAAAAAACAAACAAACAAACAAACTAACAAAGATAATGTTTTCTATACTACCTGATAATAAAATTCAGAATTTTAGGGGCACCTGGGTGGCTCAGTTGGTTAAGTGTCCGACTTCAACTCAGGTCACGATCTCACAGTTCGTGGGTTCAAGCCCCGCGTCAGGCTCTGTGCCGACAGCGCAGGGCCTGGAGCGTGCTTCCGATTCTGTGTCTCCCTCTCTCTCTCTCTGCCGCTTCCCCACTTGTGCTCTGTCTCTGTCTCTCTCTCTCTCAAATAAATAAACATTAAAAGAAATAAATAAATAATTCGAAATTTAATATGGAATTGTCTTCCAGATCTATTCTCTCACTTTCCAACATCTCTGTATTTCAAGATTGGTTAATGGCGATGGTCAGTCAGGCCAATTGTAGACCTTGGCTTCCTTCATGGAAGTAGTCATACCGTCAGACATGTGGTTTCCTATACAGTCCCATCCTGAAGATTACAACCACAAAAGTCATCTTCTTCTTCCACTTCCCTTGTGGAATCTACTCTTTGTGGGTCTAAAACAGCAACATTTTTCTGCTCTAAAGATCAAAAGCAGAAATGTCATCTTCTGGTTATTAATCAGGTCATGATGTAGTTTCCCTGGTTTGGAATGAGCAAAGCATCCCTTTTCAGACAATCTATAACCTCTACTGCCGCAAGAAAACAGAAGCATTTGGTATACGGTCAGGTGAAGTCAATGTTTGTTCAATGTTTCTGATGACAACAAAATAGAACATCTTGGCAGGCAAGTCTGTCTATCATCATTATTCTAGACTATTTCAAGACAGGAAATTAAACGCAAACCTTGAAACTGTCTTTCCCTACAGGAAAGTCAGCCATCTTCTTTCTTGAATATTCTCCCTTCTAATCTTAGTGAGGAGTTTATGGAATATCTCTTTCTGGCAATATGATAACCAAGGAGAAATCTGGAAAGGCTGAAAAGCAAGCCAGTCCCAAAGTGGCTGCACTCTTAGGGTTGTGTGTTAAACTCTGAGGATGCAATAAACTTTAGGGTTGTTCAGTCTGGAATCTAATAGGAGGCCCTTTACCTAAAGCCAGACCCCAAAGGGAACCAAGAAATACATCACACACAAAAGGAAACCAAAACCAAAATGAAACGAAACAAAAACTACATACCTATTCATGTTGGATGAATGAAACAGAGATCTCATTTAAGATTTTGTAATTACAGTCTGGCCCTTACGTGGGTTTTCAGTCTAAATGTACACTGCCCATGTGATCAGAAACATCTCAAAAGAAAACTAGATTACAGTAATCTCAATTTTATTGCAAGCAGAAGCAAGCTATATGCTCTCTGAAGGATCTCTAATTCAAACCAAATCTCGAATTTCCACTAATAAATCTCCAAGGAAAATGGGAAGTTTTCATTCAAATTTCAGGAAACACAAATGGAGCAGGTACCATAAGAGAATCAGTAAAAATAACAAATCGCTGAAACAGACATACAAACTTTTATATATTGGAGTTATTAGATACAATATAATAACTATACTTAATAGTTTGTAGAGGACATTTTTTTCAAGTGGTCTTCATGCCCAGCACGGAGCCAAACGTGGGGCCTGAACTCACAATCCTGAGATCAAGACGCTGAGCTCAAGGACTGAGACACCCAGGTGCCCCAAGAGGACATTTTTTAAAAGAAGCTTTCAAATGTGATCAAGGAAGACACAAAATTTAAAAAGAACACAACTTTTTAAAGCAAAAAGTGTGGTGATTGAAGTAAAAAGTCAACAAACATGAATATTTGACAATATCAAGGAGTTACTGGTAATGACTTTAAGTAGAACAATGATATGCTGGGAAATGTCCTTATTTTGGAGAGAAGCATGCTAATTTCTGAATCGAGATTCATGGTATCTGCAACTTATTTTTAAGAGGTTTTAAAAAGAGGGACAAATGGAAAGACAGATCAGTGGATGGATGGATGGATGGATGGACGGATGGCTGGATGGAGGCAGTGGGATGGCTAAAGAGATCGAGAGAGGGACACAGGCATGGGATGGCTGGATGGAAAAAGCAAATATAAGGAGAAGTTAACAATTTATTGACTCTAGTTGGGTGGATAGACAGGTATCTATCAAAGTATTCTTTCACCTCTTCAGTATCTTGGAGTTTTTCGTAATAAAAGTTGTAAGTAAAAGTAATCTGTGTGAATAGGACAAAGACCTCCTTCTCACTCCCAGAGTCTCTACTTCCGAAATTCCCCATGCTTTTCCTTCTTGTTTTTCCCTGATGCCATCCTATTCTCTTCCCAGACAAGTTTCCTACCTCCTCAGTGGGCACTTAGGGAAAGCTGCACTTTGTGGAGAAACAGAACTCGATTGTCTAAGATGAAACTTGTCCTTGGGCGCCTGGGTGGCTCAGTGGGTTCAGCATCCCACTTCAGCTCAGGTCATGATCTCACGGTCCGTGGGTTCGAGCCCCGCGCCGGGCTCTGTGCTGACGGCTCGGAGCCTGGATACGGCTTCTGATTCTGTCTCTCCCTCTCTCTCTGCCCCTCCCCCGCTTGCAGTCTGCCTCTCTCTCTCCCTCAAAAATAAGTTAACACTGAAATCACTTTTAAAAAAGTTTACTTATCATCAACCACGATTATGATTGAAATGGAGACTCCCTTTTGTATCTGTAGCCATCTGAAATTTCCACGATGCTCCACCTTCACTCTTTAGTGTTGAGTCTCCAACTGAGCCACTCTTCCCCTCCTTTTGAGAAGGCATGTGTGTGGGGCACCTGAGTGGCTCAGTCAGTTAAGCAGCTGACCGGCTCAGGTCATAATCTCAAGGTTTGTGAGTTCGAGCCCCACGTTAGGCTTGCTTCCATCAGCACAGAGCCTGCTTCGGATCCTCTGTCCCCATGTCTCTCTCTCTCTCTCTCTCTCAAAAAATTAAGTTAATAAAACTTAAAAAAAAAGAGAGACACAGAGAGAGAGAGAAGGCACATGTTCACGTACACACACACACAAACACACACACTTCCCCCCACTGCACCGAACCAAAGCGCAGGTGGACCTACGAGAGTTGAACAGAGACATGATGAAGCAGACCACCGAGGTACACGAAGACGGGATCCTTGGAAGGACCTGAGCATTCGCTGACCTCTCCCCCGGGAAAAGTAAAGGAAGATCGTGTCATTCTCAGACACTCGCGTCATTAAGCGGGTGTAAAATTGAAACCAAAGTGAAATCTTCCTTTTCATGTTGAAAGCAGTTCGCGTAAGTAGTCTGTGTGCCCTGGCTGCTTCTGCTGCACATTATTAAGGGATTTAGAAGATTAATTTTCGGGGCACCTGGGTGGCTCAGTCGGTTAAGCGTCCGACTTCGGCTCGCGTCATGATCTTGCGGTCCATGAGTTCGAGCCCCGCGTCAGGCTCTGTGTAGACAGCTAGGAGCCTGGAGCCTGTTTCAGATTCTGTGTCTCCCTCTCTCTCTGCCCCTCCCCTGCTCGTGCTCTGTCTCTCTCTCTCTGTCTCAGAAATAAATAAATGTTGGGGCGCCTGGGTGGCGCAGTCGGTTAAGCGTCCGACTTCAGCCAGGTCACGATCTCGTGGTCCGTGAGTTCGAGCCCCGCGTCGGGCTCTGGGCTGATGGCTCAGAGCCTGAAGCCTGTTTCCGATTCTGTGTCTCCCTCTCTCTCTGCCCCTCCCCCGTTCATGCTCTGTCTCTCTCTGTCCCAAAAATAAATTAAAAAAAAAAAGAAAGAAAGAAAGAAATAAACGTTAAAAAAAATGTTAAAAAAAAGATTAATTTTCGTTTCAGAGGCCACTATGCTAGCATGAAGCAAATAAGCCCACTGCCTCAGAGAGAAGCCGATGGCTGCTGGGCAGGGGAAGGGAGCCCAATCATCCCGCTTTGCACGGACCCCGTGATGGCCCACATCCTCTTCACTGCAGTGTGCGGCGTGCAGTGAGTCTCTTCAGCTCACCCACTATGAGGAGAGAACCCTCAGCAGGAAGCGAAAGTCTCAACGTGGCGGACCCGTAATCTCATCTAGAGTGACAACTGCCACGTTCCTAAACCACAAGTATTCATTTCCACAATTTGCGATCATCTGCCCTGTGCGTGCCAGAGCATCCTAGACAAGAGCTCAGGGTAGCAGGCTGGTCTCCTGCCCCACAGCCTGTTCCACTAAAACCAGACCCGTAATCAAATGCTAAGAAAATACATGCCCTCAACCCTGAAACAGAACTGTGAATGCAAAGTATCTGGAAGCCGTGTTCTCCCGAAGCAGGGACACACGGGTAAATCTAGTTTGCATATGGAAATGAAGGTAAATCTAGTTTGCACATGGAAATGAAGGTTTCTTTGCTTCCCTGCACAACATTATCCGGAAACAAACGTTAGCATCCTCTGACTCTGCGTTCCACCTCTGGACAGAAGACTGTCAGTGACAGTGACTGACAGAAGCTCTGCTCAGGCACAGGGAGGGAGGGGGTGGGGGAGACGGAGGTCTGGGGGTTTAGGAACAAAGGGTTTAGAGCACGCGCAAGCAGACCTTTTGTGTAAAGGCACAGGCTCTGTGGACCACTGGTCTCTCTTGCATCTACTCAGCTCTGCCAGTGCGATGTGACAGCAGCCAGAGACAGTCTGTAAAGGAAGGGGCATGGCCGTGTTAGGATAAAACCGTATTTATGGACAGACACGGCGATGCGACCCTTAGAGCATTTTTTTTACCTATCACACAATAGCGATCACGTTTCTTCACCGTTCAAATATACAAAAACCCTTCTTTGCTCACCAGCCATACAGTGCCGGGCAGAAGTCCAGACTTGGCCCACAGGCTGTAGTTTGTCGACTTCTGATTTAGAGCCCGGATTTTCAAACAGGGGCACCATCAAAATCAGCTGGAGAATGAGATGAAACACGGATCCTTGGGCCCCCCTCCAGAGTTTCTGCTCCCAAAGGACAGGACCGAGGCTGACCATTTGCACTCACAAGTATCGGGGGATGCCGAGGCTGGCAAGATCTAGACAGAGACCTGTGGTCTAGAAACAAGGGGAGCGAGGAGAAGGGGAAAAAAGAAATGTCCACGATGGCCAGGATAGATCAGCAAGAGCCACTTTGAGGTCATATAGGGAAAGCCTATATAAATTTTACATACAAATTAGGAGACAGAAACCGACATAATTGAGTTTCAATCCTCTCTGCCTGGAAAGTTCTACTGTATATATCTATAGGAGCAACCCCTTCACTCCCTTCAAACCTGCTCAGATACCTTCTCTGCAAACGCTCTTCGCCCAGTCGCCCATTAGCATTGTGTATCAACCCTGGCCCACTCACCACGCCTACCCCCAGACCTCCTCCCTTATTTCTCAGACAGTCACCACTAATAAACCATATAACTGACCTCCATATTATTTATTATCTGTCTTGCCCTTACCACGCTCCCCCCCTCCCCATGCTCCCATATCCCTAGAATATAAGCTTCTTCAGGGCATGGAAAACCGATGAGTATGTGCCATGGGCTCAATGGTTGTCTCCACAGGACTCATATGGTGACACCGAATCCCCAGTGTGATGGCATTAGGAGGTGGGGCTGTTGGGAGGTGCTTAGGTCATGAGATGAAACACTCGTGAATGGCATTAGGACCCCAGAGGGCTCCCCAGCTCCTTCTACCCTGTAAGGACATAGCAAGAAGTCAGTAACAGTGTCTATAAGCTGAAAGCAGTCTGCAAGCCAGGAGAGGACCTCATCAATCGGACCCCAACTACGCCAGCACCCTGATTCCAGATTTCCAGCCTCTGGAGCTGGGAAAAATAAATTTTTATTTTTCAGAAACCATCCAGTCTATGGCACTTTGTTACGGTTCATCAAACAGACTAAGATAGTCTATCCGCAACCCAAGTTTCAAGAAATATGCCTGGCGCTTTTATAAGCACTTAAATATTCTTGAATGAATGGATGTATAAGTGATACGACTCTCTTTGGGTCTAAGATAAGGAGGACATGAAGATAGTCAGATACTTCCAAGAACGTTGATACGACTTTTAACTTGTTCGTGGTGCATCATAGAGATCATAAAAAGAACTTGAGTATGCGTCACTCTGCAAACATTAATCTTGGAACTACAAGTTCAGTCCAAGCATTACAATGAAGGACGATGGGATGCCTGGGTGGCTCAGTCGGCTGAGCGTCCAACTTCAGCTCAGGTCACGATCTCACACTCCATGAGTTCAAGCCCCGCGACGGGCTCTGTGCTGACAGCTCACAGCCTGGAGCCCACTTCAGATTCTGTGTCTCCCCCTCTCTCTGCCCCTCCCCTGCTCATGCTCTGTCTCTCTCTGTCTCAAAAATAAAAACATTAAAAAATTAAAAAAAAAAAAAAGGATTAAAGAGACCCTAGGCAGCCCTCTCATTCAACCACTCCCGGGTGCAGAAGTTAAAGGACCTTATCATTGTCCTTAACTCCAATCCAACCAAAAATCCCAGTTCCAAGGGTCTCACTCATGAGCACCACCGTCTTAGTCTGCTAAGGCTACCGTAACAAAATACCATAGACTGGGGCTCACACAGCAGAAATTTACTTCTCACAGTTCTGGAGGCTGGAGGTCCAACATCAGGCACCAGCACGACCGGGTTCTGGGGAGAGCTCTCTTCCCGCCATGCAGACAGCTGCCTTCTTGCCGTGTCCTCACAGGTGTCTCTTCATAGAAAAGCACTAATCCTATCATGAGATCCCCACCCTCAGGCCCTCACCTCGCCCTAATTATATCTCCCGGGAGTGCTAACTCAGTTAACACTAGTGAAGTTTACACTCCATTGATCCTACCACTTTTCAATGCCCTCCTCCTCCCTGTTGTCCTCATCTCCCTACCTACACTGTTCAAACTCTGTAGTCTCACATTTAAAGCATCCCCTTACATATACTAGTCAACCACGAGAAGCTCCACCACCCTGTGAGGTCAAGGCTATTATGAGCCCCATCTTATAGGTAAGAACATCGAGGCACAAGGGAAAGGGCCTAGCCAAGATTCTAGTCCAGACTCCAGAACCCCCACTGTTGCTTGTTTCGTTAAAGTTTACTCACCTGATGTTTTCCTGCAGGTAGCTTATTAGTATTTACACTAAAGAGGCGGTTTAACCAACGCTGCCTCATGGTAGCGGCCTGCAGAAATAGTTGCCCATCGTGAACTGTTTGCTACCAGTCCGTAACGAGGTCAGTTCAGAAAGCGAGAGTCAGGGGCACCTGGGTGGCGCAGTCGGGTAAGCGTCCGACTTCAGCCAGGTCACGATCTCGCGGTCCGGGAGTTCGAGCCCCGCGTCAGGCTCTGGGCTGATGGCTCAGAGCCTGGAGCCTGTTTCTGATTCTGTGTCTCCCTCTCTCTCTGCCCCTCCCCCATTCATGCTCTGTCTCTCTCTGTCCCAAAAATAAATAAACGTTGAAAAAAAAATTAAAAAAAATAAAATAAAAAATAAAAAAAAAGAAAGTGAGAGTCAGCATTTGGAAAGATCACTTGTTAGAGTCATTCAGTGTCCGTTGACTCCAGCCATAAAATCTGGTGCTTGCGCTCTGAGCCTCATTTTTAATCTCATTTTTCGGGTAGGTTATTTTAAGTTTATATTACAGAAGTGAAAGTCCAGGAGGGATTTGGAAATTAAAAACAAACAGACAAAAACAAAGTATTCTGTCCCCCCCCCCGCCCCCCACCCCCCGCCGACGGGTCATTCTGAAGCACCGGTTTGAGCGACTAAAAGTGCAAGTTTATTTATTCCAGTGTGTTCCAGATTCCGATTTGATGAAAAGAGAAAATCTCTCCTATGCAATTATTGGTTATGAGCCGACTGTTCGAATGAAATGGCACAGATAACCTTAATTAACGTAGAACCTCAACCCAAAGCCTTCTTACATAAAAAGGTATTAAATGTCACTCCCAATTTTTTCCCAGCACTTCACATCCCCCTTCACGTCACCTGACTATGTGAATGATTATCATACGGCAATATTTTCAATTTCACGAAAAATAAAATTTTGGCCTTTTTTGCCCATTCTGCCGTACACGCTTTTTTCTCATTATTGAAATTTCAGACTACTAATTAGAACAAATCAATAGTACATGGTCTCGTAATTTCACTCAGATCAGGGCTTCTCAGGATTACCTGGAGGGCTCATTGAAACACAAATTGCTTCCTCCACCCTGTGTAAAGATTCTGATTCAGTAGGGCTGGGATGGGGCCTGTGAATTTGCATTTCTAACAAGCTCCCACGTGGTGCTCAGCCTGGATATGCCGACCATATTTTCAGGAAGCACCAAAAACCCCAGATCGCTTTGGGAATTCAGCCAAAATATTACTTTGTTCAATTATTTGTGTATGGGAAATATTTTCAAATCTAACTTACCAACGTAAAGACATTTTTAAACAGATTCAGACTAACATCCAAGATACTTGAGAAATGCCAGCTCTTAAAAATGACTTACGCAAATGATAAACTTGACATACTTCTCAGCACGTAGCATTTTACACATTGTAGGTGTTTCATAAATGTTCGCAGAAAAGAAAGGAAACCAGGAGTGACGGAAAGTAAGGGGCCTGACTCGGTTCAGCAAAATGATTGTGAATGGAAGCGCTGGGACTTGGGATCGTGCATGCTTTAATCTGTTCTAGAATAATAACCATGTTTCAGTAAAACTAAACTGTACTTGGCCAGATACTGTATTCCCTCAATTTGATCCCTCCCTCAATTCAAAAATATTACCAAGGAATCTCAATTGTTTTTTTAAAATTTTTTTTTAATGTTTATTTATTTTTGAGAGAGAGACAGAGCACCTGTGGGGGAGGAGCAGAGAGAGAGGGAGACACAGATTCTGAAACAGGCTCCAGGCTTTAAGCTGTCAGCACAGAGCCAGACGCAGGGCTTGAACTCACAAACCGTGAGATAATGACCTGAGCCGAAGCCGAAACTCAATCGACTGAGGCTCCCAGGTGCCCCTCGATTGTTTAAAATATCACAAAACTGGGGGCACCTGCGTAGCTCAGTCAGGTAAACATCCAACTCAGGTCAGATCTCATAGTCCATGAGTTTGAGCCCCGCGTCGGGCTCCGTGCTGACCGCTCAGAGCCTGGAGCCTGCTTCAGATTCTGTGCCTCCCTTTCTCTCTCTGCCCCTCTCCTGCTCTCTCTCTTTCTCTCTCTCTTTCTCTCTCAAAAATAAATAAACAACAACAACAAAAAAGAAATGTAATAACAAACTGCCATCCTTTGACCTTTCCATTCCTTGGTGTCCTGTTCATTCTGGTTGGCAGTGAATGTGTTTTATAGACTGATAAAGAGTTTCATTCACTCAGCCATTTTTCTATCAGCTCCCATAAAAATTAATGGAAACTCTTAGACAAAAACAGCTCAAAGCTCAAGACACCAACATTTTATTTTATTTTATTTTATTTTATTTTATTTTATGTTATGTTATTTTACGTGAGAGAGAGACAGTGAGTG
The DNA here is from genome assembly GCF_016509475.1 of Prionailurus bengalensis. Taxonomy (NCBI): domain Eukaryota; kingdom Metazoa; phylum Chordata; class Mammalia; order Carnivora; family Felidae; genus Prionailurus; species Prionailurus bengalensis. Next base: position 226,697,596 of record NC_057343.1, read on the forward strand.
GTGGAGTGGCAGAGAGAGAGGGAGAGAGAGTTCCAAGCAGGCTCTGTGATGCCAGTAAAGAGCCCGATGTGGGGCTTGAACTCACAAAACCGTGAGATCGTGACCTGAGCTGAAACCAAGAGTCGGACACTCAACTGACTGAGCCACCCAGGCGCCCCAAGACATTAATTTATTTTAAAGGGACTTTTGGCTGCTGGTTGCCTTATATATGGTGGTGACCCTGGATTCAAACGCCTGGAATATTGGGGAAAAAGTAATCGCACCTTCCAGTACCTCATATTGTTTGCAGCAGGTAGATCTGTTCCCTCAGTCCAAGGAAAGATTTCATTAAAAACAGCTTGCATTGTATAAACATAAATGAATAGCACTTCCTTCAGAGTTGATTTGCGTTAGCACGGAAGCATGAAATAAAATATTCATGGTGCCTTTTGTGCAGGCAACACGCATGAGCTTTTAATCAAACACGCTGTAGGACAGGGAACCCCTGAGTTCAAACACGGATCATTGGGCCCTACTCCGGAATTTCTGAGCCCAAAGGACTGGGATGAATCTGACCACACGCATTTCTCACTTGGAGAATTTCAAGTTTAGATCATTTTTACATGCCACAAAATAGTATTCACGTTTTTTAACCATCTAAAAATATAAAAACCATTCTTTGCCCACCAGCCGTGCAATATTAGGCGACAGACCAAACTTGGCCCACGCAAGGACCATAGTTTGCAGACTTTTGACTTAGAGCATTGATTTTCAGACTTGAATCCTATCAAAATCACCTGGGGGAGCTGAAAATACTTCATCTAATAGGAGAATTGGCACAAACCCAGTAGGTAAAAACGACACAAGCAACCAAGTCTTCCACGTTAATTGATTTAAAGTCCTCCTGGGAATTGGTTTCTCTCAGAGGTAACCTGACACCTTTCCTAAGGAACTACCCCAATTCTGACTGTTTCACACCAGTACGTGCACCGCCTTCAAATGGCAACGTCAACCTCGAGTGCTGCTGGTCGCCAGTCGGCTTCTCATTCCCCACCTCAACTCAACTGCCACAGCTGTTTGCTAGGAATCCTCCTGCCTTTCCATCTGCAAGGTTCTTAAAAAACACAATGAGAACAAACACGACTCCTTGAAGGTGGGTTTGTTTTGCTTTGGTGAGGTTTGGGGCGGGTTGTCTCACAGTCTCCTGTTTCCTGAGCCATCCTGATTTCTGCTCGGTGTCATTCAGGTGACAATATTTGCTACTCTGGGATCTTTCAGTGGTGCTTCTGGCAGTTTGGTTTCGGAAGTCACATAGGTGACAAAACACTGGATCCCTACCCCGTCCTTATATGTGCAGTTCAGTCTCTGACTCAGTTTCTAGGGGTAAGCCTCGTCTTGTCAACCTCCCAGATAGATGTGGTGAAGTCTTGTGGATCAGTCCAATTCATCAGTTCATTGTTAGGGTATATTCAACCCAGCCAGCTGGTATCCTTATTGCCTTTACGACTCGGTGATATGCAAAATGCTTCTCAGTTAAATATTTTACCTTAGACTATTTCAGATTTATCACTAGTCCAAGGCCTCTGTTACAATCCGTCAGCAACATCTTGCATGTCTGTGCAACTAAATAAACACGTACTTTATGCTAATACAGGGTCAACTTAATGGACTGCCACCCATCAGCCATCTGTGCTGGATTGCCATCATTCTTTCTGACATCCATGAATTACAACTCAGCCAAGGGTCCTAGCAATAAATCCAAGAGGTGATTTTTCCATATTTTATTGCCTATAAATTTTATGAAAAAGAAAATTGAGGCCTGGAGAATTTAACTAATTAGCACAATGGAACCATAGTTGCAAGAATTACAACCCAGTTCTGGTTATTTGATGAAAGTAAAGATCCAGATCAAATATTCAGCCAGAGTTCCTCCCCCCCCCCCACCCTGAACAGGGAGGAGTGGAAATATATTATAGACTTGGAAAGAGGGGGAAAAATTATACATATATGCATATATCTGTATACACATGTATATAGATATACATATTTATGTATATAATGTAGTATAATATATTTCATATTTAATTATAAATAGTATGAACCAAAATATAAGAAAAGAAAAAATTGAAATGTGGTAAAAAATAATCATGCATATTTCAAGGAATACAGGAAAAGGAAAGAAGTTACATTCCATATGAGAATGCGGCAGAAATGTTCCCTAAAAGGAGGAAAAACTAAGAGTAAGAAATTAGCCATGTATTGGTCACATTTATACAATGACCTTTAGACTTTTAAAAATTCAACCCCGTTTTTTGTTTTCACCGCAAGACGGTATGTGTCCCAGAGTACGTACTCGATAAATGTTTGTTGAATTAAGTTTAAATTAGTTTGGCAACACAATTTCTTTTTCCTAGTGCTCCGAAGGAAAAATCATTAAATGGATTTTTTTTTTTTAATTCTGCCTTTCATAAACGTCTCTATAGTGCTGTCCCAGTTGAGGATTTTTCTGTTTTGCTTCTTGTCCGCGCTAACTCCCTTCTCTGCTCTCATATTAAAATTCCAAGGTAGAGAGACCTGTCAAGTCCCTACTCTCAAATCTCAAAGAATTCAGCAAATAGGCTAAGGGTCGAAGCTAACTGGTTTCTTTAAGGAGTCAGCTGAACCCCAACTTTGGCTGTCCTTGTTCCATGTTAACTACCCCAGGCAGAGAGAACAGAATTTTTGTGTGGGTTTCAATTCTCTGTTTGTGTTTGTCTAGAGTTTGCAAATACCTTTCACGTTATTATAAAGAAGAGAAGTTTGGGGAGGACTTTAGAACTCCAGTTGGAAATCAATGTAATCAGATCTTTCGCTGCTAGTAGGCTTCAAGATTCATTTAAGATCCTATCAACCTTTAGAATTGTTTCTAACGCAGTCTTCAATTTCCATGAAGAGTTTACACCAGTAGAGTCCAACTGCATAAACTCGCCACTTTTTCCAAATAAAGGTTGTGGTCTCAAAAGGCTTAGAATGTATCTTAGAATTCATACTCGCCTACAATTCATAAAATTATACTGAGCAACAGAATTTCACATTTGCAAAAGATTTCCTTTATCCTTCTTATTCTTTAGATGTGTCACATGATCAGGTTAGGGGGAGGGTAGCTAACCAGATAACTTTCCCATCTAGGGTGATTTCCCATTTATTTAAATGTGTAGCACTCTTTTCCTTTGCTACACATATGTGCATTATAATTAAAGCTTAGGATGGGTCGGAAAGGCCATCTGGTCCCACCTTCTAAATTTTCTGATGAGAAAACTGAGGCCTAGAGAGATTGAAATCCTCTCCTGAGGGAAGGAAAATTCGAGCCAGAATTAGAAACAAAATCTAATGACCCCCAGATGATTCTTTCCGCCACTATGACGTCATATCATTTTTCTGCACCGTCTTTTAACTTCTTGTTGACCTGTGTCTCATCTTGCCAACTGGACTGTCTTTAGTTTAGTTCCTACACTATTCAGTCAGCATCATCTCTGTCCAAGGCATTGTCCTAGATGTGGAAGCAGAAGATAAATTACACCTGCCCTTCCCCTCCCCGCCCCCCCAACTGTTAGTCTCCTATGGTGATTAACAATGAAGAAAATCAGGACTCGATACTGATGTTTGTTCATTCACCAAAAGGGTATTGAACGCCGGCCCTTCCCAGGCACTGTTTTAGGTACAACGGTGAATTGAAATAATCAATTTCCTGCTCTCACGGCGATTATATTTAATTGGGAGGAGAGGCAGAAAAATTAACGAATAAATATATCATTGGCGAAAAGTGCTATAAAGACAAACACGGGAAGAGGAACAAAAAATAACGGGGACACCGTTACAGATGGGCCGGAAAGGTCTTGCTAATAAAGTGACCTTTGAACCAAGACCTGAATTAAGTGAGACCAGCTCAGCGGCTGGGCCATTTCCACTGGGCCCATCAGACGTGCTGCAAGTTGGGAATGAAAAAGTGTGAGTATAGGATTCTAGAAAATGAGACCCCTTTGGTTTGGTGCTAGGTTCGGTCTTTTTAAATTACTGTTACTGAGACGAAATTCACATAACGCAGAATGAGCTATGAAACGTGTACGCTTGGTATTTAGCACACTTGACCGGTGTGCACTTGACCGGGGTTTAGTACATTCACGATGTTGTGCCACCACGCGCCCCATCTCTAAAACACTGTCATCTCCCCGGAAGGAAACCCCGTACTTGGTAGCCGTCAGTCTCCATTTCTACCAGCCCCCGGTAACCACCGACCTGCTTTGTGTTTCTATAAATGTGATCTATGCTGGGTATTTCATACAAATGGAATCAGGCAGCATGTGAAACCTTGTGTTTTGGGCTTCTTTCACTTAACATGCTATCCAAGTTCGTCCGCATTGGGACTCTGTTCGTTCCTAGCACGTCATTTGTTTTATGGCTGAATAATATTCCGCTGTTTGTATAAAGCCCTTTTGGTGGATTCAACCCTAGGTCACCATTGGGCTGTTGCCACCTTTGACAGTTGTGAGTAACGCTTCTGTGAAAATCGGTGTAAACAGGTGTTTGAGGACCTGTTTTCAAACTTCTTCTTTTTAATCTCCCTTCTTCATCCATTCCTGAACCATTCTTAATCCACTCCTGAGCAAAGTCATGCTCAGAACTTTGAAAAATGTTTACAATGACTCCGCAGGGATAAAAGGCTAAATATATTTTGACCCCCTCAGTGAGGGCCCGGCACAGAAGAAACCCTCTCAATAAATAGCAGTTGTGGGGCGCCTGGGTGGCTCAGTCGGTTGAGCGTCTTACTTCGGCTCAGGTCATGATCTCACACTCCATGAGTTCGAGCCCCGCGTCGGGCTCTGTGCTGACAGCTCAGAGCCTGGAGCCCGCTTCCGATTATGTGTCTCCCTCTCTCTGCCCCTTCCCCACTCAGGCTCGGTCTCTCTCTGTCAAAAATAAATAAAAACCTCAGAAAAAAATAAATAGCAGTAGTTATTATTAATAAAAACAACACAGTGCTAAATAGCACAGGGTTGAATGTAAACTCCGTAGAGAATTATTCCAATCTGGGCAGGGGTGAGTTGGGGAGGAGATCTAGCCTGCCCCCACAACTCTTCATCCACCTCAGACACTTCCCAGTGATTGGAGAAATCGGCTGGAATTTTTCTCAGCATTCACGTAGTTTATCTGCCATCCTGTGAAATATTCCCAAGTCGCCAAGGGACTTGCTCTGGGTTTTGCCCTGAAGTTACACAAACTCTGTGGTGAAAAGCAAATGGAATGAGGTGGTTGTGTTTCTCCTTGTGTAACTTGGCTTCCACTGACTCTCTGATTTATGTACTTAACACACAACTGCTGACATCATTGCCTGAAACAATATCAAGCAGGTCTGATCCCAACTCGTTTGCACCCAAAGTCAACACTATTTACATGAATTGTGACAACAAAAATTCCATTTTTATCCAGAGCCAAATACCTGCTCAAATGATCACTCGAAGATCATTTGAAGTCTTTGGATTTTCAAGACGCGCTGAGCTGGAATTTAGGAGACCTTGAGATATCCCTAGTCTTTCTGCGACTTGTTTTGTGACTTCAAAGGATACACCACTGGCAAAACTCTGCTGCCCCATCACATTAAGGTTATTTTCTCTGACCCTGTGTATCTCATTAAAAGTTGCAAGACTTACCCTGTATTTGCGTTTACTGAATCTGGTCACTTCGGTCAAAATGGTTATGCGTTGTACAAGTGACCGCTGAACTAAGACCATATTTCAACTTCTGATATCAGTTCTGCCTTCTTGTTTTAAATCTCAGCTAAAGGATCCCCTTCGTGTGTGACAACATTAACCAGGTGGGTGAAAGGGTTTCCATAACTAGGCTAACTGCCATTTGCAGCTCGCGGCCAATGCTAATTTAACGTCCTCGTGGAAGTGACAGTTTTAAGAAAGACGTGTCTGCCTTCAGCAAACAAAACAGTTCTCTTCACAATAAACGAGATCCTGTTCACATGTTTGCACTTAGGGCTCCTTCACCGACAGAATCAAATTCTGGTTTTAGTCGCTGTGTCATCGTTCCCCTTCTCAATGCATCAGATTACAAAGGGAAGCTTTCTGAAAATTCTCCACAAGTGTTGAAAAAGAAGGACAGCGACAAGGGGCCTCTGCTCGCTCGGAGCCGAGGGGCCCCAGTGAGTTAGCATCACAGCTTAGGCCAAACTCCAAACAAAATAAATACCATTATAAGCGAAATTTACCTACAGGAAACACATTTCCCAACCTGGAGAATTTGTTGCCATTGACTCAGTAAACTGTACCCTGTGGACCAGCACAAGGTCTCCGAGACACCGAGTCTCTGATGCCACCATTTTCACCTTCCAACTAGAAGGTCTTCAGGAGCCAGGATTTGTACCTCTGGTGCCTGGCGATTGTTGTTGTGTTTCTGAATAAATATGGAAACGAGTAGGGGCTCGCTTCACGCTGGCTGCTGAGCAAATAACGCTCAATAAATTTCCCTTCCTGGAACTTGAAAACTCAAGGAACGAGCAGTGACGGTATTGTCGACACCATCAGAAGTATTTTAATCCTTTGTTTGCAATTATTGAAAAGGTTATTCTGGAAAACAAACGAACAAACAAACAATAATTTTGTACGAAAGCGCCATTTTCATTTAGGCTCCGGAAGCATTTAGGCTCCGGAAGGCTCCGGAAGACATTTTCATTTGTCTATGGTCAAAAAGGTTGGCGGTGCCTCAAGAGGGGAACGAGTAAATAAATGATACCCGGTGTTCTCTAAAAACAGTTCGACATGGGGGGCGCCTGGGTGTCTCAGTCGGCTGAGCGTCCAACTTTGGCTCAGGTCACGATCTTGCCGTTTGTGAGTTTGAGCCCCGCATCGGGCTCTGTGCTGATGGCTCAGAGCCTGGAGCCTGCCTCCGATTCTGTGTCTCCCTCTCTCTCTGCCCCTTCCCTGCTCGTGCTCTGTCTCTCTCTGTCTCAAAAAGAAATAAAAACATTAAGAAAAAAAAATTTTAAAAAACAAAACAAAACAAAAAAAACAGTCCGACATGCCCTGAGAAGGCATGACTTCCAGAACATACTGTTAAGTGTAATGAGTATCAGCCTGCACAGTATTAAGCCGTGTCCCCGGGGTGTGGACATCTCAAGCAAGGGAGGAAGGTTTGTATTGTCTCAGATGGCCCCAGGGGTGAGGACATCTCAACCAAGGGAGGAAAGTTTATATTGTCACAGCTACGCCTCACTGGAATCCACGGTGGATTGTCTGCCCCACCGTCCAGCCCAGCGAGGGAACAGGGCTGTGAACATCTCGCTGGAGTCCTCCGGGAGCAGTTATCTGCGAGATTCTGGGCCTTGTCCCCGTGATGACAACTTCTACATGGGAGGATCCCCCAAAGAGTATGTTCTTCCAGGGAACAGTTTACTCCAGGTAGATCCCTAGAGTCATAACAAAAGAGGACTCCTCTGCGACAAGACCTAGCTGCAGACAAACAGCTCAGAGTTTTCAGACTAAGCAGAGAAAAATTACGGGTACAAGGGCACCCCGGTGGCTCAGTCGGTTAAGCAACAGACTGTTGATTTCGGCTCAGGTCATGATGTCACAGTTCGTGAGCTTGAGGCCCCGCGTCGGGCTTTGTACTGACAGCGTGGAGCCTGCTTGGGATTCTCTTTCTCTCTCTCTCTCTCTCTCTCTCTCTCTCTCAAAGTAAATAAATAAATTTGATTTGTTAAAAAAAAAAAAAAAAAGAAAAAAGTGTGCAACAGACTTCAGAGAAACCCGGGAGCAGCGGCAGAAGTGAGGGCCACAGAAGTGGGGGGGGAGGTTCTCAGAAGCTGGATCTTAGTATTTAAGAAGCAGCAGTGCCAGTGGGGACGTCAGCTCAAGCCACCAACTGGCTGCTCAGCTAAGATCTCAGCAAATTTGCCACAGGGCAATGGTGGGTTCTTTGAAATACCCGGAGCTGCAAGGCTGGTGTAGATGTGGAGATTGAAGCCTGAGAAGAGTCCAAGGAGATGTCACGAGGCTTTGTCTGCAGTGAGCAAGAGCCTCCCTGGGGATGACCAGGGACTGGCCAGGTGCCAGGCAATGGGACTCTTTGCTGCCCACAGTCACGGAGGTGATGGGAGTCTTCAGGATCACCCCGGGGGTGGATATCTAAGGAATGAGGTGTTTGGGTTTCCTCCTCTTCCTTCAACTAGATTTGGCACAAAGCAACATGAAGGTGATGAAGGCTTCCAGAATAAAATCAGCCTGAGAATGGCATTGCCCAAGGCTGCATTGGGGGAACTCGAAGGATGTATCAGAGAGGATAAAGCGCATTATTAGCAACAAGCTGACTATGTGACCATCCCAGTGTTTATCGAAGGCAAGAACTTGGCAAGGGGATTCATGTGAGAGACCGAGAGATTCATGTTTACTGACAGAAACTGTTGCTAGAACAAATAAACATATCAAGAAATTTCTCATGACTGATACAATCCATTCTTTCCCATTTCCATGATTTGATGAAAGTGCATGATGGTTGTACTATACATGTGACCATAATTACATTTTATTTCATCTGAATTCTATTCTTACCATCCTAAATTTGCCCCAGGCCACCCCTTAGTAGTTTAGAGAGGTTTAGGACCACTCAAGAATATTCACTAGAGCTTTCTTTTGTTCTATGATGAATTCAAGCTTTTAAGAATAAATTATATATAAGTTTTCTTTCCTTTAATATGCCATTTATAACTAAAGAGTATATATAATCCATTTGGGAAATATATTGCTATCCAGACTTATATTATTTTAATATACTAGTATTATATAATCTATTATATTATATTATTATGTATTATATATATTTATATGTTATATTATACATATGTTAATGTATGTATGCATTATACATATACATATAATATACATATACATATAACGTATATAATATATAATGTACATATAATGTATATAATATACATATACATATAATGTATACATATATGTTATATTATACATATAATGTGTGTAACTTATACATATTATATATGTATAGTATACTATACTATAGTATAATAGTATAATATAATATAGTATATTATTCCTATATAATATATAGAAATATATTGCTGTCAATATAGAAATACATTGTTTTAATATACTATTCTAAGATATAATATAATATAATATAATAACAAACTATTATAATATGCAATACTATTATATTAATAATATAGTATATTACATATACTGTGTAATATTATGCTATATTATATTATGTATATTATTATAACATATTACATTACATTACATTATATTATACTATATATTATGTATATTATTATAACATATTATATTATATTATATTATATTATATTATAATGTTAAAATTGTACTCTAGTTTGAAGTCGTGTCTTAATACACATCTTCGTCCTTGATACATATCTTACTAGATGCAGGTCGGGCATGGGGGAGACCCAGAGATAGAGTGGATTTCAAAAATCAATAAGGTTGACATGATAGACTCAAATCTATGGGTGAGATTGGTCCCACAAACTGTTACATTTATCCCACACATTTCTAAATATTACATTAAGTGACACGTAACATTTCAGAAAGCTCCCATAAAAACCCAAAATGAGAGCTTCTTTTGAGAAAAATTCTGGAAACTCTGAGCCCGCGTTCTCTCACGGCAACCATCTACATGAGCTGAGGAGCAGACGACCCTCGAACAATTTGCCAGTCTCCACTTGGCCCTACACGGCTCTACAGACCCCTGAGTTTGCAACCTCCAGGTTCCCCATTCCTGAATTTGGAATCTCTGGGCTAGGGGACAAAGCAGCGTTAGGGAGCAAGGAAAGGTGAAGGACAGGGCAGCAGCCATGTTGGGGGGGGGCATTGAGAATGAGAGCCAAAAGTTCTGTACACCATACACAAACGTGTGAGCACATGATTGCACAGTTTAGTATGACACCAGAATGTTCTGCCCAGTGTAAAAGACTGGTTGGGGCTTTGCCCTGACATCTGTAGACGTAAAGAACAAAAAAAGAGGGGAGGTAGGCACTCCTCATAACAACATAACCAAGGAAAACATCAAGTGTCTTGTGTGTAAAATGAAAAGAAACTGACCCATGAATGACCTTGAGCATAATTTAAGCTTTTCTTTATGATTTGGTCATCTTTATGCGCCTCGGACGCTGCGTACCGTAGTGTAGGATGCTTTCACATGTTCTTGAGAAATATTGGCAGAGATGTTTTAGAGTCACTTTTAATTCTTCTGCTTTTATCACTTCAATATACTTCTTTTACTTTTTTTATGGAGGTACAATTGACTGGCAACATTATGTTAGTTTCAGGCGTACAACATAATGACTCAACATTTGTCTATGTTGTGAAGTGATCACCACAAGACGACTAGTTAACATCTGTCACCAGACATAACTACAGAATTTTTTTCTTGTGATGATAACTGGCATATTTTTTTTAATTTTTTTACATTTTTTTTTTGAGAGAGAGAGAGAGCGCGCGCGCGTGCGCGCATGTGAGTGGGGGAGGGGAAGAGAGAGAGAAAGAGAATCTCAAGCAGGCTCCACACTCAGCACAAAGCCCTACACAGGGCTCAATCCCACGAACCCTGAGATCATGACCTCAGCCGAAATCAAGAGTCAGATGCTTTACCAACTGAGCCACCCAGGTGCCCCATACTTATATTTAATTGAGGAAAGAAAAGGAGTTCCCAACACCCGTGGTGCCAAGGGGGCACCAAAACAAACCAAAACAAAAAGCGAACTGTCACTGCTGGTAATGTGCATAAGCGTGGCCACCGAAGTGCTTCACTTTGTCACTGTTTATGATTTTAGCTCCAAATACCTACTCACACGGGATGTCTCCCCCAGTTTACGAGTGATCCAAGATACACGTATTTTTCTCAATAGCTAGAGAATTCATAATAAAAGCAACTTCGGAAGGTCCAATCTTATCTCCATTCTTAGTTCTAGCCTGGTGTCACGGAAAAAATGTAAGTTGGTTCTTCCAGAAACGACCATTAATATAGCAATAATTCTCATACTCTGTGATCTCAGGAGAACAGAAAGTGATGGTAACAAGGTCACTCTTCTTACACTGCACTGATGTCAACCGCCCCTTTCATACGGTCACTGATGCTACATGATTACTGCCCATTTCTTTAGCATGTGCACCTACCTCTCTGCACCTATACACCTGTAACATACATACACAGACATGCTCACCGCTGTCGGTCACGTGTTTGCCCACATGTAAACTGAATCTAAATTCGAAGTCAGACTCTGCAATGTCTCAGCCCAATTTTTCTTTTCTTTTTCTATCCCTAATAGATGAGACGTATCAACTTCACCCTGATCTGAACTCATTATCTATAAACGACAGCCCCTCCCAAACCACATTCATACTTCTCTAGGAACGCTGCCCTTTGAAAGGTCTGATTAACTAGACAAACAGGAACTCCGGCCGTATTTCCAACATGAAAAATAGCCGTTTGTTTGAAATTATGTGTTTTTTCCTTCCTAGTGAAAACTGGATATAACTTATGATGACCAAGGCATAATCCCTCAAGGCAATAATTGAGAAACGTTTTTCTTATTCTGAAAAACCTCACTCTGAAATTTCTTCTCTTGAAAAATCTAGCCATCTTGAACACAGATATGCGTGCAGAAGTAAGCCAGGCATTATTGTGGAAAAATCCGGATTATTAAATCAGAAAGTATTCCCGACTTTGTATTCATGGAGCCAGCTGCTTGCTGAGAACTCACCACGCGTTTCTGCCCAGTAGTCATTGCTTCGCCCTTGCAATAATGCACACAAGAGAAAAAAATCACTCTCGAATAAAATGGCAATCAGTCAAGAACAAGTAAGGCTTTAAGACAGATTTGAACTGAAGACACTAGACGTAAATCCACAAAAAGCCAACAATATTGAAATATGTGGATGCTCTCAAATACCCGTTTGAGACTGAGATTTCTCTTCAGTAAAAATAATAATAATAATAATAATAATAATAATAAATAGCGGGTATGGAAGCAGCAATTATGAAGGACCTGGCACTATTAACCCCATTAATCCCCACAGGAACCTCCCAGGGCAGATGCTATTACCATCCCCATTTAAAATAAATAAACGTTAAAAAAAAGATTAAAAAAAAAACACTTCCGGTCTTATGTCCATGGCTTTAGATTTTGTGTTCAGGCAAGCTTTCCTCCTCTGAAATATAAGCACGTGAGCTGAGTATCTAGGACAGGCCTTATCATCAGGCAAAAAGGACAGTCTTCCCTTCGGTGGGATGCAGGAGGTCCACCTTCCAAAAATATCTCCCCCGGCTACTGATCACACTGCCTAAAACTGCATCCCCAGAAAACGTGTGGAAATGGCCACACAGTGACAGTGTAATGTGAGCGTGTCTTCAACGTATTTTCTTCCATCCCAGTGATTCTGTAGCCAAGGGCATCGGGGGGATGATGGGACGCCGTCGCGGCAATGACAGGTCATGGGTGGTGTTTCAGTCGCCACCCCCTCCCCCCCTGGTAAGGGGGGAATTTGCATCCCAGAGTGATGCAGGGGGCCAAGCGCATGACGCACAGCACTGAACAGATGACATCCACGGTATTAGTCGCGCATGCACGCAGCCCCGGGGAAGGAGGGCATCTCCCATGCAGGGCACACAGGAGTTGCTCCTGGGAGCAGAGTGAACACGCAGAGGCTGTGGGAGGCTGGTTTTGTAGTAACAAGGGGGTGAGGTGGCTCTCCCTCCTCCCCCTGTAACAGGATGTGATGGGCTTATTTGAATATATCCGTGGACTGGCGGGGAACAGAAGCCTGCCACGCGGAGACAAGCAGGGCCACGATAATGGCACTGACTGGCCCGTGCGCCTTGTCCACGGGAACGGAGAGGGGAGGGAAACATGTTGTCGGGCCCTTCCAGACACTCCCAATTTCCCCCAGATGTGGAGGCAACACATAATACTGGCCTTGATTTTAAACTTTACACCCCAGATGGACAAGTAGGGAGGGCGATGGAAGAAGGAGGAGAAAAAGTGGAGAGTTTAGGGCCTTGAAATGGCAAGACCAGGTGATTCGAAGAGTGGGCTGGAGGCAAACCTTAGGGAAGACCTCTCAATGGCTTTCCATTTGGACAGTGAAATAAAGTTTCCGTTTTAAACAAATATTTCCCGGTAGAAATACATAAATCAGTGAGCAAATCTGAGGAAAACATGGAGTCAACAAGCCCAGGTGTCCTATGAACGCAGCAAAATGATGACGTTTATATATGAGTGACTGAAAGAACACTTTGAATCAGAGACGTTTTCAATCCATGTGTGTATGCAAACATATACATTGATGGCATCCGTGTATATCCTGATCAATCTCAAATCTCCTGAAGTCCGACAGAATAGCCTTTTTTTTAAAACAACTGAAAATACCTTAAAACGTCTGTTCTTTATTTTTTGTGGGCTACGCTGTTAATTCACAAAGATAGTACCAAGATCAAATCTCTGTTTCACAAAAGAATGCTTTTCCCTGAGAATCAGCATGGTAGACGATCAAACATATTCACTCTACGGTCACGTCTAGAAATGTAACAGTGTGGGAAAATAATAGGCTTTATTCCTCACGGTAAGGAGAAGTCTGTGGCTCAGGAGTCTGAGGCCCCGTCCAGAGATTAAAGAGCTCTTCCCCCAAAACTTTCTGTAACCCCTTCCTCTCGAGATTTCGGCCCCTCGTTCTTCTATTGGGTGACACCATCATCACACGATTAGAAACATCCAGATAATCCCGCCTTGGCGCCCACATTTCATCTCAGGACTTTGTCGGGTAAAGCCAGATGTACGGTGGTGAAAAGATTAGTCTGGATCAAGGGGGCCCAGCAACAGGCTTGCCCCTTACTGTGAGGAACGCCCAGACTCTTGCCCAAGATAGAGCCGAGACTGGCAACAAAACCCAGCGTTCAGAGAATTTGGCAAATTTCAACCAGTCTAGACAAGTAGGCAGTGTTAAGATGTATAGGATGGAACAAAAATAACAGGGACGTCTGTATAAGTACGAGGGGCAGGCGAATCTAGATAACCAGCGAAATTCAGAAATTCTACAGACAGCCTCTGCGGAGATTTTAGGAAGCTGGTGTCGGCTGCTGGCTGAGATCGTGCCCCTGGCACTGGCCTCAACCACGGGACTCCCTGTCTACGAGAGGACCGCCAAGATCTAGGTAGAGTCTCAATTCTGGAGGAGCACGGCTTAAGAGGGCATAGGTTCTGGAATATGCTCTGATCCTCTACCCCAGTGGGTCCATGGGGGAACTCGGCCTCAGGACCAAGGCCACAGAGCAATTATTAACCTCAGTGTTGAGCTAAGGCTTCCTAAGCCCCCAGAGGGGACTGAGGTCGGGAAATAGCCCTCTATCCTGGAGGCAAATACGAATCTTAGCGTGGAAGTGAAGCAATACTGTTGAACATTTCGCAATTTAAGCCTAGAAATCATTCAGATGTAGACAACAAAGCACAAAGCCTAGGAATATTTTTTTAAGTATCAGACTGGAAGAAATCAGATACATGCCTATGACATATATTTTCAGAGATAGACGCTCTCCAACTGCAGAGAATAATGCTAATTATTTGAAGTCCTGTAAGACCTCGCTACTCAATGTGTGGAGCAAAGGCCAGCAGCATGGACGTCTCTTGGAATCTTTTTAAAAATGCAGTGCCTTTGCCCCGGTCCAGACCTACTGAATCAGAATCTGCAATTTAACAAGAGCTCCAGGCAAATCATTCGCATATGAGGTTTGGGAAATATTCTGAGATATATACTAGTGTGTTTCTCTTTTCAGTATCCGATAACGAAAATTTAGGGGCACCTGGATGGCTTGGTCAGTTGAGTGTCTGACTCTTGATTTCAGCTCAGGTCATGATACCAGCGTTGTGGGATCAAGCCCCCAGTTGGGCTCTGCACTGAGCCCGAAGCCTGTTTAAGATTTCTCTCTCTCCCTCTACCCCTCCCTTGCTTTCACGCATGCACATGCCCTCTCTCCCTCTAAAATGAACTAAAACCAAATAATAATAATGGACATTTAGAAAATTACATTTCTTAGGCAGAAAATTCTCCATCAGAGTTACTTCAAGTTATCCTTAAATATACTTGTTAATTGGTGAAGTTAAATATGCTAAGAAACCACATCCTATCTCCACCCTCCACCTCTACCATTTCAAAAAGGCAAAAAGTGTTTTATACTCAGCAAACCTATTATCAGAGACCCAAGGAATGGTACATGTTGCAAGAGTGCATGTGTTCCCACATGTTCAGGAAACCCCCAGAAGGTCTGGGCAGAAGTTGAAAGCTTGAGCATCTATGGCAAATGCATATATGGCCGTGTGTTTTGCTACATAAGTCACAAAGTTTATTTATTATTTATTATTTATTTATTGAGAGAGAGAGAGAGAGAGAGAGAGAGAGAAAGCACGACTAGGGGAGGGGCAGAGAGGGATGGAGAGAGAGAATCCCAAGCAGACTCTGTGCTGTCAGTGCTCAGTGCTCAATCTCATGAACCGCGAGCTCGTGACCTGAGTCAAAATCAAGAGTCAGATGCTTAACCAACTGAAACACCCAGGCACTCGAAAGATCTTTGATTTCTGACCTTGTCTACTGACTGAGAGCTCAGGTGGGTTATCAGCTTCTTCCTCATTTGATCTGCTAGTTCTCAGTTGGGATGCTCTTTTCTGGCCCCTGTCAGTTTTCGGGCATCTGCCCTATCTACAACTGTGGCCTCAGGACCCTGGCCTTCCCACATCCTCAGCGATAACGCAAGACTCTCTTCTAACACTAATAAATTCAAATTGTCTCCAGGAACAAGGCAGATATAAAAAAGGAGCTCAATTTCAAATTACCGTTAGGCTCCACTCATCAAAACTGTGACTCATAAGCAACATTTTGGCCTCCTCTTGCCTTTGAAAGTGGTGATGGGTTAGAGCCGGCATGAAATCTCTCATGAGCATGAATTTGCTCTTGCTTTAGAGAATCAGGAGATGGAAAAAATTGGAAGAATTTGATTCGAGTACCAGGAGGCCCTTGTATGAGTGAACCTGAGCTATGAACTATGGATGGTTAGGCAGCCAACAAAGTGGTGGGCTTTAAAAAAAAGTAACCCAGATTTCATCTAGCAACTGAAAGTTGTAGACCACTGATCTAGATGTTTCCTTGAAGACCGCTATTATAAGACAATATCAATCAAGCTAAGTAACATGACCAGCCAGAATTTTTCCTTAAAACCAGATGCCAGGTTAAATGAAGAAACTACCAACATGAGTGTTTTGTTACATGAAATAATCTATGTACTTTACAACCGTATACAGGTTGTTTTCACCGTATTAAAAAATTTGATCATCAAACATGCTGGAGTAGAATAGCAGTATTTTTTAGAATGCAACGTAAGTGAAGCATCTTTTGGTATGACTTAGGTAAATGAAGAATAGTAAGGATTTGTTTTCTAATTATGTCTAATTATTGACATATAATGGAGACATAGGTATTTGCTCAGGTATAGCATGCTAGTGCCTGCTATAACTGATGGCAATGGTGAACACATTTTTTTCCATTAAGGAAAAAAAGATAACATGGTTCATGAGGTCTCTAAGAGAATCATGTGTGTTTCCACTGGAAGTTTACTAAATCACTATGCACATCATATAAAAAAAAAAGATAATATTTATGTTACTTTACTGTAGGTTTTGCCAGAATAAGCTTACTCTCTACTTAATAACTTTAAGGTATTAACTTTAACTTAGTAACGTTAATGGACTGATTATAGACTTGGTATGTAAACTCCTAGTGCCTTGTTTTAACAAATGATAAAGCTATCCAATAATTATTAGTTGTCTTTAGAGAGACCTAGAGAATTAGGTAAGAAAACACCAGCTCCTCTAACCAGCATATAGCAGCTAACTCAACAACCTCCTATGGGACCTTCAGAAAAAGGCTGAAACTCAGATTCTGAAACAGATGTCAAATTTCCAGAACTCATGAAGAAACCAACAATCAATTACTTGGTCCAAAGAATATTAAGCAAATAAAGGCCTTTCTTTTTGCTTTTGTTTTCTCCAAATGTAAATGGAAAACCAGTATTTTTGGCGAGATCGCTCTGAGGACATCGGTTCAATTACTACCCGATCCCATGTGAAGACTATTGGGGATCCACTGGAATCTGTTCAGAGATAGGGAGCTTAGTGATTCAATTCCACTGAACATCTCCATAAAATAATAATGCTTGGCTTGAATCTGTGATTCGCAGATGATTTCATTTATAATATTTGAATTAGGACAAGCATTTACATCCTTCCTTCTCCAAATGCGATTTGTGTTTTAAATTCGTTAATAAGGTAATAAATTACATTGCTACCAAATACAGGGTTGGCCATATTAATTGAGAGAGTCAAAACTGGCCAGGCATGACACCGCTTCAGTGGTTCCAGGACGATCTTCCCTACTAATACTATCCTGCCCACCCAAAGTCACCTGACTCTCCCCCTAATAACTATTTCTCCTCTGCCTGACCATTTATCTGAAATGGGACAATTGAGAGTCATTTTTACTTAAAAACTTCGTCTCATTTTAAAAGGCAAATAGGTCTGAGAGAGGACGTTCGAAGTCATATCATGTAAATCATTTACGTCTCGACAAATATTCTTAAGATGCTTACTAAGTGTGAGGCAACATCCAAAGCACTAGAGACAAGGAAAGGGGAAGGAATGTCCCTGCCCTCAAGTTACTCAGTCTAGTGGGGAAGAATCACATGCCCATGAGTCAATGTAATGTAAGTTGATGTTGGCTATGAAGGAGCTGTCTGCCAGAAACAATGGGACCTCATGAGTTGTTACACTCCAGTCTTCTTGAGTCAGAAATGCTTCAGAATGACTGACAGCTGGAGAATAAGTAGAAACCTACAGACACTGAGTGATAGGGGGTGGTGAAGGCAAGAAACACACGGAGGCAGGGACTGTGAAGGCACAGAAATCTACAAACATCTAAGGACAGAGCGGTGAAAACAGGTGAATTTAAAGAAGGCCAGTAAACCTGGAATTTGGGGAACATTTTGAGAAATAGGAAGAGACATAATGGCACATTTTCTTTGATCCCTTACTAGGTTCCAGGTCCTGTGCTTTAGATCTGTTATGTCACTTGATCTCGGTGACAACCCCATGAGTTATTATTCCAATTTTACAGATAAGGAGGATATAGCACTAAGAAGTTAAGTAGCTTGCCCAAGGTCGCTGTGCTTATAAAGTCTCAGAGGTCGCTGAGCTCCTAAAGTCTCAGAGACAAGCTTCAAACCTGGGGGTCTGCCAGCATCTTCTAAATGTAGGTTGCAAGAGAGGGAGGGTCGAGAAGCAGAAAGTCATCGGAGGTCTTCAGAGAGATTGCAGGTGATCAAAACAGTGTGCCGAGCCCAGGTGCAAAGAAGTTCACCCACCTGTGCTTTATTTGAAGTCTAACTTACAAGGTCGAGTCAAAGTGAGGGATAACTTAGAGAAAATGAAGCGCTTCCTCCTTTCTGCTCATTTGGGCAGCATCTACTTCCAAAAAGACACCACCCAGAGCTATTCAGGAGCAGAGTTAATCGCCTCCCTACCCATGGCTTGGAAGGACTTCACCCCACGTCTTATGAAACAAAACCTATGGCCATTAGGGCCAGAACTCACTGTCCTCAAAGGGAATGGTAGAGCCTAATCACTATCTCACATCTCCGGTCATCAGTCAACACCCAACTGTCAGCTATCATGGGCCCTCTCTTGCTTCAACACCATCACTCTCAGAATGCATTCTGCTTCCTTGCCCCAGACTTTGCTTGCCTTCCCCCCCGCCTCCCAAACTCTGCCGTTACATGCCCTGGAATCACAGCATCATAGCAAGAAAATTCCTTTTTGCTCTCACCCCTCGTCTTGGGGCACCCCTTCCATGTCCTTGCTTTAACTGAAGCATCTGAGCACATGATATGGTATATCCACAGAATGAATGTGAAGATCAAAGCAGACTTAATCCATAACAGATGATTTTCCTTCCAAAGATAAATTGATCATAAAAATCAGGGGAAGGGGAAGGATGAAATTGCCCCAATCTTGACTGTCCCTTGTTCCAGAGGGAAATGCAAATCCTCGTGGTACATCCATTCAATGAGCACTTATGTACTAGGCACGGCACTAAACATGACCTTCAACTCTCACCACAAGCCCCTGAGACAGGAATATTCTCCGGGTCTCAGATGACCATTCCGAGACTCCAAAAAGTTAAATTTGTCCCCAGGTCACAGAGCCACCTGAGTATAGGGTTGGGACTCCAATGACTTCACCTGCCATGTCTTCCTGTTGCATTTTGCTGCATAGTTTAGGTAGGACCATCAGGCCAGAGCTTAAGACCCTAGCCTTTTTAAGGAATAGAAGTATATCACGGATGTTCATGGAGTACATCACGAGCCAGTTTTTTCTAGGTCTTATTGAAAATAGTCACACCAACTCCATTGTTGTTTATTATTTCCTTTTTTTTTTTTTTTCCCAAGGAGGTAAGTAAGCCTCACGATGTCAAGGGCGTTACTCAAGATGAGAGTATAATCCACAAACCCCAGACTTTAACCCAGTGTCTTTACAATCGTGTGACAATTACACTATCAAAGCAAAGCCCCAAAGAAGGGCTTTACAAAACTCTCCCTGTCCTTCCACCTTCCATCAGAACTGCTGAATCAAAGTCATGGCTGGCGGCCTGGGATGTTTGTATTTCAACATCCAAGAAGATACTACATAGCCAGGTTGTATGGCATTCAGGAGCCACAGCCCTGCCCTCCGGGTCGGAGTTTCTGGTGGAGAGACATTCAAGACGCTCCTTTAATAAGCATTCTACATCAAAAACTATTTCGAATTATCTTGGATCCTGAACATCGCCTCCTATCCTTCCCGGATCCAGATAAATGGAGGCGGGGAGGAGACGAGTAAAAGACAGGTAAGTTCCAAGTAAACTATCTGTCTTCCTGAACACATGGATAAGAAGGGTTATGCAGAGCCAGAAGGAAGTGTATTTAAGAACTACACACTTAAAGGAAGGTGGAGGGGGACAAAATGGGTGAAGGGGAGTAAGAGGTACAGGCTTCCCGTTTGGGAATGAATGAAGCACAAAAGAGAACTACACATTTAAGATGTACATAATTTTTATAGTTCTGGTCCAGTATGAGCATTTACGTCAAGGGAAGGAAATAAGGAGGGAAAGAGGCAGGGAAGGAGCGAGGGAGGGAAGACGGGGACATCATCACTTTAGAATTTAATTAGCTGGGAAAAAAAAAAAAAAAAAAAAAAAAAGGTAGAAACCTTGACGGGAAAGACAAAATGCGGAGGAAACAGAATAAGGAAGAGAGGAAACAAAAGAGACAAAGTCATAATGAGGTTCGGACTAGCATCTGAAATGTAACCAGCTCTTTTTCTGATGTATTCTAATTAGCTTGTCTTCGACTGGCGTTATTTGGGGTTTTGTTGCTTTTACGGGTGTGTGTTTTATTTTGAAGACAGAGGCTTTGCTCTGAATGTCAAAGGCAATTTCAGCTCCTGCAGGAGAAGGCAGCTGAATAGGTAGCAAGCAAAATATAGTCTCCATTATACTCAGCTGAAAAAAAAAAAAAAAAAAAAAAAAAAGGAAAAGAAAAAGAACCCTCCGGGGAATTTGCATACTAGTCAGACTTTGGTGGCTGCAGTGGGTGGTTCCGGCTGAGAGGCAGCTCTATTCTTAGATGTCTGAGCAGGAGGATGGAACTCGGTCACTGCTGCTATAGGACCTTTAGTTAGTTCTTTTAATGGGGTACACCTGTCAGGTCAAATTTCCCCAAATTGCGTAAAAGACGATTGTAATCAGATATGTCATCCTGTTTTTTTTATGGTGAATCTCAAAACAGGGCTGTTTCTGTCGGTAAAGTACTAAAGCTGTGGCCTTTCCCTTTCCTTAATGAGTGTGGTTTTTTTTTTTTTTTAAGGAGGAAGAATTTTTTTTTTTATTTTCCTCCCCATTCTTTTTGCCAATAAAAGTTTATTACAAGTGAATATATTTTCCTCAAGGTAAAAAATAAATAAATAAATAAATAAGATGCCTTTTTCCTTTCAGTAACAACATGATGGGGCTGGCTTTCCGGTGGTGTGACCCTTAAATACAATCTAAGCAACATGAAGGATTAATTTATTCTGTCCTAAGGCAGGTCTTTGGTGCCTATTCCAGCACATTTTGTACTTCGATACATTTGTAGCTTAAAAGCCCCAAAGAGGGGCGCCTGGGTGGCCCAGGCGGTTGAGCATCCGACTTCGGCTCAGGTCATGATCTCACAGTTTGGGGGTTCGAGCCCCGCATCGGGCTCTGTGCTGACAGCTTGCTCAGAGCCTGCAGCCTGCTTCAGATTCTGTGTCTCCTTCTCGCTCTCTGCCCCTCCCCCGCTCATGCTCTGTCTCTCAAAAATAAATAAATGTTAAAAAAATTAAAAAAAAAAAAACAGCCCAAAAGACAGTGAGGCTTCCAATAATAAGACTTTCCTACCAGGGATGGGAGCTCAGTCTTTAAAAATTTTTTTAAAAATTTATCAGAATATTTATGTGAGTGTTATAAAATAGATTTCTTTAGTTTTAAATTCTTTTAATGTTTATTTATTTATTTTTGAGAGACACAGAGCACAAGTGGGGGAGGCACAGAGAGAGAGGGGGACAGAATCCAAAGCAGGCTCCAGGCTCTGAGCTGGCAGCACAAAGCCCAACACAGGGTTCGAACCCATGAACTGTGAGATCATGACTTGAGCCGAAATCAGATGCTTAACTGACTGAGCCACCCAGGCTCCCCCAAAATAGATTTCTTTTTTATGTTTTCATTTACGTTTCTACACCCACGGCTTCAGGAAAGCCTGCAGCCTAACAGGCTTTGCTTTCATTATCTGGAACTCTGGCTCAGAATTAGGAAAAGATGAGAAGTTCCCCAAACAGCACTTTTATTGAGGCCCCTTTACCCACACTCTCTTAAATCCTGGGATATCTAAGCAAAAACATATGTGAAGAGAGCAAATGAGCACATTCTCTAAATGATTCTAAATGGGTGCCCAGCTTCATCGTTTTGTCATTTGACAATTGAACACGTTGAATTAGCTCCTGGGGGAGCTAAAACAAAAGACTTGGATCCATTATATGAGGCCCAATTAATTTATAAATGAGTGATATTAAAAGCGAACTTTCTGGACTCAGAGAGCAGCTCAGGAGAAACATAAAACCGCCCTTTACAGGGAGAAAAATGAGGAACACGTGTGATATTTGGACCTTAAAAAATATGAAGGTCAAGTGTCCATGAGATGGAGATAGATGATATTGGTGTTTGATGGATTGTTTCAGTGTGCACAGTCACACTGAGTGTTCTTTTTAAAGATTCTAGTTGTTTTTCGAAAAGATACTCTGGGAATTTACTTAAGTATGTATATGAACAGAAGAATACAGATCGAGAAAGAAAATTACTCTTCATAAAATGAGGACTGAGAAAGACTCAGAAATGTATGAAAACAATGGTTTCGGAAGGTGGCTCAGTTGGTTGAAGGTCAGACTCGGGCCTCAGGTCTTGATCTCCGGGTCTGTGAGTTCGAGCCCCGCGTCGGGCTCTGTGCTGACGGCTCAGAGCCTGGAGCCCGCTTCGGATTCTGTGTCTCCCTCTCTCTGCCCCTCCCCAACTCGTGCTCTGTCTCTCTCTGTCTTTCAAAAATAAATAAAGGTTAAAAAAATTTTAAAGTACATAAAAAATAAAACAATGGTTTCTGGGACTTTGAGATTTCATACATTATTAAGAAAAATCTCTATCATTAAGAGGGCATGAAACATACAGGCTCAGGATAAGGAATAGTTTTTGTTGTTATTGTTGTTTTTAAACCAAAGGCATGTGTCTTCACGAAAAACTCCCTGCGTGGCCCTTTTCACTTTTCCATTAGCAGAGAGGGTAAAAGATAAAAATACATCAATAATAATAATAATAACAATAACACCCTGGCTAAATAGCAGTCCCTGAACTAAATGCTTAAAATATTAACTACTTGGCAGGCCGAAAACAGTGTCAGCTATTAATGAAGCAAATCTTGTCTCCTTTTATGAGGATGCATATAAGAGCTCATGTGACTAATATCACAACTGGTTAGCGATAGCATTTTTTGGTATATTCTTAAAATTATCTTCTGAGCATTCAGCTTTCAATATTGAGGAAATTGGTTACAAAGTAACGATCAAAATTACCCCACGGTTACTCTCAAAAAGCAGAATAGAAATCAAAAGAATGAAGATTAACCTCATCAATTTTGAGACAAGTTCGTCACCAAAATAGTAAATTTTACAAACAGCAAATTTTTCCCCATAAAATCTGAGTCCCCACTTGACTCAAATCGGCTGTGTGCCACAGCCTTCTACCTGTAAAGGAGTGTCCCAAAGCCAACTCTGACAGTGGACATTAAGCGGTACGTTGGGTGAATCCTTCAATGAAGATAGGGTGTTTCATTATGCCTTGATGTTTCATGTGATGAAGATTAAGGATTTCGGATGCCCTATGAAAACAAACTTTGTGTAGCTGCTGCACTTCCCAACTTACCCAATTCAGGCAGCTGAATGTCTAGATCTTGCCAGCACCCAAGTTGACCACCAATTCCCTGTTGTACGCTAGACCCTGGGTCTTGACCCCACTGAAAGATAGGGGACTGTCCAAGAATGGGGAATGGTGTTCCTATATCATGACCATGTGTGACCTCTGCCTCAATGGGCAGTCCCAGGCTGAAGACGGTCTTCTAGGGCTGAGGCCAGGTAGGGCCACTCCGGGATGCCTGGTGCTCCCCAGCTCTTGGGATTTAGCTCCATTCCCATCATGCAGAGTCAGTGTCAGCTACTAAATAGGACCTTCAGGGTGGAGGGACATAGCTGGTAACCTCGGACTAGTTCATTTTGGTTCCTGTGTTTCCTCTTTGCAGTATGCACATAGGTCCCCAACAGGTATTAGACCCTGGAACCCTTCATTCTTCAGAGGAGACGCTGTACTCGTGGGAGCTAGCGGGCCAAGTAGGTGGTGAGGTCCAAACAGTGCTAACTTGACTGCGAAGCACAGCCTGGGTATTGCATTCCCTTCATTTTATATTGTTCACGAGGAGGGAACAATCTAGGTTAATCCAAATTTAACATGGATTGCCCAATTGTTCCCTTCCTGCCTGGGCCAAATACTCCCACACATACGACACTTTCTGCTGAATATCTGATTTCAGACTACATCTTAGGCTTTCTTAAGAATGGTAAAATTTGATGTCATGAGCCATAGTTAGGTTAAAAGTCAGATTTAAATATTTTGGTGAGCACATTCCTGATGGTCTTTAATTGCTTGCACACAGTTTGAGTAGAGTCAGAAAAGAGAAAAAAAAAAATGCATACTTGGTTCAGATTTTAATTCTATACATTACCCAACACATCTAAGTGTAAGAAAACTGAGAAAAAATGTCTCCTTAGTTTCACTTATCCCTGAACAGTGATTTATTGTAATAAACACTAATTCAGGAGGCTGATTTATTCTAATCACCAAAAAACCTAGCGAATTTTTTAATTAAAAAAGGGGATGAATGGGGCGCCTGGGTGGCGCGGTCGGTTAAGCGTCCGACTTCAGCCAGGTCACGATCTCGCGGCCCGTGAGTTCGAGCCCCGCGTCAGGCTCTGGGCTGATGGCTCGGAGCCTGGAGCCTATTTCCGATTCTGTGTCTCCCTCTCTCTCTGCCCCTCCCCCGTTCATGCTCTGTCTCTCTCTGTCCCAAAAATAAATAAACGTTGAAAAAAAAAATTAAAAAAGGGGATGAAGAGACAGTGAATATATAACGTATTGCTTCCACCGATGACATTTATCTGTAAGAAATGCACAGTATTTAATATTAGTAACCATATAAATGTCCCCCAAGGTTCACTGAATCTGTGATCTCCCCACCACCCCCTACCAACCTGCCCCCAAGCTATTTTATATATGCCCGGACACCTTGTAACAACCTGGGCATTCTTCTGCTTTTTTTCCTCCCTAAAAGAGTTGCTTGTGGTTAAGGTGTTTACTTCTTTCTTGTATGCTGTGCTCTCAAGCATTAAGAATTCAAATTCATTTCACTATAGAAACAAGAACCAAAAGTCCCCAAAGGCGATCATAGGCATGAATTGAACCCAAGAGGTATAATATTTGCCCCGCATTTGGTTTCACGATTTCTTCTTCCAGAGTTATCCTCTGACAACATCTTAGGTGTGGTACACACGACAGATCACTCAGAAGTTAACTGGGGCCAATTTCTTTAACCCGCAGGGACAGCACCAGGTTCGTCTGTATCTGCTGTATCACTTAAGTCTCTTTGAGAATTAATAATCCCAGTGTACTGGCCCTTCACAAGTCCCATAGAAATTTTTCTATGGTAGGGTGTGAAATCATATTTGTAACTCTGATTAATTACCACCCAATGCCACTTCTTGCCAAAACCTGTTGTTTAACTGATTCAATCATGAGAAATCTTTTTGTGGCTAGGGTTAAGTTCATTGTTAAGGGTTTTACATCTGAGATTTAGCTTCTAGAATCCAGTTGGAAAAGACCCAACTTACTACCAAGAGATTCAAGAGACAATTCCTTATTTTGTGTTACAGATGGATGAGCACACTCTAAAAGTCACTGCTTCTGCCAGTTCTCCAAGCCTTTCCCCATCTACAGAATATATGGAATCAGGCAAGCTTTGGGGGAGAAATCAAGGATGAAGTTGACGTCACATACATTGATGGGTATCTATCCATCCTGTAACATTATTACCAGGCATATACACAAACTACTAAATATTTCCGAAGTGACAAGGGTCTTTTCTTAGAGATCATAAAGCCTTCACCCTCTTGTAGGTAACACAGGGAGACCTGGAGGTTAAGAGACTGAAAAGTCATACAAGACATTAGCGGCAAAACCAACAGAGGAATCCGGTCACCATGAACTGTTCCACACTTGGCTTTCACAGAGCTGCTATCTCACTGCCTCCTCACGGCCCTTGGGTCCTCTGTCCAGGCTTTGTCATGAATACGATAAGTAAAGGGCTAAAATAATATGATCATCAGTGTTTTCACAACGTACATAATAGATGATATTTTTCCATAGGATCTTCTAATTCTCTTTCCCAGCCTTCAAGATCACCTCTGCTTACTGCTTCTTGTTTTATTCAAAAATACTTGTTCTGGGGGCACTTGGGTGGCTCTGTCAGTTGACTGCCCATCCCTTGATTTGGGCTCAGGTCACGATCTCATGGTTTGTGGGATGGAGCCCCGAGTCGTGCTCTGCGCTGACAGCGTGGAGTCTGCTTGGGATTCTGTCTCTCCCTCCCTCTCCGCCCCTCCCCTGCTCATGCTCTGTCTCTCACAATAAATAAACTTAATATATATATATTGGTAAATAAACTTAATAAACTTTATACATATATATACATATACATTTGTTCTAAGTAAATTAATAACACCCCATGTTATAAGGTATATATCCAGAGTCCCTTTTTAGTTTAGCCTCTCCAAGATAATTTAGTGACACTGATCCACCAGCTAATTTTTTAAACAGATAATGTTCACCAAAGTGAGAACATACCGCTTTATACTTCTATCCAAATACCTCCAGGAAAATGCCCAAGAGAGCACTCTATTCTCTACTGAGGTAATAACCAAGGAGGAAGGGGCCATAAAAGAAAACCAATAGTCCTCATTACTTCTTTTTAATTGTTTAACTTTATTACTGTTGCACCATTTATACAATTACATATAATTTCAATGCATCCATTGTACATTTTTTTGTTTTTTTTTTTATTTTTATTTTTTTTTCCATTTTCCAATGAGCGGTGTGTTGGTGCCTGTGACACAGAATGGAAGAGAAACCAGAACTGCAATGAACGCAGACTTTTTTTTTTTTTTTTTCATTTCCACTGACCAATAAACAGAACTACAGGTGCACCCAACCACGGACATGCATTAACTCGTCATGAGAAATCTAGGGAGGCTAAGTAGGATGAGAGAATGTTTGTTACTCCCAAAAATACCTGGGGAGGAAGAATGGAGTCTTGGCATCGAGATACGTGTGGACAGGCTAAGAGGGCTGTCTGAAAGTTGGCATTCATCCACAACATTAAAAAAATATCAAAATAAGAAAAGCTGTAAATTAAAAAGAAAAACACAGAAAATACTGCTTTCCGAAAGATCTGATTGCCTTGGCCTAGGCCCTGTGGGCAGAATCAAACGCATCACTCCCAACCCCCTTGCAGAAGACAAGATATTCGGATCTTAGCGGCGGAGTGCCTGTGACAGCAGTTCAGGTACAAAAATTGTACTGTACTTTCAGACATTGATCTTTAAAATCCAGGACTGATTGGTAAAGTTGACTGAAGGTATATTAGATATTTCCCCACAAAAATACTATTTGGATTCTCCCCACCCCCTCCCTCCCTCGATGGGACAACATCCTTTTTTTTTTTTTTTCTTTAATCTTGGGCAATACATATCATTACTTCGGATTTGAAACGAGTTAGTATAGGAGAGAGAGAGAGAGACAGAGAGAGAGAGAGAGACACAGAGAGAGAGAGACAGGCGGTGGAAGCAGACTCGGTTTCCATAGGCTGTCCTTGTTACTCCTTGACTGCTACGGTTTGCTCGGAGCTGGCGGGCGCCTCGGCCGCCTTGACCTCGTCCGCGGGGGCTGCGGGGGCCTGGGCCTTGGCCGTGGAACTGGGTGCTTCCGTGGCTGCGGGGCTCTCCTTGGACGACGGCGCAGCCTCGGTGCTGCTGGGTTTTGAGTCTGAAGCCGGGGCCCCGTCACTTTTCGTCTCCTGCGCGGCAGGAGCTGCGGGAGCCTCAGTCTTGGTGGGTTCCCCGGCCTCCTTGCCCTTGTCGTCGGCCTTGGCCTCCGCGGGCGCCTCGGGCTCCGCGGCCTTGGGGGCGTCGCCGGCCGCGGCCGCGGCCGCGGGCTCGGGCTCGGCGGCCTTCGGGGGCTCGGGCTTGCCCTCGGCCGCCGCCTCCGTCTGCTCGGGCTCCGCCTTCGGGGCGTCTTCCTTGGCCGCGGCCGTGTCTTTGTCGCCTTCCTTGTCTTCGGGCTTGCCGGCCGCGTCCTGGCCATCCTTGTCCGGCTTCTCCTCCTTGCCCTCCTTCACCTCTGTGGTCTCGGCGGCCGCCTGGGCCTCGTTCTCCTTCGGGGTTCCCTCCTCTTCGGTGCCTGCACCCTCGGCCTTCTTGTCTTTGTCCTTGGCCTTCTCATCATTCACATTGTACCCCTTCTTCTTCTTGCTCAGCTTGCCTCCCATCTTGGAGTTCTGTAACACAGCACAACACGACACAACACAGAAGCGTTACTGGTGGCTCCGGAGGGAATGGCTTTGCCCACCTCCCCACCCCTGACCTGGCAGGCTGAAATCCTAACCCCGTGCCCTGAGACGATAGCGCTACGAGGTGGGGCCTCTGGGAGGTGATTAGGACCCGAAGGTGGGGCCCTCGCGGGTGGGACTGCAGATGAGGGACTCCCACGTGGCTCCCCAGCCTTTTCCCCACGTGAGGAGCAGCCAGGGGACCAATCACGACCAGTCAGAAGCGGGCTTTCCCTTCACCACACCTGCCTGCACCCCCAGCTGGGACTTCCCAGCCTGCACAACTCTGAGAAAGAACCTTCTATTTATGAGCCACCGGGTCTGACTGTTTAGCAGACAGCATGGACCAAGATGCTTCTCAGTAGGAAAACTAAAAGAAGCTTCCGTTTACAAAGGAAACAGCTCCGGACGCTACTGAACTGTGCACTTTATTCCTTCTTAAGTTTATTTATTTATTTTGAGAGAGACAGTGAGAGCGTGAGCAGTGGAGGGGCAGAGAGAGAGGGAGAGGGAAAATCCCTCACCGTCAGGGCAGAGCCCAGCCCCGTCTGGAGCTCGCGCACGAACCATGAGATCGTGACCTGAGCCAGATGAAGAGTCCCACACTTAACCGCCTGAGCACCCCCCCCCCAAGCGCCCCAGAACTGTACCCTTTAAGACAGGTTACTGCAGTCAATTTCATATTTTGCCACAGTTAAAAATGACAAAAAAATGAATCTGAAAAAGAGCCCAGTTAGAGAGTGTCTGGTTGCAGCAAGTAGAGGAAATAATAAACTGAGATCAAAGAATCCGTGATGAAATGCTAAGTGTGTCCATCGAAAAGAGAAGGGGCACAGTATTTGTTTCTTGTCTGCTTTCCGACGTCCAACGCAAACACTAGTGAACGCTTGTGTACAAAATGGCAGAGGCAGCCAATTTATCTTATTTTAATTTCTTTCTAATGTGTATTTATCATTGAGAGACAGAGAGACACAGAATCGGAAGCAGGCTCCAGGCTCTGAGCTGGCAGCACAGAGCCGGACCTGGGGCTCGAACTCCAGCTCACAAACCGACAGATGGTGACCTGAGCCGAAGTCGGACCCTTAACCGACTGAGCCACCCGGGCGCCCCCAGAGGCAGCCGTTTTAGATCCATAGTGCTGCCCGGAAGAGGCTCCATAATCTTAAAATACTTGCCAGAGAAATGGTACAGCTGTAATCAAGCACAAATGACAAATTCCTAGAAAAGAATCTCAAACTACCAACTCTTCTCCAACTTAGCTATTCAGCTATATGCTCATATCGGCACACACATCTCCAAAGACAAGCAGCATGTGGCCTTTCTGGTTATCGAGCCGGACCGGTTAAAGGAAAACCACCACCCAAGAAATGAAAAGCCTACGCAGTGTCTCTAATTATATTTGCTTTTTAAGTTGTTCCAGACTTGTATTCATTGCCTTTCCAGGTATTTTTGGCTTACATACTTCCATAGCAATCTGCAAATGGCCTTCATTATCAATTATCATAATCAATAACCTGATTAGAATTCCAACTAACTCAATGGTCATTAACAGGCTTTTTCCACTCCGAGTGAAGTCCCCAACTTCCTAGAGGCTTTTGATTCTGGCCTCAGAAACTGTGATTGTACTTGAACCCTCAACTTTTCTTCCATAGTACGAAAGCAAATCCAAGTAAATAATAAATTATAAATGTATAAATAAATTCAGTCTAGAACCATTGCCAGAAATAAGCGGGCATGCTATTTTTTCCAAGTGCATGTTTATGCCATCATATATCAGTGGGAACCCACTGACCTGTTGCTCTTTAGAGGAAATTTGGTTGCTTTTCCTTGATGAAGCATGGAGCAGATTGAATGTCCATGTATTCTTCAGTCCTCACCATTAAGGAAAGTCCAGGAGAGAGAAGGCCTTGCCCTGGGCACCAGTGGAGGCAGAATTAGAACGTTCTTGTGGCCCAGTCACCTTTTTTTTTTTTTTTTTTTTTTTTTGTCATTAATGTCATCCATTTAGAACAGAAAATTTTATTCCTTACACTTCTTGGAATCATAATTCATGACCGTGAAATAATCTACATTTATCTTATTTAAAAGCAGGGTGTTGGGTAGGAGAGTGCTATGCTTTGGTCAAAATTTGTCTCTGTCTGCTCATTTCCACTCTATATGTGAATTTCCTGTCTGGAATGCATTTAATGGTTGAAGGAGGCAAAAAGCAATAAGCTGAAAGATGACTAAAATAATGTTCCTAGTCTGAAGGAAGGCCTTTATTATGTTATGAAAGAAAGAATTAATCTTATGTAGCTTTAAAAAAAAAAAAAAGAATGGCTTTTGGTCATGATCCACTTCGGATATCCAATGGGATCTATTTGACTTAATTTTTGGTTATTTCTCCCTCAGAAGTGGGGGCAAACATATAGGGTAAAAATACAATTAAACCCATTCTAATCTCCTAAACAACCACAAAGCAATAAGTGAAAACATAAAGAGATAAGTTGGACCAGTGTCTTAAGTTGTCGTTTACAACTCTTTCATTGAGTTCTCAATTAGCCAGTATGCAGGAATGTCAAAATAATTTCAGCTCTGCTATTTCAAGATATATTCTGGTTCATGAGGTTAGAGCTAAGAAACAGAAAACCTGACAGGCCTGCCTTTTCTATATATTCTCCAATTCTATCATAGAAACCTATACGCCAGTTTAGAAGTCACGGAATAGAAGACGAAGTGGAAATGTGGGGTGCATTCTGCCCATAACATAGGGGTGCCTCTTTGTGAATACACAGCATGAAATTCTATATAGCTATCCCCAGAGGCTTAAAGCTATGTTGGTCTACAAACCTAAAATCTGTGTTACTAAAATTGGTTTTCTGAAACACAGGGCCACTTTCTATTCTTTAAACCCAGCTGTGATTCATTTCTGGGCAGGAAATGAATGTACATAATCAAGTTGTAAGAAAGTCTCCAACCCTATTTGTTTTTTCAGACACAAAGTTAATAAATGCCCCTACATTTGGCTAATTTTCTTACATTAGTTATAGTGGGGTATCCGAGGGAGGCTTATAGAATCCACCAGAACCCTGGAAAAGCAGGGAAGTCCGGTTATTTCCCAAGACCACAGGGGTGAAAACCTTGCACATACCGAGGGGTAAATTAAAATTACAATTTAAAATCTAACGGTTTCCTGCGTGTCGAGCACAATCCTAATCCTAAACACATTACGAGATTCTTTTATTTAACCTTCTCAATAGTACCACAATGTAGTAAGTATACTGTTAGCATCCTCTTACCCATATGGAAATTCTAACTAACGGAGGTCATGGGGCAGGACTAGAAGCAAAAGCCAAATCCAGCATGTAAGGTGAGAAGGCACCATCCAAGAGGTCAGAGGGAAGTTCATGAGCAAGCTTCCCACAGGACAGAGCTCATCTCAGGAATGTTACCCTCCCTGGGTCACAAGGTTGGTGCCGACGTGGGGTGACTCAGAACTCAAGATGTTGTCAAGATAATGATGAAATTCTGAACTTCAGATACTCTCTGCCCATAAACTTTTCATCACCCCATTTGTCAGTGGGGCTTTGTATCAGTATCCTTAAAAAAAATGAGAGCAGTGGGTATGCGTTTTAATTACATCTCTCATAGTTTTACTTCTAATTTTGAGAGAAATCAGTTGGTGTAGCAAGTTGTGAGTTTAAACATCTAAGTTAAAAAAAAAAAAGCAGTTAAAATAAAAAATCAGCAACAAATAACCCCCCCTGGAAATGATTTAAACCTCAATCTGAGCTACAGTGAAGGCTAAGCCTACCTTCGCATTTCTCCACATCTGGAACATTCACTAGCCATTAAAAACTCAGACCAACGCTGATGCACTCAACTGACCTCATAGTGTGGATACAATAACCAGACACTTAAGTTGATCTCTTACCAGAGTTGTCCTTTAACATTACAAGACAATTCGATGTCACCGGGGCCAAAACTACACAGTAACGGCTTCAACGTGGCGTAGAAGATAACTAGCGGTCAACAACAACCGAAGAGACTGCACTGTGTTAAATCTGGAAAATCCTGTACAAGAATTATTTCACGGAGTGCCCGCGTGTTGCGTCACGGGTGACTCCTAAGATGTTGCTAATGAATCCCAACTCCTCAGCACACCTGCCCTGAATCCTTGCAAGTCACTTAACCTCATTGTCCTTCCATTTCCTCTACAGGAAAAAAAAAAAAAAAATGTCAACCTTAGGGGAATTTCGTGGGAAGCATCGGTATAACGTTTGACATTTCACGGGCCTGCAAGAAACGTTAAATTCCCTTCCCCGTCATTTAATTTTGCGATTCCTAGGTAGGTCTGTGCTTGTAAACCCCATGAGAATAGTAGAACACGGGCTCCACACACACAGGCACAGTAATCAAAAGACGATTTAACAATATTTCGAAATGTCACCAAGAAGATTTTTGGTATGTGAGTTTCAAGCTTGCTCTTGCCGACTGGGTGGATGTGGAAAAGGAGTTGGTACACCTATCTGTTGTCATCATGTTGCTGAGAGTAAATTTGTCTACTCTTTGGATGTGAATGTTCTATGCACCTAAGATTCTCAAGAGGTTACAAGTCTTTTTTAAAAAGATCAACAGTCTGTGATAGCAAGAAATTATTTTCTAGACAGAAGTAAAAATTATAGACCGGTCACCAAATCTAATGACTCCTAATTTGAGCTGGGTACCAGAGCGACCACGGAAGAAATATTATTTCATCTTCCTACCATCTCTTCATCATTTGTTCCAAGGAAACAAGTGAAAATTCCGTTTCAGTCATCGGGATGAAGGCAGAACCCAAATTCTGCAGTTAAAATTCATTTATTGCCTATAATACACGTGGAAGGCCAAAAACTTGATCGACGCCTTAGCGCAGCTAATAAGCTAAACAAATTGCTTGGGAGGGAAGGTCACACTGTCAAATGCCCCCTTTTTTTCCCAGCATTCTGTGGAGGACTTTTTTTTCTTTTACCAAGTACCAACACGTTCATACTTTTAAGGTCCGAACATGGTGTTTTAAATCTCCCACAGCTGTCCTGTGACTCACTCCCCCAATAAAAGCAAACCTCTCTCTAGTTAATTAATCCCACGTGGCTATAAACAAATATTCCAGAGAATTCAAGTTCTGCTTGTTGGTGAAAAGAGGAGAGAAAGGGTCACTCTAGCACGGTTCGCCGATCAAAGCGACTGACACGTTTCTTTGTTGGCAGCTAATGACTTTTCCTAATAAGTGACCGTGTATACTCATGAACTTTCATGACAATTCCAAAGGTGTGTTTCTCTAACGTCTTCAAGCGGATGAAGGCACGTGAAAGAACAACTCCCTAGCTAGGCAGGCAAGGTGAGATGATGGGTTCAGGCCTCAGAAATAGGTACATGAAGTAAAGTAATAAATGGCCTAAAAATTAGATTTTAATTCTTTCTCCAAACATCCTGTTGAATCTTGAAGCTGACAAGCCCTTTTTTTATAGAAAACAAAATCCTGCTTACAAGCTCATGTTCAACTATGAAGTTGAAGACTATACGTATCTATAAAGAAATGTGACCCCATATATCGCCACTATAACAAACCTTAAAAAAATGACTCTGGGGCGCCTGGGTGGCGCAGTGGGTTAAGCGTCCGACTTCAGCCAGGTCACGATCTCGCGGTCCGTGAGTTCGAGCCCCGCGTCGGGCTCTGGGCTGATGGCTCAGAGCCTGGAGCCTGTTTCCGATTCTGTGTCTCCCTCTCTCTCTGCCCCTCCCCCGTTCATACTCTGTCTCTCTCTGTCCCAAAAATAAATAAACGTTGAAAAAAAAAATTTTTTTTTAAAATGACTCTGACTCTTGACAGCTTAAATTTTACATTAAAAAAAAAATTTGTTTGGGGGATTAAGGGCAAGAAATAATTTGAAAGGTTATGTTGTAGTCAACATACTCTAATAGAGATGATCTCCCCTACAAGGTTCTCCCAAGTCTTTGTTCCTTTCACTCCAGAGAGCCTATCAGGGAACATGGAAGATGCTTCTTAGCCATTCAAATCACCTAAGTCATGTTTATTTTGTACACACAACCCGCAGGGCACACCGGGTCAAAATCACCTCTGTACAGAGCTGAATTATCACTTAATTTCATTAAGTAACAATTCTTACAAACGCTAATATGATCAGCGCATCCAGAACTTTCCTGATGGGCACTTACATTTTTTTCTTACCTTAAAACAAACCAATCCACCATCAGCACAGCCTCCTAGCCTCCTGAATTAAAATCTGGTCTTTCATTTTGAGACAATGAAGGCAGAAGGGCTGAGGACAAAATGTCACTTAGAAAAAGGTTAAGTAAATTATAAATCTTTTAAGACACATCAAAAACAAGCCCCCTCGCACACAGTATGAAAGTTTGCTACAAGTGGCAAGCATGCAGAGTGCTGGTCCCAGCTGTCAATAATTTGCTTAAGAGTCTGAGCAAATCACCTTCCCCTCTGGGTCTCAAATTTCCTATTCAGTAAAATGAAGATATTTAAAGTTTGTGCTCTTGGTGGGGAAGGTGGAAATGTGTGCATATATTTTATGAAGGCTTATGACACTAACAAAATGCTATGTGTGTGAAAAATGGGTTATGATCAGTGCTATGGTCGGAATGTTTGTGTCCTCCCCAACATTCGTACGGTGAAAGCTCATCTCTGAGGTGACGGTATTAGGAAGCAGGACCTTTGGGAGGTCCTGGGCATGGAGCCTTCACGAATGGGATAGGTGCCCTTATAAGAGACCCCACAGAGCGCTTCAGCCCCTCCCACCACATGAGGACAGAGGAAGAAGTCGGCACTAGGCCCCAGAGCCCAATTATGCTACACCTTGACCTTGGAATTTTATTGCCTCTAGCACTGTGAGAAATAAATTCCTGTTGTTTATAAGTCACCCAGTCTATGATACTTTCTTATAGCAGCTTGAACAGATGAAAGCCATCAGTAAAGCTCTATATTCCTGCTAATTATTATCATAAAAACTTGCACACCACCTTGCACCCTGAAGATTGACATCCAGTTGGTTTCCTGCTATAGTTGGATTTCTTTGTAGATATAATTAATGTACGATAAATGTTCAGTACCTTCAACACACGTGAAACTTGTTAAAAGTTAGAAATAAAAACTTACAAGACAACATCCAAGTATCGACCAAAAAACATTTTCTGATGTTTTCAATTACACTTAGGATATGTTTTCAGAATAGTGCGTCAGCTCCGTAAGTAATGAGCGGGGGCAGAACTGAACCCTGAAAACACTTCAGATGAAGACGTAACTGTCAGAAAAATTACGCTTCGTTAGTTTTGCTCATGCAGAACTATTTCATAGCGTTGTGTTTATAGAAGACGCTCAGTTGTTTCCCTTGACCTGCTTTTGATGGGTCAACTACCAACCCTTGGTGGTCCTGCTGGCCAAGACGTGCCCTATGCCAAACTCTAAGAAAAAGCACTTTCTAGAAACAATCAAACGCTAACCATCTCCCCTTTTATGCAATGCTAAAAATATTTTAAAACTATCTTTTCAATAGAATTTAAGTCAATCTATGGAAGATCCATCACAGGCTCCTGAAGCTAACATGACTTGCAGTTGAGTGTTGGTTGAGGAAAACCATGTGGGAAGACTTCTTAGGTTCAATTTGCTAGAACAATATATCCACCTAAAACTCAAAAGCAAAAGTCAATAGTGACATAAAAGGATTACTAAGCCTCAGAAGCCAAATGAAAACAATTTCCTTGTCCCATCCTATATCCTGTGAGAATCATTTAAATATATAAGTCAAGGGCTCCTGGCTGGCTCAGTTGGTAGAGCATGAGACTCTTGATCTCAAGGTCTTGAGTTCAAGTCCCATGATGGGTATAGAGTTTACTTAAATAAATTATATATATATATAATATATGTATATATTATATACATAAATTATATATATAATATATGTATATATCATATACATATATTATATATGTGATAATAATATATTATGTATATTAAGTTTATATAAATATACATATATATTTTTAAATTCAGTTAGTTACGGAAGACTAAGTAACCAGTTTCCTGCATATAAAAAAAAGCATTTATAAAACAGAAACTTGCACCAGGTGGAAATTATTCTCTTGCCACCACCATGGGAAAAAAAGTAACTTGAATTTTATGGAAAAAGGTAGAATTCTTGAGACAGAATAAATATTAAGATAGTCCAGTACCACAAAAGTGGTCTGAATATTACTAAAGTTGAAGGTTTTAGCTGAGGACTCATTCTCTTTTCCTTCAGACTTGAGAAGTCTGAAGAGCTTAACACACAAACACTTACAATCACTTACACCACTTACTTTGGGTAGAACCATTTTTGTTTTGTGTTTGAGCACAGAAATAGGGGATATTTCTTTCAAGGAAAAAAAAATCCAATTTGTTTATAAAGGTCTGTATTTTTTCTGAATTTTCTTATGTGTTCAGAACCTCATTAAACAGTTTTATCTAAGAAATCTCTCATTAATTGGTTTTTTTTTTTTTAATGTTATGTTGGGTTTTTTTTGAGACAGAGAGAGACAGAGCATGCGCAGGGAAGGGGCAGAGCGAGAGGGAGACAGAGAATCAGAAGCAGGCTCCAGGCTCTGAGCTGTCAGCACGGAGCCTGACACAGGGCTCGAACTCACGGACTGTGAGATCATGACCTGAGCCGAAGTCGGGCGCTTAACCGACTGAGCCACCCAGGCGCCCCAGGTGTTGTTTTGTTTTGTTTTGTTTTGTTAATCAAGCAGGAATTCATTTCTACATTTATTGTCAGGGGCAAATGACACAAAACAAAATTAGGACGCATCAACTTTTTACAAAGCTACAGAAAGCAACATTTTACAAGACTTTGTTGGGAGTTTGTAAGTTGAGAAAGAGTTCAGGCCAGTTACAGGTTTTAAATGCCAACTTTGCCTTGGGAGGTCATGGTCAGCACGAGGTCACAGTGACTTGAAAACAGTAAGGGCAAAGATTCACTATGTTCACATAAAAGAGAGAGCGAGGGCAAGAGTGAGGAGAATGAGATCAATGAGAGGAAGTTTCTTATTTTGAATCAAGTCTCTCCACCCTCACTATACCACTTCTTCTGAAAATCTACTCCTCCATCCGATCCAATCTTTATCTGCATCTTTTTTACTCATGGAAACTGTAGCCAGCTTTTCTAGCAAGATGCCTTCCGGGCACCCAAGAATGAGAGTATGTAGCTGTGTAAGGTTTCCACTTGGACTCCACGGTGAGTGGCATTTTGAATCAGGGAGCCCATGAAAATAGTTTCTCTGTTCTCCAGTGCTCAGAAAGGGGCTCAGTTTGGGTGCGTGAAGCCCTTGAGCTGACTTGCTGCTCAGTCCTCTCCATAGACAGAAGACATTCTCCCTCTTCTAGAACTGAGGCTCTCAAATCCTCTGGCTCCTACCACGCAAAAACACAGGCCCTGACCCCCTGCCTTTGGTTTTAGTAAAAAACAAAACAAACAAACAAAAAAAAACTAGCAATGTTTTAAAACATAGGAAGGCACAGCCCTAGTTACCTGGATAGAATCTCATCGATATTTTCGCCATTATGGAAGTTGTTCCTATAGTAACCGTAGGGTTTCTGGGAGCTCTCATTTACCCTTTCCTTTCTTCAGACCCTGAAATAAAACACTTACTAAAGAGTCTGGTTGGGTGCAGATGAGAGAGGAAAGGAGAAATGTTGGATCAAAAGGGGTTCTGAGTGAGAGAAGCAAAGAAGCACTGTCATGACCGACTTTGAGATTTCAGTCCTTTGAGGCCACCGATTTTCGCTCGTCCCCCACTCCCTCCAAATAGCTTTCAAGAACCCGTCTGTATCTTGGTAGTGAGCAAAATTACTGGCAATTAAGTGTTAGTATTCACCTTAGCCCACGTATTGAATTTTCGATGTCTCGATTTGCACAGGGCCACCCCTTACAATTGTCGAATCTTCGTTTCGGTAATCCTCGGTTGGTCGGTATCCATTAGTGTCGCCCCAGTCTTTGGAACAAAACTGCAAGCCCCAATTACAGCAGTGTCGCTCTTCAGAAAATGCAACCTTGCATAATGACATAGTTTCCAGGCATTCGCTACCCCCAAACCCCGGGGGATTACATGCACTGTATTCTCTCTCCAATCACTACATACTCCACAATGTCACCCACTTGCATTTCTTACTAATATGTTCACGTTTTTGTCACTACGTCAGTGAACACCACCACAAGTCTGTGACAAGGAAAATCACTGGCATACTTAACTGGTATATACAACCAGACCACACCAAACCAAAAAAAAAAAAAAAAAAAAAGACTAATATAGAATTTCTCCCATATGATCTAAAAGTTACTATATTTACAACTTCACATGCTATTCCTATTTATGTCTTCTTTCTCTGTGCTAATAATATCTAGGCACCTCCTATACAGGACGTACAAAGGTCCCATCCATTGCCAAGATTTTTATTCTGAAAATGCAAATCTGGATTAATTAACTATTTCATCTCCAACCAGGAGAACCGAGTTTTTAAGGATGACATCAACCAGATTACAATGAGGATGACTCCATGCACGTAGCAAAACGCAACATGAATGAATATGCCACGGCAGGTGTCACAGGCTGGGGCACTATTCCCGGTTTGATTGCTGCTTCATGTTATGATCAAGACCGACTAGAGTCTCCTTCTGATTCTGTTTCCATTTCAGAATCAGAAGAAAATACATCTGCTTCACACAAATGCTGAGAACGAATCCGTGCTTCCTGACACGGTTAAATGTGTGGCCAGAGTATATTAACTGTACTCTTGAACAAGTAATTATCACTCTGAATTCAGGGCTGCAAAGCTCCCACAGGTTTATAAGCAACGCAATCCATGATTGATTTTAAGGTAACCTGCAAAGTTAGGACTCATGAATTGTATC
This sequence comes from Prionailurus bengalensis, assembly GCF_016509475.1. Classification (NCBI taxonomy): domain Eukaryota; kingdom Metazoa; phylum Chordata; class Mammalia; order Carnivora; family Felidae; genus Prionailurus; species Prionailurus bengalensis. The sequence continues at coordinate 226,736,937 of NC_057343.1, forward strand.
TGCGGACAAACTCTTCACCAGACCAACTGGGTTTATAATTACTGCGGCCTAAAAAAATACCCAAGTTACTGGTTAGCTGAAGCAAATATTAGGGTAAGAGAAAAGGGGGCGAAATTACCTTTAAGAAAGAATTTACAAGAGCACCGGGGTGGCTTAGTCGGTTAAGTATCAAGACTCCATGATTTCAGCTCAGGTCATGATCTCCCAGTTCCAGAAGGGGCCTCACACTGGGGCAGAGCCTGCTTGGGATTCTCTCTCCCTCCCTCCCTCCCCACTGCTCATGTGTGTGCGCGCTCTCTCTCTCTCTCAAAATAAATAAACAAACATTAAAGAAAAAGAATTTATAAAGAATGAAGAAACACGACATGTTCAAAAACTATATTCGATAAGAACAGATATGCCCCAATATGCAGTGGGGCGCCTGGGTGGCTCAGTTGGTTGAGCATCCGACTTTGGCTCAGGTCATGATCTCCCAGTTCATGAGTTCAAGGCTCGCATGGGGCTCTCTGCTGTCAGCACAGGGCCCGCTTCGGATCTTCTGTCCCCGCTTCTCTCTGCCCCTCCTCTGCTCACACTTTCTCTCTCAAAAATAAATAAAACATTAACAAAAAAAAACAAAAAAAAAACTTAAAAAAGAATCCAACATGCAGAGTGGCCTCGAGAACTTCAAATGTTCAGAAATTATTCTAGAAGAGACTTAATCTTAATAAGAAAAGAACTGTTTCGAGGTGGGTTCAAGTAGGAGCCATGCACAGAGACAAGTGAACCAAAAAACCTCCTCTCGTCTAGCAGGAGAGAGACGACATACAGAGACAATTAAAATGAGAGTAAGCTGAGTAAGCCAAGTGTTACAAGAGGGTGAAAAACCATACTTTCCCCAGAAGAGATAACCTTTAGTTGGAGTAAGGGCATCAGGAAAGTTTGATAGAGGAGATGGGGTCTGAGATAGTAGAAATATCAAAAGTATTTATACACATAGTACTTACTCTTACTGTATATTGACTCATTAACTGTCTCATCAATCCTATGGAGAAAGAATTATTATTACTACCCCCACTTTGCCCTGAGGAAACCAAGGCATGTTGCAGGTCAATAGCTCACCTAAGATCGTACAACTATTCCCCTGGAGGTGTTGGTGTGAACCCAAGCACGCTGGCACTTACGTGAGGTCTCGACCATCATGATAACCTCCCCGGACAGATAGCTACACTATCTATAGATGAAGACAGGAAAGCAGAAAGTCCAGTTAAGATTGTAAGAAAACCCTCTTGACATTGAGGAGATAGGTGAGGATGTATTTACCTGGAGGGAGGGATGATGGAATATAAATCTATAAGGGTCAACAGAAAAGAGCATTGCTACAGTAAAGGCAAAAGCCAAGACAAGAACTTGGAATGTTGTCGAGACAGAGTTTCTAAGGGTTTGGAAGAAGAGAAAATACATATGGGAAGAGAGGAGGAGACAAAGAAGGAAGAAAGAAACGAAAGGAGAAGCAGGAAGGAGAAATCACTGATTATTCAAGGTTCCGGAAGACTCGCTCAGAAAGTAAGTCAAAATTGGGCTTGGTAAAGCTTACTTACTATACAGATGGGGAGGGAGAGAAAGGAGTGAGGGCAAGTCCAAGGCCAGTGGCGTGCCCAAACTCAGCATCCACATCCCTCTCTTTCAAGTGAACACGGTCAACTCCGACTTATTCTGGAACAAAGATTCACTACATCTCAAAAGGATCTCTCTGCAGGGCACGCTAACTCATGAGCATTTGAAATAGTTGTTTACCTTTTAGTATTCCAGGTCTTTATTTTTCTAGTTATTTACCGTATCACTTAGCTTCTTTCATATTACAACACTTAGGATTTCTCAAGCACACAGAGAAAAAAGGACACCCATTTCATCAATTAAAGTGTTAAAGGATGAACACAGTGACCGATAAACCTGGAGAGGTCTTACTGGAAAACAATTTGATGTGCCCAAGTTAAAGCAAATAGGTTCATCACATTATATATAAAAGGCTTGGAAATAAGGGAAGGCACATTTGGTCTCTAGACCCTTATTCTCAATGTAAATATAAAAAGGGCATTCAATCTTAAGAACTACTTTGCTACACTTACTCTTTCCTGATCATGCAATCTGGTCTTGATCTTTAATAAGCCATCCATCTGTCTCATCCTTGCTTAGCCCTTTTATATTCTGTTGTGTTGGGCAGGGACCTTTAACAGTAACACAGATCTAGTCTTACTGGAGCATTGACCTAAAGCCCTTCTTCAAATTTCTTCAACACGTATCTGAAACCTCAAGAACAAAGGTTTTGTTTTACGGTTGTGAATCCACGATGGGTGCTCCATAAACATGGCAGGCTTACTCCACACTGAGAAATGCAATTTTCAAATTATAAACGTATAAAATGAAAGAACCAGGAGTATAAATTTGGTTACATAAGCTCAGCTGTTACACAGCAGTAGACATAAGTATGCTAAATTACAACCGAAATCCCCATTCCATTAAATGAGACATGGCCAAGTTCCAGAGATCATCCACGGTGGCGAATTCTACAGCATTAGGGCCCATCACGTAATTAAGAGGAGGACGCACAAATCACTGCGAGACTTTTGAAGTTACTAAATGCATATTGTAGAAACCAATTTTTCAAAGTATGTCTCCAGTTGGCTCTACAACTTTTAAGCATACAACTGAATTTATGTGCTGCTATAAATATGACAGAGGACATTAAGCATGGCTTTGAATGGGAGGTTGACCGAACGCAGACCTTATGCAGAGGGTTTTTTTTTTCCCCTCCCGTTTAAAACATCCTGCCACACTCAGCAGACCATCAGAAAACATGTATTATTCATTCTCATCAATAGCCTAATATGCTTTCTTTCAGAGTCTGCTGTGCATTTGCATCATTATTTATGTGCACTTAAGGAGTGGTCCTTTCAAGAGTCTTGGCTGCGACATTCTAACATTTGACTCCATATGAATCACCTGTTCTTTTCGCCAATAAAGCTAGTAAGTGAACCACAACCAACCCACGAAAGGCAAGCTAAGATCACTCCTGAACCACTCCTCCCGTCCACTACCGACCTGGGAAACTAATATGTCCTATGACTGCCACTAACTGAAAGCTCTCAAGACAGAATTAAACAAAGCCCAGGGAAAAACAAAACAGAACAGAACAAAACAAAGCAACAACTTCCAGAAGCTGAGATATTCTGGGGGCTTACTGGTCAACTAGACAGATCATCCTAGGCTTGGAGCCGTAACAGATGCGCTCAATGTAGTCCCCTGGACAAAGTCTGACTAGTAGCCAGGGAGAAGGGAGGAGACCCGGCGGTGCAGGGAAAAACCACAGTTTTATTTCCAGTATTTTCTGTACCTAATCACGAAGGGCTGGTTCACACGTTTTATGACCACTTAAAATTGTCACATATTGACATTTTAATGTACCTTTTTGTTCTGGCACCAATAGTAAATGTAGTTGTATTTCCAGTCCTGCTGCTATTTCATAGTTTGATCATTTTCAAAGAAAACCATTCTATATATTTTGAGAGAGTGTGTGTGTGCCCGCACGTGAGCGGGGCAGAGAGGGAGACACAGCATCTGAAGCAGGCTTCAGGCTCCCAGCTGTCAGCACAGAGCCCGACAGGGAGCTCGAGCTCACGAGCCACGAGATCGCGACCTGAGCCAAAATGGGATGCTCAACCAACTAAGCCAGGCAGGCGCCCCTACAGGTCCTTGATGTTGAAGCAAAGAATTTGCCCCTTTTTCCCCCCTTGGTGCTATGCTTAGCGCAAAACAAAGAAGAGTTTAGGAAACATGGGCTGAATTAAGGAAGAATACATTGAATCCACAGGCAAACAGTAAAAGCTGTCTCTTTTCAAGAGGCTACTGCAATGGTGAGCTTAAATAACACAAGGTCACCTCTAATGTCACTCGTAATGCGGCCCCCACTCTTACAAGTGGAGTAGATCTCTCAATATTTCCCATCCAAGCATTCCCTCTCCACACTTGCCTTCTTCAAGTCTGAGTCTCTTGGCCACTTAATGAGCCATTGAATAATAAGAAAACATTGAAAGTCTGAGTCCCAGAGTGCTGTGAGATTGCAAAACATAACTGAGGGGTATTTCTTCCCAACCGGGAACTCCGAAAGCAAGGCTACGTCTTTTATCTCCACACCCGCTGTAGTAAAAATTCAATCCATAATCTCCTCGCGGAATGAATGAATAGGAACGATTTCTAATTGAAGCAACTGGAATTCAGTACCAACTTGCCCCTCATGTCGACGTCATTCAAAATCTTTTTATTTGGTGCAATTTAAAAACAACATGTCAAATAAAAGTAGTGAAACTTGAGAACAGCGGAATCACGCCAGGACCTTGTTGATGATGCAGACCAAGGGGTCTTTTTCCAGATTCACTCATGGGTCTAGCGTGGGTCCTAAGAATCGTATTTCTTAAGAAGCTAACGTGGTAGAAGTGAAGCCAGTGGCTCAGGGGACACTCACTGAGGAGTTTGCAGCCACACGGGAGTCGGCTAATGGTTTTGCCTCATCTATAAAAACTGAAACACGAAACTTCCAAAGACCAGTATGATTATTGGTAGCCATGAAGCAGAAAACGGGCATAGAAGAACACCTAGCTGGGTCTAACCCCGAGGTAAGGGGGGACAGAACAGGGTGGCGTCAGCCCCAATAAAATCTCGTCACCTACGGGGCCATCTTTGAGTTCTCTTTGCTGTCAGAATCACAAATACATTAGCATTATCGCGACTTCTCTCCCTCCCAGAACCTCTCCAGCAGCCATATCCCCCCCCCCCACCTCCCTACCCCCCTGCTCTCCCCCCCCCCCAGCCCCATCATTAGTGCCACTGTTTAGCCACAGAAGGGGCACCACGCGAGCAGTCTGCAGAGAAGAGGAAGGTTCCAGACCGAAGAGCAGTGTTATATCAGCTGCAGAGAAGCACCCCCGCACCTACATCAGGCCTTAGGTGGTCCTTTGTTACTGCAGCAACTTTTCACACTGGGGGGACACACAGTAGGGCTCTGTAAACTCCCTTCTTACAGAACCAAAGCTTCAGTTGTTGCTCTGGGTTTACAGCTCTCCCTGAGACAATATGCTTTTCCGGGAGCATCCATTTTATAGAATTAGACAACAGATTTTCCTCTTCTACTTCAAATGGAGCTTTGACGGCTGGCCAGTGAGTTTTGAGCCCCCATCCAATACACCCTGTGGGGAGAAAGCCCTTGGGCAAAGAGGTCAGCAGGCCGAGTTCGGCTGTGTGAACTTGGGCGGGGAAGTTCACCTCAGCAAACTCGGTCTCACCTACAAAAGAAAAAAAAGTGGGGGGGGTGGGTAGGAGCGAGGTTGTTAATAGCATTAACTGCAGTACTGGCACGAGAGAGCAAAGTTCAGCTCATGACACACAGTAGGTATTCAGGAAATTTTCATTCACCTTTCTTTACCTCGTGAAAGAGAACACCACAGGCCCAAAATGGAGTCATGTATGCTAGGCCACGTCACCAAACCAGGGCTCAAGACCTAACCTACCTGCAGCTTCAACCTCCCCTTAGAAATGGAGGCTTACCCGGGCCAGTAAGGAATGTTCTCATCCGTGCTAATGAAGTAATCTGTCACATGGGCCCCCTCTATGCCCCTGAGGAAGATGAAGTCATCCACAAAACAGGAGCCCTTCTCTGCCCACTAAAGGAAGAGGACCTTGCCCGAAACAATCCTTTCTTTTCTTTTGCTAGTAACATCCTTGCCCTACCGGCCTTCCTACAAAAACCTTCCATTTTGTACAATTCCTGGGAGCTCCCCTCTACTGGCTAGACGGGACGCTGCCTGATTCACAAATGGGTTGATACAGCCAATTAGATCTCTAAACTTTACTCGATTAGATTTGTGTTTAACAACCTGAAACCTTTTCTCAGCCCTGTTAGCAGGTAATTGGTGGTGACCTTGAATTTCAAGATTAGGTAAAAGAGAGGGGGAATAAATCACTGTATTCAAAACAGGCAAACAAATGGAAATTGATTCAATTATGATCAAAAACAATCATTTTCCTTCACATTTAAATCCTAGACTAAAGCCTGCAATACTCATCATATAATGAGTAGGTTTTAAGAGCAAGTGAATGTTACTAAATGTGCAAAATCTTACAATGATAAGAACAGACGCCTCGAGTGTTGAGAAAAGATGAATGCCAACAGGGAACACCAAATGACTAAGGGAGCCCAGTACGTACGGGAGAAAGTGCCAGAAAAAAAAAAAAAAATCAAACGGGAGAATGTGTCTTAAAATGTGCTTGAAAGCAACTTTGGGAAAGAGTATTTTCCAACTGCATATCCACCTCCCTTGTTTTAGGTAGATCGGGAGGTTGTGGCAAAGGGCCGTGCATAATACTCAGTTTTGCCCATCTTACCTGTTTGGAGTTCAGTAAAAGTTTTAAAATGGAAATATCAATAGTCCCTTTTCCTAGGAATATTTTATTTTCCATGTATAAAAGAATACATTCAAACACGGAGTACAAGAAAGAGTTACCAGAAATCTTTCCTTGCTGTTAGCATAAAATTCAGGCAAGAAGTCGGCCATTTCTCTTTTTTTTCCTATAGGCTTAGAAAAAGCAAGTTAAGGAAATAGATTACCCAAATCCGTGAGCAGTCTTCTTGGAATCAGGGAGCCACCAGGGAACGAGACATTGGATTCCAAGCCACATGAGTATCATCACAGTTGGGACTCGCCTGCTGACCAAGTGCTAAATATCATCCCAGCACGTGAACTTAAAACCGAGCACCTATTTAATGCCTCAGCAGTGTCCCTCTTGAGGGGTTCAAGCCATGCAAAACTCACCCCACTCTCCTTAGAAAAGGAACTAACACCATTAATTGCACATGATCGCGTGAACTGGAATCAACAACATTCTGTTCAACTTGGGTTTCAATCTCATTATGGCTGACGTGGAGAACAAAGGTAAAAGAAATGTAGAACAATTAAACTTCCTTACAACTTGCGACTTACAGCCCATTGACAAGGACTTGGGACCGGCAGAGTGACCTTCCTGCAGGAACTCAGGTGCCTGGAGGTTAACACTTGGTAAGGGCAAAGGGCAACCTTTGCTTGACATGAGCCTGACCTCCAGGATCCTGTACGGTTTCTTTAACATAATCCCATTTGGAAGCTTCCTTTATCTCTATCCCCTCAAGACACATGTTAGCAACTGGCCCACTGATACACATCTGAAGTGTCTCATGACTAAGGTTTTACTAGGCAATAGTAAATGACTCCTCAAGGTCCTGGAACAAATTCCCTAGAGACTTAAACTATCCCTAACCCCTTCCTTCCCAGCTTGAAGTGTATAATCAGTCACTCCTCACAACTTTTTCCGCCCACGGGTCCTGTCCCCATGCTTTAACATCACCTTTGTGGCACTGAAGACATCTCAAGAATTCTTTCCTGTTTGCTTCCAGACCCCCAACATTTCACATCAATGGTCACTACTAGAGATTTACGTTAAACAAGCCGCTTTTTAATTCTCCAAGGCTTGGTCATTTCGTTTGTGCTCTTAAGTGACTATCACTGTATCCCTTAGGTCTATAATTTTTGGTCTTTGCACAGATGTACAATAATCATGTGTGGATTGGATTAGATTGTATTGAGGACTCAAATCCACTTCCACGTTTCTTTCGGAAATGCCACAAATGTCCAGGCACTGTCCTTGGTTGCCTCGGAACTCCCATCCATAGGTCCGTCAAAGTCTAGACCCCAGGAAGATTACACCTTGTCAATTGGTCAAAGGCAGCAAGCAGATAAATAGTAGCTCGGGGCGGGGGGGGGGGGGGGGGGGGGGGGGCTGGATTCTGACAGTGTGGCTTAGGCAATTTTAACAAGTACACTACGATAAAAAGTCAATTATTTGGCAAGAGTTAGAGGAGAAAATACATAGTCGGTGGCCCACATCTTTCCTAATGAGGCTTTCTAGGCTCTCCTAGGGATGTCTTTCAAAGTTCTGGTGCACCATCTGAGATGCAGAACAGGGCGGGTTGTTAAGGCAAGGGTGGGAAGTCAGGCTGCTATCAGACAACTGATGATTCACTCAGTCTGACACAAATTCCTTCTGATGAACAGACCAAGGATCCTATCTACACTCAACCCAAGTCTCCTATGTGGGTGTCTGGAGTTCCCCGTCTATAAGCCTACTCTGGTCTGGAGGACGGTGCTAAACAGAATGCACCATTGGCGGTGTGAGTCTTAAGCGATCTTTAGTTTTGACAGACGTGTTTGAGGAGAGGGGTACTGTCTTTTTTTTTTTTTTCAACGTTTATTTATTTTTGGGACAGAGAGAGACAGAGCATGAACAGGCAAGGGGCAGAGAGAGAGGGAGACACAGAATCGGAAACAGGCTCCAGGCTCCGAGCCATCAGCCCAGAGCCTGACGTGGGGCTCGAACTCACGGACCGCGAGATCGTGACCTGGCTGAAGTCGGACGCTTAACCGACTGCGCCACCCAGGCGCCCCGAGGGGTACTGTCTTAATGAGAAAGTCAAAGGCACACATATTGTCCACTTCAAAGAGAAGGTGGGGATGATAGAGAAGACGTATTTAACGTGACAAAATCGACCCGATTTCACAAGCTGGCAAAACTCAGCCTCGGTCAAGATTCTGAGAGTTCCACTACTCCTTCCTGTCACCAACCTTGCAGCCCCACAACTTCTGAACCTGTAACACGGAGAGCAGCGGGTTAGAAGTCACATTTCCTGACTGACACTAGGCATGGGCGTGGGGTGAGGGATTAGAAAACGCAGAGCAGCTTTGCACTGCCACGGTAACGGTCACCAGGTTCCAGGTGACTGTTAGGTATAAGGAGAATACAGAAGAAAGGCTGGGAAGGGAATATTCACCTCTGACTCACGAGTCGGTTTCAATGGAGAAAATCCCAGCAGACTTACGATAGTATTAGGTGGGCAGATTAGTTTACTATGTCAAGAACGCGAGACCAAAAATGGATTCAGTTGAATCAAAGGGAAGGAGAATCTTTGTTAGGATGGCTTCCCCTAGCCCTGGTGACCGGACACTTGTCCCTCACATCTCTGGACCTGCAACGTTCTTCTGTAAAACAAAGGGACTGAGCCAATTCATCTCTAACACGTGAGACGTCTAAGACACTAATTCGGTAAATACCAAAGAGAGAAAAAATTTTCGTGTCCAGAATTACCGATGTGTTTAGAGCAATGGGTCCAAATAAATAAACGTGTAAGTAGGAGCATTGCAGGTTACGATAAATTACCATGTACAACTTAAAAAAAAAAAAAAACAAAGCTATGCCGTCAGTCAGTTGGAAGAGAGTGAATTAAAATTTCCTAAGACCACCCATAAAAGAGGGGGCACCCGTTAAAATAAAGACCAGTTGTCAGAACACCGTTACTTTTTTTTAGTGTCGACTGATAGACCGGTCGACGTGGCATATATGAAACAAAGACATCCGGCATAGATAGTGTGTTAAGCTTTATCCGCTCCACTTTTTTTTTTTTTTAATTTTTTTTTCAACGTTTATTTATTTTTGGGACAGAGAGAGACAGAGCATGAACGGGCGAGGGGCAGAGAGAGAGGGAGACACAGAATCGGAAACAGGCTCCAGGCTCTGAGCCATCAGCCCAGAGCCCGACGCGGGGCTCGAACTCACAGACCGCGAGACCGTGACCTGGCTGAAGTCGGACGCTTAACCGACTGCGCCACCCAGGCGCCCCGATCCTCTCCACTTTTATATTGGAACTCTCATCTAATTTAAGCCTAAAATGTCTTAGGAATCAGTACCAGGCACGACATATAGGAGAAAGTCATGATTCTGGATCACGTGACTCGCACTCTGCGACGACTCGGATGTGGAATTTGCAATTCTTCACCAAATGAAACTCGGAGAAATAATTGTAGTTCTTCAAAACGGTCACTGAGCTCTTCACTATTCACTGAAGATTCATGGCAATGAATGCCCATTGAATTGAATGTTTTTATCAAATTACTTCATTTAACTGATTCACACAGATTTATTCCACTTGTAATGTAACTCTGAAAAGTAGACTATGCTGAGATCCAAACCATCCTCTATGGCAGGCACGACGGACTCTTTATTTAGAATTAGCGGAACTTGACTGTGATGTGTGATTACAGTGGACTCTCGGGATTCCCCAAACCCAGCCTTTCCGCTCCTCCAGTCACCACAACTTTAGGAGAACTTTCGCACAAGGAGAAAATATTTTCTTTCCTATAAGTCATGAAGAGAGCCAAAGGTCAAACAGATACATAATAGCACTCAAAGGCAATGAGCGTGCAGGTGCTCAAGGTGTATCCTGAACCATGCAATGCCTGCGATGAAAAGGAACACACAAAAGGTGAATTACAATTATTTTAGCAAACATTTGCTCTGTCTCTTACAAATCAATGAGAACCAACAGCTAGAAAGAACAGAGAATCTGCTTATGACTCTCCTACAAATTAATTACGCTCACTGGTCATAATCGGCACTTATTTGCACACAAAATACTAAAGTCCTCTTGGTGTGTTCTTCTAGAAGAGATTGCCCTTAAAATCATCTAGTTGAAATTACTAAAAACTCTCCACTGCAGGACAAATACAGATTTGAACAGATTGTAAAACCACCAACAAGCCAATTCCACCTTACAAAGCTTTTTCCATGATAGCTGTGTACGTCGGCATTATACAAAGAAAAAAACACTAGATGAAGCAACTAAGTTGAAGGATTTTTCTGTTCCTTGAAGACTCCTGAGGTGGTCTTCTTACCGCCCGGGAGTAAAATGCATGCAAATATGCCAACAGTGTGAGGACCCACGACTCCTCTCATCTACAGATTCCAGTCTATACCAGTGTGGCTATCAGGATACACCCTGATGGTGATCAGAGCAACTCAGAAGTCTGTTTGGTGGTCAAGGTCCTCTGTGACTTAGGGGTTGACGTGGAAGCGACAGATGACATTGAGACATTTGGAAGGACCTTGGTAACTCAGAATCCCATCAAGACTACACACAGGAAAATAAAATAGAGAACAAAACGGGGACTCCAATTTCACCCTTTTCATTTGTCCTCTCAGAACGGTCATCACACTTAGAAAAGATCGTTCTAGAGATAAGGTCAAGTTTAAGAACAAAATCAGCTACGTATTTTTCAAGGTCTGGAAACAAAGGGGAATAATTCACTACTTTCACAATTTTGTCAGATGATTTTACTTGCGGGCTTAAAAGCGGAAATTCTAGGGGCGCTTGGGTGGCTCAGTCGGTTAAGCGTCCGACTTCGGCTCAGGTCATGATCTCACGGCTCGTGAGTTCGAGCCCCGTGTCGGGCTCTGGGCTGACAGCTCAGAGCCTGGAGCCTGTTTCAGATTCTGTGTCTCCCTCTCTCTCTCTGACCCTCCCCCGTTCATGCTCTGTCTCTCTCTGTCTCAAAAGTAAATAAACGTTAAAAAATTTTTTTTTTTTAAAAAAGCAGAAATTCTAAAATTCACCTTTCTTCTAGAGCAGGGGCCAGCAAATGGGGCCACCCCCTTGTTTTTTCAAATAAAGTTTCATTAGAACACAGCCATGCCCATGGAGGAGGGCACTTGTTGGGATGAGCACTGGGTGTTGTATAGAAGTCAATTTGGCAATAAATTATATTAAAGAAAGAAAGATAAAAATAAAGAGACCTTCCATTTCTCACACATGACAAAAAGAAGAGTAGGAAATAAGGTGTTGGAAGCCGATGGTGTCAGATCTAAAGAGGATCCTTTCGGGGCGCCTGGGTGGCGCAGTCGGTTAAGCGTCCGACTTCAGCTCAGGTCACGATCTCGCGGTCCGCGAGTTCGAGCCCCGCGTCGGGCTCTGGGCTGATGGCTCAGAGCCTGAGGCCTGCTTCCGATTCTGTGTCTCCCTCTCTCTGCCCCTCCCCCGTTCATGCTGTGTCTCTCTCTGTCTCAAAAATAAATAAATGTTAAAAAAAAATTTTAAAGAGGATCCTTTCATGCTCATGCTATCGCCATGCTGGACGGGTTAGGGACTTCTGACTAGTCGCTTAGTCTTGAAGGGCCAAAGTCTTCTAATTTTCAAAATAAAGATGGTATATCCTCATCGGGCGGCCGCATCCGGCGGTTTTTTGTTTGGTTATTTTTGTTCGTTCATTTTAAAAATGCCAATGAGCTAATCTGCATGGGTAACGTCAAGACAAACTATGAAGTTATATAGAATAAAGTTATATATATGTATACATAAATGGCTATTTTCAAAACGAAAAACAAACAAACACAGCCATGCCCATTCATTGTCGCACCCCCTCTGTTCTCAGGCTGCAAAAGCAGACTTGAGTAGTGGTGACAGAAATCACACGGCCGGCGGAGCCTAAAATGTTTGCTCTCTGGTCCCTTGAGGAAAAGTTGGCAGATTCCGGTCTAATCTAGTCTTAGATGAACATATTTAGCCAGTGCGAACAAGATAGTCCTTTTTTTTTTTTTTTTTTAATTTTCAAATTTTGTTTTTAATTTTTCAGAAATTTAAAAAAAAATTTTTTTTTTTTTTAATTCTTTGAGAGCAAAGGGACTTGGGTTGTTAGCAACAGCACAGCTCTTACCAAGTCAAAACCTCCTGACAAGTCAACTTCTCAGGAGTCAGGGTACTGAGGCACAAAATCCAGAGTGGAACCAATAAATGCGCTTGGTTTCCAAGCCAGGGATCTAATCCCTTTCTGCGCCATGGCATGGAGTGAACTGCCGAGCCTCGGCAAGCCTGCTTTTCATAAGCATAAAATGGGGATAATAACACCTTGATGTGAGAAAAGATTTATTCAGAGGATCTTTTAATGATGAAATGAGACAACAAGGACCTCCGTGCTTTTCTTGAGCTGGCGGCATAGTCTTGTGTGCCCTTCAGATTATATCACACCTAGCCTTTTCTGAAGTTAAAATGTTCATCTTTGTGACGCGTCCATTATATCAAACAACAGTCCAACGGGAAAAATGAAGCTAAAATAAAAACACACCTATTGCTTCCCTCTAATTTCCCACACACCTGTCTTTCTCACCTTTAAGCCTCAACCTAAGTTTCTCTCTTCTGTCCGTGACTTCCTTCAAATGTTCACGGAGGCATCACCTTTGGTCCTTCGTCAACTCAGCTGTCTTGCTTTTCCTGAGAGATTCACCCACGTGCACAGTCTCAAGAGCCTTCTGGAATGCTAAGGTTCCTTTGTCTAGTGTCTACAGCTTACCGACTATTATTTCCTGAGCTACAGACTCGAGCACGCTGTGGTATACCACTGACCCAACACGGACATCCCTTGAGTACTTCAAACTCAAGATTTCCCCAAGTGAGCTCCTTACCACCTTTCCCACCTACCTGAATCTACTCCTTTTCTGTGTTCCCATCCAAGAGACTAAAACCATCCACCCACCCCCACTGCCACGGCAGAAATATGGGGGTTTTGTGGACCAACGCACACGACCACTATCACAACTGCTCTGGTATCCAATTACTTGTGTCCTTCTCCTATGTAAAATAAGTTCAGCTCCTCTACTAAGTGCTGGCAAACAAAATATGATCTAAAAAGTGTTGTACATGCTTCTGAAGAAAGACAGCTTGGCATTCCAGCCGCCATTTTGAACCACGAGGGCAGAAATCAACACTGAGAATGGAAGCTGAAAGACAGGACCCTGGTATCTTGAAAACACCACCGAACTACCACATCAGCCCTGGAGCCCATCGTTGGAATTTTATGTAAAAGAAAATTAAACTTCTCTCTCATTTAAGCCATTATAATTTTAAATTTTCTGTTCTATCTATGCAAAAAAAAAAAAAATCTAATTCTAAGAGTAAATTTCTCAAACCCACTCCTTAAGTGCCAAAAATTCAGGTTAAAAATATCTCAACACATTTGGCAATAAATTATTCATAAGACTCCCTCCTCCCCATGACCATCTCTTAAACACATACATTTCTTAACAATTAGTGGTCAGAGTCTGGAATCACCCGAAAAAAGCAAGCCTGCTCAATGAATTCACTGTGAAAAATAAATAGTAACAAAAATTAGGTTGATTCTTAATACTTACTGTAAAGTCAGTGCAGCTAAAAACAGACAAGTGAATCAAAAATACATCTCCTATAAAATACAAAGTTTCTATACAGAACAAAGTGACTTTTTATAGTCAAGTGGAACAAAAACCATCACGTGGAAATTGGTGTATTTTAGTATGGATGGACCAAAGCACACCTGCAAGGGTCTTAGCAATAAGTAAAAGTAAAAGAGAACCCTAAAAAAACACATGCAAATGAGAAGCCTTAGGGATGGTCCAAAAAGAAAAAAAAAAAAAAGAGAGAGAGAGAGAGAGAGCTCAAGTTGTGGGTTTCAGAAAAATTAAGGAAATAGGAAGGCACAAAGCCGGCAAAGAGGCAGAAATGTTAGCATGGGGAAAAAAAAGAGCCATTTATGGAAAACATGAGAAAGTCTACACTGAAGGTTTAAAAAGGTGAAGCAGCTGTGTGTCAAGTGATTTTTAAGTAGGGGTTAAAAAAAATACTGGTGGGGGATGGGGAGGTGGGGGACAGCAAGGGGCACCTGGGTGGCTCAGTCAGTTAAGCGTCCGGACTCTTGATTTGGGCTCAGGTCGTGATCTCACGGTTGTGGGATTGAGCCCACATCTGACTCCCAGCTCATCTGGCTCCCAGCTCGGAGCCTGCTTAGGATTCCCTCTCTGGCCCTCCCCCCCCAACTCTCATTCTCAAAAGAAAGAAAGAAACACAAAAGAAAATGCTGGCAACTGCCTCACCACTGACCGAACAGGACCGAAAAGGTCTCATGGATCTAGTGACTGAATTTGGCTTTTCAAATTCCAGGCCGATTAATCACATCTATCTAGACTTTGGCCAGTGCCGCAGCTCAGCGGGGAGCAACCATGCAAAAGACCCCCAACACCGCAACCCAAGGAGATTAAAACTCCGACTTGCTGCCAAGCACACAGTCAGGGAGGAGCTTCTTACCTTTGGATTTGCTTCCGGCTGGAAAACCAGGCTTTGCCAGAGGGACGGCCGTGCCTCACCCAGGTCAGACCCACCCACCAGGAGGTTAGGCAATGCAAGGCCAGCGACGAGGACAGGCCCTGCGGACGTGGGACAAAGGTGTCAGCTCTCAAAGGCCCTGTAAAGTCTGCAAGGTTGAGATCTCAAGGAAAGAAAAATAAAGCCTCCAAAATTCAAAAGAGAGAGTTTAACAAATAAGTACGTAACTATTGCTATAGACCAAATGCCGATGCGCCCCACCAAATTCCTATGTTGGAACCGAACCCTCAGTGTGACGGTATGCAGGGGCAGGGCCTTTGTGAGGTACGTGGTTGTTGGGTCATGCGGGGGAAGCCTTGATGAAGGGAATCAGTGCTCTTTGCCAACAGGCCCCAGAGAGTACCCCCCCCCCCTCACCATGAGAGACGATGGTAAGAACACAGTCCCCTACCAACCAGGAAGAGGACTCTCACCAGACACCCCATCTGTTGGTACCTTGATCCTGGACTTCCCCAGCATCAAGCTGAGTGAAATTAATATTTAGTGTTTAAGCCACTCACTCTAGGGTATTTTGTCAGGGCTGCCTGAACAGGCGAAGACAAATGTTCACAGTAATAGTTACGCCATCAAGCCTCTACAGATCGACACACACAGATTTATAGCTAATGCAAAGCGTATTTAATTTGAGGTGTGAACATGTTTAAAGTTTCATACGATGTGGTACAGGCCCTCCATAATTAAGAGATGCTGGGACTTGTGCAATGGTGGCGTGTGATTAGAAAAAAAGGTAATCGAGGAGACCTAACACCGTACATAAAAGCACTTTGAAAGCTATGAAAAAAAGCACAATTGCAACGCGGCGTGTATTTTTATCAAGACGGGAGGGTGTTGAGCCGTCCAGTGCCCCCTTGTTTAATGGTAGGCAACCATAAACACGCTTGTTGTAGGAAGCCGGGCCGTACTATGGGCTGGAAGTAGCTCACGTCCCACAGTGGAAAACACATTGCCTCCTTCCTTCCGAGTTTGAAAGGACACCTCAGTGACAGAGCTTGGTCAACGTCTCAGCTTGGTTTTATTCATCCTCAAGTGTACGCAACGAGAATGTTCAGCCAGAGAATAAACATCACACTGTCCGTGCGGTAACGATCACACAAACACCACCATATCCCACGGTCACATTCAACTGCCTCCGGAGCAGATACTGTTTAACGATTCCGCTCACGTGACCCTTCCCCCCATGTAGATTCACACCGCGGGAGGCCACTATAGAATTAATGCCACAGATGCACCGGAAGTTCAACGCTTTGTCGCCTTATCACACACAGCAACAGCACATGATAAAATAATAATAATAATAATAATAATAATAATAAGCTTTTAATTTAAGTATGGTATGGCTGGGGTGCCTGGGTGATTCAGGCGGTTGGGCATCCAACTCTTGATTTTGGCTCAGGTCATGACCTCACAGTCATGAGATCGAGCCCCCAGTTGGGCTCTGCACTGAGTGTGGACCCTGCCTGGGATTTTCTCTCTCTCTCTCTCTCTCCCTCTGCACTTCCCCCATCCCCACTTGCACACACACTCTCTCTCAAAAGAAATAGGTAAGTAAAATATGGCATTCTTGTTTTCACTTCAACGGATTCAGTTCACAACAGAGGCTGCTCTCATAGGCACAATTATCGGTCAATTGTCAATCGGACAATTGTCTCCAGGTAACAAACATGAGATACGAACATGGTCTTTTCATCCCACGAGTTTACAAGCAGTGGCTAAATTTGTGTGTGTCTCAGAGAGACTGTTGCATTTATAGCTGAGGTGACAATTCTAGCCCTAGGACTGCACACAACCATCTAAAAGATATTTACCAGAATATTACTTTTATTTATTTTTAGTGAGTTCAACATCCAAGGTGGCGTTTAAACTCATGACCCCAAGATCAAGACTCATGTGCTCTACTGACTGAGCCAGCCAGGCGCCCCATATGTACCAGAATATCAACCAGCATGAAACCATCCGTTCACTCCCCCAGGTCTGGACTATCTCAGATCGGTTTGAACAGAAATAATCACAAGCAACTGAGAACAAGACACAGGCAGACCCATGACCCCGGGGTACTAGCCAGCCCATGCCTAAGAAAGCTCCACGGTGGCCCAGATGCAGAGATTCACAATTTCTCTGATCACTAATGCCCTTGCCCCAGGAAACAGTGGGGCACTGTTAAAGAGACCACAAAAATGCTAAATATTTTCCAAATCCTCTGCAGCACATTTATCCCTTGATTCTTTTAACACAAAGTCTACCAATTCTTTTAAGTTAAATCTGGGACATATGAGGATTTAGGCAGCCATTCTCACACTCTCCGTTCCTGCCGCTGTCTTATACGGAAAGAGATACAATTTCTTAAAATTGACTGAGGAGTTATTCCACCAACGGCCAGCTTAAGTGCTGGGCCAGGCACTTTAGAGGCCACATCAAAGCTGATTCCCAACCACAGGTACCTTTTGAAGAAGGAACACTCCAGATAAGAGTTACAACTGACAAACCGAAGTACATGGAACACACATCCAGTGGGCAGTCTGGTATTCAACGGACTTCTTCCATCGTTGAATTGAAGACACAGTAACATTTAGGTGTTTTAATCCTCTGCACCAAATAAAAACATTATCATCACTCAGCCATATGTACGAAGTCAAGATCCACATCTTTAGAGTGCCAATGGACTCTATTCAGTCCGAGGGGCACTGGGTCAAAGACTCTCAGATTCATGTTCAGAACTTTAATCCGAGGAAAAACCCAACACTCACTGAAATGACTTTTATAAGGTGATACAAGATGACCGATAGAAGATTAGGTGCTTCTCCTCGACGGTCACAGCCAGAGTTCAGATCTCCAGAGATCCAGAGGGAGCAAGAATGCAATCTTGAAAAAGATCTCTCATGGAAGGGTTTGTAAAGCAAATTGGTGAAATGGCCAATTGGGGAATGAGGCCCCTCTTTCTCACTGGCCCCCTACTGCCATCACGGGGGCTCAGTTTTCAACCTAGTTTTCAGGGTTGTCATGGCCCCTGTGATCTAGAATTTCCAGCTTCCCAAAGATCTTTTATGGGGAGGGCTCTATTCTTGTCAACACAATGGAGAACGTCCTCTGAAGAGTTGAAGCCAATTCTCAAAGCTGGGACAAGTTGTGGCCATCATTTCTGGCTGAAAGACCCTCTCCAAATACCTTTGACTACAACGGGACTCTACTATGAAGCCATCTCCAAGAATTCTAGAAAGGTTTTAGAAAACCTGTATCCCCTTCCTTTTTTAGGCTCTTCCTGACATTTATTTCTCTATCCACACATTTCGCTGATACAATTCAACCTATCCTAATTCACTACACTTCCCAGTTTTACGTTTTGACTCTACGAAAGCAAATACACAAGCTTCAGCATCATACACCCATCACTCTGAATCCTGCCGCTTCCAAATAATCTATCCTGATGCTGGCTGAGCTACCCTACACAATTAATTTCTCTCCTTTTTTTCCTTCCCTCACCCTCTTCTTCATTTTTGTCTTTCCCACCCCAGCAAGTTTTCTCTGTGTTTTTTCTAATAGTAAAGACTGAGGAGATTCTCTACCTAGAGAGAGAAAGAAAAAGAAAAAAGTGATGTAACTTTCTGTGCAGTGCCTAGTAATTTCTAAAAGCCTATAAAGTTACAGTTGTTTTTATCATTAATCTCAGAATTGCATACATTAAATCGCTGAGGTGAGAATGTTTACCAAAACAATGGAATTACTCATAGAGGCAAAGTGGTATTTATAGATTTGTATAGATGTATACACAAAACATCATATATCTAGCATTTAGATGTAGCACTTATGCAATGTCTCTTAACAATGAGAATAGAATAGGGAGGCCAGACGGTATTAATGGAAAAGCTCCAGGGAGAAGAAATAGCATCAACAATGACAAAAGACACTTTATCTTCAAAGTGACAGCAAAACACAATGTTTTGAAAACTAAAGTTTAACTGTAAAATAACTTTAGCATTTTTTAAATATTAAATGTGAAAAAACCTTAACGAAACGTATCTGATAGCCACCACAGGGGAAAATGTCTTACTTCAACACTGGCACTTAAGTATGTTTGAAAAAACTGTAATTAAGGTACCTTCAATGTACTTCGGCGCAAAAATATATCCAATGACGTATTTCCACTAAGCTGTACTTAGGTTAAAATCTCACTTTAGGATCTGACGGTGCATTCGATCGTAGTGTCTGGGTGGGTAACTCGGAGTCTTTCTACCTTGCCTTCCCACCTCCCTAAAATAGGGGTTGAAGAGGCAAGTCCCAGGATTCGATGTCAGACCCCCGCGTGGCAAGAGTTACTAACTACAACACAGGTCCCCAGGTATTCGTGGATAATGTACTCCCAAGCCAGAATGTGTTCTCCCAACATGATGACACTCTTACATTTTATTCACATTGAAAGCTCAGTACAATTTTCACCTATACACACAAAGCAAACAGTAGCGACAACTCTACCAAATGCGCTCTGAAGTTAAAGCAGATGACTCATAAGCATAAATCCAATTATATATTATCACGAATTAAATTACTAGTTAAACACACACACACACACACACACACACACACACACGATGATAGACCAACCTTTCACCTAATTATTCTGTCCTGCAGACCCTGGGAATGTGTAATGTACATATTCTCAATCTTTTTTAATGTTGATTTATTTTTGAGAGAGAGAGAGAGACAGAGAGACAGAGAGACACAGTGTGAGTGGGGGAGGGGCAGAAAGAGAGGGAGACACAGAACCGCAAGCAGGCTCCAGGCTCCGAGCTGTCAGCACAGAGCCTGACACGGGGCTCGAACCCACAAGCTGTGAGATCATGACCTGAGCCGAAGTTGGACGCTTAACTGACTGAGCCACCCAGGCGCCCCAGTAATGTACATATTCTTATCAAGAAGGCATATATTGGCAATATTTAACATGTAGATTCCCACAGAATAGGAAGCGATATTCTACTATTTGAGAACCTAAAATATCAATTAGAAATCTTGAACCCTGTTTTTACAGTTTATGGTGTCAATATATATTTGCAAAGAACGAACTCTAGCTGATTTCACATCGTCCCCAGCACATACTGCCCTGGAGAACAGGTGCCTGATGAGCGTTTTGGCAAGAGCGCTACTGCTTGGTTTTCAGTTGGCGGTAGATGAATATTCCTTGAAGAGATACAAGGTGCAGGACGCTGGAAACAGAGCCGGGCACAGAACGCCTGGGGGCTGGTAGCACAAAGCTGCCATAAGCCAATGAGGGAGATAGTTAAGAGTTACAGAGTCACAAGCAAAATAATTACAATTTGTCAAAAACGCTCTAAGGAAATGAAGATCTAGATAAGACAGGGAAGGGAATGATGGAAAAGACCACCCCTTCCTTCTTTTTTCTTTTTTTTTTTTAGTTTTTTAAAATATAATTTATTGTCAAATTGGCCTCCATACCACACCAGGGCTCATCCCAACAAGTGCCCTCCTCCCTGCCCACACTCACTTTCCCCTCTCCCTCACCCCCATCTGCCCTTACTTAGTTTGTTCTCAGTCCTTAGGAGTCTCTTAGGGTTTGCCTCCCTCCTTCTCTGTAACTTTTTGTTTTATTTTTTATTTTTTAAAACTTACAGCCAAATTAGTTAGCATCTAGTGCAACAATGATTTCAGGAGCAGATTCCTTAGTGCCCCTCACCCATGTAGCCCATCCCCCCCTCCCCCAACCCCTCCAGCAACCCTCAGTTTGTTCTCCATATTTAAGAGTCTCTTCTGTTTTGTCCCCCTCCCTGGTTTTATATTATTTTTGTTTCCCTTCCCTTATGTTCATCTGTTTTGTCTCTCAAAGTCCTCACAGGAGTGAAGTCATATGATTTTTGTCCTTTTCTGACTAATTTCACTTAGCATCATACCCTCCAGTTCCATCCACGTAGTTGCAAATGGCAAGATTTCATTCTTTTTGATTGCCGAGTAATACTCCGTTGTATATATATACCACATCTTCTTTATCCATTCATCCATCCATGGACATTTGGGCTCTTTCCATACTTTGGCTACTGTTGATCGTGCCGCTATAAACATGGGGCTGCATGTGTCCCTTTGAAACAGCACACCTGTATCCCGTGGATAAATGCCTAGTGGTGCAATTGCTGGGTCGTAGGGTAGTTCTAGTTTTAGTTTTTTGAGGCACCTCCATCCTGTTTTCCAGAGTGGCTCCACCAGCCTGCATTCCCACCACCCCTTCCTTCTTCAGGTGTGTTCCCTGCCTGGCTGATCCTTACAATAACGAGAAGCAGACCTCCTTCATGTCAAATTAGACACAAAAGGAATGGAAGCTAAGAAGGTTGGAGGAACTGGATCCAGCCAGTGTGGACATAAATAAGGTGTGAAATGAGGACTTAAGTCCAGGTGCATCTATCATGACACCCTTTCATGATGCAGTCACAGGGACCAGGGGAGGGGGTGCCTGGGACACCAGTGGCCCTCAGGGGGTTCACAGGCACAGCGATGGCTGCTCCACTTCCGGGATAAACCTATGAGAGCCTCGGAATCTAGCTCATTGCCAACGACGGCAGCTAACGTACAGCACTTACTTAAAGAGGTCACATTAAAGTTACCCAAATCGGAAGCAGCAAAGTAAGTTTTTCTACCGACTAGGAAAGCACGGAATATAGACCAAGAAGGGCGAAGTCACACTGGCCGCATGATCTCTTACTTAATTTCTCTGTGTCAAAATTCCATCATTTGTACAATGGGATGACAACAGTACCTCCCTCGTTAGGTTGCTCTATCTTAGAATGTCAGTCTTTGTAAGGCTTGGCACATGGTTCCTCCTGTGTTCCGTAGACCAAAAGGCTTCATTTTATTATACTGTAATCAAAAGAGATTATAAAATGTTGCAAAATAACCGCTGAAAAAATGAATCGTGGGGCGCCTGGCTGGCTCAGTTGGTTAAGCATCCGACTTTGGCTCAGGTCAGATCTCACGGGTCGTGGGTTCGAGCCCTGCCTCAGAGCCTGGAGCCTGCGTCGGATTCCGTGTCTCCCACTCTCTCTGCCCCTCACCCGCTCTGGTTACCAGTAAAACGGATTCTGAACAAGCACCAATTCACAGATTCAGGGGGAACCCAGACTAAAACAGTTTTGTCTCCCTGATTGAAGCTTGTATTTTCAACCATAAAAGGACATTATAAGATGCAAATATGCCACCCATATCTGCAACCCTAACAGGGCCTTAATGAGGATCAGCCTTGCGTCGCAAGGCCTTGGAAGGGAGACAAATGAAGCTATAATTTAGATGGATAGCCTGGGCTGTCTGAACATGCCCTTTGGGACACCAACGCCCATCCCAAGAGGCATGTGGGGTCAACAGCTATCACCAAATATACGGCCTTCTGTTACATGTACCAACACTGACCTATCTATGTGGACCCTGAATTTGGTGGCTTCAAAAATCATTTATCAAGAGAAAATGAGAGGACTTATCGTGCATGCCATACCTTCTTCCGGAAAGAGCTAAAGGCAATGTGTGATATTCAGGCAAGTATCGATGGGTTACCTGGGTAAGGGGTTGCATGGTTTTATCCACCAACACATTTGTATATTCTGTTGGATGAAGCCAACTTCATTGGCTTCTTTTAAAAAAAAAAAAAAATTTTTTTAAGTTTATTTTTGAAGAGAGAATGGGCACAACTGGGGTACGGGCAGAGAGAGAGGGAGAGAGAGAGAATCCCAAGCAGGCTCCACAACATCAGTTACGGCACCCGACGCAGGGCTCAAATGGACAAACCGTGCGATCACGACCTGAGCTGAAACCAAGAGTCAGACACTTAACTGACTGAGCCACCCAGGTTCCCCTTCCTCGGCTTCTTCTATGGCTAAAGGAGCAAGCACTAAACCCAATCCTCCTTTCCTAGGCATTTATCAGACCTGGACAGTCCTCAATTCAGCGGAAACATACTTAAAAGTTTACCAAAGATAACCGAAGTCGAACAGAAAGCTGGTGATGAAGAGCTTACGCTCCAACAGAAATTTCCACATACTCTTCGAGAAGTCACTGTCACAGCAATATGTGAATGCAGTTCATAACGAGTCATGTTTCCATCGCAATATCGTGTATGCCACACTTCAGATATTCATCAGAAATGGCAAACAGTTCCTGGTGCTAGAAAAGAGGATGACAAACTGGAGACAGTGTGAGGCAGGCAGAGAGATGGCAGGGACGAAGAGGAAAAGGTGAGCCGAGGTCGGATAGGAAATGGCTGTGACTCCCCTCCAGCACATTCCGAGGAGACCACGTGGGGGCCAGGCAGGCATTTTTAACTCCTCGCTTTCAAGGGTGCCATAGAAACCCCTGACCACAGAGCATCAAATGCTCAACACAGAATCTTAAGAGGTTTCTGCGCACCGTTCTGAAGCCCGACATCCATGGCCATTAACACCTAACTACACGTTTCATCAAATAAACATCAAATTATTCCCAAGATAAACATCGGTAGGTGTTAATTGAAAGGGAAAGATGGGAGGCTCCAGCGTCTTCAGTTGCTTTGAAGTTTTATTTTGGCTTCCATAAAAACCTGGATAGCCAGCTAGGTAAATCGAGTTGGTTGAAAACAGTGATCGCTTTTCCTGCATAAGAAAGTTGGAACATGGAGAAGAACCAAATGAATGTTAAGATTTTATGGAGAAGGAAAAGTCCGGTGCGGTTATTTAAAAAAAAAAAAAAAAAAAGAAAGAAAAGATTTCAATAAAGAGAAAAAAGAAAGGCACCTAAACCACAGAATAGGTATAATCACAAAAAAATTTTAAGTCAAAAACCAAATAAAAGTGTCAACGGAAGCGCCCAACTGCAAAGACAAGGACCCCCCACAAATAAGCATTTACGTAACTAAACAGTCTCTTCTCACACACACGTCGTGTTGTGCACGGGTTTGGAGACACGCATGCTGACTTTAGAAAGTAACCCCAGGGGACACCTAGCAAGAGTTAAGTGACAGAATCCTCACTGAAATACTTCCTTCCCCCAGGTCCACACCTGTGACGTCCGCAAGTTCAACCACGGGCTTGGGCAGTTTTCCTTCTCCATAACGAAAGCTATCCAAGTCACCGATGTTAAGACCTTTAGTTTTAATTCAGAAAACCCTTCCAGATGAGCTCACGGAAGGCTCTTCGTGTCCGTAATCAGACAGCCTTATCAGTCTTTGTTACAACACTTCCGATGCAGAATGCTTGGCTGTTTACTGCAGTGTGGGCTGGAAGATTCCATGAACAAACTTTCAAGGTACACAGAAAAATTTCAGCTTTTGAAAATTTCAGGGGAACTACACGTAACACAGCAGTTTTTCTGATTCACAGAATTGTGATTTATTTATATCAAGACGGGGTGTTACGGATTTTTCTTAGAATATGATCTAATTAAAAGTATGCATTATTCACCACATTTGAACTACTACTCAACTTTTACCTATCAGAGTCTGTGAAGACTTAATATAAATCTTTAATTCCTATTATTAATTTTTTTTAATAATGACATGAAAATTAAACTTGTAAGACAGAATCTATTTCAGAGTATATTCAGGAGTCATAATAAGTCATTTTTGCTTTTCTTCCCCAAGGCAGAATAATCCCGAGGATTAATACATTGATTCACATGGAGGAAATACTCTGGACCACCTACTGTCTGAAGCTCTAGGAAAACCACAAGTAAGCAGACAGGGCTCCCACGTCCTGTGAAGTTAAGAAATAATCATTTGTCAATCAGCCATTAGAGATTACAAGGTAGTAAAAATCAGACTGGAAACTAAAGGCTCGAGGAATGAGAAAATAATTGGTTACCAACCTTGCCCTACGTTTGTTAAGATATTAAAAAAAAAAAATCATGTTCAAGAGTCTCAGCTACTTCTGTAAACTATTGGCAACTTAGGAGTCAAGAGAAAGCAACACATTAGGGCAAAAGGGCCTAGATATGGAGGGAAATATTCTTATAACAAAACATTAACGGAAAAATGATCTGATATGAACGGCACTGCAAACTTACCCAGTCCACGAAGAAACTCGGGAAATTAACATTTTCCAAAGTAGATGTTATCAAAACAAAAGGTTTTCTTTGTGTAGAGATACCCCTTTTCATCATATGCCACATGTAATTTCAGAGTCATTTTCAATGCGGTCCCCGCCCCCCAACTTGTGTTCCTAGAGATCACATCTCTCTCTGGAACGAAGGACAAACAGCACTTATACTCTGGATTCAAGAAGTTAGCATCACCAGTATACAGATTTGCTGGGTCCTACAAACCAGCGTGAGTTTTTCTTAGAATCTTGAATGCGGGACCAACAGCAATCCTTCCCTCATTCTCTCAAGAGGACTATCCTGTCCCTGCTGCAAGGCTGGCAGGAGAGGGCACCTGCTGGGGACATTTCCCCAAGAGGTCCTTCAGTGACCGTATGCTAGAGATATAAAGTATATTCTTCCTGTGTTTTAAGAACTATTTTTGGAAGGCTTTTCCTTCCACTTCTAATCCTTAAAGTACTTTGTTTTTGATGGGAATGTAAGATATCTAAACGTCTTCTCTATCTGGTAATTAAGACCTTTAAATGAAACAAAATCAATCCCGAAATTCATATTCTCAAAAGTGATATTCACATAACTCGTTAAATGGTAACCAATTGACCCCGGAATATCTCACGTGGCATGGTCAGGTGAAGGAGGTGGGTCAAGTGACATACAGTAGGACAGAGAAAGGACAGAAGTAATGACCGAGGGGTGCCTGGGTGGCTCAGTCAAGTTAAGCATCCGACTTTTGATTTTGGCTCAGGTCATGATCCCAGGGCTCATGGGTTCAAGGCCCACATTGGGCTGTGCTGACAGCACATTCTCATTCTCTCTCTCCCTCTCTCTCCCTCTCTCTCTCTCTCATAAATAAATAAATAAATAAATATTTAAAAAAAAAGTAATGATTCATCCGTGTAGTTAATTTAATGGCTATTTTCTGGCCAGTGTCTCTACCCCCCACATCTACAGACCAACACCTGTCTCATTCTAATTACTGGTGCACCTCTTTGCCTTCATCAACCGTGAGCTCCTTAAAGGAAGGAAACCGGTCTTTGCATCTCCCAGCTCATCCAATAAACAAACATTAATCCTGCAAGAGTTTAATGTGGTTTTGCCTTTTCCCACGTTGCATTTGACAGAGCAGAAAAATCCCACACGGGCTGCACATCTGGACTGCCGTTAAAAAGCTTGGTCTTGGGGCGCCCGGGTGGCTCAGTCGGTTGAGTGTCCGGCCTCCACTCAGGTCACGGTCTCACGGATTGGGAGTTCGAGCCCCACGTTGGGCTCTGTGCCCAGAGCCTGCTTCGGATTCTGTGTGTGTGTCTCTCTCTCCTTCTGCCCCTCCCCCACTCCTGCTGTCTCTCTCTCTCTCTCTCCTTCAAAAATAAACAGCCATTAAAAAATAAATAAATAAATAAAGGATAAATTCATCGCAAAAGCAATAGCTATATCTTTTAGCTGCATTGTTTTTTGTGTTTTGTTTTTTTTTTTTTTTTTACTTCTGGCTGCAAATATGTGAGGCTACATCATGTGCATCTGCCCCAGTAACATATTTATAAAACAGAAATAGGACAATCTTCACAACTGAAGAGGGGGAGGCGAGGCCTATACCCACAACAGCAGAAGACTGAGGGCCACATGCATGTTCCCTGGAGTTCAAAGACTTGGAATCCAAACATCTACAGCACTACTGCTGACTTCCTTCACGCGGGTCACATCAGAGGGTTTAAGAAGAAAATACAGGATGAAAAATATCATCTAGTAAACTGCTTGGAAATACACATCAAAAGGCGTATCGATCATCCAGTCTGTGTCGTAAATTCCTGCCCCACCATCCCTACCATGTCATTCCAGCTAATTACATATCCCAAGGACAGAACCTGCAACCTGGCCTGGGCTTCCCAAGAGAACGTGAAGTTAGGGAGACTTAACAGTGCATCAGATAAAAAAGTACCCGCAAAGAGTTGGCCCTGCTCTTTCTGGTCTGCTAACCGATTTAAATCAAACTGGCTCAACCTTATGAGCTAGAGCTGTCCTCTCCCTTTCCCTGAAGGCTGGCTCCTTTAGATGGATAAGGAGTGCCGTTCTGTACGCAGGGGTGAGGGGCGTTACGGGGAGGAGCTCACAGCTGCAGACAATGCTGCTGGCTGATCCATAACCTGAATTTATTTAAAATGAGACCATTTTCGGGGCGCCTGGGTGGCTCAGTGGGTTAAGCATCCGACTCTGGATTTCAGCTCAGGTCATGATCTCAGGGTCATGGGATCCAGCCCTGGGATGGGCTCCACACTGAGCTTGGCACTTGCTTCTGATTCATTCTCTCTCTCTCTCTCTCTCTCTCTCTCCCTCCCTCCCCCCTCTCTGCCCCTCCGCTGCATGCATACGAGCTCGTGCGTGCTCTCTCTCAAAAACAGAAGTTTAAAATGAGATAATTTCAAGATGAAATATTGATCTCATAGTATAAGTAGCAAGTGTTTAGGGTGTAAATCATGTAGGTGATACGTCTCCTCTCCCAGCTCAGCTCACAAATGTAGGCAAGAAAGATGGTCATCAACTCAACGGTAACTACACTTTTAATATGTTAGAAAAAAACCTATTACAATAAAAATTTTGCAAGTAAAATATCAATATCTAGGAACATTTTTAGAAGGAGCAAATTGTATTGTCAG
Organism: Prionailurus bengalensis; assembly: GCF_016509475.1. NCBI lineage: Eukaryota > Metazoa > Chordata > Mammalia > Carnivora > Felidae > Prionailurus > Prionailurus bengalensis. The sequence continues at coordinate 226,764,723 of NC_057343.1, forward strand.
ATAGTTTCCTGAAACCCTGCATCATTGTTCCCTAAATACGGTTTGCTTTGGAAATCCATTTCGCGTCGTTATAAAAAACTACAAACATCGTCTTTTAATTCAGTGAGAATCCCATGAAGAAGAGTCAGTTTTAGGAAACTAGACACAGATCCGTGAGAGATCTCCGACTTGACAAGAGGGTTTTTAACTCTCTAACCATCTCAGTTCAAAGTAAAGCATGACGCTCAGGGAGGAGACAGTGACAGTTGAACGCTCGCCATCGAGGAGTGTATGAAATGAGGAGAGAGGGGGAGTAAATCACAAAGGCTGTCTTAATTGTGTACCCCCAACCCCTAAAGGAAACACTATGATGTTGGCTAAAGGTTCTTTGCCAGCTGGTTCCTGGACGTGAAGGTAAAATAAATTAACATTCTGGCATATGCCTTATGGCCCTGAAACATGCCCGTCTGTGCATCCGGCCCTTTACTGGACCACAGGTTCTGAGCTAGAAACTGACATCCAATGATGAATGGAAGCAAGTTCCTGCCTGGCTTGGCAGAGTGCACGCGTTAGAATGAGTGGTTACAGCACAGAACCAGGGCTAAACTCATTTTTATTTGTTATCATCAACTAATGTGTAAAGATTTAAAACTGCACGCTCCTCTGGGGGCCTAACACATGACACTTCCCAAAGGCGGTTATGAAAATGGATTAGTCAAGCTGTTCAATAATGATGGATTCACTGCAAACCCTCGATATTCAGGGACTTGGAGGAAGGGATGAGAAATGTACCTGTAATGAGCCCCAGCTTCCACTCACTGTGGTTTATTTCTGAAAAGACTCCATAACAGAATACTATTTGTTTCCCACAAATAACACAGTTTCATTCTTCCTCGGAGCCTCTACCTAGGGAGGAAGCTTAGATGCATAAGCCATTAGTACTAATTATTCGTAATGTCTCAGGGCTTTAGAACAATTACTACCAAAGTTACTGCCTGGAAACAGAATAATTACACTAATTGGAGTTCATCAGATATTCATCTTCATCGTAAGCACAACAGATGAGGGGAAATTTACAGTGTCCATAAATGGAAGCCATTTCAACTACCAAAGGTGATTTTCATTTCAACTACCAAAGGTGATTTTCAGAAGACATGGGCCCTCCATATAATGTACGGTAGGCAACCTCATCCACTGCACACATGCGGAGGGCTAGGTTATGTATCAGAACTGTCACAGAACACTGGTATGGGTCAACAAAACCAGTACACTCCCGCCTTCTGGTCTTTTCATCGAGAGGGGTGGAAACCTGAAATAATGCCCTCAGTTTTGATAAATGCAAAAATACAAAAATGCTAAGGGCTACAAGAGGTAATGGGGACAGCAGGAAAGGCATCTCTGTGAAAGTGGTAACTGAAGACTACTTGGGTGGTGGGAGAAAGTATATTCCAGGCAGAAGGAACAGCCGGCCAGGGCCTGCATACAGCACTAAGAGAACAGAAAGGCGGGCCATGTGGCTGGAGAACAGAGGGTAGATGAGAGAGGACGAAGGAGTTTAAACAGAAAACTAGTGCAGGAACTTGCAGATCAGTAGGATTTTCGTATTTTATTGTCGGTGGACCAGAAAATCATGATATAAAGTCTTAGGCAGCAGGATGTCATGCTCAGATATACAAGAGTATTAGGGCGGTAATCAAGGAGAGGGATAGAAGCTTCTATGAGGTTCATGGCTTAGAGTAGAGGGCAATGAACATAGTGAGATAATGACAAGGTACACCAGTCACCAGAAAGAGCCCAGTTTTCCAGAATGAGTGGAAAAAGGTGATGCTGACCAAGAAAGTGAGCCACTAAATGCGAACAATGGACATCAGCTTGAAAATAAATGTTGCATAGGGACGCCTGCGTGGCTCAGTCGGTTAAGTGGCCAACTTCGGCTCAGGTCATGATCTCGCAGCCCGTGAGTTCGAGCCCTGCATCGGGCTCTGTGCTGACAGCTCAGAATCTGGAGCCTGCTTCTGTTTCTGTGTCTCCCTCTCTCTCTGCCCCTCCCCCATTCGCACTCTGTCTCTCTCTCTCTGCCTTTCAAAAATGAATCAGTATTAAAAAAAATTTAAAAAAGAAAAAGAAAATAGATGTTGCATAAATTAAAGAGTTAAAATTAAAAAATTCTATTACTTACGGCAATTTTATGCAGAAAGTAATTTACCACTTATAATCCTTTATAAAAATATTAAATAGTACCAACTCTCAATTATTTTAGGACCTGTGGTTTATCTGGTGTAGTAAAACTGAATTGTTATACTCAATTTAGTGGTGGATCAACGAGGTAATATTTTATTGCTGCCGTTAACACAACATGACGTGACCTGAAAGTTGAAACAGAAAAAGCAGTAGTTGAACTACTTGATGGGGCACCCTCAAAAGTTGCAAAATTGGTTTTTTAGAAAGAGTCTCTCAAAAGCGTTAAGCATAGGCATATACCCACATGCACATGTGCTGAAAATGCCCCTCAAGAAAATCCCTTAAGTATCACTACTTGTTTTGTTGCTTGGAGAGACCCCGAAATGTATTAGGCTTGATGTCTGCAGTCATCAAAGACGTCATATGATTCCTGACACTTGCTACTTTCCACTCCCCAGCATCCCACTATAAGGCAAACTTTCCAGCAAAACTCTAATGGCCCCGCCCACACTTGCCTTTGTGTGGAAACTCCCATCTCCTAACGTCTCCATCCATCAAAACCTGCCCCTTGGTGACACTGTGTGTGGTGAATTCCCACCAATAAGCCTTGATGCTAGTGGAGGATTTTCAACTAGCCTAGGCATCCCGTCTACTCTTTCGTCTAGAACAAGGTCTCTGCCATTGCCACTGTTGGTAGATTTTATAAAGGGGGGAGGGGGAATCATGGGAGGGGCAGAGGGAGACAGAATCCCAACCAGGCTCCATGCTCAGCCTGGAGCCTGATGAGGAGCTTGATCCCACAATGCTGGGCTCAGGACCTGAGCCAAAATCGAGAGTTGGATGCTCAACTGACACCCAGGTGCCCTCAGGATTGGCAGATTTTAAAGAGGGCCTTCTGAAAATAACTCCATCTTCACCTACTCGACACTAGCTAGTTCTTCACACCGTACTCACTAAGTGAATCTTTCTCTCACTCCCTTTGTTCACTGTCTTGTGATATTTGGGTATGTGGCTACCCAAATGGGAAAGCCTTCGGGCAGAGGGAAAGAAGCAGAATATAATGCTAGAATGAAAACCGGGCTTCACCACGTATCGATGCTTACTGGTTGACGGCAACTGCCTAGAGACTGTGTTGAGAGGGATTCCAAGGCCTCTCGTACCCGTGTCCGTCATGAGCACAACAGAGGGAACAGTACCTGCACGCACTCTTGGCCATCCTCCGTACAAGGGAGCCACAGAAACCTGACTCTGAATCTCATGCCAGGCTTGATCGTTTCCAGTGATGTGAATCCTGGGGAAATTAACTTCTCTGCATCTCATATCAAATGGAGGCACTTATGTTTGCCCCACGTGGATTGGTGGGGACCAAGCCAGGGGCTCAAGTACCATTGATTCTCTCCACTCTCTTCTTGGGGGCAGGGACAAGTGAAAAACCTTTTCGCCCAGGACTTTCCAAAGTTCCTCACTATAAACCACCTTTCCTAATATCAAGCATGAGTTGTTAGGGGTTGAGTTGTGTTCCCACAAAATGCACACGTTGAAGCCCTAACCTCTAGTACCTGAAAATGTGACTATGTTCGGAGACGGGGCCCTTAAAGGGGTCATTATATGAAAATGAGGCCATTAGGGTGGACCTTGTGCTTACAGATCAGGAAGAGACGTCAGGGATGCCTGTGTGCACAGATACAAGACCACATGAGGACACAGCAAGAAGGTGGCTGGCTATGTGCAAGCTAAGGAGAGACTTCAGAAGTAACCAAACATGCCAACACCTTGGTCTTATCCTTCGAGCCTCCATAGTTACGAGAAAATCAATTTCTGTTGTTAAAGCCACGTAGTCTGTGGTATTGTGTAATGGCAGCCCGAGCAGACCAAGACGGGAACAAGGCATTGGTGTCTTCCACCGCTTCTATTACTACATATTTGTTTCCCCACCTGTCCTGTCCCTTCTCTTCCTCCTCTCATGCACTATTCCCCTCCCCCCAACACTAGGAGGAAGCAGCAGGGCTCAATGACGAGAGGTCGTTGACCGTTGACCTACAAGACAGTTTCGTGTACTTTTTGTACAAGGGGAATCCAGAGACTCCTAGAAACAGAAAGGAGTGGTGTTCCCCTCTCTCCAACCAGAAACATGGCTGCCAAACGACCGTACAAAAACTCCAAGTATAAACATCACCTCCTTTTCGGAAGCATTTTACAAACTTCAAGATTTAACAAGTTAACGCCACTGCCCACAAATGCCACCCCCACGCCCTCAAGATTGGACTGTTTAATTAGGTAGGGAGATAGTTCGATATGTTCTCAGAATCAGATTTAGATGCAAATGCCAATTAAACCTCGCACTAACCACTGTGCCTTCCGGTGTTCTAAAACATTTGTGTCAGCAGTTGGGTCATTTCTCTGCCAGGTAAACTATGCAAACAGTGGCTAACATGCCAGGGCCTGCTGGGTTTGCCACGCTCCGTGCAGCTAATGCGAACACTGTCTAAATGCCCTAAGGGTTTGGGTTGGGTTTTACAGATCTATCTCCCCCAGGTTACACCCTCTTCCAATAGGAATCATGCCCTGCTCAAAACTGCCTTGAGCTTTTTTGACTCCCCTTAGAAACAGCAGCAACATTTTTTGTAATATTACATCATTCTGGACTCCTTTGCCCTTTATCTGAGATTCTTGGCTACCTCACTAGGCAGAAAGCCCAGCCAATGGGGATCAATACAGGCAAGGGGACTGCAAATAGTAGCTCCTGGACTGAAGAAGGCAAGTTAAAGGGGAGGCACGAGTCCATTTGTCCTAATTGGCCAACCGCTCCCTTGAACGATTACCTGTTCTCCTTAACCCTGCTGTAGTATTTGTTGCTGGAAGCAAGGATGCAGTCAGAGACTGTGTTACTATTCGCTGCACTAAAGTTCAAAGTGCACCAAAGTGATAGATTGTAAGCAGGAAGGGCTCATCAACAGGGTTGTTTCGGTGACTGAGGGGGGGCAATGTGAAGCCTACTGACATTCAGATAGACTTTTTTTTAAAAACATCACCTCTTGTTACATCCCCTGCACCCAGAATTAGTAGAAAGTTGAATGTAAGATCTTAGCAATATTCAAGAGAACTCTTTTCCCACTGAGTTTATTCCACTTAAACCTACCACTCTTACCTTAGTGAAATCATGGGTTATAATTCCACTGTATAGTGACTTCTCTCTTCGTGGTGGCCAGTTGGGGTCTCCTAAGATGACCGCCCACCCAGGAGACTTTAGGACAGATGGAATCAAACCTAAGCTCTCTGCCTGGTGGAAACAAAACTAGTTAGAATCAAAAGGGTGAAAGGGAATGGAGCGAGCCATTAATGTTTTTGACTCTTGCACCCATGAGACCTTCAATGAGACTTTCCGTTCATTAGTCAGCCATTGGATTGGATGAGGGAGAAGAGGAACATTCAGATGTGAGTCACATGAAGAAACACACACCTGGGAAACCATTCCTAATCACGTATTAACAACCTGGTGGTGAATATTGCTACAAACACCTGTTACTATTTGTCTGAAAACCAAACACTGGAAATTCTAGAACGAGGTTTCCAAAGTCCAGTTGGGTGAGCCCTGGGAATTCAAGTCTTGAGGTCTCAACAAAAGATCACCAGGGTTACTGAGGAAACCCTGGGTGCTACAGGAAACCTCCAGTCAACAGGGTGTTATTCACTGGGGTTAGGTGATCACGAGAAGCCCCAGGAGCTATTGTCACCACCAACTGCTGAGATTCTTTCTTTTTTTCCTTAGGAAAACGAGTCATTCAGAGATTCCAGACCACCTTACTTAACCATATTATGTCTTCAGTAAATTCCCAAGTGGTCACGTCACCTTATCCTACCTTCCTGATGAAATAAATGCAGGATAAAGGAGGAAAGAAAGTGATCTCCCCCCTTCCCACCTACAGATCACGGATTTCTCTAGATTGTTCTTTCCCAGAATCATCTCAAATATGCCTGAGACAAATACAGACGCTGTTATTCTGTACTGACACAGCTGAGAACATAGGTAAAGGTCAAAGACAGCAAACATTCCTCCAGCCCCTACTGTTTTCAGGACAAGCTCAGAGAAGCTTATGACAGTACAAAGACACAAGACCTTTCTTTCTTCTAAATATCCTTAAGAAATAGTGATGTTCTTACAGTTGCTACCTGGTTGCTGTTGCTTTCCTTTTTGATACATTATTTCCCCCAATTAGATTTGTTACTGCTTAACTTGGCTGTTGAATTAGTCTCTGTGGTAATGGTGGTTTAAAGACCTGTCAACAGGTAATCAAATTCACTTTGCCAAGCAATCCAGGAAACTTGTCATTTAGAAAGCTCAACCAGGGGCGCCTGGGTGGCACAGTCGGTTAAGCATCCGACTTCAGCCAGGTCACGATCTCGCGGTCCGTGAGTTCGAGCCCCGCGTCGGGCTCTGGGCTGATGGCTCAGAGCCTGGAGCCTGTTTCCGATTCTGTGTCTCCCTCTCTCTCTGCCCCTCCCCCGTTCATGCTCTGTCTCTCTCTGTCCCAAAAATAAATAAACGTTGAAAAAATTTTAAAAAAAAAAAAAAAAAAAAAGAAAGCTCAACCAGGAAAGGCTGTTCTCTACCATCTATCTCTTCATAACCTTCAAGAAGAAATTTTAATTTGGATTTATTTGAGGACCAGGTTTCTGACCTACAGGACTATAAGACTTAAAAGCTGTCTAAAAACTGTGAAGTCACTTATTTACTGCAGGCTTCCCTGGAGAAATATAAACTCATCAGGCTCATTCTCCACTCACGGAAATGTCCAAATAGATCACTTTAAATATGAAATGAAAACCGTATCTCACCAAAACTAAGCTTACCGGCTTCTCCGCGTGCAAACGCACATACAGCATTTACACTGCTCAAGTAAGTTTTCAAGTCTGGCCAAAGTGTTTTCACAACCTCAGTACTTAATTACATTCCACTTTTAATGACTGCTGCAGAAACTTGCCGCGCTTTGAAATCCTCTAAATCGGCCCAAACACTGTTAATGGCGATTGTAAAGAAAAAAGATGAAACCTCCTGCTTTATGCAGCTCTCAAACCAATAAGCCAGATAAAACTAGTAATCAGCATGAAGGCTGCTGTCCATCCGTTCTCCACAGCACTGCTCACTGGAGCTTCCAAGAGACTCCTGAGTGAGTCTTGCTTGACTGTTCCACTCACTCTGCAGCCCCCAAATTAGTGCAGAGCCAACTGGCTTTCTTCTCAAAGGAAACAAAATACCCCCAACCCTGCACCACTGCTCATTTCAGGAGGAAAACGCAGATACGACACCAACATTTCATTTTACGAGTAAAGTTATTTTAATGCATGCCATAAATGCTTTGGCATGTGAAGGAAGTCACGTCCTATAATGCAAGAAGAGAGAGAAGTTGAGGGGGAAAGATGGCACGTAGAGAGAGCAGGTGGTACCTGAAGACAAGGGGCTCACGTGGTCTGTCGAAGGCGGAAGAGGTTCCTTCTGCAGAGGGGAGAGAGGGCAGCAGCGAGAGACATACAGGATGCAGAGTACACTTTCACAAAATGGTACCAGGTTAAAAGAATGGCAGGAATTTAAGTTGCAGACATTGAGTAAGAGTTTGACTCAATTCCACATAAGGGAGAGGCGGCAGGAGTGAGGCTTTATTGGGAAATAACCTGGTTTTCCACTCGGCCACTAACCAGCTCATGAGACCTTGAGTAAGCCACTGACTTTTCTAAGATCCTCTCAAGTTCCAAAATAAGTGTTTTTGGTCATGAGCTTTCAAACCTTCTGTTGGAATGACACAAGTTATTTACAGAAGACTGAGGTTGTGGTCAGGATGGTATTTAAAAGCAGCCACCAATTTTCTGTAAATGAATGCTGCCTGGAGGCAGAACGAAAATGGGTTGGCAACGTTAGGACTTTAGTTTGTCTCTAATCAGGCAACCAACAACACAGCAGGAAGGGGGTCGAGTAGCATCGCTGATTAGTACCAAGAAGGCAGGATTACAGGTAAGGCATCTGAGTGATTACTTTCACTTGTGAAGTGCAATGAGGAAAGTGAAGGGTCCAACCAAAGCCACATTCATTCAGAGTCCTCATTAGGGGCAGTTGCCATCCCCCTCCCCCTCCTCCCCCCTCCTCCCCCTTCCCCACCCCCTCGAAAAGGATGGCTTGAGGATATCAGTCCATATTCACTAGGATAAGAAGCACTTCTAATCTATAGGTCGCTTAAGGTATTACTGATTAAAACATTTATTCCACATTGTATCTCTATGCTAAACAACTTTTCATTGCAGAACTTAGTACAACTCTCTCTATTCTCTCTATATGAACACTGAAGATATTAATATGTTAGAAGGCTACCCATGTTATCCCATGTCCATTGGACATAAGATAAAATGGCCAAGGCTTATGGGAAATACAGTGTAGTGCTGGACAGAACAGGGCCATCAGGCATGGATCTGGAATATAGGACTTCCTATTAGCTCTACAATCTTTTCTCTTTTTTAATGTTTATTTATTTTTGAGAGAGAGCATGAGTGGGAGAGAGGGGAGAGAGGGGGACAGAGGATCTGAAGCAGGCCCCGCACTGACAGCAGACAGCCCCATTCAGGGCTCGAACTCATGAACTGTGACATATGACCGGCACCGAAAATCGGGTGTTCAACTGACTGAGCCACCCAGGTGTCCCTAGCTCTGCAATCTTATGTGTATTATTCAACCCTCCATTTTTCATTTATTCATAGGCAAAATGCATCCTACAATTTGTCTGAGGGGATAAAATTCAGTTAGAGTATAGGATGTACAAGAAATATTCACAAATGTCCAATCTCATCCTGTAGCGTCTCTAGATTAAACCAAAACAAATCAAAACAAGCCTTCACAGAGGCAAGTTTTCAAAAGCTACAACACCCATATCCAAAACCTCTTGGTAAAGTAAAATATAATTTCCCTCCTAAATCCATAAGATTCAAAAAGCTGTTAAAAAAAAAAAAAAAAAAAGCTATTTAGAAAAGGATTTAACCAAAATGGAAATGACTTTACCTTCACCCAACAGCAAAACTCAGTCTCCAGAAGGTAAAACACAAATCACCTTGGGCAGATCTTTGAATTAAATGCCTAAAAGGTTCAAACTGAATCTAGGACTGACCCCTCAAACCCAAATATCTGAAACTCCAAAGAACTTCCTTTTTTGTTTTTAAGAAGCCAGGCTGACTAAGGTGTCTACGGGGATAATTACATAATTCGGTCAACAGGTAACAATACCTTTACAGTCCCGCATAATTGAAGCTTCGGTTTTACTCCTGGCAACGGGGTGGTGGGGATGTGATTAAGTGTATACCTTAGAATTTTAAATATCGAGATTGGTTTATACTAATCTTAGTACCAATGATTAAGACGCTCCTTTCAACTGCAAACGAAGGCGTCTTGATTCAGGACACAACAAAACCGCGTGCTTTCAGGAATCTGAATGAATTATGTCTATTCCCCAGGTGATACAGTTTTGCCCTGATCTGAACATATCTAAACAGTAAGCCTTTCTTTGAAGGTCTCTGAAATCCCAAGGACTCCCCCCCCCCCCCATTTTAATACCAGTTGTGGAGGCTGGGGTTGTGCTGATTTACCCACTCTGGGCTTTTGAAACCAGTTAAGCGTCCTGGCAACATGTTCAAGGTATCATAGCTATACCTGGAGGATGTTTCTAAACCACATATTTCTGTGTTCTACCAACTCCTGTCCAAGGCGCCACCGTCAGCTTGTTTTGCCATGATGGCCTCTTTGAAACAAGCGTGTAAGTCACTAACACCGAGCATGAAGTAAAGAAACCTGGTTCTTTCACCACTTTATGGTGAATGTGCTTTACAAAGACTTGCAGAAGCGCCTCGGTGGCTGAGTTGGTTAAGTGCCCGACTCTTGATTTCAGCTCAGGTCATGACCTCACAGTTCCTGAGTTCGAGCCACGCTGGGGCTGTGCAATGACAGTGTGGAGCCTGCTTGAGATTCTCTCTCTCTCTCTCTCTCTCTCTCTCTCTCTCTCTCTCACTGCCTTCCTCCCCCACTCGTGCTATCTAAATAAATAAATAAAACGGATTTTAAAAAAAGACATGCAGAATATGTGAGGCCGTGTTGTGTCTGACAATTTCACTTAATCCTTACAAAAACTCTAGATTGTAATCCCCATCGTAGAGATTGAGGCACAGAAGCGAAGCAATTTGCCAAAGGCCACACAGCTCGTAAAACGGTTGAGACAAGATTCTTCAGCCAGGGAATCTGGCCCCGAAGTCCAATTCTACCACACCTAGCCCCCCAAATCATGCTTTTCTAAATACCATAGTCCCTACACAAGGTACAAACAATGGCTGAAATCTATTTATTTCAAAGAGAAGTTTAAAAAACACACCAATGAAACCCAGTCCTCTCTAAAATGAAGGGGAAAAGTCAATTCAGAAACAAGTTCACAAAGTGTTTAAGCGATAAGAAGGAAATATTGCGTAAATGCTTTGCCTGCCCCACGAAACGCCATTTTTCTCTATTATCTTGAGAGGTTTCCTTATGCCCTGGGCCCCTGTTTGTGCTTGCAGATGGTTTCTATTTCTAAATCTCTAAAGCTTTCAGGAATTTATTCCTAGACTTTGAAACCTGCCCACTTGCAAACCTCCCCTCACCAACGGCCTTGGCACGTCAAAAAACTCTCTACTGCCTTTGGAAAGCCTGATTTTTAAAGCTATTTAAGTTCTCAGGTTGCAAAAGAAGGAAAAGGCACTATGAGTCTCTCTGTGTCCATGCCACCCCATTCCCGACTTCCAGAGGGAAAGACAGAATGCGGTTTAATCAATGTCAAGGCTTGTGTCTTCTCATATTTACACTTTAACTGTATCCTGGTAAGAATTTGATTCTATGTGGTCACCTCTTACTCTTGATAAGGTTCGCTGGACAATCTTCTCATAGGACACTTACCTAGATGTCTGTCTTTAATAGTGGTGTAGGGAATGGTATTTAGCAAAAAACCTTCCTTTGGCTGGCTGGGAGCTTCCGTGGGTTTTAGAACTACCCCTGTATTTTCTCAAAAGAATTTAAATGCCACCTCTTGGGTTATATAAGCAGCCATGGGAAATTCAATGAGCGTGGCTACCCTGGCTTAATTCAATCCACTTTGGGGCAAATTCCCAGGGCCTCATTAAATCTCAAATATGTACATGTATGAAGACAGTAGTTGGGAATTACGGTATTTGAGCAACTTTGAGATTGAAATATCCAATTTCTAACTGAATACACTGAACCCCTCAGGTCTTGATTAATCAGCATGGAACAAAAATACAGCTCAATATACAGAAATTAATTAGGGACGTCAATCACACGGACTGTGTTGCAACTGCAGACTGCAAGGTCAAGAAGCCACAAAGAGCCAGCCACCGTGCCTGTGCGCTTTTTAGACTTACGCGTGGTCCTTATCGTGGCAAGAAAAATAAGAATTATCATCCCAATTTTACAATTGAAGAAAGTGAAATTCAGAGAGGCTTGAATAATTTGCCCACAGTGGTTTAACCAGTGTCTAGAGATTTTTCAAACCCAGTTACTTTCCGCTGTGTCAAAGCTATCTCCTGATTATTTATCTACCATAATTAAGCCAAAGAGTAAAGTTCATGTTGTATGGGGTTATCTAAAGAGCTGGGACAAATGGAAAGGATCCAGTTGAGTCGAGAAAACTTGACGAGATGAGAGATTCTGCACCCAATTTCCCAAGAACTTCAACTTGTCTATACACTCAGTGTTCCCTTAGCAGTTACCTGGCTTCCAGTTCACCGGCTAAAACGATCATGAAGAAGATGTTAACCTTTTGATAAAGAAAGTGTAAAATGAACAGGTCAACTACATGGAAGAAAGAGGAAGGCCCAAGCGAATCAGAGCCTTTCTTTCAACAGAACCAGACACCAAAAGCAATTACTTCTGACACACAATAGTTGGCAGGCCTCTGGGGGATGTTTTTCAAAACCAAATTGTACAAGAGATCAGAAAAAGAAGCCAGAACAAGTTTACAAGTCCTTTATTTAGTAAGCATTGGTTATTACAACTTTTAATGTTCACTAATGCTCCATGTGAGTCCGTAAGCCTGTAAATGAACATCTCAATTTAAGATGTTCAATGCAATTCATTGGTTTTACCCTGCTAGGCACTGGGAATGGGCTTCTTCGGACACTAGCTAGGCCCCCCCCTTTTACCTACGTATTTAGAAAGACCAAAAATGGATCATTTTCCAAACGTCAGTATGAAGCACTGTACAATAACTAAACTAGTTTAGTTTCATTTAATAAGATTTTATTTTATAGCACGTGTACATATATATACATATGTGTATATGTGTGTGTGTGTATACGCATATACACGTGTGCATATACAGGACACCACAACTGCTTTAAAAATTAGGTTTGGATTTTGCAAGTTTTTGCAAAACGACAGTGAATAACACAGGCATCCATTTTACGGTGACCAAATCTGCCCCAAACGTAGTGAGTTTTTCATACTCTACTTATCGTGACCGTGGAATAAAAATGGTTTTTAAATTGTTCTTAATATGAATTTGTTTTCAAAAACACAAAAGCCAAGGAGAACACATCACATCTTAGACTATAACGTGGTTTGTTCTGGTAAATCCAGTAAGATTAGAAAGATGCCTCCAAGGACAGAGTGGAAGCCCTCAGGGCTCTCGCAGTGGACATTCAAATTAGGGTGACCCAGCAGGAGAGAAGGTTCTCCCCAGCATGCCATAATGAGAGGATGAGCAAAGTTAAAGACAAAAATGCTACTGTCTGCTATGGTTGTTGTTGGCGCATTTTGTCCGAAGGCCCATTAGCTCCTTTTCTCCACCTGCTAAGGACTGCCAAAAAAAACTAGCCGGATAAAAGAATAAGGTAACTGATTATTTTTTCAAATTCAGCTTAAAAATGATCTCGCTGGAAAACCCATGACTCACTGAATTGGGGGCATACTGGAATACACTTGCTATCAAATCCCATCTATATTCTAACTCACCTCTCCCTCAAAAACATAACCTTAAGGAAAAAAGAAAAGGAAAAAAAAAAAAAGATAGCCCTCTAAACCATAATAAGCCGCTCAATACTAAAGACTAGAGACAGTACCAGCCCTATCAAGTACACACCCTCATCTATTAAACGTGGTCAATATCAATATCCTTTTATTAAAAGGAACAAAAGAGAAGACTTCCATTTTCCTGCCACATGCTCTCCTATCAGGGTGTACTAAGAATACTTAAACATAAATTCTTTTAAGTATAACGGGCTATTGCAAAAATACGGTATTTAGCTATTTTATATCCATAAGCCACCTTTTGGATGGTAGAATAAAGAAGCCCAAAAAGAAATCTAAATGACCATAATCTGGTTATTACATCATTGTTAAGAAAATCGGCACCAAAGGTATATGTATCATGGCTTCTGCTGGAAATTGACCAAAAAAAAAAAAAAAAAAAAAAAAAAAGGAAGCATTATGAATTCAATCGACCATCTTCACCCCTGCAGCCCCAGTAGCCTTCTTCCTTCTTCCTGCCCTATCAGTGATCTGCATCTCTGTGGGGTTGGCCTTTTGGGGTCCCTAGTAAAACAATGAGGCAGGAATCAAGAGAAAACACAGGGTTAGGATTCTGACAAGGTAACCATTTTCTCTGCCTTGGGTTTTGTAGGCCATCTTGTTCCTATAAACGCCAGAATGTCTTAATTTCTCCCAAGTAGTGACACTAGGGGCAGATAGCCACTGTTAGTTTTGAGGCCAATGTCCCTTAATGAAAGGACCAGGAGCAAAAATCTGTCAAATGGTTAATTGATGCAAATCGAGGGCCACCATCACTGTGGTGCAATATGTTGCAGAAAAGAGAACAATGGACAGTACTAGAAAGGAAAAGAGCAGTATTCGGTCATTAAAATATTTAATCCACAGTTTGCTCTCATCACCAAGGATAATCTTTACTTTTCGTCAACTGAGATCGCTAAGAAAGCAAAAGATGAAAGATAACCTGGAAAAGAAGAAACATACACACAGAGGGGATAAAAGAAAAACCGTCATTTGGGTCCAAGGGTTTCACGCAACATTTAGGGCAAACGCCTTTGTTCCTCGGCTTCGGAAGGGAGTGGGTGGGTGGGTGATGGAGAGATCAGATGGGGCTGCCGGGGCCCTCCACACCCTGCTCTCCGGCGCATGCGCGAGGCCAAGACAAAGGAATAGGTAATTACAGTCCCGATTCATTCATTTTGCCCGCAGTACCAAGGATCTGCTAGCCCTGGCTGGAATCCCGGGGAGGCCGATCCACACCCCTAGAGCAAAACGACCACCTCGATGCTACTGTTGGATTTTAACCCGCGAGGTAGTGGCCTCGAGGGAGATCGAGGTGTGTCAACCCCGTTCAAAGGCACTAAAATTGCACCCCTGAGCGCTGTGCTGATTTCAGCAGGGTGAAAATTACACAGGCACAGGCTGTCCAAGGAGTTCGTTTCAAGGCGGAAATGTCTCTGGGGAAGCAGATAAGGAGCTCAGCCGAGCATTCGATGAATATTCATGAAAGAATGCGGTTTGTAGCCGCGCGCTGTGTGTGCGGTCGCATCCAGGGACTCCGCATTTTTTTTTTTTTATTTGTCGGGGGAGGGGGAGGGGGGGCGTGGGGACGGAGACTGGAACCGGGCGTCGGGTTTCAGCGTTAGCGCTTTCGGCAAGACCTGCTGAACCCCAAACCTTGGCTCACAGCGGAGCCGGGCCGTGGGGGGACCGCGCGCTGTCAGGTCCGCGCTCACACTCTCCCGGCCCGGGCCGCGAGGGTGGAGGCGAGGCGCCCCGGGCATCTCTGCACCGAAGCCTCGCAAAAAAATAAAATGCTCCGAGATGGCCCACAGGTTAGCGGGAAGGCAGTTCGGCCACGTCCGAGGCAGGGGGCGGGGGGGGGGGGGGGGGCTTTGATCCGCTCAGAGGTGCTTCGGCGGGCACGTTGTCGTGTGAACCTCGCATTCCTTGGCCACCGCAGGCCAGGATTCAGGAGTCCCCCGGGGTCAAGGAAACCCATTTGCTGAACCAAAGAGCCACCTCCTTCCTTGGGATCACACCAGATCCCCGTGTTCTTTCTCCCCCTACTCCCGCCCCACCCCACCCCCACCTTCCATCTCTCGCTGCTGCGCCCCTCTCTCCCAGCGCTCCCTCCCGGGCTGCGACTGGTTCCGATGACAGATACGCTCCCTTCCGCCCCACAAAACCGTCTCCTCGGGACTCGGTGCGTTTAAAGGGTTTCCCATTCGGCAATTTCCTCCTTCACGAGCAGCTGGCTCCCGCTCGCTACCCACCCCGCATCTCCCGTCTACCAGACTCGCCACCCCCGCACCTTCCCACCCCGCGAGAGGCTGAAGCCACCCACTTCGGGGGGCCCCCCCATCACCCCACATCCCCGAAGTGCGACGGGAACCTCGCGGAGGGTCCCCCGCGTTGGGCGCCGTCTAACGAGGCCCGCGGCGCCCCACGCCCCCGGCCGCGGCGCCGAGAGAACAAAGGGCCTCGAGGTGGGGCGGGGGCGAACGGAGGCCCCCGGGCTGCCGGCGCCCCGGGTCCGCGGGGGCGGCGGGGCCGCCGGGGCGCGCCTCCTTACCGGCTCTGGGTGCCTGTGCCGGCCCTGGGTGAGCGCGGTGCCGCCGAGGGGCCCGGGTCGCAGGCGTCGTCCGGCCGGTGCCTGGCCGCTGGCGGAGGCTCTCTCCCCGGCTCGACGGCGGAGCCCGGAGCGAGGAGCGAGTTGGAGCGCTGCCGCCGCCGCCGTCGCCGCTGCCGCTACTGCCGCCGCCGCCGCCGCTGCAGCCTCTGCATTTCTCGCGCTCGCGCTCCCCCTCCCCTTCCTGCCCAGCGCCCTCCCCCGGCGCGTCCGCCCGCCCAGCCTCCCTCCTCCCGCGTACCCCGCCCGCCTCCCTCCCCTCCCTTCCCCTCCATCCCGGGCCCCGCCCGCCTCCCCTCACCTCCCCTCCACCCCGTCCCCTCCCCGCGTCCCGGTGGTCCCCCTTCCCCTTCTCCTCCCCTCCATCCCGCTGTCCCTCCTGCCAGTCTCCATCTGCCCTGCACGCGGGCTTCCCACTCCCTCCCCACCTCCCTCACCCTACCCTACCCTCCTCTCCTTTGCCGCGCCCCCCCCCCAACTACCACACCCCGCGCCGCCTCCCCTCCCCCGCCGCGCCGGGGCTGTCTGCGGGCACCTCTCTCTCTCTTCTCCTCTTTTCTCCCTCTCTGTCTCTCTCAGTCCTTTGGAATGGGTGGATAGGAAGTGCTCGGGCTCTCGCTCAGACTTCAGGGGCCGCGTGGCGGTGGTGAATGACGCCCCCTGCCACCTGCTACCCTTCTCAGCACCCCAATCCCGCTCGCGCGCGACGTCCGCCTGGGATTCCGATACCTGGACGGGCAGTGAGGTTGGGGGTGACCTGCCGAACCCCCTCAGCCCATCGAGACAGAGGTCCTCGGGGTTGAGGGAGGCTGCCAACGGCAGGCAAGTCCGGGCGGCGCCCCCCGAGGACCAGGCGCGCTGGGCGAGGCGGCTCCTTCGCACGCTGGGCTGAGCCCGGAGCTCCGCGGCTGGGGACTAGCGACGCCGCCGAGGTCCGCCTTGGGGGGGTTGGGCAGCGGCGTCCCTGCGACCGTGCTCTCGGGACTTGGGAGAGGAAGGAGAAAGGACAAGAGCCCGAGGGAAGGAACCGTCGGTGTTTCATGTCTGTTCTTTAAAAGAGGCAACCGGTTCTCGGCAAGACTGGGTTAGCCGAGGCAACCGGTGCAGTGCTGCCTAGAAGCGCACAGGTCAAAGCCACGGCCAAGCCGTGTCGGGGTGCCCTGAGGCACCGCCACTTTCACACCGGGACATAAAATAACCACCAGCGTGGGGAGGTATGCCCACCTTGCTTCTCTGTTGGCCAGAAGCAAATGCAAAACATAACGGGACAACGCTTACAACCGCAGCTCTTTCATTAGACAAAAGCCAATTTTACCTTCCCGCAACCATCCGAACCTTTGGAACTTTTATTTGCGGCATTGTGGCGCCCTCTGGCTGTGCTCGGATTGCTTTCACGTTTGCCCACCTCCCGGTAGAGCGAAGGATGGAGCTGGGAGTTGTCCTTGAAGGTGGATCTGCCCTCCTGACCCGTGCCTGGATTTGGGGGTTGGGTTGTCCTCCAAAGTCGAGGCGACAAAATGCAACCGTATCTTCAAAGGGAGGACGCCAAAGGCAAGTGCATCTGCATTCGACTGGGGAAAGGTAAGTCCGGGTAACAGGGAAAAAACTTGTTAGAACTTTACTATATTTAAATTAGCAGGGTGTCAATGTCAACCCAATACTATAGGTCGCTAGAGGCTATGCACGTAACCGCTAGACAACGGTACTGCACAGGTAGTTATGGTTCATACGCGGCCACAACAGATAAAACAGTGCAAGCTGGAAATGTTCGCATTTTAACCAAAGGGCGGTAAGAAAAAGTGGCAATTTTGTTTCTATGTGATTTTTTTTCCTTGCTTTCCTTTCCTTTTTTTTTCTTTTTCTTTTCTTTTTTTTCTTTTTTTTTTTTCTTGCCATTGAAGTGAAATAGCAAAGAAGTAACTATAGTTCAAGAACGGGGTGGAGCGGATTACAACTAGGGTTGCCTCCAAAGCATTTTCTATATTTGAAGATTTATGTTCAATAATTGAGTATGTTCAACCTATGCCCCTTATTCCAGAACATCATCTATGAGGCCGTATGCAGGGTTTCTCAACCTCCTGTTTGAGATGGGTAATTTTTTGTTTTGGATGGGGGACGGGGCTGTCCTGTGCTCTATTGGATGTTTAGCATTATTGCTGGCCTCTACCCACTAGTTACCAGTAGTGAGTGCACACACACACAAACACACACACACACACACACACACACCCTCTACCACCACCACCAACATACCATCAGTTGTGACAACCAAAAATGTCTCCAGATGTCTCCAAATGTCCCCTGGG
Organism: Prionailurus bengalensis; assembly: GCF_016509475.1. Lineage (NCBI taxonomy): Eukaryota > Metazoa > Chordata > Mammalia > Carnivora > Felidae > Prionailurus > Prionailurus bengalensis. The sequence goes on from NC_057343.1 coordinate 226,782,883, forward strand.
AGGCAAAAGTCACTCCAGGTTGAAAACTGTCTGGCCATGGAATTTCAAGTCCTCTTAAGCAAGCCTCTAAGTTTTCACTTTATCGAATCCGATGAGCATTTGCAATTTTACACTCAAGGCATTTGCTGAATGTATTTGTCAAGACATCTGAAGAGTTATTTCATTAACATTCAGTTTTAACTCTGTGATCTTTCAGACATGTAAATAAGTCATCTGAAAATTAGTAAATATACGTTCCTATTGTGTTTGCGTGAGAGGCCTCTGAATGTTCCCTTCTTTCTGTTTTCTCTTTTTCCAATTTTTCCCAAAATAGATAACGCAGAAAATAACATTTGTTACCGTCAGTGCTTCTAGCTAAATTTTCATGATGGGAAAAAACAAGCCTTTCGAAGGTGCAATTGGAGAAAAGATCACAGGTTGCCATAGAAATGGGAGGCAGAGGGGCACCTGGGTGGCTCAGTGGGTTAAGCATCTGACTCTTGAATTAAGCTCAAGTCATGATCTCACTGTACATGGGATGGAGCCCCGAGTCGGGCTCCGTGCTGGCGAGTAGAGCCTGCTTGGGATTCTCTGTCCCTCCTCCCCTTGTGCATGCTGTCTCTCAAAATAAATAAATAAACATTAAAAGAAAAAAAAAAGAAATAGGCAAAAACGTCCGCCAATGAGACTTTGGGTCTCCTCAATTTTGTCTTCCATTAAATCCAATTTGTTGATGTTTTTAGTTTGATTTTTAGTTGTTCATCTACCATCTGAACATTTTTAGGGTGCGTGCGCTTGAAAACGTTTTCAAAACACACGCTTCAGGAAGCTCTGGAGTTTAGAAAACTATTGTGGATGTCACTCGCTGCTTCGATTATAAACGAATGGATTTGGAGGCATATGTTAAAAGCACATTTTATGACAAATTTAATTACCTGCCAGCATTACGCTCGTGAAAACCAGCTTTACTCTCCAAATGGAGTGAATATCTTTTTAATAAACAAAGCTGAACTTCCCGGGGTTGTAAAATGAATCCTAGTGTCGTTTTCAATTGCCTGCATAATTTGCTTCAGTGAAGCATCGCCTGCATCATGAAATTACTCATCCAAAAGATAAATTATTTAGCGACGACTGATTTTTCCTAAAAGACTTACCAAGGAATTGCTTGCAGTGTAATGGACACATTGCCACCGAAATTACTAGTCCGTTTCCAAGAGCCTCAATGCGAGCTCAGCTTTTTCAACTGTATCTAGTGTGTCAGTTGAGGCATCTCCGATTGATTAGTATACAGACCTCATCTCACCTCCAAACCTCACCCACAGCTCCTCGCCCTGGACCCCCAAATCTCTACCTCCCCAGGCCTGACATCGGCCTCGCTTCCCCTTCCTTTTCTCTGGAATAGTAAAAAGGATTAAGATCCCAAATACGATGTGAACCAAGATGAGTGAAGCAAAAGCATGCTGACAGCCAGGCCTGTCACACCAGCCGCCTTTGTTTGACATCTTTTTGGCTAGCTCCTGTCCAAGGCCACGTGTTAACCCAGAGCCTTGGAGGAGAACCACGCGGAGAATTTGATAAATTCAGCTCTACTCATTAAGCTATTGAACGGATAACCAAATTGCGGCAGGTGTTCACAAGGCCTGATCTACAAATTCCAAGCCAAAGGCCAGACAGAGCCAGATCCCATATGACATATGAAAGTGTACAGCTTCCCCCTACCCTGAAGTATATTTGTGACTTAAAAAAAAAATGAATGCTTATTTATTTTTGAGAGAGAGAGAGAGAGAGAGCATAAGCCGGGGAGGGCAGAGAGAGAGGAATCCGAAGCAGGCTCCAGGCTCCGAGCTGTCAGCACCGAGCCCGAAGGCGGAGCTCGAACTCACGAACTGTGAGATCGTGACCCGAGCTGGAGTGGGACGCTTAACCCACCGAGCCACCCAGGCGCCCCAGTGTCGTTATGATTTTCGATCGAAGGAAAATATTGAAATCGGTACATTTATTTCGTCTTTCTCCCTGCCTCACTTCCCCCACCCTGCGATTATCACCACCTCAGCATTCACAGATTCAAGTGGAAAGACTTCCCTTGTTCCAATCGGTGGCTCTCAGGCAGGTGCTCTTTGACTTCCCAGAGCACAGCCTGCTGCAACATCTAGAGGCGTTTGGGGAAAGAAGATAGAAGTGTGGGGGGGGGGGAGTGCTACTGGCATCTAATGCGTAAAAATGAGCATTGCTGCTAAGCATCCTGCAGCACACGCAGAACAGCCCTGCAGTCAGCAATTATCCAGTCTAAAATGCCCATAATAATGAGGTTGAGAAACCTTGGTGTAAAAGCGCATGAAGTCGGAAAAGATGTGTTTTGAGAGCACGTGCTGCCAGGGGAACTGCCTCTTGCCGTGTGTGTGGTTCAGGGTGTCTCGCAGGCAGTGGGTCTGGAGCTGTAAAATTCTGCTCTTAGCAGGGGCCCTGAGCCCTTCACCGACCCCCTTCCTTGACTATGACATGAGTCTGAGCGGTGACTTCAAGAGCGGCGCCAAAGATTGACATCAGGGATTTTTGAATCCCACCCTCTGTTACTACCTGCCGAGTAACTGGAAGAGAAACAGCTTAGCCTCACTTCCCAATTTCAGTTTCCTCTTTGTGTCCTGTAAAATGATAGCCGGGAAACCTGAGCAACCCTGGATGTGCTAACAAAGCATGGGACTCCAAGTGCAAGGAGCAAGCCGGCCTCGGCAAGACGCTAGGAACACGTTTGCCCAGGAGAAAAAGCAGGGCAAAACAACAACAACAACAAAAAACAATCTCATGCTCTGCCTGAACAGTTCCCCTTTTCAACTCCCTTCTCCCTTTCTTTCGCTGTAATTTCCGCACCCCTCCCCCGCCACATTGGCCCCCAAATACTTTCCTACTCACCAGCATTTTCTATTAAGGAAATACACCAAACCAACGATAAAGGGTGTGTGCCTCACTCACCAGCGAGGGCTTTTTCTAGCCGGTGCCTACCCCTTTCTATAGCCTTGAGGCCTGGGATTAAACACAGGGACCTCAAGTCTTAGGAAAACAGTCCTTAATTCTTTGGCTGCCCTTCCGCCCAAATCGCCTGTTAAACCCTTCAAAGAACAAGTTGCTTTTAAATGACATAAAGAATGTCGTAGAACAATTATTCGCATGGCTCCACTTTTGAATAAATGAGACTGAAGAGGTTCTGGTGTTAAATAACACGAGCTTGAAGTCTCGCCCATTCCTTGTTGCTACCTGCCTTTACTCTCAGATCAGCCCCTACTGGTAATTAAAATATTTTTGCTTTAACTCCGAAGCCAGGAATGGTGCCCAAAATAAATTGCTAAGTGCAACAGTAAATTGCCAAACAGAATGCAGAGGACGAACATTTTTTTGTTATAAATTAATTAAGGGATGCTGCCTCCCCTGCCTCTCCAAGCACAAATGCTGTCCAAATTCCAATATCTAGCCAACTCTGCTCTTTGGATACACACCCTAAGACCCCCAAATAGACGCCATGACCCTCCTGTGTCTCAAGCCCAGGAATCTCCTACTCAGATAAGGTCAGCTCCATGTCAGAAAGAATGATTTCAGAGCCAGAGTATTTGGCACAAAGCATCATGGTCCCCATCTGAAAGCATCCAAAAGGACTTGGAACAAAAAAGGAAATTTCATTGTAATCGAAATATTCATTTGATCAAAACCGAACACAAGGAAGAGTGTGAAAGATGCCAAGAACTACTTCTCAGGTGCCAAAGCAAGTTGCTGACTAGCACCTGTGGGGTTGTGCATTATGGTAGAAATAACTACATGGGGAAATGTCCACGGGGTTTTAGCCCAGACTGTTAGCAGTGGCTGTCACCGGGAATTGGTGTCATTCCAGAGGTGGGGTGGAGGGCTGCTTGGCTCTCTGACACCGTATTATCAAGTTCTATGTTGAATGAATATTTTTGCAATGACCGCTCATTATTTTGGGACTCAGAATATATAATTTTGACCAGTGCTCGAGAGACCTGTTCTGGGCTAAGACATCACCACTTGGAGACTGCCTTCCCATCAGCTTTCCTGCTGTATGCTTTTTAACCCCATACTTCTGCTGCTTGAATCTTCCTGTTTCTTACCTTTACATTGGTGGCCTAATTGACATGAAGCATGTGCCCTGGCACATTCTTAATAGCCCTGGCACTCCGCTTTCAGCTGCTGGGCCAGGTGTCTGGGCGACCTCACCCCAGCCCACCTCTAGGGCAAAAAAAACCCCTCCCCAGCTTTTGAGGTGATTGTAGGAAGATGTTCGCCTATAGTTCGCCTCCACTATGCCATCCACATATTAACTTACTTTGGGAGTTGATGGACCGACGATCACACGCAAAGCTCTGTTTTCTATATAATGTGTTTTCCTAAATGTCTTCCTTGGTATATCTGAGTGATTTTCTACTCAACAGCATTGCTGCGGATTCAAAAATCACCTTACGCATCATATCTTCTAGTGGAGACCAGTTCTCTTCCTTTCTGTTTTTTATTCCCAATAATGCTGCGGTGACAGCTTTCAACACATGGTTCTCGTATTTTGAAGTATTTTCCCAATTTACATTTCTAGAAATGGGATCCATCAATCACTGCTACGCTGATGTTTATGGTTTTGCCCTCCACATCCACGAGATTAAACAAAATCAGTGCAACCAAAATAAACTAAGAGAACTCGTTTCCCCAGAGATTCCGACCCCAACACATTCTACAGCTTCTCAGAGGTGCCAATGTCTTTAAGTTGCATATATTTAATTACGGACCGGATCAGACTTTTTTTTTTTTCTAGTGCTGATTCACTGTATGGGTTTCACTTGATGTCACAGTCTGTCTCCTATGAAAAAGGGTTAATATCAATTCTACTGACTAAAGTCTTCTGTTCATCCCTTTGTCACTTTTTAATGGGAAAGTTGGTTCCATTCTTCGACGTTCTCTTCGAACCTGTTGAACTCTGCGGGACTAGCGCGGGCAGCACATCTTAGTGGCTCTGCAGACAAGCTTGATTTTTAGATGCTAATGGTTTCAAGTCCCAACTGCCTCTGCTTTCTGGGTTTTAGCACAGATCTTCATCTCTTTTAGCCTTAGTCTTTTCATCTGGGAAATGGAAATATTTCCAGTTGCACTGGGTTGTGCTGAAGTTTATACAATTTTTTATTAATGTTTATTTTTTAATGTTTATTTATTTATTATTATTTTTAATATGAAATTTCTTGTCAAATTGGTTTCCAGACAACACCCAGTGCTCATCCCAACAGGTGCCCTCCTCAATGCCCATCACCCACTTTCCCCTCCCTCCCATCCCCCGAGAATAAATAAACCGAGAATAAATAAATAAATAAATAATAAATAAAAATAAACCGAGAATAAATCCTCGGTTTATTCTCAGTGTTTAAGAGTCTTTTATGGTTTGCCTCCCTTCCTCTCTAACTTTTTGTTTTCCCCTTCCCCTCCACGGTGGACTTCCGTTAAGTTTCTCAGGATCCACTAAGAGCCTGTTTCGGATTCTGTGTCTCCCTCTCTCTCTGCCCCTCCCCTGCTCATGCCCCCATATTGATGGTTGATAAACCATCAATCCTCGGTTTATTCTCAGTGTTTAAGAGTCTTTTATGGTTTGCTTCCCTTCCTCTCTAACTTTTTGTTTTCCCCTTCCCCTCCACTGTGGACTTCCGTTAAGTTTCTCAGGATCCACATAAGAGTGAAAACATATGGTATCTGTCTTTCTCTGGCTGACTTACTTCACTTAGCATAACACTCTCCAGTTCCATCCCCATGGCGACAAAAAGCCAGATTGCATTCTTTCTCATCGCCAAGTAGTATTCCGTTGCATATACAAACCACAACTTCTTTATACAAGAGACTTTAAATCCCTCAGGCAGTTCATAAAACACACTCAGAAAAATGTGTTCTAAAGGGGTTGATTTTATAGCGCCACCAAGAGGGCCATCAAGGAAGGGATAAAAAACAGGAGTCAACAGGATGGGAGGGCACACGTCACTGGAATGGGAAAACCTGTGGCACACGGTCTGTCGCTTTGTTTGCACGAGAAACTTAGCTGGAAGCTTCCTGGCAGCCAAGAAAAGAAGGTCAAGACGCCATGAACTATTAACTCTCCTCTAATAAAGGAAAGGTTTCCAGGGTGTGCGGAGCGACGGATCTTCCTAGCAAACGTTTCAGAGGAATGGATTGATGTATATCCCGCGACAGAAAGGCTCGTGGATTGTGTAAAGGACAATTTTGCAATAACGACGTTTACTAGAAACACAGACATTTTCTCATGAGGTCATTTATGACGTCAACCAGCAAACGCCACGAGCCATCAAATCCTAACTCTGGAAAGGAAGCTCGTGAGTTTTACAATTCATATCATACTTCTGGATCTGGAAAGCTATTATAATTATACAGCGATTTTACGAGAAGGGAAAAATAAGGTGGTGCAGGCAGACCATTTGGGCTGGAGCCTAGAGTGAGATTTTTCCACGCAGGCGGCACCAGGAGGGAAGCAGCGGGACGCCTTTCCGTGGTCCGCGTAGACTGTCCCCCGGGGAGAGAAGGCCTACTGAAAACACACGGCCACCCCTCCCCCAGACTCTGCCGCAACCTCTTCCCGGGAGTCTGAAGCAGAGGTTTTGAACACGGAGACCCTAGAGTCCCAGGGGATTGGGGGACAGCCATCACGCAATTCTTCACCCCTCTCTCTAGCTGCTTCTGCATTTTGGTGTGAACTTTAAACACACACTGCGGCGCCAAAATTGACTTCTCCCCTATTGCATTGCCAGAAAAGTAATAAATATTTATATTCTGGGGCGCCTGGGTGGCTCAGTCAGCTAAGCGTCATACTCTTGGTTTGGGCTCAGGTCATGATCTCGCGGTCTGTGGGTTCGAGCCCCGCATCGGGCTCTGTGCTGACCGCTCAGAGCCTGGAGCCTGTTTCCGATTCTGTGTCTCCCTCTCTCTCTGCCCCTCCCCTGCTCATGCTCTGTCTCTCTCTGTCTCAAAAATAAATAAACGTTAAAAAAATTTTTTTAAATAAATAAATAAATAAATAAATACAACCAAGAAATATTTATATTCTAAGGTTTCATCTTTCTTTTTTAGACTTAGCTTGTATTTTGACCCAGGCAAAGGGGTCTCCCATGTCCGCCAAAGGGGGCGCCTTGGGATTCTGGCAGAGGACGTGCCACATCTTGTTGGCAGCTGCTTAGAATGTGCTCAGGGACCTGCAAAGTGTCAACCAGAAGCCCCCGAGGCCAAAAGTGCTGAGAGTGGGAGGCGCAACCAAGAGATTTTTGAGAGCAGCTGTTCCCCCATCAACCAGCTGGATGGACTCTAAGCTTTAAAAAACGGCCCCGGCCCCGGGGAAATAGTGGGAGATGCAGGTTGGAAGGGGGTGGGCCCGATGTCCCGCCGCGCAGGCCCCCCTTCCGGGATGGGACCAGCGGCAGAACCCAGCGGAGGGCGGAGAAACAGCCAACAAAACTGTCCTCGGACTGGCCTAAAACACATATAACTAGCGATGTAAAAAATTTTAAATATGCCCCACAGCATCAATCTGCGTTTCATACTGTATTTCTTCAAGTTGTTATTAACTAATCATCTCAAAGTTATGGATACTTTTCTAAGAGAAATTAAAGAGGGAGCTTAAACAAAGAGTTCCTGCCTTCAGAAACACACTACAATGGAGAAACTTACAAGGTAAGGCAGGAATCTGCAAACTGTACTTCTGAAAGGGCCAAATAGTGACCATTTCAGGTGTTGCAAGCGGGGAGGCTTCTGTTGCCACCGCAGACCCCTGCCGTGGTCTCGGGACAGCAGCCATAATTTGAAAACAAATGGACATGGCTGTGTTCCAATAAAGCTTTATTTGTAAAACCACGTGGCAGGTCAGCTTTGACACGGGGGGGGGGGGGGGGGGGGGGGGGGGGCTGCAGTTCACCCACCCCTGCTAAATTCAAACCCCTAGGCTGTAGTAAAGTAAGTTTGAAGCTTCCTTTCAAAAATTCAAAAATTTCACATGCATTCTTTTATCTGCCTTGAAATATTATTCGGGAGCAACGAATAAATAAATGCAAGCAACCAAAAGGCGCGCTGAATTTTTTTCTTCACCCGCTGTATGCAGAGTTTCATGTGAATATTCTATATTCTCAAATCATTCATCTTTCTTTCTCACTATGATACACTACATTCTTGAAATCCATTCGGATGTTTTTTTCATCGACTCAAAACATTTATGACGGACACATAAGGGGATGAAAATTTGCATTTAATCCTGATTTCCATTAAAAGGGGCTTACCGTCTCTTCGGAGGTTTATTGTATTTAATCTCATTAACTTCGCATTGATTGTCCCAGAAATTGAAATATAGCTTGACATATTTGCCAGTCTGGTCTGGAATTACCTCCTTGTGGGGAAGCAAAATGGGGGAAAGAAGGCGATTGCAGTCAGCCGCCCAGCAGAGAAGGGAAATAATCCATTTAAATGAAAATAAAATATTAAGCATAAAAAATACTGACCTAGTGCAGGACATTTTTCTGAAAGGAACGTTTTAAAATATTATACAATAAAAAATAACTTTTCCTTCATGATATGAGATATCAGATGAACTCCAGTTAAATAAAAGAGACGTAGGGGTGCCTGGGTGGCTCAGTCGGTTAAGCGTCCAACTTCGGCTCAGGTCATGATCTCGTGGTCCGTGAGTTCGAGCCCCGCGTCGGGCTCTGTGCTGACAGCTCAGAGCCTGGAGCCTGTTTCGGATTCTATGTTTTCCTCTCTCTCTGCCCCTCACCTGCTCATGCTCTGTCTCTCTCTCTCTTTCCCCAAAATAAATAGACATTTAAAAACAAGTAAAAAATAAAATAATAAAATAAAATAAAAGACAGATCCACTTTCACTTATCTGAGAATCACTCCTAGAGACTACAGTTTGCCATTTGGAGCCTGAGTTTAATTCTTAATTTATAATTAAATGTGGAGAACTGTTCAAAGTCTAGTTTAACTCTACCATGCAGCAACGTGTTGAGGTTCTGTCTTTTTAAATCATCCTTCACATTTAGAGCTGGAGGGAACCAAGTTGCCCAAGGATGTACAGTCAATGCCACGTCCTGCCTCCAGGATGGACATCACTAATAAGTCAATATCAATCAATCACAGAATTGTTTCCAGGGCCAAAACATTATTCGTAGTACTATACCCAGATACCACTGCCAGTTAGATCTCACCCCAAGGCTGACATGTAACTTTCACTTCCAAGATACTCCAATCCTGATTTTACAAATTTGGAGACCATAAGGTTAACAAATCTTCCCACGTTCTAAACAGGATTCTCTTCAACGTAACGCCCTTTCTGCTTCTGTTTTACGAATCCCCTATCGCCCAGGGACCAGGGCGGGGTGGGCGTTGCCATGATGACAATATGAATTCATACGCAAATTAATCATATTTATCAAGCACCTACTAAATAAACTATCCTTAGTGCTGGGAATTCAGCCATAAACAAGGCAGACAAGGTTCTCCTGGGCACCAGAGATAGAAACCAAACTTTTGAGAGCGTTACTGTGATGGGAAGCAGAGAAACGCAGCCTTAGCAGGAGAGAATTGGGGCTAAGAAAAGCCTTCTATTGGAAGCCATTGAACTTGGGTATATATACAGAAGGAGACATACAAGGAGAAGGCAGACTTTGAGAATGTAGGAGAAAGAGGGGGTAATGATAGATGCCAAGTCCCTGAGTCCTTGAGAAGCAAGGAAGAGCTGACCTTTATAGCAGCAGGGATGCGTGGCTCACAGATAACATATAGGAAAGATGAGCTTTACACGTAGGTAGGATATTCCATTAACTCGTAATAATGGTTGACCACAGGGGCGCCTGGGTGGCTCGGTCAATTAAGCATCTGACTCTTGATCTCAGCTCAGGTCATGATCTCATCGTTTGTGAGTTCGAGCCCTGCTTGGGATTCTCTCTTTCTCTCTCAAAATTAAAAAAAAGAAAAAGAAAAGGAAAAGGAAAAAAAAACCACCACCACCAACAGCAACAAAAAAATACATTAAAAAAAAAGGCATCTAAAAATGAATAAATAAATAAAGGTTGACCACGTTTCCAAAGTTTAACTTATATACAATCCTTTGTATATAAGGATTATATGTACAATCCGTCTGCTCTAACACATAAAGTCCGGGAGGGCGGGGGTTCTTTTCCATCTCGTTCGCTGTTCTAAGCTCAGTACCCAGAACAGGGTTTGGTACACGTTAGGGGCTCAAAAATACTTACTAAGGGAAAAGGACTGCAGAGGGTTAGTGCTGCCGAGCCTGGTTTTCCAAATGACCACAAGGTGGCAGGCTCGTTCAAGAAAACAGTGTCACCTAGCTGGCTAACTTGTAGAGCAAATTAAATGCTAACACCAGAGAAGTGGTGACTTTTTGAAGAACTTTCTAATAAACTGGAAAACACATTATAGTGCTGGGATGTGTATGTACTAACTTCTCTTGTGACAGACAAGACTCGATGCAACCATAAGAAAGGAAATAAAATGCAAAGATTGGTTAAGTACCCAAGAGTCTAAGACATGCTTCTGGTGGGGTGAAATGATTTCCCCTTCAAACAATAACACTTACTGCCTCTCCGCTATTTCTTGCCTTTGGCAAGTCTGAGTCACACAATGAAAGTAAAACACTAGAGGATCCCCAAGGTGAACCAGAAGACTCTTTGAGACCACCTAAGCTGTCTGAAATCTGAATTTTGGAACCTGAATATTTGTGCAAATAACATTAGATCGGCCCTTATGGAAAGAAATCTCTTGGTGTTACTCTTTGTGGTAATATCTTAACATTTTATTTTTCTTTCCCAACTACCCCTGGAATGATATCATTCAAGTAAAATGTAATTCTTTTTCTGTTTATTTATTTATTTTTTTTAGAAACAACATCTTTTTTTTTTTAAATTTTTTTCAATGTTTATTTATTTTTGAGAGGTAGAGAGAGACAGAGCATGAGCAGGGGAGGGGCAGAGAGAGAGGGAGACACAGAATCGGAACCAGGCTCCAGGCTCCGAGATGTCACCACAGAGCCCGACGTAGGGCTCGAACTCACGAATGGTGAGATCATGACCTGAGCTGAAGTCGGACGCTTAAGCGACTGAGCCACCCAGGTGCCCCCTTTCTCTGTTTAAAAAGTGGGATACGGGGTTCGATTCTGACATGTCTGCACAATTAAATCCTTGACATTGTAGGGTTTTTTCCAGTTTTGCTGATTTTGTTTTGTCTGTAGTAGATGGTATTATTCAAAATAGTTGCTGGCCTCCCTGGTAAAGGATTGTATTTCCTCACCCACTGATATCAGACAAGCCACATTTGAGCTACCCCTCCATGAAATACAGTAAATTCTCCCTGACTCATGAAGGCCAGGCGTAATCACGTTTCTTGCTTTGGCCCCTGAATTGAGGAGAGAAGTAACAAGCATTGCTCCTAACCGGAAGTTTTAAGAACCAGCTCACGGCTCACCATCTCTCCTATCCCTTCGCATGAGACCACCCACTTTTCACCCAACTGCTGCTGCACCGTTTGGACCCCTGTTGTGCAGCCTCATCATGGACCTGCTGTGTGGGTGAGGAGTAAATGTGTGTTGTCATAGGTCATTGAGATCTGGGGGCTGTTTTTCCCTGCGGCACAACTTATGCAGCCTGAGTTGACTGACACGGTATCTTATATGGAGGTTGTAAGAATAAGTGAGCTAATACTTCTGTAATACTTAGTCCCATGGATGGCATATGTTAAGCAATGGAAAATATTAAGTTATTAATATAATTGATCTTCATTCATTCATTCATTTTACCTGCCAGGTTCACGATAAAACACATTCGGGCTTCATCTAATTTGCATTATAACATGTTGGCATCATTGAGAAGTTTAAGATGAGATTCAGAGTCCAGCAGAGAGGCTAAGATCTCTCCTACATGGAAAGCAATGGAACGTATGGATGATTAAGTGCCATGCATGGGATGGCATCCAAACTCAAGAATATTTATTGAACAACTAGTGTTAATTTCCCTGACACCCTGCTCTGTCTTTTAGCCTCTATTACACCACAGGTACACATTTCCTCGACTGCTAAATACAACCAATGAAAGAAATTACTTAACCCAAAATATTCTAATTTTTGAGTTCCATTCCATTAAATAACTTTGGGCTCTCCACTTATGATAGTGAGCTCCTGGCGTCAAGGAAAAGTAAAGTGCTGGGTGCCTGGGTGGCTCAATCCGACTTCAACTTAGGTCACAATCTCACAAATTCGTGAGTTTGAGCTCTCCACAGGGCTCTCGCTGCTGTCAGCGTAGAGCCCACTTCAGATCCTCTGTCCCCCTGTCTGTTTACCCCTTCCCCACTTGCGCTCTCTTTCTCAAAAGTAAAAGAAAAACAAAAACAAAACAAAAAAACATTCAAAAAAAAAAAAGGAAACTGCACACTTCCCCACATGTCTTCGGTCAGAGTAACAAAGCAAAGCCTCTTTAGTGCCGAATTAAGGTTATTTTATATCCCCTTTATATCCCCTGAGAGAATACATTCTCATATCCCAAACAATACGAACTTCCGTTCATAATGGTGACAACTTAGCGGTCTTAATACAGTTTGGAATGGTTGCCAGGTAACAGCCAACTTCCTGAGTGATGTAGCTTCTGACCTGTAGTTCCTGCCCAGTCTCTCAACCCAGATCAAGCATCACAGACCCCACTCCATCAGACAATTCACAGCAAGACTTCTATTATTGGTCTCTTTAATTGAAAAGAAAATGGTTTAAAAATTGTTTTTATTGTTCATTTGTTTTTGAGAGAGAGAGGGAGACACAGAATCCGAAGCAGGCTCCAGGCTCCGAGCTGTCAGCACAGAGCCCAGCGTGGGGCTCAAACTCATGAACCATGAGATCATGACCTGAGCCTACGTCAGACACTTAACGGACTGAGCACCCAGGTGCCCCCAAAACAAAAACGGTTTTAAACTGTAATTCTTTCATGGGAAGTTTAAAAGCCAGTTTTCCCTATAGAACCTTCAAAACTCCAACACTTGGAGGTGGGATCTACTCAAAACTGAGGACAGGGTGGGAGATTGGTTTAACATTCTTATGTAGACGAATGTACTCCCAGATTCCCTCCCAATCGTGCAATAGAGGCAGCTACCTCTATGCTTCCTGGTCCCTCCTCCCCCTTAACTAGAAATGTGCCCTAAAGAAACTGATTTCAAGAGGTGCCAGTGTAGTTGCTACTGATAAGTACAGAGAGAGGGTGAGGGACAGGCCTGAAAATAGAGGAATTATTACTGAAAGCTGGCCTTCAACAGAGATGATAGATGGCCTTCGGCTGGTAGATTACCCAGCCCCTTTCCAAGACCCTCATGACCAAAGGTCACAGCCAGGAAAATCCTGCCCCCCAAATAAGAGATTGGCAACTTCTATGGGGAGCAGTGTCCCTAATGAAAAGTCAGTGGGCCCCTGGCCAAACTTTTGGTTTGACACCTATTATAAAGCCCACTTTTCCACAGTTCTGTCCACATACACACAGCTTGCAAATCACTATTTGGTCTTAGTGATAAAAGGATAACCAAGGATAATCAGGTATTTAAGAAAACTTGCAACAAGATTTGGAGACCGGTAGGAAGGACTCCAGAGAACATGGAGATGATGCAGGAAGAGACATGTGCGTGTGCTGCATGTACACTCAGAGCTATCAGGGAAGAAAGCTTAGTCATAAAATAAGAACAGAAAGGTAGATATGAAACAAGCATCAGAAAGCAAGAGAGATTTCTTGGGAATTAAAAATACGATAACCAAGATATAATTTCAACAGGTTAAAATATAACGGGAAAAATTCTGGAAAGTAAAATAAAAGTGTCAAGAAATAGAAAATAGGAAAGAAAAGGAAAGACAGAGTTTCAAAATAAGAAGTCCAACATTTCTGAAATTCCAGAAACAAATCAGAAAGGAAGAAATTATCAGTGACATTATACAACACTTTCCCCAGAACTGAGGATCACAAGCCTCCAAATTAAAAGGGTACACTGAATTCCTAGCAGAGTGAATGATAAGATCACAACAAACACACCATCTTGAAATACAGGAACCCCGGAGATAAAGAGAAGATGCTAGGACCTTCCAGAGGGGAAACCAACAAATGGAATCAGGAATCAGAATGAAAATCCTAGAAGTAAAAGGATAAAACTTTCCCAGTTCTAAAGGAAAATTATTGTCGATCTATGATTTCATACTCAGCCAATCTACCCACCAAAGTAAGGGTACAATAAAAATTTTCACACTTTTTTTATGATGCAAATTTTATTACTTTATTTTTAATAGATAATCTGTATAATATGATACATTTAAAATATATAAAAAATGGTACAGTGAGAAGTCATTCTGCTTCCAACCTGTACACTTCAGTGCTCTAGCCCCTGCAACCCCTAGAGGTAACCACTATTCTTCTCTGTGCGTGTTTTTAAAGATTTTATTTTTAAGAAATCTCTACGCCCAACGTGGGACTCGAACCTACAACCCCCCAGATCAAGAGTTGCATGCTACACCAACTGAGTCAGCCAGGGGTCCCCTTCTTCTGTGTGTTTTTTTTCTTTAATTTTATTTTTTAATTTATATCCAAATTAGTTAGCATATAGTGCAACAATGATTTCAGGAGTAGAGTTCTTAATGCCCCCAACCCATTTAGCCCATCCCCCTTCCCACAACACCTCCAGTAACCCTCTGTTTCTTCTCCATATTTAAGAGTCTCTTATGTTTTGTCCCCCTCCTTGTTTTCATATTATTTTTGCTTCCCTTCCCTTGTGTTCATCTGTTCTGTGTCTTAAAGTCCTCAAATGAGTGAAGTCATATGATATTTGTCTTTGACTAATTTCACTTAGCATAATACCCTCTAGTTCCATCCATGTAGTTGCAAATGGCAAGATTTCATTCTTTTTGACTGCTGAGTAATACTCCATTTTGTGTGTGTGTGTGTGTGTGTGTGTGTGTGTGTATCACATCTTCTTTATCCATTCATCCATCGATGGACATTTGGGCTCTTTCCATACTTTGGCTGTTGTTGATAGTGCTGCTATAAACATGGGGGTGCATGTGTCCCTTTGAAACAGCACACCTGTATCCCTTGGATAAATACCTAGTAATGCAATTGCTGGGTCATAGGGTAGTTCTATTTTTAATTTTTTGAGGAACCTCCACACTGTTTTCCAGAGTGGCTGCACCAGCTAGGGTTTCCACCAGCAATGCAAAAAAGATCCTCTTTCTCCATATCCTCACCAACATCTGTTGTTGCCTAAGTTGTTAATGTGAGCCATTTTGACAGGTGTAAGGTGGTATCTCATTGTGGCTTTGATTTGTATTTCCCTGATGATGAGTGACGTTGAGCATTTTTTCATGTGTCGGTTGGCCATCTGGATGTCTTCTTTGGAGAAGTGTCTATTCATGTCTTTTGCCCATTTCTTCACTGGATTATTTGTTTTTTGGGTGTTGAGTTTGATAAGTGCTTTATAGATTTTGGATACTAACCCTTTATCTGTTATGTCGTTTGCAAATATCTTCTCCCATTCTGTCGATTGCCTTTTAGTTTTGCTGATTGTTTCCTTTGCTGTGCAGAAGGTTTTTGTTTTGATGAGGTCCCAATAGTTCATTTTTGCTTTTGTTTCCCTTGCCTCTGGACACGTATTGAGTAAGAAGTTGCTGAGGCCAAGATCAAAGAGGTTTTTGCTTGCTTTCTCCTCGAGGATTTTGATGGCTTCCTGTCTTACATTTAGGTCTTTAATCCATTTTGAGTTTATTTTTGTGTCTGGTGTAAGAAAGTGATGCAGGTTTATTCTTCTACATGTCGCTGTCCAGTTTTCCCAGCACCACTTGCTGAAGAGATTGTCTTATTCCATTGGATATTCTTTCCTGTTTTGTCAAAGATTAGTTGGTCATACATTTGTGGGTCTATTTCTGGGTTATCTATTCTGTTCTATTGATCTGAGTGTCTGTTTCTGTGCCAAAAATTTTCAGACTTTTAAGGACCCCTTCAGAATGAGAGTTAAAACTCTCATTCTGGAGTGGGACATGGAATCCAAAAAGGAGGGTGTCTAACACAAGACAGTGTCAAAGGGAAGTCACAGAATAACAGCACTGCTGGATGCAGATATCTACTGACCCAGATTAGAGCAAGTGAACAAAATCTTTGGGAGGAAAGTCTCCCAGCAAAACTCGAATGGAAAGATTATAAGATACATTTGAGAATTTGGAAGACAATACTGACAGACACTTGGTTGTGATGTGAGACCATTTGGAAATAAAACAAGTAGTTTCAGAGACAATAAAACAAATGAGAAAATGTGGCAACTTCAGGAAAAACAAGTTTGTAAAAAGAAATGAACTCATCTACTTAGTTGGCTCAGTGATAAACCATATTTAGATGGCCATACTAATGTAAATGATGGCTAACAACAAATTGTGACATATTAGGAAAACACAAAGATGAAGAGGGCGAGGGGAAGATAGGAGAAGAGCTATCAGAATGCCCTATTATATCCCAGAGCAGGAATTTACTAGATAATGTCTATAAGTGACAACTCAAGAACTGGAGAATGACCAATAAAATTTGGAGAAAATTTCTACAAGAACCAACTAAGAATTGAAAAGGAATGTCTGTAAAGAAAATGAAAATAGGGGCTCCTGGGTGGCTCCATTGGTTAAGTGTCCGACTTCAGCTCAGGTCATGATCTTACGGTCGGTGAGTTCGAGCCCCGCGTCGGGCTCTGTGCTGACAGCTCAGAGCCTGGAGCCTGCTTCGGATTCTGTGTCTCCCTCTCTCTCTGACCCTCTCCCATTCATGCTGTGTCTCTCTCGGTCTCAAAAATAAACATTTAAAAAAAAAAGAAAAAAGAAAATGAAAATAAAGATGGGAAGGAGTGAGTGGGAGAATGGTGTATTTCACACTAAGTCTTTTTGTACTGATAACATTTTAAATTATGTGCACTTATTTTCTTAATTAAAAAAAGACTGATACAACACAGGTTCATCTTCAAGGAATTACCAATCTGGAGGCAGCAATAAGACCCAAGCATATAAAAATAAAATAATAATAGTGAGCATTTCAATAATAAAGTCAATGATAGACGATACCCTCAACAAGGCAATTTGTCTAATTGCCAAAACATGATTTCTGGAGTCAGAGACAGGAATACTCACTGAAGCCTTGATATCAGAAGGGCAGACATTGTAGAAAGGTGAGGTCCGTCCTAGATTTCTTGGAAAAGTAGAATTGTCTACTTGAACATGGGGAGGGCAGTCCAAGGACTCGTGAGAGGTAAAAAGTATGTGTGCTCATAGAGAATAGTGAACACTCTGTTGAGACCAAAGCCTGAGTGCATATACCCAGTTCGGGTCCCCTAGGAGCCATCCAACCATGAGACCAGGAAAGGCCAATGGAGACCAGGCTCTGGAGGGCATAGGAAAGCTGGCTAAAATATTTGGACTTTCTCTAAAGACACTGGTCCCCCATGGGATACACATCCACTCTGAAGGAGCACAAAATGAGAGGCGACAGAACACATGAAGTCTTCTCTTTGGTCAGTATTAACTATGCGAGTTGACACTGATGTTCTCACTCAGCCCAGATGCGTGTCAGATGGCCCGTGAGCGTGTCAGTTTATCCCAAAGTGATGCGAGTGACAGAGGGGGGGGTTCCTCCCCATTGCTTCGCTGCCTGTTTGTTGTGTTTTGCAGCACAGATGGCTCGTGTTTTTGAACTTAATTAACCCTCAATAAAAGGACAAGCAGCTTAACAAGATTCCTGGAAAGAAACAGCATGTTGAACACCATATTGATAAAGCAACACACACAAGCAGCCGACCCTGACAGCAGACACACCCACCCTTGAGCATACGGTAAAAGCAACAATAATCCAGTCGCCTGTGACAATAAGCTGGACAAGAGGTTTTAAACGACCTGGAAGATGTATTGTCTCAAGGGTTTGTACTCACTAGTATTAAAGAGGAACCTCGTCCTAAATGCAAAACATGCCTCTGGACGGCGGCTAGTGGCAGAATTCAGCACCGTGATTAGCAAGATAATCTAAATATACTTTCTATTGCAACTCCCAACTCATCTTTTAAAAGTTTCTATGGTTGCGTATTTTGTCACATAGATATGGTTAGCCTGATAATATTTGCATGTTATTTATATGGCATGTTTATCACCCCCCCCCCCCCCCCGCCCCGATTGTGTGTAAGATCCAAAGGGCTCGGAGCCCGCTGCTATGGATGATGGACATTCATAAGGATTCGGGACCCTAGGATGCTGTGCTCAAAATTCTGCTGGAGGGAAAAGAGTCATATGGGAAGGGATTCCATAAATATTTAGGAAACTGCAGGCATAAAGCAATAGGGAGCTAACTGAGAATAATCTACTAACCCTTGAACTGAAATGATGGAATAAACTTGAGAGATACTGCAAAGGGTCAAGAAAAGAGACAGACGGGCTGGTTTCATAAGAGAGGCCATTTGTCATTACGCCGGCTGCTAAATATAGCCATCAACAGCATAAGGCACAAGAATTAATGCTAACTTTCCGAGTATATTGTCCCTTGTTCTTCCTTAGATGAATACATACAATTCTGCTTAAAACCTGTTTTCCGGGTCACACAGGGTTATGACCCTAGGAACACTTTCTTCATGCTCTTACCCTGAGGGAATAATTTAAGGTTATTAACTTATTAATAACCTCCCTACTTAGTCCCTCCCTATTTTTAAGGTGCTTTCCCACTAATTAGATGTTTAAAGCATAAACACATGGACAATAATTAACACTTCCAAGGTGCTCAAAATGCTCCTGGTGTTGTTCTAAGAAATTGACACATATTCCCTCACTTCACGCTCATCAAAACTTGGTACGACTATTAGACCCATTTCACAGATGGGGAGATCGAGGCCCAGAGAAGATATATAACTTTCTCACAATTAATTGCTAAAGCTGGCCTCCAACCCAGGGAGTCTAGCTCCAAACCCCATATTAGCTGCTACTAGAGTATAATTAGTGTAATTGCTCTAAAACACCTTCACATGATTCATATTTTCTTTTGAGATGTCAAACCATTCAGTTCTGTAGGTTTTCCATGCTTTTGCTCCCGAACTAATTTATTTTCTGTTTACTAGTCGAGAAATAGACACCTCCAATTCTAGACACAACCCATAAATTGACAAGTAAAATGCAGTGATTAGAATACACAAAATGCCTGGGATCCATGACCTAAGAGGGGTAGTAAAACATTGACAGTTAGGAAATTACATTAAATGTAGGAATAATGGCTGGCTAGCACCATACAGGAAATGTGTCAAGTATATTCTTAGAATATTGGAGGCTATATGAGTTTTCTGCGGCTACCTTAACAGATGACCACAAGTTTGGTGGCTTAAAACAACAAATATTTATTCTTCCCCAGTTCTAGACGTCAGAGGTTCAAAACCAAGGCATCATTGTGGCCACAGTCTCTAGAGGCTCTGAGGGAGAATTCATTCGTCGCCTCTTCCAGTTTTGGGCAGCTGTCGCTTCTTTTTGGCATCTCCTCTGTTTGTGTCTCTTATAAGGACACTTGTTGGATTTAGAAAACCCATTGGATTGGGGCGCCTGGGTGGTTCAGTCAGTTGGGCATCCGACTTTGGCTCAGGTCATGATCTCACAGTCCGTGGGTTCGAGCCCCGCGTCGGGCTCTGTGCTGACAGCTCAGAGCCTGGAGCCTGCTTCAGATTCTGTGTCTCCCTCTCTCTCTGCCCCTCCCCTGCTCATGATCTGTCTCTCTCTGTCTCAAAAGTAAATAGAAACAATAAAAAAAAATTTTTTTTAATGAACCCATTGGATTAATTCAAGATGAGCTCCCCATCTCAAAAATCCATAACTTAATGTATATACAGTGTCCCCTTTTCCAAATAAGGTAACATTCACGTGTTCTGGGGATTAGAATGTGAACAAACCTTTTTCAAGAACTGTCATATGGTTCACTACAGAGATACCACCCAAAACCAACAAACTAAGTTAAATAGTCAAAATATATAACTAATTCAAAGGTTGGGAAGACAAGACAAGGCCAACTGAAAGACACACAGCAAATAAAAATATGAGCAAGAATGTGTGGGGTCTAGACTCTCAAAATGCACAAAATAGGAGAACACAAATCGTGGAAACGTGCAATGTCCATTTTGTATAGGATATTGTAGCCCCTTTGCAATAATACCTGAGAGAAAGGAACCAAATCTGAAAAAAAAAAATCAAACAATTAAATATTTGTAAAATAAATCCTTGAAAGAAGGGATAAAAAGTTGGAACGTGGACAGGACAAAGCCTGGAAGATAAAATCATCTGGCCCAGCAGCCAAAGGCTCTCAACAGAGTCTCTGGTGTTGGCTTTCCTTTGGCTCACAGGGTTCTAGCAAAGTTAAGGGTATGTCTCAGGGGGTTGGGATTATCACCGGTGTGAGATCATGTGTCTGGAGACCCCAGCCCAGTCCCCCCACCGTTCCACGTTCAAGGCTACAGTGTTGGGCTGTGTGGAGCATACAGGGCAGTGTCGGCCTCCCCAAAGACAATTGGAGCAAATCTCTGCTTGTCTTTTGCCTCTTTCAGGTGAATTACTGACTTTGTAATAGGGAAGCAATCCACCTATATGATTTTCGGCCTCTTCTGCCTCTGAACTGCTGAGTCGAAAGTTCCGTGAACTCCCTTTTCGCGAGTGAGCGTTGGAAGGCAGTGTCCCGGGATGTTTTGGAATCCTTCCTCCGAGGGCCTGAACGTGAGCACATTCCCATCTGTCTGGAAGGATTCACGCTGGTTCTGCGCCAGGCAATGCGTTTAGGTCCTGTGGTCCCCAAGACTCTCTGAGGTCTGACATTCTCCCGTGCCCTCCACAGCAAGCAGAGGCCAGCAGGCAGTGAGTTCTGTGAGCCTCGAGGGCAGACTGTCCCTCGGAGTTAGTCTCTCCTCACTGCGACAATGGGTCCAGCGTCCCAATTTCAAAGAAATGTCAGTGTCATACCAACTTTCAGGGGCGAAGTATGCACGTCGTCCTCAACTTATGTCTTGTCTTTTGTATTAAATTATTTTTTTCTTTTATGAACTGACGGAGATGGTCGTTAATTTTTAATGAATTTATCGTTGACGCCATTATCTGGAAGCTTCTTTTGTAATCAGCAGTCTTTTTTCAGCCTCCGTTTCACTCTGTGGCTTGTTTGTAAGATCTAAAGGTCTGGGAATCTCTGCAATAGCTTTACCATCGCTTTGGAGCAGCCTTGAGAACTCTCCAAATCTGTGTCTCATACACAACAATCCTTACTGGAATCACCTGACTTTGCCGCCCTGCAGGCTTCCGGGAAGCTACAAAGCAAGGAAGTGAGGCCAGGGCCTTCATCCCTAGCCCACGTGTGGACCGGGATGACAAACGACGTACAGGGCAGTTGGACATCCTGGTCTTAGCTGAATTAACGGGGGATAAAGTCACAGGCAGGACATCTTTAGGCAGAGCGGTAAGAAAGTGGCCTTTACCTGGGGACCTGCTCTTTCCTCTCCCCTCCCCACTCCCCACGTGTCAGACTCTCGCTGAGTGAATTCATATTCTTATCCTGCTTTAAAAAATTTGCAGTCATGGGTCACCTGGGTGGCTGAGTCGGTTGGGCCTCCGACTTTGCTCAGGTCACAATCTCACGGTTCGTAAGTTCAAGCCCCACATCAGGCAGTCTGCTGTCAGCACAGAGCCCACTTTGGATCCTCTGTCCCCCTCTCTCTCTGCCCCTTCCCCACTCATGCTCTCTCTCTCTCTCTCTCTCTCAAAATAAATACACGTTAACAAATAAATAAAAATAAAAACTTTCACGAGAATCTCAGTTTTAAAGCTTCACTATAGTTGCGTTTTCAGCATTTTAGTTTTCTAGACGTATATCATGCTACCAACCACAGTTCCTGGTAATTTCCTTCTGTGCCTATTTTATTACATCTTCTCTCTTCTCCCCTCCTTCCTGAAACGACAAAGAGGGAACGTGCAGAAAATGTCATGTGGACAATCTGAAGATTATGCATATACACAATTTGGCCACGTATTGCAGTGAGCTTTAGTTGGGGAAAAGAAACAAAAAACAAACAAAACAAAACAAAATATGGACCCACTTGAGAGAACAACGAATTTGTTAAAATACATTCCTGGATTTCTGGGGAGTGATCCAACAGGAGAACCGTGTATGACACGGAAAATCCACTAGGGGGCACTGCAGTCAAAGCACACTGGAATGACGGCACCCCTTCAATCCACTCGGGGTCAACTCAGGTCGTTGCATTAATATTGCCCAAAGTGAATTGTTTTCACAAAATGAGAGGCCACTCTTTTTACTTTTGCTCGAAGGAAGAAAAAAATCATTTTCTGGTAGCAGAAGTCAAAAGTAGCTGACTGGGCGTCCAGAATTGGCCTTATACTGAGGTCAACACACACGTGTTCAGGAAACCTGAACCCGCAGGAGAACGTGAACCAAGAAGGTCAGGCCAGAGATAACATTCGGGTCCAGGAGATGGCCTGCTGGCTCGTTCTGCTTGCTAAAATGTCCTCTGCCCCCCCTCCCCCCCACTCTCCCCTCACCCTACCCCTGCTGATTGTCATAGGCAAGAACATTTAGGTGTCTCAGAAGCTTTAAAATAAGATTCAGGAGGGGAAGGCATTTAATTTCATGATACATCTGATGTCACCAGCTGACTCCAGCTGAGCGAGGGATCTCCAGAGAGACGTGGTTGCTGTGCCAGGAAGGTCAAAAGGGGGCCTTCTTTGTGGCTGTATCACATGGACAGAAGGAAGCATGGAGTAGAGGACAAGAGGCCAGCAATGCACGTTCTTATCCATTTAAAAAAAAAAAACATTGATGGGGCCCCCGGGTGGCTCAGCTGGTTAAGCGGCTGAGTCTTGATTTTGGCTCAAGTCGTTACCTCACTATTGTGAGATCGAGCCCCACAATGGGGCTCCGTGCTAGGCATGTATCTTGATTAAGATTCTCTCTCTCTTGGGGCTCCTGGGTGGCGCAGTCGGTTAAGCGTCCGACTTCAGCCAGGTCACGATCTCGCGGTCTGCGAGTTCGAGCCCCGCGTCAGGCTCTGGGCTGATGGCTCAGAGCCTGGAGCCTGTTTCCGATTCTGTGTCTCCCTCTCTCTCTGCCCCTCCCCTGTTCATGCTCTGTCTCTCTCTGTCCCCAAAATAAATAAACGTTGAAAAAAAAAAATTTAAAAAAAAAAAAGATTCTCTCTCTCTCCCTCTCCCTCTCCCTCTGCTCCTCCCCAGCTTGTGCTGTCCCTCAAAAAAATTAATTGAAGAAAGAAATAAATAAACATTTGAATTTTTCATTAAACTAACTCCATTTCTAAAAAGGATTTGGTTGATTTTAAACTAAACATACATTTCTTAGACTAAGAGTCGGAGGACTGAGGACAGTGGCAGTGGGCGGAGAGGGTACAAAGGGGGCCCCCGGGAATGAAAACTCAGCAAAGGCACCTTAAGGATACTTACAGCACAGTTCAGGCCCCCACAGCACTGTCCTGACTGAGCTCCCTGCCTGCCCTACAAGGCTACGAGTAAGAGACCTTACCCACACAAAGAAGTTGCCAGTGGCCAGGTCACCGAGGGAAAATTATTATTATTTTTACTTGGTCAGTGTTGCAGTTTGAATTGCGTTCCCCCCCAAATAGGCTGACGTCCAATCCCCCTACGTGTGAATGCGCCCTTGTTTGGAAAGGTCTTTGCAGGGGTGTTCAAGTGAAAATGGGATTCTGAGGGTGGGCCCTAATCCAGTATGTCTGTTGTCCTTAAAAGAAGAGGTGATTTCAACCCCTGGACACACGCGGGATGCCAGAGACTTTGATCGGGGTGATCGGTCAGCACGCCAAGGAACCCCCAGCATTGCCGATCACCAAAAGGAGAGAAGGATGGACCAGATTCCCCCACAGAGCCCTGTTCACACCCTGACTTCGGATTTCCAGTGTCCAGAGTTGTGAGAAGATACAATACTGTTGTTTTAAACCACCCAGTCCGTGGCACTCTGTTACCGCATCTCTAGGAAATTATGTAATTATTTCTGGCCAAATTCAGAAACGGTAGGATAGGGGATTTCGGGAGTGGCAATGAGGAGATACTTAACTGACTAAGCATAAGGTTTTAAAGAATTACTCATTTTCCCTGTTGATCCTTATAATGGAAAAATTACGAAAATATAACCATAGAATAAACACGACCTTCCTACAAGACGAATGACATATACACCTCATGGCCCTTGTAGTCTGCAGGGGAAATACACCACGTGGCCAAGGCTGAGGGTTCCCTGCTGGTGATCCAGAAAGACAAAGATATGATGGATAAGAAGGAAGTGACGGTGGCAGCAAAGAGCACAGGGAGAGCACGCGGGGCAGGAGGTTGTCAAAGAAAGTGCGACAGATACGCAGGGGACCTGTGTGTCCCAAGTTGAGGCAGTCAGGGGTCTCTGGTGGGGAACAGTTGTGTGGTTCTGAAGAACAGTGGTTTCCTCAAACGATGGTGGGATTTGGGAAGGAGAACAAGCAAGTCGAATCCAATAATAGTTCCCAGTTACCAACTTATGCTGGAAACATGCCAATGCTGTTTATGGATCTGTTCATCTCCTTATGGCCCAATGCTATAAGAAATCCTTTACCCACATCTTATAGAAGACCTAACGACCCTAGAAATATTCAATAACTTAGCCAAAGTCACGCCAATGAGAGAGCATAAGGCCAAAATTGGAATCCATGTCATTGGCTATTACAGCCAAGGTCCTAACACTATATAGGTACACATACACACACACTCACATTCACATTCAAACACATACACCCATGTCTTAGCTGAATTGGAGAGGTGGGGGACAGCAGTCACCAGATCACATAAGAGACAGCAAGGCAGAAAGGGAGAGGAATCACAAAATGTCCAGGACTCAACAGAGAGGGCATATTGTTCAAAGGGAAGACCAATGGATTGCAAGTGACCATGGACCACTGGCATACTGCCGAATCCCCAACCCATGGGGAAAGTGGAAAACCAGATTAATCTGGAGAAAGCCATTTTTTAGCGAGGGTTAGCATCCTTTGAAGACTCTTGAGGACACAGAAGGGATCACCGACAATGGAACAAGGACCCCGCACAACCCAGTGGAAGGAGTCGGCATTGGAACAGAAGAGGAGTCGGGAATCCATGGGAAAGACCCACAGAGCAATATGGTGCATGACTATGAAAAAGATACAGATTACCCGAGGGGCTGGAACTTGGGTGATCCCTGGAGACGACAGAATGACAGCCAGGATGGGACTCGCCAGCCTCCAGGACCCACAGAGGCCAGGGTTGTTTCTGTCCTCTGAGCTGCCAGGGCTGTGGTCAGCTGGTCGACACCCTCAGTAGAACAGCGACCTTTGGGACCACGGAGACGGTGGAGGACGAAGGAGTTCAGCTTCACCCGGCTGACTGCCCAGCACTGCCAGTCTCGCAGGAGAAGAATTAGCTGGTCTAGGAGGCTTCCTCTGGCATGACAGAGGGAAGGTGAAATAATCTGCCTGATAGACATTCCTCTTTCCCACTGGAAAATCTGAAACAGAAAACAGTTTGCCCTGAGTGTGGCTGTACCTTCTGCTCGTCTGGAAGGGGTGGGAGAGGGACTCACTCAAAAGAGCAAGCCTTATAGTGTTTATGATGATGAAGAACACCCAAAACTGAAGCTCCATATTCTGGCCCCCAGGTAAAGTCGAAGACACGTGGCAGTCACGTGATGGATCTCAGGATTCCTGGTTACAGGCTCTTTTTCTAATCTGCTGGGCGTAATTCTATTTGGAAATGATCTCAACCAGCTGCAAACTGGACGTCATAGGCTTTCTCAACCGTCTTGCACCCCTGCCATCTCTGACCCCCCGCCAGACCAGACCAGGGGGAAATAGCTTTTGAGTGTGTTTTTAAGATTCCAGGAAAACACTTAAGAAAAAAAAATCTCCTTCGAAAATGCATTTGAACTAATGCTTTTCGGCTACTATTTAGCTCTCCTCATTGGCTCTTGCAAGCTGAGAACAGCCCAGAACTTCAGCCATGACAGTTGCCCCCACTCTTTCCTCTTCCTTCTCTCTCTCTCTCTCTCTCTCTCTCTCTCTGTTTTGGGTTTTTTGTTTGTTTGTTTGTTTTTATTAAGGAAAGTGTTAAATACGCACAACAGCATGGAGGGAAAAGCAATGAAATCCCATGTGTCTATCACCCAGCTTCAACAAATATCAGCTTCTTTGGGCCACTGTATTCAATAGACATGTTCCCAAAAACAATAATAATAAGGGGAAAATGCATTCAATGTTGCACACAAAATTTGGAGCACATTCCCCACTTCCTTCGTATTCCCTCCTACATTGGAAGCCAGACTGAGATAGTCCTCAGCATGAATGACATACAATCTGTTTTTTGCAGACTCTCCCCAGATTCTGAATTTCAATTACATTTCAGGGATATCATTGAGTTATAGGAAGTAGGAGCCTCCTTAAAAAGGAATTTATCTCATTTTCACTCACTCTTCCAAATGCGACTCTAAAACAAAAGTGATGATTAACGCCAAGCTCACAATTCACTTGTTGGGGATTTAGCCACATTGAGCAAATTCCAGTAAGAAGCTTAAGGACTTTCCCAGCGAAAGCAATGGTGGGGTGGCGGTGGGACCCAGGGAAGACACGTGGTACAAACAGCCCTGGATTTCCAAAAGCTGCAGTCAGGTCGTGCAAATTCAGTTTCAGACCTGCTGCAACACGGCCCACCCAAGATCATTTTCGTGTGAGTCAACGGAGACTATTCTAGAGGGAGTCAGAACTGTCCACCACTCTTGAGGAAGGAAGAGACGGGCGTCTGTAAAAAGTTTCACAAAAGTAGCTTGTGATTCCTCCCCCTCCCCCCTCTCTCTCCCATCTCTCCCTCCCTCCCTTCCTTTCTTTCCTCCCTCCCTGCTTTCCTCCATCCCTCCTTCTTTCTTTTTCTTTAATAAGAGCATATGCCTTATGAAGAAAAAGAGAACATATATCAATACTGGCAGCCGCACAGTCACTTGCCAAGATCTTCTGTTTTCTGTCAGCAGGGGAAAGGGAAAGGAAAAATATGAGAAATATGAGCGGTGGGTACCAATAATGGCCCAAGGTCACGTTGTCTATCACCAGAGTCATCTGACACCTCCATTGTGGGATTTGATGAACTCAAATGATTGCCCCCCAAATACTGACAAAGTCTGTGAAAAAGCTAACAATACATTTGGCATAAATAGATCAGGGCCCGATGTCTTGGCCAGAGGCATCTCCATGTCTACAGGTATTACTCCCAGACACAAAATGCTTAAGGCAGATACGTGTCTACCATGAACACAGTCCCACAGAGGAGGGCAGAGCTATTACACACACACACACACACACACACACACACACACACGATACACAACAGAAATGAGGAGACCGATTTTCTTGGGGCTTAAATGCCCCGGTAGGCCCCTTGCCAAGAGTCAAACATTCTGGAATGGAAGAGTTTCCTCAAGGGCCCCAGAGATGGCCTTCATCCTCTTCAGACAACTTTCCCCATCCTTGACCCTTGCAAAAGAGATAGGGAAAAGAACACCCTCCAGAGTTGGTGGCCTGAGTTCCATCTCTACTCCATCAAGGATGGGCAAGGACTTTAAGTTTTAGGACCTCACTTACTTCATTTCTAACATGGGGAGGAAAGGGCCAGCTGGTTTCTGAAGGTCTAGAGGTCGCTCTTTAGTGAACTGTGAACGACGTGAACCACAAATACAGTTGGGCTCAGCACCCACCAGTGTGGATTCAGACCTTAGCTCCACCCAAGCCGTGTGGCCACGGAAATGTCTCTTGATTTCTTTGGTAACTTAGAGGATTGCTTATGTCACAGGTTCTTGCGAGGACTGAATTCCTTAAACATATGTGAAGTTCGTGATTTGTGGACTATGTAAGGCTCGTACCCTGTCTCTAAAATGCTGTGACTTCAAACACCAAGGAATCTGGGAAGTTTGCCTCTCTGGACCACAACTAGATAATTTAGTCCAAGATATTTCTCGCCCTAACTTATTACTCATTGGAGCATAAGAAATACACAAAGCTGGGTCAGTACTGCTGGAAAATATTCATGAGATAGACCATATTGCACACTTCATGTCTTACGTGAGTTATTTTACATATTTTTTGTCCTTATTTGTTCCAAGTCACTTAGACATAAAAGAAATGGTATAGGTTAAACCAAGCTGGGAAAGTGAAGTCTTCACAAAGTTTGTATTGCTAATGAAATTAAGGTTTCCAGCAGATCAAGAACAAATGACTGAGTTTAACAAAATATTTCCTTTGATCTTAGGATTTTTTTTTTTTAACTTCAAAGAATAACCAGCAGGATCATGCAGGCAATACCAACCCTCTTCCCTGCAATGTGGGGCTCTTGGTCAAAGAACTTGCAAGGGTCTGCTTCAGAACTGTGGGTGGCCCTGACCCGGCCAGGGGAAAATAAGTGAACAGAAGATGTGGGGTTGAGGCTTGGTCCGCCATTTACCCACATCCCATGAGAAAGTCATTTGACCTCAGTCCCCATGCTCTCTTCTGTGAAACGAGACAGTAATACCTAACTCATTAACTCACAAGTTTCATACAAAGATAATGTTGGGTCTTTGGATTCACCAAATTCTAAAATAGGATTAAGAAACAAAACCCCAGAGGGATCCTACAGCAGTTTCCTTTCTTTCCCCGGGGAGTACCTTTCCACCATTGTATGTCTTGTACTTAGTAGTAAGTAATAGGTTCTCCATCATTCTTTGCTGGATGAGTGAAGGGCCAGATGAAGACAATGGTGAGGGCTGGGCCCAGGGACTCTGGGGTACTTAGACTTGTTCTTCCCTCCTCTTGGATCAGCCCATTCATTCTGCCACTGCAGCCATGGTTCAACTTAATTCTAGGTGTGGTGACAACAGCACAGAAGTGCTTAATTCTAGGTGTGGTGAACTAGCAGAGAGGGAGGGAGCGATGGAAAAGGTGAGGGAGAGAGAGGGGGCCACCCAGCAGCAACCAAGGAAGGATAGCTTTGAGGGTGGAGGGAGATTTCCTGTGACACCTGGGGATGGGGGGCCACTCTGTCCCCTATTCAACGTGTCACGTGCTGACATGGGCAAGTGATTTTCAGCATTATCCTCTTAAACCCGTGTTTACTTCTGACTGAGTAGATGAACCATTCATATATCTCCAAGTTTCCGTCAGCCTGGAAGGACAAACACCTACTTACCAGTGATACAGCTTCAAGTCAGCCTGAATTCTTAGTCACAAAAGAGGGTTTGCAAGATGGGGAAACCCAGATGTTGACTCCATGATGAGGACATAATGAATAATTAGAGTAAAACTTGAAGAATGTGCCTTGCAGCCTTTCATAGATGTTTTTCAAGTCTCCCTATTCGTGGAGCTTGTCATTCCCCTAATACCTTGGGACAAACTTTATCGATCAGAAACAGAAAATAAAGGGCAGAAGCCAAAAGACAGAACTTTGCTGTCAGCTCTAGGCTGGGGCAGGGACAGAGAGCCCTGTGGCGTCTCCTTCTAGGTATTTCAACATCGGCGCCCCCATGCCTTAGACGGTGCTGGTTTCCTAATCCATGTCTGCTGTGACTCAGCCCTTGGTAGTG
Organism: Prionailurus bengalensis; assembly: GCF_016509475.1. Taxonomy (NCBI): domain Eukaryota; kingdom Metazoa; phylum Chordata; class Mammalia; order Carnivora; family Felidae; genus Prionailurus; species Prionailurus bengalensis. The sequence continues at coordinate 226,812,593 of NC_057343.1, forward strand.
GAGTGACTCAGTAGGCTAGCACAGTCCGGTACTCTGGGTGGAGAAGACCCACTCAAAGATATGCCATTAGTTAGGATATTTGAGGCTGCAAATCACGGGACACCCAAGCTAACGTGGCTTTAAGCATAAGGACTTGTGTCCATCTCATGTAACAAGAAGTCCAAAGGTTCTGGAACTAGGCAGCCGTGTCTGCAATGCTCTTGGTTCTAGCGAGGCGGGGTGGTGCGGTGACGAGGGGCACAGCCTCTGTCCTCGGTTTCCCTGGGTTCAAGTCTCAGCTTTGGTGCTATCCGGTGGTGGAATTTCTGGCAAGTTACTGCACTTCTCTGAGTCTCGGTTCCCACCTTTGTAGAATTAGAGAGAACAATAGTACATCCCCTTCAGGGTTGTTGTTAGCATTAAGTTAGTATACGTAAACTGCTTAGCCAGGGCCTGGCTCATAATAAGCACTGTGTACATGTTAGTTACCACTTTCTTTATAGTTACATCATCCTCGCCTTTGCCGCCAACAGGCTTCCCAAGGCACCAAACTTCACGCTGCCCAAGACAACGTGCAGGATGGGAAGGAAAGTGTGGGGGCTGGACAGGGCAGGGCATGAAAAGGACATGAGCTTCCTACTAACTCTTTCCCTTTTAGCAGGAATAAAAGTCTTTCCCAAAGAGCTTCATCCTTTAACAGCGGAGCCTGCGGGTCAGGACTGGGCCACATGGTGAGTGTGGCAATACCTGGCAAAGAGGACTGCATTGGCATGGGTTCGATTCTTTGCGCTATCTAACATGGTAGCCACTAGCCACGTGAAGGAATCTAGAGTTAAATTAAAATTGATGAAAATTGGCAATTCAGTTGTTCAGCCACACGGGCCACATTTCAAGTGCTCAATAGCCAAAGCTACTGGTCTCCGTAACAGATACAGACCGTTTCCACCCCCACAGAAAGTTCTGTTGGACAGTGCTGGGACCAGAGTTTGTGTGTCGGGGACCAACTCTCCCTGGACAAAATCAAGGCTGTGTTCACAAGGAAGAAGTGGAGGTGGCTGTTGGGTTGATAATCAACAAGAAATGAGGAACAGGAAGGAAGATCAGCACAGACGCTCGTAGATCAGAACTATGGGTGTGAGCGTGATAGCTAGGGAGGTTCAGGAAGCTTCATTGGGCTTCAAGTTTACCACGCTGGCCTTTCTGCTCCCTGGGATCTCTTACACACAGGAGGCCAGCCATTTGACTGTGGTAGAAATTGGAATTATCAGGAAGGATTTGTTAGACCCCACCCCCCATCACTGTAGTTTCAGTTGCTGAAAGACAAAAACGAACCTCCAGGCTGCATACATCCTGGACCCCAACCTAGCGTTACAACAGGGGTCTACAAATCACCATGCTAATCTTGGCTATTTTTGTGATTGTCACGTAGAATGGGGTAATACCAACCATTTTCCACTTAATAGAATCACTATGAGGCACAACAGATAATATGGCAAAGTCCCCAGGAAAATCCAACCACTCTACCTACAATAGGATCATTGCTGACTTACTCTGGGGACTGGAGGAGCAATAAAAGTCCTCGGACCTCCTCTAACTGTTGGAGACAGTGTCATTTGACTGTAGCAGGAATGCAGCAAGAGAAATAATAATAACTAATGTGCACTTATGCTTAACTATATGCCAGGCATTTGCCTAAGGTCAGGAAGTGGCAGAATGAGATTCGTGCCCAGATATTACACTACCAAAGTCCAGGAGCTCTGCCACACTTCCTTTCCAGAACTCCATATGACTAAGCTCTTGGGGGATCGGTTGGAGCAATGGTTCTCAAATTCCAACATGCAGCATTCAGAATCATTTGGAAAACTTGTTAAAACACAGATCTCCAGGTGAGCACTGGTTTGGAGCCGGTCAGCGCAAAAGAGCCAATTGTGGGCATCTTTTCCTAACTCTGTGTTCAATAACGTCACGTTGGTAGCCTCAAATCAGTCATAGTGGGAGAATTTAAATCACAAGAATCAGCAAACTCTGGAGCATTTTTTCCCCCACTGGATAGCTAGTTGTTGTAGCTTTACCAGCACACCATTGGCTGGTCTCCATCCCCAGAGTCTCTAATACAGTAAATCTCGAATGGGGCCTGAGAATTTACATTTCTAACTAATTTCCAGGTGATACTTATTCTGTTGTCCAGGGACCACACTTTAAGAACTGCTTGGAAAAGCATTTCAGGGAGCCCTGAAATGGAGAACATATTCATATCCTAAGTCATCATTGGCAAGAAGAATGCTGATGGTCTCATCAAGGAACGTTGGCTGTAGATGATCCTGTATCAGATTGGTACTAATAAGAGCTGCTGGTTACAGAGTGTTGACTGTAGGCAGCTACTGTCTTAGTCATCTCATGTATGAATGCATTGGATCCTCCTAAAATGTTAGACAGCATGTTGTAGTATTACAGTTGAGGCCAAAGCACAGAATATTCAAATGACTGCTGAAGGTTGTACAGGGGGCTGGTAGAGTTGTTGAGGCAGCGACTTGGGCTTTGTGGCTCCAGAGCCCGTGACTTTAGCCTCTAAACCACAAATCACAGAAGAGACCTGACTGTTGCTCTGCCAAATATAAATCTACTAACAGTTCCCTAAAAAGAAAGAAAGAAGAAAGAAAGAAAGAAAGAAAGAAAAGAAAAAAAAGAAAAAAACAGCTTCAAAGAATAGACATACAAAGGGGAATTTGAATTTGTTTTTCCCAACTAGACTTTCCTGACTTAAAAGAAAATGGATAGACAGCAAAACTGAAAGGCAACTGACAGAATGGGAGAAGATATTTGCAAATAACATATCAGACAAAGGGTTAGTATCCAAAATCTATAAAGCACTTATCAAACTCAACACCCAAAAAACAAATAATCCAGTGAAGAAATGGGCAAAAGACATGAATAGACACTTCTCCAAAGAAGACATCCAGATGGCCAACCGACACATGAAAAAATGCTCCACATCATTCATCATCATGGAAATACAAATCAAAACCACACTGAGATACCACCTCACACCAATCAAAGTGGCTGACATTAACAACTCAGGCAACGACAGATATTGGCGAGGGTGTGGACAAAGAGGATCTCTTTTACACTGTTGGTGGGAATGCAAGCTGGTGTGGCCACTCTGGAAAACAGGATGGAAGTTCCTCAGAAAACTAAAAATAGAACTACCCTACGACCCAGCAATTGCACTACTAGGCATTTATCCACGGGATACAGGTGTGCTGTTTCGAAGGGACACACGCACCCCCATGTTTATAGCAGCACTATCAACAGTAGCCAAAGTATGGAAAGAGCCCAAATGTCCATCGATGGATGAATGGTTAAAGAAGATGTACACACAATGGAGTGTTACTTGGCAATCAAAAAGAATGAAATCTTTCCGTTTGCAACTACATGGATAGAACTAGAGGGTATTATGGTAAGCGAAATTAGTCAGAGAAAGAAAAATATCGTATAACTTCACTCATATGAGGACTTTAAGACACAGAACAGATGAACACAAGGGAAGGGAAGCAAAAATAATATAAAAACAGGGAAGGAGACAAAACATAAGAGACTCTTAAATTTAGAAAACAAACAGAGGGTTGCTGGAGGGGTTGTGGGAGGGGGGATGGACTAAATGGGTAAGGGGCATTAAGGAATCTACTCCTGAAATCATTGTTGCACTATATGCTAGTTTGATGTAAATTTAAAAAATAAATTAAATTAAAAAAAAAGAAAATGGATAGAGAAGTTTTCATTCCTCACATTGTCCTTACACCAATATCATGTGCAGACTGTACCCCCAGGTAATGAGAAAGTCATTCTCCTATTTCGGGGGTCAAGAAAATTCTGTAAAGGACAGGAGAGTGAATACTTCAGGCTTGGCAGGCCATAGAGTCTCTGTTGCAGCTGCTCCAACTCTGCCCTTGTAGTTTGAAAACAGCCACAGGAAGGATGTAAGAATGAGTTGACCGTCCCAATAAAAGTTTGCTTATACAGGCACCTGGGTAGCTCAGTTGGTTGGGCGGCCGACTTGAGCTCAGGTCATGATCTCACAGTCCGTGGGTTTGAGCCCCGCGTCAGGCTCTGTGCTCACAGCTCAGAGCCTGGAGCCTGCTTCCAATTCTGTGTCTCCCTCTCTCTGCCCCTCCCCTGCTTGCTCTCTCTCTCTCTCTCACTCAAATAATAAACATTTAAAACAATTTTAAAAAAAACCTTTGCTTATAAAAAAAAATAGGCATTGGGTCCTATTCAGTTATGCACTGTAATTTTATGACCTGTCCTAAATTCATCTAGAAGTCACTCCTCGTTCCTAAATAAGTTGGAATTATACCTTTACTAAATTGAGCAGAATTTTACAAAAGCAAAACAAAACAAAAAACAAGCAAACAAAAAACCACCAGTATAATAACTTGATAGATACCAATGGAAATATCCTCAGAAGACAATCTATTTCTCTGGTTCTGATTTGATTATAGAAGCTCTTCCTTGCTTTTAGATTATCATCATAGGCTCAGTGGGCTGGGAAATCATGCTACATAGATAAATGTCCACACATCCAAAGCTTAGCTTAGCTTTATTCATCTTGGTCAAGAGGGAAATGAGACAAATGGAGGAATATGACCTCATTTGACCACTCCATATACATTATGACTGGCTTGGAATCAATTTATGGTGTAGCTTATAAGTCAACAATATAGTCCTGCTTCTTAGAAGATAGAATGTTGATTCCATTTTATAATCCAACACCACTGCCCAGGAGTGTGGTGATGGTCTGTAAGGGATTTGAAAATAAGGTGTCCTAGATTCATCTTCTCCTTAACACTGAGATTGCCACCATCTTGGTAAATGCTTCCAAGATAGATAGAGCTGAACTACTGGCAAATAACGTGCAGATGTGACATTCGACCAGAGTAACGGATTATCTTCTGAGGAGATTTTCCATTGGTATTTATCAAGTTATTATTCAGATATACTGGTGGCTTTTTGTTTGCTTGCTTGTTTTTTGTTGTTGTTTTGTTTCGTTTTTGTTATTTGTAGCATTCTGCCTAAATTTAATGAAGGTATAGTTTCAACTGGTTATTTAGGAATAAGGAGTGACTTCCAGATGAATTTAGGACAGGTCATCAAATTACAGGACATAACTGAATAGGGCCCAATGCCTGTTTTTTTGTAAGTAAATTTTTCTCCTAGTCCCTAACTTGTTCTTCTTGCCTCCAGGCTTCGTTGCTTCTGATTAGCTTTCACGATGCACATCCTTAGTCCTTTTGCACTCATGAGCAAGAACCTCTCTGGACAACCATTGCATACTGACTTAAGGTCAAACTCCTCAGTCTAACATCCAGGACCTGGGATGACCTAGGCTCATTTTTCTCTCTCCCACTGTATCTTAACATATCCAGTTTCCATTCCCACATCATCATGTCTTAAGGAAGGAAGTTCCAAGGGCTTAGACAAGTGTTTCAACTAAAACAACAAAACCACATAGCCATGGGAGAACCACAGTCACGGCCAAGAGAAAGACAAAGCTGGAAGCAGCAAGAAAATCAAGAAATCAAAGAGAGAAACAAGAACAAAGCTTCAGAAATAAAGCAAGAGAATGTGACATTTCCCCTTGTCTACGGTGTCTGATGCTTGGTGTCTGGACAGATCTGGGGCTGATGCCCTAGGTCCGTGCTTTCCAAACTTACTTTCCAGAATGTCCGAGTGCACATCTCAAGACCCAGGAAAAGGGCCAGGGAATCTTAATTTTAATGAATATTTAGGATACTTCTTATGATTATTCGAGTTGGTCAAATGCTGCTTCACGTTAAAATCACCTGCAGGCCACGTAGAGAAAGCACATGGGGAGGCCACATGGAGGTGCGCTGGCCGACAGCCCGGCTAAGATTCCAGCCAACAGCCAGGCTCAACTGCCAGGCACGCGTGTGAAGATACATCCAGATGACCCCAACCCCAGGCTCCAGCACACCCTGTTTGAGGCTCCAGACATTGTGGAACAGAGACAAGGCACCCCCGTCTTTCCCTGTCTGAATTCCTGACCAACAGAATCCAGAGTCCGATAAAAATGGTCTTTTTATTTTTTTCAAACGATCATCTGGAGAGCTTTTAAAAAATGCTGTAGCTTAGGTCCTGTCCCCAAGACATCCTGATTTTTTTAGTCTGGAGTAGGATCTGGTATTAATTTTCCCCCTATTTTTTGCCATAAAAATTTTGAATATCAAGAAGAGTTGAATAAATAATAAATGGAAATCTGTGGATTCATCACAATTGTGAATATTTTGCAATATGGTAGATAGATAAATACATAATAGATTGATAGCTGGATAGATAGATAGAGCTGAACTATTGGAAAATAATGCGCAGACATGACATTTGACCTCTAAGTACTTAAGCATGGAACTATCCAAAAATAAGAGCGTTGTCTTACATGAACACAGTATCATTTTCATGTCTAAGACAATAACAATTCCTTAACATCCAGTCCATATTTAAATCTCCTCAGTGGGCTCAAAAATCTCTTCCTTTGCTTTTTTTTTTTTTAATAAGAACCCAATCAATTTCATACATTTCATTTGCATGTTAAGATACTTTGGTCTACTGTTCTCCCTTTTAGTTATTTATTTCTTAAGTCAGACTGACTTTAAAACAACCAGGCCAGTGGTCTTGTGGAATCGTCTACAATATTCTGGTCTGAACGTCTCTTCTTGATGTCATTTCACTTATACGTGTCTATTCCCAGCAGGTTATAAACTGAAATCTGAGTCCATAGAAACTAGATTTGGACCAAACCTTTGGGACAAGTACAGTTCTTAAGAGATGTATGCTTTATATCACGCGAGGTGGCGCACAATGTCAGGTTTTCATACTCTTAGTGATGCTGACTTTGAACCATTGATTAAGGGCATGACCACCTTACCTCTCCATTAAAACACTTTTTACCACCTCTTTGCAATTAGCAATGAATCTGTGAGGTGATACCCAGGCACATGAATGACCTGTTCTCCCAACAAAATTTCATCTAGTACTTTTAGCGTGCATTGATGCCCCTGGCCTGGATGAACTCTTCAGTTGTGAGTTGCAAAATGGTATTTTTTCCCATTTTTGTATTAAGGTATAATTCACATAAGATAAAAATTCATCTTTTTGAGGGGTGCCTGGATGGCTCAGTCAGTTGAGCGTCCGACTTCAGCTCAGGTCATGATCCCATGGTTCGTGGGTTCGAGCCCCGTGTTGAGCTCTGTGCTGACATCTCAGAGCCTGGAGGCTGCTTCTGATTCTGTGTCTCCCTCTCTCTCTGCCCTTCCCCTGCTCAAGCTGTGTCTCTCTCTGTCTCTCAAAAATAAATAAATGTAAAAAAAAAACCATTTAAAAAATTCATCTTTTTTTTCTGTATAGTTTTGTAATTCTTGACAAGTGTATATACACTAATCTGTAACTACCACAATCATTAAGATAATAAATAGTTCCCCTGCCCCCCACCACCACCAAATTCACCCACATCAAGGATTATGGTCAGCGCCTCCTCAACTGTATCTCTCGGTGCCCCCTAATATATACTTTGTCCCTTTAGATTTCCTTTTTCCAGAGTGTCATATACAAGGGATCATACATTGTGTAGCTTAACTGACTGAACCACCCAGGTGCCCCAAGGGTAGGATTTCTGAGCTATTTACTAACTGTATATGTAACTATATAAGAAACTGCCAAGTTCTTTTCCACAGTAGCCGGTACCCTCTTACATACCCCCCACAATGCAGGAGAGTCAAATGGTCCCTATTTAAGGATCGTCATTCTTTAAATTTCATGGGTGTTCTCCCATGGAGGGGGGGGGGGAAAGCATTGTCTCATCCACTTGACATGGATTACAGTTCTTATTATTAAAACAGAGTAAATGCTAATTATTGTCACGTAATTATCAATTTTCAGGGTAAAGAGCTCTGATAGTCACTTCCAGTGATGGCAAGTGAGGGTTTTTTTTTTTCCTTCCTCTGTTTCTCTCCTCTCTTTCTTCTCCGTACTACAGACTTATGAATTTTTATTTATTCCATAGTTTACATCGATACCATTTATCATTCTTTTTAATTCTCACAGTGCCCCAAATTTGCCTAATGGGAATGCTGTCAAGTTGCTCTTAGGGCCTTTTGATATGACTTCATTAATTTCAGATACTTCTTCACTTTCTGGAACGAGAAGATTCCCACTCTTACCTTGAACTTTCCTTGAACCAGGCCTGGAATCAGCCATTTCTCCAAGATGACTGGTTCCTTTAAGTGATCCTTAGAAACCACGTCGCGACAGCAGACATCTCATGGTTTTAAGTTCTTTCCATGGAAATACACACACACACACACACACACACACACACACTTTAAATCAAGAACTAAGATATATGCATGCATATAAATCATGAGTTCATACCAATATTTCCAATTAAAGTTTGATCTTCTTAACTTCTTTGACTTTTTAATTCGTGCCTTCTTTTTCTTACACCAGAAATCTTGATTCTTAATAAAATAAAAGCTAATGAAATAAAAACCAATTTGGTTTATCTCCTACTACAAATAAGATCGTGTCAAAATCACAATGCCCATAGTACTACCACTAATAATAAAGCTGCTGAAGAAAGTCTAAGACTGTTTTGCAGTTTCCTTCTGCCCTTACATGTTTCCCATTAGGGATGTCCAGCAGGAGTACTCAGTTCAAAAATCTCTTGAAATAATTCTTTCTCTGTGTGATTATGTTTCTAATTCGGTGTACATTTAAGTGCATTTGTTCCTATTTGTTTTGAAATTTAGGGTCTGGCCTTCATATATTTTACAAGCTCTCCAGAAGATTCCAGACATGGTTTGAGAGGCACTGACCTGATTGCTCTCTTCACTCCTTCCCTCCCCTTGAAATGGCTTCTCTTCCATTTCCTTTTATTGAAACTCCATCCTTTCTCTAAGGCTCACCTCCCCCATCCACAACCTTCCCCATGATCCCGTTAGTCAAGAGTAACATCTCCTTCCTCTGGACTCCAACACCCTCAGACCATTCCCCATATAATTTTAAATGTTCTACTCTGGGGGCGCCTGGGTGGGCTCAGTCGTTTCAGCATCTGACTTCGGCTCAGTTCATGATCTCATGGTTCATGGGATCGAGCTCCGAGTCAGGCTCTGTGCTGACAGCTCGGAGCCTGGAGCCTGTTTCGGATTCTGTGTCTCCCTCGCTCTCCGTCCCTCCCCCACTCATGCTCTGTTTCTCTCTGTCTCAAAAATAAACAAACATTAAAAAAAATTTTAATGTTCTACTTTGTATTACAGTCCGTGTCAAAGATCTGCATACTTTTGCCGCAAGAGTCCAGATAGTAAATATTTTAGGCTCTGTAAGTCATTCACAACTCTGTCACATACTGTTTTTCTTCTTTATAATTCGTCACATTCTGAGGACGCACAGCTGGCAAAAAGAGTGGTACCTTGAGACTTCGCCCTTCAATAGTTTGCCATCACCTTCCTATGTCATCTTGTCATTCGAGTGCCTTGGGGGCAGGAGAAGACGTACTTGTCCCTTACCGGCCCCACTTACAGCAGAGCACGTGGGAAGGGGTGCTCACCAAATATTTACTAAATTCATGAATATACGATATTGTGATATGGCTTACTTACAAGAACCCGTTATTAACCCAGAAAATTGAGGTATTCAGAATAAAAAACACTACGTATAAACACAGAGCATCGGTCACAGACAGTAGCCTCTAGATGATAACACCCCACATGTTCGGTCACTTGCCAAGCCTCCTTCGGTAGTACGTGGATGCTGACCATCATGGGTGTGAAAGTTCTTGGGACGACACACAAGAGTCAGAGAGAGAAAGAGAGAGACAGAGAGAGAGAGAGAGAGAGAGAGAGCGTTAATGGTTAGAAATGCACAGGAACAAACAAGATAGCGGAGGTGAGAGTAGTTAAACTTCCCTCCTCGTGACCAGAAAGTGGGTCCCAGTGCCTGTGACAATACTACCCCCTGCCCGGGAGAAGATGCCAACAAGATTAAGACGGGAGCTCTGGTTTCTCGGAGTCTGATTCCGTTTTCATGTGTGTCTGGAGGGAGGGAAAAGACGCATCGTTCCTATCCATCTCGGAGGCACTCTGAGTCTGTTAAGACTGAGGGAAACAGAGCAAGGCAGGATTACTGCTCTGGAGGTGTGAGCAAGGTGCTGATCTCCTCCTGGCCCACCTTCCTGTAACATCTCCCCGGTCTGCACCTTAATGCAAGATGCTAATTTTACCAGGAGGGAGGAAAAACGGAAATGCTTTTTTATTTTTTTATTTCATTTTATTTTATTGTAATATGAAACGTGTTGTCAAAGTGGTTTCCATACAACACCCAGTGCTCATCCCAACAGGTGCCCTCCTCAATGCCCATCACCCACCCCCCTTCCCCCCCACCCCAACCCTCAGTTTATTCTGTTTTTAAGAGTCTCTTATGGTTGGGAAATGCTTTTTTTTTTAATGCGTTTTCTTATGTTTCAGGAGGTTTACACTGAGACTAAATTTCCGCCTCTGATCAGAACCCTGGTGTCCGGGGTGATGTTACTTCCTACCGCTGGGTCCTACACCCTAAGCGACTCACATCTCACATTAAAGAGTAGATGGGGGCGGCTGGGGGGGTCGGTCAGTTAAACATCCGACTCTTGGTTTCGGCTCAGGTCAGGATCTTGCAGTTCGTGAGACTGAGCCCCACCCTCGTCAGGCTCTGCGTTGACAGCATAGAGCCTGCTTTGGATTCTCTCTCTCTGACTCCCCCCCTGCTCTCTCTTTCTCTCTCTCAAAATAAATTAATAAATACATTTTTTTTAAGTAGATGCCTTTGCGACTGCTGCCAAAGCATTTAAGAGCCCATTTGAAGCATGGTTATTCTAAGAAAATTTATATCCATATGTAGTTGGGATGAAATTTATATCCATATGTGAAATCCATTCAAAACAAAGGTGCTTTAAAATAACACTGTTTGAAGTCAGGCTTCCGTGCCTTCCCTCGCCCTGCCATTTCTCAGGCCGTAGGTTGCCGTAAATTCAAAGGGCATTTAAACAAATCGGTTTCTGTGAATAGCCTCTACCTGGTCAAGAGTAGCTTGTGACAAAAACTAGAGATAGTGCTGATGCCTTTAAAGCACAACCAAGCCAAACATCTGAACTATTTCTGCCGCCTCTTAAAAATTAAGATGTAACACATTGGTGATATTTGTTGACATTTGTTATACTTTTGACGAACAATTAGTCTGCAAGACTATTAACAGGAAATTCCATTCGTGAGATAAGCAGCTGTTCGTGCAAAGCTTCATCCAGATCATGGGACCAAAATCTTCTTTATGCAACTACTGTTTCCTGAATAGTCAGCATTCCTTACGTATCCAAAAGGAAATGCTTGGAAAATAACTTTTTCTGCCTAATTTTGACTGTTGCATTTTCGTTAGGGGGAAAATCACTTTGCTGCTTCATCTGGCTTCTTACACTGGCCGTTTGTAACATGTGAGCATTTAATAGGGTCCTGAACCACCATATACATTTCAAAGAGTAGGCATCGATTAGTGACCAAGTGCCGTCATTTCTAGGCTGTAATGAAGAATGACAAGGTCCATCTTCACCCCGATTGCACGACATTCAATAGTGCATGATTATTTCGTTCTTGAAGCGAAAACCGACAGCCTGGCATCTCATGGGACACACTCTTGTTCAAAAATACGTATCTCTTCCATTTTCGAGCTACTAAAACACTGAATGTAAAATTCACACTGCAACATTTACTTAGTACCCTCTAAATTGCTAGGAATACATGTCCAAAAGACCGAGAGGAAAATGAGTGGTAAATAACTAGTTAGGTTACGATGCCATCACGGAAATGGTGGCAGTTCTGTGTACATTCTAGAAAGGCAAGACATTCCTCACTGCGGGGCAAGAGGTTTATCAAGGATTCACTCACAAACCATCCATCAATCACTGAAACCTAAATACCATTCACATCTGCCTCTCCCTTTTTAGCCCAACTGCCTCGCGTCCTCCTCTTTTCTCCCCCGTAATGGACAAAAAAGGAAACGCAGAAAGGCCTTGGGTTTATTTTAAAGTAAAAGCAGAAGACCATAATTTTATCCCCATCAGTAAAATATTTCCGAGCAGGCCTTCTCACTCTGTGCACGCTTATTTATAAATGACACACATGTACTACTTTGAAGTAGCGTATTAAATAGCAGCAGAGTTTAGCGTCTTTCTTTTTCCAGATTAAAGACTACCTCTGCACCCAGTTTGATTCTACTGTTTTCTTGCATACATTTTGAGGTACGAGCGTCCCCTGCAGATTGTGAGACCACTGCTCAAAAGGGCCTCCAGAGCAAACGTGCTGAAATAATATCAGATCACAATTACGACCCCGTCTAACGTCCCGCAATCACGGTCTTTAGCTGTTACTTGAACATGAACCCAAGGCCCTTCCGGGTATTCTTTTCAGCCCATTAGGGCTTCGGCTCTGGTTATAAAGATAAACAGGTATCTGCTCAGATAAACAGACCCCACACTTCCATCTCATCGACAGTGCCCGCCTCTCGAGCCCTTTGCTCCAGTCTTGCCGAATTTTTGGCGGCGAAGGAGTTAAGACAGAAAATGCACAGCCTACTCATGGTGGTTCTTGACGGCCAGATGCCACACTGGTCTCCAGTGGAGAACACCCCTTAAGACTGAACTGGCCAGAAGTCTGAACCACAACTTCGCAAGAGGATTAAGCATCCTTTTTAGGGGTGCCTGGGTGGCTCAGTCAGTCAAGTGTTCAACTCTTGATTTCGGCTCAGGTCACGATCTCATGGGTTGTGTGTTCCGATTCCCGCTCTCCGTCTCTCTCTCTGCCTTTCCCCTGCTCATGCTCTCTCACTGTCTCAAAATAAATAAATAAACTTAAAAAACAAAAAAGCTGAAGTTTTTTTTTTGTTTGTTGTTTTTTTTTTTTAGCGAAGATGGTCAAAGAGCACAAACGTCCAGTTATCAGATAAAGAAGTTATGGGGATGTAACGTGCGGCACGGTGACTCGAGTCAACGGTACTGTGCTGTGTATTTGAAAGCTGCTAAAAGAGGGAATCTTAAAAGCACTCGTCAGAAAAGAAAAGAAAAAAAAATACGCAGAAAAGAAAAAAAATTGCGACTATGTATGCTGATGAATACCAACTAAACTTACGGAGGTCATCATTTGGAATATGTACAAATATCAGATCGTTATGCTGTACACCTGAAATGAATACAATATTATATGTCAACTATATCTCTTATTTACTAGAAACAAATATAAAATGATAATAACAATGAAAAAAAGAAGTGTCCCTTTTAAAACATTTTTTAAATCCTGGAATGCGAGGTAAGTCCTGTTACATGACAAACAGGAAATGGGGCCGGGTACCTTCTAACTGGCTCCAACTTTGATAAGCTACAAATCCAAAAGGTAACCCAGATATGCACCCCAAGAGCCTCACGGCTCCACGTCATTCACATTAGTTCGTAGAATCGACTTGGACTCGTCATCCCCAAGCCCCCTAGCCTAGCCACCGCTTCGGCCGTCAAGTTCCCCACCCGTGGGATCACCGTCAACCCTGCCTCCCATGCAGCAAACCCAACGCCTATGGTCGATGTGTCTGTCCGGGTCCATTTACGAACACCTCCCCTCCCCAGAGAAGTCTCTTAAATCCAGCCCTTCTCCTCTGCCTTTCATGAATCCAGGCCTCCAGCATTTCTCCCTGAGTAATTACGACAGTCTCTGGTTCGGTGCACTGACCTCCAGAGTCTCTGCTGACCAGTTAGCTTCTTTAAAAACACAACAAAATCAGTTTATAACGTTTTTCTCAACTAAAAACTTTTTGTTAAGTTTATTTATTTTGAGAGAGAGTGGACGCACGTGAGTGTGGGAGGGGCAGAGAGAGAGAGAGAGAGAGAGACAGAGGGAGAGAGGGAGAGAGAGAATCCCAAGGAGGCTCTGCACCATCAGCGTGCCAATGTGGGGCTCGAACACACAAACCCTGAGACCATGACCTGAGCTGAAACCAAGAGTTGGATGCTTAACCCACTGAGCCACCCAGGAGCCCCCAGTTAAAAACTTTTATTACTACTCTCAGTAGAGGCTGTCCCCAAACCCTTTTGTTCACACACTTTCCTTGTCCTGATTTTAGTGACGGTTACATACACACATACGTTTAACAATCATGTGTTAAAACCCAGAGATCCGTACGCCAATAAAAAGTCAATTTTACTGCTTGTAAATGTAAAAATTAAATTTTAGAAAAGTATGAGAGAAAAACTAAAAATAAATCGTTTTAATACGTTTGCCCACTCCCGATGGGATTACCTTTTATATCTTCTGAGCACATGCACACCGTTGGAGGATCACAGCATTGAATTCAGACGATTCAGATGGTCATTTCGGCTGCCTTTGAACAAACAGCAGGAAAATCCTCAAATCACTGGAGGTCCTTTTCCTCTCGTTTTGTCACGGCTACTCCTTCACTTGCATGGTATGGAAACATTGACAATAAATATGGATCGGTGTGTATAACCACTAAATCATAGAAGGCTATTTGTGTTATTCTTCTAGAACACATAATGGGTCTAAATTCACATTTGTGTTGGGGCACCTGGGTGGCTCAGTCGGTTAAGCATCCCACTTGGGCTCAGGTCATGATCTCACGGTTGGTGAGTTTGAGTCCCACGTCGGGCTCTGTGCTGACAGCTCAGAGCCTGGATCCTGCTTCGGATTCTGTGTCTCCCTCTCTCTCTGCCCCTCCCCTGCTCACACTCTGTCTCTATCTCTCAAAACTAAATAAACATGGAAAAAAAAAGAGAAAGAGACACTTAACTAAGCCACCCAGGTGCCCCTAAAACTTTCCCTTTAATGCCGAGAACCCAGGAAAGTCTCCGAGACTTGTCACATCATGAGAAAGTATATCCTCATGACAGACAAGCGAGGGACCAAAGAAATTTTCCCTCTGGTCATCTCTCTGTTCTCTGAGTAGAGGCGCTGCGGTTAGGGGTGGAGAGGCTTCGGCTGCCTCCAGCTTTTGTTCTCTGTAGAAGGCCCTCGCAGAAAATTCTCTGCTACAGGTGAAACAAATAAAACTTTTAATTGAAACTTGTACCTTCAAATCTGCCACAAGCTCTCAGAAACTTGGGCCCAGCCTCTCCCTTCCCTTCCTTTCCCAGCCCTCCACCTCTAGGATCCTCTGCTCGGCCACATGGAGTGTTCCCTTCGCCCCTTATGCTCCCGGCCTGTAGAATGGGGAAGATGGGGGAGGGGGGTGGAATTCTCTTTCTTTCACCCCTGATGACCCTGTTAAAGTCACCTCCTTCTGGGGCACCTGGGTGGCGCAGTCGGTTAAGCGTCCGACTTCAGCCAGGTCACGATCTCGCGGTCAGTGAGCCCGAGCCCTGCGTCGGGCTCCGTGCTGACAGCTCGGAGCCTGGAGCCTGCTTTGGATTCTGTGTCTCCCTCTCTCTGCCCCTCCCCCATTCATGCTGTCTTTCTCTGTCCCCAAAATAAATAAACGTTAAAAAAATTTATATAAAAAAAGTCACCTCCTTCTGTGACAAGTTTCAAACACTTGCAGGCACGGCTACCTACATCTTTTCCCAATTTTTCACAAAATGGCACAAATCTCTACAGCTTAGATGCGAACACTTCATCTGTTTCCATCAATATCAAATTCAGAAAATCCGCTATTCACACATTGCTCTAAGGTTCACGCGGAGGGGGGAATCGCGTTTGTGTAAGAAAACACTAGATGCCCCGTAGGAGTAGAAGGTGACCCTGAGGGTGTAATTTAGAAGCAAATTGCAGAAAAAAATAGTTAAGCCGCTCTGCCTAATCAGTGACAGAGAGCTGGGTGAATGGTATGAGCGAGGTGGGGGAGAGCCAAGAAGGGAGGCAGAGGAAGAGAGAAGAAAGGAGAAGGGAGGAGGAAGAATGGAATTAGAGCCGGTGGAAATGCTCAAGGAACATTCTGAAGGCTAGGGAGTCTGTTATTCAATTTCAAATTAATTGCTCTATGGCTCTGCAATGTAACCTTCCTTGTCATCGACTCACCGGCAGAAATTTACCACATGCAGGCGCATCGTGTGCGTTGTATTTTTAGTGGGAGGAGCAAATAATCAAGGGTTATGTCCCATGTGTGGGTTGAATCCAAGGAAAAGATCAAGGACCGGTTAGCAGTAAGACATAGAGTGGAGGACGAAAATTCAGCAGAAGCTAGAAGCTGAAAACATAAGCGGCTGGGAGTATGACACCAGGCATGTGCAGAAGTTCTGGAGACAGCATTGAACTTCCCGTTGTCTGGCGGGAGGGAGTTTGAGCAAAGCTGCTGACCTTGATCTAAGAAGGCTGTGTGTGGGTAGCCCAGCTGATCCCTGACTTACTCAGATCCACGACCCAGTGCATCTGGAATCTTTGATATTTGAGAGTAGAAACTCCTCGAGGACAGGAAAATACAACAGTCCTTTGCTCCAAGCGGAGCAAAGTGCCTGCTTCATAATGGGTGCGGAAGGACTAATGCATCACGATACAAATATGAACTAATTGCTAGGTACTGAAATGCCACTTGTCCTAGCTTGTGGTCTAAGACGCTGTAATTGCTAATCTAAACGATCATCTAAAGGCACTCCAGGTACTTATATTTATTATACAATAATATACACATTATATACTATACAATAATAATTATATTATATATTATAATATATAATAACTATTATTATTATATTATATATTTTATTATTATATATATTATATATTATATATTATATAATAATTATATACTATAATATATAATATAATTATTATAATAATTATATTACATAGTATGCACTAATAATATCATGGTATTATATTTATATTGTTATATTTATTTTTCTCTGGGATTAAAGCACTCCACATTCTTTGGTGGTATCGAGCAGCGTGTCAACCCCTTGAGGCCACTATCGGTCTTCAGTGTAATAATAATAAAGATTCTGAAGATGTTCAGGCCCCACGTTCCCGAAGATACTGGGTTCTATAGGAACTGTTAGGAGCCGAACTGTGTCGTCCTCCCCAGATACACGCGTTGAGGTTCTAGCCCCCAGTACCTCAGAATGCGACAGTGTTTGGAGACAGGGCCCTTAAAGAGGTCATCCAAGTGACACGAGGTCATATGGCTGGGCCCCAATCCATCCTTACTGGTACCCTTACAAGAAGAGGAACGAGGACACAGACGTGCACGTGCACAGAGGAGAAGCCGCGCGAGGCCATCTCGAAAAGGTAGGCATCTGCAAGCCAAGGGGAGAGGGAGGCCTCAGAAGAAAGCGGATGTGCCAACACCTTGATCTTGGACGTTCAGCTTCCAGAACCGTGAGAAAATAAATTTCTGTGGTTTACACCAGCCAGTCTGCGCTAGTTTTTTATGTCAGGACTAGAAAACAAACTACAGGGACCGTGTTTTCCAGAGTAAAACTTAGGACACATGGCCTGACAAATACCAATGGTTTACAGTCAGCTGACCGGCTAGAATACCCTGTATTTGAAATCTAGCCACCCCTCATCCATAATGTTACTTCCAAATAGGGCTTGGCTTAATCCTAGAAAAATACTTTGACTCAGTTCTCTATAAAATCTTTTCAAAGGGCGTTCAGTTGCGTCCGACGTTCAGTTGCAAAGCCACGGGGTCCCCATTCGGAAACTGAAGTTTTACCACCACGCATCATTTTGACGTCATTTAAAAACCAAACCAAATGCAAGTTAGAGAGAATTAAGGGCAGAAATCCGTGGGCTTTTTGTCCTCCACATGTGAGGTAGACTAAATTATTACACGGGCACCCTGTTCTATATTTAAGAGAGAGGAAATCCAAGACCACTGAATGCCTTCAAGAAGACAAATCCTCTAAGAAGGCAGCCTAGGCCAGCATTCGCAGACTCTTAGGCCGATAAGCTACATAATTAGAAAACACCTGGGGGGTGGGGATGGGAAGGAATTATTTTAAACGAAATATCTTTTAAGATTGAAATCAAAGAATGAATTGGAATCTGGCCGTGGCTGTCGACGCCGTGCGTATTAAACACAATGCCTGTTTTCTCCCTTAGAGCTAGAATTAAAAAAAAAAAAAAAAATCAAAGCTTTTATTTTTTAATACATGCTACACAAAAATGCTAACATATATGTTGAAAAACCCGTTGGGGATCCAAAAAAAAAAAAAAAAATGAAGCCTGTGGAATCCTTGTCAAATACAAGCCAGGTGTGAATTTTGTTTTTTCTTTTTTTCCTTTTGCCAGAAAGCTTCAGACTCACAGACCTCACATTGTTAACTGTGCATTTCCATTTTCTCCACAGGTTAGAGAAATACAGCTGAGTAGAAAGGAAAATTAAATTATGACTATTACTGGAAGAAAGGCAATTACTTGACTCCTGGGGTAAGATGAAAAAGTGGAACCAAATTGCCAAGTTACTTCATTCACAACAACCAGTGGAGAAAGTAAGAAAAAAGCAAAACAGCATAGCTAGAGAAAAATAAATTGTGTCAACTGTCCATTAAGAGGAGGGAAAACCCATATTAAATCCTCGGAAAATGTTGCCTAGAAAAAGCTGTGTGTTTCCAAAGATGGGGAGGTGGCTGTTAGTAGCCTCATATCCCCAGAACCATTACTGACACAAAAAGATGAGCAGGTCAAGGTCAGGAGAAAATCTCCCTAAGTTCTCCCCCACTTTATTATTATTTTTAAATGTTTTATTTATTTTTGACTAAGAGAGAGAGAGAGAGAGAGACAGAGAGAGAGAGAGAGAGAGAGAGAGAGCATGAGTAGAGG
Organism: Prionailurus bengalensis; assembly: GCF_016509475.1. Lineage (NCBI taxonomy): Eukaryota > Metazoa > Chordata > Mammalia > Carnivora > Felidae > Prionailurus > Prionailurus bengalensis. The sequence continues at coordinate 226,831,426 of NC_057343.1, forward strand.
AGGGTCAGGGACAGAGCGGGACAGAGGATCCAAAGCAGGCTCTGGGCTCTGGGATCTGGGCTCTGGGCTACCAGCTCCACGCTGACAGCAGTGAGCCCCCTGTAGGGCTCGAACTCATGAACTGTGACACTCAACAAACTGAGCCACCCAGGGGCCCTTTCCCCACTTTAAAGGGAAGCAGCCTAAGGGGGTAGCTATGTAGCCTAAGGGACAGGATTGGAATGTCTTCCTGAAATAGAAGTTTCAACCCATCTGCCCACTGACTCACCCACCAGGACTATTAAGGGAAAAGAGATTGTGAAAGCCCGTAATAGTCTCTATTAACAGCTAGGGGTTTCTAAGGATGAGGGACAAAAAGAGAAAAAAAATAAGACAAAATGCACGGCTTTTTTGTAAATCGAATAATTTTACAATTCGGTTCTACGTTGTCATCTTACCCCAGAAGTCAAATAATTGTGGGGGACAGGCACAAGGCTGCAACTAAGCCTCATTTAAAATCCTTGACCTCTCGGGCCACCCCGTGGCTGTCGGTTAAGTGTCTGACTCTTGGTTGTGGCTCAGATCATGGACACGCCAGCTTGTGAGTTCGAGCCCTGCGTGGGGCTCTGTGCTGACCGTGCAGAGAGCTTGGGATTCTCTGTCTCTCTGCCCCTCCCCCGCTTGCCCTCTCTGTCTCTCTCTCAAAATAAATAGATAAATTCAAAAAAATTAAAACAAATAAATAAATAAAATCCTTAACCTCTCTTCAGATCAAAATTGGCATCACAATTTACGTTACATTTACAAAATTGCCATTTACAACTTACATTGCCTGGGTGACCATGGACAGGTTACTCAACATCTCTTAGCATCAGTTTCCTCATCTGTAAAATGAGAATTATCATGACAGCTACATATAAAGATAAAATGAGTTAATATACATAAAGCCCTTAGAAAAGTGCTGGGCATATAGTAAACACCATACTAGTTTCGACTCTAATTATTATTGTTCCTTTTATTGCCGAAGCCTGTAAGCCTCCCTTCTCTTTTCCCTCTCGGCTAGGACAGGTGTGGGTGGGCCCATTAAGGACCAGAGATCGTCTAAGATACTGGTGATTTTTTTTTAAATCAAAAGATTCAATACCGGGTTTAATGAAGCTCTCAGTCCACTGGGAGAGGAGGTGGGGGGCAAACATAAAAACACACGACCCGCCCAAGCCCCAGTGACTCCCCCAGCCTGTCCACAGCAGAGTAATCACAGCCCTCAGGAGCTATATCTGAGAGAGCCCGACTGCCAACAGCACCCCATCAGCTCTGTGAAGATACAGGAGAATCCCCACTCCTCTCTCAGCGGCCACTTGTATTTTGGTCATTCTTAAATACTCTGTTTATGACCTTCCAGCTCTTCCTTCTCCGATGTCATGCATGAAAATCACCACCCTGAGCCAGCCCCTTCTTGTCATACCTCTTGCACAATTTGCCATTGGGGCAGGGTACATCAAAGCGCCACAAAACTCATCTCTTAAGCTCTTGCGTTACAGACATAAGCCCCCTGACAACGTGTACCCATGTTCTCGTCCTTCATTCCTCTTGAGTTAACGCAGCAATCCAACACATGTATATTTCACATCCTACGGTGTTCTTAATCTTTTTATTCCTTCTTCCCCATTCCTGTGATCCTTAAGAACAAAGAATGGAAAAACAGCTCAGAAGCAGCATCGCGATGTATGACTGCGCTAATTGTGCCCCATTTTGTGAACAAAGCCCCAAGAGTTGTGCAGTCCACAACCTGAACAATCCCAGGCAGCAGCTCCACCAGCATGAGTTCTAATGGAATGAGTCCGTGGCACCTGGGGAGCATGGTGCGCAGTGTCCAAGTGTAGTTGAGAAGGTCGAGGAAAGCTGTACAAAACAAGTAATTGACCTGGGCCTTGAAGCATGAGTAGGGGTTTCCTACTCTTCCAAAGGTCTGCGGAGGGTGTTGTAGGGAGAAGAGTGTGTGATAAGTCATGGAAGCATAAAACAGTGCAACATCCTATCACTGCAAGATTAGCAAGGGCCGGGGAGTGCCTACGGCTAGGAGATAACGGAAGCGATGTCTGGAGGTAAAGCTGAAGACATAATCACGTGGGGACTTTCATGCTATACCACTGCATCTGAGAGTATGGGGAACCTGGGGCGGGGAGGATCTAGGACCCATGTCCTTGGTTGTTGCAGAGAGCAAGATGGAGTCACTCATGCTAAGCAGGGGCCTGTGTCAAGCAATGACACAAGCAGTTAAGAACACTGCAGCCATGAGATATCGCCCAGACCAGCATCAGCTGACACCCCAGAACTGATAAGAAGCAGAAGCAGAGGAGGTCTGCCCAAGAATGAGGAAATCCCTTTAAAAAGGGAGGATTTTTACAGCAAACTGTCAGACTCTTCAGACACGTCCCCTCTATGCCTGACCACTTAAAAAAGCCAGATGCCGCCAAAGGCTTTGCCGGATTGATCTCCGAACAGCACCGAGATCCTTCAGTGCATGAACATAACAGGCTGTAAGTGCCCAGAGCTGACCCGGACCGGACCGAGGCCTGATTTCAACTGTGCCCCCACAGAATGACTTTGTGTTTGGTTCATTAACATCCTACCCGCTCTGTTATCTTGTTTGTTGTGGGGTCTGTCTTATGTTCTGCTTTGTGCGCCCTGTAAAAAGCCAAGTTAATCACGTGGTGAAATGTCATTGAGTTTGGCATCCTGAATCTGCCTTATAATCATGTTAACCTTGCTTTATGACTGAACAAAGCTGACAGACGCTGTGGAAAGACACAACTCGTGTGTGCCTTCACAGCATGTTATACATGATCAGATTTGTGCTTTAGAAAGACCACTAGAGCGGTGTAGAGCCCAGACTACAGTGGGGCTAGACTGATCTGAGCGATCATTCAAAAGGTCTCTTCCTAGTCTGAGAACAAAAGCTGAATGTCAATGCTAATGAATGCAGAGCATCCAGAAACATTTAAGAAACACAAAAGACAAGACATGTTGACTAACTGAAATAGTGAGTGGATGGAGACTAGGATAGAACGAAAGATGGCACTTTGTACCAGTTTGAAAGTAGGACAGCAGGTCTGAAAGGGTTGAAATAGGTTGAATTCAATGAACCCATGAGCTGTGTGGATAAATATATGAGTCACCAGTTGGAAATGTGGGTCTGGAGTTCAAGAGACAGATTTGAGTTCTATTTCAAAGTCGTGAGAGATGACAGCACATGAAAATGAGAAGTGGAGGGGCACCTAGGTGGCTCAGGTGGTTGGGTGTCCAACTCTTGATTTTGGCTCAGGTCATGATCTCATGGTTCATGGGATCGAGCCCTACATAGGGCTCTGTGCTGGCAGCACACAGAGGGAGATTCTCTCCCTCTCTCTCTGCCTTTCCCCCATTCTCTCTCTCCCTCTTTCTCTCTCTCTCTCGAAATAAATAAATAAACTTTAAAAAAAAAATAGGAAGTGAAAATAGCTAGTGTGGGTTATTGTCCAGGGACTTGGTAAAAGAAAACAGACAACATGCAAGTTTGAGGAGGGTTTTTTTTTTTTTTTCCCCTAATGGGGCTTGAAAATATTAGTGGATGTGAGAGATTGAAGAATGAGAAACAGAGTGTCACTGAAACCAGATCAGGAAGAACGTTGAAGAGCACAGTTGCAAGAGTCCATACAGAAGGGGGATTTCACTAAACAGTTCCTCCTCAGCACCTGGGCCACACAATAGGCATCATTCTTGTCCTCTTAGAGCTTAAAATCTGCTGCGGTGGCAGGCATGAATCAAACACTTGTAGAAATCAATGTAAAACTGCAACTGTGATAGATGCCCTGAAGATTTACAGGGTGCAGCAAGAGTTTATAATAAAGACTTGATCTACTAAGGTACCGGTGAAGCCTTCCTTGCCAAGGTAACACAAGTCAGACATACAGCTTGATGAAGAGATGTGACTCCAACCCACAAGTCAGAGTCAACTAAAGAAGAGACAAGAGGAGGATTCAGTATGTGCAAAGAACGCTGCAAAATTGGGGAGTATTTGAAGAGCCTGGATGAAAAGATAGGCAGTGTGGCAGAGCAGAGAGTGTGGGGTAGAGTGTGGTAAAAGATGGAGCTAGAGATGTAAGTAGGACCAGACCAAGTAGAACCTTGTAGGACATGTCTGGGAGGGCCATCTTAATTCATAAAAAAAAACTAGGAAGCCATTGAAAAAAATTAAGGACAGCTGGGGGCACAGGTCATAATGATAACATTTGTATTTCACAAAGGTGACTTTAACTGTAGCCCAGAGAATGGGTGAGAGGTGTCAGGGGAGGACAAGGTAGACCCATTTCTGTAATCCTGGGAAGAAATGTCTACAGCTTGGGAAAAGATGGTAGTGACAGAAATTGAGAGAGTAGATAATTTCAAAACATCTTTATGAAGTGAAACTCAATAAGGTAAGGTCAAAGAGTGTTGAGGCTGCTTCATAGATTTCCAGTCTACACAGACTGGGTGGATGGCTGAAGTGAAGTACACTGGAAGTGGGCTGTGTTTGGAGGAACAATCATGAGTTTCACATAGATACAGTGATTTTTCATGTGTCTCTGAGGCATTCAAGAGTAGATACCAAGTAGACTGCTGGACATGTGGGCCTAGATCTTGAAGGACACGTCTAAACTATAGAGTAGGCATCAGTAGACTAAGACTGTTGATGGCTAGAATATGGAGGACAAGATAAGCTGGGCCTAAGAAGGCATCATGAGGAGCTCAAACCTTCAGTGGATAGATGGAAGATGGTGAAACTAAGAGAGGAAAGGAATGGCCAGAAAGATAAGAAAACTAAGATTGATTCGTGGTACAGAAAATAAGCAGGTGAGACAGGTCCAGAAAGAGGAAATATTCAAGAATGTTGCTAAGAAGAAAGACAAGATTACAAATCTCTGTTGACACAGAGGTCAAGCAAAAACTGTCTCCATGTGGTAATGGAGCCAGAAATCACACTGGGGCAGGTTGAAGAATGAGCAAGAGAAGGACAAAATGGAGGCAGTAAATATAGACAGTTCCACCAAGGACTTGGGCTGAGTCATCGACTGGGAATGAAAGGGACAGAAGCGGAAAAGGTGCCTTGAGGAGAGAAGGGGAGTTCAGACCAGCAGCTGAGAGTTATTAAAGAGACAGATGGCTTCAAACCAGTAACAAAATAGGGGAGACAGACTTCCATTAATTTGAAGTGGCACCAGTTTGCCTGGGTGGGCAATTCTCTCTAGCTATCATAGTCTGAACTTAGTTGAGAAACACCAAATTGTGGTCAAAAAAGAAAAAGAACAAAGAAAAACAACAACACCAAGGAGACAATGAAGTTGAGACGCTTGAGAGAAAGAAGCTCAAATTGTCCCTGGAGCCCAGGCTCCATATGGAAGGAATTGTGGTTCTCAGGAGGCTGATCATTTCACTGAAAATGAATGAGTCCAGGGATTAGGGACCTCGGTAGAGACGAAAGGCATGTTTAGGGGAAATGCCGCGGGTTCTTGGGAAGCAGAAGTGGTAGGTGAAGCAGATGTTCTCAGTGTCCCCCAGTATCTTTGCAACAATCCTGATTTCTATGCTCTCTACTCTGGCCAGACCATTTGACTTGCTTTTGGCTCAGTGCCTTCTCAGGCTAGAAACACCAAGTCATTGATGTCCCCTGGAAGCAACCTCAGCCAAAGACTAATGGGAGTCAGTGAATAACTACCCAGCTCCTTTACCTTTCCCCGGATGAGATAATTTCTTTCCCTTTCTTGTCCTTGTCCTCCAACTCTCCTACTGGGAGTAACTCCCCGTAAGTGACTTGTGCTGGAATCTCTTTTCAGGGTCAGCTTCTTGTGAGACTAAACCCAAAACGGTAGGCTATTGCTGTCGAAGTTTTCAGAGGTGACACTGTTTGGGGGTAAAAGGGTGCAAGATATGCCAGTGAAACAGGGTTGCCAGAATGCTGCGGAGGTGAATGCTATTGATTCTAAGACCAGAGAGGCTTAGAGGCCACCATGTTTGGGGTTATCTATGCGATGTCAAATTGTCATTGATAGCCAGCTAGAAGAGACCCTGAACCAAGCACCATAGTTATCCATAATGTGGGAGAGAGGATGGAAGGCCAGAGATAACAGTGATCCATGGCAGCGTAGGGTAGGTTTTGGTAGATACCATGACCCAAAACAAAGAGGATTTTTAGCCAAAAGAAATGGACCAATTATCTAGGCACAGAAAAGGAGATGGGGGCAACGTTGACCTTCTCTCTCCCAGATTCAAGATGCATAGACTGTAGGGGAAGGAGCAGTCCCCACTGGAGGGGACCTAATTCAAGGAAAACAGCGTCCATGTGGGAGGATGACAGATTAGTCTACAACAGGTTGAAGAAATGGAGAAAGTCTGTACAATGGACAGGTCGGGAGGTTCTGGGTAGTACAAGAGGGAACGAGTGAAAGAAGATGAACTTGAGAAGGCTATGATTTAGAAAGAGAAACATCAACTGGAGGTTGTACACTTTGAGCAGTGACTTGGAGTCAAACTCTCCAACCACCTTCCAAGGCTGGATCCTGGGAATCTGAGGCCCATGGTCACACAGCCCACATGAGTAGAACTGGAGAAACTGAACCAGACAGTCTGGCTCTTGAGGCCACTGGGCGCTATTCTGTGCTGTCCCTGAGGTCCGGGGCTCCAAGGACTCTCTCAAAGGCAGGGACAGGAATTTGTACTTGTATTACACAATACTTAAACAAATAGGGCACAAAACATGATTGTGTGGGAATACACAACATAGCGAAACAATAAAAAATTACCATGCCCATGTTCTGGCACCATCATGGTCATCTTTCTCTTTTAAAAAGATTGAGGTCTTTTTTTTACTGCCGTTTCTATCAAAGTAAACAGCATTAGCATCCGGCAGACTGACATTAAAAGGCTTATTATTATCTGTCCTGGATTCATTTTTAAAAGGAATCTGCTATGTAGCAATTTCTGGTTTAGTCCGTGTTCTTTGATGCGCTACAGAAGTTAGTGCAGAATAGCTTAATCTAATAATCTCCTGCCTAGAGGAAGTAAAGCTCTGGAGGGAAAATATGGGGTGAGTCATGTGGTGTGCCCTGTGAGGCCCGGCACAGATTCCCCCCTTCCAGAATGAAAGCCTACTTCCTCAGCTTCTGTCAGTGCTGCAGGCCCCAAACCGGCCATGTGTCGTCCTCTGTGGGGATTGCTGCAGCCAGAAGGAGTTTCTCCACTCAGGGTTGCCTCTCCATCTTGAGATGTCCACATCTAGTGACAGGTCTCAGGAATATAAAGGCTGAGCCCTTTGCCTCCTGACGAATCCACTTGGTAGCGCCATCTTGGTTTCAGAGCTCCTCAAGGGTCAGCCGAGGTCTTTGTCATCACAGCTCAACCTCCCTCACTTAATCTTGCCCCCCTCTCCCTCCCTTCTACAGGTGTCCATCTCAAAAACACTCCTTAATAAACATCCTGTATTTAATCTCCATCACAGAGTTCTGACGTAGTTCCTGCAAGAGTAAAACTTCCAGAAAACTAATGCGATACCCTGACACTGACTTGCAGAAAATACAACACCATTTGCTGGGTATTGAAAAGGGGAAGGCAAAGAGCTTGTGCTAACCCCCGTGGACTTGGGACTGAATCCTCACCTTGTATTTTCTCAGGGAAAGTAATATCCCGGAGAATATCGAGATGAGATACGAGGAGAATTCATGGAATGAAGATTCAGGTGAGATAGGTTCTGGTCTCCATCCTGACAAGACAGACAACTTCATCTTCTTGGGCTTGATTTTACTCATCTAGGTGGATGACCCAGAGCCACCTGGTTCAATTAATAAGGTAACCCTCGTCGCCATTTTTTGAGCAGATACCAGATTCTAACATCCTGAAATTCTAAGAGGTTGTACGTGCACTTCTCAGAAGACTGAAACACCAAATCAAATAGAACTATTTCAGGTGGAGAATTTAAAGAGATGTATTAAGGTATAAAATCCAGACTCTTATTGGCAGTCTCTGGTTTGTCAACAAAATATGTTATAAATGTTTGTAATTCAAAATTAAGAGTGTGGAAGCAACTGGAAGCAAGAGTGTGAACAGAGGTGAGTTCAGTTCAGTAAAAATAGATGTGTGTGTCAATCCCTAGGCCAGACCCAAGGGGTACCAGCTCTTGTTCCTTGAGAGGCTACAAGTTTGTAGTGGGAAATCTCATAGGTCAAAGCACAAAAGCCTACTCAACTCATATATGGTTCTGGATATCTCTAACCATTGTTTCCGACACCTGGTTTGTTACTTAGGAAAAAGCACATTCTTAATTAGGACTTAGGATATCAGAACCACATCTCTCTCCCACACTTGCAGCATCTTCTAGGTACTTCCAGAAAGTTTGCTTAATGGAAACCATTACCCAACATGTTTATTACTGTACAAGATAAAAAGGAGTAACCTTAGAATTATTTTCCAAATTATGATCAACAGTGTTAAAGAGGTGTTGCCCAAGGGTCCCATGGCAAAATAAGTTAGGGAAACAGAAAGTTATGGCAGGGGTGTTTGCTGGAGAACTACTTAAATGTCTCAGTATGTTACGTCTTTTATATCTTAAAAGGTGAAAAATGATAAGAAATAGTTTCTAAAATTCTTTGACTATAGGACCATTTTGTGCTCAGTATTCGTCTTGAAGTTAGGGTAGCACAACCACCCTCATTTTCCCAGGGTTGGGTGAGGTTCCTAGCATGCGTAATTTTAGGACTAAAACTCAGATGGTTCTGGGAAAACCAAGACAAGTTGGCCAATTTCCCTAAAAAGGCCCTAAGCACAGCCTGGAAGCTATTGCTCAAGATCAGTAACGTTGGGGGTTCTTGGAATCGAGAAGCAAGAATTATTGTCTCCATGAAGGCAGAGAAAGGCTGCATTTGCTACTGCAACCCTGCTACCCCATCTTCACTGCCAGTTTCTGTGTGTGGACTGGTCTTTCATCAAGTGTCTATAAATTGGAATACGTTGCGGTGCCTCCACTTACCATGTCTTACAATACCGATGAGTCTACGTGAGAAGGAAATCCGTATTTTTCCTCCAGATCAACTGAGTTGTAAAAAATCTTTGATCTACCCAAAGTTCAGAAAGAAGAATGCTAGAGTCAGAAATCGATGTTAAATTAGAAGAATTCTGGGGCGCCTGGGTGGCTCAGTCGGTTGAGTGTCCGACTTTAACTCAGGTCGTGATCTCACGGTTTGTGAGTTCGAGCCCCGCGTCAGGCTCTGTGCTGACAGCTCGGAGCCTGGAGCTTGCTTCCGATTCTGTGTCTCCCTCTCTCTCTGCCCCTCCCCCCCCCGCTCATGCTCTGTCTCTGTCTCTCTCTCTGTCAAAAATAAACATTTAAAAAAATTAGAAGAATTCTTTATTTCCCCAGTTAACTTCTATCTATCATAATGATTGAAGAATCTAGAAGACAGGGCCAAAGTAGGTAATAACTCTGTCTCAACCAGCTCATAATTGACCTCTACACCCCTCTTGGCCTCAGAAAGTGTCCCACTGTAAACTGGAGAGGGATTCCTTCCCACAGCAGTCCTTCCCACCCCCCTGTATGTGTCATGTCGTCATGTCTGGCATATCCCATTTGAATCCATTTGCACCAAGGACATCCCTAAATTGCTACTGCCATCCTCAAATAGGAGATTTTTAACACAGTGTGTAGATTTCATGAGCCACAGGCCCGCAGTTCTTTCACTTGGGTGCCTGGGTGCCCACGTCTGTGAGTGTATGCGAGGACACACCATCTTGAGAGGAACTTGGGTTCTGTGCACTTCACATTCAGGACCCAGGACAAAGCCACTCAAAAGGTGGGTGTGCAATCAGTGTCTTCTGAAGTGAGGACAGCTACGTGCTTCATTCTTGGGCTTGCAGTAACGGATGACTTCACAGATGTTTACGCGATCTTGTAGCTAGCTCCCAAAAATAGATTCAAATGGGGAACCGTAGACAGATTAAAAGGAGCGCTGGATCAGTGTATCCTGTGCTTCCTGTCTTCCAGCCCATACAGAAGTCCTTTAGTGGCTCTGAGGGTCCTAGGAACGCGGAGGAAACTCTGTGAAAAATCTCCCCAAATGAGTCATTCTATCAGGAGCACTGACCTCCTGCTACTTCGCTTTTTTAAAAGTCTACCTCCTAAAGTCGCCTTCTCTGGTTTCCAAAGCATTCACGTAGAAGATTCCATCCCCCTGGCAGATTCCTGTGCGGGTCTGCAACCAGCCTCGGTCAGAGCAAGGAGAGGCCTTTGGGCTGTGCTCCTGGGGCTTTCTCCCAAAGAGGGGAGGACTCGGTCTAAGTGACAGACTCAGGGGCAAACGTATCCTAGAGAAAGGACGAAGCACCATCATTCATGAGGCCACGACACAGAACCTGTTGGAAGCATTTCACCATCTGCTTGTTTTTATTTCCCTAAGCTGTGAGAAATGAAAAGGTAAGACAACAATGGGCACTCATTAGTCGAAATAAGTGATATTTTACGTATATTGACCGTAGGCTTTCGGCAAGTGATATTTTACGTATACTGACCGTAGGCTTTCGGCAAGTGATATTTTACGTATACTGACCGTAGGCTTTCGGCAAGTGATATTTTACGTATACTGACCGTAGGCTTTCGGCAAGTGATATTTTACGTATACTGACCGTTGTCCCATTACCCAAAAGGGCATAAATACACACAGACTGGGAACAAGCTTCACTTTATTTCCACTTAGATGTGTAACGCTAACCATTCCCATTGCCGTCATTACAGTCATCTGACTCCCAGGAGGTGCTTCTAAAGCCATCCCTGGGCATCAGGTTTACGAATAAGTCATTAGTCATAACTCACGTGTCCCAAAAAATATGACAACTTAAAATAGGGTTTGGAAGAACGTTTACCTAAAGAATGAAAATGAGGAAAAAGCAGCATCTCACAGATGAGTTTACTAATCTGACGGTTTCTCTTTAATGGCATCGTTGACTCGATCCCTAATTCACTGTAAGACTTTGCTTATTTCCCTTGCTAAAGGGGCAGCATGAAAGAGTGGGTTTTTTTTTTTCAGCAGAATGCTTTGGGATATATATTCAAAGGTAATACACAACGCGTACCCACACAGAGTTATGGTAGTCTCCACAATAATACAAAATAGACTTGCGTGGGTATTTCGTGTGCTGCTTGTGAAACTGGCTTTTTTGGTTAGCATTTCAAAAACACATTTCAGTTCATATTTATATTCATATGGTTTTATGATGAGGAAATGAATACTGTCTATGTGGAAAGAGTCTCTACCCTGGCCAAAATAAATTGTTTTAACGTTCAAAAGAAAAGGGTGACATATTTTTCATTTTTGCCCCCAGGTTCGATGAAAATTAAAAGCAGACTTTACAAGCGGATACTATGAATTCATAACGGGGGCAACAGCATTCACAATGAAAAAAACCCCTTGGGAAGCTCTTTGCACTTTCAAACAATGGTTTTGGGTGGAATTCATTTTTCTGCACATCAAATGTTTAAGAACAGCTGTTTTTTGTTTTGGGGTTTGTTTTTTTTTCCTGAAAGACTCTTGTTCTCCCCAAATTTCCTGGCATTCGTAGTGGCCTTTGCCCATGCCAATAAGGAAATGCACCGCTGATTTCTCAATGTATTCATTTACTAAAAATTTCATAAATTTCGTGTCTGTAATTACTGCTACCTGATGATACAATGCTAAACCCTCATATCCTGGAGTAAGGAACAATACCCTAAAATACCTCTTTTTATGACTCTCCAGTAGAACACTTAACAGGGTTGGGATAATTTCTCTTTAAGTGAATGAGAGACAATTACCTTTTCTGTTAAACTACTTAACCGTCGCCTCGGTAACATGTTTAGACAGGTAAAAGGTGAGGCCCTATGTTCTAGAATGCAATCCTTCTTTCTTACGGCTGTAAGTCTTTCTCTGCATTTAAGCCTATAGGTTAAAAGCCTTGAATAAACCTGTCACAAGATCTTTTCAAGGCTTTGAATTTCAAGAGTTTGCTTTGGTGGCTCCTTGCTTTGGGCTCTTAAAAATCTAAGCCTTTTTATAACCAGATGTGGTTCTTAAGAGTAACACGCTAAAAAACGAGAACAAAACCTGGCCCCAGCCGGGAGGTTTGGAAAGTCATGTTGAGAGGTCAAAGGCTTCAAGTTCAAATTACAAAACAAGATAATTTACATACACTTACTGCATTGAAAAGTGTTTCATATAATGCGGCAAATTAAAGAGAAGGAAATTAGAGATGGTTGTCCGTTATCAGTTAAGTTTCTGCTGCACAACCAGTTATCTCAAAATGTGGTGTCGTCACATCTCAATTCTTTTTTTAGCTAACTATTGTGTGAGTCAGTAATCTGGATTGGGCTCAGCTGGGCGATCCTCCTGTGTTCTCTGTTCCGGTCACTGTATCTGTGATCAATTGCTGGCTGTGTGGTCAGTTGGCGGGCCCTCTGGCAGCTGGCTCATGCCTCTTGGCCTCACTCATGTATCTCACAGTTGGCTAGGTGTGGACTGAGGCACTCGGTTGTTTTCCACATGGCATCTCACCTTGCTGGTGGCTAGCCCAGTCTGGCAGAGAGAGAGAGAGAGAGAGAGAGAGAGAGAGCGCACACAAAAGCTGTAAGGCCTCCTGGGGCTTAGGCTCAGAACTGACACAGATCATTTCCCTTGCATTCTATCGATCAATGAAAGTCCCAATCCAGCCCAGATTCAAGGAATGGAGGAAAAAACTCCATATCTTAATAGAAGGATCTTCACTGTCACATTGTGAGGGCACAGATGTAGAGAGGGACAGAATGTGTGGCCATTTTTATCATCTATCACTGTATCAGGTTGCTTGTTTGAGCCTAAGAAGAAGCAGCAGGACTTAGAATGTTGAGGGGGCTATGGTTGGAACCATTAAACTGCACTTGACTTTAGGCAAGATAGGAAACCGATTTTTGCTTTCATTTCTCTTTCTTTGTTTTCTTTTTTAAATTTACATCCAAGTTAGTTGGCATATAGTGCAACAATGACTTCAGGAGTAGATTCCTTAATGCCTCAGACCCATTTAGCCCATCCCCCCTCTCACAACCCCTCCAGTAACCCTCTGTTCTCCATATTTAACAGTCTCTTCTGTTTTGTCCCCCTCCCTGGTTTTGTGTTATTTTTGCTTTCCTTCCCTTGTGTCCATCTGTTTTGTCTCTTAAAGTCCTCATAGGAGTGAAGTCATATGATATTTGTCTTTCTCTGACTGACTAATTTCACTTAGCATAATACCCTCTAGTTCCATCCACGTATTTGCAAATGGCAAGATTTCATTCTTTCTGATTGCCAAGTAATATTCCATTGAATATATATACCACATCTTCTTTATCCATTCATCCATCGATGGACATTTGGGCTCTTTCCATACTTTGGCTACTGTTGATAGTGCTGCTATAAACATGGGGGTGCATGTGCCCCTTCGAAACAGCACACCTGTATCCCTTGGATAAATATCTAGTAGTGCAATTGCTGGGTCGTAGGATAGTTCTATTTTTAGTTTTCTGAGGAATCTCCATACTACTTTCCAGAGTGGCTGAACCAGCTTGCGTTCCCACCAACAATGCAAAAGAGATCCTCTTTCTCCACATCCTCACCAACATCTGTTGTTGCCTGAGTTGCTAATGGTAGCCATTCTGACAGGTGTGAGGTGGTATCCCATTGTGGTTTTGATTTGTTGGGTGATGTTGAGCTTTTTTTCATGTGTCGGTTGGCCATCTGGATGTCTTCTTTGGAGAAGTGTGTATTCACATCTTTTGCCCATTTCTTCACTGGATTATTTGTTTTTTGGGTGTTGAGTTTGATAAGTGCTTTATAGATTTTGAATACTAGCCCTTTATCTGCTGTGTCATTTGCAAATATCTTCTCCCATTTCATCGGTTGCCTTTTAGTTTTGCTGATTGTTTCCTTCGCTGTGCAGAAGCTTTTTATTTTGATGAGGTCCCAGTAGTTCATTTTTGCTTTTGTTTCCCTTGCCTCTGGAGACATGTTGAATAAGAAGTTGCTGTGGGCAAGATCAAAGACGTTTTTGCCTGCTTTCTCCTCGAGGATTTTGATGGCTTCTTGTCTTACCTTGAGGTCTTTCATCCATTTTGAGTTTCTTTTTGTGTCTGGTGTAAGAAAGCGGTCCAGGTTCATTCTTCTGCATGTCGCTGTCCAGCTTTCCCAGCACCACTTGCTGAAGAGACAGTCGTTATTCCATTGGATATTCTTTCCTGCTTTGTCAAAGATGAGTCGGCCATACGTTTGTGGGTCCATTTCTGGGTTCTTTATTCTGTTGCATTGATCTGAGTGTCTGCTCCTGTGCCAGTACCATACTGTTTTGATGATGACTGCTTTGTCATACAGCTTGAAGTCCATTCATTCATTTTTCTAAGTAGAAGCAGTCCTGCTGGTAGCTTTCATTCATGGCTCCTGCACAAACAAACTTCTAAAGAATCCAACTCTACACAACTGAGCAGGAAGAGCCTTTGTGTGTGGAAAGTGGTGCCCTAACTTTGGTTGAACACAGCAAAGCCTTTTCCTGGATGGAGGAGTGAAAGAATGAGGAGCTTGGGGTGACTCCAAGGCTTTAGCCTGGGTCCCTGGAAGGCTGACATTGTCATTGACTGAGATGGGAAGGATTGTGGGTAAATCAGCATTTTTTTTTTTAGTTTATTTATTTATTTAAAGAAAGAGAGAGAGAGAAAGCATAAGCAGGGTAAAGGGAGAGAGACAGGGGATGGAGAGAATCCCAAGTAGGCTCTACACTGTCAGCACAGATCCTGGAGGCAGGGCCTGAATTTATGAACCATTAGTTCATGACCTGAGCTGAAACCAAGAGTTGGATGGTTAACCGACTGAGCCACCCAGGTGCCCAGTAAAGCAGGTTTGAGGCGAGTCTAGAAAGTCAGTTTCAAACTCCTTACGTTCGAAATCTCAATTAAACACTCATGTGGAAATGCCAAGTAGGCAATTGAACACATGGGTCTGGAGTTGGGGACAGCAGTACAGGCTGAAGGTTTAAATCTGGGAACCATCAACTTTTAGAAGGTACTAAATCATGAGGCTAGATGATGCCACAAGAGAGTGATACGGGTAGAGATGAGAGCATTCAAGGACGCAACTCTGAGTGCCTCCAATCTAACAAGTCAGGGAGAAAAGAGGACACCAGCAATGAAGGCTAGGTAGGGAGGAAAGTGAGAAGAAAGTCAACATCCTAGAAACCAAAGAAGAAAGCCACAGAAAAGGAGAGGCCCCTGTATAAAATGCCACTGATAGGTGAGCCACATGAGAACTGAGTATTAATTGGGGGTCTAGGAGTGCAGAGGTGCTTGGAGAAGTGTTGGCGGACAACATGGAGTCTTGGTGAAGCGAGGACTTGACTAGCAAATTTTCTAGAATGGAGGGAGGAGAGAGATTGGAGATAGCAAGAGCAGACAGCCATCATAAGGACTTTTGCTGGAAAAGAAAATGGAAATGGGGTGACAGTTTGTAGGGTGCGTGGAGTCTAAATATGATGTAGAAATCAGCTGATGGAAAACTTGACGAGTAGAAGACAAAAGAAAGCACCCCTGAAGCATATCCATGACCGCTGAGAGAAGGTGGGTTCTTGTGCCCAAGGGGAGGGGCTGGCATTTGATAGGGACACAATCGACTGAGCCACCCAGGCGCCCCAGAACTTCATTCCTTTTTACGATTGAAGGATATCTCACTGAATGAATATGCCACACTCTGTTCCCATTCATTCCGTTCATCAATGGGCAAAGCTATTTCCACTTTTTGGCTACTGGAAATAGCACGGCTGTGAACATTCGTGTACAGGCGTTTGTTTGAGTGCCTGTTTTCAATGGTTTGGAGTACACGCCCGAGAGCAGGCTTGCTGGGTCACGTGCCTGCAGTTCTGACAGCGCAAAACAAGACTTTGGAGAATTCGATTTTCTGCTACTTCCCTTGACGACCATCTCCTAAAGTCAAGGACCAGGTTTCACGGCTCTTTGAGTGCTTGGCTTTCAGGAGCAGGAGAACAGAAGGTACCAACTATTAGTGTTGCTCTCTCCTCAGTGTTTTTTTTCAATCATTTAAAACATGGAAAAGCCCCCAGATGGCACAAAACAAAGGAGCACCAGCTCAGCTCTCAGGCGGTGAGAGACCGGCCTCTTACCTACACCGTCCAGCACTGCCCTGTCCTGTCCTTGCGAGTGTTATAACGTTAGAACAAACTTCGGTTTCATCTCCATGAAAGGGATCAACATGTACATGTTTATAGAAAATATACCCGCAGGGGGGTCTGGGAGTCTCAGTCGGTTAAGCATCCGACTTCGGTTCAGGTCACGATCTCGCAGTTTGTGAGTTCGAGCCCCGCGTTGGACTCTGTGTTGACAGCTCAGACCTCGGAGCCTGCTTGGGATTCTGTGTCTCCCTCTCTCTCTGCCCGCCCCACCCCGGCCTCCCACTCATGCTCTGTAATCTCTCTCTCAAAAGTAAATAAACATTTTTGAAAAAAATTTTTACAAGAAAGAAAATAAACCTGGAAATGCTTCCCAGGAATGCTGGCATCTGGATCATAAAGGGTAAATGCATATGACAATAGATGATCACAGAAGCTGTTAGGACATCCCTTGACTCGAAGGCCTAGAAATAGAAATAATAGGAGAGGAAACACATACATGCAACTCAGAGAGTTTCACGAATGAAGGGAAGAAACCAGCGACCCCGAGTGGAGATGTAGGGCTGAGTCCCAGGGGGACAGAACAGAGGGAGGAAGGAGAGAAGTCTGTTAGACACGAAAATCCGGGAGCAGTTTCGACAGGCAGGCCAGGCCTACAGGGGAGCCAGAGGAACAGCGGCCAGGACAAAATGGCTCCAGGAGAGACAGACTTGCTGAACATCCCAGACACCGGGGAGCGGATACCAGACAGTTGAGCTGAAAATAAGAGAACAGTATGATTTTTTCTCTAGCTTTTACAGTCTTGGCCCTGAGTGAGATCCAGAAGAATAACACACCCATTGGCCTGAAAGAGATTTCAGAAAGGAACGTCTTAATAACATACTTTTGTTTTTGTTTTCTGCGAACCTCCTGATGCCAACTCCCAGCCTCTCCTGGCAGTTCCCTGAAACAACAGTCTGGTCGCCAAGACTTTCGAGAACTTGCTGTGGACGTGAAATCCCTCCTCTTTAATTTAAGGCCACGCCCGCTCATTTGGTCCTCCACAAAACTGCTTGAAAACTGACGCACATTCCCCACATGAAGATCTTTCATTTGTCTGAAGATGGTCATCAAGCCCCCTTCTGCCTGCTGTCCTCTGGACCACACAACCCCAAGCCCTGTGACCCTTTCCCATGGAACTAATTGTCATCCTTGACATTTTTGTGACTTTAGACATTTTGGTGACTTTAGTTTCTTCACATCATTTTTTTTAACAGCGCAAACAAACAAATACCCCCCACCACCGCCACCAAATGTGTTTTCTAGACAAGTGTGGACTACAGAGGAACACTTAAAGGAAGAATACGCAAAGGGAGAAGGATTTCCTAAACCATTCCTGTTTTATTTCTGGCATCTTAGTGTCATGCTGGCTTTTTCCCACAAGACGACTCCACTTCTGAAAAATATTCATTTGGTAAACTGAGTCCACTCCATCCAGGTCATTTTGCCACTAACCTTGTAATCATCCCAACAAGAGCAACCAAAATGGCGGCATCTAACCTTGTTGCCTTGTGCTAAGGCTCACAGCAGCCCTAAGTGGTAGGTCTGTCATTATCCAGGCTTGACAGCAAAGGACACAGACTGGGAGAGGTTCAGGAACTTGCCTGAGATGACCCCGTTCACGCGTGGTGAAGTCTGCACTGTAATACAGCAGCTGAATCCCTGGGGTTCCCATCTTGAGATATATCCAACGTTGTTTTCCCTTCTCAGTACCTATCTGTGGATCGTAATTGACACTAGGCTTTTTCATACCTATTTACTCAATTCATATTCTTTAGTAAATTGTTCCTCCGCAACTCTTTTCTGATTCATCAAGGTCATTTTCAAGTTTACACTTGCTGTCAGTCTCGAGAACCGGCAATTCCCTCTAACTCAGTAACAGCTAAGTGTGTTTGCATTATCTTCTTTCCTAATATGGAAGCTTAAAAGTTGAACTGTTAGATTATAGGTAGTAAAAGCCATGAGAGCCAACATCGTGTTTCAGGCACTGTTGTAGGCAGGTCACATACCTTCACCGAAGACCTAAAGGTGGATGCCATTGTTTCTTCCAGTGTTACAAACTGAGGCACAGAAAGGCTACATGACTTGCCCATGGTCACTCAGCTAAAAGTTTGCCTACATCTTTACAAGTAGCCTTAGATTAAAAAAAAAATACTCTACAGGGGCGCCTGGGTGGCTCAGTCGATTGAGCATCTGACTTCGGCTCAGGTCATGATTTCATGGTTCATGAGTTCGAGCCCCGTGCCTCTGTGCTGACAGCTCAGAGCCTGGAACTTTCTTTGAATCCTATGTCTCCCTCTCTCTCTTTCTGCCCCTGCCCCCCCCCCCTTGTGCTCTCACTCTCTCTCAAAACTAAATAAAGAAGCATTTAAAAATATGCTCTCCATATATCTTGCTGCCAATTCACTTTTAAACAATCTTTTTCTAACCAGGAATTTTAGGGCAAAAAAAAAAAAATGGATCTTTACTAGATGGTTTTTATCCATCTTTCTAATGGTAATTTAGGTTTCTAGCTTTTTGCTGTTAGAAAAACAAGTTTCTCTAAAACCACTGTTTATTTTTCATTGCGAGAGAGTGATGAGGGCTATGTACAATATGGTGCCATTTGTATATCTTAACCTATGTCGAACAATGTTTCACATTGTTTCAGGGGACATGTACCTGTGGTAAAGGAGGAAAACCAGCCAGTGCATCCCACAGGAAGCTTCAAGCACGTTTGTTATTTTTTCCTTAGGCTTGGTGATGGTAATATGCAGCCGATTTTTGCATTATTCTCCATCTCTTTTTGAATGTTTGAAATTTCCGTAAGCTTTAAAAAAGAAGAAAAGAAGGAAATTAAGTATGAATAAGTTTAATACTTCATATACCTATAATAGGAAAGCTTGCTGATCAGGATGTCTGATTTCTCGACCTTGTGCTGCAACAGACCAGCAGTTGAAATTGAGCAAGCTGCTTGATCCGGGCCTCTTTCCTCAGCTACAGAAGCAAAGCATTTCGCTAGAACAGGAATTGACAAACGATGGCCACCTGTTTTTGTAAATAAAGCTTTATTGGAATATACCCACACCCATTTGTTTATATACAGTCTGTGGCTGCTATGGTTCTACAATGGCAGAGTTGAACAGGTACAACAAAGACAGGATGGCCTGCAAAGTTAAAATATTCCCCGTCCGAGGCCTTACATTCGTAGACCTTTGCAGTAGAAAGTCAGCTTCCTTCCACACTAATATTTGAGCATCCCAGACTTTTACACCAATGGTGGATTGTGGACACCAGTCTTAGGCACAGCAAATCACTTTAAATAAGGATGGAGGGGCGCCTGGGTGGCGCAGTCGGTTAAGCGTCCGACTTCAGCCAGGTCACGATCTCGCGGTCCATGTGTTCGAGCCCCGCGTCGGGCTCTGGGCTGATGGCTCAGAGCCTGGAGCCTGCTTCCGATTCTGTGTCTCCCTCTCTCTCTGCCCCTCCCCCGTTCATGCTGTGTCTCTCTCTGTCCCAAAAATAAATAAACGTTGAAAAAAAAATTAAAAAAAAAAATAATAAGGATGGAAATACAGAGAAGATCGAAGAAACTTTAGGACCTTGAAGTCATACAGCAAAACGACCCACTACTGTTCTGGGAGCATACAGGCACAGATATCTTACCCTAAATGGGATGCAAGGTAAGTCCATAAGTTCCAAGCACAGATTGTAAGGGCTCTGACGTAGCATGAGTGATGAGATTACAATACAGTCCATAAATGGTTATGCTTTGTGGGTTTTACGGGGATGTTCTAGCATATAGATACTTAATCTTTTCATAAAATTTCTCATGTGAATTGAAGACTCACTCCTCTATTCAAAGCAATTCAGCCACTAACAGAGCAATACGAAATGGTGGTCAAGATCAAGAATTCAAGAGTCAGATAGCAAGGACTAGAATTCTGGTATATGCCCTTTCTTTTACACCTTGGCAATTTATGTAATCTCACTAAACCTCCGTGTCGTCATCTGTGAAATGGGACCATGTTAGTATGTAGCTCATTGGGTTGCTGTGGGAGCTAAAATGATATAATTCATGGTACAGTATTTAACATAATGCTGCATAACTGCTAGCCATTGTTAACTGGATATGCTTAGGACACAATAGAAATTCTGCAATGGGTTTTAAGGCATAGCTTCTAGTATCTGCCTTCAGGACTAATGAAAGACATGGGGGGAAAGTGGAAGGCAGTTTCAACACATCTGTAGCAGGTGGAACATATGAAGCAAGGTCTCCTTGAGGTGGCCATATGGCAATAGCAACCAAGAGGCACAAAAGAAAACTATCTCGGTGCCACTCCATAACGAAGCCCACCATTAGACTGTCCCTGACTGTTCCATCAAGAGAAACACAAGGACGTCTTCCTGCCTTCGCAAGTTTAACGCAAAGTCGTGACATTGACATATAGCCAATTAGTGAGTCGTTGGGATGAAAACAAGCATCAGCAGATGACATCACACAAAGTGTCTATTTTGGGTAAGTTACTTACCTGCCATAGACCTTCATTTCCTCACCGGATATCACTCTCCACCAAGCATATCATACAAGCCGCATACGTACAATAACCCCCCCTTATCTGGGGGGACATATTCCAAGCCCCCCAGTGGGTGCCTGAAACTGTGGATAGTACCAAACCCTACCCGTGCTATGTTATTTCCTACGCATACAAACCTATGATAAAGTTTAACTCACAAATGAGGCACAGGAAGAGATTAACAACTATAATAATAAAGTCCAACAATTACAATAATACACTGTAATACAAGTTATGTAAATGAGGATTCTCTCTCTTTCTCGCAAAATATCTTCTAATGTATTCAGAATTCTTCTTGCAATAATGAGAGATGATAAAATACCTGCATGATGAGATGACTGAGGTGAATGACGTAGGCCCTGTCATATAGTTAGGCTACTATCGACCTTCTGAGGATACATCGGAAGGAAAATCATCGGCTTCCAGACCAAGGTTGACCATGGGTAACTGAAACCGAGGAAAGCAAAATCACAAATAAGGGTGGGGGTGGGGTGGGGAGGACTGCTGGAGATTAGAGACTTCTACTAGTCACATTAAAGAAAGTAAAAAGAGGTAGGTAAAATTAGTTTTAAAAACATACTTCGGTTAGCCCATTATAACCAAAGTAATATTTCAGCATGTAATTAATACAAAAATATACTAATGACATTTTTACATTCTTTTTTTTCCCCAAATCTTCCAGCTTGGTGTGCATTTGACAGTTTCTACACATCTCACTTAAGAATACTGCACTCTGGGTGGCGCAGTCGGTTAAGCATCCAACTTCAGCCAGGTCACGATCTCGCGGTCCGGGAGTTCGAGCCCCGCGTTGGGCTCTGGGCTGATGGCTCAGAGCCTGGAGCCTGTTTCCGATTCTGTGTCTCCCTCTCTCTCTGCCCCTCCCCCGTTCATGCTCTGTCTCTCTCTGTCCCAAAAATAAATAAACGTTGAAAAAAAAAATTAAAAAAAAAAAAAAAAAGAATACTGCACTCTCAGGGCTCCTGGGTGGTTCAGTTGCTTGAGCGGCCAACTTTGGCTCAGATCATGATCTCATGGTTCATGAGTTCAAGGCCCACAATAGGCTTCTGGTTGCTGTCGGCGCAGAGCCTGCTTCAGATCCTCTTTCCCCCTCTCTCCTTGCCCTTCTCCCGTTCACGAGCTCTCTCAAAAATAAATAAAAATTAAAAATTAAAAAATAACATAAATGCATTAAGCACTATCAAAAATGGTAAAAACCAGCAAACAAATAAACAAAAAGAATACTGCAGTCTCAATAGCCATGTGACAGTGACTGCCATATTGGACCTTGTTGGTCTAGGACACACTCAGCTCTTAGAAAACCATTGATCCTGGGGTGCCTGGGTGGCTCAGTCGGTTAAGCATCTGATTTCGGCTCAGGTCATGATCTCCCAGTCTGTGAGTTGGAGCCTTGTGTCAGACTCTGTGCTGACAGCTCAGAGCCTGGAGCCTGCTTCCGATTCTGTGTCTCCCTGCCTCTGCCCCTCCCCTGTTCACTCGCTGTCTCTCTCTCAGTAAATAAATAAATAGATAAATAAATAAATATCAAAAAAAAAATTTTTCAAAGAAAACCATCAATCCTAAAATAGCACTTTAGCAATGGGAACAATGGCACGGATGAAATCTACATGCCATCAGTCCATATATGAAGATTTAAACCACACCAGTAAATGATATCTTATCTTGGCATATAATAAAAGAGTGGGAATTCAAGCTTAGAGCCCAGAATGACATCTGTCAGAAGGCAGGTCCCATAAAACGCCATCAAGAAAGGCTAATATCAGATCAATAAATGTAACTTTCAGGTGAAAAAATTGAGTTTGTTCTCCTTAAAGAAAGGGTTATTAGGTTTTCTTTTATTTCTTTCCTAAACATTTTGTAATTTAACAAGAACCAGAATTTTTAAACAAAAAACAAGAATGTTTACAGCAGCTCTATTCTTAACAACCAAAAACAGATATTCTGAAACAACCCAAATGTATTTCAGTGTGTGGATGGTTAAGCCACGCTAGGGAATACAACTCAGCAACGAAAAAGAAGGATCACTTGAGACATGCAACGATTTGGATAGTTCTGAAGGGAAATAGGCTGAGTGAGAAAAGTCCATGTCTAGAAAATTGCGTACTGTATGGTTCCTCATACACATTTTCAAAAGAACAAAATAATGGACATGGAGGACAGATTAGTTGTTGCCACGGGGTAGGGGTTGATGGAGAAGTTGGGTGTGAGTACAAAGGGTGGCATGAGAAAGTCTTGTGATAAGGGCACGCTTCGACATTTGGTCTGTACTTGTGCTAACACGAATATACATAGGTGGTAAAATTGCGTAGACCCTTATACACACGTGCGCGCACACCCACACAATGAGTAATTGTAAAGCTGGTAAAAACTGAAGAAACCTCTCTGGGTTGTACCAATGACAATGTCCTGATTTTGATGGTTACATAAGGTGCAACCATTGAAGGAGACTACATGAAGAGTCCATGAGATCTCCCTCTCCATTTGTGGGTTTTTTTCCCCACAACTTCCTATCCGTAATTACTTTATTTTTTTTAAAAAAAGTACATCCAACAAAAGAGAAAGAAAGATCCTTAGGAAAAGAAAGCAGCAGCCGGTTGGCAACACGAGGCCCTACAAACAGCAGGTCCAGTAGAAAAATCCAAGAACCAGGTTCTCAGAAGCCCAGGGAAAAAGGAGAGGTGTGCCAACATCCCTTTCTTAAATCCAGAAATCGACACAAGGGAACACGGAGAGAAATCACTGGTTTTGTGCAAACCAAGCCAATTCTGATCCCAGACCCTTCTGTCTTCCAGCTACAGGCGTTTACTGCCTTCCAAATCCACAGAATATGTTTTATGGCCTCAAAGAGCCAAGTTGTACACATCTCATCACATGATGATGCAGCATCTAATTTTGAAAACCCACAAGAAAGTCATGGCAGGCAGGGGCAGCTAAGAAACCCTTACAATGTGCTTGTTTTTCTGTTTTCATTAAAATTACAACATACAATTAAATTGCTCCTTTTTAGACACTCTGTTCTTTCAGAATATATGTTAAAACTATTCTTTTCCTAATGGTGGATAGAAACCGAATGTGAGGCTTAGAATGGGAGTAACTAAGCCTTCAAAAAAAAAAAATGAAAGAAAAGAAAAGGGAAAAAAAGAAAAGAAGAAGAAAACCAATGTAACCCCCGAAATTACACAAGTAACGCATTTTGCATTTTTTGATCTGTACACTTTCTACCCACAAGAGGGCTTCCTTTATTCCCAGCAGTAAAAACCAGCAGAAGAGTCTTTAATTTGGACGTTACAAACATCTCACAAAGGAAAAAGAACTGAAAACCAAATGCCCCCTCTAAATACCAAGACTTGAATGACGATCCAGTTTTGTAAAATGTGGAATTTATTGCAGGACTTCTGTGATATATACTTCAAAGCTCAGTTTCCTATTTTTAAATTTGGCATTCTACCTGATGGAAACGAGCCAACCACTTATAAGGCATTTTCGTGATTTCATTTCCCAGTTGGTGAATGAAGTAGGGCCAAGTGCCGTCTTTATTTTTGTTAGTTTTATTGTTAACATATAGAGCTCAGCATGTTGCTTGGGCTTGCAGTCAATGGCTCCTTATTCATTATTTAAGGTAATTCTGGCATGCTAGAAAATGAATTTCCCTAAGTATACCCCCCCCCCCCCCACTCCCGCGCCAAACTCTGCTTATAGATTTCCGTCCATTGGGTTGTACAGCAAATGTTTGGGAAGAAAGACTCTGATTCTTCTTGAGATGTAACCCAAGGTTTTAGAACAAAAGAGGTAGAGACCAGGTTTTGGAATATTGGAAGAGGGCCCTCTGGACAGGATGTAGACTTTGCAGCATATTCTTGTTTTCAGGATTTGCTCATTTGCCCTCAGCCCTGCCTAGGGCTGCCCTCACTGCATATTTGGTGCTCCTAAAATTTAGGTCCTATTCTTCTATTATTTGACCTTTGCTAACAGTTAGTAGAGCTAGAACACAGTACCCCATGAAGCCGGAAGTTGCTATTATTCATGGAGTCCTTGCCCCTTTTATAGAACTTTCCACATTTTATTAAAGTTTTAAAAAGCATATGCAAAAGAGACAGAGCACTTTTTTTTTTTTTTTTTGGTAGTCCTCAGTCCCAAGGTTTTCTGGTGAACCAACCTGAAGGAAGTTTCCATCAAATTCTTTCATTTTTTAAACTAGAAGATACAGTCGAAACCCAAATCAATGAATATTCTCCACTTACATCTTTTTGGAGAGGAACTTGGGGTTAACTGTCCCTGCCCCCGTGTTCACTTCTTTATGAGAAACGTGCAGCACCTGGAACTTTCTCTGTCTCTGCTCTGCCTCCCAATTATAAGAGAAAGGAAGGCATGAGGCGGAACGAGACAGAGAGTGGGGTGAGGCTTGCCTGGAGGTGCTGGTTTGTTTCCAACACTGTCCCCATCTTATCAGCTGTGAACTAAGGTGATCCCATGGGCTTCTGGGAAACATGACCACGCTTTGTTCTGGGGAAGCATGGTCAGATTAAAACACACAATTGCTGAAAATAAAACCTGGGCAAAGGACACCCAACCAGGATTCTTGAGCTCCAGGTCTGAAGTCCTCATCAGTCATCACATGGCTCTGGTACCTGACCTCTTTGCCATGTGGCTGCTCCGTGCTTTGTAAAATAAAGCCACCATATAAAATCTTGCCTGTATAATTTCTAAAGCTCATCTCGGTACTAAACTCAACCTAAGACTCAGTTTATGCTAAGCACAGCCCAACAATGACTAGACCTTCTGAGAAACAGAGTCCCAAAGCCAAATTCTCTTGCCATGTGATTAAAAGGAATAGTTTGCATGAAGACTGATCCGAGAACCTCGGCTAGAATTCACAGGATGTGATTTTTTTTTTTTTCAGCATAAGCATATGACTAGCATAAATTTGCCAGGCAAGCCCCAGAAGGTACAAAATTTGAGAGATGAGCCCCCAAAGAATGAACGTCTAGTGTTTGATATTTCCAAGGGAACGTTTGAGTTTCCCAACCGAGTCCAGTCCCGTATAAGTGAGAAAGGTTGGCATTTAATTTTTGGCCTGGCCTGGCCTGGCTTTCGTGGGGATTCAATGAGCATGTTTGTTTTATGTGTTCCTGTGGGTGATTTCTCAGAGCCTTGTTGAACTCTACCTCGAAAGAAAAAGCAGCAACCATTTAAGCACCGGCTGCAGGAATGCTGAACCCTGGATGAGCCACACTTGACGCATAAAATGAGATCACTGTGGGGCAGTGCTGGGATGTTGTGAGGTTGCTGTTGTTGGGGGCACGGGCCTCCCTGGCCTTGTCTTCTTGGCCAGGCCAGGCCCTGCATGGTGGGAAGCCAGGGTAGTGGGCATATCAATTAGTTTGTTCTGGACTGCTCGCTTTTCTTCCGCAAAATCTACAAGCAGCACGGGGCCCATTGGGCCCTTCAAATAGCAGACTCTCAGCATTGGAATGTCCTCAAGGTCATCCGAGGGACCACATGCCAGGCTGGTGCAGGACCTCAAAATTTTCCTGGAAGGTATTTAGATGGAGAAAGTACTTTGTATTTCCTCCGAGAGCTCTCGACTTGGCAAAAGAGATGGCCGTTTTTGTTCTGAGGGGTTCTTAAACAGGCACGGGAAGGTGAAACGACCTGCCAAAGATGACAGAAAATCTGCTAGAAATTCAAGTGTTTTTACCTTTTCACGTAGTTTATTTAAAAAATAAAGGGATCTGGTTTCTGTGCAGTACACTGTGGTTCGTCATGCTTACGAGATTTATTTTCTTACTTGATCGAGAGTTTGCCGGGGATGGGGAAGAGGAGGCTTAGGGAATTTTTAAAACTCTACTTGAACAGTTAGGGTTATTAATTCTCATGAAGAGAAATATTTATTTAAAGAGTCGATTCATTATATTATAACCTTGTGAATAAACAGACCAAGGGCCTGAGTATGGAGAGGAAGTACATGGAATTAGTAAGGAAAAGAGGGGCCGACAGTTACTAAACACCTAGTGTTGAGAGGCATTATTTCATTTGGTTCATCCAGCTAAATGCTGTATCTCCATTTCATGGATGTGGAAACTGAGGCCTGGACACAGGAAGCAAACCACTTTGAGTTCGTACAGTTAATAACATGATAGATCAAGGATCAGAACCTAGGCTAGTTCAAGGAATGACTCTTCCTTACTTCATATTCTATCATAGAAAGAAAATGGGGCTTAGACCTTGGGGGCTGGGGGAAGGGGGCTGGTCAGAGTTTTAAACCCAGTTCTTTGACTGGTTAATTGTATGGCCTTTGGACATGTCACTTGATTGATCTGGGCCTGTGTCCTCGTAGATTAAGGCGCTTAAATTCAGGCAAGGTGCAGGTTTTTGGATAAACACATTTTTATTCTGCCCACTTTGGTGATGCAAACCAACCTACGATGTTTTAGCCATTTCAGAGAACCTGTCCCTCCCCACCCTTCCACCACCCTCCACTCCTGTGTTTGCTGGAGGGATAGGAGTCCATGGGGCCCTGGGATCTGGTCAGGAACAAATTAAGACCTAATGGGGAGCAAGTGTGCTTGGATAGAAATGGGCTTTATCATGCTTAATTCTTTCTCTCTTTCTTTCTTTCTCTCTTTTTGTAAAAATGTTTATTTGTTTATTGTGAGAGAGAGAGAGAGACAGAGCGCATGAGTATGGCAGAGGTAGAGAGAAAGAGAAAGAGAGAGAATCCCAAGTAGGCTCCATGCTGTCAGCGCTGATCCTGATGTGGGGCTCGATCTCATAAACCGTGAGGTCATGACCGGAGCTGAGATCAAGAGTCAGAGGCTTAACCAACTGAGCCACTCAGGCGCCCTTTAATTCTTTTCTTTAAATATTTATTTATTTTGAGAGAGAGAGAGAGAGAGCAAATGAGAGAAGGGCAGAGAGGGAGAGAGAGAGAGAAAATCCCAAGCAGGCTCCACACTCAGCACCAAGCTCAATTTGGGACTCGATCTCACAACCATGATATCATGACCTGAGCCAAACTCAAGAGTCAGATGCTTAACCAACTGAGCCACCCAGGTGCCCTTATCATACTGATCTTTAACATCGTTCACTGATTAATTAATTGAGACATAATTTAAATACCATGACATGCACACATTTTTATGGTTCAATGGAACTTGACGATGACATTCACACGTGTCACCCATCACCCAATCAAGTTTAAAAAGCCTTTCAAGACCCCAGAAAGTTCTCTTTGTCCTGCTTCTAGTCAACTATGCCCCTTCCTTACCCAGGAAGACAACCACTGTTCTGATTTCCATCACCATGGTTACATTGTCCTGTTCTTGAACTTCATGTATGTGGAGTCGCATGTGTGAAGCCATTTCCAATGCTACAGGCACATCCATGCCTCCAGGAGGTACATGGCAAATTATTTTCCTAATGACTATGGATTCAGGGGTGCCAGGTCTATTAGGTGGGAGAGCGAAGGCCAAAGCGAGGTACCAATAATTGTTCCTTATTTCCAGGAAGCTGACAAATTTTTTGAAAACAGGATCTGGTTATTTTTTTATAGGGTCTAACAAAACAATGCAACTATTATTTTCCCACTTCATAGTTATTTAATGAAGTGATACTTTTACACCCTCTGCATTCATTCATTCATTTAGTTATACATTCATTCATTCAATAAAAAATTTATTAGTGTCCAACTGTACGTGCCTGAGACAATCCGGGGGTGGGATCAGCTACAAACGAGATGCATAGTGTGTGTTTGCTGGAGCTTGCGTTCTAGCTGGGAGACAAGGAACAAATGCCCTGCAGTGCAACGTAGAGGGTCCTTTGTGAAGGGTGTAGGTGCCATGAAGAAATGAACCAGGGTAATGGCGGGGAGTAGCTGCCTCACACGATACGGGGTTAGTAGGCAACTTCGAGTCATACTTGACCTCCTGCCAGTTGCAAAATGCAAGATTCACATTGCTCTACCGGCTTGCAGAATGAACTAGGATTTCATTACCCGTGCCTTTATTTATCCATCGCCGACTACGCACCAGGCACGGTCAACACCGCGATAGTACAAAAATAATGAGACATGGCTAGAATTTACCCAGCTCTGGAAGGTCCCTGCTTTAAAAGGGTCTGTATTATTTTCTCCATTGTCATCGTACGCTGAAAAAACTGAATGCATCTAATCCATATTTTAATAAGTTTTCATGAGTCATGTCTCAGGCTGCTTTGAACGGGGGTCACTAGGCAGCTTTTAGCGAGGTGTAAAAACCCTGCTCTGCTGGGCAAAGGCGAAGACTTTCTTCTTTCCTCCAACATGTCAGACACCTCCAGGGTCTCTCGGTCAGTTTACTGTCAGAGGCTTAGCAAAATAAACTGTATGCTAGAGGACTTACTTCTGGGATTTTGAGAGTTCCTCGAAAACACAGCATAAAGTGTCTCAAGCTAATAAAATCAACACTCCACCCCCAATACTCTCTCTCTCTCTCACTGTCTCTCTCTCTCTCTCTCTCTCTCTGAAGCTTAACCACTGTAGCAACTACTGGACAAAAGGTTTCAGATGTGTTCCACAGATGAATGAGTGTTTGATATCACGGGACAGGACAGAGCCAGAACAATTGAGTCCTCGTTGGCCAAAACTTTCCCACTAATGTGTATCAGAAATGTGCAGGCTCTGATTGCAGAAGAAGTAAACAGGACATAATGAGTTTTCAATAAATACTGCTGAGCCAGACTCCAAGTCTGTTTGCAGAGGCTTACTTGACACGCAGAGCCAGACAGGAGACTTAAGGACAGAAAGGTACAGGGAGTTGAAGTTTGTGAATGGAAACAGGTGCACAAGGATAGGCTGTGACCACCATGCAAAGGGCAAGGAGGTGAGACTTTTCTTATGGGAAGGACCCAAGACCCCATAACGTCTTTGTGGGAAATACCCATTTTATTATCAGAAGAATCAGGGTGTTATGGGTAGAGAGAACTGGGGAGGTTTGAAACTCATTTTTTCTGTTTAGTTTTGTTTTTAAAAAATAAAATAAAACACGGGGCGCCTGGGTGGCTCAGTCAGCTAGGTGTCTGCCTTTGACTCAGGTCATGATCTCATGGTCTGTGGGTTCAGGCCCCGCATCAGGCTCTGTGCTGACAGCTCAGAGCCTGGACCCTCCTTCGGATTCTGTGTCTCCCTCTCTCTGCCCCTCCCTTGCTCATGCTTTGTCTCTATCTCTCAAGAATAAATAAACATTAAAAAAATTTTTAATTAAAAAATAAAATAAAATAAAATAAAATAAAATAAAATAAAATAAAATAACAGGGGTCCCTGGGCGGCTCAGTCAGTTGAGCATCTAACTTTGGCTCAGGTCATAATCTCGCAGCTCGTGGGTTTGGGCCTACGCTGACAGCTCAGAGCCTGCTTGGGATTCTCTTTCTCTCTCTGCCCCTCCCTCACTGGCGCTTTCTCTCTCTCTCTCAAAATAAATAAATAAACTTGAAAACAAAACAAAACAAAACAAGAAGCCCGAAGTTGAGAATGGTAAAGGACCTAGAATCCCACACCCGGTCGGATCAGAATTTGACCCCAGGTCGTTTTCTAAGTCATTTTGCCCCTTCAACCAGAAGGTACAACCAAGTGGAACACACTTCGTGTCAAGACATGTTCTTAAGATGCTTGTGTTCTCATAGACCGAAGCTGGTTTGAAGAACTTCTTTCCAATTTTAGCCAGAAACAAATCAATTTTCATGTACATTAGAACTTGTTTTCACTTAGACTGTTATAAAACGTGGAAGGCTGAGCAACTGAGGGAAAGAGAGAGAGGCTCTAGTCCCAGATGAAACTTGAAGACCCCTCCTCTAAAGCCTGGACAAGTGGCAGAACAGACTGACCGGGGAGCCCTTGGGCAGCCTTTCTGTTTCCTGAGTATTAACTCTCCACTAACGAGTTAATAAAGTAATCAACAAAGGGCTGACGCATTTGGAATACAGTCAAACATGTTTCCTTAACCCTTTGATGTCCTGGGTCATGTTCCCCAGAAGCAGGGCCTGAGACCAAGATACAGGTACTTGGGGTTTAGTGTGTGTGTGTGGGGGGGGGTCCTCTTTAGGAAAATGTGGAAGGGAATGCATGTATTCATTTGTTAAAGCTGCTGTAACCAAATACCATAGCCAGGGGTGCTTAAACAACAGAAATTTATTTTCTCACAGTTCTGGAGGCAAGAGGCCTAAGATCAAGACGTTGGCAGGGTTGGGTTCTAGTGAGGCCTCTATGTTGCAGACAGCCTCCCTCTCGCCGCCCCTTCACGGGGTTGTTGCTCCATGTACGGGTTTCCCTGGGGTCTCTCTGTGTCCCAGTTTCCTCTTCTTCCTCTTCCTCTTTTTTTTTTTTTTAACGTTTTATTTATTTTTGAGACAGAGAGAGACAGAGCATGAACGGGGGAGGGGCAGAGAGAGAGGGAGACACAGAATCGGAAGCAGGCTCCAGGCTCTGAGCCATCAGCCCAGAGCCCAACGCGGGGCTCGAACTCACGGACCGCGAGATCGTGACCTGGCTGAAGTCGGACGCTTAACCGACTGTGCCACCCAGGCGCCCCTTCCTCTTCCTCTTCCAGTCAGATTGGATTAGGGCCCATTCTAACGGCCTCATTTAACTTAATTATCTCATCAAAGGCCCTAGCTCCAAATGGAGTCCCATTCTGAGGACTAGGGGTTAAGGCTTCAGTGGATAAAAATGAGAAGACAATTCAGTGCATTAGGGGAAGGGAGAGAAGAGGAACAAGAAAGAGGAAGGAGGGGAGACAGAAGTTGGTCTCTGGGAAAGCCTAGTCTCAGCCTGGCCCATGGGCTGAGGGGCCATTGGTACCATCCATCAAACCACGGAGTGGTCCCACCTTGAAGTGAGGGGTCTGGGTCTTTCTGTGACCATAGAAATGTGTCTGGTGGAGAGAAGGGGGAGGGCGTAGGAGGGGGCGGTCTTCAAGCCTCTGCCTTTGCATCTCCAGGCAAGACAACTCCTGGGAACCAAGAGCGCTTTTCTGGAGAGAGCCAAGCAGCTGTCAGGTTCTGTCCACTCGAGCACTCAGCAGCTGGGGGACGGTGTCCCCAGACTAAGAGGGGCCAGGCACGGCACCAACATCACCTTCAACATAGGTCTTCAAGGGGCCCTCTGTTTAGTATGGGGACTTACCAGTCTTCCATCTTCATTGGCTCAAGCCCACCCTTCCAGATTCGACATGGGACGTGGGGGTGCTGCAGGGGGAGGGAATGGGAAGGTCTGACCTGTTCCTTCCGTCAGCACACGGCACCGCAATGGACCCAGTTTCCCAGGCCTGACTCCTTGACTTCCGGTCAACTGCTAAACCTAACCGCTCCACTTCTCCATTTGTTTTCAAATCCATCTTCTCTCCATTCTTGCGGCCATTGCTCCGGTTCAGGGCACCATTATTTCTCACCCCTATCGCTGAAGAGTTTCTTCTCAGGTCTCTCCGCCTCTACCTAAACCCTAACCAATTCTCCACAGCAGCCAAATACAAGCAATTCACTTCCCTGCTCAACCCGCTAATGATGCTCTCCCTGCACTAGAGGGAGTCCATCTTTAACGTGACTCCCACAGCCTTCCTTCCCTCTCCAGGCTGCTGCCTCCTGCCTGAAACCATCCCCCCCCCCCGCCCCCCGCTCTATTCTCAACATCACAACTACATTTCACTTCTTTTTGTCCTTGGACTTGAAACATCCTTTCCTGGCAGACTGTTTATCCTGAGCTCTGCTGACACCTACCAACCCCCCCCCCCCGCCACCTGGCCATCAGACACAGTGCATGCGACACGTTTTCCAGGCAGTCTTGCCTGGCCTCCTGATTGAGCGGGTTGCCTTTGCTACATGTGCCTTTGCTCTGGCACCAACCACACTTCATTGCCACAGCCGTTTAATGGTCCAACTCCCTTCCCAGATGACCAGTCCTCGGAAGGCCGGCTGGGAACCTATCTCGTTAGACCTCGTTCCCCCAACCTTGCTCCGCTACTTTCTAGTGCGTGAAATGGGGCCACTGTAACCTTCACGTGGGTCTGTTTTCTTATGGGCAAACTACGAATAATATACACAATGTTCTTCATAGTCTGGAGGATTAAACGATCGCCTGTGTGCATAGGAGCTGGTGCGTAGAGCAGCGTTTGGCGTGTAGTAAGCACGTGTTGGGTTGATTGATTATTTCCCTTGCTAGTAGACTTGGTGGGCACAGCAGGGGTACCGGGATCTCGAGCACCCAGCAGAGTGCCCGGCATGTAAGATAAGGAAATCTGCAGGTGCTAGAAGGGGCCTGGCAGCCAGATGGGATTAACATCCCTTTCATCGTTTCTCCTGATAGTTTCACAGCCGGTGAAACCAGAGGCACGTGTGATCCCAGTTTCGGCCTTATCTCTGACTTCACTGGCCTCCAAGGCAAATATTTAATGTTAGTTTATAGTTGACACTAACAGCTTACGTTAATATGAGATAAGAGCAACTCAACAAAACCCTTCTCATCAGAAGAGGTGATTAGGTTACAGCGAACCGTAACAGGGACACCTGAAGTTAATCATTTCGCAGCGTAAAAATGCAGCATGGGAATATTGGCTAATTCTCACGAAATCCTTGCTCACCCGGCTGTTTTGTCGAATAAAGTGCGGCCAGCAGGAGACTGGGCCATCTCACTGAGCCTTTTCCTGTGGCCCCAGGGAGTTCATCCGTCAGTCCATCCCGCTCCAGCCGCCTGTGACCATTCTTGCACATCGCGTCAACTCAGACCCACGCCCGTTTCTGCTTACTCACCAGACCGCTGGCTTCCGTGGAGGGGGCGGCTTCCCACAGAACCACCTCGACCTTCTTTGGGACTCCTCCCCCTTCCTCCTCCCCTCCACCCAGCCCACTCTGCTGCACAGAACTCACCGAGATACCCTTGGCCAAGGTGCCAGCAGATGAGGGAAACGTCTTTCACGCAGAACGTGTCTGGGCCCATAAACCCCCAGCTAGAACATTTTAGAGTTGGATGCCGAACATTCTCCTTTCCATCAATGCCAAGGCAGGAGTAACCAGAACAAGAATAACTTCTTCAAGGCAACTCTGTATGCTTCACGTTTTCTCAGCAGTGTTTCTGTGCGTGTCATTTCTTTCTCCACCTTCGATCGCTCTCTTCTCTCCTCTGGTTTTGTTGTTTTTCTTGTTCTTGTTTTCTTTTTTCTTTCTTTCCTTCTTTTTTTTTCTTTCTTTTTTTTATTTTTTTTAATTTTTTTTAACATTGTATTTATTTTTGAGACAGAGAGAGACAGAGCATGAACGGGGGAGGGGCAGAGAGAGAGAGGGAGACACAGAATCGGAAGCAGGCTCCAGGCTCCGAGCCATCAGCCCAGAGCCCAACGCGGGGCTTGAACTCACGGACCGCGAGACCGTGACCTGGCTGAAGTCGGATGCTTAACCGACTGAGCCACCCAGGCGCCCCTCTTTCTTTGTTTTAATAACACAGTCTGGTCTATCTGCTTGAGTTCCGATCTCATTTCCCATCTCCTCACTAAGGTTTACGGTCCATTTGAACACCTAGCCAGAATTTGGTGGAAAGGCATAAAACGGGGGAAGGAAACAGACCCCGCTAGGTAAGAGCTGCCCACCCAGAGAATACTGTTCCGGAGAGTTCTGCCATTCATCCAACGCTCACAGACACAGGAACATGAGTCATCAATGAGACACTGTTGCCACCCGCCCTTCTCCCCCAAGCCTCCCTAAATAAAAAAAATTAAAAAAAAAAAAAAAAGAGGAAATGACCTCTGACTCTGGGATGTATGAACAAGAGTTCCACACATGGCACAAAGCATGAGAACTTCTGCCGCGGACTTCCGCCCTGGTTATAGGATGCTGGTCTCATGTTTGGATTTCAAACCTCGAATCTAAAGCAAATGTCACTTGAAGTATGATTTGTAGGGAGCAACATAAAGGCTGATTCAGGGGGAAAAACAAAGGCCAGAGAGTACTCCTGTTACAGGACTTCTGCGATTTTAAAAATAATTATAATTTTTAAAGGGATATTTGGCCATGGAAAGAATGAAAATACCAAGAGCGGTAATTGCCTTTAAGATGCATAAAGCAATATTTTGGAAGAAAAAAGGTCAATCAGCCACATCGGTCAGTAAAGCCGAAACGAGGTGTAGTTAAGCATGCTCAAAGAAAAGTTTGATTAAAAACCGCCCCCCCCCCCAAGAAAAATCCCTCTCTAATTATGAGATAGGAAAGAAGATCCTTAGGCAACTCTGGCAATGGAGGTTAGAAACTTGTTAACCCTTTAAGGGATCCTGGGTGGCTCAGTCGGTTAAGTGGCCGACTTGGGTTCAGGTCATGATTTCGCAGCTTGTGGGTTCGACCCTGGAGCCTGCTTCGGATTCTGTGTCTCCTTCTCTCTCTCTCTCTCTCTGCCCCTCCCCTGCTTGCACTCTGTCTCTCTCAAAACTAAATCAACATTAA
The DNA here is from genome assembly GCF_016509475.1 of Prionailurus bengalensis. NCBI lineage: Eukaryota > Metazoa > Chordata > Mammalia > Carnivora > Felidae > Prionailurus > Prionailurus bengalensis. The sequence continues at coordinate 226,866,684 of NC_057343.1, forward strand.
AATAAATAAATAAGTAAATAAATAAACATTAAAAAAAATTAGAAAAAGAAACTTGTTATTTGATAATCATTCGCCACGTTCCTCCCAGATCTTTCGGGGCCATGTGAGCGAATGTGCATGGTGTCACCAACTTTCTACTTCACTCTGATGTAGCCTGTCAAGGGAAAAGGATCTTGGAGTATTTCTCCTCCAAGCTGTGACCTCCAGGATGCCACATGAGACATATTAAAAACTTCTTCAGCATCTCTAAAGTCATCCTGTGAAAAAAACTACAATTTGAGGCAAATTGAAAATCAAAAGGTCTAGCAAGGATTAGTTCAGTCAATAGCTATAAAACCCCTCCATGGTTAAAAAACTACTTTTCTGTCTCCTTTGATCCCACCAGCAATGTAGGCGGAATTCACTGTCAATGGTTATTCAGCGCATGTTAGCATTCAGAAGAAACACTCTGACTCCTGTTTATTTTTCTGGTCTTCTCCGCTGAGGGGACTCCCTGGAAGGAGGGTGCCTCCAAAGCTCAGGGGACAATCTCGGCTTTGGCACCTGCCATTCTCACCGCCTCCCTCGCAGACTTTTCTGGAACTGACAGCAAGTAAACTGGCATTTGCTCTGCTTGTGTCCTGAGGAAAATGAGAACCTGTTTCAGAGCACAAGAAGTAAGTCCCCCCAAAACAAACCCTTGAAAGGGAAGAAGTGTGTGTGCCTCGGTTATAGGCCACGAACGGCGAAAAGGCATATCCATGCATGGTCTGGCAGTACACGGGGGTTTTGAAATTCTCACCAGGGAGGGCAGGCTCAGCAAACCAATTAACTAATTAAACCAATTAACCCAAGGTGTAATTAACCTTGAGAACAGAGGTGTCAACAGAAGCACCACAAAGGAGTTACCCTCCTCCTGAAATTGCCCGGTGGTTGTAAGGCTTTTCGTTTTCTCTCTTAAAGGCATATCCACAGAGGAAAAACACCCTCTGAGCATAGGATTAGCGGCCAAGCAGCATCGCCTACAGAGAGGATGGACTCAATGGCAGGGTTTCCCACCCCAGTCCATTATCTGTAAATAAATATACTGGAGTTTTGGAAGACACGATCCATGAAACACTGGCCAATTCATGGTCATTTCTTTTGAGGACACGCATGGCCATATTAAGAAGGTGGAAAGAGCTAGAAATTTTCAAAACAGATCCACACTGGGGAAACGGCCAGGCACCTGGTAATTCAAACAACTGAGTCTAGAACAGGAACCAAGAAAGGGAAAATGAAATGTCTGTACAGGCATGAGCTGGACCCAGAAATCCCTGAGAAAGAGGAGCTTGTTATGACTGTACGAATACCTCGCTCCGTGCAGTTCTGACGCGCGGAAATTCATCGTTGCCAGAACAATAAATTAACACCTTGTCATAATTACTAAGTGGCTTGCCTTATAAAATTCCGGCTTTCAAGTAGCTTCAGGATTGTTATTTAGAATTCGCTATGTGAAAGACACTGGGCTAAGCCTGTTCCTTTAGCTAGCTTACATTTAGGGGTGGTGAGCAATTCACTCAGAAAAGAAAATAACAAAAAATTATATGCTAAACAGCAAATAGATGATACGGACTCTCTGGTCAAATACCTCATGATTGAGTGAGGCAGACTAAGACTTCGACCACTACTTACGGTCCTTAACCATTCTGCAAAACCAAAATCATGATGGAGAGGTTCACACAGTCCAATCATTACCAAGGGAAGTGAAAGCCACAGCGTTAGGAAATGTGAAGCTTATCAGGAAAATAAATATGTATGTGAAATCTCATACTGGATTTTCCTGTTCCTCTTTCATAAAAGGCGCAGTTCTCGACGTTGACCTTGAGCAAGATCAAAGCTCACCTGTGCTAAGTCAGCACACATATTCTAATCCTTCAGTAAAAAGATACACTTGTGAACGGTAGCACTCAGCCAAGCTCACGGACTGTGCACATAATCAGGAATTTAAAGAGCGATTTAAAACTAGGCAAGGGTGTTTAAGGAGTCGTGTTTCATTCACTAGACCAAGGGTCCCGTTCCTGCCCCAAGTGCAGAGCAAGCATCTGGGATCATTTCAAGCAACCTGTCTGGACCTGTGTTTCCTCATCTGAAAAAAAATGAAGGGGTTTTGGAACAGAAAATCTCTATGAACCCCTCATGATTCAAATATATTAGGGTTCCCCCCCCCCCCCACCAATAGAGAATAACACTCTCCAACAGCACACACTTCCGCTCCTGATTTTTTGGATCAACCAGAACACTGAAAATTTGGTATGAAAAGACTTCTCAAGATAAAGAGATAGTGTTTCCTCAAGGATAATTGCCGGTCTTGTTGAAATTTTAGCCAGGGAACTTATCACATAAAGAAACCGCCCAGTTCCAGACCCGAGGCTGAGCCCAGGAAAGTCAAACCCAAAGCCCCATGGGAATTTAGAATTACACAGTTGTGGGTCTAGTTGAGAGGAAAGAATGTGAATTTGTGTTTCAGAGATTCTCCAAGACCATACGAGCTGGGGGCCAGTGTTCTTTAAATATATAATGGAAGAAAACAAACTTCATCTCCACAAGGCTATGTACTCCCAAGTGAGAGGCCGGTCCCCACACAGCATGCTCTTCTGTATCTCTTCCTTGCGTCTGAAACCAGCCATTGTCTATAATAACCTGAACCCTGGGGATGGACGGTGGTAGTAGGAGGCTGAATTCCACTTCTAAGCAAGGGGCTTCAACACGAATAAAATGGATTCTATTCCATCTACCGCCATGCAAATTAAGGATATTAGTACCGACAAGGCATGAATTCGTTAATAACCGTACATTTGATAGACCTGATGCATTAAATGTAAGTTGCTCGAATGTTTTCTACATTCCACTGGAAGAGCTCTGAGGCAGTCAAGAAAGAAATGAAAAGGGAAGTGCAAGACAAATAGCATTTAGATGTGCAGAAGCATGGCTCAGGCTATTCATGCTGCTATAACAAATGTCATTGGGTGGCTTATAAACAACAGAACATTTCTCACAGTTATGGAGGCTGGGAAATCCAAGATGGAGTCGCTGACAGATTTAGGATCTGGTGAGAGCCTGTCTCCTGGTTGGATGCATAGATGGCCTCGTTCCTGCCGTGTCCTCATATGGCAGAAATGGGAGAAAGAGCTGTCTGGGTCTCTTTTGTAAGGACGCTAATTTTATTCATAATTTATCCACCCTCGTGACCTGAGGGACTACCAAACACCCCACTTCCTATATTACGATTTCAGCATATGAATTCGGGGGAGAGGAGGGCATAAACACTAAGTTCACGTACAAACATGCACATTTCAAATGCTATTTCTCAGGCGCCTGGGCGGCTCAGTCGGTTAAGCGTCAGACCTCGGCTCCGATCAGGATCTGCAGTTTGCGAGTTCGAGCCCCGCGTCGGGCTCTGTACTGACAGCTCAGGGCCTGGAGCCTGCTTCGGATTCTGTGTCTCCCTCTCTCTCTCTGCCCCTCCCCAACTTATGCCCTGTCTCCCAAAAATAAATATGTTAAAAAAAAACTCTTCTAATGTTATTTTTGTTGGACTCATATTAATTCCCTAAACGATGACTTCTTTTTTTTTTTTTTTAATTTTTTTTTTCAACGTTTATTTATTTTTGGGACAGAGAGAGACAGAGCATGAACGGGGGAGGGGCAGAGAGAGAGGGAGACACAGAGTCGGAAACAGGCTCCAGGCTCTGAGCCATCAGCCCAGAGCCCGAAGTGGGGCTCGAACTCACGGACCGCGAGATCGTGACCTGGCTGAAGTCGGACGCTTAACCGACTGCGCCACCCAGGCGCCCCTAATTCCCTAAACGATGACTTCTTGAACAGTCGCTGAGCGCCTGCTTAGGTCTGGAAATACGGATAGACTTGGGGATAAGTAAGTCAGCCACAGTTCATACGTTCAGGGTTGTTATAAACTACAATTGTATGAAGGTATTTGAATAATTAATATAAGACTTCAGGGGTGCCTGAGTGGCTCAGTCAGATAAGTGTCCAACTCTTGGTTTTGGCTCAGGTCATGATCTCACCCAGTTCATGGGTTCAAGCCCCCCATGGGGCTCCATGCTGACAATTCACATGGTATTCTCTCTCTTCCCCCCTTTCACTCTCTCTCTGCCCCTCTCTGTATGTATGTATGTATATATATATATATATATATATATATATATATGGCTTCCGTATATAATGCCACAATAAACTTGACTTTATTATTCTCTGTGAATTATTTGGGGAGTATGTTGTTTCTTTTAAACAATGAATGCCAGGAAACACAAATGAATTTGGTAACATATTCAAGCATACTGTAATGTACACAAGTTTTGACAACCATTTATAAGACAGATGGCAAACTATTTTTTAGGATCCTGAGCATTCAAGATGCCACAGCCTAATAGGATCAATGTTGAATATTTGCCATTAGAAAATAAAATGATGGTAATAGTTTTAAAGACATGACATAGTTCTAATTTGTTTGCATCTGAAAGACCTAAAGAAATGTTGACAAGTTTGTTTATGAAGGTCCCCAGATAATACTTTCTCCGAGAGAGGGAATATAGAAACAGAAACTAGAAAGGAAACGTTCAGAGCCTTCTGCGAGTAGGGAGTCTCTAGGCTGGAATCTCATCCCCCCCCCAAACTGACCGGCCACACAAAAGAGGTCAAACTACTTCCTGGGGGCAGTCCAGAAGCTTGAGAAAATTCCCAGAATTCCTGAACATTAAAGCAGGGCTTCCCAGAGGAGGCACGGCTGTGTCCCTGTCTGCCACCGTGACTTTACCTTCGGCTTTCCTCTTCGGCACCGCTTCCTTCCATGGGACTCAACTTTATCATACACTTACTTACGTGAGCTGAAATAAACATCTGACGTGGCAACGTAAAAAGTTGGAAGCTGGGACACCGTGAATCTCCCTCCCCACCTAAAACATCGCGTGGAGCTAACAGCCCTGACACGTACCGACATCCTCACATGTGATCGCTCCTGTTATGCATTTTGGCCCGAACTGTGATCCACTCACCTCTCTCCCCCTCCACACGTACACTGGAATGGATTTGTTATAAGAAACGGAGATTAGGAAAGTTCCCTTTAGCCTCTGCAGATTGACTTTAGGGATAAAACTAAAAGAGCGTGTTAGTAATTCATCATCTCCAAGCCAGGACAGGATCAATGAGTGAAACATAAGATGGGATGGGACGGTTGCATTTTAGATTTTCGGACGAGATTAACTTTCTGAAAGCTAAGGCCTGTTTTCTCCTCAATGATATGCAGCCCTCTCCCTGGCAGTTGGTGCAATGTAGCTCAAGCTGCGTTTAGACTCGACCCCAAATGTCAAAGAAACTTCCAGAGAAAGTCTGCAGACAGTGCCATTGTGTATTTGAATATTTGCTACAATACTGTTTTCGATGATAACACACACACACACATACGCACACACTGTTAGAGCATCTCGTAACTTAAGCTTTTTTCTAAATAGAGATAAATTTCTGGAAATTTCTCTCAGAGGGGAATCTGTCTTCTGCACAAGATGCATTGCATATACTGACTGGTTAAGCAGTTTCCTTGAAAAGAACCCCTTTTATTCATAGGATTTGAGAACTAGCATAAGTGAAAACACTGGTAAACAAAGCTTGAAATAATTTTTCTTCCATATAATCTCTTTTAAATGGACCTTTTGATTTATGGATAGAGTAATCATAATGTAAACTCGGCTCAGGAGAGAACATATGTAAATGATTAGGGACTATCGGGGATGTCTTCACGGTCTATTAACTCTGATGTATGATATGCTCATGGTAACTGTTAAACTGGGTGGATATTTCTGCTTCTGAGTCGCTATTTGCATCAACTCACCCCACGTCATCCGTGGAGCTTGGGCACCGAAACGGAAATAGAAAACACAGTGAAAAACTGATATCACAGCAACATGTCACCTTGTCCAAGGGAAGGGAATATTGGGGGGCCACAGTTACTTCCCTAATTGTTAGGGAAATGCTGGCTTGCTTTCATTTCTCTTCCTCTGTAATTAAAAAAAATAGAATCTACAACCATTCGGTCTTTACAGACCAAGGGAAGATTTTTGTAGCCAAAATGCAGACTTCCCGGAGCTTCTAAAGGCTCTCCCACACTGAAGCCAACCAGCGTAAGTAGGTCTCTTCAAAAAAAAAAAAAAAATAGTATGGCTTTGTGATAAGTTAATATGGTTATGTAGCACAGAATATGATTGTTTCTCCATTGAGAAGTAATTAAAAGCAAGTTTTTTCTAAAATGAATAAGCAAAAACTACGAACGTGTACCATTAAAGTATGGACTCTAAGTAAGGAAGATACACGGGAACTAATTTGAATTGCTGCAGCTTTTTAAGATGTTTAAAATTCTTTATACTTATCATTCCTATATCCTCTCATGCATGGACTCACTGATGCTAATTCAACTGAGACATAAAAGGTTTGTCCAAAGTATAAGCTCAGCACAGAGAAGGAATGGTTTTCTTGTTGTCTCTTTCTCTCTCTCTCTCTCTCTCTCTCTAACATCAAAGTGTGAGGCAAGGACTGGTTTTATTTTAAATAATTTTGCAAAATATTTGAGGAAACACTTGTGAACAGGAAAAATCGACAATTAGGAAATTAAAACTATAAAAAAGGGGGAAGAGAAAGAATTCACAGTGACCTGGGTGGAAAAACCTTCTCGAAAGAGTTTCAACACTTCTAGTCTCCCATTAAGGAAAAATTCTGAGCGATTGACTGAAGTGTTGAAGTGTCCCCGAAGAGAAAATGTGATAACAGAGTTCGTCATAAGTATCAGTAAACCGGTGTCAGATCCTTGGTAACCAGCAGGGCAGGGGTTGGGGAGATTTATGTTTGGCGCTGAAATGGGAACTATATCCCATCGCATATGAAGCTTGCTTCGTCTGAACTTAGATAGGTGCTCTCCATTTGGAATTAAGTGGAGACACATTTGATAGTCTTTCAAAAATGAGATTCTCGGGGCGCCTGGGTGGCGCAGTCGGTTGGGCGTCCGACTTCAGCCAGGTCACGATCTCGCGGTCCGTGAGTTCGAGCCCCACGTCAGGCTCTGGGCTGATGGCTCAGAGCCTGGAGCCTGTTTCCGATTCTGTGTCTCTCTCTCTCTCTGCCCCTCCCCCGTTCATGCTCTGTCTCTCTCTGTCCCAAAAATAAAAATAAACGTTGAAAAAAAAAATTAAAAAAAAAAAAAATGAGATTCTCAACTACCCACCACTCACCCCTCCGTCCACTGCCTTCAGGTTTAGGGCAGAGGGGTGACTTTGCTAATTCCCCAATTCTCCATGGTGGTCCTTGGCTGTGAATTCGGAATGAGCTTACCCCCACCCCCACCCCGCCCCGCCCCGTTTCCCCTCATTTCCTTCCCCGAAGGTTGTTTGCCAGCTTGTGTGGTTCACATGGGCTAGCACAGCACTCCGGTGCCATGGGTGGGGTATATTCCACTCTCCCACTCTTGAAAGAGGCAAAGTAACTCAGTGCCCTCACCTCCTGTCCTTTCCATTGTCAGCGTGTCCCTAAGCCCCAACGTAGGGATGGATGGAATTGCATACTCAGGATTAAAAAACGAGACATCTTTCCATTTCTATCTCTTTCTTTCACCAGCCAGTTTATTAATAAGTTAACATCTACACGATATTTACCACTGGAATACCTAGCCATTCTATAGAGAAAAAGTCCCTATGTCACGAAAGTAACTTGACCTAGAATCAGGCGGTGAACGCACAGGGCTTCTCCGCTAGGGAGTAGCAGACACAGCTTTCAGCCATGGTGAAAAGTTACCACCTTGTACAACTGTTCCAGGAAGAAACTCTCACTCTGAAATGTTGATGTGTGATTGTCGACACCAGACTCAGTGGCTTTCTACCCCAGATGAACTGTTTCACCAACAACCATTGACTGTATTCACACTGGTAGTCACGTTGTTCTATTTGTCATAACCATTGTTTCCCTGGATAAATGTAAATTGTACACTAGGCACATTATTGAGCCTACCATTTAAAGGAATACTCTGGCAAATCTTTTGACAAAGAAATGACCTTTTTTTTTTTTTTTTTTTTTTTGATAAACTCACGCCCAAGGCGCCTGCGTGGCTCAGTCAGTTAAGCGTCCGACTCTTGATTTCAGCTCATGGCTTAGGTCATGATCCCAGGGTCATGGGATCGAGCCCTGTCTCGGGCTCTATGCTGGACCCTGCTTGAGATTCTCTTTCTCTCCCTCTGCCCCTCACCCCTGCTTGTGCGCTCTCTCTCTCTCTCTCTCTCTAAAAAGTAAAATTTAAAAAAATAAACGAAATAATAATAAAATAAAATGAAATAAAATTTAAAATCATGCCCTTCTTGTGTCTGTTTTGTAAGTCTGTTGTTTCAAGTTACTATGTTTACTGAAAGTGGGACTTGCGTATTGGTTACATGCATTTTCGCTCATCAGTCCAATGCCTTACTGCTCTTTATTTCCTGCGCTGGGACTGAGTAGACCTCATGGTGATACAAAACGTATGCCAACAACTATTTTTTTTAATGTTTATTTTTATTTTTGAGGGCTGAGGGCAGAGAGAGAGAGAGAGAGAGGGAGGGGGAGAGAATCCAAAGCAGATTCCGTGCCGTCAGCGCAAAGCCCAACGTGGGGCTCGATCGCACAAACCATGAGATCGTGACCTAAGCCAAAGTCAGATGCTCAGCCGAGTGAGCCACCCAGGCGCCCCACGTATGCCAACGACTATTAAAGAGAAACCAGTTAAGAATAAGTTCTGCCACCATTTAGGCAACTCCTCGTGTAAGACATGGGCAAGTAACAATCAGAGACGATGTGTAATTGTTCCAAGATAGAGATGATTAACTGGTGATTATCTGATTCTCTGGCTTTGATTCCCAGTGCATACGAAAAGTCTCTAAACGTCGGATCACACCTCAAAACTATACATACGTGATAATAATAGCACCTCCCACATGGAGCTGTTAAGAAAACGTAGTGAGATGACGAATACGGTACGTTTAGCACAGTACCTGGCACGTAGCGAACACTGAGTCAGTGCTGGCTAGCGTTACCAGCAGAAAGACCTAGGCATTTAAAAAAACAAAAAAAAAAATTAGAAAACACTCCAAAATGGCTCCACCGGGGACACTGGGAGCCCCCGTAACGTTCATCAGGGCAGCCCCAGCACCTTCCCTGTAAGGCCTTTCCCCCTTTGCCAGCTGCGGGAGAGAGTTGAGCGGAATGAGAAGTTTCTGGTAGCTTCGAACAAAAGCTGGCGGCGGTCGCGGGGCCGCCGTTCCTCCCGTCCTCCTTGGCTTCCATCCACGTTGTGCCCAGCCGAGCATCAACAGGATGTGGAGTCATCTTCCGCGGTCCCAGCTGGCTTTGTGCTACGAGGATTTGGCTACTGCGGATGCTACATTGAAAGCGTGTCTCAACTTCACCTCTCCGATGCGATGTTGTTTATGTTTGCCCAGTTCTTCCCCCTCCCCTTGGGTCATTTAAAGATCATGCCAAATGCCTTGTTTCTTTTAGCCGGATAGAGTCTTCAGGCGAGAGGTTTGAGAACAGTTACTCTCAGGGACATTTTACAGATCTGGAAGACAGTTTTCATAGCTACACAGCCTTCCCCTTTTCCAAAGTCTGGCTCCTCACAGAGTAAACGCGAGCTTTCTAAAATCTAAGCCAGATCATGCTAGTCCTCCGTTCCAAACCACTCACCGCCTTTGTCTCGGAGTGAAAACCAAAGTGCTCAGATGGCGGACAAGTCCTTAGATGACACTACAGAATCTCCACATGCCCCTCCCCGTCTTCCTTTACTCTCCCCCTTGCTTGTCTTTGAATAGCCCCAAACATGTTCTTTACCTCAGGGCCTTTGCACATGCTGTTGCCTCTGCCTGGAATGCTCTTTGCCCCCAATATCTGCTCAGCTCAGTTCCCTGCTTCCTTCTTTTCTCAACCCAAATGTTACCTTATCAGGCAGGTCTTCTACAACTCTATATAAAATAAAACTCTTTCTCTCACCCTTCTTTAGTTTCTTACTCTGCGTTCATCACTACCTTCGGTATTCTACATGTATTGATTTGAGAGGTGGGGCGGGCTCCTGCACTAAAATGTGAAGTCGATAAGACAACCATTTTATTGGCTACTGTGTCACCAGCATGTAGACGCGTGAAAGCACCGAGTAGGCATCCAAACAATGGTTATTGAATGTGGAAAGAACCACTTCGCAAGGGATTCCACACCAAGTGACCAGCCTACTTCTTGTTCGTAGCTTTCTGATATTTTTTCCTTCTGTACTTCCCACGCATGACTCCAAGTTTCCTTTTTCATCAATATCCTGGGATATGCCCTATCATTCCCTGCTCCCCGACTCTTTTTTGCGATAATCTATATAACACTGTTGAGCAAATTGTACGAACCCATCCTCTAGCTTCAAAAGTGTAAAATGTATCCCAGAGCTGAACTTAGAAGAAAACACTCTTTCAAGCCCAATTTAGCCCACTATCTTTGCCTCATAAGACTTCAGACCCCCCCCCATAACAATGGACATATTGTTTGCACTTTTGATAATCCTGGTGCACCCAGGTAGCAGCCTTTCTTTGGATTTTGCCTCAACATTTTGAGAGTGTGCTAGAAAGATGAGGTGAAATGTGCTTCAAGCAAGGTGCATTAACTGTCCACATATGGCAAAGCCTGTCCGTATAACTCCCAAGAAGTTGGAGGTTTGAATTGAATTATATCGTCCTTCTTTGTTCCTTCTTAAAAGCATTGACAGGGTGCCCGGGTGGCTCAGTCAGTTGAGCATCTGACTCTCGATTTCAGCTCAGGTCATGATCTCACTGTTGGTGAGTTCAAGCCCCACATTGAGGCTTTGCACTGGCTGTGTGGAGCCTGCTTGGGATTCTCTCTCTCCCTCTCTCTGCCTTTCCCCAACTTGTGCTCAGTGCTCTCTCTCTCTCTTTCTCTTTCAAAATAAAATAAACATTTAAAAAAAAGGCATTGACAAGGCATAGGGTCTGTGGCCAATACAGAATTTAAATTGCTAGGGAAAAAAATAAGGAGAGAACTGAAGGAAAGGTTGACAGGATTCCGTTGTTAAAGGAAGGAATGCTGACGGAGACAAACATTTGCCCTCACCTCAACTTTCAAGTAATAATAAAAAGAACCTTCTCAGGAAGAATAATAACAATGAGAACACAGAAATCTCAAAGAAATCAAACTAATAGAATTTTTATGGTCTTAATTCACAAACATGCTAGAAAATTCAAGACGTAACACACACCAATTCTTTTCCCCGTTTCTTCTACTCTTTCTATTAACAAGACTGCCTTATTCTGGGGCGCCTGGGTGGCTCAGTCAGTGGGGCATCCGACTCTTGATTTCAGCTCAGGTCATGATCCCAGGGTCATGGGATTGAGCCCCACATCTGGGTCCACGCTGACCATGGAGCTTCGTTGAGATTCTCTATCTCCCTCTGCCCCTCTCCGTGTTTGTGCGTGCTCTCTCTCTCTCTGTAAAATAAAAAGTAAAAAATAAATAAATAAGTAAATAAATAAAAGACCACCTCCTTCTCCTAGAACTTCTCCTGCCTCGGGGAGGAGATAAAGAAGGGAGAAGACATGGGGCGCCTGGGTGGCTCAGTTGGTTAAGCGTCCGACTTCAGCTCAAGTCATGATCTCACAGTCCGTGAATTCGAGCCCCACGTCGGGCTCTGTGCTGACAGTTCAGAGCCTGGAGCCTGCTTCCAATTCTGTGTCTCCCTCCCTCTCTGCCCCTTCCCCACTCATGCTCTCTCTCTGTCTCAAAAATAAATAAAAACATTTAAAAAAATTGTTAAAAAAAAAAAAAGAAGGGAGAAGACACTAACTCCCTTCAGCCCCTCCAGGTGCTTGTTCACTGGGTTCCGGACTCCCCACCTGGCTTCCAACCTAACTCTATCCCCTACTAGGCTTGTGTCCTTGGTCAGCTTCTCTCTGCTTGATAGAAATCATAGTAATAGTGTCCGCTTCTAAGGACCAGGGGGAGGATTTCAGGAGTTAGTAAATGCAAAGCACACAGAATGTTGATCACACCCTGGGAGTGACCAATGGGTGGCAGCCCGTGGTCCCAGGAGCTTAGGGATTTCTTTGCTTCTTACTCCTAAACTCAAGGTCAAGGATTTGGTATCCGAGTTGACTCTAAAAGGACCAAACCATTCTCTCCTCCTAACTTCAGCTCCGCGGCCCTCACCCAGAGGCAGGGCCACCCGACAGCCGTCTAGACCACGGGTGGCTCTGCTCAAATGGCACGTCTCCTCTGGCACCAGCAATGCGTCGGGAGGTTGATGCCAGGCATCCGAGCAGCCCCAGAACGGACAGCCAGGCTGAGTGTCTGCAAAAGCCACGGTATGAAGCTAGACGATGTGTTTGTATAGGTTGCTAAACGTTACTCCACAGAATATTGCTTAAAACCCTTCATCTGCAATATTGTACAACACGATGCACGTTGCCATAGGGGATGAAAACGCAAAGGGATGGGAGGGAATGCCTTCTCGGGAGGAGAGGAAGAAACGGTGTGCGGTTCCCGTCAACATCTTTACGGAAAGACCCCACGCACCGCGGCAACCACGCAGCCTAGGAGAGAAGGGGAAGCGAGCTGTCTCGAGTACTAGGAGATGCCAAGGCACGTACAAGGAATATTACGCAAGTTGCTCGATCATCCCGATAACTGCGTGAATTAGCCATCGTTACCTCCACTATAGCAATGAGGAATCTAAGCTGACGATGCTCAAGGACATAAAGTAAATGTATGACAAAGCAACCCTGACTTTCTTAGCACTGCTGTTGCACTCACTGTACAAACACCAGGTCCCTCTGGAAGGGTTAGTGCTACCTGGGTCTGCATGTGACGGTCAGAATTTTACCACGTTGAAGATATCCACATCCTAACCCAGAGAGTCTATGAATATGCTATATTACATGGCAAAGGGAAATCAAAATAAGGGACATCAAACAAAGGGGGTCATAAACTGACTTGGAAATGAGGAGATTATCCCGGATGATTATCTGGATGGGTTCAGTGCAATCACAGATGTCTTTGTAAGTGAAGAGGGAGACAAAGGGCCAGAGTCAGAGAAAAAGATATGACGCGAGAAGCACAAACAGAGAGATTTGAAGATGTTCGACTGCTATCTTTGAAGATGGAAGCGGTGACCGCACACCGAGTTCAGGGAGCCTCTCGGAGGATAAGAAAGGCAAGGGAGAAGACTCTTCCCTGGAGTTGCCCGAAGTAACAGCGCCCATCAACACCTTGATTTAGCTCAGTAAGACCCACGGTCAGACTCCTGTCTTCCAGAACTGTAAGATAGTAAATAGGTAAAACCAGGAACGACGAGGGGTTTCAGGATGATTCAGTGTATCCTTCCAAGTGGTGTTTGTAGGGATATTTATCAATGCCACGGACACAGGGGGAATCCAACTCAAGCAGATAGATCCTTCAAGTTGTTTGACCGTGATCACATTTCTAGACTTTGAGGTGAATAAAACTCAGCTAAAACAAACAATGAGAGGAAGAAGGAGCCTGGAGAATCTTGCATTCAGAAAATAAGCTTCCTTGTATTCTCAGAGATAAATCCTGTGGGCAGACGGGAGACAGGCCCAGTGTGAAAGTAGCTTAGGAAATTGGATTTGGTCCATGTGTCCACAGAGAGAACATTCGCAGGTAGCAAGTATATCATATCCAGAAACATTTGGCCCCGAACCTTCTTTACGGGCTCCCGAAACAAGTTGGTGACTGAAGAATAAGGAAGGTGATGGGCATTACAAGTGACTTCAGGGGAGTTTTCCTTCAACCAAGAGAGAAGTGAGCAATACGCATCACCTCAGGGAAGGGAAAGGCAAACCCGCTGAGCAGGAGAGTGTGCTGCAACTTGAACTGATGCCTTGACCCTGTGCCGCCCAGTGCAGCAGCCACTGGCCACATGTGGCTTTCCAAATGCAAATTTGAATTTATTACAAGCAAATGACCCTCAAAACTCAATTCCTCAGTCACACTTGCCACATTTCAAGTGCTCGATAGTCACATGAGGCTAGTGGCTACCCTCTGGGACAGAGGAGCTATGCATTTCCCTCATGGCAGACGGCTGCCCTAGATCTGTGCAGTTCCAATATGGCGGCTGCTAGCCATAGGTGGCTCTTTACATTTGTATCAATTAAAATTAGAAACTCTGGGGGCGCCCAGGTGGCTCAGTCGGTTGAGTGTCCAACTCTTAATTTCGGCTTAGGTCGTGATCCAGGGTCATGGGATAGAGCCCCACGTCAGGCTTCAGGCTGAGCGTGAAGACTGCTTAAGATTCTCTCTCTCCCTCAGGCCCTCTCCCTTGTTTGTGCTCTCTCTCTCTCTAAAATAAAATACAGTAGATAGATAGATAGATAGATGATAGATAGATAAAATAAGAAATTCTGCTTCTCAATCACACTACACTACCACATTCCAAGTGCCCAGCAGCCATATGACTAGTTGCTACTGACAGAACAGCACAGATATAGAACATTCCCATCATCACAGAACATTCCCCTGGACGGTGTTGCCTTTTAGCCATTTTTCCTGGCTCTTTTTCTGGATCACCTGCATGACTTTCAGAGTCAAACTCCATGACCACCTCAGACAAAAAAAACATGGTTAGATGTAGCTGCATACTCAGGACCCTTGCCCCATGATTTACGTGGCATTCACATCCAGGTTTTCTTTTTCTGCTGTCTTCCTTGCCCCCTAGGTTATAACAGTAACTCTCCCAGCCACAGCAGTGTAAGACAAGCATCTCCTGGCTCAGGTTTCAGACACAGTTTCCAACTGAAAGAGGAGTCAAGGCCACTTCTAAACACCTCCTCCACTGTTCCTGCCCATTTACTCACCTTGAAGCAATGTGCCAAAGGAATTTCCCAGGAAGGCAGTCGAGGAGGAGTCGGAGTCTAAAGATTACTGGGCAGGGCTGGCCAGGATTTATTATGGCCCTCAGCTGACCCACCGATCATGCATGAGAGCCTGCTTTGGTGGTAAAAGAAGGTCTTCAACGTCAGTGGGGGAGGGGGCGATATCAGACAGCACTTGTAGCCCACATCTGTGCACCAAATATGCTGACACACAATTCGGTGGAGGTCCAGACACAGGGACACAGAGAAGACAGACAGACAGACGTGTGTGCGCACACGCACACACACAGAACTCTTGCTACGTGTGACAGATTGTTTCCATATCATAAGCACATACCTTTGCAAAGCCCACTGATTCTGTACCAACATCACTGCCCATGGCCATTGAGGTCGCACAAAGCATCCCACTCCAGAAGATGCTAATTGGGGAGCTGGATTAATAGGACCTAGGTGATACCTTTTTGCTAGCTGGTCTTCCTCTCCTTCTCGGAAAACTCCTTCATTAGACTCACTTTTGGGGGGTTTAAATGACCGAAATAGATAGACGGTTTCCAGACAGGTAAGAATGTTCTCCTGGAGAAGGCAAGAAGATCCTGGATTTTACTTCATTGGTTGTCACATTAACTCGGATTTATTAACCACATTTATATAGAACTTATTGTGGTTTGGGGAAGCACAGGGGTCAGCGTGGGGGGAGGTCACGAACACTGCAAAAGATCCATTTTATTTTGTTAATTCAAACTGCCAGGGATCGGAACAGATCTGTCCCTTCAGTGTCTCCCCCTACATTTGTGTACGGGATACGTACAGACGAAGACACATGCTTCTATGCTCAGCATCCCTAAATCCCTAACCGCCAGTTGGAGCACAGACTCATCCTTTGGTTGGATTTATGCAGTTATGACAATTTTTCAGCCTCTCCCTCCCACGACTATAGGATAAACCTCCCCTCCGTATACTGCCCGATTCTAGAGAATAGTTCAAGTTTCTCTCTGCTGCCACTTTTCAAAAGCTTGGGTTGTAAAAGTAAACATACGCAGCATTTCTATAGCGGCAATGACCGTAATTTGTATATTGGAAGCCAACTCTTGTCATTTGAGATAGCCTCAAGGTCCAAAACCCTGACAGAAGTAAAGTTGATGAGGGGCAAATCCACAGCTCTAGTTCGGCCTTTTCTGAGCCCTAGAGTAGGATGTTTGCGTCTCCTCCCAAGTTTGGCAAACTTGTACAAGCTGGTGCAGAGCGCCTTTCCGACTACGTGGATAATGTGCATTTCAAACATACCCAGTGTTGAAAGCACGCTGGCTTTCCTTGGAAAAACAATGATGAAGAGACGGTGAACTAAAACGCCCTTGCTTTCAAAGGAAGCACATCATCCATAGTATCTCTACAATATTGAGTTTTTTCAACGAAGAAAATGCAAGAATTTGGGATGTATCGAAGCTGGTGTTAAATCACAATTAGACTTCATCTGAAACTCCAGAAATTTATAATTTTTTAAACTTCTAAATCGAGTAAGAGCGTGGGCTCCCTGAGTGTTAACAGATAGACTAGGACCTAATATTTTTAAAGATTTATCCTTTAAATAAAGAGGCATTACGTATTTAGTGACAGCTACTTTCAAGAGAAATGAACAACCGCCCATGGATGGTTCTGTTTCAAATGATTAATGGTTATGGAGACATTTGGGGACTGTTTTGATTGAGGTCTAGTGATTTTTCATGACAGATGCAGTCGGCTTTTTATTTACGTGATTAGTCACAAACTGTTTTCATACTTTGAAGGTGGAAATGGAAAGACCAAGGATCTTAGTTAAAAGACTCAACACTACATTTCCTTGATCGGTTTTGGGGGTTTGTTCTCCCTGATGGTTGAGACAACACATTCCTCATTTTCCTAATTCTTTTCTAAGCTTCCTGCTCCTACTCTCCCTCATTCATTTGCCTCTCCCCTCTCCCTTCCCCTTCACTCTCCTCCCCCTCCTTGCTCTTAGCCCTCTCTCACAACTAAGCACCCTGGTTATGGTCCCTGGCCTTATAAAAGTCGCTGATGTCCAATCCATGAAAAGAGCTGTGTGTCAGTCCAGCTCAAGGACTCGGCCACTTCAAGAGACCACTAGTGCATCATGTCCCCAGGTGCCAGCTGCAGGCTCTTCCAAGAGGAGCTCACTGGGTGTTCCACCACCTGCCAAGAGCCAGAAGTGTTTGGTTCTCCACTCTGCTCTCAAATCTTAGCTCTGTCCTTCTAGGTGTTTCCATCAGAGTGATTTAAATGCAAATCGCTTAGCTTCGTTCTTCTGTGAAAAGAGGACAAAAACCAGTTTGAGATCCCAGAGGCACCCTCTGTCTTCTGATTCATTTCCATTTTTAAAACATTAGCCTGAAATATTAAACGTTTGATCCAAAAATTCAGGTATAGGGAGTCCAAGGAACTGGTCTCAGGAGGTCGGTTTTCAGGCCACATATTATGCTTACCCTAGAAAATATGAGATGTTGTGGTAACGAATTCACTCCGGGAGGAGATGTGAGGGCAAGAGAGAAGTTCTCCCTTGTAAGTCCCGTTGGGACTTAGTCCCCAGCTCCTGCACTTTTCTGAGGCACAGGTCTTCTCATCATTTAATCATACCCAGGAGAGACCTCACAATGCACATCTGAATCCTCCAGACTGGTCGTTTGCTGTGTCTCCTGGACAATTGGGGGTTACAAAAAGTGTTAACCTTGAAACCTTACATCTGCACAGTGCAGGACAGGTTTCAAAGGGATCTCAAAGATGTGATCTTATTGGACTTTTACAAGGTCCCGTGGCTTTTACAAGGTCCAGTGGCAGAGAAAATAGACAGATGTAAGGTGCAGGTATCCTCCAGACCAGAGAGGGAGCTGTAGGGTCAACCCTGAATCGAAATTCCAATCCCACCGTTCATTCACTGTGTAACCTGCGTCAATTTATCACCCATCTCTGAGCTTCTGCTTGTTCGTTTCTCAGCCTGAGATAATAATAGTACCTGCTTCACAAAGTTGCTCCAGGGTTGAGAGCGATGAGGAAGTCATCCGAAGCATTTAGCGTCATATCTGGCACATGTAAACTGTTCAGGACATGTCATTTATCATTATTAATAAATATGTTCAACCTACATGAGAGGAGCCTGCAAAGGAATCTCCGACACTAAAAGTTAATCCTGTATGTTCATCAACTGGCAAGGACAAGATCCTGAATTGGCAGTGGAATTTACAGATGCAGATCTTAGCATTTGAAGATAACGGCACTTTGTAAGCAACTAATGCTCCGAAACTCAAAAAGGCTCAGCGCCGTGGACAGGTTTTATTACTTGGCCTAGTGATTAAAACTTTGCTTATTATTTATAGACCATTATTTAGAAACAGTTGCAGTGTTGTTATTTCACTTTTTAGCTATGCATTATTCATAAACACAAGTCATGCTTACCTTGACTGTTTTTTGGGTTCAGTGTTCTCTGGGTTTCCCGGACAATCAGCTGTTGGGGCAACATTGGCTTGATGTACATGCCTCCTGCTTCTGCTTTTCTAAATTTCCTTGCTTAGAACTCTGAACAATCTGTAGCAAGTCTTGCCCCTCTCTAAAATGAGCTAATTTTATAAAATAAGAAATGTGATAATTATTTTTTTTAAGTTTACTCATGCATTAAAACATACTCCACTCTTTTGTTCCACGTCTGCTCAGCTCAGAAGGGTGGACCAAACTGGGGGACACAAGTTTCTTTGTGTGCTAGGCAGCTTCCTTACATAATATAACTGTAATACACAAACAAACAAATAAACAAATAAGCTCACGGGCTTCTAAGAACAAAGATTTAATTCTCACTTATGTTACAGATCAACTGAGAGTTGGTTGTGACTCTGCTCTGTGTCTTTTCATCCTGGGACCAAGCCCATCTGGATCATGTTGATCTCAAGGAAGAACGAGAATGCAATGGTGGATCCAACCAGTGGCAGAAACACATAACGGTGCGACCACATGATGACTCTTCAGCTTCTACCAGGAAGAGGCACACCACCTTTCCACTCATGTTTTTATAGAGCCCAGCCTGCCCAATGTTTGCTGAAGGAAATCCACCTATAGGGCGCAACACTGCAAGCCACATGGCAGGAGTAGGCACACACATCCCTCCACAAAGGGCAGCCAACGACAACAATAACACAGTCTACTCCACTCTGAGGCTTGGTTAACTCTCAACAGCATTCCTATCTGAGATCTTGTTCTATTGGTTTGGAGCCATTCCCAAGACTTAGAGATAAGTATGGAATGAATTTAAGATGCACTCTGGAATAGAACAAGGGTTGGCCAACTCTAGTCCGCTCCTATTTTTATGTGACCCAAGAGCTATGAACGATTTTCACATTTTTAAGGGGTTGTGTTTAAAAAGGGGGAGGCAGAATATGGGACAAAGACCAAGTATGGCCAACAAAGTCTAAAATATTTATTATCTGACCCTTTTACAAAAAGCTTGTCAACCCCTGGCATAAAACTTTAATTTGAGATTACCTCTGGAACCTCCCTCTCGTCTGCACTAGAAGTGATCCATGTCTATCCCAGTCAAAATCAGCTCTGGAAGTAACAAATGTAGCCTCTAATGCAGTGCCTGTTAATCAGGTTAGAGTTACTCCTCTAGAATCTGGAGTCTAGACCCCAAAGAACCTGTCTACCCATATCTCTGAGACTGCACTTACCACACTGGATTATAATTCCTTTTTTTTTTTCCTACCTTCACGCCCCACCGAAGGACTATTATCATTTCTCTGAGGGAAGACACAGAGATGTCCCACACTCAGCCCAGTGCTTGACAGAGGTGTTTACACACACTTTCAATCGACTTACACCAAACTACCAGCATGACAGAGACTCTTAGGGCACCAGCTCTCATTTTCATCATAAATCCCCTTGCTGTTAAATAAATTCCTTGACTGAGCTTATTTATCTGAAAAATCAAAATGGAAATGTTTGTCACCATAAGGCTTTTTTAAGTACTTACTTATAGATGGTAGAAGAAAGTTATGTTCAGTCCACCACACTCACTGAAATCCATCAGACAACAAAAAGACCCCAAAGGTAGGGAAACTCCATTTTTAAATTAAGTGAAGCAAGTCTCTGCCTCACGTTACAATTATAAAGAACATCAGTCAAACAAATAAAATAAAATGTAGTAAAATTAGAGAGTATGTAAGAGTTGACATAATTTCCTCAGAAGTTTCTCTCAAAGGAAGAACCATAATCCTGAAAGAGTAGCCTGACTCGTGACCCAACGCAGGGACATTGGGAGGACACAGAGAGAGAGTTCTGGCTGCAGAATTAAGGCGGACTGACAGAGACCCGGATTCTGCAAACACATCCAGCTCAGTATCTAAAGTCTAGCACCCCAGTCCAGGGAAACTACCAGATGTTACAGAAAGGAAGGGTTAGTCACCAAATCAAAATGCAGGGAGTATGTGCTCGCTTGCTAGGATTGCTGGAACAAAGTACCACACCCGGGGCGGCTTATCAACAAAAAGCTCTTGCCTCCCAGGTCTGGAGGCTGGAAATCCGAGATCAAGATGTCGGCAGGTTTGGCTCCGTCTGAGAGATGTGAGGGAACCATCTATCCCAGGTCTCCCTCCTGGGCTTGTAGATGGCATCATCCACTCTCTGCCTTCATGCTCACTTGCCATTCTTCCCGTGTGTGTGTCCGTTTCTTCACGTGGGTTCTTTTACAAGGACACCAGTCATATGGATAAGGGGCCCACTCTGCTCCAGTGTGACCTCCTTTTAACTAATTACATCTGCGATGTCCCTACCTCCAACTAGGTCATATTCTGAGGTACTGGGAGTTAGGACTTTATTAATGTTGGGGAGGGGAAGGAGGAGGGCACACAACTCAACCCATAACACACAGGAAGCCTGAGACTTGGGATACACCATGAGCCACCTCTACCTTCTCAATATCAGAGTCTGCAGTGAAACACCCTCTCTGCAAAAGTCAGTGATAGACGAGCAGCTGTTCAAATGATACTTCTTAATTCATTCTGGGGATTGCCCAGCTCACTCTGTCACATCCTTCCCAGCATCTCCTCTCAACCCTATCACTCCACATTATCCTGTAGCAAATGCAGATAGAATGGACTCCATTTAAACATGAGTCATACCCTATAAGCCAGCAATAGCACTGCTAGGAATTTACCCAAGGGATACAGGAGTACTGAAGCATAGGGGCACTTGTACCCCAATGTTTATAGCAGCACTCTCAACAATAGCCAAATTACGGAAAGAGCCTAAATGTCCATCTACTGATGAATGGATAAAGAAATTGTGGTTTATATACACAATGGAGTACTACGTGGCAATGAGAAAGAACGAAATATGGCCCTTTGTAGCAACGTGAATGTAACTGGAGAGTGTGAGGCTAAGTGAAATAAGCCATACAGAGAAAGACAGATACCATATGGTTTCACTCTTATGTGGATCCTGAGAAACTTAACAGAAACCCATGGGGGAGGGGAAGGAAAAAAAAAAAAAAAAGAGGTTAGAGTGGGAGAGAGCCAAAGCATAAGAGACTCTTAAAAACTGAGAACAAGCTGACGGTTGATGGGGGGTGGGAGGGAGGGGAGGGTGGGTGATGGGTACTGAGGAGGACACCTTTTGGGATGAGCACTGGGTGTTGTATGGAAACCAATTTGACAATAAATTTCATATATTGAAAAAAAATAAAAAATAAAAAAATAAACATGAGTCATACACGTAAATGCTCTTAACATAGGATTTATGTGTTGGTAATGAAAAGAGAGAAAAAAAAGGAACCTAGGTAGAAAAGCACATAAAGAACATACATCAGAAGAAGGATCACTCTGGAAAATCAGGGAAAATATTTGCAAATTATTCCCCAGAGTCTCAAAGGAGCTCAAGATTAAGCGACTTCTTTGAAAAGAGATCTTTCAAAATTTACAAAAAGGGAAAGTAAAGACGTTGAGAGTAGACAGGGGAAAAAGCCAGTTGGCAATGTGTGGGAAGGGAATAGAGGAATAGAATCATTACAAAGCTCAAAGCCACAGCAGAGGCAACAAAGAATAGGATAAACAAAATTTAAGACCGTCACAACTTGGAGAAAAAGTTTGAAGAAATTAAACAGAATAAAAAAGGAAAGAACAATGGTGTAAATAACTAGAAAGAACATGGTAAATATAGAAAGTGAGAAAAAGATTCCCAATATATGCATAACTGATGTCCTTGAAAAGATACACAAGTGGAACAGAAAACAATACTACTTCTGAAATAAAACCTCAGCCCTGCAGATGAAGAGGGCACACATCTTCTGTATAAATTTATACAGACCTATTTATATTCTGTCTTATCGTGGAAAATTTATGGAGCCTCAAGAACAAAGAAAGAATTCCTCAGACATTTAGGCTGGAAAAACAAGTTATTTCCAAGAGGAAAAAAAAAATCACTTTAACCTCAGACTTCTTCCCAATGGTCAATACCAGAAGCCAGTGGATGATATTTACAAAGTCACATGGGAGAGTGTGATTCTCGAATTTCATATCCAGCCAAACTGTCCTTGAAGTATAAAAGCGAGGTACATCTTCAGACATGCAAGAACCTGGGAAATATAGCATCCACGTGACATTTTCAACAAAGACCACTCAAATATCCCAGTACAACCAGTATTGCACTACAACTGAATCTAAGAGTCAGAGAGCTACTCACTGTGTGACCTTGGTCAAGTTATTTAACCTCTCTGTGACTCAGTTTTCTCATCTGTATGGGAGAGTGTCAACCTCAGAAAACTGTTACACGAATTAAATGAGATACTACAAGAAAAGTGTTTATCATAATGTTTGGCACTTCATAAGCACTAAATAAATACTATTTATCATCATCATCATGGTTAGCAAAAGGTAACAGGATAGGCTAAATTGAAGCAACAATGGGATTATATTTCACTTAAAAAAATTTTAAGTTTATTTATTTATTTTGAGAGAGAGAGAGAGAGTGAGCAGGGGAGGGGCAGAGAGAGAGGAAAAGAGAGAGAGAATCCCAAGCAGGCTCTGCACCATCAGCACAGAGACTAACGTGGGGCTTGAACTCATGAACCCTAAGACTATGACCTGAGCCAAAACCAAGTTGGGTGCCTAACCAACAAAACAGAATATAAATGCTATGAATCCTGTCAATGTATAAAAATACATAACCAACAAAAATGGAGGCTTGAGGGGCACCAGGGTGGCTCAGTCGGTTCAGTGTCCAACTTCACCTCAGGTGACAATCTCGCGGTTCATGGATTCGAGCCCCGCGTCAGGCTCTGTGCTGATGCCTCAGAGTCTGGAGCCTGCTTCGGATTCTGTGTCTCCCTCTCTCTCTGCCCCTCCCCCTCATGCTCTGTCTCTCTCTCAAAAATAAATAAAACATTTAAAAATATTAAATTTTTTTTTTAACCTGGGAGGGTTAAGAGAAGAAAAAGAAGAGAGGAGGTGTCCATTTACTAATTTCCTCATTGTTCACAGCAGGAGGGAAAATAAATAAAATCATATGGGTTACAATAAAGTTTAATCACCTATAAGCTTATTTCTTAATCTTCTTTACAAAGTTCTTAAAGCACTAATTTCCAAAGTTTGGTAATTCAGTTAAAATCAGTATTTTTTTAATTTTATATTATTATTATTATTATTATTATTATTTTGAGAGAGAGAGAGGAACCCCAAGCAGACTCCACATTTGGCATGGAGCTGGACACAGGGCTCGATCCCGTGACCATGAGCTCATGACCCGAGCCAAAATCAAGAATTGGATGCTAAACCGAGTCACCCAGGCACCCCCCAAATTCAGTATTTTTTCTGTTAAATTCAAAAATTAAATTGTTTTTCACATTGAGCATTGAGCATATGATCCCCATTTTGTAAACAAATCTTGTACGGCATAGAGGTATTTGAAATGTTGATATGATTTTATTCCAGATGGTAGCTTTTAGAGTTTTGAGAGGTTTTTTTTTTTTTCCTTTCGTCTTTAGACTTTCCAATGGCTTGAATTTTTATCGTACGCATCTATCACTTTAACAAAAACAGTAAACTTAATTTTAAATAACTAACATGCTTTCATTTTCATGCGTGAAGTTTTTTACTTGAGGCCCAAAAAAGTATTAATTCAGCTATAAACACACGAAGTTCAATTCCACTGACTTCCAACAGGACAAGAGTTTGGCCGGGAAATAGTGCACTTGTTTTTTAAAAGTATTTGTTGGGGCGCCTGGGTGGCGCAGTCGGTTAAGCGTCCGACTTCAGCCAGGTCATGATCTTGCGGTCCGTGAGTTCGAGCCCCGCATCGGGCTCTGGGCTGATGGCTCAGAGCCTGGAGCCTGTTTCTGATTCTGTTGTCTCCCTCTCTCTCTGCCCCTTCCCCATTCATGCTCTGTCTCTCTCTGTCCCAAAAATAAATAAACGTTGAAAAAAAAAATTTTTTTTTAAATAAAAGTATTTGTTTTTCTGCTGTCGTTGTAATTGAGAAATTACCTACCAACAAATCCAATCTTTTCGAACATAGAGAAAGCCCAAGCTGTCATGAAGAATGTGACATTTGCTTCCCTGTGATAATTGTTGCACTCTCATACTTGCTTGTTTGTGTAAAGTTTATTTATTCCTTTTGAGAGAGACAGAGAGCATGCACGAGCAGAGGAGGGGCAGAGAGAGAGCGCGAGAGAGAATCTCAAGCAGGCTCTGTGATGACAGTGCGGAGTCAGGGGCCGGGCTCGATCCCACGAACCGTGAGATCGTGACCTGAGCTGAAATCAAGAGTTGGACGTTCAGCCGACTGAGCCAACCAGGCGCCCCTTAAAAAAGGTTTTTAAAGAGAACTCCCAAGCGGTAAGTAGATAAAGAAGTTTCTTAAGCCCTTTGAGTACGGCCGCTGTGAGCTAGGACGGACAGGGTTTGCTCAGATCCACGCTTCTCAAGCCTGGCTGCATTTAGGGCTTACTCCAAGAGCTTGTTAACTATACTGACACGATGCTGCAGTGTTCAGAGGGAGTATACTGATGTGTGTCATTTACTCTGAAATGTGGCACGAGATAAATAACTACGGGGCTAGACGTGTGAGAAGGCAGGGATAGAAAGATGTTAACCGTAGAAGCTAGGTGTGGAGTATACATGTGTTCACCCTAAAATTCTTTTATTTATTTATTTATTTATTTATTGCATGTTTGGACCTTTCCATCATAAATGTTGGGGAAAAAAGAAATATTAGGAAACGTAGCATACGTTTCCTGAAGAAGGGAAATGATGGACACAAAGTACAATGGAAGCCACTGAAGACTGAATTAGTAAATTAGATTCAGGAACTGTCCCCAGGGGGGGAGAAACCAACAAACAACAAACAAACAGGAAAGAAGAGAGATTTAAAAAACGTGAAATGATGAGATGCACGGGATGGTGGCAAGTATGAGGAATCCCAGAAAGACCGATACGTGAAAGTCCCGAAAAAGATCTATGTGAAAAAATAAAGGCGATTTGAAAGACACGGATGAAAACACCACCCCCCGCGGACGCCGGTTTCGCTCTGCCCGCCTTCCCTTGTCGGTGAAACCGGAGGTGCTGAGGCACCGGACTGTTTCATGCTCCCTCTGTTTCTTCACTGCGACGTCCGGGGGTGAGAGCTGCTAGCCGCAAAGAGGGAGGGAGGCTTGGACATCAACACGCTTTAGAAACAAACAGGTTTGGGGGCGCCTGGGTGACTCAGTCAGTTAAGGGTCCGACCCTTGATTTCTGCTCAGGTCAGGATTTGTGAGATCAAGTCCCAGGTCAGGCTCTGCACTGATGGCAAGGAGCTTGCTTCGGATTCTCTCTCGCTCGCTGCCCTTCCCTCGCTCATGTGTGTGCTCTCTCTCTCTCTCTCAAATAAACTTAAAAAAAATAAAAAGCCTTTTTTTAAAACCTTAGACAAACGAGAGGTAATGTCTAAGTGCAACATAAAGTCAGTGCGAGCTGAGCGGATCAGTATGATGTGAAACCCCAGAAAAAAGACGAACAAAAACCGCGTCTTGCACATCGTTTGGACGGGTAACAAATAGGAAAGGAAATGGTCGCGTTGGTTTAGCTCAGTGTGTCTCAAATGGCAGCTTTTCTCCGGATATGTTCCTGTGGGTAGCGGGAGAGAGTTTCTTTTGCTGGCACTGTGGGCTCAAAGGGACTCTTCCCGCCGTGCTGCGCAGTCACCTCCCAAGACTGTCAGCTGCCACCTCTAGGCCCAGCCAAGCTGCCCCGTGGTCCTCACGCTATATAAATCATAAGGCTTTCACGACAGCGGATACAACAATTTGAGGAACCCCCTTCCAAGTGGGGTAAACGGATGCCCCCAATGGCTTGCGAGGAGCCCATCGATCTTGTGACATTGGCCCTAAAACAAGACATGAGTTTGGATGACTTAACAGCATTGCTTTCATCAGGGATGTATCTGAAGTTATCCTGCTGAGTACAATCGTCCAAGGACTTCAGGCATATGCTTTGTTAATCGATTCTAAGTGTTTGGTCTTCTGATGGGCAAAAAAAGAACCCACACTTGTATGCTTACTGAATTCTGCCAACCTTGGGGTTCTGAGACATCGCACACCGCATCTGTGAGCAGCCAATGCGCTGTGTATCTGGCCCAAAGTTTTCACATACCCGTAGGTTTATTATAAATCTTACAGTGCCATGAAACAGAATGCTGTCATTAATAACATCAACTCACATCAGAATACGTGCTCTTAGGGGCGCCTGGGTGGCTCAGTCGGTTGAGCGTCCGACTTAGGCTCAGGTCACGATCTCGGGGTCCATGGGTTCGAGCCCCGCGTCGGGCTCTGTGCTGACAGCTCGGAGCCTGGAGCCTGCTTCCCATTCTGTGTCTCCCTCGCTCTCTCAGCCCCTCCCCTCCTCATGCTCTGCCTCTCTCTGTCTCTCTCTCTCAAAAACAAATAAAAACATTAAAAAAATATAAGAATACATGCTCTTACTCTCTCATTTCCTTTCTTTTACTAGAACACTGCTTGCTCTACATTTCGTTAGATGTTCCAAACCATGAAATCGCATATTCGAACAGTTAACATGTGCTGAATACTGGCATTTCTACTCTTTTAACTATAAGAATAACTTCCTTTCAAGAAGCGCAACACCGTTCATGTATATACATGCGTCTCTTCTCACTTACTCATTACACATTGGACAACAAACATCAGCATTCCTTTTAAATCCTAAGCAAACGCTGAGGGGGGAACATACCTCGCTGGCTGGCAGGCGATTTTCCTTTCCTAGCAGCCGGCTTTCCAATTTCCCAACCAGATTTCTGCCCAACAAGCACACAAATTCACCTTGTTCCCCCTTTGCGGGAAAGGAAGTTGAACAAAGAGCCATTCCGAGGTTTGGGTAACTCCACGCCGCCCAGGAAAATGGCGGCAGAATTGTGACTGTGCTTTGCTCTGATGCTGCCTCCTAGGGGTTTTGTTCATGGGAACACCAGGCCTGGCCTGGCCGGTGCCGGAGGAGGAGTAGACTCCACGAGACAAGCTCGGGGACCCAGGCACTCAGGGACACCATCCCGTCTCCTCCTGCCCCCACTCCCAGAAAAAACAAAACAAAACAAAACAAAACAAAACAAAACAAAACAAAAACACCTCCAAAGAGAAGAACACCCCATGTGGGAGAGCTGTCAGGAAGAGGAAGGTGAGCAAAGAAAGAAAAAAAGGAGGAGCCTGTTGAAAATATCCGACAGCTTCGTGAGGCAGGGATTATTAAATTCCGCTTCTTGCTTTCATGAAACGGGCTGGTCCCATCAAGACCACTGTTGCAACAGAGTTCCGTGTGTTCGAGTCTGCGAGAGGCGAACAAGAGCGTGCAGGCCTGTGGATCTCCGGTCGTGCTCGGTTTTGTCTGGCTCACTCTTCTGAGGTAACCATTTCACTTCCGAAGGAAGCTGAAATTCCTCCGGGCTGGTCCAGAGCAGGTTAGTAGAAGTATTTTGCAATGTGGCATCTTCTAGAAGCATGGGGCTTTACAAGAAGATGACTCACGTTCAGCCACAGGCGACTCACGTTCCTGTTCTTAATAGACCCCATATTACACACAGGGATTTGAAAAATAGAAAGAGTTCGGAAGACTTGGTGGCACCTCAGAATCAAAGAGGGAGGCTGTCTTCCGACCAACTGGACCCATCCCACGGCTTCTGAGTGTCACCGAATGGATAAAATAAAATTTTCTTTTTGTCACAGGCAGAGACATATACCCAGGGGGTTCTTTATCCAAAGTTAAAAGATTTCTTTCACCAGAAACAACCCCTGCCTCATCCCAAGCCAACCCACACCAGTTACCTCATGATATATATTTTTTAATTCAACGCAAGTGATCGTGATATTGACAGACAGGCTGATCGACGTAACTTAAGCTGCCTTACTTGCAAGAAACAGAAAAGAATTCCTTTTGAGGAACTACACGTTAAAAAGGGAACACAGCCCTTTGGTCTAATGCCAAGGGGAATTCGACGTAAAATGGATGTTGAGCCGACAGCTCTATTAACCTCAGAAAATTTTGCACAAAGTGGCTTGGCGTTCCGCGGAGGCCAGGAAGATCCGGGAAGGAAGGCTTGGTTTCCTCTTTCTGCTGATTCAGAGTCCTGCTCCAGACTCAGAAGAAAGATCTTATCATGGCCCTTAGAAAAAGCTTCATTGTTACCGTGGTCCTGGTTTCCTCGGTGCGCGGAAAGAAAAAGAAATAACATTTAAAGTTCACTCCTGCTCGTCAGCTGTTTGCAGCCAAGAGTTCATTCCTTACCAACATTTTCTGAACCTGTGCGACTATTTCAAAGGATTAAAGGCTGACTCAGGTTGTCTCAAGGATCGGGAATCCCCCAATAAAATTCTCGTCTCCCAACTACCCAGCACCATCGGCTGTAGCGGTATTCACAAGTTCTCAAATAATGTAGGACTTCTATACTACTTATCTCTTCTGCCGATAAAAATCAGACATTAAACAGGTTCTACTAAGTGAGGCAAAGCTTTCTTTCATTCGGTATCCTTATATGAACATTGCTCATTTCCAGTCTGATTGGATTAGAAGCCGAGAACATGGCCTCCGAAACTTACTTTTTTGGGAATTGATTTCAGTTCTCTTTGTGGTCAGTTACATGATTGGATGCGGTTAAGTGCCCAGAGCCATAAAAGAACATACATTTTCGGTAGGATATAAAGTCCTATACATAACTCTATTATGTTGAGGGTGTTCATAAATTTTTTCAAACTCTATTCCTCCATATTTTTTTTGATCTGCTTGGTCTATTAACCTCTGAAAGAGATATATTGAAATCCCCCAGAACAATGTTTTTGTTTGCTTTTACGTTTTCTTGATATATCGATGTATTTTTACTTTGTATATTCAGCTTTCATGCTTCATGGTTAGCCATTTGGTTAAATGACATGGGGGTTATCACATGTAAAGACAGCACTATTTTCTCTGAATTATTTTGGACAAAACCTGAAAAAAAATGCGAGTAAAACAAGTTTTTCATACTTCAAACAAATGTTGCTATGCTGGAACTAAAATTAAACAGTACTTAAAAAACTGAGAAATACGAAAAAATTAAGAATTTCTCTGTTAAGGAGGTGGATTGTTAATTATTCTCTAAATTCTCTAAACAACTTCAATTTGAGAATAAAGTAGGTGTGCCTGGCTACTGTCTCTGGGCAGCAATTAATTCCATTCAGAACGACCCATATCTAGTCATCTGTATTGTTTTTCTGAAGATGAGGAGTCATCAAAAATGCTCAGTGAGTTGGAGGAAGAAGAAACACATGAAATTCTTTGGCTTCTTCTCAGTGACCTCTTTCCTGCTTCAGGGAACAGCATGACTTAGGTTCAAAGAGGTTGGAGCAAACTGATACATTTTTGTAAATGTTAGGAATAGGAAGTTGAGAAAGACTTAATAGACTAGAAGCTACAAGGCAGTCCCTCAACTGATCTTGGTAAATCAACACTGCTTTACATTTGGACTTGACTTTTTGAGGAATCAAATAATGTCTGCATCAATCCCAAGCAACAGAAGAATGTTGTCAGTAGAGGAATTCAGTCAGTATATGGCCATGGCTTCTCCTGTCCTTGAGGACAAGAACCTAACTATTTCCAATATTCTACTGCCCTGAAAATGGCAATAGGTGCTTTTCTCTCTGTTGTTGACATAGGCAGGGACAATCAAGGCAATTCTGTCCGTAAATGGCCCTTCGTCGTTTTTAGTGACAGCTGGAGGTCTTTAGAAACTTCTCTCAGAGGGTGCAGCAGGATGTCAAAGGAATTGCAACTTTTAGCAGGAATCTCAGAGAGCCAAGTTCAACACATGGTTGAAAGATGTTTAGTCCCTAATCAAGCAAATGGGACCAAGATGGTCCGAGAGTCTGCAGAGGGTGCCCGGTTGATAACCCAAGAAGGAGCTGTCTACACTTCTCCAAAGAGTAGAGAGGCAACTTTTTTATGTGTTTAACTGCACACCAAATAGGAATGCTCTAGACACAGATCACCTAGCGAGGAAAAACACAGAAAAGAAAGAAATTATTGCTCAGACAATGGTAGTATAATTCTATTTGCCCTTACCTACACCTAGAGCAAGGGAAAGAACTGCCTCCAACCTTCCGTATAACAAGCGGTTTTATTTAACTACGTGAAACTTTAGTGTGTAAAGGCAAATTTTTCCTTTGATGAAGTAAAGGTAATTACCAATTTCTTTCTAACCATTTCCCTCTATATTTGACACTCCATCTCCTTCCAAAACTGCAAAAAGGTAGAAAAAAAAATTGTGGGTAGTTGCCGATTCTGGAGAAGAAGGAACTCTCCCCGGCAAAGTGAAGAGAGTACCATCCGAGGTCACTGTTGATGGGACAAGTCAACTTCTGACCCACCAGACGGGCCACAGAACTGGAGGAGGTGGTGATTCTGTCATATGTGTGTGTGTCTTTCATTTAAATTAAACTGTGCCTTCCTGGGCCAAGCCAGGATCCAAAGTGTTCAGAGAAAGTAGAACTTCATGGGATATTTTGAGTCCAAACAGAAACAGGAAATTCCATTGACCTCTGGAGAGAGAACAAGTTCCCTTGAGAAGTTCTCACTTAGTTTTCCGTATTGAATGAGTTCTGGATAGTTCGAATGACATCCTGAACCACACGCAAACAATCCCAACATATCCCTAGTGTTGAGTAAAGTTCAAACAGCCCAAAATTGTTTTAAAACTTGGCATGTATCGAACTGCAAATGAGCAAAGTTAAATGCTGAAGTCACAGAAAAGATGAGGGTGGTTATTCATATTATCTATGAAAACTTGCCTACCGGAACAATTCAAACATTGAAACATTTTATTAGGTATAATATCTTAAAGTCTCTTATTCAAATAAATACGCTGTAAGTCACAGGAGGTGGTACTTGATGGCAATAAGAACTGTAAATCATCTGGCTCGGTTAATTACCTATCACTTACCAGAATGCAAATGAGGAAAGGAGAGAAGAGAAATAACATCTAGGTAGCTCCTTCCATATGCCTACATTCAGCTGGGTTTTTTAGGTCGCTTCTGTTGTTGAAGTCTCATAACATTTTGATAAAGAAATAAAATATTTATCACTTTCAAAAATGTTACAGTTAAGAGAATCGAAGCTGAGAGATGTTAATAGCTTTACACCCAGCTAAGAAGAATCTGGTTTTGAATCCAGGCTGGTCTGATTCCAAATCCGGCCAGGCTAGTGTCCATCTAATATTTGAAGGAGGAAAGGAATACGAAGAGAATAGAGCAGTGCTGTCCAATAAAAGTAGAATGTGCGGCAAACCAAGAAACAAACAAACCAAGTTAACAGTGCTCTTAACTTTAGAGAACAAACTGATGGTTGCCAGAGAGGAGGTGGGTTGGGGGGGATGGGTGAAATAGCTGATGGGGATTAAGAGTACACTTACGATGGGGGCGCCTGGGTGGCTCAGTTGGTTAAGCTTCTGACTGTGGCTCAGGTCATGATCTCACGGTCTGTGAGACCTGCGTTGGGCTCTGTGTTGACAGCTCACAGCCTGGAGCCTGCTTCGGATTCTGTGTCTCCTTCTTTCTCTGTCCTTCCCCCACTCTCTCTCTATCTCTCAAAAATAAACATTAAAAAATTAAAGAAAAAAAAAGAGTACACTTACGATGAGCCCTAAGTAATGTATAGAATTGTTGAATCACCATATTGTGTGCCAGAAACTAACGAAGCACGTTTGTTAACTATACTGGGCTTAAAATTAAAAACTTAATAAAAATTTTTAAAAAATAGAATGTGAGACACATGTAATTTAAATTTTTTTGTAGCCACATTAATAAGGTAAAAAGAAGCAAGTGAAATTAATTTTAGAAATGTATTTTGTTTACCCCAATGTATCCAAAAATGCTACCATTTCAACATGTAATCAGTATGCCAATTATTTCCGAGACAATTTATGACACAAGTTACATTCTTTTTTCATCCTAGGACTTTGAAATCCAGTATGTATTTTTACGTTTATAACTCATCTTAATTTGGACTAACCACATTTTAAGTGTTCAACAGCCACATGTGGCTAGTGGCTACCATAGTGAACAGCACCACCCTGGAGCATGGATTTCTTAACAGATTTATACCATTCAGAAATTTGATCATTATAAATTTTGTCTTCACATAAGTGGCTTATTAAAATATTGATCAAGATAAGTTTCTCAAAAAGTGTTAAGCCTAGAGTTACAACATGGCCCAGCAATCTCACTTGTAGGCATATACCCAAGAGAAAAGAAATAAATGAAAACGTTTCAGAGAGAAATGAAACCATATATCTCCCCCCAAATTTGTACCCAAATGTTCACACCGGCATTATTCAAAATAGTCAAAAAGTAGAAACGACACAAATGTCTATCAACTGATCGATGGGTAAGTAAAATGTGTTATGCCCATAGAATGGAATATTATTTAGCAATAAAAAGGAATAAAGTGCTGACATATACCATAACATCAGCAAACCTTAAAAGTATTACGCTAGGGGCACCTGGGTGGCGCAGTCGTTTAAGCGTCCGACTTCAGCCAGGTCACGATCTCGCAGTCCATGAGTTCGAGCCCCGCGTCAGACTCTGGGCTGATGGCTCAGAGCCTGGAGCCTGTTTCTGATTCTGTGTCTCCCTCTCTCTCTGCCCCTCCCCTGTTCATGCTCTGTCTCTCTCTGTCCCAAAAATAAATAAACGTTGAAAAAAAAATTTTTTTTAAATAAAAAAAAAAAAAGTATTACGCTAAGTGAAAGAAGCCAATCACCAAAAAGCACATATTATATGATCCCATTTATATGAAATATTCAGAATAGACAAATCAATAAAGACTGAAAGTTGGTTAGTGGATACCTAGGGCTGGGAAGGTTGGGACGATATGGGGAGTGACTGCTCATGGGGACAGAGTTTCTTTTGGGAGTGATGAAAATGTCTAAGAGTGATCGTGGTGATGGTTGTAGATATAAGAAAACACTGACTTGTGCAATTTAAATAGGTAAATTGTGTATATGGTAATTATATCCCAATGAAGTTGTCATATAAAAGCAATAAGTAACTTACCCGAACCCTCAAAAAATATTGAGCAAGGCAAAAGCTTAAATAGAACTTTCTAAGTAGATATTTATCTGTTCATCAATAATCATTAGGTATGTTGGTTCTAAAACTACCGGCTCTCCTACCTGTACTGCTGTGATCCTATGTTCCTAGTCTTACCTTCGAGGAAAGGATCCATTCAGCTAATCCCTAGGGTGAAATAGCTTGCAGTCAAGCACTTCATTAAATGATCGAGATAGGGTCCCTGCCCAATAGCGCTTGTGGTCTAGAGAAGTTGTCTTGAGAGAAACAAACAAATATAAGCCATTGGGAATAGACATATAATGGAGAGTCTATATAGAGACTCACAGGATGTTCTTAGAAAAGTAAGATAAATGAAGCATTTCCTGGATCTACCAGTGCACGGCACTGATTAAATTAAAGCAAAGAATGGATTAAAATAATTGGTCATGGCTTTTTAAAAAACGTTTTGAATGTTCATTTTTCAGAGAGTGCGTGTGCGCGCACGCAAGTGGGGGAGGGGCAGCCTGCGAGGGAGACACAGAATCCAAAGCAGGCTCCAGACTCTGAGCTGACAGCACAGAGCCCGATGTGGGGCTCGAACTCACAAACCGCGAGATCATGACCTGAGCCAAACTCGGACATGGAACCAAGTGAGCCACCCAGGTGCCCCTGTCACGGCTTATTTTTAGTGACATTATACTAAGTCATGGGGACCTCATTTTTTTAACCACTCTTATGAACAAATCACATCAAATTTTCTTTTCTTAGAATTTTGTCAAGATTCCTCAAAGTGCTCATTGTCTCAATGGATTCTAGATTCCAACTAATCCCACATTTTAAAAATAGGGAAAAGGTTTAGCAGCTCCAGTCTTGGGAATTTTGCTCGTTTCCTGATGATTCCTCAAGGAAGGGAGTGTGGTAAACAAAAGCTGTCAATATCCAACCTGACACATGTTCATCAGGAAACATGTTCACAAATGTTTTTAGCAGTGTTCTCCATAAAGGAAACAACACAAGCATCTATCAACAGTGTAACTATTAAAAGGCCTCATCATTGGTTTACCAGACCATGGCACCCTACACCATGGAAATAATGGATCAGGTTACACGCATCCATGTGGCTGAATTTCCAAAGCAACATTGATCCAAAGAAACAAATTATTCAAGTAAAATTCAAAAATAGGCAAAATTAAAAATACTATTGGTTGATATTACGGTTATAGCCACACACACACACACACACACACGCACACCACAATAAAAACAAGGATGTCATTAACACAAAATTCAGGACAGCGGTTATGGGGGATGCAAAGCAGGGGAAAGACCCATGATCTAATTGGAGCACACGGCCACTTCTGGGGTACCGGTGATGTTTTCATTTCTCAGCATAGATGTTCGTTTTTGTTTAAACAGTACATGGACGTTTTCACATACTGCTTGTCTATCTTACAGTGTTTTAAATCACAAAACAAACCACGGCAAAACACCAGCAATGGTGCTGGCGAGGCAGGTTTTTATGGGCATCGATCATTTCATGCCCATGTTATTCTGGTTTATGAATCCGTAATAGATCCCACATTAGCTGGCTTCTGAAATGCGATGCTACTGAACGTATATAGATTCCTTTGTCTGTGAGCTTTAGAATCTGGCAAGATATTTGAGATAGAAGATTCCTGGAACCTCAGGAGGGCCGCCTGGGCAGGAGCATGGGCCTCCAACCCCCCCCCCCACCCCCCGCATCTGGCTTATGCCCTGGTCCGACCACCCCTGGTGAAAGCGAGGTCAGGGAAGCAAAGGAAATATGTGCACCGAGGCCTGATACCTTCATTTATTAAACCTTTATCCTTGGACATCAAAAACTCCTGAAAATAGGGAGTGGGGGTCATAATAGTCTCTTGGGCAAACAATAATGGAAGAGGCCCTACTCCGCCTACTCATGATGCTCACAGATCGCACTTGGAGACACCTGCCTGGAGAGAGGCCCAGAAGAAACTTTGGCACAGGAGTTGTCTTTGCATTTAGTCAGCTGTTTCCTCTAAAGTGCACTAAAAGCTACGAGATGGGAAGGAATGGATAGTTGCCGCTGACTCAAAGCCTCTTATTCTCCCAGCCAGACAGAGTCTAAGTGCCGATTGTAGTCAGTTCTAAACACAGACACAAACACGCCAGTTTATGTCTCCAGAAATATTTGGGTTTCTATTCTGCAAGAAGGAATAGTTTTACTTGTTAGCTCTCCATGGAGGGAAGAAGGATAGCAGAAGCTTTTAAACGGAGCCACAGTAACTCATTCCCCCGAAAGGACATATTAGACAAAAAGATAGCAAAAAAAAAAAAAGGGATTTCAGGGACCCTCTATTGTTTTCGAATAAAATTAAGGGATAGTTTCTAAATTCAAGTTTGCACAGGTATGCATGTCCGTGGTCTCCAAAGGTCAGCGTCCTGAGATGGCTGTCCCAGGATGAATTCACAACTCAGTGGCCTTGTTGAATGTGGGGCTCTCTGCCCATTCCACTGAGGCTGCCTGAATTTGCCCAGCATCCCTTCATTTCTGCTGGAATCTGGGACTGGCCCCAAGGCCAGGATGGGGTTAAGAGAGGGGCAGTGGAAACCTTTGGCCCTGCTTCTCCAGTCCTTCTCCTGCAAGGCCAGCCGCTGGTCATCACCGCCAGAGAACTACCCCCCTCACATTCCCCTTCTCACCCCATGGCTCCTTTGCATCTTGCGCAAAAGACCCAAAATAATTTGAATCTGCCTTATGTTCCTCAAACTATTGATCCTCAACAAAAATGCATCAGGGTCGGGATAGAATATGACACCCATGCCCATCAATAGAGATCACTAGAGGACACATTCAACTAAATTACCCACTCCAGATTCTGATAGGTATGGTCTTCAGACTGAGTGGTTGGGAGCAAAAAAGGAATTCGATTGTTGTTTTTTTTTTTTTTAATATGATTTTTGCCTCAATCTTTGGGCTAGCTACATAGTCATGATTTTCACCTGCATTCGACTTTGTCCTATCCCATACACGGGTGGTTCTTAGGTCTGTCTGCACATTAGAATTGCCCAGACAGATCTTAAAAAATAAAGACCACCTCCCTGGCCTTGTCCTGATAGCCTGACCGAGTTGGTCTGTGGCGGGGGCTCAGGTCCCACCCTTTTCAAAAGTTCTCCAGATGTTTTCGAAAGCATAGCCAGGGTTGAAAAGCATTAGGTAGAGGCCAAGTGAAAATGGGGGAAGATCAAAGGGAGCCATAAACCAGAGATGTTACTCAAGATGTTTATCTATGCACGTTTAAGTTTGGGAAGAGAAAGAGGGGAAGAAGGGGCACCTCACTGAATGCAAAATGACCGTTGGAGCTTGCACTTGTGTGAAGCGCTGAACTGACATTTGATCCCACCGTGCACTTAGCACCTGTAGGACCTCGGACTGAGCAAGCCAATGCGGGGTGTCTGGGGAACCAATGAACACCAAGAAGTGTCGCCGACCAGAGTTAGGAGATCCCTTCCCTCTCCCAACACGGCAGACACAGAATAATGATTAAGCTTTGCAGTCCAGTCTGGATCCCAGTCTACGTTCTGGTTTTTAGCCACCCTGGCCTATTCTCATCCGTAAAACTGAGATCTTGAGGGTACCTATCTCCTAGGGCTCTCGTGAGACAGCCCCAGGCGCATAGCAAATGTCCAGTTAACAGTGGCTTATTCATGCAGACAGAGTCAAAGTCCTGCCTTGCCACTCGGTTCCTCAATGCAGAATCCAGGATCGTGAATGAGAGAATGCCAAGGAGAAGAGGTAACTGACGCCTAGAACAAATGTTCTGGGTTGGTCAGGGAACAGGACTCTATTTATACATTCATTGATAATATTCAACCAACATGAACTCAGCATCTATTCTAAGGGTTCCCTTGTGATGCTAATATTATCCTAGCTTCTCAGTTGTCCATGTGGGTTGCTGTAACAAAAATACCAGAGACTGAGTGGCTTCAACAACAGACATTGATTTCTCACAGTTCTGGAGGCTGGGAAATCCGGGAGCAAGATGCCGGCAGATTCAGCGTCTGGTGAGAGCCCCGTTGTCTGATCGCGTGGACGTCCCCCCTCTGTGCTCTCACTGGTGGAAGAAAGCGAGGGAGTCCTCGGTGGTCTCTTTTATCAGGGTACCATCCCATTCATGAGGCTTCTACCCTCACTACCTGAGCACCTCCGAAAGGCCCCACTTCCCAATACAATCACATGGAAGGTTGAGATTTCAACATACACGGTTTGGGGAGGGTACACAAACATTCAGTCCCTAACACACAGCCGTGTTACAGATAAGGAAGTGGGCGTGGTTATGGAGTCGCAAACATTGAGCTGGAATCTGGACCCAGATCTTCTCACTCCAAGGCTGCCTTCCCTTTCTTGGTGAGCTCACCCGTCCTCGTGGCTTTCGATATCATCGACAGGCTTAAGTGGTCCGAACAAACATCTCCAGCTCAGACTTCTCTGAACTTTCAACTTTGGGATACTGAATATTTTGAGCTGTAATCAAAAACAGCAAATACAGGGACAGGCTTTCTCTGAACACCCCTTATCCGCCGAAAGACGGCTCCTCCAAAAGGAAGCTCCCCGCTGGGAGTTTCATCAACCAGGAAGGATCGACTCTTATCATAGGAGAGGAGACTGGGAGCCTAGGAGATACCACACCCAGCAAACTCTGTCACAAACGGTCCTACCTCCCATCCCTGCTTCTAAGGGCCCCTTCCTCTTTCCTAAAGATCCTTCACTCCTCCCCTAAGAAGCCTATACACCCCCCTTCCCTGATTAAAATGGTATTTAGGCCTGAATTCTAAAGCCATCTCTTGGAGTTACTCATTTTCACTCAGTTTCTCCCATGTATCCAAGAGGTACACATATCAATAGACTCGGTGTGTTTTTTTCCTCTTGTTAATCTGCCTTTTATTCCAGGGGGAACTCGGCCAAGAGCGGGGTACTCAGGAGGGCAGAGGGAAGATTATTTTCCCTCTCCACCCTGGCCCTTCTCCCACACCTCGCATCTAATTGGCCAATACGTCCTGTCACTCTGCCCAAACATACACGCAGAATCTGATGGCCATCCCTCCCCCCATCGCCACCTTCCCGGTTAAAGTCACCACCACCTCTCGCCTGTGTGTGGCCACACTGCCCTCTCAGGGTGTCAGGCTCCCAGCCCCGTCACCCCACGACATCTGTTCAACCCCGAAGTCAGAGCGATCTTATTAAAATAGGTTAGGTCCCATCTTCCTCTGGGCAAAACCGTCCAACAGCTCCCCACCTCGTCTCATGACCTATACCCGATCTGTACGTGCCCACCTTGCCCCTGTCTTCCTTTCTAATCCTGCTCTTTCACTCACGCCCCTCTTGCACACTTGCCTTGACTGTGCTGGCACTCTCCCACCTTCTCTCCTTCCTTCTGTCTGCCGTGCTGTTCCCCATACCCTCCTGGCTTGCTCCCTTTCTCCTTTAAGGTCTTCACTCAAAAGTTAATGTCACCCTGTTCAGTGGGACTTCTCCTGTCTAAATTTGCGATTGGAGCACAAGGATTATCTTGAGCCAGAGGCAACTGAGATAAAGCAGACACAGAGAGAGCTCTCTGCCTCCCCCATCCACCAAAAAGCAGGGCATAAGTTTGCCTGGTGCAGGTGTTCCCCCCACCCCCACCCTGTTCCTGTACCAGGAAGAGGAGAACAATCCTAATCACCGGAGACACATCAAGATTGATCTGCCTGAACAAATTTTACCCAATAACCTTTCTCTACCATTAGCTTTCCCCATATACTTCCTAGTCACCTGCCCGTAATTTACTGGCTCTAAGAGCCCAAACCCCCTTCCCTCTGTTCCTTGTCGCTTCCCCACCGTGTATCCCCTTTTGTCAAATGGTACGTAAGCCCTTGAGCCTAACCACTCGTTCAGATTTTTCACTTCTTTTCTGTGAAGCCCCCCGTGCATGTAAAATTAAAAACCTTAAAATGCGTCTGCCTCTTCTTCTGTTAATCAGTCTTCTGCCTGTTTAGTTCACAGACCCCAGGCACTGAACCTACAGGAAAAGCGTTTTCTTCCCCTACAGTCACTTCTAAGGTACCATAGATTTTCTTGTTGATCTTGCTTGTGGTATCTCTCCTTGCTCTAGAATGTAAGTTCTATGAAGGCAGAGATCTTTGCCTGTTTTGATTACTACTGTCTCTTTAGCACCCAGAATATTGCCCAGCACATAATATAGGCTTAATAAATATTGGTTGAATGAATAAATGGAGTACTTTCCCCTACAAACAGCACCTAGGAAGGCAGCCAAGTGAAAACTCTAGAATTCTAATATTAAGTGAGAGATGTTACAGTCGTAAAAATATTCTTGATCATTGATGTGAGTAGTGAAGATGGCAAGATTATGGGAATTCAGAACACTGGAGTGGAAAAGTAATTCAGAACACTGGAGTGGAAGCCAATGTGGCTATTGCTATTCTCGGTATCGTGGGACCAGGCAGGGCCTCAGGATTCTTGGGAAATGGGGGGCGGGAAGGATAATAACTGACATTTTCAGTAGGAAAAATGGTCTCTAAAAAGGAAGAATTAAAAAAAAAAAAAACAATTGTATACCAAGGAATTTATCAGAGAATCATTTGGCCATTCAGTTAAACTCAAAGGATGAAATGAGAAAACGGAAATGCAACCTGGTCTCGGATGAAGTTCAAGATGTATTTGGGCCAGGGGCGCCTGGGTGGCTCAGTCGGTTGAGCGTCCGACTTCGGCCCAGGTCATGATCTCACAGCTTTGTGAGTTCGAGCCCCGCGTCGGGTTCTGTGCTGACGGCTCGGAGCCTGGAGCCTGCTTTGGATTCTGTGTGTCCCTCTCTCTCTGCCCCTAACCCACTCGCATTCTGTCTCTGTCTCTCTCAAAAATAAATAAACGTTAAAAAAAATTTTTTTTAAAGATGTATTTGGGCCAAAGTGTCATCTACCATTGTTAGGGGAATTCCCAGGAGCTGCAGAAGCTGGGGCTCTGGCCAGTAAGGGATTATCTCCAGGAAAGTGTTCCCTGAGTGCTTTCCAACCACACCCACTACTACTCAGTGCCCTCCGTAAACCCCAAATGCCGCCTTTTATTGGTGCCAGTTTTCATATTTTTGAAAAACGCTTTTGCCATGCAGCTTAGAAACAAGGGAGAAACAGACTTCGGGGGAGGAGCCCCCCCCCCCCATCTGCTTCCTCCAAAACTGTGAAACACTGACACCTGGCCTGACTTTCAGGCAGAAGCTCCAGGATTTTTCTGTTTCAAAACAAAGCAGGGCAGACTTAGCTCCTGGCTGCTTATAAATCTCGCCAGTGACTCTCACAAGAGAATAGGCGTATAATGGTTCTTGGCGTCGTCTTTTCTCACATTTACACTTTTCTTCATGCGGAAGAAATGATCTGCGATACAGAACATATCGGTTTGCGTTTCCCCACCCAGGATGTTACCTAGAATCTCATCTCTGCCTGGACTTCCTGTTGTAGTTCAGGTACACTATGTTACTTATGGAGGTTGAGATTCAGGAAGCATAACCTTCCATTTTCTCCTCTCTCTTTCCCATTTGCTTCTTCCTCTCAGCTCGGAGTCTCATTCCAATCAAAGTGCCCGAACAACCAGTTTAGCAAGTTTTTTGTTTGTTTGTTTGTTTCCCGTTGGGGACTCCTGGCCGCCCAGCAGTGCTGATCTAGGAGATCAGCTGAGGCAAGGACTTTTTATCTTGTGGCTCCCGGTGGGAAGTTTTTTGGGACAAAGGGAGACTCAGAGTAACAGGCGAGGTTGTGTGCAGATTGGCAAAATCCGCTGGACGACCCTCAGAGTTTTCAACACGCCTGTTACTTGTCTGCTTTCATTACGGTAGCTTTCGCCTGGCTCAGTGTGGGGACAGCCTGTTTGCAAAGGTGAAACGTGACCCCATAACCAATTCTCTGGTGAGTATGAAAACTTTCACTGCCCCCCCCCCCCCCGCCCCTGCACTGGGTTTAGCAGGAGGTTTCTGCTAAACTTAATTGAACTAAATAAACTAAACTAACCCTACTCAATGGCTGACAAAGAGAATATAAACCACCCAGGACAATGGTATCACTTTGATATGGTAAAACAACCAATTTCTCTAGCTTTTTCTGCTTATCATTTCACCTAACTAGTTCAGAATTGCCGATATTATAAACTTTCTTTTTGGTTGCGCTTTTGGGGGGGGCTGTTTCTGCTCACATCTGCGACAGAGGTGAATATTTAAATATATCCTTTAAAAGTGTATCTTACCCTGCTCGTGTGAGTTATTTCCTTTTATTCAAGTGTTCAAAGGGACACACTCCCAAATATGTTCCTATGAGCAACGTTATTTTTATCAGTATTTTTAACATCATCAACATCATTCTTTTTCATAGTTTCTTTTTTTTAAGTTTATTTATTCATGTTGAAAGAGACAGAGACAGCGTGAATCTGGGAGAGGCAGAGAGAGAGAGAGGAGACAGAGAATCTCAAATAGGCTCCAAGCACTGTCATTGTGGAGCCGAAGGGGGTCTCAAACCCACAAGACCGCGAAGTCACGACCTGAGCCTAAACCAAGAGTTGATGCTTAACCGATGCAGGCACCCCAGCATCATTCTTTTATTCATAAATGTTTTACATCCCCAGCATACATGGAAACTTTTAATTTAGTGTTTGTGAAGGTTATTGATAGGCACCTAGAATTCTAGAAGACACACAAAGTTAAGTTCCAGTTTTCAATGTAAGGAGTAGAGAGGTGGGTACCAGATTTCAGGAGGATCATGCTTGGATCATTGGTAGACTTGAAGAGAGAGAGTTTTTCACAGAAATGTTTCTTTCTTTTCTTTTTTTTTTTTTAAGTTTATTTTGAGAGAGCGAGCAAGTGGGGGAGGGGCAGAGAGAGAGGGAAAGAGAGAGAATCCCGATGCAGGGCTTGAACTCCCAAACGATGAGATCATGACCTGAGTGGAAATCAAGAGCCAGATGCCTAACCTGAATCATGCAGTCACTCCAGAAATGTTTCTT
Organism: Prionailurus bengalensis; assembly: GCF_016509475.1. Taxonomy (NCBI): domain Eukaryota; kingdom Metazoa; phylum Chordata; class Mammalia; order Carnivora; family Felidae; genus Prionailurus; species Prionailurus bengalensis. Next base: position 226,909,234 of record NC_057343.1, read on the forward strand.
ACATCAGGAAATTCCAGAGGGTTCTTTCAGAGCAGGAATCACCACCAACGAGGGAGATTAAACACCACTTCCTGATTGAACTCCACCTGCCATAAAGTGACCATTGACATGAGAGACTTGCTCCCCGGATGCTGCATGTCTGCTTGTCATGTTTCCAGAACAGTATGCTCTTCTCCAGGTACCCCTGAAGCTGGAGGCGCAGGAAGGCAGGCGCTGCCATCTGTGAACACTCAAGACATTCTCTCAAATATCAGGTGAAGCCATCCAGAGGGCTTACCCTTTTCCATAAGCATAAGACGAGCATGAGCATAGCTCCAAAATTTTCGCATAGATTTACCCCAAATCTAATCATTTTGAACACATGGAAAAATTCCTCAGTAAAGCCTGTTTTAAAAAATTTCAACCTGCTTCTGCCAAACAAGCAAGAAAATACGTCGAAGCGGTTCTCAGGGAAACTGAGAGCAATTGCATTAAAATTCCTCCTGAAGCATATTTAGGTTCTTTACGCAAAGCTTTCCTATCTTTGTTTTCATGGTCGGGAAACAATAGAAAGGGGCCATAGGAGGATTTTTGTAGCTGGGTTTCCCGCGGGGGGGGGGGGGGGGGGGGGCCCAGGGATGACCTAATTCACATATCAGGTCGGTTTGAAAATCAAAAAGATGCCTTGCCCCAACAGGGCCTGCCATCTGGTTGTTAAGCCAACCCTCCACCACTGTCTTTATTGTTCGTGTTTTGATTTCATCTGTATTCGTTTGGTGCCAAGGCAGAACCCTGTGGTTAGGTCGCATGGGACAATCCGATTAAGGTATCTAACACTTATAGAGCAATTCGCTCCGAGCCAAGTTCTGCCAGATTCTGTTCAGAGCCTTTGGCCTGTGTAATCGGGGTCTATCCTCTTTGCAACCTAAGAAGTAAGCATTGCTAATGCCATCCCCACTTCACAGAGGAGAAAACTGAAGCAAAAGGAGAAATGACTTGCCCAAACCCTCAGGGTGTGAATGTCACAGCCAGCCTCTGAGCCACCCCCTTTTCACTTAGGGCGACATACCCAGAAAAGCATAATGGGAAGGAACAGAAGTCTTCCTCTTTGATTTTCAAACTTTCAGATATTCTACATATTCAACCTTTCACTTATAAAAACTTACTACACCTTCATATTCTCTGGGTTGTCCCAGGGAGTAATATACCATCCCACTTCAGCTAAGGAATTGTCATTTCAGAAAAAAAGGTTTCGAATTGACGTTAGTGATCTATTCCACTCAAATACACTGCTCAACAACGTACTTTGCCTCCGATGCTCAGTGTGGGAGAACAAAATGTCAGTTTCACCCAATAGTAGAATTCATTCACGCACAGTTTTATGAAATTCCAGAAATGGAAAGTATGCCAGCATGAGTTGCAAAACTCCTGGTGTGTTTAAGGGAAAATACAAGTTGTTTCCACTGTTGGGAAATAATCGACTTTAGTTAATAAACACAACAGTATATGTAAGGCTTGATCACCACCCAGCTTTCTGGGGAAAAACCCCTACAAAGCGTTTTGTTACCTTTCCTTTTCTCTTCAGACGGAAAATTCTACTTCCTCAGTATTTCTAGCGTAACTTTCGCATCCTGACAGTACAATCAGCAGCCTTATAGTCCAATATCAAGTGGTGACAGGACCTTTTCACGTCCCAGAGAAAAAGAGTCCAGCACTTTCTACGTGAAAAGTTGCTTTGAAGGACCCGTGCTATTTCACGCAGATGCATGAAGTTTAATGTTCACATCTCCTTGAGCCAGGAAGCACTAAACTTAAAACACAATTTTTATCTATAGGTTTTAGATCTGATAAGGTGTTCGGTTTTCCCACGCCTTCACAGCTGCCTTGTTTCCAGTAACACTGCTGTGCAGGTTTCCACAAGAATCCCAAAGCTTTGAAACAAAACTTGGCCTCCGCGTGGCGGCCGTGAACTGCAGCGTGAGGTCATGCTATTGTTGACAGCGGTTACTTCCGCAAATAGGAATTTGTATTCGACCTTGTTCTGCATTGTTCTTCAAGGGTCAACAAAACGTGCGGTGAGCATTTTTTTTTGAACTGTCATCATTCAAACACGTTATTCAAATCCACTCATTCATTCGTAAGCTCCTTGAGGGCAAGAACCAGTTTTGCTCTGCCCCTGGTCTTTGTATCCTTCCTGGACTCAGCCATAGACGCTAATTAAAAATGCACGCACGCACACGCGTGTACAAATGTTCACAGTTGAAGTGATCAGAGTAAATTAAATAGATCCCTCTCATTATGATGGAATGGAGGGAAGCTCAAAGGGAGGGGACCGAGCACTTAGAAGATCATTGGATCACTCCAGGCAAGTACTGTAGGAACCAGGGATTGGGAAAAGTAGCCACGGACTTTAACTGGACACTCTAGCCCCAGAGCCACTTCGTTATCCTGCCTTAGCTTGGGCAACACGCCTAGGAAATTACAATTAATGAGAAAACAAGTTACCATGCTTAATTTTTAGATCTTCCCCATTTGTTACATATTCTATTCTAAAGTTGGACGAAAGTTTATTAAGCTTTGCTGTTTTATTCTCTTACGTGTCTTCTTGAGTAATTCATCATCCACTTCATCTAAAGGTTTTCAATTTGGGAAACATACAACAAATAAAAAGCAGTGATTTACCCCGTTAGTAGTCTATTCCAATTAAAGTGTCCTAGGGAAATGCTGAGGAGGTACAATGGATGGGATGAGGGGTTGGCTGGAAGAGGGGTATACAAGAGAGAGAGATACAGAAACACAGGGAAAGAGACAGAAAGGGAGGATGACAATTTCACCTTCTCTGTTTTGAGAAATAGGACCCAAAAATGGCGGCCCCATTACCGAGACCAGGAAGGCTGGAGGAAATCCTTCCAAGTCAACTATTACAAGGACCTGCTTCTCCTTTCCCATAAGATTGGCCATGATTGTTGGGGTCAGCTCTTCAGTTGATGCCACTGGCGTTATATTTTATCACTGTGTAGTTTTTTCGCTCCAGATATTTCTGAAATGCTCCAAACAGTCCTGATCAAGCTAAAAAAAAACATAGTGTGTTACACAGCAAACTGAGATATGTCCTAACAACTCAGACCACCTCTCACAGAGCTGTTTGCTTGCTATCATTGCCAAGAAATATTGTGGATGACCCAACTGATCAACCTGCCATACTGAAGTCTGACGATTAACTCAAAATCATAAGCCTTAATCCTAACAGGTTTGAATTCGAGATGGCATACCGCCTTTTCTATGTTAGTATGTTAGTGCATCTTTTTTTTTTTAATGTTTATTTATTTTTGAGAGAGAGAGAGAGAGAGAGAGAGAGAGAGAGAGAGAGAATGTGAGCAGTGGAGGGGCAGAGAGAGAGGGAGTCACAGAATCTGAAGCAGGCTCCAGGCTCTGGACTGCCAGCACAGAGCCAGATGCAAGGCTCGAACTCAGGAACCACGAGATCGTGACCTGAGCCAAAGTTGGACGTTTAACCAACTGAGCTACCCAGGTGCCCGTATGTTACTGCATCTTTAATTCGAGCTCATAAGAGTTCAGCTTTCACATGGAACTGTAAAATTAGCTAACTAAATAAGTGTTCAAGATAAAGCAGTAACCTGATCCTCAATAGAATTTTCCATGATGAGCCTGCTTTGAAATGGCTGCAAGACCATCTATCTGGTAACAAGTTCTGCCCAAGAATCCCTCTGGTTTTAAAAATACCAGCACTTACAAATGTTTGTTTATCTACCACCAATTTGAGATGCCCATATTTCCACTTCTATATCCTCACAGAACAGAAAGAAAAATCTTCTCTTTCCCACCTGAGTCCACACTTCTGAGAACGTGACTGCTTCTTTCTGTAGCCAAAACAAACTCTGGTTCCAAAGGAGAGTATGGCCTTTTGGGCTTGGTCCCGCCCCTACTTATTTGAAGACATAAAATGTGTATCGGGTACTTTGCTTTGTGCCTTAGTGAACACCTATACATCATGGGTCTGCTGGAAATCTGTGCTCACGGCTTGTCACGAAAGGTGTGTGCAGATGGGCCAGCAAGGAGCTGCTGTGCACACGCATATTACACAGTCTCTTCTCCACTGTTCTTGCAGATTCCATTTACAAAACACAAGTTCAAAGACAAATTTATTTCAGAACTTCAGGATGACAACCACAGAACATCTAATCAAGCATGATGCCCTTCTGAGCATGGGGCTCTGAGGGACCGCACAGGTCACACATGCCCAGGAAGCTGGCCCTGAGACAATATGGATATAGAGGTCGGGGGATACATGAAAGGCTCACTCCAGAAATGTAACGGTATTGAGAAGACAAGTGTCATCCATCTTGCCCACGTCACAAGTCTCCCACGTCTACCAAAACAGCATATGGATTCCAGAAGATGATACTAACTGAAGTGGGAATGGAAAGAAATAACACGTGACCCAAAGACCAAGTTCTAGGGGCACCTGGGTGGCTCAGTCGGTTACGCGTCCAACTTCAGCTCAGGTCATGATCTCACACTCTATGAGTTCGAGCCCCACGTCGGGCTCTGTGCTGACAGCTCAGAGCCTGGAGCCTGCTTTGGATTCTGTGTCTCCCTCTCTCTCTGCCCCTGCCCTGCTCATGCTCTGTCTCAAAAATAAATAAAAACATTTTTTTTAAATGTTTAAAAAAAAAAAACACCAAGTTCTACCTGTGTGTTGTAACATACTACCTAAAATAAGTGGCTTCAAACCATTTTATTGGTCCCTGGGTCACCATGTGGAGGGCCATTTATTGACACGAAACTTGCTCCTTGTATGGTTACATGATCCAGAAATAAAATTCTATTGTGTTTGAGTCATATATACATGTGCATATGCATATGTATATGTATATATGTATATGTGTATGTGTGCATGTATATATATGCATATGTATATGTGTATATACATGCATATGGATATGTGTGTATGTGTATATATACAATGAGAGAGAAAGAGAAAGAGAGGAATTTGGGCAAGGTTTGGCTGGGACATTCTTCAGTCCCTTATGGCACTGACCAGGGTCGCTAGGTGGGATTCAGCGGCCACAGAATCGGACTGGATGGTTTCTCAGATACCTGGGTCTTTTCCACATGGCTCCAGCAGCATAGCCGGACTTCCTCCAGGGCAGCTCGGGGCTCTAAGAGCAAGTGTTCCAGGCGCCAGGAAGAGCAAGCTGCCAGTTTCTTGGGGCCTGGGCTTGAAAACTGGCACAGCATCACAGTTTCAATACCTTATTGGCCGGAGCAATCACAGAGCCTGCCCAGATTCAAGAGAGGCAACGTCAACCCGCCTCCTGATGGGCGGAAAATCTGCAGCCTTCTTTAATCTGCCACACGCCCCTTAGCGAAGATCATGTCTACGTGTACCGTGAAAAACCCTTACTTTCATCGCAATGAACAGATCACTGGGAATTTCCCCAAATCTGTTTCCCAGGCAAGGGTTTGTGAATGAAGGGACTCAACGTATCTTCCGATCAGCCGTGGCCTTGTCCCTTTGAGCTCGTTTCATTGTATGCCATACGTATATTTATTTTTTATAGTTCTTTCCATACGTGCAGGCATAACTGCTCAATAATTATAATATCCTAAAGCACCTTGCCTTCTACATCTTTTGTAATACCTCTCAGAATATAACCTACTCTGTTACAAGAGCAAGGGATGAACAAATCTGACTTCTGATTAACAGTGTAGCTCTCCCCCCCCCACCCCCAAAAGATGTGAAGCCAATTTTAAAATTATTTCTCCCGTATATCTGAAGTTTTTCTGGGTATTTCTAGGATGCTGTCTATAACTTTTTGCCTGCCTGTGTGAAGAAAAACTGTGCTTCCCCCTGAAAACCTGTGTATGTTCTGTGCGCCCTGTGGGCCTGCCTCTGCCCTGCTTCCGGGTGGTCCATCATACCTCAGTGGCTCAGGACTCACTGTTTCCTGAATCTGATGTCTTGCATCCAGTTCTGGAAATTTCCCTCTTGCTTTCTTTTCTTTTCTTTTTTAATAAAGAAGTTCCTTTATTCATCTTGAGACAGAGAGACAGAAACAGAGAAAGAATCCCAAGCAGCGCAGAGCCCAACACAGGGCTGGAACTCCCGAACCATGAGATCGTGACCCGAGCCAAGATCAAGAGTGGATGCTTAACCAATGGACTGAGTCACCCAGGCGCCACTCCCTGTTGTTTCTTGAATATGAACTCTTCCCTACTCCCTTTTATCTCTTCTTGAGATTCTATTACAGGTAACTTAGACCTTCCTACCCCATACTCCAGGCCATTTGTCCTCTACTTGTCTTTCTGTAGTATGTTCCAGGTTAATGCCACAGATGAATTTTGCAACTCCTAGGTTCACTGTGAGACCCTGTCAAAACAGCTCCTTTGGCCTGTCTTTTGAGATGTTTAAAGACTTTTTAATTTCTAGAAATGTTGTTTTGCTCTCTTTCAGACATGCCTGGTCTTCTTGATATGGTATATTACTTTTTTCTTTCCCATTTCCTATTTACATGTTTATTTTTGGTCTTTAATCAGTTGACACATATTCTCTGGTCTCTAGACGACCGTTCTAGAGTTCTTGGCCGTTCCCTCTGCTGCTGACATCTATTCACGTGGAGTCCTCCCCTGTGGGCTGTGGGATTCACAATAGTGAACTCATGTTCAGTGGGGATTTGCCTGGGGGAATCCGATGCTGCATGAGCCGGGGGCACATTCCTCCTCCTGAGTTACCGAAGCACTTGCTATCTCGGAAGTTCAAGGGGTATCACCAGCCTGAGACTACTTCTTATGTTAATTTTTTCGCTTCGGGAGCCCCTGACCGTGGAGGTGGTATAAATTCAACCCCAAATCCACGGGACCATAATGCTGTGGTAACAATTCCTTAGGAGATTCCAGAGATTTTATTGTAGTGAACTTTGGCATTCTAACCATTTAATTTTTTTTTTGAGAGAGAGAGAGACAGAGACAGAGAGCATGAGTGGGGAAGAGGGAGAGAGAGAGAGAGAGAGAGAGATAGAGAGAATCCCAAGCAGTCCCCATGCTGTCAGCAAGAGCCTGACATGGGACTCAATCTCATCATGACCTGAGCGGAAATCAAGAGTCAGATGCTCAACCGCTTGAACTACCCAGACGCCCCTAACCATGTTAAGTGTGCAATTCGGTGGCATTTAGTACAACCATCATCACTGGTTCTCGAACATTTTCATCACCCCAAAAGGAAACCCGGTGCCTACCGTCCCCTCCTCCCGGCCCCTGGTAACCACTAACCTGCCCAGTCCAAGACAGAAACATCCCCTTGTCGTTGCTTTTGGCTGTGGGAGCAAATTTTTTTCAGATTCTCAGCTTTATGTGGGGGTCTTGTTTCCTTCTCCTCTCTTGCTGGTCCAGAGACTCGTCTCTGTCCAGGCTGTTGGTGGAAATCCTTTAGACTGAAAGTCATTCTTAGTATAAATACTGAATTCTGGGCTCTGGGCAGGTATTTGTGAATAACCCAGACAAAAATCCCTACCCTCACGGAACTTCTTTCTAGAAGGAAGGAGGCAGAAAACAATAACCAGATTATAAAGGAAGTTAAAGGTGAGGAAGGAGCAATGTGGGGACAGTAGAGGATTAACAGAGAAATTGGAGGGGGGCAGGAGTGCATGAATCAGGGAGCTTTTGGGGGCCACTGTGAGAATCAGGGCCTTGGTTTCAAGAGAAATGAAGACCTTGGAGACTTTTGTTGAGGAGTACTATGTGTGACTGACATTTGAAGAGGTTCATTGTGGCTGGTGTGTTGAGATGAGACCACAAGGACGCCAGAGAGAGACCTGTCACCACACCGCTGCAATAATCCCACGAGTGACGAAGGCTGGACCAGGGAGTAATAGCAGCCGATTGGTAAGAAGTGGCTGGATTTTCAAGTTATGTGGAAAACGGAGCCCACAGGGTCTCCTAACAGATTGGTTTTATCACGGGAGAGAGTCATCAAGGATGGTGCGGTAGGCAGAGCAATGGCCCCACAAAGACGTCTGTGTCCTAGGGCAGGGGTTAGAGGGAGAGTGAAATCCATGAAAGGGATTAGGAGGTGCAGAGTTCGAGGTATAAAACAAATAAGTTATGGGGATGTAAAGTATAGCATAGGGACTATAGTCAATACTATTGCAATAACTTTGTATGAGAACAGACGGTATCTCGACTTCTTGTGGGGATCATTTCGTAATGTATCAAAACGCCGAATCGCTATGGTGTCCACCTGAAACTAACAGGATACTGCATGTCAATTATACTTCAATAAAGAAATGAATTACTTTAAAAAAAAGATGCCTATGTCCCAATCCCTGAACCTGTGAATATGGTGAGTGACTTACATGCTTACATGGCACAAGGAAATGAATTAAGGTTTTAGATGGAATTCAGGTTGCTAACCAAATGACCTTCAACTCAAGGCACCTGGGTGGCTTAGTCGTGTTAAGTGTTCGACTTCAGCTCAGGTCATGATCTCATGGTTTGTGTGATCGAGCCCCATGTCAGGCTCTGCACTGACAGAGTGGAGCCTGCTTTGAATCTTCTGCTTCCCTCTCCCTCTCTCTCTGCCTCCCCCCACCCCTCCCCCCCGCTCAAAAATAAATAAATAAATAAATAAACATTTAGAAAAAAAAATCAGGAGATTATCCTAGATTATCTGGCTGGACCAAATACAATCCTACGAGGAAGAACCAGAGAGATGGCAGCTTGGGAAAGACTCCACTCAACGATGTTGACTCTGAAGGTGGAGAAAAGGGGCCACGTGCCCAGAAACGCAGACAGCCTCCTGCAACTGGGAAAAGCAAGGAAACAGATTCTCTTCTAGAGCCTCCAGAAGGAGCATAGCCCTGCCAAAGCCTGGATTTTAGCTGGGTGACACCCATGTTGGACTTCTAATCTCAAAAACATAAGGCAATAAATCTGCATTGTTCTAAGTCACAACGTTTATGGTAATTTGTTACAGCAGCGATCGGAAGCTAATACAGAGGGCGTCGAAGGTTTGTACCAAGCAAGTGGAAGGATGGGGCTGTCATCGGGTGACATGGGGAAGGGGTAGGTAGAGGAAGTTCGGGGGCAAGAATCCTCAGTTCCATTTTAAATACATTCTATTCCTGGAGAGAATCTGGCATACACCCGCACCAGGAGACATTTACGTGCCTGTTCATAACTGCATGAGAGTAAAACCTTGGCCCATCCCAAGTGTCCACGATGGGAGAATGAATGAATATTACACGGCCGTGAAGTGAATGAACTACGTTTGGAAACAGTATAAACGAATTTGAGTAATATGTTTTAGGGAGTGATACGCTTTTGGGGCGCCTGGGTGGCTCAGTCAGTTAAGCGTCCGACTTCAGCTCAGGTCACTATCTCACGTTTCGTGAGTTTGAGCCCCGCGTCAGACTCACCGATGTCAGCACGGAGCCTGCTTTGGATCCTCTGTCCCTCTCTCTCTCTGCCCCTCCCCCACTTGCACTCTCTCTGTCTCTCTCAAAATAAACAAATAAAGTGTAAAAAATAAAAGAGCATTATTCTCTTGTATGCATCAAATAATAAGCGATGCTTTAATAGTCTCCTAATTGATTGCTAAAAGGCTACATTCCTCCACTCAGAGTGCCCTGTCACCAGGCATGGCTACAGAATTCTGGACTCACCAGTCTGGGTTTCGGTTCCTTCTATGATTTGGGGCCCCAGAGGATTTTACTGTCTCAAGAGCTCACTTACACAATTTAAAAGGATGTGTTTTAGAAACTTTGTCTGGCATTTCTAGGTATGTAACACTGGGAGGATTTTCTAATGATCTAGCCCTCTTGAAAAGCCTATTAACAACTCCCAGACCTTACACCTTAATCAATAAATGAGAATTTCTGGGTCAGAGCCCAAAGCATCTCTATGTTTTTAAAGCTCCATGGGTGGCTACAAAGCAAAATTGCTACAGCAGGCACTCAATAAATCGCTGATTGATTCGTTGGGGGAGGAGGGAGTCTGTCCTACCTAGAACCTGAACTACAGTCTTTCCTGGGCTTGAGACGACTTGAGCACGCCTGGGGCCAACCCACCAGATATCTGTTGCCCCAAGGGCTAACGGGCTCCAGGGAGATAACACAGTCCAGAGGAAGAAAGAACTGGGTACAAGCTTAATTCCGAGTAGACTTCAGGGTCTGTGAGCTGGCTTCATGTGGGTTAAAGGAATCAGACATATCAAGTTCAAATCCTCTATGATCTTGGCTTCTGCTTACCTCTCTGAGCCTCAGCTTCCTCGCTTGGAAAATGGTGACATTTATAGTATCTATCTTTGGGGGCTTCTGTGAACACTGAATGAGGCCACGTTTGGAGAGTTATTCCCCTAAGTGCCCGGAGCACAGTAGGTGCTCGGGAAGCATTAACTATAAGTGAATGGAAATCGCCCTTTCTCTAAGACCTCCGGTCCTCCGCTTGCTGTTGGAGTAGACTGCAAGGAGAAAGAGAGTGAGGGGGGATGGAGGGGGCCACCCATAGTGGCCGAGCCCATCACCTCTGGCACTTCCAGGAGACAGGATGCCTGGCAGACACCTAGGTGATCCTCTGCAAAAACCGTTCAGGGGTCTAGCGGAGGCCTCATCGCAGAAGCAAGAACAGCAATGATCAAGAGGCATAAGGAAATTCTCCAACAGGCTTGTTTTGAATCGCAGTGTGGGTACCATCTTGCCCGCCATAAGGAAGAGTCTTGATCCTGGGGGGCCCGGGTGGTTCAGCCGGTCAAAAGTCCAGCTTCAGGGGCGCCTGGGTGGCTCAGTCAGTTAAGCGGCCGACTTCAGCTCAGGTTGTGATCTCATGGTTCGTGAGTTCCAGCCCCGCGTCGGGCTCTGTGCTGACAGCTCGGAGCCTGGAGCCTGTTTCAGATTCTGTGTCTCCCTCTCTCTGACCCTCCCCTGTTCATGCTCTGTCTCTCCCTGTCTCAAAAATAAATAAAACATTAAAAAAAAAAAAAAGTCCGGCTTCAGCTCGGGTCATGATCTCGTGGTTCATGGGTCCGGGCCCCGCGTCGGGCTCTGTGCTGACAGTTCGGCGGCTCGACCCTGCTTGGGATTCTGTGTCTTCCTCTCTCTCTCTCTGCCCCTCCCCCACTCGTGCCCTATCTCTCTCTCTCTCTCTCTCTCTCAAAAATAAATAAACAGTAAAAAAGCAAAACAAAACCACAACAAAAAAGAAGAGGCTTGATCCTGAAACCAATAGTGTTTCAAACACTGCTATTCCAGAGGAGGGGACCTTAGTGAATGGGACCCACCTTGAAGCTCCATATGCTCCTAAATCCGGTGGCCTGCTGGTAAACCCACCCTCAAAAATCAAAAATGTTTAAAGCCCTCATTTCTAGCATTTGTCAGTCTCCACGGTGTAAATTCTCCCACCGCGGCCAATACCAGCAGGGTATATTCAGCGGGTTCTCACTTCGTCCAGCACAACATTGCTTCTTCTTTCTTCGTTTGGGGGCAGGGCCCCCAAAAGGTGGCTGACACCCCGCAGCACTTAAGTGATCATGCTGTCCCTGGAGAAGGGACATTTCTACATACGACTTAGCTCATCTGTGTCCTGACACTGCCATGCACACAATGTATTCTCTCGTCCTGACCGGCACATGTATAACCACGGAGCAGGTAAATACCGTAATGCATATTCATAAATAATCTGCACATCGGCCTGTCTTGCACACTGTTTGATGGCACTTTGTCCTCCTCCTTCATCACAGCCTTCGCGTCTTTGGGGGAAACCACATGTTTAAGGTGCTCCCGGGAAAATGGCTTACGATGTTGTCAAGTTGGAGAGCGCTTGTGGCATGGGGTTCCAGCAGTGGGGGTCATACTTGAAAACCCAAACTCTATAGGGAAGTCAGTCAGAGGACTTGTCACCAAATGTTACATAGAATAAACAATTCAGTAAAACGACACGGCCCGGAAATGCGGAAATTATGGAAAACAGCCATCGGCGCGTGCCAGAATCCCACAGATGGCAGTGAAAACACAGATTCCTGGGCCCCGTCCCCTGAGCTTCCGAATCAGTGGGCCTGGGGCCCGCGAATGCGCATTTCTAACAAGTTCCCAGACATTATTCTCGCGTTGCGCCTTGCTCAACTATCCAGTCTATGTTTGCCAAACAGACGGCAGTCAAAATTTTAGAAGCTGTCCTCGGACTGGAACAAGACTTCTGGAAGACTCTTAACACAAGCATTAAGTCTCCCATGAAATTTCGTCTAGGAGTTTCAAGGTTATGTATCTGGTTGGTTAGCTTCCTACTTCGTAGCAGTCATTCTGGTTTCGGCCTCAGCAAACAGAAGACACAAGTTGCTTGGGGTTGCACAACAAAGAATGAGAGAACGGAGCCTCCAACATGGAGCTTTCTCCTCTCTGCCTCCCTCCGGGGCCCCGGAGCACAAGGGTGTCCAAGACACGCGCTTGGAACTGTGTGAAATCGTGGAAGGGAGGGAGAGGGACGCAATCCCGGTAGGATGAATCTTCAAGGCTGTCAGCGGGGTCAGAGTGGGGCCCTCGCATTTCTGCATTATTTAGCCACACTCTGAAATTCTAGCCTCCCTTTTCCTCCAAAGAAGTTGCTCTATGTACAGAGGTGGTTCGTTTCATAGCGTATGCCCAGGAGAGACTAAAAAAAAACACCCCAAACGTTATTTTTAACAGTTGATGTAAGCAGGATGTGAAGGTCATTGTTTTAAAATCACATCTCCCAACAGAGAAAAATAATCTTAATTGAAGTGTTTTGTTTTGTTTTGTCTCACTCACAATACTCCTTTTCTAACTAGCCTAGAAACTGCTGTTTTCATCCTTAGTATTTTCTGAGTTTTTTTTTTTTTAATAACCTTGAAGTGAATTCAGATCCACCAAATGCTTTTGAATTTTACACATATTAGTCATGATTGTCAAGCAGGGTCCCCCCCCCACTCCCCAGGCTGGTTTCAAGGTCATTTTGCAACCACCACCCAATGGGCCCCCAACAGGGACACCTCAGCCAGTTGGAGCCAGCTGGACCTAAGCCCTGTCTGTAAATGTTATAAACCGCATTCTCTCCTGACATTATCTTACCCAGCTAGCCAGATGTCACAGGTCCGGTTGTTTGTTATCCTTGCTTTTATTTTTCCCCTGCTAGTCTGATAGCTTTTAGGGTCAATGATCAACAGGCATTTTAGAAATGAGATGTGTTCAACGGCCTTAGGGGTGAATGACCCATTTAAGGGGACTTAGCTCAGCGGCTCAACCCTGACGCATCACTGACTTATGGGTCTCAGGGTGAGCAGTCCCTCGGGGGCCGCATGGCGGGAGATGGGCCTTCGGGTCCTGTTTTTAGCCTCTGCTTAATGAAAAGCAGGTCCTCTTTGTAAAAACTTGGTTGTTCTAGACCTTGGGATTTTAGGTAACAACGAATATGGCTGAAAACTGCTGTTATTCTGTTTGCCTAATCTGTCAGATGGGGTGCTAAGCATTCGTTGGGAGCTTGGAAGGTACCTACAATTGTTTCCATTGTATATGTAGGAAGCAACTTGGAGTCACTGGGTAACCTGCCGGGACCAAGTGGCGGCCAATTCTATTGTCTCCAAGCAGTAGTAGCCGATGCTTATTGTCTTAGTCAGATCCAGCTGCCCCTAACAAAAAGCCGTCCACCAGGTGGCTTAAACAACAGACATTCCTTTCTTGCTTCTGGAGGCTGGGAAGTCCAAGAGCGAGGTATCGGCTGATCTGTGTCTGGCGAGACCCACCTCTCTGGTTTGTAGACTACCACGTTCTTGCTGTGTGTCCGAACTTGGCAGAGAGAAAAGCACAAGACAAAAAATTCTGGTGTCTCTGCCTCTTCTGATAAGGACTCGAACCCATCACGGGGCTCCTACCTTTGGGAGCTCATCTAAACCCAATGGGCCGCCAAAGGCCCCACTTCCTAAGAGAATCACCCTGGGGGTTAGGACATGACAGTGTGAATTTTGGAGGATGACACACTGAGTATTGACTTCTTTATGCTAATCCCTCTAGGTGTATTACTTCTTACAATCCTCACAAAAGACCTACGAGAATACTGTTGTCATCTCATGGTCCGGATAATGAGATAGCACGGAGAGGTTAAGCAGCCGGCTCCAGGGTCCCACCAAGCCCTTGAGCCACAGGACCCTCCCACTGAGAACCCCTCCTCCTGGGAGACCACCAGGAATCCGCCCCAGAACTCCAGCATCAGGGGAAAAGGTGCATCACAGACGAGAAAGACGTGGTGAGCTAGTAGCTAGATACTAGGGTTCTAGTTCTAGAACTTTCTCTATTAGACATCCCCCCCACCACCACTCTTCTGGGTCTTATTTTGTTTACAAAATAAGGGAGTTAAAAATAAAATAAATCAAATTAATCTCTCTAAGCCAGCTCCCAGTTTTAATAGCTGTGTCTCTGCTTATGTCCACGCGGCCGGCAAACCCTCCCTCAGGCACTGATGCCGACTGGCATGATACGGATCTAGCTGCCATCTCAGACTCGTCATGCGCTGAGTTATGCCTTGATAAGGACTCTCTCAAGAGCCTCCCCCCACGTCAGCTTCTGATCCAGACTCGCTCACCAGAAACACACGGCCACAGTTCCTTCTGGGGTAGGGGAGCCCCCACCCCAGCCCCGCCAGGAGGCTCCACGGGAGACCACACGGCCACGCAGGGTCTCCTGCTCCAAAGGGCCCTCCCTGCACCTGAGTCGATGCTCTGCAGTCACTCTTAAATTCCTAGGAATTGTTGAATAAAGAGACCTGCATTTCCTTTTTGCCCAGGGCCCTCCGGTCTACACAGCTGGTCCTGCCCCGACTTGCCTATACCACCTGTTCTCCTAGCCCACAGACGCAGTTCTCTTGGTGGGGATCGCTCAGAACAACCTTGTGCCCAGTCCGCCTGTGCCTTGCTTGTCGGTGACACACATTTTCCCCAGATGCTGGAGTTCCGGGGAGGAGGCACGGTGGTCTCCCAAGAAAAGTGGCTCTCAGTGGGAGGGTCCTGGGGCTCAGGGGTTTGGTGTGGGCCCTGGAGCCGGCTGCCTGGACTTGTGTTCCTGCTGTGCACCCACCTCGCTGTGTGCCCTGCAGCAGGCTGCTTAACCTCTCTGTGCTACCGTCTCACCATCTCTACAACGGCAATAACAATACCCTCATGAGGCTGTTGTGAAAACGAACCTCAGTACCATGGGACCTTTTCATCAACAATTATTACTTCTTGTGTCTATAAAAGAACGATGTGGTTGATTTTTTACTCCATTTTTTTTCTGTTCTGACCAAAAAAAAAAAAAAAAGTACAAAAGAATGTCACAGGAGTGAATGTTCTGGTTTTCTTCGGAAAGAAGTTGATGAGGCTTCAGGTCATTAGACCAGCTCAGGGACCGGGTGAGATACTAACTAAAGAAATTAGGGTAAAAGCTAATTAAAGTCTTGAAGACACTAGCGAGGGATCAGGTCAGAATGCAAGTTCCAAATCCCGGCGTCCCCGAGGGTTCCAAATCTTCTTGGCAACACTACCAGGACATGACAATCCAGAAGAATTCTAATCTTAAGCAGGGCGGGGGGGGGGGGGGCGGGGGAGTCAAGTTTAAATTGAAGAGGTTAATCAACATTGGGATTGATGTGAGCTCAAGTATTAATAATTAATAATTAATAATAAGTATTAATAATATTAAAAGCGGTCGTACAAATGATGGCTTTCAGATAATGACTAATATCACACGTGCCTCTTTCAAAGTGTCCTGACATAGACCCTTGGGAATAACTTTCAAAAACAAAGTCAGGGAGGGGCACCCGGTGGCCCAGTCGGTGATGCGTCTGACTCTTGATTTCGGCTCAGGTCATGATCTCACTGTTCACGAGATCGAGTCCCACATCGGACTTTGTGGACAGCACAGAACCTGCTGGGGATTCTCTCTCTCTCCCTCTCTCTCTGCCCCTCCCCTGCTCACTCTCTTTCTCTCTCTCTCTCTCTCCCTCAAAGTAAATAAATAAACTGTATTTAAAAACCACAGCAAAGTAGGGGATAGCAGTGACAGTGGCACAACCTTGTGAATGTACTTAATGCCACTGATTTGTACACTTAAAAATGGTTAAAATGGGGTGTCCGGGTGTCGGTTAAGCGCCTGACTCCGGCTGGGGTCATGATCTCACGGTTGATCGGTTCAAGCCCCGAGTCGGGTTCTGTGCTGACAGCTCAGAGCCTGGAACCTGCTTTGGATTCTGTGTCTCCCTCTCTCTCTGCCCCTGCCCCGCTTGCGTTCTGTCTCTCCCTCCCTCTCTCAAAAATAAACATTTAAAAAAATTTTTTAAATGGGTAAAATGGCAAAAAAAAAAAAAAAAAAAAAAAAAGTAAAAAAATGTTAAGCCCACTCTTGTCCATACCCCTATAGCACATGCTCCCTCCATTGGAACATCCGACGAGCCCCAGGCATGGTGGTCACACATATTCTAGTCGTGGCAGAATGGTCGGTTATGCCATCATGAGTGAACGAAAAACAAATCAAGAAGATAGAAGCGATTGCACTTTGAAACAAACATTTCCTGCTATCCCTCTCCCAAATTTCTGGATTCATTTTAATTGGAAAGTATCCCAAGACTGCAAGATGAGGTGTTTCCTAAATGTTTACAACCCGCTATTATTTAGCTGTGTCACTCAGGATTTTTCTCAGTGCTGGGCACCCAAAGCAAATCAACCGTCTAAGGAGATTGCCGAGGTCGACAAGCAATGACAAATGTCACCCGCGCCTTCCAAGTTCGCATTTGTGTGGCTCAAAATCGCTTCGTTTTATTATTTGCTGTTTTTAGTCAAAGTCGTCATAAGTCTGAAACTGACATGCATTTGTACTCATAAAATGCTGTTTTTGCTCATTTTTTAAAAGCCAAAGTAGGACAGATTAATAGTGAGTTGTCTTGGCTACCCGTTAAATGATGATCTATTTAGCTAAAGAGGAACTAGATGCGCTGAAATCTGCTTCTTTCACCCCTTGGGATAACTGTGCACCCCCAAACTTGAGGTATGACTGCTCCCCAAAAGTGCAAGACAAGCCGCCAGAAGGAAATAAGCAGACTCGCTGGGGTGGTTGATGCAGAAAGAGCCAGAAGTCCTGGGATGCCCCAACCGTGCCCGCCGGTCAAGTTGGCAAGTCTCCAAAACTCCAGGAACTGGTTTATAAAAGAGGGATGATAGTATTGTGAATTTAACAACAAATAAGGAAGGAGGTTTAGAATTCAATTTCCATATGGAAAAAAAGATTCTTTCTCTCCTCCCTCCTTCCTTTCCTTTCTTTCTTTCCTTTTTTCCTTCTTTCCTCCTTCCTTCTTTCCTTCTTTCTTTCCTTCCTTCCTTTCCTTCTTCCTTCTTTTCTTCCTTCCTTCTTTCCTTCCTCCCCTTTCCTTTCCTTTCCTTTCCTTTCCTTTCCTTTCCTTTCCTTCTTCCTGGCTGGCACCCTGACCTCAAACTTCCCAACCCCCAGAACTGGGAGAAATAAATTTTCATCATTTGGTCTCCTATTACAGCAGCCCCAACCAAGAGGATAGTTTAGAGAAGCACAAAAGTCTCTTTTAGCATCAGCTGCTAGAGTCCCAGACTCAGCAAAAGACACACTTCACATGTGGGTGGACTGAGTCCAGACATGGAGTGTGAGAAAAGACAGCCAACGCTGCTTGAGATTAAGGATGCCTACCATCTATAATTTCTTGCCTTTCTCTCTCTTTCTCCCTTTTAAATGTCACGTGGACATTAAACCTTGCTTCCTTTTCTTCCCCTTACTGTCGTTGGACTTCTCTAGACCTTGCCTTTCTTCAATTGGGAATAATAATATTTACCTCCCAGAGGTCGCTGTAAGGGATTAATTGTGACAATGTTCATAAAGCTCTCAGCACACACGGTGGCACTTGGTAAGGTCTCCGAAAGGCAAGCTATTAAAATTAACTTCCTGCCAATTAATTCCACGAAAATTAGGCACCATGAGATTCCTCCCACCTGTCCAGCTCCTCCCATGCTTCCTCCTACTGCCCTTTTCCCTTTTAACTTTGACTCACTTTTCTGACCTGGCTTTACATTTAACCTGCTTGGGAAAGCTCTTCTGGAAACGATCTAGATTAGGTTGCTCATAAGACTGATCTACAGCCATGGCCTACCGTGTCTCTTCTGTAGAACTATAAACAAAATTACTTGCTTCCTGCTGTCTACTCCCCCTTTCCTTACCCCCACTATAACCTCATGAGGGCAGAGATGAACTCTTCTGAATTATCTTTCCGGTTGTGATCAGGGTGCCTGGCGTTTATATGAGCTTAATCATTATTGGCTGTACGAGTGAGTGAATGAATGAATGAATTCTCAGTGAGAACTTGACAGTTATGGGAGTCTTCGTCTACGTATTCCTCCCCCACATTCTCCTTCCAGTGGTTTTCAAGGAATGGCATTATTTATTTTCCCACTCAGAGCTGGGATATCTCATGCTGAGCACACAGCAGAACGCTCACCACGTTCAGCATGCATATTTGTTTCTCCTCAGTCAGCCCAGTGTGTTTTATACTCTTTGTTCTTACAAAAGGTTTTGTAAACTGTTAAAAACAGACACAGGTGAGCAAAGGAAACCTTCCTGCCCTCAGCACAGACTGTGTATCTGGGAGTTCTAGGGGATCGGATGCGCCCTAGCGTGTGTCTACAGGATGTTATGACCCCCAAGCTTCCTCCGGGGATGGGGAATTTCCTCCACTGTCTCTGAGTTTGTTTCATCCGAGTATGACCAAATGATCATCTTAACTTGCGATGGGGGATCTGTCACTGGGTCCAGGTCCTAGGGCTGTAACCAGGTAAGCAGAATGTAAATGACTCAAAGCTATAACCAAAAGCTGACTAAAGCTGCATTCTTACCATCAGCCTATGGCCCAGACAAAACAGTGAGCAGATCTCTGCCCCTTTCTGTGTATATGCCTGTGTCTTTTCCCTCTTAGGATTATACTTATTTTTCTACATAGAAATATAGAAATAACATGCTCCATGAATAATCCAGATAATTACCTTTCCAGAAGTCATCTGCATCCATGAGCTATCCACAAACCCCTGAAGAAGTAGCCCTCCTCTCACTGACACAAAGAAGTTATTTTGAAATCTCGCTAATAGCAGTCGACTAATTTAATCGATCGGTACAGTGGATAATGTAGACATGGTGAAATCCACCTTGAACTAGAAATCATTCAGGTTCACTATCAACATTAATAAAAGCAGATAGAGATAGTCTAGCATCTTAGGGAATTAGATGTGCCAATATAACTGAAGTTCAAAATCCAGTAAGTCTGTTTATCTACCCATAAAATTAGAATGCAAATTTAATCAACATAAAGCAACTTGACCATCAATAATTGACACAGGTTGGCTATTATTATAATTGCCATCATTCCAATCATCACTAAATATCTACAGCTCAAAGGACACAGCCCAAATGAGGAATTTGGCTATTACCCCTTCTAAGTATAGAATGAGTTTGCAGCTGCCTTAAGTTTTCAACTAAATAAGTCACTGCCCGTTATTAAATTCCAAATGCTCGAGCTGGTCACAGTGCAGAGTGAGGGAATATTCTAATTTAGCTTGTTGTGCAATATTTAGCAAAAAGGCACGGATATTTGTGGGGAGGGGTGTGCATAGGTTTCCAAGAACAGCTCAACAAATCAACACTTATGATATGAAAATAGTCCCCCAAATTGTCAGTGCTTTGTTTCAGTGTGATTTTAATTCTACACATTTAATCCTACAAATATTACCAGTTGATATAAATGGACACTAAGCCCCTGAAAGATCACATTTTTAGAAAATGTTCTTGAATTCTCAGTGGAAGTCATGGCCACTTGAGGCATCTTCATTGACCTACATGGTTTGGGTTAATGGCAACTCAGCCGTGTTTATAGACTGTCAGTCCCAATGGGGAAGAGTCCATCTAGGTTGGAGAGAGGTGTCCCACATTCTAACTTGTATCAGGAGAAGAGAGCAAAGATTTCACCTACGATTCCTGTGATAGTTAGCTTTATATGTCAACTTGACTGGGCCACGGGGTGCCCAGATATTTGGTCAGACATTTGGACTGAACCTACAGCATCAGCTCTCCTGTTCTCAGGCCTTCAGACTTGAACTGGAGCTATAGCATTGGCTGTTCTGGGTCTCTAGCTTACCTGCTGAAGATCTCGGGCTTCTCAGCCTCCAAAACTGCATGAGTTAATTCCTTAGAAGATCTCTCTCTCTCTCTCTCTCTCTCTCTCTCTCTGTCTCTCTCTCATACGTGTGTGTGTGTGTGTGTGTGTGTGCATGCATGTGTGGACACACACAGTCTACTGCTTCGGTTTCTCTGGAGAACCCTGACTCATACAACCGCATACCATGCTTACCCTATAAGCAAACAATTGCTCAGGCATGACATGACATGTCCATTCATTGAGTAGTCCATGTTACTTCTCTCCCTCTGCCTGGGTGCCCTACCCCATCGTCCTGATCTGACAAACACATACTTGCCCTCCAAGACCCAGCCCAAGTGTAAACTTCTGGAGTCCTTCCACAAGTCCCCCGGCCAGAAATGACTTGCTCCATCCTTACTTCTGTCAAGCACTGTGTAAGGTCCTCTTTAATCAAACCTCACGGTTCCACGTATGCCTTCCCTAAAACTCTGGACCGGGAGTGTGCTAGTAAATATTTACGGAGTTCATCACTCAGCACCCCTTTGCATCCCCAGAAGCTAGCACAGAGCTGGAAAATGGTAGAGCCTCAAAATTTCTAGACTGTTCTCATTTATTAGCTAAAGTGGTCCTAGTCAGGGCCAGCGTTGGGCAGGTTCATGAAGAAGACAATTCTTTGGGCAACTCTCTATGTTTAGCACTCTTTCTCTCCCTTGAAGCTTTTACTCTTCCCAAGCTCTTCCTGGCAGTAAAACTGATTCAACAATAAGAGTGATAATTCAAAGAATACATTAATGATAAAGCTGGGTAATGATGGTCAAAATGAGTTTAAAATTAAACTAATTAAACTAAACTTAATTAGTTTCAAGGAGAATACCTGTAGAAGGCAATGCTTATGGTAAAGTCACAAGAAGTCTGTGGTGGAATTTCACGTACTTCCTATCACTGCAGTTAAGATGTGGACCCTAAGGTATTTTCACCAGACTACCTCAGGTCATATAAAGCAGACACCATATTTATGCTATGACGGTAGACCAAGGCCTCCACTTTTCAAATCTGGAAGCACAATCAGTTCTGCAAACCATAGAGCAGAGGAAAAGTACCTCTGCTTAACCAACTCCTTGGGTTAATCAACACTCTCAAATCCATCGGTAAAGCAAATCCACTGAGACCCACAACACGCTGAACCGTTAAAGCCGGTAAGCTTCTCTCTGGTAGAGCCACAAATTTCCAATGCAACCAGCTAGCTGTGTGCCTGTCAAAGTTAGCTGTGCTTGTTTCCAAGTTTGTTTGGTTTTTTAAATCTAAATTAGACGTGTTATTTTAATTAAGGATTTAATTAGCTCATTAACTATTATGAAAAGTAACGAAACAGGCGTATAAGAGGAAAGAGTATTCTTTTCAATGGAAACACGGAATACTGTGCAAAGATGGAATGAAATTGAGACAATAACCATTGCTGTCAAAGAAAATATGGGAGAAAGCCATAAATGACTGGAAGTGAGGGAAGGTCCCAAAAATCCAGAAAGATTGAGGTGCCTGGGTGGCTCAGTTGGTTAAGCACCTGACTCTTGATTTCAGCTCAGGTTATGATTTCACAGTTCTTGAGTTTGAGCCCCACATCATGTTCTGTGCTGACAGTGCAGAGCTTACTTGGGATTCTCTCTCTCTCCCTCTCTCCCTGCCCCTCCCCACCTCAAATTAAATAAATAAACTTAGGGGCGCCTGGGTGGCTCAGTCGGTTAAGCGTCCGACTTCAGCTCAGGTCACGATCTCGCGGTCCGTGAGTTCAAGCCCCGCGTCGGGCTCTGGGCTGATGGCTCGGAGCCTGGAGCCTGCTTCTGATTCTGTGTCTCCCTCTCTCTCTGCCCCTCCTCCGTTCATGCTCTATCTCTGTCTCAAAAATAAATAAAACGTTAAAAAAATTAAAAAAAAATAAATAAACTTAAAAAACACCTAGAAGGATTGTGTACTTTGGTTGTCTCACGGTGTCCTTAAATTCTCTCTCCATTATAAGGAGACTCTTAGGTAGTATATTAGGGAATATTATTTACCAAGCAAAATGGCACTATACTCCAATCAGCGGACCTAAACTCAAAACCAAACAGGTCTTCAACATATCATATATACGTATGTGTGTGTGTGTGTGTGTGTACACGTATATACATATATGTACATATATGTATATACGTGTACACACACACACACACACACACATATTTAAAGTCGAAGAAATTGTATCAGTTTTTAAAGTGATTCCCTGCCTTAATGTACTTCTTCAATTAAATGAACAACCTCTGTTCTCACGGGACAGTCTCAATCGCTATCGTGTTGCAAGAGAAGACCTATAAACTCTATAAACTTATCAGGAACTCACTACTTATGAGAACTGCTCCCCTAGCATCCGGCTCTCATCTCTGTCCATTTTTTTCTCACCTTTCTTTCTCATTTTTTCAACCTCCAAAAGGCAGAGAGGACTTGCAGGGACTTTCTGATCACCTTACCCCTCGGACATGATGCCATGGTATTCCAGACCAACAAGGAGGCTTTTGGAATTGAGGACCAAGGAAGAGGAAGTAACAGAACCAAATGTCTGAGAAAGACAAGTTGGTTTTTGCAGGAACTGAAGAAAAGGATGAACTAAAGAAGCTGAAAAAATAAAACAAAACAAAACAAAACCAGGACCCAGGCATCCTGGCCGTAGTTGGAAACTGAGAAAGAGAATAGCTTTATATTTTTAAGTCTCACTTTCATTTACTCAACTTGGATCAGATATAAATGGATCTCAAATTGACACCACAGGCTTCCTGCAAGCTCTTCAAACTCTTCCTTTTCCTCTAAGTCTGATCAATAAATGACCATACTTCTGATGTGCCCCAATGTTCAAAAATAACACAGCCCTGTTAATGAAATGAGGCATAAAAGTCCTTCAGGAGGGCCTTTAAAATGTGGAACCAAACGTGGAATGTTCTTGTCTGAGAAAGGGTGAATTTAGCAGACCGTAGCTTGCCCTCTGGGCCACAGTGGAAATAAGTAATCCAAGATCAGCTCTCCAGAGCCGTTCATCGTCCGAGTCTTGTCTTCCTATGGTCTTGGCAACGCTCCCAGGAGTCAGGTAGCGTGCACTATTAGCCCCATTCGTCCAAAGTAAAGTTTGACAATCTTCCCAGCGTCAAATAACCAGGTCCCCAAATTGGAGCCCAGTTAGTTGATAGGAACCAGGACATCAAGCAAGGACAGCCAGAGACCTGCCTCCGATCAACAACTGTCAGACTCCAAGTTCAGAGCCAGTCTGGAAGTCTTTTCTCTCCCTGCTGTGTCTTTTCTTGATGACACGCTTAGCAAAAAGAAAAAAAGTCTCCCCTGAAAGTAATTATCCTTTGTATTTCTTCCTCTTTGAGTATAGTCTTAGATGATATTTAGTACTGCAATGAATTTTTTTTTAATGGCTGTGCAGCATCCATTGTATGAATATATCATAGTTTAGCTACTCTCCTATGGGTGAACAGACACTTGGGTTGTCTCCAGTTTACAATGTCTATACAACAAATAAACACTCTGTGAACGTGCTTAATATAAGTTTTTTCTTAATAGAGCTGTATTGTCATTTTCTTGGGTAAATATCTAGGCTTGGGATTTTTTTTTTTTAACGTTTGTTTATTTTTGAAAGAGAGAGACAGAGACAGAGACAGAGACAGAGACAGAGACAGAGACATGCAGGGGAGGGACAGAGAGAGAGGGAGACACAGAATCCGAAGCAGGCTTCAGACTCCGAGCTGTCAGTACAGAGCCCGACGCGGGGCTTGAACTCATTCCTTTCAACAATGTATTAGAGTTCCAGTTGCTCCATATTCTTACCCCAACACTTGGTATTGTAGGTTTTTTTAATTTTAGTCATCGTGTTGAAGGTGTAATGGTGCAACTTTTAAAAGTACCCATTTTATACCTTATCCGTGGACCTTCTTAACTACCCCAATCTGCCTTAGTTCCAGGCTTTTGTCAATTTATCACCCAAAGCACCGAGTATGGGGGAGAATGGTCCCATTAAAAGATAAACTCCATGAAAACAGGTATTTATGGACCCGGCACATAATAGTAACTTAATAATACTTGTTGAATGACGTGAATGAATAAGTGAATGGTTATGCACGGCTAGACTTACTGAAATAAGGACGCAGGAAGACTGTATCTGTGAGCACATCTGTGTGATCCCCTTCCAGGCTCTTCCCTGCCATGCTGCCAGCTGCCTTTCATCTCCTTTCTGGTCCACTGAACGCTTCGCTGCTCTGGTGTGTTTCTATTACATCAAAGGGTGTCTCATGTCTAGTGTAAAGACATTCTTTGTTTCGCTACCCACACTCTCTCTGAACTGAAGTATCTAGGAGGCCCTGAATAAACACCTCCATCTACCAAGGTCGCATCATCCTCATGTATCAAATGAAGGGGCAAATTTCCCTTGCACTAAGGTATAGTGATCTTGATTCCTTCCTCATCCTATCTAAAGTCACGATTCCCAAGACAGCCTTGCTTGCTTTGTCAGTCTTTCCTTAACATTCTACGCATTAGGGACTGGGGCTAGGACTTGCTAAGAAGTTTGGGCACATTGGGAAATTTATGACAGAAAATAACACTGGGGTAGGTGTGGACAAAGGTACATTGCGAACATTTCTGGCTATCAAATAACTTAAACTACTTACGTTTTCCTGTTGACCTAAGCCCTTCTCTTCTTTGTCAAATTTTGTAATTGAATGAGAGATGCCATCTACTCAATATAAATGAAAATGACTTCTTGACTTCTACTGAAATGAATGGATATTGTTATTCTTGTGAAAATTAGTTAAATCGTAATAAGCCTGACTTTTACACGTTCACAATGTTCCACTTATGACCCACAATTTGTTGCCTAATTCTAACTAGGGCCAAATCCAATGGCCTTAAAAACAACTTTAAATTTGTAAGTCATCAGAAACCACCACGAGGGTTAAGTAAAAAAAAAAAAAAAAAAATGCTCTGGGCTTACATGTTCTAAAGGTAACATGCAACAATAGAAGAGGCATGTGACATTTAAAAACTGTAAGGAAAATGTAATTATATTAATAATGGACATATCCAAATTATCTTAGAGCAGAGGCACCAGATATAAAGAGTCTAGATCTCAGAATCACCTCTGGAGGAGAGCCACCCACCAATAAAGAATATCCATTTCGAACTTTACATGAATAAGAAATGAACTTCTATCATGATTGAGCCATTGTACATTTTGTACAATGTTTTTGTGTTTGTTTGTTATAGCAGCTAGTATTATCGTTTCTAAAACATCATTCCTATTTTAGCCAAAATGCATCACTCTCTGTGGCGGTATTTAATTTCTGATCCTAAAAGCAAGCATTTCAAAACCACCACCACAAAGCATTCATCAAAAGTAATTGCAAAAAGTGTGTGTATGTGTGTGTGTGCAAAAAAAAATGTGCGTGTGTGTGTGTATGTAATACAGGAGTATTTATTTTTAACACAATAACTACTTTGTCCTTCCTGTCTAGCCATCTATAAGCTTCCAGAATATTCTGTTGGACCCTCAGATTATTTTAGCAGGACTTAATCTCACTCCTTATTTAATTCTCTGCCATCAATTTTTACCATATTAATGTTCATGCTAATGATACTTCTAATATGCCGGTCTCACAATTCTTCAATTTCTTCCTTAATAACTTCCATCTCTGTTCCATTTAAGATATCCAGTAAGACAAGTAATCACTCGAAGCCATCAACCACCAAAATAATATTCTGTATTCTTTGTCTTCTTCCTTTTCCCCATTATCTCGTCCTGAAGATAGTGTGTTCCATCATTACAAATCCCAGCCTCTCACCCCAACATCATTATCCACATCTATTTTCCAACCATACATGCCGAGCTTACATCACACCCCAATGACTGTTTCACTAAATGCTAAGGACATAGATATAAGAATGAGATACTCAATATCTGGAGCCACAGGGAATGTCCTCTGAAGGGGAACAGAGCTGTGTTACACATCCAGGATGAAACAGTATTGGAGACATGCCTCTCTTCCTTTCCTCCACCTCTCTTTCCTATCCCACTGGGAAGGGGATAGCTTTATCCAGATGAACCCAAGACTGGCGTCCTCTCCCCACTCCTGTCCCCATGTAGGGAGGACATCTGGCTCAGAGTCAGAGGCCTACCATCTTGCTGAACACAAGCCTGGAGGTTCATGTCTACGGCTCACTCTCTCCTGTGGTGTGGGCACAGCTACTGCCCTCTGTGGAATCAGCTTTACTCCAAGTGGGTATGAGATCTAGATTCATGGCTCGGTGTTGATGCAGGTCTAGGGCAGGGCTAGTAGAGTTTATAAAATAACTTTCTGAGTAGTCAGCTTGGATCTAAGCTGTATGCCCTGGCAAAGCATACTAGAATTCTTCTAAGTAGAGGCAGAAGGTATATGCTAATCTCTGATTCTCAGCTGAGTCCTTGTCTGATCAGAACTCCAGAACAAAGGACAAAGTACAAAATATAGGCCCTGACTATTTGTTCTCAGGGGAGACACAGATATAAAAATCAGTGGTTATTTTTTTTTTCAACGTTTATTTATTTTTGAGACAGAGAGAGACAGAGCATGAATGGGGGAGGGTCACAGAGAGAGGGAGACACAGAATCAGAAGCAGGCTCCAGGCTCTGAGCTGTCAGCACAGAGCCCGACGCGGGGCTCGAACCCACGGACCGTGAGATCATGACCTGAGCCAAAGTCGGACGCTTAACCGACCGAGCCACCCAGGCGCCCCCAAATCAGTGGTTATTTTAACACATGCGTGTGTGTTAGATATGATAATGACATATGTATTAGCTGTTATGGAAACAAAGAAAAAGAGAACAGGTGACATAAAACTCCCTCTGTCCAGGGATGAGTGGAGAACAGGAAAGAAGAAAAGATCGAGAAAGTTTCCCGCGGTAAATAATGGCCGTGTTGAATCTACGGGACATGAAAAAGTTAACGGGCAGAAAAGGGAAGAAGACTTATCAGGCAGTGGAACAGCATGTGCAAAATCTGGAGTGAAGAGAGATCACAGTACTTCCAGGAATCTTAAGTCCTTTGGACATGACAAGCGTGTTTGGTAGGGAGTTGTTAAAAAAAGAAAAAAAAATCAAGGCGACGCCACAGGTAGAGACCAATTCACAGAAGTTTTCGGGCGAACTTTTTTCAAGTTTTGATCTTGGATCATTCCTGGGTTGTGGAATCAATTTAGTGGGCCATGACCTTTTTTAACTGGAAAACATCAGGGTCTTTTGCACTTAGGAAACTTAAATCCTGTTTCATAAACTTGGGCAGGGAAGCGGGTGCTTGTGTGTGCACCGGTTCCTTAGGTGACATGTTGTCTTGCTGTAAAGTGACCGCTCTTCTCTAGGGGGTCCCCGTAAAAATGCTTTCTCTCGGCCTCGAAGCGGCCCATCCACCAACAAGTCCTACTTCAAGATACACAGCTGACGATCAGCTTGTTTAATGCCCCATTCAAGGGGCGCCTGGGTGGTGCAGTCGGTTAAGCGTCCGACTTCAGCCAGGTCACAATCTCGCGGTCTGCGAGTTCGAGCCCCGCGTCAGGCTCTGGGCTGATGGCTCGGAGCCTGGAGCCTGTTTCCGATTCTGTGTCTCCCTCTCTCTCTGCCCCTCCCCCGTTCATGCTCTGTCTCTCTCTGTCCCAAAAATAAAATAAAAAACATTGAAAAAAAATTTTTTTAAAAAATGCCCCATTCGATAGCTTGCTGGCTATCCAGCTAGCTATTTATCATATAAATGTAGCAATCACTATAATCTCCTTGGTAGTTTATATTTTAAAAATACGTTTTGGTCCCTGATGCTGACTTAACTCAGTACCTTTTGGTCACAGATAGCTGAACATGGCAACAATAATAGTATTTTTTGGTTTCTTTTCATAATTAACAACTCATCAATCAGTACAGAAAGTTGACACAGGAAATTATTTAGTGTCTTATAGAGGCACTTGTCTCACTTCTAAATCAGTGTGCCTTACAATTGAGCACATTTCAATAGCCAAAGATCATCAGGTATTTGAAGAAAGGGGCTCCCAGACAAAAGACAAAGGCTAAATACCAACAAATAAAAAAAGCTAAAGAAGAAACAGAGACAATCCTGAAGACAGAATGAAATGTTTAAACTGTAATTAATACCCTTAGGAAGAGAAGAGAAGACATTAATCCAATTTTTTTTTAAGCGAGAGAAAAAGACATCTTGCCAATAATTTTAAAAGATACAATTGGGGGGGCGCCTGGGTGGCGCAGTCGGTTAAGCGTCCGACTTCAGCCAGGTCACGATCCCGCAGTCCGTGAGTTCGAGCCCCGCGTCGGGCTCTGGGCTGATGGCTCGGAGCCTGGAGCCTGTTTCCGATTCTGTGTCTCCCTCTCTCTCTGCCCCTCCCCCGTTCATGCTCTGTCTCTCTCTGTCCCAAAAATAAATAAATGTTGAAAAAAAAATTAAAAAAATAAATAAAAAAAATAAAAGATACAATTGGGGAAATATAACTCAGGAAATGAATTGGAAGACAAAGTTTGAAAATATCCCCAAATCGGATTAATGATTCTGAAAAAAAACACACGTGCATAACTGGAACGGAGCAATTAAACAAATGAATGGCAGATGGTGGGAGCCAGGATTCTGTCTGGTGAAGAGGGAGGTTATCCAGGCAAGCAAGGGAAGAAGACTAGAATAATCCATGTGGTACTGATTCGGGTTGTAGACATCATTAGGAACTAATGTTTAGCTTACCATAGAAATAATGGACGCAGGGCGCCTGGACGGCTCAGTCAGTAAAGAGTCCGACTCTCGATTTTGGTGTAGGTCCTAGTCTCCTGGTTCACGGGATCAAGCCTTGCGTTGGGCTCTGCATTGACAGCACGGAGCCTGGTTGGCATTCTTTCTCTCTCCCTCTCTCTTCTCTCTCTTTCTCTCTCTCTGCCCTTCCCCCACATGTACACGAGAATATGCACACTCTCTAAATAAATATTTTTAAGAAATGGATACATACAGAAGCGTATACAGATATTTATAGATGTATATACAAGCGTTCGCACAAGCACATGTATTTCCTTGCTCTGTCGGCTGAGAGGGCCACCTGGAAGCAATGACAACCCCATGGCAGTAAGCTCACATCACATCTAAATCTGGTTTTCTGCTAGCGTTCTCTAATGAAAGAAGTCAGGGCCCTTAGAGGACAGGCCGGTGCAGGGAATGCACAAGATGAAACGGAAACACCTACTTGGGCCCGCCCTGCGCTCCCCGGAAAGCTTCTGGCTGCCTGTGTGGCACCAGCAGCCTTGAACTCCAAACCCAATTGTCGGTGGCCTTCTAGCATGACTCCACGGGATGACCACAACAGAGGGAGACTTTTCTCCCTTCTGTTTTTATGAGACCAACAAGAAGAACTCAACTGCTAGGTGATTCCCTCTCGTAATCACGGTGCCGTCTCACAACGCATCCTGACGCGACTGTGCCCCGTGGTAAAATACGACAGGAAAGCCATGTCCTTTAGGAAAATAGCCGCACCTGCTTTTAACACCCTTCTGGAGCTCTAGCACGGGTTCGTTTAGTCAGGACCAGCATAAGATGGCAAGTTCTATCTGTTAATAAGCAAACACTAGGGGCGCCTGGGTGGCTCAGTCCATTGAGCGGCCGACTTGGGCTCAGATCATGATCTCACAGTCCGTGAGTTCGAGCCCCACGTCGGGCTCTGTGCTGACAGCTCGGAGCCTGGAGCCTGTTTTGGATTCTGTGCCTCTCTCTGCCCCTCCCCCGTTCATGCTCTGTCTCAAAAATAAATAAACGTTAAAAAAATTTTTTTAAATACGCAAACACTAGAAGTGCCTTGGAGGCATATGAACGGTCTTTTAATAACGTAGGTTAGATTCAAGACAGCGCATCCGTCCTGAACGAAAACATGTCCAAGGGTCTGACCAGTTGAAAGAAACTTTGACAATAAAAGGATTAGATTGGGCTTGAACCCTCGGGATTTTTAAAATAGGAAAGAGCACAGCTGCATTGAAATCATCAGAGAGTGCACATTATCTAGCGGCTCTTTTTAGAACTGTTTGCACTACAGGTGCAACAAGAGGATGTTAATTTTATCTACCAGGGCATTTCCATTTTGTATATGTGTGTGTCACGTGACTCTTAAAAGCCTAGCTCGAAAGCCTCAGCGGAGAATTTTTCTGTTTAGGTTAAACTGGAGCAAAATACTTTCGTTCTAGTTCGTTGTGGGGGAGGGGGGCTCTGCTACGTAAAGCAGGAAATTTTCTCATTAATATTTCCAAGCTCTTTGGTGCTTCCATTTTCAACTGGATTAAAAATAAGAGACACCATCAGAGCCCCAACAACGTATTCTTATCAGGGTCAGAGTAATAAGCGACCGGCGTAGTTCCACTGGGATTATTGTATTACGTTCGTGGAGAAACTACCAACCAACACAAACCAGGTGACGTCCAAGTTTGCCGTTAAAAGTAGTATATAGCTGTATTGTGCTGAGGTCAGACCAATCTGGATAAGAAAGAAAAATGCTCCAAAAAAATAAAAGAAAGCATGAAAAGGAAGACAATATTCCCCTTGTTGGCTGGTTCCTTAAACTGGGGCCCATCCAATACGCACACCCCGCTGCTTCCTGCTGGCATATTCCGGGGGTGGGAATCAATCCGCTCTTTGTAGAAATTAAGAAATCGTGCAGGCATTAAAAAGGGAAACACTGAATAGATCTAATGTAGTTGGAGACAAAGGAATGAAGTGATTTGGAGGGAGAGGGCAAGAGGAAGGCTGGTCAGGATCTGGGGTGACCCGTCTCCCATTGGAGGAAGTCAGAGACTTGAGGTCACTTGAACTGGGGACTTGAAGTCACACAGGAATCCACCCAGGAGCTCAGCAGTGACTTATGTTTCCACCGCCCTTAATGTTTTATGGCACCAAGCGAATGCAGAGAGCTGATTTCACTTGGGACTGGATTAAAGGGGACTGTATACATCAATGCCAAGGTCATATCTCTCTTAGGCCAGAGGTGCAACATTGTTTTAATGACTTAACCTTGAGCCACTTTGGACCGGTAAAGGTTTCACTCCATACCAGAGAATAAAGCTGAGAGGATTTTTTTATTTTTTATTTTTAAGCGAAAGGCCAAAGCATCATTTCGCTAAAGCAATAAACCTCAACTGTAAATCATGCCATGCAGTAAGTAGGTCACTGAAAACTGAAATATCAGATGTAGTCTAGGATTTCAGTTTAGCGAGATTATCTTTCTGTAATTGCTGTTAAAAAAAAAAAACACCTATTTTTACTAAACGTTTGGG
This sequence comes from Prionailurus bengalensis, assembly GCF_016509475.1. Taxonomy (NCBI): domain Eukaryota; kingdom Metazoa; phylum Chordata; class Mammalia; order Carnivora; family Felidae; genus Prionailurus; species Prionailurus bengalensis. The sequence continues at coordinate 226,940,765 of NC_057343.1, forward strand.
GGAATGTTTAAGTGTTTCTAAAGCTATGTTACAAGCGGAAAAGTCTTCTTCCCGTATCAAATATTTATAAAAACCCATCAGTTCACCTTCCTGCTTTAGTAAAACTGTATGCTAAATCGAATTTTATTGACTTTCAAGTTTGTGGGCCACTGCTAATACGGGTTTTCATCAGGCACTCATCTTGTCTTTCCTAGTCCAACTATACCACTGAGTAAGCAAACAATACGTGAAGAGAAACCTCTCTTTATAGAATTCCAGCTAAAGAAGAAGTGACAGGATTAGCATAGATCCATTTTATCCCCCTGTGAACGCCCCGACCTACCCATTGAGTGTAAACAGCTGCAGATATCCCAAAAAAAGGGACAAGCGGATAGATATATCTAGTGAAATATCTATATTTCACTAGATATTTCTAGAGAATATAAGGAATAGAGGGAAATGTTATATGGCACAATGGAGCTGCAATCAGCAAAATCCATCTATGGAAAACTCGATGGGATCAACAACCCAGTTTCTTCCTCAAATAAATTATAAGGAATAAAAAGAGAGAATGATGGAGAGGGACGGTAGCACAGATTAAGGGACAGTTAAGAGACTGTACCCATTACAAGGTATGTGCTCATTTGCATCCCGGTTCCAAAACATCAACGAAAAAGAACATGACATATATGAAACTATTGATAATTGACCAGCTATTTCATTACAATTAAGCGACCATTGGCATCTCCTTTAGAGGTAATAATAGTATTTTGGTTACGGGAGAGGGAGAGAGTCCTTATGTTTTTGAGATACAGACGAAAACATTTACACATTTTTTACAAGTCAACTTTTATTTGACAAAGCCAGTTATTTTCCAGGATTGCTTTCTTCAGGAATTTTCTCTATTCCTATCCACCTTCTGTCCCACCTCTGAGGATCGTCTTCATTCGTTTCATAGCTTGCACACGTCTCTATCTTTACACCTACATATTGCATAATAATCTCTTCGCGTAAGTGTCTCTACTTACCAGAGTAGAGCATCATAATAGACTAGACTAAGCACCATAATAAATCACGCCGTAATTGACTTGGTATCCCCGGTGCCTGGCACGTGGTGACTCATTCAATGAATGTAGAAATTATTTATTAAATCCAGTATTTTATTTTCAGTGATCCATGTGTACAACAGCCATGGAGTCTTTCCTTTCCTTTCCTTTCCTTTCCTTTCCAGTTTTATAACTTGTAATTGATAAGTTTAACTGTAATACACTTAAAGCGTACAAAGTGATGATTTGATATAGCTGTCAAGTTTTGAACTCTTCAATGCAAACACGAAATGGTTTCTGGTTCACAGGCCACAGGACTACCACACCAGCCTATACCATCACTGCGTAGCCACGTCTTCCTCCAAAGAGACAACAAATAATGGTAATAATGGCTAACTCTCACAGCCCAATTCCTCCACACCAGGCTCTGTTTTAAACATTTTTACATGTTTTCAACCATATTTTCATAACAACCAGTGACGTAAGACCTACTGCAATCGTCCTCGTTTTTCTTTTTTTATTTCTTTGGAGAAATACAGGAAGCACAAGTGGGAGTGGGGTAGAGAGAGGGCGGGGACGGAGGATCCAAAGCAGGCCCTGCACTGACAGAGTCCTATGCAGGGCTCGAAGTCACAAACCGCGAGACGGTGACCTGAACTGAAGTCAGACGCTTAACCAACTGAGCCACCCAGGCGCCCCTCATCTTTGTTTTATAGGCAAGAACCCTGAAACACAGAGATGTGGGCGGGTTCCCAAGGTCTCATCTTGAAAGGGGCAGACTGGGGTTCATGCCCAGGACATCTGACTCCAAAACATCCTTGCTTGACCATGGTCAGCAGCGTCCCTAAGATGACCAGATCCCTGCTAACCTAGTACCAGGGACTTCACAGAAAATAGTAATTGTGAGCGCGGCAGTTCCAAGAACCTAACTGATAAATTATCGCTCTAACGCAGCCAAATAACACGCAGAAACAAATGCAAATTTAGGAACGTAAATAATCGATATACCACATCAGAATAATTTAGGACTTCCTTCGGGTGTTTAGTTGAGTCAATCAAGTTGCTTCACACCTGAGTCTGGACATTTGCCCAGCTGGTTAAAGAGTGTCTTTTCTAAGGATGAGATCAGAAGTGGCAGTGACCCCCATTCACAAGGCATCCATCATCTACTAACAAAAACAGTTTCCTGATTTAGCTCTTTCTTTTCCACCTCTTGCCCCCAGATGCCTTCTGGTTTGGAATAATATCACAGTGAATCAAGGTTACAAAAACACTGAACATTCCTCCCTCATTTGAGGAATTTGAGGTTGGTCAAAATCATTGTTGAACAAAATATCCGAGATAGAGTTGGATAGAATTTACTTGACCCTTCCATTTTTTTTTTTTTTTTCCCAAGGAAGAAACAGTCTAACTGACTCCAAGATTCTAGGCTCTGCCATTACTCAAGCCACAAATACTCCAGTTATCCAATGAGTCAGCGGCCTTCAACCACACTTTAAATAAAGGCCTTCTATCATGATATTTTTCACATGTGTTTTACTCCCAGTGGTGTATCCTATAAATACTAAGCTGTTGAGATTTCTTTTTTTGCAGAGATATGCCCCAACCATACTTTTAAGAGGACTATTGCCTGTTTTTCACTAAGGCTCAAGCAATAAATGTTCTAGTTCATTCCACTAACTGATAACTTGAATACAGACATGCTAGCAACATTCTTTTCCTTTCTATTTTCTTCCTTTCCATTTATTTACTGCGATAAAATATACACATGTAAAATGTACCATTTTGGCCATTTTTAAATGGACGTTTCAATGGCATCAAGTATCTTCACACTGTGGTGCGACCATCCACATCCAATTTTTTTTTCATCTTCCCAAACTGAAACTCTATACCCATTAAACACCAACTCCCCATCTCCCTCCTTAATTTCTAGCACTCACCATTCTACTTTCTGTCTCTATAAATTTGCCCTGTGCTTTTTCAACGGTTTTGGTAAATATGGTAATCGTTACAAGGGCAATGGGTTACCAAAGCAAGGAAGGCCTATACCTTTTTATACTTAATTTTCAAATTTTCAGCTTTTGAGTATTACATTGGTGAGTGACCACCGGTATTGATTCTCTGTTTCAGTGCACTTGTTCTCCAGACTGCCTTAGGTACATTTTTGTGGTTCTTGATAAAAATCAAACATTGGACAGAAAAAGCAAAGAGACTCTACTTAAGAATACAAGAGTGCTAGAGAAAGAAGTTGTACCATGGGTTTACTGGCGGTTTTTAAGTATATGTATTTTCATAGCATCTCTCTTCATAAATAGTTAAGCATGGATGATCAAGAGTGTTCTAAGTTTGAGGCAGTTGATTGATTCCCCATAAAAAGCTCTTACCCCCTTATTTATCAAGTTCTTAAATAAATAACTTCTCCCCTTTCTCAGATGTCTCTGAGCTGACACATCAGAAAACAGGCAAAATGGTGACCCTCTGAAGGAAATAGGGAGAATTAAATAAGTCAAGAATGGACAACCAGTAAAGCAACTTTTCAGCACCCGAGGGCACATGGTGAGGCAGAAAAGACTACTGATTGTTCTGCTGTAAAAGCCAAGTGGGCATAATGGGACGTACAGCAGGATGAGGTCAGTGTCTGATTCTCGAAAGGCAGAGGTGCGGGTCCAGAAGCTGCAGGAGGCAGGTGCAGAGCTAGTGGAGTCTGAAACACGTGACTTAGAGCCTGACAATTGAATTCCATCAGCAAGAGTCATTTTTTGTTCTCATACCAACAGGGAAAAGTAGAGTTTGGATAGTACAGTCGATCCCTATCCCCTACCCCTCAAATCTCTAATAAAGACATTTAAAACGGGAGGAGGGTGGTGGTTAGTGTGAAATGGGGATGTGGATGTTCAGTGAGTGTTCAAAATAAATAAATACCTTTGTTATCATCAGAGTCTGGTTTTTGAAAACTTCCCTCATCCCTAAATCTCACTGGGTGATACACACTAAGATCTTTTTTATTTTAATTTTTTTTTAATGTTTATTTTTGAGAGACACAGAGACAGAGCTTGAGCGGGGGAGGGGCAGAGAGAGAGGGAGACCCCGAATCTGAAGCAGGCTCCGGGCTCTGAGCTGTCAGCACAGAGCCCGACGAGGGGCTCGAACCCACGAACCGTGAGATCATCATAACCTGAGCCGAAGTCGGACGCCCAACCAACTGAGCCACCCAGGCGCCCCCACACTAAGATCTCTAAACATCCTTTCTATGCATTTTATTTTATTAAATATATGTGTGTGTATGAGTGTGTGTATATATATATATGTATATATATATATATATATATATAAAAAATACATGAATGTAATTTATACATGGTGTGTGGGGGTGTGAATATAGAGAAGGTTTTAGAAGTGGATTAACAACGAACCACTCCTTTGGGGATATTATACTCTTGATAGGCAAAAATGAGAAAGAGAAGTCTCCTTAAGATAAAAGGCCAAACATTGATCATTCAGTGGTCTCACAACCCTTTAATAAGGGGAAAAGATGTCCTAAGAATATTGCCGGGGGGTAATTACAAGGAACTTTCTATAACAAGTCTCTGCTCACCATTATCTACCCACTAATTATCCTCCTGGGCAGTGGGGTTTTGCCCAGAGGCCCCTCCATCTAGACCCCCATTGGCTCTCCTCGGAGGAAAGCATTCATCGTTGAAACTTCCAGCCCAGGCCTAAACTATCTTGAATTGTGTTGTGAGGGGGCTCCCGACAAGTCCAGAAACCATCACGTGTGTCGTGTGACTTTATCCCTCGAACACAGAGGGCAGCACAGTGTAGGAGCACAGAAAGCCTTTACAGAGCCTTCAAACTCCTTTCCAGGGACAACCCTCAAAAAAAAAAAAAAAAAGCCATTCATCTTGAAAGGTGATCAAAACCCAAAACGGTTTTATAGGAAATCTATCCTCCAGGAGCACCAAAGGCTTGCGGAACTAAAACAGAATCTTGGGGGAAAACCCAGCCACCCACCTAAAAGCATAAAAGGACGTGATGAGAGGTGAGCAAAGCCCGGAGCCCTTAATCTTTTTCGACACAACAACCGTGAGGCTCCCTTCAAACGTGGCCGTTTTTTCTTCCAGGGACCGGACAAAGCCAAACCTGTCTGTCTTCTGGAAGCATTGCCCCCTTCCTTATCCTAACATCTAAACCTGAACTCGGAGAGAACACAACATCTCCAAATCCCAAATTTGTTTCTCAGTTAGATCCAGGTCTCCCTCCAGCTGAGAAGGTCATCATATCCCGATTTAGAACCTATTCTTTCTCAAGCTGCCGTAAACATCACAACCGACGCAAACACGCGGCGCAGGTAGTGAGAACATCGCTGCCAAAAATATCACAAGCACCCCGCGGGCAAACTTCCTTTCCCTGACTTCCTTCTGCGCGTCAAGGTCATGTGCCCGGCTGCCTCCCACCCCACCCAGCACACTGCCGCCTTTTATGGAGTACTGTCCCCTCTCGCTTTCCTGCCCAGACTGCTCTGTGTGCCGCTGAGGCTGCGAGCCAGTGACCTGGGCCGACACCAAGCCCTTGTGGTTCAGAGATGACTGTCCATTAGCAGGAGAGAAGAGGTCGCCTGTAATGGAATTCTGCTCGCCGAAGTGTCTCGCTCAGCAAGATGCAGCCAGTATCCGATTCACCACGCAGAGATCAATTGTTACAATAGCTTATTGGAGAACAGAACGTTAACGGCTTTGGGAGGAGGAGAAAATGCGTCCTTTCCCCTCCCCCTGCCCCCCCCCTCCCACTTATCTGACACAGAATGTTCTGGCTTCTGGATGGAGAGGATGGGGTACAGCCCCAGAATTGCCCTCCCCCCCCCACGCCCTGGATGTCCACGAAGCCCCCCACCCACCCACCCCCTTCCCGCCTGGGCTGCAAGCCAGAAGGGGATTTATAAGCAACAAAAAACAGATTGTTGCTTTACCTTAGATTTCAGATTTTAAGATTTTCCCACCGACTTGAAGCTCTTCAATAGAGAAGTGAAATGTTACCGACTTTCAAAACACCTCTCTTCCTATATATCTCAGGAAATGAGTAAAGCCAAAGACAGATGGGTCTTTGCATATTTTCAAATATTATTTCTGTCTTGATTGTAAATTCTTGGTGGGTAGAGACTAAAACTAATCAATCTGCATGGTCCCCAGGGACCTGGTAGAATCCTCTGCCCGCATTAGGTTCTGAGTTAATCTTTCTTTCGTTCTTGTTTTTTAAAAGCACATCCTTTTCTTTCCCGTTTTGTTCTCACTTCCTCTTCCTTCAACTGCATATCTCCCTCCTGCCTCTGCTTTCTTCCTTTCTTCCTCTTTGTTCACATCAACCCGTCTCTTCCCGATTCCTGCCAATTTTTATTTCACAAGGTGCCTGCCTTCTAGAATTAACTCGGGCTTTCAGAATGTAGACCTTGCCAGTCATGACAGGACCAGCAGGTGCATACTGAAGAAACTTACAAAGAAATGAAACTAAGGGTCATTCAGGTAAGCTGGGTCTGGTCCTGGAAATCAACACTGGAGAGTGAGAAGGGAAAAATGAAAGAGAAATGGAGGAGAGACACCCGATCACTTCCCCTCAATCCTTTTCTTCTTGACTAAGGGGAAGAAGAAGGGACTGGCTTGTTGAAATAAGTGACAAATCATACCCAGCTGCAGGAAATGAGCGAGGACGTAATAAAAAAGTCCCTAAAAGAACAACAACAGAAAAAAAAAATAGTCCTATGCCAAACAAAAGTGACCGCTCTCCAGGAAAAACTCATTCATAAATCGGAAAGAGAACGGTGTTCATCTACTTAACAGAAAAGAAAGAACCTTCTGGGGATAACCCGCACTACAAAGGCTGCAGCACTGCCGTTGGCCCAAAGACCAGGGAGGGGACCTCTGTGAGATGCCACGGTGGAGAATAAGCTCACTGAATCACCCTGCCAAAAGTCGGCCCCTATCCAGGTGCCTTCTGCACACACCCGGCTGTCAGAAGAGATATCCTAATATTCAATAATAAGAAACAAGTGGGGGGGGCGGTGCCTGGGTGGCCCAAGTCGATTAACCGGCTGATTCCTGGTTTCGGCTGAGGTCATGATCTCACGGTTTGTGAGTTTGAGCCCCGTGTCCAGCTCTTTGCTGACAGCGTGGAGCCTGCTTGGGATTTTCCCTCTCCAACGCCCCCTCCCCGCCCCTCCCCTGCTCTCTCTGTCTCTCAATAAATAAATAAACCTAAAAAAAAAAAAAAAAGCAAGGGGTTCACCAAGGCAACTGCTCTGTATGCTGTTCAAGGAAGAGCATCTATTTCCCTTTCCTTCAGTTATCTCATTCCGTCCCATTTAATTTCCTCATCACGTCTTCACACCCTGGGCGATCGCATGTGTGGGCCACATCAAGGTGTCACAGGTGTTAAGGGTTCCTTCTGCCCATCTGCCCATCTGCCCATGGGTGTCAGCACCACACCTGCATTCATCATAAACCACGACAGAACGCCAGTCCACGCAGACGCTGACGCGCAAAATTCCTTCCAGGAGGTTCGGTTTTGCCTCCCACGGTGACTCCCTCCCAAGAGCCACTGTGGTTCAACTGTAGTAAGATCATTACCTTCGACCACATTTAAAACCAGGCCCGGGAGGAGGTAACGAGGTTGAGGTTACGGGGAGAGATGAGAAAAGGAAGAAGGAAGGCAAAGAAAGATCATATATCTCCCTGTCTTCTTGTTTCATATATATACATACATAAAACTAATGAGAAAATATATATATATATATAACAAATGAGAAAATAAATAACATGAGGTCCTATTTTGAAATTCATGAATACAAAATTTGGGAGAGTTCAATAAAAACAAAAATTTGGTAACCATATGGCACTATCCCTCACTGTTTTGTTTTTTCACTTGTTTTATAATTTATTCCGCTGTCGTGTCCAAAATGCCTTGGACCATGGGCCCCATGCCTGGCCTCAAACCTTGTTCTTCCAGGCAAAACATGAAATGAATGGCTGTTCTCTCTCTCTCTCTCTCTCTCTCTCTCTCTCTTTTTAAGTCTCTCAACCTAACTCCAATCATGTCAGCATCACAGATTTTCAAACGATGACAACAACTTCCAAAGAACAATTTTTCATGGCAGGAATACGCTTGTATCTATGGTATTTGTGGCGTGGTCTGGACTCTTTCCGGCTCTAGTTTCCAGAAGAGTTTTAAAGTAAATCTTAAGAGGAAAGTTAAATATTTTCCAGAGTGAACCCTACGCTGCAGCTGGTGGTTAACTCATACTTTCAAAAAACCAGATCTTCAAAGAGGAACAAAAGATTTTAGTCCCAAACTACTGTGGCTTTATTTTAGGTAATTGCATTTCAGGCTGGATTAAGCCCACTCATGGATCATTTTTTCCTTCTCAAAATATCAAAGTGCTTTATAGAAATGTACCAATTAAGCTTCATAAATCTTCGTTCTGAAGGTAAAAAAAAAAAAAAATCTTGTTTACAGAAGGACACAACGTCAGCTTTCTGTCCCGTGGTTCTCTTTTTTCGTTCTCATGGTAAAAGCAGAGGGGACAGGTAGCCCCAGAACTGTGCAATTTGTTGGAAAGGTGCCGGATATGACCACTCTTTTCTCTTCATTAGGAAAGAAGCCAGGCCTCCGTGCTTTGTGCCTGGAGAAGAATGATCCAGAAGGTTCCCAAGAGAACCACGGTGGCGGGCAGTCAGAGTCCCAGAGACGCTGGACTCCCAGACTGAAGCACAGTCCATTGGGTTCCCTCAAAGCTTTCTTCATTCTTCAGTTCTCCCAATTTCAGTCTGCGCTTTATTATCCATGGCCTTTCTTGCCACTGTGATTCTGGCAGATTCGACATTTTCTTTTAACTCTCAAGTTCAAAAGCTTCTCACGCCCCCCAGTTAGGTGCCATGTATTCACGATAGGGAGTATCTTTTCGAAAACAGATCAATTCTCTTCTCACATTTTCTCTCTCTTCCCTCTACCCCCCTGTCCTAAAATAATCTCACTGATCTTCACAATATATCAGTGTCAAAAAAAATAAATATGCTCTAACGTGGGGAGAGGGAACCGGAGGGTTGCTGTTCAACAGGTAGAAACTTTCGGTTTTACAGCATGAAGAGGCTCTATGAGTCCACTGCAACATTGTGCGTGCAGTGAGCAACAGTGCACTTACACTTAAAATTTACGAGCAGGGTAGATCTCATGTTATCTGTTTTTACCTCGACAGAAAAAAAGAAAAAGAGAGAGAAATTAACATGAAAGGACCAAAAAAAAAAAAAAAAAGTTTCCAACAAACGAAAACTTCTCTAAAAAGAACGAATATGTTTAAATGCTTGGGAACCTTGGATAAAGAATCGAAAAGAAACAAAAAAAAAAAAAAAGGAGGAAACACGAGCACACCCATAAATTGTTTCAACAGCCACCCTGAGAGATTAGGAGCAGGCAGAAAACAAAAGGTCCCTATGAAGGATTTAAGAGATAAATTGCAGCCCTGATCTACAGCTGTGGCGTTGTTACAAAGGGTTCTTTAAATATTTCTGATGGGAATGAAAATGAATTATGACTGACTGGAGGGGGGAAGGAGGATGAGAAAGGGCAGGATGTTGGGTAAATGAAAATGGTAAATTTCTTTGTCAGCCAAGCATACCTGCCCCGCGTCTTCACAGAGGTTGGGTTTTTTTTTTTTTTTTCCTTTTAATTTAAGACTTAGAGATTAGTGATCCTTTGCATAATCTGCTTCTCACCTCAGTAGAATCTTGCTCAGAATTGCTTATGTGTTGATCGTCTCCACATTACGTGCATTGTGTTTTTAAAGGTATGAAAATGGGATTCTCATTTAATTCATTAAAAGGCAATTCCATCTTCTGACGTGTATGAAAGGCTCTCGCCGGTCATCATCTATTGATCATTGACAAGCAATCGTTGGACAAGCTTTTATTCAGATCCAAATATGTGCCAGGCCCCGGACCGTGGTCTCGGTTGCCTCAACAAGGCTGAATTACCTTGTAATTGGAGTCCTTTTTATGCAGATGTAAACGGAGTCAAATCCAGGCTGGGAATAAAATGCTTGAGACACCAGCCCTCGTGACTTCTTTCAGACACCAGCATTGTTAGTCACTTACACTTCTCAAGAACTGTCCAGATCTGCCCTGTATCATTTACTGTTCGCAGCAACTCCGGGAAGCAATGAGCATCTGTTATTCTATTCTACAAAAGGGGAAACTGAGGCACCAGCGGCTAAATAACTTAGGCAAGTTCACAGAGGGGGCTCTCCTATCCTGTGCTGCCACTCACATTCTTGAAGAAAACAAGAGGGAAAAGGCTGGATCCACTTTCAAGTAATCCATTTCAAATACTTACATAATTTAAAATTGTTTTAATGTTTGCTTTTGAAAGAGAGAAAGAGAGAGAACACGAGTAGGGGAGGAGGAGAGAGAGAGGGAGACACAGAATCCGAAGCAGGCTCCAGGCTCTGAGTGGTCAGCACACAGCCGGTGCGGGGCTCGAACCCGCGAACGCCGAGATCATGACCTGGGCTGAAGTTAGACGCTTAACCGCCTGAGCCAGCCACGTGCCCCCCGATTTTAAAAAATTGTACCGACCATGCCACTATCTGGCATTCAGCTTTTCTGGGTTTTGTTGCTTTGTTTTGTTTTGTTTATTTATTTCTTGAATCCGGCAAAGGAAAAGCAATTTAAAACGCATAAAGTTCTTTAAAAACAAAGCGAGACGAAACACCACTTGCAGGATGTACGTGTACAAAACCCACCAGACCAGAACATGCGCAGGGCCAGCTCTGTGGTCACGCTCCCGAGCGTTAATCCAGGGGTCAGCAAGTGTTTTCCATCAAGAGTTAGTCAGGACCATTTTGGGTTTTCTAGGCTCTAAGATCGCAGCTGCAACTGTTCAACTGTCTTTGTAGCTCAAAGCGGCCACAGACAATACCTTAAATGAATGGGTGTGGTTGTGTTCCATTAACTTTATTTAAGAAACAGCCCCCCAGGCCTGATTTAAGCCACCCTCTTCCGCCAGAGTTACTCTCCCTACAGGGTCTCCTTTAAAGTCAAAGTTCTTTTTTTTTTAATTTTCTTTTAATGCTTGTTTATTTTAGGAGAGAGAGAGAGAGAGAGAGAGAGAGAGAGAGAGAGAGAGAATGAGTGGGAGGAGGGGCAGAGCGGGAGGGAGACACAGAATCCGAAGCAGGCTCCAGGCTCGAAGCTGTCAGCACAGAGCCAACGTGGGGCTTGAACTCGCGAACCCCAAGATCATGACCTGAGCCAAAGTCGGATGCTTAACTAACTGAGCCACCCAGGCACCCCTAAAATCAAACTTCTTAACCTGGGGTCCTTAGGCTTCAGGCTTTTAAACTCACCATAATTCTTTCAAGATGTTCAAAGAATTCTTTCAACATGTTCTTTTGTACGGGGATTTTTCTGGGGTGGGATCTATACCTCTCATCAGACCCTCGAAGGTTCTAGGACTCAAGAAAGGTTAAGCCCAAGATCCCAAGCTCCAATATCAGCTGCTGTCTACAGAGCCAGCCCATGGCCTTCAGTGGGGCTCACTCCCCGCTATGTCTTTCGTTACTTTTCCCTGTGATTTACGAACACTGGTCTCACTCAACTCTTCCTTGGGTCTCCAAAACATCTTGCACGATTTTGAGTCTCTGAGCTCTGCAAATGCTTTTCCATCTGTTTGGTGTGGACCTTCCATTTAATTCGATTCAATTCATGAATGTCTCCTGATGAAGCCCTTCCTTGCAAGCCAGCCACACGGGTCATCGGGTTGTGAGCCAGTCAGGCAAGCAAACATGTAACTGCCAACTCAGTGTGGCAGGGAGAGCGGCAGGTGCTGTCAGAATGCTCAGGGTGGGTGCCTAACCCAGACGTGGGGAGATCAGGAGATGCGTCAAGAAAAGAAATGCTGGTTAAGCTGGGGCCTAAAGAATGCATAGGAACCTAAAACTGGAACCAGAAGTTGATTGAATGAGGAGATAGAGGGTGGGTAAAAGGGAAGATACATGTGAATGTCTGTAGACAAACGGGTGAATTTGTCAGAACGGGGTACAGGATGGGAAGGACAGAGAATAGACTAGAGACGCGGGAGAGGCTGGACCAAAAGGATCTTGGGTACAGATTGTTTGTGCTGTATTATAAAGACAATGAGAAATCCTGTGTGGTCAGCTGGCCAGCAGCTTTGGCAGAACTGGGACCCGGTTAGAAATGGGATCATGGTGGGGCACCTGGGTAGCTCAGTTAGTTGAGCATCCGACTTCGGCGCAGGTCATGATCTCGCAGTTCATGAGTTCGAGCCCCACATCAGGCTCTGTGCTCACAGCTCAGAGCCTGGAGCCTACTTTGGATTCTGTGCTTCCTTCTCTCTTCTCTGCCCAGCTCATGCTCGCTCATGCCCTCTCTCTTTCTCTCTCTCTCAGAAATAAAGAAACATTAAAAAAAAATTTAAAAAGAAAAAGAAATGGGATCATGGGCCAACCCAGAACTACTACGTCAAATCAGCATTGTAACACAGCCCCGGGATTCTGAGGAGCTCTTCCTTACCTGGCTGAAACCTGTTCCCCCACTTCACCTGACAAGCTCCTATCCACCCAAGCTACCAAAAAAGCCTTTGGGTAACAATCTCCCAGATCTAGCTCCACATAGGAGGGGGTTACATCTTGATAAACCTGTAGTAAGCAGAAAATATCCTAAGTCTAAACTGCATTTATTTTTTTAAGTTTATTATTTGTTTCTTTTGAGAGAAAGAGAGAAAGCAGGGGAAGAACAGAGAGAGACAGAGACAGAGAATCCCAAGCAGGCTCCGTGCTGCCAGCACAGAGCCCAGTGAGGGGCTCAATCCCACAGACCAGGAGATCATGACCTGAGCCGAAGTCCAGAGTCAGATGCTCAGCCGACTGAACCACCCAGGTGCCCCCCCAAAATGTATTTAATGCCCCTAACCTACTGAACATCATAAATGTGCTCGTAGAGAACACTTCCATGAGCCTCCAGGTGGGCAGAATCATCTGACACAAAAACCTACTTTATAATAAAATGCTGACCATCTCATGTAATGTATCGGTTACCGCACTGAAAGGAACGAACAGAAAGGCACAGAAAGATACAAAAGTTTGTCAGTGTATCAGTTGTTGACCCTGGCGACCGCCTGGCTGACTGGGAGCTGTCCCACTGGCCAGCCTCACGAGACAGGATTGTCCCACATGTTTCCAGCCTGGGAGAAGATCCAAATTCAAAACGTGAAGGACAGTTTCTACCAATTGCATATTGATTTCACGCCACCCTAAAGTCGAAAAACTGCAAAGTCGAACCATCCCGCAATGGGGAACATCTGTGTACAGATTCCCAGCCTCTCCCCGGACCTTCTCATTCTGTAGATCTGTGTTGGAATCAAAGCGTCTATTTTTTCAGCAAGTTTCTTCTCTTAACTTTTTTTTTTGTTTTAATGTTTATTTATTTTTGAGAGAGAGAGAGAGAGAGAGAGAGAGAGAGGGAGAACACAAGCAGGGGAGGGGCAGAGAGAGAGGGAGACAGAGAATCCAAAGCAGACTCTGCTCGGTCATCGCAGAGCCTGGAGCAGGGCTCGATCTCACGAACCTTGAGACCATGACCTGAGCCGAAATCAAGAGTCTGGCATTTAACCAACTGAGCCACCCAGGCACCCCAACTTTTTTTTTAAGTAGGCTCCACGCCCAAAGTGGGACCTGAACTCGAGACCCTGAGATCAAGCGTCCCATGCTCTCCCGACTGGGCCAATCAGGCATCCCTTCCCAGCAAGTTTTTCAGGATGATTCTTACTTTAAGAACGTTTAGGAAAACACGTGGTCCCCAACGCAGCAAAATGTGTAACAGCTGGGTTTTCATGGCTCTTCAATCTCACCTGCATCACAGTGTTGATAGGTTATTCTGCAATTATTTCCTTACATTATCTGTTTTCCTGGGTAGACTCTGAGCTCTTCCCGTCTTATTTTCTTTGGTGTTGCCACACCAAAGCGTCTTAAACTCAGTAAACGCCCAAGTGCCAAGTGCATTCATGAATAACAGCTACCTCCAGATGGCTGCTTCCTGGGAGCCCAGTGGGCAGAGCAAAGGTCAAATGCGGCAGCAAAACGCAAGTAGCCTCACTTTTCATGAGCGATTTATCAGTGAGGTCTTGTTCTGAATATTCAAATCAAGGTCGCGCCCTAGTTCCTGTTACCAGTTCTAGCTGGCGCTCTTCGCTCTAAAGCGGGACCTCTCACTTCCTCTTTTAACAGTGGAGAAGCCGGGCAGCCCTTCCCTGCCTCCCCCGCCCCTTCCCTCCCTCCAGCCATCACCCCCCAAAACGCCTCATTTCCCTGGCCTCTCAAGTCAGCCAGCGACTGCATTTGACCTTCGGTGACAGCAAATTCCTCTCGCTGACCGCAAGCTGCCTGATGGAGCTATTTCCTTTTACTTGTGCTCTGTGGCCTTCTTCGCCGGTTGTCCTCATTTAAGGACTAACTTTCTACAGGAGAAATTAATTGAATTACTGTTCTGTTGTGGGTGAAGGCGGAGGGGAGAAGGTCAGGGGATACAAATATTTTAAACGTCCCCTTCAGAATGTCTTATGCCGTTGCAAATTATCTATTTTTTCCAGATATATAAATAGTATGTGTCTATTTTGCTAATGGGGGCCGGTGGGGGGGACGGGGCAGGAGAAAAGTGTAAGGAATATAAATCCTCCCAGGGAGAATGTCATGGTTATATTATTGGTTAATAGGATTTTGTTTTAAATAGTCACATTGGCATTTTCTCATATGTAAATGGTTTTGTCATGTAAGCCCGTGGCAGCTAGAGTCACACAGGCCTGTTCAGTGCTTTTGACTCCTGAAATATGACTGCCTCCCAGGGCAGAAAAGTGATGCGAGGGGTACATAGGGCCAAGACTACCTGGGGCTCCAAGGGAAGGGAGATGCGGAGGCTAAGCTCCCATAAGGAATTCTGGCTTGGCAGTGGACCTCTGTATGAATCTGTCCCTCCGGCTCTATCTGGCTTGAGGAAGAAATGGAAACCCCACCAGGACAGTATGAAAAATCCAGCTCCCTTCCCAAATGCGTTTGTCCTTGAAATCTGCTAGTATTTCGTTGGAGGTTTGCCAACCAGCTCCCCTCATTAACTAGCCCTAACTCCCCATTGCTTCAGTCTCTGGATGTATTAGGTTAGACAAGTGATGGCTTACTCTGTTTACTTCGACAGGAAGAAAGCTCACAAGGTGATTTGTCACTTTAATTAGTCCAAGGGAGAGCTGAGTTTGCCTTGGCAAACTGGGATTCCTTCCCTAAGGGTTTCTAGGAAAAGCCAAAAGAGGGATTTCTTGGGTTTGGGGTTTTCCATGGGCTTCTTTCTTTCTCTTAAATGATTATGAGTTCATTGCTTTCCTCTTTTAAAGGGCTACCCTCATTACAAAACATTTATCGATGAGGAAGAATACAAAGACGAAAATAGAAAATCATAGCTCACCCAACACTTGGCTCCGCTCTCCTGTCTGAGATGTCCGCACTCAGGATTCTGTGCCGAGGTTCACTCCACCCAGTGGTGGGTGTGGCCTATGTTCATGGAGGTTGCTGCAAGACTTAGCTCAGCCCCACAGTTCAGTGGTATCCCCTGGAAAACGAGAAAGCCTGACACATCCTTTGCATTCTGCTCAATTCGGGGGTGGCAGAAGATGAGGCCCTGGCTCCTGCTACTTTTCCCTCCTCTTTTCCCTGGACCTACCCAGTCAGTTCCCACCTTTCCAAATTGGGGAAGCTTGACGAGCACTTTAGAGGCTGAGGGAAACCACAGCAGAATCTTCTGTTCCTCTTCTTGGCATCCCAAGCCATTTTGGAGGCAATGGCGTGAGGCGGTACCTCTTTGGCTCTTGCCAATAACTTTTTCCCCTGGTTTTGATTATGTTTTATTCATGCCTTGAGGGAGGAGAGAGATTCTGTGCTTTGAATTCACTGCTCCATATTTGCCCAGACCGGGTTTTTAAGTCCCCACCGGACTGGTGGTGATTCTTTGCTTTTCCTTTGATTCCGATCATCAACAGTCATGACCTCCTAATGGGCAGAGGGACAGGTGTGAAGGAATGGACTGCAAGTTCCAGGAAGGGTCTTCCAGAATGGGGAGAAAGCCTTGGCAGTTACATCCCCCATAGAAAACTGGTAGTCTTAATTCATACAGGATGTAGTTATATTTAATTGTTGAATGAACTGAATAAGCACTTTCATCCTCCATAGCAATAATTCATAGCTTGTCCTACTGTTGCCATATTAAACTCTAAGAATAAGACTTAAAAAGATTCTCTCATGTGAATTGGGGCAAGAATCAGATATAGACAGTTCTATGAAAGGTTAAGTCTTTAAATACAATTTTTTTAAAAAAAATCACCTAATAATTTTCATCTATCCCAAGTACGGAAGGAGAAATAGAATACAGTTACAATTCTAAGATCTCAGTGAGAATATCCAAAGGCAGCATTACTCGTCCTGGGTGCTAGGTGGTGTCTGGGATGCCCTCCAAAATAGAACCATTCTAGGGATCTCCCTGAAATCATTTCCGATATTGATTTGATTGAATCTACAAATAAATGTTTATTTAGCAGCTACTATGTAACAGGTTCTATGTCTGTGCCTGGAAATGCACAGATGAAAAAGACACAGCCTCTTTCCTTAGAAGATCATAGCCTGCTGGGGGAGAGAGCGGATACATAGCTAATTTCTATTCGTGGCAATACTGTAATTTAATAGAGGCATGAACAGATGCTGAGAGTGTTAGAAGGCTATGGAGGTATGCCCTCACTGAAAAACTTATTCAAGAGAGATGTGGTGGTCTTAAAGTGCCAGGCAGAGGGGAAGGTGGGAAATTAAGGCAGAGGACCTAGCATGTTTAAAGGCATGTAGGTGTCAAAATCTGGCTTAATCCAGAACCATGAGATGTTCAGTATAACTGGGTCCCTAAGGTGCATGGGTGATTGGGGGAATGGGAAGGAAGACAAAGCTAGAATAAGCCTGAAAACCCACTGAAGCATTGTGCTCGTCATCCTAGAGAACCTGAAAGTCATCCTACCAAAAGGAGAGGGAGCTAATGGGACTGAATTTTCTTTTAGGACATTAATTCTTGTGTTGTGATAAAACATGGCGGCCGTGGGAAGAGATCAGTAATTAAAAGATTACTGGTGAGGGTCTTGCGGTTTTCCTGGCAACAAAAACACAAATTTGAGCTAGGGTAACTACTGTGGGGAATGAAGAGGGACAGAATCAGGAGATGTTGCAATAATAACACTTGGGGTTGATGAATATCCCGGTGGGAATGGGGTTGAGTAAAGTAAGATTCCATTTTTTTCCCCCTTGAAACACAGGGTAGCTGGTGGCCATAGTAACTAAGGAGAAACTGAAGAGAGAATGTGTTTGCAAGGGAGAAAGGGGTTATAGAGAAAAGACAATGAACTCAGTTCTGCAAACTGTTGTTCAGGTTGGGGTACCTGTTGAATGATGGAGAGCTGGGAGTTTGGTCTAAGTCTCAGGAGAGATGGGGCCTAAAGATCTGATTTTAGGAATTCCTCATTAGCACATAGGCAACAGTTGAAGGACTTTGGGTGACATTACTCATTTGTGTCACAAATATCTTATCTCTTTCCTACATGCCGCGTGATGGGCTAGCCAGAGCAAAAAGGAAGGAGGAAGAGATTCTAAGGGTCGAATTTCAGAGTGTTGGTATTTAAGGCATTGGATATTAAACATCAAGGAGTAAAACAAATCAACTAGGGAGCTGGCTAAGAACTGAGATTCTCAGGCCCCACCTTGGTGATCTTGGCGTTATTAACTACCACCCAGGTGATGATGATGCAGGGGGTGCTCAGAGGAACGAGAACCCAAAGGGTGGCCGGAGGAGAAGGTGTCGCTAAGAGAATGAGAAGAGATAGAGGGAAGAGGAAAGGCAACTTATGAGGTTCCTTTAAGATCTAACCCTGACCTGGGGTGCCTGGGTAGCTCAGTTGGTTAAGTATCCGACTCTTGATTTGGGGCTCAGGTCATGACCTTGCGGCTTGGCAGTTCGAGCCCCGCATGGGATTCCGCACTGACAGTGTGGAGCCTGCTTGGGATTCTGCCCCCCTCTCCCCGCCTCTCCCCTACTTGCTCTCAAACTGTCTCTCAAAAATTATTTTAAAATAAACTTAAAAAAAAATCTAACCTTGAACCTTAGTACACAGTTGACATTGAGAGTTTAATACATATGAAAATATTCACAGGGTTCACGCCAGAATTGCCTTTCCCTTTTGACCCTTTTGAACCTGAGCTTTACCTACAGGCAAAGCCTTTTCCTCACTTACCTTTCTCTAGGTCTTCTGCCTAGTGGCTCCTTTGAGGTTCTGTGACGGGGCACCTTCCTGCTTCCTGACATCTGGACTGGCTTCTTCTAATCTGAATTCTATCTATTCCCTTTAACCTACACCTCTACTGACTGCCGGGACCAATAATGCCCCCTCTTAGCATAGCCCCAGGACCTCCCACACCCGCAAACTCCCTTATGGGTTGCTCATCAAGGTAATTATCATGATCAGATACAGAAGGGGGAAAAATCAGAAGGGACTTGAGAAGTTACTGATCCAAATTTCCTGCCCAATTCAGCACTCTCTCTGACAATATCCTTGACCGGTGGTCACCCAGCATCTTTCAGTCTGTATCCCGGGGCACGGAGACCGCCTGTTCTAATGTCGAACAAGCTTCATCCTTGTCGTGAGCCAAACCCTATGACGATACCTCTCGCTGATCAAGTTCTGGCTTCTGTGTCCACAACAGAGCAGGCCTCACCCAAATCCACAAGACAGCCCTTAGATATGAAAGCCTCCATTGTATTTTCTGTTTCAGGTGAAACTTCTCCTGCGGCTTCAGCAACTCTGTATATGATGTGCTTCTGTATATGTTGAGCCTCTTTATTATTCTAATTGTTTTGTCTGGGAACAAAAGAACTCTTCTGTTTTATTATTTTTTTTTAATGTGTATTTATTTTTGAGAGAGAGAGAGTGGCAGTGCAAGTGGGGGAGGGGCAGCGAGCGAGGGAGACAGAGACTCTGAACAGGCTCAGCGCTGCCAGCGCAAAGCCCAACGTGGGGCTTGAGCCTGCTCGTGACCTGAGCTGAAGTTGGACTCTCGACCCACCGAGCCACCTAGGTGCCCCCAAAAGAATTCTTGATTTAAACACTGCAATAGTTTCCTATCGCTGCTGTAACAAATTACCACAACTTTAGTGGCTTAAAACAAGATAAATTCAATGTCTTACATTTCTGGACTTTAGAAGCGTAAAATGTGGGGCGCCTGGGAGGCTCAGTCGGTTGGGCGTCCGACTTTGGCCCCGGGTCATGGTCTCGCAGTTCATGGGTTCAGCCCCGCATCGGGCTCTGTGCAGACAGCTCGGAGCCTGGGGCCTGCCTTGAATGCCGTGTCTCCCTCTCTCTCTGCCCCTTCCCTACTCACACTCTGTCTCTCTCTGTCTCTCAAAACTAAATAAACATTGAAAAAAAATTCTAGAAGTGTAAAATGAATCTTGCAGGACTGAAATCAAGATGTCTGCTCTGCTTCTGCCTTTCTCCATCTTCAGCTTGTGCTGTCTCCCTCTTGTACAACGACACTTGCCATCACAGGTAAGGCCCACCCAGATAATCCAAGATAATCTTCCCATCTCAAAATCGTTAATCACAGACGCAAAGTCTCTTTTGCCATAAAAGGCAGCAATCAAAGGTTCTGGCCATCAGGGCTTGGATATCTTCGGGGCCATTATTTAGCCCACCAGTGATACCTCAGCCAACGCACTCTTAAGACTGCATTAACTTTTTCATCAGCCGGATTTCGCCATCGGCCAATACATTCACCCTATTTTTCATATCAACCACTGTTGTGCTGGGTCTAAACTGTGGGGGTCATAAGGACTGTTTTCTCCTTCCAGGCATATGGGAGGGCTGGACTGCCTTCTCCCGAGAAGTAGTCATGTGACTTTCTTGACCAAGGTGATGTGTGATGCATGAGTCTGCTGCACTGGGGGGCTTTAAGGACTAATTAGAGATTTTTCTCTGTCACCGTGCCTAGCAATGTTCAGATGATAGCTTCTCCAACTGTCTGAATTCCAGAGTGAGGAAAACATAAAGCAAAGCTCCCAGATGACCCACTGTGGATGTGTAAGGTGAACGAGAAATAAAACCTTGTCGTTAAGCCCCTAGAATTTTGGGGTGTGATTTGTTACTACCGCATAATCTAGCCTATCCTGACTGATACAAACTCTTTCTATGGATGAGCCTGTTTTTAAAATCAAAACGGAATTTCTTATTCATTCGCACTCGATTTCATCTTTTCTGTAGTGGCCAAGCCTTCAAGGCTTTCACAATAGCTAAGAATCTTGATCTAATCATGCTTTACAATGGACACTTGATCACTTTAAAATCTGATAAACATTTCTTCTGTGTTTTTATCAAAACTACTGATTTGAAAAAAGTTTATGCAGACAAAGTCACCAGTATCAACCTATGGCAATGCTCCCCAGGTCCACATCGATCCCAAAAAACTATAATAATATAGCACATGTAGACGTATCACCATTCAGCCTGTATTTCCTCATCTTAGCCATAAACCACAGGCTTTTCAAAGTCATTAATCCAAAATGTGTTATGTTATTTTCAGAGTAGCTTTTAAAGAAAAAAAAAATTTAATTCGCCAAAGGAGAGCAGGACTATTATTTCTGATTCCGATGTTATTTCTGATATCTGTTGGCTTCCTTGGATTTCCATAAAATATTTATGTTAAAAAAATCTAAAAGGATGAGGCAGTTTGTTTTTTTTGTTGTGGGATCAGTTAATCAAAATAAAGCCTCCTTAAATATACATCAGACCATAAGACTGAAGTGTATACTGATTTCTGATAAAAAAAAATGTATATATATATATATTTAGTCTTTCATAACAGTTCAAAGAATATAGAGCCTATCATTGTTCGTATTATACTTCTTTAATTTTATTTGTGGGATATGTTAACATTTACTGACCTGGCCTTCCTCTGCCTTTCTTCTCTCTCTCTCTCTCTCATAGGATATCTGTCATTCGTTTGAGCACAGGGACGCTGAGACAGTATATAATGAGAGCCTGAGTCTGTAAGCTCTTTCATCTGCATACTTATTTTCTGAAGTGCATTCCTTCACGAAACCGTGGTCAGCTCCACCCTTCCTAAAATAATACGGTGGCACTTCAAGACCTACCTCATCCCTCCCCCACCACCCTAATTGCACAGAAAAACTCCTTGTTGTAGTATCTGAGAATAAGGGGCTGTCAGGGCCGGCTACATAATTTACGGGGCCCAGTGCAAAGTGAAAATGCATGACCTTTCGTTCAAAAAGGCGAGGAAAAAGTGCCACTAAAAGCACTGAAATGAAAACCCTTTTTCCTGTTTCCATGTTCTCTCCCTTGACGTGTCATGGTGGTTTTTATTTGCTATTTAGACATTTTCAATTGTTAGCAGGAATCTTACTGTCCATTTTCATGTTACGCAATACCAGTTTTAAATGAAAATATCAGCGTCTGAGTTGTGCGAAATCACTGAATTTACACAATTCATGTTTTGTTGCTTGTACATGTGTCCTAGGTGTTTCATTCTGACGAGGACGGTGGAAATGGTGCAGAAAACCGCATCATTTCCACTCCCCTTCTGGCTGCGCACACATATCCCCCCGTCTCTACCTTTGGTTTACTTCTGAGTAAGGAAGGACTGGATGGGAAAGAAACTATGTGCTGCACTGTCTTTCCCCTTCCTTCTAGATCATCACTTTCGGCATGAAAGTTGGTGAATACAGGGAAGTAATATGAACAGGAAAGAATGTGACAGGGTTCCTGGTGATTTCTTACAACACCATTGCTTTCATTCTGTATTGAAAACAAGTTTAGATTCGAACAGAACTGAGGCCACATGGGGTTTTCAGTAACCCCCGCACCCATTTCACTCAGTCGTAGACTGACACACTTGCTTTGTACTCACTTTGAGTCTCACTGAACTCCCGTGCATTCTGGGTCCTCCAGAATTTTGACCTCATGGGCATTATGGACGCTATATGCAAATAGGGCAACAAGGAACGGCTGAGAACACCTGTACGGTGAATTTCTCCTCTGCACACGTGCTCTATTGTCCTGCTGGACTTCACTTCTAGAACACAAGTCCAAAGGTAAGGTTACCAAGAACTTCAACGTGGTGGCAGCAGAGATTTAACCAAGCACGGGGCCGTTCTGAGCATGGGATCCTCCTGAATACGGGCTCTTCTCAGCATGGAGCCCTGTGAAATGGCACAGATCACGTGGCCAAGAAGCTGACTCTAGGTATTATTATATGTTGGAGCTCAGTGGCTGTTCATGTATAACAGGTAGGCTGTAAACAGTAAGTAGGAAATTTGGCAGACCCTAAAAGGCTAAGTACAGAATTACCATAGAATCCAGCAATTCCAATTTGAGCTATGTACCCAAAAGAATTAAAAGCAGGGACTCAAACAGATACTTGTATACCAATGTTCACTGCGGCATTACTCACATTAGCCGAGAGGCGGAAACAACCCAAAGGTCCACTGACATATGAATGGATAAACAAATGTGATATATCCAGACAATGAACTATTGTTCGGCCATAAAAAGGAGTAAAGTTCTGATGTATACTATAGCACAGATAAAACCTTGGATACGTTATCCTAAATGAAGAGAGAGAGAGAGAGAGAGAGAGAGAGAGGCAAACCAAGAAACAGACTCTTAACTATAGCAAACAAACTGATGGTTACCAGAGGGGAGGATGGGGCTTAAGGAGCACACTTGAGATGAGCACCAGGTGTTGTATGAAGTGTTGAATCGCCGTATTCTACACCTGATACGAATATGACACTGCATGTTAACTAACTGAAACTTAAATAAAAACTTAAAAAAAGAAGAAAACATGATCCTAAATGAAATAAGCCAGCAACGAAAGAAATAACATTTTGTGTACGTGAAATATCTAGAACAGGCAAATTTATAAAGACAGAAAATGGAATACAGGTTATCAGGGGCTGGGGGATAATGAACAGAGTTACTGCTTAGTGGTTATCGAGTTTCTATTTGGGGGGATGAAAATATTTTGGAAGTCGACAATGGTGATGGTTGTACAACATTGGGAGTGTACTTTATGGCCCTGAATTATACACTTAAAATGGTTTAAATGGCAAGTGTTATGTGATATATATTTTGCCAAATAAAACTTTTTTTAAAAAAAATGAGTAGGAACAAAAAACAATCTGATTAAAAAATGGGCAGAGGAACTGAATAGACACTTTTCCAAAGAAGACGGACAAATGGTCCATATATATTCAAAGGTGTTAGCATCACTAATCAGCAGGAAAATGCAAATCAAAAACCACAAGATATCACCTTACGCTTGTTAGAATGGCTATCATCAAAAAGACAAGAGATAACAAGTATATTTGAAGAAAAGAGGAACCCTCGTGCACTGTTGGTGAGAATGTAAACTGGTGCAGCCACTGTGGAAAACAGTAGGGAGGTTCCTCAAAAAATTAAAAATAGAACTGCCACATGATCCCGCAATCCCACTTCTGAGTATTTACCTACAAGAAATAAAAACACTATGATGAAGAGATATCTGCACCCCCATGTTCATCATACCATTATTTATGATGGCCAAGACATGGAAACAACCTAATGGCACATCAATAGATGAATGGATGGGGAAGATGTGATACACACACACACACACACACATACACACACACACACATACAATGGACTATCATTCAGTCATGAGAAAGAAGGAAATCCTGCCACTTGCAACAGCACGGATAGACCTTGAGGGCGTTATGCTAAGTGAAATAAGACAGAGACCAATACAACACACTAGCGCTTATAAGTGGAATCTTTAAGGAAAAACATTGCAAACTCCTAGCAACAGAAAAGTGGTTGTCAGGGCCTAGGGGGTGGTGGAAATACAGAGAAGTTGCTATCGGGGTACAAACTTTCAGCTAGAAGATGAGTGAGGTCTGAGGATCTCACATGAAGCATGATGGCTATAGCTGATAAAACTGTATTGTATGAGTGAAATCTACTTAAATGAGTAGAACGTACATGTCTCACACACACACACAAAAAAGATAAATGTGTGAGGATATATTAATCAACCAAATAATGGGAATCCTTTCACGGTGCATTGAGTAAAGTAGATTACCTTCTATTATGTAGGTGGGTCGTGTCCAATCACTTGAAGGCCTTAATAGAACAAAGTCTGACCTCTTTGAGCAAGAAGGAATTCTTCTTGACAACAGACAGCTGTCAGCTTTTAATTCAGCTTTTAAATTCAGCTTTTAAATTCAGCCTGCCACCCCTCCCTGGGTCTCAGTCTGCCAGCCCACCCCGCAGATTTTGGACTTGCCTAAATCACCTGAGCCAATTTTCAAAAAATAAATGGGTGTGTTTGCATGTGTGTGTATCTATCCCATTGGTTCTATTTCTATGCTAATGCCCCAGAATGTACAGGAATGTGACGCAGCAGACTTGAAATAGAAAGATACAACTGTCTTATGGTGAATCCATCACAAGGAAAACATCCCATAAGAGATTTACGAAACCATGGGACCATAGGAATGCATTGCCGCCATACCTCCCAGGCTTCCGAAGACACCATAGCGGGAGAGACCCTCAAGTTTTAGTTAGGTGAGCTTTTTCTTCAGTTCTACATGGTCCTAACTCAGCGCTTGGGGGCTCTTTCTTCTCTGAAGCCCTCCTTCCTAGTCAGCCCCCTTCCTGGACAGTCCCGGGACTAACCCTCCTTCCCTCTCACCAACGCAAAGACATCTCTGCAGTGATGTTCCCCTCCCCTCTATCTGCCTTCTTGTCCCTTTCAACTGTGCTGTTCCCATCGGCATCCAAACATGACTTCTCCATCTTAAAATAAGACCTCTCTTTCGTCTTTACTTCCTTCTCTACATACCTCTCCATTTCCCTGCTTCCCTTTATAATAAAACTCCCAGCAAGTCAGTACTGGATGTCATCCTGCCTTCTTCTTCCACTGTTTCAGACTCATTCCAATGAGCTTGATAGAAAATACTGGACCTAGAGGGCCCCAAGGGCCTTGGAGCACAGGCACCAGCCTTGGACAGCTTACTTCCTTATTTTTTTAAAAAAAAAATTTTTAACGTTTATTTATTTTTGAGAGACAGAGAGTGAGTGGGGCAGAGAGAGAGGGAGACACAGAATCCGAAGCAGGCTCCAGGCATCAGCACAGAGCCCGACATGGGGCTCGAACTCACGAACTGTGAGACTGACCTGAACTGAAGTCAGACGCTTAAGCAACCAAGCAACCCAGGCACCTTGCTTACTTCCTTATTTTAATGAGACACAAACTGCTGATTATGTAGGTTTTCTGTTTTATTGTGCATTCACGTACGGCTTATCTTCATCAGTGGGAATTCTAAGGATGTTGAGATGAGAGTGAATTCTTACCTACATTTGCCTTTAAAGGGTTCTAACCTGTGCATGTGCTTAAAATTACGGTTTTCCTGGGCCACTTGTAAGGGCTGCCATATAAGAAAGTTCCACATGTTGGGTGGCTTAAGCAACAGGAATTCATTTTCAAGGTATTGGAAAGCCTGGTTTTTCCTGAAGCCTCCTCTCTCCTTGCCTTGCAGACGGCAGCCATCTTGCTCTGTCCTCAAGTCACGTTTCCTCTGTGTGAGCACATGCTCCCGGTGTCTCTCTATATGTCCAAATTTATATTTCTTCTAGGAACACCCATCGTATTGAATTAGAGTCCACACTGATGGTCTCCTTTTAACGTCATAACCCCTTTAGAGCCCTACCTCCGGGTACAGTCACATTCCAAGGTCCTGGAGGTTAGGATTTCAACATATGGATTTTCAGGGGGCCCCATTCCACCCACGACAGGTAGTCTAAATTGAAATTCTAAATCAGAGTGATAGCTGCTGGTGTGTATGTGCTTTCAGCAGAGTTTCTATTTTTTACCTCACATCGAGGCTTAAATGGCCACGTTTTCTTGTCAGCATCGTTGACAACAGTTGGGAACTTTCGGTGCTGCGTGCTTCTGAGGGTGTAGCCCTTTGAGGATTGCTGCTTCATGCAAGAGTCCCTGCTGTGACTCATGGAAGTTTAGTCCACTATTCCTCTTTGGCACCAGGAATCACTTTCTGGTGCCTTTTGGCCTTGTCTTCCTTTGGGCCTTTGCGGACATCCCTTACTTTCTTGTGGGCAGATGTATGGACTGGACTTTTCAAACAATACACTTTGGGGAGGAATAATTTTCAGTTTACAAAAAAGTTGCAAAAGTCGTACAGAGAATTCCTTTTCTTTTGTTGACATCTCACCCTGGTGCATTGGTCAAAATGAAGAAACCCACGTCGGTACATTGCTATTAACCAAACGTCAGACTTTCTTCAGACTTCACTGGTTCTGCCACCAATGTCCCCTTGACTGTTCCAGGATCCCACCGTACATTGAGCCTCCTCGGTGTGTGACAACTTCTCAATCTTTCATTTTCGATGACTGTGGCACTTGGAGGAGTACTAGTCACGTATCTTTGGAGAACGTCCCTCACCTTGAATCTACGTGAACTCCGAAGGATGCTCATTGTACCTACCACGCCCAGTGGGGTCGGAATGTTCGCAGTGATCCGTGCTGCTATTCAACATGGTGCCGGAAGAGGAAGCGTCTACTCTCTGGTTCTACAGGCTGCCTGGTCCACTGCAAATTAAATTTTTTCCACTTAAGTTTGCCCCGGTTTGGTTTCTCTTCTTTAATTCAGAGAGGCCCATAATTCACAACCCATGGTATAAATATATTTCCCCATCACTTTTCCCAACATGCTCTTGACAACATTAAATTGATCCTGTTCTTAACATATTGAGATTCCTGCAAGACTCTTCACGACCTTCCCCGCTTGCACCATTCCCTGAGCTTAATCAGGCACCAGTGCCGCAAACACAGATAATTTTACTCCTTGCTGGGTATTGCTTTCTGTCTCCATTTGTCTTTGTTCTGGGGCAGTGACCAGAACGGGGGGCTGGATGTGAGAAGGCAGAAACGGGAGTCCCAACAGAACTCTAGGTCCCGAAGGGAAGGCAGTTGAAGAAGGGGTGGGCCTGTTTCCAACCAAAGGGAGTGGCCAGGGTTAAGCAGGAGGAAATTGTGGGGCAAGTGTGCTTGTCAGCGTCCCAACCCAGGTGAGGGCCAGCCCTGTTGTGGAAACACAGGCACAAATGCCTAGCCGAGCGGGAGAGCTGGCCCCACACAATCCGCTCAGGGTAACTCACTGCAGGGTGCGAGAGATACTACAGACTGAAGGAAACTTGCCCGTCGTTGCCTATAAAAACAGAAGGGAGCTGGGACACCTGGGTGGCTCCGTTGGTTGAACATCCAACTGAGATCAGTCGGTTTCAGCTGAGGTCATGATGTCACAGTTTGTGAGTTCAAGCCCCGCATCGAGCTCTGTGCTGACGGGAGCCTGCTCGGGATTCTTTCTTTCTCTCTCTCTCTCTGCCCCTCCCCGACTCATGCACTCTCTCTCAAAATAAATAAATAAACTTAAAAAAAAAAAAAACAACAGAAGGAAGCTAATACCATTTTTGAGTACTCACTATGTATCAGGTGCTACATTACGTGTTTCTTATCTTATTCAATCCTTTCATTCCTGAAGACCAGGTGGTAACTTCCCAGCCTCACACCAGCCAAATTGCCAAGGAGAAGGTTGTAGAGCTTGCAAAGTCCGATTGTGAGCCAAGGTCTGTCTTTCTCTGAAGTTCACGGTCTTTCTAGGTTGGGACAGAAGAAAGAGCGTAAGCTCAAGAGATGTCACGTTACCGGGTGCCACAGATCAACACCGGGAAAATGGGCAACGGCTTGCCTTCTGAGAGCCTCAGTTTCCCTGGGAGAGTGAGTAGTTTTCCCTGGTAGAATGCACTCAAAACTGGTAGAATGAGTCCTCCCTTGCAGAGTTGATGCGAGCATTCACCAAACTGCCAGCAATGCATTTAGAGCATCTCCCGACACGCTAGCTCTTGCTAATATGCCTTAGCCCTTATTCTTGGTAGCAGTCCCAGGGGTATTGTAACGATAGGCTTAGCCCGTTAACACACAAGTTTTAGCTAACAATTCTATCGCTCCTTCGTTATCACCCTCTCCTTTAGGCAACAGTGACAGACATCCTTCCGAGGGCTTGAGATACAGCGGGGAAACAGACGAATCAATCCCCTGCTGTCAGGGAGCTGGCATTTTCGGAGAGAAAGGCAGACAGTAAACAAGTTAACCAGGGATCCGCAAATCTTCTCTGAAAGGGACAGAGAGCAAATATTTTAGGCTCTGGGGGCCGCACGGTTTCGGCTGCATGGTCCCAAAGCACCCACAGACAGTCTAAACGAAGGGGAGCGGCCGTTCTGATGAAACTGCATTTCCAAAACAGGTTCTGTGGCAGCTTTGGCCCCGGGGCTGCAGTTTGCTGACCCCCCCGCCCCAGGAACACGAAGAGTCTATCGGATCATTTCAAAGAGTGACAGACGCCCTGAAAAACTAGGTGGGGCAGTATCATACAACATGACAGGTGTGGCACACAGAATGAGACGGGCAGGTTCGAGGCTGCCTCGAGCTGAGCCCTGAGTGGAGGGGGCAGCCTTGCAGAGTGAATAGGCTGAGTGGAAGGTGAGGGAACATCGCGGGTAAAGGGGACACATGTGCAAAGGCCAGGGGCAGGATCAAGGTCTGTGTTTGATATGCTCCGGGTGGCCAGCGTGGTGCTGGGCAGGGGAGAGGCAGGAAGGCCGTCCCGCAGGACTTTGTCAGCCCGAAAGGAGCCGGTATTTGATGATAACTGTAAAGGAGTCCCTTGTGGGTAGGGGGATGGGTGAAAGAGGTGAAGGGGATTAAGAGTACACTACCTTCTTTTTTTTTTTTTAAGTTTATTTTATTTTTGAGAGAGAGAGAGAGAGAGAGAGAACACGCGAGTGAAGGAGAGGCAGAGAGAAGAGAGAGCGAATTCCAAGCAGGCTCTGGACTGCCAGCGTGGAGCCGGATGCGGGGCTCGAACTCACCAACCGCAAGATCGCGACTTGAGCCCAAACCAAGAAACCAAAGCTTAACCGACTGAGCCACCCAGGGGCCCCACGAATTATGGAAATGTTGAATCACTATTTTGTCCACCTGAAACTAAGGTAACATTGTGTGTTAACCACACTGGAATTTTAAAAGAAAATTAAAAAGTAGATAAAATATAAATAAAGAGGTGCCTTGCAGAGTTTTGGTGTGACAGTAGAGTATTGATTTACACTTTAAGATATCACTCTAGAGGCGCCTGGGTGGCGCAGTCGGTTGAGCGTCCGACTTCAGCCAGGTCACGATCTCGCGGTCGGTGAGTTCGAGCCCCGCGTCAGGCTCTGGGCTGATGACTCGGAGCCTGGAGCCTGTTTCCCATTCTGTGTCTCCCTCTCTCTCTGCCCCTCCCCCATTCATGCTCTGTCTCTCTCTGTCCCAAAAATAAATAAACGTTGAAAAAAAAAATTAAAAAAAAAGAAAAGAAAAGAAAAGATATCACTCTAGGGGCGCCTGGGTGGCTCAGTCAGTTACGCATCCAACTTTGGCTCAGGGCATGATCTCATGGTTCGTGGGTTCGAGCCCCGCATGGGGCTCTGTACTGACAGCTCGGAGCCTGGAGCCTGCTTCGGATTCTGTGCCTCCCTCCCTTTCTGCCCCTCCCCCACTTGCTCTGCATCTCTCTCTCTCTCTCTCTCTCTCTCTCTCTTTCAAAAATAAACATTAAAAAAACGTATCATTCTAGATGCTGTGGAGCAGAGCAATCATTGGTGACATGGACAGTGGGGGGTGGGGAGGGGAGCTGAGGAGGAAGTGTCGATAAGGCGTGGAGACCCCAAGACACAGAATCCCTTGGGAATGCTTTGCTGGGAAGACCACAGGGCAGCCACTGAAGGACGAGGTGCCTTAAATGACAGATTTAAAGGTGGGGCTCCTGGAGCAGCTGTCTGCCGGCCAGGAGGGTCTGGGAGGGAAGAAGATGGTTCTGGTGGGGCAGGATGACGAGGGAAGGGAAAGACGGAGCCCAGAGAGAACGAGGCGGTGCCCTGGTGTGGTGGCTGCAGGCCGTAAAGCTGCAGGTGGGATGGTGGCTTCGAGAGAGAGGCGACGGAGGAGTCCCCGTTTGGGTGTGTCTGCGATCTCAGGGAGCGGAGGGCCCCCGGGCTGGTTTTCCTGCATCTTCTGTGGATGCCCTCCCTCTGGTACCCAACCGAGACCTGCATCACCACGGATGTGCGGCCTTTCTTCACCGCCCCAACCCCCCCCCCCCCCCCACCACACCTGGAGGTTTGTAGTTGCCAGAATCCCTCCATCTCTCGAGGCTGCGATGCTCTGGCTTTCGAGACAACAGTGAGTCACCCGAGTCAACTGAGTAGTTAGCAGAGCAAGGGTGCGTGGGGCCTGATGTGGTTACTAAGCAGCTGAGCCTGCAGGGGGCATCGAATATGAACCTGCCCCCCACCCCCACCCCCGGATCTCCTCTCTCCCTGCCATCTTCCATTGTCTTCCTCCTGCGTTCCCAAAATGCCCTTACCCCTCTTCTGGAGGGCTTCAGTCAATCACAACTCCTGTGTGATGACATAACTACTACGACAGCCGTGAACATTATTCCTCCTGCTTCCCACAAGCCTCTAGCACTTTCCTCAGGTTCACCTCTTCAGTCAGATGACACAATTTGCGAGGTTTTCCTTATTGAGTCCCGATCCCCACCCCCCCCCCCAAGGGCAAGTGCAATCATTTATGAAATAGTCGATGTAAACAGGGGTGCACTCACCGTGACTCGTGACAACAGATTGCCATGTTGTCGAGAATTTAAAAAAAAAAAAATTTTAATGTTTATTTTTGAGAGAGAGAGGGAGAGAGACTGCACGAGTGGAGGAGGGGCAGAGAGAGAGGGAGACACAGAATCTGAAGCAGGCTCCAGGCTCTGAACTGTCAGCACAGAGCCCGACGTGGGGTTTGAACTCACGGACTGTGAGATCATGACCTGAGCCAAAGTCAGACATCCAACGGACTGGGCCACCCAGGTGCCCCTTTCTTTTTCTTATAAGGACATCAGACCTACTGGATTAGGGCCCACCTTAACAACCTCATTTTAACTTAATCACCTTTTGAAAGGCCCTACCTCTAAATACAGTCCTATTCTAGAGTGTTAGGAGCTAGGACTACTAGTTATGAATGGGGGGGGGCACAATTCAGCCCATAACGCGCCCCAAGCTTTACTTCGTATCTTAACGTTGCCCTTAAAATTTTGTGTATGCTTCTTATGATAGAAATTTCCAGAGTCATTTCAAAATTATCTTTCAGTATCTCTCTGCAGCTGGTCTACTGATTTCTTTAGAGATCCTGTCTTGCTCATCTTTATATCTCCTGATACCTGACATCACAGATGCACGATAACATTGTTTGAATAATAAAAAAAAAAAAGCAGAAGAAATGAAATGCTTCTCTTACAAAAAAAATGTGTATTTTATTTTTCAAAACAGGAATAGCTTCCTGATCCCATAGGTGTCACCAAAAAATCAGAAAATCTAGAAGAGGGTCAAAGAATAATTTCTAATGGTCTTTGTCCTTGTTATCTAGGAATAACATCTGTCAAACATATTTGCTTTTGTCTTTTCTTTTTAACACATTTTAAAATGATTATTTACTTATTTTGAGACAGAGAGAGAGAAAGAGGCAGAGAGGGAGGGAGAGAGGAAAGTCCGAAGCAGGCTCTGCACTGTCAGTCCAGACCCTGATGCGGGGCTTGGCCTCACGAACTGTGAGATTATAACCTGAGTCAAAATCAGGAGTCGGACGCTGAACCGGCTAAGCCACCCAGGCGCCCCTGGGTTTGTTTCTTTCAAAGCTCTCTACACGATTCATTTTATCGGCTGGGAAGAGCCAGGTGGCTGTTCCTAGTATCTAGCCCTTTTCTTCCTCCCAGTTTCTAGTTCTTGGCTGGGTAAATAGAAACCCAGAGTAAATATTATATTTCCCAGTATTGCTCGCAGCTGACGGCTAAGTTCTAGTCAACCGCATACGAATAGGTACCCTGTGCGACCGTCCCGGGGATGTGTGTGTCTGCTCTGTCAGTCCTCATCACTCACTGCTTCCTGCGGCCTCGAAAGCCGGGGCTCTCTAACTGCCATGAGCCACGGAGGCGTACTGCAGAAACAGCTGGAAGGAGTCAGTGTCCCTAAAGACTGTGCAACATCCCAGGCCTCCTGGCTTGGTTTATGAGAGAAAAATAAACTCGTCTGCCTTAAGCCATGGCCAGTTTTAAATGTTTATAACGTGCAGATATAACTTGTCGCTTCTTTGCCTAGTCATCTTTCCGCATCAATAAATATGGGTAGTATGATGGGTTAAAATGGCCACAGACCAGTCCACTCGGGTGGCTCCTCCAAAGGTTAAACGTAGAATTACCATACGACCCGGCAATTTCACTCCTCGTTGAATTGGATTCTGCAAAGGAATTGAAAACAGGTACCTGAGTATTCACGGCAGCACCATTCGCCTTAACAAGACGGTAGAAACGATGAAAAGACCCGTCAAGTGACAAATGGATCAACCGAATGTGGTCTGTCCATACAATGGAATATTATTCAATCAGAAAGGTGAATAAAGTACTAAAAACACGTGGCAGCATGGATGAGCCTTGAAAACACTGTGTTGAGTGACAGAAGCCAGTCCCAAAAGCTCTGTGTGGTTCCCCTTTATGTGAAATATTCAGGATAGGCCAATCCATAGAGACAGAGAGCAAATTCGTTGCTGGGGGCTGGGGGGGGGAGACAGGAATCTGAGTGGCTGGTTAATAGGTATGAGGTTTCCTTTGGGGGTGAAAATGTTCCGGACTAGGGAGGTGCAGGTACCGTGAATATATTAAATGCTACTAAACGCACTGCGCACATGAAACGCTACTGTGCACTTCAAAATGGCGAACAAACCAAAAAACAAACAACGAGGTCACGCATTCTTTGCAGCTTCTCCCATCAAGAGAGGCTGGAATCTGGGCTGGCCTTAGGTCAGGTTTTGACCAATAAAATGCGGCCCACACAATGTCGTGTAACTTCTGTGCAAGTTCTCAAAAGGTCGTGCGAATTCTGCCCTCTCCCTGTCACGGTGCGAAGACAGACCGCGTGGAGAGAGTGGCCCAGCTGTCCCGGCTGCCTCCCCCCACCAGGTTCCTGCCGTATGTGGACGGCGTGTTTGAGGACCAGCCACAGCTGTGCACCTGTCTGCCTGCAGCTGCCGGAGAGAACCCAGTTGACCTTGCCGGCCATGAAGCCCAGTCAAGCCAAGTCAAGCCACGGCCTTGTGGGAAATAAGAAGTCATTGTTGTCTGAAGCCACTGAGTTTTAGGTAGCTTGTTACACAGAAGCAGATCTCTAACCCCGAGGGTGTCTGCTATGCACATTTGTCACAATTTACTCAGCCGGGCTCCTGCCGAGAGGCGCTAAGGTGGTGTCCAGGTTCCTAACTACTGTAAACAACTCTATCCTAGACATTCTTATACAAACAACTTTCTGCCCTTATCTGATTTTTTTCCCCTAATACTCTCAGCAGCACTTGCCTTCTGGAAACTTTAGGAAAACAACAACAACAACAACAACATTCCTAACATATTCTCAACTCATTTAAGAAGCAAAAGCAATAGCCACTTCAGGTGGGGGAAAACAAAGCCTTGCCAAATCGCCAAAAAGAGTTTGCAGAGGATTGGCCCTGCGACATAGCTCCTGAGTCTTACCCACACCCCCCCCCCCCAAGTTTCTCTCTTGCGTGCCAGCCTTGAGCTGTTTTCTGTGCTGGTGTTCAAGGCTGCCCTGAAGGTATATAAAACCCCTGTATATATACAAATACTTTGATTTAAATATTTATTACAAAATTCATGGGCCAATGGGAGGTAGAGTGACCCCTCCACGGAGATTTAGAATAAGAGCCCTTCAGGATTTGTTTGTTCTGGCGAACGTACGTGAAGAGTCTTCTTAGGGTCCGGGTGCCGGCTCTCCTGTTGGTAGCCGGGACTACTGTCGTCATCCTGCGCCCTCGGGGAGTGAAAGTCACTCAAGCATGGCTCGTTAGCCTCGTTCAGGTGGAGGTGGCCCCATCCCTCACAATCCTGTGAAAAACACACTGCACTGGCCAGCAGGAGAAGCCAAGTGGCTGTCCTCCTGGGACTGAGGGCCAGCCACGGGCTCCAGAGGGTCCCCGAGACATGCCAGCCCTGGACTTCTGGATGACACCTTGTGTCCCGGGGGAGAGGGTCGGAGAGAGCCCCGAAGAGGAGAAATGAAGGCTGAATCCACATGGGACTGATCTGGGTCCAGGGTGGCTCCCGTGCATGGCCCAGCTGGCCCCAGACAGTTGCCGGCACCAAAGGAGCACTGAGACCACTTTGAGAAAAGCAGCCCACGTCTAAAGGTGTCCAAAGGTGGCACTTGCCTGGCCCTTAAGGCGATGCTCTTCTAAGGTACTGGCAGGCTGCAGACCACAAGTTGAATTAAGAGGTACCACAAAGGGTATTACACGGCTTGCTGTATCCTTGGAAGGGCTGGAGGAGTGGGTTTTTAGGTCTCCAGAAACAATTCTGAGAACCGCAGCCCGGAATGGGCCTGGTGAGTCGGGGGCCTCCCCGCCTACCCCCCCCCCCCCCCCCCCCCCAGGAACCTGCTGCCGCTCCTGCTGGCCGGGTAGTCGCTGCCCTCACGGCTGACCACAGATCCACTCAACTCTGTCACAAACAGGGTCACCCCCATTTGCACTCCAAGCCCCCATTTCCCCCGAGGAGGGGAAACCTCGAGTGGGTGCGTGGGACTGGTAGAACTGAAGTCACATGTTTGGAGCAAAAGAAGCTTGAATAGTCTCCGTTGGGCTAGAGGGAGTCACATCATGAAGGCCCCTCTCAGCACGTGATAGGATCATCAGAAGACCCGGGGCAGCTCTAGGTGACAGAGCCCTGCTCATCAAGGTGGCCGAATGCTATCGTTCCACGAATCAATATAGGCCGGTTGGTAGAAGGTGATGAAGACAGGGAAGATTTAGTTTGGGCACGTGAAGGGGGAGAAGGAACTCGGGGAGGAAACAATCAACAGGGCTGTGGGAATCCGTGGCTGGGGCTTCTCCGAGCTGGAGTTACGGACGTGGGATCAATTTCCGAGGAGACCGGAAGTGACGGACCGCGTGCGGCAGCCACGTAAGCGTGGGGAAGAGGAAGTGTGCTTAGGCTTGAGCGTATTTCAGAGGCGGAAGGAGAGCAGGGGCCCGTAGAAGTGGCAGCGGAAGCGCTCCAAGAGACGGGGGAGCCGGACAAATGCAGCGCTCTCAAAGCTGGGCAGGACCGGCTACGTAATTTTCAGGGCCCAGTGCAAAACGGAAGAACGGGGCCCCCTGTTCAGAAGTCGGTAAGGAGTTTGAGACATCACAACAGTATTAACCCAAGCCCAGGGCCCCTTCTGAGCGCCGGGTCCTGTGCGGCTCCCTCTCCAGGCTGCCCGCTCTGGAAGCTGGCCCGGGAGCTGAGAAGTTCGAGAGTTCCAGAGGAGGGGCGACGTCAAGGGAGATGACATTTGAGAACGGGCTGTTGAATTTGATTATTTCAAGGTCACGGTGATCTTCGCGAGGGTGGGATTGCGGGCAAATTATCTGATTGTAAGCGGTGGGAGAGCTGGTGGTTCAGAGAGGAAGGCGTAGAAAGTGACAAGGCCGGGGCTTGAAGAGATGGCCCAGTAGTTCAGAGAGCAAGTGGGTTTGGAAACAGCCATGTATTTAAATTTTATTTTAGGGGCGCCTGGGTGGCTCAGTCAGTTGAGCGTCCGACTTGGGCTCAGGTCATGATCTCACAGCTCGTGAGTTTGAGCCCCACGTCGGGCTCTGTGCTGACGGCTCGGAGCCTGGAGCCTGCTTCGGATTCTGTGTGTCCCTCTCTCTCTGCCCCTAACCCACTCGCATTCTGTCTCTGTCTCTCTCAAAAATAAATAAACATTAAAAAAAATTTTTTTAATTTATTTTAATATTTATTTATTTTTGAGGCGGGGAAGGGCAGAGAGAGAGGGGGACAGAGGATCCGCAGAGGGCTCTGCGCTGATAGCGGAGAGCCTGAGGAGGGGCTCGAACTCATGAACTGTGAGATCGAGACAGGAGCCCAACTCGACTTGACGACTGAGCCACCCAGGGGCCCCAGAAACAGCCATTTGCAAGTGGAACAGACACAAACACATTTATTGGCTTGAATAACACAACGAGGAAAAACTGAAAAATCAAGAAAGGAGAGTAAGCGAAGACACGAGGTTGGGAAGTGGTAAACATGTTGTGATTCACGGAAAGTCCGCTTCAGAGCCGCTCTGGAACAATGAAAGAGCAGGAAGATACAAAGAAATCAAGGAGAATGGGGCCGTCACAGTCTCTAAGCAGGCAGAGTATATCACCCTGGAGGGTTTCAACGAGTTGGATTCCATTTGTTTATCACTTTCAACAGATCCAGGACCTCGCACTTTAAAAGGAAACAGATTCATTTGTGAAAACCATCCTCTGTGCTTCTGTGGGCCGTCAGTTTAGAAAGCATTCCCTCTGTAGTCTGGAGCCATGGGAATTTAGTTAGAATCTGCTATCCACTGAGTGGCCTGCTTCTGATGAGGTCAATTACATCTTAGCCCAAGTCCATCGTGTTTAGAAAACAAGGAAGAGTAGCAGATTCATTTTTTTTTTTTTTGAGTGTCTTATCCCTGCTTAATTTCTGTTGATTCTTTTGCACTTGTTTAGTTCTATTACAGGGTAAAACACTTCACATCATTTCACCACCAATTTTATTCTTTCTCGGCAAATCTTTCCCAATCACTCTCAGTTTCGCATGAAAAGAAAAATCCCTTCAGGGCTTTTGAATTGCAAGTTCTGAGAAATAAACACACACACACACACACAAACATTTGTCTACAAGTTTCAAGAACATGTAAAAATGACCTTCATTTTTGTTCAGAAAAGCAAATACATTTAATTTTTAAAATATCCCAAGATTATAGGTGAACCCAAAGAACACCCGCTGTTTAGTGGAGCATGAAAAACAGGATTTTAGAGTTGTGTCAGTTATTAACTTCTAATTTGTGTGAAAGAACCTTCCTGCACTTTCCCTTTCCATACCTAGTAATTAAACCATTACTCTGACGGGAGCAATTACAGGTGAGTATTTAATAAAAACAAAAGTAATGGGAAAGGTTCTATACACGAAGACACAACCAGGTTAGGAACTGGTAGCAGCCACAGAACAACAACAAAGAACTCGATTTGAAATCACCAAGGAAGTTAAGACAACACACTTCAAATAAAATCAAACAAACACACGGTGGAAAACAAAAACAGAGGGAGATCATATTACTTCATTCATTATATACCCTACATGATTCTCCCTTTGTGTGGGGAAATGGCCCCGATTGTATTAAAATAAATCTTTCAGCAGTGTGGGTTAATTTTTGCAGCTGAATAAGAGAATGTAGCCTGAGCTTCTTTGGTGTTTTGCTTTGAAAATGACAATTAGCATCGAGTCTTTGAGAAATAAGGATAATTGAGAAGGAATTTTGTCTCCGGAAATGTGCCCATTCTGTCATTAACATTCTTGGGGCGCCTGGGTGGCTCAGTTGGTTAAGCGTCTGACTTCAGCTCAGGTGATAATCTCCAGGTCCGCGAGTTCGAGTCCTGCATCCGGCTCTGTGCTGACAGCTCAGATCCTGGAGTCTGCTTCAGATTTTGTGTCTCTCTCTGGGCTTCCCTTGCTCATGTTCTGTCTCTCTCTGAAAAATAAACATTAAAAAAACCACATACACACACACATTCTTGAGCCTGTCACTTGTCAGAGGGCAAGGTTTAACTGTTTTAGCCTAATCAGCTTTGACCAATGGGTAAGACAGTTTCTTAAAAGGAAGCACATAACTTTAAAAAACTGGTAAGAAGAATAGATATTCTTAGAGATCTATCGATTTAAATTGCTTCCCCTTCTCTGTCCAATTTTGTCTAGGCCCTTGTAAATTTAACACGGTCCTTTTCAACAATGGATTCCGAATGCTTAAAATAACATGCACTTTGCTGTTTGTTCCACAGTCTTACTGTTGCAGTTCATCTTTATGCCTTTTGGAGAATGTACGTTTATACAGAAAATCTGATGAATTCTGATAACCACAAGGAGTGATTCTCAAACTCAGAATTGCCTACTTGGGTGCTTACTAAAATGCTGATTTTTAGGCACTCAGCCCACCCCTGAGATTCACAGTTATATATATATGTATATATATATACACACACACACATAAATATATATATTTATGTATATATATACGTATATATATACATATATATGCGTATATGTATATATTTTTTTCTTTTGTAACAACTGTTTCAGGAGATTTTGATAAGGTGGTGTAAACTTTTTTTTTTTTAATTTTTTGTTAACGTTTATTTTTGAGACAGAGAGAGACAGCATGAACGGGGGAGGGGCAGAGAGAGAGGGAGACGCAGAATCGGAAGCAGGCTCCAGGCTCCGAGCCATCAGCCCAGAGCCCGACGCAGGGCTCGAACTCAACGGACCGCGAGATCGTGACCTGAGCCGAAGTCGGATGCTTAACCGACTGAGTCACCCAGGCGCCCTGGTGTAAACTTTTTAAATAAATATAATAATTCAGTAAAATTCAACCCTTATGTATTGGATCTGGCTCACAACTCTATATGAGTCACAGTGGGGGTAATTATTAACTATATCTTCTTAATCAACAGGGAAGTGACCTTTAAAAAATTAATAGACTTTATGTTTTTGAGCAGTTTTAGGATTACAGAACAATTGAAAGGGAAGTGTCCCCTCACCGCCCCCCTCCCCCCAGTCTCTGTAATTAACGTGCTGTATTGGTGTGGTACATTTGTTACAACTGAGAAGCCAGTACTGGAAAGTGACTTTGAAAGGACACGGCCAAGGCCGTGCAGGACATTGGTGGCTGGGTTGATGCCGGGAACCCAGCCACACCCACACACTGGCTTGAACAAGCTGACTGGTAATTTCTCTTGAGAGATGTTCTATACAGATTAACACCAAAATGACTGTTAATTGTTTTACGCCAGTATCTGGGCACAGGTGGCCCCAGGACTCGTTTGAGCACTTTGGCTGGTGCCTGGGATTGTTGGTATTTATCCTGGCCCCACCTTAATTTTGCCGGCAACCCGGGACACAAGCTTCCATGGTTTAGGTGTGTAAACATGTGAATCAGGGCACTAGCATAGCACGCTGTCACCAATTAATTTACAAATTGACTCTTTCCAAAGGGAAGCGGGGTGGGTATGAGGAGATTTATGCTGAAGCGCTGCTCTGAGATTCAGGTTACAGACACACTTGGATTTTCACCTAAGGATTACAGAAGGATGCTACATCCATTCATTCTCTGAGACAGGCTGGGGATACAAATTTTAAAGCACAGTTTCCTCTGTTAAGGAGCTTCAATTCTCCCAACTGAAGAAAGACAGGACACCAGAAAAACAAAACAAAACAAAACCCCAAACAGACCAAAAAAAAAAAAAAAAAACAACAACAAAAAAAGCAAAAAACAAAAAAACCTTAAGCCATACAGTGTCCTCAACAGTTTTAGGAATAAGGCACACCCCGTGGTGTGTGGCTGGGTAAGTGGCCTGGCATTTCTGGGAAGACTGCCCCTGGAAGATGTGACTTTCTGACTTGAGTTTTAAAGGATGAGTAGCAGTTGGCAGATCCCCTGGAGAGAACTTCGCAAACCACTTGTGGCGAAGAACCAGTCGTTTTTGTTTCCAATTTGCCAGGTACCAATAGGAGAACTCTGCTGTGCCAGGCATGACTCACCACGAATCCGCCAATACCAAAGCTGGTTTACACTCGGTTGAGAGAGTCCTCCGGTCATTTGTTTGGCTGTCGAGGCATTTTTAAATGGCTACAAAAGTTCCTAAACCTTTGCTCTCAATTTTTCTACCTGTTACGGAAGGGCTTCCGTTTGCAGACCAGCACAGGGCCTGGTGCCTCCGTTTGAGGGCACCTGGAAGCTTATTAGAAATGCCCCACTGAATTCCAACCTGTCTTTTAATAAGATTCCCAGGTGGTTCCTGTGCACGCTCAGGTTTAAGGACCTGCCTTAGAGGAAACAACTCCGTATCAGGTGGTTTGATCCTTCACCTCACTTCCCTTTGCCGGTTTCCTTCAGGTCTAGGAAAAGGGTTACATTTTTTTCTGGTGCAACTGGCCATGTCCTCTTCCAGGTTACAAAACTGCATTCCCCGGCTGCTAGGAAAACGTCTGTGAACCCGACTGCAGGACAGAAACTCTACACGGGAAGGCAGCTTCTAGAAATTCTGAACAGCCTCCGTTCTCCGCTTTGATCTGGCCCAACAGCCGGGGCAGCTCGGCCGACCGCGCTTCCTTCCCCGGGGTCGCTCATCTGCCGAGCTGCATTAATGAGATCCGTGTTGAGTGGGTTCCAGGGTCCGCTGAAGATCAAAGGCACAAAAGAATCCCCCAACCCCTCCTCCCCGGTGACTATTTGGTCTCTATCACCAGAGGGTAGAGTCGACTCCTCCGCCCACGCCTGCATGGGGAGGCGGAGACACCAGAGGGTGCAGCCCGGCACTCCCGTCCTCTCCCCTGTCCTCTCCTCTCGCCGCCGAGCCGGCGTCCGCCCCAGGCGGGGTGGGCGGGGCCGGACCCTGCCGCAGAGCGGGGCGGGGTTGGCTGAGGGTTGGGCTCCTGGAGGGGCGGGCGAGTGGGCGGGGCCCAGCTCCTGGAGGGGCGGGGCGGGGCGGGGCTGGTGGGCGGGGTGAGGGCTCCTGTCTGCAAATCTCCGCGCTGCGGTGAGCCGGCTGAGTCCAGGCGCCCGAACCCTCACCGCGGCGGCGTTCGCTCTGGGGTAGCTACTCCGGGCACGCTTTGTGGCCGCTGTCCCCCTGTCGCGGCGAGCGCCTCCGGCTGGGGCGCAGGAGGAGGGGGCGCGCTCCCAAGACCCCCGCCGCCCTCCCCCAGCCCGGGGGAAGAATGTGTCACCAGCTGTTCTCCGCTCGCGAGCGCTGCGCGCAGAAGTAAGGAACTTGGAGGCAGGGAGACAAAGGCTGCAGTTGGGACGGATGAGTTAGAGACTTGGGTTTGGGCAAACAAAAGGTGCGAAAGACGAGAAGGGGGTAAGGCGATGGCAGCCGGAGAGCCCCGCGGGCTCGGGTTCCTGGGAATCGCGCCGTGACACGCATGGTTTCCCCGGACCGTCTGCTGGGCTGACTTCCGCGAGCCGGACGCGGGACTCGGGCAAGTTGGGGAGCGCCCTGGAACAATGGACAACTTCTTCCCCGAGGTGAGTGCGCTCGCGCCGGCGACCCTGCCGGGACCTGGCCCCCGCGCCCCGGGAGGGAT
Source organism: Prionailurus bengalensis (assembly GCF_016509475.1). Taxonomy (NCBI): domain Eukaryota; kingdom Metazoa; phylum Chordata; class Mammalia; order Carnivora; family Felidae; genus Prionailurus; species Prionailurus bengalensis. The sequence goes on from NC_057343.1 coordinate 226,982,294, forward strand.
CTACCCACCGCGCCGCGCGCACGCTTGGGACCCTGTCCTAACTAAGCCCGGGAGGGAAAAACTTTCTGGGAGTCGCCTGAAATCACCCCCGGGGAGTCTCCGGATGAGTAAGCCGAGGCAGGTTTTGTTTTGTCCCGCGCTCCGGGACGTAGCGAAGGTGAGCCTCCTTCCGCGTGGGTGGCTGGCTCACCGGGTGTCCCTGCGGCGCCCCGCGCGAGGTGAGGCGGCGGGCGCCGGGCCGCGGCTGCCGGGGTGTGGGAAGCCCAATCGAATGTTCTACCGGGACGTGCCTTTCTCCAAGAAAGTTCTGGTCTGGTATTTCCTTTGCAAAACGTGCCGGCTTCCTGTGAGAGGGGCACAAACCCTTCCAGAGGAGACGGCTTAATGAAGTGCGAGAAGCGAGGCGAGGGTTTAATCATTCACTGTGTTCTCCGCCTACGGGACCTTTGGAGTCTAGGTGGTAGCGCTCCCCAAGATGTGCTCATTCAGGGTTTGAGATCACTCCAGAGGCAGAGATCAAAAGATCATGTGCTTGTGCTGACGGTCCTTGGCAGATTCTGAATTCGAATTTAAAGAAAATCGTTTGGGGCAAACAATGATTATTTTTAACGTTTAAGCTGATGCCCCTTTTAGGGCCATTGAGGGCGGGACACCACGGTTACTTGAAACCCTTGACTTGAGAACCTTTTTTTTTCTTTTTTTTTCCCCCCCTCCCTGGGATGGAGAGTTACTGTGGTTTCTTGGCTCCCTCTCCTTTCTTGGTTGTGTTTATTTAATAAATTCTGTTTTAAGTTTGAGGTTTGAAGTGGCTCAAAGTAAACTGAGTTGACTTAAGGGAGTCTGATGTGACTTTCATTGGAAGCCAGGGGACGTTTCGTGAATCCAGGACAGTTTTGGAATCTTCCAGCAAATTAGGTTGGTGAGGGCTTGCCTCTGTTCGCTAACTTGCTTTATCCTATTTAATTGGATATAATATTTCAAGTCATTCCCCCTGATGGATGCTTACCTTATTCTTAGACAACTGTATTTAATGGCCAAAGTAATAAATACATTCTTGCCTAACAGCAATATCCACTTTTTTCAAGGTGGCATCTCATACGTGATACCCACATTTGCCGTGAAAAGCAGACTGGAAAGGAATTATCCATTCATATATATATTTTTTTTCTTTTAAGGAAATCTGTGGTTGAGACTATAGCATTTTTTTTTTAACCCACAGAGCTTTGTTTTCATGACTGTAAGAAAACACCAGAACTTTTTACTGGAGTTGCAGGTTAACCAAAGATGGACCAGTGGGCTGTGTTTAATTGCTTTCATCTGTAAGAAAACCTGGGCTCCGCCTGCAGGACACTAATTCGTGTGTGTGTGTGTGTGTGTGTGTGTGTGTGTGTGTGTGTGTGTGTGTGTGTGTGTGTGTGTGTTCTGGGTCCCTTGGGAAAGCTTGTGAGCCGTAGGATTTGTATTCGGGTTTGTTGGGGGTTTCAGTCCCGTTGAAGCCTGTTTTTGGACTAAGGAGGGGAGGGGGCTTGTGACCTCCCCCTGGGCAGAACTCTGCCCCCTAGTGCAAGTGGGGGGGAACTGCAGGATAACATGGGACAGCTGTGACCTGCTGGCACTTTCTCTGAAATACTTTTTCCTTACACCATACCTTGGTTAAGTGTAAGGAGACCTGGTTGTTGGATTTTATTTCAGTGATTAATATGAAGCTGGCCTTTGGCGATCATCTAGTCCATCCCCTTCAGTTTTCTGGATGATGGATCTTAGCCTACAGATGTCAAGTCACAAGCCCAAGGTTGAGGAGCTTATTACAGAATCCAGAGCCTTTTTTCTCTGTTGCTGGTGACTCACGTATTTGGGGGAAATTTTCATTTATTTAAAGTTATGCTTTTGGGGCGCCTGGGTGGCTCAGTAGGTTAAGCGTCCGACTTCAGCTCAGGTCATGATCTCGTGGTCTGTGAGTTCAAGCCCTGTGTCAGACTCTGTGCTGACAGCTCAGAGCCTGGAGCCTGCTTCAGATTCTGTGTGTGTGTGTGTGTGTGTGTGTGTGTGTGTGTGTCTCCCCTGCTCATGCTTGCGCTTGCTCTCTCTCTCTCAAAAATGAAAACATTAAAAAAAACTAAAAAAAGATTTATGCTTTTAAGCTTGTGATGTATTTGTAGTACAGTATTCTAATCAACATTCAAAGTTCCACCCATAATTGGAGTGACCTTGGGAGGCCATCAAGGCCAGTCAGGGAGGCAACACGGTGCTGTATTAGAGACAAACTCCTAATATAGATCCTGTCTGTCTCCGGTAGTGTCTTCTAACAGGCCATCCTTTTGTTAAATTTCGTGAAATTCTCCAGTGAAGAAAATCATGGGATGTCCTCTCACAGGAGAAACAGTAACTGTGGAAGTGATATGTTTCCAAGGACAGCAAAACCGTACCGACTCATCACTAAGTAGTGCCCTGGTAACTGGTGTCTTTGCTAACTTTTTCCATTGTGATTTAGGCATAATGACTTGTTGCTTGTTGGACAGCAGTTTGAGGCTAACTAACACTAGCAATTGAGAAAAAAAAAGGGGGGGAACAAGATGTTGCATGTATTAGCTTTATGTGAGCATGGCCAGACAATAGCAGAATGGGAGCTTCTTGTGACTAGCAGCTGCTGTTTAGAGCGGGACCAGGATTTCTCAAACCGGGTGCCATTGACATTGTGGCTCCGTTCATTCTTTGCTGTCGGGAGCCGGCCCTGTGCCTTGTAGGATGTTGAACATCACCGGTCTCTACCCAGTAGGTGCTAGCAGAACCCCCAAGTTGTGACAACCGAAATGTTCCCAGACGTTGCTTCATGAGCCACCGGGAGTGAAATCACTCCTAATTGAGAACCACGGAGCCAGCCCGTGGAGCGTTGCCTCGTGGAATTGATTCCTGTGCATGTTGCAAGCACAGCCTTCTGGCCTGCGCTTGCCTGCTTTAAAAAGTCATCAGGGCTTTTACTGCAGGCCAGCGAGATGCCCGTGAGGTTTGTGCCGTCCGCTGATGGCTATGTTCCTCGGGATTGGAGAGGCCGAGGGCCCCACACTCCCCATGCAGTTCCTTCGTGACCTTACATTTTCATGGCTTCTCTCAATTAAATTGTGTGTGCACTTCTGGGAAAACTCGTTTTTTCAGCGTTTGGAGTTAAGCTGTTAAAAAGTTTGGTGTTGGCAGAAACTAAGTTGGGGTACGTCTGTAACCAGAAGCCCTTTTTTTTTTTTAAGCAAAGAGAAAAGGCTCAACCAAGTGGCAAGATTATTTTGCAAACATGTTGTTGATGGTGTTTCCATGTCCCTGGGGCCACGTAGGCAGCTAGGGTAGTGGAGGGGCGGGTACGTACCAGCTGAACACATACAGGAGCTGGACTTCTCTATTTGAGGAAAAGGTATGGCCCCCTGGCCATGTAAACAAAAGATCTTTTGAGGATTATTGATGGAAGGTATAGGACTGCTTTGATTTTCAGAATAAATATGTAAAATGTCCGTAAGTGTCATGAATACAAGCATAGAAGGCAGGTTATTAACGTCTTGAGATACATTGTTGGCGAAAATGTCCCTGCTACACCCGTTTCTTACTCTCAGGTGGAATCACCTTCCTTGTTTTCACTTAATTTGGGAAGGTGTCTTGGTTTTGTTAACCTAGAGTTCAGATAGCTTTTTAAGCTGGAAGTCATTCTTGAGCCTATTTCTCTCCCCCCTTCTATACTATTTTTATTTTGTTTTAGGTCTCAGTGATATTTATTGCCTCGAGCAAAAAAAAAAAATCAAGACTTATTTTTGGGGGCTCCTTGTTCCGGCAGATCCTGAAGCCGACTCCTCTGGCAGCGATAAAATAGAGTCGGGCCGTTTGCTGGGGTCCTCCTTTTTCACAATGGAGTTATAGCGCCTTGCCTTTTCTGCACGCTCGGTCGAGGTTTCTGTTGTCAGATACTCATTTTTTGGCCCCTGCCATGTTGGGGACAGCAGAGCCCTGAGAGCAGCTGTAAGCTGGACAGTTGTTACCAGCAGGGAGCCCTGATCTCCCTGGCCTGGCAGGGAGGGGCTGTTCTCCCCCTATCGTGTGGCTTGCTGTTCTCACCTCTCAAATCAGGCAGGAACCCGCATGGGCGGGGCCTCCACTGTTTAATCAGAGTGGTGGCAAGGGAGGGCGGTGTTTGCTTTTTTAGCTCTGCTGGCTTTAAGTGGGGTCACCTCTAAGGACACTCGCCTTGAATGTGCCCTTCCATTGAAATTGATTAAGAAATCGGAGACTTTATTTTTTTAGTTAAAAAAAAAAATTTTTTTAACGTTTCTTTATTTCTGAGAACGAGCACAAGTCAGGGAGGGGCAGAGAGAGGAGGAGACACGGAATCTGAAACAGGCTCCAGGCTCTGAGCTGTCAGCACGGAGCCCCACGCGGGGCTGGAACTCCGTTACTGTGAGATCACGACCTGAGCCGAAGTTGGGACACTCAATTTGAAGAGCCACCCAGGAACCCCTATTTTTTTCTGATTTTTAAATTTAGTTTTTACTGGAGTGTAATTAATGTGCAGTGTTATATTAGTGCCAGGGGTACAATAGTTTCAACAATCCTAGGTGTTACTACTCCGTGCTTATCACCATTAGTGCACTCTTATTCCTCTCTCTTTCTGTGAGGATGCCTTCTTGATGAGTTTCAAAATTTTGCAGAGTAACTGCTACGTAACATTTTCATATCATCTGCAGGGAACTGAACGTTCAAGAACGAGCAAACACTGAGTCTACATTAAGCTTAGCAATAGTTCCCCACACCTCAATGCCCCTCTGGGCCAAATGAAAAGCACTTCATCCTTAAAAGTAGAACAGATGTAGCTTTGGGGAGCCCAGCTGCACCCCTCACCCCTGTGGGATCTTGGGTTTTCTGACCTTCCTGGGCTTTATTTCTGTGGGCATAATAGTGTCAGCCTTGCATGATGATTAGAATTTGAGACTTGGCACATGGCAGGTGCACAAGAAGAGATTAGTTACAGTAACTTAGAAAGTAAGAGTCAGGGGCTCTTGATGGTGAATGAAATTCCAGAATGCAGCGGGGCAGGGAGATCTTGGCCTTAACGCTATTCCCCAGGATCGTTTCGTGTGCTAGATTGCATTTATTAATTTCCTCCCTTTCAACCTGTACACTTCTGGCAGATTTTGCCTTTCCAGAATTCTGTCTCAAGCGTGTCCATATTGCTTATAAAATCAAGCTCACATTCCTTAGTCTGGTTTTCCAGACCTTCTGTATTATTTTCCCCATGTGAATTCTACCCCCGAGGATCTCTTACAGGTCCTTCTCCACACCTTTGTGTGTGCTGTGCTCTCTGCTGATCAGATGTCCTGCCTGGCTAGCGCCTTTTTGAAACCATCCCTGACTGGTCTTAGTTCACGGTGACCTTCTACCTCTTTCTTTCCTCTGAACTTGGCTCTGCCTCTTTCTATCCTGGTCTTGTTAGGAATTTACCCTGGTTTGCTAGAGGGTTTACCTATCTTTTTCTCCCTTTCAAATGAGTAAACTGAGCCTCAAGAGTTTAAATATCCAAGTCATAAGTTTTATCACCTTGTTTGCACTGAGAGGTCCTTATGCATAGGATTCTCTCCTTGTATCGCCTTTATTTTTCCCCCAAGTACCGATCCTTTTATGGTGAGAGGGGTGATGCTTCTAACATTTTTTCCTTGATTGTGAAGCATTTTACAATTCTTTGAGGACAATAATAAATATGGCTGATGTTTATCGAGGGCTTACTGTGTGCCAGGCATGTTCCTGAGTACTGGGCATTCAGCAACTCATGTAATCGATTTGCCAGCTCAAGGAGGAAGTCCCCATAGATGAAGAAAGTGAGACACAGAGAGATTAAGTAATTTGGCCGAGTGTCACACAGTTAGAAAGTGATCATTAGGATTTGAACACAGACCTTTGTCTCCAGAACCTCTGTACTCTTCACTGTCACTCTTTTCTGTCCTGTTGGTGTCATTTGCCTTCTGCTTGTACCGTTGTTTCTGGGCTCTTTGAAGGGCAGTAGGCGGTTCGTAAATGATTTTTGAGTTAAATTGCATGGGGGTTTGGGTTAACAGGTAATCCACACTCCAGAAACCTTGAAACCCAGTAGGAAAATGTTAAATCACGCCATTAATTTTTATCTGGTTTTCTTTTTGCTTAAAGAAGACATACACTCTTGTTTCCTTGTAAAATGTGGTTTCTAAAGCGGCCGGCCCTGACCCCATGAGGATGGTAGGAAGATTTATGTAACGAGACACTTTGAAAACTAGCTTTGTGAGATGTGTTTATTTACAAGAAAGGGTAGGACTCGTTTATTTCCCCAGTTCTAGCTATCCATTATCCACGTGTTTGCCTTTGAGGTTTTCTGATGGAATCTTCTCTTTCAATTCAGGGTTCCGGCAACTTTCCCAGCGTTTCTGCATATCGGTTGTGTATTCCTTCAGCTTATTAACGCCCATGGCGTGATCACTGACCACACGGCCGGACATTTCTAGAGAGCATTCCTTGATTGAAACAGGAATCTCAGCCTTGCCTAGAGCTTTTCGGAAAATGTGTCCACCAGGTCTAAAGTATGCAACTTGAGTCCCCAATTTAAATCTGGCGTCTCCCGTCACATGACCTCCTGTCACCTGACTCTGCCAGTTACGGGGAAAGGTGTTGGAGTTCTTGTCTGTTGAAATCCAGCCACAGCGAGGGAGTGACACATGGGGGACTGTAAATTTAATACCTTCACCCACGCTGCAGTATCGTTCTGCAGGATTAAATTTGTCTCTGTATAAAAGGATTTTATGTGTGGATTTTTTTTTTTAAGTGAGTTATTACAAAGAAAAGGTAGGCAAGGTTGAATGTTTGCACTTTGGGATAGGCTTATTTTTACTACTGGTTGGTCGTTTAGAGTCGTGAAGGTAAAAGACTTGGGAGATGTTGGAATGGACTGTAAACTTTTTTACGTGGCTTCCTACCCAACATTGGGCCCGAAAAGAAATCTGTAGTTCTTTTAAATGCCTTTTTTTTTGTCCACTAATAACATTTGAGTAGTACCCAACCATGGGATACATGATGGAGATAAGTGGACTTCTCTCCAAAAGCATGTGTTCGTGAAATCCACTTGTGTGTTAAAGTTCACTTTAAAAGAAGTTTGTTTGTCCATAGACGACATGCTTGTGTGTAGCTACTATTAATAAATTCTTGGTGTTACTAACTTCATACATATTTAAATTACATTTAAGGGACTATATTTAGAATTAGGAATGTTCAGGCTTTAAACAACTTTCCTGAACAGGGATTTACTACGTCATCAGTAATTGACATCACCATGTCAAAAGTAATGTACAATTTGCCACATCATTGTTAATTTCTTCTTTCCTTAATCTAGCAAAGATACGTACTAAATTTAGAAAATGCTATAAGCAAGAGACAGAAACTCCCTGAGTCCTGCTTTTTTTTAATGTTTGTTTAATTTTTTAATTTTTATGTTTAATTTTTGAGAGGGGGCGGGGAGGAGCAGGGGGTGGGGGGGCACAGAGGCCCTGAAGCAGGCTCTGCACTGAAAGCAGCGAGCCCGATGCAGGGCTTGAACTCACAAACCATGAGATCATGACCTGAGCCAAAGTCCGATGCTTGACTGAGCCACCCAGGTGCCCCCCCCAGGTCCTACTGTCAATGTTTTGGAATGTTTGTTTTCCATGCCTCTCTATATATGTTTCTATAAAAGCACATCTATAATGTTTTTCGTTTAAGAGTTGAGAAAAGTTTTAATTGTCGCAAAACTTGCAGGGGTCCTTTTCAGGGCCGGGGGCAAGAGTACAAATGCAGACCTCTGTCACATATCTAAGTATTTAAAAGTTCTAAATCAAGCTTACCAACCGGTAAATAAAATGTCTTTGCCTACCTCGACATGAGGTCATGTGTCACGAGGGCACAATCAAACAATTTGTGTAAAGCTGTGTTTTTTATTGCTGAAAGCAGAATATCAAGGGTAGAAGAGAATAATTACAGTTGCAAATGCCTGGCCATTCTGTTGATAGGCCAGTGATACTCGCATGAGTAATACACCATGTTGTCCGTAATATATTTTCCATAAATCTATTTTTCTTGTCCGTCTTTCAGCAAAATCACTATATGGTTATTGTCAAGATGTTTACAATTTATGTTTTATTGGCATTAACGCCAAAGTAAAAGACCTTCCTTGAGTCATAGTGGTTGTTAGATTTTTAATTGAGTTTGGAAAAGGCCTGCATTGTAAGGCAGGACAGTAGTTATTGGCATTGTCAACAAAGCTCATACAGCACTATTTGTTGTTCTTTTTTTAATTGAAGTATAATTAACATGGTGTTATTAGTTTCAGGTGTGCAGTGTAATAAATCACCAACTCTACCTTGCTCACTATTCATCAAGATCAGTATATTCTTTTTTTTTTTTTTTTCCAACGTTTATTTATTTTTGGGACAGAGAGAGACAGAGCATGAACGGGGGAGGGGCAGAGAGAGAGGGAGACACAGAATCGGAAACAGGCTCCAGGCTGTGAGCCATCAGCCCAGAGCCCGACGCGGGGCTCGAACTCCCAGACCGCGAGATCGTGACCTGGCTGAAGTCGGACGCTTAACCGACTGCGCCACCCAGGCGCCCCAAGATCAGTATATTCTTAATCCCTTTTATCTATTTCACTCATACAGCAATATTTAGATTAGAAAAATAATAGGGTTACATGTGATCGCTGGTATTGCAGAAAGCACTAAATATTTTCATTATATAAATCCTATCATTAGTACTGTGAATTTTTACTATTCCTTAAACTTTCCAATGCTCTGTATATTATAGAGAAACCATGTTAATTCATTAAAAATCTGTTTTCAATGTTTGTTTTTGAGAAAGACAGAGTGTGAGCAGGGGAGGGGCAGAGAGGGTGGGAGACACAGAATCCAAAGCAGGCTCCAGGCTCCAAGCTGCCAGCACAGAGCTCACACGGGGCTTGAACTCACGGACCACGAGATCCTGACCTGAGCTGAAGTCAGACACTTAACCGACTGAGCTACCCAGGTGCCCCTAAAAATCTGTTTTCAGATGAAACTAAACCTTAATGCATCTTGGCCACAAAACTATCTGCATAAAAATGTGTTTGGGGATTATGTGTGTGTGCATATTTTCCTTCTTGGTCTTGTAAATGTTTTTATTTCCATAATGTTCTGTTTTACATATTTTCTTGAAATTTTAGTTTTGTTGTATGTATGCGTCACGTATCGTTTCTGTTTGATGAAATTTTTCTCTAAAATTTTAAGAGCACAGTTTTTTAAAGTGAAACGGCCAAATTCTGTTCGGAGTTTTCGGAAGCTTTTGCTGTTCTTAATGGTAAACAGTTCACATCGAATAACTGGCATAACTGTACATACAAAATAATATTTTCCACCAACAATCATGATTCATTCTTTGAGGAACTTCTGTTTATTTGCTACATTTTTTTTTTTTTTTTTTTTTTTTTTTTTTTGTCTTTGTGATGTGCAGGGCACGCTGAGGAGCCTACAGCCTAGGGTAGGAGTCCTACCTACGTTTACAGGTCTAGGAATGACCCTGCCTGCTCCTCCTGGGCATGTATCATCATTTATACCATTATTTTAGGTTCATGCTTTTCTAGAAAACCGCACATGAACGTTCTTATACCTAGATCATGTACCCTTGTCTATTTCTTTTTTTTCTTTTTTTTTTTTCAACGTTTATTTATTTTTGGGACAGAGAGAGACAGAGCATGAACGGGGGAGGGGCAGAGAGGGAGACACAGAATCTGAAACAGGCTCCAGGCTCTGAGCCATCAGCCCAGAGCCTGACGCGGGGCTCGAACCACGGACCGCGAGATCGTGACCTGGCTGAAGTCGGACGCTTAACCGACTGCGCCACCCAGGCGCCCCAATTGTCTATTTCTTGAGGATAATATTTCCTGGGAATGGAGATGTGTGATCAAAGAGGTTGCGCGTCTTTACTTAGATTCTTTGGCAGCAAAAGTTTCATGAGAGGTGTCAGTGCATCTTCCATACAGCAAGCTCTGCAGAGATACCCTGTCATGATGTATTCGTGATAGGGATTTTGTGGCTTCTAATTAGAATCTTCATGACGTGCGTTTTTCATAAAGGAGGTTATCACATACTAGATTACTGGGCCCACTGTCAGGCTCTCCTCTGAGCTGCAGTGGAGGAGAGATGTTCTCAGTGAATTACAAGCTGGGCTGCTGAATCACATCAGGCCCTCAGAAAATCCCTGTGTGGGTGCTGATGTTCACTGAAGGTCAAAGTGCACACAAGGGACCTGGCTTTACGTTGCCTGGAGAGCCGTTGGCCGTTGGTTTGGGGAATTGTTTATGGATTTTTCTTTTAATTCTCAATCCTTTTGTATTGTAAGTATCCTCGTGTGTTAACCTTGACCCAAGTTACCAGTTGGTTGTTCTAACTAGAGGAATTTAGGTAGCCTACAATAGTATGTGTGTGTGTTGCATTAAAGCTTATTCTTATTGCCTCCACGAAATCTTTCCATGGACTTTGAACTAAGTGTTGAGTGTTAGGTGACAGTAACACTATACCTTTTATAGTGCATGCCATTGGCATTTAATACGGGTTTGCTTCAGGGCGCCTGGGGGGCTCAGTCCAGTTCGTGAGTTCCAGCCCCACCTCGGGCTCTGCACTGACAGCTCAGAGCCTGGCGTCTGCTTCAGATTCTGTCTCCCTCTTTTTCTGACCCTCCCCTGCCCACCCTCTGTCTCTTTCTCTCTCTCTCAAAAATAAACACTAAAAAAAACTTAGTATAGGTTTGCATCTGCTCATTCCCACGCGTATTTTGTTCTTCTGATGATGTGAGCTGAGCCGTCTTGGGATGTTAAAAAATGCAGCAAGATATTCCTGCCATCCCTCAGTGTCTCAGCACGACTGGATGGAAAGGGGATTTCTTTGATGCAAGCTAAGACATCTGGGGCCAATGAAAGTGTCCTTAGCGAGTCCTGAGTTGAGTCTGACGCAAGAGTGGCGGCAGTGAGGGAATCTTCCAGGTGAAGGGTGTGATGAGAAGCTAGGGCGGGCAGCTGGCAGTTTCCACCTGCGGGCTTGTCACTCTGTGAGGAGCCGTGTGCCCAGGTCCTGAGGCCATGCATGCCACCGGGAACATCAGAGCCCAGAGAGATGGAAAAGCATCCCTCAGATTCTTGCCCTCATCTGTTCCTGGGCCCTGCCTGTTTGGGAGGAATGCCCTGTGAAGATGAGCGCAGTATGGAGGCAAGGGGAGTGTTTTCCCCAGTTATTTCTTGGGCAGGGGCTCTTTCTTCCTGCTGCTTCTTGCTCATTTCTTGGGAAGGGGCTCTTTCTTCCTGCTGTTTCTTGCTCCCGGTCCTGTGCTTTGCAAACAGAGAGAGTTTCTCGGGCACAAGGGGAAAGAAAAAGAGCCATCCTATGGAAAGGAACTCTTCTTTAACTTTGTTAACCTGCCCCCCAGATGAGGGGCCACCTGCTCGCCAGGCACTGGGTTGTCCCCAGCTCCCTGAACTGTCTGCCTGAACTGTCTTCACTTCCTGCCAGTCCCCTGCCAGCCAGCCCCCCCCCCACCCCCTTTGCCCTGCCTGCCTCACCCCAATCCCAGATCTTGCTACCTCTTTTGTAATTAAAATAGGAGCTGAGAGTACTTCCTGAGTCTTAGGGAGATGCCCTGTATTCTCACCACCCAGCTGGAGAGCAAAGAATTTCTCCATACACAGATTTTCTTTACAGCTTCTGTTTTTTTTATGAAAAATATCCACTTGCCCTTGTTTTTTTCCCAAGAATGTGCATAGCGTAGGACTAGTGTTTCACCAACAAGCAGGTAAGCTGTACTTACAAGCCTAAGAGATTTTTTTTTTTTTGCTTAGTATATAGGTAGGAAATCTATGTGTGTGTGCACCCGTGTGCATGTGAGGTCCCATGCACGCACATCTATGTAACACATGTACGTGGACACGCGTTCCACGTGTATACATATATGCACACACGTGTGTGTTAGATTTAGCCTCTTGGTTCTAGACCGAGGCAGTCACAGCTGCTGATGTGGGAAATGAAGTCTCTTACCAAAGCCGTGCTGCATGGGGTTTTTGTCCACATGTAGTAGATGAATTGTTTGCTGTCCAGAAGTAGTCTCCAGTAGGCAGTATTTCTGAACCGCTTACGGTTTTCTGAGAAGATAAAAAGTTATAAGCCGCCTCCCCACCTTTTCAGGCATGACTTGCCTTGCTAGGATGGGGTCCTCAAAATACCACCTTGTTGATCATGGACCTTGAATTTCCTTAAGATTTTCATTCTTTGGGGATTCTCTCGAAAGTCGGTGCCAAGTTCAAAGATATGAAGTCTGGGCATACTGTAAATTCTAGCATAAACGTTTTAGGTCTTGAGAACCACTGACCTTTGGGATGTTTCTCTTGGTGACCTCGCCTTTCAGCTATAACGGTTTCCTTCCTGCCCTTGGACAGATCTGTTGGGCTACTGTATTTTACGCTGTAAAACCGTGGTCACTTAAGATTCTCTTTGAGAAGGCCAGCGCATCTTTTCTGTAACTATTGATGGAATATAAATAACAAAATATGAGTAAAGTTGGAATCTCCTGTTGTTTTTCAAAGCCTACGTCAGAAGAAAAGCATCTGCTACAATGAGCTCTTGGCTGTATAATCAGGACAAGATTCTGCCATACCTTATTCTGGAGACGAAGCAAGCAGGTCAGGGCCTCTTGGCATTTACCGTGGAGGGTAATTTGTGCGTCTGTCTCTTCACCACATAGTTTTAATTGTCTTGTATTTTACCATCGTAAAAAAAAAATGAAAACACGAGTCAGCAGTTCCGAAAGTGACAATGGGGGGCGAAAACCATTCTAGGGTGGCCCGCCTTTCACGGACTGTGTGCAATGTTAAGAAAATGTGCTTCTGACGTTGCAAAATCTCTGGAGTTCAGAGGGCTCTTGATGGGAATGTAACTTTATGCTTATTTGCCTGTTATCTTGGTGATATCAAGTAGATTCCTTTTACCGTGAGTCACAGAGAACGGTTGCTTTACCCAAGAGCTACACCAAATGATAGGGTCAGAAATCTAACTTAGGTTGTGTCACTTGAGTGTCTTAAAGTGGTCGTGGGCTCTTAACCCTCTGCCGGATGCCTAAATATGAATCTCTGTGGTTGGTACGTTTGAAACAAAGAAACGGGGTGTCTTCAGAACAAGAGGCCCCGTGAGGGTTTTCTTTGGTGGTTTGATGAAGTTGAGTAGCTATTTCCTCAAGGAAAGCAGAATTTGGGGAACTTATTTATTTTTAAAGTTTGTTTATTTTTGAGAGAGAGAGAGAGAGCTGGGATCAAGTTGGAGAGGGGCAGAGAGAGAGAATCCCAAGCGGGGCTCAAACTCACAGACCGTGAGATCGTGACCTGAGCTGGAATCAAGAATCGGACGCTTAACCGACTAAGCCTTTTAAAAGATGATACAAAAAAATAAAATAAAATAAAATAAAAGGGAGGGCGCCTGGGTGGCGCAGTCGGTTAAGCCTCCGACTTCAGCCAGGTCACAATCTCGCGGTCCGTGAGTTCGAGCCCCGCGTCGGGCTCTGGGCTGATGGCTCCGAGCCTGGAGCCTGCTTCGGATTCTGTGTCTCCCTCTCTCTCTGCCCCTCCCCCGTTCATGCTCTGTCTCTCTCTGTCCCAAAAATAAATAAAAAACGTTGAAAAAAAAAAATTTAAAAGATGATACAGCCTGACTTTATCACGACCCGGTTTAGGACAAAAATGTCTTAAAAAATGTTTTAGCAGTGTTCTCTAATTCAGGTCAATAGTTGCCCAAGACCAAATACGATACATACTTAGGATTTGGTATAACTGAGATTTGGGTAACGATTTGGCTAAATGGAACTCAGCATCATGGCTAAGCCACGAGGCAGTATTTTCAGCCTCTGTGCCGTCTGCGTTTTCTTTTATCCAGTTGAACTAGTGAAACTGTCTTGGTCACTTGGCTGGGACTGTATTAAATTCTTTACATGGACTAATGCATTTAATCTGCCCAATCATCTTAGGCGGTTGGTACCGTTCTCCTCTCTCTTACGTATAAGGATAGAGTCTCGAAGACGGTAAGTAATTTGCCCAAGTTCGCAGAGCTGGGCAGTGGTAGAATTGGAATTAGGATCCAAGATCTCTAGCTCTAGGGAACTCAAATTCATTCGGCGGTGATGTCAGTAGTTTGTGTAGGAGGGGAAGATCAGATCTGTGTTGAAATCATTAGGAATGTATATTTGTATCTCCGTAGAGAGCAGACCAGTCAGGTGACACAAGCCCGAGAAGAATTACCTGTTTTTTGCCAGTGACTGGAACAAGGAATTGAAGTTTTCCTGTAATCAAACAATAAAAACATAACCCTGATTGTTTCTGTGATGGGCCACCGAACGTTCATCCTGAGTGAGAGCTATCGCAGGGCATTCTGTTGGGGAGAAGATTCAGAGACTAGTTTCTTTGTTTTTATTGAAAAAAATTTTGTGAATGTTTATTCTTGAGAGAGACCGAGCATGAACGGGGGAGGGGCAGCGAGAGAGGGAGACACAGAATCCGAAGCAGGCTCCGGGCTCTGAGCCATCAGCACAGAGCCCGATGCGGGGCTCGAACTCACGGACCGTGAGATCATGACCTGAGCTGAAGTCAGACGCTTAACCGACAGAGCCACCCAGGCGCCCCTCAAAGACTAGTTTCTATAAAATCTGTAGATTTCTGGGGAGAATTTCTACTGAAGAACAAGGTCACGTTGAATTTCCTAAACCATTTTTCTTGGCTTTTGTGTGTTTGCGATCAAGTCCAGATTCCCATGAAGTGATGTTGTGAGAAGGCATGTTTGCTTTGGAGGCAGCACGCAGTTTGGGAATCTTGCTTGTCATCTGCATTGCTGATGGCTTCTGTCTGCCTCGCTGCTGTGAGTGGCCCTCAGCTCTCTGGCCATACTTCGGCATCTGGACCTTTCACATCTCCCTCAGCAGGGATGGATGAAAGGGTCATTTCATTTAAGTTTAGGGATAAATCTTTTTTTATTATGACTTTTCTTTTTAGAGCAGTTTTAGGTTCACAGCAAGTGATGAGATTTTAAGAAACCATTTTGGAAACTGACCCTTCTACTGATCTGAGAGTTTTACTTGATGATTAATGAATGGTTTACATTTAAGTGAACCTTGCAAAGCTGTAATTCGGTGAACGTGGCGCTACGTCGGCTGCTACTGTTTGCCGTTCCTAATGAATACAGATTTTATAGTTTAAAGAGAAAAGTGTTAGCACGAAGGAAAAAAGTGCTGGCGTGGTTATATATCAGCAGATATACTCTTTGTCCTAAAGCGTGTAGTCTGAATGTTGCTCGGGGTTTGGTAGATCGTAATGGATGGGATTTGAATTTTATATAGAACGGTGGTTCTCAACTGGACAATTTTGCCTCTCTGGGGACACTTAGCAACGTCTGCAGACGTTTTGGGTCGTTACCGCTGACGTTGGGCGGGCACTATTGGCATTTAGTGGGTGGAGTGAGGGTTACCGCTGAACTTCCTGGGATGCACAGTACAGCCCCCCACAACGCAGACTGATTCAGTTCCAATGTCAGTAGTATCAAGGCTGAGACACCCTGATACAGAAGACTGACTTGACTCTGTAAGATTCCACCCTTTTGTATTTTAGTTTTCTGTTTTTTAAGGAAAATGATGACCGCCAACGTAATTTTCTGTAACATGTTTTAGGAGTATGTGTGAATGAGTATCCGTGTTGCCTTCATCTGATTTTTCAATTATAATATCCAAATTCTGTTTATTATGGCTTAGTTACATTATATATCTAGATTTAAAATTCTGTTCATTCTGAAATTAATTTCTGTGGCATCCATGAAAAATATATTGTATGTCTGTGTATTTATACAGTGGGCTGTAAAGTTCTTTTTTCCCAGGCCTTTTTAGCTATGGGCTTCCGTTTGTCCTAAAAGGCAAAGGAACAGACAGTACGACCAATTCCATCACCAAGCACCAGGAGACTGATGTGTAGATTTGACGCGGAAGAAGGCTGGAAGGGGCCAGAACTAGAGCTCTGCCCTCCGGTCCTCTCTCTGCCACCATGTGATTATTTTCATTCATTTCTGAGCACTTGGGTCACGGACCCTGATCGTGCTTGAGGCAGCGTCTTGTAAGGGGTGAGCGAACCTTTACCGACAAACTCCACGCCGTCCTTCCTTTTCTGCTTCTCCCTATGCTGATGAGTAAGTGTATGATTTTTCTTTCGGCTTAATTTTCATCTAGCACGTCGTTGCCTCGCAAGCCACAGCAATGAATCACTGAATGCTTGGGGAGGGCGGTAGAAACAGCAGGCCAAACTGCAAAATAAATGGAAGAATACTAAGTTCACACCCTTCTTGTTCTCACCAAACCTTTGGGCAGGAGGAAAAGTAAGTTGGGTTCATCTTTAAAGTTCCTGGATTTAACCTGTGCTTTAGAAGTGAGGGGTTTTTCAAAATTTTATTATTTTATTTTATTCTTTTATTTCAGTTCTACCGAGGTATGATGTGGCATATAAAATTGTAAAATATTTATTTATTTTTATTGTTTTTTAATTAATTAATTAATTATGTTAACGTTTCTTTATTTTTGAGACAGAGAGAGACAGAGCATGAACGGGGGAGGGTCAGAGAGAGAGGGAGACACAGAATCCGAAACAGACTCCAGGCTCTGAGCCGTCAGCACAGAGCCGACAGGGGGCTCGAACTCACGGACTGTGAGATCATGACCTGAGCCAAAGTCGGACGCTTAACCGACCAAGCCACCCAGGCGCCCCAAAATTGTAAAACATTTAAAGTGGTAGGAGTTCTTCCCATGTTCCTCCTCACCTTTTCTCCCCCACTAGCGGGAAGACCAAACAGGGAAATAATCTGACTTGCTGTTGACTTTGTTGCTTTTTAACGTGGAAGGTGCCATAAACGAGACCTCTTTCTACATGAACGTTAGTGTCCTGCAGGTTTCTGTCTGTCGATCGGGAAAGGACTCCAAACAGGAGAGTTAAATTGTCACAGCAAGAGTCCGTACCGCTATCTTTTGGCCCAGAGTTCATTTACTAAGTGGATCATTTGTTGGGCGCGAGCTGAGCCTGATTGGGATTAACGACTCTGGACCTGGTTCATGATGGGAATCTGGGCTGGGTAGGTTGGTAACGAGGCTTCAGCGATGACCTCCTTGCCAAGCCTTCGACCTACTACTCAGGGGACTAAGCCATTCAGCTGATAGGGGATCTGTGCCAAGTACTGACTCACCTGCTCAGTTAGTTCAGATTACTGATAAGAAACTTGAGTAGGATGAGGGATTGTCTTAGAGATCACTGCTTGTTAAAGATCCATGTTGATGGAATTCAGTATGATTCAGTTGTACTGATGGACCTGGCCTGCTGTGAGGCTGAGATAGCTCAAGTTGGCATCTGGCTGTAAGTGGGATTCCTACCCCTGACTCAGTGAGACCATGAGGCCAGCGGGGAGGGGTGTTCACCAGAGGATCCCTGGGAAGTACAGCTGATTAACTGATGCAGGTACCTTGGGTTGGGGCGCCTGGGTGGCTCAGTCAGTTAAATGTCCGACTTCAACTCAGGTCACAGTCTCGTGGTTCACGAACTCGAGCCCCGTGTCGGGCTGACGGCTCAGAGCCTGGAGTCTGCTTCGGATTCTGTGTCACCCTCTGTCTCTACCCCTCCCCCGCTCATACTCTGTCTCGCTCTCTCTCTGTCTCTCTCAAATTTTTTTAAACATTTATTTTTATCAGTGGTTAAAACAAATTTATTTTAAAAAGGTCCCTTGGATTTATCCAGAAGCTGTGAACCTCTAAAACTAACAATAACCATAATAGGACATTCATGAGATGCCTATTTGGTGCCATTTGCTGTGCTCATCCCTTCATACGCATCATCTCATTGAGTCTTTCCCTTGTTAGGAACTATCGTTGATCCCGTCTAGGGTTGGACAACCTGTTGCTTCGAGAGGTTAAGCAATCAGTCAGGGCACGCAGCTGGTGCGTGGGATTCTGCGTCATCTTGTCCAGCTGCAGAGACTGTGTTCATTGCTTCCAAGTTCGCGTCTCAGGAGTTTAGCACTGCTCTCCAGCCCAGGTGGATCACCGGTCCAGAAGACTGGCTGTGGGTTTATCAAATGTTTCTACTTCTCCCCCTGCCGTATGATCCCCCACTAGGCAGCGACTATATCTCAAGGTTATTTTCATGGTTTGGGGATCTACTTGAGGATGTGTTTTGTCTGGGACTCTCTCAAATACAGGACCTATCTAAGCTACAAAGTCAGTATTCACAAATAAGAAGAAAGCAGTGACTTGGCAGAAATAACGGGTCTGCAGGGTTAACACGGGCCACGTAGACTTTTTCAGATATCACCGGTCCCAGTGAGGAGAGAGTCCCGAGATGTTGAGGTGGTTTTGCTGGCCACTCTCTGGTACCATCGATCTACTGACGACGGATCTTAGGTTCCCTCGTGAGCGGGCACTGCGGGCCTCATTGGGAACTCCAGCAGCTCACTAAGCTTCCTTGGGAAGGTTGTCTCAGGTTAGAATCCTTCCGAGAGGCCGTGTGGCCAGCGGGTGGGATCACTGGAGGGGATTGTCTCAGGGTGAGCTTTCTTAGCCTGGCCACGTTCACGCTGGAATGTCAAGTTCTTGGTCACTCTGTCAGGAGCACACAGAAGTTTTTCATGCTCCCTCGTCTTTTCTGACCTTCTTTATTGCCCAAGTCCATGTTCCCAGGTGCCTGCTTCCTGGGAGAGCTCAGGCGCGTGGAGTGTGGTATATCTTTTCTCGCCTTAACCGGAATGATAAAAGAGCCTTCAACATTGAACTACAGCGAGTAACCCGCATTATGGAGGTTATTCCTTCTGCCGTGTCTCTTGCCTCTCCTCGGTTCTCACGCCTCCTCAGCGGCTGTGTCCCCGCGGCCTCCCCCACCTCCCCCAATGTAGGTCAAGGCTTTGCTTTGCCTGTTGAACCTGGAGCTCTGATTTTTTTTTTTTCTTTTTGCCAGCCTCATTTTTGAACTTAAATACAGGTATCATCCTTCTGATTTGTCTCTCTCGTTCTGATTCCAGATCTTGTGGTCCCCGCGGCCACGCCCAGCCCCCACATCACACACCTGCTTCGGCCACTGACGACTGCCCAGGGCTGCTCTTGCTTCTGTGCGTAACCCCTGCCTTCCCCTCTCCCACCCCTCCTCCCCGGTCTCTGACCTGTTGCTGTCCTGGGGTCTCAGGGATGACCCGTCTCCTTTTCTTCCTTCAGCTGGAGTATTCACCCTGCACGTGCAGTTCCTTAAAAAATAACTTCCTTCACAGACCTGTGGAGAAGACACTCTGATACCAGGGCTGAAACTTGCAGTTAATCGTTCCGTCTTGAGTTCCAAGTGGCCGTGCCAGGAGGAGCGAAAATCACAGTTTGAAATGTTCCCAAGCGGTTCATGGCACAAAGGCCTGGATTCCTTCCAGAGTTACCAAATGTACACCTCCCTGCCTTATTGCTACAGTCAAAGAAGACTCGATGGTCACTCAGGGTTCGGGCGTTTTAAATTAGCCAGAGTTTTAAGAGCATATTATATCGATAGCGGCGTGTACCTTTTTTGGGTTTTTAACACCTTTCAATTCTGAGTATGAAAATAGTTTTATAACTGGGGGAAAAGCAACGAGTTCTGGTGGAAGCATGGTGAGAAATGTAGGCTCCTTTTTGCTTGAACTTGATGAAAACCAGAGAGAAGATAGGATCAGGGTTTTTTGGTTTTTTGTTGTTTTTTTTTTTTTTTTGAGAAATAAACAGAATTTTGCGTTCAGGCATTCTGTGGGCAGCTGGCCAGGAAGCGTGCCTATAGCTCAGGAATCATCCCAAACGAACTAATGGAAAAAGTCTGACTTGCTGGCGGCTGAAATTCAATATTGAGGCAGTGACACGGGTGTGTGTGTGTGTGTGTGTGTGGGTGTGTGTGTGTGTGCTGATGCTGGGGCAGGATGGCGGTAAAAGACGTTGGAAGCCTTAATCCCTGGCAGCTATAAATAGAGCACTTACTTGGGTGGCTAACATTTGTGCTTTTAAAAAAGGGCTTTATTCTGTCATTTGGTCAGAATTAAGATATGATTCAATAGGTTACGTCCAAGACTGGCCTAAAAACAGACATGCTTTCCGTTCTGATTTGAGCCAGCTTTAATTAAAGAGCACTGCTGCACAAACCCATTAAATAGTTGAGACACTTCCCTTCACAAGCTTCCTTTGAATGGAGGCATTCGACACAAAATAATGCATTTTTTAAACAACCCGTATTGAGGCCCAGACTGTGTGGCCGGCTGTCTGAAAGAGTTGCAGACACTGGCCCGTAGGGATCAGCAGGTGAGGAGATGAGTGAAACGAGCCAGGTTGCGCTCGTGGGGAGTGGCGAGGATTGTGGTTAACCGGTGCTCGCGAGCCTGGGAGAATTTAAGACTCGGTGTTGGGGCACCTGGGTGGTCAGTTGGTTGAGTGTCTGACTTTGGCTTAGGTCACGGTCTCGAGGTTCGTGAGTTCGAACCCCACATCGGGCTCTTTGCTGTCAGCACAGAGCCCACGATCCTCTGTTCTCTCTCTCTCTCTCTCTCTCTGCCCCTCCCCTGCTTGCGCGCTCTCAAAAATAATCCATAGGGGCGCGTGGGTGGCTCCGTCGGTCAAGCGTCTGACTTCAGCTCAGGTCATGATCTCACAGCTCTTGTGAGTTCCAGCCCCGCGTCGGGCTCTGTACTGATAGCTCAGAGCCCAGAGCCTGCTTTGGATGGTGTCTCCCTCTCTCCCTGCCCCTCTGCCACTTGCACTCTGTCTCTCCCTCTTTCTCAAAAATAAGTAAACATTAAAAAAATAATAAAAAAAAAATAAAAGACTCGGTGTTGCCAGACCTTTCCAAGCAGGCTCACACTCAGCATGGAGGCTGACGCAGGGCTGGATCCCACGAGCCGGGGATCATGATCTGAGCCAAAACCAAGAATTAGTTGCTCAACTGACTGAGCCACCCAGGCACCCCCAGTCCTTCTTTCTGTTTTGAAAGAGACCAGATATATAGATTTCTGTGAATTGTCCCAATTTGTAAAACGTTGACAAGTAATGAATGCATGTTGGTTTTTACTGCGTGAGCCAAAGGAAACTTGACTGGGGCTCATACTATCCGGTGAAGAAGTGACGTGGCTTAACTTTGGAGCAGAAGGAGGGAATGGAATGACTCTTTGCCTTTGGGTTAGTGTTAGCTGGCTTCCAAAAATATATTTACTGTGTTGTAAAACCGTTTTTGCAAGGGTGGTATCTAGGTTAAATTTCTGCATTTCTAGAACGGATCCCCATTTTATTCAGTGTTGTTGGCCCCTTCTTTATGCTTTACTTGGCTAATCCAGGGAGGCTGGATGGTCTTGTCTTTTAAAGGGGAAAAAGTTTTATTATACAATTTTAAAACTTTACCCTTTTTTTTTTTTTTTTCGGCAAGGATGTGAGGTATGGAAGGTTGGATGCCGTTCGAGGGTTCTGTCCCACTTCTCTTGGTCACTTGGTGTTCATTCAGCAAGAATGGAGTGTCCCTTAGAGGGGAAGGTTGTGGAAGCAGGCTTTGAATGCCGTCCTCCTGCTGGCCAGGTGGATGGCCTTGGCGACCTGCGTTCCTCTTCAGTGCCTCTTGCCTCCCATTTGTAAAATGGATTTGATCATAACTCTGTCGTCTTAGGGGCACCTGGAGGGCTCAGTTGGTTGAACTTCTGGCTCTTGGTTTCAGCTCAGGTCATGATCTCCTCGTTTGTGAGTTTGAGCTCCGTGTCAGGCTGCATGCTGACAGTGCAGAGCCTGCTTGGAATTCTCTCTCTCTCTCTCTCTCTCTCTCTCAATAAAGCTAAAAAAAACTCCATAGTTTTAGCTTGGGCTACCATAATAGAACCCCCCCAGACTTGGTTGGGGGGCGGGACTTAAAGAGGCATTTATTTCTCACAGTCCTGGAGGCCAGAAGTCCAAGATCAAGGTGCTGGCAGGTTCAGTTTCTGGCGAGGACTCCTTCCCTGTCTTGCAGAGAGGGCTATCTTCTGATTGTGTCCTCACATGGAGGGAAGAGAAAACGCTCTGGTGTCTCTACATAGAAGGATCAGAGTTTCACCCGTATGACCTAATTAATCTCCCAAATAACACCCGAACGGTTACTCCCCATTCACCCCCTCCCCCAGCCCCTGGCAACCACCGATGATCCATAGAGTTACCCATTCTGGATATTTCCTGTACATGAAATTGTACAGTATGTGACCTTTTGTGTCTGACTTCTTTCACTTGGTATGTTTTTTAGTTTCATCCGCTTGATAACATAGATGAGTGCTTAATTCCATTTTATGGCTGAATAATACTCCAGTGTTGCCTCGGACTTTATATAGAAGTGTATAAAAATATGGTATAAAACTGTCTCCAATGATACATCTCACGTACATAATGTATATATTTCTATATGTTGATTTCCATCCGTCAAGAGGCTCCATTTACAGAGACCGGAATGGATGTATTGTGTTCTTAAGTACAGTATCCTGGTGGCTTTAACACGGTTCCTACTTTGGGCCTCTATTTTCAGTTGTTTAATAACCTTATTTTTTTTTAAATTTTTTTTTAATGTTCATGTATTTTATTTTAATGTCTATTTTATTTTTTATGTGTATTTTGAGACTGAGTGTGAGTGGGGGAGGGGCAGAGGGAGAGGGAGACACAGAATCTGAAGCAGGCTCCAGGCTCTGAGCTGTCAGCACAGAGCCCGAGGCGGGGCTCGAACCCATGGACTGCGAGATTGGGTCCTGAGCCACAGTCGGACGCTTAACCAACTGAGCCATCCAGGTGCCCCTCAACTAATAAATAAGTTTTTATTTTAAATGCTTTATTCATAGCTCACAAGCCAGAGGCCAAAGCATGTTCAGAAAACCTAATTGTAGTTTAATTCACAGGAGCCTGAGGCTCATCTCCCAGTGGTCGATTTGGACTGCTCACGTGTGTGATTTAACACGCACGAATACCCGGTTTTATGTTGATTTCATCCTTTGTCTTAAATGTGTGCCAAGAGGTAGGAAGGTTCGGATTTTCCGCTTACAGCCACGTAAGAGAACATTCAGAAGTGACTTTTTTGCTTTAGTTTTAAGTGATTCACCAGTTTTTTGCTCTTTTTATAACCGGGGTAAAGATGAGTTTTTATATGACATTTTTTAAGGAATAAAGCTCAGAAAAAGGAAGTCACATGGACATGCTGTACGCATTCCCTTCCCTCTCGGCAACTCACACATGGAAATACCAAAGCATTATCTCCCATAACTTTACCGTAGTAGTGTTAAAAACCAAGCCTTGAGGCGCCTGGGTGGCTCAGTCGGTTGAGCGTCTGACTTTGGCTCAGGTCACGATCTCAGTTTGTGAGTTCAAGCCCCATGTCGGGCTCTCTGCTGACCCCTTGGAGCCTGGAGCCTGTTTCAGATTCTGTGTCTCCCTGTCTCTCTCTCTCTCTGCCCCTCCTCTGCTCATGTGCTGTTTCTGTCTCTCAGTAAGAAATAAACATTAAAACAAACAAACAAACAAAAACAAAAAAACAAGCCTTAGGGGAGCCTGGATGGCTCAGTCGGTTAAGCATCTGACTTTGGCTCAGGTCATGATCTCACAGTTCATGGGTTCAAGCCCCATGTCGGGCTCCGTGCTGACAGCTCAGAGCCTGGAACCTGCTTCAGATCCTGTTTCCCTCTCTCTCCGCCCCTCCCCCGTGCTCTCCTTCTCTCTCAAAAATAAACAATAAAAAAAAAAAAGAAGAAGAAAAGAAAAGCCCCAGAACTTAAGTATACTTTGCCTTTACCCACACTGAAGTTTTCTATTCTATGGATAGTGGGGTTTTTTTTGTTTTTTGTTTTTAAAGAGGGAGAAGCTATCTCCTTCTGTAAATGTTGTTATATGAAAAGCCTTTCGATATTACCTGTTGTAATCCTTTGGGATGTGGTGGGAGCCCTTGGACCTTATTTAGGGCTGGCTGAAATTGTCCTGTGGTCTTTCTTTTTTCAATAGAGCACTCTAGATGCAAATGCTCTCACCGGCGATCTGTCAACCGATCGAGGGACCAGTGCTGGTTGGTTTGGTCTTCGCTCTGGCAATTGATACTTTGTCCTTGGTTTTTCCAGTCCTTGTTGTGTTTCCTGTGAGCTCTACTCGCTCGCTAACAAGGTCCTTTGCGGCCTTGTTCTCTGTCTCACACTTGAGAGGCAGCAGAGTCTAACTACAAGAGCGCGTGCTCTGCCCTGACCTCTATTTCCAGTCTGGGCTCCACCACTTCCTAAGCTAAGTTATAAAGAGGCAAGCAAACGGAAACGGAGGAAGTCACTTTTGTCGAGGGGCAATCCGAAATCCCGGGTTCTTGAAGGTCAATGGGATTTCTCTGCTTCTGCCCAGTGGCCAGGGGCATCGACAGGAAGGGGGGCGGTCAGGAGACGTCCCTGGGAAGAGACCGACAGGATCCACAGAATTCCGGCACCTTTTGGGTACGGGTGATGAGGTTGCCGAACGTCAGCTTTCCATCCAGTGGTGGCAGAGACCCTTCAGGACAGGGGTCGGGGAGGAGGAAGGGTGGAGAGATGATGATAAGGTTTTGGCCAGGCTGGCTTGTGTCTTCCAGGCCTTGGTGTTTCACGATTTAAAACTTCCTCTAGGTGGGATGTCAGTGGGCCACGAACACTCTTTAGACCAGTGGCTCTCACTGTAGGTGGCTTCACTCTGCAGGGGACACTTGGTGATGTTTGCAGATTTTTTTGGCTTATCCCAACTATAACCCCGTGGCTGGGGTTCCGCAGTGAGTAGAGGCCAGGGATGCCGCTGAGCGTCCTGCCATGCGCAGGGACAAGCCTCCACAACAAAGAATGACCTGGCCCCAGATGGCGATGCTGCTGATGTTGGACCGTTCCGGAAGTAAAGGATGCACGTTCCTTTAGTCCCAGGAGTGACCTGCTAGCGTCTCCTTCCAGTTTGTAGCGCTGAGGGGGTTGGGGAAGGACCGCTCCAGACTCTTCCCCTAGTGCCCCGCGGGGCACTAGAAGCCTGTTAGTGGCCTTAACGACAGGCAGCAGCTGGAGTGTCAGGGAACAGGTGCCTTTGGGGCCTGTAACAGATACGGGATCCAGCCCCGGTGTGTGAGACACATTGTCACTTCTGTGCAAATGCCAAATACAGGGGATTTCTGTTGCTTCTGACAGGGACTGCGATCGAGGGTGTGTCCGTCCTGATCTCTGGGCACTTTCTGTCTTCACTTGGAACAGGAAATCGGACTCCACAACTGTGGGATCGTTCTCCCTCCTCGGATATCCCTTTGCTCGCAAGCTGTTCTCGACTCTCCCCACAGCTCTTGCCCTGGACCCACGCGTTGTCTGCATGTGGGTCAACGCACAGGACGGTTTGTGGCCAATTGGCATCTTGGAAGTCAGGTATTAAATTTCTTAGTTCCACCTGCAGCAGGGAGCTCATTCTTTTTGTATTTTTATTTTTACTTTAAAAAAAAATTTTTTTTAACGTTTATTTATTTTTGAGACAGAGAGAGACAGAGCATGAACAGGGCAGGGGCAGAGAGAGAGGGAGACACAGAATCCGAAGCAGGCTCCAGGCTCTGAGCCGTCAGCCCAGAGCCCGACGCGGGGCTGGAACTCGCGGACCGCGAGATCATGACCTGAGCCGAAGTCGGCTGCTTAACCGACCAAGCCACCCAGGCGCCCCAGGGAGCTCATTCTTTAAAGCAAATGAGAGATCATCAGGTGGTGTCCTGGGAGCCGTAAAATAGAGCTGAAAGTGGGTTCCTTCTGAGGTGACACTGTCTTCTGCTTTGGCAGACCCTAGAAGCAGAACTTTCTCGCTTTGTGACGCTTGTCCGTCAGCGGATCTGGAATGGGCCTGTTTGCCCTGGCATTCGGGTCATTCCCACAGCCCGGGAAGATTGGCTGTCAAGGAGGCAGCTCTGGGCTCTGACTGCCCAGAGCTGCTGGCCTCCGGGCGGGAGAACATTCCTCTGTTGCCCTCCTTTCTTGTCTCCTGTTGAGAGCAGGGAGACTCCGGCTCCAAGGGCAGCCGCGGTTTGGGAGAAGAGGGTTTCAAGGTCAGTGGGAAGATGATTTATCCTCCGAAGACAACGGGAAGCTTCGCGGAACGAGACCAGACAGATGTGGGTTACGTTGCGTATCCTACGTTCGTTCCTGGAAGCGTTTCCTTCAGAGGGTTGGGAAGCCAAGCTGTGTGCGGTTTGCTTAAAGACGGCCCTACCCATCCCTGGAAAGAGGGAATCAGGCCGCTCTCCGCCACCGACGTGATTCTATCGGGGTCAGAAACGTACGACTCCACTACTGGAGGTTCTGGTCTGTTCTCACGTAGTTCGTGATTCAGTGCGACACTCAACTCCGTGTTCTCATCCCAGGCTCTGGGTTGCAAATGCTTCAGCTCCAGACTCACAGATCTTCCCTCCCGTTTAAACACACCGTTCCCTTTTGTATTTTCATCAGCACCTCTCGTGTCCTTTGTCCCTCTGCCTTTTGTGACGCCTGTTTTCTGTAGCTACTGGTCTGGTCTCTGATTAGATTAAAGTCTTTAAGAGAAGACTAGCTCTTGTTCATTTTCAGGCTGTTGAACCATTCTGGAAGCCAGGGGCACTGGACTGGGCTATTTTCCTAATATTCGTTCCCTTATTTAATCTCTTAGCTGTCCTGCGGATCTGAATTTATCATTTGCGTTTTGTGACGTAGGGAACTGTAGAGAAGAGAATAAACGTGCCAGGCGAGGCAGAATTAGGTGGAGTTAAGAGGATGCACTTGCCCGAGAGTCAGTGACTTTATGATATATAAATTATACATTAATAGCCCTCTTTTTTAAAAAGAGGAGAGAGAAACCCCACCTGTTGCGCCACCTGTTAGCTCTGGAGCTTTGGGCAAGTTCTTTGCTCTGCGCCTGCTTCCTCACTTCTGTTAGATGGGGGCAGTGTTAGTTGCTGGGGCGTTAGAAATAAGCGAGCGTGTGCGAAATGTTTGGCACCTGCCCACGGTCCGTGTGTCTGCTGTTGCTGTCATTCTCCAGGCGGATGTGGCCACTTGGGGTACTGGAGTCCGGTCTGCTGGATTCTGAGGATGCCTCGCCATGGAGTTCTGTGTTCTTCTTGGCCCTCGCACAGTGCCTTGTCAGCCAACGGGGCTGAGTCAGTGTGTGTAGAGTGAATCCACGCATTTGGAATTCTGGGTGCTGCTCGTTCTTCACGTGAAGTGAATTTGCTAAAAGATGAGAATGTGCCTCAGGTTCATGAGAGAAATAGAACAGCGGGTCACAAATGTGGAAAATCCTCTCGCGTTCCTTAGCCAGGGCCGAAAAAGCAAACAGCTTCTCAGATCAGTCGTTTTAAAGGTGGGAAATATGGCTTCATGATGGTTTGGCTCTAGAAGCTGCCAAGGAGCCAAAGTGCTGGGGGTTGGGAGGATGGTGGAAATTTCTAGTGTCCTTCCCTCTGTCTAGAGAATGAGTCTGGCCAGCCTTGGGGGCGGGGTGGGCAGAGTGGCATTGGGAGGGCTGGACAGGGGGCATGATCGGGCATGTGGGTTCCGAGATAAGTAGCCCCTGAATGCTCCTTGCTAGAGATTCTAGAAGACAGGAGGTTTTCGTGTATAATCCAGGATAAGTGTTTTTAGAGTAGAGCTATCACTTGTAATATTGTGTTCCACAATGTGAACCCCAAAATCTGAAATAGGAGTCTTCCTACCTATTTACATGCTATAGAGGTAACCTTAAGGAAGGGAGTTGGACACAAAAAGGTCAAGGTCATTGTTGGTGGGGCAGGGCTGGGAAAAGGTATACACTCTCTGGCAAAGCATCAGCATGAACGGAGTTGATGCTGGAGTCTCCCGTGTCCTTGGATCTTTGTCGGAAGCCCTTCCTTCTGTCCTTGGCCCTTCCTAGCACAGGGGGTTGTGGCCTCCCAGGGAACAGGGAGGCCTGGCATCGTGCAAGTTTCTTACTTACATATGAGCATACCTCGCTTTATTGCACTTTGCAGGTACTTCATTTTTTACCAGTTGGAGGTCTTTGGCAACCTCGTGTCGAGCAAATCTGTTGGCACCGTTTTTCTAATGGTATTTGCTCATTCTCTGTCTCTGGGTCACATTGTGGCAATTCTCCAAGTATTTCAAACTTTTTCAATACTACTACATTCATTATGGTGATTGGTGACCGGTGATTATGACTTGACTATAATCTCAGATGATGATTAGTGTTTGTTCTTTTTGTTTTTGTTTTAGCAATCAAGTGTTTTTCTTTTCTTTCTTTCTTCCTTCTTTTCTTTCTTTCTTTTTCTTTTTTCTTCCTTCCTTCCTTCCTTCCTTCCTCCATCTTTCTTTCTTCTTCTTTTTTCTCTTTCTCTCTCTCTCTCTTTCTCTTTCTCTCTTTCTCTCTTCCTGTCTCTCTTTCTCTCTCTCTCTCTTTCTCTCTTTCTCTCTTTCTGTCTCTCTTTCTCTCTTCCTCTCTTCCTCTCTTTCCTTCTTTCTTTCATAGGCTCCATGCCCAGTGTGGGGCTTTTCATGACCCTGAGATCAAGAGTCACATGCTTTATGGACTGAGCCAGCCAGGCGCCCCAGCAATAAAGTATTTTTAAGTCAAGTTACATACATTGCTTTTTTGTTTTAGACATAATGGTGTTCCACACTTAATAGAGTACATACACTGTAGTGTAAACTTTTATATGCACTGGGAAACCAAAAAATTCACTTGACTTGCTTTATTGCGGTGGTCTGGAACCGAACCCACAGCATCTCCCTCTGGGCTGTGCCTGTACTGGACAGAAGCACAGGCAGCAGATGTGGCTGGGCTGGAGAGGTGGGCCAGGCCCTTCCGGAGTGGGCAGTGTCGATGGCAGGCCGCAAGGTGCCTCGTATTGCTGGTGGAGCAGGGAGCAGGCAGGAGGCACTCGGGACAGGCTGGGCGCGAGTGAGCTCAGGCTGGTTGAGATCTGAGAAGAGTCCAGAGGAGGCCGGAGGGGGAGGCAGGGGCCCGGATGTGCACAGTCCCCATAGGCCTCAGGAGGGATTGTGTCCAAATGAAAAAGGCATTTCAGCAGGGAAGGGATGTGTGTTTTAAAGGGTCACTCTGTCTTCCTGGTGGCACATAGATTGTAAAGTGTCAGGGCTGGGTGTGGGGCCTGGCGTGGGGGCCTGGGGTGGGGGGGGCGGTGAGAACAGATGGCCTGCTGGGCCTTGTCCCCACGTTTGGAAAGGCTAACTTGCCTCTTGGAGCTGCTCACCTCCCTGCTGGGTGTTGGGGCGAATTTACAAGTTTTTCTGTAGTCTGTCTGTCTTCACATCCCTACACGCCAGGCTCCAGGGTCGTTTTTACGGTTGCTAACCTATAGCTCCTGGAAACCCCAATTCACACATTTGCCTTACCCTGCCCTCATTACACTGGCAAGACTCTGTCGTCTTTTTGCTCTCCTGTTTGAAAAATCTGGTCGTGGAAGGAGGCGAGGGCAGTTTGGGGTGAAAGCACATACTTCCTACTGCTTGATGCGTAATTAATTGTCTAGCTTCATTTGTTTTAACTCTAAGCCCCATAGGAACTCCGATAATGAGCTGACATGTGCATTTAAGAGTTCAAGAATTTAGAAAGCGTTGCTGTTGAAATCGCTGTGAGTTTTGGATTCGGGTAAACAGATATGTTTTTCTTCTTCCCTTTGGTTAAAAAAAAAAAAAGAAAAAAGTCACAGGGCAATTTGTGTACCAAGTTCTCTAGAACTTTTAAATCATCTTATACACTGGGCATGTAGACTACATTCTTAGAGCGATCTTATTACCTCCTTATCTCAGAAGTAGAGAGAAAAAGACCGTTCCGCCCACGTCTCCAGGTAGTGTTGTGCTAAGGTAGGTGCGGGGGTTGGGGGGGCAGGCGATATGACGAATGATTCATACATACCCTTGCTGGTTGTCGCTGGGGAACGTGTGTCCGTATGCTCCCTAAAACGGAAGGAAGCAAACAAACAGAAGACCTTGCATTCATGTCTTTGTACACATGCCGCTATCTTGGCTCACAAAATGACAGGTCTAGAGTCTGGAACTGCATCGTCCAGTTCCTTAGCTTCTAGGTACAGTCGGCCAGTGGGCAGTGGGAGTGTGGCTGTTCCGAACTGAGATGTGCAGTGAGTGTAAAATACCCTCTAGACGGGTGCCTAGGTGGCTCAGGCCATTGAGCGTCCGACTTTGGCTCAGGTCATGATCTCCCGGTTCACGGGTTCAGGCCCTGCCTCGCCCGGAGTCCGCTTTGGGTTCTCTTTCTCCCTCTCTTTCTGCCCCTCGCTCGCTCGCTCGCGCTCTCTCTCTCTCTCTCTCTCTCAAAATCAAATAAACATTAAAAAACAATTTTTAGATAAAATACCCACTAGAGTTTGTGGGGCGCCTGGGTGGCTCAGTCAGTTAAGCATCCAACTTCAGCTCAGGTCATGATCTCACCGTTCATGAGTCTGAGCCTCAAGTTGGGCCCTGTGCTGACAGGTCAGAGCCTGAAGCCTGCTTCGGATTCTGTCTGTCTGTCTGTCTGTCTCTCTCTCAAAAAATAAACATTAAAAAAAAATACCCACTAGAGTTTGAGAATTAGTATGGAAAAAAGAATGTAAACTATCTTGTTAGTACATTGTATGGATTACATGTTGAGGTGACACTATTTGTATCTATGGGGTTAAATAACACTGCGAAAGGCAATCTTATGTGTCCGTTTTTAATGAAAAAAAAAAACAACAAAACAACAGGGTTGCTAGAAAATGGAAACTTCCACATGTGGCTTGCATCTTTTGTGTTGGGGGACATCCATCTGAAGATGGGCTTACCAGGACGCAAGACAGGCTCCTAGAGACCCGCCGAGCAGCCGGCCGGCGGGCACCTCCTCAAAGTTTTCTCCCTGGAGCCCTTTCAGCTGCTTGTGATGACTGCTGGTACTGTCCCCCCAGGGAGGGCCCCGCTGCTTCCTTTGTGACTTTGCTCAGCAGCTCCAAGGGTCCCTTGCCTGTTTCTCTCCCGGCCTGTAATCGATGACAGCCACAGGACACGCATACTGGGAGGTCATCTCTTTGGCACAAAGAGAGCTCAAGGAGTTCTTGAGATTAGTGGGGTCTGCAGAGTTTTAGTGACCCTCTTGAGATATCGGATAGCATTTGGGGGGATACCTGTGAGGTTGTTCTGACTACTGTGTCAGCCACCTAGGCGGTTTTGTCCGGGCTACTTTTCTGTGATCCGCTGGGATTTGTTTGTTTGGTTTTTTTTTTTTTAATTTTTTCTGTTTGTTAGTTTCGACAAAGACCGTGTGCGCAGGGGAGGGGCAGAGAAAGAGGGAGAGAGAATCCCAGGCAGGCTCCTTGTGATCAGTGCAGAGCCCGATGTGGGGCTCGACGTCACAAACTGTGAGACCGTGACCTGAGCCGAAATCCAGAGTCAGATGTTTAACCGACTGAGCCACCCGGGCGCCCCTCCGGCTGGGATTTTTCAACAAACCTCCTCGGGAGCTTTTTCTGCCGAGGGAAGAGGTTTGAACCCGTTTGTGTTTGCCCTTCCAAATTGCTAGAGCTCGTAGCCCATGGCAGGGTGGCCCCAGCAACAGCTGGCACTGTGTATTGCCTGTAATTTGGGGCCTTGGAGGTAAGTGGTCGCTTCTCTAGATTTCCAGTGCCTGTGGACCAACCTCTGTGGCATCCGTATGGGGAACAAGGGAGTTTGGATGGTACCATCTAAGATGCCTTCCGGTTTGC
Source organism: Prionailurus bengalensis (assembly GCF_016509475.1). Lineage (NCBI taxonomy): Eukaryota > Metazoa > Chordata > Mammalia > Carnivora > Felidae > Prionailurus > Prionailurus bengalensis. The sequence continues at coordinate 227,014,113 of NC_057343.1, forward strand.
CTGGTGTCATTAGCAGGGGAGGGCAGCGCGTGGGCATTCTGTGGAAGCCTGTAGGGGGGACCCGTTGCCACTTGAAAAGCTGAGCTGTGGGCTTAAACACTGATTTAATGGGATTTATCCAGGGAAGCTGGTTTCATGCCCCCGGGGGAGGCGTTTTGCATTATGTCTTGGGTATGATGATAGGAGTATTTGTGGCGGGATCTCGGAGTCCCTAAGTAAATGCTAATAGAGGACGTTTTTTTTAGGTGATGTTTAGCCAGCCGGCTGTGTTATAGGTGCAGTTTTGTGGGGACTTCTAAAATGGCTCTTAAATGACATGTTTTGAAAAGTGACTTTCAGCTAATTTCAAAACAAACACTTGGATCGCAGCGGACGTTAACTATTGAGTAAATGAGTACTGCGGGGCCGGGGGGGCGGCGGGGTGGGGGGCGGGGGGTGCATGCCAGCATCGTGTAGTAAATTATTCAGGAGCGATGCATTCCATGTGTGGACAGGTTATGTATGTTAACTAACCTCCTTATTTCCTTCCTCTCTCTCTCTCTCTCTCTCTCCTGCTCTTCCTTCCTGGTTTTGTTTAGACCTAATGGTTTCCCTGCTAGGAGTAGCTATCTTGGATCGGTGGTTTTGAACCCAGTGCTCTTAAGCTGATGTTTTGCTTTGCATGGGGTTCCAAAGAGAGCCCCAAGCGTTCCCTCGGAGCCAGACCAGGTTTGAGAGCCACCGAAGTGGTGAATTGGGGAGGGGGGAGGGAAGGGAAGGAGCCCTCGTTCCTTTGGGTGACCACCTATCCTGCTGAGGACTAGCCCGGCAAAGGAGCGCTTCCTCACCCCCCCTGGGCCCAGAAGCCCCAATGGTGGGGCCTCCGAAGACGCCAGCTGTGCACATCTGGAGCTGGTCCCTGGGCACTGTCCAGGTTTACAAGTTCCACGGGTGTTTGATTCTGCTGTAAAGTCAGAGGTGAGAGCCTCCCTTCTGCACGGTTTTCTGTCTCACAAGGGTTTACTGGAAGTTGGCTTGGCCACTGGTGTTTGTGGCACCTGATTCGTGGGCTTTCTCTCTGCCTGTGGTTCCCTTCCTTTGTGAGCCGGTGGAGTGGAGGATGGGCTCCATTCTTCCAAGAAGGGCAGCCAGGCCAGGGGGACTGGGGGCCGGGGGGTGGTCCGCAGTTGGGCTTGGGAGCAGCATCCTGCCTCAGCTGACCTCCTGCCGGCCCTGCTTAAACCTCCTTCCCGTTCTGCTCTGTTTTATAAGAGGAGCCCCTGTGCCTGGGGTTCACCATTGAGGGGTTTTATTGCATGCATGACCTTGCTTCCGGCCATGAGTCAGGCTTTTTACTGGGTGAGGTGGTTGGGGGAGGAGTGCCTGAATTGCGGCTGGAGTGGTTCTAGAAGGCTGGAGCGGGGGTGGGGGGGCTGCTGGACTCCATTCCTAGGAGATGTCTTCTGGTCTCTTGCTGGGAAACCTCTCCTTTGCTGGGATGAGCCTCTTCTTCCCGCTGGTCGGTTGTGGCTGCCTGGGTGTGGAAAGGGGCGCATAGGGCCTTCATTCTGGACCAGACAGGGCCTGGCATCCAGGAGTCAGGGATAAAGCTGACGAGAAGCCAGGAGAAACAGAGAGGAACGTTCCTTTAGCTTCAGGACCCAGGGCTTTGTGTTACCTGCCCCGATGGGATCGGGCCAGATTTGTCCGGCCGGCCTCAAACTTCAGCCCACCCTGGCCTGGCTTAGTCTCATCTACCCCAGTGGGGGGTCTTAACTGCAGGGCATGCCCCGCCCCCCACTTCTGTTGGCCTGTTGATTCTGCTCAAGGACGTCTTGAGAATCTCCACGTTTTGGAGAGTCTTTTGAAAGGAGGGGGGGATTAAAAGTCGATACCTCAAAATGACTTGGCTGCTGTATCGTTTTGTTTCTTGTTTTTGTAAGAACATAGTTGGAAGAAAGTCTGTTGCATTTGTGAAACAATGTTACTTGGCCTACATTTTATTGGTAAGTGGGGAGCTAGTTTTAGTCCTTTGCGGTTTCTAGAGCTTTGCTCGGGAGAGTCTGAGATCTTATTTTTTCTTGGGCCGGACAAAGGTGAATGCCTTCTTTGTTCAGTTGTGTGGGGCTGTTAATAGTTTCTGGACGGAGATTAAGTAGAGCGGGTAAGCCACTTTGCATTGTCTTAGCCTACACTGGCGCTTGGCTGATTTGCGGAAAATTGCCCTGTCACCTTGGTTTGCACCTGCCTTAGGGGAGTCCGTCCAGTTCTTCGCCCACGGGAGGCCTGCTTCCTTTGTCAACACTCCCCTACCCCAAGTGCAGGTTCCGTGTATACATCCCCCGATGAGTCCTTATGGCATCAAGCTTAAGGTTTCTATTTAAACTTTGTCCCCCTTGGACTGCAAGCTTCTGGAAGTAATCTTAGGACTGTGACTCTGGCCCCCCATCATTGTTGCTCACTCAGAGGGTGGCCCCTTCTCTTCATGGGGAATTTCTGGTTACGTGCCCACCTTCATTGTCAGGTTAGCTGGTTTAATCCCCACAGTGACCTGGGAGCTGGGTTCCTCTTCTATCGAGGAGGAAATGGAAAGCCACAGAGGTTTAATTTGTTGCAAGCCACGTGGCCAAGATGCAGGAAAGCCAGGATTCCCATTGAAGCAGTTGGACCCCCCTGGATTGAACCATTGTTGGAAACCACCGAACTCCAGCCCAACCACGAGAAAAACCCCCAACCAAGGAATATTCTACAAAATACCTGACATGCACTCCCCAAAACTGTCAAGGCCATTAAACGGGGGATGGAACGCGAGCAGCGGAGGGGCAGAGAGACAGACTCGGATTCCGAAGCAGGCTCCAGGCTCTGAGCTGTCAGCACAGAGCCCGAGGCGGGGCCCGAACCCACGGACCACGGGATCATGACCTGAGCTGAAGTTGGACGCTCAACCAACTGAGTCACTGAGGCGCCCCAGAAATTGATTTAAAACAACAGTTAAAACCACACATCCCATTCCATTCCACAACTTGTCTGGCTTGTCACACTGTAGGTGCCCTGGTGTCCTCATGCCTCACTGGTCCTCACGGTCAGGTGCACAGGCCCACGTCCTTGGAAGAGCATCTCCTTCAACTTGTCCTGAATTACCAGTGGCATTGCCGTTGGGTTGTTAGACATGCTGCCTTGTTGTTGTTGTTGTTGTTGTTGTTGTTGAGAGAGAGAGAGAGAGAGAGAGAGAGAGAGAGAGAGAGAGAATCTCAAGCATGCTTCCTGCCCAGAGCAGAGCCTGAACCAGGGCTCAATCTCACAACCCTGAGATCATGACCTGAGCTGAAATCAAGAGTCAGATTCTTAACCGACTGAGCCACCTAGGCACCCCATGCTACCTTTCTTAATAAGTGTCATTCTGTTTCCCAGATCTCTGTGGAACCCAAGAAGATATTGAATATAGAGAGACATGAAAATGCCTTTGGTATAGGAGAGAAATAATTTTATTTAGAGAAAGTCTCAGTATATAGCAAGTAGAACAAATGCAGGCACTTACGTGATTTAAAAATGTTTCTGTCCTCTTCAGCCCCCACCCCCATCACTCTCCTGGTGGGTGTAGTTTGTATTGCTAAGTTATTTTTATTCTATTCTAATTAAAAAAAAAATTAATGTTTATTTTTAAGAGAGAAAGAACATACGTGAGGGGAGGGGCAGAGAGAAAGAGAGAGGGAGACACAGAATCTGAAGCAGGCTCCAGGCTCTGAGCTGTCAGCACAGAGCCCCATGCGGGGCTTGAATTCAGGAACGGTGAGGTCATGACCTAGACCGAAGCTGGACGCTTAACCAGCTGAGTCACCCAGGCATCCCTTGATAAGTTACTTTGAAGTCTTTTGCAACTGAAAAGCATCCAAAGTTGTAATTTTGGAGAAAAGGTTGGTTTACATGGTTAAACTAGGCCTGCACGTTCTTAGATTCTCTAGCAAGGCTTTCCAAAGCCAGTTGTGAAAGCAATATGATGGCGGAAAGCCATCCTAGATGTGACCCGAAGGTGCCTGCAAGGCCCCAGATGTAGGTGCTGCCACGATGGGTCAAAGAGCCCCATGGCTTTGGAGCGTTTCCGTAAGCCATGTCAACGCCATCTCGTGTCCTTTCATGCCCTGTGTAACAGACAAGCTGGATGGTCCCTCAGCTAATTCACGTCTGAGTCCACACCTTCTAGGGAGCGTCCAGTAGGGTTTCTCAGACTTTGTACTGAAACCCTCTGCGGTCCATCATCTCTGTGAACAGCACTGTTCTAGCAGATGGCGCGTGCATTTGCAGGGCACTGAGCAGAGCACTCGGGTAGGGTTTTCGATTGAGAGTGAATTAATTAATTCTTCATCCTCCCTGAGGATGTCCAGCCCTGTTCCAGGTGCTGGAGATTCAACAGCAAGTAAAACCAACCCATTCCTGCCTCCTGTTCATACTCATGACCTAAAACCTGTCCTACATCAAACAGTCAAAGCACTGAAATAACTCTGGTTTTGATGTTCTGGGGAAGGCATATAAAAACCGGTTGTGGTCATCGGCGTAAGTTTCTTGTTGAGTCAGTTGCCTTCTGGATGTCTCCCGAAAGTCATGACATTCATGCATTTACAAAGATGGCAACTGATACCTCTCTGGGAAAGCTACTCAATGAAAAGCAGTTGTAAACCGGAAAGGCTTTCTTTTTTTTTTTTTTTTTTTTTTTTTTTAAATTTTTTTTCAACATTTATTTATTTTTGGGACAGAGAGAGACAGAGCATGAACGGGGGAGGGGCAGAGAGAGAGAGGGAGACACAGAATCAGAAACAGGCTCCAGGCTCTGAGCCATCAGCCCAGAGCCTGACGCGGGGCTCGAACTCACGGACCGCGAGATCGTGACCTGGCTGAAGTCGGACGCTTAACCGACTGCGCCACCCAGGCGCCCCCGGAAAGGCTTTCTTGACGTATGTATGGGGTGAGGGAGGCCGGGGGTGTAGATGGCCGTGGGGTAGTTGGATCCAGGGAGGGAATGAAGTCAGAAGTGATTCCACCTGGATTTCTGGTTGGCCTTTCTTCCTCTCCTCTTTGATTTGCAGCGTAATTCCCATTTCCTACAATCCACCTCCTGAAGCACACAATTCAGTGGTTTTTGGCACGTTCGCTAATTACTCGTGCAAGTACGTTAGTATATATTAATACTAGCATATACGAGTACTTGCACAGCCGTCACTGCTGATTCCAGAAGGTTTTCACCACCCACAAAAATAAACCCCCAAACCCCCACATGTATTAGCTATCCCTCCCCAATCCCAGTCGCTACCTTCACCCAGCCTTAGGCAGCCAGCCGCCTGCTTTCGACGTCCATGGATTTATCTTCGAGACATTTCACGGAAATGGAATCAGGCAACGTGTGGTCCCTTGTGGCTTCTTCCCCTTGCCACGATGTTTTCGGGCCTCATCCACGTTGTAATGTGATCCTTTGCATCACTGAACGATCTTCCATTGAATGGATGGGGCACGCGTCGAAAAATCTATTCATCAGTTGATGGGCCATGAGGGTTATTTCCACTTTGGGGCTGTCGTGAATAAGGCTGCTGTGGACACTCGTATACAGGTTTTGATGTGTGCATGTATATTTTCATTTCGCTTGGTTATATGCCTCAGAGTGGGATTCTTGGGTCATATGGAAGCATTATGTTTACCCTTTGGAGGAACTGCCGGTCTGTTTTCCAGAGCAATTGTGCCATTATGCCTTTTGACCAACAGTGTATGTGGGTTCTAGTTTCTCTGAATTCTTGCCAATATATAATCTGCCTTTTTGATTGATTGAGATTCTTTAAAAAAAATTTGGGGGGGGGGGCGCCTGCGGGGCTCAGTCGGTTAAGCATCCGACTTTGGCTCAGGTCAGGATTTCACAGTCCGTGAGTTCGAGTCCCATGTCGGGCTCTGTGCTGACAGCACAGAGCCTGGAGCCTGCTTTGGATTCTGTATCTCCCTTTCCCTGACCCTCTCCCATTCATGCTCTGTCTCTCTCTGTCTCAAAAATAAATAAACATTAAAAAAAATTAAAAAAAAATTTAATGTTTATTTTTGAGAGAGAGCGAGAGCGTGGATGCTTGTAAACCAGCGCGAGCATAAGTGGAGGAGGGGCAGAAAGAGAGGGAGACACAGAATCCGAAGCAGGCTCCAGGCTCTGAACTGTCAGCACAGAGCCCGATGCGGGGCTCGAACCCATGAACCGCGAGATCACGACCTGAGCTGAAGTCGGACGCTTAACCGACCGAGCCACCCAGGCGCCCCGATTAGATTCTTTTTTTAAGCACCTTTTAATTCAGGAAGTATGATTGTATGAAAAATAACTTTTTTGAAATTTAATAAAATTCTGCAAAGGAATCACTGTGTGTGCCACAGAAGTGAGAGATAGCTGTCTTAAGTTTATTTATTTCCTACTGTGTTCTTGGTTTATTTGTTTTTAGGAAATGCTGACAAAGTCCTGTTCCAAGTAAGTTGGAGGGGTTTTCTTCCCCCTAAAAATAGATAGCAGCCAGGACAGGATTTCATTAAGATGATCCTATCAGTTTTTATCTGTAGGGTTTTTTGTTTTTTGTTTTTTTTTTTTTAATTATTCTGGTCAAGATTAGGAAAGGGCCATAAACTCTAGGGAGTAAGTGGTAAAGGATGTCTGGTATTCTATTCCATGAAGAGTACAAGCGTCTTGTGATGGTCTCTTATTACCCCTTCTGTTCTGTATCTCGTCCTGTTTCCACTGGAAGGAAGAATGGAATTCAGTTTTAAGTCCCTTAGGGAGGATTTCTCAGTAGTGTTTGAGAGTTCTTAGCACTGGAACAGATTTCTGCATTTTATAAAATCTACGCGTCCTTTCTTCCATTTGCTCCTTTGTCTCTCTTGTCTTGGTCTCCTTGTAATTATTATTTCTTTGGAAGAGAGTCGATGGGGAAGGTATTAGAACAGGAAAACTTTCTCTTGGATACGTTGTAAGCTCTCGGGGGCAGCAGCGATTTTGTTTCTGCTGAACCTTTCATAGTGCCTGGTACATAATAGGGGCCTCAAAAGATGTTTATAGGATGAATGGACTTGTGGGTGGGTGGATGGATGGATGGCCTTATGGATTAAGTGACTTATACATAGATGAATAAATTTCAGGTGTACTAACTGATTGCTTAGTGCTGGTTTGTTTTCTTTTAAACGTGTGTTGGCTGTGTGATAAACGATTAACTAACGGATGGACTAGTTTGATTTTTGTTCCTTGGATTCTCAGTGTTTGAGATTAGCTCAGCAACTTGGAGATGTCTCATTACCCTCAGATTTAAATGGTTTCTGAGATAATTTTGAGTCAATGTAGTTTAAAAGAGCAACCGAAAAGCCACTTTAAGGGGGTGCCTGGCTGGCTCAGTCACTAGAGCGTGCGACTCTTAATCCGCAGGGTCATGAATTCTGTCCACGTGTTGCGTATGAGAGATTGCTTAAAAAATAAAATCTCGGGGCACCTGGGTGGCTCAGTTGGGTAAGCGTCCGACTTCGGCTCAGTTCATGATCTCACTGTTCGGGAGTTCGAGCCCCGTGTCAGGCTCTGTGCTGACAGCTCGGATCCTGGAGCCTGCTTGGGATTCTCTGTCTCCCTCTCTCTCTCTGCCCCTCCTCCACTCACACTCTGTCTCTCTCTCTCTCTCTCTCTCTCTCTCAAAAATATTAATTTTTTTTTTAAATCAAATTAAATCTGGGCGCCTGGGTGGCTCAGTCAGTTGGGCGTCTGACTTCAGCTCAGGTCATGATCTCACAGTCCGTGAATTCGAGCCCCGCGTCGGGCTCTGTGCTGACAGCTCGGAGCCTGGAGCCTGCTTTGGATTCTGTGTCTCCCTCAGTCTCTGCCCCTCCCCTGCTCATGCTCTGTCTCTCTCTGTCTCAAAAATAAACATGAAAAAAAATTAAATTTTTAAAAAAAGCCATCTTAAGGAATTGTAAAGAAGGTAGACAAAAATAGAATATAAAATCAGGGCTGAATCGTTTGGCAAGGTCGGTACCCTGTAACCGTGGCATGAACGCTTGATAGCATCACATGTTCATAATTGAGGCATCTTGCTCTTCAGCACCATTTGCTCGGTTTTGACTTTGAATCGAGAGTGGGGGATACCAATGAGCCTTTGTACCTGTATCTGGGGAAGAGTGAGCAAAGGTTAGTTTTTTCCTGGACGGTTTTCTTCTTTTCCTTGCTTTTTACCTCCTGTCATTTGTGTATTTTTCATGTGATCCTCTGCAAGGAAGCTGCCGTCCAGGTAGCCGATGGCGGTAACAGAGTTTGACCCTCTGGGCAGGACAACAGGAAAAAATGGGAGTGCCTCATGATTCTTGGCAGGTGGGGGCATGGGATCCTATCTAAAGACATGGGACGGATTGTCTGTGAACTTTGCATCGTGAATGCCCACGTTCCTCTCTTTGCAGCCATACTGTTAAAGATGTGCTTGAGTTGTTTGAGACACTACATGTCTATCTATGGGTCTCAGGCCCATAGGTGAGGCCAGGAAATGATGTTAATAATGACGCGGATGATGTAGCTGAAAGTCACAAATATAATGTACATACACACAGCTGGCATACATTTCTTATAAAAATATACAGTACTTCAGCAATACCCTCAAGGAGTTGGGTCGGCCTGTCTGTGGAGTTACTTAACCCTTGTGGCAAAATCTTAGGGTTCGGGGGGACGGGGGTGGATTGTGTCTCTGAGTCTGAAGCAGAACGTCAGCAACACGTTTTCCTCTGGAATCCAGTGGCCCATCAGCTCTGGTGGGCGTACGATGGTCGTCGGGGTTGCCCGTATGGAAAACGAAAGGCGTCGCCATTCCACAGCCAGCGGTAAAGCGGGACAGACTTGGGGTCCTCAAGCCACACGTTTCCATCATCACGGGCTGTATGCTCACCGTTTCTCTCTTGAGCCCCCCCTTGATTCCCTGGCCCTCCTCAGCAGCCGGGGCTTGGTGGAGCAGTGGCCTCGGCCCCTGGTTGAATTCTGCGTCCTTTGGGACATGAGCCTAATGCCACCCGGGTTCCGCTTAGAGCCTGGTTGCGGCGAGCCTCTTCGGAATCTGGTACGGTTGTTCAGAAATGATTGCCAGCCTCAGGTCCGAGCCCCTGCAGTCACGAGGGGAGGCAATGAGCCCGAGATCACTCACCCCGTGGGCCCCACACTGTGCGTGCTGTGTGGCCAGGGCGTGGGGAGACCGCCCGCCGCTGCGGGGATACTAGGACACCGTGGTCTCCCCGGCCTCTCCACCGCATTTCCAGGCCCCCTTCTGGGCCACCTCTGGAGGGGAGGCGGTGTAGACTTCACCTTCCCCGTGTGTTTCTAATCTGCGGGCTCTGCCCCCTCTGCTGTGTCCGTGCCGCGTTTCCCACACTCGTTTTGTACACGGGCTTCTGCTCCTCTCTTCATTCCTGTCGGCACCGTCTCCAAGCTTTCTGGCAAGTTTTGTGTTGGGGTTTGTGAGCACAGAGGACAGGTTTTTGTCTGTACAGTTCAAGCGTCAAAAGTCAGCTGTAATTCACGTGAAAAACAAAACAGACTGGACGGAGGGAGGAAAAGGAGAGCGTCCCTCTAACCCCATCATCAAGCCGTCTGCCTCCCGGACCTCTTTCCTTATGTCTGTCCGGCACTTGGCAGGCTCTCACCGCCCCCTCCCTTCTGTACGCACCTGCTCTAATGTCACCAGAAATTAGATCTGTCCCAGGTCTGCTGTATCTGGGGCTGATCCTACTCTGGGAGGTGGTGGAAATTCTTAGAATGTAGACAATGGAGTCTGCTTTCAATTAGGTCACGGACGATGAGTGGTTTTTAAAAACTCTAATTTGGCTGTGGCTCCAGAACTTTGTATGACTCTGGCTTGGTGGTTTCCAGCTAAGACAGTCCCCTCACCCCCTAGAAGTAATTACCTCGACCAAAATGTCGCGAGTGCCGAGTTGAGGAGCCCGCATTAGCATTTGGTCTGTTATAAAAGCCATGTGTCTTTTAAGGTGGATTGGAATAGAAGGATTAAAAAAAAATATGTTGAAGAGTTGTTTCTACTCCCAGTGGAAGAACCATTGACTGTAAAACAGGAGGGATTTCATTCATATGTGGAATCTAACCCCTACCCCACCCCCCCAAAAAACAACATAGATACAGAGGGCAGTTCAATGGTTTGTGGGGGGCAGTGGGGGGAGATGGGAGAAGTAGGTAAAGGAGGTCAAAGGGTACAAACTTCTAGTTAGAGTTAAGTCCTAGGAATGTAACGTACAGCATGGCGACCATAGTTGATAATACTGTATTGTATATTTGAAAGTTCCTAAGAAAGGAGATTTTCCAAGTTCTCATCACACAAAAAAATTGCAACCATGTGTGCCGATGGACGTTAACTAGACTTACTCTGTTTATCATTTCATAATATATGCAAATATTGAATCCCATACACCTGACGCTGATGTCACGTGTCAAATATATCTCCATTTAAAAAAATGGAGAAAAAGTGCCATTTAAGTCCTTGATACTATGATATGTTATCTACATCCAGTTTCTGGAATTCAGTATCGTCAGGAGCAGGGTCCCCTGGCCCCTGCCCTGCCCCCGACTTCGACATTAGACACCTTAGAAGATGCCAGGTTAGAGGGGCACCCAGGTGGCTCAGTCGGTCAAGCATCCGACTCTTGGTTTTTGGCTCAGGTCATGATCCCGGGGTCGTGGGATCAAGCCCCTCATCAGGGAGTGTGCTGGGTGTGGAGCCTGCTTAAGATTCTCTCTCCCCCACCCCTCCCCCCCGCCCCTCCCCTATTCGTGTTCCTCTCATTCAAAAAAAAAAAAAATCATTGCAGGCAAAAGAACAGAACTTTCCTTTGGCTGCTGCATTTACTACAGATTTAAATAGCCATATTAATGTAGCCGTTACAAAATTATTTGTCCCCTTTGTCTTTAAAAAAATACCAAATTTCCAAACACATTGTGATTTTATGGTGTAGGTTCTTAGAGAATCCTGAAGTGTAGCCCTTGCCACAGTCCAAGTAAGCACTTACAAGAGAAAGTAGGTGTGTGCTCTGTTCTGGGTCTAAGGCTCAGTTGTGTGTTTGGGTAAAGAATGTTCTCTTTTCTGTGACTCTGTAATTAGAACATGCCACACAGCATGGTATTTACAGCCCATCATCATTATCTCTTTTTAGGGTTGTTTCCCTACCTTATTTTTGAACTTAAGTGTTTTCAGAGTTCAGAAGAGAAAATCATTTTTAAAACCAGAAGAGAAATGCGGTAGTTTTGAAAAGGGTGACGGTAGGTTGAAATCTGTGCTGGTGATTTTACCTTCGTTAGCTTAAAGTAGGGATCAGCAAACTGTGTGTGCGTCAAGGGCCAGGAGGTCACAATTCCAGGCGACTTCGCGTGGCCACGGTCAGGGGGAAAAGCCGGATAAAATTCCTTGCCCAGGGAGGAGGCACTCCAGGTCGGCAATAGGCGGGAGATTAAGAATTATCTTCCAGGGTGAGGGGCTAATACCTGAGCACCATGAGACAACGATACACTCTACCCCAGTCTTCTCTTTCCTTTGGGCAAGTCTCCAGCGTGGCCGCTTAGCCCCCTTGTTGACATTAGTAGAGAGCAGGGGCTTGAATTCAACACACATCTTCGGAGTTTTCACTCAGCCCTTACCCTGAATCTTTATGGGTGTGTGTGTGTCTGTGTGTGTGTGTGTGTGCATGTGTGTGCATGTGTGTGTATGTTTCTTGGTCTCTCATTGCCCAGTTACAGAGACGCGATTGGGTTTTTCCCATTATAGAATGCTTAAGAATGTGCGTGTACAATTGGGAAGTATATAGGTTTGGAAATTAACTTTTCCTAATGATTTGAAATCACCAAGGTTTAATTGCAGACAATAAAATTCACCAATGACATGTCCACATTTGAAGGGGCTGTGGTGTATCTATACAGCTGCAAGGTTATCCACACGATCCAGCTTTCTAATTGTTCCGTCACCCCCGGGCTCCCTTTTTCCACATTCGTGTTCAGTGTCCCTCCCACACTTGGCTCCGGGCAGCTTTTCCTTTGCTTTCTGTGTCCACGGATTTGCCTTTTCCAGAAATGTCATGTAAATGAAACCCTACACTATGAACTGTTTTGTGTGTGGCTTTTTTCACTTAGCATAATGTTTCTGAGATCCGTCCTTATTGATTATTCTGTCAGTGGCTTCTTGTTTTGTTTTTTTTATTACTGAAGAGTTCCATTGCATGGATTCATTACATTTTATTTGTCTCTATACCAGTTGATAGTCATTTGAATGATTTCTAGTATTTGGCCATTAAAAATGCTGCTACAAATATTTGCACGCACGACTTTTGAAACATTTCTTTCAAGGAGGTAGATCTCTAGGGTGAATTGTTGAAACCTGGGGTAAGATTGTGGTTAGTTTTTTTTTTTTTAAGTTTTATTTATTTTTGAGAGAGAGAGGCGCAGGTGAGAATCTGAAGCAGTCTCCACACCGTCAGCACAGAGCCTGATGCGGGTCTCACGCTCAGAAACTGCGAGATCGTGACCTGACCCAATGTCAGATGCTTAACTGAGCCTCCCAGTTGTGCCCCAAGATCGTGTTTAGCTTTTTAAGAAACTTCCAAACCGTTTTCTAAGTGGGGGTACCATTTTACATCCTCCCTAGTTTCTCCACATCCTCACTAACACCGATAGTATTTTTTTTTAATCCTATCCAGGAAATCGTTTGTTGGTGATGGAAAATGGAACCCCTAGGAACCTCACTTTTGAAGAAGGGATGGTATTACTTGCCTCCTTATCTTACAGGATTGCTCTAGATCAAAGGAGATGGGAACTTTTGAGCAAGTGCTTTGTATGGTAAAAAAATGTTACCGGTGATTGATTATGTGCAGGAAAATTTTTAGCAATTAAACTTGACACATATCCGTCTCAGAGATCAGGATGGAAACTTGTCCAAGTTTTAATAAAATGTGTATGTTATGATCAAACTTTTAAAGACAGTTTTAAACTCCAATTGTGAGCTTTCTCCATATGCTAGGTTGCCATATTGTACATTATCAGCCTTATTTAACAATGACAGAATATAATGACTTGCATATGGTGGGCAAACTTTTCTTCCCCACTCCAACTTGGATGGTCTGGTAAATGTCTGCCTGTGACTTCATTTTTAAATGCCTGTGGGTGGCCTCTTTACTGGACCTGGGCATATGTGTTCTATTCGAATAGAATGGAAGCAGAACATTCGGGGGCTCAGAGAAACCACCCAGAACAATCTATGGAAAAATACCTACTTTGGGTTTGCTTTGCAGGTCTGATTTCATGAACATTGCCGGTGTAAGCTTTTCCAAGGAACAAAGGGAACGTTTTACATGCATTTCCCTTCCTACCTGTGACAGACAGCTGCTGTCTGTAGGTCTAGTAGAACTGGCCATGAGCTTCCGATTGGCAGTCTGGGCGGATTTCCTAGAACTTGCTTATGAGCAGCTCTTCACACCTGTTGAAAAAGACCTTTGGACTAAGGAAGGTGAACTGTGTGTTTGGTCATGTAGGACTGTGTCAACAGAGGGCTTTATGGTACCTTCACCTGAGAAGGTAGGAGGGACCACCGCAGCCAGTGAAAGAGTCTGCATGCCGTATAGCCTCTGGAAGTCGGGAGGTTTGTGTTCATCCTTGTGACAATTTATGTGAGTTCGGCAATGTCTCGTGACGAAATATTGGATTCGTACCAGACAGACAATTTTTAAAAATAACTGTTTTTAATATTTATTTTTGAGAGGGACAGAGGGTGAGAAGGGGAGGAACAGAGAGAGAGAGAGAGACACACACACACACACACACACACACACACACACACACACACACAATCGGAAGCAGGCTCCAGGCTCTGAGCTGTCAGCACAGAGCCTGACACGGGGCTCAAACTCACTAACTGTGAGATCATGACCTGAGCCGAAGTCGGATGCTTGAACAACTGAGCCAGCCACCCCTGACAGACAATTTTAATAATCGGGCAGCACATGAAATCCATTTTGATGTAAGAAAAAAAAAAATAGTGCAGGTGACGGTTCTAGCAAGCAATGCTTTTGGACTTAGGACTTGGAGGGTGGAGGAATGACTGTGGTTTATGATTTCATGATTGTACCTAATGAGTAAAAGTTCTCACTTTATTTATAGAACTTTGAAAGTTTCCATTTGAATGTGTGTGTGTGTGTGTGTGTGTGTGTGTGTGTGTGTGTGTAGGTATCTCAGAGCTTTAAAATGTTGCAGTCTCTGATGTGTAAATTAAATGGGATAAAGATGGGGTGTCTGGATGCTCAGTCAGTTAACCGTCTGACTCATGATCTCAGCTCAGGTCTTCATCTCAGGGTTGTGGGTTCAAGCCCCATGCTGGGCGTGAAGCCTACTTTAAAAAAAAAAGGGGGGGGCACTTGGGTGGCCCAACTGTTTGCATGTCCGGCTCTCGGTTTTGGCTCAGGTAGTGATCTCAGGGTCCTGGGATCAGGCCCTTTGGCAGTGTGACACTTACTTGATTCTCTCTCTGTCTCCCTCTGCTCCTCTCCCCAACTTGCACACGCATGCTCTCTCTAATATATATATATATATATATATATATATATATATATACATACATACACATATGTATACGTATATATGTATATATACGTATACATGTGTGTGTATATATATATACACATATATATATATGTATATATATATGTATAAAATGGGGCATCTGGTTGGCTAAGTCAGTAGAGACTGCAACTCTTGATCTCAGGATCATGAGTTCAAGCCCCATGTTAGGTATAGCGATTACTTAGATAAATAAATCTTAACAAAAGTAAGAAGATGAAAACAATATTTCAGGCACTTAGAAGTCTTTTTCTAGGTCATTACAGATGGTGTGGTTTCGGTATGGAGTGATATTTGACAGGACAGTCTTAGAGGATGCCAGGAGTAAATATTCCTTCTTGAAGCAGCTGCCTGCTGATAAATCGGGAGGGACAGGCAGTTGTAAGTGTCATTCTTGGCGTTCCCTGTGTCTCAGCCCAAACCGCCAATCAGAGGTATGTGACTGACGCATGCGGAGATGGGAACTTCTCCCACTTGATGTTCTGTGTGTTCTTTTTTTTAAGTTTATTTATTTACTTTAACATTTATTCATTTTTGAGAGAGAGAGCATGAGCGGGGGAGGGGCAGAGAAAGAGGGAGACACAGAATCCGAAGCGGACTCCAGGCCCTGAGCGGTCAGCACAGAGCCCGATGTGGGGCTCAAACTCACAAACCGCGAGATCATAACCTGAGCCAGAGTTGGCCGCTTAACCGACTGAGCCACCCAGGCGCCCCATGATGAACTTAATTCTATATTATTTATCCCCTACCAGCTCTATCAAGAAGCCAGTTGTAGTCCCTTAAACTGCAAGCTGAATAAATTATAAGTAACGTATTTTAAATATTTCACTTAACATTTGAAATCAAAACAAATTAAGTAGACCAATAAAATGAGGTTAAAAGTTCTAGAAAAAGCTGTTCGATGTAAATACCATTTTTTTTTATCACATGAAGTTTTTTTTAATGTTTATGCATTTTTGAGAGAGAGAGAGTGAGGGAGCATGAGCTGGTGTGCACCAGTTGGGTAGGGGCCGAAGGGGGCTAGGGGCAAAGGATCCGAAGTGGGCTCCAAGCTGACAGGAAAGAGCCCGAGGTGGGGCTCAGACTCCTGAAGTGTGAGATTGTGACCAGAACCAAAGTCAGATGCTTAATCGACTGAGCCACCTGGGCGCCCTTGTATGTGCCGTTTTGAGTGATAACTTAGGTATAGCATTTCCACGTTAACACATTGTGTCCTAAGGGTGTGCTCGTTTACTGTCAATTTTGTTGGGATTGAGGACACTGAACTCAGTTGAAATAACTTCATGCGGTATTAAAGGTCAGTGTTTCATTCCATCACGTGGGCGTACAGCATAGCGATAATTCTTTACAAATTGACCGGTAACCCCCCCAGTGATTCCTTCAGACTTTTATCACTGGTTCTTAGAAACAAGTGGTTCTCATGTTGTGAAATCAAAGGAAGAGGAAATTCATCATTGGAAAGGTAAATACTATGCTTGTTTCATTTGTCCAGTGGGGAAACAGAAGATGGAAATAAAATCAACACCAAAAAAAAAAGCACCCCGGGGTTAACACTGGGATCTGGAAGTTGCTGTCTTGAACGCTGGAGTTCTAGCAAACTTGTCACCTGTGGATTGGGTTCTGATCTTTACTAAAACTTTAGTCCCTCCCTTGGAGAGTTCATCTGACACTTAGATCTGGTAGCAGCCGGAAGTCAGTGGGGTGTTCTGATGCCCTCCTTGTGGGCACGTGTGTGGGGCGTGGCCCTGGGAAGATGGGAGCCAGCAGGTCCCAAAGAGTCTTCATCACGAGGTGCAGCATTGTCACGACCTGGTTAAACTTGTTTCTGGAACCCGACTGCCTGGGTCAAGTGCTCTCTATCTTGTGATGCTGGGCTAGTTGCTACTATGCCTTCAGGCCTTCACTTCTCCCGACTTGACTTTGCCAACAGTGGCTGCCTCGGGGGGCATTCGTGAGGGAAACCGAGATCGTCCACGTAAAGCGCTTGTGTCTCAGCAGCACGGGGCGTACCATTTTCTCCTTCCCTCCTCCGCATCTCTGGTGGGACACCGGGTCACGCTTGGGGTCTAGTGGAGGCTGGGGACGATGCTTCCCGGGGAGCCATTCTTGTCTGAGAAAAACATTTCCTTCTTAAAACCTTTTTTTTTTTTCCCCCCGCAAAGGAATGTCGTAGTCAGTAATTTCGAGAGTGGTGATTTGCCACGAAACACAGTCCAAACTCCTAGTTCAATCCTGTGTGTTTTGTTTACAGGGGACACGGGTCTGGCTGAGAGAAAATGGCCAGCATTTTCCGAGTACTGTCAATTCCTGCGCAGAGGGCGTCGTCGTCTTCCGGACAGACTATGGTCAGGTGAGCTTGACCTGCAGCCTTCAGGGTGCCCGTGCTCCACCTCCCGGGGTTGTCTTCCACTAGAGCATGCATGTTCGCTGCCCCCACCCTCCATACCTTAAAGAGTTGTTTCTAAGTGGGAACACCAAATCCCGGAAAGAATGTGTAACATACACCGTCGCGTGAGAGATGCAATCCAATTCTCCAAATGGAACACACACGGTGTTCTAGCCAGTGCAGGGCAGAAAAGCGCTAGACTTGGCTGATTCTCTCCCCCGGGAATCCCGCCAAAGGATCCAGAAGGACAGGGGTGCAAGCATTTGAGAAAAGTTGCCCAATTATTGATACGTGCATCTTGGTTTCATTTCCACTTTCCCTTAAAATTCTGAGATTCCTGAGAGGGTTGGAAATAACCCGTCTGCCAGTGAGAATGTGGGCTGCTTCTGGTTCCCGGTTCTTTAGTGTAACATGAAGGCTGTAGTATCACTGAAAACAGACAGGTGAATTCAGAAACCGAACATTACATTTGGGCAGTTGTGAAAGGAGGCTGGTGTCTCTATTTTATAAAGGAAACTAATTTGAATGCTACAGAGGGATCCCTTTAAGACCTCTGCTGGAGGGGTGTTGGCTGGGGGGATGGGCTAGATGGGTGATGGTCATTCAGGAGGGGCACTTGTTTGGGATGAGCATTGGGTGTGATGTGTAAGCGACAAATCACTAAATTTTACTCCTGAAACCATTATTACACTATATATTCATTACCTTGGACTTTAAAAAAAAAAGGAATAGAGGTTGATGTAGTCTTAAGAAGGCTACACTGAATATCCTGAAAATCAGGGCAGAGGGCAACTATTCAGCAAACGATTGTAAAATAGCAAGCAGTTATTTGGTAAGTGACAGTAAAAATCGCTGTTAGTTTAATTATAAAGTAGGAGAGGTGTCATAGTGTTTGTATCCCAAGTCGATGACTTGGATAAAACTAGGTTTTACCCAGGGGTAAACTTCAAAAGAAAAACTTGGAAAAGCATATGGTTACTTAAATCAAAATGGAAATGCACTCCTGTTTTATCTGCCTCTGTCAGGTCTTGAATACGGTCTTTGTCCAAAAACAACCTACTTGTTTTACTACTATATTCTAAGTATATCAGTACGACCAAAGGACTCAAAAAAAAAAAAAGATTTAAGACCTGAAGAGAGAAGGGGGTCATAATGCCCAGTATTTAAAGCTCACAGGTTCTGAATCTGGTCTGCAAGGTTGTTGAGAACAAAAGCTTCGGTGTCAGTGTTGAGTTGATTAAGGCCAGGGGGCTGCTCGCGTATCGAAACTTTTCAGAGATCGTCCACTTGGTACGTTTCTCATTTCTTGGCTTGATAAACAGCGATGTTCCTGGGCTGTTTTGCGGTTCCTCAGTTTCTTTCTCATCTGAGACTCTTGAATAGTTGCTCAGCATTCGGTGGTAAAGACCTAGCTGTTTCGTAGGTGTGGATTGCGGGGAACGGACGGAGACGGCCAATGGATCCCGTGTCTGACGGTCACGGCCAGCGTGGATGCCGTGCTGCTCCCCGGGCTGGTTGCTTTCTCATCACATTCTCGGGTTGTACAGTATGATCTGTAAACTAAGGACAGGCTAAGTGACTTTTGCCCAGCTTTGGGTCACGCACTGCTTCAGTGTTTCCAATCCCACGCAGAGCTGGTCTGCCTCTGTCTGTCTTGCCATTATCCTGTCCCTCTTCCCTTCCTACTTCCTCCAGATGAGAATTCCCTTCCTTGTAGCTTCTGTGCCTACTTCTTAAGATGATGTGGAAAAGGAGAACAGTGTTTAAACAGTGCACCTGACTTGATGTAACTCGGTTCGTGAAAGTGTCATGAAATAGATTTTTAGTAGAATTTTCTTTTTTTATGGACTTATTTTTTGATCCCAAAGAGAATTCTTTTTTTTTCTTTTTTTTTACGTTTATTTTATTTTTGAGAGAGACCGATCGACAGAGTGCGAGCGGGGGAGGGGAAGACACAGACTGCAGAGCAGGCTCCAGGCTTCTGGCTGATGGCACAGAGCCAGATGTGGGGCTCCAGCTCTCGAACTGTGAGATCATGACCTGCGCCAAAGGTGGACACTTAACCGACTGAGCCACCCAGGCGCCCCGATTCGTGTTTTCTTTTTAACTCTTTCTCCACCTCTTTTTAACAAAATTGCAGCAAAAACGTGTAATGTTAAATAAATGTAACTATTTTTAAGCGTAGACTTCAGCAGTGTTGCATAGCACTCCGTGAGCAGAGGTGGCATGGGCTGGTCAGGCCAGTAGTTCTGGTCACTGTTGACAGTATTTAGGGATTGTGGGCTTAGAAAGAACTAAACCAGAATAACATGCACTTAAACATGAAAGCAGCTCTCAACTTTGACTTCTAATCTTCCTTCCATCGGGCATCAAATACTTGGTCTTGGATTGTCCACTCTGTCATTCCCAAGTATAATTAGCTTGGAGATTTGTGTAGGAATTACAGGGTTTAAGATACAAGAAGAGTGACATGAGATGGAAAGAACTGGGTTCAGACCAGGATCAAGAATTGAGAGTGGTGGAGGACTCTAGTATCTTTCTTTCCTGACCGACTTCTTCCTCTCCCCACATCCCAAGTTTGCTGTGGGACATATGGGTGTGTTCACCAGGGATTAGGGCAAGTTCATGAACTGGTTCTGGTCCCCAGGACAGGAACAGCTACTCCTTAACTGGGCAGGGACAGATTCTGGAAGGAATCAGGGTCAAAGACACAGAGCGTGGCCTTGTCCTGGTCAAGCCTGACTATGGTAACTTTGGAAGGTATTGGCTGAGAGAGAGAGAGAGAGAGAGAGAGAGAGAGAGAGAGAGAGAGGAGAAGAGAGACAGGATCCAAAGCAGGCTCTACACAGACAGCAGAGAGCCAAATGCGGGGCTCAGACTCACCAACTGAATGGTGAGATCATGACCTGAGCTGAAGTCGGAGGCTTAACCGACTGAGCCGCCCAGGTGCCCCAGTTTTTCCTGCATTTTTAAAAACAATTCTAGTGACATTTTTGTTACTAAAACGTGAACTCTCCCAACAGCCTAGGAAACTACTAGTTCGCCCTCTCCTACTTCACGGGAATCACCTTGGCGGTCTTCTTCAGATGCACATTCGGATTGACAGGTCTGGGGTGGGGTCTGATGGAGGGCTTTAGGTAAAGGTGGAGAGGGGTGGCTCAGTCAGTTAAGCATCTGACGTGGGTCATGATCTCCCCGGTTCGAGCCCCGTGTCAGGCTCTGTGCTGACAGCTCAGAGCCTGGAGCCTGCTTCGGATTCTGTGTCTCCCTCTCTCTCTGCCCCTCCTCCGCTCACACTCTGTGTCTCTCTCAAAAATAAATGAACGTTAAAAAAAAACAAAAAACAAAAAGCTGGAGAACTTTCCTTTGGCTTCCAAAGCTCTTCCCTTCCCTTTGCTCTGTGCCCTCCCTTCCTAGGATCTTTTCACCCCGAGCATGGCCGGGTTGGGCCAACTGCCACAAAATGATGCTCGAGTGGACCGCAAAGCAGTTTCTGAGTCCTGTTTGGTGTGGGAAGCCCAGCAGAGCCATGTGTGACTAAAATCCTCAAGTGGGACCTCACGGACCCTGGCTAGGGGATGATAATAGTGTGTCGTTTTTGGTGAGAGCACCGAAGGGCACGTTCTCTGATTTCATTGAGTCGCTGAGAATTGTGTGCGCGTGCTCAGCCTTTTTTTTTTTTTTTTGCCAGGGAGATAGTTTTACTGTTAACCTAAAATTCCATTCCACACTAAAATTTAAACTACTGTAGGTTGGTCCAGGGAATAGAGAGGACCAGAATGTTCCCATTTGATTTATAACTTCTGCTCTCCTCGCCGGGAAGTATTTGCAGATGGAAAAAGAAATGTGCAAGAGACATGCTAACAGGCTTTGTTGAAACGTACGCATAGTTGTGGCCTGTGGAGGACGCAGCGCGCATGGGCAGGTTAGCACTTGCCCTGAAAGTTACTTACAAGCATACGCTGTTTTATTGCACTTTGTTTTGCTGAGCTTTGCAGTGCTGTGGGTTGTTTTTTGGGGTTTGTTTTTCTTTTTTAGTGTCTTCTTTTGTTTTTCGTTGTTTGTTTTCAGATTGGAGGTTTGTGACAACCCAGCGTCAGCAAGGCTGTTGGTGACATTTTTCCAACAGCATTTGTTCGCTTTGTGTCTCTGTCACATTTTGGTAATTCTTGCGAGTTTTCAGACTGCTTCATTTTCCTGTTTGTTATGGTGATCCGTGATTCTGACTCCTTGAAAGCTCAGATGATGGTTAGCATTCTTTTAGCAAGTGTCTGTACATTCAGGTATGTATGTTATCTTTTAGGCCTGTCGCCTTCATAGATTGTGGTAGTGCAGTCACTTCTTGGCCTGGTGGCTACCACAGTGTAGTGTAAACTTAACTTTTGTGTGCATCGGGAAACCAAAAAATTCATTTGAGTCACTTTTTTTGCGATGTTCAATGTGCTGTGGTGGTCGGGAACCGAACCTGCGATCTCTCCGAGGTACACCTGTACTTCTTGGATGCTAAGCTGGGGACAGAGTCTCCGAAGAACACCCTGGCTTAGCAGGGTACAAGTATGGCTAAAAGATCAACTCTTAGGAAAGCATAGGATGGAAGACAGCCTTGAACAGCCTTGAACACTTCTGGAACATCCACGAGGTGCACAGGCAATCAGTATAGCACCCTCTAGGAGCGTTGTAAATTGAGTGATAAGTTCTAAATTAGATTTTTCACTTTGAGAGTCAGCTCTATTATCTTTTCTGAAAAGCACCTAATTTGATTGCTCGGGAAAAAGCTTACAGTGATATAATTTACCTAATTGTGTTTTAAGGGGTAGTTATTTAACTTACCCCAGCAAACTTCATCAAGACGATTACTCTTTGCAGTGATTCTGTTGGGTTTTTTGTTTGCATTGTCTCTCTCTGGGGTCTTCAGAAATATTTTCCTGGCTGGGGATTTAATGGCCCCAGTCTACAAATGGATGCCCTCCTCCTCGCCCTTCTCTTTTTATTTGCTTGCAGTAAGTATGATTAGATTTGGGTCTAAAAGTTATTCTTCTCATTTTATTAATTCACAATAAAGGCCATTAGATTGCCTGGTGCTCTCAAGTCGGTCCTCGGCCCCTCAGGAAATTCAGACCTCCTCCGGCCCTGCAGGAGACAACACTACTAAATATTTATAATCACACCTCCCGTTTAAAGCCGTCTCTAACCTTTTTGGTTTGATCTTCCGGTTTTGACTGGTTGGAATTAATACTTTGGGCCCAGTTTTGTGAAACTTGCTGATGGATTAGTGTAGTGATTTTTTTTTGGATGCATTTTTGGTCCTTTTCACACACTTTCTACCCGGTCCAGCTGCTTTTCTTTGCTGTTTTCCCTTCACTTTGCCCCCCTGGGTGTCTTTGTGTGCTCCTCGAATGTCATGTGCTGCACACCCTCTCCCTGCGTGCACTCCGTGTGTCCTCTCCGCGGTCCTGGGGAGATCTCCCCCAAGCCTGCTGAGTGTTGGAGAATGGACGGTGGGGCGACCCAGCACGTCTCCTGCGGCACAGCACTAAACAGGACCCTGGTCCCACGCGCTGTCAGGTAGATGGCTAAAACTCTGTGATTTCATTTCCAGGGGCAGCAGGTTGGATCTGACTGCTAACGGGAAGTAGTCGATTCTAGATATTTTAACTGAGTTAGAAATCTTGTCTGCAAGGAAGCCCGCGGCCCAGCTGGCCCCCAAGAGCTCGGGAATGCCCTGGATTTCAGCATTCCACAAGGCTTCATGTGCAAAGCCAGCTGTGGGTCGAGGCAGCTGCCTGCGGAAAGAGGCCTCCCCGCCAGCTCCTTTTCTGTGCATGGCAGTTGGTGCGTCCCCCCAGGTGGGGTGGCCCGGCACCCCCACCCACCCCTTTCCCCGCCCCAGGACCACTCACATGAGTGGTAGGGGAAGAGGGAGACCAGCTGGGAGACACTTAGTTAGGAAGGTGGAGGAAAAGGAATTTGGGGACAGCATTCATGATGCACAAGCAGTGTCACTAGGGTGCCTTGAGTCTCAGGGCCAAGCTCTGAGACGACAGTACAGATGTTTTCCAGTCCGCCGACTGGACAGAATTCCCTTGCTTTCATGTTGTTGTTGTTGTTGTCGTGTAAGTATATTCTATCACCTTCTCAACCTTCTTATTTCCTTTTTTGTGGAGAGGAAGATTCGCATTAATGCACAGAGTTTGAGGGAAAGGTTACTTCTTTTGTTTTCAAAAGGAAAAAAACCTAGATTACTTACATTTTTGCCCCTTGCGGCCTCTCAAGGCTCGAGTGTCCCTTGTATCGTAATGGCTGCTTCCAACCGAATTAACCTGTGGGTCCAGTTGAACCATGTGATATCGCCATTTCTCTTGGCCGAGAGGATTGAATGTCGGTGGTTCCATGTGGTTCAGCCCAAGAACGTGTTTGTGACCCGCTATTTCAGTTTTGTGCCGTAGCTTATTGAGATGCTTATGACTTGAAGGTGGAATAAAAGATTGAGTTTTCCTGGTGGCTTCCAGCAAAGTTGAACAAGATGGTGTTTCTGCAGTCCAGTCAAGAGGCACAGCGTATCCCCAACACAGTATAGAGCCCTGGCTTTTGGAGTATGACTGCCTTCTTAAATTCTGTTGCTCTTGGGTATGTTCTTGGGTATGTGTGTTTGTTAACAGCTGTGATGAGCTGCGAGATTTGTATTCCCTTTTGGGGTTTCCATTTTCTCCAGGTGTGTAAATGATTTGCTATGACCCGTTTCTGCCGTGAACATCCAGATTTGAGTGGAAAGAAAAATGAATGGGGGTACGCTTTTTTTGGAAACGGAGTTTGGGTTTTCCTCTCCTGTTGAGGGTGTGTTTATCGTGGTAAATATACATAACATAAAATCGACCATCGTAACTGTATTTAAGTGTAGAATTTGCTGGCATTAATTACATTATATGTGAAAGCCTCGCCACTATTTCCAAGACTTTTCCGTCACCCCAAATAGAAAGTCTGTACCCATCAAGCACCAACTCCCTGTGTAATTTATTTTTAAACTACTGTCCGGGTGCCCTTGCTTGTGCTGTTTTCAGAAAACAAGAGCACATTAGAAATTCTGGTTTGTATCTTTCTTAATAGACCATGTCAAGAAAAACTTGCTGTAGCCTCCAGGTTCCTGGGGGAGATGCTGAGCGCTGCCGAATATCCGCACTAGCCACGTGATGTGCCCGTGTAGATGCATGGTGCTGCCCCAACTCTTCCCTTCTCAAAAGGGAAGTGTCCGCATAGCCATCTAAAAGTAAGGGGAGGGCCACCTGGGTGGCTCCGTCGGTTAAGCAAGCGTCCACTTTTGATTTCAACTCGGGTCATAATCTCACAGTTCGTGAGTTCGAGCCCTGTGGCGCTGTGCTGACAGTGTAGAGCCTGCTTGGGATTCCCTCTCTCCCTCTTTCTTTGCCCTTCCCTCACTCTCTCTTTCAAAATAAATAAATAAATTTAAGAAAAAAGGGGGGAGAAAGGGGCACACTGGTGACAAGTAACAGATAATTTTTAAAAATCAGATGTGTTGGCTTCTTTTGTTGAAACTTTAGAATGGGTCCATCTGTTATTCTTGGAAGTCATTTTAATCAAAACAGTGCAGCTGCATTAAAAATACAGCATTGAGCTGGGAAACTCTTAAATTCTCTGTGTGTTTCCCACATTTTGCTACTTCGTCCTGGAAATACCCGTCTCTGAGCTGGATATTAAACGCCAGTCTGGGGAGTTTCTTAGAAATCTGCACTCCAGAGACTGAACACCGCTGGGACTTTCAGTCCTGCTTTGAAGCCCAAGCAAAATGCACTTTGTCCAAAGTGCTTGGTTTTCAGTGAGAAAATGTTTTTACGCTCTGAAGGCCAAGTGAGTCTTCCTCTCTAGAACTCTTCCAAGAATTTGGTTGGGCGTCTTGTGCCTCACAGAGGGAAAGTCCAATGTTTCCATTCATTTTCACTCTGGGACTACAGCAAAAAAAAAAAAGAAAAAAAAGGATCTGCTTGTTTATTAGGGAACCTAGCTCCAGAAAGAAAACATGTGCATGTTTGCTGATCTGCATGGCTCTGTGTGTTGCAAATTGAATTCACTATTGTAAATTTCAGCATTTTGAAACCTGAGGTTGTTATCCCATGTACGTCCACATCTGCCCTGAACAACATCTACATTGGAACGGGAAACCACGTGCAGTAATAAACACGACAGGATGTGCCGGTATTCTGAGGCACATGGGCTGTGTCAAGCGCTGCCCATCTTAGCTTGCTAAGAGGGCACACCATCTCTGGGTTGTTACCTGCCATATTCCCAGTACTAGTGAAAAATGCCTTAGTAAGACCTAAGAAGAATCCAGTCTCGGGGGCCTGCCTCCTTGCACCTTTATGTGAATCCAGCTTAAGTGGATTTAGAATCCAGGGTATTTCTCTTTGAGACCGTGGTGTTTTCCCTATCCCCTTTGGACTGGACAGCTGGGCCCCACCTTGCATGGCCCCACCACTGGCTAGGTAGACAGGTGGCTAGGGACTTGGATGCTGTTAGTAGTATTTATTGGCCCCAGTGAGGTTCTAGCTGAATACGTGCGCGCGCGTGCACTCTCTCTCTCTGTCTCTCCCTCCCTCCCTCTCTGTCTCTCTCCCTCTGTCCCAGAGAATGTGTATAGCCTTTGCCACGGGTCATGACCTTCGTTGGCTTCCTGTCCTCCTTCAGTGGGTCAAATTGGTGCCTTTTTCCTTTTCTCCTTTGTGGATCTCTCTTGACTTGGGCCGCTCTGTTCCTCTGGAATGAGCCTCTTCTTCCCATCCTTTAGGCTTGGTCTATTTGTAGCCGAGCCTGCCTCTGACCTGCCTGTCCCTCTCATCTTCAGTTGACTTTGGGATTCCAGGCTCTGCTTCTGGGTGGCACACTCTCCTTGTGCCTCTGTGAGCCTGCGGTACGTCCAGACTTTTCCAGCAGCGCTAATGTGCGGGCACGCAGAGAAGGGTTGACATCTTGTGCCATCAGTCCCATTGTTACTTTCAATTTTGTGGTTAGCTTGGCAAATTAAATTGCTCCTACTTAAAGGTTAGCAGGATGCTCTCTTGCATTCCTGGTACCCATGAACTGAACATAACTAACTAATCCCATGTGCTCAGCTCAGACCAGGTTGCATTTTATGACTGGAAGAGGTGAACAGAAAATAGTACATCAAAACTTGATTTTTGGTTGGGGGGGGTGGCGCCTGGGTGGCTCTGTCGGTTAAGCAGCCAACCTTGGCTCAGGTCACGATCTTACGGTCTCTGAGTTCAAGCCCCGCGTCGGGCTCTGTGCTGACAGCTCAGAGCCTGGAGCCTCCTTCGGATTCTGTGTGTGTGTCTCTCCCTCTGTCCCTACCCTGCTTGCTCTCTCTCCATCTCTCAAAAAAAAAAATGAATAAAGGTTAAAAAAAATTTTTTTTTTTTATTTTGGAGACTTAAATACCATTTGCTTCCGATGAGTATCATTTTGTGAAAAATACATGTGAAGATCCTGTTTGGAAACAAGACAGTTTACAGATTATCTGCAGGAATCCGACATGGCACCCGATAGTACTGGCTGTAATTTCAGCAGAAAAAGCAGAGGCCGTTTGTTAAAACAAATCCAGGTGGTTGTCTGTGTGACTGACGAAGTTGCATTCCATTCCAAAAATTCATTTATAGGCCTGTAATTTGGAACCAGTTTTCCCAGAGACTCTGTGCTGTACTTGGGGAGTTGATTGTCCAGTCCGTGTACAAAGCCCGGGTACCCACAGTGCGCTGGGGCGGTGCAGAAGCCCCCTGTTGCCTGATTCCAATTTTAAACACGGTTTCAGAGGTCCACCCCAGGATGCCGCTGCGGTGGGATTAGGGGATCATATTCTTCCCGTGATCACCTCCCTGGCAAGTGGTGGGAAAAAGGAGGCACCACGTTTCTTTTTTTAAAAAAAAATTTTTAATGTTTTTATTTATCTTTGAGAGAGAGAGAGAGAGCACAAGTGGGGGCAGAGAGAGAGGGAGACGCAGAATCCGAAGCAGGCTCCAGGCTCTGAGCTGTCAGCACAGAGCCCGACACGGGGCTCAAACCCACGAACTGGGAGATCATGACCTGAGCCAATGTGGATGCTTAACTGACTGAGCCACACAGGTGCTCCTTTTCTTTCCTTTTTTTTTAAAAATGTTTATTTTGAGAGAGCGCATGAGGGTATGCAAGTGAAGGAGGGGCAGAGAGAAAGAGAGAGGGAGAGAGAGAATCCAAAGCAGGCTCCGCACTCAGAGTGCGGAGCCCGACGTGGGGCTCGATCTCATGAAATCCGAGATCACGACTTGAGCCGAAATCACGAGTCAGATGCTTAACCGGTTAAGTCACCCAGGCGCCTCTGGAGGTACCTCCTTTCTAAGCCACTTTCTCCGCAGCAGGGTTGGCATGGAGGATAGGTAAGGGGGGGTGCCTGGTGACCTCTCCCTACCGGGAACCACGCTGGTACATTCCAGCCACTTGTGCTTCTTGGTCCTCCCAGCTCCCCTGTGGGGAAGGCATCCTCAGCCGCGTGGTAGCGCTTTGGAGGCTGAACGTAGGTGGAGTGACCTGTCCAGACGTCCACACTTGGCCGGTGACGAGGGGTGCAACTGGGGCTTGGGTCCAGAGTCGACCATCTTCCCCGTATGTTACTTCTTGAGGAGCAGACTGAAGTGAGGGGGCTGTGTTCCCACCTGCCGCTTCCCGTCCTGGCCGCTGTGCTGGGGGCACGTCTCTCTGTGGGCCCCAGGGATGGGGTGCACCCGTGGTCTTCCTCCCCGTCATGACTTCTGAAGCTTTCTGCCGAAGTCACTCTTCAAGATTGGCGGGTTCTCCCGCCCCCTCCCCCACCCCTCCTTTGCGGTGGCTTTTGTTTTGTTTTATTGCTCTAGGGAGATAGAAAGGTCTGGAAAAAACCCACACGTTTTGTTTTGATGTTTCATCGTCTTGTGTGCACAATCCTGCTTCCGTGCTGCTGCTGCTGACAAGAGTCCTTCTCAGCCCTGGCCCCAGACGATGAATTCAGCCTCTCAGCTGGGACTCAGGCCGTAGTACACTTTTTAAAAGCTTCTTGGGTGCCTCGTTTAATATGCAGCCAGGTGCAGAACTATTTCACAGACTGAATGAGCATCGTCTCAAAATATTATGGCAAAAGTTGTTGAAAAGGCCTTTTGCAAACTGGGCTTAGAAAATCCTCTCGTGACCCATCATTGCTAGGCCTGGCTTTCCCCCCCCCCCCCCCGCACGGCTGCTTTCCTGGACCTAGTTGGTGGTTCTGCGAAAGGTCTCTTCTGCCCACAGTCTTTGACTACAGCCCCTTCTGTCTGTCCGTCTGTCCGTCTTCCTCTCCCTTCAGGGAGTACCTGCTCTTGAGCTTTTCATCTCTTTTCTCCTCCCACCGTATCGCATTGGACACTCCTTCTGAGTGGGACTTTGGGGGTTAAGTGTCGCAAACTCGGGGAGCATCGGGGTGGCTCAGTTGGTTGAGTGTCCGTTGAATTTGGCTCAGGTCGTGATCCAGGTTGTGGCATTGAGCCCTGTGTCAGGCTCCATGGTGAGTGTGGAGCCTGCTTAGGATTCTCTCTCTCACCTTCTCTCTCTCTCTCTCTCTCTCTCTCTCTCTGTCTCAAAACAAACAAAAAAATAATTAAATGCCCCAAACTCGAGTGCAGTGTTTCTCCACGAGTGCGCCTCCCTGACTAGCTGCTTCCTAATCACTTGCCCTTGTCGCCGATGCAGGTTCCTTGGCCCCTCCCTGGATCCACTTCTGTGAAGATGGCCCTGGGATCTGTGTTTTAACAAGGTTCCCACCTGTTTCTGTTGGCCCTGAAGTTAGGGAACCGCTGACTCCGTGGGTGTATTGATCCGAGATGAATTGGAGAGCCGTTCTCCTTACCTTTCTCTCCCTGTCTGATTTGCTGTTTGCTTCCAAGGGGGCTGGTCCCTGCCCTGTGGGGTAGGGGACTAGGGGGAGGAGCTGTGCTCCTGATGGCGTGACCCTCAGGTTGGGTTCTCTCATTCTCCCCATCTCCCTCACCCACAATCCCACCCCCTTTTCCTTCTGTGTCTGGAACAGAACCCAGTGTTTGGGGACTTTTCCTTCCAGCTGAAGATACAATGAAGGTTTTTCTAATTTGTCAGTGGAGATGTTCCACTGGTAAAGCAGCTTCCTGAAATCCCCCCTCCTGTTTTGTTTTTTTTTTTTAAGGTTTATTTATGAGAGAGAGTGTGTGAGAAGGGGAGGGACAGAGAGAGGGGGAGACACAGAATCTGAAGCAGGTTCCAGGCTCTGAGCCCAATGCGGGGCTTGAACTCATGAACTGTGAGATCATGACCTGAGCCGAAGTCGGACGCTTAACCGACTGAGCCACCCAGGCGCCCCCTGAAATCCCTTCCTCAAGTTTGAGCACGGAGCCCATCAGTGATGGGCTTGAGTTTAAGCAACTCAATTGAATTACATTTGTTTCTGAGGAAAACTGGACCTGTTTCTCTTTCAAGAGAGGGAGGGTCTTGGGGTGTGAAGGAAGGGCAAGGGCCCCGGCGTTCAGAGCAGCCCTGGGTGGGGATGGGTGAAGGCGGTCTCCCCTGGAGGGGGCTTGTTTCCTCATTCCTCGAGCGGTGCACCTGCCATCCTGCCCGGAAAGAGCCCACGGGGCTGGATGAGAGGCATCATAAAGAAGGGATGGGTAAATCCCAAGCAGCTGCCCCACATTCAGGAGGAAAGGGCGCTTCTGCCCAGCAGATAACTATTCTAGTAACTTCCATCTAAGGAGTGTCGGTTTCTAAAAGCAGCAGCGAAAGCACGAGCTTCCAGTTTTTATTTCAAACCAATTGCATCGCCCTGTTAAACGTAGGGAATCGAACTAAGTGGTTAGTTAGGAATTTTGGCTGGGAAGGGACACCTGTGAACTTTCTAAGGTAATGGAAATGCTCAGTGTGTTCCGTGTGGTTCCTCAAGCTGTGTATTTTGCTGTGTGCAAAGTAAACTTCAGTTTTTAAAAACACCATCTAGCTTTCCTGAAGGCAGCTGTTTGCATTGAAGTGTGTGCACCAACACGCGGCTGACCTCCAAGCTTGTGTAATTACTCCAGTGTTCAGTGAAGCGGCCGCAGCAAACCCTGGCCGATGCCTGCTGCCTGTTTTTGTATAGCCCATGAGCCTACAAGTTAATGGTTTTAACATTTTTTACTGTTTGGAAACATCAAAAGAATAGTATTTCATGACACGTGAAAGTGACCTGAAATTCGCATTTAATGAGGAGGTGTTGGAACACAGCCATCCCCATTCATTGACTGGTCGTGTGAGATTGCCTTCAGACTCCAGCGGCACCCTAGAGGGGTGGAAACGCTTTTTTGCCCTCTGGTCCTTTGCGGAAGAAGTTTGCTGACCCTGATCTAAAGGATCATTTTCCCCAATTACTTCTGATGTGATATTTGGTGCCAGGGCCTCCTAGTGGCTTCTAGTCCTGGCTGTAAATCGGAATCCCTTGAGGGACTGCTCATGGAGATTCCTGGGCCCCTACTCAGGCCCAGTGGTATAGCCTCTCTGGAGGGTGGGCCCAGGAATCCGGATTGGCAACCAGCCGGCAGGAGTCTGTGCTGTGAACCCCGACTAGCAGATCGATTCGTGGTTAAGCCCCATCATTTTGTTTTCCTTGTGAGGTGGAAATGTCTTGCCCACGAGGATAAAGGTCATCAGTGACAAAACCCAGGTTTCCTGCTACCCTGTAGGGCAGTGGCTGTCAGAAGTGAACAGGCCTCTGAACATCAGACTCCCCCTGACCCCTCCCCAAGGAGGGTTTATTAAACCACAGGATCCTGCGTCTCCACTCACAGTTTGATTTGGCAGGTCTCGAGTGGAGCCTGAAAGTGTGCATTTCTGACAGGCTCCCGGATGCTGCTGATGCTGCTGGTTTGGGAACCACACTTTGAGAACTGGTTTGTAGGGCTTGTTCGGTTGTATGTATGGATTGCTGAGTTTTTTTAATCCGTGTTCTAAATGCACCTCATATACAGTCTTCTCCCCAGAACATGTTCTTTAAAAACACGGATGGTCACTCACACAGTCCAGGTACTGTTCTTGACTGCTATAGCCATAAAGGAAGCATTCTTGAAAGGTGTCTTGTCAAAAACGAGACGTCGTCTGGCCATCTTAGTTTTAAATACTAACACCTGTTAATGGTTTAGTCTGTAAGCGGCTATTTGAGGGGTGGTGGTGGTCAATGGAGAGCCACTCCCAGGCAGAGCAAAAATAAGAAAGCCAATGTGCTGTGTGTTAATTATATCCCAGCACATTTCCAAAAAGTTTTGCAAAAATGACTTGATGGTGCCTTTACACAACCTTCAGAAGTTACTGTGCAGATTTGGACACCTAATGCCTATTATTTTTTTAAAATATAAGTTTATTTTTGAGAGAGAACGAGAGCTAGTGGGGGAGGGGGAGGGAGGGAGGGAGGGAATCCCAAGTAGGCTCCATGCTCAGTGCAAACCCAGCGTGGGTCTCAGCCCCACGACTGTGAGATCGCGACCTGAGCCGATAACGAGAGTCGGAGACTTAAACTGACTGAGCCGTCCGGGTGCCTCCCCGATGCCTTTTCTAATATTAAAGAGCAATTAAATGGTTAACCAGTTGTCATTCTGGGCAAATACACAGCCCTCATTTTCTAAGGAAAATGCCAGAAGCAGAGAGGAAGGAGAGCGATTCTGTATTTTAGAAGCTGTGGGTAGGACCCCCCCAAGCTTTTGGCGGTTCGTTTTGATTTGATATGCTACCTTTTGCCATTGTCCGTGCCACCCGGGTACAGAGAACATTGGGCTGGTGACCAGGAAGGGGACCGGGACTAAGGTAAGGTAAGCCTGGTGCTCAGTGCAAAATACAAAGAAGCACTCAGTCAGGGTCAGGACGAATTTGCATGCTCCTCCCCTCTCCCTCCCCCCCCCCAGTTGATTGCTCCTTAAATTGTACACCCTGGCCACCTGCCTCCCCCTAGTCCTGGCCCTGATCAGAATCTGGGAGCATGGGGCGCCTGGGTGGCTCAGTCGGTTAGGCGGCCGACTTCTGCTCAGGTCACGATCTCGCGGTCCGTGAGTTCGAGCCCCGCGTCGGGCTCTGTGCTGACAGCTCAGAGCCTGGAGCCTGTTTCAGATTCTGTGTCTCCCTCTCTCTCTGACCCTCTCCCGTTCATGCTCTGTCTCTCTCTGTCTCAAAAATAAATAAACGTTAAAAAAAAAATTTAAAAAAAAAATCTGGGAGCTTAAGCAAGGCTCTCTAGGACAAGAGGCCAGCTGTAGACTCGAACCTCCCCCTTCCCTTTGCTTTTGCTGCAGTGATTCATTGACATGCCTCATTTCCAACGGTCCTTTGATAGTTTTCAAAAATCTGTGTCAGTACATTTTAGGGAACTTGTTTAGGATTAAATTACTGCAGTGCGCACTGCAGGGTGTCATAATGGTTTGGAATATTCATAGGAAGTTTTGAGGGGACAGTTATCCCCCAAGGGTTTCCTAGATGAAGGCTTCAGAGCAGGCTTGTGCAATCCCTTATAAAACTGCAACATTGCATTTACAAATTCAGCACGTGGACCGTATTAGAAGTTCCAACTGCCTTCGTTTCAGAGGTTCAAGTTGGTCTTTGATCTAGCTGCGGTGGGGGCGTTCCAAATCATTTTTGTAATAATTTTTAAATAATGTAATGGTATTTTTAAGTCTTCCACTAAGGGTAACTGAGTAGCCAGCCCTTGAGAATTCAAGTATTTTTGTCTTCTGGAATGATCTTCTGTTCTGAAATGGATCCACCTTCCTGCCGTGTCGGAGTTCACAGTGGCTTGCTCCAAGCATCTGCTTTTATTCTTGCAGAGGGAGCTAATGACAGATGTTTACGGGGTGATTCTGAGAAACATTCGCTCCCGTGACCGTGGCCTGGAACATATGCTGTCCTCAGTTTCAGGAAGCTTTTGTAACGAAGGACTCAAAAGAGATCAGGCCACTGGGGCATATTGCCAGCAAGCATGCCTTTGTGAAGGGCAAATCCTGTCCGATTAACCTAATTTCCTTCCCCGAGCAGTGATCAACCAGGGACATTAAAATAGCAGATTTTTCCATGTTAGCATTTTTTTTTTCTGACTTAAACAACGTTCGTAATTAAAGTTTGAAGATCATTCACTTAAAAAAATATATTCTTTGTTTTTCCTCCTTACATCGAAGAGGACTTGCCTCAGCAAACAGTACATGGGGCTCGTAAACATTCACTGGAGGTTAGCACTAGTGAGCAGAGACGTCAGCATCCAGATCCGCATACTTATTTTGGATGTTTCCGTTTGGGTCGTTCTCCGCGATGGTAGGATGATGTAAATACCATAGAGAAAATAATTCTCGCCTTTTGAGGAAAGTCAAACTCAGAAGTATCCATTATTGGCTCGTTGCTATCTTTGATGGAGACTTTAAAATAGTTTGCAGATGTTACTTTTAGCTAAAAGAGGAAAAGAGACTGTGGCCACATTTGAGCACCTAGGATATGATATGATTAGTTAATAACTCTCGCAAGTTTGAGCCGTGGTCTGAAATGAAAAGGAATGGTTTTTCTTTTAACAGCTGTACTGCGGTGTGATTCGCATCCCCAACAGTTCACCCGTTAAGAGTGTACATTTGAGTGGCTTTTGATATATTCACAGATTTGTGTAACTGCCACCACCAGAGTCTGTTTGGGAAGCTTGGTTACCCCAAAAAGAAACCTTGTACCCCTTAGCTGTCACCCCTAAACACTCCCATCCCAACCCCCAACCCCAGGCAGTGATTTTCTGTTCCGATGGATCTGCCTGTTCTGGATGTAACTGAAATCCTGCAAATAATCTTCCACGACTGACTTCTTCCACATAGCATGACGTTTTCAAGGTTCATCCGTGTTGCGACGTGTGTACTTCATTCCTTTTTATTGCTGGGTAATTTTCCATCGTATGGTTATGCCACATTTGATTTAAAAGGAATAGTCTTCTAAGGCTTGGTAGAACAGGGAAGCCTGGGTGGCTCAGCTGGTTGAGCGTCAGACTTCGGCTCAGGTCGTGATCTCGTGGCTTGTGAGTTCAAGCCCTGCATTGGGCTCTGTGCTGATAGCTCAGAGCCTGGAGCCTGCTTCAGATTCTGTGTCTCCCTTTCTCTCTGCCCCTCCCCTGTTCACACACTCTCTCTTCTTCAAAAATAAATAAACGTTAAAAATTTTAAACTTGGTAGAACAGAAAAGTATAAAAGAAAATGAATGGCCAGCTGTATAAGCCCACTTTTTATATGGTTTATAATGGGTCACACAGGTAATATTTCCAAAAGTAAGGATGATATTTTACTGTAAAAAACACTTTAGATTTTCTCTTAGATACAATTTTTATTTCTTTTTGAGAGAGAGAGGAAGTGTGAGAATGTGTGTGGGCGGGGCAGAGAGAGAGGCGGGGAGAGAGAGAATCCCACGCCCCATGCTGTCAGCACAGAGCCCAATGTGGGCTCCATCGCACAAACCATGCTGTCATGACCTGAGCTGAAACCAAGAGCTGATGCTTAAGAGTCACCCAGGTGTCCTTCTTAGATACTATTTCTAATTATGCTCTCACATCTGCAAGTGGGTACTTTTTTTTCAAAGTTCTGGGAAGATCGCAAGATCATTCAGGTTTAGGAAATGGGTTCTACAGAAGCAGCCCAGGACGTGGGTTATACAGCATGAAGGAGGCCAGTAGGTTAGTGTAAGTGCATGGGATACTTACATCGATAGTGCAGACCAGCTCCTCTCTCCCACTGGGAAAAATGGATGTCAGCCCAGCTAGGAAAGCTGGTGGGGAGGGACATCCTGACCCGGAGGATGTCAAGGACACTACGGAAGGACAACAGAAGGGATGGCTGGCTTCCTTCGCCTTTGAGAATAAATAGTTGGCCTCTCATCTGTCTGGAAAAGGAATAATGCTAGGGATCTTAGAACCGAGGATTTCCAGGGATCGTTTCTTCCAGCCTCTTCTAAGCAGGTGACAGACGGTCACGGATATTTCCTTGCACAGGCGAGACTGTATCGCCGTCCCGACTCAGGAGCACAGCTGAGAATCACTGTAGGTCGCCTTGACATTTGACGATGTCGTAGAAATGGAACAATTTTTAAAAAGAGAAGATGTAACTTTAAAAAGTGACCTGTGACACTGAATTCTGTTTGCAGTGGAATTTTGAGATTCTCTCAGTGGTGTCTCAAACCATCCCCACTTTGTTTGTAGTCCCGCCCCCTGCCGGTCCCCCCAGGGACAGTTTACTGTTGTCCCTCAGCTACTCTCTAGGACTGCCTGGCAGAGGCTTTGGAGGAATTCCTGGAAGGGATGCCAGGGCTCCCACAGGTCATTTTACGCCAAGCATTTATTGAGTAATTTGGGGGAAGAAAGGGCGGAGCGGATCACGTCGTTCTGCTGCGTCATTTCGTGCGTTGAGTGGACGTGGCCCCGGATGCTTTGTCCAAGTCATCTGAGCGTGAAAACAAGCACGGTGGGCACAGAGGGCGTCCCTTGTATGGCTCAGGCCTCATATCCCTCTGTGTGCTGTCTTCTGCTTGAGGGTAATGAGGGCCGGCCAGTCCCGGCCTGGAGAGTAACCCGGATGAACCGGAAGCGGCAAGGGGCTAAACCAGCCGCCATCTGTCGAGGGATTCGTGGCTGGGTTTCACAAAACCCGTTACGAAATTGAATTAATGTCTGGAAGCCAGAGGCAAAAATAAATAAATAAATAAGTGTTTGGCACCTGCTGCCCAGTAAACCATTGTGAACGAATGCACTTAGGATAAAACTGAAAATAAGGCCCAATGAGGGGCGCCTGGGTGGCGCAGTCGGTTGAGCGTCCGACTTCAGCCAGGTCACGATCTCGCGGTCTGTGAGTTCGAGCCCCGCGTCGGGCTCTGGGCTGATGGCTCAGAGCCTGGAGCCTGTTTCCGATTCTGTGTCTCCCTCTCTCTCTCTGCCCCTCCCCCATTCATGCTCTGTCTCTCTCTGTCCCAAAAATAAATAAACGTTGAAAAAAAAAAAAAAAGACCCAATGAATGAGTTGATTTTCCCCCTGTGAAGGAGAAGAGAGCTGTTTCTTTACATCCAGTGTTAAGCCAGTGTAGGTGATTGCTCAGTGACAGCACAGGTGTGACCTAGAATCTGTACTTCTCGTTACTTGGTGACTTTTTTTTAAACCGATGCCCTCGAGTGTATGACTTTTTTAATGTGGTTGAAATTATTTAAGACTCTGTTCTTTCTAAAAAAATTTTTTTTTCAACATTTTTTATTTATTTTTGGGACAGAGAGAGACAGAGCATGAACGGGGGAGGGGCAGAGAGAGAGGGAGACACAGAATCGGAAACAGGCTCCAGGCTCTGAGCCATCAGCCCAGAGCCTGACGCGGGGCTCGAACTCACGGACCGCGAGATCGTGACCTGGCTGAAGTCGGACGCTTAACCGACTGCGCCACCCAGGCGCCCCTTAAGACTCTGTTCTTACAGGGTTTGTTCACTGTGTCTATATCTCCGTCTTCGTCCATCCATCCCAACCAATGATGAGCACATCTTTTCTGATTTCCTCAACGAAATTGAAGAATATCATAGAAGTAATATCATGTTTGTATGCAATATCACATGTTTGTATATTGATACTTAAAAGTTTGTTTTCTAAGTTGACATTATTTGGTTGGATCTTCCCGGTGCACCCAGTTCAGGAAATAAAAATCACCATCACTGTTCTGCAAATCTGAATAGTCTCAAAAAGGTCACTACCTCCCATGGTCCCTGTGAGCCCCCAAATGTGGTGTAGAGGTGCTGGACAAGCCTGACATTTATATCACTCTGTGTGGTTTGTAAAGTATTTTCATTGGATTGATCTTCTTTTGATCCTTATAACAAATGTGTCACCCAAATCTCTGATTTTTAAAATGTCACGTAAGAGGATCTTTATTACCACTTCTCTGTTGCGTAGACAGAAGCGATTTTGGGGTCCATCAGTGTCTGGGACCTGACTTCCTGGTATAAAAGCTAGGTGGCTGGGGGTGAGATTCATTCCTAAGGGACCATCTCCTCTGGGTTTAAGGATGACTTTTCCTTACAAAGTGTGAAACCATGCAGGGGTTAAGAAAAAGGTCCCAGAACCTAACAGCTACTTTTTCATTCTGTCCCTGCAAGACTTCAGGTTCAGTCCCAAGGTAGAAATAAAGTTTTTATGCTGTCTGCTGTTTTAATTAAAAGTCATTTTACATGGCAGGAAAAATCCAGGGTGAGTTGTTTTGTTGTTTGTTTTACTTTGTCCCCTAACCCCAGCTTTTTTTAGAGCTTGTTTTAAGGTATCAGTGTTACTATTAGGTTGTGCTTCCCTATAAATGCACAACCTTTTTCTCCTCTTTGTCCTTGCCGATGTATTTACTTTTTATGGTTCTAAGTAATGCCTACACCCAGCGTGGGCTCGAACTCACAACCCCGAGATCAAGAGTCGCACGCTTTGACTGAGCCAGCCAGGCACCCCTCTAAAATTCTTTAAAAAAAAAAAAAAGTGAGCAGCTGGGAGTTGGAGTGTTGGGTTTAATGTCAGGTCAGTATAAATAAGAAATAGCTGGGTGAATTGGTGGTGTTCTTTGATGAAAGTCCCTTTCCTGTGATTGTCGGGCTAGGCAGAAGGGCTAATACTCCAAGGGCTCTCTGTGTAGACCAATTAATTTTTTACTCGCCTAAAAGCATCCCTCTTTGTCTTACAGAAATTCCAGGCCTCAAATTGCCATTGGGATCAGACTTGCTGAATAAATAGTTTATATGTTCATCTTCTCAGTTACTTTGTGTGAATAAAGTGTGAGCCATCTGGGCCCCTCTGTGCTTTTATCTCGCTGGCTCTGAAAGAGCCAACTCGGCTTTTGTTGTGAGGTCAAGGCAGATGTACAAGTCTACCATGTTGATTTCTTTGGTGTGGCTGGCATGGATCTTAGCTGCTTTGAGATGTTGAGAAGATTTCAAACCAAGCTGGGGAAGAACAACATAAATTGGTGGGTTGTTTTTTTTTTTCTTTCCATCGAAGTCTACTAATGCAAATATTGCATGAACAAGTGTCCTCTGGAATAAGTCCATTTATTTAACACCATTTGGATGTTTCTCTAAATTTGTTGTTAATCTTAGGGTTTGGGGGGTTTTTTTGTTTTTCTTTATTTTTTTATTTAAAAAAAAATTTTTTTTTAACGTTTGTTCATTTTTGAGACAGAGAGAGACAGAGCATGAATGGGGGACGGTCAGAGAGAGAGGGAGACGCAGAATCTGAAACAGGCTCCAGGCTCTGAGCTGTCAGCACAGAGCCCGACGCGGGGCTCGAACTCACGGACCGCGAGATCATGACCTGAGCCGAAGTCGGACGCCCAACCGACTGAGCCACCCAGGCGCCCCTGGGGGTTTTTTTGTTTTGTTTTGTTTTTGCCAGATGTTTAACTTCTGTCTGGATCCCGCAGCGATGATTTGGTTTCAGCGTATATCAGAGAATGTCAGAACGTGAAATATTTTGGTGTTAATGTATTATGGGAAAGTCCCTCTTCCCAACCACAGAAGTCTGCATCGGTCTCTAAATGTATCGTCCTGATTTGACCTTTTTCTTTGCCACCTTGTGCTCGTATAGTTGTACTTCATTCTAGGGGCATGAAGACTGTGTCGTTAATACAAATTTGGTCATAACTGGCTTCTGTGTGAATTTGTTGCTCTTAAGATTATGCCGAAAGCGGTCTTGTGGGTGTATTTTTAGTTATGTTTGGAAAAGCCATTTTGTTTAAAAGATGGGTGGGGCAGGGGATAAAATCACTGTTGACCAGCAGTTTGCAGCTTGGGCCGTGGCAATCTGTAAATGCACGTAACCTGCGGATTATGGAGTGATGCTACTTTGAGTTATCAAAATGGGAGGAGAAAAATGCTTTAAAAATAAGTCATTCAAATAAAGACTGAAAGTGCTGCTTCTCTAGTTCCTATTATTTTAATCTTCCTAAGTGATACTCCTATTTCCAAGTGTATTTGAAAAAACTTACCTGCCCACGAGGGATGCCGATGCCCTAGGCACAGCTCAAGAGGAGCCTTGATCTGTACCGTCCAGGACTTGTA
Organism: Prionailurus bengalensis; assembly: GCF_016509475.1. Taxonomy (NCBI): domain Eukaryota; kingdom Metazoa; phylum Chordata; class Mammalia; order Carnivora; family Felidae; genus Prionailurus; species Prionailurus bengalensis. Next base: position 227,053,220 of record NC_057343.1, read on the forward strand.
TTTAAACACCGTAACCAGCCATGGCAACTGGTTCCAGTAATGGTGGTGATGATCCTGAGATAGACACCAGCCTCTTGAGTTGTCTGGTGGTGAGACTGGTCCTTCTCTTCATAGCCGATAGATATCAGCTACTAGTGTTTCTCAAAGACTTGACTAGTCCTAAATGGTGTCAGGAGAAGTAGGTGGGGGGGGGGGGGGGTGTTGGCTAACCCAAGTTTGGGAAAGGCTATGTTATTTTTCAGAAGTTTAAAAAGCACATTTAATCTTACTTTCTACAATAATGTTTGTTTCCTTCCTTCCTTCCCTCCCTCCCTTCCTCCTTCCTCTTTTCCTTCTTGTCTTCTCTTGTCTTCTCCTGTCTTCTCCTCCCCTCCCCTCCCCTCCCCTCCCCTGTTCTCTCTTTAGTCCCAAACACCAGGAGAAGCTATTGGTAAAATTAATGCCCATTAACAGGACTTCACTTTGAGAAATGCTGACCCAGATGTTGGTTCCTTTTTTGTGATCGCTACTTTCATTTGGGTTCTCATCAGCATTAATCAGCTAATAGCAACATTGTCTTTAGGAGATGAGTCCTGTGGAAGTACCGTTTGGATGCCTTCCTATTTTAAAAAACCATTAAGGAGTGTGTTTGATTATTGTGTGTCCCTCTTCTTGGGCTCTGAGCTCCATGAGGGCGGAGGCCGGGTTTATTTTGTTCTACATCACCTTGGCACCTCCCAGGACACTGCCGCTTAACAAGTGTTCAATAAATAGTGAGTGGATGAAGGAATGAAGATGAGCTGTCTTCTAGACTGTATACATTTCAAGTTCTGTCACCCTGCCACCTGTGTTGAGGGCAGTGGTTTACCTTAAGTAGTCTGAAGAGACGTATCTCCGCAATGAAATATGATTTTGGTGATAAAGACGACAGGGTCCCAGCTTGACTGCCACCGACTGAGGGACTCAGGACAGTTACGTAACATTAATCATCTGTTTCCTCACCTGTGACACAGTGACAGTTCTACCTTTCAGGGTTGGTTTGAGGAAAGGGGGGGGGTATATGAGGGTGCTTAGGGATGAGTCGGCACTGTGTATGCTTAGCACCTGTCACGTATTAGAAAGTGTCGTCCAGGGGCACCTGGGTGGCTCAGTCGGTTAAGCAGCCGACTTCAGCCAGGTCACGATCTCGCGGTCCGTGAGTTCGAGCCCCGCGTCCGGCTCTGGGCTGATGGCTCAGAGCCTGGAGCCCGTTTCAGATTCTGTGTCTCCCTCTCTCTGACCCTCCCCCGTTCATGCTCTGTCTCTCTCTGTCTCAAAAATAAACGTTAAGAAAATTTTTTTTTAAAAAAAGAAAAGTGTCGTCCCAAAGGCACACCCTGTCCTTTAATGATTCCCCGCCTTTCAGTGCCAGCTGGCTCATTACAGACCTGTTGTGCCCACCCAGCTTCTCTCCATCCCGTTTTAGTTGCTTTGACAAAAACAAGTGAGAGAATGTCAGCATTGGGAGCTGGTGAGTGACACTCGGGCTGTTCCGTGATGACCAACATCTAAAAGAATTTTTTTATGGTCGTGGACTGTCGGGAGCCAGGTGTTAGCCTTTCTGCTTGGGTGTGGGAGAGAAGGAAGAAAAGGGATCTGGCAGATTCGTTCTAGAACATACTGTCTCACACCCAGAAATGACTGCCACCCTTCAGTGGTTTCAAGGTGGTTTTCAGTGTTGCGAAAAAGCTTGGTGCGAGCCAGCCTTCATCCAAATCCTCTTTAGTCTTATGACACTTAAATGTAGTAATGTTGTAATTAATTCTCCAGGAGCTTGTGTTTTTGTTTGGCCCCATTTCACTTTGACAAAAAAGCAACGATACAACCCAAGCACACAGTTGGCCACAATCGGTGCATTTGATGTCCCTCCTCACCTGGGTGCTGCAGCTCGGTGGTCCCCAGGCCTTCTGATTCCTGCATCCAGAGATTCTAGACCGACATAGTTATCCTGTCTCTTACATTGTCAGGTAAGGGCATTGAATAACTCTTGCCATCATTTTAATTTTAAAAGACAGTGTCAACATACTGAAAGTGGGGAAGACGTGATCTCGGAATAAAGGATAACTTTTTAAAGGGAGGAAATTAAGCTTTATGAAAAACTAGTTCCATTGTCTTTTTTTTTAATTATTTTTTTTTAATGTTTATTTTTGAGAGAGAGAGTACAAGTGGGGAAGAGGCAGAGAGAGAGAGAGAGAGAGAGAGAGAGAGAGAGAGAGAGTCGAAGCAAGCTCCAGGCTCTGAACTGTTAGCACAGAGCCCGATGCAGGGCTTGAACCTGTGAGCTGTGAGATCATGACCTGAGCCGAAGTCAGATGCTCAACTGACTGAGCCATCCAGAGGCCCCTCATTCCTTCCGTTTAAGGACAAGGTTTGATTATTTTTATACAGCTCGTTAAGGCTTCGGTTACATGTTTTGGTAAGATAATTAAGACGGTTATATTCAAAAAAAGAAATATGTATCTGGAATCCCTCTGCTTCAGATAAAATCTTACTGGAAAGCTTACACGTTGTCCAGACTGCATAAGCCCCTTCGTGTCTTAACTGGGGTTTTTGTGACATTTTGAGTTTTGCAGACCTTGACTTAAAAACCGCCGAGAATGAGCTAATCAGTATCACGCTGATTCTTAATGTTGCTATGACTTTCACCTTATTTCATAGTTGGGTTGGCCTACTTTTAAGGACAAAAATTAGAATACAGGGTGAAACTGAGAATTAGTGGTGGAATACAGGTTCTCTTGCTTTTCAAAAAACAAACAGAAAAAACCAACCAGCCATTTGGTTCTGGTAGGTTAATTTATTAGCGAAAAGATCAACTGAGTAAGATTTCTTGTTTGTTTTTTAAATTTTTTTTTTAACGTTTATTTATTTTTGGGACAGAGAGAGACAGAGCATGAATGGGGGAGGGGCAGAGAGAGAGGGAGACACAGAATCGGAAACAGGCTCCGGGCTCTGAGCCATCAGCCCAGAGCCCGACGCGGGGCTCGAACTCACGGACCGCGAGATCGTGACCTGGCTGAAGTCGGACGCTTAACCGACTGCGCCACCCAGGCGCCCCTCTTGTTTGTTTTTTAATATCCCCCTTGCCATGCTTTCATAACTATGTATTTGCCCTTTTTGATCGTGAATATGGAGAAAGCAAAGAGCCAGTTAGTCAAGTTGCTGGAGAAAGTGTAGTGGGTCGTTGGATATACTCTCGATTTTCAGAAATCTTTGTTGTCTGTTCCACCTACCTCATCAAGGGGTGCTTTGAGAAGGAAAACAAAACAAATTATGTGGAAGTGAAAGGTCTGCGTGAATGTGTGCTGTGGGCCTGATCGCAGGGCAACGTGTTTCTTCTGTGATTTTCGTAAGGAATTCGGAGCCCGATGGATCAGCCTTGAGCTGGAAAAGGAATCGATCCTTCAGAGAAAAAGAAGTAGATAAAATTGTTTGGAAGAAAATCGTTTTCTGATAGTATGATTTGAAGGAATCGTTGTAAGGATGCCCAGGGGAAAGAAGATGGAAACAGAAACAGCTCCCCAGGTTTAAAGAGGGGCGTAGGCAACGGAGAATAAGAGAGTGGACTGTGTATTGTGACTAGTTCAGAGGCCGATTCGACTGGAGACTCGGGCAAACCCACTTTTCCTGTTGTGCCCACTTTTTCCCTCTCGTGTGTCAGTCTTTTTGGTCTGTTGGGATAAAGTATAATAAAGCTCTGTGGGTTCAGTATTTGAAGTTCTTATGCAACCTTGTAATTATTATTTATTGGTGTCCTCGCTTAGCCTTCCCAGCCTAACCTGTGCAAACCAGTTTTGAAGCTATTAGTGAGTTCAGAAGACCTGCAAGCTTTCTGGCTGAGTGTTAATGTCCAGTTGTCGTTGTCTGGGATGTTTTACTTTCTTTACAAAAGAAAATCTGTAATTTTACCCGTCACTGTATATTTGATGTATTATACTGGAGTCCAACTCCGTAGCATGGATGCGGTTTTAAAATGCTGTTCCATTTTAATTTTGATTTTTAGCAATGGGTGGACGGAGTGACTTTTAAAAATATTTAGGGGCGCCTGGGTGGCTCAGTCCATTAAACGTCTGACTCTTGATTTCGGCTCACGTCATGATCTCGTGATTTGTGAGATCGAGCCCTGCATCAATCTCCATGCTGACAGCCTAGAGTCTGCTTGGGATATATATTCTCTCTCTCTCTCTCTCTCTCTCTCTCTCTCTCTCTCTCTCTCCTCCTGCCTCCCTCCCCTTCTCTCTCCTGCTTACACACACACGTGCTTTCTCAAAAAATAAACATTAAAAAAATACTTAAAAAACTAAAAAATTTGGGGCGCCTGGGTGGCTCAGTCGGTTGGGCGTCCGACTTCAGCCAGGTCACGATCTTGCGGTCCGTGAGTTCGAGCCCCGCGTCGGGCTCTGGGCTGATGGCTCAGAGCCTGGAGCTGTTTCCGATCCTGTGTCTCCCTCTCTCTCTGCCCCTCCCCCGTTCATGCTCTGTCTCTCTCTGTCCCAAAAATAAATAAACGTTGAAAAAAAAAAAAAACTAAAAAATTTATTTAAAACATTAGATAAGGGAGTCTTAGGACCTGTGGAAACAAACAAGTATTTTGAACCCGGAAAGTATCGCACACACTGATTTGTCCGCAAGCCTGCACTTCGGCAGCAGCCTGGCATGCTCTGATGGGGCATTTTGGACTCCCAGCCCTGCCTGCTACGTACTAACCACAGGACCTTCAATAAGGACATTCTGGGTCTTAGTTTTCTTGTTCATAAATTGGGGATTAGAGTAGCACCTGCCCGGAGGGCTGATTGCCAGATGGAACATAGGCATCTGCCAGGTTATACAGATAAGAATTGCAATAATTATATATGCATATGTATATGCATATGTGTGTGGAGATATTTGTGTATATGTGTATGTAGATGTGCACGTACAGGTTATAAGAATATTGTGAGTGGGTCATTGCCATAACACTTTATTATTTTTTTTTACATTCGTTTATTTTTGAGAGAGCACGAGTGGGGGAGGGGCAGAGAGAGAGGGAGACAGCATCCGAAGCAGGCTCCAGGCTCCCAGCTGTCAGCACAGAGCCTGACGCGGGGCTCGAACCCACGAACCGTGACGTCACGACCTGAGCCGAAATCAAGAGTCAGACGCTTAACCGTCTGAGCCCCCGAGGCGCCCCTGGCGGAGCACTTTCCAAGGTGAGGGTAGGTGTGGGGCAGGTTTCTAACTGGAGCACGTGGGAGGTTTTGGGACACGGGAAGGCGGGTGCTGAACCAGGCCAGCTGGGCGTGGTGTCAGCTGGCTGCCAAGGTGGCAGGGAAGGGCCTTGTGGCTGTGTGGCCATGGGCTCGGGGCTGAGAGCACAGAGGTCATGGGAGGAAGCAGGGCGAGGAGAACCAGAAGCCACAGCAGGCTTGTTCAAGGAGACAAGCCTTTGGCAGTTTCATGATTGAGCCAGTGGGCTAAATCACATCAAGCCGTGCTTGCTTCTCTTGGCCTGTGCTTCTCGGTCCCCCGCACCTGTGCATCGTAACCACCCTCTCTGATGCTCCAACAGCCCTGTGACCGGGAGTGGGAGGTGTTTGTGCAGCCTTGGGATAGATTAGGAAGGTTCCAAAAAGTGGACATGTCCGCGTCAGGTCGCATCACTAAAGTGTCAGGACCATCGTGAGGAGGTGATTTCCCTGGTGAACTTGGTCTGCCCCTGCAGACCTTTAGTGCGGCACCTTTTAAAGGTACTTTCAGGATCCATTTCTGCCTCTTCCCTTCCCTGGATCTCCGCTCCCTCTCTTGACTGTATCTTCTCAGCCTCTTGCACAGTGCCCAGGCCTGGCGTCAGTACATTTTGAACAAAAGAGCTTTTGGCAAGAGGCAGGCAGGCCGACTTAAACCCCCCAGCTCGGTCAGCGCACACATCAGAAAGTACATGTATTTAAACTCCGACAGGCATGGGGACACGTTTTCTAAAGTGTGCACGTACGTGTGAAGGGTTTCCTATGAGGGTCTCTGGCCGAGGGCTGACCGTATACTGTGAAACCAAGAATATACTTGCCGCCTGACTTTCTGTTTGTTATGTAATCCTACCCCCACTGCTAACGATACTCCCGAAAGATTTGTCTCCCAGCTTCTGTGATTGAGGCCTGTTTGTGTAGTTATCAGATACTGTGCTAATCTCAGCAGGAAGTCTCATGGCTGTGCCTAGTTGTGGCCTCATATGTGCCTCATGTTTAGGGAAAAACAAAAAACAACAAAACTCCCAAGGCCCCGAGCCTGGAATAAGGCGGCCAGGAAAAGAGATCATCGACTTTATTCTTAGACACGCTTTCAAAAAAGCTTATTAATGAGAAACAGTTTGCAGGAAGAGTTGGCATAGAAGTCAGCTTCCATTGTTAAGAGTTCAAATAGAACGTGGCTTTGTGGAAGGGCAGCCTGAATTCGTTATTAGTGTCTCAGACCACAAAGCCTCCTCCAGTTTGACGGTCCGTGGAGCTCATGAGACACAGCTATCCTTTCTACCTGGGAGAAAGTTGAAAAATTAGCATTGTTCAAATGAAAGTTAACTTCCGGCCCCGCTGTCTCCTGCTTGCCTGTGCGTGATTTAAAAGGTATTTGCAGGGGCGCCTGGGGGGCTCAGTCGGTTGAGCTTCCGACTTCGGCTCAGGTAATGATCTCGCGGTCAGTGAGTTCGAGCCCCGCATTGGGCTCTGTGCTGACAGCTGGGAGCCTGGAGCCTGCTTCAGATTCTGTGTCTCCCACTCTCTCTGACCCTCCCCCGTTCATGCTCTATCTCAAAAATAAATAAACATTTAAAAAGAATAAAAATAAAAAGTATTTGCAGAGACCAGTCTGGTGTCAGTGCAAGGTAAAGAAAGACGTTTTAAGCTCTTTTTCTAAAATCTGGAAAATCTGCCGGACTATCCGCCTGGGCAACAGAATCGTTGGCATTGTTAATCATTTGCTCTGACCTTTGGTTCGGTGCAGAAATACTGTCTCCGTTTGAATAGGCTTTGCCCAACCCACAAAATGATTACGTGTAATATCTCAATTCTTCTAACACACCGTGAAAAGACTTAAAACTGAATTCATCTGAAACCACGCGTTGTTTCTGAGTAATACTTTTTTCTGGGTCGGTCTTCAGGGTTATGTAAGCAGCTTCTAAACATTTGAAATCACTTTCTTTTTATTTCTTAAGTAACGATACCTTCCCTACGTTGAATCTTTCTTTTCCCCCCATATGTTGGTTTTGTTGGTAGCAGCTACTTTAAGTGTTTACACCGTTGGGGGGTTTTTTGGTACCGCGTTGGCAATTATCACCTTTCCTCTGAAGACATAGAAACATTTTTCTTACGTGTCTGTTTATTTTGAGAGAGAGAGAATGAAAAGGGGAGGGGCGGAGAGAAAGAATCCTAAGTAGGTTCCGGGCTGTCAGCACAGCACCCGACATGGGGCTCGAACTCACACACCATAAGATCATGACCTGAGCCAAGGGATCAAGAGTCAGATGCTTAGTGGACTGAGCCACCCAGGGGCCCCGACATTTTTAATACTCGGCTCAGTTTCCAGTGTGCGAGTAGCAGCTCTGTTCCTCCTAGGAGCAAGGGTTAGAGCATGAAGCGTTTTTCACAAGGGCTTATCGGAACACAGAAAAATCAGGTGTTGCTGCTGAGAAATACAAAGCAAAGAGCCTCATGGGGCAGGTGTGCTTAAACGCTTCCGTGTTATTTCTGTCTTTTTTTTTTTTAATTTTTTTTTTCAACATTTATTTATTTTTGGGACAGAGAGCATGAACGGGGGAGGGGCAGAGAGAGAGGGAGACACAGAATCGGAAACAGGCTCCAGGCTCCGAGCCGTCAGCCCAGAGCCCGACGCGGGGCTCCAACTCCCGGACCGCGAGATCGTGACCTGGCCGAGGTCGGACGCTTAACCGACTGCGCCACCCAGGCGCCCCTGTTTTTGTCTTTTTAATTGCTCTGTTATGGGTCATCAGTAGGAAACCTGGCCAGAGACTGTCAGAGCTTGGCGACACTCTGTTCACCCCATTCTCTCCTCCTCGCATCCGCAGATCTCCCCAACTCTTACCTGGCCGCCCGCACTGCTGCTCTGTTCCTCCCCCTCCCGCTAAACTTGGAATTACCGTGCACAGATAGCCTCTTTGAACTGTAACGGAGTGGCTTGCCAAAATACAGGGCATGGGAGAACCGAGGCTTGAACCCCGGTCGTATAGACAATGTTCGATGTTAATCGCTGCTTTGGTATCCAGATCTGAATTCTTGCTTCTGAATTCTTGTTCCCCCGAAATGTGCTACTAAGTCACCCAAGCACATAGACCCTGAAACTCTTCTTCCTTGATATTCAGATGGTTGATATTCTACAGCTTCTCAGGGCGCCTGGGTGGCTCAGTCGGTGGAGCGTCCGACTTCGGCTCAGGTCACGATCTCGCGGTCCGTGAGTTCGAGCCCCGCGTCGGGCTCTGCGCTGACGGCTCGGAGCCTGGGGCCCGCTTCGGATTCTGTGTCTCCCTCTCTCTCAGACCCTCCCCCACTCATGCTCTGTCTCTCTCTGTCAAAAATAAATAAACATTGAAAAAAAATTTTTTTTAAATATTCTATAGATTCTTCCTTGTGCGCTGATAGTCCTTGAATTCAGATCCACATCTGTTCATGCTGGCTGTTTCATGGGACCCATTGCCTGCATTCGCTTTCCCCACCCCATCACACAGGGCTAGGTACGTTAAGTATAGTATTGGGAGTAATAATGGCATCTGTTAAGCATGGCTGCGTACCACACCATGCTCTTTCTAACCGTGGTCTCATTGTCCTATGAGGCTTCTGCTCAAATTACCTCGTGTTGTCTCAGGCAGGGGCTGTAGCAAGGGCTCTCAGATTGTCCTCCAGAGGGGAGACTGTGATCTCAGATGCTGTCTAGTGGTTCCTGGTTGTCACCAACCCCACTGTCATCTGAGCTGATTTGCCAAAACCCAGTTCACTGGCTCCACCCCGGACCTCTACCCATCAGAACCACTGGAGGTGGGACCCAGGTGACAGCATCTTCTGGTAATTCTTCACATCCTCCACACAGCTGGAGGATGAGGATGACCCCCCCAGGTCTAGCTTCAGCCTGGCCTTTGTTCTGGGTCTTATGCACCGACCCAGGCTCCTTCTTCTGGGGCCGTGCACAGCACTCTGCATTTTTAACTAGGTATTCAGGGAAATGGCAGAACCCAGTTCAGAAAGCAAGGCGATGGGGTGCCAGGCTGGCTCATTTGACGGAACGTGTGCCCCCCGATCTTGGGGCTGTGAGTTCAAGCCCCACCTTGGGTGTAGAGAGTACTTGAAAATAAAAATGTTTATGAAAGAATGAAAAAACAGAAAAGCGGAATAACAGTGCTGAGTCTAAGTCACAATGACCGTCACACTAAAACGCCTTATGGGAGAATTAAATGTCACTTCTCAGCTTTCCCGGGACACACCGCCACCCACCGAGGTAGTCACAGTGCCGATGTAGGAAATTTACCATGTGACTTTCAGTCTGGGTTACTTACCGGTCTGTACGTTCTGGGGGAAGGATGTTTCTTGTAAAAACCCATTGATCACATGGCTGTTGCTAGATGCTCTCACACTTACTGGTTTTGAAGTAGCGAATTTTTTAAAACAAGGATGAATCCCAAACAGCGGTTCTTAGTTTGAGAGTTAATCCGAAATTGTAGAATTCTCTGCAGACTATCAAAGTTCCTGGGAGTTCTGGTTTTGCCTCATTTCTGCCTGAGTCAGTACTGTATTTGAGAGAAAAATGGAGCCAAATGCACCAGTTGATTCCTTAACATTCACAGTCCTGGTGGAGAGACGGAAAACACCTTGTCGTAGAAAGTTGTACGGAGAGATCTGTTAACGTAGCTCTTAAATTCTCAGTAAACTCGATTTAATGACTTTTGAGGGCTTTATTAAGTGTTAATAGCGTACCTAGTAATTGCAGACAGATCCTTTTCCGTCTTACAGAAAATACTCCCACAGACTTAAAAAAATATATATCTTATTCTCAGGTCCCTTGCAAGCGAAGAAATTGGGTCTCTTGCCTGGAACCTTTTTGCCGGACTTCACGTAAACATGCCGGCAAAGTTGTGGAGAGTGACAAGACCGCTGGGGAGATCAGAAAGGAAGCCTATAGCAATGGGCATCCACCTGGCATTATGAATGCCCACCGTTCTCTGCACCTGTCTCTTGATGTCACGGGACCTTGCACTTAGAACAGGAAATGGTAGCTGACTGCCATGACTTCGTGCCCAGGCAACGCCAGGACGGCAGCCACGTGCACAGATTTGCCCTTGTAGGAGATGCCAGCCTGACTTATTATGCAGCCCGGTGCTCAGGACCCCTTTACTCTGCCAAAAGGATTCTATTTTTTGCTTATTGTTAATGAAATAGAATGAGGTGTTTCGAGATATCCCAGTCATCTGAAATAATGCCGAATAAAGTGATTTCAAGCACAGGCGTCTAAGACAGACTAAGCGAATGATTGCTGGTGACTTCTCAAGACTTCTGAGTTTTCCACCTAAACCCCAGGTGTAGCTTTGCGTGCCTGTGTTTGCCTGATTTCGTTACGCTGGAGATGCCCATGCTCTGTGCATCCCAGTGTCTTCCAGCCGGGGGCGTTACAGCATTTGGAGATGTGCGGGGTTCTGTCCCCTGGTCACTGAAACTGAGGCCAGACATTTCAGGGTCAGGGTCTGGGCACTAAATACCTGCCCATGAATGATAAAGAACTCTCCCGGCCGAATGCCACAAGTGCGCTTTACCTTGAACTGGGCGCTCGTGTGAGACCCCTGGGTTAGTGTTGCAGGTTTTTTTGTTTATTTTTGCGAGAGAGTGAGAGAGACCGAACACAAGTTGCGGGGGGGGGGGGGGGCAGAGAGAGAAGGAGACACAGAATCCAAAGCAGGCTCCAGACTCCGAGCTGTCAGCACAGAACTGATGCGGGGCTCGAACTCATGGACAGCGAGATCATGACCTGAGCCAAAGTCGGACACTTAACCGCCTGAGCCACCCAGGCGCTCCAGTGTTGAAGTTTTTTACCCAAGTAGCGTAAAGCCAGGAAGGGTTGGACTGGTGGCAAGATGGCCGACACATCCATGGAGCAGGGCAGTAGGGGAACAGGGGGGTGAGGGGAAGGCACACCCAGAGTGTAGGGAGCACAGGGTCAGTGAGCAGGCTGGTCTGAGCCGAAGGAGACTTGGGCATCCTCAGCCTAATCCTTTGAGCGCTCACTCAGCCATCTCCCCTGCTCCTGGCCTTCTCTTCTCCAGAATGCCTTGTGGTCAGCCCGGGGCTCCTGGTTTTTGCAGGGTGGGTCCACTTGTGTGCAGGCTGACCATCCTCGTTCCAGAACTGCCTGTTTTACCCCATTTCTGCCTGCGGTTCCATCATACCCCTTTGGTGCCTGCCTTTTAATCAGCAGGGTGGTGGTCCGCAGGATGTCTGAGGGCGCTCCAGCGGGTGACATTCAGTATGGGAGGTGGGCCCGGCACACAGCGAGGGGGAGGCTCCTGTGTCTTCCTCTGCCATCTCCTGGGCCAAGTGCCTGATTCAAGCATTTGTTCAAGACGAAACAAAACAACTTGTTGTTGTTGTTGTTTTTGAGAGAGGGAGAAAGAGAGAGTGCTTGCAGGGGAGGGGCAGGAGGAGAAGAAGAGAGAATCTTAGCCTTCGTGTTCAATGTGGAGCCCCATACGGGGCTCGATCTCAAGACCGTGAGATCATGACCTGAGCCCGTATCAGGAGTTGGACGCTTAACCGACTGAGCCACCCAGGCACCCCCCCACCCTCCGCAAAACAGCTTTATTAAGATATAATTCACGCCCCATAGGATTCACCCATTTAAAATGCACAGTTCAGGGATTTTTAGTATATTCAGAGTTGTGCGGTCCTCACCATGGTCCATTTTAGAACATTTTATCACCTCAAACCCATGAGCAGTCACTCCCCAACTCCCCCCGCCCACCCCCCAAGCCCTGAGAACCACTCATCTACTTTCTGTCTCCAAATTTGCTTATTCTGGACATTGATATAAATGGAATCCTATAACGTGTGGTATTCTCTGTCTGACCTTGTTCTGACCTTGGCGTGATGCTTTCAGGGTCCACCCGCGTTGTGGCGTACTATATTCCTTTTTCGGAATTACCTTCCATTGTACAGGCATGCCTCGTGACCTTCATTTGTTCATCTGTCAATGGGCATTTGGGTTGTTTCCACTTTCGGACAAATAGAAATAATGCTGTCAGCATTCATGTGCAGCCTTTTGCCTGGACTTGATTTAACCTCTCTTGGGTATACATCTAGGAGTGGAATTGCCGGCACGTATGGTAACGTTAGGTTTCCCCTTGGAGGGAGCTGGCAGACCGCTTCCCAAAGCAGCTGCGTCATTTTCCATTCCGTCGGGCATTGCATTGGCTCCCGTCCTCTTGATGGTAGCCTCTATTACTAGCTATCGAGGGAGTAAGATAGCATTAAAAAAATTACTTAAAAATATAGAGAGCGATAAGAATGTGGATGAATTCATTTCTAACGCAAATCTTCGGAGAGAGGGAGTGGACTACTCTGAGTTTGATGCAGCTTTCTCGGTTTTTGGACGCCCGCAAGGTGGGCGGCTGTCCCCTGGTACATTTCCATCATCACGTTCTTTATCAGTCTGCTCGTGTCGTGTGCGTGGGGTCGCTCAGTTGCTGGTTTCCATCTTCTCCAGGATCTTTGATCTTTGTCCCTGGAAAGCAGATGGAGGCGGAACAACACTGGTAGCTGACGCCTGAGAGCAGGTGCGGGTGTGAGAGTTTGGACGTAAAAGTGGGGAGTGAAGCGTATAGTGTTGGGTCTACATCCCGGGAGGGGGAGCTGCTCTCTGGTGGGAATGGTGACCATGTGGTGGTGGCAGAGACGCTGTAGGGGCCCCTTTGTCTTTATACTGCGTTTTGACTCTGTCACATCCTAAAGTCGAAATTTGAAGGGAGGCAGGCTTATCATAAGGATATCGATCACCGGAAAAGAAGGCTCTCCTAACTCCCTTTTTGGGAAAGCTAACAGGAGGAGGATGATATTGACAAAAACATGGCCATGTTTCTCCTTGTGACCTCGGCTCTCAAGATTAAGATTCCAACCAGATTCCCATAAGTTTCTAAAGCTTGGTGACTCTGGCTTTTAGGTATCTGGGCCAGATTTCCAGCAGAAGGCATGGCGGGCTTTTATGTCCTTTGCGTTCATAGACATTTGCGGAGAAACAATTTCTTGCTGGCACCTTTTTAGGGAAAGACCAGCAGTATTCTTTTTAGCCCCCTTACTTTGCTCATGGTCCGTATCCTAGCAAGAATATCTTAGTACTTTGTGTTTTATTTTTCATTAAATATAATTTTGTAAAGAGATCTTTTCTGTCTTCACTTAGTAGCCTATTATTTTTTTCAGTCTGTTGTCTTTCAGGCCTTCTGCCTCTTTTTCATCCGTCCAGTAGTTCCAATAGAGTTCTCTGCCATTTCTAGAGATTTTCTTGGCAGGGGGTTGGGGTAAGGGGTTGGCCCACAAGGGAAGTGTGGGAGCTCTTCCATGTTCTGATCAGTTGTGCCGTGTTTCTGGCCTTTCCTATTAGCTGGGTGGTGTTTCCTCCTACTTCTTGGACCATAGGTTCGAGTCCAGCAGACTTCTTTGTACATATGTAGCCAAACTGACTTCTGGCTTCAATCGGGAGTCATTCTGAATCTGGGTTTGTTCACTGCATTCATAAATAACTTGAGTCTCTTCTTATTTGACACTTGGAAATGAGTGGCATGCAAAACACATAATGCTTAAAGTTAAGATTTATAAAAATTATTTAGGCTCTTTTTGAACTCTGAGATGGACACATACTTGGCTCAAAGACCAAGTCTTTTCACATTTCACTTAAGAACAGCCAAGGAATTACTGTCGCTCAGTTGAAGGCTGTTTCAAAGCAGCCAGTGAATGGAAAACGTTGATTTACAGCTCAGCCTTTGGAGTTCGGTTTTAGATGACCAGTGCAGGGTGCTAAGTATATGATCTCAGCACCATGGAAGGAAGCTGGTGCTCATCACTTTGGCAGACAGTTGGTAAGCAGCCACTGGTGCCAGATGTTTGACGAGGCAAGGAGGACTCAGACGTTTTCGCGAGATACAGCCCAGCTCCTCACGGACTGGTCCGGTATGAGGACGATAGTGCATCCATGACTACTGTGGCATCCCCCTTTGGTCTCGCCCTCCTCCCCACCAGCCCACCTACAGCCGCAGATCTTCATCATGGGGCCCCAGGAAATCACCGCTTCCACACAGGAGCCTGAAAGTTCTGCCAGTCCTGGTCCTTCGGCAGAGATAAGACAGAGGGTAAGATAGCGTAGTGTGGTTAAGTGACAGGAGAGGTTCTGTCCAAGGTGCTGTGGGAAAGAAGGGCACTCCAGCCAGGCTGGGCATGGTGGTGGAGGCTTGGAAGACGGGTCATCTGGAGGAGTGCAGGACGGATCCCAGGACAGTTCATGGAGTATGGAACATGGTGAGGGGTTGGAAAGAGGGGGCGGGAAACTCTAAGTCAGTCTATAATCCTGGAGTCAGTTTGGTAGGAGCAGTAGCGGGGGCCCCTCAGGAAAGCGTTGTAGGGAATCCACCCACATAAGGAGATTTTTCTTCATCTTGGAAGTGACTGGGAACAAATGGTGAGAATTCCAATCAATGCATGTCACTGGTAACAGTAACACGGCTAACAGTGAAATATTTGAGTTGCTTGCTCAGTACCAAGAGCTGTGCTAAATTCCTTATGTGCATTATCTTACTCTGATCTCACTACCACTCTGACGTGTAGGTATTATCATCCTTATTTTATAGATGATGGAACTGAGGGCTAGCATGTGGCGTAACCGGAGAAGGTTAAGATTGCTTAGCTGATGGGAAGCAGACTGGGTTCAAAGCCCTCTAGGTCTGTGCTGTTCAGGCTTGTATGGAATCCGCTAAAAGATCCTAGTTGGTCCCAGTTTGGGAAACACCAGTGTAAGAAACCAAAATTTTATCTCTGAAAATTTCTTTGAATTCAAAGTTATCACGGCCAAGAAAACTTATCTTTAAAACTAGTAGAAAACGTTTTTAGTCATTAAAATTCAAATTCAACGTTAAAAAAATGTTTCTTGGACTCTAATTTGAGGACCATTGGATTCACGCCATGAGACACCGGAGGCAGAGGAACTTATTAGGAAGTAGTTGTAGGGGTTGGATGAAAAATGTGAGGCAGGCCGAGGAAGAGGAGAGCAGATGGGTTCCGGACAGTGTTGATCATCTGACCTAGGACTTGCAGAGAAGACGTGGTCAGCAGTAGGGAGGGGTTTTGAGGTTGACTCCAATTTCTAGCTTGGGCAGCAGGTGCCAAAGGTGTCATTCTTGAGGAAGAGATGAGGGTAAGTTGTGGAGGTCTGTGTGTGTGTGTGTGTGTGTGTGTGTGTGTGTGTGTGTGTGTGTAGAGGTGCTTTTGAAACGTCAAAATGGTTTGGAATTCTAGGAATGGAGCTTTGATACCAGAATTCAAGTTCATGCTATCAGAGTCTGGGCTTCTGACTTGCAAGAGAGGGACCAAAAGGAACACACAAAATTAGAACAAGGATCAGGACGTTAGGACCAGGAGTAAGGAGCCTCAGAAGCAAAAGCTGGTGGACCAGTTGTCTCAGGAGCACGGGACCAAGAACCTGGGGTCTGTAGGCTTTTGTCCCTTACCTGCCTCTTGCTTTGTGGTTTCTCTGGGCTGAAACTTATCATGCTTATTACAAGTGGATTAGAGGAGAAGCCCCTATACTCCTTCTAATTGCTGGTGACTCTTGGGAGGGTATTATTTCATTTCGTTTTTGTTACTTGGGGAAAATAGTTCTATAATAGTCACTGTTTAAATTAACTGAATCAGTTATATGTATCCAGATATGTTCGCTGATAGTGATTTTTGATTGGGCTGATTTTTTGAAAAAACTTTTTTAAATTATTTATTTTTGAAAGAGAGAGAGAGAAGCAGAGCACAAGCAGGGGAGGGGCCGAGAGAGAGGGAGACACAGAATCCGAAGCAGGCTCCAGGCTCCGAGCTGTCATCACAGAGCCCGACGCGGGGCTCGAACTCCCGAACCGTGAGATCATGGCCTGGGCTGAAGTTGTATGCTTAACCAACTGAACCACCTGGGTGCCCCTGGACTGATTTGTTTTTTTTTTTTAAGGCTAGAAATGTTTTAAACTTTTAGCAAATAGGAAAAGAGTGATAGAAAAGTATAAAAAAACAAAGTGAAAAACCCCTACCAGCTTGTGATCCATTATTGGAGTTCTGATATATTTTCTTCTAGCCTTTTTGCATATATTTTTATACTTTTTGGTAATGAAACTTTTTGTTTTGAGATCACTGTAGCTCCACATGAATTTGTGAGCAATAATACAGAATGATTCCATATACCCTTTACCTACTCTTTCTCGATGATAGCATCTTGCAAAACTCAAGCACAATAGCGCAATCAGGGTCTTGACATAGAGTCGAGATGCAGAACCTTTCCATCAACGCTGGGACCCAGCATGTGGCCCCTTTGTAGCTACACCCATTACCCTCTTGCCCCCACTCCCTTCGTAACTTGTGGCAACCACCAATTTGCCCTTCATTCTCTACAATTTTGTCATTTCAAGAATATTCTGTAAGTGGGATCGTAGCCGGTGTAACCTTCTGGGACTGGCTTTTTCAGCTTTTGCCTTTTACACAAAAAGCTGCTATGAATGCTTGTGTGCATGTTTTTGTGCAAATGTAAGTTTTCACTTATATAGAAGGAATGCCCAAGAATACAGTTGCTTGTGTGTGTGTGTGTGTATCTGTGGGCACAGAGTTGCTGGTGTGTGTGTGTGTGTGTGTGTATCTATGTGCATGCATTTAAAAAAATAAACATAGGATTATATTATGTGTGTGCCTAGTATAATTTTGTCATAAATCAAGTTAGTATGATTGTAATGAAAAAATATTTGAGGCGCCTGGGTGGCCTAGTTGGGTCAGTGGCTGACTTCAGCTCAGGTCATGATCTCATAGTTCATGGGTTCGAGCCCTGCATTGGGCTCTCTACTGTCAGCATAGAGCCTGCTATGGATCCTCTTTCTGCCCCCCCACCCCGCACCCTTCCCCTGCTTTAGCATGCACCAGCTCGCTCTCTCTCTTTCTCTCTGTCTCAAAAATAAACATCAAAAAAATTTGTATAAAGCCATCTTTTTCTTTCTAAATTCTTCAAACATGGAAAGACTGGCTTAAGGGGCATGACTGTCTTGTGATATATACAAGAGAGCTTTCAAGACACTTCCTAGCACAGCTTAGGATCAAGTGTAATTTTTTTTCAGGCAGATTTTCCTAAAATTTCTTTTATGAATAAAAAAGCAGTACAGTTTAGCATTTAAAAGAAATATGTCCATAATTGTTCTGTAAAATCACCATTCCTAAATGTTGCCTATAAGTTCCGATTTCTTCTTTTCCATTTAATTTCCTTAACTAGCATGTACTAGTATGTTCTTTAATGTGTGTGAGCGTGATAGTCATTCCTCCCGACTCTGCCAACTCACTATAACAGTTAACTTTTTTCTCTCAAGTTCACCAGCAGAGATCAGGGCCAGGGCATCACCTAGACCTTCCAGGCTGGGGGCAGCTGCCCATGTGGACGAGGTAGTTGATTTTGCACTGCTCATTGTGTGGTAGGGCTCTGCTTCTCCACTGGCCGATGTCCTGTCCACAGGTTAGCTTCCTGCTGTTTTACACGTCTCAGATGCTTAAATTTATTTTATTTTTGAGAGAGAGAGAGAGAGAGAGAGAGTGTGCAAGCAAGTGGGGGAGGGACAGAGAGAGGAGGAGGACAGAGCCTCTGCACTGACAGTAGAGAGCCTGAAGTGGGGCTCGAGCTCGTGAACCGTGAGATCATGACCTGAGCTGAAGTCCGATGCTCACCTGACTGAGCCACCTAGATGCCATGAGACTACTCAGATTCATAATCTTCTTGGTCTGCCTGTGAAGTCTCGAGTATCCTCAGAAAGACTCATGTTCAGTGACCCGCCGAAGCTTCCTGTCCTTGTTGCGTTGTGTGTATCATTGCTGATGCTTTTGGTCGTGTGTTATTTGCGCACAGGAAGGCAGGAAGAAACCCTCCAATTTTTATTTAAGTTTGTTTGTTTATTTTGAGGGGAGGGGGAGAGAATCCCAAGCAGGCTCCATACTGTCAGCCCAGAGCCCCATGCAGGGCTCGATCTCACAAACAGTGAGATCCTGAGCCGAGCCTAGATCGTGAGTCAAACGCTTGGGACACCTGGGTGGCTCAGTCAGTTAAGCGTCCGACTTCAGCTCAGGTCATGATCCCTCAGTCTGTGAGTTCGAGCCCCGCGTCCGGCTCTGTGCTGACAGCTCAGAGCCTGGAGCCTGCTTCGGATTCTGTGTCTCCCTTTCTCTCTGCCCCTACCCCGCCCATGCTCTGTCTTTCTCTCTCAAGAATAAACGTGAAGAAAAAAAAAAAAAAAGACACTTAACCGACTGAGCCACCTAGGCGCCTGGAAACTCTCCAATTAAAAAAGTGTTTTTTTAATTTTGTTTTAGCGAGGGAGAACATGCGCATGAGGAGGGGAGGAGGGACAGAGAGGGAGAGAAGGACACTCCTAAGCAGGCTCCACTGGCAGCAGAGACTTGATCTCACAACCCTGAGGTCATGACCTGAGCCAAAATCAAGAGTCTGGTGCTTAACCAACTGAGCCCCCCAGGCGCCCCAGGAAGAAACCCTCCACTCTGGGGACAACACTGATTGTAGTGATTACGCCTGACGTGATTTAGGCATCGCTTTCCTGCGGGGTTTCTGGAAAGTCGGACTCCTTGAATTACATTTTGTAGTGAGCTGTCTTCTCTGTTTCCCTAGAAGAGCGATCGCGGGGTCATGTTTGACATCAGCTGTCTGTGATGATGAATAATAAGTGGAGACGTGTCAACCCCCACCTCAGGTCAGAGGCCAAGCGTCACTGCAGGGCACAGGAGGCCCCCCACACCCTGCCCCCGTCACGCCCCACTCCGCGGGTGCCCTGCGCTGCCTTGCCTTTGTCTCTGCTCTTCCCCGGCCGCCGTCTGTCCCACGTGGCTGGTCCCCACCATACCCCGGGAATTTCCTCTGCGCTGGCCCCCACCACACGGTGGAAATGGCTCTTTTTTCTCATTTCTTGGTGATCGGGAGACTCTTTGAACGACAGGCCGTTTATTGTATTCCCAGGGTCACCCTTGTTTTCCCAGGGGCCAGCTCACAGCCTGCCACAGATGGCAACCGAGGGAACTAGAAATGGTAAAGAAGTGAAACATAGCGGAATAAATGCCCAGGGTTCACAGCCAGTTAGTGGCAGAGCTGGAATGCAAAATGCTATCTCTGAACTGGTGACCCCCCCCCCCCCAGGTCTGACTGCACCGTGTGTGTTTTTCCACAGTCCCAAGGAATCAAATGCTAACTGTGCTGTGTGCCTTTGGGCAAGTTCCCTAGCTTCTCTGATCCTCTGTGAACTCATCCTCCAAAAGACTGAGCAACAGTGTGGCCTCCTCTGCCTCGGATCACATGAGGGAATATCCTCAGTGTGCCTGGTGCACACGGCCGGCCGTCACTGGGTGCCCTGTGCCTGTGCCCAAGCTTTTCCCTTACGCTGGTTTTGGCCCAGATGCCATGCACCCTGTGGCATCAGGCACTGAAAACTTGATGACAATTTAAATGGCTTAATCAGTGGCGCCTGGGTGGCTCAGTCAATTTAGTGTCTGACTCCCGATTTTGGCTCAGGTCATGATCTCGTGGTTTATGGGTTCGAGCCCTGCATCACCCAGCATCTAACCAGTGCAGAGCCTGCTGGGGATTCTCTGTCTCCCTCTCCCTCTGCCCCCCACGCCCCCCTCACTCTTTCTCTCTCAAAATAAATCACCTGAACGTCTAAAACATGGCTTCATCTCACAAACTATTTGAATCTCTGAAAAAGACAATCTCAATCTTTTATCTGTATTTAGTCGTCGGGTATCCAGAAGCTCACCCAGGGCAGATTCTAGTCACCAAACCCTTACAGATCTGTAAGGATCTGTACATCAACCTGTAAAGATGATTTTTCACCCCTGTGCCGTGTCACTAAAATGCTAAGTCTCTGACGAATGGGAGCTGAACGCAAGGGACCGTGGCCATTTCCTCCCTGCACTCTGGGAGAGTACTTTTACTTTTGATGAGATTTCCATGGAACTTTCTAGTGGACTTTACATTTTTGTGCCCCGTCTACTTTCTGCAGGCTCCCACGGCAGCAGCAAAAACAGGAGGCCACTTCCTCTTAGACTCCACAGTGCGCCTAAGGGCACCCGTCGCCACCGAGAGCCTTGAGTCAGAGGGGCTGGCCATGAGAAAGCTCGTTTTTGGTTGCCACGATTGCTCAATTTAGCCACAGGTCAGGAGGCAGAAGTCTTAACCTCTATCGTTGATCATCCTTTTAGTCATGAATTAATGAGTCAATAAATGAAAGAAAGTAGGAAACTGAATTAAGAGAGGCACCTCCAGAAGCGATGTTGAATCCAGAGAAAACCCAAACAAGGCCCACCGGATTTGGGCGAAGGGAATCGAAATAGAAGAAGGTATATGTTGGTTTTTCATCAGATAACGTACAAGTTGAGATTGTCCTGAAGTTTGTAGAACTGAATGTGTACCCCTCCCTTTTGCTCATTGCCTCGTTCACACAGCTAGTCTCCAGGCTCAAGTCTAAGGAGTCTGGGCTCCTCTGTGCAAGGACAATTGATTCATTTCCTTTTAGAACATTCTCTGTTCTTCCTTGCATTACGCCCCCCTCGTGGGAATAGGTGCCGTTTGTGGAGCCCTTGTTTGTGCCAGTCACTGTGACTTTTACCTACATTCCTTAGCTTTCGTGATAATTCCGAGTTGGGTGTTGCTATTACCATTCTTACTTTGCAGGTGGAAAAAAATCATGGGCCAGAGCAGGTCCAAGAACCTTGCTCACTTTCCTGAAACGATCGGAAGCCCAGATCCAGCAGAAATGAATCCAGCTGGATCTGCCTCCAGGCGTCTAAGGCCATGTTTTGGTCATTACCCCACCTTGCCTCTCCTTTCATGTTATAATCATTTGGAATTTTTTTTTAATGTTTATTTTTGACAGAGAGAGAGAGAGAGAGAGAGAGACAGAGCATGAGCGGGGGAGGGGCAGAGAGAGACGGAGACACAGAATCCAAAGCAGGCTCCAGGCTCCGAGCTGTCAGCACAGAGCCCGACGCGGGGCTCGAACTCAGAGACCGCGAGATCATGACCTGAGCCGAAGTCGGACGCTCCACCCACTGAGCCACGCAGGCGCCCCGTGTTATAATCGTTTTGAAAGCAAGGACCACTTATTCTGTGTTTATGCTGTGTTTATTGAGTCCGTGTAGTGGGCATGGGTGGCACTGGGGAACGAGGTAGGCATGCTCCTTGCCTTCGTGAAGCTTTCAAACCATAGTTCGCAACCCACAACAGACGTGAAATCAGTTTACGGGGTCACAGCCGGCGTTTAAAAGAAACAGAGTAGAAAGGATTGAGGTGCGTCGAACATTGCGACAAGTGTTTTATGAAACTGTGCGTATGGTAGTTCATGGAATAAAACCTTTTTAACTGTAGGTTGCGGTCAAATGAGTTAAAAGAGATTGACCTGAGGTCCTAGAGTGGGGGACCCACAGGGGGATTCTGAACACGTGAGATAATAGATAAGCGATTACAGGTTGTCCCGGGAGCTAGGAAGAGAGTACCCACAGCAGAATAAAGAGGAATCCGACGTGGTGCCCTTGACCTCATCGGCATCTTCTGGGAGGACCACCTTGGGGCTGAGGCCTCAAGGAAGGTAGCGGGATGTGCGTGGCCCCGACACGGGAGGGCCGCCCTGGACGGGGTAGGAACAAGAAAGAACTGGCCCATGAGCATCTGACCATGATACAGTACAGGTAGATCATATCTGTACGAACACATACAGAACAAGGGAGCACAAATATAAGCAAACCCCAATGCCTAGAAACTGTCATTATTTTCACCCCTACCCTTCTTAACTTAGGACAAATAAGAAAGAGCCAAAAACGAAATTGCAGAATAGTGTCATGCTGACCTTTGATGAACCCTATTCAGTGTTTTTCTGTCTTTGCTTCCAAAACGTTTTTATATTTGATGAAAGGTTTTGTTCATAGGCCTTGGCTCGTTCGCATCATTTTCTTCCTAGGATCTGTGTAGACCCCTGGTGGGTTGGCCATTCTAGACCAGGGTGTCTCCACCTGGCCCTCTTGACATTTGGCCTGAATAATCCTGTGGTGTTTCTGGCCATCAAAACTGTTTGCAGATAGGGCCGCGTGTTCCGCGGGTGGAGGAGGGGTGCTGAATTCAGAACCACTCTAGCTGAGGGAGCGCCTGGGTGGCTCAGTCAGTTAAAACGTCTGACTTTGGCTCAGGTCCCGATCTGGCGGTTCGTGAGTTCGAGCCCCACCTTGTGCTCTGTGCTGTCGGCGTGGAGCTCGCTTCGGATCCTCTGTCTCCCTCTCTCTTCCTCTGCTCATGTTCTCTCTCTCTCTCTCTCTCTCTCAAAAATAAACATTAAAAAAAAATACTCTAGCAGAAATTCTATGATGTAGTGAGATGAGGTTCCCCAGATTGAGAACGCCCTCTACCCCATCTGTTCATCAGGGGAGGACATGATGTATACATATACCCACATATACATAACTTGGTGTTACGGAGACTCTTGCATTCACGTGGTGCGAGTTTCCTTGCAATGTAAGTGCTATGCTAAGGTTAAAAGTAGATCGGGATGCCTGGCTGGCTCAGCCGGAAGAGCGTGCGACTCCTGATCTCTGGGGGGTGAGTTTGAGCCCCACGTTGGGTGCAGAGATGACTTCAATAAATAAAACTTTAAAAACTTTTCAAGGTAAAAGTGGATAGTAGCTCAGCTATGTTTTACTTAATTGACTTCAGACCTTGTGATTCTTCGTGTAGAAGCGGACCCAGCGTTAGGCAAGCCTTCTGAGTTGTTTTTCCAATCATGTTGATTGGTTTCCTTTGTTCTCCCATGCTTAATCCAGCCTGTCTTGTGACCCGCGGCTTGGATTTCTATAACAGGAGCTGTTTGTTCTGAGGCTGCATTTTCTCTAAATTGGTTTCCTGTCTATTAATCTTTCCATATTCTGTTCCATTTCTTAACCTTACCACCTTTCTCCTAGTATATGCTCCGATGGAGGAAGTCCGTTTATTCTGAATTGGATTTTTAGGAATACATTTTGGTATTCTGGCTGTTTGTTCCCAAAAAATTCCTGTAAAAAGAATCCCGTTCTGTAAACCTAGAGTTCTCCTGCTATTTGGGAAGAATCTTGTGCAACTAACACCCTCTTAATTGTTGCACGTAGCCGTGACTTTTGATGCTTCAAGGGACTCTCCTTAAAAATTTTGAATAAGACTGTGGCTGTCATGAATCCTTTGAAATCTTTCTAGATTAAATCAGGTGTTAATTCATCCAGTGCACATTAATACACTGAGTGCAGGGGGGGATCCCATCCCTTACCTCCGTAGGGTAACATCAACGTAGAGACCCTGTCAGTGAGGCTGTCCTCACATATTTAGCATTAAATAAGCCTTGGTGGTACTTGGTCCCTGTACCCTGATTTATGTCTTCATAAAGATTTGGGGCGCCTGGGCGGCTCAGTCGGTTAAGCGTCCAACTTCGGCTCAGGTCATGATCTCGCGGTCCGTGAGTTCGAGCCGCGCGTCGGGCTCTGTGCTGACAGCTCGGAGCCTGGAGCCTGTCTCAGATTCTGTGTCTCCCTCTCTCTCTGACCCTCCCTGCTTCATGCTCTGTCTCTCTCTGTCTCAAAAATAAATAAATGTTAAAAAAAAAAAAAAAAGATTCATGACCATGTGTGATAGTTACGTGTATATTTGGTTTTATTTTCTTCCCCTTGTTGGAATGTAAGCCATATTCCCAGGGCTTAGACCGCCCCAGTAAATATTTGCTCGGATGAATGCATTTCCTTAATTTCTCAGCCACTTATTTAGCATCTACAGTGCCCCACACACTATTCTAGAATCTTTGCAGATATTAGCCCATCTCTGAAGGGATGGTTATCCTTGCCTTTCCTTCACAAATACATTTTCTACATACCCTACTTCTCTGGGAGTGATCAGTATTTTGAGCAGCTGCAGTTGGCATAATGTTTTGGTCTTTTTTTTTTTTTTTTTCTGTTCGTCGTCTCTTATTTATGTAACTATTTGATTTTTTTTTTTAATGTTGATTTATTTTTGAGAGAGAGAGAGAGAGAGAGAGAGAGACATAGAATGTGAGTGGGGGAGGGGCAGAGAGAGAGAGGGAGACACAGAATCCGAAGCAGGCTCCAGGCTCTGAGCTGTCGACGCAGAGCCCAATGTGGGGCTTGAACCCACAAACCACGGGATCACAACCTGCGCCGAAATCGGACGCTTAACTGACTGAGCCACCCAGGCGCCCCTCTTATTTATGTAACTATTATCTGCCCTCTTGATTCTGTCTTCTTGAGGCCATGGGAAGGATTGGTCTAGTTCTCTGGATTTTCCCACTGCACGTGTCCCCGTTTTATAGCATGTTCCTGAAAACCTGAAGACAAATAAACGTATGAAGGTGGGAACTCTACAGTGTGTAGCCATTTCTGTCAGTGCCCGTGTGCCCCCCTCTGTATTTTGGCTCACGCATTGTCTTGCTGTTCCCAGGGCATGAAAAAAGACAACGAAATGTTTACAGATGACATGAGTATTTAGTTTCATGTATATAGACACATATATAAACACTTAGTGTCTAAGTATCGTGGGCTGTATATGATTATTTCCAAAAGGCAGACTCCATATAAATTCAGATGACATGTCCGTATTCTAAAACATTTCTGTCCTCAAATTCTGGAATTCTCGGCCTAGTCAAGCAGCAGGTAGGGCTGTTTCCACCGTGGGAGGGACTTGCCGATGGTGAGTCTCGGGGGAGTTCGAGCCGGAGCCTGTCGCGCCCACTCTGGTGCCTTGTCGTCTTTCCTGTGGGCACATTTTCCTGGGAACCTGGGGCAGCCACCCCGCCTGCTGTGTGGCAGGAGCTTTGAGCAAGCAGAGTGAGAAGAGCCGCCTCCCGTGTGCTCTGGGAGCAGAGAGGGGACACGGGGACTCTTTTCTGCCCTCCTCAGCTGGCTGGGAACTCACGGGGCCAGACAAGTTCTGCTTCCTCCCCCCACCGTCACAGTCACTGCAGGTGAAGACCCCAGTGCCAGCCCAATGGTTAGTGTTTCCAGAAAACCCGCCTGGATTAGCATTGTTGGCATGAGGCAAAGCTGGGGAAGGGCAGAGGGTTTTTTTTTTTTTTTAGCCGTTCACTTCTGGGATTTTCCAGATTGCCCCAAGACGACTTCTACATTTGACCTAAATCTCTGTTCCTTCAACGTTCCTCCATGAGTTAGGATGGAAAGTCAGTGTCTTAGAAGCATGCCTACGCTCTTGAATGTCCCTGTGCGTTTTCTTTAATACCTGTTATCCTGGCCGTGGCATACCCCACCCTGCACTCCCCACGCTGGCCCCAGGCCTGGCCTGCCCTGTAGGTGCCTCCGTGGCAGGGGGTGAGGTGGGGGGTTGGCTTCCTTGCCAGGAGGTGGGGCCGCTGGGGCTGGAGCATCTCCTGGTGGATGTGCGGCCAGGAAGCAGCTGGGGAGAGTGGCTCCTCTTGAGAAAGGATGGTTCTGGTGTCTGCCCTGGCCTCCAGCACTTTCTCAGGACTGGTTTTGACCAACTTTTGTGGTTCATGTGGCCGAAATGCCACGGCTGAAGTTTTATTTTTTTCTCTAGAAAAATAAAACATGCCCTTTTTCATGGCTACTGGAAACCATGGGATTGGTACTTTTGCTTTCCTTCGTGTGTCATTCTCTTTTGCAATAACATACTATTTGTTGCCATGTAGGCATCTGGTTGATATTTAAAAATAGAATTCCCCAGTCAGGAAGTTCTGCAGATACTCTTCCAGAAAGCCGTTTTGTGCATGTGCACATGTGAAGTACGTGTGCCTGTGAAGACTGTGCATTTTTCATGTTATTTAGGTCCTTTTTATATATTCATGTCTTTAAAGGATGAGTATTATAAAAGTATAAAGTGAATAATTATGGAGTAGACACCATAATCAAATGATTTGGTTATGTACGTGAGTTTATATGTAAAGCTGGCCAAACTTTGATCATCAGATGGGAGCTGACTTAATATGGTTAGTCCTTTTTTTTTTTTGTAAGATTCTGTTTTTAAGTAATCTCTACACCCAACATGGAGCTTGAACTTAAAATCCCAAGATCAAGACTCGCGTCCTCTACCAACTGAGCCAGCCAGCCAGGTGCCCCAACATGGTTAAGTCCTAAATCAAATCAGTGGCACAAAAGCATTTCAGAAATGCATGGAAATTCAGTAATCAGTCTTAAAATATCAGAATTCTGTCATGCACATGCTACCTACCGCGTGTATGCGGCACTCATCAATGGTGTTTGGAATTTTGAGCAAGGTAGACTATCGAGCAAACACCCCAGTTTTATTTTAAATCTGAGAAGGCGTTTGTTTGCTACATATCCTGGTGGAGAGGAGATAGAGTCCAAGGACATCTTTTTGAACATTCCTGGGAAGGTGCGTTCCACTCTTTGAACAAACGTGGAGACTGCCAGGGTGAATTTATGTAACACTTAAATTGAAGAGCTTTTATGATGAAGTTTTGAGATATGCTGTATGATCCCATGGGAAACATTATGCAGGGAAGCCAAATTATTTTCTAAAAGTTTGGTTAGCCAGGGTCCTAACCCTGGGATCCTACCCTACCCAGGGTCCTAACCCTTACTGATGTATAGTAACAGGAGAAATCTGCAGAGAAGTGAACTGTGAATTTAAGATTTCTGTGTCCTCCACGGGACGGCTAGTACTTGAGCTAATAATGTCTTTTAGGAATATCTAATAGCAATTGTCAAATGATTGCTTCCTCTAAAAATAGATAGGCGCACAGGGAAAATGAGAAAGTTCTCTGCAGTGTACTTTTTCTTGGCCAATTCAGGCTCTTGTTGCTAAAACTGGTACTGGGATCGTATTTTAAGGTGGGAGACGTCTGTGGAGAGCATTCGCCGCCGATAACTAAACAACTGAATTCATTCTGCTCCCAGGTGTTCACTTACAAGCAGAGCACAATTACCCACCAGAAGGTCACCGCCATGCACCCCGTGAGCGAAGAGGGCGTCGATGACATGGCCACCTTGACGGAGCTCCACGGGGGCTCCATCATGCACAACTTGTACCGGCGATATAAGAGAAATCAAATATACGTAAGTTCCAACTTTAAGTCTCTGTAAAAATCCCTCAGGTTTGAGTGAATGTTAATTTTTGTTTTCCGAGGGTGTTTTCTGGCCTTTTGAGAACCTCCAGTTAATCGAAGTCAGACTGTGTCTCTGGGTGTTTCACCAAACTGGAAATGTGGCTCGAGAAATCGTGTTCTCGCGTTTCTTGCCTTGATCGTTACTTTCTATTGGAAAGAGGTGATCTGACCTCTTTTTACGAGCGCATTCTGTTCGCGGTCCAGATCGGTGTTAATGAAAGTAGTATTTAGAAATCATTTCAAAAAGTCATTTCCGTGATACGTACTTTTTGAAATTAGAGTACGGAGATTAGTTGAACTGTCCAGGTGAGCCTGCAGACTTTATCTTTTTTTTCATCTGCCTGTTTCCAAGTCTTGATAATAAAGGGGGCAACTCTTGACACATGGGTTTTCTTTTCTTCTTGTCAAGTTCAAATTTATACAGGTTTGTCCCTAAAAACCTCAAGTTTTAGTATTGTAAAAACTCTTGATCTTTTAGTAATTTTTGTTCTTTAGCAGTTACGGTTAATTTTGCCAATATATTTGTGATTTTGATGAGTAGCATCAGCCTTCACAGCAAGCCAGCAGGTGCTAACGAAAACTCAAGACGGGCCTGCGTGGTATCCATGTTCCTCCAATTTATTTATTTACCCTTAGAAAGGGGGAGGAGGGCTGGGAAAGGAGGAGGAATCCGTTATGTGCAGGTTTACTGCTTAATTTTCCTCTGCTTTTTACATAGTGAGTTTCATGCTTGCCAGATTGACCTGACGTTCGCCGCGTGGTTTTAAACAGCCTGATCTAGAGAAATGCCGTGGTGTTCTCGTCCTCTGACTGGCTGAGCTTGCTTACACTCAGTCTTTAGATTATAGTAGTTTCCGTATGTTCTTCAGGAAAGGTAACATTTCTACGTGTTTACGTGAATGGCTGCCTGCTCTGTGCTATGTGTATGCCGGCAAAGCTCTGTTCTGTCCCCATGTCAAGAATCTTCAGGGGCGCCTGGGTGGCTCAGTCGGTTAAGCGTCCGACTTCGGCTCAGGTCATGATCTCGCAGTTCGTGAGTTCAAGCCCCGCGTCGGGCTCTGTGCTGACCGCTCAGAGCCTGGAGCCTGTTTTGGATTCTGTCTCTCTCTCTCTCTCTCTCTCTCTCTCTCTCTCTGACCCTCCCCTGTTCATGCTCTGTCTCTCTCTGTCTCAAAAATAAATAAACGTAAAAAAAAAAAAAGAATCTCCAGCTGACCAGCGAACTCCCTTCTTCCCAGGGAGTAGCCACTACATGTGTCCAGGTCACCACCCCTGTGCCTTTAGGAGTAAGTATTTGACACTGTCTCGTCATAGCAGTTTCCTTGCTCGGTTTGTCAAGGACTTATTTTGTCTTTCTTGAGCCAAGGACATTGCCAGGCACCTGGTAGCTGTGTAATCAATGTTTGAAAAATAAACACCAGACGTATTAGAAATAACATTCTAGTTGATGAGAAAGTGTGAGGCTAGATTTAAAAGTTCTTTATCGGTGTGTGCGTCTTGTAGGTATTTCGGGACTCAAACTCTTCTGTCTTTAGATACGAGGTCTTACTCTACATTCAATAGTCAGGAAAAATCCAATTGGAAGGGGGGAAAAACTACCAAAGGGGTTTAAAAGGCAGAGTCTTTAAAAAAGTTTTCCTAGGGGCGCCTGGGTGGCTCAGTCGGTTAAGCGTCCCGACTTCGGCTCGGGTCATGATCTCACAGCTCGTGGGTTCCAGCCCCACATCGGGCTCCGTGCTGACGGCTCAGAGCCTGGAACCTGCTTCTGATTCTGTGTCTCCCTCTCTCTCTGCCCCTCCCCAGCTTGCACTCTGGCTCTCTGTCTCTCTCTCAAAACTAAATAAACATTAAAAAAATTTTTTTTAAGTTTTCCTCCCCCTCTTTTCATGATGATGAGGATATTAAACCTGATAGCTGAATTGCCCACTAAAGCCTATGAATGGGATATTGGCCTTATTCCCTACAATGAACAACTTTTCCTCTCCCCCACCCCCGCCTTTTTTTTTTTAAGCTAATTTATTTATCTTGAGAGAGCGAGAGAGCGTAAGGGAGGGGTAGAGAGAGAGAGGGAGAGAGAGAATCCAAAGCAGGTTCCACACTGTCAGCCCGGAGCCCGACGTGGGGCTCAAACTCACAAACCACGAAGTCGTGACGTGAGCCAAAACTAAGACTCAGACGCCTAACCAGCTGAGCCACCCAGGTGCCCCTTTGTCCTTTGCTCCGAGGGAAAAACACAGGATTTTTGTACGTCAATTTGCAGGTCATTTCAGTTAATACTGCCCTCCTGCGCCTGCCTTGTGAGACTTGGATCATTGTATTATCATGAAGCAGCCACCTTGATTTTCTTATCGCTGAAGCTGTTTGGGGTGGAGACCACACAAGCCAGGCTCTGCCCCATCAAAACAAAACCACCCCCTGCCAGAAAAACCACCGCTTTCCTGCCTTTTCTCCCAGCTCTGAGTGATGCCTGGCTGTGTCTTTAAGAGGGAAAAAAAAATCACTTGTGCCACGGGTGCTGTATCTGTTCTCTATTGCTGGCATAAAAAATGGCCACCATTAAAACAGCAGGTGCTGTCCTATGGTTCTGTAGGTCAGTCGTCCGGCTGGGGTCTTGCCAGCCCAAAACCCAGGTGTGGGGAGGTCAGTGATCCTTTCTGGAGGCTGTAGGGGGCGATCTGTCCCCTGCTCCTTCTGGTCCTGTATGCGGTTCCAGGACCGAGGTCCCTGTGGTCTTGCTGGCTGTCAGCCAGGGCTGCTCTTAGCCTCTGCGGGCCCCCTTCTTTCACCCTCAGAGCCAGCAACAGTGGACCCAGCCCCTCTCGTGTTGCTATTCTCCCCTCCTTTCTTCTGATTTCTCTCTCTGCAGCCAAGACGTCTAGTTTTCAGGGATTCCTGCAGTTAGGGCCACCTGGATCCTCTCCCTGTCTCGGCGTTTCCAGCCTGAATCCTATCCCCACAGCCCTGTGCATACGGCAGAGTCACGGGTCCCGGGGATTCTGCGTGGACGTCTGGGGTGGGGGAGGGGCACGTTCTTCTGTCTACCGTAGGTGGCCTCCTGTGAGTCATGTTGTTGAGAAGGGACCCCCCCGTGGGTCTTCTCCGGCACTCTGGATCTTGCATTATTTTTATTTGTTGGCTTTCTCTTCCGAGTGGCAGGTGACACAGGTCGTCGGGGAGCAGACTCCTCTCCAGGTGGGAAGGTCTACTGTCTTGTGTGAAAAAGGACTTAGCTGTTTTCCTCCTTGGGGACCACCCTTACTGCCTGAGGACTTCAGCAGACCCCAGGAAGATATTTTTCCCCGCCGTTACCATCCTCCATTAAAATGGGGTAGACAGGGATGCCTAGGTGGCTCAGTCGGTTAAGCATCCAGCTCTTGATTTCCACTCAGGTCATGATCTCACAGTTTGTGAGTTCGAGCCCCACATTGAGCTCTGTGCTGATGGTGCAGAGCCTGCCTGGGATATTCTCTCTCTCTCTCTCTCTCTCTCTCTCTCAAAATAAACAAACTCAAAAAAATAAAATAAAATGGGGTAGACAGCTCTAAAGGGATAAATGCTCAAAGCAGACAAATCCCAGGTGAGCATGCTTTTCTCTACCCACCTTCTCTTGGGCTCTACATTAATAATTTAATCTGTGTGTCAGTTTTTTTTTTTTTTAATGTTCATTGATTTTTGAAAGAGAGAAAGAGAGAGAGCTAGCTGGGGAGGGGCAGAGAGAGGGAGACAGAGAATCTGCAGCAGTCTCCAGGCTCTGAGCTGTCAGCACAGAGCCCGACGCGGGGCTCGAACTCACAGAGCGTGAGATCATGACCTGAGCCGAAGACGGATGCTGAACCGACTGAGCCACCTGGGCGCCCCCGTGTGTCAGGTTTTTAATTTATGTGTTTTAAAAGGTCAGATGTCATAACCCCCATATCTGACGGACTCCTTTAAAATCAAGCGACAAGGGGAAAGTTTCTGGAATGTCGTTACCTTTGTACCTTTCCCCCATCTTAGTCGTCTGTACTACGAGGTCTTTATAAAGCTCCTGCCTGGAGCTTGGAGCTTGGCCCTGGGCTCTTGAGGACGGGAACGGAACAGACTTGTCTGTCACTGTGTGGGTCTGCATGACCCTAGCCTCGCCACTCGTCCTTTTGGGACCTGACCCCTGGTTAGGGCAGCTCTGCTCTTGGCATGATTGCCTTGCGCGGGCCCCTTCCTTCGGCCCTAATGCCGGATTGTTTTCCTGGAACTTGAAGTTTCTGGTGCCTGAGGCTCCGCTTCATCTTTCCCACCCTCTGGCAACTTCTGAGACCCGAGCCCTGCTTAACACTACAGCTCCCAGCCTGGGACCTCGTCCCAGACTCCCCCCTCAGCCTCTTTGCCGTGGGCTTCCTGCCACAGAGACTGTCCCCTGATTGCTTCTCCTCAGGAGAGGGTCTGACGAGGGTCCCGCATTCCTCTGTCTCTTCCTGCCACTCATGAGACCGGGTGAGGACAGATACCCGCACTTGTAAGTTCCGAAAGACAGAGGAGAGAGGAGCATGTGTTTATGGGACAAAGAAGAGGTAGGGAGAGGTAACCTGCAGGTGGGCGAGAAAGCCTGAACTGGTCGTGAGACGCCCTGTAGGGCGAGAGGAGGTGACAGGAATGACACTTGAGAGGCAGGGATAAGAGTGGGTCAGAAGGAAAGGCTCGAGGACGCCACACGTGCAGATGGAGAGACGAGAGTGAATTCAGTGCGATGGCCTCAGTCGGGGCAAGTCCCTTTGCTCATGGAATCCGGTGTGCTGGGGACCGTCGAGCAGTCAGGTGGGAGGGGCAGGCCGGGGTCAGAATACCCTTAAAGCAGTGAGCCTCAGCCGGGAGACCTGTTCCCAGGGGACATTCGACACAATCTGGAGGGCATCTCTGGCTGCATAGCCAAGGCAGAGGATGTAACGGTATCTAGCAGGTAGAGGTCAGGGGTGCGGCTGACATCCCACCACAAAGGGTCCTCTGGCCTGAGATGTCGGTCCTCCCGAGGTTGAGAGGCCTTGATCGGCTGACAGTCCGTCAGAAGCGTCTGGGCTTGGTGGCACCCAGACCACCCCGTCTTTGCCAAAGGGTTTTGAAGAGGGGGTTTCCCCAAGGAAGAACTCAGACGTGTTGATGGCGAAGCGCTGTGATATGGGCCAGGGAGGGCAGGTTGGCAGAGAGAGTGTCGCGAATACGCCGGGACAAAGAGACGGAGGGGGTCTCGCCCGGAGCGGGGCGGGGAGAGTCGGGAGCCAGAGAAGAAGGAGCTAGAAGTGTGGGGCACGAGGGGTGCGTGGGGGCCTTGTGAAGCCCCCGTGGCCGTGAGAACTTGGCGCTGAGGGTCCCGGCAGCCCCTCCAGGGGAGGAGCGTGGGGAGAGGACGGGTTGGTTTCGGACCCCTGTCTTAGCGTGTCGTCTGGAGCCTGACTCGTTTCGGATTGTCAGGTACCCAGCGTCTAAACACGGTGTCGACAAGGGCAGATGAGGTTTTTCTGTCGTGTTGCACGTCAGCCCAGGGTCTGCCAGGCGGGCTCCGTGGTGCGGCAGATTGGTCTGCAGCCACACGGAAGAGAAGCAAAGGGAGTGCCGGGGTTTGTCGCGCTCTGGGTCAATTGCACGGGGGAAGCTCCTCCCCCAGCCTCTAAGGAATGGCTCAAAACCACATCAGGGAGGGAGCCGCAGGGAAGGGCAGGGCTCCTCTGCAATTATGGCCTCGGGGATGGCTCCAGAGGAAGGAGGAGGGGGGACACCCAGCCCGCCTGTCCCCTCGTTGGGCTTGCCGAACCCACAGCACAGACATCAGGATCAGACGAGTCCGTTTGGAGAAGCTGGGGCCGGGCCCAAAGATGAACGCTTCTGTAGGCACAAAAGATTGTTTGTAGGCACAAAAGCTAACGTGTTTTGGGGGGTTTCAAAAATACCTCCCCTCTGCTCGGGTGCCGTTCCAGACCGAGTCGGTAAGTGTGGCCTGACCATGTTCCGAGTGAGCTCGGAAGCCGGCTTCTTCCCGCCCAGCGCAGCGTGTTCACGGTCAATAGCTGGCTGGGGACTTGGTGACTGCAGCCGGCAGGTGGAGGGCGTTCACCCGTGGGGAAGCCCCGGGCCGTCTGTACTGGTGGAACTGGGCGTGGGATGGGGTTGGAAATCCAAGTCCGCGCGTTGTTTCCTTGCATTGAGTTTCCCCAAAGTAGCCCCCACTGGGGTGGGGGGGCCTGGGGGGGATTCATTTCTGTCCCTTTCCAAAGCCAGTGTCCCGTACCCACGTGCCTCTCAGGGACGCAGGGATGGCCTTAAAACCGGATGGCCAGTCCTCCCTCATACCAGGAACGGCTGAACCCAGTGTGGTTTGTCTGAGGCGTTTTTTCACATGAAATCAAAACTGATGTTGCCAGAAAATGATGATCACCCATCTGCCTTGACCGTATGTATTTTTAAACTTTGCCGAACGTTGGTACGCTTGAGTGGCCACTTCCGTATCAGCACATGAGGTTAGGAACGTTGTTTTTTGATGTTTTCTCTTCCTTTCCTGCCTCTCTTTCGAAGGTCAGATTCCTTTGACCAAGGAGGGAATGTTGGCCCGAAGGTTACTCCCATTAAATGGAAGTGTCGCTTCTGAATTTCAGAGCTTGACTGCAGCATCGAGTGAAGTTTCCGACTAACTTGCCATCTGGTTTTCAACTAACCTGAATGCTTCACAGTTTGTTTTTAATTGTGTAAAAATGTTTTCAATGGTTTAATTGGATAATGACGGCAAGCAGTTGTGTTTGTTTTTTGTTTTTTGTGTTTTTATGTAGAAGGTAGTGGACTTAGAGCGCTGCAACATGCTTAAAACACGAATTTATTTGTGGTCAAATCACGTGCCCCCAATATAGCTACGTCAATGTCGCCCTTCCCGTGGGCCGGGCTGAGCGCTAACCTCCAAGGACGCAAGAGTACTCTTGTTCACAGGAGTTGCTGCTTGAAAGATTGGATAAATGAGAGATCCCGCCTCTCGAAGACCTCACGGTTCCTTGGCGAAGACAGACACAGGCACACCATTGACCACTGCTCAGGGTGCGGTGCGTGTGATAGAAGTACTTTGGAACATCAAGACCGGGCACCCAAAGGAGAAAAGAAGGAAAGGGTCAGAGGAAAGTGATGCCCGGGAGAGGCACTAGTTTGGCCGAGAGAGAGAGAGTGGCTCATTTCCAGCAGAAGATTGCCACGTGCCAAACACGTGGGCCAGTAGGGTGCGTTTGTCCAACTGTGGGAAATCAAGATGCTGAAATCACTGTGGCGGGCAGCTGCCCGGCAAGATGGTCGGGAACAGGTGAGGAAGGGCCCCGTGTATACGTGAACGAGTTTGACTAGATCTGTGAAGGCCGCGTGGGACGACTTTAAACAGGAGTTCTGGGGGAGCTCACTCCGCCTGCGAGGTGATGGATGAGTGCGGGACGTATCCAGCCTAGGAGGAGAAAGTTGACCAGCTAACTCGATGGGAAACGATGGCGTTCCACACCAATCCTGAGAGAGTTTGAGTATGAAGCATACCGAGAGGAAGAATGCAAGTGTTTGAGAGGGTGGGGGCGGGGGGCCGATAGAGTGAATTTTTGTAGGATGGCTCCTCGATTTCTGGATTAACCATTGGGTTGACTGTGGTGCCTTTGTCAAGATGGCACTGAGAAGAAATGGGTGTTTGGGGGGAGCTTAGCCTCGTCCATGTGAGTTGGAGCTAAGGGTCATCCAAGTGAAGATGTCCAGTGGGCCGCTGAGTGTGTGGATCTGTGATGTAAAACTGAAGCTGCATTGAAGGTGAAGGTTGAGGAAGTAAGTTATTGGCATCTTGAGCTGTGATGACCAAAAGGGAAGGAAAGAGGAGAAGGGTGTATGGGAAATAAATCTCCTGACGACCGCCACCTCTTAATCGGTTTTCCCTTTAGCAGAGTATGGCAGGGCCCTGACTAGCTGATTTCTGTAACGCATTTCAGATGATCTGTTCCGTATCCAGCTACGTTCAGGATCACATGGGGAAAAGCAAGTTGTGGTTTTTATCCTCATTAACAAAAACGATAAATACCTCTGATTTATGTAGTACTCTCACATAGCAGTCAGGTGGGGGTCATCAGAGGATATGTGGTTAGACTGACCAGAAGCGTAGGCCCGGAGGGGTTAAGCAGTGTTCTGGGGCAAGGTGCTCTGGGCTAAGGACTTCTGGGTTCTGATGACCAAACTTTGTCGCATAGACCATTTGTTCCCATGTTTGAACAGTGCCTTCTTTTTTTTTTTTAATTTTTTTTTTCAACGTTTATTTATTTTTGGGACAGAGAGAGACAGAGCATGAACGGGGGAGGGGCAGAGAGAGAGGGAGACACAGAATCGGAAACAGGCTCCAGGCTCTGAGCCATCAGCCCAGAGCCCGACTCGGGGCTCGAACCCAGGGACCGCGAGATCGTGACCTGGCTGAAGTCGGACGCTTAACCGACTGCGCCACCCAGGCGCCCCTGAACAGTGCCTTCTTAATGGCAGCATGGATCCCTCCATATCTCAAAGCATCTGAGGCCCCTGGGTCACTTTTCATTTTCTTCGTCACCCCCGGTCCTTTTGGAGGGAGATGGGATGCCAGGCAGGACACCCTGATGGCCTTTCGAAAATCTTGAGTTGGTGGACTTTGGATTGAAGAGATGCCGTGAGTTTCTTCCAACGTGTTTAAGCAGTATGTGCGACAGCCGTTCCAGATTATTAAAACGGGCAAGGAAATGTATTCTTTGGGGAGTTATGTGGAACTTTTGTGACTAGAAAAATGTGTCATGTGCTTCAAAGTAGAATGGTCTGTTTCTGAAAAGCTGTGAAAATGACCAAGCTATTTATTCTTGTGGAATTTGGAATCCAGTATGGGGAGACCAGTCGTAGTCCTGGTCCTGCCTCATGTTTGAGAGTTT
Organism: Prionailurus bengalensis; assembly: GCF_016509475.1. NCBI lineage: Eukaryota > Metazoa > Chordata > Mammalia > Carnivora > Felidae > Prionailurus > Prionailurus bengalensis. Next base: position 227,089,568 of record NC_057343.1, read on the forward strand.
CATGTGTCCACAGTCTGAAACCGCATGGGGTGGTGGTGGCCATTTGTAGAGCAGTACTGATACCTTTTTATAGAGTGATAAACGCTACGACACGTAACCAGTGTGTGTCACAGCTTTTAGAATTTCTTACCACATGTGACCTTTGCTTCACTTGGCACTTAATTTACCGCCAGGCTCTTCTTTGACCCCCTTCGCTTGCAGGTCACCATTTTTACTAATACTGATGAATCTCTTATCCACGCAGCCTTTGTTCTAGGGATAAAATTACCCAGGCAGAGTGGTATGTTTAAGGAAGTGGGGGAAAGATAAGAGGTCTTGGGCAGTAATTATTTTTGCTGATAGACCTCTAAGATTCCACCTGACTCGTCCTTCTTTCAATAAGCTGTTAGGAACTATTGCTGTCGTCCCCATGTTGTTTCGTACTTCTGTTTTATGGAGGTTCAAACGTGGGCGCGAACGGTGAAAACTCACTAAGTAGCTGGAGCCCCCCCCCCCGCCCCCGCCCCCCAGCTTCCACAACTGTCATGAGAATAATTCGTTAGGACTCAAGCTGTTCTCTCACCTTTTGGGAGCGGCTCAGACTGTCTTCCTAAATATCCCAGTGGGTGACCCCCAGAGATGGTGGGATTTGGTGGAGAAGGGTTTTCTAAGCAGGAGACTTGTCCTGTTCAGCAATTCCCGTGGCAAGCTTGGAGCTTGGATTGGACATGCCAGGCCACGGTGGGAAATCAGTGAGGAATGGGACATTTGTGACATCTAAGCAAATGAGGCCAGGGCGGGGGATGGAAGGGAAGGAAGGAGGTTCTGGGGTTCATGGAAAGTGAGGCGTATAAATGTGGAGGCATTGGTCACGGGTGATGAGGTGGACAGAGTCTGGGATAATTCCCGTCCGGATGTGGGTGAGTGGTAATGCGGGCCACCGCAGGCCCACAGTGTGGGACGCCGGGAACCCGGGGTCCTGTCCTCGATTTCATCCGCTGGCCCTGTGACTACAGGGGCAGCACTTACCTTTCCCTCATCTGTCAGAGGAGGCAGAACAGTGGCCTCTGGCCTGCCCACATCTCGAGGTTACGTAGGAGCAGATGAGGGCTGCGGAGATGTGTCTCCGTGGGTAGGATTGTCTTTGCCCCACAATTGCGAAATGTCAGATAAAGTTGTGTTGGAGACATGTGGGCTTAATTGTCGTTTAAAATCTGTTGACAAGCCTTTTAAGAAGTGACTTACTTAGGCCATTAGTGAGAAGGTGAAATATAAAACTTGTGCATTCATGTTGGAAGAGCCTGATTAACCCCTGATGCCAAATGGAGACACTTATATTAGGGAGGCATTTTGAACTCTAAATGAAGATTTCCTGTCGTCTTAAAAAAAAATTTAAAAATTGAGTTCTCAGTCTATACCAACCAGACACATTTTACATATTCTTTGTTTGTTTTTTGTAAAGAGATTTCAAAACAGTACATGGGGAGAGATGGGCAATAGAGATTTCAGATGGAATTTTTTGTTGGTTTGTTTTAAGTAGTCTCCACACCCAGCGTGGAGCCCAATGTAGGTCTTGAACTCAAGACTGTGAGAACAAGACCTGAGCTGAGATCAAGAGCCCGATGCTTAACCAACTGAGCCAGCCAGGTGCCCTGTTAGATTATTGAGTTTAGGCTCAAATTCAGTCTGGCTGTTTGCTATCAATGTTGGTATGTGGGATTCCCATCCGTTGAATATACTTTCAGCCACAACCTGTGTAGTTATTAATCTCCGAACTCGAATCAGATTATGTCGCCCCTGGAAACCTGCGTGCCTTTCATTCTCTCCCTTACTAAACGGTCTGTAATTTGTCACCAGAATATTTTTCTCAACTTGGGTTGAAATTGGAAGGCGCATATGCCTCTTGTTACTACCCTTAATTCTGTGCTTGTTTTCAGATCGCTCCCCGATACTATAAAAAAGAGATTAACGTATTCTATCAGCACCAAAATTCTCGTATCTTTTTAATTTTTAAAATGTTTAGCTGCGATCAAATACACATAAACTTTGTCATCCTGACCATTTGAAAGTGTATACTTCAGTAGCGTTAAGTATGTGCACATCGTTTTGCATCTTTTAGAATGCTTGCAACTTCGAAAACTGGAACTCTGTTCCCATTAACTTCTACATTCCCCACTCGTCAGCCCATGGCAACTGCCTCTCTCCTTTCTGTTTCTATGAAGTTGACTACTCTAGGTACCTCGTTTCAGTGGAATCCCACGATAGTCGTCCTTTGGTGACTGATTTATTTCACTTAGCGGAACGTCCATGTTGTGTGTGTCAGAAATTTCCTTCCTTTTTAAGGCTGCATAATACTCCAGTGTATGTGTGTATCACAGTTTGCTTATCCATTCATCCATTGGTGGATGCTTGGGTTGCTGACACCTTTTAGCTACTGGGTAGTATTTTTTATATGCTCTGTAGAATGCAAAGTTTGAAAACCCATTCTTCCCTCAGGAGTACGGCAAAGAGAACAAGAAAGTGCTTGGAGAACATGCATTTAAGGAAAATCTGGAACAGATTCAAGACCTGTTATAAATGTGTGTAGCTTAGCTCTCTGTGCTTAGAGTATTTAACATGGTCTAAACTGTAGGGATTTTCTCTTTCTTTCTTTCTTTCTTTCTTTCTTTCTTTCTTTCTTTTCTTTCTTTCTTTCTTTCTTTCTTTCTTTCTTTCTTTCTTTCTTTCCTTCTTTCTTTTGTTCTTTCTTTCTTTCTTTCTTTCTCCCCTCCCTCCCCTCCCCTCCCCTCCCCTCCCCTCCCCTTCCCTCCCCTCCTCTCCTCTCCTCTTCCTTGTAGATTATGTGTTTTATATGCTGGAAGCCTCAACCACAAAGTGGAAGGGGCCCAACGGGAGTGCCTGCATTCTTAGAGTCCTGTTGGAATATAGCCATATGCCAAGAGATGCTTGATCTTTTGAAATCGGATGCAGCAATTTTAGCCTTAAGTGCTCTCTCTGCGCCCATCAAGAAGGGTCCTGAACATTGTGGGGACAGAGGAATTCAACCCTTCATCTGGCGTAATGATACAGATGTGTGCATGGGGTGTGAAGCATTGTCACATGGTTAAGGACACGTAGCTGCCAAGGGGCTCCTCACTTACTTGGATGGTGAAAGGTTTCAGCGGTCGAAATGCACATCGTTTTGAATGTGTGTCTCATTTCCCGCAGTGTGTGGTGTGTGCCGTGCAGAGTAAAATAAAAGCCTGGCTTGGTGGCTTCCATCGCCTGTACAGCAAAACGATCCGTCTGCAAAGAGCACAGACCCTCCTAGCACCTTCAGCCGCTCCTCTCGTGGAGGAACCGGAGGAACAGCAGTTTCGGAAGGAGACGCCCTTGAGATTTGGGGCCACCCTCAACTGGTGCTACGTGGGGCGCGTGGCAAGGTCGAGAGGCCGCAGTGGGAGCAGTAGTCGGGAGCTCCGATCCGGGGCGGGGTTAGTGCACGTAAGACTGTGTCTGCCTCATTCGGTGCGGGCATTGTTTTCATAGGCTGAGAGACGGAAAAAGGCCAAAAATCCTTAAAAGAGTAAATTAGGTTCACTAACCTGGGTTTGGGAACACAAAGGCACGTGCTATATAGGCTTCCAGAAGTATTCCATCAACATGGGAAAAATCAGGCATTCTTGTGAAAAGGGATGAAAGTCTATTTTTTGTAATATTTATGGGGAACTTCTAATTTCTCAAGAATGTGTAATAAAGAACCACATTTTCTTTTTCTTTCTTTTTTTTAAATAAAGTTTACTTATTTATTTTGAGAAAGTGAGCAAGCAGTCGGCGAGGTGGGAGGAGAGAGAGAGAGAGAGAGAGAGAGAGAGAGAGAGAGAGAGAGAGAATCCCAAGCAGGCTCCACGTTGCCAGCATGGAACCCGATGCGAGGCTCGAACCCACGAACCGTGAGATCATGACCCGAGCTGAAACCAAGAGTTGGACGCTTAACCAGCCGAGCCACCCAGGTGCCCCAGGACCAGTTTTCTCGATGGCAGTTCACTAGATTGAAAGACGAGGGACGTGTTTCCGCATCTTGCTGTGAAAATCAGACACGGAGGTCAATATTGTTTCGGGAAAAGTGTGCTGCAGCTGTGTGGCAGTGATTGTGCTCGGTGGGGAGGATGTCATGATGCATTAGTGGGTCCGCCGTGCGTGACCACCGATGGAGTATTTGCCAGTTCTGCAGACGGCTTTTCTGTTGCACAAATGCTTGTTCAGAGTTCCTGGCTTCCCTTCCCCTCTAGAATCGCTGCGGGTTGGGGATGGGGATGTCTTAGCTACCAACCACACTGTTCTGAAACACTTTACAGACTGCAATGCGAGTTACGTAAAAGCAGGCCTAAGACCATTTGGAATGTTCCAACTTGATCTGCGCTAACAAGCTTCTAATGCCCTTGGATTCCCTGCCCCCGTACAAAAACCGTGTCATCCACACTTCCGGGATGAGTGATCTCTTAAGTGATACTGCATGACCATTGGGGTGGCCCAACCAGGAGGGGACAGCGGGCCTACGAGATTGTGACCAAGAGAATCACTTTCAAAGTCAAGCGTTTGTAAAAAGGTTATGATACCCTGAATGAGTAAATCGATACTTTCTTAAGGCTCCTGGAGGGACGCCTGGGCAGCTCAGTCAGTTGAGCCTCCGACTGTTGATTTCGGCTCAGGTCAAGATCTCACACACAGTTCGTGAGTTAGAGCCCCGCGTCAGGCTCTGTGCTGACCGAGGGATTCTCTCTCTCCCCTTTCTCTCTTCTCCCCCACCCTGCTCTCTCAAAGTAAATAAACGTAAAAAGAAAAGACTCACCTTAAAATTGTCTAACAATTGTTCAAACACGAGCAGGGTGTGCAAAATTTTCAAGACGTGGGCTGGGCATATCATTTTTCAATTTGTTTTTGTGTTATTTTTCTTTTTAAGTAGGCTCTCCCCCCACCATGGGGCTTGAACTCAGAATCCTGAGCTCAAGAGTAACAGTCAGGCGCCCCAGGGCGTATCATTCTTCTTTTTTTTTTTTTTTTTTTTTTTAACGTTTATTGATTTGGAGACAGAGAGAGACAGGGCATGAACGGGGAAGGGGCAGAGAGAGGGAGACACAGAATCTGAAATAGGCTCCAGGCTCCGAGCTGTCAGCACAGAGCCCGACGTGGGGCTCGAACTCACGGACCATGAGATCACGACCTGAGCCTTCGTGAGATCACGAAGTCGGCCGCTTAACCAACTGAGGCACCCAGGCGCCCCCGGATCATTCTTTAAAAAGTGTGTTGTTAACGGGTTAATATCCTAATATTAATTTAATGTGCAGTTTGATACTGTGTGGCTTTTATATTTTACTTGTAACTGAGAAAGAGTATTGCAGTGTGTGCCTGCTGAGCTGTTTTAAGAGGGAAGCCGTTAGTGTCTTGATTTCTGCCAGCGGAGGGAAAAAGTAAGAACGTATCTCACAGAAAAATGAACAGTTTTGAGATTCCCAGATGCAGAGTAGTCAGGGCACCTGGCTGGCTCAGTTGGAAGAGCATGTGACTCTTGATCTGGGGGTCATGAGTTTGAGCCCCACATTGGGTGTAGAAAGTACTTAAAAATAAACGAACTTTAAAAAATATGCTTAAAAATAATCATTCCGCTACCAAAAGGTAGAAACAGCTCTGACATTTTAGGCAACGTAGTGGAAGGGGCTAAGACACCCAGAGCCTCAACACCGTCTGCCTGCCCGCTTTACCTCTGCAAACAGTTGACATGAAGGAAGGCACCAGTGCCTGTGGTCAAAGCATTGACGGAAGACATACGGCCTCCTCCAGAGAACCAAGTCGTTCTCTGTTGTCCTTTAGAAGTAGGAGGCTTGGGCACCCGGGTGGCTCACTCAGTTGACCGTCTCTTGGTTTTGGCTCAGGTCATGATCTCACGGTTTGTGAGTTCGAGCCCCAAGTCGGGCTCTGCACTGATAGTTCAGAGCCTGCTTGGTATTCTCTCTCTCTCTCTCTCTCTCTGTCTCTTTCTGTCTGTCTGTCTGTCTGTCTCTCTCTCCTCTCTCCCCCCACCCCGTGCTTGCATGCTCACACGCTCTCGCTCAAAATAAACATAAAATGTATGTTTATGAGACTTTCCTTCCCCAGAGGAGAAAGCAGTCCCGTATGTATGGCCAAATCTTGCCTACAGTGCTCTGGCAGGGGAAGATGGGCTTTCTAGAGAGTTGAGGTTTCCAAAGACCTGAACATTTACCCATTAACGTGCTATGTCTTCTTCTGTTAATTGAGGTGAAATTATCATAACTGAAAAGGAACCACTTTAGAGTATACGATTCAGTGGTATTTCGTACACCCACAGTTCTTGTACAGCCAGCCTCCCTGTCTAGTTCTAAAATATTTTCATCACCCTGAACGGAACCCTAGACCCACTAAGCGGTCACCCCCTACTTCTGGCCTCCTCCCCCTGCCCATAGTAACTACCACCAATCGTCTGTCTTTATGGATTTACCTCTTCTGGATACGTGAACTTTCAGGTCTGACTTCTCCAACTTGGTGTAATGTTTTCCGTGTTCCCCATTGTTCTTCTGGATACGTGAACTTTCAGGTCTGACTTCTTTAACTTAGTGTGGTATTTGCGATGTTCTCCATTGTAACACGTGTCAGTACTTTATTCCTTTGTGTGGCTGAATAATAGTCCGTTGTATGGTCGTACCTTCTCTCGTGTACCGGCCCCTCTGATCGTCGGCACTCGGGTGGTTTCCACTGTTAGGTAAGTGCGAAAAATGCTATTATTTGTCGGAGAGCCTGTTTTTAACTCTTTGGGTTCTATATCTAGGAGTTGGTCATACGGTAATAATTCTTTTATGTTTTTTAACCTTTTTTGGTTCAAAACGTTCCCAAAACATATTGGAAACCTCCTTACGTTTGGAAACGGTTCCGCGGAGCATATGATACCGTGCTGCGTGCTCGTGGCAGGCGCTCTGAAAGTGGATGATCGCTAAATGCTGCAGCGTCGCGTGTGGTACAGACGCTCTCGGGAGGGTCGCACCTTCTGCCTAGCGTCGCTTGCTTTTCCTTTCCTTGCTGCACTGCCGTGCCCTGCCAAGGGATATAAGACGTTTCTGCAAATTGGTTTGCTTTCTACCGCATACTGACTGCAATAGGCGAACGTGCCATTGTTTCCCCGTGCCTCAGTTTCCGCATCTGAAAAATGGGAGTAGTAATGCTGCGGAGCTCTTTAGGCTCTGGTGAGTGTTACAGGGGCCCCGTGTGGTGGTCGGCTCCGGAGGTCCCAACAAAGTATCACTGAGGGGGCGGCTTAAACGGACACTGATCTTCTCACCGTTCTGGGGGCTGGAGGTCCGAGGTCAAGGTGTTGGCAGGGTTGGCTTCTCCCGAGGGCTCCTTCCTCGGCTTGCAGACAGCTGCCTTCTGTGTCCTCACGTGGTCTTTGTCTGTGCACACACATCTGGTGTTTCTTTGAGCATGTACCTTTCCTCCTGAAAGGATGCCAGTCCCGTTGGATAGGACCTGCCCTAACAGCTTCGTTTCAGTTTCATCATCTCTTTAGAGGCCTTCGCTCCAAGCGCGGTCCCCTTCCGAGGCGTTAGGGGTCAGGGCTTCACCGCAGGAATTTTGGAGGCTCCCGTGCAGCCCCGAAGGCTCCACGAAGCACTTGGCACAGGGCCCATGTGCTGTAAAAGGTAGTGGTGGTGACTGGGGTCTGCTTCTACCCCTCTGTCTGCTGCTTCAGCCGTGTCTGGGCCGGGAAGCCCGATAACCGCACTCCGTTAGCGTTTCTGGCGGGAGTACAAGCGGACGGTTTTGTGCACGTGAAGGAGGCAGCAGGCCTCACATTTTAATGATCGTGGCCTCGGCTTTGCTGCTCTGAAGAGCTTGATTCATTTCTAGCTTGGGTTTTGTTCCAGAGGGGTTAAGATTGTCCGGCATCTGAGTCCCAGATCACTTATTCAGCACCAGTATTTTCAAAACGGTCTTGGTTTTTAAAAGTTATGGTTAAGGGGTCCCTGGGTAGCTCGGTCAATTAAGTGACCCGCCCTTGATTTTGGCCCAGGACGTGGTCTCGCGGTTTGTGTGCTCGAGCTCCGCGTCGGGCTCTGTGCTGACAGCACGGAGCCTGCTTGGGATTCTCTCTCTCCCTCTCTCTCTGCACCCCCAACTCATGCATGCGTATTCTCTCTCTCTCTCTCTAAATAAACATTTTAAAAAGGTATGGTTAAATATGCATGACATACAATTTACCATTTTGACTTTTAAAAAAAGTCTTTTTAAAAAAAAATTTTTTTTTAATGTTTATTTTTGAGAGAGAGACAGAGAGACAGAGCGCAAACAGGGGAGGGGCAGAGAGAGAGGGAGACACAGAATCCGAAGCAGGCTCCAGGCTCCGAGCTGTCAGCACAGAGCCCGATGCGGGGCTTGAACCCACGAACCGTGAGATCGTGACCTGAGCCAAAGTCGGACACTTAACCGACTGAGCCACCCAGGCACCCCCATGTCGACTGTTTTTAAGTGAACAATTCGGTGCTTTAAATGCATTTGCAATGCTGTGTGACTATAATCTCTGTCTGTCTCTAGAATCTTCTTACTATCTCAAACAGAAACTCTGCGCCCGTTCAACAGTAACTCTCCATTCCCCTCTCCCCCAGCCCCTCGGCGGCGTCTCTCTAGTTCTTTAACCCCGCTGTTTCCTGATAGACACCCAACCGGAAAGAAGATGGGAGGGGACAGTCCTCTGTGCCTGGGACAGGGGAGCAGGGATTTGGGCCTCCGGTTTGCCTTTCACTGTGAGTCCTCTTTGAAATGGCTCCCTTTGTCTGTACAGGATGCCAAGGTTTTATCCCAGAGGCGTCTAGGAAACACGTGCAGAGGGGAACCCTGTCTTTCCCCTTCACGGACCCTCAGGTGGCTTCCGGGAAAGCCCAGGACGGGTGGCTTTGGGGAGTTGTGGCCGCCCTCCCCTTCCGAGTGTGGACCAGCACAGAGCCGCATCCAGACTCTTCTGTGTCTGCCCCAGCGCGCACCCCCGGCCCCCCAGCGCCCCATATAACCTGGCGTTCCTCTGTCTCCCCCTCCCGTGTGCTTGCAGACCTACATCGGCTCCATCATTGCCTCCGTGAACCCCTACAAGACCATCGCTGGCCTGTATGAGCGTGCCACCATGGAGCGCTACAGCAAATGCCACCTGGGGGAGCTGCCCCCCCACGTCTTCGCCGTCGCCAACGAGTGCTACCGCTGCCTGTGGAAGCGTCACGACAACCAGTGTGTCCTCATCAGGTAACCCGTCCCCTGGAGAGCTGGTGCCTCCGCCGGCCCCCAGAGCACGAAACCTGCTCAGAATGTTCACGAGAAACAGGTCTACTAGGTGCCCCAGTTTCTCCGGTGGAGTTTTCTCTTTTGAGTGGCTTGATCCCTACGGCCTTCAAAAGACCCAAGCTCGCTTAGAAAAAAAAAAAAGCAAGACGTACCAAAGTTGTTCACTCTGGGCCTCAGAAGAATTACTCCCTTCTTTTTCTTTTTCGTTCTTTTTTTTTTTTTTTTTTTTTCCCCACTACTTGCCTTAATTATTCTTTGGTTTCTTCCATTGTGGCATGGTCCTTTTATACATTTAAGAAAACGCGTAATTCTTTCAAATTTAAAAAGTGACAGGTATGCTAGAGTGAGAATGTATATTTGAGCAAGAGGTCTTTCTTTGTCTGATTTGATAAGGTTGCACAGCATTGCCCAAATTGAAGAACTTTAATGATTTTGCACTGGGTGTTCCTGAAGTGTACCTTTGAATTCGCGACAGAAAAGGCGCTTGCCGTGTGTGTGCTGAGGGAATGACGGAAGGACGTGTTTATTTCCCTTTTTCTGGCAGCGGAATAGGGTCTGGACGTCTCTGTTTCAGCCAAGTTGTACTCATTTCTTAAACTACCAAAAGACCCACTGTCACAACCGATCACTAGGAACTGTCTCAAAAAGCAATAGAGTACATTTCCTTAAACATACTTCTTGAGGCGCCTGGGTGGCTCAGTCGGTTAAGCGTCCGACTTCAGCTCAGGTCACGGTCTCACGGTTCGTGAGTTCGAGCCCTGTGTCGGGCTCTGTGCCGACAGCTCGGAGCCTGGAGCCTGCTTCAGATTCTGTGTCCCTGTCTCTCTCTCTCTGCCCCTCCCCTGCGTGTGTGCACGCTCGCTCTCTCTCTCTCTCTCAAAAATACACATTAAGACAGGTATTTCTTAATTTTTACTAACTAATTCAGATTGGCCTCATCACTTAAACTCTAGGGACGTCCAATTGGATCTTTCTATCCCTTATAACACCCCGGGACGATATTCGCAGCAGATGTGCTGAGCCTCCCTGCCAGTGAGGTTTCCGTGCAGTTACCGAAGCCTGGATTCTTTCCTGCTTCCGGGGCTGCATTCACGGGGCACGGCCGTCACTGAGAACCTGTGGTGTACCAAAACGGCTGGTGTGAAAGATAGTGGCTTCTGTTTTTGGTGACTTTCTAGTCCCAACTTGTGGCTAAAGAAGTCTGTTATTTCAAGCGGGAAGGACAAGACCGTTTGGATTTGGAGGAGACGTTCAATGAGACCCTCCTTTCCCCTCTGGATTTCTGATTCCATGGAAGTGAGACCAATGGGGAGCCATATGTTAACTTTAGACTTGCAGCCAGTGGGGCTGGCTAACACCGCAGCCCCAGATTAGACGGAACCCCCTGATCCGGATACAGGGCAGGTCAGCGGTGGCCTCGATCACGATCACTGCGGGAAGCCAGTTCCCTGACCAGCCCTCCCCACTCTCCCCCCCCCCCCCCCGCCCCCGGCTCACCTGTCGGGGAAGCCATCCTTGCTCCTGTAGGGAGGAAAGGGGGAGCGTAGGGGCACGGGGAGGGGAACCGGGGGGCCCCCAGCCGAGGACGTTTGGGAGACCCAGTGTCCCACGCGGTATGTGTTTGGGGATGAATGTGCTCACGGGGTTTGAAGGCTGGCTGTGAGGTGGACGCCGGGCAGGAACTTTTCAGGCATCAACTCACTGAAACCTTCCGACGGCCCTTTGGTGCGCGTGGCTGTTCTGTTGGTATTTGCAGGCGCCACACGCAGAAAACTGCTTGAGGGATTGTATTCTTCTGACCGTTTTCACCCGTTGGCCTTGTGCACGGGTCCTTGCTTTTTCTAACAGGTCAGAATTTATGCCACTAGAACAGCAGAACGTTGCCTTCCTCTTCCTCGTTCGATTCACTCTCTGCCTCTTATAGGGGAGGGAAGCATCCGGGCAGATACACTCTCTTGGCTTTATCACTTTTATGGTGCTCACGTCCTGGGCGGTGTAAGTAACTTGGGTAGAGGAGCTACCCATTTAGTTAGGGAAGCAAATATGAATCGTTAGGACTTGCGGCTAATCGAAATGACGCTATTCGGGGCGCCTGGGTGGCTCAGTCGGTTAAGCGGCCGACTTCAGCTCAGGTCACAATCTCGTGGTCCGTGGGTTCGAGCCCCGCGTCGGGCTCTGTGCTGACAGCTCAGAGCCTGGAGCCTGTTTCAGATTCTGTGTCTCCCTCTCTCTGATCCTCCCCTCTTCATGCTCTGTCTTTCTCTGTCTCAAAAATAAATAAAATGTTAAAAAAAATTTTTTTTTAAAAAAAGGAATGACACTATTCAATGTATTTTTTTAAAAAGGGAGGGGGGCTTTCAAGGGTCCCATTGCCAGTAAAGGAACTTGCCCTGTGGCTGCAAGCACATTGTTTGAAGCCTCTTCCAGATGACTTCAGCGAGGCTCAGAACTTAGACTTTAAGATCACCATTTCAGCCTGCAGAAAATAATTTAATAAGATGAACAGAAAGAAAGAAAACATCTATTTTAAGAAGATTGGTTTTCCACACTCAGGTACCTAACTATTTGCCAGTGATAATGGCCTGTGTTACCCACTTTCATTGGAAAAAAATGAGAGGATCCCTTATCTGTCACTTACTTGCTCGACAGAGTAGCTTAGGAAGAAAGTGAAAAATCAAATGAGATCATTGTGCATGTGTGCGTGTGTGCGTGCGTGTGTGTGTGTGTGTGTGTGTGTGATAAAACGGAAAGCGGTTGGCATTTTCACGCCCAAGACTGTGGTATTTAAAATAAGGGGGGAGGTAGAGGGTGAGTGGATCCCGGCTAGAAAGCTCTCATTGTGAAATACTGATGTGAATGGAGTAACTGTATTTATCTAAATTAACTCAGGAAATGGAGTCTTTAAGAATAGAGTTCTCATTAAAATGTGTCTTATTTAATCTCTCCAGTTTTTTTTTTTTTTTTTTTTTTTTTAATGGGGATGGGGGCTGTGGGAATTTACAGAAAATTGAGTATAAAAATACAAATTGCAGGTTACTGTATGTAGCCCTGTGTAGATTTCCTCAGGCGTGATCTGCCCCCTGGTGGATACAATGTGTTTTACTACTTTGAAAACCTTTTCTCATGAGATCCCTTAAAATCAGAAAGTAGGCCTGTTGGGAATTAGGACTTCAGACATCAATTATTCCCTCATTTCACGAGCCTGGGTCCCTTGGCCAAGGTCCCCATCTCTTTGGTGGCAAGCTGAGTCTCTAGGCTTCTAGCCCAAGCCTCTCGTGTTGGTTTTACTTAGAAGGTTGTTACCTCTCCTAAGCTCTAATTTTTGCCTTTTTGTGCACATTTAAGCAAATGCTTATGCTATTATAGTTTTTAAAATATCAATCTATGTTTGAAACTTGAGAATTTTTCTGTTTTTTTTTTTTTTTCATCTAGCTGGCAAGATCAGCATTTGATTTTGTTTGATCTGGTACATTCTACGTTGACCTCAGTTTCTCACACCTTGATTGGACAGGCAGGGTTTAGTTTATCAGGGCCTATCAGGATACGTGACCTTCTCAGGTGTGTCGTGTAAGTCAGGCCTGTGCCTGATTCATCCATGAAATTCACTGTCCGAGTGTCTGGTAAGAGGGCCAGCATTCAACCGGAGTGTCCAAAGTGGCTGGGTTTAGGACCTTTGCTTCCCTTGCATGTTCGGTGTTCCAAAACTGGAGCGATTTCTTTTCCATTCTGGAATGATAATTAAGTGTTCCATCTTTTTCTGTTTCTAGTGATATACTTAGAAATGATGGGGTTGGAACAGTGAACAAAACTTGTGTCCTGGATTAGAAGAGCACCAAGTTGGGGCGCCTGGGTGGCTCGGTCAGTTAAGTGTCCGACTTCGGCTCAGGTCATGATCTCACGGTCTGTGAGTTCGAGCCCCGCGTCGGGCTCTGTGCTGATGGCTCAGAGCCTGGAGTCAGCTTCGGATTCTGTGTCTCCCTCTCTCTCTTTGGCCCCTTCCCCTGCGCATGCTTGTGTGCACGCTCTCTCTCTCTCTCAAAAAAATAACATTAAAATATTTTTTTAAAAGGCACCAACCTGAATTAGGCATGAGGCATGCATGCCTCGTGCTCATGTAATATGGCAGGTTGCTGTGCTAGAATTTGGGGATTAAGAAAAAATGAAATAAAATCCAATCGTTGCCTTCAGGAACTTCTCTGATGGGAAGAAATTGATAGAGCTAAGTAATTTCAACATAGGCTACCAAAAGCTATACTAGAAATGTGTCCATGGTCGCTCAGAGAGGAGGTGGTAGGTCCTCAGGAAGGAGCTCGGTCAGTACTTCATGGAGAAAAGGGTGTATGGTTATGAGTCAGAGAATGTGTGGGAATATGGCCGGCATGAAGGAGAGGAAGGGCACAGAAGCGCTTGTAAAAGCATCGATGTTTGGACCAACAAGGGTAGTTAGGAAGTGGAAAGTAGCCCATGAGGCTGTGGGGTTTGCTGAGGGACACGAAGGGCTGGGGTTGGAAAGGCAAGGAAAGGGAATTGAAAGACACGTGTGTGCGTCATCCCCAGACAAGCCCAAGAGGACTTTCCGCGGGGACACTGAGGCTCTGTGCTGTTAAGTGACTTTCCAGAGGCCTCAGCTGTGAGCAGTAGACCCACGATTGAGCTCCAGTCTCCCCGTGTCATTTTAGAACGGACTCCTCCTTGCTGGTGCAGGACACGTGTTCAGGGCTTTGTCCTGCTTGCGGAGACCCGTGCGCTGAATCCCGTGTAGGTGGACACTCGCCTGCGTCCTCTGGCAAGCAAGGATCTCGAGAGCATCGTGTGAATTTAAGAATTTGATTCACACAGGACTGAGAATGTTTGCCAGGTGTCCACAAAGTGTTCTACGAGGAGCCGGGAGTATATACTTCAAGCGTCATGAGTCGGTCTTGTTACAACTACTCGACTCTGCCCTTTGAGGACGAGAACACTCACGAGCTGGTCTGTGTTCCAATAAAACTTTATTTATAAAAACAGGCAGCAGAGCGGATCCGGGGCCATAGTTTGTGGGCACCAGGGAAGGTATCTGGGAGACTAGCCTGTGTGGGTGGGTCAAGGGCCTTGTTCACATCAAGGGGCCCTTTCCTTCATGTGGGTTCAGAATCCCTCCTCTCTGCTTTCTTGCGGGCTTTGCTCTCTGTCTTTGGGCCTCCCTGCCCCTGATTCTCTGATTTCTCCTTTTCTACTGGGTCCTTGGCATTTCTAGTAGGTTCCATCCTTTAAAAAAATATATTCACCTGTGGTTCCGTATCGCCCTTAGGCCACACACCTCCCCCACTCCTTCCATGGTGCGCCATCATTGTGGGTCGCTTCCTTGTTCCCCGGGGCTCCCCAGTCATCCTCCACCAGCTCCTCTTCCGTCAACCTTTCCGTCTCCGGGTGTGCAGGACTCCCTGGCCTCAGACCCCTCCACCCTCCCCCGCAAGTTTCTCCTCTGAGTTCCAGATGTGTGTCCAAGTGCCTCTGAGGTCCCATCACAGAGATGGCTCATGGGCATCTCAGAGCACGTCCTACATTCATCCGAAGCTTCTCCCAGACGTGTGTCCCTCCTCCCCTGTTCTCATGGTCAGCAGGTGGACTCCATGCCACCTGAGGTCAAGAAGTCCTTCTTGGAACTAGAAGTTCTTCTCCTCCACATGCCCCCTCCCGCCCCCCCCCCCCCCCATTAAGGTAAAATCGTACACAGTAAAGCACCCCGATCTCACGGAGACTGCTTCCTGGGTTTTGCCAGCTGTGCAGGCCTGTGTCGCAACACTAGGATCATCCCCCTGGCAAGCTCCCGGGCTCTCAGGGGTCCTTCCCTGCATGTCGCTGTCCCTTACCACCCTCCTGGCGGGGGCTGTCCGTGTCGTTCCACCCCCACCCCCCACCATCTTTCCCGGGGCCGCTCACTTCTCGTCTCCTCCGCCCCCTCTCTTAACTCCCCTTCTGTCCTCACGTCTGTCTCCCTGCGTCCTCTCCGGCCCCCCTCCATGCATTCACCACACTCCATACTCTGCACAGAGCGATTCTTTAACACCATGAACTTGGTCATGACCGCCTCCTGCTCAAAAAACTGTCTTGTGACTTTGATTCTGCCTGTGAAAACTTCTCAAAGCTTTTAATATGGCCTGTGAGGCTCCCATATCAGTGATTGGGATTATTTTTCTTTTCTTTCTTTCTTTCTTTCTTTTTTTTTTTTTTTTTGTTGTTGTTTTCATAGTTTTTTGTTTCGCTTTCAGCAGGCTAAGCTCATGTTGGTTCTGGGAGAACACGTGTTCTCTGAAGCCCACGTTTGTGTCAGCAGTCATGTTGGCACCAAGGGTTAGGACCGTAATTGCCATGGGCTGATGAGAAAAATGTAGGACTGGTTGTGTTAAGCGATGTGTTTGCTTTTCGTGGAGGTAAAATAACATCGTAATCGCTGTACGAGTCACTGTTGTACGGCGGCTAGAAGAAAGGAACAAGGTGGAAGAAACGAGTCACCACGCCGCCCATGGTGGAAGAAAGACACCAGGCTCCGCACCCAGGTAGTGAGACCGTCACGCTACAAAGCAGTGACGCTAACCAGTAGGTTAGAATTAGTCCTGTTCATTTGGACTTTTTTTTTTTTTTTTTTGGCGTTCTCCTTTTGCTTATATTCTTTTTTTTTTTTTTGATTTAACTTTATTTTTTATTTCTTAAGATGTACATCCAAATTAGTTAGTATATAGTGAAGCAATGATTTCAGTAGATTCCTTATGCCCCTGACCCATTTAGCCCATCCCCCCTCCCACCACCCCTCCAGCAACCCTCAGTTCGCTCTCCATATTTATGAGTCTCTTCTGTTTTGTCCCCCTCCCTGGTTTTATATTATTTTTGTTTCCCTTCCCTTACGTCCGTCTGTTTTGTCTCTTCAAGTCCTCCTAGGAGTGAAGTCATATGATTTTTGTCTGACTAATTTCGCTTAGCATAATACCCTCCAGTTCCACCCACGTAGTTGCAAATGGCAAGATTTCATTCTTTTTGATTGCCGAGTAATACTCCGTTGTATATATATACCACATTTTCTTTATCCATTCATCCACCGATAGACATTTGGGCTCTTTCCATACTTTGGCTGTTCTCGATAGTGTGGCTATAAACATTGGGGTGCGTATGCCCCTTCGAAACAGCACACCTGTATCCCTTGGATAAATGCCTAGTAGTGCAATTGCTGGGTCATAGGGTAGTTCTATTTTTAGTTTTTTGAGAAACCTCCATACTGTTTTCCAGAGCAGCTGCACCAGCTTGCATTCCCACCAACAACGCAAAAGAGATCCTCTTTCTCCGTATCCTTGCCAACATCTGTTGTTGCCTGAGCTGTTAATGTGAGCCATTTTGACAGGTGTGAGGTGATATCTCACTGTGGTTTTGATTTGCATTTCCCTGATGATGAGTGATGTGGAGCATCTTTTCATGTGTCGGTTGGCCGTCTGGATGTCTTCTTTGGAGAAGTATTGCTTTCGCTTGTATTCTTAAGTTTGGCTTTCTAGTTCTGTGATTACGGTTCACAAGGAAGGAAGGGGATACCTAGTTCTGGGTATCACTGTGCTGTAACATACGTGTTCTGTCGTATTCTCCACATTACCTAGCAGTAACTCAGTTCTGAGACGGTCTACCTGGAGATGATGTCTCATCCCACAGGTTAAGGGCTCAGTCCCCCAAGACTGCCGTCTCCGTGTTCCCCACCCCCCACTTCAGGTACCAGTCACAATTCCGAGTTGTCACCTGTGCTGCTGATTCGCCGGGCTATAGAGTGGCTCACAGAACTCAGGAAACCAGTTTCCTTACTGGATTACCGGTTTATTATAAAAGGATATGACTCAGAAAGAGCTGGAAGAGATGGGTAGGATGAGATATGGGGAAAAGGCCATCGGCTTCCCTCCAAGGGTTCACCAATCCGGAAGCTGCCGGAACAGCATCTCCCACCCCTATTTTCGTGGATTTCTATGCCAGCTTCATCACCTAGGCATGAATGATTAAATCACTGACGATGGGTATTGAATTCAATCTCTTGCCCCTCTCCCCTCCCCGAAGGCCAGTGGTGGGGGGAGGAATTGAAAGTCCCAACCTTCTAATTCTGTTATTGGCTCTCCTGGCAACCAGCCCCGCCCAGTCTTTGGTTACCTGGGTGCTTTCCAAAAGTCACCTCATTAACATAACAAATGACATCTTTATTGCTGTCGTCATTTAGGAAATTCCAAGTGTGTTAGGAGCTCTGTCAGAAAGGAGGATGAGGACCCCATATATATTATAATAAATAATCACACTGTCACATGTATTTAGCATGTATATTCTATGCTGCATAGATAATAATGATGGTTAACTTGAAAATGTCTGGATTGGGGATGATTGGTGATCTTCCTCACCACCCTACTCCCTTATTTAATGTTGGTTTGTTTCTTTAGAGAAAGAGTGAATAAGGAGGGGGCGGGGGAGAGAATCCCAAGCAGGCTCCCTGCCGTCAGCCCAGAGCTTGACAGAAGGCTCGAACTCACAAACCTGTGAGATCACGACTGGAGCTGAAATCAAGAGGCGGACACTTACCCAGCGGAGCCACCCAGGCGCCCCTCTGTTAAAAGAACTACTTGACGGGACAGCAGTGACCTCTCAGTGGGGCCCTACTGTCCTCCCTTCAGTCCCCTGGACTTTGGCCCTGCTGGCTGCTTTTCCTTCCTGCAGGGCACTGAGCAGGGTCCTCCCGTGGGTCTCCCTGCTCTCCCTTCAATTTCCACCCACTTGTCTCCTGTGCATGTTTTCATTTTTTGGTCTCCCTATCAGTGTGCCGCCCGAGCCTCCTGCTCCCCCCAAAAAGGTCTTTACTGAGCCCTTACCGTCCACCGAAATCTGAACTTTCCTGTCCTCTGAGACACTTGTGACTCCTTGCTCGGTATCTTTGTGCTGCTAGATCACAGACAGACTGTGCCATTTTGCGCATCCGTGCTTTCGGAGCCCTGAGTGCAGCCTGACACGTAGCGGGTGCGCAGATGTTTAAGGAGGGAAGGGATTACCTGCAGAGATGCTCTTCCTCCATTGCTTCGAAGATTGCAAGATTGCGTTGGTTTGACCCTCAGTAAACTTTTCACGTCACAGGCAGGGGCGGGAGGAGGAGGAGGGAGAAGTGGAGGGGGGTGGGGGGAGTGTTCCTTAAAGGTGTATGACCTGCGGAGAGTCCTGTCACCTTGTGATCAGGTTACCTTTACTCTCTGCCTTGTTCAGGTAACACTTCCGTGGCTCCGTATATGGTAGCCCCCACCTGTCCCCTCCTGCTCCCGTCCTCTCTGAATTTTGTGAAACTGCTTTCAAGAGTAGCAGTTCCCAAACCTGGCCTCATGGTAGAATCCTCTGGAAATTTTTATTTTTTTTTTTAATTTTAATTTTTTTTCAACTTTATTTATTTTGAGAGAGACAGAGTGCAAGTGGGGGAGGGGGAGGGAGAGAGGGAGACAGAGAATCCCAAGTCGGCTCCACGCTGCCAGCGCAGAGCCCGATGCGGGGCTCAAACCCACGAGACCGGGAGATCATGACCTGAGCTGAAACCAAGAGTCGGACGCGTCACCGACTGAGCCACCCAGGCGCCCCTGGAAATTTTTAAAAAATACCGACAGTTGAGTTCTACGCCTTACGGTTCAGGTTAGAGGTGTATTAGGTGATTCTGATGTGCAACCAAGTTTGAGAACTGTGGTCACAGAGCACCGTTCAAGTCGGGGTTTTATTTTGTTTCAAGATTTAATTCTGTGCCAAAAAAGATGTACTTAAAGAAGGTGCTGGAAAAAAGTATGCTAGAGTGAGAAAAAAATGTGACTGCAGATTGCTATAGACCGATATCCATGACTGGTTCATGGCAGTGAGAGTCTTGGGTTTTCTTCTCTTTGACCAAGTCTCGCTCTTGAATTTGAACCGTATCTGCTCTGTGATCGAGTCTTTAACATGTTATATTTGTCAGGGTAAGCTAATGGCTGTAACAAACAGCGCCCCCCCCCCCCAAATCTCAGGAACATTACACAGGAATGCTTTACTTCTTGCTCATTTTGCAGCCCCACAAGGGAAGGCAAGAGACTTGACTTTATTCTGCGTGTCATTTTGTTTAGAGATGTGTCAACCCTGAGGGCACCCAGGTGGTGGGCAAAGAATGCAGGACAAAGAAATGCATTTGGGGAACACGTGACATCATTTCTGTCTCATACGTTTTAACTAGAGAACTTGGTTTTTTAAGTTCTGTGTGTGTGTGTGTGTGTGTGTGTGTGTGTGTGTAATAGAGTCAACAACTACATAGATGTATATATATATTTTTTCAAATGCCAAGCATTACTTAAATCTCTTCTTGCAGTTTTTCTCTCTTAGTTTATGTCATTCATTCAGTGCTTGACTGCCGAATGCCCTCTGTGTGCCAGACCCTGGTCTAGACAGGTGCCAGTGACGTGAAGATGTGCGTACTAGCAAGATTCTGGTTGTTGGTAACAGAAAACCCAGCCGAAGTTGTCCCAACTCAGATAGCACCGGGCAGGGCAGTTTCGGGTCTGGGGATTCAGCCATGGCTGCCGGGCCTTCTCTGATTTTCTTGGCTTTTGCATTATTGTCCCAAGATAGGTGTGGATTCCCAGGTACTGTCTGCAGCGGGAGGGAGGGGGGGGGGGTCTCTGCCTGGTGTCTCTTGTGTGTACACAAAGCCCCCCACGAGCCCTTAGCACGCTCGACGTGAAGTCTCTCCGGCCGGAGTCCTCGCACCAGCCCGTGATCTACCCTGTCACTTACAGAGGGAACTGTGTTACTGAGAGTTGCCTAGACCAGTGTAGATTCCCCGTGGGTCTGTGGGACCCAGCCGGACGTGGCTGTTGTCATCTCTGAGTCACTCCCTTTCCTTTATTACGTGTGGTTAATCATTTCCCATTTCAGCAAAATTCCTCTTGCGTAACTTCCCAGATGGTGGCACTCAGCGAGGGCAGCTTTTTCAGGACCACGCGGAGCTCATCCGTGTATCTTGCCCACTTAGCAGTTAGGAAGGCGCTGCTTTCATATATTGTTGGTGTTGCTCTTCTATTGCTTAGACCTTTAGTTGACTTTTCTTGTAAGTTCCCTGCCTTTGGCTGCTTCTGTTCTCCCCAAAGTACCGGACATGGTGCCTTACACAAAATTGAGTTTCTCCTTTTAAATCCCTGATCTCCATGCCTGCTTGTCCATATCCGGCGGGGCTGAGCTTGTCCGGGACGTGACCACCAGCAACAGCTGATCTCCCGAGAGCCCTCGCGCTCCTTCTGGAGCATTACCTCCAGAGCCGTGTTCCTTCCAGGCCACCTCGATGAGCTCAGTCTTCGCCGTCTGTCTCCTGTCTCCGGCGGTTGGCTCTGAGCCATCAAACTGGATCCTGTGGGCTCTCTCTCTCTCTCTCTCTGCCGCCTCTGATCTCAGTGCAGCTGACCCAACCAGAATCCTGCCCCTCCTTGGGTCTTCCCGAGCTCATCTGGCCCTGGTGCCCAACTCTTTCCCTTTCCTCTCCGTGGGACTCAAGTTTGCCGGTCCGTTAAGGTGCAACTTGAACCTTATTTACTTCTCTCACCGGCCTCCCCTCCCCGTGTGCTGCTGCGTTCCCTTGGCCCTTAATTGTCACGAAAGCGTGATCTCTGCAGGATGTTGGACCCAGACCTGGCGTCACATCCTGGCTCGGACGCTTCGCCGCTGCCTCCCTCGTAGGACTGTTGCGAAAGCGATGATAAAATGATTCACTGTGGGTCGAGTACCTGTGGGGTACCCTTGTCCCCTTCAATCATACTTATGAATAATTGCATTTTTGTGCATATTTATTTGCCTGCTTTCAGTTCCCCAGAATGACCTTGTTGGTGTGCCTGTTCATGTGACGAGCACTTAATACCAAGTGCCTGTCACCAGCACCAGAGGTGCTGTGGAGATGGCTGGGGACGCTCGAGTGACCAAAGCAGAGATCCTTGCTCATTTCAGGGCCTCTCTGGAAGGATAGGCGCCTTCCAGCCTCTCACCGTAACTTAGTGGGGGTGGTTCCGTTTACCTCCGACGCCACAGAGGCCTTTGCAAGTGCCAGAAACGGTGTGGCCAGAGCTTTCACTGCCCTTCAGCTTGCCTCGTGGGACCGACATTTCGACCTCCGTTTTCCCGCCTTCCAACAGGTGTTCTGTGGACAAACTGGAGGGACGTGGGTCACACCGAGTTTCGTTTCTTTTTTGGTTGGTTGTTTGTTTCTCCTTGTAATTAGAAGCCCAAGCTTGTGCATTTTGTTTTGCAGCGGCGAAAGTGGGGCAGGGAAAACCGAAAGCACCAAATTGATCCTCAAGTTTTTATCGGTCATCAGTCAACAGTCTTTGGAACTGTCCTTAAAAGAGAAGACATCCTGTGTCGAACAGGCTATCCTCGAAAGCAGGTATGTCGGGATCATGTTCCTTCTTTCAGATAAATAGGATTTACTGTCCTCCCTGTTGGCAAATTTAAGGATGAGTTAGAATCAGTGGGTCTGTTTTCTCTTTTTCTTCTCTTTTACAATTCCTCGAGAAGTCCCAGCATGCACATAGCAGTTTCCAATAACCTGACCTGTCTCCCCCGCTGCCCCCCCGTCCCCACCCCTGGGCCAGGTTGGAGGTGACTGAGTGATTTGGAGGAATGTTCTGTAGCCTCCTCTTACGGCGAGCCCTCGACTCGCTTTTGTGGAGGCCTTGTGACGGGCAGAAATTTCAGCCTCTGGCCACTGTGTAACAGAGGTCTTAGCACAGCGATGAGGGAGCCTCTGCTCAACATCCAGCCCTGTGGAGGCACCATGTGGGCAAGATGGCATTTTTTACAAATTTGTTTAATGTTTATTTATTGTTGAGAGACAGAGCATGATCATGGGAGGGGAAACGAGAGGGAGAGACACAGAATCCGAAGCAGGCTCCAGGCTCCGAGCTGTCAGCACAGGGTCCGACGCGGGGCTCGAACTCGCAAACCGCGAGATCATGACCTGAGCCGAAGTCGGACGCTCAACCGACTGAGCCACCCAGGCGCCCCAAGATGGCATTTTTGTAGCCTCCCACGTGGCAGAAGGTCACTGAGACCTTTGATGGCAGCGAGCCTTTGAAAGAGGGCTGTGTGGGGAGGTATCCTCTGAATTTTTATTTTATATTTTTATGTTTATTATTGAGAGAGGGAGAGAGAGAAAGAGCGAGCGTGAGTGGGGGAGGGACAGAGTGAGAGGGACACACAGAATCCAAAGCAGGCTCCAGGCTCTGAGCTGTTAGCACAGAGCCCCAGGCGGGGCTCAGACCCACAAACTACAAGATCATGACCTGAGCTGAAGTTGGACGCTTAACCTACTGAGCCCCCCAGGCGCCCCTGCATTTTTATTTTAAATGTGCACTTGCCAAACATCTGATTTGTGCCTTATAAGATTTTAGAACCAATAAGGACTTCACAGATTCTATTACTTAGATTTTAGTCCCGGGGTCAGCACACTACAGCCAGACGCGCATAACCTGTGGCCTGTTTCTGTTTTAGCATTCACACACTTTTTTCTGTTGTCGTAAAATATACATAACGTTTATAACTTTAAACATTTTTTTCCAGCGTGCAGCTTCGTGGTGTTAAGTGCATTCATGTTGTGCAACCATCACCACCATCCATCTTTAGAACATTTTCATCTTCCTGCAGCCTGTTTTGTAAATAAAGTTTTATTGGAACACAGACACGCTCATTTGTTTCTCTATTGCTGATAACTGCTTTCAAGCTGCAGTGGCAGAACTGAGTGCTTGCAACAGAGACCGCAGGCCCCTAAAAGATCTATTACCTGGTTCTTGACAGAAAGTTTTCCACCTCCTGACTGGTCTGACCCTATTTTACAGGTGGAGAAGACACAAAGAAGTTACTGATAAATGAGTTGCTCCAGGACAGACAACAGATGGGTGAAATGCCCAGGACTGGGACTTTTTCAGTTGCCGAAATTTAAGTGGGGGTCTTCTCCTGCGCGATCCCTGGCTTATGTACATAAGCCCAAGTTAATTTGTGCGAGATCGGACCGTAGTGACTCCCTGAGCTCCAGTATCCTGTGCCTGCACGAGCTGTAAGGTCTCTCGTTCAAAATGATGAGGGTCATAAACCCATTTCAGCAGGGGCTTTGGAAAGCTGGCTCTTCTGTAAATAAACCTAGTCACTGTGGGTCCCGTTGCTTTCAGATTTGTCTCGCAGTTGAATATTTAGACAATTGGTGAGGAATGCTCTTGCGGTTTTTAGATCTACCCTAATTAACACTTGCTGCGGTCCTCGCGTCTTCTTTTTAAATTTTTTTTTATGGGGGCGCCTGGGTGGCTCAGTTGGTTAAGTGTCCGACTTCGGCTCAGGTCATGATCTCGTGGTCCGTGAGTTCGAGCCCCGCGTCGGACTCTGGGCTGACAGCTCAGAGCCTGGAGCCTGCTTCGGATTCTGTGTCTCCCTCTCTCTCTGCCCCTTCCCGGTTCATGCTCTGTCTCTCTCTGTCTCGAAAATAAAACATTTAAAAAAAAAATTTTTTTTTTTTAATTTTTTTTTATGGAGTATAATGACGTACCATGTCCCGTTAGTTGCGTATATCACAGTGATTAGGTTTTCTGCGCGTGATGAGATGATCCCCGCGGTAAGTGTCCTTACCGGCTGTCACCGTGTGCGGGTATTACGATATTACCGACATAGAGCCGGTGTGCCGAAATTGACATCTTGTGACTTGTTTATTTGATAACGAAGCTGTCCTCACTTCTATCACAGCCCCATCATGGAAGCTTTCGGCAACGCGAAGACCGTGTACAACAACAACTCCAGTCGCTTTGGGAAGTTTGTTCAGCTGAACATCTGCCAGAAGGGGAATATTCAGGGCGGGAGAATTGTAGATTGTATCCTGTTTCTTGTGGTTCTTGTTTTGAGTGTTTGACTCTGTAAAAGGACGAACTGTTCTTGGTTACCACAAGGGCAGTTAAAGAATGTGACACATTCCAGGTTTTGCTCTAATATTACTCTGTCGGACCTATTAATTATTCTGGGAGAACCATCTTTCTTTCGGAAACTTCGATACTGTCTGTAATCAGGAAAATTGGAATCCTCATCAAGCGTCAGGTTTTTTTGTTTGGAATGAATTCTGTCAAATAGCGTGGCACCTCCGAGGAGGTCATGTGTCCTGTTTGAATTGGATTTAGGTGAAATAGCCTATGCTTTGTTGGCTTGTCTCTTGGCACTGGAGGTCTCTGTGTCAAAGAGCAGGGATTTGTTTTTATTTTATTTTATTTTTTAATGTTTATTTTTGAGAGAGAGGGAGAGACAGAGTGCAAGTGGGGGAGGGACAGAGAGAGAGGGACACCCAGAATCTGAAGCAGGCTCCAGGCTCTGAGCTGTCAGCATAGACAGAGCCCGACGCGGGGCTCGAACTGACAAACCGCGAGACCATGACCTGAGCCGAAGTCGGCTGCTTGACCGGCTGAGCCACCTAGGTGCCCAGAGAGCAAGGATTTGTCATTATTTGGGTCCCACAAAGGCTAGAAAATTGAAGGGTAATTGAGCATGTGATCTCCTTGTTTTGTTCCTTGACTTGCCATTGCTTTTCGCATGAAGATTTATTAGAAAAAGTAAGTAAACGTTTAATTCACATTTTCTTCTGTAGTAATGATCTTTGGAAATTACTGATTTGTGCTCACTAAACAGAGGAAACCTCTCTGAGTCGAAATCTGATTTCTCTCCACAGAACCGAGTAGTAAGGCAAAACCCCGGGGAAAGGAATTATCACATATTCTATGCACTGCTGGCAGGGCTAGAACATGAACAGAGAGGTGAGTGGTGGGAGACCGGCGGGGAAACACGGACTAGCAACTTGTCTTCCCTTGAAAAGCCGTCGGTAAATGCAAAAACTCTCTTTGGGCCTTGTTGGTGTTCCATCGATTGAAACAAAACGTGGGAGAGACGGGCCAAAAGATGCTGAGTCCATTTTAGAGCCAAATAACGTAGGGGGGAAATCATCAAAAGGGAAGTCTTAAATGTCTTGTTTGTTTTTGGAATCTTGAGACTTTTCCGACTTGTACAATATTGATGAGAAACTATATAACGCCTCGTAACTGGTTTACTCTTAAACCACACTCAAATAAAGCTGATTTCTAAACATTTGGTTTTTAAGAGAGAACAGCCAAGACAGGGTCCTCATCAGTTATTTTTTAAATAACATTTTCTATCACGCCATCTAATTTAATGAAATTATTTTTGCTTTCTCTAGGTGATGATTCAGAGCTCTGTATTTTAATAGGGGGCTGTTAGCATAGAATTATTTATGTATTTTATCTTTTGAAGTTACAAAGTGAAAACTCTCTTGGACTCTGTCTTATCCTGGCCAGTCAAGTACTGATACTCCATTTTTCGTTGTCTTTTTGCAGAAGAATTTTATTTATCTGTGCCAGAAAACTACCACTACTTGAGTCAGTCTGGATGTGTAGAGGACAAGACAATCAGTGACCAGGAATCCTTTAGGGAAGTGATTGTAAGTTACGTTGTTCTTTTGCCTTCTTAAGAGCGACAGCCCCCTAAAAAAATAAGTGACACGTTTCATTTTCTGTTTCAAACAATATTTTGTTCATGAAGTAATTACATTTGCACCGCTGTGTGAGAACAGGTGCTTGCTTCTTGTTCCCACTCATGATAAAGACTGTTCCAGACTGGAAGAGAATCCTCTTTCTTTAGAAGTTGGATGAATGTCTGTGACATTCAGGACAGATGGGAGGTTGACTTGGAACAGTCCACTAAAAATAAAAAAATCATAGGCTTGACATTGGATCATGCCAAGCTTTCTTTTTTGAGCTTACAAATATATATATAATATATCATATTAAATATGTATATATTATATGTGTGTGTGTATTTTTGTAATAACCATTTCCATGGCTAAAAACAAATCTGTCAACCATTAGACCAAGTAACTGTTAGGATCTTGTTTGTTTCTCTGCAAGAATAGTCACCTTACAACTCTGAGGTGTGGATAAGTGAGCGTCTTGTAGTTTTCTGATATCACAAGGACTTGTTATACGGTGACAACATTCAGGAAGCCTGGTTGTGGAGCTTTATTAACAGCCCCACCTGATTGAGAGTGGCCGGTCGGTTTTGCTGATGTGGTTCTTCCAGAAATGCCAGAGTCACTGCTGTAGTAGCTGGAGACAGCGGATCGAGGGTGGAGTCACCATTGTCAGTGCAGCTGACATCGAGCACTTACCGTACGGACTTCCCCGGCCATCTCTCTCATTGCTCTGAACCCTGAGGGTAGGAATCCCGGCTGTCTGCACCCTGCGACCCGGGGAGGTTGGTGACCAGCCTAACCACACACAGTACCTAATAGAGCTGGTGTGGAAGGTTTAACTCCAAAGACTCTAAACCACAAGGCAGGTCGGTGGTACCTGCTTTTGTCTGTCAGGTTCTTATCTTTACAGCTGTCAACGCTTCTCTCTTCACTATCCCCATTTGCTCTTCTAGATTCATCATAAAAATGCCTTGTGGAATGAAACCAGGGTATTTTTTTAAGTGAATGCATCTCATAACATCATTTTTTCACGTCTTAAGTTGAAAATGAAATTAAAAGCAGGATTGGCTCAAATATCAGGATCATCTTCCCTCTGTGGGTCTTTTATCTGTCATTTATAATGCAGGGGGCGGGGAGCTTGGACTTCTTTTGCCCAATCTCCTCTCTTGAACCTGTTAACAAAAAAAGCCCCCTGCTGAGGGTGCCTTTTTGCTGCGTAGGCTGGACAGCAGGGGATTTGGCCCTGTGAATTGGATTTTCCAAAATGTGTTTTAAGTATTTTAAGTTTTCTTTCCCAGTTTCATTTGGCCCCTGGATTTGTCACTACTCAGACTTCATCCCATTTCAGTTCGTTTATTATGGTCTTTACTGTGTGTTCGAATAAATATAAAAACTGATTTTGGTGAAGAAAGACTTCTCTTGGGATTTTTTTTTCCTGTTTTCTTCTTCTTTCTTGAAGCTGGAGAACCATGCTTTGTGATAAAAGGACGTTGTGGCAGAAGACAGATAATTATCCAAGAATGGCAGGTCTTGTACTGATTAGCTCGCTGGCCACTAGGGTGCACTGGGCATCAGTCCTCCCCTTGTTCTGGAAGTGCCCCTGAGAAGTTACTCCCATGGCTTTCCTCTGCTTTCCTCTGGGGGCTTCGTTTTCTGATTGAGAATCGTTTGTTCTTTTTGTTAACTACTGGTAAAGTTCTGAGGCTTGCCCTGCCTTCGGTGATTGCTGGCTCCTATTCTTTATTTGAAAGAGTAGGTTTTGGCCTTTAAAATCTGATCTTACGATGGAAAGATCATCTAGAAAGGAAGAACAATTTGTACGTGAAATTGACAGAGAGGTATGCAACAAGCTTACAAATGTTCCGTTTATGTATTTACAAGTATTCAATTTTCTATATTTATGTTGTGATTACTTTTTAGTGTCAACCTACCAGAAATGTAAATGAAAACTTAGCTGCTAGTAAGTAAAATCAGGAACGTGTAATTTTTACTATTATTTAACCTTCTGGAAGTTCTAAGCAATGTAGTCAGAAAAGGAAAAACGATGTGCACCTTTTCAGAAAGGAGGAAAAATTCTCTTTTCTATAGCTAAACCTGCAAGAATCGCAAATTGGGGAATGGCTTAAATAATTTGTTATATTGGTAAAATAAGATCCATTACAGCAAGCAAAACACGTTCAAGTATATTCAATTACATGGATTTTAAACCTGAGAAAGATAAGCTGCAACACTAGATAATCCTTTTATTTAAAAAAAACATTTTATGTATAATTTGATATACGATAATTCATGTAGTAATTACGTGTGCAGAAAGAAGGCTGAGACAAAAATGGATAAAAAATGTTCTCTCGTGAGGCAGAATTCTACAATCTTATTTTATCATTCTGTGTTATATTTTTACAGTAAATAGGCTGCCTTTTGTGATTACCTAGTTATGATTACATTCCCAGAATTGTCATTTCTGTAATATGGGAATATAATCGTAAGTATCCTATCAATGCCAGCCAGCCCATTATTCTGCCTTAGGCAGCACTCTGTAACCAGGAGTGACACAGGAATGGTTAAAAACTCCCCCAGGCATGCATGCTCTCTCTCTCTCTCTCTCTGAAACAAATTTTTTTTTAAATTTTTTTTTCAACGTTTATTTATTTTTGGGACAGAGAGAGACAGAGCATGAACGGGGGAGGGGCAGAGAGAGAGGGAGACACAGAATCGGAAACAGGCTCCAGGCTCTGAGCCATCAGCCCAGAGCCTGACGCGGGGCTCGAACTCACGGACCGCGAGATCGTGACCTGGCTGAAGTCGGACACTTAACCGACTGCGCCACCCAGGCGCCCCACAAATTTTTTTTTAAATAAAAAAATAAATTGGTATCTTCATATTTCAATTTCATGAAGCTTTTTTCCCAGAGGTTTTTGGACCAAAGGAAGGAAAGGAACCGCATTCCGTTAAGCCTGAAGGACATTTGTTTGCATAATATGTTGAAATGTTCATGGAGAGAAATTGTTTCTGTGAATTCTGTATGAAAATGTCATTTCTGGTGTTCATTCTTAGCTACTAAAAAAAATGATCCATCAACTTTAATGTCCGTATACTCTGGCAATAGGACCTTTTAAGAATTTTCTTTATTTTACTGAGAATTTGCTTTATGTATTTTTAGAGTTTATCATTGCCACCACTTGGCATGAATATAAATGAGTGCCTGTAAAGTATCATGGGAGCTATAGGGGACCTGTTTGTTTTTTTTTCACCCCTGGGGCAGACTCTGTGTTTCATAACCATTTGTTTATGCAGCCTTTCAAGTTGCCCTAGAAATTGCTTAGATGCAAGCTATTTCAAGTCAATGAGAGCAACTAATTTATTGTATTGCTTGCATTTGACCCACCAGAATGGGGGCGGATGAAATGTGTGAGAAATAACAGGAGTCTTTGGGTGATAATCTTTTCAGATTCTCTTATGCCACAAATGTTGAATATTTTTAGAGTGCTTGGCTGCGGACCAGGACTGGACCCAGCCTTACTGGATATATCCATGGGTTTTTAGTTGTTTTGAGCCCATGTATATGTATACATAAATTCATTCCACATGAGTCCAATTTTATTAAGGCGGACTTTATACCTCAATTTTGCCAAATGTGAAAACTTCAGTCTCTTTCAGTGGTAGAGAACTTGGGAGCATAAGCAAATTTATATTATAAAATAACATAATATTGCCTCATAGAGCGTTACATGATAAATTATGATTTTTTTAAGATTTCATTTTTAAGTAATCTCTGCATCCAACATGGGGCTTGAACTTACAACCCCAAGATCAAGAGTCACAAGCTCTACTGACTGAGCCAGTCAGGCTCCCCATGATAAATTATTATCAGATTGCTTATTTGGAACTTACTATGGCCAGAATAGCCTCCACTTCCACCATTCCAGGGGCACCATTTGTTCAAGATTCATCTGTGGCCCCTTTGCCTTCCGGAATGGCGTCTCCGCACCTCACAGCCAACTGCCTGAGACCCTGAGTGGATATACCTTTTGGCATCTGAAATTTGCCCCTCTTTTCTATTCATTTCCAGGGTGATGAGCCTGGCTTCCTTTGTCTCTTCATGGTTGGGACCAGATCACATATTTGTCATCCCCCCCCACCCCCAGCCCCCAGTTTCCCAAACACCTGTTTTTCTCTGTGCCTAATAAGGACATTACTGAAAATACTCTGTAATTTTTTGCCAGTTTCGTAACTAAATTGCTGTTCAGTGCTTCTGAACTATCCTGAGAATTTCCCAGCACGGTTTTTTGAGTCTTGAGCCCTACTGCTGAGAAAATAAGATCGTTATAATAAGCTTTAAAGCGGCTACTCTTGGGGCGTCTGGGTGGCTCAGTCGATGGAGCGTCTGACTTCGGCTCAGGTCACAGTGTCGCAATTTGTGGGTTCGAGGCCCGCATCAGGCTGACAGCTTAGAGCCTGCAGCCTGCTTTGGACTCTGTGTCTCCGTCTCTTTGTGCCCCTTCCCCGCTCGCTCGCTCTCTCTCTCTCTCTCTCTCTCTCACACACACACACACTCTCTCTCTCTCTCTCTCTCTCTCTCTCTCTCTCTCTCCCCCTCTCTCTCAAAAATAAACATTAAAAAATTTTTTTTAGAAAGTGGCTCCTCTTGCCAAAGGGGTGGAGATTGTGACTAAAAAGATTTTAAACAAGACAATAGGACACAAGTAAAGGGTCTTGCCAGTAATTTTAGCATGCATGTCCACATTACTGGTAATTGGTTGCACCCATTAAATTACCCCATAGTATGATTAATATAATTATTCCTTATCACCACGCTCCTGACTCACTTAGGGTTAGATTGCAAGTAGTCAAACTTATTAATACCGTAAGCACATTTGATTCATTTGCTTTCATGTCTCCATGTATAACTTCTGTATGTATTTTAGGAACTTCGAGAATTTTTTCATGGGGCATCTCTCGATATTTTTCATTTGATAGCTTGACATTTTGTGCTACTGCAAAGTTAGTATTTTTAAAGTCTTACTTCCTCTTAGTGTTATATAGACTCCAAGTAGTTGATTTAAACAGTGAAGACTTACATTTCCATATCATTCTATGATCTAAGAATTTTTATAAGTGAGTGTTGAATAGGTCTTATTAATATAGGAGGATAACTTTAACCATGGAGATGGAAAATACTAACTTTAGCACAGTGGACGTGCTTTATAATTATTTTGCTGTTTAGTTTGGTTCTTACCACCTTTTCAAGAGGCTTGAGAATAAGAAATTATTTGTATTCCTTAACTGTCATTCCTTTAACTTTTTGGATAAGTGAATTTGAATAATTTTCCATATGTTTCTTTTTAATTGATAAGCACTTGACTAATCGTTTTTATTCTTTGTGCCAATTTCTGTTTGCACCCATGAAATGAGTCTTCTCACCCCTGAGTAAATAGTTTCTCTTAACGTGTTAAGATTACACCGTGGGGGATATTTTACAGAACTTCTTTTGTGTTGAGATTTTCTTTGTAGTAAATTTCTAGCATTGAAGTTATGGAAGATAATGCAGGAGATTGCGTTTTCTTTTTTATGTCTTTAGAAAGTAATAGCATCTGGCTGGATAATAAGTTCGTGGACTCTGTGTTCGTGGGGCCCGATTTTGAATCTTGGCTGTGTAGCCCTGTGAGAGTTCCTTAACCTCTCTGAACACTCGACAGTTATCCACATTTGTGGCCAACACAGTGGTACCATATAGTCTTGTTTTCTCAAAAGATTATATTAACTTGTGTACTGGTAATCAGTGCATAAATGTCCCAGTTTCACCAGTTTTAGGTTTAACATCCACAAGTTTTTGGCTAATTTAATAGAAGTTATTATCCTGCATTTGCTCCAATAAGAAATGCCTGTTGCGTTGTTTTGCTCATGTGTCTTTTATTACAGCTTAAGCGATGGCTCCTTCCCTTATAATTTTTAAATTTTCCTGCCTATTGTTGTCGCCCTTTGTTTTCCCTTTATTGTCTTCTCCTTAAAAAGAAGTTACACTTCTCACATTTTTAAATCTCTGGTTGTTTCCTTGTCTAATTTCTGTTGCTTCAAAATGGCGTGTGGTTTCCTTCCTGGTCTCCCAAAGTGATTGTCGTGGTCGTAGTTATTACGTTGTGGGTCTGACGTAACCCCTGGTGGGTTATTTTCGTCAGTGTGGCCAACAGTTCTGTCCTCAGTTGGGGGCGAGGGGTGGTTTCTTCTTGACAAGCATGTGGCTTCTACATCACACTAGAAAATGAGCACATCTTGGGTGGGATTCAGAAGAGGCCTGGCTTCCGCTGTCAGGATACTTGTATTTGGGGACAGACCTCGTCTCCTGTAGTCGCTGGTGTGTTTTTCTCCATTCATCTGTTCCATGAGGATCTATTATAAAAGGAGCAGAGACTCTCCTGTCTACAGAGTTCCTAAGAAAGAATGTTATTCCCCCGATTTGGGTCCCTGCTGCATTTAACCGTCAAGGGAAGGCTCCAGAGTTTACGCTGGAGCAGCCCCATGAAGTCTCACCCTCACCCCACCAGTTCATGTGGAAGAAAATAAATGTTCCGTTATGCTTCAGTATGTACAGAAAAAGCATTTCCTTATCACCGTCATTACTGTGACTCTCTGAGGTGATTCTGCTGTGACATAACTGGGAAGCCTCTACGTATAATCTCATTTTTCCCCATTGGTGGGGTGAGCACTCCACATTCTACAGTTCTTTTTTCTTAATGTTTTTTTTAATTTCAATGTCTGTTTAACGTTTAAATATTTAGTTAGAAAGGTGAGCAGGGGAGGGGCAGAGAGAGAGAGAGAGAGAGAGAGAGAGAGAGGGAGAGTCCCAGGCAGGCTCTGCGTGGCCGTTGCAGAGCCCGACGCGGGGCCACGTCGCTCGCACTGTGAGATCGTGTCCTGAGCTGAAATCAAGAGCCGGGCGCTCAACCCACTGAGCCACCCCAGGTGCCCCTGCAGTTCTAACCTAACATCACGTTATTTTCTGTGTGGCTCTGCAAGGTCTTTATCCCTTGAAATTGAGGGCCCGTGAGTCTGTCTCCTGGTTTCTTGCCTGTAGAACAATACCTGACACTTTTATTGAGCGGGGAGGTTTTCATTTTCTTTAGCGTGGGGAAAACACCCGCAAGAAAATTGAACACAGTTACTGTCTTTCAGACGGCGATGGAAGTCATGCAGTTCGGCAAGGAAGAAGTTCGGGAAATTTTGAGGTTGCTTGCTGGTGTATTACATCTTGGGAACATAGAATTTATCACGGCTGGTGGGGCCCAGGTGTCCTTCAAAACGGGTAAGATGACCCCTGCCTTCCTCCCTTCCTTGGCTTTTTCCTCCTAGGGAACTTGGACCTAAAGTATTTACTATCTGCCCTTTTGCAGAAAGGGCTTTCTGAGCCCGGGACAGAGAACTTTGTATTTGATGCGAATGATCAGCCGAGAAAGGGTCCAAGCATCTAAGAAGGGATTGCTGGGTGGCATGGTGGCTGTGTTCTCATTCTTACCAAGAAAAGAGGAAAATGGACCCGGTAAAGAAATGGGAGCAACCGGGATAAATGTTACGGGTCAGGGGCGTAGTGTCGCTGTAGTTTTTCGTAGTTCTCGAGTGGTGACGCAGTGTAATGGTGAACGCTGTTTTCAAGCCTGACCGCTTGGCTCAGGGTCCAGCTCTGCCACAGGCCGGTTCCTTGGGTTATAACGTGTCCCCTCAACACCACTGACTTCTGGTCTATAAAGCACGGCCGTGTTGTCAAGATTAAACGAGCGAATATGCACATCGCCACATCAGTAGTCACTTTCCAGAAGTAGTTAATGTGTTTACTCTTGAGACTTTCCTGATGGAAGCCACGTGTGAGGGCACAAGGGCTGGGGGTGGGGGGGGGCAGATGAGTTAAAGTTTGAAGTGGCCTCAGATGAGGCCAGAGCTGTAGGTCAGCAGTTCTCACGCGTTTGGTCCCGGAGCGTCTCAATCATCTTCAAACCGTAGAGGACGCCCCAGGGCTTTTTCCTTTATGTGGGTCATGTCTGTTCATGTTATCGCATTAGAAATAAAAACTGAGATGTTTTTGAAAATTAATTGTGCAATCACCATCAGAAGCCCCTTGCGTATTGAAATAAATAGTGTGTTTTTATTCAAAAGACTATCTTCCCAAACAGAAGAAAATCCGCGAGAAGAGCGACATTGGCTTACATTCTTTGCACATTTTGAAAATATCAGAGGTCGGGGAGGACAGCCGGGTTCTCTTACCTGCTGCAGTCACTTTGGTGAGCTCCCTCATGTCATGTAGCCACTGGAAACTCCGAGTTAAAGGAAACAGCAAGCGACCTCTTCGGATCACTGAAAAGAGTTAGGACCTTGCAAACCTTTATGGCGGGGTCTTGGACCCGGGGTCTCAGGACCACACTTGGTCCGGACGTCAGGCCACTAGCCTGAGACTCATCAAGGGAGTGATTAACCGAGCGACGAAATGTGCGCTCTCTACATTCTACCCACGGGATTTAGGAATGTTCTCTGGCCTCACGTGTCGCAGTGTGGAGTTGGCTCTGAACCCATGTCTCTGCGTGGGGCTCCCTTTGGGGTCCCGTGGCCCGTTCCTTCTTGGGTCAGTCACTTTTGCCTTGTCTGCCTTCATTTCCAGCCTTGGGCAGGTCTGCAGAGTTACTGGGGTTGGACTCAGCACAGCTCACGGATGCTCTGACGCAGAGGTCCATGTTCCTCAGGGGGGAGGAGATCCTTACGCCCCTCACCGTTCAACAGGTACACGCGCTTCGCCGCCAAAACTCGTCTTAGCAGATACCCCCGGGTTTTCAGATCCGTGGCTTTGATTCAAATGAGGCACTACAGCAAACCATTCAAAGGGGTTTGGTTCATGATCGAAAGAAAGAAGATACCCACGCCGAAGGGAATAGACCAGAGTTGTTCGTTTTCTTAGAGGTAGCGTAGCAGGGTGTTCCAGAGGACCGACCGGGCATGATGCAGGGTTCCTGAGTCCGAGTCCTGACATATTATTTTCTGTCCTTGGAGAATGCATCCGTTGTGTCTGTTTGCTCCTCTCTAAGACAAGGGTAATTGTCATACCTAAGCCGTAGGATTCTTGTAAGGATAGTAATAAATGTGCTAGATACGTAAGCACTAAATAAACACTAACCGTGATAATTTGTTATTATTATGTAGTATTATGTATTTCGGCTTCTGTTACTGTCTGAAGCCAGTTATATGTGCCAGCCCGTCTAATATCAATTTATTTTTTAAGTTTGTTTATCTTAAGAGAGAGGGAGAGCGAGTTGGGGAGGGGCAGAGAGAGGGGGAGAGAGAACCCCCAGCAGGCTCCTCGCTGTCAGCACAGAGCCCCACGCAGAGTTCGAGCCCACGAACTGCGAGATCATGACCTGAGCTGAAATCAAGTCGGACGCTCAAACGACTGAGCCACCCAGGTGCCCCATGTTTTAAACATGACAAAACTTGTAGCTACCCATACTGGTTCAGATTCTTTCCTACAATTAACATAAAAACTTGAGTTTGAAAGCCTGATATTTCAAAGAAGTCTTAGTGATGGGCATCGAGGAGGGCATTTGTTGGGATGAGCACTGGGTATTGTATGGGAGCCAGTTCGACAATGAATTAGATTTA
The DNA here is from genome assembly GCF_016509475.1 of Prionailurus bengalensis. Lineage (NCBI taxonomy): Eukaryota > Metazoa > Chordata > Mammalia > Carnivora > Felidae > Prionailurus > Prionailurus bengalensis. The sequence continues at coordinate 227,125,050 of NC_057343.1, forward strand.
AAAAAATAATACGAATGAAAGAAGTCTCGGTGACTCCTGCATGTAGAGCGAGTGAGTGAGCTCCAGTTTACTCTTTCTTGAGACATCCACGTCTTTCTGGGTGTCGGGTGCACAGGTGTTCTTCCTGTTCAGTGTGTGTCCCCCGAGGGGTCTGGGATGGAATCACCTGCCTGGGCTTCCGTGGTCAGTGGGAGGCAGTGACCGTGTCCCCCTCTCCTGCAGGCAGAAGACAGCAGAGACTCCTTGGCCATGGCACTTTATGCACGCTGCTTCGAGTGGGTGATTAAGAAGATTAACAGTAGGATCAAAGGCAAAGATGACTTTAAATCTATTGGCATCCTTGATATCTTTGGATTTGAAAACTTCGAGGTATGCTTCTCATGGGTGGGATGCATGAATTTTTTTCTATCCACTTATTTTTTTTTTCTTTTTTGCCCTTTCTTCACCTTTGTATGTAATAGGAAGAGCACTAAAGATACTTGTTGAATGGTTCCCCCCCCCCCCTTAGGTTAATCACTTTGAGCAGTTCAATATAAACTATGCAAATGAGAAACTTCAGGAATATTTCAACAAGCATATTTTTTCTCTGGAACAACTAGAATATAGCAGGTAAGAGCTCGTAGAATTCCATTTAAAAGTAAAAAAAAAAGCCGTAAATTAGTTTTAAAACTCTATTTTATTATAACTTAGCCCTTTTAAATCTTTCCTCAGGGAAGGATTGGTGTGGGAAGATATTGACTGGATAGACAATGGAGAATGCCTGGACCTGATTGAGAAGGTAACATTGTTGCAGGATTGTTACCAGTCCCAAGGGTGTCCAGCTGGGCTGATTCATATTTATGGGAACAGAATAGCTTGTGCGAACATGCACATCAAAGATGTGAATGTTTAGAACACAATGGACCATTTGGAAACATACATGTAAATGTGCAAGGTTGAATTTTAATAGTTGGCTGCTTCAAACTTATTGTCTCATTGAACAACGTATTTTAGAATCAACAGTGTGTGAATTGGCTTCCCTTGGATTTTAAGTCAGCATCAAAAGCTTCGCCAGCACCAGGAGTAGACTGGACAGTGTAAAAGTTTTGTTCACAAAATTCTGGTGGGTTCCATTTTTCCATGTGTGTGTGGAAATTAAATTCATTGGATGTCTTTATAGTATCATTCTGAATTTTTTTTTTACCTTTATTTTGAGAGAGAGAGAGAGCGAAAGAGCGCTTGTGTGTGCACACACACACAAGTGGGGGAGAGGCAGAAAGATGGAGAGAGAGAATCCCAAGTAGGCTCCCCACTTTCGGGGCTGAGCCCTATTCGAGATCATGGCCTGAACTGAAGTCTGACTCTTAACCGCCTGAGCCACCCAGGCGCCCCCTGAATTTTTTTAGTCCAAGAAATTTCTATGACTTTTCCTTTAACCACTTACTTCAGAGAGTAGAGAGGAAATATTTTGAGGTAGACGTTCAGCTTTGAATTCAATTCACCTTTCTTCTGTCTTCCAGAAACTCGGTCTCCTGGCTCTTATCAATGAAGAAAGCCATTTTCCTCAAGCCACAGACAGCACCTTATTGGAGAAGTTACACAATCAACACGCTGTATGTCAAAACCTGCCAATTCTTAATTATGTCTGAGTAGGAGATCTGTGGGTTAAGATTACACACAAGCTATTTCAGTGCTGTTGGCTCTCCTCTGCTCCCCACACGTAATTTTCTTCTCAAACCAAAGCTCTTCTCCAATTGCTGGAACCAAATTGAAATCCGTTGAAGGGATAGATTTGGGGCTCCTTGTCAGAATATGCCCACATTCAGTTTATGAGTTTAGAATTTAACATCACTGCTGTGAGGCCAGGTAAGAGCTGCATGGTTTCGATAAAATTGCGTCACGTGCTCTGTCCTCAACCTTTGCTCTGTGGTGGGCTTTGCGATTGTTTTCATTATCTCTGGTAGTCAATTCTTTCTGGAGGTCTGTGCAAATCAGTAAGTGAAATTAGGCGCTTGTATTTTTTTTTTTTTTTTATTAGAATAACCACTTTTACGTGAAGCCTAGAGTTGCAGTGAACAATTTTGGAGTGAAGCACTACGCTGGAGAGGTAACTTCTTGCTTGAGATCCTTGTGGGTATTTGCCTGTCTGGTACCTAGAGAAATAGCTGATTTCAGAAGCCAACATAAATATGTTGAAATGACTTCTTTCATGGGTCTGGTGTTTAAAGGGGATGCATATGACCTGAAATCATTCTTTTGACCGACTGTACGGTTTTTCTTTTTCTTTTTCTTTTTTTTTTTTTTTTTTAACCCAGGTGCAGTATGACGTCCGGGGCATCTTGGAGAAGAACAGAGATACCTTCAGAGATGATCTTCTCAACTTGCTCCGAGAAAGCCGGTATGTCGGTCTCCAACCCCATATGTCGTTAGCAAGCAAAGCATTCCTTGTGCAGATTTACAAACATAGAAAAAAATCGGTATGGAAGCAGCTTGGTTTACTGTGTTCTTTCATGGGCAATATTTCATTAATAAAATGACCTCGATACAGAAAATAATATGAGTCGCATTGACCACCATTTAATGAGGTACCGTAGGAAGAGCGTATCTATGACGTAGATACTGTCAGTCCTGTTAAGCAGATGAGGGAAGTAGTTTTGGGGGCGGTTCAGGGCCTTGCCCACGAATCGACAGCTAGTTTTGATTTGCTCTGCTTGGCTCAAGAACAGAAGGCCTTGCCCAGGATGACCTTTCTTCTCAACAGGCCGAGAGCTCCGTGTTCAACTGCTTTCATCCTCTGGTCCGAAGGACCCGTGTGTCTCTAGCTGAAGGGATGTCAGGAAAAAACATCCATCCAGCTACAAACTTCCACATGCATTGATTCGTGCACGAATCGTAAATTCACGCCCTTAAATCGGTAGTTGGTTAGCTTAGCTGCTTGTAGGAGGCTGTGTGAGAGAGAAAGGGGAAGAATCACCCAGAGGGAAAGCTTTCGATACTTGTTTCAGATCCAGAGTGAATCTGTGACAGAAACATTTTTATTATCTAGGTTAGGAAAGTAGCAATATTACTTAAAAATCTGTAATACTTTTAGGAATGTCAACCCCATGTGGCTACACTGTCACATAGACTGAATTGAGGTGAAGGAAGCCCACCCACAGGGTCAGATAGGAGTTTAGAAATGGAAGGTATTTCAATTTGTTTGAACTCTCCTGTGTGAAGATTCCCTGTTTACAACATTGGCAGCTATTTTTGCTTTTATTTTTTTTGTAATTTTTTGTAATTTAATGTTTATTTATTTTGAGAGAGAGAGAGAGACCGAGCACAAGCAGGGGAGGGGCAGAGAGAGAGGGAGACACAGAATCTGAAGCAGGCTCTGAGCTGTCAGCACAGCCCGACACGGGGCTCGAACTCACAGACCATGAGATCATGACCTGAGCCGAAGTCGGACGCTCAACCAACTGAGGCACCCAGGCTTCCCAGCTGTTCTTATTTTTAGATGAGTTTTCAGCTCTTTAAAAATGGAGATGTTCAGGGATGCCTGGCTGGCTCAGTCAGTAGAGCATGTGACTCTTGATCTTGGGGCTGTGAGTTTAAGCCCCACATTGGGGATAGAGTTTACTTTAAAAAAAAAAAAAAACATATATATATATATACACACAATAATAAAAATGGTGGTATTTTCAAAATACCATAGCAATGGTACTTTTCTATCCGCTGTCAAAGCAATTTCTTAGTTATTAGATTTTAATTGATACATTTAAAGATGACCTTCATGTTAAATAAAAGCATTTTGCTGTGAAAAGATCACAGGTGTGGAGGTCAGCAAGGTGACATTTGGCTGGTCGCCTCGGTCAAAACGTAAAGTGGGTTTGTGACTGGAGTAAAAGAGTTTCTTTCTTAGTCCGGGTTTGTCTCTGCAAAAATGAGGGGCTTGGGCTGTTGCTTGGTCTGTGCTCTTTGACCTTTGACATCTGTGACACTTTCATGGAAACAGAGCTTTCCTCCGAAGCGCTCAAAGCACACTTAGAGAACTTCAAAGAGCACGTAATAGCACCCTGGAACAAAAACGAAAAAGGGATGGGGCAAAGTGAGAGGTGACAGGGCCGCCTTTGATGGTGCCACCTCGGGAGGTGTGGATCCTCAGACATCGTCCCTGCCTTTCCTGGTCTCAGTGAAGCCACTCATCCCCACTCCTCTGCCCAGAGCTGTAGCGTCTTCCATGCAAGAAAGATAAAAAGTTATCGGAGGGGCACCCGGGTGGCTCAGTTGGTCAAGCATCCGACTGCGGCTCCGATCATGATCTCGCGGTCTGTGAGTTTGAGCCCCGCGTCGGGCTCTGTGCTGACAGCTCTGAGCCTGGAGCCTGTTTCAGATTCTGTGTCTCCCTCTCTCTGTCCCTCCCCTCTTCACACTCTATCTCTCTGTCTCTCAAAAGTAAGTAAACAAAAAAAAAATTATTGGAAGCCTTTTCCTTTTTATTAGTAGGGGCAATTTGATAGAGCTTTTCAGCGTTAACAGCAACAAAGTAACATGATCATTCACGCTGTGCCGGGCACCGTGCTCAGCCTTTTGTATACATTTTCTCATTTCATTCCCCACCCCACCGCCAGCACAGTGGGACAAATTCTTAACTTACCCTCCTTTTGCAGATGAGAAAAATGAGGCTAAATCAGGCATCTGCCCTGGTCCTGTAGCTTGGAAGAGGTGGGGGCAGGATGGAAACCCTACTGTGTTTCACTGCAGATCTCACTTTTCCCTCTGTGAACTGGTTGGATCTTCGAAATACAGTGAGATGTGCGAAAACATCTCCCTCCTACGGGCAAAGACATCAGGGCTGCAGAAGCATAGGTGGCACTCTGGAAACACAGGCCTCCTTGCTGGCATGCCACCCCGGGTCACTTTCATCCCAATCCGTTTGTCTCCTGCAAGACTGGGGCTCAGAAGGCGGCCACCATTTTTTTTCCCCCAATGCCTAAAGCCCTCGGGCAATGGTTGTTTTGAAATCTTTGGAAGTTGTCTTAGCTCTTCCTGGACTCGATGTGTTACTTTCATCGGGAAAGTGTGTTGTAATTATAGTAATCCAGCCCCTGATAACCGGGTGCGTGCCCCTCATGGCCCTGCTCCTCTGCTCACACAGATTCGACTTCATCTATGACCTGTTTGAACACGTTTCAAGCCGCAATAACCAGGATACCTTGAAATGTGGAAGCAAACATCGACGGCCCACAGTGAGCTCACAGTTCAAGGTTAGTCTGTCCTGCTGGCTTTCACGAATTTATGGGTGCTGTGATTTTAGGAATTGGAAACAGGGATTGGCGTATGTGAGGTCCAGGAAAGCGTTTATTCTATTTTTTCTTTTATGTCACCAGATAGTGCTTTCGAAATAAAATCTACTTTTTCTGAGACGAAAACATGTAGGTTTTTGTTTTTTTGTTTTTGGGTTTTTTTTTTGTCTTGTTAAATAGCTACCTATTCTAAGTCGAAGGACTGTTTGGCCATTTGGGGTCACCTTGATTTGTATTTAGAGGCTCGTATGAATATAGAGTGTATTTCTTCCCATGTTTGGTTTTTGTATTTTTCCCGGGTACGTTTACAGTATCATAACTGGGAATAAAGACTGAGCAAGCACGCATTTAAATAAGATCCATGTCAGTTACCTTGTCCAGATACCCAGAATTCAGGGAAATAGGGACCATTCCTACTTGCATTTTAAGTATGTAGCCATTTTAGAAAGTTTAGAGGTAGAGCATGTGAAGACCATTTTTGCAAAAAAAAATTTAATGTCTATTTTTGAGAGAGAGAGAAACTGGAGCACAAGTGGGGGAGGGGCAGAGAGAGAGGGAGACACAGAATCCGAAACAGGCTCCAGGCTCTGAGCTGTCAGCACAGAATCTGACGCGCGGGACTCGAACCCACGAACCACACGGTCGTGACCTGAGCCAAAGTTGGACGCTGAACCGACTGAGCCACCCAGGCACCCCTGACCATTTTCTGACCTTAATTGTTCTGTTTTACCCCCAAGTAACAAATCCTAATAGGAAGAGAAAGAGAGGCATATGAGTCAATAGACATTTTTTAAATCTGCCTTCAAAGAGTCTGTCACTTAGTTATTCAGAGTTGGATGCATCCGGTGGGGTTCTGTGTGAGGCCTGTTGTACAACGTAGTTGGCAATGAGCCAGATACTCACCAACCTTGCTAACAAAGCTGGATCATGAGATATGATGGGCAGGCTTGACCTAGGTAGGATATAATAAAAACAGTTGCCATTTGGGGGCACCTGGGAGGCTCAGTCAGTTAAACATCTAACTCTTGGTTTCGGCTCAGGTCATGATTTCACGGTTTGTGAGTTTGAGCCCCATGTTGGGCCCTGTGCTGACAACGGGGCCTGCTTGGGATTCCCTCCCCCGCCCCTTCCTCTGCCCCTCCCCCACTCACACGGTATCTGTCTCAAATAAATTAAAAAAAAAAAAAAGTTACCATTTATTGTGTATGTATTATGTGCCAGTCACTAATCACGTATATGATCTTGTTCATTTCTCCCATCTTATAAGTACATACTATTGTCCCCATTTTATAGATGAGGAAACTGAGGTTTGGAGAAATGGAGACCATTCAGGCCCTCTGAGGACTAGAGCTAAGATTTGAACTGTACCTGTCTGACTCTAAAACCTAGGTTTCTAATCCCCCAGTGGAGTTGTTATATTACCTTTTTCTAGAGCAGTGTTGTCTGGAGTTGCCTTGGGAGGCTTTGTGGATATTTGGGGATTAAATTGCACTAGGAGTCAAGGAAATGGCAGAGAGCGGTCAGGCCTTCCAGGTAGAGAGACTGAGCAGGAGGAGTCCTGAGGCAGGAATATTGGGTCGTGTTCCCGGAAGACTGATTCGGTGAGGCCAGCAGACAGAATGTCTCATAGGGAGTTAAATTGGCACCAGAATATATATGAATATATATATATGAAGGGCCACACATGCCAGGCCATTTGGTCACCTGTGAGAAACCCTAAAGCTTTCGAACCCAAGAAGTAACTAACCAATGTAGCGCTGTAGACGACCCACAAAATTGTAAGAAGAAAAAAGAAATGGAGGGAAACCCAGTGGATTAAAAGACTGAAAGACCCTAAGTACAGTACAGGAACCTCATTTGCATTCTGATTTCAAGGAACAGACCGGTTAAAAATTATGAAATTTGAGACACTTGAGGATTTTTGTATGAAATCTGAGACACCTGCTTCTTTTAAGATTGGAATTAAGGAATTCTTGTTCAAGCTTTTTCGGATGATATGGTGGTTACATACAGGTTTGGAAATGTTTAGCCTTTAATAGCACATATGAAATCTTGAGGGATGAACTAAAAACGCCGTTTTCTACAAGGGCTGGGCGTAGGGTGTACTCAGATGGGGATTGGATGAAATGAGATTAGCCATGAGCAGAAGCTGGTGATGAGTGTTCATTACGTGCTCTGTCTGCATTGGGAAATGTTAAAAATTCATCACAATAACAACAAAAAATTTAAAAAATAATAATAAAGCAGTATTATGGAAGCTTGATCTGCCTGGTGACTTCAGGGTAAGAGTGAATTATTGGTACAGACTGTCATCTTAATGGAAATAATGAATTAGGAGGAAAAAACCTCCAGTGGGACAGTGCATTCAGCCCAGATTTTCTGTACCAAACATCGAAATAGCCCAGAGTTGCTTTCTGGTGGTTAACAGAATATTGTCCCCCCCCCCCCCCCCCCCCCCCCCATGATACTCTTCCAATGAAGTGACAAATGAGTTTTGTATATTGTGAAGTAATTTCAGTGACTATAGATTGTAGCACCTTGACCTTATCTTATATGAGGATGACAGTGTTATAACTTAATATTCCATTAATCAGGAAAAAATTATTCCTGTGATTTCTATTGTTTCTTCCTGTTTCTGAGGAGTGCCTGAGATGCTGAGAAATCTAAAGAATGACATAATAAGAGACTAAATCAACATATACTTTTTTCTTTCTAATAGGACTCCCTGCATTCCTTAATGGCAACGCTAAGCTGCTCTAATCCTTTCTTTGTTCGCTGTATCAAGCCAAACACGCAGAAGGTAAGATTTACAGCAGCGCTAGACTGAGGCTGTGTCTTTAAGGACCCCGCCTCCCGGGCACTGTCTGTAAAGCCCTTTCATCATAGAGGGTTGGGAGCATATATGACATTATTATAACCTAACATTAAATAGAAAAATTCCCTTTGTCTCCTGGGCCTACTTCTCTGCTTCTGAATGATGCCATTAAGCTTTAGAGAAATCTAGTTTAAAAGGAAACCTTGTGAAACCTTCACAATTTTTTTTTTTTTTTTTTTTTTTTTTTTTAAGGATTTGGTTTGAAATTCTTGGGCAGCTGTCTCTTATGGAAGAGATGGTTGGTGTATGTTTTGTGGTTGGTTTAGTTTTTCATTTTGCTTTCTTGTTAAGCATGATGAAGGGTCTGTATTCTAAGTAGCGGTGCTGACTTTTTTAAGGACTCTGACCAGGTAGTCATGCCTAATTTGATAATTCCTGATAGAGCGTCATCGTGTGTTTTCATGGGTAGGCTGTGTGAATTTAGTGTTTTAATGCCATAGCCTGATCAGAAACAATGTGAGTGTTACAGGAAGCTGTCTGAACAAAGAAAATTTAGTATTCAATGTATGTCATTGCTGAATCCAAGACTAAATGGGAAACTAGCCGTAAAATGTTGAAAAATAGAAATTGTCTTGCTTTGGGAAACATCAGCTCTTCGTAATCTCCCCGAAGAGAGGAAAACCCTCCACAAGACAGTAATGTCAGCAGCCCCTCTTGTTAAAAAACTAAATGCTGTTCTCATAAGGCGTAAGAGAAGGAATCTGACCTGAAACTGTTTCTCTTGAGACTTAGGTTATATTCTAGTAACTTTGCTGATACTAGATCTTATTTTTTACCTTGTTTCCCAGTTGCCCTTGACTTACTATTAGTGGTTCCTCATTTATAGTTTAAAGATGTTCATGGGGCCCCTGGGTGGCTCAGCCGGTTGAGTGTCCGACTTCGGCTCAGGTCACGATCTCGCGGTCCGTGAGTTCGAGCCCCGCCTCGGGCTCTGGGCTGATGGCTCAGAGCCTGGAGCCTGTTTCCGATTCTGTGTCTCCCTCTCTCTCTGCCCCTCCCCCGTTCATGCTCTGTCTCTCTCTGTCTCAAAAATAAATAAACATTAAAAAAATTAAAAAAAAAAAAGATGTTCATAAGAACCACGATACTGAACTCTCTGTCTTCTAGGAAGGTAAAAATGGATGCTGCCTGTAAGGACGAGTAACCTGTTAAGTTTGCTATCTCACTATGAGCCCATGATGGTGAGAATTTGGTATTTGTGTGGCATAAAGCAGCCGACGGAGACTGGTCTTACATGGAAGATCTGTGCCTCTGTTCTGGTGGTTTAAAAAAACAGCTCACCTTTCCATGTCTCGAATTTATATTAAAATGTTTTAGATTATCACAGAAAATGGCAGCATAAACAATATGTAGTTTTTGGCCATAACGTCGGAAATTACTAGTTAAAACCTAGCAAGATACCATGCCAGCTGTTTTCTATTTCTCTTTAATTTTTTTTAACGTTTATTTATAATTGAGAGACAGAGCATGAGCATGGGAGGGGCAGAGAGAGGGGGAGACACAGAATCGGAAGCAGGTTCCAGGCTCTGAGCTGTCAGCCCAGAGCCCGACGCGGGGCTCGAACTCACGGACCGCGAGATCGTGACCTGAGCAGAAGTCGGACGCTTAACTGCCTGAGTCACCCAGGTGCCCCTGTATTTCACTTTAGAACCTCAATAGGCAGTTTTTACGATATATATGGACTTCGTGATTTGGGTCTATACGTACTCCCAGGAGCTGTGTAACCTCTCTTACTTTTCCTCTTTACACAACAGGGATAATAATACCGTATTTCATCGCTCAAAGAGGCTGTTTGTTCCCAATTTAAGGACTTGGGTACTAGGGGTGCGTTTTACAACTTCTGGCGAGCAATAGTTTAATTGGGAGCGCTGTGCCTTTCTCAGGGGTATGTGTAACATAATCATGCAGGTTTGTAGGCGTCGGTGTCTTAGATTCAGTAAAATGGGGGCCTGCCATATGTCAGCACTGTTATAAGGAGAGAAATTTGAATTTGAAAAACATAGTCCCGCATGTATTTGTTTCCTTTCTTGGGTGACATGGAGTTTTTCCTTGAAATTGTAATAGCTTTTGAAATTAGACCTGCTTGAACAGTCTTCAGCAGGCAGAATATTGAAGAGACTACCTTTTACTGATGTTTATTTTTTTCTTGCTGGGATGTGACTGTCCCTAATTGCTTTGGTTTTTGCATTTAAAGAAATGAGCCAAGCCCACCTCATGTTTCATAAGTACTTCTCACAGTCTTCCCATCACCTGTTCTGTGGCAGAAACTAATTAATACTCACCAAGAGTTGGACCGTAGGAGACTTTGGAAAAACATCTCAGTACCATTTCAGATGCACCCAGAAAGCGAAGGCACAGACACGTGAACCTTCTGGTCTGAGGCCCAAGACGTAGGTGTGATTTTAAGTGCGAAGATGCTAATTAGAATCTGGAAATCATTAATTATGGCTTGCTTAGCATTCATTTGGTTCCACTGAAAATATCTGAGTGCTCCTGTTGATGATGTTATATGACATGTATGTAAACAACCCTCATTTGGAGTTTATTGTGAGCTTTCTTTTGTCCTAAGATCAGTGCTTCTAGAAATCTCGTGGGGAAAATCTTGCCAGCCTTTGCCCCATAGAAGAGGAGTGTATATTTCTGGCATGAAGGGATGAGACCGTGTCTCTTACTTCATACCCTTTTCTGGTCATTTGCTCCTTACGGGACCTTGAGAGGATGTATTTGAACTTACGTATATGGAAGTATTTTGTGCCTCATTCAGGAACATGGGTCATAGGTTTGGGCAGATTCTAGAGGGTTCATTTTTGACAACTCTATGACCAGAGGGATAAAGGCAGTGGCCTTCAAGTCTGTGACCTAAAGAAATGTGGCCTCAGAAAAAGTGAAGGAGTTGCCTTGTGCTTTTGGGAGCATATCCAAGGTTACCATGGTGGCCTTGTGAATGTGAGTACACGCTCAGTGGGCCCCAAGCTTGCAGGGCAGGCTGCCTCCCCTCCTTGGCAAATGCGTGAAGCTCAGAGTGGGTCCTTGGGCCTAAAGCATTGGGAAATCCTTTGCTGGAAATATTACAGGGTTTTTGTTACTTGGCACTTTTGTGTTTTGCTTTGAAGGCCAAGTGCAAATGGGGAGAATTGGACTGAAATGCTAGGACATTATGTCAGTTCAGCTGTAATAATTGTGGACTTTTTGTCACGCGCAACATGAAGCTGATCTTAGGCGTTGTATAAAAGACATTTCACTCGCGTTGAGGAATCCTGGGGCTGAGTCACAAGGTGAGGTTGAAAAAGCCTACCTCTTAGACGATGGAGTATTACTCAGCCGTAAACAAAGAATGAAATCCTGCCATTGGCTAACGACATGGATGGAGCTGGAGTCTGAGGCTAAGCAAAATACGCCTGAGAAAGACAAACACCATGTGATTTCACTCCTATGTGGAATTTAAGAAACAAAGGAGCAAAGAGAAGAAGACAGGAGAGCCAAGAAGCTCTTGCCTGTAGAGAACCAACTGTTGGTTACCAGAGGGGAGGTGGGTGGGGGATGGGTGAAATAGGTGATGGGGATTAAGGAGCGCGCTCATGGTTATGAGCACTGGGTGTAGTATGGAAGTGTTGAATTGGACACCTGAAACGGACAGAACGCTGTGTGTTAACTATACTGGAAGTAAAATTTAAAAGAAAATTGCAAAGTAAGCCCCCCTCCCCATAGGGGGTAGTGAGCAGTCAGTTCTCTGGCTTACACATAGCACTGAAGGATGTAATCTTCTCCTTGACTTAGAATTGTGGCGTTTCCAAGGGGCAGAGTTCTCCATGAGACAGTTTTTAGTTGGCAATGTAGCCTGTTAGCTTTTGTCTATTGTGGCTTGTGAGGCAGTGGTAGTTTCTGGCTCAAAGGGTCCAAACCAACAGCAGATTTCCGTAACAAAGGAAACCTGCCTTGCTTCATCAGAATTTCTCCCCAAGGGTGTCCCAAGGCCTGTGATCTCTCCCCTCTCTCCCCGCCTGGTATTTTAGCAAATAAGTTCTAGTCAGAAAAGTCTGTCATTAACATTCCTCAGAAAAACCCTGAGGAGGTGCAGGACAGAATTAAAGAAGGGAACGGACTGATAAATATCAGGAAAACCTTCGGGGGTGTGAGCACTGGCTGTCTGCAGTTCCCAGGCTCCCATGGGAGGAAAGCGAGGCAACTTCCTGCAGACGATGTGGGCTGTCACTTGTCAGGAACATGGCTGGCCGGCCGTCCTCACCATTCCTTCTGCAGTTGTGAGCTGAGGAGCCCTCGCCTTCCAAGGTGGGGAAGCCTTCGGTTCCTTGCAGCATCTTCTTCAAGCTTTTAACCCAACGTAGCGGCGTCCTGAAAGATTCTGTCAGAGTCTCCTCCAAAAAGGCAGGACTTGGGTCACCTGAATCTCGCCAAGGCCGGTGGCTGGTGGAGGAAGGCTTCTAGCCAAGCTGGCTGCTTGGAGGGAGGTTTTCCTAAGGGAAGAGGGGAAGAGTGAGGAGAGGGGCGTCCATGCCAAGGGAAGGCTGGAGACCAGGCCCCAGGGAAGGGAAACCATGGGGTCTGTGAGGGAGGACTGCAGTCATATTTGCTGGACTTTGGAATATCTGGTGGGAGTACAGAGCGGGAGGCACAGGGTTAGCCTGACCATGGTGGCTTGTCTGGAAGCACTGTCTGTGTACCCTGAGACACATGGACGTATCAGCCTTCTCACACAATCGTCTTTCAAAGACTGGAGAGGATGCCGTGCTTTGCACTTCAATGAATCCCGATGACCTGTGTCCCTCTCATTCATGGTGCCACCATTGATACCAGACTAGATTCCCCAGTTGGACGACACTGGAGACAGGCTGGGACCGCACAGGAAGTGAGAACAGGAAGTGTGCAGGCGTTACGAGAACCTAACCCTCTGCTTCCAGAGGCATAATGATTCGATGAATGAATTAATGAATTCGGCACCTGTAGTCCTGGGGGGTTGTATTTGTGTCATCCAGATGCTGCCTGCCATTTGCTTTCTTGTGGGTTTTTTGTTTTTGTTCTTTTTTTTTTTTCCCGTTTTTTTGGGTTTTTTTTTTTTTTTCAACGTTTTTATTTCTTTTTGGGACAGAGAGAGACAGAGCATGAACGGGGGAGGGGCAGAGAGAGAGGGAGACACAGAATCGGAAACAGGCTCCAGGCTCCGAGCCATCAGCCCAGAGCCTGACGCGGGGCTCGAACTCACGGAGTGTGAGATCGCGACCTGGCTGAAGTCGGACGCCTAACCGACTGCGCCACGCAGGCGCCCCTTGGGTTTTAAGTAAGCTCTACACCCAATGTGGGCTTAAATTCCTGGCCCTGAGATCAAGAGTTACCCGCTCTACCCACTGAGCCAGCCCTCGCCCCCTTTTATTTTTTAAACAAAGACCAAACATTTCTTTAAAAATGCTGATAATGTGGCATATTTCCTACCTTGAATTTTTGTCCTGTTCTTCCTGTATCTCCTGTATCTCATTTTGTTCATCTTCTGTCTCATCAGCCTTACTGAAGTTTACGGAAGCAACTTTTTTTTTTCGTCTTTGATCTCTCTACCCTAATCTTATTTTTCTGAATAAAGTGTTCCATGCGTACAGAGGATCTTAACCAAGTACAGCTTCATAGGACCTGCCTTGCCCGCCTTTGCGTCCTGCTGCATAGCTCAGTGTTGTGGCCACAGGATGTGCTCAGTAAGTCAGCACAGAATCGAATTGCTAATCCAAGTACATTGTACACCCACTCGCGGTACACGAGGGCTTAACTTTGCCAAAGATCTAGACCTAACTTGCCACTTAAGAAAAAAAATTAGGGGCTCCTGGGTGGCTCGGTTAATTGGGCATCTGACTTTGGCTCAGGTCATGATCTCACGGTCCGTGAGTTTGAGTCCCGCGTTGGGCTCGCTGCTGTCGTGCAGAGCCTGCTTGGAATCTTCTGTCTCCCTCTCTTCTGTCCCACGCTCTTGTCACTGAGCGGTCCCCTGGCCTTGGGTTTGCTTCCTCCTCCCTGAGGCGTGTCTGGGGACAGTGCCCGTGTACGGAAGCAGCCGTAGGTATTAAATGAGCCAAGGGGGACACGAAACAGCTGCATTGGACCGTGAGAAAGATTGCACACCCGCGCTATAGGTTGGGGCTAGAGACCGTGCTCAGCATTTTACAGCTCACTCCATCCTCGTGAATGCAAACCCCAATTTATGCTGGACCACGGGGAAAGCTTCCTAAGGCTGTTGCCAGACCTTTTCCTTTTAAGTCCTTGATGTTGTTATGGGATGAACGTTTCTTTCAGTTGTTTTAAAAACTTTTTTAAATGTTTTTATTTTGGAGAGAGAGAGAGAGAAAGCACGAGTGGGGAGGGGCAGAGAGAGAGGGAGACACAGAATCCGAAGCAGGCTCCAGGCTGTGAGCCGTCAGCACAGAGCCCGACTTGGGGCTCGAACTCACGAACCGTGAGACCATGACCTGGGCTGAAATCAGACGCTTAACTGACTCAGCCACCCAGGTGCCCCTTATTTCGGGTGTTTTAAAATTGACTTTATTTTTTCTTTTTAAGTAATCTCTATACCCAATATGGGGCTTGAACTCATGACCTTGAGATCAAGAGTGAGATGTTCTACTAACTGAGCCAGCCAGGTGTCCCTAAAGGTGACTTTAATTTACAGAAAACTTGAGCATATAGCATGGGGTTTCCATGTCATTCTCCATGCCCCTCAACACACACACACACACACACACACACACACACACACACACACACAATTTCCCCTCTTATTAACATGGTACACGAGTGTGGCACGTTTATGATAATTCCTGAACCAGTATTCTAAAGCCCAAAGCTCACATCTCAGGTTAGCTGTGTTGTAAGGCTCTCTGAGCTTTGACATACGCACACTGTCATCCAGTGTCAAAATGCCAAATGTTCCCAATCTACTCACAGTACAATGAACATCTTTCTCAAGTAATATTTTATAAGAACGGGATTGTTTCCAGTGGGACAAAACTTGAGGCCCTGAGAATGTGGTTTCTCTTGCACAGGATAAAATGTGAGTGACACGGTTTTCTGCAGAAGAAACAAACAAACAAAAAAACTACATGAGAAAGTAGGGAGCGCAAAAGCATCTGGAGCCCCAGGGAGCTAAGGACATTTTAGAACTACCTGGATTGTCAGCCCCTTTGACTCCTCTCTCCGTTCAGTTAGGCTTGCAGCCTGTAGGGGTGGTTCTGTTTCTTCCACGTACTTACTGGAAAATGCCCACTTAGCCCTGAGTGCCCTTCCATAATTCTTCCTGTCTTTCTGACTGCCACTCATGTTGTCTGCTCTCCCGTAACTGGAGTGCCCACTGCCAGCGTCTTTAACTTTTGAGAACGTCACATACGGACGACTTCTAAAAAGACAGCTTTTACCTTTTCAGGAAATTTTGGTGAAGGAAGCCTTCAAGCCACCATTCTTCTCCCCCAAACAAAACAATCCCATTAAACCCCTCCGTGGTCACTCGAATCCTGTTTACCATGTTGTCATGGCAACTATTCAGTCCCGCTCTGCAAAGGCGAGGATAAATAGCCATAAATGAAGCCCCGCTCAAGTGAAGAGAGTTGTTCTCTGGGCGGACCTTGCAAGGTCACAACTAAATTGCGTGATTTTGTCCCGTGGCTTTTGATTTTTATTTTTCCTTTTTTAGTCCTGGGCCATCTTTTAAGATCTCGGCGGCCTTCACATGTCTTTACACATTTCTTGGTGCAATGGGGGGCAGGGGGGGGCGGGTTAGTTAGCTCCTGCAGTTAGAAGTATCGTCAGCAATTGCAAATCCCCGCCAGCCTGGACTTCCTTTCAGTAGAATCGGGAATGAATTAAGCAGGCAGAGCCCAAGACACCACATAAAAGCCTGGGAACACCAGCGAGCCGAAGAAAGCCCGTTTTTGTGTCCGTTGCCTCAGATGCCTGTAGTCCGGACTGCTAAAGATGCCGCCATTTACAGGGGACAAAAGCTGAACGGGCACAAGGAACCCAAGGTAGGAGCTCTTCTCTTACTTGAGCTGCTTCAAAGTTTCACGTGCCTTGGAACGATGATGGTAGCGGGAAATTCTGTGGAGACATTCTTTAAACCGGGGAGAGATGGGTTTTCCGTCTCCCTGAGCACCAGACCTGTTTAATTTCTCAACAGGTGGGTAAGTACTGATCTTGATGGCATTTCCAAGTTTGAACTGCTAACGCTTTGTAAGAATGAAGGACATGATCGCGTAAGGCGTGGATAATGGGATAAGCTTTTGAGAGGCGGTTCACCTTTTACAGGAAAAACCATTTTTTAATGTGAGGTTGGGAGGGGAGATTGCTCGCGGTGGTTTCTTTTGTTTGAATTTGTTATCTCGAGGCGTGTCCGTTTAAAAGTTTACACGTTAGGGGCTTGCAGCTTCTCCTTGTGCTTGGTGTGAACCTTTTAAGGAAATCTGCCCAAGCGGAATTTTTGGTTTTTAAATTGCGTTATAAATTGGTTTGTACACAGATGTGGAAATGGAGAAGTTATGGGAGTCCTTTGGTCATCCATTGACTATCATGTGCTGATTTCACACAAGCAGACCCATGCCAGAAGTTTGCAATCTGCCCAGAGAAACCAGATCAGGCACTTTTGGCCGAGATTCTCTTAGTCCCCAAGTAGGTGTCCCCAAAGAAAGAACATAATAAAGAGCGTCTGAAATGCTAATCTCTGCCTCCACGGTCACTTGAATGTGTTCTGTGGATTTCCATTCATTTGCTAAAAGTGCCCTTTAAGGGAGCAGGTTTTAAATGTGAAGGTGGTCTTTCATATTAAATCGAGCTACATTTAAAAGAAAGGAATAATAATGTGGCTGACTGCTGCTTAGCTAAATCTACTCTCATGGAAATAAATTTCCAGCGCTAGGTGAAAACCTAATGTTAGAATGTGTTTTACCATCTGGTTTAACAGTCTTACAAGTAATTAATCTGACATAAAATGAAATGCCATCGGAAGAGTGTTAGTCACCAGTGGGAAATTACCACTTATCTCTGCCTCTCTCGTACTGACTTTCCTTACCCGTATTTCCGTGCTGGTTAAGTATGTAGATCCCCAGCTTCAGAATCCCATTGCTTGGCCCCAGGGCTAGAGTGACACCATACACGTCACTCTGCTGAGCACTGTTTCGCTCACTCGCTGTCCCTGATGAGTGCCCCAGCTTGTTAAAGAATACTTTTTGGGAAGACTGATTACAGACACCAGCCCATCTGCACTGCGAGCTTCCTACCTGGGAAGTGACAGCTGCCACGATGGGGTAAACATTTTTTCCCCCGCCCCCCGCCCCCCTCCTGCCCACCGTATCAGATGGTTATAGCCCTCAGCCCTCCCACTGTGCATCTTTACTTTGGCTCTTCTTCCTGAACTTCTGGAAATAGCGACCAATCAGAATAGCAGCCCCACTCCAGCATTTGAACAAATCCCAGACCCTCCTGTCCCTTTTATGCAGACTGTGGGGCGGTGGGTTTGTTTGTTTGTTTGTGGGGTTTTTTGGTCGTCTAACTTAAATGGCCTTGCATTGGCATTTTCACCAGCCCCCTTCGTGTGTGTGTGTGTGTGTGTGTGTGTGTGTGTGTGTGTGTGAGAGTGTGAGTGATTGCTGTTAGAGACTTTGTTCTAAAACTCCCCACTGCCGCCCAGCAACTTTAGGAAGAGCCGGTTCCCCTCGATGACCTTGGAGCAAAGGGCCCAGGTTTGAGCCCAGACCTGAGGGTAGAACTGGGGGATGAATTGCGGCCTGGTGCTCGGGCTCAGAGTCAGCCTCCCTGCATCTTCTCACAGCCTTAGAGGAGGCCCTCTGCACCTCCATACTTTGTTCAGCATTTTGCTGTGTTGCCCTTTGACCCTGGGGTGTTCTTGTCCTTCCTCAGGCTGGCTCTTTCCCTGATACACAGAAATACTACAATAAATAGTAATAATAATACAAACACCACCACAGGGGGTTGCCTTCAACCCTCCTCAGTATGAAGGCACTACTTTGATTCTAAACTATTTGGAAAACGTGCAAAATACAAATTCAAATGGTTTAACTTTAATGTAAATTATAGTCTACTCTTCATTTTGTAATTGACTTTTTATTAGCTTACTGTATCTTAAAACATTCCCGTGCCTTTTTTTCCCCCATGACTACAGAATTCTGTCGGGGGCTGTGCTTTCAAATAGATTCTATTACTGGATTATTTCCTCGTCGTCAACAGTGTTTCTGCATTATTCATGTGTATGAACACCGGTGCACGCTCAAGATTGTTTTTTAAAGGTAAAATTTGTCAGTGTATTTGCTAAATCATGGCATGCACTGTCGTGACTTTGACGTATATGTACACAGGGCCAAATTGTTCTTCATTTAAGGCCAGCCAACAACGAACAGGAAAAATATTTTGCAACGTGTTTCACAGGGGATTTGTAGCCTTAAAAAAGAGCCCTTAGAAATCGGTAAGGAAATCCAATGTTCTGATAGAAAAGTGAGTGAAACACATGAATGCGAAATTCGCAAAAGGTGATACGCCAATGGAAAATGGCCTGCGACTTCAATAGTGTGATCAAAGAAATAGGGAGATTATTTTGCCAGTGTGTAGACTGAATGAGTTTCTTGGTTTCGTGTTGCTTTTTCACAACACGTCCGGAGGTGGTAGGGGCAGGGACGACCATTAACGCACCCGGGGAGTTCCCACTGTGGCAGCCTTCCCCAAGACCAGTCTCATCCTGTGTTCTGGATAGCGTTTCCTTGCCTCTTCCGGGACAGCCTTCCATCCGTTTTTCCCTCTTGTGCTGTCAAACGTTCCTTTGCTCAGGGTTCCTTCTCCTTGGTCACACTCTCTTTATATCCAAAGTCTCTAAATAGTCTGAAACATTTAATATAGAAATCTATACTGAAGGGGGTGGGGAGGTGGGAGTGTATGGGGAATGCTCCCCTGGGCAGCGCTCACCGCTGTTTGCAAAGAGAGGCCATGCCCGTTTACTTATTTCTAACGCTCTGCTCTCTAAACTGCCCCGGCCTCCCTGGTGCCGGAAGCTTCCAGGTTGGGTTCTCGCTGCCCCGCCCTCCCAATCCCCTCCCCGCGCGCCCCCCAGGCCCCCAGGCCTGTGACCTCGCCAGCCACCCCGCCTTCCTGGCACCTGTCTGACTGGGCCTCTCCCCTCCCCCTTTCTCTTGACTGGTTCCCGAGCTGTAGGCCTGGCCCCACACTCTGCCCTCCTCCTCACCTGCCCGCTCCTGCAGAAAGGCTCCCTTCTCTCCTCCGGCCCGCAGCTAGGTGAGTCCCTCAGCACCGTGTTTTCCCAGCCCGGGGCCCTCCTCCTCAGGCTTTGGCCCCGTAGCCTCATTTTGTAACTGACTTCTTTTCTAGTTTCCTAAAGTTGGCTAGTTCTGGGCTGCCCTATCGCCTGCAGCACACTTCAGGTTAGAATGCGTTCATAATTAAATTTCCCCGTCTTTACCTTCCCCCTCCTTGTTTAATCGGGTGTTTCTGATTTCTCAGGTTATAGTAGGAGGTCTCCACCGCGGTGCCGTTGACACGTCGGACGGGGCGATCCTTTGCCTTGGGGCCCTGTCCTGGGCAGTGTAGAATAAATGGCAGCAACCCTGCTTTCTTCTACCCAGTAGATGCCAGCGACAGCCCTGTTGTCCCCAGGCATCTGCAAATCTCCCCCCAGGAGGCAAAATCGCCCTGGTGGGCGGCCACTGGGTTATGGTATCCATGCAGATGATTTCTTGGTGTTTATCCTGTTTTTCCTTTGCTCGCGGTTAAAAAAATGGCATCTGTGTACAATTGAACTTGCATTGCACCAGTTGTCAGGGCTTTGAACCTCGTGTTTTGCTGTTGGCTGTGTGGTGAAAACAGAGAATTTCATATCGCTCAACATTTTTCCAGAGGTATCGATGGAGTCATTTGCTAACATGTATTGTTTCCTAGTACGTAATCTACTAGGACGCGTGAAGTGGGGGTGGGGTGGGGTGCCCTTAATATCGGTGCGCCTGGCAGGATTACGTAATTGCTCTGTGCTACCCACTTTCTCAGATGAATGGGTGGCCTAGTTTCAGCCGCTCTGAAAGGCTAAAACGGCTCATTAAAGGGTGCCAGATGCCCCATTTGTCAACGTTGCACTGAAAAAGGAATACTGTTTAGCTTTGGAGTTACGCTGGGCTATACTCCGCTTGCCTTTATGAAATGCAAGACCAGTGTCCTTGTGAAAAATATTGCCGCGTTCCCGCCTCAATCCCCTCCACGTTTACAACGGTGAAAATGTCGCTACCAAACGAATGGTTCAGAAACGGTCAGGTAAAGCTTTTTTAAAAGTCCCTTCAGAGACACGAGAAAATGAAGTAGGAATATGCATCATAAGGTTGGGTGAGATTTCTGCCTTTGAGCCCGCAGGGAAAGCACAAGGGTTCGGGGATGAACTCTTGGGTACCTGGATATTGTTTCCACTGGGACAGTTTCATTAGGGATATTACAGTACATAAGTAGAACACTAAAGCAAATTTTGTGGAGTCAAATGCCACAAGATGATGAGGGCCAAATGTAAGGCGTCTTTAATATGTTCATTGTGGCTTGAGAAATTGCAGAAAGAAAATCAGCCTGGCTTCTTTTCATGTCCTTCTCTATCTTCTCTCTATTTTGGGGGGGGTTCGTTTGTTTTAGTATTGACTCTGACACATTGGCCCTATATGTTTGATTCACTGATGTCACTGCATCAATCAATTCCATTGAAACTCTGACAGTTCGACTTATATCAGACCTCACTTGCAGGTCCCATGCAAATTACTCCCAGGGGCTGTTACTCCCAGGTCCCATGCAAATTAGGGAAAGGAGGTCCTTCGCCGAGGTGCAAGGGCAGTTTGGACCTGATAATGGCGTCATTTGGATTTGGATTTGGATTCCCAGGATTCGAACACACCTGCTGGCACTCAGGGCCAGGCGTCAAAGGTGAAAAAGATACAAAACACCGCAAAGCTCCTTGTAAGTGACCATCTCTTAGACCGGTCATTGTCTGGAGCCCTGCTGCATCGGCAGATTTTGGGAGCTCCTGCTCTCTGGAGCTGTGCTGGAGGCATTTCCTGGTTTACACACACTTGGGGCTCGGCCAGTGTCCACAGAGTTAAAGCCTTTCCCTTCTCATGCTCGATTAGAAAAAATTAGCTACAATACAATAGCTGCTTGTTCTCCATTACTCACCTTGCCTGCTCCCAGCACATCCACGCTCCTTGTTACAACATGTTGACGTTTTTAAATGATTGAGAAGGTGGTTTGGAACTATGGGAAGCGCCTTTAGCAACCGACCTGGATGCCCAGGCTTTTCTGTTCTCCGTTCTGGTCATTTTGGTTACCGTGCCTAACACGCCTCTGGCAGGTGCGGTGGGAGTTGTAAAAACCGCCAAGGGGGGGCCCTGGTGTATGGGCATAAAGGAATGGACGCTCTTCAGTTGAATATTAACTATGTTGAGGACCGGGTGCCAAAATGGAGGAAGGAGCAAAGCCATGAACGGATCATGTCTGAATCCTTTCTGTTTCTGCTCATAATCACAGACTGGCCTCAGATGCCGAAACACCGACGTGGGGAAATGCAGAGACTGACCCCGGAGCATTTGTTGAGCGCTCCCCAGAGTATGATAGATCATCATCGTGGCTGTAATCCCAGCAGTTTTCTTGCCTAAATCACAGAACTTAAACTCTAATTCAACACCTATCCTGCCCAGCTCAGTGACTGTGGCAGTCTACTAACCTGGAACTGTTTCTCTATGTATTCTGGGGCTAATGTCATAAGACTTTCATCACTCTCAGAGAACAAGTTGATTTTGTTGCTGCTTGCTAGTGAATCAGGCAGTGTGTCCTGTAGACAATAAATCGGTGACCGGATGATAAAACGGGTTACTGAAACATTTTTGGATTAAAATAATTTATGAAGATGTGGGGCACCTGGGTGGCTTAGTTGGTTAAGCTTCTGACTTTGGCTTGGGTCATGGTCTCAGTTTGTGAGTTTGAGCCCCACATTGGGTTCTCTTCTGTCAGTATGAAGTGACTTCCGGTCCTCTGTCTCCCCCTCTCTCTGCCCCTCCCTTGCACATATTCATTCTCTCTCCCTCTCTCAAAATAAATAAATAAACTTAAAAAAAATTATGAAGATGTATCAGGAGGCCACATATCGTGGTAGACTGAGCGAGGTTTTCTAGGAAATGCTGTCCTACCACATGTCCCTGGTCTGTCTTTTAGGTTGTCTGTGTTCTTCTTGATGGAGTAAGGACAGAAGTCTACCCCTTTTAGGGTGGTGGTTACAAGGATTGACTGATCATATCTGTAAAACTCCCAGCTCACAATGGCACACAAATGGCCACGGATGGTCTCTCCTGGCTAGTACATAATAATAATTCTGTTTGTCATGGAAAGAGGTAACGAACGTCTCTTGGGAGAGACCATCGATGGTAATTGTGTGGCTGTCCCAGCAAATAGAGATGTTCATTTCCTCTCATGACCTGTCCTTTGTATTTATTTTTATTGTTTATTTATTTATTTTGAAAGAGAGAGAGACAAAGCATGATCAGGGGAGGGGCAGAGAGAGGAGGGGGAGAGAGAACCCCAAGCAGGCTCCACACTGTCAGCACAGAGCCTGACGCGGGGCTCAATCTCACGAGCTGTGAGATCATGACCCGAGCTGAAATCAAGAGTTGGACACTTAACCGCCCGAGCCACCCAGGCTCCCTGACCTGTCTGTCCGTCGTGCCTCTTCACCACTTACTGAAGTTGGCACCGCACCCTCAGATAGAATTTATAAAGGACGTACATTCGTTTTAAAGCAAATGTAGAAAAAGATACACTTGTGGGAAAAGAACACTGAAAACTGTTCTTTAAATCCAGAACTGGGGAATGCTGTTCAAGTAAATGGGATCGCTAAAGGAAGTGGGTGGATGTGTTCTTCTGAGAGAGGTGAAGAGGAAAGAGCATTTTGTTGTCATACATGTTTTCCTGTGCGTCGGATTTAGGAACGTGTTTGTTCTCTGTATATATCCCTTTTATTTCTTTACCATTTTGCTTAGTGGACTAGTGTTCAACTTAAAACCCTCTTTCATATGGATTCTCAGGCATCAGTGCCTTAAAGCAAAGTGCCAGGCTACGTACGAGCTAGTGCAGCCCATCACACATTAGGCTCTTTCCCCATTTGGGGGACCGTGGGGGAGGAGCATCAAATTTAAGCATCTTGAGCCAAACAGTTCAGAAGCCTGGCCCTCGGTCTGGCTGCTGCAGTGTTTGGGACTCTGTCGGGGCCCCGGGGATGGGAATAACCTGGCCTTGGAGCATTGCCTGACCTCTTGTTTCCTAGCAACTCTCAACTGCTCAGTGGAATATTTTGTGGCGCTCCTAATTTATACTTAACAGATATTGGCTGTGTTTAAGGCTGGCTAATTTCCCATTATGACTTGCAAACAGCCACTTTAATACATGAATAAGCAAGAGAAAGGACTCCTAGGAAGCTGTGCTCACCAGCACCCCCTTGCCACCAAGCCTTCATTTTCCTTCTAGAACATAAGTAGAATTTACGAAGGGCTTGCAAGTCCGTGACCGTTTCTCTCAGGACAGGCTGCGCTGAACCGTTTTCAAGTAAAATTCTGTTACATTTTTTTCTGATACCCCAGCCAGGGTTCATGGATGTTTATAAGTCCGCTACATCCATTACCGAAGAGTAACTCCTTCCTGCGCTGTATTGTTTTAAGCAAACGTAGAGCGGTTGCTTCATCTCTGCTTCTTCCTGGGTAAATGAGGTGATGGGGTGATTCTCACACCGCTTCCAGCTCTCAGCTAACATGAATCTAATGAAATCCTGCTCTTTCTAATAATTGACATCTCCAGTTTGGTGCGCATATTTTTCTGAGCTGCCATTTCTATTTCCATACTTTTAAAAAAAAAATTTTTTTAACATTCATTTTTGAGAGACAGTGAGTGGGGGAGGGGCAGAGAGAGAGAGACAGACAGACAGACAGACACAGAACTTGAAGCAGGATCCAGGCTCTGAGCTGTCAGCAGAGAGCCCGATGCGGGGCTCGAACTCCTGGACCGCAAGATCATGACCTGAGCCGAAGTCGGACGCCCAACTGACTGAGCCATGAGCCACCCAGGCGCCCCATTTCCGTACTTCTTATAACTGTTCAAACTCTTCATTCCTAATTTGGTTTTGTAGCAGTGGTCTCTCAGAACCAGTTTTCTCCTCTTGTGTCCGAACTTAAAAAATAAAAATTTCTTTTAAACTTAAGTATGGCGAATGATCTTCATCTTCCAGTGGCTCAGAAGTTGTGGGTTTTCTTTTTTTTTTTTTTTTTTTTGTCTCTGAAGTTCAATTACCTTAAAGCAAGCAACCACACAGTATATTGTCCTGATAATTATCTGTGCACTAATTCGTGCTCCCATCGTGGTGTATCTTAGTACCTATTGAAATAGCATTATAAAAATAATAGCTCTGGCCAAGCCTTACAGATGCCAGTTTGACAGATTTTCCAGGCTGTGGACACAGAAGGATGTAGGGCCACTGGCACCTGTTCCCCTTGTTTTCTTCCCCATCCCCTGCTTTTTGTTTTCGAACTCAGCATCCTTATAGCAGTGGCAGAACCTTGGTGATTGTGTGAGTGACTCAGTACGTTCCACGGCTATTCTAGTATTTTAGTGACTGATCGGCGCCTCCTTGCCAACGTCTACAAAGAGAGACAGCTGCCCTCCTAATTTGTATTTCTCGCCATGATTTTTCAGAGCGAGCGTGAATAAAGGGGCCTATGACCTATTCAATATGGTGGACGGAGAAGTTGAAATAGAACAGTGATGAATTGTGTGAGATTGAGTTTTAGTTTAGCAAGATAAAGGGTTTAATTACACTCATTAGATTAAATGGCAACAGATTATACCCAAGAGGGAGGCTGCTTTATGAGGATTTCCAGATGGGAGTTATGCTGAGGGTTGGACCTTCTGGTGTCTTTAGTGGGGTCTGTGGTCGGTTTAGAACAAACCTGTAGTCTCCCTCTCCACCCCCAGCCCCCCCATTTCTCTGTTTTCTTTCTGCATCTCCTTCAGCACACATTAGTTGATTCTCAAGATCGATTTATACCTCCAGGTATATCTTGAACTCCCAAACCTCTAATTTTAAATATATATGACCAATTCAGAATTTAAATTTGCCCCTCCAGCCCACCCTCTCATTCTTCTATTGCTTTTACTCTGTTTGAGGGAATGTATTTTCTTTGCGTGGCCCGGACCTCAGCCCCTTAGTTTCTCTTTGTCTCCCCCATGGATTCATTCTGGAGTCCTTTTTTGCCTCAGTTGGATTCACTGGTGGGCCTTACATTTTTTTTGATTGGAACACAGCATACATATTTTAAAAGTGCTCAGATCATAAGTAGCCTGCTTTGAATGATCACTGCATGAGCCCAGAGATCGAAACAGTGGCCCACCTAGGGAGGAGAGCGGTTTGGTTATGAACTTGTGGCTTTGCTCTGGTCCCTTGGCTCACTAACCCACATTCTCCTCTCTGATTCTGCCATGTTGCTGGATGATACCAAGAAATGTGCTCTGGTTGGTTCTAGGACATGTTTGTGTCCGCCCTGGAGGAGGAGACCTCCCTGCCCTCCAAGCCCTCCCACGCTCGTGACCCTGATGTCAACCTTCCCACTCCAACGCATGACCTCACCTTTTAATCCAGCAGAGGGACTGAGAACATCTGTCATTAGCCAACTCGCCGCCCTCCTCCACAGTGCCCCATTTCTCCCTCCCTCCGTCAGGTTCTCACGACGTTCTGAGTGCTGTGTTCCTAGAACTGCCCTGTCCCAGGCCTCTTGTCTATTTGGCTGCTTCCCATGAGGCCACCAACTCGTGGTTCTCACTCTGGCCACAGGCGCTCAGTCCATGCGTTCTGTCTTTGATTCTGACTTCTCTGACCTAGATTTGAACTCCACCACAGCTCTGTGATGGCCATCTGGCTTTGGTATCGCGTACCAGTTCGTGTTGTCGGTGCTGACCTCTGCCGTGCTGCTGATGTGCCTTCTGGATGTTTTTGAAGTTTACCGTGTTCACCACAATAGCGTTTTAGGCTATACGGCAACCTTGCATTTCTACCAGGGATCTTGATCTTTCTGGAGCCTAAGCCCATTCCCCTCTGGTGCCCCTTCCTTCCCAGGGGTAATCCTTCCTTCCTTCACAGGATCTCTTCCATCTAACCAGTGATCATACAGGCTTGTCACACACACTCGCCACCCCTCAGTCTCCCTTTGGAAAAACCTTGACTCTTAAGCAACAAGACACAGTAACTCAGCCGACTCAATATATACGTACAAGTATCACACTTAATAAGCATTTGTTTAGAGGCTCCACAGTGTTGGGGCTTCGCGTCAATGTGTCTTCCATTCTCTTGGTCCTTCTTCAAGGTTGCAAAATGGCTGCCATAGGGGCAGCCATCCCATCTTCACAGAATATCTTCATTCAGTTCTTTTAACAGCTAGGTTTTGAGTCCCTGTGTGCCGCCTTGGGATCCATCCATCTCTGAATAAAGAAAACAGAGACTTTGTTCTCTTAGAGTAAATATTAACCCGTGAAAGGAATCGGCTTAGGAAGGAAAAATCTTCCCAGGAGCCCCTCCGTGGGTTTGCCTCCCATCTCCTCGGTGCTGGTTTCTCTACTTGGTTTGAGGACCAGACAGGGCCTGTGGCTGAGCCACACCCCACAAGAAGCTTGGGAGAGTGCGTATCTGGCAGAGTGGATGGGTTTGCCTGGTGGGCATGGAATGACCTCTCATTCCCAGGACGGCTGCCCTGAATACAGAGGGAGTTCCGTTAGCAGGGGAGGGCCCATGGGCCCCATCAGAGAATAAAACCGCAAGTGAGGAGTGGAGAGGATGAAGATGGAAAGAGGGAAATACAAAAATACTTGGGATGTATCTTGTGTACAATTCAGAGAGCTTTTAGCAGGGATGTGAGATCAGATTTTCTGAACAGACGTTTTACACTTGTAACGGTTTTGAGGAAGGAGTTCGATAAATACACTCACCTTATTTATTGACCGTGATTTGATACTAAACAATAGAAAGGGAAATGAATCTAGTACTTAATGCAAAATGGATGTTGTACTAACAGATTTGTGTATGCTTGGTTATCAGGAAATTTCTCATAAGCATTACCCAGCATTGTCCCTGGAATATTCTAGAACACACTACCCAACATTGTCCCTGTCATATTTTAGAACATGCTACCCAACATTGTCACTGGAATGTTCTAGAACAGCACTTTTCCCACTGTGGCAAAAGAGCAGTTCTTTTTTTATGATTGCCAATTTGTTGTGGACTGGTAATTTGATGGTGTGTCTGTGTCCTGTTGCTGTAAGTTCCTGAGGGCTGACTCTCAGGGGGTCCCGCTCATCATGAACTGCTGCCTGTCACCAGCCACACTCGGAGTGATGCCCTTCTGGTTTTTCCGTAAGGAAAAAAGAGCAGAGAATCTCATTCCAGGTCCTGATGCTTACCAGCCACACCCCCTCGGACAAGACACTCAAATTGTATCGATTCACTTCCTTTATGTACATAAGGAAATCCTATTCCTGGCACCCCCCCCTTGCCTTAATAGGGTTGTGTGAGGGGCACCTGGGTGGCTCAGTCAGTTGAGCGGCCGACTTCGGCTCACGTCACGATCTCATGGTTCGTGGGTTCGAGCCCTGCGTCGAGCTCTGTGCTGACAGCTCAGAGCCTGGAGCCTGTTTCCGATTCTGTGTCTCCCTCTCTCTCTGCCCCTCCCCTGTTCACGCTCTTGTCTCTGTCTCAAGAATAAATAAACATTTTTTAAAAATTAAAAAAAAAAAAGGGTTGTGTGAGATTTGATTGAGGTAATGAAAAAATCTGTGCAGAGCAGCCCACATTTAAATATTAAATACCATTGTTTGCTGTTTCACTTTTTTTTTTTTTTTTTTTAATTTTTTTTCAACGCTTATTTATTTTTGGGACAGAGAGAGACAGAGCATGAACGGGGGAGGGGCAGAGAGAGAGGGAGACACAGAATCGGAAACAGGCTCCAGGCTCTGAGCCATCAGCCCAGAGCCCGACGCGGGGCTCGAACTCACGGACCGCGAGATCGTGACCTGGCTGAAGTCAGACGCCTAACCGACTGCGCCACCCAGGCGCCCCTGCTGTTTCACTTTTAAATCAAGGAGAAGGCCATAGCTTTTCTCTTCCGTAATAATTAAATACCAGCCCTCCTTTTAACAATCCAGGGGTTCCCTTTTTGCAGAAACACGCTGCTTTCTCTCTTCCCCACACGACTGGCAGAGGGTGGCCACAGGGAAGCTCCAGGTGCCTTGCCCCCCAAGAGGGGTCTGGTGTGCAGGCCTGAAGGCTGAGAACTTCCTGCAGGTTTTCCTGGGAAGTCATGGCCCAGAGGGAGGCAGAGTTGGGGGCGTCTGCATCCGGCGTGTGCAGGAAAGGAGGGAAGGAAACCCCACAGTGTGCTGTATTCTCCACCACGGCCCTGGAGAGGAACAGAAGTCAGAGCAGCAGGTGCACGCTGTTGTTAAAAGCAGGAAACCGGAAAGGAATAAGAATGGAAGAAAGAAGCTGTGGACAGGGGCAGGTTTGCATTCTTGTAACGCAAGGAAGCGTTAGACCAGACGTTAAATACCGGTGGCTTTCAGGCTATTTGTGGGGTTGGGAAGCAGGCACGTGATGTGGGCACAATGGTAGCTACGATTCAAATGAGCAAACGTCCTACAGACACAATGAGAGGCAAAGTGCTTGTTCTGGACCCAGGGGGACTGGCCGTGAGCCGTAGCCTTTCTAAGCATTTACTGGCCAGGTTTGAGGGAGAAAGTAGATCGGAGTGCCCTCCTTCTGGCCTGTTCCCATCTAGCTTTATTACACATTCCCCCAGTGGTGCCCTTTTTTATTGTTACCATAGGTGCTGGAGATGCTGGGTTCAATGGCTTGTCAAAAATAAAACCAACTGAAGGGCCTAGGAATCTTCTGGAGTGACTTTAGACACTAAATATATTAGGAAAAAAAGAACTCTGTGCATTTTTTGTTGTTGTCTGAGAAGTCTGTTGGCAGCTCGCACTTTATTTGAAATTAATGGATATTCCTCACGTCTGATTTCTTTAGAATCATGAGCCTTGTGTGAAATACTCATGGGGTGTCTTTCACAGTATTTGCGTGTTTTTCACCTTTGAGTCACGAATACTGTGTGCAAAGTAATATATTTTATTTCGGTCTCTGTATAAGCCTTGCATTAAAATAGTCTGACAGTTCATTTATATAAACATATACTCCAAGTATCAAGTGCAAATAGAACTACAATGTTAAGCCTTGCTCTTTTGCTCCAAGCCCTCATAGAGTCAGAGGCTCAGCCTGATTTATTAGAGCCACACTGTCCAGTAGAAATAAAATGCGAGTCATGTTAAAAGAAGTTGGTTTTTGTGAAATCCGTTTCAATAATCTGTTTTAGCCCAGCATAGCCAAAATGTTATTCCAACACGGGATGCATTTCAAAATTATCAATGAGGGCTTCTCCGATGTTTTTCATGCTGATTTTTGGGAAATTGGATATATAATTGTGTGCAGACCGCAGTTCGGTTTGCACCGTCGGAGTGCTTTATTTGCCGGGCTTTTTCATTCTCTCAGTGGTCGACCGCGTGCTCTTTCTGCAACTGGCAAGACAGTGAATATTTTAGGCTCTGCTATTGTCACGTGGAAGTAGTCACGGACAATGCATGGCTGTGTTCCAAGAAAACCGTATTTACAAAAACAGGTGGCAAGCCGGATGTGGCCCGCAGGACGCGGTTTGCCAACCCCTGCCCTAACTAAGTGTATTGTCTTCTTGGACTTTTAATCCTCAGAAGTTCATTTCTGTTTTGGTATGAAGTCTGCTACCAAGATATAGCTATTGTGATGAATTTCATTCAAGAATATTCAGGAAAAACGTGCCAGGAAACAAAGGCCGTTGTTCAATAATAAAAACTTTAGAAGAACCACAGGAACTCCCCACCCCGCCTCCTGAACTTGGCCCTCACAGGGCGGACGGTGCAGCCGCTCTTTGTAGTGCTGGCTTGGGCCCCCCCGAGACTGGTTCTGTCTCACAAGAGCTTTGTGACTCTTTGTAAGTTGCCCTCTCTGTGCCTTAGGTGTGTCCCTTAATAGAGTTGCTAAAATTAAAAGCGGGTGCCTGGCGGGCTCAGTCGGTAGAGCATGCAACTCTTGATCTTCGGGTTGTGAGTTCGAGTCCCACGTTGGGTGTAGAGAGATTACTTATAAAATTTTTAAATAGAATCTTAAAGGGCACCTGAGTGGCTCGGTGGGTTAAGCATCTGACTTCAGGTCACGTCATGATCTCGCGGTTTGTGAGTTCAAGCCCCGCTTCTCTCTCTCTCTCCCCCTCTCTCAGTCACTCACTCACTTGTGCCCTCTCTCTCAAAAAAATAAATAAGTAAAATTAAATCTTAAAAAAAAAAAGCAAAAACAAGCTAACGTTATAAAGTTAGTGTAATGTCTGGCACGTGATAAGTTCCTGGTACATGAGTTCATTGTTGCTACACGTAGGATTATCACTGTCGTTACCACCACCACCACCGTTAAGGATTCATCAATACAGACCAGAACAGGAACACGTCAACTTGATCGGCCACCCGCAGGGGATCATAGCAGCTGCTGGCACAGCGTCCCTTTGGACGTGGACTTGTTGACGAGGGGAGGAGCCCTGCCCTCTGGGGACTCGATCGCAGAACCTGCAGAGATTCCGATACTAGACGTGGTGCCTGTCCCGGTAACTGCTGTTGATGTGGCTCCGTCACCCATTCTTTGGACCGGTTCAGTGAAAATACTGGCAGCTGCACTGCCTGCCTCACCGGGTGGCGGAGCACAGCCCGTGCTACCGTGTATGTGAAGGACTTTGGAAGTTGCAGAGTGCCGTGCAAATGTTAGCTAGTCCCATTGCCTGAAGAGTTGTCTCTCCTTGCCTTGTATCGCACATTCAATTTGATATCATGGGCTGGTGTAATTCATAGGGCGGTTGGAAGGACAGAGAGTTGCCTGTAGGCTTAATTCATTGGTGGAACCAGGGCCCCTGTTCAGTGAGTGGTAGCTGCTATTTTTGTTACTAAGTTGGTTTAAGACACAGCCTTTCATCACAACCCATCCCTGAAGACTTCTCTCCGTCCTTTGGACTAGAAATACTATGAAAATGACCCTATTACATAGTGTGATAGATAAAACTCCCAAACTTCCATGGTCTGACACACTAGAACGTAGTAGAAAATGGACAGAATTAAGTCACCAGAGTCTTCTGGCCAGTAATTACCTTCTGACTGATGAGAGTGTCAAACCAACAGTGACACTTTATGTAGATGGGGGCTGAGGGCGTCCCGCAGTGTGATGTTGTCTCTGTAACCATGTTTCCTTAGAGGTGGAGGGTGGGGGGGGGGGGGCTTCTAAAGCTCCACGTGGGAGCGGTCACCTTCCAGGTCTCCGAGCGCCTAGCCATCGGCCGTCAGAAGTACAGGAGTGCGTTCGCCATGAGACAGAGGGACTCTGGAGGGCCAGGATGGACGTCCACACCTCCAGGAGACTCGCTCGTGTGGGGACTCTGCTGTTCCCCTTTCTTATTTCCTTTCATTCAGTGAAAGCTGAAGAGAGCGCGGCAAAGATTAGAAACCACCTCAATGTCCTCACTTAGGGAGCTGATGAAATGCTTTCTGGTGGTGATGTTGCTGTATAGCTGTGGAAAGAATGTTGGACACCTGTGTGTCCTAACAGGGATTTCTTTCTGAAGGGGAGAAAACCAAAATGCCTTTCCCCTCCTCCTCCTCCTCCTCCTCCTCCTCCTCCTCCTTCTTCTTCTTCTTCCTTTTTTTAAACAAAGTGGGTGTTTACCTGTAAGTGCTCATAGGTGTGGATATAATGCACACACGGTTGTATGTTTATGCGTGCATAGAACATACGCAGACACACAGGATTTTCATTGTATGCCTTCTCCATATTTCTGATTTAAAAAACCAAAACCTTTGGGGGCGCCTGGGTGGCTCAGTTGGTTAAGGACTGGGCTCTTGATTTTGGCTCAGGTTATAATCTCATAGTTCGTGGATTCGGGCTCCATGTCAGGCTCTATGCTGACAGCGTGGAGCCTGCCTGGGATTCTCTCTCTCTGCCTCTCCCCAACTTGAACCTATGTGCACGCATGCTTTCTCTGTCTCTCTGTCTCTCTCTTTAGAAAATAAACTAGAAAAAAAAAAACAACCTTGATGCCTTATTCTGGTATTTAACAACAACTTAATGGAGAAAATGAACCTGCCTTTATCTCCCAATTTATTTTACGTCTGTCCTCAAACTATATTGGAAAGTTACTTCATATTTTGGAGCTGAACCATTTCCTATAGAAACACGTTCTGGTTATGTCACATAAGTAGTTAAAAAACATAACTGGATGTTGAACTGTGTTTTGGGCATGTGCTATAGAAGCACGTTTTGAGGACGGCTGGGACCTCGTGGCCGGCAGCTTTTAGAGTGCCAAGTAAGCCAACATCAGATCGGATTTTTCTGGGTGCCTGGGTGGCTCAGACGGTTAAGCGTCTGACTCTTGGTTTCAGCTCAAGTCATGATCTCACGGTTCGTGAGTTCCAGCCCCGCATTGGGCCCCATGCTGTCCATGAGGAGCCTGCTTGGGATTCTCTCTCTCCTTCCCTCCCTCGGGCCCTCCCCTGCTTGTACTCTCCCTCTCTCTCAAAATAAATAAACTTAAAAACTTAAAAAAAAGAATGGAGTTTTTCTGCTGTTTTCATAAATCTAGTTGGATGGAATTAGTTTTATTAAGGTTTGCTTGCAAACATTCTCTCTTGCAAACAGTGAAAAACCTGACTCCAGCCATCCGCCATCCATTTAATTGTAGAGTATGAGAATTGTGACCTGTATTCCGAGGGTAGAAACTGCATCAGCTATACTACTTACAGTGCTTATGTGTAGCTTCTTTTTTGTTTGTTTGTTTGTGTATTGTTTGGGAGACAGAGTACGATCAGGGGAGGGGCAGAGAGAGGGAGACACAGAATCCGAAGCAGGCTCCAGACTCAGAGCTGGCAGCACAGAGCCCGACATGGGGCTCAAACTCACAAACAGCGAGATCACGACCTGAGCCGAAGTCGAAGCTCAACCTGCTGAGCCACCTGCGCTCACCTATGTAGCTCCCTTTGCCCCTAGTCTTACAGAGCCCGTTTCCACATTTACTTAAGCCTGCCCCGCCCCCAGTCCTTCAGTGAGCTTGGGTCATGGATTTGTAATACATCTAGATTCTTTTGTGACAGGACGCATTATTTCCTGGGGTCCTCCAAGCTTCACTCCTGTGCTTACAATTCTCTGGATGTGGGCAAGTGTATCACGTCGTGTATCTACCATTACAGTATCATACAGAATAGTTTCACCCACCCAAAATTTCACCTGTGCTTTATTCATCCCTGCCTGCTGAGCCCCTCGTGACCCCTGGAGTTTATACTGTCTCTGTATAGCTTTGCCTTATTCAGAATGCCATATAATTGGAATCAAATCGTACATACGTATGCTCGTTTCAGATTGCTTTCATCTAGCACGGACTATTGAAGGTTCCTCTGTGTCGTGGGGGGAACTTGATAGCTCCTTTTTATAAATCTCTGAATAATATCCATTGTGTATGGATAAATGGACAGTTTATTTGTCCCTTCACCGACTGAAGGACATCTCGATTGCTTCTAGGTTTTTTTTTGACCGTTATGAATAAAGCTGTTACAAACAGTCACTTGCAGCTTTTTGTGAGTTCAGTTCGTTGGCTGAATCCTTGAGAGAATGATTGCCGGATCATTTAAGACTGTGTTTAACTTTGTGAGAAACTGTCTTCCGAATTGGCTGTATGATTTTGCATCCAACCGGCTACGAATTAGCATTCTTGTTGTTCCACATCTTCGCCATCGTTGGGTCGGCTTTCTGGATTTAATCGTTCTAACAGGTGTGTGGTGCTATCTCGTTATTTTAATTTGCAATTTCCCGAAACAACTGCTGTTGAGTATCTTTCCATATGCTTATTAGCCATGTCTATGTCTCCTTCGATGATGTGTCCAGGTCTTTCCCTAATTTTTAACTTGGACTGTTTTTTTTTCGTATTGTTCACTGCTAAGTGTCCTTCTATATGCTGGATACATTATTCTTTCAAATAAGTATTTCAAAAATAGTTTCCCACTGTGTTGCTTGTCTTCCCATTATCTTAACAAGTGTCTTTCAGAGAGAAGTTAATTTTAAGGAAATCCAACTGTCCGTTTTTCCTTTTATGTACTGTCTTCTGATAATATTTCTATGTCCTTGCTAAATAAGTACATTGGAAACTGCTATAAACAGAACCACAGTTTTATGTATGTACGTGTGTATGTTTATGTTAGAGAGACAGTGTGAGTGCGGGCAGAGAGACTGGGAGAGAGAGGATCCGAAACAGGGTCCAGTCTCTACACTGACAGCAGAGAGTCCGATATGAGGCTTGAACTCAGGAACCACAAGATCATGACCTGAGCCGAAGTCAGACACTTAACTGTTTGAGCCACCCGGGCACCCCCATAGTTTAATTTATGCAGTACAGTAGTATAAGTGTATACATATCTTATGTCCTGTCCAATTTAGTTATGAATTCATAAAATTCAGCTCCTCCCTTGAAAGAATGCATCACCTAATGGGGACTTCACACAGATATGTCTAATGGACGTGCAGAAATGCATGACGTGGAAAAGTGCATGGTCAAGGTCACATCCTAAGGCAAGTTGCACGTGTGCCACCAAGGAAAGGGAGGTGACAGATGTTGGCAGATGCATTAGGAACAGATTTCTTTATTGAGGGGGCTATGTTTGAGAGACCCCTCAAAGGTCCATGAAACTCAACAGTGGGAGACAACAGAACATTCTGGTGGTGGGGCTGGCTCCAGCTGACTGGATGGAAGACTGGAGCCGTATTGTGGGCCCTTGAATGTGAAATGGAAGGTTTGTCTCAGTTTGGTATGTGCTGGCTAAAGCTATGGCTTAGGAGGATTGTGTGTGTGTGTGTGTGTGTGTGTGTGTGTGTTACTTGTTCTAGCTCCTCTTCTGTTGAGTAGTTGGCGTTTGCATGGATCTGAGGTGAACACAGCAGCTTCCCACTGTCGTAGTTTGGCTTTTCCTGCTCAGGATGGTGACTGCGCTTCAGTAATGTGAAGGCTGTGCTTGGTGAGGGAGAACTTTCCACGCTTTATACTCTGACCTCCAGGACTGACTCGCAGCCTTAGCCAGTCACGTGACCGAGTAGCTTCCTGTTCCTCACCTGGGAGGGGGGCTGCCTCTTTTCCTGGGAGAATTTGGTTTCTGCCTCTTGGCTCAAAATGTGAAAATTAGAAAGTGGCAACAACTGTGTAAAATGTGTCACAGCCCAGGGTGAAATGACAGAGGTAATTACGTACAAAGAAGTTTTGTTGCTGGTTTAATTGGCTTTTGTTTATTGCCTGTTCAAGGTCAGGAAGATTATATAGGCTGCTTTAGTAACCATGCTTTTGAAAACTCTTCAAAGCACGATAAACTTCTGTTCAATATTTATTAACTGCTTTTGGGAATCTGATGTAGCGAACACAGCGAATAAAGATTGAGAGGCGTGGCATCTTTTTAAATTATTTTTATTTATTTATTTTTTGGTTAATGAGTAAGGTGGACAGGAGCCCTATTGTAAGACTTTCTCAGTCATTATAGGGGTGGGAATGATTTGTTATTAGTGTAACATAATCGACCTAGCAAGCTTTTCTCCAATCTCTGATTTTCTAAAGTTGAAGAAGGGTTATTGGAGGTGGGATTTGTTTGTTTGTTTTAATTAAAAAAAAAATCTTTTTTAATGTTTTTATTTATTTTTGAGAGAGAGAGAGAGAGAGAAACCGAGCTTGAGTAGGGGAGGGGCAGAGAGAGAGGGAGACACAGAATCTGAAGCAGGCTCCAGGCTCTGAGTTGACTGCAGAGAGCCGGATGCAGGGCTCAAACTTGTGAACAAAGACAAGGTCAGGATCCATTAAAAAAATACGAGAAAAAGTAGAACTCTTTAATTTTAGAATATTATACTACTCACTTGGAGAAACAGTCTACCAGAAGGGGTGGGAGATTAACTCCTGTAAGATAGAAAGCTAAAAATTTTTTTTCTATTAAGCTGCTAACAGCAGTAAGGTACTTGTTGGTATGACGCTCAGATCTTGTCTGATTTTTCTGTGCTCTGAGGACCTAGATCGTTGGGCCTAGGGCTCTCCGCCATGTTGCATTCTAAGCAGATTGGAGCCAAAGCGAGGCCTGCGTTGGTTGAGTCCAGGGAGGGACAGGTGCATTGCATGATGTTACCTGTATGGTTGCCCTCAGTCTATGGAAAGTTGTTTGTTTGTTTTTTTAATGTTTGTTTATTTTTGAGAGAGAGTGGGGGAGAGAAGCAGAGAGAGAGTAAGAATGTGAAACAGGCTCCAGGCTCCAAGCTGTCATCACAGGGCTTGAACTCCCTAATAACTGTGAGATCATGACCTGAGCCAAAGTCCGATGCTTACCCGACTTAGCCACCCAGATGCCCCTGGAAGGTCCTTAATAAATACATTTGACGGATTAAGAAATAATGTCCGCTTTTACCTAATCTTCAAGACATTATGACCCTGTCCAGTGGTTAGTTATTAATACCTTGAGTAATTTAAGTATTTCCAAAATAGGGAGGGAAGGGCTCATTCTAGAAATAAATTGTAGCCAGTGTTCAGAGGCATCCACACGAGTTACCTAGTTGTATTTGGTATTTGTTATTAAAGCAAAAGTCGTCATTATGAAGTACGTTATCCCAGGTGGGCCTGTTCCATGGGGTGTAGCTCAGTGCATTCCGAGTGTGTCTGTGCACTGTTGTGTACCGACTCTTCTGGAACATCCGGCCATGGCAGGTACCCAGGGAAGAAGAAATGCAAGTGTAGGTGTAACCGTGAGTGGGTGACGAGAACACTGCACGGTCTGTTCGTCATCTGAGGCTCATAAGGATGTCATCAGCCTCTCACCACCTGTGTTAATGGGACCACAGTGACCAAAGATGGATGTGCTCACAGTTTGCTATTTCATTTTCCGAAATTTTCTCTCTTCACTAGCCATGTCAATATATGTGGCTGAACTCACAGCGTGGTGAACCAGTTTCTGATCTACGTTCCCCTTGAAGTTGTGATGATTGCATCATCAGTATTTAGACCAAGTCAGCACCTGCAGGTTGGTCCCTGAGGCCTCTCCTAATGCTGACATCCTCAGATGTCTCTGTATTCCCAGAAGATGGGATGCTCCTGGGATGTAGGGCCCATTTTCTGCTTAGACTCCATCCCCATCTTTTCCCTGAAGAAGTTTGCATCTTATTCCTTTGAGAATTGTACCCTATGAAAATATGCCCCCGATTTTATAACACTTCGGTAGGAAAATGATGTGTACACGTTTTTTTGTTGTTGTTTTTAAGATCTTCTTTTTAAGCAATCTCTGTATCCATTGTGGAGCTTGAACTCCCAGCCCCGAGATCGCAAGCTCGGGGCGCCTGGGTGGCTCAGTCGGTTAAGCGTCTGGCTTCATCTCAGGTCATGATCTCGCAGTTTGTGGGTTCAAGCCCTGCTTCGGGCTCCATGCTGACAGCTCAGAGCCTGGAGCCTGCTTCCGATTCTGTCTCCCTC
Source organism: Prionailurus bengalensis (assembly GCF_016509475.1). Classification (NCBI taxonomy): domain Eukaryota; kingdom Metazoa; phylum Chordata; class Mammalia; order Carnivora; family Felidae; genus Prionailurus; species Prionailurus bengalensis. The sequence goes on from NC_057343.1 coordinate 227,162,900, forward strand.
TCTCTCTGCCCTTCCCATGTTCATCTTCTGTCTCTCTATCTCTCTCTCAATAATAAATAAACGTTTTTTGTTTTGTTTTTTTTTTTAAAAAGGCATCGTAAGCTCTATGGACCAAACCAGGCAGGTGTCCCTGTTGTGTACAATTTTGATTCATATACTAGTTTTTGGGAATGCTAAGTTCTTTGAGACTTAATTTTCTTTTTTTTTTTTTTTAATTTTTTTTTTCAACGTTTATTTATTTTTGGGACAGAGAGAGACAGAGCATGAACGGGGGAGGGGCAGAGAGAGAGGGAGACACAGAATCGGAAACAGGCTCCAGGCTCTGAGCCATCAGCCCAGAGCCAGACGCGGGGCTCGAACTCACGGACTGCGAGATCGTGACCTGGCTGAAGTCGGATGCTTAACCGACTGTGCCACCCAGGCGCCCCTGAGACTTAATTTTCTAACTCTTTGATTTAAGGAAATATTAAAACGAGCTTGACCAGGTCATGGAGACTTGCTCACTGTAGTTTCCTCATCTACAAAATAGAATCCTCTACCCTTCTAATCACCCCGACCCCCCAGTAGAGAAGTATCTTCTCCCTGAAGTACCAGCCGGCCCCCGCCAAAACCCCTGTGCCTGTGGGTGGCAGGCAGGGTTCCCACTCTGCCTGACTTCTCAGGGCTCCTCTGCTGGTTTCTGAGAGATCTCTCAAATGCAGAGAAACACTAGGCCTTTGAGGATGCACCGATCATGAACTCACTGTATTTTCTGCAGTAAGCACAGACTGAGTGTCCTTGAACTACAGACAGGCAGCTATTTCCAAGTCTGCTTTCATACTTCTTAGGATCTTTATGCAATATTTACAGAATTATGAAGGGCGAGGTAATGTTCAGGGTAATCAGATGCATTAACTTATAAATGCATTTATTTCTGGCTCCAGTTGTGAAGCGTCTCCCCTGCCCTGGGTCCCTGTTTATCAGCACCTCGCTTGCCCTTTATTTCGATCTGAAGCTGCAGAAGGTCAGGCTTCCTTGTAATTGGATTTAGGGGAGGTCTTACTTAGCACGCTCTGCTATCAGTCATTTGTTTTGTCTAGGAATTCTGAAATCTTATTTTTTAAGATTGTAGGGGCCAAAAATTTTTCTGATTTTTTTTTTTTTTTTTTTTTAATAATTGAACCACCTGAAACTAAATACATTCGATCTTGTCTCGGGTTTTTTTGTATATTTGTGGATAAGTGCAACCATCACCGCCGTGTTAGAACTTTTCCATCACCTCACAAGGAAACCCCCTACCATTGGCTATCCCCTCCCTCTGCTCCCCCTGCCCCCCCCTGCTCCCCCTGCCCCCCCTCCCCGCCCCCACCGTTTCCACCAGCCCTAAACACCCTCTATTCTGTCTCTGCAGAGTTACCTTTCTGGACATGTCACATGAATGGAATCCAATAATGTGCACATGGTCTCTTGTGACTGGCTTCTTCCGCTTAGTATAAAGTTCTAACGTTTCATATAGCCCATATTGGGGCTTCATTCCTTTTTCTGGCCAAATAATATGCCATTGTGTGAATAGATGTACTATATTGTATTTATCTATTCACTTGGGGTTTGTTTTAATATTTTTTAAAGTAATCTACACCCTATGTGGGGCTCAAATTCACAACCCCAAGATCAAGAGTCGCATGCTGTACCAACTGAGCCAGCCAGGCACCCTTATCCATTCGTTTGTTGATGGACATTTAGGTTGTTTCTACTTTAAAATATCCTAGTGGCTTCGCACTTGGGTCTCCCTGTTTCTCTTTCCCTTCTTCGCTCTATTCCATGCAGGACTTCTAGATTCTACTCGATATCTGGGTTTTTACCTTGTAAAAAAATATATATACTATTCATTAAATACCTTCAAAAACCTATAGCCATGTAGAAAAATAGTCATATTGTATATATGTGGCTATTTCCTTCTTTCAGCGCAGCCCAACTTTTTCATTCTCTCTTTTCTTAGCAGTCTTTCTTCCCGGCACCCATAAGCCGCCTACTAGGTAACGAGCTAGCGTGTGTCTTCCTGTGCTCTTCTGCACGTGTGGGATCTAGACTTAGGCAGGAATACCTCAGAAATACTGCAGTTTTGGTTCCAGACCACCGCAGTCAAGTGAACGTCACAAAAACCGAACCAAATGAATTTTTTGGTGTCCCAGTGCATAGAAAAGTTAGGTTTATACTATACTGTAGTCTATTGAGTGTGCAATAAAGAAAAGGAAAATAGACAAATGGGGGGGGGAGTGTATTTATCTTAATTTAAAAATGCCTTATTGCTAAAAAAGAAAAAAATGCAAAGCATCATCTGAGCTCGGAGCAAGTCATAATCATCGCAACGAAGAAGTTTGAAATAGCGCAAGAATTCCCAAAACGGGCCACAGAGACAAAGTGAGCAAATACTATTGGAAAAAGGGTGCCGACAGATTTGATACAGCTTTGCCACAAGCCTTCAATTTGTTTAAAAAAAACACACACACACAACACAGTACCTGTGAAGCAGGATGAAGTGAGGTGTGCCTGCATAATCGTGGGCACCTAATAAATAAGGGGTTTTGTTTTTTTTTGGTTTTGGGTTGTTTTTTGTTGTGGTGGTGAGGTCATCGTATACATACTTCTCTGCATCGCTTCTCAACCTTGCAGAAAGGACAGAGCGTCAACTGGTACATCTGTCATTGGGTCTTGTATCTAATGGCTGCATGCTATTTCGTGATGTGCACGAAACATAACTTGGCGATCCGTCTGGTCCTGTTTCCGGTTTTGCCGCTGCCCGCGAAGGGATCCTTCTACACCTGGGTCTGACCGCATTCATCTCGTGCTCTAAGCCTCCACTGGCCCCTTATCTTAAAAACCATTGCCATTGACGTTGGACGCAGGAAGCACAGCAGCCTGGCTCCACTGCGCCCCTCTCTGTCCCAGTCTGCCTACTGGCCATGCCGGCTTCTCTTTCTGCCTCTTAGCTATGGTTCTGCCTCGTGTGAGGACCGCCCCTTCCCCTGCAGCGGTGAATAGAAGCTGTCTGAGCCCAAACTCCGGGTCAGACCTGGGTTCCAATTATGTGCCACCTGTAGCCCCTCATGTTTTTCTTTCTTCTGTGTTCCCAAGGAACTTAATTTCAATTTTTGATATGGTTTCATATTAAGCTTTCTATTATATGAGGAGTTGAGGATTGGCGTACATAGCACCCTTCCAAGTTTAAGGGTCCTGGGAAGCAGAATCCAGGCCCTGTGAGGCTATGTGTGTGTGGACAGGGGCCTAAGAGAAGTCTCTGTAACTTCCTCTCAATTGCTATGAACCTAAAACTACTTTTTTTTTTAATATTCATTTATTTTTGAAAGAGAGAGAGCGTTGGTGAGGGGCAGAGAGAGAGGGGGACAGAGGATCTGAAGCAGGCTCTGCTGACAGCAGTGAGCCCCGTGTGGGGCTTGAACTCACGAACTGTGAGATCGACCTGAGCCAAACTCAGACACTCAACCAACGGAGCAAGCCAGGCACCCCGTAGAACTGCTTTTTTAAAAATCAAATGATAGTTTTCGAACAGAGAGGGGGGGCCAACCATAAGAGACTCTTAACTACAGAGAACAAACTGACGGTCGATGGGGGGGATGCGGGAGAGAGAGGAGAAGGGCGGATGGGCATTGTGGAGGGCATTTGTTGGGATGAGCACTGGGTGTTGTATGTAAGCGATGAATCATGGGAATCTACCCCCGAAACCAAGCGCACACTGTATACGTTGTATGTTAGCCGACTTGACGTAAGTTATATTTAAAAAACAATAAGAAAAAGATAATAAAATTAAATGTTTAACAACAGTTACGGAGACACTGAGAAGATTAGTGTATGCCCGGGGTTTGGGAGGGGTAGAGATGAGTAGGTGAAGCACAGAGGACTTACAGGGCAGAGAAACTATTCTGCGTCATCCTCTAATGGTGGGTGTATGTCCTTACACATCAAAACCCTTTGAATGCACTAGACTAAGCCCTGTGATGTAAACTGGGGACCCTAGCTGGTGATGAGGTGTCAGTGCGGATTCATTAGCTGTAACAAATGCACCACTGTGGTGGGGGATGTTGATTAAAGGGAAAAATAAATCATCTAGCCCCACTTTTTTTTTTTAATCTTCCTCGAGCGTGATTCATGGAACCATGCACATAACAGGTGTTTAAAGACCAGCTGGTTTCCTGCTTTATAGCTGTTCCTTCCAAAGCCCATGTTACGGGTTGCCATCCAAACTTCCCCGTTTCGTACTTTGCAGGCAGTCTCTGTCAGCAAGGACTCTGGTTCTGGGAAATTAGTTACCAGCAAAGACCAATGTGCACTGGTGAAGTTTTGAAAGGAACATGCCTTTAAGTTGTGATTTGTCCAGCCCCCAGCTGTGTCATCTTTGAGCATTAAATTCCCCGGGGAAGGACGCTGAAACTAAAAAGAGAACCAACCAGTGGAAATGCAGGCTTACCCCCTCCTCTCGATTGCTGTGTGGGTTGCCCGTGGCGACAATCTGCCTGTGGGTCCCCCCTTCCCTGGTTAAATTACGAGGAAAGGGGCAGAAACACAATCGCGCTGGGAGCCTGGAAAGAGTGGCCGCTCCTGGTGGCTCCCTCCCTCCCTGGGCTGTATGAAATCCTACAACCACACCACACTAATTAGCCCCAGAATGGAAGGGGTTGTCATGGCGACCGAGCACTTTTTAAAGCACAGGAATGGTGTTCATTATTGTTCAGTGTCTTTAGCTGTGGCGGAAAGGTCAGTGTGGCAGTCGGTTTCCATATGAATTTTGGCCCGAGAGCCAAGCTGAAGGTGGAATGTTCCCCGGAGAGGCTGAAGATGGTGAGTGTGGCCGAACTTTCTGGATGGGGCGTCACTTTTGTGATATTTTTTTAGGACGTTCTAGGAACTGGTGCCGAGCTAAGGAATCATGTGGACTTTGTTAAATGGGGATGGGAAGACAAGAGGCAAGGAGAAACAGTATGGGTCAGGAGTGGGGAGAGCTTGAGAGAGGGATCGAGAAAAGTCTTTGAGCGTCGCGTGATTCAATATTAAATTAGTAGGTGTCTTTGACTACGAATTTAACAAAGTTGGCTAAGTCTGGTGCATTATTCCGTGCTTTTTTAATTTTAGCTCTATGCTAATCTTCATGCATTGCAACTGCTCAGATTATATTCCCAAATATATATAACAGAAGCATTTTAACCAAATACTTCCAGAACTGTTGCCTCTCTCCATTCTTGTTTTTTTTAACATAACGATAGGTGTAAGAGTAACCAAGGGTAATTTAATTTTGTTTTTGTATTTTTATGTTTTTCTTTTCTAAGAATGTTTAACGAAGACGAAAAACTAGTGAGCCACAATTTTTTGGATGTTTGCCCTAACTTATTGGCTGTACTCGGCCAGAATACTGCTGAGTAAAGACAAGTTGACCGCATTGTTTGTAGAAGAAACTAAATTAAATATAAGAGAAGTCAGCCTGCTGGAGATGATGGCAGGCTGTTCCATCAAAAGCCGTAGGGGAGATTTGCTGAACGTTCTTCACATTTATTCTTAGCTAGTTTGGGAAGTGTACAGGATAACATGGCTTTAAGCCTAAATTTGTGTTAATGACTGCCTTTATGGGGATTGCAAACTTAAGTCACTTTCCTTTCTCTTTTTTTTTCTTCTTTCTGCACTTCGTAACAATATACTTACATTCTCTGGCCCTGGTTTTCAGTCACTTTGTTTACAGTTGTGTAGGATAACAAAATACAAATTAATTAAAGGGGACGGCTGTTTAGATCGAAAAACAAATCGCTGCCCAAAAGGCCGTAAGTGGGAAATGGCCTACTTTCGGGTTTTACTCTGAAAGACTATTGTCCTGTCTTCACTGCCAGTTTGTTTGGTAACTTGAGTGGATAGGAGAATACATTTCGGAACATTAAGTCTTGGTCTGATTTTTGTGTTTGGTTTGCATTTTCTGGGATTAATTTACCGAGTGAGCATCGTGTAGAACCCTGAATAAATGGAGTATTTGACTAGCTACCGAGAAAATTACAATTCTTTTTCATTTTTGTCTCTTTGGTCCACTGGTGCACTCTCTTTCTCCCCACCCCCAACCTCGCCCACCCCTCCCTCAGCCCCTCACTGGGTCACTATATTCTCTGGCGAAAAAAATCCCTTTCAGTGCCTTGAAAATGAAGTTCAAAACGTAAATAAAGTCACATCTGGATGACACTTTAGGTTCTTTGAAAAGCAGTATGAAACATGGTTGTATGTTTTATGATAGTTAAGACAGAGATTTGCACGTGGATATTAATACCAGGAAGTTATCGGTCTCTGTTAAGATACAATGGTGTCGTGGTTATATTAAGAAATGGTATTGGCCGTATTTATCGATGACAGGATGTGAAGTCTAGGACTTCAGAGAATTCAAGGGCAGGGAGTAAGGGCTCGTGGAGGGAGCGGGCAGGATTGACAAGGTGGTGGCCCTTGAAGCCAGGTGATGGGTACCTGGGGGTGGGGTTCACTTTCTAGTCTGTATTTTTGTGCAGGTTCCGTGTGTGTGTGTGTCTGGATCTGTGTGTGCAAAACGGTGACGGGGTGGCCTCGTTAACGCGTCCCCGTCTCGCATGTTTCAGATGCCAGACCAGTTTGACCAGGCGGTTGTGCTAAACCAGCTGCGATACTCGGGGATGCTGGAGACGGTGAGGATCCGGAAAGCCGGGTATGCGGTCCGAAGGCCCTTCCAGGATTTTTACAAAAGGCAAGGCAGGGCCGAATAGATGCTCTTTCTTTTCCGAGGAGCCGGGAAGAGAGCCGTCGTAGGAAGGTGACGCCGGGCGTGTTTCTGTTGCAGGTATAAAGTGCTGATGAGGAACGTGGCCGTGCCCGAGGACATCCGGGGGAAGTGCACGGCCCTGCTGCAGCTCTACGATTCGTCCAACAGCGAGTGGCAGCTGGGGAAGACCAAGGTGAGGTCGCAGAGAAAGCACGATCATGCCCCCAAACTCCTGAGCACCTGTTCTGTGCCCCTGCTAACCAACTACGTTTTGACTCGGGGGAGATACGCTGCCATCCTCTTGTCCCCTGGATGGTTAATATTTTATCTGAAGTCCTTGGCTTTCTAGGAACTCCGTTTTCTGGAACATCGGCTCCTGAGTGCGTAGGCGTGTGTTTTCACTCAGGCAGTCAGTTGGCCAGTTTTGGCCGATGAGCGGTTCAGTGCCATGAGATGCTGGGCTCTGACTTCCAGGAACGGAGACCCCAGACCCTGGTAACTGTTGATAATTCCGCTGCTGAATGCTGTCCTGACACCCCAGGAGCCGTCGTGCGGGAGACCAGCCGGCAGTCTGAAATCCCATCGGGCTGACACAAATCCGGTCCAGAAAACCAAGAGAAGTCCATTTTCTGAACATGCTGGTGTGGCTGACGTGGGGCCTTGACCCCTTATTCCAGACAGGAGTTGAACGGCAGGCAGTTCGGCCCCGATGGCAAAAATTAGCCGCAAAATCAGCGGTGTCACCTGTTCTCCCTGTATCCGGGAACTGCCAGAAACCTCATTTGCCTTTCTGCTCCTGTTTCCTCACTCTGCTCTTGGGCCCCATCACACGGGGAAGGCAGAGATGTGACTCGGGGTGCAGAAAGGCAGGCTGCTGGGGGGTTCGACCTTTGACTATATGCATGTCGTCAAAGGTAAGATGTGGTCCTCCTGTCTGATCGATCTGACCCGAGAGGCTGTGTAGCACCAGGAAAGTATGTTAAAGTTTCTACTCCTATACGTTGTTTTTTTTTTTTTTTAATGTTCATTAATTTTTTTTTTAATGTTTATTTTTGGGAGAGGGAGAGACAGAGCATGAGCAGGGATGGGACACAGAGACAGGGAGACGCAGAACCCAAAGCAGGCTCCAGGCTCCAGCTGTCAGCACAGAGCCTGATGCAGGGCTCGAACCCACAAACGGCGAGATCCTGACCTGGAGTCGGACGCTTAACCCCCTGAGCCACCCAGGTGCCTCTTAATGTTCGTTTATTTTTGAGATCACAAGCGAGGGAGGGGCAGAGAGAGGGAGGGTGAGAATCTCAGTCAGGCTCCCTGTGGGACAGCACAGAGCCCTGTGCAGGGCTCAAGCCACAAGATCATTAACCAAGCCAAAATCAAGAGTCAGACACCAAACTGACTGAGCCACCCAGGTGCCCCCTGTGACATTCTTTTCAGCCAAAAAATCTTTGTTTAAGAAAAGGGAGGGCACCTGGGTGGCTCAGGTGATTAAACTTCCAGCTTGGGCTCTAGTCGTGATCTCGCAGTTTGTGGGTTTGAGCCCCGCGTCGGGCTCTCTGCTCTCAGCACAGAGCCTGTTTCAGAGTCTCTGTTCCCTTCTCTCTCTCTCTGTCCCTCCCCCACTTGTGCTGTCTCTCTCTTAAAAATAAATAAACATTAAAAAAAAAAAAAAAGGGTGGGAGTGGGGGAAGCAGAATGATTGTCCTGGTCCATTCGGGCTGTTGTAACAAAATACCACTGACTTAAAGAACAGACATTTATTTACCACAACTTTGGAGGCCGGACGTCTGAGAGCAGGGTGCCAGTGAGTTCAGGTTCTGGTGAGGGCCCTCTTCCTGTGTCCTCACATGGAGAGAGCTCTGGCTTCTCACCCTCTTCTTACTGGGGCACCAATCCCATCATGGGGCCCCACCCTCCTGACCTCATCCAAACCTACTTACTTCCTAGACGTCCTCCCTCCAAATCCCATCGTGTTGGGGGTTGGAGAGGGCACAGACATTCAGTCCATAACCTCAACGACAAGTACGGAGGCTTCATCTGGGGACCCTCAGCAAGGGAAAGTGTAGGATGGACCTAACTCTTCTACTCTCGAGGAACGTCATCCTTGCCAGGGATTTAGGATCCAAACACCTAACCGGTCAGAGATGGCAGGCAGAGGTATTCTGCTAATTATCTGTTGCCGTGTAACAAACTACCACTAACCCCGTCACTTGAACCACACACGTCCCATTATCTCACAGTGTCATGGGTCCCACGCCCAGGTGTGGCTCAGCTAGGTCCCCGGTCGGGGTCTCCCGGGCTGCATTCCCTTCTGGAGCTCGGGTCCTCTTCCCAGCTCACGTGGGGCCACAGTCTAGTTACTTGCGGTTGTAGGACCAAGGTCCCTGTTCTTAGGTCCCTAGACTTCTTAGGACCTTAGACTAAGGTCCCTGGCTGCCCCCTAGGGCTGCTGTCGCCTCCTAGAAGCCCCCCACAGTTACCACGTGATCCTTCCAGCGCCCTCTGGCAACATGGCAGCTGACTTCTTCAAGGCCAGCAGGGGAATCTCGCTGTAGTCTCGTCCGAGGGAGTCTTACATAGTTAACACGTTCACAGGAGTGACATCCCATCACCTTTTCCATATTCTGTTTGCTAGAAGGAAGTCTCAGGAGGTTTCACCCACATTTGCAGGATTAAACAGGGGTGTAACTCCCTGGGGGTCACCTTAGGATGTGTCCTCACAGGTTTCTAGGTCTCTCTACCTGGAATTCCCCTCCTTCCCCGCTCCATCCCACCCATTTAGCTAACCCATCCTTCCAGTCTCAGCTTAGATATGGACTTTGACGTTCTCCATTGAACCCCGCATGCAAAACACCCCCCCAGACCAAGTCAAGCTCCCTCCTCTCTACCTCAGTCCCACCGTGACCCTTGACGTGCTCTCGTGCCATCTTGGCATCGCCTGTTGCCTTCTCTACAATCCCCAGTAGAGAATGTAGACTTAATTGTGTGTTTTTCTTCACAGTGCCCTTACTAGGAGCTCAGTCAGTGATCTGTCAAGTGCTAAAAATCTGTGAGGGATGGAACGAGGAGATTCCCCATTTAGCCACCCGGGGGGGGGAACTTTCTAGATAAGACGGTTCAAGTGGAGTTCTTGGCAACACAATATGAATCTGCTCTGACATTTTTCAATCACAAACATCCTGCATTCTCGATCAACCGATGTATTCCCCCTGTGCTGCTGCCTTATACAGTGCAGTAACAGCAGAGATCGTGATGTCTCACATAATACCTCTTGGAGCTCTCAAGGACCAGTCCAGCTTCACCTACAATTACATTATGAAAATCAGGCCCAAGCAAGGCTTGGGGCCAGGCATAGCCCAGGGGACGCCCAGACACAATGACAGGGGCATTGCCCTCCAGGTTACTGCGTTGCTGGGAGAGAAGACATGCATGTCCAAACGATAAGCCATATGGTATCATCGCCTCTAGGAATAAAGACACAGCTTCTTCAGGAGAGGGCTCCCCGTGGACTGAAGTGCTCAGGGAAGCATTGCAGAGGGGGAGATCTTTAAAGGGAAGTTACATTTAAAAAATTTTTTTTTTTTCAACATTTATTTATTTTTGGGACAGAGAGAGACAGAGCATGAACGGGGGAGGGGCAGAGAGAGAGGGAGACACAGAATCGGAAACAGGCTCCAGGCTCTGGGCCATCAGCCCAGAGCCCGACGCGGGGCTCGAACTCACGGACCGCGAGATCGTGAGCTGGCTGAAGTCGGACGCTTAACCGACTGCGCCACCCAGGCGCCCCGGGAAGTTACATTTTAATTGGCGACGCATTGGAAGTAGAAGTGGGACGGAAGCGTGACCGTTCACAGAAACACTGGGAAGTAAATGTAAACATTAGAGCGTTGCGATTGTGTCCACTAAATAGCTTTGACCTCGACCAGTGCTTGACTTAATTATACACCAGTATGTGTTTTGGTTGTTGTTGCTGCCAGGTCTTTGTATTGAAAGCCTTGAAACTAATGACCATCTGGGTCTTCTGGTAAAGAAATTTCCATCGTACGTGACAGAGGGAAAGGGGGGGGGACAGTATTGTAGTCAGCAAAGTAAACGTGGCACCAGGTCTGAATTAGTTGGCTTACATAAAACACATTGAGTTCTTGGAAGGCAAGGATTCATATCGGCTGGGGAAGTGTTCGTACTGAAGGTGAGAGTCCCGCCTGAACCCCCCGGGTGAACAGCCCGTGCGGGGGATTCCCAGGTGTGTCCCCACCGAGAGGCTGAGGGGAGGGTGACCTGGTTTGGATTTCGCTGCCTTGTGATTCTGACACGTTTCAGTTCTCTGACCACTTGGACTACATCGCCAGACCTTTTCCCCCTTATTCTCTGGTAATAGAGCCCGCAAGAGGTATTTTTATAGACATCTTACTAGAATCATCCTTAGGCTCTTGAGCTATGAGGATAAGGATGAAAAAAAAGCCACAGGAGCTTGTTTGTGTATGAGTCGAGTTCAGCCGAGCAGTCCCTGGAGTGGGCACTGCCCTTTCCTAAGCCGCTTGACAGGGCCTGGCGAGGGCAGCACGTCTGTTCATAGCAGCCGGGTCATGCCGACTCCATTTCGGCCGCATCCCAGGAAGGCGGGGACGTGACAGCAGGTCACCACTGCGCCGGGAAAAGTGATGTGACTTTCTGCGTGTCGTTGCAGAAATTCAGACTGGGTGTTCTTTCTAATTTTTTTTTTCTTTATATTTATGTATTTTGAGAGAGAGAAAGTGAGCATGAGCGGGAGAGCGGCAGGGAGAGAATCTCAAGCAGGTGCTACGCTGTTGGCCCAGAGCCCGACGTAGGGCTTGACCCCACGAACTGTGAGATCGCGACCTGAGTAGGACGCTTAACCAGTTGAGCCACCCAGGCGCCCGGGGGTGGACGTTCTTAATGAAGCTGAGTTGGGTCTCTAGAAGGAATTTGCTCTGTTTGTCCTTGAGGTTAGTGAAAGAAAGTTTAGAAAAAGATGTGGAAGTAAATTTAGTAGGCAGAGCAGAGAGCTCTTTGTGATGGGCGCGAAACTTACCACGAAAGCAGGTATTTCTCTGGTTGTAATTCAAGCCGAGGCATTCCGTAGACTTCCCGATAAGGTGTGGGACACTCTTTCCTTCATAAAACTTTCTATTTGTTCATGGAACAAATATATTGCTCATTAGAACTGACACTTGTTTCATCATAGCTTCCCCACTACCATACTTCCCCAAGATTTGACTTTCTTACTTTAAAAAAAAAATTTTTTTTAATGTTTATTTATTTTTGAGAGAGAGAGAGAGAGAGACCAAGCACGAGCAGGGGAGGGTCAGAGAGAGGAGACACAGAATCCGAAACAGTCTCCAGGCTCTGAGCTGTCAGCACAGCCCGACACGGGGCTCGAACTCACAGACCGTGAGATCGTAACCTGAGCCGAAGCCGGACGCTCAACCAACTGAACCAGCCAGGCGCCCCAACTTTCTTACTTTTAAATGCTCATCAAAGCAACAGCATTAGAGGAAGATCTTTCATATTGAAAAAATAGTCTCAAAGAAGTCAAAATACCTAAAGTCCAGTCTTGATGAAAACTACTTCTAATCCATGGTTTTGATAAACAGATTCCTATTTCTGAAAACTTTTTATTATTAAAAAAAATAAGCTGGGGTGCCTGGGTGGCTCAGTTAGTTAAGTGTCTGCCTTCGACACAGATCATGATCTCACAGTTCATGAGTTCGAGCCCTGAGTTGGGCTTGGTGCTGACAGCTCAGAGCCTGAAGCCTGCTTCAGATTCTCTCTCTCTCTCTCTCTCTCTCTCTCTCTCTGCCCCTCCCCAACTCATGCTCTGTTTCTCAAAAATAAAAATGTTAAAAATAAACAAATAAGCCTTATACTTGTAGCTTCTGTCCTGTTTTTTTTCTTTTGCCAAAGATGTAGTCTCTTCATGAATCAACCGAGCGTATCATTGCAATTATAGGAAGAGGGTTCCGTGAAACACTTTTCTAGGAGAATTGTTTGTGGTAGAGTTTTGCCAAGTGCTTGGGAATCCAGAGTGGGAGTAAGTAAAGCTTCTGTGAGTCACATGGTGGTAGGAATCTTTATTTGCTTTTTTGCCCACATGTCAGAAGAGACAGAACAGAGTCTGGGGAAATGTGCTATTAAGAAAACATAATGCATCATTATAGGTTAGAATGACTCACCGGAGCATAAATCAAAACATCATGAGAGAGAGTGTCATTTAGCCCCCTGCCCACTGCCACCAAAATGTTTCCACGCTGTTAATAGAGGAGCATAAAAACGTGGCACCTAGTTTTTCTAGGGAATGATTCAGAATTTCTTATGCATGCAGTAATTCTGAAATTACACAATTAAAAGCTACCTTGATTGAGGGAGGGTCTTAATATTTTCACATCTTTTCAAATCGTGGGAATTCTGATACAACGCCAGTAATTAGATACACTTCCCTTATGTCATGAGTGTGGGATTCAGGTGTCTGTTCCCAGATACAGGCCAGCCAATAGCTACGATCTGTGTAGTCTCAATTCTGGTATTCTTGTGATGGCCAAACTGAGACAGGGTGGAAATGGTGCCATTCTAATTTCAAACTCAGTCTTCAATTTTTTTAAATAAAGCTATTTATTTATTAAGTTTCTTTCTTTTGAGACAGCTAGTGCGAGCGGAGGAGGGGCAGAGAGATGGGGAGAGAGAATCCCAAGCAGGCTCCGTGCTGCCAGCACAGAGCCCAATGCAGGGCTCGAATCCACGAACCATGAGATCATGACCTGAGCCAAAGTTGGATGCTTAGCCAACTGAACCACCCAGGCGCCCCTCTTTCCTTTTTTTAACATAGGGTGTCTCTATATTTCTTGTGACTTACACTTCGTGTAGGACTGGTGCTGGTTCATGAACTATTTGTCCCATGATGAGATAAGTGATTATAAGCTTTAATGGCAACTTCATAGCCCGTTATGACTATTGAATCTAATAATAACCCCCCAAAATGGGACTTTTCCATATTTTTGCTTTTTCTTTCTAATAACATATTTTTACTATATTTTACAAATGTCTTAGTACGTGACAGAGGGAAAGTTGACAAAACAAAGCAGCCCTTCCCCAAGGGGAGTTTGAGAAGCACTGGCGTTTGAGTTCTAGAATGCACGGCTGTGTGTTTGGAGCAAACTTATGGAGAGAGAAGAAAGCCTTACCTCCCCTACAGATCTCTGACCCAGAAAGAATCTCCTTTTACCAGCCATGTTCTTTGCTTCTGATGTGTTACTTTCCCTCGGGCAGGTCTTCCTCCGAGAATCCCTGGAGCAGAAACTGGAGAAGCGGCGGGAGGAGGAAGTTACGAGGGCAGCCATGGTGATCCGGGCCCACATCTTGGGCTACTTAGCACGGTAAGGGGAGGGGAGAGGCCATCCAGCGCCAAGAGGAGGGCTTCCATACTATGTGTCCCCGGGGCGGGGCAGCCCCTGTCATTTGCTTTCATTTACAGTAGACCTGGATGGAGGTTAGGACCAGGCTCTGGAGAGTCTCGGGTCAGTGCTCGTAACTAGCGATGCCAGATGCCCAGTTGGCTTGACCTGGACAGAAAGTAGGAAAGGGGCCTTCTGGTGTCTCCATTAGAGCCATGGCAGGAGAGGACAGTGCTGAGATACTTAAATCGTTTACCCAGTTCCTCTGTATCGTGTATGGAAGCTGCGGGCAGTCTGGTTGTTTGGACTTTGCTGTTATCTCATCGCGTCCACAGAGGGCCGCTCTCCAGTGTTTGCCCAGCGAGGCAGCTTCTGGTCTGGTGCACTTGAGTCCTGTCCATCTCTGCGGACCTGAGCGCCACATGAAACCCCATGCCGTGACATTTTCTGAAGGACAAAACCATCCTGCTGTGGCATTTCACCACCCCCTCCCCCTGCCCCCATCATGGGAACAGGAGACCATATCAAATCTCTTTTGGTCCTGTTTACAACCCAACTTCTGCCAAGACCATTCAGAGTCAGCATTAGGGGTTATGGGTTTATTTAGCCAAGACAATGATAGGGTTCTTACTTTAGCTTTGTTTGTTATTATTCTTTTGTTTTTCTTCTGTTTTGTCCAAAGGGGCCTCCTGTTCACTCCCGTCTCTATAATGAGACTTTCCAAATAGGCCCTGTTCTTTTGTCTTGTAGCATTAACGTAAACTCCTCTGGAGAGCTCGGAGCCTCGTTACCTCAACAATTCTGTTGTGCTGCTCTGTGTTCATTTTCAGGAAGCAATACAGAAAGGTCCTTTATTGCGTGGTGACCATACAGAAGAATTACAGAGCGTTCCTTCTGAGGAAGAGATTTTTGCACCTGAAAAAAGCAGCCATAGTTTTGCAGAAGCAACTCCGAGGTCAGATCGCTCGGAGAGTTTACAGACAGCTGCTGGCGGAAAAACGGGAGGAGGAAGAAAAGAGGAAACGGGAGGAAGAGGAACAGAGGAAACGGGAGGAAGAGGAGAGGTATGGTAGCTTTCTTGCTCGGATAAGGAGGGCGCCTTTTGAGTTTTAAAGTCAATATCTATTCTTGCAGCAAGAATTCCCAATGGATGCTGCAGAACCATCTATTTGAAACATTACCTCTTGGCGGCTTGGGGATAAAATTCCTTGGTAGCATTTTGACAGCTGACTTCTGTGCGTTCTTACTCATGCACAGAGTGATTAATTTACCAAAGGATAAGGGTCCCATCCTTCATTCTTTTTAAGTCGTCTTGAGCAAAGCATTTTTTTTAAAAAGTTGGCTCTCTCTGAAAAGTGCTTCTAGGATGTTTTCTCTGCTTCGGTTTATTTTCACTTTTTTTTTTTTTTTTTTTACTGTTTTTAGAGAAAGAGAGAGGGCTCGAAGAGAAGCTGAGCTCCGCGCCCAACAGGTAAAGAGTGCCACGACCACGCGGCCTCTCATCTACCCGTTTCCTTCCCGCGTCAAACACGCTGAATCAAGGATCTGAAGCTAAAATAAAGTATAAAGCTACAAGAAGAATTTTAAAGGAGATCTTTACGATGCAACCCATTACAACCGAGTATAAAGACTGTATTAGTTTGCTAGTCCTGCCATAACAAAATACCACAGCCTACGTGGATTCGACAACAAATGGTTATCTTACGATCGTGAAGGCTAGACACCCAAGAGGAAGTTATCAGCAGATTGGGTTTCTTCTGAGGCCTCTCTCCTTGGCTTGCACACGGCCACCTTCTCCCTGTGTCCTCCTGAGGTCTTACGTTCGTGTGCGTGCATCTCTGGTGTCTTGGTGTGTCCCAGTCTCCTCTTCCTATAAGGACACCAGTCGTTGGGTGACAGTCACGTCCTCATGGCCTTGTTCTAACTCCGTCACTTCTCTAAAAGCCCTTTCTCCGGGGGCGGCCGGGGGCCTCAGTGAGTTAGTTAAGCGACGGACTCTTGATTTCTGCTCAGGTCATGATCTTGCTGTTGGTGAGATCGAGTCCTGCGTGGGGCTCCGGGCCGAGAGCACGGAGCCTGCCTGGGATTCCCTCTCCCTCTCTCTTTGTCCCTCCCCTGTGCGTGCCCTCGCGCGCTCTCTCGCTCTCGCTCTCTCTCTCAAAATAAGCTTTAGAAATAAAAGCCCTGCCTCCAAATACACATTCTGAGGTACTGAAGATGAGGTTTCAGGGCATCAGCTTGGAGGGGGCGGCACACACACACACAGTCTTCCCCTAACACCTACCTCTCCTCACGCTTCTTGACTGCAAAGGAGGAACGATGCTTGCCCTCCTCGCAGTGACCCTGGCTGACCTCTTCCCTCTTCTTCGGCCCAGGAGGAAGCCGCGAGGAAGCAGCAAGAACTGGAAGCCTTGCAGAAGAGTCAGAGGGAGGCCGAGCTGCGCCGTGACCTGGAGAAGCAGAAGGAAAACAAGCAGGTAGAGGAGATCCTCCGGCTGGAGAAGGAGATCGAGGACCTGCAGCGCATGAAGGAGCGGCAGGAGCTGTCCTTGACCGAGGCCTCCCTGCAGAAGCTGCAGCAGCTGCGGGACCAGGAGCTCAAGAGGCTGGAGGACGAGGCGTGCCGGGCGGCGCAGGAGTTCCTGGAGTCGCTCAACTTCGACGAGATCGACGAGTGCGTCCGCAACATCGAGCGCTCCCTGTCGGTGGGCAGCGAGTTCTCGGGCGAGCCGGCGGCGCCCGCGGAGAGCGCGTGCGCAGAGAAGCCCAGCTTCAACTTCAGCCAGCCCTACCCGGAGGAGGAGGTGGACGAGGGCTTCGAGGCGGACGACGACGCCTTCAAGGATTCGCCCAACCCCAGCGAGCGCGGCCACTCGGACCAGCGGACCAGCGGCATCCGCACCAGCGACGAGTCCTCGGAGGAGGACCCCTACATGAACGACACGGTGGTGCCCACGAGCCCCAGCGCGGACAGCACGGTGCTCCTCGCCCCGTCGGAGCGCGGCTCGTCCGGAGGGGAGCCCACCTACTGCTTGCCCCAGAACGGCGGGGGCCTCCCCTCCCCGGACGGCGACTACGACTACGACCAGGACGACTACGAGGACGGCGCCATCACCTCGGGCAGCAGCGTGACCTTCTCCAACTCGTACGGCAGCCAGTGGTCCCCGGACTACCGGTGCTCCGTGGGCACCTACAACAGCTCCGGGGCCTACCGCTTTAGCTCGGAAGGGGCGCAGTCCTCGGTGAGTGCGGACCACGGTGGGGGGGGAAGGGGGGGGGTCTGCAGTCCACACCCTGGGTGCCCCCTCTCCTGGAAGGACGAGCCAAGATTTCCAAGGCAGGCTCTTGAAGATGCTCCCCAAACCCCCTTCTCTTGCCGAAAGCAGTGGCATCAGCAAATGGAACTTCGAGGTGCCTGTTGTAGGTTGAACAGAGCCCGGAATTGCAATTTTGCGTTTTGCCCCGAGCCTAAGGAAACTGGCATTGTCCGTGGAAACTTGAGTCGGGCCTGTCCTAGCTTCCCAGCAGGTTGGGAAATATGACCCGCTCGGAATTAGAGCTAGAATTGCCAAGGGCATCCTGGAGAAGCGGCCCTTACGGTAGCTTCACGGTCCACCCCACGGGATGTTCTACCCTGTGCGCGTTGTAAGGGAGGACCGTTTAGTGCTTATATGTGCTCTTTCCAACTTGTGGGTTTATTTATAGTTTACTCTAATTTTCCCCCATTGACTGCGCATTAAATACCCCCTTGATTTTCTAAGACTTGAAGATATTTTTATCGTAGTAATTTAAAGGGAATTAACTCTTGGATGGTCTGATTAAAATTATACCCTTGAACAGCAGTGTTTTTAGAACAGCCTTTGGATTCAAGTCTGTCTCGCATTTTATGTATCCATTGGGTGGGCCACTCGACCTTAAAAGTCAGTATTTGGAGATTCTTTTGATGACCACCGGTGTTGTAATGGTATGAATCCACGTGTTGCCTCTTTGTCAGTTTCTGTTTTGTTCAATGTCAATCGATGGCTGGGCATTTTTGTTGCTTTTTCTGTTTTGCTCACCACTGGCTCTCTCTCTCTTCTCCTTGTCCAGTTTGAAGATAGCGAAGAGGACTTTGATTCTCGGTTTGATACAGACGATGAGCTTTCTTACCGGCGGGACTCTGTGTATAGCTGTGTCACCCTGCCTTACTTCCACAGCTTCCTGTACATGAAAGGTATGACCTGTGTCACCAGGGTGTCAGGGGTGGGGGTGGAGCCTTATCGCTTGGGCTGATCGAGGGGCACCAGGAACGTCAGTCTCCGTTCCCCCTCCCCCTTCCCTGGTGTTAGGTCCTCTTAGGTGAGTGAAGGGTGCCCTGGGGCCATGACATGGGTGACGTGATCATGCCATGGAGAGCTGCTTTGACTCTCCACAGTTGGTGCCCCGTGTTAGGACAGAGGCTGCAGCCCCTGCCACCGTATTCCATCCCTCGCTCCTCTCTCTTGCCTCCCCATCTCATTTCTGTGCTCTTTTCCTTTCTTCCTACATCTCCCCTCCCCTGCCCCCAATTTTTCTCTCTTACACACGCGTGTCCACACACACACACGCGTGTTTCTGCAGGAGTTGGTATAGCCCATTGTAATGATACACTACACTTTTCCCTCCCACACCAGTGTCCAAGAACCCAGAAGGGTTTCCTGCATATCCATGGGGGAACAGTAAAGATTTGAGAGAATGGTGCACCTTGCCTTGACTGCTTATGACACCTGCTGTCTGCCCCATCCTTCATGATGAGGATTTTGGTTGTGTGGGTTGAGTATTAAATTTTGAACGCGCTGAGCTGACCCTTCATACTTAAGGACTTCGGGGGCGCCTGGGTGGCGCAGTGGGTTAAGTGTGGGACTCTTGATTTAGGCTCAGGTCACAATCTCTTGGTCCTAGAGTTCAAGCCCCGTGTCAGGCTGTGTGCTGACAGAGCAGAGCCTGCTTGGAATCCTCTCTCTCTCCCTCTCTCTCTCTCTCTCTCTCTGAAAATTAATACAGAAACTTAAAAAAATAAAATACTTAAGGACTTGGAAGCATTCTACTTTTGGGAAAGAAGTTACTTAGAACCTTACAGTCCTACCTTATTCCTGTTGTCAACTCTGACTTCTGAATCGGTGACAGGGAGTGTGAGAAGTCCCCATCATCACCATGTTTTGGTAGGAGTTTCACTTGGATCACTGAAGGAAGGGACTGCCTGGTTTCCCACATGCCCCTCGACTGGACGCGGGAAGGGGTCTGGATCTTGGGGAGGAGGCAGGGATAAGAACCACTGTCTGCCGGATGGCACCCTTCACTCCGCCCTGCCTTTTCTTTCCCTTCCCCGTTTCGTGGTCAGCGAGTGCGTCTTCTCTGACTCTTCACTTTCTTTTCTGCGGCTGCTTTCTTCATTTGCTTTGCCTTTCCTTCTTTTCTCCTTCATGGAAAAGTTTTTTCTTCTGTGTTCCCTTTCCCTGTTCCTTCTGTTCTTTGCTTCTCTCGTCTTCTACTGACATATTTCTTTTTTCATATCATTTGTCCTCCTCTGTATTTTTTCTTTTCTTCACTTACGTTTTTCTTTTAATTTGATTTCTCTTTTTTGTTTTTTTTGTTTTTTTTTTTTGCTACTTCCGTCCCCGTCTTCAACATCAGTCTAGTTACTAACATCAGTCACTCGCTTTTCAAATTTCTGCTGTGCTCAGCCCCAGATCCCCAAGGCGCTCATGGAAACCCCACCAGGTTTAGTTTAGGGACCATCTTCCTATTGCCTGGAGTCACTGGTTAGTGGAAATTTTTATGGTTGTGCTGAATGAAAAAGATTGAAAAATCCTAACCAAGCAATCAAGTGTTCATTGGAATAATCGATGAAAGAAAAAAATTAATCGCAAATCAGAACCTAATCTAATAAGTATCGAATCAGCATTCTGAGATTTTCTCGTATAAGGAAAAAAAAATATTCTGTCATGCATTTCTCAGAATAAATATAAGCTTTTTATTATTACTATATTTCCCCTGCCCCTAATTAATCTAGTTCCCTAAATGAGCTTTAAAAATTCCCTATACGTCACTCTTACTTAGAATATATGACATTGGCTTATTGCATAATTGTCTGATTAAAGCAAATGAGATTAGGGAAAAGTAAAGCTATATTCAAAGCATCAAAATTGTAAGATTAAACAATGAGGGGTGCCTGGGTGGCTCAGTCGGTTGAGCATCCAACTTCAGCTCAGGTCATGATCTCAACTCAGGTCATGAGTCATGATCTCAGGTCATGTCTGTGCTGACAGCTCAGAGCCTAGAACTTGCTTCAGATTCTGTTGTCTCTCTCTCTGCCCCTCACTTGTGTTTGTTCTCTCTCTCTCTCTCTCTCTCTTTTTTCTCGAAAATAAACATTTTTTAAAAAAGATTAAAGCATTAAAAGCTCAAGAAGGTAAGCAAGTAAATTTTTGGCAAACTCCTCTTAATAAAACAAATTATATAAATGAATCACCTTTAAAAAAATTTTTTTTTAATGTTTATTTATTTTTGAGACAGAGACAGAGCTTGAATGGGGGAGGGTCAGAGAGAGAGAGGGAGACACAGAATCTGAAACAGGCTCCGGGCTCTGAGCTGTCAGCACAGAGCCTGACGTGGGGCTTGAACCCACAGACTGCAAGATCATGACCTGAGCCAAAGTCAGACGCTTAACCAACTGAGCCACCCAGGCGCCCCAAAATGAATCACCTTTAAAAAAAATTTTTTTAATGTTTTTATTTATTTTTGAGAGACAGAGACAGAAAACTAGTGAGGGAGGGACAGAGAGAGAGGGAGACACAGAATCCGAAGCAGGCTCCAGGCTCTGAACTTGTTTTGAGAAACAAAACAGTTTCCTCCGGGCTTGTTTTGAGAAACCTAGATTAAAGCCACAAATCAGAAAGCAAAAGTCTAATTCCGGTAGCCCTTTGCGAGTTCGTAGTTTGTGAAGGAAACCGCTCTGGAGCAGGGTGTGGTCACAGACTTCACAGCTAGGTGAGCACGAAATGCTTTAGGTTTAAGAAGGCATCGATGTGTGCGACAAAAACAGGTCCCTTTGCACACCAAACGCGGACCAGTGTCGTCCTGGCTTCATTTGTTCCAGGGTGAGGTTTAGGCCTGTAGCTATTGAAGCAAATCGTTGAAGAAATTAATCTGAGAAGGTCTGTTTTCAAGTTATATGCGATTTGTAAAAGAAAGCATTTTCTTTATTTCTTCTTTCAGTATCCGTGTTCAGGGTGCCTTATTTTTATTACTGGCTGGTCAAAAAAATAAAAATAAAAAACCTGTCACTTTATAATACATTAATGAAGTAGATTAGTTGGTGGATTTGTTAAGAGATTTTTGATTAATGGTGGTTAAGATGTCATCTTTGAGTGTCCTTGGGAAATCTAGAATACTGAGGTCTATTGTGATAGCGTGAGAAGGGAGGGGCGGAGAGAGGGACTCCCAAGCAGGCTCCACACAAAGCCTGACTCCAACCCACAAACCAGAAGATCGTGACCTGAGCCTAAACCAGCAGTCAGCCGCCCCACCGACTGAGCTGCTCAGGCAACCCGGGAAATCTGGAATACTAAGATAAAATTATTCTGCTAGAAAAAAGATTCGAACTTTTTTTTAAGATTTTATTTTTAAGTGATCGCTACAGCCAGTGTGGGGGCTCGAACTCAGATCAGGAGTCGCATGCCTCACCGACTGAGCCAGCCCGGACGCCCTTTAGAAATACTTTTTATCTTGTGAAAGATAAATTTATTCTGTCTGCCTTCTCTTAACCAAAAATATTTCTAGTAAATAAGTTACAGCAAAGTTCTCATGTTTTTGCTTTTTTCCTTTTAAAAAAATTTTTAAGGTTTGTTTTTCAGTAAGTGGGAGAGATGGAGTGTGAGTGGGGGAGGGGCAAAGAGAGACAGAGACGCAGAATCCAAAGCAGGCTTCAGGCTCCGAGCTGTCAGTACAGGGCCTGACACAGGGCTGATCTCATGAACCGTGAGATCATGACCTGAGCCAAAGTCAGCTTCGCCTGACTCTTAACCGACTGAGCCACCCAGGCGCCCCTGAATTCTCATTTTTAAGGCCCAGTCACAACTGTTTCATGTTCTAAATCTTCTACGTTTTACATATAAACCGTTTTCAGATGATGCTTTTCTTCGAAAAGAATATGGTTACCCGAAAAAGTCCTATTTTATTTTCCTGTGTAAGTTTTCAGTCTGGATCCCCACATTGACCAAATAAGGAATGTGTAAACTTTTGACACCATTTAAAAATGACACCATTTTAAAAATTAGAAATTTTTTTAATGTTTATTTCTTTTGAGAGAGAGACAGAGCGCGAGTCGGGGGAAGGGCAGAGAGGGCAACAGAATTTGAAGCAGGCTGAGCAATCTGGGCAATTGAATTTGAGCAATCTGAGCCATCGGCACAGAGCCTGACGTGGGGCTCCAACTCCCTGACGGCGAGATCATGACCTGAGCCGAAGTGGGACGCTCAACCGACTGAGCCACC
This sequence comes from Prionailurus bengalensis, assembly GCF_016509475.1. Lineage (NCBI taxonomy): Eukaryota > Metazoa > Chordata > Mammalia > Carnivora > Felidae > Prionailurus > Prionailurus bengalensis. The sequence continues at coordinate 227,185,576 of NC_057343.1, forward strand.
CAGGCGCCCCTCTTTGACATCATTTTAAATTAATTTCTCCTTTCTGGGGCATTTGAGATCCGCATGATCCATACATACAGAAATGCTTCTCCCACCATGGCCCTTGACTCGTGCTGGGGGTTAGAGTGTCAGCTCGTCATTTGCGTTTCTGATAGCCCCTCACCAGGATTTGTGCTCCGGACATAAGGAAGGGACAGCATTCCCGTGTGGTCCAACCAAGCTAGCGTAACATCTCCCCCTCCGCCTCCTGAACACAAGCCAGCGGCACCGAGACTTCATTGAGGGGCGTCCGGGGGTGGGTCAGTTGGGTGAGGTGAAAGGGAGGCAGAACCTCGAAACCTGCTGAACTTGTCATCCAATGTGATCGACTTTTCTTGCACCCCTCCCTACCCAATGTGGGGGCCACAGGTGGCTTAATGAACTCCTGGAAACGTCGCTGGTGCGTGCTCAAGGACGAAACCTTCCTGTGGTTCCGCTCTAAGCAGGAGGCCCTCAAGCAAGGCTGGCTCCACAAAAAAGGCGGCGGCTCCTCGACATTGTCCAGGAGAAATTGGAAGAAGCGCTGGTTTGTCCTCCGCCAGTCCAAGCTGATGTACTTTGAAAACGACAGTGAGGAGAAGCTCAAGGGCACCTTGGAAGTCCGCACGGCAAAGTATGTCGATGGATTGTGCAGGTGGCCCCGGTGGGTGGCGCTCTGGGGCTGCCGGACCGTGGGTGTCGCTTCCTCCAAAGCCACCGGCCCGCGGGCTGGAGTAGGGGTTGAGTGCACCCCAGTCATTCACTTCAGTGGACCGGATTGTTAGGAAACCGGGGAAGTGACTTCGTGAACAGTTCGCTTTCTGTGGGCACGTTCAGACATCTGGCTGTCGTTTATGAGATGCCAGCCAGGCCTGCAACTGGCTGTCGGAAATGTGATTGGTCGTATGCAGGAAGCCTGGGAATCTTGAACAACTGGTTAAGAATCTTTTTATTGGTCCACAGACCACTTCTAGTCTTTTTATATAAGCAGATTGCTAAATTGGAGACAGACTGCCAATCTGGAGTGTTTGGGTTTTGTGCTTTATTTTTAGAGGTATCATTGACCTATGTTAGTTTCAGACAAACACCGTAGTGACTCCACGTTTGTGTCTATTGCAAAACAATTACCACGGTGAGGCTAAACCATCCATCACCGTCACCGTCCATAGTTATAAATTTTGTTTTCTGCTGTTGGGTACTTTTAAGATCTACTCAACAACTTTCATATATGTGACACAGTATTATCAACTAGTCACCAAGCCGTATGTGACATCCCCAGGACTTATTTTATACCCGGGAGATTGTACCTTTTCACTACCTACCTACCTTCTTTCTTTCTTTTCCTTCCTTTCCCTTCCCTTCCCTTCCCTTCCCTTCCCTTCCCTTCCCTTCCCTTCCCTTCCCTTCCCTTCCCTTCCCTTCCCTCTCTTCCCTCTCTTCCCCCTCTTCCGCCTCTTCCCCCTCTTCCCCCTCCTCCCCCCTCCTCCCTTCCCCTCTTCTCTTTTTGATTACCTTTCACTCATAGAGGTGTTTTTTGGAATGCATTTTTTTGTCTTTTACTAACGTGGGATATACCAGCCATCTTCATTCCCAGCAATGACAGGAACAGAGCTAGGCTTTGAATCCAACAAACCCCCTTTTTCTGCTCCCCCCCCCCCTTGTATAGAACCAAATCACTGGACTAGTGGACTATTATTTAGTTAAAAATTCAGGAAGTTGGACTTAGCGGCAACTGGGTAGCTTGATACATATGTAGAAAATAAGTAAAATAAGCTACGAGACATGAGATTAACTCCTGAAATCACGAGACCTGAAATTAGCATTTTGTTTCCAACCAGCACTGGCAACTCTTGAACTTTTTTTATTGAAAAGTGGGAGGTTAAACAGGGAAAGCGTTTTGTGCATTTAATTTTAAGGGCAAACAATGAAGTGCAGACAGCAGAGTATTAGACTTTCCAGGCTGCCCCTCGGGGTTTGTTAGGAGCCCAGGCTCCAGAACAAGAGTGAGTGTGTACGATCGGGAGTCTAAACCCTACAAGAAATTTTCATAGCACGACACAGCCCTGTGCCTCTGCCTCTCAGCTCTGTGTATTTGTTCTTCCTCCTGATTCACCCCACAGAAGGCCCACCCACAAATGCCAGGAAGCTCAGAGGAGGAGGGCAGAGAGAGAATTTCAGTGGTGGAAATTGATGTATATGTCCTCATGCACCTGACTCTGTGCTGCTTGATAAAGCCCCGTTTCCAGGTGCTTTGTGAGAATTCCAGAGTTAAGGAGATGTTAGCTATCATGCGGTCATTTCTGTCCTACTCTGTAGAGGAAGGACATTAAATTCTTAGGGTTTCGCCACATTAAGATTTTTTGTTGAGATTAATTAAAATGTTTCATTGTATTAAAGAAGATGTCAATCCTATGCAGGAGTAGGTGGGAGAATATAACGAAGTGCCTGTGGTCACTCCCCAGCTTTCAGCAGAGACCCCCCCCCCGCCCCAGGGCCGAAGTGTTTCACCCATAACCCCACCCTGCACTCCTTCCCTTACTAACTGTTCTGTAAAACACACATCATATAATTTTGTCTCTAAATAGTTGAGTAGACACTTAAAGGTTAAGACTCTCAATACATAATCACACTATAACAGTTAAAAAATAACTCTTTAGTCATCCAAACTCCAGTCATTGTTCAAATTTATCCAGCTGTCTTGTAAATAGAGGCGATAGTGCTCTCCTTGGTTTGGGCTGGCTTATTTCTTCAAGTCAGAATTCAAATAAGGTCTGTAATCTTTAACTAATTGGCCCATCTCTCAAGCCTTTGGCGGTTTGTACAGCATTCCCCTCCATCGTTTTCTTCACTCACTCGCTGTCACTGATGAGGCCACCACATTTATCCTACGGAGTTTCCAGATGATGTGTACTGTGACCCTGACAATATCATCACTCACTCATCTCCAGGGAAGCTTTTTACGAGTGTGGGTCCCTGCCCCCGCCAGAGAGCACCCACCTGGGTTTTCTGAAAGTTTCCCAGGATTCGGATAGGCCACTGTGGTTCAGGCGCACAGCCTTACGACTAGATCCGTGTCCCCTCTCATTTCCCATACAAGATTGCTGAGTTCCCGAGAGGCAAAGCGGCTGGTCCAGTATGACACGGTCTGGACACTCCCCTGGAGCCCTACTCGAGAGGCCCCTCTAACCAGACGCTTGGCTGGTGGCCGCCCACTTATCACCTCTCGCCTCCTGCTCAGCAAGGGCAGGAATCCTCGCTATCTTGACTTTTAAAAATATTTTATCTTGTGTGATTCCAGCTGTAAGGTTTTTATTTTTTCTAACTAGCAAGCCTGTTGAGTTTTGTAGATGTGGAATCCGTGTTTTACTGTGAAGAGTGGTACTACTTGGGTTGGCAAAGCAAGCTGGCTTTATCCCCAAGACCCTTCTTCATCAAATATTTTACCATCTGGTCCCATCTCAACACCTGCTTGTATTTCATCCTGATCTTGTTAACCTGCTCCATCGATTTTAAACCTCTAATGTTGTGCAGGGCATGTTGGGATGAGATCGGGATGGCACGGAGATCCAGAAACACCCAAATCTTCTGAGCCCCCAATGGAAATAATGTGCCCTTACCAGGTCACATGTGTTGGCCAAGGCCTTAAACCGCAGCAGGAAGCCATGAGGAATTAGGAAGGAGCTCAAGACTAGTCCCCTCGTCGGGGGTCCTTCCCTTGTAGAGCAGTGAAAGGGGCCAAGGGAAGGTGCGGGCCAAGAAGGGGACTCCTGCCCCAAGCCTTCTAGGGTCTCGGCAGAGACGTGTTTTGGGCAGGCCAGAGTGAGGAGAGACACTCCTCCCTGCAAGTGTCCAGGAGGCGCCTAGCCCTGGCCCCGGCCTCAGCCTTCCTCTCTCAGGAGCAGAGAGGAGCCCCGGCCCCCCCGGAGGCCACAAGGTCGGGCTGAAGTAGGCGTTTGATTTTTCGGTTAGTTTCCATCTTAGCCATCTGTTTGGTGAAATTGCTTTGCTCGCTTCCTCTTAAGGATCCCGTAGCCCTGATTTGCATCTGATGCTTGTGTTACTTTGCAGAGAGATCATAGATAACACCAGCAAAGAGAACGGGATTGACATCATCATGGCCGATAGGACCTTCCACCTGATTGCGGAATCCCCCGAAGATGCCAGGTGAGACACTGCTGTTGACTGCATGTGAACTACATCTTTACTCCCCTACAGGCCTGGGCGCCACACAGTTCAGTGTTTACCCTGCCAGCTCTGAAAAGATTTTTAGTGGCTTTTCGAGTTGGGCTTGTCTGTTAGGACGGTTGAAGAACCGCGTCATGAGATTGACGTTTTTGTCCCCTGGGGTATCTTTCACTGGGCTAAGGTGTCCAAGTTACCACACACAGTCGAGGATTTCCAGCTTCGAATGCCACTAGAGCCCTTGGTATCTTGGCTCAGGCTTTTATTGTCCCCGGCAGCGTGTGTCAACCATGCACCTACACAGAGGCGAAAGCCCACCCTTTGGAAGCTTCTGAGCTTCGAAAGGGAACAGCTTGTGTTTGCCTAAGGAGTGAGAAGGCAGGCGCACTCACCACTGGGTGTTTAAATAATTGATAGCACTGTGGCATTGAGAGAGTGTTGAAGGTCTTCACGTTGAAAAATTCAATAGGGTAGAAGAGATAGTCAACACTTAGAATTACTATATTTCAGGCAATGTGGTGACATGTTTCACGTGTATTATTACACATCGTTACCCTTAAACACATTTTGCCAAGTAGGAGACTCAGGTAAGAGAAAGGGCAGTATAATCTGTGAAGTAACAGAAGTTCATTCTGCTGAACAGAGGCATTATGTTTCTTAAGGAGCTTGAATGTTTGAGTTCCAAGGACAGTGTGGCGTCCGTTGGCTGGGTCAAGCGGTCTAACTTTTCTGGACCTCAGGTTTCCATCCTAGTGCTGGAGAGACGTGGAAAAAGTCAAGGAGAAGGGCTGTGTGCTCCCAGCGCGATGCATCACAGGGTCATACGGTGGATGAGATACGGTCAGACGTCTGTTTGTCCACTTGTGTTTTGTGAGCCACAAGGTTACGTTGGAGGGATCTGTTGGCTCCTCTGAGCAATGCCAGAGAGGACCCTCCGCCTATGTTCTTTACTTTTCACCTCAGAAATCATTAGGATCTTCTAATGAATTCTCCTTGCCTTTCGCTACCCCTTGCCCTTTGAATGTTTGAGTTGATACAACGCCGTGGTAGCCACAGCAAGGGCAAAGAAATAATTCTCCCCATGGGAACACACTAAAAGCCCTGCTTGGATCCATAAATTATGACACAAACTGGAAAAACCAAGCAAACCTGGAATTACAGCCCCCTCGTTCCATCTGGGACTCCTAGAGACCACTTGTGGTTGTTTGCAGTCCCAGGAAGGCCCACAGTTCTCGGCTGAATTATAGGCCCTGCGTTCGGCAGCCGTCCTCTCTGCTTTGTGCCGTAACGAGCCTGCGAAATTTAACACTGGGGATCTGTTAACTGAGGACTTGTTCCCCTGACCAGCAGAATGTGTTTTTTAAAAATTCCTTTTCGGATTGAGTTAAATAAACTTGATTCATGCGGAGAAATTTGTAAATTTAAGAGTATCACCTGAACAGATCGAAAGCATAGCAAATGTTATTTTCTGTGTGTGTGTGTGTGTGTGTGTGTGTATGTGTGTGTGTGTGATCACATGTGGCCTACATCTGGAATGTATGTGTTTTTCAGCGTCTGATCTGGGAAATTGTTGAGCTTCATAAAGCAATAAGTGAAGTCTTAAGTCTTGCCTTAGAGTTCACCAGAACTGATGAAGCAAATTTATATTAAATATTTCCCTTGGTTGTTTCCTAAGAGTCTGTATATGCTATTTTGAAACTCTTGGTCACTGGGGCACCTGAGTGGCTCCATCGGTTAAGTGTTCGACTTTGGCTCGGGTCATGATCTCGCAATCCATGGGTTCGGGCCCTGCGTCGGCTTCTGTGCCGACAGCTCAGAGCCTGGAGGCTGCGTCCAGTTCTGTGTCTCCCTCTCTCTCTGCCCCTTCCCTGCTTGTGCACTCTCTCTCAAAAATAAATAAACATTAAAAAAAAATTTAAAAAGAAAAGAACCTCTTGTCCACATTTTTCTCCTTCAGAATTAACACGGGATAGGTTTTAGTGCTTTGCTATAAGTACTTTATGTGGCTTAACTTTCTATATAGGTATAATTTTTTTTTTTTTTTTGCTTAAATATCCCATTGTATACCAAGCACTTGGTCCTCTGCCTTACTTAGTAGGAGTGTGTATATTTGTCTTAATAAGGCCCTGCAGGAGAAGGATGTCCTAGCATCTCACATTTGGTACCTCTCACATTTTATAGTTGCTTCATAAATGTTGGATGGATGGATGGATGGATGGACGGACGGACAGATAGATGAATGAATATTCACGGTCATTTTCCTCAAGCACGTATTGTGTTTGTAGTTACATCATGACTTCTGTTCAGCTTGACTTTTCTGAGGTTGACATGTTTTCCTTTATTGCCTGATTCTAATGAGTTTGAGAGTGAGAAAAACTCATTTGAAGAGAAGATGGAAGAATTCTCCATCAAAATCACTTTCTACTTCAAACAGTTGTGTTCTGTTTCCTGCTGTCCTATGGTTTTGTTCATACTTCGGTAGAAAATCCCATCAGGTGGTTGGAAAACCCCATCCTGGTAGTGAGGAGGGAAAATAGACACCAGTGGCCTTCTTACCTTGGAATTTACTTTCAACAAATGAAAAGGTCCTTGAATATTCCCTAGGTTAGAAATAATATTTTCAGTAAAGATCCTTGATTATAAATGTTTTGGGTAGAACTGAGGATTTCATTGTCATCGTCATTAAATGTCTAAAGGTCTGGGGGAGCTGGAGGAGGAGAGGGTCTCTCATTGATCTCACATTGCCACAGGTGATACCCAAAGGCAGTTTGGCTGTTTCTTCCCCCCTTGCCCGTTGGTAGCATGAAACCCACATTTAACCCCTGAGGAGTCGGCAGACGAGAAGCAAAGGTGCTCAGAGGACATGCCATTTTCGCAGAGATCGTGGGGAAGGGCATCATTCACTGTGTTGCAGATGCGACAGCTGGCCCCTCCTTGACGGTCACTCTCTCCTTCCCACAGCCAGTGGTTCAGCGTGCTGAGTCAGGTCCACGCGTCCACGGACCAGGAGATCCGGGAGATGCACGATGAGCAGGCGAACCCACAAAACGCCGTGGTGCGTGAGCATTTTGGAGTGGCGGGAAACGTCCGAGGGAGGCAGGGGGCTTGGGAGTTTCTAGGCAGTATGAAGTGTAATAATTAAAGAGAAAACCAGTAATATTTTGTTTAGAAGTCATGCAGAAAAATAGAATAAGTTAAAGAAGATTATCAGTAGTAATAGATTCCAGTTCTCCCACTTTAAGCCATCAAAAGAACGACAACAAATCCCAAGTCTTCTGACATGGAAGCATATTTATTACACTTTCCTTCAAAGGACTTCGTGAATTTTAAATTATGTGTTTTCAGTCTTCGTTCTATCCTAGATACATACACAGAACCATAAAATCATATTTTAGAAATCAAGTTTTATTTTCTCATAAGAACTGCTTAACATCAGAGTTTCTCAGCGGAGTAAGGGGCATCTGAGGTGAGGGACCCGCACTTGAATTTGGCCCAGGTCATGATCTTACGGTTCACGAGAGGGAGCCCCACATCAGGCTCTGTGCTGACCGCATGGAGCTTGCTTGGGATTCTCTCTCTTCCTCTCTGCCCCTCCCCTGTTCACACATGCACGAACTCTCTCTTTCTCCCCCCTCCCCCCGTCCAAATAAACATTTTTTTTCAATATATGAAATTTATTGTCAAATTGGTTTCCATACAACACCCAGTGCTCAAAATAAACATTTTTTTAAAGGGGGAAAGAAAGTTCTATTTAAAAAAAGTTTCTGGGGCACCTGGCTGGCTCAGTCGGTTGAGCATCCAACCTCGGCTCAGGTCATGATCTCTTAGTCTGTGAGTTCAAGTCCCGTCAGGCTCTGTGCTGACAGCTCGGAACCGGGAGCCTGCTTCGGATTCTGTCTCCCTCTCTCTCTGCCCCTCCCCCCACTTATGCTCTGTCTCTGTCTCTGCCTCTCTCTCTCTCTCTCTGTCAAAAATAAATAAACATTTAAGAAAATAAAAAAAGTTTGTTAGAGTATGTGTAAAATTTAGCAATAGATCATAGTGTAAATCAGAAAAATTTGTACTATTGAAAGAAGTTTGTAAACACTTTTCCCTGAACGTATTTTGAAAACAAGACGGGGAGATTAACTTATATATTTTTTTTTCATGAGTGAACTGTCTCCCCTGTCTAGAGGCTGTACTCACTAACTGAAGGTGGGACCTTTCTTAGATAACGATTATTTTGCATTTAACACAAAAGGAAGGAGCTTTTTTTGTTTGTTTGCCTATTTAGAGCTTTGTGATCTAAGGATATTATGATGATGTGTGCTGTATTTCAGTGGTTCTCTTCCCTCTGTTTTTGCTCCTTTCCAGGGCACTTTGGATGTGGGGATGATAGACTCTGTGTGTGCCTCTGACAGCCCCGAGAGGTAAGTTCAGATGTGACTCTTGGCGAAAGTGATTAGTAACCTGCATGCTCCCACAGCTCTCTCTGTTTCTAGGTCCCTTCTTTTCTGAGCTGTGAAATGATTTTAGGCTGCATGTTGTCACCTGGTCAATTCCAGTCTTCTTTCTTTGTGCCCAGCTGTATATCACCCAGAAGCCATCCTCTCTGGGTATCTTTGGGCTGCTGGGAGAGACCGTGGAAACCTAATTTAGTCAGTCAGTTAAAAACATACACACAAGAGGAATATTCTTCATTTGGGTACAGGGGTAAACCCAGGATTCAAAGAGGAAGAAAATACCTATTTAGGAAAATAGTATTCTACCATAGGGAAGGGTGCTGTTCCCCTTCCTAAACTTAATAAGGAATTTAAAAAGGATCTTGTTGTAACGTATATGTGGAGTGTTAATAAATTAAACCACATTCTTCCCTTGACATCTCAACCTTATTTGTACCCTTAAAATAGCATGTGTTGGTTTTGTTTTTTTGAAGGCAAACCATCTTCATGGATGCCCTCAGGAGTCTGTACCGTTGACCTTTGTCTTCTCTGTGTTTCTTTGCTGCTCTTTGAATTCTGCATTAAGAATCAAAATTGGCTTCTGCCTTCAGTAAGGTAGCTTTAGAAAGTGGATAGAAATGTATTCCAACTGACAACAAAAATAGTGCCTACTAGGTAGAATTATCTAGAGTCTTCAGAACCTTTAACACGTGTGTTTTGTCCATATTCAGCCCAGATTTTATTCTGACGGCCAAGTTCCTACCCTATCTACATCTGTCTCCTAAACCCTTTCGCTCCAGCAGGCTGGGCCACGTGAGGGTCCATGCTTAGAACTTTCCATTCCTACTCACATCCTTCTCTCTTCCTCAAGTGCCCACCTCCTTCCCAGCAAGAGAAGTGTCTTGTATTTAGGAGCACCTGTCTTTCCCTGTCTACTACAGTCCCATTAATCTTGCTTTTTCTTGAACTTTTGCAGCGCTTAATTGCCGCGAGCATTTGAAAGCCTGCAAGAAATTCACAGCCACCAGCTTAAGTGGTTCAATATAGGCATGAGTATGAGCTAGGGCCTAGGAGAGACTCAGGGCATTGCCTGACAAAAAGAGGTGAAGGAGAAAGTAAATTTCCATTATTACGTTATCCCTGACTGGGAAATAAGCCTTTGTTAGATTGCTTTGAAAACATGGACCCAGGTGGCTTTTTGTAGCAAGCATAATCAAGTGTATAAGATGTTCCATTTACACCTATTTACTGATCTGCTTTTATTACTGGTGTCTGACGTTTCATTACCGACCCACAGAAATATTATCCAAGGCAGTACCCAGAGGCAGAGAGAAATTTACTTTGGAGAGGCATCAGAAAAAAAAAAAATTCCCCCACCGTCACCTTATTTTAGCCTTCCCGGAACCAAGTTTCATTTGGAAAGTTTTGCATGAAGGAATCTTTCCCCTTCCAGGGCCTCCTGAATGTGTTGCTCCAAGTTTAAAGGTTAATGATGCATAAAATAAATCCTGCAGAAATGAGCAAGATTTGCCTTAGCACAAACCACAAATAGCGCCGCGCTTTTCGTCCCGCTCACCATAAGCCAGGAAAGAGGCGGCTGGTCTTGGTTCGAGCAGGTGATGCGGACAGTAGAGCGCTAAGTCTTGGCTTCCTTCTTGCCCTGTCGCCCAGACCCAATTCGTTTGTGATCATCACGGCCAACCGGGTGCTGCACTGCAACGCTGATACACCAGAGGAGATGCATCATTGGATAACGCTGCTGCAGAGGTCCAAGGGGGACACAAGAGTGGAGGGCCAGGAATTCATCGTGAGAGGTGACTGCCACCACGGCCTTGCCCCTTTGAGCAGCTTTCCTGAGTAATTTTGACTCTTGAACTTGCTTAACAAACCAACAAGCAGACAGACAACAAAAACACAGGAAAGGGTCGTGGCCCTTTCTAGCAAATATATAGAGATATGACCCATTAGGAAGCATCCTGCAAATTATTACCTGATGTTTGGTGTCTGTCTTCCTAGTTTTTAATTTACACTCCGATCTTCCTTTCCAGGGTGGCTGCACAAAGAAGTAAAGAACAGTCCAAAGATGTCTTCGTTAAAACTAAAAAAACGGTGGTTTGTGCTTACCCACAATTCCTTGGATTACTACAAGAGCTCAGAGAAGAATGCTCTGAAATTGGGCACGTTGGTCCTCAATAGCCTGTGCTCGGTGGTGCCTCCGGACGAGAAGATCTTCAAAGACACAGGTAACGGTGCCGTGTGCCTGTGACGAGCCGGGCCCGAAAGCTCGCACCTAGAGCCTGAGGAGGCCTGGGTTTGCTCGGACCAGAGGGAGGAGTTTGGTTAGCTGTATGCACGCTTAGTATTGAAACCGTGGTGAAGAGGTCCCCGCTTAACTGATTTGCAGAAATGTTCTTCTGAGGACAGTGACATATAAACAGGGATTCTCCTGTATGGAGCTTTATTTCTGTATGCCGCGTTTTCGTCTTTGTGCTGTGAGAGCCCTAACGCAGCCTAAGAAAGATCAATCCTGACTGTCCGTGAGCTTCACCTAGTAGAATAGAGAGCACTGATGGTAGCTTAGTTTTTTGGTTTTTTTTTTTTTTCCCTTGTCACTATTACAAAGATATTTCTACATTGTTTGGGTTTTGTTGCTAATTGTGATTTTTGCGCTTTTGCAAACATAGCTCCTCTGTCCCCTGCGACAGCTTGTTTCTGGACACACAGACTGTTTGCTTAGCAGAAGTGTTTTCTTCTCAAGGGAGAACCTAAGGAAAGGAGAAGAAACAGGAGGGGAGAAGGAACACCAGGAAGGGAGGGAAGCATTTTCACTCTCGTCCAGAGCCGGGAAAGGAACTTCCAGTTTGTGCCTGTTTTTCTTCCAGAGCAAACGTGACCCTTTTATGTATTTACTCCTGGGTTTCTTACTTTGTGTGTCTTCTTCTCGGCAGCTTGTACGCTCCTCGTTTGGACATGTGGGTGCTTAGCACAGGACAAAGCGCGTGTAGGAATCGGGAGAGGATTTGTTGAATTAGCTAATTAAAGGGGCTCAGGCGGAGAGGACACCGGCTCTGACAACAGGGCTGAGTTTCTGGCTTTCTGGGACTCTGGTGCCAGACCGTCCCTGCGGAGGCTGACGCCTGTGGTGTGTGTGCTCTGTCACAGGCTACTGGAATGTCACCGTGTACGGCCGCAAGCACTGCTACCGGCTCTACACCAAGCTGCTCAACGAGGCCACCAGGTGGTCCAGCGCCATTCAAAATGTGACAGACGCCAAGGCCCCGATCGACACTCCCACCCAGCAGCTGATTCAAGACATCAAGGTAAGGATTCAAGACAGGGTGGCTCACGGGAGGTAGCTCACCGGTTCTCACCCTTGGAACGTCAAGACGTTGGTCAAGCTCCATTTTTATTCTGTAATCAAAAACTAACTTTTGGTTGGTTTTCTGTTGGAACGTCACTGCTTTTAGAAATCTGAATTTGAGAGCTGAGCCGAAAGCTTATGCTAAAAATACTTTGTCTCCAGAGAGGTGTCATGTTGCCGCTGAGGCAAATGTGGGCTTGTGTTGTGTAGACAGAGGAATGATGGTCTGTGGTTTGGGGTGCAGAACTCCCCATGACGGGAACGTGCGGTGATCTGCGTGGAGATGACGTGTGCCACAAGTTGCCCTTCAGCCCTGGGTTGGGGACCTTCTAGGAGTAACATGATAATCCTATCCTTATGATACAGTTAGTGGACCACACAAGTGGGTACACAAATAGCCAGGATTGGTCTAGAAAACTTGGAACCTTTAGTAGGCACCCCCAAACTCAACAGGAAGCGTCCCAATCTCTGGACCTACACTGACCTTCTGTTTGTTTGTTTGTTTGTTTGCGAAAGAGAGTGCATGAGCAAGGTAGGGGCAGAGGGGGAGAGAGAGAATCTCAAGCAGTCTCCGTGCCTAGCTTGGAGTCAGCCTGACTCGGGTCTCCCATCTCACGACCATGAGATCATGACCTGAGCCGAAACCAAGAGTCCGATGCTTAACCGACTGAGCCACCCAGGTGCCCCTAACCTGGTTAAATTTTCATTTCCTTTTTATAAAGATTAATTGCTCAGTTGAGTATACATTGAGTGAATAATGAAATGGCAGCATTATTCATAAGGGGTACTCCACTCATTTTTCAGGAATGGAAACAGACACAGAATAGTCTGCGCTGTTCATGTAGCTGGTGAGTCCCCAGTGTAGAACCGGGTCAAGGGGATTATTTTTACCGCTGTTCCTCCAAGTTACCCATTCGGATAGATTCCCAATACAAAGGGAAGAGCTGGAGCAGTGACAGAAAAGATGTGAGAATGATAGCAAGATAGGTATTTACTGATCTACATCAAGGAAAATTAAGCAGATCCAGGAGGCAAGCTCTGCCTTTGCAGAGGCGGAAGAGGGTCTAATAATGCAGTAGTGCACAATTTCCCACCGAACACAAATCTGCCTCTTGATTCCAAAGTGGTGCATTTTCTGGGTATTTGGAGCTCAATTCCACCAAGCTAATTATTCTCCAAGTCTCTGTAAAGCTTTCCATGGAACCCAGGGTGCTAAATACTAGTAACTTCCTTTTTCGCATTTAAAAAACTGTTTTTAAAGCTTCCTTTTGAGAAAGGAGTGAAAAAAACACATCAGCTGAACTTTCTCTTCAAAGCTATGTCAGCTGTATTCTTATCTTCTCTAATTTGACATCTGTCATTAAAAGAGTAATTGAATTTTCCAAATATGAAGCAATGTTTTTTTTAAAAAAATTAGGTTGCCCTAATTAAGTCCATACAAAATTTTTGAAATAGTTTGGTTTTTTTTTCTTTTTTTCTGGCTCTTAACTAACTGGGTGTTAACCAAAAAAGTTTCATAGTGGAAATTACCACACTAGAATGATTCACTGCCTCTCCAACTTTTCTGTTTATTTAATGTTCTAAAAGGAACTTTGCCTTTTTTGAATCCCCCATTAACATTTTAGGAGCATAAGTGCATGATGAATTGCTATGAGATCTCTTAAATTTCAAGAAAGAGACGGCAGGCATGTTGAACAGTCTCACTAATAACATCCTAACGTGTAACTTTTATGTGTAGAGAAATACAGAAGATCATTTAAAGAATGAAAGCAATGTATTTTTTTTAAATTTTTTTAATGTTAATTTATTTTTGAGAGAGAGAGAGACAGAGTGTGAGTAGGGGAGGGGCAGAGAGGGAGACACAGAATCTGAAGCAGGCTCCAGGCTCCGAGCTGTCAGCACAGAGCCTGACGCGGGGCTCGAACTCACGAACGGTGAGATCATGACCTGAGCTGAAGTCAGACGCTTACCCAACTGAGCCACCCAGTTCTTTTTAAAAGAATTATGGATAAAAATACATGGTTTGGCTACATGATTGGTGGCTAAATAGCAAGAGAACTTCAGTGTTTTTGAAGCATATGTAATCTCCAGTGGAAATTTTTGGGTTTTTTTTTTTATAACGTGGGAAAATATACACACATGGACTGAGCTGTGAGAAAAACGTGTATTTGTGATTTGCCTTCAGACGCAGATTGCCGGTATCTTCGCGCTTGAATTATTAATGCTAGACCCTCACCACCGTCCCGAGGCCCACGGACGCTTTAGACTCTGGGAGAGGTTCACGTGTGGGAGAATACAGATAATTTTGTTCATTTACGTGCATGTGTTCTGGATGAGCCGGCTGGCTGGCTTTACCGGGTCCTCTGCTTTCCAGGAGAACTGCCTGAACTCGGATGTGGTGGAGCAGATCTACAAACGGAACCCCATCCTCCGTCACACACACCACCCCCTGCACTCGCCGCTCCTGCCCCTGCCCTACGGAGACATCAACCTGAACCGTGAGTCCCCGCCCCGCCCGCGCCCCGCTGTTCTCGGTACCGTAACTGTTCTCCCCGGTCACCGACTCTGCCTCTCTGTCCAGCCAGCATCTGTCGCTTGTGGTGAGAAGAGGACTGTGGAACTAAGAGAATGATTTTCAAGGGAGTCAGGAAATGCCAGCCCTGCCTCTGAACTCAGGGTTGCCTTAATCTGCCAGAGAATTAAAAGTCTGGTCCCAGATCCTAAAAATAGAGAACCTGTCTGGCAACAGACCAACTTTTGAGCCAGCGTCTCGTAGAGTGAAATAGGTGAATTGCGTAACAAAAGAGCATAACGCTCTCACCTCTGTGTTCGCCTGACTCAGATGTTCAGGGAACGTGGCGAGCCCTGGGTGGTGAAGCCGACGTCTGTCCCCGTTCCTTCCCCCTGTGCGATGCTCAGATTGTACCTTGGCCAAACCCTCCGTGTGACTTGTGTGTGTCTCCTCCTCCTAGTGCTCAAAGATAAAGGCTACACCACCCTTCAGGATGAAGCCATCAAGATCTTCAATTCCCTCCAGCAACTGGAGTCCATGTCCGACCCCATTCCCATCATCCAGGGCATCCTGCAGACCGGGCATGACCTCCGACCTCTGCGAGACGAGCTGTACTGCCAGCTCATCAAACAGACCAACAAGGTGCCCCATCCGGGCAGCGTGGGCAACCTGTGCAGCTGGCAGATCCTGACGTGCTTAAGCTGCACCTTCTTGCCGAGCCGGGGCATCCTCAAGTACCTGCGGTTCCATCTGAGAAGGTGGGGGGGGGGTGCATGGCGGTGGGGGGGGGCGTTGCACACCGCAGGGGCGGGGCGGAGCTCAGATGAGGAGAGCCCGAAACAGAAGGCACCTGGCGTGGTCAGGGACCTCTTGGTCAGACGCGTGTGTCCCCTTGAGCAGGCTGACACTGTGCAGGCCTCCTCTCCAGCTCAAGCCACACAAGGCTGTCTCAGGGACGCGGTCACTTTCAGTGTAGTGTCCCCATGCGGAAGAGGCTGAATACGTTTAATTTTTTTTTTTCATATTTTTTTTTTATTTAAATTTTTTTTTCAACGTTTTTATTTATTTTTGGGACAGAGAGAGACAGAGCATGAACGGGGGAGGGGCAGAGAGAGAGGGAGACACAGAATCAGAAACAGGCTCCAGGCTCTGAGCCATCAGCCCAGAGCCCGACGCGGGGCTCGAACTCCCGGACTACGAGATCGTGACCTGGCTGAAGTCGGACGCTCAACCGACTGCGCCACCCAGGCGCCCCTCATATTTATTTTTGAGAGAGCATGAACAGGGGAGGGACGGAGACAGAGGAGAGACAGAGGATCTGAGGCAGGCTCCACACTGACAGCCGAGAGCTTGATGTGGAGCTCGAACTCACAAACCGTGGGATCACGTCCCAAGCCAAAGTCAGATGCTCAGCCCCCTGAGCCCCCCCCAGGCACCCCAGACGTCAAATACATTTAATTACCGCTGCCTGTATACATGGAGGGGGGAAACCTTAGCTGTTTTTGGTCCAGATCAAACAGAAACATTCCCGTGCAGACTCTGATGCAAACTACGTAAGAACAGTTTTCATACGATGGTCTGAGACGTGACCGTCACCAGCATCACGGAGGTGAGCTGGCAGCAAAAGCTTTGGGATTTGTTTTTGGTTGTTTTTGTTTTTTTGTTTTGGTTTTGGTTTTGCTTTTAAACAAAACCTACACAGGACAGTAGAGGCCCCAGCTGGGAAGTGACCGGCATCCGCCGCACACGTCACTGGGGGGCCACCGGCTCCGCCTGCTGAAGCAGCCCAGCGCCCAGACGGCGGCCAGCCGCGGTCTAGCACATTAACAGCGAAGTGTTTGTCTCCTAGGATACGGGAGCAGTTTCCAGGAACCGAGATGGAAAAATACTCCCTTTTCATTTATGAATCTCTCAAGAAAACCAAATGCAGAGAGTTTGTGCCTTCCCGAGATGAGATAGAAGCACTGATCCACAGGCAGGAGATGACGTCCACGGTGCACTGCCACGGCGGAGGCTCCTGCAAGATCACCATCAACTCCCACACCACGGCCGGGGAGGTGAGGGAAAAGCCCGCCGCGGCGGACTCCGATCCCTGACCGCCCCCGTGCAGACGTCAGGGAAGTTGTGCAGTTAGGTGGGCCAGCGTGCGGTCGTGACCGGCATAGTACAGCGGCTCCGTAAGCGGGGTGTATGTAACCGTAACCGACGACGAAGCTCACGTACGACGAGACAAAAATACGCATCAAAGATGAGTAGGAATGCAAAAATTAAGCTGGTGCCAGAATACCTGAGCCGCAGTCCTGCTGACGTGCCGAGCAGTTGAGGGTCGAGGAGAGATTTCCTCCCTGACTCGGGTGTGCCCGCCCTGACGTGGGATTTTTTGGAGCATCTCTGCCATCAGGTGTCTGTTTGCCAAACAGAAATCTACCGTGATGGGTCAGATGAGAGCGTATTTTCTTTTCTTTCTTTTTTAAAATTTAGTATTGTAAAACCAGTTGGCTAAAAGAAGCAGGGCAGTAAAACCCAGAGAAGCTTCTGGCGTGGAAAGAAGAAACACGGTGGAAACCCTTGTTTCTTGGCAGTCGATGGATGTATCAGATGAAAGGGCTTCGGTTTTCATGCACTTTCCTACCAGGATGGGTCTGCAAGAAATCCGCCCGCCATCCCTCTCTACCAGTGGGTGAAATACGTACCCCGTGTTCTTTTTTTTTACAAGGATAAGACAAATCTGGTTTCTAGAGAGTAATGGAAAAATGGCACCTTTGAAATTCTGGGTGACCACACAGGACAGTTGTAGGGGGGCTGCTTGGACCCTCGCTTGCCGGCAGCTCCCTTGGGGTTCAGGGGAAGGCACATTCTAGAACCGCGTGCTGGCAGCCGAAGCCCTCGGGGTATATCTTGCAGGTGGTAGAGAAGCTGATCAGAGGCCTCGCCATGGAGGACAGCAGGAACATGTTCGCCTTGTTTGAGTACAACGGAAACGTGGATAAAGCCATTGAAAGCCGAACCATCGTAGCTGACGTGTTAGCAAAGTTTGAAAAGTAAGTGCCTTCTCCCTCAAGTGCTAGCAGATTTAAGTCAAAGAAATTGAGAGTTGAGGATGTGAATTTCTATTCCATTTCTAGCCACACCTTCAGTGTGCATTTGAGTGCCTTTTCTTTTACTTGTGCTAAAGCATGTTTCATTTTCCCTATCTTTCTGCTGCCTGTTTTTCTTTTTGTAAATGTTTATTTTGAGAGCGAGAATTCCAAGCAGGCTCCGCACTGTCAGCACGGAGCTCGACACGGAGCTCAGTCCCACAAACTGAGAGATCACGACCTGAGCCAAAATCAAGAGTCGGATGTTTAACTGAGCTACCCTGGTGTTCCTGTTTTTCTTGATTCGTAGATAAAGCCTCTGTGTCAAATAAGATTGTTCCTTTACCCCATTCTTTCTCTCAGGTCCTTGCTATACTCATTATCTTGGAATTTCTTGAGTCTATGCTTTTCACTTGTCATTAGCTTTGAAACTGGGCTAACAGACACAAGCAAACTCATAAATCGTTCAAAATGCATCTTGTATCTCTTGGATATACGATATTTCATCTATGACTTCCCTATCGCCTAAGTAACACAAAAGATATTCCTATTCAATTTTTTTTAATGTGTGTTTTTTTTAGGAGAGACAGAGTCTGAGCGGGGGAGGGGCAGAGAGAGAGAGACAGACAGACAGACAGACAGACAGAATCTGAAGCAGGCTCTGCGCTGTCAGCACAGAGCCCGACATGGAGCTCGATCCCGTGAACCGTGAGATCATGCCCTGAGCCAAAATCAAGAGTGGGACGCTTAACCGACTGAACCACCCAGGCGCCCCAGAATTCCTGTTCAGTTTAAACACGTGCTATTCATGTTGATTTTTATAAATACTGTAGTTTACTCGAGGACTGGTAAAGGGAATGAAGATATATATATATAGCCTTTGTTTCTTTTCTTTCTGTGGACTCAGCATAAGGCTTAGCCAGTACTGATTTGACTGGGCGACTCAGAAAATACTTGTTAGCACAGTTTAGCTGAAGTTTATGGTCTTGAAGTGAGACGAGAAAGAAGGCGTCATTTTTCACCCCTGGCTAAATAACGTAAGGGACTCTGGTAATCAGCCTCGCCCTTGTTCTGTTTTCTCTGCCTCCGTGCCCATCCCCACCGTGTTACCTGAGCACGGACAGAATGTCTGTGTCCTTGGAACGAGCCATCTCAAGTCAGCTCCTTGTGCTTTCCGAACGTCTCTTCTGTCTGTAGGCTGGCTGCCACTTCGGAGGTGGGGGACCGGCCCTGGAAATTCTACTTCAAACTCTACTGCTTCTTGGACACAGACAACGTGCCAGAAGACAGTGTGGAATTCGCGTTTATGTTCGAACAGGTAGAAGGAACCTGCAGAAAGGGATTCCTCTGCTGGGGAACAGGGCTAAAACCTGTTCACTCCGCTGCTAGGTTAGCAGTTGGGCATAGCGGTATGTTTCCCAGCATGCACAGGGACAGCTGCTCTGTGACGCCTTTCTAGAAGGAAACTACTGCGTGTTGTATTTGAACTCCTGTGCCAAGAACTGTTTTAGCTGGGGGGAGAGAGACATTGAGGGATAAAATATGGGTTCGATGCCGTCTGGGCTAGGGAGAAATGTAAAGCAGCCAAAGGGGGTGAGGGTACAGTTTGCAGGGGAGGTGACACGGAGGGGAAAGCTGGCGGATTTAGGCTCACGCGCCCCTAATGCCGCCGCTGCCCGCCGCCTCCTTTCAGGCACACGAAGCTGTTATCCGTGGCCACTACCCCGCCCCCGAAGAGAACCTCCAGGTTCTCGCTGCCCTGCGGCTCCAGTACCTGCAGGGGGATTACTCCCTGCATGCCTCCGTGCCGCCCCTCGAGGACGTCTACTCCGTGCAGAGGCTGAAGGCCCGCATCAGCCAGTCGACCAAAAGCTTCACCCCATGTGAGCGGCTGGAGAAGAGGCGGACGAGCTTCCTGGAGGGGACGCTGAGGCGGAGCTTCCGGACGGGGTCTGTCGTCCGACAGAAGGTCGAGGAAGAGCAGTTGCTGGACATGTGGATCAAGGAGGAAGTCTCCTCGGCTCGGGCCAGCATCATTGACAAATGGAAGAAATTGCAGGGAATGGGCCAGGAGCAGGCCATGGCCAAGTACATGGCCTTGATCAAGGAGTGGCCAGGCTATGGGTCGACGCTCTTTGATGTGGAGGTGAGGGCTGTTGCTTCTGGGATCAACTGGCCTAAGAGTGCCTTTCGGTGTGGCCTTGGCCGACTACGTTGGCTGGGGGTGGGGCAAGATGGAGTCTTTGTTCTCTGGCCCCCTTGTGTTAGAGGCCCCCCACCATGCTTTACCATTAACACACCCTCACATCCACCAAACGGTCTGGTAGCAAATGTTTTCACAACATTAGGAGCGAATGGAAAATTAAGATGTCACCTCTTCTTAAGTAACTTCTATTTATTTTATTTGTTTTGAGAGAGAGCACTGGTGCGTGGGGGGGAGGTGCAGAGAGGGAGAGAGAATCCCAAGCGGGCTCCGTGCTGCCAGCGCAGAGTCCAGTGCCGGGCTCGCTCTCCCAAACCATGAGATCGTGACCTGAGCCGAAATCAAGAGTCAGACGCTTAACCAACTGAGCCACCCAGGAGCCCCTCTCTTCTTTATGAGGGAAGCTCTAGATAGATCCAATCAAAAAGTGCTGGTAAAAATCTGTATTTAAAATTTTTTTTAATTTTTTTTTAGAATTGTGTACATAGAATTATAAATTTTGGATACAATCGGCCCTTGAACGACATTGGGGTTGGGGCGCCGACCCCTAGGCGGTTGAAAATCCGCGTATAATTTTTGACTCCCTAAAAGCATACCTGCTAATGGTCCTGCTGTTGACCAAAAACTTTACCAAGAACATGAACAGTTAGCACATATTTTGCATGTTATATGTATTACATACTGTATTCTTACAACGCAGCTAGAGAAAAATGTTACTGAGCAAATCATAAGAGAAAATACATACCGTTAAAAAAAAAAAAATCCGCATATTGGAGGACCCGCACAGTTCAACGCCATGTTTAACAACATGGGTCAACTAGGATGTTACGTTTGTTTTTTTTCCCCCATGACTATCTGTTGGCAGGGAAGAATTTGTGTCACAATTGGAATTTTGCTATTAGCATTAACCCATACTGACTCATACCTCTTTTTTTTTTTTTAAGACCATTTATTGAAAGGAAATCTTACTAGTGGTCTAGATCAAGACTTGGCAGTCCATGGGCCAAATCCTTTCCGCCACCTTTTATCATGTTTTATTGGAACACAGTAATATTCCTTCCTTTCTCTGTCTTCTCTGGCTGTTTTCACACCAAAATGGTGGTAGTGAGTAGCTATGACAGAGACCACGTGGCCCACAAAACCCAAAATATTTACTCCCTGTCCCTTAACAGGTAACTTTACCAGCCCCTGGTCTAAATGAGCTTTGGTTTTTCTTTCCACATGTTTAGTATCTGATGACTTTTAAATGAGGCTTTATACAGATGTAAATATTGATTATCTTTTCCAAGATCCCTTCATGGCTTTTCACTGGATTCTATCTTGGGTTTGGTTGGTTCAGTTAGGTTTGTTTTTAGGTGTAAATCAGATGCTTTGTACAACACCTCTTTTCGGTGTCACTAATGTATATCCCTCCCATTTGTTTTTCGTTTAATTTTTTATTTTTATTTTTGAGAGAGAGAGAGAGAGACACACACACAGCATGAGCAGGGCAGGGACAGAGAGAGGGAGACACAGAATCCGAAGCAGGCTCCAGGCTGCGAGCTGTCAGCACAGAGCCTGACACGGGGCTCGAACTCATGAACCATGAGAGCATGACCTGAGCCGAAGTCATATGCTTAACTGTCTGAGCCACCCAGCACTCCCCCCCCCCCCCCCCATCCCTGCCATTTGTATTGGTTCCCATCAGCCCTGTGTTCTCATCCCTACATCAGGGCTCTTGTTTTCCAACACCAATCCATGCAGGGAAGCCTGTTACGAAGCCAGTGATATTCCGGTTACCGCTGTGCTCACAGGAGGTCACTGCTGCCTCTCGTCGAGAACCCTATTTTTCAAAAGGAGCCAGGACTGCTAGGCACAGAGCGATTTGGAGAATTTTTCCCCTGATCTTAGATTTTGTATTTGAAGAATAATTATCCAAAAACCGGTCGGAGGAAGAGCTAGATACAGGAGATGGGCTCAAGCTGGTGGGTTTGCTGGGGAGTTCGGGCCACCTCCGAGAGCTAATCCGGTGAGGCGGAGAGTGATGGTCTCCATGGGTGGAGTGGAAGCACGATGTTGGCATTCACCGATTAAGTTTTCCCGATGCACAGGATGGGTCAACAGGTCAGAAATCAACCAAGACAGCCAAGGAGATGCCGTATCTCCTCATTCGGTTCTCCCAGGCGTGAACACGCCTTGGGTGCATCTGGTGTTCTGCATACGGGGCTTGGCTCCCTCTCTCCTGCTCCTAATTGCTTTGTGATCTGACTCTTGCCCGCAGTGCAAGGAAGGCGGCTTCCCCCAGGACCTCTGGTTGGGCGTCAGCGCGGACGCTGTTTCTGTCTACAAGCGTGGGGAGGGAAGACCGTTAGAGGCCTTCCAGTACGAGCACATCCTCTCGTTTGGGGCGCCTCTGGCAAACACGTACAAGATCGTGGTTGACGAGAGGGAACTGCTCTTTGAAACCAGTGAGGTAAGAGGCGAACCAAGGAAATCGTTTGTGGCCTTGACAACACAGAAAAATGACACCCCGTTTCCTGGGGCCTTTGGGTAATTTTGTTTTGCTATAAAATATATGAAATTACAGCGTGGCGGTCCCTCCCCAGCTTCAGGTTCCTCAGGGGCCAAAATCGAATCTCCAGTTTCTTCTATGTTTGCAGCAGAGAAATTTGGGTTTCCTTTTATCGGTGGGGTCTTACCCCTAGAGGAAAGGGGAAGGGAATGATGTAGATGTCCAGAATATGTATAGTTTGGCAATAGAGCCTCGTGCCAATCAGCTGATGATTATGGCAGTGAATGCCAGCTGGAGGGAGTGAGGGGCACGACCACCCTGGCCGGAGCTAATTCTGGCTCACAGGATCGCAAGAAAGCCTTTAAATGTGCATGCCATCTGCTCTGAAGCTTAAAATGCAGTCATCAGCATCATGAGAAATCCAGAAGCCTTTATGAAGGGCTCTGCTTAGGGGACTCCTAGCGAGCAAAGGTAGAAAACAGACATGAGTGAGTGGCTTCCGGTTTGGCCACTGGTGCGGAGTGACGGACTGGAGGCCAGGAGGGTGCCCAGGGTGCCGGGAGGTAGCAGTGACACCAGGGCTGCGGTGCAGGAGGCAGACTAGGCCGACAGGAGGCCTGCAGTGAGACGGAAGAGGCGGGGCCCTCGACTGGAGGGTCCAAGGCGCCCGGCTGCCAGGTTTGGTGGACGCCAGGAAAGGAGAGGGAGCCACTGTGGGTGTCTGATTATGCCTGATGCAATGACTGTGGTTTTACCAACTGCCGTGGGTGGGATTGGGCGGGATTAAAAGGGAGAGGGAAGGAGGGAAATGGAAGGAGGTCAGGATGCCTGAAGAGGGATGCAGGCCAGCCTGAGAAGGGTCAGGCCCCAGGGGGTGGCGGTGACTGCATCACGGGAAGGAGCCAATACGAGGTCGCAGCCGGCACCTGTGACTTGTCCGCAGGCCCGTTGAGCCTCTTTCTGTTCTGTAGCCGCAGCATGACGGGTTGACTACGATACAGTGTTCACCAGCTGGGATTGTGGGCTCAGGCCTTTACCAGCCTTTTTTTTTTTTTTTTTAACATTTATTTTGAGAAAGAGCAAGGATGAGCAGGGGAGGGGCAGACAGGAGGAGAGAGAGAGAGAGAGAGAGAGAGAGACACACTCCCAAGTAGGCTCTACACTGTCAGTGCAGAGCCTGACGTGAGGCTCGAACTCATGAACCACGAGATCATGGCCTGAGTCGAAACCAAGAGTCGGACGCTTAACCACCCAAGCCACCCAGGGGCCCCTCATTTACCATCATTTTAAGTGGGGATAGTGATCCCAGCCCGAACGATACCCACAGACTTTAGTGTCCTCGGGCGGGTTTTTTTTTTTCCCTAATGTGTGAAATCTGACAATTGTACACCACGCAGAATTGTCATTTTTGTGTGGAAGAACCACCAGGTGGTGCACACCGTATTCGGAGAAGCCACGACTTCCCTTCTCACTGCCCAGGAACAGGTTAAAGCAGCTGAGCTCTCAGCCTCCTCCAAACCTGGGGGACGGGGGGGGCCCATCATCCCGGCCGAGACTCTGACCGTGTGCCCCTTCTGCTTCCCCTGGGCAGGTGGTCGATGTGGCCAAGCTCATGAAAGCCTACATCAGCATGATCGTGAAGAAACGCTACAGCGCGTCACGCTCTGTGAGCAGCCAGGGCAGCTCCAGGTGAAGGCGGGAGGGAGTCTGCGTGTCTTCAGCATCCGGATGGGCCACCCTCTGGCCTCGGCCGGCCAGGGCAGAGCTGCCCCCGCTTCTGGAAGCCCCTCGTCGGAGGGAGGCGTCTCCCAGGGTCCTTTCGCCCCGTCGACGTCCGCGATCCTGTATTAAGCTGTCAACCTTAACAGTCCGCCCAGTTTCGAAAGCTTTACTACTCTTAGATGACACATGCCTTAAGACAGAGAGGAAAAAAGCCCCCACGCTGCCACCAAAGCAGCCAGAAGTGCCTTAACGTGTGGAACCAACACTAATTGACCTTAACTGTGCTACTGAAGGGAAATGCCCCCCCAGCCCCTGTTTGGGGGGAGACTTACAAAGCTTGGTGGGGGGTGTTCATCTATCAATTCTGCACTAACCTCCCAGCCTGATTTCCCTACTTGGAGGGAAGGTGAGGGGGTCGGGAGGGGGGACAGAGGGAGCACAAGGGGACAGGATATTTTAGTTCGAGTGCTGCTGGCAGCCTTCCTCATGGACATATATTAACTTTTTTTTGTTTCATCTTTTAAGTCTGTGTGCCTGCCTGTGCGCCCATGTGTTCATAAACTCATCACTTTAATCACTGTCTCATGAGCATTAAAAGCAAAGGGAAAAAGGATGTGCAATGGTGTAAACAGTCTGTATATTTTAATAGTTCAGAGTTCTAGTCTTCAGTCGTTACTTTATGAGGTGGTTTTATTAACACACCAGAATCCTGGGTTTTCCTGTCTTTGCTGTATTTCGAAAACCACATTTTTGACTCCGTTCTGTTTTACATGTAGCAAAAGTCTGCACTCTGCATCTGCTGTATTATAAACAGATATGCAGCCTATACAAATAATTGTATTTATAAACCACTCTTCAACAGCTGGCTCCAGTGCTGTTTTTAGAACGATATGAAGTCATTTTTTGAGTCTTTAGTTCCTAAAAAAATTTAAGTTAAGAAAAAGTTTTCTTTGAAGGTTAGTCTGGATCGCTCCGGGTAGATTACCAAATACCACGATGGATATGGCGGCAAAATGCCAC
The DNA here is from genome assembly GCF_016509475.1 of Prionailurus bengalensis. Classification (NCBI taxonomy): domain Eukaryota; kingdom Metazoa; phylum Chordata; class Mammalia; order Carnivora; family Felidae; genus Prionailurus; species Prionailurus bengalensis. The sequence continues at coordinate 227,210,583 of NC_057343.1, forward strand.
GTTCCCGAAGGGTGTAATGCATGAGCGAGTCTTGTAAAGGACCCTGACAGTATAAATGCTAAGGCTTTAATATAATACGTCTTCTCCCAAGTTTATAATGATAGTCTGACCAGGTGCCTGTAAATAAATCAGTGTTTATGACCAGAAAAAAAAAAAATAATCTGGTCTCGGACTTTTATTTTTATATAGAAAAGTTGTAAAGACTTAGGCCAACTAAGTCTACCCACAAAGAAAGAAAAAAAATTGCCTTATCCCTCCAGGACAGCTATGCGAAATCATGGTCTGTTGGCTCAAAGAAAGTCTGACAATAAAAGATATTAGCTATCACGCAGTGTGTTTTCTTTATCAGGGTGACTCGAAAGATATTATGGGGTTTGGGTTTGCTTTTTTTTTAAATTTAAACCCAAGCTAGTTAACATATAGTATAATAATGGTTTTAGGAGTAGAATTTAGTGATTTATCACCTACATAGATCACCCAGTGCTCATCCCAACAAGCGTCCTCCTTAATGCCCATCACCCATTTAGCCCATCCCCGACCTACCTCCCCTCCAGCAACCCTCAGTTCTCTCATTTTAAGAATCTCTTGGGGCACCTGGGTGGCACAGTCGGTTAAGCGTCCGACTTCAGCCAGGTCACGATCTCGCGGTCCGTGAGTTCGAGCCCCGCGTCGGGCTCTGGGCTGATGGCTCGGAGCCTGGAGCCTGCTTCCGATTCTGTGTCTCCCTCTCTCTCTCTGCCCCTCCCCCGTTCATGCTCTGCCTCTCTCTGTCTCAAAAATAAATAAACGTTAAAAAAATTTTTTTTTTTAAAAAGAATCTCTTACGGTTTGCCTCCCTGTTTTTAATCTTATTTTTCCTTCCCGTCCCCATGTTCATCTGTTTCTTAAATTTCATGAATGAATCCTATTTTTCTGACTTATTTTGCTTAGCATAATACACTCTAGTTCTATCCGTGTTGTTGCAAATAGCAAGATTTCCTTTTAATATTCCATTGTGTGTGTGTGTGTATATATATATATATATATATATATATATATATACATATACCTACCACTTCCTTATCCATTTGTCAATCGATGGACATTTAGGCTCTTTCCGTAATTTGTTGTTGATAGTGCTGCTATAAACATTGGGGTGTATGTGCCCCTTTGGATCAGCGTTTTTGTATCCTTTGGATAAATACCTACAAATGCAATTGCTGGGTCATAGGGCAGCTCTATTTCTAATTTTTTGAGAAACCTCAGAGTGGCTGTACCAGTTTGAGTTTCCACCAACAGTGCAAAAGGGATCTCTCTGCATCCTTGCCAGTATCTGCTGTTTCCTGAGTTTTTAATTTTAGCCATTCTGACAGGTGCGAGGTGGTTTCTCTTTGTGGTTTTGATTTGTATTTCCTTGATGATGAGTGATGTTGAGCATCTCTTCGTGTGTCTGTTAGCCATCTGGATGTCTTTCGAAAAGTGTTCACATCTTTTGCCCATTTCTCACTGGATTACTTGTTTTATGGGTGTTGAGTTTGAGAAGTTCTTATAGATCTCAGATACTAACCTTGTATCCGATATATAATTGGCAAATATCTTCTCCCATTCTGTTGGTTGCCTTTTAGTTCTGTTGATTGTTGGTTTGGTTGTCATGCTTTTGGCATCACTAAGCTGCACGTCTCATAACTTAATTATCTTTAAGTGGACGTGTAGACCTCTTAACTGCTCTTTTAGACATGCGGCAGGACTCCAAGAAGGCAGAGAAAGTAAAGAGTCAGTGAAATCCAGAAGTCTAAGGCCTTGAAATGTGTGTTTATGTCAAGTGGTCTCGTAGCCCCATAATGTGCCGGATGGTGAAATCTGACCCTTCGGCCTGCTTGCAGCCTTGCTCACTGTGGAGCAGAAACAGAGGCAGCCTGTCTGGCCAGTGATCTACCCAAAGAACCAAGCACTCACCCTGGGATCTCACCTGGTTGCCCTGGCCAGACGTGGGGCATGAGTGGTACCAGTCCCCCGGATGTCCCTTTCTCTTACCTCTGAATCTCACCTCTGCTCGTGTCCAGAGCGGCTTCCCACTCCACAGGGACTGGGAAGTCCCCTGAAGGCAGGTGATGGTGAGCGCCTGTGGCCTCGAGATGAGAAGGAAGATGAGCTAGACTCCATGGGTGGTGGTTTTTTCATTTCCAGCCCACAGGGAAATTGGCAGAAGGGCCTTCTGCCCTGCTCACCACTCGGGACTCACTCTGTGACTTCCAGCCTCGCAGAAGGCTGCCTCTTCCCCAGCTGTAAATGAAGCAAGTGGGCAAAGGAAGGCAGAGTGCCTCAACTTAGGCACTGCAGCAGCACCAAAGCCAGAACACAGGTCTCTACACACAGGCCTTTACAGGTCAGCAGCTTCCTTTGTTTTAATGTGTCATTAGAAGCGGTACAGATGCAGACGAAGCTGCACTAACACAGGGAGACCCAGATACCCTTCGCCTGGTTTCCCCAATAGTAACATTTTGCAGAACCACAGAACGGGATCACAATGGTCCGTTATAATTAGGATTTTGCTTCCACGATTTATACAAGGACTAGAGCCCCCAGTTTTGAGGTTCTTGCTTCAAGCATTTCTTGTCCGCTATTTTGAACGAGCCGTCTGCTTCCCTTCTCTCCCTGCACGTCCTCATCAGCATAGACTGGCTCAGCATCATCTCTCATTTCTACTCGAGCCATCAGCATACGGACGAAAGCCTCTCCAGGAGAGCGGCACTGTCCTCCCTTCACATGGCCCAAGAAATCCAGCGTCATGCCTGTCCAGAGCAGGTAGAGACGTGGCCGGGATGGCCAGGGAAGACTGCAGCTGAGGGAGTGCCGGGTCTTACGCTGGCCTTGCAGGATGGCGGAAGGCCCTGGAAGCAGCCCAAGTGCAGGTGTGGGGGAGGAGACGGTGTGGGGCGGCTGTTCGGGCAAAGGTCAGGAGCCATGCTCTAACTCCCTTATCCTAGCTCCAGACAGCATCTTCACTGGCCTCTGTGTTCTACCACCTCAGGTACAGAATGGGGATTTCTAAGTAACCCTCCCCCCTATATATGCTGTTGACAGACCAGACATCTGGAGGGATCCTTATAAAGTACCCGAAGGCATCCCTCTCCTAAAAGCTCTCCTATAACTTTGTCTCACCAACATACGAATCTCTACTCCAGGGCTGTGTTCTCCGTCCCGCCTGCCTCTCGCCTTGTCTCACGCCACCCTCTTCCCTACTCAGCACACATCTTGATCATGATTTCATTTTGTCCCCATTCTATGGGCTCCCCCACTGAAGAGTAGTCTGCCCGGCAGGGAGAAAGGTGCCTGATGTTTTCCTGGTGAAGCTTTGTGTCTGTGCTCAAGAAGAGGAAAGCTGTAATTCCCAGGTACCTGGAGCTTAGGCAGGGATGTGCTGGCAAATGTTTAGCCACCGGCTCTCCCTGAGGAAAACAGTCCCGCTTTGTAGTGTTGGCCGGTTTTCATGGCGTCCGTCGTTCCCACCATGGCTCGTTTCAGGCTCCAAGGTGACATCGCAATGTGGAGCTGGATGGGATGTGTGGTTGGCTCCGAAAGCTTGGTCCTGCCTGCACGCCAAAGAAAGGACACATCAGTCAACAATTTTTCAATAAGAAAGTTGCATCTTCTTCATAAGAAAACCTCTAAAGCAAGTAAAAAGATACTTAGAAAGCTTTAAGCACTTTGTGTGGGGCAAAGTTTCTGTGGGAAAATTAAAGCGGTTTTCAAAGTGTATCATTTGTTCCTATCTTTCGTTTTCCCAGAGACTTCTTTTCCCTTTCAAGTAAGAACAGGATTACGGTTGATTAGTGGCTTGAGACATAAACAGGGTCGACTCCCCCTAGGCATCCAGACATTGCTGGTGGGAACTAGTTGCCGAATTAGAATTCTCATCAATCCCTCAAGACATGCCAGAAAGGAAAATAAAAATGAGGGATTCTGGTAACTCTGATCTCTTGGGGGAACTGTTCTCTGTAAGTTTACTTAGTGACTTGACATTGAGCAAATGTAACAGGCCTCCTGATCAGAAATAAGGTAACCCCAATGATCAACACCAACCACAACATAATTTAGTTGACTTTAATTTACTAAATATTTACTAAATCCTTATTTGGGCTAAAACACACACACACACACACACACACACAATCTCAGTGGGGTTTGCAAAGGAAATAGAAAAATTGTCTTAATTGCTTGGAGACAAGTTGGGGGGTAAAAGGTATAAATAGATGAAACAAGTTGACTCTAATCGGACCACCTGCTAATGTGTCGAAGGGGCCCAGCAAGCGAGAGTGTGAGGGTGGGAGTTTTCAAAGACAGCGGAGCCGAAAAATGCAGATTTGTGATACGTGAGCACAAGCTAGTAGAACACATGACCGAGGAAAATCCAGGAGACAGAAATGAGCAGAATGGGGATTTCTAAGTAATGCCTCCTTTTAGTCTCATTGTGTCTTTCCCTGGACCATCTTTCTCTGATGTGATCCATGACATTAGCGTACCATTTGCTCAGAACATTCTGTTTCAGGCTTCGCGTACCATCCTCCCTCCCATCGTGGCCCCCCAGTAGCCATGGTGGAGGTGCCAGCAAACCCGTGTTTACCCTGAGGATCCTGAGATCCAGAAAGCAGGTTCTTTAACTTGCTCTAACAGCTTCGCTGTGCAACAAGTCGTTCCAGCATTCAGTGGCTGAAACAATTTATTCAGGTCGCGATTCTATAGGTCATCAGTTGGAGCTGGGCTCATTCATGACTTAGTTCGGTTGCATCCGGGTCAACTCTGTGGATGCTGCCTCGGCTTTCTCATGTGTCTGGGGCCTCAGTGGGAGGGCTGAGCTCTGTTCCATGTGATCTCTGTCTTGGTCGCAGTCAGCTGGCCTTGGCTGATTCTCGGCATTTGGCAAGGTCTCGTGAAAGCGAGTAGGTATAGGCAGAGCCTCTTGGGGCTTACGTTCAAAACTGGCACACTGTTACGTCTGCGACATCCTACTGGCCAAAGCCAGACCCAATGCCAGACCAGAGCCAAGAGGTGGGGAACCAGACTCCATATCTTTTTTTTTTTTTTAATATTTTACTTATTTTTGAGATAGAGACAGAGCATGAGCAGGGGAGGGGCAGAGAGAGAGGGAGACACAGAATCCGAAGCAGGCTCCAGGCTCTGAGCTGTCAGCACAGAGCCCGATGCGGGGCTCGAACACGCGAACTGCGAGATCATGACCTGAGCCAAAGTGGGACTCCAACCGACTGAGCCATCCAGGCGCCCCTCCGTATCATGATGGAAGTTGCTGTAAAGTCACTCAAGAGGTTGAAGAATTACGGCCACTTTTATAATCTAAGTACACTTGGCGGAAAAATGACAAAACTACAGGGGACAGAGCATTCATATCCAAGCTTGCTTCTCTCACAAAGCTACCCGAAAATCCAAATCCTTTGTTTTTTTCTTTACGTGGACACGCCCCTCGTTTACCACTGTGCCATCACCAGCTTCCCCTGATGTAGACAGACACACGTGACCCCCTCGGTCCTTTTTCCAGGTATCCATCCACACAGATTCTTCTCTTGCCTGAAATGACCTTCCGCCCTGCTCATAATCTCTCCGGCTGTGACAACCTGGCTTTGATTTTAATCTCTTGCAAAGCTGCCTGGGGTGGAGACTGCTAACCACCCCCTGGGGATCTGCCCTTTGACCATTTGTCCTTTTTCTTCTTTGACCTTTTATAATAGAATTCCCCTAAATCGTAGCTTGCGGTCAACGCTAAGCTACAGAATCCATTCCCCAGCCTCCCTTGCAATTTAGCGTGTGTGGTAGTTTTAAAAAATGTTGCAACTTCTTGGGGAGCCTGGGTGGCTCATTTAGATGAGTGTCCAACTCTTGGTTTCAGTTCAGGTCACGATCTCCCGGTTTGTGGGATGAAGCCCCACTCTGGGCTCCGCACTGACAGTGTGGAGCCTGTTTGGGATTCTCTCCCTCTCTCTCTCTCCACCCACCCTCCTCTCAAAATAAATAACCTTAAAACAACAACAACAACAAAATAATACACCTTGCAACTTCTTGGGGCACCTGCATGATTCAGTCGGTGGAGCATCCAACTCTTGGTTTCGGCTCAGGTCATGGATTCATGAGATGCAGCCCCCACGTCAGGCTGACCGTGCGGAGCCTGCTTGGGGTTCCCTCTCTCTGTCTCTCAGCCCCTCCCTCACTCACTCTTTCTGTCTCAAAATAAACATTAGAAAAATTTAAAAAAACATTGCAACTTCCTGATAAACCCTCCCATAAAAAAGGTGAACTCTAATCCCCGTGAATATTGGCCAGCCATAGTCACTCCACTTCTGATAGAATGTGGTAGAACAGATACCGTATAGCTTGTGAGGCCAGGGCGACCTACACCTGAGGAGGACAAGGCAGACATGAAAGGAAAGAAATCTCACCAACCTGAAGATTCTGTGCTAAACACACCTATGTAAGGAGGCCACAGAGAGACAGACAAGCCCCACAGGGACTGTCCCCCAACTGGTCTGTCTTCTCAACCTCAACACGCGGGGGCGTCTGCAGATTATTCCAGCCACTAGCTCTATGCAAAATACACTTCCTCCCTCTCCAGACCCATCAAAGCCTTGCTTATTACGGCATCCAGGGTTCGGGCCTCAAGCCCAAGATTTTGTCACGTCAATCAAGTTCCAGGGTGAACGAGGCTCGTTGGGTGTAGTTTCTCAAGTGCAGCTGGCTAACACGGACTGGAAGAGCTGTGTGCAACAGAGGCAAGTTTTCTGTCCCCCATGGACAGTCGTGGGGCAGCCATAACTGCCATGGAGACCGTCGTTCCCACAGGGGAAACCGGGAGGCGTAGAAGTCTGTGGCACTGATGGAAAAAAAAGGATGACTCAGGGTATATCCAAGAACCCATGGAGAATGATTCCCAGTCAGTGGAGCTGAGCCCCAATCATGGGATTGGCATCACGTGCCCAGAAACGTGTGAAGGAGAAATGTAAATAATGTGGGCCGGAGAACCCACCGTGCTGTCTTTAGACATATCCACAAATTCTTTGACGATCCTCCCATGAAAAGGTGGGGTCTAATTCTCCTCTCCCGGCAGAGTGTGACAGGAGGGCTCCCACATGACACCCAAAGCTAAGGTCTAACAGGGCGGGGGCGGGGGGGGGGCACTACGACATCTGCTAGGCTCTCGGGACACAGGACACGTGCTTTTAGAGCCAAAGGGGCACATCTTCCCAACAGCAACCGCCAGACATGCAAATGCTGGGCCTGCAGATGACTCCAGCGCCCCCCCCCCACCTGCAAGGCCACTCAGCTGACGCAGGGGGGACAGATAAGTGCCGCCCCCCTCCCCCACCCCGCTGAGGAAGTTCTGGCCATGCCAGTAAGCCAGAAAGAGGAATAAATGTATGAGGAATGGGTGAGATTTAAAAGTGTCACTATTTACAGCTAACGTGATGAAGCACCTAGTTTATCAACCGATCGTGTTGGATTTTCTATTAGAGTTGATGAATGTAGCAAGGTCACTAGATAAAACATCGAAATTCCTTTAAAACCCAACTGCATTTCTATACAGCAGCAGCAACCATTTATAACTTTTCTTTTTTTCATAATACATTTTACAGTGTTATTAAACACATTTACTATCGAAGAGAAAATCTGAAGAGATGCTGTGTCCTCTGGTTACGAAGCCCACGTCTCCTTTAGGCCATGCTCGGAGTTACGATGTAAATTGATCTTGCAAAAGCATTTGAAATGAGGCAAAGCAGAAAGCACTGTGACACAAATACCAGCTAATCATAAAAACAAAACCACGCTGGAGACAGAAGGAAATGGGCTTATAACCCAATTTCTGTCTGATACACGTGAGGGAGCTAGAGACTCAGAACTTCTGGTTTCACGGTCCTTCCTCTGAAATGAGGTTGAGCTGAAAACACAGCAGGAGGAAATCTTACTTCTAAAATAAAACACATCCCTTCACGACAAAGAGAAAGTCCCATTTACGGGCGAGCAGAAAGCTCCCGCTTCAAGTGTTTATTTTGCATTTTAAACCATCTGGCCTTCCGTTGCTCGGTAGAATCATGAATTTTTTAAAAGTAAAGTTGTGCTGCTGTTCAACCAGACCGTGCCACCTAGAACCATCCGTGTGAGAAGCACATCGGTTGCAAATTGGTTGAAGGCAAGACTGGGTCCCCATGTGATGTCACATGGCCATTCAGCCCACTTCTTCTTCCCCTGATTCTGCACCTGTGACTCTTTGTCGTTCAGGCCTCAGCTTAAATGTCACCTCTCCAGAAAGGCTTTTCCTCACCACCAAATATAGAAGAGCCTTTACTGTATCACCGTGCCGTAAGGAGCACTTGCCACGAAATAGCATTTTCTAACTTAATTGTTCATGGTAAGTCTTCTGCAATTAGAAGGTCATCTCTAGAAGAGCAGAAATCTTCTTGTGTTTGTTATCGTCACTCTTAACCAGGACCAGGTCTGAACACGCTAGATGCTCAGGAATTGGTTCTTAAACGAAAGAGGAAATGGTAACTTTCAATGTGGGGGCCTCCCTGGCTGAGACTCCCCCCCCCCCCGGAGAACAGAGGTCAAGTGCTAGTGCTTTGGGAAGTGTAGCCGGGGCGGCGAGGGTAAGGGAGCGAGGCAGAGAAGGATGGGAAGCCATGCAAAACACTGCCCTGCCGTGCTCGCACCTGCTTCCCCGCGGGCCACCAGGAGACCCGACAGTTGCTCAGCAAGACCAGGGCCACGAGGGATGTGTCTGCACAGGTTGTATAGGAAACTCCTGCCTCGGAGCAGCCGTCCTGGAGAAGGAAGAAAAGACATTTCCTGAGTTGGTCCTGTCTCCTGTTTCCCATTGGCTGAAGTGCACTAGGTGGGGAGCCAGTCCCCTCCCATTTCCTTGCCAGCTGGTGCCTTTCAAAGCCACATGGAAGCCACATCCCACACTGTGGCAGGCTGGAAGGTGTCCACATCCTAATCCCCGGGACCTGTGAGGGTTACCTTCTACGGCAGAAGACACTTTACAAATGTGATCACACTGAGGGTTTTGAGATTATCCTCGTGGGGCCAGTGCAATCATGTGTCCTTGTAAGAGGGAGGCAGGAGATCAGGCTCAGTAGTGGGAGACGTGGTGACAGCAGCCACAGGCTGTAGCGATGCAGAGAAGGGGTCACAGTGGAGCCACGCAGGCAACTTACAGGCATGCAAAGGATTCTTGCTTGGAACCCTCGGGAGGAGCCAGCCCTGGTGACACCGTGGTCTTGGCCCTGTGGGTCTCATTTCAGATTTCTGACCTCCAGAACTGTGAGCAAATAAACTACTGCTTTAAACTACTGAGTCGGTGGTAACTTATTACAGCAGCAATAGGAAACCGATACCCACGGCCTCCAGGGGAGTGTTTCCTCTAAATCGGTGGCAAGAGCATCCAGAGAGCCCCGGATAAGCACGGCCAGAGAACTGGAGGTACGTAAGATGTACAGCCTACAAGGACCCACGTGACTGCTTATATCAAGGAGCTTAGGACAGAGAAAATGTGTACTTGTTGATTGTATTAACATTGTCCTTTATTATAATTCATTTTTTTTCTTTTAATTTTAGAGAGGGGAGGAGAGAGTGCAAGTGGGAGAGAGGGGCAGAGGGAGAGAGAGAGAAAATCTTAAGACAGGCTCTGTGCTCAGAGCAGAGCCCGGTGCGGGGCTCGATCCTATGACCCTGGGATCATGATCTGAGCTGAAATCAAGAGTCAGACGCTCAACGGACTGAGCCACCCAGGCACCCCGGTTATACTTCATTTTCACTTGTGAATAACTGCCCAGCTCTGAAAAACGTCCCTGGGCCTCTCCGGTGATGTTTACATATGTCACATAACCTATACTCTAGCCAGACCATCAGAGACACGCCTTCAAATCTGGTAAAAATCCATCCTTACAGAAACGATTTTCTTCTAGGTAGATTTGATAAAGAATGTATAGAGAGCATAGTATGTGTTAGGTAACCCCAGCTGCTTTGGCGAACACCTACATTTCAAGTGCCCACTGCTATTAAGGACCATTTCTTGCTTGCATAACTGACCAAGAAGGATGTAATGGTAGGAGGGTGTTGGCTCTGCTCCTATAGCTATTCAGGGGCCCAGCTGACAGGGGTTCTGCCTTCTTCAACATTTATCTTCCAAGGTTACCCTAGCCCCAAACAAAGTTGGCAAAAAGAGAGCAACTGACTGGCTAAGAACATATGCCTTTTAACCTCCTCAGTCTAGAAGTGACATCACCTGGCACTACTTCTATGCAAGGGATGCTGGGAAATGTAGCTCCAGGCTGGGCAGCTACCTTTTCAGTTACACTCTGCATCACGTAAGGGGAGAACGTGTACGTGCTGATTGTATTAACAAGCTTCGGTGGACAACGGGCTGTCACTTGCCACGCTCTGTCCCTCTGGCCAAGAGATATTCGTGAGGACTCTTTCCCTCAAATGTGAAAAACTCTTCTCCCAGCCAGAAAGGAACATCCAAGGGAATTAACTCAAAACGCTATTAGTTACTGCATCCCTAAGGGCAAAACAGATGGGTAGCCAACAAGAGACTGCTCAATCTGTACGATTAGAAGAAGTCAAAGATGGGGCACCTGGGTGGCTCAGCGGGTTAAGCGTCAGACTCTTGATTTCTGCTCGTGTCATGATCATGTGGTTGTGTGATTGAGCCCGGCACTGGGCTCCATGCGGGGTTCTCTCTCTCCCTCTCTCGTTGCCCACCCCTGCTCAAACATGCACTCACACTCTTTCAAAATGAATAAACATCAAAAAAAAAAAAGTCAAGGATGGATGACCCGGAAGCTGAGGGGATACCACCCCAATAAAAAGTCTCAAGTCCTTGCCTGGTTTCCCGGCCTGGCCCAGTTTTTGGACCCAAGCCCATTGGTTGAAGGCAAGACTGTCTCCCCAGCCCCCTGCCATACCACACAAGTCTGATCTCCCGGTCCTTCACCAAAGGGATCTACTTGGATAACAATGCTGAGGAATACCCAAGCGTTTTGACGACTCTTTGACAGGGGATTGGTAGACATTAACACCTAGAGTCTCTACTCATCCTCACAGGCCTCTGTTAGAGTCAGGAATATTGGGGCTAGGTAATAAGTGGATCCCAGCCCCAGATCCAAGTTACAGTGGCTACAGCGGGTCCGTGGCCCCATCTGGAGGTCATTTTCCCAGACCCCAAACATATAACGGAACTAGACATGCTTGGTCGTTGCACAACCTCGCCTCACATTGGTTCCTTGCCTTAGGGTAAGACTACCACCACAGTGCAGATGTCAAGGAGAATGCTCTGAAACGACTCCCCTCCGTGGAAAAGATGGTGAATCAAAAGTGCTATGGTATCCCAGGGGGAATGGCAGGAATTGGTGTCATCACCAAAGAACTAGAAGATTCAGGGTGAGGCCCCCATCCTGTTGCCTTTTAATGCACAAATGCGGAACCTACAAAAACCAAACAAATCCAGTGGATTATGGCCAAGTCGCCCAAGTAGTAGGCCCAAGTGCAGCTACTGTGCCAAGTGTGGTGTTGTTCCCAGGTCAGAACAGCTTCATCTCATTGCATGTTATATATGATTTCACATTCATTCTTCCTTAGATTCCTGGTTTTTTCCATTAATTTCAAATAAACTTAAGTCAGAATGTAAAACTTTGAAGATACCCAAGATATATAGGATGAGATTGAGTTCTTCAAAGAGAGCTACGTAAAGCTTAGTAAACATTACCTATGATGATAAATTATTCATAGAGTGCTTATCTGGCAATTTCAGTAGTTCGGGACATGGCCGAAGAAGCAAAACTTGGCTTCATGTGAGTAACAATTGCTAAGTCCGCATGAGCTTTGCTGACTCTGATTTTGCTTCTGCCTGGAGCGAGCCTGAACAGCTTATCCTCCCTTCGCCACACGCGACAGGTGCCTCCCTCTCTCCCGATGCCGCACCCTGTGTTCTCAGCAGCTCATGATCTGTCACCTGCAAACTGACCATAATCACCTCCTCTCTTTTATGTTCCGCCTTTTATTTTTTTAAATATTTTTAATGTTTATTTATTTTAGAGAGAGAGAGACAGAGTGTGAGTGGGGGGAGGGACTGAGAGACAGACTCTGAAGAAGGCTCCAGGCTCTGAGCTGTCGGCACAGAGCCCGACGCGGGGCTCGAACTCATGAACGGTGAGATCAGGACCTGAGCCGAAGTTGGCTGCTCAACCGACTGAGCCACCCAGGTGCTCCAATGTTCCACCTTTTAGCTCTAACTCAGACTTGGCATGTTCCCTGCAGCCCTCTTGGGTGAGGACTCTGGTTCCCAGCCCTGTACCGCCGGGCCTACTATGCCGTAACTGTCCCCTTGGTGCTTCCAGACCATTTCTCTCATTTCCGCGATGTAATCCTCAGGATCTTTAGAGCAATGCTATTAGACCATACCATCTACACTCCCTCCTCATCCAAGTATCTGGCTCACTGACTTTCTCTGCAGCATGATTCTGCAGACTTCTTTCACATGAACAATCCACCCGGTGCCCTGACTTCTTGATCCTTCGGCCTCATGACCTCCTCCCCCTCTAAATTCTAGCTTCCACTGACTCCTTTCCACTGCTTTTTAGCATACTCCCTGCTAGGTACACTTTTTAACCATGTTACCTCATCAGGACCTCCCAGCCATGAAGCCACCATTTTCTTCAACGCTTTTCACTTCCCTCCTGCCCCAGATTAGAATCTCTGGTCCATCACTATAATCATTCAATGGTGTTCACCCTCAACTCCTTTCTTATCCCTTCCTCTTCTCCACTTAGCCTAAAAAAAAAAAACCCATCCACGGTAAACCCGATTCTCTAAGTCTGTATGTGAGCGGCTGAATGTTGCTGGAGAAACACCCAAGCACACTCTCACCTTAAGCTTATGACCATGATTTTCAGAGGCCGCCCATCACATCCACCCTCCCACCCTTCCCTAGTGAAGGGACTCCCATGGTTTCCTAGGTCCCAAGGCCACTATCTCAAAATCCCTCTCTTTTTAAACTTCATGTCACTATTCCTCCCATCCCCCAACTTCTTACTTAATTATGAAAACCGAACAAGCAGAAAACACTGTACCTTCTACCACATCTTCCAATTTATCCCATGGATTCCTGGGGCTTTTGTGTCATTTGGATGTTGACTTTCTCTTCCCTGAGCTCACAGTTTTTATATCCAGTTTCCTGTTTGTCTGCACTTGGACCCATATTAGGCATACGAAGTATAGTATGTCCAAGAAAGAATTCCTCTCCCAAGAGAGAATTTCCTCTCCCCATCTTCCCTATGTCTACAGGTGTTAGATGTCATTTGTAATTCCTCTCTGTCCCTAACATCTTACTTTGGATGCATCAGCAATTGCTGTTGGCTGTGTGTCCCAGATGAGTTCCAAATCCAATCATTTCTCACCATCTCCACTGCTACCAATCTCTCTGACTAGTCTGGTAATCGCTAACTGATCTTGCTTCCTGCTTGTCTCCTCATCAATGACCAGGACAATCTTTTCAAGCTGAAAATTGAGGGGCTCTTGGGTGGCTCAGTCGGTCAAGTGCCCCACTCTTGATTTTAGCTCAGGTCATGATCTCACACAGTTCCTGAGATTGGGCCCCACCTTGGGCTTAGTGCTGAGTGTGGAGCCTCCTTGGGATTCTCTCTCTCTCTCTCTCTCTCTCACTTGCTCTCTGTCTGTCCCTCACCTGCTTGCATGTGGTCATATACTCTTTCTCAAAATAAATAAACTTTATTTTTTTTTAATTTTTTAAATATTTTTACTTATTTTTGAGATACAGAGAGAGACAGAGCACGAGTGGGGGAAGAACAGAGAGAGAGGGAGACACAGAATCTAAAGCAGGCTCCAGGCTCTGAGCTGTCAGCACAGGGCCCAACGTGGGGCTCGAACCCATGAACCGTGAGATCATGACCTGAGCCAAAGTCAGATGCCTAATCGACTGAGCCACCCAGGGTGCCCCTCAAAATAAATAAACTTTAAAAAGAAAGATGAGGGGTGGCTGGGTGGCTTAGTCGGTTAAGCATCTGACTTCGGCTCAGGTCATGATCTCGCAGTTTGTGGGTTCAAGGCCCATGTCGGGCCCTGTGCTGACAGCTCGGAGCCTGGAGTCTGCTTCGGATTCTGTATCTCCCTCTCTCTCTGCCCCTCCCCTGCTCACGCTCTCTCTTTCTCTCTCAAAAATAAACATAAAACACTGTTAAAAAGAGATGAAAATTGAACGAAGTCATGTTTTGCACAACACCCTTCATTAATTTTCTACCGTCTTTTAGAACAAAATCTAAACCGTGCATCGTCTGCTGTGCCCTTCGTGAGGCCCCACTGCCCTCCTCTCCTCACTCACTGATCTTCCCTCCCTCTGCCACCCCTCGTCCCCGGTCACACTGCTCTTCTCATTTTAGCTTCTTGTTCCTGGAGCACAAACTCGTTCTCACTTCACGATCCTCACTCGCTCTTGCCTCTAGAACTCCATGTGACTGGCTGTCTTCCCTCATGTAAGTCTGCTCAAAAGTCACTTCTCTCACCCGCCCCCCCCCCCCCGTCTCTTCCAAAGCACTTCCCCTTTTCAGTCTGTCCTGTTTTTCTGCACAGCACTTAACCTGTGTTACGTCATGTTCATGGTCCCCGTGCTCTTGTGCTGTCGCCTCTCACACGGACTCGGGGCTTAGCCATGTGACTTGCCTTGGCCCCTGGGACGTTAGAAAATGTGACCCAACCAGAAGCTTGCGACGTGCTGGCACCTTGGGGGATGCCTTCACGGACCGCCAGCTGCCAGGTGAGGAAGCCTGAAGCCAGCCTGCTGGAGAGGCCACACGGGGGATGACTCAGACACATCTGCTGACAGCCCCAGCCTCCTGCCATCCAGCACCTGCTAACTGGGCTGGATGCACACGTGAACCCCACAACACCTTGTGGATCTGAGCCACGCCCTTCCAGCTGATCTCTCCCCAACCCCAGTGCACGGAATCGTGAGCAAATAAAAGTTGTTTCAGGCTGCCGGGTTTGGGGACGGTTTGTTATACAGCAGTATACGATACCAGAATATATGATACATCACAGCCTAGGATTTATGTCCATATGCATATTTGCTCACGGTCTGCCAAGTCTTCTAACATTTACGCTCTAGGAGGAGAGGAACATTACGTTGAGTACACCGTGGTCTGCCGTCTGGCTCACAGAGGCACAGAGGAGGCATTTGTTGCTGAATGAATGAACAGTCTTTTGTGGAACAGCCTCACCTTGTCCCATGGCTTCCACTAAGATCTCTAAATTTGGCCCATTAGAGAGCTATGTCTAACGGGGCACCTGGCTGGTTCAGTCCGTACAGCACGTGACTCTTAATCTCAGGATTGTAAATTCAAGCCCCACATTGGGTATAGAGATTACCTAAAAATAAAATCTATTTTAAAAAAAAAGGAAGGGAAGATCTGTCTCCTATATTCTAATTGACCACTAGACATGACCAGTTGAAATTTAACACCTTCTAAATTGATGGGGTTTTTTTCTAAGTTTGTTCTCAACTTTTCTCCTCTACGTCATATTTTAGCAGTGGCACAATGAGGTGTGACACTTAATTTTATGTGTCAACTTGGCTAGGTGATGGTGCCCATTTTTTTTTCCTTTTGGTCAAACACCAGATGTCACTGTGAAGTTATTTTTTAGATGTGATTAACATTTATTTTGTTTTTTAACGTTTATATATTTATTTTAAGAGAGAGCAAGCAGGGGAGGGGCAGAGAGAGAGGGAGAGAATCCCAAGCAGGCTCCGTGCTGCCAGCACAGAGCCTGACGTGGGGCTCAAACTCACCAACTGGAGATTGGGACCTGAGATGAAATCCAGAGTTGGATGCTTAACCAACTGAGTCACCCAGGTGTCCCTAGATGTGATTAACATTTAAGTCGGTAGACTGAGAAAAGCACAATACCCTCCATAGTATGGGTGGGCCTCATCCAATCAGTTGAAGGCTTTAACAGAAAAGACTGAAATCCTTTGAGTAGGAAGGAATTCTGTCTCCAGATTGCCTTCAGACTCAAGACTACAACATTAACTCCTGCCTGAATCTCCAGTCTCCAAGTCTACCCAGCAGGTTTCAGACTTGCCTGTGCCCACAACCGCAGGTGCCAATCCCTTAAATCCCTCCTCCCCAGCTCTACAACACACACACGTGCGCGTGCGTGCGCACACACACACACACCATTGGTTCTGTTTCTCTGGAGAACCCCAACACAGGGTTATCTTTGACAATCCCCTCTCCCTCTTTTTCCAACATCCATTCAGTCACCAAAGCCCTACTGGTGCCGTATACAGCATGCCTCCTGCCGCTACCCTTCCTCTGCCTCCCTGTCCCCTGTCTTGCTTTCGACTCTCAGCATCTCTCACCTGGACTATTTTAAAGTCTCCTAACCAGTCTCTCTGCTTTATCTCCTGCCAATCCACAAGCTACTCCACCACTAGGGTCACCTAAGAATCTGATCATGACACTTACACCACCAAAGTCTCCCACGGTCTAACGAATACAGCTCAAACCCCTCAATGTAACATGAAAGCTCTTTATCAACAAGTTTAAGTTCTATTCCCAGCTCCGTATCTCTGACTCCTAAAAACCCCAAATTCTAGCTATATTTAGCACCTGTGGATCCCCAAACATGTCATTTCATACCTTCATGCTTTTACATATTTTATTCAATTTACTTGGAACGCCTACCAACTTGTTTTGAAAACATTCCAACCCACTCCTCAAGCCTTAACTCAGATGTACTCTTTGTTCGTAAGCTGTCCCTGGATGCTTGGTCATAGTGTTTAGACAATGATAAAGATCTTTTCGCTAGTCTTATTGTCTTGAAATTGATGTATGTGTCTGTGTTTCTCAAAGACAAGAGGCTCTTTGATGGCAGGGACTGTGTATAATAATAGATACTAATAGATCTTAATAGTAACAATAGTAATTAGATCCCTAAAGGAAAAATAAGATAAAAACAGAAAGGGGGACAAACCATAAGAGAATACAGAGGACAACTGAGGGTTTCTGGGGGCTTGGGGTAGGGGAATGGGCCAAATGGGTGATGGGTATTAAGGAGGACACTTGTTGGGATGAGTGCTGGGTGTTACATGTAGGTAATGAACCACTAAATTCTTCTTCTGAAATCAATACTACACTGTATGTTAACTACCTTGGACTAAATTAAAAATAGATAGATAGATAGATAGATAGATAGATAGATAGATAAAATTAGATCCCTAGTCCTGGTCTTCTGTTTAGCTCATAACAGCCATTCAAAACCTGTCCACTGAGCCAATTTTTGTGCGTTAGATTTTAAGCCCTTTGAAGGCAGAAACCATATTGATGTTCATCTTTGTATCACTCATGGTGCCTCTCATAGGATCTCGTACAAAGTACAAGGATCGGGTACATAGAACAATGTACACAGTACACAGATTAAGTACCTAGTACATAGGCTCTTGCTCAATAGAAGAGTGAATTAAAGAAAAGCTTCAGTTCTCTGGAGAAGACAGAAACATCTCATTTCCTGTAGCTACAATGTGTCTGCCATCATTGGATTCCCTTGCTCGGGGTTGTCACAATGATATTAAGTCAAGCAAGAGTTTGTGCAAAGAAGAAACCACTGAAGGTCACAGTCTTGAGGAAGAGGAAAGAGAAGGGGACTGTCTGTTTAAAAAAAAAAAAAGAAAACTATGAGAACTTTATTTCCTATTTTCTCACAGTCTTCTAGAAAACATTCTTTTTTCTTTTGACAGATTTCAAACCCACAGGAAAGTTGAAAGAACAGTACAATGAACAGCCGGATACCCCTCACACAGATTCACCAACATCTCACCACACCCATTTCCCCCATCTCTCTGTTTCTCTATCTATACTTCCCTAGTGCTGAAACGCCGTCACGGCATTTCACCCCCAAATACTGCGTGTTGTACCACTCAGAAGGAGGACTTTCTCTTACGTCACCAGAACACCATTATCACACCTAAGAAAAGCAACATTAATTCAATAAAATCATCTAGTATAGAATCTGGACTCAAATCTTCCTTATTTTTCCTCCAAATGTCTTCGATGGCATTTTTTTGGACCCAGAATCCAATCAAGTCTCACACATTGATTTGGCTGTTAACATCTCTTCTCCTCAAACTGTTCCTCTGTCGATATCAAACACCTGAAGATCCAGGTCAATTGACCTGTAGAACGTAGGATGTTGCTGTTAGGATTTGGTTCAGGTCAAATGCTTCCAGCAAGGTTTGTTGTGTCCCTCCTGTAACATCAGGTCAGGGGACTCACAAGGTCACATTGTCCCACTTCTGGAGATGCTCAGCGTGATGAGGTGCAGATAAGGTGGAGGTATCTCCAATGCAAAGACACACTGTGTGATTAGTAAGTAACCTGCGAGATCATGTAAACATGTCTTCCTCGGGGCGCCTGGGTGGCTCAGTGGGTTGGGTGTCTGACTCTTGCTCAGGTCATGATCTCACTGCTCGTGAGTTCGGGCCCCATGTCAGGCTCTGTGCTGACAGCTCAGAGCTTGGAGCCTGCTTCAGATTCTGTCTTCATCTCTGTGCCCCTCCCCTGCTTGAGCTCTGTCTCTCTCTCAAACATAAAAAATAAAACACTTAAAAAAATTTAAACACATCTTCCTTAGACTTTTTCCCAGGGGGTCATTGATGATCATTGCCTGAATCACTGATTACGTTGAGAGTTGACAAAATGGTGCTTTTCTAAATCTACAGTCTATACTTATTAACTTAGAATCTTTTCTAAAGCAGAGCCTCCCTCCTACCCCTTTTGAGTATCATTATGGAGCCACAAGATTTTTTTTAACTCAATATCATCGTTTACCAAGATGATTATTTTGATCCTCAAAGTTTCCCAGATTTGGTAAGTGGGTTCCCTTTCAAAGCTGGCTTCTGTGTCCCTGTGACATAGATTTTTAAATAATCTTTGAACATATCTTGCTTCCTGGCACACAAGATGTTCCTAACGTAGACCAAGTATCAGCCAATTCTCTAAGGAGCCGCTGTTCTTTTCTGGCAGGAAATAGAAAGCAACACCTGGTCTCTAAGTGAGCTCACTGCCATGGGGTGCCATTGATTCTAGGCTCTTTCTATGGACATGGCTAGAATATCACATCATGATCTTACACTCATGGATAGCTCCAGTTTAATTCTTCCCCCAATTCCACATTCTTTGGCTTTCACTGAAAACCCTCATTAGTTCCAAGAATGAGGAACACAGCCTGAGAAGATCTGGATATGGAAGAGGAGGGGGGCACACTGGCAGCAGGTGATGCAGCTTGAGCAGGCATGGAGGCCCTGACACTGGAGAATGAGGGATACGGGCACGAGAGCCTTTAAGAAGAAGGGCTCAAAGCATAAGAGACTCTTAAAAACTGAGAACAAACTGATGGCTGATGGGGGGTGGGAGGGAGGGGAGGGCGGGTGATGGGTATTGAGGAGGGCACCTGTTGGGATGAGCACTGGGTGTTGTATGGAAACCAATCTGACAATAAATTTCATACACTTAAAAATAAAAAAAGAAGGGCTCTCAGCGATTGTCAAAAGCCTGCAGTTAGATGGGGAGTCCATATAATTTATCGATCAAATCAAGACACTTCTGAGAAAGAAAGCAAAGTGGTATTAATAACCATGCCAGAGGGGCTCCTGGGTGGCTCAGTTGGCTGAACATCCGACTCTTGATTTGGGCTCAGGTCATGATCTCAAGCCCCACATCAGGCTCTGCACTGACAGCACAGAGCCTGCTTGAGATTCTCTCCCTCTCTCAAATAAATAAAACTTGAAAAAAAAATTTAAAAATAACCATGCCAGACAGCATGCAAAAACTAGCACTGTTTTGGGCTGGCTTAACACATGGTTACTCCAGGTGGAGAGAATAAAGGAGAGACCAGAATAAAACTTACTCCAGCGTTTCCTGTCTTTGGGACTGTGGGTTACTGTACTTGAAAAGGCAGTTGTAAATCCTGCTTCTCGGGCTGGGGGTGGTGGGCATGTCTGTGTGATGGCCCCTTGTCCTGCGAAACAGGCTTCATTTACAAGGTGTGTGGCCAGGGTCCTCTCTGGAACCCACTGGGGTGGACATTCTTGCAGAAGGAGCCTCTCCGCTGCAACTCTGTCCACCTCCCTTCCTGATAGGGCAAGAGAGAGAGCAACTTCATCCACAGGAGAATAAACTGTCTACAGGTATGCTGGATGCTAGCTGTTGGCAGAGTTTCTGTAAGAAATCCTGCTGCCCGACACCAGGGGAAGTGGGGGGCTGCAGAAAGCCAGCCCTAGAAGCAGAGGCCACCCCTGGGTTCACATGTATCTTCTCCCTAGAGAAAGGAGAATGGCCTTCAGTCCCAGCCAGACTCTTGTCCAGGTAGCCCGGACTCTGCCTCCGGTTTTGGGGGTCGTTCTGGCTTAGGGCAGGGGGAAAGTGCAGGAGAATGCAAATGGGGTACAGAGAAACCATCCGGTTTCAGTGAATTGGCTGCAAACATACTCAACTCTGAACTGTGTTAAATCCTAAAACTCCTTTGATGGTTCAGAAGACGCTTGAGTCTTGTAAAGCTTCGGGGTCCCCGTGAACACGCCTGGCTGTAAACACCCAGCTGTGCCCAGTCGTACACGGCCTGAGGGATACAGGCGACACGCCTTGCGTGCGTGTTCTCAACACGCCCTGGGCCACTATCACAGCCTAAAGGGTCACCAGGTTTTGTGCCTAATTTCTAGTGAGCTAAAATTAGTAACAGGTAACAAGCTGTTACATTTTGAAGGGATGTCCGTGGGCTATGACTCTCACAGCTATTTTCATTACTTTCCACGGATCTAATTCTGGCTTAGAGACTACCCCTGGAGGCTGGAGGCCTGATTTACAGACCTGGGTTTGAAGATGAACACACCACAGTTTTGCTTTGATAATGGAGGTCAAGCTGGAGTGTCTGGGACCCCAGGGGACTGGTGTTTTGAGTCTACGACGTTCTTGGTAAAAACAAACAAACAACAGAACGAGATCCATCCACAAACTTCGGGAACTCTCCATTGCTCGCGGGACTAGGGACTTAGCTTGTAGAATGGTACTCAAAACTCTCCTCCATCTGATCTGCGTACCCAAAAGCCTCAATATATTTTCTATCCCATACGCAGTCCATCCGCTGTGGCCGGTGCCTCTGAACGCACTGAGATGAGTTTCCACCCCCTCTGCCTGGGTCCACCCCTTGGCCAGGAGCCTGCTGCCCTCGAAGCTACAGACCTCAGTATCCAGCACCCTCCTGACACGGCTGAACATGTTCCCGCCTTAGTGACAAGGAAGAAGTTTCTTCCAGCGGTTTTGCCAGGCTCTGTTTCATCCACTGTCCAGAGACACCTTTCTAAAACACAAACCAAGCCCTTCAACTGTCCTGCTGAAAGCCCCCCGATGACCCCAAAGCTCAAACTCCTTATCACTACATGGGAGGAGGCCCTTTTGAGCATCCACCGGCCCATCCCCCTTGGTCCTCTAGCTCAGGACTGCTCAGGGTTTCCTCCCGGGGCCAGGCTGGCCTCCCTTCTGCCTCCTGGATTAGTGTATCACCTGGCTACCTTCTGCAGGTTCCCTTGCCCGTGACCTAAGCGCCGGGATGGACATAAGCAGCCTCGTTTCTCTCACTAGAAGCCCACAACCAGCCTTTAATGAATGTTTCATGATCACTAAAAGAAGAAAGATGGGATGAATGATGCAGAATTGCAGTGATATAGAACCAGGACCATAAGGGGGCAAAAAACCCACAGGAGGTTGTAGACCAGGGTGGTGGTTCGCAACCTTGGGAGCTCCCCAGGTGAAATCTGAACACCCCACCTCTGTACACACCCACGGAGGGCAGGGAGAGACTGGAGGAGGAGGCAGACCACTGCAGAGGGCTGGGTGGCGGGTTAAGCAGGCAGGGGCCTTACAGACCGGGCTTGTCTTGGGCAAGATCTCCACACCCACTGGCCAGAATCTTAAGTCTGTAAACAGGCCTTAACTGGGTTCAGTCACATATACTGTCCAGATAAGCAACAACACCTGACTCCCTCAAGACTGTACCCTTGAAATGGCTTGCGCTGTGGGGACGATGTATAAAACATACATCCCAAGGACAGGGGTGGGGAGCCTGCAGTTGCCCAGGTCCAGTCTGTGCGTCAACCGACAGTCACGGCCCCTCGATGGTGTCTCCGGCATAGGGCCAGGGCAGTGGCTCGTCTGCTGATTTGGGCGTGACTGCTAGCCCAGTGGGAAGGGCTTGGAAGCTAATGTCTTGGAGTGATTCTTGTTGCCCGTGCCCGTGCACCTGCCATAGACAGATTGTACCTTTTCGGGACACACGGTAGTGTGACCTCAGTTCTCTTTAACCATTCCGAAGTCTTGAAAACCTTTTGTGTAGCACCAGGGAGCGATACCTAAACTGGGTGCCCCAGCTGGTATACAGATGGCCACCATCTTGATGTAAGGTTGTTCATCTCCGGTAAGCACATCCCTGACAGACACTGGTCAAGTGTAGACTATTCTAGTTTGGATATTCCAATTCTTATAAGCACAATAGTCAACCCCAAAGCAGAAATAACCAATTCCTTCTATCAGCTGTGCCTTGGAAACTGGGTACAGTTTTCCTTTCCATTTCGTACGTGTTTGCATTTTGGAATATGGTTCCTGTTTATCTGGGCTTACTTCTCCTGGCTCAGTGACAAGGAAATTAGGGAAAACTAGGAATAAGGACTAGATATGGTGAGAATAGGAAGGCAAAATTGCTTCAATAATATTATCAACACAAAAGCATCTCTTTGCTGGACGAATAAACAATACAACATGTATGCACGGCTCCTTGTATGTGACTGGTCACGGGCTCACTGTAGGATTCTACCAGAAAACATTTTAAGGAAAAAAAAAAGCAATACTGGGGCACTGCTAGCTCATTCTTACGCTTAGCTTGATGCTACGTCGATCCTGAAGTGAGAATTAATTATTCCTTATTTTTCTCTCCTATTACAAGCTTTCCAGCTACTTTTGGAAGACAAAAGTGAGCAGACTCTTGTAAGAGTTCCTATGTGTATTTTGGCTTTCTTTGCTGAGGTTGTGTTATTTTCTAAAAGTGATTTTCTAATCTCTTAGATTCGGTGGCCTCAACTATTTTCTCTCTTTCTAAGCCCCGCCCCACCATCCCTCCATACATTCCCAATTTACTCATTTTCCTCGGATACATATTTTCAAATTGTCTTGCTCATTGGTGTTCATCATTCTGTTCCCAATATACAGAGATGCAAAATTCGTAAGAGAATCCTGAACAGTGAGGTTACCCAAATGAGTTTTAAACATGACAGGTTCTTGAAACTAGGGGACAAGGCTTGGTGTAATCATAAGTATTATTTTTATGCAATCTTAGTAATGAATAAATTGCTGAAACATCACAAAGACAATTAGACAAACACCGAGTAGCACCTATTTACGTGTCTGTGTCTCCTCCTGTGACATTGTCAGCAATTATTAGAGGTCAGAGGTGAAAAAGGCAGATTAGGGCAATCAGGCCAGGTTTTTTCACAAACAGTTTTGTGCAGCATTTTTGTGTAGCAATCTTAAGAGAGAGAAAAAAAGATTTCATATAGCCTGCGGTAGGCATAATAAGATATAAGAGATACTCTCTCTTATTTTATTTTTTTAATTTTGAGAGGGACAGAGAGAATGTGAGCAGGGGAGGGGCAGAGAGAGAGAGAGAGAGGGACAGAGGGAGAATCGGAAGCAGGCTTAGCACTGTCAGCAAGGAGCCCTACACGGAGCTGGAACTCATGAACCCAGGGATCGTGACCTGAGCCGAGATCAGACACTTAATCACTGACTGAGACACGCAAGCATCCCGATATGTCTTAAATATAGTAAGTGTTGCAAACCACATAGAGAAACCGAAGTTTAGCTTTTATGTGCCGTGTCCACATTTTTTACTACTTCCACAGATCCTCGCAGCAATAGTTAGAATTCAGGGGGAGAAGAAGGAATGTGAAGAACCACATTCATGTTTCTGGGAGCACCTCCCCACTGGTCTGGACAATGGGGATGACCTGGCTCCTCTTCTGCTCTGCCCCACACGTTCTCCTCCAGCTGCAGAGTCTAGTGAAAACTAGACTATCGTACCCCAGGGGGCTGTGCCCCGTCCTAAACAAAGGCCAGATTACACAATAAAGCATCATTTCTCTTTCAGAAGCTTCTGCAGCAGAGGGCCAAGGGAGCGAACCAACACGTGGGAAAAGGTAGTCTTTCTTCCGCGGAAAAAACACCCGAATTGTTTCCACGGTGCTTTTTCATTGCCTCCCTGGCCACTTTCTATCCGGTTGTCAGCTTCTCTTCAAATGCAAGTCAGACGCGCCAGAGATCCTGCACCGCCTTCTGGAAAACCCCAACCTTTCTAGCCCCGGTGGATCATCAAGGCCTCAGTGCACCCTGCAGGTGCACACAAGGAAGTGTGCACCCCCATCTGTAAGGGCACACCTTCTCATGTTGATCTCCCAACAGAAATTATTCCCCCCGCCCACCACCTTGTTTCCCTCCTCCTCACAACTCAGGGCAGATGCCATTATTACAAAGAGCTCCTAAAACCTGACTCTGCCGCTCTTTCCCTAATTTGGGGTAGCTTGATTTAAATGGAGACTCTCAGCACCCAGCAATTATTTCCACCACAGCGGTTATCACATTGTAATTAGCCCCTCCTTGGCCCATGAGCTTCCCGTGGCCACCGAGCTTAGCAAAGCGTTTGGGCACATAGCAGGGGTTCAAGAAACCCTTGCGTGAACTCTAAGAATATACCCTCTTGAGGCATGTCATCTAAACGGCCAAGCACACACACCCGTAATGTACAGATCAATGAATTTTCACATACGTATCCATGGAGATAGAAACATAATGACGGCCCAGGTGAGCATTATCGAGCATTCCCCAGAGGCTCCCTTTAAACAACAGGCTTTAATTGCTCTGGGAATGAGCCCCATGCACCTTGTGAAAGCGGGCTGGTGGCCAGTATGAACCCCAAGAAATAGAAGCAGCCCTAATTCACTGCCGGTAGAATACCCCGGGAGAGGGAAGGGGAATTTTTACTCTAGAGAAAAGTGAGAACAGGAGGATTGAAGAATAGAATATTAACCAAAAAAAATGCAACCGGCGAAAAGCGAGCATAACAATGACATTGCTTGCCTCCCCGCCCCCCCCCCCCCAAACTCAACCCTGCAATACCAGGGCCAGGCCCGGTGTGGGTGTGGGCGGTCTCAGGGTTGCCTGTCACCCCCTCACGGCCGCCTTACCCAGGTTCTGATGGCTGTTGAGACACGGACACCAGAGTGACTCAGAAGTAACCGTAGTCAAGGCTTGCCAAACCTTAGGTGACACGCGCAAGGGGTCCCTTCTCCGCCTGGGTTCTGGCTTCTCACCTGCACCTCCCACAGACCAACGTGCATTTTTGAGGCAGCGGACTTTGCTTAAGTCGCTCCCCTCCCCCGTCGCTGCGGCCTGACGCTCCTTCATTGACCCAAATGGGGTTTTTTTTTTGCTTTTGTGTTTTGCTTTTTCCTTTCTCAGTCCAGCATGTCTAGCATCACATTATTCCCAGAGGACTAAAAGAAAGACCTCCGCGCAAGCTGTCCAGGCGGTGCCCGCAAAGGCGCTGGGCTGCCATCCGCTGCCCGCGGAAGGGGCGCCCCGTAACGCCCTCCAAGGCCGGCGGAGGGGCGAGCGGCGGCCCCGGCCCGCGGAAGTGAAGATGCCCCTTTGATTCCGCCGGGTCCCGGGCGAGGCCTTCGAGGGGGGCGCGCGCGCTCCCTGGGACGCCGCCCAGCGCCCCGCCCCCGCGCGAGCTTGGCCGCACCCACTTCCCCCGGGAGGCGCCCCGGGAGGCGCCCCTGCCGCCGCCGCCGCCGCCGGGGCTGACGTCACGAGGCACCCAGCCGCCGGCGCCCCGCGGTGCGCGCCCCGCGCGGGGACCCGCCGCCCTCGCCGCGCCGACACCCGGACGCGCCGCGCGCGCGCCCGTCCCCGCCCGCAAGCGCGGCCGAAGATGGCGAGCCCGGCGCCTCCGGAGCACGCCGCGGAGGGATGCCCGGCCCCGGCTGCCGCGGAGCCGCCCCGGGCTCCCCCCGAGGAGCAGGGAGAGGAGGCGCGGGAGGAAGGGGCGGTGGCGGTCGTCGCGGGGCGACAGGTGGAGGAGGCCGCCGGCGGGGTGGCCGCCGCCGTGACCTGGCTGCTGGGGGAGCCGGTGCTGTGGCTGGGCTGCCGCGCGGACGAGCTCCTGAGCTGGAAGAGGCCGCTGCGCAGCCTGCTCGGCTTCGTCGCGGCCAACCTGCTGTTCTGGTGAGAGCTCGGGTTGGGTGGGGACGCCCAGGAGGGCAGGTGACCTTGGGGCGCCCGGGAGCGGGCAGAGGGGGCGCCCCGGGCGCGGTGTGTGTGTGTGTGTGGGGGGGGGGGGGGTTGTACACGCTGAGCCCTGCGACGGAAGTGCCCGCCCTGCCCCACTTTCGGGGCCACCTTTCTCGAACAGGTAGACACACACTTCAACTTTCCTGCAGAAGCGCTTCGCTACAAACACAGTTGTCACCCTCCGTGTGTGTATCCACCCTGGCATGGGAGGCGGTCGGCTGGCCCGCAAGCACCTGTACCTACAGGTGTGCCGAGCGTGCCCGGAAACTTGGGCCTTTGCTTTCGAAAACTCACGGGTTTTCGCCTGCTTGCCAAAACCATGCCAGTGCAAACGTGCTTGAACTTGTATTCGCTCTCGCACCCCGAGCAGGCGTCTGGACCAGCTTAGGTACACGCTCAAGACTGCGCCGCCTTCATCAGCCACCTGAGATAGGCACTGAATGATTTGTTTTTCCATTCCCTGGAGGGTTGGGTTTACTCTCGTAACTCCCTGATGAGAAAACAGGAGGCAAACAGGTGGATTAGGTACATCACCCCCTCCCCCCGCCACCCAGGTGCGCACAGTGTGGAAAACAGTCGTATTTTCAGGTGAAGTACAGATAGAACACACAGGAATGTTCTCTGAAAAGCCCCTGATCAACAGGTTTGTCTCTCCAAAAAGAGCCCTTCACCAGTAAGGACAGGGAAAGTGTCTCACTCCTTCACCGAAGGACGTGCCGTTCCTCTGTTACCAGTCTGCTGGGGGGTGGAGAAAAGCGTTCTTTGTTTGCAACTGTGTCCTCATAACAAGCATGATCCACACCAGTGCAGGATAAGCAGGGGTTTGGCAGGAGATACCTGGTTACACGACATAGATTTCTTAACCTTAAAGTTAGGATATAAAGTAACCAAAACATACACAGTCTGCCATTTTCTTTGTTAACCAGAGCAACTTGAAGATTTCTCTACTGATCTGTACCAGTCCTGGTTTCCTCTTAAAATGAGCGATATCTTACCAGGGTCCTTGAATGTGAATTTACTTTGGGTATCCTAGCTGTGTGTGTTTCTACTGTTTATTCCAAATTTCTTTATCCTGTTATAAAGTTTTGTAAGGCCTCAAAAAAGGAGGATATATTGTATTATGCTACATGGAGCCACAGTCAAATAATCTCAGGGCTGTGTTTCCCTCATTTTTCAAATTGTACTTATTATTAAAAAATAAGTTAATAGCCTCGTAGTTCAGACGTTTAAAGGTACAAAATGATACACATTTCGAGGTTGTCTTTGCTATGCCTGTCTCTGGCTACCCAGTTTTCTCTCAGAGGCAACCAATGATACGGTTTCCTCTGTAGCTTTCCAGATTGTGCATGTTTCAGCAAATAGGCAATATTCTACACAAATTGTGAGATACTATTTGGGCTATTCCTTTTCTCCTATGTCTTGGCAATCACTTATTCTTTTTCAACTGCATAGGATTCTATCATTAGGATGCTACAAATTATTTAACCTGTCTCCTAACGGACCGAGATAATTTCCAAACTTCTGCTATTTTAGTGTTATAGCTAATGGCCTTTGACACGCATTATTCTGCATATGTGAAAGCATTTCTGTAGGAAAGAGTCCCAGAAGTTTAATTTTGGGGTCCAAGAGAATGTGCATGTGTAATTTTGATGGATATCATTGTAGAGTGTCCTTGGAATTCTATTAATTTAAACTCCAGCCAGCAATATGGGTGACTGCCTGTTCCTCTCTAATTTTGCAAAGTGTTATACCAAACTTTTGATCTTAAAAAGCAGGTAGGTGAAACAGCGTGTCCCAATTTGGCATTAAGTTGCATTTCTCTGGGATTGAGCAGTTTTTCTCATGTTCAAGATCCATTATAATTATCTTTTCTTTGCATTATCTATTTATTTATAAATATATATATTTTGTATATGTATATATTTTGTCCATATTTTTAGTTGTGCTATTGGGCTTTTTCCTATTTTTTGTAGGAACTCTTTATATTAACAACTTTAGCCTAATGAGTAAGTTGTAAACATTTTTTTTGATATATTTTTAATAACAGCCATTGAAGAGAATGTTTTTTGCATAAAGTAATTGAAAGGCATATTTGGTGTTATTTTGGAGTGATGTCTTCCATCCATTAAAAGCAATAGTTAAGTAAGCTCTGTGCCCAGCGTGGGGCTTGAACTCATGACCCTGAGATGAAGAGTTGCATGCTTTACTTACCAAGCCAGTCAGGCACCCCCATCTATTTTTATGAGTCTGATGGACAGGTAAACAGTGGCCAGGCATTCAGTCCAATTACAGCTTTCTGCTTCTCTGTTTTATTTCTTCTCCTGTTTGCATTATCTACATTCTGTGCATGTTTTCTTTGACAGAAAGATAATTGTCCTGCTTTTTAAATTCTTAAATACTTACTAATTGCAATTTCTGACCCATTTATTAATTTCATTAAACTGTTGGTGTTTTATCCCCCTCTGTTGCTTTTGGGGTTAAAACAATTTTCACAGTCACTGTATTCTTTAAATAGTGTGCTTATCAAGTCATCTTAAATTATGTGATGCTCTAACATTCTGTGTCCTGGGGACTCTCAAATTTGGTATTTTTCGTGAGAAAAACAGATCAGCGTTCAAAGTAAGGAACCCTAATCTTAAGCGATGGTGATGATGTTTCCTCTTTAATTGGTGTTACTTCATTTTTGTGGAAGTTCACTTTTTAAAAATATTTTTCTTTGAATGGTTTAGTACTTGATGTGAGCTGTAGCTTTCATGATTTTGAGTTTGGGCTCAAAAGCTCTAACATTTTTTACCTGCATGTGTAAAATCTGCAAGATTTTCGTGCTGTGAACCAGAAGCACAAAGTCTGAGAGATGCCTGTAACCAATGGGTATAACAGAAAGTTGCGTGAAGCAAGCGTAAGAGAAGAATCAGAAAGTAGTTCACTTGATGCAGTTTGGGGGGAGTGACAGCAAAGTGGATGGAAGAGCTTGTGGCTCTTCATAAGGCAATCATGCTTGAACGAGACCCCGACGGACAGGAATGATTGGGGTAGATCTAACATATGGTCAAAAGCATTTCAACCTTAAGAACTTGTGCTTCGTATTTTCATGCAGTCACACAGTGGTTGGTAGAGAAAATAAAGAGATGAGACTGGCTAGTTGTTTGGGACACATGTTTGGGGGCGGTGGTCACCTCGAATGTCAGACCATGTGTTTGAACTTGTTTTTTCTTTTTTTTTTTTTTTTTTAATTTTTTTTTTCCAACGTTTATTTTTGGGACAGAGAGAGACAGAGCATGAACGGGGGAGGGGCAGAGAGAGAGGGAGACACAGAATCGGAAACAGGCTCCAGGCTCTGAGCCATCAGCCCAGAGCCTGACGCGGGGCTCGAAGTCACGGACTGCGAGATCGTGACCTGGCTGAAGTCGGACGCTTAACCGACTGCGCCACCCAGGCGCCCCTGAACTTGTTTTTTCTATAGACAATGGGGACCCCCCCCAAAAAAAGTCAAAGTGTCCATGAATATGTTAACGGGTAAGTAAATTTTGGTACATGTTTTCCGATCATAAAAGACTATATCACAATGAACATAAACTACAGCTATAGGCAACAATATAGATGAATTTTACAAACATCACTTTGGTCAGAAAAATCACCCAATACATGTAGGACGATCCGGTTTCTTGAAAGTTTTAGAATGTGCAAAACTACACAGTATTGATTAGGGCCATGCACATAGGAGATTAGAAAGACACTCTTATCCCTAAAATCAACAAAATGTTTATGCCTGGGAAGAGTGAGAAGGTATGACCACAGAGGGACACATAGAAAGTTCTGGGGCACAGGCAGCGTTTTATTTTTTGACTCAGGTGGTAGTTACATGGCATTAAAATTCTAATTATTTTAAACCTGTGCATGTGTTCTTATCTATGATGTATTTTATGAAAAATGCTAGAATGCTAAATAATGCTTAAGAAATGGTATGCTCTCACGGCTCAGAGGAGCTTGATAAAACGTAGACCCCATATAGTGCCTGTCTCGAGAAGCAGGATTTCCACAACCTGAAATAGATTGGGCACCAGCCCAGTAGTCTCAGGGCTGGGTCTTCCTCATTTTACCAACAGAGGACATGTTTTTAAAATTGTCTCTCTTAATTTTAAATTTTATTTATTTTAAGAAAACGCTAATACCGCTTCACAGTTCAAAAGTTTAAAAGTACAAAAGGCTAAACAGCCTGGAGATCTCTTTCCCACGCCTGTCCCTGGCTACCCAGTTTCCTCGCAGAGGCAATCAAGGACACCACTTTTCTTTTAAGTATAATTTATTGTCAAATTGGCTAATATGCGGTATGCAGTGTGCTCTTGGGTTTTGGGGTAGATTCCCACGATTTCTCGCTTCCATACAACACCCAGTGCTCATCCCAACAAGTGTCCTTCTCAATGCCCACCACCCATTTTCCGCTCTCCCTTACCCCCCCCCCCCATCAACCCTCAGTTCTCTGTATTTAACAGTCTCTTATGGTTTCCCTCCCTTTCTCTCTGTAACCTTTTTTCCCCCTTCTCTTCCCCAATGGTTTTCTGTTAAGTTTCTCAAGATCCACATATGAGTGAAAACATATGGCATCTGACCTTCTCTGACTTATTTCACTCAGCATAAATTACCTTCCAGTTCCATCCACGTTGCTGCAAATGGCAGGATTTCATTTTTCTCGTTGCCAAGTAGTATTCCATTGTGTATAGCAACCACATTTTCTTTATCCATTCATCAGTTGATGGACATTTAGGTTCTTTCCATAATTTGGCTATTGTTGAAAGCGCTGCTATAAACATTGGGGGTACATGTGTCCCTATGCATCAGCACTCCTGTATCCTTTGGGTAAATTCCCAGCAGTGCTATTGCTGGATCATAGGGTAGATCTATTTTTAACTTTTTGAGGAACCTCCACACTGTTTTCCGGAGCGGCTGCACCAGTTTGCATTCCCACCAACAGTGCAAGAGGGTTCCCGTTTCTCCACATCCTCGCCAGCATCTATAGTCCCCTGATTTGTTCATTTTGGCCACTCTGACCGGCGTGAGGTGGTATCTCAGTGTGGTTTTGATTTGTATTTCCCTGATGATGAGTGACATTGAACATCTTTTCATATGTCTGTTGGCCATCTGAACGTCTTCTTTGGAAAAGTGTCTATTCATGTCTTCCCATTTCTTCACTGGATTATTTGTTTCTTGGGTGTCGAGGTTGGTAAGTTCTTTATAGATTTTGGATACTTTATCTGATGTGCCATTTGCAATTATCTTTTCCCAGTCTGTCAGTTGCCTTTTAGTTTTGTTGATTATTTCCTTTGCAGCGCAGAAACTTTTTATCTTGATGAGGTCCCAATAGTTCATTTTTGCTTTTAATTCCCTTGCCTTTGGAGATGTGTCCAGCAAGAAATTGCTGTAGCTGAGGTCAAAGAGGTTGTTGCCTGCTTTCTCCCCTAGGGTTTTGATGGTTTCCTGTCTCACATTTAGGTCTTTCATCCATTTTGAGTTTATTTTTGTGTATGGTATAAGAAAGTGGTCTAGTTTCATTCTTCTGCATGCTGCTGAAGGACACCACTTTTAAGCACAACATAAAGTAGAATGAACACAATAAAGCAGAAAATACCCATTTTTTTGTTTTTAAAAATTAACTTTTTTGCAGTATACTGTCATCAATAAAATGCACACACTTCCAGTGTACAGCCAGATGTATATGCTTGTGTATGCACATACAGCAATTAAGATCTAGAACATTCCGTGGCACCTGGGTGGCTCCGTCGGTTGAGCATCCAACTTCGGCTCAGGTCATGATCTCGCGGTTTGTGAGTTCGAGCCCCACATCAGGTTCTTTGCTGTCAGCGCAGGGCCCACTTAGGATCGTCTGCCCCCCTTTATTTGCCCCTCCCCTGCTTCCATTCGCCCCCAAATAAACATTTTTTAAAAAAATATCTAGAACACTCCATCAATCCAAAAGATTTCTCTGATTCCCTTTCCTGTCAGTACCTACCTCTGGGGATTGATCTGCTTTATGTCACCATAGATTAGAGTTATCTTCCGTAAAGTTTCATGTAAGTGATACAATATAATATGATGTCTTTGTTTGGCTTTGTTTACTTGGTGTAAAGTTTTGAGACCCATCCCTGTTGTGTTTTTGTTTTTTTCCTTTTTATTGTTGCCCAGTATCCACTTAAGGTATTTGCCACAATTTGAGCATTAGCTAGTTGATGTTCATTTGGGTTCTTTTCAGGGTTGGCTGTTATGAATAAAACTGGAGGGGTGCCTGGGTGGCTCAGTCGGTAAAGCGTCTGACTTCGGCTCAGGTCATGATCTCCTGGTTTGTGAGTTCAAGCCCCACATCAGGCTCTGTGCTGACAGCTCAGCCTGTAGCCTGCTTCAGATTCCCCGTCTCTCTTCCCCTTCCATGCTCATGCTCTGTCTCTCAATAATAAACGTAAAATTTTTTTTAAAAAACTGGTAAAAAATTCGGGTCCAGATCTTTGTGTGAAATGTCTCTTTTCGGTGAGAACAGGGGCAAGGTCTGACCCGTGTCTTGCGTGGCTGTGTTGCCTTGGATAGTTAAGTGATGGGACCAAATGCCCATCTTCTTCACTTCCTTGCTGGAAGTGCTGAAATTGAATGCCTTACAATGCGGCCATCCTCTTGAGGCACATTCTACCTCTGCAGCCTAGAGAGCCACCCTGATGTGATTTCATTTTGAACCCACGGTTGGAGCCCATGACATACAGAACAGTCCCTGCACAGGCCGCTTTCCTCAGGGCCTCTGGCGTTGCGTGGTGACATTCCCTTCCATTTCTGTAAATAGTCAAACTGCGAGAAAGGGATTTGCTTGAGGGGACTACGCTAGGGTATACCTGGCAAGAGGCACATGGGACTCTGCCTTTTGGGTTTTCTCAGGCCAGGCGTCTGTGCTGTGTAGAGTGCCCGGGACCCACTGAGAGCCCTGGCAGCACTGTCCTCAAGAGTTGGTTTGGAAGGTTGCAAAGTCCAACTCCCACTTGCTTTCAAGAGCCCCCCTGTCCCGTCGCTGATGGGTTCTTCCAGCTTGCATCGGGGTCATGCCCTCTCAGAGAGTTGTCTCTGACTGGCATCATCAAGGGCGTCACCTGGGCACTTGTTAGAGACAAAGATTATGGGCTCGACTCCACACCTACTGAACCAGAATCCCTGGAGGTGGGACCAAAACATCTGAATTTTCTCCAGCTCCTCAAATGACTCTGTATACACTCAGTTTGAGAATCACTGCATTTGAGCACTTTCCCGGATCACAAGCCGTCTTGTCCATGAGGCAGCGTTTCCATTGGCGGCAACTCTAAGTGAATATTTTCCTTATAATGAGTTGAGTCAACCTACCTTTTGATTACTTCTGCAGATGCCCAAGATCCACACCCCACTTTCTAGAGTAATCCTTTGTTGCAAGCCGCATTCTCTTCTTACTCCTACCGAGTCTTTTTTCTCCCAACTGAGAAATTCTGGGCTCCTTCCCTCACTGTTCTCCAGACTCTTCTGTACATGCTTCAGTTTATCTGTATTCCTCCTGAATGCAGCATTCCTGAGATGGTCTGAGCAGTGTGTACCCACCCCCCCCCCCCCGACAGCCTCCTTTATTCACATAGCCTGAGACAAGAATTTCTTTATTCTAATTGATAGTAACCCCCTTTGACAGCAACTATTATTGACAATTGTTAGATTCTCATATATATGTGTATATATACACACACACACACGTATACATATATATATGACTATACAGTTATAGTTTGTCAAACTATAACTACCAAAATTAAGGACATTCACATTTAGCACTTTATTTAAATCTTAGAGCAACTCGACGAGGGAGGTACTGTTCTCTTTTTACACAGGAGGAAACAGGCTCATAGGAGTTTAACTGAATTATCAAGGATGACTTTGACCTGTGTGATTCAATAGAATGTTTGCAGTGATGGAAATATTCTGCATTTGTGCTGCCTGGTGTGGTAGCCTCTTGTGACGGTTGAGCATATGAAATGTGGCTAGTTTGACTCAAGAACTGTAATTTTATTTCACTTAAGTTTAAATAGCCACATATGGTTAGTGGCTACCATATTGAATAGCATAATCCTAGACCATAGTCATGAAGCCATGCCCTCTCTCCGCCAATTTAGTATTGTTTTGGTTTGTGTTTTGTTTTACTGTGTTACTCGAGAGAGTAATAGAGGATTGTGGGAGCCGACAATTAGGGCTTCCATTTTATACTATTACAGACTTAATGATTTCACCATAGGGCAAAAATAACTGTGTTGGAAGAATGTTGCTTTCAGGAGGGATTTTGTTGAGTCTTAGCTGGTCTAGTTCTTGTTCCCCACCTTATCTCTGTTCCACCTGGACAGTCAGCAGCTACAGATGAGTGTCTGCTCCAGGCCTACGTGGTGTGGGCCCAGTGGGTATACGAGAAGCCCCAGGTCTCTGTTTGTCTCTGAGAGTTTACACTCTGGTTTAGGAGGCATGGCTGCTTCAGTGAACTGATTGAAACGCTACACCGCAGGTCTGAATTGTATGCCACGGTCTCCAGAGCCTTACAGCTTAGGAATAGCGGAGATCAGGAGGGTTGGAATAGTTAATGAAAGCTCTGCGCGAATTATCGTATAGACCTAAAAAGAGAGCTATAATTGTACGAGCAAGAATAACAATCAGGGTTTTCCATGTAGGACAAACCCAGGAATAAATGAGGCCTAAGTACCTGATGCTCTCAGCCTGGGGAGACTCACCTGCCTCACGCTGAGGGTCCATCCTGGGGAACACGAATAAAAATTATTATTCTTGATGCCTGGAACCAGCGTGGGATCGGAAACGTTGTTAGATGTGCAAAAGGTGTGGTGAACTGAGCTGAACTAGAGAGTGTTCCCCAAGCTTAGATAGGGTGGGGCTAGTTTAAGAGAGGTCTTGCAAAATAGAAGAGGCTTCAGTTCCCTGAAAATAGTCATGGACTTTTTTGTGTTCGGCATTTAGCAAACATTTCTTGAGTGGTGGTCTCATGTGCTTATTATTAGACCCAGCGGCCCCTCGTGAGATCCCGTGTGAGGCTGTTTTCTCAGACTTTAGTACACTAGCACCGGGAACTTGGGGTTGAGGACTTAAGAAATGGGGCTGGTTTAACCAGATTGATACTCCTCCTAGAAAGCCCATCAGGGTTTCCTCTTTAATAACTACACACCTCGTCTTTAGTCATTTTGCACAATTTTATGCTTATGCTATTTGAGCGATAACTTTACCTCAGGTTCTTTCTGCTACTCTCCTTTTTCCCTTTTATCCTGTTGTGCACGACTGTTTTTAAATTGCTGGATTGATCCAAATGAGTACAAATAAATGAGGTGTATCATTATCACTAGCCACTGGGAATGCAGTGATGATTAAGACGCATTTTGACCCCTGGTGCGAAAAACAGATTAGTAAGGAAACAATTCTTTTTTTTTTTTTTTAATTTTTTTAAACCATTTTATTCATTTTTGAGACAGGGAGAGACAGAGCATGAACAGGGGAGGGTCAGAGAGAGGGAGACACAGAATCTGAAACAGGCTCCAGGCAGTCAGCACAGAGCCCAACGCGGGGCTCGAACTCACGGACCGCGAGATCATGACCTGAACCAAAGTCGGCCCCAGTAAGGAAACAATTCTAATGCAAGGTTACGCTGTGCACGCTGAGGTAGCACACATGGGCCAGGAAGAAGCAATAGAAAGAACTTCCTTGGATCCTGAATGAGGGGGTCTGGGGCCGGGGCAGGAGGCAGGATGGTCAGTACCTAAGAAGTCAAAGAGAACTAATACCTATCGAAGAGCTCTTAGGTACTAGGTACTAGGTTAATTCATGGGAGCTTGAACGGGGCACACAGTGGCACTCATCACTGCTCACTGTTATAGTTGAAGAGACAGAAAGAAAAGGAAGAGGGGACAGGATGAGACCAGAGGGGAGGGAAGAGTTGTTTTATGTGCTCTGGGGAATACCCAGAGGTGGGGTAGGAAAGAGAAACGTTGGGGCTGGTTTGTGAAGGGGTTACTCTTGGACTGTGCGGAGGAATTTGGACCATATCTAACAAGCAGTTTCCGTCTATTACTCTAATGTAAATACCATCATGTTGGACCCTTTCTTCCAAAACCTCCCTGCAAAAATTCAACAAATCTTTGTCTACCGCCACTGTTTTAGGTGCTGGAGATGTAAGAGTGGGCACAAAATATGTACGTATAGGGCTCCCTTTTTCACGGAGCTTGTACTCCAGTGGTGGGAATAGCAGAAGAAAGGCAACAACTACTCAAAATGCTAGAAGAAGCTGGACACGATGGAGAAAACTGAAGCAGGGACAAGGAGTGACAAGGAGGTGCTACTTGGCTGAAGCGGTCAGTGCGGGCATCTCAGAGGAATGACCTCGAACAGACACCTGAAGAACGAGTCCGGGAATGATCCAGGCAGCTAGCTCCCTTTCTGGGAATGTTCCAGACAGAGGAAAGGGTGTGTGCCAAGGCCCTGAGGGAGGTGGACTTGAGGTGTTAGCAGAAAAGCAAGGAGCCCCGTGCGGTGGGAGCTGGGTGAGCAGGGGGGAGACACCACTGGTTTGGCGTGAACTCGGTGCTGCAGCCGTGCCAGATTCTGCATTTTGGCTTTTCCTGAGCCCTCCTGGACAAAGGAGGGGAGCGAGAGCCTGGGGCCCGAGGCTAGTGAGGAGTTTCACCGAGGCACGTGGTGGTGAGGAGAGGCGGTGGGGGTGGGGGGGAGAAGGTGGCTTCGGGGGACTCTGGAGGTATAATCGGGGGGATTGAGTGGTCTGGGGGTGGGAAGAAAGTGGTAGAGGACCGGCGGGCCTGCAAGGGTAGGTGAGGAGGGGCTGGCGTGAACCAGTATGAGGGACCCTGAGGTTCAGCGGGTTGGGGCCATGGGGGAAGAGGGTGACCTCAGTTTTGGAATGTTAAATTGGATGTGCCTTTGGGCCACCAGATGAAGTCCAAGTAAGTCCCTGTGGGGTTCGCTCCATGGGCTGATGCTCGGGGGACAGAAGGTCGCAGTACAGATTTGGGTGTGTGGGGGTGCAGGCTTGGGAATTCCCAGGGGGAGCACTTGCTGGGTAACGAGAGGAGGCCCTGGAGGACAGTGTTGAGGAAACTGTCATTGGCAAGGTGGGTGCCCAAAAGGAGCCCCGTTCGCAGGAGCGTTGGGACACGGCGGGGCCCAGAGGGAGGTGCCGGGAAGATAACCGTCCAGGTCATTCCGTGTGCAAGTGCTCCTTCTTGGCCCCAGTGGGACCCGTGTCTGCAGGAGCCTGGCCTTCAAGTCACAGCAGAAGGGACTGATTCTCTCTTCCGTCCTCCTGGCCTTGCCTTCCTGGCCACTTTGCAACTTGGCTGGCTCCCGACTTGGCCAAGAGTTTGAGCAGTTCCAGAAATTCCCACTCTCGAATGTCGGGCTTTCGTGCCTGTGGAGATAACCTGTGTGAATGTCAGAAGCTGCATGTTAGCTGTTTCTATTTGCACTCTTGTAGAGTCCTACCCCTGTCCCCTCCATGAGATGCCTGGGCGGGTTCTCCCAAGGACACTGGGATTTGTGGGGCTGGAGCCAGTAGGAAGGAAGGTTGATGACCTGGGGCAGGAAAAGTGACACAGGGGGCTCTGGGGAAGCCCCAGGGGGCTGGGCTTGGAAGGACACCTCTTCCTGTGATGCCTGAGGACAATGGGCAAGGTGGACAGGCCTGGACTGGAGGTGGCCAGGGGCAGTGTGCAGTGGGGGCCGATTTCCCTTTGAAGGAGGAGGAGGAGGAGGAACTATTGAAGACATTGATGGAGTGTGAGGCTGGCTAGAGCTTCTGTGGGGAAGGATATCAGGAAATCACAAATGATTGTGTTTGGGGGAGATAGATGCTCAATTGCATTGTTTTCCTGGCTTTATTTATGTTTGGCATTTCTTTGGTGAATTTATTTTTATCAGATTCCTGTATTTTCATCTTTGCCCCCTTTTTCAAGGTGCAATATTAATTAATTTTTTAATGTTGATTTATTTTTGAAGGAGAGGGAGAGACAGAGTGCGAGCAGGGAAGGGGCAGAGAGAGAGGGAGACACCGAATCCCAAGCAGCCTCCAGGCTCTGAGCTGTCAGCACAGAGCCTGATGCGGGACTCGAACTCACAGAGCCTGAGATCATGACCTGTACTGGAGTTGGATGCTTAACCAACTGAGCCACCCAGGTGCCCCCTAGGGTGCATTTTTTTTTAAATGAAATAGTACCAAATTTAGCAATATGGTCACCCCACATTACTAATGTGTAATTAGTAATGTGTATTAGTTTAACAGTAAGTATTTTGAGGGATATTTTCCATTTGCTTAAAGAAGTGAGATAGATCATGGTATCCTTGTATCATTGAAGACATGCTTTTGATTTTTATTTTTTTAATTTTAT
The DNA here is from genome assembly GCF_016509475.1 of Prionailurus bengalensis. NCBI lineage: Eukaryota > Metazoa > Chordata > Mammalia > Carnivora > Felidae > Prionailurus > Prionailurus bengalensis. The sequence goes on from NC_057343.1 coordinate 227,249,470, forward strand.
TTTTAGAGGGAGCATACTTGAACAGGGGAGAGGGGTGGGGGACAGGGGAGAGGGAGAAGGAGAGGGACAGAGAGAATCCCATGCAGGCTTCATGCTCAGCATGGAGCCTGACGCAGGGCTCGATTCCACGACCCTGGGATCATGACAACTGAAATCAAGAGGCGATGCTCAACCAACTGAACCACCCAGGTGCCTCCAGACATGCCTTTAGAAGCATAAAATGCTTAACTATTTTCAAAGATTTTTCTGAAATATTCTCTCTAGTGCTTTTTTTTCTCTACAGATTTCTGTTTATTGGGGAAGGAAATCTTTTTGTCTCGGGAACAAAGGTGGCAATACCCAGGTGAAACACATTGGGCCAGGTATGGCCACTTGCACAGTCCAGATGGAGCCTTGGAACTGGGGAAGGAGCAGGAGCCACCGGCCTACGGGCAGCCAGCTGGCCGACCCTTTCATGGGAAAGATCACCTCAGGTGGAGCAGAGAGTTCACGCCTGCTGTGGCCACCCAGGCTCACTGGGTTTCTAGATAAACCGATCCGGCTACTGTGGAACAAGGCAGGTTTCATTTGACAAATTCTGGTGCACGGTATTGTAGCCTTGCGTGATCTCACTTTGTGATGCCTGCAGTGGTCATTGATTTTAACAGTGACCATTTACTGGACTCTGCTGGGCACTTGATGTGGTTTGTATCTTACTGAATTCTCACACCACCCAGCAAAGGATCATTGCCCCATTTTACAGGAGGGATATTGAGGCTCAGGGCTTTTAAGTTGCTTGCCCCCAATGTGACCATATGTGGCACCAGCCCTGGTATTTTAACTGGGCTTCTTGTATGTTCTTCCCTCAATAAACTAGACTCTACCACAAGGGGAGATTGAAATAGAAAATGAGACATGATTTTATATGACTTATCCCTCCTGTCTCCAGGACAGAGTTAATTTACTTCTCAAATTAAAACATCAGCTGCCTCCCACATAGCCGGAAATGCCTGCTTTAGGGAAAGAAGTTCATTTATTTTTCCCAGTAACGTTTCAGTACCAACCATGGCCTCATCCACAGCTCCACTTGGCCACCTTTGTATTCCATTTGAGGCATGAATTACCAAAACAGGTTGTGCATTTCTCTGAGATGTCAGATGGTCCAGTTTTATCATATTTCATTTCCCTCCTGTGTGTGCCCTCTTGACTCAGGGAGGCTCTTTCTCTAGGTAAAATGTCAAGTGGACTCTTGCAAATTCTCAGATGGCCACACCACTGATTACTGTACCTAAAACATGTACTTTAGAATGTACATCTTGCTTAGTGTTTGGGAAATGATACCTTGTCTTTATTTTTTGTTTATTTTTTTAATGTTTATTTTTGAGAGAGAGAGAGAGAAAGAGAGAGAGAGCCAGAGTGGGGCAGAGAGAGAGGGAGAATCTGAAGCAGGATCCAGGCTCTGAGCTGTCAGCAGAGAGCCCAACGTGGGGCGGGAACTCATGGACCTCGAAATCATGACCTGAGCCGAAGTCAGATGCTCAACCAAATGAGCCACCCAGGCGTCTTTAAGTAGCATTCTGCCATGCCCTGGGTGGGGTTGGGCTGACATTGATGGTGATGTCTTTTTTTGTTGTTGTCTGTGTTTATTTATTTATTTTGAGAGGGAGAGAGAGAGAGAGAGAGAGAGACAGAATCCCAAGCAGGCTCTGCACTGTTGAACTGTGAGATCATGACCTCAGCCAAAATCAGGAGTCGACACTTAACTGACTGAGCCACCTGGGCGTTCCAGACGGTGGTGTCTTTATTTATTTATTTTTAAAAATGTTTTTATTTATTTTTGAGACAGAGAGCATGAGCAGGGGAGGGGCAGAGAAAGAGGGAGACACAGAATCTGAAACAGGCTCCAGGCTCTGAGCCGTCAGCACAGAGCCCGATGCAGAGCTCGAACTCACAGACCCTGAGATCATGACCTGAGCGGAAGTCAGACGCTCAACCCACTGAGCCACCCAGGCGCCCCAATGGTGGTGTCTTCAATGGAGGAGCACGAGATGAGGTCAGGAGAGCCCAATGTGTCCTGCTTCTCTGGCTCACGTGCAAAGCCTGATGGTCTGCAGCTCTTCTGGGCCCCAGGGCCACCCCTTCTCAGGCTTGTATTTAACTCCTCCGTGAGTCGTCCCGCTGGGTCTTCTGTTAATTTCAATTGCGGATCTGCCTGTATTTTCCATGGCACCTGCACAACCTGTAGGTATTTTATTTTTCTGTGTGTTTGTTCTAATTCTTAGAAACTTATTAAAACTTTGTTGAATACCCTCCAGGTCAAAGAAAAAACCCTATAATTAAAGAATATGTAGTAATGATGAGAATCATGCACATGAAAATCAGGGAGCGGCCTTTTTTTTTTTTTTTTGTATACACACCAACACGCTTTCTTTCTCTGATTAACGCCAACAGACTTTTAATAAAAAACAGCAGTCTCTCTCCCTGCCTCTCCCCAGTTCCCAGTCCTGTTTCTCAAGGCAGCTATTGTTAGTTTTCTGCTTTTTAGTTCTGTTTAGGCTTTTCTAAATAAGATCCTTTAAATGCCATTCCTTTTTTTTCCCTTTACAATTATAAACAATACCTTAAAATTTCTGAAGTGTAATTGACATAGAACATATTAGGTTTAGGTAATCAACATAACGATTTGATATTTGTATATATTACAAAATGATTACCACAGTGAGCCTGGTTAACATCAGTCACCAAATTTACATTTTTTTTTTTATTTTAATTTGAGAGAGACAGGGAGAGATCTTAAGCATCTCCATGGTCAGCACAGAGCCTGGCGTGGAGCTCAATCCCATGACGCATGCATCAGGACCTGATCTGAGACCAAGAGTCGGATGCTCAATCGACTGAGCCTCCCAGGTGCCCCACAGATTTTTTTTTTTAAATGCCGTTTCTTGACTTAGCTATCCAAGACATTTTTTGCTCCCACCCCAACCCACATATACACCTTTCCTTCCTCCATCCACTATCAGGATGCCACAATTTGGGGTTCAGTCACTATGTACAAGCATTGTTCATCCACGAGTGAAGGGGAATGCCACATTTATAGCTCCTTTCTGGAATAACTTTATTATGCTGTTACTCTCTGTTCGGTCTTTTTAACTCTCCAACATTTCTAGAAAACTCCTTCTGATAAAGGGCAGACATATCAGGCTGACATTTCAGTTCTCTCTCCAGCAGGAGCCATCCCTGCTGGAGCCCCCACCCTCCCGTTCCAGTCTAGTGTCACTGTGCCCTGGGCCTGCTGTCCCCATAGGACTTCTGCACGTCACCTGCTCCTTCTCTCCTGGGGTAAAGCCTCTTGTTACTGGATCCATGCTACAAATGGGGTCAGGGGAAAGTTAGCAGCCTGAACAGGGAGGTCCCATTTCTTCTTGAGGACATTCAAGGTAGTTTAAGATTTTCTCATGTTAATTGTGAGTTCTTCATTTGCTTTTGTTTTTGTTTTTGTTTTTGTTTTCTCTTCTCTTACTAGATGCTTTCTTGGTAAACTCTTCCGTTGCGAGAGAACACATTCCCCGGTTTAGATCACGAAGGAAGCACATGTTTTGTGAACGTGTGTGCAGAAAGCATCTTCGCCCCACCCTTTCAGCTGGTTGCTAGTTTGGCTTGGATTAGAGTTCTGGGTTGGGAACAATTTCCCCTTCCAGTTTTGAAGCCTCAGCTTCCCTGTCTTCTTGCTCCATCCCAGTGTTGCTTTTGAGCAGACGAATGCCTTTCCAACGCCTGGTCTCTCATAGGTGATCTGTGGCTGGCCTGGCTACTTGATTTATGGTTTGTGGTGTTTAGGCGAGCGGGCGGCCGGCCGGCCTGCTGTGTAGTAATTGCCCGTGCTTCAGGTCTTGGGGAAAGCCTAAAGCATTTCTTTTCGGCTTTCATACTTTCAGAACTCAGCGTTTGTTTGCCTCGTAAAAGCTGCGGATGACTTTTGTAGTCCTTTCTCTAGGCGGATGGAGTTGCACACAGGGCTTCTGTGTGCGTCCAGTGGGTACTCACTCAGAAAACAGCACGAGTGGGCCCCCGCTCTCCCCGGAGTGGTGCCGGGAGGCTTCCCTGGCTGGATGCTGTAGGCTTTGCTGAGTCAGTCGTCCCCTGGGGGGATGGGGGGGGGGGAGGGCTGGGTGTCAGGCCTGGCAAGCGGCCTGGCTTTGTGTGAACACATGAGATCCTAGAAGAGGCTGAGCCTAAGAGAACCAAAAGGTGGAGAGAATTCATGCCTTGATCTCGTTAGCACAGAGCTCAAAACAAATTTCCCAACCCGGCACAGACCGGAGGCACTGAGTTGAGAGAGTGTCGGTGCCATTTACATTTTAGATTTGGGCTGGAGCTTAACGCTCCATAGGTGCCAATTCCCGCTTGTCAGCTTCTAAACGGCCACCGTGGCACTTTTGCCTGTGTTTTGCTCGGCCGTGGAGCACTGCAAGAAATGTGCATCCAGAGTAGCAGATTTCAGCCAAAGGTGGATGGAATGAATCTATTGGAATCCTCTGGGACCCTGAGCCCCCTAGTTCTCTGAAGGTACCAACCTGTTTTCGGTGTTACAAAGAAGGTGCTCATGTCTATGGTCAAGTGGGAGTAGCTTTGACCCAGTAAGCCATGCTGTTTATTTTGTTAGCAGCTAGAGCCTTTCAAAAGCAGGCACCTGTGTAATAAAATCAAAGGGAGAGGATCTTTGCTCCAGTTTAACCACCTCATTGCACAGATGAAGAAACTGAGTCCCAGGGCTCCCCCATGAGCCAGTGACAGCGTGACCCATGTCACAGCCTCCTGACCCCTTTTTCTCAAAGCTGTAGGCCACTACGTGTTGAAACTGGGAGCGTGAGGAAACGTGGGAAGGCAAAGTAATAACGCTCCCAAGTGCCAGGATCACCGATGGCGGTTTGCAGGTCGGTGTGGAGATTTTGCTCTGTTGATCCAACCGTGTCTTTGGGGGCTTGGGAATCTGGAGTGAGTGTGTTGACCGGCCTCCCCGCGATTTGCCAGGACCCTCAGAAGTTCCCGGCAGTGAGCTTCAGACATTTGCTTTAGACTTCATGCTTCTGTCTTTACCCACCACCAAATGAGCTAGAGTTTGTCGAAAGTTGCTTTTGACAAAAGAGAACTTCCTCTCTCAGTAGTAACGGCTTGCATTCGACTAGGTCTCCCTGAAACAAGGTGTTTAGTATCCAGCTAATGGGAAAAGAGCCTTCTTTCAAATGATGAGGGTAAGTTCATCCTAGAAAACCTTTTGTAGGAAGAATTCTTGTCAGTTGAAAATGCATCTACTATTCAAAGGAAACATTTAAAATTTTTTTTTAAGGTTTATTTATTTTGAGAGAGAGAGAGAGCATGCACCGGGGAGGATCAAAGAGAGAGGGAGAGAGAGAATCCCGACGTGGGGCTTGATCCCACGAACCATGAGATCATGACCTGAGCCAAAATCAAGAGTCACATGCTTAACCGACTGAGCTACCCAGGCGTCCCCAAAGGGAACGTGTTTTTACATGTTCCTGAATTACAGATTGATATTTGCGTTTGCTACAACACTAACAAGACCTGTGAACGTAGAGTCACTTTAATACGTACATTAGTTATCAAACATAACTTAAGGGCTTTTGTTGTTGTTATGACTAAAAGGTCTTCAAAAGAGCTGCTGACCTTTTCTCACCAGGCTCTCCTGCTTGTTCACAAACAAAAAACATGCATGCACTCCGTTCGTGAAAAAAACTGAAGGTTTCATGGGAAATGAAAACAAAATAGAAAAATAAAGACCAAAGTTGTCCTTCTGAGCAGCATGATTTAGGGAGTCTGAGAGGATTCCACCATGAGTCAGAAGGTGGTCAGTCGCTCATCTGGGGCTCGGTTGCTCACAAGTGCATAAAACCCAAATCCACCTTTCTATGAGAAGGAAATGGCTCAGAAGCTGGAGGAAGGACATTATATGAAATTCTCTCTGCAGTTGACTTCCTGTACCCTGAATGGGCGTGTCACAGGGTATTGACCGTGGAGCTCTACATCTTTCTAGGAATATGTATTTTCTTGGGGCACCTTTTGACTCTAACTTCCAAATACCGTCTCAGTAAAACCGGGACAAAAGCTACATTGATATCATGTATAACATCAAAAACTTTTGGTGAGAGACTTTACTTATTATTGTAGTTTATGAGAAAATGGTATACTAAACTTTCAACTTTTTGTTAAAAATGATCTCTAAATATTTAAAGATACTCAACAATGACGTTTCATTTTCAGCTCAGATTCTGTTTGTTAGGATCAATTAATTTTTTTTAATGTTTATTTAGTTTTGAGAGAGACAGAGACAGAGACAGAGGGTGAGCGCGGGAGGGGCAAGAGAGAGAGGGAGACACAGAATCTGAAGCAGGCTCCAGGCTCTGAGCTGTCAGCACAGAGCCCAATGCAGGGCTTGAACCTACAAACCATGAGATCATGACCTGAGCTGAAGTCCGGCGCTTCACCGACTGAGCCACCCAGGTGCCCCCCTGGATAGATTTTAAAATAAAATCCAATGGGAATGGAAAATATGATATAAAAATTGCTTTTTAAAAATTCACTAGTACTAGTGAACACTAGCTTTCCTTTATCAAAATGGACAACAATCATTTCCATGAAAATTTTTTGCTTTAAATAACATCACTAAATATAGCTGAATTTGTGTATTAATGCCACGTATGACTGCAACATTGGATTCTGTCTATTTGCCAGCTCTCAGCTGCCCCGGAATCTCTGCTGTGTCGGGGGATTACCTGGTACAGTCAGGTGGGTGTCTTAAGGCTTATGAGCCCATGATTGCCACGTGCGTAGGGCATTCGAGATCATGGCTGTTAGCAAAAGAAACATTCCTGGGTTAAAGTCCCTAGGATGTCAGTGCTGATCTTTGGCTTCTAGTTAGAACTCCCAAGTGCCCAGAAAGAAGCCCGGACCTATGGTGGGCATTGGTGTGGCTTTCATCGTGAGCATGTCTGCTTAGGCTTGAGGGAGGTACATCTGTGACCACTCCTCTGGAGTGAGGATGCATCAATTGGCCAGGGCATCGTCCTCTTTGACCTCAGCAACCACATCATTGCAGCAGGGCATTGGCACAGTGGCGTATTAGGACTGCCAGACTGACTTCCAATAGGTTATGAGAAGCCAGATCTTCCCTTAAAGAAATAAAAATTGATCTAAGTAGAGGTCCAAGGGCCATCCATGCTATCCATTGCTCCCCAAGAGGTCTTCCAAATTGTACAGAAATTTTGATGCTTCCCATATATTTTTTTTTTCCATTTTGGCAAGCTGTTAGTGTTATGATAGTGTGCTTTAGGGATTTCGTGGTAAATGATTACATTAATACATCCGTGATTACTTAATTATTGTAGCTGACTCGTTCATGAAACAAATATTGAGTGAACAACAATGCAACGACGTATTAGTTGAGCAGCTGCTGTCAGCTGGCTCATGACCTAGTGCTGGAGTGGCACCGGCCAGCAGGAGAGCATGGCCCCTTCCCTCCTATAACTTGTAGTTTGGGAAATAAATGAACAGGCAAATCGATACACAAGTAGAAATCAGGATGAGTGCTATGAGAGGAAAAGACTACCCTCGGAGGCCACGGGGTGGACTAATGTGGTCTCAGGCTGCCAAGGAGACTGCTTTTCAGCGCCACGTTGGCCAAGGGTGAGCCCCCTCACAGGGTGGTATCTTGATTTATTCTTGGGCCTTTGCCAGGCTTCTGAAAACAAACACCTTTTGCTAAAGAACTTATATCCTCCTGGATCAGAATAGCCAATTCCTTTTGGGTATGGCAACTTCGAAGTTCTGATGTCGCTGACTGCATGGCTGGGTGGTTTTTAAAAGATGGGTTATTGACTGTCAGAGGGCATCTGTATCATTTGTAGGCTCAGCTTACCTCCCACTCAAGGGTCATCTGATTGAAATGCAAGCTCATGATTGAAATGTAGATCATATTCTACTCCGGGCTCACAGTGCTTACCCACTATGTTTGTGGATGAAGAGAGGTGTTTTATTGGTCATGTTTAACATCAAATGTTATAAACACAGACACATTTGGAGAGCTTAATGAGAAACTGTCATCTTCCTTATTAGATTTTGTATTCTTCTTCCTTGCATTGTTTTTCATGGGTATTGTCTGTCTTGTTTGGAGAGTTAATATGGCCTTGGGCATCTCAGGTGAAATTATCAGGAGACACCTGTGTTTTCCATTGGAGTTTGGTGAGGGCTGTGCTAAGGGACAACTTTTTGTTGTCTCCCTTGTTTAATTGGAGAAAATTGTTAGGGTTGTATCTACCACTGTGTACTGCCCTTGTGGGCACAGAGAGGGGACAGGGAATGGACAAAGCTGTAAAGACAGCACCTTCTGGGTCACCCATGTGAGGTTTTTGGGTTTTTTGTTTTTGTTTTTTTTTTTTTTTGAGAGAGACGGGGACAGAGGATCTGAAGCAGGCTCCGTGCTGACAGCAGAGAGCCCCATTTGGGCTTGAACTCATGAACCTGGAGATCATGACCTGAGCTGAAGTCACACGCTTAACTGATTGAGCCACCCAGGTGCCCCATCCCCATGTGAGGTGTTAAACTGAATGTGTTGGAGGGGGTGGCTTCTGTAAAGTGTTACAGACTCATCCACTGGGTCTCTCATTCTTCCCATGTTAGGGCTCCCTTTGGCCAAAGGTGAAAAGCATTAAAAACAAGCACGTCCAGAAATTCACTTTTAACAAGTTGGGCCGTTTCAGTTCATTACTGTGGCACTTGAGCTCTTGAAGTGAGCTTGGGGCGGTCGTCTCTGACGTTTGTGTATTTCACTTATCCACCTGCTGCGTTTTATTAATTGATTCCACATTAAGAAGATATGGAAAGGTTCACTATTTTAGTCTACTTCTCCTACTGGGGTGAAAAGGGTGAATGATGAAGTATTAAGGTCTACGCTAGGCTATTAGGCTATGATGAAGATTCGTTCACCAGAGAAGGGATTGGCTGGAGCTAGGGAGGCAGAGCCCAGGCAGGGCTCCCTGTGAGGAAGGAGAGGAGAAGGAGCAGGGTAGCGATGGGCTGGAGAACCAGGCTGACGGACAGAACGGAAACCAAGGCAGGGTGGGTGCCACATGGAGGCGTGGGACTGAGGTCCAGCTATTTGCACCCTTGAGTTTTTGGCTAAAGGAGATGGAGAAAGAAAAGGGTCATTTGCAGCTGTGACAGTGCCCTCAGTCTTGGAACTGCAGAGTGGCTGGATTCTTTCTGGGGCCCTAGAAAGGTTCAGGTACGTTGGGGGTGGGCTCTTGAATGTGGACATGAGCTGATGCGTGGTTGACCACAACTGAATGGGCATTTGTTATTTCTTAAAGTTTATTTATTTTTAAGTAATCTCTATACCCAATGTGGGGCTCAAACTCATGACCCCAAGATCAAGAGTCACATGTTCTTTCGACTGAGCCAGCCAGGCACTCCTGAATGGTTATTTGAAAGGCAGGAGCTCATGTGACAATTGTTCTTTCAACTCTGCTCTCTAGAACATTCTGGGGCTTTAGATCAGTTGATTAAAGTGAGGTGCCAAAGGGCTCTATAAATGGCATGTAAATAGAATGTGTAAATGGACTCAATAAGTCAATAAGACTTACAGGCTGCGTGGTTTGGGGCACACTGCTCCAGCCTACTCTATTTATGAATATATCGCCATACATCTTATTTTGTCGGGTTGTTTAAGAGCATTAAATGAGATAGCAATGTGAAGATATTTAGTATATGGTAGGTTCTCATTACACATCAGTTCATCTCTTTCTTGGGTGTGCCCATAAAGGTTCACTGAATTCATTAGTGTGTGTCTGGCCTCGCTTAAGAGCTATTCTTCTTAGAAACCTTTAGAGCACCTGCCCTATGCCTTGCACCCAATATATGCGTTTATTTATGAAGGAAGAAGCCCCAAATTTCAGCTTGATATTTGGATCAATTATGTTTAGAGTTCATGGATTCAGAGAAGGTTTGAATGAGAAACACCTTGAGAGATCTTCCCTTCTTCCCTCTTAATACTCCTGTGCTCCGTGGCAATGCATGACTTTGATCAGGTCTCTCTTTTCTTCTTTTGGTTCCTTTCTGTGGCTGAACCTGGTAGTATTTAGCTTGCTGGTGACCCAGCTGGGGTGCGCTGCACAGACTGAGTCACCCACCCTGCTTGAGAGTCCCCTGCTTCTGAGCTGCAGTAACTAGGCAGTATGAATTGGCAGATACCATCCACTAGGTGGAGGTAAAGAACCCATTGACCACCCCCCTCCCCCTCCCCCACCCCCCCACCGCGCGCCCCGGGTTCTCCTTGTTTGACTTGCTCATGGCTTTTCTCCTAGTTCCAAAGCAGGAGTGGAGCAGACCTGATTTCACATTGCCTTGACCTCACATGGATTTGGTGCCACTCCAGCTATGCCCTTGGCTTCTCCCATTCTCTGGGCTCAAGAACGCAAGCTCCATGCTGCTGCCCACCACTGTCCTTGTATTTCATCACCAGTGCCTTGCTGACCTGGCACATTCCTTGAATTCACTGGATTATCACCACCGTTTTCTGCTAGAGACCGCCTAGTTCCCTCCTCCCCTGCAGCATACCCTTTCTGATGGCTAAGACCCAATGTTTCTCTGCCTGTGGGTGTCTTCCAAAATGTCCCATCTCCCTGCAGAAAGCGGCTCATTCCTTTATTTTTTTTACCTTCATTTTTCTCTTCTCTCTTGCTTCTAATTCACTTTTTATTTTTGCTCATAGCTAAAGTACTTTTCTTTTCTTTTTTTTTTTTTCAACGTTTTTATTTATTTTTGGGACAGAGAGAGACAGAGCATGAACGGGGGAGGGGCAGAGAGAGAGGGAGACACAGAATCTGAAACAGGCTCCAGGCTCCGAGCCATCAGCCCAGAGCCTGACGCGGGGCTCGAACTCACGGAGTGTGAGATCGCGACCTGGCTGAAGTCGGACGCCTAACCGACTGCGCCACCCAGTCGCCCCTAAAGTACTTTTCTAGAAACAAAGTATTCTGAGTTTTATTGAGTCTTCGATTTATAATTAATAGTCATTACTTTATCTCACTTCACTTCATGATTACCCTCTTTCTTTCCAAATTATTTGAAACTATATATTTTGTTGACTTTTAAGAAATGTATTTCCCTCTCCCCAGCATACATGCATGTTTAAACAGGTCTGAAATTGGGATGTATTTTCATCTTATAATTCAGTGAGTCATGGTTATTTGGCAGTTCTCCCCCCTTAATTGGGCATAATTTAATTTCACAAAGCATTTTCAGACACCGTTTTTGCACGATCAGTATAAAAGGCCAGGAAAAACGAAAGCCAACTTTCGTTGAGATTCAGAATTTTGTGATATTAAGGAAGATGGCTACCCATACGCCTAAGTCTTGAGAAGATGACAGAACTATGTGCCAGCAAAATGTGATGATCTGGACTTGGAATAATGTTGGATAAATCATTATGTCTTAGGCCCTTTTATGATTTGAGCCACCATAGTATCACATAAAGCCAACATCATAGAGGACTCTGTCTAGGCAAAGTCTGGAGTTATATATATTTCAGCAAAGGGAAACAGATCTCTATCTCTATCTTATAAAGCAAATACTACCGATTAATTCCCACCTTATAACTATGGAGGTTTCCAGTGTTTTTGTACATAGACTCCCTTTCCTTGAAGACAAACACTTTGTATTTTTGCTATTGACATCATTCGCTTCATGAGACAAAGTGGGTTATTCTGTGCCCAGAAGTGAGGGTTAGAGTTTTACACATGGAACACACTAAATAGTATCCTTTTCATTTATAACCACAGAAGCTTTTTGTTTGCTTTGTGAGTTCTTTTTTTATTTGCTTTATGACAAATTTAGCCTGTTGAGCCATTTTATTTGGCCATGAAGAAATGGCATAGTTAGGCTTTCCTTGTCAAATGGATACACAGCTAGGAAAGAAATCTTTAAAAGAGATTTGTAATTAGCCGCTGAGTAGAGCCCACAGAAGGTAGCTCTGGTACCTTCACGTCCTTCTCCATCACGTCGGCCACAGAGCCCAGTGCCTGTCCCGGCACTCCAGCCGCCCTGTCCACTGTGCTGTGACTCCCTCCCATTGCCCAGGCTGAGTAGGCACCTCCAGGGCCCCACATGCATGTGGAATGCTTGACAATCCATAAAGGACAAGGAACAGTGGTGGCCCTGAATGAGCCACGCACAACAAGCTACAATGATGGGTTACCTGAGATAATTTAGCTCCCAGCCTGATGTTTCCCTTTTTGGGCATCTTCATAGAGCATCTGTCCCCTGGCAATGAGCAGTGAGTGCAGACTAACTTGACAGTAGTCAAAGCCCATAATTTGATAGGAAACTTTTTACTTAAAGTCATGGACATAATTTAGGGGGTCCTGCAGCCTCTTCTACTTTCTGTGTTTCTTTCTTTCTTTCTTTCTTTCTTTCTTTCTTTCTTTCTTTCTTTCTTTCTTTCTTTTTCTTGTCTTCCTTTTTCCTCTTTCTTTCTCCTCTTTTTCCTCTTTCTTTCCTTCTTTCTTTCACCATTAGATCCTTAGAATCTTCTAGGCTTTCTCTGGGTCTCTACCTGTTTTCCTTACACTCTCCTTCACCCCTGGATGGAGTCTTATTTCTTAGCTGACCCAAAGAGCAGAGTAGAGACTCAGTCCTACGAGTATGACTAGTAAACCATCCCAACTAAGCCAAGTGGACTATGGCAGTAGGTTGGTTGAAAACCAGATTAAAATTGCTGCTGAATCAGAGAATGAAAGAGCAGAAAGTAGAGGAGAAATAAGAAAACAGTAAGAAGAAAGCAAACAGATTCAGCCAGTCTAAAAGTGAATCCGACATGATGCTATATGAGCATGGCTAGCAGCCGTCCATGGGCTCTAATCGTCACAAGCTAAACATGAGTCACCTGGGCAATGTGGTATTTTTAAAAATAGTCATCTCATTGAGATGTAGAAACTGGACACAGCTTGCTAAAGGAAAGTGCACGTAGCGACTTGGAACTTTACCTTTCCAAAGCAGCTCATCCATATAGTATGTCTTTATAAAATAAATGGGGTGTTTTTATGTATATACAATCATATATATGTATATATATATAAAACATTGAATTATCATTTGCACTGTTTCTCATGGTGTGTCTGTGGATATTATAGTTGTCACATATAATGTTTACTTGCCTTGGTTTCCAAAATTGGAATATCCTTTATCAGACAGAAATTATATCCAGCATCAGCTAAAAGAAATACATGTATCAGACAGTGATATTTTAATTTTAAAAAGAGGTAGTAGGTTTTTTCCCCTATTAATTGGGTATTTAAACAAGCACATCCATGCCTGGGTAGCTCAGTCGATTAAATGTCTGACTTCGGCTCAGGTCATGATCTCACATTTCATAGGTTTGAGCCCCACATCGGGCTCTGTGCTGATGGTTGAGAGCCTGGAGCCTGCTTCAGATTCTGTCTTTCTGTCCCTCCTCTGCTTGCACTCTGTCTCTCTCTCTCTCAAAAATAAATACACATTAAAATTTTTTTAAAAAGCCTATCCATCTATAGAAAGATGTTTCTGATAGCCGGAGACTTAGGGATTAGTGGTGCTTTGTCCATTCTAGGATCCACTAATGTGATCACAGGTCCCTAGGGTAATTTGGTTAAGGGTTGTTGGCCTTTTTTAAGAACTATTTTGAGGAGGAAAAAAGCCTTTGTTGGGTCAGTGTTGGGGACCTGCCCTCCAAGCTATCATGAGGGGAGAGCTGGCTAAGTGGGTGAGTGGCCTGTCCAGTCGCACAGAGTCTGGTGTTCAGAGGGCCCCACCCTTGGGGAGTAATGCTCTGCAGTTGCTGTCTGGCAATTCTTTATTCTTCGATGTTTGAATTTGTTTTTTTTTTTTTTTTTTTTGTAAGCGCAGCGTGATGGGCCAGTGGAATGGGCACGGGGAGGGGGGTGGAGCTTCCACTCCCGGTAGCTTCCCTTCCCCTCTGCCACCTGCCAGCGGTCCTGCCCCGGCTCCCCTCCCCACCCAGCTGCTCTGCGTGACTGCCCAGGGTCGTCTGCCCAGGACCGAGGGCAGGTTGCATCCCCCAGGATGGGGGAGGCTTGTGTTCCACCGTGGCCATCTGCCCCTCATGGGGGGTCTGAGCACAAGTGAGAAGCGTCCTCATCAGGCATGTGCTTTGCAGCCTCAAGATAAGGTGCTTGCTGTCCTTGTCCCAGCTGGCAATGCCACGGTGCATTCAGGAGTGACTGGTCGGGGCCCTTACACCCACCCTGAATCCGGATCCCAAACATGCCCTGGAGGGGAGGTTGAAATATCTTGGGGACCCATTTGTTATGTGTTGGGGCTACAGACTGGTGGAAATGGGGTATTGACTTCTCCACCCCCCGTGAGGTCTCTGCATTGTCACCTTGCACTGGACCTGGAAAACTATGAGTGAGGGTGATGTGTATCCACAGACCTCCCTCTTCAAAGTCTGTACTTTATCACTCTGCTTCTCATGATTTCTTGGGCCTTCTGCATTTTGACCACAATTCATCTCTTAATAATTACTCCACAGCCTTCAGGAATCCTCTGATCACCTGTGTGTGGCCATCTTTGCCTTAGAATTCCGCCATGGGTGACGTGGTGGCCACGTGTGAATTCTGTGAATGGGCACATCAGCAAGGTCACCCCAGGGTTCAGAACAGGCTGTGCCGCATGACACCCTTTGGCAGGTTCTAATGGTGTTTATTTAGTTCTGCAACTGAGAACTGTTTCATACCTCAAAGTAATTCTCAGCATCAGTCAAGCAGATCGACACTTAGAAACACATAGACCTTAGGGATGTATTAGGCTCCAGCAAGGTGTTTAAGAAAATCTGTTGTTATGTCTTTGTGGATAAGGTGGAGTGACAGGGACAAGAATGGACTGGCAGATTAGGTGGTCTGTCATCTTCATAAAGTGCTGATTAATCTAGGTCACTCTGAGAGCAGCTGTTAATGGGAAGTGACAGGGCGTCAGTGCTGATCAACACCTTTGATCAATAGTGTGGAAGAGGACAAACGACCTGCAAATGTGTAGGTGTTAAGAAGCTGGACGAAAGAATGAATGGGGTTGGGGACACCATTAAGATCTGTAGGTTTGGATGACGGGCTGTGTCAGACAAGAACAAATTTTTTTTTTTTAATTTTTTTTTTTCAAACGTTTATTTATCTTTGGGACAGAGAGAGACAGAGCATGAACGGGCGAGGGGCAGAGAGAGAGGGAGACACAGAATCGGAAACAGGCTCCAGGCTCTGAGCCATCAGCCCAGAGCCCGACGCGGGGCTCGAACTCACGGACCGCGAGATCGTGACCTGGCCGAAGTCGGATGCTTAACCGACTGCGCCACCCAGGCGCCCCATAGACAAGAACAAATTTAATAGGACATACTTAGATTCAAAAGTTGCATCCAAAAAGTAGAATCCTTGGAGGTTTTAACTGCCCATAAATCCAAAATAAGCTGGTATGCTGATGAACCTGTTTTTTTTTTTAAAGTCTGTTCCCAAAGAATGAAAAACTTGTAACCACACAAAATCTGACACAGCGTAGTAATTTTATTCTTAATTGCCCCAAATCGGAAGCAACCAAGATGTCCTTCAGTAGGTAAATGAATAAATAAGTAGTATATCATACAATAGACTAGTATTCAGTCATAGAAAGAAATGAGCTATCAAACCATTAAAAGACACAGAGGATAGTAAAAACTGCGTGTCATTCTGGAAAAGGCAAACCAGTGGAGACAGTTAAAAGACCAGTGGTCACTTGGTTTCTGGGGAGTGAGAAAGGACTGAATATGTGGCATACGGGATTTTTAGAGCAGTGAAAATACTCTATGTGATGCTGTTATGGTGGATACATGACATTATGCATTTGTCAAAACCCATAGAAGGTGCAACACCAAGAGTGAACCTTAATGTGAACCAAGGAGTTAACAATGCATCCATATTGGTGTGTTGGTTATAACAAATGTGCCACACTGAAATAAGATGTCAATACTAGGGGCAACCGTATGTAACAAAATGTAACACATTTTGTTTATCAATCTAGCAAATTTTAATAGCCATTTTTAAGATAGCCTCTGGTGAATGATTGGTTTTGTTTAAAAGTTTAATGTTTGTTTATTAGAGAGAGAGACAGAGACAGAGACAGAGCACGAGCAGGGGAGGAGCAGAGAGAGAGGGAGACACAGAATCCGAAACAGGCTCCAGGCTCTGAGCTGTCAGCACAGAGCCCGACGCGGGGCTCGAACTCACACACCGTGAGATCATGACCTGAGCCGAAGCTGGATGCTCAACCGACTGAGCCACCCAGGTGCCCCATGTTTTGTTTAAAAGTTTAGTTCTATACCCCTTTAAACATCTTAACCCACGTATATAAATTTTGTATTTTCTCTATCGCTTTAAAGTACTTAATTATCAAAGATTATTAAAGTTGTACCAAAGGACTCAGGAACCAGCCCGAATAAGCTCCCACCAGCCAAGATGGGACACTTTTGAGGGTCAGAAGGAATAATACTGCAGTGGACTGAAGCATATCGAGTATGATCATAACAACACTACAGAAAGGAAAGAAGAAAACCAACTTGGTTTTCGTTAGAGGCTACTGAGGAACTGTCTCATTATCTTGACAGCTGCTGAATAAAGAGAAAGACTCAAGAATTAATCCTGCCTCTCCTGTGAGATCCGTGTCTCAGGGCAATCAGACATCCATAGGGGACGTTTCTCTTTATAGATCTGATCCAGCTGGTGGCTGAAGCAAGAGTGAAGAGCTCTCACTCTCCTGTGTCTCCTAAGGAAGATAGGAAGACCTCGTCAGTGGCTGCTAATATCACAGGAATAGAGACCCCAGACACCCAGACCGTATCTGCCTCCTGATGGAAACACACACCAACACCTATGATGTAGTTTAAATTTTGAACCTAAATCTGGCCGAGTCTCTAGATTGAACTGCCTGTTTTTATAGTCCGCCCAAGGCATTGAGGAAAATGTTAAACTAAACCACAGGATTCAATGACTGATTCTCAGACTCTGGAAGATTTTACTGAACAAATGAGTCTGTTTTCTTCCACAAAGAATTTCAAGCAGAGAGAGAAAGAGAGAGAGAGAGAGAGAGAGAGAGAGAGAGAAGGCAGTAAACCTATACATTACAGGAAACTCAAAACTCACATCATCAATTTCAATGTATGATTTTTTTCCAATCTTGTTTCAGTCTTTGTGTGTGTGTGCACATGTGTGTACAGAAGGTGATTGGGTAAATGTGCATCCTGTTGGGATATCTGATGACATTAAGGGATTAAAACGTTTTTTTAAGATGAGACAGTGTTTTTATTGTTAGGTTAAAATTTCCTTTTTGGGAAGATAGGTGGCAATATTTGTAAATTCAATTATATGACGTTTAGGATTTGCTTCAAGTAATCCTGGGTGGTGGGGATGGGTGGGGGGAGAGCTTGGTGGGAACATAGAAGAAACAAGACTGGCCATGGATACAAAACTGTTGACTCTTTTTTATTATAAGTTGGTCTCTCTTTTTATGTGTGTTTGAAATTAACCAAAGTAGAAGTTGGAAAAAAAAAACAAACCCAGGCTTTCCTGAACATTAGGCAGTTCCTGCAAAATGAAGAAATTAAACTCCTGTGTTCCTAAGATTTTAATTTCAAGTCACAAGTCTATACAGCTATGCATTTTATTTATTTGTTTGTTTATTTAATTTTACAGCTACATATTTTAAATTGGAACCATGAGATGAATCATCTAAAACAGTATAAATAATTAAAAAACCAAATATGCATAGGTTTTTCTAAATATGAATGATTAATATTAGGGATTAGTTTCACAAACATTTCTGTACTTAATTCTTGGGGTCAAGGATGCTAGCCTGCCTAGGAGATGATTATGGAATCCCATACAATTTTAGCATTCCCTTCCTGAGCAGTTGTATGGATTGCCTTTGTTCTGACTGAGGATTCGCGGGTGTGTGTGTGTGTGTGTGTTGATAAATGAAGTTTATTGCAACATGACCCATTCTTTCATATGATATCTGTGCTGCTTTCATACAGTGACAGAGCTGACAGTTGTGACAGAGACCAGAAGACCCACGAAGCCGAAAATATGTTCCATCTGTCCTTTAGGGAACATGGGCTGACCTTGTTGCAAAATATTATTCCTTTCTCATTCACCTTAATTTGGCGATAGATATACAATTTTCCTTTCTTTCCGATGGATTGCAAATGATCACAGCATCATTTATGAAATAGTCTATCCTTTATGATTGAGGATTCTTAATGACCATTGAGACCCTTGGCCAAAATGTCCACTGGACCCCCAACTGGAGTTGCCATGGCAACGCCCTCCGAGTGAAGTCTTCCAGCAGCCAGGGCTGAGGGTTACACTCCTGTCATTACCTAATTTTTGTATTCCTGGAAGATTATAACTTCCACTAAGACCTTCACTGCTTGGGTTGTTTTTGCATTTCTTTATTTCTTCAAAGATATGGAACTGGTTTCCTGGCTGAGTCTGAAGACCTTTAAACTTGAGGGAGCTTTCCTAGGGCTTTGCTTGACTCTGCACAGCAGGTCATCTAATGAAACATACTAATTTAACATTTATAGATTTTCTCTGATGCAGCGAATGAAACTGTGAGTTACATACAACCCATGCAGGAGCCCTGAATCACCTTAGAATTGCAGTCAGCATTAAAAAAATATAATAGAATTGAATGGAAGGGATCAGAAGGCATTACACATTATAAGGATAAATATTACTTTTTGAAACTTTGGTTTCATTTGTACGTATTTAGATGTAAGTGAATTTCTCACTGTGGGTCACCCTGAGAACTTTTGAAAACTTGCCACTTTGATGTCAGGTGGGGAGATCAGAGAGAGCCTGGCATGTGGACCACAGCAAGCAGGGATCATAAACTGATAGGAGGAGGTAAGCCAACAAGAAAACAGAGACCAGAAAACAGCCTCACTTAATAGAAACATACGAGCTCAAAAAAGAGAGCCAGCAGCGGTCCCAGATTAGCAAATGAAATCGTTGCTACTAAAAAAAGAGCTGTTGGTGTTACGGGTTATCTTGTAGGTCTGCTCTTTCCCTCTGTGCCTCTTGCTCAGTATTTATTTCCTTCTGGTAGCACAGTGGCTGGCCCAGTGTAGACGCTCTCCAAGTAAGTACTCACTGAGTGTAAACACTGGTAATTAGACCACCTGCTTCAGGGGACCGGGGGGAGGAACGTGGGGTCTGGGAGTCTGTATTTTAACAAGCTTTCCAGGCAGCAGCCTGGTGGCAGTGGCGACCGGTATTTACGAAGCACTTACCTGTTCTACCCACTTATTTTACTGGCCCAGGTGACACTCACTAGGAGAACCAGAGCTGGCACCTGGGTTGCCCACCTTGCACCGGAGGGCTTTACCCATGACGTCACCAGCATCTCACATCGGCCGCTTCTCACCAAACACGTTACACAGCCTTCTAGCAGATGTCCCGGACTCCATGCTTCTTCACTCTCCTACCTCATTCTCTCAGGCATCTTCTGAAATCTCCCATCATTCCACTTTCCTACCTGATACCTGTCTATACCTTTGGCTTTCTCTTTATTGCTGGTATTATTAAGACCAAATGCCCTAGCAGATAATTCAGGGCCTGCCACAGTGTGCCGACAGCCTGTCCCCTCAGTATCTTCTCTATCTGCCCATCTCCCACATATCTCCTTTATCCATGTCTTGCTGGGGCACCCCAGGACACTCAGTGTGCCCCAGGCACACCTCCCCGTCCCTGACTATGATCTTCTGTACATGTTGTATCCTGGAATATTCTGGAATACTGGAACAACCTCTGTTTTCCTCTCAATTTCATCTGTCCTGCCAGACCAAGTTCAAGGGCCACTTCCATAAAATCTTCCCTTATTATTGAGTTAGTCATTCCTTCTTTTGCTTCTCTTTGTTCTTTGCTCATGTTTTACTTGAGTACCTCAGACTCCTTGCCTTGGATTTTGTTAGGATGGCTTGGCCCGTGTTTGTCTCAGATGAGGAAGTAAGTTCCCGGAAGACAGGATTCTTTCTTTACAGTGTGTGTCCTTCTCCATAAAGCCTACAGTGCCTTGCAACTAGTTTTAAACGGCATATATGTTAATTTGTTTAGGATTATGATTACACCAAAATTAATACTAACTGGAAGTTTGAGCATTTAGTCTGTAAGCAGGCTTCAACCTCTGTATGAAGGCTTATTCCGTTCCTTTATAAGCCCAATCATAAAAAAACGTACTGCAAGGGTGCCTGGGTGGCCCAGTTAATGTTCGACTTCGGCTCAGGTCACGATCTCACGGTTGGTGAGTTCGAGCCCCACGTCAGGCTCTGTGCTGACAGCTCAGAGTCTGGAGCCTGCTTCGGGTTCTGTGTCTCCCTCTCTCTGACCCACCCCCCCAAAGATAAATAAACATTAAAAAAGAAAAAAAGTACTGCACTGTTTGGGTGCTGTTCGTGATAAAGAACTCTTGGTTTCCCGTTGGAGAGGACCTGGCTGGATAGACCACAGGATGTGATCTTAAAGAGAAGGGGCTAGTGCCTTGGATCCTTAATCACTGCTGTTTCCAAGAGATCGGAGGGAGGAGCTGGTGGATGAATGTAGATAGGAGTAGAACAGGAGGGCAGTAGCCCCTCCACATAGTGGAAAACCTACCCTTCTGCCTTTCTAGTGCCTCATGATTTGGTTTCAGGTCAATTCCACTCTCCATCTGTTAGCAGGGTGATATTTGGGCCACACCCGGCATAGAGAATCCTCTGCCCAAATTAGAGGTTACAGCGGAAAGTCTAGCACCAACGCATACGTGGCCCAAGCGCTTTTATTTTGCTGACTCTGATGCCTATGGAGTAACTTTGATGTGGTCTCGTTGGGGTGATTCTGAAAACTGAAATTTGTGTCTTCGTTTCTATGCTAGGAACTAAACCTAACTTAAGAAAAAAAAAGATGAAAATTGTCAAACTGAAATCGTGATTTGTCTGTTTTTGCTGTTACAGGTTCCTTGCACTGACTCCATGGAGAGTGTATCACCTGATTTCTGTCATGATACTCGGGCGTGTTATTATGCAAATAATAAAGGATATGGTTTTGTCCAGAGCTAGAGGTAAGAAAACTGAGAATTCATTTTTATGGTATGTAATTTGCTAGACCCCAAATATGTGATCTTTGTGTAGGCACATTAACCAAGTAGTTTTAAAAGGGAACGGGCCCTCTGGTGGCTCAGTCAGTTAAGCATCTGACTCTAGATTTCAGCTCAGGTCACGATCTCACAGTTTGTGGGTCCAAGAGCAGAGCCTACTTGGGATTCTCTCTCTCCCCCTCTCTTTTTGCCCCTCCCTCCCTCTCTTTCTCTATTAAAATAAATAAAAACATTGCAGAAGGGAACAAAATAACGTCATGTAGGCATTGACTTGGCTATTATTAATGTTTGTTGAATATTTATTTATTTGGCAAGTATTACGTACTTAACTGATGTCCCTAGTCAGAGCTACTGGTCCTGAGCGAAAGGTTTGTGTGTGCATGCTGGTTTCTCTTTGGCTGTAAGTGCTACTTAAAGACCATTTTGATATGTAAGCAGGTTGCAGTGAGGATGACAGTGAAATATTTATAACGTCCCCCAAGATGAAGCTTGGGCCACTGGAAAATGGGCTCGTTTATATGAAAACTTTCTCTGCCTCCATGAAGAAAAACAATTCTGGGCTTAAAAACAAATAACAATTGGGGTGCCTGGCTGGCTCAGTCAGTAGAACACGTGACTGTTGATGTTGGGGTTTTGAGTTCAAGCCCCATGTTGGGGGTAGAGATTACTTAAAAAAAGTAGTAGTTAAGTAAATTTTAACAAATGAGTTCATGATAATGAAAAGTGAACTGATTGTTTAAAAATGAGACTTTGAGTTAATTTTGAAATTTTTTCAAGGTGTTTTCTGAGTAATTTGTCTGTGTTATAAATCTGAGTCCAGCTTTTCTGTACTTGGAGAGGCCCTCCGACCAGAGCCTGAGCTAGATTTTGTGACTGAGCAAAAGTCCCTCCTTGGAGTAATTGGGCCCTGGAAACTTTAAATGTGGTAAGATTGATGGGATCAAAAACCAGGATGACTCAGTCGGTTAGGGGTCCGACTCTCTTGCTTTCGACTCAGGTCATGATCTCGTGGGTTGGTGAGATCGAGCCCCATGTCAGGCTCCACGCTGACGGTGCGGAGCCTGCTTGGGATTCTCTCCTTCTTTCTTTGCCCCTCCCCCACTTGCACACTTGCTCGCTCTCCTCTCTCTCAAATAAGTAAATTAAAAAAAAAAAAAATAGCCAAGAGAAGGAGGTTCCAGTGAGACATTTGATTTCCCTCAGTGTAACACCCACATGGAAGGATAATATTGGCTGGGGTCCATATGGATCGATGCGCATAAGACCTTCCCAGAGTTCCCGCCCTGGCAGGGTACCGAGGCCTGCCTTGTAAGAAGCACCCTTGTTCTCCCTAAAGCCGACTCTGAGACCAGGGATCTCAGCTGTTACGGGTTTACCATCATCATGTTCCACAGTGGGCTTGAGCTCCAGTTTATATTCTAAGTCTTCTTAAAGTAAATTATGTGTAGAAAGACTGTTTACATTGCTGCATTAGAAGGTTTGAAGGTAATTCATTCTGGTGAATCTGAGAAGGTGAAAGAAACCCAATGTTGTTAACTGTAGGAATTTACGTGAGGAATAAATCCACTGGAATTGGGAAGTGCCAAACTGGAAATTCGGTTAGGAGACCTCCGACAAATTCACTTATGTCTAGTTCCTTCCTTTCTTTTTTTAAAAATATATTTTAAAATCTATTTTGAGAGAGCGCAAGTGGGGGCGGGGCAGAGAGAGAGGGACGGGGGATCCAAAGCGGGCTCTGCGCTGACAGCCGTGAGCCCAATGTGGAGCTCAGACTCGCAAGCCGTGAGACCATGACCTGAGCAGAAGCTAAGAATCGGACTCTCAACTGACTGAGTCACCCAGTGGCCCCCAATTACTTCTTTTCATGAATCTGTGGATTAAGATTGCATTCGTGTACGGGTTGTCCCCTCGTTCCCCTCCCTCTTCACCCCACCCTTTTCTGTTTCAGAGAATAGACACCCAACTCCCTGTCAGACACCTGCCCCAGTACTCTGTTCACCACAGATGTATTAAGGCCACCTGGAAGCCGAGCATCGGTCTCACGTTGTGGGTTTTGCACAGGGTCTGTCAGATGCACCCGCGGTGATGCCCTGTTTCTGCCCTGATTCAAACTTTTCATTTCATTGTCTCTTTTTTAGAGAGCGCAGGTTGGGGAGAGGAGCTGGGGGGTGGTGGTGGGGGGGAGGGAGGGAGGGAGGGAGAGAGAGAGAGAGAGAGAGAGAGAGAGAGAGAGAATGAATCCCAAGCAGAGCCCACACTCAGCACAGAGCCTGACACTGGGCTCGATCTCATGAACCATGAGATCATAACCTGAGCTGAAATCAAGAGTGGGCGCTTAACTGACTGAGCCACCCGGGCACCCCTCTGCCCTGATCCTAATGGACAGAGGAGAGACCCTTTTTCTCCAGTAGACTTTGGAACATTTTCACCCTCTAGGACCTTCCTCAGGGGAATCTTAGAAGAAATAACCACTTACACATTTGTATCAGCAGCCATTTTAGCCGAGCATCTTGATCGTCTCCGTTTCGAGTCAAATCTGGTCCCCATTTGGGCACAAGTTGTAGGAGCAGACAAGCGTGGCAGGCAAGTACAGGGCTTGAAGGCTTCGAGACTGCTCTTTTCTCACTCTCGGACGCTCGCACAGAGGTTGTTATCAGCCTTGACTCGTTGGCTTGACGTTCCTGTGAATACGGGACCTCCGCGTTCACGGAGTGCAGGCGGCCTCCGCTTGCAAG
This sequence comes from Prionailurus bengalensis, assembly GCF_016509475.1. NCBI lineage: Eukaryota > Metazoa > Chordata > Mammalia > Carnivora > Felidae > Prionailurus > Prionailurus bengalensis. The sequence goes on from NC_057343.1 coordinate 227,273,403, forward strand.
GATTCGGCCCTCGGCGAACGGAAGCTGTGGCCTTGGAAGAGTAGGAGCCTGAAGGGTCTAGTCCGGGCTTGTTCGCTTCACTTCCCAGTGTGGCGGGGACCCACCGGATACTAGGTTAGTTTCCTGGGGCTGCGGTAACAAGCCATCATAAATGTGGCGGCTCAAAGCGACAGAAATCTCTCCCCTCGCTGTTCTGGAGGCCACCAGCTCAAAATCAGTGCCACCGGGCCAGCATCGAGGTTCCGGCAGGGCTGTGCCCCCTCCGGAGGCTCTAGGGAAGCATCCCCTGCCTCTTCCTTCGGGTGGTTCCGGGTGGTGGCTTGTCGTGCGTGGCTTGGGGCCACGTCCCTCCACTCTCTGCCCTTGTGCTCACCCCCTCCTCTTCATCCTCGTCAAACCTCTGTCCTACAAGGCCCCTCGTGGTTGTACTTGGGGCCCACCTGGACAGCCCCGGACAGTCTCCCCATCTCCTGGCCCTTGACTCAATCACACACAGTGCATCCCGCTTCCGTAGAAAGTGGCATTTTGCAGGTTTCGGGGATGGGAGACCTGGCGTCTCTGGGGGCCGTCATCCCGCCAGCTGCACAGCCTGAGCTTCTTCATCCCGTGACACGGCCGAGACCAACCCAGGCCGCTCGGCCGGGTAGGGTGGACTGAGACCGTGGAACAGGAGTGCCCTGGGCCCAGTAGCTTCCGTGCGGCCCGGTCCGCTCTGCCGCATCATCTGAACGTCATGGGGTGTGTTCACTCGGGCGGCCTGTGCTGAGCGCCTTTCTGTTCAGGGCCTGCTGGTGGCCCTGGGCTGCCAGGGGCATCCAGGCCCACCCCGGCCCCAGCGCCCCAGGCGAGCTCTCAGACCCCATCCTGCACGCCAGGCGCTTGCCCCAGGCCAGGCTTTCTCTGAGGGCATGAGCCCAGCGGCACTGCTCCGAATACAGCATTTCTACCGCACAAAGGCAGAAGGTCGGGATTAACTCTGCTCTCTCCCAGCGCCCCTCGGCCTGTGACGAAGGAGCACAAGTGCCGGCCTCGGCCTCCGTTAGTGGAGGCTTTGGAGACAAAGACCCATTTGAGCCCTGCGGATAGTGGGCAGGGGCCTGACTCTGCAGACTTTGCAGCCCAGGCCCGGCTGAGACGAGTGGGTCTCCGGGAAGCTTCCATCTCGAGCCACATGCTGTTACGGAGACGCCATGGCTTCAGCCAGAACCGCCAGCTGCTGTCGCTGCTCACGTTGGCTTTCGGACAGCAACTGGGAAAGCAAGAGCGAGCCGTCGGGCTCCCGGGGCCATTCTCTCCCCTCCCGTCTCAGCGTCCCCGCTTCCCACGACGGTTTCGGCTAAAGAGCTGACGCTTCTGCCGTTATGAATTTCGTTTTATTCCTCCTCTCCCCCCCTCCCCCCCATTGCTATTTTTAATACCATCTCAGATGCTTAATATGAAGGAGGTGGGCAACAGTGTGGAGATGTTCCACGTGAATTCATCTTTGTGGAACCTGCTGGAATCCACGTCTCGGTTACAAGTCGGCAGCAGGAGCAGCCTGCAGCTGTGGGGGGGGGGGGGGTTCACACTCACTCCGGTTGTGTACCTTGAGTGCACACTTCCCTGTGTGAGCCCCTTCGTCCAGGCCCTGGGGGACCCTTCTGCAGCGTGGAAAATCCCTCTGCAGCCATAGGCTGTTGCTCGACCGTCCCCCGCCTCCCTCTCCTCGCAGAAGAGCCTGTCCTTCTGCCACCGGCTCCCTTTAACATCCTCTTCCAGCACCGCCCTGTGCGGCGGGAGGGGGGCTCAGCGGGTCCCCACGCGGCCACTCGTTTTCAACCTCTGTCCCTTCGTACCTTTCCTCCTGCGAAATCTGCACTGTCCGTTTACTCCATTTTCTGGTCACAGTTGAGCATGGGCCATCAGGGATTGTGGCGGGTGGACTCGTGTGCCTCCGTTCTCTGTCCCTGCGTCCTGTAACCTGGATTTGGTCACCCACTTGCGTGGCCTCATCTTTGACCTGAGCCACCAGAAGCACTGTGTCTGCAACCCCTACGGAGGCTGAGAGTCACCCCTCAGGACACCCTCTGGCCAGCCCCCAGCCCCTCACTCCTGCTGAACCGGCTCTGCCCTCAGGGTAAGTGCCGTCCTGCTCGGCCTCTTACCCGCCCCTCTGTCCTGCACAGCCCCCACCTGCTCCGTGCTCAGTGGCTGCAGGTCTGCTGTCCTTGCCATTCTGAATGTCCTTGTCCCCACAGCCCAGCAACCATGCTCATTTTCCCCACTTTTAATAAGCAAACAAGCAAGCACCCCATGATGTCACCCACTTCCTCCACTCTTGGGGCTGGTGCTGTCAGAGAAGGGTCGTATGACAAGGTGAGTGTTAGTGCCAGAATTTAGTCTCTCCCACTTTCCAACTTCAGCTGAGGCATCACTAGTGTTCGTAAGCCCTTGGATTCTTTGCAATTGTTTCTTTGCTTTGTTTGCTGTGCCATCTAACCCCAAAGTATTTGAGGCAGCTTGTGAGGAACATAAAAAACAAGGCTATTTTTAAAAGGTGTAAGTAGAGGAATAGATTCTAATATGGTGACCATAATTGAGCAACAGATTGATCCCTGTGCTTACTGGCAGCCAAGGTAAAAAGGGAACCTAGATCCACTGAATAATTCTAATAGTCTGATGAAAGAATGCAAGCAATTTCAAGAAACTTTTTTTTTTCCCTGGGACTAAATTTTAAGAATTTATCACACAGATTTCCCTCCCTCCCTTCCTTCCTTCCTTCCTTTCTTTCTTTCTTTCTTTCTTTCTTTCTTTCTTTCTTTCTTTCTTTCTTTCTTTCTCCCTCCCTCCCTCCCTCCCTCCCTCCCTCCCTCCCTTCCTCCCTTCCTCCCTCCCTTCCTTCCTTCCTTCCTTCCTTCCTTCCTTCCTTCCTTCCTTCCTTCCTTTCTTTCGTCCAAAGTAGGCTCCATGCCCAGCATGGAGCCCAATGTGGGACTTGAACTCACAGCCCTGAAATCAAAACCTGAGCTGAGATCAAGAGTCACCTGCTCTTAACCAACTCTTAGCCACCCGGGCACCCCTAATAGATCTTTGATAGGGGATACTGAAGAACAAAAGGGACAACATCTTTGGAAAGATGGAAAAATGCAGAAACCACCTCATGGCCATTTCTAATATCCATTAAAACTGGTAGCTGGGTGTATAATATTAAGATACAGTGCAATGAAGAAAGTAAGCCCATCAAGAAAGCAAATGAGAGGGGCTCCTGGGTGGCTCAGTCGGTTGAGCATCCGGCTTTGGCTCAGGTTATCATCTCACGGTTCACAAGTTTGAGTCCCATGTCAGGCTCTGTGCTGACAGCTCTGAGCCTGGAGCCTGCTTCGGATTCCCTGTCTCCTTCTCTCTCTCTGTTCCTCCCCCCACTCGCACTCTGTGTCTGTCTCTCTCAAAAATAAATAAACATTAAAAATTTTTTTAAAAAGCAAATGAGATCCAAGTATGCATTTTTTTTTCTGTTGATTTCACTTGAGCCTCAACATAAGCTCAAAATACCTAAAGGATGAATAGATAAAAACCTCCTTTCTCAAATCACTGTTGTCTCAGTTCTTCTTTTGTCGGTACCATTTCAAAGCCCACCGTAAATGGCACCTCTGTTATTGGGACTGTCTCGAGCAGCCATACTCTCTCTCTCCCTCCATACACCGCCTCAGTGCATGCTAGGTCCACCCCACTGAACACTCAAGTCTCCGAGGCAGGACCATGTGTGATACAGGGTTCCATCTCCCAAGGCACCTATCCAAGTGTTTTACAAATAGCAGGCTCTGAAATACTCGTGGACACATTGCCTGAATTAATTCTGGTACCAGAGGTGTATACTGAATGGTTTGATAATTTCTAGAGTTGAAAGATCTAAGCATTCTATTTTATTTTATTTTTTTTTTAATTTTAAATAAAAATTTAATGTTTGTTTTTGGGAGAGAGAGACAGAGCACAGGCAGGAGAGGGACAGAGAGAGAGGGAAACAGAGAATCTGAAACAGGCTCCAGGCTCTGAGCTGTCAGCACAGAGCCCGACGTGGGGCTGGAACTCACGAGCTATGAGATCATGACCTGAGCCGAAGCTGGATGCTTAACTGACTGAGCCACCCAGGCGTCCCAACATCTAAGCATTTTTTAATAGCTCAGAAGTTTTCTACGTTGAGAAATGCTTCGAGAGAAAAACGCCTCCATTAATGTTTCATTCTTTGCCTCTCCTTGTTGCAGGTGCACAGTTGTGGAGAAGCCTCAGTGAAAGGTAGGGAACTTGGTTTTCAATGTCATGGCTAACGGAGGGCAGGTGACTGCACCTCCAAGATGTCCCGTGGGTTCAAATACATAGTTGGTTCTCTCCTTCTTTAAAATGGACTTTATTTTTTAGAACAGTTGAGATGTACAGACAAATTGAAAAGATAGTACAAGGTTCCCATATATAGATAGTACACCCCCACCTTTCTTCTGTTAACATTATTACATTACCATGATGTATTTGTGATGATTAATGAAACAATAGTCAATATATTCTTATTAACTAAATGTCCACACTGTGTGCAGATTTCCCTCGTTTTTGCCCAATGTTCTTTTTTTTTGTTCTAGAACCCCATCCAGGATTCCTCAATGTGTTTCATAGTCGTGTCTCCTTCCACTCCTCTTGGCTGTGACAGTTTCTCAGACTTTTCTTGTTTTTGTCGACCTTGATAGTTTTGAGGAGTCCTAGTCAAGTATATTATAGAACCCCCCTTTACTCTGGGGTTATGGGTTTTGGGGAGAAGCCAACAGGGGTGAAGTGCCATTTCCATCACTCCATGTCAAGGGTGCTTCCCATTGACGTGATGTATCACTCACGATGCTAACCTTGACCACCTGGCCAAAGTGGTGCTTGTCAGGTTTCTCCAAGTTGGTTATGGGTGTCTGTTTGGGAAATCAAATTAAGACCAGAAGGCTATTGATGAGAACAGGACCAGAGAGCGATCTGAAAGTGTGGTGACGGTGGTGCCCTTGTGGCTTGCAGGCCACTCTAGGCGCGACCCCACCCCTGGCCTGGCAATACAGGTCCCAGCTCCCAGTCCTGTTTGTTGCAGGCACGCTGGAGCTCCTTGGGCATGTCCTGGCCTTCTGTGCACATCCAGAGAGTGACCCGGCTCCCTAATTTGGGGCAGGGGGAAGATTCCACCCAGCGGGCTAGTGTGATTTCACAGGAATCTTAAAAAGCACTTTGTGCTCTCTGGCGAGTAGCCTTTCAGATTTACTGATACTTATTTTGACCCGTGAAGGTATCACATGCCTGCTTTTCTAGAGGCCTTGCCGTCCAAGCCCTTCTAGCATAGCCTAGAACACGTTGCCTGTTTAGAAGCTATTGGAGTGTTTGATGATGATTTGGAAAAAAGTATCAGCGAGCACAGCAGGACCCAGGGACCCCCTTTGCCAGCGCACTGGCTTTGGTCAGGGAGTGAGTAGCACCTTATAACATGCCTTTTGTGTAGATTTGTAATATTTCACTACTTTGGGAAAGTGCCCGTGTGCCCCCAGGGAAGGCGTGATCGTGGAAATAACCTTTTCAAGGAAGGGTCACATTCACTTCAGAATTGCCCAGATACGTATTCAATTCACCCCATCCCCGCCCCCTACCCCACCAGCTGATGATCTTGCCAACTTCTCTCTGGGCCTCAGTTTCTCATCTGCTGACTGAGGAGGTAAGAGAGACAATAGTTTCAAATGTCCCTCCCAGCCGTAAAGAGTCTATAATACAATTTGAGGGGTTTGTTGTGTTGGAGATGTTGTGATTTATAATAGGAATATAGATTTGGTCTTTGTCCCCAAGTTTCAAGGACAGAGTCCTAAAACCTTTGCAGTTTCCTAATTGTTGAGAGAAAGGTGTCTTTTGTCCATGTTAATGAAGTGGCTTTTCCACCACACCTAAGGACCGGTGCGGGGAGGAGGGAAGGTGGGAGGAGGGGGAAGGGTTGGTTGGCTGGGGAATTAACCTTGTGATTTGAGGTTTGGAACTTTCAGTCCCTCCCCCTTTCTCTGGGGAGCGGGGAGGGGGCTGGAGGTTGAATCAACCATCCACGGCCAATGATTTGATCAGTCGTGCCTGTGTAATGAAGTCTCCGTAAAACCCCAAGGGACAGTGTTTGGAGAGCTCCCAGGTTGGTGAACACCCAGAGATTTGTGGGGAGCAGCACTGTTTCCCCTCACCTTGCCCCGTGCTTCTCTTCCATCTGGATGTTCCCGAGTCACATCTTTTGTAACAAAACCGTAATCTCGTAAATAAAATGCTTCTGAGTTCTGGGAGCCCCTCTAGCAAATTCATGGAACCAAGGCAGGGAGGGGGTCGTTGGAACCTCCAGTCTGTAGCCAGTTGGTCAGAAGTGTGGGTGACTACCTGGGCTTGTGAATGGCACCTAAGTGGGGGAAGAGGGCGGGAATTTTGTCGGACTGAGCCCTTGACCTGTGGGGTCTGACGCTATCCCCAGGTAGATAATGTCAAAATCAAGTTGACTTGTAGAACACTCAGCTGGTGACCTGGAGTCTCTAGGTGGTGCGGTCAACATCCCCCTCCTGCGCTCCACCCCACCCCCCACCCCCCAGGTGAGAATTGGTACTAGAATTATAGTTGGTGATCAGAAGTGGGAGCAAAGAATCATTCCTGTTTCTTTCTTATTGTTACTACGTTTTTGTTTGGCCAGGGACTCTTTCAAAGTGATTTAATCCACCGCCGAAGGGATGCTTCCTGATATTTTTTCACTGCAGTTTCTATTGTGTCATTGTATTCTGTTCTCTTTTCATCATGGAGATGTGGAATTAAAATATTTATTCCTCTTATTTCTTTGATTTGCTATGTTGCTTGCATTGATTCCTGGTGTCTCGTGCTGGGTAGTGCTTGTGTTTTTAACATCGAAAAATTCAAAACCACTTTCTTTGAAGGACAGAAAGCAGTGCTGTGTAAGAGGATCTTTGGGGGCAGAGAGGCGCCATTTTGCTCATGTGCGCCGCGGGGGGTTAGGCTCTTTGCACTTCCTGGTTACTTTGTCCTGTGTCGCATATTGCTAGTGGCTTGTGCTCAGTCTCACAATGGGCCAGGCCTTCTCTCTGTGGGGCTTTAACTGCTTCGTTGAAAGATCATTAAGTTCACTGTAAAAAGGTAAATCAAGTAATGGACATTCTCTCTTCGTAACGCCATCGTAATGCTTTTAAATGAAAAAGGAGCCCCTTGAAAATGGAACCTTTGTGTACTATTGGTGGGGACGTAAATTGGTTGCAGCCACTATGGAAGACAGGATGGAGGTTCCTACAAAATTAAAAAGAGAATTACCATATGTGTGAATTACCATATGATCCAGCATCCCGCTTCTGGGTATATGCCCGAGGGAAATGAGCTCACTCTTGCAAAGACGTGCCTGGCCCAGCATGTTTATTGCAGCATCATGCACAACAGCCAAGACGTGGAAACAGCCTAAGCCTCCCATTGGTGGACAAATGGATAAACAGGTACGTATATACGATGGAATATTATTTAGCCATAAAAGCAGAAGGAGATTCCGCTATTTGTGTGAAATAAGTCTAAATGAAATACTGTATGATCTCACTTATATGTGGCCTCTAAAAAAGCTGCTGATAAAAATGGAGAGGAGATTGGGAGTTGCCAGGGGCTGGGAGGGGAGGGAGACGAGGAGATGCGGCCTAAGGGCATACACTTGCAGGTGTAAGCCCCGGGAGTCCTGGGGATCTAATGTGAAGCATCGCTACTCTGGTTAACAGCGCCATATAGTAGACTCCAAAGTTACCGAGAGTAGACCTTCTATGTTCTCACCACCACCACAACAAAATGACAGTTGTGTGAGGCGAGGGGTGCGTTAACCACCTGTGTGGTAATCCCTTCACAATTTATGTGTGTATCAAGCCATCATATCGTACACGGTAAACTTCTGCGATGTTACGTGTCAACTGTATTCTCAATAAAGCCGAAGAAAAGGGACCTCCTTCCTTCCCTGTAGTCTAATGGCTTCTTCTTTCACAGACTTGTCACTTCCTCCTGGGGAAAATGTGCTTCTGTCAGTGAAGCCGGAAGTATTTCTCTCAAAATTTCGCATGAAGATGGTGACGTGTGTGTATACTTACATATGTGTGTAGTTTCTCTGGACATTTGACAAAGGCTGTTTCTAGTGTTCACGTGGGTGTTACTTGTAAACGACGGTAAAGCCAGCATCTAGTCTGACGTGGTCATCAGTAATGAAAGCTGGATAATTTTAATCAGATGCTACTCACAGAACAGCTTTTGTACCTGGAAAGTTGATTTGGTGAAAATGTGGTTCATAGTGTTTCAGTTCTGAGAAGAGCTCGTGCTTGACCTATTTCCTTAATGAACAGTTAACACTGACTCTACAACCTGGACAGGGTGTTTCCAGAGCCGTCTGTCAACTGAACCCAATTCACATCTTAGGGCTCATTCCTAGTATTGAAATGCAACCTGACCCGTAGCGTCATAAGGGCTTTTTATTTCTGCACGTGACTGTGGCAGCTGACTGAATAAAATCATCTGTTAACAAAGGACATGTTGTCCACATTGCCTTTTAAAAACCTAAAATTGTTTTTATTTTGGCCAGGTTTTTCGAAGTGTAAGTTTGACAGAAATGACTTGCCTATATAGAGAGATCATTCAAAATTTCTTTACAGAGTTCTTTAATAGTTTTGTACGTTATAACCAGATTAAGGAGCTATTCGCATCAGAAAACTTCTTTTATTGTTCGGTTCCAATTTACAGAAAATATCTTTTTTTTTTTTTCTTCCATGGCAACTAAAGAGTTTGAAAATTATGGCTGAGAGCACTGGGATTTCCTACCAGACATCCTTGGAATCCCGATGTCTGTAGCAATGTGTCCTTCACAGGAATTGGGGAGTGGCTTTCCAGTGACTCATGAGGACATCAGGTCTACTCTGCCTTACCTGGAGCTGACTGTGCAGGGGCATAGCAGAGAATTAACAGTCAGGGTTTCTAGAGCCAGCAGGGATTAGCAAGAGTTGTGAGCTTTTTGCCTGGATCTTGGTCACATGGTCGAGGTTCTGACTCCCCTGCCGTCAGGAGAAATAGTTGTGTGGCCCCACTGCGAGGGATGAAATGCCCTTCTGCCTTGTCAGCTTCCTGATAACTGCCAGTCAGAACATTCTAGCTGGTTCTATTACTATTATTATTATTATTATTATTTTGCCCCCAGCGAAAAGGAGCCAAGAATCTTTGGTTGCAAAACCCAAGTCCTGAGCTTGCCCCGGCTCATATGCCCGGAACAAATCGGAGTGTTTAAGGAAGGGATGTCTAATTAATTAAATCCTTGAGCACGACATTGTGTGTCTGTTAAAAGTGAAAAGTCATCTACCATTTGCTAAATTGTCTCTTCTGAGGAATAGAATTTAGTGTGAAAACCGCATTTTTGGTTATTTATGAATCATCCTTATCAAAATTGCATAGAGAAGGTGAACTACTAAGTAAAAAGCACTGAACATGGTATCTTATTTGGTGTCCTTTCTTTGCCGTTAGACACAGGAACAGTATCGACTCATACATTGAAACTAGTCGATTTTACAGTTTGGGCATTTTTGAGTGTGCCTAAAAGTGACCTTGTAACTTGTGTTTTGTAACCTTGTCCCTGTACCTTTGTAATAAGGCATAATATTGAAATCTGTATTTTTTCAATTTAATTTCAGCCAGAAGTGTAGACAGGGAGCCACATCTCCATGAGCTTTGAAAGACAGCTTTGCCGGGGCGCCTGGGTGGCTCAGTTGGTTAAGCCTACGAATTCAGCTCAGGTCACGATCTTACTGTTCGTGAGTTCGAGCCCTGTGTCGGGGTCTGTGCTGACAGCTTGGAGCCTGGAGCCTGCTTCAGATTCTGTGTCTCCCCCTCTCTCTGCCCCTCCCCTGCTCACACTCTGTCTCTCTCAAAAATAGACATAAAAAAATAAAGAATTTTGCTGTGAAGGATACATTTGATTGAATTAAATTATTTAGTTTAGAAAAAATATACACTTAAATTCAGATAAGTGTATCTGAGTGTGGGTAAGTCTTCGGCTGAAGATGTCTGGACTGGCCTGGGAATGAAACACTACTATTCAAGTCTCTATCCTGCCAAAATAAAAATCCAAATAGGCTTTTATTCCCTTTTTTCCCCCCAAAATAATAATTGAGCACTATTCTGTAGTCATGCATTGTACGATGGAGAGTCAAAGCCCTTTTCTTCCTCTCTGTCGGGAAAGAACAGCCCCATTCAGTGACTGATAGATAGCGAGCTCTCAGCCAGAGCTGCTGAGACTTGGTCTGGAAAGTTTCTCGAGTTCTTCATCCGGATTCCGATCTGTTGGATTCATTTTTTAAAATTGTGCTTTGAAAATTAGACCAGTTTGAAGACCAGTATGGAACAAAGGACTCTAAGCAGTTTTTAAAGCTAGTTTGGAGGAAGGACACGATACGGAGAATTCTGCCGCTTCTCTCTTCACCGTCAATGGTGTATATATATACATACAAAACTATTTACAAATTTTTGAAAATGGCTCCTGCCAGACATTTAGGGGCCGTTCTTGTCTCTCAGGAGTCCGTCAAACTAAAGTAGGGCACATGGGTTGAATGTGAGTTCCAGAGAAAAGCGCTCCCTGAAATTGACATGGACCCTCCTGACGGCAGCCGATACATTTCTTGAAGCATTAAAAATAAAACCAAACAGGAAGTGCATTTCACAGCCCACTGGCTTCACTGACAAGGGCAGTAAATTGTTAGACCTGTTTCTGGTCGCGTATTCCTTTCATGAGTAGCATAGTCTCCTTGTATCCAGACAGATTTATCAAGTCAAAACCTGGACAGAAAACCAGGGGTCAGGGCTTCCTGAGTCTGGGATAGCAGCCATCAGGGGAGCCCTAAGTGACTTAAAACTCAGGGCTCCTTAAGTGAAAGGCACTCAATATTATGTTTTCTTATAATTTACAATTTTTGTGTATGATAGTTTCTTTTCTTTAATGTCACTCCGTAATCGGTTTATAACGTGAGTTCAATCACCCCTGTTTTTAGAATTATTTTCATATTTGCATACTTAAAAGTGTGAGTACGCTGCCATTTCCCATGTCAGCACCTTGAGTCTCTACGAACACTTGAAAGCAGATGAAAATTTCAACTCTGATCATTTTAATCCATGTTTCAGTTTCTCTTAACCCCATGCTTAATGGATTTGATTAGGTAGTAGATCCTGAGTTATTGAGGGTTTGAAAATGTAATTCATTTATAAATATATTTTAAAAATTAAGCTAGACTAATTAATGCTGCCTTCTAGCATTCTTGCTTCATTAGATTTTAATAACCGGAGAAAGAAGAATGATTACTGGTTAACACTTCTCTTAACTTACCCTGGCCTATGTTGCGGTTATTTGAATATAAATTAAGACTTCACAGACAGTTGGAAGTTTTTATCTGCCTCTCGGTCTCTTTGATTTTTTTTTTCTTTTTTCATGCCTCTCTGTCTCTTTCTCTTGGTCTCTCTCTGCCTCTCTTTTGTTCCTCTCTGTTTCTTGGTATTTTTTTTTTCTCTTTGTCTCTCTCTCTCTTTTTTTTTTTTCTTTTTCTTTTTTTCTTTTTAGGTCATTCCTGGGAGGAAGGAAATCTGGTTTTTTTTTTTTCCTATTTTTTTTTCTCTTTGTCTCTTTCTTTACTGTTCCCAAACATGTCTATTTATAATCCTGCTTGCCTAGTAGCATTTAAAATATATTTTCCCCCTGATTTTAAAAGTAGTACCCACTAATATAGAACACTAAAAATATGGGAAACCTGTAAAGAAGAAAACCTAAATCCTGTAGAAATCCACCACCCAGAAATTAAACTCACTTCCAATTTTGTTTGTTTTCTTCCAGTCTTTTCATGAAATTGTATGTGTGGGTTTGTTCATTCATCCTTTCAAACAAACTTTTATTGAGTGCCTTAATTGTTGGTACTTCTAGGCATCTGTGGAAGAAAAAAAAACAACAAACTCGTTCCTCCTGGAGTTCATATTCTAGTGACTGAGCCAGGAGATAAATTGCTACACTACATAATGTTACATGGTGAACTACGTTTAAGGAAACTAAACCCAGATGAAGGGATTAGGGTGTGTGAGGGTGGGCAGGGAGGGACAAATTATAATCAAGTGCTCGAGAAAGACTTCACTGAGGATTTTTGAGCAAAGACTAGAAAGTGAGTTGTGAGTCCTGTCTGAATAAAGAGCTTCTAGGCTCTGGGAACACTCAGTGCAAAGGCCCTGAGGCAGGAGCTATAGATGAGGGTGATTTTTTTTTTATTTTATACCGTAAGTTTTTTTTGTTTTTTGTTTTTTAAGCAGCCATAGTAACTGGAATAAATGGGATATTATGCAGTTAATTAAGACCATGTTATAGAAGAGGATTTACTGATGTGAAAATTTCCCCTTTGTTGCTAATTGTGTAAAAAAGAAACCCAAAAAACTATAGGTTTAAATAAGTACGGGAAGGTATAATGTACGGTGCATCATAATTATTTGCTGTCACATATGTGGTGTCTCTGTGTGAGGGGAATACAGGTGATTTTTATTTTCTTGATTTGGCTTACCCTTACTACGTTTCTCTCTCTGTAGTGAACATGGTAGCTTTTATCATGAAGAGAGACAGTCGGGGGGGGGGGGGTCCCATCACGCAGGATGAGGTCTGTGACTGTGCATGTTGGAGGCGACTCAACAGAAGGCTGCAGGCAGTCAGTTTGCCCAAGTGCCTAATGGCTCCGGCTCCAGAGCTGCCGTCCAGAGACTGGGCTCTGGTTACCAGGAGAGGGACTGGCACGGCCCAGTCATTGGAAACAAAGGTCAGGGCTGAAGTCCAGAGACGCAGCTGGGCTCAAAGGAAGGATGGAGCCTCAGAAATCAGAGGCATGACAGGGGGGCCCTGCTCAGGCCAAGTGCCACTTACCGCCGAGTCTCATGGGATTGGGGTGAAGAAGAAGTGGTCACGTGTTGTGAAGTAATAAACCGAAGCGATTGACTTCCAAGATCAGGCGGTGTCCGAGGGGTGGAGTAAAAGTTCTTGAATTCTTCCTTTTTGAGACTTTTCCACAGGCCCGAGGTTGAGCCTCCAGGCATAGGTGAGGGGTCTAACTGCATAGTCTCATGATTGAGGCATGCTCCAAGAGCGCTTTTACTTCAGCAAGATTTGGAAACTCTTTGTATCATCCAGACTAGGATTTGTATCTCTATCCTTGTGCTCCCGACGATAATCTTTGGCCAATTTAAGCAAGAATGAATCTGAGAAGACGTTATGTTCTCTCGTGAACGACCCATCCCAGCCAAGTTCTGTATATGTAAATATACATACATTGAAATTACATATACATGTGTTCCCAATTTTTTTTTTTTTTTTGCGGTCTATAAAAATGGTACCGTATTTATGTAGCCTTCTAGAACTAATGTCCTAACACTAAACATTTTTCAAAAAGATTAATCCACGTTGCTGTGTATAGCTGTGGTTCGTTCTAGGTTGCTGCTGTAGAATATCCCACCATGTGACCATACCACAGCTTATTTACGTGTTTTCTTTTCATTGGACGTTGGGCATTTTCTTTCACCAGACTGTTCACTGCTTCTTTGAGTTTCTGAGTTTACTCTGGCAGTATGAAAAAAATCGCAAAAAGAAGAAAGGTAAATGCCTAACACATGAAGTAAATAGTTTCTTAAGCCAGAATACTGTATATTTGAAAGCGTGTGTGATATCTGTACCAACCTATTGAAGAATTACTCTCTTCTTGTTACATGGCACTGTTCACACGGGTGTAGGCCGCCACTAGAGGGCGTGTGAGGGAGGGGACATCAGCCTATTCTAGAAGCTAGAAATGCCCTGGCTGCTGTTGAAACTTAGCTGCCTGGCAAGTTTTCAGGACTTGCACATTTCAGAGCAAAAATATTTGCGTCGCTGCAGGTACAAGAAGAAAATCCAATGATAGGTTATGTCTGTATGTGTGCATGTGCACGCATGGGTAGGATGCACATATATTTGAATATAGGAGGAATGAACAAGGACAAAAAGTAGTGACAAGGTCACATCTGTGGGGATAGGACAGACCGGCTGAGGAGGACATTGACATACAAATGGCCCAAACCAGTGACAAATGACTATGCTGCTTAGTTTAGAAACAAGCTGGTGATGTGCGAGGCTGCGGAGAACTCAGTGCTACTTTGAGTTCATCCTTTTCCTGTTTATTTCTGTCTAATGTCTCGGGGAGTCTTCTGCGTGTTCTTCATTATGTGCTCTCCAGAGTCTCCTCTTCCCTCACCTGTCCCTGACGTAGAACTTTCTCCTCTCTTGGAAATGAAATGCACGGATTCCTACCCCCCCCCCCACCCCCAGAGCTCTACGTAGCCTTGAATAGGGAACCTTAGAAAATGGCTTCATTTGCTCTTGTGTGAAGAGAAGACTTCTTGGTGAGCTGTTGGCCCCCGGGCACGAATTGACCTGTCAACTATTGAGGGCAAAGGTCCCTGCTTGTCATAAAAGCATGCAAAAGAAACGGCTGTCAAAGGTTTTCCTCAGGACCTGGGAGTATTTGTGGTAGAATGCACACCTCTCTCTTCCAGCACCACCATCAAAGTTTCCACCTCCCAACACCCAGCGCCTGGGTGTGACTGTGTTCCTTATACGACAAAAGGGACTTTGCAGATGAGATTGAGTTAAGGGTCTTTAAGATGGGAAGAGGACCCTGGATTATCCAGGTAGGCCAGTGTATTCACAAGGGTCTTTTTTAAAGCTTATTTGTTGTGAGAGAGAAAACATGAGCAGGGGAGGGGCAGAAAGAGAGGGGGAGAGAGAGAATCCCAAGCAGGCTCTGCACCATCAGCCTGGAGCCCAGTGCAGGGCTCGAACCCCCGAACCACCAGATCATGATCTGAGACCAAATCAAGAATCAGACGCTTTACTAACGTGAGCCACCCAGGTGCTCCCACAAGGGTCTTTATAAGAGGGAGGCAGGTGGTCAGAGAGGGGAGAGATGCTATGCTGTCAGCTGAGTAGATGGAACACGGGGCCACGGGGCCTCGGGGCCAGGAATGCAGGCCGCCTCTGTGAAGTGCAGGAGACCAGGAAACAGACTCTCCCCCAGAGCCTCTAGAAAGAATGCGGCTCAGCAGACACACTTTAGATTCTCATCACCAGAACTGAGGGAAGATCAGTGTGTGGTTTTTCAGCCACCAAATTTGGTAATTCATTACAGCAGCAGTGGGAAACAGTGTTCCTTATCCCGCGAAAGAACCAGCCCTGTTAGACAATGTTGAGGGTGCATTTGCCAACTCACATCTCCGTCCACTGAAGAAATGCACTTTGACCCCAGTTTGTGGGAGAACTGCCTCCTGAAACAAGGAGGCCGGAGCACCAGCCAGAGCGGTCCAGTTGAAGAAGCACCAGACAGGGAGCCCAGAATGGGCCTGGAAGAATGCTCCCAATGGACAGGTAGGAATAAGAGAGCTCGGAAAGGGAAACATGTGGTCAAGAAGGGTCTTGGAGACGCCACGCTTGGAGGCCAGCAGCAAAGAGAGTTTCGAGGAGGAGGCTGTAAATGGTGGCCCCAGAGGGCCACTGGGTTATATAAAAAAGTTTGTAGAGGGGGCGCCTGGGTGGCTCAGTCGGTTAAGCGGCCGACTTCGGCTCAGGTCATGATCTCTTGGTCCCTGAGTTCAAGCCCCGTATCGGGCTCTGTGCTGACAGCTCAGAGTCTGGAGCCTGTTTCAGATTCTGTGTCTCCCTCTCTCTGACCCTCCCCTGTTCATGCTCTGTCTCTCACTGTCTCAAAAATAAATAAAATGTTAAAAAAAAAAAAGTTTGTAGAGAACCGTATAAAGAATTTTTCTTAATGTTTGTCTAGTTTTGAGAGGTAAGGGGGGGAGGGGCAGAGAGAGGGAGACACAGAATCCGAAGCAGGCTCCAGGCTCTGAGCTGTCAGCACAGAGCCCGATGCCGAGTTTGAACTCACAAACTGTGAGCTCGTGACCTGACCCAAAGACGGCCCTTAACCGACTGAGCCACCCAGGCACCCCTATGGAGAACTGTATAAATAGTTCCCCATGCCTTTTGTTTATATGTGTGGAAGAGGCAGAGACTTTTTGGAGAGGGAAACCAAATTAAGGAGCTTACAGATAAGATGAGGGTTGAGAAAATGGAGGTGGGTAGTGTGAACCATACATTTGAAAATATTGGCAGTGGGTGTGTGAAGAGAAAGCAGCAGTTTGTTTTTGGGTAATTTTTTTTTTATCGTGGTAAAAGATCCATAATTTGCCATGAGTGACAGTACGTTCACCGTGTCCTGCAACCGTCGCCACCGTCTGGTTCCAGAATATCTCATCACCCTCAAAGGAAACCCATAACCTTTGAGCCGTCACTCCCCATCCCTCTTCCCTCTAGCTCCTGCCAACCACGAATCCGCTTTCTGTCTCTGTGGGTTTGAACATCTCAGTCTAGATGTTTCATGTAAATAAACCATACGATAATGGGGCCTTGTTTTGTCTGGCTTCTTTCGCTTAGCATAATGTTCTTAAGGTTCATCCCTCTTATGGCGTATGCCAGTACTTAATTCTTTTGTATGGCTGAAAACTACTCCATTATTTGGATATACCACATGTCGCTTGCGTAGTCATCAGTTGGTGGACGTTATGGTTGTTTCTGCCTTTGGGCTGTTGTGAACGGGGAGCAGCTTGGTTCTGTCTTGTTTGGTTTTGTTTTCCGAGCGGGGAACTGTGACCCTGTGGGTGAAGGAGGGTGTGTGGCCCGGCAGGACTGCTTCGGTCCGGCAGACAGCACGCCTGTCTGTCGTTCCTGCCGTCCAGCTGCAGGGGGGAGTCTGGACTGTCTCTAGGGGGCAGGGTTCTGTCTGGGGGGAAAGGGGACCTGGGCTAGCGGTTGGCTTCGTTTATCATCCACATATCAGGGGCGCCTGGGTGGCGCAGTCGGTTAAGCGTCCGACTTCAGCCAGGTCACGATCTCGCAGTCCGGGAGTTCGAGCCCCGCGTCAGGCTCTGGGCTGATGGCTCGGAGCCTGGAGCCTGTTTCCGATTCTGTGTCTCCCTCTCTCTCTGCCCCTCCCCCGTTCATGCTCTGTCTCTCTCTGTCCCAAAAAATAAATAAACGTTGAAAAAAAAAATTTATCATCCACACATCCTATGGGAGGATGGATGGTAGCGTCAGGTAACTGGGCCGGTGCCCGATGCCAGAGTAGAAGCTGAGTTCTAGGCAGTGCCCGTGCCTCCAGCAGTGAGAGGGTTGGTTCTGAAGGAAGAACCCAAGAGTGTGCCTTCACTCGTCATTTTAGTCATGCTTCTTATTTATTTTTTAAAGGGGAGAGAATATGCTAGAAGGAGGGAAAGGTGGGGGGGGGGCAATGCTATTATTTAGAAGTATCTGGTAAAAGGAGGAAAAAGGTACATGATATGGTACCCTTATTGGGCAGATTGCATTGCCCCTGTGCTATTTGTTAGTTTTTTTGAAGGCTATTCTTACTTGTGCCTGTTTTTAAAACCTGAACAACTGGGAGAGAGAACTTATAATCCTGTAGTCATTTGGCTTGTATTCTTAGAGAGTATTTTTAAACGCTAACTTTCAGAGCCATCTCATGTCATTTAAAACACAAGAAGTGCTTTCACTATTCATTTCTCCTGATCTGCCAATTTTAGATTTTGAATAGTATTTTTACTTCCACTGAAACACTTTTTTTTTTTTTCCAGATCTGTTTCTTGGTGTTTGTCTGAATTTTTTTTGGCGGGTTGTCATTATCTTTATTAAAACGAGTGATGATATATTTTCAGTCATGACTCAAGAGTCATCTGCTATGGAAAGAAAACTGAATTCCAAAGCTTATCAAGCTAAACATCCTCAACTCAGAAATGGATGTTTATTTTGAATAAATTGCACATTTAAATATTTTTTCCCCCCTGAGGCTAAGTTGAAATGAAATTATCTTGCTTTAAAGGGCTTTTCATGGATGCACCATGCTTGAAATATGTAATGAAGACTCAGTAATTGAGAAAATTTTTAAATGAGGCCTCGGTAATTGAAAGAAAAGAAACATATTTCTAAGGAGAGAAATTGATCTACAACTGATTTGAGGTCAAAACAGGAGTATTCTAATCTAGGTCTTGATTAAACTGGAGTAGAAAAAGACGGTCCTCCACAGTCTCGCTTACATATGAGCGTCGGATCAGACCATGTCTACTTGCGTAATGAAAGGGGAGAAGGAATCCGGGTTTGAGGAATGTGTGCTCTTTGTGTACAGCATATGGAAAGTTAGGGATCAGTTTGTAAGTTTGCTTTTGTTCCTTGGTCAAGGTGCAAAAGTCTCCCAGCAGTGAAAGAAAACATGGCTGGTAAGGAATTTCTCATGCTGGTTAGACTCTGGGATTGATCATTTAATTAATAGCAAGAAGGTAGTTGGCTAAAATCCTAGAGAAAACTTTGTCTCTATGGTACCGCCGGCTTATTTCTGGACTAGGAGAAAAGCTATTTATTCTCTGCTAAGCAAGTGATTTCAAGACGTAGAGGGAGGCCAGTGAAAAGTTGATACAGCTGCTTTTATTGGAGTCAAGACTCCGATATTGCATCCGTTAATGTTGGCTGAGCTCACCACCTAGACTTTGTGTGAACTCTTGGCCTGAGATTCTCTCTCTGCCCATTTCCCCCATTCCTCCCTTTTGGATTTAATCACGGGGGGGAATAGAGGGAACTGATTGCTTGATCCGATGCCTAGGAATGCAGAAATAGAGAGGAGGATGAAGCTGCTGGGAAACCAAGCCTGGAAAAGATCTTAATGAAACAAAATCATAAAGACAACCTGTCCAGCACTCAGGGGCCCAGAGAACGGATTGTTTGCTAGTCCCTTTCAGTTAAATAGTTAACTGAGGATCATCTCGTGATCCTCCTTTTTAGATACGGAGAAGAAATGTTCCCTTTCATGTTCAGTCACATACTGCCTTCACTCATTTACATTCTGACACTTTTGAAAGATAGCTTGACAGCTACTGCTATGGGTCTGACACTGTGGTAAGGTCTGAGAAGAAGTGGGGGTCATATGGCAGGGTCACCTAACATCAAGATAGTATCAAGAGCAGAGTCATTAGCCGATCCTGATCCCCCTCCCCTCTCCAAACCCTTGAGTCTGATAAATCCTGGCTCCTTATCCATGTTGTATAGGAGGAGAGAATCCAGACAAAGTGTGAAAGTGGATCTATATAAAATATTTTTGGTCAAGAAGGCTATAACACAGCGTTCTCGGGATCTTTAAAATTTTTTATATATTAGTTCATGTGAAGCTAAACAAAAACAGGCTCGATAATAAATACGTCATGTTCCCTGATTTGCCGTACTTTTCTCTTTATCGAGAAAGGACTTGTCAACGAGGAGGCACTGCTGTGTAGCAAGCATACAAATCTCAGTGGCCTACAGTCAGCATTTATTCCTTGCTCATGTAGCTGTAGACCAGTTGTGCTTCGCCTGGTTTGGGTTGGACGTGGCTGCTTTGGGTTGGACGTGGCTGCTTTGGGTTGGACGCAGCTGGTCATGGCTCCAAGCGTTGGGTGTACCTAGGCCTGCTCCTCAGGCTTGCAGCCTTGCTGGACCAGAGGCTATCCCAGGCGAATTGCTCTTGCAAAGACTGTAGGAACCCCAAAGGGCAAACCCAGTCACTCATGCACATTTCAAGCCTCTGTCTACTAATATCCAGTTAGCCAAAGGAAGTCACATGACCAACTTCAAAGCCAAAAAGAGGAAAATATATCTGGTCACTATAGGCCGTGGCAAGGGTGTGGACCTGTAATACTATTGTTACAGGGAGTGAAGAATCGGGACTCCTAATTTGATCTGGCATTAGGGTTTTTTATTGTTAGAATAAAAACCAATGCAGCTATGTGAAAACTATCCTAACCTATGTTCAGAATATTTTCTGATGTGTTGTATGTATTTTTTTTTCATTCATGGGATAAAAAGCTTCTACGTCTAGTCTCCCTATTTACTTCTGAAGATAATTACTTTAACCACCTTTTCTTAACCCTTAGCATTTATAGGTGCTTCGTAGATTTGGGGCCATAATTATTAGTTTTTCCCAGCACTAATTTTAAGAAGTTTACCTTACTATTCTTCTGTCTTTCAAAACCAGAACAGTTTTACACACTAATAACGAGTATTTGAAATTATTAGCAAATTTGACATTATGATGGCACATCTGTGTGTATTCTTAGATTCAGAGCTAAAGGGCTTTCTAAAAGCTACTGTTCTAGGACTGAACATATTGTACATCTTTACCTTTACAGAAGGGTCTCACTGTGCATATTGAAAGGGGAACCTAGGAGAACCAGGTTTTTTCTTGAGCAAAACCATCCACCTATCTGTATCCTAAATCAGTGTTGCTAAAACACGAGTTACTGTTTGGGTAAGACCGTAAATTCCCATTGTTGGTAACGCACTCATGGTTACTCAGCAAAGTTAACAAGAGAACTGTGTGCTAGGCTCTGCGAGAGGACAGAAGTGAAGGTGGAACATATTAAAATGTTCATTTATTCTGGGGCGCGTGGGTGGCTCAGTCAGTTGAACATCCGACTTTGGCACAGGTCATGATCTCACGGTTCGTGAGTTCGCGCCCCGCATCGGCCTCTTGTGCTGACAGTGCGGAGCCTGGAGCCTGCTTCAGATTCTGTGTCTCCCTCTCTCTCTCTGTCTCTCTCTCTGCCCCTCCCCAGCTCACACTCTGTCTCTCTTTCTCTCTTAAAAATAAATAAACGTTAAAAAAAAATTTTTTTTTTAAATGTTCATTTATTCTGAAGAAACCAAATCCTCGCGGCACCTGTTCAGGAGCTCATTAGGCAGCACTGCTTTTCCTGTGATAAAATACCTTTTCTCCCTGGCCCGACTCAGAAATGCTTCACTGGAACTTCTTGTGACATTTGTGAAGGAATGAGACCCTTGACCAATGTCCGTTTTTTGGTTGTGGATCGAGAAAGGGAGGTGGTGGCCGTTGCCATAGTCACCCTGTAGAGAGGGCCCTAATAGCTCATCGCTCTTTTGGATTCCTGCTTCAACTCTAGGGCCACTTTCCCTGTCAGTGGCTCAACTGTGAGTCAATGGCTCCATTCTTCCAAGATTTAGTAAGCGCCTGCTGTGTGTAAGGCACTCTGCTGGACATCTATCAGAGGACCGCATATTATGCCAGGATTTGATTGTATCTCCCTTGATGTCAGAACAAGGGAGAAGGTCTCAAATGTCAGAGAGGTGGTAGAAATAACAAGAGACTTGTACATTGGCAGGGATTTGTCAAAGCTGTGTCGATTCACTTTTCAAACGATTCTAAAGAGATTCCGTTGCTGTTTGCTCTACATAGAGCCCGCGGGCCCCCGAATAAAAAGAGCTGTAAAGTATTAGATCATCAGAAAAAGTTTTCATTGGTACCTCACGCCATGAGAGGAGGAAGTCCATGGTTGTATTTAGATCCATTCTGCTTTGTTCATTGAAACGTTAATATTAAGACAATGTAAGAAACAGGCCGCCAGATTTATGGCGTACCCATTGATTAAAGTTTCCAAATTGGAGTCTGGTATGGTTTCCATGTATATCAGCATCCTCTTTTGTGCCTGTTTTCCAATCAGCTGTAATAACTGTATCTCGCATTTAAATGATAAAAGCATCTTTGCAGTAACATGTTGCAGCTAACAACGTGCCTCTTTTCAAAGGTTGCATGTTTCTTTATCAAGAATATGAAATTTCAAGATTTGTGCAATGAAAAAGCAGAGGTACCAAAGGAAATTTCTAGTGTTTGTTTTGTTTTTTGACCTTAGGATTTTGGTCATTGAACCACGTAACTTTATTTTTCATGGCCCATGAACACTGGACTTGTTTAGATTCTCTCAGAGGATGCAAGTCTGTGGTACATTTTGTCCCAGCCCAGCAGTGCATCACATCCAGGACCACTTCCCCGGCCCCCTGGAGTGACCGAGTCCAAATGACCCAGAGCAGCATTGTGGACAGGGAGAACCATGAGTCTCTAATTTACCTGTCTTTTCAAGGAAGCTTCTGTGGTCATAACAGAAACCCCTCAACCTAGCATTAATCAGGAAAGAATTATTATTTGGACCCAGAGTAATCACACATGGAAGCTGGACCTGAGAAATGCAAGGAGCCAGAGGCTAGAAAGTTACCAGGATCTGAAGCAGCTTTCAAGGGCTCCCCAGGAATCAGAGGGAGCTGATGGGGAGCTTGGAGTACAGTAAAGAGCAGTTGAGAAAATGGGACCACCCTGGATGGTGCTGATGGTGCTGATGACCTGTCAATAACTGTCATCTGTTGGTGCTTAATATTGCCTGGCACTGTGCTGAATGTTTTCAGCATCACCCAATTTTTCTTCATGAGAGTTCACGAGGCAGGAAGTCTTAGTCCCATTTAAAAGACAAGGACACCAACACTTGGGTAAATAACTTGACCAAAGGGATGGAAGGAAGATTTCAACCATGGCCATCCCTCCCCAGAGACAGCAGGCTGATCTCCACATCCTACCGCCTCTGCTATCAACCAGCTTCCATTTCCGTCTAGAACATGACCTCTTAAACAGTACATAGGCAAAGAAAGCTATAGTTAGAATAGCTAAACGATGGGGAGAGCACAAATGTCCATCAACTGATGAATGGATAAAGAAGATGCGGCATATATACAATGGAATATTAGCCATTAAAAGAATGAAATCTTGCCATTTGCAACGTGGATGGAATGAGAATGTATTATGCTAAGCAAAATAAGTCAGAGAAAGACAGATACCATATGATTTTATTCATACGTGGAATTTAAGAAGCAAAAGAGCTGAACATATGGGTGGGGGAGAGAAGAAGGGAAACAAAACACAAGAGACTCTTAATGACAGAATAAACTATGGGTTGATGGAGGGAGGTGGGTGGGAGTTGGGCTAGATGGCTGATGGCTATTAAAGGAGCGAGCTTTTTTTTTAAGTTTATTTATTTATTTTGAGGGTGGGGGGAGCGAATGAATCCCAAGCAGGCTCTGCAGACAGTGCAGAGCCCAATGAGGGACTTGAACTCACAAACCTTGAGATCATGACCTAAGCCAAAGTCAGACACTTAACCTACTGAGTCACCCAGGTGCCCCCCTGGAGGGCACTTGTGATGAGCACCGGGTGTTGTATGTAAGTTGATCCATCACTGGATTCTGCTCCTGAAACCAATATTGCACTGTATGTTAACTAAAATTTAAATTAAAAACGAATGAATGAATGAATGAATGAATGAATGAATGAAAGATGATTTCAAAAAACAAAGGGTATCATTTGGATTTAAAACAAGAATTTAAAATGTTTCAGGGTGCCTGGGTGGCTCAATCAGTTAAGTGTCTGACTCTTGATTTTGGCTCAGGTCATGATCTCCCAGTTCGTGAGATCGAACCCTGTCATGGCACTCTGTACTGACAGTGTGGAACCTGCTTGGGATTCTCTCTCTCTCTGTCCCTGCCCTGGTCACTCACTCACTCACTTGCTCACTCTGTCTCTCTCAAAAATAAATAAATTAAAAAAAAATGTTTCATCACGTGCCAATAATAAGAAAGCAAACTGAACTTTGGTGTCACCAAGGTGCCTGGATATGAGATGGTCAGAGCCCGTGGGGGCACTAGCTGGGAAGCAGCGAGCCCTGACTCACTGTGGTGGTGGGGGGGGGGGGGTGGTGTCTCTAAATGTTGGAGAGACAAGTTATGCTTTTTGTGACTGAAACGTGTTTCTTTCCTCTTGCTAAAAGTTTACCTCTAATATTGTTAATGCTTGTTTTCATCACAAGCACAAGGCTGAATTTTTTAGTAAAAATATGTTCATGTCTGTCATATCATATTTTTTTCTTGGCATATAGTCTTCCGCACCTGTAGAAATTAAATCTTAGAAAGTGATGTGGCCCGAATGGATGAAATGCTGGGCTTGGAGCAAACCAGTTCAACTCCTGGGCCTCAGTTTCCTTACTGGCTAAACAAAGTGTGTAGGCTTTTTCTAAGGCTGTGGTAATCAAGACAGTATGGTGATAAGTCAGTGGAACAGAGTAGAGTCCAGAAGTAGACTCACATATATGTGACACCTAATTTTCAGCAAAGGTTCAGAGGCAATTCAGCAAAGAGAAGATGGCTTTTTAACAAGTAGCACAGAAATGTTGAATTTCCATGTGCAAAAATTTCCAGATACCTGGCCTCATATATACGAATTAACTCCAAGGGCATTGAAACAGGCCTAAATATAAAGTTAAATCTGTAAAACTTCTAGATGTGAACAGAAAGTCTTCATAACCCCAAGTGAAGGAACGATTTCTCGGATGCAATACGATAGGCATCATCTGTCAAAGAAAAATTTAACACTTCGGACTTCATCGAGATGAAAAAAAAAAATCTTTTCTCTTTAACAGACAGTATTGAGGGAAGAAAAGTCCAGGCACAGATTGGGAGAAAATACTCATAAACCATACATCTGAAAAGGTCTGCATCCGGAGTAAAGAACTTTTATAACTTAATAAGAAAACAACCCAGTTAAAAAAAAATCCAAATGATTTGAACATCTTTAACAAAAATAAATGCATAAAAAGGATGCCCACGATCATTGGTTATTAGAAGCTCAAATTAGTACAGACGCAATGAGATAGCACTACACTTACTTGAATGGCCAGAATGTAAAAAGACCCTACTGAGTGTTGTGAGGGTGGGAAGCAGTTGGAAGGCTCATATTCTGCCTCTGGGGAGGCATGTTACATGGTCACAGCCATTTACTACAACACTGGGGCAGGTTCTTGAAAAGGTAAACATATACCTACCATGGGATTCAGCCATTCCCGTCCTAGGTATTTACCCAAGAGAAGTGAAAGCACATGTCCATACAAAGTCTTGTACAAGAGTGTTCATAGCTTTATTGGTCATAGCTGAAAACTGTCCATCAGAAGGTGGATAGATAAGTAAACTGTGGTATATCCATATGGTGGGATACTCCTCTACAATAAAAAGGCGTGAGTTATTGATACACTAGTAAATGAAACAACCAGGATGAATCTCGAAATAACTAGTCTGAATTAAAGAAACAATACAAAAAGAGTCAAGCTGGATGATTCCATTTGTCTAAAAATTTTTAAATGCACACTTGTCTATTGTTACAGAAAGCAAATCGTTCCTTACCTTGGAAGGGAGCAGGTGGTACAGGGAAGGGCAGGAAGGAAGGATTCAAAAAGGCACCAGGAACCTTGGGAAGGGTGGTGGCGTTGTGCGTTGTATTGATTTTAGTGATGGTTTCACGGGTGCATAAATGTGTCAAAAGTTATCAAATAATGCACTTTGAATATGCACAGTTTATTGGAAGCCACTTACACATCAATAAAGCTGTTTAGAATAAAGTGGGTACAACAGTCACACTGAAACCTGAATGCGAACGCAAACAGAAGTAGGATCTGTTCTGTTTAGAAGCCGGCAGGAATTTTTATTGTTTTCTACAGAGTGCCAGAACTTGTTTGACTCCCTTCCATATTGCTGTGTGCCGTGCAGCGTGTGTTTCTTTTAGCTGAAATAATTAAAAGGCCCTTTGACTTTTGGGAATGATGTATTTCTCCTTTTTAAAAAATGCTGTATGGAGGCACAGTACAAAGACCGGCAAGTGTGGACCTGACTTGCGAGCTGTGTTTGCTCACGGGATGGTTTTTGGCCCTCTTGTCTGCATGTCCTAAAAACAGAAACCAAAGAGGCCTGGGTGCTCGGAGGACAAGTTCCACTGACTCTAAGATGAGCCCCCCGCCCCCAGGCCTGTCTTCCGTCTTTCAAAAGCCCTGTCACCTGCTGCTGCCGTATATAGAGGAGCAGCATGAAACACACATGTGTTTTAACACCTGAAAAGCTTTCAGGTAGGAGTCAGGTAGGGGGTTTGGTTTTGTGGTCTTCCTAGAACCTTCTACTCATCTGTAGTGACAGCAGGGGTGGTTGCCTGGATTTTAAAGGAGGTGACCAGGTAGGTGGGTAGGTGGTGTTTTCCAGGTGGGTGTTGGAAACGTTCCGTATCTTGCTTCCGATGGTGGTTTCAAGGGAGTAGACATCTGTTAAAACTCACCAGATTTTATGTGTTTTTTTTTTTAATGTGTAGTTTATTCTCCATAAACTACTCAACAAGGTTGTTATTTTAGAAACTGCATACCTTTTTCTGCCTTCAGCTCTCAGCTGTAGAAAATCGTGGCCCTGCACACACACACATCCTGGTCATGTCTTCATAAAATAATCATATCATTGCCTCCCTGAGTAATTTCTTCTTAGGAAGAAATAAAACTTTGTAGCTGCTATTTCAACCATCGCCTATAGATTAGTTTTTATTGTTAAACTTGGGTACTGTTTCTTTACATCTGTGTTTGTAAGGGCAAAGTCAAGGTGGAATGGAGGCAGTTTGTTTTAGCTAGTGAGCCGTAAAACAAAGTATGATTACTAGTCTGTCAAACATGATAGCCCTGGGGCAGGACAGGGGCCAAGGTGGTGTTCATCCTGGAATGTCTCAAGCACAGTGATGCCGTATAATAAATACTTGTTTACTTGTCACTTGACTGAATTGATGCTTTCCCCCCTTTTTAGTTCCAAATCACCCCCATTAGACAACCTCTCTACTCCCTGATCCCCCAAACAGCACACAGGATATATTAGCCAGCTGGGAAAGATGTCTTCACAGTCCATTAGCATCCCTTCTCTCTGTGCTCAGAAAAGTTGTCTCTGGTTCCTTGGAATGTAGGTGAGCTCATAGATGTGGGGTACCCAGCACCCAAGCTTGTCTAGACCAGGCATACTGCAGTCCCTCTTCTTCTTATCCCTTGCATATAATCATCAGCTGGTTCCAGATTATTTACTAGAAGCCCAAATCTTTCCCAGATTTGATCTTCCTGCAGCGAAGGAGTGACTCATTCATTCACCTGTAGGTGCGTGAATTTCCTGAAGGGAGCGGAATCAAAGGGTTTCAGTTCTCAGTTATTAAGATCCTTTTTGGACTAATTGAATTGAGTTCACAGTAGAAGTGAATGCATTATTTAGTCCTGGCCTGTATCTGCAGAAGCCCTCCATGTGACAGAAACATTAATCCTGAGCTCAGAGTCAAGCCCCATCAGTTCTGCCCTGTTAGACAGGTACACTTTGTCCTCTCAAGCTTGATCAATTATTGACTCCACAAATGACTCTGCTCAATAAACAAACTAATTGGCTTGCTCTTAAGAAATTTACAGGTGCTTAAAATGCACCAATAGGATAGCGATCACTGCCCTAGGAAATAAAACTTACTGTGTTGGTAATTTAATTTCGTTGGGGATCCAGGCCAGACTGAGAAAGCTGATCACTTTGGCTCCCATGATCCCCATTAAAAAGCACCCCAAAGAACCAATTTTTGTAAACTTACTCCCTGAATCTCTGCCCTAACCTGTAAAAGCAGTCATGAATATATTATATAATACGTTTTACATTTTAAAATTTTATTTGAATATGTACTTCCTTTGGGCAGAATTCTTATCTGTTCATTTAGAAGTCATACACAGGGGCACCTTGGGTGGCTCAGTCGGTTAAGCATTAGACGTCGGCTCAGGTCATGATCTCATGGTTTGTGAGTTTGAGCCCCACCTTGGGGTCTGTGCTGACAGTTCAAAGCCTGGAGCCTGCTTCGGATTCTGTGTCTCCCTCACTCTCTGCCCCTCCCCAGCTCGTGCTCTGTCTCTGTCTCAAGAGTAAATAAACATTAAAAAAATTGTTTTAAACAAATAAAAGTGTCATGCACATTTTCTACTCTGAGTGAACGTTACTTTAAAAAGAATAGTTATGGGGCGCCTGGGTGGCGCAGTCGGTTAAGCGTCCGACTTCAGCCAGGTCACGATCTCGCGGTCCGGGAGTTCGAGCCCCGCGTCAGGCTCTGGGCTGATGGCTCAGAGCCTGGAGCCTGTTTCAGATTCTGTGTCTCCCTCTCTCTCTGCCCTCCCCCGTTCATGCTCTGTCTCTCTCTGTCCCCAAAATAAATAAACGTTGAAAAAAAAATTTTTTTTTAAATAAAAAAAAAAAATAAAAAATAAAAAGAATAGTTATTTTAAAACATGTCATTCAATTCAGGCATATTTGATAAGTGGAGAGTCTGGTACTCGTAATTAGTTGACATCTAAATATCTGGTGAATAAAATACTCATTAAATTTTGACAGTTACTCAAAACATGTCAAAGTCAAGGAAGTGCTGGGACCTGCCTTCAGTGATAGTGAAGGGACACGACAGGACACAGGTTGGCTGTGTCAGTTGGCTTTCTTGGTGGTGGTTGGGAAGGGACCTGGGGGCCCAGAGATGGGGTAGCAAGCAGGGGGCGGTTTGTGTGGGGACCCGATGAGTGGTGGGGGGGGGGGGAGAGATTGAGGCTGGATGCTGCAGGACAGGGGACTGCCTTTTGACCTTTCCTGTCTGGCTCACTAAGCCCCAGCCCTAGATTACGAAACATGTTCTGGAAATTATTTCCAGAGGGCACACATCCCTTTGGTGACAGCTTATTTCTGGATTCCTGGTGCAAATGCCTGGCCTCTGATGACATTCAGGGGTGTGCTTCTCGGCCCATCATCTGATTAGTCACTGAATGCTAAGGACTCACCCTGCTGGCTGAGGGTCAGAGCATGTGAGTGCAGGAGCAAAGAGAATTGTTTATTTCCCCCAGGCTCCTTGTGACAGACCCTGAAGGCAGTACCGCCCCCTTCCTTCAGTGTCCCCCTTTATGGGTGTCCCTGGCCCTGTGGATGTGAAATGCTTGGGCCTTCCCCAGAAAAATGGTCTTTCAGCAGAATTCTTTGAGGCTCCCATGGTGAAATTTCAAGCTTGATGTCTGAAGAGATGATTGCAGTCATGTCTGAGAAATCTTGGAGCGCGACACGAGGCCGTAACAGATTCTTACAGAATAGTCCTCAGTTTTGCTTTGAACAAGGGTGTTTCCATTCCTTCTGGGTTCTGGGGTGAGGTCTGTGGGCCCCCCCACACTGGCCAGCGTGCAGGATGTCAAAGGAGGTCAGAGGTTGCAGCGAGAGGTAGGACAGTCTCTAGCTCACATCCCTGAGCTCACCTTTAAAATGGGTGTAATCACAGAAACCGCTTCCCAGAGTTTTGGGGGAGGCTCGAAGGATCCCGCACGTATAGCGTTTAACACAGAACGGCAGGCCTTCCGTTCATCTGAGCTGTCATCGTTAGTGTTCCTGTCACGCTGCTCTGCCCTGAGAAGTGGAAGAGCCCCGATTTGCAGCCATTTGCATGTTCAGAGCAAGACTCCCCCGGGGACCAGGAGGCTCACTAATCCCCCAGCTGCTGAGAGCAGTCAGCTCGCAGACTCCCCGGGGCTGGCGGCTCGGTCCTCAGAGTCGGAGCCAGAGGCCATCTGCTCCGGTTTGGGGGAAGGCGGGTGGCGTGGCACTTAACTTTCCGAATCCTCTCCAAGGCCAGAGGCCGCCAGCTCCGGCATCTTGTTCCAATTAGGGGCCCTGCTCCGACTCTGTGTCTGACCTTGCAGCCTCGGGTTAAGAGGAAGGGGGCAGAGCGGATCCTGTGCTCTTCCCGCGAGAACATCCTTGAACGTACTTGAGAGTTGAACTCCTGTATAGTCTGCGAACATCCTTGACAGCTGAGGACTCCTGTGCTTTATGGGCCCGACACTTGCTCCAGAAGCAGTGGCCCCTGCCTGTAGTCCCAGAGAGCAGTCCCCGGCAGGGGCGTCCCGCTCTCCTTGGCCTTAGTGTGAATGCAAGGAGCTGAAGGCTGCAGCCCCTCTCCTCCTCCCCGCTCCCCACATCCCTGCCTCACACCGTCCTGTCTCTTTAAAGAAATGCAGTCTTTGTTTGATCCGTGGTCCCATCCACCCACCAGGCACAACTCACTCCCAAGCCCTGCGGGGTAGCTGCTGCTAGATGTTGGGGGCTGGCCGGCTTGCTGAGGCCTGGGCACCCCAGCCCGGCAGCTTCCTGCAGACAGAGGAGGCATTGACCGAATCGGCTCCGAGGCTCAGGGCCTGCGGCTTCGACCAGCCCCCTTAACAGGTACCTGGTCCCGGGCGACTTACGAAACCTCAAGACTTCATTCTTTCGCTGGTAATAGGTGGGAAGTGCTACTTCGTTTGGGGGTCGTGGTGAGGATTAAAGCACATGGAAACCTGCAAGTGCCTGGCCCCTTGGTGAGGCCTCGGAGAGTAAGAATGGGTGTTTAGTTTGTGCGGCCGTGTGAGGCCGGCTGGTCAGTCCCGTTCAGGCTGTACCCGCTCGTCCCAGACAGGCAGGGTGGGATTGGCACGGGGCTGGCCAGAGGAAGCTTAGGGAAGAATCTGGAAGGGCTGTCAGTTGAGATCAGGCCTTTTGCCGCTTTGGACCGTGGTGGCTTGAGGTGCAAAGTAGAGCCCTTTTTCCAACCACGAGTATGCTCTCCCCAGTCTGAGGGTGCATGTTGGGTGCCCCCCAGGCAAATCCACGTTTATAAAACATCCTTTAAGGGGCACCTGGGTGGCTCAGTCGTTTGAGTGTCCAACCTCAGCTCAGGTCATGATCTCACAGTTCGTGGGTTTGAGCCCCACGTCGGGCTCTGTGCTGACAGCTCAGAGCCTGGAGCCTGCTTCAGATTGTGTGCCCGTCTCTCTCTGCCCCTCCCCCGCTTGTGCTCTGCTTCTCCCTGTCTCAAAAATAAACAAACATTTAAAAAAAAATTGAAACAATAAAATACAAAACATCCTTTTAGTTTGCCAAAATGCTCTCCCAAAACAAGAGGCGGAGATGACTTCAGACGCCCGTAGTTACAAAACATTCCCACTCTGATTTGTATAAAACACCATTTCAGGCATCCTTTCGTTTGGAGCCTTCAGCGCTGTGCACAGCTGTCTGGTCTCCTGGCAAACAGCGGGAGCACCCCCACGACGATCCCAATGTGTTCCATGCAGCGTATCCTGACCTGTGTGTGGAGAGTGTGTGTCCCACTGGGATGAGGGGGTTAATGTTGGACACTGAGGACGTGCAGTGGGACGCATGTGTCCTGAGACCTGGGCGTCTCAGTGGCACCTTGGGAGCAGTGAAATGTGTCCAGGTCCCAGGGCAGAACCAGGTTTGTGATTTCGTGTTTTGCGAGGGGATCTCTCTCGCGCTAATAACCCATATCCTTCTTGTTGCCACTGTGAGTGATCAGATTCTTCACCTTTGAAGATGGGAGAAGTGAGTTTGGGTCCTGTCAACACTGTCCAGCTTCAGGGCATTTTGTGAGAGCTTCTCTCAGGGAAAGAGCCGGTGACTCACTGATTTCAAGGCCGCCTCTGGGAAGAGGCGGGTGTCTTCCTTCTTGAAAGCTGGCCTGAAAACGTCCCTCCATCCCAGCGTGTGGATGGTCCATTTCGAGCAAGAGGAGGGAAATGGGTGTGGGGGGGGGGCGGGGTGGAGAGGTGGGGCCCAAAGGAGAGAGAAGGATTTGTCAAACCCTTGCGGGCTCCTGGGCAATCTGAAATCAGTTACTCATGGCAGCTGGCACTCCTGTCCACTCCAGCGCGGTGTGCATTCAGCAACCACGCCCCCCGTCTTGTGGCGGGCGCACTCTCTGCCCTTGGCATCACTGAGATCAAGAAAAGCACTCGGATCTTGTAAGGACTGATGCTGACTGTAAATACATTTGTGTATATTCGAGGGAGAGGGGAAGGAAAAGCAAACCAGGTGTTCTGGTTTAAATGCTACCTCCTTAGGACCCACCTTCTCACAGCCCCTAACAAAATGGGTCTTTATATGCCCGTGTCTTCACTTGTTGAATATCCAGCTTCTCTGACACCGAGGAAGCTCCATGAAGCAGAGACCATGCCTCCTTATCCACTCCTGTGTACCCCGGGCCCTTAATAAGCGCTCAGTAAAAATGCTTGATGAATGGATGAGTGACCCGACTCCCATAAAGAGACCATCATTTCCAGAGGAAGAAAAATGGTACCAGAAGACCTTGCCTTTCGGAAGTCTGGCAGGGATATTTTACCGGTGTAGCAGTCCCCGGTGCAGGGCACGGTTCTGAGCGGGGGGTTCTCCTCTCAGCAAGTTAATAAGATGGGGTTTCTGAGTCTCACGTGGGAAGTGACTAGTAAAAACCCAAAAGAGGAAAATGAGAGGTGACTGGAATTGAAGTCTGAATGCTGCTCTGAGTACAGAAATACCCGGGCTACCCCTTCTGATTCATTCACACATTATCACATGATTGCCTTGGCCTTGATAAGGGTGGCTGGGATGAGCAGGGTAATCTCTCCTCTCTGCCCGCTCTATACATCATCGCTCTCCAGCAGGGCTGGGCCAGCATGGAGTGCTATGCACTTCAGATGATAACCTTGGGGCGGGGGGGGGGGGGGTATCCCTCCACACGGCTTCAAGCCAGTGGCTCTCTCGGCTCTTAGAGTATGTGTAGACAGTGTAGTCCTCACACGTAATTCAAGTCTCAGCTGCTCTGAACATACTGTGATGCTCATTTTTGTTGGTGTTAAAATGTTCCCTATTGTAAATCAGTGGGTGTAGGGAACATAACGTCATTCTTTCTGGCTGCGTAGACCTTCTGAAGACCCATGACGGGGAATTTTCTGTCCTGGGAGATGGTGACGTTTCACACAGAAGCCAGAGCTCATTTTCCCAGGCTTCGTTGAAGCTAAGGGGTACCCATGTAACCCAGCTTCACCACATGCCTGGACACCATTTTGTTATTTTATTTGTTTAAAGGAGGCTCCCCACCCAGTGTGGAGGCCAAGGCAGGGCTTGAAATCACGACCCTGAGATGGGATCAACAGTCAGACGTTTAACTGACTGAGCCACCCAGGCACCCTGTGGACGCCATTTTGAATTAGAAGCTGGTAATGAAGAAAACAGGCTTAAAGGAATCCATCCTGGTGAGGACGGCAGTCATTACATGCATTTGCCAAGGTTGCAGTGGTGAAGGTTCTAGAGTGCCCAGCATTCTGTGGGCTGCCCGGGTGCTTCCACTGGTATTTCTGATGGAACAGTTCTGTGGTGAGATTTCAGCAGTGTTTGTGACCTGGTTTTCTCGCCCTTCTGGTACTCCCTGAGCTACCCTTTCGCGAATTCCTTTTCTGTTCAGACCAGCCAGGATAAGTCAGTCTTGCCACTAGAAACCTCAGCTGATAATATTGGTCATTCAAGTTCTAGACCCACGTGGCTGTGAAATAGCACCATAACCACCTTGGGCTCTCTGTTGGACTTCTGCTGGTTATCATATCCTGAGCATCAGTCGAGAAATGCTTAGACCTGGAGACATCTAGGTTGGTCTGCCTTTGACTTACTTCCTCCCCACTCGAAATTTTCCATTTATCCTGGGAGGTGGGAAAGAATGGGGTAGTGATCAAACTCTTGGGTTTAACGGTTAAGAGAATCTTTGACTTCTGGGTTTGTCTTGACAACTGCTGGAGTATGCATTTCAGTCCTTTGCAAATTCCCTTCAACTCTAAAGTCTAGAATCCAGGATGAACGCATCCTCCTAAAAGTTTTTCACCTTTTATAGATCTTTCCAAAGTGCCACATGCAATGAATTCAGGTAGCATATTGTATGAATTCCTGTTTGAGTTTCTGTTGGGATTTGCTATTCATTTTGTGGGGTGAAATAATTCTAAATTATATCTATATTCAAAGTTGTCATTGTTTTAAATTTCACCACAGTATTTTCTACGCGAGCTCTGTTATATGAGCTAGACGAGGTTACAAAACAAAGATACTGACAAACACTGAAGGAACCCCTCTTGCTTTCTCAAGGCTGACTTAGACTGTGGTCACTCCAGCCATCACTTCATGCAGAGGATTCATGCAGTTATCTTCATGTTCAGGTAATTTGCAAAAGTGTCTTGAAAAATATGAAGATCATACAGGTACTCTTTGCAAAATAAATTAAAAAAAATTTTTTTTAATGTTTATTCATTTTTTGAGAGAGAAAGAGAGCATGAGTGAGGGAGGAGCAGAGAGAGAAGGAGACACAGAATCCGAAGCAGGCTCTGGGCTCTGAGCTGTCCACACAGAGCCCAGCACGGGGCCCGAACTCCTGAACTGTGAGATCATGACCTGAGCTGAAGTCAGCTGTTCAACGGACTGAGCCACCCAGGTGGCCGTGCAAAAAATGTTAAAAGGCATCTAGGTAATTGCTTTAGCAATTATCTATTGGCTGCATGGAGACCCAGAATAAGGAAACAAAAAGAAAAAAAAAAAAACTTTTGAACTGAGATAAAGCCTCTGATGTTCTAGAAACTGTGTTACCACCTCGACACCCAAAGACTCCAGTAACAGACTTAGTAACATTCATTGTCATTGGGTTTCTGTTGGGTGTCAGGGGCACCTTGTCTGATCTCCGTGTCTGGCTTCCTGTGTCCATCTTTTAAGGGAGATTTCCAAGGCCGAGGAGGTCGTAGGTCCATTCCCTCCCTCCCAGCAGTCCCTGTACAGGAAAGAGTCCGACACATCCCCTGATTGTCTCATACGTAACCAGTGCCATTTCCTCGGGTGTAAAGGAGCCTGGGAAGTCTTCCTAGTCATTCTGCTCACTGCGTGTGCTGGGAAAGAGAAGCCCAACTCAGAGCAGTCCAGCACCTAATTCGTTCAAAGCAACCTTGTTTAACGCTTGGGGAGTAAACCTTTTCACAACCCCTTTAGTTCCTTTGAGGCTGTCCCATGTGCCTGAGTGTCTTGTTTCCGCCTCGAATTCCTCCTCTCGCCCCTGGCCCCAACCCTTGCTTCACTGTCCCTGAGACATCATTTCCCAGGGACGCCCCTCTGCTCGCCACACCCCCCAGGCCTGTCTCACGCTCGCCTTGTGACTCCATGTCACTCTGTGCCTTCCGGTCACCACGGCACCGATCACATTGCTCTGTAATCTCTTGTTCATTTGCCTGAATTCCACTTGGGGATGATAGGGACCATTTCTCCTCTTTGCCCTCCTACCGCGTGGCCAGCCAGTGGCATCAATAAATGAATCATTTAACCAAACTGTGTAATTAATAAGATCTACGATGAGTCTGGAACTGTGGCGTGAGCCAATGGGTGGTCCAAGAGCAGGAAAAGAGCCCCGGCTCAGCCACTGACAAGCTCTGTGTGGGCACAGTCTCTGTATCTGTGTACCATTCTTCAAGACCTTTTTTTTTTTTTTTTTTTAAGTTTATTCATTGATTTTGAAAGAGAGAGAGAGAGAGAGCATGAACGAGCAGGGGAGGAACAGAGAGATGGAGAGAGAGAGAATCCCAAGCAGGCTTCACCCTGTGAGTGCAGAGCCTGATTGAGTGCAGGGCTCAATCTCACAAACCATGAGATCATGACCCGAGCCAAAATCAAGAGTCGGATACTCAGCTGACTCAGCCACCCAGACACCCCCTTCCTCAAGACATTTTAAGGATTATATGAAACAATTAACATAAAGTCCTTGGTACATATTAAACACTCCTTGGCTGCTGTTATTATCATCTGTCATGGGGAGAGGGAGTGAGCTGGCCAGCGGTAACAGGGGACCAAAAATGAAGAAACAGGAGATCTAAACCTTCCTTCCTTGTGTTGATATGCTGATGAAAGTCAGAGAAAGGAAAGATCATTGTGCTTGGAGAGAGCAAGGTGGAGTAGGTGAGATGGAAACTTCATCTCTGGGGTGTTTTTTTAATTTAATTTTTAATTTTTTTCCCCTTGGGTGTCTTTTTTTTTTTTTAAAGGAAACACTTACGTGAGACAGAATGCCTGCAGTCTTCCAGTGTTTTGCATGCGATTATATTCTCATCCACCCTGCTATCCTGAATCCAGGCTACTTAACAATTACATACGCGTTAAGTCTTCACAACTGTGTGAAATGCTACTATTACCCCACTTTCCCGATGAGGAAACAAGCACAGAGAGGTTAGGTAACTTGCCTGAGATCACACAGCCAGTAGGTCGTAGAGCCAGCATTCGAACCCAGGCAGGCTGGCCCCAGGGTTCCTGTGCCAAAATTGCCCCTCAGAGCACATGCACTTTGCCCGGCACGGTGAGGGGGTCAGATGCCAGAGACTCTGCTCTTTAGTGGTTTACTACTCGGGCAAAGAGTTACAATGCCCTTGTGAAGTCAAACTTGAGAAACAGAGGAGAGGACCGTAGTCAGGGTGGGTTTCCCGGAGGTAGAAGGGAGGATGAGGACAAGGAGGAGTGGGCAGAGGGCAGGTAGACCTTTCCAGGCAGTCTGGCCTTCTGTGGCAGGAAGAGCCGTCTCTTCCTGCAGGTTTGGGGCGTGGGAGCGGGAGCGGGAGTATAGCGCGCAGCCTTCTAGACACAGGGCGAGCTACGTTAGGCTTTGCTTAGACTTGATCAATGGTGATGGAAACAGAGGTTGAAGATGCACCTGACCACCATGCGGGATAAACACGAATCGCGGGGCGGGGTGCGGGTGGCGGTGCTGAGGATACTGTCTGCGCATCCGAAAGACACTTAAGGTTCAGTTTCCCCCTCTACCTTGTGACACCTCTGGGTGGACTGACGGAATGTGCAATGATGCAGTTAAAGGCCTGAAGAAGAATTCAGGAAAGTAGCTGCAATCGCCGGGAACTCGACGTTTGTGTTCTCAGGTTCAGCTGACTGTTGAGCAGGGCTGCAAAAACAGCCCTCAGGTGTCCTCAGCGGGCTGGTGATGTTATTCAATCAGATGTTGATACATGAAAAGAGTGTTTCTGGTTTGTTAAATTACCACACTGCCAGCGAGGGCTGCCGGTTTGATTTGCACCTGATATGATAAGAGGCTAATTATACGGCAGGATGACCCACGTGGCAGGACACTGTTCAGTCATAGCAACACAATATTTATCTGGACAGCAGACAGTCAAGCTGCTAATTCAAGATGCAATCTTTTCCAGGGACTCGGCCAATGCAGTAAAAACAACTTTCCCCCTTCCTTACACAGACACCCTCTGGTTCTCGGAAATACAACCACAGGTTATTTTCTGATCAGCTACCGTTGTAAAAACTTATTTGCTGATGACCTTTTTAAGAAGCATTTTTATATTAAATAATCACCATTATAAAAAGTCTGGTCAGTGACAGGGCACCAAAACACAGAATCCCAGAAGAGATTAAATCCTTTGTGGATTTTAAGAGTAGAATTTCAGGCTTACTTTCTTTTGATGTGTAGATTTTATATGATCGCAAAAGGAATACATGTGTGGGAAAAGCTTTGAAAATACTTAACGTGCACAAAGTAAGAATCCTAGAGATAATCACTAATAATATTGGGGTGATAGTTCCTTTGACATGGTTTTCTTTAGTCGGTTACAAATAGACACATTCTTTGTATTTAATGTTTTATTTTTGAGAGAGAGAGAGAGAGAGAGAGAGAGAGAGAGAGCGAGCGAGCACAAGCGGGGAAGGCTCAGAGAGTGAGGGGGACGGAGGATCCGGAGTGGGTGCTGCACTGACAGCAGAGAGCCCGACGCGGGGCACGAACTCACAAACTGCGAGATCATGACCCGAGCCGAAACCAGACGCTGTAAGCCGGTGAGCCCCCCAGGGACCCTGACGCATTTTTAAAAATAATTTGTAGGGCTGTGCATGTGTGTGAAATACAGGGGTTGGCAAACTGGCTTGCACTTTATTCTTACATATGGTCTATTTACAGTAGCAGAGTTGAGTAGTTGTGAAGAGACCATATGGCCAGCAAACCTTTGAATATTTACTATGTGGCTGTGGACAGAAAAGTTTTCCAACCTGTTTTAATATGTTACGGATCCCACTGACATTCCTTCATTCATTCATTTCATTACACTTAACAGAAATAGAATATCTGTTTTCATAAGGAAGAAGCAAAGCAACAAATGAATCTTCAAAATTACGCGTTCATGGGGTCCCCGGTGGCTCAGTCGGTTGAGCATCCAACTCTTGATTTCATCATCCCAGGGTCATGGGATCAAGCCCCATGTTGGGCTCTGTGCTGAGCATGGAGCCTGCTTGGGATTCTCTCTCTCTCCCTCTGCCCTCTTCCCCACTCACTCATTCTCTCTCTCTCCAAATTAAAAAAAAAAAAATTGTACAAGTGAGTAGATTGAAGTTCTGCTTGTTTTCACTGGGTCCCTTATTCTCTGCATTCAATCAGTAAACCTGTTTGCCTCCAGGATATGTGCTAGACAGCCCCCCACCCCCACCCCATCATCCCCTTGAACCGGTGCCGGCTCTCATCCCTACCGGCCTCCTCTCCTTCCTCGATCGTGATGAGCTGGTCCTGGTCTCCACACCTAGCCAGAGCTAACTATTTCGATGATTTTCCATTCCACTTGGAACACGGCATGCGCCAACACCGAGGGACCTCGGATGCAATGCCCTCCTAGCTGCCAGGATCCAAGAAAAGCTTTTGGCCACCTGGAATGTATGGGCTTCCAGGCATATCAATTTAAAGGGCCCAGTTTTCTACTCATACTGGTTACAGTCACTCTAAAATCACTGTTGGCTAATTTAGTTATGTTGATAACATAAACTCACGTCTTGTTTACGTCATGTGTCAGCTTGAAAACGCTCCTTTTCCGGGTCTCCCTCCACGTCAATTCTGTTGAAACCAGGGCCACTTTTTGAGAGTAACACATTTTCCAGGTTGTCGTCACTCCTAGTTGTGATGGAGCTCTTTAAAAAAAAAAAAAAAAATCAGTCACTGGAAATTGTACTAAGCTGTAAACAACTGTTTGGATCGGTCTCTGTTTTATCTTTTTCCCCCCGTTTTATCGAGATATAACTGACACAACGCTGTGTAAGTTTAAAAGGTACAACATAATGGGTAGATGTATGGAATTTTGCAAAATGATGACCACAATAAGTTTAATGAACACTCTTCACCTCATACAGTTACAAATTTTTCTTCCGTGGGACGAGAACTCTCTTATCTACTAAGACCTGCTCTCTTAGCAAACGTATGATGTTATTAACTATAGTCATCAGGCTGTGTGTTGTGTCCCCAGAACTTATTTACCCTATAACTGGAAGTTTGGGCCCCTTGTCCACTTTCATCCAATCTTGCCAACCCCTGCCTCTGGCAGCCACCAATCTGCCCATCAGTCTTTATCATGCGACCGCTTGCTATATATTACTCTTTCAGTAAATTATTTTATTTTATTTTATTTTATTTTATTTTATTTTATTTTATTTTATTTTATTTTATTTTATTTTAACTCCAGCACAGTTAACATACAGTGCTCTATTAGTTGCAGGTGTACAATATAGTGATTCAGCAAGGGCTCTCCTTAATTCCCTCCTCACCCATTTGCCCCACCCCTTTTTGGATCAATTTCTGAGAGACGCATTTGCGTTAACACTTAGCCCCTTCAATTGTGATGCCACACCCCCCACAAATAATTATGAAATCTGATAAGTGCCCTTTTCTTTCTCTTTAGTTATGTTGTTACTTGTTTATTTTATTTATTTTATTTCATTTTATTTCATTTTATTTTATTTTACCAATTCTATTGAGTAACCCCTATGACATCTAAAAGCTTCCCATTGATGGATGTCATTTCCACCATTCTTCTTCCCCGAGCTCTTTTCTACTCACAGTAAAGAAATTCAAGTTGCAGCCCTCGTACATGACAGATTGAGTTAGAGCACAAGCATGTGGCCACATCCTCTTTTTGAGGGTTAGTTTCAAGTGAAACAAAGCAAAGCATGTTTTAAAGGGATGACGGTTACCCCATGGTGGACTCTGAGGTCCCCCCTTGGGAATGAACCCTGGTTAATACCCCTCCCAGGAGGAGCCTCCCTTTTGCCCTCAGGGTTTGTAAATGGCGAAGAGCCTGGGAACAACTGTTTCTCATTTTGGTGAGATTCCCAGTCCATCTCACTTGAGGACAGTTGCGCTTTCATGGGGAGAGAAGGGGACTCATCATCCTGAGATTAGGTACACATAGTGTCCCCTCTTGCACATCCATCCACAGCTGGTGCTGCCTAGCCTCTGTTACAGCCTCTGACATGGTGTGTCCCTTGCTCTGTGCTTCTATTTCGGACTCGAGGTGGTTTTAGATTTTAACTGCTTGTGATGGCCACAGAAGCCAGATCAGGAGGAGTCTTAAGTGAGTCATGCCCTCCACAGTTTTCGATACGACTTATGATTTCATTGTCTCATTAAGTCAAGTTTGATATAAACAATTCACGTTGGTTATAAATAAGCGGATTGAAAGCAGCATCTGGCAGTGCGAATCCACTATGGAAATTTATGATGAACTGTGTGTGTGGCGTTGCCATGGTTCGATGCTAAAAGTAGGTGCAGGTAAGAAGCCAAGTCTCGTTTCCATTTTTAAACCATGAACTTCCTCTAATACTCAAAATAGGAAAGAAACATGAAAGGTAAGGACAAATGGCACACGTGGAAAGGAAACCTGAACTTGGTTTCAATCCTGGAAGTTTTTTCAGAGTAAGGGAAAAAAACGGCAGGTTGTGACGGCTTTCCTGAGAACACCTTGGGAGTAGCTCACACATGCTCACAGCTCACCTCCAAGGACACTGCTTCCCCCAAGGAGCGTGCCCAGTGCCCTGTCTTGCATATGTCCAAGGAGATGGGTGCACAGGCGTCTGTTGCCCTGGGTCAGCCCACCTCTGACTGCTGGGTCCAGTCCTGGCATTGCCTCTTGGCTGGTGCTGACACTGGGTGGGAGGGAAGCAAGATAATCTTGGGGGCTCTTGGGGAACACGGGGTGCAGTGTGGTTAGCACCGGGCTCAGCCGGAGAGTGCGGGCCAAGGTTGGGTAGGTCGAGGGGAGCAGTGCTAAGAGGGCAGCGAGGTGGCCTCTCCAGGTCTCTGAAGAGGCGAGGAGTCCTCGGAAAGGGCAGGTGGGCAGAAACCAGTTTGTGGCTGGCACGATTGGAGCACCGCCATCAGTAACATGGCACTGGATTATAACCCGAAAGATAAGTTCTGAGTCCAGCTGAGTCTTCACTGATACAAATGATTGAATAAGTAAGTGAATGAGGGAGGGAGACAAATCTACTTTGCAGAGGAATTTCAAATAGTATGTATAGTCACTACCGCCCCATTCAGGAGGCAGAGCTGTGTCTTTGTGCAGCCCTCCCTGCCCCTTGAATGTGAGTTGCACTCAGTCTTGCTTCCCCAAGACTGTAGCGTGGAAAGGGAAAAGCAATAACCTTCCAGTGGAGAAGCCTGGCAAACACGGCTTTATCCAAGTGAGCAAGTTAACATCAGCAGGGAGAAGTCATGTGGGCATCATGGACCCCTGACATGATGTCTGGAGAAGGGCCCTTCATCTCCGTGATCTTTTTCCCCAAAAGCCACCATCTCCCTCTAATCATGAGAAAAACATCAGACAAATCTAAATTGAGGGGCGTTCTCCAGAATACCTGATGTCTACAAGATACTCCTCAAAGCCATGAAGGTCATAAAACCAAGGCAAGACTGAGCAAGTCTCCGACCAGAGGAGACTGAGACGCTATGGTGACCAAACACAATATGGCGCCTCAGACGGGCTCCTGGAAGAGAAAAAGAGTGAGTGTGGGTGGGAACTGGTGAAATACAAATGAGTCTGGGGTTCAGGTCATGGTGATATACCAGTGTTGGGTTTCGTTTTTGACAAGTGTACCGTATTAATAAAAGATGTTAGCCCAGGGAAACTAGGTGGGGGGTGTGTTGGAGCTCTGTGTACTATCTTTGCCGCTCTTCTATGAGTCTAAAATCATTCCGAAATTTAACATGTATTAAAACAAATTTGCGTATGCTTATGGGAGAGAAGCTGTGGATGCTGGAGGAAACCTCTCATAGGAATTCCTGGAGACAGGAAGTCAGGGATTAACACCATGAGAGGCTCACTGGATCCAGTTTCCCTTCCAAGGCTCTTTAAGGTTCACATTTGGGTTTATTTCTCTCTTTTTTTAAAGGTCATTGTTTTGCTAGTCACTGAAGCGGTTTTACTCACACCCTGATAGACATGATGTCACTAATGGGACACCGTAAAGTTGCTATTAGCATATCATTTGGAAGCCTGAGCGGCCTAAAGGAGGCAAACCACGTTTCCGAGAGATCAGGTTTATTATCAGACAGTGGTTGAGGCAATAGGGAGACGCCATCCCATTAGGTTACCGGAGGGACTTGCCCTTTCCTTCAAGAAGAAATTGTGAGGTCTCTTAAGGCCCTCCTCTTTCCCACTTATCAAGACCACGAGATGTTCAGCTTTTCTTGTTGCAAATGCTTCTAAAGGGGTTGGTTCCTCTTCAAAAATACCCCCTTGCCTGGAGGAGAGGTTCTCTCAGTGTCTGAGGAGATCTCTCATCCTCAGGCTGCCTCAGCAAGGGGAGCTCCCCAGCCAAGGCCACAACAGGGCCAGATGGCACACCGTGAAAAGGGACTAGGAAACTTTCTGGTCACCCAACCTGTAGCCTCAAAAGTAATATGGAAATAATGATTAACTATCGTAGGACTGTTGAACTGAAAAGTCTTCATTTTTGTTTGGCTTCTCCACAAAATACTGGGGGAATGTATAGCCAGGAAGCATCTTATCAGGTGCTATTTAAGGAACGAAAAATAATTTTCGACACTGACATAAGCAAAATATGATAAGGACGATCAACATATAACAAACGTCTTACGCAATCCATAGTTAAACAGAAAGTTACGATGGCCGTCTTTGGTTATGTTTTTAAAAAGTTCAAGAGGTGGGGCGCCTGGGTGGCGCAGTCGGTTAAGCGCCCGACTTCAGCCAGGTCACGATCTCGTGGTCCGTGAGTTCGAGCCCCGCGTCAGGCTCTGGGCTGGTGGCTCGGAGCCTGGAGCCTGTTTCCGATTCTGTGTCTCCCTCTCTCTCTGCCCCTCCCCCGTTCATGCTCTGTCTCTCTCTGTCCCAAAAAATAAATAAACGTTGAAAAAAAAATTTTTTTTTAAAGTTCAAGAGGTGAAGTTTGTTTTGAGCTGTGTGTCACTC
Source organism: Prionailurus bengalensis (assembly GCF_016509475.1). Classification (NCBI taxonomy): domain Eukaryota; kingdom Metazoa; phylum Chordata; class Mammalia; order Carnivora; family Felidae; genus Prionailurus; species Prionailurus bengalensis. The sequence goes on from NC_057343.1 coordinate 227,316,360, forward strand.
TTGTAGAGTCACCCCGATCCTTACCGTCCACACAGACCTCTGTGTCTGCAATTTGCGGCCAGAAATTTTCCATTTCCTGATGTTTGCTCAGAGCAGTGGGGCCTGCCAGAGTTCTTTCTCTCCTGTGGCTATTTGTTCTAAGTTTCTTGGAACCAGAGATTCTCTGTCGAGGACCTTCACCCCCCGAAATACACGTGCAGACTTAGAAGAGAGCTTTAAAGAAGCAAGTGAGCAAGACATCACAGGACAGGTGTCTTCTGCGGAGGGACGTTTGAACCAATGATAACATTTGACTTTGATTTTTGTCAGTAGGTATATTCCTCCTGGAGTTTTATAAGCTTTTCTTTCTCTTTTTTTTTTTTTTTTTGGAGGAGGAGGGTAGTTTGGGGATGGATGGGAGGAAGAGAGAAAGAAATTAGCTTGCTCCAGAGGCATGTCAACTGTTTTAAGGAGAGAAGGGGTGAGGAAGTAAGTAGGAAAGAAACCAGTCACAGGTGACCAACAGGCCCTCTGAGAGGAGATCACAAACCAGAGTTTGTAGCGGCCACGTTTAGTGCCACAAAGTGGGTCTCAAGAAACGCAGGACGCGACAAAAAACGAGCCAGTGCCATAGGGTGATGTGACGCGTGAGGTCCCAGCACCCTCCCTGTTTCACACAGTCTTTTTCCCTGGTCTTCCTTAAGCCATTGCCAGATTGCTGCTTCTTCCTTCTGTCAGTGTTTTTCCTGAGGCTACGCTCCTACTCTCTGTTCATTTCAACTTCCTGCTCTTCTCCCCCATCATCCCTTACCCCCGACCCTTCCTGTTGTGATCCCACTGACTACTCAAAAGGGTTACTTGCCATGTTCACGCTTCGCTTCGTGGATCCCAGTGGTTGACAACTCCTGTATATCCCAACTTACCAAGAAACAGTCAGCTCTAGAACAATGAGAGTGTTAGGTGTGCCAGCTCCCTACACAGTTGAAAAAATCCACATATAACTTTTAACTCCTCAAAAACTTTACTAATCGCATACTGTTGGCCAGAAGCCTTACTGAGCCCATAAAGGGGTGATTAACACACATTTTGGATATGTGTTATATGCTGTAGTCTTACAATAAAATGCTAGAGAAAAGAAAATGTTATTAAGGAAATCATAAGAGAAAATACATTTACAGTCCTGTACTGTATGGATTGGAAAAAAATCCATATATAAGTGGACCCATGTTGTTCAAGGGTCAACTGCGTAATGAACTTTTATTGAGAAGAAACATAGTTGGTCAGAAATTTAGGACATTAGTGTTCCCTCACAGAGATCAACATGACAGAGACACAGCTAGCACAGGACATGATTCTTGGAGGCTCTTGAGTCTGTTCCCTAGTGGCCTTTCTACCCCCGTCTTCTTTCCATTCCTTGACCCTCTTTCCCTCCGGCCATTTGCTGACTCTTCTCCCCTGTTGTAATCCTTCGTCACATGCCATCCTTCATGAAGCTTTATTTCATGACACCACTTTGGGGGTGGGGCACAGTTCAACCCATGACAGGGTCAGATGGCAGGTGTAGCATGGACCAGACAGGAAGGGTGTGAGAGTCACCCGCTGGCCAGCCTGAGGGTTTGTGGCGACGTTGGGTCCGGTTGGGGTCCCTACTGAGACCATAACAAATTATGTGACATTCTAGCACAACCTAATACGATGGAAGTTCCAAGAAATAGGGGTAAGAAAATGGTGCTATATTGGGTCCTGCAAGTTCATGGCCTAAACTGATGAGCATGAAGGGGTCCGTTATTGATCATACCAGGACATGAGGTGCAGCTGGGGACTGTCCTAGGCTGGGAAATAGGGTGACTACAGTGATACCTCCAGAAAAAAAAAGGAAGGTCAACCAGAAAACTGGAGGGCAGGGACTTCAGGGGTGCCATGTCTTCAGGGGTGCTATGGTTTTAGAGTACCAGCTATTTTTGGATGAAAAGAAATTTGAAGAAAACACTCCATGTGCTAAGCTTGAAAAAAAGGAAAAAGATAAAATGGGTAACTGGGTTGATTCTGTTCTCATTATTTTGAAAAGAGACCAAGGAAAAAAGTTTCCACTTTCTCTTCCAGGCTATCCAGATGATCTAGGTCGTAGGTTTTCCACTGGAGTACCTGGAGGAACTCTGGATTTCCAAGGACTGGATTCAGGGGCTGTGTTTGGGGGGTGGGGGGTGGGATTGAGGCCATGTTTCAGTGCCCTGGCTCCCATTTCAACCTGGGTAACTCTTTTTGGTTGTTGTATCTTTTCTGTACTAAAGTTTGTCATAACATAGCATTTGGGGAAACAAAGTTTCCGTCGCTCTGAAAGGCACCAAGGACAGGTCTCCGTGTGACTCCGCCAGCCGGAGAGCAAGAGAGACGGTACCGACCCTCTCGTTAGGGTGAGTGTTGTGATTATTCATCGGATTACTGAGTGCTGTGACGAACACCACACACATATAGGGTCATCTGATCCCTTGGTTTTTTGTTTTTGTTTTTGTTTTATCTAAAGGAAATGTTCCTCTTTTACTTTATTCCAAAAATATACTGGCTTTGATCCTAGTCCCATACCTCTATTCCACTTCTGCAAAGCACATAATACATACTGTGAATTGTCCTGGGAAACATTCTCTCTTGGCAACACGGGGAGCCTTCGGTGGGAGATGAGGAAGACGGACAAAGGGAATTCTGACACTTTTTTTTTTTTGATTTAGATAAATGTTTATTTATTTTTGAGAGAGGGAGAGAGAGCCAAGTGGGGGAAGGGCCCAGAAGGAGGGAGACAGAGGGTCCGAAGCAGGCTGTGCACGGACAGCACAGAGCCCGATGCGTGGCTCGAACCCACAAACCCCCAGATCATGATCCGAGCCAAAGCCAGATGTTCAACCGACTAGCGCCACCCCGGTGCCCTGGCAATTCTTACACTTCTGAGTCACTGGGTGCAGGGCAGTCTCGCTCACTTGGGTTCTCTTTCCCTCATTCTTTCAACCAATATATGTCTGCTACCAAACAGCTCCTCAAAGAGGGGGACTGTTACTGGCCTGGCTTAAGTGAGAATCCTGAAGCCTGAGATTTCTGCTGGGGATGTGCTTCTGAAGGCCCTGTTTCCCAAGTGAAAGAGCAGGGATTTTTTTTTTTCTTAAAAAACATTTTTTAAAGAATATTTTTCATTAATGATAGCAAGCTACAGAAGAATTCCCCTTCCATTTAAAAGTCATCTTTCTTTTTTGTATTTTAAAAACAATTTCTTGGGGCGCCTGGGTGGCTCAGTCGGTTAAGCGGCCAACTTCGGCTCAGGTCATGATCTCGCGGTCCTTGGGTTCGAGCCTCGCGTCGGGCTCTGTGCTGACAGCTCGGAGCCTGGAGCCTGTTTCCGATTCTGTGTCTTCCTCTCTCTGACCCTCCCCCGTTCATGCTCTGTCTCTCTCTGTCTCAAAAATAAATAAACGTTAAAAAAATTTTTTTTTAAATTAATAAATAAAAAATAAAAATTTCTTTTCTTACAAGAGCAATTTGTATATATTTGTTACAGAAAAATGGAGAACCCAGGCAGGCAAAAAGAATAAAATGGAAAATATTCCTTATTTACTTCAGCCAGGGGAGAAAACCACGATTAACACCTCAGTATAGATCCTTCAAAATGCCTTTCCTTTCTTCTTCCTCTCCCTCCCTTCCTTGTCTTCTTAACTAAGAAGATCTACCTTTCTGTATCTTCATACGTATCTTTCCAGATATTTTCACCAGGATATAAATGTATATTTTTATATGAATGGTACTATACACCTTTTCTTTCCTCTCTCTTTTTTTTTAGCTAACTGTACCATGGAGAGATTTTTATAACAATCTCATCCTTTTTAGCAGCAGCACAGGATTTCACTGCACCGAAATTCAGTTAATCCCTTATTGACAGGCCTCTACGTTGTTTGGGGTGTTGTTTGTTTTTGTTTTGTTTTGTTTTGTTTTGCAGTTATAGGTGCCTATATTTATTTTATCTCTACATTCAAAAGGTTTTCGTATGATTTATGAAGTACGTAAGATATTACAAATAACATGACATGGAACGTATATATGTGCTTATAGCTTAGCATTGCACAGTATATTCACAGGGCATGTACTGCTCAGGGTATTTGATCACAAGCATTTGGCCGCCCTTAGGCTAGGCGGCAGAGGAAACCAGACCGAACTAGGACAAAAATTACAGTGAGGACAGAGTTTCAGGGTGGGCTACGAACATAGATCAGTGCATTAGAGCTGATGGTGAGAATCTTCTCTGTGGGTGAAGGAGAGCAAAGAGAGCATACAGCTTCCATTTTTCTGACCCTGTTAGCCATTTGGAACATTTCTTTACTCACATAATTAATATTCATTACTAACATCACCTAAAAATATCAGTTTGTTCATGGAGCACCTGGGTGGCTCAGTTGGTTCATCGTCTGACTCTTGGCTCAGGCCATGATCTTGGCTCAGGTCTGACGTTTGGATCAGGCCATGATCTCGCGGTTTGTGGGTTTGAGCCCCACATTGGGCTCTGTGCCGACAGTGCGGATTCTCTCTCTCCCTCTTTCTCTCTCTCTGCCTCTTCCCCACTCATGCTTATTCTTTCTCTTTCTCAAAATAAATTACTAAAAAAAAATACTAGTTCTGTTTCAGGATCTAGCTCAACCATTGCTGAGATACAGTAATGGACAGGAAGGGTCATTGCCTGCTCTGAGAGGGAGAGATTCGGACAGCTGGTGTGTAAACAGCTGATGTGTAAACAGATAGTAAGATGACATATTGCTAAATTTTATGGAGAAAATGCATCAGAATCATGGGACTGAGAATGATATGAGGGATTACTTTTTTAAAAAAAATTTTAATGTTTACTTTTGAGAGAGACAGAGCACAAGTGGGGGAGGGGGAGACACACACACACACACACACACACACACACACACACACACACAGACACACCCCACCGAAGCAGGCTGCAGCTTGCTTCACCTGTGCTGACAGCTCAGAGCCAGATGCGGGGCTCGAACCCACAGGGAGATCGTGACCTGAGCTGAAGTCAGACGCTTAAACAACTGAGCCACCCAGGCATCCCAAGGGATTCCTTTCTAAAAAAGGCAAGAAATAGAAAAGCTTAAGGGAAGGGCAGGGGGCAGAGATGCTGCGTCTTTGGAGATAATGGTGGGCCTTTGGGAGTTAAAAAGATAAATCGAGGCACACTATAAATTTGAAGAGTTTATCTGCACGAAAGTCAGTTTGAATCAAGTGGCACCAAGCTGGAAGTGGCTGGAGCACTCCCCTGACGGGACCCAGGGAAAGACTTTGCTAGAGATTCTGTAGGAGCCAAGCAAGGCAATGATCTGATTGGTTATACGGAGCTCAAGCGACTCCCTTCTTTTGGAAAGCCTACTGGCTGCTTGAGATCAGTCCTCCTTAGATTACCCTTGAGGCATTTGTAGGCTCACATTTGGGTTTGTTAAAGTGTGCTGCTAAAGCATGAGAACCATTTCGATCTAACGGCCTCCTTGTTTAATTAATGCGGCACAGGTGAAGATGGTGAGTAATCAGTGGCGTGTGGGTAAATTTTGAGCAACTGACTCACAACGGGTAGGGATCAGGCAGCCGATTTGTAGCATTTGCCAATTTCCATGGTGCAAAGGCTCCCACCACCGCTGGCCCCAACTACCTATTTTATACCACTGGATGCGAGAGGGAAGAGATAGGAACAGTTTCCATGAGCCAGTCAGACCACAGCTGGTGGGTGGTAGGACATATGGGCTTGGAATTCTGGGGCATGTTTGACGGGGAATATAGATTTGGGCCTACAAGTGGGGGGTTAAAGGCTGGGAAGAGAGAGATTTCCTAAGGAGATCGTATAGCATGAGAGGGGACTTGGCCGGTGTTAGAACACTGGGACTGCGCTCTCCAAGTGTGGGTCCCCCGTCAGCAGCATCAGCAGCATCTGGGAGCAGGTTCATGGCACATCCCTGGCCTGCGGAGTTAGAGTGGCCGAGGGTGGGGAAGCCCTGTCCTCGTGATCACCAGCGTTGAAGAGCCAGTTAGAAGAAGGGCACCTAGAGAGACCAAGAAGGAATGTTGAGAGAAGCTGGAGCTGAGCACAGGAAGTGGAGACTTTGAGCCAAGCATGGGGACAGTGCCAGGACAGAGGGAAGCGGGCTGCAGTGAAGGGCCCCCAGGAGGTCAAGTCAGATGGGATGAACAGTATCAGCTGCATTTGAAGAGCAGTACCGGAGTCATGGTGGGGGCAGGAGGTAGGTTGTAATTGGTGAGGAGTGACTTGATCACGGGCCATTGGTTAGGACCTTTGGCTTGAAGAACAGAAGACAAAGGTTAGTAACTGGGAGATGTGTGCTCAGTGATAAGGTTTCTGGAAGAGGCCTGGATAGATTTGTGGCTGAGAGAAAGAGCCAGTAGAATTTGGAAAGGTCCTGGAGGCAAGAAGGAGATGGGATAATTTTGGCACAAATTGGAGGAGAGTAGAAGGGAGGGAATCAAGACCTTGGGACGCACCCTGGCCTTGAAGAAGTTACCTGTGGGATCTTATCCTTGTCTTCAGAGGCTGGAGGGAAGGAGGGATGGAGAAGATTCTGGCAGATGGAGCAAATGCTCCATGGACTCTTCTTAGTACTGTCCTATTGATAGATCTTCTGTAAATCTCTACCCTTATCCCTTTTGATGAAAAGTGATTCTGGAAATGTTCCTGAAGCAGTTGTTAAGATTGTGTTAGCCACTCTGCTCTCACGGGAACTTTTGTTTTATTTCTAACTTAAACCAATTTTGGCAAGAGAAGTAGAGAATTAAAGTTCTAAAGCTGTACAGATCACTAGAAATGCAACACAAGCAACGTATAACATTTAAAATTTCTAGTAGCCGCAGCAAAAAATAAAAAAACAAGTAAAAGTAATTTTAATAATATATTTTACTTGATTGATACACCCCAAATATCATCACGACATGTAGTCAATATGAAAATTAGTAATGAGATATTTTACATTCTTTTTTTTTCTGTGTCTTGAAAGCCTGCACTAGCCACAGTTCCTGTGCTGGGTGGCTGCCATATTGGACGGTGCATCTCTAGAGTCTATACGGTTCTGTAGCACTGAACGCTGATAGAAGAAATAAAAATGTGCCTGTTCTTAGGAGGTGACAAAGACTCTTTGGTCAGCCTCCTCTGAGCTCTTTTGCATCTAGGCTATATCCTTGGGTATGTTCTCAAGAACCCAGTTTGCTTGCTTGTTTTTAAGTTTTTATTTATTTAAGTAATCTCTACACCCAACAAGGGGCTGAAACTCACGACCCCAAGATCAAGTGTTGCTTCCTCCTCCAACTGAGCTAGCTAGGCACCCCCTCAAGAACCCAGTTTTAGCAGGAGTCCTGTCAGGTCCGTTTAGCGGGAACCCCTCACCCTTGACATCTGATCATCCTCAGTCTCTGACCAAATTCCTCATCTCCCAACTCCCCGGGTAATATCTGACCACCTTGGCCTCCCTTCAGCAAGAATGCCATCAGGTCAGCTTGGCAAAGAATCACCCTCCCTATCTTAGTAATTTTCTGTGCACCAGTGACTCCCCCCTCCTGCACCGGTACCCAGCACTTGGCCATTCATGATAATATTGCCCTGTAACCTCCAAGAGAGGGAGGATCCCTCCTATTGTCTCTGATAGAAAGTTCCAGAGCCTTAGTGAATGCTGCCAAAGAAGAGTGGGAAGAAAAAAGTCAGACCAATGATTATGTGAAGAGAAAAAGCAACATCAAGAAAAGTGGACAATTAACTTTGATATGGCAGTGATTTCCTTAGGTCATCCTATATGACTGAACAGCAAAGGAAATAAAAATGCTTGTTTAACATATACTACTGAAACCGAATGTATACAGATTTTGGGGGAGTATGGATACAAGACAACTTGAACTGTGGAAGTGTGTGGCACACGAGCTTTCGCCAGAATGCGTGGTTTCTGCTGTCTGTTCAGCTGGAGAAGTGAAAAGAATGCTCTGCACTCGGGTCTCTCCTGATTGGTCAATGGTGGATCACCTGACTTTGCCGGGCCCCTTTTCTTCAGCACCCAAAATGTTGGATGGCTTCTGGGGCCCTCAGGGTTTCTCCTACGTCTGTATGCTGTGAGTCCTTTCGTCCAGGATGCCCAGTGAATTGCAGGTCAGCAGTGCCGAGGAAACCCTTGCAACCCCAGCCCCCCACAGGGCTGAAGGTGTCACTGACGTTAGGAAGCCACCCGCTGTGTCAGCGATGTAGCTACACTCTAGTTTCTGTTACGGTGTTGTCCCTGTTCCCCCCTCTCATCCTTGTGAATTTCAGAAGCTCACACATTTATACCTAAAGGAGGATCCATTGTTGGAGCAAGTAATTTAAAAATGCATGAAGGAGGGGCGCCTGGGTGGCGCAGTCGGTTAAGCGTCCGACTTCAGCCAGGTCACGATCTCGCGGTCCATGAGTTCGAGCCCCGCGTCGGGCTCTGGGCTGATGGCTCGGAGCCTGGGGCCTGTTTCCGATTCTGTGTCTCCCTCTCTCTCTGCCCCGCCCCCGTTCATGCTCTGTCTCTCTCTGTCCCAAAAAAAATAAAATAAAATAAAAAGTTGAAAAAAAATGCATGAAGGAGTACTTAAAGGAAGTATTTTAATAAATATTTCATATTAGTAGTAAGTCATCTGTTGGGACACTAATCAGTTGTCCTTTGAACTGAGAAGCACATTTCAGGAATCTATTTAGTTCTGTAGTAACTAACCAACTAAGTTTGACGACAGCTATACTCAAAAGTTCAAATGTTTATTTATTTTATTATTTTTTAATTTTTTTTAACGTTTATTTATTTTTGAGACAGAGAGAGACAGAGCATGAATGGGGGAGGGGCAGAGAGAGAGGCAGACACAGAATCGGATGCAGGCTCCAGGCTCTGAGCCATCAGCCCAGAGCCCAACGCGGGGCTCGAACTCACGGACCGCGAGATCGTGACCTGAGCTGAAGTCGGACGCTTAACCGACTGAGCCACCCAGGAGCCCCTATTTTATTTTTGAGAGAGAGAGAGAGAGAGCCCACATGAGCAAATGGGAGGAGCAGAGAAAGAGGGAGACAGAGGATCTGAACCAGGCTCTGTGTTGGCTGCAGCGAGCCCGATGCAGGGCTTGAGATGCGGGGCTTGAACTTACAAACTGTGAGATCACGACGTGAGCTGAAGTCATATGCTCAACTGACTGAGCAACCCAGGTGCCCATGCGCTCAGATATTCAAAAAATAGTAAACTGGGAGTTTAGGGGAACAAGAGTTAAAACTAATGGGATAGAATTGTTAAAATTGAGAGTTAGATCGTAGAATTAGCTTTTTGGCGTTGATAAGTGTGAAGTGCTGAGTGGGAACCTGGGTGGCTCAGTTGGTTAAGCCTCTGACACTGGTTTTGGCTCAGGTCATGATCTTGAAGATGGCGAGGTTGGGGCCCATGTTGGGCTCCATGCTGATAGTACGGAGCCTGCTTGGGATTCTCTCTCTCCCTGTTTCTCTGCCCCTTACCCCCTCCCCGCTCATGTACATACACCCACGCTGCGTGTGCTCTCTCTCAAAATAAATAAACAAACTTTAAAAAAAGTGCTGAAATATTCTCACTGATAATGTTTGCAGTGTTGCAACTTTTCTAACAATACAGCACCCTGCTTTGGGTCTGAGAGGCATTTGCAAAACCTGATTTTCAGAACTCTGCTATGACTGTTTTCTTTCAAGGTCAAAAGTGTTTGAGTTATGTGTTTGAGTATCTGCACTGACTTAACCTCAGACTTTGAAGTCTGGAGCTTTCAATCTTGTGTGAGGTATTAAAGAAATTGTCAGAATTGTGACATGCGTGTGTCACAGAACAGCTGACACTATCCCAAAGAAAGCAGATTAATATGTTATCTGCTTCAACTCTTCAGTTCTTTAATGCTCTAGAAATCACTTCGACACATGTAAATGTCAAACATACATTAAATGTAGATAAATTGCTATGTAGTGACAATGGGACATACACATCTAAATTTTTTTTTAATGTTTATTTATTTTTTGAGAGAGAGAGACAGCATGAGTGGGGGAAGAGCAGAAAGAGAGGCAGACACAGAATCTGAAGCAGGCTCCAGGCTGTCAGCACAGAGCCGGACATGGGGCTTGAACTCACGAACCTGAGATCATGACCTGAGCCGAAGGTGGACACTTAACCACTGAGCCGCTCAGGTGCCCCGTGGAACACACATGTTTTTAAAAGTAAAGCATTTTCTTTCTTTCTTTTATTTTTTAACATTTATTTTTTGAAAGAGAGAGAGAGAACAAGCAGGGGAGGGGCAGAGAGAGAGGGAGACACAGAATCCGAAGCAGGCTCCAGGCTCTGAGCTGTCAGTACAGAGCCCGACGTGCGGCTCGAACCCACGAACTGTGAGACCATGACCTGAGCTGAAGTCAGACGCTTAACCGACTGAGCCACCCAGGCATCCCTGTTTCTAGTTGTTTTGAGAGAGAGAGAGAGAGAGCACGTGGGGGGGGGGGCAGAGAGGGAGGGAGAGAGAGAGCACATGAGAGAGAGAGAGAGAGAGAGAGGAGAGAATCTTAAGCAGCCTCCATGTTCAGTGCAGAGCCTGACATGGGGCTCGATCCCAAAAATCATGAGATCGTGACTTAAGCTGAAATCAAGTGTCAGACGCTTAACCAACCAAGGCACCCAGGCACCCGAAAAGTATATTGTCTATTAATAATTAGATCCTGCTTACTACTTTACCTAATGTTCCTAATCAGGAAAAAAAAATGATCTCAACTTTTTATGCAAAGGTTTTAGGGTATATTCCTAAAAGAATCTCGGTAATATTTTTCTTAGCCTTTTTTTTTTTAAATGAAGAAGGAGCTATACTTTCTTTTTTAAATTGAGATATAATTGACACATAATGTGCATTTCAGGTGCACAACATAGTGATTTGATATTCATATGTACTGAGAAGTGATCAACATGATGTCGAGTTAACATCCACACACACAGTTACAATTTTTTTTTCTTGTGATGAGCACTTTTAAGATCCATTTTCTCAGCACCTTTCAAATACACGATACAGTGTTATACTCTGTCATCACCATGCTGTACATTACACCCCCCAGGACTTATTTATTTTATAACTGGAAGTTTGTACCTTTTGACCACCTAGGTGCAACCTTCTAGCCTCTTTAGAAGCAGGAAAAATTGAAGTGATTTTTGTCCTGCTCATAGAAGCTGCAGCAAATGAGGGTACTTGGTGATTGATTACACGTATGTAATGATGAGCCAAGCTATAAAAATATCTTGGGCACGCGGCCCAGCCGTGTGCCAATGTCAGGCTGCTTGCTCTCTGATGACAGAGGGGAATCTGTGGGAGGAGCCCTGTTGCCCAAAAGAACACACGGGCTCATTTGTGTCCATACCCATTCTGGGTTGAGAAATCGAGATGACCCAAAGGAAGATTTTCTTGCAAAACAGTGTCCCTCAAAACACAATTGTTCTTGGTGTGTGTTTCTCTCTCTCTTTTTTTTCCCCTTTGGAGTAAACGACCTCTCGCTGAGTGGCTGAGCATTCTCAGAACAAACACGGCTCTCAGCTCTGGCACGTCCAGCCCATCTCACTCTCCACCCCCAGCCTCCTCCTCTGAGTCGGAGATATGATGGCCCAGGCTGAAGTTTTAGGCTCCCCATGGCCATGCCACCCTTCAGTGGGTGCCTCGTCATGCCAGGAAAAGAAAACAAGAAATAGGAAAGAAAAAGGGTGGGCAGGTCTAGGTGAAGTCATCCCAATAAAGGTTAATAGCTGGGCGGTGACACCTTCTCACACCACTGGAGAGAAAATGCTTGCTCCCAGCTGCCTGTCACGGTACTGGGAGTAAGAGGTGACCTATTTATTTTTAGAAGGGGACAGTCATAATAACCCGGCTCCTAGCTTCATTCAAGGCAGGCAGGTGCTTTGGACGTTTGTAAACACCTACTTTCTGAAGAAGGGAGGAGCGCTTTTTTTTTTTTTTTTTTTTCAAAAGGGAAAGAACTTGAAGGCTGGGGATCTTCCCCCGGGACACTCGCTGTTGAGTGGAGAAGAAGCCATTGTAGCACACGAGTGCTACAGCCGTGTCCACTCGGCCATTATTTTTATACAGGGCAGAAATGCCTGAAGGTGACGACTTTGGACCAGGCCAAAGGTAATTGCGATATATATTTACTTTTTCTTGAGTCTTTTTTATTTGCTAGTTATCTTTTTTAAAAGGCATTATCATTCATTTCAAAGTAGTTTAAGACAAACAAACAAAAAGATGAGGAGTGCCACCCCTCAATTCCAGGGAAACTGAGGAGAGAGACCTAAAATTAACCGAACATACACTAGAAACATAGGTGAATAGGTGTTTTTCTTAAATGAGGAAGGCATGGCCTGAAAGTTTACAAAATGTTTCCCCCTACACCGTGTAGAATCCACTTGAATTTTTTGATGATCTTTAACTTTAGATAATGGTTGTTGGAAATCTAAGCTAGCGAATATTTTGTAAAATGTTTGAACACTTCTAAAGGTTAAAAATTAGACCAATATACCCATTAGGACATGGTGATACTTCCTTTTTTTGCTATAGTTCTTATCTTTGGAAATGTGATCAGTCCCCCCCCCCCCCCCCCCCCCGCAGTACATTAATTGTATCGGTGTTTTTATTAACATTGAGCTCTAAGAAGGGGGAGAGCCAGGAAGAGAAGCAGGCAGTTATTCCTGCTAATATGGGCCTGACGTGTGCCCACAGTGAAAGTCTCCATTTCTAGCCCCGTGGCTGTGTTCATAAACTTTGTGTGGATCGGTTTCACTGGAATGCTAAGTAGGGTCATTGAGATTCAGATAGGAAGGAGAAAGAAAGCTGTTAAAAACAGAAAGGAGTTAAATGACAGTCTTACTATTGTCAGAAAAAGTGGAAACTGCTAACTCTTTAGGAACAGGAATGCCAAAATGTGTTTGTGTCCTCCTACTAAAGATAAGCATCCCTTAAAGGCACAGCATAGGGAATAGTCAGTGGTATTGTAACAGTGCTGTGTGGAGACAGGTGGTGGCTACACTTGTAGGGGGTGCAGCATAATGTGCACACTTGTCCCATCACTGTGTTGTACACCTGAAACTAATGTGACATTGTGTGTCATCTATACTCCCCCCCCCCGCCACCAAAAGAAAACAAAATACCCATCCCTTTTCAGCCATGGCTATAAGGGGTGTGTGTGTGTGTGTGTGTGTGTGTGTGTGTGTGTGTAGGTGTAGTCCTGTCCTTAAAAGCTTCTGTTTAGTTTTCTCGTCTTTATTTTCTTCCACATTCTTTTCCAGTACATTAAAGGGGACATTCAGTTGACATTTAATTTAATAATGAAACAACTTTCCACATAAAATGAGACGTTAAATCGAGTACCTAAAGATGACATTTATGAAAGTGCCTAGATTCAGCCCATGGACTAACTAGTTAAGAAAACATTTTCAGAGAAGTGTGAATGCCAATTTAGGTTGGAGATGATGGGTTGATCTGTTGATACTGTGTCCCCCGCCATGTCATTTCAACACTTGTGAAATCAGAACTTTGTCTTTTTCTCTTTGCATCATGGCATTCCTCCCAGCTCCCTGCATAGAATTTTGCACAGGAGAGGCATTTTTAATAAATATTTGTTGGACGAAATGTATTTATAAAGCATTTTAACACCTGCAGCAAATATTTAGGCAGCCTGATCATCTCAGAAACTAAAGGGAGAGATTTGGCAGAAATGTAGGAAAGGTGCCTTTAATGAAATGTAACATCATCACAATTAAATTAAGTAGTGAATAATTATTGGTAATTATACATATTTGGAATGAACTGTTTTAGACGTAAACAAACATAAGATCTTTTGCTTTTTACAAAGGATAAACAGGCGAGAAGACGACTCTTCAGTATATACAACATACGAGTATCTATTAATGGTTCTTAGGACTATTACCAAGGACTAATAATATATTTTCTGGAAATGGGAAACTCCTTCTCACTCCTTTGAAGTGCTGGACCCCCACCCAATTTTTTTTTATTTTGATAAGGTAAACGTCAGCTCTTAACAGTTAATGGTTTTCTATACAAAATACTTTGTTTTGCCTCATACATTCTTTTTTCCCTCTATCTGTGCAGAAAGTGAGAAAGGGCACCCAGGCCAGGGGAAATTTTAGAGCTAGGCCAGAAATAAAATGTTGCACTTGAGGGCGAATTTTACTCTCGCTGCATTTGAGATTGGATGCTGTTGGCTAACTCCCTCTGGTGCCACGTCTGAAGGAGAAATAACTATTACAGCTTGTGGCTGCTGACAAAACGTGTTCTCAGCGTTCACGTTCAGCCGGTTCTGGTTGAATTTCACAGTCAGGCTCTTTTCGTGTTACTTTCGTCCCATTTTGCAATTTGGCGACCCGAATTGTAACAGGCAGTGTTTGTAACAGGCAGTGAGCTAAATCTGCATTTAGTCTTGGAAATCGGCGGAAACCAAACGCTGCGGAGCTCCAGGCACACCGGGCCCGACCGCCGTCTGCACGGAGGGTCCACGGGCTCCAGGGTACCGTCTTGTTTCACCAAACGGACGAACGTGAGCACACGTGCCTGGGAGGGGAAGGGGCAGAGGAGAGACCCTCCTCCTCCTTGCTGTTTATCTCGTTCCCCGAAATAGACGCTCTTGGTGAGAGCTTCCACAGACCCTCCATGCCAGCGTCAAGGTCAGGAGATGAGGGGAGAGGGTGTGAAAGGTGCCATTCCGAAGCAGGGTAAGGAAGGCAGACACCCAGGCAGGAAGCACTTGGTGCCAGAGGAGAAGGAAAAAACGTGGGGGTGGTAACCAGGGAAACGGGATCAAGAAATGTGAGGAAAATTACAGTCTGGCCAGAGGCCCGGCCCTCCACGGTTTCCTGCCCCACCTCATTTTGGTCTCCATCGTGGAGGCAGCAGCGTAGCCCCTCAGGTGTCTTTAGCAATGGGGAGGGGGGAGGCTTAGGTAGGTGACACGTGTCCTATTCCAGCTGCCAGGAAGGGGGATGGACCCTAGGCTACCAAGACTGAGCACTCAACGTGCCTTATCATAGGAGCACTCCCCACAGGAGATCCGTGGGTCACTCTGTATGTGTCTAAGTGCTGCATCGAGGCCACTTCCTGTGCCAGGTGACAGGGTGATGAGTTAGGCCCCCGCTTTCACAGGACATACTGTCTGAATGGGGGAGACAGACACTAAACAAGTTAAAACAAATAAGGAAAGAATATATATATATATATTTTTTAAATTTGTTTATTTTGAGAGAGACAGAGCATGAGCAGGGGAGGAGGGGCAGAGAAAGAGGGAGACAGAGAATCCCAAGCAGGCTCTGTGAGGCGGAGCCCGACGCAGGGCTCGAACCCACGAAACCGTGAGATCATGACCTGAGCCGAAATCGAGAGTCGGACGCTTAACCGACTGAGCCCCCAGGCACCCCAGGAAAGAGTATTTTAGATACTAAGGGCTAAAAATTGTCCTAGCAGTAATGTGGGGGAATGCTTGGTGTGTGTGATAGGAAAAGAGTACTTACACGAAAGTCTCTCCAAGGGGGTGTCCTTGAGCTGAGATTTGAAGGAGCCAGTCATGTGGGGTGTGGGGAGAGCGCAGTCCGGGAGGCAGACCCAGCACAAGCACTGACCCCGAGAGGGGAGCACAGTGATGCCTGCTAGGAACAGGGGGGCACAGGGATGGGGGCCAGTGCATAGGAAAGAGGCTGAGGCTGGGTCAGGCAGGAGGCTGGATGTTATTTAGAGAGGTGAGGATTCATTAAGGGGTTTGGAGCAAGGGGATTGGGATACGGGGCCATCTGTGTTCTTCAGCGATGTTATCAGGTAATATGCTTTTGTGAATTGGCCTGAGAGCCTCCGAGCCATGTGTAACTTCTCATGAAGCATGGATTCTGACATGTAAAATATGCTAGTGTTTGGAACATCACAGCTTCATAAGTGGGGAATTAGCCAGATCGGTATTTCAGAAATCAGTATAAATCAGACATCAAGAAAATCCAAGGATACAGGTTGATCTATTGGAGGTTAAAGACAGCACTATTTATGAAAGTAGTTTGTGGTCACCCTCGGGTCCCCTGCGTGATGCTAGAGCCCTGTCCCAGGTGCTGGGACTTAGGGGCTCTACCTTCCACAGAAAGAGGGCAACTTTATGTACGTATGTATGTATGTATGTATGTATGTTTATTTTTGAGAAAGAGAGTGTGCGCACACGAGCGGGGCAGGGGCAGAGGGGGGTGAGGGAGACAACGATCCAAAGCGGGCTCACACGGACAGGAGAGAGAGCCTGATGGCGGGGTTCAGACACCGAACCGTGAAATCATGACCTAAGCCAAACTTGGACGTGTAACCGACTGAGCCACCCAGGCGCCCCAGAAGAGAGCAACTTCAGACAGAGTCTGACCCAGTGGGGTGGGCTCTGAGTGTGTGACAGGCTCCAGCGTCATTTTATTTGCACAAGTAGCTCGTAAATCCCTGGTAAAGAAGGGTGACTAGTATCTTCCTAACCATGGGACAAGGAAAGCTCACTGATAGGACGGCCCCTTGAAGATCCCAGGTAGATTGTCCAGAAGCATCTGCTTATATTTTATTCAGACCTGATCCATATCCAGTAAGTGGAATGTCATCAAAAGGACAATGTGCATTTTTAGTGATTAGGAAACAAAATATTGGCTGCTCACAGGGGACTCTCTGAAGCATTGTTATTTGACTCGTCATATGACATAATAGAGCCGTAAAAATTTGGTTGAAGAAGGCCACTGAGCCTCTAAAACCGTAACTGTGTAATAGCAATTTCGATTGCTCCCAGATCATGCTGCCTTGTGCTGGACTGGTTTGCACAGCAGTTAAGCGAAGGCGTTGCTGTTTGAAGGCAAGCAGCGGACTAAGCCTGTGAAGTTAGACACAGATATTTAGATGGTGGTGAGGCACTGGGTGGGCTTGATGTTCAGAAAGGGCAGTATGGTTGGCACACAAGGGCGAAGGAGAGAGTAGTGGGAAGTGAGTGAGAGAAGTATCAAAGAGCCCCTCATTGAGCCTTGCTGGGAATGCCGCGCTGGTTGATGTTTAACATCCGGCTCTTGGCGGGGGGGGGGGGGGGGGGGGGGGATGGGGGAGGGGAAGCTCTGATCTTTAAGCATTTGTTGATCCCTTGTGAGGCCACCCACCTGAGGTCACCAAAAGTGGAATTGGGAAAAGATGCCCAAAATTGGTTCTCGCAAGCTGGAGCGGGTCGACACCAGCACACAAAGTGATTGGGGGCTGATGTAAGAGTTAGTGTTGACTTCTAACTGTGCTATTTCCCCCTCGTTTATATTCCCCAGGGAATATGAGGCGTTCAGTAAAGGTTTGTTGAAGGAATTAGTGATTCAGTTCTCTTCCATCCTCCAATACAGTCATGGAAAATCTCTCTCAGGCATAGAAAATGTTTACCACTTGTGAAATCCTGCTTTGACCCAGCTGGGCTAATATTTGAAATTGATTAAGAACATGGGGAACAACGCAGTCTGTCCTTGTTGCAACGTGGGTTGGTTGTGTGTGAGATCTTTTGATCGCCCGTTAATGGGCAGCACCCTTCTCCAAACTTTGAAGCACCCCCCCCCCCCCGCGACCACCAAAGCTTCTGCTAATCAAGCTCCTGTGAAAGCTGATTTCTATTTTACAAACACGGGGGGGGGGGGGACATTCTTTGCCATCCCCCAAATGTGATCAAGGTCCCTGGCTTCAGATGCTGGCCCAGCTGCTGCGTGCTGGGGCGTGGAGAGATGTGTCCCAGGGCTCTCCTGACAGAGGAGGAGCCCATTGTGTCAGCTTTGCTTACTCCCAGCCTTCTGTCCCCTCATGAGCAGATCTGTGGCAAGAGCCATTCAGTTGTCTTCCTGCGTCTCTTCACTGTGTACGTCTGGGTCCCAAGGAAGTGTGTTGGGTGCAAATGTTATAACTTTTCGTGTGGGGAAATAAAAATAGCATGGGGAAAAATGAATAAAAAGATGAAAGGATCGTCTGTAGTCTAATGACTCTAAAAAATCCTGTTAGGTTTTATTTTGTAGCACTTTGGACGGATTTTCTCGGCATAGTTACGGTAATCGTATAAGATAATGTGCAATTTTGTATACTGTTTTTTTTCCCCCCATGGGCATTTCCCCAGTGGCATATAAACACTTGGGAAGCATTTTTTAATGCCTGCAAAATATTCTCATCTTTGGATTTTTCCATACCTATTATAACTATACTATTGAACGTTATTTTGTCATGAAAACGTGAGTGATGTATACCACTTAATTTTTTTCTAATTTCGGGATTGTTTGATCAAAGTGTGTGAAATACGAGCTGCCAGTTTCCTGAGGACTAGACCCAGAAACATTTCCACCATGCCCTGTTGGTCAAGCAACCAAGGGATCTAGAGTTCAAGAGAGAGGAAGTGGACCTCACTTCTTGGGAAGAACGTCAAAGAATTTGGGGGCTTTATTTTAAAGCGTGTAAAAAGAAAAAAAAATGTTTACTTAATATTTATGAAATATGTATCATTTCTCATTTGAGAAGATATCTATGGTGAAGCTGTTTATCTGGCCCCTTAACAGAATCACAAACCAGTGACATTTCTTCCTAACAGAGGAGTCCAGTGGTCTTGTTTCTTGATGAATATACTTACTTATATAGAATAGCTTTCCAATCAGCTGAAGCTCATATCTTTAGGCATAAGCACTCAACTATTTTAACCAGTCTGTAGAGTGACTATAGGCATGGTCTTGGAATTATGCAAAACTTTTTTCAATCCTGGCTACTGGTCCCAGGCTCACCATTTACTAGCTTGGTGACCTTGGGCAAGTTTCTTAACCTCTTACTTTATCAGTAAAGTGGGGATAATAATGCTTACTTTATAGGTTTGTTTTATGGATCAAATATGGTAACCCACACTAAATATTTAGTTTAGCGAATGGCTCCTTTGTAAGTCCTCAGAAAGTAGTTAATAGCAGTAATACATAAGTTAAACACTGCCTTGAGCAGTATAAAATAGGTCACTCTCTACTGAAAACACTTCAGCTGTCTGTGGTCCCATCCTTGTGAATATCCCGATTGCCCGTCATGACCTATATGGAGGATTCACAACATGTGCAGGCCATCCGCTCTGTCTAGGTGGTGGCTTGGCCAGGGATGGTTGCAGAATTGCCCACTGCAATCCTAGCTGGTCAGGTCTAGATGGTCTGCGTGTTCTTTCTGTTTGGAATAGGGCCGTGAGGGTTGTGTGTTTGATTCACAGTGTTTTGACCCTTCCCAGGATTGCTTTAACCCAAGTGAGCATGTGCCGAGTGAGAGTATTTACCTCTTTTGGAGGAAGCGAGGAGGTCTGCCCAACACATCTTTCACTGAGCTGAGTATCCACAAGAGGAAGTTCAGGTTCAGGACATGCATGTGTCTTTTGTCCAGGTGGTTTGTTTTTAAGCTTGTGAGCACCTGTGATCTTGCAAACGATCGTATTTCCATCTCTGATTTAGCCATTTGGAGGTAAAATTACAGCTCTTCTCTAACAAGTTATCGGAACCCTCTGGAACACATGTCCCCTCCCCCTGGGATTTCTGATTTTCTTTCCCATCAGGTCTCGTAGCCCACCCCCTCCTGCCCCATGGCCACATAGGCTGTGCACTAAGGCATCCGGCCGAGCGAGCCCGGAGGCCGTCTTTGTCTCTGACCCCAGGCTGTGTGGGGTCGCATCTCCTGGATGAAGGTGCATCATATTGTCCAAGGGCATCTCTTGTTTTCTGTGTACTTCTATCAGTAACCTCAAATCTTTCGTGAGTGGGGGTGAGGCACAGTAGTTACCAAGAGGGTGGCCTCTGCCAGACACAAATTAATGATACACACATATATGAAGAAACCGGAAGTTAAGAGTTCCATCTGCCTCATTCTTAACTTGGACCAGGAGACAAAAAGCTATTCAGTTCTAGAAGAGGCTCATCAAGGGATGGAGACAGGGAGACAGGAACACGATGCCTCAGCTTTGTGTTTGAGAAAATAGGGCATCAGCTGGCAGTGCTGAAAGAAAGGTCGCTTTGAAAATCATTTTCTTCAGCAGACTTCTCTTTCAACTAAAATTCAGGGATTTCAGCTTGTGTCTGGGGCTGTTGGGCCGCTTGGCAACCCAGTAAGAATGGCTAATAGGAGGCGTCCTAAGCTCCAGAGGAGAGACCTCCAGGCAGAAGTGAGTTAAAACTGTTTCTCTTCTTTTTCCCAGCGGTTCTTGTGAAACCACCTGTAAACCCTGAATGGGAAAATAAAAATGGCCTCCTGGGGACTTCTTGGCTTCTGGCTCGTTGGCCAGAGTAATGTTCCTTCATTCAGTGTCTTCTGTGAGTGAGAGGAAGTCTGGCACTACGGCTCTACCCCTGATCTGCCCTTGCCTGTGCTTTTCCTCATTTTCCCTCCTCCCCTCGCTCCTCCACTGTCTCTCGAATCCCCATGCTCCCCTTGGACCTTCACACAGGGAACTGCCTTCTCTCGCCCGCACGGCCTGCCATCTCCTCAGTCCCACGTTGGCAAAACCTGTACATAGCAACACATGGCACGACGTCTAGGTCACAAAGTGTTCTGGTGCAGAAGTTGGGAAACAGTGGGGGTAGAGAGTGTCCCGGACGTCCCTGGAAGAAAGCACAAGTGAGGTGGTGGTCAAGAGGACAGGTGTGTGACCGTGCTTCATAGGGACGAGCTAATCCCCTCATTAGGGATACAGATGAAGTAACGGTCTTGGAAGGAGGCTCCCATGAGCCTTCCGAGCCAGGCCAAGCTCTCTCCCCTACTTCAGCCAAATTTGCGTGGGGTTGGCCTGCTCTGGGTATGATTGTCACCCACTGGGTAAAGTCCACCAAGTTCTATTAAGGATGTTGCTCTGTGGCTTTAGCAGTATTGGGGGAGGAATGGCCACACTCTGAATTCTTTGCCTTAGAAGAGAGGACTGCCATTTTGAGTGTCTGATGTGGAAGAGGTTAGGGAAAGACTCGAACCCCCAAATGTCCCCTCTCCCTGGTAACTGACTTATGTAGGGTTGCTGCTTCTCAAGGGTGGAGACTGGTGCTCTGGAGTTGGGTACCCACACACGTGTGGCAGTGCCCAGGGAGCGTCACATAATCATCCCAGGGTGAATGTGGCCTCCTTGCCAGCTGTAAGCAGAACAGGAAGCTGTGCACAAATAGTGCTCTGTGACTCAGGCCGGGACCTCTCATGGTGGTGTTTTAGTTGAAATGTAGGCAAATGCCTTTCTTTCTGGAAAAGAAAACAAACCCATCTATCAGTGGAGCATCTTCATATTCTATAAAAATTATACCTATAAACTCCATTTTCAGATAAGGGGAGGAGATTGTAAGCGAGTTTCTATTTTTCTGGAAATTACTAGTGTCTCCTACTTAGAGCATATCTATTCCTGTAGGCAGGAATCACAAATTATGTGACATATGTATGTTTCAGTGTGGCTCCCTTTTCATCAGACGTTAACAGAATGTTTTTGGAGTAGCTTGTAGCATAAGTGGCAGATAAATTTCCTTCCAAAGTCATTGGACCAAACGTGAATTGTAAATAGTCGTAGTTTCTCCATTCAGAGATATTTTGGACACTTCCTTTTAGAAGCATATTTGTTTGTGCTAAGGAAGATTTCGAGATGTAGGTTTTGTTATAAAAGGAACACGCATGTAGATAAGTTATAAACCTAGAATGAATCTACTGGCTTGCTCAAACAAGAAGAGATGTGCTCAGTAAAGTAAGACACAGCCAACATTGGCACTGACGAGAAGAGAAGTAACTGATAATCCCTTTTTGGGAACAGCAGAGGGGAAAGTGGGGAGCTGTTGAGGCAAGTGTTGAAGATTTGATGGCACAAGTCTTTATTGTCTCATGCCAGCTCCTGTGAACTGGAAAGGGTACCTGGAGTTTTGGTAAGGATTGGGAGTCCTGGTCAAGAAAGTTCTGGAAAGAGTGTTATGCCAGATCAGTGTGGTCCGTCATGCTTCGGGGAGGGCAGAGCAGTTGTGTGAGTGAAGCACAGGGGGTCAGGGTGTGGATGGGGAGTATGGCTGTAACAATAGGCTGTGTTAATTTAGATAAATTTTGAAAGCCTCTAAAAGCTTTCAAGACTGTTGATGGCACTTTGACTTTTTCCTTCCCGTTAGTTGACAACGTTCTAAAGTTTGAGACCTTAGCAGCTTTACCTGGGAAGAACCTGAGGGTGAGATGTCTCTTTGCTAAAACCCGGATAAACTTCTAGAACAAGGTCTATTTTAAGATCAGAAGGAAACTTTTCTCACCGTAATACTTGCAGTCCAATCTGGCATATGTAACAGCTTCACCAGTGATACAAGAAATCGTGTGCTTCTATTTCATTTATTATTAACAGGACGGCTATCTTGCATCTCACTGCTGTCCGGTGGCTTGCCAGGCAGGCGGGTTGGAGCCAGCAAGACCTTGGTTTTGATCCTGGTGCTGCCCGTTCTTGGCTGTGTCAGCTTTCTGGAAAATGGGGGTATCCTGCCCCCCTTATCAGATTGAAGTGAGGATTAGAGAGAACGTAATGAAACTTCTTACTGCACTTCCTAGCACTTGGTGCATGCACGATACATGGGAGGTGTTCTCGTAGCCCAAGTTCTCTGCACAGTTCCCAGTCAGCTGGCTGAGTTCATCGACGGCTTCCATCACTGCCGCGTAGCTGCACGGCTCAGGCCCCTGACGCCCTGAACCTGGCAGACTGGCGCAGCTCACGGGTCACGTCCACACTGCAGCCTGTTTTTGTAGGTCACGTGTTGGCAGAACACAACCACGCTCTGCCATTTGCATGTTGTCTTTGGCTTTCCCCGTGCTGTAATGACAGAGTTGCTCTCTGGCCCTTTACAGAAAATGTTTGTCTACTGTGCACTTGCTTCCACCGTTTGAGTTGTGTTCTTAGCAACTCAGTATGTTTATTCTCCAGTCTCTTAATGCTATTGTAATTGCATAATTTCTCAATTACAAGTTAGGTAAGTTGATGAAATAAAAATCAAAGGAGTATTGTAGGAGATTCTGCCGGGTGTTCCCAAAGACCCAGTTTCCCTTTCTCTGGAAATAGCATCCCAGGTTTTAGTCGAATGATACCACCAGTCATTGAATTACGTTTCCTGGGCTCTCTTGCAGCTACGTATGGCCATGTAGCTGTGTTCCAGCCAGCAGGAGGTGAGCGGAAGCTTCGCATGCCTCTTGTAGGCATGACCTTTAGGAAAGGAGTGCTCTCTGCTTCCCTTTCCCCTTCCTGGTGGCTACAACGTGGATGACGTGGCAGGCGCTGCAGTTAATGGCCTTGGACCATGCGATGTTGAGAGTATCTGAGCAAAAAGATGCAAATAGCTTGGGTCGTGAACATCATGGAGATCCCACATCAGCCCCGGACCACTATGCCCTGCAGTATATGAGGGAGAAATGACATTGCTCCCGTTGAAACCATGGTCATTTTGACATTTGATAGGATAGGTGAACTTACATCCTCATCCATATGACTGTTTACCTCTATGAAAACTAAGGTGAATGCATTTGAGAGAGGAAGAGAAGTTGCTAATCCAGCCTTTTTAAAAAAGCGGACCGGGGCGCCTGGGTGGCGCAGTCGGTTAAGCGTCCGACTTCAGCCAGGTCACGATCTCGCGGTCCGTGAGTTCGAGCCCCGCGTCGGGCTCTGGGCTGATGGCTCAGAGCCTGGAGCCTGTTTCCGATTCTGTGTCAACCTCTCTCTCTGCCCCTCCCCCGTTCATGCTCTGTCTCTCTCTGTCCCAAAAATAAATAAACGTTGAAAAATAAAAAATAAAAAAAATAAAAATAAAGCGGACAAACAAACAACTAAAAAGGTTGGTGGGGGATGGGCATAGAAATGTGGAATGATCCTTTATGAGAGTTGTTCGATTTGTCATTAAATGTTTGGGCCTCTTTAAATAAATGAAACGAGAAATCATGGTTCATTCATGGGGATGTGTTTTATGCAAGAACACCAATCTTTGTTTCAAGCCCTAACTCATTTGGTAATTTTGTAACCCCCCCAGCACATATAGGCGAGCTAATATTTATTAGACTGAGTTGAATCCCCAAGAGTATACTGCTTGGGTGTCAGTCCCCAGCGAGCATCCAAGCTGTACCCTGAGTCTAAGAATAGTCATATGAACTTCTTGTTAATATGGTTTAGAATTAATATATAACCTATACCATCCTAGAGAAGGGAAGGAAGACGTTACCTAATCCTGAAAGACCGGCTTGAAAGTGACCACTGTTTGCAACACATAAGGATGGGATGTGATAGCCTTTGTAAATCCCATGATGCAAAGCTGAGAAAGGAATATTTAAGCACTCCCAGGTAATTAGGGCCTGAGGTTTACAGCACCCACTGGTTTTGGTCAATTTGCCTTTACATTCTTCCTCCTCCTCCTCCTCTTCTTCTTTTTAACATTTATGCATTTTTGAGAAAGAGAGGCAGAGTGTGAGTAGGGGAGAGACAGAAAGAGAGAGCGAGACACAGAATCTGAAGCAGATTCCATACGCTGAGCTATAGCACACAGCCCGAAGCGCGGCTCCAACTCAGGAACCACGAGACCATGACCTGAGTCAACTGACTGAGCCACCCAGGTGCCCCTGCCTTTACATTCTCACCCCATCTCTGGAATCTCCAGCAACATGTTTCCAAGGAAATCATAGTTTCCTGCTTGGACCAAACACAGAATTTCTAGTTGTATGTTTTACTGACTCTGCAAAAGAAATTGAAGTCTGCAGCGTGTAAGCTACCCTCACAGATCAAGCTGACTGAGTCTGCAGAAGGCAGGCCAGCAGGGCATCTGAGCACCTGGAAATCAGCGAGCCATTGTAAAGGAAGGACGAAATTCCTTATATGGCTTTCGGTTTCTCCATTGCAAGACCATAAACATTTAACATATCCTCACAGCCTCAGAAAATGGAGCTAGACTAGACCTTTCTCAGCTTATTAGGAGGCATGTTTGCTGGGAAGCCTTTTTGGCCTGATCTGGCACTTTGACATTCGTACTTGGAGTGTCACTGATAGCCACTGTCTGTCTTGAAGGTTCCTTTTCTCATCGGTATCACTAGGGACGTTTTAAGGGATAGTGCCAGCCTCAAATAGTCCTCTCTCAAGTTAATACAAATTTCTGAGTATACTCCTCATGTGAGAACGTAAATGTTTGTTTAATAGCAGTAGAGGACTTATTCAGAGTTTTTGTGAATGAACAGATAGATACCTTCTGGAGTTTCAAATCCTTGAACAGAAGGCGTTGATTATCCCATCCAGCAGTACTCCAACTAGTGTCCATGGACCGTCTGATTTCCAGAGGTGTTTCAGAGCTGGGCATGATCCCAAAAGAAATCCCAAGAAACCCGAGTTCTTCCGTAGAGGAGTCGGGCCTCCCAGGGGCCTCTGTGGTTGCCCTGTCACTGATCTGCGTGTTGTTACATCCCTGCATTCTTTAGCACGGTTTGTTAAAGGCATGCCAATTTCCTTTGCTCTTGTGATTCTGAAGAGTTGATACATGACAGAATTGGCAGAGTTGATTCATGCTTGGCCTTTCCGGCTATATATTCAGGGCGAACTTAATTTTTACCTTAACCTAATCATATACTTGGCATCTGAGGTGTTTGCTGGCTATGATATGTAGAGAGGTCACCCAGACCGTGTTGGATCTGGGTAGTTTTGTTAAAGATGACATAAATCAGAAGCGACAGGGCCCTTTTTTGTTTATAACACGAGGAGCAATGGCACATATTTTTCTTTAGACAATTCGTGTCTATAGAACCCAACATTTTGATGAGCCCTTTTTTCCCATTTCTTGAAAATGTATTATGGTCACATGAGCTAGAAAATAACGAGAAGAATGTGCATGATAGATTCAGTTCTGATGAAAATATAGAATATCTTTCACAGAATATCTTTTAAGGCAGTGATTAAAGCACCTATCTGTGTCTGTGTCTTTCATTGCATGTTGTTTGTTGAAAATGGTCTTTGTGGTGTTCAGAGTCGCAGGTGATTTTCTTTGGCCATCTGGCTCCTTCGGTGCCATCTTGGCTGTGGTGAGTTCCCTGAGGACTCGTTACCTTTATGGCTATGGCTGAAGGTTACGAGCTCCCGAATAGGCCAGCATGAAATGTTTAGCACCACTTAATTAATCTACTTAGCTGGGTGGAGACGCCCTTGGAACGTCCAGGCCCAGTTACATGCTGCTTCCCAGCTGTTTTGTCCTTGTGGTTCTAGACAGTTGTCCCATAGGAAAAGTAAGTGATGGAGGTTGATCAAAGAGCTGTTTCATCTTGCTCAAGGATCTTATCAAGTCTACTTCACATACTTAAATTATAAAGGACAAGCAGAAAATGGAAGAAGAAGAAGAAGAAGAAGAAGAAGAAGAAGAAGAAGAAGAAGAAAATGGAATAATAGCCAACTATGCCATACCTTTTGCTGACCAGCAAATCCAGGGAACAATGACCTGGAGTGAGAGGAGTAAGGGGCATGGATATAACCTGGTGCCAGAGGGATCTGTGCTAGGTGTGAACACACACTTGTCACTTTGCTGTGACATCTGATGTTGTGAAGGTGACGTCCTAGAAATGGCAAGAATACGGGGCAAGCAGATGGTCTCCAGCCTTCTGGCTGGGCAGTCAACCCACACATAAGACACACATAGCCACCATCAGCTTCTCCTGAACACCAGACAGAAACTTGAATTCTGGAGGCGGAGATAAATGTCTGTAGTAGGTAAAAATGAAGAGCAGACGGGTGGACGGCTCGCTGGCATAATGAAGTTCAGCCCACATCATTCGAATCTCATTTATTTGCACTTAATTACATCTCATGAGAGAAGGGTAATTTTTAAAGCTAAGGTTTCCCGAGCAAATTAATAATGTGAGTGAAAACGAAGTATTGGAGGAACTCTTTCAGTAGCTGTTTGGGGGACCTCTTTAAGTTTTTATACATAAAAGACACAAAGACGATCATCTGATGGCCGTTCATTTAGAGATACATCACAGGGCAACTCCTTTTCAGTTCATCATTTGCTGAATTCCTATTGCGAGTTCATGTGTAGGAGAAAGTAGGGGAAATGCATTCCCACAGAAACGCTCTCTAAATCATACAGCTTGGATTCATTCATTGTTACCATATTGTTTTCCCAGGGAGCCTGTCAGTTGGAGCAATAACTTCTTTGAGGTCTGTCCCCACTCCATACTGTCAGCCACTGCACAGCCTCCCGGGGGCAAAGACGCCTCCAGAATAACACATTTCGTGTGCCATTATCCACTTCTGCCTTTTCTCTAACACATCCCTCTGCCTCACAGACGTTCTTTCCAGATCCAACAGCATGTCAGGAAGGTAACCTCCACCATCCTCTTTCTGGTCTGTGCCTTCCACGCCCCCAAACACGTACCCGTCTTCCTTGCGTGCTATTGTTAGTACTGCGTTCTACTATTTTACCATGAACGTGCACAGTAGTCACACAATAGCTTGTTCTCAAAATCTGCTCTCGAGGGAAGAAGATTGAAGGTTTAGCAAGCATTAAGACGGCCTAATGAGGGGCGCTGGGGTGGCTCAGTCGGTTGGGCATCCAACTCAATTTCGACTCAGGTCATGATCTCATGGTTCATGAGTCTGAGCCCAGGGCCTGGCTCTGCACTGACAGCATGGAGCCTGCTTGGGATTCTCTCTCTCTCCCTCTCTCTCTGCCCCTACCCCCCTCCCTCTCAAAATAAACAGACATTTAAAAGAAAGATCATAATGAGATTCTTGGGGTGCCTGGCTGGCTCAGTTGGTAGAGCATGTGACTCTTGATCTCGGGGTCATGAATTCAAGCCCCACATGAGGTGTAGAGATTACTTAAATAAGTAAGTTTAAAAAAAAATCATAATGAGATTCTTATTTTTTCTATGACTGATAAGAATGATCCTCTTGGTAAAGGTGTGTTCCTTTAAAAGCCACTGATGTCATCCAGTGGCCGGCTTAAAAATGAAGGTAAGTGAGGGGCGCCTGGGTAGCGCAGTCGGTTAAGCGTCCGACTTCAGCCAGGTCACGATCTCGCGGTCCAGGAGTTCGAGCCCCGCGTCAGGCTCTGGGCTGATGGCTCAGAGCCTGGAGCCTGTTTCCGATTCTGTGTCTCCCTCTCTCTCTGTCCCTCCCCCGTTCATGCTCTGTCTCTCTCTGTCCCCAAAATAAATAAACGTTGAAAAAAAAATTAAAAAAAAAAAAATGAAGGTAAGTGAAAGATGTATTCTTTTAAAGGACTGAGGTGGGGGCGGGGAGGTCGTGCCTGGGTGCCTCCATCGGTTAAACATCGAATTTCCGCTCAGGTTGTGATCTCGTGGTTTGTGGGTTCGAGCTCCGCATCAGGCTGTCTGCCGTCAGCACAGAGCCTGCTTCAGATCCTCTGTCCCCCTTTCTCTCTGCTCCTCCCCTACTCTCTCTCTCTCAAAAATAAATAAACATTAAAAAAAATAAATAAAAGGACTGAGGTGGGAATGTGGCCCATAATTTAACAGCCCAACACTTTGAACAAGTATCTCAGTGACTGATGGTCACTCCAGGTAAGCCACATTCCAGGGTAGGCCCCTCTTTCACAAGGACTGACAACGAATTATGCAAGCAAAATTAATTTTAATTGGCCTTCATCACAAAAGCACTTGGGCGGAACTTGATCATTCAGTCTATTTGGCTCGTACCTGCGTATTCAGGCCCAGTGCAGCGGATAAGGTCTCTGGAAAACAAAACTCGGAGCTCTGTTGTTAATGACAGTCTTTGCACTGTAAGAAATGTGTTCTTTGGTATTGTCACAGAAATTTTGGTTTCCTATAACTCTGCCAAAAGTGAAAGAAACAGGAGGGATGTTAACTTTTGACTCCAGCGGCAGATTCTGGATCATACTTCGCTGGAAATTGTGAGTCATGAGTAGAATGCAAAGAAAGACGTTTATCTGAATTAGCAAACTCACCTCTCCATCACAGTTTCTGTTTTCCTTGAGGAATGTTTCTTGAATCCCAGCTATTATTCCCCCCTTGGGGTTAAAGTAGAACCTTTTCTTCCCCCAGGGCCCGTGATTGAAGCAAATCTTGGCATTCACGAATGAAAGGGTGTTTAATCTCATGCCTGTGTCAAGCGGGCGCTTGTTCGGAGCTAGTAATGGAATTTAAATTGTTCTCGCCCGGCCTGCTGGAAGTCTACTTGTTGAAAAGTTAACAAAATTGAAAACCCTGAAAAATAATGTCGGACTGGCATCTGTTCATAGAAACCAGAATAACACAAGAAGTTGAGTGATGGCGGTTGAGTGCCAGCCTTCCAGATTATCACTGATGGGGGTGGGCGGATGCCTGGGTGACGCAGGTCATGCTCTCACGATTCGTGAGTTCGAGCCCCGCGTCAGGCTCTGTGCTGACAGTGTGGAGCCTGCTTGGGATTCTCTCTCTCTGCCTCTCTCTCTCTCTCTCTCAAAAATAAATAAACAACAACAACAAAAAGGATTGATCTGGAAGGGGAAAGGGACATTTTCACAAAGTGACTCATCTCTGACTCGTTTGAAACTTGGTATAAAAAGAGAGCCCCAAACAGAACACTATGTTGCCCCAAGGAAGGTGAGGCTCAGCGTCTCGGGCCACAAGAAGCCAGCACTCCGGTGGCGCCTCCTGGTCCCTGGCCTCGCGAGGAGTTGCTCACGTGGCTAATTGGTCTGAGAAAGTGCAGGTTTCAAGTTGAGTGCTATGTAATTTCTTAATCTCGTGTTTGCTTACTTAATCCTCCGGTTGACACATCTTATTTGCTTTGTCACGGCTCTAATTCTGTGAGTGTGTGTGCAGAGAAACAGATCTCTGTTTCTATTTTGTTTCTCTGCCTACACACACTCACGCGAACACGCATGCACGCGGAGGAACATATGTATCCACGGGATTCAGAAAAATTCTAACACGTTGCACTAAGAAATGTTAAAATCTGTAACTGGATATTGACTGACCTTTCTAAGAAAAATTTGACAGGAATTAACATCAACAGATGTTCTCTACCGCAGAGAGCATGAGACCGTTAGTCACTAGCCGAGAATGAAAAGCTACATCGGGCTCGCGGCCAAGGCGTATTTATAGGTGTGATGGTAGAAGCGGCCGTATGTCATGGTTGGTAGGGGACAATTTAGGCTCTAACTGATCCTTTTTAAAAAGTTTGCCGATAAGGGATACTGACGTCGTCAACTTCCCGAAAAATATTGTTTGGCTTCCATTTGTAACTCCTATGAATAGAAATAAAATCAAAGAGTGTGAAATAAGGTATATTCTCCAGAGGTAGTGCGACAGAATCCTTCTGACCATCTTTGGAGGTGAGTATTGCAGTATGAGTTCCTGGAGATGTGGAAAATCTAAAAAGTGATTAGAAGTGTGTGTGTGTGTGTGTGAGAGAGAGAGAGAGAGAGAGAGAGAGAGAGAGAGAGAGAGGAAATAACAATATCCAAAAATGTTCTCCAGTGACTTGAGGTTGCCCAACAAAACAAAAAAGGGACTCCTTTTCCTCTGTCCCACGTGAAGGTTGGATATTTGTTGATCTTGGCATTCTGGCCCACTCAAGTTGACAGGGTCCCAGTCCTATAGTCCGTGGGTGTCACAAATGCTCTCGAGTCCTGTGAGGGTCGTGTCTGCAGGAGGCGCTCGTGGATTCAGGGATCCCCATGGAGAAGTCAAACATTAGGACCCGTGTTTTGCCAGGAGGAATTCTACACAAACCACTGATTTCCAGTTTAGAATGCTTCTTGGAATAAAGGAGACATACTTCCCCTAATTGCCTAATTTTGAAGACAGTTTGAAAGAACTGTCCATCGCAGGAACAATGAACTTCTCCATTTGCAAGAAAAAGAATCGAAAACTATTCCATATAAATGAAAGTTGGTTTCCAAATTTTTAGGGCTTTTTGTCGATTATTTTGTATATTTTTATGTGTCTAAGGGAATACATGCTAATTGTTGCTGCTCTGTCAGGTATAGAAGCATTAAGATAAGTCCATAAAAAGCATGCACGGTGTCGCTAAATAACCACCGCTGACTACATTTGATACTCTTTTTTCATCTTAATTTGCATTTATTGCGTACACCCATTCATTCAATGTTTTATCGCCTCATAGATGTCAAGCTCTGTTAGCTGCCGAAGACAGAGCCGTGCCTGTGAATTCCTTTATGGAATTGAAAGTCTAATGGGGAAGCCAACCTGACAAACATAAATTACAATTGAAAATTGCTGCCAAAGACCCTTCTCATGTGAGAAGATGCCATCGCTGTCCGCAGCAGGGGCTCTGGCAGGTTGCTGCCCCTTTTCCCCCTGCTGTCTCTTGGGTAAACTAGACGTTGGAGGCCCTTCAGTCCCTACCTTGCAGGCGTGGTACTGATGGCGGCTGGGCTGGGGCTCAGGTGGAGAGGACCCAGTGGGAAATGCACAGAGTGCTTAACACCTGAGAGTCTGGCCCAGGAATGCTCAGCACGTGGTAACTGGACATGGTCACCATTGCCACACGCTGTGGAATCACTCTGTGGGACCTGAACTAGAAACAGCTGATGTGGTGGAGACGGAAGACAGACATCTGAACCCCTGGGTCCTCAGTTTCACCTGGGAACCAGAGCTGCATTTCAGAAGTTTTATTTCGGCGGCTTGGCATTTAGGGGTTCCAGATCCTTCGCTTGTTACTCCTCTACTGTTGTTTCCTCCTCATCTTTGCAATGACCCCCGTCTTCCAGTCCAGAGTGTTCTTCCTGCATCTCACTGCACATTAGGAGCATTCTCAGTTTTATGCCTCTTCCACTGGGGATTAGTTCTGTGACCTTGAGCAACGAGTTAATCTGTCTAGGCCTCAATGTCCTCTGCTGTAAGTAAGACAGAACTCTGTAATCTCATTCCATAACTCTTTTGAGATTGTTGCTTCTGCCTTATAATTTAAAATATAGTCTACTTCTCCACCGCTCCTACTGAAATATATGGCACTTTATGTTGTGTTGAAAATGCCAGAAACCAAACTGAAGTCAGCCTAAGGCAGAAGGGCCTTGGCTTCCACAGAGGGATGTCCATGGATGGCTTTGCCTCGGGCCTTTCTCTTGGGCCTGACAGAATCAAGAACCAAAACCAGACCATTGGGAAGCATTCACGCAAGCAAGCATGCCCCCACCCTGTCCCTTTTCCGTCTCTCCACCCACCCTGGGTTGCCTTGCCTGTGTCTCGTTGCTAGCGACCTCCTCAACTCTAAATATGTGAAGGAACTCCAGAAATATGTGAAGGAATTTCAAGTTTGAGATATTAAGAAATCTATTTTTTTTTTTTGCTTCAGAAAAATAACTTTCAGTTATAAAAAATATTTTGACTTAAGCTCCCTGGAATATGCTAGAAAGATCCATTGTCCTGTAAAGTATACACTAATGGAAAGGCAGTCTTAGATTCTCCTCGCTCATCCAATCCCCAACTGTGTTTTAAGTTCTGTTTTTCTCCCCAATGGCCCTAGATGCAAGTAAATATCATTTTATAAAGGTGAGTTTTCTGTGTCGTGTGTGTGTGTGTGTGTGTGTGTGTGTGTGTGTGTGTGTGTGTGTGTCTGATTATTTTGGGGTCCCATGTAAACTTTCACTTACTGGTTGGGGCTGTGCCTTAGGCATCACTAAAACCCCGGAGCTGGGAACAGCGTCTAACAGCATGCCCTGTATTCCGTGCTTGTTTAGGGAAATGAACGGAAAGGAAATGGTGCACAGAGAGGTTATGTGCACTCTGCCAAAGATCCATTTGTTCAGCGTTATATATTCTAGTGCGCAGAGACTCTTTGGGCAGAAGAGATGAAACCAGCTGCTAGCACATGCTCTTACTGAATTGCGATCTATTTTTAAAGAGCATAGGAGTGTCACATTTCTGTCTTCTAGAACCCCCTAATGGAGGAGCCTGTGTGCTGCATTCTAAAATTCAGGTGACTTCAGATTTCATGTCTGTGGCCATTAACCTCTACAGAGACAAATATGACTTTTAGTACAAAATGTCGACATTATTTTTTATTGAGATCTATATTGACCATGTGAGTTGTTTGGCTCTTAACAAAAATTCACCACTTTGTATTTCTACACATGACACAGTGAGATTACTTTAAATCAGTTTGATCCTTTTGGAGCTTGCGTTTAAGGCTTTGATGGTCAGAGCAGCCTTTAGAGAAGACTAATTATTCTGCTACTGATGCAAGACCCTTCTGAGTATTCTACCCGACATCTGTGACTTCTGAGGTTTTCCACTCTGGTCAGTGAGACCAGGCGTGATTCCCGGTCCAGGACCCAGGAGCCTGCTCCCCCTCATCCCTTCTGATGGCGTGTTCCTCCTCATGCACGTGTACCATAGCCCTCAGCTGAAGACCAGGACCCCCGTACATGGCCAACATTCTTTCTGCAGGCTGGACTCCCCCACACTCTGTCCTGCCATCTCCAGCCTCTTTGGTCTTGGATCCCCAATATTTCATCTTTTCATTCTCCTTTTGTCTCTGTTTTTGAACCAGGATTTCTATGTAACTTTCTCATGGGGGTATTTCTTGCAGTGGTGCTTTGGGTTAGAAATAGCTGCCTCTGAACCACTTGGACACTTACTAAAAATGTAGATTTCTGAGCTTTTTACCCCAGGCCTGCTATTTATACAGTGCCCTACGGGTTCACACACACTCAGTGTGGGAACTGTCTAAAGGATTAATTTGGCCAGATCCCCTAATGTACATACTTAATCGATTTCTAATAAGGATATGAAGGCAGAAAGAATGGCAGAAAGAAGGATATTGGCTTTAAATTCTACTAGGAAGCTTCAGCTCCCTTCTGTGATAAAGTGAGGCTGCTTGTCTAAGGAGCCATCTTCCTCATTTTTATTCTCCTTAGACTTTCGCAGGCAGGTAAAACCATAAATTCTTCAGCTGCTGAAAAAGCACTTCACCTGGCTTAGGGTTCCTTGGCAAATAATTGCTTACCTTGCCCATGCAGAATGTCCTTTGTTAAAAATCCGCCCTTTAGTTTTTGTTATTTGGAAGGAGATGGTAACTAAATGGAATCTGCCAGGGCCTTAGCTTGGGTACCTTTTCTTGAAAGCACTGCACGTCTGCGGATCCTTGGGCAAAGCCCATTTGAAACCCATGAGGGGACAGGGAAGCCACTTGAACTGGATCCACCAAGAGGATGGGAAGCTGGGGAGAACGGTCATGAGGGAGGGGCTCTTAACTGATCCTTATCTTGTGGCTGGAACATGCAGCAGGTTCACTCCTTAAGGGGGGCATGAGTGACAGAGAAAGCTGGAAGACAGCTGGGGGTCAGGTGGGGGCTGGGGAGGAAGGACCAAGGAACCTTACTGGAAAATGCATGTTCTCTCTCAAACTAAGGGGGAAAGAGATAAACCCTGGAATCTTATACTGAAGCCATTGGTAATTAATTTTCTCCCTCGGATGAGCTTCAGTCTTAGAAGACTTACACTCTTGGGTTAAGAATTCAGTAAAGCCTCAAATTGTTTTTAAACCTCTGTTTTTGTTAGTTGGGCCTTACCTTGCGTGCTGATCAGCGCCAAGGATGGTGGGAAGACAGCCACACACCATGTAAAAGATCTGTTTCCCCAGCATCATCCAATATTCACAGGAGATCCTTTCTCTGGCCATGTGTTTTCCAGATGAGGCTCTCCAGGAAAACCTAGAGTTTCATTATGTAGCAACTCTGCGTGCACGTGTACATCATCTGTGTTCAAACATCAGCCAACCGCTAAGCATGAATCTTAGTCTCTGCTAAGTATTTGGATTCTGCACAGGAAGTGTTCTTTTTTCCTGGAAAGGGTGGGTCCTCACGATGCCGTGTTGATATTGGTCAGTCACACCTCATTCCTCTCTACTCTGGAAAAGAGTGAGGGGGAACATAGAATGTTCCTCCTTGTTCTAAATTACATGTCATCTCTTCAAGGGAGGTCACTGGATTTACCCAGTCTTTGAAGAGGGCACATGTTTTAAAGGAACAAGAATTACTGGAAATCAGGAGTCTTGGCCACAGGTCATGACTCTGCCCCGAACTAGCTGAGAAGACTTGGGTTTCACTTTCCTCATCTGCAAAATGAGACTTTGAAAAGCTGACATTAAGTGCCCCGTTTCATTCTAAATTTTATTACTGTATTAGATATTCAGTTATACATTATGTAGCTGTGTTACCTAAATTGAAATTCGGTGACATGACGTCCATTAATGGTAGACTATATATAATGGAAGACAGTAGAAATGTATGTTCCAGTGGTACTCAGGAGTACTCGCTAGACATTTTCAAACTATTATGAAATTCCAAGAGAGTAACTCTTCTGGGTGCATGTTTCATTTAAAGAAGAGTGGAGTGGCATCTCTTCTTAGCTTTTGGTGTGGATATTTTTAAAATCATACATATTTCCACCAAATTTTAGTCAGCATAACCTATACATTTTTTCCTCATTTATTATTCTTTTCACAACCTATTTGGTTAGATAATATTTTCATGTTTTACACAATAGATTTCTCATTTCTGTTTGTGATTGTAACAATTCACAAATATCAATTGGAATTATTTAAGATTATTATGTTAATACAAATATAAATAACCATGGAATTTATTGCCCTAAAATATTGTCACATAAGCCTTTTTTCCAAAGGGGAGGCAGTTTTTTTTTTTTTTAATTTTTTTTTTCAACGTTTATTTCTTTTTGGGACAGAGAGAGACAGAGCATGAACGGGGGAGGGGCAGAGAGAGAGGGAGACACAGAATCAGAAACAGGCTCCAGGCTCCGAGCCACCAGCCCAGAGCCTGACGCGGGGCTCGAACTCCCGGACCGCGAGATCGTGACCTGGCTGAAGTCGGACGCCCAACCGACTGCGCCACCCAGGCGCCCCTAGGGGAGGCAGTTTAATAAAAGTGTCCTTGTATGGCTATGGAAAATATTTGCAAGTTGAATATTCTTTTTTTTTTTTTTCTCCTTCTCACCAAGTAGACACAGAGAGGGACAGGGCTACGGGTACTCAGTTTGTGTTGGTTTAGAATAGCAAACACACTGAGTATAATGTAAGACCAAGGGGGAACTCGATAACTTTTAATTGAAGAAATGAATAAGGTAATGGATGAATGGATACTGAGTTTTATTCATATCCACCTGAATCCCATTAGGAAAATAGGTAAGATCCTTAAATGTAAGACAAAATTTTCAGTTAAGTCATTGTGATATGTATTAAGCACCTTAAACTGTATGAAGACTTCACCATAACATTATTTCTATAGAGATAATTTAGTTTATTTTAGTTAATTTAGTATTAGACTAGGATACTTTCCAATTTTAGGATATTTACTTACTAGAATAGTGAAAACTGTATAGAAATGTCATGTCACTTCTGAGATATGAATCCTAAAGGCAGTATTAGAACAGGGTTTCAGCATCTATAAAGTACAACTTACTCAAAAACTATTTTTTATGGCTTTCGCTAGCAGAAATATTGCTTCACAAATAAACTCAGGCAAAAACTTAAGTAACATTTTTATTTTGACTATGGAATGTGAAGTGAGATATACTCATTAGAATGTTATTCATTAAATAAAAAGCATGATTATACATTTAAGTATCAACAAATTTTCAAGTAAAGGCCATGTATGTATACATCTGTGTGTGTGTGTGTGTGTGTGTGTGTGTGTGTGTGTGTGTAGCTTAAAGGACAGTAGTAAGTCAAGTTTGCATGTAACCTTCATCTAAGTTAAGAAATAGAACATGACCAATACCCAAGAAGCTCCCATGTGTCCTGCTGGTCACATTCCCTACCTACCCCACACATCCCATGCCTTAGGTAACCACTTTCCTGAATCTTTTTTTTTTTTTTAAATCATTTCCTTGCCTAAATAATGTTTTAGCTAGAACGATTTTGAGCTTTATATAAATGAAATAATATCGTATGTTATTCTGCGATTGTCTTCTCAACATTATGATGCTGAGGTTCATATATAAACAGAGTTCATTCATTTCCAGGCTATTTTACCTTTCATTGCTTGAGCACAACTCACTTTATCTGTTCATTATCCTATATAAATACAAAAATATATTTTGAGTTTGATTCAAAATATGAAATGTTCATTCATTCCATTTGAATCATTAAGAGAATGATAAACCGTTTTGTTGTAAGTTTTTCATTCATTTTTGTTAGAATTATATTTGCCAAACTGCTCAACCAAATCTTTAAATACTAAATATGCACGGGGAACAGAAATGAAAGTCTTTATTTCTGTCAACTGTATGGCCCCAGCAAACAGAGCGTGGCCTAGGCTAGCCTAGCCGATTTGCAATAGATTGTTCTCAGAAAGGAGGCCACAGTTTAATAATCTTTTTTTTTTAATTTTTTTTTTTTAATTTTTTTTCAACATTTTTTATTTATTTTTGGGACAGAGAGAGACAGAGCATGAACGGGGGAGGGGCAGAGAGAGAGGGAGACACAGAATCGGAAACAGGCTCCAGGCTCTGAGCCATCAGCCCAGAGCCTGACGCGGGGCTCGAACTCACGGACCGCGAGATCGTGACCTGGCTGAAGTCGGACGCTTAACCGACTGCGCCACCCAGGCGCCCCTTAATTTTTTTTTAATGTTTATTTATTTTTGAGACACAGAGAGACAGAGCATGAACAACGGGGGAGGGGCAGAGAGAGAGGGAGACACAGAATCGGAAGCAGGCTCCAGGCTCTGAGCCATCAGCCCAGAGCCTGACGCGGGGCTTGAACTCACGAACCGTGAGATCGTGACCCGAGCTGAAGTCGGACGCTCAACCGACTGAGCCACCCAGGCGCCCCTTAATAATCTTATTTCCTTTGCCACTTGCAGGTTTTTGCACTCCTGTATAAAATCTTTTCCCATCAAACGGGCGTATTGGCAAAATTCTGTTACAGATAGTGGCTTCCGTACACTTAGTGTTTCCTTTAATAGGTCTGGAATCATTCATGAGGTAGGCAAGCCTAGTGCTAGATTTGGTCACCAATGAAAACAGACTTGCTCAATGGTGGTTCAAGAGAAGGGTAGAGTTCACGAATACATAAACCACTCTCTCCCTAACAGCTAAACGTCCTCGAAAGTTCGTTTCTAATGATAGGCAGGAAATCATTTGGCAAGTGTCTGCCTCGTGGAATAGTGTCTGCCTGGAGAACTGATGATAGCTCAGTGACTCTCTGGAAGAGCATTAGTTGACTCTGATGGAATAAAGAAGGAAAAGGAATTTTTTTTTCTTTTTTAATGCATTTCTTTAACTATAACTGAAAATTTGTATTAAAAAAGGAAATTTAATTATCTAATCTACAGATTGTCTTAGTGTTCAAGGTATATTGAAAAGAAATAGAACCTACATGTACACAGTCTCTGGGGAGTTGAACATCTAAGGGCCAGGGTAGTTTTGATTTGTCTTAGGACTACTGGATTTGAATCCAGAGATCCTCTCACCCTGACTCCCTTGCAGTCATAGCTCGGATGATAGTTCACTAACAAGAAACATTCATTTATTGCCATAGCCTTAGCTCTATGGCAGCAGATTCC
This sequence comes from Prionailurus bengalensis, assembly GCF_016509475.1. Classification (NCBI taxonomy): domain Eukaryota; kingdom Metazoa; phylum Chordata; class Mammalia; order Carnivora; family Felidae; genus Prionailurus; species Prionailurus bengalensis. The sequence continues at coordinate 227,354,960 of NC_057343.1, forward strand.
ACAGGGTAGGTACTAATGATTATCCATTAAATGAATGAATTTGGGGGCCCTCGATAGATTGTTTGAACTGGTGTATTTTCGTGATGAGTTAGTTTTGCAAGAGTGGGATTTGAACTCGATGTCATTGTATTTGAGGGAATGCCCTGTGTCTGCCTGCCTTCCTCCTGGGGGGATTGTTACTGGTGTTAGCTTATTGAGGTCCCTGCCGGAAAACGAGGGCAAGGACACACAGCACATGCCTGACACAGGCGTCACAGCCAACACATTCTACCATGACGATTGGGAGAAGTTACAGTAGAAAAAGACAAGGTACTTTGAGACTCTGTTGAATTGACCAACTAGAATATATATTGAAAAGGCACTGTTGATGACGATGATGATGGTCAGAAGATGGATGCCAAAGTTTCTCTAAAAGCACTGTGGCTTCCCTATCCTTAAGGTTCAAAACGTTCCTAACAAGTCCCTCAAGGGACAGTATGATGAGGTCCTATCTCACCTTCCCAGCTTCAGGCAGCGTTATTCTTCTGGCCGACTCTGCGGGGCCACACGCGGGGCCCTGTGGGATGGTGTCACTATCTCCTTCTGGCTCCAGGTCTCTTCGTATGTCGTACACTGTGCTGTTTGGAACTCTTCCGAGCCCTCGGCATAAACTACTACTAATCCAGATGTTAGCACAGAAGTGACTTCAGAGATGTCCCAAAGCCCCCACCCTATACCTCTCCCTCAGCGATCCCTTCATTGTAATGGGATAATCGTGTAGTTAGTTGTTCAGCCTGTATCTCTTCTCTCAGGGCGTCAGCTTCATCCGGCAGGTATCTGGCTGGTTCACCTCTGAATTCGCAGGTCGTTTCCAGAGAGTGTGGCCAATAGTAGGTGCTCCAGAAATATTTGCTGAAACAAGCAATGCTGAATGGATCATCAGAAGTTCGGCTAAAACTCATTTTCCTTTTCTCTCTTTAGCTGGGAAGTTATCAATTCCAAACCGGATGAAAGACCGAGGCTGAGCCACTGTATTGCAGAATCATGGATGAATTTCAGCTTATTTCTTCAAGAAATGTCTCTTTTTAAACAGCAGAGCCCCGGCAAGGCAAGTCTTTCAGTACAGGAGAATTAACTGTGTGTGCTTTAAAATGTGCAATACATTGGAAACGAATGAATTAACCTAACGTACCAGCTTGTAAGGGTTCTCCAATCCTGGATATAATATGCTAGGAACACATGCCATGAAGCTGACATTAGCAAGGTTCAGAAATGTTAGTGTGTTAGCCCTAGAAAATCCTCAACTTTATATATTGAAATTGTGTTAGTTTTCTATTTTATGCATATTTATCTAACTCATTAACAAAAATGAGTGATGATTGGTCTTATGGGCCAGACCGAGGAGAAAAAAATATCTTATGAGGAATTTCAGTTTAAAAGCAGACACATTAAAAAAAAATACATACAATTACAGAGAACACATTGGTGGTTGCCAGAGAGAAGAGGGCAGGGCGATGGGCAAAATAGGTGAACGGGATTAAGAAGTACCAGCTTCCAGTGATGAAACTCACCACTGTGTTGTACATCTGAAACTCATATAATATTGCATGTCAGTTACAATTCAATAAAAAATGTCAGTTTATATTATGTAGGCCAGTGCTGAAGTCAGAAGGAGATGAAGTGAACAGATAGTCCTTTGAGGATGCTTTTGGAGATAACTGAGTCTCCCTTTTAGTCTAAAAAGTAGAGATTCTTGGTTTAAGACTTATTTAAGAAAGAAAACCTCTGGCAAAGACACTTATAGGGATGATGTAAATGGAATGAGTGTTTTTCCAATTATGATGCAAACCCCTGGGGAGAAGGTTTGAAAGTGGTTTGGAAGGGATTATGTGGTGCACACCTTTGGAGTACTTGGATGTGTCGAGGTGGCTTCAGCTGTGATGGTGAGAGCATGGGTTTAAGGGCAGAACCATCAACAGAACCTTTCGCTTCTATGTCTGTGTTCAAGTTCCTTGAACCTCTGCCTGTAGTTGGAAGGAAGAGCCTAGGAATGTTGGTACAGCCTAAAAATCCCTCTGGTTGTACCATGTATGGGCAATCTCTTAACTTTAGTAGTATTGAGTAATAGAATTATGTTTAGACATATTTTGAGCATATTAAAATGGCAATGTTGTATATGCATGGATTTTTTTTTAATCACTGAAGGTAATTCTTAGAATAGATACTCATGTGGTGACGAGGGAGAGTTGCATTTTTGATGATTATTGATCATCAAATCATCAAAATCACTGACATGATTAAACACATTTTTAGAAGATTCTGAACGTAAAATTTGTGTGTTGGATTGTCCTAATGTGCTCTTAAGTCAGTTGGCTTAACATGATGATGTTACAAATCTAGTGGATAGTATGAAATCTCTTTCTGAAACTGAATTCTGGATACGGTCATGCTTTCATAGACTTATTCTTTCAACTTTTATGGTCTTTCCTCTTCCATTTTGCTATGAGAATTCTGTATTCTTCAATGGCCTTGCTGATTCAGAAACAGCTCCTAATTTTGTTGCGTAAGCGCCTCTGTTCTTTTGACTAGTGAATTTATTAACCCAATGCCAAAGAATGGAAAATCAAAGTTAATCTGAATTTTAGACCCCCTCAGTGTCAATCAGTTACTGATCGGAGTTATGTATCCTTTCCTTATATGGCTTTTTGAAATTCCCTTAATTTTGCTTCCCAGTTTAATGCCGTAACTTAAAGATGAATCAAACGAAGAAAGATAGTTTATTTTTAAGAGTAGGATGAGGAAAACCTGTGAAGGGCTTTATAGGAGCATTTTTATCATGATGTTTAAATTCATTAAAACAACCAAGATTTTGTTGGTCCTAACTGACAGAGAGAAGGAAATGAAGCACATTTCACTTAGGGAATTTCATTTCATTCCCAGCTGGTTTCTAAGTAACCTAGAAATGGGGTCAATCTGAGGGATGGATATGGTTAGGAAGGAGGATAGTAATGGCCAGTGGATTCATCCCAGCTGCTTATCAGCTGTGCAAATTATATTTATGTAAGTGCCTCTAATTTCTGTAATATTTTGCTGTGTTTATGAATTTTGATGAGCTTATAGAAGTAGTTTGAACTTGCAAGTTTATTTGCCAGTCTGCATTATTTTCAGTGACTGATCCCGAGTAAAAAAAAAAGTTTCTGGGGACATACTACTCTTCAGTTCTCTTGCATCTGGCAGGAAGAGAGCCACAGGGATGATTAATGGGAGATGTTCTCGGTGCCAGAAACGAGCTTCTAGAACCTCAAAATGATGGTTACTAAGTGTTAAAGTGGACTGAGGCTGGTTGAACACAGCAGTCATTTGTCAGACCCGAGTACAAAAGAACACGATTTGAACAACGTTTGCCGTAACGGGACAGATCGCATATAGATAACTAATTGGGTGTGTATCCTGTCCTCTAAAAGGTCTGGGAGTTCTGTATAACTGTCACATGTTGTTTCTATCATTTCTAGTTTTGTCTCCTGGTCTGCAGTGTGTGCACATTTTTTACGGTCTTGGGAAGTTACATTCCTGGGGTTATACTCAGCTATCTACTGTGTAAGTATAGTAGAACATTCGGCTGATTTATGTGATGCATATGGTATCATTTAATGGTCAGCAGGACCTTCCATAGTTTGGAAGAGGAGGGATGAGTTTTTAATTATAAAGCACATGGATCCTTCTTTAAGTTCCTGCTGTAAAAGGTTTTTCCTTTTCCTAGAGACCTGTACTGGTAGGGGGTAGGTACAATGGCACAGCCAGTTTGGGTAACAGTCTGGCAATTTCTTAAAAACTGTACGTGATCCAGCTATTCCACGGCCAGGTATTTACCCAGGAGAAATGAAAGTATACATTTATGCAAAGACTCGTATGCACATGTTCACAGCACCTGTATTTGTAGTAGCCAAAAACAGAACACAGTCCTTATGTCCACCCATAGAGGCATGGGTAAACAACCTGTGGCATAGCCATTCAGTGACCACTCAGCACTAATACGTTGATGTATGCCACAGTCTGGCTAAATCTCAAAATAATTAGATCGAGTGGGAAAAAGGTAAAAAAGAACATTTACTGTATGATTCCATTTATGCATAATTCAAACTAATCTTCAGCGGCAAAGCACACAGAGGGTTGCCCAGGGAGGAGGAGGGAGGGAAAGGCAGGGGAAGGATTAATGAATAGGAAGATGAGGAAACTTCAGGGGGTGATGGATATGTTCACTCTCTTCATTGTGGTGATGGTTTCTTAGTTGTATGCGTATGGCAAAATGTGTCCGACTGTATACTTTAAATATGTACAATTTATTGTATGTCAAATACAACTCCAAAATGCTGTAAAAAAGTATAGATTTCCAGCTTGGCTTGGAAAATATGATCTGGTGCTGCCACCTTGAGATGGGACAGGCACTCTCCATTTAACTAACCCTCATATTTCCCTATTTTTCTTACACCAGCTTTTAAAATGTACATATACTTCCTTGGCTTCTAGTGATATTGGAGTTTGCAACTCCTATTTAAAAGGTAAATGGGCATATTTTCTAACAACAACAAAGAAATAAACACCAGGGAATACAATACATTCACGGTGTCCATCTTCGTTTGTTTTTGTATTCCTGGTGCATAACACCCATGGCAGCTGATCCAAGCTTACATCCATTCTCCCATGTGGAACTCATGTACATATCAGCCCTTAATCTGCCTTGTTTAGGAAGTAAAGGAACAAAGAGCCGGGGAAGGAGAGTCTGATATGGGCAAGGCATTATTCAGATGGTTCGCATTGGCCTCATTTATTCTTCACAAAGACCTAACAGATGTTACTATCCCAATATTACTGATGAGAGGCTAATAGATAATAACTTTCCTATAGTGAAATGGCTTATTTAACAAATAAGTAGAATGGAGATTTTAATCCAGGACTGTTGTCAAGAAAGCATGTAAGCTTTGTGTAATTGTTGAGGCTGAAAGAATTGAAAGGAGGAAGTTGATATGATAGCCAAGTCTTTGAAAACAATGACTTTAAGCATAGTGTGGGTATGCACACACGTGCACACGCGCACAGGAGAAAATGTTTTCATTGTGGGAGGAAGAATACAAATGATGAGCTTACTTCACAGAAGCATCTCTCGAAGTAAAACACTTGGATTTGTCAGTAAGGAAACTGAAATATTTTTGTGAAATACTAAGATGTAGCCTTTTGAAAGGAAGGCCATCTTACCTACGTTCTCTTCCCTCTTATGTTTCAGTATTGTGTGCATTTTTGTGTCCACTGTTTAAGTGTAATGATATTGGACAAAAAATATACAGCAAAATCAAGTCAGTTCTGCTGAAACTAGATTTTGGAATTGGAGAATATATTAATCAGAAGAAACGTAAGAGATCTGGTAGGTAAAATTTGAATTTTAGATACCGTGCATGGAATCAGACATCAGCTGGCTATTTATTATGAAATCAATTTTAATACATTTCAAGGCGCTTTTAGCCTTTTATTGCATATTATTACAGAATCTAATCCCCCACAGTAATACAGCTTTTGCCTATTTAGGCTTTTATTTTTTTCTCGAACATACAAGAAATTGACTTTTTGATCCAAATTGTCAGGGGAAGGAGAAAAGGATTCAATAATCCTGTATTTGCTATTTATGATTTCTTTCATGTAAGTTATTTTATTTTGGTGTGGACTATTGCAAATAAAAAAAACAACACTAGGGCTGAGAGCGTGGGAGCAGTGTAAGGGGATTGAGAGAACAAGGGGAGGAAAAGAAAACAGAGGAAAAATGAATGTAATCATTATTCACTACTGAACTTGGCCTATGACTTTATAGATTCTCAAACTCTAGCAAGCATCAGAATCACCTGGAGGGATTATTAAAGCTTGGATTTCTGGGCCCCACCCCAGAGTTTCAGATTCAGTTGGTGTAGGGCGGGGCCTGAGAATATGCATTTCTAAAAAGTTCCATCAGATCAGCGATGCTGATGCTGCTGGTTCAGGGACCACACTATGAGAACCACTCTATGGACCATTTCCCTTGGAAATCAGACTTTTGCAAATACATCGTGTGCACACATTTGATTATATGGGAGCATTGGAGACCGTGAGGAATGCGGGGTCAGGATACCACTGTATAATGAATGAAATGTACTGTCTAGGAAACTGAAAGCCTCTAAATTTTCTCTCAACAGAAGCAGATAAAGAAAAAAGTCACAAAGAGGACAGTGAATTAGACCTTTCAGCTCTTTGTCCTAAGGTATTGTTTTGTTTAGTTTTCAGTTTGTTCCTGGGTGGTTTGACTGTTAAGTTTACTTACATGGCCTCAAGCTGAATGATTTTCCTAATAGACGTCTCTCATTCCTCTAAGATGACTGAACAGTTTCAAAAGGAAAATTACTCATCTGGTTTTTATTATTCTGACATTTTTTGGTGTTCATATGGAGTTTTGAAAAAGATTTCTGTCCGAAGTTTAAAATGTGCCACTGCTATTTATCTTAACACAGATTAGCCTCACGGTTGCTGCTAAAGAGTTGTCTGTGTCTGACACGGACGTATCTGAGGTCTCCTGGACTGACAATGGGACCTTCAACCTTTCAGAAGGATACACTCCACAGACAGACACTTCTGATGGTATGCTCACATTTCTGCGTGCCCTTATTATTATTAGCACATGCAAAAATATTTACCTCTGTCAACTGCTGAGTGGATAAACAAAATCCGGCATATCTACACGATGGAGTGTCACTTGGCTATGAAAACAAAGCAGTGACACATGCCACAAGATGGATGGGCTTTGCAAACATTATGCTAAGTGAAAGAAGCCAGACGCACAAGTCCACATATTGTGTCAGTCCATCTATAGGAAATGTCCAGGATGGACAAATCCATGTGGACAGAAAGTAGATTAGTGGCTGCCGGGGCTGGGGGAAGGAGGAAAGGTGACTGGTAATTAGTGTGGGTTTTTCGTCACGAAGTAAATGTTCTGGCATTAGATAGTGGGGATGGTTGCCCCACTTTGTGAATATATTAAAAACCACTGAATTGTACGCTTGAAATGTGTACACTTTATGATCTGTGAATCGTACCTCAAAAGCTATTCCTTTTTTAAAAGTATGGAGAAAAAAACCCAAGCCAGTCAGTATCCAAAATCTGCCTTTATTTTCAAAACAAATAAACAACCGACAGTGAAAACAATGAACTTGTGAAGTGTCTGGTGGCATTGTGTATGGCGACAGTGGAAGGAGGGGAAGAGACACTTTCATCCTGTGTATTCAGGGCTGGTCCCCATCAAAGAGGATTAAAGTATGGAGGACAAGTTCCCCAAATCCGAAGCTGACTCCATGGTTTCTCATGGTTTTCTTCAAAGTTAGTTCTTTTTTTTTTTTTTTAAATTAGGATAAATAAGCTTAAAACAGAGAGACAGTCTTGTACAGTAAGTTAATTTTTGCTAGTCTCCTTGGATTATTTCAGGTCATTTTAACCATATATTGAATATATGAGATTACACTGGAAGATTATGAATTGTTCTATATGTGTTTTTACAGGCAAGAACGTACTTTCTTTTTCTAGAGGAGGAGGGAGGCCATACAGTGTTTGAGAAAAGACAGGCTTGGAGATTGGGACACCCAAGCGTAGTCTTGCCTTGGTCATTAACTAACTGTGTGACCTTGAACAGGTGACATGATTTCTGTGGACCTCAATTTTCTCAACTTTCAAGTGTATCAGAACACTCACGGGGTGCCTGGCTGGCTTAGTTGGTAGAGCATGCGACTCGTGGTCATGAGTTTAAGGCCCACTTTGGGTTTAGGGTCTACTGAAAAAAAAAAAGAAAAGAAAAGGAACACTCACGCTGTACAAGCCCTACATATCAAGATGAGGATAACAAACCCGTTGTTCTTAAGCATTCTGTCTCAGACTTACACAACAAAAGGGGCAGCAGTCATGCCCCCCACAAAGAAGGCTTTAATTACATTGAAGACTTCAAGTTACTATTGTAAAGAGTTAACTGTTACACTGAAAGATTTTCTATGGAAAGTGAAAAACAATAAAATCGCTGTCTGCCTACTAACCTGACATTGCTTTCAAATGTCCCAGATCTTAAGTGATCTGATATATATTCAGGACACGAGTTTGGTAGACAGGATATGGTCACTTTCAGCTATATTTATGGAAAGCGAAATGTTTCCGTAAGCTCTTAGGTTGAACATGGAATAGAAGGAGCGATACTTTCTTTTGAATTCATTGCTTTAAACAAACATCGGTTACAGATGCTGAGATAGATCTTCACGGATGAAAATGCTGGGCCAGGATAATACTCACCATCTGCTGTACCAGAATCCATGAAAACCTCCAGTTGAAATATATTGTTTTTACTTTGTGATCATACAGCATACATATCCACATTAGCTTAAAGCTAATACCCTCCCTGGGGCAGGATGAAATTTTTGTTTATGATGAACATTTAAAACTTCAGTACATGTATACAATGGAATATTACCCAGCCATTAGAAAGAATGAAATCTTGCCATTTGCAACAACGTGCATGGAGCTGGAGAGTATTGTGCTAAGCAAAATAAGTCAGAGAAAGACAAATACCATATGATTTCACACATATGTGGAATTTAAGAAACAAATGAGCAAAAGGGGGAAAGAAGAGGGAGCCAAAAAACAGACTCTGAAAATACAGAACAGGGGCGCCTGGGTGGTTCAGTTGGTTGAGCATCCAACTCTTGATTTTGGCTAGGGTCATGATCCTAGCTAGGGTCATGGGATGAAGCCCTGCATCCAACTCCAGGTTGAGCAAGGAGCCTGCTTGGGTTCTCGTTCTCTCTCTCTCTCTCTCCCTCCCTCCCTCCCTCCCTCCCTCCCTCCCTCCCTCCCTCTCTCCCTCTCCCCCTCCCTCCCTCTCTTCTCTCCCTCTGTCTCCCTCTCCCTCTCCCTCTCCCTCTCTTCTCTCCCTCTGTCTCCCTCTCCCTCTCCCTCTCCCTCTCCCTCTCCCTCTCCCTCTCCCTCTCCCTCTCCCTCTCCCTCTCCCTCTCCCTCTCCCTCTCCCTCTCTCTTTCTTTCTCTCAAATGAAAAAATAGAGAACAAACTTATGGTTACCAGAGGAAGGTGGGTAGGGGCATGGGTTAAATAGGTGATGGGGATTAAGGAGGGCACTTGTGATGAGCACTGGGTGTTATATGTAAGTGTTGAATCGCTATATTGCACACCTGAAACTAATACACTGTATGTTACTTCGTTGGAATTTAAATAAAAACTAACATCAAGTCATTACATACACTGTTTTGTACTTAAGAGGAAAACTAAGGATGTAGGGGGGACATGTGGAATTTGTGCACTTGTAGAGAGATGGTCAGGTTTGCCTAGAGTGCGGGATGGACAGCAGATTATCTTTTAGACAGTTCTTTCATTTCAGATTCATCACGGTGCTTAAGCATGAACTTCTGTTACACATTCCACAGATCTCGACCGGCCTAGCGAAGAAGTTTTCTCTCGAGACCTTTCCGATTTTCCATCTGTAGAAAATGGCATGGGAACAAACGATGAAGATGAATTCAGCCTTGGCTTGCCCACTGAGCTCAGGAGAAAAAAGGAGCAGCTGGACAGCGGTCCCAGAGCAAGCAAAGAGAGGCAGTCCGCTGCTGGCCTCACCCTTCCGCTGAGCAGTGACCAAACCTTTCACTTGATGCGCAACCTGGCCGGGGACGCCATCACAGCCGCAGTGACAGCTGCCATCAAAGAGCAGTTAGAGGGCGCCGCGAAGCAAGCACTCTCTCAGGCTGCCCCCAGCCCAGGAGACGACACAGACACTGAAGAAGGTGATGACTTTGAACTACTTGACCAGTCAGAGCTTGATCAAATTGAGAGTGAATTGGGACTTGCACAAGACCAAGAAGCAGAAGCACAGCAAAGTAAGAAGGCTTCGGGCTTCCTTTCAAATCTACTCGGAGGAGGCCATTAGTCTGGGAATCAACTTGTTCAACACAGCACAGATAAAACTACCAAAAAATTATAAACAATGCAAAAAAAAAAAGAGATAAAAAAGAAAAGGAAAAAAAATTTTTTTGAACTGTGGGCTTTACTGATTACTTCAGATCGTTTTTCTTATTTTCCCTTCTGCAGTGAATTAATTGGATCTATATCAGCTGATACTGATAGACTGATATTTCCTATAGTTATTTTTATGTAATAAGCATGGAAATGAACTTTGTATACGTATATATACATGCTGTGTTATCAGAGATGAATATTAGAGGTTGTTTTTAAAGCAAAACACCAACTTATTGAGATCCTCCTACAAGTATTCCTTATTTTTCCTTTACAATTAATTTTTCAGGCATGCAAAAACTTTATTGTAACTCACTGAAATATTAACAATTCATTGGTGAATACATGCGGTATCAGCTCCTTTGTTACCGATACTTGGAAACAGTTAAAATAATTTTGGTAGATTCTGATGTGAAAAACCAAAAATTATCAAGGTATCTTCAGGTGGAGGACTTGGGAAATATTAGCAAAATTAATTTCTTAGGAAAAAATTTTAAAAATATATTGAACTACTTTGGATAGGCTGATACATTTCCATGTTATTTCTGCAGTTATAGACTTAGGCTTACCTATAAATGGCATGCTCCATGGACTACCAGCTCTGGTCTTGCAAATGGGTGGTATTAACCCATCGAAAGCAAGTAATTATATATCACATAGACAGTGGTTTTGATGTAAACAGAGGTTGGGCTGTGTTTTGTTGTTCAACTGTCATATATTTGTAATAGAGATGTTATGAAGTGCAGGTATGTTCTGCCTGCTCAGACCTAAGTTAAACCCTCATCTTTCATATTATGTCATAGAAAAAGTCTCTTAAAATTGTGAAATTAGTTCCTGATACATTCTATGAGTGGCGTTGTCATCAGTGGTGGAGAGACAAGAACTGTTTTCGTAGTCTGTCTTAGAGTCTCCTAAAGGAGAGAAATTTGCTTGGCTTTAAGGTGTATTTATTTGCTATTGAAGTCTAAATATGTAACCTGTTTCTCATTGGGAAGCTAGAATATATTCTTCCTTTATTTTAAACTTTTTTAGATCACCTTTAAATAACCAAATTTGACTTAGGTTTTTAACAAAACACTTAGCAGAAATCAAGCTAATTTTGTTTTTGTGATACAAACTTTTAATAGTGTCGAGGGACCATGTCAGCCAACTACCAACAATCCCTTCAGTCTTCAGGTACAGCTGGCATTTCTACAGACGCATGCAGACATCTGAGACCCTCAGAAAGGAAGGATAATCCAAGAATATAGGAAATCTGTGGTCTCTTCCCTTTGTTTTACCCTTTCCTTATATTTCTAAAGACTGTAGGTAATCTTATGTTTTAATGTAGCATCTCATATTTATTTTTTCTTTCTGAGGTATTAAAATATCTAGACTGAATTTTGCCAAATGTTAAAGGGAGAAAAGTTACTGAGGACTTTGAACACTTGCTTTTTGTGATTGACTATGCTTATATGTCATCAGTGCCTCATGACTGTGTTTGATGTCCTTTATTGATACAAAGTGAGCCTGTGCCTTCATTATCTTGCCCATTTTGGTACAAATGAAAACCTGGTGTTAGATCAATGAACTGTGTGGGTTAGGGAGGAATAGACCTGAATTCTATTCAATACAAGTTTCTGGACACAAAGAAAAATACAGTCACATATTTATAAAATAGTTGTCACCAGGATTCTTCTTTTTTAAATTTTTAATGTGCATGTTTCTGCATTTAAAAAGCATCTGTGGCCATTAAGTCAAAAAGTGTACAGGTCATTTCAATTTCTTCACTGAGGGGAACACAAGAAGATTGATCCAAGTAATTAAAACGTGTTAAAAGTCACTGGACAAGCTTGCAAGAAGATAAACTCAAGAGTTGGTGGTATAAGCCATAAAGATAGGATCATATATTATAAACTAGAAATTAAAAGGGATTTGGGGATGGCAAGGTTGGTAGGGTAGAAAAATGTGTAACACTTTCGAGAAGACATACTAGCTCTCTATGGAGAGTAGCATTATAACCATACGTGTACTTCAATATTATTTATTCAAGAACATAAGTGATTACAGATTCACACAATTGATACTCTTTGATAATGGTACTCTTAATTCAGACAAACAGGGATGCTGAAGGTGTGTGTGTGTGTGTGTGTGTGTGTGTGTGTGTGTGTGTGTGTTGGGGGATATATTTATTTCTGATTTCAAGATATAGTAACAATAAGCCCTGGTGACTGATCCAGTACCCTGGGAACTATTTATCCCTTATCATGAGGATTTCTGCATTCATTAAAAGGTGAAACGTGGATTTTTTAAAATTATTATTGTAAAGGAATTGTAGAAAAATGCTTTGCTCTCTCCCTATAGAAAATGATGAGCAAAACCAGACAATGGGAATAACACACACCGATCATGCATTTTGACCTAAAACGATAAAGCAGGGCTCAGAAGTTCAAGCTTGCTTTGGAAGGTCAATCCAGGCCTAAAACAGTGTTTATATTCGCATTCTTGATCATCGTTGCTTTTTCTTACCCTAAAAATCTCCAAATGTGATTTTTAAAAACTGTCCCCCTTCTAGTGTGGCAGAATATTAGGAAAAGAAACATTTATAAGACTTTGCAATTAGCAAACATCCTCAACATATTTAGGCATATCACTCATATATTTGAAGTAAGTGCAACTTTTTTCCTTTTAAAAAAAATGGCAAATGCCAGTGTACTAGCGATTTTAGGCAGGAAGCAAATCTACAGTCAAGAAAAAAAAGTGACTTAAACGTTTTCCTTTTCTGTTTATAATTTTGGTTGATGTAGTTCTTTACATCACTCCAGCTATATTCGTTACAAGATAGGAAATTATTCTGAAAACACTTACTGTTTTCATAGGTCATTTGTGTCATGATGAAGCTAGAAGGTCTCAGAACTATATTTTTGTGTATTATTCCTCCATTTCCATTGCAGCATTTAAGGTGGGATGAGAGGTCATTAATAAAATTAGGAAGTGAACTATTCTGTCATACAGGGATGTTTTTAGAATAAATGGAAAAACGTCTGAAGCATTTTCAGGGGAGAAAAAGGCTATATAAAACCAAGACAGTGAAGTTTTTTCCTGCCTGTGTTTCAACTACGCCATCTTTTCAAACATTAAAACAAAGTCAATCAATAAGTATCTGCTTATAAGAAAACTCTAAAGTTATTTCAGTGGGACTGGCACTATGTTGGCCTCATAATCCAATAAATGCTATGGAATAAAAAGATGAAAAGTGTTGCAAAAATGTCTATTTTTTCAGTTGACTCTGGACCATGTGTGAGGTTCTACACTAGTCATTTTTAATGGATCTTACCCTGGGAGACTCCAACTAAGTCACATAACATTTGCACCTGTTTCTTTCATCTATGAAATTAGCACCAGGGCCTCATAGTGTATAATTGTCTAAGACGGGGTTTGGCAAACTATGGTCTATCGGCCAAATCTGACCTGCCACTGTTTTTCTATGGAATAGCAACTAAGAATGCTTTTTTAAAAAAATTTGAAATCCGAAGAATAATTCATGATGTGTAAAATATGCAAAATTCAAAATTTAGTGTCCATAAATACAGTTTTGTTAGAACACAGCAACGTTCACTTATGTACTGTCTATGGCTATTTTTATGCTAAAGAGAAAAGTTGTACAGTTGTGGCAGATAATAGTTTTAGGCCTACAAAGCCTAAAATATTTACTATCTTGCCCTTTATAGGAATGGTTTGCCAAACTTTGGCCTAATACATAGAAAACACTCAGTTATAGTTAGAATCATGTGTAATCCTCATGACTCTACACTTAAGTAGTAGGAAGAGCATTTTTCAGAAGGACAAGGTTAGATAAATTATCCAGTCACATAGCTAGTAAGGGGGAAAGCCAGTTTGACCGCAAAGCCTATTCTCTTTCCAATATGTCACATTATCTAATATTTTTTGTTTCTTAATACATTAAGAAAGATCATAATTTTAAATAGCTTAGCAGAACTTTACTAAATACTAAAGACTGCTTTTATTTTATTGAGATTATTTTTTTCTCTTTCCAAAGAATCCAGAAACCAGCTGATCTATACTATTTTAAATGCTCTGATAACCCAAGTTTTCTCAATTCTTTAGAATATCTCAATTCTTTGTTAATCTAAGAACAGCATATCTAGATACCCAAAAACAAGAGGTAGTAAAATGTTGTAAAATTGTTTACTGAAAATCATAATTTTTTACTTAACATTTTTATAAATGCAAAATTCATAGAAATTGTAAACCATTTAATAAATGTTTTTATATTCTTTGTTACCACCCAAAAACTAATCGCAAACAGCCCAATCCCCTTTAGTTTTCCTTTTAAAAACCAAGTAGCTATTGCAATATGGGTATATGAAAAGTAGTAAGCCTGTCACAAGATAATACTGCCTATCAACACCAGTATCTCAATTGACTTGAAGATGAACCTATTACCTCTTACTTTAAACTTTGTAATTATCAAAAATCAACATCCCAACATTTTCCAGCATTGAAAAAGAAGCACATCTTCATGGACACTGTCCCTTTACACTGTATAACATAACTTCAGTAGTTCGGCAATTAAGTGAAGCTCGTATCTTAAGAGCTATGTCACAGTATCCAGAAAGAATTCTAATTGTTAATATTTTTCAAATCTAAATCTTTCACGTGGGCAGTCTCAGTTTAAATTCTTCAGCAAAATTATTCATTTGGTAAGAAACATTTTTTATAGCATTGTCAGCAGAGATCAGACACATTAACATAATTCTCTGAATGTACTGAAGTTTAATGCAAGGTCTCTTGGTCAGTCATCTTGCATTTACCAAGGAGCCATTGGCTATAGACCTGCTCCTTTCTAGTATTTTTTTCCAACAATTCCAGATACTGCTGCTGGATCTCAAGGCCCACTTCTATTCCCAATGCCCATATAAACTGAAACACTACTGTTTACCGGATGAAGATAGAATTCGCCGCTTTACCTAATACCTTAATCCTCTCTAGTCTTATTTTCTCTTAATTACCTGGATCCTATGCTTCACCCAAACTAGACATATTCTTCCTAAATATGTCTCTTATTTTCCTCTCTCCACAGTATTTCTTCTACCCTCCGCCTCCCTTCTCCATTTGCAGATGAAGTCCTCAATCTTTCCTTTCCTTCAAGACCCATCTGAAATGTCAGCTCCTTAACAGAAACTTTTCTAATTGGATGAGAGTTCTCTAAATACCCATTGCCTCTTTATATTTTGTTGTACGTGATCCAGTCTTTAATGTGCTCATTGTGTATTTCTTACCATCCCTATCAAATTATAAGAAACTCCTGGAGAGTAGGGATGTCTTAATTTAGAACTAGTAGAATATTTTAAAGGATAGAGTGTGATTTTTAATAAATATACATTTGGTCTTTGTCCATTTGGGGCATAGAGCTGACAAAAACCCAAGTGTTAACAGGATAACAGTTTTTGGTTATGTTAATGAGGTGATTTTTGGAAAGCCCAAAGGTAACCTAAGGATGAGAGCGGGTTGCCTGGGGAGCCAACCACGTGATGAGAGGGTGGAAATTTTCAGGCCCACCCCCTCACACCTCTGGAGTGGAGAAAGGAGTGGGATATTGAGTTAAATCACTTAAGATTTAATCAATCATGCCTATGTAATGAAAGCTTTATAAAACCCCAAAAAGATGGGGCTCAAGAGAGCTCTTAGGTTGTTGAACCAGAACAAATCCATGTGCCAGATGGGTGGTGCATCCCAAACTCTATGGAGACAGAAGCTCCTGGGGCGCCTGGGTGGCTTGGTCGGTTAAGCGTCTGACTTCAGCTCAGGTCATGATCTCACGGTCTGTGAGTTCGAGCCCTGCGTCGGGCTCTGTGCTGACAGCTCAGAGCCTGGAGCCTGTTTCAGATTCTGTGTCTCCCTCTCTCTCTGCCCCTCCCCTGTTCATGCTCTGTCTCTCTCTGTCTCAAAAATAAATAAACGTTAAAAAAAAAAAAAAAAGAAGCTCCTATGTTTGGGACCCTTCTGGACCTCACCCTATGTAGCTCTTCATCTGGCTTTTCATCTGCATCCTTGACTATCCTGTTCAAAGATGCTGAAATGGGTTCTGGCCATGAAAATGGATTGAAGGAGGCAGGGAAGAAATAACACATGAAGAATGAACAGGTGCCAGAGAACCACAGAAGAATAAGAAACAGTAAAACCACAAGTTCTTTATGTAGCCATCTTTTGCTTTATTTTTTAGAGAAGCTTGGAAATACAGTGTTTTTGCTTATCCCCATTGATGATTAGTACTAGGTACATTTCTTCAAGTGGGTATCTTGTCCAGAGGCTATTTTAAAAGATTTTGATAAGCTGAAAAGCAAGTTTTCTGGAATAAAAATCACCACCAGACAACACTGCAGTAAAAAATTCATTTAACAAATACCGAGCCATCTACGTGCCAGCACTGTCCCAACACTGGGTACAGAGCAATGACAGGAGTCTGGTTTACCCAGGATGGTTGGGTTTACTGGGACACAGGACTTCAAGTGTTAAAACTGGGAAATCGGTGACAAACAACAAAGGCTAGTGGTAGCCAGTCTCCCATAATGGTCCTCAGTCACCCCCTTCATGCCCCTATGTAGTCTCCTCCCACATTACATAGGACTGGCCTTCATAAGTAATAACACACTGTGGAAACGACGGTGTGTGACTTCCAAGGCTAGGTCATAAAAGACACAGTGGCTTCCACTTTGCTCCTTCTGGAGAAGCCAACTGCCATGTTATGAGGACGATCAACTGGAAAAGGCCACTAGGTGAGGAACCAAAGCCTCTTGCTATCAGCATGTCAATGAGCCATCTTCAACAACGAGCCCGAAGCCTTCAACATTCACGTTTCCTAGACCCGCGCTGTTGCACACGAGGCCACAGTTAATTGAGCACATCAGACAAGGCTGGCCCCTGCGATGTGCTGTTGTGTAATAATACACACCAAAGTCCCAAGATCTAGTACCAACAGACGAAATGTAAAATTTCTCATTAAATCCTTTGGGTGAGTACAAGTCCAAATGACAAAATTGTGTATATGTTGCGTTAGATCTTACAACCCTTTCTTTTTGCATTTTAAAAACGTGGTTGCTATAGGACTGACGATAACCTCTGCGGGTGGCTCCGATTACATTTCCAAGGCCTGCGGCTTGGCTGCGCTCCCAGCTGGCAAACTTTGCATTCAAGCGTTTCGCCTGCGCCCTCGGCTGGAAGGGGCCGCCTCGCAAAAGCCGAGGCTCTGGCCCGGCCTCTGGTTTTCCTGCGAATTCCCGCAGCCTCCGGCTCCAGTCTCCGGTTTCCCGGGACTCCGGCTGGTCCCGCGAGCGCTCGGGCGGCCCGCCCCTCCCGGAGGCTTTCTGAGCTGCCAGAGCGCAGCGCGCGGTTTTCAGAGAGGCCCCGCCCTTCGCGTGGCTACCGGACCGCCCCCCCCACCCCCCCGCGTGCCTCCCGCTGCCGCGCAGCCGTCGCCTTCATCGCGTCACTTCACACCGCACAACCACCAGGGAAAGTCACCAGGGGTGCGCAGCGCCTTTTGATCAACACTCACCTCCGTGGACCCAACACCCTCCTCTGACTGGTCCAATCAACACCCACTTCAGGCTGGCCTACTCACCACCCTTCTCAGGCTGGCCCAATCAACATCCACCTCAGGCTGGCCCAGTCAACACCCCCCTCTGGCTGGCCCAATCAACATCCAGCTCCTGCCGCTCTGATCAACACCCACTTCAGAATAACGCAATCAGTACCCGCTTCAGGCCGACTGGGCGGGGCCTGGTTTGTCACAGGCCTTCCCTCGTCTTCCGGGACCCGCGGCGGGGGCGTAGCTACAGATCGAAAGGCGGGACTTCCTGCCCAGCGGAGCATAACTTCCCTAGTGTGCCGGAACTCCTCACAGATCGAGGCTGGAAGCCAGCGGGCGCTCTGCTTTCTTGTGAGCTCTGAGGCGAGTACAGGTTTGAGCGTCTGGTGGCGTTCAAGCTGTCGTCGCTAGACTTCTGCCTTGGTCGCCTCTAATCTCGGCCCTGGAGATGGCGACGTACACCTGCATTACCTGCCGGGTGGCGTTCGACGACGCGGAGGTGCAACGGGCCCACTACAAGACGGACTGGCACCGCTACAACCTGAAGCGCAAAGTGGCCGACATGGCCCCGGTCACCGCCGAGGGTTTCCAGGAGCGGGTGCGGGCGCAGCGGGCCGTGGCGGAGCAGGAGAGCAAGGGCACGGCCACCTACTGCACCGTCTGCAGTAAGAAGTTTGCCTCTTTCAACGCCTACGAGAACCACCTCAAGTCCCGGCGGCACGTGGAGCTGGAGAAGAAGGCCGTGCGGGCCGTGAACCGGAAAGTGGAGATGATGAACGAAAAGAACCTGGAGAAAGGCCTGGGCGTGGACAGCGTGGACAAGGATGCCATGAACGCGGCCATCCAGCAGGCCATCAAGGCTCAGCCGTCCATGTCTCCCAAGAAGGCCCCCGCAGCGCCGGAGGAGGAGCCCAGGAGCCCCGTGGCGGTGGCTGATGGAGGACGTGCGCCTCACGACCGGGACCCGGCCGAGAAACCTCCCCGGCTCCAGTGGTTTGAACAGCAGGCCAAGAAGTTGGCAAAGCAGCAGGAGGAGGAGGAGAGTGAGGAGGAGGAGGACCTCGACGAAGAAGGTAGTGGCTCTGTTGCGGGGGGCGGGGAGGAGGTGAAACTGACGAGTGAGGGTGGTTGAGATCCTTTCCCAAGTGACTCGTCGGAGCATCAGGCCCGCAGGGAATTTTGTCTGTTTGGTTAACTGTGGTAGATTCAGGGCCTGGAAGCTTATCGGGGGCGTTATTTAATAAATAGTTATTTAATAAATAGTAGAATGAATTGATGACTTCCGTTTTGAAGGAGAAGGCATCGAACACACGCATGGGGTGGGGGGGGGCGTGTTACCGCGCACACCAACTGCGGCAGGGTGTGTGATTCTGCTCGGTTTCTAGTTATGATGGCTTCGCACTTAATTCAGTTAAGACAGCAAAGTGAGGGGTTCAAAATGCGGGGGTTAACCTGAAATGTGGAGCTGGAGCCTCCTCCGTTTTACGAGCTGTTTATTCCTTCCTGCCCTCGTGGCACGTCCTGTTACTACTGATTGTGTACGTAGAGGCCTAGGAAGGAAGTACAAGGAGATTCCTGCATGCTGGAAAAGAAAGCGTAGGGAACGTTTTAGCGCCACAGATTTGTCCGTGTAACTTTAGCTAACGCCGAGATCGTGAAAGAGGGTTTGTCCTGCAAGTGGCATTCTCCAGGCCCGAACGGAAGGCTGCTCTGCCTCATGCTTGGGAGTCTTTGTGGTTTCTTCGCCGGCAGTTACCAGCCACCTTGTTAAACTAACTTTTTGTTTTTCAACTCTCTGCCTTGAAGATTGGGAAGATATCGATTCTGATGAGGAGTCGGAATGTGAGGATGCTGAACCAATGGAGGAGGCGGAGGAGCCGGATGCGGAGGAGGGGGAGGCTGGGGGAGGCCCCCTCAGCGGTGCTATCCCCATAACGGACTGCTTATTTTGCCCCCATCATTCAAGCTCCCTCATGAAGAATGTGGCTCATATGACCAAAGTCCACAGCTTCTTTATTCCCGACATAGAATATCTTTCTGATCTTAAGGGACTGATTAAATACTTAGGTAAGTACAGTAGTTTTCCTTTTAATGAGCAAATGCCACGTTATTGGGGGTCAGGTTTTAGGAGAACATTTCGTTTTTTGTTTCTCATCGATGTTTGATTTAGTTATCTGCTTATTTTGTAAAGATCAAAAATTTGATGCATGTTTTTTGAATCGCAGAGGTACATTGTGAGCTTTGACCTGGCCGCAGAAAGCTGCCCTTGTGTTTTGTCCTCCACTTATTTTTCCAGGAGAGAAAGTTGGCGTTGGGAAGATTTGCTTGTGGTGCAATGAGAAAGGGAAATCCTTCTACTCCACGGAAGCTGTACAGGCACACATGAATGACAAAAGCCACTGTAAGCTCTTCACGGACGGTGATGCTGCTTTGGAATTTGCAGACTTCTACGATTTTAGGTAAGTCTGTCGTGTGCAATGTGAAGCCAGGTGGGGTCATCACACTTGAACCTAATTGATAGCGGGGTGCCTGTGCCTGATGCATGTGCCGTATATGCATTACGGCTCTTTTAACACTTCCGTGTGGGGGACTGTTCCGTGTCATTTCGTCGATAAGAAACTAAGAGTTGAGCCCACACATCTAATAAAAGAGATCTGATAAAGAGAAGATCTCAAGTCCAAACTGAAGTTTGTCTGACTTGAGAATTTCTTTTTCTTTATCGGTGGTTTAAATGATCAGCAGGTCACTTTTGCCGGCCCCCTTGTGAACAGAGATTTCATGTTTTGGTTTCCCTGAGAGTCCTTGAATCACAGGCTGTCTCCTAAGGGAATTGAGTTGGTTGCTGAACTAGGCCAGTCCCAGGCATTCGATGGTGAGATTATCCCATAGGTGGCTCACCCCTTAACTAGAAAGTCGGATAATTCACGCATGATGCCAGGAACCTGTGGCAAGCACTTTTGAACAGCTGTAGTGTCATGATACTTAGGACCTAGCACAGGTGTGCTAAACAAGCAGATGTGTGTAATTACCGTGCCAAATATCCACCGTCTCCAGATACATGTGTTCAGAAAAGTCCTAGCCTTTTAAATTACCCTTTTGCATTTTCCTCCTGATTTCTCACTCTTGTCATCGAGGAGAAGTTTTTCATTCAGCCGTGTCGGTGGCTATGTAGTGGTATCCCACTGTGGTTTTAATTTTCGTTTCTCTGATGTTACCTAATGTAGTTGAAAACTTTTTTGTATTAATTGGTCACTTGGATGTCTCTTGTGAAGTGCCTGTTCAAGTCTTTTGTCTGGTTCTTTATTGGGATTGGGTGATCTGTCTTATTACTAACATTTTAATGTGTAATTCTCCAATTTATTTTCTATGTGTATTTGAGAACATGTCTACGAACATAAAGAATCTTCTGGAATTGCACTGTCCAATAATGGTAATTACTAGGTGCATTCATAGGACTATTTAAGTTAATTAAAAATCAAGTTAAAAACGTAAAAATTCAGTTGTTTAGTTGTACTACCTACATTTCAAAAGTCAGTGCCTAAAAGCACATGTGACCAGTAGCTACTTTATTGGACACACAGGCACAGAAAGTTTCTGTGGTCACAGAATCTTTTCAGACGGCACTCTCCTAGAAGTTGTCTTAGAATGGCTAAATTCGGGAGAGCAGCATCTCTAGCACTACCTTCTCCTCCCTCCTACGGAGAAACAAATAGGTGAAAGAATTCAGTTGGAGGCCATTTGCTCAGTCATTTGTGTTTTTTTTTTTTTTATAAAGAAAATTTTATATTTACAGCGAATTTGAGCAGAAGGTACAGAGATTTCCCATATAACCCTTGCCCCCCGACACACACATAGCCTCCCTCATTGTGGACATCCCACACTAGTGGTACATTCCTGAGTGATGACCTTACATTCGTATCTCATCATCGCCAAGTCCGTAGTTTACGCTAGGGTTCACTCTTGGTGTCGTACATCTTCTGTTTGGACAAATGTATAATGACCCGTGTCTACCGTTATTGTATCATACAGAGTAGTTTCACTGCCCTGAAAATCCTGTGGATTCCGCCTGTTCTTCCTTCCTTGTCTCTTCAGACTGGCTTCTTTCACTTAGTAACGTGCATTTAAGTTTTCTCTGTTTCTTTTCGTGGCTTGATAGTTCATTTCTGTTTAGTACTGAATACGGTTCTGTTTTCTGGATGTACCACAAGTGTATTTATCCACCCAGCTACTGAAGGGCGCTTTTGTTGCTCCCACGTTGGGGCAATTATGAATAAAGCTTCTATAACCATCAGTGTGCAGGTTTTGTGTTGTTGACATGTTTTCAGCTCCTTTGGATAAATACGAAATAGCATGATTGTGGATCCTGCGGGAAAAGTATGTTTGGCTTTGCAAGAAACCCCCAAGCTGTCTCGGAAAACGGCTGCACCATTTTGTGTTCCCGCCAGCGATGAGTGAGGATGCCCATTGCTTCACATTCTTGCCGGCATTTGATGTTGTCAGTGTTCTGGATTTTGGCTGTTTTAATAAGTGTGTGTAGTGTTATCTCTTTTTATTTTGCATTTCCCTCATGACATGATGTGGAGCACCTTTTTACATGCTTATTTGCAGCCTGTATATCTTAGTGAGGTGCCTGGTGAGGTCCCTGCCCCATTTTCAAGTCTGGTTTATTTTCTTATCACTCAGTTCTAAGAGTTCTTTACATGTTTTGAATAATGGTCCTTTATCAGATGTGTCTTCTGCCAACATTTTCTCCCAGTCTGTGGCTTGTATTGTAATTCTCTTGACACTGTCTTTCCCAGAGAAGTTTTTCATTTTAGTGAAGTCCATCTTACCAATTATTCCTTTCGTGGATCGTGCCTTTCGTGGTACACATAAAAAGTCCTCACTGAACCCTAAGTCATCTAGATTGTCTCCCATGTTATATTGTAGTCATTCTTATAGTTTTGTGTTTTACGTGTAGGTCTGTGATCCATATTGAGTTTATGGGTCACTTGCACACTCTGTCTTACAGAGGATGCGACCAAGTTGGCTTTCCTCCTAAACGTTTCAGCTTGCCGTGCCTGCAGCGGTTGGTTCCCTGCGCTTAGGTAGCCAGTGGGTTTGCCGGTTTGCAAACATGATTTGTCTTTTAGTCAAATTTGAGGTATTAGTCTTTTTATTAATGCCATTATTAATGCCGCTGTTACAGGAGTAGCTACCCAGATTACACGGAAGGGGGGCAGCCTGATGGGACTGAGGACTTACCCTCCGAAAAGACATTAGAATATGATGATGAAACCATGGAGCTGATTCTGCCTTCTGGTAAGTATGTTTGGCGAAGATGGCATAACGCGGGTGAGATGATTAGAGAGGCATGTTCCCATCAGTTCTCTTCCGTACTGGAGGAAGTCGTTACAGTTTTATGTTCTCAGGTACATAGTAATGAAGGTCTCCACTTAGCTCTGTGTTGGCTGTTTTGTTTAAATTAGATCAGTGTTTTTGCTCACTTCTGTTATGATTTTGAATGCTTTCATCAGTCATCTCCTTTCAGATACAGAGACGTTTTCTCTTTGGTTCTTTCTTGTTATTATTGCCTCATTTAGGTTTCTCTTGTTAATGTTGGCCGTACTCTTATTCTTTGAACTGATTCCTGTTTCCTCACGTTGCTCAGACTTCCAGGTAGTCTGGCACGGGTGTATCGGGCTGACAGCGCCTGGCCCAGTTGCCTGTTTATTTTCTAATTGTGGCAGGGAGGCTCGGAGTTTGAGTTCTGCCTTCTACTTTAGGGAACAGGATTTGACTGATATGGTGGGGATTTATCCCAGGTGGGGATTTATCCCAGGTATGAAAAGGTGGGGGGAGAAAAAGCCATGAATATGAGAAGCATCTGCTGTTGTTTACAATGTTATGATTAGCTGATAAGAACAGGAGAAGCTACAGAAGACCGTGGGAAGGAAAGCGAGTGGAACAGAAGAGCTGACAAGATCCTAATAATACGTGGTATTTACTGAGCACTTAGCATGGTAGGTGGATACATTATTTTATCTTTAGGAGCCAGTGAGTTGGATTCTGTTATCCTTATTCGACCTGTGAGCCAGCCGAAGCTTAGATAGGTGGAGTAACTGACCCAAGATCATAGACGAGTCAGGGAAGCCTTCTCCACTCCCCCCACCCTGCCTTGGGATATTTGCAGTGATGCTGCGTAGGAGCAGCTATCCTGCTCATGGACACGACTGGGGGGAAGAAGCCATCTTATGTTACTGCTTTTCACAAGGAGTATCACTGCTTAGGTACAGACAGCCCTCTTTAATTCAGAATAATAACCTTTTAAGGCTAAGGACAGCTTTAGAGTATGACAGTAGAAGAAAAGGGCATGCGGAGCCTGTCTTGAAGATATAGGTCTCCTTACAGTGATAAGAAAGGTGTGGAATGCACAATGTCGTGGCCTGTGCAATAAACAGTAGCAAAACCAGCCTAGTTATATCACAGAGAACCTCTTCTAGTCTTCCTCTGGTGAAAATGCCAGTACATTACATCAGAAATGAGCTTCCTAACTTCATTTCTAAGACTATGACCATCTTTTTTCGCTCCTTATTTCATTAGCATCCACTTCCTTGACTGTAGAGTGAGATTACAACACTCTTTGAGTGAGTTGAATAAGGTGATCCCTTGTCAAGCAGTGTCTGGCACGTCACCATGAATGGTGGCTTCGGTTTGCATCAACTGTAGCCTGGTACCTACCAAGGTATGCACAACAGTGAGCATAGCCTATTTAAGAAATAGAGTCTATTTGAGAGAAATTTTCATCTAAACCTAGAATTTTGAAACTTAACTAGGGATTCTTTTTTTATTTTTTAATCTAGAAAACACATTTTCCTAGGATGATTGCGTTTTCCAAGATTAACCAAAGCCAAAAATAGGCATCATCTTAGGATACTCTCTTGGGTCGTCTCCCACACTGGAGCGATTACGAAGTACAATTCCTAAACAACCCTTTCATATTTTTCTTCTTTGTTTCCTGTTTGACATTTGTCTATGTCACCATTACCGCTTCCTAAATGGCCATCTGCAATCTGATTTCTGTTCAGCCACTTAGCACATTCTTCTTAAGACAACCAGTCTGTTTTCTTTTTCCCTCTGGAATTCTTCCAGGGGGAGCCATTGTTTTTCAGGTAAGTTAGGTTCTCTAGCTGCTGCCCTCTCCCCCCCCCGCTCCAGGTATCTATTCCTTTACCTACCCACTTGCAGTTTCCCTCCTCTGAGTCTTTGCATGGGTGATGCCTCTGACTTACTGCTACTTGTCCTTTAAGACTCGGGTCCACCCCTCCATAAGCCCTTTGGAACTCAGCTCCTGCCCTGAGTATGGAGAGTCTCCTCTGCTCCTGGGGCACTTGCCAATCTGTTGTAACATTTCTCTCACTGCTTTGTAAGTGCTGGCTTGCTTGCCTGCCTTCCCCCATTACTTTTGAAAAAAAGATTGCTTCTTCCATCTCACCACAGGGCCTCAGGCACACATGAGCCAGATGATGTTTGTTGACTCAGTGACTGAGAGGTTGGAGGCGACTTTAAAAGGAAAGCAAGGTTGATTCCCTTGGGCCTGCCATAGTGTAGGAGAAGCAGGGCAGAGGGAGCCGGTGTGGGCTAAGGGGGGGCCCCGGTGGCTTGGAATCATTGGTCTGCAGGACTGTGCAGCGGGTTGCTTTGTCTCTGCATCATCGTGCAGTCCAAGGAGAAAGTGAGAGCGTAGGCACGGGAGGGACAGAGAGAGGGACAGAGGATCCTAAGCAGGCTCTGCTGACAGCAGAGAGCCCGACGCGGGGCTTGAACTCAGGAACCACAAGATCGTGACCTGAGCTGAAGTCAAGTCGGATGTTGAACTGACTGAGCCGCCCAGGTGTCTCAAAGAAGGAAGTGGCGTGAGATTAATTTGAAGGTCCAACTTCCCTGGTCTTTAGAGCCAGGGTTTCCTTGCTCAGTGCTACTGGCCCACCTACTGAGTCACATTATTTTAAAGTACTGGATAATAAACCCCAGGACAACTTTTTTATATCAGACTTGGAAGTAGTAAATTACAGTAACTGGTTCGGTGTTAGTGTGAAATACTGTACTTTTAGCCACACTCAGGAAAGACCTAACCCAACAGCCAGATAACCTTACCCCACAGGTTCTTAACCAGGCCGTACACATTTTTTTTCTGTGAGTGTGTGTACTCTCCTGGGTAAAGGCTGTGCAGAGTCTTAGAGTCACCTGTGTGGCCATGAATGCCTTTTTAAATTGAACAGCTAAGTACAGTTTTTCAGGGTAAAGGCTGTAGTTTTTTTATTCCTTTATTTCCTTCCTTCCTTCCTTCCTTCCTTCCTTCCTTCCTTCCTTCCTTCCATTCAAAAGCATGCGGGAGCAGACAGGAGAGGAAGAGGGAGAGAGAATCCCAAGCAGGCTCCACATGTAGTGCGGAGTCTGACATGGGGCACAATGCAGGGCTCGATCTCAAAGCTGTGAAATCAAAGTCAGACACTTAACCTATTGAGCCACCCAGGTTCCCGAAGGCTATAGTTTTTTTTTGTTTTTTTTTTTTAATTTTTTTTTCAACGTTTTTTATTTATTTTTGGGACAGAGAGAGACAGAGCATGAACGGGGGAGGGGCAGAGAGAGAGGGAGACACAGAATCGGAAACAGGCTCCAGGCTCTGAGCCATCAGCCCAGAGCCTGACGCGGGGCTCGAACTCACGGACCGTGAGATCGTGACCTGGCTGAAGTCGGACGCTTAACCGACTGCGCCACCCAGGCGCCCCATGGCTATAGTTTTTAAAAGCACTTGTGACCCGGAGAGGATTAAGAGCCACTAATAAAAATATCTAAATATATGTTACTCTGTACCTTCATGGATCTTCCATAGTGGCTGATTGCTAAGACCTTATTATGGAATTTGCTTAAATAATAGCAAAACTTAGCTTTCTTAGTGAATCAGAAACTGCTAGTATTCTTCTGAAATTTCTTCCAGCTATACTGATATCTTGCTTTTCATGTCACCCATACTTCCATCATCTTATATTAAAAATTAGTCCTCCTTCAGTTGATCCTCATTACAGTGAGACACGATGGTTTATATTCCATTGGTTTGCCCTCCTGTCTTAGTACTGGTTTGGGAGGTTTTGTAATGAGCCAAGGGAATGGGAGATCTCTGAATAAGCACTGTAAACATGTAGCAGTATTACAGCAGTATATTCAATCACCTGTTTATGTCTTTGAGCAAATTTAGCATTCAGAAACCTTTTCAGTTATGCTCGGTTACTTGACTGTTAGCGTAAGATGTTAGCATGAAGCTAAGTCGGGAAGGATTCTAGTGTGGAGAGCTTGGTGATACTTCATCAACCACACTCGGTAGAGTCTGCTTTGAACTGGTTTCAAAAGCAGTAGTGGTGATGTCTTCAATCTAGTTATTTCAGATCAAGGAGATGATCCCAGAGCCAGTGACAAAGAGCATCCGGTAGAGGGCACTGTGAGCATTTACTGCAAAGGCGGTGGTCTGGCTCTGTTCCTTGAGTTTGCTTTAGTGTTCTTCAGCTCCCGTGGAGTAAGTTGGTGTCAAAGACACATCCAGTTAGCTGCTGAGTAGCCAGATGAAACTGTTGGTGGATCCACGGGAATACATAATGAATCTTAGGAAAATTACCATTGGAGATATTTTCTTTTCCACTGTCTAATGTCTTCAGTTGTAGGATTGGACAGTTTTATAAGTGGTTATTGCTACGATGTAAGGTAGATGGACAGATTGTGGTTTTACCATAACTAAGACGGAACCCATCTGTTATTTACTGGGCAGTCACACTGTGTTCTAAAAATAGTTTTCCTTGATAGGGCCTTCAAGTTGAGCTGCTCTTGGCACATTCTTGGGGCTTAATGTCAGGTACTCACTGTCATTGACACAGGGCAGGGGTAGCTCTAATCTGTGTGTTTTCAGTTCCCCCGCTGGCTGTCAGAAACCTTGGTATTGAGTTATGAAACCTTTTCAAGGATGTTCTTCAATAATACATATTTTTCCAAATGCTGCTTATCACTATAAATACATCGGTTGATTTTGTACTAATGACCGGCACTGTCATGTGATGATTTTGAGCATTGCAGACCTGGAGCATCCTGACCTGTTCTTATAAGTAGAAAATTATAATAATAGGTTTTCCTGCCATAGCAGCTCTTCGTTTAAGCTTGAGTCTTTATTCATTGGCTGCATCTTATTTCTTGTGGTTTAGGAGCTTTGTTAACTCTGAGGCCACCAGAAGAGCCAGGTTCAAGGAAACATGTGTTCATCCATACTGGTAACCAAAAACCAAACCATCTTTGAATTGAAAGGTTTCTTTGCATTTCTTTCTCTTACCACAAAAACAGTCATGACAGTAACTACTTTTCCGTATCTGTGTAGCAAGCAAACTATTTTCCAGGTAGCTTGCCCTACGGGTAGGGACTTAGAATAACCGGACCGAATTTTTCATGTAAATGAACGGTCTGGATCAATGTAAAACTTTCCTAGCAGCTGTACACGTGGTTCTTCCGAGCCATGTTTCCTCTATTCATTTTCAGTGGAAATAGCTGTTTCATGCCTTGTGTATATGCTCTTGTCGAATTTCTACATGTATACGTCTGTCTGGGAAGGCGCCTGATTAATATTCTTGTGAGGGAAGTGTATTTAGTGTTGTATTTAGCAAGCTCTCAGGTAAGGCTGACACCACTGTCCCAGGATCACCTTTTGAGAGCCACTGCGCTGACGGAGCCTGGAATTAGCCCTCACTGAAGCCCGTCCCCTTCCGTTTCACTTGCTGTGAGCCTAAGGGTCAGCACACTTTTCCTATAAAAGGCTCCATAGTCCATAGTCATTCACCTCTGAAAGCGTGATTGACTTGCATAGTTTTACCAGATCCTTCTGGATAAGCCCAACCTGGAGAGGGAATTCAGCTGACTCATCCTTTAAAATTGTAGCTCACCAGGTGAGTTCCATCATTTAGAAAATAACAGGGCAGGGTTTCTCAATGTAGTGACCTTTTAGGCCAAGTAAATCTTTGCTGTGGAGGACTGCCCTGTGCATTGTAGGATGTCCTCTAATATCCTTGACCTCTATCCAGTAGATGCTAGTAGTCCCCCTCCAGCTATAACAACCAAAAATGTCTCTAGTCACTGCCAAATGTCCCTGGAGGTAAAATCATCTTTGTTTGAGAACCACCACCATGGAGAATTTAAGCAAAAGAAAGGTGGATTGATTCTTGTTCTAGACCTAGACCGTGGCTTTTAAACTTAAACATCATTATTGTGTGCTTTATCTTTATATTAAAAAACAAAAAACAATTTAAAGTCCCTTATCTCTTTCTTAGGGCCCTATTAGCCATATCAGTGAAAGTTGGCATGTGAATTTCTGGAGAGGCATATCGTATATAAGTATATAAGTACAGGATGCTGAGATTTCACGTGACAGTGACTTGCCATTCTCTTTTTTTAAAAAATCCCTCTACCTTTTTATTTTCTGTCTTTACTTCATTTTTTAATATGCTACTTCATCTTTCTTTAGCAGATAGAGCACTTTTTCTTCTGGCTTCTCCATTTTCCAGCTAGATACCCTTAGAAGTCTGATTTGGAAAGTCCTTGCTCTGTAGCTCTACCTTGAAAAACTATCTAACTCGGCATTTCAATATTGTTTTTTTTGAAAAACAGGTGCCAGAGTGGGTCATCGCTCCTTGATGAGATACTACAAACAGCGATTTGGCTTGTCAAGAACTGTGGCTGTTGCTAAGAATCAGAAGGCCGTGGGCCGGATACTCCAGCAGTACAGAGCCCTGGGGTGGACCGGCAGCACAGGTGTGTTGATACGACCGTGGACCAGCCTGGGAACTCGGATCACAAGAACGGGCTTGGGTGAAGTCCTTCCCATTTATGTTGTCCTTGTGGATCCTCTCTAGAGGAAACTTAACTTCTTGGCTCAGGGGGCTTCCATTATTACTTGATATGCTTATGGCAAGAAGCCCAAAGCTCCATTCGTTAAAAACTTCATATTCCTGGCCCAGTAACTTTCCAAAACAGAATACAGATAATAGTTATAGACATGAGTACTTAGTAATGAGCAAAGATTGAAATTATCCTGGGGGTTATACAAAGGAATTAACTAGTATCCTTGAGGGCAAATTGCTTAAGCCATGGATTCAAACATGACTTACCTGATATACTTAGAGGTTCTTAAATGATGAGCAGGAGTAATTTAAGTAACTGAAGCCTCTATTGCCTCATTTATAAAACTGAGATGATCATAAGGGGACCCACCTGGTAGCGTTGTGTGCGTTGACTGTCATAACGCGTGTATGATGTAGTATGTTGACGTCATAAAGGCCGGCAGTCACTCCTTTTTGTAGTTTTCCCATAGAAAAGGTAACAAGAGCGGAATAAAGCAGGCCACCGGAATTGTTAAGCTTTGAAACCTCATCGGTATGAAATTCTGTAAATCTGTTCTGATGTGTCTGCTAACATGGAGTCCTATCCTTAGATCTGCAGGGAGAACACGGGTCCACTAAAGGACTGTGGGGAGGACAAAGGAGAGCTCCCTTGGGAGGGCGTGGGAAGCCCTGGGCAGATAAAGTCCGTGTTAAATGCCACGGTGTTCATATACGCGTGGTTTCCTTCACTGTGGCTGCCTGTGAGCCACGAGGCCGCTGAAATCCAGCAGGCACTGACTGCATCTTATTTTCGTCAGGAACTATTGTCTGCCTCACTTTAGAGTCTCCGTCTTTCTCTGTCACCTTTGGTCAGCGGGATTTACCTGGGGCTTATAGATCCTTCCAGGTGACGAAAACTAGAGAGGCTTATTCCAGAGAAATGGGTACATGTACAGGTTGTTCTGTGCAGTTCTGGGTGTGCATAACCCCTCACGCCCGTTGCATGGCGACCTCTTCTTTAAATATAAGAACCAAGTTTCACCCAAACTAGCTTTGAGCTTCTCTGGAAAGGTTGTTTTTTTTTTTTTTTTAACGTTTATTTATTTTTGAGAGAGAGAGAGAGAGAGAGGAAGAGTGAGCCCTAGCAGAGGAGGGGCAGAGAGAGAGGGAGACACAGAATCTGAAGCACGCTCCAGGCTCGGAGCTGTCAGCACAGAGCCCGACGCGGGGCTCGAACTCAGGAACCATGAGATCTTGACCTGAGCCGCAGTCGGATACTTAACCGACTGAGTCACCCAGGCGCCCCAAGATTGTCTTTTTTTCTGATCACAAATAACCAGCCTTTGCCACGTGTCCCCTTTCCAGCCACAGGAGCTGCTCTGATGCGTGAGCGAGACATGCAGTATGTCCAAAGGATGAAGTCAAAGTGGATGCTGAAGACAGGAATGAAGAACAATGCCACCAAGCAGATGCACTTCAGGCCCCAAGTGAGGTTCTGAGTGTCTGCCCAAGGACTGGGTGGTCTGTCCCTTGCACAGGTGTCCTTGCCCGAGGGCCAGGGGAACCGGATTGTGTGACAGCCCCTGTTTGCTGCTACTTCTCCCTGTACTTGATCCGTTCTGACCTGGTAATAAAAGTCAGAATCTCATTGGCGTTTAAATGTCATTTTTGGACAGGGTTCACAGGTTATGTTTTCACAAAGTGAGTGGTGTCTCTGCTGGGCTCTGGGACCCAAATTACTGGCTAGTAATTGTCTCACTGCCTCCGCTTTTACCTGACTCTGCCTGTCGGATGCACATGGGAAACTCGTGGGTGACTTGTCCGCTCCACACTTGGTTTAATTGGCTGCGGGGTAGCTTACCACGTCCTGGCACCAGGACTTCCATAAGGGCTTGGAAGATCCTGGAGCAGCTAAGTTGAATGTCACTCGTTTGAATGTGTCATGGCTCGTGGTGTGGAGGAAGTCGCTTTCATTGTGTCCAGATGAAGTTAGACAGCATGTCATTGGCTGGCTGTAAAGGTTCTTTCTTTCTTTTTTTTTTTAATTTTTATTTATTTATTTATTTATTTATTTATTTTTTTTCAACGTTTATTTATTTTTGGGACAGAGAGAGACAGAGCATGAATGGGGGAGGGGCAGAGAGAGAGGGAGACACAGAATCGGAAACAGGCTCCAGGCTCTGAGCCATCAGCCCAGAGCCTGACGCGGGGCTCGAACTCACAGACCGCGAGATCGTGACCTGGCTGAAGTCGGACGCTTAACCGACTGCGCCACCCAGGCGCCCCAGGTTCTTTCTTTCTAAGTGAGAAGACACAGAGAATGACGGTGCTGTGCACTCAGACTCCGTATCCAGGGCTGCCTTTATTTGAGTAGTTAGATGAGGAAGAAAGGAAATGTAAAATGTTTAGATCTTGTTTTAGAGACAAAAACTGACCTCGGGGTTTAATACGAAGGGAGTCTCCGTTCAGGCGGCTCAGGGGAAGGCAGTCGTATATCGGAAATGAAGTGAAACACGAAATTCAAACCCATCGAGCTACCTCGTAACTTGGGAAAAGCGACTTGGGTAAATCTGTAAAATGAGCTGTTTGTACGTCACAGGTTGTGGTGGGGGGCGGTGAATAAATCTGCCGAGTCCGTGTTCAAGTTCTCCCTTAGCAGGCCTGCTGCACTGAGGCAGGCCGGCGATCTGCTGGAGCCGTAGTCTTCCTGTGGTGAGTTCAGGACGCCAGGAGAATGAGCTTGCCCACCATGTACTCACTGGGCCTCGTTTGCCAGATGCAGGCCTTTTTCTGTAAACTCTGGACGCAGAGCTGAATTCGTTCTACTTCCTCAGTACACAGGTTCACTGACAGTGGAGGACTCCCTGGTCTTTAATTTTGCTCCCTCATCCTGTTTTCTAACATTCTCGCCCCGGTACCCACTCTCTTGTGTTTGACACATCTTGAAATCGATATCCTAGGCAAGAGAAGTCATGCTTCATGGGTGGTATGTTTTTAATTTCTACTTGAGCGAATGCACATGCTCCTGGGCTGTAGCTTGTGTCAGTTTTGTTCCTCATTCCACACTTTGTCACTCAGCATAAGCTGAGATCATTGCTGCCGATGCCCGCTGTCTGCAGCCCCATTGCCACACCAGCCCGGCACAGTCCGTGTACCTTCTTTGCATCCCTGCCCTTGAACATCGGGGTGTTTTCCCTGCGGGGAGCAAACAGGACAGTATGTTTGCTGACCCATAAAATACTGCCCCCGTTTACTTATCTGCTTCCAGGCTTCAAGAGATCCCTTCTTAGCTCTGATTTGGGGTTTGTGGAACAGCTCTCTCCCACTTCTATCTACATCAGAATTTTATAAAACTCCCACTTCTGTCCACATCATAATTTTATAAAAGACAGTTTATTTGCCTTTGGGAGGGAGGGCAAAGAAAAAATTTAAACATCACCCATACATAGTCATAAAACCTTTTTTCTTGCGATGAGAACTTTTGAGATTACTTTCTTAGCAACTTTAAAATATGCAGCATAGTATTATTAGCTATATTCACCATGCTGCATATCACATCCCGTGAGTTATAACTGGAAGTTTATACCTTTGACCCCCTTTACCCATGCATTTCCTTTGACTAACTTCAGAATTCATCCAAATTAACCAAAAAGTAAATCTTTATTAAATTGTTTTTTTAATGTTTATTTACTTTTGAGAGAGAGAGAGAGACGGCGTGTGAGTGGGGGAGGAGCAGAGAGAGAAGGAGACAGAACCCGAAGCAGGCTCCAGGTTCTGAGCTGTCAGCACAGAGCCCAACGCAGGGCTCGATTCCACAAACTGTGAGATCATGGCCTAAGCTGAAATCGGCTGCATAACCAACTGAGCCGCCCAAGTGCCCCAAATCTTTATGAAATCCAAATTTGGGTAGATACTTCTCCTCAGTGCCCCTTATCCTTAAAAGTCTGCTGTCTAAAGGTAAAGTGGATACCAGGAAAATCACATTAAAGGCTCCTCATCTGTACCAAGGTAGTGCTGGCTGTGGTGGTTGGCTGACCATGACTTGTGTGGGCTCTCCTCCTGGGAGTTACCCCATGGCCAGATGGCCTTGGCAAGTTGATTCGTCTGTCTTTAGCTTCAGACATCAAGGCTGGGATCAAAAGGGAGAGAGCATAACCTTGTTCTTTCCTCATTTGTGTAACCAAAGCCCCTGGCGGCTTTGCTCATCGCACTGCCTATCTGCAGACTAGCCACAGGCTCAGTATATTCTTTCTGTTTTGCAGAGTGTGAGTGTGTGTTTTATGGAGTATAAAATGCTTTCGTGCGCCATTTTGTTTCTTGGCTGTGAGGTGTAGGTAGTGTCGCTATTTTACAGATGAGAAAATAGATTCAGGGAAGTTCAGTCACTTGTTTAGGGAGACACCAAAGGAAACCAGAGATGGTGATTTCTGGTACAGCATTCTTAATGTTGCAACACTCGAACGGAATCTTCACAATGTCGTGTGTTAAGGAGCAGCCTCTGTCGGGCTATAAGTGTTTACACAAGCCCATTAAATTTCCAGCCAGCCGTGAAAAGAATCTTGTTCTAAACCTAGAAATACATAGAATTTAATGTTACACATAGTATATACTTGCATAAATAAGTGTTACCCCCATGAAAGAAAATCTACCTTTTCTATCCTGGAATGTGAGTTTCTCTTACAGGAGCCTTGTTTATAATAGTGTAGGACCCCATGACCATGCTAGTGTGACATGGCATAAGGCAAATTTGTTTGAGATGTGATTAGCAATTGCTGTTTCTTTTCTTCCCTCTTGTCCCTGTTCTCAAAGTGAGGTGAGCTAAATTCTCTCCTGCGGGGTTGGGTAGGGAGACAGGGAAAGGGTGCCTCGTGATCATTTGGAATTTTGTTAAGTTGATACTTTCAATATTGTCTCTTTTATATTCTTTTGGAGACAGTACAGACCGAAAAGTAACGCTTTAGTTGGCAACTTGACGCCATGCCTCCTAATCATTTGACAGTCCTGCCATGCAGAGGGAGCGTCTCTTCCCTTCCCTTGAAGCCGGGTTGGCCTCAATGACTTGCTCATAACCCATAAATTGCAGCAAGAGTGACACGGCTGACTTCGCAGGAGAGTAAAATGCAGTGCAGCCCCCACTTTGCTTCTTTGGACACTTGACCATCGAAGAACTCTGACTTCCCCAGGACGTCACGTTATAGAAAAACCCACGCCACGTGGAGAAGTCACTGTAGGTGCTCTGGTTGACGGTCCCAGTCAGCTGCCAGCACCACCTGCCGGCATCTGAGGTCCCCATCTTGTATGTGCAGCCCGATCGAGTCTCAGGAGACGGTGCTACCCACTGACATCTGGTTGGAACCGTACGGCAGATCCCCAGCAGCACCTGCCCAGGTGAGACCTTCCAAAATTCCTCCCCCACAGAAGCCATGAACGTAAGAAAATGATTGTTTGACACCACTCAGTTGACGCAGCAGTGGTAACCGGAACGCCTCCCTGTGACACTGGCACACGTTTTGCTTGGTTGACTCTTTTGATTTCCACCACCTCATGGTGTTTTCCTGTCAATATGTCTTTAAGGGCAAGGACGTCATGTACATTGTTTTACCTTATTTAATCTTTACAACACCCGTAAGAAGTAAATATAATTATTGCCATTCTCCAGCTGACCAGTCTCAGGCAGAAGAGCCCAAGGTCACGCTGCTCGTGATCGCTTTCTATTGTCTTTGCTGAAAAACGCAAGCCTGCTTGAGTCACAGAATTTTACACTTTGGTGACACATTGAACTGACTTAAATCGATCCCCACCATCCCACCTCTCCCCTCGCTCTTACGTGCAGGAAGCTGGATGCCCAGGATGTTATATTGGGACTCAGCTGTGGTGCACATCGTAACGGACAGAGCAAGGGAAACCCTCCACCTTGTGCGTGCTGGTCCCTACGCTCGGCAAAGTCAAACTTTTACAGCTCCTTCAAAAAAATCTAAAAAATAAAAGAATTTCTAATATAAACTATTTGCAGAGTAAACATGATGCATTTTTTTAATGTTTATTTATTTTTGAGAGAGACACAGAGTGTGAGCTGGGGAGGGGCAGAGAGAGAGGGAGACACAGAATCGGAAGCAAACTCCAGGCTCCGAGATGTCAGCACAGAGCCCGACACGGGGCTCGAACTCACAAACTGTAAGATCATGACCTGAGCCGAAGCTGGACGCAAAACCGACTGAACCACCCAGGCGCCCCAACATGATTAATTTTTTAGAGGAAGAGAATGCGTGTTTAGTGTATGCCTAAAACTATATTAAAAGCATTAAGGGGCGCCTGGGTGGCTCAGTCGGTTGAGCATCTGACTTCGGCCCGGGTCATGATCTCACAGTCCATGAGTTCGAGCCCCGAGTCCGGCTCTGTGCTGACAGCTCAGAGCCTGGAGCCTGCTTCGGATTCTGTGTCTCCCTCTCTCTCTGGCCCTCCCCCCATTCATGCTCTTTCTCTGTCTCAAAAATAAATAAATGTTAAAAAAAATAAAAAAATAAAATAAAAGCATTAAAACTACCCAAAACATCAAATCTGTTTCTTAAAGAAATCTACCATTTTTGTTTCACTGAATAAGACCTCTAAATCCTAGATTCAAGGCATTTTATATTGCCTCCTCATGTTTTATTATTAATCACCACATTTGGTATTCTATCTCCAACTACCATTTTCACCTGGGGTAATGCATCTCAGACATGCTGCCCTGCCTGAGATTACTCATTTTCTAAACCTAGCATCTGCAAATGCAGAAAATAGACTCTAAATAGAGTAAGGGATTTGAGTTTTTCTGAAGAGATTTTTATAATGCTTAGTGCCTGAGGAATGAGAATATTAAATTGACGGTAAATAGAAACTATTGAAACACTTATGCTCGAAACATGACTCTGCTTGCAAAATATTTTTCCTATTTCTTTTAAAAAAATTTTTTTTTCAACGTTTATTTATTTATTTGGGACAGAGAGAGACAGAACATGAACGGGGGAGGGGCAGAGAGAGAGGGAGACACAGAATCGGAAACAGGCTCCAGGCTCTGAGCCATCAGCCCAGAGCCTGACGCGGGGCTCGAACTCCCAGACCACGAGATCGTGACCTGGCTGAAGTCGGACGCTTAACCAACTGCGCCACCCAGGCGCCCGTATTTTTCCTATTTCTAATTCAAGTGCATGAAGCTTACCTGGGTAATTTGGTAATGTAGTCTTTTTATTCGCCTTAAAACTTGGGGGAATTTTTCCTGGAAGTAAACACAAAAATATGTAAAAATTAAGTAGGAATAAAAGCTAAAACAAAGAGCTTACTAAATGCCAAATATTGTTGTATGCACTTTACAATGTGTCAGCTCAGTCCTCACAATCGAGTCTCTGAGATAGGAAATATCCCCATTTCCTAGGTGGGAAACTGAGGTACAAAGAAGGCTCCCTAGCTACTACGTGGCAGAGCTGGGGTATTTCATCTAGCTGGTAAGGTTCCAGAGTCTGTGCTTGTAACCACTATCCTAGCCATTCTTAAATCTTTTGGTCTCCGAACCCATTTACCCTTTTTAAAAGTATCAAGGACCCTGTGGAGCTTTGGTTTTCGGTAGTTACATCTATGGATACATACTGTGCTGGAAATTAAGATCAAGAAACTATGAAATGTTAATTAATTTCAAAATAATAAAGCTATTACATGGTAACATTACTGTGTTTTTATGAACAATAACTGTACTTCCTTAAAAGAACCATAGTGAAAAGAGTGGATTTATTTTCCACTTTGGCAAATATCTTCTACATCCAGCTTAACAGTAGACAACTGGATTGTTACACCTGCTTCTGCATTTTGTCTGTTGTAGGACACACACCATGCGGACATTGGAAACTCTCCTGAAACCCAATGAAAGCACAAGAGTAGAAAAGACAGGTACTATCTTAATATTATTATAAAAATAACTTTGGCTTTGCAAACCCCCTGAAAAATTCTCAGAGCTACCCAGGGGTCTATAGATCGTACTTTGAGAACCACTGCGCTCCATTTCACTGCCTCTCAGGACATAGGGGCAGTGTGTGGACGAGTACTAAGTACCCCTAAAGAGATAGTGTTTCCTTAATTAAATCCCAGGCTGGGGTGCAGCAGAGCAGCGGCTGTGGGGAGACTAAAGTGCAATTCTCATTCTGCCTCGGTAGTTCTTGACCTTGGCTAAGGGACTTCCTTACTCTCCGTCTCAGATTCCTCAACTACAATAGGGCTAGTTACAAATCCCTTGCAGGGACATCGTAGGCATTCTAAACAATATGCGACAAGGTGCATAGCAGGTGCTGAAACACAGAGGATGCCTGATCAAGGGTAGCCTGTATTCCAAGTTGGCCCGTGATGTCCAGGGAAGGAAGAAGAGGGGTCACACACAGCAAAAGGGGAAGGAAAAGAGAGCCAATGAGGGCAGATGCACAAATTCTTATCTGAGACCCAGATACATATTGAAAGCTGGATGTGTTTAGGGATTCACAAATTTGGGGTTCTAGAACGCTAATACAGTGCATATATTGTATATAATGTCAGACCTCCAGGGAACCTAGAAGGACCATGTGATGACTGAACACATCACTGTTTCAAGAGAGAAACATCATCTACTCACACCAAGGTCTGGAAATAGCCTCAGTCTGTGCAGGCCAAGTCTTAATGCCAAACGATTTACAAAAACACTTTGCAGTGTTCCTAGCTCTGCGATGTTTGGATTGCAGGGAAGGGACTGTGGGCCTTACCAAATGCATCGGTGACCGTGCCCGTGCGATGTCATTGCATTCTCCCAACCCCATGAGCAAGAAGTAGACATCCTAGGATCCAGAAACATCTTTGCTACTTGTTGTCATTCAACCAGCTTTAGAGGATCCCAGGATCAGAGCAGTGGCCTCTCACCGTCTATGGCTGTTGCCTGCAACTTAAAATGCAAAGTTTGTTATGTTTGGGTGGTGAGAGCGGGTTATAATTATAATTCACAATTATATATGAGTGAATTATATGTGTGTGTGACTGTATGTGTGTTTGAAAATGAACAGAACAGCACCAACAAATGTTATTCTCCCCTCCCCTCCCCTCCCCTCCCCTCCCCTCCCCTCCCCTCTCCTTCCCTTCATGTTATTTTACCTGTCAAAAGTGGGTTTTAATGTTTCTGTAGACAGTAAATCACTGCTCCTTTTTCGCTTTCATTATCTAGAACTCCTTTAGGAAAAACAATCACAATCGCGACAATTAACTGAACCCAGGACTTTCCCAAGATCCCTAGTAACTAGGGTGTGATGGTAAAAGCCGAGCTCATGGGTGCCTACTAGGGACACAGGAACTCAACACACACTGGTAGTGGGTGTGGAGCCGTGCAGCCAGGATTCTTGCTTCAGGACTGAGGCACTCATTACTGCTGCTCGGACTGCTGACCTTTGGTGTCTCGCCAGGAGTCCCTCTCTGAGAATGGCCCATGGGGAAGGAAGCCCCCTGCCCACAGCCAAACCCTCTCTGCATCCAGGGGCTCACCCTGTGGCCTTGATGAGGACGATGCTGATGTTCCCCAGCTCCAGAACTCTCCATGGGATTGCCTGAGGCCTTTATCCCAACTGCATCATAGGTCAGCTGCTCCCTCCACGGACTCCTTTTTCTCTTCCTTCCTTATAGGTAGAGATCACGAGAACAGCCCCAGTAAAAGTCCCATGTAAGGCTCTATCTCAGAGTTCGTCTTTCGGAGAAGCATAACTAAAACTATTGATTGGTGCCAGGAATGGTCCAAGGAAGAAGATTCTTAAATGGGTCACCAGCTGGCCTGCTATCAGTGAGAATACCATCTCTAGACATGGGGGGAAGGGAGGGAGTGCTGATGGCTCCAGACATGCGGTAGCCCTGAAATTACAACTTTCACTGTGACAATTAAAATTTTTCCCAGACTGCCAAGAGGCCGTGCATTGGCGGGTACAGGATCTGGGCATTTGAGATGTTTAAGGGAGGTGGCAATCGTAAGTCCAATGGAATGGGGTGGTTGCTGCTCACACTTTGAAGTGAATTAGAGAAAGGCAAAGAGAGGCTGGCATGATTAATCACCAATATAAGGCTACGTGTGAAAGCCAAAGGGCCTTTTGTATTTTGTAAAGACTCTCTCATCTCCTGCGGCCAGAGGCAGAAAAAAAGCCAGGATCAAGCCTAGGACTTAACTACAAGGCCAGCGCAGCTCCGGAGAAGGTGGCATTCTCAAACCCCAGCACATCTGCGTTGTCAAGGTCAAGGCCTTCATTGGGCGGGAGTGAGACGCAGAGACTTGGGATGCATGCAGACATTTGTGCCCATGCACTCAAAATCCCGAATCGCCAAATGCCCCTGAACCCTCTGAGCCCACACCCCCCTATGAAGTCCAGTGCTACCCCCTTGCTTGAAGATGATGCAGAAGCCTATGCCTTGCAGGACAGCATGCTCCCAACTCGGGATGTACCAACCCTGGACATTAGACCGGTAACGAGCATAAGGAACAGCAACTACAACCTACAGGCCAAATCTAGCCCACAGTCTGCTTTTTAAATAAAGTTTTATTGAAACACAGCACGCCCATTCAATTACATATCATCTATGACTGCTTTCATGCTTCAGTGGGAGAGTTGGATAGTCGCAACAGAGTCTATATGGCTCACAAAACCTAAAATATTTACCATTGACTCTTTACACGAAAAGGCTGCTGAGCTCTGAACTGGAGTCAAATCATAACAAAATCTAGCATGGAAAGTGCTGGTCCTGATAAGGGCAGAAAAGGAATATGCACCAAAGAAGATGTGAGACCTAGCCAACAAGTACTAGCAAGAATGGAAGAGTATTTATGTGATTGAATTCTGAAGGATTTAAGGATTAAGGGGGATGGAATGTATAGTTAGATAATGGGCAGTTTACCCATGTGAGAGCACTCTCCTCTGAGATCCAGGACTTAACACTCTCTTGGTTGGCTCTTAGAAACTTAGGGAGGCAGTGCCACACTAAAGTGGAGGAGATAAGCAAGCAATGCTTTGGCAGCCGGTGGAGAAAAAGATCAAAAGGCTCGAAGGAATGGGCATGTCAGAGCGGATCTACTCTGTAAAACTGGAAACTATATCAGTTCACTATGTTTCATAGAGTCATCCAGAGGGCACACCACTTACCAAAGCTGTAGGGAATGAGCAGATGAGAGGGGTAAGCAACACAGAGAAACTCAATGGGGACTGTCCTCCGTGGGGCAGGGCTGACATTATAGAAGATGACATTGAACAACTAGCCTCCCTGAAAGCAATGGGTTGATAAGATCTCAGATTGACAGAGCCCAGGTGGCAGAACTTGAACATCAGAAGCAAGGAGGAAGCATTGTAATGAGTAGCAAGGGGCTCCTGCCCATGGAGAGCTTCGAAGATGATCGATAGAATGTGGTGCTCTTAGGGGCAAGACAGAGGGGTAGCTAACAAGGGTAATGTTAACAAACACCTCACTGAAAAGTAAAGGCCAATCTTCAGACCTGAGCTTGTCCTTTGACCCACAGCCTGTTGCCTGAAGGAAAGCCTTGTCTGAGGAAGGACTCTGCTATACCATGGCAATTGCATATGGCAATACTTTCCCTAACTCGTACTCAGAGGGATCTGTGGCCATTTCCTTGGGTAACTAATAGGGGGACATAAGGCAAGCCCAGATAGTTCAAGGATTCTTGGGCATGGCAATCTCCATGGATATTCAAGGATTTTTTGTTTCATCATGACCCTTTGCTAAAGTGGGGACTTCTGGGAGGTAGGTAATAAGAAATCTAAGCCCAGTCTAGTTCACAGTGGCTTCTTTGGCTTCAGATCCTCTCAGTGATCATTTGTTCAATATCCGAATGTACAATTGAAATGACTGTTCTTATTAGTTGGCATAATCTCCTTATTAGCTCCTTGGTTTACATAGCAAGATACTATAAAGAAGAAGCCACATGGAAGCCTTGGAAACTTTCCCACTATGAACAACAGAGTAGATGAAAAACAATGTCACATCCAGGGAGAATGGCAGAGATATCTGCCATCTTCAAGACTGCAAGAGTAGTGGTCCCATCGCGCCCTCATTCAACTCACCATTCTTCCCTGTTAAAAACCAGGGATCTTGGTTATTGTGAGTGGACCACCATAAAATCCACTGATTACCTAATCACCTATTGCCACTACTGAACATCCAACCTTGTAGCAGTAGAAACCAACATGGAGGCTCCAATACAACACCTTCTTCTGAGGACACCAACTAGTTCCTTGTTAGCAGCTTGATTCATGGGATCCTTTTCAATCTGG
Organism: Prionailurus bengalensis; assembly: GCF_016509475.1. Classification (NCBI taxonomy): domain Eukaryota; kingdom Metazoa; phylum Chordata; class Mammalia; order Carnivora; family Felidae; genus Prionailurus; species Prionailurus bengalensis. The sequence continues at coordinate 227,396,804 of NC_057343.1, forward strand.
AAGTGACAATGATATACCCTGACTGGAATTGGCACACATTCAAGAAATGGCTTTTCCTTTCTTGCTCATAGGGGCTTCACCAGGATCACCATCTATATGAACTTCTATATTACTTGATAAACTGACACGAGATCCCGCATAATGTGACCCTGGACCAAGGATCCCATTTTATAGCAAAAGAAGAGCTACAATGCACCCACGATCATGGATCCACTGGTGTTATCACATACAAACCACCCAGTTGTTGTAATTCTGGGGTTTAAAACAAACTAGTGATTAATCAGTTTATTTGTTTGTTGTTGTTGTTGAGTTGTAGAAGTTCTTTATATATTAAATATCCCTTGCTGGATATATCATTTGCAAATATCTGCTCCCATTCAGTAGGCTTCCTTGTCCTTCTGTTGATGGTTTACTGTGCAAAAGCTTTTTATTGTAGTGTAGTACCAATAGTTTATTTTTGCTTTTGTTTTGCTTGCCTGAGAAGATGTAGCTAGAAAAATGTTTATATGGCTGATGTCAAAGAAATGTTTATATGGCTGATGTCAAAGAAATTACTGCCTGTTTTCTTCTTGGAGTTTTATGGCCTCAAGTCTTACATTTAGGTCTGTAATCAATTTTGAGTTTATTTTTGCCTATGATAAGAACGTGGTCAAGTTTCATTCTTTTCCATGTAGCTGTTCAGCACCATTTGTGAAGGAGATGGTGTTTTTCCTATTATATATTCTTGCCCCCTTTGTCATAGATTAAATGACCATACAAGCATGGGTTTATTTCTGGGCAATCTATCCTGTTCTGCTGATATATGTGTCTATTTTGTGCCAGTACCATACTGTTTTGTTTAATTAAAAAATGGGCAGATGACCTGAATAGATATTTTCCAAAGAAGACCTACAGATGGCCAACAGAGACATGAAAAGATGCTCAACATCACTCATCATAAGGGAAATGCAAACCAAAAACACAATAAAATATCTCTGTACCCCTGTCACAATGGCTAGAATCAAAAAGGCAAGAAATAAAAATTATTGGTGAAAAAGGAACCCTCGTGCACTGTTAGTGGAAATGCAAGTTGGTGCAGCCACTGTGGAAAACAGTATGGAGGTTTCTCAAAAAATTAAAAATAGAAATACCTTATAATCCATTAATTCCACTACTGAGTATTTACCCAAAGAAAACAAAGACACTAATTCAAAAATATATATGCACCCCTATGTTTACTGCAGCATTAATTACAACAGCCGAGCTATGGAAGCAATCCAAGTGTTCATCAGTAGATGAACGGGCAAAGAAGATATATACAATGGAATATTACTCAGCCATGAAAAGAATGAGATCTTGTCATTTGCAACAACATGGATGGACCCAGTGGGTATAAAGTTGGTGAAATAAGTCAGACATAAAAAGACAAATACCATATGATTTCACTCATATATGGAATCTAAAAAAACAAAAGGGATAAAGAAACAAAGGAAGAAAGAGACAGACAACAACAAAAAACCAGACTTAAATACAGAGAATAAACTGGTGGTAGCCAGAGGCTGGGCAAGGGGAAAAGGTGAAATAGACAAAGGGGATTAAGAGTTACAAGTAAACTCTTGTAAAACTGTAAAATTCCAGTTACAAGATAAATTAGTCACAGAGATGAAAAGGGTACCATAGGAATAGAGTCAATAAGATTGAAATAACATTGGTGACAGATGATGACTACCCATATTGTGGTGAGCATAGAGTAATGGAATTGTTGAATTATTATGTTGTACACCTGAAACTAATGTAACACTGTATGTTAATTATCTTCAATTTTAAAAAAAACTGCTAACCATGGGGCGCCGGGGTGGCTCAGCCTGGGTGATCTAACAGTGCGTGGATTTGAGCCCCGCAATGGGCTCTGTGTTGGCAGCTCAGAGCCTGGAGCCTGCTTTGGATTCTGTGTCTCTCCATCTCTCGGCCCCTCCCCTGCTCATGCTCTGTGTCACTCTGTCTCTCAATAATAAATAAAAGTTAAAAAAAATTTAAAAACCAAAAAACTGCTAGCCAGTTTTCCTTCTAATCAAGGTACACTGAAGTGGAATGGTCACACATAACAATTTGCCAAAATACGCCATTAATAAAATATATTTAAAAAAATCAAACCAAACGAGTGATTAAGAGTAAATAACTTTTCCCTTACAAATTGAAAATTAAAATATTTCGCCGTTTCATTCAGTGGCAAACACTGAACGCAAAGGGCTTTGTTTCCGGGAGAAGGCGTCTCTACCTAGCACCTTTTTTTCAATGAGCGTTTGGGGTTTCAATTATTTATTTTTTAATCAAGTTCTAATCCATTGTTTGGATAGATGTTTCTGAAGTATTTTTTAAATGTACTATGTTTTAAAATTAGATCTCCATCTGTCATTATACGGAATGTGTGTAGGCAGATGGTGAATGGACTTATTTTTAACCCCCGAATGCTACTGGCTTGCTTAACAGTATCCCAGGGAAAGAGGGGTCATTATGAGTGTTCTTCTCCTCCTCCTCCCCCTCCTCACAATTCATTTGCTCCACTTTGTGATCCACTGCTTCAGATTTTGTAACGAACAAATCATCACTTTATCCTCTTTAAAGAGGATCACAGACAAGCAATCTGCAGAACGTAAGTTCTCTTCCCATCTCCAAATTACTTCTTAGCATCAAGAAAGACACGTTTGCTGAGTATATCAGAGAATTCTTAATTCACTGAATTTTTGTCTTTTTTTTAAATGTTTACATATTTATTTTGAGAGAGGGGGCATGAGCACAGTAGGGGCAGAGAGAGGGAGAGAGAGGATCCCAAGCAGGTTCCTTGCCGTCATCACAGAGCCTGACGTGGGGCTTGAACCCAGAACTGTGAGATCATTACCTGAGCTGAAATCAAGAGTGGGTTGCCCAACTGACCAAGCCACCCAGGCGCCCCTCACTCAATTTCTTTCTCAAGCTGATAGTTTTGATGTTCTTTTTATTTATTTTAGTGGTAGTGTTAGATGCCAGAACAACATAGAATGTGATTAATCTTTTCATTTCTACGTGTTTCAGTGTCCTCTGAAACATCACTTTTTTTAAAAGTTTATTTATTTTGAGAGAGAGAGAGAGAGTGAATGTGAGCACAGGAGGGGCAGAGAGAGAGAGAGAGAGAGAGAGAGAGAGAGACCCGCAAGCAGGCTCTGCACTGTCAGTGCAGAGCCCGACTCGGGGCTCAATCCTACAAACTGTGAGATCATGACCTGAGCCAAAATCAAGAGTCAGACACTTAACATACTGAGTCACCCAGGCACCCCCTAAACATTACTTTTTAGTGTTAAAAGTTTTTCATATAAACATTTCCAAACACACAAAGGAACAGAGAATAGTTTAATGACCGTCATTTATCCAATGCTCAGGTTCAAATTATCAACATGTCACAAAGCTTGTTTCATTTACCTATCTCTACCTTCTACCCCTTCCAACAACACAAAAGCGCGCGCGCACACACACACACACACACACACACACAGACACACACACACACACACACACACAATGTCTTCCTGGAATATTTGGAGACCTACCAGACATCGTGTCATTTTCCTTATAAAGTACTTTATGTGCATTTAACAGTAAGACTTGAAAAAAAACCACCTGGGTATTATCAGACTCCAATATAACAATATCCTGAATATTCTAATATACAATCCATATTCAAACTTCCCCAACTGTCTCAAACAGCTGGCCTATTCACATACTAAGACACAATAAAGTCCATAAACTGCCCAGTCACTATCTGTCCTAAGGAGTTAGTCTACATAATCCCTCTCCCCTCTTGTGCCCTTGCGTTTGTTAGAGAAATCAAGTTATTTACCCTCTATGTTCCATATTCTACAGTTGGAGGATGATTTCTCTGTGATGTTAACTCGTTCCTCTGTCTCTGTACTTTCTATAAACCAGTAGTTGGACCTGAGACTTGATTTAAGTTTCATTTTTTTTAGGCTGCACTATTCCTTATGCTGTAAACGTCCTGTGGAATCATAGCGTGAACTCATGGATGTCCGGTTGCCTCACATTCAGTGATGCCAGTGATCAGTCCCAGTGACGTCAGCTTGCCCCATCCTCCACAAGCTTGGAAAACATTTCACTGATGGCTTAGCGTTTACAGGACACCATTGCCAGTGTTTCTTTAAGGCCTGAAAGGGCACTTTTCTTCCCATCATTCCTTCTGCATTAGTGAGCCACAATTCGATACAGAAGAATTTATCCTCATCAATTATTTTGCCACCTTGAAATACAGTGCGTATGGGAAAGGCCAAATTCTTGATTCTCTCTGTTTATCAATTTTCAGAGTAATGACTTATGTCCTTATAACCTCCAATGGCAACTAGTAGGTTTTTTTAGAAAGTGTCATTTTGAACTCAAGAATTTCTATGTATTTAATATTTTAATTGAATGAATTTCTATATATTTAATATATTAATCAATAGTCATACTGTGCCATTTTGGCTAATGGGATGCCTTTCAAGTTAGCTTTCTTTTGAAACGATCTACTTGGTCTTTGATAGTTTCTTGCTTCTCTGCATTTCAAGATGTTCCAGGCTTATCTTGTACATTTCAGATTCCATATGGATTCCAAAAGGTGATTTACTGGGTCAAAAGGAGTTAACTATTTTTAAGGTGTTTTGGCATATTGGAAAGAGTATGGGTTTCAGAGGTGGGTAAATCAGGGTTAGACTCCTAGCTAGCTCCATTGCTTACTAGTTCTGGACTCTTAAAAAGGATTTACCTCTCCGAATGAGGATAAGAAGAGCCTCTACAAGGAAGAGGAAGTTACAATAACATAGAACATTCTTTTATCATAATGTTAAGTGGAAAAAGCAGGATTCGCCCTTTTATATAGAATGCACAGAGGGGCGCCTCCATGGTTTGGTCAGTGGAACATCCCACCCTTGATTTCAGCTCAGGTCATGACTCCAGGGTCATGGGATCGAGCCCCTCAATGGGTTCTGCACTGAGTGGGGAGCCTCCTTAAGATTCTCTGTCTGTCTCTCTCTGCCCCTCTTCCCCATTCATGCATTCTCTCTCTCTCTCTCTCTCTCTCTCTCTTTCTCTCTCTTTCTCTGCCTCTCTCTCCCCCTTACCTCCCTCCCTCCCTCCTTCTCAAAAAAAAAATGCATAGGGCAACTACTGTGTTCAAATATGCTTAATATGTTAATAGTGGTATGTTTTGATGGTGGGACTACAGGTCAGGGGTCTCTTCTTCATGTCTCATACTAAACTCTTCCATATAACCTAGAATGGAAGGAAATAAGATAATTTTATTAAAAGAACAATAAGCCTCTACCACAAATCCTACAGTGTTGGTTAAAATTCATCTGGGATGTGATTCATTGCATCCTCTTTCTGTATCCCTCATGGTCGATTTCATCTACTTTTCCTTTAACAGAATTTAATGCAAATCGTATAATAAAGAAAAATATTGATATAACTATACTCTGCCATCTGCTTCCTTTCCCTGTGCCATGTCGCAGTGATTTCAGCAGACCAGGTCAAAGCTGAGTGTTTCCTGCTTTCAAGGATGACCTCTGAAGGCCTCATACCGTGTTGCTTCCTTGCTCCCAGCGGGGAGCCTCTAATTTCTGGATTGACAGCTGAAGGCAGAGCAGTAAAAATAGGAAGTAAAATAAGGTCTCCATTTGACATGCTTATAAATCAATCTTATTGATTTATAAGGAACGGAATTGTTGCTGTCGGTGCTCATTGAAAAGAATCTTACTGACCAGAAACCTAAACCAATTGGTTTTTTACTCACCTAAGGATTCAGATTGATTCAGGCTGACTTGTAAAACATGAATCCATCTGTAATCCTTCAAAACTATGGCAAATAATAAAAACTTCTGTGGAAGACATCTGCAGAGGTTTCTAATATAGGATTCCATCCGATTTTCAGGAACGATATTTTGATGTTGGAGGCAGGGGTCGTAATTTCCTCTTTTAAACGGTGCAGTGAAATTCTATAGACATGTGGGGTCAAAGGGAAGGTGGTAATCACAGATGACACTTTTCTTCATATTCTGCCCCCCATTTAAACATCTCTTATTTCAAAAGAGAGTTCTTGGGGTGCCTGGGTGGTGCAGTCGGTTAAGCGTCCGACTTCAGCCAGGTCACGATCTCGCGGTCCGTGAGTTCGAGCCCCGCATCGGGCTCTGGGCTGATGGCTCAGAGCCTGGAGCCTGTTTCCGATTCTGTGTCTCCCTCTCTCTCTGCCCCTCGCCCGTTCATGCTCTGTCTCTCTCTATCCCAAAAATAAATAAACGTTGAAAAAGAGAGTTCTTTATTTTAATTTCGAAACAGGGTAGGCTAAGGCCTGCATTGTGAAAGCTTGACAACCGCGGCCTGCCTAATCGATGCGAAACAAGTTGCCTCTGATAAATCTTCAGGTGGCTGTGTAAAAAGAAATACATAGAAGAAAGCGTCCTGGTAGTTGCAAACAACTGGGAGGAGTTGGCTTTTTTTCTCTTTTCTTCTTTCTCCTCATCGATGAGCTGATGTGGATGCTGATGTACAGATGAGCCAAACCCAAGCATTTAGCATCAGGACTATTGTCTGCAAAAGTGCCGCTTCATTCCCAGCACATCTTTAGTGAGCACTTGTTCCTGGAGCAGATTCGCTGTTGAATGTTAGACATACATTGGTGATGAAGACAGTATGCTCACAACGGCCTTCAAAGCCTAGCTAGCCGGGCCGTACATACATACGCCAGCAAATAAGACATGAGCAGAGGACATGCCAATGCGTGCCATCCCTACCGATTAGGATTAGGATTCTCATAGGATTCTCTGTTTCCAGGGAAACAGAACTAATAGCATCTCTCTCTCATTATTTTAAGGAATTGGCTTACGCAGTTGTGGGAAGCTGAGAAGTCTGAAATCTATAGAATGGGCTGGAGACCTATGGAAGGATTGATGTTGCAGTCTCTAAAGTCTGAAGGTAGTTCTGAGGCAGAATTCCCTCTTCCTTGGGAGATCTCAATCTTTTTCTCGTAAGGCCTCCAACTGATGGAATGAGGGTCACTTGATTCATTCCCATGGCAAAAAACTCAAGATTCTAAAGGGTAGACAGTGAAAGTAAGTATCCCTCTCATTCTGGACCTCAAGCCACCTTGAGTTCTTCCCCAGAAGCAGGAACTATCACCAGATTGTAGATTTCCTTATAGAGATGGTTCATGCATCTATGAGCAAATGAGTGTAGACACTTTTTAAAGTATACCAGGAATAACGCATTGCTTCTTTTCGGTTAACGAAATATCTTGGAGATTTGAATGAAGTTGAATGAAGTTAAAGCTGCCTTATTTTTGTATGGTCACAGAATATTCTGGTGTGCAAATAGATCATAACTTACTTAGTCCCTGATCTAGATTGTTTCCAGTCTTATGTAGTAAAGACAATCTGGTCACAGATATCCTTGTACACACATTTACCCTGCCTTTCTTTAAGATAAATTCCTAGAGATAGAATTGCTGGGTCGAAGGGTATGTGCACTTGAAACTTTGACATGTTGGCAAATTATCCTCCATAAAGGATGTGCCAGTTAACACTTACAAATGTACAAACACGATTTTGCAGGAGGTATTTTCATATCTCACACATGATCCCGAGGTATTCCATTGGCTGGCCCATTCTCTCCTTTTCCCTCAGATCCCTGTGGCCCATCATCACCAGCATTTGGAAGTCAGTTGCCTGGGTGTAGTCTGAAGAACGGGGGCAAAGTGGAGAGAACCCACCCATGCATACAGCCACCCCAGAGCTTCACCTATTGGCATTGGGCTCTGATCAAGTACGACAGGGTCGGTCTCCTCTTGGTGACTTGCCCAAGGTCACACGGTTCGTAGGCGTCAGAAGTACCACTTAAAAGTCTCATTCAAGTTCTTGTTCAACTCTTGACTTCTTGTGACCCTTAGGGCCAGAGACTTGTGACCGTTTCTAAATGAGCTAATTCGGCTACATCGTTAACGAGCTGGCTCTTGTGCATTGTTTAGGGCAGCTCCTGGTACCTAGTAAGCACTCAACAAACAAGTACTTGTTATGGGCATTCCTGTTCTCTCTCGGGGGCGTGGCACGGGTGGGTGAGGGGAACTGGAGGGACTATGAGGACACGGAAGTCACTGGGACTGGAGGTGAAGTACCAGAGACAGCTGGCTGGCATGCATGACCTCCCCGGTCCCTCCAGCCAAGTAATTCAAGCAGGTTCCAGCTTGGTAGCCACATTGGAGTCATGGGGGCAGATGAGCATTTTTCTTAATTGAGAAAGAGCTAATGAGAGCTGTATTTCTTTGAATCTGCCCATTGAATGAGAACAAACACTAATTACTGCTGGGCTGGAAAGGCCAGATACAATTTGCCAAATGAGAGGGCATCTTCCCCCATCAGTTACAAAACAGTGTGCAGAGGACCGCACGCTTTCCAACAGTGAACGTCCATCGCTGGCTCAGTGTTAAATACAGAGCGAAGGCCCCATAAACTGGCATCCGCGGGTGAAGCAATTAAGTGTGGCGCTGCCCCTGCAGCGATGTCCCAGCAGCTGCCCCCATTGGAGGTTTCAAGGCTCAGCAACTTGTAGGATGACTGGGGAATGATAATGTGCTGGTTTTCTTTGCCGGCACAAAAGAGGCAGCAGCGGGGGAGCTCTGGGGTGGGGACCGGAGCGCTGTGTCACCTGTTGATGGCTGCGTTTAGGCACATTTGCCATACTCGGTGGGACATCCAGACTCCAGGGGAAGCAACAGGGATCTGGCTTCTCTTTAAAGTAAACGCAACCTCCTATTTCACATTTTACATCTCCCATTCCACCAAAGGCCTGGTTTCCCTACTCCAGTTTGGAAGCCCAGAGAGTATTTCTAAGTTATTGGGGCTCAGTGAAGCTGGTGGTTATTCTGAATACAGTAAAACCTTGGATTGCGAGTAACTTGTCCTGCGAGTGTTCTGCAAGACAAGCAGACATTGCTAATAAATTTTAACTTGATAAATGAGCGATGTTTTGCCATACGAGGGGTACGTGATGCCGAACATGACATGATCGCAACAGGGCCAGTGGTTCTGGAAATTTGCTTTGATATACAAGTGCTTTGGATTACAAGCATGTTTCCAGAACAAATTGTGCTTCCAAGCCAAGGTTTTAGTGCATGTGTTTCTGAGACACTGTAGTTATAACAGCGTTGGCTTATAATAACAGCATAAGCCCCTTCATTTTGTGTCCGAGATTTGAGGCATTGAAGACACTGGCATTAGTCCATGAAGGGCAAGACTAGGTAAGGTCTAGGCACTGATGAAGTGAATTTGTATGTAGGGGCCCACAAAGCGGAGGCTGCCCCAGTGGCCCAGCCCATATCACAAGTTCAAACCTGAGTGAGCCTGTGCTTACGGGACAAGGAACCTAACACACACCAGGCCGTCCTCCAACCCCGTTTGAGCTGACTCACCTTCCCCTGGGAAACAGGACCTTCCGGCCTTGTAAGAAAATCCCTGACCTCCTAACCAATCACACTCAGTTTCCGAGTGCCTCTTCTAAAGCTCTATACACTCCCTCTTGCCCCAAATCCCCAGGAACAGTGCTCCCCTGCTCGTAAGGCACCTACTCTCCATCTGCAATGTGTTTTCCCTTGACTAAAGGGAAATGACTCAGACTCATTACTAAGTTGTTTTAGTTTTGTCCTTTGGTGGCATGGAGAGAGAGTAAAGTAGGGGCGCCTGGGTGACTCAGTCGGTTAAGCGTCCGACTTTGGCTCAGGTCATGATCTCACAGCTCGTGAGTTTGAGCCTTGCGTCGGGCTGTGTGCTGACAGCTCAGAGCCCGGAGCCTGCTTCGGATTCTGGGTCTCCTCTCTCTCTCTCCCCTCCTCCACTCATGCTCTGTCTCTCTCTGTCTCAAAAATAAATAAACATGTAAAAAATTTTTAAAAAAAGGTGTAAGGGGGCTTCTCTGTCCTCTTTTTTTTTTCTCAACGTTTTTTTGTTTATTTTTGGGACAGAGAGAGACAGAGCATGAACGGGGGAGGGGCAGAGAGAGAGGGAGACACAGAATCGGAAACAGGCTCCAGGCTCAGAGCCACCAGCCCAGAGCCTGACGCGGGGCTTGAACTCACGGACCGCGAGATCGTGACCTGGCTGAAGTCGGACGCTTAACCGACTGCGCCACCCAGGCGCCCCCTCTGTCCTCTTTTTGACCACTTCCTGCAAGAGCTGGGAGCCTGAGCGAGTAGCACTGACCCAACACTCGTGTCTCCAGAGCAAACCCAGGCACCTGCTGGACTCTGGGTGTGTGGAGCAGGTGTGCCTGGGCATGGGACACCTTCTTGACTCACCCTGTCTGCTCTGTAATTGTGGCCAAGGGGCCATTGCCGTCCCGTTCTAAGGCACCTGAGGGATCCTATTCTGCTTCAGTTCTCTGGGTTTCTGGCAGGACGGGGCCCTTTGTCTTATGTCACCTCTAGGCCTCAAAAGCATCCTTGCCCATGTAGCTGGAGCGCCGTTTCTCTGTGGTTGAGACTTTGATGGTCTCTATTAGAATTTTTTTTTTAATGTTTATTTTTGAGAGTGAGACAGAGAGACGGCGGGTGCGAGTGGGGGAGGGGCAGAGAGGAAGCCCCAGAATCCGAAGCAGGCTCCAGGCTGTCAGCATGGAGCTCAAGGTGGGGCTCGAACTCACAGACCGTGAGATCATGACCTGAGCTGAAGTCCGACGCTTAACCGACTGAGCCCCCCGGGTGCCCCTCGGTTAGCATCTTGGTTCCACCTCTTACTGTGTGTCTTTGGGCAAACTACTTACGCTCTCTGTGACCTGGTTTGCATATCTGTAATATACGGATAGGAGTGGTATTGTTGTGAAAGTTAGATGAGATCGTGTAAGTTCATCCGAATGGCGTCTTCTGTAAAATGAGCACTCCGGTCCCTGAGCAGAGCTACTCTTTGCTTTGACCTCTCTCTTGGGGCTCAAACCTAGTCTGGCTGGGATGGCAGCGGGGTAGGCGGGATGTGGGAGGGCACTGCCATGCTGCCCTTTATCTCTTGTTTTTGCACAGCCAGCTGCTCTCTCCTCATGCTGGCGCTAAGAAATGTGAAAGCTCCCAAGTCTGTCAACATCAGACCTGGGGGGCCACAGGGGTCACTGTCTGCAAATTGCATGTGTGAATCCAGTCTGGCCTTTGCGAGGCCCCTGTGGACTCTTTGGGGTGGCCTCCGTAGGCCTGTTGCACGCACTCTGAGGGCCCTTCAGGGCTTGCTCGCCTATCTTCTCAGCTAAAGCCCACTTAGTGCCTGTCATTTGCCATGAGATACCATGGCTCGAGCTTTGGGTAAAGACAGGCCTTTACGGACATTCCTATCCCCAAAGTAGTTTTATGCCAGACATTGTCCGGCGAGCCTGACATTTATTGGCTATGCCTCCCCAAGGCTTTCGCTTCCAGAAGGACTGCACACCAGAGGCGAGGCGTTCTCCTCCGGGTTGAGTGGTGGAGCCACCCTTTCAAGGACAGGACGTCCTTCCCAATCTCCCTCCTGTCGGAGAGCACTGTGGGAAAGTATGTTCTCTCTGAGCTCCTGGCTGGGCCTCACCGCTTGGCCTTTGCCCCCTCCCCGGGCATGTCCCAGTCCTGCTGGAGTGGGTGGGGACGATGGGCATGATTTGTTTGCCATTATAATTATTTTTGCGTGATGTCAATTATAATGATTTACCTTTTTATTCAGCAATTGTGATTCTTATTCCCTTCCATTTCGTCTACAAATGACTCTCTTGACCCCTCTTTCATCTTTCCCTTCTGATTTATAATTACTTCCCTTAGCCTTTAAAAATTTTTCTTTTTAGGGGCGCCTGGGTGGCACAGTCGGTTAAGCGTCTGACTTCAGCCAGGTCACGGTCTCGCGGTCCGTGAGTTCAAGCCCCGCGTCAGGCTCTGGGCTGATGGCTCAGAGCCTGGAGCCTGTTTCCGAGTCTGTGTCTCCCTCTCTCTCTGCCCCTCCCCCGTTCATGCTCTGTCTCTCTCTGTCCCAAAAATAAATAAACGTTGAAAAAAAAATTAAAAAAATTTTTTTTTTCTTTTTAACTTTATTTATGTATTTTGAGAGACACAGAGACAGCCCGAGTGGGGGAGAGGCAGAGAGAAGGGAGAGAAAAAGGATCCCAAGCAGGCTCCCTGTTGTCGGCGCAAACTCCAACACGGAGTTTGAACTCACGAAACTGTGAGATCATGACCTGAGCTGAGACCAAGAGTTGGGTGCTTAACTGACTGAGCCCCCAAGGTCCCCCAGTTTCACTTTTTTTAAGTAGGCTCCACACTCAGTGTGGGGCTAGAACTCATGACCCTGAGATCCAGAGTCCCACGCTCTACAAACTGAGCTGGCCAGGTGCCCCTCTCTTAGCCTTTTGTAAAACAGCTTTATTGAGGTATAACTGATAAAGAACCACACATATTTAATGAAGATAATTTGATGAGTTTGGACACATACAAACACCCTCGGTACCATCAGCACCATCAGGATGGTAGACGCAGCCAACACCTCCCAGAATTTTCTGTGTGCCCCCTCCCCCAACACACACCTCTTGTATACTGTAAGAAAACTTTTTTTTTTTATTATGAGGTTCCCTCTCCTTTTACATGAAAGTATTTATTGAGCATTCATTTGCTAATATTCGTCCTTGTAGTACTGTTAGAAACAATAAAGCGAGCTGTATTAAAAAATGGTGAGATTTTTTGAGCAAAAATCTATTTGAATCAGGCAGCCCCCCAAATGGAAGTCAGAAGCGCTTCACCCACAGGAGCTGGGGAGAGACTTTTATGGAGAAAAGGGGGAAGCGAGTCAGGACATTACTGATTGGCCATAGATTAAGCGTCGCTGGCTGTGATTGGTTGTTCTTGGGTTCGGATTTCTTAACCCTGAGGCCCTTCCCCGCTGACCTCTTTGGTTTGCTTCCAGCAACCAGCGCATTGTTAGAGCCACATCAGTGGAACAGGCTCCTTGTTTAATTAATTTAACGGTATCAACTGAATGGGGCTGTTCACCAAATACAAATGGTCAATAATTTAACCATCTACATTTCTGTAAAAAGCGAAAACACTCCTTTTTAAAGAAGTTCATTGATGGGAGACACTTACTATTAACTGAGCACAATCTGCAGTTAAAGGGGGTGAGTCCCAGAGTTTGGGAACAATGATTTGGGGATGAAACCCCTCACCCCCTCCCTACTTGTGTGTCAGTCTCTCTCTCTCTCTATTTCTCTCTCTCTCTCTCTCTCTCTCTCTCTCTCTCTCTCTCTCACACACACACACACACACACACACACACATATTGATGAATTGATGTTAATCTGGGACTGTTTTTATCCCTCCTGAACTGGGGTTATCGAGTAGAGATAAAAGCATTTGGAAGGGTCCCTGCAGAGTCCACTTGGTCACCCTGAACCCTAGTTTCCTCATCTTTAAAATGAAAAAATTTGACTTCTTCTCTAAGGTCACTTCCTTCTATCCCACAACCCTACCCACTCCCCCCCCCCCCCTCAGATTCCCAAGAGCTCCAATTTATAGTGATGATTAATCCAACAGAGGCAAGTACTCATCTGCATACAAATAGAATGCAAATCATGAGGTGCAGACAACGCACATCAGAATCAAGATGGGCTATCAGGGCCCCATCCTTCTGGAGGTGTCCAGACAGGCAAACCCAGTCTGGACAAATGAAATTTAGCAGGCGCGGTAGAGGGCTCTGTGTTATCGGCAGCCCCAGGCGCACTGGATGGCGTCTGGCTCCTGAGCTCTCAGCATGGGGAGGCTTTATCGCTCCAGTCCTGGAATTTGGAATCATTATCTACCAGTGCAGAGGGATTAAAAATAATGTTTGGGCATGATGGGCAGTGGCTAGCAGCCAGCCAGCCACACAGTGACGTTTATTGCTTGCAGAAAAGGGTCTTGGCAGAGTCAAAGTCAGGAGACCGAGGCAGGTGACTCGGGGCCGCTAGCAGAGTATCAAGGTCACCTAGTGAACATTATTATTTGATGCCTTCTTATCACATTGTGTTGTTACAAGAATAAAATACAACAGAGTGGCAACAGCCCATTGGAACATTATAAGTATATTCCACATGAACCGTCAATTGTCAGGCATCCAGTATTTGGTATTTATTGTATGTTTGATACTGTGAATGGTGGTAGCCAACATTTATTAAGCACTCAGTATGTGGCAGCATTATTATAGGTGGCTTAAATAAATCACTCTATGGTTGTAGGAGTTTTGAATCCATCAACTTAGTTACTTCTTACAACCTATAAGATAGGAACCATCATCATTGCCATCTAAGAGATTAGAAAATGAAGGTAATTTGCCCAAGGTCACAGCTAGTATGTGGCCAAGCTGAGGCTCCAACTCCATCTAGAAACTGTCCTTTTTTTTTTTAATTTTAATTTTATTTTTCAAATTTATATCCAAATTAACATCTAGTGCAACAATGATTTCAGGAGTAGATTCCTTAGTGCCCCTCACCCATTTAGTCCATCCCCTCTCCCACAACCCCTCCAGTAACCCACTGTTTGTTTTCCATATTTAAGAGTCTCTTATGTTTTGTGCCCCTCCCTGTTTTTATATTATTTTTGCTTCCCTTCCCTTATGTTCATCTGTTCTGTGTCTTAAAGTCCTCATATGAGTGAAGTCATATGATATTCGTCTTTCTCTGACTGACTGATTTCGCTTAGCATAACACCCTCCAGTTCCATACACGTAGTCGCAAATGGCAAGATTTCATTCTTTTTGATTGCTGAGTAATACTCCATTGTATATATGTACCACATCTTCTTTACCCATTCATCAGTTGATGGATATTTGGGCTCTTTCCATACTTTGGCTATTGTTGTAGAGTTGCTATAAACATTGGGGTTCAGGTGTCCCTTTGAAACAGCACACCTGTATCCCTTGGATGAATGCCTCGTAGTGCAGTTCCTGGGTCACAGGTAGTTCTTTTTTTAACTATTTGAGAAACCTTCATACTGTTTTCCAGAGTGGCTGCACCAGCTTTCATTCCCACCAGGAATGCAAAAGAGATCCTCTTTTTCCGCATCCTCTCCAACATCTGTTGTTGCCTGAGTTGTTAATGTTAGCCACTCTGACAGGTGTAAGGTGGTATCTCATTGTGGTTTTGATTTGTATTTTCCTGATGATGAGTGATGTGGAGCATTTTTTCATGTGTCGGTTGGCCATCTGGATGTCTTCTTTGGAGAAGTGCCTATTGATGTCTTCTGCCCATTTCTTCACTGGATTGTTTTTTAGATATTGAGTTTGAGAAGTTCTTTATAGATTTTGGATACTAACCCTTTATCTGATATGTAGTTTGCAAATATCTTCTCCCATTCTGTTGGTTGCCTTTTAGTTTTGCTGATTGTTTCCTTTGCTGTGCAGAAGCTTTTATTTTCATAAGGTCCCAGTAGTTCATTTTTGTTTTTATATCCCTTGCCTCCAGAGATGTGTTGAGTAAAAAGTTGCTGTGGGCAAGATCAAAGAGGTTTTTGCCTGCTTTCTCCTCGAGGATTTTGATGGCTTCCTGTCCTACATTGAGGTCTTTCATCCATTTTGAGTTTATTTTTGTGTATGGTGTAAGAAAGTGGTCCACATTCATTCTTGTGCATGTCTCTGTCCGGTTTTCCCAGCATCACTTGCTGAAGAGACTGTCTTTATTCCATTGGATATTCTTCTCTGCTTTGTCAAAGATTAGTTGGCCATACGTTTGTGGGTCCATTTCTGGGTACTCTATTCTGTTCCATTGATCTGAGTGTCTGTTTTTGTGTCAGTACCATACTGTCTTGATGATTACAGCTTTGTAGTATAGCTTGAAGTCCGGGATTGTGATGCCACCTGCTTTGGTTTTCTTTTTCAAGACTGCTTTGGCTATTCGGGGTCTTTTCTTGTTCCATACAAATTTTAGGATTATTTGCTCTAGTTCAGTGAAGAATGCCGGTGTTATTTTGATAGGGATTGCATTGAATATGTAGAATGCTTTAGGTAGTATTAACATTTTAACAATATTTGTTCTTTCTATCCAGGAGCATGGAATATTTTTCCATTTTTTTGTGTCTTCTTCAATTTCTTTCATAAGATTTCTATAGTTTCCAGTGTATAGATTTTTCACCTCTTTGGTTAGAGTTCTTCCTAGGTATTTTATGGTTTTTGGTGCAATTGTAAATGGGATCGATTACTTGATTTCTCTTTCTGTTGCTTCATTTTTGGTGTATAGGAATGCAATCAATTTCTGTGCATTGATTTTATATCCTGCAACTTTGCTGAATTCATGAATCAGTTCTAGCAGTTTTTTGGTGGAATCTTTTGGGTTTTCCATGTAGAGTATCATGGATATCTGTGAAGAGTGAAAGTTTGACCTCCTCCTGGCTGATTTAGATGCCTTTTATTTCTTTGTGTTGTTTGATTGCAGAGGCTAAGACTTCCAATACTATGTTGAATAATAGTGGTGAGAGTGGATATCCCTGTCTTGTTCCTGACCTTAGGGGGAAAGCTCTCATTTTTTTTCCCATTGAGGATGATATTAGCGTTGGGTCTTTCATATATGGTTTTTATGATCTTGAGGTATGATCCCTCCATCCCTATTTTCTTGAGGGCTTTTATCAAGAAAGAATGTTGTATTTTGTCAAATGCTTTCTTTGCATCTATTGAGAGGATCATATGGTTCTTGTCCTTTCTTTTATTGATGTGATGAATCACATTGATTGTTTTGCGGATATTGAACTAGCCCTGCATCCCAGGTGTAAATCCCACTTGGTCGTGGTGAATAATTTTTTTAATGTATTGTACGTCTGGTTGGCTAATATCTTGTTGAGAATTTTTGCATCCATGTTCATCAGGGAAATTGGTCTATAGTTCTCCTTTTTAGTGGGGTCTCCGTCTGGTTTTGGAATCAAGGTAATGCTGGCTTCATAGAAAGAATTTGGAAGTTTTCCTTCCATTTCTATTTTTTTGGAAAAGCTTCAAGAGAATAGGTGTTAACTCTTCCTTAAATGTTTGGTAGAATTCCCCTGGAAAGCCATCTGGCCCTGGACTCTTGTTTTTTTGGGAGATTTTTGATTACTAATTCGATTTCTTTACTGGTTATGGGTCTGTTCAAATTTTCTATTTCTTCCTGTTTCAGTTTTTGTAGTGTATATGTTTCTAGGAATTTGTCCATTTCTTCCAGGTTGCCCATTTTATTAGCATATAATTGCTCATAACATTCTCTTATTATTGTTTTTATTTCTGCTGAGATGGTTGTGATCTCTCCTCTCTCATTCTTGATTTTATTTACTTGGGTCCTTTCCTTCTTCTTTTTGATCACACTGGCTAGTGGTTTATCAATTTTGTTAATACTTTCAAAGAACCATCTTCTGGTTTCATCAATCTGTTCTACTTTTTTTTTGTTTGTTTATTTGTTTTATTTGGTTTTGATAGCACTAATTTCTGCTCTAATCTTTATTATTTCCTGTTTTGTGCTGTTTTGGGGTTTTATTTGCTGTTCTTTATCCAGCGCTTTAAGGCATAAGTTTAGGTTGTGTATCTGAGATCTTTCTTCCTTCTTTAGGAAGGCCCAGATTGCTATGTACTTTCCTCTTATGATCATCTTTGCTGTGTCCCAGAGGTTTTGGGTTGTGGTGTTATCATTTTCATTGACTTCCATATACTTTTTAATCTCCTCTTTAACTCCTTGGTTGGCCCATTCATTCTTTAGTAGGATGTTCTTTAGTCTCCAAGTATTTGTTAACTTTCCAAATTTTTTCTTGTGGCTGATTTCAAGTTTCATAGGGTTGTAGTCTGAAAAGATGCACGGTATGACTCGATCTTTTTGTGCTTGGTGAAGGATGATTTGTGTCCCAGTATGTGGTCTATTCTAGAGAACGTTCCATGTGCACTGGAGAAGAATGTATATTCTGCTGCTTTAGGATGAAATGTTCTGACTATATCTGTTAAGTCCATGTGGTCCAGTATGTCATTCAAAGCCATTGTTTCCTTGTTGATTTTTTGATTAGATGATCTGTCCATTGTTGTGAGTGGTGTGTTGAAGTCTCCTACTGTTGTGGTATTACTATCAATGAGTTTCTTTATGTTTGTGATGAATTGATTTATATATTTGGGTGCTTTCACATTTGGCACATAAATATTTATAATTGTTAGGTCTTTTTGGTGGATAGACCCCTTAATTATGATATAATGCCCTGCTTCATCTCTTGATACAGTCTTTATTTTAAAGTCTAGATTGTCTGATATAAGTATGGCTACTCTGGCTTTCTTTTGTTGACCATTAGCATGATAGATGGTTCTCCATCCCCTTATTTTCAATCTGAAGTTGTCTTTAGGTCTAAAGTGGGTCTCTTGTAAACAGCATATAGGTGGATCTTGTTTTCTTATCCATTCTGTTGCCCTATGTCTTTTGATTGGAGCAATGAGTCCATTGACATTTAGAGTGAGTACTGAAGGATATGAATTTATTGCCATAATGTTGCTTGTAGAGTTGGAGTTTCTGGTAGTGTTCTCTGGTCCTTTCTAGTCTTTGTTGTTTTTAGTCTTCCTTCCTTCCTTCCTTCCTTCCTTCCTTCCTTCCTTCCTTCCTACCTTTTCTTCCCTCAGAGAGTCCCGCTTAAAATTTCTTGCAGGGCTGGTTTAGTGGTCACAAACTCCTTTAGTTTTTGTTTGTCTGGAAAAATTTTTTTTTTCTCCTTCTATTTTGAATGATAGCCTTGCTGGATAAAGAATTTTTGGCTGCATATTATTCTGATTCAGTACATTGAATATATCCTGCTACTCCTTTCTGGCCTGCCAATTTTTTGTGGATAGGTCTGTTGCAAACCTGATCTGTCTTCCCTTGTAGGTTAAGGACTTTTTTTCCCTTGCTGCTTTCATGATTCTCTCCTTGCCTGAGTATTTTGTGAATTTGACTGTGATATGCCTTGTTGATGGTTGGTTTTTGTTGAATCTAGTGGGAGTTCTCTGTGCTTCCTGAATTTTGATGTCTGTGTCTTTCCCTAGGTTAGGAAAGTTTTCCTCTATGACTTGCTCACATAACACTTCTACCCCTATTTCTCTCTACTCTTCTGGGACTCCTATGATTCTAATGTTGTTCCTTTTTAATGAGTCACTGATTTCTCTAATTCTTAAATTGTGCTCTTTTGCCTTAATCTCCCTCTTTTTTTCTGCTTCATTATTCTCCATAAGTTTGTCCTCTATATCACTGATTTTCTGTTCTGCCTCATCCATCCTTGCTGCCCTGGCTTCCATTCAAGACTGCAGCTCAATTATAGCATTTTTTATTTCATCCTAACTAGCTTTTCTTTCTTTTATCTCTGCAGAAAGGGATTCTAATCTATTTTCGACTTCAGCTAGTATTTGTATTATCGTGATTCTAAACTCTGGTTCAGACATCTTGTTTGTATCTGGGTTGGTTAAGTCCCTGGCTGTCGTTTCTTTCTGCTCTTTCTTTGGGGGTGAATTCCTTCATTTCATCATTTTGAAGGGAGAAAAAGAATTAATGAGGTAAAAAAATTAAAATTTAAAAAATTAAAATTTTAAAATATTAAAATTAAAAACAAACACACACAAACAAAATCGAGTAAATGATGTTAGATCCTAGGTGTGTTTTGGTCTGGGTGTTGAAAGAGGCTTCATAGATTAGAGAAAAAAGGGGAAAGAAAAAAGAAAAAGGAAATCGTTTGAAAATTTGAAAAAATGAATACACTGAAGTAGACTAAAATGAAATGATGGAAGTAAAATAGACTTTGAAAAAAATTACACAAAAGTAAAAAATATAGTAGAAAAAATTTAAAGAAAATATTTTAATAAAAATTAAAAACAAAAATGAATTTTTTCTTTCTGTATTCAAGAGAAAGAAACGAAAAAAAAGAAAAAAGGCAAAAAGAAGGAAGAAAGAAAATTGAAGAGATGGACTGGCGAACCGACTGAAATACCACTGAAATTACTTTGTTTCCCCTAGAAGTCCAACTATGAAGCACTTAATAATCCATAAACTAAGCAGGCGGAGAGACTTGTGTTCCTGAAGAGCGAGGTTGGCCCTGTTGGGCGGGGCTTAGTGTAACGGCTTCGTTCTCCACTAGATGGCGCTGCTTAGCTTACTGGGGTGGATTTTGAGGCGCTTGTTGGTGCGCGTCCGCGCATGCGCGGCAGCGGTGAAAATGGCGTCAGCCACCCACCCAGCCTCTAGTACCGGAATTCTGTTCTCCCTGGTCAGTAATTGCGCACCTGGCCTTGGCTTCCATCCACTCGCCGCTTTTACACAGTCTGTGAACCAGCCCCAGGCAGCACCTCCCTCCTGAGTTTTGTCTCACATGCGGCTGTGTTTCCCGACCCCTTACGTTTGACAGACTGCGGTTTTGTCCCTCCCAGACCTTCTGCAGGAGGGTCTCACCCAGCGATGGCCGGGTGCTGGCCGCACCCAGGAACGTTTGAGGGTCCGTGCTGCTGCCGAGGCCCAGAGACTGCGGCCGGGTGCCAGCCCGCCCCAGGACGAAGTTCACGAGGCAGGGTAGCAGCGGCGCCTCCGGGATTCTGGAAAATCACAACGCACACCTGGCCCCAGGCTTCCCCCTTAACGACCTTGATCTAGCGCCAGCGAATGTGGTTGTTCTCCCAGGTCCGCCGGGGCCTTGCCTTTGGGGACCCACACAGCCTCTACTCGCTGTCTTCCCAGCAGGGGCACCGCCTCTCCCCTGTGGCCTGAAGACCCCCGGACTCCACTCTGCTCCTGGGGATTCGTCCTTCCCACCAGAGCACCGCCAGGTATGGAGCTGCGCGGTTTCAGACTCTGTGCTCCCCGTTTATGGTCTTAATGGAATGTAAACCCTCTCCTTTCTCCCTTCTCCCTTTTTAGTTCCATCACTGCGACTGTTTCCGCTTTTCCACTTTCTCTCCAGCTGCTTTGGGGGGGGGGTGCTTTTCCCGTATTCTCTCCCCTCCCCATCTCTGTCCTCTCTCCACACCGCACGCAAAAGCAGCTTCCTGCCCTCCGTGGCTTCCCTCTCCCCCAGTTCACCTCTCGGCGCCGCACACCTGCTGAGTCCTGTGGTTCAGGTTGTGCAGATTGTTGTGTTAATCCTCAGATCAGTTTTCTAGGTGTGCAGGATGGTCGAGTGTTGGTCTGGTTGTATTTCATGGACGCGAGACACACAACAAACTGCCATGCTGTTCTGCCATCTTGCCTTCTCCCCCAGAAACTGCCCTCTTAACCACGATGTTGTATGCCCTTTAATCGTAACCATGAGCCTTATCTAGTAATGAATCCAATCTTTTATGGGATATATATTTCACTTACTTGAGATAATATTATAATTTTGATATGTATTTTAGTTAATATTATGTAAGCATATTCCCACATCTTTAAAAACTATTCCGGGGAGCCTGGGTGGCCCAGTCAGTTAAGCGTCCGACTTCAGCTCAGGTCACGATCTCACAGTTTGTGAGTTCGAGCCCTGCTTCGGGCTCTGTGCTGACAGCTCAGAGCCTGGGACCTGCTTCAGATTCTGTCTCCCTCTCTCTGTCCCTCCCCTGCTCGCACTCTATCTCTCAAAAAAAATAAATAAACATTAGAAAGAATTTTAAAACTATTCCTAGAGATAATTGAAGGCCGAGTATCATTCTATTGAGAGGTATTATTATAATTGGCTTGAACTGTAAGGAGACATAACACAAATCCTGGAGGCGAGAGCACCAGTGAGGATACGAAGGTGGACTTGGGAGATTAGAGAAGGCAAGAATCATGGCCTTCATGAATAGCTCAGACTGCCCCATTATGCATCGATTAGATGAGGTATAAGCTTGCTTTATGCAGCGTTTCCACTCATGAAGTAGAAGAAATGTCTCTTCTTGGCCGATGCGTGGGGATGTTGTAAATATAGGTGGGTTCTGGAAAGTGACTTAACACACTGGAAGAAAAGGCCTGCATAAATTCAGGGGGGTCATATGGAGAAATAGTTTTGGTGATGTCACCATGCCTGTCATCTTCCGCCGTGATGTCTATTGCGGGAAGCTGGGAGTAGAAAGACATGAGAATCTTTTCTGTAGGTCCCAGGTCAGAAGACAGGGCAAGAAGTCAGCCCTAATGAGGCAGGTGACTCCGAGGGAATAAAGGACCATAATGAACTCGTTCTGTATTTACCAGGAGGATTTGGATGGAGATTGATGATCTGGCCAAACGTTCCATCTGAATTTAGTCTGGTCTCATTACGACAAGTCATACATCTTTTCAGGTCAGGTTGTGGCGCAACTTATGCTATTTTCATCACGTTCTGACCTGTTTGTCATTTGCAGTGAGAAGCAAATGACCCAGAAACACCAGGAAAGGGATCTGTAAATAGATTTTCTCACTCGACCAATTAGGAAATAACCCCCAACAAAGTGTGTTGTAAAAATATCGTTAATGACTGTGTTGTCACCTTTAAGCTCCATAAATAACAACTGTCACTGAGCGTTTACTAAGTATCAAGGACTAGTACTCAGAGCTGGACTAGGTGAGATGAGTAAAGCACTCACCTGGTTCACAAAACTTGAGGGGCATCAACAAGCTCGGTAATCAAGGTCAATAGTGTTCGTATGTAATATTAAAAAAAATCAATCAGCAGACTCTATCCTTCCTATTGTTGCCAATGAAGCTTTAGTATCTGACTGATGCCTGTAAGTGCTCTCAATAATCAATGCCTTCATTCTAGTCTGTTACCATTCTTTAACTCGTCATCTTAGTCAGCCTGGGCTGCCATAACAAAGTACCATAGACTAGGTACCTTGAACGGCGGACATTTATTTCTCACAGGTCTGGAGGCTAGAAGTCCAAGATCAAGGTGCCCGTATGGTTGGGAGGGCTCTCTTCTTGGCTTGCAGGTGGCTGCCATCTTGGTGTGTTTTCACAAGGCAGAGAGAGAGAGAGAAGGGGTGGAGGAGAAAGAGGGGAGAGAGATCAGGAACTCTGGTCTTTCTTCCTCTTCTTACAAGGACACTAACTCCATCGTTGGGGTCTCACCCTCATGACCTCATCTAAACCTGATCACCACCGAAATAAAGACCCCCACCTTCTGAAAACCATCACACTGGGGGTTGGGGCTTCAACACAGGAATTTGTGTTAGGAGATATAAGGTATTTACTGTAACCCTTTTCCCCCTTTCTCTGTCTCTTTTTCTGTTTCTTGTGTGAAAATGTGGGCACAGAGATGTTAAATAACCTGTCCCAGTTCACACAGTTATTTATGCAATCAGGATTTGAACCCAGTGCCCTAACCCCAGAGCCTACACTTTTATCCACTCTTGTTATATTGCCTGTGAAGAGAAAGGATATTTTCTCAAGAGAAATCTTGCCTGGGCTACGGACAGAATAGAGTAATAATTTCAGAGATAGTATACCGACAGCTGTAAAGTGAAAGCACCCGCTGAGAGGCAGGAATAAAGGATGGGGGGGGGGGCACTTCTTGACCTTGAATCAATTAGTCGCACCTTAGCTTGACAGTAGTTAGGTGAGCTTTCAGGCCCAGAAATCCTGGTATGTAGGGGTACGTTTTGATGAAGTTCAAAGGTTAGAGAAGAATCGGGGTAACAGTGTACAGTCCCAAGAAGGGGAAGAACATAAGGAGTGCAGGGGGCAAGCACGGGCATACCCCAACCCCATGAAGCAGGTGCAGGAGAGCTGAGCAAGGATGGGGCAGGACTAAGTGGAGCATGTGAGGAGCGTGCGACGGGTGCACAGGGCCCCTTCCTTCTCTCTAAGGAAGTAGCATCAAAATGGAAGTTGGTAGAATCCCCAAATGCTGCAGCATCTTGCTTAATGTTCAGTGGTGTCCATGAGTGTTATGGTTTCTAATTTCTGTGGTGTCTGAATTTGCAGTGCCCTGTTTGTGAATAATCCCTGTTTCCTCTCATGGCTGACACAGAACATGCCCCATGTTGTTAAACGACATTTGGGCCCTGCCCATGCAGTCCAGAGGGCCTTGTCCAAGGTCGCGCCATGATCCACAGCCGGGATTTGGACTCAAGCCCAGATTCTGACTTCTAAGCCTCTGCTTCAGCCATTACTAGCTGACGTTCCTTGTTAATTCTCCTTATCCACAAATTTGCAGGCTTCACAAGCTCCACAGTGAAATTAATTTCTGTAGTAGTGGTGCCTTCTCTCTCTCTCTCTCTCTCTCTCTCTCTTTCTCTCTCTCTCTTTTTTTTTTTTTTTGGTTCAACTGCCCACTGTGGAAAGCCAGGTGATCCTCAGAGATCACTTGGTGTGCTCTGTGGTCTCCATGCAGTGAATCAGAAGCTGAGCTGTGAGTCTCGGCACATGCCCATTTCTCCTGTTTTCACACTGGTCTTGCTATGGACTGAGTGTTTGTGTCCCTCCCAAATTCGTCTGTTGAAATCCGAAGCCCTAATGTGATGGTACTAGATAGGGCCTTTGGGAGGTGATTAGGTCATGAGGGGGTAGTCTTCCTGAATAGGATAGTGCTTTTTTTTTAAGTTTATTTATTTATTTTGAGAGACAGAGAGACAGAGACAGAGACAGAGACAGAGAGAGAGAATCCTAAGCAGGCTTCACACTGTCAGCCTGATCTGGGGCTTGAACTCATGAACCTGTGAGATCATGACCTGAGCAAAAATCAAGAGTCGGACACTCAACTGGCTGAGCCACCAGGGTGCCCCAGGACTAATGCTCTTATAGGAAGAGACACAAGAGAGCTTGCTTCCTCTCTCTCTCTCTCTCTCTCTCTCTCTCCTCTGCCACGTGAAGACACAGCAAGAAGATGGCTATCTGTAAAGGTGGAAGAGACTTCTCACCAGAACTGGACCATATGGGCACCCTGATCTCAGGCTTCCCAGCCTCCACAAGTGTGAGAAATAAATTTATGTTGCTTAAGCCAGCAGTCTATGGTATTTTTGGAACAGCAGCCCTAGCTGAATGAGGCATAACTTTGTGGGATTTGTGGTTCTGTGTGGTAGATGCACTTAAGAATATAATGCCTTTTTGGGTTTCTCCTGGTACCTTGAAAGATGCAAAATGCCTTTTGATGTCCTTAAATAGTGACCCAACATGGTGGTACTTGAGTATCTGGACCTTTGCCTCAGAGGTATGTCTAAATAGGTGAAGACAGTCATTTCCAAAGTAGTACCAGGAGGGATCCTCCAAAGTTCAGGCAGGAAAAATCCTTCCATCCTCCTCCTCATCCAGTCCTGAGCCCCTGGAACGGAGAACATGGACTGTTTATACAAAAGCAGTCTGCCCCTACCTCTGCACCATGGCTTTTCATTTCCTGGGAGATCCAGCTTCCCACTGTGGTATACACATGCCAGATATGTGACTAGATTCTCCTGAAGATTCTCTCGAAGCTAGTCCTGGCTAAAGAGACCTAAGAGAAAAGGGTACTATATGAAAGAAAGGGTTGATATCCCGTGATAAGAGATTCACCGAAAGAAGCACCCGTGTTTTTACTGGATGCTGTTATGATAGTATACGATGCCTGGATCTTTGGCAGCCATCTTGAGACCCTGAGGGTAAACATTGCAACATTGTGAGGTGCTGAGTGAAAGAATGGGAGAGCCTTGGATGCCATCTTTGAAGTGTCGCGCCAAACTGGGAATCGTCCTTTCTCTGGTCTCCTTGCTTTACAGGATAAGTGTTCTTATTGTTTGAGCTACTTTTAATTGAATACTTAGGACCTGCAGCTGAAAACATCCCACACACTCTTGCCCCCTACTTCCCTTACACACTCATTCTCCCCGGAGCTGTGACTAAGGCAGCTCCTTCTTCACAAACATGACCTCATTTCCAGGCTCATTTCTTTTGGCACCAGGTTTAAAAGCTGCATGTGTACACACACACACACACAGACACACGCACACACACACACACACACTTATGAGGCCTTGATTCACACCCTGTCAGTCCAGTGTGTGTGTGTGTGTGTGTGTGTGTGTGAGTGTGTGATGTATTTTAAGTGCCCAGGGACTACTGCTGAAAGGAAGGAAGTATACAGATATATAGTGACAGTGACGACTGGCTCTGAGTCATAGCTGGTCTGGGTAATGAATGAGATGGTCCTCAGCTATGTGGACGTGGCGGGTCACCTCTATTCAGGGATCTCTCCTGCCTTTCCTGACCCTCCCGTCAAGGAGACGTTTGTATTCCATTGACTCAGCACTAGCAGGACAATTCAGCAGGCTGGATTTGCTCTTCAGGGCTACTGATGCCCCAATAATGGGCTCCAAGCAAGGGATGGGAGGCATTTAGAGGGGGGCCAGGAAAGGGGAAGCGCTGCCCTGGATTTACGTGGCCAATTAGATAGATTCTTTCATGCAGGGCGAAGCTGCGAAGGATGGTGCCTTCCTTGGGAGACAGGAGCCATGCGATCTGAGCGAGAGCCAAGCCTGGGACCGCTTGACATTGTCAGCTATGAACCCCGGCATTAGGAAGGCAGATCTGCAAGGTCTGGGGGAAAGAACCCGT
This sequence comes from Prionailurus bengalensis, assembly GCF_016509475.1. Lineage (NCBI taxonomy): Eukaryota > Metazoa > Chordata > Mammalia > Carnivora > Felidae > Prionailurus > Prionailurus bengalensis. The sequence continues at coordinate 227,423,282 of NC_057343.1, forward strand.
AAGAGGCTAAGGTTGTCTTGGCTTCTGGAAAAGTGGAGCTTGGAAGAGTTAGTGTAGAGGATGGGATGGTCTGAGAAGGGCAGGGCCGGGGGTAGGCATGAAGCCAGGCAGTGGGGAGGAGAAGGACTCAGTCCATTGCAGGGGGAGGAGAGCCACACAGGAGGGTTTCTAGAACATTACTCATTACGGAAAAGCATAGTCACAGAGAGCACTCTTTGGTCTGGGCTTCTCACAGGGAAGGAGCACTTGAATGGGACCCAAGGCTGGAGACAAATGGGAATTACCAGAGAGATAGCTTTTATCAAAATAAAAATCGGGGGCGCCTGCGTGGCTCAGTTAGGTAAGCGTCTGACTTCAGCTCAGGTTATGATCTCGCGTTTGTGAGTTCGAGCCCTGTGTCCGGCTCTGTGCTGACAGCTCAGAGCCTGGAACCTGCTTCGGATTCTGTGTCTCCCTCTCTCTCTGCCCCTCCCCTGCTCTCTCTCTCTCTCTCTCTCTCTCTCTCTCTCTCTCTCAAATATAAGTAAACATTTAAAAAAAATTTTAAAAATGCATCCTGAATCCCACACATTTCCACCCAGCATTTGGATTCAGGTATTTCAGAGATTCCGACTAATGGGTCCCTAGGATTTATATTTTGAGAGATTTCTAGGTGATTCTAATGATCAGACAGGTCTCAGAACTTCAGAAATTAGCAGTAACACCGTTGACCCTGGGGGGTTTGGAGCAGGGGGTGGAGGTACGGAGTAGGCAGTCTGGCCTCAGGGGTCGGGTCAAGGATATAAACTCTCTCCTCGGGAGATTACAGAATGACACAACAGGGGGCGGGCCAGCAGCCAGCCTGGAGAGAGCACCCGGACCAGTGGTATGAGGTGTGTGTGCTGGTGTCTTTGCACCTGAGAAGACGTAAGGTACAGGGGGATCTGCCCGAGGTCACAACTCCAGGAGGGGGTGGGACTGGGAAGAGGGCCCAGGTTTCTCTTGGCTGCCACAAACCGTGGCAGGGTGGCTTCAAGGAAGGAGGAACAGACCACTTGCTGTGGATAGTTCAGAGGGCCCTTGAGAAGTCTCGGTTGTTTGGTTAGAAGAGGAGGAAACATAAACGCTGTGGCTGGTGTTCTTTCCAGAGTTTACCAGTCAACGGCAAGAACTATATTCCCTTGGTTTCTGCAGTAGATATTTGGGGCAGCAGTGTGTTAGGCCTTAAGTTAAAATAGCAATTAAAATATTATGCAAAGCATTCCTTTACTTATAACATACTAATTTATTGTAAAGTAGTTTATGTTCTTCTATGTTGAGTTTAACGAGCGTCTTTCAGAAGAACTGTTAAGAGGCGAGCTCACAGAGAGGAGGCTATGTTGCTTTTTAATAAGCAATGTAGCTGTCACCAGATGTTATGAAGATTGATTACTAATGCATTTTTAATGCAGATAATTTATTAGATAATAGGGTTTTTCCCCTCTAAGTTTCCAGTAGGAGGAAATCACTGAGTTTTTCCATTTTAAATTAAAGGCTTTCTACAGTTGGTTTTTCAATAAGCCTTAAAATGGATGATCAAATTCAATTATGTAACAAACACACTTAGGATGGAGCCCACTGCTGATGCTTCTCCCTCATGCTTTTATGTCTGAATTCCAACAAACGTCTTGAGGGCAAGAACTGAAAATGACCCATACCCTAACCAAGGTGCCGAGTAGAGCAGAAGTAGTATATAGGAAGTGCTCCATAAATGTTTGCTGGATGAATGAATGTCATATGCTGTCGTTTTATTGGAAACACTAAAGTCAAAGATTTGCCCTGCTAAGTACACTTGTCGTGAGCTTGTTGATCAGTGATGGATTACCCTGCAGGATTCCTACTTCATGTGTCTCCCTTCCAGTGGCCAGGAAGAGGGCAAAGTGCCGAGGTGAACTTGGACTCAGGTCTCTGTGCTCGGCACACATGGCCGACTCCCTTGCCTACTTGGGTTAAGAATGAATGAGCCCAGGGGCACTTGGGGGGCTCAGTTGGTTGAGTGTCCGACTTTGGTTTGGGTCGTGGTCTCATGGTTCATGGGTTCTAGCCCCACATCGGGCTCTCTGCTGTCAGCATGGAACCCCCTTCGGATCCTCTGTCCCCATCTCCGTCTCTGCCCTGCCCCCGATCCCCTTCACCCTGCTCACATGTTCTCTCTCTCTCTCTCTCTCTCTCTCTCAAAAATAAATAAACATTAAAAAAAAAAAAAAGAATGACTGAGCCCAAATGTATCCCTGTTGTCCTTGTTGAAGGGAGTTTGACACTGTTCCTAGCAATACCAAATTGTTGACCTATGTTTCAGCTTCATCGAGACGGCTGGTAGAAAATGTCAGAGTGGCCAAGAGCTCTAAAATGACCAAGTTTATGCTGCCACAACAATTCTTAAACTTTTACATCTCATGGCAAAGAAACGTAAGTTCAGGAAGAATTGTCTCTGGGACACATAGCCTAGTGGGACTTATGGAAAGAAAAAACATTTCCTTGAATTCTCTTGTTTTGTTTTAAGAATGCATGCAAGTTTGCATTGTAAACCATAATGGACCCATTTGCTATAATAAAATAAAACAGAGTAAGCAAAGCAGAAACTTCCTGAGCATATTTGGTTAATATTGAATTGAGTATAATTTCTGGAAAAGTAGCCTGAGTTGAAAAGAGCTGACGTTGAATATCAGATTCAGAACCCACTTAATGTTCTGCTCTGACTTGGTTCACAGTTAGTTTGAAAACATAGACTCACATAAAAATGACGACTGCATCTTCTGCTTGCCAAGCTACATCTGGGTAATGACCAACGACAGATGCCCAGAATGCAGCCCCACAGCTGGCATGATGCCACATTGTCAGCCATAGTTTATCCAACCTTGGTGAGTGTCCCTTACAGAGAGGTTAAGTCATTTGTGTCATATTATGGTTATTTTTTTAATGTTAACTTACCTAGACTGTGGTACCCAGATTTTTTAAATTTTTAGGGAGAGAGAGAATGTGTTTGAGTGGGGCAGAGTGAGAGAGGGGGAGAAAGAGAGAATCTTAAGCAGGTTCCACATTCAGCATGGGGTCTGTTGTGGGGCTCAATCCCACAAACCTGGGATCGTGACCTGAGCCCAAATTAGGAGTCAGATGCTCACCAACTGAGCCACCCAGGCGCCCCTCCCAGATGTTTCTTCAAACATTATTCTGGATGTTTCTGGGAAGTCTTTTTTTTTTTTTTAAAGAGATTAACGTTTAAATGCATAGACTCCATGATGCAACTCCATGATGGTGGAGGAGAGAATTCTACTACCTTCAGATGCAAACTGCAACTCTCCCCTGGGTCTCCAGCCTGCCTGCCTACCCCACAGAGTTGGGACATGCCAACCTCCACAACTGAGCCAGCGAGTTCCTTAAAAATGAATCTCTCTCTCTCTCTCTCTCTCTCTCTCTCTCTCTCCCCCTCTCTCTCCCTCCCTCCCTCCCTCCCTCCCTCCGCCTACCAATACACACACATGCACACATTCTATGGGTTTTATTTCTCTGGAGAACCCTGACTCATACAGGTCATGTGGTGGGCTGAAAGGGTAACTGATTGATTGGCCATCAAGAGAACAGTCATCAAAGAATTTTTTCAGAGAGGAAAAATGACCGACAATGCCATTCCTCACCAATGCTGGAATGTTCAATTTATGTATGTGAACTAAGTCACAAAAGTCTTATCACCTCCATCATGATGAACTTGTCAAACTTTCACACCACATCTTCATCACAGCTTTGCCTTGGATTACATGTTTGAGAGAAGTTGTTCTAGATGATCTACTAAGAAAGCCAGTGAACAAACACTGAGGTTAATTTAATGAATCCCGTTTTCAACCTTTTGTAAAAATGCTCTTTGTTTTCACTTCAAGAGGAAAAACTACCAGTTCACCCCCGAGTTCCTAAAATCTGATTTACACCTCCTATTGTGACAACCGTCTGGGTTTCCCTGAGACTGGGGTTTTCTGGAATATGGCACTTGGAGTGCTGGCAACTGGAGAGTCTCATGCAAACTGAGACTTCATAAGTTTACAACTCTCTGTAGTACACCATGCTTTCAAAACCCCTTCCTTTTCATTACAAATCGGTCTGAAATAATGAGTCTCCAAGTCAACAGTATTTGTTCTTTCGCAGTCGCCCCACTGAATGTGGAAAGAAACTGATGAGGCACGCAGTCCCTTAAAGAGGTCTTCGTGAAAGATACAGTAGCTGCTGGCCTTCGGGACGCATGATGGTGCGCCAACATTCTTACTGCTCAAATTAGTCCTGGGCTCTCATTTTCCCTTACTTTTTTTTTTTTCTAGTTGACAAAGCATTAATGAGACTTGCTTTTTTCTGTGGCTATATAATAAGAAGTAGAAAGGACTATGTTTCTCTCAAGTGACATAACCGTGAGTTCTCGCACACTCTGAGAAATCAGACAAGCCAGATCCTGCTTCCAGGTGGCCAGCTCCAGTGCTGTGTTCCAGGCACATTTGCATAATTCATTCCCTCCCCAGGATGTTTCCCAAAACATTAATAATCTCACCCAGTTGTCTGGTAATGCAACAGAACCAAATTACCAACCCCCTTTCAGCATCCCACAGTGTTTTATTCCAGCCTCACGGAAAACACGATATATTTTCCGGTACGGAAAACTGAGGTGCTTCCCGTTTTGTTTGTGTATGGTGTCACAACACCTTTTGAGGGCAACATGTCAAAGTTTTCCTTAAATTGTTGGTAAAATCAGGGTCCCTGAAAATATGTGATAGACTTAAGGAGGTTGGGGAAGCATTTAGGGTAGTCGTCAAGGACAATGGCAGTTGCTCTCACTCTGTTATCCTTAAGGTAAGGGATGGGATGAAACAAAATAATTTTTGAACTAGGATGCAAAAATTACTATATTTGTGGCTAAGATTTATGAAGTGAGTATGTGTAGTACTTTAGTGGGTACGGCTAATTAAAGGGCTAAAGGCTAGAGAGACAAGAGAGGATTCACAGTACTGGCTGTTGGTCTCCATAAATGTAAGAAAGATTTCAAATAGGCATGATTGCAACCAATGGAATGAATTGATTGTGTAGACCCTAGACTACAGGGTTCTTGTTTACAGATCTTTATATGCCCCTCAGCTCCTCACCCAGTGCCCTGTACAAGAAGACGATCAATAATAACGGTTGACGTACCGCCAGCAGCTTTAATTTGTACAAATTAACGAAAAGAAATGTGAGGTCTATTGTCACGGTTTCATTGTGTGTGTCAACACCCCGGAAATGCATTTCAAAGAACGTAAAAATTATCTTGCTGTTCAGGCTGTTCTTTTACCAAATAAAACCACAGTAAGGAGTCATTTAATTAGCAAAATGTAAAGAAGAAAAACTTAGCTGGTGAAGAGGGAGAATAACAATAATCTGGAAGAGATAATCGGGAAGGGAAGTCAAGCCAGGGAAATATCTGTCAGAGGAAGGTGATACATTTCCACCACCAAGGCAAGGTTGGGTTGCCAATAGGACTTGGGAACAAATGAAGTAGGAGTCTGTTATAAAACCAACATTTTAAGCAATGATATCAGTTATTATGGTGTGGGAGTGAGAGATTGGGAGACAATTTAGGAAATGCAGGTAGAAGTCTTCAAATACTTAGAAATATTCTATTTGGTTGCATTTTGACTGTTTATGATAGTATTATTAGTTAAATAATAAATATAATAAATACAAATGATAGTATTTATTATATGTACATTTGTGATATATTTTGTATTTCTAAAATATTTTAAGATCTTACACTGAAATACCCACTCACACATTAATTAATTTTTTTATGCACAATATATTGTGAGCACCTGTTGTGTAAGAGGCACTGGGCTGCTTGTTTGGAAAATAGTCATTGTCTTTGAGGAGCTCAACACCTAGTGACAGAATTCTTGTCACTAAGCGTCTGGGCTCTGCTTGGTAAAGTGGGGTTTTCTTAGGATGTAATAGCATCCGAATGTATGCGTGGTGTGGTTTCTAGAATTAAATTTTAGCACAGACCAAAGCGTTTCTTTATTCACTGTGATCGCTGGGAGCGCCTAGCATTGCCTGGCACACAGCTGGTGCTTAATGGTACTTATTGAAGGGAGGGACGAAGGGGCAAGAGGATGGGCGATGCACCTGTTGGAAATTACGGAAGTGCCTAGGCATTGGTCAGATGTCCCCATAGGCCCATGTTCCCTGGGGACGTGGCGTCCCCTCCGTCCTGTGCACCCTCTCCTTGCTTTCTTGTTTCCCTACTGTTGACACCAGCAAGAGCCACTTCCTTCCCTCACAGCTCTCTGGGGCCAGTCATGCCTGCGGAAAGGACAGCGACCTTCTTCTGAAAGACCCAGAAGCATGGAGCCTTTTTCTCTTCTCCTCTCTGTATTTACGCAATGTTTTCTTCTCGAAATCCTCTGCTGTTCTCCATACTCCTGTGCCCGTAAGTTTCTCAGTGCGCACAGACCCCTCCTTCCTTTCTTAGACCTTTGTAGCTAATAGACAAACTTAGAAATCAGCCAGAGTGCAAATGTTTGACAAATACCAGGTATGGGTTTCATTTTAACAGTTCCCTGATCCCAAATATGAACTTGGACTTCTAGGTTCATTGTTTTTATTCATTTAAGTCAGATACTCAAAATGTTTTTGAGTTCTGTTGCTGAATTAGGAAAGGGACATCTGTTTCCTTTGTAAAGGGGCCCAGCGACTAAATTGGTATTACATTACACACATCAGATTGCAGGATAGGTCACATGTCCTTGAATCAGTCTGGCGGTGATGTAATTCTGATGTGAAACAGCGTTAGAAATATTGAAGATTTTCCAGCTATTTGGAAAATATGTTTATGATCCAGGAGGCTTTTGGACTTCAAGTTCCCGTTAACTTGTTTTTACTTATATCTGTAGTCAAGTAAGGAATAACTTAAGAAGTGTAGAGAGCATGATTTTGTTCCTAAAGATCTACACTGTGCCTCAGAAAGGGATAGTTGTAAATAGCTTCATTTTAGGATCCTGGACCCAATTTCCAATGTGAGGTGAGGGTCTCCCTATGCACAACACCAAGCAATTCTTGGCCAAGAATTCATCTCAATTCTGATAATACCTACCTACAGATAGCATTGGATTCTGCAGGTTAAGGGCTCAGTCCTTCAAAGATTCCCCCATTTGGGGTGCCTGAGTGGCTCAGTCGGTTGAGCATCCGACTTTAGCTCAGGTCATGATCTGATGGTTTATGGGTTCGAGCCCCACATCGGACTCTGTGCTGACAGCTGGAGCCTGGAGCCTGCTTCAGATTCTGTGATTCCCTCTCTCTCTGCCCCTCCTCTGTTAGCACTTTGTCTCTGTCTTGCTCTCAAAAATAAATAAATAAACATTAAAAAATATTCCCCCCATTTACCCCTCCTTCAGATGCCGTCACAAACCCAACTGTTACTTGTGCTTCTGACCAATCCGTTACAGATTGGAGGTTCCAATGACCTCCTCCCTATGTTTAATTAATTTGTTAGAGTGACTCACAGGACTCAAGGAAACACTTATCTACATTGACCAGTTTATTAAAGGATATAGTAAAGGATGTGAATCAAAGCCAGATGAAGGGATGCATAGGGAGAGAGATGGGGAAAGGACAGGAACTTCCTTGCTCTCTGCAGGGCACCACTGTCCCCAGATCTCCATGTGTTCACCAACCTGAAAGCTCTCCAAACCCATCCTTTTGGGTTTTTATGGAGGCTTCATTGTAGAGTCATGACTGACTAAGGCATTGACCATTGGTGATTGATTCCACCCCCAGACCCTCTCCCCTCCCTGGAAAGTTCCAATCCTCTAATCACATGGTTGGTCCCCCTGTTAACCAGCCTCCATGCTTAGGTGGGGCCCAAAAGTCCCCTTGGTAACATAAGACACTTTTATTACTCTGAACACTTAGGAAATTCCAAAGGTTTTGGGAGCCATCAGTCAAGAACTGTTGGGGCGCCTGGGTGGCGCAGTCGGTTAAGCGTCCGACTTCAGCCAGGTCACGATCTCGCGGTCCGTGAGTTCGAGCCCCGCGTCAGGCTCTGGGCTGATGGCTCAGAGCCTGGAGCCTGTTTCCGATTCTGTGTCTCCCTCTCTCTCTGCCCCTCCCCCATTCATGCTCTGTCTCTCTCTGTCCCCCCAAAAAATAAATAAACGTTGAAAAAAAAGAACTGTAGAGAAGACCAAATATATATCTCTTATCAATCACAATATCCAAGGCTAAGTTTATTTGACCTGTTGTAAGCACTTGGCTTACTTGAGAACACATTTCAACACTTACAAATCCTTTCCTTTCCTCCTTTCTTGAATGAACGGCCATTTTTCTCTCTTCAAATAGCGAAATTGGCAGGACACATTGATTTTTGGTGAAATCCAGGTGCTCTTCTGGTGGGCCATACCACCTGCTGCCTTCAGGAAAAGAAGTTTCTATGGCATGTGTGCTGAAACATCACTGTTGTTCTTTTTTAGTGATTTTATTACCATAGCATGTGTTTTCTTAAAGAAATGATTAAAATATTTATTGAGTTCTTACTATGTGCCAGATGCTATAGTAGGAGTTTTATATATTTTAATTTCAATTTTGAGATATATATATAATATATATATTATAAAAGATATATATAGTTCCAGATATATATGTGTGCCAGATGCTATACTAGGGGTTTTATATATTTTAATTTCAGTTTTGAGATATATATACATATATATATATATAATATATTATAAAATATATATATATTTTTAAAATTCTTATTTATTTTTGAGAGAGAAAGAAAGAGACAGAGAGAGCACAAGGAGGGGAGGGGTAGAGTGGGCCGGTACAGAAGATCTGGAGTGGCCCCGCACTGACAGCAGAGAGCCCAATATGGGGCTTGATTGAACCCACGAACCGTGAGATCATAACCTGAGCTGAAGTCAGAAGCTCAACTGCCACCCCAGATGTCCCTTGATATATGTGTGGTGTGTGTATGTGTGTGTGTGTGTGTATGTGTGTATATATATATATATATATAACACACATACACACACACATATATAACCTTCAAAAATATCCTGCAATGTATTATTTACCTTGTTTGACAGAGAATGAAACAGAAGCTCAGAGAGCAGAGAGTTGCAATAACTTGCCCAAAGTCATGTTGCTATTAAGCACCCAAACTGGTATTCAAGTTTAGTCTCTGAATCCACAGACTCTGTTCATTCTTCCTCATGCTGGTGCTAAATCAAGTGTTTCCTCATTCATCTGGCCTAGTTCCGGGCCTGATCTCCAAGCAAGTCAGTCCTCAGTCATGTAATTCGGCCAAGTTAGGGAGACATAGACTATGATCATTTAAGAAGAAGAGCTAGCAATATTTGAGCCTTTCTATGTACCGGGCACTATGCTATGCATTTCTGTATATTTTCATAATTCAGTGGCACACATGCAGGAGGAATGGGGGGGAAGAAAAATAATAATAAAAGAAGTTTCCAGAAACATTAAGACAAACTTCTAACTGTTGGTATATTGGGAACAAAAACTTTTAAAATTGTCAAGCCATTTCCTCTGCATTTCTGAACGTAAGACATTGCAGGGAGGGGCGCCATTCCAAGAATGAAGTTCAGTCCTGTCTAGCCAGTATCAAAGCACAGCCCTAAAACACAATGCGACTCTGGGGATATACGTCACAGATCCGGTAGTGATCTTCAAACAAGAACCCGCGGCTGTTCTAGAATATTCATTTTCTTCCTGACCACTTTCAGTGAAGTTAAAAGCATCAAACTCTTGCAAAAGCTTTTATGAAAATGAATGTATCAAACAAATGGATCTTTAAAATAATCTGAGAGTTGATGCACACTAATAATATTAGCTTCAATTATATTTAGCCTTTTTCAAATAAAGCTCTTGCAAATAGATAAGGGAGGACAGCTTCCATTTCCGCTTCTCTCCCCACCAAAACCTCCCTTTACGCAGAATGACTCATGGTTTAGTCTTGGGCCCAAACAGCGAGTCAAGAGATCAACAAAAGAACAGAAGGAAGATGCTACCCTCCCCTTTTCCTCCTTAAGTGCTAACACAAAGGTCTCCCAGGAGAGGCTGAAATTGGTCAGGATGTTGAATTCTCTCTATCTGGCAAATTTCATTCTTTTATACTTATTGTCTTTCTCTCTCCCAGATGTCATTCAATTAAATAAAAAATAAATGTTAGCACCATTAAGAGGCTGAGATAACTCCATGGCGCATACTGATTCACCCGGGCTTGTCTGCAGTGTGTTTTCAAATGCCAAGCCCAGCTCATTTCGTTTCTGGATCGCGGGAAACACTATTTATAACATAAGTTGTCACCCCATTGGAGACACTTTCTATAAGTGATAATGAACCTTGCAGTGTTTATACAGGGGGATATGTCTTAGTAATCACAGCCTTCCCCCCTGCATGCCATTAGCGTTATCAAGCCAGCCTAGAATACCTGCAGATTGGGTGGGAGAAGGAAAAAACAGTTTGCAGATGCCTGATAAGTAACCACAAGGCTTCATAGTGTTGTTTTGTTTCCCTCCAGGATGAATCACTTGTCAGAGGAAATTATGTTGATAACTTTCATGCCGTTCCATTGATAACACATTAACATTCCCAGTGACTGCATGCATTAATTTGTAGTGATGTAAGTCCCCTCTCCTACTGCTTTTCATATTCATCTGAGTAATACCAGTTTGCATCATTGGGCGGAAACAATAGGGGAGCGTCTCTCACCCATCTGGAAACTGACACTTTTATTTCCCTGATTTCCATTTCGGTTCTGATCCTGAGATGGTTGGTGGCAGTGTCTCAGAGCAGTTTGTGACATTACTACTGATTACAGCATAATGATTCCCCGTGGATTAAATGTGGTTTACCTGGCAGCGTCAGAGGTGGATCAGGAGACAAATAGAAATTGTAATTGTAACAAATGGTACGCCTATAGCTACCCATCTTGGAAGGCATAGATAGGGTACAGAGTAGCAATTTAAGTCCTACAGACAGGGTTAAAGTATTCATTTTCTTTCTTTCTTTTTTTAAGTTTATTTAGTCATGGGGGGGGGTGAGGAGGGACAGAGAGAGAGAGAGAGAGAGAGAGAGAGAGAGAGGCAATGAGAGTGAATGCCAACATGGGGCTCGAACTCACGAACCATGAGATCATGACCTTAGCGGAAACCAAGAGTCGGACGCTCAACTGGCTGAGCCATCCAGGCACCCCTACCCTATTCATTTTCTAAAATGAATTAGCAGTCAGTTCAGTAAAACAACTGGTTTGATGAATTTTAAAATTGGCATCAGCGGATCTAATCAACTGAGTCTGCAAATCACCAAGCTTATTCTTTATGTAACCACGAACTCAAGAATTTTTTTTCAGTGATGTCTTTATCATATTGGTGTTGTGTACAAATCAAAACGACACTTACTTTGACAATTGTAAACTCAATTAACAGCTTGGCAAATGAAATCCTGTCTTCTCAGTTGTTCTATTCATAAATCTGCAGTCAGCACTCAGGCAGTAATTGTATATATATAAAACTAAACTGTACTATCCAGAATATTCCTAGTTAAAAGTTAAACTGCAGCCCTCAGCCCCACCTCCCTCCCGCCATGACTCCATGATACAGGATGAAGGCAAGGCTATTGAAAAAATATTTTTAGACTCTTAACATACTTGAAAAACCTCATAGCAGGAAATGTTATTTGGGGCAATTTAATATCACATTAGCTGACTTGTGGGGGGGGGGGGGCGGGGAGAGAAGGTTTTTGTCTTTATTTTTGTCTCTGAATTTTGTGGAGTTTGGGCCTTTGTGGGAAAAAGTCAACAAAGTCTGGCACATACCTAATGAATTAACATATTGAGTCAAACTAAGTTATACTTTAAGAACATACAGAAAATAATTCACAGACCAAGGAGTTGGTTCAGTTCCTGGAAGATGATTTATTGTAAATTTCTGGGGGCAGTCCTCTTGGGGATGATGGTGGGTATGAGCAAGGACAGACAATGAGACCAAAAATGTCCAAGAATTCAATTACCTGATAAAATCAATATAGAATTTGTGATCATTTGGTTAAGAAGCAGGGCTGAGGTTTATCTTCATATATTAACCACAAAGTGTTTGACTAAGACAGGAAACAACACAACACTGTTTAAGTTGTTAAAATTAAACATTTTATTTTATTTTTGAGAGAGAGAGAGAGCATGTGTGCCTGTGAGCAGGGGAGGGGCAGAGGGAAAGAGAGAGAAAAAAATTTTTTTAATTTGTTAATGTTTATTTTTGAGAGAGAGAGAGAGAATGGGGGAGGGGGAGAGAGAGACACACACAGAATCCGAAGCAGGATCCAGGCTCTGACCTGTCAGCACAGAGCCTGATGTGGGGGCTTGAACCCACAAACCATGAGATTGTGACCTGAGCTGAAGTCAGACGCTTAACCGACTGAGCCATCCAGGTGCCCCAAGAGAGAGAATCTTAAGCAGGCTCCATACTCCACTCAGAGCTCCACATGGGGCTACATCTCACAACTGTGAGATCATGACCTGAAGTGAAATCAAGAGTTGGACACTTAACCGACTGAGCCACCCAGGCGCCCCATTTTAAATCATTCATTATAAATAAATACTTCATATGTCCTAATTATATGTGATTCTTAAAGAGTCATTAAAGCAAAGTCACCTGGACTTCCACTGTCCCTGAAACACAGAAATAGGATGTCTGAAGTCTTCGAAATCCAAACTTGCCTTTCTCCCCATCCATGTGTATTATTAATTCTAATTTAGTCCAGGATTGGAGTGGAATGGAGCTCAGAAAAGGTGTTGTAGGTTGACTTCCATGGAGTTTGGGCTCCAGGGCACTTTGTCTGGCTTCAGGACCAGAGGAGGGATTATTTCAAGATCAATTGCCCAGTGACCCCTTCACTGTCATTGTACGAAGTTTCTTGGTTTTCCAGGATTACCTTAGACCATCTGCTTCTCAGTCATTCCCACATATTAATGCTGAAGGCACTCCACCCAACATGCTTATTTATCATTGTTTCATAACCTGCATTAAATTTCTCAAGTCATCGCCAGGCACTCAGGGCATCTATCTTGTCTTTACTGCCTGCTCCATCTAGGCAAATTTATTAGCCACTCTCCTTGACTCTCTCCTGCCTCTTTTTGAACTTCTATTCTAACTCCTACTCTAGCTGTCTACCTCCTATTGAAATAGTCTTTTCTGACAGCCCTTAAAAATTTATATCCAACCCTACCACTCCAAGTAAAGAGGTTAGGGCATCTAAAGAGAGGAAGTCTGGGTCAGAACTGATCATCCCAATTAATTCAGTGAATTATTGCCCGACACATAAAATAGTATGAATTCCTCCGCTCTTACCTGGTCTGGTGGACTGGATGAGGCAAAATGCATTCTTTTAATTCTTCAAACTACACTTTATCCATGTGTTGACCAGAAACCACATCGCTGTCGTTCAAACAGAGGATGGCACTTTTCACCCAGTTTGGAGGCAAAGCGAACTATCCGTAGTTAATATCTAGAATCAAATCCAAAATTATGGTCAGAATAACATTGTGTTCTCACTGAATAAAACTTAATTTTTTTTATACAGACGCATGTTTGTTTTTAAGTTTATTTATTTATTTTGAGAGAGACTGAGAGAGAGAGAGCAGAGGAGGGAAGAAAGACGCGAAAAGAGAAAGAATCCCTTGCAGGCTCCGGACTGTCAGCGCAGAGCCCCATGTGGGGCTCGAACTCACAACCGTGAGATCGTGACCTGAGCCAAAGTCTGACGCTCAACAGACTGAGCCCAGGTGCTCCAAAGCTTAATTTTTCAATAATAGAAATACACAATATATTCATTGACTCAGTAGCAACCATACTTTGATCTTAGTGCCAGAGAATGTAGTAAGTGGTCAGGAAATGTCAGTCACTATAATTATTTTGCATTTATTGATTAATTTTATCTTCAAACTATGCTATGATAAGGATTCAATATCATCCCGTTTATCAGATATTTTAGTTTTGTAGAAGTTTAAAAATTATTTTACATTTAAAGTAATTTAAATTATTTTAATTTTTTGCTAATATTAATTTTAATGTTATAAAATTGTTTTAATTATTTTTAAGTTGAAATATAATTGACATACAATATTATATTAATTAATACCACGACATAGTGATTTGCCATTTATATACGTTACAAAATGCTCACCATAATGAGCGTGGTCACTGTCTGTCACCGTACAAAGTTATTACAATATTATTGACTGTATTCCCTATGTTGAACTTTTTATGCCTGTGGCTTATTTTTTTTTTATAACTGGAAGTTTGTGCCTCTTAATCCCCTTCCCCTATTTGCGTCTCCCCCTCTGGCACCCTCACTCCCCACTCCTTTTGCAACCACTAATTTGTTCTTTGTGTTTGTAAGTCAGATACATTAGTTTTTGAGTGTACTAAGTATTAAGCATAATGTTTTTTACTTCACACTTTATTTCAAAATCTTCTGGGATGCACATCTTCTTTCTTCCTGTGCTACACAGATTTTGTGCCAATGACTGAAAGCTTATTTTGTGATGGAGGACTTTGTTTTATGATTTGTGAACAAGGTGGGTTTTCTGAATATTACTCTGAATCGCGCAGCACTGTTGATGCAGAAGATGTGAGAGACGGAGTCAACCCAGGACATAACACTTCCTTGTCATTGCCTCTTTCTCATAAAATGAATGTGTACATATATACACATATGTGGTTACTTGAAACTGTTGGTAGGTTAACTGCAATTTGAGGACTTTTGTACTATCTAAAAATACAGAGATTTGTTGACATTTGGTTTTACGTCAAGTTGCCTATTTCTCTCGATGACCTTTTCTTTTGCCAACAAAAAATTTGCATATTCTCCGGGAATGCCCAGCCTGTAGCAATAGTGACAAGGGGCCACCAAAATTTAAGCTGCTTCATGAATGAGAGTGAGCATTCTAAATCTATTTAATCAACCAACAACTGACCCAGTGGGTGTGCTTCTGAAAGCCAGCTCATCAGCCACAGCCCTTCACTTTGGATCTGTTGGGGTTGCTCCAGTGACCAGGCCTCTGAAAGTGAACCCATCACCAAGTCTCCCCTCTGCAACTATGTCTCTCACCCAGCTCTTGCCTCTGACAGCCCCCTAATCCCTAAAGTCCGTGCTTCTCGAACATTCTACATCAGATCACTTACCTACGTTTCTCAGACACCGTGCCTACTCTCCCTTATTTAAGGAAGTAATAAATTCAGTTCTTTGGTTTGGTGGTGTTGTTTATTTAAAATTTGACACTTTATTGCTTCCGTTATAGTAACACTAAATTATTGACTTGTCTCAAGGCCATCAGGTTCTCCTTTATGTTCTGTTGTAGTAGACCATGTGGAACAAATGACAACTTGAACTTCTTAACTCCTTTATTCCAATGGTCTTCTTTCTTAACATTTTTTTTTTATGTTTTTATTTTATTTTTGAGGAAGAGAGAGACAGAGTATGAGTGGGGAAGGGGCAGAGAGAGAAAGGGAGACACAGAATCTGAAGCAGGCTCTAGGCTCTGAGCTGTTGGCACAGAGCCTGACATGGGGCTTGAACTCACGAATGGTGAGTCGTGACCTGAGCCAAAGTCAGACGCTTAACCGATTGAGCCACCCAGGCACCCCAATGGTCTTCTTTCTCGATTGATCATCTCAAGCATAAGGCACAAGTCAGTGATTTATCTTCCTTGGGGCATTACACAGGACCAGAGCACTAACTTCCAATTTCCACACAGTGGCAGTTTAGAGGTTCAGAGAGCCCAGCACACTTAAAAATGCTGTATCAGAACTCAACCTCTCACATCTTTTATAATATGGTTAAGCCAGGAGAAGTAAAAGAATTTCTCAGGGTCTTTCTAGAAACCTCGTGAAAGTACAAATCCAAAAGAGAAAAGTAGGGTTGGAGCCAGTGTTTGCCCTGGGGGTATGTGATAAAACTTTGTGCCTATTTCCTGGGTTTTAATGGGACCCATGTACAGGGACAGGAGACAAAGCCTGAGCTCTAAACAGGGAAAGGAGGTCAAGTCAGAGTTCTTGCATAAATCTAAAGTAGAAGAAATTTTCCCGCCTGATGAAGATGCTACAGACACGTACTGGAGATACATTTTGTCTCCAGCTTGGCTGTCAATGAATTGGAGAAAATTTCCACTTATAATTTCTTTTTTTTAATGTTTATTTTTGAGACAGAGCATGAGTTGGGGAGGGGCAGAGAGCGAGGGAGACACAGAATCCGAAGCAGGCTCCAGGCTCCGAGCTGTCAGCACAGAGCCCGACGCAGGACTCGAACTCATGAGCCGTGAGATCATGACCTGAGCTGAAGTCAGACGCTCAACCGATTGAGCCACCCAGGTGCCCCTCCACATATAATTTCTAACCACAAGCCTGCTATCACAAGGGAGCAAATTCCTGCTGCCTGGTTGGTGTTAGAGAATATAGAGTCTTGGTTGATAGTGCCCCCAGGAAGCTGGCAGATACAAATGCAAATACTCTCTAGAGAAACCATTTCAGCTACAGCCTCAAAAAATTCCCAGAGATAGACTTCCAAGAACATGAATTCATAATTAAAAAAAAAACAACTAAGCAAGACCCATCCATTATAATCAAAAGTCAGCAGTAAAAAACAAAGCACAGAATTAGATTTGCAAAGCCAGTAGACATGAAAATGATCAGAGACAGAACGTGAAGCCAGTATATTTGATGTTTTAATACAAGAAAGTACTGAGAATATAATGAAGAAACAAAAGATCAAAATTTACCAGGGGGATTTGAAAAAAAAAACCAAAACAAATAGAACTTCCTGATAAGAAAAATACAATAACTGGAAGGCAGGGACACTACCCTCAGAGGAGGTATTGAGGGCTCCTCTCTACCTGAGACAATGGTAAAAAAGGACAATCAGGGAATTTGATACCAAAGGAAAGGTTCAGTCTCTTGTGGTTGTTGAGGCGACACGTTATTTCACTCCTGCCTCCCAGTTTGGCTTTGGAACTACCTGAGAGAAAAGATAAAGTAAGATGATACATGGGAGCCATTCTGTCACCACTTTACTGATGAGATGGTTTTGGAGAATGTGGCTTTAGTCTGTGAGCAAGTTGACCTCTTAATTCAGAACTTCAAAACAAGGCAGATTTTAACACCACTCAATGGGCTAGGAGAGAAGAGAACCCATACTCTTGGAGCACTCCCGAGAGGAGTAGAGGAAGCAGCAGAAAAAAATGCCTTCCTCCAAAGCCACCAAGATATGTCGCACCACCTGCCCTGAGGCACAGTGAATGCCAGGGTGATGAAAGGCAGACCACGTGCTAAACGTATTCCATCTACATGAAAGGAAACTTTAAGAGTGAAGGAGAAGGATTCGGCCCTAGAGTCCATTCAAGGTGTCGTCATTCCCCGTTTGGAAGGAGATTAGAGAGACCTACTCCCACTCTCCTGCTGCTACTCTCCCAATACCAACCACTGCCTTTGGGGCACCCTCTGGGATTTCCTCTGCAGTGCAGATTTTGCTCCCAGAACCCTCTGGAAGGAGTTAGAAAGATGCATTAATAAACTCAAAGGCATGGCTACTCTGAACCCCAGGCTGAAAATGCAATCCTTGCATTTCCATTCCAAAGTATCATCAGCCATGTTGTCCCATTCAGCTCATTCTGGTGTCTCCCAACTCAGACATTCTGAAGTGACGTTCAAGGGCAATATTACTAACACAGTACAATAATACAGTACAACTACACAGAAACCCCGATTCTGACTCCAAACCTTCTCCTGTTATAAACTTCCTTGCAGGAAATTTGAGCCCAAAGATTAAATTCCCCTGCAGGCCGAAGTTCAAACACACAGGAATTAACATCTGAAAGTCACTTCTGTTTTCTGTGTGAGTTAAAAATGGAAGATATTACAGTCCCCTCATCTCTCAGTTTCTTATTCTGGCTGTTTAAGCCAGAGGGTTCTTACTGCCCCCGTCAATGGTTTTCAAACTTTTCATCTCCATGTCCCTTTAACAATTGTTGAGAACACCAAAGTGCTCATCAAAGTTTATTATATTAGAAAGCAAAACTGAGCCATTTAAAAATACCTATGAATTTATTTAAATGTAACAAATTAAGCCCATTCCAATTTGACATAGCTAACATATATTTATTAAAAAGAACTCTATTTTCCAAAACAAAATGTATAGTAAAAAAGAGTGGCATTTTTTTTTACATGTTTGCCGATTTTTTTAATGTTTGGCTTAATAGGAGACATCTGGATTCTTACATCCACTTCTGCATTCAATCTGTTGCAATATGTTCTTTTGGTTGAAAAATCTGGGGAAGCTCCAGACTGATACAGATACACAGTTGGAAAAGAGAGGTGTATTTTTCATACCTGTTTCAGGTAATTGTGGACTTCCTTCTTTGGTATTACCCTAATACTTGGTAAGTGCTAATTTCTTAAAGGTTAGTTTCAGTGTGGAATCTGAAACTCTATCATTGCACTTTTCAGACTTTGTTACATTAAAATCCACTGGAGTATCTTGAATTTTGAAAGGATCTTTTTACCCTTGTGTCATTTTTTTAAAATCATATTTTGGTCATTTGGAAAATATTGGTTTATTGAATTAGCCAGATTTCCTGAATGTTGACATGTTTCATTATTCAGTATCGAAAAATTATATTTGTGGGGTGCCTGGCTGGCTCAGTCAAAGGAGCATGAGACTCCTGATCGCCAGGTTGAGAGTTGAAGCCCCATGTTGGGTGCAGAGGTGACTTAAAATAAATAAATAAATAGACTTTTAAAAATCCACATTTGTTAATATTACCACCATCTCATCAGAGAGATCACTAAGTTTTAGGAAGCTGTCAAGCTCATGGTGGTGGATCCACATTTTTAAAAATTCTTATTTTTGTGGGTAGCTTAATTTTTCTCATTGGTGACAATTATTATCAGCTGTTTCCATTGAATTGACTCTTTGCTCATTTTTGCTCATTTTTGAGCCAATAGTTGCCAAATATCCAAGTCTGAATAACCAGAGTAGTTCCTTTCAACAAAAAAGATGTTCGTCAAAAAAAAAAAAAAAAAAAAAAAAAGGCTAGTTCAGTTTTGAATCCAAACAATCACACACATTCTTGTCCTCAAGACAATCCTCGTATTTTGGTACACAGCAAAAGAATTCTATGTGGCTTTTCCATTTGTCACATAGAATATTAAAAGGATGTGTACTCGAGGGATGGGATTTAATACATTTTTACAGTTTTGCCAAGGACTTTTTTTTAAGTTTATTTATTTATTTTGAGACACATAGCACACAAGCAGGGGAGAGAGGAGAGAGAGAATCCCAAGCAGGCTCTGCACTGTCAATGCAGAGCCTGACGCAGGGTTCGAACTCATGAACCATGAGATTGTGACCTGAGCTGAAACCAAGAGTTGGATGCTTAACTGACTAAACCACACAGGCGTCCCTTAACAAGAACATTAAAAAATTTTTTTTTAATGTTCACTTATTTTTGAGAGACATAGAGAGAGAGAGAAAGGGAGTGAGCTGGCGAGGGGCAGAGAGAGAGACACAGAATCTGAAGCAGGCTCCAGGCTCTGAGCTGTCAGCAAGAGCCCAGTGTGGGGCTCGAACTTGTGAACCGTGAGATGATGATCTGAGGCAAAGTCAGATACTTAACTGACAGAGCCACCCAGGCGCCCCTTGCCATTGGCATTGTTAAGGGAAAGTGGATGTAAAGCTTTAGTGAGTGTGGGGTAGTGAAGAGTTGCAGACTACTAGCAAAGCTGGGTGCCATGCCTGCAAAGGGGCCAGAGTCTATGCACCCTTACTTTTGCACCAATAAGAAAATAGTTTCGAGAAAAAAATAGAAATGAGGATCATTTTGACCTGGCAGATGCCCTAGATGGGCTGTGGACTATCCCTTGTGCTCTGGGGAGATGCCTGGGCTCCACCTGTCTGAAATGGGCATCGTTGTTTTTAAGCTTCAGACACGGCATTAGTTCTGTGAAAATCCCCCAGTGCCTTTCTTCTGAAAATGTTTAAAGGGTTCATGGGACATGACCCCACACCCACTGAACTGAGAAAAGAGGCCGATCCTTGACTCCGAGGGCAGCGCTTCCTGGCAAAACCAGGTTTCTAGAACCCAGAAAAGTAGTTTGCCACAGGAAATAGCAGAGAGCCAGACGAATTTGGGAGAAGGTTATTTGGCTTCCGTCTCCCTTGGACCATGCTAGTTGTTTAAAATCCATGAGAGTTGAACTTAAATTTGATGGAGGAACAATCCTGCCAGCAAGGGCGTTTACCACGTCTAGAAACAATCCACACAGGCGCATCTGCACTCTCGTAAGAGTGGTATCTGAGCCACTGCTGCTTCCTTGCAAAGTTTAGATTTGCAATGACTATACCCCAGCACCAGGAGCTGACTCTCCTGCTCTCACCGTCTCCTCCATCCCTAACCTCCCGATCTGCATTTCCCGTTTGCCTTGCCTGCGGGTGCCTGGCACTAACAATTTAAACCTAGAACTTCACTCAGTGCTCTGCCGCGCAGATGGAATTCTCTAGCACTGTGATTTAAAAACAGCAAATAGGTTCTGCATTCTAATGTCCAGGACGCTCTTTCACTATGGTGGGATCATTGCCTTGGCCATGCCTGCTTAGGTGAGCCTGTACCTGTATGGGTCAAGGACAAGCTGTGTGTGCTTGGAGGCCCCCTTACCTGCTAATGGCCCAGGGCCATTGCTGAGGCCTGTAGGGCCACCATTGGCTTGCAGAGTTCCCATGCAGGCATCTGTGTGAATCAGGTTTGGCTGAGGGACCCTTGCCGTCACCATTGGAGGTCTCGTGCTTTCTTGGTGGCTGTGGTCCCCTGTGATTTCCCTTGCCAAGGCCTGTGGGGCTTATCAACTCCCGGCCCTGTGCAAGCAACCCCCCCCCCCCCCCCCCCCTGTCAACAGCCTATGGACAAAGCTGGCATAAACTGTGGTCATGTACCAAGGTCAAATATTATGTAGCCAGAGGCATTAAGATTGCTCAGCCTGCAGTACTTAAAAACCCAACTGCACAATTGTGTTAATCATTGTGTAGAAGCCTCTACAAACTTCTGAGGTCAAAACACCTGCTTGTGAGCTACAATCTGAGGTTCAAAGACATTTCTTGGGCTCCATCATTTTACATTTTACTCCTCCCAAATCCCACTTTTTATCTTTTTTCCTAAGACAATTGACTTATTGTGTCAGATATTGTTACATTTGAGGTTATAGCTCCCCAGCTACAAGCCCTCATGCCTTTGGCCACAGGAGCAGGGGTTGCTTCCAAAAGATTTATGGGGTGTAGGAGCAGAGGATATCAGCGTGTTCAGCACAGGAAGAATGGAAGGGAAAGGATGGGGAGAGAAGAGAAGATCATGTCCAGATTCTCCTTCCACACTAAACCATCATGTTGAGATGCTCCATTTCTCCTGAGGGGGGAAGTCAGGGACAGAGAAGCCTGGAGTGTTTCACTAATGGGGTTCCCTTCTGTTGATAGAAAACACCAGCAAAGGGTTGAAAGTATTACCTTGCAAACATCTTGGCTCTACTTCTTACTGACTGTTGTTATTACTTTAATTTCTATAAGCTACAGTTTTCTTTTTTTAGGCTGATTTATTTATTTTGAGAGGGAGAGAGTGCACACACAGGTACACAAGAGAGGAGCAGAAAGAGAGAGCGGGAGAGAGAGAATCCCAAGCAGACTCCACGCTGTCAGTGCAGACACCAACGTGGGGCTCGAACCCACGAACCTTGAGATCATGACCTGAGCCGACATCAAGATTTAGATGCTTAACTGACTGAGCCAACCCAAGTACCCCAGTTTTCTGGTTTTAAAAATGAAGACAGTAATACCTATATGGGATGATCATTACGTGAATTAGAGATAATATGTGTAAAGCCAGTACAGGCATTTGGTGCAGAGGGCAGAGAAATATGCACAACTAGATATATTACAAGCCGAGTGTGTGATAAGTGCTACAATAAAGGAGAAATCAAGTGCTCTGAGGACCCAAATGAAATGAAATTGAATTCTAACAGGAGCTTGGTGAGTGGAGAATTTCAGGATGGCTCTGGAGTTGAGTTTTAAGATTTCATGAGAGTCTCCGTCATTCAGCTCATTTGATGAGCAAGCACATGGCCTTGATCACTCTCTTAAAGGCCCTGGGAGAGCATAGACATCAATGCAAACAATGCGATTGCTGAATCTGTGCCCCCGGACGGAGAAATATCACATACACGTGCATGTGCACCCAGTACAGACACAAGAGAAATCCAAAGTATGCGCCTGCCGTACATGGTGTGCAGCATACGGACTTGGTTTGGGCAGAGGACGCAGGAGGGACAAATCTGGGAGCACTCATCTGAGATGCTTTCCTAGAAGCTTGAAGGGTGATTGATAAAAATGAGAGCCAGGAGAATGGGAGCAATGTTTGGAAACAAGGTTATTTAAGATCTCAGCACAAGAAAGTAAAGCAGTTAGTGTGATCAGAATAAAGAAGGCTTATTGGAGCAGACACTTTCCGAGAGGTTTGCCCCTGGGGAAATACACGAGTTGTGTTGAAGAATCCACAGGGGCATCAGAGGGTAAAAGGAAGCGTGGGGTTTAGGAACAAGCCATTCCCTAGAGCTGGGTAGCCATGTCCTTCCTGTCAGGATATTCCTTTTTATATCCAAGATATAAGATCATAGTTTAACTGCAAATGTTAAGTCTGTTTAGAAAGTCTGCCAAGGATGCAGAACCCATTTCTCTTATGGTTAGAAAGAGACCGTGACATGATGTTCCAATGATACATCATTTATGTTTGAGTACGAACATGTTTTCAAGTAGGTACGCTAAAGTTGGAAAATGAGTTTTATTTTGTAATCTACAATTATGTCTACTTTGTGAGTGTTTCCGTTCATGTAGAGAAGTTCAGTGGAAGGAAGGAGTAATTTCCTGGCCTACTTAATGGGTGGAAATATAGTTAATGGCCTCCGACATCTTGGCTTTAGTCAGGTTTCTTGTCTGAAGGAAAGTAAATGGCACGGTCTCAGCTCCGCGAGCGGAGGAGCCAGGGGCTGGAGAGGCGTCCTTGGCATGAAGAGAGAACCCCAGCACAGCGGGAGGAGCCTCTCTCTCCCCAGCGTGGCAGGATCCTGAGCAGAGAGCCTGCACCATTTAACAGCCATGTCAGTTTATGGACCATCATAAACTTAAGTCTCACCGAAGCATGAATAAATAAATTAGCATCTTGAAAGTACATAACACGAAAAGGAAATAGAGAATAGCTATAAGGCCAAAAGAGTGCTCTAAAGTGCAGTGGTTCGGATAATGCAAATGTTGAATCAGAGCTTCCCCTGCCCAGGTGAGCCCCTAAAAATAATATGAGCTCCACACACAGACATGAATTCCGCAGACCCGCTGGCATTTGAGAAGCAGAGAATTGGGAGCTATTTCTGCCACTCTTTTCTAGAATTCCCTTTTGCCACGAAAAGGGAAATTACAGAGAATTGTTTGGGGTGTAGATTTCCTCCTTCAGCCTCAGAACAGAGCAAGGCCAAGGGCTCGCTTGATGACTCGTCTTGTGCTATTGGCCTCACTGACCTTCTCAAGAGTCTACTCCCAACAGATTCTTGGGTGGGCTCATAAATCAGCTAAACCAGATTCATTGCATTTTGTTCCCCCAAAGTAGCCCAGGCCTGGGAGTGATTCCATCACTCAGCTCCATTCCCGGCACCTCCAAATTGGCCCTGTGTGTTTCTGTGAGGATGGCCTGAAGCTGCTTAAGACCCTTTCTCTCACACTGTGGAGGACAGTAAGTTTCTGTTTGCTGTTCTAAACGCGACCTAATTAGCTTCATAGGGTTGTAGCAACCTCCATGGGTGTCCTATTGAAGTTCAAAGTATACTAGAAAATGCACAATTTTCTCTTTTATTAAAGGGCGCATTAAAAACATGTTCATCGTAACCCTGATTTGATTACAAATTGGTCTGTTTACTTAATTAATCTCTCTTTATCTCTATTTCCCCATCTACCTCTGTCACATGACAAACATTCTGCCCTAGGACAGAAAACAAGTTGATAGGAATTTGGCTAATTGGGTGTCTGGGACAGCATCATTTCTATATACTGATTTTCATTCACTTGAGAAATTAGACCGTGAGGCCAATTGGCAATTAAAGTAACCACACAATCCTGTAGATGACATCGTGTTCTAGTTATTTCTGTTATGCAGACACGCAACCAGAGTTCCTAAGGAGACAGCCAAGTCCGTTTGATCCAGTTCTTCCCCTATTGGCGAGTTCTTCCCAGGTGATTTGGGGTAAGGTAATGGAAGGGTCAGACACCCCCCGCCCCCCTAAACGGAGCCTAGCTTGAGGAGACCTTCCTTTCACAAGGCATCGGGCGGAGGGAGAACTGTAGGGGCTGCTGTCGGGACTGACTGCTGGGCCTGCTCTGCTCCGTGGCGGGAGCTCCTTGTGCTTCGGGATGCACAGGTCCTTCCACTAGCACAGTTGTCAACAGGTGCAATCAGGAAGGGCTTCCAGCGGGAAGCGTGGAACGTGAACGTGCAGTGCCGCCGATCCTGCAAATCCTCATCTTCCCGGGTGCCTTCGCCAGACGCAGCACCACTGGCTCGTTTTCCCCTGTGGGCAGAGGGCCAGCCTGACAGATGGCGAGGCGGGCCGGCAGCTGCCCAGAGATGGAGACTTGTTTCTGGAGAGTTGCACTGGGAAAGGGCAGGCTGCCCGGCTTCAGTGAACTAAACCGTAATTCGATCTGAGCCCCTCTGCGGAGGTTGGAGGAGGCTCAGCTAAAGTACCTTGTCACTAACTAAACATGTGAATAAAGAGGTTGGAGGCATTCCGATTCAGCGCTTCGACCTTGCTTGATTCCAAGAGGTGGCAGGCTGCAATGAAATGATTCTGCTCTTCATCATGATTCTCTTCGTCCTCGGGGATGGGGGGGCCTGACCTGGGACGGGTGGTGGGTTGGGGGGGGGGCGTGGTGCTGGGCATGAATGAATAGGGTGAATGTGAATTAAAGCATATTTCAGCACAGGTCCCGTGTCCTGGTGGATAACAGAGATCGAACAGCCGCATCACCCTGTGCAGGTGCTGACGGGGAGAGAATTGGGGAGCGCAGGCGGACGGGAGGTGCAAGTCTTCGGGGCTGAGTGCTGCCAGGTTGGGGGGGGGTGGGCTCTTTTGTGTATCGCAGTCCAGGTGCAGAGGAGATGAAAACTGACGTGCCTCTCTCAGATCCAGCCGTTGCTGTCAGGTTTGGTTTCTGTCGCCGAGGAGAGTTGTACCAGACTCAGAGTAGAACCCAGCCTCTCTCCGTGACCTACCCTTGCTCAGCTGGCTTTGGAAAAAGAGTCTCAAACCTCCTTCGCTTGTCCTGAATCACTGCTTTGGAATGTGGGGGCCCTCATTGTGTTTCTTGGCCTCCGGGGCCTCCGCCAAAAGTCAGATAGAGTTTCGTTCTAACATTGGGTTATGTGTTTCCTCCCTGCGCAGGGCAATGGGGGAATATGGTCAGGGAAATGTGCCTTAGGGATTCACTTCACATTAAAAAATATTTACTGGGCGCTTAACACACATGCAAGAGTAGATTGGTGGCTGAAATAGATATTAGAGATGTATATTAATTCACTGAATAATTAATTAGACAGGTATCTATTAAACACCTACTGTGGGCCAGGCACTGTGCTGAGTACTGAGCATATAGCAATTTAAAAAAAGGTCAAAATTCTTGCTCTCATGGAGCTTATACCATAGTGGGAGGAGTCTTTAAATAAACAAAAGAAATAGGTCAAGTAACAGGAGCATGGGAGGGGGGCTGGTGAGACCGGACTCTCCAGCCAACTTCAGGGAGGTCACACCCCAGCTCCAGCACTTAATTGTGTGATGTTGGGCAAGCCACTTAATTTCTCGACATCTCTGTTCTCTCATTGGTGAATTGGAATCACTGGGGGACCCACCTTGCATTGTTGCTGGGAGGGTTAAATAAGATGGTGTTTGTAAAACTCTTAGAACAAGGTCACATATAGTGAGCCCTCTAAAAGGGTTTGCTATTACAGTGTCTACGTTGGATGACGGTGAGTATTCAAGACAGAATGGATCTGGAAGGGACAGGGAGGGGAGGGTGGGTTAAATTTCACACTGGGCCCTCAGGGAAGGTCTCAGTGACAGGGGATATTAGAGCAAAGACCTAAGGAGGTGAGGGAAGGAAGTGGGAGGACACCCCAGGAGGAGTTTGCCAGGTGGAGGAAGCTGCCAGGGCAAAAGGTCCTTATTCCTCAGGAATCAGGATTATTAAAAAGAAAACCAGCCAGAGGCCAATGTGGCTGCGGTGAGCCAACGGGCATGTGACGGCACAGGGGGTGGCGGAGATGGGTCCCATAGGGCCCTGGAAGTCACTGTAAAGACAACTATGGGGAAAGACCTCCTGACCTCAATAAGCTGATCACTTGCTTGGCAAAGATGACTGCCTCAAGGTGATTTTCGACAACAGTTGTGGGGTTTTGTGTTTAGAGCCTTGGGAATGTAATTAAAAATTGCTCCTCTCTACATTTAATATTTGGTTTATTATTCTGTGATAAGTTCCTGAGTTTCCCACTGTGCCTGTTCTTAGTGTGTGTGTGTGTGTGTGTGTGCGCGCGCGCACGCATGTGTGTGTGCACAATAATTTAACATCAATAAGGGAAAAAAGAAAAGGAAAATGACCCATGATTCTGTCACCTGAGCAAAATAGCAGTCTTGATTTTACCACATTTTATACTGGAAACTTTTAAATAAAATGGGGTCATAATATCTCCCGGCAAGGTTGCTGGTAATGGGACAGATAGCGTTTGACTATGAAGGCGCGGGGGGGTGGGGGTGGTCCTGGCACCAATGCCCTTCTCAGAATCTACATCGACAGAGGCTGGTGACCCTCGTGTGGAAAGATGAGCAAGGTCCACAGTGGGATTCAGGAATAAATAGGTGTGTTTGGCAGATGAGGAAGGTCCCACTCCAGCAGCCAGGTTGCTGGGAGGGAGAACAAGCCACCAAAGGGGAAAAAAGTCACCATAAAATAAAAGAAAATCGGGAATCTCCGTTTTATGGAGGAGGAAACTGGGGTTGTGAGTATAACCCGACCACTAGCTCCTTACTCGCTTGTGTGAGGTCACGTCCACCAGATAACACTGAGAGAGGGATTGCTGGACACCAGCGGGAGCTGCTCAGAACAGAGACCTGAGAAGCAGAGTCAGACTCTGAGGTGTGGTGCCCATATGACTTGGAGCTCCACATGTGACTTGGAGGCCATCTCTGTAGACCTGAGGGAGGCCTTGAATGGATCCACTCCCCTGGAAACTCGTTAGAATCCTGGGGTGTGGGGAGCTGACTTTGCAAGGCAATTGTATGCCTGTGAGGCCTATTTGCTTGAGACCTGGGGAGTCCGATTCAGGGGGAGAGGTGACCCCCACAATGTGTGCCTGGTCCACAAAATACGCCCAGTAAAATGGAAGCCAGTATTCTTCTATCCATGTTCTGCCTCTTATGTTTTAAATTAAACAGAAGCCAATGCCACTGCAAGGTACTCATTGACCATGAGGGACAATTCACAGCAACAAATATTTATTGCGGACTAGCTGAGCTCCCTTATGGGGCAGGGATGGGTATTTAATTAGATTGATACCTAACTTGTCAGGACGATTAAGTGTTCCCTCAAGAGTAGGGTCTACGTTGAGTTAAGCGACAAAAGGCAAGTGCAGACAGAGGGCCGTGGGGGAACCAAGAGTATGCGATCATGTGATCCGATGATCACATGATGAGGATAAGCCTCACATGATGATGTGATCACATGGTCAAGGTAGGCTTCAGGGAGCAGGATGGGTTCTAAAGATAAGAATAGGATTTCTACAGATGGAAGAAGGAGATGGAAGCCCGTTCCTGGTGAAGGGACTGGCAGTCCTAAAGGGAAGGTGTGGAACCTCTCAGGAGACTGCGGGGGTCCCGGAGACTGGGCAGTGGATGAGATGAAGGGAGGAAATCCTGGGGGTCCTGCTGGAGAGAAAGGTGGGATTTGAACCTAATTTAGTGGCCGCATGGTTGTTTTTTGAGAGGAGCGACTTAGCCTAATGCAGATGACTCCAGAAAAAAAACCATGGAGCAGAAATGCATGTCTGGCATGGACTAGTGTAGGGAGACACAAGAACCAGGAATAGCTGTTTAGAATCCACTCATGAGTGTGAAAACTAACACTTTGTGGGGTATCTACTCTGTGCCAGATTCCTTTGCCAGGGGCGTGTGACCTTATCCTTGCGGATAGGTTAAGTAATTCACTGGAGGTCACAGAGCTGACAAAGGGCATTACTGGGATTATATATAGGTGGTGGCAGCCTTACTTCTAGAAGCTTAGAGAACACCTGCTCTGTGTTGCTATTGGTAGAAGAAACGATGGCTCGAATTCAGGGGCAACAAGAGATGACAGTCAGGGAAAGGATCGGAGAAAATACGTGAGGTTGAAGCTTCATGATTTGGCAAACACCTGCCCAAAAAAGGATGGGAGAAATCCAGGAGAATGCCAAGGTTTGGGTTGTGGACAGTTGGGAAATAGTGAATCTATAATAGAAATAAGGAAATCATGCACAAAAAAAAAAAAAAAAGGATTTTGGGGGAAAGATATTGGACATGTAGAGTTTAAGGGACTAGGCAGTGTTTCTTACCTCTGGGGGCACATTGCAATCCCCTGAGTTGTTAAAAAAATTGAGTGCGTGGGTTCCAGCCAGACCACTAAATGAGACTCTCCAGGGTGGAGACAGCTTACCAGTATTTTGTAAAAATTTACAGGTGATTCCAATGTGCTGTCAGGGCTGGAAACCTCTTCTTGGAAAAAGTCGTAGGCACTGATGCTCCCAAGAAATTTAAAGTCTAGAGAGAAATATCTGGGAGCCAGTTGCACAGGGGTGAGGATTGAAGTCATGAGATTGGACGAGAACATTTAGGGAGAGTAAATAAGAACTAAAAAAAAAAAGCCTATCATTGTCTCAAAGGAAATTAGGACAAACAGTATGAATGGGTCTCCACAAATCCTTCACCGGGTGTGGGGAAGCTGCTCAAAACCTCTGCTACGTTCACAAAGGGAATAAAGGAAGAAATGCAGGATTGAGATTTGGGAACTCTGGATCTCACAGTTGATACTCTCTGGTGGTGGGATCGTAACCATTCATTCATTTGAAGAACAATTACTGAGCACCTGTTATGTACCAGGCATTAACGTGGGGAGAAGGAATATAGAGCAGTGAACAAAACTGGAAATTCCTGCCCTCCTTGCGCTTATATTTTAATTAAAGAGATTGGCCTAGATTAACTCCCAGATTTCTTCTTGTATGTCAGGAGTAGGGGAAGTGCAAACCTCCAGCATGCCCAGAAGTAGTGATAATCTATGGAGACACCTATTATCTATGGGGATAAAAGTAACTACGTGGATGTTTTCTTCTGGATTCAGTTCACCCTCTCCACCTTGCTCTGGGCCCTGATAAGTGATGTGAGTGGACTGCATCAGTGAGTCCCTCGTACTTTGGCTTCTAGGTGACTTTGACCAACGGGAGTGGGGGCATTGCTAGGGGACTGGAGGGTGGGAAGTCCAGGCATTTACCCCTTCAGATCTCTCCCTGCGAAATCACTACAGGTTTGCTGTGTCCCTCTACTGAAGGCTATCAGCCTAGCAGGTGGTCCTGGTCACTTCCTGTCAGGAATCTTGTAACTGCTTCTTCCCTGGCCCAATTAAGTCTTAGAATGAAACAACCCTGTCCCTTGTTGATTTCCATAAACTCCACCCGCATCTTTGCAAATCCCCTTGCTAAATGCTTCCATCACATCAGTTTAAGTATGTCATTTGTTTCCTGTGTTTCCATGTGAGTTTTTTAAAAAAATAAAAAAAGGTTTTATTTATTTATTTTGAGAGAGCTGGAGCATGAGTGGGGGAGGGGCAGAAGGAGCGGAGTGGAGAATCTTAAGCAGGCTCCATGCTTAATGGAGCTTGATCGCATGACCTTGAGATCATGACCTGAGCTGAAATCAAGAGTCGGATGCTGACTGAGCCACCCAGGTGCCCTTCCCTGTGAGATTTAATAAAATATTCTCTGTTCATTGTTAAAACTCATTGATGGACAATCCAACTTTGAAACTACTATTATATAGAATTCTTTTCACCAGATGATATTGCTTTCACTTTTTTTACTGGGTCCTAAAGTATGTCAGTTAGAAAGTTCTCCTAATAATTGCTCTTTGCATCTAGGAATCCTTTTCAATTCCAAACCTGAATGTATTTGCAGTCAATTATTTCTTCTCTTCCTTTTGCTCACTTGTCGAATTAGACTTTCAGCAGTTTCTGACTTGACTTTCCTGTGGGAAAAATCAAAGGAGAAAACAATATCCTGGATGGTGGTGGTGCCAGGAGCAAAAATACTTAAGTAAGCAGTGAGGGACATCCATCCCTAATTTCGAAAGAGAGGAATTTTTGGTCTCATCTGTGTGCATCTCAAACATGGCTGCACATCCGAAGCACCTGGTACATGATCCCCACCACCAGAGATTCTGGTGTAACTGGTCTGGGGACTTCACCGAGCAACCCCTCAGCAACATTCCCTGAGCAACGTCCAATGAGAAGCCAAGATCAAAAACCTCTGCTCTAGCAACATTAAAGACTTGTAGATTCTCAAATTTACCGTCTTGTTCCATGTCTTTGCTTATGTTACTTCCGACTTCATTTCAATGCATCTTCCCCTTGGAAGCCTTCCCTGATTTCCTTGGCCAGGTCTCTCCTTTGCTATTTGTAGCACTGTCTAGTTTGTACCGAATGGGTCTATATCTGTGTCTACATCCAGATAGTGCATAATTATTCCTTAAAAATACACCTTTTTTTTTTTTTGCCTGGAAGCATCTATACGCCCTCTCCAATTAGGGAGAATCCCCCATCGTGTAAGTCTGATGAAGCCCCAGGAGCAGATACTTACTAGGTTGGACTTGAAAATTTTAATCTTGGGAGACTATCAAGAAGTCAGTGAGATTTCAGTTTTTTCACCATCCAGGTGTGGTGGCAATGGTAGTGACCCCCTCAGCAGTGCCCCAGGGCAGGCTGTCACAACTAGTGACTCAACCAGAGTGTTTTTCAACATGCTTTTGGCAATGGTAGCCTCTCTTGGTTCCATTGTGAGTGTCCAGCTGTCCTGGTGATTCTTTCAGCCACTCAGTAACTTTACAAATATATTTTTTATTAAAAATAGCCAGAGTGCTTTCTGTCACTGGCAACCAAGAGGACTAATCAATATTTTACCCTACTAGGATTATCTACTTCTCAAGGGTATGGACCGTGTCTTCATCCTTTGTTGTGCCAGGGTCTGGTGCATGATAAATTCACAATAAATGCTGAACATTTGAACCATGAACAAGGTTCATTATAGACTTTATAACCCTCTCAGAAACTATCTGTGAGAACTTGCTTAAATATATTAGACACACTGTTTTCCAATGGTCTATAATACATCTTTCATTTCACAATATGCCATTACACTGTCAACATAATTTTTGTGGATGCAGTCTTTTACCTTTTTGAAGGTGTTGAAGAAAAAAAAATCTTTGGAATCTGATGTCATCTACCCGCTGACCAAGCCAAGTGTTCTTGGGTGAGTTGTACGGAGCCAGATGCAAATAATTAGGAGCCAAAGGCACACCTTCCTTCCTTCTTCCTCTCAACTTTCCTCCCTTATATTCTCCACCAGATATATTCTCCTGCCCCTCCTCCCTTACTTGCTTTGATAGATTGCTGACTTCACAGCTGCCACCATGGAGTCCCAGACTCCTGGCTCCCTGAGGGCACCACATCCTGCTAGACTGCACACTCATTACAGGATGTGCTGAGTCTAGACATCCACCGTCAACATCAAGTTTTATCTTATGCCCACGAGACCCATGGTGCACATCATCTCAATGAAAAGTTCTTAGACCGGGAATAAGGAGAAGCAGAGAAAGTAAATGCATGACGATCACCCCCTGCTCTTAATTGCATTTCTCTGTTTCCACCAGACAGCGCTCACCCCTGTTTTATCTCTCTCTCTCTCTCTCTCTCTCCCTCTCTCCCTCTCCCTCTCCCTCCCTCCCTCTTTCTCCACTGTCTTCCAGCTCCATTTCAGATCAGGGGGAAAATAGCAATTCGTGTGTAGCACTAGAGAAAAAGGAGAGATGTGTGGGATGGGGGTGTGGGGAGAGAGTGGGGTGCAGAGGAAGAGTGGAAAGAAAGAAATAAAGGCAAAGCCTATCCACTAGGTTAAAACTTTTTGACACCACGGGAAAGGCCTGAAGTCTGCCAGGATCTGCAGCAAAAGAACAAGGGAGCACCTGGAGGAATGTTTTTTGGGGGGAATTCTGTGATGAGCAGTTAAACCATCGCTTTTATATTCCGCTTGAATTTCTTCTCATCTTCCTCCAATCTTGAACAAGTGGACCAATGACTTGAGTACATTATTATGCTAGTAACCAGTGCAATCTTATCTTCTACTGTAAGCACTGATTTTCACCTAACACTAGAAGGAGATTTCTCAGACCTTCATTTAAAGAAGCAGCTGGATTGCATCGGGGGAAAAAGAATCACTCCTACTCCTAAATCTTGATATAAAAACGACAAACTATTAGAGCTGACAGGCCATAAAATCATTTAATTCAATCCTTCCCTTTGCAGAGAAAGAAATGAGACACAGACATTTTGAGTACACAGCTGTTTGACAGAAGAGCTCGGAGTAGAGACTGTTTTACTGAGTCATGATAAGAGCGGTGAAGAGTATAAAGTCAAAGAGGAAGAGAAGATGATTGGGTTGGGGAAGCTCGTGTTAATAATTTATTCTGTATTTGTGTTGTTCGAATTTGAGAATGCTTTTTGATCAATTATTCATGGCTGAAGAAGGTAGAGAAAACATCGGATGCCATAGTACATCTGATCTGACCCTTTGGGGAAGAACCATTCCCTTGGTCCAGCCGTAGTGCAATGAAATTAGCCCATCAAGGGTCTTTGGATATGTTCAGTGAGCCTCTTCCACAGACATCCTGAACCACCCTGGAAAATAAAGACAACATCTGCCTCGAGGGACAGTTGTACATCCTTTTGCATAGGAAGCCTGAAGAAATGTCTGCTTCTTGAAATTAGTTGACGGTCTCTCTGGGGGGTCTGCCAGGTGAATGTCGCTGGGTTTCTGCATGTCACAAAAGCAAGAGGCTGTGTGCCTCCCAGGGTGACAGGGACATTAGTGAAAACAAGATAGAAAATCATGACTGGTGACCTGTACTGATTCAGCACCTCATACACTCCCCTCTCATTAGTAGATACTTAACAAAAAGGATTGATGAACAAAGAGTGAGCGAAGGAGCGAATGTTAATGAGTAGAAGCTGGTGACCACTTCCAGGGAACAGAAGAGAAATTTCCCAGCATATAAAGTAAAATCACCTGAAGTGCCAGCCATATGTTTCATCTTTTCGTTCTAAGGTCCTTAGGCATGAAAGGTTGTGGACTATATTCGAGACTAAGACCTGTTATCTCGAGTTCTGTCTGATTAAACTTGTGTATGTGACTCCTCTACTACGTGGCTGAGGTTGGGAGTTGACCACAGGGCTATGTGTTAGAAACGTGGCTTATGATCTCGAAAACAAGGTCTAAGTCTTTTAAGCAACAGAAATTTTTATGAAAGAATGAAAATCAATTAAACATGGGTAGCTGGTCAGGCAGGCATGATATCTAAAATCATGATGTGTCTTTTTTTTTTTTTTTTTTTTGGTTCTGGCTTTTATGAGATTTACTTTTCAGTTTGGCCAAACTAATGAAACGAATTACAGGATGGTGTTTGTAGACTTCTGCTTAAGTAGATGCCCAAGGTTCTGGAATAAAAGAATGGAACAAAACCTTGGGGTTGAGTGAATTACATATACCTAATATATATTTAGAAATGGACAGACAAATGTCTATATATAATAATATCATTAAGCCGGTAGAGTTTCTTTTGTTAAAATGGAAACTAAGCAGAAGGGCGGTAGTGCAATTTCTGAAACTAGACTGTAATTATATCTTATTTGTAGGTAGGCACAACAAATGAAAGTAGTAAGGCAGTGAGTTTGCTTTGGCCTCTGTGTCTACCCATCCCCCCATTGTCCCCCAGCCTCCTCCCTCATTCCTCCAACCAAATCAATGAATTTGCGAATACTGAGTTGGAATTCGGCCAGGAATATCTGAAAATGCCGTCTCACATTGCCTGAATCTATAAGGAGGAAATTATTCAGACGATTGATGCTCTTTAGGGCAGAACATTAAATTGATCCTTTGGCAAGGAGTAGCTCATGTAACTTAACACAGCAATTCCCATAAATACCAATGTGATTATCAACCGAAGTATGACTTACCTATTTCTCAAAACTAGACAAGAAACCGTTCCGTGTATGTTTTTGTGTAGTTGCTACGTTTAATATGTGTGTATCTTGACTTGCTCAAACCAGCCACGGCATAAATTACACTAATGAAAGTGCTTTGTCAAGTATGCAATGGGCTTGATGAAACACTTCCATTGTAAGACTTTTTTTTCAAGCACATACCTTTCAAGTAAAATTATCCTCTAGATTGATATTTCTTCTTTGCTTTTTCTTGGTTAAGTGGAATTCTTTCTTCAACAGAAAGTTTTATTATATTCCCTTCTGCAACATGACTATATTTTAATGGTTTAAGCTTGCAGAAAGCATATTTCCAACCATCGCTTTCTTATTTTGAACCTAAAATATTTGTAAAACTTTTCTCTCCCCGTATGGCATTTCTTGCATTAATTTGTTTATTCATAAGTTCATCTGTTCATTCCTTCAATAAATATTTGAGTGTCTGCCTTGTGCCAGACCCCGTGTCCCAGACACTAGGTGTTCACTAGTAAGCCAAACAACCATGGTCCTAGGTAATGATAAAGAAAAATAAAAAAGAGTAATTCGACAGGTAAGCAAGGCATTGGGTAAGTGCCATTTTAGAGCTGTCAGGGCACGCTTCCCTGGGGGTGTAACATTTGAACAGAGACCAGAATGAAGTACGAAATGAGCCAAGCAGATGTCTGAGGGGAGAAGGCTCGAGGCAGACAACAGGTGCAGAGATCTCGAAGAGAGAGCATAATGGGCATTTTTACATAAAATGTGCATGATTTCCTCCTTACTTCTTGAGAGCATCTTCTTTTAAGAATAACTCTATGGGGGGGGCACCTGGGAGGCTCAATCAGTTGAGTGTCCGACTCTTGATTTCAGCTCAGGTCATGATCCCAGGGTTGTGAGATCGAGTCCCACTTCGGGCTCTGTGTTGCTTGAGATTCTCTCTTTCTCTCCTTCTGCCCCTCCCCTGCTCATGCATGTATACACTTGCTCTCAAATTAAAAAAAGAAAAGAAAAGAAAAAGAGCTCTATGAATTCTTGGCCTTGTGGAATTTAGTTGCTCCTTGATTTTGAATAGAATGCCTGTTCCACTGGCCATTAATTTCAGGAAACAAGGCTGTTGTATGATGTGAGAAACAGATATTCTGGATTTAGAGAAAGAACATTGGCATGGACTTGCCCTGGCAGGGCTGGTGACTGAAACAAAGAGATGAATAATTAAAGGATCTGTGACAATGATTGCAGAAGATTTTTGAAAATGTTTCCTATGAAAATAATTAACTAACACTTTCTTCCAATCACTCTTGAGCATTTAAAGATCTGACTTCACTGGGTTTGGGGAAAGACGGTTCTCTCCCTGTCCTCCCCTCTGCTGGCCTCTCCAGTAATAAGTGAGCTACTTGTTCATTGTACTCCATGGATTTCTGTGTGTTTGTGAACTAAACAGAAGGCAGTCAGAATTTTACAGAATTTTAGTGGCTCTCTATGGACATACGCCACAGGGAAAAACGCTTGATAGATTCAGATTGTTTCTATCCTTGAGACCAAGTCCATACGATAGGACTGCAGGTTCGAACCCGGTCCTCCGCGCACTCGTTGCCGGTGACGCTAAGAGGCCCCGAGCAAGGATCTTACAGCTTCTTTTATAGACAGGCACAAACAAGCTAGGGATTTTTTGAGGTTACAGAGCTGTTATTGGTTGACATTTAAATTTGAACGCTCAGCAGAACTTGTTTGGTTCCCGCCTTTATTTCAAACCACTCAGCAGAACTTGATTGGTTCCCGCTTTTAGGTCAGACTACAACCGGGTGCATCCTGGCTGGTTTCGGGAACGGCGGGGGGAGGGGAAAGATCTTTTCTTTGCAGTTGTGAGTACACCTGGTAATTTTTCTCTTAGCCTCTCCTCGGTAGCTACTTGTGGACATGGCTCCAGAAATGTAAAACCCTCTCGAATACATCAGCAACTTCCCCCAGTCTACTGGGTCATCACCATCAACACACAGGCCTGCTCCTAATTTCTCCATTGCCATAAAAATGAAAAAAATAATCTCTTGAACCTATTTCATCTTCCAGCTAGTGTTCTATTTCTCTCCTTTCCTTTACAGAACATCTTCTTGGATGTGTGGTCCATATGCTCCATCTCGTTTTTCTCTTCCAGTCGAATGGACTTCAGCCAGGTTTCCATCCTTATGCAGGCATCAGAATTACTCCTACCAAGCTCATCCCCGACCTCAACATTGCCAGATCTTTCCTTGGTGGTTATCCACCTTGACTGTCAGCATTTGATACAGTGACTTTATCTCTCCTCCTGAAACACTCTTTTCACTTGGCTTTCGGGACACTCCATTTGCCTGGTTTCCTACTTTTTAGGCTCCTTTTTAAGTTCTTTTTCATGTCCCATCTTCAAATATTGAACTTCCTTCAGGCTCATCTCAATTTGTGTAAGAGTTCGATAGCTAATGGGGTTAGTGGCTCCTGCGTGGGGCAGCACAAGTCGAGAGGGAACATTCTCTGATTAGTGTCATGATTAAGTAAGCTCTGGGTCATATTGCTTGGATCTGGACTTCTGTCACTCCCCCGTCCACATACACACATGCATACCTACTAGCTGTTTTCTCATTCCAAGTCAGCTGGAAGTAATGTTAGTACCTGCTTCATGGGGATGCTTTTAGGATTAAAAGCAGTAATGTAGGCAAAGAGGTTAGCACGTAATAAAAACATGATGTATTATAAATACGGCTGAAATGGCAGGTTTTTCAATCTCTTAAACTGTTGGAGTTTCAAGTAAGACCTAGTAAACCATATACCTTGCCTACTCTTGTGTTCTATAATAATAAAACAATTACAACACAATTCCCTTATTGGAATTAATGCAGTGAGGACTGCTTCCGATAAGAAGCTAGTGGAGATGATTAAATATTAAAAGTGAATTGCCAACATTACTGAAAAGCCCAGATACAAATGTGGATAAACATGAATGCTGTAAAAGATTGTTCTACTGACTTTGAAGATCCTCACAGTCCTTACTACTTACTGTTCCCTGGATTACAACCAGAGGAACTCAAGCTTTTCACGTGACCCCTTGCCCCGGGCTCCATCCAGTATAAGTTTGTTCACAACTGAGCTAGCCAGAAAAGCATTTTCCAAGAAATATTTTGCCAAAGAGCATTTTTTGTGGTATGTTACCAGGACTTCCATAATCAAATATAAATTTCAAAAGTTCTGGATTAAGATCACTTTAAATGGCAGGACTTCTCAAAGTCTCTTCTATCCTCATTATGCAGATGATGACCTTCATAAAGTCTTTTCATCACTGTTTCTCAAACCTATATAATACAGAAGACTTTAACTTTCTCAAACAAACTATCTTTGCATTATGCTGCTCAGAACACTTTCTGGGATAGAGAATACCACAATTTACATTCTGTCTGTTTCGCTTTACCATTTTATGTTTGAGGCTTACCTTGGTATGTGACACATGATAGGTGTATAATAAATATTTGTCAAAGGAACAAAATATAAGAACATGTCTTCCAATCTTTAAAGACATGTATCAAGAAACACATGATTCACAACTATTTATGATCTAATGACTCATCATGGACAGTACTCACTGATATAGGCAACTCCTTTTGTCCCCTATCTAAGCTAATCATTATAAGCTGATCCCTGAAAGAGGACTCAGTATTTAAAAGTGGGGGGAAAAAGACCTTAGTAATCAATTTGTGTTTTAAAACAAAGTTTCTGGAACTTGTATGTGAGTATTATCACTTTAAATAAATGACTTTGAAAAAGTGTATATTTCATTTCTCAGAGAAGGTTTGGATTACATGGCCATGAAGTATATCATTCATTCATTCAGCAACTTTGCACCTATTCTGTGCCAGGCATTATTTCAAATATTGGTAATCCAGGAGTGAAAAGAGCCGAGAAGTCTTTGTTCTCCGGTGGCTCACAATCTAGTGGGGGAAAGAGGAGGCAACATATAATTTCAAAAGTAAACAAACTTAGGGCTCCCGAGTGGCTCAGTTGGTTGAGCATCCAACTTCGACTTAGGTCATGATCTCTCAGTTCGTGAGTTCAAGACTCGAGTCGGTGAACTTGAGACCTGCTTTGGCTCTGCACTCTGTCTCCCTCTCTTTCTCTCCCAATCTCTTTGGACCTTGTGGGATTTTCTCTGTCTCCCTCTCTCTCTCTGCCCCTTGCTGTCTTTCGCTCTCTCTCTCTCTCAAAAATAAATTAATTAATAAATAAAAAAAAATAAAAAGTGAGCAGATTAAAGGTGAATTAGTTGCAGACTGTGATGCACACTGTTAAGGCAACAACAAAGAAATGAAGTGGAAGGAAGCCAGGGATCAGGAAGCCATCCAGGTACCAAAGAAAAGACAGGGACAGGGGCAGAGCTAAGGGAGAACATGCCAGCAGAGATGATGTCAAAGTCTGAGCATCACACCCCTGTCTGGAGGCCCCTGGGGAGCCAAGGAGTGACAGGACTTGAGGGCGACGGGCAGTCACAGCTGCATGGAGGTGGCCGGAAGCTGGGAGTCAGCCGAGATGCGGTGTGGTCACACAGGAACAGCGGCCCCAGCAGAGAGAGAGGATGTGCAAGCGAGAGAGGGCATCTTACGGATCACTCCTTACGTGGCCCAGATCGCTCACTTCTTCACAGCAGGCTGACGCCTGTTAGCTCAATGGCTCGTCAGCCCCAGACTCAAGTCCTCCCATGTCCCATTGTTTTAAACATTCTCCAAATAAGCAGAATCTTTTGCCATTTAGGACCTGACTTGTTTGCACACCTCATGAAAGTGACTGACATCTCCCAGCCATGTATCAGATGAGACTTGGGCTTATAAA
This sequence comes from Prionailurus bengalensis, assembly GCF_016509475.1. NCBI lineage: Eukaryota > Metazoa > Chordata > Mammalia > Carnivora > Felidae > Prionailurus > Prionailurus bengalensis. The sequence goes on from NC_057343.1 coordinate 227,462,603, forward strand.
GACCCCAAGTTACCGCTGGGGCACGTGGGGAGCTCCCTGACACTTGCTGGCCTGCCCAGTGGTGTCCCTTAGACATGTGAGGCTCTTCTCATCCCCCTCTCCCCTGGCAGTTCCCTTGCCCTTCTTCTCCTCTTCTGGATGGTGGCCACAACGTTAGAGCCTCTGGACAATCTCCTGCTGTGAGGGACGTCCCTGACCCGGAAACTGCTCAAAGCGGCCCCCGATGAAGCTCATGTGTGCTACTGCCACCTTGTGATCATATCATCCTCCTTCGTCAGACCTGAAGTCCCTCCCATTCTCTGCAGATGGGGTCACCAGTCAAGGGCAGCTCTGGTCCAGCTATGGGAGGAGGCATTTCTTTATGGAGGCCACAGATCCCAGGCCAAAGGAGGGACATTGAACCAGAGGAATAAAGGGGCTTATTCATACCTCTCACACACACTACATTTGTGGAAAGGCTGGAGAATCTATTTCTGAAAATCACTTACCACTTCCAATTTTTTTGGACACACTTTGTAGCTGTAGAAAAATCTACAACCCAGGTGTATTTAGAAATAGGTCTTAAACTCTCGGGTCTCATGTAATAAACTTTTCCCATATCATTAAGTGCTCACATTTTTGCCATAATTGGAAAAGATAGTCACTCTTCCAGCCGCCGGTCTCAAACGAACAAATGTGAAGCGTTTGAACATAGCTGCATTAAACTTTTTGTTTATTGCAAACTTTGGTCCATTCTCTTATCTTGTAAGATACCACAATTCCAGTTTCTAATCTCATGGCACAGGGATAGTTTAATTCTTCTGGAGCAAGAGGAAAGCTATGTATAGCATTCAAAAATAAAACGACTTGAACAAAATTGATTTTGTGGGCACAGTGTCTTTGAGGAAGAGAGTTGATCATTAAGCCTAAATGTAAGAGACACACAGCATGTCGTAGTTATAACGGGATTCCCCGCTTAGAGCCCCATGAATACACGTTAGCCATTTTGAGAGTTTTGCCTGTGTGGAACAGAACAAAGACGGAGTTAGAAGATGGGAAGGGGCAGGGTGAAATATTCTGCAGAATGAAGGAGAAGTATGAAAGTCAAGCAATAAACTGTTTTGCCAGGTTCCTGGTGTACTGGATTAAATGTAACATACGAGGCTCTCAATATCACTCTACATCCTTTTTTTTTTTTTGTCTCTAGCTAATTCCCTCCCCCAACTCTCACCATCTTCAAACCCCTACTCCACCACTATGGACCCCTCCACCGATGATGTGACCTCCTATCGAAAAGAAGATCGGGTATTTGACAAATAGCTTTCACCTCCTTTCCCTTCTGCTTAGCATTAGAAGTGACTCCTGTCGGGGTGTTTGGGGACTCAGTGGGTTAGGCATCTGATTGTTGGTTTCGGCTCAGGTCACGATCTTGTGGTTCGGTTGGTGAGTTCAAGGCCCACGCTGGGCTCTGTGCTGACAGTGTAGAGCCTAATTTGGATCCTCTGTCCCTCTCTCTGCCCCTCCCCTGCTCGTGCTATCTCTGTCTCCCTCAAAATAAATACACTTGTTTTTTTTCTTAAAGAAGTGATTCCTGTCTCAGAGGAACAGAGATCCAGGGTTGTGTGAAATGCCAACCTCTCTCCTGGGGTGCTTGATTCACACCGTGACACATATGCCAGACTATGTCCCCTCCATCTGCAATACTCTCTTCTCTGCTGCTTATAAAATGCAAAACTGCTGTCCTTTGAAAAAAATGTGTTTTTTTGATTTCAAGTTACTATCCTGCCTCTTTGCTTTCTTTTGAGGCCAGCCTTCATGAAAAAATGTTCCGCTTGCAAACCACTTTCTACATTCCCATCCATTCCACAGAAGGTTCCGGGGCACGCTCTAACCTCCTCCTCCCGAAACCCTTTGCCAAGGTTATTGCTTGTGTTCCCATGTCCCCTTAATATCTTATAGCCAGGAAATTTTACTTACAAATTCTCTTAAAGACTGGGAGACTCTGATAAAACTGGGCAAAAATTTCCATACTGCAACCACTGGTGGGAGCTGAATAGCAGCTTACCCATCCAGATATTGTCACCTACCTGAACTCGTGGACGTGAGCTTATGAGCTGCTCTGTTTTCCGTACTCGTGCACCTGCTGTGATGATGATCTGTCCTGTTCCGGTTGGTATCTGTCTGCTCACCGTCTGCCAAACATCAAGAATCCCTCAGAAGCACATTGTGACATCTTCTGGGATCCAGGACTTACTGGAACATACTTAAGAAGTAAACTTAATAATGATAATTTACCAAAAGCCTGTCTTTTTGTGATTAGCTGTAAACAAGCGATGGCGTAGGGTTCTGGAGCTGCCCGGCTCGGCCACTTTGGAATGTTGTTGAGATTCTCAAATCAGTCAGCCTTGATACTCAGGAGCTTGCAAAGACTCACGAACTCAGGCGATGCTCTCTTCTTCCCTCTGTGTGCCAGCACCTCTCCGAGACTGTGGCTTTCTCTCCGTCTTCACATCCATCACCTTTTTAGCCACCTCCAAACTAGCAAAACTGCCAGGATATATATGTGTATATTTGTATATTTGTATGTGTGTATGTGTGTGTGTATATACACATAGACATGAAACACTGCATTACATACATGTGTGTTATATTTATATATCACAAAATTTATCATCTGTTTAGGGGCGCCTGGGGGGCTTAGTCAGTTGAGCGGCCGACTTTAGCTCAGATCACAATCTCACCGTTCGTAAGTTAGAGCCCTGCATCAGGCTCTCTGCTGTCAGCACAGAGCTCGTTTTGGGTCCTCTGTCACCCGCTCTCTGCTCCCCACCCTGCTCACACTCTCTTTCTCTCTCAAAAATAAATTAACATTAAAAAGTTTATCATATGGGGGCACCTGGGTGGCTCATTCGGTTGGGATCTAACTTTGGCTCAGGTCATGATCTCATGGTTCATAAGTTCAAGCCCCGCATTGGGCTCTGTGCTGACAGCTCAGAGCCTGGAGCCTGCTTTGGATTCTGTGTCTCCCTCTCTCTCTGCGCCTCCCCACTTGTGTGTGATATCTCTCTCTCTCTCTCTCTCTCAGAAATAAATAATCATTAAAAGATTTTTTTTAAGTTTATAATATGTATATATTTATATGTTTCTAATATGCAAGTTATATCTATATGTAACATACAGCATATTTATATGATTCATAATATTTATGTACATAATATATAACTTCTCTTTTTATGAGTGTGTGTATGTGTGTGTGTGTGTGTGTGTATATATATATATATATATATATATATATATATGACAGACACTGTAGGTATTGGTATGTTTGTGATCTGGCTACATCAGCAGGTTGTTTCCAAATTACAGTACCTGGTGAAGTTTTTAATGTTACTTTTTAAAAATACAGATTCATGGTTTTTGTTAAAAAATTTTTTAACATTTATTTATTATTGAGAGACAGAGCATGAGCATGGGAGGGACAAAGAGAGGAGGAGACACAGAATCCAAAGCAGGCTCCAGGCTCCAAGCTGTCAGCACAGAGCCTGATGTGGGGCTTGAACTCACAATCCGTGAGATCATGACTTGAGCCGAAGAAGTCAGACGCTCAACCAACTGAGCCACCCAGGCGCCTCTGGATTTATGTTTTTTTTTTTTGCAGAAAACTTTGAAAGCAAAATAAGAAAAAAGAAAAAAATTTATAAAATCATTGTTGACATTTGGATGTATACATTTTATATAATTTAAAAAGTCATTGATTATGAGATTAAGAAAGATTAAAAAAAAACAAGATGAGGAACTTAATAAGATAATAGGGACCCCACCCCTCAGCTCCCAAATAAATCTGGGACACAAAAGTCACAGAACACTGTACAGAAAGGAACAGAAAAACACTTTAATTCTTAACTTAGTGCTGGGGGAGGAAAGAAAAAAATTCTTCCTTGATCATTTGAATTACGAGTTGTTACATATATGCAGGCTTGTGGTTTGAAGTCAAAACTCCCATGTGGTTTAAAACTCCTAAAGAAGAGAATTTAATTTAATTTAAAAACTGGCAGAAGCAATTCCAAATTCTCTCTGGAAGAATTCTGTCAGCAATTGTAGGACACAATTGATTTTAAGGTGCAACCAGGCTTAAAAGAAGAGTGCATCACAGAATAGATAAAATGGTTTATTTCCAATATATATTTGTGATTTTTTCTTTAAAATGAGATCATATTCTATATGTTTTTAAATTTTTTTTTTAATTTTTTTTTTCAACGTTTATTTATTTTTGGGACAGAGAGAGACAGAGCATGAACGGGGGAGGGGCAGAGAGAGAGGGAGACACAGAATCGGAAACAGGCTCCAGGCTCCGAGCCATCAGCCCAGAGCCTGACGCGGGGCTCGAACTCCCGGACCGCGAGATCGTGACCTGGCTGAAGTCGGACGCTCAACCGACTGCGCCACCCAGGCGCCCCTGTTTTTTTTTTTTTTATACAGTGGTTCAGGGCATGATTTTTTTTAAAGTTTATTTATTTATTTTGAGAGAGAGAGAGCGTGAGTAGGGAAGGGCAGAGAGAGAGAGAGAGAGAGAGAGAGAGAATCCCAAGCAGGCTCTGGAGCCCAGTGTGGAACTCAATCCCATGAACTGTGAAATCATGACCTGAGCTGAAATCAAGAGTCTGACATTCAACCGACAGAGCCACCCAGGCAACCCTAGGGCATGAATTTTAGAGTCAGACAACCCTGTGCTCAAACCACAGCTTTTCTACTTACTGGCCCTGTAAGTTCTTAACCCAAGTACTAAACTTCACAAGTAGGGGCACCTTGGTGGCTCAGTTGGTTAAGCGTCTGACTTTGGCTCAGGTCATGATCTCACCGTTTGTGGGTTCGAGCTCCCCCCTAGGGCTCTGCACTGACAGCTTGGAGCCTGGACCCAGCTTTGGATACTGTGTCTCCTTCTCTCTTTGCCCCTCCCCTGCTCATGCTCTGTCTCTGTCTCTCTCCCTCTCTTTCAAAATAAATAAACATAAAAAAAAAAAAATTAAACTTTAGCAAGTAATTTAACCCAAGCATTTAAGTAAGAAAGTACTTAAACAAACTACATAACCACTTTTAAGCTCAGTTTCCTCATGAAATTAAGTAGCAATAACACGTACCATCCCAGAGGCTGAGTTTTAATGTAAGCACAGCAGCTAACAGATAGTAGTCACTCATGACTCTTAAAAAATATTATCATTATTCTGATTTGTCAACTGGGCGATGGGTCACAGCATCTTTCCACTACAGTAATTGCAGATGTATGCTTTTTGTAGAACTGTCTAATAAGCTGAGAGGGACAATAAGAATGCTTCTCTTGTTAGACTGTTTCCAGTTTTTCTATGTATAATCAAAGCTGGAACAGAAATCTGTACATACATATTTTGACGTATTGTTGCTTTTAAAAAAAAATTAAGGTTTATTTATTTTAGAGAGAGAGAGAAAGAGAGAGCATGAGCCTGAGCAGGAAAGGGCAGAGAGAGAGACACAGAATCTGAAGCAGGCTCCAGGCTTCACCTGTCAGCACAGAGCTCAACGTGGGGCTTAAACCTACAGACATTGAGATCATGACCTGAACTGAAGTCGAAGGCTTAACTGGCTGAGCCACCTAGACGCCTCCATATTGTTACTTTTTAAGAGAAATTTCTAATAGAATACTCACTTAAAAAAAAAAAAGACTTTCTTTCTCCTTCCTTCCTTCCTTCCTTCCTCTCTTTTTCTTTCTTTCTTTCTTTCTTTCTTTCTTTCTTTCTTTCTTTCTTTCTTTCTTTCTCTCTTTCTCCTTCCTTCCTTCCTTCCTTCCTTCCTTCCTTCCTTCCTTTTTCTTTCTTTCTTTCTCTTTCTTTCTTTTTTCCTTTCTTTACTCTTTCTTTTTTCTTTCTTTCTTTCTTTCTTTCTTTCTTTCTTTCTTTCTTTCTTTCTTTCTTTCTTTCTCCTTCCTTCCTTCCTTCCTTCCTTCCTTCCTTCCTTCCTTCCTGGAGTCTCTGAAGAAGAATCTACTTCCAAGCTTATTCAGGTTGTTCGTGGAATCAAGTTCCTTACAATTGCAGGACTGAGGTCCATTTTCTTGCTGGCTTTCTGTCCCCTCTACATGGCCTCTTTCATCTTGAGTCAGCAATGTCATGAAGAGCCCTTCTCAAGCTTCGAATCTCCCTGACTTCTCCTGTCTTCTTCATGCCAGCAGCAGGAGAAACTTCTCTGGTGTCCCAGTGCTGACTAGGATCTGCGGAGATACAAGATGCAGAACCCCGGGGGGGGGGGGGGGGGAGGGGGCATTCTTATCGTCAGGTATCCTGTTTGGAACAACGCCTGCTGCTGTCGCTGGCGAACCTGATGGCACGCTACAGGGGCATTACTCCATCCAGGCTTGGCAGAATCCTGGAGGTGACGCTTTCCAGAAAGGCCAGAACAAATTAAACGTCCAGCAGAGAAGATTGTGGGTTGACAAAATGGCCAGAGCCCATTTTCCGAAGCGAAAATTGAAGGTGTGCTTTTGGAGGATACAGACACACATCACTGAAATCGGGTTTAGTTTAAAGGCAAAAAAAAAGTAATAAAAGGGCCCTCTTCGTTTCTTGCTTCAGCTCCTCTATTTCTAGAAAGTCTAATACAAGAATATGATCTGAGAAAATGCTTCGTTCCTACCCACCCCCAACTACATAAGTTATGCAGCAGTGAGGCTCGTACCCTTTGTCAAAAAGAAGACACCAAAGAATTCCATTTCCTTATTCAAATTACCTTCTCGTAAAACAGCTAGAAGAAGAATTTTAGAAGTTTTTGTTTTTAATGGACAACTTAAATAATTGTTCATGATCATTCAGCCTTCCTTTCCAATTTATCAAGCGCTGATTATTCACCTAGAATGTCATGGCAAACAGATTTCCAAATCATTCTCAGACCTTCTGGCAAATTCTCACTTTACAATAAAAAAAAAAAAGTTTCACAAATGAGCCTGCGTATGCTATAGAGGAGGAAGAAAAAGCCGTGGAGCTGAAATTTGTGCATGACCCAAGAATTGTACTTAGGATTTAGTTTCAAGTTCCAGGTGTGTGGCATAAGTACCTTGGTTGAGGAGGGAAAGACCAAACAGTTGTGATAAACAGAGTAATGCTGTAGTTCGTTTATCTACTCCCTGGCTCAAGAACTGTGGCTAAATACTAGAAAATGAAGGGAAGGAGTGGAGGTTTGAGGACTCACCACCTTTGCCCTTATCTTACCTACAGAAGGGCATTTTATCTACCATTCCCAGTTTGGGGGAAAGGCCATATAAAATTATTTAAAACTTGTTACTTATGGGATACATTCATTTTCAAATTTTTTGGAAGACTGGTAGGATTATATGGAAGACAGGGGGCTATATGCAACCAATCCGAAGATTGTTTTTAAAAAATGCAGCCAGAATAAAGAAAGAATACTGCCTACATCGTGGGCATGACATACACTTCAAATTTATTTCATCAGGATTTCTTTACCTGGTGTCCATGAACTCCAGGATTGAGGGAGGCTGCAAACATGGATGGGAAAGATTATATTCTTGTTTGTTTTTTTTTTTTTTACTTTAACTGAAACTGAACATTTCCTTCAATTATGAATATAGGTTTTATTAGACTGTCGAAGGAATTCATGCTGAGCACATACAAAAAAAAAGGGCAAACCTTTTTTTTTTTAAGTTTTATTTATTTACTGTGAGAGAGAGAGAGAGAGAGAGAGAGCAAGAATGGAGGAGGGGCAGAGAGAGAGGGAGAGAAAGAATCCCAAGCAGGCTCCATGCTGTCAGTGCAGAGCCAGATGCGGGGCTCAAACTCACGAACTGCGAGATCATGACCTGAGCCAAAATTAAGAGTTGGATGCTTAAGCTACTGATCCGCCCAGGTGCCCCAAAAAGGATAAAACTTCTTTCCCCCAAAAGGATAAAAATAGCAGACTTTTCACCAGTAAGTGGGAAAATAAAAATGTTTCATGTTTGAACCAAAGTATCAGTGCTTTCAACTAGTAAATATATGAATCCAGTAAGAAAGGTTTCAGATGAAAGGATATTGGTCATATTACCCACCACAGTCTATAGATATATATCATTTCAGTCTCTACAGTTGTTATTTTCAATTCAATTCTATTTGTTTTCTGAGTACTATGAGACAGATATTTTCTAAGCTCTGGGGGTTACAATAATTGCAAAAGCGTCCAGTGTTTTGAAGCTGCTAGGTACATGGTAACTATAATAAAAGGAATGTGTGATTTTTCTGTGTGTGTGTGTGTGTGTGTGTGTGTGTGTGTGTGTGTGTGTGTCGAGAGAGAAAACAAAATTATTCAATACCTTACTGGGACTCTATGTGTATTGGTGGGGAGCTTAGGTCTTCACAGTATTTGTTGTCTTCTTCCATTCTTTATAGACCCAGTTTTTTGAGCATCCACCTTGTACAAGGCACGAAGCTAAAGTAGGGGGTAGTGTTTTGTTGGGCCGTTGGACACATCCACACTCACACATCCACACAAAACTAATATACTCTTCCTGGTGATCTCATGCAACTCTAGCCAGATATGGTCATTTCTACTCCCTGACTTTTGCATCCAGTTTTCCAGATCACTTGGACCAAAGGACAGAAGTCTACAGAGAGATTGTCACAAACTCATTCGTAAAAGATTCATCTCGGGGGGGGGCGCCTGGGTGGCGCAGTCGGTTAAGCGTCCGACTTCAGCCAGGTCACGATCTCGCGGTCTGTGAGTTCGAGCCCCGCGTCAGGCTCTGGGTTGATGGCTCAGAGCCTGGAGCCTGTTTCTGATTCTGTGTCTCCCTCTCTCTCTGCCCCTCCCCCGCTCATGCTCTGTCTCTCTCTGTCCCAAAATAAATAAATAAACGTTGAAAAAAAAAATTTTTAATAAAAAAAAAGATTCATCTCGGGGGTTACCTCATCAAGAAGTACTCCCCGACTCTCCTACCCAGTGGTCATCAGATCTTCCTCTGTGAACCTATGTGACTTCATCTCTCTTCGGTACAGCCCTTATCTTAGGTATCATAACCATCTGTGCCCCTCAAAAACTGCTTGCTAGACTGAGGTGACTTCAAATACTATGGTGAAGGAATAACCTTCATGATATCTTTTTTGGGATATTAGACTAAGTAAATAATGTACTAAACGAATAGGTAAAATTTCTCTCTCTCTTTCCTCTCCCCAAAGAAAGTAGCCATCAGTTAAAAATGAAAATCTTTAGCTGAGAAATATTAACATAAGTACATTTTTAAAATTTGCCCGTCATTAATGAGCTTTGGTTATTATTTATGTCAATAAATGAATTGATAAATGGATGGATTTAGTAGACAGATAAATGGTCTAGATAGCAAGAGATCAGAGTTCTAATCAACTGCATGAATCACCTCTGTGATCTTACAGAATGCATTCTTCTAATTGGTTAATTGATTGTAATTACTTTCTTAATTTCTCCATACTAATTCCTCTTTCTTAATTTCATCATCTATAAATATGAAGCTAGTGACCTTTGCCCTGTCTGTATGACAGAGTTGTTTAGAGGTTCAAATGAGACAGTATATGTCAGACCTCTATATAAATAGTCTAACTGTCCAGAGTAGACCAGTGATGTTATTAGTACAGACACGATTGTTATTCGCAAATAATTTATAACTTCATAATTTACAATTGGCTAATTATTTCCATCATCAAAATAGAGTCATACAAAGACTTGCCACTAATCTCTATGTTTATATTAATAGTTATTAATATTATTATCATTTATAATATTTCTTCATAATAATAAATATTAATATCTGTTTATATTAATATTTCCTAGGTCATTTAAGTCCATACTCTTGTATGTCAGAGATATTTTGGGATACAGATTTATTTTCAGGCCCAAATCCGTGTTATATTTATTTAACTATAAATAAATACCTTGAACACTTGATTACGCTTTTCAACTTAGGTTAAAAGGAAATTTAAGAATCAATTGACAGTTTTAAATGGATATTTTTATCTCATTTTGCCCTCAACTTTCAGTTGAAGTTCCCTGGTCAGTGTGGTAGATTTGGCTGGCTGCCTAGCCAATGGCCTTTTTCCTTCTTTCTTCCTCCTTGTTTATGGAATGCCAGTTTTGTTCAGGAAACTGCCAGCGATGATTTACTAGCCTCTTCCCCAGGAGATGAATCGTGGATGGTTCTAGGCCAATCACAGCAACCTCATTCCTCTTTGCCAAAGGTTGGTTTAGGGGTTGGCATATGACCCGAATCTGGCTCATGAAATCTAACAAGTCTGTTGCGGAGGAATAAAGGACGTTCTAGGAAAGATTTTCTTCCCAGATAAAAAGAAATAGACACACAAAAAGAAGCCTTCTTCTTCCTTCCTGCTTTTAGATATTGTTATGAGAGGATGTGTTGGTCGGCACTGTGGCAGCTGTCTTCAGACCCTGGAGGAAAAGTCAGAAGACCTACAGAAAAGGTGACACCGAGAAACTTCTGAATTAACCAACCCTAGAACTGCTTACTCACCATTAGAAGAGTAAAAAGACAGGCCAAAGAATGAAAGATGATCCTTCCAACAAAGAATGTAGATAGCGCTTAAAAATCGATAAGAAAAAAGAGACAAAAAATAGGTAGACTTGAATAGGCATTATGCACACAACATATGCAGATCACCAAAAAATATACGCAGTAGTGGTCAATATCATCGGTCTTCAGAAAAAGGCAAATTAAAATCGCAAGATAGCACTGTATGCCCGCCAGAATGGCTACCATGAATAAGACTGACCAACTAAGTGGTGGTAACGATGTGGGGAAACCAGAATTCCCAGGTTGTCGTTGGAAGGGTAAATTGGGGAAATCTTTGACAAGATCTAGTAAAGTGACTTCTGCATTCCTGTTAAACCAGCAATTCTGCTCCTAGGTATCAGCCAACAGAAATGTGTACATGTGTTTACCAAGAATATTCACAGCAGTACACTTTCGAATCCCTTCAAAGTAGAAACAGCCCCAAAATTCATCAGTGCACAATGGATACATACATTATGGTATATTCATATATCAGATACTGAAGAACAATATAAATATAGGAACTACTGTTACACACAGCAACATACATTTAATAAACATAATTTTGAGCAAAGGACGCATCCCAGATGACGCCATTTGTATAAAGTTCAAAAAACAAGCAAAACTAAATTCTGTTCTTAGAAGTCAAGGTGGGGATGGGGAGGGGGGGTCACAAAAGGATATTTTTTCTGCTGCTGGCCATGCTCTGCTTCTTGATAATGGGTTTTGATTACATGTTCTGTTTACTTTATGAATGAAAACTAATTGAGTTATGTGTTAATATCTGTATACAGTTGACCCTCGAATAACACAGGTTCGAGCCAGGTGGTTCCACTTATACACTTCTTTCGGTTTTTGGGTTTTTGCTGCACAAGCTTTGTTGTTTACATTTGGTGCCCAGCTTGGGTCAGGGCTCCAGAGTGGTTAAAAAGCCAGGCAGCAGCTGCAGGGAGACGCTCAGGCAGAAGCACTGAGGCCAGGGGGCCTGGGGAGTAGGGGTGGTGGGTGCCAGCGTGGCCCCTCAGGGCTGTTGGCCTTTGCAAGCTCTTAGTCCTGCTCACATTAAGCTTTGTAAGAGACGCTCACCCATCCAGGCTGCACGGGGGAGTCAGGGGGTCGCCATTTCTCATGCATTTCACCTGCTCCTCTGGGAAGTGGCTCCCCGGAAGTCCCAGAGGCTGGGGATGGGGGTGTGAGCAGAACCCAGGGCACAAAGATCCAAAAGGGCCTGCTTCGGGTTCTCCTCTACGATCATGGTGGCTGCCATGCCAGGGTTTTACCCCGCGCATCTTGGGGTGGTTTCTGGGCGTCCCGGAAGGCTACCCTGCTGCTTTTACATCTTCGGGAGATGCTGGGCTCCCTGGGCTTCTCCTCAGCCAGTCCTGGGAAGAAGTGGCCCGCGCCACCCAGAGCCTCATCCTCCCGGGAAATAGGAAGCCTAGAGAGATGTGGGCGCAGGAGGCTCGCAGGTGCCTGGTGACCTGGCCAATGGCGGATTAGTTCTGATGGGACTGGGGGCTCCTGGCTGATGGACAATAAGGAGCTAAGCTCAAAATAAGGTGTTGGCTGCTCCTGGGGGCAGAGGATGGCTGAGAAGACAGTTCTGAAAGTTGTGACTGGAAAAGACGTTGGAGGATGGTGGGAGGCTGAAAGCGGGAGGGGGGTGTTGCATCCCTGGATTTGTTCCTTCCAAATATTGTGGAAGTGAGGGACAGCTCTGCCGATTTTTTATAGTGCAGGAATGTAAAAGCATTTTCTCTCCCTTACCATCGTTTTAATAAGCTTTTCTTTTCTCTGGTGACTTTATTGTAAGAATACCCTATCACTGCATATTACATACAAAATTGCGTTAATCCACCACTTATGTATTCAGTAAGGCTTTGGAGCAACCGTAGGCTATTAGTAGCTAAGTTTTGGGGGAGTCAAAAGTTATACTGGGATTTTCTACTTTTGGAGGGTCAGCACCCCAACCCCCACATTGTTCAAGGGTCAGCTGTACCTCTTCTGAATGTATGTTTGCTTCAATAAAAATACTGTTTAAAAAATAATTGAAAGAGAAAAAAATAAGGTAAGAAGAAGTGTTAGCTTTGGAAAAGGAACAGAAAACAGAAGAAGTGTGTAAAGGGAAAACAGCATTTGCCAAGGGGACCTGCCATCCCAAACAAGGGTGTGTGTGGGTTCAGAGGTATTGCCTCGTGCTTCTAAAAGCCTTTCATGGGTTAAATGCTTCCAGAGTCTTTAATACCGACTCTGGCTGTCTCTTGCTGTTCTTGAAGGTAAAGAATAACTTGATTTTCTCTAAAAAATTAGAATTGACTGTCTGGAGCTGTTCATCTGCCTGAAGTAGATCCTTGCGATTCTGATTCCTGAATGATTTCATGGTTAGGAGTCCATTTCTGTCTCTCGTAGCACATGATCTTAGATGCATACGTTTCATTTGTAGTGCTTCGACTAATTCACTAACACAGTCAATGCATTTTCCTATTATGTGAGAATACTTCTTTAGATACAGTGTGTATAATCAGTTTGGAATTTAGGTGAAAACGTAATAACTAACAATTTTTTTAATGATTTTTATTTATTTTTGAGAGAGAGATTGTAAGCAGGCAGGGGGGCAGAGAGAGAGGGCGACAGAGGATCCAAAGGAGTCCCTGCTGTGACAGTAGTAAGCCCTCAGATGCTCAATCAACTGAGCCACCCAGGTGCCCCAATAACTAACAATTAAAAAAAAAATGTTGCCGGACCTTGATGATTTGCTTCTCTGTAGAGATCCTCCAACATTATTGGCCCCTAATCCATATTGTTGACCAATGAGTTCTAGTCTGCCTTGGGTTTTTGGCAATTTTTGTTTTGTTTTGTTTTGTTTTTCCCTCCATGTATGCTAGCTTTGGCCCTCTACATAGATCATAAGCCATGTCTTATAATCTTTTAAAAATTTTTCTCTAATCTTTGGGCTTTATTCATAATAAGTGCCCAGTTTTTACCGAATAGTTGCTGGTCACTGTCATGCTTAGGTTAGATAAGGAAAGACCATGCTCATGGGCAATTGGCAGAGTATTTTTCTTGGCAGGATTGAAGGATAGAATAAGGATTCTTCTGCGTATAGTTACAGGAACTCGAGGAAATGGACTAAGAACATCATGGCAGTCTCTATCAGTCCTATGGCCTATGCATGTGACAAAAATGACAGGCGAATTATTGTTTGGCCTACCCAATACCAAACAACTCAGTTGACTTTTTTTTTTCTTTTTAAACAGAATTGACTAGATTACCCAATTGTTTTGTCTTTGTGTAGACAGAGCCTGGGATTCTATTGATGAAACCATGTTTCATGCTCATTCTCTGAAACAGCTGTAGTTCACCAACTTGAAATAACTTAATGAGGTATTGATTTTACTGCTCAGCGTGTTCTGAAATAAGTACCAAAATTGTAGAAGGCAACATCATAAGGGAGGGAGAGAAAGAAAGGTGACTTTCTAATGAATACACCAGATGAGTTCCTGTCAACTTGATTATTTGAATTGGATGCTTTAGAATTAGAGAAATGAATTATTTAATTGGAGTTGAAAAATATGAGTTTATTTTGCTCCTTTGGAATTTGGAATTGGAGCTGAATCACATGCACTTCAGGAAACATAAAAGTTCAGGAAAAAAAAAACAAACCTAGCTCAGAGATAAATTATAGTGGTAAGTTATTTTTCATGCCAATTTTTAGTTGTTCAAACTAGAAGAAATGGAGAAAGCCTTGGAGTGGAAATAAGACTCTAGGGAAAGGAAATAAAGGAACTGTTCCTTTTGCCTGTTTCCTAAATACTCCCTGGTGGCTCTTAATGAGCTGCATTATTGCGTTTTGGCTCTGGAGTTGGATGGAGCTCTGCCATAAATTAGCAAGATGGAGAGAATTTGAATGAGGGTACCGCACAGACAGGCATACAAGGAAACCTCTTCCTCATATTCCATTTGGCTAGATTCTGATTCTGTGGATAAATGGTTGCCATCCTGAGGGCCATCTCAAAGTTACCCAACTTTGCAAAGAAGTTTCTAGAATCTCTGGGTCGACAACGATGCTCATCAGGTAATTTTATGTTGACCGGACACATTTTCCTGAGCCACTTCCAGACTCTCTTGCCAGTTGTCTCATCTCCTTTCATTAAGAAAACCCATTGATTATTTGTCTGAATGACATAAATTTAGTATTCCTCAAGAACACGGAGCGCCTCTATTACAAAACAGGTTAGAACCTAAAGAGGTTGCACCGTGTACCGCAAGAGGAAATGGTCCTGAAGCAAAGCAGAGCAGGTTACAGATGGTCATGAGGAAGAATTCCCAGTGAATTGCATATAGAGAGGCTGCCGGAGTCAAGGACATAGTTGGGAAGAAAATCAGCAGCCTCCTGCTATGAAGGAAGGGCCCTTTTAGGGCCCTTACATTCTCAGATTCTTTCTCAAATTTAAATTTGATTTGGTTTCTTAATTTCAAGAAGATTCCTTTAAAGCAATGGTTCTCAACTTGGGACAAGGCTGGTTTTGCCCTCCAGGGGACATATGGTGATGTCTGGAGACATTTTGGCTGTCACAACTGGGGAGGAGGGAGTCACTACTGGCATCTAGTGAGCAGAGGCCAAGATGCCGATAAACACGTTAGAATGCAGACGACAGCCGCCTTCCCTCCCTTTGCTCCCCACAACAAAGATTGATCTGGCCCCAAATGTCAACAATGACAAGGTTGAGAAATCCTTAAAGGAAGGACTCTTCTTTATGGTTGTGGAAGAAGGAGGAACTAATAAAAAATTAGGAAGGATTTAAGATCTGCTGAGTAAAGGAGAGAAATACCAGCCAGGAGCAGCAAAGATATGACAAGATGATTTAATGCTCCCTGTCAGGTGTATGGAGTTCCATGACTGTGATGTCTGGACTGTGTGGCTTAGATTCACTTTGGCTACTTGCCCAGAGCCTCAGGGTCGTAACTGATTTGCATATAATGATGTGTTTACATAAAATGTAGTTGTAATAAATACAAACAACAGTGGGTGGTTTTTCTTTAATGTATCTTCTCCATTGCCAGATAATGATCATTTATTGGGCATCTGCTGGGGCCTGGTGTTGTGTTCGGTATATATTTTTAAAGGCATTCACATTAGTTTCCTTTGTTTTAAAACAGCAACCTACCTCAGCTATCCCCATGAGGATAGTTTAATTGTTCCAGAAATAGAAGCATCTTCTTTTGAGTCCCTTGCTTTTCCACATGTAGAATAAGTTAGTACAGAAGAAATACAGCTTTGGGATGGAAAGACTTTCTTTCAGGGTTCCTGCACAAGGAAAAATAGGTCTTATGCACTTGAAATATTAACAATCCTAAGGAGCTTAAAGGGATTTGCATGTCACACCCTTAAACAATGTTATTCTAGGTCTGTTTCCTGGGTCTCAAATGAAAAGTCGGCTCTGATGAGCTCTAAAGTCTTTTTTCCACTAAGGGTCTAGGATTCTGTTCTTCTCTGCCAGCCAGTTAGAAGTGAGGCAGTTGGGGCCTGTGCTCATCTGGAAAGGCTGCAGGATTTGCAACCATTGATTTCAAGGGCCTCAGGAAGCTGGCAAAATAGGGTGCCAAACTTTTTGAATAAATGCATTTTCCTGGGGTGAGTTTCTATATTTAAATGATAATCTAAATAGTCTGGGATTCTAAACATTTAAATCTACTGCAGTAGCATGTGATGCTAATAAGGTCAGGATTATTAGCTTCCACTCTCACAGATATTAATAGAGGAAACTCTATCCTGTAACCCTAGACCTCACAATCTGACCCTGGGGATTGACAGGCAAATGTGTGCTATCAGTAACGGAGGTACAAAAGAAAACATATATTGGTCAGGGGCTCCCATCGCCTCTACTCAACACACTGATCCCCGATAACAAAGAGCTGCTATGAAATCTCATCAGTCAGAGATACATATGGGATTTTGGAGAGCCAACAAATGACACTCATCTTTTTCATCAGATTGTGGAGCCAGTAGTGAGGCCAGAGAAGACAGACAGATGGGGAGTAAAAAGAAAGCTGGCTTTATTATTGTTTAAGCTGATGGAGAAACATGACTTTAAATTTGGGCCAAATAGGCTTAGTAACACTCCTCCTGAATTTGGAAGACTTCCTGCAGGAAGCCACAGGTGAGCTCCTTTCCTTCAGCTGAACCGAATACCTGATCTGCAGAAAACCATTGTCTCTCTGAAGTTGCTGGATCTGGCATTGCTCTGCTCTGTCTACTGACCTCACCCATCTGGTATGGCTCCCCTCCCCAGAAGAGCAATGAACAAAGGGTGGAGAGCAGCATTCCCTAATAACTTTTCCTTCTTGGATATTGGAGGCATACTATCTGCTCTCCTTCGAACATCAGAAGTTAGGAAGAAATTTTTCCCCCCAATTTAAGTGCATCTCTGAATCAATTGCAGATTGAAATACAGTATCGGCGGGGAGATATCATAAGTGATTTATTTTTAAAAATGGAAATAAGAGCTCTCCAAGGCCATATAAAGCAGGAAAAGAATTGATCAGAGAGTTTCTGAGAGACTGCCCAATATCTCTCAAGGCCAGCTGATGAATTAGACATTGTCAAGTGGAGCTGAGATATCCTGGGAGGAAATGCTTCAGAGCAACGTGTATGGGGGAGTGGGCGTCAGAGGAGTAATCCCCTGGATGAACCGTGAACTGAGAATTGTGTCACATTCTGGGAGACACTTTTCTGTTTTCCTTACGGAAAACAACACATTTGGCTTGGCTTGGCTTGGCTTGGCTCTACAACATGTTTTCTGACTTTCTATTTAACATTCTATAAAACTTAAATGCTTTCAAGTTGTCACTCTTCTGGAATATTAACAGAGGTTATCTTTTGGGTAAAGCCAACTCTCGGCCTTTGTGGGGAGGCGGGGGTTCTCCTGGGGCTTTAGAATTCTTAATCTGTATAGTGACCCAATGTCCCAATTTGTCTGGTGGGTCTCAGTTTACATCTGATGTCCCGATATAATTGTTAAATGTGCTTCCATTCACCCTCAAGAGTGTCCTCGTTTGGATAATAAATGATGTGTTCACTCTACTTTTCTGTAATGTTTAGTTTTTGCCTTTTCAAAAAAGGAGGGCATTTAGTGCTACTTGTGTAATTAAAATTAGTTTTATAAAAGGCAATGTCGTGATTTCTGCCTTCAAGGAGAGCCAACTGATTATAATAACAAAGCAGGCATTGGTATGGTGTTTTTGCATTACAGAACACTTTGACAAGTCTCTTTAAAGGGCTGAATGGTAGGGGTTCGATATATTTTGAGTAGATGAATGAATAGGTAAAGCTAGAGTGATAGGTCCAGGAGGCCTTAATATATTAGTTACATGTAAATTATCAACATCGTCTCATACTTGTGTAGTCTTGTTCATATCTAACTTGGTGACTCTATTGTGTGAAACTTCTTTCTTTCTTGCATTTTTGTAGGTGGCTAGTGATACTTAAAATTGTGTTGATCTTTCAAAAAGTCGGCATTTCTCCCCTACTCTTAATTCATACTTTCTTTCGCCTCTAATCAGAGATCTTTTCCAGCCTTCATCAAGATGCCAGTTATTGTAAACATTATTGTGTAAAGTGAGATAAAACTGGTTACGTGGGTGACCATCTCCGGTCTCAAGACAAACTCCAGTAGGGCATTGTTTTTCAGTTTCTTCTGTTTGAGAAAGAGTCATTGGAACCCTTTTTGTATATGACTCTCCAGACAGTTTTTCTCCACCATGTTGTGAAACCCAGCCTGTCGTATCTCCGTTTATTAATGATTCTGTCACATAGAAGAGAACGGAGGGTCTATATAAATCAAGCTGGATTGCCTCTCTCTTTTCCTTCCTTTCAAATTCACTGTCAGGGAGGAAGGTTAGTGTGGTGGAGTTGTAAGTAACTGGATTCATTAGTGATTGTGCCTAGGACTGATAGCCAACCCGTAGGACCCCACTATTGTAGCATTGCTTGTTAAAATAGGAAAATATTTCTGAAGCAGTTGACAAATAGCCAGTGTTCCAAAGGCTCCCTTTAAGTTGTCCTGCCCCTATTTCCTTGACTCTCTCCTCAGGTACTGCTGGATGTCCCCAGATTCAGCAAATAAGTGTCAACACCTGGCATAGCAAGGGGCTACTGGAATGCACGCATGCGGGGATGTGTGTGTGTGTTTGTGTGTGTGTGTGTGTGTGTGCACATGCACATAGCAATGGACCTGACTCATTTTCTATCTTTCAGAGTGTCTCCAACTAACATTGCTGTTCAATAGTTGGGCCAACTATTTTGTTTTCATAGAAGACATCCTTCAGAGATATTCTCTTCAAACAAAACATGGAAATTTCTTTTAGCACCTGTCTGACACATGGTCATCCAGTGTTTGCATAGCTTTGGTAATGGAGAGTTCACTCCCCCAGATGTCACTTTCCCCTCTGAAATAAATTACATAGGATGATCTACACTCATTTCTCAGGAATGTTCTTTATCGCAAAGAGCCATACCTGCTAGCAATAGGATTTATCTCTTTGTGTAAAAATGTGTCTCTGGATAATATTCCCTTAGCCGTCCTCTCTGTATGTATATTCATGAACACTTATAATGTTTGAGAAATATCACAGACCTAAAGAAGCCACATCATCCAGATTCCTGTCTTTCGGCTCAGAAATATGCTTTGTACATAGTTAGGTAATCAGTCCTTAGGTAATCAATTGTTTCTATCAAAGAAATGCATACATGAAAAAATGAAGGACCCCAGGCAGAAAATATTTTTTTAGCCTTTATAGAAAATTCCCCCAGGATAGAAACTTCATGACTCTGATTGGCCTATTTCAATATTTAATCATAGCAAACATCAAGAGTTTCTCTTATGCCCAGATGAAATCTCTCTACCTTTAATTAAAGCTAATTTCTTCTTCTTTAGTACTCTGGGTGGGTATCCTTTGTCTGGCTGCATTTCCAGATCATCCTTCTTGTTGACAGGGCAGAAGGAGGAGGAAGGAAGACCAAGCGTGTATTCTAGGAGTCTGGTATTCTAGAGAACTCTATTACCAAATTTACCTCACCATATAGTGATGGGGAACATTTTCCTTCATCGTTCTAGGGATCTGATTATACTAAAAAGTAAAACAAAAAAATGCTAAGCACTTTGCTCTAGCAAGTGAGGCCAACTCTTTTTTTTTTTTTTAAACCAGGTCATGTGTTAGCTTTGGATGTTCAGAGGGAAGGAAAGGCTGTCATTGTAAACATGTAGGCGAAAGCATTTACATTTTTTAAAAGTAAAACTTTATTACAATCTATGTGCAACTGTAAAAGTAAGAATTTTGTATTTTGTCTCCTGAGCTTGACCTTCCAACTTCTAATTAGGCCAATTAACATAGCATCATGGAATTTTCCAGAGTGTGACGGAGAAAGCACAGAAGGCGGTTGTATCATGAGACTCTTGGTTCTAGGACTTTAGTTGTGGTTATGTACAGAAATGTATCAATGATTCTTTAATGGCAAAATTCATGACTTTATATTTGACTTTTAGTTTCTATTGTTTTGAAAGGATGCTAAATCTGAAAGGGACTTTAGAGAGCCTACAGCTTAAATGTCTTTGCAGATGAGGAAACTGTTGCTTATGCATTGACCATATACACATACTTCTCAAAGGACTGAGCATTGAGGAGCAGTACTGAACAACATTGAACGACAGTATTTACTTCTTTGGAAAAAGTCTGGATCATTTCTTGCCACCCTACTGCCATGGTGTCCATCAGTTAGAAATATGTAGAAAGGAGGAGTACAGTGCCTCCAGTGTCCCTGGCTTAGTGGATGTGTCCCTTAGGACTTTTAATCTTTTAACAATTAATTATGTGATTATGGAATAACCTCTTGATATGTGAGCATGCTTGCCTACTATGAGGGAGAGTCCTGAGCAAATAACAGATGTAGATTATTCTCCTGATGTAAAATAATAAGAAAATCATCACCACTCTGATTTTTAAATGTTTCCTATACTTTTCATTGTTTTGAGGTCCCTTTTTAAAATAAAGCTCTGTGTGGGCTTGAATTTATTTACTGGATTCTTTTAAACAAACATCTGTTGAGTGTCTACCATTCAGTTAGTTATTCAACAAGAATGTATTTAGTGTTTGTTATTATCAGAATTTCTCTAGGTGCTGGGGATATAGTAGAAATAAAAGAAATACCTACACTCACAGAGCTTTTGGTCTCATTACAAATACAGGTGAATAAGATGAATCCTGTTCTTGCTTCCTTGAGCATGGAGCAATTTAAATTGATTGCTACAATTAGTGTGATTAATATTCATTACAGGGATAACAGAAGGTATAGAGTACCTAATGACTGATTACCTAAGTATGTACAGAAAACAAGGCAGTGATAGCAAGTTCCAGGGTTAAGGAAGACTCCTCGAAAAGGGTAGAAAGAGACATTTAAGTTGGTATCTAAAGGGTGAGTAGCAGTTCCATGATCTGGGAGATTGGGAGAGGGAATGATTCCATCAGAGGGAATGACATGCATGCATTTTGGAATTGAGAGAAAGGACGGCACATTTGTAAAACTGGAACAGAGCAGAGAATATTTGGGAATATAGGCTATAGCTAGAACAGAGTATCCGGGAATATGGTGGGGGAATTATGAAATGAGGTACCATTGTTGAGGGCTCTGGAAACCATCTTAAGGAAACTGTACTGTATTTGAAAGGCAGTGGGGGGGACACTGTGGGTTTTAAGCCATATTGCTTTTATTTAAGGATCACTCTTAGAGCAATATGGATAAAAGAATGGAAGGACAACCACTAGAGGGAAGGAGTGACTAGGCAGTTGACATAATCTGGGTAGGAGATGGTGGCAGAGAGGATGGAGTGAAATGAAGGGGTTTGAGTAACATTTTGGAAGTAGAATGCTCAGACGTGAATGAAAGCGGTGGAAGTGAATGATCACGTATTCATAAGAAGGACAGTTCAGGGTGACTTTCAGAATTTTGGTTCTGGATTCAATCAGCTACAGATCTGATTGCCAGACTGTGGACCTGTATAATTGCCCATCTTTCTGTTTCTCCTCCTTTATTTGAGGATGCACTTGTATATCGAGGTAGCCAGCTATGTCTTGTGGAGAGCCCCCATGTTCCACATGGGTCTGTGTTCCAGTGAGAACTGTTATATATAAAGCCATTCAGCCTTCTATCTAGGTTTTAAGGTGGACAGGCCATCTTCTGAATTCAACTCAACGGAACATCTAAACTATCTAAAGTGATTATGTCAGAACTAGCTAAGGCTCT
Organism: Prionailurus bengalensis; assembly: GCF_016509475.1. Taxonomy (NCBI): domain Eukaryota; kingdom Metazoa; phylum Chordata; class Mammalia; order Carnivora; family Felidae; genus Prionailurus; species Prionailurus bengalensis. The sequence continues at coordinate 227,484,436 of NC_057343.1, forward strand.
GTCTGTGTCGTGCTACCAATTGATCATTAACTTCCTCAACTGTGCCACTCATAAAGCAGGCCTGAGACCCTGTTTTCTTTTCCGAATTGACTGTTGTTCAGGGCTGAATCGCACATCACCCGTTGCTTTTGTATTGTAAAAACTCAATATATCTACTCCCCCTCTGAGGCAGAAGGGGAATCATTTGGATTAATATTTTATTATTTTAAAATGCCTCCAAGATGCTATCTGATTCATTCTCATAACAATTTGGGAAGGCAGGAAGGAAGCAGGTAAATGCACACTTCACATAGTTTTTACTTAATGGCAAATTTAGTGCTGTTTGGTCAAAGATGAAAAATGAAGAAATTATTCATGTGGAATCTAATTTAAGATCATCATTCTCGGTGACATTTATGACTTGCTTCTGGCAGGAATTTTGTTTGTTGTTGTAATATGAGGAATGTTCTACTCTTTGTATTTGAAGGTGACACCAGTATCCCTCCATTAGTTGTACATGGGCTTTGAGATGTTTTTCTAATGGAAAGGACAGATTTTCATTAAGCCATTTGCTCTTTCTCTTGACATTGTGACAATTGACATACATTTCTGATGCCTGACTTGGGGTAGGTATTACAGCCATAACCACCAGCAGAGAAAAACAAATTGCCTGCCTGGGGATTTGAACTTTTGCCACTGGCCTCATTAGCACAGCGTACTAACCAAGTAGGGTAGCCACGGGCATGCAATTATAAAACAGCATGAATCAAACCTGGTCTAGAGCCCTGAAACTTACCCTTTGAATATATCCATTAGCCTCAACACATCTCCATGAAACAATGTGGCCTTTCTCTAGAGGCATATACTGCGAGAATGGTTTGCTGTTACCTTCCATAGGAATTTGTTTCTCAAATTTAATAAAGATGGAAACATTAGTGAATCTTGAAATAAAATTTAGTGTTTCTATAATACTAGGTATTTAGTTTGGAATGGTATTCATAAACATGTCATCTCTCTGTGACAACTGTTTTCAATAACTTGTTTTCCATAGTAAGGGCCATGCTTGAACCACATCAGAATTTATGTCTATCCACATGTGGGGAGGGTAACATTTTAGAAGTAGATCACAAATGTCAGAACACTGTTCAAAGTGATAGCTTCACAGAAATGCTCGAGAGTAGATAGAGAGCCCTGAAGGCATTATGTAAAGACAGGAAAAATTCATTGCAGTCAACATATTCTTGCAAACGATTTTGAAAGGGAAGCACTTAATTACATTGTAATTATTAATGATTTCAAACCAGTGGTGGTTATATGGATATCAAACCATTCAAGGAAGGGAGGGTGCTATGGAAATGGATGTTAGATTTATAGACCTTGTTAGTTTGCTTGGGCTGATAGAACAAAATGCCAGAGAACGGGTGGCCTAAACAGCTGATGTATTTCTCAGTTGTGGAGGCTAGGGAGTCCAAGATCAAGGTTGGACCCACAGATTGGGTTCCTGGTAAGATTCTCCTCCTGGCTTACAGACTGCTGTCTTCTTGCTGTGTTTTTGCATGGTGGACAGAGAGAACGCCCCGGTCTCTTTCTCTTATAGGGACACTCATCCTATTGTGGGTACTCCGTCCTCATGACTTCATCTAAACCTAGGTGCCACCCTAAGGCCCTACCTCCAAATGCCATCACATTGGGGATTAGGACTTCCACATATGGATTTTAGGGGACATGAACAGTCGTAAGAAAAGCTGAAATGAGCTTGACTATTTTGTTGGCAAACAAGTTCCCCTGTCTCCCTCACTTCCCTTACTCAGCCAGCCATCAAGTCCTGTCGATCGTACCATCACGTATTTCTCTAATCAAACCTCATGATACACCTGAGCTGATCCAGACCTTCTCATTTCTCAAGTGGACAGTGCCAGTAACTCCCACCTGCCTGCTGTCTGCAATCCTACCTCCTTTTAATCCATTTGTCATAATTTATAACATGCAAATGAGATTCTGTCACTTACTTGCAATCTGAGGATTGCCATTACTCTTATGATGAAATCTCCAATTCTTACCATTCCTTACAAGAAAGACTTCATCACTGGGTGTCGCATGGGCACTGGGGAGCGTGTGTGTGTGTGTGTGTGTGTGTGTGTGTGTGTGTGTGTACGTGCACGTGCGTGCGTGTACATCTGTGAGTGTGTGTCTGTACGTGGGAGAGTTGATCTCACACTGATAGAAGTCCGCAAATTTACACTTTTTTTGCTTTATGCCCACATGAGATTATTTACGGTCATTAAAGTTTATATATTTGTGTTGAGGCATTAATTTAAGTGCAAACATTTAAGAATACCTGATTTTTACGATCCCCTTCTGACCTTTCTTTATTTTGTTTGTATACTGGGAGCCTAAGGTAAAACAAGTTAAATTGGCCTTGAAGTCTGTCAGTTCAGAGGCCCTGCCCTCCAGACTCCTCTCTCTCTGTTCTCCACACACCACCGTGCACCCTAAGCTCTCCCTTCACGAATGTTTTCACTTTCTTAAGTGTTTGGAGCTCTCTCATCTGCGGAACTTCTCACGTAGTGTTGCCCCTTCCTTGACTCATTCTACTCCTGTTTTGCTCTTTCAGGTCTTAGCTCAAACATCACTTCCTGTTCCTGGGACTTCCCTTGAGAAGGCCCGGTGCTCCCATCACCCACCTCTCATTCAAACTTCAGCATCCCCTTTCCTACCTTCCTAGGGCAGCAGGTTTACTGCTGGTTCATTTGTTCCTCCTCCTTGAGGATAGGGGTCTTGACAACCTTGCTCATTATGGAATCCCTCAAGTCTAGCAGAGGCAAAGGCACCCATTACAGAGGAGCTTGTCCTCTGGAAGCTCCATGGGAACGAGAACCTCCGTTTCATCCTTTGACTGATTCACTGCTATATTCCCCAGCACCAATAACAATGCCTGTACATAGCGAGTGCTTAATAAATGTATGTGTGTGCGTGTAATAGTCATACACAGTTAGTTCTCTCTTCTTCTATACACATATAAGTATATGTATAAATAGGAAGTACGGTGCTTAAAAGACTATTTTGGGGTGCCTGGCTGGCTAAGTCAGTTAAGCCTTCGACTCTTGGTATCGACTCAGATCATGATCTCATGGTTTCATGGGTTCGAGCCCCATGTTGGGCTCTGCCCCTCTCCCACTCATGCTGTCTTAGTCTCTCCCAAAATTAATAAATAAACTTAAAAAAACCCAAAAAACTATTGATTTTAGAGCAGTTTTAGGTTCACAGAAACATTAGGAGGACAGAGTAAAGATTTTTCATTTATCATTTGCCCCCACACATGCATAACCTTCCCCACCGTCCCCACCACCAGAGTGGCACAATTGTCAGAACTGATAAACCTACATGGATACATCATAATCACCTGAAGTCCATAGTTTATGTGAGGGCTCACTCTTGGTATTATACACTTTATGGATTTGGACAAAGTATAATGATATGTATCCATTATTATAGTATCATATGGAATATTTTCATTGCTCTAAAAATCCTTTGTACTCTGCCTGTTCATCTCTCCTCTGACCACCCCCCAACCCTTGGGAACCACTGATCTTTTTATTGTCTCCATAGTTTTGTTTTTTCCAGAATGTTATGTAACTGGAATCATACAGCATATAACTGTTCACGCTGGCTTCTTTTACTTGGTAATATGCATCTAAGATTTCTTCATGTGTTTTCATGGCTTGATAGCTCATTTCTCCTTGGTGTTGACTAAGACTCCGTTTCCTGAATATACCACAATTTACTTGTCCATTCACCTACTGAAGGACATTTTGCTTGCTTCCAAGTTTCAGCAGTTATAAATAAAGTTGCTATGAACATCCACATGTAGGTTATGTATGGACATCTATAAATTTCTGACTCCTCTGGGTAAATACCAAGCAGCACAAATACTGGATCATTTGGTAAGAGTATGTTTAGTTTTGCAAGAAACTGCCACGCTGTCTCTCAAAGTGGCTGTACCATTTTGCATTCCCACCAACAAGGAAGGAGAATCCCTGTGGCCCTACATCTTCACCAGCATTTGGTTTTCTTACTGTTCCAGATTTTGGACATTCTAATAAGTGTATAGTGGTCAAGAGACACTTTATGACTGAACCTCCTCTACATCATGGGACTAGTATGACAACTCTGAAGAGGTGATATCTTTGTTAAGTGCTATAAATATACATTATTTGTGCCAGGAATCAGAGTACAGATGTCACCCCTTGAAAAACACGGACCCATCAAGGAACTAGCCTGCCATCTCTCTGCCTTACCTTTATGATTCATCAGTAGTAAAACAGGAAGCCAGGCATGGCTTGCCCACTCATTTTTTTTAATGGTCTTCTTTCCTTTTAATGATTTCATAGCAACTTGCTTCAGTGGGAAGAAAATAATGGCAATTATTTAAATTTGTCTAATGTTTATTTACTTTTGAGAGACAGAAAGAGGCAGAGCATGAGCAGGGGAGGGACAGAGAGAAAGACACAGAATCTGAAGCAGGCTCCAGTCTCTAAGCTGTCAGCACAGAGCCCGGCATGGGGCTCGAACCCATGAACCATGAGTTCATGACCGTGAGTTCATGACCTGAGCTGAAGTTGGCTGCTTAACTGACTGAGCAACCCAGGCACCCCGAGGGTAATTATTTAAAAGATTATCTTTAACTTTGTTTAATAACAACTTAGCTGCATTTTTTGGCCTATATACCAAAGGTTCAAATTATTGCAGAGACTGCTGACTCTAATGAGCTAAGAAGACCAGTATGGTTTCATGTTGAAATGTTTACAGCATAGCTACGAGGTCATAAATATGAAAAGAGGAAAGGCTAGCCACATGGTTTTTAATGCATCAAAAATTCAAATAAGAGTTAAATGTTTAAAATGTTTTGTAAAGTTCAGTTTTCCAGATCTGTATTTGTGAGCTATAAAATTAGGAAATGAAACGGTGGTTTCTAAATGAAAACTTTGATGAAGGTTGACCAAAGTTTTCGAAGCTTAGACCCTCTTATTATTGAGTATGTACTTAATAGGAATGAAAATTTATAATAACTACTAACTAACTGAACCTCTGTTTTTAATTTATTGTTACCTTTAGGTACATAAATATAATTTAAACTTTATGCTATTTCTGTAAGCCAAGTGTAAGTATCTCAGTCTTGCAGAAAAGGGGACTAAGGATCAGAATGGTTAAGTGGCTTGCCTGAGAGCACACAGAATGAGACAGTCGCAGAGAACAACGTTTCCTGCCTGGGTGAGCCCATTCCTCTGAATGTGTTTTGGACTCCAGTTAATGACTCTCCAATGAACTGTCTGAATTATTGTTGTTTAAATGGTATTTTTGCTGCATCTGTGATTCTTGGAAATCAGTTTGCTGTCAGGGAAGGTTTCTTAAAGAGCAGTCTACCTTTAATTATTTCCATTTTTTCCTATTTCCACTGTGCAGCTTCCACATCAATATTCTTATTATTGACTAACCTCCAGATTGGCAAATTTGGTGGGATCTCTTTCTAGTATTTGAATTGCCAACTCATCTTCCTCTGAAAAACTTTTCCTTCTTTTTTTTGCATTTAATAACTTGTTTTACTTTTATTTTTTTAAATTTATATCCAAATTAGTTAGCATATAGTGCAACAATGATTTCAGGAGGAGATTCCTTAGTGCCCCTTACCCTTTTAGCCCATCGCCCCTCCCGCAACCCCTCCAGCAACCCTTAGTTTGTTCTCCATATTTAAGAGTCTCTTCTGTTTTGTCCCCCTCCCTGTTTTTATATTCTTTTTGTTTCCCTTCCCTTATGTTCGTCTGTTTTGTCTCTTAAAGTCCTCATATGAGTGAAGTCATATGATTTTTGTCTTTCTCTGACTGACTAATTTCACTTAGCATAATACCCTCCAGTTCCATCCACATAGTTGCAAATGGCAAGATTTCATTCTTTTTGATTGCCAAGTAATACCCCATTGTATATATATATACCACATCTTCTTTATCCATTCATCCATCCATATATATACCACATCTTCTTTATCCATTCATCCATCCATGGACATTTGGGCTCTTTCCATACTTTGGCCATTGTTGATAGTGCTGCTATAAACATGGGGGCGCATGTGTCCCTTTGAAACAGCATACCTGTATCCCGTGGATAAATGCCTAGTAGTGCAATTGCTGGGTCGTAGGGTAGTTCTATTTTTAGTTTTTTGAGGAACCTCCATCCTGTTTTCCAGAGCGGCTGCACCAGCTTGCATTCCCACCAACAATGCAAAAGAGATCCTCTTTCTCCGCATCCTTGCCAACATCTGTTGTTGCCTGAGCTGTTAATGTGAGCCTTTCTGAAAGGTGTAAGGTGGTATCTCATTGTGGTTTTGATTTGTATTTCCCTGATGATGAGTGATGTGGAGCATTTTTTCATGTGCTGGTTAGCCATCTGGATGTTTTCTTTGGAGAAGTGTCTGTTCATGTCTTTTGCCCATTTCTTCACTGGATTATTTGAAAAACTTTTCCTTTTCCTTCTTATTGGCACAATCCAACTACATCTCTGGGATCTGTTCCAGATCCATGTGTCAAATTGTCTCCCCAACAGCTTGTTTGGTGTTTCCATCGACATTTCCAATTTAACATGTGTGAAACTGAACTTGTTTTCCATAGCAAACCTGTTCTTTCCTGTGTTCTTGAACTTAATTCTTATGATAGTTGATTTTATATGTCAGTTGGTTACACTCTTGTGGCTGGGTGTTTGGTTAAACACTAGTCAAGATGTTGCTGTGAGGTATTTTGTAGATGCGATTAACACTTACATCCGTTTGACTTTAAGTAAAGCAGATTACTCTCCATAATGTGATGAGTCTCATCTCATCAGCTGAAGGACTTAAAAGGAAAAACTGACATTTCCTGAAGAAGAAGGAATTCTGCCTCCAGACAGTAATGTAGAAATCCTGCACGCGTTTCCAGCCTGCTGGCCTACCCAATGGATTTTCAATTCAATACTGCAATGTCAACTCTTAACATAAATTTCCAGCCTGCCAGCCTACCTTCTGAATTTCAGACTTTCCAGACCCCCCAATCACATGAGCTAACTCCTTAAAATCAGTCAACCAGGGGCGCCTGGGTGGCACAGTCGGTTAGGTGTCCGACTTCAGCCAGGTCACGATCTCGCGGTCCGTGAGTTCGAGCCCCGTGTCAGGCTCTGGGCTGATGGCTCAGAGCTTGGAGCCTGTTTCCGATTCTGTGTCTCCCTCTCTCTCTGCCCCTCCCCCGTTCATGCTCTGTCTCTCTCTGTCCCAAAAATAAATAAACGTTGAAAAAAAAATTTTAAAAAAAAAATCAGTCAGTCAGACTCTCTTCCCATGCTTGGTTCTGTCTCTGGAGAACTAACTGATACATTACTAAGTCAGAAACCACACATTGTTCTTAGCCTTCTCTACCTCCTCCTCCTCCTGCTGTCCAACAAGTACTGAATCCTCTAGATTCCCTCTTTTAGAGGCTCCTAAATCTATCTCCTCTTCCCTTCTTGCTTGGAGCTCTGTGGTAGCTACCTAAGCACCACCTCCAGTTTGGTCCCCTCAATCCACTTTGCTGGAGATGTCACTGTGTCATTTCACAATCCTTTGGTGGTCAGTTCCCTTCACCTGAAACTCAGGCATGGGCACATGGCTCTCCTTGATTTTGTTCTTTATTTCGGGATCCTCACTTCCTCTACTGGCCCAGGTTCGCTTTTGGATCCATGAAGAAAGACTTGCTATTTCATGCCTCTATATTTTTCCACATGTCATCACTTCTGAATGTCTCCTCTCCTTTTCAGCTAGCCATCACCTACTTCCTTTTCAACACTCAGCTCAGGGCCATCTGTTCTAGGACTCTCGTTTGTTCCCTCATAACCTCTTGCTTACACTGCAATCAAGAACTAATCCCTCTGACCTGGATTTGTTATTTGCTCTCCCCTCTACTAAAAAGCAGAGAGCAGAGACCGTGTGCTTTTATTTCTATGCATCAAAAGCGTGTATTTTGCAGACACGTAATAAAGGCATATAGGATGAATGGATCAATAACCAGATGAATAGGCTATGACCGGGAGGTCTTTGCTGTATAACGATTCCCCCAAATGGTAACGGTACTGATACAGGTTCACCTGTGACGCAGTAATAAGGATTGGAAACTCTTTCTTTGCATACCACCCTAGGGCTAGACAGGGCCAGGAGTGCTGCTGGATATCTAAGCAGAAGTGGGACTAAAGGAGAAAAGTGAAGAAGAAAGGGAACTAAATGTTAAAATAAAAGAAGTAGTTGGGAAAGGGGAGAGAAAGAAGAGGAGGAAACATGGAAGAATCCTGGGGAATAGGTGGAGGTCCAGGGAGCCGTGATTAGGACCTCAGGTGTTCTCAGCAACAGGAAGCGCAGGATTCTCCTGTTGTCCACCCTTGTTGTTCCTTGTGTCAATACTAGGGATCACGGCACCCTTACACCCCGGTCTCCTGCACATATCCTGTGTGTGCGCCTCTCTCTGTGCACCTCTCCCCTACGGTGAAGAATCAGCAGTACCAAAGGGACATGCCCACCTTGAATCCCCACCTAGGCCCCGGGATCTTGCAATGCCCTGCCCAGCTGGCCCTCAGTTGGCCTCCAGAGCCTTCACAGCACTTCCCGTCCATCTTCAGAGGGCAGATAGCTGAGCAGAGGAGTTGTCCCTTAGGCACAAGGTATACTCTGAGTGGGGTTACAGCTAAAGCTCTACACCTGGATCTTGCAGACCATTCTCAAGGCCCTGGGAAGGCAGAATGGGTCTAGAGTAGCCCGGAGGTGTCAATATATTGACAGAAGAGAAGAGTTGTAAGATGTCCCAGCCTCATTCTGACTCCCAAATCTCTGCCGAATCTCACCTAGGCCGAGGTGTAACTGGCCCTCCTGTAAGTCCTCCAAAGTTTTCCTTTTCTTAAAAAGTTGGAAAACAGAAAGCATTACACATAAAATATTAAAAAACCCAATCACACATACTCCTAACACCTGGAATTAACCCTGTCAACGTTTTGGCATATTTGCTTCTAGTGGTTTTTTTTTTCTATGTAGACACCAAACACAATTCTGCTGATGATATATGCGTATGTCACCATTTCTTGTTAAATTTTTTTGATATAATTTCAAACTTAAAAGTCGGAAAAATGGTATGAAAACTCCTCTTATGTCTTATACCCAGATACACCACATGCTAACATTTTGCCTCATTTGCTTTATTTTTCTCTTTTTCTTTCCCTCCCTTCCTTCCTCCCTGACCCCTTTCTTTGTAGCTTTCTCTCGCTCTCTCTCAAGTTATTTTCTGAACCATTGGATAAGTTTAAGTTTTTAGTTTATTCCAAAATATTTCATGTGTGTTCGCTACAAACAAGGACATTCCGATGATCACAATCAAGAACTTTAACATTGATACAACACTGTTATTTCAGTCACAGTCCAAACTTGTTTGATTGTCCCAGTCATGTCCTTATAGCTATTTTTGGTTTGGGCTCAGAATCCAGTCCAAGATCAGGCATTGCACCTAGCTGCCTTTAGTCAATTCCTCAGCTTCCTTGTCTTTCATGACCTTGACATTTTTGAAGGGTATAGGCCAGTTATTTTGCAGAATGTTCCTTAACTTGGGTTTTTCTGATGTTTCCTTGTAATTGGATTCAGTGTCTTTATTTGGGGCAGGAACACAAGAGATGTGGTGTTAGTCATTTCCCAGAATGTTGTAACAAACAGTCTGGCGCCCTCCAGTAAGGCTTCTCTCTCTGACGATCCTGATTCCTATTCCTGACGCCTGGATCTCCCTTACCCCCATAGCCACTGTTACGTGGGCCCCCTCTTGTTCTTTAAAAATAAATTTACAAACTTACGTGTGCTAAGGGACAATCTGTACTGTTAATTTTATGCTTTTAAAGTTATACACGTAAAGTTTGAAGCTATACATACGAAACATTTGTAATGTGTCTGAACTCCATCCCTGACGATGCATATAGACCTATGCGATTCCTTTTATGGTTCTTGTTCTCCAGAATCTTCAGTTTAATGCAGGCCTGAGAATTTCTCCAGGTGGCTGCAATATGGATCCCACAAGATCATATCTATCTAGTTTACTACTGTGTTACCAGTCCAAGGCCTTTCCATCACAGGTCCTCAACTAATTTCTGCTGGATGGACTGAGACATCACCAGGATTAGAGGAATCTTCCAAGCCAGCTCCAGGGCTATTTCCCATACCTGGTTCTATCAGCACCAGGAGAGCTTACTGATTCCCCCACATTGTGACACTGACTCCTGGGTCAGAGTGTTCTGACGCATGAAATCTCACCTTTCTGTAAGTTTTCTTAAAAATTTGTTTTCAAATTCACGTTAAGAGAGAGGAACTGGTAATCAAGATTAATGTTAGCCATTGGGGTGCACATATTTTCTTACTGTCATAAAAGAACATTATTGGTATTTGAGAACAGTGAGTCTCCATATATCGCTGCTATTAAAACTTCAACACAAAGCCTTTTCAGGATGTTTTAATGATCAGTGAATGACTTAATGAATGTTGAGCTGGAGGCTATTAACCCTGACTCTGACCTCTATTAGCTATGAATTAAGGCAGAGCTTTAGGCTTCGAACAAGGGATCAGAATAAATGTGGGGAGTAATTAAGCTTCCTCGGGTCCCTGGATTTTTGCATTTCGCATTGTAGCCTGTGTAATTGCCCAAAGAGCTGATCACTCTGAACCTTAAAAACAAAAAGATTTCTTATTCTTTGATTGTGAATCTGTATACAGATGAAATGGTGTATAGTCTTTCTTACTTTGAAGAGAGTAGTGGAAAAAGAGAAGTAGACGTAAAATTGATGTTAGAGGAACCAACTGCCATGCTTTCAAACATGTAATACACTTGTCTGGGGGAAATGGCTTAGTATTCATGTTTTCACCAAGTAGACTTCTGTAATTGGCCAAGTGCAAACACAGAGACTTTTACCTTCTTGCAAGAATCGAGCAAAGCTCCTTTTTTCTAATCAACAGGATATCTGATTGAATAATATATTGTGTAACTCTGGGATATCAAAGTCAGTGTTCTTTGAATATGTATGAATCATAAGGAATTTAGTTGGTCAACATATTTACCCTGTAAGATTTTACATTTGCTTTTTTATTTGTAGCTTTTGGAAAAAACAACTCGGTCCTAAAGGGGATGATTTGATGACAGATCTTCATGTTATAGAAGCCAAATTGGGTCAAAGATATCCTTATTTTTAATCAGGTTTTCTGGGATAGAACTTCAAAATCCTGGAGGCTTTTAATTCCACTTTTCGTTAGAAAGGAAGAAAGGAAGAATGGAAGATATTAAGGAAAGAAGGAAGTAGAATGGAAGGGAGAAAGAAAATAGACCCTTTCATAAAATTAATTCCTCCTTTGAAGAGCTATGTAGAGGCACAAAGGATCCCCTAAGTCCTCCTGAACGACGGATGTGAAAAGTCATGTGAGTGGTATACTGATAGTGATCAGGGGAGCCCTTAACCAGGAACAGGGAGCCTAGGACCTAATGGCCAATGTATAGGACATATGGCAATACCTAACTCTTGGGCTTAAATTCCAATGTGCATCTCTTATAAAAACAAATAGTAAGGGATTACAAGAGAGGCCACAGCACTTTAATATGCTTGGAGACTCCCATCTCTTCTCTGCTCCTAGCAGAGAGTAGAGGGATTTCCCCCCAAATATGTGTCATCTGAGAATGGTCCTTGAAGAATTAAATGAGACAAGTTGGACTATATGTATATTTTCATATCCCTGTAGTATGTATGTGTGTACATGTGCACGCTCACATACACACATATTTTAAAACCTAGGATAAAAGCTAAATTAATAATGGAAATACCAGCCTTTTTAAAGACTGTGAAAGTGTTTGTTTATTCTTCGTGAGGAAGCGGGATCTCTCCACTATGTTCAACGCCATTAAATCAAGCAGAATAATGGATCCCTGAAGAGTTCCACATTCTGGAGCCTGTGAATATATTCCCTCATTTGGAAAAAGGGAGTTTGCAGATGTGATTCAGACAAGGATCTTAAGACAGAGAGCTTATCCTTGAATATCTAGGTGGGCTATGTAATCACAGGATTCTTCAAAGATTGAAGAAGGAGGCAGAAGAGAAAGAAGTGACAAAGGATTTGAGGGGTCTCTGCTGCTGGCTTTGGAGACGGAGGAAAATGCCATAAGCCAAGGAATGAACGCAGTCTATAGAAGCTAGAAAATACATGGATCCTCCCTGAGAGTCTCCAGAAGGAATGGAGTTCTGTTGACACCTTGATTGTAGCCCACTAAGACCCATTTTGGACTTCTGACCTCTAGAGCTACAAGATAATAAATGTGTGTTGTCTTAAGTCACTGGGTTTGTGGTGATTTGTTGTAGCAGCAATAGGAAACTAATGCACTGAAGCATTTGCTTTCCAGATGAGAGTCTCTAATGTTCTCTAACACACCATTGACTATGAAGGTCTTGTGTTCTAGATGGTTGTCACTACAGGATGGTGGAGCCTCTGTATGCCTGGGTCTCTGAGTCCCCACATTACTCCTTAGACTGGGGGCGGGCTCCGCTCGAGCGAGAAATAAACTCTCTTCTGATTAAGACCTGGAGATTTTAGGATTGTTTGGTTTCGCTGGGTCACTTGGCCTTTCCCCCATTAGTACCCAGGACCTGCCTGGTAAACTCAGATCTTCACAAATGAGGTTTTATCAGTGGTGTGCTGATAAATGGTTATTTCTGTGGTGTAAATATTCCCACCACGGCTAATTTCAAGTAACATATAATGTCACTGAAGGACAAGTAATATGCACAGTTAGTTAGCTTTTGTGAGTGTGTAAGTTGTACCAGCTCATTTCTGGGTGAACTTTGATTGGATCTTAAAGATGGGGCAGAATTTGACTATTTTGTAAATTTAACAGTGGCATATCTATAGAGGGAGATGAATGTGGGAGAGGACACAGCCTGTTTGTGGTAACAATAACTGGAAAGGCTATATTTAGTAATATTTTGCATTAAGATTTTCAAGCCAGGAATTAGAAGATTGAAATCATACCTGGTAAAATAAATTCTAGCACTTAAATTTTAAGATCTATTTAATATACCCAACCAAGGCAAATCATTTGGAAAATTATTTTGTGGGTTTGGGGTTTTAAAAAACCTTTTTTTTTTTAACATTTATTCATTTTTGAGAGATGGGGGGGTGCAGAGAGAGAGGGAGACATGGGATCTCAAGTAGGTTCCAGACTCTGAGCTGTCAGCGCAGAGCCCCGACACGGGGCTTGAACCCACAAACTACAAGATCATGACCTGAGCCAAAGTCAGACGCTTAACCAGCTGAGCCACCCAGGTGCCCCTTATGAGTTTTGGTTTTAAATGATGGCTGTATAGCTTATTTTTGTGGAAAGAGCAAGTTACCGCCATAGTAAAATAAAGGTAAATGAAAACAGAACATTTTGGAATTTTTTATAGTAAATGAACTTTCTTACATTTGTTTTATAACTCAAAGACATTATAATTACCTATGTAAATATTTAGGAGGATGTGAAATGTCAACCGAGGAGTTTAGGTAAGTTAAATTATAATTTAAATATCATTTTTTACAAAATGTTTCTTGTGAGACCCAATATCACTCCTATAAAAACAGTCTATTTAAATTATCTAGGAAAATATTTCAAGTTTCTTTTTTTAAAAGCCTTAATGTCAAATAATAGTGTTATTTTCAATGTTAATCTAAATATATTTTTCTAAAGCCCATAATGAAATTTAGGGCTTTAAACCAATTCAGTCTTTTTTTTTTCTTTTTTAAAAATATGAAATGTATTGTCAAATTGGTTTCCATACAACACAGTGCTCATCCCAACAGGTGCCCTCCTCAATGTCTATCACCCACCCTCCCCTCCCTCCAACCTCCCCCCCATCAATCCTCAGTTTATTTTCAGTTTTTAAGGGTCTCTTATGGTTTGCCTCCCTCCCTCTCTAACTTTTTTCCCCCTTCCCCTCCCCCATGGTCTTCTGTTAAGTTTCTCAGAATCCACATAAGAGTGAAAACATATGGTATCTGTCTTTCCCTGTATGACTTATTTCAATTAGCAGAACACTCTCCACTTCCACCCACGTTGCTACAAAAGGCCATATTTCATTCTTTCTCATTGCCATGTAGTATTCCATTGTATACATAAACCACATCTTCTTTATCCATTCATTGGTTGATGGACATTTAGGATCTTTCCATAATTTGTCTATTGTTGAAAGTGCTGCTATAAACATTGGGGTACAAGTGCCCCTATGCATCAGTACTCCTGTATCTCTTGGGTAAATTCCTAGCAGTACTATTGCTGGGTCCTAGGGTAGATCTATTTTTAATTGTTTGAGGAATCTCCACACTGTTTTCCAGAGCAGCTGCACCAGTTTGCATTCCCACCAACAGTGCAAGAGGGTTCCCGTTTCTCCACATCGTCTCTAGCATCTATAGTCTCCTGATTTGTTCATTTTAGCCACTCTGACTGGAGTGAGGTGGTATCTCAGTGTGGTTTTGATTTGTATTTCCCTGATGAGGAGCGACGTTGAGCATCTTTTCATGTGCCTGTTGGCCATCCGGATGTCTTCTTTAGAGAAGTGTCTATTCATGTTTTCTGCCCATTTCTTCACTGGATTATTTGTTTTTCAGGTGTGGAGTTTGGTGAACTCCTTATAGATTTTGGATACTAGCCCTTTGTCCAATATGTCATTTGCAAATGTCTTTTCCCATTCTGTTGGTTGCCTTTTAGTTTTGTTGATTGTTTCCTTTGCAGTGCAAAAGCTTTTTATCTTCATGAGGTCCCAATAGTTCATTTTTTCTTTTAATTCCTTGCCTTTGGAGATGTGTCAAGTAAGAAATTTCTGCGGCTGAGGTCAGAGATGTTTTTTGCTGCTTTCTCCTCTAGGGTTTTGGTGGTTTCCTGTCTCACATTCAGGTCCTTCATCCATTTTGAGTTTCTTTTTTGTGAATGGTGTAAGAAAGTGGTCTAGTTTCATTCTTCTGCATATTGCTGTCTAGTTCTCCCAGCACCATTTGTTAAAGAGACTGTCTTTTTCCATTGGATATTCTTTCCTGCTTCGTCAAAGATTAGTTGGCCATACATTTGTGGGTCCAATTCTGGAGTTTCTATTCTATTCCATTGGTCTATGTGTCTGTTTTTGTGCCAATACCATGCTGTATTGATGATTATAGCTTTGTAGTAGAGGCTAAAGTCTGGGATTGTGATGCCTCCTGCTTTGGTCTTCTTATTTAACATGACTTTGGCTATTCTGGGTCTTTGTGGTTCCATACAAATTTGTTTGTTCTAGCTTCAAGAAGAATGCTGGTGCAATTTTGATTGGGATTTCATTGAATGTGTAGATAGCTTTGGGTAGTATTGACATTTTAACAATATTTATTCTTCCAATCCATGAGCATGAAATATTTTTCTATTTCTTTGTATCTTCTTCAATTTCCTTAAAAAGCTTTCTATAGTTTTCAACATACAGATCTTTTACATCTTTGGTTAGGTTTATTCCTAGGTATTTTATGCTTCTTGGTGCAATTGTGAATGGGATCAGTTTCTTTATTTGTCTTTCTGTTGCTTCATTATTAGTGTATAAGAATGCAACTGATTTCTGTACATTGATTTTGTATCCTGCGACTTTGCTGAATTCATCTATCAGTTCTAGCAGACTTTTGGTGGAGTCTATCGGGTTTTCCATGTATAATATCATGTCATCTGCAAAAAGTGAAAGCTTGACTTCATCTTTGCCAATTTTGATGCCTTTGATTTCCTTTTGTTGTCTGATTGCTGATGCTAGAACTTCCAACACTATGTTAAACAACAGCAGTGAGAGTGGACATCCCTGTCGTGTTCTTGATCTCAGGGGGAAAGCTCTCAGTTTTTCCCCATTGAGGATGATATTAGCTGTGGGCTTTTCACAAATGGCTCTTATGATGTTTAAAAGTCTATCCTGACTTCGAGGGTTTTTATTAAGAAAGCATGCTGAATTTTGTCAAATGCTTTTTCTGCATTGATTGACAGGATCATATGGTTTTTATCTTCTCTTTTATTAATGTGATGTATCACATTTATTGATTTGTAAATATTGAACCAGTCCTGCAGCCCAGGAATGAATCCCACTTGATCATAGTGAATAATTCTTTTTATATGCTATTGAATTTGATTTGCTAGTATTTTGTTGAGAATTTTTGCATCCACGTTCATCAGGGATGTTGGCCTGTAGTTCTCTTTTTTTGCTGGGTCTCTGTCTGGTTTGGGAATCAAAGTAAATCTGGCTTCATAGAATGAATCTGGAAGTTTTCCTTCCCTTTCTATTTTTTGGAACAGCTTGAGAAGGATAGGTATTATCTCTGCTTTAGATGTCTGGTAGAATTCCCCAGGGAAGCCATCTGGTCCTGGACTCTTATTTGTTGGGAGATTTTTGATAACTGATTCAATTTCTTCTCTGGTTATGGTTCTGTTCAAATTTTCTATTTCTTCCTGTTTGAGTTTTGGAAGTGTGTGGGTGCTTAGGAATTTGTCCATTTCTCCCAGGTTGTCCAGTTTGTTGGCATATAACTTTCACAGTATTCCCTGATAATTGCTTGTATTTCTGAGGGATTGGTTTTAATAATTCCATTTTCATTCATGATTTTATATATTCAGGTCACCTCCCTTTTCTTTTTGAGAAGCCTGCATAGAGGTTTATCAATTTTGTTTGTTTTTTCAGAAAACCAACTCTTGGTTTCATTGATCTGCTCTACAGTTTTTTTAGATTCTATATTGTTTATTTCTGCTCTGATCTTTATTATTTCTCTTCTTCTGCTGGGTTTGGGGTGTCTTTGCTGTTCTGCTTCTAGTTCCTTTAGATGTGCTGTTAGATTTTATATTTGGGATTTTTCTTGTTTCTTGAGATAAGCCTGGATTGCAATGTATTTTCCTCTCAGGACTGCCTTTGCCTCATCCCAAAGCGTTTGGATTGTTGTATTTTCATTTTCATTTGTTTCCATATATTTTTTAATTTCTTCTCTAACTGCCTGGTTGACCCATTCATTCTTTAGGAGGATTTTCTTTAACCTCCATGCTTTTGGAGGTTTTCCAGACTTTTTCCTGTGGTTGATTTCAAATTTTACAGCATTGTGGTCTGAAAGTCTGCATGGTATGATCTCAATTCTTTTATACTTATGAAGGGCTGTTTTGTGACCCAGTGTGTGATCGATCTTGGAGAATGTTCCATGTGCACTCAAGAAGAAAGTATATTCTGTTGCTTTGGGATGCAGAGTTCTAAGTATATCTGCCAAGTCCATCTGATCCAATGTATCATTCAGGGCTTCTTTATTGACCGTGTGTCTAGATGATCTATTCATTGTTGTAAGTGGGGTATTAAAGTCCCCTGTAATTACCACATTCTTATCAATAAGGTTGCTTATGTTTGTGAGTAATTTTTTTATATATTTGGGGGCTCCCATATTCAGCACATAGATATTTATAATTGTTAGCTCTTCCTGATAGATAGGCCCTGTAATTATTATATAATGCCCTTCTTCATCTCTTGTTACAGCCTTTAATTTAAAGTGTAGTTTGTCTGATATAAGTATGACTACTCCAGCTTTCTTTTGACTTCCAGTAGCATGATAAATAGTTCTGCATCCCCTCACTTTCAATCTGAAGGTGTCCTCAGGTCTAAAATGAGTCTCTTGTAGACAGCAAATAGCTGAGTCCTGTTTGTTTGGGTTTTTTTTTTATACATTCTGATACCCTATGTCTTTTGGTTGAAGCATTTAGTCCATTTACACTCAGTGTTATTATTGAAAGATATGGGTTTAGTGTCATTGTGATGTCTGTAGGTTTCATGCTTGTAGTGATGTCTCTGGTACTTTGTGGTCCCTGCAACGTTTCACTCACAGAATCCCCCTTAGGATCTCATGTAGGGCTGGTTTAGAGGTGATAAATTCCTTCAGTGTTTGTTTGTTGGGGAAAACCTTTATCTCTCCTTCTATTCGGAATGACAGACTTGCTGGATAAAGGATTCTTGGCTGCATATTTTTTCTGATCATCACATTGAAGATTTCCTGCCATTCCTCTCTGGCCTGCCAAGTTTCAGTAGACAGGTCTACTACTATCCTTATGTGTCTACCTTTGTAAGTTAGAGTCTGTTTATCCCTAGCTGCTTTCAGAATTCTCTCTTTATCCTTTCATTTTGCCAGTTTCACTATGATATGTCATGCAGAAGATTGATTCAAGTTGCGTCTGAAGGGAGTTCTCTGTTCCTCTTGGATTTCAATGCCTTTTTTCTTCTCCAGATCAGGGAAGTTCTCAGCTATGATTTATTCAGGTACACCTTCAGCCCCTTTCTGTCTTCTTCTTATGGAATTCCTATGATACGGATATTGTTTCCTTTGATTGCATCACTTAGTTCTCTAATTTTCCCCTCATACTCCTGGATTGTTTTATCTTTCTTTTTCTCAGCTTCCTCTTTTTCCATAATTTTATCTTCTAATTCACCTATTCTCTCCTCTGCCTCTTCAATCCGTGCTATGGCTGCCTCCATTTTATGTTGCACCTCATGTATAGCATTTTTTAATTCCTCATGATTATTTTTTAGTCCCTTGATCTCTGTAGCAACAGATTCTCTGCTGTTCTCTATGCGTTTTTCAAGCCCAGTGATTAATTTTATGACTATTATCCTAAATTCTTGTTCTGTTATATTGCTTAAATTGGTTTTGATCAATTCGTTAGCTGTCACTACTTCCTGGAGTTTCTTTTGAGGAGAATTCTTCCATTTCATCATTTTGGGTTGTCCCTGCGGTAGCTCCAAATGGCAGGGCACTTCCCCTGTGCTGTCTGGAGAAACTTGTGTTGGTGGGCAGGGTTGCAGTTAGACTGGTGTGTGCCTTCTCTTCCCCTCTCCCAGGGGCAGGACTCACTGTGGACTGGTGTGGTCCCTGTCTGGGCTACTTGCATACTGCCAGGCTTGTGTAACTGCTTCGATGGGATCTGGCCAAGGGCATATTAGCCGGGGTGGATCCGAAAGGTGCATGGGGGCAGGAGGGGCAGGGTCAGCTCGCTTTGCCTTCGGTGGTCCACTTCGGGAGGGGCCCTGCAGCACCGGGAGGGAGGCAGACCCATCATGGATCCACAGAAGCACAGGGTTGGGTGTTTGTGCGGTGCAAGCAAGTTCCGTGAGGGGAACTGGTTCCCTTTGGGATTTTGGCTGGGGGATGGGTGAGGGAGATGGCCCTGGCCAGCGCCTTTGTTCCCCGCCAAGCTGAGCTCTGTCGTCTGGGGCTCAACAACTCTCCCTCCCGTTGTCCTCCAGCCCTCCCGCTCTCTGAGCAGAGCTGTTGACATATAACATTCCAGATGTTAAGTCCCGCTGGCTGTCCGAACTCAGGGAGTCCAGTCCCTCCGCTTTTGCAAGTCAGACTTGGGGGCTCTGCCTTGCCAGCCAGGCTGCCCCTCCACCGCCCTGGCTCCCTCCCGCCAGTCCGTGGAGCGCGCACAGCCTCTCCCCCCTTCCTACCCTCTTCCGTGGGCCTCTTATCTACGCTTGGCTCCGGAGAGTCTGTTCTGTAGTCTTCTGGTGGTTTTCTGGGTTATTTAGGCAGATGTGGGTGGAATCTAAGTGATCAGCAGCCCAAGTCACTCTTTAAGAAGCTATTTATTTATCTAAAATCTTCTAAGGAATTAAAGGATACCATACCACTGTCTGTGATAAGAGATAGTTAATTACCAGAAGATGATTATGACTGTATGTGTTATTAAGCATATTCATTTTAAAAATAAAAATGTGTGTTTAACAAAGGAGTGGAAAAAAAAAACCCCAAAGACTTAAAACAAGGGGGAAAAGGGATAAATGTATATTGACACAAAGCCCAGAGAAGGCAATGCTTGCTATTTTGCCTAGGATGAAGGACCCATGAGATGGGCCTCCCTGTCCAAATCAAAACCTTGACCTCACCTTTGAAGTAAATGGGTCCTGTCACCTTCACACACACGTAGAGCTGCTCTCTGTCTGTGCTGTTTTCCGCACAAGGAGAGGAAATGTTCTTTGTCTTCTGTGTATCCTGTCCCAACAGCAAAATTTGTTGTCCTCAGTTTACCATATAGTCTCCCCTAAAATCTGCTAGCATGTATATTGCCTGTAGTCAGTTGTGAAAATGTTAGTCACAGGTGCAGTCGTTGTCAAGTAGTTATTCTAGTTAGAAGCTCAGCCAAGACTGTGGACAGTCCTCATTCCTAAACTCCATCTTTGCTTTCATTTCTATCAACTGGTGAATCTCCTCTGAGGACCTTTCAGATGCTGCCCTTTTTTATAATCAGTCCTTAATGCTGTGTATGTGTGTGTGTGTGCACACACACCTGTGTGCACGTGCATATGCAGTGCATACATATGCACGCAAACATACTCATGCATATACACATGTGTGCATATACAGACCTATGCATGTGCGCACACACACATACACACACACACACACACACACACGATTGGGAGACTTGCAGCATACATGCATGTGTGAGCATACACACACATTTTGTAGACTTGTAGGAATTGTTTTGCGTCATTGAATTATTGGTGGACTTTCCGGACAGCCACTTGGCAGTATTCTCTCCTTGCTTGTTCTTCCTGGCTTAGCACCCAGAAGCAAAGTGGGGCAGGTGATGTCCTCATGATTTGTATGCTCTTCCAGTGTGGCTCAACACTGCTACTGAAGCCATACTGCCAAGCAGGTGCACATGTGTGCAAAGCTGTGCTAACAAAGAAAGAAGCTTATCCTTCCCATCGGGGGCCATTTGTGAATATTCGGGTTGATTTTATTTACATGGAGGGAGTACTATCCACAGGAATGTATCCTAGTAATTGTATGTGTATTCATAGGATGGCAGAAGTTCACACATGTGCAGAGGAGACAGGACTCATTTCATTCAAAAATAAGATCAGGGCTCTGGAACAGAGTGATCCAGCAGCTATACAATGATTCAGACAGGCAGGAAAGTCCAATGGGTTTCTCACTCTAACACAAATTTAAGGACTTCTAAAACACTTTATTTCCAAATTTGGCTTATTCTATTCGACCGATAAGAACATTTGCTTATTCCACAGGTCACATTGCAAAAGAAGTAGTGAAAGCCCTTATGGACTGAGAAATGTTTTCAAAGTTCACATCATCTAGAACCAACAGGGGCAGAGAGAGTTGAAAAGAAATTGTGAAAAAAAAGTAGCCAAGTTGTGGGCAGAGAGCCAAAGTGATTAGATGCCACTTGTCACAAAATCTATAGCAAATGGAGTAGTAGGACTGTGTTTGAGCGTGAGTTCCTTGAAAATGGCGTCTGAGACAAAGTTCATAGTGTCCAGATATGTTATTCGGGATTATGATTCCAGGGAGCAGGAATGCAGGATATAAGGAATGAAGCAGAGAAGAAGGGAAGGCCAATATTGAGATGCACTACAGAGCTGGTCCATCCTCGAGGTAGCCGTGCTCTCTTCTGCAGGAACTGCTGAGGAACCTTATGAAATGTGCCTGAAAGTGACTACATAAGAGACAACAGGTGGACTTATTTTCCACTGACTCCAGCTTACCATTTGTTAAGGGAAGCTTCACGGGTGGTAACGCTCCCTCGTATGTTTCAGGTCCTGAGGCAGAAATCAAAACATGTGTGCATCAGTGCAAACAAGATACTATCAGATTGAACTTGCATCAGGCTGCTAGAAACGTGGGCAGAACTGGTAGCCAGAGCAAAGGCTGGAATGAGGCAGTGCCACGTGGATGAAATTAATGTAGAAGTATCTGAGAAAGACTAATTATCTTCGTCGGTTTTCACTAGGTGTGCTGTGTTAGGAAACAGCCCTGATATCTCTTAAAACAACAACAGTTAAGGGGCTCCTGGGTGGCTCGGTTGGTTAAGCATCCGACTTCGGCTCAGGTCATGATCTCACGGTTGGTGGGTTCAAGCCCTGCGTGGGGATTTGTGCCTAGAGCCTGCTTTGGATTTTCTCTCTCTCTCTCTGCCCCTCCCTCACTCACATTCTGTCTCTCTGTCTCTCAAAAATAAATAGATGTTAAAACAACAGTTTATTTCTTGGGCTTTCAGACTGAAGGAGAAGCCTCTATTTAGGAATGGCAGAGGGAGCAGAGCAAGAGCATATATTGACTTTTAAGGCATTTGCTCAGACATGACATGTATCACTTCTGTTCATGTTCCATTGGTCGAAGCAACCATATGGCCAAGTAGCACAGACTGGAAAACTCAACTCCAGAGGGAAGCACTACAGCTCACATGGCAACAGACAGGATTGTGTCGCACGCTCACAAGGAGGGCAGAGAATGAGCAAGAACAATAATACAGTCTAACCAGGGGACCTCCCCATAAGAACTGTTTACAGGGAGGGCCATGAGACTTCTAATTACTGCCTTATTACTGCCTTATTAATGCCTTATTACTGACTAGTGGTCACCTGGATAACTAAGGTAACTAATGTAATTACTGCAAAGCATTGAGAATTCGTGATCAAGTATTCCAGTCACAGATAAAAGAAGCCCTGTTCACTGAGCCTGCCACATATATGTTATAACACGAGAGAAATCAGAGTCCGAGTTTACGCCCAGATTCATCAAAGACACAGACACCAGTGTCGCTGTCAAGATAAAGTCTTTCCATTGTCATCCATGCTTCTCACTATATGTCATCCATGCTTCTCACATTGGCCACATTACACACACACACACACACACACTCCTACACTTCCCTTTTTCTCTTAGACACAAGGACTGAAAATAGAAACACGTGACTTGAGCTTCAGAAAGGTGCTGAATGTCCACAGGAGGTCTTGGGTGTTTTGAGATGTTTTGCTTCCAGCTCTCAGACCTTCTATTTTAACGATGGCTCGTGCATAAGTAAAATTCAACGCAAATTTCAGAATTTTCCAACTACCATTGAGATCTCCTCCCACTGGGTTCTGGCCTCTATATTTAAGATGCTCAAGGAAATCTTACAGAAAACTGCCTTCTTTGGGCAGAAGAGATTTTAATTTTTAATTTGCATGCTGTCTTAGTCTATTTGGGCTGCTGTAACAAAACATCATAGACTGGTGGCTTACACGCAACAGAAATTTATTTCTCACAGTTTTGCAGGCTAGAAGTCCAAGATCAAGGCGTCAGCATGGTCCTGTTTTGGTGAGAGCTGTCTCTTGGTTCATAGCTGGCACTTTCTCACTGTGTCCTCACTGCAAGTCAGATATCGCATGATTTTTCCAGCTTGCCTGAGGTGTAATTAGTATACAAAAAGCTGCACACAATTAATGTATACCATTTGGTATACGTGTGTGTGTATGTGTATATTGGCATTACTATCGCCACAGTTTGGAGAATGAACGTACTCATCACCTCCAAAGGGCGGATTCAGTATCACTCGTCCCTTTTCTGCCAAAAACTCTTGTAACCATTTTCTCATTAAAAAGTGAGGGGTTGGAACTTCAGGTCTTCCTGACCAGTTACTCTACTATCAAAATATACCTGGGCAGCTGGGGTGCAGGTGCAGGAATTCTAAAGGGCATTGCCACCTAAAAGTAACTGTTTAAATAAAGTGAGAGGCTAAAAATCATTTAGGAGAAGAAACCTCTGTTCTGTATGCAATCGCTGCAGTAAATTGTCCTTTTTTTTTTTTAATTTTTTTTTTTTCCAACGTTTATTTATTTTTGGGACAGAGAGAGACAGAGCACGAACGGGGGAGGGGCAGAGAGAGAGAGGGAGACACAGAATCGGAAACAGGCTCCAGGCTCCGAGCCATCAGCCCAGAGCCTGACGCAGGGCTCGAACTCACAGACCGCGAGATCGTGACCTGGCTGAAGTCGGACGCTTAACCGACTGCGCCACCCAGGCGCCCCAGTAAATTGTCCTTTTGATGTACATATCACAACGGAAACTGTCTTTGAAACTGAACCTATGGAATGTGGCCTTTACCTTTTTGAATACTAATTGGTCATCATCGGTAACAATGTTTAAATTAATGTATGCAAGTTTCAAAGACATATAGATAGATTTGCTTCCCTTTCCAGAAAAGCTTTGGAATTTATCTACTCTCCCTCCATGAATAAAGGGTAAGTATAGTGATAACTCCTTACTGTAAGACAATTTAAATATAACTGGCTGCTTATCGTCATGTGACTGGGAAGGGCCTTCAGAATTGTGCTAATGAGGTCAGATAAGATTAATAATGTAAGAACCACAGTTCCGGGCCAAAATGGTCTTAGAGGTAACAAAGTGATGTAGTAATAAGGGATGGATGCCAGGAAGGGCTATGGGGGACTGAGGGAAGCTGGCTGCAGTTGGGTTTGTTTTGGGGGGGAGGTGGAAACATTCGTCCCTGTCAAATGCCTCTCCCTTTACATGATCAGTGGGATCATATAAGGACCCAACATCCCACGACATGTCCTGGTTTTGGTTGAATGTGACATGTCTAAAGAATAATAAGGCTGAATTTTCCTTGTGATTTAGGGAAGCAGGGCAGAAGGACTGTCACAGCCACTTCTAGTCACACTTGACAGAGCAGCATGTGGCCCTGTAGCTGGTCAATCTGCTGAGATCAAGGGAATGTTTTTCTTTGTCCATGTGAAAATAATTGCTCAAAATGCAAAGCTTTAATACCAAATAACACATAGATTTTAATCAACTAAGGATAAATTACCGGACATATCAATTAGCATCTCTAGGGATAAAGTAACGTTCTAATCAGGAATTAATCCCCCCCCCCCCCCGCCCCCGTCATATTGGGTTTTAAAAGGCAGGAGAATCCCCAGTCGTAATGAGTGCCCCTAACAGCCAGATCTTGGTTTTTAATAGTATTCTCAAATCAAAGGAACCAGAGCTTTGGAGAAATGACTTATTCCAGTACTGAGGCAGGAAATAAAAAAGATCAGTCTAGAGTATCTAATAACATCCGAAAGTAAGGAAGTATCCCTCTTTTCCCCAAACCGCACAATGACAGGCTCTGTCAGAGCCATGCAGGAGCTAACTGAAAGATTTCCCAACAGCCAAAGCTGGAACAATTTGAGCAGTAAAATGAATACAGCAGTATTGGATTATAATCCCAAAATAAATAAATAAGTATCCATGTGTCCATACTGATATCAATAAGTGATTGAATACATTAACAAATGCAAGAGAAGAGACAAGTCTATGCAGAAGAATTCCAAAATACCTATACAGATACTCTGAACTGCAGAGGGAGAGCATAACTCCCCATTCCTTAGGTCGGGGCTGCAAAGGGTACATTCATTCTAGTGTGGAAAGGAAGAGGAAAAAAAGAATAAATTTGCAGTGGAAAATCTGACAAACACTGCCTCAGCTAGGTGGTCAAGGTCCGTAACAGTCATAAATCAAGTTGATGGTAGATGCCCATGATGTGATGTGACGAAGATGGCACCTGACCTCGGTCCTCCTGATAGTAGTGTCATGAGAAAAACATCACATTCCCAGCAATGGATCCCTGGCAATTTTCTCAAAACTTTCAGTGTCACCAAAAACAAGGAAAATCTGAGAAATGGCAGCAGCCAGGAGGAGCTTAAAGAGACATGATGACTAAATATAATATGGTGTCCTGGATGGGATCCTGGAACAGACGGACATGAGGTTGAAACTGAGGAAGTCTGAGTAAACTCTGGACTTTAGTTCATAGCAATGTATCAATATTGGTTCATTAGTTATAATAAATGTATTATACTTATTTGCAGGTGACATGATACTGTATGTACAAAACCTGAAAGACCTCCAAAAAACTAGAAATCATAAATGGATTCAGCAAAATAGCAGGGTATAAAATCAATGAGCAGATATCTGTTGCATTTCTATACACCAATAATGAAGCAGCAGAGAGAGAAATTAAGAAAACAATCTCATTTACAGTTGCACTAAAAATAATAAGATACCTAGGAATAAACCCAACTAAAGAGGTGAAAGACCGGTACTCTGAAA
Organism: Prionailurus bengalensis; assembly: GCF_016509475.1. Classification (NCBI taxonomy): domain Eukaryota; kingdom Metazoa; phylum Chordata; class Mammalia; order Carnivora; family Felidae; genus Prionailurus; species Prionailurus bengalensis. The sequence continues at coordinate 227,510,423 of NC_057343.1, forward strand.
ACTATATACACGGATGAAAGAAATTGAAGATGATGCAAAGAATGGAAAGACATTCCATGCTCATGGGTTGGAAGAATAAATATTGTTAAAATATCTGTACTACCCAAATCAATCTATAGATTTAATGTAATCCCTATCAAAATACCAACAGCATTTTTCATAGAACTAGGAAAAACAATCTTAAAATTTATATGGAACCGTAAAAGACCCCGAATAACCAAAGTAATCTTGAAAAAGCAAAGCAAAGCACAGCTGGAGGCACCACTGTTCTAGACTTCAAGTTATAGGACAAAGCTGTAGTGATCAAAACAGCACGCCACAAAAATAGACACATAGATCAGTAGAACAGAATGGAAAGTCCAGAAAGAAACCCACAATTACATGGCCAGTCTTCAACAAAGCAGGGAAGAACATCCAATGGGAAAAAGACAATCTCTTCAGCAAATGGTGTTGAGAAAACTGGATAGCAACTTGCAAAAGAATGAGACTGGGTTACTTTCTTACACCACACACAAAAATAAACTCAAAACAGATTAACGACCTAAATGTGAGACCTAAAACAATAAAAATCCTGGAAGAGAGCACAGGCAGTAGTGTCTCTGACATGGGCCATAGCAACATTTTTCTAGATATGTCTCTGGAGGCAAGGGAAACCAAACCAAAAATAAACAACTGGGACTTCATCAAAATAAAAAGCTCCCACACAGTGAAGGAAACAATCAACAAAACTAAAAGGCAACCTAAGGAATGGGTGAGCATAATAGATAAGTAAAATAAGTCAGACAGAAAAAGACAAACACCGTATAATTTCACTTACATGTGGAATCTGAAAAACAAAACAAATGAACAAACAAATCAGAAACAACAGACTGGTGGTTGGCAGAGGAAGGAGGTGGTATGAGGGGAGGGGCAAAATGGGTGATGAGGGTTAAGAGGTACAAAGTTCTAGTTTGTAGTAAGTCATGAAGATAAAAAGTACAACATGGGGATATAGCAACATTGTAATACTGTCTAATGCATAGACTTGCCAAATCACTATGTTGTACACTTGAAACTAAGATAACATTGTCAACAGCATTTAAATAATAAAAAAGCTTAAAAATCGTCTCAAGTGTGCATGGGTGGCTCAGTCAGTGAAGCGTCTGACTTCAGCTCAGGTTATGATCTCTCTGTTCATGAGTTCGAGCCCCACAACGGGCTCTGTGCCGACAGCTCGGAGCCTGGAGCCTGCTGCGGATTCTGTGTCTCCCTCTCTCTCTCTGCCCCTCCTCCACGTGTGCTCTGTCTCTCTCTCTCTCTCTCAAAATAAATAAACATTAAAAAAATAAGGGCAAAATTTAAGGGGATACCAACATAAGTACTATTTCACTGAAGTATTTTTCAAAAGCCAAATGAATGGAAAAAATCCATGACGAATGCCAAAATTTTATTCAATTTTAATTCCAATATAGTTAACATACAGTGTTATTATTGGTTTTGAGCGTACAATATAGTGATTCAACAGCTCCATATGTCACCCGGTGCTCATCACGACAAGTGCACGCCTTTATCCCTATCACCTACTTCATCTGCCCCCCACCCCCGATCCCCCCCCTGGTAACCATCAACTTGTTCCCTATAGTTAAGAGTCTGTTTCTTGGTTCCTCTCTCTCTCTTTCCCTTTGCTTGTTTATTTCCTAAATTCCACATGAGTGAAACCATATGGTATTTGTCTTTGTCTGACTGATTTATTTCACTTAGCATTATACTCTCCAACTCCATCAGTGTTGTTGCAAATGGCAAGATTTCATTCTTTTCTATGACTGAATGGTATTCCATTGTGTGTGTGTGTGTGTGTACCCCATCTTTTTATCCATTCATCTTCACATATAACAATTGATTCATTTTTTAACATTTATTTATTTATTTATGTTTATTTTTGAGAGAGAGAGAGAGAGAGAGAGAGAGAGAGAGAGAGAGAGAGGGAGAAAGTATGCATGTGTGCATGAGCTGGGGAGAGACAGAGAGAGAGGGAGACAGCTCTGAGCACAGAGCCTGATGCAGGGCTTGAACTCACAAACTGTGACATCATGACATGAGCCAAAATCAAGAGTCAGACACTTAAGCGACTGAGCCACCCAGGTGTCCCTAACATATAACAATTTTAAAAAAAATCAGTACCGGTGCCAGGTTGACCCCCAGTGAGTTCTGAGGCAAAAAGAAAACTCAGTAAACTGAATCAGATACTGATCCTATCTTCATTTAAATGCTTGATATTTTGTCTGTCATGGATTTTTGGGTATTCGCTTGATTCTTAAAGGATATTGCTGTGAACTATGATTTTCTTGAGTACCAAGTTTTCAGTGCTTCTTAATTTTGTGCTCAAGACCTCACTCAAGCCTCGGCCCTGGATGTCTGCCTCAGATTTTATCCTCTTCTTTTCCCCTTTCCTCTGCTCTGGCCACAACGGTTGCCTTGCAGTTCCTCAAACATTCTAGACAATTCCTTACATTAGGGCTCCTGCACTGGAATCACCTCTTCCCGAACTCCTTTTACCCCAGAAAAGTACATAGCTTGGTCCCTCAGCTCTTCTAAGTTCTTGGTACAAAGCATGCTTTTCCTGAAAGGTCTACCCTGGCCACTGTACGTAAATATAAAATCTGTTCTACCCCTCCTGCAGCCTCCCTTTTCGCTTCAGTCCTCTCTTTGAAATAAATAAATAAATAAATAATCAATCGATCGATCTCCATGGCACTTCTCACGTCTTTCACTAGATAGTTTCCTGAAGGCGGAGTTTTTGTGTGTGTGTCTATTTTGGTCACTGCCTAGTGCATAAGGGTTGTTCAGAAAATATTTGCTGGATAAATGAATGGTTTAACCACTCCAAGGCCCATTGAGAGCTTTTGGAAGGGTCACAGATTCATTTGATTCAGATAGACATCAACTGTAAAGTGTTTAAGAGGTAGAATAGATTCAGTCTGAAACTAATTGAAGGAAAGTTTCTGCAGAATGGTATTGGGCATGGTCATTAATTTTTGTCCTTAATATTGGAAATCTGCCTTTCTCCCAGTCTTCTGCAAGAAAACATGATCTGAATAGGATCCTCCCAAATGATGTGGAAAAGTATGCCAAAATCTATATTATAAAATTCAAAAAACCACGCTTAACTAGTAGTAAGGGAGGAAAATGTTGATGTATTTTGTGGCTGTTGCTGTCTTTGATTTTGCAGAATTTATCTGGCAAGGGCAAAATGTCCCGTATTGCAGACTGAGATTCGGAAGTCTGTGATTCTGTTGACCGAAAATATTGAAGTATTTCACTCATTGTCTTTATTTTTTCCTCATAATGAATATTTTAAACAATTAGAAATGTGTTCTAATATAATGAGCACTCAGATTGTCACTAAATTGTCAAATTGTACTATTTTTTCCATATTTGCTCAAATTTTCCTTTCCTTTTTTCCCTAAGAAGTAAAACCTGATAGATATGATAGATAATATATGCTTTCTCTTTCCCATGGTTCTTCCTCCCTCTCCAGTTAAGTACTCTCCTAAATTTGTTGTTTATCATTTGCATGCATGTTTTTATACTTTCATTAATATGTATGTACCCATAAACAATTTATAGTTGCTTTGCAGATTTTTTTAAACTGCATATAAATTTTATCCTACTGTATATACCCATCTGAAACATTTTCTTCTGTTGTTAAAAACTATGCTTTTAAGATTCATCCGTGTTGTTACATGTAGCTTTGGCTACTGTAGTATTACATTGTGTAAATATACCTACCCACCATTGGAAACAATGTTGTACACATCATTCATTGTATTTATCTCTTTGGGTATACATCTGGGCGCTTGCTAGGATTGCTGCCTGGGCAATAGGTCTATGTATCTGCAACGTTACTAGAAGTGGATTGATTGTTATCCAAAGTGATTATGCCAATCATGGGCATTTTCCATTAGATCCCGGAATATTTTCTGGGAGCCTGTGTTTTGTAGAAAAATGATATCACCTAATCTGATCACCCATCTGTTGAAGTGTAAATGTGTTGTTTAAATTTTTTTTTAATTTAATGTTCATTTATTTTGAGAGAGAGAGAGACAGAGCGCAAGCAGGGGAGGGACAGAGAGTGAGGAAGACCCAGAATCCCAAGCAGGCTCCAGGCTCCAAGCTGTCAGCACAGAGCCCGACGTGGGGCTCGAACTCACGAACTGCGAGATCATGACCTGAGCAGAAGCTGGACTCTCAACCAACTGAGGCACTCAGGCGCCCCAAATGTGTTGGTTTTTTTTTTATAAAAAATATATCACTTAATAGACATATTAGTAGAAAAAAGTACTGCTTAATAGATATATTAGTAGAGAAAGGTGCAAAAAAAAAAAGCTTGGACTAGAAGAGTGATGAATATACTGTAAAATCAATTCAATCAGCATTACCTATGGATGCAAAGTGGGGGGAGAAGTTTCCTGCTGTTCCCGCGAGAGCCGGGGTCACTGGGAACAGTCTCGGGAGCGTTGCCAGAGCAAAGTGTTCATCATTCGGCCCAGTCTGCGTGGCTTCCACCAAGGCTCTTGAAGCCTCTCCAGTTGCCTGTACACCCACATTTGAGACGGAGACAGGGAGGGGAAAAGAAAACTCTGCACTGCCTTTTTTTTTTTTTTTTTGGCAACTTTGGTTATATTGCTTTACTTCAAGCAAAAGTAAACCTTAGCCCCTAACTTTCTGCTCCCATTGTTCTCTTGATTAAACCGCTTTTCCCTTCTTTTCATTTTCCCTTCGGTCCTCAAAGTGAAAGGTACCAGACACAGGACGGCAGGTGGAGACACTTGAATGAAGAGACAATATCCACGTTCATGCTTGGATAAAGTTGGGGGAAGGATAGGTAGTGGCTTTTCCTTCACCCCAATTTCTGCCCTCTTCCCCAAGCAAGGCTGAAACATTCTTTGTCTCCTTTTAAATGGTTTCACTTTATTTTCCCCGAAGCATTTTTTGGCTTAAACAGTGACCGAAGCTGTCCTGGTTTCCCCTTCTCACCTTCAAGAGTGTGTTATACTTCCTTTGGTGCCTTTCTGCAGTGGAGAGAGAACCTGGTTAGACGGCTGATTAAAAAAAAAAAAAAAAAAAAAAAACTAAATAATTTGTCCATAACATTAAAGTCTATTAGTGAACAACATCATTTTGGCAAAAAAGCACCACTTTAATTCAACAGAACATAGTCCAGCTGTCAACATACAACTGCTGCCATTTCCCAACCCAGAAAGTAAGATTCAGGAGGTCATTTGGTAGAAAATGGCTTTGTCAATACCAAGCGTAATGCCACTGCTATGGCTGTGTTCCACTCTCCTATTCTGAAGTACAAATGGGACTTTGTAAGACTGGGTGGATGGAGCTTAACATTTTTTAGAACTTTAATGGAATTCCTGAACTTGCTTTTCTCATGGTAATAAGGGACCTGGCCTCGATGGAGCAGCCGTTCAGAAAAAGCATATGCAGTGTTCCGATTCTGCAAAGATTAACGTGGAGAAATGGGGTGCGTTGAGGAATTTATCTTCGTGTGTTCAGGCGGTTGAAACAATGTTGCTTAATTCTCACTTCGCTGAGACCTGGTGTCGGAAGTGGCTTTAAATGGCTTCCTGAATTTTTCTTTGTGTGAATAGTTTAAGGGTCTGAGAAACTTGGCACATAAAGGCTTGAGAAGTGGTTGGGTTGATTCAAAAGACACTTATTAACTGCTAATGGTATGCCTTCATGTCACAGGTGATTCTCAGATAGAATGTATCTCCGAAACTCTCCTCCCTTTCCCTAGTAAGCTCATTGCCAAGTGTGTTAGTTTCCTAGCGCTGCAGTAACAACTTAGCACAAACTCTGTTTAGAACAAAAGAAGTTTATTCTTCCACAGCTCAGGAAGCGGGAAGTCCATGATCATGATGTCAGTAGTGTTGATTCTTCCTGGAATATCTGAGGGAGAAATGGCTCATGCCTGTCTCCTAGCTTCTGATGGCCACCGATGATGTTCGGTGTTTCCTCGGCGGTAGATGCACTCTGGAGGTATTCCAATCTCTGCCTCCGTCTTCACATTGCTTTCCTCTCTTTGTGCCCCTCCTCTTACTAATCTCTGGATTTAGGGCCCACCTAAATTTCTGTGCCTTTGCCCTCCACCATGCTTGGAACTACTTGTGTTCATGGTAAGAACACACAATGATGCCTGCCTGTGTCACCCCCCATGAATGCTAAGAGATGGAGTCCAAGAGAGAGCTGAGAGGTGAACCAGATCATCTGCATACTTTATGTGAGCAGCAGATCTAATGGTCATGCTTACCAAGTCACTAGACCTCCAAGTTTTCCAGGTTATCTGTTCTTACCGGGATGCTATTTTCCGGTCACACAGTTCTCTGAATCTTTCACCCACGGGCAGTGATTAATTGTCTGCCGTCAGCAAAATCCCGTATCTTTTACTTCTTCTCTGCACAACTTTGACTTTCACGATCCAACTAAAACTCACTCCCTAAGGACTCTGATTCCCTTATAAACTCTTCATACGGTGCTGTTTTTCCAATACCCACCCTGTACCCCTTGGCCCAGAGGTGGAGTAGAAGACCTTTTTGTTCCTTATTGCTACTTATGGACACTGTCTTCCCCTGTCCCTCAAAAATCTCCAAACCTATCATCAGAATCCACCACCTGCTAATTTTTCTGGTTGTAATCATCAACCAGCATCCTGGTCACATCTGCATTTACTGAGGTTTTTGTTCCCTGGTCCATGGTCTTTTTTCTCCAACATTTCGTGTCTCACTACATTTACCTACCTTCCAGAGACTTTTTCCCAGCCCCCACCCCCAGCCACTTCTCTAGAACAGTGGAGTCCAATGGAAATCAAATCTGAGCCACAAAGGTGAACTCTATGTGCAACTTTCAATGTTACAATAGCCACATGATAAAAGTTCAAAAAAACCTGAAATTAATTTTAGTGATATATTTTATGGACCCAATATTCAAAATATCATTTTAATATATGATAAACTAAAAATATTAATGATGGGTTTAATGTTTTTCATACAAAGTCATCGAAACTTGATGTGTATTTTATACTTGCAGCATATTTCAATTCAAACGAGCCATCCAATATCAGTCCTTAGTGGCCATACATGGCCAGGGCTACCATACTATATAACTCACTCAGTGCTAGGGAATGGATATACTCCAGGTGTTGTCCTAACTAGTAACTGAACCACCACCATTATCCTGATCTTGAGGGTCTCATACCCTGGCACCACCTCTTCCTAGGTCACTGACCCTAGAACGACCTGTCCAAGAACTCTTCTACTCTAAGAAGACTTCTACTCAACTGACCTACCTCTTTACTGTCCCTCATCCCTCTGATATCCATATGCAGCCTAGCTACTACGTTCTACCCACTGTAATGGTTCCCTTACAAATACCCTTCATCTCTCTCTCCTCCCTTATGCACTTGACTAGTAAAACACCAACTCCAGGAGCACGTGGGTGGCTCAGTTGAGCATCTGATTTCAGCTTAGGTCACGATCTCATGGTTTATGAGTTTGAGCCCCACATCAGGCCTGCTGCTGTCAGTGCAGAGCCTGCTTCGGATCCTCTGTTCCCCACTCTGTCTGCCCCTCCCCTGCTCATGTGCGTGCTCTCTCTCTCTCTCAAATAAAAACATTTTAAAAAGACACGATTATAAACACACACACACACACACACACACACACACACACACACACACAAACACCAACTCTAGTTAAGCTCAGCCCCTTGACACCTGTTCCACACCTGCACCAGAACAGCTGACTATACCTGGAGAAAATACATGACTGCAAGAATCTCAAGTGGGACCTCAGAAACATGCTGTATTTCCTTCATAGTGAAGTCTCATTCTCTGAGACAACTGTTTAACGTTTTCTCCTCTCTTCCCAAACTGATTATCTTACTCCTCATCTCACTTAGAAAATAGAAGCAAGCAGAGAACAATCCCATTTTGTTCTAGCAAATCTACCAATCTAACAAGTGTCGAAATCCTGCCATTCTGCCTGTTGTCCTGTTGGCAGGATGTCTTAGGCCAACCTCTCTTCCTGCACTTGGATCCTAGCCTATTTCACTACTCAAGGACTTTGCTCCTATACCTGTTGCCTCTCTTCCCTACATTATCAGTTGCTACCTCTCCAATGGAATACACCTCATCCCTACCCAGAAAGGCTACAATGTATCAAAAGTTACCCAAAAAGTGCCCCCCTTGATCTTCCAATCTCCTCCAGGAACTGTCCCACTGATCTGTTTGCCTTTAAGCAAATTCTTTTAAGGAATTTTCTATCTTCTCCATCTCATTTCTCACCTCCCATTTTCTTTTTTATCCCCTCTATTTAGGCTTTTGTCCCTATTCACTTGCCCCATCCACTGAAAGTTCTCTTGTCAAAGTCACTAATGACTTTCATCTTGCCAGATCCAATGTAAAATTCTCGATACTCATTTTATTTGAGCTTTCGGCACATTCGACGCACTCCATACGCCTTGAAGCACTTTATTTGCCTTCTATGACTCACGTTCTTGATTTCGATTTACCTCATTGGCTTCTTCCCTTTCACTCTCTTGATGAGTCTATTATCTCTCTGCTTCTCTTAATGTTGGAATGTCCCACAGCTCACTTCTCAAAACTCTTCCCTCTGACTGATCTCATAGCTTTAGATACCACTACATGATGATCTCCCCAATATTTTTCCTCTCTCACTGAGCTCTCTTGAGCTCCAGACTCTTATAATCAACTGCCTTGTCAACATCTTCTTCTAAGGACCTTCATGTTATCTCAAGTGTAGTATTTCCAACTTACAATTGATTCCACCTCCTCCAAGCCACTCTTCCTCCCATTTTCATGTCAGAAATCTAAGATTTGAGTCCTGATTCTGTATTTTCCCTCATATGCCATTTGTAATCCATCAGCAAGGCCTGGTTGGCCTACTTTAAAAATATATATGAATCTAATCCCAATTCTTATCAGTTTTTCCTCTAACACCCTAGCCCAAGGCACCATGGTCTCCCTGAACCACCGTCAAAACTCCTACAGAATGAACCTTTCAGATGTAAGTCAACGTACTTCCAACCAAATCCATGGCTTTCTATCAGACGGAGAGAAAAATCCAACACTTTAATATGGCTGAAAGCCCCTATGTGATCTGGCCCCTGCTCACCCCAGTGACCTCCTCACCTGCCATCTTTCTCCTTTGCCTATTCCAGTCTGTCTGCTATGGCCTCCTTGCTGATCTCTGTATACACCAAGATCATTTCTGGCCCACGCATTTGTACTTTTTAGTCCTTCCCATTAGAACACTCTTTTAAAAGGGCTTTAAAGATCTTGCCCTTATAAGTTTTTTTCAGGTCTTTTCTCTAGTGTCCACACTAAAAAGTATAAACACCACCACTGTCAACAACAAAACCTATCTAGGACTTAAATGTAGTGTTCATGATGCCCCCAAATAAATAAACAAATATAAATAAATAGAATCTCCAAAATTAAAAAATAAAGCACCGAACTCCTCTTACTATCTGTCACATTGTTTTCCTCAGTCTCTGCTTCTAGAGGATGCCAATCAATGTCTGAGAAGCCCAGGAGAAAAGAAGGACCTTCAGCATTAATTGACAATGAGAAGGAAGAGAGGGCCTTAGACGGTGCTCAATATCTAAACATCCCTCCTGCTCAGAAACATTTTGGCACATTTGGTTTAAAAAATTAACTCTATTACTTGGGATTTCTATCTGTCTTTACATGGCTCAGATGCAAAATAGCAATGTCTTAGATAAGACAGTTTATTTTTCTTTCATTTAGGAGCCTGGGCTGGTATCATGACTCTGCTCTACAAAGTCTCTAGGGATCCAGCTCCTTCCATCTTGTTAATATGCCATCCCTAGAATACCCACTGGCCGTTCTAAGATGACTCCCCCTCCAACAAGGAAGGAGGAGGGGAGAAGGTAAAGCAAACCCCATGCCTTTAAGTCCTAACCCCAAAGGGGCACATGTTATCTCCACCAATACAGCATTGGCCAGAATCTGGTTATGTGAGTATGTCTAGCTAGCTGTGTGGGAGATGAAGAATTTTGTCCTTGTTCTATTCTGTGTGGTCGTGTGCTATATACTGGCTGAATATCAGGGGTTTTATTGTTAAAGTAGAAAGGGTGAATGGCTATTAGGTAGTGATGGGAAACTTCAGTAATGCACATTTCATGAAAAATAATCACATACGAATTATAGAATGACTGTATTGCAATGAGCTGGCTATCATGTGCACATGTATGTGTGTGTATCTATGTATGTGTATAAATATTTGTGTATGTCTAAGAGAGATGAACTCTTGAAAGATTGATAAACTCTCTCCATAGAGGAGTTCAAGAAGGTCTGGGAAACATCATGGAGTAAGTCTATAACCTCCCAGGGCAATGACTTTAGAGAGAGCATCAATAATTGTGTTCTTAAAGCCTGCTGTGTTTTTACTTCATACAAATGCATGAGGATCAACCTTGTACTCTGTGTATTAGGAACATGACATGATTTATACCTGCATAACCAGATATGTGGTGTAACAAAGAACTTTTTAATTTCCTCATTAGAATAAGTAATCACGACTGTAAACAGCTATCAGTATGATTATAGGGCTTAGTAATACCTATGGAGGATGCAAGTCTGATTTTAGGTGTAATGGTCTCTCCCTCCTTCTCCCCCCCGTAGCTTTGCCTCGACTGCTGTTAAATGCTATCCTTTTAATCAGTCTTGATTGCTTTGCCTTGCTTTGAGACTTGCTTAGAGACTCCTCAGAGGCACATTGTTTCATGGGAGACAGCTGTTCTTTCCTAGCTCACACTGACTGCGGTTATATATAGTGACGATAATAATTGTCTGCACATACGCACACAGCACATGGGGACCCACTGATGAAAATTAGTGTTTTGTGCGTATGTAGTGCTTTCCTTTGATTGCATTTACAAACATCCAGCCTAACTTCCCCCCTCCAGCTGCCGCAACGTATCTCCTTAGCTCACAGAGGGGTCAAAAATTGCCCCCTCAACCTCCAAGACTCCTCTACAACTTGATAATTAACACATTCCTGACTAAGGTTTCCCCTTCCAGTTTCTCCTCTAAAAAAAAAAAAGATTCAGATCTCTAGGTTTTTAATTCTTTGAATTTTATTCTGCGAACAAAGCTTTTATTCTGTAAGTACGATGCAATTTCTAGATAAATTCCACTTACAAAAATAAAATATTTTTTATTTTTTTAATTTGAATCAATTTTGAAATTGGTATTTGTAACATTCAGCTCCACTTCCACTTCCCATGAGGCACCAGTGACTGTAAAACAAAGGGCTTAAAAATATTGATTACCAGTGGGAAGAAAAGTAGAACATGCTCCTCATTAATGTGTTTGATAACAGTTCCTTTGTTTAAAATGCCAACCCAAGTTTCTTCACTGATCATATAGAATTTATAACAGTCATATACTAAAAATGGAGACCACCTATTTGAAATAACAAATAGTGTCCTTGTTTGTGGCATCAGCCTAAACAGATCTCATATGCAGTGACAAAGGCCCCCTCTCATTGCCAAATGGAGCATCTCTAAAGCCCAAAGTATGGTTGTTCACCACACTGGCCTTTCAATAACAATCTATTTTGAAGTTGGCAGTTGTATTAAAGGGCATGATATTTACACTACGGTGCATATTCTTCAGGGTCTCTGGTTTTCATTTAATTTTAGGTCTTCATATTCACTCTTTTTTTCTTCCTAGTTTTACATATCCTTATGTTAATGTTTCATTGCCATGGAAAATCCCATTACTTTTTGTTTGTTTCTTTTCTTTTTTTCATTTAAGACACTACAGTGTTGTCTTTACCACAGTTTCCTCACAGTTTACCACCATAGCATAAACTAGGGCCATAATTTCTCTATGTCCTCTTTGAATTGCATCGGGACCATAGTGGAGTGAACCAGATGGTTTTCCCCAAAAGAGAGAACTCTGGGAGAGGGCACACCGTTTCTGAGGTCACAGATGACCCCAGTGGCCACATTGCATATGGTACCCCAAGACAATGCAGTCAGTAATTATAGAGGAGGTGGTCCCTGCTGTTTAGAGCCTCCTCGTTTTTCTTCCAGGCTGGTTTCCCTCTTGCTGCACATCCAGCCTTTCCTGATGGCCATTTTGTCTACGTGCAGTATACCAGAGACTGCACTGGCTAAGGCTTCTGCTCTGGGCTCTATCTCTTCCTATGTCAGTTTTGATATGATAGATGGCATCTCTGAGCCTACGTACTTAGTTTTAAAAGACGTGGTAAAATGGAAAGAACTTGAGAGTAGGCTGACTTGGGTTCTGAGCTTGGTTTTGTCTATTACTGGCGGCACAATTAATTACCTTGAGCACTTGACCTCCTCTCGGGGATTTGGGCACAATGCATGAAGTCATACATTTGAAGGGCCTGCCTTGTATCAGAGCTTTATAGCTCTCTGCTTTCTTGTCCTACTTGTCCCACCACTTTTGTGAGAGTCTGGTGAGATAAAATGAGAGAACACACTTTGAGTATTGCCTGGGAGCGTTCATGGTTTTCAATGGTGGACTGCATAACCAGAAGGTATATTTAGATCAGATAACTATTACCGACAACAGTTGGTTACACTGAGAACATACACACCCCTGGCCTGTCTTGGTGACTTCAAAAGTGATTCACATGTGGGTCAAGTCCTCATTGGTATTTTACTCTTATTTTCTGCTTTTCAATAATCTTGAATAATGTGTGAATTTTACAGTTTGAAATTAAACTCGAGGGACTTGAAATTATGCCACTTAATTCAGTTTCAGTTGCAAATGTAAAGGGTTCTAAATGATCCCTGTACACAAATGATACAAATGATGTCTGTCAAATGATGCCTGTACATAGGCAATACAATGGAAGCCAGTCATGGTTTATCAGTTTCTGCCGATGAGCTAATTCAACGCGCTGTTGTGCTAACTGTGCTACCTTGGCTGGACTCCATTCCCCAGGCAACTTCAAATTTACCCTCTAGCCTTCTCTGTCCTGCTCTTTGCCTGAGGTGGCTGGTACTGTGGGCAAGGATCCTGGAGCTCCTTCACCTTTCTAGTTAAGTTTGACCATAGGGAAGCGTGAGCAGGAGCTCAGAGGATCGAGAGAGAGAGGTCAGCATACTTCAGACTGGATTGCACATTAGCTGGTCTCTCCCAGTAGCTGATTCCTTTGATGACCACAGCCACACTATTTCTTCCAAAGCTTCAGCTCTCACTGAGCTTCTTCAACACAAATTCCTTTCTTGTCCCTCCAGTTTTAGGGTTGAAAAAACTCCCACCTGTTGCTGTTCTTTTGGGCCTCCCTGTTCCTTGTCTGTTCCTTTAATCCTCCCCAAAACTCAGTAAGAAGTCTCTCCTATTGAACCTCCATATTTGAATCACCCAGGGTGAACCCTGTTTCCTGCTAGACCCTGGTCTTTACTCTTGAGAGCCCTCAAGTCACCAGTCTACACAGGGGATGCCCAGATTCTCGATTTCCTCTTCTTAGATCATGAAAAAACTTTACCTCTGATTGTTCCTGCTAGAAATGCCTTCAATTAATCAGCTTTATATGTTCAGCTCAATTTGAGGGTGAGGGTGGCATTGAAACGTTAAGTACAAGCATGAGAAACATTTCATCTTCTCTAAAATTAAGTGAATGTCCAAAGTCATTCATTCAGATAAGAATCCACATGATAAACCTCTCCACCATGAAAAAGGTTCTTTTTGTCTCAATAAATGTGATTATTAAATATCTAATTTCTCTATTAATTCTCTGAAAACATTTTAGGCAGTAGTCAGGTTATAAATTACACATACAGAAAATTCCATTAATATTACTTTTATTACATGATGAAGTCAAGGGTCTTGGCAGATAGCCATACTGGGAAGGGATTGCCTCCTGTATATATGGCTTAGTGAACCCTCTAGTTGTTAGTGTTGTGGAAATAGGGACTAAACTGATGCAATAGTAAGAAAAATTGAGGGACCCAAATAGCAATACAATCCTAAATAGAAAGTGGGGGGAAAAAGATATGGATGTTGAGTTTTTAAGAAAATTGGGAAGCAAAGTATAAAAGAATGAACATTTTATATATGGAGAAAGGGCAGAATTTTGCAAGATCTCATAACTTCAGCTAAATGGCCTCCTAACCTTTTGAAAAGATGGATAGGGAAAAAAAATAATTTAATTACTGAAGGCTTCATAGAGAAGTTAAAGGTATATGGGGAAGTCTTATTAAGTAAAAAAAGACAAATTATTAGTAAATTTTTAAAAGACTCTAAATTATCTAAGATTAAAATTTAGAGGGAAAAGGGTAAGTATATGTGGCAAAAAAATGAGAATACTAATATAAGGCAATTCAGAAATATTCCCACTGAGCTAGGAAAAAAGCCTCCAAAGAAAAGCAAATATGTTAATAAATGAGACAAAATTCTATGACTCTTGCAAATGGCTTGGAGAAATCAATAATTCAAGGTTTTTAATATATATATATATATATATATAATATGTATACTATGTATATTATAATATATAATACTATATATTATATTCAATACACATTTATTTATATATATTTTAAAAATATATATATTTATATATATTAAAAACCTTGAAATATATGTGTGTGTGTGTGTGCATATATTTATATCAAACCCCTTGAGTATGTTGTTATTAAAAGGAATTATTGTTATCATCTCAAGTGAACCATCTGTGGGGTCAGTGAGGAGTTACCCCAAGTGGTCTTTCCCTATAAAATTCAAAATGTCGCACAGTAAATAAGCACTGAGAAATTGTCAACTTTTGTTGTGGGTTGAGTTGTGTCCTCTAAAGAGATACATTGAAGTCCTAACCCCTTAGTACCTGTGGATGCAGCCCTATTGGAAATAGATGTAATTTGTAGATGTAATTGAGTTAGGATGAAGTCATAGGGTGGGTCTTTAATCCAGTTTGACTGGTTCCTTTGGGAAGAGGGAAATTTGGACACCGGCACAGACACACAAGGGGAAGGCCATGTGAGCTCAGAGGCAGAGCTGCAGGGTCTTGCTGTTGCAAGCCAAGATATGACAAGGCCAGCAGCCACCAGCAAAAGCTAGGAACAGGGACAGAGGGACTCAGAGTCTCAGAACTGAGAGAGAGTGCATGTCCATTGTTTTAAGCCACCCACTTGGTGATACTTTGTTTTGGCAGAGCTAGGAAATGAATACAAGTTCCTCTTCTTTTTCTTGTCCTTCATGATGGTGAAAAACAGAAGGAGAGGTCCCTATGGGTACAGGCAATTAGGTAGTGCATTCTTTACAGAGAACTTGTAAACAATAATACAATTAAACTAACAGCCAGGCTGTGCTTTGTCATCACGGTGGATCACCACTTTTAAACCTTGTCAATGATCAGCAACTAGTCTTCCCCCCAAATGAGGTGCTGCTGTAAGATCTAACCATTTGCTGCAATTACTGTAGAACTTTTAAAATACATATATAAGCTTCCAATGAGTACATTTATATTCTGTACTTTTTATTTAAAAAATTTTTTTTAATGTTTATTTATTTCTGAGAGACAGAGCATGAGTGGAGGAGGGGCAGAGAGAGAGGGAGACACAGAATCCAAAGCAGGCTCCAGGCTCTGAGCCGTCAGCACACAGCCTGATGCAGGGCTTGAACCCACGAACTGTGAGATTGTGACCTGAGCCAAAGTCGGACGCTCAACTGACTGAGCCACCCAGGTACCCCAAATTCTGTATTTTTTAATGAAAAATGTTTTCTGTGCAGAGGTTAATATGGAGAATTCATAGTTAAACAGTCATCCTGCACCATGGGCAGACTCAGCTATCATATTCCTTTCAGGGTAAAGCTTGAGCTCTGGGTTTGTGCAAGGTTTGTGCCTTCCTCCCCTTGATACTAGATATTCCTGTGTTTGAAGAGCAGACTCAAAGTAAACAGTGATAACACTGCCTCCCTAATGTGGCCACTTGGAGTTTTTATTTGTGTGTAAGTTTTTTCGACAGAAAAACTTAAAAGCTGCTAGAAAGGAAAGCGAAGACATGGATAGTGTTATGGTTTCTGGAATTTAATGCGAAATAGGATTTTTATAACTCTCGACCCAACTTACTCTTGCGTTGAAGGCTTTTTTTTTTAATCACTTGTAGGTCTGCAGTTTAATGTAAAAGAAACTCATCTAAAATAAAATAAAATAAAGTGTGATTCAATCAACCGTGATTGAGACTGGGTGGACAAATCTCATTGTGTTTTTTATCAAACATGACTATGTGAAGATCAATGTTGATGAAATCATTGGCAAATTTGCAGTTAAGAATTGAAAAGAGAAGCTGTTGCACTATTATCCATTACGGTGATAAATCAATATATATGCATAAATCTTTCGATCTTTTAAAATGTGTGTGTGTGTGTGTGTGTGTGTATATGAACTAGTACTAATCAAAAGTACTAATCCATTACTGTATTGGTTTCCTACCACAAACTGGGGAGCCTAAAACAACAGCAATTTATTTTCTCATAGTTCTGGCGGTCAAAAAGCTGAAATCAAACTGTTGGAAGGGTTGGTTCCTTTTAGAGGCTCTGGAGGCAGAATATGTTTCATGCGTCTCTCCTAGACTCTTGTGGCTGCGGGCGCTCTCCCATTTTCTGCCATTGCTTTCTCGTAAGCCTTCTCCCCCGTGTCTGTGTTTTTCTCCTCTTCTTATAAGGACACTTATCCTTGGATATATGGATCTTGAGATTCCTCACTTAATCACATCTCCAAAGACCATGGTACCAGGGGTCAGGACTTGGACATATCTTTGGAGGAACCGCGATTCAACCCAATACAGCGAACTTTTGCCTATTATCTATGGCAATACTTATTTTATCTTTTTATTATTTTAATTTGGGGGGCATGATTTTATATGAAAAGCTTCATAAAAGAAAGTGTTCACTGTCTCTATTTCTTCTGTGGCCATTATTATTATTAATTTCACTTTATGAATATTCCTAAGAGTACTAAAAATGGCTATGATTTATGAAGGAGCATGGCATTAAAAGTTATTTTCTCTGAGTGCCAAATAGCTAGATATGGATTGCTTCTTTGCTGGGTTTTCAAAGGGAGAAAACAGAAAGCAGAGTACAGGCTGGAAAAGAGAAAACTGGGAGAAGATGAGAACTCATCCGTGTAGTGATGTCATTGTGCAGAGCTTAACAGCATGAGCTTCTGAGTTTGAAGGTGAGGATTCATAACCCCAGCCTGTTGCCCTTGCAATGATATCTGACCTTAGCATGGCTTCACCAAGTGCAGAGACTTTTCAGAAGAGGGTGTAGGAAGGGAAACTCAATCATTTTTCACTTGTTGTGCATGTAGGGGTGCAAATGTAGGACCTGGTACGCCTTACAAAGCTGGCAAGGATGAAACAGATCTGGGCAGTCAGGCAGGGGTGAGGGTGGGGCAGCTTTGGACGCCCGGAGGATAAATGAAGGCATAGAGACTGGGAGAGAAGGGGTCAGCTGCGCTGTGCTTAATGTAGAGTCTATTCCTTCATCTTATTGGAAAAGGGAAGATAAAAGAAGATGGACAAGCTGTACAATTAGTAGGCCATGACCTACCAGTGCTAACTGGGCCTTTAGAGAGGAAATCATCCAAGATCCTTCATTGTCAAAGAGGAAATGTGAAGTCCACAGGGGTCTAATGTGTTATCTGAGACAACTCATTGTGTTGGTGTGGAAGCCCCTCTTCCACGGTGCAGAAAACGTACACGTAGCCTTTGTAGTAAGTTGTCCTCACCTGCCACGGAGGCTCCTTCGAACATTCTACTATGTATTTGCACGGAATGACTGGTACCACGAAAATACACCTATACAAGATTGCAATTATAGTCTCAAATTTATTATAGGAAGAAAATAATGAAGTGAAAAAATTAAAAACAGAGTCAATGATACACTTTACTTGGAAATACTTACCTTGTGTAAATACCTTAGATATGTTAAATGACAACCACTTAGAAATGCATTACAGAATTCCTTTAATAAAATGTAAAATCCAGAGTTAATGGCTATATATATATTTTAATGACACACATTTATTGCTACACATAATTCATTGCATATATTAAGTATGAAATTTCCTGTGAGCAATAATAAATGTGATTTATAAGTCACAAATTTGCGTGGAATCTATTTCTTATTCTCTTGAGGACAGTTCCAAGAACCATAAAAAAATAGAAAAATATCTAAAACAATTGGATATCATGCCAGTCAGAGTGGCTAAAGTGAACAAATCAGGAGACTATAGATGCTGGCGAGGATGTGGAGAAACGGGAACCCTCTTGCACTGTTGGTGGGAATGCAAACTGGTGCAGCCGCTCTGGAAAACAGTGTGGAGGTTCCTCAAAAAATTAAAAATAGACCTACCCTATGACCCAGCAATAGCACTGCTAGGAATTTACCCTAGGGATACAGGAGTGCTGATGCATAGGGCACTTGTACCCCAATGTTTATAGCAGCACTTTCAACAATAGACAAATTATGGAAAAAGCCTAAATGTCCATCAACTGATGAATGGATAAAGAAATGTGGTTTACATACACGATGGAATACTACATGGCAATGAGAAAGAATGAAATATGGCCCTTTGTAGCAACGTGGATGGCATTGGAGAGTGTTATGCTAAGTGAAATAAGTCATACAGAGAAAGACAGATACCATATGTTTTCACTCTTATGTGGATCCTGAGAAACTTAACAGAAGACCATGCGGGAGGGGAAGGGGAAAAAAAAAGATTAGAGAGGGAGGAAGCCAAAACATAAGAGACTCTTAAAAACTGAGAACAAACTGAGGGTTGATGGGGGGATGGGAGGGAGGGGAGGGTGGGTGAGGGGTATTGAGGAGGGCACCTGTTGGGATGAGCACTGGGTGTTGTATGGAAATCAATTTGACAATAAAGTTCATATTTAACAAATAATAAATAAAACAATTGGAGATTTATTTGTTTGTGGAATCATCTTTGTTTCAGTTCATCCTACAAAATATATTTTGAAATACAACGAGCTTATTTATATTCCTATCATCAAAATTATACAGAAATTAAAACATGCAATTTTAAGACTCTCTTCATTATTTTATTTTATTTTATTTTATTTTATTTTATTTTATTTTATTTTGTTTTATTTTAAATTTACATATTTTTCAGAGACAGAGTGAGACATGGTACAAGCAGGGGAGGGGCAGAGAAAGAAGAAGACACAGAATCTGAAGCAGTCTCCAGGCTCCGAGCAAGCGTTCAGTACAGAGCCCAACATGGGGCTCGAACCCATGAACCCTGAGATCATGACCTGAGCCGAAGTCAGTCACTTAACCGACTGAACCACCGAGGTGCCCCAAGGCTCTCTTCATTTTAATCACTCAAGGAACATACTAATTTTTTTATGATTTTGAGTAAATCATTTTCTTCTGCTTTTTTAAAAATTAAAAGTGAACTTTATTACAAAATTAGTGAATATAAATTATAAAAAATTTTAAATAAAAATAAAAAAATTAAAACAGGACAACCTACAGAATGGGAGAAGATACTTGCAAATGATATTTTCTGATAAAAGTTTAATATCCCAAACATAGAAAGAACATACATAACCCAACCCCAGAAAAAACAAATAGTCCCATTAAAAATGGGCAGAGGACCTGAATAGACATTTTTCCAAAGAAGACATACAGATGGCCAACAGACACAATGAAAAAATGCTCGACATCACTAATCATCAGGGAAATGCAAATCAAAAGCCACAATGAGATATCACCTCACGTCTGTCAGAATGGCTAAAATCAAAAAGATAAGATATAACAAATGTTTACGAGGATGTGGTGAAAAAGGAGCCTTTGTGAACTGTTGGTGGGAATGTAAATTGGTGCAGCCACCCTGGAAAACAGTATGGAGTTTCCTCAAAAAATTGAAAATAAGAATACCAGTAAATATGATCCAATAATTCCACTACTGACTATTTATCCAAAGAAAATGAATAAACTAATTCAAAATGATATACGCCCTTCTTATGTTTATTTCAGCATTATTTATGATAGCCAAGATATGGAAGCAATCAAGTGTCCATCAATAGATGAATAAAGACGATGTGGTGTGTGTATGTGTGTGTGTGTATGTATGTGCACATATATACATGCACACACATATATGTACATACACACACACACTGGAATATTACTCAGCCATAATAAAGGATGAAATCTTGCCATTTGCAACAATGTGGATGGATCTAGAGGGTATAATGCCAAGTAAAATAAGTCGAAGAAAGACAAATATCATATGATTTTTACTTGTGTGTGAAATTTAAGAAACAAAACAAATGAACAAAGAAATGAACAAAATACAGACTCTTAATACACAGATAAACTGATGGCTATGAGAGAAGTGGGTGAGGGATGGGTAAATAGGTGATGGGGATTAAGAGTACACTTATCATGGTGAGCAGTGAGTAATATACAGAATTGTTGAATCACTCTAGTGTACATCTGAAACTAATATAACACTGTATGCTAATTATACTGGAATTTAAAAGAAAGATGTGGTATAAATGCACAGTGGAATATTACTCAGCCATAAAAAAGAATGAGATCTTGCCATTTGTGACCACATGGATGGACCTAGAGGGTATTACGCTAAGTGAAATGAGTCAGAGAAAGACAAATACCATATGATTTCACTTATATGTGGAATCTAAAAGTCAAACGAACAAATAAAAAAAGCTGAAATGGACCCGTAAATACAGAGAACAAACTGATGGTTGCCAATGGAGAGTGGGGTCGGGGAATGGGCAAATGTAGGTGAAGGGGAGTGGGAGATACAAGCTTCTAGTTACGGAATGAATAAGTCACAGGGATGAAAGGGCACAGCATAGGGAATACAGTCAGTGGTATCGTAATAGCATTGCATGGTGACAGACGGTAGTTACATTTGTGGTGAGCATACCATAATGTATAGAATGGTTGAATCACTATGTTGTACACCTGAAACTAATGTACCATTATGTGCCAACTATACCTCAATAAAAAAAGAAAAAATAAAAAAAGAGGGCATAGGGAGTGAGAGAGAGAGTCTTAAGCAGACTTTATACTCAGCATGGAACCCAATGCAGGGCTCAATCCCACGACCCTGGGACCACAACCCGAGCTGAAATCAGGAGTCGAATGCTCAACCAGCTGAGCCACCCAGGTGCCCCATATACATATACATTTTTTTAAAAAATGAAATAGTATATATAATGTGTATGAATGATTTGTTTTTGTCACTTGACATTTTCTATTTTTCCATGTAAATGAAACTATCCCATCTAGTATCCAAGCCACATTAAATTGCCCTAATTATACCCAAAATGTCTTTAAAGCTTCCCAAGAAGAATCTCCATCAGGACTGTCTATTGCATCCTGTTGTTATGTTAAGTCTGTAATCTAGAACAAGGGCTGCTGGCCAAATTCATCAGGCTGCTGGTTTTTATAAATAAAGTTTTGTGGGAACACAGACACTCATTTATTTAGGGCCGTCCATGACTGCTTTCACTCTATAAAGGAAGAGTTGAGTAGTCATGACATAGGCCATGTAACCCACAAAGTCTGAAGTGTTTCTATTTGGCCCTTTTCAAAAAAGATTTGTTTACCCCCAATCTAGAATAGAACAGTCTTCTTTTTTAATGACTCTGAATTGCTGATGTGACTGGGGCAGTTGTCCTCCAGAATGTCACAGTTTCTGGATTTATCTGGTTGCTTCCTATAGTATCTTAGTTTATTCTTCCTACTGGATGTTTTTTCCCATTTCATTACAGTAATCTCAATTACCTTAGTGTCAGTATGACCAGGATTTCATAGATACTAAAAGGATACATTAAATGAAATGAATGAAGAGAATTCTCTGATCCTGCCAAAACTTAGTTTTTTATTCTGAAATTCCTTTAAGTGGGGATAAACTCTTTCACTGTATCAATAGAAAGAAATACTTCAAATGAAAATATCTTGGGAGAAAGTATAATGGATGAGGCAGCACAGCCAATGGCTGGGTTTTAAAGCAGGGGAAGGGGAGACGTAGGGAAGATAAAATGCTGTTGGAAAGCCAGTCATACCAAGGTGTGAGTGGTCCAGGCTTGTGAGAAAGAGAAGCACGAGGCCTGCAGAAAGGCTTTGTTTTCCTGAAAGAGTGGAGAGATAACAAACCATAAAGAAGAGAAAGTTGAAATATCAAAGACAAACTCTTTATTCTAAAATTTTGTCTGGAGCCAATTCTGAGCAGTAAGCATTGTGTAGTGTCCAACCATTTCAAACTCATTCGTGTTTCCATCTTCTCTATGGGAGGCATTGCATGGTGGTGGAGAGGCATAAGGAAGACCTGCCACTTGCCTAGCACTGTTCTGATTACATTTCTGTAGCATTATTATCTATAAATTTCAAGTATCCTCGAGTGGCCTAACTCTATCTTTAACATGCAGTATTCAGTATCGGCCAATGAGTCACAGCAGAATAATTTGAAAAGTAACAACAGGATAATTTGAAAACTGTCGTAATGTTTGATACAACACTGGCTTTTTAGGTGCTAGATAGTTCTCTGGTGACCTTTGATTACAGCATGTGAAATGACTTCTGCCCAAAGACCGGTTGATTAAGCAAAGCTGAGTTCACTAAACTTCCCGCCACAAAGGAGATTGTCACCTTATCTTGGAGGAAGTTAGGGAAGGATTTCTTCCGAAGGGATTTTGAGGTCTGGGCCAAATGTTTAAAATGGGTCTTTCAAAGCAGGGACTGGGTGAGGCCAATGACATAAAAATTTAGGTGTGGTGAACATATATGGCAAAGCAAGGTTCTGATGAGCAAGCTCTTTGAATAGGGAAGGAAATCTTTGTTCTGACAGGAGAGCTGTTTGCCCAGATGAGCAAACTGTCTGCCTTGATAAATTGACTTGTAAGCATTTCCTGAAACAAATGGTGAGGTTAATTATTGGTTTCCAGTCTTTCTCTTCCAAGGTATAAATTACCTGGAACAATCAGGTCATATTAATATAGACGGTCTCAGTTTTCAGTCCTAATGGCTGAGTTATGTTGACGCAGATGGTCTCATGCCTCAAGAACTTGGTGGAAATTAAACAAAAACAAAAACCTAAGACGTAAAATTATTGCCTTAAGTATTTTTATATATTAATAAGGAATATTTGTTTTGTTATACCAACGTTATATTGGAAATTTTCCAATTTGCTTTCAATGAATATTTAACTATTTTAATCATTTGTTTTGAGTTACCCAAGTATTTATAAGAACAAATATTAAAAACATGATCGTGAACATACTGGTCTTTTTCCCTTAGTGATAATTATAGCTGCTTAGACAACTTTTGGAAATTAAAAGAATATGTCAAAGTTAACATGCTAATTAACAGCATCCGAAATGTTGTTTCTAATTAAATATGTGGAAGGAATCTATGTGTTTGAACAAGATATGAGAAAAACAATTTTGCCAATTAAAATGATTTCCTAAGATACTTTATATAATAGTTTTTCATTTATACTTCTTATATTTAACAGGTATTTATTGGGCATCTACCATTTACAAGGTACCATGTGCAATCTCTAGAGAATTCAGGCCCTCCCTGACCTCCAGGAGCTGACAGTTTAATAAAATAGACGACAGAGAAAACTATAAGGGATATTTTATGCAAATCAAGAGGAGTCATAGAAAGTACTTCCCAATGATAGTGTTAAAGTATAATTTTTTAAAAAGTTAAAAACATGAGTCTCATGCAAATAGAGAATGACATGAGTCAGAGTTTTATTAACTCATTAGTGAAAGAACTATTAAAATGATAAAGCTGGTCCAAAGATCATTTTGAGGAATTGGGTATTTATTGGCACTTTGAGAAAAGAATGTTAAAATATGACGGGTAGGTTAGGTACAAAATTAGCTAACGTCCTATAGGGCAATAAAATCATAACCTCGAAGATTATGTTTTCTTCCAGAATAAAATCTGCAAGTAAATAGTAATTCCACACAGTCGAAGATTTTAATTAATAGTAAATAGCAAATTCAAATGCAGGAATTCCCTGAGATAATTAAATAATCTTTATATGAGCCTATTATATGTGACTTTGGAAGTAGTATTTTCATATGGGAGTTCCAAAGTGACATTTCTTGGGGATGTTATTCTAAATCCTGAATCCCAAGAAAAATCAGTTGAGAAAAGGGGAAACAGGACAAAGTATTAAAATTCTCTTGGGGTGCCTGGGTGGCGCAGTCGGTTAAGCGTCCGACTTCAGCCAGGTCACGATCTCGCGGTCCGTGAGTTTGAGCCCCGCGTCGGGCTCTGGGCTGATGGCTCAGAGCCTGGAGCCTGTTTCCGATTCTGTGTCTCCCTCTCTCTCTGCCCCTCCCCCGTTCATGCTCTGTCTCTCTCTGTCCCAAAAATAAATAAACGTTGAAAAAAAAATCCTCTTACAAGAGTTAAAACTTATCAGTGTAGAGACATTACTGACTCAAAGGAATCCACTGACACCAAGTAGAAAGCAAGGGCAGTAAATGATCACACACAGAGGAGAAGGTTAAGTTAATGTTTCTAGGAATGTTTCGATGTAAAGTTTTAGACCATTTTTCTTAACAGACACAAGAAGGATCAGAAAACACTCTTAGAGAAAGCTGTGGACAAGAAATAGTTTAAACACGCAAAAACACAGATGGGGTGTGGGTAGGAGAAAAGAAGGGCTTTCTAAGCAAAGGGAACTCTGCGAACAGAAGCAGAACGTTTGGAAAGTGTGCGGAATCTATAAAACCTATAAACAAGGGAAGATGAAGGTTGGGCCAGATGGTAGGAGGTCTTAAGTTCCAAGATAGGATTTGAGTTTTATTCTGTGAGCAGAGTAGTTACGTGACTGTAGATGGGTTTTGTGTACATAATTAAGGCTGCAGAGTTTTGGGAATGGGGTGAGGGAAGCTAGGTTAAAGGAGCGATAGCACTGGAGTCGGGCAGATGGGTTAGGATAATGTCACAGTATAGATGTAACTCTGGCCTAGACTAGGTTAGCAGCAGTAGGAGTAGAGATTAAAGGGAAACAGGTACACTGCTATCTTGGTTGCAGATGCCAAAAGGCAGGTCAAATGCTTGGATGTATTAGGGGGTGAAGAGGGGCTGATAGGAAGGCAACAAGAGTTTTAGAAAAAATAAATGTGAGACTGGAATATTCGTATAGGAAATATGGAAAAAGCAGGCACTTTCTGCTTTGCCATTAAAATGGCTTACTATGATGATCGTCTTACCAATAAATTTGAATATTCATCAAAAGAAAGGTTTTCTGTAAATTATTTAATTTGAAATAAATTTTGTTTCTGTATCAAAGTTATGGAAAAGTTAAAAACTTTTTTTTTCCAAAATACATTCTCCCTTTTTCAGGAGAAGGTCAGTTAGACAATAATCAACATACTACAAAGACAGTTGGCTTTGGAAATAAGCCAACCCAGAGAGCAAGGTTCTGGATAGAAACTCAGCAATTGGGTAGCCCAAACTTAGGTACTCTTGAGTCTGTGTCTTAGTCAGTTATCTACTGGCCATTTGGTATTATGAATGGACAGTGAGGCAAACAAGGGCAAGTGTTTTGGAGATAGGAAGGGGGATGGGTTGGGGGGAGGGAGTATCTCTAGCAGAAAGGTGACAAACTTTATTAAAGAAAGAGAACAAACTCTATTATACATCCATGAGAAAATGGAACATTAACATCAATACTAATGCTACAGACTCATTAATTCATTCACTCCTTTATAATTAATTCTTATTCTGAGAATCTTGAATTAGCCATCTGTTTTCATGAAGTTTCCTCCTTCTGCACTAGAGAGAGTCCTGGATATTCTGACTAAGTACACTTTTGGTCTTGGTTTTTCTAAGCTATAGAATGGCTATACTTTCGGAGTGTGTTGATATATACGTTATGGGATGTGTGTATTTGGCATGTGTGTGTGCGTGTGTGTGTGTAGCTTAGTTAACTATGTTTCAGTATTTTATTTCACATAGAAATTATCTTGGTACCCAAACATTCTCCATTAATTAACTTAATTTAATTGTAGTCTAGGATGAAAAATTATCTAAGTACCTTAGATACTATTTTTAAAGTTACTTTTACAAAAATGTTAGAGTCATGTTTTAATTTAGTTGAATACACAATTTTATGTTTTTTACATTGCTAAACATTATACAGATGTTAGTTATCTGATCAATAAACCGATATAAATCATTTAAGGAATCAGATTAACTAAGCTCTTAAAAAAACAAATAAAAAAAACCCCATATGGTTTGTATAATGTGCTTCACTGGTAACATGCCACACTGATATCAAAGAAAAGATATATAGTTGATGTTACTTGTTTTTTTTTTTTTAATCAAAATCATTAAATAAGTCTGACTTGTCTAAAATTCACTTTAAATATGGGAACCTGAATTCCTTTTTAAAAGAAGCTTCTGAGCCAGTGGTTTCTTTTGTTTAGTTTTACTTAAAAAGGCTAGCATAATAAAAGTATTAGAAACTGAGTTTCTTTATTTTCTGAAAATTTTGGCAAATTATTGACATGTAAATACATATTTATTTCCATAAGCCAAACAGAAGTTCTTTAAGAGGTGTTATAATCTAATTTAATAATAACCTCTAGTGGTAGGAGAATATTTATGGAGAGGTAGAGACCTTTTCCAGGTTCAGACACACAGGTATCCAAAGAGAATGTAGTTCAAGGTCCCACAGGTCAGAGTGAACACAGACACATGACGCCTCACCTGTCTTGCTCTCAAAGAACCATTCTTCACCCGAGATCACATATCGGCAAGGATAAAGAAAAGACTAACAAATTGGATACTCTGTTGTTTTTCACCAACTCAACCAACACACCTGACTAAATTGCCAAACCATTAAACCAGATTCCCAGCCATCATTCTCCTAATGCTGCTGCTGCTGCTGCTGCTGGTAACTTATCTGCTATGTATGAAGTCATAGCCACTTGGACAAAGAGTTTGCAGCTTCCCACACAAACCAGAACCAGAACCAAATTTGGCCAAGATCCAAAAGCAAAAGGAAGGGCTCAGCATCAAGATACAAAAAGAAAGAAACAGAGTTAGCAAAAGTAAATGTTCTAGTGTGCTGGAGAATCCCTCTGGGTCCTAGAAAAGATGAACCTATGAGAAACACTTCTTGGATAGCACGGTTTAATTTGTTCTGGCACAGAGTCTACCGGGACATGTTCGACCATCTCCAAGCAAAGTCCCATTTGGGGAAAGTTAAAAACATTACCTGCTTTCAAATACAGAAAGAGCACATGCCAAAAGTTTTACTCTTGTTAATCAATGAAGGAACCGGCAGGATCACAGGACTAATTGAAAGAAGAATTCCTGGAACAGGGATTTATGTCACCAGAAATTCAGAGGAATGCAGAAATAAATGTTCTAATGGCTACAAAATTGGTTAGTGTCCAATGGGACTATACAAGTTTAATAACTGGAGCTATCATTTCTAGTGGACTGACATCTACAAGTAAGCTTTTAACTTCATAATGTCTGTGCTTTAATCAAATACAGTTAAGAGTGACGTTTCACACAGGTGCGTTTGTCTAAATAATTAATTATGACGTGTGGGATCTTGAAGGCTTTGAATAGACTTTGGATTTTAACCAAAATGCAGTTTGCAGCAGAGTGATGATAGTAGCTTGGATTAGGGAATTGGCAAGGGGAACCAATTGACAAGGGGAACCAAGAATGCTCTTGAGATATATTTTAAGGAGGAAGATCCCCCAGATGATTATTAGATTACTGGCATGAGCATTTGGGGGTATTTGGGTGGCATTTATTGAGACACAGAGAACTAGAGGGAGAACAGATGAGAGCAGGGATGGGGAGGTTAACTTGGGAAGCACTAGGTTAGAGATGTCTGTGAGATAGGCAGAGGCTATGTTAAGTAGACAATTGGGTGTTGGGTCTGGGGCTCAGCAGAGAGGGCAGGGTAAGACTTAGCGGTGCGAGGATGCAAAGTATTAGATATGGATGACCTCCATGAGGAGAGATTGTGAACGAGATGTGAGCTCAGAATGGGGGCCTTGGCACCCTACCCTGAGGGGTCAGCTGGAGGAGGAAGAGCCAGCAAACGAGACAGGCTGAGGGGCCAGTGAGGTAGGAGGACCTGGAGAGTCAAGAGGAGAGAGTGGGTTTTGAGAGTTTATCAAAGAAAACTCAGTCATTATTTGTGTGCACTTGTGTCCCCTGAAAAATATATGTTGAAGTCCTAAGGCGCACTACTTCGGAATATGATTTTACTTAGAAATGGGGTCATTACAGATGAAGATGAGGTCATCCTGGAGTTGGGTGGGCCCTTAATCCAATATGGCTGGTGTCTATTTGATTCATAAAGTGCCAAGCATTGGTGACTTGAGCAAGAGTGGCTTTGCCGAAGATAAGCAGAGCCAGACTGCCGTGGGGGATAAACTGCAGGAGATGAGAGGTGGGGGCAGCTTTCCAAGAACTGTGACCCCCAAACCTCCTATGCTTACAGAAGCTCTGACAAGTTTTGGGAAATGTGTACCTCCATGACAGTTGTATGTTAACAACCTTTCACATCATAATTTTAAATAATACCTATATCTATATCTATCTATGCATTCTTTTGGGTCTTGTATTCAATTTCAGCATGTGGAGGGGGTGAGGGTTTTTACGGAGGCCTCATTACATGGGCATGAGTGATTAAGTCATTGGCCATTGGTGATTGAACTCAATCTCTAACTTCTCTCCTCTCCCTGGAGGTTGGGGGTGGGTAGGTGGGACTGCAAATTCCAACCCTCTGTTCACACGGTGCTCCTAGCAACCAGTCCCTATCATTAGGTGGGTTCCAATAGCCACCTCATTAACATAAAAGGCACATCTATCACTCTTTCACTTAGGAAATTCCAAGGGTCTTAGGAGCTGTGTGCCAGAAATGGTGATGAATACCAAATATAGATTTCTTATTATAAACCACAATATCACAGGCATATTGTAATAATTGAAATTTTAAGATAAAACTATTGTACGGTCCTTTAAAATATACCTAGTGGAATCAGCATGCAATCGCAATTTGATATTCAGTAATTCACTTGAAATATTCATGAACAAGTTGGAAATTTTATGCTGTTCTTTCCCTGTATAATCTTATTGTCATTTGATTTCTTCTATAGAATTTTATCATAATATATCATTATGTTTAGCAATCTTTTTTTTAGCAGTCTTTGCAATAAAATAAAGACATTGACATTAAATTTTAAAAAAGGCCTATGACCATAAACTTTGAAGTAGTAAATATTTTTCTTTTGGATTGATTTCTTCCTTTCTTTTTTCATGTTTACTTTATTGAGAGAGAGAGAGAGAGAGAGAACGAGTGAGCACATGTGATTGGGAGAGGGGCAGAGAGAGAGGGAGAGAGCGAATCCCAAGTATCACAGCTGACAGTGTAGAGCCCATCGCAGGGCATGATCTCACCACCTGGAGATCATGACCTGAGCCAATATCAAGAGCCAAATGATTAACCAACTGAGCCACGCAGGGAGCTCCCTGGATTGATTTCTTTTTCACATTTTCATACAGTTGGTCAAAACAATATAATGCAATCTAAAATTCAATACATCATTGTTAAGTGTATAAAAGCTAGTGGAAATGTATCTGATAATGAGACAGATGGCAAAGGTTTTTCTTCAAGTGGTTTAAGTATCCCTGGTTCAGTATTTTTTTGTGAGAATGAGGCAGAGTTCTGCACCAATACTTTTCCCGTTTTTCACTTTTGTTAATATAACTCTTGAGAAACCTTTTCACAGAAATAAGTAGACAAGAATGGAAGGACTTTTGTTCTAGCAATACCACTAAATTCTTTAAATGGTCCCCATGATGCCTCCAGAGGAAGAGCTACTCTTATACTAAAGCTCAATCCGGCTTAATCATAGGCTGTACCTCCTCCCAGTGCTTTGGAGTTACATGGTAAAAATCGGAGTGTGTGTATCAAACAACATTTCCCATAATCTATTCGTTGACAGAAGGATTGGTTTCTCCCTTCACTTGTGTTGAAAGCAAGAATTGGAAAAGATCTTTTACCCAGTTGCTAGAGTGATTCACTTTCTTAACACCTATGCTGACATTTTGAACTGCCCCTTGGGCAGTGGCAGAGGAGGAGTCACACCTGAAGACAATGAAGTTAATGAGATTTGAGCTTCCAGAACCTTCACTTGTACCTGCCCCAGCTAATGCCGAGAGTTAGGAGCCTTGCTACTTGAAGTACGGTTTGTGACTGAGCCATACCAGTATCACCTGACCATGTCCTGGGGATTGTCAAATATGTAGAACTCGGAGCCCATCCAGACCTACTGAATCCTAAATGGATCTACATTTTGCCAAGTTCCCCAGATGTTCATAGGTTCTTTGAGGTTTGAGAAAACACTGCTGTTGGGTATTCCAGGTTAGGAAGACCAACCAAGTTGTAATCAGTTACCATTTCTGGTAAATTGTGCAAAGAGATCTCAAAAGAAAAAGGACCCGGATTCCCAAGTCTCTAGTATTTGGTGTGTTTTCTTTGCTCATTTGAAACAAATATTCACTTTCTGGGGCGCCTGGGTGGCTCAATCGGTTAAGCGTCTGACTTCGGCCCAGGTCCTGATCTCACAGTTCGTGGGTTTGAGCCCCGTGTCGGGCTCTGTGCTGACAGCTCATAGCCTGGAGCCTGCTTCAGATTCTGTGTTTCCCTCTCTCTCTGACCCTCCCCTGTTCATTCTCTGTCTCTCTCTGTCTCAAAAATAAATAAACATTAAAAAAAATGGAAATAAATCTTCACTTTCAGACTAAATTTTAAGTTTGTAATGTTTTTCTTAAAAGGGACTCTTAATACTGTACAAACTTCAGGGCTTACCAAACCTGTTGTGTCCTGGCGGGGGGGGGGGGGGGGGGGGGGGGGGGAGGGGGGAGGGTGGGCACTGAGAGCAGAGAGTGGGGGAGGAGGTGAGGAAAGATGCAAAGGGAGAGGAAGCTCAATGGGGAAAAGCACCAGGGCTAAGTGTCAGTGAGGAGGGCCTACTGGAGGTTGGCGATACTGCTTTGGCTGTGTGACCTTTTTTTTTTTTTAGCATCTCCTAATGATAGGGTGGGTGCCTTCTTTCTCCACAGGTTCATGGGGTAGATTCAAGAGAAGGAGGAGGAGTGATGAGAAGATGGTAGTTTCTTATTTCTCATTTTATCCTCATGACACCTTTATGATATGTGAGGGCATACATACGACCACCATTTTAGAGTTGATGCTGAGCCTTGAGTCAAGTACTTTTCTAAGATGCTACACTGTTCTTGACCCAGTTTATCACCTCCCCAGATTCACTTAGCTTTTCCTGCCTCCTGCATCTTGGCCATTTGTTCAGTGGAGAGATGCATGGACCCTCTAAGCCCAGAGGGGTGGGTGCTCTGGGAGTGTTGGCCTTTGGCACGGCCTCCATGATGCCTCCAAAGGAAGAGCCGCTCTTATGCCAAAGCTCAACCCAGCTTGGCCATAGGCTGTACCTCCTCCCAGCGCTTCTGGGCTCAGGCGAGCACTGTGCCATAGGCAATGCAGCGGGCCCTCCAGCAGCTGCCTAGCAGGGTCAGACAGCAGTGTGTGGGAGTCAGTGCCCCAGGGGATGAGACACAGGTAGGCGCTGGAAAACAAACTCCTCTCCCCTCATAGATGGTCCTGAGGCTCAGGACTTCTACATGGCCCATCTGGCTGGTGTCCTGGGCTAGGAACCAGCGGCGTCTTAATCAGCAGCTGTAGCTGGCTCAGTAGCATATGTATCACCTTCATTTTGCTTTCTGTTTTCCTCTCTTTCTGAAGGCCTTGGGGTTGTACCTCCTGAGGAGGCCTCAACACACAGCTCTGCCTCAGTGTTTGCTTTTGGAAGTGCTCTGGACCAGGAGACACTTATTCAGGACACAGTAGAACCAACAATGGAAGTTACCTCATTGTCAAGGATACACTATATGCCAGGCACTGAGCTGGAATGTAAAGTAAAACAAGAAATATGTGGCCCCTTCCTTCGGGGGGTACAAATCCAGCCTTCCCATCTCCTGGTCCCATGTTCTTTCTAGAAGACACCATAGTGATTGCAATGGACGATCCGTCTCTAAAGAATGGACGGAAACTCACCAGAAATCTCCTACTGGAGAAAGTTCAAGCCCTCTTGTCACACTGCTCAGAATTCATCAGTTTTGTTTTCTGAGTGGGAAACAAGTATAGCTTGTTCTTTCTGTGTCTATAGAATAGAAGGAGAGCAGCAAGCAATATATCCCACAAAAATAATTTATCTCAAATGGGAATTTTTTTCCCTAGAAGATACGCTTTTCATTTACTCCATTGAATCTGACACACCTTGTGGTTATCTAGGTTATTAGCCACTCTGATAATGAATGAACACATATCCAGCCCTCTCTTCCCTTGTCGCCTCCATAAATGTCATTATTCATACTTCATTCATTCATTCGTTCGTTCGTTCGTTCATTCATTCATGTATTCATTCACAGAGAAAGGGTTGTCGCGCTGAATTTAACAAAATAAAATATTGACTTCTGGTGTAACCTTAGCCTTTGGTGAAGAGCCAGCAGCCTGTTCTGAGCCATGATGTTGAACCTTTGGGAGGATGCAAAGTTGGCATAGTATGGGCCATAGGGATCCTCATCTTACACAGGAGGAAATGGAGTCCCAGGGAGGGTAGAGGGACTCCCCAACACTAGTTAGGGATACAGCTTGGACTTAGGCATAATCACGCTCTCTTACCATCATGGTGTTTGGGAGCTATTTTCTTTATCAGAAAAAAACATGTTCTATTTTGATATGCAAGTATTCATCCTCCTACTGCAATCCTCTCTTAAGAGTGAGCAACTGGGATGAAGTCTACTTCTCAAAGAAAGGGCCATAACCTTGGAGTTAAATATTTATGAGGAAAGCATTTCTATTTGCAACTGCCACATAAGAATTTGGGAACAGCTGCAGGGTCAGGCCATAGCATATAATGCCTCTTCCCCCACTCCAGCGTCAAAGACAAGATTATCTCTGCTAAATTTCCTAGGTGATTTCCCCTGCTTTATATTTT
Source organism: Prionailurus bengalensis (assembly GCF_016509475.1). Lineage (NCBI taxonomy): Eukaryota > Metazoa > Chordata > Mammalia > Carnivora > Felidae > Prionailurus > Prionailurus bengalensis. The sequence goes on from NC_057343.1 coordinate 227,543,576, forward strand.
GTCCAGATTAAAAATGTCCAGAACACCCTAAATGTAATTTTGCAGAATTGACAATATTTAATGATGCTAACATCTCGGTAATCATTACTCTGAAAATGTGCACCTAACTGCCTGGCCTGAATAAGGGAAAATGTTTGCCTCATCAGGCTGTTTAGTGGATTTTAAAGTGGATCGATCCACTGGGAAAGAGTTTATATGAGATTGTTCTGGTTTTTTTTTTCTTTAAGTTAATTTTTTTTTGAAATTTGCTGCATAAGAATAATGAAATGAACTCCAATGAGATTAATTTAGTATAATGCTTCCTATAATTAAATCCCAACTTAAGTTCAGTACTGCAAATATGAGTAAGCATCTAAATTAAATCTGTTTTAACTAGGCTCTAATAGTCTAATTGAAAAATCTATGCTAGAATCAAGTACTCAGGTTTATAGTAAATGAGCATCTCTCATATGACATCACACTGTAAAATGGAAATCTTTGGTAAATTTTGATAAATATCTAAATACTTTGCCCCCTATATTTTGAATATGTTCTCTCTCCACCCCCTGCAATTTTTAATATTTGCTATTTTAGCTTGAGAATCTGGGGAAATGGCTCCATGGTTAAATGTGGAGTAGTTAACATAGTCCTACATTTTGATTTAAGGGACTTAAGTCCTGGTCGCAATTCTACACCAAGACATCTTCTTTACAAACCCACTTAACCTCGGGTTCATTATCTGTCAAATGAGAGATTTTGTCTACCAGACAATATCTGTGTTTCCTGCCCCATTCAGTCACCAAATGAATATTAGTCTTTGCTCTAGTATTGGAATGTGCATTTAGCCTTTGCTGTGGTTTTTATTATCACACATTTGGAGATATTGCCTCAACTACCTTTGAGAAATAGTATTACATAAGGAAATCATTTTATAGATACGCATATCAAGTAATTAGTAGTGGTTCTTGAAATCATTCAATGTCAATCAGATTTTAAACCCTTCAGAAGCATCCTATTCTTAAATTATGGTAATACATATCTTTCCAGGAGACGTTTTCTAAATGAAAGGAACTTTTAAATGTATATAATCGTCTCTAATTAGTGAAGAAAGACATCAGGCCTCTTGTGGTTTACAACATCCAAGTGAAACACTTAGTCAAGTAGATTGTTTATTTGGAATATACATCAGGACATAGCTTGCAAAGTTTGAAGGTATTCAGTCAAAGATTTTGTAATCAAAGACCCCTGAGAGCAAATATCTCCCTGTCAAATAAAACATGGTAGAAATATTAGATTTGGTCATTTACCAACTGCATGAATTAGACAGGATGCATGTTTATATTCCAATTTTACAGAAGAAAAAGCTGACCTTCAGAGAGTTTAAGCACCTTGGCCAATTTTACACAGCTCTCCCACTGGGACCAAAATCCAGGCCTTTCATTTAGTTACACTGTTAACTACATCACAGATTCCTTTGAGTTGCCTAAAAGGAAAACAAAATTGCACACGGAAGGTAAGAAATGCCACTTTATTTAAATGGATAAACAGGGTAACACAACAAAAGCCAACTGCTCTAAGAATCCCAGAGGAATTTGAAAACGTTGTATTCACGTAATTTCTCTCACGTATAAGTGCTCTTGCTTCTCTGCCCCTTGTTAGAGATGGAATCTGTTGAAAAGATTGGTTGAAAGAATAATTTTCATAAGGGAGGTTAAGGCTTGAAGAAGGGAATGGCAGTTTATAAAAGCTCCCCTGTTGAAGGAATTACTTCTTACCTAGAACGTAGGGCAACAGACCATGGACCAGTGAGGTGAAGACGCCAGCGGGGTTGGTGGTCCTTTGCTGAAGGCCCACAGGGCAATTGAGTAAAACCTGAATAAGAAATAATTTGATTCAAACGTATACAGATTACAACAAAGAGTGGCTAGATACTTAATTATGTGTTCCAAGTCAGAAAAATTATCGACAACCGATGGCAGAACAAATATAAATGGTTTGTTGCATTACAATTTCTTCAGATAAGAAAAAACAGCTTTCTTTGTATGAATGAATGGTCATACTTGGCATATTTGAATCATCGGTGAACTGGTTACGTAAAAAAGAAATGCAAAGATTCCATTTCTTTGTTCTCCTGTTTTGCCTTTGGAGAAAGTATTTTTGGCATTGTAAACGCTTTATTCAACTATAGGAAATGTTAACAGAGGTGGGTGTAAGATGGTGATTCTCAACCCTTGATGAGCAGTTGGGTCATTCACAAGGGCAGCCAGAATGGGGAGCTCCTGCCACAGTGGCAAGGCCATGGGCCTCGATGTCAGAAGACCTGAGTGTGGGGATCCGTTCCTAAATTTATTAATTTTCTTTAACGAATTTAAAAATATTTGTTTGATTTGATTAACGTGTGGTCTGTAACATTTGACTTGTAGTCATTTTCCCGGGGTGGTACAAGAGGGCTGCACCTCGTATAATCTGGGGGGAACTTTTCGAGAAAAAGAATAGAAAGATGTCTTACCTTTGCAAATAGTAGAAAACTGTCCAACCAAGGGGACACAAGGCAAGCGTCAAGCGTTTCACGGCAATCCCCGCTCTGGCTTTACCGTCAGATCATTGTCGGTGTCTGTTACCATCAGGTGTCTGGTTGAAGAGTGGATAAGCTTGCATTCCAGCTTTAAAGAACTTTATGCAGTATCACTATGGCAGCAGGAAAGGGGAAGGACAAGGCGTTGGGGGTGGCATTTGTAGAGGAGAGGGAGCCTATTCTAAAATTCACGGGCTGAAGGAAGATGGATCCTTGCTGAACGAACAGCGCCACCATCATTGGGACACGTACGTTGAATGCTTTCCCCTGATATTTTATAGTCTAGATACATTCACCGCCAACTTTTTTATTGTTGTTCAAATAGTTTTCTTTGTTACTAAAAGAAGTCATCCTTGAAATTACTGTCAGACGTTAGGTATGTACAAGTTGGATCTGGAATAAGGAAGGTTGTTGGCTTACACGGAAATTATAAATTCATAAATATAAAATGAAAATCCCCCTTTGGCTCTTTTTATAGCATATCCTTTTCTATATCGTAGAGATCTTATCTATTCATGTGGTTTCAACAGCCACATTTGTCTTACTTCTCATTTTATGTGTGCCGTGGTTGCACATTTAACTCACGTGCCCATCAAACACAAATGCCAGTTTCCAGTCGTCTCTCTTGAGTGCAAGATACATATAGGGGCACCTGGGTGGCTCCGTCAGTTGAGTGTCTGACCTCGGCTCAGGTCATGACTCATGGTTCGTGAGTTTGAGCCCTGCATTGGACTCTCTACTGTCAGCTCAGAGCCTGCTTTGGATCCTTTGTCCCCCTCTCTGTGCCCCTCCCTGGCCTGTGCTCTTTCTCTCTCAAAAATAAAACCTTGGAAAAAAAAAAAAAGATACGTATAAATGCCTACCAGACCTCCACATTTCACCTCGAACCTCCTCCGTTCACAAGTGCAAGCATGGAAGCTACCCAGTCTCCTACCAGGATCCCTGTCTTAGTGAAAGACCCACTACCTACACAGCCACCTAAACGGGAGGACTTGGAATCACTTAGACTGCTCCCTCTCCCTCACCCCTGACATCTGATCAGTCATTGAGGCTCAGGGATTCTGTTCCTGTATCAAATATCACCTTCTCTGTCTTTGCACCATCTCTAGCTTGCATTAGGCTCTCATCGTCTTGCGCCGAACTATTGCCATGTTTGAGGAACAGGTCTACCCCCCGCTTCCAATGCACTACTAGAGTATTCTTTCTACAGTGCAAAATTCATCATGTTTGCAATCCTGCAAAAGCCTCCTATTTTTGAAGATAAAATCCTCAAGAGCATATCACATTCAGGATGTGGTCTCGGACTTACCCCTCCTATTACCCCTATTGTCTTTGGTCCAATACAAAAGAACCTGTTGTAGTTCTTTAACAGGCCAGCTTTCTCACTTTTATGCCATTGGTCATGCTGCCCTTCCTGGCTTCTTTGCCAGCTCCTTCTGCATATAACACATGTGCATCCTATAGGGCTTAGCATAGGCATCACCTCTTCACAGAAGCTTCCTTGGCTTCTTCCCCCAATATCCAGGCTGAGTTACATGCCTCTTTGCTGGGAATGAGAGAAGAAGAAGTAGAAACAGCAAGTTTCGATAACTCATATGAAAGGGAACAGAAAAATGAAGGAGTAACTAGGGTTAAGTAGCTTCAACTCTACACAGGATGACCGTGACAGAAAACGGTGAACCGTGTCTGAACTCTCCAACTTGATGGCTTCAGCACTGCCCAGCTCAGGAAGGAATCACATGCATTGATGCTTCTGACTTGGATTTTTTTGTTTGTTTGTTTGTTCTGATTTAGTTCTATTTCCTCAACGCAACTTTTAAGATTTTTTATGATAGTTATACCATTTAGACATGAGGCCAATCTCTAAAACTAGTGCTACTCTTAAAAATCAAAGGGTAAGGGTGCCTGGGTGGCTCAGTTCATTGAACATCCGACTCTTGATTTCAGCTCAGGTCATGATCTCATGGTTCACGGGACTGAGCCTGCATGGGGCTCTGTGCCTGCATGGGGCTCAGCGTGGAGCCTGGTTGGGATTCTCTCTCCCCCCCCCCCTCTTTGTTCCTCCCCCACTGGCATACTCATGCTCTCTCTCTCTCTCAAAATACATAAATAAACATTTTTTTATATATTTTTTAATGTTTATTTATTTTTGACAGAGAGAGAGAGACAGAGCACGAGCAGGGGAGGGGCAGAGAGAGAGGGAGACACAGAATCCGAAGCAGGCTCCAGGCTCTGAGCTGTCAGCACAGAGCCTGACGCGGGGCTCGAACTCACAGACCGTGAGATCGTGTCCTGAGCCGAAGTCAGACGCTCAACCGACTGAGCCACCCAGGTGCCCCCATAAATAAACATTTTTAAAAAATCAAACAGTAAAGATAAAAACCGTATTTTGAGCTCTAATACATTTTATAAAATGGATATTATTTCTTCTGTGGTAGAATCCATGAGTGAAGCCATCTGGGCCTGGAGTTTTCTTTGGGAAGGTTTTTGAATACAAATACATATCTTTAATTATTGTAAGTCTATTCAGATATTTTTTAATGTTTATTTATTTTTGAGAGAGAGAGACAGAGACAGAGACAGAGCATGAGCAGGGGAGGAGCAGAGAGAGGGAGTCACAGAATCTGAAGCAGGCTCTAGATTCTGAGCTGTCAGCACAGAGCCTGATGCAGGGCTCACACTCGCAAGCCATGAGGTCATGACCTTAGCCAACGTCAGACGCTTAACCGACTGAGCCACCCAGGCACCCTGTCTGGATTTAGAATAGAAAATAGATTTTAGAATAGAAGATAGAAAATAGATTTTCTATTACCTCTTATGTCAGTTTTAGTAATTCGCGGCTTTCAAGTACTTTGCCCTTTGATCTAAATTGCTAAATATATTGATATAAAGTAGTTCATAAACTTTATTATTCTTTTAATGTCTATAGATCATTATCAATATCTTCTCTTTCATTCTTGTTATTGGTAACTCATGTTTTCTCTATTCTTATCAGTCTAATTAGGATGTTTCCCTAGATTCTCAATGAAAGCAATGGCTGTTGATTTTAATCCTTTCCTCTTTTTTATATAAGTATGTAGGAATATAGAATTCCCCCCAAACACCGCATCCCACAAATTTGGATATGTGGTATTTTCCTTATCATTCATTTAAGAATATTTTCTACTTCTTCTTTTACCCAGGTCTTAAGACATAGGTTTCTTAATTTCCAAATATTTGGGGATTTTCTGGTATCTATTTTTAAATCATTTTATAATTTAACTACTTTGCTGTCAAAGAATATACCCTGTATGTTTTCGATTGAGATTTATTGTAGCTTGTCTTATGGCCCAACATATGGTCTATATTGATAAATGCTTCATGATCGCCGGGGAGGAAAAGGGTATTGTGCAAGTGAGGTTAGTTGATAGTACTATTTAAATCTACTGCATGCACACGGCATGTTTTATATACTTATTCTGTCTACCTCTGACAAAGGAGGTTTGAAATCTAAAACTTTAAGTGTGCAATTTTCTATTTCTCCCTTCTGCTCCATTAGGTTTTTCATTGTATATTTAGGATTTCTCTGTTTAGGGGTATACACACTTATCATTTTAAAGTTTATTTATTTTGAGAAAGAGAGAACATAAATGGGGGAGTGGCAGAGAGAGAATCCCACGCAGGCTACGTGCTGTCAGTGTAGAGCTCAATTTGGGGCTCGATCTCACGAACCCATGAGATTATGACCTGAGTCGAAATCAAGAGTCAGACGCTTCACTGACTGAGCCACCCAGGCACCCCACGTTTACGATTTTAATGGCTTCTTGATGAAATGATCATGTTTCCATTATGAAGTGTCCCTCTTTATCTCTGATATTTTTTTTTTGTCCTAAGGTCTAATTTATCTAATATTAACATAGCACCCTAGCATTCTTATGATGAATATTTCAGTGAAATACTTTTTCATCCTTTTCTCTTTCATAAGCAGCATATTGCTTTTTTTTTTTTTTTAAGAGAGACAGAGAGCCGGAGCACGGGGAAGGGGGTGGGGGGGTGGGGCAGGAGCAGAAGAAGAGGGTGAGAGAATCTTAAGAAGTTTCCACGCCCATTGCATGCCTAATGCAGGGCTCAATCTCACAATGGTGAGAGATCATGACCTGAACTGAAATCAAGAGTTGGGTGCTTAACCAACTGAGAACCAAGGCACCCCAACAGTATATTGCTTTTTTTGAAAACAAAAAATCCAATCTGATCATTTTTTCCTTTAATTAGAGTCAGTCCCATTGAATGTAATTATCAGATAAATATGATTGTGTTTAAATATGTTATCTTGTATTTACTCTTTCTGTCCCATTAGATCTTTGTTCTTTTTTCCTCTTTCCTGCTTTCTTTTGAAACAAGTTTTATTTATGATTCTATTTTATGCCCTCTGTGAGTTTTTGTAGCTTTGCCTCTTTCTTTCTTTCTTTCTTTCTTTCTTTCTTTCTTTCTTTCTTTCTTTCTTTCTTTCTTTCTTTCTAAACTAGTTGCTCTTCCGTTTCCTGGGTATATCCTTGACATATCACGGTCTACAGAAATATAAATAAATAAATACATGTTATGTATAAAACATATTATGTGTGTAAGTATACACACACACACACACACACACACACTTATAGGATACTTCCGTCTTTCTGTAATTAAGCAAGAAGAAAGTAATCAGGGGCAACGTGCTGGCTCAGTCAGAAGGACATGTGACCCTTGATCTTGGGGTCATGAATTTGAGACCCACATTGGGTGTGAATGTTACTAAAAATAAATAAATAAATAAACTTTTTCACAAAGAGAAAATACTCATTTATATTTGTTTACATATTTACCTTTCTTGTAATTCTCCATTCCTTTGTGTAGACTTAATTTCCATCTAATATCATTTTGTTTTAGTCTAAAGAACTTCCCTTAATATACCTTGTAGTGCCTGTCTGTTGGTTGCAGACTCTTGTGGCATTGATTCGTCTAAAAGTTTCTTGATTTTTCCTTCATTTTTGAAAGATGTTTTCACAAGGTTTTAGAGTTTGTTCTTCCTTTTGTCTCTGTTTTTCCTTTTAGTACTTTAAAGATGCTGATCTAATATAGTCTGCCTCACTTTGTGTCTAATAAGTTTAGCTTATGAACTCATATTTCTTTGGCTGACCTCCTTTAAGATTTTTCTCTTTATCACTTTATATATTTTAGAAAGTAGTCCCTTCCCCCAAAAAGTATCATACTTTCTAAGCATTCAGAGGTTGAGATTAATCCCATGTTTCCAAAAATAAATTGTTTACACTTTGTATTGACTGACGTTTCTTTTGGTTCTGTATCGCATTTTGCTGCTTCCTCACAATGTCTATTAATTGTTTATTGTATGCTAGATACTATGGATGCTATGTTGCTGAAGAGCTGGCTTTTATATTCTTTCTTAATGGACAATATATTGAGTATCATTCGTATTGATATTGAGTATCGTACCTCTTACAGAGAGGTAAGTAATTAAGCTTGACACTTTCAAGGATTATTGTAGAGATTTGTTAGGAAAATTTTAGAGTAGCTTTTACTGTGGAACTAGATAAGCATGACTTTTCCTGGGTCTCTGTTGAATGTCAGGGTTATTTTACGAGGTGTCTCCACTCCACCTGGTCAGGACTCAAATATCTCCCAGGCTTGGTGAGTTCTAGCAGTTGCTCAAGTCAAATTTCCCCAGTAATTTTTCTTCAGTACTTGTTTTTTGCCTCATCTTACAGATTCTTGCCCCATGCATACACAGTTTGGTATTGGACCAAAGACCAAGGGGAACCATATGCAGAATTCTGGAGTTTTCTGCGTCTCTTCTCTCCATTCCTGCCCTCCCCAGTGTCCAGCCACCTCAGTGGCCTGGAGCTATGATATCTGTCTACTCAGCCCAGTGAGATTACTGTACTCTCTTTGACTCCTTCCCCTTACTATTTGCAGAGTGCCTCCAGGCACAAACTGGTATAACTTCATCTTATGTTTCCTTTTCTCTGGGATCGCAGACCTGTGTTGCCTATTATCTAACATCTCAAAATAATCATTTCCTGTATTTTATCTAACATTATAGTTGATGAGAAGATTAGTCTGACACAAGTTACATTGTTGTTTTTTTTTTTAATTTTTTATTTTTGTCAACCTTTATTTTTGAGAGACAGACACAGGGTGTGGGCGGGAGAGGGGCAGAGAGAGAGAGAGAGAGAGAGAGAGAGAGAATGTGAGGCAGGCTCCAGGCTCTGAGCTGTCAGCTCAGAGTTCAACACAGGGCTCGAACTCATGAACTGTGAGGTCATGACCGGAGACATAGTCGGACGCTTAACTGACCAAGGCACCCAGGCGCCCCTGACACAAGTTACTTAGTGAGGGCCACAAGCAGAAGACCTCTAACATGTTTTGCAGTATACCTTGTGAAGTTATAACTCAGCCATCTTTGTAAGTTTTAAAAATTCATTTGTCTTATGAATATTACATGAAGAACAGGGTTTTTTTTTTCTATTTTGAAAATATTGGCTAGACTTTCCCAAGTCCTGAGAAGTAAAATTTTCACTGTATAAACCTTGGATGCCTTCCCACGGTTTGCTGTTTCAAAACTGAAATGGCAAAGAGAAAAAAAGTAATCAAAATTCTACAAGAAATTTTATACTCTGGACATCCCAAGTACAGTCCTAATGCTTTTTCACAAAAAGCAGAGGGTGATTTATTTATTTATTTTTTAGTTCAGAATGGTGGCCAAGTGTCAAAGAGCATTAGACTAAAATATCAGAAAATACTGAGTCTTACCCTGGTTCTGCTGCTTCATAATCATGTGATATCGGATAAAGGCGACAGTTTCCTCATCTGTGAAATTGTGTCTGGTTTGTTGACCTCATGAGATTAACATGTGGTTTCCATGTTGTTAAATAGATCAGAAAGGATGTTGCTCCTTGTACCTTGGGAAATATAAGGGCCAATTTATGGGTAAAGATGCTAATTTCAAGTGTGAAACTCTCAAGTTAAGAAGAATGTCAATAATGGGGTGAAAATAAGAACTTACCTACAGGGATAACTTATTTAGTTTTTATTTGTAACAAAGAAATTAGAAATCATTTTTTTTCTTTTTCTTAAGCTTTTATTTAAGTTACAATTAATTAACATACAGTGTAATATTAGTTTCAGGTGTACAATATGATGATTCAACATTATATTAGTTCATATCAACATATTCAACAACAATATGATGATACAACACAGGTGTTGTATGGACAACAGCTGATACTCATCATAAGTGCACTCCATGATCCCCATCACCTACTTCACCCATTTCCCCACCAACCTCCCCCCTGCCCCCCGCCCCCGGTAACCATCAGTTTGCTCTCTATAGTTTCTTGGTTTGCCTTGCTCTCATTTTTTCCCCCTTTTCTCATTTCTTTTGTTTCTTACCTTTTTTTTTAAAGTTTATTTATTTATTTTTGAGAGAGACAGAGAGAGTGAGTGGGGGAGGGGCAGAAAGATAGGAAGAGAGCGAATCCCAAGCAGGCTCCACACTGTCAGCATGGAGCCTGACACGGGGCTCGAACTCACAAACTGTGGCATCATGACCTGAGCTGAAACCAAGAGTCAGGTGCTTAACTGATGGAACCACCCAAGTGCCCCTGTTTTGCTTCTTAAATTCCGCACGAGTGAAATCATACGGTATTTGTCTTTCTCTGATTGACTTATTTCACTCAGCATAATACTCTCTAGTTACATCCATAGCATTCTTTGTAATGGCTAAGTAATATTCATTATATAGATACACACCCCCTGCCCCCACACACAGACCACATCTTATTTATGTATTCATCAGTGGATGGACACTTGGACCGTTTCCGTAACTTGCCTGTTGTAGATAATGCTGCTATAAACATCAGGGTGCATGTATTCCTTTGAATCAGTATTTTTGCACTCTTTGGGTAAATACCTAGCAGTGCAGTTGCTGGATGGTAGGGTAGCTCTATTTTTAACTTTTCAAAGAAACTCCATACTGTTTTCCAGAGTGGCTACATCAGGTTGCATAACTGAAAGTCACTTACGTGTTTTTAGAAGCAGAGCAAATTTCACTCAACTTAGTCAAAATATGTTTAAATGTGGTATGATCAGTTGTTTTTTAGTATTTTAATCACACCTTAGTTTTAGTTATTTAGCTTAATAATTAACACTAATGAATAAACTAATAATTTTATCAGCCAAAATAAAATTTCATTGAAGAAAGAAAATAGCTGTGACTTATATCAGTAGTTCTGATATAATTATAGTCTATGCCTTCAAATTTTGACCCAAATTCAAAAGAATACATTACTATTCTTAAATAGTGTTTTCCAACAAGAAAATCACACCTTTGAAACCTTGAAAGATTGCAATTTACCCCATTTTGCTAAAAATAAGCTATTTACATTTTTGAGCCAATTAGTTCAAAACATCACCAGGGATTACACTTTCCCTCACCAAATTAATGGGCTTATTTATGTCAAAAAGAACTTACTTCTCTCAGTAATCTTATAATCACAGAATCATAAGACAAGGGGTCCAGAAGACACCATGGCCCTGATCTGACTGAGCCAAGATTTCATTGTAGAAAATCAACCATTCTGATGGTGACCAACTCTGGGGAGCCCATGCACAAAGCAGACAGAAAGAGACTGTATACAAATGGAAAAATAAAATAATGCCACGTCAGTCTACAACTATAGTAAAATATCATTTTGTTTTTAGGAGTTATTTAATCTACTAATGTTTTAAATTTTTTAAATATTTATTTATTATTGAAAGACAAAGCACGAGCATGGGAGGGGCAGAGAGAGGAGACACAGAATCCAAAGCAGGCTCCAGGCTCTGAGCTGTTCGCACAGAGCCCGACGCGGAGCTCGAACCCACAGACTGCGAGATCACAGCCTGAGCCGAAGTCGGATGCTTAACTGACTGAGCCACCCAGGAGCCCCAACCCGCTAATGTTTTTTTGAACGCTTCTGTCATCACTAATGGAAAGCACTGTACTTGGTGTTTCGATACAAAGGAGTGAACAACAGAGGTCCTTCGTTCAGATCTTATGCTGAAGTGAGAAAGACAGCCTGGGGCAAGGATATTGCATCATTATTTCTGTCTATGAGTTGGAGGAGCTGAATTGAACTTAGTTCCATGAGGGCTTATGTAACAGGTGGCTGTAGCTGCAATGGGAACAAATATGTGAAAGAGAAGGCCCTAGCTCTCTTGTACCTTAAAGTTTCGTAGTGATGAAGGATATATGAACAAAGATGTGCATTAATATGCGCAGGTCCTGGATTGATAAATATTGTAATAAGACAGAAGGATGTGGTAGAAAATGAGGCCACAAGAGGGAAGTCAGGGGCAACGGGGATGAAAAGAATGGTGGAAATTTGTGAGATATTTACGAAAGAGACAATAGGAAGTGGTAACTAGATGGATGTAGAAAGAAGAAGGCACCTGAGAGGAGACTGGCTTATTCGTTTGGGTGAATGGGTGTGGGATGCAGCCACCAGACAACAGAGAAAATACCAAAGAACTGGAACATGAGTGGCACTGGGGACAAGAACAATGGTTTTCATTTTTTGATATGTTGATTTTGAGATGTCTGTGGCAAAGCCTGGTGAACATGCCAGGAAGACTTTGGATACGTGGGAGGCTTTAATCTTTAAGTCCTAATGCAAATAGCGGACATAAATGAGATTATCTGGGGAAAGAGTGTAGAGAGAATAGCAGCCCAAGAAAGAAATCCTGGGGAAGACCAAAACGAAAGGGACTACGTGGAGTAAGACGACATTACGAAGAAGATCCAGAGCACATGGTGAGGAAGATGGAAGTGAGTTCTGTCCTCCTGTACGTGTGGCCCATCGGACCCTGTGTGTTGTAGAATGACACCCTTCCCTTGTCCCAGGAAAATGTACAGTGATTACGATGCGCCAATCGTGGACATCTACCTTTGTCAGTGATATGATTATCCATGAGCACGTGAAGCCGTTCTGGCCACGAAGAAATAAGGGGAAGTCTGAGGGCTGCTATTGTTTTTCAGGCCTAGCTTACAGATTTGCCTGCTTTCCGCCTCTCAAGGAAGATGTCCGAGGCTGAGTTCATTATAACTGTAGCACCCATCTTGGACTCTGAAAAAACACGCCTGAAAGTGAAAGCCAACAACCTACCAGGGGCAGCAGAGGGCACAGGAGGCACTGGAGAGATTTTGCTGTAGGCAAGGCTGAAACTGTGCGTGTGCCTACTTTATATGTGATGAAGTACATGTCTTATGGACTAAAGTGTGTCCCCTCTTTTCCCCCTATTCATATGTTGAAGCCCTAACTTCCAGGGTGACTATATTTGGAGATAGGCTATTTAGGAGGTAATTAATTTTAAGTGAGGTCCTAAGTGTGGGGACTTAACTGAATAGGGCTGATGACCTTATAAGAAGAGAAAGGGGGTTCTCTCTCTGTTTCTCTCTGCACACGCACAGACAAAAGTCCATGTGAAGACATAGCAAGAAGGTGGCCATTTGCAAGCCAGGAAGAGAATGCTCATCAGGAACTGAATTGACTGGTATCTTGATCTGGGACTAAACCCAGAACTGTGACAAAATGAATTTCTGTTATAGCCACCCAATCTATGATAGTCTGTATGATGGCCTGAGCTGACTAAGATAAGACCCTGTATATTGTTGAGAGGGAGAAAGAAGGGAGAAGGGAAGGAAGGGAGGGAGAGAAGTCCAATTAGGAGAGGCTGATGTGGAAATCAGACAAGATCGATTATTTGCAAAGGATGGAATGGTTGAAATCTCTAAAGACTCAAAGATCAAGTTCAGTAGTCCTGGAAATAATTTCAGAAAGTCGCTGGTGGCCTTAACAATTTAAATGATGTGGTCACTGTCCAGATGACACCAGAGCAAGGAATGACTAGGAATTGAGCAAGGGGAAACCAATACAACATTTTCAAGAGAGTGGATTGAGAAAGGAAGATAGGGAGGCATCTAAAGGGATACAAGGTCAAGGAAGACTTAGTCTCTACTATGGGAAAGGTTTTAATTTTATAGGCAGAGGGTCAAGAGTCAGGAATGAGGGAGAGGCTGAAGATGCCAGAAGGAGACTTATTTATGGGGACTGTCTCTGAGAAGGTGAGAAGGGGTGGGCTTAAGAAGAAAGATGAGGATTTTGACCTCGAAAGGACACATCCTTCTCAGTCCATGGAGAGAAGTGAGGAGTGTGAGAGGAAGGGATGGGCAATAAAAGCCAGAGAGGTGATATTATTCTTTGCCTTGAAGGGGGAGAGAATTTTGTTTGTGGCGAATGAGGGGGTGGGTGTTGGCTGGAAGCAGGAGTGGCCACATTCTGTATCTTTGGACAAGCTCACGCAGCTGCCTCTTGGCAGACTGGGGAGTAGCATTAGCCCAGGAATGTGACCCTGTTAAGTCATGCATCTCAGTGCACCCAAGTGAATGACGCACCGTTGGAGCCACTGCTATATTAGGTTAAAGTACATGCCACAGGGCCTTATCAAGATTGGGAGTGATTCCAGGGGATATGTGACTGCGTCAATAAAAAGAAAGTAAAAGATGAATTAATATGTTAAAAATAAGGAAGTAATTTTTGCAAGGTTACTCCTAAAAATGAATTGTATCTCTAGGAGTTGATATCTGGTGACTTGATTCTATCACCTTAGTACCTACGGAGGGATGACCGTATTTTTTGTTTTTATTTTTTTAATTTTAAAGATTTTAGTTTAGTTTTAATTTTTTTTAATTTTTAAAATTTATTTATTTTTGAGAGAGAGACAGAGAGAGAGAGAGAGAGAGAGAGAGAGAGAGAGAGAGAGAGACAGTAGGAGAGGGACACAGAGAGGGAGAGAGAGAGAATCCCAAGCAGACTCTGCACTGTCAGCACAGAGCCCAATGCAGGGCTCAAACTCACGAACTATGAAATCATGACCTGAACTGAAACCAAGAGTTGGACACTTAACTGACTGAGCCACCCAGGCACCCCTAAAGATTTTATTGTTAAGTAATCTCTACACCAAACGTGGGGGTCAAATTTACAGCCCCAGGATCAAGAGTCCCATGCTCCACCAACTGAGTCATCCAGGTGCCCCTATGTTTTATTTTTAAATTAAATACATGTATAGTAATTTGAGCATAATGTGTGTTATCCCAGCCTCTGGCTTGTGTAGGCCACCTTAAGAAAGGTGGGCAATATGGTGATCCTTAAAAAAGATCATGGTCCATTTGATCAGAATATTGAAAAGTGAACGTAAGAAATAGGTATGATATTATTAGCTATTATTTTCCAGTGGCTTATTGAATAGCAACAACCACCACCTGAGTTTCTGCTCTGTACCCACTGTACTTATTTATTGCCATATAAGGAATCATACCAAAACAGCCCAAATCCCTTTTATTGTTTTCTCCCATTTTTCTGGGCATTGACATGGCTCAGTTAAGCAGGTTTTTTTTTTTAATTTTTAATGTTTATTTATTTTTGAGACAGAGAGAGACAGAGCATGAACAGGGGAGGGGCAGAGAGAAAGAGGGAGACACAGTATCCGAAGCAGGCTCCAGGCTCTGAGCTGTCAGCACAGAGCCTGACACGGAGCTTGAACTCACGAACTGCGAAATCATGACCTGAGCTGACGTCAGATGCTCAACTGACTGAGCCACCCAGGCGCCCCTCAGTTAGGCAGTTTTTGCTTGGGGGAATCTCATGCTATGGTAGCAGATGGTGTGTGGGGCTAGAGTCATCTTGTGACTCACCTGCTCATATGTCAGGAGGCTAAGGCAGCTCTTGACTGGGACCTCAACTGGAACTTTAGCCAGAAAGTTATACTTGGCCTCTGTGTGGTCTTGCTACATTCTCACAGCATAGTGGCTAAGTTCCAGAATGAATGTCCCAAGAGGACCAGGTAAAATCTGCACGGCTTTTCATGTTCTAGCCATGGAAATTCCATAGTACCATTTCTGCGGTCATCACAGTCCCCACCAAGGTTCAAGGAGAGACACAAAACCTCCATGTCCTATAGAAGGAGTGTCAGCATCACACAGGAAGGAGACAGGTTGGATGGAAGTCTTGTCGCAGCCATCTTGGAGGACGCAATCTACATACTGCTTTCCTACAGGCTTATTGCTCCATTCCTCTCCTCGTACAAATGTAAAGAAAAAGTACTGTGGCTTAAAAATGCTTTGTGTAGCTATTCCTGAAAGTAGTAGTTCTTCTCTGACAAATACTCCGGATGCCTAGAGTCTATCATCTAAGGAAGAAATGGAACCCATTAAAGCACTAGGTAAATGGAGACTATGTCTGGTGGAGGAAGCTATTGTGGAAGGGACCTTCTCTCTTTAAAAACAAGAGGGAACCAGAAGTTTTTCCATTACTGAAAATCTACTCTGATTCTTCCCTTCAGCCAAGATTAAATCAGATGGAAGTCTGAGTCTGGGAAGCCTGAATGAAATGTTTCTATCCCACCAAGTACATTTTGTGCTAAGAGGGAGGAGAGTACTGATTTTGTACTTGAAAAAAAAATGGATCTGATTCAAATATAAATTAATTTCTTCTCTTCAATGGTGGTTGCCATCATCCCCAAACTGATGTCATCATTATGGTCATTATAGTCGTTTGACTGACACAGGAGGAAGTGATTAAATTAACTACATCAAAATACTTTTACAAACATTATTTTAGACCTGGACAAATGATAGGAAGTTTAAGCCTAGGACTATTTTTCTTAATAAAATGAATCGAAGCTAAAATAAGGAGGATTATATCATCAAATATGTTTCTACTGATCTGTATAATCTTTGTTGTTGTAAATGCCGCACAGCTAATTTTTATTCCTGGTGTTTGTCTAATATTGACTACGTCAATAATGACTAAAATGATAGCACTCAGAAGGATGAAGTTTAGAGAGATGGTCCCAGTGAAGGCAGTAGTAACAGCAAGTGCATTTTATTTTACATTGTTCTTTTTTGAAAATTTGAATAAATAGATCTTAGAAGGGTTTAATATTTAATATGAACTTCACTTATAAGTTTGGGGACAAAGTTTCCTTAAAAAAATTTTTTTTAATGTTTATTTATTTTTTTTAGACGGATAGAGCATGAACAGGGGAAGAGCAGAGAGATAAGGAGACAGAATCAAAAGCAGGCTCCAGGCTCTGAGCTGTCAGCACAGAGCCTGATGCAGGGCTCGAACCCACAACTGGGAGATGATGACCTGAGCCAAAGTCGGACGCTTAACCGAGTGAGCTACCCAGGCACCCCCAAAGTTTCTTTAATAAAACACATCTTGTTCTTAGGAGTCTGCTATTTCAACATTGTTCCTTCCCTTCAGTGATTTTATCTTAGCGTATATGTTCTATTTTATTTTTCCAAAAAATTATAATGCTCATTTTGATGTAAAGTAATGGAGAAAAGAGCATATTGTATGCAAAAAAATTCCCTGAATAATGCTCCATTGAAGACCATCCTGTTGATGCATATATCACTGTTTTCCTGGCTTAGCTCAATGAGGGTAAAGCTCAGTGTCTGGGTCACAGCCAAATGCTCTTTAAGAACTATGAAGTACAGACACGAAATTTCCTTTTACTCACATATAAACCTATTGCCTAATGTTAAGCCATCTTCATTGAATTGATGGTCTTCCTCTCACCTATTTTACTTAATCATATTTATTAGGGAAGCTTAACACATCAAAAGCACATTTAAAAATAGTCCTATGATTAACCTTAGGGCAAAAAAATTAATGTAATGTATATTGCCAAGTTTATTAACTATCTTCCTGATGAGCTAACAGCTGTGTGATGAAGACAGTAGCCATCAATTAGATGAACAGTGATCTTGAGACCAGAGTTTTCATCATGAAATAGTCATCTAAGTTATGGCCATTGAGAGGCAACCACTGGATGGACATATTTCCAAGGATTCCTCAGTTCTATGCCTTATAGAAGAGTGCTTATGAAAAACCTAGGCAAATTGGTCAGGTCAGAAAGCCAAAACACATTTATGTAGTTTGGGAGAATTTTAACAAAAAGTGATTTTTTAGAACATTAATGTATTATGGAAGTACATATTCACGTTCAAAGGTTGTTATTCATCTAAGGTATTAGCAGGTATACACAATAAGAAGTATAAATTATTTTTTTTTATTAAAAAAATTTTTTTTAACGTTTATTTATTTTTGAGACAGAGAGAGACAGAGCATGAACGGGGGAGGGGCAGAGAGAGAGAGAGACACAGAATCTGAAGCAGGCTCCAGGCTCTGAGCCATCAGCCCAGAGCCCGACGCCGGGCTCGAACTCACGGACCGTGAGATTGTGACCTGAGCTGAAGTTGGACGCTTAACCGACTGAGCCACCCAGGCGCCCCAGAAGTATAAATTATTAAGCTTGCTATTGTCCTTACTCCTTTGCAGAAAGATGTCATTAAATAAAAATGTAATATAAGAGAGACAGCTAATACTCATATAATTGGTATTTTTTGATGAAGCAAACAGACACTACTTTGAGGGGCAAGAGTTGACCACCATCTCAAAGTAAGAAAGAAATGCTTAAGTCTTCTGCTCCATTAAGTAAGATAAATCATAACACAGTTGTTCTAGGGCAGGGGTAAAAGGGAATTTAAATATTTTTTAGGCCGAAGTGCTTATCTTTTTTCTTGCGGAGTTTGCAGAGGATCAAGAGGGAAGTTGTTTAAATGGTGATACATGTGAAGGGCATATTCCTAGAGGTCTCAGACACTGGCATAAAAACAGTGGAAGTCTCTTCTGGTCATTATGCTTAGACGAACCCATGTGAAGCAGTTAGTCCAGGGCGTGGCTCAAAGCCAAGGGCTCAAGACATTTAACTGTTGTTATTATTTCATTTCATTTCATTTCATTTCATTTCATTTCACTTCACTTCATTTCATTTCATTTCATTTCATTTCATTTCATTTCATTTTACTTCACTTCATTTCATTTCATTTCATTTCATTTCATTTCATTTCATTTCATTTCATTTTTAAAGTTTATTTATTTCTGAGAGCGAGAACCAGTGGAGGAGAAGCAAAGAGAGAGGGGCCATAGGATCCAAAGCAGGCCACGTGCTGACAGCAGAGAGCCCAATGTGGGGCTCGAACCCATGAGTCCTGAGACCAGGACCTGAGCCAGAGTAGGATGCTTAACTGGCTGAGCCACTCAGGTGCCCCTAGCTATTGTTATTATTATCCCTCCAAAAACAATTGCATAAAAGCTCTAGGTTGTTGATTCCCACCTAAAGATATGGTCCCCTAATGATGTTGATTCACTATAACATTAAACTCTGATGAGAAGAAAAATCAAAGGTGTAACATGAAAGTTCTCCTTTGATTTTGCCCAGGGAAAATTAAGAAGTTTCATAAACCTGAGATCATTTTATCCAAAAAAAAAAAAAAAAAAAATCCAAAGTGTTATTGGAGTCTGAAACCTCCACTGAGAAACTGTCTCTATTATTCAAGAGAAAAAAGAAATGTTAATGAAATGAAAGTCCTAAAAATGCTCTTCTACCATGAAAACTTGGATAGGTATAAAGACATTTGTGTCCATCAGCCAGTTACTGGCAGCTGGCTTTGAACCTGGGAGAAATGAGTAGGTGTTATTTATTCTGTCACTGAGTCCTATCTCTTTGCTAGATGAGGAAGAGACTACAGAGAATAAGGAAGCTAAGTTCCTTTCTATTAGGGAGCCTGTGGTCCAATGGGGAGTGGGAAGTTAAGGACAGACAGTATACAAATAAATAATAAACAATATAGAATAAATAATGGCAAAATACAATAAATAAAGAAAAAGAAATGAAGAAATGAACCAGAGTGACATATGGTCATGTGAGATGGGTGGAATTGGTGACAGTCTTGGTGATGACGGTCAGTGATGACATTTGAGCTGAGAACTGGATGGTGAGAAGGAGGCCGGTGGCCATGTTAATATCTTTAAAAAGAACATTCTAGGCAAAGAGGTTAGTATGATAAACAGTCTCCAAAGATGGCTTCCACCAACTCCTTCCTTTCCTATCTGGGCAGGCCTCTCCTCCTGTCTTCTCCCTTCACTTGAATTTGGGCTGGTCTTGTGACCTGCTTTGGCCGACGTAGAGCTGGGCCAGTTCCAGGCCTTTATCTGTGAAAAGGCCTGGCAGCTTCTGTTTTCCCTCTTCAAAACCAGCTCTGTCTCTTCATAAGTTCAAATACTCTGAAACTGCCATGCTGTCAGGAAGCCCAAGCTACCCAAAGAGGCTCCACAGAGCTCCATCTGGGCACCAGACTTGTGAGTAAAGACTTCAGAAGCCTTCCAAGAGAGTAACACGATCCACACAGAAGAGAAGAACCACCCAGCTGAGGTGAGTCAACCCACCAAATTGTGAGAAAGAATAATTTGTTATTTTACGTCACAACTTTTGGAGATAGTACGCAACTTGGGGGAACAGAACAGCCTAAGGAATGCGCTTTCTTTTTTAGTGCGCTTTCTTTTTAGGGTGAGAGTAGTGGGTGATAGCATGTCCTCCAGTTCTACAGCCCGTACTAGAAACATCCTCCACAGGACTTGCTAGGAGGCGGGCATGCTGCTTAAAAAGCATCTGTGTAAGGAATCACCAGTCACTGAGTGGAGCAAGCTTGGAAGTGTATTTGTAGGGAAGAAAGTGCCACGGTGTTTCCTTTTTCTTTTCCTGTGGGGAGAAGGGATTAGTCCTGGCCCTTCCTCCAAGTCCTGTGCAGGAAGCAGTAATTGAACCCTTTGCAGGGGCTGGGGGTTGTTTACCAGAAGAGGAGACCAGAATCCTATGCCTTCTCTCAGAACTTGCTTAGAGAAGCTCAGAGCTCCGCCTCCTGCTGCTATCAGAGAAATGTGAAAGGTAGTTCTTGGAGAATCTCCGATATAGGTGGCAAAGAGTCTGTTGCCCAAACTTTGGTTGGAGAAGACCCAAGATATGAAGGTGGCTGAGGAAGGTGGTGACGGTAGGGCGAAGGGAGAGAACAGAGGGGAAGGACACCAGCAGCTCTGGAGGGGGGTGGGTAGGGGGCTGTGGGGGGGCATCAATGTGAGAAAGTGCCCAAGGACCCTGTGGGCTCTGTGGAGGCAGCATAGCTTGAGACTGCCCGAGGGCTTCATCAGAAGGCTGCCTGCTGAGAGAGAGGGAGTGGGGAGTGGGGTGGGGAGGGGGTCGAGGACCTCTGAGCTGCTTCCTCCTGCCATTTCCAACCATCGGGCCAGACCTGAGCCAGGGAGAAGGGACAGGCACTACAACGGGGGTGAGGCGACTTTGTTTTCTTCACAAAGTGAGCGGAAGGCCAAGAGCAGGAGCTGGCACAGCTTGAACGGGAATGGGAGAGCATTTTTTTTAAATGGAATAAATTTGACACGTCACATTGTGTAAACTTAAGGTGTACAACTTGCTGCTTTGATATATTTATATATTGTGATATGATTGCTGGTGTAGAGCTATTTATCACACTACATGATTACCGCATAGTACATTGTAGTCTGGATTTGTCACGCTGTACGTTAGATCACCATGGCTTGGCTACTTCTTGTTCAAGTCAGCAGAACAATCCTCAGAGGGGCACCTGGGTGGCCCAGTTGGTTAGGCGTCTGACTTCGGCTCAGGTCATGATCTCACAGTTGGTGGGTTCGAGCCCGGCATCAGGTTCCGCACTGACAGCAAGGAACCTGCACCTGCTTCAGATCCTGTGTCTCACTCTCTCACACTGCTTCTCCCCCACTGTCCTTGCAAGCTCGCTCTCTCTCTCTCTCTCTCTCTCTCTGTCTCAAAAGATAAATAAACTTAAAAAAAAAAAAAAGAACATTGTTCAGAGCCCTGGTAGGAGAAGACTAAAGCTCTTTTCTGATTACACTCACCCCCCCGCCCCAAGTTTAGCCCATTCCATTCAAAGTTCAAAAGCTCTAAGGGAGAAACAGGTTTATTACGTGCGAGGATATGAAAGAAGGTGTCTGTGGCAGGCAAGCACGGGCCAGCAGAAAGCAGGGGAGAGTGATGTAAAGTGAGGCTGGAGAGGAGAGGTAGGCAATGTAATGCCCGAAGTTCCGAAACCTCCCACAAAAGTCCACCAGAGTCGTAAGTCAAAGCCAAGCGGCAAGGGTCGTTTATTGCAGGTTCGAACCTGGTCCCCCGCGCACTCGTCGCCGGTGACGCAAGAGGCCACGATCAGGGTTGGTACAGCGCTTTTATAGACAGAGACAAGTAGCACAGGGGAGGTTTCAAATTATGAGGGGCCTGATTGGTTGATTTTAAAGTAAGGACATTTGTTGTTCTCTGATTGGGCGTCCTTTGTCTGTCCTTTGGCGGGAAGGCTTTGTCCTTTACTTGTGGCGGGAGGGAAAAGGGGGAAGGGGGAAGGGGGTAGGCTAGGTGAGGAACGTGCTAAGCAAGCAGGTTTACAGAAGCGAGAAATGCCAGTTAGTTTATGTACAATCACTCATTCCATCACATATCAGACCACATTTAGGAAGGTTTACAACCCATTCTACGACACAGCGGGTTACATTCAGGAAAGGCCTCACAAGGCTCGTAGCAAACAGCAAGCAAAACAGACTTCTCAGCAATTGTATTTCTTATCGAAGATCCATAATAAGCAGAAAAGAGAACTTTAGCTTTAAACTAAGGCAGGGCTGTCATTTGGATTTAAAGCTGTTCTTTTCAGGCAAGGGTTCCATCCTGTGTCACTTTGTCGCCCAAGAGTGTTTCACTGAATTTTACGGAGTGTGTCAGAAAGCCATTGGAGAGTTTTAGGCAGGAAAATAATAGGATCTTAGTTGCACTTTTCAAAGCCTCTGGCCTCTCTTGGGGGAATCGGGTGGGAGGGGGAGAAGGGCTGAAGCAGGGAGGCCTGTAGGAGGCCCCCCATCGATGGGGAGGCCACGTGGGAAGCAGTTAACATGCAAATCCCTTCTGATCTCCTCTGATCCATGGTGTGGGGCCCTGAAACCTGCACTGTTAGAAGCACCTGCATGCTCATAACTTCTTTGACATCAGCCCTACAAATATTTCTCTAGATATGTCTCCTCTGGCAAGGGAAACAAAAGCAAAATTGCACTACTGCAACTACATCAAAATTAAAAGTGCCGTATAGTGAAGGAAAACAAAAAGGTAACATACCAAATGGGAGAAGGTATTTGCAAAAGCTCCATCTGACAGCGATTATTAATATCCAAAATACATAAAGAACTTCTCTAATTCAAGACAAAAACAAAAACAAAAACAAAAAATTCAATGAAAAATGGGCAGAGGACCTGAATAGACATGTTTCCAAAGAAAACACTCAGATGGCCAACAAACACATGGAAAGATGCTCAACATCGCTGATCATTAAGGAAAACGCAAATTCAAACCACAACGAGATATCAATCTACACCTGTCAAATGGCTAAAATAAAAAACATGAGAAGTAGCAAGAGTTGGCAAGGATGTGGAGAAATAGGAACCCTCTTGCACTGTTGGTAGGAATGCAAATTGGTGCAGCCACTGTGGAAATGGTATGGAAGTTCCTCAAGAAATTAAAAATAGAAATACCATATGATCCAGTAATTCCGCTGTTGGGTATTCGCCCAAAGAAAATAAAAACACTAAATTGAAAAGTTGAAAAGACATACGCGCCTCTACGTTTATAGCAGCGTTATTTACAATAGCTGAGCTATGGAAGCAATCCAAGTGTCCATCCCACGCGTCCATCCATGGGTGGACGGGTAAAGAAGAGGTGATTACTCAGCCATAAAAAAGAACGAGATCTTGCCATTTGCAACAACCTACACCTAGAGCGTATAATGCTAAGTGGAACAAGTCAGTCAGAGACAAATGCCATATGATTTCACTCATACGTGAAATTTAGGAAACAAATGAACAGGGGCACCTGGGTGGCTCAGTCTGACTTTGGCTCAGATCAGGATCTCACAGTTCACGGGTTTGAGCCCCGCGTCGGGCTCTGTGCTGACAGCTTGGAGCCTGGAGCCTGCTTCGGATTCCGTGTCTCCCTCTCTCTCTCTCTGACCCTCCCTCGCTTATGCTCTGTCTCTCAACAATGAATAGATGTTAAAAAATTAAAAAAAAAAAAAAAAGAACAAAGGGGGAAAAAAGAGACAGCTGCCCCCCCCCCCCCCCCCCAAACCAGACTCTAACAAAGTGGTGGTTGCTGGAGGGGAGGTGGGGGGGGGGGAATGGGTGGAATAGGAGAAGGAGATTAAGAGTACACTTATCTTGATGAGCACTGAGTAGTGTGTAGAATTACTGAATCATTCTATTGTACACCTGAAATTAATATAACACTCTATGTTAATTATATTTGAAAATGAATGCATGCATGAATGAATGCATGCATGAATGAATGAATGAAATTTTAAAAGTGCCTGCATTCTCACACAAATGGTTCTGGGACCCTAAAAACCTCTGAATCCAGAGGCCCCAGTTCCCTGTGATTTGGGCTTTCTCAGATGTGCAGTTAACTCTGCACTCGGAATTTCAGCACTTATTAAACATTTTTCTTTTGTTGTTTTATTTTCTCCATTTTATGCTTTTTTACTTCCAACCCTTGAACTTTAAACACTTTGAGGACTAGCTTCTTTTCCTTCCTCCTTCTCTCCCTCTCTCTTTTTAAGTGTTTATTTCTGAGAGAGAGAGAGAGAGAGAGAGAGAGAGAGGCAGAGAGAGAGGGAAACAAAATCCCAAGCAGTCTCTGCACTGTTTGCACAGAGCCGGATGCAGGGCTCGAACTCTCAAACCGTGAGATCATGACTTGAGCCGAAATCAAGAGTCAGATGCTCAACGCACTGAGCCACCCAGGCACCCCTCCTTCTCTCTCTTTTTAATTACCCTCCTAAGGGAATAGAATTCCAAGTGCATAAGTACTTCTTAACTGTTTTTAAAGCAACACCATTCACAGTATAAACACTTTTAAAGGACAATGTATCAATTACTAGCAGAACAATTTAGAGACAGAAGTGGCTTAATGATATAAATAAAGGACTCATTTTCTCTAGGAAGTAACAGAGACAGTGTCTCCAAATTTCCCCTCCTATAACCAAAGACATTTTAGGAGAATAGACTTCCAGCTCAGAGGCAATAAATGGTAAATGAAAATATACAAATGTCTTTTTCAGGCATTTTAATCTAAAAAGCAAAAAAAACACCCCTAAGTTTGCAGACATTTAATGCTGTGCTATCGGACCTAATGTGGGACAGCTTGCTTTTACCTACAACAAAATGGAATTTGTTCCAGATATCTGGATGACCTTGATGTAGCAGGAAATGTGTGATTTAATCATGTGAGCCATAATACCTCCTATTGGTACAACCAAAGTTGGCAAATGTTCCAAACTGTCCCCAACAAGATCATCCAATGGTGGATGGCGGAGGAGGGGGGTGGGGTGGGGCAGACATTATACCTTTATGCTGATGAAGGCAGGAAATCATTCCAGTCATTAATGGAGACAGAAGCAAAACTTAGCTGTTATAAGAGTTTTATTATTTTCTTTCAAGTAATCAGCTCTCCACCCCCCCAAAGGCCCAAACAAAGTCCAAATGGAACTTTAAAAACAAAGTATCTTTTTTTTCAAAACACTTTTCTAATAAAATTTGTGTATGAAAAATCAAGAATTACTTTTATCTAGTCAAAGCATGTGGTAAAAAAGACAAAGACCTCAGAAAAGCACTATGTGTAAGTGAAAAATGAATTTCTATTTTTTTCTTTTTTAAGTTAAAAGTTTTTTTTTGAAGATTTATTATTGATTTTTGAGAGAGAGTGAGGCAGAGCATGAGCAGGGGAGGGGAAAAGGGAGGGGGAGACACAGAATCTGAAGCAGGCTCCAGGCTCTGAGCTGTCAGCACAGAGCCCGACGCAGGGCTCGACCTCATGAACCGTGAGATCATGACCTGAGCCGAAGTCGGATGCCCAAGCTACTGAGCCACCCAGGCGCCCCTTTATTCTCTTTCTGATTGCTTTTCTAGGCCCAAAGAAACTGATAGTCAATGCAGACAAGTTGTCCAAGAAAACTTATTTTCCCCAAACTGAGGCCAGATCAACAGAAAACAACTAACCCAAATATGGTGTTTGCCACACCTGAAGAGCAGGCAGAACACCTCACAAAAACCACCTGAGGATCGATTCTTTTGTTCCACACCGTTGTCCTCAGACAGGGACACACATGAACGGCTTGTCCCACGGTGAAGAAAATTCAATATGCCTCATGTGATTGCTTGCCGGATGGTGACACATGGCATACAAGTGGAAAGCCAATTGGCATTCAGTCACTTCTATTTCAATAAGCAAGAAAAACACTCATCTCAAACATAACTAAAAGAAGTCCCTTTTCAGTTTCAGGCCAAGGGCTGGACAGTTGATAGATACACGTCTGGAATATATCAGCAACTTTTCTGTTGGGAAAAATACTTCCCTAGGTAATAAAGTGTTCTCACTGTGATTGAATTCCAAAGTAGAACATGGTATTTTTTGATGTTTATGTTTACAGAAAAGGGACCTGCTACTCTTCTCCTTTCTTGAAGAAAATGATTGCCTGATAAAAAGCATTATAAATGTGAACACACTGTAGTCTCTGGAGTTAGACGGAGACACAGTATTAAGGGGAAAAGTGAGACATTTGTTGAGCTAATGAAATTTTTAAGAACTCCAGACTTTTTAAAAAGTTTTTAAAAATATTTATTCACTTTTGACAGATGGAGAGAGACAGAGTTCTAGCAGGGGAGGGGCAGAGAGAGAGGGAGACACGGAATCCGAAGCGGGCTCCAGGCTCCGAGCTGTCAGCACACAGCCGGACACGGGGCTTGAACTCAAAAACCCTGAGATCACGACCTGGACTAAAGTCAGACGCCCAACTGACACAGCCACCCAGGTGCCCCAAGAACCCCAAACTTCTTAACAATTATTTATAAAAACTAGTTTCATGCCTCAGTGGAAATTGCCTAAAATGTAGGAAATTGTTTCAATGGCATTAAAATCCAAGATGACACAGAAAGGTTTGAGATGATTGATCTATTATCCCTAGGTAATGTCTCTGCCAGAATCCACTTGATAGTTTTTATGGGTTCTTCAAAAATGTCCAATTTCTGAAAAGAAATTGACATGTCTGGACTATGTATAGAAGCATTGCATCATTCACTTCTTATCTCAGAAGAAAGTCTTTGGTACCAGAATGGGCCTTTCTTTCTTTCTTTCTTTCTTTCTTTCTTTCTTTCTTTCTTTCTTTCTTTCTTTCTTTCTTTCTTTTAGTGTTATCAGATTGATCAAACCATTGGAGCACAACTTTTCAATTCAAAAAGGAATGTGTTTGTTCTTGTTAATTAATACAGCAGGCTCTGGATTACAAGAGGGTACACCAGGTTCTAACCTCAGGAAAGGAGGATTATGGGAGCAGGGTTCATTACTGCTTGTCTCTGGAAAGGCTGTAAATCAGCATGCAGACTTTAAGGAGGAAACTCTTTAACCTGGTCATTTACATAATTGTGTGTCAGCACACTTTTTCCGCCCCTTCTCCCCTTGGTTGGCATTACATTTTCTTCAAGTATTTATCTTTTTAAAAATAATATCTCCATTTTCCCTTCAACGTAAAATCACAGACAGGACCTGACTGATACAGGCAATAGAAAACACCTACCCGAGACTCTAAAATGGCTCAACCAAAACACGTTTTCTTTGATATCCTGTAGTTCGAGGTATGTGCTATTTCTTGAGCAGATGGAAATTTTTTGTCATCTAATAGAGTTCAAGGAGATATCTGGCTGGGGAAACCAATGTATAAAAAAAGAGAAACTGCTATTTAATTTTGTTTGTTTTTGTAGCTAAAAGAAAAAAAAGTGATTGTCCTAGATATGCTCAAATTTACCATCTGGTTCTCATTCCATATTCTCGTGGTTCAAAAAAATCACTAGATCCAGGACTGCCTATTAGGGTTATTCTGATTAAGAATGGTTAGGAGGACAGATGGTAGAATTATTTGGTAGAGAAAGTGATGGGGGACAGTGAACTACTTAAAATGGATACTCTGCCAGCATAGGGGCTGTTGAATTATTGGGTGGAAACTCTAAGTTGAGTGTCATGTCTGGAACATCCCCATGCGGAAAGCATTGCTCGCAGAAGGTAAAAAAAAAAAAAAAGTTTTGACAAAAATGTATGTACATTAATATAAAAACCTAATCATGTGTCATTATTATTGTTTGTTATAGTTAGCACTTGTTGAGAATTTATATATCATAAATTATACTGATTTCTTTTAATTGAAGAATAATCGACATACAATATTGTATTAGTTGCAGGTGCACAAGTAGTGAATCAGTATTTACATACTATGAAATCGTTACCACAATAAGTCTAGTTACCATCTATTGCCATACAAAGTTGTTACAATATTATTGACTATATTCCTATGCTATCCTCTGTGTCTCTGTGTCTCATTTATTTTATAACTAGAAGTTTATACCTCTTAAGTCCACTCACCTATTTCGTCCCTCTCCCACAGGGGCCCTCCTCCCCTCAGGTAACCATCAGTTTGTTTTCTGTATCTTTGAGTCTGTTTCTGGGGTTTTTTTTTGTTTGTTTATTTTTTTTTATTAGATTCCACATATAAATGAAATCATATGGTATTTATGTTTCCCTGTCTGACATATTTCATTTAGCATAATGCCCTCTAGGTCCATCCATGTTGTTGCGAATGGCAAGATTTTATTCTTTTTTTATGACTGGAGTTGTACTAATTTCTGACATGCACTATGTCATTCCCTCCTCAAACAAACCCCAGGAATCAAGTATTCCTACAACTTCCTTTTTTTTCAGACCCAGAAATGGAGACCTTGAGAGTTCCCGAATTTGCCCAAGGTCAACTAAGAAGTGGCCAAATGGGAGACTCAAAAGAAGTCCAATTTTGAAGCCCTTACCTACTAAACCACACTGCTTTCTGTAACCTTGAATGATTGTGAATGCAGCCAGTAGTGGTCCTTCTGCTTTAGTCCTCCATTCAACTTGTTTTTCCCAATGTCCACCCTCTCCCTCCACTCTTCCCTTGACATATGCCTTGAACTTGACTGTGATTGAAGGAGTTTCCAAGGAATAACACTTGCGATACAGTTTCGAATTCTAGATGTCATGTCTGCGGTCGCTTACATTTTCCTTGCCTACAGAACCTCCTTCCTTGGTGTACAAAACAGCACTGATCATTTTTAGCTCGCCTCTGTTCTGCTGCCATGCACGATTAACTTTGCCATTACCCTCGGGCCTTTTGGGACATTAATATTTGACTGACTTCACTCATCCATTGGCAGTCCATGTTTTGAATTCTTTGTTAGTTCTCCAATATATTAGATTGTGACTTGCCAAGTTGAATTTCAGTCCCTCTGTGGTTTTCTCCTCAATTTATTCTTCTGCCATTGCAGCAATTCCCAATTTAGCATCAGATTTCATTACTGTGGTATTTCCACATTCTTCCAGTTTGTCAATAGAGATGTTAAAACCAGAGAGACCTTCAAAGTGACCCCTTGGTTCCTGTCTCTATTCTCTTTCAGTGACACCAACCAGGAACAGGTTAAAGTGAATACAGATGGTGGAACTGGATGGCGAGAAGCACCTAAACTTGTTACCAAGGGTCAAAAGAATTACCCATGTGGCAATCATATGGAAGGGGACTTGGAACAGCAGGAATAGAGCGGTTCCAGTAAAACCGGAAAACACAAGGGAGAGGATGAAACAACCTTAGTTCTCGTTGCTAGAGATAGCATGAGGAACGACGTGTATAGTGCCCAGAACATCGTTACAAGTTCTTGCAAAACAAATTGTATTTTCTCAGAAATGGTTAATGTCATTTTAATTTCACAGCCGGGGTTGTTTTTCATGTCTTCAAAACCATCACCCCAGAAGGTGAACGTTATCTCCATTCAACGTATAGAAATGGGGAAACACGAAAAGATACAAAAGCACTGATTTGAAGTGATACATGCACCCCAATGTTTATAGCAGCCTTGTCAACAATAGCCTAATTATGGAAAGAGCCCAAATGTCCATCAGCTGATGAATGGATTACACACACACACACACACACACACACACACACACACACTGGAATACTACTCAGCCATCAAAAAATCAAATCTTGCCATTTGCAATGATGTGGATGGAACTAGAGCGTATTATGCTGAGTGAACTAAGTCAGTCAGAGAAAGACAAATACCATATGATTTCACTCATGTGTGGAATTTAAGAAACACAACAGATAAGCATAGGATAAGGGAAGGAAAAATAAAATAAGATAAAAACAAAGAGGGAGGGACAGCTAGGTGGCTCAGTTGGTTAAGTGTCCAACTCTTGATTTCAGCTCAGGTCGTGATCCCAGCGTCATCAGATTGAGCCCCACGTCTGGCTCTGTGCTGAAAGCACAGAGCTTGCTTGGGATTCTCTCGTCCCCCCCCCCCCCCCCCGCCCCTTCCCCCTTTCTCTTTCTCTCTTTGTCTCACGCACACTCTCCCTCTCTCTCTCAAAATAAAAATAAATAAACTTTTAAAAAACAGAGAGGGAGGCAAACCATAAGAGAGTCTTAACTATAGAGAGCAAACTGAGGGTTGCTGGAGGGGAGGTAAGTGGGGAAATGGGGAAATGGGTGATGGGCATTAAGGAGGACGCTTGTTGGGATGAGCACTGGGTGATCTATGTAAGTGATGAATCACTAAATTCTACTCCTGAAACCATTATTACACTATATGTTAACTACTATATGTTAAGAACTTAAATAAAATCTTGAAAGAAAAACAAAATAGAAACCGGGAAGCAACTTGACAAAGCTCCTTTCTCTTTGGCATCAGACCAAAGTCCACTCATTTCCAGTAAATTTGGAAAGGCATCTGAAATTTAGCAATACGACTAATAAATTGTACATAATAAACACACAATAAGTATCTGTTTAATAAAAATCCTTTGCAATCAAATCAGAAGTTCTGTCCTGAAGGTTCAGGAAGTGGTGTTTCTACAAGAGAACCATACCTTGATCCTTCCCTACCCTCTCCTGTATGTCTGTGGGGGCATTAGACTTCTATCTATTAGAAGACTTGTGGTACTAGTTTGCTCAGGCTGCCATATAAAATGCCACAGTCTGGGTGGCTTCAACAACAGACATTTATTTTTCACAGTTCTGGAGGCTGAAAGTCCAAGAGCAAGGTGCCATCAGGGATGGTTTCTGGTGAGACCTCTCTTCCTGGTTTGTAAAAAGCCACCTTCTCGCTGTGTTGTCATGTGGCCTTCCTCTGCATGTGCATGGAGAGAGAAAGAGAGGGAGAAAGGGAGAGAGATCTGGTGTCTCTTGTTCTTCTTAAATGGACACTAATCCTATTGGATCAGGGTCCCAATCTTACAGTCTCATTTAATCTTAATTACTTCCTGAGGTGCTTGGGTGGCTCAGTCGGTTAAGCGTCTGACTTCGGCTCAGGTCATGATCTCACACTCCGTGAGTTTGAGCCCCATGTCAGGCTCTGTGCTGACAGCTCAGAGCCTGGACCCTGCTTCGGATTCTGTGTCTCCCTCTCTCTCTGCTCCTCCCCTGCTCATGCTCTGTCTCTCAAAAATAAATAAATACATTTAAAAAAAAAATCTTAATTACTTCCTTAAAGCCCCAGTCTCCAAATACAGTCACATTGAGGGTGAGGGCCCCAACACATGAATCTGGGGCCGGAGGCAGGCACAATTCAGGCTCTAACACGTGTTGGTGCTGCGTATCACCTTCATAGTTGAGCTCTGAGTCTGGTGTAGGCATAGGTGTGTTCCATTTTTCCATTATGCGTCTCTCGCTACTGCTCCAGAAACACACACACACACACACACACACACACACACACCCCACCCTACCACCACTTTGAAATGCCAGCCTTCAGAAAATAGTGAGGCAGTTCTGATCCTCTTGTGGGCCTGGGGTGACACCCTTATCTGAGACGGTGCTGTCTTCTGGTTCCTCAAGAGAGAGCAGTTTCTCAAGAAGAACTGTGCAGACCCCTTGGCTAATGTACTAAGTTGTACAGTGTCCCCTCAAATTCCTGTCCGCTCCCAACCCGTGAATGTGACCTCTTTCGGAAACAGGATCTTGAAGATGTCATCAAGTAAAGAGGAAGTCACGCTGGATGACGGTGGGCCATAAGTCCCGTGACAGGTGTCGTTATGAGGAGAGGGAGCCACAGATCCACTGAGGCAAGACAGCCAAGAGAAGGCAGAGGGAGGAACCAGACTCATAAGAGTTACAAGCCAAGGGACCCCAAGGATTCCTGGCAGGCACCAGCAGGAAATTCGTGATTTCTCTCCTTCACATGGTCCTGTCCAATTCATAAGTAGCACTCATGGAGGGCGCTTCTAAGATGTGTCCCGCTCCTGACCACTTCTCTCCATCCCTATCTGAGGTCGCTGTCGACCTCATCTAAGCCATGGTCAGCGTTCATTTAAAGTACTGGGATAGTTCCTCCGTTGGCCTCTCAGGTCTCGCTCTTGACACCCTACAATCCATCCTGTGCACAGGGGCCAGTGTGATTTGTAAACATTTAAATCTGATCTCCTCACTCCCCTTTTTAACCCCCCACAAAGGTTGCCCATGGCAATCGGGATGAAACCCAATTGGCCTTTCCTGCTCCTACCACCCACCTTTTGTGACCCGGCCTCCGTCTACAATTCCACCGCCGCCTCACGCCCTCCCTGCTTGTACACACTTTCCAGCCACGTCTGTGCCCACGACGCCTAGTTCCTCTGCTTAGGTCACGCTTTCTCCCGGGTCTTGTTGCACTTGTCTGCTCACTACCGCACACGCACACGCTTGCTCAATTCAAGTATCACCTTCTTGGAGAGACCTCCTCTGGGTGTACAATTTAAAATAGTCCCTTGGGACTCCTGGGTGGCTCAGTTGGTTAAGCGTCCGACTTCAGCTCAGGTCATGAGGTCACGGTCAGTGAGTTGGAGCCCCGGGTCGGGCTCTGTGCTGACAGCTCGGAGCCCGGAGTCTGCTTCGGATTCTGTGTCTCCTTCTCTCTCTGCCCCTCTCCCGCTTGTTCTCTGTCTCTCTCTGTCTCTCAAAAATAAATAAATGTAAAAAAAAATTTTAAATAGTCCCACAGTGTTGGTCCATCACATCAGGTCTCTGTAGGCACTTTGTCTCTGTTTTTCTTGTGTATTTGTTTGTTTGTTTTCCTCCCTCACCTGTAATGTAAAGTCCACAAGAGCAGGGACCTCTTCTGCCTTGTTCACTCCGGAAAGCCAAGGATGGGAGCATGGCTTGACATAGCGAAGCTGCTCGGTAAATATCTGCCTAATGAAGGAGCAAACAAAGAGCTGGAGAAATTATTGTCCTGATGGTGTTTGTGGGGTTTCCAAGGATCACCAAGTCACAGAGACCCTTCCTTCCTTTCCTTTGCTGAGAGGATCTCGGTACCCCTCAGCGTCACCCATGGCCATGACATGATCCGGCTTTGAAACATGTTTGTTAAAATTTTTTAATGTTTATTTATCATTGAGAGACAGAGACAAAGCATGAGTGGAGGAGGGGCAGAGAGAGGGGAAGATACAGAATCGGAAGCAGGTTCCAGGCTCCCAGCTGTCAGCACAGAGCCCGACGTGGGGCTCGAACTCACAAACCGCGAGATCATGACCTGAGCCAAAGTCCGACGCTTAACCCACTGAGCCACCCAGGTGTCCCATGTTTTTGTTTTTTTACTCACCCTGAGTGTTTCACCTATTTCACTCTGAAAGGAGTAAGTTATCAAGTTATTATTATTATTATTATCATTTATTTTATTTTTTTTGCCTGCCTCAAGGGATACAAGATAGTTAAGAGTATGTTGAATATACAAGGGGTAGTATGTGATAGTTTCCCTGGGCTTGGGCAAAAACTTTTGACTGCTCAGTGATGCCTGAAATTCCTCTACCTAAGAGAAGCTTTTCATCCTGGATCAGAGATGAAGCTTAAAGATAAAGACACAGCACTGGCACCTGGGGAGGGAGGTGGGAGAAGCCACCTGTGAGGGCAAGAGTTGAACATCCGTCCCTCTGTGTGGCTTCCTTCGCGATTTTTATCCTGCGTAGAAGCTGGTCACAAGAGCTGCCTAACTCTGACTAGTGGGCGAATCAACACGCATGCTCCGTTACGCATCCCGACTGCTCTGGAGCCCCTTCGTTCTCTCCACCTTTTGCTAGGCCCCTTCTCCCTACAAACTGTCTTAGACTGTTCCTTGCGTGCAGAAAACGTATTTCTCTCTGGCTTTTTTTCTCAGCAAAATCCGTCTCCTGCAAATTTGTTTTCAGAACTAGGTTTCACCAAATCTTTTGAATCCGGTCCCCGAGTCAAATTCCCTCCCTAGGAGGAGAAGGCCTGAGACGTGGCTCAGGGAGGAAGAGAAACGAGACAGAAAGTCAGCGATTCCTCATCCGCGAAGCCCGCCTTCCTTCCAGACGCTTCTTTCTGGTTTCTTATTTGCTCCTTGTCCTGATTTGCCCTTCAACCGCAGGCCCAGTGGACAAAATCTGTCCCCACCTTCGTGTTCTCAAAAGCACTCTATAAATTACAAAGGCACCTGTTTTGTTGTAGTTTCCCCATGTTATCTGAATTGCTTCCCTTACGTGGACTTTTTCACAATGATAAATACCCATGCTGTCCTGATTCAACATCTAGTTTCAGTGAGGGACACAGAGTTGATGATAATGCAGGGGTTCGGAGCACAGAGCACAAAGCCGAAGATATGGATCTAAATGTAGTAGTTATGCATCCCCACTCTGCACTTGAAATTGAAATTTAGGCCATATTTTATCAGGGTACCTCCATTTTATATGTAAAGAAAGGGGGGAAAAGGCAAGGTGAGAGTTGTGTTGGGCTCTAAAATAAAAATAGATGTTAGCAGAATCAGGTAAGATAAGGCACACAGATTCACTCTGTAAAACATATGTGTATACAAGTATAAAGTCATAATGTATTATACAGACAGTTGGGTTTTTTTTTTTTTTTCACTTTCAGACTATGTGAGTGTTTCAAGCTTTCAGAAATTTTTTGAATTTCTTACCAGATGGAAGAGGGCAGAAGGTATAAAGAGTAACTTAGTTTTCTCCTCTTTCTGATTCTGCTCAAAGGTTTTTGTAGGTTGCTAAAGAAAATGGGTGGAGAATTTACTTATTTTCATATTTTCTTTTAAAAAAATTTTTTTTCTTAAGTAGGCTTCATGCCCAGCATGGAGCCCAATGTGGGGATTGAACTCACAACCCTGAGATCAAGACCTGAGTGGAGATCAAGAGTCAGACGCTTAGCCCACTGAACCACCCAGGCACCCCTTTCATATGTTCTGGATATTATTTTATTATCTTGATTTCCTCAAGTTATGAAGGAGCCAGCCACGATGACATAGGTCCAGTCTATGTCCTGTTCCCAGAAAAGAAAGGAAATGTGTTATTAATAATCACTGTTATTAACTGAAATGATTAGAACTGATTTACATCATCAGAGGGTACTTAATATTTGAATAGTTTAGCATCTTTGTGGTCTTTATCCTGGTTAAATCTTGACATCTCTGAGAAGAGAGAAAAGCAGAAGTGTTATACCCACGTTAGGGATGGGCAGACTGAGGGCCAGAGAAATTTACACCTAGGATTATAATCAGTTGTGTGCTGTTAATCGACTGTCCTGGGGAGGGAACCCCCAAACCCTGATTTGTAGCATTTGCTGGTTCTTGGGGTGTAAATACTCCCACATGGCTGGCTTCAGGCTGCCTATGTGAAGCCAGTCAACACGCAGTTGGAAGAGATCCAAATGGTGGCTGATGTGTGATGCCGAGAAGATTGAGGTGCGAGACGCGCAGGCAAAGCCAGGTCACATAAGTCCAGAAACGAAAGGTTTTGGAAATGGAAAGCACAATATACCTCTGAAAGCAGGGTTTGCCTGGGGCTGAGGACAGAGATTGTCCACAAGTGTTGACAAGTTACCCCCCGGGTCCCCTTGCTTTTTCCATTTTAATCCTGATTCCAGCTCTCCTTACCTGGCAGGAGACGAGAGAATTATCCTATAGGGAAGCTGAAGGAGCCAAAATCCAGGTCCCTGCTTCTCCAGACAGGTTGCCCGGAGCCCTTGTGCTGCACTCGGCTTCCTGCTCTGCTCCCATCCCCAGAACTGCTGCGGGGGGGGGGGGGGGGCTGAATTCTGTGGCGTCCCCAGAGGCTGCCTGCCCCCCAGCAGGGTCTGGTGCAGGTGTAGGGAGGGCCAGGGTCAGCGGGGGGGGGGGCCCCCGGGCTACCAGTGCCAAAGCTATTTGGTGGGGGACTCTGCACAGTCTCTCCCCTGCTCCCTATTCAGGAACCAGCACAAAAGTGCAGTCACCTGGGGGGGCAGGGGGGAAGGTGAGGGTGCAGACCGTGCCTTATTTTCTTATTCGTTTGGTTATTCCTGTCTATGATTTTATCTTTCTTTGGGAACTGTGAAAAACATCTGAAATCTGAGATAAAGGTGGGTTTCTCCAGGCAAATTTAGCTGTGCTTTTTCAAGGCACTGTGGGTACCGCCCATCTAACTACTTTAAATCGGTCTTTCTCTTAACAGAAGACCATGGGGGAGGGGGAGGAAAAATAAAAGTTAGAGACAGAGGGAGCCAAGCCATAAGAGACTCTTCAAAAACTGAGAATAAACCGAGGGTTGATGGGGGGTGGGGGAGAGGGGAAAGTGGGTGATGGGCATTGAGGAAGGCACCTGTTGGGGTGAGCCCTGGGTGTTGCATTTGCCAAGAAATTTCATATTAAAAATAAATAAATAGTCAGTGTAAATCGGTGTTTCTCAAGGAGTGTGTTATTAGCATCTGGGGTGGGGCATTTCTTGATTATGGAAGTTCCATGCCTCTGCTTCTACCTGAAAAAAAAAATGCCCAGGGTGCTCCCAGGAATAATGAGAACTCAAGAAAATCCCCAGTCTTTCCCAAATGTCTCTTCTGTCAAGTGCTATCCTCACTGGATGAAAACCCAGGTTCTCAGTGATATTTTCGGCTTGAGGCTTTTGGGATCTCGCAGGTAGTTTGAAATACGATTTCCATTCTCCCAGGGACCAACTGGTAGCTCCAAATTCTCACGGCTTTTTTCTACTATAATCTGTTCCGAGACAAGGGTTGAGACATTTGCTGTTCCCTGTAGTAGCTTGAATCAGAGGGTACGGTCTTGCTTTCTCCTTGTCTCCCATGCTCACGTGTAACCCTTTGGAATCTCATCTTCATCTAGACCATCACTTATTGGGACCCCCACCTGGGGCCCACCTTGGACTTCATATTCTGCCCCGTATCTGCTGAGGTCATAAAAACTAAAACTCTAGGGCACCGGTTTAGGCAAAGGACCTGAGCACCAAAGCTGGATTGAGTGCTCTTCTGGCCTCCCCTCCTGGTCTGATAATTGATATCTTGTTTTTCTGTTTGTCTTCTTTTCTTTTTCTTTTTGTTTTTGTTTTTTTTTAATTTTACCCAAGATTTCTAGTCCTTTTCAGAAGCTGGAGTGGTTTAGCTATCATAACGGAAATCTTGGCAAGGCATCAGTAGTTACAAATTTCATAGCTTGATTAGGAAAAAAAAAAGTGTTATAAAAATGAGCACTTTTATGAGAAAGGCGAAACCACGGGATTCAGGGATAACACGAATCATGTGATATAAGGAGAATCCAGAGTGTGGGAACCAGAGAGTTTTGGGTCTGAATCCCTGCTATACCACATCCTATCTGTGTGGCTTGGGGTAAATTCTTAAATATCTTTAAAGCTCAGTTTCCTCCTCTGTACATTGAGGGAAAAAAAATCACACCTCTCAGGGCAGTTGAGATGATTGAGGAGATCGTATATTTTTGGCCCTGTCCCTTCCCCTTTAGTTCAGCTCTGGGGACTTTCAAATCTTATTCACGTTCCTTTACTTTAAAACAGAACAAAACAAAACAAAACAAAACAAAACTCTTGCCATTCTCTTGTCTTTGCAGTGGGCCTCGCAAAGGGAACTGGACACACCTGGGTGCCAGATGAAGTTTTAATTAAATCTCTAGAAGCTCAGGGAGCAAATTCAAGTATATCCTCAGATATAGAACTTAGAATCTCTCTCTCTTTTTTTAAAGTTTATTTATTTATTTATTTATTTATCTCTTTTGAGAGAGAGAGAGAGCATGCCTGTGAGCAGGGGAGGGGCAGAGAGGGAGAGAGAGAATCCCAAGCAGGCTGTGCACTGTCGACACAGGGCCAGATGTGGCACTCGATCTCACGGACTGTGAGATCATGACCTGAGCTGAAATCAAGAGTCGGATGATTAACCGACCGAGTCACCCAGGCACACCAAACTTAGAATCCCTTAAAAGAGGCCCAGTTGTAAATGAACAGACCACTTCCCATCCCCAAATACCTGACATATTCCTCAGATGTGTACTATAGTGGATGCCATTAGCTGTTTGAGAAAATGGACGGTGTCATGAAAATACAACCCCAGGTAATGCCACTGAGACCGTCTTTTATGTTCATTAAAAACTGGAAGAAATAGACAAATCCAGTTTGTTCTTATGTGACCAGAGTACAGGGAGCTCAAAACTCCAGGTCAGAAATCACACTTGTGATGATCAGAAATGGGAAACCATTGGAAGAGGGAGTGAGTAGACAGGTAAGCTCTTGGTTACAGTTGAGTTTTTAATAAGCTACTGAGAACAGTTATGAAAACTTCCAACGTAGACACAGAATATGTGCATATAACTTCTATGAATTATCTCAGAGAGAGAGAGAGAGAGAGAAGGAGACAGAGAGGAGGGGGGAAGGAAGAAGAAAGAGGAGGAGGAGGGAGGGGGGAGGGAAAGAGAAGGAGGAAGAGCGAGGGAGAGGGAGAGAGAGAGAGAAACATTGTGATGATTCTGCTTGTTATTTCATCAAAGACCATGTACCTTCAATGAGAATGAAATGGAAGCCAAATCTGTTGTTGGTCCTGGGGGACCTGGTTGCAGAATATCTCATACCACTGAAAATGATTCTCATTTTGCATATATATTTTATCCATAGAAAATGGCTTTTACATGTATGCAAGCCAGTAACTTCATTTGATATGGAACTGATGAAAAAGCCATCTGTGGTAATGTGAGATTACATTATGTGTAAATGTGAGAGAGATTTGGCGGCCTTGGATTTGAGAGAAAAGGAATGTCTACCTTCGTTTGGGTGATTGTCAGGGGTAATTTTTTTACACGTGATTTTTGCCAAATAGGCCGACTTTAGAATCTAACCCAGTACAGTGTAACTCTACCGTGATTGGAATTTATATTCTCTACATGATAATCAATAAGCTATGTTAGCACTTGGATTGGTGAGAGCGAATCTGTTTTTATATACCTTCAAAAGTGTAAAAAAATTAAACATAATGCGGATGAAATCAACCACCAGTGGAAGCAATCTACCCTCAAAATCATACAAAAACCCTCTTTTCTTTCCAAATCTTGATCTAAGTGCAAGGGTGTTTATCAAATACATAAGAACTTAAGTTATAGCCACCATGAGATAAATGTTGACGCATTTAATTCTGGTAGATTAGGGGTAATGTTCTAAAAGATGTGAAATCTCGCAAAAAGAGATTCAGAGTCAGAATTTTTCAGGAATAAGTAAACGCTGTCCAGGAGGTGGACCAGGAAATTTTCTACTTTCTGTATCCCCACAAATAAATAATGCATACGCTTGGTGAGCATACAGTGGCAGCAAAGGGAGTTTAATCATTCTGCAGCCTATTTTATCCAGGTTGTGGTAGATTGGACGCTCCAGCTATAGAAAATTATCCTTCTAGGAGGTCCTGATTGAAGATAATGGGTACCTTAGCACAAAATCCCAACAGACACACGGCAGACTATTAAGTATGGACTAGATGCCAAAAGTTCCACAGCAACTTGGTGTTTGAAAGAATGCGTTTCATATAATTATCAAAGTTGCAACTAACCATCTGTTTCAATATCATGGCATCGTGCTGTTGGTCAGCATTGTAAAAATGAACATCTTGTTGTTTTTGATGAGCACCATTTAGGTTTATCTGAGCATATGAAACACTAATGGTAATTTAATTCAACATTCATTGTGTGTCTAGAATGTGAACGGCATGGCAGTAGGCAGTAGGAGAAAGATTGGGCAAAAAGAATTCCTTTTCTCAAAGTGCCGACCGGCAAGAGAGACAAAGACTGTGCACAGATTGATCTTGTAGAGGGCGTGATGGGGTTATTTGTTTTAGACATGGTTTGCACACCTACTCCATGCCTGGTACTGCACTTAAACCTGCGGACACAGACTCACGAGACACAGTCTTTGCTCTCAAGGAGGTGACAATAAGGTTGCAGAGGGCAGCAGGAAGAGACACGGCCATGGAAAGTCACTATACTGTTCTTCGTGCTATGATAGAGAAAACCGGAGGGTATGTTGAGTCACAAGGGAAGAAGATCCTATACCGTCCTGCTTTGGGGGCATCGGGGAAGGCTACTCAAAGACCCCTAGGCTGAATATTTAAGATCGAGCATTTATTGACTGTTTCACTCAGCACATGCACACTGACCCCCACCCTCTTCTGCACGCTGCGCGAGACAGAGGGGCCCTACAGCAGCAACACGATGAAGCTCCCTGGGTGCACGGAGCATATTTTTCTAGTGGGAGGAAAGAGGGAGTAGTGAGTAGATGATGAAGCTAGTATCAGCTGCTAAACTCGCTCTGAAACCTTAGGTTATGTGGGGACAAAAATAATAACTATATGTTAACGCTGAATCTTCTTAATCAGAAAACACGGTACTTAAATTCTATTTTCATTGCTTCGCTGGATTAGAAACACATCTCCTAAAGACAGCAATCATCTGTTAATAGTTAAGCAATCTCACTAATTTAATTATAGTCAACCGAGGGAGGGGTAAGATGGGAGAAGAACATACCAGAAAGGAAAACAATGGTAGGGAAAAATACCACGTTGGCAAGTCATAGACACAAGAGAGGATGATGTCCTCGCACACCTGTAAACGTATTTAGTGTGGCCAAGGCGTAGGGGATGTTGCAGCAAGAGGGAAAAGTGAGCAGTAACTAGATCATAAAGCCCTGTCTGCCCGACTGAGGAACTTGGACGTTATTAACAAGGGAGATTTTCATCCTGTCATCCAGATGATCAAATGTTTATATTAGAAAGATGAATCTGGCAGCAGAGTGGGGAATGGTTAGGAGGGGGGGGCAAAGTTGGAGATGGGGGTTAATCACAAGGCTGCTGCAATTGTCCAGAGGAGAAGTGATGCGGGTCTGAGCTAAGGCAGAGTCAGTGTTGACGGACGTGAGCTAAATTAAGGAAGGCAGAATCCTTGGGGGTCTAGTAATTAACAGGGTATGGAGCCTCTGTCAGATGCTCCAGTGAGAGGGGCGCTCGTTTTCAAGATGGAGACCCTAAGGAGGAACATATTTAGAAAGCCAAATTAACCAAGACCAAATTAGGGTGTTTGAGATATGTGAGGGACAAATAAATGGGTGTGTTCAGGAGGCAGCTGCATCTATGAGTTTAGAGCTCAGCAGAGTTGGGGACTGGGAATCACTGAATCCAGGGCCATCTGGGTGACTGAGGAAGCTATGGGAGTATCTGAGGAGAGAACTGAGGAGAGAAGCAGGAACTGATGAGAAGAGAAGAGAATATTCACACTGAGGTGAGCCAGAGAAGAGCCCCCTCAAAAAAAAAGACCAAGAAGGAGTTGCAGGGATAAAGGGAGAGCAGGGTTCTGGAAAGCTAGGGGATTTATAAGCAGAAGGAAGTGGGCAACTGTCAATCACAAGAGTTTGTGATATGGAGCCTGAAAATTGTCTGCTGTTCAGCAACGGCAAAGCCTGTGGCCACCTTCCGCAGAGAACTTTTAGAATGTGTGTGGCACGGGGCTGAGGATGGGGACTGTGTACAGGAATGAGGAGACAGGACATTATAAAAGGCTAAAGAAAAGGTGAGGGATTAAAGAGTGGAGACAATGTTTGGAGAGAACACTCAAGAATGTTGACTCTGAAAAGAAGGAAAGTGAGTAGAACTCGGGATGGAATCAAGGAAGCACCCTCTCCTTTGCCAGTGGGAGAGGCTTCAGGTGATTATTTTAAGCTGAAGCTAATGGTGGGGGTGGAGGAGGCAGAGAGAGAGAGAGAAATATTTCAGAGAAAAAGGGACTCTGGCTCCCAGGGGCAGGGGGAGATACAGGTCCAGAGCAGAGAGGGAGTGGCTTTCAACTGAAGGCAAACGACTTTTTCGATTAAAATGGAGCGAAGAAGGTGTGATGTTTAATTTTATGTGTCAGCTTCAGTGGGCTAAAGGGTGTCCAGGTAACTGGTCAAACATTGTTTTGGGGTGTGCCCATGGGAATGTCCCTAGGATAGATTAGCATTTGAGTCAGTAGGCTGAGTAAATGAGACTGCCTTCACTAATGTGGGGTGGCAGGTGGCTGTGGGGGGGGGAGGGTACATCATCCAGCCCATTGAGGGCCTGCCTACAACAAAAAGGCAGAGGAAGTTAGAATCACTCTCTTTTTTGCTGGAACCGAGACACCTATCCTTTGCCCTTGGACATTGGTACCTCTGATTCTCAGGTTTTAGGACATAGACTGGGACTTACGCCATCAGCCTGATTCTCAGGCCGTCAGACTCGGAATTTACCACTGGCTTCGCTGGTTCTTCTCGCAGAGGGCAGACTGTAGAACTTCTCAGCCTCCATAACTATGTGAGCCAACCCCTCTAATAAATCTCCTCCTCTCTCTAATGTAGATATACAGATCTATAGCTATAGCTGTATCTGTCTCTTGTTGGTTCTGTTTCTCTGGAGAACCCCGACCGATACAGGAGGTGTGGCTGTGTTTGTGGGCTGGGAAAGCTAGAAGCCAGCGGAACTCAATGCTCGTGGGTTCTGTTTTCACTCTGAAGTAGGAGGGTCAAATGCCAAGTGAGGATGATAGTATGTGTTATTTGGGATGGGAGGAGAGGAGGAAAATGTGAAGGGCCAAAAAAGAGATGGATATAATTTTGACTAATGTGTAGGACAGACAAGGTTTTGTGGAGGAGGTAGATTTGGCCCCACTGTGGACAAGATGGAGGAAGATGGTGAAGGAAGAGGAAGTTCCGGGAAGGCGACTACAATGAGAAGAAGAAAGAAACTGAAGAGTGAAGGTCATTTCAAGATCACCCATTCACAGAACTGAGAATGTTGGTTAGATAGCAGGATGCATGAAGGCAATTATACAGATATAATAATGACAAATGTTATGTTTATTTATGCGTCTATAGAATCCAACCTGGCTCTTGGCACAAATATGGGTCCTCAATACATGTGTGTTAAGTGAATGAGAGCAACTTCATTTGCTGTACCACAAATTAGAAAAATTAAAAGGAGTGTCCAAGGGCAGCCAATGGATGCTAATTTCCTTTTTTTTTTAATAGCAAAATATTGGGGCACCTGGGTAGCTCAGTTGGCTAAGCGTCTAACTCTTGAGCTCAGGTCAGGATCTCAGGATTCCTGAGGTCAAGCCCCACATCAGGCTCCACACTGTTCGCATGGACTCTTTCTCTCCCCCCCCTCTCTCTCTGCCCCTCCCCATTCACATGCACTCTCTCTCAAAATAAATAAATAAACTTAAAAATAAATAAAATAGAAAAATATCATTACATTTCATTTTCCATCTGTGGAGGTGCTCTAGTCACTATTGCTATACAACAAACTATCCCAAAACTTAGTGGGTTAAAACAGCAACCTTTCAAAAGGTGAAGGTCACTGATTCTGTAGGCAAGGAATTCGCGCATGGCTCAGCTGGGTAATCCTTCTGCTTCTGGTGACTTTGAGATTACTTAGTGGTACTCAGTTAGCAGATGGGCTAGTCTGAGGGTCCACAATGCTAAACGTCCTATAATGCATGGGACATCCCCCACCCACTCTTCCTCACAAATGATTTTTCAGCCCAAAATGTCAACAGTGAGAATGTTGAGAAATTCTGCCGTAGATCCTGGGACCCAAGAGAAACAGACAGCGGCTGCAAAACCTTCTGAAGTCATGCAGAGGGTCACTTCTCCTCCACTGTATTAGTTACAGGATGTTCACAAAGCCAGTCTAGGGAAAGGGACCAGACTCTACCTCTTGATGGGGGGGGGGGGGGGATTAGCAAGGCTTCATTGTGCTACAGCATGTGGACAGCACAATTTTGGTAAA
This sequence comes from Prionailurus bengalensis, assembly GCF_016509475.1. Classification (NCBI taxonomy): domain Eukaryota; kingdom Metazoa; phylum Chordata; class Mammalia; order Carnivora; family Felidae; genus Prionailurus; species Prionailurus bengalensis. The sequence continues at coordinate 227,587,315 of NC_057343.1, forward strand.
TGCAGTTTACTAGGACAGAGATGGAAGCACAAAACAGATGAGGAGGCAGTATTTAATGCCAGAGAAGTTGGAGTCCAGAATATACGTAGAATGCGGACGGGAAATGAAATGGACCCGATGTGCTTCACAGAAAAAGTGTGCTTCCAATAGGAAAGCTGAGAGAGAAAACTGCCTCTCCCCCATCTGGAATTGTCCAGTTGACAAGCGACAAATCAGTGGTGGGTGGGCCTATCAGGAAGAATTGGGCTTCCCCTTCTGCTAGTTCCTTGGGACATCACAGTCTAGGGTCTTTACTGATGCTGAGGTCACTGAGCTTAAGCCATCAATACTTTCACCAGGGATACTCACTCTCTGAGCTCTTGGTACCCAAGATTATTCTCCAACAATCTTGGAGATTATTGAGAACAGTTCTTTGGTTTGTGTTCATTCTCGTGTTACCCTCCCCTTAGGGCCAGATCACCCGTGAGGCCGAACCTCTGAACCTCTACTCTGCCTTCCGTCAACATGAATTCTTTTGTAAAAGGCTCCTTGGGCCTTTATGTAAAGTCACCAACCTGTCAAATTGGATTTTCAGTTGTATTTTGCTTATTAAAAACATTTTTTTGTACTGAATCTTTAAAAGACACTTAAACAAGTTGTCAGTATCTCAAAATTAGAAATTTTGCATAGAATAAAAGAACTGTTTTTGCTACTTTTGCATGCCTGGAAGATCCAGATACATTGGACCCACAATTTTGATAGCAACAATTGTTGGAATCAGGTAGCAACTGCCTTGGAGATACTTTGTGGTGGAAAAAGTCTGTGAAGTACAAGCAAGAGTCCTCATCTTAGGGATTCCCAATGCATGGTGGCATATTAACCCCTCTGGCGAGCCCCGAATCATGCCGATAGTAATGATAATGATAATTAGTAATCACGGTGTAATTTTGTTTAATGGAGCATTTTCCAACGGGCAAGAAAAATTTTCTTTAAAAAAAAATGACTTTGAGACAGGTAGAAGCAAAATGTAAGCAGGCCTTCGTGAAAGCCTATGCTTTGGACTTCATGAAAATATCTGAATCTGGGATCTTTGGTACATGGCGCATATATATATATATATATATATATATATATATATGCGCACCCTAGTGACTTGTTTGGCTAATAGGGGAATAACAAATATGACACATGCATAGATTTAAAATTCCTATGTATTAGGTCTTGCCCTTACTTCCTTAGAATTCTGAGACCACCATTTGAATAACCTGAGCTAGCCTGCCAGAGAGGCCAGGGGGTGGAGAACTGAGGTGTCCCAGCCTACAAACCAAGCCAACTGGTAGGCTCATGTACGAGCTCTCTGGGACCAGCCACTCTACAGACACTTTTCCAAATAACCACAAATACATACACAAACCCAGCTGACACCACCTGGAACAGCTAAATCTTCCCAGCTGAGCCCTGCCCGAATTGCCAACACGCAGCATCATGAGCAAATAAGTGGTCGCCATTTCAGGTTGCAACTTTTGGGATTCAACAGCAATGGAAGACAGACACGTATCACCATCTGAAATTATGTAGGATGATTGGCTTAGTCACTGCCCTCCCTCCTAGGATTTAGCCTAGCGAAGGCAGGAACGTAGCCTCATTTACACTGTGGTTGGCAAGCTTAGAACACAGTCCAGAAGCCACCTACGGAAACCCTCAGGAAATATTAGTTGAATGAATGAAAATCGCCTGAGAATCTCTCATGAAGCAGCCTCATGTGTGCTCCTCCTCCTTCTGGAGAAAGGGAAGAGAAGGGGGTGCCCTCAGGAGAAGTGAGGGGATTAAAGTCTGGGTGATTTGGAGTAAACAGTGCTTGACATTTTTTTTTTAAGCGTGGAAAATTTCAATCTGCACAAGAGTAGAGAGACTGGTTTTAATACACTCCTCCTGAACTTGAACTCCTTCTTCAACAATCATACATTTATGACCAATATTATTTCATTTATTCTGAGTGAAAACATTTCTGGAATATCTGAATATATGGCCACCCCATCTGATACAAGGTGTGTGTGTCTGTTTTTTTTAGTTCAGTTGATTCTTAAGTCTATTAGAGAGAAAAATGACTTGAAGTCCTTTTAATTTTTTCCTGAATACAATATTACAAATGAAGCAGCCAGGCTTACTCATTAAACTCCAATCCTCTCAAAAATCTTGGCATACTATTTTAAAGACTGCTATATATTAGCTGCACATGATGAACTCAGTCCAGCAGTCTGAATAAAGACAAAACTCCCATTTGGATGAGGAAAAAAAAGCAATTAAATGTAACTGGTAAAGAGGAAGAAATGGGAAAAAAATGTGAGATTAAGACCAAGATTATTTTTTTTTATGTGAAATCATCAACACAGGTGAAATTATTTCAAAGATCAAAGGACTGACATTTTGTAAGGAAGCCAAAGAATGTACTATATTTGCTCTGTGTGTCTACACATATGGAGTCCTGGGCTTTTGTCCCCTCGACTGGACAGGCTGTTTTAATGTAATCAGTTCAAGTTCTGAATCAAGTTTAATTTCAAAGGAGGAGCAGTAGAGCACCAGTCCTTTATTATGCAAAACTATTTTACTATCTAATGAATTTACTGTCAAGATATCTCTGCAGACAATGTTGCTTCCCCCTTTTTTTTTAAAAGTCTTTTTTTCAGTTTATAAAATTGCATGAGAATCTCAGGAACAGAACCTCTGAGATCGTAAAAGCCGTATTATTCCTGCCTCAATTTTTACTATTAACATAGACAAACAAAAGAGTTGAGACAAAACTTGGCCATAAAATATAGGTAATTGTATCATGCACCCTCATTAAGACTTTAATTATTGTAATTTTGAAATTATGCATATGATCAAATACCAAATGTTACAAAGAACGTATAGTAAAAAGTAGCCCTATATGCCACCTTGCCCACCTGTCCCAGAGTGTCTTTTCCAAGAGTCAACGATCCAAGTTGTTTCTTGCACCTTTGTAGAGATATTCAGTGCACACACAACCATTGAGTAGGTGCCTCTGTTTTACCTTTCTCACTCAGATAATAACACAGTATAAACACTCTCCAATACTGTTTTCTATTCCCACCGTATCCAGCACATCTTGGCAATCATCCCATGTTAGAATGACTGGTGCTTCCTCACGGTTTTCAACGTTGCATAGAATTCCATTATACGATGTATTATAATTTATATTATCATTCCTCTATTGATGGATATTTAAGCCGTTTTACTCTTTAGCTGCTGTAGAAAGTGCCACAATTAATAGTCTACTACTCTGTCTTTAAGCTTCTGTGTAAGTATATCTGTAGGATAAAAGCCCTCAGGGGCACCTGGGTGGCTCAGTCGGTTGAGCGTCCCACCTCAGCTCAGGTCATGACCTCACGGTTTGTGAGTTCGAGCCCCACATCGGGCTCTGTGCTGACAGCTCAGAGCTTGGAGCCTGCTTCAGATTCTGTGTCTCCCTCTCTCTCTCCCCCTCACCTACTCATGCTCTGTCTCTCTCTGTCTCAAAAATAAATAAAAACATTAAAAAAATTTTTTTTAAAAAGCCCTCCAATGGAACTCGTGAGACAAAAGGTATACATGTTTTAAATTTTCATACATATTGACAACTTTTAGGGAGATTATATAAAAATTATACCACCAATAGTAATATACCATGTGCCTATTTCTCCAAAATCTTGCCCACTCAGGGTGCCACATAATTTTGACAATATAAGTAAGAAATGGTATCTTTAAAAAATTTTTTTTGATGTTTACTTATTTTTGAGACAGAAAAAGACAGAGTATGAGTGGGGGAGGGACAGAAAGAGACGGAGACACAGAATCCGAAACAGGCTCCAGGCTGCGAGCCGTCAGCACAGAGCCCGATGCAGGGCTCGAACTCACGGACCATGAGATCGCGACCAGAGCCAAAATCTGACGCTTAACCGAGTGGGCCACCCAGGCGCCCCACAAATGGTATCTTATTATAGTTTTCATTTGCAATCTCTTATTTTGAGGTGACTTTCTTTTCATAAGCATGAAAAAGTTTATACCTCCTTTCTGAGAATTACCTACTCATGACCTTTGACTGTGTGCATAAGATTATTGATTTCTTACTTCTTAATAATTTGTAATAAATCAGTAGTATTTATGGTAACCATTAAATATATTTATATAATTAGAGACATTATCTTCTATGTGAATATTGCCAATATTTCTTGCAGTTTGCTATTTGTTGCTTGACTTTGATCATGTTGTGGTGGAATTTTTTTATATGATTATTTTATAAGCAACCTATTCTATCTTTGAAGGTCTCTGTCTGGGAGTCAACACTATAAAGAATATATCATATTTGTTCTGAGAATTCAGATTTAACCTAAATTTTTAAAAACTGTTTGCTAGGGGCCATGCATGCCAACATGCTTTCTAGGTGAAACGGGAGAAGATTCTAGCAGCAACCAGTGGACAGTGAGCACACTCAAGTAGAATCTGACCACAAGAGAGTTGATCTTTGAAAAGGTTCTACATCTTAAATGACAGGGAACGTAGCATTTAAGATACAGGATAAGAGTCTCCATTTAAAAATATTTACTCCGAGGGGCTCCTGGGTGGCTCAGTCAGTTGAGCACCCAACTCTTGATTTTGGCTGATAATCCCAGGATCATGGGATTGAGCCCCGTGTCTGCCTCTGTGCTGAGCATAGAGCCTGTTTAAGATTCTCTCTCTCCCTCTGCCTCTCCCACTCACACATGCTCTCTCTCTCTCTCTCTCTCTAAAATAAAAACAAATAAATAGATAAACATTTAAAAGTATTTACTATGAAAAACAGAGGTTAATTTGGAGAAATATTTGCTTCCATGATCAATGAAATGTAAGGATAGATGAATTCCGGGAAATAAGAGACCGATGACAAGATGAAAACCCCCGTCTTGCATGAGTTGGGATGTACCTGAGAGGTGGGTGGAGATAAAAAGATAACTGGGTGAGACAGAGAGGGTTGAAAACAATGTCAAGACAAAATTATGGAGGTAAACTTGTCGTTTGGAAGACTAATTGGTACTGTAGAAAAACAAATCATGAGGTGAAAGAGAACGTAAATATTTCAGAATACACAGGGAAAGGACAAAAAGAGAATAAAAATGAGCCAAAAGAAAATGAAAATAGAGGAGGAAACACAGAAATGGAAAGCCGCTGATGTTGATGAAGACGCTAGAAGAGATGAGATTAACAAGAATGAGGACAGTGTCGCGTTCAGATTTCTTCACTGCAAGCTGAAGAAAACAATTCTGGGTCACTTCACCAGAGAGAAGAATTTACTTACAAGTAGTGGCTAGCTCGAGATATCTCTAAGAAGCTTCCAGAAGCAGGCTTGGCGACTTGGTAACCAGGAAGCAGGCACATCGTTAGGCAAAGATGTTCCTGCCTGGACCTCAGAAGTACTGAACGCGGGATCCAGAATGCCCCCACTTCCTGCCGCACCGTGTGCTTGGGTGTAGCTGCTCCCACTGCTTTTTCCCATGAGTGGCTTTTGTCTCAAAGTCTGCAGTGGTACATCTAAGTGGGTAAGTGTAGATCATATCCCTGTATCCCTGACGCTAGGAAGGCAGTGAATGTGTGGTGACTGCCTCTACTTTCTGTAGAGGTGCACAGGCTTTTCCAAACAACGAGAGAAACTTCAAACATGAAAAAAAAAAAAGAGCATGCAACTCTTGATCTCAGGGTCCTGAATTTGAGAACCACGTTGGGTATGGAGCCTACTTTAAAAGAAGAAGAAGAAGAAGAAGAAGAAGAAGAAGAAGAAGCCACCGCCTAAATGGATTGGGTTGGGTTTAGAGACATGTTTCTAATGAAGAGAATACAATAAAAGTGATGGGATATCCCTTCCAAGATTAGGTTACAAGAGACTGCCTGCCTCCTTGCTGGACTCTCTCTCCCTGGCTCCTGTCACTTACTCATTTGATGACACAAGCTGTGATGTTGAGCTGTTGAACATCCAGTGGAAAAATGGAATCCTGCCAACAGTTACAGGAGTGGACTTGGAGGCAGATACTTTCCCAGTTGAACCTTGAGATGAGTCCCATCCGAGCTGACACCATGACTGCATCCTGGAAAAGATTCTGAGTCAGAGCCACCCAGCTGAGCCACAGAAATGATGAGATAGGATATGTTGTAGTGTTTTTTTTTTAATATTTGTTCATTTTTGAGAGAGAGACAGAGACAGAGAACGAGTGAGGAGGGGCAGAGAGAGAGAGAGAGGAACACACAGAAACCGAAGCAGGCTCCAGGCTCTGAGCTATCAGCACAGAGCCTGATGTGGGCTTGAACTCAAGAACCGTGAGATCATGACCTGAGCTGAAGTCCGATGCTTGACCAACTGAGCCACCCAGGCGCCCCAGTGTAGGTTGTTTTAATCTGCTAGGTTTTATAGAGTTTGTTATCAAGCAATAAAAAACCAGTAAAAACAAAACAAAACCCTAACTACTTCTTAATGATTCTTAGATCAAGAGTTAACCAAAACTAAAACTATTGATTCCTCAGGAAAAAAAAAAAACAGCGATGAAATAAATCACGTATCAAAATAAATAGGTGAGCTTTGACTTCTGACCTCAACGGTAGAGTCTGTGGCTGACCAGTACCTCAGTGAGAACAACCAAAGCTGGTTGCATTAAAAAAAAAAAGAAAAAGATTCTATCTGAAGGTTCCAGAGACTGCAGACGCAGCCTGGAAGTAAGGGGCCAAGCTCCCGGAGAGAGGCCAACTTATTGGCTTGGATTTCTGCCAAGTCTGGGAACTGAGGGGCTAATATCCTGGACAGAAAGAAGAAGATGGAAGCCGGTAGGTGAAGTATTTCCCTGTCCTTGCCCTCCCCTCCCCCCTAAAGACCTTCCAGAGGTGCGGTTGGCCTGAAGCAAGCCCACCTGCAGGGCGCCATTTCTGCAGCCAGGCTCCCAGGGACCCTCCTGACAACGGTGCCTCACCCGCCTTGTGCCTCATTCCTGCTCCTGGGAATGCTAATTCCTAATAAAGTAATAGCTCATAAGCCCCTCCGCCTGAGGCTTTGCTCGGTATTGAAACCAGACTCCAAACAAATGAACAGAAACTAAAACATTTTTAAGACACCAACAACAGCTAATTAGGAAACATAATGGGAAAAGCACCCCGTACGTTTTATTGGGTTGTGTTTTCATTATCAGTTAAACATATTTTCTAATTGCCATCGTGATTGCTCCTTCAGAACCATAAATTGATACACGTGAAGTGCTAAAAGGTACATAGTACACCCTGTATAAGTGCTGGCTTTTATTCTTGAAAAGCATAAAGATAACATATCCGTAACGGTACATTTACATACATATTAACATACAGTATTACAAGTAAAAGGAAACTTACAGTGTATATGACAAACAAAATAATAACACAGATGACATTAATGCAGTGCCCTCTATGTCTTATACGACAATACCATGTACTTTTATCCACACTTTATAAATGAGGAAATGGAGGCACAGTCATTTGTCCAGGTCATACAACTGGTAAGTGACAGAGCCTAAATTTGAACATAGGCAAATCTGACCATTGATAACGGTCCAGTTTAGATAATGAGAGGCATAATAAAGACTTTTTCTTTTTCAAACCCTATTAAAATATAATAAGAAATCTCTAAGTAAACCCGTAAGAGACTGGAAAGCCAGTGGGGGTGCTAATGGCATAATAAAACAGGAAATTCTGGAACGTAGAAAGCAACTGGTAATTGAGTGATAGATATGCTAACAGAGCTGAGAACCTACAACCTGAGGACACTGTAACTTGAGCTCAAAAAAAAAAAAAAAAAAGCGGGAATGGGAGAAAGCATGGGCTGAGGAGGTGAGCCTTCTAAGCAAGGTTCCTCAGGAGCCCAAGTTTCCAAGAACCCCCGAGGGATGTGGAGATCTCACATCACAAGTACGGACAGTACGTCTAGCTCTGTGTCTGTGGGTCTGTCTGTCCTCGTGCCTCCCTTCTCCATGCTCTCCTGTCTCCCTTCCTCCTGACCTCACCCATCCCCACACCCCACTCAGCACCAGATGCTGTGTCGAATAGAAAACATAAACGAAACAAAGGTCATTCCAGGGGTGCCTGGCCGGCTCAGTTGGAAGAGTATGTGACTCTTGATCTTGGGGTCATGGGTTTGAGCCTCACTTTGGGTGTAGAGATTACTTGAATAAATAAAGATTAAGGAAGAAGAAAAAGGTCATTCCAAATTACTATAGGCTAAATAATTATTTTAATTACATTATATATTATGTAGAATATATAGTTCTTATATAAACACTACACATATATTAAAAGATACAAACTTTACACATAAAAGTGTATGTTATATAAATATAATAGTAAATAAGCTTAATAATAATAATTAGCATGGTTAAAGAGTTTCAATATAAAGCTAAATGAACACAAATCCAACAGACTCATTGAGCGATTTTCACACTCTTAAAAATCGGCACATCAAGGAGAGAAAAGCCCATTTACAATGTACATGACTTTGCCCTAAACAAAATAAGAATATGAAGTCTTTTCAAGTGCTTATGAAAAAAAATGACACATGTTCACCACAAGCACTAGGTTGCAAAGGAAATCTTACATATTCCAAAGCAGAGAAATCATGCTGGCCCCATCCTCAGTCCACAATGATGTAAAAACAAAAATAAGTGATAAAAAGCATGCCCTTCTCTTAAATATATTGTCCTTGAAAGTTTTTAAGTCATTAAAGAATACCATTTGAGAGAAAAAAATTAAAATAGAAATGACATTCTATTTAGAATTGAATGAAAACGCTCAATGGGTTGCTGCCAAGACACTGCTTCCAACAATTGTTTCTAGTTTTTGAAATAGAGCAATGACAGCAAAAAGAAAGCACAATTAAATTAATTAAATCAAAACTTTAATTTTTGGAAAGTAGCAAATGAGATAGTACAAATAAAACATTAGGTTGGAGGACATAATTATAAACTTTTTTTTAAATAAAATATGAGACTTTGAATAGTTGTCTTTGAAAGTCTACATGAAAAGGGTAATTTTCTAAAGAAATACAAGACGGGGGAAGAAACCTCAAATAAGAGGGGTTAACAATGTAAGGACAAAAACCTCACAAAGAGAGAGAGCAAAAAAGTATTTGCTATGCATGTAGCATTAGGGATTAATACCCAACCTATATACAGTATTCTTATAAGACACTTAAAACTCAAAATTAAAACACACACACACACACACACACACACACACACATTCAAGAGATGGGGTGGGGGACACCTCAGTCACTTAAGCATCTGACTTCAGCTGAGGCCACGATCTCTTGGTTCCTGAGTTCGAGCCACCCCACATCCAGCTCTGTGCTGACAGCTCGGAGCTTGGAGCCTGTTTCAGACTTTGTGTCTCCCCCTCTTTCTGCCCCTCCCCTGCTCATGCTCTGCCTCTCTCTCACTCCCCAAAATAAATAAACATTTAAAAAAATTTTTTTTTAAGTAAAAAAAAAAAGATAGGGGCGCCCAGCTGGCTCAGTCGGTAGAGCATGTGATTTTCGATCTTGGGGTTATGAGGTTGAACCCCATGTTAGGTGTAGAGATTACTAAAAAAATGAATAAAAACTAAAAAAAATCTTAAAAAATAAAAATAAATATAAATTTAAAAATATTCACAAGATATAAATATGCTATTCACAGAAAAGGGGATAATGAATGATAAACCGATAGAAAATAACACAACCTCACTGGTCATCAGGAATATGCAGATTAAAACCAGAAGACTACTTATGTGCTCTTTCTCACCACATTATAATTTAAAATGTTCAAATGATGGCTCATATCCTGTTCTTTTGGACGTGAAGGGAAACATATAGGTGGAAGATAAATTGATAAACCAGTTTGCAATGTATGTGGGCAGCATCTATCAAAATTCAAACTCCGCCATCTATCTTTTATTGTAGATTTCTACTTCTAGAGACTTTCTGTTTGGAAATATTCAAACAAAATGTATTAGTAGAAATACCCTATAAGAAACAATGGACAACTGGGGCGCCTGGGTGGCGCAGTCGGTTAAGCGTCCGACTTCAGCCAGGTCACGATCTCACGGTCTGGGAGTTCGAGCCCCGCGTCAGGCTCTGGGCTGATGGCTCAGAGCCTGGAGCCTGTTTCCGATTCTGTGTCTCCCTCTCTCTGCCCCTCCTCCGTTCATGCTCTGTCTCTCTCTGTCCCAAAAATAAATAAACGTTGAAAAAAAAATTTTTTTAAAAGAAACAATGGACAACTTACACTGTTACACAGAGTAAAGCACATTCAAAAATATGAACAGCCCTACAGCTTTAAAAAGAATGATATCCAAAGTATTATGGAAAGAGACATTTAACGTCATTCTATTTGTTTATTTGTTGTTTTATGAAAAAAAAACATTTAATGCAATTTTAAATCTCTTTTTAAAGCTCCATTTGGCAATGGTATCAAAAGTCTCTAAAACTTTCATCTTCTTCCTGCTGTCATCTTGGATCTCCCAACGTGCCCTGTTAAGCCACAGACACCGTTCCTGCCACGCAGCCACAGTTGCACGGTCCTAGGCTGGGACAGGGTCGGAACAGAACCTGATAGTTGTGAATCCGTATAGGAGGAGCTGCAGGAACAGGATTCCACACAGGCAAGCCCCACTGGCAACAACGCCTGAAATAGATGGTCCAGTCAGTAAAAGCAAAGCAAAGGAAGTCTTGGGAGGCCATGTCCACACCAAATCCTCAACGGGCTACAGAAGTTACTGGAGTAGCCTCCCAAATGCTTAGAATTCTTAGAATGTGCCCTTTGTCATCACAAGGCCACATGTCTATACGAGCCCAGCCTCAGACACCTACATAATTTTAGGGGAAGAAGCCCAGGTCAAGGGTCTGTCTCAGCCAGCAGAGCTAGCAGCTGCTGAGAAATTCAAAATTCAAGTGAGGCTGTTTAGAACCTTCCAGAAAAAGAGAGACTCCAAGTGCCTAAGAGGAGAGTGAATGGAAGGAAGTTAATGAAACAGATGTGAACATTCAGGCCCTGGAACTGATCATGTCATTAGCAAATGTGTCGAGCGCAAAGGCAGTTGGCGCCCTGCAGAACAGCATTAATGACACTGTGAGTGTTATTATGGAATTAACAATGAGGCCATCCAAATAGAAGGGCTCTTCCTTCTTTCGGTGTTTCAAAAGAGCGGCTTAGCTTGGTTTTACATCTGTGCCGTTTCCACCATTGATACAAGTACAGTTTCTGTTCCAAACTGTTTGGCCTATTCCTTCTAATGCTGTGATTCTTCTTTAGGAAATGATCATAAAACACAAAGAAAAAAAATTCTATACTTATGCTTATACACATATTATTAAAATATAAAGAAAAAACAAAACAAACAACAAAGCAAAAACAAACAGTGACAAACAGAGAAAAAGAAAAGCGAGCAATACTCTGTCCCAGGAGAAAATAAACAGGATCTCCATAGAATGCGGTGTGATCTCGATGTGAGGTCTTCGAGTGCAATGGTCGAGAAAGAATTCTTCAGACGGTTGACAGGGCAAAAAAGGGCTTTTGTTATAGCGTGGGGACAGGACCCCTGGGCAGAAATGGCTGCACTGGGGTTGTGGGGAGTGACTGCTCATATAGGGTTTTTTATCCTGTGGAGGAGAAAGTGATGTTAGGGCTCCTGGGCATTGACTGTACAGGTTCCTGGAGGTCTGTTACTCAGATTGTGCTTTTCTTGTAAAGCGTTAAGACCATGACAAACTCTGATCGAGTTTCTGTCCTGCATGACTGCAAATCTTTATCAGTTGACCATTTGTTGCTCCCCTGCCTTTGTTCTTGGGCAGACCTGAGGGACGTCACAGGTAGCCCACCTTTGGTGTGTGTGTGGGGGGGGGGTGGTATGTGGGTGTCAGTTTGCCTTTTGCCCTTTCTTCAATTTCACCATTAAAAAGTCTATTGTAGGAGCAGCTGGGTGGCTCAGTCGGTTGAGCATTCGACTTCGGCTCAGGTCATGATCTCACGGTTTGTGAGTTCGAGCCCCTCGTCGGGCTCTGTGCTGTCAGCTTGGAGGCTGGAGCCCGCTTCAGATTCTGTGTCTCCCTCTCTCTCTGCGCCCCCCCTGTTTGTGCTCTGTCTCTCTCTGTCTCTCAAAAACAAAATGTCAAAAAAAATTTTTTTTAAGTCTATTTTAGAAGGATATGAGAAAATGATCAAAATATACTGTCTGTAGAGTAGACTTCCATTAGCTGAGCCATATCTTTGGGAGGACTACAGGGCTTAGTTAATTCACTAAATTCGGAAAACTTTCTGATAAGTCTGCATTCCTAAAGACTAGCCTGTGGAGATTTCTCATTACGTTAAGGGTGTTCTTATTATGATAAAAGTGTTCTTAGTCCTTGTGTCCCCTCCTCTAGGCTTCAGTCAATCTCTGGCTCACTCCCCAACTCTGTACTCTCACCTAAACCCCTCTTCTTTGTCTTTCCGAAGAGGATTGGGGGAAGGGCTCAGATGCTTCTGGCCCTTCAGGGAGAAGCATTTATGACAGAAAGAGAAAGCATTTATTTGTCTACCCTAACTTCTGGCTCAGTAGCAGAGACACCCCTTTGACTCCGTGTCTGTCACATTGTTATCCCAATGGAGACTGTGGCTCTTACCAAAGATCCCTCCTAGGAAGGCATTTCTGGAGTGGAGAGAAAAGCTCCTATACTACGTACTTATGTTTGGGTAATAGAATCAGTAGTCATTGTTTTATTTTTTTCATTTGTTTTCTGTATTTTTCAACATTTCAACAGATAACATATGTAGGGAAGGAAAGGTAATTTTTTCCTCTACTCTTCTAGGTTCTTGGTGGAGAAGGCCCCCAGATAGAAGATTAACAAGAGAAAAACAAACAGAAGTTTACTCCAGTATACATGGAGGGACCCAGGAAAACATCATCTTAAGGCTTAAGACAGAAGGATGCTGGGGGGAGGTGACCAGGAAAAGCTCAGGAAACAAGGTGAGTCTTGTTATATAGATCTAAACTGAAGCCTTCCCCATGGCCAAGATTCTTAGGATTTAGAGTTGGCCTTGTGTTACCAGAGGGAAACATCCTTACACAAGCAGATTTCCCTTGTTAATGGAAATGCCCCTTAAGAGAGGGTAGCCTCTTGGTTTTCAGAGCTTTTGCTGTGGCTGCAGTTTCTTCAAAAATAAAAGTTAAGGGGCGCCTGGGTGAGCATCCCGACTTGGGCTCACGTCATGATCTCACAGCTCCTGAGTTCGAGCCCTGTGTTGGGCTCTGTGCTAACAGCTCAGAGCCTGAGCCTGCTTCGGATTCTGTGTCTCCCTCTCTCTCTGCCCCTAACCCACTCGCATTCTGTCTCTGTCTCTCAAAAATAAATAAACAAAAAAAATTTTTTTTTGAATAAGAAAAGTTAAAAAATCAGTTCCAGATCATCTTTATGCCAAAGAGGCATATTTTGGGGTGGAATGTTTGGCTCCCCTTCTTATAAAAAATCTGCAAAAAAAAAAATCAGTCATTACAATTTTTTCTTTTTGTCTTAAGAGTTACTAACATGATACTGGATGATAAGGGATTTCTTCTGAGTGTTTTGTATTTATGTATTTATGTACTTATTTATTTATTTATTTTTGAGACACCCCAACATATCTCTGTGATATCTCTCCTGATAGGATGAGGGCCCCCAAACGTGGGGTGACCCGACTGGGTGGAAGCTGGCGGGATGGGAGGTGAAAGGATTCACCCAGGGCAGAACAAAGGAAAGAGAAGTTTATTGAATGCATCACTATGGAGCTGCAGGCCAGACAGCAAAGCAGAGAGGATCTGCCACAAGGCAGTGAGTGAGGGTTGTATTTAAAGGGAGAAGGTGAGGCTGTATGGGGACTTATGGGATACTCCTTTTCTGGGCCTGTGCCTGGTTGTAAGTAGCCCATTGGTAATTGGCCTGTGGATATTTTGGGTGGGTCACCTGATGGGCCTGTCTGTATTCAGCTGGAGAGGGGCTGGTTACTGTGGGCCCTTTCGCCTTGATCCGGTTTCCATTGCTCAAGCCTCTTCCCGAAAAGTGGCTTCTACCATCTCCAGACATGGACAAGTAATCCTAGGGTTGGAAGATACAAGTGGGCAAAGTCGCTCCCTATTGAGAACCGCAGGATTAGGGCCAGTTTTAGGTGTGTGTTGCCATTTTTTCCATTATGATTTATAAAGGAATTATTCTCTGAAATATGAAAGTGAATACGCCTTTTACACCTGGATTTTTTTTTTAAGACTACACAGATAAGAGCATAGGAAGTACCATACTCACTCGACTCGATGACCCTTCATTTCTGTTATTTTCTTTCCGCTAGTGGCATCCAAACACGATTTTGAAAGAGTGTGACCATAATACTTGAAGCTATCTATCTCAAACGGTCAGGCACGTCTCAGCCCCACCTCCCCAGTGCCCCATCCTAACACTCCCTGCTACTCAGGAGCAGAAGTGAAAATGCAGATGAAAGTCACGCTTACCTCTGTCGAAAAGAAGACATCAGGCCCCAAGTGGAGTCTCTTATGCTAAACCTCACATTGCCAATCCAAAACTTAATTATGGTTCCTGTCTTCCCAGAAATGGAATCTTAAGCCTGTCAGTCAGGAATCTCCTGGTCAGCACCAGACGGGTCACCTGCCTGATAGACCCCTGCTAGCCCCTAACAGAAAGTGACTTTGCAATAACCAGCCCACTTTTTGTCGCCGCGTATAACTTTCTTGCTCCTTCGACCCCTTCTGCCTGTCAGTCTTTCATTTTGCATAGCTTCTCAGAGCCCCTTTCTACCTGCTGGATTGGGTGCTACCAGATTGATTTTTGCTCACACTCAATATTTTTTACACGCCTCTGTTTATTTCCCATGCTCACTGCGTCATTATTAACAATAGCCAAGATATATAAATGGATGCAGAAAGTGTATTCTATATATGCAACAGAATATCATTTGGCCTTAAAAAAGAAAGAAATGCTACCATTTGCAACAACATGGATAGACCTTGAGGATATTATGCTAAGTGAAATAAGTTAGGGAAAGACAAACCCTGTATGATCTCCCTTGTAAATGGAATCCAAAAATGTCCAGCTCACTTGTATATGGAATCCAAAAACGTCCACTCGTAGAAGAGTGGTTACAAACTGAAGACTTTTGTTTTTTAAGTGGTGAAGCTACACTGATAATCTTAGCTGTCTCAAGCCACACAGGTTTCTTTTTGGTCTACTATGAGTTAGATGACACGGGAGGCGTGTAGCAGTGTGGGTAAGGGGATGGGCTTGGGCATCGCATTTCCCGGGGTGAAGAAGGCAGCCTCTTTGCTTACTAGCTGCCCGGATGGGCACAACTCCTTTTCTCCGGTCCTACTTACCCATCAGTAGAATGAGCATAATTGCACCTGCTTCATGGCACTGTGGCAAAGATTAAATAAATTAACGCATGTTCAGCGCTTGGAATGGCGCCTGACCCAGGAAACGGTCAATCCACTTCAGTTATCATTGGTTAAGTGCAAGAGAATTGTTCATGTAGTTAAAGGTTCAATCATTTTTAACGTAAATCTTCTTTCAAAGTGTTACAATCACGTCATTTCTCCGGTTCATGAGCTAAAACATTTTTGGCTCCCCATTACATACCAATGCATTTGTACTTAGCACTGGGAACAAACCATAAATTTCGTATGTATATAAATGATCTGGCTTCAACCCCTTGTGATCTGCTGGTGGAGAAAGCAGCAGCGAGAGTAAGAGGAGGGAGCTTGTGTGATCCCCGCCCCACTTGGAGTTGGGGGAGGGGGAACTGAGGGGGCCTCCATGCCCAGCCCGGAGCCTGATACAAGTCTCCATCTTAGGACCCTGGGATCATGAGCTGAGCGGAAATCAAGAGTCTATGCTCTCAACCAACTGAGCCACCCAGGCACTCCTCTGAGAAAAAATTTTTAATCTGGTTACATTAAGTGGTAAAAAGTTGTAATTTACCATATTGGAAGGGAATCTTCTGAACGTGTGCCTCATCAGTCTTTACAGATTGCCCAGGCCATTAACTTTTCTTGGGGACTCAAGCCCTTCATGGTGAATAACAGTGATTGTGCAAGACTACAAGACAAACACCCCCCGACCCGTGGCTTCATAAACTGTGTGCAGAGCTGTTTGCTCTTAAATGAACCCTTACTGCTAAGATTTTTATTTTTATTTATTATTTTTTATAATACTCTATTTTTTTAAGTCATTTATTTATTATTTTTAGTAATCTTTACATGCAACCTGGGGCTGGAAATTAAGCATAGCATGCTCTTTTGAATGAGCCAGCCAGACGCCCTACTGCCAAGGTTTTTAAATTATTGGGTTATATTGCTAGATTGGTTATTTGTAATTTGCTGTGGATAGGGAGATCAAGCATAGTAATGAGGATTATAGTTAAAATCAAATACAACATCTAGCGGTTTCACTTGATAGTTAATGTGATTCTGTGGGGCGGGCTGTGGTGCTTTTCTGGAGGCTGATTTATTTCCTGGTTCTCAGGTGGTTCTAGGTCACGTTTGATGCAAGAGTGACTTCTTAGGAATTACATGGTCCAAACCCTTCTACAGTGGTGTTTTTTCCAACAGAAGGAGTGCTCCTCTTCTAGCATTTCAGGAGCTAATAAGTTATCCTGCTTATCACTGTCTTCATTTTTTATGAACTTGAATCATTTCCTCAATCACCCTCCCTTGTCTCTCTGGTCTTCGTGCTTGAGTCTGATGCCGACAGCAGGTTCTGTGTCCTCTTGATTTTGTTAGTTGCTGAGATGGGCGTGTACCTGGCACACTCCTACCTAGCCTTCAAAGCCCAGTCCAAATGACCCACCCTGAGAAACTTTTTCTCAGGATAACCATCTTTCTCCCGCAGAACTGTTGCTATCTGTACTTCCTGCATGCTTTTAATCTCCCTACTATAACTCTTAATCTGTGTAACATGTTTATGTCTACGTGCTTACCTTTTTAGTTGGACTATGGCTGTTTTGTGGTTAGGTCCATCCCTCTCTCAAAGTCCCTTACCCAAAAAGTTGTCCCTTGGCAATTGCTGATTTTACAAAAAGATGGCGTTTTATGGTCTGTCCTCAATCCCTTTTTGACAGTGCCCATGATTGTGGGAATCTTCCACCCACCCATCCACTATCCCCCCCCCGTCCCGCCCCGCCCCGACCAGTATATTGAGCTCATGCTTATAGCATCAAGGATTGTTATTTATTTTTTTGACGTTTATTTTTCAGAGAGAGTGTAAGCTGAAGGAGGGGGAGGGGGGGATAGGGGATCTGCACCGATAACAGGAGACTGACATGGGGCTCAACCTCACCAACTTTGAGATCATGACCTGTGCTGAAGTTGAAGTCTGATGTGTAACCGACTGAGCCACCCAGGTGCCCCAAAATAACACTTTTTAACTGTTATTAACTTATGCCCCATTATTCAAATTTTCCTGCATTTAAGAAGCCTTGTGTATAGCTGCAGTTTATAACTCTTGGTTTTGCATTTCAGTATCTTTCAGAATACAATTTCATATTGTTGGCCTAGCTGGGAAGGGCTACGTGTGGGAGTTCCAATGGACAGGAGGAAGGGGCTGACAAGTACCGCAAATCTAATGGGCTAAAAGTCAAATTCCAAGATGCAGGGAGGGTTGTATCTGTTCATGTCTGTCAGTCATGTTCAGTCATTTCCCTGGAAATGACATTTCTCTTCCTTTGAGGAGTTGCTGTTTGACCGTAACAGCCGCGTCGTTGCGTTGAAGGTTAACTTCAGTGGTTGATCAGCAGCTCCTGATGCAGACTGCGTCTATCATGGTCATTTCATGAAACTGTTAAAGTCTGGAGAAGGGGTGGGTTAGGGTAGAATTGGAAGTGGGATGTGGAATTTGTGATCTGGTGTAAACATGGAACTGTCTCCACCTCTTGTCTGAACAGGGACCCTCTAAAGGGAATGGGAGCAGACTAGTACCCCTCATGGAGGCGGGGGCCCTGGAGAAGAAAGAGGGAGCCTAGGATTTTATGGGAAAGCAACCAGGGTTCAGGTCAGTACCCGGTTGAAGCCAAGCTCCAGCAGGACATCCTTGTAGGTTTCTGGCTTCATAGCTCCACTTTGCTCAAAACGGTGGGGCAACTGCCCAGCTGCCCAGGTGGTAAGAGAAATATCCTGAGGGAGGGTGGGCAGGGATAGGGAGAAGAAAAAAGAAACGTGGGTGTTTCACGGTACTTTAATTTTTAAGAAGATTTTATTTGTAAGTAATCTCTACACCCAGTGTGGGGCTTGAACGTACAACCTCGAGATAAAGAGTTGTATGCTCTACAGACAGAGCCAGCCAGGTGTCCTTCACTGTACTTATTTTTTTTTTTTTCTGAAATTTATTGACAAATTGGTTTCCATACAACACCCAGTGCTCATCCCAAAAGGTGCCCTCCTCAATACTCATCACCCACCCTCTCCTCCCTCCCACCCCCCATCAACCCTCAGTTTGTTCTCAGTTTTTAACAGTCTCTTATGCTTTGGCTCTCTCCCATTCTAACCTCTTTTTTTTTTTTTTTCCTTCCCCTCCCCCATGGGTTCCTGTTAAGTTTCTCAGGATCCACATAAGAGTGAAACCATATGGTATCTGTCTTTCTCTGTATGGCTTATTTCACTTAGCATCACACTCTCCAGTTCCATCCACGTTGCTACAAAAGGCCATATTTCATTTTTTCTCATTGCCACGTAATATTCCATTGTGTATATAAACCACAATTTCTTTATCCATTCATCAGTTGATGGACATTTAGGCTCTTTCCATAATTTGGCTATTGTTGAGAGTGCTGCTATGAACATTGGGGTACAAGTGGCCCTATGCATCAGTGCTCCTGTATCCCTTGGATAAATTCCTAGCAGTGCTATTGCTGGGTCATAGGGTAGGTCTATTTTTAATTTTCTGAGGAACCTCCACACTGCTTTCCAGAGCGGCTGCACCAATTTGCATTCCCACCAACAGTGCAAGAGGGTTCCCGTTTCTCCACATCCTCTCCAGCATCTATAGTCTCCTGATTTGTTCATTTTGGCCACTCTGACTGGCGTGAGGTGATACCTGAGTGTGGTTTTGATTTGTATTTCCCTGATAAGGAGCGACGCTGAACATCTTTTCATGTGCCTGTTGGCCATCCGGATGTCTTCTTTAGAGAAGTGTCTATTCATGTTTTCTGCCCATTTCTTCACTGGGTTATTTGTTTTTCGGGTGTGGAGTTTGGTGAGCTCTTTATAGATTTTGGATACTAGCCCTTTGTCCGATATGTCATTTGCGAATATCTTTTCCCATTCCGTTGGTTGCCTTTTAGTTTTGTTGGTTGTTTCCTTTGCTGTGCAGAAGCTTTTTATCTTCATAAGGTCCCAGTAATTCACTTTTGCTTTTAATTCCCTTGCCTTTGGGGATGTGTCGAGTAAGAGATTGCTACGGCTGAGGTCAGAGAGGTCTTTTCCTGCTTTCTCCTCTAAGGTTTTGATGGTTTCCTGTCTCACATTTAGGTCCTTTATCCATTTTGAGTTTATTTTTGTGAATGGTGTGAGAAAGTGGTCTAGTTTCAACCTTCTGCATGTTGCTGTCCAGCTCTCCCAGCACCATTTGTTAAAGAGGCTGTCTTTTTTCCATTGGATGTTCTTTCCTGCTTTGTCAAAGATGAGTTGGCCATACGTTTGTGGGTCTAGTTCTGGGGTTTCTATTCTATTCCATTGGTCTATGTGTCTGTTTTGGTGCCAATACCATGCTGTCTTGATGATGACAGCTTTGTAGTAGAGGCTAAAGTCTGGGATTGTGATGCCTCCTGCTTTGGCTTCTTCTTCAAAATTCCTTTGGCTATTCGGGGCCTTTTGTGGTTCCATATGAATTTTAGGATGGCTTGTTCTAGTTTCGAGAAGAATGCTGGTGCAATTTTGATTGGGATTGCATTGAATGTGTAGATAGCTTTGGGTAGTATTGACATTTTGACAATATTTATTTTTCCAATCCATGAGCAGGGAATGTCTTTCCATTTCTTTAAATCTTCTTCAATTTCCTTCATAAGCTTTCTATAGTTTTCAGCATACAGATCCTTTACATCTTTGGTTAGATTTATTCCTAGGTATTTTATGCTTCTTGGTGCAATTGTGAATGGGATCAGTTTCTTTATTTGTCTTTCTGTTGCTTCATTGTTAGTGTATAAGAATGCAACTGATTTCTGTACATTGATTTTGTATCCTGCAACTTTGCTGAATTCATGTATCAGTTCTAGCAGACTTTTGGTGGAGTCTATCGGATTTTCCATGTATAATATCATGTCATCTGCAAAAAGCGAAAGCTTGACTTCATCTTTGCCAATTTTGATGCCTTTGATTTCCTTTTGTTGTCTGATTGCTGATGCTTTCACTGTACTTCTTAATCTTGGATTGTTCCTTAGGGACTCTAATAAAGGGACGTGTGAAGAGTTTGTCTGTCTAGCAAACTAATTTTCTGCTCTCCATCCAAACATCATGGAAGCATGGCTATCTTTAAGTCATTTATGGAACTCTATCAAAAACTTTAAAAGTGTAAATAATCGTTCTTTTGAAATAAGATTTCAGTTAATATTTACTTATTTAATCCACATTTATTGAGTTCCATTAATATCAGCCATCATAGTGCATGCTTCAGAGAAAAGGACCATTTAAACAGATCCACTTGAATTCCAAGTAGCTTACAATGTAGCACAAGGTGGGGGGACCCAGATAAATGCATACCTAACCACAATGTAAGGCATAATGTGATAAAGGTCCTAAGAAAACCATCTAATTTAACGTGTGAGGTTATTATAAAAATAAATGATTTTCAGCCGAGGGAAATCAGTGCTGACTTTCTTCCAGGTCCTTCTAAAGCCTGGAGTCTCTATCAGGTCATGCTGATGTGATTGCATTCCGGATCTCAGTCAGGTTTAGGATATACAGTGTATACAATAAATCAACATATTTTTAAAATGTTTATTTATTTATTTTGAGAGAATGAGAGCACGAGTAGAGGAGGGGCAGAGAGAGAGAGAGGGAGAGAGAGAATCCCAAGCAGGCTCTGTGCTGTCAACACAGAGCCCAACATGGGGCTCAGTCCCATCAATTGTGAGATTATGACCTGAGCCAAGATCAAGTCGGGTGCTCAACTGACTGAGCCACCCAGGAGCCTCTAATTCAACATATTTCTATATCTTCAGCTTGTCTGCTAAAATACCTTCTGCATTTCCAAGTTTCAAGGAAGTGAGACCAAGAGAGAAAATAATGTGTTGCTGTTTTTTGTTTTTGTAATTTTTAAATTGAGTATGATGTTTTACAATCAAACATGCCCTTAATATATTATTTTATTGTTTTGAAGGTCTCAAGAGTATTTGTGGGGGCGGGGGGAGATATAGGAAGTGTTTTTGGTAGACATTAGGAAGCTCATTATCTCATAACTTTGATGATTTTGCATGCAAAGTTTAGATATCCCTGAGTTTTCAGAGAAGAGAGCGGGTTCTGGGAGAGATCAAAGGAGCTTAGTGAGGACCAAGGCACCTAGGAAGGGTAGAGGGAGGACTGGCTGGTTGGCTTAGATTTAGAAGCCTTTAGGAGTGGAAATCCAGCAGGAACAGAGAACAATGGAAAGATGGAAGAGGCAAAGATAGACTTGAAGGAGAGTGTGGTACCAAACTTATGGATAAGACTGATAAAGGCTAGAATGCAGTGTTGTGCAAAATCATACGGGGTGCACCATGAGTGATCAATCTGATTGGTTAGATATGGAGACCATCCATCCATATTCCTTCACTTTCCTTTAAAACCAAGGGCATGCATTTTCAAATTTCTGACATCTTCATTGAATGTGAAATCAAGGTATAGGGGAGACAGTATTTCGCCTTCCTCCCTTCTAGGTTCTTTTGGCGGGTCTACTAATTAAGGTAACATGAGACAGATGAATAGGAGAAAAACAAATCATGGAGGTATGGGAGCCCCATGAAATATGAGACCCAAAGGCAAGTGAGGCGGTTCTGGCTTACATGCCACCCTGAGCTTTGGAACGGGATAGAGACCTGGGGCTTGAAGAAGGGAAGGGGGCGATTCACAGGATAATGTGAAGAGCAGATTTCTGTAATTAGATGTTTGCTTTGCCATCTAACTTTTAGATAAAAGTTATCTCTGGTAATAGTTCTCTTTCTGGGCCATGCCCCCTATCTAATTCTTTATGTAGTTACAGGAGAGGTCAAAGTTTTTCTTGAATCTGCTGGGTCTTGAAAGCCTTCAATCTGAAATAAGGTACCTGCCAAAATGATATATTTTGGGATCGTGTATTCTGCTGCTCGTCAAAGGTCAATCAAGACTTTGATATTACTTCTACATGGTAGCAAATGACTAGGCAGCAACTACAAATTGGTAAGAGAATAATTTTAGTTAATTTGGTTAAGCAATGGAAAAAAAAAAGTATTCGCATGACATGGAGCGTGCCAAAATGCTGTAACTACATCCTTCATTGTCCTACAGATTGCGGTCTCACTTGGGAAGTATGGTTTAACCAAATGTACAATGCTTTACAGACAGAGACTGATTGGTTATTACCTGCTTGACTGGACGGAGTTATTCATATACAGTAAAACCTTGGATTGCGAGTAACTTGTTCTGGGAGTGTTTTGCGAGACAAGCAAACATTTCTTCTTTTTTCTTAATGTTTATTTATTTTTGACAGAGAGAGAGAGAGAGAGAGAGAGAGAGAGAGAGAGAGAGAGATCCTGAGAGGGGAGGGGCAGAGAGAGGTGTAGACACAGAATCTGAAGCAGGCTCCAGGCTCTGAGCTGTCAGCACAGAGTCCCATGCAGGGCTCAAACTCCCAAGCTGTGAGATCATGAATTGAGCCCAAGTCCAACACTTAACCAAATGAGCCAACAGTTCTTGAAATTCACTTTGATATATGAGGGCTTTCGATTACAAGCTTTGATATATGAGTGCTTTGGAATGAACTTTGCTCACAAACCAAGGTTTTACAGTATTTGTTCAATAAGTATTGGCTGAACACTACTCTGACCAGGCACAGTGGACAGAAGTCTCCAATAGAGCAAATGCCTCAATAGAAGATGTTAGATAAGAAGCAAACAGGGGTGCCTGGTTGGCTCGGTTGGCAGAATGTGCGACTCTTGATCTTGGGGTTGTGTGTTTGAGCCCCACGTTGGGTACAGAGATTACTTAAAAATAGGATCTTAAAAAAAAAAAAAGAAGCCAACAGAATACACACAATATGTAAATGCAGGCATACCTCATAGATATGTGGCTTTGCTTCCAGATCACCATAATAAAGCAAATATCACAATACAGTGAGCCTACTGTGTTTTTGGTTTCCCAGTGCATATAATAGCTATGTCCACACTACACTGTGGTCTATTAAGCATACAATAGCATGATGTCTAAACAAAAAGTACATACCTTAATTAAAAAATTCTTTGCTGCTCAAAAATGGTAACCATCTTCCGAGCTTTCAGTGAATTGCAATCCCTGATCACCATAACAAATATAATGATTTAAAAAAATTCAAGGGGCGCCTGGGTGGCTCAGCCAGTTGAGTGTCCGACTTCAGCTCAGCTCATGATCTTGTGGTCTGTGAGTTTGATCGCCGTGTCAGGTTCTGTGCTGATGGCTCAGAGCCTGGAGCCTGCTTCGGATTCTGTGTGTATGTGTGTGTGTGTGTGTGTCTCTCTGCCCCTCTTCCACTCACACTCTGTCTCTCTCTCCTTCAAAAATAAATAAACACTAAAATTTTTTTTAATTCAAAATATTGTGAGGATTACCAAAACGTGACACAGAAATGGTAGTGCTGTTGGGCAAATGGGACTGACGGACCTGCTCGAAGCAGAGCTACCGCAACCCTTCTATTGGTAAAAAACACAGTATCCGTGAAGCACAATGACAGACAATGAAACAGTGTGCCTGCATGTAATACTGAGTAGTGACATGAGAAAGAATAAAACCGGGATAGGGTCAGAGTTAAAATAGGGCTGGAGGATTCTATTTCTGATAGGAAGGTTAAGGAAGGTCTTTTGGATGAGGTGCCTCAGAGCAGAGATGTGAGTGAAGTGAGGGAAAGAGTCATAAGGAGCCGAAAGAAGGTTGAAGAGGGAGTGTACTTGGCAAGGTCAATGTGGTAGGAGCGAACAACAGGGAAGAGGAACAGGGGCGGGGAGGAAAGCTATGGTCATGTCTTCAGAGAGGTAGCCAGAAGGTAGATAGAAGACTTGAAAGGCATGCTCACATTTTTGATAGTGCACAACATATGACGGGAAGCCATTGGTGGGTACTGAGCAGGAGCACGCGTGATTAGACTCACATTTGAATTGGATCGTCCTGGCCGCTACTGGGGATGGATTCAAGAGTAAGAAGCAGGGTGACAAGAGGCTATTTTTTTTAAATAACATTTATTTATTTTTGAGAGAGAGAGAGAGAGAGTGCAGTGGGGTAGGAGCGGGGGGGGGGGGGGGGGGGGAGAGAGACAGAGACAGAGACAGAGATCCCAAGCAGGCTCCACGCTGTCAGTGCAGAGCCAGATGCGGGACTCAAACTCACCGACTGCGAGACTGTGACCTGCGCCAAAGTCAGACGCTTAACCAACTGAGCCACTCAGGGGCCCCAACAAGAGGCTATATGATAGTCCTGGAGCACCGTGATGGTAGTTTGAATTGGGATGTCGGGGTGGTGAAACGTAGTAGTGAAGTTTGGAGTATATTTTGAAAGTACACCTGAAAGAACTTTCTGATACACTGAATGCATGATGTGAAAACTCAGTCAAGGATGCCTCCAAGGATTTTGGCTTCAGTAACTGGATGAATGAACAACTAGCTTACTGGCATAACGAAGGTTGGGAAGCGAGCAGGTTTGGGATGTTGTTTGCTTTTGGACTAGGTTGGTTTGAAATGGCCCTTCGGCATCTAAGTAGGGCAGTCAAGGAGACACGGTGACACGTGAGACTGAAGTTCAGTGGACAGGTGAGAGTAGGAGATATAAATTGTGGGCTGGGCTGCACATAGCGCTGTTCTATGATGCTGACACCGTTTTAGCTCTGACGTACAACAAAGCTATGCTCTGCATTGAATATTTACAATACGCAGATTGCACTTCACTATCCTCTCTAAACACTCACACTCCCACCCATACAACATAACCTAATTGCTCTATAGCATAGAGTTCTTTTCTCTTAGATATTTGAAGGCAACTGAGGATTCTGTGTATTGTACTTAGCGACCACAGAGACACATGAGTGCACCCCAGCCAAGTAAATGTTCTCTAGAACACTTTTCAAAAAGATGTAACCATTACCATGCGTCCCTGCTGGTTTATCCATCTTTTAATCACTAAATTATTCAATATGTATAATGAATATTTGCTATGAATTTATATTTACAAATATGGTATAGTATATAGCTTAAAGAATATTTTTCATCGGTTTGGGAAAGAGAAAAATGTCTCATTAAATAGTTTTGTGAAAATACAAGACTACCTTAAAACTAAATGTCTGGATTTGTGGTGTAAATCCAGAAATACAGAAGGAATCTGAAGGAAAGAAAAGCTAAAACAAAAACAAAACAAATTAGTGCACTCCAAAGGTGCCAACTATACAATTTTGGAACATCTCTAAGAGTTTAACTCGAAAGAATCAAAAGGCAATTCTGAAGAGCTCTCCAGGCTAATTTTCCTGTTGTTAACCCTCCTATTGAAGGGCATATCAAGGTCGTCACACATAATCTAGCTTCAAGATCATTTTGAAACCATTCTGACCTAGTGTAGCCTGGATTGTTTTCTATTTAAAATCCCTAACATGACCCCAGAGGATAGATTCAGGACAGAGCAACATGGGAAATTCAAGGAGGATTCCTAGAGATATCCATGAATATCACCAAGTAATTTTTTGGGACATACTTGCTTGGGCCCCTCCTAGCTCTCCTTCATTCTTGGATTCAGCTCAAGAAACTTCTGGTATCTAAAGGTTTACAAGTTCATAGTGAAAGGACTGTTTTGGTGAAGGGTACATTTCACTCAGCCTATGTGTGAAGGGAGGTGGGTGGGTGGGGGTTAAGATATGACTTTTCTGGCATTTGTTATATTATTCGTATCTTTCTTCTCCTTTACATAGGTTGAAGCAGATTGGATGTGCCTTTCAGCATTTTGGTAGATGCATGTTGGCTATTGGATGCCTGTCAGTGGCCTGCTGGTGCCCTGATATTCTTTATCAGATGTCTGTGTCTCTATCATCTCTTTTGCTTGGATGCCAGCAGCTAGAGTGGTTCATCTTTTCTGTGCTCCCCGACATTCTATATTCTTACAGCAGACGGTGCATTCAAAGTCACAAAGGTGTTTTTCCTTGATCCATTTAAGATTCACTGAGTTAAATGAAGATCATGAACACATGTCCCTTTTTCAGGGAAGGGTCAGCTTTGGAGGTCATAGAAGCTGGGAAATAATGTTTTTATGTGGTTACTCACCGTATCGATGAAAGTTAATTTTCTCTTCCTAGCATCGTTTTTCAGAAACAATCAACTAAGAGGACACATCCAGCACTGTGGCTCTTTCCTCTTTTATCCATGATACTCTGCTGTCTGAATCATTCCGCATCTTTTATACAGAATCCACGGCTTGTATGCTGTCCTTCAAATATTAATGTACTTTGTCTTGCCTGGTAGAAATTTACTAGTTGTTAATTGAATTATTTAGGGGATTTTTTTTTTAAATTTTTTTTTTCAACGTTTATTTTATTTTTGGGACAGAGAGAGACAGAGCATGAACGGGGGAGGGGCAGAGAGAGAGGGAGACACAGAATCGGAAACAGGCTCCAGGCTCTGAGTCATCAGCCCAGAGCCTGACGCGGGGCTCGAACTCCCAGACCGCGAGATCGTGACCTGGCTGAAGTCGGACGCTTAACCGACTGCGCCACCCAGGCGCCCCTATTTAGGGGATTTTTAAAGACAATTTAGACAGCTTTTAACTCAATAACTGAGGATCAAGGCTTATGACTATCTTAAGCCTGTGGCGGTATACAAACGGTGTGCAATGTCATTTTGACAGGTGCAAACATATGAAAACAGATCTACAACCACATTTCTTCAGTGTGGTAAGTTCCAAGGGCATTCAGGGATTATTATTTTAAAAATATGCTTGCTGCCTGCCACTCTGCTACCAAAAATAAGCAAGTCTGAGGGGCGCTAAGTGTTAGAGGACATTCCCGAGAACTATTTCATTCAGGACCACGTGTGACAAAGCGTTTCTGAACTTTTTTGTTCATGACCTTCTTTCTCCGCTTTGCAATCAAACCAATTTATGTCTAAAGACCTGGGACTTTTTTTTTTTTAACCACGTATACTTTTTACTTCCAAAACTTATAAGAGAAAAAATAATCTCAGCTGTTAGTTTATCTCAGTCCTTTCAGAGCATCTATTAGTAGGACGCGGTGCCACCAGACACACCATTTTAGGAGGCTTTATAAAGGATTGGGGAAAAAAAATCATTGGGTATTTGAGCTGGAAGATCTGGAGTCAGGGAACTCAAAAGTTTTGTCAGTAGCCTATGACCTTGAAGAAGTTACTTAGCCTATCTCATCCTGGGTCTTCAGCTATGAAACGCAGCCCAAAATGACTGCCCAGAGAGAGTCGACTGTGCCAAAGACGTTAAACTGTTAGAAGAGTGAACATCACCATTGACTCGGATAGGCACATTGCACTACGTAAATCCGATGCTTTATGAGTTTACACTGAACGGATTTGGAAACGATTTGTGGAAACGGATTTGTGCGGGCTTTTCCGTCCCGTTCCCTGCAGGTATGGTAGTTTATTTCCAGAAAAGAACTGAGGAGAAAGTTGCCCTGCCTATAGAAAAGTCCCAGAAAGGTTTCCCAGAGTGCAAGTGCAGAGAACTGGCCTTGGGCTGCTGGAAACCCAGACCCGAGGACACAGCCACTTCTCAGGGAGGAGAGGTATCATTTGAGTCCTTTATAAAAGGGCGAGGATGAAAGTGACCACCCGCCACACAACGTGGCACCGGAGTTCAGCTGGGAGGAGCCGGCCCAGGAAATGACCCAAGATAGTTACAATGTCACCAAGATATTACAAATAAACCAGGATACTCACTGCAGGAGGGAGGGGGCGAGGAGGACGCAGGGAAGATTCTGGGGCGAGACGGACAGAGGGAGGACATAGGTTCCAGAGGCTTCGGTTTTTAGGGCTCTGGTGGATCCCTGAGAGCGCCCTTGAGGGAGAAGGCTCTGAGAGGGCCCGGAGCAATCCCCGTGCAGCAGCGGTTACCGTCCCCCGGGCTCGCGCGCCCCTTCCCGGGCCCCTGCTCCGCCGGCTCCCGCGAGCCAGGACACCAGCCTCGCGCCCCTCAACTCCCACGCGGGTCTCGGGTTCGACCACCCCGGCCCCACCCAGCCCAGGGCTGCCGCAGCCCACTTGCCTTCCCAGTAACGGTTTCTGGACCCGTGGCCTCCGACCCCTCCCCCTCTCCCGGCTCCCGGAGCCGCAGTGCCGCGCCGTTAGGAGAGGGGTAATCCGCCCCGGAACCGACGTGAGCGGCCCCGGGGCGGGGTCGGTGGAGGCGGCTCGGGGATCTCCCCTCCCTGAATTCCAGCCCGAGGTCTCCGCACCCCACACGGGGCTCGCACCCGCCTCCTCAGGCCCCCCTCCTCCGGAGCGCCCCCTCTGCTCCTCCACGTCGGCCCCGCGCCGGCTCCCTCCACCTCCTTCCCCCGCCCACCTCCCCGCGGGGCGGCTCCGGTCCCCCTCCCCCCCCCCCCCCCCCCCCCCCCCCCCCCCCCCCCCCCCCCAGCGCGGCTCTCACGCGCAGCCGAATTCGGCGCCGCCTCCACCAGAGCCGAGCCGGCGGCTCCGCGGAGCAGCAGCCTGTGCCGCCGCCGCCGGGCCCTCCGCGTCCCCTCCCCGTCCCGCCCCCTAGCCCCTGGCGCCCGGGCCCCCCTCCCCACCCTCCTCCCTCCCTCCCTCCACTCCTCTCTCTCTCTCTCCTCCCACCCCCTCCGTTCTCCCCTCGGCTGCAGCCCGAGCCCGGCCCGCCAGCTGGGCTGGCAGGAGGGCGGCGGCGGCACCACCATGAGCTTTGAGGGTGGCCACAGCGGCAGTCGGCGCCGCGGGGCGGAGAGCGGGGACACCGAGCCGCCCCCGTCGCCGCCCCCGCCGCCGCCGCCGCCGCCGCCGCCGGGAGAGCCGGCCTCGGTCGCCGCGCCCCCACGCTACCTGCCACCTCCGCCCGCGCCGCCCGCGTCCCCCGAGCGCGCCGCGGGACCAGACGAGCCGCCGACGGAGGTGGTCCCGCGGCGCCGGGGCGCGGACGAGCTGCCGCCGCCGCCCGCGCCCCTGCCGCCCGCCGGCCAGGAGGTGTCGGCGGCTGGCGACTCCGGGGAAGGTCCGAGGCGCCTTCCCGAGGCGGCGGTCCCCGAGGCGGCGGCGGGGAAGGGCGTCCCCGGGGAGCCTGAGGCCGGCGCGGGCGGGGAGGGCGAGCGGCGGGGCGCCAGCGACCAGCCCGAGACGCGCTCGGTGTGTAGCAGCCGCAGCAGCAGCAGCGGCGGTGGCGACCAGCGCGCCGGGCACCAGCACCAGCACCACCAGCCCATCTGCAAGATCTGCTTCCAGGGCGCCGAGCAGGTAAGGAAGGCCCTGCGGGACCCCGGAGGTGCCGGCGGGGGGCTCCGGTCCGAGCTGGACCGGCGCCTGCCCAGGACTGTCGACCTTTCAGCACCACGGACAGCGCTCGCCTCCCGGCTCTTCTCCAGCCCGGCTGGTCCAGTCCAGCCAACTCAGCGGCAGCTACCTGGGTTCCCTTTTCCCTTTCTGTCAAGGCAAATGAGAATGTCCCGGTGGCGAACGCAGGGTTTAATTGGGTCTGCACTTAATTTTTCCTACCTGGTTTTACAGTTACACATTCCTCAGGTGCTTTAATGATAATGTCATAAGTATCTCCTTTGTGAATTGCTACATGGATTTTGGTTTATAGATAGAAACAAATCCTTTTTCCACACATGCCTACGGAGGCAGAGAGTCTTAGAATACAAACTGGGGGTGAGTCACGTCAAAACCAAAAAGGGCAGGGGCTTTACATATTGCAAATTATGTTGACTCACTGATGTGAAAAGCATGTCATAGTGTTTACAAGAGAAATAGGAATGTGCTTTGACCTTGTGAAAGAAAGAGTATTTAGCTAATAACTTCTTTTTTATTTTGTTAGAAACATAATTCTAACATTATAAACTCCGTTAGAGGTACATGCAAACTTCTGTGAGAGTGATCATGGAGGCAGCAGGATAATATACCTCTTACAAAATGTGTGGTCTGAGAAAACATTAGGTTTAGTATTTTTAAAAGTAAGGAAATTGCATAAGAATATGCAGGCTTTCAGGAATATAGTGCCCTAAGTCAATATTTATGATGCTACATTTAGAAAAAATAAAAGCATAACGCTATTGCAAGCTACTTTCAGGGATGCCATGCATTTCTTCTTTAGCAATGATTAAGAATAACTGCAGAGGAAATGCATCTGACCATCCACTTAAAAGTTATTAAAGAGGTTTAATAGTACAGCTTTCCCCCAAGGGTATTGGGAGCTATATCTTGCAGACATTTTGTGTGTTGGTAGAACATTTATGTCATAACATCAAGCAATATCTTTGAAATAGTTTTAAGACTGTAGTTTCATTCCCATCAGAAGTATAAAAATTTAATTTTCTCATGTAGATTGATGCTTGTATCCATCTGGGTAAATGGCTTTGAAAGAAAAGAAAGCAAGTGTTAATTTTTTTTGTTTTGTTTTGTTTTGTTTTGTTTTGTTTTGTTTTTTTAAACAGAGACACAAGTACAGATATTCACCTGAGGTGTTATCTTTTCAGGGGGAGTTGTTAAATCCCTGCCGATGTGACGGATCCGTTCGGTACACACATCAGCTGTGCCTGCTGAAATGGATCAGTGAGAGGGGTTCCTGGACCTGTGAGCTCTGCTGTTACAGATACCATGTCATAGCCATTAAAATGAAACAGCCTTGCCAGGTAAACATCGGTGACATTTCTTTTTCCTGAAATGATCTTGCTAAACATGTGTGCACTTGAGTTTAGTTATTATGAAGGATACCGACATAATGGTACTCAAAAACATTTTATGCAAATCAAAATAAAACCAAGATGAAGAATTTGTTGAGTTGTGCTTTGAAAAATCTGTGACACTTTTTAATCTGAGGAACTCAAGAGACATTTTATTCAAATGGTTTCCATTATTAATTTGTTGCTCTTCGATAAAATGATACCCACCTTTGCTTCTAAAAGGACAGGTTGGTAAACTGTGAAATACTTCAGTTAAATCGATTTTATTAATTGGACATGTTACACTATTTTTATAATATTTTGTTAATTGAAGCTTTGAAGCCATGAATGGGCTGCATTGATGGAAAACACATGCATGTAAAGTAAAACTTTACTAGTCTGGAAACTTCAGTTGAGTCTTTTAGTTTTAATCTGAAAACTAGGCTCTTCACTTAACTAGGTTCTTTTTTGTATGATGTTACATTTAGAAGCTTTGGCTGCTTTAATCATTTGTTGTGTTCAAGTACATAGTGGATTCAGAGGTATTGCCAACAGTTACTCTCAATAATACCACTGAAATTGTGTATATTCTTAAACTTTTTGTGTATAATCACATAAAACACAATTGCCATAACCCTACAAATACCCTTGGAAAAATAGGCTTTCATTTTTTTATGGTGGGGCTGATTCAGGTTCTTTGAATTGATCGGTGGGATGTAAAATTGAAAATATTAAAAATGATGTATTAAATTAATGCAGAATAGTGTGTGACTGATGAGATCTGGTAGTAACCTGGAGCTGAAGTTAGGCAGACATAAAAGTGGAGATTCAAAACAGAAACAAAGGAAGGAAGACAAAAGAGGGAAAAGGAAAAGTTAGGAGGGGAAGAAAGTCATAAAATCTCTCTATTTCTGCTTACATCAACAAATGCAGCTTGCATTGAATAATATACAATAAGTGAGACTGTTAGTGATCGCAGGGGGACCTGGAAGCTGATATACAACTGCATTCATAATTTAAATTTCATAGATTTTAATTTGTGCATCCTTCGTATGGTTTGCAATTAATTTGCATCTCTGATAGTCACCATTTAAAGCATGATTAGCAGGCATGAAATGAAAATATGAATATTTTCAAGTTGACCTAAGGCTTATAAATAATTTGGAAAGAAGAGTAACTAATGTGGAGGAGTGATGTTATCATGCTGAAGATAGGCACAAACCTAGCACATTTTCCCAGAACCTCTAATTGATTGAACTACTTGGGTATCAATTTATGGATATATCGTAGCTGTCTTGAAAAACACATGGAACCGTGTCCAGATACAAGGATAAGAGTCGTATAATTGGATCGACAATAATTCTATGACTAGAAACATGGGGGAGATGGGAAAGAGGCAGCTTTGGGCCTCCAGTGAAAAAGTCCCATGAGAAGTACCATGGCCAGATGTTCAGGAGTTCAAACAGAATGCTAAGTATTTAAAGAACTTATGGCTACTATATCTTAATTCACGTGGGATGATTAATTTTGAAGTAAATAGAAATAGGTCCTTGATGTAATTTTAAAATACAGAAGAGACAAAGGGCTAGGACAAAAAAATACTGCTTACTAATTCTATAGCAAAATGAAGTGATTGCTACTATGTTTTGTTTCATTCATAAAAGGAATCATTCAGTGTCATTTTAACAAAAGCTCTTCCTCAAAATGTGTATATGATATGAAATCAAAACAACAACAACAAAACCAACGAAAACCCCAAACCAAAATCAACCCAGTGTTACTAATACACGAGAACTAATTTTATTACGACACATGCGGATACTGCCGTGCTCTGCAACCTGACCTGTTTGGTAGAGTTAACGACCAAATAATATTTAGAAACAAAGTTGATATAAGTCTGATAATGATAGCACAGAACATGCCTGAGAAATAGCCCTCCAGGACTATGTCATATGCATATAAAGCTTAGTGCCTTAATGAGTGGAAATCAGTTATAAAGTTCCTAAAGCGTGGATTCTTCTACCTAGGAGCAGGTTATTCTCAGATAAAGTTTTATTAATCGTCTGACATTTCTGTTACGGATGACCTACAAACTGAGCATTTACTCTGATTTTTGGTTTTCTCCCTTGCCGGTGTGAGGCCGATCAGCTTTAGCATTTATCACATTCATGCTTTTATGACCTGGCAGAAATCCATTTCTTCATGGTGTAGGATCAAACAGGAAGTATGCTGTGGCACTCCTCTTCTTTCCACATCCGTCTAAGTATGGAAGGTTACGTATGTCTTAAGCATAGAGCCCTCCGTAGCTGTGAGTGGGTGGTTCCTTGGATGTAGAACAGAAGAGAGAATAAATAATAATATTAATAGAGAACATTTGCTGAACACTTACTCTGTGCCAGGCACTGTTCTAAGTGCTTTACATATGCTGATACTGATATTTAATCTTCCTACGAGGTAGGGAAAAGTATTATCTCTGTTTTACACAAATGGAAACTGAGACACGGAAAAGTTATATAACTTCTACTAGGTACATATCTAATCAAAGGCCAGGATTCAGATTTAGTCAGGCTGGCTCTAAGATCCATGGTCTTAGTCACCACGTCGCATATTGGAAAGTGTTCTCAATTCCATCATGGCCATTTCTGGGCCTATCATGGCTTATCCTGTGTTATGCTGAGTCCATCAGGAACTGGTTTTTAGCCTGGGTCTCTAACGTGGTGTAGAAAGGCTTTGACTACTTGTTGTTGCATAACAAAGCACCCCAAATACTTAATAGTTTAAACAACAATCACATTATCTCTTCAGAGTCTGGGTTGATCGAAGTCAAGTCAGCTCGTAGGTTCTTCTCCATATGTGGTGTCAGTCTGGAGCTGTAGTCATCCAGAGGTTTGACTAGAGTGGAACATCCAAGGTGGCTCAC
Organism: Prionailurus bengalensis; assembly: GCF_016509475.1. Taxonomy (NCBI): domain Eukaryota; kingdom Metazoa; phylum Chordata; class Mammalia; order Carnivora; family Felidae; genus Prionailurus; species Prionailurus bengalensis. The sequence goes on from NC_057343.1 coordinate 227,621,328, forward strand.
TTATGTGACTTGTTCTTGGTGCTGGCTGTTGGCTGGAAGCTCATTAGGGGCTGTCACCTGGCACCTCGGTTCTCTTTCCACGTGACTTGGATTTTTCACAGTAGGTTGTTGAGTTCCAAGCGCATGAAAGCAGAAGTTACAGATCGCTTAAGTACAGTTTCATGTATGTTGTATTCTCTTGATTAAAGCAAGTCACAGGACCAACCCACATTCAGAGGAGGGAAAATAGACTCCGCCTTTGGAGTCTGTCCTTCTTTTAAAGAGGGTGGCTATCTTTAATCCACAATAAAAGATAGTTTCTAAAATGGCTCTAACTACCCTGGTCTCTGTATTAAGTACTCACTAGGCCCAGATAGGTCCACAGGCACCATCATAACTCCCCTCCCAGGGCTCAGAAATAAAAACCAAGCTTGAAAAAATGTATAGGAGGTTGACTCATCAGTGATGCTCGATGCAGACCCCCCAAGCACTTCCAGAAATGATTATGACCATGAGGTACCTCCTGGTGCTCAGAGGAATATGGGGACCGAGAAGGGAAAAGAATAGCTAACCAGAAGCAGGTGTATGTGCGAGGGAAACATGCTGCAGTGAGTCTAGAACTTTAGTTTTACTTGTTTTTCTCACTGAGATTAGAATTCTTTGAGAATTTGGGTCTAAAACTCTCCATTCCGTTGGGTTTTAGCGATTCTCAGCAACATGACCCAGTAGAAAACGGATGTATCCTCTAAACATATTTAAGCCTTAATTGCTGTATCATTAGCAGTGGAGTTAATTAAGACATTCCAAGTAATTAACATGCATTTACCCTCCTACCTACTTGCAGAATCTATTTTATTGATTAGCATATTCAAGATGACGCGTTAATAATATTCTAAGAGTAAAAGCTAATTGTTTTGAATCTCATACTATGGTATAAAATTAGTGGAATCTAAGGACATATAAGATCAGTTTTATCTTGAGATGCTGGTGACATTAACTAATTAAGCTATATTCAAGGTTCTGAATTCTTTCAGTGCTTTTTGCAAGGAATATAGATGGTTGAAGAGATAACATTTATTTGGTAGCATATTGTAGGAGAATCTTAAGACTTGTTATAAAAGACCTCACTCCTTAAACATAGGAACATACACTATAAATGGAAGGTACCTGGGACAAATTACTTAACTCTTTGTGCCTCAGTTAACTCATTTTTTAAAAAGTCGTCTCTATACCCAGTGTGGGCTAGAACGCACAACCCTGAGATCAAGAGTCATAGGCTTTACGACTGAGCCAGCTAGGTGCCCTCAGTTAAGTCATCTTTAATAGATCATAATGGCATCTATTTTATCCATTATTTTGAAGACTAAATACATAAATATATGTAAAGTGCTAAGAATAGTGCCCAGTACCTAGTAGGTACCATTTTAATGTTAGCTTTGATTATTATTACTTGTTCATTCAGCTAACAGATGGGGACCTTCAGTCACTCACAGGTCCCTGTTGTTTCCTTCAATCTCTTGTCACCAAAATGAAGTTAATGACTTCTCTTTCCATATCACTCTTTATCCCTGGATGTTGACACCCCCCTTTTTCTTCGAGAGCACATCTCGGTGTCTGAACAAATTTATTTTTGTACATAATGAATAAACAGCATTTTAAGAATCAGGTGCTATGCTGTATAACAATCTCAGCACACAAGGGCGTATGTGCTCCAGAGATAATGTCCCTCCCCGTGGGTCCTTATTGGAGTCTACTCATAATCGGGAGTTATGAGATGCTTCCACAGGTGGCCAGGCACAGACTAGTGCGATTCAGTTTCTCAGGCGTCATTTGTTTATACTTTGGAAATGCCCCTACTGAGTGGGGTGTGCCTGTGAGCAAGAGGAGGTTGGAGAAGCCCCAGAGATCCCTGGGGGGCAATCACAAAGAGGCACAGGCAGTTGGCTGAGTGTCAGTCAGTGAATGGTGGTGCCCATCAGCTTTCCTTCTCCCCCCTTACTTCAAGTACCAAAGGAAAGGGCGAGGAAGGAACTTACCTCGGACAGTGTTGAGAGTTGCCTGGGGGCCATACACCTTTGTGAATATTAGGCCCCTGGACATTTTTACTAGCCTGTAACATTTTTTCTCAGCATTCCCCTTACTGCTTTGCCTTTCAACACTCAGTGTGCTGTCAGCAACAGGTCTTCTCATAGCAGTAAGAATGACTCAAAGTCTCCTAGGAAGGAGAAGGACTTGAGAGCGGTTTTCATTTCTGCCCATATTCTCAAAACCCCGGGGCTCATCATGACAGTTTTGAATTAGAGAGGAAGTTGGCACCAGGTGGGTCCCTTTTGGCTAAGGTTCCGGACCTTATCTGTACAGCGTTTATAGAACCTTAACTTCTCGAGGACTCTGTGGTCGTTATTTTCCCGAGTGGGGCTGTGTCACGGAAGGGGTGGTCTACCTTCAGAAGTGATGCAGTCATTCTTGTGATGTAACTGACACACAGCAGGAGAAGTTGACAAGTTATTATAGAAAATCAAGTGTGATTTTGAACATGTAGTAAGAAGACATCAGAGCATGAACTGTATCGCTTTTGCATGCTGTCATTTGAAATACTTCAAAATACTTCAAGGCGGTTTCCTTTTATGGGTCAAAAATGTCTGCATACATACCACCTGGCTGACATGGTGAACCGCCCTTTCTCTGGTTTTCTCTAACCCCTGCTCTCTTACTAACATTCGCTGCGGGCTTAATAGCAAATGGCAAGCTGAGGAGAAGCTTTTCGTTACCATGCCTGAACAACTGAGAAACAGCATTAAAATGTAATATTTAAATGCATATGTTGGCATATTTTATAGGTAATTAAAAATGTCAAAATAAACAAAGAACACATCATGAGGCAATTTGCTCGCCTTTGAAATTATTTTTGTTCCATTTGCTTACTAATTCTCAAAACACATGAATCTTCATTTTACTCACTGGAACAGATTAATGATTCTCTGCTGAATAAAATATGTAAATTATACTTTGTGTACTACTTATAAGCCATCTTATTTATTGTATAGGCCACGTGTACAGTGATGTTACAATTTATCTCAAGGCCGGATGGTTCTGAGATGGCAGTCAAACAGATAGAGTCCATTGAGGCATCTTGCGCTGGTGTTGACCTTTGCCCTTTACCAAAAGAGGACTGGGATGATGTTGCCCGGATGGTGGTACTTTCCAGAACTGTCTTCTATACCCATTTGCTTTTCTACACTTCCTAGCTCTGGTTAAGTGTATTTCTATTTTGACACCTCTCTCTTCTTCACTTTCTTGGCCCCTCCCCAGTTGCCCTTGGAAGAGGAACCCCCCCCCCCCGCCCCCGCACCGCCGCTGCCAACCAGGGGTGGAACTGGGCAGACTTTTTGGTTAAAGCAACTTACGGTGGCAAGAAAATTGGGTAGTGGTTGGGTAGAGGAACCTTGCAATGGCTCCAGAATGTCTTCACTTGATACATTAATCTTGGTACGTAAACCAGAGGTCAGCAAATCTGTTCCGTAAAGGTCCAGACAGTAAACTTGAGGCTCTGAGGGCCTAAAATATTATGGTTCCTGTCCTAGCACGAAAGCAGTCATAACCATCGCGTAAAGGAATGAGCGTGTCTGTGTCCCAGTGAATCTTCACTTGTAGACCTTGGAAGTTGAATTTCACATAACCTTAACATGTCAGGAAATAAGATCCTTCTTTTGTCTCCCCCGCCCCACCCCACACCGCAGCGATTTCAAACGTAAACACTTGTGGGCACCACAGAAAGAGGTGGATTGCCAGCTGCATTGAGCCCACATGGGTTTGACAGTAGTTTGCCAACCCCCAGTTTAAACAAATTAAGTATCAACATGGACTTCGGTATTTTCTGACCTCTTAGAAAATGAGATGGGTGAAGTGTCCCCAGATTTTTATATGTTTCTTTGTAATTTTGAGTGAAATCATCATACACTTGCATCATTCAGAAAATGGTGGGACTGTATCTCCATAACAAAATGCTATCAACTTTACACTAAATCTTAAAACCATTGTTTCTTCCGAACAGTTTCTTGGTTGTATTGAACTCAAAGCCTCCATTTCCAGGAGCTGCTTCAGTTAAGTTAGAAGCAGAAGGCGGAGACATCCCAGAAGAAGCCCTCAGTGTCCCTGGAGTAGGCCACCTTCTTGTCCCTTTGAGTTGTAGAATGCATTTTGGAGAGTGTTCTCAGATCCATCCCTAAAGCAGGTCCTCCCAGGCTATCTGCAGCCCAACAGGTATGCTTAGAACACCCACTTTTGAGTGTTTGAAAATGTTGTTGAGTTTGATTGGGGTTTCCAAGCCTGCCTTCTGGGAGGACAAGCTTATCAGTGAGTGGGAGGGGTTTGGGAACAAATTCTGTAACACAGCTCAACAGAGTTTGGGAAAGCTTCTCTTTCTTGGTCGCTTTGTGGTCATTCAGTGGCTGTTTGTAGTACGAATGAGTGAATGAATGAATGAACGAGCGTCTTAGTAGGATGAACAGAACCAGGGGGCCATGTTCATATTTGTGCAGTGAGAATACATCTCAAGGAAAATGATCGAACGTGCGTTCGATGCTGGCATGCCAGCCATCTATTGGCTGTGAGTTTTCAGCTTGTTCTTAAGTTGCTTTTCTAATAATTCTCTTCTGAAGCTGTTCGGGCAAGTATGTTCAGTTCTTCAGACCACAGGAAAAAGCCTTGAGAGTAATACAGAGATCTATTTTTAAAAGCCTAAAACTGAAAGGAAAAAAAAAAAAACCCCACAAAAGGTTCCAGAGAGACATGTCTGCTCTTTTCACAAAATAAAATGTCATGAAAAAAGACTCTGTAAATGTGAAATTACCCATGTGTGACACACTTGCTTTCTTGAGGTTGTCACTGGTTGGAGGATTTCATCTAGCATTTGTTCAGAGAATCTGAATAATCTGCTGGAAATTTTGCTGTATGATCATGGGTATAGATGAGCCGCTAAGAACGTCTACGTGGTACAACTCTTGGCGTGGAATCTGTCACCCGGCTAAAAACAAGGTGAATTTTTTTTTTTTTTTTGACAAACGGTTTGTACAGTTGTGATGTGACTCCAAAAGTGCTTTTCTACTGGTGAGAACAATACTCCAACACAGAGAGACACGGAGGAAGAGAACAGACTCTCTTCTCCTTGCTCATTTCCTGCTTGGCACGTGGCTTTACTGTGATGTGACCAACTGGGTTCCCTTCTATTTTCGGACCCTGTAAGAGTAGAATGGTGCAACTGAGGAAGGGGGAGTGTGCTTCTGACCGTTCGTAGCAGCAGGGAGTGGACCGGCAGGAGATAATCGCCTATAATTACACGTAAATGGATGGTAGTCCCTGGGGTCTCTCCAGGAAAAACTGCGCTATGGCTTGTGCTTTCTGTGTCCTTGGATATTTGACCACATGGTCCCTGCCAGAGCGTAACTTACAATTCAACAGCTGTTCTACATGACTTAGCCCGATGAGGTCCCGTGTAAGTAGAGGTGGATGGCGCCTCAGCACGAAGCAGCTCACGTAGGAAGACATGGCCCAAACCTGAAGCATTTCTATGCAGGCAAAGCCCAGAAGAGAATTTACTGAGCATTTCTGTCCTTCCTCTTAGGTGTGGTATGCTCTGGGGACTAGCGTCTGAAAACCTGCTTTCTCTCCAGTGTTTATCTCTTCTATCAGTTCTCTTGGCTAAAACTTGGGCAGTGTGTTCTTATCATAATAATAGAGTTTCATTGCCTTCCTGTGCCCTTTGGTTTCCTTTCTCATTTTGGTATGCTAATTATGTGCAAGTGGCCAAAGCTTAACTTGGGCACAGGAGGCCCTCCCATATGCATCTAGCTCTTATTACAGGAACCCTCTGGGCGCTCCTGTGTTATATATGGACTTGATCTTGTGCCATGATACTCATTTGTGTCGTGACTCTGAGTTACAATATAGTTCAAATAAACAAGGAACTATTTCTTCAAGAAATTTATACAGGCTCTCCTTGGTTTGTTCAGCCTGTTAAAAAAAGATTTTGTTTTTATTATTTTTTTAATATTTATTTATTTGGAGACAGAGAGAGAGAGAGAGAGAGAGAGACAGAGTGCAAGTGGGGGAGGGACAGAGAGAGAGGGGAGACACAGAATCCGAAGCAGGCTCCAAGCTCTGAGCCATCAGCATAGAGCCCGACTCAAGGCTCGAATTCAGGAGTTGTGAGATCATGACCTGAGCCAAAGTCGGACGCTCAACAGACTGAACCACCCAGGTGCCTCCAAAAAAGATTTTTCAGAATGATAACCTCTCTCACAAGTATCAGGGAATTTTACTTATATTCTTGTTGAAAGAATATTCTAGAAGCCACAGGAGAGTACTTTTTTCTTTTCTCTCCCCCCACCACTCACTCCCCAGTATTAACTTCTTTTCTATGTTACATTTGCAATTTTTTTTACATAAATATGTATGTAAGGAATCTCTTATTAATTTAAAGAAAAAATAAAGAACATAAAATATTTATAGTAGAATAGAAAAAGAGCACAGGATTTACTAGGAATACATGGAACATTCAGTAAATATTTGTTTCATGCTCATATTCCATCTTTTTCTTATTTTCTTGACAACATTATCCCCTTACTTTTTTAGCGGAAGCTCCAGTCCTTTGGAGAGGAAGGGTTATCTATTCTTACCCACATTGTATCCCCTAGGATCAAGCATTCCCAAGCTCAAATTTGGAAGTTGAAAGAAAATCCTTTTTTTTTTTAAATTAAATTAAATTAAATTAAATTAAATTAAATTAAATTTATTTAGAGAAAGAGCACATGACAGCAGAGGAGGGCAGAGGGGGAGAGAGAAAATCTTAATCAGGCTCCACGCTCAGCACGGAGCCCAATATGGGACTTGATCCCATGGCCCTGGGATCATGACCAGAGCCAAAATCAAGAGTCAGACACTCAACCGACTGAACCACACAGGTGCTCATGGAAGTTGAAAGGAAATCTTGGATGTAAAACCACCTTTTCATCCTTCTGAAACTGTTTTCTTGTACCCTTCATGAGGGCCTCTCAGTCCTGCTGCTAAGGCTTCTATTAAACTCATTTTCAAATCTAGATAAGACTTCTCAGCAATTTAAGTAGTATAAAGAAATGAAAAAAAATGCTAAGCCAACAAGATTACAACTAATTGTGTCAAGATTTGTTGCGTACATTTGGATGACACGTGGTTCTTAGAATATGGTGGGAAAGATTCTTGGATACTGAAACTTGTTTGACTCATTTGGTGAAACACATAACAATGGGTGACTAATCTCCCTACCTCCTGCCCACCTCTTCTCTCTGACCTGCACCCTACTGAGACTGAAGGTAGTATCTGTTACAGATAAGGACATTTGAGATAGAAACATGCTACTTTCATTTTGGACATGATTAAGCTCTACTATAGTAAACTTTAGGAGGAGAAAACTAACCATTTCTTGAGTTGCTTGTAGGGAAAATTTCAATGCTAAGTGATGATGAATGTGTGGAGATTATTGATATAACGGGGCATAGCAATGGATTAATATGTGCATTTTTGGTCTAGAAGGTGACTTCACTTGTGTCAAGGGGTAGCCTCAAAATATTTCATCTCTGTTATTTCTTACTAAGAATTATATAATTAATACTTTCCTGTCGATTATTTTTTCATGCGTTCAACATATTAACCTCTATCATATAGCAGGCACTGTTTTAGGCCCAGGAGCAAGGTAAAACAGGCAAACCTCTGCTTCTTATTTTAAATTCTTGATGGTGAGGGACAGACCATAAACAAATAAGCAAATAAATTTTAAGAACTAGGTAATTATAGATTATGTGAATACTTCTAATGGAAATAAAGTGAGCGACTAAAACAGGGCAAACTAGACTCAGCCATGTGGTGCTGGATTAGAGTTGGAGACGTCAGTACAAATTCATGTTTTGCTTAAGATAGATACAACTATTTATAGCTATGTGCTTATGCATGGGTTAGTATACGCCTATCCATTGCCTAGCTCTGTCTGTTGAGAAGGCCTAATAGTAGTGACACTCCAGTAATAACAAACCCACCTAGAGCCAGATCTTAGCTTCCAGTACCATTTTCCAATAAAAGGAATGAGTCACATACAAAATGCTTATTCTTACACAAAGTGGGTCGGGAGTGGCTTGTGCTGGAAAGTCAAGAAGTGCCCAGAAACCAAAGGGTGGAGGCACAGCAGAGGGACACAAGGGCCAACGTGAAAGAGCCCCCAGTGGCAAAATCTGGAACAATTTGAGGAATGAAATAAATGACGTAGTATAAGATTATAACTCAAACTACAATATGAACAGCGATGAATGCATGCTGATATAAATAAGTGATAAATAAGTGAATGGGGGGGGGGGAAAGAGACAAATCTCCCTAACTGAAGAATGCTGAATAATTTATTTGCTTACTGTCCCCTCCGGGAGGTGAGGCGCATCTCTGTGCACCCCTTGAGTGTGGGCTGTATTTAGTGACTTGTTTCCCAAGAGTAGGTTGGTTATAGGGTGGGAGGAGCCAATGGAGTAGCCTTCCAGTGGAGAAGCCTGGCAAATTCTGCCTTATCTAGGTTTATGTTAAACTTATGCATGATAAGTCATATTCATAACATATGCCCTTGTTATGTTGTGATGAGACTACTTGACCTCTATGGTTTTCCTCTTAAAAACCTCTAACCTAGTCTAATAATGACAAAACCATCAGCGCAAACCAAACTGGGGGATAGTCTACAAATGCCCCTTCCACATTGCGAAGGAAAAACAAGGAAAGCCCGAGAAACTGTCACAGACCAGAGGGAGCTAAAGAGATGTAAGGACTGAATGTAACGCGGTGGTGTCCTGGATGGGATGCTGGAACAGAAAAAGGCGGACATCGGGGAAGAATTAGTGAAATCCTAGTGAAGTGTGGAGCTTAGTTAATAAGTGATGCACCACTGTTAGCCTATTAATTGTGACCAATGTGTCAGGGTAATGTAAGATGTTAACAGTGAGGGAAACTGTGTGCAGGGTACAAAGGAACGCTTTACACTATCTTTGCAACTGTTCTGCAAATCTAAAACTGCTCCCAAATTCAGTTTATTAAAAAAAATTATGGGGAAGCCTAAGTCCAACTAGATAGAAGGGGTAGGGAAAGTCTTCCTGAGGAAATGACATCTGAGCTTAGACATAAAGGTTGATGATAATCCCACCTTTGAAAAACTCTAAAGAGCATGTTGAAAGGGAGAGCAGCTAAACCATAGACTGTGAGTAGGAAAGAGCTGGTATGTTCCAGGGAGTAAAAAGAGACCATGACTGAGGAGGAGCAAATGATGTCTTCAGGGAAGCAGGGGTGCACTTCACCACACAGGCCATTTGCATTTCATTCGTGCATTTCCTCATTCATGAGGAATTTGCATTTCATTCTAAGGGCAGGCAGAAGGCTCTGGAAAGTCGCAGTCAGTGGAGTGATGTCTTTTGTTGCTTTGTGGAGACTGGGTTGGAGAGAGGCTGGGCTGAGGCAAGAATGCTGTTAGAAGGCTCCCTTGGTGAATGGGTGGAAGGACAGAGCAGTAGGTCATGATGGCAGCAAACATGAAAAAAAGTGGATCCACTTGAAAAACGTTTGAAAGTAGAAGCAGCAGGTGTTTAAATTTTATTTTCATTTGTGTAATTCATTTGATGATAGAACATCTGAATTGACCTGAAGCTATTGATAGTTGTTATTGATCAGTTAAGGTCAATATCCGTATTTTTGCTGTAGAGATACTGTGATTAGAAAATAGGATGTTGACCTAGATAGACCCTGCTGAGGATGTGGAATGTTCCATTTATGTTGAAAATGCGCCGTATCATATTTTAACAATCTGGACAATTTCAAATTTGAAACATGTATGGCCTAAGGTATTTTGGGTAAGGGATTTTGGCCTAACATATGGTTTGTCCCAGAGACTGTTGCATGCATTTCTGAGAAGCATGTGTATTCTGCTGTTGTGGCGTGGTGGGTTCTATAAATGTCTGCTTGGTGTAGTTGATTGATAGTGTTGTTCAAGGCTTCTATTTTCTGCTGATATTCTCTCTAGTTCAAAGTGGGGTATTGAAATCTCCAACTATTATTGAATTGTCTGTTTCCCTCTTCAATTCTGTCAGTTTTTGCTTTTTGTATTTTGGGGCTCTGTTATTAGAAGCAAATATGTTTATGAGTGTTATACCTTCTTGAGAGATTGACCATTTTATCATGACAAAATGTCCTTCATCTGTAGTAGTAGTTTTCATCTTAAAGTCTGTTTTTGTTTGATATTGTGGTAACAATCACTGGCATAGCCACTCCAGCTCTCTTTTGATTACTGTTTGGATATATATATATATATATATATGTATATATATATATATATACATATATATATATATATATATATATATATATAATTTTCATCCTTTTACTTTCAACCTATTTGGTCTTTGAATCCGAAGTGTATCCTTGCAGACAGCATAGGGTAGGATTGTTGGCTAAGGGAGCTTGAACCTGCATATGGTTATTCCTGAAACAGAGCCTCATGAAAAATCAGTAAGAGTTGGTGAGCTAGCTTTCTTTGTGAAGTTATCAGCTTAGGAGATTCTATGATTCTGCAATCATGGTGATTATGTAGTGCATGAGATTAAGTGTTTCAGATCCCTAATCAAATAGTCTCTTAATCTGTGTGTTGGTGCAGTTGTCCTCTCCCATCATTCATGAAGGAACTATGTGACTTTTCATCATCTTCTTTTTCCCTGATCACCTGAGACTTGGTGTGAGTAATTGAGGAGTTTTGGGACTCTATGCTTTTCAAGTATCAAGGAGATACTTACTGCCATTCATAAATATCCAACTGCTTCTTCCAGGTCTCCAGAGCGTCCTGGGTATGAGTATGTTGACACAATTAGCCTTTGTAACTTAAGCCCATCCTTTAAAATATTTGTTGCACATCTTCTAGAGGGGTTGAGATTATATGAGGGTCAGTATAATACAATAGAAAAAGCATGGACTTTAGCAATGTGCAGACCAGGGTCCAAATTTTAGCTCAACCTCTAACAAAAGCTGTGTGACCAGCAGTGACATTATTATATTAATTCTGTCATATTGTTGGGGAGAGTTAAATCAAGTAGCATTCTCAAAGTTGTTGGCATTTGATTGTGCTTCATTAATTCCTGACTTCTAACCTTATTAGAACAAGTGTTGTAACAAATACAATTCTGCCAGATTTTGTGTTTGTTGTTTATTCATTCTTTAAATAATCCAACAAATAATTACTAATTGATGGGCACTGTTCTAGGGGCAGGGGATGAACAAAAAAGTAAATGAAAGAAATAAAATCTCTGCCTTCAGAGGGCATACAACCCAGAGAGGGAGACAGATGCTATACAAGTATAAATTGCAAGTCAAATAATTAGCAAACTAATTAGGAGCAAGTGCTAAGGAAAAAAATACCGGGCAAAGAAGGAGACCTATAAAATCTTGGGAAGAGGTGGTTAAATTTTTAGGTACATTGGTCAGAGAAGGCTACCAATCCCCGATCTTTGACTTTGATTGACAGAATTTTCAAATTTATGGCTTTCTAGAAATAGGGTATGCTAGTGAATGATTACTTTTCCTACTGAAACACATTTCATTCTGGGTTTCAGTTTTCTAGGAACTGGAAAGGTCAATACTTGTAGCTTATAGTTTTATAATTTGCATCAATATGTTAAAAGCCTTTATAGTGGCCAATTCCCTCAATCCACTGTACTATCCAGGATATTATGGTGAAGATTCAATACATTGGTTTTAGGAGCAAGGACAAAGAGTGCAATCAGATGGATGTAAAGAGAAGAAGAGTAGTAAAGATGTATTTTAGAATCACAAATGATCAATTTGCTCTTCCTGAGTCATTTGCTGTTTGATCTACAGAATTTTCAAGGGGTAGGATTTTAAATAAGTGCCATGATATACGAGAAATTCAGCCTACTTTGGATTATTATAATTTTTAAAGTAATCTCTATGCCCAACATGGGGCTCAAACTCATGACCCTGAGATCAAGAGTAGCACACTCCACCAACTGAGCCAGCCAGGTTCCCTTGGATCATCATCGTAATTATTATTTTTAATGTTTACTCATTTTTGAGAAAGAGAGCACGAATGGGGAAGGGGAAGAGAGAGAGGGGGGGACAGAGGATCTGAAGCAGGCTCCGCACTGACAGCAGAGAGCCGGATGTGGAGCTCGAACTCACAAACCGTGAGATCATGACCTGAGCCAAAGTTGGACGCTTAACCGACTGAGTCACCCAGGTGCCCCATGGATTATAATTATTTTTAAGAATGATTTTTATAAATATAGTGATAATAAAACAAGTAAAAAACTAATATTGGGCTTATTTTATCCTGATGTTGAAAAACATACAATTTCTAAGGTGGATTGTTTTGAAGAGAAGCTCCATCATCTAACTGAATGTCATCTAGGAAACTTGGCTATTTGGAGAATGGATGTTTGAGGCTGTAATTTTCAAGATAATATAATTAAGAGATACTGAACATGACTTGGCCACTATGAAAATCATGCATTGACCAAAAGAGGGTAAATGACTTTTTATGTTGCTTTTGGAGCTACAGAAACTGACATCTGGGCTTCCAAAATCCATTTGGAATAAATGGCTTCCATTAATCAGTGAACTGGATGCTGGGCAGCCCATCTATTTGAATCTCTGCCATTGACAGAGAATATGAATATAAAGGAGTTTTGAAGGGTAAACACTCCTTCCTTCTCTTCAGAAAACTTTTAATAATATGGAGACACTCTGTTTGAGCTTATGGTACTTAGTCAACCAAAATGGAATAATCAGTTCCCTAAATTTGATGGGAAATGTCATCCATAACTCACAACCCATGGCTTTCAAAGGCCATAAGCAAAGTGGGTTATTAAGAATCTTTTATTCAGAAGAAAAGTGATGGTCATTTCATGGAGAGTAAGATTCATATTTATAAACATATGCAGGAGGGAAGACAGATCATTCTGAGAATAAGCATTCTCCATGGAGCCCTTATCTGGGTTTTCTGTATTTGCTTGAATGCCTTTGTAATAGATAAGTTTAGGTCATCAATTAAAAGTTCAGTGCTTTTCAAAACAAGTCAGAAGTGGCAGGTCTTGAGGATTTATAGGAGCAAGCATCTGACTATTGGTATCCGTTTCCCCAGTTAGATGTCAGAAGAGCTTCACTATGCAACTATGCCCTCTAGTGTTTCCTGTTAACTCCACTTGTGTTCTTGAAACGGATCTCATAGCGCACAGAATTCCCTTGACCTTAGACATGTTTCTCTACCTTTTCATCTTGTTTGGAAATAAATTTGGGCCAGTTTCCATTTACTTAAAAGGCTTTGGCACCTGGTGTTGTTCACCTAACTTGTTTCGAAAAAGGTGCTCCTTTCTCTCTTCGACCTTGATCAAATCAACCATTTCTACATTCCTGTTTTCTTTCTTTCTTTCTTTTTTTTCCTTGACACTTTTCAATTTGGGGGAGTTCATCTTTACTCTGTTCAGAGATTTTGGAATAGCTACTTCTTGAATAGTTGAAGAGCGTGAAGTATGTGAACCCAAGCAGAATGTGAAATCCATTCAAAGTTATTTTAGGGGGTGCCTCACATTTTGATTGCCCATTGACTATCTGGGCACAACAACTTTAAATGGAAGATAATTATAGCCCCTAGTGGTCCCTGCCAGAATATTTGCACTATATCCACAATCAAGTATTTTCGATATTTTTGTCAATAAGACAAAAAAACCTCTTTTTTGGATTCATCCGTATTTGGAGCAGTTTTGTTATTTGAAAACCAGTCATTGCATTTTGGCTTGTTGTTGCCGCTGTTGTTTGGCTTTAGTTTTTGTTTGTTTGTTTGTTTGTTTGTTTCAAGGGCCTTTTACTTTTCTCTGGGCAGCATTTTAAAAGAGAATTAGACAAGAAGCAATTTTCTTGATGTAAAACTTATGAACTATATTTGAAAATGAGGTTTTTAATTACTACTGATTGTTTTACTAATGGCAAGCAATCTTGCTTGAGGGAGAAAATTTTTCCAAGCAGCTTGAGTTCTTAGTTAACAACCAGAGGAACTGTAATTAAGCAGTAACTAGGCACCGGGCATCTCCTGAGGTTCGTCATGGCGGGGAGGGGATGTGGAAGATGATTCTCTCTGGCTGGTTGTGAATCCCCAGGAAAGGCTCTGTTACCCTGGAAATAACAAAGAAATAGAGCAAGGAAAAAGGAGAGATAAGTAGAATTTTTCTCTTTCTAAATGGGAAATATAATTTTGCTTTAGAGGTACAGGCATGTCAAGAACACTAATAGTGTGCATTAGAACAAATAGTATTTGTCTGAACTCACATGCATACCCTTTCCAGATCAAGGAGGCCACAGTTACTCTTGTCTCGATGCAGAGAAAATATGACCTATTTGTTACTGAAAATAAACAGTGTATAAATACTCAAAGAACTTGGTTTGTAACACTTCCCCTGCCTTCTGTATCGAGTAACTCATTTATCAAATAGTACATGAGACTATGGCAAGAGGTACAAAGAATGTTATGTTCTGTCAGATAAAACCATTTAAACTGTGGTTTCCAAGAGCCGTAGGTGGGGCCGGGGCCTGTAGGAATATGAAGCTTCTGTTGGATGATGATGGGGGCCATAACATTCATTAAATGTATTTTACATAGGGTTACAGTGTGTGTGTGTGTGTGGGGGGGGGGTAAGTGAATAAGTAAATACATAAATAAAAACAATATCTTTTACATAAAAATGTACATGTAGTACTTCTGCCTTACCAAAACCTGAAATGTATTTCTAGGCCAAAATAAGTTTCAGAGAATATTTAAAAAGCTAAGCGCGATAATAATTGCATACATTAGCATGGTTAATTCATAGCCGGATATCTTGGTAGCTAGCGTGTATTTTAGTTTGGCCTCCTAGAAAAATATTCTTCATCAGATTTTGGGACAGTAAGAAAAATGATTTATATTATTTATTAAGTGCCTTTTTTTTTTTCTCTCAGCTGCAAACGATAGGGTACTAAATGACGAACGCAGTGAATTAAAATTGTCTTGCGTGGTCAATAACATGTTTTCAGCAGCTAAACCTTGAGCAAATGCTGAGCATATTAATTTTCACGGCAATGTTCCGGCAAAGGGTTGGTACAAAACTGGGACAGTTTTCAATAACATAGCATAAAGTTTCATTGCGAGTAAGGAGAGAAACATTTACACTGATAATGTATCTGCATTGCATGTTCTGTATTAAAACCATTGCCTAGCAGCTCCACACTCACATAAGATTGCTATTTCCATAAAGGACCGAGAGAATACTAGCCATTGTTGAAGGCGGTTTTCGTTTGTAATTTGAAGACAAGACCCCTACTACAGATAAGGTGCTAACTATACATGGGTGACAGTTGTATGACATGAAAAGTAATACAACGCTCCTTGTCAAGTATGGGTCTGAATTTGTCTAGCACTTTAGATGTGAGAGAACTCACTTCTCAGATGCTATCAGAGTCTGATAATGGAATTTCTTCTAGATGTCTGATCAGAACCGAACAGTGCCTGCAAAATGACGATGCCATCATCAAATTATACAATTATTATCTTTTAACTGTATATGTATACAGTGAATCCATTCAGAGCTCAGCACAACAGATAGATGGCTTTATTCACTTCCAGATACTTATGGATTAAAGCTAACTTGATTGCAAAGCAAACAGCTATGGAAAGTGATGTGGATTAGACAAGTGTTTACTTAAGCAAATCCCAACATGTCATTTCCAGGACTGAAAATATCTTAAGTATGGTTGTTGAGAGCGATCTGGAGTAGGAGGTTAAGAGTTATGTTTGGGCACCTCCCTGTGTACACACTTTCTCAGGCTGACCATGGCCGATGAGAAAACATGGTTTGGGAAACAAGCATTTGTTGTCGCACTACAATCACTATTTCTAGAGACCCTTCCTGACAATAGCCACCATTTATGGAGCACTTGTGCAGGAAGCCGTTTGCAAAGTGCTTAAGAGGCATCGCCCCGTTTCGTTCTCAAGCTGCTGTACCAACGAGTAGTCTAGAAAAATGTGTCTTACTCTGAGGTGCTTCAGTTTAAGTTGTGCCAAGATTTACAGGATTACATTTGAATCAGTTTGGGAAAATGGAAAGAACGCTTCCTGATAGGGAGCCTGATCCTAGTTCATGAGCCACCACAAATCACTATGGGATTTGGGTTAAGTCTAATAATTTACTAAACTGTGTTGAACTACACAAGTAACTTAGGAAAATGTAACGGAGTTAAAATGTATGTTAAAATTTAAATGATTCAGGTAGTATAGAAACCAGTGGAATGAAAATGGATACTCTCTCCTTTTGTTTACCTCCCAAGCCCCACCCCCAACCATTACCCCAATCCAAGTGTTCCCCGATAAGACTGTCACCTTCTAAGACTTTCTGAATAATGTATTATTTCCATATGTACAAATTCTGTGTATTTATAGTATTTCTCTTTCCTGCTACCTGCCTTGTTCTGCAGTTCCTTTCATCTGGCAGTGTTTTGACCCTGTATTATTTTTTTAACTGATGTATATATTCTTCAGAATGGATCTAACAATTTATTTAACAGTTTTCCTGTTGGGGGACAGTTAGTTAGTTTATAAATTTTCGCTGTTGTAAAATGGCGACAGTGAACTCTATACACTCACGTTGGGTGTATTACTGTAAGGTTGTGTCAGATGTAGAAATGTTGGATTATAGAGTGTCCACCATTAGATTTTTGATAGATATTTCCAAATTGCCCACAATCAGCACTGAATGAATATGATTCTCCATTAGCATTGTAGGACAGTGGTCATTTCCCCTATTCTGACCAACGTAGGAAATTACCAATTATTAATTATGAATAAATTATTTATTAATGTTGCAGGAAAGCGATACTTTGTTATTTTGATTTGCATGTCCCTGATTACTAGTGAGATTGAACATCGCTTTCTATGTTTACCGATCGTTGGTATTTCTCTGTGCTTGTGAATTATATGTTCATATCCTTTGTTTTTATTGACGTTAAGCTTATTAATTTAAAAAATTATATTTACATCACTACATGTTTTCCCTTTTTTTTTTTTTTTTTTTTTGGCCAGCTCAATCCGTCAGTTTCTGTAACATAGCTTACAATCTATCTGGCAGATAGACATTAACAAATCATCATGCAATTAATTTTTCAACTTTTTATGAGGATTACCTTTGTGTTTCTGATTTCTTGCTTAATTGCCTTGTGATTAGAAAACATGGTGCGTAAGAATTCATTCTTTCAGTGTTTGCTGAGACTTGAATTTTGGCCAAGTATGTGTCCCGTGTGCTGGAAAAGAATGCGTTTTGTCCAGTTGTTGGATGCAGTTCCTCGGGTTTAATTGGATTGTCCAGTAGGGCTTTGCTCCACCCTTTCCAGAATTCTTGGACTTCTTACCTAGGGTGAAACCCACAGACTTTCTGGGCAAGGAGCTACAGAAAGCCCCTTGCATTACTTCCTAACCATGTCAGATAAGATCTGCTGTTGGTGCCCATGGTGGCTGTGATGCCAGTGGTGGCTATCTAAAACATCTGCAACTCAGAAGAGACAGGCCTCTCTTTTTTCATAAAAGTGTCAGGTGAGATGCTCCTGGGCTGTGAAGGTCACGTGTCAGAGTCCAGGTTCTTCCCCTCTCATTGTCCTGACATATGCGACCTCCATTTCCAAGTTCATCTTCTTGCCCAGAGCGGCTGTTTCACCTCCAGACGTTGCATCCATGTGCCAACTGGGAGCCAGGAAAAAGAAAGCTAAGCACATCCCTCTAGAAATGTCTTAAAGTGTCTAGAAGCCATCTCCCAGAAGTCGTGCACAGCACATCAGACTATGCTCCGTGCCTACGGGACGGGTGGGCCATATGACTAAATATCACATTTAACTTCAAGACAAGCTAGGAAATGTGTGGCGTTCGTTCTGGCCAGCCTGTGACCAACTGAATTTTGGGAATTCTTAAACAAGAAAGGGATGCATGGGTACTGAGCAACAGTTACCAGTCTCTGACATAACCAGTTCTTTCAACTATATATCCGTCCATTAATAGCCAACATATTGAATACAAGCGTCTTGAAGTGTAAAGAATATCACACTTAATGTTGGGTGCAGTCTTTGCTCAAACACTTAGACTTTCCCCTTTCTGCGTCCTAAAACACAACTCTGAGCGTGCTTCTTGGGAGCCCTTCCAGGAGCTCCTGGTTGCCTACAGAGTGCCGTGCATGCTCCCAGCATGGTGGTCAGGTCTTATTCAAGCTAGCGACATCTAAGCTACCAAATGTACGCCTCCTTCAGTGCTTCCGATAACCCGTGATCCGGCCAAAGAGTTATCCTTGTTTTTCTAGCACAACCCACAAGTCCGGTCTTAGTTCCTGAGCTGAAAGCACTCCTTTCCCATCTAGAAATGCCCTTTCTCTCTTTTCTACATGGAGAAGGTCCCTCTGGCTTTCCAAGTCTAATCTAAAAGCCACTTGTCGACCAAGACATCTTTGAACACTGCAGCACGTGTGTGATCTTCTCCTCCTTGCAACTGCCTTGGTACTTTGTCTTTTCTGCGCTTCTGTCATCGCGCACACATTTTTATCTTGGCGCTCAAGGGCAGGACCGGTCCCTGACTTAGTATTCCACCCGCCACAGTGCCCAGCCATGTGTATAACATTGAACAATGCATCGAGAAAGGAAATTAAGTGGATGATCGACTGCTTGTAAAATGTGTGCATTTAGTGTCATAGTATTTATTTTATACGATCCGAATGATCGTGCTACGTTAACGTAACTTATGCTCTGTGTGGTCCAAATGACGCGGTTGCTGCGTTATCATTGTAATAAACTGAGAGATGCATTTAGTGTGAATATAGCATAACCAGCTGCAGGTGGCGAGAGAAAACACGATACCACTTACTGGCATATCTTAATATTTTAACAGACCCGTTCTTAGCCAAATAGAGGAAGCAGAATTTAGAAACGGTGCCAATTCCTGCAATTGAATCCATCAGGGGACACTTTATTTCATCAACTTTGGGAGGGTGTGATGAAACTTCCTGGGTTCCGTTTGTGTCTCTGATTGAGGGGAAGAAACGGATCTCTGATTTTGCTGTGAGAGCTGTTTGTAGGCAGTCTCTTCTCTTGTGGCTTTATACCTATCTCTTCTCGATCGGGATTTCTTTGTATTGGACTGGGTCCTGCCAGAATTTGGCTTGGTTTCTTTAAGACGAATTAACAAACAGGGCTTGATACGGTTTGTGACACGGCTCTTGATAACACTTACTGTTCTTGTGTCATAGCTATACTTGGAAGGTGCGTTTGACCTATAGCTCTCCGCGTTGGGCCAGAAGCTTGGAACAAATCTCATGTTTGGACAAAAACTGAAAGATTTCTTCGTGATACAGAAGGAGGGGGGCAGGTAGACACTGTGTGGTTTGCATCACAGCCATTACAAGCCTATTTATCTCCGTGTATTCATCTTTTTTTTTTTTTAATTTTTTTTTCAACGTTTATTTATTTTTGGGACAGAGAGAGACAGAGCATGAACGGGGGAGGGGCAGAGAGAGAGGGAGACACAGAATCGGAAACAGGCTCCAGGCTCTGAGCCATCAGCCCAGAGCCCGACGCGGGGCTCGAACTCCCAGACCGTGAGATCGTGACCTGGCTGAAGTCGGACGCTTAACCGACTGCGCCACCCAGGCGCCCCATCTCCGTGTATTCATCTTAATAGATGCACAAAAAATGCACTTGGTGAAAGTCATTTATTTAGAACCGTAAGCAAAATATAAACAAAAATATAAAGCTCAACTAAAACCCTTTTCATGCTTAATGAGTGAGATACTGGAAATACAGCTGTCACGAGTTATCTGAGGTTGTTCTGGAAGTACTTAACTAACGCAGTTACCTTTTCCTCCCACTGAACATCAGCAAAACAACTACACTTTGCCTTCACCCAAAAATGATGACAGGGAAAAAAATCCCCAAAAAGCCATTATTATTTTGTTTACATTGCTTTGGCTAATGGGGAGATTAGGTATCTCTTCATGTGTGTTATTGGCAATGTTAGGAGCGAGATGTGAAGTGTTTACTTGTGGCAGTAACTGGAGACCTGGAAGAAACAATTCTATTTGATATTGGCTTTCAATAGCTCCCATCTCTCTTCCCCCCTACCCCAACACATAGGCTCCCAAGGTAAAGATGCCAGAATGTCGACTGCCAGGCTTTTGTCCTTCTAGGAAACAAAATAATGAATCAGTCTCAAAGAGTGGGCTATAGTGGGGGAGTGGTTCTGGGAAAAGGATTTGGGGCCTATAAACTGATACTCTGTTTCTAGAGAGTGATCTAGACATGTTTCTCTAAATATAAAATAAAATGTGTTCAACTCTTTGCCTTGGCAATCCTACCTTAAGAGGTTTACCATAAGGATATAATTATAGGAGTCTGAAATGATGGACGTATGAGGATATTGGTTTCAGCCTGGTTTGTGATACAGAAATATTGAAAAAGACCTAAATGCTGATCCACAAGGCCTGATGCACGGTTATGTAAATGATGCCACCCCAATGCAGTGGAGTGCTAGGAAGCCAATGAAATGTGTTGACTTGGAGAAATTTTCCACCACCTGTTAATGAGGACAAAGGGCAGGTTACAGGACATGCGTGTGTTCTAATTCCACTTAGTAGCTGAATAGGTAGATAGACCTCTATCTATATATCTGAACATACCTTTGAATGTATAATTATACCTAGAAAAAATTACTAAAATATGGACACTGGTAATTAAAATCCAGCTGGGAAGACACATGTAAAAGAGAAGCTCTTGGGGACCAACTTGGGGAAGATACTTACAATGACTGAAGGTCACAGGGTTTCCGAGAAGGGAAAGGTCAGCGGCGCAAGAGAGACCAAAGAGGGTCTTACACGGTGGGAAGCACTTGCGTTGGTTCGTTCGCCAGAGTCAGGGGTTGATTGGGTGGAGAGGCAGGAGCAGGATTATGGGTAAGAGGGACAGCATTCACCCTACAATATTTGCGCACAGCAGCGAGGCGGACCCTAGGAATCACATGTAAGTTATAGCTTCCAGACTAGAGGGGTGTACAGCCCACTGGGGGATAAAAACACACAAATTACAACCCAGTGTGGATTGTCCTGTCTGCACTGTGAGAGTACTAAAAAATGGTACCTGCTTAAGCCTTGAATGTGGTGAACAGGGGTAGACGATGAGGGGACTGCCGGAGGGAAGTTTCTAGAAGAGGTGAGGGTGAGTTGAAAGTCAGCAGGCGTTAACTCTGTGGAGAGTAAATACTGGAGGCAAACATGAATGCTTACCTCAAATACAAATGCTTACCTCAGACTTGACCGTTACGCTGTACAGAAGGCCATCCGCAGCTCAGTAACAGGTAATGTGTTGAGCCTGTTTGGGAATAGCGCTCCCTTTTCACTCACAGAGCCCGCGTGGGTTTCTCTGGCTTGTCCACTGGGGCCCTTTTGCCTGGATGCTGAGCACCACATATGGAGCTGCTTAGGTGGATTGATTTCTGGGTCTGGGGAGGGGAGGAACATCTGTCTCCCCATTTCATCTCCACTCCAGCTCTGTGACAGGCACGGGCACAGGGCAGGGTGAAGAATTTGGGCCACATGCGGCAGGAGGCCCTGGGTCATGGGGCATGTGTCTATATAGCTTTCGTGGAGACTACCAAAAAGCTTCCAAGGACTTGTACCAACTGATACTCCCACCAGGAGTAGAAGAGAGTGCTTCCATATCTTCACCGGGAAGCATAAGGGCAGAGGACTGTTTTCCTCTTCTCAGCTTTCCTTCGCCTTTTGTCTCCATTTCATTTGGACCCTAGGTCTTTAAAACAAGAGGTACTAGTGACTTTCTGGAAAAACTTCCCTTAAATTTCAAAAGAAAGCCTTGGACATTGAGGTCAGC
This sequence comes from Prionailurus bengalensis, assembly GCF_016509475.1. Lineage (NCBI taxonomy): Eukaryota > Metazoa > Chordata > Mammalia > Carnivora > Felidae > Prionailurus > Prionailurus bengalensis. Next base: position 227,643,306 of record NC_057343.1, read on the forward strand.
CGGGGCTTGGGGGAGGAGTGGAGCTGGGTGGGCAGCACAGAGCAGTGCTGGGGGGAGGGTGGGAGACTGGGAGGGTGCGGGGTGGTGGCGGTGGTGGTAAGGAGGGCTCTGGGTGAAGAGATGAGAGGGGCTGCTAGCAGGGTGCCTGGGTGATGGCTGGGGAAGAATCGGTAGGTGGAGGTGGGGAACAGGTCCTGGAAGGATGGGGTGCTTACTCCCCCTTCCCCAGACTCACCATTGCTCACATGCTTTTGGACAAGGGTCAGTACTGATTAGAGTTGGACGTTGGTGCCAGGGGTAGGGAAAGAGTGTCAAATATTAGTGAGTATGAGTACCAGTGAGGAATAAAGGAAAGAGAGGAAAATCCCACGTAGACACTGAATTTGGTGAATTTCTGGATAGCCATTCTTTTGTAAGGGGAATGGAATCATCTATCTATCTATCTATCTATCTATCTATCTATGTGTATGTGTGTGTGTGTGTATATATATATATATATATATAAATTTAACATGTATGTATGTGTGTGTGTATATATATTAATTTAATATATATTTTGTGTCATTGACACAAAAACTAAATTCATGTCCTCTGTTTCCTAACACTGCTCTTACTTCATACTCTGATTATTAGATCTGCTGTTGATTGCACCTCTCCTCCAATTTTTCCTCAATATTCCCTAAAGTGTACAATATAAACCAGGAGCAGAAGATGAAGAAAAACTCACTTTATAGACATTTCCTCGTGGGCGAGGGTGCACTACGTGGCCTTGCAGGTGGTGTAGACATTTCCTGGAATATACAGTTGTATAAACCATATAACCTGGGCCCTGCAGCTTATTCAGTGTATTCCTGGGTGCTCGTTGAATGCGTATCGTGTTCCAGACATAGACAACGAGCCCAAATAACTGCAAACCAGTGTGCAGAGTGATCGGAATTGGTATGTGTGCCACACCATGTTTACTTAGCAAAGACAGATCCAGTAGACTCTACGTTCTCCTCTGAGATAACTGGGGACTGATTCGTGGTCGTTCAACGTACGCATTAAAGACCTTCTAGATCAGCCCTCTTTTCTAAAAGGAGAGATGGGGTAGCCAAGCTCCTCGAGACAATTAGTGACTGAGCCCTGTCTAGAACCAGGGGCCCCTCCTTCTGCCAAGAAGCTTTGTACGCAGGAGCATGGTTTACTAAGTCCGCATTTACTGGCCTTGTAATGTTGGGCCTGCTTTTTAACCTCTCAGTGCCCCAGTTTTCTCAACTGTCAAAAGGGGATAATAATAGTAGTAACTGTGTCACAGGGTTTCGGAGGATCAAATGAGAACATGCACGCAATACACTTGGCCGAATGACACATGGAGTAAACGCTCCATAAATATCAGCTGTCATTAGCGGTGTTTTTATTTTTTTTTTTTTCAACTTTTTTTTTTTGTTTTTTTTTTTTGGGACAGAGAGAGACAGAGCATGAACGGGGGAGGGGCAGAGAGAGAGGGAGACACAGAATCGGAAACAGGCTCCAGGCTCCGAGCCATCAGCCCAGAGCCTGACGCGGGGCTCAAACTCACGGACCGCGAGATCGTGACCTGGCTGAAGTCGGACACTTAACCAACTGCGCCACCCAGGCGCCCCTTTTAGCGGTGTTTTTAAATGAAGGGTTTTATAGTTGAAGGCAGAGAAAGACTAAGTACCGATTCAAGGTGTTCTTGAAAGTCCCCATAGACTGACCAGTGAAAACCTGTTCTTTTGTGACTGCCCTACTTTAAACGCAGGCCCCTCAAACAAGGCATCTGCCATGACATCAAATGAAAGGGAGTTCTTTGAAACATTACTTTCTTTGGGAAAACTGATCAAAGGACTACTGAGATACTTCAGGATTTCCACTTAGGTACACTTGAACACAGTTAGCAGATTCTGCCTCTGTGTTAGTGTCTGTCTGCCTCTCTCTCAATGTTTTTCAGATTTTTAGCACAGAATAGCTAAGCTAGAATTTCCAGTTATCCGGTCTCCTACAGAGTACTATAATGGAAGGCAAGAGTGGTACTGCTTAGAAAATGTGGCAGCTACAGCCTGTATTTCTGCACTAGCTGGCTTGTTTTAAAATTGTTACAGCAGAGGGGCGCCTGGGTGGTTCCGTTGGTTGAGTATCTGACTTCGGCTCAGGTCATGATCTCACGGTTCTTCATGGGGTCGGGCCCCGCATCAGGCTTGCTGTTTCTGATCCTTTGTCCGTTTCTGATGGACAGAGAGCCCATTTCTGATCCTTTGTCCCCCAAATCTCTCGCCACCCCCCCTTGTCAAATATAATTAAAAAATAATATAAAATTCAAATATAATTAAAAAATTAAAATTTTTTTTAATTGTTATAGCAGAAAGCTACATTGAAATTATTGATTATCCTCCTATTTAGCTCTTGTGCCACAAACTTAAAACCTTGGAAACAGCCAACCCCAAAGAATTTCTCCTGCTTCTCACAATCCTTCAAATCAGAACTTTGGATTCCTTTTAGATTTGTAGTTGTTTAAGCTGTAGGTACCCTAGTCATCACATACTCCAAACCCCCACGACCATAAAGCTGGCGGAGTGAGCCTCAAAATCCTGGTTCCTGGGGTCCAGGGGTCATTTTACCCTTCTCCAAGTGGTGGCAAACCAGAGAGAGTTCTCTAGTTCTGAGCTGACTTCTTTCTGTCTCAACAAGAATACGCTTTTTGGAACTTTCAACCATCAAAGCCAAAGAGACAAAATAGAATGCTGTTAGCAAATGAAAGGTGTTGCTTAACTATACCTTGTTTTTTCTTATTTGTGATCTTAACTGATGAGTAGCAGGCCTCAACGCCCAGGAGTTGGAATGATTTGGTAAATATAAAGAAAGCCACTGTGAGAGGTCCCCGGGAACACTGCCTAGCCCTTTGTTTTGAAAAGATAGAAATAAATTGAGTCTTGACATTTTGACAGTGAGATTAACAACGTCATCACCTGCTTATGATTAGGGAGGTTGACCTTATGTTCCAATTCGTTTGGTTATTTACAAAGTGAAGAAATTTTCTGCTGTTCTTAAAAGAGAGCCCCATTTATGAAATTGGGGGGAATGTTAATTGAATTTAGATAGAAGAGATTTGAAATGCTTCCACACAGAACCCTCTTAAAATCCCAGGGCGTGATAAAGGTAAAATTGTATATATACTATTATTTCCCTTGGACAAATATGGATAAATCTTATCTAGAAACGGAAGGGCGTTCATGACTAGGTCACGCATCCGGGGGTCATGTACTGCATGAATATTAAAATCTGGAGATAGTGATTTGGTGCAAAGCAGCACCAGTGACATCCATGAGGAAGAAAAAAAAACATCTTTCTGCATTTATTTGGTTGACAGCTTGTTCTGGAATGGGGAAAAATGGATATGGTTATATTTTTTCCCAAATGCCTTTCTCTCAGTATTGACAAACTGATCTTTTCAACACATGAATCATTTTATATCGCATAATAGTGTTTGGTGCTGTATTCCAAAAGTACTTTTTCTTTCACAAAGAACTGTATTGGTCAGTTTGAGCGGCTGTAATCAAACACACAGATCAGGTGGCTTAAGCAACAGAAATTTGTATCTTACAGCTTTAGAGGCTGGGAAGTGCAGATCAAGGTGCCGACTGGTTCAGTTCCTGGTGGGGCTCTCTTCCTGGCTTGCAGAGGTCCGCCTTCTTTCTGTGCTCTCCACTGAAGACTACCTTCTTATAAGGCCACGTTCCTCTCGGATCAGGGCCCTGTCCTTATGACCTTTAATCTTAATGCCTCGTAAAGATCTTATTTCCAAGTACAAGTCTCATTGGCGATTAGGGCTTGAACCATGAATTTTGTGTGGGACACAGTTCAGTCCACGGCAAGAACTTTCTGCTGGATTGAAATGGATACCTACAAAACAAAAGCATTTTAGTTGGCAATTTCGTTGAAAGCCTGGCAAGGGTACTAGGATTCAGTTTATATATTCCACCCAGGTGTCTTGGTGAAGAGTGAGCTGTCTCACATTCCTTGGGCATGATGAAAAAAAATCCAGGAAATTTTGCTTTGCCCTTGATTTATGGGCCTTTCCCAACTGAGTTCACTTCTTCGTCCTTAAACATTATTCCAGGTAGCGTTGTAGGTTACTTCAGCACTGTTGATACATTAACATCATTGGATGGGTGGGTCAGCTCTTCCCAGAAAAGAGAGAGTGGAGGTCGAGGGTGGGAGTCAGGAAAGAGACCTCGTTTAGGGTCCTGTGAGGTAGAGCTGGCCAGATAGTGATGGAGTCCTGTCCTTGGCTGTCTGGTGGCAGCAAAAACAGATACCACCAGGGCACAAAGGAGGGCAAGAAGATGAAAGTGAGGCCCAATCTGGAATTTAAGGATATAGAAACAAAAACCACACCACCACATAACTTACCAGTTATTTATTCCAGCCCTACAAAATGCTTGCAATGAAAGCAATTAGTTTCGTTTTGGGGGTGCATGCCTGGGTAGAGCATGTGACTTTCATTCTTGGGGTTGTAAGTTCGAGCTTCACGTTGGGGGTAGAGGTTGCTTAAAAATAAAATCTTCAAAAAAGAGAAAGCAGTTAGTTCAGGTTTTCCAGTTGTGAGTGCTCTTTGACATTTTGATAAACTTTTAATTTTAGAACGGATTTTTTTAAGTGTATTTAGTTGTTTTGAGAGAGAGAGCACAAGTGGGAGAGGGGCAGAGAGAGAGAGAGAGAGAGAGAGAAGAGAGAATGAGAGAGAGAATCTCGAGCAAGCTCCACGCTGTCAGCACAGAGCCCGACATGAGACTCGAACTCACGCACCATGAGATCATGACCTGGGCTGAAGTCAAGAGTTGGACGCTTAACCGACTGAGCCACCCAGGCGCTCCTAATTTTAGAATAGTTTTATGTTTACTGAAGAGACACAGAGTTAGTACAGAGTTCTTGCACACCCCACACCCAGTTTTCCTTGTTAAACATCTTATATGGCTCTGGTACACCTGTCACAACTAAGAAAGAAACGCTGGCACGTTATTATTGACGAAGCTTCACATTTTAACAAAATCCCAATAGTTTTCTCTTAACAGCCTTTTTCTGTTCCAAGGTCCTCTCTGGGACACCAAATTGTGTCTAGTTGCTGTCTCCCGTCAGGATCCTCTCGGCTGTGACCGTTTCCAGACTTTGCCTATTTCTGATGACCTTGACAAATTATGGATTCTTTATCAGGTGACCCCTCGTATGCCTCTTCACTTAGGTTTCCCTGATTTTCTTCTCTTAGGTAGACCAAGATTGTGGGGTTTTTTTGTTTTTGTTTTTGTTTTTTGTGGGGAAGACCCCATAGGTGAAGTGGCATGGCCATTGCCTCGTATGAGGGCACGTGCTGTCAGCACGACTTATCACGGTTGATGGTGACCTCGCTTGCTTGGCTCGAGGTCACGTTTGTCACGTTTCTCCACGGTAAAGTTACTCTCTCCTCTCTCCCCACTCCATGATAAACTGTTCGAAAACAAGTCAGTAGGTACAGCCCACACTCAAAGAGTGGAAGATCTTGAACTTTTTAAACTGAACATATTTAACTTTCTTCTGTTGACCTGCAACACGTAAGTGCATCTCAGTTCTAACACTTAACTCTAACGGGAAGGTTTTGTCTAGGCATTTTCTCACAAGCTCCACGGACCATCTTTTTTTTTTTTTCCCCCTCATTTCTGTCAGCTGTCACTCTTAATTGTGCAGGTTTTCTGCTGTGTGCACATGACATTTAAAATCTAGATTAAGGCTGAAAAAGTTAGTCAGCTATCCCCACGTTCTCACTTAATGTAAATGTTTCCCTAATAGGCTAAAAATTCAAATAACGAACTAAAAAGCATTTCTTAATCACACTGCTTGGCATTGCTAAGTGATATACTGGCTCTGGCACCATGAATGCCTCACTATGCTATTAAGCAAGGATGTAATTTCACTGGCTGTGGAGCCATGTGACTCATTTGAGCATTCCTCTGTGTGCTCGATAAACAGATTGCAATATGTTGCTTTGATTAAGAATCAAACCTCGCGCTTTAACTAAAAGCTAAAACCCCCAAGTCAATCAAGCAGGCCGATGGAAAAACAAGAGGTAGGATTATGGGATAAAGACGAGAGAGGGTCAGTGAGCATACATTTAACAGTCAGTAGTGGAGAACGAAAGCAGAAGACAAGGAGTGTGTGGGTGATGCTGTTGGAAAGCATCCTGTGATGGGGAGACGGTGAGCACCCACTGGTGGTTGTCCATTGAGGTGGATGGGACGCTGGGAGAGGTTATATGATCTGGGCATCATGCAGCAAGTTGATAAAATTCCATTTTAAAGAGCACGGATGGTCACTTCAACGAATATCCAGAGAGAATTCGAGAACATATTCTCAACTTCTGCATTTACCAACCTCACTGGTTGAAAAATAATAATGAGAAATAATAATGAACATCCGCGTCTCGTTTTTCCATGTATAAAGTGCTTTCGCACGCATTAGTTCATTAATCCCTTATGAAGAATCCGAGGTGTTAATTTTGTCATCATCCCATTTTGCAGATGGGTCCGTTGAGACTTGAGGAGGTCTCACTTGTTCAGGGATAAAGAACCAGGAATTTCACTTTGTTTCAGTTCAAGTTTCAGTTACAAGAGAGGGAGCCCCCTTCCCTGCTGAGCCTGGGGGAGTCATGCAAATGTGAATCTACCACCGTCCATTTAAATAAAACTGCCTCTGGAAGCCTGTCGGTATTTTGAAGAGATTTTGCTATCAGGATGTCTAAGGAGTGTCTCTTATTTTGGCGGAGGGGGTGCTAACTTAAACTGAGGCCTGAGGATTACGACCGCACCTTGAACTCATTGCCCCGGGTCTGGACAAAACTCCCAAATGCTTGCCTCTCTCTTTGGCCTTGCTCTATTTTGTAATCAGTCCCTCTGGTTTAGGTAAAAAGACTACATTATAGTTGAGGAGAAATGCCGCGTTCCTTGGAACGCTAACCGGGGCCTGGCTCTTGGGTGGGACAGTTTTCTTCCACGGGCACATTCTTTTAGATTAGCTGCTTGAGAGATCAACCGAACCTTAAGAGGAATAGGGCAGAGCAAGTTCATTTCAGAGGGGCGATCGTCAACATTCAGTGGCGCAGTGAGCCAGCTCCTGGAAGGTGACGAGGTGGCACAGAGCAGCCGAATTGCCATGATCTAGGGTGTTGTTGGAGAGACGGGGAATGCCTGGGAAATAGAAGCAGAGGGCAGGGCAAGACGTGTCTTCCCATCAGCTGTCCTCTGCCACCCAGGTCCCGCCTCCTTGCCTGATTCCATATCCATGGTGTCCTGTCACCCTTCTCTTCCCTCTGCTGTCTTAGGAGTCTGAAACAGAGAAAGAACAAAGGGGCAAGCTAGATGAGCTTTGAATAGGATGAAGGTCCAAGGACGGAGAGGGCAACTACACAACACAGAAAGGAGAAAGGAGGACACAGGGGCATAGGGTGTTTAGCCCCTGTTAAGGTCTGACGCTATTTGCCTGTACACATTAGCAGGTAACCTGCACAAAGTGCTTCCTCTTGAATGGTGTTACCAGTGGAGAGGAAGTCAGAGTCATGGGAGCAGTGATGGCTGTAGGCAGTGTGAATCCTCAGGCCCCGACCAGGCTGCACTCTTGGACACTACAGTGTATTTTGTCGTGTGGTCACCTTTTGAGCCATCTACTTGGCTTAACGCACCGTTGAGGCCAGAAGAGGGATTTTTGAGATCTGTCCCAAAGGTCCTAGAGTGGAATTACTTTTAATGTCCTTAAAAGTGACAAGTCCAGTGAGCTCGAGGGGAGGAGATGACGACGTAGATGTGTACTTAGGTTGAGCAGGAAACCATGCTAGGATTTGTATGTTCTTGGATGCCTTTGACTCTTAAAATCTCACCTTAGAAATGGCTTGTCTTTGTAAAATATAGTCCAACTTAATAATTTCCCCCCAATTTTAGCCACTTGTTGATAACTATTTCGGTTTTGGAAATAGTGATGCCAACTCCTTCCAGCGAGGTTTTTAGTCATTTTGGCCCGAGTTGATACTGTGTGACTAAGATAGAATCTGCTGTTTTTCCTCTTAAAAAGGAAGGCTGTCTTCTAACTTTTTGGCAGGGACTCGTGTGGAAAACACAGGGTGGCTCTGTTTTGCCTTTTAAAATCTTTGTATTAAAGTGATTTTCCAGGAAGATGGGAAAGAAAATCTCCCTAAAAATTAGGCAACATCCTGGTTGCTGAACGCCTTGTAGGGGTCCTTGTGCCGCGAGGTAAGGAATGTGCAGTATTTGGACACTAGAAAGTACTTTATGCAATATAGACTTTTAAGAGGCAATGCTGCTTTTTGTTGCTCAAGGTCAGAGTATATTGTTCTCATGTGTTTCTTGGCTCTTGAGTTTCAGTTCACAGTTTCAAGATGAACGGAAAATAGATGTTACGGTTTTTAAAAACATGTCATTTTTTTTTCTCAAAATATTAAAGTGAACGTGCTGTGTAGACAAGTGTATCTCAAGCTCCTTGGCCTTGAAAGGATGTGATTCGCTTACATTTTTATTTGATGACTTTCCAAGGACGTCCTTCTTTCATTTTGCCAATAGAACGCGGTGGAGGGTGTTTGCAGTTCATTGGCTTCCAGACAGCCTTCACGTCTTTGTGGACACTCCAGGCTCCTTAGGAAAGGGCCATGTTTCGTTTTTATTTTATTCAGCGCCTGGGATCTGGGGAGTGTTTACTACTAATAAAGAAGGTTTATGCTGCTACATTCTTTCTGCCTTTAGATTTAGGACCAGAAAGTGAGCTGGGTGAGGATCATTTATCAGTACTGGTATATCTTTAACACCTAGAACAGCATCTGGTACCCAGCAGGCACTCAATAAGTGCACGCCGAATGACTGTGTCTGCCATCTGATGTGTTACACAGCAGTTAGTAGATAAGAGCAGAGTGTTTTATATATAGTCTCTAAGATGTACTCTCAACAGGGTTGAAAGAATTCTGGGAGGTGGAGCTTAGATGTTACTTCTTCTGTTGGTTTGGCAACTAGGTGATTCCTTCAGCTTTCAGAATAAATCCAGAGTCCTACAGTGTTGGCTCTGTCCGCTGTCCCCTTCATCCCCCCTGCCATTGCCTTATTTAGCATTACTTTAGAAAAAGGGAGAAAAGAACAATTTTGAATAGGTGCACATCCACTCATAGCGGCACCAGGCATATAATATGCACTTTATAAATGCTCATTATATTACTCATTATTATGATCTTGGTGATGTGTCCATATTTTTCTATGTGATTAAGTCTAAAAAATAAAAAAAAATGGAGAAATTTTAAATTTTATGAAATTTTGTCCCATTCTTCCTTAGCATTAATGGAGAACCTCCAACTTCTCTCTTTTTACTTACTGATGTGAAGAATTATATTGACACGTTTTCTAATGCTAAACATTCTTTGCACGCCTGTTAGAAGCCCCATTGTATTGCATAATTCAGCTTGTGTCTATTTACTTTGAGATTTTTGCGTTGAGAACATAAGTGAAATTTGTCTGTAGTTTCTCTTTGTGTGGATGTGTTGTCTCAGGTATTGACGTGGATGTTATGCTGGTGTTTTTAGAATCAAAACCTTCCCTTCATCTTCTATGTGTATTGTAAATGGATTTGAAATTATCCGTCCCTTTAAGGTTTTGTAGAAGTCTCAGTTGTGAAATTGATTAAGTCTGGTGCGTTTTGGGAGGGGTTATTCTTTGAAACACTGCAGTTTCATTTGTGGTAATTGGTTATGTATGACATCATCCATTCATTTAGGGCTTTACGTTTATTATAATATTTTGGAGGCCAGTAGTTTTTATGATTCACATATTCCATGAAAAATTTATGGTTCTTTCTGCATTCTCAATTTTTTTCTTCTTTATTTTGGTGAGTTAACGGCTTAATCTCATATATTGGCCTTAGATTTCTTGACTTGAAAAAAAAAGGCTCGGTTTCTTATTGATGCATATAAGTAGTTTAGTCTGTGAATTTTCCTCTGAGCACATCACAGCTGTATGCGAGTTTCTGATATAGAGCATCCCATTGTTACTATTTTCTGTATATTCCATATTCTTGGTTTTAATTTTATTTTTGACGCCAAGTTTATTTTGGAGGCTTAAATGTTTTGCAGATGGTAGGGTTCCTTGATGTTCTGGTTTTGTTACAGATTTTAATTTTTATTGCATTATGGGCAGAATTTTTTTTATTTCACTGCTTTTTTTTAATGTTTATTTATTTATTTTGAGAGAGAGAGAGAGAGAGTGCATGGGAAGGGCAGAGAGACTATGAGGGAGAGAGAATCCTGAGTAGGCTCTATGCAGTCAGCACAGAGCCTGATGCAGGGCTCGAACTCACAAACCATGAAATCATGACCTGAGCAGAAATCAAGAGTCAGGATGCTTAGTCAACTGAGCCACCCAAGCGCCCCTATTTTATTTCTGTTTTGATAATTGATTGAAACTTTTATTTTTGGTCTAATTAAGTGTCAAGATATTCCATGGAGATTTATAAAGAAGTCACATTCTCTGTTTTAAGACACGGAATTCTATTTATATATCAGAACAGCCTTGTGATTTTATTCTTATTTTTTGTCCGTGTGATCATTCATCTGCAGAAAGAGATAAATTTCAATACATCTGTATTTCTTACACTTGTACCTCATATGGGTTTTGCTGTATAAACGAAGACGCCATATTTATAACTGTTGGATGCTCATTGTGGCTTGCAATCTCTACAATTTTAAATATATTTTTTTAAGATTTTATTTTTAAGTAATTTCTCCACCCGGTGTGGGGCTCGAACCCACAACCCTGAGATCAAGAGTCTCCTGCTTCACCGACACAGCCAAGCAGGCGCCCCAGCAGCCTCTACAATTTCAAAGTAGCTATTTCTTATCGCAAGTAGCTACTTGTTTTGAAGTCAATGTGTCTGAAATTTCCATCAGAATTCCCAAGTTTGTGTTGGTACTCACCTGGCATGTCTTTGCCCAGCCGTTTATTTTCAACTTTTCTTCGTCACTTTCGTTTTACGTGTTTCTTCAATAGAGCCTATCATCTATTTTTTCCCCCCCTTGGGAAGCAGTCTGGAGGTTTTTTGTTTTGATTTCTTAATACAGTGCCAATACGTATATTTATAAAATAGATGTGTTTGGTCTTAATTCTGTAATCATTTTATGTTTTTCTTTCTTTTATTAACTTTTATTATATGGTCTTAGTTTAATTGTATGTTTTTTCCTCTTATTTGGAAAGTTCCTATCTGTTACGACGTAACTCTTTTAGGAACAACCGTTATAACTGTACCTTCATAGATATATTTAGTTAATTATATTTCTTTAGACAGTATCTATTTATGCTCCCTCCCAGGGCTCGTGAAGAAATAAGTATAATTCCACTTATTTCTACTTTCTATTCCTTCCTTCTACCGCATAATTTTAGTTGATTATACTATATATTTTTAGCTATTCTCTATTTACCTTTATATTTTTAATGTACTTAAATTTCTTCTCCTCTTCCTTCACCAGATTTAAGTCTGGCATTTTTAGCCTGGCTGTAAGAGTTGAGGCCGTTGGTACACTTTGCCTCCGCTATTTCTACGTGGTCGCGGTGCATGCCATTTCCATTGTGTTCTAGAGCTGATGCTCACGGTGGCTTTAACTTTCGTTCCTTGCTTACATGCAGCCAGGGATCACTACTAGTCATTTTGCTAAGGGTTTTTATTTGTCTCTTGACTTTGTTTGCCTGAGGACTTTGGAGACCTTCTGCCATGTCTCAATATTGAATGTTGCTGGGGAGAAGCCCAAGGTTAGCTGATGTTTTTCCCTTCGAGATAAATTTATCTCTTTCTCCTAGCTGGTTGCCCAGAGGATTGTTCTTTACCATGAAGTCTACGAACTTCATGTCTGTTGTTATATATCACATTTATTTCTGGCATCCAATGTATACTTTCAATCTGTTTCTTTATTTCTCAAAACGTTTCTTTGAATTACATCTTCCTCCTTCCCTCCCTCTCTCTCTCCCTACTTTCTTTCTCTCTTTGTCCTATTTGCTCTCACTTTTTTTTTTTTTGAGCCACCGTTTGTACAAATATACTATCTGCTACCACTTTCCCCTTGAATTTTTTAAGAGCATATTACTTAATTTATAGATGAGAAACTGAGGCACGGTAAGAGACATGGCTGGCTAGGATTGACAACCATGTCTGCTTTCCCTGTGTCTTTTCAGATGAGCACCTTTCTTCCTATTTCGGAAGAAAGTTTCTCCTTCCTCCCTCCCTGCTCCTCCCTCCTTCCTTCCCCCCTTTCCTTTCTTTATCCCTCCTTTCCCCCTTCTTTCCTTCTTCCCTCCCTTCCTTCCTTCCATCCTTCCTTCTCTTCCTCTTTCCCTCTCTTTCTTTTCTTCACTCCCCCAACCTCTCTCTCTTCCTCCCTATCTGCTTTCACTCTCCCTCCATTCCTTCATTCTTATTGCCTTTGATATCTTTTCCCACATCTTTGCACTGGGGAACCTATTCGATATAATGTGATCACCTGGGGTTTGGAGGATGGTGCTGGTTTGAGGGAGGGAGATGATGTGATCATTACGTAATTTAATCACACTTTCTAAGGAACATTTTATGCTCCATATGTAGACGTGGAGACCACTGGCCATTGCCAGCTGTGTAATAATTACTTTTCATCTGTCCCAAGATTTAAATCTTTCCAACAGTATTTTTGGGGGTGGGGGGTGGGAGGGGTGCTACATGATCTCATTTCTGAAGAAATACTGTTATTTATAATGTTTTCCTTTGAATCTTTCTTCTTAAATTGTGAATCCAAAAACTGTAGATGATATTCATAAAATACTATATATGACCAGTGGGGTGGGGAGGAATTAATCTCATGTTTTACTTGTCATTTTAGGTTTCAATAATGTACTTGATTCTATACACAGGTTTCTAATTCATGTTCAGTTTCTGGTCTGCTGACTCCTAGATCTGTTTCAGACACACCTACACTTGTTATCTATTACATTGTGTAATTAACTTATCCTTGTTAATGACCCAACAGAGGTCCCTCTTACATCTCGTCTTTTTATTTCTGGTTACCTCAGCATTTAACAATGTCATTCTGAATTCATAAAGTCTCCTGGTTTGGTAAAGGACCCAAAGCTGTTAAATTTATATACTGTCCAATGTGTAGTCACTGATGAAAAGATTATAAAATGCACCAGGTCGAGCACTGACCTCTAAATTCACCCAAAGCTGTAACCAATCATTAAAAAAGTGAATTTATTGTTTGTACTTATTTTTTTCAAAAAATGTTTAATGTTTGTTTATTTTCAGAGAGACAGAATACAAGTGGGGGAGGGGCAGAGAAGGAGGAAGACACAGAATCTGAAGCAGGCTCCAGGCTCTGAGCTGTCAGCACAGAGCCCCATGGCTCGAAATCATGAACACCGAGATCATGACCTGAGTCAAAGTCAGACATTTAACCCACTGAGCCACCCAGGCGCCCCCCCTTTTTTTTCCAAAAAAAAATTTTTAACGTTTTATTCGTTGTACTGATAAAATGAATGTATGCCTACTATAAGGAATTTGAAAATTCTGTGTGTGTGTGATAGATCACCCAAAATCCTAATCCTGGAGGTACAAAGATTACTTAGCATGGCTTTGTATTTGCTTTTAGTCTTAAATATACATACACACACATATAATTTTATTAAATTGCAGTCATGCCGTAAACACCTAAAAGTTGGTATCGAGTTTTTCTCTCTATGTTGCTATGTTATCTCATTTTCTTAAATATTCTTCACATGTGTTTTTTGTAATGATCCACAAATTTTAAATTATAAGGCTATTTTAAGGCTATACCCAAATTTACGTAGTCACTCTCTCATGGTTGAAATTCTTGTGTTATTAAATTTTGTACATATGCATAAATATTTCATTGAGATAAAGTCCAAGAAGTACAGTTAATAGATAGATGAGCATGAAGACTTTTTTGGTGCCAGGTTTTTGGTTTGTTTAAGTGTTTTTTTTAATTTTTATTTTGTTAATGTTTATTTATTTTTGAGAGAGAGAGAGAGAGAGAGAGTTAAAGGGAGAGGGGCAGAGAGAGAGGGAGACACAGAATCTGAAGCAGGCTCCAGGCTCCGAGCTGTCAGCACAGAGCCCGACACGGGGCTTGAACTCCCAAACCGTGAGATCATGACCTGAGCTGAATTTGACGCTTAACCAACTGAGCCACCCAGTTGCCCTGTTTTTTAAGTGTTTTGTTTTGAAAAACTGGGGGTACAAAAATATAACACGAGTGTGAGCATTTCGAGGCTCAAGACTTGATGTGAGCCTGATGAGGATGGCTGGGCCGTAGTCCCTTTTCACAAGGAGTGTGTTTGAGTGGCCGCCTGCCTGTGCCAGCCTTAACATTTATATGAGTCTTGAATTGTGTTGTCAATTTAACGTAGTAAAAACGACATTTCTTTGCCTTCATTTGTTTATCGCATATCAGTAGAGTTGAGTAGATTGTGGATGTTAGCCGTATGAATTTTTTTCTGTGAATTGTCTAAGGAGATCTTTGCCAAGTTATCTGTTGGAGTATTAGAATTTTGCTTATTTCCTTTAAGCATTTTAAGTATTTCAACATTTTTCTATCTCGCAGATGCGTGTGTGTGCATGTGCACGTTACAATTTTTTGTTCCAATTTAGGTAGATTAGTTAGCTCGTGCTGTGTAACAAAACCCACCAAAACTCAGTGGCTTACAACGATAGTCCTTTCTTATTGTTTGTTAGTCTTTGGGTAGTCTATGTGTTCTTCTGGCCTTGGCTGGATTCTCTCATGCCTCTGTGGTCCACTGTGGGGTAGAGAGACTCTTCTGCTGATTTTCGCCGAGATCTCTTACATTTAAGGCACCGGCAGGCTGGCTGAGCTCTGGTGACCTGCACAAAGATAGCTGGGCTCTCTCTCCGTCTCTAGGCTAGCTTGATTTGTTCAAACGGCAGGGTTTGAAGAAAGGCTTGGAACTGGTACACAGCTATTTCTGACATTCTTAGTGGCAAAAGTAAGTCACAGAACCAGACCCGATTCAAGGCATGGTGAAATGGACTCTTACCTCTTGATGGAGAGGACCGCAAAAAATACGTTGCAACAGGCAATGGCAGGAGTGCTTAACCTGTGGCTATTCTTCTGGTTGTCCACAGTAGGTGCATAGTTTCTTGGTGGTGGTGGGTTTTGTTTTTATTTTTTTACTGGATATTGTTAGGATATTTCTTCATTCTTTTGTTTCAAAATGATGTATTCAAGAGACAGTCAACAAATAATTTTGCTTTTTTCGAGCACGGGGAAGCTTTTTTTTTTTTTCCAGGAGGCTTTTGATGATTGCATCAATTCCTGTTGTTCCTCATAATGCCAACTGTTTCCTGCACGGTGGGTTTTGATTGGCCTGTTATGTCTCCTAATTTCCTTGCAGTTATTTATCTTCATCCCTGTCCTAGCTGGTTGTTTCTGTCTGTTCCTACTGACTTTGCATCTGAGGACTGCCTCTTGTTATTTTCTTTTTTTTTTTTTTTAATTTTTTTTTTCAACGTTTATTTATTTTTGGGACAGAGAGAGACAGAGCATGAACGGGGGAGGGGCAGAGAGAGAGGGAGACACAGAATCGGAAACAGGCTCCAGGCTCCGAGCCATCAGCCCAGAGCCCGACGCGGGGCTCGAACTCACGGACCGCGAGATCGTGACCTGGCTGAAGTCGGACACTTAACCGACTGCGCCACCCAGGCGCCCCCTCTTGTTATTTTCTAATTGCAGTTTTTGCAGGGCATACCTTCTTTCATATTTCTGAAGCTTCTAAGAAGTCTCCTAAAATGTGCTCTGGGTTCCCTTCATAAGACATCAGCTGTCCTACTCTCAATCTCCAGGCTAGCACACCACACCGTATTATCCTCTGACACTGTGAATTTTAATCAACCACATCCAAAGGCAGCCCCTTATTTGCCTGTTACTCAAACTTTTTCCATATCCTAGCACTTTGCTTGCAAGAAAGCATTCCTAATACAACCAGGTTTCCATGTTCAAGCTTTCCAACACCGACTCATCTTTTTCTGGCAACCCAGGCACTGGAGGAAGGTTATGAGCGTCACTTTAAGGAGGAAGAAGTCAAAGATAGATGCAAAACGGAATCTCCTAGACCAGCAAGAAATGGAGCCCCCAAAGAGGGACTAAGTTGGACTAGTAAGACACACATAACTGGCCTGAAGATTGATAATATCAGCCATCCAGATGACTGCTCATCACACTTCGTCCCTTCTCCTTCTCAGCTCATTATTTCCTCTCATTCTCTTTGCTCTTGGGCCATGTAAACACCTTGAGAATAACTATTTTCTACTTGGTTGTGAACATGGCGGCTAATCTGCTCTGTAGGCAAGGGGAGGAGCTGCCCCTGCTGTATTCTCCCATATCCCCTGGGTAGCGTCCCCAGCCACAGTTGGGGTGCTCTGAGCTCCTGCCGTGGGGCTCTGGATCAGGGGTGAAAGGAATCCTCTGTAGCTGGCTTGGACTGTACTCGAGGAAGCAGTCAGTGGCTTCACATCTGCTTTTCTTATCGGATCTTTCGATGTCAGTGAATTTTACCCTACCTTCCGCCATCCCTGGCTTAATTACTGTAGCTCTCTTTTAACTGGTGCCGCATCACCGCTATTTAATACCTCACATCAGAAGTTGGCAGAAATTAGAACTGAGTAGGAATTTTAGGGGGAAAAAAAGGACGTGTATTCCAATTCTTAAGCGCAAAGTAAAATGAGCTTTCTCTTTAGGTTGTCCTTTGTGGAATGGCAACATTCCCAGAATATTTGAACTGACAAGGATCTGATAGATCATCAAGTTGAACCGGAGGAACCTGGGCCCCAAGAAGGTTGGGACTGATTCATTCATGATTCCAGAGTGGGGAACTGAAAAACAGGATTTACACCAAGATCCCCTTAATCTGTTGCCTTTTATTGTTTACCTACCCTCCCAAGTCTTCACGTTGCTCTGCTGATAATATTACGTTTTGTTTTAGATTATATTTTTCCTTCCTTTGCTACTCCCACAGTACAATTTTTTTCACCGTTTTCCTGGTATAATTATACATTTGTCTATTTATTATATTTCAAAGTTTAAAATATTTCCAGAATCTCTTTCTTGTTGTCTAGAAATCCATCCATAACAAACTGTCATTGGCTATTTTCTGCTTCCCTTTCTCCGTACAAGGTAATTCTGATGGAGATTATGTTACTACTTACTGAACCAAATACTATGTGTTCCATGATGGTTGTTCGCTTTCTTCCTTACAAATTAATTAGGAATTATCTCCATTAGGATTAGAATTTTGAACTTTTTTTTTTAAGATTTTATTTTTAAGTAATCTCTATACCCAACATGGGGCTTGAACTCACAACCTTGAGATCAGGGGTCACACTGTCTACTGGTTGAACCAGCTTGGTGCCCTAGAATTTTGAACTTTTTATTTTATTTTATTTTATTTTATTTTATTTTATTTTATTAAGTTTATTTATTTTGAGAGACAGAAGAGCATAAGCAGGGGAGGGACAGAGAGAAGAACAGAGAGAGAATCCCAAGCAGGCTCCCCACTGTCAGAGCCTGATGTGGGGCTTGAACTCACAAACCATGAGATCATGACTTGAGCCCTAATCAGGATGTTTAACTGACTGAGCCATCCAGATGCCCCTTGAACTTTTTAAAAAGAATTACTTTTGACTGTTGAGGCACTTGCCTTAATATTACATGTGGATTCATGTTAATTTGCCCCTCCCTTCTATTTACCTTTACATGCTATCCTTGTTAAGTGGAATAATGAAGGTACTGCTGGCTCTAAAATGCATTTTTAAAGGCATGTGTAAATATTCATCGTTATTTCATCTATTTCAAATGAAGGATCCAGCAGATCATATTTGCATGGTAAATTAACATGAGCCTTCAGGCATATGGATTAAAATAAATTTTGCCAGATAGGAAAGGATTCAGGAAGTGAATTTCAATGAGCAGGGAAAATGTGGTGTCTCTTAAACATATCTGGAGATAGGCTGTCATCAGCTTCTGGTTCCAACTCTGGAAGTGATACTGGGTTGATTTGTGAGTGGTGACGATTGTCTTCTACCCTAATAACTACAAGTTAGGAGCATATGGTCAGCATCTCTGATGTCCTTTAATAGTGCCTTCTTGATTGTTTCCATCTATGATAATGTTACTGCCTTTTGCCCTTTTGTGTCTGTTTCTTTCATGAATATCATCATCAGGAAATATATATATATATATATATATATATATATATATATACACATTTATCTATATCTATATCTATCTATCTATCTATCTATCTAACCAGAACCAAGGAGGTTTTCTTTTCCAAAGAGTGATTTGTCCTCTGTCTAGTAGCATCCCTGCATTGACTGTATTCCCTAACAGCCCACGGGTCTGTATAAACCTTCAAAACAACAAAACCACTTCTAATGCCTAAGTATCACAGGCACGACATTTTGTACCACAATATTCTAATTTGTGAGCATATTTAGCATAGCAGAAGTATTCAAGTTCAAGGTCTGTGCACATTCAATCTCACTGAAGAGCTTATGATCTTTCTTGGCTAGAAACAGGGGCTAATGGTTAATAAATATTTAATAAAAATGTGAACACACTATTATATGTGTGTGTCGATCCCCTAGAATTTATGGTATTTTCATCTGTACCACAGTTAATATGAATTGTTAGCTGAAAGGTAGATCACATTTCTGAAACTGAAGCTACATGTAATCATTGAATTTATTAACATGTGATTTTACCTGTATTTACATAATGCAGTTAGACAAAATCTTGGGAACAATAAATAGTTACCTCTCATTTGCTCTGTAACTGATGAAATATTACGTCTATTATTTGCAAAGGAAATGTATCTTAAAATGCTAAAAATGAGGAGGCATGGAAAGCTTAGCCATTAGCCATATTGGATTTCATAGCACAAATTTGACTGCATGTTCTTTTTTTATTTTGATTTATTTTTCTTTTGGTCCTTATCTCACTGATAGGCATTCCTCATTCTGTAACATATCCACAGTGCCATGTAAAGATAAAAGTCGGTGGGGACAGGTGTCATAAAATCACCTTAAGACGAATTATGTAGCTCAGTGGGATGAATGTCCATTGGAAATCACTCATTCTCTATTGAAATACCTGGAATAAAAAAAAACCCTCAAGCAGAGCAATGCAAATATCTTATTCAATTCTACATTTAACTTTTATAAAACCTTTTTTGGAATTGCTGAGACTTAATGTAAAAATAAAATATTGCCGAACCAGCGAGTTGTTTGAAAAATAATTTACTGAAGACATAATGTGAATGTAAAATAACCCTAAGATAAATATTTTAAATACCTTTATTGGGCCATCTTTATATTAAGTAAAATTAAATTTGACGCAGCTATTTCAATATAAAACACTTGACTGAAAAACTAAATTTTCCCCTTGTAAACGGTGACTTTAAAAAATTGTTTATTCTAATACATTGCTTTGTAGAAAAAAAAATGAAGGGCCCAAAGTATGTGCTAGAAAAAGCTTTCCTGAGCCATATCATGAAAATATAACCAAAGAAACATTGGTAGTAGTGTGAAAATAATAGAAAACATTCCTAGCTGTTCCACAACTTTAAATACCTATACATGTCTTTGGGCAGTGGGACATATACGATTATATGAGCAAGACATCTGACTCCAGAAATGAGAAAAAGTAGTGTGCCAAGATAAGCAGTGGAGAACCAGCTCATGTCAATCACATGCCAAGTGCATGAACTGTGGCGAACAGTTTATAAGTTCTGCATTGCCACATAAAGGACTGCATGATGATATTAAAGTTCGTCTTCTCGGGGCGCCTGGGTGGCTCAGTTGGTTGAGTGCCCGACTCTTGATTTCGGCTCCGGTCGTGATCCCAGGGTCATAGGATCTAGCTCCCAGTTGGACTGCATACTGAGGGTGGGGCCTGCTTGGGATTCTCTCTCTCTCTCTTTCTATCTCTCTCTCTCCCTCTGCCCCTCTCCCACTCATGCTGTCTCTCTCTATAAAATAATTTTTAAAAGAGCTTATTTTCTAATCAATGCCTGCCAGTCAAGGGTTAATGGGACTTCTTTGTGTAAAGACATAAACGTGGAGAGGGGAGGGGTTTTACATACAAAATAAAAGAGACTATTTTGTAAATGAAAACAACAAGGCACAAAAATGAATATCTGAGGCTTAGATATCCATCTGGAATTGATGTTTTATGAATCACTTGTATGAACAGATGGCCAAGCTTGCTCACATTTTTTTCAAAATGTTTGAATATTGGATCAGTTTTTTTTATGAGCTCTGAAATACGCATTGGAAAGTGGTGTTTTTACACACACACACACACACACACACACGCACGCACACACACACAGTTTGGCATATAACCAGTGAACTCTAGTTCATTGCAAGGAGGTTATTTCTTTTGTTAGGGCACATTCTTTGTTCAGAGACTTTCCCTACACCACCTTCTCTAGGAAAGGTTATCTTCTCAGGCCACATCAGCTTAGAATTACATAGGTGGTGACTGAAATCAAGAGCATTTGATTCTGTTTTTCTGTCTCTCATCCCTCCTTCCTATAATGGGACCCCGAGTGGCTTCATACTCTTTCCTGTATATTTCTGGGTATCCCCAGGGACTGTCACTGGGCCTGAGTGTGCCTTGGCAGTTAATAGCCGTTCAGCAGTTTGAAAAGCCGTGCAGAAGTACCCAGGTACAGCCTCTTGTGCCCACATTTGGACTGCCTGCAGATAGGCGCTGTTTCCGGCGTCCCTTCACCCCCCCAGAGGTATGAGTACTGCCCAGTCATCCACTAGAGATCAGATGCACTGGGCAGGCTGTTTCTGTTGGCCTGCACATTAGTCAAGCTGCGTTGTGCCTGGAGTCTGACTAAGAGGAAATCCGTACTTTCTCTGCTTGGCAAGCATTGCCCGATAGTACTGCCTTGTGTCTGGGGTCTTATTGAAATTTCAATAAAGATATTAGCCTTTGAAATTACATGTCGCCTGCATCAGCCCTGGTAGGAAACAGGTGGATAACTCAGTGGGTTTTGTGGGTGGGATGGACAGGGTCAGGAGAACCAAAAAGAGGTAAGGAGGTGGAGAATTCCCAGAGTGCTTTCGGAGCTGTAGCTGTTGCAGAGATGAGCTCAGGATAGCAGAATAGAGCCACTGCCATGTTCCTGATCAGATGGGGAGGGAGCAGGGGGGAGCAGATACTCTGACTTCTCCGCTTCTGCCCACTGACTTCTTCCAGGTCCCTGCCATTGACCCCATCCATCCAGGAGCCAGACGGCAGGGGAGCTAATACGGTTTCATAAAGAACAGGGAACGAAAGGACAGAAATGAGATCTGGAGGGGCGAATGATGAGTGTTTGGCACACAGCCTCTCCTCCCCTACCCCTCCCCCCGCCCCCGTCCCATGCCACACCAGCTTATGGGTCTTAGGAGCTGGGTTTGAGCATACGTTTGCAAAGAAAGGGAAGGAAAAGAGACAGATAAACACATAAGATGACTTTATGGCTAGGCCCGGTGTGGCTGGCATCTGGTCACTCATATCCTATTGGCCACTTAGTCACAAGGCTCTAACCTGAATGCAAAGAAAGGCAGGATGTTTGAGGAGTATGTGCCTGAATCCCAACGATGAACATAACCTAGAGTGAGTTGGGACTCCTTACCCAACTGTGAACTGAATACTCAGCCCCCACTCAGCCTCCATTAATTCCTGTTGTCCTACAAATTTCCACCATGTCCTGTGAGATGTTTAACCAGTTTACTCTAGATATGCTACTTTAATGATCTAATTTTAAATATTATGCACTTTAATTATTTACATTATTCATTATTTGGAAGAACCAGGGGAGATTTTTTTTTTTTTTTACTGAGTTGAGATAATGTAAGTATATAGGTTTATGTTGTTTTTCTTTTTTAATGTTTATTTATTTTTGAGAGAGAGAGAGAGTGTGAGCATGGGAGGGGCAGAAAGAGAGAGGGAGATACAGAATCTGAAGCAGGCTCCAGGCTCTGAGCTGTGAGCACAGAGCCTGATGCGGGGCTCGAACTCACAGAACCGTTAGATCATGATCTGAGCCGAAATTGGACACTTAACCGACTGAGCCACCCAGGCACCCCGATAGGTTTATGTTATTAAAGATTTATGGTCCTTTAAAAATATCCCTCCCAAATATTAATTAAAGGGAATATTAATGTTTTAATCAAGTTTTTAATTTGACTCGTTGTAAAATGTTCATGCCTATTACAAGCAGATGCTAACCAAAGCAGGACCTTTGCAAGATGCCATTTCTTACGGTTGGAACAAACAATGAAGGGTATTATGGGGAACAGGTAATATGACAAATTGATTTAATGTCAGTACTTTCAGAATCTCAGCTCTGTAACTAGAATCTCAACTCCGCATTTCTCCTACAAGAGAAATTCTGAATATTTGAAACCAAATATTTAGGACCAAAGAGAAGTCCAGAGGGAGAATATATAATTTCGCTTTCCTTGCCGTAGGAAATATACCATATAATGCTATTTTTTCCCATTCTTTTTTTTTAATTTTTACTGTTTTATTTATTTTTGAAAGAGAGAGAAACAGAGTGTGAGTCGGGGGAGGGGCAGAGAAAGAAGGCGACACAGAATCCGAAGCAGCCTCCAGATTCTGAGCTGTCCGCACAGAGCCTGACAGGGGGCTCAAACTTGTGAAGCACGAGATGATGGCCTGAGCCAGAGTCGGATGCTTAACTGACTGAGCCACCCAGGCGCCTCGATTTTCCCCCATTCTTATAAGTAATTAGTTCTTATTTGTAAAATGTCTACGCAAGGCACTGAGAAAAGTAGCTGTTTTAACAATGAGAATGCTCTCAAATCGGGGCTTTGCAACTAAAAACTTAAATCCAAATGCAAAGTATTATAATTTGAAATAAATTACAAAATAATTCATGTGTTAAAAATTAGTCTATCTGCCAACATTTTCTTGTAAATGATTTAGTTGTTAATTAGCGGTGTTTATATGGTACATTCTTGGCATGTGAATTCATGGAATTGGTGAGCGCAGTACAAATGAGAAAATAATTTGTCTTAATTTCTGACTCTCCTTTTTTTTTTTTTTAAAATTTTTTTTTTCAACGTTTATTTATTTTGGGGACAGAGAGAGACAGAGCATGAACGGGGGAGGGGCAGAGAGAGAGGGAGACACAGAATCGGAAACAGGCTCCAGGTTCTGAGCCATCAGCCCAGAGCCTGACGTGGGGCTCGAACTCACGGACGGTGAGATCGTGACCTGGCTGAAGTTGGACGCTTAACCGACTGCGCCACCCAGGCGCCCCTGACCCTCCTTTTATTAGATGTCAAAGATCTCTGCGTGTCCCTTCCATCCAACACCCCCCAACTTAAAACCTTGCATGGTTTCACGTTACATTATTCCCTCATTAGCAATTTCTCCTTGAAGCACCAGGTTACGATCAATACCTAACGTGCATAGTAACTATTAGTTGGGGTGATGTGTATTTAAGAAACCCAAAGTAACAACTGTAAAGTTAAAGGATTTCTCTGAATCTTTCACCACGAACACTCATAATGCTTATTTTCTCAAGATTTGCAAGCAAGGCATTATGTTCACAAATCAGAGCAAGGAAATTCTCATCACATTGACTTGGTATCTACGGATTTCAGGGGCATCAGGTCTCTGCTGTGACTTTCTTCTCATGGAGAAAAGTAAAAATGTGGGTTACCTCAGGCCTACTGGTGTTTATCAATTGAACCTGAAAGCGATTTGTATTAAATTTCTGCTGACTTACTTGTGTGGCTTTTCTCTCTCTCATCGAGCAGGTGTAGTTAGAGTTCTTCATAATCAGGCCACATATGCTGGGTCTCTTGACATGGGTCCCTTTGGTGTTGTAATGAAGTGGTGGTCAGCGTGAACTATGGACAGCCAGGGTTCACAGCTGAGAGGTAGCCATGGATATCCAGTTCCTATAAACTCCAGATCCATCCCTGGATGCCAGACTCGGGACTAGAGTCTTCATGGCAGCCCAAGCATTGCCAGAGAGTGATTCCATGCTTTAAAAATTACGTGGCAGAGGGCCATTCTGGGGACTCTTTACAGCACTGAGGGCTCCAAGAAAATGTTAATCTCTTAGGGTTTATTGAACTTGAACCGCATGCCGTCCCCGTTCTAAAGAGTTGCATATATGATCCCCAGTGCACAACAGCAGCTTTACCAGTGTTTAATACACAGTTGGTGTCTGTGCCAGTGCCCAATTCCAACGTTGAGATGATCAGGAAGGTACGTACCCTCAGCAGTGTTCCAGAAAACGAGTTCTCGGCACCCCCTCACACCCCACACGTATTGCGTTTCAGGGTCATGTGACATATCGCTGCTATCAGGGCCCTGAGGAGCTGATATTGCAGATTACAATACATGCTTTCAACTCCACTTCACCCATCACATAACTGGCAAGAGACTGAAAAATATTCCTGCCAAGAAACTTTGGATTGAAGGAAATTATAATAATGGAGACCTAATCAGACAATAAGAACATGGCCAAGCTGGCATTCCTAGTACTAGTTCAGTCATAGTTCCAGAAAAAAAAAAAAGAAAGAACAAATCTAATCATATCTGACAAAAAGCCGAGGACCTAGCGAGTGAGCGAGAGAGTTTTAGAAACGTGGATTTGTATCTTCCATCGTTAATTAAGAATCTTGCCCCTAAGTGCATTGTGGACTAGATAAAAACTAATGATTCTATAAATTCCTGGCTCGGAAACTTACTTCCTGTGACTTCCCAGGGGCACCACCAGGTACTGTTAAAATGTCCAGGAAAATACAACGCCACCTGTCGGGCACTGGGTGAATTACTATTCGAAGTAGCTTCCGGTTTCAGGTTTCAACGTTAGATCTTGCACATTCCGTTTGATGATGTCATACATTGTGAAGCTAGATTCTCCACATTTGCTGTGATAAAATGTAAGTGCGTCTCGACAGCCCAGGTGGAACAGGGAATGGAAGTGACAGCGTCTTATTTCAGTCTAAAGTTTGACACGTACAGTACCGAGCAGCAGGGTCACGTGTCTGTAACAAGTATTTATAGTCATTTAATAATGACACTTACCTGTGTTATTTTTTTTTCAAATGGCTACTAAGTTAGGGAATAAATACTTATTAGTTGTCTGGATCCAGCTATTTAATAAGCGGGACTATAAGCAATTTCTTTTCGACTAGGAGCTTCGTGAGAAAGTTTACCGTCTTACTGAGGGCTCCTTGGGCCTAGGAAATATGGCAACCTCGGATGTAAACCCATGATAATTACCAAGACCTTTTCAAAGGGTAATATACATAATATGGAGACAAGTCTCTTACACTGTTTCTACAAAGATAGTTTCAAATCACGTTTGAATAGGGCAGACCGGTTTCATTCATGTGCTCGGAACCTGTCTGAAGGTCTTATAAACCTTATAGTTCTCACCATGCCTACAAATTTGCATTAGGCCATCTAGGTTCTCTTGAGACTTCGGTTGCCCTGAATTGGTGACTGCATTTCCAAGAATCATGGCTGCCTTATATTTTAATTTGACTATGCAACTAAGACCAAACAGGCTGGGGACAAGCCCCACACACCAAAGTGCCTGTTCTTACTTACCCTAAAGTGCCTAGCTGTGAGGTGCCTCGGGGCAGCGTCTTTCATCATTCCCTGTGGGAGGTAGAAATCTTTACTAATAGAGCACGTGGGGTAGCAGGCTGTGCCTCTGGTTTTGGCTTCACTTCTAGAAAACATACTCTTATATTCCCTGCATGTCTCCCATCATCCATTATGCTCAGCTCCAGATTCAACTCTCTGTCTCATGTCAAACGTCATTGACAGTTGTTGGCCCCCAGACTGACGGTTCCGCCCTCTCCTGGATTCATAAGGAAGAGGGGTAATTTAAAAAAAATGTTGATTTATTTTTGAGACAGAGAGCACAGGTGGAGGAAGGGAAGAGAGAGAGAGAGAGAGAGAGGGAGGGAGAAAGAGAATCCCAAGCAGGCTCCGTGCTGTCAGCACAAAGCCTGGGCGGGGGGGGGGGGGGGGGGTTGGTCTCACGAACCATGAGGTCATGACCTGAGCTGAAACCAGGAGTCGGCCACTCAGACTGAGCCATTCAGGCACCCTGAGAAGTGATTTTTGTTCAAACTACTGAGACAACTTGGGGTGAGCTTTGTGTGAACTCGCCTTCCTTTTCCATAGCCGAAATAAGTTCCAGAAGTGTCTCCATCAACGGTGGCCATCCAACGCCCTATCCTTTCTTTCCCTCCCTGCCCTTGCTGGCTTCTCTCATGCTGAGACCCCAGTCTCTACGTACCAGGTCCTCATTTTCTTTTTCTACTTCCTTCACCTCACAACTTATCATTGATTCTTTTCACCATTCCCAGACCCCTCATCCTGAGTCATTCCATGCTCAGAGGCACACAAAGTTAGCTGCTAACTGGTTGGCAGTTTGACTGAGCTCAGCTAGGCAGTTCTAATGTCGGTCTTGACTAGGCTCACTTATGTGTCTCTGGCAGCTGCCAGGAAGCTGGTACTGACCGGAAACCTCAGGTGAGATGGCTTGTGTCCGATCCACATCTGGATGCTTGCTCACATGGCCAAGTCATTTTGGCCACATTCTGTTGGTTGAAACAGGTCTCACAGCCAATCCCAAATGCAAAGAGTGGGGAATTGGCTCCACCCCTTGATGGGAAGAATTGCAAAGCATCATAGCCGTTTCTGGAATCTACACACAAGGCCAGAGAGTGGTGCAGCCTTGTCCGTTGTAAATGTGAGTTTAGATTTCATTCCTAATGTAAGGTGGAGAGCCATCTGAGAGTCTGGAGCAGAGCTTTAACATGATCTGACTTAGTAATTGCAAAGTCTCTCTCGGGGCTCCTGGATAGGAGCTCAGGTCATGATTCTAGGGTCGTGGGATCGAGCCCTGCCTCGGCCGCGTGCTAAGCATGGAGACTGCTTAAGATTCTCTTTCTCCTTCTCTCTCTGCCCCTCTCCCCACTGCACATGCACTTTCTTTCTCCATCTCCCTCTGTTTCTCTTCCTCTCTCTTAAAAATTAAAAAAAGAAAAGGAAAGCCCCTCTGTAGCTGCTCTGAGGAGAAGAGACCATAGAGGGACCAGGAAGCTGAATGACCAGCTAAGAGGCTATTGTAATAATCTTAAGTCAGATTTGGTGGCAGCTTGAACTGGGGGGAGGATAGCAGTGAAGGTGGTGAGAAACAACCACATTCTATGTATACATTGAGTGGCTTCCCCTGCTTAGTCTTTCTTTTTGTCACCTCATGAAAGCTCTTTGTGGGTAAGGAATGCTTTATTTTCCACAGTGTTCCCAGCACCTAGGACCATGCGTGGCACATAGCAGATGGTCAATACATATTTGTTGAATGAATGAATGAGTAAAGGAATCTATTGGACTTTCTATTTCCGAGGTGAACTTACAGAAGCTAATAGACATTCTCAGAAACTCTTTGCGACCCCAGTGGCTCTGGGTGGATCATGGCATGCAGTGCTGATACAGGCCTCTCTGCTTGCTGTCCTTGGACCAGGCTGCTGGGATGGGAGTGTCCTTGAGTTGAGCACTTAGCGGCATATGCATGGACATAAAGCCGAGGGGAATCCATTTGTGAAGGGTTATTTAGTAATGCATTTTAAGCTAGTTCATTTCGCTTCATTGCATTCTGTGTGTTTATTTGAATCTGTGGGTTGAGTTTTTATTACTATAAATAGAAGTAATAAAACACAGAGCCTTGGGTTTTTTGCCTTAGAGGAATAATTGGTGGGATAAACTCAGAATCTGAGCGTTCTTAAATGGTATTGTCAGCAAGTCAGGAAACATAATTGCTTTGTCGGCTGATAGGACTTTAGTATCTCAAAACATAATCATGTTCATGGCTAGGCATCCTTTAACATTTTTAAATGGCTTCCAATATTCATGGCTCTAGGAATTTGGAAAAATTAAAATCAATTTTTTTTTCCAAGTCTTGTGGAGAAAGAGCATCAGGGTGATGCTTTCCGCATGCTCTCTGCACCTGATACCAGAGGAAATATCTGCCTCTTCAGGACCCATCCTTCTATTCCTGCTCCAGAGCTCAGTCCCTCAACAACTCAGGGCTTTTGCTCCTCAATTGTTTTTCACCTCTTCCCTGACTCTTCAGTTGTGTCCTCTCGAGATTATTCCAAGGGTAGTTATACAGAGTTCTGTAGTCCCCTAGCCTCAGTCTAAGAAACGGAACAGAAACACCAAGACGACAAACACACCTTCCTTTGACCCACTCGGCCACGGCTCTCCTTTCTTCCCTGGCCCCGGCACTCAGCGGCACCGCCCCCTTCCCTGCTTCTGCCCCTTTTCCTTCCCTGTCCTTCTTCAACCCACTCGGAGCTGCCTTCTGCCTCCATTACTTTCCTGAAACTGTTCTTGCGGAAGCCAGTCAGGACCTGAAAGAGGAGTCTTCAGACATTTCAGAGCAAGACGCAGTGGGTGACGCCCTCCTTTCCTCGCTTGCCCAGATTCCTCTTTCCTCCTTCCCCTCATCTCACCCACTGCTCAGTTTTGTTTTGGTTTCTGTCTTGGTTCTCCTTCCCCTATCAAATGTGGTCATTCTTTCGTGCTCGTAAATCCAACTACCTACCCCCTGTCGTCGCTTGAATACTTAATGGGGATTTCAAACTAAATGTCTCTAACAGAACTCACGGTCTTTCCCCTCCAAGTGTGTCCTCTCCAGTCTCAGTGTGCTGTACCTCCATGCATCTGCCTTCTGAAGCTACCATCTGGCCCCAATCATGGCCGCTTCTTCTTTGGACCAATTGAATGGCCTTCTGAATGGATTTTCTGTTTCTTCCCTGCTCAGATCTATTCTCTACAAGGCAATGAAGGAAACATCATCTTCTGCCTTAAAACACTTCAGTGGTTGTTTCCCCGGTGACCTTGGGAGAAAGCCTCAGCCCTTGGAAGGGCCCCAGCCTCTGTCTGGCCCATACCATGGCTGAGTCCGTGAGCTCCTTTCACATCACGGTATCTGCAGGTGGGCGTGTGCCTCCAGATCGCCACAGGTGCTTCAGGGCTCTTCCCTCTGCCAGGCACACCTTTCCCTCTACTCTTCTCGTAATGAATTCCTCTTACCTGTCTCTCAGTAGGATAAAGTGCCTTTTGATCAAACAGGCTTCCCTGAACACCCAAATCCAAAAGAATTCTGTTCGCCTCCCTCCTTCAGAGCAGCCCATGTCTCTTCTCATGGCCCTTGTCACAATGCGTAGTTACACGCTGACTTTCTTTGTGCCACTTTGGTCTAATGTCTGCAATCTTCTGCTCTGCTGTGGTTCTCACATGAGCAGGAACTTGCCTGACTTGTCACCAACATATGCCCAGCATCAGGCACATAGTAGGCACTAAGGTAGGATGAACGAGTGAATTTTACTTCCTAGGTTGTTTTGGAAGACAACCGAGTCTAAAGAAGGCAGTCGTCAGTTTCATCACAGAAGGCCTACGTGGCCTTCCTGTGGGACCAGTCCAAATGGGGACATGACTGTGCTCTGCTGCTCTGTGTAGGGCACTTCCTAAACGTATGATCCCCTTTATGGATGCATACACAAAAATCTTTCAGGAGAGCAAAGAAGCTAGTCCTGAGGCATGCCTACCCAAATAAATCAGTTTCAGAAAAGTTTGCACCATTTTATGAGATGGCTTTAAAAGGTTAGTGAATAAACATGCCGAGTGGGTACAGTCAGGAATAAATAATTCACAGCATCCCAAATGAGCCATATTATAGCAGAGCCGATCTAGTCATATTTTATTTATCTCTGTATTGAAGAAAATCAATTTGAGAAAATTTCCAGAGCGGTCCTGGTGCTTCGCCGATCCCCCTCCTCCATGTGTAAAGTTAGGTGATTCTTTTCAGCCAGAACAGCTGCAAATCCCATCCTTTCTCTCACTCTTCCTATCTCTGGTAAGATCCCCACTGCAGTTACCACTGGAGTATTTAACACATTTGTCCTTTTCAGCGTGTTTCTGACTCGTCATTGATAATTGCTCTGCGGTGCTAATCGCCAGCTTGACGTTGTGGTAGAGTTTAGTTCTCCTCCACCGTTGCTGTCCTCCTCAAAAGTCCTGGCTGGGCAACCTCGACACACTCTCACCCCTGCACGAGGTGATGGGACTACTTCTAGAAAACCACTTCTTGCTATGAAGGTGTTCTTCGGGTCTTTCACCCAAATCCAATTTCTGAAGCATTTGTCCACAGGTTTAGATATCTTTGTGCAGCTGTTCATCGTTGAATGAGGGTATACCTTTGAATTATTTCCAAAGATTCCAAAAATGTTTTTCATCATATGCAATAGGATAGCAGGTTTTACTAATGATTCCAGGAGCCTTAAGATTAATTTTGCTAACCTTGTTTATAGGATCTATTTACTCTATCAAAGTCAGCCAAGTGTAATCAATAGTAGCTCAGCATGGCTTTTTTTTTTCTTTTTTTCTTTTTCCCGAAGTTCATATGGTAGCAGAGACCTGTTTCCTGTATCACCTGTACTAACAGTTCTCTGCAATTTGGGGGAAGAATGAAGCCATTTGAGATAGTTAGAGTTATTTGAGGAAATCATAAGCATGGAAAATCAGGCAATCTTAGTTGCCTGTTAGATGTGGAACCTGTCATGAAGGTAGTATATCTTGTGCAGTATATTTCCTGGTGAGAGAGAATCCCAGGACCTGGGCACTGAAGTACAGTCAATTGGATTTCACAGAGCTAGATTCAATTTGGTGGTTTCAAAGAGTCAGAAGGCATCGCGTGGTCGAAATGCTTCATTTCAGGACACTAACTTCAAGAAGACCATTCACTGACTTGATATGCTCAAACACAAAGAGGATGATTTTCTTTTGTTCTGACAGTCATTAGTAAGTACATGCATGTTCCAGAGGCTAGAATCATGCCACACTCAACTTTCCCCTTCTTTCCCCCAATGATGTGCAACCTCACAAAACGCATTTCAACCTGTGCTTACAAGAGCATTTAGTTCTCAGAGACGCACATGCAAAACCAGTGTCAGCAAAACTGCTCATATTGAAATTGTCCTAGGGAAAAAAAAATTTCCCGAAGTCAATAAGTCCCAGGTTTCAATTTCAATGTTCTCAAATTGTTATTTAGATCTTTTTATTCCTTCCTGCTTACCCAACGTACGAAACTCCTAGACCACGGGTAATGTACATGCCTCCGGAAAATACTTGTTTAGCAAAAAGTATTCTCCTTTCATGCTATTGCTTCTGTCCTGTCTTCTACGTTGCAGGGCTCTTGATTCAGATTTACTGATGAGTTCATTCTTTTCTCGTAAACCGATGAGGCCATGACATCAAGCTGTACTTGACGGTGCTCCCCTGCTGAGGAGAGAGCCAGGCGCGCACAAAATGCCACTCAGGGACGCGAAGGAAGAGAATCTAAGTGCCTACTGGGTGCCAGTGTTATGACAAAAGTGGACGCGTTAGGGAAGGAGAGGGCACTCGTTCCAAAATAATGGTTTAAATTAGACTCCCAAATTTCATCTTAATAAGTAGATTGGCTAAATATTTCATTTTAAGTTATTCTTACTGCAAAATGCCCTTTGCAAAGTTCCACCCCGGCCTTCGTTAAAAATGCTACTGCAAAGTCAAGACTCATAATCCTATTCATGAACCTCACCGGTGACAGGAATTTATTCAGCGCAAAAAGCTGAATGTCGCAACAGCGTGAGCCATGGTGTGCAGTTAAGTGCTACCGATGAATAGTAGCAACTAGAAAAGCTTGGTTGCTGGGTTTGGATTCCACAGCACAGGAATTTGTTTTGTTGTTGTTGTTGTTGTTATTCTTGTCTTATGCTTAAAATGACAATCCAAATAACCAAAGTAAATAGAATCTCAGGGAAGATACGGGAAATCATATTGTTATTTCATGTTCATATTAATAATTCAGGCAGCCATTTCTTCTTGTTTATAAAAGAAAGAATTGCAGGAGAGCCGGCCCCAGTATACCTGCCAGTAGGTTCTCTGCATCTACCGGTTGGGCAAAGCGGCAGTTCTGGACGAAAAGGGGAGATTACAACTCCATCAAGAGCAAGGATGCTTTCCTGGGTGGTAAACAAGCTGGAAGTAAGAAAAAAAGGCCATGTTGAAAAGAATGCACAAACATGATCAGTGCCAAAATGAAACCCAAAAAAACCTTTTTCAGATTTTAGACTCTTTCTATACCTTTGTCTTTAGTTGTATCATATCGGTTTTCATCTTAATTTTTTTTAACGTTTTTTATTTATTTTTGAGACAGAAAGAGACAGAGCATGAACGGGGGAGGGGCAGAGAGAGAGGGAGACACAGAATTGGAAACAGGCTCCAGGCTCTGAGCCATCAGCCCAGAGCCCGACGTGGGGCTCGAACTCCCGGACCGCGAGATCGTGACCTGAGCTGAAGTCGGCCGCTTAACCGACTGAGCCACCCAGGCGCCCCTTGGTTTTCATCTTAAAACCAAGGTTTCTGTTACTCTGTGAAAGAGTAAGACAGTGACCTTCCTTTGAAAATAAAAAAATACTCCCTTGATGTAAAATATTGGAATTAGGAAAATGGATTGTATTGCTAACCATTTCTCAGAGACAGGGTGGTGTTGAGATTCTAATAAGGTCATTCCTTAATTATGCCCCTTTTTATCCTCACTCAAATACCTGTCTATTTTTTTAGTTGGAGAAGGTAGACTATGATCTAAAAAATGATATTTTATTTTATTTTATTTTATTTTATTTTATTTTATTTTATTTTATTTCATTTCATTTTATTTTTGAGAGAGAAAGAGAGAGAGCTGGGCCTGCACACTCAAGTGGGGAGAGGCAGAGAGAGAGAGGGAGGGAGAGAATCGTAAGCAGGCCCCACACTGAGTGGAGCTGACATGGGCTCAATCTCATGACCATGAGATCATGACCTGAACTGAAATCAAGAGTCAGATGCTTAACTGAACGAGCCACCTAGGTGCCCCCATTTTTCTAAAATTCTATCTTTTGGGGGAGCCTGGCGGGTTCAGCGGGTAGAGCATGCGACTCTTGATCTCAAGTTTGTAAGTTTGAGCCCTGTGTTGGATGTAGAGATTACTTAAATGTCAAATCTTTAAAAAAAATAAAATAAATAAAACTATATTTTTAAAAATGGGGCACTAACAGCAGTGTATTTCTTTAGTATGCCTGGAAATATTCCAAATTTTAGTCCTACTTTTCATTTGAATGCTGGTTAACATTAAACACAGTTGTTTCAGGGAAATGGTAAACTGGGGGCGCCTTGGTGGCTCAGTCCATTAAGTGTCCAACTCTTGGTTTGGACTCAGGTCACGATCTCACAGCTTCATGGGTTCAAACCCCGTGTCGGGCTGTGCCGTGGCAGTGAGGAACCTGCTTGGGATTCTCTCTCTCTGTACCCTTCACTGACTTTCTCTGTCTCTGTCTCTCTCAAAATAAATACACTTAAAAAAAAAAAAAAGAAAGAAATGGTAAACTGTACGTTAGATATAACTTACTTCTTTTGGAATGGAGGTCTCAACTCCCCATCACCAAAAGAATAAAAAAGCATAGAATACCTTGAATATTGCCAATCCAATATACAAAGAGCTTTCTATAAATTATGTTAGGCTACTAATAATTTTAAGGAAAAAGAATATGTCTGCCAAAGATTCATTTTAAATATATCACATATTGTTAAGACTTTAGTTCACTAGGGGTGTCGGCCATGTCTGAGCAATTGCCTATCATGGATACCCTACCCGTCGTGCTTTCTGGTTATATCACTCTTTAATTCCTCAGCTTTTGATATAGAACCCATTATCTTCCTGTCAGACCTCAAGGAATACAGTAACTATTACTGCCTGGGCTGGAAATTAGAAATATAAAATCACACCATTTTCTGAGTCTGCTATTATTAATTATAATAATAAATAAGGTCTGTACTAATAACAAAACAGATCTATAACTTTTGTTATGTTGGCCATTAACTAGCTGTGTGATCTTGGGTAGGTCACTTTACCTTTGGTCCCAGTTTATGTATAATGGGAATTTGGACTAGATGGTTTCTATGTACTTTTTTCAAAACTCTAATATTCTCTAGTCCAAATACATATCCACTTTATATTATGCGGTTCTATTAAATTGTATTATGGTTGTGCACTTCATATACGAAGACGCGGTTCTTCACCTACGACTACAAGCCTGTATGTCAGTGAATTTTGAAAAATTCAAAAGTAGATGGGATGGACGGTCTTCTTCATTACGTCTGGTCCCCTTTGAGACCAGTGACACGATTGAGTGATTCTTTTGTGCAAAACGATCTTACATATACTGAAACTGAACTATGTGATCTTGGGCTCAGTGTCCCAACCTAAAATTATCATTTTTGTCCTTTAAAGGAGGCCTTTAAAATTACAAATATTCTAAATTTTTCTAAACCAGTAACAAAATATATAAATAGAATATGCTCAGGTTTTCTAGAGAACCAGAAAGAAAATACATTCCCCAAATGGGACTTCACTGATAAGTCACTCTAGTGATCCTGGAAAAAGAGTAGTAGTTGCTGTGTTTGATCATTTGAGAAAGCATCTCTGGGCTTGCTTTCTCTCAGAGCTCAGCTGGTGAGTTTCTGGGAGGTCCGCCCTCTTAACAGTTAATAGCTGGATGTCGTTCATTGAGTGCTTATGTTCCAAGGATACCGCTAAGTGTTTGTGTAAAACTTATCTCTTGTGCTGCTCACAGCACTCCTACAGGTTGGTGTTTTGCGTTTGAGGAAACTGAGGCTCTGAAACAACAAGCAGATTTCCCAGGTGCTGCAGAAAATGCAGTTAGGACTCTTTTTTAAAAAAAAAACTGTTTATTGATTTTTGAGAGAGCACAGGCCGGGGAGGCGCAAAGACAGGGGGACAGAGGGTCTGGAGCGGGCTTCTCCCTGACAACAGTGAGCCCCCGATGCGGGGCTTGAACTCACGAACCATGAGATCATCGTAACCTGAGCCGAAGTCAGAAGACACTCCACGGACTGAGCCACTCAGGTGCCCCAGCGGTTAGGACTCTGACTGAGGTCCATTGAGCTACACTGAGGCTGCGCTGAGGCTTCTGACATTGACCGTCGGCAACGGCAGTCTGTGGACACAGGCGCACCGCCATGAACGCACACATGTACTCACGCACACACACACGACACAGAGGCTGTCTCGGGCAAGCTGTTCACCCAGACCCCCACTTCTGCGGCTGCCGGAGAGACACAGCCCAGAGCACGGTTTTCTCACGTGCCTCAGCTCCCTGGAAGCACAGTGGCCTTGTTTT
Organism: Prionailurus bengalensis; assembly: GCF_016509475.1. NCBI lineage: Eukaryota > Metazoa > Chordata > Mammalia > Carnivora > Felidae > Prionailurus > Prionailurus bengalensis. The sequence continues at coordinate 227,678,718 of NC_057343.1, forward strand.
GTGTTGCCCGTCGTCCTGGCTTTTTCATGTCGGCGAGAGCTTTTTAATGTCAGACGTCACCGCCACCACGACGGCCACCTTGGTTGTGGACGTCTGTACCGTGCTCGCTCGGGATCTCTTGCTTCGCGGCTCCTTCCTCCCCTTCCTTCTTTCCCCTCCTTCCTGTCCCAGGCTGCTGGGGCTTCTGCGAGGGAACAGGTCTGACCTTGCGTGCTCCTTTTCTCCACCTGGAGCCTGTCCTTTCCTGGGAACAGTTTGGCCACCAGTAGGTCCCCTTCCTCCACCCTGGCCGATGTTAAGAAAGGACCTTCCCGGTTCTGTACCCGTCACTACAACCCTGTGCCTGCCCGCCCTCTCCTATTCTGTGCCCTAAAATGCCCAGATAGAGGTTTTATTTCTTGTAGTGGGTGTTGGTGGGGGAGGGGGGGCCCTTTTAATGTTGCTGCAGCTATTTCATAATGTATCAATTATTGGGGGTACAAGTTGCCTTATTTTGCTGTTTGCAAAGTGTGCTCGTCTCTGGGTATGCACTTTCACTTGCAAAACTTGTCAAAGAAGTTTCTTGAAGAATAAATTATCCTTCACTAGGGACATAACCTCGGAAAAAGCAACAACATGGTAATATGATTTCCAAAAATATCAATAGTGCTTCCCTCAAGCCCTCTTATCTTCAAACCCCTTCTTTCTTTTTTTTTTTTCCCCCCACTCTCAATCTCTTTCTGGGGAGGGAAAACTCTAGAAAATTTGCTTCCGCATCTTCTATCACATCAATCTTGTTCATCAGCAAAGCTGCTTAAAAGCCAGGTGAGCTGTCGTGAGGATAATTTCATCGTCGTTCCTTCGGTGACACTCCTCATTCAGGAATGTTTTCCAGATGGAGTACAGGTGCGGTTCTGTATCACACCTCACCTGCGGCCAGGGCCCTGGCCGCGGTCGAGGGTCCTGGGGCAGGAGGCTTCTGCCGCCGTCATAAGGAACGGGCTGACCGTCCTGCAGCGGCAGGACCAGACTAAGAGTGACTGAGACTAAGAGCCAACATGGAATGAGCAGATGGCCCATCTGGAGAGGGTGAGGTTGCAGGGTAAATCCCGAGGCCCCGCAGCTGAGCTCCAGGAGCCCTGGACCGATTCTGGGGTCCATGTCCCATCAGCCAGCTCGGCAGCCTTGCCCCAGAGCCTTCTCGGCTTGTACCACTCTTGGCTCGTCCTTAAAATGAAGGGCCTCTGAGGAGCTGTCTGCCTCCTTCCAAATGTGCTTTTATGAGGACAGGTTCTAAATTGTGTATGTTCGGATCCGGCACAGGCTGAATTTGGCCCTCAATGGACGCATTTTTCTTCTGTGCTGACCATTCCTCTCAGAACTAGAGCTTTCCCCTCTACAACACAGTAATTTATTTTGTCAGGCAGTTTCCTCTACCTAAAGGTGCCACCCTAATCTTTGTGGATGGCTTTCTTCCACTTCTCTTTAACTTTTTTTAAGCCTTATTTTTTTTTTTTTAATTTTTTTTTCAACGTTTTTTATTTATTTTTGGGACAGAGAGAGACAGAGCACGAACGGGGGAGGGGCAGAGAGAGCAGGGGACACAGAATCGGAAACAGCCTCCAGGCTCCGAGCCATCAGCCCAGAGCCCGACGCGGGGCTCGAACTCACAGACCGCGAGATCGTGACCTGGCTGAAGTCGGACGCTTAACCGACTGCGCCACCCAGGCGCCCCAAGCCTTATTTATTTTTGAGAGACAGAGAGAGGGCGAATGGGGGAGGGCCGGAGAGAGAGGGAGACAAGGAATCTAAAGCAGGCTCCAGGCTCTGAGCTGTCAGCACAGAGCCTGATGTGGGGCTCAAACTCACGAACCGTGAGATCATGACCTGAGCCAAAGTCGAAGCTTAGCTGACTGAGCCACCCAGGCGCCCCTTCCAATTCTTGATCAAAACCAGAAAAGGCCAACTGTTTCCACTAACCTGGGGGGTTACAGTGTATGGAGACACAATGCGGGATGGCTCTACAGCATTATGGATGTTATAGTGACCTTGGCAGTGGCCTTGGGTGAGGGTAGTTCAGTCTGTTTCTTTGTCCACCAATCTATCGACCACTGACTCATCCAACCTCCCACCCTCCCTTCTCTCCCCTTCTTCCTCCCTTCCTTCCTTCCTTCCTTCCCTCCCTCCCTCCCTCCTTCCTTCCTCCCTCCCTCCCTTCCTTCCTTCTTTCCTTCCTTCCTTCCCTATCTATCTCTCTCCCATGCTATAAAGAAATCTTTCCTTAAGCATCATGCCTTGCCCTCCTTCATCAGTGCTTTATTGAATCATCTCTCATTCACTTTAAAAGTAGCATGTAATGCTAATATATACATGTAGCTTCTTTCATGCAGAATCACAAAGACTTTGAACTTGTTTTTAACTAAGGCACCTCGGACACATCAGCACATTAGTCACCATCTGACAACATCCTCTCTGCACCGTTCCTCACACATTTTCTGGACGCAGCAACCATGTAATGGAGTTTGCTGGCTGATGAGATGACCCGTGGCATACCTTGGATGTCTCTGCTGTTAAGTTTCCTGGGAAACTAAGTGCAATTATCTTGAAAAGAATTCGGCTCTTTCCCCCTCATTTCTTTTCACATGCTTTCTGTTCAGAAGAGAATACAACTAGAACCCCAACAATCCAAACACGGCATCTATTTTCATCTTTTTTTTTTAAAGTTTATTTATTTTTGAGAGAGAGAGAGAGAGAGCATGCCATGCGCACAGGGCAGAGAGAGAGAGAGAGAGAGAGACAGAGAATCCCAAGCAGGCCCCACGCTGTCAGCACAGAGGCTGACGCCAGGCTTGAACTCACGAACTGTGAGATCAGATCATGACCTGAGCCAAGATCAAGAGTTGAATGCTCACTCAGGCGCCCCAACATCTATTTTGGTCTTAAGTGTGATAGACTAGAATAGGGTTTCACGAACTTGGCACTGTCAACATTTTGGGCCAGACACGTTTTTTGTTGGGGCGGCTGGCTTGCAGCCTGTAGGATGTTGAGCAGCGTCTCTGATCTCTGTCCGCTAGACACGAGTAGGGCCAGTAATGCCAAGCAGAAATGTCTCCGGACATTGTCAGATGACCCGTGCGGAGTGAGTGGGAGCAAAATCAGACCTGACTGAGAACCACCAGGCTGGAATCAGAAAGCTAAAATGGCTTTTGGGTCCTTTCATGCTGTCCAAACAGGTCAGTCACGTGAAGAGACAAAGCAAAAGCAAACCTCAGTTCTTGACCCAATTTCCTTGAGTTCTGCCAACAGGCCACCACGCGGCCAAGAGACAAAGACTCAGACATCAGTAAGGTCCATCCTTGCCTGCAGAGAGCTCACAGAGAGGTTGGTTGGGGAAGAGACGTGTAAACAGGTCGTCATATACAACAGGACCACATGGGGAGAACACTGGTCATGTCGCTGGATGTTATGTAGCCAAATCTCACTGACTACACTTTTCACTTTTCAGATAGCTTCTCCCGCATCCTAGACTCCCGGTCCCTTTATTTATTTATTTATTTATTTATTTAAAGTTTTATTTCTTTATTTGAGACAGAGAGAGCAAGCATGAGTGGGGGAGGGGCAGAAAAGATGCAGAGAGGGGATCCCAAGTAGGTTCTGCACTCTCAGCATAGAGCCCAACACGAGGCTGGACCGCCGAGCAGAAATCAAGAGTTGGACACCTAATGGACTGAGCCACCCAAGCGCCCTCCGGGCCCTTTTCTTTTAAACCACAAGAGCGTCTCTTGCTCATTCTCCCTCCTTGGAGCCTTGCTGGAGTGGCTCCTTCTGGAAGGTTTTAGCTCAAACTTTCACATCTCTGAATTCCCCCTGCCGTTCACAGGCCAGCCTGTCTCTTCCGAGAAGCTGTTCTAGATTGTGTTGATGTCTGTCTGTCAGACTCCTCCTATGAAACCCAGAGTCTCTTCTGCACAACTTGTGGACTTAATTACATGCTGTCTTTGTACAGTATGTCCTCCCCGCCCCCTGCTTGCCAGGCATCGGTCTAATCACTCAAGAGGTTGTGGGCTACTTGAAGGTGGAGATCAGATGTTATACTGGATTATTCACATTAATGGCAAAGGAAGTCACCATTGGACTGCCATTGGCTCGCAAAACTCGGTGTGGGAGGAGAACTCAAAACCATGAGGAAAGGCCAGTGAAGGAGAAGATGAAATTAACGCAGACCTAAAGCTAGAGAATGACAGGCATTCGGTCTTCTGTCTGGTGCCTTCTTTTCCACCTAGTGACTTCTGCTGATGCTTTAAAACCCCAGAGCGCACACTACCTTCTCCTCTATGCTTAATGTGGCTTCTGATTATGAAGTGTATCTCTGCTATGCATTTTGATAGCGTCGTTGCAAAGATGCGATTGCTGGGGTGTCCCCTGCGGTCGCTGGTGGTGAGTCCGAATTCTTCACCCGGCAGTCAAGTGTTCAGGGCAGGGGCGAGCGCATCTCGTGGCAGTGTCCCGTCCAGCACTCTGCCTGGCCCACGCCACCGTGGCTTCTCAATCGCAATGTAAATGAATGGCCTAAAGTTTACACAGAGGGAAGATATCTCTTGAGTGAGGAAAAGCTTCTTTATTATTCCTATAAAACCCTTATTAGTGAGAAAACTATGGGTCAGTGAGGAATTCCTGGAGCTGGTGGGAAGGGCTTTGTTTTATTAAAGTATTGCTGAGAGTAAAGAATAAATATGAGAAGATATCATAGCTCTTCCTTCCCCCCTTTCCCCCCTTAATGAGTTGCCAGATCTCACTTAAGAGAGTTCTTGTTTGTGGAAAGGATTTCTTTGTGCTCAAGCAAAGTGACATGCTCACCATGGCAGGATGTCGGGAAATGGGACATGGTTTAGGGTGAAACTGGGAGCGGGACAGGGCAGCCTTGTTCAGACACACTGCTGACCATTCTTCCGTCAGACTTCTTCTAGAAGCATCTAGAAGCAGATGGCTCAGGGATTTCCCTTTCTCAGAGAAGTTGTCAATTAGGGCTCTTTTGTCTTTGGAATGATAATTATAGCTGAAGGAGTACTGGTTATGTGCCCCATGTATACAGTGTGTGTGTGTATATGTTATGTAGCGCATGTATGTGTGTGTATGTTGTGTGTGTATGTGTGTATTATCATTTAATCCTCACCACAACCTTTGTTCAACATTTTTTATTTATTTTTGGGACAGAGAGAGACAGAGCATGAACGGGGGAGGGGCAGAGAGAGAGGGAGACACAGAATCGGAAACAGGCTCCAGGCTCTGAGCCATCAGCCCAGAGCCCGACCCGGGGCTCGAACTCACGGACCGCGAGATCGCGACCTGGCTGAAGTCGGATGCTTAACCGACTGCGCCACCCAGGTGCCCCTCCTCACCACAACCTTTGAGATAGTTACCAGGATCTCAATTTAAATGAGGAAAAAAAGGTTCTTGTCCAAAGTCCCACAGCAAAGAAGTGGAAATGTCGGAGCCGGTGTTCGAATCTGACCTCAGAGTCCAAACTCTTTATCTGGTGTGCACCTTTCTAGGAATTGAAAAGCTGAGAAGAGTGAATTCAGGTAAATGGCCTTCTTAGGGGTCCCCTCTCTGTGGGGTTGTACTAGAAATTATATTTAATTAAAAAATTAAACACATTTTAAGGATAAAACATTTGTAAACGATAGCACACACCAACCAAGCAAGTAATTGCTGAAAAGATTTCACTCAGTTTGCTATTTTAAGGATTTCTTGAGGGCTTAAAAAATAGTTTTATTGAGAGGCATAGCTTACATACCATAAAAATCATCCATTTTTTTGGTGCACAATTCAATAATTTTTAGTAAGTATATTGGCTTGTGCAACCATCACCACATGCCAATTTTAGATCATTTCCATTACCCCCCAAATATTTCTCACGTTTTTAAGGACAAGAACCCTAAGTGCATATGGAGAGAAGATGGAGGGATAAGAAAAATGGTGTGAACGCAAGTTATATAATAAAAAGGCATATTTGAGGGAATTGTAGAGTAGAAGTGAGACTTACAGGCGATCTAATTGAAATCTTCATTTAAAAATGAGGATGAGAAGGGTCGAGAGTTGGGGAGCCGGAGTGAGGGGGCGAAACACCAAGAGTCTGGTTTTCTAATTCTCATCCCGCAATTACCACAATGCAAGGAATGATCTGCGAATGGATGGGTTCCACTTTGTCTCTTGCTATCGAAAAAAGCTATCCCAGTACTTCGTGGTTCTTTTGCTCATGATTTTGTAGTTGGAAAGGGTTCAGCTGGGTGATTCGTCTGTGATCCCTGTGGTGTCCGCTGAGGTTCTGGGGCCTGGAGAAGCCACATCCCAGATCACCTGTCATTCACGTGCCTAATGCCCCCGTACTCCTTGGGCTTTTCCTCATGGCTTGAGATTCTTACGGCATGGCGGTCTTGGGGGAGCCACACTTCTTCAGAAAAAAGCTGCGAAGACAGTTAAAATCTGTGCGTGGAATTGACATAGGGTCACTTCTGCCATATTCTGTTGGCTAAAGCATCCATTACTCGAAGGAGTGGAGAAATTGATGCTCCTTCTTGATAAGGATTGGCAAGGCCGCATGGCAGGAGAGCGTGTGCGATGGGATGTATCGTGTCCCTCTTTGGGAAACACCATAAGCAAGAGCAGAAGTAGGCAGATAAACCTCTCTGAGCCATCTTGTCACAAGACGTGGCTCTTTCTTGTGATTACCTAATAACCATTGCCTTATAGGATAAAGTTCAAACTGCATCGCCAATTCTGGAAGCCCCTTCCAAGCTGGCTCCCACACCACTTGCCCACATGGGTTCTGCTCTTCAGCAACAATAAAACCCCACTATTTGCCAGCTCCTCTGCGCACGCTTCTTCTTGTCCGCCTGTCCCGTCTCTCCCCACGTCTTCAGCATACTCTCCGCTGTGCAGACTCTTCTTACCCGTGTGTTCACACTCAGCTCACCTTTTGCCCTTTGTGCTTCTTTTTAATGCTTAGATAGTGTTTCTCATAGCAAGAGGATTTTTCCTCAGTCTACTAACTCCTGTAAGGTCTGCCATGTACCAGGCATCTGGTAAGTGTATGTTGAAGGGTTCCATTTATACACATCAGAAATTTAAAGAGGGTGCAGTTCTGTGTGAACCTTTATGTCTGACTACCAGAATATACAGTGTTTGGGTGACATGAGCTCATTTAAAATGGAAAGATGGTTGCTTTCCATGAAAATTCTGCTTCAGAATCAAGGTTGAACACAGCAACAATCCACTGAAAGTTTAAATAAGCTTTAGCAAAGGTAGCTCTCAACTCTTTGTGGAGATAACACGTAAATATGGTCATGACCACCTACTAATTACTTAGATACAAATATCCTTGGGAACCTGTATTTAAACATAATTAATATCAAATATTGAGAAGAATAATGAACTGAAAATGCATTATATACAGACACACTGTTAATTCGTGTGGGAGCAAAATCTAGTTACTAAGATTAACTCTTTTAGAAAGTTGGCACTTGGAACAGATTTCCCTGATTTGGAGTAATGGATAGCACCAGCTTTTGTTACAGAAAGAATTAATACAGAGAGGGGGAAGGCAGTATAATTTCTCGAACCCTGAAGAGCTAAAGTGTATTTTTATCTTAACTTTCGGACTGTTAAGTGTGGATTCACAAGACTTTTGGCAATTATGAAAACCTATAGCTGACAAAACAACTGAACAAGAGGTAACACTGAGAGATGAGATAGGGAATAGTTCTGGAAGAATTAAGGGGGGGGGAAGGGAGAATCAATATATGCTTTTTCTTAAGTGAGATCTAGAATCTGGCATTTCTCATGTGGACTCCGTGCCCTATGGTTGCTCAATTAATGCTTGTTAGTTCAAAAATTGTTTCTTCTGTTAACGGTCATTTGAGAGATTTTTCTCAGACTACACCTTCCAAATAAGGATACTCAGCTCCTATACGAAAACTTTTTACACCTTCTACTCTTTTGATCTACCTTCGTCCTGTGACTCCAGAGACAGCCAGGTAGGCTATTCTTCGGGACTTCGTGTCCTATCCCAAGATTTGACATCGAGATAAAGGACAGCTTTTATTACCAAGGTTTTTCTGGACACACATTTCTTTAGAAGGTTCACCTCACTTATGTAGTTAGTATCCTGGTCCCTGGACATTCACAGATGCTCCTCCCATGCAGCGTCCCTCCCCACTCCACATCTTTGGGCTCTGCTAATTCTGCTTCTCACTTAGTAACCAAACTTTTACTTTAGATTAATTTCCTTCCCCCCTAGAACTAAGTTTTCAAACTTGGCAGACGCTCTGGTCACTTTGGCCTACCTCTGGATCTGTGGTCCCTTTTAATTTCATATGGGAGCAAAATCTAGCTACTAAGACCAACTCTTTTAGACAGTTGGTACTTGGCCTTGGACTAGGTTCACCTCGTCCCAATTCATCCAGGACTTGATTCTCCTGGCCCTGAAGTCAAATCTCAGCCTCCCCTATTCATATGTCTAGCACAACTGAGCCCAATTGCTGTGAGGAAAGCTGAGAAGAATCTCCTTACCAGAGTCAAGTCTTAAAGGCCACCTTCTCCCAGGGGCTTTCTTCTGGGGGACAAAAATTTCTCTCCTTCTTCATTTCATCTTAGGACACGGACAGAGTCCTTGACAGTCCATTCCGGGAACCCCCAAGGTGGCCCTCACCTTGAGATTCTCAGTTTCTTCTCCCTGAGCTTCAAACCATATCGAGTACATCTCTGTAGTCCTGGTACATGGCTTGTCAAACCTCTTGGGATTTCCAGGTTTCTGGAAGAAAAAACTTTCATTGGTGGTCTGAGCCCTATACCATAGCACGAAGCCCTCACAACATGCCCTGGTACACATGGAGACCTGCCCACCCACTTCTCGGCTTTCCTGTTGGTCACATGATCTACTTCGAAGCATTTTAATTAAACCAAATGATGCTCTGTGATCAAGACACAGCACCCTGCAGAATATGCATTACCGCCAGCTCTGGGAGTGGCAGTCAAGACTATTCCCTACAAGAAAGTGAGTCCAGAGAGTTTTCTGCCAAATTCTTGTGGAAACTGCAACCCATGATTTGGAGATTTGTTTTTCTTTTTTAATCACTGTGAGTTAAAAGTAGATTGATAATATCAATGGATCGGTGTTCATTTTAAATTCTAGAGCAGCAGCCTTTTTTTTTTGAAAATGTAAACAATAACAAGAAACCTTTGTGCTTTGGATACTATTTTTCTTCCCCTTTAACTGTAGAACCTAAATTTAGGGAGAACAATTATCTGAACAATAGTGAGTCTTCATGAAAGCCATTTCTTTAAGTCCTCTTTATTTCAGCAGTGACTTGTAGATTATCTTTTAAACATGTTAGTCTTAAGTAATTTATGATTTATGGTATTTTTAATGTAGCGCTGTTTTTTGTAATTTTATTTTCCAACTTTTTGCGGAGGTATTTAATACGATTGATCTTTGTTTATCGACCTTGTATTTTGGGGCTTCGCGAAATTAACTTCCTAATTCTGTTAGGTTTTCTTGTGGATTTTCTAGGATTTTCTACATAGATCACCATATCATCTACAAATAGAAACCTTTTTTTTTTCTTGACTTATTCCATTGACGAGGATGTCTATCTAGTTCACTAGCGCATAGGAGTAATAAGGGTGGAGATCTCTGCCCAGTTCCTGATCTTAGGGGGGGAAAGCATTCTTTCTTTTCCTCCACCATTAAGTATGATCCTAGCTTTAAGTCTTGTACATGCCCTTTACAGGTTAAGTTTTCTTTCTTTCCTAGTTTTCATCATGAATGGGTGTTTGTCATGTAACTTTATGCATCTTTTGGTAAGATCTGTTTCTTTTTTCTTCGCTTTTTTGTTTGTTAGTATTGTTAATTACATTGATTGACATTTTGTTATATCAATCTTTCATCCCTAGGATAAACCCCGCTCACTCATGATGCATTATTCTTTTTTTTTTTCAATATATGAAATTTATTGTCAAATTGGTTTCATACAACACCCAGTGCTCATCCCAAAAGGTGCCCTCCTCAATACCCATCACCCACCCCCCCCTCCCTCCCACCACCCACCAACCCTCAGTTTGTTCTCAGTTTTTAAGAGTCTCTTATGCTTTGGCTCTCTCCCATTCTAACCTTTTTTTTTTTTTTCCTTCCCCTCCTCCATGGGTTTCTGTTAAGTTTCTCAGGATCCACATAAGAGTGAAACCATATGGTATCTGTCTTTCTCTGTATGGCTTATTTCACTTAGCATCACACTCTCCAGTTCCATCCACGTTGCTACAAAGGGCCATATTTCGTTCTTTCTCATTGCCATGTAGTACTCGATTGTGTATATAAACCACAATTTCTTTTTTTTTTCAATGTTTTTTATTTATTTTGGGGACAGAGAGAGACAGAGCATGAACAGGGGAGGGGCAGAGAGAGAGGGAGACACAGAATCGGAAACAGGCTCCAGGCTCCGAGCCATCAGCCCAGAGCCTGACGCGGGGCTCGAACTCACGGACCGCGAGATTGTGACCTGGCTGAAGTCAGATGCTTAACCCACTGCGCCACCCAGGTGCCCCTAAACCACAATTTCTTTATCCATTCATCAGTTGATGGACATTTAGGCTCTTTCCATAATTTGGCTATTGTTGAGAGTGCTGCTATAAACATTGGGGTACAAGTGCCCCTGTGCATCAGTACTCCTGTATCCCTTGGGTAAATTCCTAGCAGTGCTATTGCTGGGTCATAGGGTAGGTCTATTTTTAATTTTCTGAGGAACCTCCACACTGCTTTCCAGAGTGGCTGCACCAATTTGCATTCCCACCAACAGTGCGAGAGGGTTCCTGTTTCTCCACATCCTCTCCAGCTGCATTATTCTTTTTATATACTACTGGATTTGCTAGTATTTTGTAGAGGATTATGTTTTCTTTTATGCTGATAGGGAATATTAGTCTGGAATTTTTTTATATACATATTTTTCTTTTTGGGGTTTTGGTATCGGGGTCTTGCATGACCTCATAAAATATCTTGGGAAATGTTCTGTCTTCTTTTGTCGTCTGATAGAGTATATGTAACTTTGATATTATTTTTTTCTAAATGTCTGATAAAATTTCCCAGTAAAACCATCTGGTCCAGGAGGTGTTTGTTCATTTGTGGAAGTCTTTTAATTATAAGTACAATTATTTTGTAAAGGGTTATTCATACATTCTATTTCTTCTTGAGTCAATTTTGATAAGTTATGTTTTGCAAATAACTCATCTATTTCATCTCTATTATTGAATTAATTGGCATAAGACTGTTTATGATATGTTCTTATTACTCTTTTTATCTGTAGGATCAGTCATGTTATGTTCCCAATTTTATTTCTTAATTAGCCTTGCTAGAGTTCTATCAGTTTTTGTTAACTATTTTAAAGAAGGAGTTCCGTGTTTTCCTATTTATTTTCTCTAAGTTGTTTAGATTTCGCTTCTCTCAAAGAACAATTTTTCACCTTTCTCAGGCAAAGCAAATTCTCTTTTGTCTGATTATCATTTCAGCTCTGATAAGTTTATGAGGATGCTTTTCTAGCAGAGAAGACCCACACCAAAGCATGAAATCACGTTTAATATGCAGCTTATAAATACAACTCTACAAAGAAGGGGCATATAACTAACTGAATGTTGTATCCGCATGTCAGGTTGATTACACATAGAGATGTTTTCTACCAGCATTTCAAATCCCAACTTATAGTGGCTCAATTTAAATACCATCTAAAGATGATTGAAAATAGGTTTTAGCTAAATTCACTTTTCTGAAGAGGACATTTCTTAAGAACAGGTTCTCCCTCCTGTGACACTGGTAAGTGATCCCACCTGTCATACTGCATGCTATAAATCATCATACTACAAATCTATTAGCTTATGATTCATATCTGGCCTGCCTTTTAAAAACAAAGGTGAAACAGTTTTAGAATGAAGGATTTAATGCACACTCAATGAACCTACTTTCCTTGAGTTCAATTTCATTCCCTCTGAGCATGTGTTATTTTCGGGGAGGAAATTGGGTTCTAAATTGAGAAGGTGCATTAACTATTTCAGACAACGGAATGACAGGTACATCTTTCTAAATAGCTTCCTGGGGGCCTGATGGAGCGTATGCCTTTCTCCAATTCTTATCTTACTGGCTGGAAGTGACTGATACCAGGAGACGACTTGCTCTTACCTTGGCTTGGGCTCCCGTCACTTCTTTAAAGAAAATTCCCAGCTTTTTCTTTCATCCTTTTTTCTCTGAAGGAAGTTATAAATCTGTGCTAATCAGTTAGATTTCATTGGGAAAGGCAACCATTTTGCCATGGTTTCACAGCAGTCTGTGGTAATTAGTGGGGTAGTTATTTAATTTTCCGGGAAGAACGCCACACAGACATGGACCCTCACACACAATGATACCCAGTTCCGGGCCATGTACGTTGTGTGTGTCTTTTTAGGACTGGTGGACCTTTCTTGGTGCATCTCTGAACAGCCGTGTATAATGAGAATATTAAATAATTTCCAATGTGTATTTATTTATTTCCTTTCAAACTTCATTAAAATGAAAGCGATACATCTCCTTGAGGTTGTCTTCTTTACGTTAGTATTCAGTTAACAAACTGCAAATTTCAGACTCAAGAAGTATTGAATGCCATTTAGAAAGTGATCGGTGATATTTCGTTGGGACTCTGCTGTGCTGAACTGCTTTTCGCATATGTTGACTTTTCCCTAACTGTAGAGGTATAATTTTTATGGAGGTATAGTTATGCCCAGTTTGTTTTCACTTTCAAATATAGGATGTGTCAGTTGATGCAGGTGGCGAGAAGGGCATTTCAGAAAGAACTTGGGCTTTGGAAACAGATCACAGTTTAAATTCTCACTTCTCTACTCCTTGGTGGCTTGGCCAGAGCTGGAACTTTATCTTGGAGCAAGACTAGAATGGAGGTGCAGAGAATATCATTGTGACAGTCAGATAGATGATGGAAACTGAAGTCAGGACACCATGTAGTGAAGCATTTCCTGGGTCCGTACAGCTGTTTGGTGTGTATCAGGGGGGATGAGGCTGAGCCTCTGCCTTCATGAAACTTGCAGTCTGTGGACAACAGGGAGATAATCACCTGGGATCCAAGAGAGAAATTCACACCACACAGAAGTAGAAACAGTGGATTATGGGGTCCAGATGGGGGAATCTGCACGAGGAGAGGCGGGGACGGCTTTTTAGAAGAGGTGGCATTAAAGCCAGTTAAGGATGGGTGAGAGATTTCAGCCCGTGAGGAAGGGGAGAAGGGCATGGCATGCTGAAAAAGGAACATGCTCAAAGGCAGAGAGAGACCAAAATAAAAAGTAAGTACATGCATTTGGGACAATACAGGCAGGCAGATTAAGCAGAATTGAGGAACGTACACATCCCTCCCTCTTTCTTCTTTCCTTCCTTCTTTCTTCCATTTTTCCCTTCCCCCTTCCCTCCTTCCCTCCTTCCCTTCCTTCCTCCTCATTTCCTTCTTTCCCCCTTCCTTCCCTCTCTTCCTCATCATATCCCTCTATCCCTTCCTTTCATCCTTCCTGCAACAGTTATATGCCAAGGACTCAGAATATGTGCTGAGCCATATGTGTAGCCTTCCTTCCTGGGACTCCTTTCATTAGGAATGTAGACTGGGGCTGCCACGGGGGACCAAGGCATGACTCACGGCTAGCAGTCCAGCTGGCGAGCTATTTCAGGAGACCATAGAAGACAGACTTGAAGCTGTTACCAGGAAAATTGTGGTGTCACTGCAAAAACAGGGTGTGAGCCGTTAACTGTCATCAGAGCATAGTAGAATTATCGTATGGTACAGGTGACCCTTGGACAACACAGCTTGGAACGGCGTGAGTCCACTTATACACGGATTTTTTTTTTTTTGGATAAATGCAGTACCCTACTGCAAATATGTTATTTTCTCCTCCTTATGATTTTCTTAACGTTTTTTTTCCCTCTAGCTCACTTTGTTACAAGAACGCAGCATGTAACTCACAAAGTAGGAGTCAGTCGACTGTTTATGTCATTGCTAAGGTTTCCTATCAATAGTGGGCTATTAGTAGTTAAGTTTGGGGCGATTCAGAAGTTATACATGGGTTTCCTGCTGGAGAGGGGGTTGGTTCCCCTAACCCCCGTGTTGTTCATGGGTCAGGTCTATAAGAGAGTGAACCTCGGAGCCAGACTGCCTGGGTTTATATGGCAGCCTTAGCCCTTGGTAGGTGTATCACCTTGGGCGAATTGTTTGACTTCTCTCTGCCTCAGGTTCCTCATCTTTAAAATGGAGATCATAATAGTACGTTCCTCACAGAGTTGTTGTGGGAATTAAATGAATTAATATGCATAACCTCCTAGAAAAGTGCCTGGGACATACTGGCCCTATATAACCATAGACTATGTTTATTAAATTACTTCTAGTACATTGCATGAGGATGAACTTTCAAAAGAGGAACCGCTCGGTCCCACTTTTGCTAGAAACAATACATCCACTAGTTTGTATAGAAGTGAGCATCTTTTCAGGAAGATAAAAGTCAAACATATTCCAATATTATGGAAAGAAATAAATCATAGCAATTCTGTAGAGTCAATCTGCTCATTGTTATAGTACTTACCTTTCCAAACTTGGGAAGAAATGTAAATAAACACGCATATTACGTATGCTTACATATTAAGTTTTAGAGGTGAAAAGTATGTTCAGCAGTTGACAAATTCTGTTCAAATATCAGAAATGTCTTACAGACTGAAATCCAAGCCTTGGATACCATTGGGATAGCCTCGAGAGACTCATCCTCTATTTTTATTGTCTAAGCTAATGGTCCATTAACACAGCTTCTTGAGGCTAAGCCCGGTAGATAATGTGTGCCTTCTAGGGCAAAGACGCCAGGTGGGTGTTTCCTAGTGGTGGAAAGCAACATTATTTTTCCTAAGGGAAGAATGTGAACAATCCCACTTTTTTGCATAATGGTAACAATAATAAGAACATTATATAACGGGCAAAGAAATTGCCAAGATGACATCAGCGTTCAAAGGGAAAATCCCCATGTTCATAATCAGTTTAATGATTTTGGTTTCAATACTGGCTTGCCCTCATTAGCTATTCAGATAAATGGTGCTAATTTTAAGGATCATCAGTATATGAAGAACATCGACGCCCTTTCAGACGCATTGGCATATTTGCATTAGCGGACTGATATAAAACCAAAAATTTCAGGAAGCTTTTTATAGCGTTTGAGCAGTGTTTCCTTCTTTAGAAATAAACTTCCAAAGTCTCAACATTATTTCTGACCTTATTTCGTATCTCCACAACACAAAATAATTTCTATGATAATAATAAATAAGCATCTCAGGGTATGAGAACTTAGAGTTATGCTCTTTTTTCCCCCCTGGCTTTCTGGATGTAATTTTAAACAGCTTAATTTCAAACTGCCAGGTATTTGAATTTTAAGCCATTTTCAATTTGGTGTCACCAAACAGGTGTGCAACATCAATGGTTCTTATTCCTGGTAAGTCTGTCCATTCACTCATTCTCCTTCCCTGCCAGGAAATAGTTAAGCTTCATGTGTCAGAAGATTCCCAACACAGGGCTCCTGGGTGGCTCATTCAGCTAGGTGTCGGACTATTGATCTCAGCTCAGGTCTTGTTCTTGGGGTCATGGGTCCAAGCTCTGCATTGGGCTCTGGGCTGGGTGTGAAGTCTACTTAAAAAAAAAAAAAAAACCTGCCCAACCCGGAGTGGCCTCTCAGCCCTCTCAGTCATGCTGACTCTCAGATGTGAACCACCACAACTTCCTGTGTCCCAGGAAACACTTCAGCTTCATCCGTTCCTCCTGATCAGTTCACCAAAATCTAAGTGGTTAGCAGGACCTCACCACATATGCCTATGACCACCATGTTTCGCTAAATCGCCACGCGGGCAGTCTTGGATCAATTAACTACTAAGCCTAATTGAAGCTCAATATAATGAATTGTACAATATTGAGCTGTCTGAATTTAATTCCGCTAAAATTACGGAATGAATCTGGAACATAAAGGATTCCTGAAAAAGGAAAATAGGTATCAGTAAAGACCACTTTTGATAAATCCTTCTTACTTACCGCTCGCTGCTTACCCAAGACTCCGGTGAATCTGGCTTATGTATTTTGGAACATATTGTTCACCATATGAAAATCACACACACGTGCACACACACACACACACACACACCACTTGTGTTCCTTTGCCTCGTGGATTTAAAAGCATGCTTTGTTCTCATCTATCTGACATGATTAATAAATTGATAGAACACCATAATGCATAGAGATGTGATAGCAGCCATCTGGGATGGATGTTGGTTGGAAGTTATTTTCTACTTAGCTTTCCGTGTTGTGGTATTTAAGGCAAAACTTTAACGAGCACCAAAACTAAACTAAGACAGCAACTAATATTTCACACCTGTTTGGTGACGCCAAATTAAAAAAAAAATTCAGTGTTTATGTATTTATTTTTGAAAGAGAGAGAGCACGAGATGGAGAGAGGCAAAGAGAGAAGGAGAGAGAATCCCAAGTAGCCTCTGCATTGTTAGCACAGAGCCCGATGTGAGGCTCTAATCCATGAACTGTGAGATCATGACCTGAGCTGAAACTAAGAGACGCTCAATCGACTAGGCCACCCAGGTCCTGCTAAAATGGCTTTAAATTCAATTGCCTGGCAGTTTAAAATTACGTCAGGAAGCCAGAAAAAAACAAAACAAAACAATAGCTTCAAGTACATGCTTGAAGTAAATTGATTCATTTGTAATGATAAAATCATATTGACTAATTTAATTATTATTCATCCAGAGTTGTACACCAAAAGCCAGTTTTCGATAATCGAATCTGCATCTTAAAATCATTAGAAATATGTTTCTTATGGAATTCCACAGAATGGTCATTTGGTTATAAAATTTTTAAAGGAAGGGGCGCCTGGGTGGCTCAGTCGGTTAAGCGTCCGACTTCGGCTCAGGTCATGATTTCATGGTTTGTGAGTTCAAGCCCCATGTCGGGCTCTGTGCTGACAGCTCAGAGCCTGGAGCCTGCTTCGGATTCTGTGTCTCCCTCTCTCTCTGCTCTTCCCCTGCTCACATGCTGTCTCTATCTTAAAAATAAATAAAGGTTAAAATAAAATAAATAAAAGAAAATAAAATATTTAAAAGAAAAATAAATGACCCTAGAGAATTAAATGTTTCATATGCATTTTTGTATTTAATCTTTAATAAATGTAGAGTTTAATAATATCTATGAATATGCAAGGTAAAATGCATATTTGAATATAATACATAAATTATTTATGATGAGAGACAGAAGCAATGAGGGAGAAGAGGGAGTCATGGGTAGTGACAGACTTACCATTTGGGATCCACATATTCAGACTTAAGGTAAGTAAAGAGTTTAAGGAAATATCGGATTCACCCAGTGGATGCTGGTTGTTCAAGCTCATTTGTTTTTAAAGCTTATTTAAACTGTTTAGGAATTCTTCTGACAAGCCATATGTTGCAACAGCCAGAGCCCTTTCACACAGAATAAAATTGTGCAGGTTGTTTTGAGTTTCATTGTTTACTGACAAACCATAATAGCAATCCTAGTCTTGTTTCTGTCTCAATTATGCAAAAGGGAGAACATGACTAATTAATCCTTTCAAGTTGATAACACTCTTGAAAGACTTTTGATCATTTGGACTGTAAAATCCTCACAAATACTGATACTTAGGATACCAAATTATTCTCCCCGTTGACTAGTGTGGTACTTACACGGTTTGTGAATTTCAAAGATATTCCATTTGTTTACCAATTCAAAATCTTGACAAAAATGGCTTCACAGATCACTCACTAGATAATTAAAATTCAGTAATATCTGAGTATATGAAATGTACCAGTAACAGATAATGTACAATTTTATAGTTCTTTTAGAATTCTAGTGTATTACTTTAATGACTTTTGCATTGATGTTCTTATGTAACTTATGTATTTGTTTCTTACATTTTTTTTTGCAAAAGCAAGAGACAGTTCCCCTTTTTTGCAGTAGCCAAATGTGCTAAAAAGCAAAATAAGTTTCCAAATAGAGGAGACTTCAACGCATATCTTCGGAGTATATTTAATTTTGTGCATGCATGAAAGATAATAATGTGATCCCAGGTACTAAATATTCCTCAGCCATTCGCTTGCAGTACTGTTATCTGGAATAAAACTAGATTAAATGTGCAGAGCGGTGAATTACTGAAAATAATGAAGCTAAGGCAATTCATTAATCTTTATCTGCTTGTCTATTTTTTATAGCCGGGATGAAATGGAAAAATTCATTGGGGGCTGATCAGATCGAAAAGCGTCTAACATTATGAAGAGAAACATGGGGCTGAAAATGTTTTTTTTTTTTCCTTTTTGAATTGAACACAGCACCTTTTTCTTACATGCCTCTGTTTTTCTTTTAGTGGCAAAGCATTTCTATAACACTGGTTGAGAAAGTTCAGATGATTGCTGTAATCCTAGGATCCCTGTTCTTAATAGCAAGTATGACCTGGCTCCTCTGGTCTGCCTTCAGCCCCTATGCAGTGTGGCAGAGGAAGGACATCCTTTTTCAAATCTGCTATGGAATGTATGGTTTTATGGATCTAGTGTGCATAGGTAAGACCATGCCGTTGAACGTTAACAAACTGTCAGTAATCCATTTCTTTCAGCTGTTTTACTTTCGCCAGTGGGATCTGGGGTAGAACGTTGTGGTTCACGGGATCTCGGTTCTCCAGGTACTTAACTGTCTGGGGTGTCACAATCGGGCCGCTTTCCTCAAAAAGCATAGCGTCGATATACCCAAGTTGTTGCAAAAAATTTAACAGAGTAATGCCCATTTGAAGTGACTTGTTTTGCAAGGTAAAGGAAGGAAGAGTGGAAGAAATTATTGGGGGGGGCAAAATAAGGTCATTTATTTCTATGGGATGAGAGCAAATCAGCCCCCTTTCACCAAGCTGGGAAGGCATTGACTGGTGACGGTGGTGGTCTGTGCATTTGGGGAGAGGAGGGACAGACCCCTGGTGGTCCTACCTCGTGGTCAAGTGACTTCAGGTGCCTCGAGGGCACAAAGTACTCCTGGGCGGGATGGGGGCTGGGGGTCAGTTTCTCCTATTACCTGTGCCTCTTTGTTTTGCTTAATACATTCAGTGGCTTAGAAGAGAAAAAGGAGCAAACATTTTGGCTTAAACAGATCCCTACGGAAAAAAAAAAGGTTATTTGCACGTTCCTCTTGATCTGCTGTTTCCCCAATACCAAGAGAAAGTGGAAGCCAATTCATGCAGCAGTTATGTGGCGTGTAATTACGCAGTCATCACACTGGCGCTGTGATGGTGTCTGGTTGGCAGTGGGGGGCGGGCACATAGAGGGACCACGCGGTCTCGAGGGGACTGTCCCTGCTCTGATGTGGTTGCAGCTCGGTGGGGCGTAAAAAGAGCTGAGAGAGGCAGCCGTGGTTTAGAGCAATGGTCCTACGGCTGCTTCTTAAGAAGTGCACATTCTCAGGCTCCACCTCGTCTGCCAAATCAGAAATTTCAGGATTGGGGCCCCCCGGCCGCCTGTGCATCACAAGTCCCCTGGGATTCTGAGGCACGCCGAAGCTTGGGGGATGCTGGTTGCAGGGAATGGTGCAATTTGGCATCCAGTGACTCGGTTTCCAATCCTGGGCTCTGCGGGGACTAATCAACTCTCTCTCTCCGTGTCCTGGATGGAAATAATAATCCCTAGCACACAGGCCCAAATCAAGGAAATCATGATTAGAACCAATTATGTTATTAACTGGAAGTTACAGATTAAAGGTATTTGAATAAGTCACAAACATTAAAGCAACTCAAATCATTCACACTAATGCCTGTGCTCACTAGAGCCTTAATTTCACTAGCAGTTTAAATATCTTCAGTCACTTTTTCTAAAAGAACCCTATACATTTTAAAATAGGATTAGCCAGAATTTCCTCTCTTCCTCCTTCCTCCCTTGTCACTAGCACAAGACTAATAGGAAAGAAAATGATCAAATTGCAGGCCAGGAAGGGAAAAAGGAGGTGTGGGGGGGAAACGTCATGAATAATATGTAAACTGAGCAGATGTTGCCTGAATAATGGAGCTAATGATGTGTATGAACAATTTGCATTAAATGTGATAATGCACTTGTAAGCATTTGGAAATGCTAAATCTCTATACAAATATAATCTCTAGGGTATTGCTCTAAATAAAGAAGAGTCACAAAACTGTTCTACAAATTCCTTAATAAATTCAGAGATAGATAGTACTTATTTTTCTTCACCATAAATGTTATCAAATGTGGTATTCCGTTGATACGAAAAGGAGAGATGAAAAAAGAAACCATTAGTCTTCCAGTCGAACGTGGAGGGAAAAAGTCCCGTTGGCTTTGATATCATTACAGCACTAAAAAACGAACGTATATTTATACATCCTGGTTAGGAAATCATTATCCTGGCTTTCCTTTCTTCTTTTTTTTTTTTAATGTTTATTTACTTTTGCGAGACAGAGAGAGAGAGAGGGCATAAGCTGGGGAGAGGCAAGAGAGACAGACAGACAGACAGACAGAATCTGAAGCAGGCTTCAAGCTCTGAGCTGTCAGCACAGAGTCCACTGCGGGGCTGGACCCCACGAACCATATGAGATCATGTTCTGAGCCGAAGTAGGATGCTTAACCGACAGAATCATGCACCCCCATTATCCTGGTTTTCAAAGCTTGCATTTAGTACCAAGTTACCTTATCTTAAATTTTGATTGCTAATGCCAGTTTCTTAATAAAAATTATTAAATTTTGGTTTTAAACGCATAGGCCTATGGACTAATGATTTTTGGCAGAATATGGACATATTTGGGCTTCCCTTTTGAAATCTGGGTATTTGCCCATTTTATGAAGTCAAGTTTCTTAGGAACACAAACCAATGAACATTTTCCTGGCTTACACTTTGGAGAGTGCATTTTTATTGAAATTTTAAATAATGACAATAACCTGTCATTGCATTCTAACTCATTAAATCCAAATCTCACCCTTGCAGGATTTATTTGTTTTTTTTTTTTTTAACGTTTATTTATTTTTGAGACAGAGAGAGACAGAGCATGAACGGGGGAGGGTCAGAGAGAGGGCGACACAGAATCTGAAGCAGGCTCCAGGCTCTGAGCTGTCAGCACAGAGCCCGACGCAGGACTCGAACTCACGGACTGCGAGATCATGACCTGAGCCGAAGTCGGCCGCTTAACCGACTGAGCCACCCAGGCGCCCCAGGATTTATTTGTATTTTTTGAAAAATGTCAAAGAATTCAGGTTGAACAACCTTGTTCGTTTTCAGAGAGTATCTTATTTTTTTCCTCAAGAAATTGGGAAACCATTATAGCCAAGTTAGCAAATACACACGCAGGTTGTCAATAGCCAACTGGATCATAGCCAATAATAGCTCCGGCAAATTAATTCAAGGGTCTGTTAATTGCATGTAGATGGTAACAAAGTAGGTTACATTGATTACGCCTCCAATCCCCCTGACTGCAGGAGTCTGAGGGTGAAAGCAGGTTACCCTCTGAGCCCAGTTTGCTCGGGTCAATCAATATTTATTGAGAACCTTCTTTGTGTCAGACACAGTGCTAGGTGCTGGGAATACAAATCAGAGTGGGTCATTTTCCCACCCCCACGGAGCTCCCAGCCACACAAGAGGACAGGCATGTCAGTAGGTAATTAGAATCTGGTGGAATGTGCACAGTTCTGGAAGCAGGCACAGGAGGTGGGCAAAGCAGGGAGACATGACTGCTGGGATGTCGTATGCAAGGAGGGGGTGGTTCCAGGCAGGTTTCACGGGGAGGTGACAGCCAAGCAGGCTGATGGATGAGTACATGCATGGCAAGTGGGGAGATGGCCCCTTGTCACTGGTGGAGGAGGTAAGATTGGCTCCCCTTGCGGAGGGCGTTAAAGTACTTGGGAACATTCCCGCATTCCTGTTTGCCCAAGCTTTTCAAACTTGTTTATACCTCAGTGAGAAGGAACAGGCTGGAAGCTTCATAAATCTTCTGTTCAAAAAAAAATAATTCGGAAAATCCGTAGATTATTCCTGAATCAACAAATGTTATAATCCAGCCAGTGTTTGTAATGCTTAGGAAGAGGTTGTTGTTGGATTGTTCAATAGAAATGTAAAGATTTGTAGAAAATGTATTTACTCAGGAAATTCGTTAACTTCTTTCTACACATAGTGGGTTTGGTTTTTGCTTTTATTCATGATTAATTGATACATTTTCTGCTTTTCCGAGATTCAGTTTTTTCTTGCTATTAAAGTTTTGAATTCTCCCTGGGTTCTAGGTACCATTGTCATTGAAATGCCTGGATTAGGGCTGTCCAGTAGAATTTACTGCAGTGTATCTGTTGTCCAGGACCACCAACCCTAGCTACGTTTGGCTCTTGAACACTTGAAATGTGGTTCGTGAGAAAGAGAAACAGAATTTTAAAGTCAATTTTATTTAAATTGACTTAAATTTAAATAAATAGCCACATGTGGCTGGTGGCTATTATATTGGACAGTACCGATCCTAGATGATGATTCAACTTGAATGTGTAAGGGTTCGATGAACACAATCCCCATCGCCTATATAACCAGGTTGTATTTACTAAATCACAAAGCGGCCGTGTGCCAAGAGAGATGGAGAAAGTAAGAATGAGTTGAAATCGTTAAGAGGAGATATTAAAGGTCAGAGGGTGGTGGTCGAGAGGTCGAGGGAGAACCATAAAAGGGAAATGTGTCTTAAGGAAATCGAAGTACAAAACGGTAACTTTATATCATACAGGGGGAGCTCTTTTAAGTATTTAACTATTTGACATTCCAACTATAATTGTGTACCAGGAAAACTAATATAAAGGATTTAAATCACTGAGATGTTTTAGCCTAGGACAGTAAGTTGGGGACAATAGTCAAAGCAAGCTCGTTTGTGTTGGCTCCCCACTAAGAAGATTTGCACGGTGGGCAAAGGAAGGTTATGAAACCCAGAAATGAAAAGCAAATGCATGGTGATAGGCTTTGGGCTCAGGATTTGGTTCTTAAGTCCATACTCTGCACATTGAGAAATTAAAAGGCTATCGCTTCCATTGACTGATTCAGAGGAAGCTTGTTCCGTAAGAGGAATGCATTCAGTAGTGACCCAGAGTCAGCCATGAGGAAAGGAGGTCATTTGATGAACTTGCATCCAAAAAGTGAGGGCAGTAGTTACCAAGTCATTTGAGTGTCTGGTAGAACCTGATGAGGTGAGTTCAATTTTCTGTCAAAGCAATAAAATGAAACTAGAACCCAGTTAGTGGGATTCCTGAACTCGGGATAGCAGTGCTTATGCTTAATTTCATTAACACTCTAAATTAGTGCCGAATCCATGTCTGGAATATGTTTTGAGCTTCCTTGAGATACCCATGGAAGGGGCTGGTTATGGCCACAAAATTTAAGCGGCGCCTGGGTGGCTCAGTCGGTCAAGCATCCGACTCTGGCTCAGGTCATGACCTCGCGGTTCTTGGGTTCGAGCCCTGTGTCAGACTCTGTGCTGACAGCTTGGAGCCTGCTTCAAATTCTGTGTCTCCCTCTCTCTCCCTGCCCCTCCCCTGCTCGCACCCTGTCTCCCTCTCTCTCATCTATGGATAATAAAACATTTAAAAAAATTTAAGAACGTGGATCACTTTGTTCTTTTAAAAAAAATCTCTTAATTGTCCACATAGTATAAACATATACATATTCAAATAAACCCATTTTATGAATATATAAAGTTTAAAAAAAAAGACTTCACTCCCACTGCCCTGTTATGTCATTCCCTTTGCAGAAAGGTCCCCCTCCCCCAATATTTTGGTGTATATCCACCAGATCTTTTTCATTAGGTTAACATGTCTATGGGTACATAGACACATAGGTGTTTTAATATAAGTGGGATCATACTATTCGTCTTGTTCAAAACATAGTCATTTTCATGCAGCACCATGACCTAGAGATCTTTCCCCATTAGAATGGATGTACAGCCGTTTACTTAACTTCTTCTACTGACGGATATGCAAGTTGTTACCAATTTTTGTCATTAGACACAGTGCTGCCTAGCGGTATTTCTGTAGGCAGGATTCCAAGAAGTGCAAAGTCTGGGTTGAGTAGTAAGCACATGCCCCGTTTCGGCTCTCTAATTTTGGCTCTCTAAATTTGACTTATGTTGCACTCACCCCAGATATATGAGAAGTCCCATCTTCCCACGCCTTGCCAAAAATGGATATCCACTTTTTGACATTTTCATTGGTAGTTTGAGCTATATTTAATACCATTAGAGTGCTTTCCTTAAAGTCTCTTGTAACTATTTAGGTTTGTGGGGCGGTTTTACCTAAGAAAATAAGAATGGCCACACGGACCCGTGCTCTTAATGCAGCCTGTCCTGCGTGGCGTCCTTTGGGATGCGGTGGCCGGGAACATAGACTAGCTCTGCCCTGTGATTACTCCCACCTCGTCTTTCTGAAAATGAAATCAGAAGATGGGATCGAGGTCAAAGATCGCTGCCTCTCGAGAACAGTTCTATCGATGATACCATTAACACTCAAGGAGTTTCACTTCTCAGTCTGTCTCTTTTTTTCATGCAGAAAGTGCTCCCAGAAATTGCTTTAAGGAAAATTGCCTCCCTCTATCACTTGGGTCTGTGGGTAAAGTACTGACTCTGTTATTGCTTGTTTTCCGTATTACTCTATTAAATAAACAAATTAAAGCACAGACATCCAGAGTGGAGGAAACACACATGTACCCACCAGGAACTAACACTCCCTCTCAGAGCTCTTTGAAATAATGATATAAAGTATAGTATGGTAGTTTTTCTTGTCCTGCTTTTGAAAACTGCAGAGATTAGGGCATTTTTAAAAATAACCTGCTATGCACTTGAACGAGGATCAGATCAAAATATCTTCTCCTTAATCTACCAATTATATAGTCAGTGCTGAAAAATGCTCCTTCTGCAGAAATTTCATATCCTCCAATGTGAGGCTTTATTTCACTCTGTTTGAAACCTAATTATTTTTTTTTTAAAAATACATATGAATTCTTGTAGTTATTATTATAGCCCCTTTAAAAAATCTGTTTTTCACAGTTGATGATCTGTCTAGTTAAAGGTTCTTGGGCACACACAAGAAAACGATATAGAGTTACCAGTTGGTAATGTATTCACATTTCATTATAGAACTTCAAATAAGTAAATACCACATATTCTTACGGTCCTTGATTATATCGGAGACACGGAGACACGTGTTTACATTTTTAAAAGCTAAGGTAACATTTCTGTCTTACTTTCCATACTGCTTCACTGTGCTATTTTTTTTTCCCCAGGCAGAGCAGCTAAAAGTAACACATCGTTGAACCTTTCATTGACATGAAACTTAAAACGTACATTTTCTAATTCTGTGATATTGTATGAGGAAAAGTGAAGACTTTTAACCAAGAATTTCAGGATAATCAAATTCTTGGTTACCACAAATGAGTTCTCCCCATTGAGGATGGCCAGTTGTCTATTTCAAAATTTTTTTTAATGTTTATTTCTGAGAGAGAGACACAGAGCACCATTGGGGGGTGGGGCAGAGAGAGAGAGAGAGAGAGAGAGAGGTAGGCAAAGAATCCGAAGCAGTCTCCAGGCTCCCAGCTGTCAGCACAGAGCCCGACTCAGGGCACAAACTCCTGGACTGCAAGATCATGACCTGAGCTGAAGTCGGACACTTAACTGAGCCACCCGGGTGCCCCGCCAGTTGTGTATTTCATGCCAGGGTTGTTTCTTTCTAAAATGAGGCTTTTAGATTTTCTTTCTTCCTGTGGCTTGTTTTCAACAAATATAAACCAATTAGCATAAGCAAAGCGTGATTAAGAAAGTAAATCAACTAAGGAAGAAAAATTCGAATGCATTCCAAGCAAAATATAAATGACTGTTGGACGATCTCTTGTTTAAAATTTTCCATGCTCTCTGGCACTTCACAGCATGATTCAGAAGTTCCTAAAGCATTTTAGGTGAAAAACATAGATTTACTTAAAGAGTTTGAAAGAAATTAGCATTGGAAGGTGGAATACGCCATGATGTGGAGCAGAAAAAAAAAAATGAGTTTGCAGGAGACAACAGGGGAGCCTTCAATTCTTAGATTGTCACACAGGGTCATCAACCGTATAGATGAGTGAGTTTGAAAAAGAAATGTGGGCAAAGTTTGTAAAATGTGCAGCCCTTGGCTCACTGCAGAGAGACAAAATATTTACGGATAAATATAAAATCTATCAAATAGTTTCGAGTGAGAAACGTAAAATTGCCAAGAGGACAGTGTCGTTCACCAGCATTCTTCAGGGCCTGTGTCGGTTCTGTCCTGCGCAGAGGGGTGAAGGATGCCCGATAGACTAGGAGAGGCAGGATCGCAGAATCCAGTGTGGTTCTGGGGGCCTCTTCTATGAGAAATGGGGGAGAATAGCTGTCAGCCACCCACAGGCCCCACACCTCTTCTCAGGGCCACACCAGCAGGGTAGCCCCACCCCATTCAAAATTGTCAGTAAGTTTGATCCTGAGACTCCAAATATATGTTGATTTTTTTTTTTTTTTTACATCACAAAACACCGGGAGCCCACATCCAGCCTTTCATGGCACTACACCCCTGTCACCACCACCACCACCACGGAGTCTGGGATCTGAGCCACCAGAATCATTCCAGAGAACAGAGCTTTGAACGTCAGTAGGTCCTCAGCACGAAGTGGGCCCGCAGAGGCTGTTTCAGAGCTACGGGCAGAGCTTTGGGCTGCGGAAGGCAGAGTGTAGGAGGGCGACACTGCTCTCCTCTCCCAGAGTTTCCTAGGAAGCACCAATGTGGAAGCATCTGCGTGAATCATAAGGCATGTGAAAAAAAGCAGCTCAACTTAAACACTGTTTGGCAGAATAACTAGGAAAGTTGACTAGCCCGGTACTTCCTTTTTTAATCTTCCTATCACAATTTTCAATTTTCCCTCCAAGACAGGAAAAGACTATCAGCCACCTCCGCTCTCAAGACATGCTTCCATTCCCTGATCTGTGATCTGACGGGGGATCGGTACCCCTCTGGTGCCACAATTTGGCTACTTACGAAACTTGGCCCAGCTGCTGATGCAGGGAGGACAAAAGCCCCTTCTGCTCTTGCCCGGAGCCCCTCTGGGTTTCCCTTCAAACTTCCTCCCAGGCAGAGGGCTGGGTTCTGAGGTCGGCTGCTGCAGCCAGGACCACTACCAGATTTGCACGAGCTGCTAGCTTGATGGAAATCATTTCTTAAACAGAGTAGAATCTTTTACAAGTATCGATGTTATTTCCCGAATACAGAATGTCTTAGCAGGCATCATGCGCTAGGAAATGCCGCAACTTTGTCGCGAAAGAGTCTCGAACAGGAGTGCATCCTCCCACACCGGTCCCAGCCTCCTATCTGATCCTTCGCTTTCTGACCTCTGAGGCCAGGCCCCTCAGAGAGGCAGAGTGGTGCTTTGTAATTCAAAATTGTTAGAGGAAAACCAAATCTTTATCATTTATATGCTTTGAAAAGTATGCCATTATTAGCATTTTACTCTGGAGGTACAAATTAAAGGCTTTTCTGTGCCTTAATCATACTAATGTTTACCAATTTCTCTAAAGATTATTATCGTAGTTGGTTATCAGAGATATTGCCGCCTTTAAAACCCCAGGAAATAAAATAGAAGGGAACTTGTTTTTTGGCACTTGCCCTTCAATGCTGCGCTTGCAACGGACTCTCAAAGCGAATTAACTCTTTAGGCTTCCTCAGGGAGAGAAGACACAACCCCTTGCCTTCCTGTCCTTTGCCCTTGTAAAGTTCAAGCTCTCCGGGGCAAACATTGACATAGTTAGCAAAGCAACAGACCAAATATGCTGATCTTGTTGACTTCTGTTTCCTCCAGAGAAAATGTGACGCTCTTAGCCATCTCTCTCATCTGGAGGCCATTTAGCCAAATGGGTCCCCGTCATCTATTGAGCCAACATTTGCTAAGTGTCGACTGTGTCGTTGTAAGCCTGGAGTGCAGGATAGCGATATTAATAGCATGGGTCTGCTGCCTGTTTTTGAACAGCCCATGATCTAACAATGGGTTTTACCTTTTGAAATGATTTAAACAATATTTAGAGGAGGTTATTATTTTGTGGCATATGAAAATTACATCAAATATAAATTTCGGTGCCCATAAGTAAAGCTTTATTGGAATACAGACATACCCATTCATTTATGTGCCATCGATGAGTAGTTACAACTTCGTCATTGAGAGACCATGATGTTCACATAGCCTAAAGTATTCACTGTCTGGCCCTTTCCAGAAGAGCTTTATGCAGCCTGACACGCTCCCTGCTCCCCAGCTGCTGGAGAGGGCCAGGGAGCTAAGCAATTAAAATGCCACATGAGGGGCGCCTAGGTGGCACAGTCGGTTAAGTGTCCGACTTCAGCCAGGTCACGATCTCGCGGTCCGTGAGTTCGAGCCCCGCGTCGGGCTCTGGGCTGATGGCTCGGAGCCTGGAGCCTGTTTCCGATTCTGTGTCTCCCTCTCTCTCTGACCCTCCCCCGTTCATGCTGTCTCTCTCTGTCCCAAAAATAAATTAAAAAAAGTTGAAAAAAAATTTTTTTTAAATGCCACATGAAAAGTGTCAGGAGACAAATACATGTGAGAGTAGGTGGGAGAATGTTGGTTAACCATACTTAGAGGCAGCAAAGTCTGTGGGGAGGAAGAAATCTTGAGTTCAAGTCTAAAGAAGAGCACGAAGGGGGCCAGAGAGAGGCAGCTGCCTGAAGCTGTCAATACATGAAAACATGTATTTTGGAGGACTCCTGTGTAATTTGGTGTGACAAGAGCAAAAGACGCTTGCTGGGGAGTGGCAGTGAGGAAATAAGGTGTGATCATCTAGCAGGACCCTGTGGCTGGAGCATGGATTTGGGACGGAACCGTGAAAGCTCAGGGAGCCCCTGGAGGGTGGTCTGCCGCCTGTGACTGGTCAGCTTGACAGTGAAGAAAGAGCCTTGGTAGCAGGGGACGTTAAAGGGGTCAGGGGAGTGTGGTGGGCATGCTGGGAAGGCAAGAAGATAACAATCCAGGCAAAGGATTAGGCCGACATCAGGACTGATAGGCAGCTGCCGGAACTCAAAGAGGTTAATCTCCAGATAACGGGGATCAGATCAGTGGAGGCAGGGGTGGAGGTCAGGGGTAAGGGAGAGGGACCATCAAGTGTGATTCACAGAGGCTGATTGGTAGATGGGAGGGAAAGAGGATAGGTGCTGTTTGAACATTTTCTTTTTGCAGAATTTCTGAGGAATCGAGTGGATAGGGCCAGGCCGTGGCTGCGTATAGCGGTCTGGACCTCAGGATAGAAATTTGAGCCGGAGATTTGTATCTGGTACTTGAAGCCACTGGCTGCAGGGGAAGGTGATCTGGGCGAGAAGAGCAGCAGTTTGAGGAACACAGAGACATGCAAATCAGGCAGAGGGATATGAGACAGTCTGCTGAGATGGAGAAGAGGCAGCATGGGGAAGAGTCTGAGGGGCCTTTAGAAATGAAGTTCGGCGGTGGAGGGCTTTGGAGCATTAAGGACCACTGGGTATGATGGAGCGCCTCCCCCCCGCCCCCAGAGGCTGGAGCAAGGTGCCCCCAGTCTGCACAGCCATGTGGCTCTGTATTTTTACCCAGTAGGGATGAGGAGCAGGTGCAGAGAGGTGAACTATGAGGCTGGGCTCAGAGGGGGTTTGTAATGCTGAGTTGCAGAGAGAGGAAGCAGCAACGTCGACCTTACCTTTTCACTGCGCTCCCCCCACCCCCACCCCGTGCTGGGAGAGTGATTATGGGGTGTGGGAGGAAACAAAGCCAGAAAGAAGTAGCAGATCGGGGCGGGGGTCTTCAGGAGGTAGAAGAGGATGCATTGAGATGAAGAACATGGGTAAGAAGCCCTGGAGGGTGGTTCGTCTGCACTGGGTGGGAGAGTTTCAAAGCTAGCAGTTGGAACTGTTTCTGGAAGGGAAGGGCCCCAGGCTGGAGTGAAGGAGGGGCAGCAGAGGGCAAGGGGCATGTACATTAGGTCAGGTCGTCCACATGGGCCTGGAGTCCTGTGTGTTGAGGGGGCTTCGGGGAGCCAGGAGCCAGGGGACAGATCATCTGTGATTGTTGAGAGCGGCTGAGGGGCCAGGAGAGGAAATCTCCTGTGGCCGCACCATAGGCTCATGTGGCCATACGTGTGTTTTGTGCAACTTGACTCTTTCTTTTGTGTGACTTTACTGTTCTCCCGAAGAGTAGTTGTGGGACTTTAAATACAACGAGGCTCACGCATGGCTGCAGCAACCGTAGAGAAATCTGAGTGTGTCCCTAGGCCAGTGTGAGATAGGGTCACCTCGGTGTGGGAACAGGAAGTTTTCCTGGGAGGACAGATCAGACTAGACTGCGTGGCAATGGGACCCAGGACACTAAGAGGCAGGCCCTCTAACCTAAAAACCTGGAGATTGTTCTTCAGAACTGTCGCCCGCCTCTTTAGGGATCTCTTGACTTAGGACTGTTTTGCAGCAAAGAACCTTATTTACTGAAGAGAAATGTGAACATGAAGATTCTTCTAGATGATGTGCACATCACGGCAGGTTGGGGACTATGGGTTTGGTGACAGGGAGCAGGAGACAAACTTGGGTCATGAGGAACCACAGAGATGAGCATAGAGACGAAGCCCGTATGTGTTTTCAGGGGCCTCCAAATAGGTAGAAATAAGGTTTGAAAAACCATGATCTCCAATAATAGGTAAGATTATGTTTTCTAATCCAGGTACTTTTCCTCAAATGTCACTCTTAATCCCCACATTGCTCCACTAAGTGTAGGTACTGCCACTATATCATCTCAGAGATGAGAAAACTTAAGGTGCCACTAAGTAGTTCTGCCAAGGTCACCCGGATTGGAAGAGGGACCCGACATTGGAATCCAGACCTTGTCGCTCCCAGAACCTGTGTAAGAATATTTATGTGATCCGGTCAATTCTATTTATTATTTAGTCGGTACCCCTTCTAATATGCTGAGCTTGAATAGCTAATTTACAAAATGTTGTTGTTTATTCATGAAGTGAAACCACATTGAGTTGCTGTCTCAAACACCTAAGGCATAACAACAGGAATAAATATTTATTTGAGGTATGGCGGATCTGAGTTTAGATCAGACACGGAGAAAAATTTTCCCTAAAAGCCCAAAGTAATGTAGCTATTTTGTGAAGTCTTTACTCATTTATTCTAAATTAATGGACCCATACAGAACATACGGAAACAGTGGAGAATGGGAAATATTTAATACAGCATACCAAAAGCGATCTCTTTCTTTTGACTGATCTGAGTGAAACAATTGCCTGATAAGAATTATGGATGTAAAGAATCCCCTCTTAACCCTTGGATTTTGTTGCTAGATCACAGAATAGAATATTAAGGAAAGCTAAGGTCTGAGCATGTTTTATATTCAGGTTACAAATCCCATTAATATTTTCAATTACAAAAATCTTACTGATGTGTGAATGACATCAAAGAGTTAGAAAGTTTATTTATGTTTATTTAGGTGGTAGCTTCTGTTTGGAATTTTTACCCACTGCCTGTATGATTTAAGAGAAATGAAAAACAAAGCCAACAAAGATGAGATAGCCTATGACAAGTCACAACGATAAATGGGGTTGTAACTAGATATTTCGATTTAGATCTTTTTAAGTCTTTTTTTTTTTTTAACGTTTATTTATTTTTGGGACAGAGAGAGACAGAGCATGAACGGGGGAGGGGCAGAGAGAGAGGGAGACACAGAATCAGAAACAGGCTCCAGGCTCTGGGCCATCAGCCCAGAGCCCGACGCGGGGCTCAAACTCACGGACCGCGAGATCGTGACCTGGCTGAAGTCGGACGCTTAACCGACTGCGCCACCCAGGCGCCCCTAGATCTTTTTAAGTCTTATTCTCACCCTGAGAAATAGAACAACCAATACATATACGATCTACTCTAGAGATTAATAAACTTGTGTTCTGTGAGTTTGCGGTAGACAGTTTGTCCATTGGCAAAGAAGGAAAATTAGCTGTGTTTGTTTCTACTTGCCACCAGGAAAACAGTCTCCACCAATAGTCTCCTTCTAAGAACTGTGTTTTTAAATTTTTCTTAATTTTTAAAATTTTGAGAGAGACAGAGACAGAGACAGAGACAGAGAGAATCTCAAGCAGGCTCCTTGCTTAGTGCGGAGCCTGACTCGGGGACTCCATCCCACAACCATGGGATCATGACCTGAGCTGGAATCAAGAGTCGGATGCTCAGGGCGCCTGCGTGGCTCAGTCGGTTAAGCATCTGACTTTGGCTCAGGTCATGATCTCGGCGTCCGTGAGTTCAGGCCCAGCGTCGGGCTCTGTGCTGACAGCTCAGAGCCTGGAGCCCGTTTTGGATTCTGTGTCTCCCTCTCTCTCTGCCCCTCCCCCGCTCACGCTCTCTCTCTGTCTCTGAAAAATGAATAAACCTTAAAACAAAACAAAAGAGTTGGATGCTCAACCAATTGAGCCACCCAGGCACCCAGAATTGTTTTTAGTCCATATCTTAGAGTGTGGGAAACAAATGGAAATCTACCAAAGTAGATTTCTAACTCTAAAAGCTTTAACACAGCAAATGGATATTGGTAGGACTTTTTAACACAATACTATTACACTGGGGTTTGTGGAGTTACTTTCATAAATTGTGAAGGTCACTGTAATCCTTCCCAATGCTGTCGTGTGCCCTTTAAGATAAAGACCAGAGGAGAACTTAACCATCCTAGGCTCTGGTGTTATTGAAGAGATTTTGATTCTATCTACTTCATAGTATCATATCCCTTGGGCCAAAGAGGCAGCAGTGTGGACTAGCTCTGGCCAAGGATGGTTCCTGGGGTCTGAGTTCTTACAGAGCAAGCACACTGGACCAGCCATCAAAGATCTGGCTCTGGTTCTGGGCTCCAGCACTAACTGTGGACACTTGGGCAAACCATGTCACTTCTGTGAGACTCAGAGCCCTCATCCCCCAAAGCAAAAGGGCTAGATTAAATCATACCCGGTATTTTCTAATTTTGAAATTCAGTGACTGCGTTTGTCCACTGCTGATCCCATGACACATGATGTTACCCCTTTGCTACAAGGTGTTTCATCGGTTCATGATTTAAAGGCAGGCTTGAAGTTGTGTTCGGCTGAAATTAAACGAGTTCTAATCCATGCTTCCAGTTATAGGAGGGCTCTAGGATACCTTTGTCATCTATAAGGACATCGGACTAATTCTTTTACTTCTTTTATTGAAATAACCATATTCATTAGGTGACTTTTCTTAAGCACTTTTGGGTAGAAGCTTAGATGATATAACAATTCTTCTCTCCAGTGAATTCTTTTAATCCTTTAAAAAAAATTAACTTTTTGAGGTGCGTGGGTGGCTCAGTCAATTAAGCACCTGACTTGGGCTCAGGTCATGATCTCATGGTTCATGAACTCAATGCAGGCGGTGGGCTCTGTGCTGATGGCTCGGAGTCTGGAGCCTTCCTCAGATTCTTTGTCTCCCTCTCTCTCTGCCTTTCCCCTGCTCACACTCTGTCTGTCTCTCTCAAAAGTTAATAATCAACGTTAAAAATTTTAAAAAAATAACATATCATGTATTTTATAACATGTAAGAAAGTTTGCAGCTTTTGAGGAATGTTCTGTGACTATGCCAAAGGTGGATTCGAGAGGCAGGACTAGTAAAGATTGAAAGATCAGGAGTTTCTTATTTACTAAGAAATAAGAGAAATCATTAAGATCATTTGTTGATGGATTGGCTTCTTAGAACAGCAAGCGGTCAGATGAATGGGGAGCATCTCTTTTAGTCTCCCTGTTTTGCCTGGAAATAGCAGAGACAAACGCATATAAGTTGCTTAGGCTTTCAGCCTGAGCGTGGTCATTTTATGACCAGCTGGGTTCATGATTGTTTGATTCAGGCAGATGTTTGATGACCAGGTCTACAAGACCTTGGGGGAGTTGGCTACAATTTACTTGGACTGAAAAGGAGTCCCAGTGAAGAATTTTAGCTCTTCTACCCCCTGCCAGGCCGTGTGTGTGTGTGTGTGTGTGTGTGTACCCGTACATATGCTCAAGTATGTATGGAACGTGGGCCCCGATTCCTAAACTTTTTTCATCTCTAGTCTTAGAGTGCATGTCTCAGTGTGGTATCTTAAGGTATTACTCTGCTATTTTATTTTATTTTTAAATTTTTTTTTTTATTTTGAGAGAGATGGAGACAGCTCGCAAGAGTGGGAGAGGGGCAGAGAGAATGGGAGAGATAGGGAATCCCAAGCAGGCTCCATGCTGTCAGCTCAGAGCCCTACTCAGGGATTGAACTCATGAAACCCTGAGATCATGACCCGAGCCCTAACCGAGAGTCGGACGCTTAACTGACTGAGCCACCCAGGTGCCCCATAACTCTACCAGTTTAAAGAACACTGTTTTAGTGGCACTTTCATGACTAGACTTAAATTGACCCTTGTTCCCCTTTACATTCTAGGGATGCCTGCTCACCTCTTTCTCATCCCCTCCCATCTCGCAAAGATTTATTGAGTTTCTACTATGTTTCAAGCATGGAAGTGAGAATAAGGTCTCTGTTCTCAGAGATCACACAGCTGATTGAAGTCACACGCATATAAACAAATTATTCCAGTACCAGTAATAGGTAAAACAGGGCAGGTATTTCCTGTGTGGAATGGCAGAAGGTAGGAGGGAAGGATTAATTCCGAGTGGGCCAGAGAAGAAATTATGAGAGAATATGGATCAGAAAACGTATTTAATAATAGTTCATTGTGAAAATGTAGGAGCATGATCCTTCTGGAGAAGTCTCTGTCTTATGGGTTTATCTCGGATTTGCTAAGAAGATAGAATTAGCAGAATTTAGTGCATAGAGGAGTCTAGGTGATTCCAAGGTTTTAGCTTAATTGACTCAGGGGATGGTCATTAACTGAAATAGAGGTGGTAGGTCAGGAAGCAAATTCAACCTATGTCAAGACCTTTCAGAAAACAGTGTGCTTCACTCCCCACTAGTTAGTAAACTATTATACTCCTTAATGAAATTTGGCTTTGCCATCTTGTTCTACCACCAGACAGTGATGTCATCGACATCAGTGATGATCCAGGAGTCCCTGAGGATCCAGCCCTACTGTGTTCTTTGCGTGAAGGCTGAGGACTGCAGATTTCATTGAGCAGACGGGAGGACATAGAGAGTAGTGAGTGGGTCATAGGACAGACACTGTGAATTTTCTTTTGTGTGCTCTCAGAGAAGCAATCACGTAGGGTTTTCGCTATTCTAATAATCATTTCTTTATGTGTACTGTTACATACTCTGCTTTGGGGTGGGTCAGATCATCAGTTGGGGTGGGTCAGATCATCAGTATTTGGGAATTAGCCAGCGCCTAGTTGCAACGGTTTTCATGCTGTGGGAACTTTGTGAGTAATTTTTATTCTTATTACATTTCTTACGCAGAAGATTTTATTACCAACAGATTGAGTGTTTGGACTCCTGAACTTTATGCTTTCGTGATTAGCCTGCCATCCTCAACTTGGTTCTGTGAATTTATGTATATATGTGTAAGATATACATATTATACATATATACAATGTACATACATATATATGTAATATATATAATTTACAATAGAAAAATTAACTCATTTTTATAGATGTAAATGCATTTCTTGTGGGATATTTCTTTACATTATTTGTTCTGATTTGGGCAACACTGCAAATACACTTTCACAAAAAATCCCCGTATATAATCAAGACATTGTAGTCCCCAGTTGGCTTTTAAGATACCAATTTCTGATGGCTTTGTTGTGTGAGTCTAGTGACTTCAGTGAGGGCATATGTATTGTCTTTCAATTTTCATCTCTAAGTTTCATATTTTTGCATTTTTTTCTTTAAGCTCCACATATAGTTCAGTTCAACAAAAAGCATTCGTTACGCAAAGAAGTAATCCCTCATGTTTATTTCTTCAAGATTCATATTAACAAGATTCAGCAATGGGGGAATGATTTAGGTGTCCAAGCGTTGACCTCTATACTCACATCTAACTTTCCATTAAATGTTCAGCATTTAAATTTGGGGTAGGTTGGGAAAAATAAGCCAGGAAGATTAATGCATTTTATGACACCCCAGCAAAGATTATGCATCAAAGGGTATCTTGGACCACAGTCTCATTTAGTCGATCTTTCTTATACAACCATGCTCTGGTCCTCAAGTAGTGGCAATTAAGGAGTCAGAAATGGGTCCATTTTGGGGTATCTGGGTGGCTCAGTTGGTTAAGCATCAGACTTCGGCTCATGTCATAATCTCAGTCTATGAGTTTGAGCCCCATGTCAGTCTCTGTGCTGACAGCTCAGAGCCTGGAGCTGCTTCGGATTCTGTGTTTCCCTCGCTTTCTGCCCCTCCCCCCTCAAAAATAAACATTAAAAAAATGTTTTTAAATGTGTCCATTTTTTGAAACTGGTTCTAGACTGTTCTTAAGTGGGATTAAATGGGACCCAAAGTTCCCACCCAAAGTTTCCATTCTTCTTCTGTTGCCCACTGACTTCTCAGAATGACATAGGTTATATTTTATAGAGTATGTGTAACTTTCACTGAGAGAGATGGGCAGAGAGAAAAAGAGGGAGACAGAGTGAAAGAGATCTTGGCAATGGACACTGGTGAAATTTAGTCTAAAAATCTTGGACATTTTCACAGTCAGGAGCCTTTTCTGGCCAAATGTGTGCTGTGCATTGCAAGTTCTTTAGCTTCTCCCAAAGGTTGTTTTGATTGGACAGCACACAGGGCTTTCACCTGTGCTCCTTTGTGGTTTCATCAGAACCTCTCACTTCTTGGGAAACCTCAAGGTGGAGGCAGCTTCCCAGATGAAGCTCTCACCACTTATAGTGTTGTCTTCAACAACTTTCTTCCTGTGGATGGGAAGAGGAGGAAGGGGCTGTTTCACTGGCACTTTTAGAGATATAACAGTGTCAGTGACCTACAAGATATTAAAAATGGCAGTTAATGGTATAACTTTGTCCAAATCACAGTCTCCAGGACTTAATTTACTCATATTTTCCATGAGGATGGTGTAGGTCTGCAAGGTCTGGCTTTGTCTGCTCAAGCCTCTATAGCAAAATATCACAGGACATTTATTTCTTAGTTTTGGAGGCCGGGAAGTCCAAGGTCAAGGTGCTAGCATATTCAGTGTCTGGTTAGGTCTCTCACTGTGGTTTGCAGATGGCTGTCTTTCTCATGTGTTCTCACATGGCCTTTCCTTGCTGTCTCTTCCAGATTATATAAGGCCATTAATCCAATCATGAGAGTCTCACCCTCATGACTCAAAATATCCCTTATTACCTTCCCACGGGTCCCACCTCCACATAGGGATTAGGGATTAGGGCTTCAAGGTATGAATTTTGGAAGGATACACTGAGTCCATAGCGAGGGTTCTTTTAGTTGATCTTCATTCTGAGAGACCGCCTTGCATTGGAAATTTAGCATGGATAGGACTATTGTACACAAGGTTTATATGTAGACAAATTTGAGCCCCAGTCTCTGCTCTTATTCTTATGTCTTGATGTTGGACAGTTATTAAATTTAAGTCTCAATTTCCTCAACCATGAAGCTGTTCAATCGTGGTGTCTATTTGTAGAGTTACTGCCAAGATAAAATGAAAACCGTGCGCGTAAAGCACTTAGCACAGTGCTTGGCACAAAATAGATCCTTGATGATAATTTAAGTTCTGAAAATCAACCAAACCTCTTTGAACAAGAGCTGAGACTGGTAACGCAAAAAATGAAACGATTTGATCAGTAGTTTGTTAATATCAAAATTTGTTTGTATTTGATTATAATTTTTGCAAGTCTCTGTTAATTGCAACATATCATTTGTGTTGCAATAAACATGGACAAGTGGTGTGTGTGTGTGTGTGTGTGTGCATGTGCGTGTGTGTGTGTACATGCTTGCGCATGTGAGCATGGGAGCATGGGACCTTGATGGTCTTCCCCATGATGTATTTGGGTAATTAATTCATTTTCTGCTACCATAGAAAAAAATTTAACCAACACACCACTTACAAATTTGGGATATATTTTACCCACACATCACCCCTCTGCTTTTATTTTAGTGAAACCGGAAACATTTGAACTTTCTCTTTTTGAAGCATATTATTCCCTAGCAAAAATGTTCCTCTTCACATCAATAAGGGGATGCTCGAATTAAATGTTACTGGGAGGAAAATGATAAAAAACAAATAAATAAAAAATAAATAAATAAACAAAAAGAACCCCCCCCCCCACCAACAAAAACAACCAACACTTAATACACACACACTTTCTGAACTCTCAAACTCCCAAATTCTCAGGAATCACCCCTTGACATCCATGCTATTAATAATGTAGCAAGTGTCGGGGCACCTGGGTGGCTCAGTCGGTTGAGCATCCGACTTCAGCTCAGGTCATGATCTCAGTCTGTGAGTTTGAGCCCCGCGTCGGGCTCTGTGCTCACAGCTCAGAGCCTGGAGCCTGCTTCGGATTCTGTGTCTCCCTCTCTCTCTTTCCCTCCCCTGCTCATGTCTCAAAAATAAATTAAAACATTTAAGAAAAATTTAAAAAATAGTGTAGCAACTGTCCTAAAATATTTCATACTTACATTTTATAGAAATTATCATTGCTTTTCCTTTCAGGTCTAGTGACTCTTGGAAAAAATAAATCTAAGCCTGTTCTTACATGACCTGAAATGTCAAGATGACACATTCATTTTAAGGCGTAACTTAAGGTATTACTCAGAGAGTGAAGGTCCTGGGGGAAGTGGATTTCTCAGTTGTGAAACAAGAGGAGACAACTTCATCAGTAAGAAAGTATGGCAGCGTGAATTTTAGTAGTTGGATTTTCAACATATGGACTAGAGTTGAATGAATCTTTACTCTTGGATTTTGACGGTCTTAGTACCATATGTTCTCATTACCTTGAGTACAAAAGGCATTTGCTACAAGCCTAGAAGACTTAAGGAAGAAAGGGAAAGATGCATATTAGAGAGGACCTCAAGGGTAGGATAGCCCTCCTCCTATTTCAAGAAAACTTAAGCTTCTAAAGGGCAAGGAGTGATTCCCAACACTTATAGGAAATAAAACAAAATCTAAGCATCGTTCATAACTTGAAGTGCAATGAAGAAGCAGAACATGGAACTGAAAATTCAAGAGGACTGTGTTTTCCTGAAAACTTCAAGTAGCTCCCTGTAAATTCAGAATGTACTAGAAAGGCCTGTGGGATTTATTTCTGCACACTGGGTAGATTTATGTATTTAGAAAAGGGCTACCAGGAGTGCGTTCCCAGAAAGTGACGTTAAGCTCTAGTAAATGATCTGATTTCTGGCCTTTCAAAGGAAATCGATAAAAAAACAGAACAAGATCCTGTGAAATGAGTGATTTCCTGGGGTGAAGCTGTCCCCCATCACTGTACTTCTCCAGAATGAACCTGTTGCAAGCTGCACTGGTTTTGTGATTAGTGTGAATGAATGTTTCTCGTCACGTAGATTCACTATGGACTTTTTAATTAATAATAATGTCTTGTGTCTTTAGAGCCACCATCTCGAGGAAATTTGAGTGCATTATAATTGATGAATTTCAATTTGTCTTCATACTATCCTGCTGAATGTATAGATTAGGTATTGCAACTGTGTTTTGATGAGGAAAAATAGAACCAGAAACATTAAATCATTGCCCACAGAGATTTCAGAAGGCCAATAATCGAATCATCAATTACTATCTGGTAGTCTTTACTTCTAATTCTGGCTGTTTCCCCAGAATATCTGATCAGTTGTGACAGTTTGTCCTTAGAAAAATAGAGTTGATCAAAACAGTTATTTGCAGTTGCTATGATTAACAGTTTACATTCCTTCTCATTATTTTGGTGGTGGTACACAATTATTATTTGTTTATTTTTATAGATTAAGCCACATGCATGTTTTAAGTGGCCTATGCCAACATCCTTGGAATTCTCGTAAGTTACGTGTGTCAGAAGTTTTTGTCCTGGTAAGGGAGTGGTGTAAAACTTAAATTCGGATATTAGGTAGTTGTGATATTTAAAAATTGGGTATCTCCATCACCTACCTGCCATTGTTTTAGCTGCCGAAAGAAAATGAAGTAATCTCCCCAACAAAACCATGTTCAAAACCCTTACTCCTTGTACCTTTGGAAAGATTGCTATCATCCTTTCAATCACCCATTCCTCTAGGCTTGAAAACATGAGACGCTGATTTTTCCCCTTCTGGTATTACTAGTTCTGTCATTGTTTTCCTTTGACAAGGGTATTACTCTGTCCCTTACTGTGCCCACTCTGCTCCTCGCCTGCAATGTGGTGATCTCCCTACTTGTCTCCTGACTTCAGCTCTCTGTGCCTCAGTACGTCTTCGATAAATTTTCCTAATAAATTCTTTGTAATTTTAGAAAGTAGGACTTAGGCATAAAAAAGTATACAGAATATGTTGAACATCACCACCACCCAGCTTAAAAAATGGGACCTTAGAGGGGCACCTGAGTGGCTCAGTTGGTTAAGCGTCCGACTCTTGACTTCAGCTCAGGTCGTGATCTCATGGTCATGAGATGGAGCCCTGCGTTGGGCTCCATGCTAACAGAACAGAGCCTGCTTGGGATTCGCTCTCTCCCTCTCTCTCTGCCTCTCCCCCACTCACGCTCTCTTTCTCCCTGTTCTCACAAAGTAAATAAATAAACGTGAAAAAAAAGTGACCTTAGAGATACAGCCAAAAAGCCTATTTGAAACCTCTCCGGGATCTCATTTCTTTTCTTTCCTTGCCACTGTCACGAATTTCATGATTATTTTTTATGCATCTTTTTATACTTTTTACCTATATATCTGAATCTGTAAAAATGGGTAGTATTTCTCTACCCCAGTAATTTCTTTCTGAAACTTTCATGTTGGTTTTTTCCACATGGCTTTAAGAGTTCCTCTCTTTTAAGATTTATACATGTTCGTGTATGCAACTTTGCTCCCTTCAGTTTCGTTGCCGTGGTCCACTGGACCCATACGACACGATTTATCCATTCTTCTCCGCATGTACTTTGAGACTGTTTGCTATTTCCCCTCTCAAACACAAACAGTTACACGACAAACATGTTTGAACATGCTTCCTTGTTCACATTTCTGAGAGTTTCTCTAGACTCAAGATCTAAATCCTGGGAGGTAGGATCTGCTCACTTTCCAATTTTTCATTCAACAGTGCTTGTGGCCAACTGACATGCTGTGATTATGTGCCCCATTCCACCTAAAAAAAAAAAAAGACTCTGCATTCATCCCTCCACCGACGTCCAATGGAATTTCATCCTCCTGAAGGAGAAGAGCTCCTTCTCATTTCCCAATCTGATCGGACCTCCCCCAAGGAATTGCTTTCAGTGAGGGGTCACCAGTTCAAAAGCTTTGGGCCACATTCTGAAATGCCAATGTATGAAAAATGCAGGGTGTGGTGGGATCTGGGTAGAGTGGGAGCCATGTATCAGGGCACCATATCCGATCTACAGACTACGAGTTTACGGTCCCTGAGATTCTTGTATTACCTTGTTTATTTTCCTGAGAGTGTCTCCGAAATGCGTAATCATCCAATATACTGCATAGCAGCAAAGACCTAGGAGCCAGGCTGCCTGGGTTTGAATCCCTGTGCCACTGCTACTAGTTCTCTGCGTCTGAGCTGGTTCCTTGTTTGCAAAATGGGGGACATGCGCATACTCGTTTCCTAAGGCTTTGGCAAACACTGGACGAGGTAATATACATGAAACTCTCACGTAGGTGCCTAATGCATTTTTGTGGAGTTGTTGAAGAGAGTGAAAAGAAGAAAAAGTCGTCTCATACCTCCTCGGTGTGAGACAGTGCTTTAGGAACTGGGAAGATGATGTTGACTTTAACATCTGTCTCTTTCCCAAATTAAGGTGTCCGTTGAAACCAAGCCCTCCACACGTTACCTGGCCCCGCAATGAGCCCGCAAATATATGATGAATGAATCAATAAGCCTAATGATTCTCTTAAGGCAACATGAGTGCCCAAGGTGTGTTCTGAGCCACGATGGAGCAGGTTAATTATACCCGTGATAACTTTACTCTGTGCACGTTAGTGTATTCTTATTCTTTGGCTATTGATTATTCCTGTGCAATATGGACAGTAGCTTGCCGTTAGCCGTGACAAGTTGAGTGGTCAGGATACCATCTTTTTTTTATGACAACGAGTAACAGAGAACTATTTCTTTAATGCCTTACTTGTATACAAAACCACCGACTTTTGATTATGACGAGCCTTTGTCCCCTCCCCGCCTCCCTTTTTAGGTCTCATTGTCCACGAAGGAGCTGCAGTTTACAGAGTGTTTAAGCGCTGGCGGGCTGTTAACTTACACTGGGATGTATTGAATTATGATAAAGCCACAGACATCGAAGAAAGCAGCCGGGGAGAGTCTTCCACAAGCAGGACTTTATGGTTGCCACTGACGGCCCTGCGGAACAGGAACTTGGTCCACCCGACGCAGTTAACTTCCCCCAGGTTTCAGTGTGGCTACGTGTTACTGCACCTGTTCAACCGGATGAGGCCCCATGAAGATCTGTCCGAAGATAACAGCTCAGGGGAGGTTGTGATGAGAGTGACTTCTGTGTGACAAAAGCGTAAGGCGGCGTGGTGTAGACCACCCTGCACATCTTGGAATGTAATTGCAATGAACGGCGAAACCACAGCACTTCTAAAAACACACGTCTATGAACTTTTTAAAATTTATGCTTTTTATATGAACATTTGAATTGCAAATACATTTTTCTGAAAAAAAAATAGCTCTCTGGTTCTTTGCTTTCTGATTTCCCACATCTTTTATAAGTTGGTACTTGAAATCATTATACATATAATTTAACCCTACTTGGTTCAAAGAATGATGGAAGCTGTCCTGAAGGCCGAGACTATTTTTTCTTGCTTGTTTTAAATATATTTTTTATCAAACGTTTTGCTCCATGTGTAGTTTTTCAGGCATGCCAAGAACGGGGAAGAGCTTAGAACTCTGTGGGCAGATGCCAAGGTGCCTGTGGGTTCGCAGATCCCAGGTGCTTGGGCGATGCTGTGGACTGGTCCTCTTCGTGCCTCACATCTATTGGCAGATGTAAGCGGGACTCTTTTGCTGGGATGGAATAATCTGTCACCAGGAATGCAAGCTCTAGGAATGTTGGCTTGCTTTCTAGCTTGTGAAACAGTACAGAGAGCTTATAAACAGTTAAAGATGAGTGGGGAAAAAATAGTACGTATAACTTACTGGTATTACATGCAAGTGGGCAGGGCCTTCTGTATACTTAGAACCGTAAGAGCTCACCAAAACGTCACATCATCGCTTGTGAAGTAATAATCCCACCGCCTCACATTTGCGTAACCCTCTTACAGACCCACGGCAGTCATTTGGGTTAATTATTAGTGTCTTGAAGCCTGTGAGCGCTATCTTAATTAGATTTTCTTTCTGTAAAAGCTTATATACCTACTGAATCATTTAAACCCGGACCCTATCACTCGCTTTAATGAAGTCCTGGGAAATATATTCACCTGCAGCGAGAAATGTTTTCTTTCAGTAGATAAGTATTTTTTAAGTGAAAAGAGGAAAAGAAAAATGAGGCTATTGACTCCCTAGGAACGGTTTGCTAACTAGCGGCACCTGGAGATTTTCCACCTTTTAATCCTCCTAATGGAGGGAAATGGCACATTTTAATGAGCAGTGACAGAATAAATGAAGAGGCAGGCGGTCATGCTTTCCTTTGGAACATGAGTTGAACATGTAAGTCATTGGAAGTCACTGATGAGTAGATTTTAAAGCATATGAAATAACGCTTTACATTCTAT
Source organism: Prionailurus bengalensis (assembly GCF_016509475.1). Classification (NCBI taxonomy): domain Eukaryota; kingdom Metazoa; phylum Chordata; class Mammalia; order Carnivora; family Felidae; genus Prionailurus; species Prionailurus bengalensis. Next base: position 227,722,631 of record NC_057343.1, read on the forward strand.
TTTCTAAAAATGACCTTTGGATGATTCGTACTAGGATAGTTAACGTTTACAGGTAGCACTGTGATTCCTACGTAGCAAATCCCACCAATACGCGAAAGAATATTTTCCCAGTTTAAAAACTGTCGCAGATGAGTTAAGGCTGTGCTAATTTGCATAAATGGGAAAAAGGAATCAGGCAATCATGAAAGAAGGAACACGCAACCACCGTTAAGGGGGCAGTTGTAGGAAGCGAGAGTGTTCAATATTCCCATCCTGTATGTCACTTTTTTAATTCTGATATTACACAAGCACAGTCCTGGGGAAGACACTGGGAGGTAGCAGTCAGTCCTATGAATCTGGTTCCGGACGCTCAGAATCTTGCCCCCTGGGACCGAAAAGCAGATTCATTAATAGGGACACCAGGAATGCCAATCTGCTGTCAAAGGGACAACCCATTTTTTGTGCCCCGCGGGTGTTGATGTTTGTCCTGGACAGTTTAATCACGAAGAGGAGTCGTCGTCAACAACACGTTTAATGGAGAATAATTGTGGGAACTGTTCAGCGCATCGCATTAAAAATACCAGATAAAGAGACAGACACAGATTAGATTATCACTGCTCCGTATTTAGCAAGACTGCCCTTCTAACTGGCGTACACCCTCGTATTCCATCAACTCGCTAGACACAAAAAGGCGTAATGGATGGGAGACCCCTCCCAGTGTGGGGTGCACGAGGTAGAGATGTCGCCAAGAGAGTTCAGAGTGAGCCTGTCAACCTGGAAAGGAATATGCGTCCCTAGGCTGCCCTGCTTTCCGGCACCCTGACCTTTGGATGCACATTTTGCCACACCCACTGTTTCCCCCCATCACCTTCACACCTCCTAACACACCCACACACACACACACCCACACGTGACCCGAGTCAAGGTTGGAATAAGGATCTGGCAGAACCTCCGCTCAACAAAACGTACCCTCTCTGAAATGATTACATAAAAACTCAGAAGAAATACTCCAGGTGGGGAGGAGACGTGCCTTGAAAGAATTGAATTCACTGTTTAAAAATAATTAAAATGTTAATATGTACTACGAGTTACGATATAAATAATTAACTTCCAGTTGCCAAGTCTGTAATTCAAACGTGGGCTCCCTTAAATATCAAAATCACCGACGTAGGAAATAAGTTCGAAATGCCTTATTTTTAGGATCTTTTCCGATATGAGAAACACTGAGACCTGTATGCAATTTGTCTCTTTCCAACCACTCATTTGAAGGACAGGCATCCACAGAGCACCTCCTGCGTGCCACATACTTTCGCAGTGGGCCACAGAACGACCCAGGTTTGCAGGGAGACTTTGGGGACATGTGCCACAGCATATGTGGCAGGATACAGGCCAGCAAATGAAAGTGGAAGATCAGGAGCAGATTTCCCTGGGGTGGCCGGGGAAGGAATCCCGGAGGAGCCGTCATCACTTGGGTGCTGAAGCGTGAGCAGAAGTTTGCCACTCAGACAAACGGAGAAGAAGTTCTGGGAACGGCTCCTTGGGGGTAAAAGAGAGGCATGTTTCAGTCATGGTGACAGGCTTCTCACCGGGGGGGCAGAAGATGCCTGGGAAGACATGATCTATCTCTATGGGGTTTACTGGGTAGCAGGGTCCGAACTCCGCAGGGAACCCTGAGAAGACGGTGTTCAAGCTGCAGGTGGCCAGACGTGGCAAGGTCATCTCGGGGGGATGTTCATCCCCCTCTAACCCGATTCCTATGGGCGACACTCTCTGTTCTCAAGGTACGGCTAAAATAAATGGACAGTGGTCATACCCTCAAAAGAGTTCGGAGAAATCCTACAAAATGAAATAGTAGGCGGCAATCACACACGGGTGCCACCACTATAAATTAGATACTGCAGTAGAAATACTGGGGCATTGAGTGGGCTCCCTTCCCCTCTCCCAGAAGACAGCAAAACCCACAATTCCGAAGAGGAAAGCACACCGGAGATTTTGTGAAGTAGAAGATAGCGTCTCTATTATTGAAAATACTCCCAAACACTTCCCAGAATAAAGACTATCACCTGATTTTTCTTAAACATGATTAATTTTTTTTTTTTTTATTCCGTATGTCTCATTAACTGAACAGATGCCAAAATAAAGCAAGCTCTCTCTACTGCTTCTGTTTCAGCCTGGGACTGCTATTCCTTTTTGTTTTTCTTTTTTTTCCCCCACACTACTAGCATAGTCCATTATTTTTGATGATGTGCTAATCAATCCTCCTTTATCTATGGAGTGAAATAGCAAAATTAATTTGTCTTTGCCAATCCAGAATTAGATCAGCGATCATCTAATAATGGAAGTGTCATTTTACACAAAGGTCATAATTTGTCCCTATTTTCCTGTGTAGCTTGCTTCTTTTTTTCTTTTTGATTTGCAAATTTTAATGACAGTAGCTTACGAATATCTGGTACTTAAAATTTTTCTTTCCAGGCTCATCGTTTATCAGACTTCAGTGGCAAAATTTGGCTTTTTATTTTCAAAACGTGTTTGCATAAATGATATCATATAAAAATAATTTGATGTCCAACATATTAAGAAATAATTGGTTTAAAACCTTAAGAAGATACTGGAGGCAGTTAGTTCAATCCCATTTTATCAGTTCAGAAAAAAAATGCTCCCATAACGTGTGTGTGATTCAGAATTGCGGCAGGTGCCGTAATTTATAGCAAAGCTCAAAGTTCCGAGCCCCGGTGGAACCTAGAGATTAATTAATTACCTCATAAAGATGCCATTTTATACACAGTGGATTTATCTAATAAATTAGTCAAAGGCTTCAAAGTTATTTTAAGGGATTTTCCCTCTAGGAAGTATAGACACTGGGAGCCAGTGGGAGAATGAAAACTAGGCATGATTTCCTGTAAAATTTTGGTGATGCATAAACTTTACCCCAAAGCGTTTGATGCTGATTTTCCAAAATAAGTTAGAGGTCACTTAATTTTCTTGTAACTTCTTCATATTTCTGAGAAGTTTGTCTGCACGCAACGTGGCCTTTCGGAAGAAAAGTCTCTTTTTCTAGGGCTGCCAGTAGAAAAAAAGAGATTTGCTCCAAGACACATAGGGCGTGGAGCCTAGTGAGCGTAGGGTGGAAATGGTGACCTACGTGATTTAAAACCCTGCTCTCTGGGGCTGTCAAGCACAAACGTCCATCTCAGCTGCTGGGCCACCGAAGGAGCCTCAGCTGTGAGTGGGTGGAAACATGGAGAGAAATGTCTCCTGTAGTCATACCTCTAGCTCCCTAGCATAGCTGTCCTGGGGCTTTGGGAACACAGGAGATCTGCCCAGGAGCTGTTATGACAACAAGGACAATGTGGCCAGAAGCTGGAAATGCTCCATGGGACACGCTTCCCATGAGACTCTTGGCAAAGTCAAGAGCCAAAGCATAGATCCAGAGACCAGAAGAAAAAGTAACACAATTCAACACCATTTAACGGCACGATGTGATGAGTTTTGTCAGCTGCAGCTCTGGGGATACTTACTTCTCTACCTCGCCTTCCTTATTCATCATCCCTGGCTTAGACAACAAGGTGGCACCGTCCCCACTATGCCATTGTTCAAAGTATTATGCCCCAGGCACACAGGGAGGCTCCTAGCTGCTCCTGTTGGTATATCACTAAGGACCAGCTCCCCACATGGGCTGGAGAGACTGCCCCCCAAAAAGAGATAAGGAAGAAATCAGAAGAGGCAGCCATGATGGAGGGACAATAAAAAGTGGGCCACAGTGGCAACAAGCCCAAGGGGTTGCTCATGAGGTGAGAGTGAGGGAAGGCTGCCTGGGAACAGAAGATAAAAGATAAGCTGATTTGATAAAGTTTGTGATCTTGGGGAGGAGGAAGCCCATTAATTTGGCAGTTGAATGAAGTGGTTTAAGCACTTTGATGCCAGAAAAGAAAATTTCAGAAAAGACACATGACTCAAACCTAGTGTTCAGAGAAAGTTTCCTGAAGAAGGTAAACTCCAGACCAAGATGGCGACAGAGGTTGTTCCTGACTTGACTCTCCCTCACAAGAACAAATAACAACTCTTCAAGAACAAGACACCACTGAGAGAATTCTAGAATATGGAGTGAGGCTGAAGCCCCCCTCACCCCCCGCCCCCCAGACCAGGACAGACTGCATCGGCCAACCTGCTGGGCTTTTGTTCGACCTTCCACTGAAGTCATGGACGAACTTAGGGGCACATAGACAACACTGTGGAGTCTTTCAATACACTAACATTTGTGTAGGATTTCATTGTTTTATCTCAACCACATCTTATATTTTAAATGTGGAGTTCCTTTACCTCTTTTGTTAAAATTAGTCCAAGTATTTCATGTTTCTGTTTTTGTAGATCATGTTTTCTTTTATCTAATTATTTGTTGCTAGTATGTAGAAATATATTGGTTTTGCTATGTGGACCTTGTATCCTGAGACCTTATAAATTCCCTCATTATCTCCAAAGCTTTCGTTGTTGTTATTGTCCTGGTGTTCTCTATATACACAGTCAAGTCTGTATCTGTAAGCAATAACTGTATCTTTCTTTCGGTTTTATAAATTTGAGTTTAATTTTTTCTTCTTTGGCTTCTTCTTTTTAATTTATTTGAATTTGTATTTTATTTTTTGAGAGAGAGAAAGAGAGAGAGAACGTGAGTGGGAGCAGAGGGGCAGAGGGAGGGAGAGAGAGAACTTTAAGCAGGCTCCACACTCAGCATGGAGCTAGATGCAGGGCTCGATCCCACGACCACTCATGGCCTGAGCCAAAATAGGGTCAGACACTCAACCAACTGAGCCACCCAGGCACCTCAGTTGGGCTGTCTAGCTTCTTAAGGTGGAGGTTCAGATGATGGAATTAAAGGATTTCTTCTTTTCCAATGTAAGCACTTAAAACTACAAATTTCCCTCTAAATGCCATTTTAACGGCATTGCATATCTCTTAACATACTGCTTTCCCTATCATCCTATTTAAAATATCTTATAACTTCCCTTGTGGTTTCTTCTTTGATCCATAGATTATTTAGAACTATGTGGTTAATTTCAAAATATTTGTAGACTTCCTAAATCTCTTCTTGTTATCAATTTATAACATTTATAATTTAATTCATTGTGGTTAAGAAGACACTTTGTATAATTTAAATCCACTGAACTTTATTGAGATGATTTTATGGTCAGGTATATGGTCTTTCTTAAGTGTATCATAGATCTACTGCTGTATCACAAACTACCTGAAAAAATAAGCCACCTCAAAGCTTAGTGGTTTAAAAATCATAATTTATTATTTTTCATGATTCTGCTGGTTGTCTGGGTGATTCGTCTGCTAATTTCCTCTGATCTCACCCTGAGACTGCATTCAAATGGAGGGTTGGCTGGGGGCTGGGCTTAACAGGGACACTGGCTGGGCTGGGCTTCTCTCTCTGTCTCTCTGTCTCTCTCTCTCCCTCTTTTTTTTTTAATTGTATTCATTTTAGAGAAAAAGAGCATGATCAGGGAAGAGGGGCAGAGGGAGAGAGAGAAAGAATCCTAAGGAGGTTCAACATTCAGTGCAGAGCCCAACTTGCAGCTTGACCCCACCACCCTGGGATCATGACCCAAGCCGAAATCAAGAGTTGGACACTCAAGCAGCTGAGCCACCCAGGGTCCCCTGGGCTTCTCTTTCAATCTCAGAGGTTAACCTAGGCTTCTTTACTGCCGCAGCGCAAAAGTGGGTGAACAAAGTCTAAGAGGCCTTGACTCCAAAGTGGTATAACATCAGTTCTGCCATACTTCATTGGCTAAGATGGATCACAAGACCAGCTCAGATTTTTAAAAATGGGAAAATGGATTCTACCTCCCGACAAGAGCAAGGACGATTAATTTGTAGTCACGTTCAATGTACTACATTTTGTGAAGGTTCCATGGACACTTGAAAAAAATATATGTTCTTGCAATTGTTGGGTGTGATATTCTCTACATTTCTGTTATGACACACCGATCAATATTGCTCAAACTATATCCTTAAATAATTTTTTAAGTTTATATTTAAATCAATTACTTCCTTATATAGTTTTGTTTATTTCTCTGTTTAGCTTATTTTTGTTTCATGTGTTTTAAAGCCCTGCTTTTAGCAATGGATGCATACACATAGGGTCGTTGTGTCTCATCCTTTCTTGCATTAGGGAGCGTTCTTTATCTCTGATATGGGCGTTTACTTGGTTGACATTAATTCTGCCCTACCAGTCTTCTTAAACGGTCTTATTTACAATGGTGCAAATTTTCTCATCCTTTAACTTTTAAACTATTTGTGTTTTCATGCTTAAATTTCATCTCTTGAAAACAGGATGTAGCTGAATCCTGCTTTTCTTTTTTTTTTTTTTTAACTTTTTTTTCAACGTTTTTTATTTATTTTTGGGACAGAGAGAGACAGAGCATGAACGGGGGAGGGGCAGAGAGCGAGGGAGACACAGAATCGGAAACAGTCTCCAGGCTCCGAGCCACCAGCCCAGAGCCTGACGCGGGGCTCGAACTCCCGGACCGCGAGATCGTGACCTGGCTGAAGTCGGACGCTTAACCGACTGCGCCCCGAATCCTGCTTTTCTTTAAAAAAAAAATTTTATTTATTTTGCGAGAGAGAGAAAGAGCACAAGCTGGGGAGGGGCAGAGAGAGAGAATCCCAAGCCATCTCCGAACTGCCAGCACAGAGCCCAATGCGGGGCTCGAGCTCACCAACCATGAGATGCTTAACCAACTGAGCCGCCCAGGTGCCCCATGAATCCTGTTTTTATATTCACCGTGAAAATGTTTGTCTTTTGTCTCCTTTGCCGTGTAAAGTAACACAATCTGCTGTCTCCAGATTTAGAACTTGGACATTTTTGGGGGGGGCATTCTATCCTTTTTTATGTCTCTTCCCTGTATCTTTCAGCTCCCATCCTTTCCAGGACCCAGGATAATTTCCTCAGGAAAAGTAATAGTAACAATAATAAATAACAATTGAACAAAAAATCAAAGCAAAACAAAAACAGAAAACAGTTCACAACAGGAAAAAGATGTAAACATAACCATAGGGATGAGGGAAGGAAAATTATTCTCTTACATTTTAGTTTCCTATGGACATAGAGGGAAAAAAAGTATTAATTACTAGTTAATAGTTAGTGAATTACTTGTCTGCAGTTTACTTTATATCCCCAAATTCATGGGGGCGCCTGGGTGGCTCAGTCGGTTCAGTGACCGACTTTGGCTCAGGTCATGATCTCGAGGTTTGTGAGTTCAGGTCCCGCGTCGGGCTCTGTGCTGACAGGTCAGACCCTGGAGCCTGTTTCAGATTCTGTGTCTCCCTCTCTCTCTGCTCCTCCCTCGCTCATGCTCTGTCTCTCTCTCTCTGTCAAAAATAAATATTTAAAAAAAAAAAATATATATATATATATATCTCTCCCCAAATTCATGAAACTCTCCCAAAATCTCTATAGATGAAAGTACCATTTAAGACATCCATTTATGTAATTCTTTGTCAACGTCTGTGCCCGGAACACCAATCATGAGTCTAGGCAGAGACGGATTTCCCGAGGCTGATGGAGGTTTGAAATGTCAGAAGAATGTTCAGGAAGAGAGTGTGACATTTATCTCTCGCAGATTTAATCTTTCCTGTCTGCCCTAGATCTGATAGCCTTACAGGAAACAGAATTCGGAGGGCACGTTTGAATTACACCCTAGGGGAATTAGGCCCCAGCAATCTCTGTTTCATTAGAAATCGTCACCTAGCCATGTTTAGGAAGATTTTGCATTAACACCCTTCCAAATAAAAGGGTGTATAGATAAAAGGGTCAATAGATTCGGATTCAGAATTGGAGGCTGAAAATGTTCTTCCACTTCTTCCCTCCACTTTTACTTAAAACACCTGGGCTGTACCTTATTTTGGTCTTTTTTTTTTTTTTTTTTTCCTGAGGCCTGGAGCACCAAGTTTAATCAAAAAGGCAGGCAAGCTTTTTTTTTTTTTTTTTTTTTTTTTAAATAAGACTGTAGGACTCAAGTCTTTTCTATTTGGACTAAAATAATATTAAAACACCTAGGTCCAATTAACTAAAACAACTACTTCCATGGGTAATGAATTTTCTGGATGTAGCAGAGAACGTGCTTTGAAACAGCAGTAAAACAAAGTAAGGGGGTTTGGGTCTATGACATAGTCACAGGTCCGTGACTTACAGGTCTGGTAAATAACAGTGTTCTCCAACCATTACCGGTGTCAGGCTTGGAAGGTTCTATAGTTCTTCAGAGGCTTCTCTGAAGAAATAGGATGAGTAGCCCTTTTTACATAAATCTCCTAACTGCATAATTGCAGTGTTTTACAGCCCTCAGCTCCAATCATTTCCATTTTACTCGGTTGTCATTACCAGAAGGGTGTGTGTTCTCGGGTAGGGAGGTGGGTGTGGGTGTCGCGGAGAGATTAGAGCAGACTGTCAGCGTCAGGGGAAAATTCATCGGCAGGACTAAAGGTTGGGGCGGTCAGTGCTCAGGGGTCACTGTCAAGCGTCTGGTGCTTGTCTGCACCACCGTTCATGGAGCCGAATCTAATTCTCATCCATCCCGCTGGCTCTTCAGAGTCACTTAGAATCAATTTGAGCTGGGCTCAGAGATGTGTGGGAGTCTGGCTCCTGTCCCGGCTTTATGATCTCACTCCGGGCTGACAGTCTGAAACCCCAGCAGCACCCAAGATTCAAAATGTAAAGCTTGCCTCTGGGGACAAGGTTACTTTATCTGGTAAATATTTATCGGTCCTCAATTATGGGCCAGACATCGTGAAAGAGGGTGGGGTAGAGGGTTTGGAGGTGGAGTTGACTAACCATCCTTAGACCTGAAGAAAGGAGCTCTTGTCACGTGGCCCTCACTGGCAACCTCTTCTAGCCACACTCCTCCACATGGCACAAGAAGACCCGGCCAAGGGACCCAGAGTCCATCCAGAGCCCAAATGTCAATATAGAAGGTGCACCGAGCACTGAATTCCCGGAAGTTTCTACCCAAATTGGTCGTGTCTACTTCATGAGCTCACACGGACCTCTTTCCTGGGTTCGTTCTTCTAGGACTGACTGTCCCTCCAGCATGACCATCCCTAGGACTTGGGGCTGACCAAGCAGAGCTGATGAGGCATGCGTGAATGAAGCCGGGTAGTACAAGCTGGAGGTAACACACGTGTGACCACACGTGTAAGTAAGGAAAGAATCCAGGGGTAGAAGGAGAAGCGGTATAGCCATGGGGTCCAAGAACTCAACTGACCATTTAGATTTCACGAAGGTGTATGTAAAGGGGATGAAACTGATTTGACAGTTTTTGCCTTCATTTTTAACTTCTAAATACTAGACATCTGGGATCTGTCCTCCTGCCTTGAACCTTGGAAATATTAAGAGCTTGTCTGTAAGCATGGAGTTAGGGTAATACATACTACACATTATTATGTATCACCAACTGTTACATATGGTTTAGTAGGGGCTTCTAAAATTCATTTGTAGGACCATAGTAATATAATTCTGAAGTCAGACGGCTGGGTTCAAAACTAAGCTCTAGCTTTTAATAGTTACCCAATCATTGAAGAGTTACAGAGGATGTTGGCTTAGCAGACCCTCTAGCTGATGTGTGTTCAGCGTTCCTTCTGTGAAACATACTAACGAGACCCGAAACGTTCATTAGCTGGTCTAATGTTGCACAGCAAACCACTTAAACTGAATGGGTTCAAACAGCGGTCTTTTATCTTGTTCACTAATCTGTAGTTGGGAAGGGCTCAGCAGAGAGGTCCCCTCCTTACCCGCTCGGTGTAAGGTATAGGAGGGGCTCGGCTGGGGCGCCGGGGTGGCTCAGTTAATCGTCTGACTTCGGCTCAGGTCATGAACTCACAGCTCGTGAACTTGAGCCCGGCATCGGGCTCCGTGCCGACAGCTCAGAGCCTGCTTCCAATTCTGTGTCTTGCCCTCTCTCTGCCCCTCCTCTGCTCTCTGCTCGTGTGCTCTCTCTCAAAAACAAATAAAAACATTTTTAAAAAATAATTAAAAAAAAAAAGGAGGGGCTCCGCTGGGATTGGAGGATCTGCTGGCAAGACGGCTCAAGACAGGGCTGGAGAGGTGGTGTTGGTATCGGCTGGGAGTTCACTCAGGGCCACGGGCAAAGGGCCTTGGTGCCTCTCCATGTGGCATCACTACAGTGTGCTGGGGCTTCTTTGCAGCATGCGGCTGTCCAAGAGGCAGGGCTGTAAAAGAACAAGGCAGAAGTACGTGGCATTTTTGTGACTTAAGGTTGGAAGTCGCATAGCATCATTTTTGCCATACTCTCAAGGTAGTTACCAACGCTCCTCCAGGTTCAAGGGGAGGGGACGCGGATTCTGCACGAGCATCTGAGATGCTCCAAGACCTTTCCATCTTGGAGTAGAATCTTCTGTAACAGACACATACATTCTTGCTTCTACCAGATGAGTTTCTGAGAATTAGTTGTCAAATCACTTGATACCAATGTCATTACATAATTTCATTTAATATAACTGATGATGGAATTGAGTATGAAAAGAGGTGACCGCTAGGCTGAGAGTTTTGGAAGGACTGGAGAGGCGTGAGCCCTGCCAGTTGGATGTTGGGAAAATATCTTTGGAAGATTATAGAAAACAAAAAAGAAATCTAGAAAGACTCTGCATCAGATTGTTTCACCTGGGTCTCCAGGTTTATTTCACATCAGAGAAAGTGAAAGTAGAAAATGTGAAGCATATGCTATATGCGTGCTTTATGCAGGAAAACAGCCCTGAATCCCATCAGCTTCTACCAAAAGAAAAGCCCTTATCAAATTGATGTATATTATGCATTTGAAAAAACAGAATGTTTAAGGTATGCATGAATCAGTTTCTAACAATTCCTTGTTTCTTTTTTTAAGTTTATTTATTTATTTTGAGACAGCGAGTGAGCAGGGGAGGGGCAGAGAGAGAGAGGGAGAGAGAGAGAGACTCCCAAGCAGGCTCCATAATATCCGAGTGGAGCCTGAGGCGGGGCTCAAACTCACGAACCGAGAGATCACGTCCTGACCTGAAATCAAGAGGCAGACACTTAACCGACTGAGCTTCCCAGGTTCCCCAACAGTTCCTTGTTTCAATTGGTTTTTTCAATTAACTGATTAATTCTTGGCACTTACTGTATTCCATAAGAAGACTTTTTGTTGTACTTGACCCCCTTCACCTTACTTTACTCATCTATAAAATGATAGTATCATTAGGATGCTTACTTCACAGTGTTTTTTTTTTTTCAACGTTTATTTTTTATTTTTGGGACAGAGAGAGACAGAGCATGAATGGGGGAGGGGCAGAGAGAGAGGGAGACACAGAATCGGAAACAGGCTCCAGGCTCCGAGCTGTCAGCACAGAGCCCGACGCGGGGCTCGAACTCACGGACCGCGAGATCGTGACCTGGCTGAAGTCGGACGCTTAACCGACTGCGCCACCCAGGCACCCCCACAGTGTTTTTGAAATGATTAACTAAAACAGTCTACTCACACATTTAACATACAGCAATCAGGTGTTTCTTATACTTATTACCATTATAAGTACTTTAGGTCACAAGGAGGAGAGATAGGCTTGAGATACCTCAGGTGATGGGGATCTAGCAGGGAATATTTGGGGAAGTGAGGAGGGTCAGGAAACCACCTTTGCTCTCCCACAGTAGATGCCACAAAGAATCAAAGCATCATCCCAGATCTTCAGGAGATCTGGTGCCCTATTGTCTTTCTGTCAACAGCACTGGCACCTAATGCAGTGAGCCTGCCATTCTCAACCTGTGCTACTGTCTATCTGCTTCTCTCTCTACTCTTGGGTTTCCTCCATGGCTGCCCTGACTCTTTTTCTTCCTTCTATGTCTTATGTCACCTGTTCAATTCCTCCAGAAAGAAGCTCTTACTGGGCTCACCGATCTTCATCCAAAAAGGAGCACATTGATGTGGCACTCGACCACCTTGTGAGCCACTGGCCTGCCACATATGTCTTGTAGTTTTTAGTCAAGGAGCCGATCTCCGGTTCAGTCTGTTGTGGGTCAAGACACCTGTATCTGAGGGCCCAGAGCAAGACAACACATGTAATTCCACTCTGTCCATGGGTAGAGCAGGGAGGCAGGGTTTCAGGAACTTGAGCTGATGGTTGGTATTCATGCCTGTGCAGTTAAGCATGCCATCCTGGAAGCTGATAATTGGCATTCATTCTATTTGAGCAGTGCTGGGGCTGTACCATTTGTCTTGACGCCCATGGTGTCATTTGGTGATAACCATTCTGCATGGGGATTATTTGATGATTACCATTAAAAAGAAAGGGGCATTGTGCAGAAGAACATGAGTGGGAATCAGATCCTGGTTTTTAATCTTGGCTTCTCCACTAGACTCTCTCTCTCTGCCCCCACTCCTGTGGGGTCTCTCTGGGTATCTCTATCTCTCTTGATCTCTCTCTTTCTTTCTCCCCCTGCCCCCCGCCGCTACACTTCTCATTAAAAGTAAAATGGCTCCTGAAACTAATTTGAAATAAAAATCATTTATTATTATGGCAAGTACCCATAGGTACTTGGGCAGAGATGTGGATAACTCATCCCGTAGATTGATCCTGTCATCCCTACCCTATGAGGATTACCATCTCAGACGTGTTGTAGATGCACCAAGAAAAACAAAACAAAACAAAAATGGAAAATGAGACCATTTACCCAAAGTGACACCTGGATACCACAACATTTGCCATCCAAGTTGCTTAATATTTCAGCATTCTTCAGTCTGCGGTGAACACGTACATTCTATCTTTAGAATCCATTTAGAAGAACCAATTCCATAAATGATACAAAGAGAATCCATCTGGAATCAATTGTTTAAAATACTCAGCAAAACTCTCTCCTTCTCTTTGGAACACTCCAATCCCCTAAATAGAGTTAAGATTAAAATAACTCTCCCATATCACTGCTGGCCAGAGAGCGGGGGAAAGGGATGTGCCAACATAATGGAGTAAGAATTCCCACAAAAGATTCCTTTATGTTATTAACCAGCACTCCATGTAGCTGCTTTCTTCTGGCCTCACACCTCCTGACAGTCACTCCTAGCTTGCGTGAGCCTGGCCGTTCATTTCCTTTCCAAATACAGTGAAGGGATGGTGAAATCACCCTAAGAAAGAGAACTTACCACCAGGAGGTACAAATAAAATGATCGATAATCAAGTGGGCCATCTGGCCATCACACCAGCCTCAACTGACGACATCCAGCATTGCTCATTGGCATGCATTTTATCACTTGGGGCAGAAGGAAAAATGTCTTTCCGTACAGGCCAGGGACAGAAGATCCATTCTTTAATGGGGAGCCAAACCCACTCACTCTTCCCTGCTTGGGTCTTTAAGATCCCTTCGGATGGGACTTCCTGGGGTGTAGTTTTATCAGAATATGCTTGGTCCTTCCTACGTGCAGTTTTCAGGACATAAATAACGGACCAGACTCCGTATGAAGTGATTTTCCAAAACACCAGGAAAAATTGGTTTCCTCCCATCAAGTGGCTTTCACTACCCATAATCCCAAGCTTCACATCTCCTAGTGTCTCTTTTTATTCATCCTAATTAGCAGTAAGTGAATCCAGTCGTGTTCTGTGGTCAGCCAACTTACAATTGGATTTTATGTGCACTTTAGACTCAGCAACCTGCCGCTATCTGGCTCCAGACACCGTCTCATCTATGGTCAAGAGAAGTGTCTGCTTTTGATTTATTTCCACTAGAAATCAAACGGCTGATTCCGCACGCACATCTGACACACGGTGACCATGCTCATTTTCTATATATCTCGTTTTTAAGAAGCTTAAAGTTTCAATAGGCAATGACTAATTTGTGCGGCTCTACTGAATGCATGGGGTGGGCACCAGGCTTCATTTTATCAAGAAAGGCTCTCCAAGGGTCACAAACAGTGGCATAGAGGCGAGTGGGATGTCAGATAACAGAGGACAAGCATGTCATCAGCTCAGAATGGGCTTTCTGGGCAAGGATTCAAGCCCAGTAGTCCACTCTGATATAAGTCCGCCGTAATGGGACACTGCTTGGGCACATTCTCTGTATTCGATTGGCACTCTGGGGATACTAATATTAATTAGGATACTAATACTAATATTATAAAGAGCAATAAATGAAGTCTGCACATATAATCCAAGTCCAGACCAAAAAATCTCAACATCAGTGATTTGCTGTCCAGTTTTCATGGATCATTTTCAATGATATAACACAGAATGTGCTCTCTTTTGAGAATGCTTTTTTATCCCATCCTAGACTCAGACTGGGCCCTCTGGGTTTTCTCGGCTGTTTCTTAGAGTGACAGGGGCTACTTAAAAGCCCCAGACATCCCCTCAGGGGACATACCCAAGAGGAGCGAACACAGGGTTGCACTGGCCTCTCGAGCTAAACCCCAGGTTCCTGTGACCCCACAATGTCCGGTTTCACATCCATAATGCCGAACTTGAAATCTCCCCGTGTTATTCATTGTAATTACCAATGAGTGAACCCCACCTAGTGTTATGCCCTTGGAAGAAGACTGGGAGGGAAAGGTTCCCCGTGGGTCGGCCAGAATTTGACCTGAAGGTGCAAACCTCTGTTCCACAGCCAGTCAGGGTCAGAGGCCCTGGCAGCTGGACCGCACCTCAAGTCCTCCTTTTGGCAGCCAATGTGGTTCTCGCTGCTTGGCGAAGGTGCTTCCCACTCTGCCCTATGTTCCACGTGAACCTCAAGACGTGCAGCACCCTCAGACCGGGACAGGCCAAAGAGCTTGCCATCTTCCCTGAAGGTATCTGTTGACAGTCACCCTTTATTGACCATGATGTCCGTTACCATCTTCAAATAGGCGCTTTACAGTGGCCCAGGAAAGGGGCTCCAGGAACCCACCTCGCGCCATGCTTTTTATACTGGTCCCTCTCGGGAGCGCTCCTGTACAGCCCTACCTCTCTTGAAAGACCTGGTATGATCATTGATTACACCTTCTAAGCTAGTTGTTTCCAAGTCATCTGTACTTGCAAATAGCCTTGATAGGAGAAGGGAGGACCTAGATACCGAACTATGCACTCATTCACTCCAAAAATATTTACTGAGCACCTATAATGGGCAAGAAGTGATGCGTGCATAAATTACAATTACAAAGAATACACCGTCCCGACCCCAAGGACACAACCGATAGATAGCCAAGATCCAAGAGACTATGATAAGGTTTGGAACAGCGAGCCCTGGGGCCGTGTAGGCATGGGGATGATCTGACCATGCGTTGCCACGGCAAAGGCTGCCATCATAGGAAGTAATACACACCCCCATGCTGTTTCAAGTGTTGTTTATGGATCTGATACATAATACCTCCAGTGTATTATTTTTTTCAGCTCTATGAGATTAATTTAAAAGCATTGCTGGATGTGTATGGAATCCTTCTATTCTTTTTTTTTTTTAATTTTTTTTCTCAACGTTTATTTATTTTTGGGACAGAGAGAGACAGAGCATGAACGGGGGAGGGGCAGACAGAGAGGGAGACACAGAATCGGAAACAGGCTCCAGGCTCCGAGCCATCAGCCCAGAGCCCGACGCGGGGCTCGAACTCACGGACCGCGAGATCGTGACCTGGCTGAAGTCGGACGCTTAACCGACTGCGCCACCCAGGCGCCCCGAAATCCTTCTATTCTTATGTGACTTGTTTTCCAATGAAAGCTCACCTACAATCAAGAGAGAGGGTAGCGTAGCTGTTAAGAGCAGGGACTGTGGAATGGTGTCATAACTCAGCTCCCCCTTACCTGTCCTGTGACTTCCCCTTACCTTGGCTTTCTCCTTTGTGAGATGACAGGCTATTTTCCTAACAAAGATGGAATGAACATGAACAGAATCAACACACAGAAAGCACCTAAGCAAGGCTGGCACATGATAAAATGTTAGCTACCGTTATAATCATGGAGGGGGGGCATGAAGTATTTTGTGCTTAAAAATGGATCCCTGATAACTGGAAAAGTTTGGGAATGAAACTTTTCTTCCAAGGGTCTGGCTGGGAAGAACTGAGCCAGTGGCCATCAAAGGACATAAACCCTGCAAACTGCTGTCATCAGTCCCAAGTCACAACATGCATGGGGGCCACTCGGTTCAAACTTGTCATGTCCATTTCTCATACGTGCCTTCTGTGAATTGGTTATGGTCAGCGAGGACACTGCCATTGCCTGAGACCTTTTCCTGCTCCAGGTATATGAGGTGTGTGCCATTATTTCCGGCACCCAGTCTCGATGGGCTCTGCTTTCCTGGGCTCTTTCTTCCAAGAACCTATTCTTACCAGCCTCTATCCTGATTCACCCAGTGTGAATTCACCCTGCTCTTAACACCCCTGGATTCCACATAAACACTAACTTTAGTTACCTCCCAGCTACACATAAAATCTGAGGTCATGGGAACGCTTGGCAGGGGAGAGGAGGTGTCGGGGAGAGGGGAAGAAGGTTGAAAATGTACAATTAGATTGGGGGAAATTATATACGCTTAGCTCTCCAGTTTTCATTTGGGCCCATTTTTATCTGAGTAGGTTTGCAAGTTTTTCTTCCGTACTTCGTAGCTCCACTTTCCTGTGCTATCATTACTCAGTGACAAGAAAGAAATACACATAACCAGGACCTGCGGTGAAACCTTCCAGGTCCAAATGCCATTTGCAATTACTCAGCGTTTGGATTCAGAGAGATTAAATGGTAATGTCTCATGGAGGTGGGAGTGAGTCAAGAACAGTACTTCAATTCCCTATCAATTTCCATCTATCTTCCTGTCTCTTCCCCTTTTTCTCCCCGTCTCTGACTTGATTTTCTCCACCGGTATCTCTCTCCATCTGTGTATGTATGTACCACGTGTTTCTCTCAATTTCTGTCTCCTTCTCTCTGCCCATCTGCCCATTTGTTACTTACTATCTACCCATCTATCTGTCTAGTCTCTAGACTGAAGAAATGACTGCCAGTGTTTCCAGGAGATCTGGACTTTGGGAATCGAGACAGTTGTTGCCAAGGGTATGTTTAGTATAAAGGACGGATGAGCATGTAAACCCACCTAGAAAATAAATAACTGAGCAACTACTCTGTGCCAAGCATTGTCCTGGAGGCCTCACTTAGATCATCTCATTTGATTCTCGCAACAGTGCTGTGCAGCAGGCTATAGGCTTTCTATTTCCCAAAAGTGGAAATATGAGACTTAGAGAAACTAAAACTTTTCCTCAGTGTCCATAGCTAAGAACTGGCAAATTTGTCTCCATTTAACACGCAGGTAAATGGATCCAAGAAAAAAATAATTTTAAAACAGTTACAAAACTAACTTAAATAGAAACAAGGCCTAAATACAAATTTTGGGCATCCCAGTGGTCCCACAAGTGCACATAGCAAGCTAGTGCCCCCCTGGACCCAGCAATTCTGCACTCTCAGTCAGGTATCTGTCACATCTGTCCTCTGTCTTCTGCTAAACCCCCTTTCATCACCACGCCAGCCAAGGCGAATTTCCCTCTCTCTCAAAACAGATCATCTGGCCCATCAGCCGCTCACCTGTGCCCCAGCCACGCTGACTGTAGGACTGTTCTCTGGCCATATTCGGCAATGGACCCTTCAATGGGACAAAGACCTCTGGGGGCTCCCATGATGCTTACTTTTTATGCTACTTCCAAACCCCCAAGTCCTCACAAATGAATGGACGTGAGTGTCCATCCCTGATGAGATTTCAGTAAGATGGGAGTTTTTAAAATATTCGATATTTCCGGTAAATTTTTTTTTTTCAAAGCTAGGTTTCACTTTTAGGGGCTACAGTCAAGTTTATAACATTTACTGTGCTAGACTCAAACAGAGGCATGGGTGTTAGGTCTTTGCCCTAAGAATGGGAACAAGGTCAGCCAACGATCGAAGAAGAGATGGGTGGTAGTGAAAAGAAAGTGAGACATGTGTCTGCCACTTGATGGCTTCACTGTGTGACTTTGGTTCAGTCACCTTTACTTCCTGGAAGATAAGACTTGTGAGGTACGTCCTGGTGGTCTCAGAAGGTGCTGTGTCAAATGAGATCATGGCTGTGGGAGAGTTTTAAAAATTGTGTGTGTGTGTGTGTGTGTGTGTGTGTGATTATAAATATGAATATAGAGAGTTCAAATATATAAATTTAATTTACCTATAAAATTATTTTGTATATATATAAATAAATTATTGGTATAGATACAGATACGGAGAATTCTATGCTGTATAGTCACCACTTCCATTAAGCCAAAAGCTGAGTCACTCAGACTGGCAATGAGCAAATGATAAAGAAGAAAAGGTCATGGGACATCTAGATGCAACACTGAGCTGAGTCATTCTCATTAGGCCCTCATTACACTGTGGCAAGTCGGTAGAGGGTGACACGGTGGAGGGCACATCGGGTGAGCAGAGGAGAGGGAAGGAGGGTGCATTTTTGCCTATGAAGTGGCTCAGGAGGTAGAAGGTGAGTGAAAAGGGAGAAACGGGTTGGCACATGAGGACACTCCACCAGTGAGCTATGATCCACCCATTAAGTCATTCAGGTAGTCAGTCGTTCTTCTCACAAGTATTGAGCACCTACTATGTGCAAAGCACAGGACTAGGTACTGGAGGGATAGGGGAGTCAGGCTGCAGGACATAGTTCTTGCCCTCGATCAAGTAAGTAACAGAAGCCTAGTGACATGCAAGATAAAATCGACGTCATAAATGAGGTATGATAATCTCTCCCTAGTCGTGTCTCATTCGCTGTGTACATTTCAGGCAAGCTCAAAACACCACCCCCAGAAAGTGTGTAGGACTAGCCCTCCCTACGTATGGGGGAGTTAGGTATTCCCATTTGGAACCTGGGCATGTGGAGGTTAAATCAAATGGCAATGCTAGAGTAGAGGTTTGGATGTCTCGGGAGAAGATCTTCAAAGAATTAGGATTCTGAGGGATAGGGCTTGGCCGGGAAGTATAGTGTAGAGCAGCCTTCAGGTTGGGCTGGTGGAAAGGAGTCAAGGGACAGTCTAGTCCTGCTTCCAGAGCACTGAACTGCTTCAACCCGCCGATGCCCTCAGTATCTCTGTCTCTATCTGCAGATTATATCTACCCTTTTGGAGTGTCGTGGCAATGAATATGGTAATCTATGTAAATCTCCAAACAGGGCGCTGGGTAGGTAGGTGCTCACGAGAACTCATGACTCCTCATGCCTTTTCCTCGGGAGTAAATACTACCCCAGTTATTGCCTTCTGGAGGTTAAAGTGGTTGGAAGGAAGTGGACCGCCTTTTTCCTTTTTTTTTGTTAATGTTTATTGATTTTTAAGACAGGGAGTGAGAGCAGGGGTGAGGCAGAGAGAGAAAGAGAGAGAAAATCTCAAGCAGTCTTCACACTGCTAATGCAGAGCTTGATGTGGAGCTCAAACTCACAAATCGCGAGATCAGGATCTGAGCTGAAATCAAGAGTTGGACACTTAACTGACTGAGCCACCCAGGTGCTCCAGGAAGTACATTTTTTTTAATGTTTATTTATTTTTGGGAGAGAGAGAGAGAGAGAGAGAGAGAGTGGGGGAGGGGCAGAGAGAGAGGGAGACACAGAATCTGAAGCGGGCTCCAGGCTCTGAGCTGTCAGCACAGAGCCCGATGCAGGGCTTGAACTCACACACCGCGAGACCGTGACTTGAGCCGAAGTCAGACCCTTAACCGACTGAGCCACCCAGGCGCCCTGGAAGTAGATCTTAATAAAACTTTCCCACTGACCACAGAACTCCATTAAAATGTCATATCGATAATCACATCCTCTTCCAGCTGTTTGGATGGTCTCAATATATAGAAAGGACTCGTTCCCATGAGATCGAATGGTATTCCTTATCCGGCCGTATACGTGACATGTTGGGGAAACGAACACATTTGTCCAAACAAGGGCCACTCTCTTTGGAAGCATAATTTTCAAGGATATCATGTGCCACTTCTCTGAGTCTGCAGTAGGCCGCAATGGATGGAAATAATTTCACCTGCAATATTTAGAGCCGGGACTAATGAATCTTCATATCTTTTCAAACTCATCTATCCTTATTTAAAAGTGATGAATAGTGGCAGTTTGGAAAGATGTACTTGTTCATTGGCGCAATAAAAAATAGATGGCATTACGGTGCAAAAGTTCTTAATGTCCTTTCCCAAGGGGAAAAAAATAATTGCTACAAAGAATTAGAATTTAACTCCTTGCTCTTATTCCTTAAGAAGGTTCACTCGATTTTTACCCTTTTTTAAAACTTCTTTCCCCCCGTGGTTCACTCAACTCATGTGCAGAACATTTTGTGTTTACATATACAAGGTTTATATTTTCTTACCTGTATCTGGCATATTGAGAACAAAAGAAATTTTTGTAAATGTTTCTTTTATTTTCATTTTTTAATGTTCATTCATTTTGAGAGACGGAGAGAGACAGAGTGTGAGCGGGGGAGGGACAGAGAGAGAGAGGGAGACACAGAATCCGAAGCAGGCTCCAGGCTCTGAGCTGTCAGCACAGAACCTGACCCAGGGCTCAAACCCATGAACTGCGGGATCATGACCTGAGCCAAAGTCGGAGGCTTAACCAACTGAGCCACCCAGGCTCCCCGATAACCAAAGGGATTTTCAGGTTTGAATTCTTTTTGTAAAGAACTCAAAGGGCTTTAATAATGGAAATTCACGCAGAATTCAGACTTTGTGTATTACTCCCCCGTTTACAGATGAGTAAATAGAACCTGGAGACAAACTTTATCTCCTATTTCTAACATGAAAAGGGTCTCAGGAGAAAAATACCTCTAAGTCAATGCAGAGGAAACCTATCCTTCAGGGAAGAAGGGTGATGTGTGTGTTGGGGACAGGAGGCTTTTTTTGGATTACGGTCTCATCAGAGACGAAGACCGGTTTTATCACCTGGAGGGCAGAATTAAGCTATACTCATGCATTGTTCTTCAGTGATGTGGTAGAAAGGGAGTCAGGATATTGGCCTTTTTTGCTAACTAATTGTGTGATCTTCAGAGTATCATTTAATGTCTTTGGAGCTCAGTTTCCTCCTACATAAGAAGAAAGGGCAAGACTTTCGTATCTCTAAGTCTGCCACTCCCCAATCTTGTGCCCACAGCGGACATCAGTATCAACCTTGACATTATTTTCTGTTGAGTCCACACTTGGCTTTGGCACAGTTTCAACATCATGCTCTGGGTGAAGCCACAACCAATTGATAAGAGTTAACAATGGAAATAAAATCTATTTGCCACCCCTGGACTGGAAGATTTCAAAGGTGCCATCGAAAAAAATCCTAGACTTCTCCTTCTTACTCGGCCTGCCTACATTTAATAACAATGATGTAAAACAAATGAACATTTGGAAAGCGTCCATAATACCCTTTGTTCTATGGAAGCCCCAGGGAACATGGCCCCAGACTAATGAAGTACTTAAAACATCATGTGCCCAGCCCACAGCAGTCAAGTGCTAACTGATGGCTATTGGGGTCTGACCTCAGGGTACAGAGATATCATCTGGTTTCTCCTAAATAATATAAGTGCACTACATGATTTTAAAATTATGCTGCAAGCAAAGGAAAAAGAACACTTAGCAAAAAAAAAGATCCAGATATTGGCAGCAATACACTATTAGATCCTTGTTGAATTTGTGTTGTTGAGATAACACTGAGATATTGAGATGCCACAGAATTCTAAGCCCGACTTCCCTCAGCCTCCTGGACTTGACTGCAGAAAGACATATATCAGCAGGCTGGGTCTGTAGTAAGGAATTACATATTCGCAATCATTACCCAACTGACTGGCTGAGAACATACCGTTTAATGATTGCACCAATTAGGTCCCTATGAATAGACTCTGATACATATTGTCCTGGCTTATTTTATTTTGCACTCTGGATTCTGAGATACTTTGGCCTGGAGAAATCAAGACGTTCATAAAAGAAGCCAAGCATTTTGAAAATGCACTCTTGATTTATACATGCAAATCGCCAAGCGTCTCGGGGAGAGTAAGGGCTCCTTGTGTTTTGTGTTACTTCGGTATGACTTGAAGCCCAGTCTTCTTCCAAATGAATGCATAAAGTGATATCCATGAGATGCTCTGCTTTTCCTTTGTCTGCGAGTACCTGCAATTCTTTCCAGAATTTCCTTGCCGACTGGAGAAGACAATCCAATGATACTGCCCTGGTGCCGGAGAGAGAGAGCTCCTTGAGGTCGTCCAGGGAGGTCAACCCAAGGGGACGTGGTGACCACATCTCCTTGTAGTGTTCCGTGTACACATTCATTTTCCTCGCTCTGCCCTTACCCTCTCTGTAGAGCAAACATCTACTGAGCAGTTGTATTCGTCCGCTCAGGCTGCCGTAACCAAATACTGCAGACTGGGCAGCTTATTCGCCAGAAATGAATTTTCTTTAAGTTCTAGAGGCTAAGAGTTTAAGACCAAGGTGCCAAACAGGATTGTTTCCTCTGACGGTCATGAGAGAGGGATCTGTTCCAAGTCCCCTCCTTGGCTGACAGATGGCTGTCTCTCGGTGCACATGCACCCCTCGTGTCTCTGTGTCCTAATCTCTTCTTATAAGGACACCAGTCATATTAAATCATTACTAATGTAAATAATGGCCTCGTTGTAACGTAATTACCTCTTTAAAAGTCCCTATTCCCAAATACAGCCACGTTCTGGAGTACTGGGGCTTTAGCGCAGGTGAGCCCATAATAGCACTCATGATTTAGGCTCTCCTAAATTCTTTATGCATGCTGCCTCATCCGGTTCTCACATAGCAAACCTACGAATTAGGTACTATTATTGCCCCATTTTACAGGTAAGGAAATGGAGGTTCAGGGAAGGGAAGAACTTATCCCAGATCCCAAATATACACACAGGCCGTTATTTCATTTGAGAAAGTTTCATTTCTTCATTCTTTGAACGGTGCCATAAATCAGCTTTATTATATTCGCTAATCTTGTACTTACGTGGAAACTAACAGTGATCCTGTTTTCACCTATGCCTAGATCAGATTCCTTATCGTATACAGTGCCTTGCATCTATGATATGCTCAGCAGTTCATAATTTGCCCTCAAAGGGTTTGAAGGCGGAAATAGAATAGAGCAGACTAGAATAGAACAGAAACTTCTAGACAAGGCCAGAGTGACAAGATTAACTACACGGCAGTTTCGTCTGTGATGAGAGGGGCCGCATGAACAGCAGGACATAGAAACTGCGATCAATATATACTTGCGAAAGTTTGGCAAATATAAGGAGCTGTTTCCTATTCCTTTTTGCTCTAGGATGTATTGATCGGTAGTACCAATGACTCCCCAAAAGCTTGAAGAAACAGACATGATTTTATAACTTTTTTCTAGTAATTATTTTTATGTAACTGGCAGAGAGATGGAGAACAGGCTGGAAAGTTACTACTGCCCTAAAGTCACAGAGCGGATGTGAGGTGGAATTTGGGCCGATGCCCAGCACAGCAAAATATGTAGCGACATATTCAGTATTTATCACCATGAGGGATTTAAGCTGTGCTATCTCAATTTGTTATGCAGCCACCTTCCTCCACCTGAGAGACCTGTCAGAGCAGACAATGTTTCTTGCCTCTTGTACATACATCGTGTATGTGGAAAGGCGCATGATAAACTTAGGTAGAGGATATTTATATAATCGACGCGTAATTGTCATTTTGTTAGTTTAAACTTGAAGCCTCCAACGACTATTCACTATTTACACTCAACTCCACGGCAACATTTTTTGCACTCTTCATTAGAGGAAAACCCCAAGTCCATTTTAAAGACAGAACTTGCAGGCTGCCTGGGTGACTCAGTCGGTTAAGTGTCCAAGTCCTGCTCAGGTCATGATCTCACAGTTTGTGGGTTCAAGCCCTGCATCAGGCTCTGTGCTGACAGCTCAGAGCTTGGAGCCTGCTTCGGATTCTGTATCTCCCTCTCTCTCTGCCCTCCCCTGCTCTCTCCCTCTCTTTCAAAAATGAATAAACATTAAAAATAAGTACTCAAAGACAGAATTTGCTTAGCTATAACTGAAGGCTTCCCTTTGTTCCAAATCCACAGTCTAGGGCAGGGATCTCATCATATTATCCCCTGGATGTTTTTTGGTCTGATCTTGTCTCCCTCTTAGCTCCCCCCAAGGTGCAGTGGGGAACACCACCATCACGTTTCATTCAGATTTTTCATTCTCCAAGTTCTTACTTAGTAGAATGGCAACTCTTTCAAAGATGAAGACTTAGAAAGTGTGGTGGCTCATAGACGTCGTGCTTACTGCAAGGGATAAGAAAATGAAAACCAAGTGGAATTTTTAACCTCAGTCTCTGCTTTCCAGATCTTCTGCTTGGAGGCATTCAAACCGACTGGGGATCAAACAGCCCAATATAAAGAACCAGATGAGTGGAGGGGCCTTGGCATTACACAGGGGTGTTCTGTGGCTGGGAGACTTGGCATAACCTTGACATTACCCAAAATTTGATAGATGTAAGCCAGGCTCTTAACTTTATTTTAATGTGGTTTCTGAGCCTGAGATCGATACTTACATATTGTATACAGCTGTGGCTGCTTGCAGAAGCAAACCTCTGTGATCATGATTTTGTTTTGTTTTAGAAAGAAATACTATACGAGTACTCCTCAATAAACCTCTAAACTTTTTCTGTCTATGAAATCAGCAGTTTTATCCAGCCTTTGTGTTCTGATTTACTTCTCTAATTGGGCTTTAATAGGAAGTGGATGTCTTCTTCAGATGTTATTTCCCCTAAAGCCATCATTTGTCTGATTCCACTGTGAAGAGATAGCTCTATCTGTGCCTACCTTATGCTCTCAAATCTATTTGTGGGCCAAAGACCTAAGTCGATTTGTCTTAAGAACACGGAATTATGGGGCGCCTCTGTGGCTCCGTTGGTTAAGTGACCGACTCTTGATTTCAGCTCAGGTCATGATCTCATGGCTCATGGGTTTGAGCCCCATGTTGGGCTCTGCACTATAAACTTGGGACTGTCTCTCTCTCCCTCTCTCTGCCCCTTCCCAACTTGTGTGCTCTCTCTCTCTCTCTCTTGCTCTGTCTCTCTCAGAATAGATAACATAAACTTCTAAAAAAATTTTTTTAAAAGATCACAGGGAACTATCCCCCCAATACCCTTTTATGGCTATGGATGCCCAGAGTTGAATGACAATATTTCTCAGGGTAGTGGGTGAAAAGTGTGGCTTGACTTTACATCTATGTTACTTTAAGAAGTCTCACTGACAGGCAGTCATGGCTTTCCTCTAAATGTGGAACCGATCACTGTTAGGTTATAGCTACGTCCCTGTTGTATTTCAAAAATCCAAGAGAAGCCAGCAAACAAACAGAACTATTATATTAAAAACTGTAGGTTAGGAAGATAATGCTTTGCGGTATTACTGTACTTCCCCTTTGGATAACGCAGCCTTTCCTCAAGGCCAGGAGCCTGCAGCTTATTGCTCAGGAGAGGAGGATGACCATCACTTAAAATAGTAATGATGGTAATAAATAGTGGCAAATGCTTAGTAAAAGTATATCATTTGCCTGGTATCGCTCGATGCAGTTTGCATTAGCTCCTTGAGTCTAGTCGTATCCCTTATGCTCAGCAGGCAAACATACACCTCTAGGCTCACATCTTAGGCTACTGAAATAGGAAACAGGATGGGAACTCGGGGTCAACACCTTATTTAGCAATAAATAATATATCTCTCTGGCATTTTCTTCATGCATGTAAAGAAATTCTAGGAATTTGCATATAGATCCCTCAGGGCATAGAGATCCCACCAGGAATCTATTTGGAAATGGGAACATGGTCATGTTTTTCATCAGGCACTCGGATCATTTCATGGTACATGGATACAGTCAGCTATACCCTCTTCTTCTCCATCTTCGGGGTCATCTCCAGGACACTGATCAGATAGAATAAGCACTGAATTTGGCTAAAAGTTCATATTCTCAAACACTCTCCTTAATGACCAGCTGGCTCTGTTGTTCACGTAGAATACAGGCACAGGTCAGTCAAGAGAGCTTGAGCAACGGTAGAAAATTCTGTCAATTCTTATTCTATGAAATGGCCATTTTCTTCACAGACTACCTTAATGTCTTTCAATTATGCTATTCCAAAATTGGTTCATTCAGCCTGACCAAATATAGCTAATATGGGAAAGATGTATCATTTCTTAATATGTATATAAATGAAGTCATCATGTTGTGCATTTAAGTATCATACAATTTTATTTGTCAATGATACCTCAATAAAGCTGAAATAAAATGAAATGAAATAAAAATAAAATAATTTAAATCCAATATGATTATTGAAAGACTCCATTTGGATACTCATCAGCCTTACTAAAAAAATTACTTAGTCACTCAAATATCTCAGGCACCTACCTCTTTCCCTACATCCTCCCTAGAGTTGGATATAAATGGAAGGAAATGCTTTATGTACGTGTCTTACCATAGGAAAAGCAAAGGGTCATATCCTCCAGCTTAACCCCAGGATTATGTCTTTAGTCTGTGCTTTGGCTGCTTTCCAGTGGGCAAAGTATGTGACTGGCTTGACTCCAAGTCTTGTTTTTTTCTTCATTTTTGTTTGGCCTATGTCTTGAGGTATCCTTTTATTATAGGTAGAAGATATAAAATGTACAAAAAATATTTTCAGAGAATATGCATAGCTCAATAATTATTTATGAATATGGATAATTAATATTATTGAAAATCATATTCTGTATGTCCTCCTTCCCCCAAAAAGAAAAGATATGTTTATGAAAATTTGGAAAGAAACTTCTGAGAACATCTATAGCTCTCAGAGAATGGGATATACGACGGAAGTGTATTTCTTTAAGTTTTTAATGTTTTTTATTCATTTTTGAGTGATGGAGAGAGACAGAGCGCAAGTGGGGGAGGGGCAGAGAGAGGGAGACGCAGAATCCAAAGAAGGCTTCAGGCTCTTAGCTGTCATCACAGAGCTCGATGCAGGGCTTGAACCCACGAACTGGGAGATCATGACATGAGCTGAAGTCAGACGCTTAACCGACTGAGCCACCCAGGTGCCCAAGAAGTGTATTTCTTTTTTTTTTTTTTTCAACTTTCTTTTTTTTTATTTTTGGGACAGAGAGAGACAGAGCATGAACGGGGGAGGGGCAGAGAGAGAGGGAGACACAGAATCGGAAACAGGCTCCAGGCTCCGAGCCATCAGCCCAGAGCCTGACGCGGGGCTCGAACTCACGGACCGCGAGATTGTGACCTGGTTGAAGTCGGACGCTTAACCGACTGCGCCACCCAGGCGCCCCAAGAAGTGTATTTCTTTATTCAACAAATGAACATTCTCTCAGGGGATTGCATGGTTCCAAAGAATGTCATTAGTCCCATAAAATTTTTCAACATATCCCTACACCTTGGGAATTTTCCCCAAAGCCCTTGCAAATATCACTCCAGAGAAGGGAGGAAGCAGCCCCTGAATGAGGATGGTTCTTGTGCTCCGGAGGTGAGGGTGAGGGTGGGGTGTAGAGATATGGGGGGGAGTGAGTACTAAGGATGTCTCCAAGGAGCTCTGTCTTCTCTTGTCTGCCCTGGGTTAGAAGTAAGCCTGGGAACTGAACTTTTGTCCCATCCTAGAGAGACATGGGGAGAGAATGGCCATGCTGAGACCAGTAGGCAGGAACTAGAGGCTGGGTCATCTTGATCTCCCTGATTCTGGAAGTAGGAAGGGTTAGGGGACCTGCATTTCCCCTTGAGGGCTAGCTGCTACCAGAAGCATCGGAATCCAAATTCCCAGGTTTAGAGATTTCACAATTCTAAAGTAATGCTGAGAAAGAACAGAGCTAGAGGCATCACATTTACTGACCTCAAGCTATATTAGAAAGCTATAATCAAAACAGTATGGCATTGGCATAAAAACAGACATATAGACCAATGGGGCAGAATCAAGAGCCCAAAAATAAACCCGTGCGTATACAGTCAACTAATATTTGAGGAGGGGGCAAAAATACTAAAAAAGTAATGGGGAAAGGAGGTTCTCTTTAATCGATGTATTGGGAAAATGATATTCACGTGCAAAAGAATAATATTGGCCCCTTACAATTTTCACATGCAAAGAAGAATTTTATCGGACCCAATAAAATTGGATCTTACACCACTCCCAAAAATTAACTCAAGTGGATTAAAGGATTAAATGTAAGACCTGAAACCATAAAACTTCTAGAAGAAAACATAGGGGAAGATCTCCTTGACATCAGCCTTGGCAATAATGCCAAAAGCACTAGCAATAAATGCAAAAAATAAACAAGTCGGACTATATCAAGCTAAAAAGCTCCCATCATTGTGTTCATTTCAACAAAATTAAAAGGCAGCCTGTGTAATGGGAGAACATATTTGCAAACTACATCTGATGATGAGTTGATATCCAAAATATGTAAGGAACTCACACAATTCAATAGCAACAAAACACAACAAAAACAAACAAAACCCCCAAACAATATGATTAAAATCCCGGAAAAGCACCCGAACGGACATTTTCCCAAACGGCCAACAAAAAGGGAATCAACATCACTAATCATCAGGAAAATGCAAGCCAAACCCGCAATGAGGCATCACCTCACACCTGTTAGAGTGGTTACGGTCAAAACGACCAGAGATAGTAAACGCCGAGGAGGATGTGGAGAAAAGAGAACCCTTGTAACAACGTTGTTGGAAACGTAAACTGGCGCAGCCACTGTGGAAAACAGTATGGAGGCTTCTCGAAAAAATTGAACAGAGAAGTACGATAAGCCCCAGTAATCCCACTTCTGGGTAAATATCCCAAAGAAGTGAAATCACTATCTTGAAGAGATATCCGTACGTCCACATCCATTGTCGCGTTATTCGTAACAGCCAAGGCAGGGAGATAAGCTAAGTCTCCACTGATGATGGATGAATGAAAACAGGAAATGCGGTGTATAGGTACACGACAGGATATTATTTAGTCATCAGAGAAGTAAATTTGGACGTTTGTGACAACATGGACAAACTGTGACAGCATGATGTTAAGTAAAATAAATAAGAGGGAGAAAGATAATGTATGATCTCACTTACATGTGGAATCTGAAAAAGGCCCAGCAGGACTTTTAAAAAAAAGTTACTTACTTACTTAATTAATTAATTGAAGATGTCTCTCAGGGGCTCAGGCTCCCCACCCACCCCTGCATCTCCCACCCTGTACATACAGCCCTGTACCCGCTTTGCCCTCGTGTGTCATAGCCCTGTGAACTCACCACTTACCCTCAAGACCCCACCTTTTAAAAAATCCTCCCATCGACAGTTTAAAAAACTTCCCGCATCAACAGTTAAAGCTACAGCTTTAAAGAGGGGGCCTACTGCCATCCCAGGGCAGGCTGGTTGGGTGATGGGAGGGAGATAGGTCTGCCAGTCTTTTGGCTGTGACACAGCCGGTCAAGGCCACTGTGCGTCTCTGCATGGGCCGTGGGGAGGATCAGAGCCCGGCAATGGCCTGCCCGGCTCCTCACCCCCGAAGGTTCAACTCTTTTTTGGAGGGGAGGGCTGCCATGGGTGCTGTTCTGATGTCATGAGTGTCAAACATACCCCCGGGTCCCCAGGGTATAGAATGCTGGTTGCCAGGAGGTGGGGGGGGGGGGGAGCGGGCGAGAAAAATGATGAGATGTTGGTCAAGGGGACAAATTTCCAGTTAAAATATGAGTAAGTCCTAGGGATCTAATGTACGACATAATGACTAGAGTTAACAATACTGTATTGTATATGTGAAAGTTGCTGATAGAACAGATCCTAAGTGTTCTCACCACCACTGCTACAACAAAAATAGGTGAATATGTGAGGTGAAGGATGTGTTAACTCACCTAATTGTGGTAATCATTTCACAACGTATACATGTATCAACCCATCACATTGTACACCTTAAACTTACCCAATGTCAAATGTTAATTATATCTTCAGAAAGCTGGGGGAAGAAAGGAAACTTCACAGCTGAGCACATTTACGTGGGCTCCCTCCCATTCTGTAGGTCCTGACACGCCCCGTCCGATGCTTGGTTCTGTTTCACTGGTTCCTCCTGCATTGGCAAAGAATAAGGGGTTCAGCTAAGAGACCTGTCCTGAAAACGTATGTGTTAATACTTCAGGAATAAAAATGTGTTTTGTTTTAACGACTTTGAATGAAAACTTTCTAAAACATACCATTACTTTACCTGATTAAAAAACCAAACCTACAGAGAAAAGCGATCTCATTTTGATTACTCAGGATTATAATTATGAATGGTAGACATATACGGTATGCATCACACAGGGCTGTAGGGGCATTTAAATTGAAGAAGGAAAAAGAGCACACTGGCCAGAATCAGAAGGTCCTGGGTTCCAATCCCGATTCTCCCACTCATGCAGTTTTCATCTAAAAGATGCAGTCAATAATTCCTTGTGCTGTATAAAGATAACATGTGTAAAGTGTGTATTATGGTACCTTGCACATAGTAGGCACTCAATAAATGTTGGTTTCTCTTCTACTTTCTTCGATTCTCCTCGACTTGTCTTCCCTGTAATTTTCTCAAAACTTAGAGTTGCACAGAACTGTTCCTTAAGTTTTTATGACAACAGTGACGAGCAACTGATGTCCAATATTCCAGGTTGGGGGATCCATGTAGAGTGAAGAGTGAAGTCTTTTCCTGCCCTCCCCTTGATGAAAATACAAACAAAGCACTGACCAAGACTCTTGCAAAAGGGGCTTATACCCCACTGGTATAATCTAAAAGTTGGCTGAGCTTCCATTTCCAATTTATACATGGAAGAGTTCAGTTCTTTATTCATTGCTCTTTTTCAAGGAAAAGGAAAATAATCTAGAGGAGGAAGTATTTTAATTTTTTAAGGCAAACTTTATTTACACATATATGAAAAAAATGAATGATTAAATCCAACTTATATTAGGTCCCTATCACTGCCCAGGCTCTGTTTTAAGCCCTTTACAAGTATTAGTTCACTTAACTCCCAAAACAGCCTTATGAAGCAGGTTTCATAGATGAAAAAACTGAGGAATCAAGAGATTAAACCCAAACTCACAGACAACGAGTGGCAGGGCCAGAGTCTGACCAGGATGCTTAGATCCGGAGTCTGTGTTTTTAGTTTCTGTGCCACATGTCATAACTTAGTAGATATGCATCAAAACATCATATATATCTCATTATCAAGTAAAATTTGAAACATTCTTTAGATTTAACTAGTAATAATGACTTTTCTAACATACAAACTCTCTATCTTAATGTGGGAGTTGGGCTGTAGGAAAAAAAACACAAGGCAATTTACAGGCAATAGAATATATTCAAGCATGACAGAGTGCCATTCTCAAGGAAGAAAAACAATATTTCAAATTAAAAAGCTATAATTTGAGGCATCTGATTTGGGACCCAATATCTTTATGCTGAAAGGCTTACCCATTGATTTTTCTGCCAAAGATGTCTAAATCCATCCAAAAGTCTTGGGTTTCCTATTTGCTTTATATACTCAGGCTTAGACTCATACAGACCTCTAGAAAGTTTAGTGCTTGTGTTCAACAAATTAAATAACCAAACACGTTAACAAAGGCGATGCTTCCATCAAGTGACCATTTTGCCTAATCTTAGTGTAAAGATACACTATGGAGCTGACCATTTCCATAACATATTTGAAAACCACACAATTTCTCCTCATCCCACACCTCTGGCTTTGAACTCTGTTCACTATCCCTTATTTCTGGCTGTCCTTTGAATGAAGAAGCTCTCAGGTCCCACCCAGGTCAAAGGGCCCATGGAGATAAGATGAGAGCAGCAGAGGCTTGTTAGCAATTCATTGGTCAATGGTGACATCATGCTCTAAATATTTGACTCTGGAGATTAGAGTAGTTGAAAACGGTTTCCATTCTCTCCACACCCACAATAACGCTATCTCTTACTTCTCCACGTACAATTATCACTGGATCAGTGTTTTCACAAATATAGGGTTTTATTGAGTCCTATTCATATGGGAAGGCAGTGTTCAGTGACTAACAGATTAGCCAAAGTATCTCCATCTTATGTTGCCTAAATGCCCTTAATGTCTATGCATTGGATATTTCGGGAAAACAGGTGCATGAACATGAGCATGGGTACTGATGAGTCTATTAGTATAATGTTTCAACTTACAGAATGAAGAATGTCATGTTGGTAGAACACCTTATTACCGTTCAAAATAATATATTATATCATTACAGAACCATGTTGGATTTCATAGAGAATCTTAGACATGGAGGAAATATGAAAGACCTTCTAGTTCAAATCTTACGCTATTTTTCACGTTACAAAAGGAAAAGGAATTTTTAAAACTCCAAAGCGTAAGCTCACAATATCTTCTTTTACAAAGAACCAGTACTTTTCGCTAGTGCTTTTACTCTCTCTCCATTTCATTAAGCTTTTAAAATCTTATCTGCATATATTATTTTTTGCATGTCCTCATTCCCCCTGCTTTGACTGTTACTATACTTGGGTACGGTTCCTATTTTAAAGACATCGTGCTCCTTGTTAGACTTTACTTTTTTTTCTACCTTGCCTATATTCTCTTTTTCCTTTAAAAATGCTATATACTCTAATAGATCTGAATCACAAGAAAAAAGAACTATATAAACTCTGGCCATCCTCATACCAACGGCTCCATGTTAAAACGTCGGCTACTTCCATGACCACTGGAGGCTATCATGAGATCTTTAAGGTATCATTTCATCAGGGGGCTCAATAATGACTGTATCAGCTTCAGACTCATCACTTTGCTAAAAGGCTTCGCTGTTACGGGACGGTGGTTTACAAAGGAAGGTAATAATAATGCCATAGTTGTTTAGAACCTTGTCCCCAAAGCCCCACGTAAAATACTTTTAATCCGCTTGAGCCACATAAAGAACTTCTACGGGGCTCTTTATCTCTAAAGCCCAAACCCAAATCTGTGATTTCATCAGTGTGTAAGAAAAGGACTATCGAATGTGCCAGACCTGGTGTCAAGAGGCGTGGACCCTAAATGCAGTCACGAGTGTCCTTGTAAGAGGGCGGTGGAGGGAGATTTGACACGGAAGAAGGAAGCCACGTGGCCGCTGGAGCACCAAGCTACTGCTGGCTTTGAAGACGGAGGAAGGGGCCAAGGGCGCAGAAATGCAAGGGAAGCAGCTTCAGACGCTGGTAAAGGCAAGGACGCAGATTTTCCCCTACAGCTTCTAGAAGGAGTGTGGTCCTGCGGACACCTTGATTTCAGTCCAGTGGAAATGATTTCAGACTTCTGACCTCCAAAACTGTAAGAGAATAAATGTATATTGTCTTAAACATCAAGGTTGTGGTGATTTGTTACAGCAGCAATAGACACCTGAGTTTTCTGTTTTAAACAATGGAAGCTTGAGTTTAAACTCAATGCCTGAGTTTTAAACAATGGAAGGTGAGTAGATGAGCATGTTTTTAAGCGTGGTCCATGAACACTGCCCATATGGTACCCTTAAAACTCTTTAGGACTGGGTGGCCCAAAGCATGGGGACTGCTCGGCAGGAAATAAGCCTTCTACTGTGTGTAAGCTGCTACTCCGTTGGGGGTTGATTTGTCACAGTGGTTGTTGTCACCCCAGCCAGTACAGCTGGGGTATGATTTCTTTTACCCTCAGTATCACTCTTTCCCGAGAGATTTAGTCTCTTCCTTCCTGAGCAAAACCCATCAGGGCCCTGGCTGGATGAAACGCTGGCAATGGTGGATCCTACCAGGCACGCGTACAAAATGGCACTATGTGTTCTCTTCACCTCTGCTGGCACTGCTCCCGAGAAAATACACACAGACACTGATGGTCTGAAGCAGCGGAGTGTGGCATCCGGCAAATTGTCAGTTGGGTGTTTAGCATCTGGAATTTCATATTCCTCTTAGAAGGAAATGGCAAAAAAGGGTAAGACCGTCTACATTCATCTATTTTCCATCTATCTATCTATCTATCTATCTAATCTACTTCCCTCATATTTATAGTTACTATATAGATACTCGCTCATTCAATCTTCAGACCAAATAGACAGATGGACAGACAGATGATACATACATACATACAAACATGTATAGGTATATATGTGTGTGTATTGTGTGTGTGTGTGTGTGTGTATGTGTGTTCTCAGAATAGTATCTAGGGGTGCCTGGGTGGCTCAGTCGGTTAAACATCCAACTCTTGGTTTTAGCTCAGGTCTATGATCTCACGGTTTGTGAGTTCAAGCCCTGCTCTGGGCTTTGTGTTGGCAGTGCAGAGCCTGCCTGGGATTCTCGCTCTCCCTCTCTCTGCCCCTCTCCTGCTTGCGTGCTTTCTCTCGTAAAATAAATAAATAAACTTAAAAAAAGCCTTTTTAAAAATGAAAAAAAAAGAGAACAGCGTCTAGAACCTGGGTTGCACAAGTCGTCGTCATCACTTTCGTGCAGACAAAGGAGGCACAAAGAGCTATGGGATCGCTTAGCTGAAGGATGCAATTGTATCTAAGGGGTGGCTAATGTCTCACACAGTAAATTACGTTTCAAGCTGGCAGCTGAAAACTGGTTCGAAGCTGGGCAATCAGGAGCGAGGGGAGGCTTATGGATACGGGAAGCAAAGCAGGGAGCATCTCGGAGGCTGGCAGGAGGAGCAGTGAGTTTCCCAGCAAACGGAAGTTCACGGGCAACAGCAACGCGTAAAGGGAAGAGGGAGTAGGGAAAGCTGAAGTTCGAGAGGTGACAGAGGCCAAGGGTGCAAAACAAACCACAGGGTGTTGACTTGGGCTGCTTCCGCTCGCCAACATTGATCAGTTAGCATGAAAGGGATTCTGTTAGTACAACGGTCATTGAAAAACCAGCATCTTCAGAAGTGTTCTGTGGAGCAACGTGTATGTTATCTCAGAGAAGCTCTGGTGGACCCAAATGCACTTACTTTGTCCTCCTGGTTTGTTTCCAGCACTTATAAATTAGACACAATAAACCAGAAGTTACCGGAAAAAGAAAAGAGGGAAACCAGCCCCCTCGGCGTTTCACTTCCGCACCACCTCCTGTGGCGGGTGTGAGGGACCTGCCTTCCCTACCCGGCCCATCAACTCGGTTGCTCACAGACCGTCCTGGGCCAGGAGACCATTGCCTGTGATGCCAACTCTGCCAAGAGGGAGACTTCAGCTCAAGCCAATTTATTCGACCTTGGGCCTCCTCTTTCTTCGGGGAGTTCCCGACCAGGCAGCGTGTGGACCACCTCCTTCAGGGAAGGGAGTGCTGGAAGGGGCAGAAGTCACTCGATGGCCCTTCACCGGCTCTGGAAGCCAGCTGACATGTCCCGTAAGGTCAGAGCGGCATCTGAGAGGCTGGCCTTGCTTCTTCCAAGGGGAGCTGAATCGCCTCCCACGGTCTTCCGGCAGGTGCCCGCATAGACGCAGCAGTAGCAGTCCACACCGCACGTCTCCACTGGCAGGCTGGCTTCGTGCTCCCCACCCAGAGACGTCAAGCATCAGGTGTTCTCTGATTACCGGGAGCCTGTGCTCTGTCTCAGAAAAATCAATGCTTTTGATTTTCACAGCCTCCCCGCTGCATCATCCTGCTGTTCAGCCCATCATTCTGGGTAGTTTGATGTCTCTCGAACATACCTAGCGCTGTTTTCCCCCTCTTTTCTTTGACACAGGTTGCTGAACTTTCACGGAGACCCCTGTAGCACTTGTTTTCTCTGTTCAAGAAAAATCATGCAATAAACATGAGATGCGTTGGCAGCACAAAGATGAGCTATAAGACTTCGGGTGTTTTTTAATACTTTACGTAAAAACACTTCGTGATTGTCCAAGTGTTTCTGAAAATGAGTATTGTCGTCTCCGTGGCTCTCGTCATGGCTATTCATCGTTCCTTCCCCTGAAGAACATGCACTCACGGAGACGTAAAATGATTTTGACCCTTACAGGCCAACGTTGATGGACCAGCGTGGAAGGAAAAGAAACATTCTACGCGTTTGAAGAGGTGGGAGGCCTGGCCTGTTAAAACGGTAGATGTCAGTGGAGATGACACGGCTTAAAAAAATTGCTTTCAGAATCTGAAGGAGGAGAAGATAATTAAACGTTAAGGTACCTGTTCTGGTTACAGGATAACATCAGTAATAAACCCATTCACGGAAAGCTTTTATAATTACCGTGTATCTGCTCTGGAATGAGATAGAACCTATCCCATTCCTAAATACTGGTGTCACCAACATGGATATCACTGATCATGTCTGTCGGCTGGTGTGAATTGGTGGGAAGCCAGCAAATGAGACAGAAGCTGGAGATAATCAGTGAAGCTACTTGTAGATGAAGTCTTGGCTTTCAGAGAGATTTAATAATCTCCTTCTTAAGGGTAACAGAGCCTTCATTTCTCTCAGGAGTTTTTGGGATATTGGTTGCAGAATGATTTCTAATAATCCTCAAGAGGCACCGAGGCCGAGACAGAATTCATTTTGCTCTTAAGAATTACAATGCAATTA
The DNA here is from genome assembly GCF_016509475.1 of Prionailurus bengalensis. NCBI lineage: Eukaryota > Metazoa > Chordata > Mammalia > Carnivora > Felidae > Prionailurus > Prionailurus bengalensis. Next base: position 227,759,058 of record NC_057343.1, read on the forward strand.
TTTTATATAATCAGATACTAAATTTGGCCGGAAAACTTCAAGATAAAAGCCTCCTGATGCTATAGCCTCTCTGCCCAGTAGTTGACATTCGTGCCCTGAGGCACAGAGGTGTCACACTTCTGCACACGACTCTGAGAGAGGACTTCGGTTAGGCCTTGGCCTCCTAACTTGAACGGAGAGCTGACTCTGCCTCTGCAAAGTCGCTCACCTACTCTTGGTTCTGGGCGGGGTCGGAATCGCCCAGTTATCGCTGCTTGGACCAGGCATCTCTGCTATGGCTCCCCACTGCCCATAAGACTCGCATCTGAGTCCATATACACCAAGAATAGCGTCCACCCAGATTTTAGGCAGTGGGGTGGTGCTGTGGACTGAATGTTTGTGGCCCCTCAGAATTCATACGTTGACACCCTAATTTCCAAATGATCGTATTAGGAAATGGGGCGGTGATTCGTTTTAGATGAAACCACGAGGCCAAGCTCCCATGATAGAATGAATGTCCTTATAAGAAGAAGAGACTAGAGCTGTGTCTCTGTCTCTGTGTCTCCCTGTCTCTGTCTCTGTCTCTCTGTCTCTCTCTCGTGAGGACACGGCAAAGAGGCACCATCTGCAAAGCAGGAAGTGGGCTCTCACCAGACATTGAATCAGCCAGCACCTCGATCTTGGACCTCCCATGCCCCAGAACTGTGAGAAATAAAACTTCTCTGTTTAAGTTCTTCCATCCATGCTATTTATTACGGCAACCTGAGCTGACTAAGACAGGTGAGGAAGAATTTTAGCGAGCGTCTGCTGGATAGTAAACATTTTAGGCTCTGTGGGCCATCTGTCTGCAACGAGATATTGACTACAACCCAACATGGAGGTGGACACCTAGGGCTGAGGGTGAAGCGGAAGTGAGGGGGAGGTTGGTCAAGGTCTCTGACAGTCTGGAGCCCCCTGCCTCCTGCCCGGCTCCCCTCTATTCTATGTGAGACGGAAACATGCTTCTAACTCAGTGAAGCCATCAATCACACTGAGCTTCAGGTTGCTTGCTCCCTAACCTATTTCTCACTAATCCAGGCACCTGAATCGCAACTCAAAATACTTTAAGCCACACTGATCTTCTTTGCCATCCCACTTTACTTTCCCATTCTCTCAGTGTGGAGAAGAAAGGTAGAGACAACATGGTGGTTCCCAGCAGAATGAATGAACTAGAAATGGCATCGGTGTGTTAAGAGCAAGATTGGCCCCCCACGTAAATCCACGCGGCTGGAAGTTCCATGTCTTCTTCCCCAGTGCTTCCACAGACCATACGATTGCTTGCCCTCAGTGGGTCACGTAACAGTCAGGGGTTTTGGTTCCAGGAAACCAAAAAACAACACGCAAATGAAACTTTGACTGACCGAAACAGAGAAGTATTTTACTGAGAAGACGTGGGATAACTCTCAGGACACAAGACCATAATAACTGGGGGGGAAAAGCCATTGAAAAGGAACATGGAGGGGGAGGCGCCTGGGTGGCCCAGTTGGCTAAGCGTCCAACTTCAACTCAGGTCATGATGTCACAGCTGGTGCGTTCGAGCCCTGGGTCGGGCTCTGGGCTGACAGCTCAGAGCCTGGAGCCTGCTTCGGATTCTGTGTCTCCCTCTCTCTCTGCCCCTCCCCCATTCATTCTCTCTCTCTCTCTCTCTCTTTCTCAAAATAAATAAATAAATAAATAAACAAATATTAAAAAGAAAAGAAAGAAAGAAAAGGAACATGGGACACTGGCAGCAACTAGGACCATGCCAAACCATGGGACAATAACCAGTCAGAAGAGGACACCATTGCAACCTTCAGAACTGAACAAGAATGCCGCTGTTGTGGCACTGAATCTGCAGTTTCTGACCACCTTGCTGCCACCACCTACCTCCCTGTTTTTTGCTTGTTTGTTTTATACCATGAGATCCCAGTTCAGAATTGGGGGGAAGTGCAAGTCAGGCTGATAATGTAAAAGTCTAGGGTTTTCAACATCCGCATTGAGAATCAAGCTTCGTCTCCCACTGTGACTTGTGAACTGAAGGAACCATCCATTTTAAGAGGGTTTCAGATGCCCAACAGCCAGAGACAGAGGGAGAAGGAGAGAAACAGAAAGACAGAGAAACTGACTACAACAGGACTCCATTTTCCCTGAGCAGGTGAAATGAAATAATCTCTGAAGTTGTTTTAACTTTTCCAGGGTTCTCGTTCTAGAAAAGTAACATCCTGATCCTTATGCATGTTTTAAACATGTTTCTTGTCATTTAAGAAACACATGGGAGGAAGCCCCACACAAAATATCCGTTTTCTGAGCTGCTTGGGCCTGACTGAAAATCTTGAAGCAAAGAGGTTCCCTCTTGTATGCTAATGTCTATTGAATTTGGTTTCCAAAACTGTTATGCAAAACGTAATTCAGAGAATGACCCTATATGTATCAGGAAAGAGAGTTGGGGTCTATTACCGTGGACTTCTACACAGGGGCAGGAGTGGGGAGGCGTTGAACTTGTGTGACCTACCTACCAATCCAGTCTACACTCAGTAATATTAGGGGGCCAAGGCTCTCTTTTGCATACCCATGTTTTTCTCCCCAAAGGGGGACCTATGAATGAGAATCCTTCTCTCTTAGGAGAAGTTCAGGTCATGATAGCAAATAGGCCAGGATGAAATGATTAATTTTATATGTCAATGTGACTAGGCCACCAGACATTTTAGTCAAACATCATTCTGGTATGTCTGTGAGGATGTTTTTGGATGAGATCAACACTTGAATCAGTAAACTAAGTAAAGCAAATTGCCCTTCTTGATGTGATTCTCATCGAAGCCACTGAAGACCTGAATAAAATCAAAAGATTGAGTAAGAGGGTATTTTGTCTTTCTGACTGTTGAGCTGAGACATTGACCTTCTCATGCCCTTGGACTAGTACTTAAAGCATAAACTCTTCTGGTTCTCAGGCCTTTAGACCAATTCAGACTGAAACCACACCACTGCCCTCCTGGGTCTCCAGCTTGGGACTCCTCAGTCTCCACAATTAGGTGAGCTGATTTCTTCTAATAAATATTCTATATATACATATGTCTAGTTTTGGTCCTTAGGGGAACCCTAAGACACAGGACTGTACTCAGCTCAGCTAGGACAGAGGGTCAATGCTGGGTGAGTTCACTTGCCCCCCCCCCCCGCCCCCACCCAGTTCTGCATCCACAATGATGAACAAGGGCATCCAGATCATTAGTCACCAGTGTAGCTGCTTGTTTGGACTCTGTTCCAGTGGACTTAAGAGACGTTACCAGAGTCAGGTTAGAAGACTGGGGTAATGGTGTAGACCAGCTTTTCCTGCAATTGGTGGGGGGGGGGGGTTGGTTCTCTCTTTGAAGCACAGACCCTGATGCCTCTCCATGGTGGATTTCAGAACAAAAAGTGACTGTACTGAGAAGGTGGAATACTAAAAAAGCAGATCCAAGAAAAAGCCTGAAATTTTGGGCTGAGAAAAACTTGGAAAGTTTCCATGTGAATTCTTTCCCGTTAGTGGATTCTGTATTTTCTTCCAACTCATCTGCTTCACTCAGTTCTGTATTTGCAGAACCTCTAGGCTATACTCTCTTGGTTTACCAGAACAGTAGGCACACCAACACTAGACGACTGTGACCTTCTATGATTTGGCACATAGATCGTTTATTCATATTTATCAAAATACTCGCTAATAATGTGAGTTTGGACGGTGGCCTTTGCTTGCAAGTGGAAAGTGGGACTCTGGTCACAAAGAAAGTGGAAGCTTCAGTTATTTCTACTCCTTGCTTTATACAGCACCCTGCTAATGAAGCATGTCTTAACTAGATAGACTCCATCTATTAAGGTAGATAAAAAATACCAATAAATAGATTCTGTTCTTCTCTCTTTTTCCTTCTTATGTTCCCATTATGCAGATGTTACACATTTTGTAGCTGTCCCAATAGTCCTAGGACTTTGTTTGTTTGTTTTTTCAGTCTTTGTTCTCCAAGCTTTTAATGTTTTGAAGATCCTACTGATGTATCCTCTAGCTCAAGGATTCTTCCATTGGTCATGTCCAGTCTACTAATAAAGCCATCAAAGGCATTTTTCATTTTTCTTTCTGTTTTTTTTTTATCTTTAACATTTTTTTTCTGTTCTTTCTGAGGATTCTATCTTTCTGCCTACATTGCCCATTTGTTCTTGCATGGTGTCTACTTTACCTGTTAGAGCCCTTAGCACATGAATCATAGTTGTTTTAAATTCTCGTACTGATACTTCCCACATCCCTGCCGTGTCTGCTCTGATACTCGCTCTGTCTCTTCAAATTGTGGGTTTTTTTTTTTTCTCCTTTTGGTATGCCTTGCAACTTTTTCTTATAGAACCTCTTCTTTTCTGATAGCTGGTTATGATGTACTAGGTATAAAAGAAATTATTGTGAATTGCTGTAAATTTAGTCATGTGGTGGTGGGGTGTCGGGAAGGGGAAGTGTTCTATAGCCTGTGATTAGGTCTCAGTCTTCCAGCGAGCCTATGCCTCAGGACTGTGAACTTTGCATGTGGCTCTCAGTTTTTGTTTTTCCTTCCTATGTGGGACAGGATGACTAGAGGGGACTGGGTTTGGGTATTTCCCTTTGCTGGGTCAATTAGGCAGTTTAGGCTCTGGTTCATTAGTCTCCCCTGAAGGCAGGCTTTGTTAAGACTAGAGTGCTCTGGCTTTTTCAAAATGGTTCCCCTTCCCATGTCCCTGCCAGAAGTCTGGTAGGATTTGTTTAGTATGAGAATCTAGTCAAGTTCCTGGAGGCAAATCTGACACTATTGATGGGCCCCCCAAAGACTGGACCCAAAGACTGGGTCTCCTGAAATTTTAAGCTTTCAGAGTTGTACACACTGGGGCTCCAGAAATCCTTCAATATGGTTAAATTTCCTTCCCCCAGCTCCACTTTCCATGGTGGTTTATACTCCTGCATCTCCACTCTGGGAAACCTCAGCTCCCCATGTTCACCTGTCTGTTTCTCCCATCTCAGGAGCAATGGATTCCCTGTGTCCTCCCCTCTCACAGATCCAAGAAGAGTTGTTGATTTTTTAGTCTATTCAGCTTCTCCCTTGTTGTGAGGATGTAGGGATCACTTCCAAACTCTGGAAGCTTCAAGTCTTAAACTCTGGCTGTGAATGAATTATGAGTAAGTTAGGGAAACATTCTGTGAGCTTCTGAGAAGATCTAAGAAGAGGTGTCTTTGGGGAAAGCTTTATTCCTCATTTTTTTTAAATTCAGAAATTAGTTGTTTTAAGAGACTTTGTTAGAAAATATTCCAGACTCATCACAAAGGATAGAGAACCTAGTAAACAATTGCTATCAATTATCTAAGAAATAAAAAGTGGGTTCCAATGCATCTGTTACTAAGCATTCTTTTTAGGCTACAAAAAGTTATTTCCATTTCTAATCTATTTGCATTATCTAGAACCCATGAATGCAAAGGTCAATTCAAGTACTTGAACCACATAAGATTCTTTCTCTCATTGTAAAGTCATCTCTCTTTACTGGTCCTGATTGGCTTTTGGCTGTCGCATCAGTCCTCTGAAGATGACAGCTGTCCTCTAGGAAGGGGTGTCAAGGGAATGCATTACAGTCTCTGAAGGCCATTTTAGTGATGAGGTAAGAGAATTTGCTCCAAAGCAAAATCATTGGAATCAGTGTATAAATTCCCAGGGTGGTAACACTGAGGTGATGATGGTCGCTTGACTATATAAATTCTTGAATGTCCAGTAACATCTGTCACATTATTTAATAGGATTATTTTCAAATGTCTTCATGGAATTTTCACAGTACGACTTGTAACTCTCACTTCTGGGAAGCTCCTTTTCACATCAACCCTTAATACCTCTTCTACAATCCAGCTGATTACATTCTGCTTGACCTTGAATCATGATAACAATAGTTACCATTTGAGACTCAGAATGGCTCTCTGCCCATGAGGTGGGTACTGTTACAGCCCCTGTTTACAGAAGAACAACATCACATTTGGTGAGATGAAGTACTTTGTCCAGAGTCACACGTCGAGGATGGAAGGGAGCTGGGATTCACACTCTCTCAGATTCTGGGATCTTTAACCATTGCTCTTCAGATCCCCACTAGAGGAGATGGCTTCTCAGACATCAGGAGCTCATTTTCCCCAGAGACGGAAATGGACACTGTTTTCCCCAACACATAAAGGAACTCCTCTTGGAATGGGTTGCTTTATCTTGAATTCCTTCAGGTCTCATAGACTCAATAAAAGTGAGTGGCTCAGTGTGGGGCTACCCATAGGCTACCTGCACTTTTCCATTGTGAGCTATTGTCTCCAAACGGGGTTTTGCCAGAGAATCTTAATTCCTTATGCTTGGAAGTAGATGGGCCTGGTTCCTTTGCATTAGTTGCTAGGTGACTCACTGTACCAGCCAGCCAGAATTATAGATGCAAGGCAGAGCATAAAAGGGAGGCCAAAAAACGGTCCTCTCCTAAAATCCCAAAGGACTCATTTTCAGCATGTCTCTGGGCCCTTGGGAGACAATCATAACAATGTACGCCATCTCCATCCAAAGGAAAATAGAAAAGACTCTCCTTTTTAAATCTTGGGAAGATAGCCATGCACTACATTCAGTTCCTAGGTTTTCTGCCACAGATATGGAGACTTAGCTGGTTGTGGATTTCACCCAACATACTAATCTTATAGTGTTAACTTCTACTCCCCACCACCACCCTAAATAGTCCTTTGTTTCTTGGGGAAATGTACATGCCATCCCCACCCCAGTTTCAGGTCAAAACTACCTTTTCCAAAGATCACTTGACAACTTCTCTAACAACTTATTTAAATACTTTGCCTTTCTGGGCAGTTGTATCTTGGGAGAGGTTTTTCTTTTTCTTTCTTTTTTTTTTATTTTTTTAATGCTTATTTTTGAGAGAGAGAGAGAGAGAGAGCAAGTGGGGAGGGGCAGAGAGAGAGGGAGGCACAGAATCTGAAGCAGACTTCAGGCTCTGAGCTGTTAGCACAAAGCCCGACACGGGGCTTGAACCCACGAACCGTGAGATCGTGACTTGAGCTGAAGTCAGACGCTCAACCGACTGAGCCACCCAGGCGCCCTGGGAGTGGTTTTTCTAATAGCTTCCTGACCCTCCAATAATTTTAACAACACTTTCTCTGGACAGCTGCTATTTTTCTTCTACCTCCATTCTATTTGAAAAGTTTTAAATATTTGCTCTGATTTTTTTTTTTTGACTGTCTTGTAGAATTACATTTAAGATTGGCCATGACTGAGTGATAGAGTGGCTTTCCCCTGCCTTTGATTTTGAGCTTAGCCACATGACTTTCTTTGGCTATCCTAGTTTCTATTGCTGTTATAATAAATTGCCACAGATGTATTGGCTTAAACCACCTCTGTTTATTATCTCACAGTTTCTGTAGGTTAGAATCCAGTGGACTCAAAACTTGGTCTTCTGCTTGGGGTCTTTCAAGGCCTAAATCCACATTACATAAAGGATGAACTCTTTAAGGAAAGTTCTAAGGATGTGTCTGTTCCCAACTTCATTCAAACTGTTGGTCCAATTCAGCTCCTTATGCAGAAAGGAGACCCTCCATTTCCTTCCTGGCTGTTGGAGGTGGGGGGGGGGTGGGTGTGCAGTCTTTGCTTCTACTGGCTGTCTGCATTGCTTCTTGAGCTGTCTTCCTCTGGCTTGAAGATGTGGCCTCCTCCAGCAAGGGCGGGTTGAATTTCTGTCGTACTTTAATTCTCTCTATCTTTCCCTTCTGTGGCATCTCTCTCCCACCAGCTAGAGAAAGTTCTCTGATTTTGAGGACATGTGGAAATAGATTGGGTCCATACGGGTAATCTTGGATATCTCCCTATTTTTAAGAATCATAATCTTAATTACGTCTGTAAAGTCCTTTTTGTTATATAAATGTAATATATTCACAGGTTCCAGCGATTAGGATATGAGCATCTTTGGGGACCATTCTAACCACCATATTGGTCGGCAGGATGTTAGCAAAGGACATGCACGCAAAGACATGAAATGTCCATGCAAGAATGACTTTGAGCTCTGGTTCTTCCTTCGTCACCATGGGAACAACTCGTGTAGCTGATGACTCTTCTGCTTGGGCCCTACAATGAATACAGTTGGAAGATCTCTGAGCCAACACATAGTGAGGATCCAAGCTCAGCACAACCTATATCTCGAAGCAGTGCCACCAAGTTAATCCCAGCCTGGATCAGTCCCTTTACAGTCCCCTTATCCTGAGAATAAATGATTATCCTCATCTGCCACTGAGTTCATGGGAGATTTTCCCATAGAGAATTATTGTGGCAATTGCTCACTTGGTATAGCAATTGACCTTAAAAAATAAAACAAAGCACATTTTTTTTTCTTTTTTTCCCCTTCCTTTCTTGTTTTCCGATCTAAATTTTAGTTCAAAATCTGTGCCAACCCTATTTCAACCTAGAATATGAGCTTTATTACTGTAAAAAAGCTCTGTCCAAGGACAGAAAAGTTGGCCTTGAACTCTGGCTGTACGTTTGACTCATGTGCTCTTAGACAAGTCATTTTATCTCTATGTGTCTTGAATCTTCCTATATAAAATAGGAAAATAACTCCAAACTTATAGGATTATAGCAAAAATTAAATGAAATAATATATTATTTCATTCAACTGGTCTTTGGTATATTCACAAAGCTAAAACGTATTGGGTCTCTACGTGAGCCAGGTATTCCGTGAAGGATCAAGGAATCAAAGATTAATGAAGACAAATTTCTTATTTTTAAGAAGTCTCCATCTCCACGAGTAAAGTATTTTATAAACGCTAAAGCGGTCTACAAATTCAAGGCATTGCTGTTATATTTCTTCTTCTTTTGCTTATCCCTTCCTATTAGACATGAACTACCTTTCCATAATTTCTGTCCTTTTTCCCTCTATCTTGTCAATCAATTGTTGGCTCTTTTTAAACGTTAACACCCCTCAAATTCCACCTTCACGTTCTTAACTTGAAATAAAAGGTAGTTACATTTATGCATTGGGGAAAAAAGCATTTCACTTCAGGGAGACCCAAATCCAGTAAGCCCTGTAGGCAAGCATGGGAGCTTTTCAGTTGAAAAGGATTAACCTTTCTTAGATCGATTGAAAATCCTCTTATTTATTTTCTTCACTCATAAAAATGCACCTCAGGGCATATGTGCATCAGTACCAAAACCCAACAACAACACAAATGAGTTACATGCCATTCTAAATAAAAGATTATAATGGAAATTGTCTGACTGCATTTGTTGCTGTAATCCTCCAAAGCCCCATCTAACTATTCATCTTTCCTTCAGGATCGGAGCATTTCTATAAATTCTTATGGCCCTTAATAGTTCTCTTTTCCAGACATGATCATTATTCAAAGTGTAACCCAATAGAATATTTTTGGAACATTGCATTACTGTCATTCATTATGCTATTTTAGCTTTGGTTTGCTTCCCTGCTTCTTTCTATCTCCTTTTCCCCTGCACTATGTCTCTGGACCAGAGCAAATGTTCCTTTTGTTGGGCTGCCCCTAATAGTCAAAAATAACACGAAGTGTGCATAGCTTGACCCGTTCTGCAACAACTCACCAACAGTCTAAATGACAGAATATTGGCATAGAAACTTGCTTTAGGGACACATCAACACCCCACCGAGAACCGCCAAGAGGGCTGCTGCACTGTGATAAGTGTCCCCTTTCCTCTAATGCCAAAACTGACAATGCCTCCATGGAATCATCTTAACCTTGTCTTGAGAAGGGCCTCTGGTCCAAGCCTAAAGTACCTTCAAGAGCCACTGTGATGGTAACTCATTTAAGTTTCTACACTGTTCTCAAAGACTTTCTTACCATGAAGATATTCTTGCATACGATGAGTGATTGAATGGTAACAGACCCTCAGTATCATCATGCTTTCCAAGGAGACGGCCAACAGAGTAGAATTTGCAACAACACTCATTTAAGGGACAGATCACTCGCTAGTCACTGCAGTGTGTTTTTGTCATTCTGGTCATCCCTTGTACCAGGATATGATATCCAACATTTGGGTGTGAGAGCCAGAGAAGATATGGTATATGCTGGGAATGGGAGATACTGTCTACTGATGCTGGTCTTAGGGGAAGTGTCATGAGGCATGTTAGAGAGGCTTATCAATAGAAGTAGTCCTAAGCACCCTGAGTCAATAAAAGGAGACACTCCTTGATCATGGCGAAGAAAACACAGAACGTCAGAATCTGGAGAGATAGGTCAACAAACAAAAAGACAGGAGACAAAGGGAAGGCTGAACCATATCAAAGATTCGGGGCAAGACACAGAGAAAGCACAGCCAGAATGAAACATGAGTTTAAAATGTGGTAGTTTAGAGAAATTCTGGTCTCCTCCTGTTCCTTCTTCCCTGAAGCTTAGTGTGCAGCGTCTTCATCTGGTCAAGAGTAGGGGTCTTGATTTGGTAGGCTGCAAATATATTCCATGTCTAAATTCTGTAACTTAGACAAGTGAGTTCAATACAAGTAAGTCTCCTTCAGCTTCCTTCTCTCCCAAGTATGTGATAAAACTTCAGAGGACTGACTTATCTGTCAATGCCTTAAAGTATAATGGTTAAAAGAAATCCCAGAGGCCATTTGGATTATTCTCTTGCCTTTAGGCAGATTGTCCAAACCGTCCAACATTGCTCTTCATGTCAGTATGAAACTACTATTACACAACTCCAACCAAAAGAGATCCCAATGGACATGTGGTCAAGGCTTATCTCCTCTTGACAGAGTCTTATGAGCAAACCCCTGGGTCCTGTATATCCAATTTAATCACATTGACAAGATTGTACCTTTCAAAGATGGACATGACCTACTCTTACCTTTATCTTCACTAGGCTTTCCAATGTCTGGCACATAGATGTTTCAGAAACGTTTGTGGCATAGATAAAAGGCTCAGTTCCAGATCCTTAGCATTTTTAGAGCTGATGAAGTCTGCTAAGAATTATATTAACTCTAGATCATACTAGGCACAAAAATCCTCACTGTGCCTGTGCCACTACTGGAAAATGAAATTCAGTATGAAGCTTATTAGGGAATGTGGATGGCATTTCAAAACTAATGCATGGATGTAAGCCATGGTGAATAAGCGGGTGGGAAAGAAAGGAGCAAAATCTTCTTGGTCGAATCAAGCCTATTTTGAATAAATGATCATTAGCAAATTGTGTCTATGACAATGGATTAATGAAAATATTACACGATCATCCGAACACTGCTCTAGTGCAGAGTGGAGATTAAACACAAGGAAACTTTATGGACTTAATTTTCAGATGCCAAGTGACCTAGTGCTTCAGGCTGGGAAGGAGGAAGATAAAGTGGGCTGAACCGGAGCTTTTTCAATTTTAATTGTTTCCCAGTTTTACTGAAATGTAATTGACATATAACATTGTGTAAGTTTAAGGTGTACTGTGTAATGTTTTGATGTATGTCTGTATTATGAAATGATCACCACAATACATTTAATTAATGTTGATCACTCGTGTAGTTGCAATGTCTTTTCCTATTATAAGACCTTTTAAGATGTACTCTTTTAGCAACTTTCAAATATACAATACGGTATTGATAACGATAGCCACCATGCTGAAAATTACACTCCCAGAGCTTATTTATTTATAACTGGAAGTGTGTACCTTTCGACCACAGTTACCCATTCCCTCCATCCACCATGACCCCACTTCTGGCAACCACCAATCAATTCTCTGGTTTTATGAGTGTGATTCTTTTAGGTTTCCCATGTAAGTGAAATGCCGTATTTGTGTTTCTCTGCCTTATTTCACTTAGCATATTTCACTTGAGCATCACTTATCTCACTTGAGCATCTTGTCCTCAAGATTCACCCAGGTTGTTGCAAATGGCAGAATTTCCCTCTTTTTTATGGCTAATATTCCATTGTATATGTATACCACTTTTTCTTTAACCATATATCCATTGATAGGCACTTAGACTATTTCCATGTCCTGGCTATTATGAATAATGCTGCAATGAACATGGGAGTGCATATATCTCTTTAAGGCAGTGATTTCATTTCCTTTGTATATATACCCAGAAGTGGCATTTCTGGATCACATGGTAGTTCTATATTTAATTTCTGAGGATCCTCCATACTGTTTTCCATAGTGGCTACGCCAACCTACATTCCTACCAACTGTACATAAAACTTCCCTTTTTTTCAAATTGTCACCAGGGCTTGTCTCTGGTCTTTTTGATGTTGGCCATTCTAACAGGTTTGAAGTGATATGTTATTGTTGTGGTTTTGATTTGCATTTCCCTGATGGTTAGTGATGTTGAGCACATTTTTCTATGATGGACATTTGAATATCTCCTTTGGGAAAATGTCTATTCAGGTCTTTTGCTCATTTATTGAATTGTTTTTGTTTGGTTTTGTTTTGCTACTGAGTTGGATGAGTACTTATATATTGTGATATTAACTCTTATCAGATGTGTGGCTTGTAGATATTTTCTCCCATTCCATAGGTTGCCTTTTCATTTTGTTAATGGTTTCTTTTGCGAGGCAGAAGCTTTTCAGTTTGATGTAGTCCCATTTAATTATTTTTGCATTGCCGCTTGTGGTTTAGGTGTCATAGCCATAAAATCAATCACCAAGACCAGTTTCAAGAAGTTTCCTTTGTGTTTTCTTCTAGTAGTTTTATGGTTTCAGGAGTTTAGATTTAAGTCTTCAATCCATTTTGAGCTAACTTTCAGGAGGAGTGGGGTTTTTGACTTGTGACTGAGGGGAGCTTTCTCCAAGATCAGAGCATCTCTAGTTGCTGTATAATCCAGGGTGCAGGTGGCCATGTGGGACATTGGCCGACCCATGCACAAATGTCTCTGTGCAAATTAGGAAAAGGTGCCTACTCTTGATGGGTGCAGCCCAATGCTGGGGTACATGGTTGGCACACAGCACACAAGCTGTCTTTCAATCCCCACTCTCTTCCTTGGCTGGCCACACGTGCATAGGTTCACCCTGTCTGCCTGAGTGGGGTGACCTTAATGATGGGCTGGGACTTCCCAAGGTTCATCCTGAGAGGCCAAGACGGTGGAGAAAGGAGAGTGTGCTTTCTGGTCTCTCATTTTTTTGTGTTGTCCTGGATAAAAGACAGACATCTGAGCTAATTTTACTAGATTGGAAATACTTAATATGAATTCTTTGGATTCTTAAGGCTCCACAGACAGGCTTCTTTAGGTTTCCCTAAATCTTCCCGAACTTAGATAGCTTTTGTAGGCATGTGAGTATAGAGATTTTTCTACAAAAAGATTTCATATCTTCACCATTCTCAAAGGGATCTGTAACCCCAACAGGCTCAAATTACTAGTCAAAGTATCCTTTGTAATTTAAGGATTAAACCAATGAGCACAAATGAGAAGGAAGAAAGCATCTGATAAGAACTTGTTCTTTATTTCACTTTAATTGTCACAGTCCAATGAGCATAATATAAACATACAACGTTTTGTGAACAGCTACGCATTTGAAGAAACGTATTCTTACCCGCTCTGCACAGCCTCGGAAAGTAACTCTTGGCCACTCTGATGCACAAGTTATTTATTTTTCTTTCCAATATATGAAATTTATTGTCAAATTGGTTTCCATACAACACCCAGTGCTCATCCCAAAAGGTGCCCTCCTCAATACCCATCACCCGCCCTCCCCTCCCTCCCACCCCCCATCAACCCTCAGTTTGTTCTCAGTTTTTAAGAGTCTCTTATGCTTTGGCTCTCTCCCACTCTAGCCTCTTTTTTTTCCTTCCCCTCCCCCATGGGTTCCTGTTAAGTTTCTCAGGATCCACCTAAGAGTGAAACCATATGGTATCTGTCTTTCTCTGTCTGGCTTATTTCACTCTCCAGTTCCATCCACGTTGCTACAAAGGGCCATATTTCATTCTTTCTCATTGCCACATAGTACTCCATTGTGTATATAAACCACAATTTCTTTATCCATTCATCAGTTGATGGACATTTAGGCTCTTTCCATAATTTGGCTATTGTTGAGAGTGCACAAGTTATTTAATCAATAAATCTGAAAGGCTTCCAAACAGAACAAAAGGCCTTCAAATATACAGTCCTGTAGAAAAGCTGCTGAAGACATCACATCCTGGCCAAGCAAAAGGAAGCCCAACTGGGTGGTTAGAGCCTCCTGTTTGGTGTCCAATGTAATTCCTGAACCTGCTGTTAACTAACTGCGGGTTGGGAGGGGATCTTAGTCAAGTTATTTAATTTCTCAAAGGCAAAATAGAGCTAAGTAAGGGATCTACTCATCATACAGAATTGCTTTAAGGAAACAATGCGACAATATGTGGGATGTACTTGATATAATCCTCGGCACATAATAAGAACTCTATAAATGAGAGCTTTTTGATATTTATATTATTATTGTCATTATTATTTTTATCATTATTGGAAAAATAGACCTATCAGAGGCAGATTGAGGGCTTTAAAGTTTTTGGTGACATTTTCTTTTCCTTTCTGCTGCGTTCCTTTTTGTTGCTAACCTCATTCTATATAATTTTAGAAACAAATGCCAAAATTTCTAAGGTAAGATATACATCCCCCTGATTACACCTTGGAGATCTATTAAATTTAACCTTTAAATAATTTAACAGCTATTAACAATGTACAGTGAACAGGAGTTCGAAGATCATACTGTGAAAAATGGGCAGAAAGAGTAAAGATGAGTAGGCAGAAGGCATAAATCCACTGGGTGAAATGATGCACAAATATTAGAAACAACTTTATTTCCCTTGGATTTGGGTTTAAGGCCAATCTTGAATTTTTAGGCTTTGGGGGATCCTTTTGGATTTAGAAAGTAGCTAGTACACAGGTCTGAATGTTCAGAGAACATGATGCCTGGCTGAGTCCTGAAACTCCCTTCAGTCCTCAGCTGACTCTGTTGTGTGGACAGAGCCCTTTCAATATCTAGGGCATTCTTAGTGACAGTCAAAAATCACATCTAAGACAATGAAGAATATACATACCTGTTCGGAAATCCATAAAACAAAACAAAACAAAAAAATGGAAGCATGTCAGAAAATACATGGGAGCGAGCAAAGGGAGATAGTAATAAAATTATTGTTATTTGAGCATACCAGAAGTAGCTGGACCAGATGGAGGAAATGGAAGATGTCTCACAGGTCACAGGTCATCAAATCCAGTGGTGGATTCTTTGAGGGAACTCAATCCCATGGCTATCTGCTGGAGTACCATTGGGCTGAAAGTAGAATGTCTGATATACTTTTGACCAGCTTCTCTTACAAGTTGATTTTTCCAAAAAGAGAACAGATAAATAGGAGAATTGGTCCTATGGCTTCAGTTCTGATGAACAAAGAGGATTTAATTTCAGAGGGGGAAGTTAAAGATATCATTGAAGAACATCTCTATTACTTTGGAACGTTTTTGACAGGAAGAGAAGACTTATCAAGGATGGGATCTAGATTTAAGAAAATGGGTAATTGCATGTTATGAAAATTGGATGTGGGAAATGCTCAAGAGGGATGAGCAAGTCCTAAAAGTCAAATGGTGAGCATGTAGCCCCAAAGCAGAACGAAATGAAAGGAAACAAGATTATATTCCCAAGAATTGGGAATTGTGCTGGTGAGGCTAAAACCCTTGCCATAGACTGATGTTTATCCCCCCCACCCCCGCCCCCATCCCTATCCCACCAATTCATATGTTGAAATCTAATCCCCAAATCGATGGTGTTTGAAGGTGGAACTTTTGAAAGCTGATTAGGTCGTGAAGATGGAGCCCTCGTGAATGGGATTCGTTCCCCCATAAAACAGTCCAGAGATCTCTTACCTCTTCTGCCATGTGAGGATATAGTGAGAAGACGGCTTCTGTGAATCAGGAAGAGGGTCCTCACCTGACACCACATCTCTGGTGCTTTGATCTTGGACTTGCCATCCTCCAGAACTGTGATAAATAAATTTCTGTTGCTTACAAACCAACCAGTCTATAATATTTTTGTGGTATAAACCCAAATGGACTAAAACAGCCCTAAAGACAGTAACAGTGGCTTTCTAGAATTTCTTTAGAAAGAGCAGATTTATGGCTTGAGCACTCCTGGGATAATTATGCTATATTTCTGGATGACAGTAAAATCACAACTTTCCATGGCTATTTTCTTTCTGTTTTATTTGTATTTTAAACATGGAAAACCGTCATTGGTAGGTGGGGATTGAAACATAAGATATATGAATAAATGAAAATGAAACTTTGGCTATTCTACTTTTTTGGCTCAGGCAGTTGCCTTCCAAAGACCAGAAGTAATAATAACTATGATTTATTGGATTCTTAGAAGTTCCAGGCATTGTACTAAGTGTTTTAAATGAATTATCTTGTGTAATCTACAGAAATTCTTTGGGAGAAGGTATTCATTAATATCCTCATCTTATATGTGATAGAAATTGGGTTCAGAAAGGTTGATGACCTATTCCAAGGGGCAAAAATAAAAGTTAATACAAGATCAATCTTCCAGATTGCAATACAGAAAGAGCTTGCAAATAAAAATGGTAAATCATTTTCCATAATTTTTGAGGTATTGTGAAAAAAGGCAATGGTGCTCCTTGGGATAGGAGCAGAGCTCAAGGATGGAAGAAAAAGGGTGTCTAAAAAGGGTGGAAATACAACCAACTTTCTGCCAGTGGGCAGATATCATCCCTGCAGAGGGATGGTGACGGCTCAGGAGAAAGGATTCCTCTTCTTATCTGGTCTATCAGAGGGGGTCCTTTTTTCAATTCCTTTGCCTGAAAGTAGAAACATCCTAATTTACACAAAAGTGCTTTGTGCTCTAGAGGTCCAGGATGAAAAGTGGAATAAATAAATGAAGGAATGAGTGTGAGAAGATTAAAAAGAGAGAAAATGTGAATTCAATTTACAACAAGATGAATAAGGTAGGTTTTGAGTACTAGCGGCCAGTAAGATTGACTTCCGTCCTGGGCAAGATTCCTGGAAAGGCTTATTAAGAGAATGATTTGTCTTCCACTGTCTCACTTGTCTGAGGTATTTTTTGAAAAGTTGACAGCAGGGATTACATTAACATATACACCCTGGCAGAGAGAGCCTTATATGGGCTTAACATGTATGTTTAAAATATATATCTGTGTATGTTTATACGCATTTATTTATTTGAAGATAATAGTGCTCAATAATTATTTTTTAAAGAATGGGTAAATGTGTAATAAGAGAGTAAGGTCAAAATGAGTCCCCATATTGATAGCTGCTTTTAAATTAATTTGGTCATAGAATCTGCCATCGACACAGTAATAACAATGATCTCAGTCATTTTTCTGGTCTCAGATGCAACGTGCCTTCCTTGGATAAATCTTCCTTGACTTCAAAATTTAAATCAGATCTCTCCTCATTATTATTATTTTCTTTTTACACTTTATTTTATTTATTTAAGTAATCTCTACACCCACCTTGGGGCTCAAACTCACGACCCTGAGATCAAGAATCGCATGCTCTTCTGACTGAACCAGCCAGGCTCCCCTCTCTTTGTTCTTCTTGCTTAAAGCACCTAAATTCTTTGCCTTCATTTCATTCACTACAGGGGGGTAATTTATGTCTACTGGTGTGTACTCATTTAAAGCTTTCCCACCACAACAGCGACTGAATCTTTCATTCTATTGTCGTACCTTCAACACAGCAGAATGTCCAGCACATAGTAGCCACCTGATAAAATTTTGTTGAATTAAAGACATGAACGAAAAAGGAGGGAACATCTCTGGACCACTGTGTTATCACTGCCATTCTGGATATCACACTTTAAATGCATATGGACAAAGAAGAGTATATTGAGAACAGAGGAGCCAACCCATTATTGCAGTCAATTCTGAAAACTTTACAGGAGAATTGATTCTAAGTTACATGAAGAAACTCATATAGGAGTCATCCATATGAGTCTTTCAGCCCATTGAGAAAAGTCTGAAGGTAATGAGTAGGGACATGGACAATGGCAGTTGGCTAATTGTCTACAGATATTGCAAGAGTCATCTCTGAAGAAGGGAGCACGCACTCCACACACACACACACACACACACACACACACACACACCTACATTCCGCCCCCCCCAACCATTTTTAATTTGTCCCTTGATGGTATTCTAGGACCAACATTGGCAATGATAAATACTGGAAGGTAAACATTTGAGATTGGTGTAAAAAAAGATTGTATTTAATAGTCAAATCTGCCCCCAAATAGAATGGATAACTGTAGGGAGCCTTCAGATCTTCAATGAGACAAACAGTGGCTATAGTAGACTAGGCATAATTAGGAAATAGCATGCAAGTTGGACCAGAAGGAAATGGACAGCACTGGAGAGTTCTGGTTCCTCATGGCTGTCTTGAACTTGTGTGGGCTGGTCAGATGACCTTTGGCTTCTTCGAACCCCAGAGTTCTGCAGAAATGAGTGTAAAATTCATAGTTCTTCGAATCTTGATCATCCATGGCACTCTGAAAGAGGCTAACGTAGAAAATCTGGCCTTTCATATTTGAAGTATATAGGCTATGTCACTGAAACTGTAGTGTTTTATAAGCTCGTAACAAATGGGTTATGATTTAATAACTTTACTTTTTCAAATGGAACATGAGAAATCTAAGCAATTGCTCCAAAATGCCTAACTATTAACCTTGATTTATTGGTAGCCAAAGCAATTACATATTCTTGGTAATGTAAGCCCTATGTAGACACAGTATTAATATTTATTAAATATACAGCAAAAAGAACTGAACTATTTTTTTCCAGCAAACCAAAATTCAGCACATTTTGACTAGCAAATAATACCGTTAAACACAACTATGAGTATGTAACTTAGACTTTTCATCTTCTCAAACACCATAGTCCAAGATTGAACTGCTGTGGGCCAATCTCTTAGGAATAGATGCAGTCTGGCCAGATGTCTTCATCTTTGTTCACCATATGTAGGTCATAGAATGAGTGCTTCGATATTCTGGAAAGTAATTGTCTTTGGAACAAAGATGATAAAATGCTTCAATATTTTATGTTATTTATATATCATTTATATTCATTTTCTTCCATCATCCCACACTCCTTCAAACATGACACCAAATACTACTTGAGAAGAGAGAAACACAATATCTTTCACAGTTTATGGTGTTTGTAGGTGTGCATTATTATTTTCCTACTTTATGTTTTTGCACTTACAATTACTAAGAATATCATTTTAATATTCACTGCTCATCAGACCCATTTGACTGGAAACAATGATCATACATCAGCGAGTTTGGGGAACACAGGGTTTTATTAGTGCACACGATACATAAAAATGCCCTAGATTCAGCAGGGATGTTCTCTTCTCAATTATAATTAATATTGCACAAGCCCTGTTGCCAATTTTTCTCAACTCATTTTTTCCCTTCAAACTTCTTTTTAATCTTGCTTCTTTCCCACAAATTATGAGGCAAACTGGCTGTGCTGAGGCAATCTTCAGGACCAATAAATCAAGAGTTCCCATAAAAGTGTACAATTTCTTGCTGATGGCACTTGAAGAGGAAAGTTATTAAATCATTACTCATTTAATATGAATTTTTAGGATGCTCCAACACTTCTCACTATATACTTTGCCTGGTACAGTCATAGTACAGAAATCTAGATATTGCATACAAAACGTAGGCAAGTTCTTGGTGATTTTCAGGGTTTAATAGTTGGTGCACTGTTACTAATGACAGGAAAGATGAGCCGATAACTTTCAAGAATGCCTCTTTTCCTTTACCTGCAATATCCAGGGCCGGATGCCATGCCACAATGGAAAAAAATGGACTGGAGTCAAGTATGCAGCTATAACACCCTTGCTTGGTTATCTCATGGAGTGGGACTCTCTAAATCATCTCTGCATTCCCATGGCTTTGCCTTGCAGACTGTAGATTCCCAGTGATTGATGAGATGAATTTCATGCTTAGTCATTAGAGAGAAAAGGTAAGACACAAAGCCATGTAGATGAAGAAAGATACTCATCTTGTCAGACAAGTGAGCTGATCCTTTGCTTTTCTTGGAAGTGGAGCAGCAAGAGTGGGGTCTCCTCGAGTGTGGTAGTGGTAGGCTTTATAGCTGGGACGAAGATTCTTCTCCATGGGGCAAGAGTTGATCTCTTAAAGCACCTGAGGTTGTGACAGTCCTGAAGCACGAGGCTTCAAGTTTTATTTGTAGTCCATGATTAGGAGGTTTCAAAGGACAGAAAATCCTGGCCCACGGCTATATTTTTATAAAAATCTGCTCTATCATAAATTTCAGGGGTACATGTGCTTCTGTGTGGATTGAAAGAAAATCTCTCAGAAGGTGACTGTTAGTTTTTAGTCCACCAAAATCCCACTCAGTAAACTGCCTGAGATACTGAATGGTGACCTGCCGAATGGCATGTGTTGAGTAGAGAATCCAAGAAAGCTGATTTTGTGTTGTGTCCATCCTATGAGGGCTTTTACAACGATAATGTCACCTACAATGGTCTGAGCACCAATTGATGTGTCTTTTTTTTTTATTTAACCAACCACAGGGTAGGATCGCCCCGTGAGAAAAGCTAGAAGGAGAACACTTGAACCCGAAGTTTCAGTCCCCTGAAGGGGCCCCTACCTAAAACTCTACCATTACCAATGCATTTTTTGCCCTAAGTATCATCATCTTCCTCTACTTTCCTTTTTCAAATAGCCCAGATATATATTAATATATTAAGTCACTCATTAACACCTTAGGGTAAAAGAATTTGTCACATCCATATGCAGCAGGAAAAGGTAGGGAGACAAAAATCTCAGTGTAGTGGTGGGGGAATAGGAAAATATTTCAATAAAAATGGTTTTATTGTGGCTTGCGGAACCCATATGTAAGCATCAATTTTATAGGACTCTCTTGTCCCAAGAAGAATTTCTCCCATTTTATTTATTGATAGGGTGGGAAAATTCTTTGGTGTGTAGGGCTGTCCATAACATTGTAGGATGTTTAGCAGTATCCTACCTTCTACCTAGCCAGTTATGACAGTTGTGACCAGTTATGACAACAAAAAACGTCCTAGATGTTGCCAGACGTCACCCTGGAGGGCAAAGTCACCTCTTATTGAGAACCACGGGTCTAATGTAAATTGTAATCAAGATGTTAAGGGTAGAAGTCAGTATAACTGATTTCTCCCATAGATGGAGCTCTTGTTCAACAAAGCGCCTCATTAAAAGGGCAAAGGCAAATCTAACCAGAAGGAATAACACCGTTAATTCAATGGCCACTTAACTGCACACTGTCCCTCGGTCTTGCCCCTCTTTGAATCAGCAGGAAATGGCAGCACTGGAGAGTTCTGGTTTGTAATGGTTGCCTTGACCCTCTGTGGTCTGGCCAGAAAGGCTGATTTTGAAGATGGAAGGTGCCAGTTATCCAGGCTTCATCCAGAGGGAGTCTGAGGCCACGGTGGGTGAACGCCAAGATTTGCAGAGCATTGCCCAGAGCAGCAGGCCGTTGACATGCTTTCAATATTGTCGAAATTGTTCCTCGTTACTCTGTACATTTTGTCTTTAAATGGCTTCCATTGTTTTATGTGGTCTGTGTACCCACCTCGTTTCTTTCAGCTGGCAGCCATAATATTTCCAGCGGTTAGCTTGTTTAACAGAAGTTCTTTGGATGTTTAGGCCGAGGAGTCGACATCAAGTTGAGGGGTAGAGGTGAGGTTTTGAAATCCATAGCCCTGAGATGAGAGGCAACTTCTCATAAAATGTCCTGTTACCCAAAAGGAGAAGGAATCTTCTTTGGGCACTCAAAGCGATGCGAAGCAGGTCTCAATAACCACTTTGAAACTTTGCTGGAATTATATGAAACGGGTTATGTGTGCGCCAGGCCACTTGCCGGCTTCACTTACCAGCTCAGGGCGATTTCGCGCGACTGGAAAACGACACTGATGCTTTTGCAGGGGACTCACCCTGCAGTCCTAACCCTTTACTCTGCCATTTAGTTAGTGAGTGGCTTGACAAGTACAGAATACAGTGGATACTCAGAGCTGACACTCTCTTAATTTGTCACTAGCAGCAGTGTCCGGCAATAGGACTGAAATTCATCATCCCTGGGATCGGTAGGCTGCACCTGTTTATTACCAATAAACTCTTTTAAACAAGTTTCACAAGAACTCCTGTTGTGTAGATAAATACCCCGCGGCCCCGGGGTTCAGGGCCCTAGAGAGCTTCCTTTAGATTCATTCATTCAACAAGTACTTTCTGTAGACATAAACTTTGTTCCGTCTTAGGCAATGATGTTCCTCCCAGATGCCAGTAGTAAGAGTAGCCCCACCTGGAAGCACAGAAGCCCATACGCGTGACACTATCCTGCTTGTCAACACTCCAGAATCTCCTTTTCAGAGGCTCTCTGGGGACCTTTTCCTTTGCAGCGGCAGCAGTTGCATGTGAGCTGCTCCAGAGAGCAAGTTACATATGGTCTCCTCTCCTTAATGCTGCCCACCCGCCCTCACCAGGCATGACAGATGTGGGGGGGGGGTTGTAAACTAAAGAGCCTGATTTAGGTCCAGGGTGCCACTTGGATTCATAATCTTATAAATCTCCTTGGATGTTTCTTGTATGTACTACTGTCTTAGACCCATTGTTTCGATAGAGGTTCTCAACCCTGGCTGCACATTGAAATCACATGGGACAGCCTGAGAAATACCACTGTCTGGCCCCATCCTTAGAGATGCTGATTTCATTAGTCTTGGACGGGCTTTCCTCTGCGGGGAAGTAATATTTATATCAGTGGTACTCGATCCTGGATGTACATTAAAATCAGTTAGGGACCTTTTAAGTATCTTGCTGCCTGAACCTCATCCCAGAACAATTAAAAATGAATATGAGGGCTAGAGTTCCAGCATCTGTAGTTTTTTTTTTTAAGTTCCTTAATGTATTCTAATGCATAGGTAAATTTGGGCCCACTGATACAAATTCTGTTACTTTCATGTAGAGAAAATATATACCAGCAATCAAAATCGCAGAAAGGGTCAGTAAAAAAAAAAAAAGGGTCAGATTGGGATGATTCTTTATGCATAAGGAATCAAGACCCAGACATTTCATCCGGAACTGGTGACAACACGCGTGCACACGTGTGTGTGTGTGTGTGTGTGTGTGTGTGTGAGACCATTGGCAGGACAGGTTTTGGAGAGCTGCATGAACAGGAGTAAGATGCTCTTGATTAAGAAAATACACATTCTGCACCATGAACACCTATGAACACCTCCTATGTGCCAAACGCTGCCAGGGAAAATAAGGGAAAACTAGATCCTTTCTCATGATTCAGAGGCTTGCAATCTCAGAAGGAAATGTTACTTTGACAGGCCTACAAGAATCAGAGGGAAGCATAAGCGAGAAAGGACCTAATTCTGGCTCATCTCCCCAGATTTGTCACTTGTATGGTCTTAGGGGAAGTTCAATACCTTTCTAAACCTCTGTTGCTCACCTGTAGAAGGTCCCATCTAGAAGGTCCCATCTAGAAGGTCCCATCTATTTGGAGAGGCGACCTCTTGCACCCTCTTCTTCTCTATAATTTCTTCTCTCCCCCAGAGAAGCTTCCTACTATCTCACTCCCAATATACTCTGTACTCAGCAGTGTCCCGGCATCCAGACCTATTCCTAAGTCCTCCTTCCTCCTCCCCCATGTGATTCACCCTGTCATCGATTCCCTGTTCCCTAGGGACCTTGTTCTCTGAAGTCCCCAGTGATAGCTGATGAGCCATGAAATTCTCTACAGGTGCGGTGCTAATGAATACTATTGGCATATTTAATTTCCCTCCCAAGGATGAGTAATTGGGAGCAACATGTCCAGAAAGTTTATTTCCTGGTGGGGATTGATGAAATATGTAAGGGAAACATGGAGATCTCTGTGAAGTGCTTCAACTGACTGCTAAGAGTGAACTGCTTGTTCAGCCTGGGAAATACCTGAGTGAGGGACCAGTTCTATGGGCACATTACCTCACCCCAAGAGGGCTGAGTCCCACTGCAAGGAAGGAACGGGCCCTCTTTACTCTGCCATGATTTATTAATGGGAGACCCTCTGTAAGGTTAAAAACTCATAATTTTCCTTTGAGACTAGTAACTAATTTCCAAAGAAGACTTTTATGAATTGAACTGAATCCAGGGCACTCTGTGAGGAAACAACATTTTTGGAAACAGAGAGTGATATCATGGCTTTCTACTGAGGTGATGGAAAATACTATTTAGCTCAATTACCCATCAGATTCAGATCCTTTTACCATGTTATTGATAAAACCTCCTGTGTTATTCGAGCAAGAAAATATTGCCCTTGTATCTGAAATGTGACTCTAAATTTATATCTGAGATTACAGAAATTTATTTTCATTTTTAATAACATACCTCTTTCTCCTCATATGACAGTGATTTGGGTATGTATGTTATTTTTTTTCGACTAGACTGTAAACTCCTTCAGGGAAGATCTCACTTTCTGGACGGTGCTGAACCCAATGCTGGGCCTGTGTTCCAAATGGAGGCATGTGTTTATATTTTTACATTAAAATAATATGGGAAGAAAACAACCAATCCCATCATGTGTATTATGGGGGCACAGTAGGAAAAATTAATTGAATTAGCTTTACTCCTATGTCATAAAATTGTAAATGAGTGGCTCTTTGGGCATCTACAGCAAGACCTTCTGCAACATAAAGAAGTGTTCAGTGTTCATTGTGTTGAGAATCAAGGTGTCAGCAGGTTGAGATCTTGTCTGAAGTTTCCGAGGAAAAATCCACCTTATTCTTATGAATTTTCTTACGCTCTCAGCTCCTAGAGGCTTCCACATTCCTTGGAATTCCTTGGAATTCCTTCATGGCCCCTTTCATGTTCAAGTCAACAAGGGTGCATCAAATCCTTCTCATGCTTCAAACCACAGACTTCTTTGTTGATGACTTCTAGAGCCATACATAAAGGCACATGTGATTAGGTCTGGTCCACGTGGACAATCTCCACTCATAAAGTCACTTGTGCCATGTGACCTGACCACCGGAGTGAGATCTCATATCACA
Organism: Prionailurus bengalensis; assembly: GCF_016509475.1. Lineage (NCBI taxonomy): Eukaryota > Metazoa > Chordata > Mammalia > Carnivora > Felidae > Prionailurus > Prionailurus bengalensis. Next base: position 227,784,087 of record NC_057343.1, read on the forward strand.
AATTCTGGGGATTGCACGGGGTGTGTACACGAGGGGTTGGGCATCCGAAAGATGATCTCTCTCAGTATTTTTCCATTCTTAGCCAAGCTTCTTGATAGAGAGAAACCTAAGATGGCTCCCAAGAAGCCCAACCGAGGAGCAAGGGGCCAACGATAAAGTCTAAATGGTAGAAGAGAAGCTAACTCTTGATTTCCCCCTGTGCCAAAGTAATTGCTTCCTTGTTCAAGGGATTTTGGGGGGCAACAGTAACTCAGAAACACCCTGAAGAATAAATCTGGATTCTGGCCAGTTCCTCAGCAGTGTCTTATTTGATAGACTCTCTCCCCTTACCTGTTCCATGAAATGTTTCGCCAATATTCTCAAAGGTCACCACGATTTATCATAGCGCAACAGATGTATCCAAGTGGGATGTACCGGTGGTTATATAAATTAAAGTTCATTCAAGATTCTAGATAAATTAAAATAGACTAAAATTACCTTTTCTGTACCGTGGATCTATACAATTGGATCTCCATGAGCCACTTATTATACTAGTCTTCTGACATTTTGAAGAAATTCATATATTCCCAATAAAGTAAGCCACCAATTCACTGATTCCTCAATTCACTTTTTAAAAAAGTCCAAGCGACTCCTTGAGCCAGGAGATTATTTAACTTCTGACATTTAAAGGCATAGAACAAGATGAATTTTAAAATTAAGTTTGAATAAATGTTGTATAATATGTAATATCAAAAGTTCCAAATGAAAATAATTTTAATACACTTCTGTATATAAAAATATAATCTAAATGTGAGACGAATTATTTGCTTTATCTGAAGAAATATTAAAAATCGAAAGAAAGCAATACACATTAGTTTTAAAGTCATTCAACAACTGTAAAGCAGATAATAAAAATCTTAATTTATAACAAAACTACTTACAATATTAACAGCATCTACTTCACAGTATGATTTAGGGATTTAAATAGATTAATACACATGAAGTTTTAAAAAAATGATCTCACCCACAGCAATAATAAATGTTTAACATTATTATGGAATGTTTGTGTCCCTTCAAAATTCTTCTACTGAAGCCCTAACTCCCAATGTGTTGGCATTTGGAAGTGGAATTTTGAGGAGCCAAGTAGGGTTAGGTGAGGTCATGAAGGTGAGGACCGTATGATGGGATTAAAGAAGAGAGAGACTGAGAGCACTCTCTGACCACCATGTGAGGGCACAGTGAGAAGGTAGGTAACTGCAAGCCAGGAAGAGGGCTCGCACCAGGAACCAAATCATCCAGGACCCTGAGATGGCCCAGAACTACGAGAAATAAACGTATGTTGTTTAATCCACTCAGTCCATGGTATTTCATTACAGCATCTTGAGCTGACCAAGACAAGCATTATCACCTAGCTATGAAAATAGAATCCTATTCAGTTCTCTTATTTGAGCAATAGTGAATTATAAGCATTTCCCAAGTCATTAAAAAGTTACTAGTTAGTGCCAAATCTCATTATATCAATACATGGAAATGTAAAAATATGCCATTACTATATTGCTAGTATGTCCTACCTTTCTACGAAATACATGAAATCTGTCACATGGAATCCATCAAATTTCTTTGGGAAGTCATCCATTTTTTATTCTAATTTGTACTCATTCTCTCATAGTTGGGCCTCAACTATCTTGGAAACCATCTTCTACTCAGAGTTTCTAATTACCTTTCACTTATGTGCTTCCGTCTAGACTAAGAGCTCTGCAGCAAGATGAAAGAACGATAGTCCTAATACAGTTTTTCACTACTTTTTTGGGGTTAGATGAATATTTGCTGGATCCCCGTGGTCTTTCTTGGTTTACACTGCTGAAGCACATCCTGACCCAACTTCTAAGAAAGGCTATATGGAAGATAATCTTTCTGAATCCATTCATGTCTGAAAATGTTTCGTTAGACATTCTAGCTAAGAGTTCCAACTTCAGAGGGCTGGCTCAGGGGGTAGAGCATGCAACTCTTGATCTTGGGGTTATGGGTTCGAGCCCACATTGGACGTAGCGATTACTTAAAAAATCTTTTAATAAAAAGAATTCTGGCTTAAATTTTTCTTCAATTTGATTTTTATATCTTATGTATAGTACTTATTTTTCCTCTCAGAGGACTTTTAAGATTATCTCTTTATCTCTGTTGCACAAAATGGTGGAAATTTTCCATTAATTATTCCAGCACTTGCAAAACCTTTCCAAATGTAAGACCCTTGTATCCCTCCAACTTTTGGAATTTTGTTTTTTAAATTCCTTTGAAAATCCCTCACATCTATTTTCTACTCCCTCCTCACCTCCCGTCTTTCCCTCTTCTTCCCTCTTTATTCATTTTTTTCCCATTAGTTGGATGTTGGCTTGAGTAGCATTTTTTTTCAGATATAATCTGAATATTATAAATAAGTAACATTATGTGTTATTAATTAATAACAAATGATACCTTCTTAGTGTTATCTTATTAGATAATATTTCTATTGCCAGGTAAACAGAAATCCAACTGAAGTGCTTCATTCAAAAAATATAATTTTGAATTTTCACATAAGAAGAAATCTAGAGGTAAGAATTCTAGGTCTGGTATAGCAATTACACAATGCCATAAAGACCCAGGGTCATCCTATTTTCCTGAGCCATAATCTTTAGCATGTACCATTCACCCTCACCCTGCCAAGGTGGTTGCTTCTTCCTTAGGTAACTTTCCTGTGGTCCAGTCAGAAAGTGGAGGGAAGAGTGAAGAAGAAAGGGAGAAGCCATTGGAGGTCCCCTTTAAACCAAATATTAATAAGGTTGAAATGGGGAATGGTTGGTGAGTAGGCATCTATAGTGTTTGCTAGAGAAGTCTTGATTTAATCATCTCTATGCCCCTTATTATATCTGCCATAATTATGGCCTCCATTTCTTTTTTGTTCTTGTAGATTTCCTTGAATGCATTTTACAACCCTTCTATTGAACTTTTAGAAATCTGAACAATCATGATTTTAATTTGTTAAAGCTCCCCTATTCTTGTTTTATGAGGGCAAACTTTTTTTTCCCTATGTCTCTGAGGGACTCATTGAAGGATTTAATAAATGTCCTTTGGGTACCCGAAATTGTCTCTGTTTGCTATAGCTCGAAATTTTGTATCTTGATCCTTCTCTTTCATGTTTCAGGTTTCCTCAAATGTCTAGTTATTTTGGTGATGTCATAGTAAAAATGTGGTTGGGAACTCTGCACATAGCTGGGGCGTTTCACTCAGCAGGCTATTCTAAATATAGAATACTCTCCCTGGAGTGAAGTCCCTATTCCCCCAACCCCTGCAACCAGCACACCCATACTTACACACACCTGGAGTCCATTCCCCTTTCCTGTACTTGGCATTTACTTCATCTGGGGCCAGATGTAAGCAGGATTGGAGAATGAAGGAAGAATAGATTGAGGAAACCTAATACTGACGCATTTGAGAAATGCTATATTTGATTTCACTCTTGGAACATAGACTCATATCCTCCTTGATCTTTGGGATCTTTCTTGATCAAACTCTTTCAGAGCTAAATTAGAGGTAATTCAACTTAGGAAATCAGGAGCAAAGTGGGGGGAAAAAGCAATAGCATTTTGCATCCCCCAGTGAAGGCATTTAGGATGACAGCCAGATTCTGAAAGGGCTTGAGTCCCACTTGAAGTTAATTTTGGTATAAATTATAGGGTAGCTTCTCATGGAGCACCTCTCCTTTATCTAATTCATACCATATTATCACCCAATATAATTTGTTTTTCGGAAGAAACAGTAGTGATTGAGAATGGAACGTAAGAGAATTTTATTTAACTCTCTTTTTGCAGCATGATTATGAATAAGAGTGTCAAAACAGGGGTGATTTATAATGTTAAAGAATGAAGTCTTTGTGTGCTCTTTTCTTTTTGTCTATTTCAGAGTATCTCATGAATACATATTCTGACAACATCATTCTGAATGGGCTTCTAAGCTTTTTGCCAGATATAGGAAAACATTTTCTATCAAGAGCCAGTAACCTCACACATACTATATCAATTTACGGTTTACATGAAGAACGATCATCTTAATACAGCTTTAGCTTTTTATTTTGAAAGAGAAAGTTTTTAAAACTTGGGTAGACAAGCTATAAAACTTGATAATATCAGTTACCTAAAAATATAATTCGGTTCTATACTATGTATTAACATAGGACAGAAGGTTGGGTGAAGGAGGGAGTAGAGGGAGAATGAGACAGATGGGAAAAGGAGAGGAGGAACAGATTCAGAGACCAGTGAGAGCAGACAGAAGTTCAATGGCTTGTGAAGTGTGAAACTATTTTTTGTAACTTGATGCTGTCTCCTTAGACTGAGTTGTGTATCAGTAGAAGCTTCTGAAGCATTAATTTATTAGCGTCTGTTCACACATCCTTAATTATTCTTTATTCTTAAATGCAGTGAATAGTCACAGTGGCTCACCATGGGGGCTACTTTTTAGACTGCATTATGGTAACTAGGGGAATTTTATTAAGGGGCTAGTACCTGGACCACCCCCCCCTTTTTTTAAGCTAAACTACAGATTTAATCAGATTTCATAATTTTTCTCACTGGTGTTCTTTTCTAGCCCATGAGTCAATCCAGTATTCCACACTACACTTAGTTTTCATGTCTCCATATTTTCTCCCAGTCTGTAATAATTTCTGTGTGTGTGTGTGTGTGTGTGTGTGTTTGCCTTCCAAGACCTTGACACTTTTGAAGCATATTGGACACGTATTTTGCAGAATGTCCTATGATTTGGATTTGTCTAATTTTTTTTCATGAAAAGATTAAATTTGTAGGTGTTTAGCAAGAATGTCACTGAGATAATGAGCCCCCTTAGTGCATTGTATCAGAGGTGCCTAATGCCAGTATGTTTCATTATAGGTGATGTTAACCTTGATTACTTGGCTAAGATGGCATCTGCCAGCTCTTTCCATTAAAAAATTACTATTTCTCCAGGGCACCTGGGTGGCTCAGTCAGTCGAATGTCTGACTTCGGCTCGGGTCATGATCATGGTTCATGAGTTCAAGCCCTGTGTCAGGCTCTGTGCTGGGAGCCTGCTTGGGATTCCGTGTCTCCCTCTCTCTCTGCCCCTCCCCGCCTCATGCTCTGGCTGTCTGTCTCCCCAAAATAAATAAATGTTAAAAAATTACTATTTCTCCTCTTGTAACCAATAAATATCTTGAGGGGAGATATTTTGCAATTGGGCAAATATTGTCTTCCTCCTGAAAGTTTTAGGATTTATTGGTAGATCTTGTTGCGACAACTTTCACTATTGGTTCTAATGGTATTTTCTATTCTTGTGTTCTCTTCTACATTTATTAACTGGGAGAACTTTCCTGTCTCATTTATTTATTTATTCAACTATTTTTCGGTCATTATAGACTCATGATTCAAGTCAATGCATGGAAACCTACTTAAGGTAGCTGAGATCAGCAACTGAGTCTTTATACTAAAAACAGACCATAATGTTAGGCAGTCCAAGAGTTGGTAGGAAGCAGTTTAGTCATTTCTACTATGATTTTGTCTCTCCCAAGTCCGTGAAGGATAGAGTAAGGGGAAAAAAAGATTTCCATATGGTAGCATAGTAAGGAACTGAGAGCAGAATTTAGTCATTTGCTTCTAATGCCCTTGATAACATCCACACCAGATGTCCTGCCAAATCTGAAGTACTGTAAAAACATTATTTATTTACAGAATCATAACATTTCTTTTTTGCTTTGTAAACACGGCAAGAATGCTTCCTGTTTATTTTCTGTTTCATCCCAAACATATCTATATGGATATATCTGTATATATATGGAAAAAAACACGAGGATGAGGCAACAAATGAGTGAAATTATTTTTCCACTATAAATGTATCATTTGTGGAAACTCCTTGGATTTCACTTATCACAGGAAACTTAGAACAATCATTCCAAGGGCATCCATTGTGGTTTGGAAACTAAAGAAAAGTAGCATTCGGTCTTTTAAAGCCTGCTTGTGTATTTATATATTTGAAAATTAATATGTTCGCTGATATCTTTTAACAATTTCTTATTATACACAGGTTGGAAGGATGCTTGCTGGGGAGAATATAATTAGGTATCTGTGGTGGTTTAGAAATTAGTCCTGTAAAGGCAAAGATAACTCAGAGAAGTTTAACTATTAAATTCTATAAAGGGACCAACTGAAAGCCTGTATTTCCAATGATGTCTTTGTGGAAAGGTTCTGATGAAGTAAATTATGCTGTGCTATGGCAGACATGTCATTGTGATTTTGGCTGCAGGTTACCTTGGCCTAGACAATCGGATAAGATTAGATTTTGAAGGAAAGTCTCTCGTTGATAGTGTACTTTGCTATTGGATTTACTAAAGTTTTGCTTACTTAATATTTTTATTGTGGTAAAATACACATCACATAAAATTTACCGTCTTTTTAAAGTGCACAGTTCAGTGGTATTGAGTACATTCGTATTGTTGTGCAACCATCACCACCACCCATCTTTAGAATGCTTTCTATGTTGCTAAGTGAAAATCTATCCCCATTAAACAATAACGCTCCTTCCCCATAGACCTGGCAACCTCCATTTCACTTTTGATCTCTATGATTTTGACTACTCTAAGTACATCGTAGGGTGGAATCCTGTAGCATTTGTCTTTTTGTGACTGGCTTATTTCACTTAGCAAAATGTCCTCAAGTTTCATCCATATTGTAGCATGTGTTATAATTTTCTTCTTTTTGAGTGATATTCTACTTTATGTTTATGAAAGATTTAACTTAATTATCTGTTCATCCATTGATGATCACTTGGGTTGCTTCCATGTTCTAGCTTCTATGAATAACGCTGTTATGAACATGGATGTACAAGTATCTTTTTCAGACCCTACTTTCAAGGGGAATTGCTAGATCATATAGTAATTCTGTTTTTAATTTTTTGAGAATATTCCTTACGGTTTCCACAGTGCCTATACCATTTTACATTTCTACCAAAGGTTTCTGATTTCTTGAAAAATATCCTATGAGCACTTGAGAGAAATGTGTATGCCGTTATCGGGTAGCATGTTGTTTATGCCTGTTAGATCTAGTTGATGTGTTGCGTTGTTCAAGTCCTCTATTTCCTTACTCATCTGTCTGGTTGTTCTATCTTACTGAAAGTGGGATTTGGTAGTCTACATCTATTATTATAGAACTATCTATGTCCTCCTTCAATTCTATAGATTTGCTACATATATTTTGATGGTCTGGAATTGGTACATAAATGTTTGTATTATCTTCTCACTGTATTAAACCTTTTATTAATATATAGTATCTTCCCTTTCCTCTTATAAACTTTTAACATTTAAGGTCTATTTTGTCTGATAGTATAGCCACCCTTGTTCTCTATTGGTTACTGTTTGCATGGAGTGTCTTTCCCCATCCTTTCACTTTCAAACTATTTTTGTCTTTGTATTTAGAGTGAACCTCTTGTAGACAGCATGCTGTTGGATCATGTTTTTGTCCCCATTCTCCAATCTCTGTCTTTTGACTGGAGAGTTTAATCCAATTATATTTAACATAATTACCAATAGAGAAGGACTTCTGCCATTTTACTATTTGTTTTCCACACGTCTTAGCTTTTTTTGTTCCTCATTTACTTTTTTACTGTCTTCTTTTGTGTTTACTTGATTTTTTGCAGTGAAATATTTAAACTCCTTGCTCATTTCCTTTTGTGCATGTGCTATAGCTATTTTCTTTGTGGTTATCATGGAGATTATATTTAACATCCTAAAGTTATAATGCTATAATCTGAATTTATACCAGTTTAACTTCAATAACCTACAAAAAGCCTAAAATCTCTGTTCCTTTACAGTTCCTTCCACACCCCCATTCAGTTGTTTGTGTCACTGTGTGTATAAATGTATAAACATTACATTTTTATACAGTGTGTGTAAAAGGTAGATGGCACTATAATTCTTACCTTCAAGGGGCTAACAAATGAGAGCTCCTCTGGCTCTCAGGCTGCAAATGTCAAGTGGGCACTAAGAAGTTCAGGTTTCAAGAGGAACAAAAAATTGGGGAATCAACTCTAGTGTGAAGGTATAAGGTTTAACCAAAAATGAGGCCTAAATTTAAAAGTATGAGTAAAGATACATAAAGAAGAGTTACTATGATTTCCACATGCTTTTCTATGAATGAGTACTTCTCTGTAATGAATTTTACCATGATAAAACAAGGAAAATATAAGGACTATATTATGAAGTTATTAAATATAAGAGATTTTGCTTTATTCTGGGATGTGTCCTTCCTAGTTTTCTGTGTTAAAATTGTCTCTCCTAATAATAACTATTTGCACTTGTGTGTGTATGTGCAGAAGGAGATAGTAAGAGAGAAAAAGAGACTGGCAAACAAACGTTAAGAAAGAATGAAACACAGAAAGAATGAGAAACAAATGTGGCAAAATATTAAAAGTTAATGAATCTGAATAAAGTGTAAACGGGAATTCCTTATATTATTGCAGTTGATTGTAAGTTCGGTTATTTCAAAACAAAAAAATTAAAAAGTCCTTTCATGAATGAAAATAAGAGTATAGTACATAGTAATTATTTTTATTTATAAAATTAAAGGTTTTTTCATCACTTGTGAAATTCTACTGCTGTGTAATTCCCAATGGTGGACATATTAGTTTCCTTTTGCTGCTCTAACAAATTACTACTAACTTGGTGACTTAAAATGTAAAAATGTATTATCCTACGGTTTTGGAGGTCAGAAGTCCAAAATGGATCTCACTGGCCAAAAGTCAAGATGTTAGCCAAGTTGTGCTCCTTCTGGAAGCCCAGTGAAAGAATGCATTTCCTTGCCTTTTTCGGCAAAAAGAGACTACCCTCATTCCTTTGATCATGGTCCCATGATCTATGTTAAAAGCTGGCAGTGTAGCATTTCCAAATCTCTCAAACTTTGACTCTCCTGCTTCCTTCCCTCTTTCACTAATAAGGATCCTATGATAATGTTGGGCCCACCCAGATAATCTAAGATGATCATCCCACCTGAAGGTCAGCTGGTTAGCAAACTTAATTTCACCTTGCCGTGTAACATAACAAACTCAGATGTTCTGGTAATTAGGATGTGGACATCTTTGGACTAATATTCTGCCTACCGCGTAAGGAATGTTGGAAGAACATTTCAGGTCACTAGATAGCAGTAGAAAGGTAGACTGTGGCATGAAGGGACACTGGAGTAGTGAGGAGAAGCCAGGTGGTGCAGAAGCTTTTCGGGCATGTCAAGGATCTGGTCTTCATCCACTGGGAAACCACAGAAGGGTTTTGAGTGGAAGCTGACATGTTTGGGCTTATATTTATGGAAGTTTATCCTGTCTTCAATGGAGAAAGTAGGCTGGATAAGAATGGGGTGCTGAGTAGCAGGTCATGAAACTATCTTGCTGTTCTAGTGAGAGCTGATGGTAGTATGGACTTGGCTTGGGGTGGGTGGAAGGACAGAAACAAATTGCTCTCCATTAGCCCTGGGAGAAGTGAGAAGTTGGAACTGGATTCCCCAAGTGGCATCGTCATCTTCAGCAAGACTAAGGTACTACTTAGACAAAGGGATTGACAGGACTCGGAGAGTGACTACATGGATGATTGGGGTTGAGAGGGGGTTTACCTGTCTGGAGAAGCAGAGCTAGTAGGATATGTGGTTTTCATATATGGATTTGTTATTTGGAATTGATTTTACAATTCTGTGGCTGATTGAGTAAGCCCAAAGACCACAGGTAGGCAGTCAGAGAGGGACGATCGTGAGTGGGCTGGAACCCCATGGGCATGGGCTAAGTCTGGTTGCCCACAGACAAGCAGTTAAGAAGGAAGATCCAGGAAGAAGGGGGAATAATTACAGACTCAGCTTCTGTGTGGAGCCACTGGGTTCAGGGAAGTTCTAAATTCTCTGCTAAAGACTTGCAGCTGATTAAGCCAGACCCACCCAAGACCTTGGTTAAAATAGTCAATTGATTAAGGGTTTTAATTACATGTGAAAAACCCCTCACAGAAGCACCTCTACCAGTGTTTGAATATCAAACAGAAGGTGTGGTATGCTATAAACTGGCTGTTGCCTTTTTTTCCCATCCTCCAGCTCTTAGAAGAGAAACCTCTTGTAAATGATCCAGTATGTAAAAACATACTGGAAAGGCAATTCTTGAGACTGTAGTTCAACCTCGCCAAGTTGACGCATTACACAGCTATCACAGAAAAGAAGCAGTAAAGGCTGATCCAAAGATTCCTGATGGGGAGGTGTCTTTGGGGAAATGATCATGCCTATGAGGCACAATGAGTTACATAGCTGGGAGATCCTTTTCTATTTTATATCCTTTGTTGCTATCATGATCCCACACAGAAAAGATGGTGATAGGGAGAGTGAGATCATAGAAGGTATAGCAACTCGAGTTCAATAAGCCTCACTCTGGACATCTATTTTCCAAGCTTATTGTGACTCAGTCCCATAGCTGCAGGAGCACCAGAGCTGATGGCTGACAGGGTGCCTAAGCCTTGTAGCTTTCCTCTGGAATTTCATTGTCTTGTAGCAATATTCACGCATCTTGGATTCTTGGTCTCCTGGACACTGAATAAAAATAGCATTACTCTACCCAAATGATATTCTCTTGCAAATTAAGAGAAAATATCGTAATCCTCAAGTACTCTATTATTGCAAACTGGCAGTAAATATAAGAAAATAATAAACTAAGGGGCGCCTGGGTGGCGCAGTTGGTTGAGCGTCCGACTTCACCCAGGTCACGATCTCGCTGTCCGTGGGTTCAAGCCCGGCGTCGGGCTCTGGGCTGATGGCTCAGAGCCTGGAGCCTGTTTCCGATTCTGTGTCTCCCTCTCTCTCTGCCCCTCCCCCGTTCATGCTCTGTCTCTCTCTGTCCCAAAAATAAATGTTGAAAAAAAATTTTTTTTAAAATAAAAAAAGAAAATAATAAACTAATAGGTAAAACAATATAAATGACAAGAACAATAATCAGATTGAATTTTTGAGTAATGTTATGGTCCTCATATCTTTTGATTTATTTAGACACACTTAACTGAGTGCCTGTGATAAATAAGAAGACAATTCTGATGCAAATTCTGACCTAAAGGAGTTTTATGTCTGCTTGGAGACAAATGTGACATAGATGATCATAGTGTATGATAGCAAAGGCTGGATACCATGCGGGAAGAGCGAGTATGATTCCTTGGTGAGACAGAGGATAGAAATTTATAGACCAGGAACTACGTGCCATGATACTGACGCTTTCACAGTCTACCTCCCACATTGTGAATTTCTACATTTATAGATACGGTCGCCCCCAATTCGGGCTAACCAAGCATGAGTCTGTCTGTTTACACCGTCAAAATGGCTGCCATGCAGTGATACAAACAGGTGCAACACAGTAAATCAAAGTGTCATCAATGGCCTTATAAAGGTACGGCACTCACATGGCTTTTGTAGGAAACAAGCATGTAGTTTGGCTGATTCCTGTTTTTGTCTGGATTTGTTGAATATCTTACCCTATTGTCAGAGTTTGCACAAGCACTTAAATGGTGGTGTGTGTGTGTGTGTGTGTGAGGGAGGGAGAGAGAGAGAAAGACAAAGACAGAGAGGGATCAAAGTCAGAACAGCAGAACAGCAGGGTGTAGGGTTGAAGGACAATATCAACACAAAATAAATCTAGACTCTTATGCCTAAATTGTAGCCCCTATACCTTGTCTGAATTCTAAGTTATACCCCTATATGTTGTCTTTCATTCTTTCTGACTTGATCTTTGTAGTTTCCTTGCTTCTGTGATTCTGAATATAAATTCATGGTCGCACACTTCTGCCCATCAAGTTGACATTAGTGCTATGCTAACTGGCTCTTACTCCCAGGTTTGCCTACTGGTCTTGGGTCTGGGTTTCTCTAACCAGTTCTAGCTTGATGTATGGCAGCCTAGCCGGGGAAGGGTTGTGGACATTCTTTATGATCTGATTTTCTGAGATATGGCAGCTTCGACAGGAACTGGGATCGCCCTTAAGACAAAGTGGGCATGTGGTTTGAGTTCATTTAGAAACTAATTTTAAAAATCAGGTATTTTGGGGCACCTGGGTGGCTTCGTCGGTTAAGCGTCTGACTTCGGCTCAGGTCATGATCTCACGGTCCGTGAGTTTGAGCCCCGCGTCGGGCTCTGTGCTGACCGCTCAGAGCCTGGAGCCTGTTTCAGATTCTGTGTCTCCCTCTCTCTCTGCCTCTCCCCTGTTCATGCTCTGTCTCTGTCTCAAAAATAAATAAACGTTAAAAAAAATAAAAATCAGGTATTTTTCCCTCCTTGCTGATAAAAGCTATATTATACATAGTGATTATGCACCAGGGAGCCTCATGGAAACTAACAGAAGCCAAAGTATAAGCTTAATATGGTTCCACCATTGTATGTGGAAGGGTTTGTGTTTTTCTAGGAAAAGTGTTGCTCTCCTAAAGTTCAGTTCTTTCCTCAATTCAGTCTTGCAAGTCAAAACAATAACAATAATGTGACTTTGGGAACACAAGGGACTTGTAGAAATATTCCTTCATCTTTCAGAGGAAAACTCAGAATTGGGGCAAACCACTCTGAACATTTTCTCCCAGGAAAAGAACACAGGGTCATTTGAGAAGTCTGGGGGACACCACTAGAGAGGGGGATGCCACAGATAAAAAGAATAGTGCAGGTGTGTGCACAGAGGAGTAGAAGAAAAGTCGGCCATCTTGTGCTATGTCAAGTTGGTTAGGTAAAAACCATGTTTCCCAGGCTCCATTCCCTGCACAGTCTTGAGCTGCATTTGACCAAAGATGAATTGAAGCGAGCTTTGGAAGGCAGTAATGAAAACCTGGTCAGTATGCTCTGAAAGTTATTGTGACTCCCACAACCTGGCCATGAGCTTCCCCTTTATAGACCCACATGGGTGGCTTGACACTGGCTTCACAGACAACTAGATGGTGACCCCCTTCATCATCCAGTCCCCTCTCGGACCTTCACTTCCCAGCTTCTCCCACAGTTATATCAGATCAAATTCCTATAGTGAATACCTAGTCCCATAACTGAGAGTTTTCCTACCTCCCTGGGGTGAGCCCTGACCTACATACAAGTGACAAGAGGACTAGACATCTCACTTCAATTCAACATCATGAACAAAACCTACCAAGAGAAAGCTCTTGCTTAACATTGGGCAAAGTGAGAAATTGGAACTTGAGTAATGGGGTATTCATTCATTCATTCATTCATTCAACAACTATGTAGAAAGGTCTCAGCATGTGTGAAGTACTCTATGTGGTGAAGATACAATTAAACTCAAAAAGGCCTATTATACAATTCATTCTCCAAACCAGATCTGTCAGAGAGTTAAAGGGCACTAATAGTAAATATGCCAGAAAAATAGGCATAAACTGGGACTGTGCTGGACAAATTCAAGGTACAGGCAAAAAAAAAAGACAGGATTTGGGCTATCATGATGCTGACAATCAAGGCAGAAAGACAGGTGATTTAAAAGTAATCTCACAAATAAACATAGACTTATAAGGTTGAGAAGGGCTACAAAGAAGGGGTCCACAGAGCTGAGATAACGTATCATAGATTGACCAGGAGGTCAAGAAAGCCTGCTGATTGCACTGGTATCGTGGGTGCTCCCTCCTCCTCTTCCCCCTCCTCCTCTTTCTTTTTCTTTTTCTTTCCTTTTTTCCCCTCCCCCCTCCCCATGTGAACATTATGCAAATGCTGATAGAGAGGGCTCGGCTAGGTTGCTGAGGATGCAGACCATTCATATGGGGAGTTGGGTGCAGGTAAAGACTGAATGAAAGTGTTAAAGTTAGATATTCATGAGTTGGAGAGCATCTAGGTTGGAGGAGGGCTCTTCTCTAGAAGTTAACTTGGTCCTAGTAATCAGGTCCTGACCTGGGTGGGAGAGAGCCTTTCCCGTATATTCCATTTTCATCTTTACCCTTTGCTTTCAGTCTAGAAATTTTGATCTAAAATATAGACCTCCCTCTTTGTTAGCTGTTAGACAAGGTTTTACTCCTTTTCAGCCTCAGTGTCCTCTTCTGTAAAATGGTTCATCTGAATAGTAATATATCTCATAAGGTCATTTTAGAGCTAAATAAGATGAAGAATTTAAATGCTTATGTAATACTTGGCACATAATACCCTTTACATAAATAATACTTCTTGTTGTTATTGTACGATTTTTATTTTTATTGGGTCATCGCACTCCTCCATGAAACTCTTCATGCTGTTATTCCTTAAAGAAATATAAATCGTTGTTAAAATGCTTCCATGTTTCCTTCATTTAATCCCTTATAGATCTAAAACATGACTGTTGTCAAAAGGTCTAACATATTGCAAAAATAGGGACATCTGAGTGGCTCAGTTGGTTGTGTCCGACTCTCGATCTTGGCTCAGGTCACGATCTCATGGTTTGTGAGTTTCAGCCTCACGTTGGGCTCTGTGCTCATAGCACAGAGCCTGCTTGAGATTCTCTCTCCCTCCCCTGCTCATGCTCTCCCCTCAAAATGAATAAATAAACTTAAAAAATAAAAATATATTACAAAAATGAAGAAAAAATTTTACTATATTTCTACATCTTAACAAAAAACTTTTTAAAAAAATTTTTTTTTTCAACCTTAATTTATTTTTGGGACAGAGAGAGACAGAGCATGAACGGGGGAGGGGCATAGAGAGAGGGAGACACAGAATCGGAAACAGGCTCCAGGCTCTGAGCCATCAGCCCAGAGCCTGACGTGGGGCTCGAACTCCCGGACCGCGAGATCGTGACCTGGCTGAAGTCGGACGCTTAACCGACTGCGCCACCCAGGCGCCCCTTAACAAAAAACTTTTTAACATTCATTTTTTTTCAGAGACTGAGAGAGTACGAGTGGGGGAGGAGCAGAGAGAGAGGGAGACAGAATCTCAAGCAGGTTCCAGCCTGTCAGCACAGAGCCTGACACGAGGCTCAAACTCAAGAGTCATGAGATCATGACCTGAGCCGAAGTTGGACGCTCACCGACTAAACCACCCAGGCACCCCTTCCTATATTTCTACATCTTTTTTTTTCAAGTTCTTTCACTTTTTTTTTATTTCTACATCTTAAAGATAAATACTGCTAACACTTTATTTTCTATCTTCTGTTTTGAATTTTTATGTGGTTGCGTTAAAGTGTATAACATATAGTATATGCTGAATTATTTGAGTTTATTTTTTCTCACTTACAAATTACATGTGTTCATTATACAAAAATTACAAATGCTGAAAAAATCCACACTCAAAATACTGAAGGCATACAACTGTTAATACTTTGGGTGTATTTTCTTATTGCCTTTTTCTATGCTTTTAAATAAACATAGTTGAAATCATACTGTGTACCTTGATTTTTAAACATTAACAAGGGACATTTACAGATTCCATATGAGAAACTTTGTAAAGAACTGTTCAGTAATAGCTAATATCGGCCCCTGAGTAGATTTATTGGGATTTTTATAATTAAAAGTCTCCAATCACTGCTGTCTTCAACAGGAATGTTAAAGAGGCAAAAATTATTATTTTTTTTTATAAAATTTTTAAAGTTTATTTTCAGGAAGAGAGAGAGAGAGAGTGGGGGAGAGACAGAGAGAAGGAGAGAGAGAATCCTCAACACTGTCAGTGTGGAGCCCAAGTTGGGGCTTGAACCCATGAACTGTGATCTCATGACCTGAGCAGAGGTCAAGAGTCAGGCGCTTAACCAACTAAGCTACCCAGGAGTTGCAAGAGGCCAAAAATTATTACTCAAGTAATTTACAATGAAATTGAGATGGCCTATACATCTGCAGTTTTATGAATAAAGGAAACACAATGTTCAGCACTCCTTCTAATTCAGTGTCCCCAATACTCAAGAATGTCTAGCCATGGTTGGCAGGAGTGCACAAAATTAAAAAAATCATTTTAGGTGTCATCCACCATGGCTGTGGGGTGATTCTAAGAACACCACAATTTCTCTTACTAATTGAATGAAATCCGAGGGAAGTGATGTAGGGTAACCCACCCCTTGGGTCTCAGACTGGGCTGATCAACATGAACCTTCTCGATTCTAGGTTTGGCATGAATGCTGAAGGATGCTTAACCCGGACAAGTCTTTCATACCACTGCCAGTTGTCTGTAAAGGATGAGATAAATAGATAAGTCAGACACATGCGGTCTGGGTTACTTTGTAGACAGCCTTATATTATGCTATGTTAGCGTAAGTTGTGTTGTGTTGTGTTAAGTTATGGTAGGTAAACTACACATTAGATTTAAATTTTGATTCATCTCATCCATCAAAACTGTTCAAAATGCAAGGGTAATTTTCTGAGCAACTGAATGTCTGCCTGCCTCTTGAGCAACGTGCCATATTAAAATGCCCAGGCTACATAGTCACATGTGACTCCATTGTCCCTTGGTATTTCGTGTTGCAGAGGCACTTGACCAAAGGCAACTTGTATTCAGCTTATTCCAGAAGCTTATAAAATTTTCCTTTACTTTTCAAATTCAACTTCCATCAGGATGTAGGGATCTTGTTACTGAGTATTCCTGGAACACGCTAACGTGCTTTAAATCTGTATCCTAACATTTTATTTATTTTTATTTTTATTTTTTTTAACGTTTATTTATTTTTGAGACAGAGAGAAAGACAGAGCATGAACGGGGGAGGGGCAGAGAGAGAGGGAGACACAGAATCGGAAGCAGGCTCCAGGCTCTGAGCCCTCAGCCCAGAGCCCCACGCGGGGCTCGAACCCACGGACCGCGAGATCGTGACCTGAGCTGAAGTCGGACGCTTAACCGACTGAGCCACCCAGGCGCCCCTGTATCCTCACATTTTCAACCTCAGACTTGGCGAAGTCTGTAAACATGAAAGTTGCTTTCTCAAACACACCTTCGATGATTGCTTCTGCAGTTTCCCCAGGTTCTCTTCCATATCACTTCTTTTATTTTTTTACATTGTCAGTTCTGTATTTTACTGACTCCCATAGAAAATTTAACTTTGTGACTATATTGCTGACTTCCTTCTAATAATTCCCTGTCCCATTTATCTGTTGTTCATGTCATTGTGTTGCCTTTTCTCAGCCATTTCTCTCCTTGTAGCTTTTTCTTCTTTTCTATAATGCTCACGTGTTTCTCACAGCCATTAATTGATGCCAGGTATCCACATTTTTCACTCCTATGTGGTTCCTATAATAAATGATTTTTAAAGAAGTTTTTGTCTCTGAGTCTCAGGATAATGTTCCCTTCATCTAAGTCTGTTGCATTGAATGTTCACACAAACTTTAGGTGATCAGATCCATTGTTAATTTACAGAAAGGATTAGATTGTATTCTAGCTCTTTCAATGTGGTGGCTAATCGAAGCCTTGTGAAAATATTCTGTTGCCCACCAGCTGCTCTAAAGTTTCTGGAACTCCTTTGGCCTGTGGTTTTCAGTTGGGTTCATCCAATGGGACTCATGGATGTTGTAGTATCCGTTGCTCTGGCCCCCTTCCTGAGGCTGCTGGTCTCTGAATCAGTGCCTTGAATTAAGGGACCCCTTGCACTCAGCTCTTTTTGTCCATATTCTGGTAATCACTTACTCCTCCCCTTTTCTTGTCTTTTTAGACCCACAGATAATGGCAGCCCTGTTGTTTTTCACTCCAATATACTCTACTATCAATTTTGTTTTCCCTTACTTTTATAAATAGTCCCTCCTATAATGTGTCAATTACATATCAATTGCATGTGTCAGCTTGGCTAGGCTATGGTGCTCAGTTGTTTGGTCAAAGGTTAGTCAAGTTGTTCTTGTGAAGGCTTTTTGTAAATGTGATTAGCACTTGCAATCCACTGACTTTTATAATCGGATTCTCCTCCATAGGATGGGTGAGCCTCATCCAATCAGTTGGAAGCCTTAAGAACAAAAACAGATTTCCCAGAGAAGAAATTCGGTTTCAAGACTGGAACATAAAAATTGCGCCTGAATTTTGAGCTTACTAACTGCCTTACAGATTTGAGACTCACTAGTTGCCACAATCTTATTTAGCCAGTTCCTTAAAATAAATCTCTCTCTCAAAAGAGATACCTATCTATCTATCTCTCCAACTGGTTCTGGCGAACACTGACTAATACACGCCCTCAAGTTATCATAATTTGAATGTGAAAATCTGATTCCTGTAAGAACCATGACTGCTGTAAAGCTCTTGATAGCTACAGCTTGAGAGTGGTCTGGATTCCCCACCCCAATTCTCATTCCATCATTATTTGTCTCAGGAACTTCTTTTGTGCTAGTGTCTACGAGTTATTACCCCTGGAATTGGACTGGGAAGATGTAGTCCTTGCTTTGTCAAGCTTTCAGATTCTTGGGAAGCCTGAAAACTGCAATAAGATAAAACAAATGTGATGGTGGACCAAGAGAGGTATCATAGGGCATCTTCTCTTGTTGTGGATGTTAGGAAAGCTTCTGAGTGGAAACCAGCTCCAGGTGGTGAGGAAAGGTATATGGGGTTATGCAGATGAAGAGAAATTGGTAATTGGAGGATTTCCAGACCCCAGGCCTGCCTGTGTGGAGCTGTTAAGGCAGAAAATGTGGGTAGGAGATCCACCTCCTATATGTTGATACTAATCTTCCCAATCTCCCTGGCTCCCTGACATTTTAAAGAGCTAGACCATAGGAGAAACCGCATCCCAAGTCAGTCCTGCTTTCTGGGCTATTTCTGCAGCTGCCTCCAGAGTACGTTATTTGGGTGGACTCTTCTCCCTGGATGTTCACTGTCAGCCTCCTTCTTGCTCAGAAGTTTTCTGGGAATTTCAGTCTCCAATGAGTGTCAGCACAAAGGTGCTACCACATTTTCAAAATCACATGTAATACTTCAGTTGATATTTCCTTGCAGATAAGAAACAATGGTCCAACTTTCTGGCTGGTACCATCCTTACCTTTCTTGGCCAGAAGCACACAGTATGTAAGTTTCCATCAATTTTATAGTTAATGGAAATTCCCCCAAATCCTGGAAACATTTGCCCAGCAATTCTGCTTTTCAGAGCGGTATGAGTCATTATTGATGGATGGATGGATGGATGGATGGATGGAAGGACGGACTGATGGATGGATGGATTGATCTTTAGCCAGAAAGGTCAGAAAATGAAGCAAAATGTTAGAGGAAGCCGGGAGAAGTTTCTTCAGGAACTGTTAGCCAGATGTCATTTTATTTTATTTTATTTTATTTTATTTTTTTTTTTTTAATTTTTTTTTTCAACGTTTATTTATTTTTGGGACAGAGAGAGACAGAGCATGAACGGGGGAGGGGCAGAGAGAGAGGGAGACACAGAAACGGAAACAGGCTCCAGGCTCTGAGCCATCAGCCCAGAGCCCGACGCGGGGCTCGAACTCACGGACCGCGAGATCGTGACCTAGCTGAAGTCGGACGCTTAACCGACTGCGCCACCCAGGCGCCCCCAGATGTCATTTTAAAACATGAAGTCTGAACCCATAGTGTTTGATAAGGGAATGACCTTCAGTTCCATTTATATAAGTGAAGTCTGCCGGTTAGAGCAGAAACTTTATCGAATCAAAGAGGACTTCTCTTGGATACTCTAGATAATTGCCTCAGTGGTCCCTTTAGTGCACATATTTTGCAGAAATAGTGTTCGAGGGAGTGGGGGATGGTATGGCTAATTGGTGAGTCTGGTTTTATAAGCAGGCTGCTTTCATCTTGCTCTTCTTTGGAAATAATGAGGTTTGTAAAATCGCTGTAAATATATGTCTGAACATGTAACCCTCCTCACCTCTCTCTCCTCATGATTTCATAAGCAGCTGGTGCTGCCGGGGCAGTTTTACAGAGTAAACTTGCTGTTTCGAGGACATCTGTATCCAATATAGACTATCTCTGGCATGTCTGGGTCCCTTCTCTGTGTGTAACATGATGGAAAGCAGGCTCCGAGTTTTGGGTCCTTGCCCCATGTACTTCTCCCTATCAGGAAGTGAACAGCCACTTCCTTTCCAAGTTTTGTAAATGCGGAGGGGCTTTTCATTTTCTATCAAGAGGATGAGATTTTCTTCCTCCCTGTGATCTCAGAAGTTCTTGTAGCTGGCACTTTGCAGAAAGTGAAAAGAAAAAGGGTGGGGGGGCTCTGTCCTCCATTATACCATCTGCTCTACAGTCTCGTAATTCCAAAAACACAGCAAGTCCCAACTTCTCATGTCGGTTTTGTAACTAAAAACAATAGACTTAAAACAAGCCATATTTAATACCCAACGTTGAACAAGGTTGGGTGATGCCTACAAAGGGACAATTCAGATCCACGTGGCGGGTGTGTTCTCCATTTTCTTTCGTTCTGGAATTTCCCTTTGAAAGAAATCAATTTATAAAATCGTCTTAGAAAGTATTCTTTGGCCTATAAATTCTGATGAATTACTTGAAATGAATCATAAATAGATTAACGTACTTTAACTTGATCTCATCCTATGTAAACTAGAAGAGTTTGCTGAACGAAGAGAGGATTTGACAGAGTTGATGTCCTTCAGTCGTGGCTCTCAGTGTGTGGTCCCCGTGCCCGCCAAATCGGCATTCCTTCAAAATTCGTCCGGGAGGCAAATTCTCTGCCCCATCAAAATCAGAAGGTCCTGGGCTGTGGCCCATCAGCCTGTGTCTTAAGAAGCCCTTCGAGTGATTCTTGTGAACTCCAAAGCTGGGGAACGTCCAGGCCCCAAAGGGCGACTGGACAAGTAGAGCTGAAGTAGAAGTTGATGTCTCTACAGGGAAGCCCAGAGAAACAAGTGGCAGTGACTGAGAGGTCCAGGCAATCCTGTGACAGAGTGATGGCTCTGGCCATGTTTGTTTGTTTAGGTAGCCACAAGGTAACTTGGCAGCTGGTGTATGTTTTCTGTGAGAAATCACCTGAGTGTTCTGATTTAAGCTGTATTAATTTAATCTTCACAACAATCCCACGCGGTAGGTACCGTCATCTTTGCTTTCAAGATGCGGAAACTAAGGTTACTGCCTTGTCCAGGCCACACAGCTCAGTCAGCAGAGAAGGCACACTCCTGCCCAGTATCCCTGGGGTTTAGAAATGTCCACCTCTCCCTGGATTTGCAGAAATCCAAGAAGGGGCTAGAGACCTTTCACCAGAAATGCAGGAGCTCTCTTGGGTTAGGGTCTGAGGCTGTACATGCTCCCAAAAGTACAAAATTAAGGAAGCGTCTCAGGAAAGCTAGGATACAACTTCATATGGCACAGATCTTGTGCTCTCTGATACTTAAGCATCCTTGTCCCTAGGATCACACTCAACCGTAGCATCGGTTTATGTAGGCAAGTCCATTTCTCAATGCTAACACCCACTCCAATGGAATATTTCTCATATGTGGTAGGGATCTATGTAAGATAGCACGTTTTCATTTAGCTAGAAGGAAACCAGAGGCAATGTTCAAATATTAACGGTTCTCCTGGATTGACAACGTGAAGCAACATTATATTGCGGTATCATTGGTAGGAGCATTTGATTGTATTATTTTGTGTATCTATGTTTTGAGGGAAGAAAAAAATCAGGAAAAGCTTAGTGTGGGAAAGGTGTGGAGATTTACCCTTCACTTACTTACTCTTTACTTCCTTCTGTTGATTTATAGCTATTATTTTACAACATATTCATTTATTTCTTTTTAAATTCCAGTAATTCACACAGTGTTATATTAGTTTCAGGTATACAATGCAGTGATTCAACAATTTTATACATTACTCAGTGCTTATCACTGTAATGGTATTCTTAATCGCCTTCACCTGTTTTGCCCACTCTCCCACCCACCTTCCCTCTGGCCACCACGAGTTTCTTCCCTATATTTGAGTCTGGTTTTTTGTTAGTCTCTTTTTTTCCTTTGTCTGTTTGCTTTGTTTCTTAAATTCCACATATGAGAGAACCATGCTATTTGTCTTTCTCTTGACTGGCTTAGCTTAGCATTATATTCTCTAGATCCATCCGTGTTGTTGTAAATGGCAAGATTTCATTCTTTTTTATGGCTGGGTAATATTCGGTCGTGTATACATACCACAACTTCTTTATTCATCTGTTGATGGACACGTGGGCTGCTTGCAGAGTTTGGATATTGTATGTAATGCTACAACAAACATAGGGGTACATATATTCCTCCGAATTAGTGTTTTCATATCCTTTGAATAAATAGCCAGTAATGTGACTACTGGATAGCATGGTAGTTCCATTTTTAATGTTTTGAGGAACCTCCACACTGTATTCTACAGGGGCTGCACCAGTTTGCATTCCCAACAGTGCATGCGTGTTCCTTTGTCTCCACATCCCATCACTTAGTTAGCTATTCTGATAGCTTATTTTATTTGACTTTATTTTTTATTTTTAAAAGCTTACTTACTACATTGAGAGAGAGAGAGAGAGAGAGAGAGAGAGAGAGAGAGGGAGAGAGAGATTGAACTCAAGCAGAGGAGGGGCAGAGAGAGAGAATCCCAAGCAGGTTCCATGCGACCAGAAGAGAGCCTGATGCTGGGGCTCAATCTCACAAACTGTGAGATCACGCCCTGAGTTGAAAGCAAGAGTTGAACACTTAACTGAGCCACCCAGGCACCTTGACAGATGATTTTGATTTGTATTGTGGTTTTGATTTGCATTTCCCTGATGATGAGTGATATTAAGCAATTTTTCATGTGTGTGTTGACCATCTGTATGCTTTCTTTGGAGACATATCTATTCATGTCATCTGTCCATTTTAAAATAGAATTATTATTATTATTATTATTATTTGGTGTTGAGTTGTATATGTTCTTTAGAGATTTTAGATATTAACCCTTTATCGGATATGTCATTTGCAAAGATCTTCTCCCATTTGGTGGGTTGTCTTTATTCTCTTGATGGTTTCCTTCCCTGTGCAAAAGGTTTTTATTTTGATGTGGTCCCAATAGTTTATTTTTGCTTTTGTTTCGCTTGCCAAAGGAGATGTGTCTAGAAAAATGTCTCTAAGACTGATGCCAAAGAGATTACTGCCAAGTATTCTTCCAGAAATTCTACGGTTTCAGGTCTCACATGTAGGCTTTTAATTCATTTTGAGTTTATTTTTGTGTATTGTGTAAGAAAGTGGTTCAGTTTTATTCTTTCACATGTAGCTGTCCAGTCTTCCCAACACCATTTGTTGAAGAGACTTTTTCCCATTGCATATTCTTGCTTCCTTTGTCATAGATTAATTGACCATATAATTGTGGGTTTATTTGGGGGATCTCTGTTCTATTGATCTATGTGTCTAATTTTGTGCCAGTACCATATTGTTTTGATTACTACAGCTTTGTACTATATTTTGAAGTCTGGGATTGGGGCGCCTGGGTGGCTCAGTCAGTTGAGCGTCCGACTTCGGCTCAGGTCATGATCTCACGGTCCATGAGTTCGAGCCCCGCGTTGGGCTCTGTGCTGACAGCTCAGAGCCTGGAGCCTGCTTCGGATTCTGTGTCTCCCTCTCTCTCTGGCCCTCCCCCATTCATGCTCTGTCTCTCTCTGTCTCAAAAATAAATAAATTAAAAAAAATAAAAAAAAAAAGAAATCTGGGATTGTTGTACTTCCAGTTTTATTACTCTTTCTCAAGATTTCTTTGGCTACTCAAGGTTTGTACCCATTATTTGGACAGTTTCTTCCTGGTACCTAACTTGGGCAGCCCAAGTCACAAATACTCTTCTATACTTTTCAATGAGAGGTGACCAGAATCCACAAACCTGGGCTTCCCTTTCTATCCAACTACCACTAAGAAGACTGGGTGCTCACTATTTCTTCCACAAGCCCTAGTCAGTTTTTGCTCACTTCTTCCACATCTGGCCGTGGTTGACTCTGTTCACTTGCTCATCCCAGCTAGGGATGCTCAAGTGGCTGGTGTTGCTGAGTACAGTCCGTTGGTGTGGCTGGTGGGTCACTTCTGTCCTCATTGATGAACGTGGCCAAGTAGGTGAAGAATACATACATTTAAGTAGCAAAGCCTGTTCCTGAGCCATAAACATGTTAAAATTAAACTTAAGGATATTTTTAAGAGTATCATCTTGATATTCAGAGATAGAGTATACAGATTGCCTTAGAATAGGAAAGAAAATTGAAAGAATTTAAACAAAGTTTTCTAGCATAATTTTTTTTCCTTCATAGAACACCATCTTGGAAGCCAAAAACACTGTATTTTAAGGAACTTTTCAGAGAATAAGCTACTCTGGACCAAGTTTGTACCTTATAGGTAGTGTCTTCACCAAGAACTTAATTGTAATAAGAAAGGAAATAAATCAGTAGTCGACTGAAACCTTACCATTTTTCAATCACAGTGAATGTTCTTGAGTTCAGAGTGGCATCTGAAGGTGGCTTCAGTGATATGATGACTAAGAAGGCAAAAATCTATGCAAATAAAAGAGAAATGAGCAGGACTTCTTGGAGACAACCATGGAGAGCTAGTGGAGCAGAACATGAAAGCAGGTGTAAGATCTTGCTGGGTTTGCGCCCTGAAGACTTTGTTGGAAGTGCAGACAGGTTGCTTATCCTTTTATGGGACTTCAGAGTTGAGAAAGTACTTTCCTTTATCATCCCTCAGTCTACAACCAGTAAAAGAGGGCTGGGGCAAATTCCCACATGTGAGGGATGAAGCCCTGAGGAAAGGATTAAGTGACCTGTCCAGGGTCATATAGCTAATAAGTCATAGAACTGACACTTAAAAAAAAAAAAAAAAAAAAAATATATATATATATATATATATAATTTATTTATGTTAAAGAGAATACAAGTGGGGAAGAGGAGCAGAAGGAGAGAGAGAAAATCTTAAGCAGGCTCTATGATCAGTGTGGAGCCTGATGTGGGCTTGATCCCATGACCCTGGGATCATGACTTGAGCTGAAATTAAGAGTACAATGCTCATCCCACTGGGTCACCCAGGAACTGTAAGGCGTAGAACTGATACTTTTGATGCCAGGACTATTGGTGACTCCATGACTCCAAGCCATCTCAAGAGATGGCAGTGAGCAACCATACTTTGGCCATTGCTTGTTTGTTCCCACAAAATCATGAAGGAAGTAGTTACAGGAAGCAGTTGGTAATAGTGCAGGGGATGCATGATGGTGACTAAGATGGCATTGTCATAGCCACCATTCATACTTCCTGATCCCTCTGGACAAAAAATAGTAGCTGATGAACTATACTTCTCAGTCCTGTTATCATAACAAACACGAATAAAGGGACACACCATCCATCAGTTTTTCTGACGTACATATGTCTGGCACCTGGATACTTGAGTCAGCAGTTAAACATCCTACTTTCTTCACTGAAAGGTTTGCATCTTTGCATGGATGGGTTCAACTGATATCTTGAGGAAAAATATCACCATGTACTTTCAAACAGAGATGAGAAGAGAACAGAAATAGGTCCTCATTTATCAAAGTTGGCCATTGGCATAATAGCATGGAAATATTTGGAAAAGCTCTGTCTGCAGCACATTTTGAAGATGAGAATAGAAGCTGAGTGTCACTAGCAACACCATCTTTGGATGCATAAATATTTATATCCCCTTGATGAAAAGGAAATACTACTGTAGTTTTTTTTCAAAGGAAGAGGGGAAGAAAAGGAAATATCTGCGTGTCTTTAGCTTATCTACAGAGGACAAATTTTTCCTGGTTCTGAATTTCTACCCACAGCCTCTCCCCATGCCCCCCACCCACCCCAACAGTTAACACTTTATTAGACTGTAAGATCAAATTAGATGTTGGAAATGCTATTTGGGTATGATTTCAGCAGAACTGTACTACTGCAAAAATCTTCTGGGCCAAATGGGCTCCTCTGTCTTTCTTTGGGAAAGCAAGAAGGATATGTCAATAAGATGTACCATGAATATGACCTATGGCACCTGCATTTTAGGATCTCTCCCCAGACCACAGGAGAAGGTGTTATGCTCTTTACCAATCTGCAGGTTTAGAAAAGCAATTTAACATACACAGGGTTTTCAAACAATTTCAAAAGAGGAACAAAAGATGATAATTGGTGGGTTTGAGCCATAAGGAATATGACCAACTGTGGCATTTTAGAACTGAGTGGAGAAGCACACACTTTGGGCCTTACAGGAAACATCTTGTCTTTGATACTTCCCTCTCCCTATTAGCATTACCTTACCCCAGTAGGGTTCAGAACAGTGAATTGTTGATCCAGCTGACCGTGCTTTAGATACTTCCAGAAGTTCACTTGGAATGTAGCCAATACCTTTAACATCATTGGGTTTTGTCACTATATTCCCTGTGTTCAGCTTCTGTGTGGTTTCTTGCCTTCAAACCAAATTGCAGACAATTACAGTTTGATCCCAATTATGAAAATATTGAAAGTTTTAGTTTTTATTCCTTTGTGAGAGGATATAATAGTGAGTTAATTAACTAGGACTGTCATAACTAAGTATGACAGATTGGGTGGTTTACACAACAGAATTTTATTTTTTCACGGTTATGGAGATTAGAAGTCCAAGATCATGGTGACCACAGGGTTGTTTCTTCTGAGGCCTTCCTCCTTGGCCAGTATATGCCTATCTTCTCCCTGTATCTTCACATAGTCCTCCCTTTGTATTTGTCTATGTCCAGATTTCCTTTTCTTATAAGGACACCGGTTATATTTGATTGTGGCCCAACCTAATGAACTCATTTTAACTTATTTACCTCTGTAAGGACTCTATTGCCAAATGCAATCAAATTCTGAGTTATTGTGGGTTAGGACTTCAACACAGGAATTTTGTGATGGGAAGACACAATTCAGAACACAAAAAATAGTATCCAAGTTGACTCAAAGGAAGAACGAATCTGAGTCATCTCTGGCTGGCTCCATGATTTTCAAAAAAGAACATATATAAAAGATAGCCTCCTTCTCAAGATACTGGAGGGGTCAGCTAAGAGTCCTTCATTTTCAGCAGTGCCATTGGAACTGAGTGACAATGCTTATGTACGTGGACCTGAACTTTAGAGCTTGAGTCAAAAATCATTTGCTCTTGGCTGAAACTGTCATAATTTACTATTTATTTGGAATATAAATCCTGCCTACTGCAAAAGGACTAGAGGGGGCATATAACTTTAAATATAATGAAAAAGAGAAGAGTAATCATACCAAATATAGGGAAAGAATAGATGTTACTAGTTGACCAGAAAGTGCTACAGATTATAGTTTGGCCTTGATTATTTTCTGGATTTCCCGAAAACAAAAGAAGACAGAGAAATATACTGAGATATGTCAACTTCATGGACTATTAAAAGAAAGCAGACAAGCCTGCCTGCAGAGTCAAATTTTTTTTCTGGAACTAAACCCAAGGAGATATTTATTGCGTGAGACATTTTGCAGAGACCCTGAGTGAATTAAGAGTGTCAGATGTTGAATAAGGGATAGTGGATCATAAAATAGGCAATGTCTTCAAAAAGGTTTAATGAAAGTAATTATTTATAATAAAAATTGTAACTAACTTTCTTGTTCTAAGGGGAACATTTGGCATAATTCATAACTTTGGGGAAATAAAATCCTTCAGAAACCCCATTTTCTCTGTGATACTTGAAGTGACTGCTAGTGGGAGAAAGGAATCTGATGATACTGAATAAGCTACCACATTACAGCAAGGCCTGGTACTGAGTCTTGGGACACGAAGTGCCGTGTCTAGACATGATCTTGGCTTAGGAGCTACAAAACTGGAAGACTTTCCAAAAAAAATGCAGAAATTTCTTTCTTTTCTTTCTATTTCTGTCCTCCTCTTCCTCCTCCTTCTATTCCTGCGTTTCTCCTCTTGGCTCCCAAGAGACAAGGATTAGAAGAGGTAGTCCATACCATGGCTGGATAACTAAAAGCTGAGTGGCTCTCAAAAATGGGATGGCATGGATCTGATGTCGCCAGCCTCCAAGATAGCCTCCCAGTGATCCCTGCCGTCTGGAATTCATGGCTTTTGTAATTGCCTCCCACATTGTATCAGGGGCAGTCCGTGTGACCAATAGGATACACCAGAAGTGATGGCATGTCATTTTAAGACAAGGTCATTAAAAACATGTGGCTTCCTGCTTGCTATCTCCTACCCTCTTTCTTGGATCACTCACTCTGGGGGAAACCAGTTGCCGTGTCATGAGCGGCCTCATGGAGCGGCCCATATGGCAAAGGCTTCCTGCCAGTAGCCATTGAATGAGATTGTAAGTGGGTTCTCCAGCCTGTCAAGCCTTCAGATGACTACAGCCAGAGCCAATATCTTAACTGAGAGACCCTGAGCCAGAACCAGCCAGCTGAACTACTCCCAAGTTCTGTGAGATGTAAAACTTGTGACACAGTGTTGATACGGTTCTGTGACCCACAGAAAGTGTGAGATCGTAAATGTTTGTTGCATTGGGTTGCCAAACATTGGGCTAATGTGTGATCTGTAATAGGAAGCTAATAACAGAATTCAGTTGCAAGTTGTTTGCATTGCTGCAGCGCACATACATTCTCTTTCCCGCTGGAATGCCGTCCCCCCAAAGAAGATTTCCCTAACCGTTCTATCTAAAATAACACCCCCACTCCCTTGGGTATGCACCCTACCCTTAACCTACTTTAGTTTTCTCTATAGTCCTTATCACCCAAGATATAACATTAAGTTTTTGTTTATTGCCTGCCTTTCTTTAAACAAAGTAAGTTTCACAAGCATAGAGAATCGTTTGCTCATTTCACATTTTTGGTACCTAAGAAAGTGCTTGGTACATAATTGAAGCTCAGTAAATATCGGTTGACTAAGCTAAACGATTAACAAAGTCTGTGATAATTGTTGGCTTACAGTCCTGGGAAGAGCCGGTGCACCAGGGGAAACAGCTTGAGAGATGGCCAGAGGGAATCTGCTGAGTGCAGGGTCAGCCAGGCTCCAAGGGAGGTTGACAGATGGAGGTGTCAAGTAGTCTCTGTGTGGCTTTCCAGAAATTTCCTGGGGAAGTGAACTAACCGGCAGTAGTGGCTCCAGAATTTCTCTAAGGAGGTTTGGTTAAGAGACAATCTGCTTGAGGATGAGTTCTCGTAGCCTCTTAAGCAAGATTGAGAAAAGCCGAAGTGTCCATAACAAAGCAAGCGGTTTGACGGAGGGTTGGCTCTAGTCCTTCTATGTTGTTTTTGCTCCAGTTGCCAGGGTGGAGAGGCGAATGGACAGCTCCCCGTGAACAGGAGGGGCCTTTGAAGTTTTTGTCAGGCAGAGAGCACAGGAAACACTACCTACTTTATTTTGTGGTCCTCATCAATAAATCTAGAGCGTGTTTCAGTTTGCTTGGGGTGATCTCTGTTCTTTTTGTCTTTCCACCCACACCCAATCTGTAGGCAAACCCTTTTGGTGTTTTCTCTCTCCAACATATACCCAGAAGTTGACCACTTCTCATCACTTCCACCTCTGCCGCCCTATTCCAAACCACCCTCATCTCTCACTCAGATTGTTGCAATGGTTTCCTAGCTAGCTTCCCTGCTTGTATCGTGGTGCCACTGTTAAAACACAAGGCCAGAGGCCACCCTTTAAAATATATCAAATCGTATTATTTATTCTGTTTGAAATTCCCTAGTCTCATTGGGAATAAAAGCCAAATTCCTTGCAATGGCACCAGCCTCACACAAGCTGTCCCCATTACCTCTGGACCCCATCTGCCACCACCCTGCCCCACGCTTTCTGCCCCAGCCATGCTGGCTTCCTTGTACTTCCTGGACCAAGAAATAGGACTCTTTGCTCCTGAATCAAGGCCTTTGCATTTGACTTTCTATGTGCCTGAAACATTCTTCGTACAGATGCCCACACTGCCTGTTTCCTAACCCCCTTCAAGTCTTTTCTCCAATGTCACCTTTTCAGTGAAGACTTTTCTAATCATTCTTTTATTTTTATTTAGTTAAAAATTTTTTTGAGAGAGAGAAAGAGTACAAGTGGGGGAGAGGGGCAGATGGAGAGAGAGAGAGAGTTGTAAGCAGGTTCCATGCTCAGCATGGAGCCAGATATGGGGCTTGATCCCAAGACCCTAGGATCATGACCTAAGCTGAAATCTAGAGTCAGATATTCAACTGGCTGAGCCACCCAGGTGCCCCTGATCATTCTAAAAATCAAAACCTTTCTACACTACACTCCCCATCCTCCTTCCCTGCTTTATTCTAAACCACACAGAATCTCTCATCCTCATTGATATCCACGTTGTCAACCATACACACACACACACACACACACACGCACACAAATTCATTGATTTTATTTTATTATTTGTCTGCCGCTAATAGACAAGGGCTTTTCAAAATTTAATCTGAGGATTCTGTTAAAATGCATGGTCTGAATCTTTAATATCCCAAATGTTGCTGATGCTGCTGACCCAAGAACCATGTACCAATAAGCAAGTTTCTAGAACTGTGTTGCCTGATACAGCCTCACTCCACACGTTTCTTTATGTTAAAATGTACTAACATAAAATAAATTTATGTTTTATTTTTTTTAATTTTATTAACGTTGATTTATTTTTGAAAGAGAGAGAGGACAGAACATGAGCGGGGAGGGGCAGAGAGAGGGGGAACACAAAATCTAAAGCAGGCTCCAGGCTCCGAGCTGTCAGCACAGAGCCTGATGTGGGGCTCGAACTCACCAACTGTGAGATCATGACCTGAGCTGAAGTTGGACACTCTACCAACTGAGCCACCCAGGTGCCCCAACATTAAATAAAATTGAATATTCAGTTCCTCAGTCAGGGTAGCCACACCTCAGATCGTCACTAATCACATGTGACTAGTGGCTACCCTATATACAAGACAGCACAGATAAAGAACATTTCGTTACTACTGGAAGTTCAAATAGGTAGCCCTGCCCTAAAATTACTCTATATGGTAGCCACATCTGACTATGTAAATGTAAATCAATCAAAATTAAATAAAAATTTTCTTTTTTAAAATTTTTTAGAAAGAGAGAGCATGCAAGAAGGGGAGAGGGGCAGGGAGAGAGAGAGAGAGAGAGAGAGAGAGAGAGAGAATCCCAAGCAGGCTCTACACTCCGTGTGGAGCCCAACATGGGAATCAATCCCACGACCTTGGGATCATGACCTGAGCCAAAATTAAGAGTCACTCATCCGGGGCACCTGGGTGGCTCGGTTGGGCGGCCAACCTCAGCCCAGGTCATGATCTCACAGCTCGAAGGCTCGTGGGTTTGAGCCCCGCATCGGGCTCTGTGCTGACAGCTCAGAGCCTGGAGCCTGCTTCCTATTCTGTGTCTCCCTCTCGCTCTCCCCCTCCCCTGCTCATGCTCTATCTCTCTCTGTCTCTCAAAAATAAATAAACATTAAAAAAAATTAAAAACAAAAGAGTCACTCATCCAACTGAGCTACCCAGGCACCCCAAAATGAAATAAATTTTTTTTTTCAAAATAAAAATTTTTAATGAGTTTTTTATTTCCGTGAGTTGATTTCAAGTAGTCAGTAGCCACATGTGGCTAGTGACTGCTCCGGTGGACAGCAGAGATACGGAATATTTCTATCACCACAGAAAGTCCGTTGGACGGGATAGCTTTAGAATCCAAGCTCTATGAGGTCATGGACTTTTGTCTGTCTAGTTCACCGGCCCATCTCCAGTGCCTGACATGATAGGATCCCTAAGGTGGCCTTCAAGAAATATTTGTTGATTTGAATCAAAATGCCATTTACATTTTGGTCTTCCCTGAATAGATGATGGGTGTTTTGAGGCAGGACTTGTGTTTGCTTTTCATTATGTCTCCAGCAGCTGTTGATGGAAGACCATCAGTCAACATTCACCGTATTGAATGTTCAGAATGCTTTAAACTTTCCAGCTCCTGAGGGATCAGTGTGTTTCCACGTGCGTATAGTTAACTGGGCACAGGTGGAGGCTCTCGTTTGTGACTCTAGTCTTTCTTCGTGGTCAGACATGGGGAGGGCCTAAGGGCTGCTGCCTTCTACTCTTTTGGAGAAGAATTGCTCAAGTCCCTGAGCTGGTGCAAACTCCGATCTGAACAAATTACACCTCACAGCCCCTCTCTTCCTGTGCGGTACTCCACATTCCCAGATGTGCCACCTAAAAAAAGAAAACGGTACTTCATTCTGAAAAAGTAGCAACGTAAGACCTACAGCAAGTGTTTCTTTGATATCTTTGGACTATTTCATATCTTGAGTCCTTTAATTGTGCCTTTCCGTAATCAGATCTAACTGCTCTGTCCAAAAGAAAACACTAAGAGGCAGCACATACAAAAATTTAGCCGTGTTCTTTGGAAATTATTTCCCTAGAATGCTGGCTATTTCTGATTATCAGTGGTATTCATCCAGCTATATTTTTTTCCAGAAAAAAGTCTGGCTAGGGAATTTTAAAATCAGTACAAAAGATACATTTCACTACTACCACACTGGGAAAAAAATATTGTGTTTGGCCAAGAGGAGACTTTGGGATGCCACCAATAAATACCCTCATGTTCAGTCTTGGTAACCAGAACTGAGAAGGAAAATCAGGCCATGAAGTCCTGTCTGCATCCTAATTCAGCTGGGTTATTTATCCCCTTGGCTTTCTCTTCCAGCATTTCAATTTTGTTGGCTGAGTCAAGCATCTTGTTTGTCCTCATTCCAGCATCGGTAGAATATCTCTGTTCTTTTATTGTTTTTAGTTGGACAGACTGGCAAGATTTAGAGTGATTTTGACAAAAAGGGAGGGCAGCTGCAATGCTCAATATTTTTGATAGATGCAGTTCTGTTGCTCTTTTGTTCTGGGCCTTGAAGCTAATGTGTCTCATGAAGCTAAATAAAATATGAAGCAAGTGAGTGTTTCAGGAACCCCGGAAACTTTTATGAAATGGCATCAGTGCTGTGTACTCTGTCTAAATATATACACATATGTGTATGTATAGGTATCTATCTATATCTATATCTATCTATCTATCTATCTATCATCTATGTATCTATCTGTCTATCTATCATCTATGTATCTATCATCTATCATTATCTATCTTCTATCTATCTATCTATCATCTATGTATCTAACAATCATCTATCACTGTTTATCTATCTATCTATCTATCTATCTATTCTCTCTTGTGGGGGTCTATAGGGTGAGGCTTTCTCTTAGTATGAGACCATATTGAAGTTCTGCTACCATGCAGACTTCTGTATCGAGAGAAATGCTGAGGGATACATTAAGAATTTATTTCAGAAAGCCCCTTGGAGACATCCCGAATGCTGGACCAAGGTAAATCCAGGGACATTCGGAAACAGTTAATACAGATTGGGGTAGTGGGCAGAGGCCTGAGGAAAGTTAGGAAAATGGTCGGCAAGTGGTTCTACTCTTTATTCGGATTCTGCGAAGTCACAGAGATGGTGGCTTAAAGCAGTTTTCTGGAGGATTAGATGTTCAGATGTGCATAGATCCTACTGAGGTTAGCTGCCTGACACTCACTTGAAGCAGATTTAAGTTATTCCGATGCTAATGATATCTTGGAATATGATCAATGATATCTAGAGCTTTTCTACCACCCAGTCCGTGTCTGTTGCATCCATTACAACCCAAACAGAAGGGAAAGGGTTTATTTTTCAGTTCTATAATGCGGTGGGAGCAGCGGGTATTACCATGACAAGGCAAACGGAAATGTGAAATCTCTAATCACGATCCTTTCGCCCGGAGCCAGAACACTTGCAAAATGAAATGCAATGTTTTAAAAATTCAGCTATTTGTATTTCTAGTCCCTTACTGGATATATAGAAAGAATATATTTGGTCATTAAAGACATGACACGATACCTACAAACCCCTCATTCCTGTGATGTTCTAGTAGAAAGAAAATGTCGTAAAGAACCCTGACACATTTCTCTAAGTGGCTTTTTGAAATTATTGAACCACATCTATTAGACGGCTTATCTGTAGTTATATAACAGTTTTCAAAAACTTGCTGTCACTCATCCTTTACCTGAGGGTCCCTGGATTCTCACAGCAACAAAATTTATCATTGTAAATGCTGCACAAGCAGGAACATCCACGTAAAAGAGGAGGAAATTATGAGTGATGAGTGAACATCTACAGAGAGACCATGAAGTTTTTGGTTGGCTCCCAAGCCCCTCCCCCCCAATTTGTTAAACTTATTGTTTATAGTTATGGAGTACACTTGATCTTAGCCAAAAGGCCGAGATGCGATAGTTATGGGGTAATTAACGCTCTGCCTACAGTTTGGAATTCACCTGCCAGGAGTAGAGTGGACCTCTGTGGTCTTCCAGATTGAGGCTCTTTATTTTTCCAAGACCATCTCCAAAAATGTTCCATGTCCCTGACAAATTAACTTTTGTGCTCCAGCAGTGATATTTTCTGTTGGACACTGGGCTATCCACACTGAGTAATGTTGCCAAGATGGTCTTTGAAATCACCATAGACCCCCACAGGGACACGTCTCTGTCTGACAGTAGCAGACAACCCAAGAGTGGCCAAACCCATGTTGTGTGTACAACTAAAAACAGAAACAAACCCAAACCCAAACAAACAAGATAAAAAACATAGAGAACTCAAACCTGAATTTCTGTTTCATCAGTTGCCACAGTAAATGTAATGGACAGGGCTATGCAAAAGGAGAGAAGTACATGAAATTAATCCCACTCAAAGTCAAGAAGGAGTAAGCTTTAAAAAAGTTTAAAAATTTGGGGCGCCTGGGTGGCGCAGTCGGTTAAGCGTCCGACTTCAGCCAGGTCACGATCTCGCGGTCCGTGAGTTCGAGCCCCGCGTCAGGCTCTGGGCTGATGGCTCGGAGCCTGGAGCCTGTTTCCGATTCTGTGTCTCCCTCTCTCTCTGCCCCTCCCCCGTTCATGCTCTGTCTCTCTCTGTCCCAAAAATAAATAAAAAACGTTGAAAAAAAATTTTTTAAAAAGTTTAAAAATTTACATCTGCTATCACCCTAAGAATTACCAAAGGTGACTTAGTTTCAGCCAAGGGAGACTTTTAGCCAGATTTCCCCAAGACCGTTCTTGGATTTCAGCTACCGCCAGGGTTAACGTCGGGCTCTCAAGCCCTGGAGAGGAACTTTGCGATGGGGCAGCCTGATACAGTTCTTTGCGTTCAGAAAGTCGGGTAAGAAAGGTCACTTTTCTTCCTGGACTGGACAAGTTATTGGCTGTGAGCAGTTAGCCATTAGAGCCACAAGGCCAACGAAGTTAGTGTGAGGGAAGTTAAAAAAACAGAAACACTTCAGCACTGGAGAACGTGTGGCTTTTCTTTTTGTAAACACAAAAGGAGTCCTTCCATAACTTGATCACCTTCAAGACTATTTTGCCACATGCATTTGGGATTAAACACTAGTTTGAAAAGGAAGGGAGGCTAAGGCTCTCCCGTGGCAGTGTTTGTATTTCCCATCGCTTTCCTCTGTGCACTATTTTTAAAAGAAACATTACACACAGGAGCCCTAAGGCGATGGCACCGGTGAAACAATGCCAGCTTGGAAATCTGGAGGAGACTCTGGTTTTCATTATGTGAGCAAGAGGTCATTCATTATTTAAGTGCTTCTTTCTCTCTCTCTCTTTTTTCTTTAAATCTACAGCCTTTTGGTCTCCAGCCTTCCAGTGCATCCATGGTCATTATTCTTTGGATATTTTTAAATTATGAACATAGAGCCAACTGGAGTCTCACAGTCCAACTTGCTAATGGAAAGCCTTTGTGGCACAGACGCCATTCATATAGATCAACTCTGTCGTAAATCACATATTGGCCTCTGTGGTTGTAATGAGAAAAAGAGAAATGGTGTGAATTCTCCCTCTCTGGTTTTCTTACTAAGAGCAGAATCTGTTCAGCAAAATGATCTCTTTAGGGGCTTTACTAAGTGGCCAGGGAGCATGAAAACCCAACACTTCTCACATTTCTTCATTATGAAGGGGAGGGATTGCAAAAATGAAGACTTGTACAGTTGAAATCCAAGGCATTTGGGTAGTTATCCTGTAAGTATGAAAAGTGTAGAAATCTACAAAGGTAATTATATCTACTTTGGTCTCCATCTCCAAAAGAAAGGCTTTGAGATAAAACAAGAAAGGCCATTTATCAGTTGTGACAGTTTTGTCCCGTTATCTACTTTCTCAGAAATGAAAAAGACCATGATAAGTTTGTTTAAATTCTCAGCGTAAACACCCATGAAGAATACATTATTGATGTGAAACCTGGAATTAAAAAAAACTTACAGAGGGTGGCTGTGTTCATTAGTGGTGGTAGAAGTTTGGAGAAAGAGAGAGTGCTGATGCCTGGTTAATCTTTGTAGTTAGAAATCTCTTTCCCTCTATCTTTTGCATGCTCATCTGGAAATGGCCTTACTATGCCTTCTCAAACTCTGGAAGACATTCGGGGCTCTGGAAAACCACAAGGATGGCTGTGCCTCACTGCCGTAAAACAGACGTTAAAAGCCACCACCCTCGCATTTTCTGATTGCTTCCGTCATTTGGTGAATTCTTACTGTGGCAGATGATTTCACCTTCACAAGCCTGATAGTATTTGAGGTTTCAAAGAACCCATTCTCAGAGAATTTACAAAAAATCAATTTCTTGCCAATTTTAATGGCTACTTAATCAATTTTATTTGGGCCATCTGATATTTTTGACATTACTGACACGGACTGGTTTGCAATAAAGGGGCATGGTAAATTGAGAAGCCTCAATTATTCTGACCGTTCCCATCATAAACATGTAACAATTGGAGTGGTACCAAAGAGCACTTATGTGGGCTGAAGAATCCAAGGATAACTGAGGGAAGGGGCTTCTAGCATCCTCTCCCTGTGCTAGATTCTGGAGAAATCCTGACTGCAGGTTCTCGGGCATGTGACTGTGCTTGAACTGTTACCATGTATGCTGTCTGGGAGGACAGTCAAGCTGGTTGAGGTTTGTCAGAGTTTGTTCGAGAAATTTTGTTGCAGGGTTGTTTTCACAGAACGTCCCCACTTTATCGTGTGTGTGTGTGTATGAAAGCATGTGTATGTGTACCCAGGAGTTACGCTGTGGGATGATGTTAGAACAGAACAGAACTTGCTATTTCCGTATGACTACCTCAAGTTAACAAAGTTAACTTAGAGTTAGTATAGTTAGTATTATGATAATGTTAACCTATGGTAAGGAGAAATTGCTTTATTAGCCTTATTAAATATTGTCTTCCTGAGTGGGCTCTATGTATGCTGTTGTGGATGTTCAAGTGCACCATGGCTTGTGATGCTCCCCTTGATGGAGTTATGAAATCCAGTTCAAGGGTCCCTACCTCTGAGATGAGTCCCTAAGTGCTTACTCCTCTCCACAGGGTGACGAAAATTACTTCTTGGGTAAACTCAATCAGGAGAAGACTCTTAGTGCCACCACAGCGTCTGGCACATATTAAGTTCTTAGTAAATTATTTGTCGGAAGAATAAATGAAAGGGTGTTGCCTCTGTCCTTTTTATATTCCCCTTTCCCT
Source organism: Prionailurus bengalensis (assembly GCF_016509475.1). Taxonomy (NCBI): domain Eukaryota; kingdom Metazoa; phylum Chordata; class Mammalia; order Carnivora; family Felidae; genus Prionailurus; species Prionailurus bengalensis. The sequence goes on from NC_057343.1 coordinate 227,821,453, forward strand.
TCTACAGCTCATTACCTGATAGTATTTGATCCAAGGTTCCACTTGGGGTAAGGATATTATCTCTTATCTACCCAGATCCTATAATAGTACCAGCTCGATAAACCTTTGGAGAGGGGTTGCAGGTTGCTGGGTACTGTCTGCTCCTTCAGAAGAAAATGACTGGCACTCCCTGGGCATCCTTTGTTTATGGAGAATGGCTGTAGTTTCCTGTCTCCATCATACGTTGATCCTCATGGGTCAGGATAGAGTCCAGACATCTTGATCTCATCAGTGTAAAACTCGGTAGCTCAGTGACTGCAAAGAGAAACATTCCACAGTACAGAAATGGCTAGATTGGAAATATTTAGGTCAAGGTTCCTTGTTTTTTTTTTTTTTTGTTTTTTTTTTTTAAGTGATCTTCAAGGCCATCCTTGGTACCTGGATGATGCTGGTTGCTAACACCTGAGCAAGAATTCAGAGTTTAAAGGGAGCCCTCCTGGGTGGTTCACAAGACCAGCATCATAGTTGCAGATATTTCTTGGGATAGCTCTGCTGGAGATGCCACATGGTGCCGGTGACAGGCAGGGATTGGGCCACCTCCAGCTTCCAAATGGAGATGTTCCTTCCCAGGTGGTTTTAGCAGATCCTAGGAGATCTAGTGGCTTGAAGGTGGGGAGAAAGCCTCTACAAAATGGACCTGTGACTTTAGGAGAGAATGGCGCATTCAGAGAAAAAGGAGGAATAGTCACATGCCAGGTACATCCTGGATGGGGTGCCCCCAATCTGAGTGTCTGTGGGAGTATTTCTCCGCCCAGGTTGAACAGCTCGACCCACCAGGTGGCCATTAATGAAAGCGCCTGAGTTGCTCTTTGGGCACCCAGAGCTGTGTTTGGGGGCGTCTCAGTGGTAGCATCAGCATCCACTGCAGACAGATGATGACAGGCACGCCCCTTCCTCTGTGCCTTCCCTTCCTGCGACATCAAGAACCATGTCTGGTGAATGGATCGAGGAGAAACCACTTGACCAACAGCATGCAAGAGGGAACCCCACCTGATTTCACAGATCGTCTGTGTGAACGTTTTCACTTCAGTGTTTACCAGGTCTCTATGCTCTCTCCCCTCCCCTACTGTCGATTCAGCGGTTCTTCCAACTAATGTCTTTCTTAACTAATCATGACTGCTAGCTCTTGAACAAATGTACTACTTTTTGTGACATCTCTGTGAAAACTTAGACGTGGGTAGCAATTTTATCGAATTACTTTTCCTCTTAAAAATGTCCGACCTGTGTGGTTTCATGCCGCACGCTCTTGGATATCAAGTTTCTTGAAGACTTTTCCTAATTCTGAACAAATGTCAATCTCAGAAGTCATGAACCTCAAGGACAAATGCATTTTACTTACTGCTAGCTTTATTCTGGGATCTTGACAGGAGCCGCCTGGGGCTACCTCAACTTAATGTTCCCAGGTAGTTAACCGTCCTATTGGTTAACTTGACAGTCATTAAGCAGCTGACATAGGACCCGAAGAAGGCTGAGGACAAATAAAATCAATATCTCTTAAAACCTTTTTACTTGCTAAGGCTGAAGTGTGCCATTCATCTCTCAGTACTTGCTTTCTGCCCTATTGATTTCTTGGATCTAAAGGTGTTGGTGAGTAGAGAATCGGCATTTACTTTTTTCCAACTGAATTATAATTTCTCCTTTTAGATCAAGTTGCCATAGTTCCCTGCTAGGTCGTTTTAATGCTTTAAGACCTTTTAAAAGATTTGTAACAACCAATAGCATAATTTTGAAGATTACTCCAATGTTTGCATTAGGGCCGGGGGAAGCGCATTCAGGTCCACAGTTACTTATCCACAATTCTGAAATCTGGAAATCTCTGAAAGAAGATTTTTTTTTTCATTGTGTTTGGTGCAAATTAATTTGGTGACAGAATCTGACCTGAATGGATGCAAGGCTCTTTATAGTCTCTAATAATCTTACACAGTGTGACTATTTGTACCTATTGCTGACATGTTTGACTAATGTTTGACTAAGGGTGCTGTTCCAGACTCTGCTAGAGGTATTTCAAAATGCACCACAGGTAACTTCCTAAAATATAAAAAAAAAAAATTATGAATTCCAAAATTCATCTGACTCCAAGAATTTGGGTTAAGGAATTGAAGATCTGAACCAAACTGTGAAGGTAATGATTTTTCACCCGCCTCCTAATTTTCAGCCACAGTCACTGAACCAAGGGAAATGACCAAATGCAACTTTAAGTGGACAAGAGCTGCAGTGACCTGACTTGCTCTCTACTTCAGAAGAGAGCTTGCTCGCCCTTGGATGTCCCTCTCTGAACACCATGTTCCTCTGGCCAGGGTATTAAATGAGGCTTAACCCAATTACCAACATATTGCTTTATTTCTTGGTGGTAGTAAATTAAGGCTTTCTAGAGTCATACAGCACGCAGTGATTGAACATTAGAAATAAAAAAACAACAATGAGCATTCATTTTCGCAGAGGCAGGAAGGAAGCAATGTTTTAAAACAGAGAGATTTCCTAGTGAGGCCTTTTGCTTGGTCTCTAAAAATCTGCTGAGCTGTTTCCCCAGTGACCTCTGCCATAGATTCCCACCCCAAGTGGAGGCAAAGCGGATGAAGAGAAGACGGGGAAAAAGGAGAGACGGGGAAAGACAGCATGTGCTGGGCAATGAATGTAGAGGTCACCTTTGACTCCTGTTTGGAAGACAGTTTAGGTGATGCGGTCAGGTGATGGTGATAAAGGTATTTTTAATGGACACCTATTCTCTGGTTCAGGGAGCCATTTTGGATTTCTCTTCTCATTCCGGGAGTATGAAAATACCACTTGGAAGACCCCGGTGCCAAGGGGTAGGGACAATCCTCTGTTGGCTCTCAAATTCTGAAATTTCAGACAGTCACAGAGCAGGGGAACGCTACCTTCAACCTCATCCATGACTCTAAACCCTGTGCTATCTCCAGGATACTATTCCCAGCCAAGCAATTCATTTTCCCCCGTGGCACGTAGTATCGATTGCACACTAAGTTGTTGGCGAGGTTGACTGGAGAGGAGGTGATGTCATATGATGCACGAGAGAAACCCCCTGGGCAGGTGCCACGTCACTCTATCTTTTCCTTCCCAACATAAGACAAAGAAACACAGTGAGCCTACAGTGGGAGTGCAGCTGTTGACTTGCGTGTGGACTCGATGTGAAATAAATTCCATACACCTGGCTTGGAGATGCAGAGGTTCTGGGTTGGGGCGATGGACCCTTTGAGAAAGAAATGGCTGAGTACTTGAATAGTGTTGAAGGAGAGTGGTGGCTAGAGAATAATCTGGGAAAAGTCATGTGTGGATTAACCAAAGGCAACTAAGTTTCATGAAAATGAGCAGCGGACTTTTCTTCTGGCATCCTGATCTCACACACATGAAGCTAGCAAATGGATCGCCATCCAAATAGGGCCATTTAAAGTTCCTATTTGGCAATAATTTTAACGTTCTATTCGAAGGGCCTGGTTGGTGGACGGGCGCCTGAGTTGTATCAACTTCCTTCTTCCATTTGCCTGACATTTTTGAGTGAACAGTATTTAAACACCTGAAAGTCTGTTGTGCATTCTTGGACAGAGAACATTTAAAGAGCCATGGGAGAAGGCACCCGAGGTGGCAAATCTGCACCGTTAAACACTTATGACTTAACCCCGACAGGCTTCATGCGATGATGTCTGGATGCCCAAAGAAATAAATAGATGAGAAAAGTCGAAATGTGATCTGAATGACAAAGAACCAACAGGCCTGTTCCTGCCAGCTGCCGGGCAGACCTGCCTGATGCAGGCCACAGGTGCACGGAGAGGGACTGGAAAAACCTTGGAAGACATGCGTTCTCTTGCGCCTCCCTTGTTCACTAAAAATTGTGAGGGTCTTTCCTCCTATTTGAAAACACTCAGCAAGATCACCTTGACTGGGGATATGGGCTGTGCTGTGCGTAGGAATCCCATTGCCTCCACAAGAGGGCGTGGGGTGCACCCATGTGGGAAGCCCTTGTCACAGAAACGATCCACCTAGGGGGACAGGGAGGGTGCCCAAGAGACTCACCCACCAAAATAAACAGGGGTGGAGTGACATTCGGATTGGAGTGAAGGAACTATAGGGCATTCACGCTGGCACTTCTGAATCTCCTGAAAGCACCCTCCAAAACCAATAGAGGTGGATGCCTCCTACGGTCCAGGCCAGGGTGCTCCTGTTTATTGACATCTCTGTCCTCTCAGTTCTAAAATGGGAAGGGAGCGGATCCTGGGGCAGGGGTGGCCTCTGATTCAGTGCTGGAAGCTGAAGCCCAGAGAGGTCAAGTGGTTTGCCCAAGGTCACACAGCTATTTAGCGGCAGAGCCGGGGGGAAGAATGCAGCCCCCACTCCCTCTCCCTCCCCTGCACCGTGCTGCCTGGACAAGTGATTCTTCAGAAAAGGGTCGTTAGCACTTTGCATATACCACTTTGTATATTCTTCAACGAGAATCTGCCTGGGTGTGGGATTGATGGGTAGGGCTTAGGCCAATGAAGCAGTTTAAGGGGGAGGAGGTCCGGAGAGCATCACTATTCGGAGGATTTGTGGCTGCTGCTGGTGAGGGCGGGGTGGGGGTGGAGGTGGGGGCGCAGGGGGTGCGCGTAGAAGCCTGGGAGGTGGCCAGGGGCGGAGAGACAGAGAAAAGAGGCGTCCTCCAACACTCCGCCGCCAGCCTGCCGAGGCACGCCTTCCGGGAGACGAGACGCTGCCTCGGCATGACGCGACCACACAACCGGTTCGCTGTCAACAGAAATTCGTGCCCCTCCCCCCGCTCCCCCGGGCTCTCCCCCCCCCCCCGACTCCCCCTTCCTTCCCTTGACCCCTGTGGGCCCGCCAGACATAGGGAGAAAGAAAAGCCGGATGCCTAAGAACCTTCCAGGAAGAAAGAGCTGTTACGAGCGAGCGGCGGTCGGTGCTTACATACGCTGCTTTCTAGAAAGGGGTTCGTGGGGTCCGTGCGGCGCGCGCCAAGCGCGCTCAGAAGAAGGCGGGGTTGGTGTGCTCGATGACGCAGCGCTTGCAGTGGCGCTTCACGAAGCGCAGGGCCTCCACGGACACCTCGCAGTCCTGGACGTTGAGCATCTGCAGGTCGAAGCAGTTGGCCGCCACGATCTGCAGGCCCTGGCCCGTGATGCTCTCGCAGGACTTGAGGCTGAGCCGCTTGAGGTTGAAGCAGTTCAGGGCCAGGCACTCCAGGCCCGTGTCGGACACCAGCGGGCACTTGCCGATGTCCAGGGACTTGAGCTTGGCGCAGTTCTTGGCGAGGTACTCCACGCCGTGGTCCGTGAGGCCCTCGCAGCCCCGGGCGTTGAGGTAGCGCAGCTTGCCGCAGTACTTGGCCACGTAGCGGATGCCCACGTCGGTGACGCGGCCGCAGTGGGCGATGCTGAGGTACCGCAGGCGCGACTCCAGCTTGGCGATCTCGCGCAGGCCGAAGTCGCTGACGAAGCGGCAGTCGCTGACGCTCAGCTCCTTGATGGAGGCGCAGTAGACCATCAGGTAGCGCAGGCCCTCGTCGGTGAGGCGCACGCAGCGGCGCAGGTACAGGTGGGTGAGCTGCGTGCAGTGCGCGGCGATCGTGTGCAGGCCCTCGTCCTCCAGCACGAAGCAGTCCGTCATGTCCAGGTAGCGGATGGAAATCTGTTTGCCGTGCAAGGGGGACAGTTTAATGGAGGCCTCCCGGGTCAAGCTGATGCAGGTCACTTTGGAGCACCCTGCACGGAGAGACAGAACACACGCTCAGAGAACCTCCGGGAAGGCGGGAGGCGGGAGGTGGGGGGTGGGCTGGGGAGCCCCGATCCCCTCCGCGAAGGTGGGGGGTGGGGGTACCGTCGCGGGGTCCTGCTGCCCCGCCCCGCCCCGCCAACGTGCGCGGCCCCCGCGGAGAAGGGAAAGCAAGAACCGGTCCTGCGTGTTTATCTGATCGGGTAACAGCTTCGGTTATCTGGGTTGCAGAGGCTTCCCGGGCTTTTGAGTCGGAAAACTGCGCTTTGAATTAATTCCACATCCACCACCAGTTGCCAGATGTTGGGCCAATCAGTCCTTCCTGTGTCTTAAAACGAGGGGTGATCGCTTAAAAGGAGCACTTCCTTTGTCTTAAAAGGGGGATGATCCCGTTCCCTGAAAGGTGGCTGTGAAGAATAAAGGAGACCCTGCTTGTAACACATCTTGCCCTGGCCCAGGAACGTTCCGGAAGCTCCCTAAGGGCCGATTCTCACCCTGCAGTGGTCTGGTAGCTCTGTGGTCAAAGAGGTAAGGTGATGCAAGAAGGGTTGGCCATGGTCTAGGGTTGGCAGAAAGAGCGCTGGCTTGGGAGGCACAGCTGGTTCAGGTCTACCTTTTTATGGCCCCAGGCAGGACGCCTAACTTCTGTGTCTCAAGGTTCTCCTCTATGCAGCGAGCATGAGTAGCTGGTGTGCCTCTACTGTAGGGATATATTGAGAATTCAGTGAGATGATGGGTACAGAGGTACTTGGAAACTCCAGGGAAATACACATCATTATTAATCTGAGATAAGGTGGCCACCTGGAGACTCAATTCAACCCTCTTTGGTCCAAGAACAACTATATCACCTGGATTATTGCTCTAGCGACTCAACCAGTATCCCTGCCCTGTCCTTACTCCCAACTTTATCCTCAGAGCCGCTCTCCTGAAAACCAGAACTGGAATCATGTCACTTTTCTCAAAGCCTCTGGATACCACCCATGGCACTCCAGGTGTGAAACCTCAAGTCTGAGGGGGCCTCTGAGGACCGGTACCGCTGTGCTCTCTGACGTCATCTCTTTCCCCACTCCTCTGACTCCACTGGCCTCCTTGCTGGTTCCCAGACACCCTCAGGTGCTTTTGGGCCTCAATGTCTATGCATTGTACCGTGCTTCCCCGGTTGCCCCATGGGCCATCCCCACTCTCTTGGGTCTCTGAGCAAATGTCCAACTGATTGGCCAACTCTTCCCCAATCACCCTGTATCAAGTGGTACCCCCGGCTTGACTCCCACTTATTTTCAACACTTTTCATCACTTTGTGGCACGATGCATGTATTTGTTCATTTATGTATTTGCTGTCCTCACTCTGCAATATAAGTTCCTGAGGAAAGGGATTCTGGGCTGTTCACTGCTGTCCCCCTCATCCCTGGTTCATAGCTGCTGTTCACTAAGTATCTGTTGAATGAATGAATGAGTGAATTATGGAGTGAATAGAACCTTCTATAGGAAGATCAGAGAGGACAACTTATTTTTTTTTGTTTGTAGACAACAAGTATTTATTTCTCACAGTTTGGAGGCTGGGAAGTCTAAGATCAAGGTGCCAGCCAATTCAGTTCCTGATTCCTGATGAGAACCCTCTTGTAGACAGCTGCATTCTTGCTGTATCCTCACACTGTAGAGAGAAGAGCAAGTTCTCTGATCCTGTCATAGGGGCTCTTCCCTCATGACCCCACCTAAACCTAATTACTTCCGAAAGGCCCCACCTCTTAATACCATCACACCAAGGGCTAAGGTTTCAACATGGATTTGGGGGAGACAGGCATTCAGTCCATAACACTTCCTTCTTCTTCCCACACGCTAGGCAGACCTTTCCCCTCAGGCCAGTGCTTTCATATCAGAAATGTCTCTAGCAGATGGAAATTAGGGATAAAGCATGCCCAGCACACGGGAGGCCCACCCCCATCAAATGGGGGGGGGGTGGGATGAGGAGTTTTCTCTCTGTAGTTAAGTATGCACAAAATACATGACTTCACCTCTCGGCCCCTGAAGCCTATATAAGTCTCTAGGAAATACTTGCAGACCTTGGTCTAGAGTTACTTCTGCCCCACTTAGATAGGATAATTTAAATTCAAACATTTAAATGTCCTCAGGACTTTGACCATGGCTGATGTATATTTATACTGCAAAACAGGTGTCTATTTTACAATGAATTATAATGCCTTTCATTTGTATTAAATTATGAAGTTTCCAGAATGCTTTTATGAACATTTTCTTACCTGATTCCTAATCCATTTTACTGATAAGGAAATTAATGCTTAGGAAGACTTTTGTGTTTTTGTGGGTTTTTTTAGGTCTAGAAAGCCCTTTAATACTCTGTCCTTCCTCACACGATTGGAAGATGTCTTTAGCTATCTTCCTAAATCTAGCTATTCTTACCCTAAGAATACATTGTATACATTGTATATGTCATATATATAATCATATATGAAACATGAATTTCAATATATATTTCAGTTCACTATATATTAATATATGTATAATATACTGTATATACAAATATACTATATATAAAAACATACAGTAATATACATATTTTACATATGTATACATATGTGTTATACACTTTATGTGTGTGTGTGTATATATACGTATATACATACTTTATGTAGTGGGATGAAATATCTATCCATACACATTGATTTATATTATATATTGATGGCACACCATTTATATTTATATGCTAAAACTATACTGTAATATACATATTTTACATACATAAAACCATACTGTAACATACATACGTAAAATATTACATATGTATATGTAATATTACAGTATAGTCTTTGTATATAAATATAAATGGTGTGCCATCAATATATAACATAAATCAATGTGTATGGATAGATACTTCATCCCACTACATAACGTGTGTATATATTTTTCATTTTCTCTGTGCTCATCCTGAATCCTTCTGGCAATTGCAAAGCCAGGTGCTTCACCTCAGGCACCTCCGTGCTCTGGCTGCTCAAGCAATACCCAAGCTCCCAAGTGGTGACATAATAGTGCTAATGGGGACTTTCCTCCCACGTCTTGGCAGGCTGCCCAGGAAACTCTTATAAAATTCAGGCCCTGGGAGTAATGAGGTTCAAAAGCCAAGTGCTACCAACTCAAAGAATTTCAGGAAGGAGTAAAGCATACAGTCCAATGCTGGAGAACAAAGCTGTGACTCGTCAGAGGCCGTCCACTCTGCTCCAATAGCCTCTGTGGTTTTGCAGAAGGTGGTTCAGCTTCTGCTTTGAAAGTTGTGCCTTTCAGTTTCAACTTCGGCTTTGAAATTGTCCTTTGTTTTGAGTTTCTTTTTTTGTTAGAGCAACTGTAATCCTGTTTCTATGGAACTTCTATGACCACAGTAGTGGTTTTCCCATCTGTGATGCCTGTGAAGGCACTTTGGTTTTCAAGATCATACGACAACCTTTGTTCCTAAACTCTTAGTTCTGGTTTCTTATTTATTTATTTATCTTAAATATCTAGTAAAATCCGATGCACTGCAGGAAGGACAGTACGTTTGATTCAGGGAAATATATGCCTTGTGTTTGAAACTGAGTCCCCAATTTAAGGAAATACTGGTTAAGCTCAGTTTTGGTGGAAGACACTACTTTGATATGCTTGCATTGTTTTAGAGCAGTAATTTTAAATTTAAGCTTCGGTCTTAATTCCTACAGGCTTGTTAGGTTTGGCTTGAGAAGAAAATAAATTGGTCCGTGGCTGAGTAGGTAGTATCTGTGGTTAGTTCATGCATTCATACATTACAGAGGTGCAGACCACCGTAGAAATCCTCCCAATTAACCTTTATTTTTTTAAAGATGAGGTATCTCACACTCAGTAATATTATGGGACTTGTACAGCCAGACTACGGAACGTTTCCTGATCCAGGGCTTCGGTTATAGGAGAGGAGGTAAGAAATGACGAGGATATGGCGGGCAACTGATGAACCGCATGAGAGATTTACTGTACATGTGTCGGCACGAAGTGAACAGTTAGATACCGAGGACTCAGGAGTCTTGGAAGCGGTGATTATCTATAAGGGGATTCTTGACCGAGGGGAGCACTTTGGTTACATAATATGGAGCTCAGGTAGTAAGTAACAGCACAAGCAAATATGAGAGACAAGAAAGCAGGGGGGCAGAGGGGTTGTGACGAGTTTCCACAGGGTGGAATGCAGGGTTTCTGAAACGATTTGATGGGAACTAAGATAGGAATGGTCCACTGGGATCAGATTATGGGGCCTGCCCTAATACTCAGGGTTAGGAGTATGGATAGTACTCAGTGGGAAATGAACAATATAGGTTGAACAGATCTCTGGCGTTTCTTCAGTTAGTTCCAGATTTGGTTCTCCTTTCACAAATACAATCTTCGTTAACACTTCCTCTCGTTATTGGGGTAATACCTCTACCTTCTCTGGGATATAAGATGGTGAAGTCAACATAGACCAAGTACTGACTTCCAAGCATGTTTATAACAATGACAATCCAAAAACAATGACAACAGTCATGACTTAGTGCATGCCTACTACACGGTTTGGAGCAGAGCATACGTGTTTATTTGATACTTAAATATTTAATATTTATGTTAACCATTGATATTTATTAATTTCCCCACCAAACCACTTCTACTGATAAGGAAGTTTTAGCCACGGTAGCTTCCTAAATGCGTGTTTAGAGTATTAACCAATGGCAATTTTGTCTGAACCTTTTAGAAGTCAAGATGACCACTGAAGACTTTGACACACATAAGTTCACATAACTGTGGTATCCTCAAGTGCAGAGACAGAACATGGCTCATTTTTGCCCTCATGAAGCTTATAATGAATTGAGAGAAAGGAATCTGGGAATATGCAAATACTCAATTGCAAAACCCAGTGATGCTTTATCTGCCTGTACTCAAAAGGTAAAGAGCTGGGAGGAAACTTAACTTGCTGGGGGTCAGACAGGGAAGGCTTTCCTTAGGGGATACTTGGATTAGAGCTTGGCCAATGAGAAGGCTGTTAAGAGGGCTGTTGGGGAGGGACAGATGAGGGAACAGTATGTAAGCCAGAGAGGTGTCCACACGCCCCAGTGTGCACAGATGTGATGTGTTTGGAGAAACATACACACGTGTAGAGAGCCAATGGCTCCATAGAGGGGAGCACTGAGTGGAAAAAGTGACATGTGAACCTAGGGCAGCTCATGAAGGGCCGTCTACGCTTTGCTGCAGAACTCGAATTCTTCCTGGAGGTTCTGGGGAGCAACCGGAAATTTTATGCAGGAAAATGTATGGTTTGACTTGCTGTTTGAGAAAAAGTCCCTCTGGAGGTTGGTTGTGTGGAGGGTCGGTTGACGGGGTTGAGATGAGCGTAAGGAGAATGGCTAGTGAATCATGCATCGTGGCAGCAGGTAGAGGAGAGGGGAGAGAATCAAGGTACTGGGGCAAGTAGAAACACCTGCACAGGATTCTACTGGTTCTGTGTATACGATCAGGAAAAGAAAAGCAAGGAGGACGCCCAGGTCTCCAGTTGGAAGAGGACCCTTTGAAGCAATTTCATCTGCAATAATTACGCGGTTTTACACTTTGAAAACTGCCTGGCTTTACCACATTCCATTGATGTTCAAAGATATTATTAATGGTGACGGTTAATTTTATGTGTCAACGTGAGTAGATGACAAGGTGCCGAGACACGTGGCTAAACGTTTCTGGGGGTACCTGTGAACCCGTTTCTGGGTAACATTAACATCTGAATCAGTGGACTCAGTAAGGCAGACTGCCCTCCCCAGTGTGGATGGGCATCATGCCATCTGTTGAGGGCCTGAACAGGCCAAAAGGTGGAGGAATGGAGAATTCTTTCTCTGCTTTCACTGTTGGAACTGACACATGGGTCTTCTCCTGCTTTCGAGCTGAGACTTATACCATCAGCAGTCCTGGTTCTCAGGCTTGTGGACTTGGACTGAACTGCGTTTCCAGTTCTCCTGGGTTTCCAGCTTGCAGATGACAGATAGATCTCTTTGAGCGCGCGCGCACGCGCGCACACACACACACACACACACACACACACACATTCTGTTTCTCTGAAGAACCGAGACTAAATATTAATAGAAGGTAATATGTGGTCATGACAAAACCCTACAGCTAGTTATAGTCAGTTTCATTGACTTGAAAAGATAGCTTTTAAAGTGGGCGCACTCGGTTCAAGGAAGGCAGTCTCACATCCTCTCGGGGAATTAAGCTCTAGATCAGGGATGAATCTTGCAAAGTCAAGTTTACTGCCAACGAGAAGGTCAACTTGAAAACCAAAGGGAACAAGGCATAGGGAAATTACCTCTGGCAGCCCTCTGGCTTCTCCCAGTATCAACATGATGTTGCCAGATTCCCTCAAAGCTGGAGGGCACCATTTGGACACCCCCACCCCCACCCCCTAGCTGGAATTCTGTGCTCTTAACTTGGTGAGTTAGAGATTCCCTTGTGTATATAATCGCCACATAGATCACAGGGGGTCACAGAGAGGGCATGTGAGAAAGCCACAAATATATTAGGCTCTGCAAATTAGGGTGATACAGAAGGAGGGCATCATGGCTTACGTAATGGTTAGTCAAAAGGGCGAAGCAGGGTCCACTCACTCAGTTAGAAGCCCAGGAATTTCCATTCCCAAAGTAGTTTCCACATTTCTGAATTTCCAAAGGACTCCAAAAGAGAGGGCACAATTTGCAGCCTGGATGAAGGGTGCGTGGGAACTCCTTTAACAAAGATGGGGATTCCAAAAACAAGGCCTTCTCTAATCTGATTTTCGAAAAGAAAAGGAAACGAGGTTCTGAAAACCAGGCTCACAATGTTCAGAATCTTAGCATGTTAAAGAAGCCAATTCCTCACTTTTTTTTCTTTTAACTGAAGAGGAAACACATCGAGAGAAAGCTGTGAACTGTCCCAAATCACAGAGTTTTGAAACCAGTCTCCATCACATCACAATGCGTTCTCTTTCCAGAATTCCTTGGAGGAAAAATGTAAGAAAACCTCTTTGTTTCCTGCCTCTTTATGCCCGCAGCTGCTCATGACTAACTGAACGTACGGTTACTATGGTTTTGTCCTGAAGCCAGCTGAAGGAGGGGAGAAACGAGGTGCTTTCCAGCAAGGGAAAGAATCTGCGAAAAATAATTGACTGTCATCTGAAATATTTTCAGATGTCGGCCTTTGAAAGAGAGAGCAAGCTCAGAGAGTGGACTTTTCCTGCAGATTTTGTTGGAGGGTCTCATTTCCCTCAGATGCTTGTAAATCCCAAGTTCTGTTTATTTGCCTGTCACCGTGGTTTTTACTGCTTGACCCCTCCCCAACCATCCCTGAGGTGGTGGCTCAGGCTGTTCGTTTCTTTAACTCCCTGATGCATCTTACACATTTCAGCCTCTCAAATGTTGGCCTTTTGACTGGGCAGTGAAGGAGATAAAGAAAGGCTGTCAGTCCGGCTGGATCCTCGTCTGGCACCAAAGTGTGAGTCTGGTTTTAATTCTTCCTGCCGGAGAGAGGTTTTCGAGCAGAGCAACCATGCTGGGATTTCCTTCAATTTTAAAAAGATCTAAAGGCTTCCCTCGATGGGCCTGATTCTTGCACTACGTAACTGAGAATGCTGCTTAAAAAATATATATATACAAAATCAACCCAAGGGTGAGGAGAGTGGAGGTGAAATATAAGGAGACACTTGGACAGGATGGATTTTCCCCGGTGTCTGCAAGATGGCAGGCAATTCTGAGCACAGCCCAGAGCACAGAGTCAGCTCAGACACAGCTTTTGGGCTCAGGGTGGTGTCTAAACTGCCTGTTTAGTTACAGGCACTAACTAACACGGAGTTAGTTACTTGGTTCCCATTTCTGTGGTTGCTCTGACAATAAGTGACAGCCATGGGGAGGAAGGGCGTTATTTAAAAGTCAGACTAACTTAACGGCCAGACCAAACGGTGACACTAGTGCCTTTAAGAAGTTGGCATTGTCTGGGGCGCCTGGGTGGCTCAGTCGATGAAGCGACCGACTTTTAGCTCAGTTCATGATCTCGCAGTTCGTGGGTTCGAGCCCCGCGTCGGGCTCCGTGCTGACAGCTCGGAGCCTGGAGCCTGCATCAGATTCTGTGTCTCCCTCTCTCTGACCCTCCCCTGCTCACACTCTCCCCCCCACCCCCTCAAATAAATAAACATTAAAAACTTAAAAAAAAAAAAAAAGAAGAAGAAGAAGTTGGCATTGTTTGATGAAAGGGAGACCTCTGGCCTCCTGGGGTCCTGATTACATAGAGACGGTTTCTCCGTAAGAGTCAGCCTCCCTGCTGCCCACCCTCCGTCCCTACTGGCTATCAGGGAGGGGACCTCCTCCAGGCGGCGGTGTCCCTCTCCCGCTTCGGGACGGTGCACCGGAGGGCCCCCCCGACTGGAGGTCAGCTGCCGTTTACCTGACACATCCAGGTGCTCCAGGTTGGGGCACAGGGACACCACGTCGAAGACCGCCTCGTTGGAGATGTTGTAACAGCCCGAGACCTCCAGGCGCCGCAGTTCCGGGCAGCACTGGGCGATCGTGTAAAGCCCTCGGTCCGTGAGCCGCCTGCAGCCACTGACAGTTACGGTTTCCAGCATGAGACAGACGTTGGGTGTGTCCTGGCAGAGTCTGCGGGTCAGCACCTTGAGGGCGCGGTCCACGTTGATGGTCTCGCCCGTCAGGCGGATAGTCCTCCAGAGCCGCGGGTCCCAGGCCAGGTTGTACCAGCGGCGGCACACGCGCGCGCAGCGGCACAGCTGGTTGGTGGGCAGGAAGGAGAAGATCTGCACCATGGACTGGTCCGGGAGGCGCTCGATGCTGGCCTGCTCCTTCTGGGGTCGGGAGGCGAGCCGGATGAGCGGGTGGGTGAGGCGGGTCGGGGGCGGGGAGTGGACCATGGCCACCGTCTCCCCGGTGATGGACGACGAGGAGGTGGACGAGCCCCTTCCATTCTGAAATCCGGGCAGGGTCGGTGGACATATCAGGGCCGGGCTGGGCGTGCTCAGGGTGCGCATGCTCAGGTCGGAGTCTGGCAAAGGACAGAGAGCAAAGGGTTAAGGGTGGCGGCCGCGGAGCCCCGGGGAGGAGGCCGACGCCGCCGTCACACGCATTCCACCGGTAACCCTTCCTGGGCATCCATTCCCCCGGCTGCATCCATCACCGGAAGCAGCAGCGCGTGCACGTTTCACCCGTTCCAGACAAAGGCTAATCCTCCATCATCTCCAGGAAGGACCAGGTATGGGCACTGCAGGCCACACGGGAGCTGTCTCTGCTGCCATCAGTCAGCCGCGCCACCGTGGTGCCAAGGCCGCCTCAAACCGTCCGTAAACAAACGGCGGTGGCCGCTTCAATGACACTTGTTCTATCCAAACAGACCAGCCGGGCTCGTCCCGAGGGCCACGGCTCGCTGACTTCTGATCTACGTTCCTGGCGGTTCTCTCAAGGGCACACCTTCAAAGGTTCATTATTTCTATTCTGGGAAGAAACCTCACATATTATGAACACAAACTCTTTTCCTTTTTCTAATCACATTTTGGTCAGGCGGATAATGATGTTCCGTTTACAGACGCGGGAACGAGTTTCCGAAGAGAAAGAGACACAGAGAACACTGCTGTCTTCGCTCTGGCCCCTCCCCTAGTGTCCAGGCCCCCATCTTTTGATAATGGCACCCCAAACTCTGCCAGGGGTCTGAGGATCCACCCACTTCCTCCATTAGACCGGCCATTTCAGATGGTATTTCCAGGCCTTGACTACCTGTGGCAATATATGTTTTTCCTTATTAACAACTGTCTTCGGCATTCCAACGATGTGATTCGTATTGCTCCCTGACACCAGAAAAGATCACTTAATGAGGATAAAAGTGGTTTTCAAGCTTTTGAGGGATGAAGAGTTCTTTAGAATACCAATTCGAGAAGGCTGTTCATTTCATATCCCCACCTTGATAGCTATATCTATATGAAATAATTTAGTTTCTATATAAATATATTTATTTATCATACAGTTTGCCTAGATAGCTGGACAGATGTATTTAGGATGACATTTATTCTGTCTCTCTAATGTCTATATATTTCACACACGCACGCGCGATCCCACACACACACACACACACACACACACACACGCAGAGTATATTCATCCCCAAAGCATGAGTTTCTTATTCTGTAGAATAAATGATATGGGCTAGATGAATTCTAAGGTATTTCTAGCTCTAATTCCAGTTCCAAAGACTTACACAAAAATTCTGTTCCTGTGTGCTTTTCCACATTTCATACTTGGGAATTTTCAAACACTTGTTTTTATTCAAAGAACTTCCAGTAATAACAGAGGACACGGGAACTTCCGACACGGGAATCTCCACTGAGGGTCTGTCTGTAGTTTTCCTATTGGTATCCTTTTTCTACCGCTATCATGTGTTCTTTCAATTTATTTCTTTATAACCTGACACTGAAAATGTCCTACACGTGCCCATGACTTTGCTCGTGGAGCATCTCCGAATGACTGCCTACTTCCTCTCCCTTTGTCTGCCTCTTGCAATACTAAGAACAAACGCTATCTCCTCTAAAAATATTTTCCTAATGTCTTTGAGAAATAATTAATCCCCTTCCTATTCACATCTCCATCCTTGGTTATTAGGCAGTTGTGAGTTTATCTTTCCCTGATGTGCCTGACTGTATTATTTTTCTCAATGTTGCACCTCTCTCTACAGCCACACATTTTTGCCAGGTGACTCTGCCGTTCCTTCTAGATGCAGTATATTTGCTCCATCCAGTGATGCTGGACTTGGCCACGTGACTTGCTTTGGCCAGTGAATATGAGGAGATGTGAACATGCCTGGCTAGTCCACTGACCTAATGGTGGGGAGAGGACCATGGAGAGGACAGAACTGGCTGAAACCTGCAGCTTAGAGCCACGCTCAACCAAACCCAGCTGGGGGCAGCTGATGCCCAGGTGAACCAGAGATGTGTAAGCTAACCCACTGAGCTTGGGGCGACTTGTTATGCAGCATTACTTTGGCAGCAGATGACAGATATGCTTTCATTACACTAAAAGCTCCTTTGAGACAATGACTGAATCCTTTTCTTACTTGTGTCCTGGAAGCACCTGACATGGTTTATGGTACACAGTAGCTGCATATGAATGTTTTGAATTGAGAGGAAATACTTAGATGTTCAGAAAACAACGGTTTCTAGCTTGGCATGTGCTTCTGTCTCCCAGGTGGTATACAGACTGCATTTTAAATCGTTCACAAGAAAGGAAGTGTGTACCTCTCTCTTTCGTAATCAGGTAAAACAAACAGTAAATCCGTAAGGAAAAGTTTGCATGGAAACCAATTAGGGATTTCCAAACTGCCATCCAAGCTACTGCGGTACTAAACCTTCGTCATTAGGTGAACTCTGAGAATTGCCTCCAAAGCCAGCATTTTCCTTAGGCAGGTGAACAGCTTATTTAGGGCCAGGAGGGGAGGTCAGTCTCAGGCTTTCCGCTCTGACATTTAGCGGCTACGAGGGCTCTGACATCTCTCTCCTACCTGCCTACATTCTATTCACCTTGAAAGAGAAGCAGTACTCTGCGGAGACCTGCACATCGTGAGTTGGGCCCCCTGCGGGATGAACATACTCATAGTGGGGGTCGGGGCAGCTTCCTAAACCTGCATCTTTCGCCAATTCACTTTTCTTCGCGTTCACACCGCCCCCCCCCTGCACTGAGGGAGAGAATGGGAATGCATCCAGACTGACCAGCACGGCTGTGCCTTTGGTGACGCGTTCAGGTTTTTCTTTGCCAACAACCATACCCGAGCGTTCCAGAATTCACACTCAGAAACGGAGGGCAGCCTCGCACGTCTGTGAGGAACATCCTGCCCTGGAGGGGACTCAGGAGCAGGCACTAGCTCTCCGTCCTGCCTTTTCTAGAATTCCACAGCAGCGTAGGAGTAATTCATGATCGCGCGGCACTGCTTACCAACGTGAGGAGACAAGTGGAGGGAGTCTGGGGGATTGCCACCAGGGCAGCTGGGTGTCTCTTTTGCCAGAATGTACACCAGCATTCTCTGGTTATTTCCTACTTACTCAGATCGAGAACCCTCAGAGACTTTTTGAAAGGATATAATTTGTCACCACTGAATAAATAACACTTGAGAATTAAATAAATAATAAAGAATAATGAGTCATGCTATGGTCTAAATGTTGGTAGCCCTCTCAAGTTCATATGTCAAAATCCTAACCACCGAGGTGATGGCATGAGGAGGTGGGGCCTTTGGGAAGTGATCGGTCCCGAGAGTAGAACCCTCACAAATGGGATTAGTGCCCTTATCAAAGTCATTGTTATATCTCTTTGTTATATTATCTCCTTTATTATTACAGTGCCCTTGTCTCTTGTCACAGCCTTTGTTTAAAGTCTATTTTGTCCCATTGGGGCACCTGGGTGGCTCAGTCAGTTAAGCGTCCGACTTCGGCTCAGGTCATGATCTCACGGTCCGTGGGTTCGAGCCCCACGTCGGGCTCTGTGCTGACAGCTCAGAGCCTGGAGGCTGCTTCAGATTCTGTGTCTCCCTCTCTCTCTGACCCTCCCCCGTTCATGCTCTGTCTCTCTCTGTCTCAAAAATAAATAAAACATTAAAAAAAATAAAGTCTATTTTGTCCCATATAAGTATTGATACTCCCTCTTTCTCGTCACATTGATTTGCCGTAATAAACATTTCCCCATCCCCTCACTTTCAATCTGCATGTGTCTTTAGGTGTGAAATGAGTCTCTTGTTGGCAGCATATAGATGGTTCTTGTTTTTTAAATCCGTTCTGACACCCTATGTCTTTTGATGGGAGCATTTAGTCCGCTTACATTCAAAGCAATTTTTTTTTAAATTTTTTTTTCAACGTTTATTTATTTTTGGGACAGAGAGAGACAGAGCATGAACGGGGGAGGGGCAGAGAGAGAGGGAGACACAGAATCGGAAACAGGCTCCAGGCTCTGAGCCATCGGCCCAGAGCCCGACGCGGGGCTCGAACTCACGGACCTCGAGATCGTGACCTGGCTGAAGTCGGACGCTTAACCGACTGCGCCACCCAGGCGCCCCTCAAAGCAATTTTAGATAGATATGTATTCATTGCCATTTTGGTACTTGTTTGTGGTTGTTCTTGTAGTTCCCTGGTTCTTCTCTTGCTCTCTTTCATGGCTTGCTAGCTTTCTATAGTGATGTGCTTGGATTCCGTTATCTTTCTTTTTTGCATATCTATTACTGATTTTTGATTTGCGGTTAGCATTAGGTTTGTCTATAACATCTTCTGCCTATAGCAGTCCGTATTAAGTTGATGGTCACTCAGGTTTGAACCCATTCTTTACTCACCCCCAACATTTTAGGTATATGGTATCATATTTTACATCGTTTTATTTTGGGAATCTCTTGACTGATCTTTACAGATATACTTTGTTTTACTGCTTTTGTGTGTCCCACTTTTATAACTCTTTTTTTTTTTAATTTTTTTTTCAACGTTTATTTTATTTTTGGGACAGAGAGAGACAGAGCATGAACGGGGGAGGGGCAGAGAGAGAGGGAGACACAGAATCGGAAACAGGCTCCAGGCTCTGAGCCATCAGCCCAGAGCCTGACGCCGGGCTCGAACTCACGGACCGCGAGATCGTGACCTGGCTGAAGTCGGACGCTTAACGGACTGCGCCACCCAGGCGCCCCCCACTTTTATAACTCTTACTTATGGTCTTTCCTTTTCATTCAGAGAGTCTCCTTTACCCTTTTTTTTTCTTTCTTTCTTTCTTTCCTCCCTTCTTTTTTTTAGAGTTGGTTTAGTGGTCATGAACTCCTTTAGCTTTTGTTTCTCTGAGAAATGTTATCTTTCCTTCTGTTCTGAATGACAGCCTTGCTGGATACAGTATTCTCAGCTGCAGATTTTTTTTTTTCTTTTTAGCACTTTCAATATGTCATGCTACTCCCTTCTGGCTTGCAAAGTTTCTCATGAAAAATCCATTGATAGCCTTATGGAGTTTCCCTTGTATGTAACCATCTTCTTTTCTCTTCCTGCTTTTAAAATTCTCTGTCAATAATTTTTGCCATTTTAATTATCTATGTCTTAAGGTGGACATCCTTGAGTTGATTTTGTTAGGGGATTTCTGTGCTCCTGGATCTGGATATCTGTTTCCTTTCCCAGGTTAAAGAAGTTTTCAGCTATTATTTCTTCAAATAAATTTTCTGCCCCCTTTTCTCTTTTTTGTCTTCTGGGATCCTTATAATGTGTATGTTACGCTTGATGGGATTCGCTGAGTTCCCTACCTCTATTTTCATTTTGTAGATATATTTTTTCTCTCACTTGCTCAGCTTGATTACTTTCCATTACTCTGTTTTCCAGGTCACTAATTCATTCTTCTTCTTCTGGCCTGCTATTTATTCCATCAAGTATATTTTTCATTTCATTATAGTGTTCTTCATCTCTGATTGGTTCTTTCTTATCTCTTTATTAAGGATCTCACTGATGTCCTCCACTCTTTTCTCAAGTCCAGTGACTATCTTTATAATCATTACTTTAACTTCTCTATCAGGCATATTACTCATCTCTGTGTCACTTAGGTCTCTTGTTGTGGTTTTGCCCTGTTCTTTTATTTGGGACATCCTCCTCTGTCTCTTGATTTTGTCTAACTCTCTGTGTCTGTTCCTCTGTGTTAAGACAGTCAGCTACATCTCCTGCTGGGAGTAGTGGTCTTCTGAAGAAGAGATCCTTCAGTGCCCTGCAATGCAATGTCCTCTGTTCACCAGAACCTGGTGTTTCAGGGTGCTTCCTACGTGTGCTGTGTGTGCCCTGCTGTTGTATCCTGGCTGCTTTTTCCTTTGTTCCAGTAGTCTGCAAATGCTCTCTTTTCCTGCTGTAGATAGCGTTGGGTCCCTGCCCAGGGTGGGGCACACAGTTTTAGAAAGATGTATGTCAGTCAGCTAGTGAAATGAGACCTGCTGCTGCCACTGCTGGGACTCAGGCTCTGCAAATCATGCCAGTTGGGAGATGCAGTGTTGTCAAAGTTCACGCCAGTCTTCTGGGAGAGGGGGCCCACAGTTCCAGGACTGAGGCAAGTGAGACTGGAAAGGGTGGCTCCAAGGAAGCATGGCGGGGTTTGGTGTGAACAAGTAGGGTAGTGAATTTCAGAGCCACGATGGTTCTCACAGGTGGCCATGTGTTTACACTGCATGGGCAGTGGAGGGAAATGGCACCTGCCAGCTCCTTTGTTTCTGGAGAAGTCCCTCAGTGAACCCTGTGCCTCCTGGACATGCTCCAAAATGAGTAAACTATTCTCCTTCCTGTATGTTCCAGGCATTCTGCAAACTGCTGCTTCTGCCTTGTAGCTTTGTGGGCTGTTTGTCATGCTGTTTCTTTAAGAATGGGGACTCAGCTTCTTCTCACCTTCCAGGCTCTCCCAGAACTGAACCCACGGATTTGAAAAATTCTAGGCATTAAGTCCTGCTGGTTGTAAAAACTCATAAAATCCGGCTCCTGTTGTTTTCAAAGCCAAATGTTATGGGGATTTGTCTTACCCATGTGGGCTCCCTTGTGTGACAGCCTGTTTCTCTCCCTGCTCTGTACCCAGGGATCCCTTCCCCCACTGGGTGGCTGCAGTCCCTTTATTCCCCACAGCATCTCCAAATGCATCTCTGCCCTTCCTACTCTGTTCAGTGTGGCCTCTCCTCTACCTTCAGTTATGGAGTTTGTTCTGCCAGTCTTCGGGTCATTTACGCTGATGTGAGTGTTACCTATTTGTATCTGTGGGACAAGGTGAGCGTAGGCTCCTCTTACCCTGCCATCTTCCCAATCTTCTCCAGAGCAGATGGCTTTTGAAATTTACCAACACTACTGTTTTCCCTGCAGACATTTTTTGAGGAAATTTTTTTTCAAAAATTAACATATAAACTGGTAATGAAATCTGTTAAAGGTAGACTCAATGAGTTACTTTGTGGTAGGATGGATGGTTGCATGGAGGGGTGGACAGACAGCCACAGGTATAAGAGGAAAAAGTATAAAGTCTGCAAAAAAGGCATGTCTGGTTAATTACATTTTTTTTAAAGTGTTTATTTATTTATTTATTTATTTAGAGGACACAAGTGGGGGAAGAATAGAGAGATAGGGAGGGAGAGAAAGTCCCAAGTAGGCTCCACACTGTTGGCATAGAGCCTGATGTGGGGCTCAAACTCACAAACTATGTATGACATCCTGACCTGAGCCAAAATCAAGGGTCAGAGGCTTAAGCGACTGAGCCACCCAGGCACCCCTGGTTAATTGCAAATATAAGAATTAGAGAAGAGGTTACCAATTATGAATATGTAAGACCCTGTAAGAAAGACAGAGACACACATATGAAAGTGTCATCAAAGCAGAATGTGAGAATTTAAGGAAGTGAGCATGTATTTTCGTCATGGGATGTGTATTTTGTGGCCTGTGTCTCTTAATGTTATTGGGAAAGTGGATATACACAAAAGACTGAAATCAAATGAAAAATACACAGCACCGATGTCGACAGGAATATATAGAGAATGGATGGCAAGCAGTACACAGGGATAGCCACTGGGTACGAAAATGCAGTAGGTTGGGCTGCTGCAAATTCTAGGATTACAGATTTATAGGCAGAAAAGAAAGTGACGATTCATTCTTTCGTTGGGTCATTTACCACACATTATTACTGTGCTTGAGTGCCCAGTGGGGTCTAGGAAGGGAGGAGGTTTTGCATTTGACTAGATTCTAAAGCAAATATTCCTAGCCCAACTCCTTTCTGTACCACAGTCTCATTCAAGGACCTCCACAGCAAAGATTTTGACCTCTCCAATTTCTTGCATCCTTTAGGGAGCGAGAAAAATGACCCTTTTGGGAATGTGCTCAAATCAGCCTAAACCCAGGATGGTAAGGGATAGAAAAGTTTGTCTCAGCCTGGAACAAAAGACAGTTTTCAGAAGTCTAAGGTAAAAACAATGACTACAGAATCTCCCAGTAGTGTAAAACATTTGAACTCAACAATATTTTTGGTAAGCTTTTGGACTTACTCAAAATGGTGCAATCTTTGTTTGATAGAAAGGAGATCTTAAGGCAAATAAATATAATTATACTTTTTTATTCATATTTTCATCTATTGACTAAAGGAAGAGAAAGTTTAAGCACTGGTGATTACATTAATGATTTAAAACATTCCAAGTATGTAATTTATGTGGGAACAATACATTTAGTGTACTTAGGTTACTTTACATATGTAAAGACTACCAAAATACATAGCTATCTTGGGGCGCCTGACTTCGGCTCAGGTCATGATCTCACAGTCCGTGAGTTTGAGCCCTGCATCAGGCTCTGCCCTGACAGCTCCGAGCCTGGAGCTTGCTTTGGATTCTGTGTCTCCCTCTCTCTCTGCCCCTCCCCTGCTCATGCTCTGTCTCTCTCTGTCTCAAAGAGAAAATAAAATATTAAAAAAAAATTTTAAAAAATATAGCTATCTTTTTCTGGGGGAAAAATAAAACTCAATAAACTTGTTTTCTCATGGTTTCAAAAGTCCTGGAAATTTTGCATCCTTAGTAATTATAGTACAGTATCAAAAATATTCAAGGCATCTCATACACTCATGCTTATTAGACACATTTTCCTCTAACTAGATAGCTGCCTGTTTCGTACAAGTTTTTATTTTCAAACCACTGCTGTTTACACGCGAGGAAGTCATATTTACATTACACTGGCCTTTCAAAGTCAGAATTTACAAAGCTACTCTGCATTTTCCCCCTCTGATTACCAAAACTTTTCTGCAAGATGCTTTCCATTATAAATTATCTTTCTGCTCAAGAACGCTTGCCATAAAAAGCAAGGTTTCTTTTCTTAGCTTAAACTCAAGCTTAAAAAAATAGATCTCTAAAACCTCACTAGTGAAAAAAAAATACAATCTGAGGGATCTTTTTCCTTCTTGTTTTCTTTCAAAATATTTTCTTTTAATGTGGTTCACATAATGTACACACCCCAGAACTTAGTTAAGGTATTGGTTGTATAAAGTGGAAATTTATATAGACAAGGTTAATTTTGCATTTTACCTGGAGAAAGTTACCTCTAGGACCCAAAGATTCTTTCTAGGATTGTCGTCCAGAAGGTGGCACCCCCCAACAGGATCAGATGGTGACAAAGACTTCTGTCTAAGAACAAAAACCCGCTTTGTTAGTCACGTGGACCAGTCCCATAAGGATAGGGCTACGGTGATTGATCTTTGCAGTCTTTTTTTTTTTTTTTTAAGTTTATTTATTTATTTTGAAAGAGAGACAGAGCGAGTGGGGGGACAGGCGGAGACAACGGGAGAGAGAGAATTCCAAGCAGCCTGTGTGCTGTCAGCACAGAGCCCGACGTGGGGCTCAAACTCATAAATCGCAAGTACGCGACCTGAGCCGAAATCAAGAGACGCTTAAGCCACTGAGCCACCGAGGTGCCCCTGATCCTTGCAGTCATGATGAGGATGATGAAGCTTCTCTCCTGTCAGGCCATATGGTCTAGTGAAATGCCTGGCTCGGTCTTTATGCTGAGCACCAGTTCCCCAGTGTATCCAGTTTTTGACCCTATACGATGCTGGGTATGGATCCTCTTTGACCTTTAATTTTTCTAAAAGGAAACAGTCATACTGCTAAGGAAGCTTTTAAAGTGCATTGTCTAAAGAACATAAATATAATCAATGAAATGTAGAGAATGGCATCTTTCGAAATGCAGTTTGATTTTGTCTCCAACGTGAATATCTACAAAAGGTGTTTTAGGAAAGTAATGCCAGAGGAAATAACAGGTGACCTCAGAAACTATGTGAGAGTCCTGGGTTAAATTCATCAGCCTTATGGTTTTATCCTAGGTTGAAATGATGACTTCTCAGCACCTTTCTTTTTCTCATCTATAATATGGCAAAGGGAGATGACCTTATACTACTTATCCTTTAAAGGAACGTAGGATGCTTCATCCCTGTGAGAATTCACTGCTATTAGATGCTACCCTTTGCAAAAGGCAAGGGGATGTTCTTCTTATGGTTGAGCCTCTTTTGAGAATTTCCGTTTGAAGGTCTCAGATGCAAACTCTTTGACAGGCATCAAGTAGTTAATGACATTAATTCAATCATATTTTAATTTTTTATTGTTCATCATAATTTATTTTTATTAGAAATTATCATCTATTTATCACAAGTGATGCTGGCCTTTCGAGTATGTGGTTTTTAGGCAATAACTGAAGTTTGCTTTTAATGATATTAAATGCATAGTGGTACAGGCGGTAAGGAGATCGCAGCAAAAGTCATGACAGCGTTTGTCAGTGTCTTAAGTTAAGGGAACGCTGTTAAGGTCAAAAAGAACATTGAATACAGATGGCCCTGGGTTCCTGTCTCTGCTCTACGACGTGCAACCTGCATCGTCTAAGGCAAGCAGCCTAGAGCTTCATAAGCCATAAGCCTCTTCTTTTGTAAACTGGAAATAATTCCACTCATTTTATAGAGTAATTAGATGAAGTCTATGAAAACTGGTATTGTTATCGGTAGAAGCATTTGACAAAAATTATACAGTCTCTCAGAGGACTTCATGGGGAAAAAATTCTGGGCCCTCCCGTTGTGGAGCTATGTTTTAAGGGGTATCTGGTACCCATAGTCCCATCTTTATGAGTATTGTTGCCTCCGTAAACTTTTGAAATATCTTTCATGCTGGTGGGGAATGAGAGGGGGGAATATCATAAAAATCCATGTCTCCAGCACACAACATACTTAACTCTTGCTGAACGCAATATGGCCATTGCGTTTATTGGCGAAGGGATGTTGTAATTTTGAAATCCCTTTCTCATGGTTTGTGGGGAACAAGCTTAGGGATTCCCTGAGCTTGCACTGAGGGGTTCACGAGGCATAAAGAATTAGAAAGCCATAGGATGAACACACCCAAGTGTGGGTAAACAAGATTAGGTAAACAGGGCAAAGGCCCCCAGTCTAGGACAAAGATGGAGGAATAGAAAAGCCTCAGGATGAAAGCATCAAGAGTGAGGTAAACAAGATTAGGTATTCAGGGCGGTAACACTCCCCAACTTAGTACAATAGCGGAAAGCTGCTTTCCTAGGAAGGAAGGACCAAATTCGGTAAACAGGTAAACAGGGCTATAGACAGCAGCAGGGTGGAGCTGTCCAGAGGGGAGCTAATTAGCAAAAGAAAGGTGCCTTGTGGACCCTGAGGTAGCATGCTCTGTCTTTCTTGTACCCTAGGCAAGTTTACATAAACACAGGTGGAGCCTCAGTCTGCTGCAAACAGCCATCTGCCTGGCACCAGGACTTTGTTTTTGTATTGGCCCATAACTCCTAACACCACATATCCTCCAAACCCCCTTTCCTTCACACCCATGAGTTAATGTCCATGGATCCATTGTCTCTTTGTGCACATCCATCATTCTTGTAAACCTCTGATCCTAATAAAGATGGGGCAAGGACCCTTAGTTGGGGCTCTTGTCTCCTCCCAGACATTAGCCTCTCTTGCATTTTAATCCTGCATTTGCTCTCTTGCTGGACGAGAGTCTACGACAATAGTTTATTTAAGAAAACATATTTTTATACAATATAGTGGACCTGCTGTCTCATTTAGATTTCTCCCATGGCTTTTGAAATACCATCCTCGCTTCTCCTTTTTCTTTCTTCTTCTCAGATGCCGTTTGGTCCCCCTCTTCTGTGGTGTCCCAATTATATATTGCTATTTCCCCAAGGTTTTCATTCTTTACTCTTTGTTAGCATCTGGCCTCCCCTGAGATGGGGGGAGGTGGGTTCATGCGCTCACACGGCTTCAGCAATTGCCCATAAGCTCATGACTCCCCAAACTCAATATCCAGTCTGGACCAGGCTGTGTATCTCTCTCAAATATTAAACACATGTCTCCAAATACCTGCCATACCATTGCTACCTAATATATGATGGACCTAGCCACATGGGACTAGGCAAACTAAATTTATTAACATTGACCTAAAAATTCAGCTCCATAGGTGCAGAATTCAGGAGCTCATGAGCCACTTGTGGCCAGTGGCTACGGTGCTGGACAGCACAGATACAGAAAAATTCCACTGCAGAGAGTGTTAGTGGACAACGCTATCTATCCTTTCCCTGAAAGGATATCTAGTCCTTTCCCTGAAAGTGTACTGGATATACCTTGGTTACAATACACACAAGGCTGAACACATCAATGTCTTTGCAGAGCAGAGTCTCCTTCCCTTCCATTCCATGTTGCTGTTAATGGTACCAATACTTGTCAGGTCTGCCTCCTAAGCTAAAAACCTGGGAATGATTTTGAATCCTACCCATATCTGACCAGGTGGTTAGCTTGTGGAACTAACAGTCCCCTCTCCCCTTTTTCCATGGCTGCCATCCCACTTGGAAGTTTTCAACATCTGTCTCCTCTCAATAATTCCTTACCTGAGAGTGCTGACTCTTCCTTCCAAACCCATCACTTTCATATAGCCTTTGCCCTGCGTTTTGTGTTAACCTTCCAAAATATGGTCCAACCTCCTGCCCCCAAACCTTGAATGACTCATTCCTTCTGTTGTGGGTTGAGTTGTGTCCCTGGCAAGATATGTTGAAGTTCTAATGGTATGGGTGAATGTGACCTTATTTAGAAGTAGGGTCTTCGTGGGGCACCTGGGTGGCTCAGTTGGTTAAGTGTCCAACTTTGGCTCAGGTCATGATCTCGCCGTTTGTGAGTTCCAGCCCCACGTTGAGCCCTGTGCTGACAGCTCAGAGCCTGGAGCCTGCTTCAGATTCTGTCTCCCTCTCTCTTGCCCCTCCCCTGCTCATGCTC
Organism: Prionailurus bengalensis; assembly: GCF_016509475.1. Taxonomy (NCBI): domain Eukaryota; kingdom Metazoa; phylum Chordata; class Mammalia; order Carnivora; family Felidae; genus Prionailurus; species Prionailurus bengalensis. The sequence continues at coordinate 227,849,022 of NC_057343.1, forward strand.
TGTCTCTCTCTCATTGTCTCAAAAGTAAATAAACATTAAAAAAATTTAAAAAAAAAAGATGTAGAGTCTTCGAAGATGGAATCAAGTTAAGATGAGGTCTTACTCAATTACAGTGGTCCCTAACCCAATATGATTTGGTGTCCTTATGAAAAGAAGAAACAGAGACACAGGGAGAGAAGACAGCAACACATGGACACAAAGGTAACAATGGCAGCTTAAAGCTGGGAGCAGAGATTGGAGTGATGCTATCATAAGCCAAGGAATGTGTAGGGGCACCAGGAGCTGAAAGAGACAAGGTTGGATCCTCTTCCATGTTTCTAACAACACCTTGATTTCATACTTCCAGATTCCAGAACTGTGAGAACATAAATTCTGTTGTTTTTTAAACCACCTGGTTTGTGGTACTTTGTAACCACAGCTCCTGGAAATCTAGACACATCTTTTGACACCTTTTTACTCAATGCTTTCTACGTGTCAGACATTATACTAAGCACTACTCAGGGAATAAAGTTCGATTTTTTAGACTATGCAGGAGACCAGAAGTTCTATTCCCCAAGATTAAGTGTAGATTCCTAGTCATACCTCAAGTCCCGGGTGGGAAGTCCACTTCTCTGGCAATCTGTCCAGATCCACTGGGGCTAAATAATTTACTTATCGTGTTTCCCTTGATATCATATCCACCTGTATGTTAGCCCTTTTCACATAGTGTCTCTCTTCTCACTAGACGGTGAGCATCTCGAAGCCAGGAGGTGTCTCACTCATCTCCAAGTGATTCCAGAGTCTTTCCTTGATTCAGCCTTCCAGCAATCATTCAACTAATGCACCACAAGGAATGCTCTTTGCTTGGTTCTATCACAGATCCCTTTCAGTTTTCTTTTGGTTGCTGTTGGAAACATTTATAGGAACTACTTGGAGGAAGGAGGTGTTTCAGATTGCGGAAGAAGTTGGAGCATCTCTGTGCCTTATCAACATTTCATTTTTAGGTCTATTTTCTTTGCCCCTCCACTTAATATTGGCTGAGGTAGTAAGCACACTGAGCTTAACGGTACTCATCTACTCAGAAGATATTTAGAAAGACACATGCACACATAAAAACAGTCTCTTGCATGGGGCGCCTGGGCGGCTCGGTCGGTTGAGCGAGTTCGACTTCGGCTCAGGTCATGATCTCATGGTTCGTGAGTTCGAGCCCGGCATCGGGCTCTGTGCTGACAGCTCAGAGCCTGCAGCCTGCTTCAGATTCCGTGTCCCCTTCTCTTTCCGCCCCACCCCTGCTTGTGCTCTGTCTTTCAAAAAGGAATAAACATATAAAAAAATTAAAAAAAAAAAAACCAGTCTTTTGAAGCACACATCACCTAAAGTTTCCCAGAGTCGAATTCTTAGTGCTTTTTGTCCCGATGCCCCTGCTATTGTAGTTTACTCACATCTCTGTTCACTCCTAGTAACAGTGAACCATAAAAACTCACGATAAATAAAAAAGAATGACACTTTTACATTGGCTCAGAACTGTAAGACTTATTTTGTTTAAGTTTAGTTACCTAAAACGGAAGAGGAACTCCCCCCACCCCCGCCCCCCTGAACGGATTCACACATCAGTTGTAAGAAGCACAACTGGCTTTTTCTTCACAGTGCGGGAAAGACGGTGATATTTATTTGCCGTTCTCTAGAGAGCTCATGGATAGCTTTCCAAAGCTTGGGAAATGAGCCAGCTCTTGTCTTGACAAGGGAAGAAACGCAGAGATTTTCATGAAAAGCCTTGCAATCCATACCATTCAACCTTCAAGTTATACTTTATATGGCAGCCTTAATTGTTTTCTATCTTCCATTGTCAGATAATGCTTCCACCTTCTTTCCCCATGAACAGCTGCCAGATCCCAACGTTTGCATCTTTCAATTTGAAAGATGCAATGCATGCTAGAGTATTGAATTTAGATTCTGACAAAGAGAAACTTCGAAATTGTCAGTTCGCAGCAGAAAGCAGGCCTCACAGGGAGCTCTAGCGTAGCTCACACATTCAACTTTCCAGTGAGGGAAAAAGCGAAATCTCCAGTAAACTTAGGAGCATGTACGGGAGCAGTAATTAATTAGAATGTTCCCAAAGCAAAGCAAATCCTTGCATTTCCTTAGCCATTTGAAAAGACGATCCACTGTTGTTTAAATTCTTACAATGATTCGTTTTAATGTAAAAATACATGTAAAGCCATTTATTATATACAAGGCACTGTCTTATGCACTACAGAAATATTGATTCATAAATGCAAAATCCCTATTACGTTTTTAAATGCTTGGGAAAACCAATGACCAAATGATGTGGAGAAACATTTTATTCTCTCTATATTAGCAAATGGAGAAGGCAACAATTAAAGAACTTAGTCTATATAAATGTTGTTTTATCTACCTGCTGACGGCCTTGCTGCTTCCTGATAGGTGGATGGATACCTTACACTGACCTGGGATACATTTTGCATGGGGAGTTCCCTGGGTCTACCGGAGTCCAAGTTCATAATCTCTTTTTGAGAGATTTCTGGGCTACCCTACAGAGTGGGGCTTTTCCAAGGAATAGAGCCTATACTCAGTAGCACAAAGATTGGCTTTCATTGGGCTCCTAGGGTTTGGGGGGCAGGACTTTACATGGTTGGCTGATGGCTCCAATTCTAGACTATCTTATTTTTCAAAAGGGAAATCATATTTTTTCAGGGAGTCCCCATTTTAAATGGTAATCAATAATAATCTTTTGGAAATTCAGCTGCAGAGTAGAATTCAAGCAAGCCAAAATACCTCTGGGAAATCTCTCCACTCCAACGGCATAATACTTTTCTGGAGAATTAAGACCTTTTATCATAAACCTTCCAATTCATCCTAATCTCAATCAGTCCATAATTTCTATTTCTCTTTAGGAAAATATCTGTAAACTTATATTTATTGGATATACCTTTTAACAGCATTACAACAATAAATCTAAAAGTAAGTTCTTAATTATAAATGTGGCATTAATCAGTGTTTAAAGCCCCCACTTAATCCCAAGATCATTAACAAAAATTCCTTAGGGTGGAGGCTGGAAAGCTGGAGGGATGGAAGTATACATTTGATACGTTGGAGATCGTCTCTATTTAAGCCCGCTTTTCTAGACAACCTGTGCTTTTAGTTGCCTTTTACTCAAAATTTGAGACTTATATTTAGTCATAAAGCAAACAAAATGGTAGACTGTGGCTCATCACTTATAAGATATTCCCTGTTTAAGGATGCAAAATATTCGGTACTAGATTACAGTTCTAGTTCCTTATTGGAAGCTAACGTTTGACCATGTAACATGGGTCAGTGTGGGGATGCAGAGATCCCCACAAGTGGAGATAATTTAAGACTCAATTCCTCCAGCCTGTCCTCTGCATTCTTCCCTTTGCTTCCCCAACCCTTACTGGGAATCTATGATGCTTTCACAGGTGGATCACTTTGCTTACCTTCATATGTTTAGATCTGAACTGAAAATACTTTATTTTTACCAACAGATGTTAATACTCTCATTTTATATGACAGGCTGGTGGCCTGAGTTTTCCTCAAGGTTTTTTGTTGTTGTTATACTGGTTCATTTTGTTTTAAAACACCTATTAAATCAGTAAAAGCAAAGATCACCAAAAATGACAAAAACATTTTCAGATTCATTCTTCGGAGGTTGACCAGATAGAAGCCTTGAGGTAGAAATTGTTTTGGTGCATTCAATATGAACTGTCTTAAAAGAAATTCCTTCCTTCTAGATCAGATGATTTCCAGGCTGGACCCCAAGCAATAAATTAGTCCTTTTTTTTTTTAATTAAGAAGACAATCACTTTTCTTAAAACGGTTCAAAAAGGGAAAATAAGATGAAACAGGCACCTTAAGTTTGACTTTGATGACAAACTTCAGTGTTTTATTGTTTTCGAATTAATTTTAGGTCATTTTAAATCACAACAACAACGAAAAAACATAGCTAGAAAATTTATAGCTAGAAAATTGTTTCATTTTGCTTCCTGGATCAGGCAAATAAAAATATGATTAAAGCAGCATTTGCAAAAGGGTCAGTTTGGCTCTTTTTGGTCACGTCGAGAGCCATATGAAATAATATAGCCGAATATCCAGTGACTAACTATTGCAAGTATAGTACAGAGTAGCACAAACCACAAAGAAATCGTCAGATATTCTTACTTAACATTCTTCTTTGGCCAGGGATGTTAAGTAAAGGACACACATTTTTGTAATTATTAAAAAATAACCCACATAAATACAAATAGTTATGGAGTAAATATTTTGCTTTCTTAGGAAAAAATGTAGAAACATCTTGACCAAGATTAATGTACAAGACATCCAACATGCGGTCAGTTTTTCTTGCTTATTTATTTATTTTGAGAGAGACAGAGAAGTGCAGGTGGGGAAGGGGCAGACAGAGAGGGAGACAGAGAGAATCCCAAGCGGGCTCTGAGCTGGCAGTGCAGAGCCTGATGCAGGGCTCGAACCCATGAGGTTGGGTGAGCCGAAACCACAAGTCAGACGCTTAACCAAACTGAGGCACCCCGGTGCCCCTTGAACGTGGAGTTATTAATGGAGCTCTTTCTTTCTTGTATCTTAGCATTCCTGGAAATGATTTTGAGCTCTGAACAGAGCTGTCCTTTATCCCTGGAAATACAATTTGAATTGTGTAAAGACCTAAAATAAAATTAGAAGCAACCTATCACAACCGTAATCTACCTAATACTTAATCATAGCAAGAAACCTCTGGGTTTGCCACAAAATCCACAAAGGGTTCATAATGACCTCCCTTTTGAGTTTGCTGGCTACATAATCAAAATAGGGAACAAAAAGCACTCTGTGTTCACATGAGGGTTGCAAGTTTTGCATGTTTACACTGTGTATGTGTATACAAAATGTCAGAGAAAGGTCTGTGGCAATTGACATTTGACTAAAAGATAACCTACTATGATCAAAGATGGCTCAAATCTTAGAATATATCAAGACACAAGAATACGTCTTTAAATGAGAGTAGCCAAGAAAAACAATGCTTGAAGTTGTCCTCTGACTTTGCTGATAAAAATGAAAATTATAAGCACAATAGGAAGCTGTATCTGTGAAGATTTAGAGATACTAATATATCATACCTTGAAATGTGGCAACTGCCTTAAGATGTACCAAGGGTATTATATCTCACAATGTCAACCTTACACTTGGGTCCCTAAAAGAACCATTATGTCTCCAGTTCTTCCCTTCTCTCTCCAGAAGCTGTAAAAATGTAGTCTCCAAAAGTTACACAAAGAGAAAGTTGTTATCCACAATTCCAATCCCTGAACAGTGAAAAGAGCAGAAGACAGAGGATATTCTACTGTGCCTGCTGGACTTCTTTGAATGAATGACTGGCACTCTGACCTCAAATTTGTTTTTTAAAATTTGAGCTGGATGAGAAATAGAAAAAAAAAAATAATAAAGCAATGGCTACATTGTACAGTGTTTTAATCTCCTGTATAGAAGATTCCATAAAGATACCTATTCATGTTTCTGTCTTTCAGAATTAAAAACTAAAATCCTGTTTGAAAAAAAAGTCAAATGTCTGAACAAGTTCTGGGTTCCACTCACCTCCCCCCCATTACTGCACAAAGGAAGGACTGTTGCTTGGTAGAAAGGGTCTGTTTTCATGTGTGTATGGCCAGAGGCCATAAAAAGATAAAACTGTACCAACCACAAAGTGTCGATCTTTCCAGAGGGAAGTGTGCCAGAGTATCGAAGGATGAGGACAACATTAATCAGATGTCATGGTGTTTACATCTAAACCCCCTTCTCCCAATCCCTGTATTTAACAGTCTGCGCTGGCTGGACACAATACTCGAAAGGGAGCATCGTGGGTCATGGGGATTGGAGAATGACCGCCCGGGAGACACCATTTTTCAGAATCCTTTAACTAAAGAGGCATTTCCTTTTGTAGCCGGGTCTCACTTTCCACTCTTTTATTCCTGCAATGTTATACAGGGAGTTTAATATCCTTTGAAATGGCCTCTACTCCTCCACGTATTAACTTGGCCTGCCTGGCCTTCAACCTGCTCTATTTTTGCACGTAGCTCCCAGCGATCATCAAAGTGGTGCTTGCTGGGTCTTTTGCTCTCGTCGCTTTTGCTTTGGAGCCCAGACAGTTGGTCGGCAGGTCACCAGTGAGTCCTACAGGGCTTGCTCTGCTCTGATCTAGACCCACTCACTACCTGAAATCCCCATTGCTGATGTTATTACCACTTGGTCGAGGGGCTGTATACCATGATCGCCTGGAGACCAGAGGGGGCAGAATCCTGAAGTGACCCTGGAGGACTGACAGTGATAGCACGGCGTTGGATTCCTGAGGACAGCCTCGTGACTTCTCTCAGTCCAGGGGATTTGGTGAAGGGGCTGCACTGTATTGCCGCCTCCTGAACTGTGCCAAGCCAACCTGAAACCTCTCGGGGGAGGGGGTCCCCTAAAAAGGAAGCTAGAAATTCTCTCCTAAAAAGCAAGCTCTCCACTCTGATACGGGCCAGCTGTAAGTATCAGTATCACTAATTAAGCCATATTTTGGGATTATATTGCAGATGGAAGCATCTCTCATGTGGAAAGCTGGGTTGGACCAACATTCTCAAGTCATCTGGACACTTTTTGTCTTTAAATCAAAGCACTGAATTCTTCCTTGTGCATCTTTCAGTTGTCTTCAGTCGACATAATGGCAGCAAATGGTGAAAATGTGCCGGCTCAAAACATTAGACCGCTTAGACAATAAGAACTGTGTAAACATAGATGTGACGTTGGGCACTTTGTGCTATGAGGACATTAAAAGCTCTGGGACTTTGCATGTTAGGGCATCTGTGCCTTCTAAGGGAAAACAAACTGATAACTCCACAACTTTAAACATCCTGTTCTATCTCACATCTTCAACATATGTCATACAGGGAAAGAAAGCACAGCCATGTGGAAGCAAGGCAACCAATATAAAAGTGTCACTGAGCACAAGACAGGCCCAGAGAGAAGACTAGGAGCGACAAGATGAGAGTCAGCTGCCTCGGACCTTTCCCGTTTGCTAAACTGGACAGAAGCGGAGAAGCAGGGTCTCTGGAATGGAGTGATTTTGACTCTTAATTGAATGCAGTTTTCTGCTCAGCCCATAATCGCATCACCTTTGATCATCTGCACAAAAAAAAAAAAAAAAAAACTTGAAGGCTGCGGTACAATCCCCATGTACTTGCGTTCCAAAATGAATAATATTGATCTGGATAAATAAGCCTGTGGCATATAGAGCAAGGCATGGCAATCGCCCCCAGCTTAAAAGTAATTAAGAACACAATGCCAATCATTTGCACTCATGCCTGAGTATGTAGTGCATTATGCGGGGTATGATTCAAAAATCCTTCTAGAGGTGGGAGAGTGATCTTGGCCTTGGTTCTACTCAAAAAGAGTAACGCATTGTGTGAAATTTAGTGATATGACCAAACTCTGACTTTACCAGATTCTGGTCTGCTCCAACGTTCTGTGGTTCACTAAGGAAAAATCTTGTGGGGAAATCAGTGATGACTTATTAATTTAAAATATACAATGAGAGGGAATACGAGGGGCTTCCAGCATCCATCATGCAGTAAACTTTGGTGTTGGGAATACATGGCTTTTAGAAATTGGAGTAGTCACTGAGGAGTCTCTATTTCCAGAGTGGCAACTAAAGAATCCATTTCTGAGTCCTATGGTCTTTCTACAAAGGTCTTTGAAGTTAAGCAGGTTTCTGCTTGATATTATGGAAGAATTTGGGTTGCAGTAAGAATCCAGAGTACTAGACCTTCTAAAGGGTTTTAGTTTCAATTAAGCCCTAATTGTGAAGTGAAATTGTTCTAAGAAAACTAGAAATCAACTAATTAGGCCAATGGGTACAAACGCGGAGACATTATCAGAAGTTATAGCAACAGTGATTTTCTCCTTCCTTGAACCGAATTCATTACATTTCAGTCAATACTGCTTCAATTTCTACAATCATAGGCTTCAGTTTAATTGACTCACTTGTTATTTGATTGGAAATATGTATGATGCACTCTGATTGTTGGCTCATAAAATTCTAGAGTTTATACATTTGATTTATTTTCATAGGTTTCTTTGGTTCTAATAGGGAGTCCACAAGAGTAAGTTTGCTGGGAATTATAAAGTATAATTTGAAAGGTAAACGAAAATCTTCAGGAAGTGATTCTTTTGCTTAGTATATCTCTACCTGTCATTCTTTCTCGCGCCACGGCTGGCTTTGCCGTGAATAGACCCTACGGACTGGAGCACCAAAGTATTACATTTTTCCTCTGTGTAATTCTTCAGGACAGATCCAAATTTGGTGTTGCAGAGTCAGCTTATGAGAAAGGGCTACGCTTCCAGTTTAGGAAAGCGGTGAGTAGGACTTCCCTTATCTGTCCCCAGTAATGGATTTTTGTCTTTAGAGATGCTCTCCTGTGATTCCAGATTAAAATGAGGATATCTCTAGGACAGGTGAATGCAAAGTATTAACCCTTCGATTTCTTGTGAGAATAAATTGATTATGTTCTTTTGGGCATGGACTACACTTGCTCTTGAGTGTACGTAACAATATTTTCATTTTCTCTAATCCTCAGTACCAGGGGAAAACTTCTACGTGAAAGATCTTGAAGACAAATTCTTGGCGACATGAATTTCTTAGGGATGTACGTTTAACATTAAAGATTAGTTTCTCATCTTTGATCATTATCAGCAACATGCTTATAATAAAATAAGCCTATTAAAAGCTCTATCCCTTACCGATTCCATTGGTAGGATGATTTTATGGGCTCTTGCTTCTCTCTCTCTCTCTCTTTCTGTGTGTGTGTGTGTGTGTGTGTGTGTCTGTCTGTCTCCTCCTTTCTTGTTTAGGTTTCTCTTTCAGTCTCTGAACAGCTCCTAATTGGGCCAGGTTGCACGGCATTACTCTTCCAGACTTGTCTAACACTTTACTTTGATATGATGACTGCTTCCTGTGTCTTAAGAATTGCTACAGCCAAAACCAGGGTTTGTTTCTTGAATTAATTTCTCGAGTCATTCAAGACCAAAATTTTAAGCTTATAAAAAGCTGTTTTTTCAAATCTGTTTATCTCAATGACAACCCCTTTTCTGTGTAAATGATCTTACAGGGTGTCGTTCCATTCAGCAGAACCCATGACACAGAACATATTTCAGAATATTTAAAGAGTCGAAAATACTATAACGATGGATAGCAGGTATGTATGTGTGTATGTGATACAATCTTTATATATATCTTACATTTATATACAAATATATATACAAATATATATACATATGCTTAAGAAATAGGTATATTCTTAGTTTTGAAAGCTCTATGAATTATTCAGCCCTCTTCAAAAAGAAAGGCTAAAAAAAGAAGTCCCTGTAAGAAACAGGAATAGCTGGCCAAAAAATAAATACTAGGCAGGAGATGAGCAGGTGCACTGAAGTGACTTCCCAGCCGAAAGGGAAGATAAACGGAGGAAATGGCACTGTAAATGCATGTGATGTTAAACAGGTTCATAACACAGTTCCGAACTTCAGCTCTTCTGCAGGTATAATGGATTGGCGGAGCCAAGAAAACTTGGAGTTTTATCCCTGTGTCTATGGAAACGATTTCAGGTGGAAAGCAGTATCCTGACACATAGTTTTAGCTTGGGGCTAAAATCTAAATTTTACCATAAAAACATTTTCCACACATCTACGCCCAAGGACAGTTTGGTTGGGATCAGTGAACCAATGTCCTTTGAGAATGATGAGTGCTCAAGTCAAATTGCTCATTTCTCTCTTTTGTGCTGCCTGATATGTAAGATCTCTCTCGCTCTCTCTTTCTTTTTCTCTTTCTGTCTCTCACTCACATAAACGTTACGTGTCTAGCAATCAATCTAGCTGCCGGCCAGCACTGCTCTACCGCCAAAAATCACTTCTAGGTTTATAGTTTACTGTTGCTCATGACGTCTCCTTCATGTTTTCGAGTAAGCCAATAGAATTTCCAATGTGTTTGGAGAGAAAGAGGCGGCTTCATCAGAAATGGGCAGCTGATCATTACTATCGGAAAAAAGGTTCTAGCTTATGAGGTTCCTGGCTGGGGCCAGAATCACTATGGGAGTGTCTTTCCTTTGCATATGGGAAGAATCACACTTTCTCCTATGTTAGTTGTGATAGCTATACTCAACCAAGTTAAAGAGAGATCTTTATATTCATGAGTTTGGAAAACACATTTATAGGGGGGCAGGAGCTCCATGGGGATGCAAATCTCTGACTAGATATCTTTTTTTAATTTTTTATTTTCCCTCCACATCCTCTAAATGTGTTCCGTTTGCAAGCTGGCTCTGCAGTGCGTTTCCTTATTATTATTTACATGCGACACAGTGACATGATGGAAGATGGCTAATGCTAGTGACAATCCTCCCACTGGGCTTCACACCTTTTTTTCTTGAATCGATCTTTGTTTGTTTTTGTGTAAAGGGTCACAATTTTTGCATCCCTGGAGTGAAGCTGCCGGTTAGTCTCCTTCAGTTATGGTAAGTCCCCTGTGCACTGAGCCAGCAGTGGTTGAAAGCCTGAAATAGAACGCAATAATCGCCTTGGTGGAGACACTGATGTCCAGATCAATCTTAAACCACACCTGTTGTCCACCCAATCCCAAACTCAACATCTGGCATTGCTGCCCCTACTGCCTGCTGAATTCAGAACAAGCCTCCTGCCTCTTCACCGAAGGCTGGCCTTGTTGGGACTTTGACACATTTTTTTCAACTTCCTCTGCTAGTATTTCCCTCGGTGTGGCCTAACCTCTAGAAATTAGACTATTCGCTATTTTTTGGAGCACAAGCTAATCAAAGTCCCCCTTGCCCACGCTATCTCCTCTTCCATCTTGTGAAATTATGTTGTTGTTTTTAAATCCTTTTGCGGCTGACCCCAGTACTTTCTTCTTCATGGGATACTTCCTGAGTCCATCAGCATATGACGTGTGCCTCCTTTAAACCATCGTGGCATTTTCCATCTCAAATAGGGCTTACTAGGCTGTAAACTTCATGATGATAGGTACCCTCATTATCTTGTTCACAATTATTTTCCTAGCATTGACACTTAGGAAGTATTCAATAAGTGAGGTGCATGGATGGCTCAGTCGGTTAAGCGTTAGACTCTTCTTTTGGTTCAGGTCATGATCTCATGGTTTCATGAGTTAAAGCCCGCATCAAGCTCTGGGCTGATGGCACAGAGCCTGCTTATATTTCTCTCTCTCTCTCTCTCTCTCTCTCTCTCTGCCCCTGTCTTTCTCAAAAATAAATAAATAAACTTAAAAGAAGTATTCAATAAGTATTTGCTAAAGAAATAAATGGGATGAGTAAAGCCTTTAGATTTCACTCCTTGAAGTCTTCCTTTTTATCTCCTGCAGCAGCAAGCTAAGTGATTGCATTGACGACCAATATAGATTTGTTGAATTTAGAAGACCCTGCAAAAATATGTGCTGATTTGGGAAAAATGGCACTGGCCCATGTCTAAAACACTTCTTTGTCTTTTTCCCTCCAAACTTAATGAATTAAAGTGAATAAGCTAGGTTTTTGTTTTTTGTTTTTGTTTTTTTTCATTTAAAATTTTTTTTTCAACGTTTATTTATTTTTTTGGGGACAGAGAGAGACAGAGCATGAATGGGGGAGGGGCAGAGAGAGAGGGAGACACAGAATCGGAAACAGGCTCCAGGCTCTGAGCCATCAGCCCAGAGACTGACGCAGGGCTCGAACTCACGGACCGCGAGATCGTGACCTGGCTGAAGTCGGACGCTTAACCGACTGTGCCACCCAGGTGCCCCTGTTTTTTTTCATTTTATATTAAATTGAAAGTCACAGGGAGGGACAATAAATAGCAGCCTTGGGAAAGGACTGCTGGTGTCCCGGTGTTCGTCAACGACAACAGATACCTAAGTAAGCTATCGAGGTAATTTCCATTTCACAGGGTTAGAGGAGGCAAGAATTGGCAGGAGTTATTCTTATTAGCCTGTGATGCAGGCACATCAGTTGGAGAATTAGGCCACCACGGTCTTGATCCTTCAGAGCTAGGACATATGGATTGGTTCTAAGGCCATCATCTTCACACCAGGTGAGATTCTCCTCTTCCATCTCTGGAACTATGAGATGGGTAACTTTAGAGGCGATTTGGACCATTCTAGGCTCTTGGGATATACTGCTGGTTTACCCACCATATGTGGAGTAGGTCTCTGAAGTGAGGAATAGGTAACAGGCCAGCAATTTTGGTATCATGTGCATTCCACAACCTAAGCTCCCACCTTTCTAATATAAACATCTAAGGTCGAAATGGACACTCCATTATTAGAGGGTGGTCGACACAGTCAACCTTGAGTTCAGTGCCTTAAATCCCAACTTTACAATTAGCCCTGGGCTTAAAAATATGAAACAAGAATGTCCTGAGTATCGGCATTAGATGATCATTCCTACAGACAATGGAATTTAAAGAATCAAAGACATGTGCGTTTTAATGTTTGCAAATGAAACATCCACTAAAACGTAATGTGTACAGCTTAAGGCATCTTCTTTACTTATTACGATTAAATTTCACATTTTTTTCCCTTAAAAACCTCTTAAGGATTTTCAATGATTTTTTTTTAAGGCTTTCTGTAAGAGTTTCAATTATGCCCCAATCCATATGTTCTATGCTATGCATGATACTGGTTTTCTTGTCTTCAAAATTAACTAGATCTAGATCTTTTAAAAAATTTTTAAATAGCTTTATAGAATTTTAGTTCTATAAGTAATACATGCTCCATGTTAGAATTCAGAAGACATAGAATAATATGAAGACTGAAGATGGTATCTATAATCTTTTGACTTATAGGTAATGTATTTAACAGTTTGATTTGTATCTTTCTAAGTATAGGTAGGAAGGTAGGTAGAATGGCCAAGTAGAACAGTGAGAACAAACATGCTTTGGAATGTTGATAGTTTTGAACTACTTCTGAAACACACAAATGTTTTGATCTTCAGAGTTGGGTGATTCATTTCACAAAAATAAATTATTCAATACCTGAAACATTATATAATAAAATCCAAATTCTTGTAACTTGCCATTAAACGGTATAGAAGGTTTATTGTGCCCTCTTCTGTGAAGTAACTTGCTATCAACTATTAAAAAATGAATATCCACCCTGTCTAATTCTAATAATAATAATAAGAAACTTTAAAAACTTGATGTAAGCCTCTAATTGGGCCCTATGGTACCTTTAGAATTGAGATGAGGTACGGCTGTTGAGCAGAATCTAGACGTGCCCTTCTGTGAATTTACCTTTTCCGGAGGGTTAATGACAGCCAGAACGCGACCTCACAAATATATGTCAAGATACAACACGCTTTATATACACTTACTGACATGTGGCAGAATCTTATCCTTGGAAGAATTTTTTTAGGTAACTCCCATAGGCTTTGGATAAGAGCTCATCTAAATTATAAACAGAAAATACAATAGAAAATACACTTTTCTATGTAAGGACATGTTCCTACTATCAATCAATAACCTCTCCCTGGTTCTTGTGATGTTCATGATATCGGTCACTGGTATTTACTGTTTGTGCCTAATCGGTGGGTGGTTAGGTAAGTCACATATTTCAATTTTCCCTGCAAGAAAAATGGTATCAGGGCTCATTTTTGTTATTAGAATATTCTCTATCAGCTGTGTGTTACAAATGACCAAATACTGCAGTGGTCCCCCTGATACATGTGTTACAGTGATTGGTATCCGTGAGCACTATCAGCCTGGAGCCAAACACCTAGTTTTTCCAAATGTTGACATCCTTTGTCTACAGCCCTATCAGATGGACTGGACTCTCGCCCAAATGCAAATTTGATCATGCCTCCATATGGCGGTTGACAAAGTGTGTGCATTGAGTTTGCGTTTGCCTCTTCAATGCAAAGTACAGTGGAGAGAAAGAATTTAATTCATTCCATAGCACTATGTGCTTAAATATAACTTCCAATATAATATATTTGACCTAAATGATTTTGACCATGATGGGATAATTCTGTTTTAATCGTTGACTAATTTTGGCCTAATGTTGCATTAGAAATGTTAAGAAGAATGCACAGTGTCATTATTGCTCAAATGGACCCTGTAGACGAAGGCACATTCAGGATGAAAAGAAATTCATTAAATCCAGGCCATGCTTTTATGCAGTAGCCTAACTAAAATCAACAGGTACTCTGTTCATTGTAGTCTTTTTTGGATGTTCGCTACTTGCTCTGTTCAAATTAGTTGTTTAGATGAGGAGTTCCTTGGTCCCACCAGTCCTCATTTGGGTGCATACACTTAGTACTGATCTATAACATACCAAAGTATGATGCTCATTTCTGCCTACTACAATGGATACAAATTTAACTCTGACCGTTTTTTTTTCCCCATAAGTTTGTAGGAGTCTTTGTTTTTTGTGTGTGTGTTCTGTTTTGTTTTGAGAGAGACAGAGTGTGCGCATGGGCATGCGTGTGTGTTGAGGGTGTGGGCAGAAAGGGCAGAGATGGAGAGAGAGAATCCCAAGCAGATTCCACACCCAGCTCAGAGCCCAACATGGGGCTCAGTCTCACAACAGACCTCGAGATCAGGACCAGAGCCAAAGTCAAGGGCTGGTGCTTAACCGACTAAGCCACCCAGGCACCCTTCATAGCATCCTTTGAAAGAGATGTTCAGAGAGTTTCTCAAGTGTTACATTAATAAACAATATCTGTGACTTGTGTTGTATCTCTGGCCATTGGTAGTGCAGGAACACTGATGTGAGGTCAGATAAACTGATTCCCACCCTGCATCTCCCCAACTCAAGGACTTTGCACACATCACCTTTAACTCTCTTGATTCTTAATCTGAGAAAGGGGGAGGAATGGGGAAAATACCATCTACTTCATTGTGGGTTATGAAATGAAATAGAAAATGAATAAGGCTCAGTTAAATATTTAGCGCACAAGTGCTCCATAAAAATTCCTTCCCTCTTTTCCCTGAGCTAGAGAACTGTCCGAATTCATGCTCTGCACATCGTAGCTACTTAATACATGCCATAAAATGGATGAAAGTATCACAAAAGGTGTTTGGATGCAATAAGATGGCAAACCCGAAGAACCGCAAAACTGATTTTCTCAACATTTCTAACTCCTGCTGCTTCCACTTTATTTCAAACTACCATCATCTCCCATCTGAACTTCTGCTCCGAGCTCTGGGTGACTGTAGTCATTTCCGTTCTAGCCCCTTAAGCCCTGTTTTCCATATGGTACTATGGACTCCCCTGCATAAAAAATTCCTCTCGTATCTTTACCTCGCTTTACATAAGATGACGGCCAAAGCTTTGTGGAGTCCACACAGGCCTGCGTTATCAGGCTCCCCCTTGCTTCAGTGACTCAGATTTCTACAAGATTTTCCTTTAGCCCCTGAGCTCCTGCCCCGGAGACCCCCTTGCTGTTCCTACAATGTGCCAAGCATAGCCCTCTTTAAGAATCTTCCTGCTGGTTGGAGTGTGTCCCCAGAACGTGGGCTGGCTCACTCCATTTGTCCCCTTTCTCCAATGCTCTCTCTGCCTCTTGCTCTCATGCTGACCTCGGCGAATTCCTTCTCCCAGGCTCCCTTGTCCCATGGTTTCCAGCCAGGAGGTATTGGCAGGAGGCAGGAAAGCAGGCGGCGGAGGCAGGGAGAGAATATCTTTCTTTCCAAGATTTTAAATGTTAAAGGCAGCGACTTAATATCAATAGCAACTACTCTGATCTGGTCAGAGGAGAACTTAAGGGTTAGAGGGAGTATAAAACCACTAGCCGGGCATCTGGGTGGCTCAGTCGCGGCTGAGCGTCCAACTCTCGATCTCAGCTCAGGTCTTGATCTCACAGTTTCGTGAGTTCCAGTCCCGCATCTGGCTCTGCACTGAGAGCGTGGAGACTGCTTGCGATTCTCCCTCTTTGTCTGCCCCTCCCTGGCTCTCACTCTCTCTCAAAATAAATAAAGAAACTTAAAAAAAAAAGATAAAATCACTGAAAATCTACTGTCCTTAAGTTAGGCTTATAATACAAGTCATAGTACCTCTCTGACCTGAGTGAGAACTTGTAGATACTTAGAGTCTCCTTTTCTGACTTCTCTAAATGCATATGGTGGAAATAGGAAGTGATGGATTAGGCAGTGTTATTGGAGGGTTTTTAAAAGTGTTTCAACGCAGTTGAAGTATCCAAATAATAAGTTACAGCAGCAACAGTAGAAGGAAAAGGGTGAATTATGCAGAGGAAACATTAAAAATCATTTGGCTATAATGAAGCTTGACTTCCCTCTGCACAGATGATAAATCTAAGCATTTCTTAGGTTTTTCTAATTGTATAGATTATTTTAAAAAATGCATCACTATTTCAGTAATGCTGTTTTAAAAAGGGATTATCACCAAATTTATTATCAGAAGTAGTTAATAAACTTTTTTTCAAAAATGTTTTAATTTTTATTATTTTTGAGAGAGAGAGACAGACAGAGAGAGCAAGCAGGGGAGGGGCAGAGAGAGAGGGAATCACAGAATTGGCAGGCTCCAGGTTCTGAGCTGCCAGCACAGAGCCTGAAGCGGGGCTTGAACTCACAGACTCGCAGGTGAGATCATGACCTGAACTGAAGTCGGCTGCTTAACCAACTGAGCCACGCAGGTGCCCTAGTTAACAAACTGTTGATCTCTTTCTGAATTTGTTTATAGTATTCAGAGTTTACATATTGAAAGATAAGGCTAATAAACCAATGTTCTTGGCGTTCCATGTCAATTGCCATTTTCAGACCATCTTTGGAGGATACCAAAGTTGTGTTATGTCAATGCTCTGCATTTTACTTAAAAAGAGAGAATGAAGCCTGATATTCCCAAGAATTTTTGTCCCTTACAAAGTCAGCGCTATGAGAAATCTACATCAGGTTAGGAATGGCCCACCCTCCTACTACCTTCCTTCTTAAAGTGACCTGGGTTATGGCACCTGGTTTTTTTGGTTTGTTTGATGTTACAAGTCTTCGCCCTGCTTTTTATTTCGGAGTAGCTGCTGAATAACCATATGTTTGTGGAAGGAGAAAATAAATGGGGCCCGGAGGTAGTAATGATCAAAGAGAGCCACACACCAGCAGATACTCACAAGTGCTCCGATTCTTAGACCTAGCTGCACGTTGAAATTCCCTGAAGAGTTTTAAAACAACGGCGATCCTGGATCTTACCTCCTGAGATTATGATTTAATTGGCATGGCGTGCATCACAAGTACTGGAGGTTTCCAAAGTTCCCATATGTTCCAATATGGAAGAGAGTTGGAAATACCCAGATTTAGGGAACCTGAGCGCCACCGCGTATCTTTAATGAAAGTTTCAGCTGATTCTAGCCATCCATAGCTTCTGCTGCTTTAACTCTAAAACCACCACTGATGTTCCCGCATTCCCTCACTTTGGTTCATTACGTAAATCTCTGTGGCTCAGTAATTTGCTAGGAAACACGAGCCTTTGCTTTTTAGTGAGGAAGACAATTAGAAGTCATGTGCAAGCCTCCTGATAAATCACACAAAGAGAATCTTACCTTAATCCCTGGTAAGGTTGTTTAGGGGTACATCAAGAAGGATGGACAGCTACTCATTGAAGAGAAGGATAAACTCTCCACATGTTAATCTTTAATCACTGGAACCCAAACGGGAGTGTTTTCATTGGCTTGTAGCCAGTTGTTGGTAAATTTCATAGTGCTTTCTAGCACTCATGGTCTCTGGGAGGCTATTAATGCCCCTTCCTCCGCCTTCTTTTTTTCTGTTTGTTTGTTCCACCGGATTTTTGTTGCCCATCTGTGATTTAGAGAGATGAGTCTGGGTAGTCTTCTAGGCATGAACAAAGAAGCAACTCTCACTGGGAGAAGGAACTCTACTATTGCCTGAACTTTGCTCCAGGCTTTAGGATGATAAAGACTAATTTTGCCATTTTTTCACAACACACAGAGAAATTTGCCCACGAATGGCAGAGTAGACACTGGTAACATGATGCAGAAGGTATGTGTCTCAGTCTCATCTCCCTATAAGACTTTTTTTTTTACAAACTTGACCAAGTGGTTCTCTTAAGCACTTAATAGTTTAAAAATGTCATCTTACAAAGATTAAAATCGAGGGAGGAAATACTCAGTGGCTTCTGGAAGGCATTTGTGTAAGCATTTTAGGTGGACCTTATAGGTAGATCACAATTCATCAGAATTGGGAAGGCAAAATTAATAGTTATTGAGAAGTTCTTGGGTGATAACGCAATATAAATTAATTTTAGTGACTATGAAAGCCCTTTATGAAATCTCGTTAAATTGGCCTCTCAGATCGTCCAGACAGGCTTTTTTGATTGAGGAGAAGAGTTCAGGGACATGCAGAGCTTATGGTAGCATGATATCGGACCAAGGAGGCGTAACCGTAGAGTCAGGTGTTCGGGTGCCTGGAAGAGCAGGTAGATATGGAGTAGAACAACATGGCAGCCATTAGGGAACAAAGAACCCCAGAATAAGTTACCTTTTTTTTTTTTTAAGATCGGCATTTCCTTCCCTCTCCACTGGAAAAACACATGTATTGAAAATAATTTCACAGACACTAACACACACTCAATCCTTTTGGGTTCAGCAAAATAACCACATGTTATACCTTCTAATTGCCACAAAGAAAGCTACCGTATGCGTGATTACAAGTAGACTGCAGACTGACAACTATCATGGCTGACAGAGTTAGTATGATAATAATCGTATTTCGTACGGCCCTCACGGCCTCAGTATGTTCAGGGACAGCCCCTGAACAAAGCCTAGAAATGCACACGGTCAATATTTATATCAGGATGGTTTGGAGCCATTTCCAACAACAGCTGTGCAAATGGTCGATGCCGTACTGTTTTCAGACTTAAATCTCCATTTGGCAATTCCTACATATGTCCAAACACTGAAAATATTTTCACTTTTGATATGTAGGAGAATCCAATTTGGGATTTAAGTGTTAAGCCAAGAGGGATCATCCATTCTCCTGCCTTCCCTTCCACATGTTGCTTTATTGTCCTCCCACGCTCTCCTTCTCGGTGACAATGCACACTGCCATGACTTCCCCTTGAGAAATTCCCAGAGCTTGCTCTTTTGTGCTGTCATAAACATAAGGGGTGAGGCATTGGCTGGAAATGTAAACTTGGATCAAGCTTCCAAAACACAACAGAACAATTGGTGGTCTCGTCGGGTCCAGTCCTTTAATTGGACAAAACCATAGTCTTGACGAGGCTGTACTGTTTATAAGGCTCATCTCCACATATAAACGATTTTTAAAAATTATGGGAGACCCAGTTTATAAATGCAATGAGTCTTTGTTTAGAAAAAGCAATTTATCTGTCTCTTGAGTTGTTCAGTTTTTTCTTATTCCTCTTTCCAGCCCAAAGCAAAACAAAGCCCCGTTACGTCTTTTAACCGAGGCGAGCCACAGTGAACTTGCTCAATGCAAAGAAATCTTGATGTAAATCATTTTGAGGAGAGTGTGATTGTTAGATCAGCAATGTTGCTTTGCGGGCTATGACTCTTGGAAAATATGTGCTGCGAGCATAGGCACGCACCCGTGCGTGCGCGCATGCGTGCACACACACACACACACACACACGGGCAAACACACATGTAGCTTCCAAAGTTTTGTCAGACTTTATTAGAAAAGGATTTTCTCTTTGGCTGTGTATACACTATTTGGACCCTGACAATTAAGGAAGTGGAAGATCTTTGGTTTATGGGGTGGAAAGCCCTATTGGCAGGATGGTCAAGCATAAACTCGCATAATGAAGGGACAAAGTAGGGATAACTGACATTAGCCTCCATTTGAAGACAAAATGGAAGTGGGAGATTTGCTAAGTACTATCCGCTAGGATTGCTCTTTGGAAAAAAAAAAGAAAATTGCATAGTTTGGAGAAAGGAAATGGTTTTTGGAGACAACTAATTTAGGCTTCACCAACTTAAAAAATTTCCTGTGCCCGGTTTTACTGCCATAGTGAGAAAGGAGCTAGGTAAACACATGAGGCCACCCACTGGGACCCGTGTCCTTTCTCCCGTGTGTGTTCTCACTGTGAAAATCCCCATATGCGCACATATGAGTGCATGACCACGCACATGCACAAATACACAGAGCACAAAATTATTTCTTCGTAATTCTTTCAGCTGATTAGTAGAAAGAGAAACAGGGACACAACATATCTGGCTGCATTGGATACAGAACATTCTAGTTGTTTTCCTGAGTGGATTTTCTTCTCTCTTCTTCTTGATATCCTTTCTTGATTTACTTACACACATTTTAAACAAGAAAATGTCACGTTTGAATGTATGACTAATGACAATAGGGACTGTTAACTTGCCCAGTTCTGGCTAGACATATGGTCATGGAAATTGAATCAAGTCCTGGAGAGATGATTTGTATATATTTTTAACATTTTGGAGGAAAAACTGGAGAACTTGAATATTACCTGATCTTCTACGTTTCATGTGGCCACCATTAAAGTGGAAACCGATCACCGTGTGTGGTAGGGGCTTTCTGATAGGGTCTCAAAGATCTCACTTCCTTTTATTTGCCTATCCATGTAATCACCTCACTCTTGAGTGTGGATGGGCCCTCGTTATGTCGTTATGTGCTTCTACAAAATGAAATTTAGACAAGTGGGAAGATGTCACTTCCGAGGTTAGACGGCAATCGTGGTGACCTCCCTCTTGCTGCACTCTCTGACTTGCTCACTCCAACAAAGAGGATGTCATGTGTGAGCTGTCCTGTGGAGAGGCCCATGTCAAGAGGACAGGGAGGCCTTCGGCTAATAGTTTGTGAATAAGCGGGCCCTCAGTCCACCCATCTGCAAGGAGCTGAATCCTGCCAAGAACCATGTATATGAGCATGGAGTGGATCCTCTCCCAGTCAAGACTTGAGATGACTATAGCTCAGCTGATACTGCGTGCTGTCTTGAGAGGTACACGGCGCCACATGGCACAGCTAGGCGGGGCCTGATTTCCGACCCAGAGACATTCTAAGGTAACAAAAGCTGTTGTTCTAAGCCAGCCAATCTTGGGGTAATTTGTTATACAGCAATTAGTGGCCAATAGACCATTCTAAAAACGTTCACCGTCATTCATGGGTAGACTCTGATTTTTTCAAAAAAGGTAAACACAGTCACATACAATTTATTACAAGTGTCTATCCACTTTTTAGGGGAAGGATTTTTATTTTGAAAACACCCACACCCACCACTATTTTCATTCTAAAAGAATCTGGTGAGTCTTAAATGGTGAAAATGTCCCGAATGAAATGAGACGGTTTATAGCAACTGAATTCCTTACTCAGAAAACTGTCTTTTCTTCATTAACAGCCTGAATTTGATATTTTTAACTATCTCTCTATAGTTTTTTAAATGTTTATTTTTGGAAGAGAGAGAGAGCGTGAGCATGTGAACAAGTGGGGGGGGGGAGGGGCAGAGAGAGAGAGACAGAGAGAGAGAGAGAGAGAGAGAGAATGAATCTGAAGCAGGCTCCAGGCTCTGAGTTGTCAGCACAGAACCTAACGCGGGACTCAAACCCATGAGCCGAAGTCGGGTGTTCAACCGACTAAGCCACCCAGGCGCCCCTTAACTGTCTATATTGAATTATTTTGTGAGCAAATTATGTTTTTCCATTTTAGTCTACCTTTGTTTATTCATTTCAACAACAAAATAACAGATAATCAAGATAAATGCAATTAGTTGGATGAGCCATTACCCCCTTTTTTTTGTACAAAAATAATTCCATGAGCATTTAGTAGACAGCTAATTCTATTTGAATCTACTATACGTTTGAGGGGATAGTTTGATATTGGTGAGCAAGTTACCTTTCCTTGGAATAGTTTCTCAAAAATAGATGAGTGTTAGGATTTTAATTAGTCTTAAGGCTCCAGCCACCTAGTCTTGTCCTCTGCCACCCTCTGAAAAATTGTCTCCAGATGTGCACTGAAGCCGAAAGACCGACAGAAGTGGCAGTTTGGCCAGCAGTGATCTAGGACTTAAAGGAATGTTCCCAAGACCACATCTTGGACTTGCTGCTAAATCTGTCCGACGAAAAGGATTCCTTTCTCGCCACCTGTAAAGCGATCGGCTCGTAATGCCCAACTTGGGGTCATAAGACCCATTTCTTACAACATCAAAAATTGTCATGCCTCCATCCTGTGAGGGGAAACCAATGTGCGGGAGAAGCCTTACTCGGTGAATAATAGCCTTTCTGTACATGGGTTTAGAAGCCATTGAGTATCTCATGATTTATTTTCAATACAGTGCAGCAAATGGGTAGTATTTTCTCTTCTGGGAAAACCCCCCAAACCAAACAAAAACAAATCAAATCTTCAAATGGTCCTGCCAAGGATCAAGGGCTTGGGAATGTGCGTTCTTCTGAATTCCCTGCCCTGTGATGATGGTCTCCAGTCGGCATCAGTGCCAAGATAGCAACTATACCAACACTGAAAATGCAGATTAAAAAATAACCTCCTGTTTCCCATCTAACTTCAAATGTTTAAAGAACACACCATAGCATATGAATAAATGTGAAGAGGATGGTTTTAATCACACCAAAGAATTTTTCAACTGTTGAGAGTTTGAGAGTTGGCCACCATCTTAAAAGACAAGAGAATTCAGGATCATCTGTCTGAGACTAAGAAGGCAGGCTAGGCCTTACTTCATTAATTTTTTTTTAAATGACTGGACCGACATGTCACTAAATATTTTAGTTGGTAATACATATTTTGGTAAAAAAATATACGAGGTTATTTTTCAATATGCCTTTCTGAAATTGGGACTATATTAGTCTTCAAAAAAATCACCTTGCCTGGTGATCCCACACTTATGTTATGTCTGCTCTGCAAACTTAATAGTTTCACTTCAGTTTAGCCTTAGGGGTTTGGTCAAGGAGAAAGAACAGGTTCTGTGCCCATAAAAAAAGAGATCTTCTTCCAAAGGGGAAGAGACTGAGAAGAGATTGTGTTTACTGCATTAAAGACCACTTGACTTCACAGGATTCACTGCTCATATTCCCCTGCCTGGAAGCACTGATATGTTTCTGGATCTGTAGAGTGACTTCCATCAGGTCTGAAATGTGACTTCTGTAGAAATCTTGGCTGCTTATGAAGAATGGGGGAGCTGTTCTGATTCCTCGTCATCGAGAGCAGACACTTCCTGCCTTGTATGACCACGCCTCAGACAAGTCAGATACACAGAGAAAGCTCTGTGCTCCAACACGAGCCTGGATTGGGTTCCACAAGAGTGTCTTGTATGACTTCTGGCCCTAACCCCTCAGGCGCTGATATACTCATCTCCGGTGGGTCACTGAGACCGCAGCACCAGATGACCCGTAGCCAACACTTCTCTCATCGTCTTGTGGGAGCTTATGCTTGGTAGCTGCACTTTCTCAATGAGGCAGATAAGAGAATTTGAGTCTCCGCGGAGAGATGCTAGTAATTTACAGAGAGAATTATAGGATCTCTGCAGAAAAGTAAAAGCCTCAAAAAAAAAACAACAAACAAACAAGCTCAAATTTGGAAACAACAAATCCAGCAGAACAATGAAATCATCTATCTTGTGAGCCATTGTTTTTTTAAAAATGGCGTCTGGCTTCCTCCGAAAAATAGCATATCTGGCTAAAGAATCTGTGTTTTAAAGACAACTTTTGGCAGTGAGTAATAAGTTTCCTCCTGGCTGCCCTACGGAGGGGAGTCCACGCAAGAAGGTAATGCGTTTGGTGGATGAGAGTGAAATTGCTGGAAACAGCCTGCTTGGGAAAGTTACTTATCTCTCTGTTGATTAGTTTTCTCATCTGTAGAATGGGAATGGAGATAGTAGGAGCCTGCTGGGGGAGTATCCAATAAACATAGGCAGAAGGATTACGGTAAGTACTCAGTACATGATTTTTTATTATTAAGTGAAAATATAAAACCTTCCTTGGCCTACATCTTTCAGAATTTATTTCGCTCAGCACATGTTACAAACCAAAGTATTTATGTGATAAGGAGCAGGGCTTCTCAGCTCCCTATTGTTAAAGTACCAGCGTTTTGTTTCCCACCCATCCCAGGCCAATACTTTCGCAAAAATTAGTAACAGTGACTTATTAGGAAAGGGGAATGAAACTGGGATAAAGATACCGAGATCCAAGCCTAAGCTGCTGTATAAAATGTTTCTGAGAGCTTCCTCTCGATTTTTATACTTGTCCCTTTGTAGGCTGGTCACACAGTTCACGGACCGGTCTGCAGACCCCACCTGGAGTGACACCAGGGTAAGAGGGCTACTGTTTTCCCCAGGACGGTCGTGCACACCTGCACATTCTCTAGTGTTGGGCAACTGCTCCATCCCTGAAGTGACACTTCCCTCTACCTGCAGGCACTGAAAATGCTAGGGCCAGCCCTTGGCCTGGGTTCAGCCATCGGGTATAGACTTGGAATGGAAGCTAGAGAGGAGAAGAAGCAGAGAACCAGAGTCCGTTCCAGTAAATGGTGGACAGGGCACAAGTACGACTCAGCCTCCAGGAACAGAAGGGATTCTAGAAGCAGCCTGGCGGGGGGCGGGGGTGGGGCGGGGGGGTGTCTGTGGATGCAGTTCCTTACCAGACCAGCATCTGGCCACTTTGATTTCAGATTTTCCTGGCGGGTCAGTGATCTACTTAACATTCTTCCCACCAGTTCCTCCTGCTTAAATTAGCTGGCAGATTTGTATTGTTTGCAACTGAGAGCCCTGAGTAAGTAATTCACATGAATTTAAAAGACAAAGTCAATGGGGCACCTGGGTGGCTCAGTGGGTCAAGCGTCTGACTCCGTCTGACTTCGCGACTTCAGCTCAGGTTATGATCTCACGTGGGTTTGAGCCCCGTGTCGGGCTCTGTGCTGACAACTCAGAACCTGGAGCCTGCTTTGGATTCTCTCTCTCTCTCTCTCTCTCTCTCTCTGCTTCTCCCACGCTCATGCTCTGTCTCTCTTCCTCTCCCCAAAATGAATATACGTTAAAAAAAAATTTTAAAGACAAGGTCAAGCCGATGGGCTGTCCTGGCATTTGACATTCCATTGAGTCTAGCTATCCTGGGGCTGTTTAGAAACATTTTGGGCATTCTCATCCATATTATTGCCTCATTACTAACCCCAGTTCTACTGACTTTTTTTTTTTTTTTTGCCTAGTTCTCTACAGTACCATCGTGTGTATAAAGGCGCCCTTCAGTTTAGTTCCCAAATCAAGCTGAAAATCGATGAACATTTTGTACTGCATTCTGACAAGTTCAAGTGACATGGGCCAGTAGGGGGTACATGTGTCACAATTAGGTAGGAAATCGGTCTTGCTGGGTTGTCCTTTTTTCGCACCGAGGGAATTTATGCTGAGAACTTCCTCTTTTGTGGTCTTGAACAAAATTTAGCCCAGCAAATTTTCCCATGTAGGAGACTGCTCAAGTGGAAGCCTCCTGCCATTTAATGGGTGATGGGGGTAATTTTCTGCCCAATCAACAGAAACCTCTTTAACCTCGAGAGAGGGGCAGAATGGTGAGTTCCCCTCGGGATCTGTGCCCTTCCATTCGTGTCATGGTGCATGCAGAGACCGTCCAGGCATCTTCTAGGAAAACCTTAGATTTCAAAAATAAGGAGATTAGACCTAAGGATTTCTTTTCCTTTCTTAACTGAGAGACTGGCTGCTGTCCTTAAAGTTCTCCTCGGGCCGTTATGAAAGCTGAGCTTCCTATTTGAGTAGCCAGCACACTGAGCATCAAAATACTTCCTCCTGTGTGATCTCTGCAAGGACATATAAGGATAAAAGAAAAATGAAGTACCTGAAATTGTCATTAGTGGGGCTAGGACTTTGCTGGTTTGTACAGGGTCGTATAGGTTCCATATCAAGGTGCACATAATTATTGAAGGAGGAAATAATGAAATCATCACCTATTACTGGTGAGTTAGCAGAGATCCCTGTTTCGACTTGCTTTTGTCTGAGTACCCAGTTAGCTGACAGCAAGCAAGTTCATTTGGGAACGAGAGAGTTCAGGGCAACAGGTTCTTGACCTTGGCTGCATATTAAACTCTCCATTATCCGTGTCTGGTCCCACTTCTCAAGAGTCTGATACTCTGAAGGGTCTTCAGGAGATCATACCCCAAACTTAGAAACTCCACTGGTGTCTTCACATAAAACCTCAGAGTAAAAAATCTTACTCCTTAAAATAAGAAAGTATTATCCTTTGTCAGTGTTTTTGTGGCTTCTTTCTTTATTTATTTTGAGAGAGACAGAGAGATCGCAAGTGGGGAGGGGCAGAGAGGGAGGGAGAATGCTAAAGCAGGCTTCGTGTTGTCAGCAAGCCATGAGATCGCGACCTGAGCACCTGAGCGGAAACCAAGAGTCAGACACTTAACTGACTGAGCCACCCAGGCGCCCCCTGTGTCAGCTTCTGGACCATCCTGCTTTATTGTCAGGTACGTTTGCAGTCTAAACTCCACTTCTTTTTGGTAACCAGGAGCCTCTGCGTCAGTTTCCTTAAAATAAGCAGTTCTTGACAATAAATAATTGCAAAGTCAAACTCAGTTCACACTTTCTGGAAAACATCTTCATTGTGTGGTGCAATGGTTCTCCAGAGGCAAACTAATTTATTAACAGGGGACCCGGAACCCTGTCGATAGGAGATAGGTCATACGTATTTTGTGAATTGATGAATGAGAGGTTCAGAGGACATTCTCAACCTACGTTCATGTGGCTTCATAAACTCTCATGTCCAAGGGCAGGGGTTTTGAATATTTCATATCTCTGTGAATTCGCTTCTCTGGAGATCAACTAAACTTTCTCGATAACTGCATAGTGCAACTACCCCATCTCCAAGTTCAGAAAGGTCGGCTGGCTCATCTCTGATCATGCAGCTCTTAGCACCAAAGCCAAGCCAAACCCCCAGCTTACAGCGTCCTATTCCCCCCGAAACAGCCATTAGTGGATTCACATTGTACCCGCCACCGTGTGCCTTTACAGCGGCTTCTTCTTTAGTAACGCACAGACATTTTGCCAAGTACCCCGGTTGTCCTATTTCTTCCAGGCTTGTGTTCAGATTACGGAAAGAGGAGAAAGCCCATGCAGAGGCTCGGATGGGGGAGACTTTTTGATCAGTCCCTCTGCCGTCTCGACTGACCTGATAATATAACCTTCAAAGAAAAGTTAGACCGATGTGAATAGTAACGGAGATATTAATTTCCTTCACGTTGCTTGTTAATTGATGTGAAGGGTCCATTTAATCATATTTAAATTCCGCAGAGATTAAAGAGATGCAATTAGCAGACTACGAACAATCCATCTTTGTGGTTGCAGTTCCTTGCTGTTTAGATCTGGGAGGCTGGCAAGGTAAATAACACTGAATAATGAAATAATTTCCAAATATTACTTGGAGCCATCTCTCGGTGAGTAGCAAAAGACAGATCCCATAACAGAGGAAATTAACAAGTGAAACAGAGAAAATTAGTCCTAACATAGATTTCGAGTTTGCTATTATTTCTGCATCACTGAATGCATCCGAGGGGCTGATTTTTCCCTTTAAAACAATGTGTAATTCTTTCTAAACTCCTGCTGGTCTAATCACCTGGCTTCTAAAGACATTGCTGTTTTTAAATATTTCTGCAAAAGAGAAGCATTGCCCTGATTAGCTAACTCTCTGAAAAAATATCACTCTTCCACGCTTGTCCCTCTTCATCTTTAAAGGTTTGTCCTCCTTCATGTCTTTTCACATGGCTTCCTGCGTGACTTTCTAGCCTTGCCAGAGTCAGCCTTGGTCCTCAGAAGGTCCTGGGTTTCAGCCCTATGTGAGCATAGCTTGATTCCACAGATGCAGACCAGATCACGGGCCCATGGGCTCCCCAAAGTACCTGACCATGAGGACAACGTGGGCATAAAAGGACCATGCAAATGTTTCAATCATCCTGGCCGACAACTCATGGAATACCCTGCTTTCAAAGTCAGCCACGTCTTTTTGAATGAAGATCAGCCCAAAAAGTCCAGGAAGTTGGCTTTCTTAAGGATGACAGGGGGCTGAAGTCACCATACAATGACGATAATGGAAGCTGTTTGTGAAGATGTCCTATTTCTGTTAATAAAATCCTTACACATATAGATATAGAATCACATGAGAAACTCAACTCCAATGCCCACTGCCAGCCCCTTTCCTGCCAAATCTCTCTCCAGATTCCCTGGTAACTCAGCAGCTGCCTAGGCCAGTTTCAGCTCAGAATTTAATCCCCATCCCAGAGAGCCCGGAACTTGATCTTCCAACTATTTAGAACTCATTCTCAGATCACAATCTAGTCTCCACATCTCCAAGGCCTTGAAGAATTCTCCAATGTTTAGACCTACTCATTTCTTGCAAAAAAAAACCTTAAACCCTTTTTTTCTGGTGGTCTTTTGATGGCACTGCACTGCCTTCTGTCCAAATCACAGCACAAGCCAGGCAGCCAACTAGGAGCGTGAGCGAGATAAGAGAAGCTGGAGGGAAGGCCAGGCTCTTTATCCCTATGTTACATGTTAGAGGAGGTGCAAGCTACTTCCCTTTTAATATATCCTCTTAAACCAGTGGTATTCCCTCCTCCTCCTCCTCCTCCTCCTCCTCCTCCTCCCACTTCCAGATGCCCTAGGTATTCTCAATACCTCTTGGCTGACCTACACTTGGGTTACACTTATTTCAAGGAGTGAAGGCAGAACCCCCAAACCCCGCCAGAAGCCAGAAAACATCAATATTTTAAAAAGTTTCCCAGGTGATTCTGACATGAAACCAACACACGGCTCCCAAGAACGCCTGCTTCCTGGGACTCACACCCTTATGTGACTGCCTCCCCTTAAGCACGTGCTGGGCCTAGTGACCACCTCCTAAGAAACAGAGAATAGAGGAAGTGATGGGATGTCACTTCCAAGATTCGGTTATGAAAGCGTGTGACTTCCATTTTGTCACACTCTCATGCCTTCTAGGCTTGATCACTTTGATTAGATGCTGTTTCTGGGGCTATATCTCTTCTGTCTCCTCTTCCACTTAAATTTTTTTAATGTTCATTTATTTATGAGAGAGACAGAGAGAGAGAGAGAGAGAGAGAGAGAGAGAGAGAGAGAGAGACCAAGCATGAGCAGGGGAGGGGCAGAGAGAGAGGGAGACACAGAATCCAAAGCAGGCTCCGGGCTCAGAGCTGTCAGCACAGAGCCCGATGAGGGGCTCAAACCCACAAGCTGTGAGATCATGACCTGAGCAGAAGTCGGACGCTCAACGGACCGAGTCACCCAATGCCCCTCTCCTCTTCTGCTTTTAAGGACCTCTGTGATTAGACTGCGCTTACGTGATCATCCAGCTTAGCCTCCCTACATTAAGTTCCACAAACTTAAGTCCATCTGCAAAGTCCCTTCTATCATGTAATGTAATGCATTTATAGGTTCAAGGGATTGGCCTGTGGACATTGTGGGGGCAATTACTCTTCCTGCCACAGAGGGGCACTTTGGGGAAACATCAGAATCACTGAAGATGCTCAGATGCTCTACTGCAGTTGAATGACAAGTAAACCATTCACTGCTATGACCGGTCTATGGGATCAGTCTACCTGCTAGACGTTATCTATGGGACCAGCCATCCTCTTCCTTACACTGGAGAACTGTACAGAAAAACTTTCTGTAGGAGGTGTGCTTGAGTTAAGTCTTGCAGGATATACAGGAGAAGGGCAGAATTGATAAGCACACTCTTCCGGAGAGAGGAAGCCCTGAGGAGAGTCAGTTCATCAACAGCACAGAGCTAGATGCCAATAACTCACACTACCTGCTTTGGGGGAAAGAAGGGAGTGAGTGATCACAGGTCTGAGACAGGGGTCTTTAAGTGCACAGTCAGCGTAAGAACTTTATCCTGAAAGGTAGAGATTAGAATTTACAAGCTGTTCCCATTGAGAAAAATTTAAATACCATGATTTATACATAAAGTAGAAACTCTGTGCTTCCCTATGCTTTAATGCACTCCAAATATGTGTTCCTGCCATAATGCATGCTTCCGGTTTCTAACGAAAACCTAAGGTTAGGTATGGACACAAATTGGCTCATTCTACCCCATTTCATGTAAGCGATGGGCATTAGGTACAGATAAGATTAAACTTGTAAATACAGGAACGATTTCTCACAGAAGTAGCAACTGGACATTTCTGATCACATGTGGCTATGGACATGTGTGCATATGTACACACTAGTGTACCTCTAAATGTATATTTATAATCTGTAAATGTTTTGCTGGCTTTCTCTGATTGGCACATTATATAATAGACATTGATGTTAGTGGTTTAATTCTACATATGGTTAGGGAAACATCTGTCTCAGTACCATCCATGACCTCCAGTCACCTAATGATTACTGTTTTGTGGTTCCTATGTTGTGTCTACAGCATCAAGTGTAGAATTGCAACCGTTCTCTGAATGTTCGACAGCAAAATCTACATCTGTCTCATCCGTGGACCATTTCTGGGAAAAGGTGACCTTTTCTCTGGTAATGAATGTGGTCATGTAGATTTTGTCTTAGAGAAAAGACATGCTCACAATTGTTTGTTTGTGAGAACTGGTTGGCCACTGTGGGCCTTCTGGGTTAAGGGGTCCCATTGTTGGTGTCTTTGAAGATAATAAGAACGGGTAGGAGATCTATTCTGCTGGGAAAATTAGAGAATTACATGTGGTGATGTCAGGAAGGGAGTAGTCACTTCATGTGGGCACTTCCCCTGCAGCTGGTAGTTAGGGGATTATTTTTTCTGACCCTTGAGGCACTTTTAATTTTCTCAACATGGAAAGGTCAGTATTTCATCTCAGCAACAATTATGGTGAAAACAGCTCTAAGTAAAAGTGGATTGAAAGTAATTGTCCTCCCCAGTGGTACTATTGTACATTGTTTTCAAAAGGCTATTTTAAAGAGAAAGAGGTGGGGGAGAGGGAGGGGGGAGGAAGTGGGGAGAACGAGACACAGACACAGAGACCCAGAGAGAGACCCGGAGATGGAGGACAGAGGGAGCACAAGGCTGAGTGAGCATGTGATGGGCTTGGGTGGATGTTTCAAGGTGGGTCAAGACCTGCCATCAATTCTGAGCACCCTCCAACAGACTTGGGAAGGGCTGATCTGGAGCCCAGCTTCACGCGATGCCGGAGGCAAGCTGTATGTAGAATCTTCTTTGATTCTGGTTCCCTCTGACAAATCTAATCCCAGTTTGAATCTTCCTCCCTTTGGTTTGCAGAGTCTGTACTCTGATGAATGCCCTCTTCCAATATCCAGGAACCTCCCATTTTGCTTCTAAGCTATTTCTCCTGCTGGGGGACCAAGGTCTCTTCAAGCCTGTAGCACAGAGCTGTGACTCCTATGTGCCCTCTTTGGAGCCTTTCCTGTGGGACCCACCCATCCCCACTTTGTGGGATAAGGATAGAGCTGGCAGTCCGGGGGGGTGGGGTGGGGTGGGGTGGGGTGGTGATTGCTTCTCCCATGAAAGCTGGACAAGTCATGCCTGCTTACCCACTGGAGACTTTCTGGGAGGATGGAATGGATGCTTGGAGCCAGAGATGTTTTCTCTCCTTATGAGGTTTTGAGTTATTAGGAACACTTACATTTAAAATGGTTATCCTTCCCATCGTGTGAAGAGAATTCACGGGCAGCAAATGAAAGCAACACTGCAGAAATCAGATCCAGAGTCAGTTCTCTGAAGCCATCCACAGAATCCCTAAATTTAGCCAGTCTAAAGCAAAACAACACCAGAACTTTTTAGTCGCACTAGCCAATAGATTCCTGTTTAGCTTAAGGCTAGTTTCAGGTGGATTTCTATTTCTTGTACCGGAAATGTTTTCTTCAATATCTTTTTAAGTCTGATGTTCAAGGTTAAGGCCGAATCTACTGACTGGGTTCCACTGAAACCTAGACCACGCATCTGGGCTGCATTCCCACGGTAACGGAAATCTGCACTACTTTTCAGGCTTCTCTCCTGAAGTTTCTCTACTTGCTCGGCAGCCCTTGTGTTAAATTATTTCTGCCAAGGTCTGCTCCTCCCCGCTGGGAAACCTGAGGGCTAATCCTATATTTTCATCCATTCGCACCTCCGAATCCTCAATACCCACCCATAAGTCTGGTCAATAGAAGAACAGAGATGGAGCACCCACCTCATTCTAGCCTTGGAAGGTCAATGACAGCAACACAGAAACAGTGGTGGACAGCAAGAATACTGTCGTGACAGTGAGGTCACATCCACTACTCTCTGAGATTCCCACGTAAATATTTTTAAAATCTACTCCATGTGGATGACATTAGCCTGGTACTCCTTAAATTTCTTCCTCGATTCATGTGAACAGAACCCTACACTCTCTGGGAAAAGAAAAGGGATCAACACTTTTTCTTCTTAAATAAAAATGGGTGCTTCAAGAGAAAATGATGACCGGAAGGGACATGCTCCTTGTGGAAAAGATTAACACTGGAGATCCTTAATTAGTGGCGATTTTCTCAGTCCTTTTGTGGTTTTTCTTTCTGGCTTTCCACTCTTGAGTTTTTAGTACTGGCTGGCATCGAAAGCCGATGAAATGAGATCTGATTTCGAGTGGACAGTCTGCCACCTGG
The DNA here is from genome assembly GCF_016509475.1 of Prionailurus bengalensis. NCBI lineage: Eukaryota > Metazoa > Chordata > Mammalia > Carnivora > Felidae > Prionailurus > Prionailurus bengalensis. The sequence goes on from NC_057343.1 coordinate 227,881,636, forward strand.
TAGGACATGTGGGAAACTTTAGTAGAGCAGGTCACTGGCTAACCTTCTTGCTGTATGGAACATGCCGGGATTACAGTCCACCGAGGTATCTCTGTGATGAGCGTACATACACCCACACAGAAGATCATGCTGTCAACATGCGCTGACGTGCACATACAGGAAAAGGCCTGCGTCCCCCGGGGGCTTTCTTAGGTGGGGATGAGCAGCCATGTGCCCCTCACATTTTGGATGTGGCAAAGAGCAGAGAACGCTGGGGCGGATCCCCCGCCGCCAGGTTAAAAAGCACGTGGCTTCCCACCAGCTGGACTCAGAGGGAGCCACGTTTCTTTTCTGCTACAGGTCAGCAAGCCCCACCTTCGGCTCCAGCTCCGAGTAGATGACCTTCGCATTGCTCATTCCTGTCCCATCTCGCTGCCTTAGAGGCACATTCCCGGTCAGCAGGCCAGGCTGGCCCATTTCAGCATTCTCCTCCACGGAAGGCACTTCGAGTACAGAAAAAAGCAACATCGGGCTTCCCTCCTGGCTCTCCACTCACTAGTGGTGAGGCCCAGGCACGTTATAGTCTTAATTCGTAAATTGGGGACAATCATGATTCCCTCACAGGTTCTTGAAAGGACTCAGTGCAGTAATATACATAAAATGCGTGGGTTTTATAGATGTTCTATAGACAGGATCTCTTCATTCTCTTCCTTCCATTCCCAAGGGGAGTTAGTGATAACTCTATCCCTAAGTTTAGTTTTCCATCATCTATTATGCTAGTAACTATGCCTGGCCCATAGTAGATGCTTCATAGATATCATTTAATCAATAATTAAATGAATCCAGCTGATCACATATCATCACATTGTGTTTGCAGAAGGTAAATGCAACCTGGCTTCTTACACAAAGACACTTGGAATATATATGACAGGCTGAGCATGTGCCACAGTCTCCAGAAAGGGGACCCCCACAATGTGCTGCACTGCAGAGGACCAACTCCTGCAAACGGCAGCCGACTTTCTATGGCCGACAATCCAGCTGGTGAGAATACCAGCATGGCTGCTGGCAAGGTTAACAGAACCATGGCACCAGCTTTCTCTTCTGTTCATAGCTCTGCTGCTGTCTTCCAGAAGAGCCTGTGCCTCTACCTCTACTTGGTCTTACAACCAGAGGTTGGAAGGTCTGGGGAATGAGGCCGACTCTCACCTTCCCATTGAGTCTGTACAGATGTGCTTTGTCTGGGTGTCCAAAGAACTATCACGAAGCTGTGCTCCCCACACACCCTGTACACAGTGCATCTCACCTTCCAACCTACATATGACTGAACAAAAAATGGCTTTGGTTCATGAGGAGAACACGAGGATTTGCTTTCTGCCTTCTAGTTTGAGCAACTATGTTTGCTCTTTTAAAAGACAATAGAAATAAAGGGGCGCCTGGGCAGCGCAGTCGGTTAAGTGTCCGACTCTTGGTTTCAGCTCAGGTCATGATGTCATGTTCTGTGAGTTTGAGCTCTGTGTTGGCTGCCATGCTGGCAGTGCAGAGCCTGTTTGGGATTCTCTCCCTCCCTCGCTGTCCGCCCCTCCCTCGCTTACGCTCTCTGTCTCTCTCAAAATGAATACGTAAACTTAAAAAAATAATAAAAGACAATAGAAATATGGACAAAACAAATGTCTGCCTGGTAATATTCTGGCATATGTGGCCTGTGAGGCAGCCAAACTTAAGAATTTGTGCCTGTGTCTGATCTATCAGAAGGCTGTGACAGCAGTGACATTTCCTCTTCCAGTGCTTAGCTTCTACAGTCATCACACCCAGGCCCAAGAAACCGGGTGTTATCTTGGCAAGGCTAGTTAGGCCACAGAAATAGGCCGTGTTAAAGAATACCCAGGGAGCAGAATCACATCACTCTGGAACCAACGATATGGTCTGTGGAGTAGAATTCATTACCATATAGCAAATACTACCTTGAACCACATTCCAGTGAGCTCTATTACTGGAAGAAACTTGGTCAAAATATGTAGTGCAGAGATCATGGCAATGAAAATCAACAGATAAGGACCATGGTCCCACTGTGACAGCTCACTGGCTATTGGCCTTGCCAAGACACTCACCCTTGTTGGCTCTAACTTCTCTACCTACATAAACAGGGGACTGGACTGGACGCTCTCTGTGACTCCTGTCAGTGCCAGGATCCCATGAGTCATTTGGGCCCAGAGACCAGTGCTTTTCCAAGACGAATCCACTGGTAAGAACTGCACTACCCCTAAGCATTTAAGTGGTTAAAGAATGCTTGAGTTTGTTGGGAGGGACTATGGAAATGGGAAACTGATAGCCAGGTTGAGGAAAATTGATATGCTAATGAGCAAATGTGAGAAGACAATGGGGGTAAGAATAAATAATTTTCAAAGGCGGGCTCCAAGGACCTAAATCTGAATAAGGGCAGAGGGAACCCAGCATCCAAAAGAGTGAAATATTATCACTAAAATTGGGAGTTTTCAATATCACGTGCAAGGCGCAATCAGAATTCTCCACTGGTAACCTGGCCACCCTGGACTTCTCTGAAGAGTGGTAACAAGAAGAAAATGAAGGAAGCGGGATGGCCAGAGGGCATTTCTCGATATTTGGAAACTAAAATTGAAAAGTTACGGAAATAACACCTAAAATAAAACGTCTGAGCTGATTTTGGCCTGAGTTTGCTACTCTCAATAAATTTTGGCAACTCTAGGCTGTCAGACAGGAGAATATGTCTGTGTAAACAGGAGAGCATAAGGAATGAAATTTCATGACTAATAAATTGGTTGAAAATAGGAATTTATGTGCGCTGGTGTATTTTCTCCATGTGCCCCTAGTTGAGCTCCGATTTTCTAGAAGTATTGCCTTTTGTTTAATATTTCTGCACATAAACCTTCAATGGCTCCACAATCCTTCTAGGTTACAGTCTCCTCCTATTCATAACCGTCTATAATTGGATGTTGATCTACATATTCTGATTTTATCTCTTACTACCTGAGAAGGGATGAGTTTCAGTGATAAAGCGTATCAACTTATGAGTCAGCCCTGGGTTTTGATTCTAGCTCTGACATTCACAAACTGTGGTCCTTTAGAGCCTCAGGTTCCTTATCTGTAAAATGGAACAGGGTTTCTCGGCATTGGCACTATTGACATTTTGGGCACAATAAACTAAGTAGCATCCTGGACTCTGCCTGGGATGCCAACAGCATACCAAATGCATACGTGTGTTTGGGACAACGCAAAATGTTTACAGACATCACCCAAAGTACCCTGTGGGACAAAATTACCCCAGGCTGAGGATTTCTGCGTTGGGGTATTTATGCTTGTCTCGTGTGTCACCAGGAACATGGGATACAAGAAGAAGAAAAAACTCCTGGTACCGTCTGGGCCCAGTAGTTGCCTACACACCTTCTCTCTTGATTCCAGAATTAGCAAACACACTGGGGACCTTCAAAGACTCCATCTACCTCCTCCTGTGTCCCTGCAGCATCTACTCAACATGGCGACCTAAATAATTGGCTTCTCTGATCTCTGTTCAACGCCTGATGGTGGGGACTGGCTTTGAAAACCTCACTTTAAGTGACATAGATAAGGAAAAGGAGGGACAGGATCCAAGGTATGTTTTAGAAATCCCAGGATAGGGCTTCCGGGGGGCTCGGTCGGTTAGGCGTCCAACTTTGGCCCAGGTCATGATCCCACGGTTCTTGAGTTTGAGCCCCACATCGGGCTCGCTGTTGTCAGCGCAGAGCCGGCGTGGATCCTCTGTCCCCCTCTTTCTCTGCCTCTCCCCCCAATCTCTCTCTCAAAAATAAATAAACATTAAAAAAATTTAAAACAATAAACAAAATCCCAGTATATTAAAACAGGTATTATATATTTATTAAGCCATGCGAGTAGAAGTTTTTCCAGACCAAATTGTGCACTAGTCACATTACAGTTCATGGCCATAGAACAAAATTTTATTGCATTAAATTTCTGGTGATCCATGGTATACCCTTAAGCCCAGTAAGGATGAGCGTATAAAATAATACCCTAGGTCATTTAAAAGTGAAAAAAAATGGTAAAATCTGAAAAACGTTTCTATTTTAGCTTTGGCCAAAGAGGCAGAGACAAACAACTTAAATCAGGCTAAAGAATCAAAATAATTTGGTGGTTTTAAAAAGAAAGAAAAGAAAAGATAACCACCCTCCCCCCATGAACACTTGCCCAATGTGGCTTGCTTCCTTATGAATTCACAGCTGGGCAAAGTAGTAGAAATGTGTACATCAGATCATTCCCAACAGAGCATCTCTTTGCAAATGAAATTAATGGACACATAAGGGTATGATTGCCTGTCCTGTATAAACATGGTACTTAACAATAAATGCCCTTAGACAAATTTTTCCAATCCCTCAGAGCCAACTACCATAAAAGGGCTTCAGCTACAAAACCACTGGCTTTCTCCTGCAAACCCTTCTTTCCTCCACTGAATACTAAAAGAATACTTTTACTGACCAAAACATTGAGTGAATGGTTTAGTGTAGAATAATCCTTTATCTTTGCTATCGATGATGATGTGTTATTTGTGGTATTTTTCATATGCTGGATTGTTTGAGTGTTTGACACATCTTAAACCACACACACACACACACACACACACACACACACACATACACACAAATATATACCTTGGTTGTTTTTTTTTTTTTCATTCTCTAATAGCTATAAGGCTGAAATTTGCTATGGTTCTCTTAGAGTGTTACAGAATTTTAATGTGAAAAAATAAATGGAATAATACTAGAATATCAAGCCATGAACTTGGAAAAAAATCCAAACTGCCATATTGATGAATGCTACATTTTCTTGAGTCTGTGTGCCAGCTTGTAACAACTGTTTAACTTGTCTGTTTTTATTTCCTCAATTTATGGCTGTTGGTCCTTGAAACAGAAACATTTCAAACATATGCATCAAATAATTATACACATATATATCAGAAACTGTACGCTATATACTGGAAATCACCCTCTGCTCTCCATCTTTACATATATCTGTTGGGAGTTAAAAAGATTCAGAACTTCACTGGAGGAAAAAGGAAATCTTTTTTTAATGTATAATTAAACTAAACTCAGATATGTCTCCTGATCCCAATCCAATTGTGCTGGTTTCCCACTGTGCCCAGGACCACAAGAAAACATTTATTACTTTTACCAACTCCCTCGTTAATAGACTCTGAATAATCCCCCATTTCTAGAACAGTGGTTTTCAACCTATGTTCCCAGGAGTTCTAGGGTTCCACAGACCTATGTCAGGGGCTGCCTGGGGAGCCAGGTGGAGGCCACGGAGTTGAGTTTGGGGGCTCTTCTACACTCAATCCCAATTAGCACAGCTTCAATTCAATCTAAAACAAATGGAACCAAAAGATTTCAAAGAGGATCCACCACTGAACCCAAAGTTACCACAAGTTTCCGATGATTTGTGGAATGACAGCTTGGACAAGGGAATCTGAATTCTTAAAATCTTTCGTACCCTGGGCTCATGTTCAGCCAGGTTTTAGGAGAGGAGGGGAGAGGAGGAAAGGGGGAAGAAGGGAGGGGCAGAGGAGAGAGTTTCCAAGAACAGGATTTGCAAGAAGGAAGCAGGACACGCACTTCCTGTGCCACCAGGTTCTGTGGCAAATGGCAAGTAAAGCCTGACAGACATGCCAGGGCACCATGAGTGTTGGAGGAAAAAGTTCTGCGGTGGCAGAGCGGTGGAGGGGACCACTGAGATTCCCCTGATGTTCCTGGAGAGAAAATGGGTCCCCGAAGTGTCTTGGGTCTCATTATGGAGATGAAGAGGGCAGCTGGAGGTGGGTTCAGAAGGATGTGCATTTTGCTTAATGTAAGGGTCAGGCATGATGCCCCCTACCAAAGCAGGCAGATAATGTCTATTTGCGTCCTCAGGGGCCCATCAACCTGAAGAGAGCTTTGAGGGTATGAGATCCCTGCGCCTCCACAAGTTGCTACACCTAGAAAACAAACAACGAGCTGTGCAACGCACTGGAGTGGAGAATCTTAACTCATTGAGATGCATACTTGGAAAACATTCTCCCCATAAAGTACTAATTGCGCCCTTTTTACTGAATCATAAGGAACACCCTAATTGATACCTCCTTTTTTCAGCCATTTTCAGCTGGGAGGATTTTTCCAGTCCAGTTTATACCCCAGTCTCTTATTCAGTTTGCAGCTTTCTTCACTTGCTGGATTTATGGCTCAAGTGGTTTTTGGAGAGCAGAGCTTGTGTGTGGTCTCTGCTCTTACTCCCAAGAAACCCCAGCTATAGTTCACTGGTCAGAGCTGACCAACACATTCTTCTCTGCTTGCCCGAAACTCCATACTCATCTTTCCCAAGCATTCACACACACACACACACACACACACACACACTTGAGGTTCTTTTTAACTCAAAATCCTTGATCCTGCTCTTCCTCTATATTTGATGGTACATATAGATGCTAATACTTAGGACTTCTTAAAAAATTTTTTTTAACGTTTATTTATTATTGAGAGACAGACACAGAGCATGAGCAGGGGAAGGGCCGAGAGATGGAGAGACACAGAATCTGAAGCAGGCTCCAGGCTCTGAGCCGTCAGCAAAGAGCCTCAGCGCGGGGCTCGAACTCACGAACCATGAGATCATGACCTGAGCTGACGTCAGACACTTAACTCACTGAGCCACCCAGGCGCCCGAACGAAAGGGATTTTAAAAGCATTTACAGCAGTGTTTGGCTCTAAAGTGCTGGCCATCCTTATCATTACTAATACTATGACCTCAGCTGGGCTTGCACCCAGTACTTATTACACCAACGATGATGGGAAAACAAACCTTCAGCACCTCTCAGGCTCAGTGTTGCAACTAGAGAAATGAAAAGGCTGAATAATCTCCTCCATGCCCTTCTTTGGTTAGGGTTTATAGATGGTGGCTGTGGCAGTGGAATGGGGGCACCTCTACCTGATGCTATACGAGTGGCAACGGGTAAAACCTTTTTGGAAGGCGGCTTTAGAGTATTGTTTATAATTTAATATGTGCAAAATTTCAATCTCAGGCATTTTTACTTTCTGCAATATATCTTCCCCCAAATACCTGCATACATGCAGAAAATAAATACTCAAGGATGTATACTGAACCACTGTTTATGATGACCCAAGATAGGCCTTTATTAGCATTTGGTTAACTATCAAAAATAAATCTACTTTAGTTTATAGCCACTAAAAAGAAGTTGGATATTCATGGGAGTAAATAGCCAGGTGGAAAAACAGCACAGGTTGTAAACAATGTGTATCTCATGATCCCATAAAACAAAACAAAACAAAACAAAACAAAACAAAACAAAAATGAAAAGAAAGAAGGAAGGAAAGAAGAGAAAATGAAGGAAAACAATAAAAACACATGTGTATCTTAGCATATGCATGGAACGCTAGCTGAGAACATAAATGCCTGACAATTACCAGTAGTTATTCTGGGAGCGTGATTACGGATGTCTTGATCATTATGGTAGCCTTATCTTCAATATATCATTTTTCCTAAAATTATTTTTATTTTAGAGGGAATTAGAAAATATGTACATTAAGGAGAAGAGTTAACTTACCTGTGCTATTTTACAGTCTGCCCTTCAGGACAAAGTATAGACAGAATCTTCATGTCCCAACCCATCTACAAGCACTGCAGACTGTAAGAGTTATCATTTCATTGTAAATTTCTGTAAATACGTATTTATGTAAATTTATATAAATATACACACACATGTAGAGAAACCCCTTCCTCACATTAACAGTGGTCATCTTAAAATACAAAACTGCAGGAAAAAATTTTTAACTCATTTACATTTTGCATGCTAAAAAAATTTTAACCTGGGGGTGCCTGGCTGGCTCAGTCAGAAGAGCATGCGACTCTAGATCATGGGGTCATGAGTTCAAGCCCCACACTGGGTGTAAAGATTATGAAAGAAACAAACTCCAAAAAATTGTTTTAATGTCTGTTTTTTGAAATACAAAAATGTATACTAAAATGTTGTAAACTTTTCTTTACTTACATTTAAAATATGTAGAATTCAGCAACAATAAAAAAATAAACCAGGGTCTTTGATAACCATTTTGTTTTTATTTTCTATCAAAACTGCCAGGGCAAACCTTCAAGCTCATTGTATTCCTGATTTGGATGAGGTCAACTAAAAACTGCAAAGGAAATGAGAACAATGGATTCTGACTTGTTTCTAACATTAGGAAATACACTGGTCTTATCACAACGGTGGACTAATAAAACCCTGGTTTCATTATAAACAATTAAACAAAACACTGGTCACCAAGTGGATGGGTACTATTTAGGGAATATTATCTGCTTTTTGCGGCCCATCTGAGTCTGTGATGATTGAGCAGTTTAACTAGGGTATTTTTGAGAAAAAGAGTAACCATCAACAGTGCCTACTCATAGAACCGGACTCAAAAATTCTGCTAAGTTAATATAATGGGGCAGTTGCTGTAAGGGATGGGGGCTGTTTGTTGCTGGTTTCTGAGCAGAATAATCTATTCTGTGCTGAGAGCATAAATATGTCATAAGTAGGAGAGCATGTGGAAAAATATGAAATGTTATACTCTCAACATGTTCACATTCAAAAAGGACTAAAAACATCCGGTTTAACGCCTCCTCTTTTATGGAAAAGCACCTGATTTAAACAGGAACGTTTTCTTGAACCTGAACCTGAGCCACATATCCCAACTCAGACTTCTTCCTTCTTTTCTTTCCACCAAAACATGCTAATGTGATTAACATTCAGGTAAGGTCACAGGGTAAATAGGCCTAAGATCACCTATACAGATTCCAAATCCTATTGAATGACAGGATAGTTCACGTGCTGGGTAGCAGAATGATTATTAAAAAAAAAAAAAAAAGAAAGAAAGAAAGAAAAAAAAAACTCTTGGAATTTGGTTTTTTCAATTTAGGCTGACCTATTCATTATAGTCAACTATGAAATGTACACACTTACGAGGACAAACACTTAGTGTTGCATGTCCAAATGAAGCAAGCATGCCTCGGCCCTCTACAAATATTTGTCAGATAAATTGTTAGCAGATGGTTATTTACTATATGGATTTCACAGCTCCTTTGCCTCTCTCTCTTATTTCTGCTTCGTATTCTGGTGCCAGAACCATTTCTCTCTAAAGGCAGAAAGATGAAATCAGAGTAAAGAAACTCCCAAGTGGTCCACTTTATTCTATTGAACATTTTGGTCCAAAGGCTTGGCAGAGAGAAACTTTGTAAAGGTTGATGAAAACAATCTGTTACATCTCTGTCACTGTTCATTAAGAGAGTCGAAAGGATCAAATATCCATATGTCATTCAAGAAGATAGCCAGTGTTAGAAATGCAAAATTTAGAGTTGTGTCCCTAACAAATTCAAGCTCCACACAACCACAACTGCCATGCTGATTTTTCTAAAACCATCAATTCAGGGGAAATTTCAAGTTCCTGCCCAGAAATGCAAAATCCTTGTTAATTGCACTCTTGCCCGTACCCTTAACTACATGGCCTGCCCTTTCCTGCCATGCAATTGATAATTCAGAGCTCTGAACGGCTGTACTCCCAAGTCAGAGCATGAGTGCACTTAAATGTGCAGGGCACCAAGGGCTTGGACTGGGGAAAGGCAGGGTGCTGTGTTCCTCCAGGGGGTGTCCTCCCAGATACCCCACAGTAAACACCTCTATAGCCATCCTCATTGGCCAAGATTCGGTCTCGTCACTCAGGTCCCAGGAATACATTCACTTCTTCCACCTCTCACTATCCCAACCCTTCGCCCCAAGTACCATTCCTCAACTCAGGGCCCTTGCTGGGCTGTGGCCTCTCCTTGGTAGATCCTCAGGTCTCTTCCTTCAGCTAGCAGCCACCTTCTCATCTTTTAAATCCCTGTTCAAGATGTCACCTCCTTGAAAAGACAAAAGCACACCCAGAGACTGTACCTGGAGTCCCACTTGTCTGTGGGCGAGGCCAGCTGCCCCTTGTCTGTGCTCCATGGTACCTGGTGATCAGGGGTTTAACCCCTACATTCACTGTCTTGTACCAGATCATAGTCTGAACACGGACTCTGGAGTGAGTGTACCGGACTCGACTCCTGGCTCCTTCACTTGCCGGCAGGGTCCGGTTCCTTTTTTGTTAAACGGACATGACGAAAGAATCTACACCGAGAGAGGAGGATTCAATAAACCAGTATCTCTAAAGTTTACAACAGCGAGTCCTCGGGGTGAGCTATGAGCTGTGTTTATATCCTCTCCACCCTTGATAACCTGGTTTATTTTTCTCAGGAACAGACTTCTTAATTATCTGTATATCCCTCACCCAGTGCATACTGCTTGACATCTCTAGGAGCCATGTATGTGGCAAACCAAACTAAACTTGTAAGAGTGAGAAAAATGATTTCAAAGTGGTAGAATGACTGGTCCTAGAACTGGAAATGCCTAAAACATCAGCATTTGGTTCCAAGTTTGCAGAGTAGGGAAGTATCCTAGGGTGGCATAGGGAGCCATGTTTTTCCCAGGAAGGAAACAATTAAACATTTCAGATTCTACCCTTGACTGTAAACATAGCCTCCTTCAATGGCATAGCCCTTACATAGCTTCTGACTAATACCCAAAGGCTTTATGTTCTTGCAGGGTATTCAATTATAGTTTTCAACAGAAAGTGTAAATTACAGGATGCCTGATAAATTCATCCAAAAACGCTAAGAAAAACAGATGGTATTTTCCAAATCTTATCAAATGATTCCCTTTCTCCTCACTCACCAGGGTAGTTTTGCGCCAAATATGATGGAAAAGTAATTTGCCTGGCCCTGATCATTTACACACTCCAGAGGGAGGGGCTGTCGGAGTAAGTAAGATATATTGATTTCCCACACACTGCTCTCTTCCTTCTCTGGGTGGTTAAAACAAAACAAAGTATTTGATTTCCTCCATTTTTCTACTGATGAAAGATGACAGATCCAATAGTTGAGCTCACAAATGGAAATCTTTATTATGTATGATTAGAATCTCTCTCTGTGTTTCCACTGTAACCAGTCCAATATTGGAGTGATATTCTGAAGTCTGCAAGGAGAGTGCTAAGGGAGCTACTATCTAGCAGGGACCGGTGGACTTTTCACCATGATGTCATCTCCTTGCACACTCAAAGACCTGGCCAGCTGTGACCTTGATGAGATCGACGGGGCACGCAGAGAGAGAATAGGTTGTTTGTGCTCAGTGGTTTGTGTCCTAGATAGCTCTTTATTATATTTTAGACATATCCTTTACTAGTGAAAAGTGAACTGGTTATAGGTCTTTTAGTGAATAAGAACCTGCCTTAGAAGAAGGCCACTGGGTAGCTGCATGTAGGAAAAACTTCTGGTTTCTTAGATTATTTATATATTTTTTGTAGTTTGTAGACTCGTGTTTTCCATTTTGCTATTTATTTCCACAAATCTGACAAGCTCACGCTAATCCTTATATATCCTTCGCTCCCCCAAACTACATTAACTACCAATTAGAATGCATTAAGAAGGAATTGAAACTATAAGATGAGAGATATGGCAAATAATATTTATTCCATTCAGGTCGATCTAGCCTTGAGAATCACAGTGACTAAATCCCTCGCCCTCTTAGGCATAATAAGAGGGAGAAAGTGTCCTTAAGGCTGCAGGGCATATATTAAATGATTGGAATGATCCATTCATTCCAACAGACTTCTGTTGCTGATAAATTAAGGTCTAGCCTCTTGGAGGACAGGGAAACCAGGACAAGTTGCTAAGAGTCCACATCCCCAGGGCTGAGTCCTGTAGCGACTCGAAGCGTGTGCTACTTGGTGAGTGACTCTAAGAGAAAAGTCTGTTCACAAGTTGGACTTCATTTTGCATACAGGCCACAACAGGAAAAGAGGGCATTTATGCCTCATTTTCAGACGGAAAGTCCTTGATGGATGAAAAATCCTCTGAACAGTGGTAGAACTCTCCAAAAGACAGGGAATGCCAAAAAAAGCGGGGGGTGGGGGGTGACTGGGAGCTGACCTGGCAACATGTTCTCCAGGAAACGGCCGGGTGTGTGCATCCCTGCCGATTACATACAAAACAGCTCCAAAGCAATGTTCTCTATCAGGCAAGGCTGCATTTCAGAGCTGTGTTTTCCAAAGGAGAAAAGAAAGAACCCTCAAATACAGCCCTTTTGGAAAGAGGCTCAGCAGCCTGGGGAGCAGAGAAGTTAGTAGGCGCTCCCGTGCGCTGGCACCCGGGCAGAACCCCACACGAGAACACGAGCAGGGCACACAGCGCGCATCCGAAAGGACAATCCTTACTCTTCCAGGATTTTTTTTATTTTTAGTATCTATTTCTTTAATAAATACTTTCGAGAGAAAGAACACTTGCTATAATTCCCAGCACCTATGTTCTATGAAAACCTGTAATGCTTAATTATAATATTACTAACGTTAACGAATGTCTGAGCTTTAAGAAGCCCTTCTATCCTGTCATTCAGTAGATGACGTGGACATGATCACAGTCTATATGGCTGGGTAAGTGGTGTCCCTGTCACCCCCACCAAGGTCCAGCGCTGATGTGCCTGATCTGGGAGACCTGTCAAAGACATGTCCCCGTCTCGACAGAAGCTGTGGTCCAAGGAGTCAATAGGATGGAAACTACTCAGCAAGAGAAATGTTCAAGAGAAGCTAGAATAGGAGCTCAGCTCTTAGAGCCCGACAGGGGAGGAATATTACACAATTTCTTTTCAAAATTATTGCTTTTTCCACATGGAATCACGTTTGAGATTTTCCCTTGAATTTATCAATCCAAAGTTTTCAAATACTTTCCTATTGTTGCCTGTATCGCAACGTTTATATAAAGTTTTCCCACATTCAGAAGGAATGATTACTAATTTAACTTGAAGTTGTATAAGAGCCTTAATGGGTGATCACGCTTTTCTAGGATGTCACGGCATACGGACATCTGGGATGGCTAAGCTCTAACGTCCAAGGTAGGATCACAGGTGCTTACTAAGGCCGCTCCTGGAAACAGAGTGCCGGGGTTCAAACCCTCCCGCCACCTGTGCCTACCTTGGATGTCAGATAAGCTGACTCGTCACTCCATACCTCAGTTTTATCAGCTGTATAATGGAGACAGTAAGATATTTCACTCCTGGGGGCACTGAATGAATTAAGATCTATGAATTTTTGAGACCAGGTAAGGCAGAGGCAGACGGTCATGGACTTCAAGTTTTAACAGGCAAATTTAATCCAGATAAGCTGTCAGAACACTATTAGTAATTTCATCTCAAGAGATGAAAAACAAAACTAGCATGTAAAAAATTTGTACGTTGAATTAGCAGCGATTTGTTTCTTCTGCTTCATTCATTGATCTATTCATTTATCTTCCAAGTGTTTACTAACCCTCTGCTGAAATGTCTCTTTCTGATACAGTGAAAAGAAGAAAAAACGATGCTACCATTTAACAGGCATATCAAGAGAGGGTTCACACACTGCATTCACGGTACAGTTAGGTGGCCTTGTGCAAATACTTAAATCACAAACCAAAGGACAAAATTTAGGAGTGAGCCAAAGCCATAAAGAGATTTTAATACATGGAAGAATCACTTACATAAACCATACATCAGTGGAGTTCATTAAACTGCACAGTACTAGAGCAATGATTTATACGTTCAGTTTTAAGAATACCCCCAAAAAGAGAGTCCGACATGGCAGCTGCCATCTTGGGTTTACTTTTCCAGAAGAGAGATTAATTCCAGGCAATAGCATTTGAAAACATTGACCCCTGGCTTTGTTTTCTTGTAAAGAGCCAAAGATTCGGTGCTCTGAAAAATACTGTTCGAAAAACAATGAAACCTCTAGAGTTTCTGGAGAAGCAACAGACACCTTCTTTTTCATGAAACGAAGTATGGGCTCTCAGTCACAACAAAAATCATACAGCTACTTCAGTTGTGCTAGAAAGCTTTAGAGTTAGCTTAAAGTTGTGTCTGAGCTCAACAATTCCGTTGAAACATACATGCATGCACACACACAAAATCATCTTAGTTTCAAAGACTGTTGTTCCTGCCATATTGAATCTCCTTTAAGAATGGGAACATTAGTTAAGTGGGGTGGGCCTGATGACACAAAGAACTGGAAAAGCCTTGGAAATTGTCACTGAAAGATCAGATTATCCTAAACCATTCTTCAAGGTACATGATCGTATGTGAGACACTGGAGACTTGACAGGGTATTTTTGTCAGTTAAATTTCTAGAAGTGCAAGTGCTGGGTGTATCAGTCACCTACTGCTGCGTAACGAATAATCACAAACTTAGTGGTTTTAAATAACCCCAATAATTATTTCACAGTTTTTGTGGGTTGCTCGTCTTGGCTAGGTCTTCTGTTCAGTATCTACCAAGGCTGCAATCAAAGTTCTGGGCTGTGTTCTTTCTAGTGTTCAGGACTCTTTTTCAAAGTTACATCATTGTTGGAAGTGTTCACTTCCTTGTGGTGGCAGGACTGAGGTACCTGTTTTCTTGCTGGCTGCTCACTGGGGCCCACTCTCAGCTCTTAGAGGTTGCTTGCAGTTCTTTATCATGTGATCCCCTCAAGACCAGAAGAGAATCTCTTCAGGAAAGCCCCAGTCTCTTCTTTAAGGGCTCTCACCTAATTAGGTCAGGCCCACCCAGGATAATCTCCCTTTTCGTTAAATAAAAATTAACTGATTTGGGTGCTTAATTACATCTGCAAAATTTCTTCACCTTTGCTATACAATGCAACCTAATCAAGAGAGTGAGATCCCATCATATATGGGTCCCGTTCACACTAACAGGAGGGAATTGTGCAGAGCTTATGTGCAGAGGGTGAGAATCTTGCAGATTTTCTTAGAATTCTGCCTTGCACCCTGGGCTAGAGTACTTCCTTCAAAAATTTGGATCGGTGTTGCCAAATTGTTCTGTCGAGATTTGGGGACAATTATCAACCCACCAGTGTATGAATGTACGGTTTCCTCATGTTTTAATCAATATTCAAGATGAGCGGTGCTTTCATTTTTTCGTTTCCCTCAAGTTGAAAGAATCCACTTCATAGAAGGACCTATTTTACATAGTAGTTAACTCAGAGGGATCAACAGAATTAGGTACCAAATTGCACACAAAAGGAGGTAAGAGATGGCCCCAGCCAGGCGGTCGCCTTTGCATCTGGGAACACAGCACACACAGAAGGTGAATGGCCAAGATGGAGGTCAGGTGTGTCCTACCTGAGGGAAGGAGGAACCAAGATGTATCCTGAGGCCAAAGTGGCTAAAGGAGGGGGTCATTCTCCTACAGGGGTCCCTAGCCATTTGGATGGTCTTATATCTTAGGACTCTCAGTTATTTCCGAAGTCTTTTTTTTTGAAGAGGGGGATCTGTGGGTGACCCAGTTTGTCCCTTGTGACAGAAATAATGCCACGGATCTCTGTCAGTGCCAAAGCACTGGTCCCCTCCGCAGCACACCTGCTCTGGCCCTCTCCATGCGGCCTACGGTGTGGCCTACCCACTAGTGTCTGGTTTTCTCTCATCCCTGCCACCTTCTCTCCTGGGACCCGAGTGATGCTGTTGGGGGTCGAGATGCCAGAGGCACTGGCCTCCTCCCCGATCCCTGACCATTTCTCTCCATTCAGCTCAATCCTACCTCATATTCTGCTCTGGGGGTTTCTCCAGCACGAGGGGACAAGACCTGGCCCCCCCCCGCACCCCCTGACCCAGGTTTTCTCTCAGTGCTCCAAGGAGAGGACAGCGAAGGACCCGGGGCACCTGGCCAGGCAAGGACAGGAGCCTCGTGGAGGACCTGGGAGCAGGCCCCCTTCAGACATGTTACTGCCGTTACCCGGAGCCCCCTTAATGCCTCTCACAGCCCATTTCAGGGCTAGCAGTTCTAGAAAGAAGGCAAGATTTGCTTCGGCAGCTGTGGCTAAGTGGAAGCAGACCTCCAGTGCAAGCAGTGAAGGTAATACTTCCTGTTCCCTGGCACTTGAATAAAAAAGACTGAGGCAAAATAAAAGGCCAATCTGTATGTAATTAAAGCTTCTACTGGCAATTGCTTCCCCCCCCCCCCATTAAAACCAGTAGAACTCCAAATTGTCCGCCTTCTCAGGCTGTCCCCTGTCCGGTGCTAAATAAATGGCCACGGTGGCAAGTGGTGTCTTTAGGCAGATCCATCAAAGGGAGGAAGATTTTTTGTTTCTATGAAAACAACTTTTTTTTTAACATATGGCATTTCTCCAGAACAGTAGTTACTCACTTTTTAGCCACATCTTCGGAAAGGATACGTATATCTGCTGCCCCTGTGCATAGATTCTTTCTTAAAGATGACACATCTGATACCTCTTTGAGATGTAAATCAGCTTTAAGATTTTAAAACTTAGACCCAAAAAAGGCAATAAGATCGCACTGATTATTCAGCGATCTGCAATCCGCTGGGATTCCCAGAAATTCTCGAGATTTTTACAATCGTCTTTTAAGCTTTTGTTCACCAGATTTAGGAATTTAAGGACAGCAATTTATAGATATTCATTTGCCTTCCCAAAAAAGTTGGGACTGAGCACACTTAGAATATGGGACTTTACCACATTTTTAATTCTATGACCACATAGCGGGAAAGATTCATACTATTTTATTCATTTAAATATTTTCTGAATTCCTACTATGTGGAAGGGACACAGAAAAGAGGCAAGATCCCTGTCTGTAGGGAACTTGCATTCTAAAAGGGAAAGACAGACAGACAGACAATTAGCCAATAAACACACACACATGCGCGTGCACGCGCGCGCGCGCGTGTGTGTGTGTGCAAAGTGTTATGAAGAAAAAAAAGGAGAGTAATGAGGACAGGAAGAATGAGGGCATTGATTTTAAATCGTGCGTCTTAGAAGAAGAGGGGGATATATATTTTTTTAAAGATTTTTTTTCCCAACGTTTATTTATTTTTGGGACAGAGAGAGACAGAGCATGAACGGGGGAGGGGCAGAGAGAGAGGGAGACACAGAACCGGAAACAGGCTCCAGGCTCTGAGCCATCAGCCCAGAGCCCGACGCGGGGCTCGAACTCCCGGACCGCGAGATTGTGACCTGGATGAAGTCGGACGCTCAACCGACTGCGCCACCCAGGCGCCCCTAAGAGGGGGATATATTTTTTAACAGAAGCAAAAGCCAAGCTTATTGTCTTTATTAGAAAACATACATTTCGTAGCTCTATGGAAGAAATTGGAGGAAAGTGAGCAAAAAAAGATGTTTCCTGAAAATTATATGAAGAATCACATAGAAAAAAGAGGTTGATATAGGGATGTTTCAAAGCATAACGTTTTATTTGTGCAGGTGCTTCCATAGTCTTTTTTGCTTTTCTGATCATAGGTAGTAAAATACAGTACAGCTTAAAGAAGCTAATAGTTGTTTCCTCACTTGTTCCACTGAAAAGCACTAGTTCATAAGATGCATTTTTCTTTATTACAACTAAATCATTAATACACATCGGCCACAAATCATTTAAATGAGTCACAGCAATACACCCTATTCTCACTGGCTTTCTGAAGCCACTAGTCAACCCACACCGTCTGTTCCGCTCCAGAAGCTGCCTCCATTCATCCAGACCCCATCTCTGCCTCCACTTAGGCAGTTCTGCTGATTTCAGCAATGATGTAACAATAGATGTCATTTGAGAAAGGGTATCTAATATATCAGGCTTGGGAACAGAATGCTAAGGCAAGAGCACTCTTAGCCTCAAGATATCAACCCATCTCATAAACCACCATGCAGAACTAATACGCAGAACCTCTCAAAATTATTTAAAGACGGCATCAGTGTTTTTGGTAGTGTAACTGAAGGGATATATATGGCAACAAAACTATTTTGAGAAACCATGAGTTAACATAAGCCCCACGAAAAGACCTCTGACACTTGATTCTTCTGGATGTTTGTACCCCCTACAAAAGATGATCGGCATCCCCAAGACAATTTACAAAATTGGGGAACTTACAAAAATGTTTTGAAATCAGGAGTGATTTTAAACGCTTTGTACTTATTGTAAGGTATCTCCTGATGTCTGAGCAACCTAGGACATGAGGAGACAATGAAAAAAAAACCAGACAACCTGATAGAAAAATGGGTAACGTGTATGAGGAGGGAGGCAGGTCCTAGCAGAGAAAAGCTGGCAAGCACAGCAGTACATGCAGAGATCTTGAACTGCATAGTACTGCGGGAAAGCAACAGCTTTTAAAAAACGAGAACACCACTGGGGCGCCTGGGTGGCTCAGTTGGTTAAGCATCCGACTTCGACTCAGGTCAGGATCTCACGGTTCGTGGGTTTGAGCCCCACGTTGTGCTCTGTGCTGACAGTTCACACCTGGAGCCTGCTTCGGATTCTGTGTCTCCCTCTCTCTCTGCCCCTGCCCTGCTCATGCTCTCTCTCTCTCTCTCTCTTGCTCTCAAAAATAAATAAAACATAAAAAAAAAAACAAAACTTAAAAAAGATGAGAACATCACAATGAAGGAAAAACAAAGAAAGAAGACGACTCTTAGGAAATCATGGTAAACAATTGATAAAAGGCAAAGCCGTTGTATGGCTCACTGGCTCTCTCTATTTTTAAAACAAACAAACAAAAATAAATAAATAAATAAATAAATAAACAAATAATTATAGTTATTCAGTAATAGTTACTGTTAGCAATATACCCATTGTTTAAGCTACCTCTATCTGTAGAATTTAGGGAAGAAGAATCAGGGTTCAAAATAATGATTTTCCACACAAGTTTTTAAGTCATTAGAAGTCTGCATCCACACAAGTTTTTAAGCCATTAGAAGTCTGCAGTAGAAAGTATAGTGGAAGAAACACAGGGGGTCCGGAAAGCCTCTCCAGGCATGAATTGCATTTCAAATGCACAGCCAAGGGAGAAGAGATGTTCATACGGGAAGATGCTCTTGGCTCCAGGGGTGGAGTCAGAAACCAAGAGTGGAAAGGACTTCGAGAAGGGGATGTAGTCAGCAGAATGTAGCAGATGTACTGCACCAAATGTAGCAGAAATACGCTCTGAGATGGATATGCAAATATTGCAGGTTCTTAAAATTCGGCATCGAGAGTGGTCTGCATTCACGGTGAGCTTGTCCGATTCCCTGATGTGGGCACGAGTCACAGCCACAGCGGGGGGAAGCCCACCCACACGCCTCTCCCATCCTCCAACACACGGAACCAAACAGTTGTTTTCCTTCATGGCCCTAACGACACATTTCCACGGTTCACCTTGGAAATGTCAAGAGAAACGAGTGTCTCCCTTTTGCTCCCAAACAAGACTTACTTATTCATTTAGCCTTTTTGGGCTTTGTGCTGAGTGATTTGAGTTTGAAAAATCTCAAAAAAGAGAAAGAAAGAAAGAAAGAAAGAAAGAAAGAAAGAAAGAAAGAAAGAAAGAAAGAAAGAAAGAAAAAGAAAGGGAAAGAAAGGAAAAAAGAAAGAAAGAAACAGAAACAGAAAAAAGCAACTGCTGATCCAGAAGCAATACAAACAACTGCTGAAGGCAGTCTGCATCCACAAAACCCCCAGCCTTGGGAACCTCAGCTGTCAGATGCTGACCTTGGATTCCTGACTTCCTACCAACTCAGTTTCAAGGAAGATGCATTGTGCTCTGGGTCTTTGCCGGACTTGACTTCTAGCCATCCTTAGCTTTCAGGATATCTTAGCACTAATCACAATAATAATACTTACCAAACAGTGATTAGGTAATAGGTTATCCACAGAGGGTTGTCTAAATCAGCTCTATCTAGAACTTGGCTCAATTTCTCTTTGCTGGATTCAATCTTAAGCACGCTTGTCTTAAATGTCAGTGGTAACCAAATATAAACGTCTTGTTCAAACAAGTTTATCTTCACTAAACTCAACTGTAGTCTCTGATTAGCTGTTTGGAAGTTAAATAAAGCATATTTATGGTTGTTTTCCCCATTGACGGTATGCCGGCTATATATGGGCAAAACTGTATGTCTCAGATCCTTAAAAATGCCCTAGAATTTCTTCTGTGAACTTTGAAAGAACAGGTGTCACACAATTTTACCCAATATATGTGGTTAAAGATAAATTGAGTATTCGCTGCTTTTGAAAGGATTCTTTCCATAGTACAAGAAAACTATACATTCTTAAAAGAAGTCACGTAATTTCATAAAATAATATTATTTACAGTATTTCAATTTATGTTGAATTTTTACTTGGAATGTTATGATGGCTTCAGTCAAAGTTGGATAAGTGCTCTAGACTTGTACTATAGAGTAAATGTTTGTGCTCCCCCACCCCCATCAAATTCATACATTGCCCTCTCTTCCCCAATATGATGGTAGCAAGAGGTGACTAGCTTTTAGGAGGTGATTAGTTCATGATGGTTGAGCCTTTGTGGATGGGATAAGTACTCTTGTAAGAGAGACCCTGGACAGTTCCTTCACTCCTCCCTTAACATGAAGCTACAGCAAGAAGGTAACCATCTAGGAACCAGGAAGCAGGCTCTAACCAGACACTGAATTTACTAGTGCCTTGATCTTGAACTTCCCAGCTTCGAGAACTGTGAGAAACAATTCCCCGCTGTGTAAAAGCTGCCCAGTCTGTGGAGTATTTATTATAGCAGTCTGAACTAAGACATGTCACCAAAGCATCAGAGACCTTAGTATCATAGATTAAGGAGTGACTTAATGTCTCAGCCCCAGGCCCTGTATTTCTGCTAAGTTCTGGGTATTTGTCTGCTGGACACAGGGAGCGATTTAAACCTGCAAAGTCTGGATGCCTCAGTGCTTTCTTGTAAGTGAAGTCGCAGAAGGTACCAAGAGTTCACAAGATGTCCAAGAGGACGTCCTGCCTGGACAAAGGGTGAAGGTACAGTTGACAGCTGATTTACCCCAGTTCTCCTGGTGGAGGATCGCCTTGCAGATTCCACCACAGAATGTGACATGGGCGGCCGTGGCGAGTGGTTGACAGGAGGCTGAAAGCTGACACAGGCCAGGTCCTGTCGCTCTCTGCTCCACAACTTGCAGGGCGCCTCGGACTGAGTGGGGCATAACACGTCACATGGTCTGGACTCAGTATCTCTTGGACCCAGTTCTTACTATCCTTCTCTTTTCCATTTTGCTCTAGTGCATTGCTCCTCACTGTTCTTTGAATACACTGGGCGGCGCATCACCACTCAGAAGCTTGGTGCCCCTGCTGCCTTTGGTGGAATGCTTTCATCACAAATGTCTACGCGGCTCATTCCCTGTCTTAGTCCATCGGGGTTGTTATAACAGAATACCAGAGGCTGAGCAGCTTATAAACCACCGAAATGTACTTCCCACAGTTCTAGAAGCTGCAAGTCCAAGATTCAGTCACCTGTAGATTCAGGGTCTGGCGGCTCCCCTCCTGAGAAGCCAGCCATCTTCTTCCTGTAACACTCACTGAAAGAAAGTGCTAGGAGTTCTCTGGATTCCCTTTGATGAGGACATGAATCTCATGTGTCTCTCCCTTCACAACCTAATCACCTCCCAAAGCCCACCCCCCCACCCCCACTCTGAATACTATAACATTAAGGGTGCGGATGTCAACATATGAACCTGGGGGAACAAACACTCAGTCGAGAGCACCCCCCCACCTCACGCAGGTCTTTGCTCAAATGTCACCTTCCTGATGAGGCAGACCTAGAGCGTCTTATTTAAAATCGCAATCTCCTTGCTCCCATCTTGGTCTTCCCAATCAATCTCTCTTCACATAATCTGTTTTTCTTTTACTTTTTCTTTTTCCTCTGGGGGCACTTTTCATCTCCACAGTACTACATAACGTTTCTCAGTTATCATGTCTACACAGTACTGTCTGCCTTCCTTTGCCAGATGCGTGTTCCAGAAGAGCAGGGATCTTTATTCTGTTCACGGATGTATCTCAAAGCCCTGGAAACATTTTTTTGGCACATGATAAGTGTGCAATAAATATCCGATAAAAGAATAAATGAGCGAAGGCAACTGACGTACCACTGTAAAATGGTAAGATATAAGGACCACGAGAGCAGAGACCATTTGGATTTTGTTCATCACGATGTAGCCACAGCACCTAAAAATAGTCCCCAGCAGCAAAGGGTACTGAATTTGTTGAAGGAGGGAATCCATGTTATCGGTGGGTGCGGGCGTCTTAAACCCATGTACGTCTTAATAGAAAATACTAGGCCAAGATTGAAGTGCTTCTGTGACCCAAGTCCCGCCAGACAGTTCTTTAGCCACACACAGGTCATAGAATTACCTGTTTGCAAATAAGCTGCAAAACAGATTCTTCCCAAGAGAACTCCAAGGGGCTACGGCTACTTCCGAAAAAGTCCCGACGAAGGTAAGAGGATGTGTTATATAAAGCAAAAGCATGTGAGGATGAGCGGTCCTGTGACACAACATTCAGGTTTCCACCGCAGGACGAAACCTCTCCGCTCGCCGCTATTTTCCTGTGTTGTAATTTGAGACCATGGACTTTGTGGTCAGGCAGACCTGCAGCAAACGTCCTCCCGACCATGTCCTGGACTGTGTGATTCTGAGTCACTCGCTTTGTCTGGGCCTCCGCTTCCCATATTTTATTTTAGTTTATTTTAAATTTTTTTATGTTTATTTATTTTTGACAGAGAGAGAGAGAGAGACAGAGCATGAGCAGCGGAGGGGCAGAGAGAGAGGGAGACACAGAATCGGAAGCAGGCTCCAGGCTGCGAGCTGTCAGCACAGAGCCCGATGCGGGGCTCGAACTCACGGACGCGAGATCATGACCTGGGCCGAAGCCGGATGCTCAACCGACTGAGCCACCCAGGCGCCCCTCCACTTCCCATATTTTAAAACAGCACCCAACTCTTCAGGGTCATTGTGAAGCTGAAGGGGATGTGTCCAGGAAAATGCTTAGTAGACATTCCAGAAAAGATCACTGTGCACTGTAGGTCCTTTCTCTGCATGATTCTAATATTTTTTATAGTATTAATTAATTAATTAATTAATTTGTTTATTTATTTCAGAGAAAGAGAGAGAGAGAGAGAGGAAGAGAGCACAAGTGGGGGAAGGGCAGAGAGAGAGGGAGTGAGAGACAGAATCCCAAGCAGGCCACACACTCACTGGACAACCAGATGCGGGCTTGATCCCACCACCTTGGGATCATGACAGGAGCCAAAATCAAGAGTCAGACGATCAACTGACTGAGTCACCCAGACGACCCTCTAATATGTCTATTATACGTTATAATTGCATAGTTATCCACAATCATACATAGTTACCTATTATAATCCTAAATAAGATTTTGTTTCTCATCCAAGGTCTGTTTTGTTTCTCATTCATAAGACTGTTCTGTTCACATTTGCTTCCTGCATTTTACACAGGAGACGTATGGTACAAAATGCCATGAGAATTGGAATTAAAATCCAGGCCATTTCATTTCTTTCCTGGGTGCAAATCTAGCTGGTGATAGTCATGATCGGTTATTAATGCTGGCTTCCTTAAAAATGATTGCATTACATCAGAATATTTACTAAAAGGGCAGAGCAATGACTCGTAAGTTACCCACTACGTACATCTGAAAGAAGCTGATGGTGTACATCCTTGATAAATCGTGACTTGATAACTGAGCACAAGTGACCATTAGGAGATGAAACTAGTTTACAATGAGTGGCCTTGCTCCATTACTTAGAAATATTGCTTACTGAAATGTAATTAACATTTAACGCCTGGAATTCAAGACTAAGCAAATCAGTAGCCAATGAATTTGCTAATTTTTTCCGTTGCCTACTTAGGTCTCAATAGATAGCACGTGCATGATGTAAATCTTATTGACAGAGGGGCACTTTTGCGATCTGCATACTTCTAGAAGGCCAGGCTTTCAGCCTCGAAGCTAGAAAACACACAGGTAAGAGGAAATGGGGGCATCCAAGGATTGAGAACTCTGATAGGTTCCTACAGCTTCTAAGTGTGTGATCTGAATTCGTTCTTGGAGCCCAAATTTTTGCAGACAAAAATCATTTGACTGGACAAGAACGTACTCAGATCATACACTTGGAGCCATGATCTGAATTCCTTGAAAGAGAAGCCAGTTAAGGTCACAGGATTTATAATCAGAGAACCGCACATTTAAGGTTATCTGGGATGCTTCCAGTTCATCAGACTCAGAGCAACTATACTTTTAATCTGTGTTATATATGTATCCTTCATGGGAGACAAAGATCCCATTAAAAAAAATCTATGTACTACCTGTGCTGAAGTATAATTTTCACAAACTTAAAAGTACGACTTTCATAGAAATATAGAAAGAGCAAGTGAAAACATTTTCTTTAACTCTTTAAAGGGAACCGGCAAGGTGGATTCAAAAGAGAATGAAAACATACAGGCAGTGAGAAAATAATCTTGTAATGAGATTTCTGGATCAGTTACACAACTGGGCAGTGCCCCACAGGGCAGATATCTTTCCTGCAGACAAAAATCATTTGACTGCACAAGAACGTGTATGATGGTATATAATTTCGTATGATCTGGGCTTTTAACCAATAGTACTTAGTGAGTCAAACAAAGTGACATTCCCCAGACGAGTATACAATCCGTGGGTGAATCTGTCCAACTATGTTCCCATATGGCATCACACTGACATGCTACCTCACTTTGCTTGTTTCCAACTATTGTGTAACTTTTCTTAACTCCTAGCAAAGGTCTTCGTGGAAACTGAACATAGATTAATAAGTACAGTGAAGATAATAATGTTTTCTTTACATATGATTCTACAGTTGACCATTCTAAAATTTATAAATTACCTAGACGGTGAAAACGGCCAGTGATGCAAGAGAGTGTGACTGTTACTTTCGAAGAGTAAGGACCAGATCTTCTCTATGAAAACGGTTACCAAAATATGTATTTTGAATGAAAATGATTACTTTTGTCCATTTCGTGAATAGCACCATGAAAGTCTTAGCACATCCATGCCCTTCCTCCCAGACAGCACTGGGACGCGGCTGCAAAGGAGGAAAAGTGACAAGTTGAAGGTGCTATTCCTCATCTGGATGAGAAGATAAACAAATCTACTTTCGCTGTTCTAACCTCCTTGACCTTGAATATGGGTCTCCGTTCGTCACAGGGACAAATGACAGAACCTGGTTAGATTGGAAAGACTTGCTTTGTGTGGCCATTGCGTTAGAGAATGAGCCTTGCTCCATATTTGCTGAAATTATATTAATAGGGGAAATACTGCAGGTGGTCTATCACAGCAAAGTAGAAGGAATAACCCACCAGGGACTCCATATAGATTTTGACTCAATCATTCTGTGTACCAGATAAACCCTTCTAGGATCTGTTCCCCTTTGGGTCCGCTGCAATGGACAGAGAGAATTTCTATTAGCTCAACAGTGCTGTGTGTCACCCAAGTGTCTGTATTCTCTTTCATTGTTCCACTTGCCAAATCATCCTCAATGTAACTAGCTGTTCTCATGACGGTTAATCAGAGTGCCTTGTGTTAAGAAAGGTCATTGACCTAACATGGAATGAGGATGTTCTTTAATCCGACTTCTGAGAATTATTCAAATAGTTTTGAATGCATAACTTCACACTGAGGTATAACAAGCTGATGTTTATCAAGGGGCAAATGATTTTCTTGCTTGTCTTAATCCCTATTAAGTGTGATCTCTAGGATTTGTAAAAATAACCTTTAAACAGCTATAACAAAATCATATTTTGTGATACTATGAGGCGGCTATTCTCTGAGGTTACTTGCTTCTGTGATCCTTTGCTGACAATTTAGGCTGCACAGGTAGCTTCCTCTATGAACTGCCCTCAGGGAAAGAGTAATACAAAGGAGCTTCAAGTAGGCTTTTGAAATTCATAGCAGAGACAACAGTCCTGAAGGCTGGAATAATTTAAATTCATAAGAAAGGCTTGGAACTTCCAGGAAAAAGAAAGATGTGTGGGTTCTATTAACCAGAGCCTGGAATATTTAGCATATAGGGTTCTTACCCTATATTCTGGAGCAGGGGGGGCTGTGTTAAGAGTGGTAGCTCCTTTCTTACCCCGAAGGCCAGGAATTGGAGCGGAAAGGATAGTAGAGATCCTGAGGGGTGGTGGATGGGACAAGGACCATGGGCACCAGCAGAGCAAGGACGATGGATCATCTCTTTACAAATAGATGAGTCACACAGAACACGGAGCTGCCATGTGTCTGGACAGATGTTGATTATCTTCTTTCCTAAAAAGACGTTACTGCACATCTCGGCCACCCCAACACCCTTCCCCTTGCCAACCCTGGTCCCTTCCACCCATACCCTGCCACCTTCCCCCTCCCCACTACTCTCTAAGGGTTTACATGGCTTTCTGCACAGGGGAGGATGGCAAAACCTTGGTTAGCGAGCATAATTTGTTCCAGAAACATGCTTGCAACCCAAAGCGCTCGCATATCAAAGAGAATTTCAAGCACCGTTGGCTCAGTTGTGATCACGTGACGTACGGTGCCACGTACTCCTATTGCACGGCATCGCTCGTTTAGAAGTTAAGATTTATTAGAAATGTTTGCTTGCCTTGCGGAACACTCGCAGGACAGGTTATTCGCAATCCAAGGTTTTACTGTATTCTCACTGCCCTTCCTAAGAGCAGCCTGGTGTGATATTAGAACAATGTTTCCTAGAAGAAGTTCCAGACAACACAATCTGAGAAATAAACTTCTGGACTCACCCTGACATTAGCCGATCAGAGCTTTTATGAGTTCCGTGCGGGAAAGGAAAACGTCTTCGTGTTTCCTAGAGGATCTGATCATATGAGATCCCCTCAAACACATCTCTTTCCCGGGAATTATACTGACATCCCGCGAGGCCCTTGTTCCTTGAACTGTACTTTGGGGAACAGTAGGCCAGCTCCCTGGTGGTGAGGTCAGTGCGTCCTGGGGGCTGCCTCCTGCTCTAGACTTTACCCCAAACAGAAATAATACCACTGAGCATTGTTGGCAGTATCAGATGGGACTGTGTGTTGCAAAATGTGCAGCACCCGGTACGTGGGAAAGTGCCCTGTCCCTTTCCTCTCTTGCCCTTTCTTACATACCCACTGCTGGGAATATTCTGACTCACATCCCCTGCTGTCTACATCCTCCTCATCCTTGAGGCTTGAAAGGCCACCATCTCCAGGAAAGGTTCAGTTATTCTTCTGATGCGTAATCTCCTCTGAGCTTCCAAAGTGTTTCGTTTCACTTGACCTTGGAAGAATCTTCAAGATCTTCCGTGTAACCAACTACTCTTTTGATTGCTGGCACTAAAAGCACTCTGCCATGTATTATCTTTATCTGGGTAGAAGTCTGTCTTCTCCATAGATAGCAATTCCCTTGAAGAACAATATGTTAGATGCTTTTATCCCAGAATTTTATGCATCTACAAAGAATCTTGACTAGACGAGGCACCCATTTGTTGTCTGATGGATTGAACAGATTGCCGGGAGAGAGAAGTGCGGACCACAGGGGGACTCTTAAGCACTATAAATAGTACTTCAGTCAGGATGAGCTAGGCTGTGCTCCAATAGCAGACGGCCCCAGAACCTTAGTGGTTCAAACAATAAAGGCATATATCTTATTTGTGCTACATGAGGGTGACTGTGCAGTTATATGCCAGTCATTTCCTCTGAGAGATGGGTTGCTACCTGGAACATTGCTTGTTGATGCAGCAGAGGGAGAAAGAACTGAGGAGGGTCACCAATCAGCAGTTTAATGCTCCAGCCCACGTGCTGTGCCATCAGCTCTGTTCCCAACTCTTTGGCTAGAACTGGTTACGTGGTCGGGCCTCCGCCGCATGCCTCTTCCTTTAGTTTATAGTCCGAGCCAGTGCAAGGAAGCCACCTCCTCTAGACACCTCCACTGAGACCTGATCAAAGCAGGTGTGCCCTCCGTGTCCCCCTGTGGCGGCTGATGCCGAGACACAGGAGGTGAGTAAGCTCTGAGTGACTGTGGAAGCTTCAGAGGACCACGGTGCAAGGCTGGAGGAAGGGACTAGGTTCTTTGTATTGTTATTTCTAAAATGTTCTCAAAAACACTTCTTTTTTGGTGAAAATAAGCATCCCCTGAAAATGCAAATACAGCTAAGAGGGTGAAGTTTATTGCTGTGGTGTTCCCAGGTAAATCAGCATGTTTGCTTTTTAGGAATGGCTCACCGCTGTGAGCAGCGAGGTACTTTTGAAGTTTGGGGTGAGCAGATTGGCAATTCTGAATCATAGATGACATCCTGAAGGGAGATAGGCCCCCCTGTGCGAAGGAACAGGCAGAGGAGCCCCTGGGCAGAAGAAGAAAGTGTGAAAAAGCAGATGGCTTGGCGGAGAAGGCAGACTCAGACGATTTTGAAATTTTACTTTGGTCTTGCCTCACTCCCAGGTAGAGAAGGCAGAAAGCACCGTCTTTCTTCTCAGCTCCCGTCCTGTTTCTCAGGTCCTGAAACTGGGAATCAGGCGGATATCCTTCTGTGCCCAAAGCCTGAATGATGGTGTATGCTTTACTGATTTATTTAGTTTTCATATAAGAAAAATCTTCACAT
The DNA here is from genome assembly GCF_016509475.1 of Prionailurus bengalensis. Taxonomy (NCBI): domain Eukaryota; kingdom Metazoa; phylum Chordata; class Mammalia; order Carnivora; family Felidae; genus Prionailurus; species Prionailurus bengalensis. The sequence goes on from NC_057343.1 coordinate 227,910,138, forward strand.
TCTTCTTCAAGAAAAACTGAGGGAGGAATCAGGTTTTGAGGGACTTCTGCGTTTCCCTGCGGGAGAGAGTTGTGGATCTGGTTCGACTCCAGCAGACATTTCTTTATTTCCTCATTTTATTTTATTACCTTTATTTATTTATGTATTTTTACTGAGGTGTAACTGGCATGTAACATTATTATTAGTTTCAGGCGTACAGCATAATGATTCAGTATTTGCATAAAACAGACACTCCTTATCAGAAATCGTAACAGGACCTTTTATGTTATTTTATGTAGGGCCCATGTATTTGGAGAAATGAGTTGATGTGATTGTAATAAAGGGCTTAGATATATTATCATTTGAAACCAATAATTCTAGAACAAACGCAGATAAACGGGAGCCACAGGAAACCCGGACTAAGGGTGACCACGGTACCTGTTGACGTTTGATGAGTGTTTCCCATGTGTCAACTATGGTGCCACACGTCTTACGTCTGTCTACTTATTTAATTCTCAGGACTGCCCTGTGAGCTACCTCCATATACCCCATTTTGCAGACGAGGACAGTAGGGTCCAAAGCAGCTACATTATTTGTTGACATAACAAATAAGGAATGGAGCCTGGGTTTGAAGTCGGGAAGTGTGGCTCTAGAATCTTCCAGCTTCAACACCTGCCCCTCACCCTGTCAGTAATGTGACTGAATGGAAAACATAGCGGTGAACGTTCGAGCACCCGGGCAAGGGTGAAAGCACACAGAACTCCACCACCTCTCCCGGCTTAACAAAGCTCTTCTCTTGTCATTGTTTTATCTCGACACCTCCAACAAAACATTCAGCAAGTCCCACGGCACCCAGTTACTCAATCAGGCAAGGGGTGGGTAAAGGCTGATCCCAGCCCAGGCCACGAGAGCCCCGGCCATTCACTATTGATTCTGGTGACCCCCGCAATCACAGTATTTTTACTAAAGATATCTGTGGTAAGGTTGCCATTGTGTTCTATCTTTTGCCCTCAGATACTGAGAAAGAGCTAGAGCCCAGGGCTGAGAACCTCCTGGGTTAGTCTCTCTGGGTGTGAAGATTGGAGGGAAGTCAGCCTGAAGAGTAAGGGAACAGGGGAGCAGGGAGGAGCCAAGTCTGGGAGAAGCCATGGTGGGCTCCAGGACAAGGGCTGGGAACCAAGGGTTGAGGGTAGGGGGCTCTCCTCAACCCCCGACTCTCCCTTGGGGCAAAGTTGGGAGTGAAAAAGCTGGTTCCAAGGCCAACATGTGACTAACAGACATACTGGTAAAAATATTCAACCCCCTTTAAAATCCAGGATGTGTAATTAACACAATAAGCTGGCTCTTGGAAAGAGGGGTGGACTCCAGTTTAGTGGGGCCTGAGGTTTGCACAATTTGGAGGTTTTCTTTCAGGTTGGAGAGGAAAAGAGACTGAAGGACTGAGGTCCTACCTGATTGTGGTCATATCCTATTTCTGCAAAGTTTTCTGAAGCCTATGCGAATACATTTCTACATGTCTCCCAGGACTTTGAAAGGACCCAGGTAGGTGTGGGCCCTGAAGCAAAAGCCTCTTGGCTTCAGGATAAATCCAGCCTTGCAGGAGAGGATTTTGAACAGGGAGACATGTGGCCAGGAATGTGCTAAATGAGGGCACCTTCGCTCATTTGTCAACCCAACGTGCAACTTTCTGGGCATGCCTCAAGACATCAATGATTTGGATTTCGGTTTTATTTTAAACTACCCAAATAATCACATTATACCAACAGAAGAGGGGGAACCTAAGGGCAATCACTTTTTAGGTTTCTTACAAAGGAAAGATCCAAGTGCCACATATTATTATTTTTCCAATGAAACAATAATATTTCAAAAGTAAATCTTGATATTCAACTTTCCAAAGTTATGGTACCACTATAGGATAACAATTCATATACTCTCAGGAGCACTTTTAGGAAAATACAGACTGATTGTCCACTGGCAAACTTACATGCCAACTGGTGAATTTTAAAGCAAAGAGAGCCGATGCTATTAAAATGAAAATAATTATATATGATTCAGGATCCTAAATGATTACCATATGTTACTTGGGTGACTCGCAATGTAGAAAAAAATGCAAAAATGAAAAAAAAAATCCATGTTTTAGTTTTAACCATTTATTTCTTGAGATTGCTATTGAAACATGGATTTTAAATATATTTAAAAGGTGCAAACTTTCCAAAAGTATAAGGTAACTTAAAAAAAAAAACCTATAGATTTAGTATTTTCTGCAGTTACAAATTTCTAGGGCTAAATGGCTTAGCAAACAAACTAACAAAAATTGTGATCATTACATTACATTAAAAAAATCGAAGGCGGGGCGCCTGGGTGGCGCAGTCGGTTAAGCGTCCGACTTCAGCCAGGTCACGATCTCGCGGTCCGGGAGTTCGAGCCCCGCATCAGGCTCTGGGCTGATGGCTCGGAGCCTGGAGCCTGTTTCCGATTCTGTGTCTCCCTCTCTCTCTGCCCCTCCCCCGTTCAAGCTCTGTCTCTCTCTGTCCCAAAAATAAATAAACGTTGAAAAAAAAAAAATTTAAAAAAAAAAAAAAATCGAAGGCAATTACTGTAGATGACAAGGGTAAATAGAAAGGCTTAAGATGGCTCTCAAGTTTGAAGAGTTAATTTAGGGTCACTCGTAAATAATGATATGAGAATACAGTTACTTAATTAGATGGTTAATGCAACCAGATGGATAAACAAGCTATACTAAAACCCAATAATCCAGGGCAATGGGCCAGGTTTCTAAGGTCATCAATCACTATTCAAATTAGTTATGTTACTAACAATGATTTCTTCTCATACTTCACTTTTGCTATTTCATTAAAAATTATTAAAAAAAATTTTTAGGGTTTATTTATTTTTCAGAGAGAGAGAGAGAGAGAGAGAGAGAGAGCACAAGAGGGAGATGGCGAGAGAGAGACAGAGACATAGAATCCAAAGCAGGCTCCAGTCTCTGAGCTTTCCGCACAGAGCCCAAGCGGGGCTTGAACTCATAAACCACGAGATCATGACCTGAGTCAAAGTCTGATGCTCAACTGACTGAGCCACCCAGGCGCCCCTCATTAAAAATTCTAATAACTCTGAAGCCATATAATTTCTCAAATCAAACAGGACTAAGCGGGTAGAAAAGCTTATGTGAACAGGTTCCCATGGCATTTGTTATACTGTCTTCAATTTCTTTCCCAGATCCACTGAAGGTGCTTCCAAATCAGGTAACGATATTCTGCTATCACTCTAGTTACGATTTCTACTGTAGGGGTACCTGGGTGGCTCAGTTGGTTGAGTGTCCAACTCTTGGTTTCAGCTCAAGTCATGACCTCACGGTTTGTGGGTTCAAGGCCCCCATCAGGCTCTGCACTGACAGTGCAGAGCCTGCTTGGGATTCTCTCTCCTTAGGATTCTCTCTCTCTCCCTCTCTCTGCCCACCCCCACCCCCTCAGCACACACACACTCTCTCTCTCTTTAAAAAAAGCAAACACACACACACTTAAAAAAATTTCTACTGTAAATTCCTTTCGGCCTTTCCAACATGCCATGGCAGGTCGGAGGGAGACTCAACCCAAACCTACACCTGGCACAGAAGGCCCACTGGACCCCCGAACTCTAAATGGTTGGTTCACCCGGAATTTCTGATGCACTTCCTGGCACCTAACTCAGAAGGTGTTCCATGAATCAGAGAAGGCTCCTGCTGTAGGAAATTTTTTTATACCTTCCATTCAGTTGATGAAAACACCCTTTAAAGTTACGTGCCTTGGGGCACCTGGGTGGCTCAGTTGGTTAAGCATCCGACCCTTGGTTTCGGCTTAGGTCATGATCTTGCAGTTCATGGGTCTGGGCCTCACATCGGGCTCTGCACTGCTAGTGGGATTCTCTCTCTCCCTGTCTCTCTCTGCTCCTCCCCTGCTTGCTCTCTCTGTCTCTCTCGCAAAATAAATTAAAAAAAAAAAACTTAAAAAAAGTTTTTAATAAAAAAAATAGTTATATTCCTAACCTTCACCTAAGGTTTATTCATTCAATCACCCTACGGTCAGCCAGATTAAATACTGGGCAGCCCGTTAAATCTGAATTTCAGATAACAGATGATTTCGTAGTGCGAGTGCGTCCCAAACATTGCACGGGCATCCTTATAATAAACAAATTATGCATAGTTGCCCTGAAAACCAAATTTAACTGGGCATCCACATTTTTATTTGCTAAAGCCGGCAACGCACACCCGATTGCATATTAATGGCAGCTAGCAAAAGCACATACACAGCACCGACTAGGCCAGATGCTTAATGTGTTTTTATGCGCTTTTTTTTTTTTCAACGTTTATTTTTATTTTGGGGACAGAGAAAGACAGAGCATGAACGGGGGAGGGGCAGAGGCAGAGGGAGACACAGCATCGGAAACAGGCTCCAGGCTCCGAGCCGTCAGCCCAGAGCCCGACGCGGGGCTCGAACTCCCGGACCGCGAGATCGCGACCTGGCTGAAGTCGGCCGCTTAACCGACTGCTATGCGCTTTTAACTATCGCAGGAACCTCCTGCGGTAGCTGTGATCCCTATTTTACAGGTGTGAAAGGGAAGCACAAAGAAACAAAGTAAACATTCTCAGATGAAATCAAGGACATTAAAACCCTGGTTTGCGAGCATAATGCGTTCCGGAAACATGCTTGAAATCCAAAGCACTTATACACCTACGAGAATTTCTCCATAAAAAAATCACGGCAACTCGGATGATCCGTTCCACAACCCAAAAATATTCATGTAAAAATGATTACAATGCGGTAATATAATACAAAATAATAAAGAAAATACAAACTATAAAGCAAAGTGAACAAATGAACCTGCACTCACCTTTGGAAAACCTTTGTGGCTGGTGTGAGGGAGACAGAGAGGAGGGTTATTGGGTAGGATGTCTTTCACTATCACTAATGGAATCACTGCTATCTATTGGCTCCATGGAATCTTTTTCTTTTCATGCGGCTTTAACAAGGAACGTATCCAATGGTCTAGAATGAAGCAAAGCATTCCTGAGCTTACTCTTGTATGGAAAAGCAAACGACTGTCCATAGATCCTTTGAAGTGACAAAAAATACATTACTGCCAGTTGTGGGCACCTTCCAACATTCTGAAAAATCACTGATTTCTGCCAAACACCCCAGCCCGACACTGAATATCTGCGCATGGGAGACGATCACCCACAATCCTGCAGCGAGAGAGAGACAGAGACAGAGAAGAGAGAGAAGAAACATTGGCTCAGTGGTGACCATGTGACGTTCAGTGTCACGTACTACTCATATTGCGAGACATCGCTCATTTATCAAATTAAAATTTATTAGAAATGTTTGCTCATCTTATGGAACACTCGCAGAACAAGTCACTTGCAATCCAAGTTTTTACTGTATTTTAAACCTGGACACTCAGATGTCTTCCTGTCGTGTGGAGGTGGGCAGGGACAAGATTTTCCATAGAAACAGTTCTCAGCTGTTTGAACACAAGGACAGATGCTCAGTCAAGATCCTTAACAATCTTTGGCATGGAGTATTGTTATATACTTTTAGTTTGGAAAATATCCACAGCAGGTGTTACCAATTGCCCACTGTGCCCTTTAAAATACTCAGAATATTGAATTTTAAGCAATTAAACTTTGGGTGAGCCTTCCAAGATAAACTGGCTATAATTTATGCCCTTTAATAGCCAAATAACTTGACCTATTTGTTTGATAGAAATCATTTAAATGGGCACCACCAACTGCCAAATGAAGATTTCTGTTTTAACGTAAGTTCACGCACCTCCTATGTGTCAAATCTGGAAGAAAGACACATCAAGAAATAATTTAAATGCACTATACTGGATGTAAAGGTAGAGAGATACTCTCAGTTGCTATATAAAACATAACAAGTTTTATTTTTATTTGTTTAAGTAGGATCCACACCCAACATGGGGCCTGAACTCACTACCCTGAGACCAAGAGCCATAGGCTCTACTGACTGAGCCAGCCAGGCTCCCCCATAAAATAGAAGTACAGAGTGGAGTAGGGCTATCGATCTCAAAATTAGGGGACTACAAGAAGGTCCTTGAGGAGGAGATGTGGCTGAACTAAATCTTAAAGAATGAGAAAGTGGTCCTTGAAAAGGAAATTGGGGAAGGTTGTTGTAGGTAAAGTTGATCGAATGAAATGGAGAGAACTTTGCCTCTCATCATCGTTAGGCAGCTGAATCCATCTTTCCTTGAGCATATTTTCAGTATAAAAACTTGAAGCCATAGGGATGGCCCAAAGGAGAAAGCCTGGCTCTCTACACTGTCAAGAGACTACCACAAGGAACACAGTTACACTCTGTTATTTCAGGCCTCCTGGCTTTTCTTTGAAGATTCTATTTTTAAGTAATCTCTACACTCAATGTGGGGCATGCATTTATGCCGAGATCAAGAGTCTCACACTCTGCTGATTGAGCCAGACAGGCACCCCTAGGCCTCTAGGCTTTTTGACATTATTTTTCCTAATCGGACTGCCTGTCCTGTGCTTAAAGACTGAAATACATATGCTCTAACCACTATCTTCTCTAAGTACTAAAGTCTTGACAGTTCATCTGCCTTTTGTAAGATTTTCTCAACCTTAGACATCCAGGATTAAATGAGGAGCCTTTAAAAATTTTTCAAATGTGCATTCTCTCTAGTATTTTCATCTGTCAGTGTGTAGCTAAGAAGTGGGAAATAAGGACTTGGAGAAAGAATGGACTGATACAGACGTTGATCAGACATACTGGAAAGAACAGAAAGTGCTGACTTCGGTACATTTAATTTTGCTCTCAAGACAAGTCTTGTTCTAGGCTTGTTCTGGGCCTGGCCTCTGGTAACCCAAGAAGAAATGTGAACCATGTCATCAAGCTTCTATAATATGTTTCTGGCCATTTTAAGCTCATTAAAAGCTCCATAAGGAGGCTAGGATGATGTACTTTAGGCAGTGAGCACTCAGTTGGGAATCAAAGAAACCCAAGTTTACTCTTGGTTTTTTTCTTACTGGGGCAAGTCGTCAAACTACTGCGTTTCTCCCTTTCTGCATCGCCAAAATGGGACAACTGAGGTCGATGATTGCACCAACCGTGTGACTCTAATTCTCCTTCCGTACCGTAAGTTGTTAGAAGGAACTACTTATACTTCTTTGCATTTCAAATCTTTTGCATAATAGATTTTAGCAAAATTGCAGGTGACCTGGGATAGTATCCAGAAAAAAGATGGTAACTAATGCCTCCCACTGACCAAAATGCACATACCAATTCAGAAATTAGAAAACACTTAAAATGTCCAAAGGTTTATATTTTGCAATAGGAATCGGAATACTGTCTACTTCTGATCAAAACATAACAGGTCTACTTCATTCAGATGCATGTGTGTTCCTTCCTTTGCTTGGCTAGAAGCCAGTGAAAACCTCAAACAATTCTAAATAAGTAAATTGCAAAGTTACTCTAGTTAGAGGAGTTGTAAGATCTATTCAGTATTTTACAGCAACATATGTGGTGTTTTATTGGATTGAGACCTTCTATTCCACATAAAGTCCTATTTTTTTTTTTTTACCAAATAAAGATGATTTTACTGGATCCAGTTCAGATAATATTTAACATTTATGGACAAATTCCAAACTTCCTTTGTTTTCTAGGAATCATATACGAATAAGAGTGGTTTTGACAATTCCATGAATACATTTACTTCTGTCAGAAGCTGCATGAGCAAGCATACAAGAAAACATCAGAAAATAAACACTGAAACTTGGACTTCCAAGGCATCCATCATAGCTTATGGATTTTATTAAATAAATGCCAAAATAATTAAATTACTGCAAAATTTTAACTAAATGTTTATTATTTATTTTGGCTTGAAATAAAAAAAAACCCTGAAAGTTTATAATATCTCATGTTACAAAATTAATATATCTGATTTACTAAAATAAAAACATATCCCAATGAGTTAGCTTCACATCTGAAACTTGCAGACGGGTGTTGACACTGCTTATGCCTCTTGGAAACTCTTCTAACTTCTCGGAACTTCGGCCCCACATCTGTAAAAAGACTGGCCTGACAATTTTGAAAGTGTCTTCAACTTCTGAGAGTTTATGAATCAAAATAATAGCTTTCAAGATGTACTGAGAGGACCCTGGAACTACTCTGTTACATCGATTGCAAAATTCTAATGTACGGGTGCCTGGGTGGCTCAGTCGGTTGAGCATCTGACTTTGGCTCAGGTCTTGATCTCGTTGTTTGTGGGTTTGAGCCCCACGTCGAGCTCTGTGCTGACAGCTCAGAGCCTGGAGGCTGCTTCGGATTCTGTGTCTCTCTCTCTCTCTGCTCCTCCCCTACTCACGTTCTGTCTCTCTTTCTCTCTCTCTCTCTCAAAAATAAACATTAAAAAAATAAAAATAAAAAAAAAGATATAATGTAAAAAAAAAAAAATCAGCCAGTAGGTGAGACTAGGTTATTTAGACCAGGTGACATTGCTAAAGGGGGCTCACAGTGTTTGTCCGCCATGAAGAAGAAAACGATTATTGTTTTAAGTCAACAGATGTAATGTTCCCCTTTCAATCATAGCTTTTTCTTGGAAAATGCAAATGTTGGGAACCCTTAAGAACAGCAGAGGGAGCCACAATCACAACCAAAACAAAAGAAAAAACTTGACATCACATCCAGCGCCAGGAAGTCCTAGCTGTGAGTCTGAGAAAATGAGCCATAGCCAGGTGGGAACAAAACATTTTCAGGATGTATTTGGGAAACTGCCAATAAAAATGATTTACATTTAGTCTCAGCATGCATTTCTAGATCAAGGGCTGTGATTCTCTTTCTTGGGTATCTTCAGGAATATTCCATTCACTTTGGGATGCTGTATTTGCAAAGGAACTGTGCCAGGTTAAAGAACACCCATGGCAGGTGGGGCGGGGGTAGGAAGATATGTTTGGTGCACAGGGAATAACTGAAGACCGAGGGCTGGTGGAGCTTGAAGGCTAAGTTCTTGGGTGGTGGCTTTGTACACTTGAATGGTCTCCTGTGAAGCACAGAAAAGGCTTGTGTGTCCCTGGAGGGCCCAGGTCTTGGATGCTGGAGCTCACAGGAGGGCAGTGTTGGGGGGACTATGGAAGAGAGCTCCAAAACAAGGGGATCCGCCCACAAGTGAGTCAGATAATGGGAAATTTCCAGGCAATGGCTGCCTGCCCTTCATTCACAGATCTCGGAGATTTATGAATCTGGTGAGCGGTTGGAGTTGATGACGAAGAACCTATAATTCTAATGCATGAATTACCCTTGTTGTTATGTCAAATTGCATAGAGTTTGATTTACTTCTAAAAACGAAGTATGGGATTGCATATGCTTTGGAAACACAAGCCCATTATTTCTAAATAACGTGTACGATGACTATGATGGGCTCACAGATCTGTCATTAAAGCAAAGTAATGATTATAATCGTTCCAATAAGAATGGTTCAAGAAGTCGCTAATGGTTATTCTCTATCTATCTACCCACAGTTGGACTCAGTGGAGCGCCTGGTTATAGCATACATGCATATATTCATCCACACACATGCATGAACAGCTATACAGGCATATTTACATGCAGAAAGGGAAGAACAGCTTATATGGAAATGGACTTTCTTCCTGTTAAGCAGATCAGTCGTGTCTAGTTATCATGCAGGTAACACCAAGGCTTTGGAGGCTTGCTTGCCTGGTTTGGAATCCAGATTCTGCCACTTCTGGGGCCCTGGGCAGCTTACCCCATCTCAGGGGCTCTCAAGTGCATCAGCCTAGAGACTTGCCTGAATCGCAAATCCTCAGACCGCACCCCAGCCCCCCTGGATCAGAAACTCTGTCCCAGGCATCTAGTTTAACGAGCCCTTTAGGTGACGTCTGATGCATACTGACATCTGAGAACCACTGTCCCATCTTCGTGTGCCTCAGTTTCTTTGGCTATAAAATGAGACAAATTGTGTTGTTGTGAGAAATACATGACTTAATAGATATCTCCAGTGCATAGTACATGCAAAGCAATACGTAAGTGTTGTTTAATATTACTATATAATCTCAATAGCCATTAAAAGAAAAAAAAAGTGACACTGACTGGAACGTGAATGTTATTTGGAGATACCCAGTGAAATGTGGAATGGAGAAATATCCAGGCTCATAGACCAGGGCTTACAGGACTTCCTAGAGAAGAAAGGCCAATCACGTGGTGTTCATCAGAAAGCTGCCCTATCACCCTCACTGCCTGCATCTACACCTACTGCTCTAGCAAGCTTTCTGAGGGGCATCATTTGGGTTAAGGCTGGCCCACCTCAGACCCCAAGGATGATTTTTACTGAGGCAGCCAAAGGAACTTTGTCTAAAATGCCACGTCTTCATGTCCATTCCCAAGATGGAAGCTGGCTGGAGCCCTGCGGTTCTCCATTACTGAGAAGTTAGAGACTATTTCCCCCAGGCGTTAGAAGGGTAAGGGGAAACTGGGGCTTTCCAGGCACTTTCAGCTCATCCCCTGAAATCTGAGAAAAGTCAGTCCTGACTTTCTTGATGGTGATGAGTGAAGGCTGTGGAGTTTCTTCGATCCTTTAAAGTTTGGAGAGTCTTCAATGCTCAGTTTCTAAATATGTACCCCAGGAGTGGTGGCGGTGGTGACAGTCCTTTCCTCACAGGCTGCGAGCATCAGATAAGAGAAGGGATAAAATGGCTACCATCTAGCGACTTCTTTCACCATTGCTCAAGTATTAATTTCACACATTCTGAGAGGTGAACTAAGTCGCCCAACATCCCACAGCCAGCAGATGGCAGAGTTAGCAGCAGGGCATGTCTGACTCTAGAATGCATGTGTTAAGCCCTGGGCACTGCTTTCTTAAGAGCTGCCATTTTATGGCAACTTGAGATAGGTCTCCCTTTGGAATTACTGGAGACGTGGTTCAAGCACCATTATGAAATTAAAAAAAAAAAATCTTCACAATGGGAAGACCGATGCTCATAATCTAAAAAAAAAGACTGAAGGAAAGATAGGTCTAGTCAGTAAAACAGATAAAATTATAATCTTTAAAAAAAAATGTTTATTTATTTATTTTTGAGAGAAAGAGCGAGAGAGAATACAAGCAGGGGAAAGGCAGAGAAAGAGAGAGCGAGAGGGAGGCAGAGAATCCCGAGCAGGCTCCGTGCTGTCAACGCGTAGCCCAACGCGGGGCTCAAACTCACGGGCCGCAAGATCGTGACCTGAGCCCAAATCGAGAGTTGGACGCTTAACCGACTGACCCACCCAGGTGCCCCCAAATTATAATTGTAATGGATGAAACTGCCAATGGTTTCTTACCTTTGGAAATGAACTCATCATGAAGCTACCCAATTAAGAAATCATTTACCGAGGACATACCATGTGTTGGGCCCTCTTCAGTGGATGGGAAAACAAAGTTGAGTAGCAGGTGTCCTCACCGTCAGGGAGGCAGTATTCCCATAGCACTGTGACTTACCTCTATCACAGCATTTACTGCTCCAGATCTATTCCATCAGGATTTCTGAGGAAGTGTCTCTTAAAATCTCCTTAGCTAACACTAAGCTGCAGCCAAGACTGAGACAGCAGGGTTAAGGACCCCATTCGAGTCCTGGGATTTATTCTCTCCTCACCGGCCTGCGTGCGGCCAGGGGTTCCTTCTTAACCAACCATCCTTCCTGATGGGCAAAAATCTGGAGCTACCACCAGATGCAAGGGTGTGGTCAAAGTCTTCAAAAATAAAAGCATTAAGAGCGAGAAGAGAGACTTCAGTCGACAGGAAATGGGAAAATTGACATTGAATGCTATGGAGGAAGTCCACAACTGGACCTCAGAAGACTAGCAAGACCGCGGTCTAGGAGCGGTTTCTCGTATGGAGCTTGGCCCCGAAGGGAAGAAGGAGGGAAAACGGCACTTGAACTGTAGGAGGAAAAATGGAGGGAAGAAGGGAGAGAGAGTGAGAGAGAGAAGCTAAGATGAGGGAGGCTTCAGTGTTTGTGATTAATAAAAAAAGAGGAAAAGATACGCTCAAGATAGATTCAAGGGAACACAGGCAGAGGATAAGCCACAGAGCACTCTCAGAGGAGAGAGAAAGGAACGGGGTCCAAGATCAGGTGCAATGAAGGTACCGAGAGGAGGTGAGAGTGTGTCCAGATGAGGACAGGGCCAGAGCCTGGGCAGTTCAGTGTTGAGTGTAGCCCTAGAAGCGGTGCTGCTGAAGCCAGCCTGAGACCCGAGCACTCAACAGTTTTTCCTCTGCCGTGAAATGATGACGGACGCGCTTGTAACATTACGCGTGAGAGGACTCCAGAGATACAGGCTGGAGTTCGTTCCAAAACCAAACAAACAAACAAACAAAACTTTGGGTTCCAGCATTTGCAAGGAATACAAAACAATCCTAGCATTTATATTTGCCCTAGATTCTGGATACACAGAGCTGGTTGGTTTTCATTCTAGAATTCAACATGGGGCCCAGCCTCGCCTTCCAATACCATTTGGAAAAGGAGGAGAAGCCACAAGAAGAGTTTGGCTGCGAGACATTGGTTCCTCTTTCTGTCGTCTAAGATTATCAGCCACAACAGAACCCGGCAAGGCAAGACTGCACATCGTCCCCCTTCTGCGGGTTCTCTTTCCAGCCTTAGAACTCAGATGGGGCTAAGCTGGGAAGTACGTGGATGGTTAAGTCTGCACGCGCATTATCCTGGGGCTGGTTACAACTCCTAACAAAAAACTCTTGAACTTGCAAACTGATTGACATCAAGCTAACTCGGTGCTCTCCTGGCTGTAACTGTGATGCTTTTAAGAGAGTAGCTGATATGAAAACGTATATTATCTTGTACTAGAACCTTTTTTCCCCCCTCCATTGGCCTTCATTTTAAAATACCAGATTCAAAGTGAAAAGAAAAAAAGGTATAATTTGACTTTGTTTCCAGCTTTTTAAATACGTTGAGATCACTCTTGGAATGAGGTACACAAAAGTTTAGTAATAATCATAATGATAACGTAATAGGTGTTTTTTAAACTTTAGATGTCCAAACATCCAGATGTTTGGCCTGTGCTGAAGGTATCCAGATGACTGATTGCATCCTTGTGGTTTTCATACAGCCACGGGACTTTATGGAGCCACAAGCCTATGAGCTGCAACAATGTAATTAGAAATCCAAATTATTCTCCTATCATGTAGGACCCTTGTGAGCAACCAAGGTCTGCAGGCTAAATTCAGCCCCGACCACTACTTTACAGACCGTCTCTGGAGGCTTTCACGCTACAAGGCAGAGCTGAGTGGTTCCAGGGCAGATCCTGAGGTCCCCGGTGCCAACAATGTTTCCTACCTGGCCCTTTGTGGAAAATGTCTGCCAATCCTTCACGTAGATCATCTCCTTTCCTTAGCTAATTGTCTTTCTATGACCATTGTTAGGAAGTTATAATAAATCAGGAGACTTTACATGCACACGAATGACACACGCTTTGAGAAAATGTACTAATGAGCTTGGCCATCGTTCAGAGGCGAGCTTCTGTTTCGGAGGCCATTGGGTTAACGGCCCTTTGCCTTGAAAATCATTATGCATTCGTGAAGAAAAGGGCTGACTTCAGAGGCACTGGTAAACAAATAGCTAAAATGTTCTTCACAGTTTCCATTTTTATAATTTTAAATGATGCAGATCATAAGAAATGATGGAGCATCATCTTCACCTCAATAAGATTTAAGTCCCACCAAATTTTATTACTTAGCATTATTAATGTGCTTATTTCAAGACCAATATTAAATTGACATTTCAATAGAGAAAGCTAATGAATAAAGAAAATGTCTAAAAATAATGAGGTGACTATATTTTCTGTATCATTTAGAATGTAAAGTTTTGCAGTATTTACTTTTTAATCCTATTATTTAGTGGATTTTTAAATTTTTTTTTCAACGTTTATTTATTTTTGGGACAGAGAGAGACAGAGCATGAACGGGGGAGGGGCAGAGAGAGAGGGAGACACAGAATCGGAAACAGGCTCCAGGCTCCGAGCCATCAGCCCAGAGCACGACACGGGGCTCGAACTCCCAGACCGCGAGATCATGACCTGGCTGAAGTCGGACGCTTAACCGACTGCGCCACCCAGGCGCCCCATAGTGGATTTTTAAAAGAAAGGGTTGATTTAGCTACCTTAGAACTCACAATTCCTAACAAATCTGGATCAGTAAGTATTGACTAAAAAAAAACCCATCAAATTTCTATTTCGACATCTAGCTACGAAAAAATAAACCTCAAGTGATCCTTCTTTTTTCATTAGTTTAAGAAACTGGAAAAAAAAAAGCCATAGCATATCTATGATCTACAGATTCTTAGGTTCTCATTTAAACATGATCTGAGAATCTCTCCTAGTATAGACATGCTTTGTCAGATTTTATCTCTCCGTGAATACCATACACATACTGTTTTATTTACTATATTAACATATGATACTAGCATTATATACGTGTATGCACATATACATATATATGCATATATACGTATACATAAGTTTATATACACATGTATATGTATACATACAGGTCTGTGTGTGTGTGTGTGTGTGTGTGTGTGTGTTTATATAGTACTGTGGCTGAATAATGATAGAATGCCTATCATAGCACTATCATCACAAAGATGTTCTCTACGACTCCTGTTGATTCAATGTCGTGTAGAACTGCCATTAAAGGAAATACAAAGACTTGAAGCTCGATCGCAGAGAAGCATGCCTTCTCTTGCCTTTATTTCCAAGATGAATCTGCTGATATCCAGTCTCTAAACTTTATCACCTATGTATTAATTATTGTTATTATTATGATTATCATTATTATTTTTATTAAGTAGGCTTCATGCCCAGTGCAGAGCCCAAGGCAGGGCTTGAACTCACAACCCTGAGATCAACATTTGAGCTGAGATCAAGAGTCGGACGGTTAACCGACTGAGCCACCGGGGTGCCCCTTACCACCCATTTATCTATTTATTTTTTAAAGTTTATTTATTTATTTTGAGACAGAGAGTGTGTGCGCATGTGCACGCAAGTCGGGGATGGGCGGAGAGAGAGCATCCCAAGCAGGTTCCGCACTGTCAGCACGGAGCCCGGCTCGAGGCTCCGTCTCACGAACCATGAGGTCATGACTTGAGCTGAGATCAAGAGTCCTACCAACTGAGCCACCCAGGCACCCCTCACCTCACTTGGCTGCCACCATGTGGGCATCCATCTGTGACAACGCTTCAGACACTTCCCCCATCACTTTCTAACTTGTTGTGAGGGGTGTCGTTCCCCTTCCACAGGTGAGAAAACTGAGGTGTGGGCAGAGTGGGTGACTGGCCCAAAGTCTGCAGCTGAATCTGGGACTTGGTCCCACGTTTTTGGGCTCGAAGTCCAGGCAATTTCTTACTATTAAAAAAAAAAAATTTTTTTAAAATATTTATTTATTTTTGAGAGCAAGAGAGACAGAGCACGAGTTGGGGAGGGGCAGAGAGAGAGGGAGACACAGAATCCAAAGCAGGCTCCAGGCTCTGAGCTGTTAGCACAGAGCCCGACGTGGGGCTCAAACTCATGGACCACGAGATCATGACCTGAGCTGAAGTCAGACGCTTGACTGACTGAGCCACCCAAGTGCCCCCATGGGCAATTTCTTATTACCTCTCGTTCAGCCACAAACCTCTCATGGATCTAAACACAAACAACCTACACAGAAATTAGGAGAAGTTCTTTTAAACTTTGGTTTTTCACAGAAGTGGATCGGTTACGGAATTACGCTTCATTTTCCGACAAAAACTTCTTCAGATTATTTTGTATGAAATAACAAAATAGACAAATCTCTCAACAGGAAATTTTGAGTAGATTACTAACTTTGCGGTCTTCATAATGAAAAACATAAGTAGCGACAATGTAAGATATTTAAAGCAGCTTTGAGTGTAAGGGTGGCATCTAAAACATGTCAAATATCTGTGCCATGACAGCGTGAGCTACATTTTTTTTTGTTTAACCTGTGTGTGGATGCCAATGCAAAACCATGACGAGGATTAAGGCAGCACTGAGCGGGGGTCTCTGGTAATTTTTCATCTCATCGATGAGCAAAGCGTAGCCGGGAGAGCCCAGGACTGCACTCACAGCCAGTCAGGATCAGATTCAGTAGTCTTATCACCAAATCGTGCTTCTCTACTGCCGGGTTTATGTCAGGATTTGACTATCAAATTAATTCAGTGTTCACTGCATTCGAAAAGGCATGACCTGGACGGATGCACAAAGCAAAGGCCATTCACGGCATGAGAGGGGTCACCATCTCCAAAAAGAAAGGAGATCCTTCTGCTGTTAGATTTTACCATATCCATTCACTCCCACACCCTCATGGCTTTCTCAAACTTACAGCCAGAAACAGAAACAAAAACCACCCAAACTTAAGAAATTAAACCCTTTTTATGTGTATACCTATGAACAGAAGTGAACAGAGGTAGATGAGTTACAAGGGAAACAGGTTATTTTGGTAACCTCCCTCCACCAGCTAATTTCTGAGTACTTTCTATCAGAGTGGTAAGATCAAGTCTAAAGAAATGGTAATAATCGTTCTGAATATAGGAGTTTAGTTTTGAACAACCAAACATTTCCAAGTACCTCAAAACATTTTAATTATGCTTTGTATCTAAGTCTTGAGGTAGACGTGGAAAATTTATATCACGCTGGTAAGGATCCAACAGCACTTTTCACATATAAACATCTTTTCACAGCCCTTTCCAGACATTTTGAAATGAAACCTATATTACAAATTAATCTAAAATAAATTACATTTTCTCAATTGCAGCCATTGGCTGTCACCTTCCTAAAAGCACCCTTCAGCCAAAACTCCGGTATCTAGCCATTTGATTTAGTGCAGGCTACTGAGGTTTGATGAAAGCAAGAAAGTGTGAAAACTTAAAACCTTTAAAGCAAATACAGGACATTTTATAGGTGATGAAAATAATTGAGTATAAATCCTGTATTTTATTTCAATCTTTCACAAAATTGTCCTGTCCTAAATAGTCAAGTGTCTTGATTGAGTAGAACTTAATGTTCCAAAAATAATCTATCAAGGCAGAGTTTCCCCATTAGCAGCATATGACTCTCATCACCTTCAAATATTTCTCATTAAATAGGGATTAATTCACAAGGCCCTTACTCCACTCAGGGCCCACTGTAAATATGCAATAGTTCAGGGAAAGTTGCTAACATCATTATCAAAGGCACTAATGTCCTAAAGAGCTTAGCAAGTTTGCCTGTATAATGAGTCCATAAAGAATTCTGTTTCCATGGAGGCTGGACAGCTATTCTGCATGGAAGCCCTATTCGAAGTTGTACGCTTATGTTTCCTCTCTAAGAGGCATCTCGTTGCGTCTCTTCCTTTCTTCATTTTGTTCAAGCGCTCAGAGAATTAGCTGCAAAAAGCGTTATCAAATGCCAGTCATGATAGAGAAAGATTCCAACGGTATCTCCAACCTGGAGTGAGGAAGTGGGTGGAAAAACTGGCACCAACTTGTTGGTAGAGCGCAAAAAAAGGAAATTCATAATTTCGGAAAGAGTTGTTAAGTGCATAGAGTCCTGTGTCAAACTAAGAATGCATTCTGGAGATAGGACAGCATGGAAACAATGGCTCATTAGAGACTGAACTCATCGGCGGGGTTGCTTAGGGTCGGACTCATCAGCAGCCCTCTGCAACGGCACGACTCAAACGCAAGAACGCCAACACAGAGCTGGGCCGCCACCGTGATCTGCCAAGTGGGTGTTCCATGGGAAGATCTGGAGATCTGTTTTGTTTTTGTTCGGTAAAGCCAGAGCCCTGCAGCTTTCTCTTGGGCACGATAGCATATTCAAGGGCTCCGCTAAATGAGGTGTCCCTAAGCATGTCTCAAACCAATCTTGTTACGGAAGATTTTCGTGACCGCACTGCTACCGGCTGAACCGTGTCCTCCCCAAATTCGTATGTTTACGTCCTCAGCCTACCTACCTCAGACAGGTGACTATATTTGGAGATAAGGTCTGCAAAGTAGTAATTAAGTTAAAATGGGTTCTTAGGGTGGGCGCTAATCCAATATGACTTTATAAGAAGAGATTAGGACACAGGCACACATTGAGGGAAGACTATGTGAAGACACGAGTTTATTTATTTATTCTGAGGGAGAGAGAGAGAGAGAGAGCACACACGGGTGAGAGGCAGAGTGAGAGGGAGAGAGAGAATCCCAAGTAGGCTCTGTGCTGTCAGCGCAGAGCCTGACGCACGGCTTGATCCCACACCGGGAGATCGTGACTTGAGCCAAAATCAAGAGTTGGACGCTTAACCAACTGAGCCACCCAGGTGCCCCTCCATATCTACATTTTGTTTGACCATTTATTTGTTATGTCTACTATGTACCAAGAACTATGCTAAATGATGAAAATACAGAATAAGTAAGATAGGTCTGTCTGTTGGGTTTTTGAGTTAGGGGGAGAGGGAGAGATTAACAAATATTGATGCAATTTATTATTTCACTTCAGTTTCGATATGTCATATAAATGAAAAATATAGTGGCAGCTGGACTTTAATCATATATTACAGCTTTCAGTGAACAAATCTAAGACATATAAAATAATGGTGCAAAGAGAGTTTGCAATCATGGTAAACGTTAATATGTTCAAATCTGTATTCCATGTAATATGCTTTTTAGTATTGAATAAGGCTAATCAGTGATTATTATTCAATGGTACATGTTTATTCACCTTCTTAATATGATTTGTGCTGAGAGAGATCTAGAAACAGTAAGCAACAAGAAATACACTTCAATTTAAAATATATTCCTCTATTATTTTTTGCATAGAATGAAAACAATGGGTCACTATATCTGATTTCATCACTGACATGTATTTGAACAAGAAAACACACGTATTATACCAAAACAGACCAGCGTATTTGCTAAACTATCCGACAAAATATTTTCTGTATCCAAAGAAATTCTGGGAATCCACATTGAGAAATGCGTGTTGCACATCTGAATGACAAACGTCGTTGATGACACTGGGAAAAAAGGCCAGAATTTGCAGCCCTGGCTGATAAGATATCATGACACTCGGATACCGTTTCAAACGGGCATGATGATATTTCTTCCCTTACGCAAAATAAACATTATTTTCAAGTTATCTTTTCTCATCTTTTTCACTTCCTTTTTTTCAGTTTAATCAAATAATCCTGGTCTCTCTTCTCATTTGCTGTAGGCTGGCTTCTCACCGAACGGTTAAAGCTATTTTTTTCTTTAAAATGGTATGAGCTTTCTAGGAGTATAATACATTCATATGAATAAGTGATTATTTTAATAATAATATGAGTTCTTTGAGACTCTAGTGATAATAATAGGAGTGGCTAACAATTATTCAGTGTTCACTGTGTATAAGGCTCTGTCCTAAAATCTGTACATACCCTCATCAGATATAATCCACATAACAGCCCTATGAACTTGATTCTGTTAGTGGCTTCCTGTTTTTCCTCCCCTCCCCCCCCTTCCCTTTCCTCTCTCCTCTGCTCTCCTTTCCTTTCCTTTTCTTTGGAGTGAATAAATTTCAGGGAGGGTAAGCAATTAGGATTCCAATCCAGATCCCAAGCTCTAAACTACCACGATCACTGCTTGATAAAATCAGAGGAAGCTATCTGAAAGCATTGAAGGACTCCACAGGTAAATCTGAAGTTCAGCATTCAACTAACCATGAGTATTACCTAAGGAACACAGCTGGGATTTGGATGGTTTGTTGGGTGAAAATAATAATCAGTTGTCTTCAGAAATCTAGGCTGGACAAAATGAGATGGTTAACGCAAGCAGACTTTTAAAGAGCAGCCCACATGAATTCTGAGCGGCAGTGGTGAAAAGAACAAAATATACCTACACAAGCTCACAAGCCATGCTGTAATTAGATTCCACACTCCGAGTCCCTACTATAAGTGTCAGGAACCATCCAAGCACTGGTGACGCAGTACAGTACAAAACAACGCAAGCCCTTGCTCACGTGGAGCATCTCGGCTTTCACTCGTGGGAGACACTCAGGGGAGGGGGATCGCCACTGGGAACCGGCCACTTGGGACAAATCTCTCTCATATCATAATTTATCAACCTGTAATTGTTTCTTCGTGTTGGGGAAGAGAATGGGGCTATATGGCTATGTCTCGTTCATCTTTATTCTCAGGGCCCAGCCCGCCATCTTTCCTGTAACAGTTACTGAAGGATGGGAGCCAAGAGACCAGCCACACACTGTGGGAGACACGTGGCCACGCCCACGGAATCAGTGGAAGATGAGGGAGGGGCGAGTCCAGGCTGAGGATGAGGAAGGGGCTCTGGGAAAGTGTTACCATTGACCACCAGAAGTCCATGGCTGGATATGGAAAGATTTACAACAGAAAATACATTTTCAACCAATTCAGGAGTCCGTCTCATTCCACTTAAACACAAAGAGAGATGAGTGTAAACGGGACACTTGGCCTAGAGTTCTTCAGAATTTGAGGCGACACCGAGAAAGACAATGAAGGGAATCTAAAGAAAAAGGCCTGTGGCCAACTCAACAGGAAGCAGGCAAGGGGTTAGATCACGTCCAAACACATATTTCAGCTTATTTGGAAAAAAAGAAAATAATAAATTATCCGGTCCTCAGGAGTGTGTGAGAAATTTCCAACACAGATGTGCCCCCTGCTGCTGACAGACCTGGAAAGGCTGTCTTGTCTCAAGTGCCAAATCCTGGGCTTGCTCACAGGGAGACCCAGCGGTCAGTCAGAGCCCTCTGTAACTTTCGGTCTTTGCTTTCTGAGCCGAGGACGGAACAGTGTGAGCTCTGGACGACCTGTGAGTTCAGAGTCCAGGGCAATGTAATGTCACGCAAAGCCATGTAACGTTGATTTGCCCATGCACACTCAGGCGTTACTACCAACCACAGGCCAAACTACCAGCCCTGAATGCTTCTGGGGGCGCCTCACTGCTAGAAACCTGCATATTTGGCGATCATAAGGAAGAAGTGCTCCTTCTAGAAAGAGCGCTTGAGAATAGGAAGCTCAATTTATGACACCTTCCTTAGAAACGCAAAAGAAAAACAAGTGTTGGAGGCAAAGTAAATACCTAGCTGGGGAATTGGATTAAAACCAATTTGCATTTTAATGGTCTAATTTGGAATCCTGAACATTTAGTACTATCAGAAAACTCCATTTAAACACTCTGACCTGCATTTTATCAGCATGTGCTAAATGTCACCCACTGGTAACTACGGCTGCTTTCTCCTGTCCAGACTGAGGGGATTACTTCCGGCTTATCTAGGTTCGCCCCGGGGGTTGCTGGGAACACAGTTCTCTCTCTGTGCCCTGTCCTGCCCAGCAGGACGGCTGAGGGTAGGCTGAAGCTTGGTGGGGGAGTGGGGCAGGGGCTCTCTAAAGGCTGGGTGGCCCACACCCTTAGGCCAACTTGGTCAAAATGATCACCTTTTGCTTCTCATTATAACATATGTACTCTTTACTGTTTAGAAATGCAGTCATGGGGCGTCTGGGTGGCTCAGTTGGTTAAGTGGCTGACTTCTGATTTTGGCTCAGGTTATGATCTCATGGTTCATGGGTTTGAGCCCCATGTCGGGCTCTGTGCTGGCAGTGCAGGGCCTGCTTGGGATTCTCTCTCTCCCCCTCTCTCTCTGACCTTCCCCAGCTCACACTTGCTCTATCTCAAAATAAATAAATGTTAAAAAAAAAAAAAAAAGAAAAGAAATGCAGTCGTGACATAGATTTAGAAATGGAAGATGCCTCAAAGGAGAGTATACATTTGACAGATGGGCATCTTTGGTCCAGACAGGTGGAGGGGAAGCCACATAGCAAGTAGCTGTCCACCCCTGCCACTTGTCCAAGAAGAAAGCGGTTCCCAGGCACGTGCGGGCCCCCACTCTCTTTAGCTGAAGTATTTGAGAGACAACACTTACCAACCTGTGATTTGTCCGGTTGGCCCCATAAATCTCTGCTGGGTTAATCTTCCCAAAGAATAGGGTGATCATATATCCAAGTTTCCTGGTAAGAGTCCTGTTTTATACCTAATGTCCCGACCTGACCTGATAATTATCACAATATCCACATGCTCAAATGAGCCCCAGTAAGGAAGATTAACCACGGGGCTATCCTAATGTCGCTTCTCGACTCAAAGTCTTTCAACTCCTTCCCATCCATTGCCAACCCCCTAATTTTTCAAACTGGTTTGAAATAGTTATTTATTTTTAAGTTATTCACATTATTTCCCCCCCTCAGGCTATGCCAGAGATTTATTTTTGTTCTGCATTTATATTTGTCAAAGCTAATTTAAACAGATACATGGAAAGGTAATTTTGAGATGCATCATCCACAATTCAACATGGTAAGTGTGAGTGTTTGTGGAGTTAATTTTTCTATTTTGACTAAAGAAGCAACAAGCACAAATGTGTCAGACTTTACATTATTTTGGAGCAGAAAAACAACTAGCTTATGTAGCCTATACACAAGCAAGCTGCAGAATTATTGGAACAAATTAAACAGGTTTATTTTTAAGTTTTAAGTATTTCTCTTAAATTGTTCAATCTGTTAAGTGAAGTCACTTTGCTTTTCTTGGGTCTCCGTTACCATACCTCTCTAGACTCTGGAATTGGATCAGACGCTCTGGAAGGACTTTATTACTTGTAAATTTGATTCTGTGATGATGAGGTTTTTTTAAGCAGGTCAACTTGAGAAACAAACTTAAAGAGTGATAGGACCAAGCTTTACTTTTCTTGGTTTACTCATAGCCTAAAAAAGGAAGAGAAGTTTTTTGTTTTGTTTTTTATCTCCTCAATACACTGATTTAAAATAAATTAGGGCACCTGGGTGGCTCAGTTGGTTAAGCACCATACTCTTGATTTCAGCTCAGGTCATGATCTCATGGTTTGCGGGTTTGAGCCCTGTGTTAGGCTCTGCACTGACATCACGAAACCAGCTTGGGATTCTCTCTCTCCTTCTCTCTCTCTCTCTCTCTCTCTCTCTCTGCCCCTCCCCCCATCCCCCTGTCTCAAAATAAAAAAATAAGCATTAAAAAATAAATTAACGGGGCGCCTGGGTGGCTCAGTCGGTTGAGCGTCCGACTTCAGCTCAGGTCATGATCTCGCGGTCCGTGAGTTCGAGCCCCACGTCGGGCTCTGGGCTGATGGCTCAGATCCTGGAACCTGCTTCCGATTCTGTGTCTCCCCCTCTCTCTGCCCCTCCCCCGTTCATGCTCTGTCTCTCTCTGTCTCAAAAATAAATAAAAACGTTAAAAAAATTAAAAAAAATAAATTAATTAACAAAGTGAAGAAATCTATTTTATATGCACAGAAGCTGAATAATTAGGTAATGCCATCAAATACTTAAGTTAGCATAAAGATCTTAGCTTTCTGTTTAAAACCGTATGATTAATCTTTTTTTTTTTCTGAATGGATTATTTTTCTCCTGAAAGTGATTATAGCTGATACTCAGTGACCTTAGGGGTTGAATAGGACCTCTGGGGCCCTATGTTGACTACTTTTAAAACACCTCAATGGCTATGGTGATATAGTTGCCCAAAGAATTTTGTAATTAGATCATTATATGAACCCACATTATAGACATGGCTCTTAAACGGATCTTAAGTTCAATCCATAAAAACCTTAAAATCCATAAAAATGAAAAAGTTATGGCTTAATACAACATACTACTATATATGATATGATATTTTATTATAACTTCAGATTGTGGAGTATTTGTAGTTACCAAATTCAAAGACTGTGGATTTCCATTTGGGAAGAGTGCACTTTCAGCATCTAAGGGGAGACATCATCCTTCTCACTGGCCTGTAGATGGTAAGCCATTCTGTGGAATTCAGAACAATACGCTTCTCTATTCTAGTCTCTGTGTAGTTGGTGTGGGTTGCGTTGGGTCCCTCCAACATTCATATACTTGAATTCCTAACCCCTAGTACCTCAGAATGTGCCTGTATTTGCAGATCCCTGGGTCTTTCAAGAGATGATTAAGTAAAAACGAGGTCCTAGCATGGGCCCCACTCAGTATGACTGGTGTGCTTATAAGAAGAGAAAATCAGGACACAGACACATGATGTGATGACACAGGAGAAGCTGGCCATCTTTAAGCCAAGGAGAGAGGCCTCAGAAGAAACTAATCCTGCTGATAGCTTGATCTTAGACTCCCAGCTTCCAGAATTGTGAGAAACTACATTGCTCTTAATTAAGGCACCCCAATCTGTGGTGCTTTGGCATGGTAACCCAACAAACTAATACAACAGACAACTTTTAAAATTTTATTTTAAATGTGGAACAGTAAGAATGCAATGAAAAGAAACTGCCAAAAAAAAAAAATAGTCTCGTGTTAACAAAAGATATTGAAGTACAAAATCAATTATTTTAATATTTGGGTGAAAAGGGACAGTCACAAATACTTATAAGTGAGGGCAAGAATCGTGTGACACCTCTTTCAGAAAGGGGTAATTACTATGCTAGTGCAGCGGTTGGACTGTTCCTTCTTTGTATGACATAAAGGATGTGTATGGAATGTTCTGGTGGACTACTGTGGAATGACCAAAGCCTGTCTTTCAAACATGGGAGTTTCCATTGTGTCACCCCCTGCACATCTACTGGGGTGCCTGCCCCTACCACAGTGTCCCTGTACTGCTCAAGGGAAGAGTCTGTGGATACAAGTAATGAAGTGAGATGTAGGGGCAAGGAGAATAGATGCTATGAAAATTCTTCTTCTTTTTAATTTCAAAGTAGAGCCTTTGGAGAAGGGTGGAAGTCATGCAATGAATTTTCCCATCTGGAGTTGCAATGAAAGGTGACAAATCTTGAGGCATTGGGATTATAGAGAAAGAGAGGAGAGGGAGGGGGAAGATGGAGGGAGAGCCATCAAGAGAGAAATATGAGGAGAGGAGAATATTTAATTGGGCATAACATGCAATTTCAATCCCCAAATTCAATGTGAAACTTATGGCAAGATAATCAATGCTTAGATTTGTACAAAGTGACACAGGTTCCCTCAAATCGACTCATTTGCTACACATTTCCTCTTCTTTTTCTTCTGTTTAAATGAAAGGAGAAGATAATGCTGTATCCAAGAAGAGGACAGAGTGATTATGGGAAATACTGAAGTCGGTTTTACCTGATTGAAACTCATTGTTATGTAGACAGTATCTATGAGACCGGGGGATCCAGGCTCTACTTGTGGTATATTTGGGGATAAAATGTTGGTCAAACATTTTTAGGTGGCTGATTTCCAAAGTCTGAGCATCGAACTACTAGAAAGCAGCCAGTCCACAGATGGCCATCAGGTGCCCACTATGGGATGTGCACATTGAGGCGCTGAGGACACAGGAAATCCTGGATGATGTCCACATCTTCAAGGAGCTCACTTTCTCTCAAAGAGGGACAAATCAACATGAAGTCCACCCACAAATTTTAAAACGTATGATTTCAGATGCAGGTAAGTGCAAAGAAGAAAACATGCGGGGCCATCTGGTGAAGAACGTGAGACCACAGAGACCCCCCTGGGCCATGCGGGAGAGCATGGATTTTACCCAAATTTGATTCAGTGTTAAGCAGGGACTTGGCATGATCTGGCTATGCTATATCATCACTCTCATTGCTATTTGGGGTAACAACAGGGAGAGGGCTATCCAAAGAAGGGATGAGAGGACATCAGAATGGACATGGAGAGAAGTACTCAGATTCAAGGTGGCTTTGGAGGTGGAGCCACTGCACGTGTTGATGAACTGAATGCAGGTACGAGGGAAAGGTGGGAACTGGGGAAATCTAACCACATGTGTAGACTCCTGCCATCTTGACAGCTTCTCTGCCAGTTTTTCTCTTGACAGTTTTTCTGCCAAAGTGAAAAACACTCCATTAGGCTAACCCTTGTTAACTTGAAGTCCCCAGCATCTGGGACTCTCATGGATAGAAGGGAGATAAATACACTCTTTCAGGAAGTTCAACACACGCAGTAGAGTATTAGTAACCACGCTGGCAAACTAGCCCCCTGTAGAAATATGGAAAGAGGTTACTACATTGACCATTTGGGCTTAGAATCTTCTCCACTGTGAAAAAGATACAGTAAGGGATATCTTTGGAGAAGACAGCCAAAAGTAGACCACCCCTCTCCCACCTTGATCCACACACACCCCAACCCCTCTTTGCAGTGCCAGAAAAGATTATTTAAAAATTCTGGCTGGCTTCGGAGTTTGCTTTCCCTAGATAGCAAGGTGCAGGATTCTACTCCTTGATACATAAAACCTACATAGAAGACAGCTTTTTACAAAAGAAATGGCGTGTCTTATATTTTCTTATCAAAATGAAAGCGACACTTTTGGCCCATGATGTTCTTTATTATATGCCATTTACAATTAGTTTTCCATTAAAAGTTGGTTATAGATGTGCCTTGCTCTGTAGTACTTTAAAGTATAGTCATCCTATGGCCTTAACCTTTAACTGACTACTATCCTTTCTTCTAGTAACTAGCAATGGCTTAAATTCCTTATGATGGTTAGTTTTATATGTCAACCTACCTAGGCTATAGTACTCAGGTACCACTGTGAGGGTATTCTACAGATTTGGTTAACAAAGATGGGCTGTTCTCCAAACAGTTGAAGGTGGAAGCAAGCAAAACAATGAGGTTTCCTTGAAAAGAAAAGGTCTGTTGCATCAACTCCTGCCTGAGTTAAGCAGCCTGTTGGCCTGCTCTATGGATTTTAGACTTGCCAACCCCTACAATCCCATAGGCCAATTCCTTAAAACTAATGGCTCTCCTCTCTTTCTCTCACTCTTTCTCTTTCACACACACACACACACACACACACACACACACCCCTTTTGGTTATGTGTGTATATAAACAGAGTTCCACTGGTTCTATTCCTCTGGAGAGCCATGGCTGACACATTCCTGGGAACATTTGCTTGCACGTGCACCTGCTGATGAGGCCGATTTGACCAAACTGGAGGTTTGGAGGCAGGGCCTGCTGAAGAGACTGGCCTCAGGACTTCTCGTAAAATTCTGCAACACCCAGAATGTGGCTCCTTCAAATACCGTGGTCCACAGATGCCAGAGTATGTTTAGATAAGGCCTCACCAGTCTGCCTTCAGCACTTACTGGTCATTGGTAAGTAGACTTCACCTTCCTGGGTTATCATTTCCTGGCCCACAAATTAAGAATAAAATTATCTGCCTCTTCAGTTTGTCGTGAAGATTAAGTGAAATGATTACACCATGTTCCTGGCCTGCAGGGAGCTCAATCAATATTAGTTTCCACTCCCTTCTCATTCATTTTTGTAAATGTTTATTTATTTTTGAGAGAGAGAGAGAGAGAGAGAGAGAGAGAGAGAGAGAGAGAGAGTGCAAGCAGGGAGGGGCAGAGAGAGGCGGGGACAGAGGATCCAAAGCAGACTCTGTGTCTACAGCAGGGAGCCTGACGCAGGCCTCAAACTCGTGAACCCCGAGATCATGACCTGAGCGGAAGTCAGATGCTGAACCACCTGAGCCACCCGGGCACCCCACCCCCCCAACCCCAACTCATTTTTTTAGGGTTGGTTTCCTCCTTTCGGGAATTGTCTGTACTGATTAGGCCTGTGTGTTATTTGCTTAATAGAAATTTATTACTTTCTGTGTTTTGTTTCCAATTTATGAAGACAACAGGTGCAGTCTGTGTAGCTTCACCTTCAGTAACACTGTCCTCACCTCTGCTTCTTTTGGATCATGTCTCCCTTCATCGGTAACCAAGAAGCAAGATGAATCTTAGGACGTGACACCTATCGCAGAAAGGTGTGGATTCCTGGGGTGCCTGGGTGGCTCGGTCGGTTAAGCATCTGACTTCCGCTCAGGTCACGATCTCACAGTTAGTGAGTTCGAGCCCCGCATCGGGCTCTGTGCTGACAGCTCAGAGCCTGGAGCCTGCTTCCGATTCTGTGTCTCCCTCTCCCTCTGCCCCTCCCCTGCTCATGCTCTGTCTCTCTCTGTGTCAAAAATAAATAAAAACATTAAAAAATTTTTTTGAAAGAGAAGTGTGGATTCCTATCATCCACCAGTCACCAACGTCCACACGGCTCATTGCATAGTGAAAAAAAAAATCTTCTTTTGCTACCTTTCCTCCCAGCTCTATGGAGATGTCATGGACACGTAACACTGTATACATTTAAGTTGTACAACTGTGTTGATTGGATACACTGCTATATTGCAAAACGATTACCACCACAGCGTTAGCTAACACCTGCATCTCATGACATAACTGCCCTTTCTTTTTTGTGATGAGAACATTTAAGGGCTATTCTCTTAGCAACTTCCAAGTAGACAATACAGTATTATTATCTATATAAGATGATATATATCACATCCCCAGAACTTACTCATTTTATAACCGCACGTTTGTACACTTTGACCAATCTCTCTCCATTTCCCTCACCCTCGACCCCTAGTAACCAACAGTCTAGTTTTAGATTCCACATATAAGTGATATCACACAGTATTTGTTTTTCTCTGTTTGACTTATTTCACTTAAGGGTAATAAATACATTTAAGGTCCATCCCTGTTGTTGTAAATGGCTAGATGTCCTTTCTCATGGCGGAATTAAATCCCATCATATATATTTACCACATCTTTACCTATTTACCAATCAATACATAGGTAGTTTCCATATCTTAGCTCCTATGAAAAATGCTTCAATGAATACGAAAGTGCAGATATCTCTTTGAGATCCTATTTTCTTTTCTTCTTCTTCTTCTTCTTCTTCTTTTTTCTTTTTTCTTTTTTTTTTTTTACATATACCCAGAGGTGGGATTGTGGGATCATATGGTAATTCTATTTTAATTTTGTGAGTAACCTCCATACTATTTTCCACAGTGGCTGTGCCAATTTACGTTCTCACCAACAGTACAGAAAGGATTCCTTTTTCTCCACATCCTAACACTTATCTCTTGTCATTTTGATGACAGTCATTCCAACAGGTGTGAGGTGTTACTCATTATGTATTTGATTCGCATTTTCCTGATGACTAGTGATGTCACGCACATTTTCATATACCTGTCGGCCATTTGCATGTCTTCTTTGGAAAAATGTCTATTCAGGTATTTTGCCCAGTTATAAATCAGACTGTATTTTAGCTATTGAATTGTGTAAGTTCGTTATATACTTTGAATATTAGCCCTTATCACATCTATGTTTTCCAAGTATTTTCTTCCATTCACTAGGTTGCCTTTTCATTTGGTTGATAGTTTCCTCTGCAGTGCTGAAGCTTTTTAATTTAATGTAATCCTACTTGATATTTGGGGTTTTTTTCCCTTTCTCTTAATATTCAGTATGACGGCACCTCCCTCAAAACCAATATACTCTGTTTTATTGTGTGTTCATCCCCCTATTTCAATCAAGGTACAAAAATCAATAAGGTGTTAGTGAAATGTTTTTTTTTTCTCAGTGCCAGACAGAACCCTTCCCCATATCTTTGTTTCCCAACTGACTCAAAAAGAATCTTTCTCAAAGATTGTTGTATAATGGCTAGTAATTAAACAAAACACACACACACACACACACACACACACACACACACAAAACAAAGAACATTATGACAGTACGTGACTTTAATTGCTGAGAGTGATATTCGGAAGGAAATATTTTGCCCTGGTTAAAGCTGGTCAACTTTCTCACGACCCACCAATAAAACTCCAAGATGGCCTGTTTCGCCAAGAGAATGGAATGGACCTTCTAGAGACCTGATGCCAATCTGTGTAAGTTCTCTGTGATGATGCACTGAACACTTTTCCTCAAGCCTCTTAGACACTGTCAGCATTGTGATTTTCCCCCCACCCCCACCCAAGAGGGTCTGGGGAGCTGTGGAAAAAGACCTTTACCACAGTTCCAGTGGGAATCAGATACAGGCACACACTCTTCCTTGATCAGCCTAGGCCTCGCTAGTTACTCCTTTTCCCATCTTCCCACAGAGCTTTATAGTGAACCATGGCTTACATTGTACCGTGCATTGCACCTATGACAGAGCACTGATATTGTGTATTTAGACTGATGTCTCCTTTGGTTACATGGGACACTCTGCTGGGCAGAGTGCGTTCAACTGCCTGGCTAATGCTGAGGATGTGTGGTCCATTCACTGCTTATCTTATGAATGAGTCCTACGTACGAGGGATTCTCAGTTAGTAGGAAAAGGTGTGATTACCTGCAATAAAGTCCGGCAAAATGGACTGCCTCGGTGCACCACGTGGCACCACAAAAGCCCGTGGGCCATGATTCAGTCTAGCTCAGAATCCTCACGCGCAGAAAGGGAACTTCATCTCCCCCGAGGTGACCAGGTAGGGCCAGAGGTGAAAATGCATCGACAGCTCTGACCCGACCATGTCAACCACGTTCTTTCAGAAGAGCGGGCATCTGCTAGACCTTCATGATTCTAGCGTGGGAGAGAGCACCGAGGAGGCATTTGCTCAACTTGCTGTTGTTGGTTTTGTTTCCATGTAAAAAGTATTTTAGCTTAATTTTTTGAGCAGGTAAGCAATTCGCAGACATCACAAGTGCAAGAAAACCAACACACATGGTGAAAAGCCTCCTCCAACTCCCTCTCCCGTCTGCTCAGCACACTGCTCCCCCCATCACCCCTGCTACCAGGTTTTGTGAATTTAAAGACTTTTTACGTATGCATATACGCACATAAATTCTTATTCCCCCCCTTTAAAAAAAATGGTACTTAGTCATAAAAAAAGTTAATTCATCAGTGCTGAAGGAAGTCTAGAACAATGTGGAGAAACCATAAGATTCATGAACGGAAGAAATTAAATTGACCCACAGGAAAAGGGGAACTGGAAGCAAGGCGAAGCAAAGAGTGCTCAAGTGGTTTTTATTTGCTCCTCCATCATCCTTGAGCAAAGGAGAGGCTCCATTCCACAGTGTGAAGGGTCTTGGCAAGTCCTGTGGGTAGTCTGTGTGCAACAAGACACACGTTTTGGTCATCAGGCTTTACAAATAAGAAGCTTCGCGTCTGCCAGGAACAGAATATGGAGAACAATAGCAGACTGAGTGGTTTGCTATAGCTTGTGGTCAGAAGAATTACGTGAAATGGCACCAGTACTCTTAAGATGATGGCCATCTTGCCTTATTCTCCATCTCGGAGTACGAGATATATATGTATCTCTTTCTGTCATCTGGGCTATATTAATGGAGAAATGGGGGAGGAACCACAACAATTATCTGGAAAATTAGGTGGAAAAATCCAAATGACTCTTCCCCGGAAGGTCCAAGCAAATCTAAAAGCCAGTATTTCCTATGACTGAGAGGACTCCAACTTTCAGAACATAAAACCGCTTTTATAGGGGCATAAAGTTACATTTTTAAAAGCACAGGCATCAAGAATCTCTTGGTGAATTGTACGTAGGCTTTTACTAAGATCTGTTTTAATTGCTTTCACTGAAACCTGTATTAGTTCAAATAACACTGATTTTAGATCAAGGCTGCAATGCTGCACATATTGAACAAGATATGTCACCATGAGCCTATTTTAACTGCCATTACCACGGTTCAGGGCCAAGCAGAAGAGCCACATATGGTTGTATCCTGCCAGACGTTGGGCCAGGGGTCCACCACTCAGTGAGCTATGGCCTAGGGAGTAAGGCCACATCAGTCCAGGGGAGGGGGAGCCCATCTCTCGCTGGCCACCAAAAGGAGTACCTTCTTGGAACTCTCACAAAGTTCACATGTTCTAGATCAGGCCGAGAGCCAAGCACCTGCAAACGACCAGCAGCAAGAGGCGCCATCAACATCAATGCTTATATGGGAGCCCACACACCAGATTCACCCGGGGTGGCCCTGCATCAGACCTGTTGATTCGGCTTCATTATTACTAATGCTGCTTTCACTCTTTAACTTTTTTTTTAATGTTTATTTATTCTTGAGAGAGACAGAGACAGAATGCGAATGGGTCAGGGGCAGAGAGAGAGAGGGAGACACAGAACCCGAAGCGGGCTCCAGGCTCCGAGCTGTCAGCACAGAGCCCGGCGTGGGGCTCGAACTCACGAGCTGTGAGATCATGACCTGAGCCGAAGTCGGACGCTCAACCGACTGAGCCACCCAGGCGCCCCTAATGCTGCTTTCACTCTTAAGAGATTTGGGGACTGGATGACCTATTATATTGTCACCCTAGTCTTGTATGCTCTGTCCTACCTACGTTTTCATAGCAAGGAGATTAACTTACAGGGAAAAACTGGATCCCTTTCCAAGCTACACTTATGCTAACAGCCAGGCTGGTCTGTTAGCTGTGTTGTATTTCTTTTTGAAATCCACTTTGTAGTTCAGATTACTTACAAATAATTGTATTTTTTTTAAACCACCACCCAAAAAAAACCCCAACAAAATGGGTTCTGTTTCATGATGATTGCGATAGCTGTGCTCCTCCCTGGACTACCATGGACAGGCATGAAAATAAAACGTCCGTGGGAGTAAAACCACCACTCTGCAGTCTACGGCTCTGAATCTCCCACCCATCAGTTCTAGATCTCGAGACGCATTCTCAAATCCATTCCGTGCCGCCGTGTCCGTGCTCCATTTTCAAACTGACTTGGTCAACTCGATCAGCACTTCAGGCAGCCTACAGAATTCCTTCATCCCCTCTTGGCCTGGCACAGTGTGACGTAGTGAATCCCGGACTGCACCAGTAGGAGGAAAAAATATTTACTGCTGAGGTGCTAAAAGCTTTAGGTACTTCTCTCACATTTGCAAGCCATCTAGGAAATGGATGTCACGGCAGCGTGTAAAATCCAACTGCTTTGATGCCTTTCTCTTAGGCAATGACTTGTGTCTTTATCTGGGACCCTTTCTTTTGATGTGGCAGTTTGGGTCAGGAGCTGTGCAGATTCTAAAGAGACAAACCAGCAACGCAGGGCATGTCAAACTTTGTAAAGAGAGGGGCTATAAATAAATCAGCTTTCACACGTCAAACAGTCTCTGCTGTAACTGTTCAACTCTGCATTGTAGTGCAAAAGCAGCTCTACACAATGTGCAAACAGATGAGTGTGGCTGTGTTCCAATAAAACTTTATTTACAAAAGGAGCTGGCAGGCTGGCTTTGGTCTGTGGGTCATAATTGGCTGATGCCTACAGTTAGAGAGCTTACCTGCCCTCTGGTTTTCCCGATTGGCTATTTAGTAGAAAATGTGCCCTTACCTTCATTATGACTCATAGCAAAGTTCCCACCTTATCTTTCCTTATTGAACAAGACATTCTTTGTTTCTGTAGCAGAAAACCATTCAGAGATTTTTCAGGATTGACTTTGGGAATCCTATGATACCGCAAGAGTTACTTATAATTTGGGGCCCCCTGGGTGGCTCAGTTGGTTAAGTGTCTGACTTCGGCTCAGGTCATGATCTCACAGCTCATGGGTTCGAGCCCCGCGTTGGGCTCTGTGCTGACAGCTCAGAGCCTGGAGCCTGCTTCAGATTCTATGTCTCCCTCTCTCTCTCTGCCTCTACCCCGCTCACATTCTCTCTCTCTCTCAAAAATAAATAGACATTAAAAATTTTTACAAAAGAGTTACTTACAATTCAACAATTTATTCCACATGCAATCTGTCCTAGGGAGAATGTATAGCACTGAAAAATTACAATGGATACAGTGTATCAATACAATGGCTCAACTTGAAAACTCTTTTAGTAAGAAAAGATGCTCACTGAATAAGTTGTCTAAGGAGAACACACTGTAAGGTCATAAACTGAAAAAAAAAAAGGTTATAGATTATTATGAAAACTTGATAGCTTTGGACCTGCTATTATTTCAGTTTTAAGATGTGGGTCACTTTTCTCTTCATCTGTTATATTTATGGTAGGAATTTGCTGAGCATTACTTCGAAATCAATGAAATGTTCATGTCCGTTTGGATCTCTGAATAGGCAAAATTATCAAGAAGCCATGTGCTTACTTCTTTCTAACTTAAAACCAAAATATTATTTTCTCCCACCCTCTCCACTTAGCCCCCCGAATACACAAAAATGGAATTATCTGTATTCACCACTTAAAAAAAGGCAAGACGCAAAAACCTTGAGCTGATTTTAATGATCAGCACACCTTTTTTTTCTTTGCAGATAATTCTCGTGACTTAGTCCCTAAGGAAAGCACATTTTGTTCGAAATAGCCATGTGCAAAGGACATGAATTGTTCACCATGACAAAGGTACCTGGATGCTGACACTGATACCTGGTTGTTAGGCCTAGCCTCTTTAGAATTCTGTACAGTTTAAGGCTTGCAGATTGTGTCAGATCTTGATAATTCTGTTAGGTTTCCAAAACTGACATGCACTTAAAATCCTGGTGTGAAACACTAAATCATCTTTTGAGCATCTCTCTCAG
Source organism: Prionailurus bengalensis (assembly GCF_016509475.1). NCBI lineage: Eukaryota > Metazoa > Chordata > Mammalia > Carnivora > Felidae > Prionailurus > Prionailurus bengalensis. Next base: position 227,944,494 of record NC_057343.1, read on the forward strand.
AACCGCAAACAATTACATGTTTAGAAAAATGTTAGTCAAATTGTAGCCAAATGATAAGAAGGAAGTCTTTCTAGTTCCGCATGGGTTACTAGTATTCCCCTTCACTCCCCATCTTTTCTCAGACCTCTTTCACCCTCTCAGGTCAGAGCCATGAATTCTTGAGGCCCTGAGCTCTATCCCTTGAAGGAGGAAGGGAAGGATACAGAGTAACAGAACACCCAAACAAAACCCTGGCTGGGCAAGGGGTGTAACCAGGGAAGAGGAACCAGAGAATCACCCTTAAGGCTTCCCCCATGAAAACTGTTGTCTGTCACAGCCTAGGCCTTAAAATACCTTTTAAAGTTTCATGAGCAATTCATGATAAGGCATCACACTAACAAATGAAGCTAAAAAAAGTTTTAAAATATTTCCCACAGGAAATGCACCCTGCTTGTGCTCTCTGGCCTGTACTAAAGCCAAATTTCTATCTATAGAGGAAGGACCTTTTGTGTTGGGTTTTACCCACTCTCCCCTCTTACATTATTATTAGGTTGCAAACAATGGCTTTTTTTTTTGTTACAAAGCCAGAATAAAGGAGCCTAAAATCAGCACACAATTGTGTGATCACTGGTTAGCCTTGTATCCCAAAGTTGTTAAGGAAAAAGAAATACATCCATTATTCACAAAACCAATCATGCAACTCACAACAAAAGATAAGGGAAGGCCCGGGAATCTGTGAGCAAACATCTTCACTCCCTCATTTATGAGCCTCTGGCAAGATTTCCCACAAGGGCTTGCCAATTTTAAAATGGTTTTTCTTGCTTTATTTACCTGCCTTTACGAAAGGGAGATATTATTAGTCCTGGTCACGCATTCATTGCTCTGAACATGGCAGTAAGAATAACAACTTAGAAAATGTTGATGGCCTTAAAACAAAGCATGTGGCGAGCATCTTTTCTTTCTTTCTTTTAGATCTTCAGAATTTTCTATCACCTCTGAAGAGGTCTACCTGTTATTTCGCATCTCAGCCAGGAGATGTCACTGTAGTTGAATTAAATAATTAAGAGTAATTGAGCTATTCTGGGAGCAGTCTGAGTGTGAAAAACTTTCCATGGATTTGTTACAAATGAGTGGACAGGCATTCTGGAGTAAAAGTAAGCTTTGCATACCCAATTCTGCTTTTAGCTAATAGATAGAACATTTGTCTACACTTCAGATAAAAAAGAACGCTTAACCTTCCTTGCCCAAATGCACACATACTAGAACAAAATAGCATCATTAACTTAATGATTTATTCATATGGGTGAGTAAAAGTTTCAGTAGCTCAGAGAGATTTGTTTCCATTTTTCACAGAAACAGAAAATACAATCCTAAAATTTGTACAGAACCACAAACGACCTCAAATAGCCAGAGCAATTCTGAGAAAGAATGAAACTGGAGGCATCACATTTCTTGATTTCAAACTACACACAAAAAAGCTGTAGTAATCAAAAAGTTATTACATTGTCATAAAAACAGATACATGGGGCACCTAGGTGGCTCAGTCGGTTAAATAACAATCTGACTCTTGATTTTGGCTCAGGTCGTGATCTCACAGTTCAAGGGATTGAGCCCCACATTGAGTTCTGAGCTGACAGCACGAAGCCTGCTCAGGATTCTCTCTCTCTCTCTTTCTCTCTCTCTCTCTCTCTCTCTCCCCCTCCCTCCCATGTTTATGCACCTGCATGTTCTCTCTCTCTCCCGCTCTCTCAAAATTAATTAATTAACTTAAAAAAAAAACAAACAGACATATAGACCAGTAGAACAGAATGGAGAGCCCAGAAATAAATGCCTGCATTTATGGTCCATTTATATTTGAAAGGCTGCTAGGAACACTCAGTGGGGAAAGGATAGTTTTTTCAACAAACGATGTTGGAAAAACTGAATAATTACATGCAGAAAAACAAAACTGGACCCCTACCTTACACCACTCACAATAATCAACTAAAGATGGACTAAAAGTTGAATTTCAGACCTGAAACAATAACCCAGAAGAAAACAGGCAGTAAGTTCCTTGACAATGACCTTGGCAAGGATTCATTGGATTTGACACCAAAAGCAAAGACAAAGGAAAAATAAACAAGTAGAACTACATCAAACTAAAAACCTTCTGTACAGCAAAAGAAACCATCATGAAAAAAAAAAAAAGACATCCTATGGAATGGGAGAAAACATTTGCAAAACATGTCTCTGGTAAGGGGCTAATGTCCAAAATATATAAGGAGCTCACAACTCAATAGCAACAAACCAAATAACCCAATTAAAAAATGGGCAAAGGACTCCAGTAGACATTTTCCCGAAGAAAACATACAAATGTCCAACAGGTATATGAAAAGGAGCTCAATTCATCACTAGTCAGAGTGATGTAAATCAAAACCGCAATGTAACACCACCTCACACCTGTTAGAATGGCAGTCATCAAGAAGACAAGAGATAACAAGTGTTGGTGAGGAGGTTGACAGGAGTTATGGTGAGGGTATGGAGGTTCCTCAAGAAATTAAAAAGAGTTCCCAGACGATCCAGCCACTACATGCTATGTGCCAGCGGACAAGCCGGCCAACTCTGTTTCTCCTCATTACAGTCCATCTTTGGAAAGGGAGGACTGTGCCCCACTTATGTCCATAATGCATGCTGGAAAACATTTCAGAGTTGAATGTCTGAAAGTCAAACAATAGAATTCATGTTATTTCATGTGGAGTGTGAGAAAGGAATACCTTCTTCTTCCTCTTCTTCTTCTTCTTCTTCTTCTTCTTCTTCTTCTTCTTCTTCTCTTCCTCCTCCTCCATCTCCTCCTCCTCCTCCTCCTCCTGCTCCTCCTCCTCCTCCTGCTTCTCCTCCTCCTCCTCCTCCTCCTCCTGCTTCTCCTCCTCCTCCTCCTCCTCCTGCTCCTCCTCCTCCTCCTGCTTCTCCTCCTCCTCCTCCTCCTGCTCCTCCTCCTCCTCCTGCTTCTCCTCCTCCTCCTCCTCCTCCTCCTGCTTCTCCTCCTCCTCCTCCTCCTCCTCCTCCTGCTTCTCCTGCTCCTCCTCCTTCTCCTCCTCCTCCTCCTCCTGCTTCTCCTCCTCCTCCTGCTTCTCCTCCTCCTCCTCCTCCTCCTCCTGCTTCTCCTCCTCCTCCTCCTCCTCCTCCTGCTCCTCCTCCTCCTCCTCCTCCTCCTCCTCCTCCTTCTCCTTCTTCTCCTTCTTCTTCTTCTCCTTCTTCTTTTTCACCAGCACACGGCTCTCTTGGTGTGGAATGCAGATAAGCCAAATCAAATGGAAAGAAAAAAGCAGAGTGAAGATGTCCCAATCACTGCTTCCTCGCAACCAGAAGGTACTTGATGGGCATCATGTCATCATGGGGTCAAGGAGAGTTTGCCTGAATACTAAATATTTGACAGCTAAGCCATTTATTTTTTCTACCTTTATGAGTACACAGAGTGGGATCTTGCCATTTATTATTATCCTATCACCATGGTTAGCTTTTAGTAAAGTTCCAGGTGACAAAATGATTCTCTCTTTAATCATTAACCAAAATTACCTATTGTTCTTGCAAAGTAGGTATAACTGGAGTTTTTGCATGGGACACTCTCTGGGGTCGTGTTCTGCATTAACTCCACTAGATCCACTCTGGAACCTTCTATACCCTACTCTGTACCCAGGAGCTAGACTCTTAATGGTTATATCTATACAACAAGGTTCCTTTGCCCTCTGGCTTCTGGTTGGAAATGACCAAAGGCAGCCCATAAGAAACAGAGAGGGAAAGAGAAGGGAGAATTTGGGGCACCTGGGTGGCTCAGTTGGTTGAGCATCCGACTTCGGCTCAGGTCATAATCTCACAGTTCGTGAGTTTGAGCCCCGCATCAGGCTCTATGCTGACAGCTCAGAGCCTGAAGCCTGCTTCAGATTCTGTGTCTCCCCCTCTCTGCCCCTCCCCTGTTCACACTCTGTCTCTCCATGTCTCTCAAAGATAAATAAACATTAAAAAATGTGTTTTTAAAGAGAAGGGAGAGGTCATGTAATTTCCTATCTGCCATCTTCCCCAGTCAGCCATTCCTCTACCAAACAAAGGTTTCTCCTTCAGACACAACTCTAGCTCCCTCTCATACCTGGCAAGTTCCCCAGGAGTATGTCTGCCTTTGTCCTGTCAGGCTCAGAAGCTAGTCTGGAGTACTGTCAACTTTTGTAGGGTCCCTTTTAACCATTTCTCTAGTAAATTCTCTCCAATTACCTTGGTGGAATGTTCTGTACATACACGTCATCTCTGGACCCTAGGTGGCACCTAAAGCATGACATATGCATGAGTAAAATATGTGACATTTACTATTCAGATACATGACTAGGCATATATCCCATATAGATGCCTTATATTGGGAATAAAATTGCTTTTATTTGGATTATCAAAACCCAGTTCTTTCTGAGAGAAGAAAATGCATAAATTTAACAGTGTATTTGGAACAAAGAACCCCAGAACTAAACTCATTAGACACAATCACAAGTTTATTTTAAATCTTGATTCTAGTCGATAGTACTCAGTATACCTACTATCTATGGAGCACCTACTAAGAGTCTGACACCATGCTCAGCATTGCAACATAATCATTTTTATTTTATATTAAGTTTATTTATTTTTGAAGAAGAGTGAGAAAGAGAGAGAGGTAGGGAAGGGGCAGAGAGAGAGAGAGGGAGAGACAGAATCCCAGCAGGCTCCATGCTGTCAGCACAGAGCCCCACGCGGGGTTTGATCTCATGACCTGTGAGATCTGACCTGAGTCAAGATCAAGAGTCAGACCCTTAACCAACTGAGCCAGCCAGGTGACCCCAACATAAATCATTTTTAATGTGTCTGATAATCTTGCAGGGCAGTTGATATGCCTATTTTAGAAATGAGGAAAAATGAGACTCAGAGAAGTGCAAGAATCCACCGTCATGCACAAGGTCAGCGGTGACAAAGGAAGGAGCCCAGAGGAGCACGTCAACTGCACAGCACATTCTGTGCAGCGGGACATTGGTTACTCCCGGACTCCTGCAGGGCAGACCGCCCTGTGCAGCGGGACTTTGGTTACTCCTGGACTGCCCATAGGCAAAGGGACTTTAATAAGCCTGAAGCCTTAACACAAATCTGTTTAATTTTACTTAATCTAATCTTCCAAACACACGTCTTCATGGAAAACCAGTCTCACAGAAAACTCGATCGCATCTTGTCCATGAATCACAGTTTGGGGAAAGTGGGATGTTTCACTTCTGTGCCCCTAGTTCCGGAATTTCCTCTCTTAGAGCTGAGTCTGATGCCCGTCATTCTTCCTGGGATCCATGATTGAACTTCAGAAAGGCAGCTCTAAAATGTCAGGTGGACTAGAGATTCTCACCGTGCTGTTTTCAAAAAGATCAGCCATGCTTTTTAGGGCATATCATTGTTTGATGACGATAAGGAAAAGGAAAGAGAAATCTTTATAACAGGAAATTTTCTTTAGTGCTTAATGATCTGGGCAGTGGCTAGGCTAGCAGTCATCTGATAGAATGACTTGCTAAGCAAAACGCTGGTGTGGTGACTTTCATAATAAATAGACACAGGAATAAGAGCTAACACTTAGCACTTTAAGAACGTGGCAGGCATGGCATTCACCTCTTTACATGAGTTACCTCACTTACTGTTTTTTTTTAATGTTTATCTTTATTTTTGAGACAGAGAGAGACAGAACATGAGTGGGGGAGAGGGAGAGAGAGGGAGACACAGAATCCAAAGCAGGCTCCAGGCTCTGAGCTGTCAGCACAGAGCCCGACGCGGGGCTTGAACTCATCAACTGTGAGATCATGACCCGAGCTGAAGTCGGACGCCCAACCGACTGAGCCACCCAGGCACCCATGAGTTACCTCACTTAAAGCTCATGGTACCCCTTTGAGATAGATGGGATCATTGGTCTCTGATTTTACAGTTGAGAAACTAAGGCACACAGAGAGGTTGAACAAGTGACCGACATCCGACAGATAAAGCAGAGGAAAAGTCACCGAGCTCTTGAGAGTTGAATTCCAGATTCTACGCTCAGAGGACAGGTTTCAACTGTGTAAGAGACACTAGCTGCCTTCTGTTATGGACAAGCCAGAGTTGAGCTCTTTTTAAAAAATCATGCACAGTGATCTCAACGTACTGCAAGGATGGGTCGACTCTAAGAATATGAAATGTGGTAGGGTCACATTTAAATGAAGGTCTGATATTTAAAAAAATCTAGTTTCACGAGTTCAGGGTGAAGTGAAATTTAGCGGCATTGCGGAAGTGATCTGCAGATTTTAGCGAAAGGGAATCCAAATAGGAGCAACCAGTGTTAGGGGAGCTGACAATGGAGTCTCATGCAGCGTCAGAGCAAGTTCAAGGTTCAGAATCTGCCCTTCATGATTTCTCAAAAGCGTGTCACGTGCACCAAAAAGCATGATTTCATTTTGAGCGTCACACTTGAGAAGGTCTTTGTTCCGAGGCGAGCCATCAGTGAAGCGATTCACAGCCTCATCTCACAGCCTTCCCGAGGCACCCCTCGTCTACCCTGCCTCCTGCCCAGAGCTGGCCACAGCCACGGAGGCAGAGAGAGGGAGCTGGCTTCCATTGAGGTGAATGAAGAGGAGAGGCTGGGACCCGGGAGGGGTGGGGATGGGGGGGTTGTGCAGGGGTGCGCAGAGGCCGGGAGGGACCCACGTGCCAGGGAGAGCACAGCCAACATTTGTGAGTAGAAGCCATGGCAGGGCACCAGGCTGTGATCCCAAGGCCGAGTTTGGGGCTCACCAGTGATGCAATCAGAGCACCAATGGCCAGAAGACCTGCCGGGCGTGGGTGGCTGACTCTTTGACCATCTTTGTGTGCCTCACTTTGAGCTCAGCAGATACAGGCAGGGCATTGCATTGCCTCAGGGGGCAGATAAATTCACTTAAAGGACAGAGGTAGTGCGTTCAGGTTAAAGAAGCCTTAGGTGGGCCATGACAATCGTCTTAAAAATCCGTGAAAAGCTGTCATATGGAGGGACCATAGAACATCCCAGATGCTGGGGATGCTTCGGTGAGCATATTAGGCAAGGTCTTGTCTCCACGCAGCTCCTGGCCTGATAGAGGCCAAAGACATTAAACAAACCACTGTGTCATTAAAAACATCGCCCCAAACTGTGAAGGCCTCTGGTAAAGGAAAGATATCAGTTCCACAGAGCATTTGGAGATGTGCCACCAGTTTTGAAGAAGTGCTATGTCAGCCAAGAGCTAAGGATGAGGTGTTAGGTGGGTGGAGGGAGAGAGAGAACGTTTCAGGTAAAGGGACTGAGATCGGAAGAAGCTGGCATGGCTTCAAAGTTTCTCTTCCCTCTCCTAACACCCCTTCTCTTCTCTTGTTTTCCCTTCCAAGTGTCACTTTTTAGCAATGTCATATGATTAGTGGACATGACAGGTCTGCTTCCTCATCTAGCACAAATGTATTGGTTACCCACTGTATGTCAAACCCTGGGCCAGGCCCTATGGATTAACATGTAAACAGGAAGTATAGCGGGTTGAAGTGAGTTTCCCCACAATGTGTGTCCACCCACAACCTCAGGATGTGACCTTATATAGAAATAGGGTTTTTGCAAATGTAATTAATTAAGATGACGTCATCCTGAATTCTGTTGGGACCTCAATCTCATAACCGATGCCCTAACAAGAAGAGGAGAGGACCCCGCTGGTGGCATGTGAAGAAGGCCACGTGAAGCCAGAGGTATTGGCTGCAATGACGTGCCTAAAAGTCCAGGAGCTCCAGGGATTGCCAGGGGTCACCAGAAGCTCGGATGAGGCCAAGAAGGATCCATCCTACAGCCATCAGAGGAAGGCTGGCCTTGCTGACACCTTGATTTCAATCTTAGTCTCCAGAAGTGTGAGACATCACATTTCTACAGCTGTAAGCCACTCAGTTTGTGGTAATTTGTTGCACAGCCTAAGAAACTGATATAGGGTGCATGTCTCTTCCATGAACTTTCTTCTTTTTTTTCTTCAAGTTGATTTATTTTGAGAGCAAGAGAGAGAGAGAGAGAGAGAGAGAGAGAGAGAGAGAGAGAGAATCCCAAGCAGATTCTGCACTGTCAGCACGGAGCCTGATATGGGGCTCAGTCTCACGAATGGTGAGATCATGACCTGAGCTGGTCAAGAGTTGGACGCTTAACCGACAGAGTCACCCAGGCGCCCCATGACCTTTTTTGCTAAATGAGGTCGCACTCATAGGTTCTGGTGGGTAGAATGTGGACGTATCTTTTGGGCAGGCCACCACTCTGCCCACAGCACTTAGGTCTGCATTCACATACCTGTAAGTTCCTTATGCAAAATATGCATTTGGCAGCTAAATTTTTGCTTATTAAATTACATCAAATTCAACTTTTGGACACTTAGCCTAAGAGTATCTACAAACCAGTCTACTTCACTTTTTACTAATAGTATCAAACTCTTGCTAAACCACAAACTCCATCTGGGTGTATGACTACATTTCTGCCAACTGACTTTATTTGACACTGAATGACCGTCCAGTACCAAAGAGAAAGTTGGCACTGTGAGTGTATTAGGGACGAACACCGTCCATAATACACTTCATAATATACGTCACATCCTGTGATGACATTTAAAGAACACAACAATCTGACAGGAAACAGAAGGGCCACCTAAGAAAATGGGAAGTATCAGAAAATACAATCCAGAATGATACTCAGAAACTTTGTAAGATCTAGGCAAGTGATAGAACGAGTTTAAACTCCAGTTCTATTGATGGCTTGTCAAGTCATGGCAAGTTCTGGTAATAGTTCACTTTTATTTTATTTATTAAAGGGAAGGAAGGAAGGGAGGGAGGGAGGGAAGAAAAGAGAGAGAGAAAAGGACAGAAGGGAAGGAGGGAGAAAACAAAAACCCAGAAAATATCTCAAATGCCATCTCCCTTTAATTTCGCAGTATTGCAAAGATCATTGAGAATTCACCTATGGAAGCATCTGTCAAAAAGTCTAGAAGTTGTGAGGACTCTGTATTTAGTAGCTCTTGCAGTAGAAGAAGACGAGTTTTAGGAAGGCTGGTCTCAAACAGAAGCTGTTTTTGCATGTTGCTTTCTTCTGCCCGTGGACTCACTTTCCAATGACAGTCTAGCCCAATTAATCAGATCCATGGAGTAATTCCCGTACCGAATACTGTTTTTATATTTTCTGTTTATTATGAAAATTAAGACACGCCATTGTGTTACAGATGCCACCCAGGGCCACATGCTGCTACAGCCGAAGATGGCGATTTCATAATGTTGCAAAGTTACAGCAAACACGCCACAATATATACCAGATGCAGCTCAACTGAGACATAGCTTAAAAGGATTTAATCGAAAATGTTTCGAATCTACTTCGCCCAAGAATTATCACTGGGCCAGTGTGCTCTTTGATATGGTAATACAACCAGCTGTTAAGTTCTTCTCTATTTCCAACACAATAATCCACATTGCTTTTCATCTTCTTTCCATCACGCACTTCTAATATTAGGAGGCTCAAGATTCCACGTATGAGGCTCACTTCTTTCCTTTAATTGGGAGTAAGGACGGGCCGACTGGTTTGTACTCTTGGAAGCACAGAAAGGATGAAGGCTCCAATCTCATCGACCGCCTCTCTTCTGTGTATAAAACATTCCAAAGTAGCTGGTCTGAAGTTATAACCAACTGGAAGCAGGGGGAACCAGGTTGCTGCTAGAAGCCTGCCCCATCCTCTGAGATGTTCAGAGTGGGGTATGGGTGTGTGTACCATGCCCAGGGACAGGTGGATCACTGTGGGATTCTCCCTGTGCTGCAGAAGGCACAGCTGTTTATATTATTCAAGTAGGCTTCAGGCCCAGCATGGAGCCCAATGCCGGGCTTGAACTCAGGACCCTGAGAGTAAGACCCGAGCTTAGATCAAGAGCTGGATGCTTAAACTGAATGAGCCACCCAGGCGCTCTCCAACCGGTGATTCCTTTAAACCTCATAATTATAAGCTGTTTTCTTGAAATGTGGATAATTGCATAGACTCTTGTGTTGGTGAGACAGAAGTTTGCTTCATCATATCCAAGACTGCGTTTTGGACTTGATTCCTGGAAATAGGTACACATAACCCTGAGACCCTCAGAGCCATGAAGGAACAAAAGAAAAAGAATATAAAACAAAATGATGGTGGTGATGTATATATATACACACACACGCATACATACATATATATGTGTGTGTGTGTATATATATATATGTGTGTGTGTGTGTGTGTATACACACATATGCTACATTTATGCTTGACTATATACTTAAATATCTTCTCAATTACAAATGGTGGGATGATACATATGCCAAGAAAACAATAAGGAAAAAAAAGAAAATTCCATCTCGTATGCTTCTTTATAAGCCCAATATCCTTCAGCATTCATTTCTGTTGGATGATAATGGGCCCAAATCCTTAATTTTAAAATGCTACAAACACATCTTCATATACTTAATGTTAGAATCATGAATTTAACCAGAATAATCTACTTTTCTTCTTTAATGAGGAATCTGAGACTCACAGAAGTTACCTGACCCGCCCAGGTTTCTGGTGAGAGCAGGGACTGAGGCACCCTTGCCACCCTCAGCTCTTTCTGACATGTCCACACAAGCATGACACTGTTACATTCTCTAAGGCAACTTTCACCAAGGCAATGACAAGGACTTCTGAGGAAGTAGAGAATGTGGCCGGCCAGAACTGTTCTAGTGACATCGGTGGTGAAGGAAGAGTCACTTCTGTGTTAAGCAAGCTAAAGGTTTTAGGGTCACCGTGCTAGAACCTAGTGCCCATCTGCCTATAAAAAACCCTCAGAACTAACTCATCAGGCCTCACGCTGCTGTTTACCTCAGCCATTGTCTACAGTCCAAGCTTCTTGTGAAATCTGATAGCCTTTGTTCTCACTGGCATCAATCCTGTCTCATGACCCAGAACTTCACTCTGCCTTTCCCTGCTAAGTCTTCATATTATGACTCCTGGTGCTCTCAGTCAGCAACCCAGCACACAGCCCTGTCTCCTCAACTCCGCTGAAAGCCCCCTTCACCTCCGTGCATGAACTGACACCTGCTCCCTGAGCACACTGCTTCCTCTGTTGCCCTCTCCAGTGAGCAGTGAATTTTCCCCACGGTCCTTGAACCTCAGGGCTTGGAGTTGGGGTCAGTACCCTCCCTGATCTTGCTACTCCTCTTCTCTTACCCCCCTTGTTACAATGTCGTGTCCCTTTGAAGCTCATGCCAACCAGTCACACCACCCTCATCATTGTCATGTTCATTGTCACCCTCATGAATGACTCAGAGCAATCACTCTTGGACACTTCCGCAGCCACTACTCTTGCCTTCCAGTTCCCTGACCTCCCCTCCAGGCGCCTTTTCTTCTACTTTACCTTAGTCATCTTCTCCCAACATCACACCCAGGACCTGCTCACCTCTGGGAGTCGCATCACCTCTTGGTTCTCTACCACCCCTCGTAAACCTTCCAGCTTACGTGCCGGAAATGATCACAGGCCCGTGATTCCAAATCTTCACCCTTCCTGACACTCTCATCTACTAACCCCATCACTTTCTCACTATTCCTCACCCACCTTCTGTTTTCCCTTTTTCTTTTGCTCAGCCCAGATTTCTTGGGCCACCACTACTGTTGCTCTCATGCAAAAACCGTCACTCTCCTGCTTCTCTGTTCTGATGTTGTGTTCACCTGTCAAAACCCCAAATCTCACTGTTCCAACTCTCCACTTGCATCCTATGTAATTGGTGTTGCTGGAGAAAAATCATACAGCAGCTTGTTTCACTTTAAATTTATGACTGCAAATGTCTAGTCAAATCCCGATATTGCCCGGTAAGCCTGCTACATTTCCTTCCTAAAGTCACATCTCCACATTATATATCCTTTCTTCTCAGACATCTCCCATGGCCACCTCCCCAACCCCAGCCTCTGTCTCAGAAATGCCCGTTATCTTTGCACAGGCAAATGCCTTCACTTTAGATCTCACTTCACTTTAGATCTCATCCTCCCTTACTTCCTCAAGAATTTTGCTTCTGTGGTCGTGCTTGCTTCTCCTGTGTTACCAATCTCCCCATTTCAACCTCTCACTCCCATAAGCAAAAAAGGCACACTCCAATCTCTCCACTTAAAGGAAAGGTCCTCCCTCAACTCTTCAGACGTCTTCAGCATCTGCCCCATTTTATATTCTCCTTTATGGTGACTCGTCAAGGGATGGTCTGCATACATGGTCTCTACATCCTGGGTTCTCATTTCCATTTAAAATTTTTTTTATTTTTAAAAGTTAAAGTAAGATTCTTACATATTCTAAAAAATGTATTTATTTTTAAATTTCTTCCCATAGACAGCAGCTTGTAACTCTCAACTAAAATCACCTCTGATTGACCTTAAAAAAAAAAAAAAAGCATGCTCACAAAGCACTTGTCTACTTCTAGATTTCTGACACTTGTATTGGCTCCTCAGTACTGAAAGGCCATTTTACTCTACTATATAGCACTCCTACACTCACCCGTACATTTCTCCTTTTCCCATCCTCCCAGCAGGGGTATGTCATACTTTTTGGTTAAACTCATGTTCAATGGTACGGAAATATTAGATTGTTGTGTGCCATGCCTGCACTGTGTTTTTTGAACACTTTAATTTTTTCTATAGTTATCGGTTGCTTCAATTTTCTAATTATTTTTCTCTTTATCACAGATTCAATCTCCACTGGAGCTACACAACTTCTTTTTAATTTATTCAAACATATACTCGCAGTCCCAATTACTGTTGGTCAAATCCTTCCTGGAGTCTTCTATCCTCTGACTCGAAGTAGACCAGGGTGGCACAGGGGAGATCTATAATAAAAGAGGCCCTAGGGAATCACTGTCACAACTGCTTATGCAGCGTATCTTAGAAATCTGCCTGGCCAAGAAGTCTAAGAAGGTGATAGTGAGATTATGAACAGCAACAGTTTCAGGATAAATGGAATCAGAGCACTACTTCGAACAGAATATTCCTGACTCCTTGGTGCAACATGGAAAGGCAAAGTCAGCTTCTGGCGCTGGTCAAAAATCTGGCTTGCTTTGTCTGTTCATTTGTTTTTGTTTTTGTTTTGAGAGAGAGAGAGAGTACATGCAAGTGTGCACATGAATGGGGGAGGGGTAGAGGGAGAGGAGAGAGCTTCTCAAGCAGGATCCATGCCTAGGGCAGAGCCAACATGGGGCTCAATCCCACAACCCTGGGATCATGACCTGAGCCAAAATCAAGAGTTAGACGCTCAACTGACTGAGCCACCCAGGAGCCCCTCCATTCATTGGCATACTAAATCCCATTTCATTCATTTCTATACTAAATTCTTCAGAATATTAAAACTGTGTGAATATAGATTAATTGAAGAACAAAGTTTTATAAGTCTGAACAGAAAAATCATTTTTATCTTTTGTACAGTAATTTCAGCCACAATTCCCAGACTCTATTTCCTCTGCTTTAATAAACACAGAACTCACTGACCTCCTGTTTTAGAGGTGCCCGTTGAACAAACAATATAACTGTGTCAAGCCTCTAAAACTCATTCCTGTGTCAGTAACTCTGAATTTGGTTTCTGGAGTTATTGTACTTAACAAATTGTTTTTTCCCTAGAAAATAAGTACATAATCATTGGACAATTACAACTCAACATATGGGATATTCTGAATTAGTAGAGTTCAAATGATTTACAATGTAAAATATACATATATAATACAGAAATATAAACAAATATAAAATTACATATATTTATTTAAATTTTTTTTAACATTTATTCATTTTTGAGAGAGAGAGTATAAGCAAGGGTTGGGGAGAGAGAGGGAGACAGAATCCAAAACATGCTCCAGGCTCTGAGCTGCCAGCACAGAGCCTGATGCGGGGCTCTAACCCATGAACTGTGAGATCATGACCTGAGCCAAAGTTAGCACTTAACCAACTGAGCCACCCAGTAGCCCCCAAAATTATGTGTATTTATATAACTTTATATTTGTTTATATTTTTGTATTATATATGTATATTTTACATTGTGTATATTATATATACAATATACACCTTCCCCTCCCCCACCCCTACCCCGGATTCTACCTGAGATTCCTTCCAGTAACACAAATATGGCTTCCTTAAGTTCAGTAAATGTAAGCAAGTTGCCATGGCTAACCTTTAGCTTTTAATTTTGGATGAATGATTATATACTGAATTGACCATTACTATTGCTATTTATTTAGTGAAACCAACCACAATTTGCTTTATTTTAAGTAAAGAAATGTAGATACAGCAATGGAAAATAACCCATTTACTCCCCTCCCCAAACCTTCTTTGTAGATTGAGGCTTCCCTTGGAGGGAAGTTCCACAAGAGGACTGGTCAGAGAAATCATTTGTTTTACTCAAAACACACATGATGTGGCGATCGGTTTTCAAATACATTTTTGACAAACACAAGTAGGACATCTGGAATTGAGGTAGGGATGATTAGGTTTGGGAAGAGAAGAACAATAAATGGAAATTTCAGAAATCTTTACTGAAAAAACAAGTATTCTAAGAGTAAGTGGTTCTGTCTTTAAAATGAAATTGCTTTTTCAAGTAAGAAAATGCTTCTTAAGTTCCACTACAGAACAAACTGATTTTTCATGATGATTCTTGGGCAAAAGCTAAAACTCAAATCTTAAGCACTTTTTAAAAAGACAATGCAGGGGCGTCTGGGTGGCTCAGTCGGCTGAGCGGCCGACTTCAGCTCAGGTCATGATCTCGCGATCCGTGAGTTTGAGCCCCACGTCGGGCTCTGTGCTGACAGCTCAGAGCCTGGAGCCTGTTTCCGATTCTGTGTCTCCCTCTCTCTGACCCTCCCCCATTCATGCTCTGTCTCTCTCTGTCTCAAAAGTAAATAAACGTTAAAAAAAAAGACAATGCAGATGTTTATTGTTTAAACTTATACTGTCATTAGTTTGTTGACTCTATCTGAAAGACTTTAACATGCTCAAAAATATACACTCAAATTTATTTTGTAAGAATTATGATGAAAATGCCCCAAATTATTTTAATGTATGTAAAATTCTAACTTAGTGATATGAAGCACTTTTTAAAAATGGGTCATGGGTGGTTTTCCTTAGAACTCAAAATGGCCGGAAACCAAACAACTGGGAAGCACATTTCCTGAAAAGCCACTCCCTGTGATGGACAAGAGGAAAATTGCTCCTAAACCATTCTTTTCCCTGTTCAATGACACAGCTTTTCTAGTCTACTCTGGACATAGTAATAATAAGACCCACCACAAGAATATATGTCGAAAACGGCATCAACAATTATCAATAAATAAGGATTTTGCCCACCAGCTAAGAGAAAAACAAACAAACAAAAAAATCAATGAACAGTCATCTGACACAACAAACTTCATATCACATTGATTTAGTAGGAAATAACATTCTTTCAATCTTCAGAAGTGGGACCCTACAATTGTAAGACATCACCGCTAGAGAGATGTTCCTTTTGTTCGTACCTTAAGTCATGGCCCATTTTTTATTTCTGGCTGAAATCTCTTCTTTGGCTTTGGAACCATGACTTTCTGAAGCCATTTCACCTGCAGTAGAAAGCTGACTACAGCAGCTGTGGCTATGCATGCGTTCTGTGGAAGGGGATGGAGGCTCAGAGATTCGCCGTACCTACAATGATACTTGAACTAATTTGGGGGGATATAAAGAACTGAGGACGACGCCCATGAACCACTGGAGAAAAGAACTTGGCAGGAGAGGAAAATAAACAATTAGAAAAGGAATATAAAGATAAGAAGAGAGGTGATTCTGGAAGCAGTGCCCTTGAGAAGGCAGGAGATGTGTTCTTGACCATAGGTGGACACTTGGTTTTATTTTGTTTGGTTGTTGGAGTGCATGGGTGGGGAGCGAGATTGTGTGGCTAATTTCCTACAATCCCCTAATTATAGAGAGGATGATTAGTGTTGCCCTAGACTAAGTGCAATAAAAACGCTTCTTGCACAAATGAGTACCATGCCAATATAAGAAAAATGTTATTCAACCTTGGAATTTACTTTTTTGTTTTTTTACCAGAATAGGGGTTTGCACACTATATATAGCCCACTTCCTTAAAAGGGAAATTCTTGTGTGTCTCCTAGGACCCGAAAGTTCTATGTATCAAGCTTTTACATTTCGATTCAACTTCTCTTTCACTATTCAAAACTGTGCCATGTGTATTGTAATGTTTCAACTCTGACAATCTCATAACAAGTTTGAACACAGCAGCTGTTTACTATTTCATGCTAATTGAATGTGATTCCCATCATTGTCAATTTTACTCTTTCACTTCCCGATCACTTAACTACAAATAAGAGAAAGACACAGGTGGACTCTAGGGAATACAGTTATCCGTACATTACTAATTGATGAGTCTCAACTATAAACACTTTTTGAAGTAAAGATTAAGAGCTACATTATTTGACATACTAAAGGTTAATATCCAGGTGCATTTAATTTTAAGCTTGCAGGGTGGCCGCAGTGTAGAGTGAAAATCATGCAAGGTCTGAAGGTATAGGTGGGGGGTTGCCCCTACTTTCACTGCTAACTAACTGAATCATTTACATCTCAGTTTCTTTTTATGCAAAATGAAAATGAAAACATCCTTTCTCACCAGGTTGTTACCAGGAAGAATGGAATAACGTGTGTGAAATATATTTTATTTTTATTTTTTATTTATTTTTCAATATATGAAGTTTATTGTCAAATTGGTTTCCATATCATGTGAATTATCTCCAATTTAATTTTCTATTTGGGAAATGAATTATGTTTGCATGTTGAGCTTCCTGGAACAAAGCATAATAATATACAGTGATTAGGAAGTAGAAATTAAGCTACAAGTATAATTAAGTGCGCCACAGGGATCCAAATGTTAAACACCAAAATTCCAAATTGGTGGCTTGATAGTTTACTGCAGTTCTAGAATTCTTATCTTGATAAATATTAGCATTATGCCTTGTTATGTGTAAGCAACCAACACAAGACTATTTAAAACACAACTTGTGAATACACTCCTGAACTTAGAAGGAAGCTGGCCCACTTAAGGTTCTTTTCTCTCTTTTGTGTTGATGTTGGTGCCATGAAATTATAAGAAACATATGAGAGAAATTATAGTTAAAAAATGTGAGAATTTTTTTCCTGCCTCACCATCACATATGTTGAGCCCCAGACACAATTATCCTTTTAGAATGTATTACAGATGCAGCGCTTAGCAAATGGGTGCAAGATGTTTGTTCAGATATAAACTTGCAGGCCAATGCTACGGGAGGCTGGCAAAAGCTTTTAGCAGGCAACGTTTCTTGTAGGTTGCCAACCCAGATCATTTTTTTTCCCTGAGAGTTTTGGCAGCTGTCTTCCATCGCTTCAGATTGCACTTATAATTGGTTGTTTCCATGGCAACACAGACTTTAAACCATAGTCTTCCTTATTAACTAGATATAAAATGAAGGTGTGCTCTAAGTGAAATGGGCTTTGGGGGGGAACAGCAATTAGGATAAAATCTACCACACTCTTCTATACAATATTAATTCTGCACCCAAGAGTAGTACACTCATGATGTATTAACCCACGTTGGTGGGCATGTACCTTGACTTCTTCCTGTTAATGTTTCACTTAACAAAGGGCTCTGCACCCAGATTTATTTATTTATCATCCCACTTATTATTATTACTAATATTATTATTATTAAATACAAGAACAAAACTTTCGCTCACATGCTAAATGAAGAAAACTCACAATATAACACAGGTGTCTATTTTTAATTCTGGGAAATCATCTAAACTGAAATCTGTTTCAAGCTTTACTAGTTAAAAACCCAGTAGTTTCAGGTGGAAAATTCCACAATCAGACTAGTGCTGTGCCTGTATGTCTAGAACTTCCGGTATGTCCAAGTACAAATCTACCACAAATGAAATGTAGAAGAACAACCAGAATGTTCTGATAATAAAATTGCAATGAGGTTGCTTTGGCCAACTTTGTCAACATGTAAAAAGGCTACTATTCTTGCTTTTATTTATTAAAAAGTGTGCAACTGACATGCCTGGTCCATATTCTATTCCTGTGCCTCTCTAAGGTTTGAAATTAGCTGAAATAACTGTGTAATCACGGTTATTTGTGTATGAAATCTGTAGTTTTTCCTGTCAAATAATGTGAATCACAGACATCTAGCACCTGAAATCCATTTCTAATCCCCATTCCATCCCATCCCTAAAGAATGGAGGTTTCTAAGATGAGGAACTAATGAATAATGAAGATCACAGACAAGGTCAAGGATCGAAAGTGTACTCTATCTCTGGTGAAAGGATGTAAAGAGTGGGAGAAATTTGTGGAAAGGCACATTCCCCACCATGATGTGTGATGATGGTGTCTGGGGTCGGGAGGGAGGAGGTGGGAGAGGAAGGCGAAGTGTAGGGGAGGGGCAGATAGTAACCTCAGAAACATGATGATTGTCAAAAATGCATGACATCAAAAATACATGTAATAAATTGCACAAGGTAGTATTTTCCATCAAATCGCAAGCAAAAAAGCAATTTGAACATTTTTGTGCAATTCAACTAATCACTATATTTTTACCTATTTTGTTTGCCCAAAGGTTCACACGTACACCCTTTACATTGTTCAAGGCACAGATATTCTTTTTCCTTTTAGTTATTTGACATTTATGCCATGATCAGTCATGATATCTTTTTTGTAGTTGTATTATGTGAAAATTATGTCAAACAATGTTTTCCTATTATCTACCTGGCAACCTATCAAAGGCTCTGCCTGTCCAACAAACTCTGTTCATTTCATATTCTCTCACTAAGCTCCCTTCACAGCTCTAACTTCTTCTCTTCTCACCTTCTTCAGAATTTCTGGAAAACACAGTGAAACAGAGACAGAGGGGCTGGTGTCCCAAAGGTCAAGAGAAACAACTGAACTCTAGCCTGCAGAGTGGTTCAGGACCATGGACAACTGCAGACAGACCTGCCTCCACCTGCACATTCAAAGGTCAGAATCACAGACAGCCAGGAAGAAACTCTGCTCTTATTACTTGGTAATTAGTCAGCGCTTGTTATTAAATTTTTATTATTTGTATGCTGTCAAAATTCTTCCTACAGCCAGGTTCACATAATTTCATTCAAGTGTCATCCTCATAGGAAAATAAGGAGCTGGTTAAAACTTATCAGGGCTGGTGAGGAATCTAGACTCCACGCTATGGTGGGGACATGACAAGCTTGGATATGGAATTCAAAAAGGGGAGACAAAATTCTGAAGTCCAGGGCCATAGCTAGTGAGATGGGACCTAGGAACTGAAGGGAACAGTAAAATCTGAAATAAAAACCGTATCTAGGTCAATATATGTAGTAGGTGGGGCGCCTGGCTCAGTTGGTTAAGCGTCTGACTCTTGATTTTGGCTCAGGTCATGATCTCTCAGTTTGTGACATCGAGCCCCGCATCAGGCTCTGGGCTGAAGGCACAGAACCTGCTTGAGATTCTCCCTCTCCCTCTCTCTGTGTCCCTCTTACGCTCTCTCTCCCAAAATAAATAAATAAATACACGTTAAAAAAACATGTATAGATGTAAAAAAAATATATATATATATATATATATATATATATATATATATATATATATATGTAGTAGGCTGAATAGTGTCCCTCAAAAGATGCCCATGTCCTAATTCCTGGAACCTGTAAATATGTTACTTTATATGGTACATGGAATGTGCAGGTTGAATTGAGGATGTTGAGATGATGACACTACCCTGGATTATCTGGAAAGGCCCAATGTAATCACAAGGGTCCTAGTAAGAGGGAGGCAGTTGGGTCCAAGTTAGTAGAAGCAGAGGTGATAACAGAGAGAGGGAGGGCCATGAGTCAAGGAACAGAGGTAGTCTATAGAAGCTGAAAAAAAAATCAAGGAAACCTTATTGCCTAAGAACCTCAGGAGGAATGCAGTGTTGTCAAAACCTGATTTAGACTTCAGATCTCCAGATCTGTAAGACCTGCATTTCTTAAAGCCATTAAATTTGTGGTAATTTTCTACCGCATCAAAAAATAAAATAAAAACAAAAAAATTGAATACAATACACACAAGAAAAAGCCATGCGCAAAGAGAAGGAAAGGAGATCAAACAACACGGAAATATTTTTGAGCGGGAGGGCTCCTGTATTGTTGCCTTCTCCTGTCCATTTCCTTAGTTGACTGGGATATCCAGTAAGTATGTCCTTCCTTTACTCACTTATCTTTTCCCCCAAGTAGACTAGACCACACAGAACCATTATAAAGCACCCATTTCGTTCAAATGGTCCCACTCTACTGTATAATAAACAATGGCAATAGGTAAGGAATTCAGTAGGTTGTACTCCAGGCCACTTATAATTTCTTACATCTTTTGAAGATCCTGAGTTTTGAAAAAAAGTGCTTAGAGCAAAATATTTAAAGTGAAGCCAAATTCAGTAAGGTTGGGTGCAACTAAGTGCAACGCAAATAAAGGAACTTTTTTTTTTTTTTTTTTTTTTTTGCCGATCTGGTCTTTTCTCTCTGTTTAAATGTCAAGTATTTTTATTTTATTTAAAAAGATTTTTTAAATGTTTATGGTAGTTTTGAGAGAGAGGCAGAGACAGAGTGCGAGCAGGGGAGGGAGACACAGAACTCGAAGCAGGCTCCAGGCTCTGAGCTGTCAGCACAGAGCCCGACGCAGGGCTCGAACCCATGAACTATGAGATCATGACCTGAGCCGGAAGTAAGACGCTTAACCGACTCAACCACCCAGGCGCCCCTAAATTTTTAAAAAGCATTTTAGACCTCAGAAAGAAGGGTCACACTATTTTCATAGCTCCTGGTCCTGACAGAGGTGTTCAGAGCATCGAAGAGGCACTGGAAGAATGTATGTCAACTGGAGATAGAAAGAACCAATATGCAAACAAGGAGGGGAATAATGAAGGGTATTTGGGGGCAGGAGAGCATGGTAAATACAAGATTGGTGGGAACTGGCTCTTTCCTCCAGTAATTCCAATCAGGTATGGAGTCTGGGGAACCACTGAGCTACAGTCTATGCCAACATATTTTTAAATTCATGCAATCACACCACGAAGAGGGAATTATTATACCCATTTTAATAAACTTAGAGATCTAAGTAACTGGCCCACGTTGACATAGCTGGTATGGTGGGGCCACAGGGTCTAACTTAACAATATCTGACTCCAAAGCCATGCTTTTTCAATCATGCCTTTTGGTGAAGAGTGTACATGAAGCCTTTTAGTTTAACTACTTGTCTTCCATGCTTTGGAAAGATAAGGTTTTGGTTGTTCCTTTGCCAAGGGGTCAGGATGTGCACTGAAGACAGACAGTGGTCCAGCAGCCTTACAAACCACCAGCCCCTTTTCTCACTGATATACCAAGTATGCAATGGCTCAGCCTCCAGAAATACGAACAACGTTCTCACCTATAAACCTGCACACATAACATCTCCCTTGGGTTTAACTATCCTGTACCATTAAGTGGAGCAAGAGGAAGTTGAAACTGCTAGAAAAATAGGAGTATAGAGAATGTGCATAATATTGCTCCCATAATTCTGATGCATGATTTATCAACTTATGAGATTTTTAGTTCATTTATGGATTTTCTTTTCCTTCCTTCCTTCCTTCCTTCCTTCCTTCCTTCCTTCCTTCCTTTCTTTTTCTTTCTTCCTTTCTTTTTTTTCTTTTTTCTCTTTGTCTCCCTCCCTCCATCTCTCTCCCTTTCTCACTTCCTCCCTTCTCCCTCTTCCTTCCTTTCTTCTTTATTTCTTTGTTTTTCTTTCTTTCTCTTTCTTTCTTCTCTTTTCTTTTTTTTCTCTCTCTCTTTTTCTCCCTCCCTCCCTCCCTCCCTCTCTCTCTCTCTCTCTTTTCCTTTCTCAGTCCCCCCCCATCTCCCTCTTCCTTCCTTCCTCCCTCCCTCCTTCCCTCTCTTCCTTTCTTCCTTAATTAGCTTATCCATTGACCTTCTTCTAATAGTCCAGATAACTGTGGTTTTGGAAAGAAGGAGGGTCTACACGGGAGGTAGAGCAAATATTTTTTGAGCAATCACACCCAACCTCTCCTTAATACTGACTTACACTGCTGCAGCATCTAGTCTTTTCGAAGCACAGCTGGCTTGGAATCCAGACCTCCTAATTCCCAGTCAGAGTTTGTCCCTTTCTGATACCTGTCCTTCTCTCAAACTTGACTATAAACCCCAAAGTTGTGCTGATCACCCCTCAGATCTCTGATACGTATCCCCAGTGTAGCTTGAATCCAGTAAGTACAAATCCAATAAAGTAACATCACGATGAAGATGTTCTGGGCATCCTTTTCTAATGAAAAAGAAAAAGAAAGTGAAGAGCAGCGAAGAGTAAAAATGCCAATAAGATGTACTGTTTAGGGGGAAGCTCCCATTGATTAAAAGGTTGAAGCAAATGTCACACATTAGAGCAGACTAGCACAGTGTCAGGAAGTTCACGGGCCACTGATGACCGACTACATGACCTTGGGCTGGTCACACAGCTTCTGTTGCAGAGAAAGCTTAACTATAAACTATAAATTACAGGGAAGAAAGCTAATTCTGATCACTCCATAGGAGTGTGGGATGATAAAACTGTATCAGAGATTGTAGACAGTTCTTTGTGCACCTTACTTACTGAGCTATTTAGAAATAAGAAAGCAAGCCAAGCTTTGAGGGCATCTGGAGTCCTCAAACTACTACAACGCCCACTATGTAGGTAACTCTGGGCAAGTTTCCTAATTGAGCATTTTTGCTGCCATTTCGTGTACAAATCACCATATAGAAGCCGTGTTGTGTGGTGGAAAAGGAAGAAAGCTTAGAGCCAGGCACGTTTGGATTCCAATCATAGATTCACTCACCTTTGTCTGACTGTGGGAAAGTTAATTAATCTTCATAAGCCTTGGTTTCCCAATCGGTATAATGGGTAGGATGGGAATAAGGTCTGTATCCAAAGGAGAGTCGTGAAGTTGAAAGGAAATGGTCCGCGTAACACTTTTGGGTAAATTAGGAATGTTTTCAGCTTCAGGTAACGAAAACCACAACACTGGCTTACACTAATAAGAGTTTATTTTCCTCCCATATCAAAAAGCTCTGGAGGTAGGTAGCTGCTGGTTGGCTTATCACCTTAGGGCTGGCATCTCTGTAGTTTTCTTGGTCTCTGCCTCTTGTCACAAGCTGGCTGCCAGAATTCCATACCTCACAGCTGTATTCAGGGTAGGTAAGATGGGGGAGAAGGGAGGACTCAGATTATGTTTGGTCCTTTTATCAGGAAAGCAATGTTTTCCTAGAAACACTTCCTGCGTCCTTTCATGTTATCTTATTGGCCGGAACTGTCACATGTGGACCACCTCAGCTGCAAGGGAGATAGGGAAATCAGAGATCATGGTGAACTCTCACCCAGGCTAGGCACGTGTGGCCCTGAAGAAAATCAGGGTTCACGCGGCAAGAAAGAATAGGCCAACAGATACTGGGACACAATTAACAAGAGTTGCTAAAACCTGGCACCTAGTAACTAATCACTAAATATTACTTTTTCATCCCTCCTCCACCAATAAACAGAATCAATCCACCTAGCTCTAATAGTTTGCGATTCCATACGGATTCTTAAATTACAATCAGACATCAATACTGGAGTAAAAATTCCAAACTGGCCTATCTGAAGATAAACGGCACAGTGAAAAATCTCATTCATGGAATATTTTTAACTCTTTCTTTTGAGATTATGTCAGATTTATAAACAAAGTTGCAAACTTAGCACAATGGAGTTTCCTACACCCTTCCCTCAGCTTCCCCAAATGCTAGCATATTTTATGACCTTAGTAGGATGATAAAAACCAAGAAAATAACACTGATGCAGTGTGGCCAACTATGTCTCCTTAGCCTCCCCCAGTCTGGGTATGAAATATTTTTAAAGCTAGGATTTTTTTTTTAGTATTTTGATGCAGTGATAACAGAGCCAACTGTTTTAAAGCCTTTTGGATATTTCAGATCAAATTTAAAAACTATATTGCTATGTGGTATCTCAAGGATTAAACGGTTGATTTGCTATTGTTAATTTGCTTAATATTCTTTTACACCAAGAATAAATATAGATTTCAGAAGAAAAAGCATAGATGCTCAAACTACAGACAACTACCAGCATGGATTTTTGCATCTGGCTTTGGGTAATGCTCAATTTCTCCTTTGGAGCATTTTCCTTCCCGTGACATGTACATTCATCATACCATAGTGGGTCGATTTTGGGGGTTCCAGATGGATGCATTCAAGATATATGTCCAAATAGTGATAATTAGCTCGATACAGCATCATTTATTGGAGAATTCCACTACGGAGTGCTTGGTGGTTCCTGGAATGGCAGGGATCCCACATTCCCCTGTGCGGTGGCAGCTGGTGGCAGAGAGAGTTACGTGCCCGAGGCCATGTGTCAAGGCAGCAGAAAATGCAGCCAGGGCTCCCCACGCAGCCTTCTTGCCTCTGTGCCCTGCTGCCTGCCTGCTCGGGGAACGAGAATGATTTATGACCTTGGCAAACACATTTAAATATTACGCCAATAGTTCGGATCAATACGGGGGTGCATTTCCCTAAACGATGCGTCCTATTCACTCTTCCGCCGGTCACTGTTTTGATAAATTGAGGCTTGCCTGGCCTGAGGTCGGAGTCCAATGAATCAAAATGCCCACATTTCTGGGCTTTGATGTATATTTACATCTCTGTGCTCAGTCCACACAAACATCCTCCGGTGGATGTTTGGTGCACGGTCTCACCCACAGTGCACAGGCAGACGGGGCCGGATGGAGTCTCCTGGCTCAGCGCTCACAGAGAAACCCACCATGCTCGTGAGCACATCGGGAGGCCTGTACTATCACAACTCACCGCACATGCTCAGAACAGGACAGTTTACCATCGCTCCAACTCCCAAATGCAGGGGGCCGTCTCCGCTTTCCACGGGTGTTAGACAATATATTTCTGTTCCGAAGGTTAAGAAGTGGCAAATTTGTGACACTTAACTCTTTAAGCAAATGATAGGTACCTGCTTTTAGAGTTTCCACTATCCTTGGAGTAGAAGGGGTCAGTACACATCAGAAATGGACGACACAGCTTAATGGTATTCGATTGCCCCTGATCAGCCGAAAACTGAAACAAGCGATTTCTGACTCTGACCCTGATGACACGGTGACTTGTTAACCAAAGAAATGGGACATATTGAATCTTTCGAATGTAATTACGAGGAAATTGAAGAGGTAGGAAGGAGATAATTGTTCTCAAGGCACTCAGGACAAAAAGTAGAAAAGCGTATGAATGTGCCAGCATTTCTTGCCATGTGTACATAATAGGATTCCTTTTGTAGATTAAAAACACTCATGTTATGAGCATTCATATCGTTTGTTTAAATATACTCTGTATGCTTTTCTTCTTTTTTTTAATCTTTATTTATTTTTGAGGGAGAGCGAGAGAAAAGCGTGCATGGGGGGCGGGCAGAGAGAGAGAGGAGGACACAGGATCCCAAGCAGGCTCTGCACTGACAGCAGTGAGCCCATGGGGGGCTCTAACTCACAAACTGCAAGATCATGACCTGAGGTGAAGTCAGACGCTCAACCGACCGAGCCACCCAGGTGCTCCTGTGTGCATGCTTTATCTTTGTGCAGCATAATACTGGAGCCTGACCATCACATCACTACATATAACCAGTGGAATAATGTTGAAGATAATAGTTGAAAATAACAGTAGACGCGCCCAGCTGGTTCAGGCGGTTAGGTGTCCGACTTCAGCTCAAGTCTTGATCTCAGCTCGAGTTTTCGAACTGGAGCCTGGCGTTGGGCTCCGTGCTGACAGCTCAGAGCCTGATGCCTACTTTGGATTCTGTGTCTCCCTTCCTCTGCCCCTTCCCCACCAACGCTCTCTCTCTCTCTCTCTCTTTTTCAAAAATAAATAAACATTAAAAAAAAAGAAAAGAACAGTAAATTAATTAGCAAAGGCAAACAGTAAGGAAAAACAAATTTTCCAGCAAATTGCTTTTGCTTTGATATAAGTGTTTTTGCTTATATATGTTAATATATTTATATCGATTAAGTATAAGTATATATTCATATATTATTAACACATATTTATAAATTATACATTTTTATTTCACCCTTTCTACTGTGTGAACCTTTCCCACATTTGTCACCTGGTCTTTACATACGTGCTTGCTGGTTTTACAGTCTCGGTGTTTCCTTATCCCTAGAGAGGCCCTGTGCTTTCAGAACCAGGTACAAGGGGACTGTATGCTAACCGTCAGCTGTGGCTCTAGGGTTAAGGGGACAGTTCTGTAGAGCTGTGCTCTTCCACACGCTGGAAGGGCTGGGCTTCCTAGATGCAGGTATAAACACCGAACGCGCAAATCTGAGTCCAATCTTAGTTTTGGTCCTGTGGTGCACTGTGGATTTCATCCTTTGAGTAAAATGGGCCCAACTGCTTCATAGTATAATAAGACACTCTTTGATTTATTTATTTAAAATTTTTTTAACGTTTACTTATTTTTGAGAGACAGAGAGAGACAGAGTGTGAGCGGGATAGGGACAGACAGAGAGGGAGGCACAGAATCTGAAGCAGGCTCCAGGCTCCGAGCTGACAGCACAGAGTCCGATGCAGGGCTCGAACCCACGAACCTGAGCTAAAGTTGGATGCTTAACCAACTGAGCCACCCTCTGCCCCAATAAGACACGCTTTTAAAGGAAAATTACAGATTTTAAAAATAGAGTTGTTTTACCATTGGCGTGAGAGGGTAAAGCAAGGCTGCCCAGTGGAAAACTGACCTCTTCTCAGACTGTTCTCTGTCACAGCCGAGGCTAGCAGTGGCTGATGGTGCATTGAGTTTCTTACTAGTGTGTAACAATGAGAAAATTCCAGTTCTCTTCCCTTCCATTTCTTGCATTCGATGAAGGGAGAGAAAAATGAAACACTCAAATATGAGGCGAGATAAGCTGACAGGAAAGTCATTAATCCGTCTTCCATTTGGGAAGAGCAAATACATGCTAAGGAAGGCTCTATTAGAGACCACGAGAGTCAAGTTTAAAACAGGAACAGTTTTATTTCAAAACAATCACAGATCTGTACACGAAGAAACAATATGGCACCTGTAGCCATTTGGAATGGAATGGAATAACCGGCCATTTGATGATGCTGGCATGTTTGGAGAGATAGGTTCAGGTCCCAATATGTGAGTCCTGAAGACCACGTTAAGGAACTTATTCCTGCCTAGGATGTAAGTCACAGCATGTTTTAGAAATGGTCATGTGAACACCCAGACCAGGAAGATGATAGAGGGCTGGAGCACAAGGGGTGTATTTAAGACGTGATGGGCTGGGGGCTTAATAATGCATCGGTATTACAGGATTAGTTGGAGATTCCTGTAGGCGATCCAGGCAGAGATGCCAGTGGGCAGGTGGATTATAGGTGGAGGCTTCTGGAAAGAGCCTACAACTGGCACATAGTTGGGGTCACTATTGGTAAGAGGAGGCACAGAACTCCTGGTCCCAGAGCTCAGATCTCCATTTCATCGTCCCCCACACATCAAAGAAGAAAAAACAATCTTCCTTTGCCTACATTACAGTCTCCCTTTTAAAAAAGAGGATCTGGGGGTGCCTGGGTGGTTCAGTCAATTAAGCGTCCGACTTCGGCTCAGGTCATGATCTCACAGTTCATGGGTCCGAGCCCTGCATCGGGCTCTGTGCTGATGGCTCAGAGCCTGGAGCCTGCTTCAGATTCTGTGTCTCCCTCTCTCTCTGTCCCTCCCCCATTCTCTCTCTCTCTCTCTCTCTCTCTCTCTCTCTCTCAAAAACAAATAGACATTAAAAAAAAAAGAGGCTCTCGTGTCACAGCACAATGGTCAGGCGTGATCAGTTGGGATATGCGTCTGGCTCACTTGTGACTACATTAACTATAATGCAGAAGTGTTTGCTTGAGGCAGATTATTTCTTTCATGTGTCACATGAAAGGGGGGGGTTAAAGCTATGGTGCTGGGAAGTGAGTGACATGGGAGCATGTCACCTCTGTGACCGTGATCCATGGTGTGGATCTCAGTGGCAAGACCGGGAGAGAAAAGTTGGGAGCCGTTGTTCCTGTTGCAGCTCTCTGGCCATATTTGGCCCATCACCTGTCTTCACACAGCCCTCCTGTGTGTCCAGAATGCCTGCTGCAGATGAACATTTGCAAAAAGAAACTTGGTGACAGGGCGCACGAGCTTTGAGCCACGATTAAGGGAAATATTATCTCCCTGCAAAACAGAATTTCATCTTCCTTAGTACATCTGTATTACAAAACACTGTGCTCTACTACGTTATTATATTTTGCATTCTGCCATTAAAACTTTTGTAGGAATACGTCTAATCTCTTATTGTAAGGACCCACATAATAGTGTCAATTTGTCCCTTGGCCTCCAAAACCTAAAATATTTACTATCTGGCCCCTTAGAGAAAAAGTTTGCAAAGTACTGCTACTGATTATAGCGAGGCCACAAAACACACGGAACACTCACAATGTGCCCAGCGCGCTGCTAAGAGTGATACGCTCCGTCTCTCGTTCAAGGCTCACAACCGCTGTGAGGTGAATGTTGGAGCAGCCTCCACCTCACAGATGAGGAAACTAAACCGCAGAGATGCTAAACACCCTGCCCAAGCCCACACATTCAGAAATGACACAGCTAGGACTTGAAACATACTGGCCCGCGTTGATTTCGTACACATATATTCGTAACTCTACGCTCTGGGAGCCTGAGGCACCTGCTTCTGTCCCTCCTCACCCCAGGCACATACTTTGACCCTTAAGTCTCCTGCAGCTCTCTGTACTTCCTCTGTCCTTCTCCTTCCAAACTTCTTCTACACGTCCCGTCTGCTTTTAATATTCACTTGAACCATGTTGATTTCTCGGCTTAAAGGGGCTACTCAATCTCAGGTATGAGAAAACGGTGAGAGAATACGTCTTTCTTTACGTATACTTACATCTGCTCTTGTGGATATGCCTAAGAATAATGATAGTCTCCTGCAGTCAAAATGAAGGAATGTTCCCAGCCCATGGCATATCTTCAAGCTTCTGATGTGTAGAATGTGAAATACAGTGTCACTTTCTGTATCTATCAAGCACTTTCCAATAGTACGCTGATACTCAGTCTTTGGTTTAAACTTGTTGTTAATGAGGATTAATGAGTTTTATTTTCAACTCAAAGTGACTTCAAATACCTTCCCTAGAAGAGAAACCCAAGGAAGCGTAGATGCTATCATGCTTTGAGGTACAGAAAGAAAACCACTACACGTAACCTGGGTGGCAATATGAGATGATTACCATGGTTTTCTTTTTACCAAAGGAATTCCGAAGGGACAAAACCCAAATGACATTAGATCAAAGGTCATAACAAAACTTCAGTGATCTAGAACTCACTGGAACACTGTAGATGCTAATGTACTTTGATCAAAAAAAAAAAAAAAAAAGAGCCCCAAATTATAGCCTGTTTGTCCTTATATTTCAGAAAATTCTAAGAGCTACTGATGCGAAATTTTAAATAATTATAGCTAAATGTATCACATGTTTACCATATTCTAATAACTGCATATGTATAATCTAATTTACTGTTAATAAAAATAGTTCATAGGTTTTATAGGTGATATACACAGCGGCACAGGGAAGCTAGGTACTGGGAGTCAAGTACAATCCAGAGATAGCAAGTATGAAGGCTGGGATTTACACCTAGGACTGTCTTATGCTCTTAAGCAGGACACGCTGCCTCCACATCTTAAGTCCACAACAGATTAGAAGAGAGAAGGGTTGGCAGCACGCCGCACAGTGATGACAATGAAATGTACTAGATGGCAGGGTTAGAGCCGGACAGAAGAAAAAAACAGATTAAAATCAAATAGAACCACTCAAAATTAGCGCAGTTCGGGACCATTTAAGGAGGCAAAAAGTTTCAAACGTCTCAAAAGCCACTCAGACCTCACTACATATATATATATATATATATATATATATATATATACACACACACACACACACATATATATACACACATACATATACATACATATGTATACACACATATATGTATGTATATGTATGTGTGTATATATACATATACATGTATATATATACACATATATATGTGTGTGTATATATATACACATATATATATACATATATAGCAATGCAAAGCAACATTTAGATTTTACACAAGGGTCACAAATTATCGAGTTTCAAAATTCTGTTGGGTATAAACTATCTGAAAAGACACTACATAATGCATTTTAGGTAAGTTTCAATGGAAATGTTAAATTAAAAAGTGTCATTTCAGGGGCACCCGGGGGGCTCAGTCAGTTAAGCTTCCAACTCTTGATTTCAGCTCAGGTCATGATTTCATGGTCCATGAGTTCTACCCCACATCGGGCTCTGTGCTGACAGTGTGGAGCCCACTTGGGATTCTCTCTCTCTCTCTCTCTCTCTCTCTCTCTCTCTCAAAATAAATAAACATATTAAAAAAAATCCTTTCAGCATTCTGAAAACCTCAGACACTGACAACACTTCACTCTCTGAACAATATGCTAGTTGTTTTAGAAGAATTATTTCAGGGGCGCCTGGGTGGCGCAGTCGGTTGGGCGTCCGACTTCGGCCAGGTCACGATCTCGCGGTCTGTGAGTTCGAGCCCCGCGTCGGGCTCTGGGCTGATGGCTCGGAGCCTGGAGGCTGCTTCAGATTCTGTGTCTCCCTCTCTCTCTGACCCTCCCCCGTTCATGCTCTGTCTCTCTCTGTCCCAAAAATAAAAAATAAAAAAAAATAAAAAAATAAAAAGAATTATTTCAATTAATCTGCAAAATGACTTTAGGTGGGAAATATTTGTTTTATCTCCTTTTACAGATTTACATCTACAGATGCAGCAAGTAAGGCTGAGGTTAAATAACTCACCCCAGGTCCTAGAGCTAGTCAGTAGCCCAGATGCAATCTGAATCTGGAACTTTAAATCTACTCTCAGTAAATTAAATACATAGACTGCTCATTAAGAACGTGACCAGGACATGGGGCGCCTGGTGGCTCAGTCGGTTATGCGTCGGATTTTGGCTCAGGTCATGATCTCGCGGTTCATGAGTTTGAGCCCCACGTCGGGCTCTGTGCTGACAGCTCGGAGCCTGGAGCCTGCTTCCGATTCTGTGTCTCCCTCTCTCTCTGCCGCTCCCCCACTCACGCTCTGTCTCTCGAAAATGAATAAACGTTAAAAACCAAAAAGGAAGTGGCCAGGACATTCAGAATTATATGATCCTTATCTCCTGCTCGCCATGCTTCTGTGGATCCCCCTCACCTCCTCCCTAAGTGTGCCTCTCTAAGCAATGGCATCTGGCAAAGGTCAAGCGATGCCTCCTCCCTGAGTACGTTACAAAAGACTGGGATTTCCCTCTTGCTAGCAGACCGTCCTCCTCACTGGTTTTGATGGAGCAAGCTGCCATGTTGGAGAGGCCTCCGTGACAAGGAATTGAAGATAGGAACTCAGACCCCCTGGCCAACAACCTGCAAGAAACCTGGATCCTGGCAACGACACGAATTCAGAAGCAGATGCTCTCCCACTCAAGACTTGATGTGACCACGGCCTAAGCTGACAGCTTGAGACCCTGAAGCCAAGGACCCAACCAAGCTGCACCTAGATTTCTGACCCATAGAACCGACGAGGTAAGAAATGCTTGTTGTGTCAAGCTGCTAAGTTTTGGGGAAATTTGTTACACAGTGATTGACAACTGAATATGGGGACATAGTAATATGGAAGGCCCATGTTGGTCTCAGAAGGTTGCAGCACTTTTATTTTAAAAAGTGACTCAAACATCTTTGAAGATAATTTCCAACGAGGACTCACCGTTAAATTATTTCTGGGAAAAGAAGCAGATAAATGTGCAGTTTCAGAAATAAGGAGGTTCAATAGACTGACACTAAGAAATCTTTTGTTTCCAAGCTTCACCAAGCTCCAGCTTATGAAGACCCAGGGAGCAGAGACACAGGGCTTGAGCAAATCTCTCTGTGGTCCCAGGAGAGCAGAGACAGATGCGTGGTCGTGAAATCCTAGGCCCTGTCTCTGCACAGGAACATCTTAACGAGTGTGGAATCGCTCTCTGTGCGTGGCATTCTCCGTCCTGAAACCAGACTGTGATATTTTTGGCAACAAGACAGCCATAAACAATTATTTTTGAAGGGAGGGAAAAGGAAATTACCTACTGAAAAAAATTAATGCTGTAGATTACTCAGAAAGCAACGCTGAAGCAATGGAAAGGAAATGGAAGAAACAGATCGCTTCCAACGTCAGTGTAATCGTACCTCTTAAACACTCCTCCTGTCCTTAGGCTCACGCTCTGTACCTGACCAAGACAATGGACAAAGCAGCCAGGATAGGAAGGTGGTTGTGTCCAGAAAAGATGAATGGTTTTCACGTTTCCTACCTCTTTCATTTCCCTTTCATGCAATATTCTTGTAACCGTCTAATACCTGCGGTCACACTGAAACACGAATGGGTGGTTATTTGCTCTGCTTCATTCTCCAGCCATTTCCAGCCTATTTAGGGGTTCTGAAAAATGTCTCATTTGACATTTCACGTATGTGGGAGTTAATTTTCTTTTCCATGAACTCATTGATCTTTGCAATCCATGATTTAAAAGTTACGTTTGTCCCACCACTACCCCTTTCGCTACCCCCATTTTCTCCGCCATTTTATTCCAACAAGGATACAATCCTTGGAGTGAACTCAAGGAGAGTGCCTTGGCCTCTACCTTGCTGGCTCCATCCTGGTTACGAGGATGACCTCTTGGCTCTGGAAAACAGTAAGTTCCGGGTCCAGAGTGCCTCGTCCCTCAGTTTTCCCATCTCATCACTTAACATTTGAAACCCAAGCAAAAATCAAAACGAAGTTAGTTCCCACATGAATACCAGTCTATTTAGAGATGAGGAACCTGTGAAAAACCTCAACAGAAACATAGCTGAAACAAGGTGCATCCTGAATACTTTCATATTCAGTATGAATATATATATATATAGTATTTATTTAATACCCCATACAAGGGAATACCACAGCTCATCATATTTCTAGGATATGAATAATCACAGAACAATTAGCGTGTGTGCCTTGTAAGTGTGCGTGACTTGGTATAAAACGGTCTAGACAATTCAGGAGAGCAGCTGACGCCTGCCCCTGCAGGCGACTCCAGGTGCCTCCCGGCTCTGTGTTCGATCTGTTGACTTTCCAGACCTTAGTTTC
The DNA here is from genome assembly GCF_016509475.1 of Prionailurus bengalensis. Lineage (NCBI taxonomy): Eukaryota > Metazoa > Chordata > Mammalia > Carnivora > Felidae > Prionailurus > Prionailurus bengalensis. The sequence goes on from NC_057343.1 coordinate 227,977,798, forward strand.
TTCGTCTTTAAAAAACAAATAATTGGGGCGCCTGGGTGGCGCAGTCGGTTAAGCGTCCAACTTCAGCCAGGTCACGATCTCGCACTCCATGAGTTCGAGCCCCACGTCAGGCTCTGGGCTGATGGCTCGGAGCCTGGAGCCTGTTTCCGATTCTGTGTCTCCCTCTCTCTCTGCCCCTCCCCGGTTCATGCTCTGTCTCCCGCTGTCCCAAAAATAAATAAACGTTGAAAAAAAAAAATTAAAAAAAAAATAATTAAGGCATCCAACCTCAAAGTCTCCTGTGGCTCTGCAATGACACCGATATATACCAATCAGTGGCTCATTTATTGATATGACTTTAATAAAATGCCGAGTCTCTCATTTTCCTGATTCAATTTTCCAAGAGAAAGATCAATTCTTCCTTGGGCACAGCGTTGCCCCGGTTGATGCCAAGCTCTACCCTTGGCACACTGGTCCTATAATATTCCCTGTGGGAAATGCCTCCTTTTCCATCCAGGTATCGTGTCTCCCGGGCAGTCTTCACTCAGGTCGGCTTGTCCGTGGTTAGGTTTGGGCTCTCAATGCAATGCTCTGATCATACCCTGTACAAAGCTGTTGGAGGAGTTACCCCACGGCAGTGAAGTAATTTGTTTCCCATCTTCGTCCTCTCCAGCTGGACACTGAAATCCTCATGGCCAGACACCAATCGTTTTTTAAATTTAAAAAAAAATTAATGTTTATCCATTTACTTTTGAGAGAGAGAGAGCACAAGCAGAGGAGAGACAGGGAGATACAGAATCGGAAGCAGGCTCCAGGCTCTGAGCCGTCAGCACAGAGCCCAACGTGGGGTTTGAACTCACAAACCGTGAGATCATGACCCAAGCCGGAGTCAGACACTTAAGCCACTGAGCCACCCAGGCGCCCTGACCAGCCAGGCTTCAACGGAATTTAGTCCTCATGAGGGCAGGAACGTTGTCCATTTTGTTCCCTGTCATCTTCCCAGTGGCCTGGCATGTACTAGTGGCTAAGTAAACATTTTCTGGACAGAAGAATGAATAAATATATGAACTGACACCTATTGATTTTAGTATCATCAGTACCTCTCAGAGAAGAGCATATTATAAACATGAAACAAATGTTTGGAAGTCACAACAAATACCTTACATTTCTAGAACACACACTAATGAGTCCAGAAAAAAAAAAATCTATTTTACAAAGTGCAATGTCAAAGCATAATTATTTTGTTAAAAAGTACAAGCAAAAATGATTTCCTGAAATTCAGAAACTTGCCAACATTGTGTACTAAGTTATTTCAAAGTTTCTCAACGGGAGTTAGAGAAAAATCACCTCGAAGAAAGATGAAGAGTAATTGCATTATCAGTGTCTCCTTTCAAGTCCATGGTTCGGTTTTAATAAAAAGAAAAGTCAAAGAAGTTATCAAATTATTTCATAGGACTGGAAAATGTGGCCTGCCATCAACAGAATTATACTAACACGGTATCATGCGAATAGCTTCAGCATTCTGAAACAACCTCCTTCCAATGTCTTAGGTAGGAAAATCCTAAGAAAGTAACTAGTAGGATGTAAAGTGTAGCTTCATCTGTGTAAACACCTCACGAGTCGGTCAACAATTCATGTCTACCTCCAGCTTATGTGTGGCCACAATTATTGTAACACATCCAAGAAATAATAATCGTCTGTTGGCAAACACACATTAGCATAATTCAAATGTGCATACTGTCTATTCTGATGACAGACATAGATTTTAAAGATTTAATAAAATGGTAACAGATCCTGGTCATTTGTTTTCTCAATTACAACTCATGTATGAATCCGTCCTATGGTTTTCTTTCAAAATGTATCAGCATTACTTTTATTAATTTCTCTTAATATCAAAGCAATTCAAAATAATTAGACTATGAAGATGAATAAAAAGAATACTTACCATCACAACCAACTACAGAGAAACAATCCCTATAAATACCTTGCTATGGATACACTTTATTAAGTCCATGTTTTTAACCGAAAACGAGATCATGCTACTTTGTGACTAGCTTTTTAAAATGTAATATATTAGGGGAGCAGCCCACTCTTGATTTTGGCTCAGGTCACGATCCTGGGGTCGTGGGATCGAGCCCCGTGTTGGGCTCCACACTGACCATGGAGCCTGCTTCAGAGTCTCTCTCTCTCCCTCTGCCCCTCTCCCCCGTTTGTGCTCCCTCTCTCTAATATAAATAAATAAACAAACAAACAAACTGCAATATGTTGTGATAGATTTCTGTATCATTTGATATATTTTGCAACACTTTAATTGTTGCAAACTAGGTCATTATATAGAAGCTCCATAATGTATTTACCTAGCCATTTATTTGGGGCTATTTAGCACTTAAGGAAACATTCACGTATACCAGGGTTTTTTTTTTTTTCTTTTTTTTAATTTTTTTTTTCAACGTTTATTTATTTTTGGGACAGAGAGAGACAGAGCATGAACGGGGGAGGGGCAGAGAGAGAGGGAGACACAGAATCGGAAACAGGCTCCAGGCTCCGAGCCATCAGCCCAGAGCCCGACGCGGGGCTCGAACCCACAGACCGTGAGATCGTGACCTGAACTGAAGTCGGACGCTTAACCGACTGCGCCACCCAGGCGCCCCTACCAGGGGGTTTTAACTGCAATCCTATTACCACTTTGGGCTGAATGGTTCTTCATTTTGCGGGTCTGTCCTGTGAATTGTAGGACGTTGGGCAGCACGGCTGTCCCCTCTCTACTGCATGAAGCAGCATTCCCCTCCCTCAAGCTGTGACAACTAAACTTTCTCCAGACATCGCCAAATACTCCCTGGCGGACACAATTTGCCCTCAGATGGGAACCACTCCCGTAGACAAATAATTGCATAAACCGTGGATTATTTCCATTGAATATTTTCCCTGAGGCGGAACTCCTGAAGCAAAGGACATGCCTGGTAGAGGGTTTGATGACGTGTGGTTTCTCTTGAAGACAGATCATGTCAACTCCCCAAGCCAACAGCACACAGTGAGATGTTCTGTGTCTTTTTCTGACCAGCATTGAATGGTTTCCTTTTTATAAAATCTATACCAACTCGAGGGGCGCCTGGGTGGCGCAGTCGGTTAAGCGTCCGACTTCAGCCAGGTCACGATCTCGCGGTCCGCGAGTTCGAGCCCCGCGTCGGGCTCTGGGCCGATGGCTCAGAGCCTGGAGCCTGTTTCCGATTCTGTGTCTCCCTCTCTCTCTGCCCCTCCCCCGTTCATGCTCTGTCTCTCTCTGTCCCAAAAATAAATAAACGTTGAAAAAAAAATTAAAAAAAAAAATCTATACCAACTCGAGAGTATCTTGTTGCTGCTTAAAATTCACGTTTTAAAACTACTGGGAAGATAAAACACTTGAAAGTATGTTTCGCATCATCTTTGCTCTTTGGTGAACTTTTTTTTTTTTTGTCTTTTCCTGATAAAGGATTTTCCGTCTTTCATTTTCTAAGAGTTCTTTACATATTAAGAAATTGCCACTGACTATGCTATGTTGCAAATACCGTTTTCTCCATTTTTTTTCCCTCTACCTTTATTTTTCACTTAATAATTGCTTTTATGCAAAAGCTTCATAATATTGTTTCTCTTCACAGTTGCTTTTGTAAATTCTGATCTTGGCATCATGTTAAAAGCTACTTTCCTTCCTCAAAATTACATAAATAATGAATTATATTTCCTTATAGTACTTTTGTTCTTTTTTCCTGATTCCTTTTTGTTTTTAATTTAAATTTTAGTTAACATACACTGCAATATCGGTTTTAGGAGTAGAATTCGGTGACTCATCACTTACATACCCCACCCAGCGCTCATCCCAACAAGTGCCCTCCTTAGTACCCATCACCATCTAGCCCATCCCCCACCCACCTCCCTCTATGAACCCATATTCTTCTCGATCTTTAGGAGTGTCTTGTGGTTTGTTTCCCTCTCTTCTCTTTCCCCCCCTTTCCCATACGTTCATCTGTCTTGTTTCTTAAATTCCACATGTGAATGAAGTCATACGGTATTCGTCTTTCTCTGACTGACTTATTTTGCTCACCATAATACTGTCTAGCTCCAACCACATAGTTACAAATGGTAAGATTCCATTCTTTTTTATGGGAGAGTACTCTCATATATATATATAACACGTCTTCTTTATCCATTCATCAGTTGATGGACATTTGGGCTCTCTCCACAGTTTGGCTGCTGTTGACAGTGCTTTCCTGATTTCTTCTATGTACATATTTTAAGCAGACACTCTTTGGGGAAAGTAACGTGTGAGGTGATTTTCAAAATATTTTGATGTTAAAGAGAAGGGGCCCCGATACATGGGTGAGTAGGACCCCCAGACCAGCTCACCATTATGTTTTACTCTGTTAGCTTCACTTGGCAACATGTTGGGTTCCTTCATTCTTTCTTGCTATTTCTCCTATTATGATCACAATTGGATCATGAGATAGGTGCCAAGAGAGCCAAACAGAAGAAAAAAGGAAGAAAGAGAAACCAAACTTATCTGTGAACGTGAAAACCAGTTGTGGGTAGAAAGTGAATATAGAATATAATGGGGTTGATGGAGATAGCTTTCTGTTGGCTGAATCAAGCCTTATTCCCAATAGCTCCATCGCTCAGCCCTTTGAGATTTGTGAAGGGCCTTAAGTACACAACATGTTTCCACATATGCAACCTACTTACATCCTCACAAGAGTCCTACTCGAAATTTTAGTCATTCTCAGATCACTAATGAGACAACAACAGTTCAGTGCCTCACAGCCATCATGCGGCTGCTGGGTGACGAAACTGGGGTGCTGAGAAAATCCTGGATTCTTTGCATATCACCACTATCTCGGTTACAGCAGCGTAAGACATCTGGTCACAAAAGGCTTTGTTGTTGTTTTTGAGAACAGAAATCCGTATCGGGCTTTGGCAGGAACATAATTCAGCTTTCTGTTTGTCACAGTGAATGGATGGATGTCTTCCGGACTCTGTGACTCTACCTGGGATTAGTGTCTGAAGTCTGACAGCCTCCTAGGAGTACAGCAAGAATTTGAAGCATTCTTCAAAAAACCGTAAAGGCATGTGAGTGCCCAGGTCTCAGAGCTGTACTACTTGAGTCAATTTACTGCCGGTGGCCTCCCTGAACTGAGGCAAGGCTCCTTGGGTTTTCAGTTAGTTCCTCCTCCTTCGATAGCTTTTCTTAACCACAAAACTTACCTTTAAAGAAAAAGAACACAATCTCAGGGTCCCTGGGTGGCTCAGTCCGTTAGGCATCCTACTTCAGCTCAGGTCATGATCTCATGGTTCATGAGTTCAAGCCCCACGTCGGGCTCCGTGCTGACAGCTCAGAACCTGGAGCCTGCTTCGGATTCTGTGTCTCCCTCTCTGTCTGCCCCCCCCCCCCCTCTCTCTCTCTTTCAAAAATAAATAAACTTTGGGGCACCTGGGTGGCTCAGACTGTTAAGCAACTGACTTCGGCTCAGGTGGTGATCTCACAGCGTGTGAGTTCGAGCCCCGCATCAGGCTCTGCGCTGACAGCTCAGAGCCTGGACCCTGCTTCGGATTCTGTGTCTCCCTCTCTCTCTGCTCCTCCCCTGCTCATCCTCTCTCTCTCTCTCAAAAATAAATAAACATTTTAAAATAATAAAAATAAAAAATAAACTTTAAAAAAAATTAAAAAAAAAACAAAAAACAAACAAGAATGCACTCTCTAGAAAAGGATCCTGACACAGGAGCAAGATACAGAATTTGGACAAGGCAGTTTTATTGATGTGTCTGTGATTCCTAAATCCAACACACCCAGTTACTTTCTGAGCTTCCCAGAAATACCATTTAATCTACTCTCTGTAGGCACTACTGCTGAATAAAGAGCACCCCACCCCCCAGCCCTCTCTCTCCCCTCCCAGCAAAAAATACTTAGAAACCCTCATATTTACTCCTCTGCTCAAACTACTGACCCTAATTTTTTCCAGGCAATAAAAAATTAGGCTTTTTTTCCCTTTAAGTTTGGTAATTTTTTTTTTAATTTTTTCACTTTTCTTTCTTTTATTTGTCCATCGAGGTTATTTCTAATATTGGATAATGCTGAAGAATATACTGAGTTCATTAAAACATTTCAGACTGAGGCAAGAACAGACTGGAAAGTAATCTCTTAATGACTTCAATTATATGTTTTACAAGGGGTACTTGGCATCATTAAAGATGACCCAGGGGCGCCTGGGTGGCTCAGTCGGTGGAGCGGCCGACTTCCACTCAGGTCGTGATCTCGTGGTCCGTGAGTTCGAGCCCCGCATCGGGCTCTGTGCTGACAGCTCAGAGCCTGGAGCCTGTTCGGATTCTGTGTCTCCCTCTCTCTGACCCTCCCCTGTTCATGCTCTGTCTCTCCCTGTCTCAAAAATAAATTAAAAAAAACGTTAAAAACAATAAAAAAAAATGATCCACTTCAAACCTCCAGGCACCCTTGTGTTGTAGGGACTTGACCTTTGAAATCTTTTCGCTGGTTAAGAACAGCACAGCGAGTAAAACTTGAGTCATGCAGCTTTAAACTATCTGCATCCAATGTTGATATCCTAAAAAATGGTCCATATCTCGCAGTGCTTAGTGACTTGAAGGCTTTTCTTATGATTTGCCCTGTACGTTCCTGGCAGAAGCCACAGCAAGACAAAGCTATCAGAAATGAACCTGCAACTCAGATCGGTCTTTTTTTCCTTGCAGAAACGGTTGACTTTCTGGAGAGTAATTTGGTTCAATGGGTATGAGAAATGACTATCAGGATGCCCTGTTCATTCTTTTTAACCCTCTGCTGTTGGTATTTTTTGCCATCTGGTTAGAGCAAATGGGTAACCACGGATTATGGAAACGAAGAGAAGAGAGAGCAATTTGCTTGCAATTAACGCTGAAGTGCATACAAGGAGGGGTGGGGGGGGGGAGATTGAAATTGTATAGTTGTGCTATCACAAAACTAAATAAAATATTTCCATTTTGTATGAGGGCACAAAGAAATATGAAAAAAATCATAGGTTTTTTTGGATAGGATTGTTCTTTTTTTGCTTCCTCTTGATGTAAAGAATTGGTAAATACTATGTGTAAAGCTTACATTTTTAGAGTGAAATATATTTGAAGTGAAATATTTAAAAACACCATGTAGACTCAGTGAAGAAAAAAAAAAAGAATCTCAGCCAGGTCTTGGGAAAAATCCTTTAAGATTTCAGAAACATGCAAATCAGTAACTAGATTGGACAGCTTCAGGGCTAATCCTATAACTATGAAAATTCTCATTATACCTGGAAATGCCAATTTACTTCTAAGCCAATTTCTCGTGAACTAGGGTTTTGTTGTTATTGTTAATTGAAGTATCGTTGGGGCGCCTGGGTGGCGCAGTCGGTTAAGCGTCCGACTTCAGCCAGGTCACGATCTCGCGGCCCGTGAGTTCGAGCCCCACGTCAGGCTCTGGGCTGATGGCTCAGAGCCTGGAGCCTGTTTCCGATTCTGTGTCTCCCTCTCTCTCTGCCCCTCCCCCATTCATGCTCTGTCTCTCTCTGTCCCAAAAATAAATAAATGTTGAAGTATCGTTGACACATGAACTAGGTATTTTTACTGTAGCCAGCTACTAGGGGAGTCTGGAAGCTGACTATTGTCTCTCTGTGTGTGTCTGTCTCCCTCCCTCTCTCACCTTCTCCCCCACTGCTCTGAAAAACCAGAATGCAGTTGATTCAACAGATACAACAGGTTTTTCCTCCTGCCGAGGCACTGGAACGCACCAGATTCCTTCAGGGCTAGGCTTTCTCAGTTTATTTCAGCGGTGAACCTCACAACAACCTCTAAACACCTCGTCACATTTTATAACATTCTGAGTGGCTGATAACATACGTCTGGTTAGTTCTTCTTGGCTAAGATTGTGTATTAGTCAGTGATTCTTACTGGCCATTTCCAGATGTAATGGAAAGTGTTCACACTGGCGGAGAAAGGAGGTAAAGGGCCAGGGATATTTCTCCTGGATGCACCTTCTGAAAATTGTCTTTGGTTAAATTACAAAGTATTTGGCGAGGCAAAGTGCAGCTATTTTGCTGAGAGTTTAATGCTTGCTTTGTCAGACACTGCATTAGGTGGGACAGGGTGATTTTAATTTGTAGATCAGAGAGACACCCCCCCCACACACACACACACATCCACACCCACACACACCCGGAAGAGCTAGCCAGCCCTCGGAAATCTGTCTTTTATGCCTGCTCATTCATGCCTTCAATGCTTGCATCCTCATTTTCAATTAGAGATATTCTTGGATGGGATCTATTGATATACCTCAATCACATCTTTCTATAACATTTTTACAATTTTTATAATGATATAATAACGCTTTTATAATATTGTGGGCAAGGTTTGGAAAAACCAAAGATTTAATGTTTTCCAGAATCGCTAATAGAATCTAAGAGCCTAGACAACAAAAATGCCAACACGATTCTTAGTTGGTATTCTGGGCTTCTGCACGTTATTTATTTTGCAGCTGCTGAAGGATAGTGGTGATACAGAAATAACCAGAGCTTTTAAAATTTAACTTTGTTTTTAGAATAGTACAATTTTCTCACTGATATTAAAAGTTACATTAATTATAGAAATACAAAGAGTATTGGTTGCCCCGTGACTGACTTATAAAATCAAATTACTTTTTTTTCCGTACCCAGTATATATCCATAATCTTGTTCAAATTTGTCACATCGCTTATACTGAACACACTAGCCTAGCCCAACCGAATGCCAAGCTCCCTCTAGCCGCGACCACTATGGTCCCCCCGTGTTCAAATTCCAACATGTCAACTTTGGATGCCAGCACACTGTATCGGCCACAGACAATGCATTCAGAAGGTCCAACTAGGCTACCACAGCCACTAACAGCATGACCCGACAGCCACTAAGAGCATGACCCGGTCTCCCAGAATTAACGCTGGAAGAGGTCAGGTAAATCACAAATCCACTGGTTCTCAAAGTGTGGCCTTGGACCAGTAGCATCAGCATCACCCGGTTAGAAAGGCAACTTATCAGACCCCCAGCCCAGGCCCTGCCAAATCGGAGGGGGGGGGGGGGTTGAGACCCTGTGATTTGCATTTTAACTAGCCCTCCAGTTGATTCTGGTACGCGCTCAAGTTTGAGAACCACTGATGTAATCCAACTACCCATTTTACACATGAGCATGAGTCTCATGAAAATTTAATGAGTTATCCATGACCTCATTGCTGGTTGGTGCTGAAGTCAAGGCTAGAACCCACATCTGATGTGCAGTCCAGGGCCTTCTATGTTCCATAATAGCATTATTATTCATCATGCTGACCTGTCCTAAACATTTGCTGACCCTGTCCTAAACTAATAAGTCCATGTTAATAAATACAAAACTGTGAAAGGGGGCTGGAAGTAGTGAGAATTGAGGCTCTAAAGGCATGTGCCATTTCTTTATCCCACTATTTTTACTCTCCCTGCAGATAGCTAAGTCTAGGAAACAATGGATATATCCACTAGAAGAACCAGATCAAAGCACTTACCTACGTCTGACTAATGGTGCTCAATAAGGCAAGTAATGAATTTGTACTAATTAAAGTTCTGAAGGGGGAAAAGCAACAAAATGTAGACATGGGAATTTGATCATTAGAACAAAGGGCCATGAGCATTTCTTGTCCACACCTCCTGATCTGCAAATTTAAAAATCACATAGCATTTTAACAATAATGAGGGCTTTTAAGACTTGCTTCATGCGTGCACATTAGAGCTTCTGATGTATGCTCACAGGCTGGGAAGAAAGAAAGCCCGTTGTGCTTATGGCTCTGCTAAGTCACAAATACTGACATTAAAAATGTGGATCATCTCAAGTTGAGGTCAAATATTCCCCTTGATCGTCCTTGAGCTTGCTCAGCTAGCTGATTATTCACTTGCCAAAATGGGCTCTCAAATAAACAAATGGTCTGCTGAAGGAACAAAGTAGGAGATATTCAAGTGCTGAGTGAATTCATCAGTGACAAACACGAGGAGGGAAATAAAAGAAAAAGTGTGTCCTAGAGAGAGCGTGTCTAGCCTGCTCCCTAGACTCCACATCTATGCGGGCAGAACTGTAGCCCTCCAATCTCACTGCTGCTGAATAGCCAAGTACTACTTGAATTGCAGTGACAGAAATGTTCAAAGTCTTATCGCAACAGAAACAACTTTGCCCTAAAGTCAACATTTTGCTGAAGAAAAAAGATTGATTAAACCCAGGACAATTCCCTAGACGCATCACTCTGAACCAAGAATGAATGATGGTAGTGAAAGCACAGTCATCCCTGGAGTCGTTTACAGTTCCCTAAGAACCTTCTAGAAGGATCATTCATAGTTGATGAATTTAAAACATAACTGTAAAAGAAAGATTAGGGGACTGAGGTTGGGGCTGAATTTATATGAGTCTCTATAAACATACGTACGTTTACTAAAACGAAGTAATAAAAAATATAGTAAATAATGCACTGTGAATTTCGATACATAATAAGTTAGCAGTCCTAACACAATACCGTTGAATTCCATTTCTCTTTCCTTGATGACACATATTCTTTAAGATCTTCCCCTGCAGATTCAAAGAAATGTCTGCAAATTCTTCTGTTGCATATTAAGATGCATATTTTTCCAGGCTTTTTAAAAAATCCTGAACTCTTAATGCCTTTGAAATTCTAAACTCTCACCTCTTATCACTTGCCTTACCATTGGAGTAATCCAATGGTATGGGATTAAAATAAAATACAAAACTGCTTTGGGAAATTTAGCTCTGTTGACTATTTCTAAAGCTACATTTCTTTTACCTGACATTTTCTTCCTGCAAAAACTTCATGACAAAGCACAGGCCAACAACCCTCTCGATTCACCTCAACTTCCTCTGTTGCGATGCTTGTCGCCGGAGAACACAACTGAGGCACAAGTCTCCTTTCATTTTTTTCCCCTAAGATTTTATTTTAAAAACCTCTAGCCCTTTCTCTGTGGTTTGTTTGCTTTTATATTCCATTTTCTATTCTTTGCCCCTAGGTACAGTCTCCATGTGGGGTGATGTGCATACTGTGTGCACTAGAAATACAATTCCGAAGATGGATGAGAAACAAACAAGGCATTAAAATTTTTGCAAGAGGAACTTACGCTTTGACCACAAACCTTACACTTACTTAGTGAGGTGAAATGATTTATCTATTTCTCCATTCTCTGATATTCCCGGAATGACACTGGGGATCTGCACTTGTGCCTGGTGTTTACTCACTTTGTGGATTATCCATTTTTAATCCAGTACCCGTTTCCCAACTGCTGTCCTAACCTAATAATCCAGCATACTCCAGGACTGCTCTCCTGCTGATGAGTAATCATTATGGATCCAGGGAACACATTCTTAATTAAATATTAATCTGACCCCAAAAATATCACTTCGTATGTAAACCCACTTTAAAAGTAATGAGAGCAAATACTCTAAACACTGACCACAAATGCATTTTTAAGATAAGGCATTGTTGCAGACCATGTCCATTGCATTCCACTCTTTAATACATGACACAGAACCCCGAGGCTCACCTACTTTTACTTATTGTAATATTCAGTCTTCAACATGGTGGGAAGAGAATGTGATTCCATTCAACTTATGTATGAATCCTACGGTCTCTAGTATTTTCAAGCTTTATAGATAAGTCAAACTCACCTAGAAGATATTTAAAAATATCTTAAGTGGACTCTAAAACAAATAGAATGAAAAGATTTCTGAATCATCCATACTTAGAGATGACTCGGTCGCACACCATGAAGTCTGGCCTGGATGGCCTTGCAGTCAACTGAGTTCTAACTGGAACCTCACACAGGAACATTTCCTTCAAACTCTATCACATTTTGTGCATCTTTCAGCCTCCTAATGCTCCCCTTTTCACACCCCCAAATTGTAGTTACCGTCTGGCAAATGATCAAGAAAAGGTAAGAAAAAAAGTTTTATTATTGGGCAAGAGGCTTATGGGAAAAAAAGGCCACCTTTCAATAACAATTGATGACATTCAAAAACATTCAAAAACAATGGCGGCATTGGTTTTGGGTAGGAGTCTACTTTTACTGAGTATCACGCACATATTTTGCTGAAAGCACATAACCCTCAGAAATGACAGTGCCCTGGTAACAAAATACACAAAGAGAAATTTGTTTGAAGATGGTGTACGAATTATGTCTTTTTGAAAAAGATTAACTTCCATCTTTCTCTTTCAATGAAATAGGTATACGTTGACAAATTTTGGAACGGGAATGATTGTGCCTAATAGTCTATATCCTGCAGACTTGGGCACTGTCTTCTCCCAGATGTGAAAGGAACACTCAGGGTAGTTCACACTTGGGCCAATGCTATTCAACACCACATTCCACATGAGCCGCTCGCTGCTGCTGCTTTATCAGCTTTATCTTTGGTTTTATGTGCCCTTACATGCTTCACTCCAGGATTGTGGTTATGGAGATGGCGGTATATAGACATTGGAGTAAGGCAGCCGCTTATGACATTCGGCCAAAAGCAACCCAAAACCCCCCAAACAGAAACCTTTCCACTGATAGGGCCCAAGATGTGGGTTTTGGGTACCTGAAGGCAAAAAAGCAAAACTACACGGCAAAAGCAAGAAACGTCTCATAAATTCAGAATGGGGCCTGTGAGCAAATGTTCCATCAGGTACTTGCCAGGAATGGCAGGTGAGGCTGCTGGAAATATTCAGAGTCGTGCAGCAGCGACCAAGCATACCCCTCCAATGTCTCCCCTGACCCGCCAGGGTCAGGTGGTTGAGCGCTGTCCTGTGCTGTCCCAGGGGCCCTACCTAAGCCCACGGATGTGCACAGCACACACAGGAGATGCCCCCCGATTAACAGATGCTGGTGGTCAGGAAGGATTGTGTTTCTGGGCCCCACAGGTCTGAGACCACTGGAGACAGTTTCTGGAAGGCTGTCAACTCAAGGACACCGCAGAAACAGCAACTGAAACAAACTGCCAGTGTGCCTGTGAAAAAGCTTGGAACTTCAACCTGAGGGACAGGACTAGCAAATATCTAGAGGCTTCAGAAGTGTGCTAAGGGAACTAGGTTGGGGACACCATTTTTGTGCTCTTCCTTGGTCTCCTTACAGCTTTCTGGTACCTCCCAGAAAAAAAGTTCATACACATGTCTGGAGCCCCAATTTTTGCAACTCTTGTGAAGGAGACACCTCCAGATCACCTGGTCTAGAGGCCAGCAGGGTTTACAATTGCAGTCCTACAGGGCTGTACATATTTACATACCTTAAATACTGTTGCCTGAGGGTCTGGCTTCCAATCAGCCTGAAACTAGGTGCTGACAGAGATCCCTCCCTGTGGAGCACTCATAGAACTTGGCACTCCCTCAACAACAGGGTCCTATCAAAAATATATCAGGCTGAGGTTCAAGAAACAACTGAGAGAAGTAGCTGTTTCACCTTATACACAGAAACAAACACAGAGAGTCAAGCAAAACAAGGAGAAAGAGGAATATGCTCCAGAAGAGAGAGCCAGATTAAACCAAGATTAATAATTTATCTGATACAGAGTTCAAAATAATAGTCATGAAGATGCTCAATGATCTTGGGAGAAGAATGGGTGAACACCAATAGAACTTCAGCAAAGAGACTGAAAATATAAGAAAGTACCAAATAGAAATCACAAAGCTGAAGAATACAATAACTAAAATGAAAAAACACTAGAGGGGTTCAATAGCAGACTAGATGAAGCAGAAGAAAAAGTGGAATTTGCCCAAATAAAGCAGATAAAAGAAAATGATTTTACAAGTATAATAGCTTAAGAGACTTATGGGACAACAAGCAGAATGACATACACATTATTGGGGTCCCAGAAGGAGAAGAGAGAGAGAGAAAGGAGAATATTTATTTGAAGAAATAATGGTTGAAAACTTCTCTAACCTGGGGAACAAAACAGACATCCAAATCCAGGAAGCTAAGAGAGTTCCAAAGAAGATGAACCCAAAGAGACCTACACCAAGACACCTTACAATTAAAATGTCAAGAGTTAAAGATAAAGAGAAAATCTTAATAGCAGCAAGAAAAAACAACTTGTTATGTACAAGAGAACCCCCATTAAACCATCAGCAGATTTCTCAGCAGAAACTTAGCAGGCCAGAAGGGAGGGGCATGATATATACAAAGTGCTGAAAGAAAAAAAAAAAGCTTCCAACCAAGAACATTCTACACAGCGAGGTTATTTGGAATTGAAGAAAAGATAAAGAGCTTTCCAGACAAGCAAAAGCTAAACAAATTTAAGACCACTAAACCCATCTTACCATAAAGTTAAAGGGACTTCTTTAAGCTGAGACGAATGGGCACTAATTAGTAAGAAGAAAACATATGCAAGTAAAAACTCCTTAGAAAAGGTAAACATGTGGTAAAGTAGTAGATCAGTCACTTTTACAAAGCTATTGTGAAGGTTAAAAGGCAAAAGAAGTAAAAACAACTATGCAATAATTAGCAGATACACACAATAAAAAGATGTAAAATGCGACCTCTGAAACATAAAACATGGTGGGGGGCAAGTAAAAATGCTTTAGAGTTTTACAATGCATTCGAATTTTACTTGCTAAAATAAATGAATCATGGAAATGTTTTATAAAAAAAAAAAGAGAGAGTCACGCAGGAGGTACAATGCTTCCTTCCTCGCTAAAATAGGCGGTTAGCAAAGACATGAGATCAGAGAATAGTGTTACAGGAAGTAATGCAAGAAAACTGCCCCAGGTTCAGGATGAGGTCAGCTGGCACCTTCTGCAACAAAAGGAAAGTCCAGCCCAAGGAACTTGTAAGATTTAATCCAGGCTATTGCTGAATCTAATGATAAAAATCCTCAGCAATTTATTATTTTTCACCCAGAGTATATAGTTATTAACTTTATATCACAAACTAAAAAAAAAATCAATGTTTATTAATTTTGAGAGACAGAGAGAGACAGAGCATGAGTGGGGGAGGAGCAGAGAGAGAGGGAGACACAGAATCTGAAACAGGCTCCAGGCTCTGAGCTGTCAGCATAG
This sequence comes from Prionailurus bengalensis, assembly GCF_016509475.1. Classification (NCBI taxonomy): domain Eukaryota; kingdom Metazoa; phylum Chordata; class Mammalia; order Carnivora; family Felidae; genus Prionailurus; species Prionailurus bengalensis. The sequence goes on from NC_057343.1 coordinate 227,992,841, forward strand.
AGCCTGACATGGGGCTCAAACTCACAAACCGTGAGATCATGACCTGAGCTGAAGTCAGATGCTTAACTGACTGAGCCAACCAGGCACCCCACACATCACAAACTTTTAAAACAAAAGTTCTACTAGATTGTATACCCTACTAGAATATAAGCTCCTTGAGGGCAGGGATTTTAACTTATTTTATTTGCTGATGTATAACAGTGCTTACAATAGATATACAGTGGGCAGTTAACATAATATTTGCGCAGTAAATAAAAACCAAAAAGGATCCTTATCCCATCCCCAACATGGCTGCCGTATACGACTGTGCAGGTTGTAGCCTGTATAAAATTACCTTGCCCAGCTGGCAAAGTGAGGCTGGAATCCAGCCCATGTGTATCCACGAAACTCTGGCCCTGGCCTGCTAGTGCAACCACAAAAAATGTGTGGTTTTGTAATCCATCTGCCCAATGAGGAAGGTTTCTTGTGGACAATGTCTCCTGAGCTCTGACAATGCATGCTTCCTTAAGATGGTACCCTGGTGAGACACATAGGTCAAGTCACTAGAAGCAACACAGTCCATTTCCTCAAAACCATTCTACAATTCAGACATTCTGTCAGTTTGTTTCATTACTGAGATCTTCCTGCATCAACAATCCTGCCCAATGACTGAGAATAACACCTTCAATAAGTCCTTACAAACCTAACTCACAAGTTGAATCTGAAGTCTTGAAATTGTAAAGAATTTGCCCTGCCTCTTGTATAGCTTTTAATTAGTCAACATGCTACTCTGGGCAATTGGATCATCATTTCTTTTTCCTTTTCTTTTGTTATTACATACTCAAAGATAATTAGTAACTGAAAGTATATAAAATATTTAAGTGGGGAGAAACATTAGCATGTAGGGTAAATTAATGAATGAATCAATGGTGCGGCATATCAGTCAAGTTTCCTTAAACTTTGATACTCTTGGCATTTGTGGCCAGATAATTCTTGTTGTCAGGGGCTTCCTGTGCATTGTGGGATGTTTAGCAGTATCCCTGGTTTCCACCCACTAGATGCCAGTAGCATTCCACCTCCCAGCCGAGTCATGCCCAATGTCTCCAGATGTTTCCAAATGTTTCCTGGGGAGCAAAATCACCCCCAGTTGAGAACGACCAGTAGGCAAAGCTGCCATATTGGAACTGGGGTAAAGCCAGAAGATGTTTAGATAGTCATGGGTAAATAAAAAGAATTACCAGCAAAATACTAGCCTAAGCCTTAGCCTTAACGGCAAACTGAGAAATGGTCCAAGTACAGCTGCCTTTTTGGGGAACAGAAGATGGTAAAAGGGGAGAGGGATGAGGTCAGATAAGCAGAAGACTAAGCAAAAAATACGGGGTAATGTTTGTGACTGGGTAACTAAGTCAGAGATGGAAAACCTGAACTGTGCAATCCCCTTGGGTTCCACCTCAGGTAACAATCTTACGTAAGATCCTCATGTGTGCATTTGAGCCTGCTAATCCCCTTTGCCTGAGAAAACAATCTTTGCTGAGAAATCAAGAGTACCACCACTCTGTTGGCCTGATGCAGAGAATGTATGCATTGAAATAAGATCTACTGTGATAATAAAGAAAGAAACGCCGAGCAAATAGAAACGGTTGGTTTCATAATGACCATTGTGAATGGCCAGGTTGACCCCCAACAACCTCCAATCTATGAGTGAAGTTGGTTAGCTTATGTTTTTAGGGAGGAAGTTGTTTAAAACTGATCTCACTCTAACCTTGATGATCCCGTTGCTCTTTTCGGAAACTTTCTGAACTTCAGGTTTGGCCCCAAACTATCTTAGAGCAGAGCACGCACTGACAAAGCTTAAGACTGCAAGAACTGTATCCTCATGAAAGCTTGTGAAGGAAGGAAAGACTAAAAGCAAAGTGGCATCTTGGCATTCATTCTGGCCTATTTGATCATTACGGTTGAGGCCTGGGAACATTGCTTATGGTATCTACTAGCCTCCTGGTTTTCTTGAAATATCTCCTTCGTTTGAATTCCAAGACCCACAGTCTGATGATTTCCTCCTCCTCCTCTTGCGCAGGGCTAAAATTGGAGGCCCAGGACTCCCTCTCTGGGTAGACTCATGTCCAGCTTGGTGGCACCACCACCACGGTCCCCGAAAGACGCTTCCTATGAACTGTTATCAGTCCACAGTTGTGCAGGTACAGAAAGCCGGGGTAAGCATTTAGAAACTTGTGTAGCAGTTTGACAATTTCATGTCCGTGAAATGTAATAGCAATAGACTAAAACAAAAATGTAGCCCTTATATTCTGCATGTCTTTATTTCACTTCTTCTTTAATTTCATTTTGTCTTTATAGTTCCTGTATTTAACAAAGTATGTGTCCACAGCAAATGAGAAAGAAAAAAAGCCAAGATTCTTTACCAGAGATCAGAGAGGTTTTGAAAAAGAACCATCTTCAGATAATCTCCTCTAATTCCATGGTTTTAGCAATGTCATCTCTAAGCTGCTGGCATTCAGTTTGAGATCCCCAGCCTCACCATTCCCCGAGTTCCAGATTCAGATGTCCACCAGCCTACAGGCATCTCTACTTGGAAGTCAAGAAGCAACTCATAGTTGACATGTCCTGAAACAAAGGCTCTTGTTTGATGTTGCTCAATCCTGCTCTGCCTCACTTACTATTCCTCAGCTCATTAAATGCACTACTACCAAATTTTAAGGCCAAATACTCAGGGGTCATCCTTAACTAGTATGTTTCTGTCCCCCTCTACATCCTATGCAGTAGGTATGCCTGGAGACCCTGACTCCAACAGATATCTCAAGTGGGACCACTTCTCACCATCCCTTACCAGCAAGACCCCAGCTCAAGCCATTATCCCCTCACCCCTGAAGAAATGAAATAGCCTCTGTTCCTTCCCCTGCTTCTACTCTTGTCCATAACAGCCCATTTCCCCAGAAGCCACAGTGGTTACTTAATAGTATAGACCTGATCAAGTGCCCTGTACTCTAAACTCTTCAGTGGGTTCTTATCACATTACAACAAAGTCCAGAGTATTACCACAGTCTAGGAGACCCTGTAGAATCTTCCCCTCCAGTTTTCTGACATCACTTGTGACTGCCCTTCTGCTGGCTCACTCTGCTTTGTCAAACACAGGGCCCTCCTCTGGTCATGTCAACACCTCAAGCATGTGCCTATCTTAGGAGATTTTGCGGTTGATTTCCCTTTGCCTGAAACATTTTTCTAGACATTTGCAAGGCTCACTTCTCTGCTTCCCTGAGAACCTTTTCCAAGTAACATTACCATGCTTTGTCTTTTTTTTAGTTTATTTATTTATTCTGAGGGAGAGAGAACACAAGCAGGAGAGGAACAGAGAGAGAGGGAGACAGAATCACAAGCAGGCTCCACACTGTCAGCACAGAGCCCGACGTGGGGCTTGAACTCACAAACCATGAGATCATGACCTGACCTGAAATCAAGAGTTGGATGGTTAACTGACTGACCCCACCATGCTTTGTCTTAATCACACTTACTATAGTGCATCACAACTAATTAATATTGTCATAGAATTTCATTATTTCAAGATTTCCTAATTACCTCTCTCTTCTCTCTAGAATGTAACCTCCACAAGGGCAGGGATTTAGACTTGTTCACTCTCCTGTGTCTGAAGAATGCTTGACACAGAGGAGAGGCCGTGTTTGAATGAGCTACTTTATTTGAAACCCATTCATGAATATACCAAGTAATAACAGTATATTAGCTAACAACAAGGGTTCTTGACTTAGGCTTGTCGCTCACCCATTCATCGGATTCCTTTATCATTTTTATCGAGAAACCATGCACCCTATGGGCCACCCTTTCCAAATAATTAAATATTTATAACTAAACATTTAGACTGTTCAGCAATGAGCCACAGAAATGGGAACTGCGGAGAAATGCATCAATTCAGACTCACCTGAGTTTTACTTTGTGGTTCACAGTTTTGAGTTTTGTCCAACACACCATAGGCAATTCAACGTAACAGTGTGGATAAGATTGAAAGGAAGTGATTTAAAATTTTTTAAGGATGCCAACTCTCCAACACCATCGAAGAAGTCATAAAAAATACAAGTGATTTTGGGGGCACCTGGGTGGCTCAGTAGGTTAAACGACCAACTACGGCTCAGGTCATGATTTCACGGTTCATGGGTTCAAACCCCGCATTGGGCTCTGAGCTGTCAGCACAGAGCCTGGAGCTTGCTTGCTTCAGATTCTGTGTCTCCCTCTCTCTCTGCCCCTCCCCAACTCACGCTCTGTCTCTCTCTCTTTCTCAAAAATAAATATTACAAAACTTTTTCAAAGTACAAGTGGTTTCAATGATAATCGAAATGTCATCTCATTTTTCCATAGTACATGTCATTGAAGACTCCACTAGACCGCCCTCATTCATTTAGTCCTTGGCTATTTGGGCTTATCACTCTTTCATTCATATTATAAGGATTTACTGAATACCTACTTTGTGCCGGGCACTGTTCCAGGGGGTGGGACAGAACAGTACAGCCAACAGCAAAGCACACAGAAGTCTTTTCCCTCACCCAGCTGCCTTTCTGGGGGAGCTTTGTTACTTCTGACATCTGTTTTTAAAAAGAGCGAAACTACTTTCATCAGCCAAATTCTGTAATTCATTGGCTTCGAGGAGTTTTCGTGTCCGCTCTGTAGAGATGGGTTTGCTCTTTTTTTCCATAGTCCATATTTTAAAATGTCTAAACAGCTTCAAAATTAAGATGTATATCCTTCTCTACCACCCCAGGGAAAACACTTAGGAAACGCTTTTCAGATTTTGATTTATTAAAGACAAAACCATTTGTATTTCTCACGAGGGAGTATTTATAGATATGTATCCCATACAAGTAATCTCATCAAGTAATTTTGGATGAAAACATTTCTTAAAACAGCAGAAGGTGACTATAAAGCAGAAACAGACTTAAGCAGTCTATGTGCACAATTAACCACTCGCTCCTACTCCTGGAGCTCTGGGTTTACGCCAACATGCTGCTGACACTAGCATCCGTAAAATCATTGCTTTGGATTTTTACTCAAACCCACTTGTAACTACCATGAGGCCATATATCCCACCACTGGTATATCTGTCCCCTGACTACTGTGCCCCCGTTCAGTCAGTGGATTTACTTTATATTTGCAAGGCGATCTTATTCTAGCTGAACTGTTGGTGTTTCCAGGGGAAGTCTTTTTTTCCCTATTCAGCCTATATAGATGGTGTTAAAACTCTTAAGGACGGCTCCATTTTCCCTATAAAACTTAACCGGACTATATGTATCTTCCTTTCTTGCTTCCTACCTTGCCTTTTTCAGCAAGGCAGCCTCTGAGAACCCATGAATTAATATTCACTGCACAGAGCCAGATGTATTTTAAAAAGTTGTAGTCTTTGATTCTTTTTCCACCCAAGAACAGCGTTTTCTGGGAAAGGAAGAAAAACAAGGCGAGGAAGGAACTTTAAATCTTCCACAAAAGGTAGTGAATGCCAAAGAATGACCTCTTCCATATACATAATTTCACCATGACTGTCGATCCACAGTTTTTGGAAAGAAAAACTCTATTTTTTCTAAGTTGAAAGTTCATGGGAGAACTGTATGAGAAAGAAGTTGCAATTATATATGCAAAACACTCATATCTATCCAATGGGCAAATCACCAACAAAACTGGGTATTACGTTTAATATGAGGCAGAACGGTTTCCAAAATTAAAAATATGTATCAGTAGACCTAAAGCGTGTCTGTGTAACTGTGAAAGCCAAAAACCAGGCAATGTTTAAAGCGAGACCACCAATTAACATCACGTGCCCGTCTATAAGAATATTTTCTAAATAACGAATAACCTCTGGCAACGGGCCACCTGTTCGCACTGAGAAATGTTCCAAGACAGAGCATGAGGACACGTGCTACTTATGTGGGTGATACTGTCTTTTGGTCTTCCTCCTTGTTTAGTGTCCCCAGGATGAGGACACACGGGAGACATTTATCTGTCTCTTAGGAAAATGTATGATTGTCCAGGGCAACGCCACTCTTCAAGGCTTACAAATATATTGAATTGTGAAATTGACTGTGTTTCTCTCTTTGTCTGGACAGTTAGGGAAGTGAGCCAAACTTGTGACCACCTCTGACAAACGTGGCAGAGCCCAGCCTTTGCGAATGTTACCTGTTCCTCAGCTGTGTTTCACGTCTCTGTCCATACTTTCCCTGTGCCAAATTGATCGTACCTCTCCATTGATTCGATTCCACGCTATTGGTGAGCCACCTCAAACCCATTTCATCCAAAAGGTAAGGGTTTAGGGAACCAGGGAGACACACATATTTACCAGCAAAAATAATTTCTCATTAGATATATAAATGCTCTCACTTGTGATTCATGACTATTTGCAAGAGTCTGGTGTTCTTCTCCTGGAAAGCCGGTCGTATAGGATGCAGTTCATTTTAAGGGGCAAATGAAAAGGGTAACACGTTCAAGTGAAGTCTGAGGAGGTCTGTGCCCAACACAGGGAGCTGTGGGTAGACAGCAAATAGAAGACCCATGCTTTCAGGGGCAAGTCACTTGTTAGACGGACATTCCAGCTGAGGCCTGAACACTCTAGATCCAACACTTAACACGTGACCCAACACATAAAGTGAGGGGGCAAACGTTACTGTGCAGAGCCCGTAGCAAAGGAGGTGGAAGAAAACCAAGGTGATGAGTCTGGAATCCCTCACCCTCACTGAGATAGAAGGCTTCAGAGACTGGAAGTTAAAGAATGATCTTTGAATGATCTTTGTCATTAGAACTTTGCTGTGAGTGCCCTATCTCCACCACCTAATAAAGCAGATATGGGGTGTCCCCTCCAACGTCAGTTGGGAAGCGGGGGGCCTTACAAAAACCACTTGAAACCGGTAAGATCCTACAATGGATATCATGAAAAGAAACGGCAAGAAGCGGGAGGATGTAGAGAAATTGGAACCCTCATAAAATGCTGGTGGGAATATAAAATGGAGCAGCTGCCGTGGAAACCAGTCTGGCAGTCCCTGAAAGGTAAGAACCGCCCCATCTCAGCAATTCTCCTCACACGCGTATACCAACAAGAGACGAAAACGCACGTTCGCACAAACACTTGCACGCAACTGTTCCTAGCAGCATTCTTCAGAAGAGCCTGCAACTTAGAAGCAACCCAAATGGCCATCAACTGATGAACGGATAAACGAATGGAGGAATGCATAAAAGGAGAATATCTGACAATAAAAATGGGAAGTGCCCACACACGCCAAAACGTGGAGGAACTTCGTAAACGCTACACTGAGTCAAGGAAGCCCATCACAAAAGACCACACACTGTGTGATTCTCTTCACAGGTTTTCTGGGTGTTTTAGTGAAATAGGGAGGCATCTGTCCACGGGATGGAAGCCACAGGTGAGAAAACCCCAACGGTGGGGGCCTCTGAACAACCAAGTCAAGTAGGCATGGGAGAGAAAGAGTCCAATGTGGGCATCTGCTGAGTCCAAGAAACAGAGACAGCAATGCCACCATAGCATCCGTGAGCACAAACCCCTTTCCCCTCTTCCCTCTGCCCCCTCTGCGCCCTGGAGGTCTCAGAATCCCAGGTGACAAAGGAGAGGTCGGTAACCATCAAACTTGACTTCCTCCAACGGCAGGCTACGCGCTTTCTCCCTGCAGCAGTCGCATGGAGGGAAGAAGAAAGCCACTTTCCATTGGGCTGGAGGCTTCGTGATTATAAGGGTCTGAACAACGGAAATGCTGAAATGAGGTCGTCTTTGCACCCTCCCTTAAGAGCAACTGAGAAGACTGGGTCCATGTGAGTGCTCACCCAGGGAGGGCAGGGCTGGCCCCCAACTGACTAATGAGGAGAACATGGGAGACAAAATAGCTTTGCTTAACGAATGTGTGCCATGAGCCATAACTTGTCTGACCTACCATTTTCACATTTTTTCCACGTGTTACATATTTGTTTGTCATGGTTAATGTTACGTGTTAACTTGACTGGATCATGGGGGTCCCAGATATTTGACTGAACATCATTTCTGGGCGTGTCTCCGAGTGTGTTTCTGGATGAAATTAGCATTTGCCTTGGTGGTCTCAGGGAGGCAGTTCACGCTCCTCCGTGTGGGTGGACATCACCCCATCTGTTGAAGACCCAAATAGAACAGAAAGGCTGAATAAGGCAGAATTCAGCCCTTCCCGCCTAGCTGTTTTTTGTTTGTTTGTTTGTTTTTAGCAGAGACATGGATCATCTCCTGATGCCCCTGGTTCTCAGATCTTTGCACTTGGACTGAATGACACCACCAGCCTTCTGGTCTCCGGCTTATAGACAGCAGATTATAGGACTTCTCAGTGTCCATAAATGTATGAATTAATAGTTCATAGTAAATCATACATGCATATCCCATTGGTCTGTTTCTCTGAAGAACTCCAATACATTATTTCATCCAAACCAAAGAAATATCCTACAACATGAAGCTCAACGTGATCTCCCAACCTGTAAGTGACACCCCTTTTCTACGGACCACATCCTGGGTCCTGGGGACGCTGGTACTGTTTCCACATGTTGGAGGGCAGGCATCAGCTCTACAGGAGGGAGCAGTGACTCAATCACACTTCAGCTTTTCTCAGGGCACAGATCTGAAAAGGTTATTGTTAACCTATTTGACGCAGACACTTGTCAACGTGTAAGATAATGACACTGCCACTCATGGAAAAGTACACAAAGGTGCAATGCAAGATCTCCTTCCTTACTAGATCTGCTGAGGGGCTTCTCAGCTCCTTCTCTATGATGACACTATGCAGAGTGGCCATTACACAAAGTGACACCCTCTTTACAAAGTAAAAAGTCACTTTTCTGCCTAGCCTATCTTCTGCCTGCCTATGTCAAGGGTTTGACATACTGAGGTTTTGAAAATAAAGTCTGTCTACATGACATTTATAATTTTATAGAGTTTAAGCCACGTGTTCATTGAAATATTTGTTGAACATCTACGGGAGACAAATTCTGGGGCTTTGATTTGGGTGTAAAAGATGAACGTGGCCAAGGACCACTTAGTCTAATGGGGAAGACACAGAAACTGCTAACTGTAAGAGTGTAATATCTATGTGGCAGAACAGATACAACAAAGAGCTCAAGTGCCCATCGGAAGAAGGATCAGGGAGTGGTGACTACGTGGAGAAGTGAACATGGCTCTGGAATTAGGGTGCTGGCTCTCACATCTTAACTTTGGCCACTACTGGCTGTGTGACTCTGGGCAAGTTAGTAACCTCTCTGTGCTATTGTTTTCTCATCTATGAAATGGAATGATAACTGTATCTACCTCTTAGAGTTGTTATAAATATTACAGTTAGCCCATAGAAAGCACATAAAATGGCTTTTGGACACAGGGAGGACCACATACATTGCTGATATGACAATTAGCAGGTCCCATGAATTGTGACAATGAGCAAATATCTGCTACTTTTTTATCCATAAAAGAAAATAGATGGAGCATGCTCTGTGCGTGTGTGTGTGTGTGTGTGTGTGTCTACACATACATCCCATCGGACAGAAGTGTGTCAAGTGGCCCCCTGCGGCTGCAAGAGAGGCCAAGAGTTTGTATACTTCACTTTCCAGCTTTTAAGCTGGAGGAAGGCAAAGGGAACTGATGTTAAGGAGACCAGACCTTGAATGGCAGAATCGTCTCCTTGGTGCATGAACTTTTTTAAAAACTAGCCAAGTTTAGAGTGAGGGACAAAGACGATGAACCCAAAACAAGCCCAGTGCACTAACATATTTGTGTTTAGAAATTTGTGTGTAGGGGCACGTGGGTGGCTCAGTCAGTTAAACGCCAGACCCGATTTCCGCTCAGGTCACGGTCTTACAGTTTGTGAGTTCGAGCCCTGGGTTGGGCTCCACACTGACAGTGGATTCTCTCTGTCGCCCTCTCTCTCTGCCCCTCCCCTGCTCACTTGCTCTCTCTCTCTCTCTCAAAATAAATAAATAAATAAACTTTGTGGGGCACGTGAGTGGCTCAGTCGGTTACACATCTGACTTCAGCTCAGGTCATGGTCTCACAGTTTGTGGGTTTGAGCCCTGCATTGGGCTCTGTGCTGACAGCATGGAGCCTGGAGCCTGCTTCAGATTCTTGTCTCCCTCTCTCTCTGCCCCTCCCCCACTTGCCTTCTGTCTCTCTCTCAAAAATAAGCGTTAAAAAATTTTTTAATAAATAAACTTTATAATATATATTTTAAGAAATAATTTATATATTTTTCTATTTTATCTATCACATTTAAGATAGGGTAATTTCTTTAGGTTTTCTGTCTTAATTATAAAAATAATAAAAATATGTTAGTCTATAAAACAATACTGTAATGATCAAGAGAACTGAAGGGTCACCATCCTTACACATTCGATTGTTTACATTTAAGTAGGTTTCTCCAAAACTTGGGGCCATTTAGTTTGTTAGGCCACTGAAAAGCTTGGAAAAGGGAAATGAATACATTAAATTTATGAATGATATTTAAATAGTTAGTGACGGTTAATTAACTTCCTGGTGAAGGTTCCCTTGAAAATGATTGCTCAAGTGTACCAGATTTATAAATAGAATGATGAGAGTCTGAACACAAGAGCTTAAGAAAAATTAGGTTTTGGAATTTGCAACTTTAGTATACTGAATAGTCACTAAAAGAAAGGCAAGTAGGTACAAATGATTGTTTTTCTTTGGATGGAACATCCAGAAAGACACTAAATCGTACACTGAAAACAACTAGTAGGAAACAGACCTTGATTGAAAACCATCAAATCAAATTCTATCCCATCCTTCTGAGTAGTTCAGATTCCTATTCTGGTTTCTCTGGCTCATTGCCCATCATTTCAAAAGTCACTCTCACTATCTTTCACATCATCTCACATCATTATAGCTCAGCCCTGTTCTCCTCTGACATTTATTACCCTTGGACGTTTCCTGGTCATTTAACCTCTATTCCACACTCTACATAAATGGTGCTTAAGTAGCCGAGGAATTCAAGGCTTATCTTTGCCATCACTCTAGAAACATGACGTGCCAAATTCCTAGCCAACACCTCAAACTTCCTCCGCAAAAATCCTTCTTTCCATCCACTTCCTGTCCAAGATATTGTCTATCCTTCCCACCACTAAGCTTAAATCCTCAAACACCTTTGCTTTCACCACATGCTCTGCTCCCTACATGCCATTAGCCGTGAGTCCTACTTAGATTGCAATTTATTTCTCAACAACCCTTTCTATTTTGTTTGTCACTGCCTGATTCAAATCCTCTGAAGGGTCGCCCTGTTCTCTTCTGTACCTATTCAATTAATCACAAAAGTCACTTTCAGTATGAAGACCCTACAGTTACACCTAGGACATGATTAAAACACACACACACACACACACACACACACACAGCTCTGAAGACTCCACACCGCCTGATGGATTCAAACACTTTCACATAGGATGCAAGGCCTCCATGTTGGTTCTAACTTCCCATCCACCAGTCTCCATGTTCTTTCTCTCTTTTTCACATGTATAAAGTCTAGTTGAACTCCAAGATCTGTATCAGATGCTCTCCCTGAATATCTCTCTCATGCTTTCACACAGAAATCTTTCTTTTCTTTTTTAAAAAATGTTCATTTATTTATATTGAAAGAGAGCACAAACAAGGGAGGGGCAGAGAGACAGAGAGACAGAGAATCCCAAACAGGCTCTACACTGTCACCACAGAGCCCGACATGGGGCTTGATTTTATGAACCATGAAATCATGGCCTGAGCCAATGTCATGAATCAGACACTTAGCTGAATGAGCCACCCAGGTGACCCCATTAATCTCTTTCTTTTCTAAATACCAAACACATCACAGATTCTACTTTTGTGGGTCTAATATCCTTAAAAACTAATAAAGGAAAGGAAAGGAAAGGAAAGGAAAGGAAAGGAAAGGAAAGGAAAGGAAAGGAAAGGAGAAAGAATGAAAAGAAATGGAGCAGAAGAAGGAAAGGAGGTAAGGAATAGATAACACGAAGGAAAAAGGGAGGGAGAGAGGGAGTGAAGGAGGTGAAGGTTCATGGACATTTCTGGGGCCTGCTCTGGGACAGGTCCTAAGAGAGTCTTCCTCTCTTGTTGCTTTCCTGATACTTACAACAACTAATCCTATGAAATCTTATCCTCTATGATAATCTATATTTTTCAGAAGTAGACACAGATTAAGAAATCGGATGCCTTGACCAAAGTCTAAGCAGCCAGTGGCATCTAGAGCAGGGATTGAAGTCAAGAGTGTGACTGGCCCAGAGGGCTAGTGGCACATGGGGATGTGGGCAGGTCACTTAGCCCAGCCCAGAGGCAGCATCATGTTGGAGGGAACAACGAAGGGGCTTGTGTAGCAGGCTGTGGCCCGAAGGGGTGTGCTCAGCCACAGTGGGGACAGCAAGACCAGAGACTGGGCTGCAGCAAGAACATAACCGGTTACTTCATGGGAAGGAAAAATATTATTAAAATAAAAAGTAACATGCTTGAAAAACACTACCCTGCGATATGTCACAAAGCTTTTCCCCTTAATTTGTCACCATCTACTTTTAGAGAGCCACACTGTCTCCGCTGCACCCACCCTCCCCAACAAACATTTCAGTTACATTATACTTATGTGGAACCCCAAATTTTAGCCTTCCATAGACAGATAGGTTGTGTTATGACAGTGATGACTGCATCCCCTTTGCGGTATGAAATCTTCCCAGGACAGAAGGCAAACACTCATTAAATATGCACCCAGTGTTTACAGCAGCACTAGCCACAATAGCCAAATTATGGAAAGAGCCCAAATGTCCATCGACTGATGCATGGATAAAGAAGATCTGGTGTGTGTGTACGTGTGTGTGTGTATATACACACACACACGTACACATATATACACACACACACGTACACACACACACACACACACACTGGAATATTACTTGGCATTCAAAAAGAATGAAATCTTGCCATTTGCAGCAATATGGATGGCACTAGAATGTTTATGCATTTTATGCTCCGTGAAATAAGTTAAAGATAAATATCATATGATTTCACTTATGTGTGGAATTTAAGAAACAAAACTGATGAACACAGGGGAAGGAAAGGAAGAATAAGACAAAAACAGAAAGGGAGACAAATCATAAGAGACTCTTAAATCCCAAGAAAAAACTAAGGGTTGCTGGAGGGGTGGTGGTGGGGGGGATGGGCTAGATGGCTGATGGGCATTTAAGGAGGGCACCTGTGGCGATGAGCGCCGGGTGTTACATACAAGTGATGAATCACTACATTCTGCTCCCGAAACCATTATTACGCTGTATGTTAACCAATTTGAATTTAAATAAAATTTTAAATCTAGATATTGTGTTAAATTTGTGAGCTTTGTTCGGACTCCAGCAATCATTTTAGAAAATAACGATAACACCCTAATACAGTAATCGCATCTTCCTGTCTTTGCATTCCTGTTAAATCAAGTTCTAATATTTATGCCTGGTCTAAGTCAATGGTATTAATGCAACAGTCACCATCATACTTGTCAGAACATTTCTGTAATTTGCATAGCTTTACCTCTTAGCTGAAATAGTTCTGTGCTGAAGTCTACTATAATCCTAGAGAGAGTTAAGTTGACCTCAAACTCCTAAAAGAGAGGCAAATCCTAAAGGTGCAAAGCTCCTTTGCTCTTTCTGGATTAAAGTCCACGGGCAACATCATTACTCCGGATGGCATTTTGTTTTCTATATTTGGCTGTAGGAAGCTGAAAAAGGAAATTGCAATGAAAGGCAATCCTTTTTGACATTAAGTTGTGGTTCCAAACCTGTGGGTATTGAAGTTTAGACTAAGTGGGGTTTCTGTAGACTGGGATCTTAAAATATACCGCCATTTACCATACTCCCGATCTTCAGTCATGTTACTTTTATTTTTTAAAAAAATATTTATTTTTGAGAGAGAGAGACAGAGACAGAGAGACAGTGCAAGCAGGGGAGGAGTAGAGAGAGATGGAGACACAGAATCCGAAGCAGGCTCCAGGCTCTGAGCTGTCAGCATAGAGCCCGATGCGGGGCTCGAACCCACGAACCGTGAGATCATGAGCCGAATTCAGACGCTCAACCGACTGAGCCGCCCAGGCACCCCAGCCATGCTACCTTTCAAAGAGAGTTCCCTAAACTGGCCATACCTATGCTTCTGCAAATCAACAAATGTGGAAGTCCTGCATCTGACATGCTGGGGTTTCTTTTATCTAACAAGACACTGAAGGATAAATGAAAATATAAATAAAAGAGATAAATAAGAATAAATATGGAAAACTTCATTTTAATTACTGAAACTAGTTTCACTGCTATTATGTTATTTAGTATACATTAAGTAATAAAAAATATAAACCACTAATGAATATCACTAATATTCATTTTGTATTAAGCTTCTCCTTCTCTTGTTTATTTTGTTCGTCTGTTTGGCTAACAAACAGAGTGACCCTTAACGCCTGAAAGAATCGTACCCCTGACATGTCCTGGTTATAAAGAACAGTAACTTGAGGAAAGAATTTTAGACGCGAGTCAATAAACACGTCTGTGGAATTAACGTTAAGAATTATTTGGTTAACTTTCCCAGAACCAACCTTCACATACCGAATTTTATATCTGGGGGAAAAAGTTTTTCAAAGTGTGGAAAACAAACATACCATGAGCAAAAGAGCTCGTAAGATCCACCAGAGGGAAATGGAACAAGTAAATTCGCCCATCTGTTCATACCTTTTTTTTTTTTTTTTCCTCCACTGCATTTGGAAACGTGCTGGACAGAGATAACTTTGTTCAGTCCTGAAGTGCGACTTGACATGATTGTTGTTTCTGGCGCCTGACACTCCACACAGGACCGGTGAAGTCCAGAAACCAGCCAGGAAAAGACAGCTGCCAGTTTCTGCAAGATTAGAACCCGGACGCAGCCTCCTTTATCTACCTCTACCCTCCAAGCATACTCAGGAATTCAATCCATCAAGAAAATTCATCGTCTCCACTTACTAACAGCACAACTCTCAGAATGCAAGGTCATCGTGGGTTCTGCGACCCGCCACACGGGATTCCACAGGGGCTGGCCAGGAAGCTGATGCCCCACCCTGACTTACCTTACCCTGGTTGTCTGTGTCCTGTGCTCATTAATTTTTTCAGCCAGAACCAGTATTTTCTTTTTCCTTCTTCCCCCCCCCCCAGGATTCTTCCTCTTCTACCTTCCATGGGATAGGATAATGTGTTTTTTGTTTTTGTTTTTGTTTTTAGATACTCTCCATCTTGTAAACAAGAGTGGACTCGTCTTATATCAGTCGACAGACAGGTTGTATATCTGGGTTGTAATCTTGGGGGTTGTACCTCTGGGGCCGGAGCTGGGTAGAAACGTCATGCTCTCTTGGCCACACGGATAATGAGATGCTCCCCGACATCACTACCAAGAAAGCTTAGCAACCTGGTTTCAAATACAACCTTTTAACCTCGTCTGCATAATCGGTATGGGTGTTCCGTCTCCGAATTGTGAGAATAATCAATTGTGATGTCACTGACCAGTTGCGGGGGTTAGGTCGTTACTAGGTCATCCAAAATAACACTATTTTATCAGCTACACAATTTTCTGGAATAATGCACCTTTGACGTTTATTATCAAGCACCAGAAAACTGTCTCTGTGTGTCATACAACTAATGGAATGGAAAAATATGCTTTAGGAATAGTTTCTCCAAAATAAATTTTTTATTTTTTTATGGATATTTTTGAGAGAGAGAGAGAGAGACAGAGTAAGAGTGTGAGTAGGGGAGGGGCAGAGAGAGAGGAAGACACAGAACCTGAAGCAGGCTCCAGGCTCTGAGCAGTCAGCACAGAGCCCGACGCGGGGCTCGAACTCACGAACAATGAGAGCATGACCTGAGCCGAAGTCAGACGCTTAACTGACTGAGCCACCCGGCTAGACCTTCCCTGTTTTATTTTTGATGTCCAGGCCTCAGTAAGATTTTGAGGTGCCTTGAAGGAATTTTTACCACACAGCAGAATAAAGAGTAAACAGCTCAAGAAAACAGGGCCCAGGAAAAATGGGGTAGAGAAATGATAAAAAGTCTAGAATATGATTGGTATCAGGGCATCCCCAAAGCCTATACAATTCCTATAGGTAGGCCGCACGTGTGGTTCCGAACTTCTTAGCAGCCAAAGGAAATAGGCAAACTTGGTCAGTTACAAGACTCACAGTGTCTCTTCAAGAAAAAAAAATACATGAGGGTCCGAGAGAAATTCCCTCCAAATGTTTCTGTCCTCATCAAGTGGAGACGATGTGAAACAGCAAAAGTGACTTTACAATTTAGTCTATTTCTCCATTCTGTGATTCAAGAGAATTCTATGGACAGAGGTCTTCCTGGTCACTGAACTTGTTACCTCGATAACAGAACCTGCTAATGGTTTCAGGCTCTGCCTTTGTTTGGTGAGGCAGGTGCATTGTTTCTCATGCAAACTCCAATTCCTTTCTTCTCTAACTAGACATCAAATGGCAGTTTAGCATATAGCTCAGAGAGTTGAAACTGGAACAAGCACGTGCACATATCACCAGCGTGAATGGGTTGACCTGATTCATTTCTCCGGGCGTTATGCTAGGCATTTGTAACATGGTTGGAATTAGTGCCAATCTTTTAGGTTTATTGTGAGGATCATGCTAAATTACTTAACGTTAGTGCCTGGAGCAGAGTCCAGCACTAACATGTCAGCTGTGACTAAAATGATCATTGCTATTTGCTATTCATATCTCTGTCCGTGCACTATGCATAACTATTAATATCTGTACATACAAGAGTGTCTAACCAACACTAACTTTGCCGTAAAGAAAAGATACACACCGTTACCAATAGACTACGTCACAGTATTTGTTTCCCAAATGAAGTTTGTACGTCCACTTCCACTAAATTAATTTTTAGTGCTGGTTTGGAATCACCGTGTTCTTTTTTTCTTTCTTCCTTATAAAGCACCCATCGTCAAGGAAAGCGCCTAATAATTGTACACGTCGTTATCTGGAACACTGGTCATTACAAAAAGTCAACATCAGTTCAATGGGCCTCAGGGAAGAGAGTATGGTCAAAAGACCCTGAGAAGTCAGTCAACACTGCCGGTGTGAACCAACCAACAGGGAACACTACATTGTCCGGACCGATGAATTCAAAAACTGAAAAATAAACTTTCAAGGATTGACAAGTATCTTCAGGCCTCGGTGATGTGGCGACAGTCCAGGAAGAAGTGCACACAAAATTTCTGTCACCCTTCTTGACTCGTTCTGTCTGGTGGAGAAATGGGTTCTTTAATTATATATGTTCTGGTTCCCAGTTCAGTGCATTTCCGTCACGCATGAACTCCGTGGAAGTTAACTTTGCCCGGTCAGCAAATTAGGTCCATACATGCATTATACACTACAGTCCTCTGGGACACCAGTAGGTCACTCATCATCCGATTCTCAATTCTACGACACCGAGTAAAATCAGATGATGTAAGAGTCAGAGGATTTAGCAGTTCCGTGCACGGATGCATGAAATGTCTGATTCGTGTTGTACTGGAGAAGGGTCCTATATGGACAAGCAGAAGAGCTTCCATCTGAGCCTCACGCTCAGGAGTCTGTGATTTTGACCTAGATACTTAAATCTCTCAGCCTCAATGTACTTAGTCATAAAACAGAAAGAAAAAAAATAATAATTATCACTTTTCAAAGACCATATTGTGATAACATGAGATTTTTGTAAACAAGCCTTTGAACACTAGAAAATATTATTCAGAAATAGAACCACTGTTTCTGATCTGACCCTCACTTAGCAACATCAAAAATACAATTCGAGGGGTGCCTGGGTGGCTCAGTCGGTTGAGCGGCTGACTTCGGCTCAGGTCATGACCTCACCATTCCTGGGTTCGAGCCCCACGTCGGGCTCTGTGCTGACAGCTCAGGGCCTGGAGCCTGTTTTGGATTCTGTGTCTCCCTCTCTGTCTCTGCCCCTCCCCTGCTCGTGCCCTGTCTCTTTCTCTCTCTCAAAAATAAAGAAATATGAAAAAAAATTTTTTAAATACAATCTTAGTGTTTCAGGCAAGAATCAATCTCATAAGAGAATTAATTACAAACTAGAATCCCAGTTTAAACTTAAGTTGTAGGATATAATTGGTCCAGGCTTTCTTCATAATGGCCATAGCCTCTTCCGACACTAAGTTGTGCATTGAAAGTTCATTTTATGAGCACTGAATTAGAGACAAAGTAGCAGACAATTTTTCCTGAAGCTAAGGACAAAACTCTAGAAACGCACAGCCTGAGTTTGGAATCCTAGTCGACTATTATTTTTCGGGCTGTTAATTTCTCCAACCTTCACTTCCTTTTTTTCTGAAAAGACGGAGGTGATGATAAAACACAGTAAAACAATTGTGAAGACTAAGTGAGATGCTATATGTGGGATTTAACAAAACAAACGATCAAAAGGGAAAAACAGAGAGAGGCAAACCAAGAAACAGACTTAACTATAGAGAACAAAGGGATGGTTACCAGAGGGGAGGGGCTTGGGGGGGGGGATGGGGGATGAAGGAGGGCACTTGCTGTGACAAGCTCTTATGGGGAAGTGCTGAATCACTAAATCGGGCACCCAAAACTAATATCACACTGCATGTTAACTAACTGGAATTTAAATACAAACTTACAAAAGAAAAGACTAAGTGAAAAGACATACATGAAACATGCAGTGGAGTGCTTGGCATATGCCAAGTGTTCAAAGAGTGCTTGCTTTCATTATCTATTAACA
Organism: Prionailurus bengalensis; assembly: GCF_016509475.1. NCBI lineage: Eukaryota > Metazoa > Chordata > Mammalia > Carnivora > Felidae > Prionailurus > Prionailurus bengalensis. Next base: position 228,011,624 of record NC_057343.1, read on the forward strand.
GGGGACCAAGATCCTACACTACTCAATGCAGAGTGGTCTTCCTCTACATATGAAAGATGACCCCTTCACTGGAGCATCTAGTTTAAGAAAGGATGCAACATACAGCAGAGATGGATGAACCCTATGGACGAGTGATCTACCCTCTGTAGATAAGTCAAATTATTTGCGGGTTGAATGGATGACAAACATGATGTCACCACTTCCTTGGCTGTGCTGAAAGTTTTATTTAAAAAAAAATACCAGTAAGACAAACATTCCAAGATTGATCAAGAAAAGAGACAGCAGTCTGAAATTAAAACATCCTGCAAGAAAGTAGGATGAACTACGGGAGGACTAAAGGAGAACTACAAATAACACAGCTGTAAAATAAACTTTAAAATTTAGATGAAATGGGGCGCCTCGGTGGCTCAGTCGATTGATCTCGGCTCAAGTCATGACCTCAGGGTTGTGGGATCGAGCCCACGTTGGGCGTAGAGCCTTCTTGAGATTCTCTCCCTCCTTCTCCCTCTGCCCCTCCCCTGCTTCCATATGCACGTGCACACACTCTCTTAATCAATCAATAAAATTTAGATGAAATGGAGAAAATATTAGAAAATGTAACCTAACAAAACTGATTCAAGAAGACACAGAAAATATAAATCGCCCTAGTGTCATAAAGGTATTTGAATCTATTTTACTGAAAGGAGCCAGCAAAATATAGTCTACAGGCTGGCCTCCTGTATTTTCATATAAAGTTTTATTGAAACGCAGACATAAATATTTGCTTACATATTATCGATGGTTGCTTTTATACCGTAACAGCAGAGATTAGTAGTTGTGATGGACTGTATGGCCTGCAAGCTGAAAATATTTATCAACTGACTCTAAGAAAAAGTTTGCCAAACCCTGGTCTTTGAACCCAATCTCACTCATGAAAATATGCAAATAGGACATTAGAGGAAAAAAATTGATGATCTATACAATCCAATACCCATTAATGACTTGGAAGTAAAAAGAAGTCAAGACTATCTGATACCCATTAATGACTTGGAAAAGGTTAGCTAACTGAAAATGGAAAGCAATCTACTTAGCTTAATAAAATCTGTTTATATAACACCTATAGCAATTATTAAATTTAATGGTGAAATATGGAGAAGCAATTCTTTTGGAAAATAAGAGACACATGATGATGCCTACTATTGTAACATTAATTTAGCACTGAATGTTCTGGCTAGCGTAAGACAAGAAAAGTAAAGAGTGTAAGGGTTGGAAAAGAAGAAATCAAAATGTCATCATCTCTAGATTCTATGATATTCACATTAAATAACCAAAGTAGTCTCTATAAATTATTGGTTTAATTTAAAAGTATAGCAAAATAAGGGTCAATAAGATCAATTTTCACAAAACATAAATTTCATGTCCAGATAGCAGCAAACTTGTACATAAAATGTTTGGAAAAGAATATCATGTTTAGCAAAAAGAGCCAGATACAACGATGTACATACGGTATAATTCGATTTATATGATGGTCCAGAACAGGCAAAACTAATCTGTAGTGACAAAAAGTGAATCAGTGACTTCCTGGGGCTTGGAAGGGAGGGAGGATTTGACTGAAATGGGGCAGTAAGGAACTTTCTAGGAGGAGGTGCATGATGTACACATTTGTCAAAATTTATCAGACCATACATACAAAGTTTGTGCATTCCATTGTCTAGACATTAGATCTCAATGAAGGTGACTTAAGCAAAAAAAGAAAAAAGATGAAAAAGTCCTTACATCAGCCACCAAAAATATAAAATATTTAGGAATAACTCTAAAAAAAAGTTTTAAACATTTCAAGATCTTATCAAACATGAAAGAGACCTAAAAAGAACAATACAGTATTAATGCATAAGAAATCTCAGTATCCTATAGGCATCTGTTGTCACCAAACTGACCTACTATTCAATAGGATTTCATCCAAAATCCCACGATTTTTTGGTGAAATTCACAAAAGAATTATAAAATGTGTATCGAAGTGGGCAGTCTCAAGATATTCCTTTACAAGAACGGCCAAGAGATTTTGGAAGAAAATTGCCAGAGAACTGCACTTCCAGATATCAAGCTGAATTTAAAACTGAATTAATTAATAGTGTTGTTTTGGAGCAGAAATAAATAAATAGGGCAACAGAATGGAAGAGCAAACCCAGGAACTTTCCACATAGACTGTTCAGTGAATGGCATTGGGCAATACTGTACTGGAGTTGCTCTGAACCAGCTTTCAATAGCCAACAGTTAAACTTTAAAACTTTCCAAGCTATTGTTTTTTGGTTTTTTTTTTTTTTTTTTTTTTGGTTTGTTTGTTTGTTTGAGACAGAGAGAGACAGAGCATGAGCGGGGAGGGGCAGAGAGAGAGAGAGAGAGACAGACAGACAGAATCTGAAACAGGCTCTAGGCTCTGAGCTCTCAGCACAGAGCCCAATGCGGGGGGCGGCTCGAACTTGTCAACCACAAGATCATGACCTGAGCCAAAGTCGGATGCTCAACGGACTGAGCCACCCAGGCGTCCCTCCAAGCTACTGTTAATATGGCCATTATTAAAAGTAAATTGTATAAACTTAAAATGAAGGAAACCATATTAATAACAAAACGAAAACTCAAAACTCATCACTTCTTTATTTTGACTGCATTTTCTGTATGTCCTTTGATCTATATGGTGGACACACGAAGATGTGGAACTCTGTGCATCTTGTCCCAACTCTGTGTTCAGCTTGGTGTTCAGCATGGTAGTAGCTTGACATTCACAGATTGAGGAGTATTTATACCACAGAAATTTTCAATGTTACAAATCAGGGCTTCATTTGTTATTTTTGGTCTCGTCCAGACTTAGGAGCATCACGGCAAAAGTGTTAATAATACAGATTAAGCTTAAAAGTGTATCATGTCTATAGCCAGCACATTGTGAGTAGTGCATGAAGTTAAGAAAATATTTTTCCAGGTCTCAAATATTATTATCTGATTTAACATAGAGGTCATTAATGTCACTGACAAATGGTGAATTTTCCAAACATTTTATTGTTTCATTTTTGTATTACTCGTTAACATAAATAAGAACATTATCCATTGTTCTTTTTTTTTTTAATTTTTTTTTAACGTTTATTTATTTTTGAGACAGAGAGAGACACAGCATGAACGGGGGAGGGGCAGAGAGAGAGGGAGACACAGAGTCGGAAGCAGGCTCCAGGCTCCGAGCCATCAGCCCAGAGCCCGATGCAGGGCTCGAACCCACGGACCACGAGATCGTGACCTGAGCCGAAGTCGGACGCTCAACCGACTGAGCCACCCAGGCGCCCCGTTATCCATTATTCTTTACTACACACCAATTGCGACCATACGTTGGCTACCAGCAATACAGCATTAGTGAAAGCATTCTGGAATAATCAATCAGTCACATCGATTTGGCTACAAAGAACATTGTATAAAATATCTATAATACATGCACAGACATTTTCACTGCTTTCTAGTATTCCATTATGTAACATAAACTGTCCAATTTCCTGTTAACCAATAAGTGAGTTGTTTCCAGATTTTTTTTAAGCAATGCTGGTTCAAATAGTTCCATGAAAGCTTCCTAGTGCCTATGTGCAATAAATCAGCCATCCAAGGGAACGTACCCTTGGTGATACCTGAGTACCTTGCACCTTGCTCCAGCCCACATTCAGATATCCCAGATGCTGCCCAAATGGCCCTATCCCAACTGCAGGGACTGTGTCGTTCTATTTTCTGGGTCTAACCTCTCAGCAGCAGACTGTGCCATGGCTATGTGCCCACCTAAGCTTGATGGATAGTTGAAGGCAACCATTGGTGAAGGTTAGGGGTGGAGCCCGGATATGCACGCTGTGATGTCCAAGTGTATATGTGCAAATTTCCTGTCAGTTTAGAACAAGTTGCGGGATGGCGGGAGTATGAATGAGACACCAAGGTTCCTGGAATTCTAAACTCAAGACCCAGTCTTCCAGGTTGCTACGAAGATATATTTATCAAGTTTGCAGGACATACTTCATTGTAAGCATGACATATATCTGTTAAATATTTATCACATGGGAGGTAGGCTTCCATTTGTATGCTTGCTATGGGCTCTATAGACTGGCTACTGGAGGTATTAAAATATTTCATAATAGGGGCGCCTGGGTGGCTTGGTCGGTTAAGCGTCCGACTTCAGCTCAGGTCATGATCTCACGGGCCGTGAGTTCGAGCCCCGTGTCGGGCTCTGTGCTGACAGCTCAGAGCCTGGAGCCTATTTCAGATTCTGTGTCTCCCTCTCTCTCTGCCCCTCCCCTGTTCATGCTCTGTCTCTCTCTGTCTCAAAAATAAATAAACGTTTAAAAAAAATTTAAAAAAATATTTCATAATAAAATATTTCTTAGAAAAAAGAAATACGCTAAGTGCACAATGATGTACATTCTCAGGCAACACTTGTAATTTTTATAATAGCAAAACATCCACTATTAATAAGTTTATGATATATTTTTTAATGATCTAGCTAGGCAAAAAAAATAGCACATAATGCAATCCTACCTAACAAGCATTCTTATCTGGCTGAAATACGTCTGGGAAAGTATCACTGAAATGCTAACAACTCAAAAAAAAAAAAAACCAATACAAAAAATGGAGGGGTGGGGGGTATGAGGAAATAAAAGCAATATGAAAATCAACATTAACTGTGAAGGAGAGCTGAGGAATTGACACAGGTGGGAAGGTCTGAGAGTCAAAATTGATATTCTCTGTCTTTTTGTAAGTTGGGGAATTTTTTTTTTGTATTATCAGAGGAACTGAAGGCAGTGCAGAGAGGCAAGAAAGGGGAAGGAAGAAAAGGAGGGAAAGAGAGAATATAAATAATCTCATTTGAATTACAAATAACAAAGTAAGACCTACAATGAGTAATGTTTCTCCTATTTTTTTTAATCTTTGTTTGCCATGATTTTAGGCAGAACTTTTGGAGAATTTGTGAATGATCTTACTGACACATGCTGTAGCTAACCTCACAAGCTTGCAACTTTTTAGAAAGTCACTTTAAATACTCACGAGTCTCTTGAAATCACATGCCTAAAAGAATTTAGAAGGAGACTGTTTTCTTTGATAGCACTGATCTCACACCGAAAAGCAAGTCTTTGAAAATCCAGGATAAGGTCCGTAAGCAGAAAATGAAAGGAAAATTTACCTAGTCCTTATCATAAAATAAAAGATGAGCTCCAGGGATGTGTGTGAATGAGCATTCACAAAGCTCTACCAAACAGTCTCAATCATAAAAGCAAATAGGTAATTTTGAAACTTACGGCAGGATCACTTTAAAAGCAAAATACTCAAGAATTAAAAACAGATATCACGATACTACAGAGGAAGTTGCACCAGGAATATAACTTAATAGAGGAAGAAAAAGAGACTACATTCGAAAACTGTTTTCAATCATATGTCTCACTTGACTCACTGTTGCCTTTATTTAACAAATAATTTGCACTGTAAAAACAGCCATTGTGTTCCAGAACAAGCTTATTCTCCAAGCCTGTTATATTATACGAGGTCTTAGAATGTTGGCATTTTTCTCCCAGATTCTTTTTTCAGAGAAGCAGGGGTAACTACCAATTTAAGTGAAAAACCTCATATTAACCTGTTATAATAATCGTTGTGTGATTGCATAACATTATACTCCTCCCAATAAACCAGTTTGAAAGACAACGGATTAAAAAAGATAGTCGCTGATGACATTCCTGCTAAAGCCAGTGGCTCAGTGTTCATAATGATGGGTCATATTAGAAAAATTAATCGTTGACCAACACGTTTCAGATAACAGAGATTGCTGAATGTATTAAGTGGGAGAGAAAAATAAAATTAGCTAGCTATAAATGCAAAATCAGGCTTCCAATTTAAAACATATTAAGTTTTAATGAATTATTAAATGGCTTCAAAATAGGTACAAACTACATGCATATTTCCAAGGGTTCACAATAGAAATGGATCATGTAATGAGGCACAATGTGGCTTTATAACACCATTTCAAGCATGGAGAAAAGTCAAGTAATTTACTCAGTCATCCAAGGTAAATATAATCAAAGCTTAATGTTTACAACATGGAAGTTGCTAATTGGTTATCTTCCACCTGATTCTTGAATGTTTTCAGGAAAAGATTCAAAGAAGACCATAAGGAAAATGTCCTGTGGGCATCCATAACGTGGGCTTCTTACTACTATATTTTAAAGATAATGCTAATAGTCATGATTGCTAACAAATGACTGATTGAGTGTCGGTCTTATCGTTTATTGCTAACATCCTACTTTCTGCATTGCAATTCAATAGAGATGGTGAATTGAGATCAGGAAATTCCTCAGGGTGACTTCAGTACACAGCCCAGTGCCTGGCACAGAAGTGATGATCATGTTTGTTGAACAAACAAGTATCAGTAGCTACTAGATGTTGAATAGGCGCTCAACCTCCCACCTGCCGAGTCTTTTCCAGCTGGTGGATGGACTTCAGTGGAGCAGCCTTCTTGCTTCAGAATCTCCCACTGCTGTTCTCTGTCCCTTGCAAGGAGGGTCCTTGAGAATTCTGCTGAATTCTTCCACGATCATTGGTCTACATCAAAGCAAGTTACCTTGACGTGAATCATTCCTGCAGAATGTCTGACATTTCCTTGAGTCGGTGGTATAGATTTTAATTGACAAATAAATGTCCACCCTTGTTAAGACTTTAGAAAGATAAAGACACTCATAGAAGACCTAACTGTTCAGCTGGTAGGGAAAAGCAATAAAATTGTCACCTGAAAAGGATTTGATTCAATCCATTTGATTGTACTTCTGGATGCTATCTGTCACGTTCTGAAATGCAGGATGGAATAAAGAAAAATAAATGCCCTTCATTTGCAGGAAGTAATATATTGCAGTGGTAAAAGCAAGACTTTATTATCGGACCAAGTGCCACCTATTACCTTAGCCTTAGAATTTTCCTTCTCCGCAAAATAAGATAATAGTACCTGCTACAGGGCTCTTGTGGTGACTGTAGGAGATCATTGTAGGCAGTTCACCTGGCATATGTCAGAAACATCATATTTTTCCGTAAGGAAACAAAGGGGAGCGTGAGGCCAAACACACAAAGAAATCTTCGAACCTTTGCTGTTCCTCAGAGCAGTGTGTGGATCCTTTTAAAACTGGTCTCGGGATAACTATTAAGATGGCTACAGTGCTCAGAACAACTGGTTTGAGTCAATTCCTGGGAAGTAAGTAATGATATCCCCTGAGCTTACAATTCCATTCTGAATTGTGTTCCACGGGAAAAAAAATCCAGATTTCAGTAGGGAAGTGTGGCCAACGTGCTTGGACAAAATTCCAGGTTTATCCTTGGGTGAAGGCCACAAACAGAAATGGTTTAGCGTTAAGGTGATGGAGAAGCCCTTTTGTGACCAGTCTTTTTATCACCTTTAGTCACTCAGAATTCTGTCTCCCCAGTACACATTCATGAGAACTTCAAGTGATCTTAATGTTTAAAGAAAAAGAAAAAGGTCATTTATGTTTCGTCAACACTGCAAAATTGCACTGATGATATTTATTTTAAACACTATGTATTTTTCCCTTAGCGGAAAAGCCCATTATTATTACAGCTGAAAGCAATAACTTTCAAACTGGGAAACATTTCCAAATCAAAAACTTGTGATTATCACCATGCGTGGATGACTGGCTGTGTGATTTTATTTGTTTGTATATTTGACAGGCATCCCTTAAAGGGTCAAACGTATATGAAGACATATTTATTTAGCTAGCCTTCGACTGCCCTTGTTTATAATTACCAAAATATCCAAAACTTATAAAGGATTAGGACAGATTATTTATTTTAGTAGCTTGGGGATTTTCCACTTTAGTTTATCCGAACCTTAACTAATAATCCACCCAAAGCCAGGAAAAAAGACACTTTGGGACTTGTTGCCTTTTTCTCCCCAACATTTTGTTTTGAAAACTGTCAAACCTATGGAAGAAATGGAAGAACAGTATAACAAATGTCTATATACCAAGATTTACCAATTGTTAACATTTACCACGTTCTTTCTCTCTCTCATTTACATCTGCCTATAGATGTATACATACGAGTGTATGTGCATATACATGTATATATGTACGCACAGGTACCCACACAGGTACAGATTCTCTTATTCTGAACTAATTGAGAGTCAGTGGCAAATCTTATTACTCTGTATCTCTAAAATATTTCAGCATCGGGGCGCCTGGGTGGCTCAGTCGGTTAAGTGCCCGACCTCGGCTCAGGTCATGGTCTCACAATTCGTGAGTTCGAGCCCCGCATCGGGCTCTGTGCTGACAGCTCAGAGCCTGGAGTCTGCTTCCGATTCTGTGTCTTGCTCTCTCTGCCCCTTCCCCACTCACGTTCTGTCTCTCTCTCAAAAATAAATAAACAGTAAAGAAAAGAAAAGAAAAGAAAAGAAAAGAAAAGAAAAGAAAAGAAAAAATTCAGCATGTACCTTCCATGAAGGATATGAGCCCATACCACATCAATATAATTATCACACACAGAAAATTTAACAATAATCTGATACTCTTAACATACACTCTATATTTAAAGTTTTTCCCATTGAGGCAGTAATGCCCTGTAAAACTGAGAAATTTTATTTTTGAATTCGGGATCTGATCAAGGATCCTTTATTCTGGAACATTTCCGTAGGCTCTTTGGCTTTCAGGACACTGGCAATATTTTTCAAGAGCCCATGGCATTGTTTTACACAACAAGCCTCCATCTGGGTCCATCCGTTTTCTCACACCCAGTTTCAGGTCACACATCTTTGGCAGGTGCACCTCAGAAGCGATGTTGAGCCACTTCTTGTGTCTCTCTTTACGTGATTAGGATCTCAACTTTTCACTCACCTTTTCTTGCTCAGCCAAATGTACAACGGCAAGGGGGTAAGCAAGCACTTTTAGTTGAGCTTCTTATTAGGCTCATGACCTGACCACCAGTCTGCAACATCGTTAGACATCTGAAGTGGAGTGAGTCCAGAGAGAATTAAAAAGGGGAATGGTTTGGTACTCAGCACTCATTCGTTAAAAAAAAAATTTTGGGGGGGCGCCTGGGTGGCGCAGTCGGTTAAACGTCCGACTTCAGCCAGGTCACGATCTCGCGGTCCGGGAGTTCGAGCCCCGCGTCGGGCTCTGGGCTGATGGCTCGGAGCCTGGAGCCTGTTTCCGATTCTGTGTCTCCCTCTCTCTCTGCCCCTCCCCCATTCATGCTCTGTCTCTCTCTGTCCCAAAAATAAATAAACGTTGAAAAAAAAATTTTTGTTAATTTTTTTTTACATTTATTTTTGAGAGACAGAGCATGAGTGGGGGAGGGGGAGAGAGAGAGAAGGAGACACAGAATCTGAAGCAGGCTCCAGGCTCTGAGCTGTCAGCACATGGCCAGACACGGGGCTCGAACCCACAAACTGTGAGATCATGACCTGAGCCGAAGTCGGATGCTCAACCAACTGAGCCACCCGGGTGCCCCAAATGTTTATTTTTTTTTTTTTTTTTTGAGAGAAAGAGAGACAAAGCGTGAGCGGGAAAGGGGCAGTACATAGCTGAACTGAATAACACCAAATTGACATCTATAGGCTACCTCATCCAACAACAGCAGAATATGTATCTTCTCAAGCTCATATGGAACATTCACCAAGGTGGATCACGTTCTGGGCCATAAAACACCTTGACAATCATAAAAGGATACTAATATACAATGTCTGCTCTCAGACCACAATAGATTTAAACTAGAAATCAGTAAAAGAGAAGTAATAGGAAAATCCCCAAATATGTAGAGATTAAACAGTATACTTGTACATAATACAAGGGTGCAAGAAGCAATCTCAAGAGCAATTTAAAAATACTTTTAGCTAGATGAAAATAAAAACACAATTTGTCACAATCGGTGGGAGCAAAAGCAATGCTTAGAGGGAAATTTATAGTATTGAATGCACAGATTAGAAAAGATCTAAAATCAATAATCGAAGTTTCCACCTTAAAACCTATAAAAAGAGGAAATTAAATCCAATGTAAGCAGAAATAAAATAAAATTAAATTAAATTAATAAAATTAAAATGATCCAAAGCAAGCAGAAAAAAAGAAATAATAAGCACTAGAGCAGAAATCAATGAAATTATAAACAGGAAGTCAATAGGGAAAATCAACAAAACCAAAAGCTAGTTCTTCAAAAACATCAATAGAATTCATACGCATCTAGCCAAGGTAACTAAGAAAAAAGAGAGAGGGCATAAATTAATAATATTAGAAAAGGGGGGACATCATTACAGATTCTCATGGAAACTGAAAACATAATAAGAGAATATTATGAACAACTCTATCCTCACAAATTTGATAACCTAGATGAAACAGACCAATTCCTTGAAAGACAGAATCTACCAAAACTCACACAGGAAGAAATAGATGATCTGATTAGGCCTATCTCTGTTAAATAAATTGAATTAATGATTAATCATCTTCTAAAACCAAAAGCACCCAGCCCAGATGAGTTCACCAGTGAATTCTACCAAACCTTTAAGGAACAAATTATACCAAGTCTACAATCTCTTTCAGAGGATAGAAGCAGACGGAATACTTCCTAACTCATTTTTTTGAGGCCAGCATTACCCTAATATCAAAACTAGACAAAGATAGAACAAGAAAAAGAAACAACAGACCAATATCTCTCATGAACATAGATGCAAAAAGCCTCAACAGAATATTCGCAAACTGAATCCAAAAGAGTATAAAAAGTACACACTATGACCAAGTGGGATTTATCCCAGGTGTGCATAACTGGTCCAATACTCAAAATTCAATTAATGTAATCCATCACATACATCAAGAGACAAAAAAGGAAAATCACATGATCATATCAATAGATACAGAAAAAGGATCTGGCAAAATCTAAGACATATTCATGATGAAAACTCTGAGTAAATTAGGAATAGAGGGAACCTTTCTCAACTCGATAAGGACTATCCACAAAAATACCTATAGCTAACATCATACTTAGTGGGATGAAACTCACAGCTTTCCTGTTAAGATCAAGTACAAAGCAAGAATGTCCCTTTCACCACTCCTTTTCAACATCGCACTGGATGTTGCTAATGCAATAAGGCAAGGAAAAGAAATAAAAGGTATATATATTGTGAATGAAGACTTACAACTGTCTTTGTTCACAGATGCCATGATCGTTTACATAGACAAGCCAAAAATATTCGGAAACATAAGCAAAAATAAACTATTGGGACTTCATCAAAATAAAAAGCTTCTGCACAGCGAAGGAAGCAATCAACGAAACTAAAAGCAGCCCACAGGATGGGAGAAAATATTTGCAAATGACATATTGGGTAAAGGGTTAGTATCTAAAATCTATAAAGAATTTATAAAACTGAATACCCAAAAAACACATAATCCAGTTAAATGGATTATGAACAGACATTTCTCTAAAGAAGACATACAGATGGCCAACAAGCATATGAAAAGATGCTCAATATCACTCATCATCAGGAAAATACATCAAAATTGCAGTGAGATATCACCTCACATCTGTCAGAATGGCTAAAATTACCAACACAGGAAACAACAGGTGCTGGCGAGAATGGAGAGAAAAGGGTGGGAATGCAAACTGGTGCAGCCACTCTCCAAACAGCATGGAGGTTCCTCAGAAAGTTTAAAAAGAAAGTTAAAAAAATACCCTATCATCCAGCAATTGCTCTCCTAGGTTTTTACCCAAAGGATACAAAAATACTGATTCAAAGCAATACACGCAACCAATGTTTATAGCTACATTATCAATAATAGCCAAATTATGGAAAGAGCCCATATGTCCAGTGACTGATGAATGGATAAAGAAGATGTGATTATATATAAAACAACAGAATATTAATAAGCCTTAAAAAAGAATGAAATCTTGCCACTTGCAATGACATGGATGGAGCTAGAGAATATTATGCTAAGTGAAAGAAGCCAGTCAGAGAAAGACAAGTACCATAGGATTTCACTTATATGTTGAATTTAAGGGGGAAAAAATGAACAGAAGAAAGGAAAAAGAGGCAAACCAAGAAACAGCCTTAAAAAAAAAAAAAGAAATAGACTCTTACCTATAGAGAACAAAGTGATGGTTTTTGGAGGGGAGGTGGGCATGGGGGATAGGATAAATAGGTGATGAGTATTAAGGAGGGCATTTGTGATGAACACAGGTGTCATATGCATGTGATGAATCACAAATTCTACTCCTGAAATTAATATTGCACTGTTAACTAGCTGGAGATTTTTTTAAAAATTGGGAAAATAAAATAAAATCCAAAAATATCAACAGAAATCTCTTAGAATAGGGGTGCCTGGGTGGCTCAGTTGGTTAAGGGTCCTACTTCAGCTCAGGTCATGATCTCACTGCTCATGAGTTCAGGCCCCATATTGGGCTCTGTGCTGACAGCTCAGAGCCTGGAGCCTACTTCGGATTCTGTGTCTCCCTCTCTCCATCCCTTCCCTGTTCATACTCTGTCTCTCTGTCTCTCAAAAATAAACATTAAAAACAAAAAGAAATCTCTTGGAATAAATAATTGCAGCAAGTTTTCAAGATACAACATTAATATGTAAAAGTCAATTGGTGGGGCGCCTGGGTGGCTCAGTCGGTTAAGTGTCCGACTTCAGCTCAGGTCACGATCTCCCGGTCCGTGGGTTCGAGCCCCGCCTCGGGCTCTGGGCTGATGGCTCGGAGCCTGGAGCCTGCTTCTGATTCTGTGTCTCCCTCTCTCTCTGACCCTCCCCCATTCATGCTCTGTCTCTCTCTGTCTCAAAAATAAATAAACGTTAAAAAAAATTTTAAAAATAAAAATAATAAAAGTCAATTGTTTTCCTATATACCAACAATGAACAAATGGAATCTGAAATTAAAAAATCCAATGCCATTTACATTAGCACCCTCCAAAAATGAAACACTTGAGAATAAGTCTAACAAAATATGTACAGGATCTGTATGAGGAAAACTACAGAACTCTGATGAATGAAACCAAAGAAGACTAAATAAATGGAGACATTCTGTGTTCACAGACGCAAAGACTCAATACCAAGATGTCCATTCTTCTCAACTTCATCTATAGATTCAATGTAATCACAATAAAAAAAACCAGGAAGTTATTTTATGATATCAATAAACTCTTTCTAAAGTTTATACATTCAGGGACACCTGAGTGGCTCAGTTGGTTCACCATTTGATTTCATCTCGGGTCATGATCTCATGGTTTGTGAGTTCAAGCCCTGCGTCAGGCTCTGTGCTGACAGCTCAGAGCCTGGAATCTGCTTGAGATAAGGTGTCTCCCTATCTCTCTCTGCTCCTCCCCTGCTCTCTCTCTTTCTCTCTCAAATATATATTTTTTTTAATTTTTAAGTTTATACATCCAGAACAGCCAATACAATAATAAAGTAAAACAACAAAGTTGGAACAGTGACACTCACTCATTTCAAGACTTAATAGAAACTATACTAATCAAGACAGTGTGGTATATGGGTGAAAGAGAAGACAAAAAGATCAATGGAACAGAATGGAGAGCCTAAAAATAGATCCCTATAAACACAGTCAACTGATCTTTGCCGAAGGAGTAACAGGAGTGATACAGTGGAATAAAGATAGTGTCTACTGCTGAGACAACTGATAACCACATGAAAAAAAAAGGAAAAAAAAAAAAAGAATCGAGACACAGGCCTTACATCTTTCACAAAAATTAACTCAAAGTGGATCATGAACCCAAATGCAAAAACACAACTATGAAACTCCTAGAAAAAGAACACAGGAGAAAACCTATATTGATCTGAGATGCAACACCAAAGGCAAAATCCATGAGAAAATAATTAATAAGATGAATTTTGTTTAGAGTAAAAAAACTCTCCTCTGTGAAAGACAATTATCAAGAAAATGGCGAGACAAGTTACAGACTCAGAGAACATACGTGTAAAAGGTGCACTTGACAAAGGGCTGTTATCCAAATATACAAAGAACACTTAAAAATCAATAATAAAAAAAAAACCCAAACAACCCATTCAAAAAATAGACAGTAACAGACCTTAACAGACACCTCACCGAAGAAGATACACAGATGGCAAAAACACTCATGGAAGCTTCTGTCATCAGAGAAATACAAATTAAAACAACCATGAGATTGCACCACGCACCTCTGATAATGGCCAAAATCCAGTAAACTGAAACGCTGACAAGGATTGTGGGGCTACAAGAATTCTCATATACTGGTAACAGGAACGCAAAATGTCCTTTTCGAAGGGAGTTTGGTGGTTCCTTACCAAACTAAACATACTTTTACCATACAGTCAGTGCTCTTTGGTAATTCCCCAAGGGAACTGAAAGCTTACATCCACACAAATGTCTGCATACGGGTGTTTATAACAGCTCTATCCATAACTGCCCAAACTCTGGAGCAACCAAGGTATCCTTCGGTGGGTTAATGGACAAATGAACTGTGGTCTGTGGTCTATCCAGACAATGGAATATTACTCAGTGCTTTAAAAAATGAGCTATCAAGCCATGGGGGAATCTTTACTGTACGTTCCTAAGTGAAGAAAAGCCAATCTGAAAAGTTTACAGGCTATATGATTCCAACCGTCTGACATCCTGGAAAAGGCAAAAGTATGGAGATGATAAAAAAAGACAAGTGGTTGCCAGGAGTGTGTATAGGGGGAAGAGATGAATGGGAACAGCACAAAGAATTTTTAGGGCAGTGAAATACTCTGTGTGATATTATAAGGATGGAATTTGTCCAAACCCATAGAACGTACAATACCCAAACTGAACCCTAAAGTGAACTGTGCGCTTTGGGGAATTCTGATGTGTCAATGTCAGTTCATCCCAGATTTTTAAAAAAATGCACCTGGTGAGTGATGTTGATAATTGGGAGGGGCGGGGGCTATCTCTACACCTGCCTCGATGCTGTTATACACTGAAAACTGTCCTAAAAAAATTAAGTCTTTGAAAAATCCAGAGAAGGCTCAAATTAAGCAATAAAATCTAGCAAGCAAATAAGCCAGAAATATGTATTATTATACTTAAGTATTAGGAGCTATAAATAAATTATAAGCTAGTTTCTGAATATGAGCACCTATGATTTGGTAGGATGCATGCAGAAATCAAGTAAACAGCAAAGCTTCATGTGACATTAATTAACTAACCAACATATAGACCAGAGGATGTTAGGAAAAGTTGCAGAGGGAAGTGATAGATAGCAATGCATGACTGACCAGAGGGTGGGCAGAATTAGATCTAAGCTGTTAAGGTCGGAGTCAGCATGACAGGCAAGGAGGAAGGGAGAAGAAAGCCAACAGGCACAGGAAGGGGGTCGCTGTCACATCATCCTAATATAATAAATACGATGGGGACAAAACTGTCTGCGGCAAGCCAGGTATAAGCTGGCTGCTTCAACTTGCCGCACATATACAGATGTTTGCGATCAGGTTCACACAAGCACAAAGTTCTCCTGTAAGACATGAGCCTAAAAAGAATCCCCGTGGGCAGCCATTTCTTTGGCCAAAAGTCACACCGTCTGTAGAGTTCTCCTCTGCCGAGAGAACATTTGCCTCAAGAGAGATGTCCCAGGGAGAAATGATAAACAAAAGAGCGTTAGCAATCCTGAAAGCTGTACACAAAAACATGGTTTTACAGTTTAGTGTCATCCTCTGTAGACAGTGCTGGATGGAATACATTTTGATGAGATGTGCATATTCTTAGAAATGTTGGCTGCTTGGGGCACCTGGGTGGCGCAGTCGGTTAAACGTCCGACTTCAGCCAGGTCACGATCTTGCGGTCCGTGAGTTCGAGCCCCGCGTCGGGCTCTGGGCTGATGGCTCAGAGCCGGGAGCCTGTTTCCGATTCTGTGTCTCCCTCTCTCTCTGCCCTTCCCCCGTTCATGCTCTGTCTCTCTCTGTCCCCAAAATAAATAAACGTTGAAAAAAAAATTAAAAAAAAAAAAAAAGAAATGCTGGCTTCTTTGTGAAAATACAATACGATCTTGTCGCTGGAGCAAATCTAGTCTGAGTACTCGAGCACAACTATTTACACTCCTGAAGCACAGCTTTTGCAACGGGCAAACACTGAGGAATTAGAGATAACTGTAGAGTCTTAATAATGAGCTTGACCTTTACAGATTAAAAATCGTACTGTCGCTGGCTGGAGAACAAACCACGGGCCACTGGTGAATGTTCTATAGTTAGTTCACTGGGTCATGTGGCACACTTAAATCGAAACAGATTCCAGAACATGATGAAATATAAATTAAATGAATACATAGTGATGAGACACAGGTTTATACCACGTTATCAGCAAGCTACAGCCCATGGGCCAAATCCAGTCTATTACTTATTTTTGTAAATAAAGTTTTATTGGAACGCAGCCATATCTGCTTATTGACATGTTGTCTCTGGCTGCTTTCTTGCTACATGACAGAGTTGAGTAGTTGCGACAGAGACCATATGGCCCACAAAGCGTAAAATATTTACTATCTGGTCCTTCACAGAAAAGATGGCCAAGTCCTGGCCTCTGCTTTTAATTGTCAGGGCGTTAATTTCTCTTCCTGAAAATATGTGTGTTAGTTTCCTATTGCCACTGTAATATATTATCATAAATTAATTTACTTAAAAAACCAAAAATTTATTATCATACAGTCTTGAAGGTCATAAGTTCTAAAATCAAGGTGTCAGCAGATCTGCGTAACTTCTGGAAGCCCCAGGGGAGACCTCATTTCCTTGCCTTTTGTAGCCTCTAGAAGCCAACTGCATCCTTTGGCTTGTGGCCCCATCCTCCATTGTCAAGGCCAGCAATTCAATCTCTGCTCTGTTGTCATGGTGCCTTTATTTTCTTCTTTGCTCTTATTATTACATCTCTTTCTCAGAGTCCGACCCTCTTGCCTCTTTCTTAGTAATGACCCCTGTTACTACACTGAACAAAGCCAGGTAATCCAGAATAATCTCCCCATCTCAAGATCCTTGACTTAACTGTATCTGCAAAGTCCCTTTTCCCATGTAATTTACAATATTCATAGATTCCAGGAATTGGGATGGGGCCATCTTTGAGGGGACATCATTTGGTCTACCCCAATATGCAAAAGGATTTATTTTCCAAAAAGAGCATGGGTGCTTGAAAAACAAAACCAAAGATGGTTAAGTATACATAATATAGACTTAACATTCACCAAACCTTTTCCACACTTCTTAATTCTTATCAAACCTTTCTCTCTGAATCCTAAACTCTTTCCGTCATTGTGTATTGCTGTCTCAGAACATCACGTCCTTACATGTGAATATTGACATATTTTTGTTCAGAACAACACAAAAATTTAATCAAAATTTATATCTACAGTTTCCTGGAAAAAAAAAAGAATCACTCTTTTGCTCTGCTTATCACCCTAATTTAGAAGAGACAAAAACTTCATTCACGTACCCCTAAAAGGCAGAGTAGGAAATAATGAATGCCACAAGATGTTAGGGGTAAACTTGCATTTGAAGATGGAGAAGCTGGGCATAGGAAGGAAGTTGGCAGGAAAGGCCTTAAGTAACGGCTGCCTGTGACAAGAGCTGAAGGAAAAGCATAGAAAGAAACATGTGCAGGGATGTAGCAAGGGGTAACTATAGGTAGGAGCAAATCCTACAAGTTAGATGGGTCACAGGTTATGTGATGGTGGATGGCAAACCAATGTGGAAAGCCTCAAATTCTAGAGACTTTAGACAAGGAATAGATGCTCAAGATTTTCTGTCTGAGTAGATGTTGGACCAGAGCTGTGCTGATGTGATATTAGTCTAATTAAATTCATAGGAAGGGGTGCCTGGGTGGCTCAGTTGATTAAGCGTCCGACTTCAGCTCAGGTCATGATCTGACAGTTTGTGAGTTCTAGCCCCGCATCAGGCTCTGTGCTGACAGCTTAGAGCTTGGAGCCCTGAGCTCCTTGGATTCTGTGTCTCCCTTTCTCTCTGCCCCAACCCTGTTCATGTTCTGTCTCTCTTTAAAAAATAAATAAACATTCTGGGGCGCCTGGGTGGCGCAGTCGGTTAAGCGTCCGACTTCAGCCAGGTCACGATCTCCCGGTCCGTGGGTTCGAGCCCCGCGTCAGGCTCTGGGCTGATGGCTCAGAGCCTGGAGCCTGTTTCCGATTCTGTGTCTCCCTCTCTCTCTGCCCCTCCCCTGTTCATGCTCTGTCTCTCTCTGTCCCAAAAATAAATAAACGTTGAAAAAAAAATTAAAAAATAAAAAATAAAAATAAAAAATAAAAAAATAAAAAATAAATAAACATTCAAAATAAATTTTTTTAAGAATTTATAGGAAAGAGGGAGGTCAGATAACATACAAAGGGAATACCTTTTGCTTCTGTCCCTTCCTTCTTTTCTTCCCTTCCTTCTTTCCTTCCTTCCTTCCTTCCTTCCTTCCTTCCTTCCTTCCTTCCTTCTTTTGTTTCCCACCATCCCTCTCTCTTTTAGTTTCTTTAGCTACCAGTACATGGCCTCTTGGCTTTGTGGGGATTTTCTTTCAAATCCTTATTCAAGGGGTGCCTGGGTGGCTCAGTTGGTTAAGCGTCCAACTTTGGCTCAGGTCATGAGCTCCTGGTTCCAGCCCCGCATCAGAATCTGCTGACAGCTCAGAGCCTGGAGTCTGTTTAAGATTCTGTATCTCCTCTCCCTCTCTCTGTCCCTTGCACTCTCTCTCTCTCTCTCTCTCTCTCTCTCTTTCTCTCTCTCTCTCTCAAAAATAATTAAACATTAAAAAGTTTTTTAAGGGGCGCCTGGGTGGCGCAGTCGGTTAAGCGTCCGACTTCAGCCAGGTCACGATCTCGCGGTCCGGGAGTTCGAGCCCCACGTCGGGCTCTGGGCTGATGATGGCTCAGAGCCTGGAGCCTGTTTCCGATTCTGTGTCTCCCTCTCTCTCTGCCCCTCCCCCGTTCATGCTCTGTCTCTCTCTGTCCCCAAAATAAATAAACGTTGAATAAACTGTCCTTTCCAAAAAAAAAAGTTTTTTAAAAACCTGATTTAAAATATAATAATGGAGTGCTTGGGTGGCTCAGTCGGTTAAGCGTCCGACTCTTGATTTAGGTTAAGATCAAGCCCCTTGTGCAGCTTTGTGCCAACAGTGTGGAGCCTGCTTGAGATTCTCTCTCTCTCTCTCTCTCTCTCTCTATCGGGCCCCTGCTCATTCTGTCTCTCAAAAATAAACGTGTGTGTGTGTGTGTGTGTGTGTGTGTGTAGACAACACATGCTCTATGTGTGAACTTCCCACAAAAGAGACATGTAAAAAGCAACACACAAGTCATACAACAGGCAACTTCATGAATCATAAAAGGTGACCCACCCAAGACATGCATACATACACTCATCAAGAACGGAGCATTTCATTATGTCTATCCATGTCTATATCTGTGTCTGTCTGTCTATCTATCTATCTTTGGGGGTAAAAGAAAGGTAGAAGAAGCTAGGAAGATTTCTCCTAAGAATGAATTTGATGGAAGAACTGACAAAAGCATAAAGCAAACCAGAATCCTCCAGGGTTGTATTGATGAGAGAGTACTTCTGGCCACAGAAGAGGCAGGGCAAAGCTCAGAATTTCCCCAGGGTAGCCCTTCTTCTGAGTGTTCTGCTCTCCTCCAATTGTCTTAAGAATTTCCTGGCTACTCTTGAAAAGCATCTGATGGTAGATTAAGGACTTACACGAGCACAGGCACTGTTCGTTTGCCAATCCATTCGACTGGCCTGGTGGGGACTAAAGGACTTCTAAAAGAAGTCTGAATTGAAATACTTCCGTTACCAAGCTTACTCCAATCATCAAAGATCAGTAGTGCATAAAGAAAAACAGAATAGCGTAGAACATGAAAGAGAGAGGACACGAACAGAGGGAGAGAATAGGTGTCTCAAAGAACAAAGACTCAAAATATACGTTATGAACTAGTTCAACATTAAGTTGAAAAGCACAGGACAATTAACATCCCAGGTCGCTAGATATGATATACACCGTGTTTCTTACGGAGACATGAAGCATAAATGCAAGTTTCAAGAGAAGTTCTCAGTAATATGAGGAAAGTAGGAGAATTTAAAATGTGCAACCAATGCATTATTTTGTCACGATGAAAACCAGCACTCAACTCCTCCCTCACTTTCTAGTAGTTCTTTGAGGATCTGTTTCTTGAAGGCAGAGGGCAGTCTTAGATCCACGTTCTTCTGGCTAAGAATTCCAGGAGACACACAGCCGGCCACAGATATTGGGATCTGGGATGTGGGGCAGCTTGTGGAGGAGGGGATGCAGGGTGCCAGTGTCACTAGGGGTGACGGACGTGTCTTCAGACCTTCCTGTCTCCCTCGGGCTCCATCCCCCAGGCAGAGAGATGCTTTCTCATCTCCAGCTTCTACCTCATCACACTCGAGAGGCACCTGTTACAGGATCCTGGGTACTCTTCCTTCAAATCTCATGCCCGCCATCTGCTTTCCGTGTCCCCATTTCCATCATCTCTACTTACCTCAGAGCCTTACCACCTTTTGGGGGTCAAGCTGTGCCCCCTGGAAAGATATACTTAAGTCCTAACCTCCAGTATCTCAGTGGGACTTCTTTGAAAATTGTGGCAGATGTAATTAGTTAAACTAAGATGGGGTCACACGAGAGTAAGGTGGGCCCTTACTCCAACATGACTTGTGTCCACATAAGACACCACAGACACACACAGAAAGGAGAGTACCACATGAGGACACTGCCACAGGAGGAGAGAATGCCCTGTGATGATGCAGGCAGAGATTGAATGCCGCGAGTCAAGAATGCCTGAAGCTACCAGAAGCTAGCAGAGGCGGGTAGAGATGTCCCTCTAGAGGTTTTGGAAGAGCGTGGCTCTGCAGACAGCTTGATTTCAGGCTTGATCCTCCAGAATTGTGAGCCCGTAAATTTCCGTGGTCTTAAACAACCCAATTTGTGCGATAGCAGGCCTCGGAAATGAACCCACCACCTTGTCTGTGTGTCTGACGCCACCCTGCGTGCTCAAGACGTGGCAAACTGGAAGAAAACCCAACACTGCCTTCAAGGAGCTTACTTCCCACTGAGGAAAAGACAGACAGATATTCAAAATATTAGGGCTTCCCATGGGGATATCTACATGGAAAACAATTAAAGTCAGTACGTGTGTTTGCATGTGTGTGTGTGTGTGTGTGTGTGTGTGTGTTCATGAATCCAATTTAAGAGAACGTGGCCTAGGAAGACCTCACTGTGAGTGAAGACAGGAACACAGGTGAAACTGAACCATCTGAGGCCAAGAGGTTTCCAGGCAGGGCAAAGGTCCTGAGGTAGCAGCATTCCTGGCATTCTCCAGGAGGGGCAAGGAGATGAGCAGAGAGGAAGCAGGAGGCTGGGAGCAGAGAGTCCCTGACAGTATATGTGACAGGACTGTGTGTAGGGTCTGGTCTGTGTTGCCAGTATCCTTATACTAGCTCTACTCTGAGGGGGCTGGGGGGCCCCTAGGGGTTCTCAACAGAGGACCCACATGACCAGATCACCCTGAGAAGAGGCTAAAGAGGGCAGCAGTGAAGTGTAGAGATGCCACGTGGGAGATTAGGGTAATAATGGCAGTGAGATGAGAGGGTTTAGCGCGGGTGGCGGCAAAGACTACATAACGTTGTGAAGGGAGAGCTGACGGGGTATGAATCTGTAATGATGGCTTGGGACCACAACGTCAGGTCTTAACTGTCCGACAAGACTGTAAGCTCCCTGTGGGCAGGCCTTAGGCTTCAGTGACCCCAGGGACTTCCTCTTACACAGAGCAGGGGCTGCATTTCCAACACATTCTTTTTTTAAAAAAATTTTTTTAACGTTTATTTATTTTGGTGACAGAGAGAGACAGAGCATGAACGGGGGAGGGGCAGAGAGAGAGGGAGACACAGAATCGGAAGCAGGCTCCAGGCTCTGAGCCATCAGCCCAGAGCCCGACGCGGGGCTCGAACTCGCGGACCGCGAGATCGTGACCTGAACCGAAGTCGGACGCTTAACCGACTGAGCCACCCAGGTGCCCCTCCAACACATTCTTAATCAGATTCATTTACCAAGAAGGAACTAACCATGTCCAGAGACCCCATGCAAGTGTGGTTCCAGAGCACTTGCCATTTGAGTCGATGACCAAATATGTGACACGACGTTTTCTGGGACAACCCCCAACCTTTATCCCCTGCTCCACCCAACAGCACATAAGCTTATTGCTGTAAATTTAACTGTATTCAATTATCCCAATAATAAGCACTGGACAATTCCTTAATTCCATATACTCTACTTGAAGCGCTCTTTTGACTTGAAAACAAATTAAGCCCAAAAGAAAAAAGACATGACTTGGAGAATTCACGAGAATAGAACCGAGAACAAAAGCATGTCAGATTACTGGCTTGGGTTGCTTTCAGTGAAAGAGGAAAAAAATGGACTCTTTTCTTCTGAGGATAACATCTCAGGGATTTATACAAATGGTCAGAGGATCTGGTAACTGACTGCTCATTCCCTGAAGCAAAAATGAACTGGCAAAGAGAATTCTTCAGGATTGGGATGTCAGGCAACACGATATTGGGCATCGGCAACTGTCGGCACTTCAGTTAAGTTCCTTGAATGCTAACGGTTGCAATTTCTAGCTACAGTGCTAGCAGTGAGCTTGAGGTAAGGGTACCCCTCTGCACCTGCTGAGACAAAGGGCAGAAAGAGTGGACCAACCACTACACTCTCATTTGGGTTTTTTTTTAAGTTTATTTATTTTGAGAGAGAGAGAGAAAGAGAGAGAGCTCTAGCGAGGAGGGGCAGAGAGGGGGAGAGACAGAGAAACCCAAGCAGGGATTGGGGGATGGACTCAAACCCGTGAACCACGAGATCATGACCTGAGTCGAAATCAAGAGTCAGATGCTTAACCAACTGAGCCACCCAGGTGCCCCATGAAAACAAATTTTATTTGTTTCACACACAAATTGCAACCTGATCTACAAACACCCTATCACCAATAATCCCCCTTTTAATTTCTTCTTCCTCCTTCTTTTTGTAGGAATTAAACCTCATTTTGACGTAGGACGCGAAATGATATTGGAAAAGGAGCCTTACCTTAAAAGATTCATAGAACTTGGAATACTGCCATGAACTAAACACAGATCACTGGGGCATTACAATTTGTGGACCACTGTATACAGCAGGCAGTAAGGGTCCAGGGGCTGAGAAGCAGCTGACGTAGGCACCAGGTCAGGAGGTTGAAAGGATGGTGGGAGCCGCGGTGCGGACATGAGAGACGACAGGATAAAGGGCAGGTGTGAGAGAGGACAAAGAATGGAGTCATGGTCAGAAAGGGCAAATAGTGTAGACAAGGGTCCTGTGGCAAGTAAAGGAGGTGTAGGAGCAGGCTGAGAATGTCAGGATGGGTAAATAATGAGGGATGAGGAAAAGCATTTGAGGTAGTTCAGTGTTCCAGGTCCACGTGATGTAAACTGAAGGCTTGAATTTGGTACGTGCCATGGGTTTCCCATCAATGCAGGCTCAGTGTGTGAGGATTCTCACGTTTGTATCCTTAGCTCAGACTTTTCCTCTGAGATCCACACTCACATACCTGGCTCCCGACTGCTACCGGGTATCTCTGAGTTTGTCTGGCAGACATCTCAAACTTAACCTGTCCATCACTAAACCCGTGTTTCCTAGCCCGGATGGGTATTGCCCCCCTCAGTAAAAAGCCCCCCCATCTACCCACTATTTCAATCAGAAACCTAGGAGTACTCTCTTCCACTTTTTTCCAACAGCAAATTCTTTCATCCAACCTCACATCCTTCCATACCTGGTTATCTTCACTGCTGCTACCTTAGTAGCAAGGTCGCCATCTTTTTTAAAATTTTTATTGACTTCCTTATTTTTTGGATGAACTATGAAAGCAAATGCCCACTCCCGTTCTGGTGTACCACGATCCATTCTCCACATCTGAGCAAGAAGGAATGTTTAAAGAGGGGAGAGGGGCCAAGAGAGCGGGGGGGAGAGAGAGAGAATCCCAAGCAGGCTCCGCCCTGTCAGCTCAGAGCCCAACGCAGAGTTTGAATTCACGAACCACGAGATCATGACCTGAGCCAAAATCTACAGTTGGACGCTTAACCAACTGAGCCACCCAAGGGACCCAAGAATGAATTTTTATAATGTTATTATATTTTGTGCCTCACGGTACACTCGCGTACCATATGCCATCTTCATCCACACCCTTCAGTACCTGCCTCCTTCTTCACCACCATCTGGAAGCTCTCTTGGTGACTGAGTTCCATAACGCCTTTGGACCCTGGGGCTTCTGGACGCACATTTCCCTCTGCCTGTAATGTTCTTCACAGAGCCGGTTCCTTCTCATCCTTCAAGTTCAGCTTAAATGTTCCATTTTTCTAGTTCACTTTCTTTGTGAGTAGCTATTATGTTAGTCTCTATCTCCATGTGCCATTTTTTTTTTCAAAACGTAACATTTTTCATTACTTGGTTTCTGATGGTTTTCCCCATTAGATTATAAGTTTCATTGGGGTAAGACCTCCATTTATTTTATTCACTATGGACTTCGCAGCCCCTGATATACTGCCTTGAACACAGAAACACTCAAAGATTTGTTGCATAAATAAGTAAATAAATAAATAAATAAATAAATAAACAAACAAACCACTGATATCAAAGTCTGTTAGGGGAAGATTCTTGTTTATGTTATTGTCCTACTTTGAATATTGAGGACAATTATTTAAGTCATTATTTGGACAATTAAAATATGACTGTCCTGAGGTAATTTCCCATTGTGATCTCAAATTATTACTGCTCCTTAATCTTTCGCCAATCTGCCTCCAGACTGTAAACTCTTTAATGGTGATGACCATATCCTTAAGTTCATTCATTCCCTCGGCGAATGAGAGGCAGACACTTTTTGAGGGGCTGCAGATACAGAGCCATACAAGACAGGCATGATGCTCACCCTCAGGAGAGCATGGGTCACCCTCACGTTCATTAATTTAATCTAAATTAGCATCTTTTGCACCAAGGCAAAAGGAATAGGATAGTAAAGAAAGAGAAATCCCTGTCCTCATGATCTCACATTCTTACGTACATGAACTTAAGTATGTTTGTTATAAAACTCAGTCTCTAACACTGAGGTCATCTGTATGTATCTCTGGATTGACCTCAAAACAATGTTAAGTTGGGAAGGAGTAAGGTAGGGATGAATTTATGGAAATTCAATGCAATGCTTCTTGAGATCACAGAGAACTGGCAGAAGACAAAGTCAGAGGATGGGGCCACTCTGCATCCTGGGTCATTCTTTTAATCCACTTAAACCAGACAAAAATTGCCCAAATAACTTCTTGACATAAGGCACCCCACCAACATGAATGAACTGTCTATGCATCGAAATCTGCTTTTTGTCTGCACTAATTACCAGGGTTCAAGCAAGAGGGAAGAAACACATGCCCGGAGGTAAGAAAGGAGGCGAGGGGAAGGAGACTGCCCAACCCAAGCCCTGCCCTTCACGTGCTCTAGCAACACACGCCACATCTCAGCCCTGTGATTTCACTCACAAGGTATTTTAAATAGTTTAGTATGTTGCATCGTCAAATGACAAAGAGCATTCTGGAATTAAAAATAAATAAAAACATGCAGC
Organism: Prionailurus bengalensis; assembly: GCF_016509475.1. NCBI lineage: Eukaryota > Metazoa > Chordata > Mammalia > Carnivora > Felidae > Prionailurus > Prionailurus bengalensis. Next base: position 228,037,272 of record NC_057343.1, read on the forward strand.
CTAGGCTCCAGGAGAATTTAACTCCGACTGAGAGATGAAACAGAAGACATACTGTAGGTCTTGACCAGGACACTAGAGATAGGAACTAGAGAAGTCACAGGATTTGAATCCAATTCTTGGATTTGATATCACCACTTGGGGTTCTGCGTCATAGTTCTTTTCTACAATTGTCTTTCAGAAGCCCTGTGTCAAAAGCTAAGATTCTACCTGAAACCTGAGAAACCTTTTTTTTACCTCAAAGAATTACCTTATATTCCAAGGTCAAAATGAATAGACTGTACATTCAGTAATTAACACACATGAAAGAAGAGAGAAAGAAAGAAAGAAAGAAAGAAAGAAAGAAAGAAAGAAAGAAAGAAAGAAAGAAAGAGGAAGGGGAGGGGAGGAGGAGAGTGGAAGGGAGGGGAGGGGAGGGGAGGGGAGGGGAGGGGAGGGGAGGGGAGGGAAGGGAAGGGAAGGGAAGGGAAGGGAAGGGAAGGGAAGGGAAGGGAAGGGAAGGGAAGGGAAGGGAAGGGAAGAATTCTGTCTTGAATTACAGAACCTCAGGTCTTTGACTATCAAAGTTAGAGGGGCCATTGTCCCAGTTCCTCATTTTATACATGAAGGAAGTGAGATCTTTTTTTTTTTTTTATGAAATTTATTGACAAATTGGTTTCCATACAACACCCAGTGCTCATCCCAAAAGTGAGATCTTGAGAGACCAAAGGATTTCCCCAAGGCATCATGTTGATGAGCAGCACAGGCACAATTTAAATTTGGTGACTTGAAGAGTGACCTCTTCACTTTTCCAGGACGAGCTGCTGTCTTCCTCATCTGGTTCCTCTCTGGCTAGTTGTCACTGCCCTCAGATCACATTTTGCCCGAACCACCAGGGGCAGCAGAAGGAGCAGGAATCTAGGCCACTGGAGAGGGATCATGGAGGAGTCGGGTTTAGTGCTGTGCCAGCCTGTGACTCCAAGCTGAAGCACAAACACCAGGATCCACCAGTGCCTGCGTGTGACCTTGTTTGTCTGTTCTGGACATTACAGGCTGGCAGTATCCTTGCGCCATGGGGGGAATATGATTGTATTTGTTATTTTGTCTTCTTAACACTGTGCACTTTTTCAGCGACAGTGAGGTCATTTTCATGTAGGAGACTGAACTGGACACTGTATTATTTTTAAAATTATACTGTTAAAAATAAAAGTCCAATACTCCACTTTTGAATCAACGGGGCCACACCTTTCAAAATTAGCACCTCCTTATTGTCACCGAGATTCTGGCCTCACCACTTACCAAAACATTTCTGACCTCGTGAAATCCACAAGACACACGGTCTGTTGAAGAAGGGTCAGTAACTGCTATCAAAAGTCAGCAGTTATTTTAGGGAGACTGTGCCTAGAATTGACCATTCAACATGCAAAGCTATGAAAGGTGAATTTACATGTCAGTCTATGATCCATCACTTTTCATTTAGATCAATTGACGCTTTGCTACATTAATTTTGCTTGTTTTTCAATTCCAAGTTGTATTATGTGTATACAAAACATAAAGCAGTAACCCCCGATATACTGGCTCCGTTAGCAGAAGAACTCCCTCAGAGTTGAATGATGCTAATTTTATGTCAATATTAGTAGACGTTTCGCATGCACCATAAAGTTAATTCCAACAATAATTTGGCTTTCATCATCCAATTCATAGAGTCAAAGCAAACTTTTGGAAATTCATTCTTTTGGAGGTGAAACAACTGACATTATTGTCAGGTGACCATTGCAAACTCAGTTTAAAATTTATGGGGGCACTTGGGGGGCTCAGTCGGTTAAGCATCCCACCCTTGGTTTTGGCTCAGGTCATGATCTCATGGTTTGTGGGTTTGAGCCGCACATCGGGTGCTGTGCTGACAGTGTGGGGCCTGCTTGGGATTCTCTCTCCCTCTCCCTCTGCCCCTCCCCCTGCTTGTGCGCTCTCTCTCTCTCTCTCTCTCTCTCTCTCTCTCTGGATAAATGAATAAACTTTAAAAAAATAAAATAAGATGTTAACATTATAAATAAAATGTGAACAGATTTGAGCTGAAATAATTACATGTTTAAATATTAAAAGGTAGAATTAAAAATAAGCTCTCACCAGCAGAATTCGCTCCAGACTTCGTAGGCACCTAAGCAACTATAAACAGTATTTTTCACAATTACAAGCACCTACAGACAAGAGTCGACAGGAAATGTCAGTGATTGCCAATCTGTTAGCCACAAAATGCAACCTTGAAGATGACTGCAGGAAATTTTCTGAAAACGAAGATGGGGGAGGAGGAGGAGGAGAGGGAGGAGGAGGAGAAGGTGATGATCTATTGAAAAAAATACATCATTCCGTAAAAATCCAGTGATTCTGTATTAGAGAAAACACACATAGAAAGAAGCATAATGAGACCGGGCCGCTTAGACTCTCAGAGACAGACGGATACAGAGTGCTCACCTGATGCCCGGTTCTCTGGAGAGCAGATACTCCCTGCCTTTTGTTTCTGTGAGAATCCCTCATGTCTTCAAATGACCCTACTTTACTTGAGCCCATTTGGGTGGACTGAGTCTTTGGAAACTAAAGAACCCAACAGCATTTCCTTCTCAGGAGCCCTTTCCTCTCTGCCCTGGCCCACAGACCATCAGGTTCTCTGCACTTCTATAGAGCCAAGATTGTTCTGTCACCTAGCTGTCTTCCCCTCCACCTATGAGGGCAAAAAACTATGTTCTAGTCATTATCAGCACAATGCCCAGTACATAGAAATGCTGAGTTAAGTATATGGCAAATGAGTATCATAAAGGCCAAGAGTGTGTCCATTTCACCAGGAGTATCTTACTACCCGTAGATTTCTTGTTACCTTCTTCTTCCATGCATTTTTCTCGCATTTTGCTCTTGTGTTACAGTATATCATTTACCACGTCCGTCCGTTCCAACATTGGAAACTTTTTCCCAGAGATCAATCTTCTCAATTACACTGAGTTTCTCTTAAGTTGTTACGTGCAAGTGAATGCAAGCAGTAAATGTTTGAAAAATATTGAAGAATTAATTAATTAATATGCAGATAGAAAAAAAAAAAACACTAAAGCATAACAGTGAAGATGCCCTGTGGCCAAAGGGAAGAAAGCCCAATGACATGGCGATGACCGGCTGTTAAATGCTGACATTGAACTATACACACCCCTCTTTGCCCAAAGCTACTGTTTTCTGATGAAAGTCTGAATATTTATAGGGAATGTCATAGATATTCTTCAGAATATTCGGAGTGTTATTCCAGCTTGGAGTTTTCTGCTTCTCTTTGATAACTTTTGACCCAGAGACACAAAGATAATAGATCCATCAAGAAGATGCAACCCTTCTCTAAGAATCCAGAAATCATGGGGCGCCTGGGTGGCACAGTCGGTTGAGCGTCCGACTTCAGCCAGGTCACGATCTCGCGGTCCGTGGGTTCGAGCCCCGCGTCGGGCTCTGGGCTGATGGCTCAGAGCCTGGAGCCTGTTTCCGATTCTGTGTCTCCCTCTCTCTCTGCCCCTCCCCCGTTCATGCTCTGTCTCTCTCTGTCCCCAAAATAAATAAACGTTGAAAAAAAAATTAAAAAAAAAAAAGAAAGAATCCGGAAATCAAGGCTTCAGTCTCAGCGGAGACTAGATGAAACCAAGAAGGTATTGCGGCTAGAAATAGTCTTTGTCTACTTGTGTCTCCAACGTGACCCTGAGAAAGTTCACAGACATCATCTGCAATCCAGTCACACTCTTCCCTCAATCTCGATCCACTTCTGGCATATGGAAACTGATTGAAACATTTGGCTCAGTCACATTAAATAACACTTTCTATGAAGTGATAATTTTGGCAAAATATTTTACATACCAGATTTATGCAAGGAATCATCAAAAACGTGTACCTCACTTTACAGCCAACATTACCAGGGAGGCAGATACAATGGAGGGGATTTTGCCACCAAATGCCAATCGGTAAACAATGGCACTATGGGGGGGGGGGGGGAGGTCCCATTGGAACATACATGTAACTAAAAATACGCAAAGGAAACTACGAACCGACTACCAATTATTCAAGAAGAAACCACATTTGCTTTTTCAAAACGTGCCATTTGAAACAGCAAACTGGGCCGTGATCGTATAGTGGTTAGTACTCTGCGATGTGAAACAGCAAACTGCCTCATTAAAATTATAAATTCCACTCGACAGGCAGTTCCGTGACTCTGAGACACGCTTGTTAATTCTGAGAGTGGCGTGAGTCCTCTTGCCAAGGAAAGGGCTAAATGCAAACCTCCAGTCTGTAAGACCCACGAAGGTCCAACTCGTTCCTCCAGCAAGATCGGCTCCTACAAGCAACCACTGGCAGACTCCTCTTGCTATCATACTTAAGGACATGCAATTTGAATTATCTTAGTCTCCAAAGTCAGAAAATTGGTTCCACGAAGAAGCCTGCAATTACTCTGAAACGGCCAGGGATTAACAACGTATGTAGTATCGAGTGCGGCTGTGGCAAAGAGTACTTTTGGCCTCAGAGTCTCTGTATTTTATCTGTATTCTATCTTGAAAGGAGGATTGTTAAACATGCCATTTTGATCAAATGCATGGTCTCCTTAAGTCCTTAGAGGCTGGGTGAACTCACATCTGCATTTTGGTTCCACTTTAAGAAGAGCCTTTGTCATTATTAATGAAAAGAAAGCAGTCATAATGGGGTCAATGGCCCAATTTTTCATCATCCCGTTGATAATTAAAATAGTGGAAAAACAAAAACATTGAAACTGTGCTTCATTTTATAAAAGATCGCTCTTAGGAGGAGCTATAATTATCCTTAAACGCATGGAACGATCAATTAAACAAGCATAATCTGTGAACACTGCTTCCCTGCTCCTGCCGAGACAGACAAACATATGGTAGCAGCTCATTGTGGAGATATTATACATAGTTGTTACATGTGGCTATCACCTCAGTTTTACATAGTCATAATTTATTATTTACACAGCACATTCAGCAAAACATAATTAAGCGGATGCTTCCGGCGGGGTTCCTCAGAGTGGGACTTTCCTACAGATCAGTAACACAATGCAAACACAATTGTGTTCTAAGGCACAATCTCATCCTTACTGAGCTGGAATCTGGAGTTCAGGTTAAAGGAACCTGTGATTCTAGCTTGCTTCTTAAGAGACCAGACAGTCACGCTGGACCAATTTATGACGCTGATTTGTGAATCCCAGACCTATTCTAGCCACGTGCCCTTCCTCCCTCTTGCGTGGATTAAATCACGTCTTCCAAAACCGGTACGTTGAAGTCCTAACCTCCAGGACCTCAGGATATGACCAATTATTGGGCAATAGAACTGCCGCAGATGTAATTAACTTAGTAAAGTTGAGGCCACACCGGAGTAGAATGAGCTCTTAATCCAATATGGCCGGTGTTCTTCTAGGAAGAGGAAAGAGACACAGGGAGAACACCATGGGGGACAGAAGCAGAGACGGGAGAGACTGCCCCTACAAGTCAAGTAACGCCAAGCGAGGATTGAAGGCCACCACCATAAGCTAGGAGAAGACAAAGAAGCATTCTAGCCACGCTCAGAGGGGAAATCACCCTACCAACACCTCAATTTTGGACTTCCAGTCTCCAGAACTGTGAGACAATAAATTGCTGTTGTTTAAGGCCACTTAGTTGATGGTGCTTTGTTTTGGCAGCCCCAGGAAACAAACATAGCTCCCAATTTGGTAACAGGAAAAAAATTCAGAGGAAAAAAGCCAGTAGAAGCAGACCTTCAACCAGGATGGTCCGCCTTCCACTAGAACATCCTTAGCAAACCGCACATGGACCTGGATGTTTGTTTTCTCTCACTTGAATTATTACATTAACCTTCTCATCTAGTGATGATGAAGGTATGCTCTGAGAACACCTACCTCAGAACCAGCTGAGAAGCGCTTAATAAGAAACGGCACGTTCCTGGGTTCCATCTATGACCTGATGTGTCAGAGTCTCTTGCAAGTAAACTGTAAGAATCTGCCTTCTTAAGAGAAGTCTAGGCTACTCCAAAAATTAGAATTAGTTTGCAAACTCTGTCTGAAAGAATGGGGTTTCCTGATTAATTTAATTTAGAGTTAATTGAACATCTTGCAAGCAATGCTTTGATTTTAACCATGGTTATGGAAAATCATCATGTACGTTCAAATCCAAATTCTTGCTGGAGTAACTGAACTCAGTAATTCTATTTGTGAGTAACTGTATAATGAACACACTTGAACTCTGTGGTGAAGGAAAGAAAAGAAAAGAAAAGAAAAGAAAAGAAAAGAAAAGAAAAGAAAAGAAAAGAAAAGAAAAGAAAAGAAAGAGGGAGGAAAGACAATCCTTAATTGGAGATGACTTAAGATGCCAACTAAAGGGGGTGCCTGGGTGACTCAGTGGGTTAAGCATCTAACTCTTCATTTTGGCTCAGGTAGTGATCTCAGGGTTCATGAGATTGAGCCCCACATCAAGCTCAATGCTGAAAGCATGGAGCCTGCTTGGGATTCTCTCTCTCTCTCTCTCTCTCTCTCTCTCTCTCTCTCTCTCTCTCTTTGCTCTTCCCCTGCTCTAAACAAACAAACAAACAAACTTTTATTTATTTTTTTTAAATTTTTTTTTCAACGTTTATTTATTTTTGGGACAGAGAGAGACAGAGCATGAACGGGGGAGGGGCAGAGAGAGAGGGAGACACAGAATTGGAAACAGGCTCCAGGCTCTGAGCCATCAGCCCAGAGCCTGACGCGGGGCTCGAACTCAGGGACCGCGAGATCGTGACCTGGCTGAAGTCTGACGCTTAACAGACTGCGCCACCCAGGCGCCCCCAAACAAACTTTTAAAAAGATGCCAAGTAGAATTTATCATTACTGTTTCAAATAAAAATCAGGAATAAAATACAGTCTTCTGTATTTATGAGAAAATATAGCATACCATCTGTACTTTGCTCATTTCACTATTGAATGGTAAAGATAAAAGAGATTAGCTCTGGCAATCATGACTCTGGCTCTGTAGTTCTTAACTTTTTTAGGCACCATGACCCATTGGGTAAACAAATGAAATTTTGGTCAATGTGCTCTCCAAGAGCACGTGTACATACGCAGCATCTATATACAACTCCGTAACTGAGATTAAAGACACAATTTGGATTTAGGTGATAGCCATTGGGTGAAAATATGTACTGATCTACCATGTTCCAGAAGCTGTTATCCCTTCATACAAATCCTTGATAACCCTTTAAAAAAGTAACCATGAGTTATTTTTTAAAGGATTACAAATAACCTGTCTTTTGGTGATTTTTCTAAAAACACTCCCTTCCTATTGCTTTTGGTTAAGATGAACAAACTCCACACGCCTCCACTTCTGAAAGACACATTAAACATCAGGAAGAAACAGCTTTCACACCACAACTTCCCATATGACTATAAGGGTTGTGACTCGTCATCAAATCTCCCTCTAAAACAGAAGTGATTAGGTAGGTCTCAAGATAATGTTACCCTAGTAACAGGTCTGAAGTCGTTATTAATTTTGGAAAAAGAGCATTTCTTTAGTTCTTTGCTCTGGGATGCTGGCTGGTTTTGGTAAAATCCAAAACAGCATAGGCTTTAAAATTGAGAGCTGGCTTCTTTGCTTGTATTTAAACACATGACAGGGAGAAGAAACAGACAGAACTTCACAATTTTGCTTTTCAGGCAAGTCTTTAAAATGTACAAGAGAGAGAAGCAAATGAGTTCCTTTGATAACTTAATGAAGTCTTGTGTGCACAAACACTCTGCCAATTCCTAAGAAAAAAATGTCTTTATCACCTCAAGCATTCTGTCTCCACCCCACCAGTCTCGATTTATGCCTCCTTACCCCAATCCTAGAATGTTAAAATAGACTGTTAGGAGATTTTTCTGCCCATTTAACTTCCTATCATCCTTAGAACACACACCACGGTCATATTAATCTCATAGCACTTTTTCAATCGTATCATTCTTTAGCTCAAAGACCTACATTTGCTCTCCAAATGCCTTCAAAATTAAGTATAACTCCTTGGTCAGACATTTAAGACCCTCCAAAATGTGTCACCAAAATGTATTATTCTCTTACTCTTCTCATCGGAGCCTCTAACTTCCACTCACATTCTCTCCTTGAGCCTGTATTGTGCTTTCAGACTTTCTAGACCTTGCAATTTTATCGTCCCTCCATCCTGGCATTCTTTCTCTGTCAATCTGCACCTGGCCAGAGAAGATCTCCTTCTCAAGTCCCAACAGAATATTAAACTCCCCCTGCAAATTGCACTGGTCCCAAGAGGATGTGATCTCACATTCACATAGACCTTGATAACACGGTGCCTGCAACTCACAGAACTTCCCATAATCTGCCTGGTGCTGGGTAACCAGTGACCTTTTCTTATCTGCCCTGAGGTTTTGTAAAAGCGTATTCTTTCATTCACTCACTCAACAGAAATATTTATTGATCACCTACTAAATGATGGTGATATTTGAAATCACTAAGTTGTACACCCAAAACTAGTGTTAAATTTGCGTTAACCATATTCAATTTTTTTTTAATTTTAAAATACTTAAAAAAAAAACTTAAACGCTTTACATGACGGGGGTGACCTTGTTATGATAAACTCACAGAGGTGCTATGGAAAAGGGCTAGGTAGGGTACTTTCGTCACACAGGATGTGACAAAAACCCTCCAAAGAAGGAACTCCTAGGCTGAAATTAGCATTTGTCCCATAACAGCCCTGAGAGAAGGATGTATTTCCAGGAAGAAGGGATTATTTCATGGGTTCTCAATACCCAAGTTATAATTAATCCAGATCTTATTCTGGTGGAAATTAGCACCGAAGCCTTTTGGGGAGAAAAATCTGCTCTAGTTATAAAGTGATATTAACAAGGCAGATAGACCATACATATAATAGAAGGTTCCCTTTAATATGTCAATAGTGGTGAAAACTTACAATAAGCAATACTCTAATGAAGCCGGAGGCAGCTGCACGGTATGACTATAAGATAAGATGTAGTTCGTATACCTCGGCCCACACAGGACAGTCTTAATGAGAATTCAGGTGGGGGTCCAGCTTACTGTCTAAGGAGTCATTGAAAACAAAACCAGGTCGCATGGTGCTTTTATTTTAAATTCTAGGATGTGTCTGGAAACCCTTCAATTTTAAAATAATCCCTTTCCTTTTGTTCAAGTCCCATGTATAATACTATGGAGAGAAAATAAGATAAAAACAGAGAGGGAGGCAAACCACAAGAGACTCTTGAATACAGAGAACAAACGGAGGGTTGCTGGAGGGGAGGTGGGTTGGGGGGGGATGGGCTAAATGGGTGATGGGCATTTAAGGAGGGCGCTTGTTGGGAAGAGCACTGGGTGTTATACGTAAGCGGTGAATCACCGGGTTCTACTCCCGAAACCAAGACTACACTGTATGTTAACTAACTTGAATTTAAAGAAATAAGTTTTAAGAAGTACTATGGAGAGAAAATCGACATCTATAAAGATGACTACAACTTGAATGCACAACAATGATCATGTAACATTTAAAAAAATGTTAAATTAGGCTTACCTTATTTAAAAAAAGGTTAAATTAGACAGTAAAATGTACTAGTGGAATGACAGAAGAACCTGAAAATGCAGTTAACCACAGGGCACGGCACACGCATTCCAGTAACGCAGTGTTTCGGTCCCAGACGGCAATAGGTTGGGGCCAAGCATATTCAGTACAAGGATAAGCAAGACAGGCACAGAGGACAGGGGGTGGCAAAAACGAAGCACTGGGAACCCCACACGTGGCCTGAGGACTCAGCGGGCATGCTTCTTTTGGCAAAGAAACAGATCTTCCAGAGACTTTCTGCATGCCTCTTGCCCAGGCTTCAGCAAAGAAGGGAAGCAGAGCTGGTATTTCTCAGGAAAGAGAAAGCAACTGCAGCCAGAAACAGCAGAACAGAGCCCTTCATTAACACCATCACTTTTCTGGAACAGGGGTTAGCAGCTTGATTTCTGGCTTCAGACAGGCCAGGGTTGAACCCCAGCTCCAACTTGTATATATTGTGTGATAATCTCTCTGAATATGGTTTCCACATCTGTGAAATGGAGATAAATGAAACCTACTTCAGAGTGTTTCTTGGGAGATATGGGGATAATCCACATAAAGTGCTTTGCACGGTGACTGACGCACAGTGAGAAATCCATAGATCACAGCCGTTGTGTTTAATTACTAAGAAATCACCCCAGTGCCTGACCTGGATGTGCTAGTATTTTGACTAAATATTCCCAGCCCTCCTCTCCCCTTCAAAGTAACTTAGGACGACCACTTGTTCTCAAAACAAAACAAAACAACAAAAAACATCATTAGGGGGGCACCTGGGTGGCTCAGGTGGTTAAGCATCCAACTCTTGGTTTCGGCTCAGGTCATGATCTCAGGGTTCTTGGGTTCAAGCCCTGCATCGGGCTCTGTGCTGACCCTGCAATGTCTGCTTGGGATTCTCTCTCTCTCTCTCTCTCTCTCTTTCTCTCTGCCCCTTCCCTGCTCACACTGTCTCTGTCTTCCTCGAAATAAAAACTTTAAAAAAAAATCATTGGGAACTGATTTGACCTCTGGCCAAAGACCTTCACAGCAGAGCAATGCAGACTTACCACAAAGCAGGGGAAAGGGGGCAAAAAGTCCTCGTGGCTTTAAACACTGTCCCCTCCCAAGGCCCAGGATACTCTCACTGACTGCTATTTCCTCCCACCCTGGGTGTCAGGGGGGCTCTGCACGGGAGGTGCTCTGGGGGAGGACTCCTGTTCGTGCTTTAGGACTATGTAAGCATCAAATGGAAGAGCTGCAGATGAAAGGCAGGTTGAAGTCATCGCAAGTACCGTTCAAGGACATCCTTCCTCTTTCTTGCTTTTGACTCTAAAAGTAAAAAGTTATTAATTATATCACAAGCCTAAAAAAGAATTCTCCTAATCCCGGTCTTTGTGGAGTTGGGTTAGACACGCAGGCAGCAATTTCTGTTTTTGTTTATTTTTGAGCAGGTCTGTTGCCTATGCTTAAAGCCTCTTGTTAAATCTCCCTGTTTTATAGCTAATCACATTTTTATAGCAGGCATGAAGCTCTCTACAAGGCCCTTGCTGAGCTGTTCCTGTAAATCAAAACCTTACTCGGCTGTTCTCGTAGCTGGCAGTCGAACAGGGTTAGTTTTACCATTTATGGTTGTAAAGTCCATCCAGATTTTTCCTTTGGTTCCCTTTAGCTTTTTGGGTTTTTTTTTTTTCTCCCACTCAACCCCTTCCCCTCCTTCTGCCTTAGAAATGTATATTCCAGGCTTAGCTACAACATGTATGAATAGATTATTTCATTCCTTACCACGGTACGTTAATAAAGGTGTCAAAATGACAGAGGATCCTTGGCTTAGGCTCCTTTGTCCCAGATCTATTCCTCGAGGGCAGGCTGCAGCTATTTGGGAGAAGTCCCTTGGGCTCCTGGAAGCTGACCTATAAAGTCTATTTAAAGTATTAAAACACTTTCTAGTAAAATATATACAGCAGACAGGGCATTTAAATGCATGCTGTCTTCTTAGGCCACTCATACCTCGGCACTGTCCTTACCTCTGTGCCTGCGTCAGGCTGGGGACAAAGCAGGGCCAGGCATATGTAACCCAGGATCACCCCACTGAGGGACTCTGGGCATCAGTGTCCCACCTGTGTTAGCACGAGGGTTAAAAATGGTCCCACTACGTTGTTAGTTACGGCAAGGCTAAAACAAAAGGAAGGTGTGAAGGCTTAAGGCAAATACAAAGAAAGCTTAGGGGCGCCTGGGAGGCTCAGTGGGCTAAGCATCTGACTCTTGACTGCAGCTCAGGTCATGATGTCGTGGTTTCTGAGTTCTAACCCCCTGGGCTCTGCAAGCTGACCAGGCAGAACCTGCTTGGAATTCTCTCTTTCTGCCCTGCTCCCACTCGTGCTCTGTATCTCTCAAAATAAATAAACTTAAAAAAGAAGGCTTAGTCATAACTGAGGGGAGGGGTATGTTTTTTAATGTTTGTTTATCTATTTTGAGAAAGAGTGAGAGAGCGGGCACATGGGTGGGGAGGGACAGAGAGACAGGGCGACAGAGAATCCCGAGCAGCCTCCATACCGTCAGCACAGAGCCCAACGTGGGACTCGATCTCACGAACTGCGAGATCGTGACCTCAGCCGAAATCGGGAGTCAGACGCTTACCTGACTGAGCCACCCAGGTGCCCCAACGGGAAGGGTGTTTTCAAACAGCAAGTTAAAAGGAAGCTTGGGAATGAGGAGATGTGTACCCCAACCAATTCTCCCCAAAGGAAAGACTCTCCCAGGCACCAGGGAAATTTGTACCTGTGGGAGTAAGACAAGGGGGCAGCGACCAGATGGCTTCGGGCTGCCAGGGAACCCCACACCTGGTGGCACCCACTGTTTCCCGTTCCAGGTGAAAATCTCAGAGGAGACCCTGCTCTCAGGCGACAAGGAGACACTGGCCTGGTTCCAACGATCTACCAAGGTTAGCCCCACGAAATGGGAGTCTTGGTTCTGACATGTGGAGTTCTGCTTCTCCCAGGGACCCAGGTGGTTCCTCTGCCCCGGCCAGGTGCTCGGCCAGGCCCAGGTGTCATAAAGATAGGAAGACATCGTCACTGCCCTGGTCCTCGTAGAGCTCCTTAGCTTGTCTCTGTTTGGGTTTTTGTTTTTGTCTTTGAGTTCTGGCACTCCAACTTGTTCAGGGGACCGAAGCGCAGCTCAAACATGACTGAGCAGAAGGGAATGTACCGACTGTGCAAAGGAAGGGTGGTGAGTGACAGAAGGGACTGTGCTCACACGATCCACCCCCCCCCCCTTCTCGAGGCTGCTTTCAGCCTCGCTTGCTCTTCCAACTGAAAGGAACTTTGAGGTTGCCACCACCAGCATAGCAACTCCAGCAGAAAGAGGAAATGCATTTAGCCCGCTCTATCTACTGCAACCGCTATAGAGGGCTCCGACCACGTAAGGTCACGTGCACGGACCTTGAACATCTCTCTTTACAGCAAAGGGGTCCTTTTGGTCGGGCCCGGAGCAGGTCCCCAGTACTATGGCCAGGAGTACAAGTCTGCCATCAGAAGAAGGAGGGGTCAGAGAATTAACTAGCGGCCCCAGTTAACCCCATGGGTAGAGAAGAACGGTTCTACCAATGTCAGGATATTGAGCTCGGAAAGAGACATTGAGAGGTAAGGAAAAATATTGAACGGATGGCTCTCTAAAAATAGCACGGGGAGATAAAGGTTGGGCCGAGGTCCTTTGCAGATGTTGGTACATAAGCGGGGAGAATGGCAGTCAACTTGACTGGGGAGATCGACTCCTCGTAGGCTCGACGTTTGTTGCTAATAACAAAGGATAGCATTGACAATTATCAGGCCCCAAGTCTAAGGACTTGAACCGTGTAACCCAGTTAATTCTCATCTCTATGGAGAAAGTACTTGTGTTGTCTAAACTCTACAGATGTAGAAACTTGAGGTAAAGAGAGAAGTCTTCTGTTAGTCCTTTCACTTAAGAAGGGGAAGAAAACCTGGATTCCCAGCCAGGTGACCGAACGCAAGAGCTCACGCTCTCCCTTGCATTCTCTTGCCCCGAGCCTCCCCTGCCCCCCACCCGCCCTGGGCTGCTGCAGACACTTCCAGAACCTAAGTCCTGCCCAATCATGCATCAGACTCATCTGCTCACAGCTCTTTGCCGGAAACGAAGCCTCCCATCTTTCACTGAATGCTGCTTCTGTAACCCGGGCTCAGTGCTGTGGGGAATCCCGAGGGATTGGCTTCCTCCTTGAAGATACCACTGACTTCTCACACTTCCCTCGTCAGTGCTTGGGGCTTACATAGGCTCAACAGAAGGAAGTGGGCAGAGGGAAACTTCACCGCTGAAGCACAATGAGCTGCACCTGGGGCCTTCTGGTGCTTCTCAGGGTCAAAGGAACCTCCAAAGAACCCCCTTGGGCACTGAATGCCATCGGCTCCCTACAACAGAACAGAGCTGCATTCCAGCAACTCCAAAGAGATAATAACAGAGGCCAGTTACCCCCCTCTGCCACCATCCTGGGGACCCAGTTCAGGCAAAGGGTGACGTGATCAGCTAGGAAAGTCTGGTAAGGAGGAGGATGAGAAGGGCATGGCCCCTACAGAACATGTCCCACTTGGGAAATTTAAAACAGAATATTCTAAATGAAGATGAGAAGGCATGCTTTCCCTTCAGTCCTAGAAGAGGGCCAATAACCGCAGACACTCCGCTAACACTCCATGCACAGAAAACCCACACTCCTCCCAACTGTTCTCCTCCTATGGTTACGGCACTCGTCCCAGCCCCTATAGCCTCTGAGCTAAAGGGACCCAGGAGAACCTCCTCAGGATGGCCATCACCCCCCACGGTGTCACCGGTCCAATCTGAATAACAAGGTATGTTTGTTCTAATCACTGACCAGAGGGACAGTTCCTTAGCTGTGTGTTATTACTGAATTTATTTTAATTGAATTGGGTTTTGATTACACCCACAAAGCTGATCATTTGAAGTAATTACACAATTTGAAAGTTGGAAAGCAAAGGTTCTTTTCTAAAGAAATGCCTCCTCACGTAGCTCATCTGTTTAAAAAAATACTTAGAAAAAAATGATTCTCCTCCATGATGAGGACAGTGAAAAGGGCAGAAGAGTATTGGTTCCCGCCAGTGGGTCTCAGCCAGAGGCAATTCTGCACACAATCCCCCTCCCCAGGGAGGTCCGGCAACGTCCGGACGCGTTCCGGGTTGTCACATGTGGGGTGTGTCGCCGGCATCTAGAGGGTAGAGACCGGGGATGCTGTGAAACATCCTACAACGCACAGAACGGCCCCACAGCGAAGAATTACATAGACCCGCATGTCAGCAGTGTCAAGGATGAGCCCCGTGGTGTAGATACACCTGGATTCCATGCATTCGTAGCCGAATGGTTCTTCATGGCCCAGTCACTTGAATTCTCCGAGACACTGTCGCATTTTCAAAATTGTGAGTCTTAAGCACTTCTTATGTTTTAGGTACTGTTCTCAGTGTTTTTCTTTCAGTTCGTCAGTATGCCATGCCTTCTGAGGTACCATCATTTCCCCATTTTACAGGAGAGAAACTGAGACAGGAAGGGGATGAGGATTTTGCCCAAGGTAAGAGCTGGTAGAGGAACAGGGCCTAGAGAATGCTGGGCGGGTTATCAGAGGCGGTGTCATTGCTACTGATCTCAGATGCTTCAGGAAACACTTAAAAGACAGTGAAGAGGGACATCGCCCAGGATCTCTGCATCAAGACCCGTTGATCAAAGGAGGCAGAAATCACTCATCGAGTCACGTATTTTTTTTTCCCATTTGTTCCCATCGTACTGGAAACACTGCCTTATGCGTTTTTCTAAAACTAAAATAATTGAGAACTATCACCCTGAGGACAAGCAACAGGAATAATATGTAGGACAACAGAGAAAGGAGTAAGAGTACAGAGAGAGAGAGACAGAGAGAGAGAGAGAGAACCCCCCGATATCATGGTGGAGCAAACCGCCCAGCAAGTGGCAATAGCATCAGCCACTGTCGGTCCTGGGGTTCCTGCCAGGAGCCCAGGGACAGGGAAGCAACGGTGTGATGTTCTCCATGTGCATGGCTTTGCTACTCTAGGGGCATGGGGAACGAGACCCAGTTCACTGGCTCTGTCCCTGACAGTAAGTTATGGAGAGGACCTTCCTTGCTGGACCAATTACCCAAAGGGATTCTAGAAGGCTCCTCTCCCAGGGGCACCTGGGTGGCTGAGTCGGTTAACCATCGGGCTCCGGCTCAGGTCATGATCTCATGGTTCGTGGGTTCGCACCCCGCACTGGGCGAGCTCTGTGCTGACAGCTCGGAGCCTGGAGCCTGCTTCGGCTTCTGTCTCCCTCTCTCTCTGCCCTTCCCGCGCTCATGCTCTGTCCCTCTCCCCTTCAAAAATGAATAAAAACTTTAAAAAAAAAAGTTCCTCTCCCAATCTCTGTGTAGCCCCTTTTTTGAGCCTCGTCGGCCCCATTACTGCTTCACATACGTAAACATACTCAGTCACGAAGTCAGCCCACTGTCATCTGACGTTGAATGTTACTCGAAATGGAAACCACATGTGTTGTGGTCTCGCTGATGGCAGGAAACCTTTAGCCTCAGGCCACTACGCTGTTCCCCAAGTTCACTGTGCACATTTCCTCCAGTAGGACATTCGTAGACAGATGCTGGCTGATCTGCATGGACAGCCCTTGGGTAATACCTGTAGGCTACCGTCTATGAATCTCACTTTATAGGACAGTGAAGGGGACAGAACCACACATTTGTTACAGGATTGTTGGGTTCCATTGTGGATGGCAACCATTGATCTAGTGCCCATCCGCACGTCGCAGGTACTATGACAAAGGTACTACAATTATCCCCAGCCAGCATAGGTGCTAGGCAGTATGGTCCCAGTTTGCAGACAGAAGACAAAGGGTCAGGAATGTGCTTGCAGCTGGGAGCCGGCATTCAAATTTGCGGGGTCTGCTCGCAACAGTCTGCCTCCAGCCAGGGGACAGGTATTAACCTACACACATAGCTGCCAAAGAAATGATATAACGCTCTCAATACGTAATGAAGGAGAAACAGAAGAGAAGGAAATGGCAATAAAATACCATGCCTTTAAATTTGCGATCGGTCAGGCTCCACCAGGGAAGATGCGAAGCTAGTTGTCATGCCTCAAGCTGCACGGGAAAGTTCTGACTCAGAGTCCTGCCGTCCCTCAAGGGGAAGGGTCATGCCGTCCTCTGAAAATACGATACATACTCATTCTGCACACACACACACACACACACACACACACACACACAAAACAAAAAACAAAAAGCTTTCCGTTTACAAAGACAAAGGAGTTAGATCCTAGACGCCAACCATTATTAAATAATTTTTTAGCCTCCACGAATGTCCAGTGAACTCACAAACGTTTCTTCATTGTCTTTGTTGTGCACGACTCTTCCACGTGCTGCGGGGTCATTAGCATCCCTGTCCTTCTCAACCGGAATCCCGGGAGCTCCCCTCCAGTCATTATGATAACCAAATGCGTGTTCACGACTTTGACCCCAACAGTGCCTTGAAGAGTTGTGCCACACCAGTTAGGAAGCATTAAACCAGGTCAGTGATACCATTATCTCTCTCTCTCTCTCCCTCTCTCTCTCTCTCTCTCTCTCTCTCTCACACACACACACACACACACACAATGTCCTACAGTTCTATGAAATGATCATCCATCACACTGCATTAAATGCATTTAGAATTAGCACTACGTGGTAAAAACAAACCCAGGGAGCCTCCCTCATGGAGACTGAAGGTGCGAGAAGCGTAAGAAGCAACTCTAAGTGGGGAATGAGCCTCTGGCCCCGGTCTCTGAATGTCTTTTTCTGCTGCCACAATTTGGAGCCACTAAGACTGATACCAGGCCAGCAGGAGTTAAGCTCAGAAGTCTGGAGAGCACAAGGCAGCAGTTATATTCCAGGGCTTTTGAATTCTAATCAGCCATGTGGATTTATTTCTGACGATTTTCCAAAGATAGGGTTTCCTCTAAAGGGGTTTTGGTATTATTATAGCCACCTATCCTAATCCAGGGTGGCCTTAGAGTGTGATTCTGTCTCGTGCTTTCACTTGTATGCTTTTAATGGGGGCTGGAGAGAATTTTATCATGGAAGTAGATAGTGTGGTATTCTAATTCATTCAACAAACATGTGAGCTCCACAACCTGCCAGACCTTGAGTTCAGATGAAAGGGCAGGCTCACTTGGTACCCTACATAGTTACTAAATCCATGTGATGATTCAAGAATTTCTCCGGCCCAAATAGAGGTGGTCTTCATTTAATTAGAACTATCTTTGGCCTTGAGCTTGACAATCAGGACACCATGCCTGAAGCCCAGTGGGTGGTCACCATGCTTCTTGGCTCGATGGTCCAATCCATTAAAAGTTAAGTAGGTCACAATTTCTGAAAGTTTTTCCTTCCAAAAATTTACATTTTCAAGCATCGCTGCATTTCCAAGCTATTAAAAATCCAGTAACTAAAGATACAGGTCCAAAAAAGTCAATTTCGCCTTCTAAATTACACTGAAAATGATATAAATTGAGGTTTTTGTAATTCTGTATGTTTAAGTCTTGGATAAAATGCAGGAATTAAAATAATATCCCCAGAGGTCAATATACTTTGTTCATTGCTACACAGGGAGAGGTTGGGAGAGAAAAAGAACGCAAGCAAAGCAGGAACAAGGCCCCTAACTCAGATAATAGAGCTTCCAGTCAAAATCGGGTGATTTAGGGAGAAGGACCACGGAGGTTTTGTTTGGTTTGATATTGAAACCTTTTCACTGTGCGCTTGGAAATTAATTTAAATACTGTCACGTTTATCAAACAACAGTTCATTATGTAAATGTGTTGGCTCTGTCCAACATGGGGCTTTCTAAATCTGAGTGTGCAACAGACAACGTAATAACAAGATACTCTGGTTTCTTTATGATCTTGAAGGACCTCAATGGAGAGTTGATCTCACCTGCACATCAAGGGCAGAACAAGAAGTCTGTGTGAAATTGACCACGTTTTAAAGTACTTGGAGTGACCCAGTCAACAAAGCCATTCAGACAGCTAACTGGATGCATTTGGAACTATTGCCTAACACTATTTTGTTATGTTGAGTCCCTAACCCACTCATAAGGGCATTCCTAAAAAACCACACACCATCTGGTCTCTGTTCTCCAGCAAAGAGACCAAGAGGACCATTGTCACAAAACCTTGTTTTCCTGGTATGGTTTTGTGTATTTGCACATCTGCTCTGCCCTCAGCTACCTAACTTGAATACCAGGCTGGTGACTTCAGATTTAAGATTGCTCATGAGAAGGCCCAGCAAGGTGTAATACAGAATATGCCGTGATAATAACTACATTTGTTGAGTGTTTCCTATGTGCCAGAAATAGTGCTAAACTCTAGACACATATTCTTTTTTTTTTTTTTTTCAACGTTTTTATTTATTTTTGGGACAGAGAGAGGCAGAGCATGAACGGGGGAGGGGCAGAGAGAGAGGGAGACACAGAATCGGAAACAGGCTCCAGGCTCTGAGCCATCAGCCCAGAGCCCGACGTGGGGCTCGAACTCACGGACTGCGAGATCATGACCTGGCTGAAGTCGGACGCTTAACCGACTACGCCACCCAGGCGCCCCTAGACACATATTCTTTCATTGAATCTTGGTGACAGCATGGGAAGAAGACAACAGCATTGTCACCCCAGTTTATAGATGAGGACACTGAGGCACCGAGTGGTAAGAAAAAAGTGGCCACGGTCATAAATAGGGCAAACAGCAGAGCTGGGATTTGAATCCTAGTATGACAGTCAAGAAAGAAATTTGTTCAGTAGCCTTCCGAAACATGCAACCCACATTTTGTCAGCACTACAGAAATAAATGGAATATTCTACTATCCCCCCCCCCATACATTTCATCCTGACATTTGAACGACACTAAATGCCAATCCTTCCCCCTGAGGTATTCACCCCAGGCCTTCAAGGTAAAGTTGTTCTTATTGCGTGCGTGGAGATGCTATCTATGATTTTGTCCTCCCTAACCGAATCATAAGAACCACCCTCCTCCTCCACCACCACCATTCGGCTGCAGTGACGCCAGCCGCTTCCAAATACCCTTTTACCTTCTCTGTACACGAATCTGGGAAGCATATGCAAGATGCATTTGCACGTTTTAGGGACTTCGTGTCACCTGCAACACTGCATCCAGGCTTATGATATTCACACTATGGACATAATTAAAATTTTGAAAATGATTTTCCCAAGTGCATTCATGATCTTTATTGTTTGTTCACACTCAAGAGTAAGGCTTTTTTCTTGTTGTGGAAGCAATGCCTCTGTCTGGATTGATACTGCTACCAGGAAAAGTGTTAAATAAGGTAGGATCTTACAAAGTATCACAAGTAGAAAAAAAAATCTCTATTCAGAGAAGTATTGGGCCCTACAAATAGGAAACACTTTGTCAGTTTTCTCTCCAACAACACTGCGGTGGCCGTTTCTGTCTTCACCATCACAGATCTGTCGACATCCCATTGTAACCTAATGATAAATTTAACACATTTATTATGTTGTCCATGTAATGTGTTTGAGAAAAGAAAGATCTTGTTGTTCCTTTTTAACTGTCTATGAACCACGTAAGTCATTCTCTCTCTCTCCCTCCCTCCTGCAGGTGCCACGCTGTGAGCAAATTTCCTCAGATACTGTGGCGAACAAGACAGCCACGTCCACACAGTTTACAGCTTTGTGACTTCTATACACAGATGCAGTTGACTTTCACAGACAGCATGGCATGACACGAAAGGACAGGATGTTGGGGCTGGGGAGGATCCGAGTTCATCCCATGCAGGGTCCTTATCTAGACGATGAGGACACTGAGCACCAGAGAAAGGAACCTTCTTGCCTGAGGCTAAGTAGCTAGTTAGCACATGTAGAAATCTACATGGACTACAAGGACTGTAGATTCCTTCCAGTCAATGTCTGATTTCTTTCAACCCACGTCTGGCTGATTTCTTTCAACCCCTATTATCAATTCTCTTCACTCCATGAAATAAAAAAAAATCTTCGGAAACGTATTCATATGCTGAGGAAGAGAAATGTTACGCCCTCCTCGTTGGCAATCCTTCCACGGATTCCCTCCAGCTGCCGGATACTTTCTATACACCTTTGTGTGATCTGGCCTCTGCCTACTTTTCTGTTTCCTGCTGAGCAGCCCCATTTAGTCTATAGCCACCTGCAATTGCCCAAAAGGGCCAAGGTCTCTCCCTCATTCACACAGTTTGCCTGACCGATACAAACCCCATGCCGGTGACGTGCCAGCTGTCCAGAGACACCAGGGACAGTCAGTTCTTGCTGTAGGCGGAGCTCGCATTCAAATGCATTTGTTGCCCATTGCTGATGTAACAAATAACCAGGAACACAGGGGCTTAAAACAACACAAACTACCATCTCCCAGTTCCAGGGGTCTGAAGTCCAAAGTGGGTCTTACAGGGCTAACATCAAGGCGCTGACACGGCCGAGTTCTCGGTGGAGGCTTTAGAGCAAAACCCATTTCCTTGACACGTTCAGCTTCTTGAGGCCACTGGCAGGCGGTGGCTCCTGGCTTCTTCCATCTTAAAAAACAACAGCATCGCCCCTTTCAGTCTCTCTCTACCTCTGACGACTGCTCCTTTGTTAAATCTCTTTCTCTGTCACCGGCTGTCTCCCTCTTATCAGGACCCATGTGATTGTATCAGGCCCGCTCAGACCATCCAGGATAATCTCTTTATCTCAAGATCCTTAACCACACCTGCTAAGTCCCTTTGACCATCTGAGATAACACATCAAGGGTTCTGGGAGGTTGGACGTGGACACCTTTGGGGCCATTATTCTGCCTGGCATGTTTGCCCATCGTTGATTATGTTTCTGAAAATCTCTCTCTCTGTCTGCTCGACCTACTTAGCCTCTGCCCCCCAGATCAGCCACCATTACCTGACTCACACCCACCCAGGTAGATGCACCGCTTACCTCTTCTCCATACTACTTTGCATATATCTTTCTCATAGGATGTATCATATTATAGTATCATTGGCTTGCCCCCCTTACCAGATCGTAAATTCAGGGGGAGCAGGTTCTTAGGCTCGTGCATTCATGCAGCCCCCTAAGTCGGTACACAGATCTATGAGGACTATCTCAACAACAACTATGTGGGCAATGAATAGATGGAAGAAAGGAGGGAAGGGTGAGGGGGTGGACAGCATGGACTAATGGTAGCACGTTGTGATTTAAACTGTATCATATGCATAATATTGAGAATTAGTATGTTGTATGCCTGAAACTGTTACCTATCAATTACATCTCAATCTGAAAGATGTAGACTATATTGAAAATGATCGAAATTATCTCAATGTGGGAGAAATATTAAAATATTCTTAACTTTTCATCACTTCGAACTTCAACGGGGCTTTGTATTCTTAAATTGTACTGTGTATATAGCCCTTCGGAAGCACTGCGGGGAAGCCCTTGCATGTTTTCCATACAAGGAAACTGGAGTTTAAGGAAGTTAAGGGGTCCAAACATGGAGGAGGAAGGGGAAAGAAGTCATGCACTTCAAGCCCCCATCTTTGCACTTATAGAAGAAAATGATTAGAAGTGAGGATTTTGGTAAAATTATTGCCTACAGTTTCTTCTCTAACTTGGATTATTGTCAAAGAGAAAGATAATTTTTTCTAGGGCTAAAACTCCTTAACTTTCTTAAAAGCCACGCCTCCCACTGCCTACGCTTTTATGGGGGTACGTTCCATGTTACGGCTGCCCTTTTATAAATATGCTTTGAGAAGGATCTTTGCTGTGAAATTCCTTTCCTTCTGAAATCCATGAAAATTTCCACCCTCTTTTTGGTGTTCCAGAGCACGTGGTTTATTTCTTCTTAAAGGGGGGGCCCTCTCGTGGGACCTGGGGACAGATGTGGTTTTACAGAAAGCCTTGGGTGGGAATTCCTGAAGAGTCCAAGGGTGACAGAGGCCCTAGAGGGGTCAGGTGGTTCCCTGAAGTTGTTCAAGTCTGGTACAATTCTGGTATAAAGCCACTAGACCCAAAGGTGCCTCAGTACAATACCACACATACACACACTTTCAGCTGATTAATTACAAATAACAACGAACCATTACTTGTGAGTCGTGGGCTTCAAGAAAAATAAAAGACAAAGTTAAGGGCTCCAGAGTCTACTTCTAGGTGCTCCTGAATCAGTGGTTAATTCTACACTTGAAAGAGAAATTTCCTGCATTTCAAATGAGTAAGCAGTATCAGCAATAACAACTTCACCTTTTATTTTGCTCTCCTGTTCTATTTACAACCTGTCCTTGGCCTCTGTAAACATTATAAGAAAGATAATTAGGGCTACAGTTTACTTGCCACGACCAGACACTGCCTAAAGCTTCAGATCTGAGAAATGAAACTAGGTGATTCCATATGCTCAAAATTTCTTTTACTGCCCTCTTCAACAAATAGAAAATCTCAGGCAGTAAAGTGTTTTTCCAGTGTCTGATACAAGCTGAAGACTTTCCAATCAGACATAAACACTTTTGAAGCCTGCAGGCAGGAGTAACAGACTGTATCCATCAGTTAGGTTGTAGCCTACACAAACATGTAGTTATTAAATTGCTCTCCTCTTAACCAAGAGCCACTTGGGGAATCTGTCCGGGAAATATGTTATCATCTTCTCGGGCATCAATTACTCCCTGATAAATACAATTGGATTTTCTCAGCTGGATAGAAAGGTTTTACAACAATGGACTATAAAAAAGAAAGTATTGAACAAGCTCCCTACAAGATCATTTAAAAGCAATATTTTACTTATATGCCAAAGTAAAATGGAGTATTAAAGTGCCATTCTCTGCCATTAAAGATAAAGATCAATTTTGAATGGTACGTTAGGCGTAAGTGGTAATGATACACATCATACGTTCACTCAACCTGTCTTGTTTTGTTTCCCTCCCAAAATACACAGTAAGGTACATTTCCAACCCTCCTCTGTGTTAACCTTAAATTCATGGGATTGAATCTGGCCAGTGGAATAGAGACACAGCTGACAGGACACATCATACCTGGCCGTAAACTCCCTCACAGCCTGAGTACTATTTCTTCTTATTTTGTGACAGTTTTGGAAGTCACACATTGACCGTGATGAACAAAGCCTGGGTTCCCAAATGTCTAAATGACATAATGGAGCTGAATTCCCTCCCCTTCCCCCGCCTCTGACCACATTGGTCTATGACGTAATTAAGCAAAAAGCTTTTAGTATATTAAGTCGCTGATATTTTAGGTGTCCGTGTTGCAACAGTCAGCATATTCTGAATAACCCAGACCTGAATTATCTGAGTGATTGGTACGCTGTGTTTACATAAACCTAGTCTAAATGAAACAAACCAGAGACTTCTTATTCCTTGAGAAAAATCATCATGCCTGGGCAGCACAGTTATGCTCTACCATCAAAAACATAAAACAAAATTCATTTTCCTTATGCCCTTACGCTCCTTGTTCCTGTATTTCCTAAAAAAGGCAAAATGAAAATGCAAACGTAAGATAAGCACAAAAACCAATATTAATTCACCTTTATACTTGGTTCAAATGTAATCACAGGATAAATGACTACATTAAAACCGTATTTTAAAAGTCTTTCTCTGATTACAAAAGGAATACAGTTTATTGTAGAAAAAAGAAGACATATACAAAAATGGAAAGGAAGAACTAAAAATCACCATTATCATACCCTCCATCGGTAACCACTATTCACAGGTTTGCACAAACCATCGCGGTCTTTTCTCTGTGTGTGCATGTGAGTGTATAAATACATATTCAATTTTACAAATTTGTAATCATACACTTTCAATAATCCCTTTAAATATTTTTCAGTAAGTTAGAATGTTTCTTCTACAAAATCATTTGTAAAGTTGCATATGAATATACTTTGTTTACAAAATCTCCTACTATGAATATTTGTATTTTTTTCAAATGTCGTTAGCAGAAGCAATGCTAAAGTAAATAAACCTGTAGAGAAATCTTTGCCACCTCTTTAATCGCATTTTTTTAATAAATTCCCCTGGCTGAAATTGATGAATTTGAGAATATGACTTCCTGGAAAGGTTTTTGACACAAACGGCCAAATGATCCTCCAGAAAGGCTGTACCAATTTATGTTCCTATTGGGTTTATCATGTTCTTCACATTGATTCCTATATCTCTCAACAGATTTATGCCCAAATGCTATGTGTACCTATTTATTCACATCTTTTAATAATTGCATTCTCCCAGATGATTCTTTGTGGCATATAAAACCACTATTAATCATTGCCTCTTCCTTTCCATTCTAATTAATGGCATGGACTTTGGGGTCCCCATAGGGTAGGGTGTCTAACTTTACTTTAAGCATTATTTCCTCATTTAGATTATAGGAATAACTAAAACAACAGCTCTCAATGAGTTGTTACAACCACTCACTAAAATATTACATAGACGGCATTCAGCACAGTATCAAAGTACCTGATAAGTAATTAATACAATTCAGTAAAATGATACACTAACAGGGATGCCTGGATGGCCCAGTTGGTTAAGCATCACTCTTGGTTTTGGCTCAGGTCATGATCTCATGGTTCATGAGTTCGAACCACACTGGGCTCTTTGCTCTCAGTGTAGAGCCTGCTTCAGATCCTCTGTCCCCTTCTCTTTCTGTCCCTCCCCTGCTCTCTATCACTCTCTCTCTCTTGAAAAAATAAGATATGCTAACAGAGTATCAAATACATTTTCAGAAATCTACACATTTAGATGAATGTCATTGACATAGATTGAAGCTTGTTCACAATTATGATGTCAGTGAGCTTCAGCTAGCATTTATTCATCACAACTTATCTGGTAATTTCTAACTGACATCTCATCTTTACAACTGTTTTCCCCTACTTTGGATACATTAATTGGAAGTCTACCGAAATCCAAACACAACCCAGTAAAAGACCATGTGACCGATTTGAGCCTGGTTCTTTTTTCTCTATTTGACTATAGAACAGGAAGATAAAGCTAGATAGATTTCTGACTCTTGGAGTAATTTATCCCCTAAAATACCTGCATAGTGCAGTTGTTTAGGTTGTGAATTGCACAAGGGTGACATATCTAATAGGCTGTAATTCACATCTAGGTACCTTTTACTATGACTTCATTACATCCAGAGATAAGTATTTATGAGACAATTTTCCCAAAAAATGGCAGTGAATTCTTTTTCTAATGAACTTAACAGAATAATTTTCTAGTAATTGGAAAGAAAATGTCTCAGGAGGAATTACCGTTTTCAAAAGCACAGGAAGCCATCACGTAGCAGTCACTTTGTCCTCAGCGGCTTCAGCAGTTTGCAGAAGTGATTAAAGCACCAAACAAAATTGCATTCAATTGTGAATGCGGATACTTGTACCACAAACAAAAGTTCAATTAAAACTTGTCTGGGGCGCCTGGGTGGCTCAGTCGGTTAAGCATCCGACTTCGGCTCAGGTCATGATCTTGCGGTTCGTGTGTCCGAGCCCTGCATCAGGCTCTGTATTGACAGCTTGGAGCCTGGAGCCTGCTTCGGATTCTGTGTCTCCCTCTCTCTCTCTGTCCCTCCCCTGCTCTCTCTCTCTCTCTCTCTCTCTCTCTCTCAAGAATAAGTAAATGTTAAAAAAAATTTTTAATAAAAAATTAGAAAAAAGAAACAACTTGTCTATATCACCTATTAGAAATCCATATTGGATAATCTACCTCTCTGTTTCCTCCAATCATGTAATGGAGGCATTTTGGCCATATGTTTAGTATACAAAAATATAACATTTTTTTTCCTTTTAATCTCAATTCTTTCATTGGTACAAATGTCTACATTTTATTCCATTTTCAGGGTTATCGTCATTTCATTTCTTTTTTTTTTGCTCATGACTGAATTGTTAGATGTGGCTAATTAACTCTCTTTCTAAGGAATAGTGAGTGCATAGTCCTCTAAGACTTCCCCCAAAACAGGGCAGCCAGAAAGCCTTTACCATCTAAAAATTCATTCGGCACTCAGGTGTCCAACAGATACTGGCACTCTTGTATTTACTGTTCTTTTTAAGAAAAAACAGTGTAACTTTCCACAACTATATTCATGAAATACATTTTAACTTTGGTACTTGAGTATGAGAGGGAGAGCATTCTGGAAAACAAAAGTAAAATAAATACAGTATCCTAGGGGAGCTTATATTTTCCAATCTTAATTAACATGTAGACAGTTTCCCAGCAAAGCCACCAGAATGGCGTGTAACCTACTGAAAAACTGAACTGGAAAACCGTAATTAAAAACTAATCACATCGGGGTGCCTGGGTGGCTCAGTCCAACTTTGAAGTGTCCAACTTTGGCTCAGGTCATGATCTCAGGGCTCATGAGTTCGAGCCCCACATGGGGCTCTATGCTGACAGCTCAGAGCCTGGAGCCTGCTTCCAATTCTGTGTCTCTGTCTCTCTCTCTGCCCCTCCCCTGCTTGCACTCTGTCTCTCTCTCTCAAAAATAAATAAGCATTAAAAAAATTATAAAAGAACTATAACCACATCTAAAATAGGGGTGTTAAGAGGCATTGCAGTAGGCTAGCTAAAGCACAATCCATAATAGTCCATTCAACTGTTAAGTCAGGTTTCAAGAGGGTGTTTTATCAGCATTTAGAAAAAAAAAACAAGTGAGGGGCTGCCGGGTGGCTCAGTTGGTTAAGTGTCCAACTTTGGTTCAGGCCATGATCTAGCAGTTTGTGGGTTCGAGCCCCACATCGGGCTCTGTTGCTGACAGCTCAGAGCCTGGAGCCTGCTTTGGATTCGGTATCTCCCGCTCGCTCTGCCCCTCCCCCACTCATGCTCTGTCTCTGTCTCTGTCTCTCTCTCTCTCTAAGATAAACATTAAAAAAAACCTTTAAAAAAAAGAAAAAAACAAGTGAGGTTTTCCTTTGGCATTGTCATCCAGTAAGTATTAACGAAAAGAAAAAAATCAACCAAAATTTTCAATTCCTTTCGTCCAAAATCACTCTGCGTCTGTAAGCAGATTAGTAGATGGTTGTATTTTTTTTTTTTCAGATGTTGGTCAGAGGGCTAGAGTGAAGAATTTAGTCAAAATCATTTTACGTGGTCAAAGAAACTGAGGGGGCAATAGAATTTGCAGCTGTGTGGTAACACAGAGTCTGAAGAAAAGTAGAGGACCCTGCCCCACCCGGATTCTCTCGATTCATAAAGATGAGAACTAGAAGTTCAAAGCCATTTGTATCTGTCTGAAATCATGTGATTCCCAAATGTCCTTTCGTTCTTTGCCATGAATATGCTCAAAGAAACAGTGTGATTCTTCTCTTCTCAAGACACGCTGGCTGGTTTTAAGGATGATTTTGTTGCTCAGTCACATCCACCATCTTGAAGAGGTCTATCAATATTAACTACTGAGGCATATTTTCTTACATATACAGACATTAGTAAGGAACCTCAATATCCCTAAGTCTGTATCTCTCCTCTTTTCTGGGCTCTTGAAGAATCAAGAGTCTGAACACCGAGATCACTGAAACCCAAGCAAAGTCTTTCTCGTTTCCATCCTGTAAGCTCGAGAGCAATGCATCCATGTCTTATTTATCCTTGGAGAGGATTAATTTAATTTGGATTTCCGCTCTCTGTGTTTGCTTTGGGGGGTTTTCACATGCATTGCTGAAACTAACTAGAACTTGGCAGTGAGAAGGCTGTAACGTGATGTATATCCCTTCAGCCTCCCTCGGCCAACGTGGCGAGGCTGTCAATGGAGGAAGGAGGACAGCTTCATCTCCCATCAGGGGGCAGAAGACTGGAAAAGGGGAAAAGTGGAGGGATTGTGTTTTTTAGCACAACAGTACCGAGAGCTTGTCACACTTAATATCGCAGGTGCGTGGGCATCCTCCAAACTATCACCTTTCTTAGGACATGGGGCTAAAGAGAAAGGGCATCTCCAGGCCAAAATCACACTGGAAGAGGATTAAAAGTTCACGCTTTGCCACCGTCCTTGTTTCCCCCCTGGTGTTGGTAGTAAATAAAAAAGATGGGAGCATCTGGGTGGCTCAGTCAGTGAAGCATTCGACTCTTGGTTTTGGCTCAGGTCATGATCTCATGGTTTGTGGGATCGAGCCCCACATCAGGCTCTGCACTGCCGGTGTGGAGCCTGCTTGGGATTTTCTCTTCTCCCTCTCTCTGTGCCCCTCCCCCACTCATTCTCTCCCTCTCGCTCCTCTCTCTCAAAATAGATAAATAAAACAAAGCAAAAGAAAAAAGGTTGATCAGAGTAGTAGTTCAGAAACTGAGCCCACGTTGTTAGAACGAGGTATATGTCCCCAAGCATGATGTTATATGAAAGTATCGTGTTTCTGACTTTGATACTTTTAAATAAAATTCTCCCTAAATGAAGTTGTTTGCATATCTTGCCCATTGTGAATAACGCCACAAATAACATGGGAGTATAAATATCTCTTCGAGATTCTGATTTCAACTCTTTTGGATAAATACCCGGAAGTGGACTTTCTTGATTATATGGTAGTTCTATTTTTCATTTTCCAAGGAACCTCCACACTGTTTTCAATTTTACACTTCCATAAACGGTAGGCAAGGGTTCCGATTTTGTTTTGTTTTCTTTTATGACAGCCATCCTAACAGGTGTGAAGTGATATCTCATCATGATTTTAATTTGTATTTCTCAGATAAATTGATAAAGAAAACGTGGAGTGCACATAGAACAGAATATTATTCCACCTGCAAAAAGAAGAAAATCTTGCCCTGTGTGATAACCAGAATGAACCCTGAGGATATTGTGCTAAATGAAATAAGCCAGTCACAGAAGGACAAACACTGTGTGACTGCACTTACATGAGGTATCTAGAACAATCCAACACATGGAAGCAGAGAGTGGAATGGTAGTTGCAGGGGTGGGGAGAGAGGGAATGGGGAGTTGCTACCCAAAGAGCATAACGTTATGACTATGCAATATGATTCAGTCCTAAAGATCTGCTGTATAACACAGCACCTGTAGTTAATTATACTGTATTTATTGTACATGTAAACTTTTGTTAAAAGGGTAGATCTCATGCTACGTGTTCTTAACACACACACACACACACACACACACAACTCCCCAAACTAAAAAACTTTCAGAGAAACAGATGAGAACTAAAGCTCAAACCTACTGAAATGTCTGCTGATACATTCAGTCTCTGACCTTTCCAGAAATTTCCTGAGGACAGCAACTAGTTTCATAATCATTTCTCTAGCTCAAACACGAAAGCACGACCCTGATGAGCCAGAATCGTACCGGCTGATGCCGGCCATGAAAAGGCCAATGGTTCAGCCAACGTGAAAGAGGTCTTTTGTATTTTCATTTCCATCACAAGAACTTAACACCTAAATTAACAAATTCTGCCTTTACAGTCGAGGCCCGTATTTCATTTGTGGCGTTGCAACAAAAGAATATAAAATGGCAGGTGTGGATATTTCCCAGGTAGTAAACATAATGATAAGCTGCTTCGCATGCAGTTAGGAGCTATCGTGTGGAACACTTGCTTGGGGGCCAGTTCACGAGCTCCTTCCTGCTTGAAAAGCATTCATTCCGTCTTTGCTTTGCCGTGCTCACACAAGTGTTTTCTTTGGCTGACCCCTCGTGAACAGCAGTGCCCTGCAGCCTGGTGACCTGTGGTCCGACTCCTGTAATTGGAACCTTAAGCAAGAAGCCTTCTTAATACAGACATGAGATCTTGCAGGGCAAATCACAGAGGGTGAAAGATTGCACTAGGTAGGAGCTTCTTCCATCTCCATCAGAAATATTTTCAGTAAAACTGCCGGAGATAGACACAGCGGACCAGAAAAATGATTGTTTTGAAAAGCCTGAGTAAGAGTTTAAAAAATACAGAATCAGACATCTTTGCAGTTGGTTTCTAAAAATATAACCATATTTTCTGCTTCTCAAATTACAAAGCCTAGCGAAAACCCTGGCATCAACATCCTGCTGCATTTTAAGGATCAAAACGTGGGGTCAAGAAAGGATGTTCGACCAATCAGATATAAGAGCAGAAACGTGAAGAAGAAAAATATCTCCAGCTCTCCTCTACTTCAGTTGGAGATCAACTCATTACTCAAAGAACATCTGCAAAGATCGTTTCAGCCTTATTTTATGGATAAGCAGCCTGAGACTCAATGAAGCTAGACTCATGTTCCAAATTAATTAGAAAAAGGAGAGATCTTCGATCTCCTGACATCCTGCTTTCCCTCTATGCAATACTGGTGGGGGGAAACATAGTTAAAAGTGTAAAAATGTGGGGAGCCTGGGTGGCTCAGTCGGTCGAGCGTCCGACTTCGACTCCAGTCATGATCTCACCATTCGTGAGTTCGGGCCCCACATCAGGCTCACTGCTGTCAGCATGGAGCCTGCTTCAGATCCTCCGTCCCCATCTTTCTCTGCCCCTCCCCAGCTCGCACGCCGTCTCTCTCTCTCTCTCAAAAATAAACAAACAGCTTTTTAAAACGTATAATAATTTAACCTCAAGGACAACGGCACAACACATGATAGACATTCACGGGCTGTGCAGTTGGCCACTGAACACTTTTCCCTACTCTACGCAGCCCACTCTGGCGTGCCCTAGGTACGCAAAGATCGTTAAAAGTTAAGACCACGCGGGGAAGAGAGCCTTGGAAGCAAAGAATGACCAAGCCACAGGGTAAGGCCCTGCCGGAGAGCAGGACTTAAAACCGCCTTTATGCCCAGTGGGTGATTATTCCACGCATCAAAGATGCTGAGTGCTGAGTGCTGTCCGGGGTTGTCAGGGAAGATTTCTCCAAGGCAGGGACGCCTTGAGTTGTGTCTTAAGGGATGAATAGGAGTTTGCTTGGGTGTCAGAAGGAAGAAGAAGAATCCAGCAAGATGGGAAGAACCTGTGGTCAATCAGCAGGGTGGCGTCCTAAAGAAGCAGATTGCTATGGATAATATGCATCATACAAAGGATGAGTGGTAGAAGGTGAATTTCGGAAGCTAGGCGATGGCCTTGTATCACATGCAAAGGAATTACAGCTTTATCCTAAAGCCCATCATTCCCCAATGTGTCACAGAGCATCGCCGTCTAAGAAGATGCTCTGTGTTAAAAGAAAATACTATCTCACACCCCCGAAAGGTCACAACCCATACTATTACACTTATAGTTTCAAATACCAAGCAAAAAGTATCATTCTCAACTTTGATTTTACTTTGTTGAGTTATAGCTGAGGGAAAACGTGAGTAATATTTACATAGCGGATAACTGATCCATGAAACACAGTTTGGGAAAAGTCACTGTATGTGACAGAAAGATCACCGAGGAGAAATCGGGTCAAACATGCATGCAAACAACACTAGATGAAGTAAGACTTAAGAACGAGGCCCAAGTGGAGCCACTTAATTCCAGATAGCAAGGGGACATCCAGGAAGCAACAGAAATTAGGGATAACAAATAATATGGAATACAGGATTTAGGAAAGACTCCAAACCCCCAGCTGGAAGCAGTGAAAATTCCTACAACCCTGTCTTAGTGTTTCCTCCCTTGTGTTCTTAGTCTTGTGATGCCACTATCATTCTGGACTCCATTCTAGTGGCCAAGTACTATCACCCAAAAGGTACAGAAAGTAATAAAAGAATAATACGATCACATACTTTTGTTTGACGCCCCCCCAAAAAAAAAAATCTAACCCAAGCCAGGGAGTGAACATTCATGTGATAAAATCAACGGTCCTATTAAAAGCTATCAAAAGGCATTCAAAATCCTTCAAAGAGTGCCCTGAGTAAGATGGAAGACTGCTCAGGACCTACAGAATGGGAATGCTGGTAGGTATTTATCCCAGCAAATCCAGGAGCCGTAGGAATGCACACCCACTGAGAGAAGCGGGAGCGCCATGCACAAAGCTCTGAGCAAAGGAAATGCTTTCCTGCTGCATGTTTCCTCCCAGTGGATAATGCATACAGAAGAAAACCTTACGTTTCAGCTCAGTAAGTAGAGATGTTTCTTGGGAGCACTTACGTAAGCTAACCGAAACGATGAATGGAAGCAATTAAACAGATTTCTCAAGCTTTAAAGGCCAACACTTTGATCCAAAATATCCAGAAAATGGAGATGATATGAGATTGTTTTATTTGTTAAAGTTTCCCAGATAACAAGTTGTAAGCTTCCATTACTTAGTTGAGATAATGTCTAAATCCAGAAGAAAACCTTGCATATACAATATTTCTAAAAGACATTACAAACAAATAGCCTAAGAATTCTTTTTAAAGTTCAACGAGAGCAGAAATACTTTCAATTAATGCGTGAGTCATATAAAACTTAACGTTTTGAATATAAAGCATATTTTGACTCAACTGCTTTTTTTTCTTAGGGATTTACATCCCATGCCAGCCACTGCAACTGATGAATTATTCATCAGATTCCGGATTCATTTTGTGTTCCAAAATAAATGCAGATAGTCTATCTGACCCAGCCTGTTGCAGTTCAAGGAGGTCTTGGGGGGAAGCAGGTTCATTTATGTAGCAAAGACTGAAAAGACATGGAGGTCGTGCTGTGAATTCCAGGAATCCTTCCAGAGGTCAGTCCTGGAATCTTCATCATCTATGTAAAGGAAATGCTGTGAGACTGTCAGAACAAATAGAAGTATTCCTGTGAACTAAGAAAACTTATCTCTTTCAGACAGATAACATAGGGTAACACTAAAATCTCCCACACGTGGCAAAATATCAAAATTACCTAAGGTAATGGTCAACTGCATTTTTGTGGTCAAGAGAGACTGGGCTAACCTCTAACCCAATGGTAAGAGATAAGGAGTTCTGTTATAGCTTTCAAATTTAATACTTGCCCCCTCCTTATTTTTGAGTGTAAAATCAAAAAAAAATCTTAAGGTAAACTGAAATTCCAAACTGCGTGAATTATGTTTATGAACTTTGTGGACTGGAGTTCTTTCCTCAAATGACCAGACAGTTCCGTGTGTGAGCTATCTCTCTGAATGCACTATGTACAATTCCACGATCTCTAAAGCTGTCCTTTCACCCTGATCATTGTTTTCAGTGTTCTTCTTTCATAACCTTGACACCTTTGCAACAAACTCTTAGGCAATTAATAGTTGGATCTGGTCCTTCTCAAAAACTTTTCAAGAACCCTCGTCACGTATCTATTTGCTTCTACAATGTAAGAGTTGATATGCAGTAATACAACTATACTATCAGGAAGCTAAATAAAGCATTCTATGAGTTGTGGACAAATATTCTGATAACATTAACCTCATTAATGGTACCATTATTGAGCCTGGAGTGACCCCAGGCCTTGCAAATGGCTTACTGCTAGTTCTTACTCTAGTCTGCAAGGTTGCTTCTCTCAATTCTGCTTCAACGCTGAAGAAATAGTAGTTCAGAAAGACACCTGCACACAGTTAGCCAGTACTCGAGCTCTTTTTGAACCGATCTCCAGGACTCTTCAAAGCCTGCATAGGCATTTTTCTCCTTCTATAACATTACAGTGCAACGTAATGGATTTCCCCAACTTGCCAGACTCATTTCCAAATGCATGTTCTCACTTGCAGGATAATTTGCTCAGGGAATTGCATGTGTTTTCTAGTAGGCTGCCATTGATTCACATATTTTTTTGGACTTCCTCCTTCTGGAATTTCAGTGTTTAAAACATTTACACACAAATGGCAGCAAATCTCTGTTCTTGAAAGATGTGTTTATTGAATACTACAAAAGATATCATAAAGAGCCAAGAGGTATTAAAAAAAAATGGATGATCAGGCTTCAGGATACCATTTGGGGTCAAAAATGAGGTGTACCTAAAAGTACAAGATTTATTTTCTTCTGTGGCTTGTAGACCCTGAAGACAGTTCCAAGGAGACCCAAAATTGTTAAAGCAGTGGTAACACTGTTGGACTAAGTGCACGTACTTACCATGTGGCCGCTCCAAAGGACAAAATCCCTTCTGAGGCATGACTTGTGCTTAAAACTTTGTTTCTGCATTTGATGATCAATGTTCACCATCAGTAGAGTCACTAAGAGTCATACCAACACTGTATTGTAGTAACTGAGTAATAAATGACTATACTTCTAAAGTACTATAAGCCATTGATAAGGATAAGTATTACTTTCAGTCTAATTATTTAGCATTTTTCTCTAACTTCAATGGCTCTTAAGGGTCCAAGAAAACCCCATTCAATATCCTTTCTGTATCTCTCAAATCAAACTCTAAATCATCTCAAAAAGCTGGTGGAACCTTTGTAAGTGCCTGAAAACAGCAACCAAATACATTTTTCCAAAATAGAAAGAAAAAGAACGGGTAGAACACTGACGAGGTTCCAATTTAGGAAAACAAATTACGAAATCATTTTTGAATTTTACAACTTCAGATTTTAAAAGACCTCCTAGAACATTATTTCCAGCATAAAATCTCTCTATAAAAACAGGACCATTTTTAGAAACTAAATGAAAACACTGGTAATAAATCTAATTTTAAACAGGAGGAAAAAGAGATGCAATGCTGGCCAAAGGTGTTTAAACCTCTAAGAACATTTTAAAGAGTTAAAACTCTTTAAAATAATATCTCTTTCAAGTAGTTTTAAGGCATTACTTGCTAAAATTTCCAGAAGAAATCCATTTAGTGATATTAAGATGCCATGAAAATATCCCTTTTTGTTGTATTCTAGATAGATAGATAGATGATAGATAGATAGATAGATAGATAGATAGATAGATAGGCTACGTACAACAAATTTCACTCTATTCTTGGACAGAGCTATTATAAAAATAAATATATTTTATAAATATATATAATACATATATACATACATATATACATGTGTATATATATAGGAGCAACTCAGAACTATCATGTAATCAATCTTATGACCAAGAACAATAAGAGATAAAAACAAGATTATTTAAGTGGACTTTACCAGGTTGAATGTTACCAATTCATGAATCAGTGTTAAATTTGAGAGGAGGGATTTCTGGCAGATACCTCTTTGAACTCAGCTGTGACTTATACAATAGTTTAATATATATATATATATATATATATATATATATATGTGTGTGTGTGTATATACATATATATATATATGTGTGTGTGTGTGTGTATATACATATATATATATATAACAATGGGTTTATATATATATATATATATATATGGCTATATATGTATACACACACACACACACACACATATATATATATATATGTATATATATATATATAGGACCATGGCTTTATATATATATATATATATATGGCTTTATATATATAAAGGACCATGGCTTTCTCTTTCCCTAAAAGGCAGGAAAGATAAAGTAGAAGTCCCCATCATTGGCACAAGTCAGAGTTTACTCATGCCATAACTTCAGGTTGCTTTTCTTTATAATTTTAAGCTAATTTTAAGCTAATTTTCTTTATAATTTTAAGCTAATTTTTATAGCAACTATCATTATCAGCATTAATAGCTAATGTGCATTCAACACTTGATTCTTACTCTAACTTCTAGGAAACTGCTTAGGTTTAGCAAGTATAGTCCTCTTTTCCAGGAATAAGAGGCTCACGTTTTTGTTGTTTTTTTTTTAATTTTTTTTTTCAACGTTTATTTATTTTTGGGACAGAGAGAGACAGAGCATGAACGGGGGAGGGGCAGAGAGAGAGGGAGACACAGAATCGGAAACAGGCTCCAGGCTCTGAGCCATCAGCCCAGAGCCTGACGCGGGGCTCGAACTCACGGACCGTGAGATCGTGACCTGGCTGAAGTCGGACACTTAACCGACTGCGCCACCCAGGTGCCCCTGCGCCACCCAGGCGCCCCTAAGAGGCTCACGTTTTACACATGAGTGCCCGGCAGGTAGGTCACTAGCACTTAACGGGGTTTTCTTTCTTGCTACTGTCTACCCACCTCACACTGTTAAACCTGTTTGATTCCATCAGATGAAATTGATCCAAAACAAATATCTTTAAATTCAGCTTGACTGATCAACATTCTGGCAGTTATTTTTATTATAAAAAGGAAGAAAGGAACACACCCCAAATGGGAAAAAAAATGCCTGTTTCGATTTTCTAAGCTTCCATTATTGTGAACCAGTGACTAGAATTCACAATGGCCCATCGGTATATACCCATCAACTTTCTCTTTTATTTGTTACGAAATTAGAACAAACTACAGGAGGTCTTCCATTGCAACACAGAGCCATCCCACAAACAAGGTCACAATGAAACTTATAAAAGAGTACTGAGGTTAAAATTGAAATCTTGAGGTCAAATTAATACATGATCAACTAAGATTAAGGCAGGGCCAGAAACTCTACCTGGAGCCAACAGATAGTAAGAAATGACAAAGAGAGAGCTCCTACCTACCTTTTGTTTTCCCTGATAATACACATAAGCTACCATTTGAAAATGGTGGGAAAAAACAGTTAAATGTATATGAATCCACAAAAGAATAAAGCACCATACAGAATAGCTGCTACAGGATCCAAGTGAGTTCCAGTTTTCTGCCTTGGGTTAAAAATGTCCCAGAGGACCAACAGACATGCACCTAAAACTAGTGAATGTGGTATTTGAATAATTACGCAAACGGAAATGATGCCAGAAGAATAAAACAATAAATGGGCAAAAGTTATGATTTTTCAAAAAAATAAGCAAGGTGCTCTCCAAACTGTAGATATTACTATGGATTGTTAAGGTATACATACATATACATATATATATATATGCACATATATATGTATGTACATATATATGTGCGTATATATATACACACACATATACATACATATATATATAGGTATACGTAGGTATATATATATATATACACACATATATATATAGGTATACATAGGTATATATAGGTATACATACATATACATATATATATACGCACATATATGTGCGTGTATATATATACACACACATACACATACATACATACACACATACACATACATACATATATACATACATACACATATACATACATATACATATATACACGTATATATATAGGAGCAACTCAGAACTATCATGTAATCAATCTTATGACCAAGAACAATAAGAGATGAAAACAAGATTATTTAAGTGGACTTTACCAGGTTGAATGCTACCAATTCATGAATCACTGTTAAATTTGAGAGGAGGAATTTCTGGCAGATCCTTCTTTGGACTCAGCCGTGACCTATTTGATAGTTCCATCAATAACTTACTGAAGGAACAGGAACTCTGTCACATGGGAGATCAGGACTCCCCAAATCCAGGTAGTCTGAAGAGATTACATTCATCCCCAAACTATAATTTAAAATGACAATTTGCAAAACTTTGCTCCAGGGATCAAAAAGACAGCTAGAAGTGCAGGGTTGGGAAGAAATGGTTTAGCAATGGCAGGATGTATGAAAAAGACCCGGCAGATAGTTTGACATTATACACACATTATGACGCAATAACATGCAAGGCACAGTAAAAACTGAACTGACACTGATAAGTATATAGCTGTGGATACAGCCTAATCTACTCTGTTCACCTGAAGGATTATCTTTATTTCAGGGTAATGTAAGTGGGCTACCAACAAATTGTAACCCATTCATAAAAGAGTATCTAGGTTGGTGAACAGCCTCAAAACCATAGCAAACTATGATGCAAAATGTTGCAAGATAATGCTGTTCTCATTGCAGCAATGGGAAAAACCCAGAACCTTGTGATCCTTATCTAAGAATTGAGTTCATAATGCAATCTAAACTGAATTCCAAGGAGAGACAGGAGACAACCTTTGACACAGCATGGGAGGAAGAGGTGGCCTTCATACTAGTTAAGAAGAAATCAGCTGAAAGTTGATTGGATTCTTAAAGACCACACTTGGACTCGAGGGTCAGTTTACGATGGCTGAAAGTCCAAAAGACAGGGAGAGTTCAATATTAATATCCAGGCTCTTCATAAGAAGTGGGGGCAGGGGAGGAAAATGGTGAGAATTCTTCTCAGTGGTGCCGGTGAGTAAGCAAAGATCCACTGCTGTGGGGAGCAGGCATGAAATGTCTCCCATTGTGTTGAATCCTTCTTTTATTAACAGTATAATCCTGGGGTGCCTACGTGGCTCAGTTGGTTAAGCATCCGACTTTGGCTTAGGTCATGATCTCATGGTTCATGAGTTCAAGCTCCACACATCAGGCTCTGTGCTGACAGCTCAGAGCCTGGAGCCTACTTCGGATTCTGGGTCTCCCTCTCTCTGCTCCTCCCTGACTTGTGCGCTCTCTCTCTCTCAAGACTAAATAAATAAACATTAAATATATATATATATATATATATATATATATATATATATATAATCCTTACACTGCTGAGTGGAGAAATGTACCTTAACATATTTAGGAATAAAGATAAAATAACATGCAACCCAGAAGACAGGGAGGTAACATCTTTAATGTACTAAAGAAAAACAAACAAAAAAAAAATGGTCAACCAGAATCCTTTACCCCATGAAAACATCTTTCAAAAATGAAATCACAGTAAGCACTTTATTACACAAACACAAGTTATAAGAATTCATTGCCTAAACCCAAAGTAATAACCACAAAATAAAAAATGTTAAGAGAGGTTCTTCAGAAAAAAGTAGGATACCAGGTGAAACTCTGCATCTCCACAAAGTAACAGTGAACTCCAGAAAAGATCAAAATGAAGGCGAATATTAAAGATACCTTTCTTATTTTTAATCACTTCTAAAGATGATCGGATATGTAGGCAACGGGTAGTGGGCGGCAGGGTTTATACTATACATAGAAGTAACGTACATGGCCACAGCAGTACAAAGGCTGGGAAGAGAAAATGGATGTATACTATTGTAGGGTTCTTACACTACAGGTAACACCCTGTATTATTATTTCAAGGCAGGCTGTAACAAGTTAATGATGTAGGATGTAACCCTTAAGAATCTGCCCCATAAAGAATTATAAACAAGAAGAAACAAGAGCGAAGATAAGATGGAATCATAAAAATAACAACAAAGCAATAGAAAAGAAGGCAGGAAAAGGTGAACAAAGAAAAACTGAGCAGGTAAGATGAGAAGAAAACAACTGGTGAGATGGTAGATATGAAGCCAATCGCATCAACAATTACATTAAATGCAGCGTGAACACTCCAATTGCAAAAGGTAGCTTGAAGAGATGATGGATGGATTTTTAAAAGCAAGATCCAACTGTATAATGCATGTAAGAAACCCACTTTAAGTAGAAAGGCATAGCTAGATTAAAGAAAATGGATGCAAACAGTAATGAAAAGAAGGCTTGAATGACTAGATCATTGCCAGGCAAAGCAGATTTCAGGTAAAGGAATACTACGATACAGAGGCGTATTTTATAATTATGAAAGGCCATTTCCTTAACAAGGCGCAATGATCCCGAGTGTGTATGCACAGAACAATAGAGGTTCAAAATACATGAAACAAATCTAATAGAACTACAAGGAGAAATAAAGAAATCCACAGTTTAGATAGAGATGTCAACACTCCGCTCTCAATAAGTACATAGAAAACCACTAAGGATACAGAAGATTTGAATACAAGCTACCAAACTGACCTAATAGGCATTTAAAGAACACTCAATCCAATAATAGCTAAATATAGATTGACGTGCCCATGAAACTTTTGCCAACATAGAACATACTCTGTGTCATAAAACAAATCTCAACAAACTTAAAATGACTGAAATCACACAAAGTAAATTTCCTAATGACATTGGAATTAAACTAGAAATCAGTATCTGAAAGAATGTGGACAATCCCGGTATCTTTATAAATAGGAAAAATACGGAACTTTTTAGAAATAACACATGGGAAGTCACGAGCAATAAAAAAATTTGGAATTGACAAATGAAAATACCCAAATCAAAGCTTGTGAGATGCAAAGAAAGTAGCAATTAAGGGCTGTTTATACCGTCGAATGCTTAACAAGGAAAAAGAAAAGCAAATTAGACTTCAAGGAAGAAGAAAGAAAGAAAGAAAGAAAGAAAGAAAGAAAGAAAGAAAGAAAGAAAGAAAGAAAGAAAGAAAGAAGCAGAAGCCAATACAGAAATCATTTTGAAATGGAAAAATAATAACAAAAATGACAAAATCTGGTCTTTTGGAAAGATGAAAAAAAAATAACCTTTAGACAGACTGTTATGAAGAAACGGGGACAGAAAAAGAGAGAGAGAGAAAAAGAGAGAGAA
Organism: Prionailurus bengalensis; assembly: GCF_016509475.1. Lineage (NCBI taxonomy): Eukaryota > Metazoa > Chordata > Mammalia > Carnivora > Felidae > Prionailurus > Prionailurus bengalensis. Next base: position 228,078,075 of record NC_057343.1, read on the forward strand.
TGAAGCAATGATCAATACCAGGAATGAAAGAGGAACCATCATTACAGATCCTAGAGATCTGAGGGAATAATAAGATGACATTCTGAAAATCTTTGGGCCAATAATTTTGATAAAATAAAGGAATGGACAAATTCCTTGAGAGACATGAATTACCAAATTTCACTCAAGAAAAAAATAACCTGAATAGCCATTTACCCATTAAGCTATATTCACAGTTAAAAGATGTTTCCATAAAGAAAACTGCAGGTCCACGATACTTCACAAGCGATACTCACCAAACATTTAAAAAAAGAAATGCCAACTCCACACAAGCTCTACCAGAAAACATAGGATAAAAGAATACTTCCCAACACATGTTAGGAGATCATCATTACTTTCAAATCAAAACCAGACAAAGCTCTTTCAATATAGCAACAATGATAGACCAATATCCCTCATGAACATGGATAAAAAAAAAACCCTTAACAAAACAGCAAATTAAATCCAGCAATATGTACGCTGGATAATACATCATGAGCAAGTGGTTTCTCCCCCTGGGATGGAAAGTTGGTTCAATAATCAAGAAGTGCTTACTTTGGGGCATCTGAGTGGCTCAGTTGGTTAAGTGCCTGACTCTTGATTTCTTCTTAAGTAATGATCTCACAGTTCGTGAGTTCGAGCCCCGCATAAGGCTCCGCACTGACAGCGTGGGGCCTGCTTGGGATTCTCTCTCTCGCTTTCTATCTGCTCCTCCCCCACTTACTCTCAACAGATGATCAATAGTGGCAAAAAAAAAAGGCATTGGACAAAATCAAACATCTATTGATAATAAAAACTCTGGGCAAACTAGGATCAAAAAGAAACTTCTTCAACCTGCTAAAGGATGTCTACCAAAAAAGCTCTACAGCTAACAATACACTTAATGGTGAAAGACTGTTTTTTCCCCCTAAGATTGGCAAAAATGTATGCTGTCATCACTTCTATTCGGTATTGTACAGGAGTCCTGGCTGATGCAGTAACGCAAGGCAAACAAATAGAATACACAGAAACCAGAAAGAACTGAAACTGCCCTTATCTGACAAAAAAGGTACAAATAAGTAACATTAGCGAGGTCACAGGATACAAGCCAATTAATAAAAATCAGCTCAATTTCTATATGCCAGCAATGAACATTTAGAATTTGAAATTATATTTGTGTCATCCTAAGACCAGCAGGTGAGAGGTAGAAATACAAGATAATTTTCTCAGTATAAGAGATTGCTTCTTAACAGTCAGACATACGGAGAACTTCCATGGATTACCCAGCAGCTTTAAGAAACTATAGCTGTTCCACCCTGGAATGGCAAACTGCTTCAAGGGAATCGGAAGTGAGAGAGGTAAGATCCTCAACTTTACAAAGCCATGATATAAAGCCATAATATGTCACAGAAAATGCTGCAAAAATAAAAGAAAGTGAAACCAGAAGCATTTAAAAATTGTTAGACTCCAAGTTCTATAAAATGGGCAGATGTGTGCTGCACAGTTAGGATCACGCGAAGAGCCCTCATACGCTATCAAGTTACGGGTACCACTTAACAACTTGGCTGTGTCATCAATTTGATTTCAAGCTAATGTCTGGGCAGTCATAAGCATTAAATTAACAGTAAGTTTGTTTACCTTCTTACAATTAATGGGAGTTTGGAGAGAGAAATTGGATGGACGCACTTCACTTAGGAAATCTACAAAGACGTCTGAGCAAGTACCATTTTCCTCCTAATTAATTTCTCTTCTGTAAGTCCCAGCGCCCAACTACTTTCCACTGAACTTTGATCTGCTTCAGTGACTGGCAGTAATGGCAATCAGTCAGTGTCTTTGTGAAAAAGGAAACACTGAAAGCAAAAATGAAGGAATGGGAAATTTACTCTTCCGGGGCGAGAGGATGGGAAGAAGTAAAATGTTTCTATCAGAGCTTGGACCAGGATGGAGATTCCCTGGTACTTGCTGATGGAAATGTGGCTCCTTCCTCAGGGAGTTAAAAAATCTCCCAGGATCTTCTTCACAACATAAGCACTATTAGCAATATGGTGAGTATCTTCCATAATATTAATTTTTAAGATAAAGTAGATTTATATATATAATCTTTTACACTGAGATAAGATTGAAACCTGACATTTTCATTTAACAAAATATCAAGAACAGTCTTCCGAACGCATGCAGACAGACCCGCCTTAACGGCTCTATGGAATCCTGAACTATGGATATAAGCCTCTTTATATCAGGCATTCTCCTTCCAACGGTTTCCAGATGTTTCCTATTCCAAAGAAACTGGTGATAAACTTCTTTGTTTATATTTATGTGTGTTTGTGTTTATCTTAAAAATCCAGGGTTTTTATTTGTTTTTGGTTAAATCCCTGTGAATGAAACTAATAGATCAATTAGTGTCCAGATTTTAATTGTATAAAGTATTGCCAGGTCACAAGGCTTCACGCCTAGCCATTCCTACCAACAGAGTATATGAGTAGATATTGAACATTCGTTCAAGCCCTGAATTCTAGCCATATTTTAAGTTCTAGTAAATATGACGGTTAAAACATACGATGTTATCATAGCTTCCCTAGTTATCCCGGTGGTTATGTAGATTTTTATCTGCATTTTTTTTCCTTAATAGATTGCCTGCTTATAGAACTTGCGCATTTTTTCCTCTTTGGTTGTTTTGATCCTTTCTTACTGGGGTTGCAATTATTCTTTTCAAGTCTCTCATTTGTCTTTGGACCTTTTATGGGCGTGACTCAGTCAGAATTCTTAGTGGCAAACACAACCCTCTCCTACTAGCTTAAGCAGAAAAGGAATTTATTAAAAGGCATTAGATGCATCACAGAAGTTCCGAGAAGAATCAACAACTGATCTCTGAAGCCAAAGAGCTAAGGAAAATGTCCAAGTAAATTGCTACATTGTTGCCCTGGGTACCTTGCTATCTCCCAACCCCTAGGACGCAGGAGGTCACTGCTATTGCTTTTTGCAACAGCTGAGTGTTTCTCTGTCACTCTCAATGTAGTTAGTTCCATGAGCCACCTTCTTCTTCACATCACGCTCTTCTGAACCAGAATTTAGAATGAATGGGCGCATCTGGGTCATGAGGCTAACGTCCCAGCTAGCTGCAAGGGAGCCTGGGAAAGTGGATTTCTGCTTCTACTTTAGGACGGCAGAATTTATAAACAGAGTAATTCCCCAAACGTCTGAATGATATTCAAAACTTGTTGGCAAGTCAGCAAGCTTTTTAAATGTCCATCATATGAAGTCCTTGCCTTTCCTATGTTTTTAAGTTTCATGAGATAAAGTATGTCATTTTTTCCTCCCTATTTTCAGGCTTTTGGTGTTTTTTTTTTCCTTTCTATTTTTACGGTTCTGGTTTAAAAAAAAAATACCATCATCACATGATGATTACACAAATATTCTTTTGGACTGTCTTCCAAGACTGCTGTGGTCTTCATTCTTTAGCATTTCTATTTTTCATTCATCTGTAATTTGTTGTTACACAATAAAGTATGAATAAAAGTTTATTCTCTCACGAAAGTACAGCCAATTCTTCCAATTTCATTAATTGAATAATACAATTTGTTCGCTGACTCCTAATGCCATCTTTAATTACATGTTAAGTGATCTTTATGTGCTCTATAGAATCGTTTGTTGCAGGCCAGGACTATACTGTTTAAAGTGGCTTTGTATTAGGTTTTCCTATCTAGGAAGGCAAGCTTCTCTCCTGTCGCTCCATTTCACAATTTCCTTGGCAAGTTTTACTTGTTTATTCTTCCATATACACTTTAGAATCACTTAGGTGGCTCAAAAGAGAAAAAAAAATGAATTCTGATTGGAACTGCAGGAAATTTATATGCTAATTTTAAAAGAAGTGACATTTTTATGATATTAAGTTGTCCTATCCAGACCGTGGTCTTTCTTTCCATATATTTGGATTTTGTTTTATTTCCTTCAATATAATTTTATAGGTCATTTCATAGAATCTTTTTCATTAAATTCATTCCTACGTATTTCATGGCTTTTTTTCCCCACATGATTATGAATGGGATCTTTCTCATTTCCATTTTTATAATGTCAATTTAGGCGATTTTCCTAACTGCATCTGATTCTACCATGTATAATATGTAGAGTCTACTCTTCACGTAAGTAACTCCCAGAGTGCTCTACGTTGATAATTTAACGCCTTTATATAAAATGAATCTGATGGGACACAAAACAATTTCCTAATTAAAATGGTCTCATGCACTAGATTTATTATTTTTCCAACTGACGCATCTTTTAGATAGTCATTCATTGTCTAGAGTCTATAGTTCTAACTTGTTTTTACTGTAATAATAACTCTATGCGTGCATGTGCTTCCTTACTGTTTACCAGTGCTCTTTTGCAATTTGACATGTTCATAAATTAGTTTGATTCCCACGAACCTATGCGTTCACAAATCAAATCTTTAGCAAACATTGTGACATTATCCATTCTTTACATACAACCTATAGCTCCAGTATCTGCTGTAAATCCAAAGCTAAAATTTCCAAGTAACTGCAACAAAAGGGGGAAGCACAGAAAGAAGTTTTTTTTCTCCTGTAAAATGCTCCTACTATTTTGAACAAAATAATTTACTCCAAAAATAATTCTGATCCTACACAAACAAGTGATCAAGGTTGGGGGCTCAACGGTGCTGAGTTCTGTGATAGGGACGTGCTTTGTAGAGTAGGCCACTCCGGATGCAACAGGAGGGACTCCTGGCTGCAGCATTGAACTAGGTCAAATGCTTCAGGGTTTAGTCAAGGCTCTGGGAGATACCAGGTCTCGTACGTCATTTACCTTCCTGGTCCTGCATCTATAAAATGAGTGAGTTCGTCTAACAGGCACCAAGGTCTCTCTCACTTTTCATGTTCCAAAACTCCAAGTTTCAAAAGCGGACTCCTGCTCCCCGACCATGGGAAATGGTGGATATGTCTGAATCCACGGAAATGTAACTATTTCAGGCACACTGAAACCACAACTTTCAAGCCAACTGATCAGCCATGGTTTGTTTCTAAAGACATTGTACTGTAGCCTAGATCTTTGCTTGATTATACCACCACATATATGGAAGTGCAGATTAATTTAGCCAAATGTTATATTCCGGTTTCAGTTCTGATACCACAGAAAGAAATACAGCTTCTGCTTATTTCCACACCTTGGACTGGCTGACGCAGGATGTTTACATTTAACTTGGACTAAAATGTGTGCTGACATCAGTAACCATCTTAACATGGCCACACCAGGAACATGAGTGTTTCTGAAGCAAGGCACTCTACATACACCATGACAAATTAGCCATATCCCAGTTTATAGTAAGACCCATTTGAACCACATTCTGGGAAATTTTCTAGCATGTAAATAGTATGCAAACATAAAACTGAATATATACAATTTTCAAAATGCAGTTTATATTCTAGAGACTTGTAATTACAGAACCCACATGTGTATATCTAAATAAAGTAAGGCTTATGGTAGATTCCTATTCCGTATTTTTTTTTTAAATCTCAGATGAAATGTTAATGCCTACTCTTCCAAAATTTATCCAATACAGACAGAGAAAAACCACCAAAAATCTTGGACAATATCTCTGGTAGTTCAGTGTTCCAAGGGGCCAAAGCAGGCGTCTGTTTTTCTAATCAGGAAGTTTTCTGTTTCAGAGATTAAAGCTTCGGGGAATCGTTAGAGGTCTGGAATCCTTTAAATAACCTTGAATCCTTCAGGTATTAAATTCAAGACAAAAATGAGCCATAAGTAATAGACGTCAAGGATATTAAAATCGAGAGATGGCTACCGAATATGTATCAGACATTCAATCTGTAAGAGGGTCTGTGGCTGGATGTTTAGTAGATTGCTAAAGAACAGTTTTGTTGTTCCTGTTTTATAATTTCCCTCATAAGCAGAATTAAGTGGCGGATGATCGTCTTTTCATCTCACCCTTGCACAAATGGATTCCCAGGCTCCATTCTCAGTGATGTCAAGAAGCCTAATGAAGGACCCTACAATTTATACATCAAGGTAACCATCTGTGACTTGCCAATTTCATCTGGCCTGATTTGGAGAATCATTCGGGGGTATGCCAAGGAGTTGTAGACCCTTACCCTAGAGTAAAAATAAACCTCTCTCTAAGACGTAATTGGTTTCACTGTCGGTGGAAATGAAAGCCAGTTTACTTAAGGCTAATTAGCTTATTGTTTGGTGTATTTGACCCAAATGAAGTACAAGACATTTGCATGACCATAAACCTCATTTCCATGTGCTGACAGGTTCATTGCTGCTAAATGATGTTCATCGGTTCTCCGATTTGCAGTCAAAGTCATTCATGTTTTCAATAAATGGGCAAGTTTTTGTAAATAAATGCCACACTGAGGAAAACTGGAATCAGTTTGGTCATGCAATCAGGAAAACTAAAGGTACATGTAATTTCTGGTAGCTTCTGTGCAGAATTCCCCAAAAGGAAATGATGTTATCACTGTAGATTAATACAGCGAGGGCAAATGGATAAAGCAAGCCTTTTTTATTCCATTAACTTTTTCCATTACAGGTGACATTTTGGAGAAGTTGAAAGTCCTTCACATTTCATCTTGCTCTTTTTAGTGGCCGAGAGCTTTTATGGCATATCTTCTTTAATGTTAACATTTGTCAAGAACCTGAGTCGTCTTACAACACATTGTGCCAGCTGGATGAAAGGCAAAGTTACTTGGTAAATTTTGATAACTTTTCCATCCAGGAATATAATTCCTATCAGGAAAATCAGGCCCGTAGGTCAGCCACAAGTCCTTTAACAACTGAGTCTGAATCAAGGTTATCAGCAATTCCAGATAAGCTGGAATTAAATAAAATCTTAAGGCATTTCTCTCCTGCGGGTAATAGCACAAACTTCCAAAGAGAGAATGAAGTCACCAAGGTCACCAAGGATGGCTGCATCTACAACTGGGAAAATGCTGATCAGAGAGATGCAAAATTCCTTACCCCTCAAAGCAACCACAGCTTCATAGAAACAGTCCTACATTTAGATCATGTAAGAAAAACATGCCACCTGAAGTGGATGAGTTAACACTTTCTACCTAAACATTTGCTGGTGCAAGAGTTGTTTCTATCCTAATACACAAAATCAGAGGAAGTCCAAAGTGAGAGGGGAAAGAGACTGACTACAAAGAAATGAACGAGCGAAAACAGAAATGCAGGTACTGGCATGGGTACTGAGATGGACAGAGCCAGGTGTAAAAACAAACGAAAGCTTTGTAGATAAGTCAGATGTGAAAAGAAGATATTTCCGATGGACAGAAGAGAAAGAACAAATGTACACAGGTGAGGAAACACTGAGGCAAAAGTAGATTAGAAACAACAAAGGGAAATAAAGCAAATACAAAATTTAATTCCTAATAAATCATAAAATAAAAATCCAGGTCTATGTTAGGTCTGGAGTGTCAAATAGCAAAGAAAATTTAAGTCGTAGACACTTTAATCTTCCCCTCCTTAAAGACCCATTGCATTTCAGCACCAATTGGCCAAAAGATGTATTATGGCAACATGTTCTTCAATTTTGCCCACAGTCACGTTATAGACAGGAACTAGTCAAATTTCAGAGGTCAGTGTCAGGTAAAGTTTTAGCAACTGACGAGGAGCAAGTCTGGGGAAGGGGCAGGACAAGCGATGAAAGCATTAGGTTCAACCAAATAATGTGCAGTCTGGGAAACGTTAACTTGGAGAGCAAGGCAAAAGTACACTGTTCTGCAGACGTGTTGTCATACCTGACAAGGGCAAGATGTGAAATATCTGGGAAGCCCAATGGAGAAAGAAATCTCAGCTAGGGAGAACCAGTGGTAGGCAATACTCAGAAGCAGACAGTAGGAGTAAAATGGGTGAGAATGTATCAGACCATTAACCTGGGGGACAGGCTGAAGCAGGCCCTGTAGTTTCAGGTACCAGATAGGATGCTGAGAGAGGGTCTCGCACATAGGGAGCATATTTCCTAGAAATAAGAGGCCAGGTAGAAAGAACATCACCGTCCACATTTTTCATTAGTAGGATACATTAACACTTCATTTGTGGTTAAATGAGTTTTTATTTACCTTTCTTGAGGCATAACTAATATACAATAAAAAGCACATATTAACACGTATAGTGTGATAAGATTTAACACAGGTATACACCAGGTAAACCATTTCCACAGCCAAATAAATGAATATAGCCATCGCCCACCAGATGTTTCCTTGTGCCCCTGTGTAATCTCTCTCTCCTCTCCCTACCCCTCAATGTCCCTCGGTAATCAATGATCTGCTTTTGGTCACTAGGATTAGTTTGCATTCTCCAGAACTTTATATTGTATGCTTTTCTCTGGGTTCTTTCTCTCAGCATGATTATTTTGAGACTCATCTATGTTGGTGCATGCATCAACAGAAAAAAAAAAATTTATTCCTGAATAGTATTCCATGGTATGGATATTTCAGTTTGTTTGCCCAGTGAACTACTGATAAACATGTGAGTTATTTCCAGTTCTATGCTATTATAAATAAAGCTACAATGACCATCTGTGTACAAATCTTTGTATGGTACATACACTTTGTTTCTTTGAGGTAAGCATTTAAGAGTGGTATGACTGGATCATATAGTTGGTATAGTTTCACTTTTTTAAAAACTGCTGAATTATTTTTTTAATTGAGTATACAGCATTTTACATCCCCCCCCCCCCCGCCAGCAGTTAAGGAGAGTTCTGCTTGCTCCACATCCTCACCTATACTTCATATGTTCAGTCATTTTCCATCATTGTAATTGTAGCCATTCCAGTTGGTCTGTAGTAATGTCTCATTGTGGCTTTTACTAGTATTTCCCCCATGACTAATGGTTTTGAGCCTTTCCTCATGTATCTTTTTGACATTAATATATCTTCTTCCGTGAGGTCTCTGTTCAAATAGTTTGCCCATTTTTTATTGGGCTGTTGGTCTTTTTATTATTGAATTATAAGAATTCTTCACATATTCTGGAATCAAGTTCTAATCATATTGATACATTGCAAATATCTTTTTCTAGCCAATGGCCTGTGTTTTCTCCCCCTCTTTTCCTTAAAAGTGTCTTTTGAAAAGCAAAATGTTTTAAGTTTAATAAAGTTCAATGCATTGATTTTTTTCTTTAGTATTTGGACTTTTTATGTCTCATTTAATAAGTCCTGGCAAACCCAAAGTCACTAAGATTTTCTCCTATGTTCTCCTGCAGAAGTTTTGTTTATTTGTTTGTTTGTTGTTGTAACTCTTACATTTTTGGTCTCCAATCCATTTTGAGTTATTTTTTTGTACATCGTGCAAAGTATGGATTGGGAATACTTTTCTTGCACATGCAATCCAATTGCTCCAGCACCATTTGCTATAAAGATTATCCTTTCCCCCATTGAATTGGCTTGGCACATTTGTCAAAAATCAATTCTATAAGTGTATTTCTGGACTTTGTCCTTTTCTACTGATCTATTATTTGTCTGTCTTTGCATTAACCCACACTGTCATGTTTCCTATAGCTTTACAGTCTTGGGGTCAGGTAGCACCCCATTTCTAATGACTGGATACAAGGTCAGAACCGGATAAAAATAGATGTCATTTGCTGAAGAGGCCCAGAGAACTCTTCCATCTCTCCTGCCAAAGTCAGGACTGGCCCTGGAGACCAAGTAAAACTAATGTCCCAGGGAGGAATAAAGCAGTCCCAACCACAAAGTGGAAGCAACAGAGAGAAGATTACAAAGGACCACGTAGGACCTATAATACTTGACCTCAGCGTCTCTGCCATAAATTGACAGGATATTAGAATAACCAATTCAGCATCTTTTTTTTTTCCACTTAGTCCTGCCTAGATGACACATGAGCAGTGTATTATAGTTATACCTTTGTGAGATAAATATCTAAAAAGCCAAGCATGATAATGCCTTTAGGAGAGCTGAGACAAGATTAATCAGATAATTTAGAGTTAACTTGCCAAAATGTGACCGCCTCGTTTCTTCCTTTTCATTCTCAGGACCTCATAACATAAATTATATAAATTTTCTTTAGCTATTCTATCGTTCCTTAGTTCAAGCCATAGCTTTTATAACTACAAAACCTGTCCATATCAGTAACTCGAACCACTAATATGTTAATTGAGCAACCAATAATAAAGACCTGTTAGATTTCCAACGTCATCTGTAACAACAAAAAATAAGTGTATCAAGAAAGGAAATGAAAAATGTGGCCATTTTCCTAAAAGCGTAAGAACAAATCTGGCTCCAAAAAAAGTTGAAATTGACTTGGCTGGGACTCTGATGAGCACAATCTGAGACAATAAAACAGTTACAGAGTCTGAGTTCAAGTGGTCATTTCTCCATGGTTTCCGGGGGAAGATCATTTCAGCTGGAGTTCATCATTCAACAGAAGTCTTCAACGGGGCATACGGCTAAAGGATGGAGACATGGAAAATTACTGTGGCTAAGAGAACCCGAATGGAAAAATAAGCTTCACACAAATGCATGTGGAAGTTGGTAACAGAGACCTTATCTTGCAGGAATGTGACCACTGCAATTGGCCAGGTTCGAGCCATCCTGGGGCTTGATCCACTTGGCTCTGTGAATACTGAACAGTTGAAATGAACTTCAGTTCAGACAGGATAAAAATGATCACCACAGGAATGTTCCAGAGATTTTAAAATGCAGAAATAGCCATTTTACTGGAGGAGAAAATCCTTTATAGAAAGTCTAAAGCCAGAGTTTGGTGCCGTCTCACATATATCTAGTCAGAGATCGCTCTATGCTCCACATCTTAAAACATTTTATACATGTCCTTTCACCTGTATTACACATGTGAACTTGGGTGACAAGCGGGTGCCTTCACTCCCAATTCAGACGTAAAAAACAAACAAACCAACGAAACAAAACAAAACAACACCGAGAAACCCACAAAACAACCCACAACACGCTATGTTTAAGAAGAAACAACAGAAGATCCTACAAAACCAACATCAATTCTTGGATGACTTCAATATTAGTGAAAACACACTTCAATGTATATTGTAGTCACATCAGTAGTTGGTATGTTCAAGGCAAACTAAAGTCAGTGGCCGGGAGTAGGCATTCGAATTGAATATGCATTCAAAAAGTGGCCATTCATTCTATCCACTTCATGTCCGTGTTTCCTTTATTGAGCTTTTCATTTACAAAGGGTGCTGGGGGCAAGCATGTATAAAGTGTTACTGACCACTGGCATTTTCATATTTTCAGCACTCCCTCTCACCTCCGGGCTTGAGAGAGGCAGCCTGAGAGAGGAGAAACTAGAGACACTCTGGCTTCAAATTCTGATCCAGACACTCCCAGCTGTGTGAGCTCAGGTAAAGCACTCCCACTTCTGATCCTAAGTTTATCCTTCTGCAAAATGGAGCTACTACTGTCAAGATGAAACACAACCTTAATATAGCATGCAGGGGATGCCAAAATACTCTGATAAATGTCAATGCTCCTCCACGCCCTCTCCCACTGTCCTTGGTACAAAATATATTTGATGAAAAGTGTTCTTCTTTGGGGGACTCTAATTGTTGCCAACTAAATAACACTGAGAAGGAATAAGCATATGTTCACTCACTACCTTCAACCCTGGATTCTTTTTAATAGCCCCTTAGTAACACTCCCTTTTTCTCGCCATTTAGCCTCTCCACCTTCCGGAGTTTAGATTTTGCTGTGGTCTACCACTTGGATTTGGGAGGTAACATATTTTTGCAACAGCAGGGAACACTGACAGTTGCCTCTAAGTACTGAGAGATAACAAGGCATGAGATGCTGCATCGTAGGGCAGGAAGAAGGCTTGGAGTCTGAGTCTTGTGGTTAAGTCCACAGCGGAGCACTTACCGTCTTGATTTTTCTGAGTCCTACTTCCCACAATGGAAATGTGGATAGTAAGGCTTAGTCTATCTAGACCAGAAGAATTTGTGGAGCTCGGACGCAATTATTTGTGGCATTTCTTTATAACTGCTAAATAACTTTTAATAACTGACACTATTCTTGTCATTATAAGGTCACGTGGATTGGAATTCTTTTCTTCACATGGTCACCTTGCTCCCATCCTGAAGTCAGTCCAGTCCCATGTAATATAGGACTGCCATAACTCTGAGCTGGCACCCAGCTGGTAACACTTAATACCTGAAGACCACAGAGTGAATTTGGCGTTGTTTAGGATCTGGACCAACAGACATAGTGGGCACACATGATCTCTGGCCAGTCCGGTTCCACAAAATATGATCTGAACCCTCCGTAAATTCTAGAACCAACCAGGCCATTCCAGGCTCCGGAGTTTTCTGGGAACATCACTTAGTTATATACTCCCCAGGGGCCTGTCATCTGGGCTCACCGTAGCACAATCTAAATCTCTGCGACTCGTAGTCCATAACGTCTCAACACGTGGGGGTAACACTTGTCCATTAGTATCGTATGGTAACATACCCTTAACAGACAGAAAGAAAATGGGGTGGGGGGCTATTGCAAAACACCAAAATAAGTTAAATAGACAATGTGGTGCTTAAACACTTCCAGCAATTCCAAGGCTCTGAAACAGCTGAAAATGATTTGAGGGATAAGATCGGCCAAGGAGAATGTCTAATTTCCATTAATGTAGGAGTATCGATTCGGCTCCCGCCATAGCCATAGAAACAGCATTTTAGACAGTTTTCAAGCCTGGTTCCAGCTAAACTTGGTGAAAATCACTTCCTGGCATTGTTTCAAGTTCCTCATTCTGGAGCCAGACTGTCTGGGTTCAATTCATAAGTTGACCACTTACCAGCAGTGTAACCTCAGATGAGTTCCTTAACCTCTGTGTCTCAGTTTCTTCATCTGTACAATGGGGGGCATGATAAAGCTACTTCGGTTGCGTATTGCAAAGATTAAATTGGAAATAACAAAAATAATTCCAGACACAAACTAGTTACTAAGGATTTACTATTATTATCGCTAAGTGGTACGCAAATGCTCAAAAAGAAATAACTTTTTACATGTCCTTTAGTGTGCACCAGACTGCTGCCTTCGATTGTATAAGATGTGAGGCATGTACGATTATCCTCATTTTGTAAACCAAGAGACTGCATGTTTGGGAGGTTGAATTTCCAACATTATCCAACAAGTAAGTGGGCTAATCATGGTTTCTAACATTTCTCCTCCTCCCACCTCTACCCACACCCATTAAACCTCAATGCCTCCAAGAGTTTTAAAGTTTCTTAGAAATACAAATGAATGAAGTAATCGCTGTGGGTGATTGTTAGAACAGAGAACAAGCTCTAAACAAGCCAAAATTCCATGTTTGAGAGGAAGGCTAAGCAATTATGTTGTCATTTTCAAGTGAACGATGCAGCCAAGTTATTTTGTTATTGGACAGAACTTTCAATCTGTAAAGCTGCATATAGAATTGACCCAAGTAAGCCTGCTCTAAAGAAGACAAAGAGTGATAAAGATATTTTTAAAGCCAATCTAACAATGGTGAAAAGGGTGAAGGGGGTCAAAAAGTAGACTTCCAGTTATAAAATAAGTCATGGGGATGTAACGTACAGCATGGTGACTATCGTTAATAAGACAGTATTGCATAGTTGAAAGCTGCTAAGAGAGTAAGTCTTAAAAGCTCCCAGTCACAAGAAAAATAGATTTTTGTAACTATATGGTGACAGACATTAACTAGACTTATTCTGGTGAACATTTCACAATATATACAAATATCAAATCACTATGTTGTACACCTGAAACTAAGATTATATGTCAATTATATCTCAATTCAGAAAAGATAGAGGCAAAAAAGAAATCTAAGAAAACATGAGATAACTTTCATATCGTGGAGCTCAGTACCAAATGAAGGCATCAGTGATGTAAATGTATAACTATGAATACACATGCTGGCTTAATGAAAACAACAACAACAGCAAACATGGAAAATTACTTTCCAAAATCAAATGTCCCCTAAGGAAACTTGTCCAGATTGTGGTAAAATTGTCTGACTCATATTAGTTTTGTGTTTCACTTTGTCCATGAAAATTGCTGATTATCAGAGTGGGTCAACATCCCAGCTGGGAAAGGAACAAGGCAAATTTAAAATCCCAGATGTGCCAAGATTGACACTGAGCTTGTTGGTTTCCAGTATCTTTTGCTCTGCCGTTGTTCTGGATCCATCCAAAGATGAGGGCACTGTGACCAGATGCTCTATTAATGCAACCAGAGCATACCTGGGTGTCAGTTTGTCTCCTTTTTCAGGCGAAATTGATGAGGGGATTTATTTCCTCATGAGAACACTAGATTCTCTAGATCTAAAAACCACCAACTACGGAGCATCTCAAAGGTGCCATTAATTCCGTTAAAGCAGCATGTCTCGGTAAGGCTTCACCTTCTTGCACATCTGTGATATGCTGAAATCCAGTCTCTGAAAGCAAGTGTCGAGCTGACATTTGAGACTGACAGTGCGTTTCCTTAGAAATGAAGCATTACTGGGGCGGTTAAGCATCTGACTTCGGCTCAGGTCATGATCTCACAGTTCGCGGGTTCGAGCCCCATGTCAGGCTCTGTGCTGACAGCTCAGAGCCTAGAGCCTGCTTCGGATTCTGTGTCTCCATCTCTCTCTGCCCTTCCCCACTCACACTCTCTCTTTCTCTCTCTCAAAAATTCATAAACATTAAAAAATATTTTAAGGGGCGCCTGGGTGGCGCAGTCGGTTAAGTGTCCGACTTCAGCCAGGTCACAATCTCGCGGTCCGTGAGTTTGAGCCCCGCGTCAGGCTCTGGGCTGATGGCTCGGAGCCTGGAGCCTGTTTCCGATTCTGTGTCTCCCTCTCTCTCTCTGCCCCTCCCCCGTTCATGCTCTGTCTCTCTCTGTCCCGAAAATAAATAAAAACGTTGAAAAAAAATTAAAAAAAAATATTTTAAAAAGAAAGAAATGAAACATTACTCAAGCATGCAAAAGTGTCAGATAAACTCTCTCTCTCCCTCTCTCCCTCTCTCCCTCTCTCCTTCTCTCCCTCTGTCTCTCGATATGGAAGGAAATAAGAGTCATTACCATTTAACATAGATGCTATATCACTTCCTGTGTAAGGGCAGGGCAATAATAAGACTGTTCTTTAACTCCTCGCTCCAAAGCATCAGCATAAACAGCAAAATATCAATGAGGGTGGATTTGAAAAGAAAAACTCCAGGCAGCTTATTGTGGCCTGACAAACTCACCATTCCTTTGAGTGAATTCAAGTATAAATTGTCACCACAATGTTTAATTCAAAACTCACTTCTTTTGGTTTTATAATGGAGGAAAACACTGAGTCGGACACACATCCAAGCACTAATTTGGGCAAAATTCCTCTCTCTGTTTGCTAGATCCTGACACGGACTCAGATCAAACCCAAGTAGTCACCTCTACAGCCAGATTATCCACTCACAGATGATCACTGTTTCCAATCAACAGACACTCAAAGCACATGACACCAACGGCTCACGCAAGAACCATTTCTTCTTCCTTGACCAAACCAGTCTTCCACTGCCTCAACCTTACACTGGAAAAACAAATGCTTCCTTCAAACTCTCTGATGTCAGCCTCCAATTCTTGCTTGATCCTGAGAAGTCAAGCATGGTTCAAAGTTCCATATTTAATATTTGAAAGAAGGTAAGCCCTTCATCCACCCACCTTTGTCACCTTGGCCGTCAGGCCAGGGGTAAAGAAAGTGAAAAGACAATGAGCGTTTCTGCATGTTGTCCTACCCCAAATCAGCGGCTGCATCCCAAATCTTTCCACACATCTGCCTTTCAAGTGAGGAGACCAGGATGAGTTTTTTCCAGGCATTGCATTAAGGTTCTAACCTACGATTACAAGTGGGGTGCAGAAGACGAGGTGATTCTTGGCTGAATTTGTTGGCTCTTGAAAATCAGAATTCATGCAAATCTCTGGCTAGATTTAGCTGGTTCCTTTCTCGTAAGTTTCGCAGCAAGGGGGAAAGATGAGGTTGGCTACATCAATAATTCAAACATATAGAAAGGGAAGCAGCTCCGTGAGGAAGCCTGAAGATGGGGACCCTTGCTGCTAGAGAGTTCATTTAGATTTATAAAAACTCAAGCTGTCTTTGTATGGTTCATAAAAAATTATTATGTGAAAAATTTGGCTGTTCGCTGCATTATTCATTGCAGACCTTCTTAAACAAATAACGGTTAAACACATAAAAGGGTTCATGGATTAAGTGGGGAAAAGCAAATGAAACCTGTAAAACCAATTGTAATTTAGATGAGTAAAAACGGTACTCTGGTCGTAAGAAGAAAGGCAAAAAGTACTCAGAGTTTTGCAGTTAATTTATGGAAGCAAGATGCAATGGTTCTTTCTCTTAAATGAAATCACAGAGTCAACTGAACAGGTTGGCAAGTGGTCGTTATGGGATATACGACTCTAGGAGAGTGAGCCATGTTAGATGAGTACCAGCCGAGGATTCGGATACGGATTCCAAGTCTCCTCCTCCGCCTCCTCCCCACTTGCCACACGGAAGCCTGTCTAGGTCTGTCTCGCTCCAGGGGTCCGAAGTTTAGCCTGGTTTGCTCCATGGCATCCATTGGGTTGAGAACAAATCAAATTTCCTTGCATTTAGAACCCCCTGAAAGGCTCGGTTAATTCTCCCACCACTTGAGGGTTCAAATGTAGGGAAGGAAGAGCAGGTTTTAGGCGACCGATTCTTACTTTCTAAAGAGCCCCAAATCCTCGGTCCTGCGAACCACTCCAAGGTCCTCTGAATCAGAAATCAAGTGCAAGGAAAGGCTTTCCCACTGGAGTTTTGAGTGGAACAGGTGCATGAGCCCTGAAATCTGTGGCTCTTGGAGCCTTATCGGCACCAAAAACAGCTGTGTGTGGCACCCTTGCATTACCTATCCCAGCCACGTACAAAGTGGACTGAAGCTATTTTCTTTCTTCTTTTTGTAACAAACAGAAAGTATTTGAGAAACACATAAAAAGTCATCCATGCGTGAATATTTCCACGCGCTGACAGTGCGGAGCCTGCTTGGGATTCTCTGTCTCCTCTCTCTGCCCCTCCCCCATTCGTGCGCTGGCTCGCTCTTTCTCTCTCTGAAAAATAAATAAACTTAAAAAAAATAGAAAGTGCCAATTATTGTAACTAATGGCTTACCGTCAGGGTTCTCCAGAGAAACAGAACCAACAAGATTATAAATAAAGACAGATTTATTATAAAAAAAATTAGCTCACATGATTAGAGAGGCTGAGAAAGCCCCAGATCTGCAGTCAGCAAGCTGGAGACCCAGGAGGGCAGTGCTGTGGTTCCAGTACGAGGACCAGGAAAGCTGATGCTCCAAATCCCAAGTCTGAGCCCTTGTCCAAAGGCAGGAGGAGACTGGTGCCCCAGCTCAAAGACAGTCAGGCATTGGGGCGCCTGGGTGGCGCAGTCGGTTAAGCGTCCGACTTCAGCCAGGTCACGATCTCGCAGTCCGGGAGTTCGAGCCTTATTTGGAGACAGGGTCCTTGAAGATGTAAGTGGTTAAGATGAGATCATACTGAAGTGGGGTGGGGGCCCCCAATCCTTACAGAAGAGGAGAGACACAGACCTACAAGAAGAAGGCAACGTGATGAAGAGGCAGGTTGTGGCCAAGGAACACCAAAGAGCCAGGAAGGATTCTTCCCTGAGGTTTCAGAGGGAATGAAACCTTGATTTCTGACTTCTAAACTTCAGGCCTGTGACAGCATGGATGCCTTTTGCTTTCAGCCACCCAGGTGGTGGTACTTTGTTATGGCAGCCCCAGAAAACGAATATAGACTGATGCAACACCAATTCTCTAACCACTCTACACAAACACTAAGCCACAAAAGTTCCTTATGATGCCATCAGATGCAATTCAAGGAAAATCAGCCTTTTTCTAAATATGCTAGGATAAGGTCCTGGGGCCTCAGTTAGGACACAGTGCTTCTCTGGCCCTCGGCAGGGGGTGTAGCAAGCACTATCGAGCTGGGCAGAGGCTTCAAGAACATCAGAATTCACTGATGCAGTAACCACTGTCTTTCCTCCACTCCCGGCTTCTGTATGGGACTATTTACAGCCTTGGTCTACTTCGACAGACATGATTCTGTAAATTATTATGGGTAGTGGCAACTGCTCATTAAGCATTTTCCATATTCCAGGCAGTGATTTAGCAATCTTTATATAGATTATATTCTGACGCTTCCAAGAACTTACGAGATAAGCATTTTTACCTTCATGTTTTGCAATGAGAGACAGAGCTATGTACAGGTCCAATAAATCATGGAGCCCAATTCTGAGGCCGGGACTCTCTGAGTCTGAAGGCCCAGCTCAGTGCTAAAGACATTTCTGGACTCAAAGAGCCAAATAAATCCCCCAATTTGGAAATTTAAGAATAAACCACAGTGCCAGAGATGACCAAGAACAAAACAATACGAGCTTTCATCAAAAATTATTCATCAGAATGTTTCTCGAGACATGAGAGATCCTGAACGATCCAAACACAAAATAACACTCCTTACCAAGAACATCTCACTGAAAGGTCATTTTCCGATTCTGCCAGGGAAATCCAGACCAGGCATGGAAGTCAAACTCGGGTTTGCACAGCTCTGATTATATTTTAAGTGTGAAGTATAGTACCAGAGGATTTTTTTAAGTGTATTTATTTATTTATTTATTTATTTATTTATTGAGAGAGAGAGAGAGAGAGAGAGAGAGAGAGAGAGAGAATGTGAGTGGGGGAGGGGGCAAAGAGAGAGGGAGAGAGAGAATCTCGAGTAGGCTCTGCACTGTCAGCATAGAGCCCAACATGGGGCTCAATCCCATGAACCATGAGATCATGACCTTAGCAGAAATCAAGAGGCAGATGCTCAACCGACTGAGCCACCCAGTGCCCCCTGAAGATTGTTTTATTTTAAATCTATTTCCTAGTATCACAAAATGTTGGAATATCACTTTCTACAAACACTGTAGAAATGCTGTTTCTGGAAACTATGAACAGGAAACTATGATGTGCAGACTGGTGACTTACAAGGGCCAGGTATACAAACCACCTGCCAAACCTCTGGGGTTTTGCAACAGGTCCTCATTGCCCTCGGGACGGTCTGAAGTCAGCCCGACTTGGGAAACACGGCGTCCCCCCGAATGCACCACCGACTCAGGACGTGCAACGCTGAAATTACACACTCACTCCGCAACAAGGCTTTCTAAACTTCAGGGTACATGTGCATCACCTAGAATACTTGTTCAAGTGCCAATCTGGCAGGTCCGGGGCAGGGAGGGGGGTGGTGGCTGAAATGCTGCATCTCCAACAAGTTCCGGGAGATGCGATGCTGCCGATGCTGGATCCCACTTTGAGTAGACACTTCCTTCCACTTCCCGCTGGCTGACTCTCCCTCATCATGCAAAGCCTGGATCGAACATGAGTTCCTCTGTGAAGCCTCCCCTAGATCTGCTTCCTCATGCTTCCTCTGGGCCCCCTGTGCTTTTTAAGTGATGCATCAAACAGAATTACAGTTCGCCTTCATCTGTTGGTCCATGCCGTAGATCGCACTTCTGGAGGGCAAGGATCGACTTGTGCAGATCTACTGCGTCGTCTTATCCTTAACACCTTAACACTCTGCACAGTGACTTCGCGGAGCTGGTGGTAAGCTGGGTTAGCTGAATGAATGAAGCCGACTTAACGAGCTATGGTAGCAGGATCCTCGTTTATGGAGAATATGTTCTCCATATTCAAAGAGCGTTGGTTTATCTCCAGTCCTTCAGTCCTTGGTGTTGTGAATGGTTCAGTCTCGTTGACCTGTACTCGCTTTAAAGATTCTTTTTACTACACGTCACCGTGTGCGGGCTGCGATTTCAAATCGTACAGCCCTGCTCAGAAGAAGAGAGTCCGGAGAAAGATGCTTCGGTTCAAGGCACTTCAAAGGCGCGTCATTCTGAACCAATTACGAATGCTCCCAGCCTCCTGCTTCTAAAACGGTGGCAATAATAATAGCAGCTGCCTCATCGGTGCCACAGTTAAATGAGTTCAAGCATGCAACGCACTTAGAACCACGCCTGGCACACAATAAGCACTGAGAGTGGTCACCCGCTATTCTCGTTTATGCCCTTCAGTATTTCTGAAGACGTGCTCCTTCCTCCTGAAAAAATTGGTTCCAGCATGCCTGTCGCTCTGCTTTCCCTAGGTCAGCTGTTAAATGACACTGTCGTCTATCACGGCCTTATGCTTTCTTTGGCATGCTTCCAGCTTCACCTTCTTACATAACTTTAAATAACATGCCTTTGTGCAGTTTTCTGCTTTTTCATTTTTCTCCATCCCGGCTCGTTTGCAACGCTCCCCCTACGGATGCCGCTCCTGAAGATCTGATACGACTTTCCCCTTGATTGCTGCGCCCGTCTTTATCCCTTTGATACGGGCTTTGGAATCTGAGCTCCTAAGAGACCCCTTCACTCTGGTTCCGATTTCTGCTCATGGGAGACGGTGTCAATTACACAGTCCGAGTTTCATTTTTAACTTTTTTTTTATTTTACAAGCTCTCCCATCGTTATTTTTTCTGATTTCTGAAATATAAAACCTTCAGTAAGGAGTACCTACATTTATCAGATGTTCCTTTATTAGCAAAATGAGAATCAGAACGTTTGAGGAGCTGAGAGAGCATTCACACATATATCTCTTCTCTCTGCCAAGATAGAAGGCTGCATCATCCATGCATTCAATACTTGCAAAAATGAACCACTTCTGCTTCTTTCTCCTTTAACCATAATGAAAACGCACCACTTCTGGGGCGCCTGGGTGGCGCAGTCGGTTAAGCGTCCGACTTCAGCCAGGTCACGATCTCGCGGTCCGGGAGTTCGAGCCCCGCGTCGGGCTCTGGGCTGATGGCTCGGAGCCTGGAGCCTGTTTCCGATTCTGTGTCTCCCTCTCTCTCTGCCCCTCCCCCGTTCATGCTCTGTCTCTCTCTGTCCCAAAAATAAATAAACGTTGAAAAAAAAAAAAGTTTAAAAAAAAGAAAACGCACCCCTTCTAACTTAAAATCTGTGGCTCTCTGATTCTATGACTTCTATTGTATTTCTCCCAATTCCTTCTATCAGATCTCTTATTTTTGAGAAACTCAAAGCATGTTTCATTCTACCAAACGCAAAGGCCACGGAACCCAAAAATCATAAAGGCTGTACTGCACGATTCCAATCAGTAGCCAAACAGTCAAACAGAAGGTTTTGAACCGAACTTCAAAAGACTCGGAAACGAATGGACATGGTTTGAGTTAAAGAAAACATTTACAGCCTACATATTAATTTTTAAATGATTCCTTGTTTGAATCTATTTTTTCTAACATTTGCCAACCACAAATTGGCCCCTGTCACTGTGAGCAAGAAGTCTTCCACGGCTAACGCGACCAGAGAGCACTTAATTGTAAAATGCAGGGATGACAAATAAATACTGACAAGATGTTACAGGAGAGCAGCCATTATCGGGGCCTTTAGCGGACTCTTGCAAAATTGCTCTACCCCGGTTCTCAGCAGTCGCAGATTACAAGAGCAAAGCAGTTGCTCCCATTCAGCCTAAGAAATCCAGCACGTGTGGTGGTGGGTGTTTCTCTTCCATGAGGAGAGCCCAGGGCCCCCAAGAGGGGCACAGAGGGAAGATGTAATACGTGCTGAGGTGAGACACTGTGTTCTAGGAATCTAGGCAGGGTGCTTCTCAATCTATGAGCTGGAAAAGACCAGTAGTTTTTTCAAATTTCCAACTCACACGAATGCTAAAATGCAACAGAAATGGAGGGAAAAATAAAAGTTAAAAAAAAAACAACAGACACACAAAATACTAGCCCGTGCTCAGCCCCTGTGGATGCTGTAGCACATCAAATTGTTGGAAGGACCTTAATCACTCTCGATTTCTGCATGACCGTGAGACAGACACAATTCACAGACTATCCCTGACCTCCTTTTATCACTCCTCTATCATAAGCTACTAGAAAAGTGCGGCAGAAAATGAGCCTGAACCCTACGAGTCCCAAGTACTGTTATTTCTGACCCTACGCACAACTGACTTCTCCTGGGCTTCCCTCACTGTCCACTGTCAGGGTCACACAGGAGCCACAGCAGATCTGTCCCTGCTCGAAGTCCTCAGGGGCTCCTCCTTACTCTTAGGATAAACCCATAACATGTATGTGGTCTAGAAGGCCCTAGAAAAACTTGCCCTGCCTAATGGCCCCACCTGCATCATCTCTCCTCTGTCATTATGATGCAAATACACACAAGCCTTTGTTCAGAGAAGCCCTAAGCTCCCTCCAGGTCCAGGGCTTTCCCACACATTCATCCCTCTCCATGGAATCCTCCCCCACTACCCATCTTCCCTATTGATTACAAATAGCTGCATATACACCAACATTCGCATGTGAAATGGTGACATCCATGCTCCCCACCTCAAATGTGAGTGGTTCTGCGATGGTGTGATGAATACAGTAATACATTATTCCATGCTAATTTCTGCACCCAAGCCTCAAGAAACCGGCAGCTTCCACTTCTGGTCTCTTGAAAACCTCTTTCTAGAACCCTGAGGAACCATGTAAGGGGTCCAGTTACCCTGAAACTGTCCTGCCAAAAAGGTCACCTGTAGGCTCTCCAATCGACAGTCCAGCCCTTGTTGGCAAGGGGCAGGCACACAGTGTTGACCTTCTAGACCAGCCTCTCCACCAGCAGAATACCACCACTGACCTCAATCCATGCCATATGGAGCAGAAGAATTATAGCCAACCCCTACCCAAATTTCTCTTTGGAAAAAAAAAATTGTGAGATATAATAAAATGGTGATTGTTTTAAGTAAACATCAAAGGCAGAAAAGTGGCTTCCCCAAAGATGTCCATGTTCTAACCCCCAGAAACTTGGACCTGTGACTCCATGGTTAAAAGGCACTTTGCAGATGGGATTACATTAAAGATCTTGAGATGGATCTTGAGATGAATGAAGTTAAAGATCTTGAGATCCTGAAATACCTGGGTGGGCCCAAAGTAAGCCTTACAAGAGGGAAGCAGAAGGATCAGAGAGACAGATTTGAAAATGTTATGGTTTTGGATTTGATGATGAAGAGACCATGAACCAAGACGGAAAAAGTAAAGAATGGATTCCCCCTAGAGCCTCCAGAAGAAACACGGCCCTGCCAACACCGCATATTTAGTCCTCCGAGACTTATTTTAGAGCTTCCGACCTTCGGAACTGTGAGATAATAGATTTGTGTTACATTAAGCTTCTACATTACTGGTAATTTGTTATAGCAGCAACAGGAAATTAATTCACTGTTGTCGAGTAATTTGTTATACAATAATAGATGAGGACTCCACTCTCCCCACCATCATGCCTCCTGACATATAAATGTTCACCCAGATATTTACCTTGCTAATTCCCATTCATCTTCAGACCTCAGCTTCAATTTTCGTTTCTACGCATGTACTGAATAATGCATTCTTAGAACGTTATTTATTTTTATGTTTCTATAATATCTGTGTCTTCATAAGATGAGAGCCTCGGTGTCTGGCTCACCAAGGAGTCCCCACATTCCCCAAGCACAATACCTGGCACTCAGTAATTTTTGATGAGTGAAAATATCACCTGGTAAATGAATACAGAATGAATCGGAATATATGCCATGTATTGGAAACATATTCTATAAATGTACAGAGAAGAGAAAAATTGTGTTGGAAGTACATTCAACTAAAAAAAGTTTTAAGAATGGGAAAGTCTCTTAAAATTGATTATAAAGAACATCATGAAAGCAAGCAATTGCTGCACAGAACGGTGTTGAATGCATATTGGAGTATCTGTGATAAGAAACAGCAAGGTCAATTTTTATCCATAAATCTTAATCAGTTGTGGAAAATTGGAATTATTGAATTGTTGGTCATATCACATTCAACAAAGTTCAAAAAAAAAAACTAGTGAAAGAGACATTTTCAGCTCTTAAAAAAGAAAAAAAAAAGAACCAACTTGAATTCTCTAAAAATTACCTCTTCAACACGGGAAGTTACACACTATTGGAAAACACAAAATAAAAATAATCTATAATTCCATCACTCAGTGATAACCATTCGTAACATCTGGAAACATGTCCCCTCAGTTTTTTTCCTCTTCAAATGCAATCTTATTTGTGGGATTCTATAGGAAATTCTGCTTTATAATATACATTTTTCATAAATAGTTTCCCATATGAAACACTATTTGTGAAGCTGTTTTTGATACCTAAACAGATCTTTGACATATAGATGACTCAATGAAATACTTTACCAATATTTTTACATCACGAACATTAAGAAGCATATATCTACAATAAAAATTGAGACTTTTAAGGTGATTTCCTAGTGTGAAACTTTTACATCAAAGTGTGCACACATATTTTAACGCTCTTGATTGACAAGTATTCGCATTTCCCGGTCATAAGGATAAGAGTGAGCTTGTGAAATAAAATATACCACCTGAAAATTAACAACATACATTAACACATCAACAGCTTCGAGAAGTTCGGCAATAAAAAAGAGACCTGTGTTGAACTTTGCTTAATGAAACGACAAACATATTTGACAATGGAAAGATCTTTCTCTACCCACTAGAGCGTGTACAACCCCACGCAAGCGCTGGTGGCCTTCGTTAGCTTTATGACAACTTCTGTTTTCATGCTCTGAAAGGTTCTTCTACCTTGAGATCGTAAAACCATTCATCTAGGTTTAATTTGAACACTTAAATCTTTCATCCATACAGAATTTATTTTGGCATCAGGAACACATTAGGTTGCCCGTGTTCCTTTTCTTTAAAATGAGAAGCTGATTTTCCCGTTAGGATGTACTGACAAGGCTTATCCCCTTTATTAATTTATAATGCCATCTTTAACAAACCTTAAATTCCCATATATAACCAAGTCTACCCTGAACTCTCTGTTCCATTACACCAAGCTCTACCATACCACACTTCTTAAATGTTTGTAAATGTCTAATATATTTTCATGACACGAAGGAAATGTTACTCTCATTACTCGTTTCCAAAATTTTCCTGGATATCCTCATGTGTACATGTATTCACTCAACAAATGAGTTCAACATACTAAGTAATTCAACATACATACTGTCATATACATGTAATGGAGTTGAATTCAACGTCCACATATGGCAGGTACTTATAGATGCTGGATGCATTCTTCCAGGTAAAGAAAATACAGTTGGGTCACGTTTCAAAAGGAAAATCTTATTTAGAATTATGCCGAATTTATGTAAGCGTGATTTTTCCATACAAACATCTTCCTGTCCCTGAGCAAGGTAGGATATGGAAGCCACAGATAGTGGTTGTGGGTAAGCTGATGACACTAAACCAGCTAATAGGCGCATGGACTCACACTGCATATAATTTTTAAATCTCATCTTCATAACCAAGACTGAAGTAGAGAACGTTATTATTACTGGTTTACAGAGAAGAAAATTAAGGCTAAGCAACTTAGGCCACCCATAAATGGGGAGTAAAAAAAAGTGACAAAATTTTTATCTCACGGCTTTTTCCCCCCTCTCATTCATATTAAATGAAGAGTTCAACCGCCTACTTCATTTTCCAAATATATCCATTACCAGAATTTAGCTCTTTCTAAATCTCTGAAATTGGAATGAAACAATTTCCTAATCTCTGTACTGACCAGTTCCAACCCAGCTAAACAAAACATGAACTTTACAGTTTCCCACCTTCTGTGAAATAGAATATAGCTTGCAGAAGATAGTCTGAGGTCAAGGTTGGCTCTAGGATAATTCTTTTAAAAAAGGGAAAGAACAATATTAGTTTCTCCCTCAGGAATGTTTTTCCTAACATTTCTTTATAACAAATCAGTGAACCCACCCCCACCCAAAAAAAACCCGGACACATTTATTAACTGGCCAATTCAGCCATATTCTGTGCCAATAAAATGAAACTTACTTCTCCAATTTCATCAGTTAAAAAACCACAGGCTCTAATTTGATACCTTGAGATAATCGGGGAGTGAAGAATTGAAATAATTCAACGTATCAAGGTTAAAAAAGATTAAAAAGGGATTTAATAAAATTTAATTGGTTAGGGGGTAAAGAATATTTTTCCTCTGCCCTTGAAATTGCGGTACAGAGGCTGAACAGCTCTAGAATTCTGTATTTCTATGTTTGTCCCATTTGGTGAACTAAAATGTTAAAAAAACTTCCTGATAGAAACTGGTTATTTATAGAGCTAATATTCAATAGACAACAAACCTTGCCTGTTTGTTGGTTTAAAAATGTTGAAACAAGTGAAAACACAGAAACCAGAAATATCTTCTGTTTCATCCTCCTTCTGGAATGTCTATTCTGCTTAAAGAAGTTGTTTGTTTCCTGAACACAAAAGGCAACTAAAAGCCAATGGATGGTAAACATTCCTATGATGTGCCTCAACTTTTCCTAAAAAATAGCATTATTCTCTTTTCTAAAAAGTAACTGTACCTCTCAAAATTACCTTGGATTTGCACAGCTTTTGATGTCATGGTCTTTATGACTACAGTTGGAAAAACTAATCAAGAGGGCTATTCCTTCTTAGATTCTGCATAAGAACCCACTCATTCATTTAATAAACATTTCTCAAATACTTATCGTATGGAAGTCTCTGTGGTAGCCACAGAGCACACAAAGGGGGATAAAACTCAATTCCTTCCTCAGAGGAGTTCAAGCAATTGTAGGAATGACCCTATAGAGCCACCAACTGAAAGCATACACAAAACTCTCACGCGATGGATATCTTGATTGAGCCGTACGTAGCCTATTACTTGTCACTGCTATGGATCAGGCAGGTCTGGGCATATTTGAAGATTTGTTGGGGAGGACCCAATAGAAGTCATATCTTTGACTGCTGAATAGTAGAAAGTCATATCTTTGACTGCTGAATAATAGAAAGTCTTAGTGGCAAATGAAATTTCATACTATGAGGACCTAAGCACGGTGCAGGAATTTAGAACATAAAATATTATAAATTGATAAAATCGATGTGTACTAGAAGCTTAAAAATACATGTTCTCCAGTTCTAACTTTATTAAAAGTGGGCCCACAGCAGAGGAGCCCTTTGCTTTACTCCCAGATTTACATCTTGAGTGTCTTTCGCCATTAAAAACAAAAGACCCATTGGTCATGATTGATCCTGTATCTCAGGCAAGAACAACAACACCAAAAACTGGGCCTGCACCATTCCTCATGGCCAGAAAGCAAGGGTGGTCTTACAGCCTGAAGGACAGTGCTGGAAGGACAAAGGAGATGCTTCAAGGTTTCCCATAGAAGAAGCTATAAAAAAAAAATCAAACATCAAGCAGAGAGTAATAATTATTAATAATTGGAACAATGTGAGCTCATAATCGGACTTAAAAGAGAAAAGTTAATTATCAATTCTGTAAGTAAATATGTTATATAAAATAGCATTATCCACAACAGAATATAAGCATAATAGAATGCTTAAATGTGTACAAATTATCATAGTAAGGGTGTGTTAACTGATGGATTCTTCATCAGTGGGCATTTGCCGTATCGGCATAAGTCAAGGGACTCCAAGAAAGGCCAGTCTCACAATTCAGCCCTCCACTGATTTCTATAGAAAATCCACTCCCTCCGAGCACTGTGTGAGTTTGGCAAAGCCCCACCATCCCTCCTTCCCATCCATCTCCTCTTTGATCTGCCAGATACCCACCGTGTCCCCTTCCTTTGCAGCTCAAAATCTCTCCACCGTGCAGAGAAATCTGGTTTTCTGAAGCCCGCATCAGGAAATTCACATGTTCAAACACATACAGTTATTTGGAAGAACAAGTGTCCTTCGGGATAGCAGGCAGCCCGCCCCACCTAGGAAGGCGGTAGTGGTGATAAGCAAAAGTATCCTAGTTACATTTATAATTATAAATTATATTACTATCTGCTTCCCACACACTGCACTCCTTCTAACAATTCCTCAATCACCTCTTAATGATCACGAACAATACCTAAGCTACTTGTATATCATTCCCTCCAAAATGGGGATTTTCTACGTTTTATAAATATGTAGGATATAAAGGAACACACTTTACAGCTAAAGTGCTTTTCTCTCATTATTTGTTAATCAGCCTAACAGCCTTGGGAAGCCTGGGACTTCCTGAGGAAGTTAGTTTATCCTCAGGAAGTTATTTCCTAGTCAAAGAGGAAATAAACAGACGTGTTAACCTGAGCTTTAAGGTCAGACTGTGTCCAGGACTGCGAAAGGCAAATATTTCCAATGTCGGGTTATTCTTTCTGAAACATTGCTCCCCACCCCCTTCCATATGCCCTTTTTTGCCTTACACGAGCCCAGAAGTCAGCCTTGTAGTGTAAAACCCTCCAAAGAGCCCAAAGAAAAGTGGTGGGTACAAAATGTCATAGAACGGTGGCCTATTTGTCATTGACACTTCCAATTATACGGTATCCATCGAAAACCTAGTACAAAGAATGTGCAGCCACCCCGTAAATAACTATTTTAGTGAAAGACTGGATGGTCAAAGCACTTTGGGAACATACTCAATGCTGTCAGGGAGAGGGCTCTTTAGAACAAGCCCTATTTTTTCCCCACATGAACCCAGATGGCTTTTTTCCAACTCCCGACTGCGTTACACGCTATGCGATATGTTCCTCTCCACCCTTCTATCTTCTTGTCCACGCAGGAGAAGCCAAATCCCCAGCTGCCATGACACCTTTCCCAGTTACTCCAACCCATGCCTCTCTCCCTTCCTCCCCAACTACAGCACTTTTCAGGCCACTTCTCAGGACACAATCCTACACCACCTACACCAATTACGATTGAACCGATGCAAAGGGTTTATCCCACCAGTAATCACTAAGGTTCTGGCAGCAGTGGGTCTCGCCATGAAATCAAATTCCTCCTGGAGCCAAAGACGTAACAGCAATACTTTGGAAGACGCCTGTTTAAGGCAATAGACAATGAAGGGAATTCAGTAGCTGCAGGGTAGATGCCCCACCCGAATCCATTAAATGAAACCCAAAATTAGTTTTGAAAATTCTTCAGGGAGAAACAAACACATCTGAGGGTAGGAATCATTCTCTGTGCCACCAACTTGTGACTGACACACATTTTGAATTCTCCCAAGTGCCTAAACAAATGTATTTAAATCTAGATTACATCCTTTAATAAATTGCCATTGAACTAAATAACTGAGATTACAGATAAGAGAACTTAGATACGATCCAAGCCGTCATTACAAATACACTTAGTTGTATTCAGATGAACCAGAATGTCTATGACTGAAACATATCGGTTATGTATTGAGTTTTGTTTGGTTTGGGTTTTTTTGCAAATGACAGAATGTAGGTGACAGAAAAACACAGAATAATTTTACACATGGGATTAGAATGCTAAAGATCTAATGTTTCCTCTCCTAACTCTACATAAAGGCACTGGCAGACTCTGGATGTCTCAATTAAGTATTACTTTAAGATGTCCTTAAACACACACACACACACACACACACACACACACACACACACACAGAAACCTAATTTCCTTTTGAGACTATTAAATGACATTTTTGCCATTCTGGATGATTCATTTTGGAAGATAATTCCCTTAAGAAATTAAACTTAGTTCTCGAGTCTGAGATGGTATTTAGGATTTCATTGTACATTTTTAGGCTTACGTAACAATTTGATGGATACCAAGCTGATGAGTTTTCCACTGCTTAAACTTATCCTCAAGTGCAAATTTGACTTCTGTATTAAATCGGGCACACTGAATCTATAATATGCTCAAATCACCCAGTGTAATTGGTGCAGTTTTTCAAAATTCACCTACCTTACGAGTAGGCAGTAGTTATTAAACAATGGAGGAAAGTTGGTCATGAAACAGTGAGTTGCTAATTTAATTACCCAAACATGTTAAACTTCAACGGCTAAAGCCCTGTCAGGTATACCTAAATGATGCTGAAATTTTCAGAAATAGTTAGGTTTGAAATTTAATTTTTAAAGGCAAAACAAATCCTCATAATAATGAGTCATCACCTTCTTCATACATGGAGTAAAAGCTACTAATACCACATTTCTCATTTTGGAATCTCTCCCTCCCGTAAGGTCCCCCAACCACCATCCCAGTTTGAAGACGTGTCATTTTAGAACTATTTTGAAAGAGACTTTTTCTATGCCATTTTCTTTCTCCACTTCTTTATTCTTTACTCCTCTTCCTGCATTATATGTTTTTACTTTATTTTCTCTTGTGTCATGGATGGAGTTTCATTTGATTATGCCGGCTTCAAGGCATAATTCCAGTCTTCCAAGGCACATGCTCTAAGATTGGTATCTTTCACCTGTGTATATTTCCAATTAAGGACTATATGGCTCAGGTTTTTTTTATTGTTTTTTAATGTTTTATTTATTTTTGACACAGAGAGAGACAGAGCATGAGCAGGGGAGGGGCAGAGAGAGAGGGAGACACAGAATCTAAAACAGGCTCCAGGCTCTGAGCTGTCAGCACAGAGCCCGACGCGGGGCTCGAACTCACAGACTGCGAGATCATGACCTGAGCTGAAGTCGGACGCTTAACCGACCAAGCCACCCAGGCGGGATACATGGCTCACTTTTAAAGTAACAAGAAGCAACGTGACTAGTCAGTACTTTTACATTATATGCACTACAGATCCTATGTCATGAATTATTTAAATCTCACTTTCAAACCCTATGTCTGTCTGATGCAGTGTGTTAAGGACACAGTTACGATAACCTGCAAATTAACCCTTCAACAGTTTAATACAAAGACAGCTTGGAATATTAACTCTTGCTTTCAACAACCAAGCATTTAAAGTAAATGTCTAGACGACACACAGGCCACAAAAGGGTTTCCATGTATAATATTGACAATCTAGACACAATCGTGGATTCGCATTTCAAAAGGTACGTCTCATGAGGACTTTCAAAGCATATTTTGATATAAATTCATAAAAATGATCAGCATGAAATTCTTGGTAATTCTACATGACAATTATAAAACAAGCGTTAAAAATAAATCTTATTCAGAACCGAGTGCTTATAACCATCTTCGTCTTTTACTAAATTTCCATGACTCTGGGCCACACTGACCCCTTCCCAGTCCCCCTGTCGTCATCTGCCAAATGAAAACCTTTCTATCCCATTCTCAAGAGTGATGTGACAATGGAGCAGTTGAATAATGATGTGCATGAAGGCAGCTGTTCATCATGAAGTAATATGTGTCCCAACAATGTTTGCTGAATTTGTTGGATGGGCAAAAAGGCTTTTAGGGAAATGGAATCTACCTTGAATTAAAAGCATCATCTTTCTCTTTCTCAGTGACTCAGGTGAATTTCGTTTGAGAAGTACACTCAAGTAGAAAGAAGATGATATAAGGAAGACAAAGAGAATAAAACAAAGCCAGATTCCTGGGCATTTTCAAACTACCTCCACTTAGCACTGGTCTAATTTGGGCACTGAAAACATGTTAACCCATGACTGTATAAATAAACTGGTGATTTTAGGTACCGTGGAAAGAAGAGCACCACAAATCCTTGATATATCGACTCATTTCACGCACAGCTCAAAAGAAACATTTTAAAATTAATTTCCTCCAGGGAGTTAATTAAACGGGCAACTTCACAAAACGATATTAGGTAAATGTTTTTTGAAACGCTATTTTATAACCAGGAAGTAACTTAAAGGTAGTGTTTCCATCTCCAGGTGAGAAGCCAACCTACGCAAGTAGCTTGAGATCCTTTTGCCCCTTCAAGGAGGTCCTCTCCTCCTACTGGAAGTACCCGTCTATGTGAACTCCATCTTTCTCAAACTCTTTTGAACAGCCTGCCTCAGCTCTGCCACCAGCTCGAGATGGGTAGAGGACAGGAGACGCACAAAACAGAATTGAATAGCTTCACGCTTAGAAGGCAGCAACTTCTTTAAAGGTTAGGCTTTTTCCTGATTTGACCATCTCTCACCAAAACAATACTGGGTCAAACTCCTGCTCCACAATTTATTAGGTGTGTAATATTGAGCAAATCTCTTTATTTCTCTGTGCCGCAGGGATTTCTTTGTAAAACAAGTGTATTAGATCAGAAAACTGCCAAAGCTTTGTAGCTCTAAAAATCCTATGATTCCACATTTGGCTGGCTTGATCACGACATTTATAAGCCATCGCACCTATAAATTGTGTTGTCAGTGAGTTCAATATCTGAACTGGAATATCTTTAGAGAGCAGCTGGAGGAAGCTGGCTCTTCCTCAGCCAATTACATTTGGCCTTTGAACTAAACTGTGTCACCTTCCTCCAGCTCAAGAGATGTCTGAGTTGTTGAGAGGCCGCCATTAAAGCCACACAGTCATAACCCTGTTCTGAGAAAGAAGCCCCAGCTCAGCTTACTATTCCTAGGAAGCTTCTTCACCATCCATGTGTGTTTTTCCAGCCATGGGCTGGATGTGGCTTTCATAGCTGAAAGTCAAAGGCCATGGCCTCCAGTACAAAAGAGAACACCCGTGGATGAGAAAGACTGGAGGAAAAAAAAAGTATAAGAGAAAGAATAGCAACACAACTGGAAAGAATTAAGCTGTGGCTTACGAAGCTGGAATGCAGATTTTGTTGGGAAAAATGGAACGTTTCCAGCTTTCTACACTTGAACCCAAACCCCCTACAGTGTCAGGAAATCAGGAACTTAAACTGTCACATGAAATATAATGGGCTTTAAAGAAGGCCTATACCATTTATCAAGGAGAAAGCACTGCAGGCTGCCAATTCCTTAATAGGGGTGTGGCTTTAGAATCACAAAGTTAAAATGCACGAAGCTTTCGCAAGAGATTTTGGAACGGAAGGCTACCACTTAGGTAAAAAATACCACTGTCTGTTGGATTGAAACCAAATTGTATCACCATCTGTGCCCATCATGCATAGGAGAGAAGCCTTATGACCCAAAGTGAATGAGTGGGAACAACAGATAGACAGCAAGGACATAAGTCCTTACACTGATTAGAGTCAGTAAATGTGACCGATGTCTCAACCATTAGGCTTGGTGGCTCAAAACATAAATCTAAGCTAAAGTTAGAGACTCTCCAGGAAAAGCTTAAAAAAAAAAAAAAGGTTTTGAGAAACTTGTGGGTCTATCATCTCTCATGTCTTGCAGAACTTTCCAGGAGAGTATGTTCTCTGAGGAGTCCACTCTGACCAGACACCACGCTCTGGGCTGTGAACACTACTCGTCCAGGGACTCCTCATGATGCTTTCAGGGCTGTTCTGGCCCCAAGGCCAGAGCATCTCAGGAGAAGCTTTCGGCCAGCAGCCCTGCACTTTGGATGGCCAAGACCCATGCTCCTAAGGGGTCTTCTCAGCCCTGTTCCGGACTTCTTCCCAGAGGTGGGAGGCAGCATTTTTCAAAGAATAGTTCGTGATGATTTAGATGGCAGTCTTCAGGTCACGCAGAAGCCACAACTCCCAACTCCCCTGTCATGTGTATGCTTCAGCGAGTTTTAGAAATGTACCGTGCTGTGCAACTTGCACCACGATCCAATTTTAGAACCCTGTCATCTCCCTAGTAAGTTCCTCGTGTCTGTCACAGTCAGTGACCATCTCTACCACCAGCCCCAGGGAAGCGCATGTTATGTGAGTGCCCTTCCCTCTCCTCAGCTCCCATGTCCTCAGTTCATGTGCCAACAGGCATCGCATGGGTTACCTACACGCTTCCCAGTAAGAGACCATGACTCTGCTGTCCGCCGTCTGGTGGAGGCTGGGCACAAAGGCGCCTGTGCGTGCACACGCTCCACGCTGGCCGGGAAATTGACGTGATACCTTCCCCATCCAGCCCAACAGGGAAAGGTCCAGCTCTGCTCCAAAAGGCTTCCAACCCAGCTATTACCGGTGTGGCCACGGCTTTCAAAGGCTGCAGGAAAACTGAATACGGTCCTTCACCACATCCCCCATTTTTATAAATCGCTATCACTCAGACCTTGAAACCGATGATCCTGCCTGTGTTTCTTGAAGAGGATATCGGGAAATCCAGAGGGAAAACAATCTTAAGAGGATCAACCGTGGGAGAAAATGACGATAGTCAAACCGCTTCTGGAAAGCCAGTTACACCACTCACCCAATATTAACAAGACAGGTTAAACACAGTTCTCGAAACGGTGGGAAGAGAAGCAGAGAAGCATTTTTTAACTGGCTCCTCTGTGGCACATGGAAGACACTGGCGTCCAGTCTCTGTCTCTTTGCCAGCACACCGTACACCGTGGTCACCAGGTGCTTTCTAGTAGGAGCAAACATGTGTACGACTGGCAAAATCCACTCTGGAGGTCACAGAAGGTGACACCCTAATCCTGAGAGGTGGATCAGGATTCTGTCACCCGCGCTTTGAGAAAATTAGCATTACTGTCGTGCTCCCGTCTTGAAAAACCAGGCTGATAGTGAGACCGTTCTGCAGCAAACCTCCCTACGATGCATTTTAATTGTAAATGATACACACCCATGCCGAATTCATTTTAAAATCCGTTTTTGTTTCATTGATTAAAAAACAGTAGCAAAATGGATTCATACATAGAAATACTAAAAAACACTTAATTTTGCGGACATGCAAAAAAAAAAAAAAAATGGACAGCATCTCTCATAGGGATGGGGTCCAGTCACTTAAGAGCTGGAAAAAACAGTGGTATTAATTTAGCTCCATTGCTAAAAATGATTTCACCTGAACATTGAATTTTCCCATTTTTCTCCTGAATTTACTCTCAGAATGGTAGAAAATGCATTGTGACAAAAATATATAAAACACTGGCTGGGCCTGCATCAAAAGAATCTTCCTAAGGAAAAGGCAGAATAAAATGAAAATTTTAAATCCCTGTGGAGTCGGGGGTTTTTTTGAAGCATAAAAAGCAGACATTTTTAATGCAGGAAGCCCCACAGTCCCTTCCCCCAACCCTTTCACCAATGTCCATACAGTTTTGTATTTTCCATTTTTTGAAAAGAGAAAAGAGTAATACAAGAACTTAAATCTGGAGACAGAAACACACAGGGATTATCAACGTAAAGTCTTAACTTTCTATTTTCACAGCCACTCAAATTAGCCAAACTATGACTATGACAAAATTAACTGTAATCACGATGGAAAGAAGTGATCACCTTACAAAACGTACATTTTTGATTACAGAAGACCGTAAATCAGTTATGTTGAAGTGATTTCCACTCGGGTTCCTAAGAACGGAGGCCTCAAAAGCAAATGGCTAGAATCAATTTACTTGACTTGCCCATTACCTTAATTGAATTTCAAGAATGACCTAATGCTCGTATTTGAATTAACAGGCAGAAAATTAAAATTGGATTTCTACCTGGTGCTTCGCTGCTCTGAGAAGAACACCCCACTCTGTTCGCCTTACCATGTTGGTAACACAACGCTAAGGCATTTAAACACCAGGGAATATAACCCGTTATAAAATCTCTTTATACATCAGCCATTTGAAACACAGCAAGTCAAAGAA
Organism: Prionailurus bengalensis; assembly: GCF_016509475.1. NCBI lineage: Eukaryota > Metazoa > Chordata > Mammalia > Carnivora > Felidae > Prionailurus > Prionailurus bengalensis. The sequence goes on from NC_057343.1 coordinate 228,113,540, forward strand.
TACCCAAAGAGGAGACACGCACAGCAGAGACCAGCCATCATCGTTCATGCACACGCTGTCATACAGGAGCAACCAACATCAGGTCAAGGGTACGCTTCCCAATATTGCAAGCAGCTTAAATGAAGCCTCCAAACAAAGCCTGGAAATGTACTCCCACACACCCTGCATGCACACTTCAAGGAAGCAGGCTGCACACCCTGTCATGAAAATCAGCCGACACCTCACAGATGTCTTACACTGGACCTGCGTTCAACAATTAATTTAGAAAGAACTCTTCTTCAGAAAAAAAAAAAAAAACTCACTTAATTGTGTTTCACATTAAAATAAAAACAACTAATTCCATAACTGGGTCGACCAGCCACTAACTAACTACCACAGAAACAGTCATTTCCACACCCAAGTAATGACACAAAAGCTTCCGACTACGCAAAGCAATTAATTCCAACATCTGTTACTACATATAGTGAAATTCTGTATCAAGACCATCAGTGGACCGAATCTTTGTCCTGAGAGGCAGGACTTTCCACTTATTCTTTACGTAATCAAACAAATCTCTTTTCCTACTTCCAAATATTGGTTAGTTCAAATTCTACAAATCACATGATCGTGACCTTCCGTTGCCAAAATCCTGAATTCCGAGTGTGCCTATTTTGAAAGCTCTTCCAGGAACTTTCAACTACAGCACAAGAATTTGACAATCCTAGTGGTTTCCACGCTGAAAAACAGGATCTATAACGTCACGGAGGCTCGCCCAAAGTGAACCTATTATATATTCACAAAATAACAGCACTGCCTTAGAATTGAGACACTTAAATCCTATCAAAACCCCTTTATCGGGCAGCAGCAGCAAAGCAGCAAAAAACAAACTCGAGAAACCCTCCGCCTTCTCATTTTTAAGAATCTCATATGCTCCCACTCGGTAGAACAGAACTGAGACTCACACATTTTATTTGTCTTCCAAAAATAGCCAGCACTGTGAACACAGGGAGAGAGATAATGAAGACCAGATGCCTACCTTCACTGGTAGCCACATTCTTCTGGGCTTGGGTCGGCGTGTGATCTGTACTTGAACTCACGTCGGATGAGATGCTTGAGCTGCCTTTGCCTGGAGAAAACAGGAATGAGCAGCTTTTGAGTTTTGTGATTTCAGAACCGGACCATGCCTTCTACTCTGTCCCATACCAAGCCATATCACTTGTTTCCAAGAAAGGAGCCATAATACCAAGTATGGAGTTTATTAGGTTTCCTGCCTTATGCATTAAATATCTGACCCGTGTAAGAGTGGAACTAAAGCCCCATTATAATATGGCTTGACTGTAAACTCAGACAAGATTATAAAACATATGATAACGTAATTTCATTTTGGCATGCACGTGAATAAGTAAGGACATGTGGGAAACACATCCACGGCATTAATTTTTTATTTGCAACTATAAACTATACATTTCCCAGCAAAGGACAAAAGCACATCTAAGAATGAGGCATTACTCAAACAGTAAGAGCCTGCTAGCTCCAAATAGTTGTGGCATCTTTTCTTTTTATGTTTATTTATTTTCGAGAGCAAGAGAGACAGAGCACAAGCAGGGGGAGGGGCAGAGAGAGGGAGACCCAGAATCTGCAGAAGACTCCAGGCGCTGAGCTGTCAGCACAGAGCCCGAGGCGGGGCTCGAACTCACCAACTGTGAGATCATGACCTGGGCCGAAGTCAGACGCTTAACCGACTGAGTCACCCAGGCGCCCCTATTCTTCTAACTTTTAAAATAAACATATACATTAATAGTGCTAAACATTCTCAAGATGTCACACGGAAGTCTGAAAATACGAAGCTGGCTCACGGCCTCATGAAGGAAGTGCCAGTGGCTGGCAGTGAGCAGAAGTCTAAGATAACTCGCGTGGTACCTGCTACAGACGGAACGTGTCCGACCGCCCCCCCCCCCACCAATTCATCTTAAAACCTAACCCCCAATGGGATGGTATTAGGAGATGGGACCTTTCGAAGGGTATTAGATCATGAGGGTGGAGCCCTCATGAATGAGACTAAAAGAGACGCCAGACATCTCCCTTGGTCTTTCCATGTTATGACGACACTGGAGAAAGACAGGCATCTGTGAACCAGACACTTCGATCTTGGGCTTTTCAGCCACCAGGGCTGTAAGAACTAAAGTTCTGTTGTTATAAGCCACTAGTCTATGGTATTTTTTAAATAAAATGTGTTTGTTTGTTTATGTATTTATTTATTTATTTTGAGAGAGAGAGAGAGAGAGAGAGAGAGAGAGAGAGAGACAGCAGAAGCAGGAGAGGGACAGAGAGAGGGGGGCAGAGAATCCCAAGCAGGCTCCCCACTGTCAGTGCGGAGTCTGATGCGGGGCTCAAACTGATCAACCATGAGACCACGACCTGAGCTGAAATCAAGACTCAGGGCTCCAACCCATGAGCCTTGAGATCATGACCCAAGACAAAATCAAGAGTCGGAAGCTTAATAGACTGAGCCACCCAGGCGCCCCTATGGTATTTTGTTGTAGCAACTTCAACAGGCTAAGTTAGCTGGTGCTCATGGCATGTCCTTAGTAATCTGTTCCCTCGAGCGTGGGTAGAACCTGTAACCTCTAAGCAACAAATATGGTAAATATGAGGGGGTGTTGAAGATGCAATTAAATCCCCCAATCACTTGGCTTTGATCAAAAGGGAGATCATCCTGGGTGGGCCTGGCCTAAATAGGTAAGCTCTTTCCAAGAGTCTAGAGGAAAGAGACCCTGCCCATTGGCCCCAAAGAAGCAAGCAGCTGTGAGTTCTACCGCTGCAAGGGAAACGAATTCGGCCAACACCTGCATGAGCATGGAAGAGACCCCAAGCCTCAGAGGAGCCACAGCCCTGGCCAATGTCTTGACTACATCTCTGTGACATCCTGAACAAAGCTCCCAGCAGATCCTGGCCCAGAATTCCATCCCCAGGGAACTGTCGGATAATAGATGTATCCTGTGTTCCGCTGCTCTGAAGTTTGTGGTGACTTGTCACACGGCGATAGAAAACTAATATAATGACCATCCAATTCTATCACAAATGCGCTCTTCTCGCTTAGCAAGTTAGGATCAAAACCCTTACATGCAACTGAGAAACACATTCCCTGCGCAGTGATACGTGCCCTAGTTTCGTGGAGTGCAGTCACATCTAAAAACAGAGTAGAAAGCACAAAGGCACTTCAACTTAGGAGCTTCGGGGATTTGCTTGTGAATGTTGAGAATACTGGAACAAGCCAAGTTCATGGGTGATATCACCTGAGCAGGGAAGTGAAAAGGCTGTTGTCTCCTTTCAGCACTGCCCGTTGTTCACTGTGACTCCTGACTCTGAAACAAGTCTGTCATTCCAGTTGTCCCGGCCCATTTCCCATCTTCCACGCTCAGAGTTAGCCAAGGTGACGCATAACTAACTCTCCATGAGTTTGTGTCTAGCCCAATTTTGTGGCCTGGCAGTGGTCGCCATTTATCTGCCACGGTCCACCTTTGGACAGGGTTGACACGTTGGGTGGGGTGTGTAGTTTGAAGCCTGCCGACCTGCTCTCTGACCTCAGTCAGCCCCTACTCGTTTTTGACCTTGGCCACTCATTTCTCCTCCAGGAGGCTCAGTGTCCACATGTGGTAGGAGAGATGGGTGGACTGATTCCCAGCAGCTTGGATAATCTGTGATCCTAGGAGTCCCTCACAGTGCTTCTTAAACCCGAGCAATGCCAACACTCCCTTTGATACGGCAAAAAGCATTATTGCCCACCACTGATGGAGACTTACATTATTTTTAGTATACTGGTATTTAGCAATGCACAAATGGAAAGCTAGAAATAAACTCCATACGCTCTAACCCTGATTCAACAATGAGACCAAAACAAAGTAACACATTGAACACAAAAACAAGAAAGCCCATAAAATTCAAATTACAGCATTAATTTCACGTCGCAGATGATGTTATTTTGCAGAGGTTAAATTGCCTTTCAAAATGTTAACACAGTACCGGCTGCGAAAGCGAATGTTCTCTGGGTTAGGGCATGTCCGTGCTCCCCCTGGCCCGTGTGAGGGCTCAGCTGAGCACCACTTTCCTCCATCCAGAATCGGGAGTCCTCCCTCCCAGAGCAGGAAGACAGGTCACTGGGCCTTCACTCCGTCTCTTTTACTCATGATCTTTAAGTCTTCTCCTCTTTTATTCCTTACTGGCCCCTAGGCATTGAAATAGAACGCCTATCTTAAAAGATAGGCATAAACTTGGACAATGAAATCCTGTGGCAGGACTCATCCATAAAGGGGAACCAGGATACAACGACTTATTATTTTCATGCCTGTCATCAAAACGAAAGCCCAAAGCAAAATAAATTCTAGAGGAAATTCTCAGACAGGTCTGAAAACAGAATGCAGACCCCCTCAGGGGACCACAAACTCCAATTTGAGAAATGTTGGTCTATGAAGAATGGGAAGAGGCTAAGAAAACAAATAATATTATCAATGATATTAATAATAACAGCTATGTATACTGTGCTGTGTAGCCTAGTAAATACTTTCTTCATCACATATTGACTGTGCCCTGCGGCTATGTTTTGCAATCACTTTTTCATTACTGCCCTCCCTCCCAAGGAACCTTGTTAGACATTTCTCCCAAGTACCCCAAAAGATATTGTAATACCACCAATATACTGTATATGTTATGCACTGCGTATACACCTCTGCTTTTTACATTAAATGGGGTTCTCCCCCCCCCCCGCATCAAGAACCATTTTTTGTCCCTTTGAGAATATATGTCCGTTGACAGTAAAAAACACTGAGTATTTAACAAATTAACTAATTAAGGAAAGCAAGATCATAGAGAAATGCAGTCCATTCTTGTTATTCATGGTAGTTATGTTCTATAAAGCCACCCCAAACCATGCAATGACAAGAGTGGATCATTGCTTCTAGGGGAAAGACAGGGTTAGCTTTCTGCCAGCTGCTGGACACAACATTTTTGTCCGCCCGTCAACACATACCCTTGTTTCATGTGTGTTTCTATTTAAAGACACCTTATACTGTTGATTGATTCGCACTGAACTTGAGGCCAACAGAGCTATACCTCAAGCTTAAGTGAACCTTATCTAATAATGCATGTGAGACACCTCCCAACCTTCTCACACCTTAGAGACACCTTAGAGAACGTTAGACAGCTCTTCAGCATGACGCTTAAAGGCCACCTTAGAGAGTGAAACCACCGAAGAAATGCACACAAATCGAAAAACGTGGTGGTCAATAAGGCTGCAAAAAGGACATTTAGTCACAGCAGAAGAGCCAAAACAAGAAGACAGGCATCACCTTGTTCATCCCCAGCTGGGGACATGCACGTTGGGAGACTCAGATTTTCCTCACTCTGTTCATGTCCGCAAATGACCACGAAAACATGTATTGGTTTGGGGGTTACAAATAAATTTCAGCAAATACACAAATTTGCAAATTATGGAATTCTCAAATAGTGAGCATCAACTTATATAATCTTGTATTAAATATGGTTTTGCAGCTTTCATGTGGACCGGAGGGAGTATAGTCTGTAAATGACAAATCTCATATGTGGATCTGTAATTTACTGGTCTGAGGATTCAATAAAAATAACCCAGAAACAGCACTTAGGAAATACTCCACGAATCTTAGAATAAGTTCATATTTTTGGATGCTATTAATATGCTCTTTGTTTCTACCCTGCTTCTGGAAACATAACCATCTCCCCAGTGAGTTCAGGAAAAAGGTGTATGTTTCGGGGTGGGAAACTTATAACAGAAATGTTACAGGAGGAACTCAAGAAGGAATGGACGAGGTCGTATGTGTCAAAAACAGGAATTGGAAGGATAACAATGTTCTTGCAAGCCAAGCTATGGCCTTAGAAAGATCACCCTACATTTCTTACCTTCAGACAATGTTTGGTTGAATAACTGCTGTCTACACCTTGGCCAAGTTGACACATAAAACTGTCCATCAGTGTCAGACCACAAGAGTTTTAATTCCATATCTACCAGTTCCAAGCAACGTGTCCAGGAGAAAATCTCTCTAATTCTCTAACATTCATTGTCTTTATCCATAAAGTGGGGATAAATGCAAACAAAAAAACACTACCCGTTTCCTCTATAAATGGGGGATTGTATCCACCCTTCAGTGTTTGGGGACGTTGCTAGGAGGAATAAATGGGATCCGGCTGGTAAAGCATTCGATCATGCCCATGGCTGTCAAGAGCCCACCCTGTGATTGTTTAGTACTGACCCATTTATTACAGCCTAATTTGTATCAGGAAACAGGAAATGAAATTTAAAACACTAATTATTATTACACCATTACATGGATATATAGTAGTAAATAAATATTACACATGCATGTAAATGAAATTATACATACTTTATATAGCTGGCGAAAATCCCTCTGGTATGAGCAAAGCCGATAATTCTGCTATCTGACTGCTTTATGTAACTACATGAAAGTCTGTGTATTTGATCAATGGCCAAAACCCTCATTAGGGGTTATGAGCATATCAGAACTACGCCTGTTAGACTTGGTAAAGAACCATGTTACGCTTTATTAAATGTCCTCCCAATTGGGCTAAAGGCCCCAAAATGAGGATAGTTGAACCAACAACTAGGTATCAGATACAAATACACACCAAAGCAAGTGAAAACTAACTAGTGTGCTGATGTTGGTCGATGTTATTTGTACCAGATTAACATACATACATATAATTCTCAATCACAGTGTAGCGAAACTAGTCAGCTGATTGATTACCCCGGTCAGTTGGGACACACTGTTAATCCGGGGATGTTAGCAGAAGAAAGTGCTGGTCCTCTATTCCAGCCATGCTGTGAGAGCGTGCCAGGTTTTCCACAGTGTTTGAGGAGAAAGACCATGTTCATTAAATGGGGATCCTCTCATAGAGAACGATTTTAAATCTCTTAAAGTTCCCATGTGTAAAACCTGCAAAACTAAGTCTCTTCTCTCTTTTCCTTCCCAGTGCCCAGGCTGAGTTTGTAAATGCAGGTATTTAAAACAAGACAGTCAGACATGCCACTGTCAGTTATTGATAACACGAGAAAGTAAAGGGTAGAAGAGACCAGATCAATCGATACATGACAAAAAAAAATGAACCAAGGGATCCTACGGTTTTGAACATTCTTAAGAGTCCAAGAAATTACCTGCAAAATTGATTCCTTATATAACTTCCAGATTATATGCATTGAATTCATTCCTGTGGGTTTCAGCCATGGACTTCGGATATGAAATCCACAAACCAGCATGTGGGCCCACGTGGGGGTCTTAGCCCGCTACATTTCCTGTTCCTCTCAGGTACCTTCTTTTCAAGCTGCTGTTGGCACACCCTGAGAGCACGGTTTAAAGACTAAATGTCTACACCAAATGAAAGAGAATTCTTTGTAATATCTCAGAATTAGATCACGGGAGTGGTGGGGCATATTTGTATGCTGAACTCACTGTTATTTTCCTGATTGTTACCGTGAGATAATTTCTTATCTTCTTTGATCCACGGTTCAAGGGTCTATACATGCAGAATAATAGTATTAGTTACCTCAAAGAATGATCCGGCTTAATCCCCAGCCCAGGTGCATACCGGGTTTGAAAAAGAAACTCGTATCAGGAAAGCGTATTAGTCCTTTCAGACCACAGGGGAGAGAGAGATTTAACCGAGGAATTCTCCAGAGTCAGAAATCTTGAAGTAGAGGGAAAGGAGGAATCGGATCCTGAACTTTCTGCTTTATTTTATTATGAGCAAAAATCAGTCGATGGTGCCCTCTGTATTTGCTTCTCCCCCAGAGAAGACCGCAACAGGGGATGAAGAGGGTAAGAGGAAGACAGGAAAGGAAGCAGAAGGGCAAACGTGAGTCCCGGTTCTCTTTTCATTTCAAGCCATTTAATGTCCTAACTAGTATCTTCCTTCCTCCACTTTCCCAAAGCACCTAGCAACTGATCTCAGGGCCACTGAGCAGGATACCGGCATCTATAACGTGTTGGCGGTCCAGGGCAGGGCTGGAACACAAGACAGTTAAGTGAACACCTGCTTCACACCCCGGAGGTGTGCCGGTCCCTTCCTGCCGAGACGCTGCCATTCTTACGGGTTTATATTCAGCCTAAGAGAAGCCAAGGACGCTTTTCAGCGTTTTTCTCAATTGCTAAGAGAGGCAACGTCCACCCAAACACAGGATCTGGTTCAGAGTGGGGGCATTCTTTAAGTCCATGAAAAATAGGTACAACATAAAATCTGCCAGAAAATGTAACTATTTTTAAGTGTACGATGTAGCGGCATTATTTACCCTCACGATGTTGTACAACCACCACCTACTATTTCCAAAACTGTGCATCACCTGACACACAAATCCTGCATCCAGGAAGTAGGAAGTCCCCACTCCACCCTCCCCCAGCTGCCGGTAACCTCTGATCTGCTTTCTCTCCCTGTGAGCTTGCCTATTCTAGATACATTCTCTAAGGGGAATAATATAATATTTGTCCTTTTGTGTCTGGCTTACTTCACTTTTGCAAGGTTCATCCGGGTTTTAGCACGAGTCGGCACGACATTCCTTTTTACGGCTGAATAATATTTCATTGCGCGTATCTACCTATTTATCTATTTCTCTCTTGAGGATGGGCTTTTGTCTACCTACTTACTCTTCCTTGGGCTATTGCGGGTAATGCTGCAATGACAGAGTGCTGGCTTCCACCGCTTGTGGCTTTTGACTCTCAAACTTCTGGTGCATGTTGTTTCCAGCCGAAATCAGATCCTGAGAGCTGTGGCTGGAGCAGGCGAACAAAGTACACAGAGTTCTTCCAGGAGGGAAACACGGGACAACCCCGCTGCTGAGTCAGCAGCTCCCCGACAGGCCTGCCGCACCCCCAGGAACGGAACGTCAGGCGGGGATACGGGGTGTGTTATGTTACCTCCAGGCAGGGCTGGATGGCTGCCGCCGCCAGTAGCGATGAATCGAGAACAGAAAACCAGCGCGCGGCACAGATGCTAAGAGAGCAGACACAGAGAGGCACAGACAGGGCTTGGGGATCCAGACACACACCTGCAGCAGAAGCTCTGCCCTTGGAAGGCCTGCGAGGCTCAGACTGCACGCTTGGGGGCCGCCCCCTTCTCCCCAGATGGAGACTGTCTACACTCTCTCTCTAGGAAAGGCAAGAGCTTCTGCCTCAAGTAATTCAGGGCAGGAGGGGGTGGAGGGGTCCCACTCCCAAGTCACAGGAGCGAAACCACGACGTGAAATGCAAGCCCAGGGCTTACCCACACATGACCCTGGAGGAGACCGATCACTGAAGTGGTGTTAGCTTGGACGCCAAGGGCTAAAAAGAGGCAGAATTAGATAGAAATATAAGTTGATCAGCAATCGTTCGCTGCACACCCTGTTGTTTTTTTTCTTGGGGGAAGAAAGAAGCCACACTCGGAGAAAAATCTCAATTAAAACCCACCATTTCCGCACGCCTGCGGAAGATGGTGATAAAGAAAGAGAAAGGGGCATGACTGTGACACAGTCCTCTCCAATCCACGGAAGGTGGCAGACAGCCACGTGTGGGCCCAAAGCACAGCGCGTGGTGCCAGAGGGCGTGGAGCCTGGTGGCAGGCTGCTGGAATAAGCCCGAATCTTGGCTTCGCTGCCAGCTGAATGGTGGAGCTTCAGGCAGCTTTCCGGACGTCTGAGCACCACAGTTACCCCATCTTTAAAGTGGGACGTTGGGAAATAGAAACTCACAGGGAGCAGCTGTGAGAATAAAATGACAAAGGGCCATTGCTTATCGTGGCATGTACGTAGAAAAGGTACTTAATACCCGCTAGCTGTTATTAACCATCCTCCCTATCGATATCCTCAATCAATAACTCAGTTGAACTCAGCAACAACATGTGAAAGCTACTGCACGCAAAGGACTGTGATTGACTGTGGAAAACGCAGGACGGTTTTGTATTGGGTTGGGGAGAGAAACCACAGGCACATGAATAGAACTGAACATAAACACAGTATATTAAGTTTCTGAATCAGATCATTGAGTGACATCCCCAAATACTATTTGATTCGCGGAGTTTCGCTGCTGTTCAGCGTGACTGCTTTTTCCATATACATAATGACATTAAAAATATGTGGAGTCGGGAGCCTGGGCGACTCAAGTCGGTTGAGCATCCAGCTCCGGCTCAGGTCATGATCTCGCAGTTCGTGAGTTCGAGCCCTGCCACAGAGCCTGGAGCCTGCTTGAGATTCTGTGTCTCCCTCTCTCTCTCTATCCCTCCCTTGTTCATGCTCTCTCTCTCTCAAAAATTAAAAAAAAAAATTAAAAAATTAAAAATTAAATAAACATGTAGATTAATTGAAATCAATCCTATTTGTCTTCTCTACGGTATCCTCAGCTCCATGTGGGTAGATCCCTTAACCTCCAAAGCAAGCCTGTGCTTGGCATATTATGGGCACTCAGTACACATGTTAAATGAGTTGGCATAAGAGGAAGGTCCTAAGTGAATACGCTGGAAATTTCTTTCTTTTTCCTTTTATGGGAGAGAGCACGAGTGTGCGTACCAGTGGGGGAGGGGCAGAGAGCCAGGGAGAGAGAGACAGAGAGAGAGGGAGGGAGAATCTTAAGCAGGCTCCAGGGCAGAGCCCAACTCAGGGCTGGATCTCACCACCATGAGATCACGAGCTGAGACGAGATCAAAAGTCGGATGCTTAACCGACTGAGCCCCCCAGGCACCTCTGGAAATTTCTTTCTTTTTTTTTTTTTTATTTTTTAATTCTTTTTTTTTAAACGTTTATTTATTTTTGAGACAGAGAGACAGAGCATGAACGGGGGAGGGCCAGAGAGAGAGGGAGACACAGAATCTGAAACAGGCTCCAGGCTCTGAGCTGTCAGCACAGAGCCCGACGCGGGGCTTGAACTCACGGACCGTGAGATCGTGACCTGAGTTGAAGTCGGATGCTTAACCGACTGAGCCACCCAGGCGCCCCTGGAGATTTATTTCTAATGGAATGGCCCCGTTCCTGTAATGTTTCCTAGTAAGCACCGTCCCTTCCTTACAGACGCCACTCAAATCTATGTTGGCCCAGAAGAGTCTTTACACAATGGCGATGTGTCGAGTGTGCAAAACAGAACTTGGAAAACTCATGCAGATTCCCAGTGACGACACAGAACACAGTAAGCTGTACTAGCTTCCTGTGGCCGCTGTTAACAAATTGCCGCTAACCACGTGGCCAAAAGTAACAGAAATTTCCTGCCTCACAGTCTTGGAGGCTGAAGGTCTGAAACCGAGGGATTCGGTCAATTCTCCAAGAGGAAGACCCTGCCCCATGCCTCTCTCCTAGCTTCCGCCGGTCGCTAGCAATCCTTGGCGCTCCTCAGCTTGCGGGACAAAACTCCAATCTCTGCCTCAGTCATCCTGTGGCCATCTTCCCTCCATGTGTCTCCGGGCCCCTTGTCATCAAGGCACCAGCTACACGGGTCCAGCCCACCCCAGTGTGCCCTCATCTTAACTGCTTACATCTGCACTGATCCGATTTCCAAATAAGGTCCCATTCTGATGCTCCAGGAAGGACCGGAAGCAGAGGGGGGTGTGTGTGTGTGTGGAGGGAGAGGAGGGCCACTTTGCAACCTGCTAGATTTTCCAACACCATTTTCTGAAGAACTGAACAGAAAGCAGAAAACCCCGCCCTGAGTCTCTCATACAAGCATTTACTCAAGTCCTATTGCCCGGCAATGTTGCTGCGGGTGCAAAAGATTAGCAAACGGGGCGCCTGGGTGGCTCAGGGGGTCAAGTGTCCGGCTTCAGCTCAGGTCATGATCTCACGGTTCGTGAGTTCGAGCCCCACATCAGGCTCTGCCCTGACAGTGTGGTGCCTGCTTGAGACTCTCCCTCTCTCTCTCTCTCTCTCTCTCTCTCTCTTTCTCTCTCTCTTTCTCCCTCTCTCTGCCCCCACTCCACTTGCACTCATTCACACACTCTCTCTCTCTCTCTCAAAGTAAATACACTTTAAAGATCAGCAAGTACGATTTAATGCATCCTGGAATGCAAGAAGCCCTAAAAGAAAGGGTCTCCCAGCTCGTGAAAAAGCAAGCGCTTAGCACACCATCACGGGGGGTTTTCAGTTGAAAAGGCCGGGCAATATTTCACTAAAGGCACCACCGCAGAGCCCGCTTCCCTGAGCCTCACAGCCACCTACGGGCCTTCAGGCAAGTCCACGAGAGTTAACGCAGATGTCAGCCGACGGAGACACAGATGCCGCCTTCGCTGACAGATGGGGCCTCACAGCTGGGCTTCTGAGCAGGGTACCGAGAGGATCGGACCTCGGACAGGCTCAAGGCTACGTGCACCAGCACCAGAATTTCCACTGTGCTCTAAGTCGCCCAGAAGACGTTTTTTTTACTAATGGCAGCATCACTGTAATTTGTACCAGTGATTTCGTCCAAAGACCACGAGCGGACTGCGTCTGCTTGAACGTGACGCGCGAGGAAACAGGGGAGCTCCTTCTGAAGTTCAGCGCTGTTTCCACGTGATCTGGGCGCGGCTGCACAGCCACGTGATCATTTCCTGCCATCCAGAGCCTCTGGGGCCAACAAATGCACGACCGCGTCTTCTAATTCACCCTCTCACTCATTCATTCATCCAACATGCCGCGTGCCAGGAGCCCGTCTTAGACACCATTCCATGATCAAGCATCTTGGTGGCAGAGGACCTTGAGAGCAGGGAAAGAGCGGAGAAAACACCAACTTTACCTTTCAGCGGAGAGTCTACTGAAGGAACAGGCAGCAACATCCTCTGAGTCTTTGTGGCTTTCTGTGGCTCAGCCCATCAAAAATTAGTAACAGACCTTTGTACCCTATGGCCACTGATTGATTTCAGAATTAAAAAAAAAATTTTTTTAATGTTTATTTATTTTTGAGAGAGAGAGAGAGACAGAATGCGAGTGGGTTAGGGGCAGAGAGAGAGGGAGACACAGAAGCAGAAAGCAGGCTCCAGGCTCTGAGCTGTCTCAGCACAGAGCCCGACGCGGGGCTCGAACTCACGAGCTGCGAGATCATCACCTGAGCCGAAGTCGGACGCTCAACCGACCGAGCCACCCAGGCGACCCCGATGTCAGAATTTTTATACAAAGCACATTTATAAGTGTTTACCTTAATTATCACTGATGATCAACGTAAATTGGTGGAAGTTCTGAATAATAAATTCTTAAAAGGCATCGATTCTCCTTTCATGCACAAGCAGTAAATCAACCAACAGTGAAAGAGAAAAACGAGCTATCTATTTCAGAACTTAATCTTAATTAATATAAAACAATCTTAGGATCTTATATGTTCCCCATTCCACACTGGGCAAAATTCTATTATCAAAATTCTGTATCAGTGGAACGAAAAAAGATCCAACCATCCCTACTTCGTAAACAGGATTATAACAAACAAGTTTCTCTTCCACAGGAGACACAGGCACCAAACACTGTTGGGAAAGCATTTAAATGGCGAAACTGGAATTCTCAGCTCGGATCCACATTCACTCCCTGACCAGCCAGGAGGCCCTTGGTAAACTACTCAAGACTTCTCAGTAACAATCCAGACCCACTGATTGGGGGAGAGGAAAACTGGAGAAGCTCATATTCAAGATCCCTTTTAGTTTTCACTTGCTACATTCTCCGTTTTCTCCACTTCCCCAGAATCCAAAAGTTACCAACTGTGTAGCAAACTACAAACTGCTTTACAACCATAAGCCAAGACACAAAAAGACCTAAAAATTAGTTAAAAGTTGAATGACAGAGACAGAGTGGTTAGCCAACTTCCTCCTTCTACTGAATTGAAATTATATAGAATTATACACATAATTATACACACACACATACATACAAATATATATTTGTACACACATACGTTCAAGTCACCAACTCACAGCTGGATTATTTCACTGCTGTGTCTTCTTGGGTATGTGACCTCTGAGCCTGCCTGTCCAGTGTGGTGATCTTAGTCCCCAAATGAGAATCTTGATTATATTACCTGCCAGGCTCCCAAGAGTATCGTTATTCTCTTCCTACGTCTCTTCCACTTCCCTTGGGTTGGGACAAGTTTTCTTTAGAACCACAGTGGGAAGCTACAATCCTATTCCATAGGAGTTGAAGTGCTTATCCTTGCCAGTAGGCAACTCTGAGCACGGGGCATCTCCAAGAAAGTATGAATGGCAACAAGAGAGTGTCTCACAGACAGCCAAAATCCTTCTAAGTCCTGACTCGAGGGAAGGAGAGGCTAAACCAGTACCCCGAGCGCCGTGATCACCCCACCCCTCAATCCATTCCATCCCCTTGACTTTATGTAGCTGTCTCACGGTTCTGTGACAGTGACTTCACTTCTAGCTCCAGCAGGGAGCTCTGCCTGTCCTAACTCAATCAACATGAACCTGTCCTCACTGCACAATGATTAACTAGGCAGAAAAAGAGGGGCCGTTGAATGGCCGAAGCTTTCCAACAATAGCAACAAGATGCTCTCTCTCCCTTTCTGGATGGAAGACCAGGAGTTGTGCGCAGCCATACTGCATTGAAAAGGACAGTCCACCTGGGCGTAAAGATACACACAGCAGAACAAACACAGAAGGAAGTTAGGTAAGCCTATCGCTAAGGTATGTAAACAGTCCTGATGCCTGCTCCACTGCTAGAATTCTGCTGCATGAGTCAGCGAGGAACAAAGGAGAAGTTCTGTGTGCTGCACCTCGTGGTGAACATTGAAACTGCAGACGTGTTATGCTTACACATACAACTTGCAAAGGAAAACATTGCATCGTAAAGCGAAGACACTTGTTTTCCATGTGCAAGCAGCACTTTCTTGCTTTAGAAACTGACTCCATGAAAGGCTGAATAAGTACCCAGTAGTAATTTTAACAGTGATGAATTGTAAGATTTTAAACAGGCACAACCAAGTAAAATAGGAAGCAGTATATGCAGCCACATGATAAAATCTGATAAGGTTTTCCAGACCTGGGAAATAGTTTAATTTTCTCTAGGCAATGAACAGATGATTTGGTAGGTCTTTCTTCTTTTAACAACCTTAATTCAGCTTCCACCTATAATCTATGTGGTATTTTTCAAAGCGTTGTGCATTAACAAAAAAAAATCACTCTCCCTAAATTTTGCATTTATGGCCCTTTTATCATATAAATTGTGGTTATAACCTAACTTGAGGCTTGCAGGGGCCAGTGAAGGGAAAGGTCTGGCTTCTATAAAATGAGATACATTAAGCAAAATAAATCTTGCCTGAAACTGAAATAGTTCTTGAATATAGTAACTTAGGAGCTAATCTCTCCTTTCTTTTAAAAATATAATAACTTTGCCTTTTGGCCAAAATAGATATACTCCACCAAGAGCTGTGGCTTGTTTCTCCATTCTCTTTCTTGATGTGCCGATACTTGGTTGATAGCTGGAACATTTCCTAGAATTCTTTTCCCAAACTCGTCTAGCACAAAGTCATCGCTTCATCCATGAAAGTGATGGCATTCTGACCATCCAATCTAGTCTGAAGGGAGAATAAGGCTCAGGGATTTAAGGTCTCAATCTATTCATCAATGTCTCCCTCTACACTCTGCCTTCATTCACCTTCTTGTAAATCTTACACTCATCCTAAAAAGCAAGCTACGTTTGATGAGCGCATTTTTGCGAAACCCAGACGGGAATACCGGATATGTTTACGCCATGCGTATGTTCATGAAGACTTTGTTGGAATGCAATTTACAGGGCTGTAAGTCACTGAAACAAAAAGTAAGAATTTCAGGGATTTGTGACGGTATTTTTTTCTCCGTGTGATACCATCTAGGAAAATGTTTTCAGATGCATGATTTGCGACAGGCAGAATAATCTTGCCTGCCTCGAGATTTACAGATTCTTTATAAAAGAGGAGATGGAACTGAATATTTCAGCCCTGTTTTCCTCCTGGCCTCACTACTGATTCTTCCCCATCTTTTCAAGATGTTACCAACATAGACGCTGATCCTCAAACCATCTGATCATGTCGTCAGCCCATTTTAAAACTCCCTAACAGTTTCCTATTGGGTTCTGGCTTAAGCCCAAACTCCCTACAGTGGCCCACGAGCCTCTGTGTGATAAATAGTCACTGCCTGTCCTCCTCTCAGAAGTCACCCCGAGGATCCCCAGAGGTCTCTGTCTATTGCGATCACTGCCATCCACAGTCCCAGGCGCTTGGAGATATTCAGTATATACCTGTTGAATGAACTAGGTAATACTACTATAAACACAGCCTTTCCCTTTTAGATTTATCCAAATTACAAAATTAACAAGCTTTTTCAATACAAAGAATCTTCACCTACAGAGAAATAAAAAATTCACGTAGATCAATGTGAGACAGACAATGAGTTTGGATATCGATCACAGAAAGGAAAGGCCACTGACATCTCTTTAAGTTCCTAGAAAAACTGCTTAAAGTAGTTTATTGCCAAGTAGAAATCGAACAGGGGCTAAGAGAAAATAAACTAATGAGAACAGATCAGAAAATAAATTAGTTGTTTGGGCGCCTGGGTGGCTCCATTGTTTGAGCGTCCGACTCTTGATTTCAGCTCAGGTCGTGATCACAAGGGCATGGGATAGAGCCCCACATCAGGATCTGCACTGGGCACGGAGCCTGCTCAAGGCTCTGCTCCCTCCCTTGTTTGCGCCCTCTCTCTACATATAAATAAATAAATTAGTTGGAGGTAAAGGAGGAGGATGCTGGTGACCAGCCCTAGCCCATTAATACCATACAAAGGGTACACCCATTAGGTCAGGATGATACAGACAGGACAGAAATACCAACGTAACAAAACAGGAGCCCAGAGGTAATTCACTTCTAAATGGTGAAGGCAGAAACGTAACACGAACAAATCGGTGGAGAAGGGAAGAATTCCCTGAGATAGCCAGGTATCCATTGTTCAAAAAATCATATCCTTGTCCTCCTCAAAAATAAAGTATAACAGTCAAAATAGATCAACTTTTATAAAAATAAGCAAACATTTATCAAATTTCTAGAAGGCAGAAGCCTACTAACCTAAAAGCTAACGTAAGAAAGTGCAAAAGAAATTATCAAGAGATTCAACCTTAGACAAATTTTGAACGTCCGCACGCCAAAAATCAACAAACAGTAACATATATAATTGAAGTCAAACAGTCGGTTAGGGGGAAAAAAATCACAAGGGGCAAACGTCTTTATTGTTCAAGGAACTCACGGGAATCACTCAAAAAACAGTAAGACAAACACACAAACCAGGAAAGAACACCAGGCGATTCCCCAGAGAAAAAAAACACACATGGTAAAACAGAATGGGAAACGGAGTTTAACGCACTGATAGAAACAAAGCAAACAGAGTGTTTGTTTTCATGGGAATATCCATTGCGCTGCTACAAGAAAAAATACATACAAGTACTTTAAAGCGTCCGGCCACATGCACATCAAAAGCCTTGATATGGTTTAAGCCCTTTAACCCAGAAATTCCACTTGTCCTTCAATTAACACGGGAGCCTGCTACTTCCTTACCTAATGTATTCTTGAATTTGTCTTTAAAAGTAAGCTATGGGGGCGCCTGGGTGGCTCAGTCGGTTGAGCGTCCGACTTCTGCTCAGGTCACGATCTCGCAGTCCGTGAGTTCGAGCCCCGCATCGGGCTCTGGGATGATGGCTCAGAGCCTGGAGCCTGTTTCCGATTCTGTGTCTCCCCCTCTCTCTGCCCCTCGCCCGTTCATGCTCTGTCTCTCTCTGTCTCAAAAATAAATAAATGTTAAAAAAAAAATTTAAAAAAAAAAACCTTTAAAAGTAAACTATGAAGGTCAAGTAGCTGACCATGTTGTTTAAGGGGCAGGACGGGCTACATGATTTATGGGCCCCAGAGCAAAATGAAACTGTGTAGCCCTTACTAAAATGTGATTAGGAATTTCAAGGGATTTCAAGAGCATCAAATAAGCATGGGACCCTTTTGAACACAGGGCTCTGTGTGACCACAAAGGTAGAAAATCCACGGATCTGGCCTTGCTAGGGGGTGTTCTGTATCCAGACTGCTGGGGAAGAAAAGGAAATTTCTTATTGTGGTCCATCCTGGCACTACCCTTCTGATCCTGCTCAGCAGAGGAGAGGCTTGGGGGGTGGATTAGGGAGAGAGCTGTCTGTTAAGAGGAAGGGTCCTCTTCTCTGGGGAAAGCAAAAAGTAGGTCCTGGAGATGATGCACCTGAGCAGACATGATGCCAAAGCCTGGGCCATTTATAAGGCAGCCCCCAGCAGTGTCTTCTCATCGTGGAACTTAGTCGACATCCAGAACAGGCACCCAGTCTCTCTTCCTTCCCCCTGGGCTACAACAGAATTCAGACAGACAGCCTGACCGGCATGGCTCACACCCAGCCCAGCCCTCTCCTGCCAAGGGATACCAGGCCAGGAGATACCAGAGTGCCACCACCCCTAGAGACTGGTTCACCTGGTGTCTCTCAAATCAAGCAGCGCCATGGGAAAGGGATAGGAGGTCACGGATAATTATCAAGTCTGCTTGTATGTCACTAGAGAAATTCAGCACGCAAAAGGTGCTTTAGGAACAGCAACGTATACAAATTGGGGAGTGTTTGAAAGTGGCCATTCATCTTCATTTTAGTGTGGGGAGAACATATGCTAAGATGCCGAAGTGGAGAATTAACATCTACTTCTGAATAATTAGAAACAAAAGAAACTCTCTCTGCCGCAAAAACACATACCCACAGAGATCTTCGTATCATACAAAAGTAAACTCTACCATAATATGCCTACCTGAATGCACCAGACTTTACTTTCAAATGCTTTTTTCTCAGTTATTTCGAGAGCGAGCCTTAGCCCAGTTTTGGCATGACCCGACATTCTGATGCAGCACGTTGCACGCTGTTGAGACGAGAGTTCTTACTCTTGTAAACGAGAGCACTTCATCCTAATCCCAAATGTGTGTTTGAATAAACCGCATAAAATCCCTGAGCCTCCATTTTTTCTTATGTCAGGTGAGAAGATGAGGGCTCAGAAGTTCTCCGACCTCTCCCAGCAGCCAACCCCTATCGAGAACGTTCCGCAATCTTCTTATTCCACCGCATGAGATAAGACCTATGTTACCACCCCTTATGCCCATACAAGGAAATTAAGGCATAGGCTGTGCAACATTCCCAGAGCTCGTAAAGGAAAGCACCAGGCATTAGACGCCCCGATCACCACATGACATCATGTGAATTTTTATTAGAGCCTTGTAGGGAAAAGCCCAAATGCAGGGACCAGCACACTTAGATTTGAATTCTTTCGTCACTTATCACCTCTTTGACTTTGGAAAGATAGTGAACTGTTGCAGCATCCTGGTTTAGAAAGCGGGGCCCCAGAGTGATGGGTGTGCTGTGAATTAACACACGTAAAGCACCTAGTTTGATGCCTGCCCCTAGCAAGCACTCGGTAAGTGTTCCTTATTAATACTGTGCCGAAAGCGTGGATTAATACAGTTGTCCGACACTTCAAAATTAAGATCCTAGATCAGCCCTGTAATCTAAGCAATTTATTCCAGATTAATAATCAGGTTAAAGAATTCCGACCAGGGCTCTCTTTGCCACTGGTTCTTCTATCGCTGTGCTGGTCCATCCGGTCGGCCTGTAATTTCCCAAACTCACTATATGCAGGGCCGCCTTGCGCCCCGTTCCAACTTCTCCGGTAGCTTAGAGTGACATCTCTTTTTCTCCTAAATATGACCCTAATCCATTGTCAACTCTTCCACAAACAGCCTCCTGTGGGTCTCCGGGACCCCACCCCACTTGGAATTTTGGCGTCATTTACAGTCATTTGGCTCTTACAATTGTAATAATCACAACTGACATTTATAGCTGTTGTGGGAATATACTGATTTGTTTTTATGTACATCTCCCCGCTGCACTGGCATTCCTAACTTTTTACGTGCCCCGGGATCACGGCCTCTCATACACTGCAGCTGGCAAAAGGGTCACACCGTGGAGCCCTCAAGAGAAGGTCACTGCTGACAGCAGGGCTCCACAGAATGGGACAGGGGATGACAAATCCTCAGTGGACTTCTTTTCGTGTGCAGGTATATTTTGTCAATCTAAAGAATGACGAGATTCTTTGACAGTGTGCATAGATCCACCTAATAACAAAGCAGCTAAAGTTAGCAATGGGGACGGACGCAGAGTATTTAGGGAGAAACACAGCATTTCCATCGCGATCGAGAACTTTCATAATACGCAAATGCAAACGAGAGAGTTGGCTTGGGCAGTTTCTTCGGCAGCCCCTGGAACACAGCGTGCCACAAGTACAGCTTATTATGGAAAGGTCGGTCTAAATTTCTAGGAACCTGAATTCTGGAACACGTCCCAGGCCACCTGTGAGTCTCTACTGTGGACCTGCCCCTTCTCTAGAATCAGTTTTCCTGGTTCCTGAAGCCCATCTTCAGCTTCCTGATCCAAGGAAAAACCCACGGGCTCTCTTTCCTCTACGTCCCCTGCGTGAGCTGGAAATAGCAACGCCTTCTCCTGCTCTTAGGCATCAGGAACTTAGCCTGTCTGGGGGGTGGCCAATGAGAACGCCCATCCCCCCAAATCTACCTCCTTCACCGAGTAAGGAATAGACACACCTCTTCAAAGAGCCATTATGTTTACTGGCTTAGACCGCCCAAGATCAGAAGAGATACACTCCTAACCTTTCAACTGTTAGCTTTTCAAATGCCTTGCCAAATGCTTGACCTCTTTGACCCACCACATGTCCCTTCTTCCTCTACAATGAAAAGCCTGGACAACCAGGACATGAAATCCCCTGCCAGCCACCTCAGCCTCACGGTATTTACTTTCATCCCGTGGTGTAGAGGTGGACACAAATGCCGTAAAACCGATCTGATTAGTATCGCTAAGATCAACTCCCTCAACAGGTAAATATGAGGTGTCTAATGCATATAAAACACAATATGAGTTTGGGACAAAATAATGTAGCGTTAAGGAAAGAACTGAGTCGACTAGATTTTTGATATTAGGCTACATCGTAAGAAACTGCCATTTTTGCGGGTAAAAAAAATGTCAAGATCAACCATTTCACATGTTCAACCTAATTACAAACACTTATTTGGGACAGCACTCTAAGGTTGGTGATGAATATGAAGTACAAAGAAAATGTCATTGGATGGTACCCACAATGGAATACTCACTTCTACCGAACCCTTCTCGTGAGTTACTAATGAACGCAGAGAAGTAACATTCACCATAAAGTGAGACAATCCACAAACTTCCACTAAAAAGGATGGAAATTATTTGTTGCACTAATAAAACAAATAAACAACAATAACCATGAAACCTGCACATTGCTATTTCCATCTCTTATGCTATTTAACTTCTTACAAAACTCTTGGGAAGATCAGCGTATTAATTTCTTATCTAATATCTTCGCACCAGAAAACTTAATGAGAATTCCATACTGAGCAGAGGAAGACTAAGGTCTGCTTACTTCCAAAGAAGAGGCCAGTGACAGAGAATCTGGAGGAGGTGAGAAAAGAGAAGGCCACACGAGGGAACAGAATGATAAACAAATGTTAGGCAGCTGTATTCCAGTGCAGCGGACTGGCCTTAGGTCCATTGCTTTTCATTTTAAAGGCTCTAAAATTTCAAATGTTTGCAAGGACAATTGTTCTACAAGGAGAACAGTGTTACTTCCCATCCTTAAGTACTTCCTAGCCTCCAACCAAATCATAATCATGCAGAGGCGTTATTTGGATGGCACTTCCCTTGGGTTTGAATATATGCATATTTTACTTACCCTAGAATCCATCATTCATCAGCCCTTTTTTTTTCATTTTAAAATATGAACAAAAGTTTGGCTCTAGGCTAAAATGTGAGGTAGGTGAGCATAGGATCAGTTGTAAACTTCTCCAGATAACGAAAATAATCCCTCACTAATAAAATTTCTTTTCCCTTTATGTGGCCTGAGCAGAGCTAAATGTTAGGAGTGGAATTTCAGTTTTTAATCTATGTAGAAAACAAAACACAAACACTAACGGCTTGAACTAGATGCGTAGACAAACATTCTCCTCTCTGCGGTGACGGGGGTAGTCAAATCAGTTACAGTGGTCCCCCTTTATATGCAGGAAATATGTTCCAAGTCCCCAGTGGATGCCTGAGTACCAAACCCTATATTCACACTGTGGTTTTTTTCTGTATATACTTACCTATGATAAAGTTTAATTTATAAGTAGGCATAGTAAGAGATTAACAACAATAACTCATAATAAAATAGAACAACTAAAACAATAGGCTGTAATAAAAGTTATGTAAATGTGCTCCTTCTCTCTCTCTCTGTCTCTGTCTCTCTCCCTCTCTCAAAATATCTTACTGGCGGTATTACCCTTCTTGTGAGGACGTGAGATGATAAGATGCCTCTGTAATACGATGAAATGAGTTGAATGACGTAGGCACTGTGATGTAAAGTTAGGCTACTGTTGACCTTCAGATGACTCGTCAGAAGAAAGATCATCTGCTTCCAGACCAACATTGACCATGGGCAACTGAAAATGTGGATAGGGCGCGAGGGAAACTGAGGTACCACAAAACACACGAGCAGCCTAGGACACAGCATTACCACAAAGCTTTCAGGGGTATCCACATTTTAAGTGGAGACTGAATTTAAATAGACCAATAGTGTGGATTTCAGGCATTCCAAACAGAGGAGGAAAGGTTATCTGAGATGATGTCAGGTAGTCAACTAGGGACTTTACATAATAATCCAATTTGATCTTCACGAGAACCTTACGAACTGAGCCTCATTATTTCCATATTCAAGGAAAGAGAATTAGATCTCACGCACAGAAGTTGAGCTTTTGCCCCGGTTCCCAGTGCGACTCTATCCCAGAGCAGAAACGGGTCCATCTGACTCCAAAACTCTTCTCCATTATCCTGCGCCAGCATAAATGAAGTGGGTCACCACCAAATTTGGAGGTAGAGAATATCAAATTGGACTAGATGACAAAAGCAAGACGACCTGGATTCCAGGCTAAGTTCTAGAATTTTCTAGCTAAAGGACTTAAGTTTTCTGAGCTCCAAAGAGCACAGAGATAGTAGGTGTTCAATGCACGCTGGTTGAGCCCAAAGATATGCCTTCTACGAGCCTCTGATATGCCTTCCGTGCAGTGGCCTTCAAGGGGCCCTTACACCACACCAGGCAGAGGGCTAAATATGGGGCCATAAATGTCAAGACTCACATCACAAGATCTGGGGTGAAGAAGACTGATGTCATTAAGCTCTTGGACCTGCAAAGTGAGAGAGAAAACTGGAAGCTGACACTTCCCAAGTCAAGCCTGGTCTATTCCTAAGCCTCCCCCCTTTGCCCTATCCCTTAACAAGGACATTATACTTGAACCTTCAACAATGCATTGGTTAGGAATGCCAGCCCCGTAGAGTTAAAAATCCATTTATAACTTTCAACTCCCCCAAAACATAACTACCCATAGCCTACTGTTAACCGGAAGTCATACTGATAACATAAAAAGTCGACGAACACATATTTTGTAAGTTATATGTATTATGTGCTGTATGATTGCACCAAGGTAAGCCAGAAAAAAGAAAATGTTATTAGGAAAATTGTAAGGGAGAGAAAATACATTTATAGTCCTGTTCTGTAAAAAGTCTGCATGTGAGTGGACCCATTCAGTTCAAAACTCTGTTGTTCCAAGATCAATTTTTTTCCAACTTCCCAATTAATTTTCCAAATGTATTTCCAATTTATAAAGTGAAAGTTGCACTTTAACACCTTGCCCCATGCCCTGTAAAATTCTCCAGTCTTGACTTAGAGTTATCATAACCTGCTACTATCTAGGGGCAAAATCGTGTTGCAATCATTCTGTGCTACAGAGATGCTGAGCCCCAGGAAAACCAGACTCAAGTCTTTGAACCACTAAGGGGATAAAAAGGGCAAATTGTGGGGGCGCCTGGGTGGCGCAGTCGGTGAAGCGTCCGACTTCAGCCAGGTCACGATCTCGCGCTCCGTGAGATCGAGCCCCGCGTCAGGCTCTGGGCTGATGGCTCGGAGCCTGGAGCCTGTTTCCGATTCTGTGTCTCCCTCTCTCTCTGCCCCTCCCCCGTTCATGCTCTGTCTCTCTCTATCCCAAAAATAAATAAACGTTGAAAAAAAAAAGGGGGCAAATTGTGGTCAATGTGGTAAAGACTCATCCACACAATTAAAAACGTGCCTTCTTTACACAGAATTCTTCTTGCTGTAAATGGAGAAAGGAAATAGGCAGGAAGTAAAATAATACTGCCACTATAAGGTTAATAGAAAAGATCTCCCCAAACACAGCTACCTGACTCATTCATTTATACGACAGATATTGATTTGGTCTCTGCTTTAGTGACCAGGCATTAGGAGCTAGGAGCCTAACAGCCATACCACCTCTGCTCTCAAGACACTATCAGGCTAACCTGAGACACATAATCATCTCTGCAAATGCCAGAATAAAGGCAAGGGGCTCCAGAGTTCCCTGTAGGTGAACTGGGAGGAATAAGGTGATCTGGAAATTCAGACAATGGTTGAGTTTACACCCCAGGCAGAGTGAAAGGTCCAGAAGCAAAAGAGAGCACTGAGCATTCAGGAACCACGGATAATTTAGTGGGGCTGCAGAAGATGGAAGGAAGAAGGAAAGGAGAAGATAGACGGTCGGGAAACTTGAAGTCTTGCAGACCCCGGCAGAGAACATGAACTATACGCAGACAGCCGCCAGGCACCTTGGAGAGGGCTTGGAAAAAGAACACGAGCGTCCCAGGCTGCAGAAAGCCAGGTCGGGCTACTACGGAGGAAACGGACTGGAGAGGGCAAAACTGGAGGCAGTTAGACTGGTTAGACAGATGTTCCTAGAAGTACAAGTGGTGGGTGGACAGAAATGAATGGGTTTGAGACACATGGCTCCAGCAGAGACGCCAGGAATTTGTGATTGGACGGTCGGAGTGAGGCAGGCGGAAGAGTCACACATGGCACCCAAGATGATCTTTTCTCGTGCTCAGAGGAGCAAGCGTTGCCAAGTGTGTCGCCTATGAGCAACTGAAGAGGAGATGGTGTTGTCATCATTCAGGTCTGCCGAGATGCTGAGCCGTGGGAAAACCAGACTCGAGTCTTTGAAACCCTAAGGGAAGGCACCGGGCAAGCTGTCGTCAATGTGGTCAAAGATCCGTCCACACGGTCTGAATCATGCCTGCACCCAGAGGCGACCAGAAAACAGATTCCAGTCCCCACCTTCCGTGCCCAGCTTCCTCTTCACACTCTCCCCGTGCCTGTGAAATTCTCAAGCACTCTGATTTCCCCTCTTACCCCTACCGATCAGGCCCAAGTAGGACCCAAAGTCTGCCTTCCCTTCCACTTGCTGCTTCCAAGCAGATCTTTACATCACTGTGGACCCTCAAGGTCAAAGATAGCCTAAAACACATTGTAAAAACAAACAAACACACACACACACACACACACACATTCCACATATGAGTGAAAACATACGGTATCTGTCTTTCTCTGACTTATTTCACTTCCCGTAATACCCTCCAGTTCCATCCACGTTGCTGCAAATGGCATGATTATTCTTTCTCATTGCCCAGTAGTATTCCATTGTATGGATAAAGAAGGTGTGGTTTATAAAAAGATCATTCTTTTAAGGAAAAAAGAAAAGAAAAAACACGGCACGGGCTTGGGATGGTGAATGAAGTACCAATTCATTGGTTTTTTAAACACGGAGGATCAAGTGTTAGCCAATTCTTCAGGGCAGCATTCATTAGCTGAGCGCAGATGGAGAAGCCACTGAAACACGAGGAGGACCGGTCCACGACCACTGCCTGAATCTCATCTGTGCGTTGTCACCTCTGATGACGGCATCGAGGCCTCGCTGGCTGAGCCCAAGGCTGGCTTGGGAAACCCGACAGGAATGGTCAGAAAACAAAAACAGCTATTGGGGCCACACGTTGGCCTGATGCTACTACCACCGGATGGCTTCTTAAAGGACAGCGTCCAGAGCTGTTACTTCTGACTTAAAGAATAGCAAAATAAACAACGCAGTTCATCAAGCCTCTTTACGCACAGTAACTCAGCGTGACGCTGCCCTCACTGCACCTGCTGCGTCCACACAGGGATGTAGGTGCCAATGGGCTGCTCACTAATACCCAAGGTTACAGGGAGCTGGGGTCAAACACATGGGGTTTCTTGGGATGCCTGGGTGGCTCAGTCCGCTGAGTGTCCGACCTCAGCCCAGGTCATGATCTCACAGTTTGTG
This sequence comes from Prionailurus bengalensis, assembly GCF_016509475.1. Taxonomy (NCBI): domain Eukaryota; kingdom Metazoa; phylum Chordata; class Mammalia; order Carnivora; family Felidae; genus Prionailurus; species Prionailurus bengalensis. The sequence continues at coordinate 228,139,808 of NC_057343.1, forward strand.
AGTTTGAGCCCCACGTCGGGCTCTGTGGTGACAGTGCAGATCCCGGAGCCTGCTTTGAGTTCTGTATCTCCCTCTCTCTCTGCCTCTCCCCTGCTTACACACACACACTCTCTCTCTCTGTCTCTCAAATAAATAAACATTAAAAATTAAAAAAAAAAAGAACATGGGATTTCTTGCTATCCCTCCTCTTGTATATTCATCCTTCTTTCTCACTGAATGTATTTTTTAAGTAATTCCATTAGTTACAACAAGAAAGAGGTTTTCGTGATCAGCACCGTTTCACTGATTTCCAGCCAATCAAAGAATCCAAACAAAATAGATTCGCAATATCAAGAGAGTAAAATGACTGGGGTGTTTTTTTTAACATTTATTCACTTTTGACAGATGGAGAGAGACACAGCACGAGTAGGGGAGGGGCAGAGAGAGAGGGAGACACAGAATCCCAAGCAGGCTCTAGGTTCTGAGCTGTCAGCGCCGATCCCCATGCGGGGCTCAAACCCACAAACCGTGAGATGGTGACCTGAGCTAAAGTCAGACACCTAACTGACTGAGCCACCCAGACACCCTGACTTAACTGAATTTGTTTTGAAAAAGAGATTGGACTAAAATCTTTAAAGGAGGAACAAAGCAAAGTTCTGATGGCATTGGCCTTCAAAAACTCGTAATTTAGGAATTACTCCATGATGTGCATGGAAATGGAACATGGATAGACGCAGTGGTAGGAAAAGTCATACACACACACACACACACACACACACACATCCCAGTTGCACATAAACTGTAACTGAGTCAAGATTATAACATTACTTCTGTTTGGTGCCACGGTTGTTCCCTGTGATGACCAAAGCCATGAATTTACACACCAATACGTTCGAATGTGTAGTAAAATCAGCCTCAGATATTTTTAAAGTGATAACTTATTTGGGGAATAATAGCATTCACTTTAAAAACTTCACCATTTAGTTCTGATGGTAAATAAATCACACAACAGTCTCCCCGCAACCTACCAACCCTGAGTAATAAATCTCTGAATTCAACATTACACCAGACATAACGCTGTAAACTAAAAAGTCTAGTTTTAACTCCGTGACCTCAGTCTTGCCTCTGCTGGACAGTAAATCTGATGCAAAATGAGCAAATATGGGTGGCTGAGTTTCAACCTGGCATAACAGTGAGGCTTTGTCAAGGATCCCAGAATTTAGAGAGTTTTTAGGAACAAAAAAAAAAAAAGTTTGAAAAACAAAAACATATGCTAAACAGCTGGGGGTGGAAGACTGGAAAGCTGGGAAGAGCTTTCACCTTAGCTAGGAAAACATTCTATTTAATGACCTTTCTTTTTAGCTGACCCATTCTACAGTTTTCTTTTTTAATCTCTAAAACTATTATTTCTAGACGGCATATGTTAGACCGATAGTCATTCGTTCATTCAATTAATATTCAACAATAGTGTTATCGTCTCTTAATAGATCTGGGACCCTGAAAAAAATATTTAACTTCACTATACCTCAGTTTCTTCATCTATAAAATGGGGGCATACTTGTACCTAACTTAGAGGACACTTTAATAATAGCCATGTGTCCTCTGTGACCAGATACCATGTCAAAGCTAAGATTTACAATAGCGAATAAAGCAAACCAGATTCCCACCTTTAGGAAGGCAGAGGACATAATTAGGAAACAAAAATAAATAAATACAGAACTTCAAAATACACAAGGACCTGGAATAAATGTATAGAGCACTACTGAATAAAAGGGGGTGGGGGGCTACTTAGCTGGAGGGATCATGAAGGCTCTGCTGGTTGGGAACCTGGAGCTGAAATCCAAAGGATGGGAAAGAGTCAGCCATGCAAAGAAAAGAAACATGTCCATTTCAAGCCAAGGATGTTGGCTATTCAAAGACTGTGACCTTGGAATTAGGCAGGTGTATTCCAGGAACTGGGGAAATGTAGAGAAGGGGCAAATCGTACCATACTCAGAGGTGATAAAGAATTTAGCTTTAGTGGATTAGGAAGTCACTGGATGGTTTTCCAATGGGGGAATGACAGAGTTTTGTTCTGAAACATGATTCTAGCTGCCAGATAGGGAACGGACCAGAGAGGTTCAGAATGAAAACAGCACGGAAGCTAATGAACTCCGTTTAGCAGGGAATGATGTTTGCTTGGTATCGGCAGGGATAGGGAAGGTGGAGAGAAATGGACAGAATTTAAGACACCTCCTGAAACTTCACAGAATGTCTGCCTGGGCAGTCTCTTCTCAGATGCAAATACTGACCAGAGAAAAGGCTAAGGGGAAAATGTAAATAGTGCCTGTTTAACTCAAGTTCTTCAGATGGCTCTCCTCATGAAAGGCAGGAGCCAGTGAAGTCAACAAAGTGTTTTTCACAAGATAGTTTACAGCCATGAACTGATTGGACAGTTCAGGCTAACTTCTTGATGTGGTTTAGCATGACAGCTGTAAGACCCCATTCCTTACGAATACAAATCAAGATGCATAATGGTGCTAGATCGTGTGGTAGACAATTCTTCATTGTTTCCCCTCTGGATTGGACTGTAAATTATCTTCTGGAACACGAACTAGAGGTTTGGTGCTGATAAGGGCCAGTAAGGGAAGACTTCCCCACCATAGCTTCCTGATAAAGGATCCAAAAACAATCACCTTGTTCCCAGGTTTCCTTCCAGAGGTTACACTAGAGAACACCTTATGAGATGCCATGCTTCCATTCCAACCCATCATTTTGTGCCTGAGGAAGGAAATGAGAGGAGGGAGAGAGAGATGGGGAATAAGAGAGAGAAAGAGAGAATAAATATAAAAGGGGGGTGGTGGCTAAGTCATGATTTGTCATCGCCCAGAAGTGTTAACGCTGGCTCCCAAAACTCAAGCTCTCATTCCTTCCTCAATCTTCATCCACGCACCCCCCGCCCCCCCCAGATTCCGTGTAGAGCAAACATGGAAAGAAAAGAAAGTTCTTAGCCAAATGTTAGAGTCCAGCTTGGAAAAATGAGCTTTGCAATGACAGCACATATTTTTAGGACTTACTGGGATCTAGCTAAGGAGACTGGCTCCAGGGTGTAGAGTCACACATATTTTCTCGATTCCTAACTTCATCCTTTTTACATCATCTGCTTTCAAAGAAGCCAAAGGGAAGCTCCCTCCAGGAACAGCCATTCATTGGCATTTCACAATTAAAAAGATCACATTTGTGAGACCAGCCTTGAACCAGAATTTGATTTCGATTTAATAAGATACATGCTCATGCGTAACGCATGCCAAGGAGTCTGACAAGAAATAGCTGACGTGATACGACTCCGGCATAAACCGAGATCAGTTCTAACAACTCATCAGGATTTATCAGGCACAGTTTAGGCAACTTGATGGCATTATAGTTGGTGGTATCTGAGGCTTCCATGTGAGAAAAATCCCTTTTCCTCTCAACATATTTTAGGCCATCCTTGGTCTTCTCCACTAATGACACCCCAAAGGCAGAACAAGGTTAACAACTGAATGTATACGACCACATTTATAATAAAGTAAGTCTGCTAACGACGATGATATTTTTTGACATTTAATTTTTAATTTTGAACATTTTATTCTCTTTGCTCTCAAACATTGCAGGAAATAACAGTAGCATAGGCCACTCTTAATTTTCAGCATTTTTCTTTTCTTATTTTTCTTATATTTTTTTTGAAAGAGAGAGTGTGCACATGCAAGCACGCAGAAAAGAGAGAGAGAGAGAGAGAGAGAGAGACAGAGACAGAGAGAGACAGAGAGAGACAGAATCCCAAGTAGGCTCCATGCCTGTCTTGGAGCCCGACATGGGGCTTGATCTCATGACCCTGAGATCACGACCTGAGGCAAAATCAAGAGTTGGATGCTCAACTGACTGAGCCACCCAGGCACCCCACTTTTCAGCATTTCCAGATCTTATCATGAATATCACTCATTTGATTGGTCTCATCCTCCTCCCTCTACAAGCAAAGCTTGTGAGTAACCATGAGGTACAAACAGGTTCACAGTCTGGCCTCAGGACACCTTTCAGTCTTCTCTTGTAGCCAATGCACATGACAAATGTGTCCCTTCCTTCTGGTATATGGCTGAGGCTATCAACTTTCACATATGGCAACCCCTCCCCTCCTCAACCTCACTAATGAACACAGATACACATTTTAAGGGGAGGGGGAAGGAATTATAATTTGATCAATTAATTTTAAATCATGGAATGTTTTAAAGCAATGCACCCAGGGGTTTTAGTGTGCTACAGCAGAGTAGCTGAGAGGGATTCCAATGGGTATTCATGACTCCCCAAAACCAACTGGTACAATAGCATAGGAGTGCAGGCAAATGAGACTGTCTCTTTTTTTTATTATTATTATTTTTAATCTGAGAAAGAGAGGGAGTGGGGAAAGGCAGAGGGAGAGAGAGAAAGAATCCCAAGCAGGCCCATGCTCAGCGCAGAGCCCGACATGGGGCTCAATCACATAACCCTGGGATCATGACCCGGGCTGACATCAAGAGTCAAATGCTCAACGGACTGCGCCACCAGGCCCCCCATCACTTCTTGGAAAATCACTATTTTTCTCAGAGGCATTAATCATGCTCCCAGGGGCCTGCTTTTCCCTCTGGAGCTTCCAATCTAATGGTTTTGGAATATCACAGTTTTGTTTCTGGATAATGGGAGACTCCTGTTAGGAGGTAGATGACCATTCTTCCTCCCGGCCCTTTCCCACCCGGAAACCAAGAGACCGGGAAGTTCACCACTTCAAGATAAGGTTCAGCATCGGCAACTAGTAAATCTGCCATGGGATCCATGGATGAGGACCAAGACCAAGAGCCTCAAGGCCAGGCAGACTAGATGAGGTTCTGCTGGTGATCCCCACGTGTAGCCAATCCTGGAGCATCAGGAACCCCATGAAACCTCACTATTACATCTGGTTCGAAAGGCAGAAACAGAGCAGGAATTACCTGCATCTGACTCGGGCTTGAAAAATCAACGGAGATTCAGGACCCAGACAAACCTGACCACCACTCTCTTCTTCAGAGATATCCCAGAGATAAACTGGGGTAAACAAGCACCTCTCATTAGGTCTTATATAAATACTCAGGGAATAATATCTAAATCCCAAGCAAGAATAGTAAAAAGGATGTCCATCCATCCATTCATTTACTCATTCAGCAACCAAGAAATCTCTACGAAATGCAACCATGCGGCTAGTGATGGGGATACAATAATAAACAGTATCAGGCAGAGTCCCTGACCAGGGGAAGTTTCCCGCCTGCGAAGGAAGGAGGTGCTAATCAAATTATCACACCCTTAAATGTATAGTTTATAACTACTCTAAAGGACATGAATGTGGCTCTTTGAAAGTGTAATTAAAACAAGAACAAACCCGGGGCGCCTGGGTGGCGCAGCCGGTTAAGCGTCCGACTTCAGCCAGGTCACGATCTCGCAGTCCGTGAGTTCGAGCCCCGCGTCAGGCTCTGGGCTGATGGCTCAGAGCCTGGAGCCTGTTTCTGATTCTGTGTCTCCCTCTCTCTCTGCCCCTCCCCCATTCATGCTCTGTCTCTCTCTGTCCCAAAAATAAATAAAAACGTTGAAAAACAAGAACAAACCCAACCTGAGACCAAAAAACCAAAGAAGGCTTCCTTTGAAAGTTAAGAGGTAAACTTAAGGCCAAACAGAAATCTGGGTACAGAAAGTGTCAGGCAGGGGAGACAGCCTGTGCAAAGGCCCTAGGCAGGAAGGAGTGAGGGTTGAAGAGCTAAACAGGGCTCATGTAGTGGGGCACGTGGAAGGCAGCAACGAGGTGTAACAGAAGAATGACCACACAAGACTCACCAGGCACGTTCAGAACAGAGATCTTTGTCCCAAGAGCAACGAGAAATCCTCAAGAGTTTAAAAATAAAACTCAGGTTGCCTGAAAATGTAATCTATCATAAGAGTGGCATTTTCAAATCAATAGAAACGAAGACAGATGCTCCAATTAGTATTTTGGGACAACCGGTCAGCAGTTTAGAAAAAATATATGTATATCAGGCTAGATCTGACCTCACTCCTTACCCAAAAATATGTATCAGGTAAATAAATCATCAAAATGCACACACTGAAAAACTGAATGGGTGCTAAAACATACGCATAAAAGTTTTCTACTCTGGATTAGGGAAATCTGCGTGATCCTACTAGAATCATACTGTGATTCTGAAATCACATCAGAAATGATGGATAAATGTGACCTAATAATACACTGAGACTTAGATGTAGCAAAAAAAAAGGGGAGGGGGTGAGAAAAAAATAAAATCACCCAAAAACTCCCCTATGGCAAGTTGATGGCTAAAAACTATGCAGAAAATATTAATAACACATAGGATGAACAGAGGACAACTGTAACATAATGCTAGAGAATAAAACCCCAACATCAAAACAAGTCCTGGCAAGGTTTAGGCTATTATTTCTCAAAGCAACAGAGAAGTGGTCAGTGAGCATGTGAAGCGTTCCCTGTAATAATACAAATGAAAATCAAAATCAAAATAGGGGGTTATTTTGCATGTGCACATTACTGACATTATACAAGATTTGAAAAGACTCACCAACCCCGCACAGTGGGACGTGTGAAAATTTAAAACGAGCACAGTCTTTTTGACCCAACAAGACTGCTCAGAATTTAACCAAAGAAACTGCGCAAGTTTGAAAGGTTCAATACCTCGGGCTGTTTGTTCACCTCATCACTTATATATTTTTTTTAATTTTTTTCATGTGTATTTATATTTGAGAGAGAGAGTATGTGTGCAAGTGGGGGAGGGGCAGAAAGAGAGAGGGAGACACAGAATCCAAAGCGGGCTCCAGGCTCTGGGCTGTCAGCACAGAGCCTGACGTGGGGCTCGAACCCACAAACCACGAGATCATGACCTGAGCCGAAGTTGAAGGCTTCACCGACTGCGCCACCCAGGTGCTCCCACCTAATCATTTATATGAAAGAAAAAGTGAGGACAATATGGAACTGACTAAATGAACTTCCACTTACAGTCAAAGGAAGATTATCCCTACATTAAAGGGTGATGCGTTTACGGGCATGGAAGGTTGTCTATGACACCGTTGAGCGAGCGGAGATTACACAACAGTGCGTGTAGCACAATTTCACTTGTATGCCGTGATGCCCACGTAGCTATCTTTGTATGAACGTGTAGGAGATGGCCCTTTCTTCACCTCCAACACAGAAGAACGCAGAAGATCAAATTTGTTCATCATTTCCTATGTGCTTTCAATATATCCTACTACCATGAAATTAGATTTCTCTAACCCAGAGTAGAAAAAACTATGTTTGCGTTCTTCTAGTAGCTCCTCAATGTTCATTTTTACACATTCCAACCTTTCGTCCGTCTGGAATATATGGTAGGGTAAGGAGTGAGGTGAGAGCAAGCCCGTGTTCGGAGGGATTAGGCCTGGACTGTGGGATTTGGGTTTCTTGGAGAGGGCTGGGTATCTGACAGGAACGAGCTTGCTTCCCCACCTCACCCCGCACTCCCAACCCCATAAACTCATCCACGAAGGCACCACATTCACAAGTGCTCACACAAGCACACGATGGGAAGGAAGGAGGAAGACAGACAGACAGGCCAACAAAAAAGACCCCATAAGACCAAATTCTGAGTCTCCCAGCTACAAAGGGATAGCTTTTTGAGTGGGCCTGAGCATTCTCCCTCTGGGAGAAGTGTCCACAGCCAAAAGAGAAGGTTGCATAAAGCTGACAAAAGTTGCTACCTTTGGGGTGCCTGTGTGGCTCAGTTGGTCAGGCTTGGTCGGTTAGGCTCAGTCGGTTAAATGTCTGACTCTTGATTTCAGCTCAGGTCATGATCTCACAGGTCTGCGGGTTCGAGCGCCACATCGGGTTCCATGCTGACAGCACGGAAACGGCCTGGGATCCTCTCTCTCCTTCTCTCTCTCTGCCCCTCCCCCACTTGTGCGCACACACTCTCTCTCTCCCCCAAAATAAATAAATAAACTTAAAAAAGAAGTTGCTACATTTTTACCCCCATTCCTATGGTTCCTCCCAAGCCCTAGAGGCGGGGAGGGGGGCCGGTGGGGGGGTAGACAGTGGGTGGGCGCCATGAGTTATCTCCTAGGCCACATGCCCTGGAGACCTGCCATGCCTCTATCAATCCAGTCCCTCATGTAGCCTCGAGCTTACCGTAAAAGGTTAATTTGAAATAAGTTAGTTTAGAAGAATTACACAATAAAGAACAGCTAGGGAATGTGCCAGTGGGAGAACTGCTGAGGCCCCTTTAGTGACACTTGATACGCCTGATATCATACTCAGTATGCATCAGTTACATTGATCAACCAATCGAACCAGACTCTCAGAAGATTTTTGAAGACTTTTCAAATATACAGCCCACAGAAGCGTGCGCTTGGTCGTACGTAAGGAGGCAAGCAGCCTCCACCCGTCACCTAGTGGCATCTGTCCCTCGATGCCGGAACTGTTCAACCATCAGTGGTTGACGTAACTCATGATGTTGGATCTAGAAAGATGCCTTTACTGGGTCACCTTGCCAGCTTAAAGCAGGACCATTGCAGGATTCCAACCTCCTGTCTGCCCTTAATCGTCCTAGACATGCATTAAAATGCCCTGCTGCATCCCTAAGTGTTGCTAAGACCTTCTCCAGGCCCGTGACTGCTCACCGAGACAATTGAGATACACCATGAGCAGCCAGGAGCCTCAAGACATACTCAGCAGGTGCAGTTCGTGAGATTCTTCAGGATCATCCCCTCCCTTTCCTGTTCTAGCACCTCCAACCCTCCCTGACCCAGAGGTTTATTTCACATTTCCTTCAGTATTTCCCCCCAGGTAGGCATGGCCTTTCCTGTGACAAGAGAAAGCAGTTAAATATTTCAAGCCTTGTTCAATGACTGTAAAAGAAGGGCTTCTCAGTTTGCTTATCCAGGAATGCAAACAAAAACTCTTTCTTTTAAGTAAATGTGAGGCCAAGTGTGGTAGATAGTATTTTTCCAAAGATGACGACACATTACCATACATTATCTCCTATCCCACATGCCCTTGAGAACGGTCATGCCCTCATCAGGAGATGGAGTCTGATTCCCCTCCGGGTAGGAAGTGATACCACATGAGTTCTAAGACTGAGTCATAAAGGTAACACTGCTTCTACCTTGTATGCTTTATTGTAAGAGTGGAATAAACCATTCTTGAAAACTTTTTCAGCCATATAAAGAGATGGACTTCCCTGAGACCGCCATTTTGTGAGGAAGCCCAAACTAGCCCATATGAAGAGATCAAAGGGGAGGCCTTGAGACCCTGTAGAGACAGAGAGACAGAGACAGAGAGAAAGAGAGGCGAGCCCCAGGCGGAAGTGCTCCAGCCTCGGTGCTCCAGCTCCAGCCACTGCTTGGCCCCAGAACCGCTCCACCTAGGCCTTGCCAAACTTCTGACCACAAAAACTGAGAGAGTGAATAATATGATGGCTGTTGTTTTAAGCCACTAACTTCTAAGGTGATTTGTTACACAGCAACAAGGACCAGAACGCACTGTGACATAATAATAAAGAGATGAGAATCGCTTTATTCTGAAAGATGATTTCTTGCACTTTTGTAAAGCAATTGTGTCGAGCTTAAGAAAGCATCTGTGTTTTATAACTTTCATTATTTCCCTTCAGACATGGTATTTTTCTGGATAAGGAGTTATAGGTTATATTCTAAAGCCACATACTAATGGACAAATTATGGCCTGTGGGAGACGCAGCATCCTGGGGTCCTACGTCCCTCTAAGATGCCAATTATTCACAGATCCCAGCAGTAATATATTCAAATTCCCCTGAACAGAGCTACTTCCCACACTGCTTATGGCCAGATACTGCCTGGGGAAGCAAATCTTAACTTCAATGTGGTTACACATAAGTAACGAGGTATAAAACCTCTTCCTATCTGTTTTCACGAAGGGTTAGGAACATCACTGCTTTTGTCTCTTATACTGTCCGCCTCCCACATGCAGATAGAAACCTAAAAGCCTAAAGACATTAAGACCCAGAAATCTGAAAAGAGAAAAATGCCTAAGAACACAACACCATTCAGTTTCAGCAATCCAGTCCATTGATGTCTACCAAAAAGCAATGGACTCTTTGGCAACAGCTGAATATCTATCTACATGTATCTGTTTCATGACAAACATGTAGACTCACTTGGAAATTGGGAATGCCTACAACAGCTAAAAAAAAAAAAAACCGTACTTTTCATCAATATGTTCTATGTTATGCATGACAAGAGCATATATAAACAGTTAGCCAATTCTGAAACATTCCATGTCAAGTTAGTTTAATGACCAAATGTTTTTACATTTTTTAAAGTTTTTATTTATTGAGGGAGATAGAGAGTGCACAGGAGGGGCAGAGAGAGAGAGAGAGACAGAGAGAAAATCTCAAGCAGGCTCTGCACTGTCAGCACAGAGCCCAGTGCGGGGCTTGAATTCACAAACCGTGAGATCACGACCCAGGCCGAAATCAAGAGTTGGACGTTTCATGACTGAGCCACCCAGGCACCCCCCACCCCTTTTTTTTTTAACATTTCATAGAGGGGAATGGGACAGAACAAGAGAAGCTGAACATACTTGTTTTGTAGAATTAGTATACCTATGTTTGCTCCATACTAGATTGGAAATGTATCCATTTTTCTTTTAAACCTATAGTGATTGTACTATTTGCTGCTTAAACCATGAAAGTACTTTGGATCTCTCGTAGCATTATGGGGGGAGCGTGACAGTCTCATGAGGAGTCCAATGCTAAAAATATTTGGTGATGCACTTAGTGTACTCCAGACTTTCCAGAACTACATCTGAGGCCATAGATCTGAGTTAGATTGTTTAGGCTTTGCCTAAGACACAGAAGTTCCAAATCCCCTGGGCTTACACAAAACCACCCAAAAGGCTCACCAGTCAAACTCACTGATGTCCTTTTGATATCTGGTATCATGTTAGTAACAACACTGTTTTTCTTTGAGATCAAGTCTCTGCCTACTGGGAACCGCATCCTAATTACTGCCCAAAGGGGATTTTTTTTCAATGCATTGTTGTGTCTTGTCTTAAGAAATTCATTAGTTATTTCAAAACATAACCCATATGCTTTTCTCCTCTCTGTTTTATGTAAGGATTTGTCTCTCTTTCTTTTTTTTTTTTTTTGGCAGAAAGTTCCAGAAATTTTTCTATTCTCACAAGAATAGCTCTAGGCACTTTCCCAGTATAATAAAGAAGCGTTTTATGTTATGGGTGATGGCCAGTTAACATTTGTATTTCTCCGGAAGAACTACAGCGTTTCTATCAGCCAAGGGAAACACCTGCATAGCCTGTGTTTCTGAATTACATCCATGACCACACGTCCCATAAACAAGGAATCAGAATCCAAAGGAGAAAACCCACAGGTGCTGCAGAAAAACAGCTCCATGTAAATCCGTAATATGCAACAGTCTCTTCAAAACAAACAAGATTATGAGGGTATCATTACAGCCAGGAAATATGGACATCACCTATAATCACCTACAATCAGCCTATAATTATTTTTATAACGTACAGGGTTTGGACTACACATGATCACAAAGTAAAGCCCTAAGGCAGGGTTCCTTTTGGTGGCTGACAAATACACAGATTGTATTTGCAAAATATGTAGCCAGACCTGAATCTTCTTTGTTCTTAACAAATTTAAAACACAAATCTGGAAACAAGGGTGCATTCAGACCACAGAGCCCTTAAACTACCACATCCTTCAGTCGAAAAATACACACACACACACACACACACACACACACACACACACGTTTTATATATTAATAATAATGTTTCAATAGAGGAATCAGGGCAAAACCAAAAACTAGAAACCACTTTAAATTTACTTGAAAATGATGGCATTGCCCAGAACCTATCTCTTTCAGAAGGCTTACTCAATGAAGATGCAAAGCTAATGGGAGAACCAATGACTTTTTGTCAGGTATCCAACAGACATTCTCCACAGTACCAGACTTTTGTAGGAAGTAAGGAATGCCCACAGGAAGCTCCCAGACACATTCCATGGAGGACAATGGAAGACAGTCTTCTGAAGAACCCAAATACTGTGATGTGGACAATAAATGCCAAGAGAGATGATGTCATCGGAAACCACGTTAAGCGAGATGGTCTGGGGATGAGACGAGCCTGGTCGCTGGACTATAAGAATGAACGCATGGGTCACGCTTGTCAGGAGGAGTTTCACGGTGGGCAGATTAAAATGAAGCAAGTCTCTTGGGAGGCCCTGTCAACAGGCTGCTTCTCAAAATATTTTACATAACATCTCGTAACTTTGGATCTTTATGTTTAATAAAGCCTTTATGGCGAAAAATACTGATACTGTTTATTCAATGAAACTTTTGCTATTTTTTAATGGCTTAATGTTTGCTACATTCACACCACTGCGTTGGGTATGCTCTTAGAACAGCTGCAAAGTAAGACAAAACAGAGAGAGACAAACAGATAATCAGGGTGTCAAAAAGACCATGATGATTCTGTACCGATATGTACACACACTTGGGAATGATTTTTCACACTGACGGCCCAGATCCCAAGTACTCAACCACCTCCTCTGAACGCTACGGTTCCAATGAGTTATTAAGGACAAAAAAAAAATAAAATCAATCTTTTTAAAGGTGTCTGAAATGTCAGTGATCCACACCAGCTGTCAAGTTAAGCAAGAGCTCTGCATCACCAGTCTCTTTGCCCGGTGAATTTTGCCACATACAAAGCACTGACAACATAAATATTATTCTTCATTCCAAAGATATAGCCTCTTGAGCGTTTATGAAGTCTAACTACTTAAATGTTATCAGCCGGCTCCGAAACTCTGTTTACGACTCAGAAGTCATCGTCTTTCCCATTGCCACGAAAGCGGTGGGCTATCAACCCAGTTTATGCCTTAAAAAGATGCGATAGTAAGAAGGCTTCTGACAAACGTTAGTTTTGACATTATTTAATGAATCACTAAGCCCAGTCCCCATTTCAAAATATAAATCAAACACAAAAACATTACAGGGCAGACCAAAGCAGGAAAGGGAGAATGCATTGTTGCAGACCGGGCAAGAGAGTTGCCAATAATTTGGCTCCAGGTTTATAGGTCTCTTGTGGTGTTTTTGGAGAAAACTGTGGCTCTTTGCTCCCTAGACAGGTGTGCAATGAGACAGGCATATTGCGTATGCGAAAACGGAACCAAATAAATAAATAGATAGATAGATGGTAGATAGATAGATAGATAGATAGATTGATAGATAAACTAGAGATGACACCGTATTTCCCAATAGATGTCAACAAACACTTAACTACCTTTCATTCAACTTATATTATTGCATGCCAGCTTGAAAATAATTGAAGTATAAGATGTCAGAAAAGGATGGCCAGGATTACTAGCCATTGTTCACAGGAAATGAAATGTTCTGCTAAGCAGCCCAAATACTAAGGACAAGGAAACAAAACCTATATTTTATTTTATTTTATTTTATTTTATTTTATTTTATTTTATTTTATTTTATTATTTTATTATTTTATTTTATTTGTAAAGTTTATTTTCTTATTTTGAGAGAGAGAGAGAAAAGCAGAGAGAGAGGGAGAGAGAGAATCCCAGGCAGACTTCAAGTTCTCAGTGCAGAGCCCAACACAGGGCTCCAAGCCACGAACCGCAAGATCACGACCTGAGTTGAAATCGAGAGTCAGACACTCAACCAACTGAGCCACCCAGGTGCCCCCAAAACTGTATTTTAAAGTAAAGCAATACTCCCTTATTGCCACAGACTTAAAACACGAAGCCAGATGAGCACTGGGTGTTATATATGTGACGAATCACTAAGTTTTACTCCGGAGAGAACATTTAATCTAAAATAATTAGGCCAGCATTTGTGCCTCTAACACAAAAGGATGTGTCTTTTCTGCTCACTGATAACAGAAAGCTAGTATAACTGAAAAGAACCAAGAAAACACCAGCGGATAACCATCCTTTGTGGGATTCTCAATCCCCTTGTGTGGATCACCCAGGAATCAAACTCTAGATTTGTTTCGTACCTCAAAAGAAAGGCAAAGCAACACACACGAATGATAAGAGCACATAAAGAAGTACACAAAGGGAGGCAAGTTTACATGAAGACACATCTGTATGTCAGAATAAGTTAGAGGCAAGCCTGGAATACTCCGTAACTGAGGTTGAGAGAAACTCAACATGTGATTATTTTTTCTAGAGCCACTGTTGCTAATCCAGGGTTTCTCAACCCTGGTGCTACTATCATTTTGATTGAAGCCAGATAACTCTTTGTTTAGAGAGGCTGTCCCGTGCACTGTTGGATGTTTAACAGCCTCCTTGGCTTCTACCAACTGGGTGCCAGTAGCACTCCCTCCGATTTGTGGCAACGAAAAATGTCTCCAGAGAGTCAAATGTCACCTGGGAGCCAAACTGTCCCCACTGAGAACTACTATCCCAGGGGCACCTGGGTGGTTCAGCTGGTTACGCGTCTGACTCTTGATTTCAGCTCAGTCATGATCTCATGGTTCGTGAGATCGAGCCCCACATCAGGCTCTGCGCGGACAGCATGGAGCCTACTTGGGATTCTCTCTCTCCCTGTCTCTCTCTCCTCCCTCCCCCTCTCTTGGATATTCTCTCTCTCACTCTCTCTCTCTCTCTCTCTCTCTCTCAAATAAACATTTTTTAAAAAGATCTAGGGGTGCCTGGGTGGCTCAGTCGGTTAAGCGTCCGACTTCAGCTCAGGTCACGATCTCGCGGTCCGTGAGTTCGAGCCCCACGTCGGGCTCTGGGCTGACTGCTTGCTCAGAGCCTGGAGCCTGCTTCGGATTCTGTGTCTCCCTCTCTCTCTGCCCCTCCCCCACTCACACTCTGTCTCTCTCTCAAAAATAAACATTAAAAAAATTTTTTTTAAAGAAAAAGGAAAAAAAAGAAACCAACAGAAAGGAAAGGAGGGGAAAATATTTAATGGTCATCAAAAATGATCAAGACACTAAAAGATCCAAGAAATACGGGAAGAACGATTTACAAAATGCCTCAGATTTTTTACAGGATAAACTGTCAATTCATTCAATAAATAGGCACTGGGCACCTACCATGATTCAAGGCCTGAGATACAAAGATAAAAGAGAACCAGATCCTGCCATTTTCAGGAGTTTAGGGACCCACTGAAGTCTAAGACATACAGACTAATTCTCAAACCTGGCTATATGTTCAAATCACCTGGAGGAGCTTTGCCAAATTGCCAAAGGCTGGGCTTACACCCAGGCCAATTACATAAGCATCTAAACTTTTGGGCAGTTCTTAAACACCTTTGAGCTAGACCATTAAGGTGGGCGGAGATGGCATTTCTAGTTGAAGAAGCTACAAGAGAAGAGTCGCCATGATAGAAAATCAAGGGCATTTAACAGCTAAACATAAAAACAAGTGGTTCAGTTCCCTCCATTTACAAGGTCTGAGAAGGGCAGTAAAAGAAAATAGAGTGGGTGAAAACCAGACCCTGGAGGGTGTTAAACTTTGGAGAACATGGAGAATCTCTATTTCTGAGAAAAGAGGAAAACTATACTTCAAAAACTTAACCTTCCTAGAACTCTAATAATAGAGAGTCCAAGGGAAGAGGCAAAGGCGTGAAGTTGAGTGTCACGTCTAAGGCAATAAGCCCAAATGAAAGCCCTGGCTTCCCTTCATTCCCACAGAAACTCTCCTTGGCAGACTCCCCTTCGGCCTCACCCAGGGCACACTAGATTCCCTCAAGGGTCAGGGCTGGACCCTGCGGTCTTGTTACCCTGATTCGTTTTCCCTAGGTGATGTCATGTCTGTTCAGTCAGTTATCATCTGCGTACGCGTTTGGAAATTCTCCACCCAGACCTCACCCCCCACTCCGACTGTTAACCCTAACTGCCTGTTTAACATCCATTCCCCTTGGACACACTGAAGTAACCTCAAACTCACCATGTCCAAAATTGAACTCATCATATTCCTTACAAAGCCTAGGGCTCTTTATGCTTTTTCTTCCTCTGGAAACGGTACCACATCCCATCCAGTTACACAGGTCAGAGATTTGCATGTCATTCTTAACACTGTCTCTTTCACCCCCATACCTGGTCTACCACCAAGTCCTATGGATTCTACCTTGCGTATGTCTCTTAGATTCCTCCTGCTCTCTCCCCCTCCGTCAGCACCTCCTTAGCCCAAGACGCCATCTTCCTTGTTTGACTGTCTCCATAAAAGTTTCCGCTCACTGACCCAAATTCACTCTTGTCTCCCTGCCACCAAGTCACCAGTTCAAATTCCAAAACTAACCATGTCACCACTTTACTCAAAATTCTTTCATGGCTTCCTATGGACCTTTTTTTTTTTATGTTTATTTATTTATTTTGAGAGAGAGAGAGAAAGAGTGTGAGTGGGGTAGGGACAGAGAGAGGGAGAGGGAGAGGGAGAATCACAAGCAGGCTCCACAAGGGGCCTCAATCCCACGAACCGCAAGATCCTGACCTGAGCCCAAATCAAGAACTGGGTGGCTCAACCGATGGAGCCACCCAGGTGCCCCTGGTCTCATAATATTTAAAAACTTCCTCAGAAGGCCTGACTACATCTCCAACCAGCCACAAAAGCCTTTGTTTAGCCCTACACGTTTGCCACTCTTGCTCCCGCCACAGGGCCACTGGATGCACGGTTCCATCTGCCAAGAGCTTGGTATCCCTGTTTGGACTATTCAACTCCTTGGCCACCCCTCAGTTCCCAGTAAAGTCATGACTTCCTCCAGGCATCCTTCCCTGATCTCCCTGCCTTACCAGCGGTTTCTAACAGCAACTTGATTTGGATACAACTCTACGTTTGACTTACATTTGATGAAAGCATTTGCTTCACACTTGTGCCCCCACCAACATAACCCCTAAATCATCCCAACACGGGGCTGGGAAGAACAAAAAAATACGTAGGAGAGAGTGTGCCGGAGAGAGAGAATGGATTCAAGAGTTCTTCTGATTTAGAGATGCTAAATGTAACAAGAAGGAGTAGACTCAAAGATCTCGGGTCTGGATGACGAAGAAATACGAACTGTTAGGTTACTAACTACACTGATCCTGATTGACTGATTTCATTTGTACGTGGTTTTCTTTGCTTTAGTTTGCACCGTTCCAATCCCCACACCAAAACACACTATTCTTTTATTTAAAGCAAATGACCTAAAGTTGGCTGCTACCAGCACATTCCAGTCAAGCCCCAGCACAATAATTAGTGCCGGCTTACAAGTACTCCCGCGGTAAGACCAACTCTCATCCCCTGCAGCATTAAATATGAAACACCCACATGCAGGGAAACGCTACCTCAGGGCAAACAAAACTTTCTTCATAGAGGAACGTTCAGTGCATGCACGAGTAATGAAGTTCGTGGACTGCTTCAACCCTGCATAGTTTATTTTTAGTCTTAACCTAATTTCACTAGTCCAGAAATATTAACACATTATGTCTACCACATCAGAATACTTTTCGTCATAAAATAATAAAGTACATATCCAAAGGCTGCTAAGATTTGAATTTATTTCACCCCAAAAAACACCCTTCTCTTGCACTGGCAAATATTAGTTTGAACCTGAATTATTTTATGGAACCTGGTAAGTTCCTGCTCAGTAAGTACTTCTGTTGTTAAGCCATATTTTATCCCTTTGCACTTTTACAGGGAAGGCATTAAAGTTTATTTTTTAAGGCAAAGCTGTTATATAATAAACCATTCTGGACATGACACAGTTTATGTATTCATAAAATGTTTCTGAGTTTCAAAAGATGCATGTTATAGAGTTATCGCACCTACAGGAGTTGCCAAATATTTGCAATATTTTTGAAATAATAATAAGGACAGGTATACACAATAAAAAGCTACCAACCGATTTCTGGGAAAGCAAATTGCACTCCGACGTCTTAAAGAGTTTCCTAGAAGTAAAGAAATTATGGGCTTCATTCTGTCTCTGCAAGATATCAAATGCAAGGGTAGCACTGAATTCTAACATATCAACTTTATGATGTACCCATAGGACTCAAAAGTTCCCAGCTACATTATTCTCCTTTGGTGGGAAGTTGGAAGAAATGGTACAAATTTGGTTAATGCTTCTCTACATATATGATGCTGTAAATCAAAGACCACACAATAAACCATCAATCGGACTGGACAGACTTATATCCACGGTCTCCAAGGATGGGAGGCACACTGATTTTATTCATCAGTGTTGACCCGCCAAAGCAGGGCACCAGTGAGGTGGACAGGACAGCTCCTGACAAAACAGACCATCTAATTTACGTTGGCAAGAGCCACTGCCTGCATCAGACCATCTGCTTTCTGGGAGAAACAAAGAAAATTCCAGAGTGCAACAGTAATACTGCCTTCCCTTGCAGTGAGGAGGGATGCCTGTCATTGGATTCCCTCTTCTGCCAAGACCTCTTCCCTCTTTCTACCAAGCAAACAAAAATGACGGTGACTTTTGATAAATAGGGTAAAAGCTTTTTCTTTTTCTGAGCTGGCTTGACCATCTCATTGGCAAGATGGAGAAGCCTTCCTTAAAACTTTCTGCAGTAGTATTCTTTGTCACCCCCTACTGCTTGCTGCCTCTCTACTTCGAGAAAATGAGAACGCGTGTCCTTTTGTAAACACTATACTTTCTCCAGAGACTCAAAGACATGACAGCTCAGAGTTCTTCAGTACGATGGAGCAAACATTGAGCTGCTGCAATGCTCACTGGGCCTTAGAGTTAAAAAGAGTTAACGGGCACCCGGGTGGCTCAGTCGGTTAAGCGTCCGATTTCCGCTCAGGTCACGATCTCAGTCTGTGGGTTCGAGTCCCACATCGAGCTCTGTGCCGACGGCTCAGAGCCTGGAGCCTGCTTCGGATTCTGTGTCTCCCTCTCTCTCTGTTTCTCCTTTGCTTGCGCGCTCTCTCTCTCTCTCTCAAAAATGAATAAACATAAATAAATAGAGATGACATTTGAGCGGTCTCCCTTCAAAGATTCCACGATGTATTAAAGAAGACAAACATCTGCTATAAACAAATAAGTGAAGTAACAGGTACTGTGAGACACAAGCAAGAGAATGGGAAATGATTATTTTTGCTAATGAATTTTGGACCTGGAAAGGCTTTTCCAGGACCCAGGGTGAGGCATATTCTCTGCATCGCCTCCTGATCCCTCCCTAACAAGGAAAACTATGTTTATGTGGCTAAATGAGTTACTATAAACCATTAAGTCGTAAGAAATGGCCTTAAAGGTAGAAAAGGGGTTTTAAAAAAAGGATAAGGAGTATTTTCAGGGTGCATCAGGGGGCATGAGGCTCACACTCCTTTGCCTTGGGCATGAAAGAAGAAAGGAGATTTCGGGCATTTGCTTTCGGAGTGCATATTGAACCAGGCTGGTGCCTGCCCACTCTTCCCCAGTTCATCTTTTAGCTGGTGCAGTATAGCTGGGAAGCAGCTGGCACGAGCTGGGGCCAGTACAGATGGCTCCGCGGAAGCTACTCCACAACGTAGCATGTTGTGTCCCTCCACACGACACTTAAGGCCTCTAAAGAACACCGCAATTACAAAATGCTTCCCTTTCCCCTCTCTGGTTTTATCTCCATTACTTTCTAAAGCAAGCATTATTACTTCAGCTGCAAAAAGCACAAATGAGGGGCGCCTGGGTGAGTCAGTCGGCTGAACGTCCCACTTCGGCTCAGGTCATGATCTCACGGTTTGTGGGTTCGAGCCCCGCGACGGGCTCTGTGTGGACAGCTCAGAGCCTGGAGCCTGCTTCAGATTCTGTGTCTCCCTCTCTCTCTCTGCTCCTCCCCGCTCATGCTCTGTCTCTCTCTCTCTCCTTCAAAAGTTTAAAAAAAAAAAAACATTAAAGAAAAAGCATAACTGAAGCATCAGAAAGGTGAAATTAGTACCCCCAAATGACTCCAATAGTAATGTTAAAAACATGTGGATGGACCCAGAAGCCCTGATACCCCAAATAACAAACTGGTGAGTCACAGCCATTTATAAAATAAAAGTTGGATATATCATATGAAACTACAAATTTCTAGAACCCTTGAAAAATTGAAATCTGGAAACTAAAACAGTTCTGGGCTAATTCCATGTGCTAGTAACAGGGTAGGAGGCAGAGCATTTGAGCACCAATGAATTCTCTACCATCTAAACCAGCCCATTCCAGATGATCTACGCATTCACCTGACCTGTTGGCACCTGAGGGCACCTGCTAAACCATATGGCAAGTGGCAGGGGACATCTCATCCAAAACGCTCAGAATACTCTTCTCCTTTAGGTCATCTCCAGCGTGATTCCATTCACACAAATTTCATCCAAATGTCGTCTGCTCAACCACGTCACATAATGTACCTAAACAGTGATGGAAAATACATCCTCTGGAAAAGTCTGTCTATACCCCGATCGAATCATTTTACTGTTATAAACGATCTACATATTTGTGGAGAATAAAGGCCACTGGATTCCAATTGCTGTCTCTAGCCCTATTTCCACCTCCCCATGTTAAAGCAGACACTTTAATCTCCTGGAGTCCTACGCCTGTTCATTTGCCAATGACTATGGAATAGGTCAAGGTTTAGAGGTCTTGGAAGGTTCCCAAAGTCACTTCTATTGTCACTAGTATAATTCTAAAGAATGAACACCCAAACTAGGGCATTCTCAGTTTCTACTTTTCTAGTTAAAAGACATTCTTTGGAGGGACGCCTGGGTGGTTCAGTCAGTTAAGCATCCAACTTTAGCTCAGGTCATAATCTCACAGTTCGTGAGTTCGAGCCCCCTGTCTGACTCTGTGCCGACAGCTCCGAGTCTGGAGCCTGCTTCGGATTCTGTGTCTCCCTTTCTCTCTCTGCCCCTCTCCCTCTCGCTCTCTGTCTCTCACAAATGAATAGACGCTAAAAAAAAAATTTTAAAGACATTATTTGGGGGAAAAAAGGCACCATTGATTTAAATGGCAGTCAAACTGTTGGTTAGGTTTTATGACTCCAGCTCCATTTTGGGATTTGAATTCGCCTGTGGAAAACAGATGTTTAGCTGCTAAAACAATAACATTTTAAAGTTTCATTTCACAAAAATTAAAGCACAGCTATAACCCAGAAGCTCAAAAGGAACCAGCCCACACAGTTCTAGTCAGATGAGGGGCAAACAGTCTCCCAAGTCTCTGCTGAGGGGTGCACAGAGCTGCAGAAAACACACACCCTCCAACCTGACACTGGAAGGTCGTTTTTGGAAAGCCAGCAAGTGCACGGGGCCAGCCTGGAGTGAGAAGTAGACAGCCCGTGGCCTTGAGCAGGGCTGGTCAGCCACAGATGCTGGCCACGTCCTTTTCTCTTGGATCTGCACACTCCAAATTGAGCAGAATAGCACAATTCTAATGACAAGACAGAGGCAGGGTTCAGGAAAGGGAATGGGGCTCTCAGTATAGACTGTCTAGATCCCCAAGTCACAGTTACTGAAGTTCATCTGCAAAGCAGACTCGCATTTTCTAATTAATTCAATTCAACTAATATAGTTTTGCTGGGAAGGAAAGTAAACTTTGGGGACTTTTTTCTCCTACAGACGAGGAGATATTTTTAGACTTATTTCATTTATATTTGAGCAAACCACCCAATTTTTCCTGGCCTCTGTTTGCTGGTACATAAGGTGGAAGGATTTACTTCGGTACCCACTAACTTTCTTTCCAATCCAGTTCTATGCTTGTATGGATTTCTACTAAGTTCATACGCTTCAGCAATATAAAACAAGCAAGCAAGCAAGCAAACAAACACAGGCGTTCTTTTTTTCTTCCAAATTACAGAGCGGAACATTAAATTTCAAAGTCTTTAATATTCTACTTCATAGTTCATAAGCAAAAAGAACCCTTTTTTCTCTATGAATAAAATGCTTGAACTAAAGAGAGATCTCAGAGTATGGCAGTCATCAATTATCCACAAGAAAAAAAGTCCCCTAATTTGGAGACAGGCAAGGATGAAAAGGCGGAGCACAGGAGATGTTTAGGGAAGTGAAATTACTCTGTATGGCACCACAAATGTGGATACCTGTCATTCTGCATTTGTCCGAACTCACTGGATGTCCAGCACCTATGCGGCTCCTAATGTAAGCGATGGCCTCTGGGTGAGAATGATGTGTCAGTGCAGGTTCATCAATTACAATCAATGTCCCACTCTGGTGGCGATGTTGATGGGGCAGCCTGTGCATATGTGGGTCAGGTGATATTTGGAAAATCTCTGTACCTTTCGCTCTATCTTCTGTGAACCTGAAATTGCTCTAAAACATAAAGCCTTGATTTAAAAAGAGAGAGAGAGAGAGAGAGAAGAAAGAAACCAAGTTTAAAAAAAAAAGCCTGAAAAGTAATGTTCAGGATCTGCTGGCGTGATTAAAATGAAGAGTGCTGATGCCTCTGGGGTGCCTGGGGGGCTCAGTTGGTTAAGCGTCCAGCTTTGGCTCAGGTCACAGTCTTAGAGTTGGTGAGTTCAAGCCCCTCTCTGCTGTCAGCGTGGAGCCCGCTGACAGTTTCTACTTTTCTACTTAAAAGACATTATTTGGAGGGATGCCTGGGTGGTTCACTCAGTTAAGTGTCCACCTTTAGCTCAGGTCATAATCTCGCAGCTAGTGAGTTCGAGCCCCCTTTGGAGCCCACTTTGGACTCTCCGTCCCCCTCTTTTTCTGCCTCTCCCCCGCCAAAATAAATTTAAAAAATGTTAAAAAAAAAAAAAAAGAGAGAGAGAGAAAGAGAGCACGCTGATGCCCTCACAGCTCTACAGGTTCAAAACTGTCGTGGGTGCGGCAGTACGGTATGAAGTGGATAAATACACATCATTTGGATCAAAATGACTGTTCTCTCAGCAGCCCCACTGGAAGGAGCCTGTCTGCCTCAATGCCTACCTGGGGAGAAAAAAATGGTTCTGCAACCAACCTTCTCTGACAACCTTTCTACACGTATAAATACAACATGTATCTCAAAAGTCATTTACACGTTTCCGGGAGAAAGGTTAAGTCACTACAGGTAGGTCACGAAAGGCAGGACATACAACGTTGGACAGTGCATGTCACAACACCGGTGCCAAGGAACCTGTCCTATTTGATTCTCTTCCAGAGACTGCAGAAAAAGTAGTCCTCTGCTTTTTCAAATGCTTGAAATATCTATTCCTTTGCGATAAAACGGGTTTCTCAAAAACTTGCTTCTTGTACAAAATGTAACATTAGTGGGGTTGGAACTAGCATCTTGGTCCCAAAATTCACGTTCCCGTTTACAAAGCCAAGGTCCTTCCTCTCCCCGAGTGTTTGCTCTGAGTCACGTCCCTTATAGCCACATCTCGCTCAGTGCAGCTCAGTGTGTTGAGTTCACCACATTGAATTAAATGGTTTACAGACATCCTTGGGGAAAATTACTCAACTATTGTTTGGTGTTCCTAAGTTGGCTTGCCTAAATAAAACAAAAGAAGCCAATGCCCCTTTGCCAACTGCACTTATAATTGAAATGTTAGTTGTTCCTTTTTACTATTTATGCTCAAGTTTTAAAAAAAAAAAAAAAAAGCATACCAGAGCACAGGTTCTTGGAAACCTGCTCAATGTAAGTCTCAAACCCATCCAACTCTGTTTCGATACAATAGTAAACTTGGACCCCACACTCGCACTACAACATAAAAACGTCTACATCCTGAAGCATTTTACATCATCTTCAATCTATTTTCAATGCAAGAAACAGAAGAGATGTGAATTTTCCAGGACAGACTGCCGTAAATGTCTCATTCTCCTGTCTTCCATGTTTTTCTTCTTCCTATCCTTTAAAAACAACATCTTTTTTGGCATGCGTACTGCTTAATTTTACGTGTCAGTCTGACTGAATCCCAGGGTGCCCCGATACTTGGTCAAACATTATTCTGGATGTGAGACTGAGCGTGTTTTGGGTGAGATTACCATCTGAACTGGTAGACTAAATAAAGCAGATACCCTCTCTAAGGCGGGTGGGCCTCATCCCATCAGTTGAAGGCCAGAATAGAACAAAAAGGCTAGCAAGTAAGAGAGAAAACTCCACCTGCCTGACTCCTTGGGCTGGGATTCCATTCTTGGTTGACTCTGGACTTGAAATGAAACACTGGCTCTTACATAGTCTTGAGGCTGCCAGTAGTCACTGGAACCCCACCACTGCCCTCCTCCAGCTTCCCAACTACAGATCTTGGGACTCGCCAGCCTCCATAATTGTAGAAGCCAATATCTAGATATACACACAGCTATATACAATACACACATATACACACCCTACTGGCTCTGTTTCTCTTGAGAAATGCTGACTAATACAATATGGCATACAGACACATGACCATGTTTCGGCCATTTCTCCTTTTACAGTGTTATAACCAAACCGTAAGCTAGTTTCCCTGAATGAAGATGAAGGTTTTCTTCCATTTGAATATTACCTTTACCCAGCTTCACATTTTTACAGTAAAAACGTGGTGTCATGTTAGAAACAGTCTAGGCTTCAATAAACATTTCCGTCATGGAAACTTGACGAACTTTTCTTAAGCACAAGCTAATCATATTTTTATGGCATGGAAAAATCATATCAGAAAGACAGGAAAATGCAGCCAACTGCCATTCACTTTAATGGAAAAGATCATAGGCTTTTTTTTTCTCCCTAAAATAGGAAAACCTACTATTTTTATTACCGTGATTTTAATAGCAGCATATTGGAAACATCTATAAATGCTTGGTTTTATTTGCTTTTCCAAAGTTGTATCTTTATTTCAAAAAGAAGCCACACACACATACATCATAGCATTTTTCTTATGTTTTGAAAGACTTAAAATGTTTTCTTTTTTTATGAAGGCCACATAAGCGTTACCAGGCTTTTTAATATCAGTGCTGTGCCTCATCACTACGGGAGCCAGAAGAACAAACCTTGCGACATCTGAATGTATTTCAGGCATATTGCGCACCGAGTTGCATTTTATCCATAAAACTCTCACTAAGCGGACTTCCGTGGGTTTAGTGTCAGAACCTTTCTGAAAGCCATTTGGAATCCTGGATCTTGGACCACATTCAAAGTAGGAGGAGAGAAAGGGTGCCCGCCAGGCTCCATTGGTAGAGTATGCAAATCCTGATCTCCGGGTTGTAAGTGCAAGCCGGGCATACAGATCACTTAAAAGGAAAACAAAATAACAAAATAAACTAAGAGGAGAGAGGAAGAAAGTGACATGGTGGTTCACCAGTCAACTGAAATGGCAAACAACATATGTTTTCCTTTACTAAACTGTACTTCAGGTGCTTTTCTCATTCATTTTGCATCTCTGGTTCTGATGCTGAGAGTAGACATCTATTTATTATTTATGCATTTAATAAATCTTATGAACACTGCCATTCACTTTTAGAATTTTCTTTGAGATAATCTAGTGAGGTGCACTAAATATACCATGTGTCTGCACACACACACACACACACACACACACACAGATATTATTGACCTCATACCTGTCTAGTCTACTAGATGGAGGCTGAAAATTATTCTTATTTTTTTCTCCTTTTTTTAATTTAAATTCAAGTTAGTTACCATACAGTGTAGTCCTGGCTGCAGGAGGAGAACCCAGTGATTCATCTCTTACATATGACACCCAGTACTTATCCCAAAAAGTTCCCTCCTTAATGCCTGTCACCCATTTGGTCCATCCCCCCACTCACCCCTCCAGCAACCCTCAGTTTGTTTTCTGTATTTAAGTATTTAAGAGTCTCTTATGGTTTGCCTCCCTCACCAGAGTCAGAATTTAAGAATGGCTATTTCTAGGGGTGCCTGAGTGGCTTAGTTGGTTAAGCGTCTGACTGTTGATTTCAGCTCAGGTCATGATCTCACAGTTTGTGAGTTCGAGCCCTGCATCAGACTCTGAGCTGACAGTGTGGAGTCGGCTTGGGATTCTCTCTCTCTCTCCCCCCCTGTCTCTCAGCCCTTCCCCTGCACCCTCTCTAAATAAATAAATAACCCTTAAAAAAAAGAAAAAAAAAAGAACGGCCATTTATACTGAAATAGCAAAAAAAAACCCAAAAAACAAAAAAAAACAAAGAACAAAACCCAACAACAACAACACAGTCCACAACTGTTCCCTTGTTTTACATTAATATAACAAAAATGCACATTATAGTCTTTCTTATAATTCTTATTTATACCAAGAACCATTTATTAGGAAGAATAGTATATCCCAACTTTTAATAAAGAAAAGTTGGTTAGTAACTAAATGGTTCAATATACACTGGAAAGAATGAGGACCGAAAAAAAAAAATAAAACACTCACAATTCATCTGTTAAATGTGCTAACCGGGATGAACAGTTGCCAATGACTGCACTAAAAGAGACTTTATAAGAAATGAATTTATTTATTTTAAATGCTGAGACTGGACATTTCAAACATGATGAAACAATCAGACACAGAGTGACTGGATGTAACCACCCATTTTTATATCAAATATTTAGAAAGCAAAGGCACGACTCTGGGGCTTGACATATTCCAAGAGTACTTCGGCCCAGAACTTCCTTTTATGAGGCATCAAGCCTTCCCAAGCCCAAATAATTCCCCAAGTACCTTAGATTCATTTTCCACAAGCAAGGAAGGATCAATTTTAAAGTGTAATGTTCTGCCTGCCAAAACATCAGCCGGACAGGAATGTTCAAAGGTGCAAGTTCAAGTAGAGACTCCTGATTCCATACAGGAGCTGGAGAACACGCTCTTGAGGCAAGCTTCAGAAGCCAGGAGCACAGAGGAAAGGGGGGATGATGTCCTATAAAGAGAACTTGGCTTCTTCAAGGGTTGTTTCAAACAGGAGAGTGACAAATACTAGCAATAAACAGCTAGAAGCGACTTACAGTGCTCGTTACTGCTAAAGAGGCTTTAGCAACTGTGCCGAACTCACCAAATGTCCAAAGCCATTCTCTGAAGAATAGTTGAGCACAGAAAACAAATGGAAGGCTGCTTTCTGCTTTCCATGCAAGGTCTGATGCATAAATAGCAGAGCACAATTTATAGGACGAAGTAGGCTTCAAGGATCAGTCCCTATTGTTCTGGTTTCTAAAATGAAGTTCTATTTGGTCAAGCAAATGTTAGCCTACCTCTGTGTCACACACCATGCTGGGCTCTGAAGATGAGAAGATGAGTAAATCATTATCAATGAAAAACGCTTTGACTTTTTTTTTTTTTTTTTTTTTTTTACAAACTCCAGCAGTCCCACCCCTAGGAATACATACCTCGGAAATACCTCCGTACCTCGGTGCCCAAAGACAGAAAGCACTGTTCACAGTGGCCTCAAAACAATCAGAATAGGTGAATAATTTGTGCTATATTCTCTAATTATCCTTTTTAATGTTGAAAATCATCCCTGCATAGCCGGGTCCCCAGCCTCTCTCATGCCTTACTTTTCTGCACAATAATTATTAACATCTAATCTATGAACATTAAGACAATTTGTGTTGTTTAGCATCTGTGTTTCTACCTGAAACTTAAGTTCCATGAGGGCAGGAATTTTTTTTTTTTGAGAGCAAGGATTTTGATCTCGCTTTATTTACCACTACTTCTGTCCGCGCAGCCTAGAATGGCATCTGGCACGTGAAAGGAATTTGGTAATATATGTGGAAAGGAGAGGGGAAGGGATACATACAGGGAGAGAGAAGCAAAAGAAAGAACAGAGGTAGAGAAGAATGGAGGGAGGAAGACAGGCAAGAAATTGCTAGAAACAGTGAAAATCAAAGAACTAAAGACAACCACCAGTTTAACAGGAGCAATTCTCATGACTATAATGCTGACTGGGGGAAAAAAACAAAACAAAACAAAAAAACCGAGATGGAAAAGATTACATACAGGCTGATTCCATTTACTTTTGATTCCAAATAAGCAAAACTAATGTTACGATCCGTACGTAACTAGAAGAGCTGTAAAGAGAACAGCAAAGGTGTGGTACACACAAAATCTGATGCAGATACCTTGAGAGGGTGACGGAATTGCAGAGGGCGCAGGGAGGACTTGAAGCGTGTTGGAACACCGCATTCCTTAAGCTGGACTGTGAGTTTACACTTTATTATGAGTCCCCATACCTCATACATGTAGTGAACATGCTTATGAATTTCATAATGCATACAAAACAGCAAGTCACTTGGGCCTACTCTCTGGTGAGAAAGACCTGACGAGAGAAGAATCCAGAATCCAGTGGGACAGAGGCACAAGCATGGGCTGTGGAGCACCCAGGTGGCTGGTCCACCCAGAATCCCATGTGGTTCTAAATGCTTCCTTTCATAGTGGTAAAGGGATTGGTCTCCAATGGTCACATGATTTATATATTTTTAAACCTGTAGTTCATTGAAGAGAAGCCTCTTAAATAACTGTTAGTAGTATTTTAACAAAGAAATCTCACCCAGCTTCAACAGAATTTGGCAAGTAGAGGAACCAGAAAAAATACTTCACTGGGTATTATTAAGGTCATTGGGTGGGTGCTATTAAGAATCAATTGCTAGGGCACCTGGGGGGCTCAGTCGGGTAAGCCTCCGACTTCAGCTCGGGTCACGATCTCATGGTTCGTGGGTTTGAGCCCCGCATCAGGCTCTGTGCTGACAGCACAGAGCCTGGAACCTGCTTGGGATTCTGTGTCTTACTCTCTGCCCCCTGTGTTCGCTCGCTCTCTCTTTCTGTCTCAAAAATCAATAAACATTAAAAACAAATTTTAATAAATAAATAAGAATCAACTGCCTATAACTGCATGAACTAATTTGTTCTGCTATATGTTCACTGAGTATTTATTCGGAAACTAATACTGAGGGGCGCTTGGATGGTTTAGTCCGTTAGACTCTTGACTTTGGCTCAGGTCACGATCTCCCAGTTCATGAGTTCGAGGCCCTGCTTGGGATTCTGTCTCTCCCTCTCTCCGCCCCTCCCCTGCTTGCTCTCTATTTCTCTCTCAAAACCAAACAAAAATAAACTTAAAAAAAATAAACTATTAAGGAGTAGCAGTAATGTGCAAGATATTGGCTAAGTACATGGGAAGGTACAAACGTGGAAAACGTCATCAGCGAGCTCATATGCCAGTGTTAAGACATGTATTTAATGATCATAGCATATGTGTAGGTGTCCAGGATGCCCCAAAAAACAGAAAGGACTGTGCCTGTCGGGTTTTGCATGAAGTCACAAGAGGAAGTGAGCAGTTCATTCTTAGGGCAAGAAAAGAAACAATGTGCATTGCTGAATGTTGCCTTGCCTTTCGTTATTCACTGTAGGTTCTACTCCTTATCCTCAACTTAATCATTCATGCCTCCAGGTCTTTTACTGCCAAAGCAGTATCAGCTATGTTGCAAATCTTGCAAATCTTTGCTCTAACTCCACTAATCTCTCTCTCTTTTTTCTTTTTGATTGACGTTTTGCTTCACCAAATTCTAGATGCATTTTGAACAATTAGGAACTCGGCAAAAAATAACTTTTTTGTCCTCTGCTCAAGGGATGTGTGTAAAACTATCCCACAGAACAATGAAAGGGGTCTTCTATAAAAGATTTCTGGACCACTTTCAGTGACTATTACTTAGGGCAAGTCACTTAAGTTCCCCAATGCCACTGTCTCAGTTACAAATTAAGGAAGTTAAGACTACACGTCCAGGGACACTTATGAAACACAAATGCGCGCACACACACCCATATATGATACACGTACAGATGTAATTTCTATCACAGTGATATTTTTCATTGTCAACACCATGACTCTTCAGTCTTCCAAAGGTCACGTGAATATAGGACCTCAGCCCTTTCACAATCTCGCATTAGATTAAGTTGAACAGCACCCGGTTGAAGGGTTTCCAGTTGCTTTGGACATATGCCTTCTCTCTTCATGTCTTCTGGATGTGTCTTTAACTTGAATCTTTTATCTTCCTATACATTCTCCTTCCCCAAACACAACTTCATATATGTTGCTTCATATATAGTGTCGGAACAAGCAAACATACATCTACTAGACCACCGCTACGACCGCTACTCACGATGACTCATGCGGAGGGAGCATTTATTAAGTGCCAGGCACTGTCCTCAATGTTTTACCTCTATTAGCTCATTTAATTCCCAGAACAACGCACAGGGCATTAAGTACCTTGTGGAGATGGCATGGCCTGCGTGGAGGAATGTGAATCTCGATGGTCTAGCTCTAGGGTGTATGTCCTAAGCCAAGCCACTGTTATAAATGCCAGAACTGTGGATGCTTTCCTACGCACACACACATACATTTGATTTGTGTCTGATACTGTAAAGGATACAAAAGCAGCCTCAGAAGAGAGAAGAAAATAATTCTCTCTGAAATAAACCTGACTTGGACACCATTCGACATGGGTTTAAATCCAAATACCCAAAGGGTCGCATATGGTGTGCCCTCACCTACAAGGAGGTGCTATTGCTTGGGTCCAATTTAAAGTCTCCAGTTTATTTTTGGAATCCAGATTCTGGGAACAAGCTATTTCCATATTCAATCCCTTGGGCATAGCAAGCTGGGTACTTAGAAACCACATATGCCATTTAGAGACAAACCCAGCCTGGCACCTATGTGGTGCCCTTGGCCAGCTCCCCTTGGCCTGGCAGCAATAAAAAACAAGGCATGAGCCAGAATCCGTGCTCTGTGTTCTGAAGGGAAGTGAAGATTTATCCTCTTGGAAAGAGAAGGAAAAACCAACCCAGCCTCTTCTGGCTCCTGAAGGTTGCAGCTGAGGCTGGTGCTGTTAATAAGATGTTCACTCTGCAAAATATCCCACTGGGAGGTTTTCTCCCTTTCTTTTCTTTTTTCACTTTTAGCAAATCTTGGCAAAAACACTTGCCATTTTAACCACTTTTAAGTGCCCAGTCTAGTGGCATTAATTACGTTCACAATGTTGTGCAACTATTTTCTGTATTTGTGGTCACCCCAAACAGAAGCTCTGTGCCCACAAACTCCCCATCTCTCCCTTCACCCCTCCCCGGACACCCCTAACCTATTTTCTGTCTCTCTGAAGTTACCTGTTCCAGCAACTTCATGAGAGTGGAATTATACAACATTTGTCCTTTGTGTCACAGGACGTTAAGGTTTTATGTTACTCTCTTCCTGGCACAATTTAACCGCAAGCATTACCCACCGGGTTACACACTGGCAAGAGCACAGGGAGAGCTGGGGTCCTGCCCAGAGCCACCCGGCTGCCCGTCTCTAAGCGGTCACCTTGTGCCGTGCCCCCCCAGTTCCCTGCATTTCCAGCGACCCAACAGGAATAGCAAACCCAAATGGCTACTCCACCAAGCTGAAAGCCTCTCACGCATTTCTCCATCAATTACCTCTCCAGCCTGTGGGCCACACCACTCTGGACAGAGCATGCCCAACCCTTCTGTCCTTGGCACCAACAGAGCAGCTTAACAGAAGACCATGGGGGAGGGGAAGGGGGGGAAAAAAGTTAGAGAGGGAAGGAGGCAAACCATAAGAGACTCTTAAAAACTGAGAATAAACTGAGGGTTGATGGGGGGTGGGGGGGAGGGGAAGTGCGTGATGGGCACGGAGGAGGGCACCTGCTGGGATGAGCCCTGGGTGTTGTACGGTAACCAATGTGACAATAAATTTCATATTTAAAAAAATAATAAAAAAATAAAGGAAGATGAAGTTGTTTTTTATGAAATGGTACAATCAGGGTCATTCTAAGTAAGACGTTCATATGCCTTACTTGTCTTACTTTCACAAGTGTTAAACCTCCAGTACATCAATTTAAGATAACCTATGGCTCACTTTAAATATAATTAGGCGAAAAAAAAAAAAATAATTAGGCGGATGGGGCGCCCGGGTGGCTCGGTCGGTTGAGCATCCGACTTCAGCTCAGGTCATGATCTCGCGGTCCGTGAGTTC
This sequence comes from Prionailurus bengalensis, assembly GCF_016509475.1. Taxonomy (NCBI): domain Eukaryota; kingdom Metazoa; phylum Chordata; class Mammalia; order Carnivora; family Felidae; genus Prionailurus; species Prionailurus bengalensis. The sequence continues at coordinate 228,171,700 of NC_057343.1, forward strand.
GAGCCCCACGTCGGGCTCTGTGCTGACAGCTCAGAGCCTGGAGCCCGCTTTGGATTCTGGGTCTCCCTCTCTCTCTGCCCCTCTCCCACTTCTGCGCGCTCTCTCTCTCTCTCTCTCTCTCTGTCAAAAATAAATAAACATTTAAAAAACTAAATGTAATTGGCAGAATTCTGAGTCGAATTGCATTAGAAGTTGCTGTGGTACATCTCAAAGACAATTAAACCTTTACTAATTATAATGTTATCGTCTCATTTCCGCTTTTAACAAGTTTGTAGGGCTGAGGAACCAGGCCAATAAAACCCAATAAATAAAAAGTCCCTGCGCATGAATGACAAAATGCCGCATTTTAGGCAGAGTTAAGGATCTGGCCTCTTTAGCCACTTCCCATTTTGATTATTGGTTCTGGCTTTAAAACATCGCGTCGAAGGTGAAAAGAGTCGAGTCTCACGCGGCTCCAGCTCCAAACAGAAGGGATGCTGGCTCTTCCTTGATATCACGGAGGCTGGAAAAGTTCCAAAACGTGGTTCACACGTACGCCTCACTTCCTTTCTGACTTGCCACAATAAAAGAGATACCGGGATGCTTCGCTCCTAACTTCTCAGGGATTTTTCGCAAACCAGGCAGTCATGAGAGCAGAAAGTGAACAGGAGTCTAAAAATCTGACTGGATGAAATGTAAAATTATTTTAGTCCAAGTATGCTGATACATGGATGCCGTAGCAAAAAAAAAAAAAATAAATGTAAGATTTATTATTTTTCTTATTCTACTATCCTTGCTTCATCCCAATCCTGGTGTGAGGGTTAATTTTACGTGTCGACCTGACTTGCCACAGGATGTTCAGATACCTGGTTAAATGGTATTTCTGGGTGCGTCTGTGGGACCATTTCCAGCAGATATCGGCAAGTGGAATGCCAGGCTGAGCACAGAAGGTGGCCCTCCCCAGTGGGGGTGCTCATCCTGCAACTATTTGAGGGCTGGCATAGAACCAAAGGGTAAAGCTGGGACATCAGTCTTCTGCCCTCCGAAAGGCACTTTTACTCCTGGCTCTCCTGGTTCCCAGACTGAATTACACCGACATCCTTTCGTTCTCCAGTTTGCTGACTTCACGTCTTGGAACTTCTCAGCCTCTATATTGTGTGAGCCAATTCTTCATCAGAAATTTCATTATACTCCATATCCTATTATAAAAATAAGGCATAATCTCCAGGTGCACTAGGGGTTTCCAGAGACACAGAAACAACAGGATACACACACACACACACACACACACACACACACACACACTTAAAATTTGGGTAAAATATATTAACAAAATTTTCCATATATTGTGTGCACATATATATAAGCTTATTGGCTCTGCTTCTCTGGAGAACCCTAATACCCCTGGAGATTATACCTTATTTTCATCTCTAGTAAAAAAGGCATCTCTCTTTCTGTGGGAAGGGCCGTGGGTCCATCCATCTGTCCTTCTCTGCTAACCCATCTCCAATTTGATTCAAGTATCCGATAGAGAGCCTTTATCCCAGGGCTGTGACCGCCTCCGACCAATGAACCGTAAAGCAGGGAGGGGCCCGATTCTGGGAACAAGATTTTCTCCCCGATCCAAAAAGAGCACCAGAAGAAATTTCCTTTCCCGGCTCTGCCTCCTGAACATAACATTGTGTGACAACAACTGTCTACGGGGAAGAACACAGAAGATCACAAAGAGGCCTATACCCTCAACCAGGCCGTCGCTGGGGTGCTAAACCAAGTTCAGCTACTGCCCAACTGGGGATGCTGGGAAGCTCCCCCAGATCAGTGCCCGTGGGATAAAGACCCCGCGAGTTAGACTGTCACTTGAGGCTGGAGATATCTTTAAAAAAAAAAAAAAGGAACACTTATTTATTTTTGAGACACAGAGCGTGAGCCGGGGAGAGGCAGAGAGAGAGGGAGACACAGAATCCGAAGCAGGCTCCAGGCTCGGAGCTGTCCGCACAGAGCCCAGTGGGGGGCCCAAATCCATGAACCATGAGATCGTGACCTGACCTGAAGTCGGATGCTTAACCAACCGAGCCACCCCCAGTGCCTCTAGGTTGAAGACATCTTAACCGCGATACAGCTGCCAGCTTTGACTTCTGCTTCCCACGTGGTCCGCGCCATTCGAGATCTGTCCTTGGGCTGTATCGCCAGGCCTACAACATAAGCCTCTGATTTCTGAGCAACACAGGAGCCCTCTGTATCAAAAGTGACGACTTGGCTTTTCCGCTCTCGCTGGATGTTTTGTGGTGTATGCACGTGTGTGTATGTGCATCTGTGTGTTAACTTCAACAAGAACCGGTAAAAAGTCTGCTGATTACAAGGTAAATTTGAACGAATGGGAAAAAAAACGAGGAATGGCACCCTTACGAGCCAGACTATGAGGAAACTGTATTTTGAAAATGCCTTCATCGCCCAATCACCTTGAGGCATATCTATTCTAGCGGAAACAAGCCAACGACACTTGTTTTCACGGAGGATTACGTATTTCACAGTGTGAGTCTGGTTTTTTGTTTTTTGTTTTTTGTTTTTTTTGGTTTTCTGGTCTTGTTTTGGTTTTTTGTTTTTATTTCTGTTTTTGCCAAAAGCACTTAATTGATGGAACTCACCCTTCAAGAACACCCACCAGGCAGCAGATACTTTCGTGTGTATTTGTTCATGGACCTACCCTGTAGAAATGTCACTGTTCTACAGATGGGCAAAGCGGGAAATATGTGACGTCGACCACCTCCCATGGCGGAAGTCTTACTCAGAGCAAAATGAAAATCAGGTCGCAGGAATTTTAAACCGGTGCCCTTCCACCTGAATATGCCACAGATCAGCTGGGCAGCTGGGCACGTGCCAATTGGATCCTCTCCTTCCGGGATGGGGTCTGAGCATCCACATTTCTATCAAAGCTCTGGGTGAGGGTGACGCTGCTGGCCCGCCAAGCACATCTCAAGTACACATACTCTCCAAGGGCAGCGCACATAAGATTCCATTTGCAAGCTCAAGATTTTGAGTGCCATGGCTCATATCCAATTACCTAACTTGTCTTATGACCCATCTTCTCGCCCAACAAAAGGGTTATACGAACAGTACCCACCCCCTCTTTGGGCTGTTAGAAGTTGAATGAGAGGAAGTTTTTTAAAAAATTTTTTTTTCAACGTTTATTTATTTTTGGGACAGAGAGAGACAGAGCATGAACGGGGGAGGGGCAGAGAGAGAGGGAGACACAGAATCGGAAACAGGCTCCAGGCTCCGAGCCATCAGCCCAGAGCCTGACGCGGGGCTCGAACTCACGGAGCGCGAGATCGTGACCTGGCTGAAGTCGGATGCTTAACCGACTGCGCCACCCAGGCGCCCCGAGAGGAAGTTTTTAAATGCATTGGAGATGCCTGGTAGACACGGAGCACTCACAACCGGTAGACAGGACCACCATATACATCCAAGCGCAAGTGTTACTGAGGACGTAAAAGGTCACAGATGAATCAGACAGAGATCTGCTTACGTTGGAAGAACATGCAGAGTAGCACAATCCCAAGGCTGTAGAGCCTGCATTTCAACTCTGCCACCGTGGGGTGGAAGATGCTTTGCAGGGGCGCCCGCACCCACCCATCTCTCTTCCAACCTATGCCTAGGATGGGACCAGGTGGCGCTGGCCCACCCAGAGCACAGAGGGTCTGCGATGGACACCTAACAGGCAGAGATGATTCAGAGGCAAGACCCGACAGTTTGACTTCTTCCCCAGGAGCCTGAGAATGTGACATCCCCCTGTTTTGCCCTGTGAGTCTGTTGTTCAGTGGCCCCAGACCTTGGATGCGGATGATAATGGGGGCTGAAGAGGGAAGAGGAACAGAGAGGAGCAAGGATGAGAATCCCATGTGCTAAGGGAAAGACAGAGCCTGATAAGTCTCTCCTCTCGGCTCAAGCCCTGCACTTGTATTCTGCATAATTACCTTGTATCGTTTTGCCCCCTTTGCTTTGCCTAATTTGTGGGGAACTCTGGTATTTACAACTCAACAATGCATACCTAAGACACTTGAGTAAGTTCTCAGTTAACCTCTACAACCCTCAGTTTCCTCATCTGTAAACTGGAAATGTATTCATTTGTCCTATATTTATCAAGAGTCTATTGTTTGCCAAGCACTAGCTAGGTAGTGGAGAAACCAATGGTTAGGAATTCCAGAAACCATCCTACCTTTGTGGAGTTTACAGTAGAGTAGAAGACATAAGCTTTAATGGCTAAATCGATCAGAAGAACAAACATAAAATTCCAAGGGGGGTAAGCGTTCCAAGAGAGGAAGGACATCATACAATGAAAACATATGCGAGGGAGGCTGGCTTAAGAGGAAGCCAGAGAGAATCTAAGAGAGTAACAAGGCAAGGAGTGAAGAGAGAAGGACTCCAGGCAAAGAGCTTAGACTCTGGGGAGAGCAGGAGCATACAAATGTGGCCGAAAACAGCCAAGTGGGGGTAGCAGGGGGCGCTGTAGGGAGAAGGCAAACTGAAACCAGATAAAGCTGGAAAAGGGGCTAGGATCCAAACGCCAGGGGCTGGGGGCACCACGGTGAGTATTTTGATGATTATTCTAAGATACTTATCCCAAGATGGATGGTTGGTCTTCAGCAGAGAGATGTTAGGTCACATCGGCCTTTGAAAATAACACGCTGGCCACAGAGTGGAGGACGTACTGTCGGGGGCAGGGGTGGTGTGGGTGCAGCAGGTAGGAGACTGCTTCAGCGGTCCGGGCCAGAGGACCAGAGACAGAGGCAAAAATCCTGAGCATGACTTAGGGTGTTCTGAAGTGAGGGGTCTTTGAAACAGCCAAGATGAGACTGACATTTCATCTCGGCAGTCCACTGAGCCCAGGAGTGTGGCAACTGGTGGGAAGGTCTGGACCAGAGAGACAAATGTGCAAGTCAATGAAACTAACCCGTGGTTCTTAATGGAAGACGTGAGTCTGCCCAGGGAGAGATGATGGCATGGGGAAAGGAGAGGGCCCGGAGGTGGACTGGGGGTAGTGACTGTCACAGAGGGGGAATGGGCCACAGGGGAGACAGGGGCAAGACCAGGAGACTGCTGTGTTGTGAGCCGAAGAGGAAAGTCTTTCTACCAGGACAGGAGGAAGCGGCCAAGAAGGTCCATCAAATGACATGACGACTGATGGAATTAAACTGGATAAATAAATGAAACCTACAGGATGACACAGGTCCCGGGGCACTGTGCGCCACCCCCCCCCCCCCCCGGCAAAAAGGTAATTACCCTTATGAGCAGCTCGTGGATTTTTGTAGCATGGAACCTGACAATCCATATATTGTAGTAATTGACAAGTGGAAGGCTTCCAACAGATGGAAGCAACGAGCCCTTCTCCCCTTTTGTTATTTCATGTCTATAAATTCCTTCAAAAAGAAGGGATTCCTTGAAACAGGTAAGACGATAGGGGGATGAAATGAATACTAAAGAAACAGGAAGAGACAAGCGTCTTTGGAGCAAAAGACACACGGACATCCGCTGGAGAGAGAAGCCTGGGGTGAAACTGATTTCCATGCTTCTTCCAGCACCAGCCTGTGGCCGCAGCAGACGTCAAAAGTACCGCATTCAGGGGCGCCTGGGTGGCTCAGTCGGTTAAGCATCCGACTTCGGCTCTGGTCATCAGCTCACAGTTTGTGAGTTCGAGCCCCACACCGGGCTCTCCGCTGTCTGCGTAGAGCACGCTTCGGATCTTCTGCCTCTGTCCCTTCCTTCCTCTCTCTCTCTTTCTCTCTCTCTCAAAACTAAATAAACACTAAAAATACTCTAAGTGCTGCATTCGCACACACAGACATACACATACACACATAAAAATACAACCCCACCTCCCAATCCAGAAAAGTAACAAACAGGCACAAAACGAATTTCTTCAGAGACATCCTTGATACCTGTTTTAATTGCCAAAGGTTTATCCCGTATCCAAAAACAAAAAACAAAAAGAAAAAAAGGTAAAATTGTGTTAGTCACTGGAGAACGATCAAGAGAAAGCCCAGCCGGAGCATCAGTCTCCGCTCTTGTCACTACGGCACAGCATGATACTGAGCCATCGGTTAACCGTTCAGGGCAACGGTTAACTACGCTCGCGCTTGCTAAAACCCCTTCCAAGTTCAAGGGAGTAAAATTCTTGTTCTTGATAATATCCCATATAAAGCATACAGGACAGACCCCTAGTGTTACTACCAGTTGTATAATTATGCAGAAACAAGGCTCTGCTCCCCTGCTTTGTCGGGAGAGGCTCGCAGGGCACGGGGGGCTTTCTGCCTTGCAAGGGAAGCTATTCAAACGTCGGTGCCTACCAGCTAAAGAAAAGGGTTCCATGGAAACACAGATGCTCCCGGGTCAAGCACACGTTCCGAGAAAGCAAGGGACATGCAAATGAACACAAACTAATGGGCCAAAGCCTATGCCAGCAGTGTTTTCTCTAATCAAGCCTTTGTCCTGCTGAAACGTGACAATTCTGTGGCAGTGCTGACTACCACACAAACACGGGGAGATGAAAGGCCGGGGCTTCCTAGGAAGAGGTTTTCTGCCTCATTCTCCCAATCCAAAAAAGTGGATGTTCATTTTAGTCAAAATTGGCAGAAAATAATAACTCCCACCCTGTTTTGTATGGCCAAAAGCCCAGATTTCAATTTTAACATTTGCTCGTATGCTACTGTTTAAGTCTTGAACTGATTCAGCTGCTCAGAGGGGGGAGGGCCAGAAATGGTGGGTGGGCGCCCCTCGAGTCAGGATCCAGGTGAAGCGGAAGGTGACAGGTGACGGGGGTCTCATGACCTGGGGGCAGTCCCCGGGACGGAGGGCGGGGCATTCTCCAAGAAGAGTTGAGGAGAATCCGGGTCGCGACAAAGGGATCCGAACTTGCTTTACGTGCTCACAAGTTTCAGAAACAAAAAGGTTTCAAGAGGCCTGACGGCAAAGTCAACAAGGAACTTTGCAGGAAGCCCCGGGCCCTCATCCCGGCCACTCACCAGCTTGGGCAGGAGGTTATTCAAGGTCTGTGGTCACATCTTGCTTCTGTGCAAAGAGGCTGACGTAGCCTCCACACCTCCTGGCAGGCCTCGACAGCACACTCTAGGGTTCCATCTCTTTGGTCTGTTTTTATTTGGCAAAATCCAGATCGCCACGGGCTCCGTGCCACCTCCAGCACCATGTCAACTACCAGAGCCCATTAAATGCGTCCCAGAAGCCATTTGGGACAGGGTTTTATCCCAGGCTATCTCCCGACGGCTTAGCGATGTAAATGAGTTTTCCAAGCCTCCTTCAAGGGAAAATAAAAATACTTCAAGTTGCTTTTGAAAAGTCTTGCCAAGCTTCTAGGCTTACATCTTTTGAGGACATTTTTTATTTAGAGCACCCCTGAGAGGTGGAAAGAAAAGTGTAATCTGGGAGAATGTTTCTATTTCGACAAATTTCGCCAATGTTCCTTCCCTAAGACAAGCGATCTTCAGAAACACTCCCTCCTCGGCCTTTGCCCAAAAGCTCCTACGGGGCACAGGGTCCTGCCCAAATCTCTGTGGGCACCTTACATGCAGCAGCCCCGTGACTGTTCACAGCCTGCTTCTGGAAGTGTCCTCCTTCACCCTCCTACGCCACCCAGCTTCTGTCCCCGGCACCCTATTTGTGAGGACCAGTTCGGTTTTCGGAACTTTCTGGCACAGACCACCCCAGCGGCTAACAGAGACGGAGACAGACACAAACCCTTTCTGGAAAGGGCCAGAAGGGAGTCTTTACAATGCATTTGCAGGTCGGGTGGAACGCAAGTCTGCTAATGAGAATTTGGAAATATTTGGGGGAGGGTGGGCATAATTTGGTTTGAGTTCAAATTTTCGATCTTTCACTCAACAGAATCCATCCGATAAAAACCATCGTTAGCCCCAGGGCCTTGCAAAGGCAGGCAGCAGTCAGGATTTGGCCCCCATGTTGTTTTCTGATTCAGGTGGTTTTGCACAAGCTTGAGATTTGGGCTAAGCTTGGGCTACATACTGGTTGTATGACTTACCTGCCACCTCCTGACTTCACTTGTCCAACACGTAATTTTCTCCTCTTTATAAGAGGCCCAGAAGAAAACTCTAAGCATTCCACAAACTAATGACTTATACTTGTCAAACTCCTCCTATGTCCTTGAAATTACTCTATGTGCTATGTGTTTCCTATGTTTTAAACATTTAGTGACCAAAACAAAATTGTACAAGGTAGGAACAGTTCTTATACCCACTTCATAGGTGAGGAGATTGAGGAACAGAGAAGGTAAGCAAAATGCCCACCTACGTGCCAACACAGGCAGTCAGAGGGCACTCTTCCCCACTAGCACCTATAAGCCCAGTTTGATGAATGTTGGCTATTATCACTTTTAATCTTGTTAGCGAGGTAAGTCAATGAAGTAATTAGGATTAATTTTTAATGTATATTCCTGAACACAAACATCAAAATGAGTTTTGCCTTTCAAAGGTGTTCACCTTTGGAGACTTTCTGCTTTCTAATAAAGCATCATTGTTCAAAATGTTCCTGGTTTTACCCTTCAAACAAGTTCATTAACTCCAGGGGGCATTCAGTCTCATTACACTGTTACTCCTCCTAATCTCCCTTTCTAAATTATAAGCTAATATATCAATGAATGAAATAGTAGGCTGCCTCACAAGACAGTCTATGAGTGAATTAGCACAAAGAAGCCCTACCACCCTTGCATGGGTAAACAGGAAACTAAAATGCCAGGCTAGGATCTTTCCCAATTTGTCAGTGTCCGTCACTCTGATTTCCTTGCCGGGAGCACCCCACATCCATCCTCCTGTAGCTCTAGGCAGCCCAGCACAGAGAACCCCCTCACGTGACCTGATTTCATACCTCTGCTGGGGAAGGTCATCGAAAAGACATGACCGTCGACTGATCTGTGAGCTGGACCCAGGCACTCAGCGGCTCTTCGTCTCCTCCGCTGACCTTGGAATGTGGGTGGGTTCCACTTGCCTGTTTCACTCCCAGAAGCTGCTCCAAGGACACAGCCTTGAGATGGTGTGTGGGACTGAAAACACCTGCTCGGTACACATGACTGAGCCCAGTTAGGGCCTCTTTATAAACTTGTAAGATTTGGGGGACGAGTGTGGAGATTGATTCTCCTTGCTGCCACCCAAGACGAGCCTCATACGCAAGTTGCTTTTGGTGATTAAAACTGCCACTTACCACCCTGGAGCGGCTGCCTCTTTCTTGGGTCTCCCCCTGCCCTCTGAGAACTGGCGCTGCTTTCAGATCTCACCTGGGAAGCGCCTGAGACACCTGCAAATGGACACTCCCCACGTTGCTGCAGCCTGCCAGTCCTTCAGTCATTTCTCACGGATTTCCGCCCTTCACACCCTCTGCGCGAAGCTGTCAGCTTCCTCCCCAAACATCAGCTTAGTCCCAGCCAATCTTTAGGGGCTAACATGAAGGGGGAATATTTCCCAAGGGGTAATCCGTTTTCTTCGTTTTCTTTACACATGCAACTCCCGGGTGCAAACATCACAAGTTCAACAGGAGTCACAGGATAGCAGAGGCAAGGTGTCTGGGAAGGAGCTCATAAACCAAGCCCTCGGGGTTCACATCAAGGTACCTCCGCTATCTGACAACCCCGGGTACCTTCTGGAATTTTAAATGCAAAATGACATCTCTCAAATCCAGATCTCTGATCCAAACCTCTCCTCCAAGTCAAAGGCACACCCCTTCTGCTAGAGCATGCCCACGGGGAATGTCCACCTGGATTTCCCACTCTCCCAACAAGCTTGGGGTGCCAACTACAATGTGTTCAAAAAGCTTCTTTCCTCTGGCTTTCAACTTGATTCACAGCCACATCAGGCCACAAGACCCTGTCCACTGCCTCCTCCTTCCCTGCCCTTCCACCCCACCCAATTTGCAATGAGTCCTACTATCTAATGTACGCATGGCTCCAAGAGAAAGACAATGCAGGCCAAACCTGTGAGCCTTATATGTAATTCCAAATGTTCTAGGGGTGCCTGGGTGGCTCAGTCGATTAATTGCCTTACTCTTGATCTTGGCTCAGGTCATGATCCCATGGTTGGTGAGATCAAGCCCCTCGACGAGCCTCTAGACAACAGGCTCTGTGCTGACAGCTTGGAGCCTGCTCAGGATTCTCTCTCTCCCTCTCCCTCTGCCCCTCCCCTTCTCATGCACACACCGTCTCAAAATAAATCAACAAATAAACAGACAAACAAACATTCTGGAAGCCACATTTTAAAAGTCAAAAAAGGTAAAATTAAAGATTGAGCATTGAGTTCATTTCGTGCAATATATCCAGTTCTATGATGTCAACAGATAATCCCTATAAAATATTGAGGACATACTGAAATTTCCTTACACCAGATTGTCCAAAATCCAGTGTGTATTTCACGCTTACAGCAGGTCTTGATACAAACGAGTGATACCTCAGTGCTTTGCAGCCACATTCTGGCCAGTAGCTACCATGATGGGCAGTGGTGGACACAGCAGGTCTAAACTCTACCCAACATCCACGAATCAGCTCAACTCTTTCCACTCTGCACGATCCCTCCAGTTCCCACAGCCATCACGGTCTTTCCCTTCTTGGAATTGCCATTATACTGACAACCAGTACACCCTGCCGGCCACTTTTTTCTATGTATTTCGTGACCGTAAGACACGTAAGTTCTGCCTTCACAACCAGACCCCAAACATATTAAGAACAGTATCTATTCCATCCCTAGAGTGTCTATCATGATACCAGATGCAACCATTCAATAAATACGTACTAAATGTCGGTGAGGAATCAATAAATGATCTCAGTAGTAAATTAAGGGGAACATTGAGGGTGGAATCATCAGAATCATTAAAAATTGAAAGCAGCAAAAATATAGTCACATTCAGTTGAAGAACATGGCAATCCATATGAAAATAGACGGTTGCCCTTCCAAAGTGCTATTGTTCGATTTAATCTGCCATTTGTGTGTAAGTTTCAAAGGCTGGTGAATTAAAACTGAGCCTGCAACCCTCACCATGAATGAGGCGATAACCCCAGAGAAAAACCAGAGATGGTAACATAAATAAAAAAGGCACACTGGGCTGAAGCTCTTTTGCCAACCTGATTGGTGGGCAAGGCTTGTTGCTAGAGTATGGTATCGAGGAGGGGCCTTGGGTCTTGTTCGTGCTTGGGTTGGGTCTTGTTCGGCATCCAGTCTCAGGGTCCATTGCTCCTAATTCCCCTTTCTAAATTACGAACGGATATCTGCTAGTAAAGCATTAGATCACTCATAAGATAATGCTAAGTTAGGAAACGAAGGGCTAGTAAAGTATCCGGCACAGGGCCCGCTCTCAAGAAAGGTTTGTGCACTGACCTAGTAATAGGATTGGTGCCTGCACCAGGATGACGATGGCATATGTGATAGGAAATACGGAAGCAGTGTGAGCGGAGAGGATAGGATAAGGAGGAGTAAATTTGTTTTCCTCATTGTTCTAAAGGTATTCCCATGGATCAGAAACAGTAGGGTGGGGACAACCCATCTCTGCCTACAAAAGGTATCCAGCATGCAGGGGCTGTGTCTCCGGGAAGATCCTTTTCTTTCCTCCTCTGTATAAAGAAAATCTCAATAATCCTTCAGAGTCAGGCGTTGGTAGACTTTACCTTGGAACACTAAAGGAGATATATACTGGCACCTCGAACCAAAAATTTAACAAATGAGAAATAAGATGGGCTAAAACGAATGAGGGCTCAGGAAGGTGAAGTTCGCATGCTGCACATAGGAAGGCAAACTGCTGAGTAATTAACAGGAAACTATGCTGTGCTCTTACGCAATAAAGAGACACAAGGAATGTTCCAAGACTAGACATAACCCCCAGCGGGGCTGTTTAATTTCCCTACCCACAAGCAAATTATGTATCCACATCCTACTTTGAAATTAATCATAAGCCTAAGCCTAAGTCCGAAACTTAGTAATAGAATGTATCTTTCTTTCTTTTCTTTTTCTATTTTTTGGTGGCATTTAAGGTATGTGCGGAGGGATGGGGTGTGTGTGTGTGTGTGTGTGTGTGTGTGTGTTGCAGATGTTACACCCAAAAATGTCTGAGCTGGCATTATCGGATGTCTTAACAACATGCTAGAAGCAACTGCAGTATCCAACCAGACAACGAAAAACAATAATTGTCAAAAATGGCTTATGAAATGATTAATTCTTAAAAGGACACTCTGACTGTCACATAGACCCACTTAAGTGTATTTCTGGTGAGTGCTCATTTGGGATTCCCTTGACCTACTAAAATAGGCGGCAAGTATGGATGAGTAAGCAAGGGCAGTCTAATTGCTGACAGAGGACACAGCAAATGCAAATCTGGCCAACCCAGTGCATTTATGTCCTGGGCCTATTTGATTTTGAGAACCATTTCAAAACAGTTGGAAGACTTTAAAAGAAACAGATATCCCATCTCCGGCTCAGTGGTCCAATGGTCGTCACTACACAACAGCCCTTCTCGCTGAGCTTAACCCTGCTTCGTTTGTTACCCTTCCGTGTCTGGGACTGATAACTAGACCCTGCTGGTCAAATGCCCACTGACCCACCAGTGCTTTCCCCCTGTATGTTTCCAGTTTCATGAAGACACAGACCTAAGTGAATAATGTTGCCCTTGGTAGACTAGTCTTACAAGGAGAGAATGTGCTTCATCCACCAGTTTGTCCCCAATGCCTAGCTCGAAGCCTGTTATATATTAAAAACCATATAAACGGTTGTTGGACTAAATTGGGGTTGGTTGCTGATTTCCTTTTGGAAACACTGGAAGAAAATGACTCTCTTCCACCGCCAACTCCCCATCCATTAAACTTATATTTAGACTTTCTCTTGCTCAGGAACCTCAAATCTTTCTTCAGCATGAAAAGGGCATCCGGCATCTGGTAGATCAACCCCACTCACCATGCTGAGGCCCCAACCTGTTCTAGCTCAGGAGACCAGTTCTTCTGTATCCGGAAAGCAAATCACCGTTTCTGTTTGCACAAAGGAGCATAAAAATCATGGGGACATTACCATAAAACAGAGTAATCCCTGTTCATATTTTAGTGTATCTCATGGTTAAGAAGCAGAAAAGGAATTTGCAATTTGGAACATTTTAGGTTTGTCTCCATCAAGATAGGCACAAGGTCTTATAGATTCTGAAGTTGATCTCTGTTTCACGTCTACCACTGTCACAAAAGGTCACTGACGATTTAGGAAATAAAAAATCAGGAGTTTGGAACTTCTGGCTCTTCGCAAATGTTGAAACTACTCTAAAAAAATGGTAACTCTAGGTCTAAGTGTAGGGAATACATGAGCATATGTCCCCGAGTAAATAATTACAGTAATTATTTTGGGAAAATATTAAATTATGGAATGTGCTAGAACTGTGACTAGAAATAACCTGTCATTACAAGGCTAACGAAGGACGTTCATAGCAAAGTCTAATGGGTGATGGCAGAAAAGTCTCCCACGCCTTGTGGACCTCCACGTGTTAATCACATAAAATGGGCTCATCAAAAAAATGTACGGGCACTCACACTTGACGCCATAGAGTTTTATGAAAAGCAAATGAAAAAATCTGCACGAGAATTATTTGAAAACACATAAGGAATCATAGTGCTATATGTTAACTGAAGATAGAATTTTTTAAGTTTGTTTATGAATTTTGAGCGGGAGCGGGAGTGGGGGGAGGGGCAGAGAGAGAGGAGAGAGAGAATCCCAAGCAGGCCCTGCACTGCCAGCGGGGTTCGATCCCAGGAACCGTGAGATCACGACCTGAGCCGAAACCAGGAGTCGGACACTTAACCAACTGAACCACCCAGGTGCCCCATCAATTATCCTACTTCCTAAAGAGTTCTATCTGTCAACGAAGGAGTCCTCATTTAGAGAGAAAGATTCTCAGAACTTACAGGGAGTCATAGCCAGCATATATTATTAAACAAAACATTAAAAAGAAGTCAAGAGAAAGAAAGCTCCATCGCAAAGAGTGTACATAGCATGCTGTCCTTAGTGTAAGTAAGAAGGAGAAAGGAAATCCACACTCACAAACTTACCTCTACAACAAGAAACAGAGGACGGGTAAACTAGAAAGGAATGAAAATAGCTTCCTACAGGGATGAGTAAGAACAGGAGGAGGGGATAAGGAGATGGGGAAGGGGTCGACGCTTCCCTGACTGCACCTTTTATACCCACAGTTCTAACTTTGGAACCTCGTAACTATGTTCCATGTCCAAAAACACAATTGAATGCAGAAGAAAATGGAAAAGAAAAGAAAAAACCTCTATATCTGAATACAAACAGTATTGGATGGGATACTGGCATTGTGACTATCTAAGAGAATGTCTTTATTCCCAAGAGATTCATGTGGGAGAGCGGGGTCATTATATCTGCACCGAATTTGTAAAAAAATTCAGCCAAAAAAATATACAGTATACGCAGGTTCATATTTTCACGTGGGCACATGAGCGAACGGGCTCCAACACACACATACACACATGCAGGGAGAAAGAAAAGAGAGTAAATGAGAGAAAAATCTTACAACTCGATGAACCCTAGGGAAGGTACATTTTACCTTCATTCTTTTTCTCCTGCCACTAAACATCATTATACCCGGAACATGGGAGAGCTGCTAAGGGCTTGGCTGGTCTCCCTCGAAGCAGGTGGAAGAATACGGGATCAGAGAGGTAGGCAGGAGACTTCCCCTTGGGAGGTGAGAGTTTTACTTTTAATCTAGGAGGAAACATTGGGACTTGGTCCCATACAGTTGAAACAAACCAATAAGTCTTCCTAAAGGTCAGATGCCAAGAAGTAAGAAGGCCCTGTAAAAGATTTAAAAGCAAATTTAAAATTTTGATTGCCAGGAACAAATTGCCCTACAAAAGGACTAGAGAGCCAATCAGTGAAATGTACTTTAGGCATTTTATTTTTAAAAGGGTTCCTTCAGTTGAACAAATGTTTGTTTGGAAGGCAAAAGAGAAAGTTAACTCTGACCCTGATTCATGAGTTCTTTAATGCTATCACTCCTGTCAATTAGGGCAAAGTGCTCGATTCAAGACTTTTCATCTCCCCCAAAGTGGTTCTTCCATAGTCTATTCCAGTGACCACTGTTAAACCCAGCAGGGTGCTTTATTTGCATATTAGTCTGGGGGGAAAATGGATAATCAGGGGTACCTGGGTGTCTCAGTCAGTTGAGAGTCTAACTTCATCTCAGGTCAGGATCTCAGGGTTCATGGGTTTAAGCCCCACACCAGGCTCACTGCCGTCAGCACGGAGCCTGCTCGGGATTCTGTGTGTGTGTGTGTGTGTGTGTGTGTGTGTGTGTGTGTGTGTCTTTCTCTCTCTGCCCCACCCCCCACTCATTCTCTCTCTCATACTCTCTCTCAAAAATAAATAAAAAACGTTTTTAAAAAATGGATAAAAGGGGCGCCCAGGTGGCTCAGTCGACTAAGCGTCCGACTCTTGGTTTTCAGCTCAGGTCATGATCTCACAGTTTGTGAGTTCGAGTTTGTATTTATTGAAAACTCCTAAAAAGAGTATAATGAAGGATCCTCATTAGGAACCGTGTTAATTATTAAAAAAAAAAACTCAAAAAAGAATAACTTTGAGTTACATGCAGAATGCCAGTGTTTTATAAAGTAATCACAATATTATTTACATAGCATTCTTTGACTTGCAAAAGAAAGCCTAGGAGAGATATGTTGGAAAGATGACCTCCTCTCAGGAAGGCACCACGACAGGGGGATGAACCAGCAGGGGAACATCTGCCCACACCCTCATAAAACATCACCGACTGTCCAACGAACTCTCTTCCAGGACACCAAGCCTCCCCTGTCTGTCTCCCTCATCAACAGAAGCTTTTATCGAAGATAAAATATGGCAGCCCAAGTGGTAAACTCACAGATGACCCACAGCCACCTTAAAAAGAGGTCGCCGGGGGCGCCTAGGTGGCGCAGTCGGTTAAGCGTCCGACTTCAGCCAGGTCACGATCTCGCGGTCCGGGAGTTCGAGCCCCGCGTCAGGCTCTGGGCTGATGGCTCAGAGCCTGGAGCCTGTTTCCGATTCTGTGTCTCCCTCTCTCTCTGCCCCTCCCCCGTTCATGCTCTGTCTCTCTCTGTCCCAAAAATAAATAAACGTTGAAAAAAAAATTAAAAAAAAAAAAAAAGAGGTAGCCGGGAAACAGCAAAACACTGTGTAGACTGGCAGGGATCACTCAGTTTAAGGAAGGCTTCTGTGAAATCCAAGATGGCCCGACATCCTTGCTCTGGACTTCATGGGTGGGGGTGGGTGAGGAGAAACTCGAGAGCTGAGTCCCATTTGAAAAGCTGTGCTATTTTCCTGTGGCTCCCTATTTACAACCTCATTCATCCAAGTGCCTGGTGAGACATGATTGTCATCAGCCACCAGAGCTCAACCCTACAAAGCAAGCTAAGGCGCCACAGAAGCCTTTCGCCATCGGGCATGATGAGGTCGGGCTGTTGCATTTTTATTGCCATTAGAATAAACTGTTCGCAAGAGAAAGATGCTTCAGCTATTAAAATAAGTGAGGGGGAAAAAAAGCCCAGGTATATAAGTATGTTTTATGTGCAACGCTCAGCCGAACATCTGCAAATCATTTTAGTCCTGTACGCTAATAAAAAGTGTGTGCGCTTTTTCCTTCTGTTTATCCTCGAGAATTTTTTCTTCTGTCTACCACTCATAAGAATACATTTTCATTTTCTTCTCCATCAACTTTTTTTTTTTTTACTGGCTCCTCTAATAGACGCTGTCTCTACATCTGAACGGAAGAATTACCCCAACAGGCTTTCTGAGTTTGTGTAAACCCACAAGGAAGCAAACAAAATGATTTCCCCCACATTTCAGCTGGAATCATACCAACACGATGTCACTGACCCACTGCTCCCCGCCGGCCCCTCCAAGTGCACACTGGCCTGTGTGGGGCCTCTCATAGTCAGAGTAGATGCATTTAAGTAGATTTAAATACTGGGCTATGCCAGGACGCATAGAAGAGAGAGTATCAGGTTCCCTAAGCACATTTGCCATTAATATTCTGAGCTCGTGAATGCCAGTAATTTGAAAACTTGACTTTCGGCGTCAAGTTGAATCTGTTGATTTCTGTCCTATGATTTAGCACAAACCAATTATTCTTGCTCCCCCCCCCCCCATCAAGGTAATTATGCCTCGGAAGACACAAGAGTGGGTTCTGGCATCTTTGGTTGACCCCCTGAAGACACCAGTCTTCGTTTGAGTTTTCTGAGCAGAACAAACCCACTGAAAAGCACAATTGGGGCTATTTCTTCTCGTTTATTAGCTGATGAAGAATAGTAGAGTATTCCTTGCGATATAAGCTCCTTCTAAAAGAAAGGCATGTTCTCAGAAATAAACAGGATCAAGAATTTTTTCCTGCCGATTGTTACAAACTTCGAACTGTTTTTTTCATTGTGTCCCCCCTTTAATGCGTAACGGGCACGAAGAATGAGCAGGACTCACAAAGCATAATTTCTTTGAGTCCTCCTCTACCCCATTAGAGTATATCCAAAGGGGGGGAACTCCTCCCCGGCTTCTGGATAAAAACTCAGCAAACAGAGTCCTAGGGGAGGAGAAACAAGACGAGAAGAAGAAATCTTACTTGACCTGCACAGAACTTGGGTCTGGCTAATATTTACAGCATTTTTCTGGAGTCTAGGGGTTACCCCTCCTCACCGTGTCTCAGACCCTCTCGTGGCAGTTCCCTTGATATCAAGGAGGCACTTTTCTCTAGCTGGCCACTTGCTCCCTCGACAACCGGAGGTCCAATGATCCCCCCCCCTCCGGCTTTCCTCTGCTGACAGTTAGCAAACCCCAGCAGAACCTATTTAACGGCATCTAAGACCATCTGGCCCTTAGCTCACTTTGTGTCCTTGGGCAATACTCACACATTTTTCTTCCCTATAAACTCCCTTTGCTCTGTGCCCTGAAGTAGCCAGCCAGGAAGATTTTTCGGGCAAGAGCAAAACCCCATAGTTCTGTCACTCCTCCCACTTCAGGGAGCACCGCCAGTAGTCAGGATGAACCCCTGTCAGTGGCCTTGAGGGGAAGGGCAGGCATCCCTCCCATCCCCTACGGCCGGGGAAGGGGGCCCTCACATCACCAAGAGCTCTCTCTCAAGACAGTCACTTTTATCATCTCTTTACCTCTTCAATAATCCAACCCTTTCTAGCCTCTATGCAGCGAGCAATCCAAGGACTACAAAACTGGTTTTTGAAATGCCACGAACAGATCTGCATTTGGCCTGGGGTCCCTGCTGTGTTGTATCTACTGTGCTTTCACGTCTCAGTGAAAACTTGCCATTTACTCTCTCGTTAAAAATGCCGCTCTCCCAAGAAGATACACAGGTGGAAAACAAGCATGGAGAAAGATGCTCCCCGTCACATGACAGCAAGGAAAGGAAAATTAAAACGAGATACGACTTCACACCTGTCAGGATGGCCAAAATGCAGAACGCTGACAGCACGAGAGGCCAGCAAGGGTGTGGAACAACAGGAACCATCAATCGCTGCTGGTGGGAATGCAAAAGGCAACTGTCACTCGGGAAGACAGTTTGGAGGCTTCTTAGAAAACCAAATGTACTCTTACCACGTGATCCAGAATCACATTCCATGGTATTGACCCAAGGGAGTTGAAAACTTACGTCTGCACAAAACCTACACGTGAATGTTTATAGCAGCTTTAAAAAAAAAATGTTTATTTATTTTGAGACACACAGAGAGAGAGAGAGAGAGAGAGAGAGAGAGAATCCCAAGCAGGCTCTGCACCATCAGAGCCTGACTCGGGGCTCAATCCCACGAACCATGAGCTCATGCCCTGAGCTGAAACCAAGAGTCAGACGCTTAACCGACTAAGCCACCCAGGTGCCCCTACAGCAGCTTTACTCATTGCCCAAACGCGGAAGCGGCCAAGATGTCCTGCAGCAGCTAAGTGACTGAATACATTGTGGTCCATCCAGACAAATGGATATTATCAGTGCTAAAGAGCAATGAGCTATCAACTGGCGACAGGACAGGCAGGAACCTTAAATGCATTCTACTAAGACAAAGAAGTCAGTCTAAAAAGGCTACATACTGTATGATTCCAACTATGTCACGCTCTGGAAAGCAATATGGAGACAGTAAAAAAGAAAAAAAAAATCAGCAACGCCAAGGGTGAGTAGGGAGGGAGGTATGAACGTGTGGAGCGCAGAGGATTTTCAGGGCCGTGAAACGATGCTGTCTGATACTTTAATCGTGGATCCGTGTCATAACGCGTTTGTCAAACCCAAAGAATGCACAACACCAAGAGTGAACCTTAGCGTGAACTCTGGCCTCTGGGTGATAATGATGCGTCATGTACGTTCCTCGGCTGTAACAACTGGGCCACTCTGGTGGGGAATGTGGGTAACAAGGGAGGCTCTGAGGGTGGCGGGGCAGGGGCAGGGGGAAAATGAAAAATCGCCAGATCCTCCTCTCCCATTGGCTGCGAACCTCAAACTTCTCTGACAAATAAAGTATTCCGAAGAGGAAAACAAAAATGTTACTCCTACGTCAAGGAACTAGGAATGTTTTGTTAAATATTCTCAACAGTGCCTTCCTCGTCTCATTATCTGCAGTAAACAGGAGAGGGAATATTCTGGCGGAGGAAGTGGCCAGATTTTGGAAATTACCCTTAATCCTCCCTATATTCCTTGTCCTTCGAAGATTATCCACATCCAGAACTCATCATATTTTGGCCTTTGATTCTGCCAAGCCACACTATGAAACTCCTGACCCCCAAATTCCTCCGATATTATACAACACTGGCACAGGGCGAAGTGTAGCCCACAGGAACTGGGATCCCTCATTGTCTAGGTGATTTGTCTGGTTTTCTGAGTTATTCCGATGTGATCTTTGTTCCCTCCACTTGCCTCCAGGATCACAGGCATTTAGTCAATAATTTTCATGTCTCTTTGAGAATCTGATCAAAGTTATGGCTCCTTCCCCCCTTCTGCATATAATTTCAAGCCTCCGTGGGCTCTCTGAAACTCATTCATAAATTCCCTCAGCTCCCTGCATGTAAACAGTGCTTAATATCTCTCATAACCACACACCATATCCTCTTTATCCTCCTGTAAAAATGTTTTGTCATTTCTACGGAGCCAAAATGAGAAAACAGTTGATCCCCGTGAGGCAATCAGTGTTTTGCCGTTTTCACCAAAGGTTTATGGAACAGCCACAGCATGCGGGGCACTAAGGCAGAGGTGTGGCTTGCACAGGCTCACAGTATAATTCCCTAAGATGTGTGCTCCTTGGCCAACATCGTGCGCTCTAGCGATTTCAACGACAGGGTGCTGCTCCAAAATCTCTCTGCCCCAGATTTCTTCTCAAGCTCCAGACTTGAATGTCCACTGGACATTCCGATTTGGGCATCCCACGGTCACCCCCAAACTCAGCAATCTGGAACACACCATCACGCCTCCAAATCATGCTCCTCTTCGTTCCCTCTCATGGGTGAACTGCATCCCCCATTCGACCATTCATCCACAGCGGAAATGTAGAAGATGCCCGGACTCTTATTTATTCTTTTAAGTATTTATTTATTTACTTACTTACTTATTTACTTCTTTATTTAGAGAGAGAGAGAGAGAGAGAGAGAATGAGATCAGGCGTGCGTGCAAGCAGGGTGGGGCAGAGACAGAACCACCTTGGCACCCCGGGACTCTTTTATTCTAATACCCAATCAATCAGCAAAATTCTGCCTGTGCTAAGCCCTAAGTGGCTCTTGAATCAACTCATCTCTAAAACCACGGCTCTGGTTGCATCTGATTATGTAACACCGATGTGAAATAAGCTGGTCTTGAACTCTGATTTTCCCCCTCTAAAGGCCCAGGAGCCAAGTCTCTTTGTTCTCTGGCTAGAGATCTAGAAGGTACAGCCAAAGGCTGACTAGATGCTGGAGGACAATGCTGGAAGCGGAGCCCGTTAGGGAGGACGAGGGCCACGGAAACTTCATTTCTATTGACAAGGCAGTGTAGGTCCCAGTTGGTCGGTAAGGTTTTCGAAAGGAGGGTTTTTACTGAGCCTTAATCAAATTCTTTAACTTGCAACTTAGCCAAGGGAATACCTGGCTGATTCGAGCGTCTGTCCCTCAGAATTTGTCCTCAAGCAATTATCTTAGAAATGTGTTTTTTATCCGAGTGCTAGATACGGAAATAGAACGGCTGTGGAAGAAGCATTCGGTCGCAGCTTCTTAACAAACTAACCCAGATTATTCAAGAAGCGGTCATTCTCACTTCAAAGTACTTTTTAAATGGCGGAGGGCAGTACCATTTAATATTAACCCGGGGAACTCTATTAATATGCTAAGAATGTTCAGGAAGTTAAAACTCTTCATTTCTAGCGTTGACTAGGAACAGACATTGCAAAACGATGTATTTGACCACACAGTGCTGAACAGACTTATTCAGTAAGTGTTTTGGGGCACACATGGTTTAGTTTTAATAACAACCAGGAATAATTTGTATCTAGCACTCACCATCTACCAAGCAATATGTTAACATTTTATACAAAACATGTCATTGTCATAGAGGCCTAAGATACTCTTATTAAAAGCACTTCCATGTTATAGTTGAAGACCCCAAAGGTTAGAGAGTTAGTAATTGATCAAAGACTGCACGCTCTTGACCCTGAGCCAATAATACCCAACAAAGGGTTTCTTTGAGTATTACTCCACGCTGTAGAGGAATGTCAAGAAGAGGAGACATATAAATTACGTTTGATATAGTTCACGTCCTAGAAAAGGTGGGGGAAGGCAGGAAGAGAAAAAAGGCAGTATACAAGGACTAATTTAGTGCTGGATACACAGTAGACTTCAATATTCTTTTTTTTTTTTAATTTTTTTCAATGTTTATTTATTTTTGAGAGAGAGAGACAGAGCGTGAGGAGGAGAGAGAGAAGGAGACACAGAATCCAAAGCAGGCTCCGGGCTCCGAGCTGTCAGCACAGAGCCCGACGTGGGGCTCGAACCCACGAACCATGAGATCGTGAACTGGGCCGAAGTCGGACGCTTAACTGACTGAGCCACCCAGGCGCCCCTAGACTTCAATATTCTATGACTAAATTCAATGTGTTAGTAATTACAGAAAATTGGGCTAGAGGAGATAAAACCTTGAACATAACTTTTAAAAACTGAAATGAAAATTACATTTTAATTGAATCTCCTATGATAAATAGATAAAACAGCCAAACACACCCTCTGAGAAGAGATAAAATTCAGTGTGTGAGTAAGAAAAAAAGAGAATTCACTGACCCACAGCAATTCATTGCATGAGTTGCTGTTACGGTCTGTCACCAACAGATAATAACACCAACTCCACAAAGTACATTCTAACACTTTATAATCCTACCAGGTTCCGGTTAAGACAGAGATGGGTCAGCAACAACAAGTAGTAGAGAAATCACACACACACACACACACACACACACACACACACACACAGATGCACAAAGACAGTTCCCATTTTGATTCTAAAAAAGAAAAAGGAAAGCAAAAGATAATTCTACTAACGTGGAAAGAATGTCTTGGGTTTCTCCAGAAGAGGTTTCTTGGTTCATTACAGAAACGAGCCCTGCCGCCTCCCATGAAGGAATGGCCCATAAAATCCATTCTTCCGTTGAAGTATATTTCATTGCCTTAGTCAAGCCTTTTGCTTAGAGTAGCAGGAGGGTCAACATTTCCAATCCCCAACTCTGCTCCAACTCTAATCTCTATTGAAAGCAGTCAGGGAGTCACAGCTCTGGGGTGCCACCTGCGAATCTAAACCACGCCACCCCACACACGCTCAGGTTACGCGGTCGGTGCAAGAACAAAATGAGGTGTATAAAATGTCCTAGTCTAGTTTACTGGAGTTTTATGACTATATTTGCTTAAATGACAACAAATAAAACCTGAGAGCCATGCAATATCTAAATTAAATCCACATACCATCTCTCCTAACACTCACATTAACTATGACAAATAAACCGTCCCCTTAAATAGCAAATCCCTCCAGTGGGCACGAGCTGATGTGGTAGAAACTGCTGACTGTTCCCTCAAATCCATTCTCTTTCTCCAGTAATAGTTTAAGCTGAACACATCCCACCAAGCTATGGGACACCTTCCCTCGATTCACTTGCAGTGTGGGGGTGGATGAATGGCTCCATTTGGAGCAAAGGATGTGAACAAAAGTGATGTCATCAATGTCTGGGTCATGTGCAACATATAAGAAGGTCACTCACCCTAGCATTCTGTCTGTTCTCCTTCTAAACTGGAACACGTATGCACCAAAGACGCCGCGGGTAGGCTGAGCCAAAAAGATGGAAGGAATCGCATCCAGGTATAATTTACGGAGAAGAGTCCCGTGTGCAATCTGGACTGCCCACCTCCCGGATATTATTACAGGCAAGGGTTTTAAAATCCTTTCATTTACTGTATTTTTGTCATCCCTTGTTTTTTTTTTTTAATGTTTCTTTATTTTTGAGAGAAAGAGAACGAGAACGAGCAGGGGAGAGACAGAAAGAGAGGAAGACAGAGGATCCAAAGTGGATTCTGCTGTGGCAGCACAGAGCCCAATGCGGAGCTTGAACTCATGAACCATGAGATCCTGAGCAGAGCCGAAGTCAGACGCTTAACCGATGGAGCCACTCAGACACCCCTGTCCTCTCTTGTTAAAGCAGCTTAGTTTTCCCCTAATAAACTCTGTGAAATCTACTAGTTAGTGCCATTTACCCCAGCTTAAGTCCTCTGTAACAGGATTTTCTCAATGCTGGAAATGCTCCATATCTTCGCTGCCCAACATAGTAGTCACATGTGGAGACTGAGTCCTTGAAGTGTGGCTACGATGCCTGGATAACTGAGTTTTTCATTTTATTTAATTGTAGTTAATTGAACTTTTAAAAGCTGCATGTGGCTAGTTGCTAGTTACTACCCGATTGGACAATACAGTGTCTGGAACATCTAAAATAGTGAATGTGCAGTCAGAAAGAACCATTATCATCATAGAAAGACCTGCTTTTTAAAGCTTAGAGATTTTGCTAGAACATTACAGAATAACAGAAGGCTTCAAACCACAGTTTTCTCGAAGTAGCAACAGACTTTGGGCTGACACTAAAGGAGGAAGTGCTTAGGGTTGTACCTCCATTTCATTGTTTTAAACGTTTATTTATTTTGAGGAAGAGAGGGGGGAGTGGAGAGAGGATCGCAAGCAGGCTCTGTGCTCACAGCACAGAGCCCAATACGGGGGGCTCGAACCCACAAACCGTGAGATCGTGACTTGAGCGGATGTCAAACGCTCAACCGACTGGGCCCCCCAGGTGCCCCAGGCTGCACCTTCAGTTCAAAGCTGACATGAGCTCCCATTTCAGTATGAAGGACACCTGGCATTCTTTCACACTATCATCAATGTGCTTACCCTCCATAAAACTGAACGCAGATTATTTTTGTTGAAGAGATAAATGCAAACAGTTAGGATCAATCAGCCTAACCAGTAAGTTACTTGCTTTTATTCCACAACTCAGAGACCTGGGACAGTAAGAGTTAATTCAGGGATATTCAGAATACCTTCTCATCGATTTGGGTACTCATTTTGTAAAGCTCCACTCTGGAGAGGTCAAGGTTGCATTTTTATTGTAAAACACTGCAAAACTCCAGGAAAATACTTGTGTTGTGAAGGAGACAAAAATGCCATTTGAAACATCCATCTGAAACATGTAACTGAGGCTCTAAATACAGTTATGAGAAACAAATAAACCAAACCGGGCAGACTGCCCAGCGACAAGAGTCAAATATAAACTTTGGAGAGACAGAGACATAGAACGAAGAGAGAGTGGTAAGTTGGGGGGAAGGGAAGGGAGGATAAGGACAAGAGAGAGGGGAACATGTGAGGGAGGGAGCCCCCAGGGAGGGAGGACAGGTCATCTAGAGCAGTACAAACAATAAAATACTAATGAAGGAACAAATCAAACAGAAAAGTCCGGCCCAAAGCCTTAAATGTACTCACAAAAGCCCTCATTTAGGTGCTCCTATGGGGATTCACATAGACACCTATAAAACGTACATGGTTTGGGCCCCTAAGTGGGTTGATGAGAATCTTAAAATGGAAGCCCTGGGGCTCCATGGTTGGATGAACTTTACCAGCAATAAAAACAGCATTTTCTGATTACGATTAAAAGTTTCAGATGAATTTGAATATCTGCTCAGTAGAAAGACACGTATCATTGTTTAAAGATTTAACCAACACGGGGCACCTCGATGGCTCAGTCAGTTGACTGCTCTTAATTATGGCTCAGGTCAGGATCCCGGGGTCATGGGATGGAGCCCCACGTCGGGGCTGAACATGGAGCCTGCTTGAGATTCTCAATCTCTCTCCCTCTGCCCCTCTTCCCCGCTCACACGCTCACTGACTCTTGCTCTCGCTAAAATTAAAAAAAAAAAAAAGGCTTAACCGACCCAAATATGAAGCAATAACAAATAGAAACATACAGTTTCATTGCCCCTCAGCCTGTAAGCATGGGTGGAAAGAGCAGCCTCATTCTTTCAGGGAAATCTGGGCGTTTCGTTAGCCTCCTTTCTGCAATAAGATAGGAGCATCACCCTTCGTTGACTTTTAGGACTTGGAGCCACGAAACTTAAGTGTCACAACAGCTTCAAGTCGAACGACGTCATCCCAAGAGGGGCAGGCTCCGTGTGCTCAAACAGCTAAAATTTTCATTTCCCAAAGTGCACGTGTCTGAAACCGTACTGTATACAAAAACATACCCCGGATGGACAATGCAGAATAACCGGCGAGGGGCTGGATGAGGAGACCCAGCTTCTAGTTGAAGCTCTACCTTAAGTCCGGCTTACTAATAATAATAACAGCACCCCATTTCATTGATTCCAAGCCCCGCCCTCTCACTGTCCATTTCACCTCCATCTGACAATCCACAGGACCTTCAAATCATTGTGGCAGATCACACCATGATTTTGTGAACCCTGCCAGTCATGCATTTTGAGATCCAGAAAGCAGTGGCGAAGAAGCAAAACAGATGAACGTTTGGGAAGGTGGCGGGGGGGGGGGGGGGGGGAGGGGGAGAGAAGAGAGGGAAGAAAACTACTAGAGACTCTTCAGGATGGAGAACAAACAAACCGAGGGTTGATGGAGGGAGGCGGAGTGGGGGGTGGTCTAGACGATGATGGGTACTGAGGGGGGCACACGTTGTGAGCAGCACTGTTGGATGTAAGTGAGGAGTCACCGAATTCGACGCCCGACACCACTACTGCCCCGTGCGTTAACCAACCAGAATCTAGATGAAGAACAAATAAAAACTCACAATGAGGGAAAAAATAAAGGAAGAAGTGGCCTCACGGTATCTCAGGTTTGACGAAATGCAGATCATTGTAGACCAATAGCGGCATTTGCTGTGTCAGACGCCACGGCTTTATACCTACTCATTTAATCCATTCCCTGACAACCCTTAGAGGGAAAAACTGCTACTAACTCCAAATTCCAGATGTGCAAACTGAGGCAGAGAGGTTACGTAACTCGCACAAGATCACGCAACCGGTAACTGGCACAGCCAGTTTGAAACCCAGGGAGTCCAACTCTTAGCCACCGTGCTGGCTATTGTACCTCATAGGGGACATTGCCAAAGGCTTTTCCAGCATTCGGTGCCTCAACTTCCTGTTGGTCCCCGAAGGGGAGAGCACTAAACTAAGTCATCCCTCGAGTCCCATCCAGCTTTAAAACACAGGGTTCTCTGGGGGCGCCTGGGTGGCTCCTTCGGTTAAGCGTCCAACATCGGCGCAGGTCATCATCTCACAGCTCGCGAGTTCGAGCCCGGCGTCGGGCTCTGTGCTGACAGCTCAGAGCCTGGAGCCTGCTTCGGATTCGGTGTCTCCCTCTCTCTCTACCCCTCTCCGGCTCTCGCTCTGTCTCCATCTCTCTCAAAGTAAATAAACACTTAAAAAAATCTAAAAAAACTAAAAAACACACAGGGTTCTCTGACATAAATGAAAGCAGATCACAGCCGTAGGACGGACACCATACTATTAAAGAAACAAATGACACTTTAATTTTAATTGTATTTCTTAAATTCCTTACAAGATACCGTTATTTCTTTCCATGCATAGGGAAAAAAACTTATAGGACAAAACTGGGGCGTTTTTGTTCTTGCTTAAAGAACAGTGATTTCAGACAAAGCAGGTATTACCCACTAGGAATCATTACTTCTGTCCCACCTTCTAATTCACCTACCTTTTTCAATTTCCGTGGTGTGGGACACTGGGGGACAAACTGAAATCACAGCATATCTAGACCTTCCTAGGAAGCAGAGAAATAAGGTGTTTGCGAGGTTTGAAGACAGACCTCCAATTAATAGGGAACGACACTCCGATTTGTAGATGCTCGTGCCATTTCATACAATAATGGCAGGATTTGGTGCATAGCATAGAATTTGGTCTATGTCCCAAATAGGAACAATAAAGTACCCATATACATACACATACACACACACACACACACATACTCACACAATTTGCATTATGTGAATAGTATTCTACATTGAATCAAGCAAGGACTCTTGAAACAATGGGATTTTCCCCCACCAAGTTTAGAACCTTTAAAAAGTCCATTATTGGGGCGCCTGGGCGGCTCAGTCGGTTAAGCATCCAACTCTTGGTTTCGGCTCAGGTCATGATCTCATGGCTCGTGAGTTCAAGCCCCATGTTGGGCTCCATACTGACAGCATGGAGCCTGCCTGGGATTCTCTCTCTCCCTCTCTCTCTGCCCCTCCCCTGCTCTGTCTCTCAAAATAAATAAACTTAAAAAAAATTTTTTTAAGTCCATTATTGTACGAAATGGCACAAACATCTACAAATCGGAGTGTCCTTCCCTATTAATACGAGGTCTGTCTTCAAACCTCGCAAACACCTTCTTTCTCTACTTCCCAGGAAGGTCTAGATTTGCCATCATGAAAAGAGAGCTCAGACTCTTTTCCAGATCCCTGATGCAATTATAACTCAAAAATGAAAACTTAACCAAAAAATAAACTGCATTCTAACTGCCCTCCATCAAGTGCGATCTGAAGGGATTGCCCAAAAGAGGGAGAAATAGAGCATAACCTCCACCGCTCCTGTGACTTCTTTCAGCTATAGACAGGAATTTCCTGTTTCAAAGATGAATTCCAAAAACAACTTTTTTTTTCCAATTTTCTAGGTTTCTGGCAGAATTTACTCAAAGTCAATCCACTAGTTTCCTGGGCCAAATCAGGAGAATTTAGAAAGTGTGAAAGTAGCATTTGAGGTAGATACTGACTTGGCTACCTTAAAAATAAGGCTCTGATGGGGCGCTGGGGTGGCTCAGCTGGTTAAGCATCGAACTTCAGCTCAGGTCACGATCTCACGGTTCGTGAGTTCAAGCCCCAACTTGGGCTTGCTGCTGTCGGTGCAGTCTGCTTCGGATCCTCTGTCCCCTCGCTCTCTGCCCCTCCCCTGATCTCTCTCTCTCTCTCTCTCTCTCTCTCTCCCTCCCTCCCTCTCTCTCTCATTCTCAAAAATAAAGAAGCATTTCTTAAAAACTGGAAAAATCAATCAATCAATAAATAAGGTTCTGATGAGGCCACCTGTCTCGCAAGTGGCAGTGTCCATCCAGATTCTAACTCAGGTTGTTTGGCTCCAAAGCTGTTGGACCAGCACCTTGCTTTTCTGGCTCCCCCACTAGACCCTCTGAGTCAGTTTGCAGAGGACACGTGAATGTTTTATTCATCACTGTATGTCATGGGCAAGCCAAGATAGGTATTGACACATGGAAGGAAATCAATAAATATCTGCTAGCTAAATGAATTAATAAAGGAAAGAACAACTTGGGTGGACAAACGCCCAAGTGGATCAGTCCCTGAAAACTTGTCCGATGGGTGGGAATGACCAAGGAGAAAGGAAAGGCCAGACTAGCTGTCCTGGCCTGGAGACAGTTACTCATTGGTAACTCACTTCAATCAGAAAGTTACGGTAGGTGAACGATTGTGGCCTGCAACCACCCAAGCCTGAAGGCAGAGTCTTTCTAGAGTGTCCCATGGCACTCATCTCCTTAGCCAACTAGTCACCAAGTCCTGTTCATTCTACCTTCTTTTCATCCCTGAAACCCACACCAGCCTCTTCAATCATTATACCACTGCATTAATTCAGATATTTATCTGCTCACATTTATCTATTCTTCCTATCTCCCACCACATACTACATTAGGATCTTGATGCGGCTCAGTGAAAAGCACCACTTTTTCCCACCCAGGTTCAAAACAAATTGAGGAAATAATTTTAAAAAGGAGTGGCAGGGGCACCTGGGTGCCCCAGTTGGTTGACAGTCCAACTCTTGATTTTGACTCAGGTCATGATCCCAAGGTCCTGGGATCAAGCCCCTTGTCAGACTCCATGCTCAGCTTAAGGTTCTCTCTCTTTCCCTCTCTCCTGCTTTCTCTCTCTCGCTCTCTCTAAAATTCAAAAAAAAAATTTTTTTTAAGGAGTGGCAGATAGAAAAATGACACCTTTGTTTCTGAAAACTCTAGTTCAGAAGTTGTGGTTTTAGGTCTACAGCTAAGTGGCTAGCAATGAACCCAAGGGCTGGCAGGCATGAGACCAAAGCTAGTCAGTCTACTCATGGAATTCTATTCAAAGAAGAGCTTCTGCCAGAGAAGGTGCTCCCCAAGGGCATTTCCCTCTCAAGAGGAAAACAGAAAGGAGCTCAGATGTTGACTGCATTTCTCCCAAATTTACCAACAGGTAAATTCTCCAGGCCTGGAGTTATATTCATGACACTCTGTCCACATGGAAGTAAACACAAGGAGCGGAGAAGAGTCATCCACAGGCTTCTCCAGTGATCTCTGTAAATCTGTCCAAAGCGGACGTCACTGAACCTTTGCCACTGGCTCCCTCCTGCCGTCTGCCTTCGTCATCTTTCACAGTGACGCAAACCTGCCTACCTTTCCAGGTGTGATGTTCCACTTGGATCACTCTCTTCTCCCCTGTAGCTCACCCAACGGTTCCTGCCTCTTTGCCTGACCTTCCGTGGTTCCGCTTACCTCCTCCTCCTCAGCCATACCAGGCAAGCCCTTATTCAACTTTTTAGACTCAATTCGAGGTCATCTCAGATAAGAAGTCCCTATGAACATCCCCAGCTAAGGGTCATCACAGCCAGGCTTGTGCCCTCCACCACGTGCTTTAGTGGCCCCCTACATGGCTCCTCTTGTACTGTGTTATATCCCACTCACTAGACTGGAGACCCTAGGGTGAAGATCAGCTTCCCACGTTTTTGAATCTCCCAACGCCTAGCACAGATTCTGGTACGGGGATATCTACAAGTATTTATGAATTCGAGAGATGAGGGCAGCTGAATTCAAAGTAGGACATAAAACTTCCATAGAAATAAAACACCGCTGGCGGGGAGGCACCTGTGTGGCTCAGGAGGTCAAGCGTTTGACTCTTAACTTCAGCTCAAGTCATGATCTTACAGTTCGTGCGTGCGAGCCCCACGTCAGGCTCTGTACTGATGGTGCGGAGCCTGTGTGGGATTCTCTCTGTCCCTCTTTCTCTCTACCCCTCCCCTGCTCACTCGCTCTTTCGCTCTCTCACACAAAAATAAATAAATAAACTTAGAAAAAAAAAAATTCCATAGTGGTTCAGAGGGAAGAAAGAGGAACGCCAGTCAGGAATGCCTGACGTGTTTCCTCAAAGCAAGGGGTTAAGCATCATAAACAAAGATGTATCTGGGGTACTTTGGCGGCCCGGTCAGTTAAGTGTCGGATTTAGGCTCATGGTTCGTGGGTTCGAGGCCTGCGTCAGGCTCTGGGCTGACAGCTCAGAGCCTGGGGCCTGCTTCGGATTCTGTGTCTCCCCCCCCCCCACCTCTGCCCCTCCCCAGCTCATGCTCTGTCTGTCTCTCTTAAAAATAATAAACGTCAAAAAAAATTTTTTTAAGAAACAAAGATGTATCTGAGGGAAATCAAAGAAAATGTCATTGATAGGTAAGCACAGGAGAAGAAAGGTCCAAGACAAAAAGGACCAGTGTGACAAAAGACACAAATCTCGGAAAATAAAAGACACGCTTGGGGCACTCTGAGGTTTCCGGTTCGGCTGGGGTACAAAGTGCATACAGAAGAGCAGCCTGAGAGAAAGCTGGGAAGGCAATCTGCCTACAGCATACATAGGGCCTTGAGTACCAAATAAAATAAATTTTGACTTACTTTACAGACAATGGGAGTCAAAGAACATTTTCCAGAAGCGGAGCTGCTTAATTATGCCAAGGAAATTATATAAAATCGGAATCCTTGTAGTAGCAATAATAACAAACTAATAATTTGCTTTTCAATTACTTCCAAATTTCTCAGGATCATAGTGACGCTGCGCTTATAATAGTTTGATAATCTCCATGGAACATTATTTGAGCATAATAAAATGACTAATAAACTATTTAGGATGATCCTGAGACTCCATATTAATTTGTAGTCATTTTTCATTTTGCTTACGACTATTTCAACCCACTGCTGCATGTTTCATCTGTTTAATGAACGTGTACTTGCCACCGGTCTATCATGTAATAAGCCTTGCCAATTTCCCAATTCTCTTAATAGCCAGTTAACACGAAATGCTGATTTCAGGCAAAAACAACTATGACCATCTGTTTCTACTTCCTTTTTCTTCTTCACTGTTCTACTACCAACTGTGGTGAGCTGCAGCGATCACTCTTCAAAGAACAGTGGACAATCGGCAAAATCAGACCACGCAGGAATTATTGAGACGTCGGATTTCAGTGCCAGAGCTGAACAAATGGATCAGACAGATGAAGGGTCTCTAGATCCATCTGCAGTCAATTCCGAGTTATAGCAGCGGAACGACTCTGAACAAATTCCAATATGGCTCTTCAAAGTCAGCCCCAACAGCAGCAGACAGGTATTACGAGCTCGTTTTGGCTCTTTTGCCAAGTAGCTACGCGCTATTGGTCAAGTCCCTTTAGGGTAGGAGGCTTGCTTTCCTAATCTATACAGTGACAGGATGAGACTATGTCCCCAAGCAGAAAACCAGTCCACGTCTCTTACCTCTCAGCTGAAGACTCCCTTTAAGGACAGCCAGGATTCCCAGGAAGAAGATAATTTTCCCAGCAGTGCCAGCCTGCCCTTGACCACCAAGAGTAGCACCTTATTCTAACTTCTCTGTTGTCTTATGTTTCCCCGGTAAACAGTTTCTGTGCAGATTTTAGGTGCAGTTTATTGGGAATTAGGCTTGGGATCACACTTACAAGAGGCAAGGGAGAAGGCAGACTGGACAGGGACAGAAGGACTCCGCAACACAAGACCCAGCCAATTCCATGGGGAACGTGGACCCAAGAGGGCCCTTCTGAATTGTCCCAAATGGTATTCCGCCTCAACTAGTCATGTGATGGGGGCCGCTCCTGGCCTTGGGTGACAATAATTTCTGGAGAGGCACCGGGCTGTGAGTTATCAGTACCAAGACCCTGGGCAGCTGAGGGTCTGAGAGGGTCGGTCCTGCAGAGGCCACAGGGTAGAGAGGTGGAGCGGACATGACATTCACCTTGAATCTTAAGTAAGAAGAAAAGGGTGTGAAGCATGGTGACGAACAAAGACATAGATTAAAAAGAAACTAAGAGAATCCATGTTAGTGTCCTAAAGCCTTGCTCTCTGCATGACCTTGGCAAAGTTGTGTCATTTCTTTGTGCCTCAATCTCTTTGTAAGGTGATCTATGGTCACTTTCACTACTAAAATTTCCATGACTGTATTTCATTCTTGGTCAACATCCAAAGGTTTTCTGTTAACTACCTTAAGACTTACAAATATGGCTAAGGAAAGAAGAACCCACCCATATCAAAAATCTCCAGTAGCATCTGAAATTCATCTTCAATGATGGTGAGGAGATAATCAGTAGTAGCAGCAAATTCAAATCTGCACACCACGGTGGACACACAGCAATCCCAAGATGAAATCAGATTTGCAGGCAACAGCCTGGGGATTTCGACATTAGACTGACTACAATTACTCAGTTAGCTGTATCTTTATTACCCATGCTCCCCCTTGTGAGGCAATTTTCCTTACTGGAGGTAAAGCAACCCCAAGCAAAGCATTTAAAACTGATCCTTTTCCTGTTTTTATTAGCCCGTATCAAAGAAATGACTATTTGAAGCACAACCAAGAGGAGGGAATTGGCTTTTTATTGCTTAGTTCACGTTCTTACGGCTTTAGGAGGAGAGAAAGACTCCCCAAGGAGACACTGTGTCTCAAAACAAGCTCATAGGATAATCAACAGGAGAGGTCTTTCAAGAGAGCTGGAAAATAGAGAAAATTATTAAAATATAATTAAATAAGCAGAGGGGATACAAAATGAAATGTCAAGAGTAAGATGTTCAGGACAGAAATGTCAGGTCTTGAAATTTACTTTCACACGAGTATATGCAATGCACACTGTCCAAATGGGGTGACGTAAATCCTTCCAACCAATGGAGTAGCCATTGATCTTGAAAAATTTTTTTTCAAAAGACAAAAATGAGCATGTCAGTGTTGCCTATGATTCCGAATGTACATTCTGCCACTTCAAAGCAAATGTCAACCAGGCTGAGTGTCATGCAATGTAAAATTGCCACCAATGAGATATTACATCCATTCATGTGAGCAGAACACACATTCGGGTAAACAAACGCAACCATACAGCTTCAAGTGGATTTCAGGTCATAGAACTATTTCAAGTCCTTGTTCATACAGTACGGTACCTCTACCCTAAGTTCCATCTCAAAAAGCTCCTGTGTTGGGCTATTTGTTTTTTCTTTCGCCCAATTCCTACGGTATCCTTTTGTTTGAAGCTATTCCTCTACCATACCATATTATTAGAGAAACAAATGCCACTTTAACTTTAGTTGTATTTCTTAAATTCCTTATAGGATATGTATTTCTCTCCACCCACAGGGGAAAAAAAATAGGTGTGAAGAATAATAGATTTCACTTAATTTATAGAAAAGGGTTATTTAAATATGGTTTCAAGTACACGAACACATCCATATACCACACACACAGCTCAATAATGGGTTTTTTTTCCTCAATCACTTCTGATTTTAGTAATGTGGGAAGCCAGAGGCATAAGATCTAGAAACCATTCCAATCATGCCAGACACGCATAATAACTTTTATATTTTGCATAAGAATAAAGATAAAAATGGAGACCCAAGGCGCTTAGCATGAAGCAGAGCAATATACAAATTTAAAAGGATTTAGAACCCTATGAACGTTTAATCCAGAGAACACAGGGCCAAAGGAATCGTTTATTAATTTAAAGATCACATTTTATAAATGTGTTCTAGGTTAATGATTTGCTTAAATTGTCACATAAAACCAACTTCCAAGTCCGTTTAGGCAAATGTGACCCAACAATATACTTTTCAATAAAATATACACAGCAGTGTCCCACTCAATACTAATCACGAAAACAGTTGAAATACTGTAAGGCAGTGAAGTCAAAGTCTTCAACAATTGCCTTCAGCAATCCTAAAAAACAGACATTTCATTGTTCCTTAAATACACAAGTTACACTATTTCATCCATAAGAAGATGGCACTGCCTGATAAAAAATGAGGGTCCAAGTTAGAATATCCTCGGAAGAAGACACGTGTCCAGAAAAATATGTTTTTAGAGTTAAAATGTCTGAGTCCCAGAAACACTCAGTCCCAGAAACTACTACAGCGTTTTCATGAGACTTTCTTAGATCCAACAAAGACCATGGCCACAGATTCATGTTCATTTCATCATTTAACAACAAAAACGTGTATTTCAGGCCTACTCTATGAGCAGGGTTGCAGTCACATCTGGGGGAACACATGTAGGATGAATAATGAATGAATACAAAGGACCGAGAAATAGAAAAACAAATGAGACTAAGCTAGAAGACAGTGCCTGGAGAGTAAAGCAATTAAAGACTAAATGAACAACGCGAATTTCTATCACAATGATAGAACCTCAGTGACTTCATACCAACTCATCCTAAAAGACCTGCCCCAGGCCCTCACCACTTCCAAAGGCCTCTGGGAAAGGTGGTCATTCAACAGCAAAGGACAGAGAAGATGGAAGAGAACCAGGATTCCTGTCACGCTCAGAGTCCCCAGTTTTAGAGGTGATTCTCTGATCTCCCGGGCAGTGGCATAACTTTCTCTAAAGCATCCGGAGCAGACGTTGTCAGGGAGGGAAACACCCCTCCAAGCCCCACCTGAGTTTTGCCAACTAGCAAGGGCACTCCAAACAATAATGTCATCTTGCTGTGAACATGTTTTGTTTTTTATGTTTATTATTTTTGAGAGGGAGAGCGCGCACATGCATGAGAGCGAGAGCTGGGGAGGGGCAGGGAGAAGGGGACAGAGGATCCAAAGCGGGCTCCGCAGGGACAGCAGAGAGCCCCACGCAGGGCCTGAACTCACAAACCATGAGATCATGACCTGAGCCGAAACTGGATGCTTAACTGGCTGAACTACCAAGCCCCCCTCCCTTGTCACCGATATTTCCAACAATTTACTCTGCATTCTCATTCTATTCATCTTATCACCATGAGGCTGCTCCCGCACACCCATGGCTGGGTATGACCACTCGGAAGGCAGACTTCTCTGCGTCTAGCAGAGCTGAAAAGCGATTAAAGGATGGATGCTTGCAGATCCCCATTTCTATCCTGGGGTGAGAGCAACTTAAAATACCGTCAAAGGCACCCGGGGGCTCGGCTGGTTATGCATCTGACTTTGGCTCAGGTCATGATCTCAAGGTTCCTGAGTTTGAGACCGGCATGGCGTGATCTCAGGCCCCGCTTCAGGCGAGCTCTGCTTCTCTCTCTCTCCCTCTCTCAACCCCTCACTCACTTGCACCCTCTCTCTCTAAAAATAAATAAATAAACAGATAGATAAATAAATAAAATACTGCCAAGAATTCCTGGTGATAACCCTCTAGCATGATTATATTCTTGTTTTCCTGTAGCACTTAAGGGGGAGTGATGGTATCATGGAAAGTGTAGTATATTTAGAATCAAAATGACCTCACCTAATCTTCAGCGTAAAATCAAGGCAAGTCACTTACTCTGTCGAGGCCTCAGTTTCCTCACCTATAAACTGGGGATAATGACGGACGCCCCTTCCACGGTCCCTGTGACGATGAGTAAGATTAATGTCTGAAACGCTTTATAGTTTCCAAAGCAATTTCTGGGACATACTTATGGAGAAGTCTCCCAGGAGCTGGCAAAGGAGAAGGCCAAATTCCCCAGTACATCTTGGAATAATTCTCCGTATTAACAGCTGTTTCAAATCCACGGTTCTGCAACCAGAGGGAAATAGAAGGTAGAACCCATCGACTATTGAGGGAGGAAAGAAAACGTGTGCACCTTTCTCCGTCCTCCGCTAGCTTTTGTTTGGGAGCGGGTCCCCAGGCTACCCAGAACAAAGGCCAGCGACAAGTACCTAATGCTGTGGAGAATCCAGAGGATGGCATTTCAGGCAGACGGTACAGAATATGCTAATTATTTCACGTGCTGATGCCATTATAGATGCTCGTTAGCCCGCCAGTTTGTCGGCAGATTGTCGCCTAATGAGCAGGTAATCTATCCCTGGGAGACCCAGGTCAAATGAGTTGAGAGTTTCCTTCAAAACACATCCTTCGGGGGCGCCTGGGTGGCTCCGTCCGTCAAGCGTCTGACTTTGGCTCAGGTCATGATTTCACAGTTCGTGGGTTCGAGCCCCGTGTCGGGCTCTGTGCTGACAGCTCAGAGCCTGGAGCCTGCTCCAGGCTGACTCTTGATTTTGGCTCAGGTCAGTGGCCCCAGGATTGTGGGATCGAGCACCCGCCTCAGGCTCTGTGTTGGGCATGGAACCTGCTTAATATTCTCTCTCTCCCTCACACTCTGTCTCTCTCTCTGCCCCTCCCCTGCTTGTGCCCTCTCTCAAAAAAATTAAAGAAAATTAGAAGAAAAAAAAAGTTTTCCATTTTGGATCTCCTAATCCATAAAACTGTCACCATTTTTGTTTGTTTGTTTGTTTAAGGGCTACTTCTCAGCCACTGCAATTCTTTGAGATACACAAACAAAACAAAGATTGGGAAAAGTTTTGGCTGCACACCTACGATGACAGGCAGGAGGGGGTCATGGGCACAGCACAAAGGGCCACAGACTCCAGCACCACCAGGGACTGCCGTTGTCACGGGCCGCTCACCAGCTGTGTGCCCTGGGCAGGGACGAGCCTCTCGGCTTCCCTGTTGGCACCTGTAAAATGGAGTCATCAGTGCCCCCTGAGCGGCTGCCATGAACTACAAGAAAAGCGCGTGTAGAGTGCACAGAGGGGGAAGGCGGCACCTAGTAAGTGCTCAATAAATGTGAATTACTGTTACCAAACTGACAGCAAATAGAATAAACTTGGAAATACTAGTATTTATTAATAATCATTTTGACCTGTGAGCTCGGATTTTATTATTTTTGAGAGAGAGAGAGGGAGAGAGAGAGTGTGTGTGAGCGGGGAAGGGGCAAAGGGGACAGAATCCAAAGCAGGCTCCAGGCTCCAGGCTCTGAGCTGTCAGCCCACAGCCCAACAAGGGGCTTGAACCCACTAACCACGAGATCATGACCTGAGCCAAAGCCGGGCACTCAAACCACTAAGCCACCCAGGGGCCGCGCGGGCTGAGATGTTTTTCAGAAGGCAAGAGTTGAGCGCAACATTGATCCTGTTCTTCACATTAAGAGACAACCATTGCCCTCATTCCCATTCTCTCTGAATTTGTTCTTTTCCCCCCTCCTTGAACTTGCGTTCCAGGGCACGCGAGGTCTCCTACCTGCTGCTCCTTCTGGGCTCCGACCCACGTCTGACAGTTAGAACCCGTCACGCCTGGCCTTTGACTTGGACTTAACCCAGATGCTACCATGATCTGACCCGAGTACTTCACCGGGCCAGCGGGTTGTACTACATGTCTACGTAGCCTTTTCCTGACTTCTCCACCTTGCCAAGAAGTGGGTTACTTGCAGCCAGAAGGTCA
Source organism: Prionailurus bengalensis (assembly GCF_016509475.1). Classification (NCBI taxonomy): domain Eukaryota; kingdom Metazoa; phylum Chordata; class Mammalia; order Carnivora; family Felidae; genus Prionailurus; species Prionailurus bengalensis. The sequence continues at coordinate 228,209,753 of NC_057343.1, forward strand.
ATCCACAAGTACACGAATAATTCCTGAAATTTTTCTCTAGAAATTTCGATGCACTTTCCACGGCTGCATCTGCTTGAAAAATGCTGCAAAGGAATTTACCACAGAAAGGGTAGCAAACAAAAAATGTTTTAATAACATTTCTACACATTGCTCAAGGCTTCTAACGTTACAATTATGAGTTCATGCAGTGTTAACAACTGTTTTTCATTTTGTTACTGGTTTCAAATTTAAATAGGAATTGATAGAATGAGCACATCTAATGCAGGGCCTAATAGAGATTTATGGCTCCAGAAACAGTCTACACTTCTTCAACCATGGAATGGGGAAAATGTTGACCATGTGTTTATACTTCATTACCGAGGAAAATTCAGAGATGGTTGGTTAATGATTATTCATGTCAGACGTTTTAAAGTTGTCCATCTTTGGGGTATTAACTAGCACATTTTTTTAAATGTTTGTTTATTTTTGAAGGAGGGAGAGACAGACAGAGCAGGAACCGGGAAGGGGCAGAGAGAGAGGGAGACACAGAATCCAAATCAGGCTCCAGGCTCTGAGCTGTCAGGACGGAGCCCAACATGGGGCTCAAACCCACGAATGGCGAGATCATGACCTGAGCCAAAGTCGGACACCCAACTGACTGAGCCACCCAGGCACCCCATCGGCTAGCATATTTTAAGGGCATCTGCCCAAAGGCTGCCATTCTCCTTTGTGGCAATGTGCATGTTTGAGAGGGACCCTGACTAGGGACCCTAGTGAGATGGTCCTGCCCTTTTCTGAAACATTTCAAGGTCCTCACTTACAGAAGCTGCAGGAATCACTTTCCATGAAATAAACCACATGAGGATTTGAGGGAACAACTAGGGAAAGTCTCTTAACAGACATTTAGCTTCTCCCAAGGGTCTAAGCTACAGTCAATCCAACTCACCTGTTTGTTGCTGTTGTTTCAGAAACATCCTTTAGATACTTCGGGAAGCGCAGGTACTATCCAGAGCTGTCCTCGTTTAGAGAGTAACTCTATCCCTATTCACACTTTCCCCTGACCACTTACCTCCACACTTAGCACACGTGGAGAAGCAGGGGCCTCCTGTGAATCGGGACTTCTCATCTTGCTCTAAAAGCATCTGCATCCCTGCCTAGCTTCTCAGAGACTGAACGTTTTTAGAGCAAGTCTATTCTCCCTGCAGATTTAATGCCGTGAGTAGGTGGAAGAAGGGTTCGAAATTTCTGTAACTAGAACCAAAAAAATGAAAACAAAAAAGAGCTACATTCTGGCAAAGGTCAGCTGATCTGGCCTCCATTACTACACAGAAGATCTGTTGCTACGTCTCACTCACGGTACACATCGTGCGGAACAAAATATCAGAGCTTCTTAGGAAGATGCTGTCTTTGTGTGATCCCAGGCAATTTGCAGCTTCTGATCGAATTTCACTAACCAGTAATGCCAATTAAAAGTCTTATGTACAAGGTAAACCATGTATTCAAGACACTCAACATGAGCACAGTTAAAGGTCTTGCTTCAAGTTCAGCAGATCAACATGTTTCAGGGTTAATAATAAAAGTGAAAAGTAACACCATAGGTAGAGTCAGTGTCCGTTACTACACTGAAAATACGGACAAGTCACTTATCAAACCCAATTTTTGGTGCTGGAGCTTATGTTCACAGAAGGCAGGAAAGTCAATAAAATCAGTAGATTTTTCGAATTAACACCTAAATATATCTAGGTAGAGATAAACACAAACATGTAACAGGTGGAGACGAAGAGAGAAAGAGAATAACCCAGGGAAAGTGGGGAAATATTTTTTAACACCTAAAATGATAGAGCTGTATTCGGGAGAGGGGAAGTGAAGCAGTAAAATGAGTTAGAATCAAGCACTAACCCTTTATCAAACATAACTTCACATGACCGAATATTTGCAAGGGAACTGGACATAGGGTCCTATAACATACCCCTTGGTCAATGCAGAAACCTCTAGCACATCATCCTTTACTGTAATCACCTCCTTCCCATGTCTGATGACTCACTCACTCACTGGGAAGCCTATCTCAGAGGTGGTCAGCTCCAATCATGGGGTCTTACTCAGACGCGGCCAAATCTACCCTCTAGTAACTCAAATACAATTGGTCGTTGCTAGGCATCTTGCGATTTAATTTTTTCAGCACGACAGTTCTTCAAATGCTATTTTTTAATGAATTTTCTTTTTTTTAACATTTATTTATTTTTGAGAGAGAGAGAGAGAGAGACAGAGCATGAGCGGGGGAGGGGCAGAGAAAGAGGGAGACAGAATTCAAAGCAGGCTCCAGCCACCCCACCCCCACCCCACCCCACCCCACCCCCTATCAGCACACAGCCTGATGCAGGCCTGGAACTCACCGACCTCAAGATCTTGACCTGAGCTCAAGTCGGAAGCCTAACCCATGGAGCCACCCAGGCGCCCCTTTAATGAGTTAAGTTTCTAAACTTCGTTTATTCCCTTCTTCATTATTCAGAGAATTGACTCACTCTTGATTTTATTCAAGATTATGTCATATATTTTAATACATCCTTAACACCATCTTAAAATCTGTATCTAGACGGCCCCACCAGTTACACAGCCGAGTAATCTGCACAGCTTCCAGAGGGACACCAGTAGATAAAGGCTGAAGGCAAAAGTTATTAGTTACTCAAAACCAATCCAGAATTCGTTTTCTCTCAAAGCGCAGAGGGAGTCAAGACAAAGCTTTTGTGAGTTGACTCTCAGGGGAAAGCAAACGCTCCCTCTCTTTTCCTTCTCATTTTAAACATAAAAGATTCCCCAAATCTCTGAAAATCTCTTCTCACCCTCAGATCCAAGATGGTCCCATGAGCTACACTAATGCTTTGATTTAAACCGAACAGGAGAATCAGTACAGTTTCTCTTGATTGTCGTCATCAGAATGAAATTATTTACTGGAGGCAAAAGAGGAAGACCTATCTGTAAGAACTTTGGAGATCTTTGGGGTTATCTTCACATATCCAGTGAAGTCAGGCAATATCCCCTGGTCCTAGGCTTCCCCGACCCAAAAGCAGTCACAACACAGCTAACGTAATCTAATTAGATAAAAAGATATTTGCAAAGATCCTAGGCCAAAAAAAAAAAAAAAAAAAAAATGCCCAGTGACCAAAACTGACTCGGTTCCACTGTAGCTATTATGGAGAGCTAATGATGTTACACTTGCGTGAGATGATGACTTACGCTCCCCAGAATAGAACGTATTCACCCTGGTATAACACAGTGGTTCCAAGTTATAGTCAATGTGCTACCTGGATGGATCCTCAAGGATCAGTCTTTCACTTCCTTTAAGTCCTGGTCCAAATGTCAACTTTTCAAAAAGGCCAACAGTGACTGACTAAAATTGCAACAGTCTCGTCTTCCCAGTCTCCAAATAATCTGATGACTGTTTTTATTCAGAGGCATTAGCCCCTTAGGATGTATCACACGGGTGACTGAATTACTGGGTGGGTATGCACACGTCAATTGTTCCACTTCCCCTCCCTCCCAACGCGCATGCGCGCACGCACACGCGCACAAACACATACACGCACACGCACACGCACACTCACGAAGAAAAGATTGACAAGTACAGGATCTTACTCCGTTTACTGATGTATCCCAACTATCCAGAAGAGTTCCTGGCACATAGTAAGAAATAAGAAGTCAACATACATTAGTTGAACGAACGAATAAGTGACTCTGGGCTTAGACAGACTTGGCCGGGAGTCCCAGTGCCACCTACACCAGCTGTAGGACCTGGGGGAAAGGTCATGTTCTCCACAGTTGTGTTTCCCCATTGCTAAAATGAGGACCTTAGGAGTGCCTGCCTTTAGGACTGTCATGAGGGTTACGTGAGTCAGTGTACGTCAATGGCTTAGAAGAACGCTTGGACACAGGAAACTTTCAATAAACATTAGCTGCCATTATTATCATTATTCCAAGATCTGTTTCCCGAGGTGGTGATGGATTAGTGATGATTTATGTGTTCAGGCAGCTGACTATCCTGATATCCGACAGCACAGGTCTGAGACGGTGAAAGGGCACCCGAGGCACTTGATAAGAGCATCAGAGAAACCAAGAGTCAAACCCCATCACGGTGTCCTCATCAGCTCCAATTCAACAACACCCAGGATTTTGCAAAGGAGCTGTTAACTGCGTATTAAAGCTGAAACTACTGAGTGAGTGAGGGTGAGGCTCAGACACCTTAAAAGGAAGGGAAAGCAGCCGGTCCCTTCCTACTAGAACAGGGAGATTTGTTTCTTTGACTTAACTGGAGTCAAAGCTAATGGTCACAAGCTTCACTCCAACTCATTCTCCAGATTTCTACACACAGGCTGAAATTGACAACTTATGAAAGAAGATAAAGGGGGAAAAAAAACAGCCTTCCCTGAAAGAATTTATCAGAACATCCTAATCATTTAGACATTCACGTATGTTTCTAGAAATCTAAAGATCAGGATTGGTATGGTAACTTTTTCCTGGAGCAAAATCCAAGTTGGCAGTGGAGGGGAGAAGGAGATGGGGTTACAAATTAAACCATTAACCTGAATAGTCACTGAGTATTTAGCAAAACAAAACACTTTGGAAACACCCATTATTTACACAGATTTTGAATTTAGGAAGAAAAGCAGGGAGTCCAGGACTGATTTATTAGGAGAGGTGAGGGGTGGGGGGAACAAGTGAAGAAGACAGAGGTGAAGGAAAAGAGGGTGACAAGGGAGAAGGGGCACTTATGGATTTCATGGCAATAACTAACAGTCTTAACTTCCCTATTATGATATTCCCTATATATTATATTTACGATATTCCCTATTATAACACACCTTCCAAGGTTAATCTCCATTAAGTGGTCCATTAAGGCATTAGGAGAGCAAAATAAAATGAATGACCATGTACTCAAGAATTAGATCTTGACAAGTAATGCCAATAAGGAATTTCTCTCCTCACTCAAAAGAAAGAAAGAAAGAAAGAAAGAAAGAAAGAAAGAAAGAAAGAAAGAAAGAAAAGAGAAGAGGAAAAGAAAAGAAAAGAAAAGAAAAGAAAAGAAAAGAAAAGAAAAGAAAAGAAAAGAAAAGAAAAGAGAAAACCATGATTTCAGGAGAACTGAGCAAGGTCACAGAAGCTAAATTGAAGCGGGACTCAAATTTACAGACTCCCAAATTAATGCTCCGCCCTACACAAGAACTTCCCCAAGTTTTAACAAGTACGTGATAAATGATTCAATTCTAGGAGGAGCCCAAGATTCTGCATTGTTCACAAGCTCCAGGGTGATGCTTATGCCACACGCAACCTTGAATTACACAGAACTGGAAATGTATGCCCTGTTACACCTGCTACGGTAAGCCTCGGGAAGCATTTTTGTTGTTTTAATGTACAGAGTGCTTTTCAGTAGCAGGAGAAATAAGATTACATAAGAAATCCTGAAGTTTTAAACATTCCAATAATTGAACACTCACAGTAAAAGGAAGGTGGCTTGCATTTACATTGGTGGTGTCAACCGTAAAATATACTTAAAGTGCAGATTTTTCTTTAATTTTTTTTTAACATTATTTTTGAGACAGAGAGAGACAGAGCATGAATGGAGGAGGGGCAGATAGAAAGGGAAACACAGAATCGGAAGCAGGCTCCAGGCTCTGAGCCATCAGCCCAGAGCCCGACGCGGGGCTCGAACTCACAGACCGCGAGATCGTGACCTGAGTTGAAGTCGAGATCGTGACCTGAGTTGAAGTCGGACGCTTAACCGACTGAGCCACCCAAGCGCCCCTAAAGTGCAGATTTTTAAAGTATACTCGAACACCTATGTTTCAGAGTGGAGCGGTCTCTCACTGCATTCTATGGATATGCATCCACTAATAATTCCCCCCTTTCATTTCAAGTTAGGTATGGTTTGAAATAAATCTCTGAAATAAATCTTACTCCAAAGTGTACCTAACTTGTACTAAACCTACTGAAACTGTCTTAAGTCTCAGTCTCCTTAATGGAGATACTGTGTTGAAGGGTTGAGTCCACTCTCTTTGAAATTTGACATCTTAGATTAAAAAACAAGGTGACACTGACACGTTGAATTCCAACAGGCTTATTTGCATGTATGTTACCACCCGTTGACACACTGTAACAAAGCTGACCAATACCAATTACAGTTGACCTTTGTACAACTGGGGTTTGAACTGTGTGGAGTCACTTACATGTAAATTTTTTTTTATAAACACGGTACGGAATTGCAAATCTATCTTCTCTTCCTTAAGACTTTCTTAATAACATTTTCTTTGCTCTAGCTCTAAGAATGCAGTATGTAACACATATAACACACAAAATATGTATGCATGAGTAGAAATCAACTGTCTGCTATCAGTAAAGCTTCTGGTCAACAGTAGGCTCTTGTGGTTAGGTTTGGGATGCGTCAAAAGTTATACTCAGATTTTAGACTCCAGGGGAAGTTGGTGCCCCTAAGCCACACATTGTTCAATGGTCTACTGTACCTATGTTATAACCCTATGTACGAGAGGTCTAATGTCACTGGGGGAAAGATGTTTTTTTTAAGTTCACGTTACTTCTCTTTGTCTTATTTTTTCCTTACCGATCACAGAGGAATCTCCCAGCATTTGAACAGAGTCTATGAAAACGAAGCACAATGTGTCCCTCCAGCCAAAACTCAGTTACCGCCCGAAGCTTCCTATTGGTTCCCCTGAATCAGCTGAGCCCAAGAGGCTTTCCCTATAAAAAGTTCCACAGTGTATCTAAATCTGATCCCAGTAAAATTTCACTTCAGCCGAAGTGAAAATGCAGAGGTAGCATTTACGGATAACAGCTGGAGATCATTAGTTCTCTGTCTCTCCTTTTCTCTCCCAAGGGTTGAAAACTCCACTGTTCAGACAGGAAGTCGTCATACACCACACACTGCACCATACGAGAACACTGGGATAGAAGAACAAGTTGCAGAGAATCAGGGGTGTTGGGAGTGGTTTCATTCAACAACACAGAGCCCTGATTCCACTTAACTCTTGGGGCGTCCTCCCCACCGCCCAACAGTGTTCAAGGATCACAATGTACGCACATCCAGAATTGACAAGCACACATTTTATGCCCTGAAAGCTTTTTAATAGTCAGAGTAAGAAGGCTTAATCTTTCATTATTCCACAAATTTTTAAAACATTAAGAAGTTCTGGGCAGTGGCCAAGATTCTCCAATAATCTTTGTTGGCATATTTTCGCATGGGCTATTTAAACAGACAACTGCTAAACTTTTTTTTGTTTTTAATTAAATTATCAAAAAAAAAAAAAATCTCTCCCACAAAACTGCCCAGAATAAGGAGACTATATATATGCAATTCAAAACATTGTGATCTGGAAAAGAATGATTTAAACAAAAGGTTCTTGTGGGTATGGTTTTTTTAGGGCGGGTAAATTTGCTGTAATTGCACAAAGCTGCTGAAAAGGAACACAGACACACACGGGGATAGACATCCACGTTCTGTGACCACACCTCAAAGTTTCGAACAGGATGATAGAAGTTCCCCCAACACCACATGCTGAAGAGCCACTCTGCATTCCTACCAGTCTGCAGGCGCTGGACCGGGTTCATAACAGCCTGTCCTAGGGAGGGGGTGGGAGGGGGTGGGAGGGCGGTATAAAAGCGATCCTGTCTCTTCCACTCCCCTCCAGCCAAGTTCGCGAAAGACAAACCTTCCCAACTTTTGAACCGCGGGAAATGCCTATGCAGGATGCAAATCGGGGGCAAGCTGTTAATCAACTCGGTTACAATACTACGGTTTTATGCAAAGAGGAGGAGGAGCGAGGGAGAAGCCAACCCACACATCCATCATCCTTTTAGGGGTAGGTGGAGTTTAAAGTTTCCCCAACTTCCAACTTCCCACTTGACAGGCAATATTTCTGTGCAATTTCCAGCCCCACGTAACAGATGGTCCTTCGCCCGTCCTGAGCCCCGAGAGAGACCAGACAAAGCCCCCGGCCACTCCTCGCCTCGCGAGGCCCATAGGTGGTGTTTCACGAAACCGTCAGCTCAGGGGCCTTGAGCTGAGAATGGAAACTTAACTTCTTCTTCCAGAAGTTGTTCCTGCTTACAGGAGGGTCCCGGGGACTGGAGCACAAAGGCCTGGGAAAGTTTTCTCAGCGTTATTTTTCAAAACCGTCTTCCGCCATCTGCCAAACCATCGCCCTAAACCCCAGATGCTTAGGGAAGGAAAGTTGAGGCACATGTGCTCAGAAATACGGCAGAAATGCAACTCGAGCCCTCCCAAAGACAACCTGGGAAGTTGCTTAAAGAGTCCCCCACGGTGGGAACGCATCCGCGGGGCCCCCGAACGCTCAGCGCCAAAGGGAAAGGTGACGGCCCCGACAGGGTGCCGAGCAGGGGTGCGCCACGGTAGCGTGCGAGAACCTCCCTCCCCAGACGGGAGGGCGAGGGGGAGAGAGAGGAGGGGGGCGCGATCCGGGAGGCTGAGGACGGGCGGCCCACTCACCCTCACTGCCGTACTGTTTGCCATTGTTCGCGCCCATCCTGCCGCCGTCATGCCCGCCGTCTCCCCGGACACTCCATAGCTGGGGCGCACCGCCTGCGCGCTCCGCCAGAGGAAAGCCCGCCCGACGGGACCGTTAGCTGCGCATACCCCACGCTCCGGGGCCAGGCTCCGGCCGGGGGCGGCCCCTTGCAGTCCGGTGGGAGGGGGCGCTGCGTCCCCGCCTGGCACCCCCGATGGCTCCGGGTGGGGCCGGGGGCAGCCGCCGCTCTTAGAATCCGCGTTCCGGGCCAGCGGGCGCAGCGCCGCGGAGAGCCCGCGCCCCGGGGCCGCCCAGAGGCTCGCCGCGCCGCCGCCGCCGGGTCCCCATCCGCCCGCCCCGATCCCTGTGCGGTGGGCGCTGAGCCGCGCGGGCGGCCGGGGCTCCCCGGCTCGGCCGCCTCCTCCCGGCGCCCCTGCGCGCCCGCGGCTTCCCCGGGGAGGGCGCGGCGGCCACTTGTTGCGGGTGCCCCGAGCGAGCGGAGACTCGCGGCCCGGCGCCGCTCGCCCGCGGGCCGGACTTTTGTTAGCGCCAGGCGCCTCCTCTCGCCGCCCAGCGTCAATCACAGCTGGAGCCCCGGGGAGGAAGGCCGGCCCGGAGATGCGCGGCCTTTTAAAGGGGCAGCGCGCCTTTTCGGGGCTCCGGCTCCCGGCCCCGGCCTCGCCGCAGGCCCGGGCGCCACCGGGGAAGCAGTTTGAACGGAGGAACGCGCTCCTGGCTCTGTTTTACTATTGTTCTTTTGCAGGCTTGGCCCCCGACTTGTAAGATGAGCTTCCGGGCGTCGTTTGGAATCCCTCGGGTTTGCCTGCCGATACGGCCTATTTTGGGTGCGGGGTCCTTTAAAATAAACAGGCACCGGAGTCTGGTTCTGTCTGACAAAGTCAGGTATCTCTGCGGGCATTCTCCTGTGGCTCCCACGTTTGGGGACTGAGGCGGGGAATGGAGGAGAGAGGGAGGGAAAACTTGAGGGGAACTTAGCAGGGAGTCACTGGAGAGCCAAAGACATTCCCCGCCCCGGTGGAAGGTTTCCTGGCTCAGAACTTTTAAGAGCTTCCTAGCCAGGAAGTGTATTTTTCTCCCCGTTTCGATGATTTTTTTTTTCCTCCTCCTGGTTGGTGATATCCTTTGTTTAATACATCACAACCTCTTTTGGAGACTTATCTGGCACTTCTAGAGCCTTAAAGGGGCCCTTTGGTATTCCCTGCATTAAACAGAAAAAGCAAGTTCCTCTTGATGGAGTCCCTTTCCGTGTAAATACCTAAAATTCTGTAACATTGCATCTTTGTAAAGACCTGGGACGTCACAGCGCAAATTTCTTTGAGGAGAGGCAAACACACAGCACAGTTTCTCCTTATAGGTGTTAGATGTATGAAATTAAATTAAACATGCGTACATAAATTAAGTGAATCACACGTCATGATACGTGTACATGCAAAATACAGAAGCATGTGTAATACAACTGCATGGAGAACCAGGGCTTTTGTAATTACCTATTCCTTCAAGAGCTTTCAACCACCTGCAGAAATTGAGGTTGTATTGGGGTAATTTCCTTAAATTTGGCACAATTGTCTTTCTTAAAAATAAGATAGAACATCATGTTTCAATATTCTAAAGTCCAGACTTTGTGTGCAGGATAAATCATGTATGGAAAGAAAATGTCATAAACGTATCTCATTTCAAGGACAGGTTTAAATAGGTTTGGTAACATTCTGGTAACAGGTTTAAATAGGTTTGGTAACATCCTGGTAACATTTCAACCTCCCTAGTCCGAAGAGATTAAGGACTCCATTTTAATTCACCTTTTTATATAGAGTCTAGCATACTGCCTGGGTGATAGTATGTGTTTCCCTTATCCTTAGTGTTAAATTAAAATCTTGTGTCACAGGCCCTAAATAGGAGGTATGGGGGTCCAAAATTTGGAAGGGGCATCTGGGTGGCTCAGTCATTTAAGTATCTGATTCTTGATTTCGGCTCAGGCCATGATCTCACAGTTGGTGGGATGGAGCCCTGCATGGGGCTCTGTGCTGACCGCCTGGAGCCTGCTTGGGATTCTCTCCCTCCCTCTCTCTGCCCCTCCCCTGCTTGTGCATGTGTTTCTCTCCCTCTCTCTCTCTCTCTCTCTCTCTCTCTCTCTCTCTCTTTCTCTGTCTCTCAATAAATAATATTTAATAGAAAAAAATGGGAAGAGTTAAATGGATTTTCAGAGACTCCAATCCCAATCCAGAAATGAGCTGAATCCACATTACCTTCATCCAAAGTGGTTTTCTGCTCACCTGGTCTTTGTAATTTTCCATCACTATTTAAGGAACTTTCCTGAATCTGATCCTTTTGGAGGCGTAATTGAAGACAAACCCAGCAAAAAGTAGTGAATCAATGGAAGCTCATCTCAAAAGTAGAGCTAACAACCTTTTTTTTACATGCAGTCGTCTTTTTGATGATCTCAGGCCTTCTTCTGAGCTCTACGAGTCAGGACACTGACAGCAGAAGAAACTGAGGCTCAAAACTTTAAATAAGTGGAGTCACCCAGGTGGTAAATGATAGATGTATTCAGGTTCTCAAGTCTTCTTCTCACAGAGGAGGGTCACTGCCTCTCTCAACCTAGCCATTATTCATCTTGGTCACTGTCACCCCTTTATGGTTGGGTCACCGCCCAGGGTCTTTAATATCAGAGCAGAGCTAACAGTGACAAGTAGATTATAGTGACTAACGACATTTATCAACTTTGCAATTAAAGTCTTTACATATATTCAAGTCTCTCTTGCCTACCATGAGGGGGAACAGAGATGATCCCGTTGAACAAACCCCAGTTTAAAACAAAATAGAAAAAAAAAACCACTTGATTTTTAACATCTTCTGGTTATGAAATATAAATACGTGTTGTCATAGTTACTATAAAAGCTTGCATGGAAACATGGTTAAGCAAAAAGAAGGAAAATTCCTGCCCAAAATAAAAATGTATTCACATGTATTTATTTTGATTTTTTAATTAAGATATTATACAAATAAATGATTTTAACCAAAAATTCCTATCTTTTTACCCAGTTAGCAAACACATACAGATGTGTAAGCTTATTGAGAAAAGGATAGTGTGGTTTTCACCCTTGTGTTCCTAATATGTAGCAAAATTTTTAACACAAAGTAATTACTCAGTAAAAACTTGCAGAGTAAATGAATGTTGAACAAAGAGATAAAGTACTTTGAATGTTATTCCACTTTCTCTCTCTGCCTTTTTTAAGAGGCTGCAACCACTGAAAAGATCAAAAAACAAGTAAGCATTCTAAATTACCCCAAAAAGACAATACTAGGCAACTACTGTTTTTCTCCAACCAGTGCCTTCCAACCTTGTTCCGGGAACACCAGTTCCTGTGCTTTGGGAACCAGTTTCACAAAGATTCCAACTGTGGGCTTCCAGTGGGAGCTTGTCAGTTGTGGAAGTCATGGTTGGTTTCTTGGCCAAGTGAGAGCCCGTGATCAGGCTGCCCCAATTACCCACCTGCCCTTGTCCCTAAGGGGGGAGTAAGCAAGTGCTCCCTCCCTCCTTGCTAGACCTAGAGTAGAGTAGTATGTCCTGGCAGTGAATCAGGACTTTTAGCATCATCCAGGAGACACAGGGCAACCCTACCACAGCATCAGTACAGACGATGTGGGTAGCCAGAAATTCTCACACCACCCAGCAGTAAGGAGGAGCCCCTTGCCTCCAGTGTCAACAGTGGTTGAGTGGGAAACCTGAACTTCTATCTCCACCTGGCAGTGATAAGGGGACACAGTTAAAACAGAAGGCTTTAACTTTATGTATTAATATTATATGTTAACTTTATATTATGACTCATAGTCTCGTGGTAGCATATGAAAATGACCAGGTTTCAATGGAAAACACTTGTCATACCAAGTACGAGGAAGATTTCAAATGAACGAAAGAAGACAATCAACAGAAACCAGCACCAAGATATAGAGATGTTAGAATTATCAGGCAGAGATTTTAAGGCAGCAGTAGAAAAAGGTACTCAATGAACAATTACACAAACACTTGTGATGCATGAAACAAGCAGAAAGCCTGAGCAAAGGAACAGAAGATATGAAGAAGGAGCCAAACAGGAATTTCAGAACCAAAATGGGAAAGCTCAGTGGGTGGGCTGACCAGCAGAATGGAAGAGGCCAAAGAGAGAATCAGTGAATTGGAAAACAGGACAATGGATATTACTGAATCTGAAGAACAAGGAGAAAGAAAAAAGGACAAAGCCACAGGGACAGGTGGGATTATGATAAAAGATCTAACATTAGCATCGTCAGCATCTCAGAAGGAGATGAAAAAGAGGGAAGAGCTGAAAATCTACTTGAAGAAATAATGGCTAAAACCTTCCCAAATTCTTAAAATATGAAAGTCCTAGAAGTGGAGAGCAGCTTCGTGGTTGAACAGATTAAGGTGAGTTCAAAAGGGAAGTGAAGGATTATGAAAGGGCAACATAGATATTTCATGATGAGGAATATATCTCAACCGTTTCCATGTCAGTATCAGGGTCGTGACATTATACTATTAGTGTTATAAGATGTTACCATAGGGAGAAGTTGGGTAAAGGATAAATGGGATCCATTTGTATTCTTTTTTTACAGGTGCAAGACAATCTACAATTATCTTGAAATAAAAGTATAATTTGAAAAAATGAAGCCCTTTTCTTGCCATAAGAACTATTTCTGCATATTCTTTCTGTGCTACCATTTACAACACCTCCCACATCCCCTTCATATACATATGCTCCCCTGGGAGAGCAAAAGTCTTAATGAGAAATGATTCCTTAGTGTTAATCAAATTTACATCTGAGTCTAGACTTAGGCAAAGAAGCCAAAAATGGTCCGTACCCAAAACCGTGAATTTCGGTTTATGAGAATTAACAGAGTCTGTCGATGAATTGCTAAATTAAATTGTCCATTTGCTTTGTCCTATGTAGACCTGATTGCAAAAACAAAAACATAAGAGTAGAAAAACCTATGTTTTAGTTGATATTTACCTCTCTGTTTCTATTTTTCAGCAGTGACCTTTCAGCCACTATAATAAGTATATCCACTCTCTGAGTAGCAAGAATACGTTCTTTTCTAGTAGCATATTTTTAGAATATTGAATTCAAAAGCAGCTGGATTTATAACACCTTAGGCCCCCATTTTCTCTGGGGGTCGAGCCACCCAAGTTCAGGTTAATCTCCTGCCCTTGGCACTGGTGAGGGACAGGCTGCCTATAACTATATTAATGGAGCCCAAATGCCAGGAACCAATCAGAGCACGTCTTTTCTTCAGTGCAACTTAGGCTGAGAGGCGTGCAAAGGAGCAACTCATTAAACACATGCTTCCTTGGGAATGCTGTAGACAAAATCAAGTTTCTCATGAAACCCGTGTTAGGAAATATTCAAATGGTCATAAGAAATCTAGCTTGTAAGAGGAAAAAATGAGCCAAACGGTACTTTATTCACATTATTGTGACTTTATTTTTCCTCCTGAGCATGCTGAGTTGCCTTCAAAAGTCTGAATCACCTGCTTATCTTTAGTTATTTTCACATTTCAGAATATGGTTAGATTTCCATGTTCTTACTGCAGTTATATGGGAAGATGGCAACTTAGTTCTCGAGTCGACCTGTGTTTAAGTGTATGTTATCTGAAAGAGAAAATATTGTTTATAAGTTAATATCAATTTATTATCGAAATATGAAGCTGGATTCTTCACAAGGCAAATATTTGTTTCAGATAGAAAATAAAGGTATAGCTGCTTATCATGTCGCCCCCGCCAACAACATTGAGTATGTTATTAATTAACCTGCAGAATGAGAGGAGAGGAAAAAGAACGTGGACCAATTGTATTTTATTATTGCCACTGTGCTGTTTTGAAGTAAGTGTTTGCATGTCTCACTTAATGTTCACAACCTAATCAGGCAGTGCTTCTAGACTCCACTTTATGGATGAGGATACTGAGGCTCAGAGAAATGAGTAAATCCTGTAATGGTGCACAGCAAGACTGGAACCAAGATCGGTTTGCAAAGCCTATGATGTGTCTCACCACTTTCCGCCCCCAATTTCATGCCGTCACGTGCCACCCTAGTTTTGGACAAAGCCCAGCTTTCGACAGAGATAGTATGCGTTTCACTTAATAAAGAAAGATACATCTTCTGACATCTGTGAAACTTAATTAGATTTCAAACCCAATATTCGTTACGCAACATGAATCTTCATCATAGCCACAATGATGAATGGCTGGATATCTCGGAAATTTAATTTATATATTGTGATCATAATAAAGTAAATAGATGGCTTAATAGTTTATACGGGACTCTGGAAATCATCTCCTCACCAAGTTTCCCTTCCAGCCCTGAAAAACCAAATAGCGAGTTGCTCTAATCCAAACTATGGTAATATTCACACACTCCCAAACAGTTCCACTTCACCCTTGATTCTGCGTGCAACAGGTAATTCCATATTTATTTATACTGGTCCTTTATCAAGTAAGTATCCCATAACAGGGATAAGCCACCCAAGACCCCACCATAGCCCAATCCGGCATCACAAAGTTCATGTGCTTCGCTGAGTATTATAGCATTCAGAGTCCTAACACACTTAAGTATCTGGCTTGTTAGAACACAGCAAATTAGCAAACCAGAAAAGACTCTTAAATACAGAGAACAAACTGAGTGTTGCTGGAAGGGTGTTGGGTGGGGGGATGGGCTAGATGGGGGATGGGTATTAAGGAGGGTGCGTGTTGGGATGAGCTCTGGGTGTTTTATGTAAGTAATGAATCACTACATGTTACTCCTGACACTATTATTACACTATATGTGAACGAACTCGGATTTAAATAAAAATTTAAAAATAAGAAAATAAAAATAAAAAATACATTTTTAAAAACAACACAGAAAATTAGAAGCAAGGCATGAGAAGGAGTATTGCTCAATGTATTTGACAAACTGCACAAAGTTAAGGCTAGTTATAGAGAGGGTGATGACAGAAGTCTCTACAGGGACATGGAAAAACTGAATAAAAACGGAAACAAGAAACAAATGAAAAACCCGGGGTGATGTGAACACGGGTCCTTGCCTTAGATAAGGTAATGTTAGCACCTGTAACAAACGAACATGTACATTTTAGTAACCTGGCTTAATACAACAGAAGTTTACTTTTGGCTCACAAAACAGTCTAAGCACATGTCATTAGTCCACTGGAGATTATTCTTCATTCATGGATCCGGCTTCTTCCATCTTGTAGACTCACCAACCACATCATCCACACGCAGCTGGCAGAAGGCACAAAGAAAGTCATATCATATCACATCTGCTCCCAACTCACCGGTAAGGACAAGTTAGATGGCTACAACGGTACAAAGGAATCTGGGAAATGTAGTCTCTGGCTGCCCTGATGTCCCTAACAATCACCCCACGCTGTGGGAGAGAGGGAGAGAGAAAGAGAGAAAGAGAAAGAGAAAGAGAGAACACAGTAATAACGGTGAACATACACGTAACTTAAGTCTTTAGTAACCCCCCAAAACACCACTTTACTGTTTAACAATTAATACATAAAACTATTACATTTCAAACACTGGTGGCTGGCTCACGCAACACACATTTCCCCTTTCCTTCTCCCTTGCCTTTCTCCTCTCTCTAGTTCAAAAGGTAAATACTTGTTTTCCCAGAATCCCCAGCAGTCATGAACGGCCGTATGGCAATATCCTGGCCAACGAAATGTAAGCAAAATTCACCAGCGGCACCTGGAATAGATTTGGCTATGGAAGTAAAACTCGGAGATAGCTTTGCCACTGTTTCTTTTCTTTTCTTCCTACATTCAACTCCACTGTTTCTTTGAAACTCTGGTAGCCATCCTGTGAATTTAAAGGAGACGCCAAGAGAATTATAATGATGGTCACCTAGAGTCCTGAAGACATAAAGCCACGTAACAAGATCAGCAACCTCCCACCTCCAAACTCAACTATCATGGAAGGATAAAAACTGTCTTCAGGGCACTGTTAGATTTTCTGTTACTTAAGGCCAAGGGCATACCTAAGAAATACGTATTTTGTTCATTTAAGAAGGAAGAAAAAGTAGACGATATAGCAATATCTCCATTCATAATAGTTAAATTGTATTAAAATAGATCAATACTCATGGGGCGCCTGGGTGGTTCAGTTGGTTAAGCGTCCGACTTTGGCTCAGGTCACGATCTCACGGTTTGTGAGTTCGAGGCCCACGTCGGGCTCGTGCTGACGGTTCAGGGCCTGGAGCCTGCTTTAGGTTCTGTGTCTCTGTCTCTCTCTGCCCGTCCCTCGCTCTCTCTCTCTCCTTCTCTCTCTCTCTCTCTCTCTCAAAAATAAATAAACACTAAAAAAAAGTTGATAGATTGAAACTTAAACACGAAACTTAAATTATGTGGAAATATACGTGTACAAAACAGCAAACTTCCCACAATACTGGCCTGTTAAAATGATACTCTATTCACTTTCGATCATATCTAATATATTACTGTATATATAAATAATACACATTTACTCCACATGGACAAATTGTATTTCAATGTCTTTATCAAGACTTAGTCTGTACTTAAAACCAAAATCTCATGCTAGTAAGAAAGATGCAAAATAACAATGGAATATTACAGCACATTTTCCTCTCTCAGCTATGAATAATATAAAACTTTCCTGGAATTCATTGTGACTTTTTAAAAAATTTTTTTAGCGTTTTATTTATTTTTGAGACAGAGAGAGACAGAGCATGAACAGGGGACGGGCAGAGAGAGAGGGAGACACAGAATCGGAAGCAGGCTCCAGGCTCTGAGCCATCAGCCCAGAGCCCCACGCGGGGCTCGAACTCACAGACCGCGAGATCGTGACCTGAGCTGAAGTCGGACGCTTAAACCGACTGAGCCACCCAGGCACCCCCATTGTGACTTTCTTGAAAAAGAAGTTTTAATACAACTTACAATTTGCTTCAAGGGCAAAAAAGTGTGCATTTTTGTTCTCTGGTAGTGATAGGTCAATTCCCTGATATAAGCAGTTTCCACATATATGTCACCTTTCTCTGCAAAACTCAAAGAACTGTCAGTATTGAGCCAACTACCCCCCTCCCATTTCTAGCTGAAATCGGGCACGTAGGGTGTGATTGGAAAAGGCTTTATGCAAGGTGTATAGGAGGTGATTTTTTTTGTGGCAATGGCTACTACGGCTGGAGTGATCAGAGAATGTGTTTCTGTGGATGTGACATTTGTCCTGAGAGTCGAACAATGAAAAGAATGCAGCCATATGCAGATGTGGGGAAAAGAGTATTCCAGACAGAGGAAACAACACATGTAAAGTCCCTAAGACTAGAATGAGCTTGGTGTATTCCAAAGCCAACAGGGGGCCAGTGTATCAAACAGCTATTGCTATGATGATGTGATGTAACAGACTATCCCCAAACCCAATGCATGTCTCACTTTGTTGCCCACAGGACTGTAGAGCAAGTGGGGCTGCTTTTATTCAGGCTTGTGGCTGACCTGGGCTTGGTGCCAGAATTCAGATCAAGTTCAGCTTTCCCCCGCAAGTCCCCCTGGAGTCCAGGCCGAAGGGGTGAAGGTATCTAGTGCCTCAGAGTGGGTCACAGGACTCAGAAAGGCCAGACCAAACTTTGCAAGCACTCTTTAAACTTCATAAGCGTCACAAACAAAAGAGAGTCGCATGGCTAAGTCTCAATCCAATACACGAGGGAGCTGCGTGGCTCACTTTTGTGCATTGCAAGGTCACAGGACAGGAGACTGAAGAATTAAGAAAAATAATCTCTTGCAGCCAATATGGACGGAATGTTGTGAATAAGTGGAAACTTTACAGGTTTGCTGGAAAAGGAGCACAAGTCAGATCACGTAGTGTTTTGTGAGCATGATAATAATTTTGAACTTCCTTTTAATTGTAATGCAAAGCAGGGTGATTTTCCGTAGGGAACTGATTTGATTTGACATATTTTTCAGATCAGCAGGTTTTAGTGTGGAGAACTGACAGACTCTTAGAAGCCCAGAGACCCGTTAAGATGCCCCAGCCCTAGAACAGGTGGGGAAGAAAAAAGGGGGGGACTTTGATTAGCACAATAGTGGGAGAAAGTAAAAAATGGCCAGATTCAAGGTGTATTTTGGAGGCAGAGCCAGCCAAACTCACCAGACTGCGTCTTGCATGAAATAAGAGGAAAATGAAAGGTGGCCTCCAGGTTTCTGCTGGAACAAGAGGGTGGATGGTGGTTGAAAAGATGGGGGAAAATCACCATAAGACTGGTTGTCCGGAGGGGCAGTTTGGTATCCAGAGATGTGCTCTGGACACATTAAACTTGAGAGAACAATTAGACAGGAATCACACGCAAGTAAGTTGTTGTATCTAGGAACGGAGAGGTAGGTTGTGCAGGCCTGATTACTTCCGTAATCTCTGAAGATCTGTCTCAGCTTCAAAACTCCTTCATCTGCTTAGGCTGTGCTTGTAGCTACATCGCCGCCCAACATTTCCCTCTGCCCAGCGCTGCTCCCCAGCACTCCGTACCAGAACTATGGCGGAGAACACTTCCTGGGAAACCTCTACACGAATCTTCACCGAGAGAGTTTCCAGGGTTCCTGTTCCCTCAGGAACTGGCCCACGTCTTCTACATTCTGCTCGATTTCTCTTTGCCCTTTCATTTCAAAATTCCTTGAAGAGCTTATGCTCACTGCCCATACTTTCTCACTTCCCATTCTCTCCCTATTGTGTTTTGGTTTTGTTTCTGTTTTCCAAACCACTCCACTGAATCCAAATCCAATGACACCCATCTTGCCAAAGCTTCCAGGTCATTTATCCAAGCCTCCTTAAACCCCGGTTCTGAATCCCAACATCATCACCTGATAACATCAACTGTCCCCCCTGGGTGTGGTTATACGCAGACCCCAGAGATGACTCTGGCTCATCTTTTGAAGCTTTCAGTGCTTGCTTCATTTTCCACTCTCCAAACTCCCTTGTCCACATTCCCATGTGGACATCGCTTGTCCACGTTCCCAGCGATTTCAATATACAGGGAGATGATGCTTCCAACACCCCAGGAGTTGATGGATCACAGAGCCCCTTTATTGAATGAGTATATTCTCTGTCCCACGTCACCCACTGGCACCACTATAAACTCCACTTCAAGTACACGTTTCCAATAATGGCCTCCCATCTTTCCAGCCCACGTCCCATATTGCCATAACTTAGTTGGGTTCTTTTTCCTCACCTCACGCTACTGAAATGTGACAATGTTCGCTACATGCAGACCCACTATCCAGTGATCTGACCCACTTTGCACCGTCCCAAACTGCCCTCATAGTCTCAGTTCCCTCTTTAAGAAGATTAGTTCCTATCCATCATTAAAAATCATTTTCGGGGCGCCTGGGTGGCGCAGTCGGTTAAGCGTCCGACTTCAGCCAGGTCACGATCTCGCGGTCCGCGAGTTCGAGCCCCGCGTCGGGCTCTGGGCTGATGGCTCGGAGCCTGGAGCCTGTTTCCGATTCTGTGTCCCCCTCTCTCTCTGCCCCTCCCCCGTTCATGCTCTGTCTCTCTCTGTCCCAAAAATAAATTTAAAAAAAAAATCATTTTCAACTCCTACGACCTCATGCTGTGTTATTGCACTTAATTGGCCAAACCACAACCCAGAAGACCAACTGTCTATCTACTTAAATACTGTACTGACTTCAGCTGAATGTGGCTGAGAAAAATACGCCAGTACCCTAACCCAAAATGGACCTGCCCACCGTGCTCCGTTGTCCCAGCCATCTAGTGCCCCACTCTCCTAGATGGCTGCTTCATACCTTCTGTCTCCTCAACCTTCATCAGCACCCATGAATCCTCATTCTCAGCTGATGACTTGAATTTTTTAATCTGCTAAGAAACCAGAAACAAGAGAACTTTCTAGGCCCACGTTTCCACTCAGTCCCATGGATCTGTGCCTCTTATTCTTTCCACGCTCCCATCTGAGGTTAACCCTTCCAGGTATGTTCTAGATAACATTCCCTTTCACCCACATAGCCCCAACCATAATTCCCTCTTTTCCCTTCAGTACCAATTGTAGCAGATGCTGGACGTGCCTATATCCCTGAGGGTTACTGTTTAATGGATGCCGACTGATTTCCAACTGCCTTCACCCTCCTGCCCTCCAAAAATTTATTCCCAGGCCCTTGGTTTAAACTGTCCTGCCCAATCACTCGTGCATCCCTAGGACTGCCTTTGTCAATTGCCAAATCAGTTACTTAGCATATATGTGATAATTTACAAAGCTAATTACTGAACTTCATAGTTCCATTATGATCGTTATTTGGCCCCTCTGCAGAAGCTCCTAAACTTTGGCGGTTTGTCTACACACATTTTATTTTTAGCTAAGTATTTCTGATAAAAAAAAAAAAAAGGCAAGTTTGACTAAATAGTTCTTGTCACAAGCCCTGAAGGGTGAGCAAAGACCCTGTGCTTAATATTAAAGGTTTCCCAGGGCGCCTGGGCAGCTCAGTCAGTTGAGCGACCAACTTTGGCTCAGGTCATGATCTCACGGTTTGTGAGTTCGAGCCCCGCGTCGGGCTCTGTGCCGACAGCTCGGAGCCAGGAGCCTGCTTCGGATTCTGTGTCTCCCTCTCTCTCTGCCCCCTCCCCCACTCATGCTCCATCTCTCTCTGTCTCAGAAATAAATAAACATTAAAAAAAAAAAGCTTTTCCATCCCGTCCCCACCCATACACCAATATTTGTTGCTATCTTGTACTATCCAATACCGTAAACACTTGCATTCTGGCAACATCATCTGAGTGTGCCAATAAATGTCTCAGTGTTGCCTGGCTCTGATGCAGCAGTGGGCATTTGATGAAGCAAGACTCTAGAATAATAAGAGTAATTCTGAGGAACGTACTAGCCTTTTAAATAGAAATACTAATTGCATTGTCTTTGGGAAAAGGGTCCTTCTAGTTTAACAGAAACACGATTTTCTATGATATAAACACATTTTGTTTTATTTCCTCCTGTCTTGCCTCATAAACTCATAATATGAAGAAGAAAGAGAGGGCACTTCAGCGGGCGTTGAGGGTAAAGAAGAGGCAGTGCATTAGGAGAGATTTGTTTCTATGGGCTCCACTTTTCTCTATTAATAACGCTTAGCTTCATCAACGGTATGGATCACCAGCAAAGAACCACCTTCCCTCTCTTTCCCCCCGGCCTCATTCATATCCCCTAAATACATTCACATGCCTTTCTTTACTTGAAAAATTTCTGCTGTCCTTTCAAAGAACAGATCTAATAATTTCTTCATGTCCAGGATGACAGCAACCTCCCTCCATTCCTCTCCTACCCAGTCACTAATTTTTTATATCTACGCTGTATTTTCTATATAATACTAACTGGCCATTTTTGTTGGCTGCTTACATAAATGTTTTCTGGATTCTGAAATTCTCAAGAGCAGAGACCATGGATTTTTTTCTTTTACACTCAGTGTCTTATATTCAGTACCTAATAAATGAATACATTGGTGACAAACTGAGTAAATGAAGTCAATGTTGTTGCCTAATGAACAGGAAAAGAAATAGAATTGCTAAAAGAGAAAGAAAAAACATCTAGATACACTAGACACACTAACACAATTGTCTCTGGGGTGAATGGAAAATGCTATATTAGCTCTATCCTCCTAAGATGGGAGTGTTTGTCTCCCTGAGTGTAAAGAGACCAGTGGACAAAATGTATAACGTCAACATGACCGCCTCCTCCTGGGAAGACCTTCTCTCACACTGGCCCCAACTTTTGCCTGGCAAGTGAAAGGAACTGTGACCACAGGCCAACACGGAATATACACGGAGTCATTTCTCTTATTCTCAGTGAGCAAAGCCGTATTTGAAACTGACAAAGGAGCTGTCCACATCAAAAGGGAGACCCAACAAAATGGTAAGGTGCCACCGAAGCAAGCTATCGTGGTAGAACACCCCTGTTGTCGTCTTTGAGGAAGAGAAGAATGACAATTCAGGAGGATAGGGGATGGGCTTAGAGGTAAAAGTCAAGACCTTGGCTTGACCAACAAGTCACAGGCTGCATTCTGCTGCTGGCTTTCAATCATAGATGAGACGTGAAACCTGTCCATCCAAAAGAGGTAAAGCCAGTCTCTGGCTCAGTGAAGAACAACTTGAAAATAGTTGGACCAGCACAAGGGACCCAGGGCACACTAGGAGGTATAGAGGTATATGGGCCCTGCTAGGTTCTAGGAAGGAGAGATTAAGACACTGAACAGAACCACATTTTCCAAAGAGCATACTCTAGACCAGTATCCAATAATGTGTACCATGAATGTAGGTTCTTTGGACAAACAATAGAGCCAACACTTCCCAGCACTCTCTCTGCTTCATACCCAGCTTGAAACTTTCTAAATAATTTCTCATTATCAAGGGATAAAATATGAAAAGAAATATTTTTAATTTCAACATGACAGTTGATGCTCCAGTATCTGCCTTGCCTGGGCTTCTCCCATTGGTTCCCCCAGTCATCCTATGTTCTATCTAACACGACTCTCTTGGGGCACCAGGGTAGCTCATTTGGTTGAGTGTCCGACTTCGGCTTAGGTCATGATCTCAAGGTTTGTGAGTTCAAGCCCCGCGTCGGGCTCTGTGCTGACGGCTCAGAGCCTGGAGCCTGCTTTGGATTCTGTGCCTCCTCTCTCTGCCCCTCCCCCACTCATGCTCTGTCTCTCTGGGTCTCACAAATAAATAAACATTAAAAAAATAAATTAAAAAAAATTTTTAAGTTTATTTATTTTGAGAGACAGAACAGAGGAAGGGCAGAGAGACAGGGAGAGAGAAAATCCCAGGCAGGCTCCATGCTATCAGCAGGGAGCCCCATGTGGGGCTCGAACTCAAGAACGGTGAGATCATGGCCTGAGCTGAAACCAAGCGTTGAACATTTAACCGACTGAGCCACCCAGGTGCCCCCCCCCCCAATTTTTTTTTTTTAATGACTCTCTTGACTCCTCAGGATACACATGGCTGCCAGCTTTTTGAATGAAAAATATTCCTTTCTAAACCCACTGACTCAGGTTCTGGCAACGATCTTAAAGTGACCACTTGATCAATAACTAGAACTACCCTGCTTCTAATCACAACAAATTGCATTCAAGCATGCCCCAAGGTGAATCCCGTGAGATGTGAATGGATTTGAGTGGAGAAGAGGGTGGTAAAAATATTCTTGGGTGCACATCAGATTGCAAGGGGCTCTGTTCTGCAAGGTTTCCCAGTGCTTTAGTGCACATTGTCATTTTCCAAGCGCCATCCACAACCCCCTCCTCCAAGCTGCCCCTGACTTATTTGTTCCCACCAAGCAGCAACTAAATGAAGCAGATATCTCTCAAATGTCATCTATAAGGCCCATAGACCTCACTCATTCAGCTGATCAGAAATTCAGTTAAGAACATCCATCAAGATGGAAACTCACCCAACACTAGCAAATTGCAACCAATCTAGGGCTAAGCCCAGTCCCTACCACTGGGGATGGAAGGTATGGAAAATGGGTAACAGTTTTAATACAGTTAGGCCATCAGGGGAAATGTTTTAGAGCTACCAGTCTCCTTTCCTCAGTGGCAGGCCAGCAGCAGGACTTTTCTCCCAAAGGCATTGTCTCCATAAAGCACTAGAGTGTTGCCAAGTCCTAACAACTTTTGAAACCAAAGCTCTAGGTCATCTAGTTGTTGTCGGATTTTTCCTGTCAGTCAGGCTATAAAAATCCACAATGTTGGTTTTGTTACTCAAGGGAAGGCCAACAGCACTTCCTTTGTCTTAATTCTATTTTCTCAATACTTTCCCTCCCCCGAGTATGTACATCTTGCTGCTCTTGAGAAGAATTTGCATCAGCTCATACAGCTCTCTTATTAACTCACTCACAGGACCGTTAGGAGAAACTTAGAAACCAATTGAGGATTTGAAGTCACCTAAGAGACTATCTTTTCAATCGTTTCCTTTCTGAAAACAAGAAAAGTCATGCCCGTAGAAGTTAGGAGTTTGCCCGAGGACACCTAGCTAGCAACAATTTTGGAAATCCCCATACTAGTTAATGCATTCTGAAGAAAACAACATATATCTTGAGGAAATGGGTTGGTCTCCTTTCGCTCTGTAATGTAAGTTTTATTCTGAACAAGGATTTAAATATGAATAACAAATTTAAATCATTAGTAATAGTCCCTAATATAGGATGTGTCCCCCTTAAAATTATCTTCAGCTTAAAAAGCGTTTTATATTTAAGTCAGTTTTTATTTTTTTTTAAAAAAATGATATGTTAAACAGGAAATTAAGGGTGTCGATGCTAAGCTTCATAAAAATGGTGCAAATGTACCATTCACAAAAGGTGAAATTTCCTTCCGGAATTATCAAAATCTGAAATTCATCATTCTTGAGAGACATAGCGTAGATAGAACAGGTGTTTGGTCTACAGTTTGATTTTATCTGCTAAAAGGACAATATGAGGTTGGTGCCGTCGTCTCCCAAATTGCTCCTAAGGCCAGAGGTTTCTCTCCATTTAATCCATCCTCTCAAGTCATGGAGAAAGGAAAGGAATCATTGAGTCCAGAAGGCCACCATTGTCTCCGACTCCTTCTCTCACCCACAAATGACATATGCCTGTGTTCCCCTCCTCCTAAACTTTTTTTATTTGTCCATCTCCCAGTCAACTTTGAGCTCCTTGAGGGCAAGAACCAAGAGGCATGATTGGCACAGAGAAGAGAGTCTACCATTAAATGTCAAAAGAATAAAGGCGAGGAGTCGTAGAGAAATCACCATACAGTCCTCCAGTGTGCCAGACGAAATGTAACCACTGCAAAGAGCATTTCCAAAAAGGTCCATATGGTTGGAGAAAGAAAGATCAAGATGTTCCTTACCAAAAATCCGAGGGTATGGCAGATATGGATTAGAGAACTGTTAGTAATAAAAGGAAAGACTCATAAGGTAGGGATGACATAGCTTGAGTAAACCCCAGCCTCTTGCAACTCCACGTGCTCATTAACAGAACACTACCTGGCATTTGTAGGTGGGTATGTTTATTCCTATTTTATTTATGTCAACTCTGTAGTAAATTATATGCATTTCTCATCCTATTATGGGTGCCCGGGCATTCTCTACTTTTCTGTGTCCTTATGGAGTCTGAAGGTAAAGAAATGCCCCCTCCCTCTGCCACTGTAATGGCACATAAGGGATTCAGGTGAACCTCAAACAATAGCTTCACTCAAGGTTCTGGTGTTCAGAACAGATAGGCAGCGGCCCTTTTGGGGTAGAGTCTCAGTGCTGTTACTTTGGGTTGGGTGAGCTGCACAATATACAAGACCAACTCTGATGCACCCGAAATTAGGTCTTAGGAGTTGAAAAGAGGGAGAAAGAAGGGAGAAAAAAATATTCCCTAATGAGCCTTAAATATTACTTTTTTTTCCCTTTCCAGTCTCTCAGTAAAAGGCCCAAGAGTATTTGATTTTCTAATAAAAAAAGAAAACCTCTGAATAATGTAGACCACAATTTCATACTTCCCTTTACATTCCTACCAACAGAAACGCAAGAACTAAGTGGTTGAATGTACAACCTCCTCCTTTCCTCTCCCAAGAATGATTCAAAATCACCATTTGTGTAGCAAATGCTGACCATAGATATGGCCATCTCTGGAATGTGACAGTTGAGTGGGATTCTCAGGGTTCCAGACTCTATGTAAGTAACAAACTTGCTGACCTTGTTAGCTTGCCCCCTTGCCTACTTCACACCCTCATTTGCTACTCACGGCATTTTCTTCAGTTGTTTATAAAATGACCTCATGTTCTATGAAGAGTAAAATTAGAGATTTTGCTACGGGGAGGTGCACTATAAACATATTCAGTGGGTAATTGTATCTTTTGTTTGAGAACAACTTGGTAGTTTTCACGGAATATAGACTTCTACAATAAATTGAGTTCAAATCTTTTTGCAACCTGAATGCACATAGAGTACCCCCCCCTTTACACTTTCTCCATTCCCTTCTTTCCAGAAACTACCTTTTGACTCCTTCTGAGATCATTATAAACAGAGAGATACGGACATATAGACCTTGGATTTCCTGACTCTGTCCTCTCTCCAGTGCTGCCTTAGACGCAGTCTGTCAGTGACTGATTTACTTAGAATAGAGAGCTCTCCAGCCAAAGTCACATTCAGCTAACTCAGCAAAATTCTTCCTAAGAGGAAAACACAAGAAAATATGACTTTTAAGAACTAACATGAGAATCTGATTTAGTGTCACTTTGTTCACAAATCAGTTTGACTCTCAATTAGTCTCCATTTTAATGGGTCTGTTCATTTCTATTTGCTTCTAAAAGGCAGGTGGTCCTTTTCACTTTTCTTAAAGGTGTACTGACTTCCATGCCTTTTGCTTGCGTCTATGGCCTCTCGGTCAGATGGGACTGTCCCTGAAAAAAAAATACGACAAATGTAGCTTCCTACTTTGAAACCCTTCTCCCTTATTATCCTCAGTGCCTAAATTATGGGCACTAACTGTACCTACTCAGATCCCCAGTCATATTACATAAATGTCTAAATTATTGTACATCTTTCATGACATGCTATTACTGTAAAAATGTTCATCATTTCAGCTCTTAGCCTTGGTGAAAGGGAATGTAATCCGAAAGACGGTGTCTGACATGTTAATCATTAATAAATCTGAAAAACATGTTGTTTGATCAAGGCCATCTTTCCCCTCTGTATAATTCTTGTTTTTTTTTAAACATCAGCAAGTTCTTCTGAAATTCATGATTATCTCTCTGAAAGCTTTAAATAACAAGTGTCGATTTCAAAACAGGCACGGGCCGATACTTTGTTATTTATAGTAAATCCCCGGTTGGCATTGCGTTGATAATCAATCTTTGTTTGTTGTTTAAGCCATTCAAACTTCCTCGGATATATAGGATTTCATTGAGCAGGAGATACTGTATGCAAATAAATGCACTTTAGTTACAGAAAGCAGCTGTTAGAACACATTTATATTCCAGCAGCAGAGAAGAAATTAATCTCACAGTGGCTTCAATTCAAATTGGTATGATATTCCAGTAATAAATTCCCTGCCCAGATGGAATCATTTTCTCTATCATAAATATTTTAAAACACTTGATCTGTATTAAAGTTGTACAGGACTGAAACTGATTTTAAATATCTTAAATATTTTAAATCAAGCCCCAAATAGAAAAAAATGCTTTGGTTATAAAGAATCCATTTAAAAAAAATAGTTTTAGAGAAGTTTCTATTTAACCCAAAAGAGAAGCTCATCAGATGATAATTTCGTCTGAGTTGGAGCACCAAAAGAAAGTGTACCTTTATCATCTGTATTAATCATATTTCTATCATGTGTTTTAATGATACTAGTCGTTCCTTTTATATTGAAATAAATCCTGAAAGCAGCTATCATTTTTTTCCTTTGTTTATAGGCTGAGTAGAATTATGTTGCCGATTGGCTTACTGGTTTGTCTTTTAAAAATCAGTCTCTGGGGGCGCCTGGGTGGCGCAGTTGGTTAAGCATCCGACTTCAGCCAGGTCGCGATCTCGCGGTCCGTGAGTTCGAGCCCCGCGTCGGGCTCTGGGCTGATGGCTCAGAGCCTGGAGCCTGTTTCTGATTCTGTGTCTCCCTCTCTCTCTGCCCCTCCCCTGTTCATGCTCTGTCTCTCTCTGTCCCAAAAATAAATAAAAAACGTTGAAAAAAAATTAAAAAAAAAAATCAGTCTCTGCATAATGTTAAAATAAAGGGGTTTTTAGTAAGGCATCTCTATCGTCACATACAAAAAAACCCATCTCATTCTCCCCCCACCCGCACCCCCGGCCTTTAATGATCTCAGTATGCTCAGGATCATGACCTTAAGGAGAGCAGACGTTGGCTTCATCAACCCAATGGGTAGAAGCCAATTCCAGAGTTGAAGTTAATCAGTTAGGAATTGCCAGCTTGCGGGAGGTAAAATTCAGGACCCATTGGCTTACATCAACCATTAAGATGCTGTGTAGAGAGCGAGGCTGTCTTCAGGATTGCCAAAATCCAAATCCCATGTGCTTTTACAGATTAACATCAGCCCCGAAGTTATATCTGGAAGTAAACTGGAGAGTAGCCTGGTGTGCTCCGTGTAAGTATTACATAACCAAACAGGCAATCCAGAAATCAATGAGAGATTTTAGGCACTGGCAGATGTTTTGAACTATTTGGAAAAATAATCAATCCATCGCACAAGCCAGGCGGAGCGCTCTCATGACACTGACATACAGGTTTGTCCTTTCTTGATAGTGTGTGGACCAACTCCTCCTCAGATGTCAATCCTTACACCTCGAAAGACTGGAGAAGGCAGAGATGCATTTCTCCAAGCATAGGCAGGCTGTGCATTCTCAGGTGGGTGTTATGATTTATCTTGAGAAAACAAAATGGTGGAATGGTTTCATCAAGATGAAAATACTCACAACATGATCACAGTCGGAGGTAGTTCTTGAACTTCAGATCGCTTGGATCAACGAGAAAGAATGGTACTCAGTAAAAGAATTTGACCCTGCAAAAAGAAAACCAAGATGTATTTTTGAAATCGAAAGTAGAATTGAAAGTCAAAACTAAGACTATAGTTCTTTTAGTGTCTAAATAAAGTTGTATTTTCTCTGTTGCCTTGGAAATTAATTCAAACTGTGAGTCAGGGCCAACCGAGACTGATTTTTTTTTTTTCTGAATGGCTGGTTGCTCATACCTTCAAAATGACAGTAGTTTCAGGTTAGCTAGACAAAGCTTAAGTCACAACGCAATAGAAGGACATAGGCAGAAGAGAAACAGATGGAAAGATTGTTCTGTCTTGTTCATGCTAATCTCTCTTTCATCAATGGAGATCATCTCTCTTAGAGTAAAAGATCTTTAGAAAGGCATAGGGGGACGCCACCACTCTTCCAGGAGACCCCTCTGGTAAATATTTCACAAGAGACAAGGTGCACATTTTCTTATCTGTCTACTCAGAATAACTGGTCACCCTCTTGTGCATCATCGCCTTTATCTGTCAGCTAGAAGATTTGCCTCTATGCCATCTCTCACTTAATTGCAGCGTCCCATGGGCAAGTTAATAATGACGTCTACGAAATTGTAATGCTTACCGATTTTACGTCTAAAACTTTACAAAATGTACATTCCAGGAATCATCAACAACTCTTAGCCTCATGTGCATTCTGGATTAAAGAGAAATTTTCATTGCTTCATGACGAAAGCTGTCGAGTAGCCCAGGGATGGTGAGCCTTGCAATAGCTTTAACTTCTAAAGCTCATGGTAATAGCTGGAGGTTGCCCACCAGGTGCTTCCCATACTTTAGTACAGAATGCTGCCCATCAGTGGGGTAGACGCATTGATATTTCCCACTAATCCCAGTGTATACATTTCTTTGATACCAGTGAAATAGTAAAAATGACATCAAGAACCAACTTAAAAGGAGAATTAAATACAAGATCGACAGAAATGTGCTTTATAGCCTGGTAGGGATTGGTGGAAGAAGCAATCATCACAGAATCTAAACACAAAGAGGGGTTATTCTTACAGGTTAATCACAGGAAAGGAAGCTGAGGTCTACAGCTATGGAGTGACTTTTGCAAAGTCACAGCAAGTTACTTTAACAGAAGTTAACAGCAAGGCTCCGACAGTAAAATGTTAGGAAGAGTCCCATTACTTTTCAATGATTTTTGCAATTTTAAGCAGTCTTCGTGTCCTGATTATACGTATATGACTTGAATAGATACATAATTGGATACACGGTTCATAAATATATACACCTGGGTGACGATTCCTCTTCCCAAACTGTTACATTAGGAGTCACTCTAGCCACACGTCTCCCAAGGGCAACGTGAGACAGAAGGAGACACCCAGATCCACAGAAAATGACCGCTTATATCTTTCAGTTTCCCTAGAACATGGATCAAGAAATGGGCATATTGAGGCACTCTTTGTCTGATTCCAGCTATCACTGGAGTAGATCGGCTTCTCACCGAGACTGCCTGGAGATGAGGGGCCCCTCGTGAAACACCACAGTTCCGCCTTTCTTTCAAACCAATACTCTGAAATCCTCCAGGTCGTAGGAAGCTCAGGGGACAAAGACACCCCCGTCCTGATATCTTAAGCATCCTCTCCTGACCTTGACTCTCAAGCTGAGGGGACATGTAGATCTGGACGTTTTAGTCCACTGTGGCATTCAAATGTCTGAATTTAGAAGACATTTGATAGGATCGTTGTAGTCATGTTGGTCAAATAGTGACTCACCTGAGGCACAAGGTTACTGACCTTCCAACCACTGCTGTTATTCCTTCCACCAAAAAATGGCAAGTTTTATGGCTGAAGTATACACCAGAAGCCAAACAGTCGAGTTCAAACTCTGAATTCAGTCTTTTTAAAAAATTTTTTTATTTTGAGCTAGAGAGAGGATGCACGTGCAAGAGAGTGGGGGAGGGGCAGACAGAGAGGGAGAGAGAATCCCCAGCCTGATGCTGGGCTCAGTCTCACAAGTGTGAGATATGACCTGAGCTGAAATCAAGAGTCAGACACTTAACCGACTGAGCCACGCAAGTGCCTCCTGAAATTCACTCTTGAGACTGAAGCTCCACAAGACCCTTGCTGAGTCTGTACTACATAAAAAGAAGGAAGACTGAGCGTCGGTTGAAGCAACAAGAACTGGACAGGAATTTATGGAACAGCTCTTCTTTACCATGGATTGAAAACAAATTGGTATTTCGCAGATTCAGTCTATGCTCGAACCTGCATCTGGCAGGATATTTGTCTGCAAAATTGATGACTGGAAAATGTTAGCCATTTTTTGGGAGACGATACCTGATTCCTTAACGATCTGAGACAAAGTTCTATGTCTTTCAGATGGTAAACTATTAGAAAGGACACACTCTGTCAGAAAAACCTACCCGATAAAGAGCCCACACCGGCTTATACTTGTTGACATTTATGGGCAGCTGGAGACAGGGCTGCAGGATTTTTGGATCTTAGTCTCCACACTGGCATTGGCTGGATATGTCTTTTTACCCAGTGGAGAGTTGTGTGAAGAAGAAAGGAGAAGATCTTCAGGAAAGCATTTTGAGAAGCAGGAATTATTATATAAAGATGTCATCAAAATATCCGATGCCAAGACGATTCCCAGAGGAAAGAAGGCTTAAATGTGGACAGGTCCTATAGGAACCAAAAGTAAAGACCCCCGCATAATGGACTTATAGATAAATATAAAAGTTGACAGAAAACTGGATAATGTTTGGCATTTCAGATCCAAAGTTCAGACCAAAGTTTCTGCTGAGTATCCAAATGGGTAATAGTACACGTTATCGTATTTCTTAACTCTATTGTGTGCCAAGTAGCAGCTAGGTACTTTATATATTATTCTCAAATTAAAATTTAATTCTCGGGGCACCTGGAGGGCTCAGTCGGTTAAGCAACCGACTTCAGCTCAGGTCATGATCTCACAGTTCATGAGGCGGGCTCGGCGCTGACCGTGTGGAGCCTATTTGGGATTCTATCCCTCTCTCTCTGTCTCTCTGTCTGTCTGTCTGTCTGTCTCTCTCCTGCTCTTCCCCCACTTGTGCTCTCTCTCTCTCAATATAAACAAATAAACTTTAAAAATTAATAAAAAAATTCTCAGCCGAATGTTATTTTGTAGATATTATTTTCAATTTCTGATGAGAATACCGAGGCACAGAGAGATTCAGCTGGTTGTCGGCAACGCCACCCCTAGGAAAGAGCAGAACTGGAGTTTAAACCCCCAAGAGACTACGAGACCATGGTTTTGTCCATGACACTACATGATACTGAGCTGAAAAGAGACAACATTAACGGGATGCGCAAAATTTTAAGGGTCCATATGGGACCCCCAGTCAGAAGGTGTCATTTCTGAGAGATCAACGATTGGAAAAAACGGTCTTTGTATTGCATCCCTGTTCTCTTTGTCCATCTAGGGGATAATGGGACAGCATTTAAATTTTTTTTTTTATCGTTTATTTATTTTTGAGACAGAGAGAGACAGAGCATGAACGGGGGAGGGGCAGAGAGAGAGGGAGACACAGAATCGGAAGCAGGCTCCAGGCTCCGAGCCATCAGCCCGGAGCCCGACGCGGGGCGCGAACCCACGGACCGCGAGATCGTGACCTGAGCCGAAGTCGGACACTTAACGGACTGAACCACCCAGGCGCCCCAATGGGACAGCATTTAAATCCATGTTCTCGATTTGAGTGTTATCCCTGTAAGTACTGCCAAGGAGAACACTACTTTAACCTTTCTCCAATTTTCCCAAAAATAAAAGTTTTCAAGGACAAACATTAGTGCAGATTATACCTTGACAATGTCTCAAAACTCTGCATGGCTCTATTTGAACAGAAGCCAAATTTATGAAAAAAAAAATGTCCACTTCAAAAGCTTAATGAAGGCAATTTGTCAACAATTTCACACATCATTTGCTCACAACCTTTGAATAGAAAGTTTCCCAATTTACCTTTTTCCCATGTGAACTTCTGGTCATGTGCATTTAGTGATTCATTAATCATCATTTTCCCCAGAAACTGAGACGCAAGCAAAACACAATCCAAACGATCTGGGAAAATATCTTTGATCCGATATGCTTATCATTTATATTTATCTTTTATGTGATGTCAGAACAGTGTACATAGAATTATGACCAGAGGCTGGTCTAAGATTTGGAATGAATTTGCTACACAAAAGGTTAAAACAACTTAATTGTTTCCTAGAGTGTCTAAATATTAGACGTCTAAAAATTGTGTAGAGGAGGGAGAGAAAAGGAGACAAACAGAAGCAAATGAACATGACTTACAGGAGAGCAAGCAAAGGCTTCCCTTGGCACGGATTCTCGACATAATTAACACGACACTCTCTGCAAAGGGACCTACTTGTCAAATAGCTAACTTAAATCCACGACTGTTGATTGTCAGTTGCAAAACAGATGATCTGTTTTGCAATCCGAACAGCTGAGCGGTAGGATGATAGAAAGTAATTAATAACACCAAGAATAAGGTTACTGCACATAGCTGATACTATTTGTATATCTGGGGCTCATAAAGTGTTATAGTGATTGAGGGAGGAGTTGCAGATGTTTCTGCTATTTCAGGAAAGCAAAGAAGGCGTAAAACGCTTCAACAGACAAGGGGGCGCAAAACATTTGGTGCCGCGATACTTACCGCAGAAACTATTTTCTGTTACATTTTTAATGTAAGGCAAAACTTCCCTATTGCGTACTTGGGCTGCCCACATAGGGGACTCAGGTATGACATCTACATTGACAAAGAAAGGTAGTTTTTTTTTTAATTTTTTTTTCAACTTTTATTTTTGGGACAGAGAGAGACAGAGCATGAACGGGGGAGGGGCAGAGAGAGAGGGAGACACAGAATCTGAAACAGGCTCCAGGCTCTGAGCCATCAGCCCAGAGCCTGACGCGGGGCTCGAACTCACAGACCGCGAGATCGTGACCTGGCTGAAGGCGGACGCTTAACCGACTGTGCCACCCAGGCGCCCCGAAAGGTAGTTTTTTAAGACGAGGTGAAATATACTCTTGACCCAGGTATCTAGATAATTTGTCAAAAAGAATTAGAACCAGAAAAAAAAATTGGGAAAACTGGTGGAGGACTTGGGAAAGTGTTGGAATACATTATCCAGTGATTTTCACCCTTCAATCCACTTTTCAGCATAAAGGATTGTGTTCGCTAAACCATTTGGGCTATAATGATTCATAGCACCGGTGGTGGAATCTGCATGTGTCTGTGTGCGTGTCTCTGTGCGCATATACTTACTTTCACGCATGTAAGTGCTTTGTCCGAATGAAATGTGTGGGCTACATTTACTACCCAACGGATTTTAATCAGCTTTACCAGATATATATTGAAATCATCGAAGTTCTTAACTTAAAGATAATTCCCTGAAGAGCTTGATGAAATGTTCTTGTTCTTTTGTTTATATTTTACTAAGAGAACGAAATGTTTGCTTTCAACTAAACTGATCGATTGTCTGAAGATATTCACCCAGCCTCACCCAGCAAATGTCCAGGTTCCTGGGGAAGTTTGTTTATAGCATCCTCTCCTCTGAGTGAGTGTGGTGCTTACCCTGACAACACTTTGCTGAGTGGGTAATAATGGGAGGATCATTTTCCCTTTTTTAAACCGTGAATATATTGCTCCATTGTCTTCTACTGTCTGTGCTGTTTATGAGCATTCATACATTCTTTTTGTCCCAGCCTTCTGGAAATATAATTATCATACAATTGCTTGAGTTGACATAGAACACATTGATTTGATACACTTGTGTATACTGCAAAATGATCACCACCACAGCATTAGCCAACTCTCTACCACCTCGCATAATTACTATTTCTTTTTTGTGGTAAGAACATTTAAGATCTACTCTCTTAGCAACTTTGAAGTATACATACCTATACAATAGTATTACCTATTATCATCGTGCTATACATTAGAGCTCTAGAAAGTTGTTAATCTTATAACCGGAAGTTTGTACCTTTTGTCCCACATCTTCCCATTGCCTCCATTCCCCAGCCCCTGGTAACCACCACTCTACTCTGTTTCTAAGTTCAGCTTTTTTAGATTCCAAATATAGGTGATATCACATAGTATTTGCCTTTCTTTATTTGACTAATCTCATTAACATAATGCCCTCTGGTTTCATCTAAGTAGTTGTAAATGGCAGAGTTTCCTTTTTTCTCATGGATGAATAATATTCCACTGTGTGTGTGTGTGTGTGTGTGTGTGCACGTACACACAGCACATCATCTTTGTCCATTTGCTTGTTCACAGGCACTTAGGTTGTTTCGACAGCTTGGCTATTGTAAATAACGCTGCAATAACATAGGTTTGCTTAGGGTTTTTTCTCCATTATTCTTATTTTTCAAATTCCATTGTGGTAGGTCTAGGTGTGGATGTTATTTTATTCAAATTATTTGACATTCACATGGTTCTTTCCATCTGAAAATTCATGGAAAATATTCTATTAATGTGAGTGATTCTTCCTTGCCATTTATACTTATTCTCTTTCATCAGAACTCTTATTATACAGATAAAGGAATTTCTGGATCTGTTTTCCAGGTCTCTTAATTTTTTCTTTTATTTTTTGTATTTCTTCGCTATTTTGTGTTTTAATCTGTGAACATTCACAACTTGAGGTTTTAGCTTCTGAATTCAGTCTTTATTAGCTAATCTGTTTAGTCCATTCTATCTCCTTAGATTTTTAAAATTTAAATGATCATATTTTTTCATTTTCAAGACATCTAATAAGTTATTTTATAGCAGCCTACTCCTGATTTATCCTACCCTATATTTCTGAGATTAATGATGACACTTTAATTTTTAAAAATTTTTCATTGAAAAGATGATGCATGCTTATCATAAAAGCAAACCTCCTCCCCAAATAAAAGCTTCAATGGACAAATAAAAAATTAAGTCTTCCTCCTAGCTAGAACCAGCAGAGGCTTCTGGAAAGCAAGTTATATCAACAGTTTCTTTTTTGTGGGTATAGAATTCCAGAAATTTTCTATGCATATTTAGCATATATTTATATGTGAGCCTATATGTTTTTTAAACAAAAAAGTTGGTATGTTAAACATACTTCTGAAATATGACTGTTTTTGGGTTTCTTTCCATTATTTCACTCATAAAATTTTGGAGGTAATTTTATATCCATACATACAGAATTATCTCTTTAAAAAATACTTTCTCAAAACTTCCTCTATGGATCACCATAAATTATTTATGTACTGTCTTATTGTGAAATATTAAGATTATCACTGGTTTTTTTTTGCCATTACAAACAATACTGTAGTAAACATGTCTGCATATTTAGCTTTTTCACATAGTGTGAATATGTTATAGAATGAGTCCCTAGAAATGGAGTTTCCAAGTCTAAATGTACACACATTTAAAATTTTGACAGGGACACTTGGATGGCTCAGTCAGTTGAGAATCCGACTTCAGCTCAGGTCACGATCTCGTGG
Source organism: Prionailurus bengalensis (assembly GCF_016509475.1). Lineage (NCBI taxonomy): Eukaryota > Metazoa > Chordata > Mammalia > Carnivora > Felidae > Prionailurus > Prionailurus bengalensis. The sequence continues at coordinate 228,246,271 of NC_057343.1, forward strand.
TCCATGAGTTTGAACCCTGACTCCGGCTCTGTGCTGACAGCTCAGGGCCTGAATGAAGCCTGCTTCAGATTCTGTGTCTCCCTCTCTTTCTGCCCCTCCCCACCCTCTCTCTCTCTCTCTCTCTCTCAAAAATAAATAAAAACATTTTAAAAATTTATTAAAAAAATAAAAAATAAATAAAATGTTGACAAACGTTACCCAATTGTCCTCCAAAGAGGTTGCATTAGCAATTTATGAATGCTTACTTCCTCATAACCTTAACAAAACCATACATTATATTTGAAAGTGATAAGCTATTTTTCCGCCGGGGGTGTTGCAATTTTTCCCACTTTTTCACTCTGTTTTTTTTTTTAATTTTTTTTCAACGTTTTTTAATTTATTTTTGGGACAGAGAGAGACAGAGCATGAACGGGGGAGGGGCAGAGAGAGAGGGAGACACAGAATCGGAAACAGGCTCCAGGCTCTGAGCCATCAGCCCAGAGCCTGATGCGGGGCTCGAACTCACGGACCGCGAGATCGTGACCTGGCTGAAGTCGGACGCTTAACCGACTGCGCCACTCAGGCGCCCCGAGTTTTTTATTTTATTTCAATGCAACTATTTGAAACTTTAGTTCCTTCTAGGTTTTTTTTACCTTTCTTAGGTCTTTCTCCTGCCAAAACTGGAAAAATATTTAACCATGTTGTCTTTTAATACTCTCCTTTCACCTGAAATTTACTTTTATTATAAAAAATGAGGAAGCAAGCTAAATAATATTTTCTTATTTAGTGGCTATTCCATCTACTTGTCACTAAAATTGAATAGCACTTTCATCAGATGCTAAATTGTCATATGATTATATTTCCTTATGTCTTCGTCTTTTTACTATTAACTCTGCTTTTTAGGGTGTTAGTTCTACTCTTTGCTGAATTCGATGACATCATATTGATGTACTAAAATGCGTGGTAATGTTGGTTATGTGCTTTATGTTTGAGATTCTCTGTGCCCCTGTCTGTGGAAATTGTTGGGAACTGCTGTTAGCATTTGTTATGGGAGGAATAAATTCTAATTCTGCTTGGGGATGTAAGTACCTTACCATTTGGTGCAGCCCCCCCGTTAGTCACGAGTATCCTCAAAGATGTTGGGCACTGCTCTGATTCTCTGGATCCAGTGCCCACACTCACTGCTCCAGCTTGGGGTTAAAGAGCCCTGCTGTATCTGTGAGCCACTAGATACAAATTACTGCCGGATGAAGGAGTAGGGAGGAGAAACACCAGACTTCTTAGCTGTTCCCGTGGTTTACCAAAACAATCACCCAGGCAATTGCCCTAGCCCCCCCTTCCTGCTTCCTGACCCTATTACCTCTGGGCTTAGAGCCTCTGTGGAAGTGCCTCTACCTTTTATAGAAGTCCTATTCTGCATGTGCTATTGGCCATCAAACTTGTCTTCCTTTTGGAAGAAGAAATCAAGGATGTCTCCAAATTTTCAATCCATCAATGGCAGTCTTTTGGGTTCCAGCATGTTATAAAGAATCTCTTTTTTTGTCATTTCTAATTTTGTGTGGGAATGGCAAGCAAGCATAGGCGTTTGTTGTGCCATTTTGACCCAAGCTACAGACCTTTTCCTTCTTAGTAGGATCTTGTGCAATTTCCATTGATGAAAAACAGAATATTCTTCATGAAATATGGCCTCAGATCATCCATTTATCATGTGGTTTTCAGCAACATTAACTATATGATCCTTGCAACTTTAAAGAGTACTGTTTAATAATAAGTTCCTCTAAAGAAGAGCCTGAGATGAAGACTTATATTCAGGCATTTTATTTGGAAGGCAATCCCAGGAATCAAGAGTGAGAGGGAGGGGCGAATAAAACAGAGAGGGAGGAAAACTTGACAAAAGATGCATTATCAAGGTCATCACTGTAGGCAATGGGGGCTCCATTCCACTAGTAGTTCCGGAGAAATGTGTAAGATACATCTCAGAATTGCCCACCTGAGGGAGGGACGCATGTCCATTTACTCTACTGGCTTCAGTCCCCTGCTGACTGAGGGATTTCGCTCCGTGACTTTAACTCCATTTTTACATACATGTGCCAGCTGGCCATTCAGGTCCCTGCAGTATTGAAGAGAACATGATACCTCAAAGAAAATATGGCCAGGCTTCTGGAGGAGAAAAGATGCCCTGTGCATGTTTGAAGTGAGGCATTGTCAGTACAAGCTTACCCTTGTAAGCCTTGTAAGTTTCATTTAAAGGAAAATATCCATTGCACCTTTGTCTGAAATCAGAGATCAGTCAAGGTGATTGATGTTGGCTCAGAGGCATATATGAAAAGTACGCATTGGCCTTAGCGATGTGTCTTGTGAGAAAAAGATCATAGAACATATCTGGAATGACCATTGCCATACCACAACTTCTTGGACAGTTCCTGGGCTGAGTTCAGTTGGGGTTTACTTGTCACCCCCTCTGTCAATGCATACAGGATATAGCTTTCTCAGTTTCTGGAACCTGGAAAAGGTTTGCTGTATCTGAAGACCGATGAATATGGTCTGAATCCTACTAGAACTCTCTATTTGTAAAATGTTTTTTTAATGTTTCTTTATTTATTTTGAGAGAGAGCGTGAGTGGAGGGAGTGGCAGAGAGAGAGGGAGAGAGAGAATCCCAAGCAGGCTCCCTGCCCAGCATGGGGCCTGACCCTTGGACTCTGTCTCATGACCATGAGATCATGAACTGAGCCAAAATCAAGAGTCAGACATTGAACAGACTGAGCCACCCAGGAATCCCTCTCTGTATGTTTTATACGTAGCATTTATAATAGAAGCTGGTTTAACATTACTATGATATATAATAATATCATCTAGTACTTATGCAAGAGTGGTAAATATGTGGCATACGTTCTCCACCGTCTACATAACTGAGAAGCTGTTCTACACGTACCTGTCAACTCCACGTGGGACCTCAGAATGCTTCTCAACACCGTGCTCCAATTTGACATTTGAGTTAGCGTTTACTTGCCCTGTGTCGCTGAATACCTCTTCTTACTTCGTGACAATCATCAAATTTACTCAGCCTCAAAGTGATTCATCAGAAACATCACAGGCACTGTAACATCCAAAAAAGAAAAAAATTGCGGGAGTTCATGTGTTAAGAGAGCACTGCTTGGCAATGAAGTTAAGATGACCCTTGCTCACGTGGCCGTCAGTCCCTTTGCAGACCTTACAACTCTGAACAGAACTCTGCCAAATCTTGTGTAGCCGTCAGAAGTTCTTGAGGCTGAAATAGGGGCTGGGTGTCCAGATTGTGATACAGAACGCTCTCACCTTTGCAAGGCGCCATGTTATCGAAAATGTGTGCACGGGGGGACTGTGTCCTTGCTTTACACAATTCTCTGCTAACTGAGATCCCATCTGCAATAATATCGAGCCATACATTTCAGTTAACAGAGTACTGCAAAAGGAAGGACTGCCTGTATGTAGTTCAACTCACAAACGGTCAGAATTACAGAATAATAACCTGGTTCCGGAACGTCCATGCCTTGCGCCTCAACGTGGAGGGCCTTGCTGCATGTGAAGTTCAGGAGCGGGTTTACAGACCGAGCTGTGCTCTGCGTCTGTGATCCACCTATTTGAGAACAGTTCTCATTGAACTGGTGGGGAAAGGAAATCATCCAGCTGCCTGTAAAAGCACTTGAAAGATTTGTACCCACTGTTATTTTCATCTCGTTAAAATAAGGTCCCATACTTCTGGCCAGAACATCTTGATTCAAAGTGGTAGTGAACGCAAGCTAAAGATAAGTACACCTTTAACAGCAGTCCACGGTGGAGACAACAGCCCCTTTGATCCAACACTGTTAATAACTGAATGTTTGGGCTCACCCCAATTGGTAGGCTGAAATCCTGACCCCTAACGTGATGGTATTAAGAGGTGGGGTCTTTGGGAGGTGGGTGTGAGGGTGGAGCCCTCACGAACGGGATTAGTGCCCTCGTAAGAAGACACTCAAAGGGATCCTCCGAGGACCAGGAAGACACTCTGACCAGAAGCAGGATTTGCTAGTACCTTGATCTTGAACTTTCCAGCCTCCAGAACTATGAGAAATAAATACTCGTTGTTTAAGCCCTCCAGTCTCTGGTAGTTTTATCTTAGCAGCCAGAATGGATTAAGACAAACATCATTCCAAACTGTATATATGGCACGCAACCATAAAATTTTAAAAGGAAGAATATTTTTTTGATCCTTTGTTGATCTTTAACGACATTAATAGAACATGCCGGTGGTTGGGGTGCCTGGGTGACTCAGTCAGTTAAGCTTCTGACTCTTGATTTTGGCTCAGGTCATGATCTCATAGTTCATGAGTTCGAGCCCTGCTTCAGGCTCTGTGCTAACAATGCAGAGCCTGCTTGGGAGTCTCTCTCTCTCTCCCTCTCTCTGTTCCTCCTTCGCTCAAGTTTCTCTCTCTCTCTCTCTCAAACTAAATAAATAAACTTTAAAAATATGTAATATTTCTGTGGTTAATGGTAGATATATTTCTTGACAGAAGGCTAAGCCGTTGTTAGAAAAACTTTAAGCCTCGGAAACAAGTTTGGGAAATTCTAGAATTAGAACAAAACAAGCAGCTATTTTAAAGTCTGTTTATCAGAAAGTTACTGTTGAGTTTCAGTTTCTGCTCCTGTCTATTGTTTGTGGCATTCCTAATCACCGTTTTCACTCACTAGCACCATTCTCTCAGCTTTTAAACATTTCCAGTTCCCCAAATACGATGCTTCCAAGTAAGACTCATTCCGTTGCAAGTATAAAAGCATAAAAATATTTTCTTAAACTGGAAGGATGCATTAAAAACTCAACAAGTCCAATAGTCTCATTTTAAATATGAGGAAACTGATACCCAAGATTTTAAGTGATGTGGCCAATGTCCCCTACCTTTTTAGACGCAGAGTTCTGCCTTTCTTCTAAATCTTTCATTCTGGGAAGTCGCAGAGAACTGCCTTCCCAGCATATAGATAATTCCTGGGAGGAAACATGGAAAATAAAAGAATTGCATTCATAGGCAGATGCCTGGAGAATTTCCCTCACTTTTAATTTCTTTTATTGTTATTACAATATGTTGTTACCATGAATAAAAATATGGGGAAAAATTAAAATGAAACAAATTGCAAACAATTAGATTTACTAGTTCTTCGTGAAAGGTAACATATTTAACATATGTTTCTCCAGATTACAGCAGCCTGGAGGAAAACCAGTTTTGAAATAACAGCAACACGAGGTATTTTTCTGACTCAGGCCTTGCCCACAGGATTGTAAGAAATTCAGCCTCCCTTAAATTCTTCCAACTAGTTCAGAAAGTCATTATCTGGGGATTTTTCATACGAGCACACAGTACCGTTCCTCTAGCAATGTTAACCCTACCAATTCTTACTCTCTATGGTCTGTTGCTTCTTTTGTCGGGCCAATCCCAAAACACCACCTGCCTCCTATCGAGAGATAAATTTGGGGAATCGATGGACAGGGTGCCACACCCCCTGGATGGTTGTGTCTGGCTCCTGATGATGATAAATACTAGGGCTCCTGATAATGAAAGCAGTCACGGCAGGGAGTTACTGGCTCCTTGGCCCCAGTGCACCTTTGTGATATTTGCCTGAGGGGTGAGGTCCAAGTTCTGGCAGTGGGAAGACTGCCCCATGTGATTTCAGACTGAACACTCTTTAGGAGGAAAACGAACTTGAGCCACGGTATGTTTTCTCTCAGGTCACCTGGGGGCCAGCTGCCCCCATTCTGTGGACGTAAAGCATCTCCTTTCCCTTCTGTTTTAAGGCCCGGGTCTCATGCTGGATTCTGTTGTAACAACAAAGAAGTGGGATGAGGGAAGCATGACGATGCCACCTGAGGAACGGGAGTTTACAAATCCCGCCCTGGGGCGGGTGTCCAGGGCCTCTTTTGTAGGTAGGTCTGGTGGGGGGTTTGAGGGAATGATTGGGGTCATCAGATTAGGTAGGACAGAGAGTTTGGAGAGGAAGCATAGAAGGATGAGGGAGACTGGGGGGACACAGGAACACTGGAAGTTAGAGGGAGGCCCCGAAACACTCACTGAAGACACAGTGTGACACATTTCCCCTCTGGGGAGGAGGCAAGCTCATTGGGTGAGGTCCCTCGTTCTTGTCCTTCCATCTGGAGCTATTTCTGGAAGCTCTCCTGGCTGTTACCTCCATGTGGGTCCATGGGTGTGAAGGCCAGGAAGAATGGTGTGCCAGAACTTGGAAAGGACCCGCCACCTGCTTCCTGATCACCTGGGTGGGGAAGAGGGCCTCAGGAGGGTAGAGCGGAGGATGGAGAGGTCCTTTTCTTGGGAAGTAATCCACGGAAGGAGGAAGAGACTGCCAGGGAACAGACAGCCTGAGTCCTTGACTTGCTGGGCAAACACAGTTTCCCTGGCCTCTTTTCCCCCATCAGTGACCAGAGGGAAAGCCACATCACCCGACTCTAGGGAGCACCATGCTGATCAGTGTCCATAAGGATGGCATCTCTGGGGAGGAAGACATGTGGATTTACACACGCTGTGTCATTATCACACATTTCGTGGCTTAACGCAACACAATTCTATCATCCTACAGCTCTGTATGTCACAAGTGTGAAATCGTTTTCACTGGGCTGCAGTCAAGGGTGTGTGCAAGCCCGTGTGCCCTCTGAGGGCTCTGGGGGAGAGTCTGCCTCCTGTCCTATCCAGCTTTTAGGGCTCCCTGCCTCCCCGGACCCATGGCTGCTTCCTCCATCCCCAAGCCAGCTGGGCCGCATCTTCTCTCCGGTCTCTGTTTTCTTCCCTATGTCTTCTCACCCTTACTCGGATCCCCCAGCCTCCCTCTTAAAAGAACTTTTGTGATGACTTTGGGCCCATCCAGATGACCCAGGATAATCCCATGGTGTCCAGATTCTTTGTTTAATCACTTCCACAGTGTCCCTTTTACCATGTGACCTGACGTATTCATGGGTTCAGGAGATCTGGATGTAGGCATCTTTGGGGAAGGCCATTACTCAGCCTGCCCTAAGATGCGTAGTCTGTGCAGATATATGTGGAGGCCCTGGTAGGGACCCCACCACCCATGCTGGCACAGAGGGGACTAGGTTGGCTCTGGACGTGGGCCATTATGGCCCTACTTCCCATGCATTGGCCTTCCAAGCCCCTAGCATCCAGTGTCCCCATGCACTGAATCAAGGGCTAAGTTCTCTACGTGTTTTGTTCTGTCATCACCGTGTGGCCCCCCAAACCATCTACCTTCTGCTGGTCACAAAAAAGTCTGAGCAGTACAGTCAAGTTGCCCTCTCTCCCCTGTCACTAATCGGTTGTTAGAGACAAATTCATACTCTTTTATCTTACCTTTCCCCGGGATGACGTTCTTTCCTGGAGGCTCTTTCGTGTGCAAAGTGGTCAGCCCCACAAAACATATCAGAAAGCCCACGTGCGTCCGAATCCTCGCGGGGGATACACACTAGGCCCTTGAGCGCGGCTCTTAGTGCCATCATGACTCAAGATAGAAGTTTCTGGGACCAAAAATACACACCAGTAGAACAACTTGTGGGTTTTTCAATAAAGTAACCAATTTTTTTTTCAATAAAGTAACCAATAATTTTGAGGTCGTGAGAGTTAAACAAAAAACCTCTTTGCTATCAATGGCAATAAATTATTTATCTTAACTACGCAATTTGGAAAAATTATGTTTGGCATTATGTAAATGCAGCCTTTTTCAATAACACAAAGAATTTGTTCTATTAAAAATTTATCACTTGAAGATAAATAGAAAGCAGAAAGAAGATTTATCAAGAACAAATCAGAATTAATACTAAAATTACTACTAATAAATAATAATAAGATCCTCATGTAAATAATGAAAGCCATACTCCAATCTCCTCGCTTGTTCGCTTGTTTGTTTATTTTTGGTTTAAAAATTTTTTTCAATGTTTATTTATTTTTGACAGACAGAAACAGAGAGTGAGTGGGGAGGCGGTGCAGGGAGATAGGGAGACACAGACTCCGAAGCAGGCTCCAGGCTCTGACCTGTCAGCACAGAGCCGGACGCAGGGCTTGAACACATGAACCGTGAGATCATGACATGAGCCCAAGTCTGACCCTTAAAAGACTTAACCACCCCAGTGCCTCTTTTAGTGCTGTTTTTAAAAACAACGTAACATAAAAACTGTCACGGGGATGCACAATTAGTATGTCAAATTCAAGTCTGGACACCTAGTAGAAAGGGGTTCTTTCTACACACATACACACCACAGTCATGGCAGGGATCAGGGAATCTTTGTCTCACAAAAGGACAAATCTAACAGACGTTGGAGACTCACAAAAACTCAGAGTAAAGAAGCAAAAGGCTGCATCTCAATATCTGGGGTTAGAACTAAAAGATTAGGAAATATCTCTGATTAGTGATAAGTAAGGATCCCCAATTAAAGGAAGGATCTCAGGGCACCTTGGTGGCTCATTTGGTTCAGTGTCCGATTCTGGATGTCAGCTCAGGTCATGACCTTGTGGTTCGTGGGATGGAGCCCCGTGTCGGACTCTGTGCTGAGCATGGAGCCTGCTTGGATCCTCTCTCTCCCTCTCTCTGCCCCTGCCTCCACCTCCCTCTCAAAATAAATAAATAAACATTAAAAAAAATAAAAAGGAAAAGATCTCTCCATGAAATCCATGCTTTGATGGACCAAAATGCTTTGAGGCAGCCAGAAGAGAATGGGAACCAGACCAGAATGACTGTCCTTTCATCCTTCATATGAGGAGGCTGAGACTTACCTTGGAAACCTTGCCACATCCTTTAACGTCACCCACGTATGACTAGCTTTTACTCTAAAAGGAAGTCCAGTCATCCGCAAGGTAAGGGACACAAGTAGATACACAATCTTCAAAGGTCAACAGATGCCCTTACTTTCCCTCTGGTGGATTCAACCCATTGGCTCTAAGCCCCCTTCGCAAAGGTCAGCAAAACGCCAGTCTGAAATCTTCAGTCAACTTTGTGACATCCTGTGTAGAGCCTTCTCTGGGTCTTGTCTTACAACCAGATCAGAGGAGCTTCGCTCCTCTTCCGGAATCTTGATTCTTGAACCCAAGGTGGGGAAAGGCGAGGAAGTGGATCCATCACAGAATTGTGCGTTGGGGAGATGGGTAGTTCCGTTCAGGTGGTGTCAGTTGCCTCCACGCTAGATGCGCAGGACAGCCTGAGCTGAGGAGGGGGGCGTGAGTGCACTGCTCTGCTTGGTGACATAAAGGGAGAAGAGCTTCCTGGAGTCCCTTACAGGTTGGATCCAGGAAAATGGAGACAAGGGGGAAAGTGAGGGGAGTTTGGCGCGAGTGAATTGGTAACCCGAAGCCTCTCCCTTTACGGGATCTGCTACATATTTAAGTGCTAGGTGTGAGCGTTTTTATTGGGGTGAGAGGGATCACGGAAAACGAGTCACGTTCCACATTTCGCTCAGCGTGGAGCAGAGACATAAGGAAAGGACCGGGAGGTGAGAACAAGAGTTTGGTAGGAGCCAAAAGTGACCAGGAGAACATGAGCCCCCTGGGAGGTAACAAAACTTAGGGAGGTTTTGGACTTCCCACCATGTGTGAGTTAAAGCCAGTTTGCATTTTCTCCATTTTACGAGACTGGATGGCCTCAGTGGACATCTGAATTACACTCATCTCTAAAAGGTCAACCTCTGCTGTTAAAGGAGTCGTGTGTTTATAAACCTCGTGAAGCAGAGGTGAGTCGCGAAGCCTGAGCAACCTGAGCAAGAAGAGGGGTCGAAACGGGCCGAGGGGGGGTCCTGTGGTGGAAGCTTGGCAAGAACATGAACCTGGCAGAGGCCATGGCAGGTGAGTGATACCCCGGTGCTCGCGCTGCGGTGGTAACAGGACGTGAGGCTGCTCCGTGGGGAGCGAAGTCCTCGGTGGAAAAGGGGGCAGACACGCGGGGGGCTCTCTGATAATCACGCAGAGAAATCCTGAAGGAGGGAAAACTGCTAAGATGGAACAATTATTTTGAACCCGCAGCCTAGCGTTGGCCATTATTTGGGTCAACTGTGATTCAAGTGTGTTAATCTTTCTAAATATTTCAATATGTGGCAAAGTGAAAGAAGTTTTCTGACATATTGAGTTACTTTTTCACTGAGCGACAGTGGGAAATCTGTCAGTGAGGCCAGTAAGTTTCAGACTTCTGAATGAAAGACAATTAATAACCTATCTGGCGGATGAACAAAACTAGCCAATGTAATTACAGTAGAACTTGAGAAATTGGCCAAAAACATTCAGGCACGCAATTTGGGGAAAGAAAAGCTTCCCCACTCCAGGCCACACTAAATCAACAACAAAAAAAATAGTTTTAGAACCTTTCTTTCTGAAGGGAAGTAAATTTATGCCAGGAAGATTAATTTTAAGAGCCATAAAAATAACTGGATAGGAAGTCAAGTAAACCTTAATGTGTCCTCTTGATGAATGTATCCCTTTAATATTATGAAATGTGCCTTTTTATTCCAAACAATATGCCTTGTTTAGAAATCTACCCTGTCTGATATTAATAGAATCACTCCAACTTTCCTCGCATTAGTGTTTGCATGGGATATCTTTTTCCATTTTTTATTTAAAAAGGAATCAGCTTTGCTGAAGTGTAACTTACATACAAAGTTTCCAGCAAGTATAGGAATATAACTTGAAGGGTTTTGACCAATGCATACAGCCCTTAACTACTACTACAGTGATGGTATAGAACATTCTCATCACGTCATCAAGTTTCTCCATGCCCTTCTGTCTTTTCATCCTCTTGTCCCGGAACGCTGCCACCCTCTGATCTGCTCTAGTTTTGCCTTTTCTAAACTTTCACGTGAATGGACTCACACAGTACGTTGTGTCTGGCATCTTCCTCTGAGGGCAGTGCTTCTGAGATTCATCTATGTGGATGAAGTGTTAAAGGGGTCAGTGATTCGTCCCCTTTGCAGCTGGCTGAGTGGTGCACTTTTATAAACCTAAACCACAATTTGTTTTTCCATTCATCAGCTGATGGAGATTAAGGATCTTTCTAGTTTGGGGCTAGAATATTCGAGTACAAGCCTTTGTATAGACACATTTCCCAGGATGCATTCCTAAGAATGGAAATGCTGGATCACATAGAAGGTGTGTTAAACTCTGGAAGAAATTGCCAAACTGTTTTCCAAAGTAGGTAAGCCATGTGTAAGAGTTCCAGCAATGTGTAAGAGTTCCACACCCACACCAATGCTAAATTCTTTTAATTATAGCTGCCCTTGCCTTTTTGTCATTATTCTTTTTGATTGTCGCTAGTCTAGTGGGTCTGTAGTGGTATCTCACTACACGTGAGTTTTTCACGAATACTCTGCTAATACTAAAGATGTTAAGTATCTTTTCATGTGCTTGTTTACTATTTGTATATACCCATTTTAAGTGTATTCAAAAATTTTTTAAATTTTTAATTGGGCTATAAGACTTCTTTATGTATTTGGATTACAAATCCAGGCAAATGTTTTGCAAATCTGTGACTTGATTTGATTTTCTTTACAGTGCTTTTGGAGAGCAAATGTTTTTAATTTTAACAAAGTCCAATTAAATTTTGTTCTCTTATACTTTGTGCTGTTTTTGTCCTATTTAAAAATCTTTGCCTAATTTGAGGTCTCTAAATTTTTTCATAGGTTTTCTTATAAAATTTTAATAGTTTTGGCTCCTATATTTAGGTTTGTGATCCATTTGAAATCAATTGTTGTATATGGTATGTGTTAAGGTTTGAGATTCTTTTCTTTCCTTTTGCATATGGATAGCTGATGTTTTCGGTACCACTCGTTGGAAAGATTGTCCTTTCCATGTTGAATTGCCTTGGCAACTTTGTTAAAAAATCAGTTTGTTATATTGGAATCTATATTCTGTTCCACCGATTCTAGATGTGTGTTTTATACCAATACCACACTGCTTCATTACTGTAGCTTTATAATAAGACTTGAATTTGGGTTGTGTAAATCCTCCAAATTTATTCTTCTTTTTCAAAATTGTTTTGGTATTTCTAGGTTCATTGAATTTCCATAAAGACAAGCTTTTCATTATTTAAAACATATTTTTCGTGTCAACCAACATGTCTGTGACAATTTTATCTGGGAGTGTATTAAAAATGCAGTTCAATTTGGAGAAAATGGCCATCTTTTTTTACGACACTTTTTAAAAAATTTTTATTTATTTACTTTGAGAGAGACAGCGTGCTCAAGAGGCAGGGGATGCAGAGAGAGGCAGAGAGAGAGAGGGAGAGAGAGTGGGGAAGCGGGGGTGGGGAGAGAGAGAATCCCAAGCAGGCTCCGCACTGTCGACCTGGAGCCCAGTGCGGGGCTTGAACTCATGAGCCAGGAGATCATGAACTGAGGCGAAATCAAGAGTCAGACACTTAACCAAGGACACTTAGACACCCAGGCGTCCTATGGGCGAATGGAAATCTTAATAACATTGAATCTTTTGAGTCAGGGACATTGTATATGTCTCATTTTATTTTTATCTTATTTAATTTCTCTCCAAACTGTTTTATTGTTTTCAGTACACAGTTCCAAAAGTTCTGCTAAATTTTTACCTGTGTATTTCATGTTTTTAATTATTTTTAGAATGACACTTAAATATTTTTCTTTTTCTGAGAGAGAGAGTGTGTGCATGGGGGAAGGGGCAGAGAGAGAGGTAGAGAGAATTTTAAGCAACTCTGCACCCAACATGGAGACCAACTCAGGGCTCGATTTCACAACTGTGCAATCACCACCTTGAGCCAAAATCAAGAGTTGGATGCTTGACCTAATGAGCCACCCAAGCACTCCTCTTTCCTCTTTTCACTGAACAGAACCTTCAGTATGACATTGACTAGGAAGAACAAACAATTGTCTTGCTCCCAGTTTTGAGAGAAAAGCATTCAGTCTTTTACAATTTATATGTTAGCTGTCAACTTCTCATAGCTGTTCTTTATCATGAAGAAGATTGCTTCTATTCTTAGCTTATTGGCATTTTAAAAATCATGAACAGATGTTGATTTTTTCCAAATAATTTTTCCGCATCTATTGAGAAGATTTCTTAATGTTAAACCAATTTGCATTTTTGGGGTACATCCTAGTTAGTCATGATTTATGTTTATATAAATATTTACATATTGCTTGATTAATTCTTTTAACATTTTGTTAAGGATTTTTGCATTTGTGCTCATACAGATGTTTGTTGTATTCTTTTCTTGTAATTCTTGTCTGGTTTTGGTGTCACTGTAAAGCTAACTTCATAAAATGAGTTGTCTATTTTCCAGAAGAGTTTAATGCAGAATCACTCTTATTTGTTCCTTAAATGTTTCCTGGAGTTCCCCAGTGAAGCCCTCTGCTTCTGGAGTTTTTCTTTGTGGGAAGACTTACTGTATTGAGGCCATTCAGATTATTTCTTCTTGAGTAAGCTTTAGTAGTTTGTGTCTTTTAAAGAATTTGTCCATTTTGTTAGAGTTGTCATATTTATTGGTTTTTACGGTTGTAGACAATATTACCTTCTTAGGCCTTCAAGTTTGTAGGATCTGTGGTGATGCCCCTCTTTTATTGCTGATATTGGGAATTGGGCTTCCCCCCCTCACTTTTTGATAAACCTGGCTAGGATTTTATGAATTTCCTTGATGTTCTTCACAAAAACAGCTTTAGATTTCTTTGATTTTTCTCTATTACATTTTGTTTTATGCTTTATTACGTTGACTTCTGCTTGTAACTATTATTTTCTTCCACTTTAATTGCCCTTATTTTTCTAGTTTCATTGATTTGAGGCCTTCTTTGTTTTAATTCTATGTATTTCCCTCAAAGCATTTCATTAGCTGCATCTTACAAATTCTGATGAGATTTGTTTTCATTCCTTCAGTTCAAAATAATTTCTAATCACTTGTTTCTCTGCTCCTTTGATCATGGGTTATTTGGAAGTATGTGTTTTGATTTTCAAATATTTTGACATTTTCCAGATAGCCATTTGTTATTTCTTTCTTTTTTTTTTAATTTTTTTTTCAACGTTTTATTTATTTTTGGGACAGAGAGAGACAGAGCATGAACGGGGGAGGGGCAGAGAGAGAGGGAGACACAGAATCTGAAACAGGCTCCAGGCTCTGAGCCATCAGCCCAGAGCCCGATGCGGGGCTCGAACTCACGGACCGCGAGATCGTGACCTGGCTGAAGTCGGACGCTTAACCGACTGCGCCACCCAGGCGTCCCTGTTATTTATTTCTAATTTAATTTCACAATGGCCAGTGAACCTACCTAATATGATTACAATCCTTTTAAATTTGATGTGATTTGTTTTATGGGCTAGAATATGGTCTATCTTTGTGAATTTTTTTGTGTGTATATGAAAGTGATGCATATATGTAAATGTCAACTAGGCCAAGTTAAAGTCATATATATGCTTATTGACTTTCTGCCTGTGTGTTCTACTATTTATTGAGAGGAATGTTAAAGTCTGCAACTGTAACTTTAGGTTTTTCTGTTTTTTCCTTTTTATTCCATTAGGTTTTGCTTCATGTATGTGGAAGCTCTGTCGTAAAGTACATTCCCAGTTAAGATTATGTCTTCTTGATATATCGATCCTTTTTTTTTAAATTATGAAATCTCTCTCAATATCCCTGATAATATTCCCCGTTTTTAAATTTACTTTTCTGATATTAATAAAAAATCTCCAACTTTCTGTTGATTAGGGTTTCCATAATATATCTTTTTCTATCCTCTTAATTTTAGCCCATCTGTATCTTTAGATATAAGAGTAGTATTTTTAAAAATCTAATCTGAAGGGGCGCCTGGGTGTCTCAGTTGGTTGAGCATCCGACTTCGGCTCAGGTCATGACCTCACAGTTTGTGAGTTCAAGCCCCATGTGAGCTCGAGCCCTCGAGCTGTGCTGACAGCTCAGAGTCTGGAGCCTACTTCAGATTCGGTGTCTTCCCCTCTGTCTACCCCTCCCCTGCTCATGCTCTGTGTCTCTCTGTCTCTTAATCATAAATAAACGCTAAAAATTTTTTTTTAAATCTAATCTGAAAATCTCTCCTTTTTCATTGGAGTGTTTGGATTCTGTACATTTAATGGAATAATTGGTAGAGTTAAAAACAAATCTACCATTGTTACTATTTATTTTCTTTCATCCCCTTTCCTGTTCCTTTGTTTTTCCTTCATTTCCCACATTATTTTGATTAATGATATACTTTTAATGATTACCTCTGATCTCCATGACTGGCTTTTTATGCGCAGTTTATTATTTTGTGTTCTGTGGATGCCTGAAGTTTTACAATACACGTGTTTAATGTACCCCACCCTGCCTTCAAATATTGCTACAGTGCTCTTTCTTTATTTTATAAATCTTGGCAACGGTTTTCTTCCATGTCCCTCTCTGATCCTCTGTGCATATTTGTCTTGCATTTTATCTCTGCGTATATTATGAACCACATAAGACATGGCTTTTGTTTTTGTGTTAAACAACACAAAAGAGGCTAAAATGAAAAAAATGTACTTTGTGCTTACCCATTTATTTACAGTCTCCAACTCTGCTCATTCTTTCTGCAGATCCAGATGCCATCTCTTATCGTTTTCTATTTGAAGAACTTCCCTTAAAGTTCTCACAGTAAAAGTTTACTGACAGTAACTCCTCTAATTCTGATCGAAAAGGTTTTTTTTTTTTTTTTTTGCTGAGTATTGAATTTCAGTTGACATTTTTCTGACTTCACTTCTTTTTTTTTTTCAAGTTTTTATTTAGATTCCAGTTAGTTAACATACGGCGTAACATTAGTTTCAGGAATTGAGTCAAAATCAAGCGTCGGATGTTTAACCAACCGAGCCACCCAGGTGCCCCCTGACTTCAGTTCTTAAAAGACATTGTTCCATTGTTTTCTGGCTGGATGTTTTTGGACAAGAAATATGCTGTCATTGTGATTTTTGTTCCTCTATACTTAATGTATCTTTTTCTCTCTGCCTACTTTAAAAATTATCTACTACTCACTGATTTCCAGGAGTTTGATTGTGATATCGCTTGGGATGATTTTCTTTATGTTTCTTCTGAAAGGAGTTTGTTGAACTTCTTGAACCTGTGGGCTTATAGATTTCATTAAATTTGTGAAACGTTGGCCGTTTTCTCTTTCTCCTCCTCTTCTTCTGGATCTCCTACTATAGGCTTTATCGAACTGTTTGATATTATCACTCGGGTCACTAATTCACTGGTATTTATCTTTTGATTTTTTTCTCTCCGCACATTACTTTGGTTGCCTCTATTGCTCTCTTCTAAGTAACTATTTTTTTTTAGTTTAGTGTCTTAATTTAGTGCCTAATACTTCATCTAATTTTATCCTTTGTAATATCCATTCCGGATGTATATTGTTCAACTTTATAAGTTCCCTTTTGATTCTTTAATCTTTCATTTCTATCATAATATTCATGTTTTTTCCATCTTCTTGAACTTAAAGTGTATTTACAATAGCTGTTTTAATGTCCTTGTTGGCTAGTTCCATCATCAGTGTCATATCAGGATGTGTTGATTGAATTTTTTTCTTATGGTCACAGACTACATTTTCCTGTTTCCTTTTATGATTGGATGCTAGACATCATGAAGCTTACCATTTGGTCTTGGCAGCTAGATATTTTGTTTTTCTTTATATAATTTGGAATAATTTCTAATTTACACTCAGTGTTATTTGAAATCAGCATGATTCTTATGAGGCAGGCTTTTATGCTTTGTTGGGGGCAGGTCAGAGCACCCTATGGTTTAAGGCTAATTTATTCTCACTACTAAGGTGATACCATTTCTTGGATTCTACCTGATGAATCATTTCTTATAAGGCCTAACTACCCTAACTGGTGGGAAGATGAGCTGTTGTCAGCTCTGTGTGAACTCTAGGAATTGTTCTGTCTATAGCTTTTCAGTGATTTCCTCTCCAGGTGTGGACATTTTTCTCTCCTGCATATGGAGATTAATATTCAGCAGAATACTTAATACTATACCACAAATATCCAGACCTTTCTTCTTGGAGTTCTCTCCTCTCTGACAGTCTTCCCTATAGATTCTATCTATTTCTGTCCTCCTAACTCAGTAAGACCACTTGGCCATATTTGGCTTCCTCCTTCCTTCACTACAGTCTTGAGTTGCATCCAGGTATTGAGCTGATGCTATCTTAGGGACCACCTCATTTGTTTTCATTTTCTCAGGAATCACAATGTTGCACTGCCTATTGTCCAATGTCTGAAAACTGTTGTTTGATAAGTTTTGTCCAATTTTCTAGTGGTTATGGGGAGAACCATTATTCTATCATGAGAAGAAGCAGAAGCCTCCTCATCAAGAGCTTTCATGAAAGCTGTAAGGATTTCGATTTTATCAAATGTGGAGATAAGTCACTGTAAGCTCTTAAGAAGAAACATGGCATAGTCAAAGCAAAATGAGAGGATGAGAGGGTGGACACTTTCTCTAGGACTTTGCTGGTGTTCATCCTTGGAGAGGAAGCAGAGCTTGACATCAGTCCCAGACAGGGAGACTTGATTCAGTAAAATAAATAAACAAATAAATAAATAAGCAAATGAATACTTCATTTGGAAGGAGAATGCTCAAAGTGAGTGAGTTCTGATTCTGCCCACTACTAATTATGTTATCTTAGGAAATCTAATCACTCATCTAGCAGGTGATGCTGGTCAATGAATTTATTTCCTCACCACCAAAATGGTGCAAAGCCATCTCCCTCATTGGATCCTAGGAGAAGCAGCTGGACATAAGAATGATCAGATGTGTAGAAGTCAGGATACTGAGAGTTCTTTTTTTTTTTAATATGAAATTTATTGTCAAATCGGTTTCCATACAACACCTGAGAGTTCTAATTCCATTTCAGTCACTAACATGCTGCGTCATTTACAACTGTAGAAAGTTCACTACTGGAAGGGATTTTATAATTAATTAACTTTGATACCTTTGATTTATAAATGAGAAAATTCAGACCTTAGAATTTTCTATGTAGTTTATATATGTTGCTACAAAAATTATGCCAGGATTCTAAGGTTTGGAAATGAAAGCTTTTTCTAGACTTTAAGTTTGCTTTTTTAATTTTTTTTTAGGTTTATGTATTTGTTTTGAGAGAGAGAGACAGAAACAGCATGATTCAGGGAGGGGCAGAGAGAAAGAGGAAGAGAGAGAATCCCACACAGATTCCACACAGTCAGCCCAGAGCCAAATGTGGGACTCCAACTCATGGACTGTGACATCATGACCTGAGCTGAAATCAAGCGTCAGATGCTTAACCAACTGAGTCACCCAGGTGCCCCTAGACTTTAAGTTTGGACAAACAAAAATGTGAAGTTTCACTAATATTTTAAAATTCAAGAATGCAGAAGAAAGGGTCTTAGCATGGGCTGTGATTTCATTGAAAAAATACAGTCAAGGTGACCCTACATTCTTTTGCTTGTGAATATGAGTGATAGATTTGGGAACTGGCCAGGAATGTGGAGGAAAGGCAAATAGCACACTTTCCTCCAGAGAAAGTATAAATTGATGATACGAAATATGGTGCTAAGCATTTGCCATATCCAGTACTCCAATTTGAAGTGTACAAATTTAAATGTCATCATAGACGAAGGATACACCTACTATAAAACATTTAAAATATTTTAAAGTGAGAAAACTCAAGATGGGAATTCAGTGAAATCCCAAGGTAAAAATATAATTCTAGTAAGAAAGCTTGGTTAGAAGCTGCTTTTATGATTTCCAGCTTAATGGCAAGTCATAATCCTTTGTAGTTACAATATTAAATTATTATTTGATATCATTTACTCTTCCACTTTTCCTTATTAAAAGCATGTTTTTACAGTTTCTGCTTCCAGGAATGTGGAGTGTATTTTCTTCTCTTTCTCCTG
Source organism: Prionailurus bengalensis (assembly GCF_016509475.1). Taxonomy (NCBI): domain Eukaryota; kingdom Metazoa; phylum Chordata; class Mammalia; order Carnivora; family Felidae; genus Prionailurus; species Prionailurus bengalensis. The sequence continues at coordinate 228,265,126 of NC_057343.1, forward strand.
CTAAGTACAACTAAAAAAACCTGGCAAATAGATATAAAACAAACATAAGAAAACTCTGAAAGATGGAGAGAAGGCAGTGGCCAGGCTGGGACCTCAGGATCCAAGGAATAGCACAGAGGTGAACTCTATGGGTTTTCTTCTTGCCTTCTATATCTCAATGGAAGTGAGGTAGCCAGAAACCTGGAAACAAAGGTAGCCAGAGTGGAAACAAAAAAAGCCCCACCAAAATCCCATCTCTGTAGCCAAAAGACCAGAGAGTGGAGCCTCTCACTAGCATGTGTTGAGTGGCGAATCCAGACTTCCATCCTTCCCAGTTCATAATGGGATGTCCCAAGCTCTTGCTGAGGTAGTGTCAGAGAAGCCTGAGTGGGAGACGAGATTTCACCCGCCCGTAATGAGGGGCCTGCTACTACCCAGCTGGAGTAATGTCAGAGGAGGCTGAGCGGAGAGTCAGAACTTTCCCTCTCTGCTCAGCAGCTACAGGTCACTCTCAGCCTCCTAGTATCATCGAAGGCCAGGTGGGAAGCAGCAGCGAGGCATTCCTATCCCTCCAGCCAGGTTGGGATACTTGTATGAAAGTCAGAATCCCCACAACTGCCCAACAATAACAAAGATCACCTTCCCTCAGTATCCACAGAGGCTGAAAAGGGAACCTGGATATGCACTCCCCACTGGAGGAAATGAGAAAGTCTCCCCTACATCTCTCCCATCACAGTGGCGCCAGGGAAAGCAGCTAAATCGGGGTGTCTAAATAATTTTCAATCTCATAACATAAAACCCCAAGTGGCCAGATTTCAATAGAAAATCACTCATACCGAGAGCCAGGAAGATGCCAATCTAGAGGAAGGAAAAAATACGGATAATTCAATAGATACCAACACTGAGATGACAGAGATGTTAGAATTATCTTTCAAAGATTGAAAGAAACCATCATAAAAATGCTTCAAAAAACCAATGAGAAACATGCTTGAAACAGATAAAAAATAGAATTTCCTCAGCAAAGAAAGCAAAAATGTGAAGAAAAACTAAATGGAAATTTTAGAATGAAAAATACAATCACTGAAATGAAAAACTCAGAGGACGGCATCAAAAGCAGAATGGAAGGAAGAGAGAAAAGAAGGAGCAAAGGATGATAGAACAATAAAAATTACTCAATCTGAGCAACAACAGGAATGAAACGCGTTGAAAAAAAAAAATGAACAGAGCCTCACAGACATGAGGGACTGTGATGACTAGTTTTATGTAGCAACTTGGCTAGGCCATGGCTTCCGGATGTTTTGTCAAAAATTATTCTAGGTGTTTCTGTGAAGGTATTGTTAAAGTAAGAGTATCTTTTAACTCAGTAGAGTTTGAGCAAAGCCTATTGCTCTCCATCACGTGAGTGCGTTGCATCCAATCATTTGAAGGCTTTAGTAAAGAAAGAATTATCTTCCCACATGAAGAGAGAACTCAGTCAGTGAAGAATATTTACACTTGAACCACAACCCCTGTCTACATCTCCAGCTTGCTGGTCTACCTTGCCAATTCTGGATTGCCAAATCTCTGCAAGTATGTGAGACATTTCCTTAAATTATCTCCCCACACCCATCGGCATCAATATAGATATATAGATATAGATGATACACTATAGACAGAAATGATATAGCTATAGATAAAAATAGGCAAGGAAGAGGGCTGAAAGATCACTGTTCAGAGAAATGATGGCTGAAACCTTCACCTATTTAGAAAAAGACGCGAAATGCAGATTTGAGAAGTTGAGTGAAATCCAAACGGGATAAACTTAAATCCACACCAAGAAACGCGATACACAAACTTCTGCAGACAAAAGACGAATGAATCATCCATCAAGCAGTGAACAAAGAAGTGATACTTCATCACTGTGGGAAAAATAATACGAATGACAGTGGATTTCTCCCACCAGACACCATGGCGGCCAGAAGAAGTGGCACAGTGTTTCTCAAGGGCTAAAAGAAAAGAAACGTCAACAAGAATCCCACCATGCTGGCATCTTCTACCCCCAAGACCACAAGGAACAAATTTCTGTTGTTGAAATGACCGAGTCTCGTGTATTTTGTTATGGCGGGTGGAGTCTAGTAAGACAGGGAAATCTTGGTAAGGGTACACAGTGTCTCTCCCTGTTGTTTCTGACAACGTGATATGCATCTACAAGCATCTCGCAATAAGTTTAATTAAAAAGTAAATTTTACGTAAATATGTGAAAAGTAATCTTGTTTTGGAACTGTTTTTAGAATATCTTAGTATATACCATAAGATGATACCTTCCATTCATATGCAGTTGATATGGTTCCAGGTATTTCCACACAGTACCTCTCACCAGAACTTTGTCACACGTTGGGGCAGCCATTGTTGCCATTTTGGAGGTGAGGAAACGGCACTTTCCAGAGGTAAGCTAGCTGGAATGTGGGTGTATAACTAGTAAGAGTTGAGACTTGGACACTGACTCAGGGACCTTTTCCATCACAAGTCTATCTAGGAAATCACAAGTTTGCCAAGTCACTTCTAGAAGAGGATGAACTGACTATACCCCGCAGAATAAAATGAAAGCCAATGGAGAACCACACAGCAACGTATTAGGGGCAGGCTGACAATACCAAGAACTGTGTGACGTTCTACCTCCTGAGGAATCAAGTTGCTTTGACTGGCCTTTGATTGAAGATGTGTCTGTGCAGAATGCCTCTAAAAAGGCAGAGGATGTACAGTTCCGAGGGCTCAGGAACACAAGGGTTAACTTCCATTTAGTTATGCTAGCCCCAGCCCTCCAGATGAGGCCTTCCTGTGCACACCCTCTGAATTCAGAACTCATAGAAAAAAAAACTGTCTCTGCAGAATACGTTCAAGAATAAATATGTAAGGAATGTATGGGGAAAAGTAGTGATTCTCTGTTTGCTTTTCATTAGGAATGGATTCCTGATATCCACTGTCTCAAGCAGGAAATCAAGGCCAGTCCCTAAAACCAACCGTCTTCCCTTTGGGGGGCCTCTGCCAGGTTGACAGAGAAGTCTATACAACATGCAAACATAGTGGAGCTGGACTTTATGTTCTGTCACTGCAGCCACATTCTCTGCACTGGGAATCAAATGGCAGGTTCCACCTTTCAGCCAAGAGCCCAAGGTTTTATTTTGCATTTGAGAATTCAGGACAGAAAGAGCTTCTCGGGTCATTGTTATTTTGTGAAAGCACACAGTAAGCTAAATTTACTGTAACAAGAGCCTCCTTGAATTTAGAGATTGGGGTGTGTGTGTGTGTGTGTGTGTGTGTGACCAACTGGGGCATTTGGCTTAGTGCTCTTACTTTAATTTCCTTTTTCAGGACACAAAGCACTAAGGTGCTTTGACAAGAGGCTTGGTAAACGTAGAATGGACTTGAATTATTCACTGTGTTGAGTACATCTACGAAAACCAAAACTTATCGTTGAGGTAGTCTGCTGGCTCACTTGGATCCTCCATATAACAAGACCGAGTAATCAGATGATTCCCAATGTTGACCTGAGCATTTTACCTGATGTAAGCGCCACAGGCCATGGTCAAGTTCAACTGTCATTGAACTAATACATCTTGGGGTGTGACCGTTCACACAATCTTTGCCAGGGTCTACTATCAACCCTCCAAATATAGTATCGTCGTGGCCATATTTGAGAAGGCCACTTGAAGAGAGGACAGTGACTTTGCTCAGGGCATTCATATCCATGTGAATCAGATAGTTTTCCTAATCCATTTGTTATAACAATAGCTACGACTTATTGTTTTAAGTTTATTTATTTATTTTGAGAGAGAGAGAAAAAGGAAGCATGAGTTGGGGAGGAGCAGAGAGAGAGGGAGACAGAGAATCCCAAGCAGGCTCCGTTCTATATCAGCTCAGAGCCCAATGTGGGGCTTGAACTTATGAACTGTGAGATCACGACCTGAGCTGAAATCAAGAGTCAAGATGCTCAACCAACTGAGCCATCCAGGTACCCCAATAGCTACTACTTATTAAATTGCAAATATTTGCCATGCTTTGGGGTAGGTGTTGTATATGTATTATCCCATTTGATCTTCAAAAGGATTGAAGAGGTAGATAGGATTAGCACAATATTACAGATGAGGGCAATGCTCAGGGAAACACCTGCCCCGAGTCACACAGTCTGGCAAGTACAGAGTTTAGAATTGAATACAAGTCTGGCTCTTAGAACCCATGTTGTTTCCCTCATTCAACACGATGCACTGGCACCAGATCTCTTCAAGAGCTAAACCCCTGAGGGATTCAGAGATGACTGTGGTGCAATAGAGTGTCAAAACATCGACTTCTGATTCTTATTCCCTAACACTTATAAAACCTCAAAAGCTGCTCTGATATGCCTCATCGGTAGCAAGTAAGAGGAGTTCAGTATGCTGACTTAAGTGTCTTTGCCCATTCTTTTTGATTGTACTCCATTGGAGTCTACTATTTGCTGGCTTTTCGTCCTCATGTTTATTGTCTTATGGTTGCAAAATGGCTGCTGCAGCTCCAGTATCACATCCATAGTCAATGAAGGAAGACTAAGGATGGAGCAGAATGAATAGCTATTCTTTTCATCAAGAAACAAGATGTATTTCTCAGTGATCTCATAGCACACTTCCCCGTATGATGTCATCGTGAAAAAGTAGGTCACTAGACCGAGAGGCCAAGAAATGAAGTGTCCGAATATTCAGTTTTGGTATTAGGAGGCAGAAAGATAGAAAGTCGTTCAGAATGGCTTTTAAAGGTAATCGTCAGTGTCTCCTACATCCATGATGTCAAAGGGTTTATTGCATCAAACCAAGCTTTCCTCTTTTGTCCCTCTCCATTCTAGATCATTTGCAACCAGTATTTTAGACATTATATATAGGTAACAATCTTTTTCTATGTAAAGTTTCATATATGTGAAGTATAAAAATGCAGAGTGCATACCATAGGTATATAAGAAACGAATTATTTCAATGCAGGAAAATGCTTACCTGTGATCTAATGCCCAATACATTTTTCTTGTCACTGGAAGTCACCTCTTATGTATGTGTTCTCTTCCTGTTTCAATGAATAGCAAGCTAGACATGAGCTATGTATAAATAATGCCAGAACATCTGGATGAAAGGAAAAAGACCCAATTATCTGGATGTTTTGTCTACATAACATCAAAACATGTACCATTGTGTAGACAAAACACGCAGATGATTGAATATTTTACTTTTCATCCAGGCATTTTGTTGTCATGTGGACAAAAAACACTGCCAAGTTAGGGACATAAGAGAAAAAAACAGGGTCTAGCAAAACTTGTCTGGTCTGTAGAGTTCAACAATGGTTGCTAAGCTCATCATGGGAAAAGAGCACAATTAATGAGATACGGTGTCAAATTAATTTTAAAAAATGTTTAGGCTATATTGAAAGAAGTTTCCGGACATCTGAGTGGCTCAGTTGGTTACGCAACTGACTTCAGCTCAGGTCATGATCTCGCAGTTGATGGGTTTGAGCCCCGCGTTGGGCTCTGTGCTGATAGCTCAGAGCCTGGAGCCTGCTTCGGATTCCGTGTCTCCCTCTCTGTCTGCGCGCCCCCACCCCCCACCCCCTGTCTCTCTGTGTCTCTCAAAAATGTATAAACACTGAAAACATAAAAAAAGAAAGAAGTTTCTTACTATGGGTTCATAATGATCATAATAAATGGTAGTGCCATTATGAGGCACTTAATAGAAAACACACAAACCATGTTTATTTGACATTGTGTTTATTATACAAATGAAGCAATGCATTCACAGAAAAGAACAGTCACTACTTAAAACACTCCTTTATGTTCTGGAAGAACAAGTATACAAGTCATTTCTAGTTGTATATTTGTAAGTCAGCTTATTAGCCCAGATTCATTCCAGATTCAATAATCATTTACCTTTGGCGTTCCAGGCACTGGGATGCTAACTTCTCACACGCAGGCTACCCTTTCATTTATTCTAGGTTAATTCTGTGGAGTAGCTATTGCTTTTCTAATTTTACAAATGAGACTCTGGGTCTTAAAGATGAAGAAAAATCTCCCAAATCCCACAGGTTGATTGTGTCTACAAATAACATACTGCTTGAAATTATTTTTTCTTTTCAGACATCCAGATGGCCAACAGACACACGAAACAATCCTCAACGTCACTCATCATCAGGGAAATACAAATCAAAACCACACTGAGATACCACCTCACACCGGTCAGAGTGGCTCACATGAACAACTCAGGAAACAACAGACGCTGGCAAGGATGTGGAGAAATGGGAACCCTCTTGCACTGTTGGTGGGAGTGCAAACTGGTTCAGCCACTCTGGAAGACAGTGTGGGGGGTTCCTCAAAAAATTAAAAATAGAACTACCCTATCACCCAGCAATAGCACTACTAGGAATTTACCCAAGGGATACAGGAGTGCTGATGCATAGGGGCACTTGTACCCCAATGTTTATAGCAGTGCTTTCAACAATAGCCAAATTATGGAAAGAGCCTAAATGTCTGTCAACTGATGAATGGATAAAGAAGATGTGGTTTATGTATACAATGGAATACTATTTGGCAATGAGAAAGAATGAAATCTCGCCATTTGCAGCAACGTGGATAGAACTGGAGGGTATTACGCTGAGTGAAATAAGTCAGAGAAAGACAGATATCATATGTTTTCACTCATATGTGGATCTTGAGAAACTTAACAGAAGACCATGGGGGAGAAGAAAGGGGAAAAAAAGAGTTATAGACAGAGAGGGAAGAAGGCAAACCATGAGACTCTTTAAATTTTTTTTTTAACGTTTATTGATTTTTGAGACAGAGAGAGACAGAGCATGAACAGGGGTGGGTCAGAGAGAGAGAGAGGGAGACCCAGAATCTGAAACAGGCTCCAGGCTCTGAGCTGTCAGCACAGAGCCTGATGCGGGGCTCGAACCCACAAACTGCGAGATCATGACCTGAGACGAAGGCGGACGCTTAACTGACTGAGCCACCCAGGCGCCCCAAACCATAAGAGACTCTTAAAACACAGAGAACACACTGAGGGTTGATGGGGATGGGGGAGAGGGCAAAGTGGGTGATGGGCATTGAGGAAGGCACTGGGAATGAGCACTTGGTGTTGTTGACAATAAATTATATTAAAAATTTTTTCTTTTCATTTACTATGCCTAAAAGAGTGAGGATTTTAGGGTCCCAAAGCTTGAAGTATCATGATTCCCAAAAAGCTGGGAAATGTGGCTAAATGCATTCTATCATGTATCTTATTTCATGTTAAATGTATTCCATATATTTCATACATGTATATGCTCTAAATCCAATATACTTCTATATATATGTCTGCGTTCTAAATCCAATATACTTAATTGAGAACTACAATTGGCAAAGAGGCGTATTCGTATTTGAAAGGGATCTATTTTACCCTTGAAGCAGCCGATAGGGCAATGTCTGTAATTCTATCTGAAGGGCCTCACTGAGATAACAAATTAAGTTTTATGATTCACTTTTCTCATTCCTTCAAGCAAACAGTTCCAAACTCAATACACAGAGGTCACTCAGGGAACATTCTGTCTTCAAAGTCGGCCTTATGTAGTCTCTCATTTTTCTGGCAGTGACTTAGCTGGATGGGGTTGCAAGTGAGAGCTAGGACAACTTTGGAGCCCAAAATTGTGTGATCAGTACTCAATGGTCTGGAGCTTTCCAGGTCAAAAAAACCTGGCAAAAATATCATCGGTAGAGGAGTGGGGCTGAGTAGGAAAGCGGCGGACTTTGCAACTTGGGTCCTACTGGTGTGTTATTCACAACAGACAAACTCATCCTTGCAATAATCCTTGAGTCCTGAAGACTCTCCATTAAATACGGAATTTTCTGGTTTATGATTGTGGTGTTAGGGCTGGAACCAGTCCCTTGTTTATAACAAAAATTCACATCAAGTCCCAGACCAGGAGCCTCAAGGTGAAACCCACTATGCAGCTCTTCATATGTTTCCTACGGTTCAAATTCAATATCGTATTAATGCAATGTGTTTTCAAACGTGTCTTGGGTTCTGGAATTAGATAGTGGTAATGGTTGCACATCTTTGAGAAGATACTAAAAAAATACTGAATTGTGTACTTTAAAAGCATGAATTTTATAGTATGTGAATTAAATCTCAATTTTTAAAAAAGTATTGGACTAATTCAAATGGCTTCTTGGACATCAAATAGATCTTACAAAGCAATATTTTGGTGATTTAAGTGTAAATGGAACAGAAACATATGGAGTAAATTTCTGCAAAATTGCACATGATTTCAAAAATTAAGGGGGAAACGTTCTTGGCAAAACCTACTTGGGTTTCATCTAATCCAAAATACTTGAAAAATAAATTAAGACATTTTGTAAACCAAAATACAGCTGGTTTTTCCATGCACTACGTATTTGTTATATGCTGTCCTTATCACTAAATACATTTCTATTTTTTATGGGAAGGTACAGTCAGTTCAGGTACCCAGGTACAAAACTATGACTACTTAAGGCACCACACAGCATAAAGCAAGGTCACGCTGTGGAAATGTTGCTGCAATATATTGAACACTATTTTCAAGGAAATATTCCCTGCTGAAACAATTAGAGAAGAAAGCCTGTTGTAACAGCCCCTGAGCGAGGTTCAAGAGCACAGAAAAACCGAAATCTCTGAGACTATTCATCGGAGACCATCTCATGTCCATCATACGTCAACAATCTCTGGGCACATAAGCACCACTGTTACTGGAAATGCAGTCTTCTATATGGTTTTATAAAACCCAGTCACAAAAAGGGTAGATATTTACACATCTACCAGATTTTCGAGGTTGTCATAGAAAACCTTGAAATCATTTTTTAACGTTTATTTCTGAGAGGCGGAGAGAGAGAACAAGCATGAGTGGGAGAGGGGCAGAGAGAGGGGGGAGCGGAGGATCAGAAGTGGTCTCCGTGCAGACTGAAGTGAGCCCGACGCGGGGCTCAAACTCACGAACGTGAGTGAGACCATGATATGAGCCAAAGTTGGACGCTCGACAGACTGAGCCACCCAGGTGCCCTGAAATCATTTTTAAATTGTACATCTATTTTTTTCTCCTTTCTTTTCTACTCTATCCTGGATTGTAAAGTCTTCAGCAGAAACTGTGAGTACCCTTGTCACAGCCGATTTCGGTGCCTTATGGCTCCTTCCTTCCTACCCACAAGAATGTGTTGAATACATGCTCTTGATAGAGTGCCATTTTAACTGCCCTCACTTCTGCTCTGGTGTCATTTCTCAAAGAGACCTTCCCTGACCACTTTTGACCACCGGTTCTTACCCTCTGTCCACCAACCTTTCTTTACTGCCTAACATGGCATTATATTGTAAGTTGCTATCTGTTTACTGTCTGACTGTCTCCCTGGAATACTATTCTACAAACCAGGCACTTAGTTTTTCTCACTGCTCTCTGATGATCTGAGGACAAATCATCAGAAGATACAGAGAAACCGGAGACTGGATCAGTGATGTTGACATTGGCTCCAAGGCCACAGAAGGAAATATTAAAGAAGAACTACCCATCTCACAAATAGCCATTTATAAATTACTGGAATTTACGAAAGGGAAATACCATATAGGACTACCGGACCCAGTTTCCTTTACTGGATCCTCCCCAGATCTGCTCAGATATGGCTCACCCAAGGGCTTGGCAACTCATGCTGCCTCCTGGTCCATGGGGAGCCAGCGAGTACTTCATGTTTCACGCGATGGCAAAGCCGCCATGGTAATAGGATCACATGTCTTAATACCACTGATGTTAATAGCCTTTAACAAGGGTCAGGAACTTTGGCAGTGGAGACACAGGACCTCTAGCATGTGGGTCCTACTGGCTTCTTCAGCGTCTACACAGGCTGATTCTCATGTCCCATGGAGTGATCTCTAAACGACTGGATGGAAAAACGCAGGCAGATACGTTGCTCATCGATCCCCACTCCATATAGACTATGCTGAGAGCTAAGAGTTCCATATTGCCTCACTGGAGCTATTTCATACATCCACATAACCAGCTATGTTTTCTTGTGAAGCTGTGGCCAGCTTGGTAATCCACAAACTCAGATTTGTTTTCTCCTTTCCTGCCTTCCCTTTCTCCCTCCTTGTGGCTTCACTAGATCACGATGTGAACCTTGTTCTCCAGAATTCTAGGCATCTGGATAACTGGCCATAGAAAGCGGTCTCTTGGGATAGGATTTCGGAAGTTGATTTCCCACCTGTAATAGTAACAGTTACTAAATCTCTCACCTGTCGATAGTTGAGATAGCATGTGACTGGAAAGAAAGGCATCGGGAGATAATGCGGCTCCCACTCTTGATTAGTATGAGGGATGTGGTCATAATAAAGACTGTGGTAGCGAGGGGATGCTTTCGTTAACAATGGAGGACTTGTAAGAAGAAAATGATAGGCTTAGGGGAACAAACAGCCAACTTAACTTTGAAAGCCTGGGGGCCTCTATGGTCACTTTAAAGGGAAAGTACACTTCCTTCAGACACAAGAGTATATTAAAGATCAGGCCTGGTATCTGATTATCAGCGTGGCAGGATTATAAAAGAGACTAAAGGGAGGTTCTCTGCTGAGGTTGACACCTGATAGAAAGAGTGAGAACAGGGCATTTTAGCTCAATGCGTCCAATAACCTTAATGCCTCAATTCCCCAGAATTCTACTGGTCAGCAAAAGAAGTCCCCTCCGCACTTAGCAGAGGAGGATAAACTCCTGTTGCCTGGAGATTGTATAAAGACCTTACCTGAAGCAGGTGACTCTCAGTGTGTCTTGTCTTTTTCGGATGGTCTGTGCCTACAATGCCTCATTTTGTGACCAGACCAGGTGGCAATACATAACTCTCTGAGGCAAAGTGGGTGTAATTATGGAACAGGTAGCAGACATCTCAGAGGGACAGAGAGTCATAATGTTTGATCCACCAAGACCCACAGCGATGGTGTTTGGAGAAGACAGAAAAGACCAAGAAATACTTAGGTAGCTAATCGTGTTGCTTGATTTGTATAATCGAAAAATATCAAAGTCTGAGGAAATGAAGGATGATGTCAGCAGCTATAATGGAAAATCAAGATTCCTCACTCTGATTCCAGAGCTAAGTTAAACCACAAGCTCAGAGCCATACGATTAAAAGGAAGGCATGATCAGTGGAATAAAGTAAACAGGGTGTGTGTTTCCCTAATCCTTCCTCCAAAGGGACCCATGGCCAGTTTGCAAGGCAACCATGAGTTTGGGAAGGAAGAATTATCTGAGTATCTGAGAGCCGTGAGATACAGAATCTGAGCGTACATTGATCTAATGAGACCTAAAATGCCTTCATAGTCTTTCAATGAGGATGGACATTTTCTTTATTTTTTAAAATATTTATTTAATTTTGGGAGAGTGAGAGAGAGCACAAGTGGGGGAGGGGCAGAGAGAGAGGGAAACACAGCATCCGAAGCAGGCCCCAGGCTCTGAGCTGTCAGCCCAGGGCCCAACACGGGGCTTGAACTCACAGACCGCGAGATCATGACCTGAGCTACAGTCGGACTGAGCCTCCCAGGCACCCCAGGGATGGACATTTTAAAGAGACTTGAGGAGACAGGGTAGATGGGGAAAGCTTCCAAGAATGTGGGTAGGCATAGGATTCAATGCACAGAGTGACTTCTGAAACCTGAGGATAGGGTAGATGGGGACATTAGTTATATGTGGTTAGAGAAGTTAGCAAAGGAAAAAGTAGATGACAGGGTGGAGGCTGGGAGAGGAAAGAACTCCACATAGGAAATGGCTTGTCAATAAACATTCTGTAGTGAGATCATTTGTTCTAGAGATGAACTCCTGAGTGTTTTTTATATTCGTAGAACAGCAGAAGACAAATTCTGCCCACAGCTGTTTATGAGGAAAAGGCCATTGGTTTTGTTTTTTTTTTTTCCTTTCTTTTAAAACTTGGCTCTAGGGGAAGAGACAGGGGAGTCTTCTTGGAATGGAGCTAGGATAGGGCAAGCACAGATGCAGGGGGTCAAATTTTGACTAGCCGGAACATGGCGATAATGGCAAGAGAGGTCGGTTTAGCTCTCAGTTACAATCTATTTTAGTATTATGGCCTTGGGCAAGCATATTAAAATTGGAAGGGGCCTTGAGAGTCATTAAACAGGAAAGGAAATTGGAGGACTGTTTTAGCCTGGGTTCCTTGGAAAACAGAGCCCAAAGCAAAGTGTAGTTACTTTATCAAATTATGTAAATCCCATGCCGAGGTGAAGAGAAAGGGAAGAGATTTAGGGCAAAAAAGAGAAGGCAAATGAAAATATGGGTGGGACTTTACCTAGACGGCCACGTCTTCCCAAGAAACAAAACTCTTTGCTTAGGCAAATAAGATATTTATAAATTAGTAAAATTAATAAGTGAATTTATCAAGATCAATATAAAAATGGATTTTTATACAGTAGCAACAAATAGAAAAATAAGTTAACTGAGGAGGAAAAAGGGCAGTTTGTATCTCTTACCCTGTTAGGGCAATATACATCCCACCTACTTCTATTTTTTTTTTTTTTTTTTTTTTAGGTACACTCTACCTTCAGCATGGGGCTCGAACTCACGCCCCCGACATCAAGGGTCACACACTCTACTGACTGAGCCAGCCAGGAGCTCCCCCACCCCCGCCAATCTTCTTCTATAAACAGGGTGTAGAATACACATTTTTTACAGTTAGCTCTGAACTTTCGGTTATGTAGAAGTGTCCTTAGTAAAAATTTCAAGCAATTTCCCTAAAAAAGATTGTGATGGTAAAGAATCTCCTGTGACCATTTGTAGAGCCTTAGTGAAATATCCTCTGACGGTTGATAGCTTTGATTTTCAAGAAAGTGGTGGGTCTTCCCCGGTAAACTAGAAGCAGGACTAGTTCAAGGTTCTGTCTAGGCTCTTGTTGGTACCTCTCTGGTGTACCTAAACGTCTTCTCCATACAACCGAGAAAAATGTCTTCCTTACTCGGTTCTGTGAACACAACATCTGCATTCTGTTTGGCCCTCTGCACCTGGACCTCAGTCCTACCTCTGTGATTCCTTCGGACTTCACAGAGCTTTCTTTAGGAGACATGACCCAGTTCAAGTTGGAAGGCATTGTGGGTATTAACAAGAGATTATGACTTTGACATGAATACAGCTGCAGATATTTAAGTCTGAGCAACACGAAAATCACAAGTTTACTTCTCTGAGCTATCACTGTTAATACAGTGTTTCCTACTCTGTTGTAAATGTAATCACCAGCCCCGGCGGTCACTTCTTGCTTCCTCCCAAGAAACTGGGTCTGATTTACTTGATAAATGTGAATGACTTTTTAAAAAGTTCCTTTTAAGGACTGGTAAATTACAGACTTAAATGTATTTTTCGGTTTTCTGGACTTTTTGTACAACCTAACTGAAGAGTCATGCAATGGTTTTCTAAGCAAAATGCTACAGCATTTTAACCTTCAGAGAATCTCTCCGAATAACTTAAAAAAAATTCTGGAGTGTACAAAAAGAATTATTTTGGGAGTCATTTAAAGAGTGCTGACCTTTGGTCACTTACTCCACCTAACTGTACGTGAAATTCTAATACACATCGTACACATGTTCCTAATAAACACTAAGTGTTTGGATCTGTCCAACATTTTTCTTTGTTTTTTTTTTTTCTCAGCTGAATATGGTGGAAAGTAAAATTATTTATTCAGTAAAAATGTCACATGTTGTGAGTCATTCATTCAACAGTGTTTGGTTAATTTGATTTGGTTGGGTAATTTTTATAAATCTGATATATTTCCTTAGAAAACTTTTGGCACTGGAAGCATATTAAAATCCGCCAAAACAAAACAAAACAAAACAAAAAGATACAAACCCCAAAACAAAAAAACAAACCAAAACCCACCAGCCAAACAAAAGCCTATTTATCCTAGGATTGGGAAGATTCAATTGCATCCAGATGAGGATAAAATCCACTTCATATTTTCAAAGCAAATAAAATTAATTGTGTCAAAAATTAATCCTTTGGAGACTTCTGGAATGTGTATTTTCTCCATTCTAATTCCTGTGACATTCTAGTGACCCTATTTTGCATTCCCCCACCTGTCTCCTTGTCTTCCTTCTTGTCCATCATTGTCTTTATTTCTGAGTCACATAGTCTTTGTGACCCCACAACTGAAATGGACAGTTGAACCAAGGACATAGGGGCTTTGAGGAACGAACTGGCCAGAGTTATGTCTCATTTTGGACGCTCAACTAATTTGTTTGGCTACAGGATCCCCAGGCACTCTTTAATCCAGTGTGCCTTGTCAGAGAATCCTCCTTCGACATTCTTTGCAGCTTATCTACCCAAGGTGAGGTGGACGGGCTTGAGTGCCCACTGTTGGGGGCTAAACGTGGGTCACTTCCACAGAAGAGAAAGGGAGAGAGTCTCAAGTGATTACATGGTGGTCAAAGTGTACAAACTTGCAACCAGAAGACGATGAAGCTCTGGAGATCTAATGCACAGCCTAGTGATTAGAGAGATTGCAATGTTATACTGTATACTTCAAAGTTGCCAAGAGAGTAAATCTTGAATGTTCTCACAACAAAAAGGAAACAATCATTTTGTGATATGATCGAGGTGTTGACTAATGCTACAGTAGTAATCATATTGCACTGTATCTGTGTATCAAATCAACACATTATACACCTTAAGCTGACACAATGTTGTATGTCCATCCTTTCTCAATTTAAGTAAAATAAATAAGATAAAATTGCATACGTGAATGAATGAACTAGCCTATGAGCCATTGTAGAGAATAGGTAATTACTCATTAATCGTAACTGACTTTGGATCAAGACTATTATGTCAAAATGTGATTTTATTACTTTGGTAATTCCCTAAATTAAACCCGAAGACAAACAGTGAGCATACTAAAATGATGTGGAGCAAGTTTTGAGGGCAATTTCTAAAAAGAAGTTCAAGAAAGGAATTGAGAAATGTAAGATCTCTGGAAAAATAATACCTCTGAGGAGGAACAAGCCTGAGTAGTAAACAAGGTCAGGGTCTCCATCCCAGAGATAGCTCTCTTATTCAGACGTGCATTGTGTTTGTATTCCCTTTGACTTCCTGACATTTCTGCAGACTCTCAGGTCCTCCAGCATTTTAATAATCTTTCAGAAGTTCAGGGCAGTTCTAAAAAATATAAGACTATAAGATTTATATGTTGGCAAGTTTTGTATACGTTTCTTTGTTTTCAGGTCAACCGAACACGTTTTGACAAAAGTTGTTTGCCTTAATGTATTTAGACAGATTCTTCATTTGGAAGGAGACCCATTTTTATCAGCTGAAGGAACTCAGGGATCCATTTTAAAATAATTAGTATGAGGGTCGCCTGGGTGGCGCAGTCGGTTAAGCGTCCGACTTCAGCCAGGTCACGATCTCGCGGTCCGGGAGTTCGAGCCCCGCGTCGGGCTCTGGGCTGATGGCTCAGAGCCTGGAGCCTGTTTCCGATTCTGTGTCTCCCTCTCTCTGCCCCTCCCCCGTTCATGCTCTGTCTCTCTCTGTCCCAAAAATAAATAAACGTTGAAAAAAAAATAATTAGTATGAGTTATTTTTAAGCCAGAGTAAAAATGTACACAAAGGTTCCATATCTGGATAGGGTCTTTTGATTTCTTTGGGTGTCTTTAACTGCTTCTATTTGTGCTATTGCGTACTTCGCAGTACTAAAAACTAGGCTGACATGCCTTATGTAAATAATATCCTGAAGAAATATATTGTATTCTAAAAAAATCCGTTAGACATAAATCTGTGACTGTATACAATGCCAGTCATAAAAGGCTAAATTAAAATTCATATAGCTTGGTTTCATACCCCTTAAAAGCAATCTAAAGACCATCTCTATATAATTCCGAGTAGCTGGAAAGCAAAAAGTCACCTGAAAATGAAATAACTTAGTGTCGCAGCTATGAACAAGTGTTTGTGGTTTCATATATTCTAGACATATATAGTTGCACCAAATTTTCAATTTTCATTCAAGTGTTATATATCGAGTATAGCATCAGGCAGATGCTTTCTCTAGCCCTCGAGGATTATAGGCACTAATCAAGGACGTCATATTTATCCCTATAACTAGTGCGTTGGTCTATTCGAGCTGCTCTAGCAAAATATCATAGACCGAGCGGCTTATCAACAACAGAAATTTATTTCTTATTGTTCTGGAGTCTGGAAGTCTAAGATCAAGGTGCAGTCAGAATAGGTGTGTGATGGGGGCCAATTTCTTGGTCCGTAGAGTTTTCTATGTCCTCTCATGGCAGAAGGAGCAAGGGAGCTCCATGGGATCTCTTTTATAAGGGCACAAATCATAAGGCTAGCGTTCTTGCGGGTCGGCTCCCAGCAGCCTCCTACACAGAAACCTTCCTCTCGATGTCTCTTCCAGGGAACCTGAGCCTAAGACCTGCGTTTAACATTAAGCACACCATTTGGTCTCTTATGGCAAGTCAAGTACTTTCTAGAAAAATGTTGGGATGAAGGTCATAGTTCGGCAGGGAGAGGCTTTTCAAGGTCAGCATGCTAATGCTCACTTGTAAAGTAAAAACATAATTGTCAAACAACGGCGTCTCAGCCGTGCGTAGACGGTTCTCTCTAGAGAGAGCCATGTTTCAGATGGTCTCCCATTTGGCTCCAGCCCAGTTTGAAAGGTACTCGTTCTACCAAAATGAGTCAAGATTGAGGGAGCTCCGCAGTTTCAGATCGAAAGCAGAATATAGAGGTCCATACAAAGAAAACTGATTACTGAGGCTGAAAGGTGCAGGGCTATCCAAAAGAAGGCACTAGACGCCATTTCTAGTGGCAGTAGGTGTTTTGCAGAAGCAACGTCTCTGGAGACTACAGATGTTGTCTTAGCGGTGAGTCTCCAGAAACCATGCAAGTGGAGACTGAGAATAAAGACACTTTGGTAAGAAAAAGACTCGGTGGGGTGATGTGAGGAACAACAGCTTGGAGCAGACAGAAAAGACCCACAGAGCCTAACTAATGTAGGCCAACCAGACAGCTTCCCGTTTACAGCAAGTCAGAAACAATCTTGTTAAAAAAGGAGGAAGCAATCCTATTGAACCCTCTCTTGAGTGGAGTTTCTCTGTTCCTTCCAATGTGAGTGTTTGACATCAGTATTAGACAAACCCTGACTTTATATATAAATTCACTAAACAAGAAATTATCTTCGTTTATCATGGAGTTTTCAGACACTCTCTATTTACCTTTCTGTTGTCTATAAAGCCCCAAATCAAAAAAACAAAAGCAAAAACAAAAAAGCAACTCTTCCAGGTGTTTTCATACAGAAACATTTGTAACCATACAACCTTCACCAAGATTTTGGTGCCTGGGGTGAGTAGGTCAGTCGTGTCTTTAGGTAACGTTATAGCTGGTGTTACTTTAGTCTGGGCTCAGGCTCCATATACACTGCATTTTCAGAGAGCTTTCTTGTTTCTTCTTTGTTGGCTGATTATCTCCTGTTACGCACCAGACACCAAGAGGCAGACGAGCCCAGATCGGATTCTGGTGCTCCACTGAAGAGTCCTGTTGCTTGATAGCAAGATACTACACTGCTAAACTTCTATTTGTTCGTTTGTTGAATCTGTCTGTATAATCTAGATCTGTGTTGTCCAATAAAACTCCCACCATGATGGAAATAGTCTATGTTCTGTGTTGTCCAATATGGCAGCCATAAGCAACATGTATCTATCAAACCCTTGGAATGTGTCTGATGTGACTGAGAAACTCAATATTAAATCTTATTCCATTTTAATTAACTTGTACTTAAATGTAAATAGTCACATGTGGCCAGGGGCTACCATACTGTGCAAAGTAGATATCAGTTGACATTTAGGTGATAAAATTTCATATTCCTATTACTCTAAGACGTTTGGAGATTTCTGCCATTGGTCCAAATAGTTATGAAATCCTGTGGCTTCACTGCAGATAAAGGCTTGTATGTCATTGACTTGTGATCTGTTCTTGCTAACAATTAAGGCTTCTCATGATCTAAAACAGAGGTTGGTAAATTATGGTCCTCGGGCCAAATCCAGCTCGCTGCCAATTTTTGTTGGGTTTTGAAAAAAATCCAACAGTTGTGTTGGAACACAGCCATGCCATTGACTTCAGTATTGTCTATCACTATTTTTGTGCTGCGATGGCAGAATGGAATAGCTGTTACAGAGACTGTATGGCCGGCAAAGCCAAAAACATTTCTACCTGGCCTTTACAAGAAAAAAAAAAATTGCCTACCCCTCACTTACAATATGGCAAATTTTCTCTCTCATTGTATGTTATAAGGATAAAATGTTTATGCTTTCTGTATTATTTTACTCTATTTTAGAAGATAAGACTTTCGTATTGGAATGTTGGGCGCCTCTTCATTTTTCTTCTCATTCTGACACCAATTAAATGTCATCGGCTCAGCGGTTAGCTCTGCTCGCCTTGTTTTAAATATTGGCTATCTGATGATCTGTCTCGGGCAGTGGTTATTCCAGTAATGTGACCAAACGTTGCATTAGCCTTTAAGTGACTTCAGAGGACTTCAAAGTCCTTCCAGGTGATTTTGGCTTTATTTGTAAAAAATATAGAATTCAATTCATTGATTTTATGTATTTTGGGGATGGATTTCTCCACAGAAAAAAAGTGTATCGACTGCTCTCAAAGTACAAATATGACTTCAGTTTCTCATTAGCAGCGAAGTTAGGATTTGCACAAAATTTTTACTGCATCTTTGGATGCTTTTATTTACCGTCTCCAAACCATTATGCTCCTCAACCCAAAGTCATGGTGGCTTCTCACTCCCAAGTCATGGTGGCTACTTCAAAGAGATCTGTTGATGATTATTCACCTATCAATTGTCAAGTTAAAATCTAAGACTTATTAATACACACATTAATTAAGACATTAATAAATGTATTATGTTATTAATTTATACTTGATCCATTTACTATAGCATCTCGTTTGTCAAAAGTAATAATGAACACCTGTGCTAACATTTTGGGTTCTCACTTTAACTCCTGTTTGTTTTGCAGAGTTTTGAAAAATGAGTAATCAGCCTTCAGAGCATGAGTCCACATGCATGTATCTGACATTCTGTCCCTGACAAGCACGGCCTGATTCTCACGGAGACATTGCCTCCAGTAAAAGCAGAGAGAAGAACAGGCACACGGTGCTAAATAATCGGCAACACAAAGAGTCCTCTATCCGTTGAAGGTCAAGTGTATTAAACGTAACCTTATTGCCATGGTTGTTAGTCACATTGCTGTCTTTTCCTGCTTCCAAGTGTGGGATTTTCTTCTTAAAGACATTTCCCTTTCTCTGGTCAAAAACAACCTTGCAAACCGTGTGATATTGCAATTCCAATCTCTTTGGTTTTCATAAAAACTCTACGCCAGGATGAAAATTTGGTTTTTCAACATCACAGTTACAAGGTATAGCAGATCTTGTAACATCTTAGTGAACACTAGAAATATCATATTATTATATTAGAAACACAATTCTATGTCTCTGTCTTAGTTTGTTCAGGTTGCTATAACAAAAATACTGTAGACGGGGCGGTGGGGGGGGGGGGTGTGCGGCTTATACACCACAGCATTTACTTCTCACAGTTCTAGAGTCCAAGATCAAGGTGCAGGCAGAATTAGTATCTGGCAGGGTCCACCTCCTGGTTCATGGATAGTAGTCTTCTCATTGTGTCCTCACTTGACAGAGTGATGAGGAAACTCTACGGGGTCTCTTCTACAAGAAGGCTCTGCTTTTGTGACCTAGTCATTTCCCAAAGTCCCAGCGTCCAAACATTATCACATTAGGGATTAGGTTTTAGCATATGAATTTTGAAGGACACAAGCATTCAGCCAATGACAGTCTCCAATGATTCTAGTCATCCGTTAAGTGGCAGTTTTGTGCCCTGCTTCCTGTACCAAAATAATCTGTGGTGACGTAGAAACCTTGGAGAGTAATCACAGGTCCTTACAATGCTTCTGTGACAGCTATAGGTACACTGCATGTGGCCAGATGTCCTAGGTCGTCGGTGACAATCTGTCTGACGTAAGGGCTCTTTAACGAAGTATCACACATTCCTGGTATGTCATAAGGATATAAATTCTTAAATTATTCTAATTTCTCATTTCCCATCAACACACTTCTGATCACACCTTTCAGGTGAACGTCTTACTTGTCCACAGAGACCCACTGCAAGGCACCTATAAAAATACCAAGACCTTCACACTACATGTGAGACCAAAGTGTTATTTATTTATCTATTTATTTAGAGAGCAAGCAGGGGAGAGGGACAGAGGGAGAGAGAGAGAGAATCTTAAGCAGGCTCCGCGCTCAGCATGGAGCCTGAAACAGGGCTGGATCCCCTGACCCTGAGATCACGGCCTGAGCCAAAATCAAGAGTCAGATGCTCAACCAACCGAGCCACCCAACGTTCCCCGGCCCCCGCTGGCCACCAGTGTCATTTTTCAAAGTATGGAGCAAACAGAAACAATACAAGATTTTCACAGATTAGTTAGACTTGAAAACAAATCTGTATTTTTTTTATTCTCTAATAAACATTAACACCTAACACTTTCTCCAACTATTGAACCAACATAGAAACCGGCCCCAAATTAAATCCTTCCCGTGCTTCTCGTGCACTTTGCCCATAACATCAGCATGGCAGTGACCACATTGTAGAGCAGTTGGTTTACTCAGATTTGAGAGCCGTTTAACGGGGGCAGGACTGGAAGACCTTTCTACCCGTGTCAGCAGGTGGGACCCTGCCTGCACGGCCATCTCTTTGATCAGGGTGGAGGGTCCGCCTCCAGGAGCACCCTAAAAGGCAACAGCTGTTCACCTGACCAAGGTCACTTGGCAAGGTCCCCGGTACCACTCTCCTCGTGTGCCCCTCCCCGCTGCTCGAGATTCGGCTGGGCAGAGACACCACTATGTTAAGGACATGGACCGCCGACTGCCTTCTGGTCTATCGTTCCCCATACCCACCCCGCCCCCCATCATCCTCTCTGATTTGTAAGATACATCCTCCTAACACTGGGCTGGCTTATGCTTAATGCTTATGCTTTTTAATTATTTCAATTTTCATTTTCCTTCACATTTACGTTTTAATTATTTGTGAAGACTTCCTTTTCCCTGGTTGCTTTCCAGTCTTTAGGAAGGCAATGGGAGAGCCATGCATTCATCTATCTACCCCTGAAATGCAAAAAAAAAAAAAAAAAAAGGGACTAAATTTGGTTCCCTGGCTATGTTTGCTGGACGGAAAACTGCAGACCTGAAGGAATCTGACTGGAGACCATCAGGAACTCGGACTCAACACAGACCAACAAAATTCATGATTGCATCTATCATAAATGATGTTGAGAGACACCTGGGTGGCTCAGTTGGTTAAGCGACTTCAGCTCAGGTCATGATCTCGCAGTTTGTGAGTTTGAGCCCCCGCATCGGGCTCCATGCTGACAGCTCAGAGCCTGGAGCCTGCTTCTGATTCTGTGTCTCCCTCTTTCTCTGCTCCTCCCCTGTTCATGCTCTGTCTCTCTCTCTCTCTCAAAAATAAATAAACATTAAAAAAAATTTCTTTTCAATGATGTTGAACATTTTACCGTAGCATGCATGTTTTCTTTATGAGCTGCCTTTCACCATTACCCCTACCAACCACACAGGAGAGACACTTCCCTGAGCCTTGGCCTTGCCAATCGGCATTTGGTTCATTTTTATCTTAAGGATGTTGCTCTGGGCGGTCGGAAGCTCCAAGCTCAGTGCAGAAGTGTGGTGGGGAGAGGCGCTCATGTGGTTCCTGCTTTGACTTGAATCTCCTTTCGTTTTCTTCGATTCCTCCCATTTTCTCAGTAAGTGCTTTACCAAATGTGGCTTTATAAGCCATCATGAGTAATTTCTGGAATGAGGCAGTGTAGATCTAAAGGAAGGAAGAGAGAAGAGAGGATGAAGGGGAAAGGAAGGCAGGAATTTGGCATCCTTTCTTCTATGCCAGGGACCCTCCAAACAAAGTTCGCCTGTTAATCTTTATTATTTTTACATATTCTAAGATCATGGATAAATGAAAATTATTGAATGGTAAGACCCTTGATTAATCCCTCTATCGCTAATATTTTTTAAAGATATTTAAGTCATCGATAATGCTTTTAAGATAATCTTTTAGAAATATCCCCTCCAGGGGCACCTGGGTGGCTCAGTCGGTTAAGCGTCTGACTTCGGCTCAGGTCATGATCTCGCGGTTTGTGAGTTTGAGCCCCGCGTCGGGCTCTGTGCTGACAGCTCAGAGCCTGAAGCCCGCTTCAGATTCTGTGTCTCCCTCTCTCTCTGTCCCTCCCCTGCTCATGCTCTGTCTCTCACTGTCTCAAATAATAAATAAAACATTAAAAAAAAAAAAAAAAAAGAAATCTCCCCTCCAGAACATCTATCAGAAGATTCAAATTGGACTTCATTTAATCTAAACAGTTTTTTTCATTTTCCTTTCACTGGCATCTTTTATTATGACTCACTTTATTCCCATTATCATGCTGAGGTGGATCCCACAGTACCGGCAATGTGTGCGTCCTCTGGCCTCCACCCAGCACTCACAAGCTTCCACCCTGGGGTCAAGGGCATACACCATTTCAGCCACGCAGAGCAACGCTGAAAAAAAAAACTTTAGGCAAAAAATTAACACTTTCATCTCACTGCAGTGGGGGGGGGGTGGGGGGGTGGAAATCGTCCCTAGGCCAGACGGGGATCATTCATCCGGGCCCCAGGCCAGGCATCCAGGCTGACTTGCTGATCACGCTCAAAGACCAAGGAGACTTTTGTAAATCTCACAGATCAGAACTTCTGTTGGAGGACTCCAAGTTTTCTAACAAGTTGGCGGTAAGCTTCAGAATAATTTACTCTATTTATCAGCAGTGCTTTTCAATAAAACCCTGCTTAAAGGCGTTTAGGAGAAAAATAGAAACTTTCACTCTGGGACAGTGAGGAGGGAAAGAAAAGGAAAGGGAAGGATCAGATTAGCTACTGATATCATTTGTTGGCCTGTAGGCTGGCCTTGTTGCCTCCTTTTCGTCCGACGCTTTCAACTTTACTTTAGTTTCTCAAACTCCAGCAGTCCCCTTCTCACATTCGGACCTTCTCTCGGTTTCCCATGATGTTTCTATGGCTGAGTCTTAACTTGCCCTTCAAAAGCGCTATTGTTAAAGCCTCTTCCCTGGGGAAGCATTTGATGGCCCTGAAACGAAGCTAAGTCCTTGCTGGTGGATGCACACTCAGAAACCTGTACCTTTCCTGTGTAGCATGGACTATTATCATGATTACACATTCAATGGTGTCTTTATCTTATTCGTGGCGGTAACCGCATCACTTACCACAGAGCCTGGGAGGCAATGAGTCCTCAGTAAATAGTTGTTTATTGATTAAATAAAGATTACTTGAGCATATGCCGTTAATCGTTTGTTTTCTCTTTTTTTTTTTTGAGTTTTTATTTAAATTCTACTCAGCTGACATACAAGGCAATATTTGTTTCAGGAGTAGAATTCAGTGATTCATCACTTGCATACGGCACCCAGTGATCATCATACCAAGTGCCCTCCTTAATGCCCATCCCCCACCCACTTCCCTTTATCAACTCTCAGTTTCTTCCTTGTCTTTAAGATTCTGTCTCATGGCTTGTTTTCCTCTCTCTCTTTCCCCATCCCCCCGTATGTTCATCTGTTTTGTTTCTTCTTAAAAAAAAATTGTTTAAATGTTTATTTGAGAGAGAGGCCGAGCATGAGTGGGGGATGGGCAGAGAGAGAGAGAGAGAGAGAAAGAGAGAGATCGAGATCATCTGAAGTAAGCTCCAAGGTGGGGCTCGAACCCACCAACCATGAAATCATGACCTGAGCCAAAATCAGACGCTTACCCGACGGAGCCACCCAGGCACCCCTTGTCTGTTTTGTTTCTTAAATTCCACATTCATGTGATGAAGCAGAAAAGCTACCAATACAATTTGAAAGATGAAATGGGTTTTTTTTAAGTAGTTGAGAAAAACACAAAAAGCTTGTTACCCCTTTTCCTTTTTCTGTCTTTTTGCAAATATACCCACTCATAGGTCCATGTTTCTACGATGCTTTGCAATTTTGAGTAAATTAGAGAACATAATAAGACTATCTTGGTGGAAATTGCCCAAATTCCCGAGAAAAATGAAGGCATTATCGAAGTAATCTGCCTCCGACTGCTGTATGAACTGCTCCTTTTATGGTCTTTAAAGATAAGGGCGTGCCCAGATTCCAGCGGGCCCACAAAGTTGGGAGTCAGTTATAAAAACTTTAATTCTGGGTAGCCAGTTGGCTGGAAAATACTTTGGTATACTAGAGTAGGAGTCAAGAAATTTGGGTCCAGTCTCCAAGTTTTCCAATTTTTTTCATCAGTGAAAGGTAAAGTTTATTTACTCATTTAACAAGTATTTATTTTATGCTTTCTGTATAACAGCCCTGTGCTAGGTGATTAAAAAAAAAAAGATGCAAGAAGAAAGATATATAAATAAGTACCCAAATTAACCACAGAGGTACTAAGTGTTATAAGCATGAAGGAGAAGTCGGGCTGAATATACAGTGGAACAGCAGGTTCCCAGGCATGTTTTATGGATTATGTGTGATTCAGTGTGTCCGTCCAGAAAGGGTTTCATTTTTTTTTTTAATTTTTTTTTCAACGTTTTATTTATTTTTGGACAGAGAGAGACAGAGCATGAACAGGGGAGGGGCAGAGAGAGAAGGAGACACAGAATCGGAAACAGGCTCCAGGCTCTGAGCCATCAGCCCAGAGCCAGACGCGGGGCTCGAACTCCCGGACCGCGAGATCGTGACCTGGCTGAAGTCGGACGCCTAACCGACTGCGCCACCCAGGCGCCCCCAGAAAGGGTTTCTATGTCTAAGAAAATTGGAGAATGGTGCACACTAAATTTCCTCCGTGGAGAGACACCATGAATATAAGCATAACAAAATCTCCACGGTCATGAAAAGTATTTAATTTTAGTTAATCAAATATTTTCCCAAATCATTTGACCACAGTTCCATATCTTTCACCTAAAATGATCTATTGATATCCCAGTGTTCAGAGAAAACTTGCAAGCTTCCCAAGAAAACACTGCATCAAATTCTTGGGAAAAGCCTCAGGTTGAGCCCATCATGATCACAGAGGATCCAAGAATCAGAGAGGAGTCAGGCCTGTCTGAGGTTACTGGTAAGGTAGAGGTTGACATTGGCAGGTGAAACTGAGGCAGATTCTGTGCGAAATGCTGCCCTGAGGCACTGGTAGATTCCTAGGCAGCAACCAGTTGCCTTAGGCATTATCTGATCAAAGGGGGTGTCACAGGAGAGAGACTTTGATGAGCTTTGTTTTTCCAAGAGACGTATTGGGAAAGAGTATTTCCTTTGGATTAAATGAGAAAGTAGGGCATAGAGAAGAATCCAGAAGCTCCTGGGCTAGTTGTTCAGGGATGATGGCCTGGGATAAGATAATAGCAATGCAAACAGGGCTTGCAACATTCCAAAGGACAACGTGTCTGATCTTGAGGAGGAAGAGTGATAAAAGAAGGCAAAAAAGTGGAGGTGGCTCCACGGTTATGGGTACCAGTGGTCCTATATGGCAGCTGGAGGACAGGCCTCACTCTGGCCAAGCTCCTCCATTGCTACAGAACCAACCAGTAACATGTGGGGCAGAAGAGCCACCCTGCTGAGCTCTGTCAATTCAAAGAACCACGACATTTGACTCGATCCTTGCTAGTGAAACACACTAAGCTTGGTTATGCTTTGCACTTGGTTACAGTTAAGCGAGTCAATAACTGACACAGCATAATGTGGTCAGCTGTATAGAACAGTGGACAAAGTGATTAATCATGCAAGGTTGGGCCAGGAGATCTCAGAATAAGTTGGAATGCTGGAGACTGGTTGAAGGAAAAAGCAGATCTTTTCCAGTGATACAAGAGGGGAATGTATTCCAGAAAAATGGCAGCAGCAAAATATGTACATTTGGGAACCAGCATAGGGTAAAGGCCAGGTGCATAGGAAGGGTGAAAGAATTAAATCGAGAGAGGTTGTTGAGTCTAATTCCCTGAAGCAGTATATGTAATAGGCATGAAATCTACACCACAGGTAAAGAAGCTGTAAAATCCAAGAATAAAATACAACAGAAGTGACGTATCACACATTGATTCAACACGTATTTATTGAGCACCTGCTATGTAACTGACGTTCCAGTACAGGTTGAGGATAGGTGCAATGATAATAGCAAACAGGCACGATTCAGGACTTTATCAGGCTCGGAGTACAGTCTGAGAAACAGGCCCCGTAGTTACGAAAGTAATGAAAAGTTCTAAATTGCAATGGATAGCATGACAAAAAGGGAACCTGAGCTAAGAAAGGGCACAGAGACGAATGAGACAAACCCCTTTCACTGTCTGGACATAACACGTTCCCAATAAATGTTGGTAGCGTGGCTGACTGGTTGTAGAGAAAGAGAAGTGATGGAGGCAGAGAGAACAGTTGTGAGGTATCGGTGTGAGCTATTGTTCCCTAATCCAGGAAGGGGATGCTGGGAGCCAGGAGCAGAGCAGTGGCAACAGAAGTGCAGAGATAGGAAAGTAACATCTCAGATGCACAGCTGTCAATTGTGGAGACGTGAGGAAAGAGAAAGGAACCTTGAGGACAACTCCAGTGTTGATCTTGAATAAGAGCCTTGATCTTTGGGGCGCCTGGGTGGCTCCGTCACTTAAACGTCTGACTTCAGCTCAGGTCATGATCTCACAGTTTGCGGGTTCAAGCCCTGCATCTGGCTCTGCACTGACAGTGTGGAGCCTCCTTGAGATTTTTTCTTTCTCCCTCTCTCTCTACCCCTCCCTGACTTGTGCTTCCTCTCTCTCTCTCTCTGTCTTTCTCTCTCTCAAAATAAATAAATGAACTTAAAAGAAGAGTCTTGATCTTTAATAAAAGAGTTTTATTAATGGACATAGAAAGCACCCCAGGAGGCTTACATTTAGATAGGAAAGGTCATGAATTGTGGTTTGTGAGTGTTGAGTAGAAAGTACTTTAAGGACAAGCATTTCCCACTGGTGCCTTAGACTGTATTATTCCAATTTATTTAAAATCTTAGTAAATGCAAACGAATCTATCAAGACAGAAAGCAGATCAGTGGTTCCCTGGGGACCAGACTGGAGGTGGTAAGGGTCCCGACAAAGACACTGCGGAAGGTCGTCAGAGAACTTTTAGGGGTGATGGATATGTTTACTGTCTTGATTTTATTTCAAACTCTTCAAAGTGTACAGTCTTAATTCATTCACTTTCTTTTATATAAATTATTTTTCTTTTTTTTTTTTAATTTTTTTTTTAATTTTTTTTTAACATTTATTTATTTTTGAGACAGAGAGAGACAGAGCATGAACGGGGGAGGGGCAGAGAGAGAGGGTAAATTATTTTTCAATAAAACATTTTTTTTTTGTACAAAGAAGACACTTACGAGAGCACCACCCACATTTGCAAATTGGGGCAAAAGGAGATGGGAAAGAGTTTGAGCTGTTTGCAGTGTGCAAAACAAATTAGTACGTACCTAGGGTAAAAGAGAAAAGGATGATGTGCCGTTTACTTGTGAAGAAATTCTCATTTTTACCCTAAACAAAGGTAATGAGATTGGATATTGGGGGATATTTACTCCTACTGATGAGAGTTGGAGGAAGAGGAAGAAAACAATGGTTGAAAATAAAATGATCAGAAGAAAGCAGTTAAAATGAAGAAGAGGACAAACCGAGAAACATAAACATGTCTCAGAAAAACAGCCTTCACAGAGAAAAGTCATTACTTGATGAGAAACGAGAAGGAAAACACACACACACACACACACACACACACACACACAGAGGCATGCACACGCGTGCACACACATGCCACAACCGAAAAAAAAACCCAGAAATTGGCTTAAGCGAGTCAAAGATTCCTGTCCATGTGAGTATTGGCATAGCCGAGGGAAAAATCCTCAAATTAACATCAAAGCAGAAGAGAAAAATGGTAAAAAAAAAAAGAAAAAAAAAAGCAGAAAGGAAAAGTCATTTATCGAATCAAATAAAGCAATAATAGCAAGTTAAATGTTATAGCTACACTAAGACTAAGGTAATAACAAAAAATAGTTTGGGACCTCTGACTCTCCTCTTTTATGCAAGGCCAATCTCCATATTCATTTGTTTGTTTATATACAAAATATTTATTGAAAGCCTTCCACGTGTCAGATACTGTTCCAAATGCCCAGGTTACCTCCGTATGCAAAATAGATGAAGTGCTTAAGGTCACAGAACTGCTACTTAGTATTTTCTTGATCAATGTTAAATTGATTAGATCCTCCCTGAATATGTTAAGATAGAGTCTTTCTTGTTTGAACCACATTGCAAACTTTGGCTTCCGGCTGTTGACAGAAGGTTTCAGCTGTTTCTAGGGAGTGCGTTCTAAGAGCAGTGGTATCAGTAGTAGTTAGCAACTCTTTTCATTCTTCAGCTTGAACAAAAAGGATAGAGGGGCCGTATTTTTCCGTGTGCTTTCAAGAGAGCTCAGGGCGTCCTAAAAATCATCATTCTTTTTCCTTCCCTCTGGTGTTCCTGTAGTTGCTACCATTATCGTGGTCTTCTCTGGGCGAGAAAAGAACGGACAATCCTCTGTCAGATGCACAGTTCAAAAGTCAGGATTGTAATATCGTTGCCTAAAGAATTCCCAACACCAGGGAATCTCCCAAAGAATGCTAGAGCCCCGCTTTCCTCACAGCCCCCCGCGGGGCCTGGTGATACTCTGCTGCCAGTGGAAACATACAAGGGGGAAATTATCTGTAAAAAGCAACACGGCCATCCTTACTGGGACCTCTTATCAAACATCAGGATATTCGGCTCAGCTACACCTTTCAGTGTGGGCGGGGGTGAGTTGGGGGGGGGGAAACACCATTTTTCTCACCATTGACTCTAGGTGTGTCTGGTTAGAAGTTTGCCTGAACAACCAAGAACATCAGCTTTAAGAAAGAAAAAAAGAAAGAGAGAGAGAAAGAGAGAGAAAAGCATTCTATAGTAACAAAATATGGAAACATTCAAAGTGTTTCTCTTTTGGTATCAAATATTTCATCTCCTTATGCAATTGTTGCCTCGGTGGGAATTGGCTTTGAATTGCGTGAAAAGAGCAAAGACTTCCCTGCAATCCGTGTACCGGGGGGGAAAGTTCTAATCCTCCTAGAATTTTCTAAGTGGTTTATTTTGAATAAAATGGTACGAGTGCCCTTTGCCTTCTCCCTTATCACAAACAAAATTCTTCCTCACCCAAGTCAAAGTTGAACTGCATTTCTCATTTGGTCCAAACCACTGAAAATCCCATAACGTATCCAATTATATGTGAAAACAGATTATTCTACCTTTAAATTAGAGGAAATTATCTATTTCAGTCCTGGTGGAATACACTTCAAGTGTTCGAAGTTTAAATAAAAACCCATAAGTGTGTCTTAGCATCTCCCCCCCCCCTTAGATCCCAGCCATCCATACCCATAAATGCCAAAAAAAAAAAAGAAAAGAAAAAGGGAAAAAGTTATTTTTATCATAGCTTTAAGCTATGTCTTTGCTCTCAATGAATTTTTATAAAAACAAAACCTTGCTTCCTGCCAAATTGAGTTTATTGGCACTTAAAATGGAAATTACTGTTTTCTTGGCCTTATGGCTGCTAAATCAAAGAAATTTGTAGCATCGGTGTTTTTGTGTGATGTGTAGAAAAGCGAGAAAAGGGTTGTGACTCTCTGGCCTTTTGTAACTATATCTGTGAAAAATCATTCACATCTCCCTTTATTTGGGAAGACTCCGAGATGTATCTGATAAGGAAAGTAGGTTTCAAATACTTTTCAATTCAGAGAAGAAGAAAGTGCAAATGAGAGCTCATCTAAAGAGAAAAACCACGATAAAGCAGGGTTTGAAGTAAATGTGAGAGGGCCAAAGGATATTTGGTTTGTCACTTTTTATGACGCGCTAACAAGGAAAAGAGTAAAGCTGAAAAAAAAAAAAAACCCACTCTTTAGATGTCTTACTGCTTGAATTTTTCTGACATGAGGTTATGGAATATGAATGTTCTTGAACAAATCTTTTAATAACTAGAGCCTACATGTTGCCTTTAAAAAATATATATCGATTTGTCTCCTGGAAGAGAACCCCCCCCCCCAAGCCATAATCACCTGACTTTATTTAGCTTGGGCTAAAAGGCAAATCCTATACCTAAGAACATGCCAATGCCCCCCAAAATAACTCTTTGGCCAAACCAGTTTCTCTGTGCCAGAAATAAAAAGGAGCACAAAGCTATTCTAATGTTCCAGCACTCAAAAGATGGAAAACAAAGACGTTTGTCGAAATCCTGCCACTTGTGCTCACTGAGGAGCTGTCCGTCTGGAGGTCTGAGACCAGTTCAGGAAATAGGAATTCCCATTTTTATCCCACGTGACCCCTCAACCCTCTGAGGACGCCTGGGAACAATAAATGAAACTCGTTGAATTCAACCTCATCCTCTGTACTCATGGACACTGCAGTCTCTTTATTTCCATTGGTTTTAATATTCAATATAGCTAAAACAAAGTCGAAAGAGCAGGAGGAAAGACCTTCTCTCTCTTTTGTGGGAATGGTCAGTGAAAGGAGTCTAAGATGAAGCCACATGTATCTCTGAAGACTCACTCCAGTTGCCAGTTACCAGTGCCCAGGAATCCCAAGAACATCCATCCAATAACATCACTTGGCATCTACAGTCACAGTGATGGAATGACTATGACCACCTTTTTAGTGGATTTATTACGGACATCGCGGAGCAGGAACTCTACAAACCCTGAGTCAATTAACAGCGTTGTCTGTTAAAAAAAAAAGGAAGAAGAAAGAGGAGGAGGAGGAGGAGGAAGAGAAGGAAGAAGATGAGAAGAAGGAGGAGGGGGGTGGAGAATTGGAAAAAGACAACAAAGAAGGCTGAAACCAGTTTATGATAAGAATGCGGCAATAAGGGTGCCCGGGTGGCTCGCTGGGTCGGTTAAGCATTCGACTTCGGCTCAGGTCATGATCTCACGGTCCGTGAGTTCGAGCCCCGCGTCAGGCTCCATGCTGACAGCTCAGAGCCTGGAGCCTGCTTCGGATTCTGTGTCTCCCTCTCTCTCTGCTCCCCTCCTGCTCAGACTCTGTCTCTTTCTCTTCAGAATAAAATAAAAGCATTAATTTTTTTTTTTAATGGGGCAATAATAGATCTTCCGCTAAGGAAAATACACAAGCCAAGATTTATTTTGATAAGAGGTACGTGGCAAGAACAATTCTAAACTCTTACCTCTCCCTAGATGATCCTTTTCTTTTCATATGGCAAAACACGCGTGTCATCTGAAAAACTTCCGCCTCGTCCTAAAGATGTGTTTTGATCGCATTGTTCTACAACTTCAAATGAACCCCATCGGACAGTGTTTTCAAAAAAGCACCAAATAATGACAGACATTTAAAAATGTAAATATAAGCAAAAACCAGGGGACGAGGGAGGATGAATAGGCAGAATGCCTGAAAATACTTGGCATAATACTCTAGCGATGGGCACCTGGCATTATACATTTATCAAGCCCCCGTAGAACCAACAACACCAGGAATGTACCCTGATGTAAACTGTGGGCTGGGGGCGATTGTGATGTATCAGTATAGATTCATCCCTTGTAACAAATGTGCCGCTGTGGTGGGAGATCATAATGAGGGAGGCCGTGCATGCGTGGCGACAGAGCACAGGAAAAATCTCTGTTACCTTCCTCTTCATTTTGCTGTGAACCGAAAACTGCTCTAAAAACAGTCTTAAAAATATAGGGGGAAGCAGGGTTTGACTAATATGAGAAAACTGTAGGTTCAAGAGAGGACTATAGTCCCGAACTAATCGCTTTACACTAACGTGGTTTGGAGCCATGAACGACACGAGGACTCGAGATGAACCAAACAACAAAAAAGCAAAAAACAAAAACAGACATGTCTTGGAACCAACGAAAATTGGTAAGGATAAAGGAATTTAGGACCAATCAAGAAAAAAATAAGGAGTAGTAATTATATTCGGAATTAGAGGGGCGCCTGGGTGGCTCAGTCGGTTGTGTCCAACTCTTTGTTCAGCTCAGGTCACGGTCTCACGGTTCGTGAGACCGAGCCCTGCGTCGGGCTCTGTGCTGACAGCGTGGAACCTGCTTGGGACTCTCTCTCTCTCCCCCTCTCTCTCTGCCCCTCCCTCGCTTGCGCTCAGTCTCTCCCAAAATAAATAAACATTTTTTAAAAATGAGAAATAACACTAGAATTTATACACTTTTTCTTAAATGAATGTCAAAAGTAACCCCGGGAAAAGAGCATGTTTAAAGCCATCCTCTCTCCAACACAGTAGTCACTGGCCCCTTGCTGCTACTGAGCATTTGAAATGTGCCTGGCATGACAGAGGAAGTCACTTTTTAATTTTATCATTTTCCTTTAAAAACTGATACTTAGCTCAGTTGTTAGAAGACTTTTAAGTGTGGGGGCACCTGGGCGGCTCAGTCGGTTAAGCATCCAACTTCAGTTCAGCTCATGATCTTGCAATCCGTGGGTTCAAGCCCCTGTGCTGACAGCTCAGAGCCTGGAGACTGTTTCACATTCTGTGTCTCCCTCCCTCTCTGCCCGTCCCCCGCTTACCCTCTGCCATTCTCTCTCTCTCTCTCTCTCTCTCTCTCAACACTAAATAAAGATTAAAAAAAAAGAAGAAAGAAAACTTTTAAGTGTGTTTGGAACCCTTGTTTTAACTGTGTGTGGAACAGCTAGGATATGCGAATCGTTTTCCACGGCGAATGTTATACCTGAATACAGACCCATTTTTTTTCCGATGAGAATTTAGTGTTCAAATGGATGGGTTGTAAGCGTAAAGCATACACGAGATTTAACAGACCTAGTCCAGAAGGAATGTAAACTACTTCTACGTCAATTACGTGTTCAATGATCATAGTTTAGACATATTGGATTCAATAACATCCGCGAATGTTCTACAACACTCTGTATGACGCTTTCACGGTGAGTGCTTGTCATTGTACATTTCTCCAAACCCACACAACGTGCAGGACCAAGGCCAGGACTGAGCCCCTAGTGCCAACCGTGGACTTTGGGTGATTGTGATGTGTGAGTGGGGGCTCACCAGTTGTACCAGAAGTGTGCAGCGCTCTGCTGGGGGTGTCGATGCCGGGGGGAGGCCATGCATGTGGGGGGACTGCAGGGGCTTATGGGAAATCTCTATGCCTTCCTAATTGCGCTGCACACCGAAAGCTGCTCAAAAACATGATAACAAATAACGCCTAAAAAAAAAAAAAAAAGGTTAAGATCGGAAGTTTTCTATTATGTGTGTTTTATCACGATTAAACCTTTCTAATTTAGAAAGGAGAAAGAAAAAAAAACCAGTAGTATGAATCACTGTCTGCAATTTTAACTCTATTCATTGAAAATGTAACTTCTTTTTCTGGCGCCGCCCCCCCCCCCCCCCCCCCCCCCCCGCCACGAAAGAGCGAAGGCTGAGCTGATTTTGAGGTAGGATCCTACTCCAGAAGCATACACTAGGCTCCGCAAAATCTATAAACGGGACTTGCTTTTGAGGCCTTATATACCCTGCTGCCGAATTGACCAAATTTCCCCGAACCTGAAATGAGCCTGAACTTCTCTGGCTCCACCCGAGTGGAACATGCAGAGCAAGTCTGACGAATTCTGTCCTGCGTGCGCTCCAGATGTTGACCAGATGTGTGTGCCTTGGAGCCCATTGGTCTGTTTGGGAACGTCTGGACATTTACGCTGCAGTCCGTCTATGTTTTAGTATCATTAAGAGGCAATGTGCTGGGACTGGAAATTACGGAATGCGACTACTGTCATTTGAAAACAGTCACATTGTGTCATGCTGTCGCTTCTCCGTGGCTCTGCTTCTCACTTCGAAATGAATTCAGAGTCTCCGATCCTTCTTTCAGACTCAGCTTCCACGCAGGGCCTCCAGGAAGCCTCCCCTTGGTCAACGCCGTCACGCCTCTGTTGGATTTCCACCCTGCTCTACATGTTGCCGTGTTTTTCCTGTAGACCAGCTTCCTCGTCTCCTCCCCCCCGGCGTTCTCTGCCTCTGACCCTTCACACCAACCCGTATGTCGGCTGAAGCCTTTGCTTCGTATTTCACTGCAAGAACAGACTTCTGTGAGCAGGACCCTCTCGCCCCCACGAATGCCTTTGCGTAAACATCTCCACCTCCCTTTCTAGCATCTAGACCAGCGCGGGGCAGACTATGTCCCGTGCACCATATCTAGTCTTTGGCCTGTTGTATGGCCCGCCGATTTACAAATGTTTTGACTTTTTTTTTTTAACAACTTAAAAGAAAACAAGAAAAAAAAAAAGATGAGTCCTATTTCCTGGCGTATGAAAATTATACGGAATTCAAATTTCGGGGTCCATAAATAAAATGTTTTTGGAACACGGCCACACTCACTGTTTACTTATTGTCTATGGCCGCTCCCTGCTCTAACGGTGCGTTGACTTGTTGCGAGAGAGAGACCATATGCACTAAAAGCCTGTAATATTTACTCTCTGGCCTTTTCTAGGCTTACTGACCTCTGAATCTCCTCTCTTCTTCTTAGCAAAACAAATGAAGACCCTCTCTTCCCTTCAAAGGCCAAACCTCCCGTGTTTCTGCACAGGCACCTCGCCTGAACGTACCCTTTGATCCGCAAGCCCTTCTTCCTCTGCTCCCTTCACAGCCCGGCTGTGGACACCACACGATGAATCTTCTTCCTGCCTTTCTGCTTGGCCACTTTCAGCCTTAGTGTTCCTTTTCTCGTCTCCAAGTGTCGGCATCCCTCAGGACTCTGTCCAGACTGTCTCTGCCCACCCTACCCTCTGATGAGGCCATCCCCTTCATTGCCAGGACTTTAAATGATAGTCACACGCTGGCACTTTCAACGGGATCGCCAGACTTTCAGGCATGACCTCTCCTCGGGCATACATGTCACAAAGTCCAAATGTTAAGCTGCCATCCACAACCTTCTCAGTTTCAACACGCCCTGAACGGAATGCTAGTTTTCCCTGCCGAATCTGTGCTTGTCCAGGTGTCTCTCATCGACTTGGTTGTTTAAGTGAGATAGCTAAGGGTTCATCTGAACACTTGCCTCTCCGCTGCTCCCCATCCGCATCCAGGATCCGTTGGTCCTGTTTTCCAGATCCCTCTCGACTCTGCCTCTCGGATACTCTAATTCAAGCCACCTCATTCTCCCTGGACTGTAACTGGCCCCTACGTGGCTTTGTTATTCACACTCTTGCACTTTTAAAATCCATAGAACAGCATGAATAGATCCCCCCCTGCCCCCGCCCCGCAACATTCTCTTTACCAGTTGATCCAGAGGACAAACTAAGTGCAGAAGCCTGCTGGGGGGGAGGGGGCATGGGGCACCTTGCCTGGATCGCCGGCCCCCGCACCCTGTGGAGCCCAGCCAAGCCCTCCTGGCCTCCTTGGAGCACTGCGCTGTTTCGTAGGGTGAAAGAGTGCGGGGTCAGGGGGGAGAGAGGATCAGAGGCGGCTCCTTCCTGGGATCCAAGCGTTTGACTCGCAGCTGAGCCCGGACTGGGCCCACACGGTGGGTGGGGCAGGGGGAATTGGGTGGGGGGCAGGGGGGATCGCCACGATTGAAAAGAAAGAAGGGATAAAATAAAGGAACAAAGCCTCACCAAAAAATGCACAACCCGGATGAGAATGGGGACCACCTCCGTGCACAACGTTCTCCAGCAGTTTCTTAGGAAAGAGACTGCACGGTAGTAAATGAAGGGGTGAAGAGCGGCCCCCAGCCAAGCACCCACAGTCACCTACTTCCACACGGCCACGGAGGCCACGGAGGTGAGCCAGCTGCAGCCACTTGGCCCCATCCGTCCCCACCCCGTGGAGGGGCGGCAGCATCGGGAAGAGAAGGGAAGACAGAGAGATGAGACAGCAGGGTGGGTGTGGGGGGGTCACCACAGGTGCCCGGATTAGTGCCGATGACTGATGAGGAGAAGCAGGGGTGCGTAGCAGGGGTGCTTTTAGACAAAGCCCTACCCGGGGTCCCTGTCACCGGGGAGACTGCCCACCTTGCCCGGTAGCCCTTCCTCTCCCAGTGGTCCTGGGTCTGCTCCTTCTGCCTTCTGGAGGCAGATGGAACTACTTCTAAGGAGGGTACAAATGCCCAACAGCAGCTTGTGGAAGAGAAGGTCCAGCTCCAGGGAAGGAGGAATTGCAGGGACCCCCCCCCCCCCCCCACTACCTGCCTAGGCCTCCAGCCCAGAAGGTCACCTCTGGTGGTGTGCTGTTTGTGGAGGAGACGGGGCCATCTTCCTCTCCACGTGAATGGGGGGGGGGGGGGCGGTGCTGTTAGGCCCTCCTTCACCCTGACTCTGGTCCTCCTCGGGCCGGGCCTTTCCTCTAGTAACTTTGGGTCTTCTCAAAGCAGAAGCTGGGTGGGAAAGGCGGGGGCAGTCTGATCCCTGAAGCGCTGCTTCCGGGGGCTGGCTGACCGGCCCCCGCAGGCCTTGGCAGGAGGGGAAAGGGCGACTGATCAGCCCAGGTGCCAACGGGCTTCGAGGGGACAATGGCACCCTCTAGCTTCAAGCTTTTGAAGCCCAGGAGAAGACAGGTGACCTTATCTGGTCTCTGTGGCCCACCCACCAGCAAATCCTGGCTCTCTGTGCATCACACAGGGGCACCACTAACACGGTCCACAGGGGGCCCTTGTAGGCAGGGAGAGGGTCCACGTAAGGTTTTATTCATCAGCTTCACGACCCACATTCATCTACCCGCTCCACGATCTGCTCTAACATGCTGGGACTGAGAACAAGAAATTCCTCGGGAAGGTTTTATGGTGCCCTCAGCACCTGCCCCAGCAGCTCCTTCAGATTCTGTCCATCAGAAGGCAGGCTCGGGGCACCCAGGTGGCTCAGTCAGTTAAGCGTCCACCTTCAGGTCAGGTCATGATCTCAGGGTCTGTGAGTTCAAGTCCCTTATCGGGCTCTGTGCCGGCGGCTCAGAGCCTGGAGCCTGCTTCGGATTCTGTGTCTCCCTCTCTCTCTGCCCCTCCCCCACTCATTCTCTTTCTCTTTCTTTCTCTCTGCCTCTCTCACTCTCTTTTGCTGTCAAAAATAAATAAACGTTAAAAAATAATTTTTTTAAATTTTTTTTTTCAACATTTTTTATTTCTTTTTTGGGGACAGAGAGAGACAGAGCATGAACGGGGGAGGGGCAGAGAGAGAGGGAGACACAGAATCGGAAACAGGCTCCAGGCTCCGAGCCATCAGCCCAGAGCCTGACGCGGGGCTCGAACTCCCGGACCGCGAGATCGTGACCTGGCTGAAGTTGGACGCCTAACCGACTGCACCACCCAGGCGCCCCTAAAAAATAATTTTTTTTAAAAAAGGCAGGCTCCGCTGACCAGTGCCTATAGTAGGACTCCCAGGCTCGGCACCTCGGGCCCTTCCAAGTTTATCCTGAGTGAGGGCTGGGGCAGCAAAACGGGGTTGGCCACAGAGGCTAACCAGCTTTTTGCCAAAGGTGGACTCGTTGCTGAAGCCAAAGGTTGTCATCTTGATGTTCACCTCGCACCCAAGAACAGTTTCTGCCTTTAAGTCTCTCCCAAATGAAGGTCTGCGGATAGGTCCGCACAGCAGACCCTACGCGGTAGAATGTGGCTCCAGCCTTTTATCCTTTCGTGTTTCGGCAAGGCCCTACGTACAGGCACCCTCTGCTTCTTGAAAGTTCCCGCCACGCCACTTTGCTTTTAGGAAAGACCTACATCAGTACCTGTTTTTTGCCGACAGAAATCTGAAAAGGATTTTTGCCTTTGCAGATAAAGGGGGAAAGCGGCACCTGTGTCCTGCGTTGGTTTTTTTTGCAGTGAGTTTCACAGAGGGCGGGCTCACCTGACCAGCTCCTTTCCCCGGGAACCACCCTCCAGCACCAGAGCTCCGAACAGCGTCTGTATCTGGGCTCTGTCTCCATGGATTTTGTGCATCCATTAGCAAGGTGTGTCTGAAGGTATCAGAAAGGATCTAAGGGAGGTGATTTTTGGGGTCTGAGAATGCTCAAGAACTTTCCCATGTAAGTTAATGGTGACTGTTTCTTCACGTGCTACCATTTTGGCTTGTGAAAGTTTGCACAGGAATGCTCTACTTTCAGATAGGGGGACACCCGTACTCAGCACCCCTGCTCCACTAGCATGCTCTCCCAAGGGATAGAGTGCTCTCTGTCCTGGTCACCTCAAAGAACTTGATTATGGTGGCCTGATTCACTGCCTTCATCGTTCTTACCTCAGTCAATGATCTTCGTGTCTACCTGTTACCCAGTCAGGATGTTTGGGGCCAACCTCAACCTGGAAGGTTGACCTGTGTCCATAATCTCCAGGGACCCCTCCTGGGCAGATGTGGCCCCACAGCACGTAGGGCTTACTGCTGGGCTTGGAGTCAGTGTGTCCAAAGGTGGACTTCACATGGGAAAATCTAGTGAGAGGCTTGCTCCAAATCACCTCAGAAGAGAATCGCTTCCAAAGGAAGTCCATTTCATGAACTTCTCCTTGTAAAGACTTCATAACACAATGGCAGACAAAAATAAGAATACCAAAACAATGTCACCAAACCGCATAAAAAAAGAAAAAAAAACCAAGAAAAATAAAAATGAGAAAAAAATAAAGAAAATGAGAAAAGAAAAAGCAAAACAGAAATGAAACAGCATGAGAAAAGAGAAAAGAATTAAAAAGTTAAGAAAAGAAAGAAGAAAAGAAAAAATGAGAAAGGAAGACATGAAGAAAAAGAAACACATGAATATTGAAAGGGAAAAGAATGAGAGATAAAAAAGAATAAATGAGAAAAATAAAAGAAGAAAGACAAAAAGACAAAATTAGGGAAAAGAAGAGTAAAAACAATAAGTAAGAAAATAAGTCAAACACTAAAAACAGACAAAATCCCCCACAATGTCAATGCAATATATCTGAACGAAGAAACAGGTAAGATTTGATTAGATCCTTCAGGCAGGTGACAGCCAGCATCCTCAGCTATGAGTGCCTGACCCTAGACAGTGGGTGCCTGAGGTCTATCCAGGGAGTAGCTCCTTTGAGCTCATATTAAAAAAAAAAAAAAAAAAATCACGGATATCTGGGTGGTGGCTCAGTCGGTTAAGCATCCTGCTTCAGCTCAGGTCATGATCGGCGGTTCATGAGTTCGAGCCCCGCATCAGGCTCTGTGCTGATGGCTCAGAACCTGGATCCTGCTTCAGATTCTCTCTCTCTCTGCCTTTCCCCCGCTTGCCCTCTATCTCTCTCTCTCAAAGATAAATAAACATTAAAAACAAAAACATCCACCAAATAGGAGAAGGGAAAATCAACGATGGTTTTGTCTTACTTAAAAAAATTTTTTCTTAAGTGTTTGTTTTTGAGAGAGAGAGACAGAGTGTGAGTGAGGGAGGGGCAGAGAGAGAGAGGGAGACACAGAATCCGAAGCCGAAGGGAAAGTCGCTTTTGGCATATTTTCAGCTCTCAGCTGCAGTTTGGCCCAGTTTCTCTGGAGTAGATTCTTCCCTCGCACGGGTCAGAGGACTGCGCCCGTATGTCAGTCCAATGAGGAGCCTGAAGCTGGGGG
The DNA here is from genome assembly GCF_016509475.1 of Prionailurus bengalensis. Taxonomy (NCBI): domain Eukaryota; kingdom Metazoa; phylum Chordata; class Mammalia; order Carnivora; family Felidae; genus Prionailurus; species Prionailurus bengalensis. Next base: position 228,304,769 of record NC_057343.1, read on the forward strand.
TTGAGAAAGCAAGTCCTCCTATTTCCCTTCTTAAGGCCAGCAACCTGCCAAAGACAAAACGAATTTGGATTCAGGTAAGGAGAGACTATTAAAAAAGATGAGTGCTCTAGGGAGAGGGGACAATTGCAATGCCATAAAATCTCCAAGTGCCTCACAGGTCAGGCAGAAACAGCTTATCTTTTATGAGGAGGAGTCACCAAGTCTAGAAAGAACAGGGTGTGGGCGAGTAGGATGAGCTCATGGAGCGAGGGGACCCACACGTGGGAAATGTCTTCCTTTGTGGCCGGCTGATTGGGGGGAGTTGGGGGAAGCTGTTTGCGGGGGTTGCTCTGAATGCATTCTAGTGCTCACTTAACCTCAGGCTGAGTCAAAAGAGCCCACAAAGCTTAATTTATGATCTGGCCCTTTACAGAAAAACTTTGGTGACCCTGTTCTAGAAAACACTAGACTCACTGAATATTTTTCTATGTATAATAAAGCTATGGAAACATAATTTATAGGAATATAAGCTTCATTATGGCTTTTTGTCAGTTTTCATACGTTTCCTTCCCTAACCCTGGAATACTACACAGCACACAGTAGGTGCTCACTAAAAGTCGACTGAGTGAATTAATGTACAACAAAGCAATTAAAAAAAATTTTTTTTAACGTTTATTTATTTTTGAGACAGAGAGAGAGACAGAGCATGAACAGGGGAGGAGCAGAGAGAGAGGGAGACCCAGAATCCGAAGCAGGCTCCAGGCCCTGAGCGGTCAGCACAGAGCCCGACGCGGGGCTTGAACTCACGGACCATGAGATCATGACCTGAGCCGAAGTCGGACGCTTAACCGACCAAGCCACCCAGGCGCCCCCAACAAAGCAATTTTAATTGTAAAATTCAATCTATTTCATGTCTGTTTTACCTCTGTAGGGACAAGGTATCCTATTGCCCAAAGTAATGAACCTTTTCTTTGATTTTTGGCAACATATTGATAAAGCTAAAAGTTACATCATAGAGAAAAAATTATGTAGGTAACAAATCTAAGTAAGAACAAGAACAAAATGCAAACTATGGATTTAAATTAGGAAGTCTAGTGGGGCGCCTGGGTGGCTCAGTTGGTTAAGTGTCCAAGTTTGGCTCTAGTCATGATTTCATGGTTCGTGGGTTCAAGTCCCACAGTGGGCTCTGGGCTGACAGCTCAGAGCCTGAAGCCTGCTTCACATTCTGTGTCTCCCTCTCTCTGCCCCTACCCCACTCGCTCGCTCTCTCTCTCTCTCTCTCTCAAAAATAAGTAAATTAAAAAAATAGATCAAGGAATTTAGTAACCTGAAAAATTTCAACTCTGAGTGGATGTCTTGAAGTTTTTTAAGAATGCACACACTTTGGTGTTCATATTTTCCGCTCATTTTAGACCAAAGAGAGTGATTTTTTTAAATGGGTTAAGTTTAGCACAGGAGGAGAATATTTGGCCTAAACTATAGCAGCCACTTTGAATTCATAGAAGAATAAAAAAATTGTATCACTTTTTTTCTTCCACTTGTCCCCTCCCCCTTTTCGGCATATTTCAATAGCTGTCAGTGTCTTTAGCTCAATGTCAAGATCTGCCTTGGCTAAAAATTTGGAGTGGCCAAGTAATCGACATAGTTTTGTGGAAAGTACGATCTTTTGAAAAATACCTGTATGCATTCAACTTCAAGTCATATTTTTTTCAGGCACCCACCACATGCCTGGCACTAAACCAGCCTATTGGGTATGGCAGTCGATGAAACATTCAAAGTCCTCGCCATCATGCTTACCTTCTATATATCTATGTCTAAAATGAAAATGTCATTTTGAAAATGTCAAATTTCAAACCGTAGCGGGGTTACTCTTACGAGTAGATGCATTTCACACCGTCTGTGGACCTTGAAACCCTCTTAAGCAAATGGAAAGTAAAGAAAAGGAGTGAAGAGGAGAAGAAAGAACCTTGAGCTTGGAATTAGGAGACTCGGATATTAGCTTCCCATCCCCCCACTAATTGGCCATCTATCTAATCATGGGCAAGGCACCTGACCTCACTGACGCACATCCTATCCTCGCCTACCACAGTTCTGGGACAGCTCCAACTACTGGCTGGACCACCGTTCTCTAGTACAGCGAATTGGTATTCAGTTTCTTAACCTACAGTGCTGCTCAGATACTCAAGCATATGTTAGAGACAAGCCCCATCCATCCATGAATGAAATGCTATGGCTTCTCAACGGAACCTACCCTAAAGAATCTGCAGGTGCAGTAAAGGGAAGCACTTTCTTCTGCCCATCCCTTCCCTTGCTCCAACGCCCCCATGCAAAAAGAGGAATACGATATTAAAGGGCAGGTGGCTGCACATGCCTCATGCTCCTTTAAACATCATCTCTGACTTGTGTATTTGTGGGCGACCTCATTCGACCCTCATCATCACGGGGTCGGTCTGCCATGCATCACCTACCTCAGGTTCTTACCATCTCCATTGCCACACTATGGGAGCCAACATTCTGTCCCGCTTCCTTCCCTCTTCTCTGTCGCTTACTTCTTACTGTCTTCTTTCTTTCTAGTTGGTTCTACACACCTTAGTTCTGCAGGAAACCAGAATTCCACTTATTGTGAATCAGAACAGCTACGGCCCCATGAATGTCATAATGTACCCCACTCGGGGTCTACTTCCGTCGACCAGCCCTGAGACAAAGTACGTCATCAGAGCCTCCAGGTGCCTGTTTCTGTTCTTTAGAATCCTCTGCTCCCCAGATCCTCAATTCCTTAGCTTTGAAGACCATTCTGTCAGTCTAGCCCCAGGATCCAAACTGTACTCAGATTTTCTCCTCAAACAAAACTCACCTGTCCTTTTGTCTTGGGCTTTTGGTGGCCGTGAGGTCTTGCTCAAAAGATGATACATCCCTCTCTCATCCTCTGTGGGAAGTCCTAGGTACTCGGCCCTGAAGCTAGAAGGCACATCTATCTCCCTCGTAGGTCTGAGCTCACTGCTGCAGAATCACTACCAGAAAACATGAATGGGTTTAGCCCTTTACAAGTCAAACCCTGCTCTCTCCTAGACAGGAAAAACAAGGCAAACAACTGGGTGCCTGAAATGTAAGGTGTCGTGACTCTACCTCTTGGGAATCCGGTGCCAAGAACTGTCCAACAGAGAAAGAGAAAGGGCACATTCCCCCACAAGACCCCGGAATTACGAGCGGAACGCCACAGATTTGAAGCAAAACAGTACAGAACATACCACTTCTAATAACTCCATGTTCTTTTCTCTGGACTTCTTCGGCCTCAGCTTTCTCCACCTCAGAGTGAGCCTACCAAAAACGGAGAAAACATTCCAGATGTCGTGGTGCTATTGTTCCGTAAAATGCCACTTTCATCTGGTCTGTGTTATTTGGCATCCATTTTTAAATATGAACAAACATCTTATTTGTCCTTTTGATGGCTGTTGAGCGTTTGGGAGCTGCCGGCATTGTTCCACATCATGTGAGTCTGACAACACCCTTGCTCCATAGAACCCAGCAGAGGGCATGGGCAAACCAGGCTAGTTTGTCTGAGAACGCATGAAATAGCCAGTTCAAGCGAACTCTTATTTATGATACAGCCCAAATCCTCTAATCCCCTGACGTCCATCCGGTTGTGTTTTATTGTATTAATGTCAAGAACTCAAGCCCATCGCCTACTAATCATACGTTAAACCGACACAAATATGGTTCTGTGAATATTTTGATTTGATTGACGGTCGTAGTCCAACTTGGAAAGAGCTACACGGGCATCCCCGGTTAGCAACGACAAGATACTGACATCTTTCCCTGGTTCTTCTTTTTTCATCGTGAAAAATCACCACAACCCACAGTTGGTGTGCAACTTACACTCTGTACAGTAAATGCCAAGCACTTAATTGTCTTTCGCAGCTGTCCCATTTTGCGCACAGGCTAGAAAACCACAAAATGAAGAGGAGAGCATCACGCAGGAGAAGCGCTTGGTTCTGCCAAAGGTTTTGCTTCTTTTTGTTTTCCGGGTCATTCGGCATCAGTTAAACAATGGAAATTTCTGGACCACTGGATCTCAGTCGGAGCCTTTTATTTTTATTTTTTTATTTTTTTATTTTTTTTCAACGTTTATTTATTTTGGGGACAGAGAGAGACAGAGCATGAACGGGGAAGGGGCAGAGAGAGAGGGAGACACAGAATCGGAAACAGGCTCCAGGCTCTGAGCCATCAGCCCAGGGCTCGAACTCACAGACCGCGAGATCGTGACCTGGCTGAAGTCGGACGCTTAACCGACTGCGCCACCCAGGCGCCCCAGTCGGAGCCTTTTAAATGGAAATAGCAACCATGAGCCACGAGAGTGGGTTCCCATATCCAAGAGAGGCTGATGTTTTGGAGTCAGAATATGGAAGGTCTTCATGTAAGCCAGAACTTTACAGAAGCAAGGAGAGTCACAGGTTGTACGCAGATTCAATTTTCCAGGTTGAAAAACTCCTTTCCTTCTCCTCCCTTTATTGGTCACTTAGACACATTATGACCGAGTCACTTGGGCTATGGGCAAATAAAAGAAAACAATAAAAATCTCAGGTAGTCTAGAAGTAGTCAAACAAGTAACCATTGTGCAGTGCTACTCAAGGGCCCTCCTTGAGTTAATGCGTGTCTTACTGATGCTGTCAGGTCCTGACTTTACAATCTCTTGTTCAATGGCAGGGTATGGTATAAATAAGAAGTATTTCTTTAATCAGCTACTTTACTCCCGCACTTTGGAATAGTCCACAGAATGGCAAATTCACACCCTGGATCAGTCTTATACCTACCGGTTCAGATTTCCATCACTCACTGATCCTACAGCTATATGATAACAAATCTGTTAATGCCAGCTTTCCTTTTAGAATGATTGTTGATCCGTTATTCGTTAAATTTTTTAGGACAATCTTTTCCAGAAATAGGATGGAGTCATGGAATTTCAGAGCTGGCCAACGATTAGAGATCATAGTTCAACTCCTGGACTTTACAGATGAAGAATCTGAGATCAGGAGTGGATAAATGATTTCAATGGAGATAGCAGGGCTCCAACAGTCATCTGACTTGTGGGTTTTTTTTTTTTCTCCTCTCTTATTCAGCAAGGAAGATGCCAGAAAACCACATTGGATTACAGGGAATGGCTCCAGCTCTCCTTGGAAGCCAGGGGGAGAGTGCGCACAAGTCACAGACACAGAGGTAATATCGTAAAGGTTAGCAACTAGTGTGGCACGGGTTGACCAGGCGTTGAATGGACATTGGCCACACACTTGGAGCAGACTTCTGGATACCTGCTGTGCTGGTCATTAAATTTCAACTACTGAATAATGGGAAGGTCTGGAGGCAAAGAAGGAGGGGCTGGAGCAGTCAGAGGTGGGGCCCTCAGAAAACACAAGGCAGAAGCCATATAGACTAACCAACATGGAAGCGTTTCAGTGTTTAAGCAACCGGTATTCCATATCGTCAGGTGCCAGCCCAGCTTGGAATAGTATACAGACCGAGCGGCCCATTACTTGAGGGGAGGCATGCAACTAACTCTTTGGCGTTCTCAGGACTTAACGCGACAACTCTATGGCACCCAGTGGTATCGTCAGGGAAAAGTCAAGGGCAGCGGTTCTAGATCTGTTGGTGGCATCAAGTCTGATGTCTCGTCCCACCTGGCAGGTTGGGACATGGCAGTACATGTGAACTGAACAAAGAAATGCTCCCTACAAGAGGGTATTGCCTTGAGGTTCATACAGAAGAGGGGACCCATTGTCGACCACAGGGTTCTGCTCCCCATCTGAAGGCCGGCCATGCCAATCCTCACCATAGGCACCGCAAGACAGCAAATGTCCCCACCGTTCTGCCCGCTACCAGGGTTGGGAGAACTTTGTAGGTAAGACACATCTTGTCAGCATGGAGTCTACTGAGCTATCAGCATTCTTCTCCACGGTTAGCATAGAGAATGGGGCTACAAGTAGGACAGACTCTGGCCTGAAGACCATCAGACATCCCTATAGGAATGCTAGTGCTGTGCTTCTGGGGCTAGAACGTGCGGGTCCCAAGTGTGCTTGCTCTGAGCTTGCTTGGGCTGAGAGGCATCCATTGTCCGGTGAGGAGCGTGGGAGAGCCCTGGCTTTCCCAAGGGGTCATGAGAAGAAACGTGTGCAGCTGGATCCCTCGTCAGCTGCCTTCCAGTGCCGTGTTCTCTGCCCTCTTACATAACAGTGATGACGTATCACACTGGGACATTCCTGTGAAATTAGACACAGAAGCTGACTCTCCATGCGTAGAGGACTACAGGAAGCCCGTGATGCGTAACTGCAGATTTCAGGAATTTCCCACTCACTCGTGTTCTCCTTTCCAGTGGCTCTAAAATGACCCTGGTTGCTACACTGCCTGAAGGTAATGCTGAGTTCAGGATCTATGTTGTCATTACTCATTAATTTATCCATCTACCATTTTTATGTGTCAGAATCTGAGCTAGACCCTGGGACTCCAAAGATGTTATGACAGGTTCTCTCCATCTGTCTCTAAGCTGTGAGCCAACAGGCTCCAAGTGTTAGCCTCCTGATGCGACACAAATGCCTGTTAGTCATTCCATTTAACCAGCTTTTTTAAATATCCACCCTCTCATTAAATACCCCATACTTCTGATCCATTGTACGGAGGCCAAATTTAGAGGCCTGAATTCCTCCTTCGCATGGGGCTAGTTATCCCATCCAAGGCTCTCTGGTTCCTGTAGGGGGTTGAGTGGTGGTCCTTAAAAACACATGTTCACGCTTTAACCCCCAGAATCATGAAGGTGACCTTACTTCGAAAAAAGTCTTTGTAGATATAATTACATTGCAATCCCAAGATGGGATTGATTGTGCCGGAATATCTGGGTGTGCCCTGAATCCAGTAATAAGTGTCCGTATAGGAAACAGAAGACGAGACACACAGAGGGAAAGGGTCCTTTGAAGGTGGAAGCAGAGATTGGAGGGAGGCGGCCCCCAGCCAGGGAACGCCAACAGCCGCTGGAAGTCGAAAGGGCAAGAAAAGTTTCTCCCTTAAAGCCTCTGGAGGGAGTGTGGTCCTGCCCACCCTTTGAGACTTCTGGCCTCCAGAACTATGAGAGAATAAAGTTCTGTCGTTTTAAGCCCCCCAGTTCATGGTCATTTCTTTCTCTCATGGTCAGTGAGTTCGAGCCCCACTTGGGGTTCTGGGCTGACAGCCCAGAGCCTGCCTGGAGCCTGCTTCCGATTCTGTGTCTCCCCCTCTCTCTGCCCCTCCCCAGCTCATGCTTTGCCTCTCTCGAAAATAAACATTAAAAAAACTTATAGAATGAGTCCTCTCTGTCACCTACTTTTTTTCTCACCTCTAACTAGGGACTCATTTAAGTTACATTTTATTAGAAGGCTGAATCACGAGGTACACAAGGCAACTCATGCCTAGAGCCTGGGGCAGCACCTGACCGTGGACAGTCCATATATGTGTGTTGTGAAGCCAAAATTGATTACAGTTATTTCTGAATCAATTTGCAGTTTCCTCCCCACATTTGTGTTCTGTTACACGAGGCCCGTGCTGTTACTTCTCTTGGAAATCAAGAGCTGCAAGACGGGCAGAGTGCTATGGGAATTTACGAGAGGCTGGAGCTGCTTTCGCCTGGGGAGCCTGCAGCTTACTGCACTCCCAGGGCCCCGGGTTTTCTCTCCTCTGTGGCTCCAAAAGGCCTCTGCTTTGTAGTAAACATGGGTGTGTGCTCACGTGCATGCATTTGTGGTCTTACAAATTCCTCCAGGGTAAGGACGAGTCTCAAGCGTGTTTATAACCGCCCTCCCCACAACCAGTGCCCACCGAAGTCCCTTCCATGTAGAGGAGGCTGGAAACCCTTTCGCTGAGCCCAGACGTTTTCATCCGGAGGTGGTTCGGGGCTGCCTCGGGCTGCCAGCGGGAGATGGCGATAGAGGGTGCAGGGGAAGCAACCTCGTCTTCCATTTCTCTTTTATGCACTTTCCGTTTCCGTCAGCTTTATTCTTGGAGGCTTTTCTCCTCGGGGGTTATAAGCTAAGATGCTACTGTCTGCCCTGGGTGGCTTCGTGGATCATTTGAGATCTCCTCCCAAGAACAAATTGGAATGCCCTGCATTGTGTCTGCTGGGTCCCAACCATAATTTATTTAAACGCAGCTCTTGGCAGTTTATATAAGTCAGTTGGCCCATTCTGTGGGTGAGCGCCCCTGTGTGTTCTCGCTCTATTTTCAGACTTGCACGCGAGTATGTTTAGCAATTGAATTTTTCATTCTATAAAACTTGAGCCCTGCCTGTCAGGAACCAATGCTTGGACTACACGCATGGTTGGACTACATTGCTTTGAGGATTTAGGGGTAACAGCATAATTTTAAATATATTTATTTTTATATTGGTGTTTTACTCCTTAATTCTGAAGCTTTGTCAATTGCTGAAAAAAGTTTTGGTTTTCTTTCTTTCTCTCTCTCTTTCTTTCTTTCTTTCTTTCTCTTTCCCTTTTTCTTTCTTTCTGCCTTTCTTTCTTTTTCTCTCTTTCTTTCTTTCTCTCTTCTTTCTTTCTTTCTTTTTCTTTCTTTCCCTTTCTCTTTCTTTCTGCCTTTCTTTCTTTCTTTCCCTCTTTCTTTCTTTCTTTCTTTCTGCCTTTCTTTTTCTTTCTGTTCTTGGATTGTAGCCCATCACATTGGTATTTCAGAATTTTTCTCAGATTGCTTTATTCTTTTTCCTTGAGGAGTACTCTGCCCATCTTCATTCACAATAAAAACACAGACAAGTTTGGTGATACTGGGCACTAGGAACTTACTTTGTGGTGAGAAAACAGCCTCGGGAGGGTGTTGCAAAGTTTACATACCCTGTGGCTACTTCCTGAGATTTCAAATACTAATGGTCCTTGGATTACAGAGCAAATGCATCGTCAATTGTTAGTGTGGGTGTGCCTAGGCTCCCAAATTATATGTTAACATTGAAATTTGAAAAGAGGAAATGAGAAACGTCTGGCTGGACCTTTAGGTTGTTTTACGAGAGGCTATCCATGATGCTATCAACAGGAGGTACAAAGTGACTTTGACCCGGATCTCGGCTTCATAGCTTTAGAATGGCCTTAGCTGTGGAAATGCACAGCCCAGCTGAACCACGCTGTGTTCGTACAGCCTGACTGTGATCAACCGATTAAAAAATAAAGAAGAAAAACAACGCTTTGCACTTGCGAGGGCTCGATAATTATTCATTTAAATTAAGTAAATGAAGTTTTGGAAATTTCAGTATTATTTTTAAGAAAGTAAAAAAGTGTGCCAACATGTCTTTATTTTTAGAGGCGATGATAAGTGTGCATTTACATCATGCATAACAAAAACTTTTTAAGCGGTGCTCCACGGTTTAAATATTTGTAGCATGCAAGCATTGCTGTAACCCGGATGCAGCAAAGGCTCAGCATTTTACTCTAACCCCCGAGGAGGAACCTAAATCCCAAATCCATTCATGAGGAATGTAGGTTTTACTAAAGATTTCACTGGGCAGCAGATATCACCCAGCTAATTTTTTCTGAAGTTTATTTATTTTGAGAGAGAGGGAGGGAGGGAGAGAGAGAGAGAGATGCGGGAGGGACACAGAAAGAGGGAGAGGGAGGACCCCAAGCAGGCTCTGTGCTGAGTGTAGAGCCCAACGCAGGGCTCGAACTCAAGAGCTGTGAGATCAAGACCTGAGCTGAACCCAAGAGTCGGGTTCTCCATCTACTGATCCACCCAGGTGCCCCCACGAAGCAAAGTTGAAACTGATTTACCACTGCTCTTTTTCCCCAGGACACCTTCCCACAGGCTCCTCGCTCCCCCTTTCCAAGCTGGACTTTCCCCAGGTAACTCTGTCATGTTATTCCTCTCTCTTCACGGGCAGCCTCTTCCCTGCCATCTCTTTTTTCAACTCCATTTCCAGCTTCTCCCGCTCTGAAGGGCCCTTTGGAGTTCCATGATATTGACAAAGTTTTTGATAAACCACGCAAAGCCTGATGGGGAATCTCTCCCCTGAGCTTAGACAAACCAATATCAGGATGTATTTGTGTCTGGAGGAGGGAGTTGGTGCCCAGCGTGAGCGTCTGGCTTCTCTGTCTTCTTAATCAGGGCCAGAGTGAGCCCGCACGTGATGGACCCAGTAACAGCCACCAGGCGTGGACAACTCTTGCTCCTGCATCGGGGGGAGGGGGCTGACTCCCCCTCGCGCTCAGGGTAGTAGCACCAGGGCTCACTGTGAAGTTCGCCTTGAGATGGCCTGGCATACAGGTGACAGGTGTGGACATGGCCATCCTCCCTCACTGCCAAGCTCCGATCACACGATGGGCATCTCTTCTGGCTGCCGTTAGCAAATTACTACACAACATGAGTTTATTAACTTACAGTTCTGAAGGTCGGGAGTCCGAAATAGGTCAGCAGGACCGTGTTACTTCCGGAGACTGTAGAATAGGATCTATTTCCTCGCCTTTTCCAGTTTCTGACGGCTGCCCCTATTCGTTGGTTCATGGCCCTGCATCCCTCTGACCCCTGCTTCTGTCGCACATCTCCTCTGACTCTGGCCCTTCTCCCTCCCTATATAAGGAGCCTTGAGATCGGTTTGGACTTGACAACGTGATCTCCCCGTCTGATGCTCTTTAACTTGATCATGTCTGTAAAGTCCTTTTGTCATGTACATAATAACATTCACAGGTTCTGAGATGAAGATGTGGAGGCCATCATTCTGCCTAACACACACCCAGTGATCAGCTTCCTGTTGTCTGCGTGATAAGAAGTTCCCAGTATTGCTGAGCCTAATCATTGGTAAACCCAAGGCATCTCTGCTTGAATCTGTCCCATTTCCTGAAGCTTTCAGGCTCACCTTAGCTTTTTTATCATGAGCAGTGGAGTCTCCTATGGGAAGCCGCCAAGAAAATCACCGTCTTCCTCAGAAGCACAACAAGGTGGGTATTTTCATTTTCTTACCTCCTCAGGAGTCATCTCAGAGACCCTTCCCTTTGGTGTCAGGCCAGTCGGTCTGCTCAGGATTGAAGAACCTTACGAGCGCATGACTGGACAATGCTTAGCCTTGCTAAGTCCCGGGTGAGCTGGCTTCCAAATTTCAGAAAATAGTTGAAGTAGTTCTTTCAACGCTGGGAAGCTCAGGGAGCTTGTCTTGTTGCCTAAAATGGCACAACAGCCTTTCGTTGAGAGTAGTCCCGTAAGGAGTGATCTGCACCCTGCGATGTGAGGGCAGCTGCTGTAAAATGTTCAGAGCCAAGCCTTTGACCGGTTTCTGCCTTCTTTCCTCTTCTCAGACCTAGCCAGCACATTAGGTGGCTGGGGCTATGTAGATACAGCCTGTCCAGGGACACTTGATGACCTCTGGTGCAAACCATTGACGGGTTCCATTATACCCTAGCCTTCTCTCATTTCGCTCACTGACAGTCTCACAGATTTCTGTTAGGGTGGGTCAGCCAAGGTTCAAATACCTTTTTCTCCCGGGATTGACATTCTATTGCTTCAAAACACCATCAGTTATCTGGTGCACCATTCTCCCCCCCCCCTGTCCGGACAACATGATCTTTCCTATCTCCTGTCTTCACGTGTTAGCCAGGCTTCTGATAGCCATTCCCGACTTGGAGTGATGGTCTAAAACAAGGGTGTTAAATATAATTCCTTGTGCATTCCTTTTCTTCATTATCTCTCAGAAAGGATTGATGGTCACAGAAAAAGCATTTCAACAGCTCAAATAAGTGGTTTATCCCTCATTTCCAATCGCTTTTTATCTTCTGAAGACTTTGCATTACTCCCTCTTAACCTCCCACAGTGTTAAAAAAATCTCCATTGTATAGCCATTGTTTCCAACTCAAAAGAGTTACCCTCCAGGGATTTTAATTAGACCTTGGTAGAGATGTATACTGCCCCGGGATTCTTAAATCCAGGTCTAGGGCTCTGCCATGGAATTTCCATGAACTGCTTTCCAAGGCAGGCTGCAAATACATCTCCCTGTCTTTCGTTTGTTCAGTTAAAGGCTGAACACTCACTAGCCTCGGTAGTGGGAAAGACTGTATTCCCTTTTGAGTCATCTCACACAAACAGGTGTGCAAGTCCCTGGTGGGCAGGGAGTCCGTCTAAATTGCCAGACCTGAGTGAAGAAACAGCTAGGGTCTCATTAGCTCCCCAAGCTAACATCTCAAGGCTGCAATCGCCTGGGGTGCAGTGATTCCCTGCCGGCCCAGATACCATTAAATACCTCTTTTGGAACAATGCTGGGAGTGTCTGACCACGGCAAGCCCCCTCAGGCGTAAGCAGGCGTAAGGTTCCTCTTAAGAATCTAACAGACCCCACCTACTCCCCCTCAGGTTTCCCTTCTGGAATTTGACAAGAACCTAGTATGGCCATAGACCAACCCTCAGACAATGGAAACCAGCAGATCAGGAATGGACAACTCAGCACCTAGAACTATCAAAAGCCAATAAGGGTAGAACTTGAGAAAGACCCAGGGGGAAGGGATGGGGGAGGGTTGACCAGAACCTTATAAAACAAAGACCGTTGTCTATAGTCCTCAGGCATTCACTTTTGAATGTCCCCTCTCTGTAAAGAGAGCTTTCCTACTATTCTTCCTTTATAATTTTATATTCTAATAAACATTTGCCTGCCGATCCTTTTGTGTCTACCTATTCATCCTTCCAAGTGGCGAGACAATGAATCCAAGTATTGTGGGAAAAAAATCCTGCAACATTAACATGTTTCTTTCTAGGGGCCATCTGAGAGGACAGGAAGCTTGTGGTTTCCCAACCCTGATCTGATTTTACCCTCCTTCCATCATACAGTTGATTTCCTGCGCCACCTCTTAAGGGGAGTTGCCCCCAGTGACTCTAGGCGGTGTATCTCCCAACCTAAGAAAGGCTATCTAAGTGATCCTAAAGTGCCTGCACCTGCCCATTGGGTGAGCTGCTTTTAGAGATTCTAAGTTCACATCCCAACAACTGTCTCAGAGAAAAAAAGCTATGACACATGTAAATCTGTTTAATGGGGAGATTTAGCTTTTGGGGGATGTCCCAAACCCCTTTCCCTCCACCTCTTTGGTGCTCAATACTGGGCCCCCTTTATGAGACCTATTTGCTCAGTGCTATAGCTTTCTGGGAACTCTGAATTGCCAGGAAGTCTGTCTATTACTAGTTATTAAGACTCAGCCTGGTTACTGAGGAATTTCAGTCTCATAATTTGCTCAAAACCGTTCTTCCTCTCCCTCTCACACTTACAGTTGCTAAGTGTGGAGACTCAGAGCAGAGAAAGAGGGTGGGGTCTTCTTTCAAACAACCCCCCCCCCCACCCCTTCCTTTTTCTCTGGTCTTCCCTGTAGAGCTGGAAAGAGAGAAAGGGAAAGTGATCCTCCTTATCCGTCTGTTCCTTCTGAGACCACAAGCCTCTCCTTGGCTGATTCTAACTCCTACTCAAACTCATTATCTAATGGCTCAAGGAGGGAAAGTGTTGGCCAGGTCTCTTACGCAATGGAGGTTGCTGGTTAGATTCAACTATCTCTAATTAGTCACTAGCTAGAAGCATCATACTTCAGGCCTCTCGGCACTAAGTCCTTTTTGTCTTTCCACTTTAGGCTGCCCCCATCCTTAGCAAAGCTGTAGCACACTACCTCCCATCCTCCACAGTCCTATCTATCATTTCAAGCTCCACCTCTGTACCCACCAACGATTTTCAGCATCTATCTTTCATGCCTCCGAAGAGCAAGGCGTGGTAGAACAGCCCCGCCCCCTTCCACTTGGTCCTACCTCCACACCCCTTCTCACTAATGTACATTCTCCTGCAGGAGTGACCCAGGTGATACTTCACAAGGAAAATGTCTAAGCAGACGTCCAACCAAAGATTCAAATGTTTCCCTTCTTGCAGATAAATCTTATAGTATTTTGTAAGTGGATCTCTTGGAGCCTTTCACTCTCGACTGTAGAAAGACAAGGAAACCTTATGAATGCTGCATATAAATAATAAAAATTATATAAAATTAACCTCCGATAACTCACCCTCTCTGATAGCCTGGCCTTCTTCTTTTTATTTATTGTATCTTTTACTACATTGTGGAAATCATTTGTCCTTTCATGGCATTAAATATCTTAGAATTTGTTTTTATAAATTTCGGGTTCCCTATCTCTCTGACATCTCCACCACCTTCAAATTGTTTTAAACATTACTTTTTATTCCTATCTTAAATTTCTTAACTTAAAATTTAGATATCTGGGGGCGCCTGGGTGGCGCAGTCGGTTAAGCATCCGACTTCAGCCAGGTCACGATCTCGCGGTCCGTGAGTTCAAGCCCCGCGTCAGGCTCTGGGCTGATGGCTCAGAGCCTGGAGCCTGTTTCCGATTCTGTGTCTCCCTCTCTCTCTGCCCCTCCCCCGTTCATGCTCTGTCTCTCTCTGTCCCAAAAATAAATAAACGTTGAAAAAAAATTTTTTTTTAATTTAGATATCTGATCCCAGTAAAATTTATTTTTCTGTATGGTGTGAGAGAGGGATTGAATCATAGTTTCTCCAGTATCACTTTCATTGATTTCATGAAATCCTGAATCTTTTACAGGAGTTGAAATTTTCACTCAGATTGATTTAATTTTTACATTTTTATTTCAAACAATGCACAGGATCAGCCTATCAGCTAAGAAGGGCAAACAGTGACAGAGAAATTGGCATAACTGGAGGATGAATGGCTTTGCAAAAGGGGAAATAGGAGAGTATATTTCTTGCTCTCAGAACTTGAGTTAATACTTTTGGTTATGACGATCTTTCTTCTACATGTAATCTTTTAACTGCGTACTTGGGTGAGGAGGACCCTTTACCATATCACATGAGTGATCAAGCTAGCGAAATTTGCTAAGTGAAAAATGCTGTTATCTCTGGTCAGCTCTATACTCACTCAGTTCATCGGGGTGGGACGGAGTGCAGAGTTGTGCTTCTGCAATAATGTGGGTGCCATGAAAGCTTCCCGATATTAAAAGCAAAGGGGACAGGCATGTGGCACAGTATGGTCAAAAGCTTCTCTAAAACCCCTATTCAGCTACCTCCACATGAGAAAAACCCCAGGCAATAAAATGCATCACGTACGTAGAAAACATGTATCTTGGCAGAGAAGAAACTTTGGCGTATATGTCCCTGGTTACAGAAATTATGTTAAAATTCCAACTACTACATTTTGAAATTCAATCAGTAAATACCAATTGAGTTTACCTCCCCAGGACCAATTTGCAAAGCTAAACAGAGAGGAGAACTCAGGGGTAAATAATCGTCTTTATTTTATAGGCTGTTATAGCTCCTTCCACAACGAGTTTTTCTAGACATGAAGACAAAACACTTATTGATGGAACATTAAATGATTATTCAGGAAAATAAATGCTGGGAGAGTGATGTTCTCCAGAGGCAGTGCTTTCAAAGAGCAGCTTCATAGAGGAGCTGAGAAGTCGGCAAGCTCTAAATGCAGAAGTTAGGCTGCAGAGGGAAAGCAGGAGGGAATATTTCATGAGGGAGAGACAGGAACCAAGCAAGCCGGTGGCCATTCGCAGGTGTCATCTTTTTATTTGATTTTGTTTTCCAAAAGTCAAACGAGGGGTAAAAATGGCCTATCTTCCCGGAAAATGTGCATGAGGCATTTAAACCTAATTTACTTTTTGTTCCATAAATATTAACAGATCTCTTTGAAGATTCTTTTTTTTCCTCAAATTTGCTCTACAGAGTATTTGTTTTCCAAACAGAGGCTGTCTGATTTGGTTTTCAGCAAAATAGATTCTCATAGGCTTTATTTTCCGTACCTTCTCCGGCGATATGCAGCATGAACGTTATTCAGAGACCACACAAAATATAATCTGAAAGAGACAGTACTTAGAAATCTGAAATAGTTATGGATGGCTCCAAAGAATAAATCATCTCTGAATAACACTATTTGACAGACAAGTCTATTGAACATCAGGTATTAGTGAAAGAGGCTTAAACAGAAAGTGACAGTTGGAATAACAGTTGAGTCAGCAGTTAATAAAGAGACTCCATGTTTATCCACCAGGCATAATAATGCTTTGAATGTCGAAGACATTCCTGAGTGGGTCCCACACCTCTATCCCCAAAGATCCTCTTGGCTTTAAACTGCACGCTTTCTTTGTTCTTCTCATGTACGTGATTTTCTACCTCGGTGATGCAACCTTTCCCAGTTTCAGAGCTCCTGGAAATCAATCAATGGAACCTTTTTGCTCCGTCCTGGCTTCCTTCTCCCTTTCCTCTATTCTCCCCCCCAGTTGCCCCAGCACCTCCCCACCCACCCTTAGTCTCCTTGGATTGTATGCTAATTCTAGTTCTTGGAACCACTTGCCAATTAGTGCACTGCAAATTTCCCCACCCTCGACCCTCTTTAGAGAGTCTCTTGGGAGAAAACAAAACAAAACAAAAAACTCTGGAAATCATTCCAGGTCCAACAGGATGGTTTGGTGACCCTTCTTTTGTACTGGTTTATTCTCCTAGGCTGGAATGGTCAGGAGGCATAAATAATTCTTTTCTCCCCCCTATGCCCACGGAACACTTTGGGTGGGTGCCATGTAATTCATGCAAAATTACCTTGGGAGAATCCTCTCTCCTGAGCGAGTTTTGTTCTGTGTGCCAGGGCGCGTCAGTTCTGAGAAGGGTTCTGTGCCTGCAATTCCGATGCCCGTCCTCCCTTTGGATGTACCTGCTTTACCGACTTTTCTGAAACCGGCAGCTTCTTATTGTTTTTCCTTGCAAGTGCAATACCCAGGCACAAAGGTTAAGGTCGGAGCTTATGGTTGTTTCATAGGGCTCATCCTGGAGTGCGCACACATGCAAAGCATCCGCGGGCATTAATGAGATGATTGGAGGCCAGTGCCTTTATTTCAAGTTTTTAACATTTGGTAGGGTTTGGCCCGCTGAGCTTGGGTTTTTAAAATGTCCCCTCAAACCAAATTGAATCCATACTGTCCTGGCAATTACCACAAACATCTCTTACCGTGGTCAGAAAGTTCCAGAGGGAATAAAATATAGAGTCAAAATTCTCAGTGTCTTCATTAGGAGTGTAGAATTGTTCATGTTTTTCTTATTCAGAATGAGTGACTAGGAAGTCCAAAGTACTGCTCTGGTCTACAGAGTAGTGTGTTTCCAGTTTAAGCCATCCACAAACACATTGCATTTTTGTGATTTGTTTCTGGAGGCCTTGCAAAGCTTCATAAGTGAATTCCAAATAATTAAATGATAGATAAGTGAAGTGTGTCTGTGCTCCTCCTGGACAGGGACCAGTCAATCAGCACAAAGGGACCAGCTGTGGGAATGGGGTTTCAGCTCAGGTTATCATTTCTCTAGCAGCCTACCGTCTCTTCCAAATCATCATCATGACGCCTTCGATCGAGAGCTCCTCTTCCTCCAAAATTCAGGCCATTGAGCTAGAAGTGCCTCTATGCTTTGTCAGTCTTGTCGTCTATTGACCTATTGGCCAATTCTATTTACTCATCGAATACTTTAAGATTTGATCCACTTTCTTCTCTGACAATTCTTGAGCTACTAGCTACTAGCACGTTCTGTGGCTAGAGCTAGGTCGGTGTTGACTATCTGGGAAAAATTGATGACCTCTTTCTACTCCTGAATGGCAATGCCATGTGGAAAGTGCATCTGGAAACCTAACCCTGTCTCCTTAATTCCAAAGGTTGTTCACTCTGTAGCCTATCATTCACTGTTCCTAGGCTCTCATCCTAGATCTGGTCATCACCAAGTGGAATATTGTCTTTCTCCATAAATACTTGAAGTTTCTCTTATCTTCAAAATAAAACCCTTCTCCTGATTCCCCAGTTATCATCTAGACTCTGTTTTGGATCTAAACCCCTCTAAGTTCTGTTCTGCCCTGGTTACTTTCCTTTCATCATTCCCAGTTATTCCTAAACCTCATGTCATATGGCATTCATCTCCATGACGCTACTGAAAGTTATCTCACTGGGGTCACCCAATGGCTTGATGCACTTGCTTCCAGTGGATTTGGTTTTGTGCATGGTTCTATCGTACTTTGTACTGCACAACACCTTTCCTTTCTCTTATATATGTGACAGCATATTTGTTTGTTTCTGCCCATATCTCTCTCAGTCATTTTTCTTTGTCACCATCATGGACTCCTTTTAAATGTTGTTGTCATCAGGGTTCCATCTTAGATTTTCCCCATTTTGTCTTCCACCATGCTTTCTCTGGATGGTCTATTCTAACTCCCACTTTTAGCTCATTTGTGTTTATATGCCAATCACTCCCAGATCTCCATATTTAGCCATTCTTCAAACTTCAGACTCATAATAAATACTACCATCTTCTAGATGCCTCCACACCTCTGTCACACCAAGACGTAAATCTCAACATGTGCAAAACATAATTCATCTCCCTTCAAAACGGCCTCATGCTCCTGTGGACTCTACTGGGCCAGTGACGGAAGCTAAGAGAATAGCCTTATCTTTATGTCTTCCTCTTCTTCATTCCTCACTTCTAGGAAATATAAAGTCCTTAGTATGGTGCCTGGCTCATAGTAGATGCTCAGTAAAATTGGACAGCTGACATTAAAAATAAGTTTCTAATTTAGAATTTTTAAAGAAAGCAAGGCTAATTTGGAATGCATAAATCTCAACATGTGGCAGACTTAGTAAACAGCTAGCTTAATCATAAATTTACCTCAAACAAGTAGCAAACAATATATGTGCTGCTAATATTAACTTAAATCCTTCCTTTCTGGGGAAGTAATGAAACACTGCAATTCTAAGGAGGTTTGCTTTCTTCTAAGGTATCCTTTCTGCAAAAATGCCTCCTCCACTTTCTTTTCTGGAATTCACTTCAGACTCTGTGCCTATATTAGCTCTGTGCCTCCCTCTGTTCTATAAGGTCGATGCCAATGTGTGGTGGGGAAGAAGAGGGATTTTACATTCTATTTGGTTTTCAACCTGGAAAAAGAGAAACTTTTAGGCTGAGTGTGTCTGTTTCCGACCTGAAACTTGGCTTCAGAATGCAGAAGTCATGGACTCCTTGCGTTTCTCATGCCATCCGACCAACATCCCCCCTGGAGATAGATGTTTGGGAGAAGAAAGGGTTGCTATGAATAGCTACATGCTCCCCACTAATCATGTCTTTAGACTTTCTAATCTTCCGAAGTCCTTTCTTAAACCTGGTACCAATCACAGGGCTAAATTATGAGGCCTTTAGAGCCCAAACTGCCGGACTATACTTTAATACGTTTGCCCATTATGCACCGTACGTTTAAAGAATTTAAACAACACATCTGGAAGTCCCAACCTTAATTCTCTGACTAATAATACTTTATAGATATTTACCCATCTTGAGGAATACTCTTCTTTCTAGTATGTTCATAAAAACTGACAAGGACTCAATGGCTCCCCCTGCATCTGGCAATGACACAGTATCCAAACATTTGGCTTCTTTGCCCGAGCAATCATTTCCTGGTTAGTGATGCTGGTGGGTAATTGTTAACTTGCTCTACTGGCAATGAGAGCTGTTCTCTACCTACACCTGTTTTTGGTTTGGGCTTCACAAGTCGATCAAGGACATATAAAACCACTTGGCCACAATGTGTGTGACTCTGTGAGGGGTCCTAACGGGATCACGTTTGGGGTAGCTGCTGGTAAGCACTGGTGTGTGTGCTATCTGGCATCCACGCCCATTGGCCACTGTCCTAACCTGCTGTTAACATTTTGAGTATCACCAATGACCATCTCTGCCCTTGATCCGAACTTTGGTTAACTAGCAAACTGCCACATCATTTCTATGTACCAGTGCCTCTGACCCGACATTTAATAGATGAAATCTACTTCCCATGGCTGATTTATTCATCAAAAGTTGATCGTCAGATTCTATATCTTCAGCACACTAATGTCCGTATCTGGCTGCCTGACATTTAGGAAATTTTGGCCTTACTGGGGCACTGGATGGCTCAGTCGGCCAAGCCTCCAACCCTTGATTTCACCTCGGGTCACAATCTCACAGTTGATGGGTTTAGGCCTCATGCCAGGCTCTGCAGTGGCAGCACAGAGCCTGCTTGGGATTCTATCTCTCTCCACCCCTCCTCTGCTGGTTATCTCTCCCTTAAAATAAATAAATAGACATTAAAAAAATTTCGGGGGGCCTTACAGACCTCTTCTGCTAGATATATATTATTCCTTTTCAGTCCTAAGCATCAGGATGCCAAATGTGCTCTTTACCTGCAGGTAAATTATCAGACACCAACATGTTCATTTTAAACAATGGATCTTGCATTCAATTTTCTATTGTTTTAGTCAGCTCAGGCTACCATAATAAAATAACATAAACTGGGGAGCTTAAACCGATTTCTTTCTCACAGTGCTAGAGCCCGGAAGTGCAAGATCAAGGTGTCGTCCATGTTACTACCTGGTGAGAGCTCTCTCCTTGAGCGAAACATGACTACCTTCTTGCCGTGGCCTCACATGGCAGAGAGAGACCACAATTTCCAGCGTCTCGTATCTGAATAACACTAATTCTTTCAGAGTAGGGTCCCACCTCCATGACCTCACTGAACCTTAATTATTTCCCTACTCCAAATATAGTCACATCAGTGCTTAGGGTTTCAACAGGATAATTTAGGGCAAAGCAGTTCAGTCCGTAGAAACTGCTTTGCACAGTTAGGTCCATAGAAATTACCTTGCAGAGTGAATTGCAAACAAACACAAGTATCGCCAAAGAGTAGTGTGGCTCAGGGAACAGGTGATGTGAAGTGTTAATGGAGCCATCAGCCAGGTAGGTGGCTTTCTGCACCGATAGGCAGAAGCTCTGGAACAAAGTAGTGAAAGCCGAGAAGGCATATCCTGTCTAGAGCTGAAGGTAAACAGGGCCGTCAGGGTAAACAAACAGGAAGTGACATTTTTAAAAATAAAGATGAGCGAAACGGTCAGGACTTTTTACAGCCAGCAGACCATAAAACCCAGCTTGGTAAATTTCCTGCCAGATTCAGGTGAAGAAACTGGGGTCCAAAGAGGCTGTGAGACTGGGAGTCTTTGGCAAACCAAGGTGAGTTGGACACCATTTTTTCCAGTACGGCACGATTCTACATGAATGGGAACAAGAAGCCATTCCTCAAAGAATGCACTTGAACTGTGACGTGGTGATGCCATGATGACAAAGACAGAACTGCATTTTCATAGAACGTTCTTCTCCAGAGACTGGCAAATTCCAACCTCCCAACAAGTTTCCCCCACACATGGGGCTTATTAGAGGCCCTGCGTCTCCCTTGGCCAGGGAGACAAGTTGCATTTCAATACTAACCCGAGCTGTTTTCCATAATGTATGCAGAGTGGGCTTCAGCCACGTGTTGGAATGACATCAGCCATCTGGAGACCGGAGCTGCCGAGGTTCAGGATCATTGCAGGCCAGCAAAACGAAAGAGTTGGGTTGTTATCTGTCAGGGGAAAACTGACGAACTCATCCACTCCAGCTAAAGAGGACTCACAAATGTGCCTTGAACTAAGTAGAGTCTTAAAGAATCTCTGATCTTAGCCAGAAGACTTCGCTTACATTAGTTTCAATAGACATGAAGAGGAAACGCTGGAAAATATGTCCCTTATTTGCATCGTCGAATGAGTTCCACAGCAAAGCTGTATGAAAGCCCTGATATTTTGTGGGTCTGCCTCTGAGGCCCCCAAAATGTGCACCACGCAGGAAGTGTTACCACAGTCACACGCCTTCCTCCAGGCTGTTCCCAGACACAAAACCTTCCTCACAGAATCCAGGGCTTCCAGCTAATAAGTAGGGTATGTGCTTTTGTTTAAAAGAATGAATTAACACTGTGCCATGTCAACATTTTTTAAAGGATGATGTTCTAAGTTTTCATGAAATAGAAATGGTTCCCACAATTTCTTTGGATCGGTAACATTCATTGGCTCTTTCTTGATTGCAATGGAAGCTCTGATACCTGCCCACATGCAGGTAGAAACCAAGAGTCTGAAACTCTTGTTGATGGGGAAGAAGATAAATTGACCTGGCTGCCGCTGTTCTATCTATGAGAATATCTATGTAAAAAAAAATCATGGTTAATACAATAAATAGACTTATTCTTCCCGCTTGAAATGTTACATGCCATTAAGGCAGAGAGAACGTCACAGGATTTCTAAGATGGAAGAGAGAGGGTGTGGAATTTTGAATGTTTTCAGTCTGAAGAGAGCAGTAAGGTTAAGGTTAGAAAAATTGGTTCAAAATTGTGTCTAAGACTTACTTCCTGTATGACTTACGCAAAATACTTCAGCTTTCGGATGTAAAGTCTCCTAACTCAATTCAATGGCGAGTGCATTAGATCATCTCATTGGTTCTTTCTACCACTGCATTTCTATGATGCTAACTAAAATACCTAACACCGGGAAACCACTCTTCCTTCTTTGGTACAATACCAGCATGGAGATACAAGCAGACCCGAAGAGATGATCCATATACTCTGTTATGGGCTGGATGTTTGTATCTTTCCCAAATTCATATGTTGAAACCTTAGCCTTCAAAGTGACTAGAACTTGTGACAACGTGATGAAGGTCAAATGAGGTCATAAGATTGGGACCCCGATTTAATAGGACTAGTACCCTTAAGAAGGCACTAGAGCTGTCTCTTTCTTTCTCTCTCTGCCATGTGAGGCCATAGCAAGAAGGGAGTCATCTACAGCCCAAGGAGAGAGCTCTCATCAGAAGCCAACCAGGCTGGCACCTTTATCTTGCACATCCAGGCTCCAGAACTGTGAGAAATAAATTCCTGTTGGTTAAGCTACTCAGTATATGGTATTTTGTTAAGACAGCCCAAGTTGACTAATAAATAGTTATATTTTAAAAAATTATTAAAGCCTCAGTCCCTACTCTCAAACCTGGATTCCACAGAATAGAGTCAGGCTCTGTCTGGACACATGCCAGTTCAATACTACTAACACTGTGGATTGAGCCTTCCAGGTAAATACTTAAAAGTAAGGCTTCTCTATGTTTCTTAGAAGCTGTGAACCCTTTATAAAATGTGAGCTAAAGTGGTCAACAGATTTTTGACAAGGATGCCGAGACCATCCAGTGAGGGAAAGGACAGTCTTTCCAAACAAATGAGTCTGGGAAAACTGGATATCCCCATTAAACAGAATGATATTAAACCATTTCTTACTCCATGTACACAAATTAACTCAAAACGGATCAACAGTCCAAACTTAAGAATTAAAACTATAAAGCGCTTAGAAGAAGACATAGAGAAAATCTCTCAACTTCAGATTTAACAATGATGTTTAGGACATCAAAAACAAGTAACAAAAGAAAAATAGATAAATTGGATTGTCATCAAAAGTAACACCTTCCTGCATCAAAGAACACTCTCAAGGGAGGACACAAAATGGGAGAAAATGTTTGCATGTCATATATGTGATAAAGCACTAAAATCCAGAACATATGAAGAACTCTACAACATAACCATAACCAAAACCAAACCAAAACAAAAACAATTCCAAAATGGCCAAAGGATTTGGGTAGACGTTTTTCTAAAGCAGATATACAGGGGCACCTGGGTGGCTCAGTCGGTTGAGCGTCCGACTTCAGCTCAGGTCATGATCTCGCGGTCCATGAGTTCAAGCCCTGCATCGGGCTCTGTGCTGACCGCTCAGAGCCTGGAGCCTGTTTCGGATTCTGTGTCTCCCTCTCTCTCTGACCCTCCCCTGTTCATCCTCTGTCTCTCTCTGTCTCAAAAATAAATAAATGTTAAAAAAAATTAAAAAAAAATAAAGCAGATATACAAATGCACAATAAGCACTTGAAAAGATGTTAACATCATTAGCGACTAGAAAAATGCAAATTGAAACCACACTGACAGACCACTTTACACTCATTAGGATGGCTATAAGAGAAAATGCAGATATGGAAAATAACAACTATTGGTGAAGATATAGAGAAATGGTATGCGTGTGCACTGTGGGTAGGAATATAAAATGGCGTAGCCACTGTGGAAAACAATTCGGCAGTTCTTTAAATAGTTAAGCATGGATTTACTATATGATCCAGAAATTCCACTTTTAGGTACATACACGAAAGAACTAGAAGCAGATGTTCAGTGTGCATAGTAGTAATATTAATGGTAATCAAGAGGTAGAAGTGATCCAAGTAAATATCAACAAGGGAAAGTGTAAACAAAATCGTGTGTGTGTGTGTGTGTGTGTGTGCATTTGTATACATGCAATGGAATATTATTCAGTCATAAAAAATGAAATGTGGACGCATGCTATAACATGCACGAATCTTGAAAAGGTTAGGCTAAGTGAAATAAGTGAAATAAGCCAGACAAAAAAACAAATATTTTATGATTCCACTTACATGAGCTACCAAGAACAGGCAAATTCATAGATACGGAAGTAAGAATAGGGGTTACCAACAATGAGGTGGGGTGAAAATGAGATATAGAACAGGTACAGAGTTTCTGTTTGGGACAGTGAAAAGTTCTGGAGATAGTGGTTATGATTGTATGACACTGTGAATGTACTTAATGTCATCGAACTATGTATCTAAGAAGAGTTAAAATGGTAAATGGTACATTATCTATCCTTTATGACAATCAAATGTTTTTTAAAAAGTACGTCGTGAATCAAGTCCCCTCCATCTCTCTCCTACCAGTCTAGCCCAAGTCACCACACGACTCCCTAGGGCCCCCGGTAGCAGCCTCCTAACCAGCGTTCTTCCTCCTACCCTTGCCTTCATACCCATCATGTATCTTCAAGCAGCCGCAGTGGTCTTTTAAACGTGAAAATCGAATTTTGTCAGTCATAGTTGAATCTCGCAATGGCTTCCCATCATTTACAGTAACGTCCAAGTGCTTTCTCGTGTCTTCCCAGGCCCACGTCATTGACCTGCTTCCCCATCTTTCATCTCATCTCTGTCTCTATTCGCCTTCTCTCAACCACACAAGGCCTGTCCAGCAGGCTCCCTGCTTAAAATCTCTGTTGTTTGGCCACTATTTCATCCAGAGCATGACTGCCTGGATCTTCATCATCCAGTTCTCAGTTCCAACTGAGCATTCGTTGAGTTTCTACTATGTTGAGGAGTCTGAAGCAACAAATACAAGAATTCTATAAGATTCTTTAACCTTTGCACCTCCAGTTGCCATACTTGCATGAAGGGGAAAAGAGAGACTTCATTTGCATTCCACCTGGGACTTTGAGTATGGGCTCAAGACTGCCATCTAGACTGTCATTAGTGGAACCTGAATCGGAGTGAATCCAGTTGAGCCCCATACCCTTTGCCCCAAGACTTCCTTGAACATCACTACAAATATAAGTATCTTGGTTAGTCTGTGCTACACTCTGCTCCCTTTGTCTGTCTCTTCACCCAAGCTGCCATATCCCTAACACGCTCTGTTATATCCCCTGTGGTTCCTATGCCTCAGCCTGCTCTCAAGAGGAATTTACATCCATCTACTTCCCTTGGGCTGTCTTGAGCACCTGTGCCTACTATTTCCCTTGAATCTCGGGATACTGGTGGGTGGTTTCTCCATCCTCATAGCTGCTTTTACATTGTTTTACCGTCATTTAAAAGCATTGTTGGCTCAGAACGCCCAGATCCAATGTCCTCTACTAATCGACATTATGAGCATACACATACCATGCCTTCTTATCGTTGCCCACTTTCAGTGGAGGTCCTTGGCCCTTGGTACACCATCTTCCTTTCAATGTTCAAAGCCACCAGTATGCCAGGTGACTGCAACGGCTAAGTGGATCAACCTTGCAACTACGTTATCCTTTAGCAAATTATTTCCAGGGCAAAGTCCTGGACTGGATGATTATGCAAAACTACTTTATCTCTGAAGTCATACATTTCTTAGCCCATCGACTGCAGATACCTTATAAAACCCCAATCTCAGGTTAATCCAAATATCAGACTCTTTATTCCCACAACTAAGCTGCTGAACACTGCTTTGGAAGAACCATTTGTCTAGGTGAAAAGACAAGTCATGCTTGATCTTTAGCTTTACCTCAAAATCCCTTTAGATGTCCTTAGTCACCAACCTCTCCTTTGCTTTTCAATACCTTCTGTATGTTTCCTTCTTTTTCTTCATCCCTTCTCCCCCATCCTGACTCTCAGCAGGTGCTTCACTTCTTGCTCCATTGTCACACTAGAGCCTTCTTTGCCAGTAACTCCCTCAACCCCTTCCCCATGTAGCTTAGAAATTTTCATGTATCCACCTATGTCCATACTCCTGCTCTCCTTGTTTAGGCTGAGGCATAGCCATCCCTCAATCTGCCTGCAGGATCACATCCCTATCTGCTTCCGCAGGGATTTTATTCCATTAGCTCTCCCTGATCGCTACAAGATCTCCAAATTCTATCTTCTTCTTCTTTTTTTTGTTGTTGTTGTTGTTGTTTATTTATTTATTTTTGAGAGCGAGAAAGAGAGTGGAGCAGAGAGAGAGGGAGACAGAGAATCCCAAGCAGATTCCGCACTGCCCGTGCAGAGCCCGATGTGGGTCTGGAATTCACGAACCGCAAGATCATGAGCTGAGCTGAAACCAAAAGTCGGATGCTTAACTAAGTCACCCAGGCACCCATCAAACTCTATCTTCTGATGGCTTTTCCATCTCAACATATAAAAAACCTCCATCTACGTCCCGTCTCTAATCTTCCTTCACAGACAAGTTTGGTGACAGGGTAGCCACCGCTCAACGTCCCCATTTCTCCTTTGTCATTTTCCTCCTCAGTTCAACTGATCGGCAAATGCAGAGACATGCCTGCTACCCAAGAGGGAGCGTGAGTAGTAAAGAAAAATATTAGGCACAAGAGTTCTTGGCTGTGGTCCTGACTTGACCACTGTGTGTCTCTGGTAAGTCACTTCCCTCTCTGAGCCTCACAGTATGTGCACATATTGTGTGAACTATAAAATTAGCATTGAAGCACTTCAGTGTGTGGAAATGTTTACTAATTATATGGGGCTATTTCTTTTTTTTTTATGAAATTTATTGTCAACTTGGTTTCCATGCAACACCCAGTGCTCATCCCAACAGGCGCCCTCCTCCATGCCCATCATCCACTTTCCCTTCCACCCCACTTCCCACCAACCCTGTTGATTCTCAGTGTTTAAGAGTCCCTTTAAGGGGCTATTTCAATATTAATATAATTATCCTTTCCCCCAAATTATTCACATTTAATCAGGGACCTGGTTTTGTGAAGAGATAAATCCCTTTAGCAAAAAAGAGTGTGTTCTGGAGATAAAATTTCAGGCCCTGGGCAAGTGCTCACCGGTTCCCTACGCTCAACCTCACCTTGACAGTAACTCCCCTTGACTTTGGCTTCACTGAATATGTGCAAAAAGGAGTTCAGAATTGAGCTACGGTAACAGTTTGTTGAAGGTCACAGACTGCTTTCCAAATGTTTGGGATTTAATAAAATTCCAGATGCATTTGGCCCAGAGCAATTTTATTTTGTTTTTAAACCCGCGTGTGCTTTAAAGAGAATTCTGGCCACATGTTTTTGATTAATTTATGCTTCAATCAGTAAAGTTTGGTTTATTTCATAGTTATCTAATGTCCAAGAAGGTTTTTTAAATATGTGCTTAAAAGTACTTTCCTTAAAAAAAAAAATTCTAAAGAAAAGGTCAAATAACAGGAAGCTGTGGTTTGCCAAGAGTAAATAAATTTTACACACACACGAGTTTCCATTTTGAGTCCAAACCCCAAACCTGTTATCTTCGTGTTGTGTCTAAAGAAATGTTAGCAAAACAAATTCTAGTCTCCACAGTAAGCAGAAAAGTGTCAGGTGAACACAACTGAAAATAACTAACAAAGCATGACACCCACAGCCACAGTTGCAAACACCTACCGGCTGATTTGTTAGTAGACATTGGCTCTAGAGTATGGGATCAGAAAGAGTACTTAGGTTGGATTGTTGAATTGGATTGTTGAATGAGCTTGGGTAGAGTTTTTATGTTCGTAGGGTCCCACTTTCCCACATAAGAATATGTAGTTAACAAGACCTGCCCTACTTATTTCAAGGTGTTGAAGATAGGGTCAAGGAGTGTGCAGGACAGAAAAGCCTCTTGAAAAATATAAAGTGCTATGCTCTTGCATTATCTCTCAAGGACAGTAATAAAAATGTATAAGCATTGCTGTGGCACAAAGAATTTTGCAAAAATGTTGGACTTTTGTTGATTACAATGGAATACTCTTAGTAGGGAAGAAAAGACATTTGAGTTCAGGTTTTTGGCTTTTTTTTTTTTGAAAAAAACCATCCATTTTATAATGCTATGATACTCTGATCCCCCTTATTTTTTTGATCCAGAGGCAAGCAAGAACAAGTTTTGAATTTTTAAATTATAGAGTTGCAGTACATACCTATTAAATATATTCCCAATGTGCTAGTCCCTTTAATGTACATTTTTTTTAATCCTCTCTTAATCCTGTGAAATAGATAGCATGATCTGTAATTCACAGGTGAGGAAATGGAAGGAAACTAGTTGAAGGTCACATAGTTCAGTGGGCAAAACAACACCCCAACGAGCGTAGCCTCTAGATTACAGATATTTTATTTCCATTAATGAAGTTGTTTCCAACTTCTCAAAAGGTAAGGAAAAAATTCTCAGTTTAAAAAAAAATAGTATTACTCTTCCTGTAAGCACAAAGGTAATTTAAAAAAATAAAACAACTATCTTTGATGCTTTCCTGACTCAACCTTTACTTCCCTTGGACAAGCGGCTATTTACAATACATCTTTAGTATTAAGTACAACATTTAAGCATTCAGCATTGCCCTTGCTGTGATTTGATTAACAAGGAGAATTCTAGTGCTTCTGTACTGTTGGGGTAAGGTAATGACCCGAGCAGACATACGCCTTGCTAATCCTCTTCAGTTCTATAATGTCATTTTTCTGTGGATTTCTTAAAAACCACATCAACAGAGCAGATGGCCCACCTCAAATATTTTCATGACGTTTTAGGGGACTGAAACCTGGTAATCAGCCTCCTATGTTTGCCCCATGGTTGCCATGTTTGTGTGTCTGCAACTTACACATGGCTTTGGGCGTCTACAATTCACGAGGGTTTTTTAAAAACACAGCCTTGGGTCAGTTAGCTTTGCCAGCGTAGTGAACTACCTCACAACCTAACAGCCTAAAACAACATTTGTTTAGTGAATGACTCCGTGCATCAGCTGAATGACTCTTCTGATTTGGGCTGGCTTGGCCCATCTCCGCGGGGACACGTCCTGGGTTTGCAGTCAGCCGGCCGCCCAGGGGAGCCTGGATGGTCTGGGAGGGCTTCACCGAGCTGCATGGTGGTGAGCAGGGGTGGTTCAGAGCCATAGGGGGGACCGGACTGTGGGCTTCTTCCCATAGTGGTCTCAGGTTACAATAGAGGAAGCGGAAATCCTGCAGCCTTTACCCTGACACCTGTGCACTCTCACCTCTGCTGCGTTTTATTGGCCAAAGCAAGTGCCAGTATAACCCAGGTTTGAGGGTGAAGGGAATAGACTCCACCCCTGCATAGAAGGAGCTATAAAATAAGTAGCAATTCCTACTCCTTGTCCCATTTCTCACCCGCTTCCCAATGTTCTTTGCTATATTGTTTTCTATACTATTTGCTATAACCTTACGCACAATTCTGCCGCTTGATTCTGAGTTACCAATTCAGGTGCCTACCAGCAAGGGAGAAAAGAAATTTTTGAATTTGTTCTTTTTTTGAAACCCCACGTAATTGATAACGGAGTTCTAGCTCAATGTCTCCAGCGATGTAGTTAAGCTGTTTCTGCCTTTGGGAGGTTAGAGAAAGCGGAGATGGAAAGAAACAGTTGGCTTCTGTTCCTTGTGTGCTCGCAGGGCTTGGCTCCCTCCTCACCACTCGCGCCCTCTGTCTAGCCTCTCTGAGGCACACCTCACCGAACACATCCTGTATGGGCTTTCTTCATATAATCAGCTCATGTAAAATACACATATAATTCCAACTTCAGATTGAAGGCAGTGTTCCATCCAAAGTATTTTTGGAATAACACCCATTATTGTTTCATACGCCATTAGAGGAATTATTTAGAAACGGAAATCTGATCTTCCCATATTGTCACACTTCTCTAGGAAGCTTTATGGCTTATCATGAGTTTATTTCACATAACACAAGTGCAAATGGCATAAAGCGCACTCTAGGATTCAAAAGATATTCGTGTTTCAAAGTTTAGTTTAATTATTATTGTTGAAATAAATAATTATTATTATCGATGTCAATGCCCAGTTAGGTATATTGTATTAGCAAGCACTTTACTGGAATCTTCAACTAAGACTTTGTGGCAGGGAGTGGAAATCTCATTTGTAGAAATGCTTTTTTAAGACTGGGAGAAACACAAAACACATTTGATAAAGGTCTAATATGTGTCCAATAAATAAATAATAAAAAAATGATCAACTCTATTTAAAAAGGGGCAAAAGGTTTGAAGACACTTTACAAAAGAATATGCATAATTTTTTAAATGTTTCTTTATTTTTGAGAGAGAGAGACAGAGACAGAGACAGAGCATGAGCAGTGGAGGGGCAGAGAGAGAGGGAGACACAGAATCCAAAGCAGGCTCCAAACTCCGAGCTGTCAGCACAGAGTCCCATGTGGGGCTTGAACTCACAAGATGT
Source organism: Prionailurus bengalensis (assembly GCF_016509475.1). Classification (NCBI taxonomy): domain Eukaryota; kingdom Metazoa; phylum Chordata; class Mammalia; order Carnivora; family Felidae; genus Prionailurus; species Prionailurus bengalensis. Next base: position 228,335,378 of record NC_057343.1, read on the forward strand.
GAGATCATGGTCTGAGTGGAAGTTGGATGCTCCACTGACTCAGTCACCCAGGTGCCCCAAAAAGAATATATATAAATAGCCAAAAGAAGCACAAAATTGTGCTCATCATGGTAGGAATTCCATGCACTTGAGTTCATTGCCACCTTTCATTTGTTGTAAAAGAAGAAGTCCCTTATTATATTCAACACTGTAGGATATCATGATGGTGAATAAAGCTTCTGTGAGCCCATAGATAGTGGTTTGGGCAAATGCACTGCAAACATGGAAGGCAAAAACCCGTATTCAGAGTAGGTATTCAAATGAGAACTAAGTATTGCCCTTTTCACAATGGAAGCAGATCAACGGCATCAACATGCCATCAGGTACCTGACTAATGCCCTTGGGGAGTGGAGCCACCAGTAACTTAATGTTATCGTTGTTGCTGTCGGCTAATTGTATGTATAACTTTCATTCGTCTACCATATACATTGTCTTTGCACCCTTTGGGGCAGACAGAGGAGCCCTGGGAAAGAGGTTGACTGAAGTCTACGGAACAAGTTCCCTTGTTCTCCTGATTACCATAATGTTACTCATGTCTGTTGAGTACTCCCCTGGAGCACAAATACCTTTACAATCTGTGTTTGTTCAGAGAAGTCTATCAAATACCTCTTTTCCAAACCTCCTTACCACCCTTTTGCTAATCATCTTCTTTCTGAGTCCTTGACAATCCAGGCAAACTATTAACCACTACCCATGAATCAATGTAGACCTGAATCTCTGGCTTCTTCTTCCAGGAAAGTTGACCTACCATATGTACTGTTCAAAGTTCCAATTATTGGGAGGATCCTCCTTTACCACTGTCCTTCAAGTAAAATGCTGCAGACATCTACACTCAACCGCTGACATCATATTGTTAGAAGACAATTCTCTATGGGTCTCTTGCATTTCTGTACATCTTATGAGCAGATGCGTTTGATGGCCTTTGTTTTAGACTATCTTTTAAAGTATGTTTGTATAGTAAACAACCTTGGGAGATAGAGATAGTGTCTATCCACAACAGAGGTCATGTTTGTTTACTGTCAATAATGGTGAAGGTTCTGAGATTTTATCCACTGAAAAGCCAACAAGTTCATCTCCCATGGTTTCAAGTAAAACAGAGATGCCCCTGGGCCTGGACAACTACATGTTGAACATCCCATTTCCACTTTCATTAGTCACAAAGTCCAAGTTAACCTACCCCTACAGAGGGAGAGCAGCTCCTCACCAGGAAGGCAGACAGACTTACTTTCTGTTTTGTGCAGAGTGGAACCTGCTTATAGCTTAACCCTCAGGCTGGAGGGTCACGAGGTCTCCATGGATCAAGAGTTTGGTTTTAACAAGAGGCTAGTCGTGAGCTAATAACTACTTTTCAAAAGGGATGTATGGAAGCTAAGTCAAGGCAATGAGTCCAAAATCCCAAGAGGTGTCTCCAAGTAGAGGCTGCCTCCCTTTACCAGGTGGTAAGATCATCAGTCACAGAGACTTGTAGCTTACCGGGATCATTAGGGGCCCCAAAGGTAAAGAGCATGCCGCAGCTTGCTGGATAACTTCCTCTGTAATCTGTTGGTTTGGCTGCCACTCAATGCACGCTGATTTGGGGGTTGGCAGATATAAAGGACTAAGCAGAATGCCCATGTGAGACACATATTATCCAAACACCTCAACAATCCAACAATGTGCTGGGCCTCCTTTTGGTGCTGGAGAGACTGAAGGTACAACAGTTTTCCCCTGATGGCCAGAGGGATTGAGCATTGTGAATTAGTCTACATAGTTCCTCCAAGAAACAACTTGGCAAGAAGGACTCTGGATTTTGTTGGGGTTTACGAACTGCGTCAGCCGGTTGAGGTGTAATAACACCAGAATCAGGGTAGCTGCCACTGAGGCTTTTCAACCAACATCAGAGGTTAGAGGCACTCACGCTAAATCCTGGCCCCTTATTGGTGGGAAAAGGTGGGGCAGAGGGGGGCGGGCTTTTGTCCCACTAGCACTCCTCTACAGTCCCTCTTCATGATTGACAGAATCCCTTCCGGCACTTATGGGTCGCATCAACACAGCAATTGCTACTATACCTTGAGATGTAGAAACACCGTCAAGAGTATATTGAATGATGGGTGCCTGGGAGGCTCAGTCGGCTGGGCGTCCAACTTCAGCTCAGGTCATGGTCCCCCAGTCTGTGCGTTCGAGCCCCACGTCAGGCTCTGTGCTGACAGCTCGGAGCCTGGAGCCTGCTTCAGATTCTGTCTCCCTCTCTCCCTGCCCCTCCCCGCTCATGCTCTGTCTCTCTCTCCCTCTCAAAAATAAATAAACATTAAAAAAAGATGTAAGAGCCCAAGATGAACGAGCCCAAGAGGGGTCACTCACAGCATCCTTTCCCTTCCCAACGTTTTCCTGTACATTTGGATGGTTGCGAATTGTCTTCAGTCCCTTTTGGAAACTGAGTCTTCAGCCTTATCTCTAATCGTTCTCTTAAACTACTTGAGACTGGAAAGAGGAGAGGGAAGATCAGAGGGAAGATCAGGAGAGGGAAGTACAGAGGGAGAGCAGCTCCTCGCCAGGAAGGTAGACAGACTTACTTTCTGTTTTGTGCAGAGTGGAACCTGCTTATAGCTCAACCAAATGAACTGCTGGTGTTTTTGATCCACTTAAAGCTCTCTATTCTCATCGCCGACACCAATCCCTTCTACCCTGAAGACCCCTTAACTCAGCAACTATAGTCACATTGCCTTTTGTCTGGAGTCTCAGGACTTGCTGACCCAACGTCATGATAAATACCCCTTCCTTCCCTGCCTAAAAGAGAGCAGGCAAAACCCAAAAGCACCATTCAAGAGACTTGTTTTAATTCTTTTGCTCAGCCCCTGAACATTCATCAATAGGTAGCGTATTAGAGGACCCTTATTCCATATCCCTCCTATCACTTGGTTGAGAGCATTTGCTACTGGATCATAGTAAGGCTCTGCATACTCCCTAACCCGGCCTACAAAGCCCTCATTCTTTCTCTTCCAGAAACCCATGCCTCGGTCAGTATCCCATCTCCAAAAACTTCAGAAACGGTGAAGGGTCTGAGATTATATTGTACTTGCAAGGTAAGAAATTAGCCTGCCATGGTTTCATGGGTGCTGACAGAAAACATGAGACTCCTGGACATTTATTACTCACAGAAGAGCAAGTGGCCTGAGCTTCACGTCTGCATCAATCATTCTTGGCCCTCAGTTCCACCGGGCATCATGAAGCAACTCAGGTAGACTCTGCACATGCATTGAATTTATACCCTAGCAAAGGAACTCCAATATTGTTAGGGAACCCAAATATTTTATAATGGGATGCAAACAAACTTTCCTGAACTTTGCCCTGGAGGGAGACATGACTATTTTACGTGACCCTGTTGGGAGACATTGCTTTCATATTTTTGAATACCTTGCCCTCGGCGCCGCTGACATCACTAGGTCTTGTGAAACACAACATCCTTATGAATTATAGACACAGTGACAGAAACGTTTTTAGGGCAACATGGGCATATTAAGGGGCCTCCTTCTATTTTGGCCCACTCAAATCTTGCAGCCTTTTGGGCTCTTCAATCGATGGAACACAGCACATGCCCAAATTAGGTGTATGTAGCCTCAAAATCCGAAGGGCCCACTAGTCCTTTTGCTTCCTTCTTAGTACCAGAAGGGCCAGATGCAACAACTTGCTATTTACCTCGGAAGAGTTATCTTGATATTTCCCAGACTTCTGGATTCCTAGAAATCAAGGCTGGCAGACCTACACATTTTTATGGAACTTTTTTCCCCATCCTCAAGCAAACATACATTTTACCCAGCACCATGTTTTCTTCCTGCTCTTGAGGTCCAAGTAACAGGATATCACCCATGTACTGGGTCAGTGTGAAGTCCTGAGAGGTGACTGCAATATAGGGCCAGAGAGTTGATGTTGTTGGAACTTGGACTGTGTAAGTATATTGCTGATTGTGTCAGGTGAAAGAAAACTCTTTCTGATGATCTTTACTAAGAGACATAGGGAAAAAAGAACATTTGCCAGATCAAAAACTCCATAGGAGTTGCCTGAAGATGTGTTGATTTGCTTTAGAATAGCGGTTATCAATGGAATGATGTGGGGGAGGTTTGCCACCCAGAAGACAGTGGCAATGTCTAGAGACATTTTTGGTCATCACAACTGCAGGGAGGGGTGCTAATAGTAACTGGTGGGTAAAGGACTAGGATGCTGCTAAACATGCTGTCATGCACAGGGCAAGACCCACAACAAAGTATTATCTGGTCTAAAATGTCAACAATGCCATGCTTGAGAAATCCTAATCTTGAGTAAAATTGGAACAGAGCTGTAGTTGGAATTCGTGGCTGGTTGAGTTTATAATAATCTATTGTCATCTTCCAAGATTCAGCTGTGTTCTGAACAGGCCAAATGGGTGGGCTGAATGAGATTATGGTTATAATGACCCCTCCCCCCTGAAACTTTCAAGTCCTTAATGGTGGCACATACCTATGCAATGTCTCCAGAAATGTATTATTTCTTCTGGTTTATTATTTACCTAGATAAAGGAAGTTCTACATGCTTCCCCTTGGCCTTGCCTACAATAATAGTCATCACTCCAGAGATCAAAGAACCCAAATGAGAATTTTGTCAGTTTTGGACCACACCTATTCCAATTTACTTTGCGAACAGAAAATGACAACAGAAGGACTCAGCAACCCATTGGACAATTTGTTAAATACAACCTTTATATTGAAGAGAGGGAATACCAGAATGGATTTATAATGTAAGGACTGTTTGTTGATCCCCTAAGTGTGTCACCTGGGAGGTCCAGAGGGGATTCCCTCTAACAAGGCTGTGAGAAATATATTCATATGGAGTGCCTCAACATCCCTGAAAATCTCTGTGGTTTCTATTTTCTATAGGCCATAAATGACAGAGGGAGTACCCGTTTTCAAACTCGTCTTCTTTTTTTTAATTTTTTTTCAATGTTTATTTACTTTTGACAGGTAGAGACAGAGCATGAGCAGGGGAGGGGCAGAGAGAGAGGGAGACACAGAATCCGAAGCAGGCTCCAGGCTCTGAGCTGTCAGCACAGAGCCCGATGTGGGGCTCAAACCCACAAACTGTGAGATCATGACCTGAGCCAAAGTTGGACGCTCAACCGACTGAGCCACCCAGGTGTCCCTCAAACTAGTCTTCTAAATTCAGTGGGGATTAAGGAGTTCTAGGGAAATCTCTGAAATTGACATAAGCCCAAATTACATTTCCCCAACTTGCATGTGATTATTAACAGAACAGAGCTTCAACATTATCTGAGCTTTCTGTCTCTACCTCGGCAGAATTCATTCTCTCCACTTACTTTTCACTCAGTCAGTCTTTCTTCTCTAGCCCTTTGCTAAAATAGCTCTTCTCAAGAACATCCCTAACTCATACTTTGGTAAAGTTAATAAAAAATTATTCAACCTATCGAGCACTTCAATCCACAAAAATCTCACGTTTTCATTACCCATCAGAATCTTCTTTTTTTTTAACGTTTATTTATTATTGAGAGACACAGAGCATGAGCAGGGGAGGGGTAGAAGAAGGTAGAGTCCGAAGCCGGCTCCAGGCTCTGAGCAATCAGCACAGAGCCCAACGCGGGGCTCGAACTCACAAACTGTGAGATCATGACCTGAGCCAAAGTCAGTCAGCCAACCAACTGAATCACCCAGGCGCCCCTCATTAGCCATCAGGATCTTGATGGTTTTATCTCCTTCCTTATTAAACATGTTCTAAAAGTATAACCATGGCCTTACAGAAACTCTTTTTCTCCCTCGTTCCCATCAATACACTAAGGTAGCAGAACCCCAACCTATCTACAGCCACTGTCCTCTTAGCCTCTGATCTGAGTAGGTAAATATTGACCCCCAAAATCACATTTACTGCATTACTTCAAATTTGTGAGCACAATTATCAAATGGAATTGCAGTAAATTTCCCGTACTCATCATATTTAAATCTCTGCAATGTTATAGGCACTGTCAGCCCCTCCCTCCTTGAAATACATTCTTCTCTAAGCATAGCCCAAGACTTGTATCTTCAGTTGGTTACTCAGTCTCCTCACTTGAACGTATAAAAGATATCTCAGGGCCTCCTGGGTGGCTCAGTCCATTAAGCATCTGGCCTCTTGGTTTAGGCTCAGGTCACGATCTTACAGTTCATGAGACTGAGCTCTGTGCCAGGCTCTGTGCTGACAGCGTGGAGCCTGCTTGGGATTCTCTCTCTCCCCTCTCTCTCTCTCATTCTCTCTGCTCCTCCTCTGTTCTCTCTCCCCTCTCACAAAATAAATAAATAAACTAAAAAATAAAAAATATTAAAAAATAAATGAAAGATATCTCAAACTTAATTTAAAAAAAAAGAGCCATTATTTCCACTCCCACTCAAATCTTCCTGGGCTCTTTAATGCCCATATTGATAAATAACACTACCATCACACTACTCTGTCTCTTTTCTTTCTCAATCATCCAATATCTCATCATCTCAAAAACTTATTTTGTTCCATCTCTAAAACATATTCAAAATCTAGTCACCTTTCATGTCCCTCCTGCCCGAGGCTAAAAAAACGTTCTCTGTTGCCAGGACTTCTGCAGTAGGCTCTTAACACAGGCGCTGAAGACTAGCAAATCAATGAATGATAAAGAGTATTATTGACTGTTGTCAGATTCACTTACCCATCCCCTGTCTGGTATTATATGTGTGTTATCTTTAATATCTTATCAAATATAGAATCATATGACCTAACAAAGTTAGGCGCAACTATCTATTTATATATTTATTTAGGACGTTGGGAGTGACTTAATTTTTTTTTTACTTAAAAAAAAACTTTTTCTAACATTTATTCACTTTTTTTGAGAGACAGAGCGCAAGTCAGGGAGGGGCAGAGAGAGAGAGGAAGATACAGAATCTGAAGGAGGCTCCAGGCTCTGAAATGTCAGCACAGAGCCCGATGTGGGGCTCAAACCCATAAACTGCTAGATCGTGACCTGAGCCAAAGTTGGACACTTAACCAACTGAGCCACCCAGGCACCCCGGGAGTGACATTGAAGATAACTTGAACTATGGCCTGGTCTCTCATGTTATGTTGCCAAGCTCCAAATATTTAAGATATACTTTCGGGGCCACAGGGCTAATTAGTCCTAGTACCCAACTAGAGACCACATATCAGAACTCTCAGCTAAGTGCTCTTCCTAATGCTTGAAAAAGTGATGTTTCGGGGCACCTGGGTTGCTCAGTCAGCTAAGCATCTGACTTCGGCTCAGGTCACGATCTTGCAGTTCCTGAGTTCGGGCCCCACGTCAGGATTCTGTGCTGACAACATGGAGCCTAGAACCTGCTTCAGATTCTGTCTGTCTGTCTGTCTCTCTCTCTCTCTCTCTCTCTGCCCCTTCCCCTGCTCTCTCTCTCTCTCTCTCTCTCAAAAGTAAATAAATATGAAAAAAAAATTTTAAGTGATGTTTCTCCATATGTATGCATGTGCATGACCTTGTGATCATGCTATATTCCTTTTCTAACCATTCTGGACTAATTGTTATGGCTCTCTGGTACTGTGTTGTGCCTGGAAGTGGTATAAGATAAAACAAACACTGTATGTATAACTTGACATTAACTTCCCTGGTTAATTGCATTCTCCCCTCTCAGTATACCCAGAGGTATCCTCTGAGCTGTTAGAACTTTGTGTAAATAAAGACATCCTTACCACGTAGGAAACCTCCAGAATGCCTTACTCAGGGAATTGAGTTCCAAACAGCCCAAGAACCCTTCCTTTAGTAAGGAAGACACTCCCCAAATGGTAGGCAGTATGTTTGGGTCCTTGTAGCTAACTCTGGGCCCCTTTCTTATCTGTGTGAAGTGTCTGACTGTCTGCTTATTTTATCCCAGCATATGGGCTAAATTACACCTTCCTTTAGATACGTAATTTAAATCACCTTTCCTGCCCAGCAGCCTGTCAGGATTCGGCCACCTGTAGGGGCCTAAAGAGATGACATGTTGAAAATACTGAGAGCTATGCCAATCCCAACTTCTGCTCTTGAGCCTGAGGCTAGGTAATTCCACAACTCAACATTTCAACATTTATTGACTATTTGAAAAGTACTATGTAAGTTACTCAGGGGGAAACAGAGATGAATTTTTACCTATGTCCTCTAGAGGTTCACCATCTGGAGAACATACATGAGTTTGACACAACGTGAGGCTGTGATTCAAGCCATGGTAGAAGCCCAATTTAAGGGAGGGAATTTGGATAAGGTCCTGAAAGATCCATGGTATGTCAAATGTGATCATGGAGCCCGGAGAGCTGCAGGGCATTAGGGCAATGGAAGAACTACCAATGTGATTAAAGCTTTGCATGTGTATTCGGGGTTACAAGGCTGGAAACGTTACTAGGAAACAAATCATGAAGTGCTTGGAACTTTAGCATTTAGATCGTGGTTCATGTTCTGATTGCAGTTGTGACTCATACAAGTTTTGAGCAGGAGTATGATACCACCAGCCCTGTATTTTATGAAAACAGCGGTGTAAGGGGCACGACTGAGAGTAAAGTTGGCCCGGAGATAAGAATGCTAACCAGCTGGAAAAGAGAAGATCTGTTGTTGTTTGCCTTCAGCAGAACACCAGGCACTCATGACCTTTTCCTTTAAAAACAGTTCCTCAGGTTTCCTTTGGGGGAACAACAATTCTTCCAGCTAATGCACCTTAAGTGGTGTTGACTCCATTTTTGCTCCCAAGGTAGGGCATGTGACTTAGGTAGCTTCAATCAAAACAGTGTCTTCCCCTAATTGAAATGATTGGTTTCATAATGCGTCTTTTGGGGTCTCTAAAAGAAAAACAGAAGATTATTCCTATTGGGATTGCATTTGGAAGGTAGAGTTGACTGCCACACATTACCTGCTCAGTGATCATGTGTTTCATAAATGAAGACAACTATTTGCCATGAGGAAAGAAAACCTGAGAATAGAGCTTAAACTGGGATGGAGCAAAAGAAACTGGAACCTGACGACACTGTTTGAGCCCTGAATCAAGCCTCCTTAGAGCTATTTCTACTCTAAGACTTTTGTTAATGAAAGACACATAACCAGTGAAGGAGGATGCAATAAAACCCCGAGAAAGGCTCAGGGATCTAGCTTCAAACAGAGGTCCACCTGTATCAGTCAGCTATTGACATGATAATTCTTTTTTTTTTTTTTTAATTTTTTTTTTTCAACGTTTATTTATTTTTGGGACAGAGAGAGACAGAGCTTGAACGGGGGAGGGGCAGAGAGAGAGGGAGACACAGAATCGGAAACAGGCTCCAGGCTCTGAGCCATCAGCCCAGAGCCCGGCGGGGCTCGAACTCCCGGACCGCGAGATCGTGACCTGGCCGAAGTCGGACGCTTAACCGACTGCGCCACCCAGGCGCCCCAGACATGATAATTCTTTGTAACAAACCATCCCAAGCATCAATGACTTAAAATAATAATAAATTAAATAAATTAAAATAATAATAATAATAATTAATAAATAAACATTATTTAAAATAACAACTATTATTTTAATTATCTTGTTCACTTGTCTATAAGTGGCTGAAGGATAGTTGAAATAGACTGAAATCAGTGGTGCAACTTTGTTTCGGTCTGTGTGTTTGACTTCCTCAACTCCTCGGTGTAGATTTGACTCGGATCTGCTCCATATTTGTTTATAATGGAGTCTGTAATCAGGCAATAGCTATAAAGGGCAGGTTTGTTTTTTTTTTTTAATTTTTTTTTTCAACGTTTTATTTATTTTTGGGACAGAGAGAGACAGAGCATGAACAGGGGAGGGGCAGAGAGAGAGGGAGACACAGAATCGGAAACAGGCTCCAGGCTCCGAGCCATCAGCCCAGAGCCCGACGCGGGGCTCGAACTCACGGACCACGAGATCGTGACCTGGCTGAAGTCGGACGCTTAACCGACTGCGCCACCCAGGCGCCCCAAGGGGCAGGTTTTTATAATGATGGTGTAAATGTAAGATGACAAGCCCAAACATACAAGTACAGTTCAAGCCTCTGCTGCTGAGTTCCTTTTGGCCAGGAGCAAGCCACATGGCTGAGCTCTAAGTCACGCTTTAGGGAAGCACTCTCCACCTATATGAGGTTAAAGCAAAACTCACACAGCTAAGCCCAACATCAATGGAAGAGGTAAGTAGACTTAAGATAAGAATGTGAGAAGGGGAGTAAATATTTTTTAACAAGAATGTATTCTGATACAACTATTCTCACTCAGAAGATAGGAATTTATCAAGGACTGGAAAATAGCTCATAGGATGGAGAGAAATTCTTTCCAGAGGCCAGTACAGGACAAGACCCTACAAGATCAAGACTACTGCTTCAGTCCTGATCACAAAATGATATCCTCAAGTGGGCTTATTAAAATCCAAGTACAGTGGGATATACAACCAAGTGCTGATATCTATTAGAAGGTGGGAAATAGTGAGCTATAATTATACACAAGAATATTTGTTCACTGTGAAAGACAGGAACCAAGTACTGAAACCTGTTGGGATATTACATCTAAGCACAGTTAGAGAAGCCAATCAAGAAGAGAAAGAAACAGTGCAAAACTTGGAAAATGGAAAGAAGCCATATGAGACCCCAGCTATATGGGAAATTGGCTCTTCTAAAATGCAAGGTTAAAAAGACTTTCATCTTCATGGTTAGCCATAGGGAAATCTGCAGCATCGTAGGAGTAAGCACTGTGGAGCAGTGGGGTTGTCTCCAGAAGAGTCTTGAGACGTTGTTGGGTTTCCACAGGTCGTGTTTGCACCTGGATAAAAGAGTGATGGGTATAAAATTCTGGAGTCACAATCTGCTTCCTCTAATCCTCTGTAGATGGTGTTCTATCATCTTTAACATTCAGGGTTGCCAGGAACAATTATAAGCCCAGCTTCCTGTTTGTTTGTTTCCTTTTTAGATAAGTCACTCTTTCAAAGTGACTGGGTAGCTAGGTGTTCACAGGATTCTTTTTACGCTGAAGAGTATTTCTATGGAAACACGCGGAATGGTGCCACAACCTGGAATTCAAATAGTTTACTTTTTAAGGAAAGTTGTATTTTTCATACAGTCAATATAGCTTGGCTCTGTCTGGGTGGGAAACGTGTGATTATTTTAAAATTCATTTGGGAATGTGAAATTGCTTGTGTATTGCCAGGTGATCTCCATATCATTTCTCTTGCTCTCCCTCATGATCCTAATGATTTGTTTTTACTCCTATATTGTTAATAAAAGATTTCTATGGGGTTTGTCTTCTAGTTGCAGAGCAGATTTCATCAGAGAGACTGGATGAAGGGTTGAGATATTTTACCTCGGGTAAAACAAATGACTATTTCATCTACTGGAATGTTCGCCCAAATGGTACTTAACTGTGAAATAAATTTTTACTCTACACTAGAGCGTATTAAGCCTGTACCAACAGATAAATTAACCCTTTACTCTTTTCTCCCTTCAGATAGTTGTTTGGTGCTTTATTCAATGCTATTACAGGAGGTATGAACCCATCTATCTCACTTCCTTCTGGTAACATGCCAAACTTCTAGAGAGAACAAAAAAATGTGGGTGTAGTTAGCCTGAAGCCTACAACCCAAAATCGATCCCTTCTCTCTACCATGTATAGATGCTAAGTGAAATCAGCCAAAGAGAGAAAGATAAATACCAAAGGATTTTACTTACATCTGAAATATAAAAAATAAAACAAATGAAAAAAACAAACAGACTAATAAATACAGAGAACCGGAGGGGCAGAGGGTGGAGAAATGGATGAAGTAGGTGAAGGCAATTAAGAGGTATAAAATTCCAATCACAAAATAAATAAGTCATGGGGATGTAAAGCACAGCATAGAAAATGCCGTCAATAATATCGTAATAATTTTGCATGGTGACAGATGGTCACCATTTATCATGGTGAATATTGCGAATGCATAGACTTGTCAAGTCACTGTTTTGTGCACCTGGAAGTAGTATAACATTGTATGTCAACTATATATCAATTAAAAATAAGCATGTTAATGAATCAATTACAAAAGAAAGACATAGTCCCTGTAACACCTGAAGCTTTCTTCATCCTATACAAAATTAAAATGGCGTAGAGGAAATCACTTTCACAGTGTAGCCAGAGGAGGTATCTCTGAAGAGATGACATTTATGGTTACATCAGCCAGACAAGCTAAAACCAGTGGCCTCTGTGATGTTTCCTTTTTACAGTTAGAAATTGTACTGGCTGAATGGCAGGATTTACGGTGATGGTCGGTTTCCAGATTACGGTTGTGGTAGACATTACCCCGTTAGTACTGATGCTCGTGGAGAGAAATGGTGACTTCCTAAGGGTCCTGGCTGGAAAGATATGAATGGCAATGTAGGGGCAAGGACTGATAGAAAATAGGATTACTTAAAGCACTAAAACATCTCATTCCCAACACTTTTATATTTTCTCATTTAAAAAACTCTCTGCATTGATTGGGCCACAGAGGTAGGTGACTCTAAGGTCTTTTCCAAGCCTAAAATTCTGTGATTCTATGTAATGAAAAGAAATGGTACGTGGGTCAGAGGAAGCAATGGGAACCAACCCTCAACATTTCATAGTACACCTTGGACAACACGGATTGCATATTTGCAGTGTAAAAGCAAATTTATTCCTATTTCATATATTTCACATGGACTATTTGAAATTTCTAATAACATCATGGGATCAATATGATTATCTGTGTAAGGTTGATGAGAAAATGAAGACTCAGGGGAAGAGTCACTTAGTCAAAATTTGCTTCTAGGTGCACCTCTCCTCCTGTGATACCCATACAGCCATCTGATGTCACCACCTACATGTGAGCCATGTCATTTGTGGGCCTTTGATAGGTCTGATTCATGCAGTTAAGCAAATAAAATAGATAATCAAGTAAAACCCATGGACTTAGCCTCCACTTATTGACAGAGGAAAGAAATTCAAACAGTTTTGCAGACACCTACATTTCCCCAGGAACTAAGTTCAAGAAAATATGGATTCCTTCTTAAGGGATGCCAAATGACGGATAGTAACTTTAAACTCCACATTTGCAGGGACACCTGGGTGGCTCAGTCGGTTAAGCATCCGACTTTGGCTCAGGCCATGATCTCGCAGTTTGTGAGATTGAGCCCTGCCTAGGGCTCTGTGCTGACAGCTCAGAGCCTGGAGCCTGCCTCAGATTCTGTGTCTCCCCTTCTCTCTGCCCCTCCCCTGCTTGTGCTCTGTCTCTCTCTGTCTCTTAATAATAAATAAATGTTAAAAAAAATTTTTTTTTAACTGCAGATTTGCAAAGTATGCGGAAAAACTGATCAAATGCTTGATTCTCGGTTGGTCACTTTCACGGGCTGAGCACATAATTACTTAATTTTTACGCATTCCCAACATTTACTGAGGAATCTAAGAAGATATGATCTACACACTTACCTTTAATGATTTTTGGAATCATTTATGGAATGGTACTTGGGATATCTGGAAAATAACCCCCTAACTATCAGGTTTATTATGTGAGCAATTGCAGAAGTTGATTGATTCTCTCATGATGGAATTTTCTAGCATGTATTTATAGTGTCTGTGGTTCAAGAATACTCTATGCTTTAAACATCATAGGTAGTGGAGGAAAGTTTCCATGGCTCTTAAATTATAGGTACTTGGAGTATGATCTCATTACCCAGAGGCCCACCCAACCCACATCAGCATCAGTATGAGCACCTGAAGGAATTTGTTAACCAGTTGAAATTTAGAATCACAAAGTCAAACATTGTATTAGGAGATCTCAATTCATGACAGCATTATTCCTCTTTCACGTGGGAAATCCGATGCCAAAAGCAGAAACTAAAAGTCAAAATTACCATCTTCTCTCACAAAATGAAAACGGAGTTTTAACTAGTCTGTACCACTTGCAAAGACGCCACAGACAAAATACTCCTGAAATGGTACATTAACTTTGGCAGTCTTAACATTTCTATTTCAAATTAAGCGTCTGTATGGGGCAATCCTCTTCCTAAGTTGAAATGTTTTCTTACATTTTTTAATGTTTATTTATTTTTGAGAGAGAGACAGAGCATGAGCAGGGGAGGGGCAGAGAGAGAGGGAGACATAGAATCCAAAGCAGGCTCCAGGCTCCGAGCTGTCAGCACAGAGCCCGATGTGGGGCTCGAACTTGTGAACCGCGAGATCATGACCTGAGCCAAAGTTGGACGCTTAACTGACTGAGCCACCCAGGCGCCCCTGTTAAAATGTTTTCTAAACATTAAGTGTGATTATATTAACTTGACATTTTTCTCAGCAATGTGTTTAGCATACATACAAGTGAGAGAATTTTTTAAAGTCAATTCACATAAGTTAAATAACTAATAACATTTTCCCAGCATTTAGCATGTCTGGAGAACATCAGTGCCAAAATTCTTTGTCTACTGAATAATAAATAAAGCTCACCCCATTGTAGCAACCACACATTTTGACTCCTCTTTGTTTATACTGAATTAGATTTCCTCTCTTATAGTTAGGGGTCTTTTCCCCCTTCCAATGGCCCAATCTTGATTGTAGAACTTGTTTGGATCATTTGACTGTCAGGCTACTCTCAAATTTCCAACTTTCTGAATCACAATTACATTTTATAAAAATTCTCAGAAATATGTGTCCCTCTCAGATACCTCCTCTTGCGCACAAAAAGAGACAGGCTTTGCCTAGTGCTCGATTTACCCAGAAATGAGCCAAGTTTCGACTCAATGGCGCCATCTATTGGAGTTTCCTTGTACACTATCTCGTGCTGGTGTGGTTTCTTTCGTAGGGCAGGACATTACTGGTGATAGTCCATTGGCTGCAATGGTGCAAATTTCTGCTCTCCAGATTGGAAACAGATAGATGAAAACGAGACATGTAAATATTAAATAATCCATTTGTAAGCTTTAAGATAAAAGGGGGACATACAAGAATTCTGCTTCTGTGCCCTCAGCTATCGACCGAACGTTTGGGTCCCCTCAAAATTCTTATGTTGAAATCCAACCCCCAATGTGATGGTGTCTGGAGATCGGGCCTTTGGGAGGTGATTAGGTCATGACGGTGGAGCCCTCATAGATGGGATTAGTGCCCTAAAAAGAGGTTCCGGAGGGATCCGCGGCTGCCTTCATTTAGGTGAGGATATAATGAGAAGTCTGCAGCCTGGAAGAGGGCCCTCGCCGGACCACGCCCGCACCCTGATCTCAGACTTCCCGACTCCAGAACTGTGAGAAATAAACGTCTACTCTTTATAGCCCCCCAGCCTGTGGCGTTTTGTATGGTAGACCTAATGGACGAAGACTAGTATCTCTCCAGGATGAACATGTCACCAGCCTTTCTCATCACCTCTTCATGTATGCTGCAGAAACTGAATCCCACGTGAGTGCAACTTAGAGGGGCTCCTTATGCCAATACCCCGCTAACGAGACAGAGGCTCAACCTCAGGCACAGCATGCTGAGAACTCCAAGGTCCTCATTCTCTCACCTCGGCTCACTTGCAGGGTGAGGGTCCAATGCCCGGAGAGGCAAGCCAGGAACCCAGAGGCTACTCCACTCACCCAGCACCTTGCTTTTCATGCAGGACTGTGGGAGATGTTAGCAATCATGCCTGCTCTCAGATCCAGAGCCATTGTTCAGGAATCTTGTCCGAAAGGAGCAACAGCCATAGAGCAGAGAGCTCCAAAAATGTCCCCAAACGCACTGACCATTTTTAGCACAGAGCAGGAGAAAGTTCAGGCCTAACAGTGCTCTCGGAAAGCAATGGTGATTGTGGTGCTAACCAATTAAGAGGAGGCTGGTAGCTTCTTGAAAGTGACAAGCCAAACCATAGGCCAGGTAGTTTATCAGTGAGAAGCAAGAAAGGAGGCCTCTGAGAAGAGCACTGTTAGGGTCAAAGACCTCACAAATGATCCCCTCAAAGGATCCCAGATTTAATCGGATCGGTCTGTGGAGCCAAATGTATTCTCCAGGGCATTGGCAAAAACAAAAGGGCGATCATCTGGAATTTAGTAGAGCTTAACAGCTGGGTACAATCAGGGAAAGAGGGAGTCAGCGAGAGCCTGGCTAAAACCACTGTCCTCCAAGGGTGCGTGCGTGCCCCCGGGGCTGTGCTTCTGAGCAGGAAAATCAGAGGCTTCCACTGCAAAGTAAATAGCACTCACTAGAATAGCCCAGCCAGTCAATAAACAAATATTAGTTCTCATGGTTTTTAGTAGATTTTGTTGGAATTTTTTATAGGAAAGATAGGCCTTCGACAAAGAGACAGCTTTACTTGTTTGCGCGTAAACAAAACATGGAGAAGCGTGCAATTATCTCAATAGAAAGGAGGGAAGCACTTGATGGAATGCAACATCCACTTGCAGTAGAAACTTAGCAACGTAAGGAGTAGAAACGAAGTTTTACAACCTGATGAAGAGATCTATGAAACCTACAGTAAACATCATAATTAAAGTAAAATATTCAACTTTTACCCCTAAGATGAAGAACAAAGCCACTGCAATGTAACAACAACAAAACAACAACAGCAGCGGCAGCAACAACCGCAGCAGCAAAGGTAGAAATGGGAAAAGAAAAAGTAAAATCATTTTTTATTTTTGTTCACAGACGACCTTCCGGTTTACGTGAAAATCCTAAGGGATCTAAAAACTTGACTACTAGGAATAAAACCTGGCAAGGTCAGAGAATAGAAGACGTAATAGACAAATGTTAGTTGTGTTTCCCTATACTAGCAAAATAGAATTAGAAAATGAATTTTAAAATGCCATGTAGGGGCGCCTGGGTGGCTCAGTCGGTTAAGCGGCCGACTTCGGCTCAGGTCACGATCTCGGGGTCCGTGAGTTCGAGCCCCGCGTCGGGCTCTGTGCTGACAGCTCAGAGCCTGGAGCCTGTTTCAGATTCTGTGTCTCCCTCTCTCTCTCTGCCCCTCCCCTGCTCATGCTCTGTCTCTCTCTGTGTCAAAAATAAATAAAACATTAAAAAAAATTAAAAAATAAATAAATAAAATAAAATGCCATGTAAAAGACCACCAGAAAGGTTTTCCAGGAGCACTAGGTGGGATGTATACATTCCACAAAAGGTTTTTTGCAGGTGCAGCAAGATGCTAGTGTCTCTGAACCTGAAGGGGCAGGTGGGGCTGGAGGGGAAGGTGGTGACATCTCCCAGCAAGGAAAATGTACCCCCGGAGTAGTTTCTATGGGTCATATGCTTGGAGGGCTTTTGGAACCCAGCTCCCAGTCTGGCACTGTTATCATACTCAGACTACCCAGAAGGGAAAAAGAAAAAAAAAAAAAAAAGACTGGAATACTGGAAATCACAAAGGCTGTGCCTTTCTTCGAGTTTGAGTCTGAAGATGTTGCCAAGATAGCGGCTGAAACAACAAACAACTGCTGTTCTGACAAAGGCAACTTGAAGAGTCCGTTGACATCATCTGAAAAAATACCCGAAGCAATTTTCAAAGATCGAGATGGTTTATTTTCAAAGGCATCCTATGGTATCCGTGGAAGAGAACAGGAATAAGTAGACACGTAAAACAAGAGCTCAGAATGGAGAAGGAGTTTTAAAACCAAGAAAAATGAGGAAGAAAATAGTTGCATTAGGCATCAGTTGTGATTTTCTCTTCATTAATTTTTATGGGGAAAACCATTTCAGCAGACGTCATCAGAATTCCAGGAATTTCCAGGTTTCGTGAAAGAGGGAAAGAGGTTTTAGGTACTCTAGCTCTCCTAAGATGACCATGCATTACCAGGGGCCACACAGCAGTGTTTGGAGTAGTGAAAATCGTTGAAGAGCTGAAATGAACAGTGATCATGAAATCGTTTTCTTTTTTTTTTTTTTTCAACGTTTATTTATTTTTGGGACAGAGAGAGACAGAGCATGAACGGGCGAGGGGCAGAGAGAGAGGGAGACACAGAATCGGAAACAGGCTCCAGGCTCCGAGCCATCAGCCCAGAGCCGGACGCGGGGCTCGAACTCACAGACCGCAAGATCGTGACCTGGCTGAGGTCGGACGCTTAACCACTGCGCCACCCAGGCGCCCCCATGAAATCGTTTTCAAACAGCTCACACCTGATGTAAAAGAAGAACTACCAGAGACTCAACACCTACACATTCAAGAAAAGGAAAGACAAAGCCACCTATAGATATTGATGCATATATATTCTGAATATGTTATGTGTGATATTTCTTCCGAATATGTAATGGCTTCATTATTAAGACTGACTCTTTACATTTGCTAGGTGCAATGAAACGTGACCATTGGCAAGATTTTTGGAATAGAAATGCAATGTTGTTTTGAGTCATAAAAACGGGAAGCAGTGAGTAATTTACGCTCTGCCCACCCTTGCTGAAATGCGAGGGCGCATACCAGCTCACCCCAGCTAGGCTCCAACCGCTCCTGCTGGTTTCCTCCAGTTGCCTTTGCAGATTTCATAGCTGTCCTCAGTTACTCCACGTGGACAGAAAAGTCACACTGGTAGCTGTAGACTTAAGCCCTGAACTTACCGCCAATCCTGCTGGAAGTCTCTCCTTCATGTGTTCACCCCGTTCGACGGTATACATTCAACCATTAAGGGTACTTAAGAGTTCAACATCAGAGGGTTAATTTGGAAAGACAACTTAAGCTGGAGAGTGAGGATGTTTTTCACATATTAATACGGATTCATTTACGTGTATATGACTTAATTTCACCAATACTGTCCAGTTCATTTTTGATGGGCTAGCATGGATCAATGAACTACCATTCTGTTAGTGGAAAATGGAGAATTACATCAATGTGGAATTACATTCTAAGATTTAAACGCTATACAACAAATAAACTTTTTCTACAATTCACTTGAATGCAAGTGGGACTTTAGAAACCTTGAAATAAGATAGTAGGGTTTTGCCTCCTCATCAAAAAAAATAGAACACCAAAAATATAATACAGGAAAACCTTGGATTACAAGTAGCTCGTTCTACGAGTGTTTTGAAAGACCAGCAAATCTAATAAATTTTAACTTCATAAACAAGCATGAGTAGTACCTGACGCTGAATGTCGCATGATCACAACTGAGGCATTGGTTCTTGAAATTCGCTTTGAGATACAAGTGCATGGGGCACCGGGGTGGCTCATTCGGTTAAGTGTCCTGCTTAGGCTCAGATCATGATCTCACTGCTGGCGAGTTAGAGCCCCCGTCAAGCTCTGTGTTGACAGCTCAGAGCCTGGAGCCTGCTTTGGATTCTGTGTCTCCCTCTCTCTCTCTCTGCCACTCCTCCACTTATACTCTGCTTCTCAAAAATGAATAAGTATAGGGGCGCCTGGGTGGCTCAGTCGGTTGGGCGTCCGACTTCGGCTCAGGTCATGATCTCACGGTCTGTGAGTTCGAGCCCCGCGTCTGGCTCTGTGCTGACAGCTCAGAGCCTGGAGCCTGTTTCAGATTCTGTGTCTCCCTCTCTCTCTGACCCTCCCCCGTTCATGCTCTGTCTCTCTCTGCCTCAAAAATAAATAAACATTAAAAAAAAAAAATGAATAAGTATTTAAAAAATTTAAAAACAAACAGCAACAACAACAAAAACCAAGTGCTTTGAGTTACAAGCATGTTTCTGGAACAAATTATACTCACAAATCAAGATTTTACTGTACTTAGAAATAAATTTCACACAAATATACATTATATCTTTACTGAAAATAACAAAACATTGCTAAAGGAAATAAATGAATGAAGAGAAAAATCCATGTTCATAGACTGGAAAATAATATTGTTCGGATGTCACTGTCCTGAAATTGATTTATAGAGTCAATAAACTTCATGGTATAATTCAACAAGCAGATTCTAAAATTTATATGGAAATGAAAAGGACCTAAAATAGTAAAACAAAACAAAACAAAAATATCATAAAAGAGAAGAACACAATTGTAGGACTTATGTCTACTTGATTTAAAGACTTGACCTTACAGCTAAAGTAAGAGTGAATTTGGCAAGCTGTTGAATAGATTGACAGAGCAGAATAGGTCCAGAAATAGACCCACATACATATAATGAATTGACTTTCAAGAGTAACATTAAATCTAATAAGTGGGGAAAGAAAATCTTTTCAATAAATAATGTTGGGACAAGTGGATGAATACATGGACAAACAATTAAGGTCAAGTCCAACCTCAAAAAAATTAAGATAAAAAATGGGCTTAACCTTCAAAGCAAAAACTATAAAATCTCTCAAAGAAAACACCAAAACATATCTTCATGATCTCGGGGTAGGCAAAGATTTCTTAGGGACCCAAAACATGGGAAAAAAAAGGATAAATCGGACTCCATCAAAAGTGAATGCTTCTACTCTTCAAGAAATACTAGGAAGATAATGAAAAGACAAGACGCCTTCTGGGTGGAAATAGTTTCTATCTCTATCTATCTATCTATCTATCCATCTGTTCATTTATCTGACAAAGGAATTGTATCCAGAAATTATAAAGAACTCCTGTCACTCGGTCATAAAAAGTCAAATACAGATACAGAATACAGGATCTGTACCCAATATAGATTCTAAAGTACTTTTTAAGGAGTTGCCACAATGGTGCTGCTGTTTCATCAAAGTGATGAAATGCTAACAGGCAAGGAGCCAACTGAAAAACTAGAGGCTACTGTAGCTATTTGAATGCCTGAAGGTACTTTTCTTCAATTATTTTTAAAGTGTGAATGAGGTCCCTGAGGATGTTAGGAGTATTACAGAGCAAATATTTAGAAAATGAGCCACAAGCCCTTCAAGCAAAATTCCAAATTTGCCAGGAATGAAGCAGTAGAAATGGAAATGGACCAGAAAGCTGAGACACTTGTGTTCCCGGACCAACAGTATTGCTACCTCACTGTGTAAATTTGAACAAAACAGAGCTTCACTGAGCCTCATTTTCCTTTCATAAAACACAGAATTTAGAGAGTAGAACCCCTAATATTCCTTCCAAATCTAGAAATCCTGTGATTTATTCATCCGTCTATCTATTTCATTTCTTTATCAACCATTTGTCGGCATCTACTATCTACACTGGCTAAGCACCATTAATACACAGATGAATAAAATGATCTTCATACTTACTGAATTCAGTCCAACTGAGGAGATATATACAAGCAACTAAAGACATTTGTAAACTGCGAAGGGAGTTCAGATCTAAGGATTGCCCAAGCAGGAACATAAAGTACTGATATGTCCAGGAGAAGCAAACACCCCCACATGGAAACAAGTGGTGTGTACCAGGCTGTAGGGCGGAACAGCATCACTGGAAGGGAATAATGGCCTAAAGAGTGTGGGCAATGCCAAGGAGCTTGGCCTTTATTCTCTACAGTCTTTAGAGAATTCTCGATGTTTCTTTTCTCCTTATTTTTTTTAAACAAACATCTGTTCTTAGAAAAATTTGTTTAGAAATAGACTAAGTTGGTTATAAAGCAATAGTTTCTTTAGCCAATATTTTCTTTAAAATGCTATTTAAAAATGTTTTTTCCACCATGAATCTACCTCATTTTGAGATCGTTGATTCCTATCCTGGAAATAATTCCTTTTCGTTCTTTTTCATCTGCGTGGTGTCCCTCGAAGAACACTGACATGCCATTCGAGACACAAAATGTTTCCAGGCAGCTTGACTAAAGACCACGGAGGAGAGTTAGCCTGTCTAACGAAAAGAAAAAAATAAATACAGTCTTCCCTGCTGTAAGTGGCTGACACTCTTATCGTCGTCCCCTTTTGTAATGCAGAAGAAGATGGAGTTCAAGTAAGATAGAAATGAATTTAAAATAATAATGTTTTCAAAATGCGTATGGTTGGATCTGCAATGAATTTCACACAGCTAAACCTGTTCTTCCATTTCCGCTTATGTTGGCAAAGTCACAGTAAGTTAAACTGGCAGAAAATTCGGCAGTGTAATGTGTTGGGATGCCAACTGAACAAATATGAGTTGGCTGACTATTGAAGCAGGCCAGTTAAATCTAGTCTGTTTTTATTGCCGCCGAACCACTTGGGCTATATTTTACAAAATGTGGTAGATTTACCAATACTTTATTTATGGGCTAGCTTTGTATTTTTAGACAGGTTTGCAGATGAACACTTATTTAGGCGTGCATGTTGAAATACTTGATGGGAATATAGTTTCAACGTTCACCTTGCAGTCTTATAAGGGCTTCCTAGTAGCCAGGCCAAATACAGGAGTAAAGATACAGTCCATGGATCAGTTAGGACTTGCTCAGAAAAATAGAGATGATGCTGGGTATTTTAAGCATCAAGGGAGGTATAATACAGGGCGTTAAAGTCTTATACAATTATTGCAAAGCCAAGGAAGGTAAAAATGGCCTTAAACAATCAGAAAGTAGGATAATCCCAATAAACTGATCATCAACTGATGATCTATGCTGCTTACAGCGTTGTAAACGACAGCTAGAAGCCACTGGCAAAACCCCATATATGCCATCTGCAGAATTCCAGCTGCTCCTGGAGAATTATGTTCCTGTACATCTTCCACTTCCAGATCCCGTACAAATGCTTTTCATTGGCAGAATATGAAACAAATCCCTATTGGCCAATAAATCTGGTTCACGTAGCTTCCAAACTGTCATGCCCCATGTTACATGATAGAGTTCAAAAGAACAGGCGTTGTCCTACATATCAAGATACAATATCTAGTTTGGCTCTCCATACATATATCTTTAAAATTCCAAGCAACAATATTAGGCTTTTCACTGTTGCAACTTTCCGTCAGTCTAATGAAGATGGGCTCACCCTCTCCCTCAAAGGCCAGACAAGAACACACAAATGTTACTGGACCCATCACTGGATATTCATTCTTTTTCAGCTCAGTCACAATCCTTATTTGATATCCTGTAATAATCAGACCAAGATACAAGTTTAACCAGCACCAATACTTCTTGTAGAAACTAGGAGAGGAAGGAGAAAAAAATTGGGTAATATAATATACACACAGTAGAACAAGAAAGAATATAAGCCTCGTCGCTATAGTCCTTCTTTCTGTAGCAGATCACAAAGCTCTAAGAGTTTAGAACTTCCTTCTTCTATTCTCCATTCCATATTCACTTTGCCTGTAGTCAGCAGCTCAGGTGGATGTGGCCTTTTGTCAGGCAGAACAACCCTAAACTTCATTCCTGACTGGCCAAAGTCATGAGTAGTCTTGCTTCTATCTGGTAGCTATGGTGTTTCATGAACAGTATTGGTAGTATTAAGTGGCACACTCAGGGCCACCTGGGTGGCTCAGTCGGTTAAGCATCTGATCTTGATTTTGGCTCAGGTCGTGATCTCACCTTTTGTGGGATCAAGCCCTGTGTCCGGCTCTGCACTGACAGTGTGGAGCCTGCTTGGGATTCTCATTCTCTCTCTCTCTCTCTCTCTCTCGCTTTCTCTCTCTGCCTCTCAAAAATAAATAAATAAATAAATAAACATTAAAAAAAAGCGGCACACTCAGACAATGCCTGCATTTTTTGCCTGCCTTCTTCCTCTCTAATGGTATCCCCTTGGTAATCAAGATTAGTCACCCCGGTTCATACAGTATTTTCCTTCTTTGTTGTCATTTCAATGACATTGGAAGTCCAATATGGCCAGGGTACATTCTGAACTTCAAGTCCAGCGTAATCCCTGATAGAAGCTCTCCATTCTTGGGAACCAAGATATCAGAATCTTCAGAGCCCAGCGTTATGGGGACAGGAAGCATAACTTTTGAGAGAAGCTCGTTAAGTGAAAAACTTAAAAGAAATCAAGCTCACTTCCACCCTTTGTTTCTCAGACCTGTGATTTCCTATCATAGGAGAAAGATCATATGTTCACAGGTATCGGCATTTGGTTTGGCTTCTTCATACTATTGTCTCCCAGCCTGCATAAAACTGAGTTTTCCATAGGCTCTTCAGTGTTGCTATCTGGCTAGCTTTTATTATTGTAAAACGAATCCCGTGATCACAGGGGTAAATTCGTTATCACCATAATAGTGAATAAAGTTATCATTAAATCTATAGATGATAGTGCAGGCAGAAGCACTGAGAGCAGGGAAGCTAATTTATGACAGGAGAAAATAACTGTTCGAGTGAGGACACAACACTATCCCCTCCATGATAAAAGAGTTCTGATGTAATGAACCTGATATCAGATGGTAGGTGAGTTGCTCTGGAGAGTTGGAAATATGGGAAAAATCACGTAAGGGGTTCACTGCTAGTCTCTGTCATTGGCAGGTTGGACAATCAGCAGCGATTGTGGCCAGATCAGGCTTGGTTAAAGGAGGCCCATAGTTTTTGTCCTAGTCATATCCTAGTCATAAGTTCAATCCTATTGCCATGGCTACTTAGTTCATGGTCCGATAGGGAAAGCAGTGAGATGGCTGGAAGACGATGCTAATTGACATTCACAGACAATAACCTTTGATTAGCGACTAGCACTCTTATGGAAAATAAATATTTATATACTCTCTGTGCCTTCTGAGAGCTCCATTCTTACAATACCTTCCTGCCACCTACCCTCTAGAATAATTCTTTCTGAAACCCCATCTGGCCAAATTGTTAGATATTACCATTAATTAATATGGAACTTTATCTCTGGTCACTTTCTTCTCCACCCCATAGAAAACAAGATGCTTAGAGTTCTTTCCACTGAAAGTATTTCTCTCTCCCTGCTCCTCAAGGCATCCCCTCAGGGAGATATGAAGCTACAACCGTCCAAATGTAACCAACGCATATCTTGCGGAACTGACTTAAACCAAGAGCAGTTGTTTCCTCCCTCAGTCAACTAGTTAGAGGAAGTTCCCTGTGAGGATAAAGTGCGTGTGGAGGACGAGGTAGTAATACATTAGGAATGGTTTCATGAGAATCTGAGTCATCTGCTCGTTCAATTTATTAGCCTTCAGAGTCTACTTAAGGCTGGCCTTATAAGTATGCCACTTCCTCCAAGAAAAGTGCTTCCATAAATAGGGCAGACCAGCACACTCAAATATAGTACAGGTTGCCACCAAAATAAAGCGAAGCTTCCAGACCATTGACTTCTTTCTTAGGGGTAGGGAGTGAAAAGTTCAGCAACTCGGCTTTCACAATGAATGTGATATCTCAACCAGGCCAGATGACTACACGATTAAAATATTCACTGAGGTGGCAGATAACTGAATTGTAACGAGGTTCTCTCCAATTGTCTGTTCAACATGTGTCTTAGCAAAGCAACCAAGGTGCCATCTACATCTTGCTCATCAGATTTTTATCAGCACGATGTATATCATCAAGAGAGTGGACAATGCTAATGTTTTGTGGGACGATCTAATCCTTGATCTAATCCTTGATTAGAAACTGGAAAATTGACCTAGCTCTGAGATAAATCAGTTTAACTGCTCCTATAGTTCCCGGATCTTCTGTTCTTATAAGGTGAAAGCAAATTGTCTCTAATTTTCTTTATTAATTAGTCAAGATAAAAAAATTTTTTTCTACACCAAGAGCTGAATTCTAGGTGTCAGAAGTTATGGCAGTTATAGGGACTGTCTGCTTTGGTTTATAATAATCTGCTCATTTTCTGAGATCCATCTGTCTTTTCCATAAGCCAGTTAGGTGAATTAAATGAGCAATGGAACAAGACTCAACTCCCTTTCAATATTTTGAAGGTGACATTAATCTCTCAATATCCATAGGGATATGTTGTTAACCTTTGTTTACTTTCTGGTAGTGGCTGTGAGGCTTAAACTTGTCACTTCCTTCCATAGAGTCCCGTCTACCTGAGGGGATTCTGTCAGTTACTATGTCCAAATCAAGTAAGCATTCAGGAACAATGAAAATGAACTGTGGTTTTGTAGTTCCACTGGGACAATTGCGAGACAGAGTTGGGCCAAAACTTCACTGATCTCCATAAGCTTCCTCTCCAATCAGAGAGACAGACTTGAATTTCAGGTTCCCATTTCATCTCAAGGTAATTGAGATGAAATCCCCAAACAATAAATCCCCAAACACCCAGGTAACTCCATTTCTCCAGTGCACAGTCAGTATGTTAAAAAGCCAAAAGTTTTGTTAGAAAAGCTAGAATTCAGACTTACCATAAATATGTATGGAGTGTCACAGGGCCTTCTCTCAAGGGAACATGGCCTTCCTTCAGTCAAAGCACTCTTGGTCTGGTCTTTGAATTGATTCAGGGCTGGGAATTGAATGGGGGGTGGAGTGGGGTGGACATCACTATCCGTTGTAATGATTTCAGACCTAGACTTTTTTTGGATTATGTATTTTAAGTAATATTTTAGCAGGGTCCCCGTGTTTTTCAACCTTACAGGCACCATATTTAATTAGCCACTGCCCCCCAAAAATCTGCAAACCAAACCATTCTGATTATGATCCCAACTATGTGGCCCAGTTCAGTAACTGCCCCACTTGTTTCTGGTGCCTGAATGCAGCCAATAAATGACTTCTGCCAGTCTAGGATGTTCTTATTCCTTTTTTAAGTGTAGGAGTCCATTTCCTTGAGGGTACCTCCCACTATCATCCCTGGCTTACAGAGAGCAGTCACTAAAAAGCCCCAAGGTTGCTTTTGTTTTCCTCATCAATATATTGTTTTCAAAGCTTTTAGGAAAGAAGTACTCTATGGATCATGGGACATGTGGTGAGGAAGCTAATGAATTGATTGCACATGATAAATTCATTCCAACATTCCTATCTCCTTAAGTCATTGGATTCCTTCTTCTCCATTGTGTCCAAGAAGTTCTGATGTCTCAAACTCACTTAGTGGAAGACAACTCTGCATCTAGGTTTCAGTCGACCAAACAATGAAACTGTTAGAGTCATTCTCCCCTGCTTGAGCTACATATTGAATCTAGAAATGGGTGTGGGCAAAGATATCGACAAATTTGACCTATTTCAATGTTAGTCTCTTTATTCTCTGGTCTTAGCTGCTTAGAATCCATTTCTTACGTGTATCCCCTGAGTTTTTCTTGATATAAATGAACAAAAATCTTACGGTGCCTTTGACATGCATGTTCTCTCCTTTAGCCTGGTCGGAATTTGCACTTAAATTCCTGCCACTGGACTCTAATTATGGACCAGAGACAAGAAGAGACCTTGAGAGCTGGCTGTGAGGAGAATCTGCATCTCTTTGTATGCAGTGGTCTCAGGTGCATAGGTGAAGTCACTGAAGGGTCACCAAACAAGGTGGGGGGGGGGGACAATGGAGGAAATGTCTCAGCAGGGCTTGCTGCTTTGGTGATACCAGGCTCCATGATACCAGGGGATCAAAATATTCAAAGTCATTGGAATCCCTCCAAACGTTACCATTCCAGTTCTCAGGATCCCATTTTTGCCTACTCCCTAATTTTCACATGAGACCTGGTGAAACTGTGAAGTCAAATGGTGTTTAATTTCTGCAACCTACAGGATCAACCTTGAGCTTGGGTTTTGGATGCATTGGTCCTATAACTATAAGAACTACGAAATGTTTTTAGGGCAGTTATAGAAGCTCTCCACTTCTCTGAACTATAAACTTACCATATCCTGACTGGAACCTCTCTACTGCAATAAAAAGCAGCTAAAGCATTCCAGAGTCTGTATAACAACCATTTCCACTGTAACATCTTATTGGAATAGTCACTTGACCTTCCAGTGTCTTCCCTTTTAATAGACATAGTTGTGAGTGTCTTGAGAGGTTACTTTAAGCAAATATTTTGTCTGTGTGTGCTGTGAACTATCAATAACCCATTTTTCTATGGCAATGAGATCATTACTGCCTTCAAATCTAATCCAGTCAGATAACCAATCCCAGATTCCCACCTATGAGGTTCCGTGTATGATCAAACTTTGGTACCAAATTCTGTATCCAAGAGCATCAGGGAGGAAACTGGAAACCACTGTTGATATTGTAAGCATTAGAGGGTGCATCCTCATTGGGAAGACTGGAGGAGCAAAATTCAAGGAAGCTGCTACTAGCGAGAGACGATCAAAAGTACTGGGATCCCAGGGGCACGTGGGTGGCTCAGTGGGTTAAACGTCTGACTTCAGCCCAGGTCATGATCTCATGGTTCATGGGTTCAAGCCCCACATCAGGCTCTGTGCTGACAGCTCAGAGCCTGAAACCTTCTTCAGATTCTGTGTCTCCCTCTCTCTCTGCCCCTCTCCCACTCACACTCTGTCTCTCTCTCAAAAAAATAAATAAACATTAAATTTGTTTTTAATTAAAAAAAAAAGAGTGGGATCCCAGACAACAGGCACTGATGAGCTTAGATGCTCATGACACTGCAGTAAGTGATTCTCAGAGGTCACCAAGAAGCTGTTGGAAACCTCCCACAGCAATTTGTCACTATAGAAGCTTCCTCTTGTCTACATCCCAGATCTCACTGAGAACTCTCAAGGACAGAAACTAAATGGGACCCTGGTGGCAAGGAAATCTAGGGCTTTCCACTCCTGCATTATGGAGAGGTGCTTGGAAGGCAGGGACAGTACGGAGTTTTAACATATAGCGTCTGACACAATGACCGTGAATAGAAAATAAAATGTCAAAAATTGACTTCTTTTCAGATTGTTTCAAATCAAATGAACTGATCATAGTCAAATATGAATTCAATGCTATCAATCCTAGCTGGATGAATTTGGGCAATATTCTTCATCTTCAAACTTTCATTTCCTCCTCTATAATTGGAGTTAATTATGATGAAATTTCTTAATTTTGTTGAGAAGATTTAGTATGTATAGAACGAGCCTGAAATAAATGTAAGCAATTAGTGTTGCATAATATGATACAATAATATTTCTTTTGTTTATATGAATGCTTTGCATGTAAATGCATGTCTGTACATATTATGTTTTATGTTGCAATAAAAAGGCACCATTTTAGAGCTAGAAATAATTTTATTTAAATAGCATAGGCAGAAAATCTAAAATATAAATAAGAAAAACTTTGTCACACAGAGATTGAATACCACATCAATAACAATGTAGCTGAACTCGGGCCATCTGCCTTACAGTACCTTATTTTATTTACAAATATAGATTTGTGATGATATCAGCACTATATTTTTGTGCCTGGTTTATAATACATTCCTAAACCAAACTCAAATCATTAATTCTGAATGCTCTGCCTTAGAAAAATGATACCATATGGATCATGAAAACATGATTTATGTTAGTTTTAAAGCCAGAAATTAAGTAGACATTAACTTTGATAATTCCAATTCAAGATGTGATATTTATTCCAACTTAAAACTCCTAAGGGATTCATTCTGGAATTACACGGGCAAGTCACATAGTATCTTCAGGCTGTGTTATTGAAATCAAGATTGATAGGTAAAATTTTATGTTTTTTACCTCTATAAAAAAGGCTTTATCTGATGTTAAATGGTTTGTCTTATTGGGAAACTTTCTACTTTATTACCCATCTGATAATCTGAATTAGTCATCATTGAGTTGTAAACAGAACTACATATTTTATAACTTTGTTCTTTTTTCTTCTATTTAAAGTTTTTCCAATTATAGTCATGGTCTAGAATGAAAAGCAAGCAAATGTGTGCGTGTAATTAATTGCATAATAAACTTTTACAGTCAGCTATTTAATTATTCCGCTTTCCTATTTTCAGCTTATTATCTCTAGTTACATGCTCCAAACGTTTTAGGGAAGCTATTTTTCAGTGTAATGGATTTTTTTTTCTTAAGTAAGAGGCAACAAAATACAAAATACATTCATTGTGTTCTGAAGGCAACATTCTGAAGGGAGGAAATATTACTTATTGATGTATAAATTGCCCCTTATTATCCTACTTCACAAATGTTGTTTTCTTTCTACAATGACATCAGACAGGAATGTGTAGTAGAAACATCTCTGTCAATATGAAATCCCAGACCAAGCTTTACAGAGACGCAGATGTAGCTCTACAGTTGGTTTGTCCCAGGATCTAATAGAATGCCTAAATGTATGTCATCAATGAGTTAAAAGGGGATATATACTCTTAGAAGAGTGCAATGGTATCTGGCAAATGGAACCCCTCATTTTAAGATAAAAGCCATCCCCAAGAAGATCAGAATCTCTGTCCATATACAACATTAATAGAAAATCTCTCTCTCTCTCTCTCTCTCTCTCTCTCTCTCTCCTTCAACCTCTCCCTCCCCCTCTATCATCTCTATCTCTATCTCTATCTCTATCTCTACCTCTATCTCTTTCAAGTAATCAGGTATCAGATAATGATAAAACCATTTTGCTTTGGATTTACCCTTGAGAACTTCCATACCCACTAAACTCTTTTTCCCACTCAAGAGAGGCAGTTGGGTGGACTTCTCAGGTGTCTCACAAGCTGCAATCAGTCAGTATTTGCAATCCCATCTGTTTCCTGTGTATCTGTGTACTTGGCACCCTTGTTAGTTACCCTTACACCATCATCGTCCTAGCCAACAACAATGCCACTGGCTCGCTAGGCTTTCTGGGACAGCCTCCCCAACTTCATCCCTCCATAGCTGCTAAAAGTCTGCCCCTTTTTCAGGACATCTCTGTGCCAGGCAATGAAACTGAATTGCATGGAGTATCTATTTGTGCTTCCATATCAATGGTACTAGAATGTGAGCACTGTAACCTTGGGCCATTTTGATGGCTGTTTAATTTCAGATGCAAAGCCTGGGCAAGAATAAGGAATAAGTTTTGTCCTCTTTGTCCCTCCCTTCTATGACATGACAGGTGTAACACTTTCTCATCTCTGTTCCCCCCGGCCCCAGCCTTAAAAGTCAACTCACGTGCTCTCAAGAATCCAGTCTTTTTTTTTTTTTTTTTTTTTAATTTTTTTTTTTCAATGTTTATTTATTTTTGGGACAGAGAGAGACAGAGCATGAACGGGGGAGGGGCAGAGAGAGAGGGAGACACAGAATCGGAAACAGGCTCCAGGCTCTGAGCCATCAGCCCAGAGCCTGACGCGGGGCTCGAACTCCCGGACCGCGAGATCGTGACCTGGCTGAAGTCGGACGCTTAACCGACTGCGCCACCCAGGCGCCCCAAGAATCCAGTCTTTTTTTATGTTCACTTATCAACAACTTCTTAAATAATTTGACAGCAAATTTACCCCAAATCTTGTATTTCCTAGGGAATTTGCTCTAACGGCAGAGAAACTGAAGTGCCTACTGAATTTATAGCATAGCTTAGGACTTTATTTTACATTTACTTGAAAGTATTAATTTCTGCCATATTAAAAGGAGATTTTCCAAAAAAGAGACTCTAGGTGCTACTCAAAATATTCTCCATTTCCTTTATTTTAGCGTCTTGTAGCTCTAGGCAGGCTAATTACACAGGGAAGAATAGGATGGAAGAAATACAATATTGAAACATTTGTGTTATAAAGACCTCACCTGCAAGACTGACATTTAATTCCTAGTTTCTCTTCCATCATCTGGGAATCAATCACTTTCATTAGTTTGGTAACATCATTAAGGGCAAGAACCACATTCTCTTTATTTTCATATGACCCGACAGAACTTAATAATATCCCATGCAAATAATGGAAATTAGGTTAAAGACATAGAAATAATTAGAAAAATAATTTATCAGTTATAGACTATCTTCATGCTTCTTGTATTCATAAAGACACTTAGTAGCATTGTGTGTGACAGAAAAAATGTTTCCGACATTGAGAGTAGAGGTCTTGTCTGCATTCTTTCCTGTTGTATTCCCATTACTCACACCAGTTGCTGGTACGCAATAAATGCCCAATTATTGAATAAATAAATAAGAGATGATGGTTCGTTGTTGAATAAAGATGCTATTACAACCATTTTATTTTGGGCAAAGAAGATACTAACATTGCACCTGCTGTTAGCATTTCTTGTGTGTCATGCTTCACATAGTATCTTGACCTACATTTCCTTAAAAAATAAAAATGTAAGTTTAAAGACTTGTGTAATTCTCTTAAATAGATACTTAGGAAAACATATTTATTGATATATGATCTTTCTGTTTCTCTTCTGATTCACATTTAAGGAGAAACTACTTTTAAATTTTTGTCTGCTTGCTTCAAACCTGAAGACACCGGGAAGTAAAACAGAGGTATTGGGCTTGGTCAACCATTCACAGGAGTAAAAAACCACTCAGTCTTCCTTACTAAAGGGATAGAGAATGCTTCCAAGCAAACAAGTAAGCAGTCTTGCGCAAATCGGAGCTTGCATTTACAAACATGACATGCAAAATCAAATGTCACACAACTGTTTAATCACTTTACATACAAAAAAAGTAGAACACAAATAATTTCTGCTACTTACTCTGGGTCAGTTTCCAGGCTTCCAGACTCATTTCTTGACTTGGTCTTGGCGATTCCATAGATGAGTCATTTGGTTGCCTGTTCTGGCAACCATGGGGCCCTGAATTTTCAGCCACCCCTAATTAATCTAGGCACGGCACCACCAGCACCCAGCCAGAGCCTTGCCTGGGATAGGAACTCAGTAAATGGCTTCTACTTGAATTGAGCTGCCGTGATCACCAGATCATCAATGATACAGCGTTAACTTCCACGTTCCTTCCTTTCCCTCTTGCCCTTCATTATACAGGGAAGAATGAAGGAAGGTTGTTCCCTCTATCCAAATATATATGCAAGGATCACATGTATTTGACAAATATAAAATAAGGTGAGCGAAGGAGAGATTTTTTAGAAGGATAATATTTCCCAGTCTAATGAATAACAGAATTGGTCCCAAGTGGAATTCAAATGGCTTAGATTTCAGAAAGACAAACTAGTTCTCAAATTATTTTTCTTCTGGGCCTGTCAATCAATTGTAGTCCAGTTTATCTCTCCATAGTTACTTTTTAAAATCAGGATGATAAACAAGTGTGGATCCAGAAGTTATCTTAGAGATTCTTTCCCCAATCCTGCTATCTAATCAGTCCCCAGATGGCGTAAATCCTACTTCTTAATGTCTCTTAAGCTTTTCCCCCCGACTGCCACTGCCTAATCTCAGAGCCTTATCAAATCTAGCTGCTTTCTTATTCTTCCTGAATCTAGTTTCACTTATGCTCGTCTCAGCCTCAAATCTATATCCAGAATAATTTTTTTAGAATCCGAATCAATCGTGTCACTCTTCCACTTAAAATGTCTGAGTGTGTCCAGGGAACTGTGCAGTGAGTCCCCTGGTAAGATGTTATGTCAGAGGATAGTGTCTGGAGGGTGAAACTGGCTGACACTCTGTGGACAGGAAAGGCGAATACAAAACTGTTACGATGCATGAAACATTAAAGCAAAAACTTGCAATGCCCCAAGACGGAGGCTCACCATGAAATAGATTGGCTACAACCCAAAGATGGGATACTATACTGTCATTAAAAATCATTTTGGGGCACCTGGGTGGCTCAATCATGTAAGCGTCTGACTCTTCACTGCGGATCAGGACATGATCCCAGGAACTTGGCATTAAACCCCGTGTTGGGCTCCACACTGAGCGTGGAGCTTGCTTGAGATTCTCTCTCTCTCTCTCTCTCTCTCTCTGCCCTTACCCCCTGACTCGAGCTCTCTGTCTCTCGCAAATAAAGAAATAAATAAAAATATTTTAAGAAGTCATTTTGAAGCTGAATATTTAATGATCTTTGGAAATATCCTTAAGATAATCTTGTAAGAAACAAAAACAGGTTGCTTATTCCTTCAAATTATTTCTGAATTGAATTTATGATCTTGGCACACAGCTTGGTAATAGGTTTTAGAAAGAGGAGGAAACTTTCTGAATTGAGCAACTGTGTCATCACCAGTGCCATTTTGCTGAGGAAAAAAAAAAAAAGAGGGAGAGAGAGAGAGAGAGAGAGAGAGAGAGACAAGTAGGAAGTTTCTAAGGAAATGTTAAATTCCATCGCAGAACAACTGACATTTCTTTTAAAACTCTGAAATGGGTAACAGGAAGACCGCAGCTACAATATTCTCCTTTAAAGCCATTGTATCATTCAAAGGGCTAAAGCCTAACTAGCACCTTTCGGCTATAGAAGCTGGTAGAATTCAGGCAGACTGAACCAGATGGTCTGGTTTCTGGCGAACTGCCCTAGTTCAAGTCCTAGCTCTAATGCTTCTTAGCTCCCACCTGACCTTGGGCTACTTCTATTTCATTAACCACCCTGTATCCTATTGTCCTCATCTATACAATGCAGATGATAATAGTATCTCCTTCGAGACTTGCTGTTCAAAGCACTTAGACCAGTGATTCTCAACAGAGGCTCTACATTCTGCGGGGGTCCTTTGGCAACGTCCGGATACATTTCTGGTTGTCCCAACTGGGATGTGGCATGCTACCGGTATTTAGTGGATAGAGGCCCAGGCATGGTGTAAGCATCTTACAATGCACATGACGGTCACCTGACTCCATCCAATGTCAACAGCACCAAGGTTGAGAAATCCTGGCTCAGACAGAAGCTGTCAAATAGTAACCTCGAACAACATTAGTTATTATTCTTACATTCTCAGCCCATGTGCCTCTGGATTTATTTTTTCTCTACTGACATTATCAAACAATATCAGTGGAATTCTTATAATGCGAGTGTTCTCTTTGAACTAGTCTCCAGTTTGGGTCAACAAATAATTTCATTCTTCTTCCTATAAAGCATACTCACTGCCCCCTCCCCGGGAGAAAACATAGAATCCCATCCTGTCACTACATGCAGCTCAGTGTCCAGGATCTGTGGGTACCACGCAGCTCTACCCATCACTGACCGGTCAGGTCCCCTATAAACTAAAGAGACAAATCATCTGCCTCCCCCACCACATGCCCCACACATGGAACCTAATCAGTGCTTCTCAAACTGCCTGTGAAGAGGGACTGGCTTTGCTTGCTTGCTTGCTTGTTAGTTTTTTTCCTTAATCCATCATGGACTGATACTTTAAAATTGTCAATTTAAATGAATTACTGGAAACATTTTTGTAAATACGTGCAAAATACAAACCCTGATCTCTTAGTATTAGATTCAACCCTCACAAAATTACATTTCAGTAGATGAAGTGACAATAAACTTAGCACAATGAAACCAAAAGCCACCAAATTATACCCATTGCTTATTGAAAGTGTATGCATGGGAGATTAATGTAGATCATTACTATTACCCTGCTTATAAGTAAAACAATGATACCCTATTAAATACCTTTATACAAACCTTGAACACTGTTCATAACAATATATGTAGCTTTAAATGTATAAAATGAGCTTGTATCTGGTTGGTTAATTCACTTTATCTAAGTTGGGTTGATCCAATACGTCTCAGGGGAGAATGTGTATCTAAATTGTTCTTGTGTTTTGTTTTAATCACCCTCATGGTGGGGGAATCTTTTCCATAGTGGTGATGTTGATGGAAGCAGAAGAAAAGGTCTTAAAGCATATTTAGCAAGCTCGAGATATTAATGTTCCACTTTTATCAAAGAAAATAAGTAACATCATATTTTCTGTATCCGTTTCAATAATTTATCCGGTATAGTAACATTTAAATTATCTTTTGGTGGGACGCCTGAGTGGCTCAGTCTGCTAAGCATCCAACTAAGGCTCAGGTCTTGTCTCTCGGTTCATGAGTTCGAGCCCCACATTTCACTCTCTGCTGTCAGCATGGAGCCTGCTTCAGATCCTGGGTTCCCGTCTCTCTGCTCCTCCCCCATGCTTTCTCTCTCTCTCAAAAATAAGTAAGCATAAAAAAAATAATCTTTTGGTAAAAAGACATAGACCTTCTATGTATGTATTTTCTTTTAATGGAAGGCAAAAATTCAAATGTCCTATAACTCAGGCTATTCTCAACAGGTGGCTTCCAAAGTCACTGAGGACAGAGAGATAGAGAGAGAGGTGTGGCAGGATTATGGGCCAGATTTGCTGGCCATATGTCAACTTGTCATACTCTTTTGGTGACAGTGAACACCAGCTCTCCTAGATAAGTACTGTCAGGAGCTCTGTTTTTCAGACCCGCTGTTATAAGCAG
Source organism: Prionailurus bengalensis (assembly GCF_016509475.1). Taxonomy (NCBI): domain Eukaryota; kingdom Metazoa; phylum Chordata; class Mammalia; order Carnivora; family Felidae; genus Prionailurus; species Prionailurus bengalensis. Next base: position 228,371,283 of record NC_057343.1, read on the forward strand.
TCTCATCAAAGGGAGATACAGATGTGCTCCCAAATCAAAATGGGAAGTCGGAACTCTTTTCTGAAGGAGTTCATACCTGGAGGAATTAGTTGCTCATTGTTATGGACCGAATGAGTCCCCCCACCCAATTCATATGTGGAAGCCCTAACCCCCAATTCGGACCATATTAGAAGATGTGGAGGGACCAGAGCCCTCCTCCCTCTACCATGTGAGGACACAGCGAGAAGGCGCCTGTGTGTAAGCCAGGAAGATGTTCTCACCAGGAAGAGAATTAGTGGGCACATTAACCTTGGACTTCCAGCCTCCAAAACTGAAAAGGAAGTGTTTGTGGTTTAAGCAATCTGGTCAGTGGGCCTTTGTGATGGCAGCCCAGACTAGGACACTGGTCTGGGGAAGAGGATGGACAGGGCAATGTGGCATGAAATGTGAATAGCAAGTAACCCCTGCGGCCCTGAGCTCTGAGATTCCATTTTCACAGCCACAAGGGTCCTCTGTGAATCAAGTGTTAAGACGTATTGAAGGGTTCCCAGAAAGTGGAAGGCACAAAAATGGAAGGATAATTAGGAGACTGGTGTTACCTGTGTCAGGCCCTGTGCAATCAACATTCGGACTTTCCTTGTACCACAGAGCAAATTGCACCCCACCCTGTGGGGCTAATGGTGACTGACAGTTTTGACAATGGTCAACCAACTGCTTTTTCCTAACATTGAGTACATCCCATTGTAAAATACTCGTACAGTCACATGTCATCAAGCCAGTGTCCTAACTGGGGGGCCGAAACCTGTCAAAAGATTAAGCCTCCTGTCTTTGACCTAGGGTGTTTGTGTAATTCTGCAGGTGCAAATCTCTCCTCTGTCTCTGGTAAGAAGCCCACGGTTTACAGGGTTATTTGGCAGTTTTCCTTAAGGAGGTAGAAACTGAACACTAACCATATCAAGACACATCGTGGGCCCGTCAACCCTCTGAGACTTGGTGAACAGTTTCAATACGTCTTAACTCTCCTTGACATTTGTTGCTCTCTCATTTCACTGAAGTTTCTATTGGCTTCCCTTCTAACACTATTTCCAAGTATTTCCAATACTTCACTCTCTGTGAAGTGATTTTGTAAGAAGAAAGAGAAAACCCTGCAAGGTAGACTTGAACTAAATACAGGCAACTTGTTAAATGTTTTCGATGCTAGAAGGATCAGGTTATTTTTCTAAAAGCCTGGAACTTTCTGGAATTTAAAAATTGTAGTTGCCACATTGAACTTATAGTTACCAAGGAATATATAATGCACTGCAAAGTTCCTAAATGATTGATTTCTCAGAATGCCTAGACTCAATATTGCTTTTGAGTTTTCAGATTCATTGTTTAATTGGGTCACGTTAAGAGAGCAAGATGTGTTTCACTACACAGATAGTAGAGTCTCTTTATAGTTTAACTCTTGGGTTAGATCATTATTTCTCAGTAATGCACTCTGGAGTTGATTTCCCAAAAGCTGTATTTGAGTGGGCTTAGATATTAAACACTTAGCAAATTCTTTTTATGTTTTAGATCGCGTCCATGAACCGATATCAAATATAGCTTCCCAAGAGAGAACTCTGTAAAAGATGGTTCTCATATTCTTGCATTTCCTATGGTAACAAGAATCTTGATTTTCATATACAGAATTCACCAAGACCAGGGATATTTATATTGATAATAGCATATAGCTTGCCTCAAACTAGAACTTCATGAAAGTGAATAATGGGATCCACTGAAAATGACCGAACTCATATTCTATGAAAACAACAGTTTTTAAAATGTAGTTCCAAGGCATGTTAGTATTTTGAAACATTGACTACATTATTGTTGATTGTTGATATTTCCTCTACTCCTCATCCCTCTTTGCATTCAGATGAGTACGCATTCAGCATCATTGTCTTACAGAAAGGGAGCTGCAGCAGGAAACCGGGAGATCAGAGAACGTTGTTCTGGGTTGAGAAGCTCTACGTTCAGGGAAAAGATACAAATGTAGATTTCAGAGAATATCTGTTGAGAGAAAGTACACTTTTGACTCTATGCTCTCCCCTCCCCTCCTACTACAAACTAAGAAAAATATCTTTTGAATCTTTGGGGATAAGAGAGATCCAGAAGAACAACAGTGAGATGCTTGTGGATCTGAAAGGAGGAGCATAGACTCTACCTATCTCCTCACTCCTCAGTTGTCAGCAGCAGGGGGGGATCCCACGTCCATTCCCAGAACGATCTGAGCAGGCAAGAAGATGCAGAGGTAACTAACAGTGGCCACAGAGGCATCTAAACAGATGAGGCCCTACATAAACACAGGGTGTCTGTGGCCCAGGGTGGAGCATGAACAGCTGAAAAATTCCTGAGGGGGATTCTGGAGGTAGCCTCAGACGATGCCCAGTGATGTAGCATACCCAGAATGGCCCTGAAAAAACAGAGGGAAGGATAATGCTAAGGGACCTTGAATTGGGCTTGAGAGGTGAGTTTGTAGTACCTTTGGATGGACCTCCAAGGACGGGGCAGGACAATAGTGCAGAGCAGATACTTAAGAGTGACCAGATAAGTGGGAAACTCTTCTTTCCGCCCAGTCTTAACGGAAAACACCACACAGTCCCCTCAGTATGTAGGCACGTGTTTGGGGGAAAAGAAATAGAGGTGGTGAGATACACCTGAATTGTCTGAGATTAAATTTCCACAATCTGATGTAACGGGGGCTCTAAACAGAATTTAACTCATTTTAAAAAATAATAAAAAAAAAATTAGAAACAACCTGAATTTGTGATCTGAAATACACACTTCAGAATATATTTTTAAGTCTTCTGAACTCCTAGTTCCTCTTCACGATGCAGTATAATATGACTTTAATTAGGGCTAAGAGATACAAATGGTGTTGGTTGAGTCTGGACCCTACTCAGGGTGCCCTGAGGTGTTCTCGTCACACGTGTCATGGTGTGGGATGGGCATAGCGAGCTTTGAGAATGTGCTACTAAATCTTAGGAAATATATCCAACATATAGTCAAAGTACATCATTTACGGACTGAATCTTTGCCAGCTGATTCAATGGAAGGCTTCTCTTTCATCCAAAAGTCTATGCAAAATCCTACCTCTGGCTGTGTTTCCTCATTGCATTTCTCTCTGATCTCAGGGTTCTGTGTCTGTCAGCTGTTTCATTCACTGTGGAAACCAGTGCACTCTCTCTTTCTCTCTCTGGCAGCTGTGTTCTCTCGATAGTATCATCCGTCTTCCACAGGCTGTGGTGATAGGATCGGGTTTTAAACTCTTTTGGCAGAAAGAGTCACTTCCTGCCTGGGGAGAAAGATGAAAGTGAATCCCGCACTGTGCAGAAACAGGGACGCCATGACACTTCCCACCGCCCCACCGCACTCACTCAGAGCTTCACTGCCTCGGCCCTTCTTGACCTGGACCATCTGAGCTGCATTCGCTTCTCAGCTCAAGTCACATCCATCCCAGGAAAGGCGATTTCTAAATACTCAGAAGCTCTACTTTACAGGAAGGAAAGTTGAGGTTAGTTACTGCATTTCCCACTGTTATCTGCCTGTGTTTTAATATGACACCCTCAGTAACTGAAATGTGTGTGCACCATACATTAAAAAATAATTGCCATAAAATCTCTCGTGAAATCATTCCACGTGGCTATCTTAGAGAAAAAGGTGTTGTTAGAGTCATTGGTTAGTGGAATGTAAAGGAAGATCCCCATTCCTGGTTCCTTTCTGTAACTTGACTTCAAATCGATACAAATCATGGAGGCAGTTCAGAATCTGTAGTCTCCACATATAGAAAACAGCCCAGGGAAGATCTTTGGCATGATTTCAATAACCAAAGGCAGTTGAACGTGTGGCTGTGGAAAGAGTCCTGAGGAGAAATAAGGACACCCAAGTCTCATGCCAGAGCCACCCGTGTAGATCTTTCTCCTGCTTTCTTTTATGCCTGCGGCCCATAGGGATTTGGGGGTTATAGTTCAATACTTTCACTTCTTTGGAGTCTTTATTCAATTCCTTCCAAAGCCAGGAGTTTGTGGGGAGCATGAAGACATTACTTCCAGATCACTAGCTCTCCTTATTCATGCCGACAGAGGTAAGAACCCTACATATGAAGGATCTGCCCTTTAACAAGTGGACATGATGAGTCTCGCTGATGGTAAGAACATCCTACACTTCTGGACTGTAGCCACCCCCGGCCGCTACCCATCATTCCTTAGTGAGATCCCTTGGTGGTATGGGAGGACCAGGAAGATAGATTCATGACCCTAAACAGAAGCTGAGAGAAGAGCCCAAACAGGTGGTTTCCATGTAGACTCGGTTCCTTTCCCAGGCTCTGAGCTTAAGTAGACAATGATAAGATGCACAATGTGGATGGAACTAAAGCCAGACTCGGAAGTAAGTCGGCAGGCAGTTGCTGGAACCAACCCTTCACAGGGAACCTGAGATTGAAAGAAGATGTCCCTGATCTCTAGAGTAGATCCAGTTCACTTGAGAGAACCCTATAACTGAGGGATCAGGGCTGAATTGGTCTGGACCACAGATAAGAAATTGGGTGCAGCTAGGAGCTCCTGGGTGGCTCAGCCGGTTAAGCATCTGACTTCAGCTCAGGTCAGGATCTCACGGTTGGTGGGTTCGAGCCCCGCGTGGGGTTCTGTGCTGACAGCTCAGAGCCTGGAGCCTGTTTCAGATTCTGCGTCTCCCTCTCTCTCTGCCCCTCCCCCACTCGCGCTCTGTCTCAAAAATAAATAAATATTCAAAAAAAAAAAAAGAAAAGAAAAAAAGAAATTGGGTGCAGCTATAGTTTTCCTTGTTCTCCCACAGGCAGTTTGGCCTCTGTCCCAAATACGCATTAATTATTATGTATTTTTTTTTCCGTTTAAAGGTTACCAATATATTAACTTACTGGGTTCAGCCTGCCCAGGGTACTCATGTGTCCATCTCTGCCATGACCTCACAGATACTACCTTCCTTTAAAATGTTAATATTTTGATCATCATGAGTTCTCTTCTTTTTTTGCAGTCATTTTGATTTTTAAAAATATGACGCCAAAATATGGTTTGTTTTGATTACTGAGGTTTCTGGCATCCTTTTATTTTATTTTATTTTATTTTATTTTATTTTATTTTATTGTTTGAATGTTTAGTTTTGAAAGAGAAAGGGAGAGCAGGGGAGGGGCAGAGAGAGAGGGAGAGAGAGAATCCCAAGCAGGCTCCCCGCTGTCAGTGCAGAGCCCGACACGGCGCGTGATCCTACAAACCCATGAGACGACAACCTGAGCCGAAACCAAGAGTCGGATGCTCAACCGACTGAGCCACCCAGGTGCCCCTACTGGCATCCTTTTAAATCTTGCAAGTGCTTTCATTGCCTAGGGCTGCTGTAACAAATTACCACACGCTGGGCAGCTTACAACAAAGCAACTTATTCTCTCGTAGGTCTGGAGGCCAGAAGTCAGAAAATCTGGTGGTGGCAGGGCCACCCTCTGAAACCTCTAGGAGAGAATCCTTCTTTGCTTCCTCTGGTTTCAGGTAGCTCCAGATGTCCTTTGATTTGTGGCAGGTGTCACTCCAATCTCCACCTCTGTGTTCTCATGGCCTCTGTGCATCAAATCTCTCTGATAAAGACACCGGATTTAAGGTCCACCCTGAAGACGATTTCATCTGGAGATTCTTAATTACATTTACAAAGACCCTTTATCCAAATAAGATCACATTCACAGGTTCCAGGAGCTAAGCCTTGGACATATCTTTTTGGGAGGCCACTACTCCACCCACTTCCACACCCAAAGCAAGTGCTTCGTGTTACTTACCCGACTCTCAACCCCATCACAAAGATGTGTGTCCCTTATGGATTCTAGCTCATCGTTACCGAGTCACGGCTGGCCCTTCCAAGTCGTGCAGAGTGAGAGGACAGACCGATGTAGAACAGTGAACAGCACACATGAAAGAGTGGGGACTCTGTGTCGCCCATCCCCATCCGCACGGAGATCATGGCAGGGAAGAACAAAATGACATTTTTTCAAATTAAAGTTCTTTGGAAGTCTTAGAAGTAAGTTGTAGAGAGGTCACCAAACTTCTGTCATTACAAAACATACCTTTGGGTTTCAATGCTTTCAATATTTACTTCATATATATATATATGTATATATATATAATATATGAAATATATGTCATATATGAAATATATATCATATATGAAATATATATAAGAAATAAATATATATAATGTAAGTACAGACTTTTTTTTTAAACCACAGCTGCATGGCTCTTGTAAATTGAAATTCTTAGAGCATGATCGTCTTCCCGTTATCGTGGGAAAGAGCGAGCTACTTTAAAAACACACATACACACACACTTCTTGAAGCCATATGGAGATTTTATTCGTACAAATAGAAGCTTGGTTTTCTCCCAATTTCCCACCAGCACTCGTTAACATCGGGAAGAGCTTTGCCCCACAGTAGGACTTATTAGCATGACCTCCTCTGACTAAAAGTTTTCCCTGTTCCTTGCATAGGGTTTTAAATATGTACATTCCTCATTATCACCACAATGGCATCAAGGAGCTATAAAATGTGAATAAGGACCATAATCAATTCTGTTGAGCAACGTTCATTTTTTACCTACAACACGGTTTCAGATGAATCTGTATGTGAATTTCTACACCAGCCCTGAATGTTAGCTCAGAAAAGTATACAAATGCAGCGTGCTTGGGTAAACTTCTCATATATTTAATACATTTAAAATTTGGCATCACATGAGCAAATTATTTGCAGCTTGGTAGACAGGATGAATAATCTGACACCATATGGAGACTATCTATGAACCACAGCAATTTCCACACGGTTGATCACGTTTAAGATAAACAATGTCACTGAAGTAAATTTCTATTTTTACATTATTTTCTGGGTATAATTACAAAACAAAATTCAACTGAGTACATTTTATTTTTTTTATTTTGTTAGTGTTTATTATTTTTGAGAAAGAGAGAGACAGAGTGAGAGCAGGGGAAGGGCAGAGAGAGAGGGAGACACAGAATCTGAAGCAGGCTCCAGGATCTGAGCTGTCCGCCCAGAGCCCGATGCCGGGCTCAAACTCCTGAGCCATGAGATCATGACCTGAGTTGAAGTTGGACACTCAACCGACTGAGCCACCCAGACACCCTTCAACTGAGTTAATTTTAAAGATCTTTCTGGATTTATTAAATGATTCGTGAATTGGGCAGCATCTCCTTGAGATAGAAAGGTGTTCCAAGGAGCTGTACAAGATGAGAAAGAGACTTTTATAGACAGAAGGGAGCGAGACAAGGCAGTTATAGTAGCAGAGAGCGACTGGTTGTGGCAGGATCACCTTCAGGTAGGGAAGGCAGATGACTTCAGTGGTGATGACCAGTTATTTCCAGATTGACTGGTTTGAGATTGCATTCCTGGGGAAGCCAAAGCTATCATTAGGTTAAGTATTACATCTCGGTCTGTTGATGTGGAACTCAGCATCAGTGACTCCATTTGGGGTCTGCTATATATATATTTTTACCAGTATATTATATTTAATGTTTAAGCTAAAAGAAGCAGTTTGTGAGAGATTCCCTTCCACGCACATGAATCGTATTCATTCATTAAGGGAGAATTATTTGCCCTTGCTCTCGTGTGAATTTCACACAAAACATGCTTTCTTTTTTCTATGTGCCAGCTGATATTTCATAGAGAAAAAGGTTCAATCAAGAAGTTTAATTAAATAGTGACTCTTGGTCATATAATGTAAGACAGAGAATTCATCACGAGGGAAGAGTTCGTCAAGCGGAGGGTATGTGAAATTGAGTGTGGAAGTAAGTGGGAGAAATGCAAATTTTGACAGAGCAAGTGATTTTTCACGCAGAAACCTCCCCCTACCTAGACCCTCATGAGTGCCATGGATGGGAGAAGAGACTGTCGGTGAACATTGAAGGGGCCTTTGGGGTAGAACACAACAAGCACTAGCTGTTGAACCACCTAAATATCGTTTGAATCGGCCTGTCTTCTCTAGATTTGGTGTCATCTGTTATCTTAACATAATACATAGATAGTTTTAACGCCGTCCTAACTGCTCGCTGTTCTGCGTTAGCCCCATCGAACTTGGCCTTCACACACAGCCAGAAATAACTCCTCTCAAATGCAGATCTTACCATGTTATGCCGCTAGCTCCCGATAGAGTGAATTTCTAATTCCCATGCCTGGCTCCCAGAGTCATTCACAGTCTGAACTCAACCCACCTTTCTGGTCGGCCTCCCACTGCTCCAGACGGATCGAGTCGTCAACAGTTTGGCAGACTGGAACCACGATAGTTCAGACGTAGTGATGAGAAGTGAGAAAAAAAAAAGAGCCTTCCTTTAAACCCTGAGGCAGCCGGAGGGCAGGAGAAGAGTAGCATCTACGTAAATGCTTCAGGACTTGGGGGTGGGAGGCATCCAGCAGTGCCAGGTCTCAATCAAGTCTGGAGAATTTCCTGGCAGATATTTAACCCTTTCAGAGGCTTTTCCCCAGACTTCAATGACACCCAAAGGCTTTGTTACTTTCTTAAACTCTACATCCGGAAAAGATTGCAAACGTCAAGTGGTTCTTCCCACGGGGAACAAAAAAATCAGTGTTGACTGATCGGACTCGCATAAATTGCAGGCACTGACCCAGGAACTGAGATGAGTTGAGATGTCGTTCCTATACTTAGAACAGGACCTTGAAAAGCTTTGGCTTTTTAATGCGAAATTCACCTACTGCAGGAAACTGGGGCTCAATAGCTCCTCTCACTCTCCTGAAACCAAAACCCTGGCCAAGGAAAGGGAGAGAACGGGTCTGATGAAAGGTGAAGGAGACCTGGGAAGCAGAGGACACACAGGGCTGAGAGCTTCTAGGACACAGATGAGGGACAGGTGCACAGAGCAGGCAACCGGTGCTGGGTCTCCGCTGGAACGAAGGCCACCGCGGAGAGCACGCAGTGTCCTCTTTACCCCTCGGAGCCCTTCTCTACATGAGGTCCTGTTTCACAGAAGGAGGCAGTTCGAAGCATTGAACGGCCCTTCGTCTCTGAAACCCTGACAACCAGACTCACAGCTTAAGCCTCTCCATATCTGCCCCAAGTCTTAGGAGATAAGGGACAACCTGAAAGCTGTCATTGGAGCCTGCTGGCTCTCTGTGCGTGTTCTTAAGTGGATACTTTCTTATGACGTGCAGTTAAGAAGAAGCCAGGTGTTGTAGTCGGTTGTCAGCTGATGCCACCAAATAACCTACCCCCCCCCCCCCCCCATCGCAGTGGCTTATGACGCAGCGTTTACGCTTCTTGATCAGAGGCCCGGGGATGGCAGAAATGGCTTTGCTTTGAGCTAAGTTCAGCCGGCTTTGGCCTCAGATGAGAATCGTGTCTGTCTCACTCAACTCATCTCCTGCTGAGAATCAGGCTGCAAATCAGCGATGAGCAGAGCTAAGCTCTTCTCGGATCTCAGGAGCACCAAAAGCGAGAAACACCGCACCACTTACGTAATACCTCTGTTCACATCTCACCTGCTTACGTTCCATGGGCCAACGCGAGACACATGGCCGAGCCCAAAGTCGGGGTGGGGAGACAGGAAATTTCCTCCGTCCCACGGGACAGTATAGTGTAGGTGCCTGACATGACAGTTTTTGATGGCCAAGGCGTTCACTTCAGAGACATTTTACCAGCTGGATGGCACAGCTTTTAGTAAAACAGCAAAAGAAACCAGGCTGCCCCGCCCCCCATGACGCGCCCCTCTTCGAAAGCCCTAAGTGAACCCAAATAACTAGCCACTTGAGTGACCCCGCTTTTCCCTTCCCGTGCCCTAACTCCTCTTCAAAAATGTTCATTTGCCAATAAAGAGTGAACCCGTGGAAACTCAGACACCCCACCCTCGACCTCAACAACGGCAGAATTCAAAGTCGTGCTCCCTCTCTCCCTCTCCCCCCCCCACCCCCGCATGGCCCTGGGTATGTGTGTCACGTACCCTTGGTATGTCACCCCCTTGACATGGCCCTTGGGTGTGTCACGTACCCTCCAGGACTTGGGAGTAATAGATCTTTTCCTTTTTTTCAAAGTTCTCTGAGAGTTGACCTACGGTGCATCTTGCAAACATAATGAGAAGCACAAGGGCTGATCTAACCGCAACATTGGTTCCCATCTGGGAAATGTCTGTGGGGGCAGCCAGAAGTGGAGGGCCCAGCTGAGTGCCCCAGGCATTCCTGGCCAATAGCATCACCATCAATAGGCTTAGACCAACACAAAACAGAGGGCGAAATTAGGGGAGAGGGATGGAACAATGGTCTATTCTTTCTTACCAGGGGAGGCTACAACTTTGTAATTACTAGAGTGGCGGTAGTGACTAAGGGCCACAGACACTGGCTCTCCCTGTGTCCTGCCCTCCACCTGCCCTTTCTCTCATGCTACCTCTGGCCACGTGTACTACCACGATGCTACCACAGGCCATAGATTACCAGCATCCCATCTCCCCCCCACCAGCAACAAGGTTATTCAAGCCCTCATCCAATATTAAGGGTTACCGAATCCCAGAAACACATTTTGAGGATCCGTTTCCTGAAACTACTCCTGGTACCAATTACACTGTCAGATACAGAAAATAACGTTATACCTGGTTTGTGTTCATAATGCTTTATGAGCGATCACACTGACTCTCCGGCTTTTGTAACATCCCATTGATAGGAAAAATTGATATCTTAAAAAAAAACAATACACCTAACCCTTCCGTAAATCTCACTATTCAAAAACTACATTAAAAAAATTCTTGGCATTATTCCCTTTTCGGGATCTTTGTAACTGATACTGAAAATCCCCAGGACGGTTAAGAGTTTGAAAGACACAAGGCTTCTATTATGCAAATTCTGTAGATTTAGTGCTGGTCAAAAATTGTGTCCACAAGGAGCCGCGAAATGGAATATCTGTAAAAGCATAGTAATAATTGAAAAAAATGGTCTATTAATGTCAGCGGTAATGGAGGCTCACAAATCTCCCAGGAAATGTTATCAATATATCATCTTTATGAAAGGAAACAATAGGAGATACAGGGGAATTTACTAGGGAAAATAAAGATTTAGGGGAAAAAATGTGCAAAAACACTAATGGAGATTTTAATCAGGTTTTGCTTCAGGGAAAAAAAGTGAAAATAAAATCTAGGCCCCCAAAGGTCTTTTCAATTGTCAGCCAATTAGTTTTTTTATATTATACCTTAGACTTTTTAAGTCTAAAATACAGGTGCCTCATACCTATAAACCTAAAGCATAAAAGTCCATGCAAAGTGTGCTTTCTCACATCAGGCAATTGCTAACCCGACGTATTTGTTTCCTACCCAAAGAGATGTACTTGGAGTGACGACAGAGAACATTTGCCAATGAAAGTGTGACGACCACGTTTGGTGATGAGGAGACACCGGTATCCGCCCGTGTTTAAGGCACCATCTGTTTGTGCTTACAGACTGGACACCTTGAACGTCTTCAAAACACACGTATGCAAACAAAAGATCTTCTGTTATCATCTGCATGGTGAAAAAGTCATTATTTGCACCTGGTGCTGCAATCTGTCTCCTTTAGGCAAAGGCTCTTCAAGGGCTTTGGAGCACAAATCCGGTTCTAACCAACACTGACAGGCAGGGAGAGCAGAAGCCTGTTCCACACGACTGTGCTGCCCGTGGACTCCTACACGGTCCTGTCCTGTCCTGACTCCACCTTCAGGTACAGATAGAAGAAACATACTTCCGGGGGGCCGGGTGAGCAAGGGCTCCACATTCAGGCATGATGCGGATGGAGATGGTCTCTCCATCTCCCTGGCAAGGGAGTAGGACTACAGACCATCTGTGATTATTGCCACACTTGCACCTTTCCTTGATGGCTTTTCCCTTTCCTCCCAACAAACATTTTTCCTGGGGGATCCCAAGCACTCGCAAGGGAAATGACTTATATAGCAGGTCTCTTTGCAGTCCGAAGTCTATTTCTTGTATCTCAACTCAGCTGCCATTTTGCACCTCCCTTCATCAGGAAGGGAGGAAACAAATGCATCTTCCTTCGGGTTAATCCGGGTGGGTCTGTGTTCTGGCTTCCCTGGGATAGTCCCGGCGTATGCTAGTTATTCCAGGGTAATTCTTGGTACTCTCAAGTGTGTGCGGCTGTCCGCGTGTGGTTGCCCTGGTAAATCACCTCCCCAATCCCCAGGCCACCTCAACATTGCTACGGGCTTACGTGCTCCAGTGTAGGAGGAGGGGACAGGGGTCTGACCATTAAATGATGTAGTTTAATTGTGTAGGCAATCAGGTCTGGGAGCTGAGACTTTCTGCCACCCCTCTGCCATGGTAGGGGAGTGGCATCGTCTTCAATCTGCCCGTATTTCGATGCAGAGATACTGAGCTTCTCCTCTAGGGTCTGAGTGCTTCCCTGACACAATGCCAGAAAGTTGAGCTCTTGTCCATACGGGAGGCAAATTGATAGTCATGCTCTCTCGACTGTAGGATAGACCTAGTAACATGCTTCAAATAGATACAACACGGCAAAAGTGATGGGATGCCATCACTGATGTTAAGGTACAGATAATTCTGGCTTCCGTGTTGTTCACCCTCTCTCATGGAAGCCAGCTGCCATGTTGTGAGCTTCTCTATGGAGCAGCCCACTGGGCAAGGAAAAGCCAGCAAAGACTTGAGGCCCTTAATCACCCAGAGGCCCAGTACCAGACAACTAGGGGAAGTCCCTATACTTCAGAACCCAAGAAAATTATTCAAACTAGCCAATCCTTATCCTGCTCACCCTGCCTTACCTGTTCTTCCACAGGAACGGTCCTTACCCTGTTTTTCTCCCACTCCCTCTGCCTTCCAACTGACCCCATGGTGTAGTGTGCCCCTTTCCCTTGGGAACTATGAGTAACAAACTGTCTTTTCAATGACAGTCATCTCTTGATCTATTGGTCCTACCATACGTCAGGTTTTCTATTAATTCACTAATTCCTCCTTTCTTCTTCCCTCCGATCGGGGTCCATTTTGTAGTTTTGTAGGTTTAAAGGAAACTCCACTTTCCTTCCTGCTTTTGGTCATTTTGTCTGAATACCAGACCACTTGTGTTTATTTAACCCAACCACTAAATGTCAGAGGTCATAAGCCTTTCTTGCTCTTAGCCCTGTCTATGGGCCTCATCTTCTTTAATGTTGGCTGGGGGGTGGGGGGTGGGGCAGGGAATACTAGGTGAGAAATACAAAAGTTAATACCATAAAACATTGTATCCTGCTCTGGCTGTGCATTTGCTTTCAGGACTGTGAAGCTTTTCCGAAGACACTCCTGGAAGGAGAAGCCCCCAGTAAATGGACAGAAGATGGATTTTTAGGGTCCATGAGACATAAAATGATGACTTAAAGGAAGTGGGCTGTGGCTAAAGGTGATCTTAAGGACTTATGTGGCAAAGCAGGTCATTAAAAGTTCAGTAAACTGATCAAAATGCACAATGGAAGTTTTACATGTAGACTATTGTTTTGAAGGGGGGTGTGCAAGTGAGCGAGGGACACAGAGAGAGAATCCCATGATGGCCAGGGAGAAAGAGAGAGAGAGAGAGAGAGAGAGAGAGAGAGTCAGGAAGGGAGAGAGAGAAGCAGGGCTCACCTGAAGTGGGGCTCATGCTCACCTGATGCAAGACTGGAGCTCAAGAACCTTGAGATCCTGACATGAGTCAAAGTCAGATGTTTCACTGACTGAGACTATTTTTTATTTATTTATTTAAAAAAAAAAATTTTTTTTTTCAACGTTTATTTATTTTTTTGGGGACAGAGAGAGACAGAACATGAACGGGGGAGGGGCAGATAGAGAGGGAGACACAGAATCCGAAACAGGCTCCAGGCTCTGAGCCATCAGCCAGAGCCTGACGCGGGGCTCGAACTCATGGACCGCGAGATAGTGACCTGGCTGAAGTCGGACGCTCAACCGACTGCGCCACCCAGGCGCCCCGAGACTATTTTTTAAATCCTAGCTTCTCTAGGAGCACCTGGGTGGCTCAGTCAGTTAAGCGTCCGACTGCAGCTCAAGTCATGATCTCTCAGTCGGTGAGTTCGAGCCCCGAGTCCTGACTCTGTGCTGACAGCTTGGAGCCTGGAGCCTGCTTCACATGCCGTGTCTACCTCTCTCTGCCCCTCCCCTGCTCATGCTCTATATCTCTAAGTCTCTCAAAAATGAATAAAATGTTTAAAAAAATTTTTTTTAAAGAACGAGCTTTTCCTATGATCCAGCTCTAGGAAGAAGTCTGTGATTAAAAGTAAATTCTGTCACTAATTTTGACTTCTAAATACCAAAAAGTTCTTTAAAAGGGGGCTTTACCTATAAAATTAGGAAAAAGAAACATAAAAAAGGCTGTTTTAAGTATATGTGTTTTTTTTCTGTCCCTACCTACCCCAGTAAACTTATATTGAGTAATTCATTTATTAGAAGACTTCTTGAAAACCACAGTCCATGTACTAAGGTTTGTTTCACGTGGGTCACTAGTGTGGAAGGCTTTGATATCCTATGTTGAAAGTAGAGCAGTCAATTAATTCCATGAGTGTGAACTTGGCATCACAGTCCATGTACCCTTAGGGGAATGCCAACTTTCCAAATACTGGTTTCTAAACAAAACACAATATTTCGTTGTCTGATTTGATGTCAAAGCATGTTGCTTTAATTCCTGAAGCATGAGCTGAAAATTCTATTTTTCATCCTCTTGTTTCCCCTAAGGGAATTCTTGGCAAGATTTGACTTCAGAAGCATAGGAATTCTGTTTCCAAACCTTCTGCAGAGACACATGCTCAGCTTGCTCAGACATTGAATTAGTCAGGATATGATAGTGTGTGTTACAATAACAAGTAGTTCAAACCCTTGGTGGCCCAAAGCAAAAAAAAAAAAAAGGCCTATCCAACAGAGATTGGCTGTTGTGTTCTATTCTGCACAACCTCTCAGTGATCCACGCTTATGGAACAGCCACATTTCAAACGTTGCTCATTTCTATGCTAGAGAGAAAGAACATTCTGGAGGATTTTGAATTTGTAAATAATGCCCCAGTCCACATCTCACTGGCCAGGGATATTGCCATGGCCCTGCTAAAGTGTAATAGGGACAGAAATTCAATCTATGAGCCCAGAAGGAGAGGACTACCAGATTTGGGGGAGTTGTCCCAAAGACCACCATAGGTGCCTTTAAGAAAACCAATTTGAACCATGCAAAGGTTCAAACCAGCCCTGCCGTCTTGCCTGTGCAGTGGATTCCATAGTCCTGCAAAGGCTCCAGGACACTTTTCCTTCATTGTCATCAGTTAATCCTTATTTCCTCTTTTCTTCATTTTGTAATCCTTTTAGTCAGCATTGATATTTGGACACTGCTATCCATCTCATCGACAGGTTTGCACACATGGATGGACGTTCCGGTCTTTCAAAACTGGTAATACCCAACTGCCACCCAAGATGAATGTCTCTAGAATATTTGGGAAATAGGAGCCATACACACTTATCAGTATTTTTACAAGTCCTTCAGGCGGGTCAAATGTGCAACAGAGATGAAAAGCACTGCTCTAGCGCCGTGAATGAATGTCCTTTAAGTCTGTCTCCACGTCAACCTTTCAGAGGCACCAAAGGTGAAACGCCAAGTCCCTGAACTCAGGTCTCTCCTGTCTGAACGAGAGGAACTCTACCCTCCGACCCTACAGTGAGGTCTCTGATGGAGGGAGATCACATATTCCAAACCCATTTCATCAGATGACAAGACTTGTCCTTCTTCTCACCACCACCCCAAGTTGTCAGAAAACATCATTTATAGGGGCGCCTGGGTGGCGCAGTCGGTTGAGCGTCCGACTTCAGCCAGGTCACGATCTCGCGCTCCGTGAGTTCGAGCCCCGCGTTGGGCTCTGGGCTGATGGCTCGGAGACTGGAGCCTGTTTCCGATTCTGTGTCTCCCTCTCTCTCTGCCCCTCCCCCGTTCACGCTCTGTCTCTCTCTGTCCCAAAAATAAATAAACGTTGAAAAAAAAAATTAAAAAAAAAAGAAAGAAAACATCATTTATAGATATAAGAGAGACAATTACTTGAATTTAGAAACTTGGAGTTATCCTATTACTGTTAACTATTATTGTGTCAAATAACACCTCAAAGAATAGAAGCTGAAAATAACAACAATCACTTACTTTGCTGCCAAATCTGCATATGACCCTGTTCCAGGTGGTGTCACCTAGAATGGCTCACCTGGGGCTGTTGCTAACTACCCCTAAAATAGTTCTCTCACCTGGCTGGGAAGTTGGTGCTAGCTGGTGGGGCCTCTCTATGAGGCAGCATCGTGCTTCCTTACAACATGGCTGGATTCTGAGGGAGAGAATCTCAAGATCCAAAAATCGGTATTGCCCTTTTTGACGTAGAGGGCACTTTTCAGTCACAAGTCCACCCAGATTCAAGTGGATGGAACAGAGATCCTACCGCTCAGTGGAAGGAGTTTCAAAATCCCATTGTAAGCCTAGCACGCGGATGGGTGATATTATTGCAGCCATTTCCGAAAATGCATTCTGCCATATATTCTCAATCGTCCTCCACATGAGAGGCAGAATTCTACAGTGATTTAAAACACTAGCTCTAGGACCAAACTTACAAGCTCTTCTACTGAATTTTTCAACTTGGTTGAGTTTCTTACCCACTCACCCCCAACCCATGCTCAAGGCTTAATGTCCCATTATAAAATGGGGATGAAGATAATAAGAATAGAACCTATCCCACATGCAAGTTGATTATAGAGTCTGGTTAGCCTGTTACATTCCCACTTCATACCTATTGTCTGACATCTTACATTTGCCCTGAGTTTTCATATTTTAATTAAATTTTCGCGTTGACATTTACACCAAAATATCTATCTCAAAATATTTTTAGTAGCTCTCTACTTCCTACTTTCAACTTCTGCTATGATCTCGTCTAGTAGTGCAGGATACACATGTGTAATGAATACGATTCTCGCTATAATGTGTGTTTAAATCTATAAATCGACCACCAATATCCCGACTCTTTTTGCTAAGCCTTTCCTATAAGTAATACCTCCTTTTCAAATATTGCATTCAGGATATAACAGGCAAAATAATGGCCCACCAATGATATGCGTATCCTAATCCCCAGAACCTACAAGCGTGTTATATCACATAGCAAAAAGAAATTAAGATTGTTAATAAGATGACCTTAAAATAGAGAGATTATCCTGGATTATCCAGACGGGTCCACTGTAATCACAAAGATTCTTAAAGGTGGAACCGGGAAGCCAAGAAAGAATCAGCATCAGAGTGATGCCATGTGAAAAAGACTCAACTGGTCATTACTACCTTTGAAAATGGAAGGAGGTCACCAGCCGAGAACAGTCCGCAGACTCCAGACGCTGGAGAAGACAAGGTACGGGTTCTCCTCTAGAGCCTGCAGAAGGAACATAGCCCTGCCAACATCTGATTGTAGCCCCATAAATCCGCATTGAACATCTGATCTTCAGAACCGTGAGATAATAAATTTGTGTTGTTATAAGGGAATAAGTTTGTGTTAATTTTTTATAGCAGCAATAGGAAACTAATGCACTGGTTTACTTTTGATATTTTATAGTTGAACTGTGGAATAACTTGATTTTGGATTTTCCATGTTTTGATGGAACTCTTATTTTAGGTAAATGTATATTTGATGGGGTTCTTATTTTAGAAAAATGTATATCCTGTATTGCCATGTCGTGAAATTGAGAGGGCCTATGATTTTACAGCATCTACATATAGCAAAACATTCAAAAGAATCATAGAGAAAACATAGGCATGTTGTGTCCCGTAAAAACACTGTCAAGTAAAAGTCCTATGAATGGAAGTGAAAAGACAATACTCATGAAAATATTTGGGCTGAAATACTTACAGACTTCCATGTGGAAAAAGTGAAAATTGATCATTCATACTTTTACAACTTTGCCGGAATTACCAGGTATCTTAACACACGACAGGAGAGAGTCCTTAAACTAACAATATTAAGGTCTGCAGAAAGCTGTCAATTGAATGTGTCAAGATTTATATATTTATTAATGGTAAAATATAGCTGTAAAGAAGATGGTAAGCAATGTTATGGAAAAAACACTGTATACACTGTAGGTTACCTAATGACAGTAAATTATATTCAAAAAGAAGACTGTATTGAAACGTAAAATGCTTTAGAAAAATACCATTAACATGGTATTATAAAGAGAAGTCTGAAAAACCTGATTGAGGGATGGATATGGATTCCAGGACTGGCTACACTACTCATGTTTCTTTAAGTCTTCAGATGACCAATATAAAATTTCCTTTTTTTTTTTTTTAATTTTTTTTTTTCAACGTTTTTTTATTTATTTTTTTGGGACAGAGAGAGACAGAGCATGAACGGGGGAGGGGCAGAGAGAGAGGGAGACACAGAATCGGAAACAGGCTCCAGGCTCTGAGCCATCAGCCCAGAGCCTGACGCGGGGCTTGAACCCACGGACCGCGAGATCATGACTTGGCTGAAGTCGGACGCTTAACCGACTGCGCCACCCAGGCGCCCCTAAAATTTCCTTTTAATATAATGCACATGGTTCTGGAGGCACTTGGGTGGCTCAGTAAGTTCAGTGTCCAACTTCAGCTCAGGTCACGATCTCACAGTTCATGGGTTTGAGCCCCGCGTCGGGCTCTGTGCTGATGGCTCAGAGCCTGGAGCCTGCTTCAAACTCTGTGTCTTCGTCTCTCTCTGCCCCTCTCCTGCTCATGCTCAGTCTCTCTCTCTCTCTCTCTCTCTCTCTCTCTCTCTCAAAAAAAAAAATAAACATTTTTAAAAATGTTTAAAAAATGCACATGGTTCTAGGTTACTTTTTTTCTTTCAATAATTTTATTTTAAAAATTGGTTTTGTAAAGAACACAGGGGAAGAAAAGAAATAGACAATCCAAGAAAGAGACATTTGAACTATAGAGAACACATTAATGGTTGCCAGAAGGGAGTTGAGTGTGGGGGTGGCGGGGGAAGTGTGAAACAGGGGATAGGAAGTAAAGAGTATACTTATTTTAATGCAGTTATTCTATATTTTAATATATTGGGAGGGGTTTTTTTAGTTCTTTTTTTTTTTTTTAAGTAGGCTCCACATCCAACATGACCCTCAAATTCATGACCGGGAAGTTAAGACTCACATGCTCTACTCCCTGAGCCAGCCAGCCAGCCCAAGACTACATTTATTTTGAAAAAATGGTTTTGTAAGCATGGCCACCAATATAAGAAAATCAACTGGTAGCTCAATAAATAAATACTTCAAAAAGTTGTGATAGAAATTATTTTAGCACCCCCTAGTACTCACATAGTGCCTCTGTTTGTTTGGTGAGTTGTGTGACCACAGTTAATAATTAGAAATTGTAATTTCTGATTTTTTTTTTTAAATTAGTGACCAAGTTCTGTTGATTGGAATTGGTGTGATACACACGTATTTCATAATTACACCCAAATACGCTGTGATATCCTATCATTCAAAAGGGAAGCTTAAATTGACAAAATGCCTACTTTATATTTTACAGTTGGAACGATTAAACTACCAGGATTTTTCCATTCTATTAAAAAAAAAAATTCCAAATCTTTTCCTCTTCCTAATTTCAGACTTCTTTTTCACCTGGATCAACCCTCGGCCTCTGGTTCTTGAGTTTGGAAGGCATGGTGACCACGTGCCATTTTGGCAAGAAGGCCAATTCCTTGGGCCTTCTGTTCAGGAAGTTTGGGCTGGAACCTAGAAATCTGCATTTCCCGTGGTCCCCTTAGATGTAGTTCTAGCATAAGAGGACAAGGGACCACAGTTTGAAGAGCTGGTTCAAATTCTGACTCCACGTGCTGCAGAGCGATTCTTGGAAAATCAAGGCGGCATCTCATTGCCTGCTGGATTTAGTCCGCCATACTTAGTGTTGTGTATAAGAAACTTCGACGAGGTGGCTAATGGCTGGCTCTCTCTGCCTCCTCTGCACCTGTGTTCAGCCCCCATCTGCCGGCCTGTGCGACGCAGCGAAGGCCTGTTTGCATCTATGCTGTGCGTGCATCCGGTCCACCTGGGGTATAGCAGCGTTCAGCAAGCTCCCAAGGCTGTCTTCTGTTCTGAAAACCCCTTCCAAGTCCCTGACTGCTCTACCTGAACATCGCTTGCCCGATGTGGGCCTGTTGGCTTGCCACCAAGCTGCCCCTTTACCTGGCAATATTCCATTAGGTGAACCCCTTCCCGCGGGGACGGTGAAGTTGGTGGGTTTCTGGCTGCTCTGCCTGCCCTCGATGCACTACCACGCTGGAGAACTGGGGAGTTAGCAACCGCCCCGAGGATGAGGCCAGAGACTCGCAGAGTTCTTGATCAAGTTGCAGTTGTTTTCCCGAGTGAGTCCTTCTCAATTTGTTGCATGCTTTCGATCAGGTTCTAGAGTGCGAAGAACGGTTGGTTGTGACCATTTTGCACGGCGCTAAAGCTGCTTTGGGGGAGAGGGTTTACACCGCCAGAGTCCGAACCATGCCCATTGGCAGAGTCAGAACCACCCCGATGGACTCTTCAGAACAGCTTCCACACACACACGTACACGTACCCACACCCTACGCTCCTGTGTGCATGACTATGCCGTACTCTTGTTCACCAGGGAAATACGTGTTTAGAATTGGTTTCCCCAGTTAGAAGGGATGGGCCACACAGGAACATTCCACCGTCTTCTCCTTGGGACCACCAGAACTCACTGCACGGCGGCTGACCCGAGGGAGAAGCATTGTCCCGCTAGACGTCTCATTTTCTAGTACAAAAGTCAAAGGCGCCTTATCCCTCTATCTCATTTTAATCAGTGACACGTTCTAAATGCTTGAGGTAAACAGCGCCTCCAGCTCACATAGGAGTCCAAGGGCATCGAAACTGGGCCCGCTCCAAGTGTAACGGAACCCACTGCAACACGGCTGGAGCCTCCAGAGTGCTTTAGAAATATTTTTTCCCTCCAGAAATTTTCACGAGCTCCCACTGAAAATATTCGGAGAAATTTCAACAGCAACAACAACAACAACAAAAGATAAAGGACTGTTTAGCTATAAAGTACTCAAGTCGTTCTCATGTGTTGTCTAAGCTGATGTGATTCGCTCATGAGAATAACTCCAAACCCTCACCAGCACATAACAGGCTTTCTACATAGGTCTAGTTGGAAAGAGAAAGAAAAACTACATACAGCTGTTCCAAGGCCGGGAAATGCTGTGCGGCCCTGACAGCAGCTGTTTGCATGCCAAATAGTTCCAGCAATTTCTAATTAAATCCAGCTCTGGAGAAATTTTACGAGCCGCATCACGTGACTTCTGTCGGTCTCTGGGATGCTTTCTCTTCCCTGTTTTGAAAGCCCGCCCAGCAAAGTCTGCCTATTTTCCTCATCTTCAAGGACTAATTAATCCAGAAGAGAAATACCATTTTCTTCTCTGAGGTTACACCCACAAGAGTCAACCACCAGTGCTGAGAATTCCCAACCTCTTCACGCTAAGGAATGAGCACTGGGGTGAAAGTTTCTGGTGAACCCCCTTTCCTGTCGCTCCTCTATAGGCTCTCCACATCGGCTAAAGGAAGGGCGTGCACATCTGTGCTTCCTTTTCGACTTTCTTTCGTGACTCTCTAAGAACCCTAAGTTAATTATAGCAATACATTGGTGTAACACCTTGTAAAGCTCTTTCATGCATATTATCTTATTCATAACTTAAAACAGCCATGTGAAATAGGCCGGGTGCAAACGAGCACCTCCATGTTACAAATGAAAACACGGAGGCTCTCAGAGACTGAATGATTCCTGTTAAATGTTAAGGTCATAGCCGGCCATTGTCCGAAAAGAACCGGGCAGTAGTTTCTAGCCCCAAGGCCTTTGCTTCTCCCACTTGGCCCACCGCCTCCCTCACCTCATCAGCTGGACGGGCCTATCAATCTGTTCCCAAATTCAAAAGTGCCATTTTGCCCAAGAGCGTTTATTTATTTGGCCGGAAGATTGTCTATGTTTCTGGTAACCTGTACTGATTACAATTACATGTTTTCATCTCTCAACAGAAATGCGACACCTAGATGAACTCTACAAGAGGCTGGCGGAAGGGGAAGCATGAGACAGATCTGAGTATTCATCGGTGAACAGTAAATATACTTACAATTACATATTATTGCCTGAATTGGACACCATATTTATCTCTCTGGGACACGATTCCCAGAAATCAACCGTAATGTGCATTTGCAAGATCCCTGAGGCCAAAGACTAAAAAGAATTTATTTCACACCGAACTGAAAATCTTGCTATGCGTGAGACTTCCATTAAGGTCAACAAAAATAGCATCCTCCGGCCTTTTGACACGTTTGTTCTATTAATGCCTGTTTCCATGTGATACCACATTCTTAGACTGTTGGTAAATGTTCGAAGTTGCTGCGAACATTTTGTCCCATTATTAATGAGATCCACCAGCACGAAGCTGTGTAATGGGACCAAATTTGAGAGAAGTACTTGCCTGCCACCTTCTTTGGTTGTTTTCTGAGTTTATTAGTGAGAGTAATAATGCTAGCTGTTGCAACAGATAAACCCCAAAGCTGTGACATGATGCAAAAATGTCTATTTCTCATTCACCCAATGTGTGGTGGAGGTTGAGCAGCTCTGGTTGGTTGGTTCTGGGAATTGTACCCCAGGGATATGAAAATCTCGTACAATGCAGGCAAGAATACTTAATTTCAAGTATACTTAGTATTCACTAATGCATTTAGTTGAACTGCTCTCATAGGATGGTTTTAAGCAACAGACTTGGAAATAGCAAACGTCACTCCCACGCACATTACATTGGCCAGGCCCACAGCCCCAACCCCACGCTAAGAGATTTGGAGGAATGTCTTTCTGTATTCATGTGAAAAGGCAATGTTATGGGAAACACAAATCATCACGTCTGCCCCTATTAATAGATAAATTTTGCAACAAAGCTTTCTACGCAAACAGATCATTCCAGAAGTACCAAATATCTGTTTTGGAGAAATAATCTAAGAATAGGAACTTTATGATCCTATCAGCAAGTAAGACTACTAATTTAGAGGTGTTTCTCTGTTGAAGAGTCACTCTGAAAGCGTCAAATGCTCCTAGTTACAAGGACTGGGGGGGGAGAGAAGACTTACAAGGCCGGAGGGTGTATTGAGAAGCAGAGACTGAGCTGAGAGGCATTTAGCAATCCAGACCTGTCATTTCAATTTCATCATCCAATAAAGGTTTTCTGCTGAAGATTTTGTGTATGCAAGTGTGTGTGCGGGTGTGTAATTATCTCTACTATTTCTGCTGACCAGGGGAAGCTATAACATATAATTCAGAAGACTACCTTGGAATCACAATTGTCTAGGGGATTCTGCATTCCCACAAATGACTCATCTCTGACATCATCCAAATGCATTAAATAGTCCAGGAAACTCTATCCCTTCTAGTGTTGTTCATGCTCTTTTGTAAAATAGTGACAGAGGACACTCATGTTCCTACAGCATATGCAGTTCTATATCTTTCAGTGCTTTTCTCAGGATTGAGCAGGAAAATTTATGAGCATGATAACGCCTGATTATTCTTGTCTTTTGATCCATTTCGATGCTTTTCCTTAGAGTCTATGCAGTCATCAGTCTTTTCCTTAGAGTCTATGCAGTCATCAGTCTATAGACATCAGAATCCACGGTCCGATGCATTTGGTTTCTCCAATGCCTAGAAAGTCAAGCTGCACAGGTCAGTGCCAGACCTTCTGCAGTTGAATTATTTTGTATTTTTTTATTCTTAAAGAAGACACAGTCAGGCTTAGACATCCATATCCTGCCCTGTGTTATTCTTATTTCTGTAACAAAACTGAGACCTAAAATAGTTTTGCTAACCTCCCAGAACACATCTAAGGGAGAAGTATGGATAAAACATGGGACATTGAATTCCCAATCATACATATTATTCTGTTTTGCAGGTTAGCGGCTTAACTTTTCAATTTTGGGTGCACTGCACTCTTTAGGAATACAGTATGCATCTAGATTTTGAAGTAAATTAAATGAGGCCCTTCAGTTCTCAACAGCTCTGTTCACATGTTTACTCTACATATTTCTTTCCCCAAGAGTGGAACAATGCAAGTGAACCTAACAGAAACAGGATTTTGGTTTCTTATAAAGCAGAGTCCAAACCATGTTGACACAGACAATATCAAATTTTCTCTCATCTCCAAAAGGTTTCATATTCTGGGGCATGTAAGCATGTCAAGACCCAATTTTCTGCCAATACCAGAGGGTTGTACGTTTCATGTTCAAGGTACAGTGAGTTCACCATGAAGACAGTGCAGTGTACCCCTAGAAATTTTGAATTTATCACAGACAAAACGAAAGTGGCCACTAAGGTGGGTAGCTGTATTTGTTTCCCTCCTCTCCAAAAGTATCTAGTTTGGCTGAGAAAAATATACATTAGAAACCAAAAACTCTGTTAGGTCGTTTAAACACTCCTCATGTATTTTCACATACTTTAAAGGTTATTGTATATTTTAAAGAAATAAGAGAAGTCTAGCAAGCAGCAGAAAGAAAATAGAT
This sequence comes from Prionailurus bengalensis, assembly GCF_016509475.1. NCBI lineage: Eukaryota > Metazoa > Chordata > Mammalia > Carnivora > Felidae > Prionailurus > Prionailurus bengalensis. The sequence goes on from NC_057343.1 coordinate 228,395,846, forward strand.
ATCCAAATTTCTTTTTCATGTTTGTTCAGTTTGATTTAGAATAGATTAAGGATTAGCACAATTATATAAATACAGGGTAGGGCAGTGTTTTCTAAGCCATTTGTACGGAACACTTAATACCATTCGAAATAGATCTCATGGTCAAAAATAAATGGAAATGCTTGAATAAAGGACATGGAACAGATTTCTTTTAATGAAGGACTTTTCAGAGCTTTTAATAAACTAATATACATTGAGATTCTCCTAGATGTATGGTCTCCCAACGCTGTGTTTCCTAAACTTACTTGGCCACCATAAACTTTTTTTGACAGATCTCTATTAACGTCTCAAGTCATATTAGTGCTCCACAGACTGGAGTTTGGGAAGTTACAATGGGAAGGAACTACAGCCCCCTTTTGGATTTTCTAGGAAATATATCCTTGCTATGCCTATGCAACAAGTGTTGCGGGACTTCAGCAGCTAAGTGGAAAAAATCAGAACCAATCAGTTCAATGTGGAAAAGCAAGTCAACGTAACAGAAATTTACTGAAGTTACTGCAATGTGGTGTCAGTGCGTCTAAAGGTAAGTACTTCATTATGAAAATAACCTAATGCGGGCAAAACCGAACTTGAAAAAGTAACAAAATGGTCCTATGCAAGCTAATGTCTCTCAGACACACCTCCCGCTTATTCATTTTACAAACAATTTAAGAGTCTTCGGTATAAGTCAAGCATCGGTCAAGCAAGGGTAAAGCAGTGAGCAGACACCTGAAATCCCATCTGCACAAAGGTTTTGGAGATCCTTGGTAGTATGATCCGGGCATTATTTTCCTGTTGATATATTTCCTGTTGATAAATTTCAGTCCTACTTGAGGTTTACCACAATAGAGAGGCAATGATAATTACCCACAATAAGAAAATACCAGAAGTATGTTAAAACTGAACATTTCCTACTAAAAAGCTGCAGATATAATATGATATGCAGATGATTAAATACTTTATTGTTAGATCTTTTTAAATATCAATGAGGTACTGTCTTAAGCAATCATTGCAGTTAGAGCCAAAAATGACATTTATATCTCAAGTTTCTGTTGAGTTTACAAGACAACTCTTTGTAGGTTTCCTCTAGACACTTTCCATCCCAAGAAACTGGGAGGCAATTATGTTTAGGAAATGTCACAATATTCCCCCCACACCATAAAGGAACTGCATTACTATACTATCTCCAGGCAGAGTCGGGCATTTTCCAAACAAAACATGAGCTAATCTAAAAGTCTTTACTCAATATGTAAACTTTCCATGTTTTCCAGGCTTGCCAGGCTAAAGATGGGGCCAAGAAGATTATAACATTAATGGAATGGAACTTACTTGTGTAATATAGGAAACTGGAAACTGCCATCCTTTTCATCAAGTCTAAGGGTGGGGTACAGTGGAAAAAAAAGGATGAAGTTGGACTGAGCGCTCTTGGTTACTTTCTAATTTGTCCATCCTACACTTCAAGCTTTGGTACCCAGGAATGGAGGAGGAGCAAAGTGTAGCGGTGGGAAGGTGAGAAGATGCCCGGATGCGTGTGGAGTGGGTAGCATGTGCCAGAGTGCCTGGGCATGCCCGTGCCAGGGCAAGATGGAGACGGAAAAGAGAAGCACTTTTAGAAGATGAAAGATGACGTTGACGTTCTTCTTACCTTCGCTCCTGTCTTCATTTGCAGTGAAAACTAAGTCAGACAGCTCATAGTCTATTGACCCCTGACCATGTGTCCCTTTCTATGTGTTTGCCTTACCGGTTCAGTGACTGATGCTTCCTTGACCAAACTCACATGACATCTGTTTTCTGTTACAGGACCTCTACTATTTCCAGGGCTTTACTCTCCTCTCTCATCGGTAGAGGTTGCAGCCTAGTGGTTCTTGGGCCAATCCTGGCATGCAGATGGTGTTTTTGTTGGGCTTGGCTTTTCTCTCCCCCCTTAAATGTAGACCAAAATAAAATTCAGGATATTTCACATAAAGTCCAAGCTTCTGGCTTCTTTTGAAGAACTGGAACGTGTCACAATCCTGGCCTCAATATTTCTATAAGGTACAACCTGCTGGGGCTGAGGAGGCTGAGAGCTCCAACTCCATCTAAATCCCACCACTGATGTAACAACTGCAGATGTGCTCAAGGCAGGCCGGCTTCGTTCATGTAAACCACCTGCCTGACCCCCGGAGGCAGTGACCACTCATCTCAGTGAAAAACTGAAACTCAGCATATACAGATGACCTAATCAAGATAATTCCTCCACCCTGCTGACGTAGGTTCTCTTCAAAGCTCATCCAGCTAGCATGCTCTGGTCCTGTGTCCCCAGCGGTCTTCTGGACCTCTTATCCATCAAGTATTTCTCCTCTCCTGCTTCTTCACCATTTTCCTCTGCATAGATTCTCTCCTATCCATCCCCATGGAAAACCGTTTTTACCATCACAAAGGAAAAGTAAAGCACAATCCTTTACACTTTGTCTCACTCAAGCTATTTCCCTTGTCTTTACAGCAAAAAAAGAAAAAAGAATCCTGCAAGAAAAAGTGTTCCTTGTTCTTTGCAATTCTTTATCCACCATTCACTTTTCAAATGACGGCGATCTAGCCCCAGCAGACCTTGGAAACTGCTTGCGTTCACATCACTATCAGCCTCCTATCTCCCGACCTGACAGTTTTTATTCCTCACGGTATTAGCCTTGCTGCAGTCTTCGCCACTGATGACTACTGACTCTCTCTCTTGAAATTCTTCTTCCCTCGATTCCATAGCAGGACAGTCTCTGTGCTTTTATTCTCATCCTGGAACTCTCATTGTCCAACTTCGTTGAAGATTGAAAACATTTTTCATTTTTTTTTTTGAACATAAAATGTTAAGCGTTTGGTAGCCCTCAAATATTATATCCCTAATTCTTTCAATACCCCTCTGAGTCAGACCCAATTGCGCCACGCCCACATTTCAGATGATAAAATGTCCTTAAATACGGTGAATCTGTTTTACAGGTTCATTCATCTGACAGAAGCAGAGTTGGAACTCAAATCCTGGTCTTTCTTGCAGTAAACCAACCCCGCATGCTCTTAAGCACTGCAGTATAATCTCCTCTTTCTGAAGCTTCTAGATGATTCCCAGCTTCACACTTCAATGCTCTCATCATTTTACATGGTTCCATATGCAATTCCCATGACGCCCATGGGTTTGCCAATCTCTTTCGTGTTCACGTTCTCAGATAATAGGCCTCTCTTTCAGGCTTTCCCTCCAATACTTGAATTCATTGATTAGCCCCCATGTTCTATATTTACTTTCATCTTAACATTTACAATGGTTGCATTCAACTTTTACATGGCAATTTTCTTACGAGGCCATAAATTCCTTGAGGAAACTATGTGTTAGCATCTTAGATCCCCTCTGCCCAACCCGGTTCCTGGTCCATAGGTGTTTAATGAGTGAATGAAACAGCTATCTACACATCTCTACTTAGAACAACCATAGTCCCCTCTTCTACCTTGTCTATATTTCCAACTCAGTAAGTCTCAATCATTACTCTTGACTCCTCCAACTCTGACACCGTCTCCTCAATTTTCTTAGAGCATGCTCCTAACCCCCACCCACTCATCTTAAGCCAAAACTCTGAATATCAATCAGTTTCTTCTCTTCCTCTTTAGAATTAATCAACATATTTCGTTAATTTTCCTCCTAAATGTATTTCCACCCCACCCACCCACTCCCCCAGACATATTTATGGGATAGGTTCTATCATCCCCTGTAGGACAATTGCAATGGCCTGTGTGCTGGCTTCTCACCCTCTTCCAGTTCATTCTGTACAATATAATAAGATCATTCACTTTCTCTCTTTTTTGGTGCTTTCTGTTCTTTACCTTCCTCAAAGTTTTTCAACGCTCTTTATATCCTACACAACAAAATGTGCCTCCTTAATTAAGCATGTAAGGCTCTTTATGATCTGGCCTTTGCTTACTTGTCCACCCGTCCATCACACCTGTCCTAATATACTGAGTTAGGCAATTCTGAACTAACAGTAGTTCTTGGTTGTTCCCCTCCTCAAAATTCCCTCACATATCTTATCCTTCTAGAAGATGTTATATGTTTTTAAAAGTCTCAGTTCAGGGTTGCATTCTCTGAGCAGCTCCTCGTATTTTCTGACACAGATTTAGATCTCCTTATAACTGGTCCCTCACTTGGGTGTATACAGTTCCATTTTAGTGATGATCACATTAAAAAGTAATGATTTCTTTGCCAATTTCTCCATGAGATTGGTAGAATGCTGCATGTTAATTTTCTGTAAGTATGTGCAGTCTTATGGTGAACTTATTCTCATCAATTCTTACAATAATTATGTGGTGTGGGTAGTGATGTTCCCTTTGTTGTTTGGAGAGATAATAACATTGATGAGATTCATAGAAGCAAGCACTGGAATCCAGATCTTGTGGCCCTTAATCTGATACACTTTTCGTGACATAACACCACATTTGAAGCAGGACGCAGTGAGACTAGCATTGTATCTTAAACATTAAGCGTTAAGAGCTAAGTACACTAGAGTACATTAGATATAGGGGAGAATTTATTTATAGCTACTTTTGCCCATACAAAGAGTAGTCCACGGTGTAAGTTTATTAATTGAAAATATACATTCCATTGTATGTAATTAAAACTGTGTGATGATTGTCAAGTAAATAGCATTGTAACTTGAGAACAGAAAGTAACCACATTGAACCCTTATTGAATCAATCTTGAGTTCTCTCTTCATTGTAAGAATATATATATCTATATATCTATATACATATATATAGATATATAGATATATATAGATATATCTGGCATGATTAAAATATAGAGCAAAGGAAACAGAGATTTCACTCAAAAACACACCTTTTCAGTTAATTTTTACATGCCCTCATTGAATTTTGTCTTGTTTGCTTTTATTATGATTGGATGTTTTTCCTTAGCCCATGTTTCCTTCTCTCCAAGGCTTTATTTTTTTTCATAAGGACAAGATGGGTCATGACTATTTAGAATTTAAATATGTTAGTTTTCTCTACTGGAAAGGCTGAAAATACTCAACTCTTCATGGCTACTTATAGAAACAACCATGTAACATAGTTCTGGACTATTGCATGTTCATAGACGTCAGCAGAGGGAATTTCCGAGAAGGATTTAAAAAGGAAAAGACTTAGTAGCTATGGCCCATTTTGCCTCTTTATCTTTTTCTTCCTTCCCCCTTTTGCTGTTTGCCTTAGAGACGCAATGCCCTGGGGTACAGCTGCCATCTCACAACAGTGAAAACGAATGCTTCTTACAATGACGGTAAAGCAAAAGGTAGAAAGGGCCTCAGCTCTCGGTGCCATGTAAGCAGCTACGCCCACTCCGAATTGATCTAAGATGTGTCATCGTGTGAGATGATAAGCCCCCTGCTGTTTAAGCCACCAAGTTGGTTTTCTGTCCTTGCAGAGAAGGTCATTCCCGATACAAATGTTCTTACTCAAGAAGTACTCTTCATCTTTGCAATTAGATAGGAGAGGGTGTGGGGCGCCTGGGTGGCGCAGTCGGTTAGGCGTCCGACTTCAGCCAGGTCACGATCTCGCGGTCCGTGAGTTGGAGCCCCGCGTCGGGCTCTGGGCTGATGGCTCGGAGCCTGGAGCCTGTTTCCGATTCTGTGTCTCCCTCTCTCTCTGCCCCTCCCCCGTTCATGCTCTGTCTCTCTCTGTCCCGAAAATAAATAAGACGTTGAAAAAAAAAAAAAAAAAAAAAAAAGATAGGAGAGGGTGGATTTCAGGACTCATCACCAAGGCATCCACTTTATACTGCTCTGAAAAAATAAAAGCAGTGGAACTAGAAGAACCCAGAGAATCACTGAAACCACTTTACCTTAAAATTAGGAAATGAGAACCCAGAGTGGCTTAGGAATTTGTTCAAGGTCACCCTGCTGTTGAGCTTGACTGAGGCTCCTGGTGTCCTGAATCCCACTCTGGACGCTTCCCCGTATCTCTGAAATTAAAGAGAACGTTTACATCTGAGATCACCGAAATCCTGACGAAAGCCTTGCACAGACCATCATCAGCATTCTTCGACAGACTCAAGGTTGCGAAGCAGATGTCAAGGAGCCTTAGCAGAAAAATAATACTTGTTAAGGGGTGGAAAATTAACCACATGAGACAGACTGCAAAAGATCTCGGTATTTTTTAAAGCCGATGAATGAATGAGGCAGAAGCTAATTATCTGAAGTAGAAGATTAAGCTGTATTCGAATACGGGTCTCTGTGTTCTTTGCTCCTCCATTGGCGGTACCTAGAGCAATTCCAGGCATGTGGAGGATGGCCAATAAATGCTAATGAAATGAAACAATTAATAAAGGAATGGGGAACAACCATATATAATACCATCTTCATAAGAATAAGACTGAGGAAAATGATCTTTTGAACACATAAAAGACTTAAGCTAGTTATAAAGGAAGGCATTTATGGCAGTGATAGCATATACTGATCATGAGAAGAGCATTTAAAAAACTCACAGAGAAAAGGGAGATTAATCACAAAGGAACAATAATTAGACAGGCAGTTGATTTCTCAACAGTGACAAGGGAAGTTAGAACAAAGTGGTCTCCTGTCTTCAAAATGCTACGGGCGAATAACTGTCGGCTGACAGTTTCACACGCGGCTAATTTATCATTCAAGAATGAAGGCAAAAATAAAGACATTTTCAAACGAAGAAAAGCAAAAACAAGAGAATATACAAGGGCATACGGTACAGTGAAAGAAGTACATAACGAACAAGTAAAATTCTCTCCGGAGGGAGGGTGAACACCCACCGAGGAGAAGAGAGCAAAGAAAATGATAAATACATAGTTAGATCTAAACAAACGCTGATGGTTTCAAACAACAGTAATAATGTTTGCTATTAGACATTTTAAGAGACTGAAATAATCCATTGGGTAACAATAACTTTAAAAAAGAATTGCTTAGCTTAAAACCGTTCTAAGCTCCTTGCATTATGTGGGAAGAGAAAATTATTCATGTTAATGTATTAAGGTAACCACAAAAATGACGTAAGACAATAATACCATGCATCATCTCCAGGAAGATAAAGATAAAAAATGAATTAAGAAGTAAATCAACCGAAAAGGGAAGAGGGGCAGCTGGATGTCTCAGTTGGCTAAGTGTCTGACTCTTGATTGCTGGTCAGGTCATGATCTCACTATCACGCGATCGAGTCCTGGGTCGGGCTCGGTGCAGAGCCTGCTTGGGATTCTCTCTCTCTCTCTCTCTCTCTCTGTCCCTCCCCTGCTCATGATTTCTCTTCCTCTCAAATAAATACATTTAAAAGAAAAGGGAAGAAAAGAGAAAAACAAAATGCATAAGGTAAAATAGACAAACGATACACAAAGACGCAGGTAGGTTGAGGTCAAGTCATAGGAAAAAGATACATCAGGCAAAACCAAGGAAAAGAAAGGCACTATGGCTATATTAGTAACAGGCAATATAGACTGGAGGCCACAAAGCACTATTAGTGAGAAGAGTTTACCACAAAGATATGATATAAAGATACATATATCATAGTAGATACTTAATTATTTAAGCTCAACAAATACACAAAAAATTGAGAGTCACATGGACAGTATAACACCATCAAGGTGGGAGAATTAAACAGATGTCTCAGTAATTAATAGATAAAACTGAATACAGGTGTAGAAGAATTGAGCAATATAAGGAAACATCAATGAAAAGAAGAAACTTGAACCAAAGGGTAGCCCCTACTAGAGCATGCACACACTGCTCAAGCACACACAGAAGAACTTTTATGAAAATGGACCATGCATTTGGCCATAAATCAAGTGCTATTGAAAAGAAGTTTCTTACTGATCACAGTCTTAGACAATGATGAGATTAATCTGGAAATTAATATGAAACACAAAATTAACATAACGCTACCTCCATATTTGGAAAATTTTTAAATGCAATTCTGAGTGGCTCGTGACTCAGGGAAAAATATGATAATGGAAATGTCAAGATATGTAAAACTCTATAAATATGCCACACAAAAAAATTGTCGGATAGGGCTAAGCTGTAAGTAAAATATATATTCCTGATATTCATTAAAAAAAAAAAAACTAGGGGCGCCTGGGTGGCGCAGTCGGTTAAGCGTCCGACTTCAGCCAGGTCACGATCTCGCGGTCTGTGAGTTGGAGCCCCGCGTCGGGCTCTGGGCTGATGGCTCAGAGCCTGGAGCCTGTTTCGGATTCTGTGACTCCCTCTCTCTCTGCCCCTCCCCCGTTCATGCTCTGTCTCTCTCTGTCCCAAAAATAAAATAAACGTTGAAAAAAAAAAATTAAAAAAAAAAAAAGGTTAAGGAAATGAAGACTTGGAATAATGAGATGATCTTCCCAAAGTAGAGACCTGGGAAGTAGTGGAGGGGGGATGCAAATTTAATCCTCTGCTTCCAAATTTAGTTTTGTGTCCCTTACAAAGTTTTGTACTCGTAAATGTTTAACTACCAGCTCTCTAGGGGGGATAAAACCCCTCATTGGTAGCATTTGCGGATATCTGTGGTGTAAATGCTCCCATGGCTGATGTCAAGCTAGCACGTGACGTCATTGAGCACAGAGTTGGTAAGAGATGCCCACGTTGGCTCTGCGAGCTGGTGCACACTGATTCCAGTACAGCACTGCCCTGATCGTACTGAGTCCTGGTACCTCAAGCCTTCATTTCCTGTTGGTGCATTCCTGTTTGTTTCCGGAACACAGCATTTTAGTGTCTTGCATGTAATAATACGGGAAAATTATTCATTTCATAGATATTGTAAAAAAAAAAAAGCCTTGCCCTCAGGGCACATACATAGTAGGGGGACATAGAGAAACTAAAATAAAAGTAATTTATATAATATATTACAAGATAGTATGTATTTTGCTATGTATTTGCTATGTAATACATATATGTACATAGTATGTATTTGCTATGGAAAAATCAAGGAGGAAAATTGGGTAGCCTTGACATAAAGGAGAAAGGATACAAAGATCCTGAGACATTAGCATACCCTAGAGTTTTCAATGACAGCAAGGAAGCAAATGCGGCCAGTGTCGGGAGGTTGCTGCTAAAAATCAGTAGGAGATAAGATCAGTAAATGGTACACTCATATAAGCCCTGGAGGCAACTGAAGGTCTTTGGCTTTTGTTTGGAGGGAGGTTTCCATATAAGTTCCTATTTATCAGTTTTTCTTTGTCTACCACACGCCATTTCAATGTGCAGTTTATTTCTTCGTTTATTTAGGGGAAAGTTTCCCATATTACATCTCTGTATGCTTCCCTCTCCCCGCACCGTGTCACCCGTTCCATTAGTTCAGTTCTCTAATTAAGGAAACCAATTATTCCTATATGGTACAATTTCATAAGATCTTGTTCATTATCATTCTTTTCTTTCTTTCATTCTTTTTCTTTCTTTCTTTCTTTCTTTTTTTTTTTTTTTTGGTACTGCTTATGGCTGTTGGTCTGGCTGTCACTTAAACCTATGCAGAACCATTTTTAGGGAACACGTGGGTGGCTTAGTCAGCTAAGCATTGGACTTTTGATGTTTTGGGCTCAGGTCATGATCTCAGGGTTTGTGAGATCGAGCCATGGAGATCTGCACTGACAGCGTGGAGCCTGCTTGGGATTCTCTCTCTCTCTTTTCTCTCTCTCTCTCTCTCTCTCTCTCTCAATAAGCATTTAAAAAAATAACAAGCATGTTTAGTTCTTTCCCTAGCTACCACTTTTAGGAATGTTTACCATAAAGTTACATATTTTTCCTGGTTTGATTGCTACCAGTACATCTTAGCTGTTTTTTTTTTAACTTTTTAAAATTTATTTTTACAGACATTAGAAGAATATTTGTGATCCTGAATTATTCTGTCAACCTTACCCATACACTTCTTCTGAATTAATTTTTACTAAAAATATTTAGCCCAGAAGTACTAACACCCCACAAAATAAGCAGCATGTGTATTCACCAGATAATTCAGTGATCATTGGAGATGGTACCTCACAAGTGCATTTACCGCCACAAGAGCAGAATTTGAGGGATAGATGAAGAAAGAAATACTTCCAAATGCTTGAAATTCAGAGGAGGGGAGGAGCATGTTCTCCCAGAAGTTTCTATCATCTCTATTTGTTCAGAAGACTCAGTTTACCCCAGACCAAGGATGTGCATTTTCCGTACTCCTATAATTCACAAAAGAGTTCTAGCCCTTTAGCTACAGTCATGGCTCTACCTCTGTCTTCTCTCTCTCTCTCTCTCCCTCAATTGTAGCATTTTGACACCCAGGAGACACTTGTCATGACAATAACCCTCATTCTTAGGAAGTGTAACAATAAAACAGACATTACCCATCTATCTCAGCTAGCTGATGGTCTCTAAGACCTATGGTCTAGAATACTGGTTGGTTCAGTTTCTCGAAGGTTTCTCTGAACAGTTTCTGAGAAGAGACAAAGGAAATAAGAATGTTTAGCAGGCTGCATCAAGGGGAAAAAAGTGTTTATTGAATTTCATTTATTAAATAATTTTGCTCAACATCACTCTAGAACATTGAGGGATTTTTTCATAGGGTTTTGGACCGCATCTCCATTTGTCAGCCCTCTTGGTGAATAAGGGGTCTCTGGGTATCTTGTTCTGAGCACATTCATCTTGATTATGAGTCAGTTGAACTATATTATTTGGCAAGTGTCTATTTAGTATTCTTGGCATTATTGGGTGTCTCTCCAGGATAAGTGTTGCAAAATGGGCAATTTTCTATTCAGAAACATACTGCAATAACTCCAGTTCTAAATGCTCAGTCTCGTTTCAAGTCGTATGCTAAGTGACAGAGCTAACACCTCTCCATAGCACATCTGATAGAGGGCTGGATGGAAATCAGAAGGCAAATCACACTAGGTTCCAGAAGGCCCCAGACTGTGCCATTCAAGGTGGAAGGATTTGCTTCTCTGGTAAATGGTGGAAAGATCCTCTGTGGATTAAGACCTTTAGTTTCTCTTAAAGGATGAATGGATATTACAAGTCCCAAGGATTCAATAAAAGCTTTATAGCTTTCGTATAGCTGAGTGTCCATCAGCCAATTCTGTGATTTTACTGTGTTTGTCTTTTGCAGAAATCCATGTGAAACCTCAAATGTTCCTTTTATGAGTTCTTTTGTTACACACATATGTTTCTGGTTAAATTAGTGGTGGTTAAATCTGGAAAAGATATCTGTAATTAGAGTCTGATTTTTGAAGTTCAAAAAAAGGAGGGTTAGCACATTCTCTATCAACTTTTCTCGCAAACAACTTGCTCTACCTTCAAGGACGGTGGCTCAACACAACAGCTCCCAGGATCCTCCAGAAAGAAAATTTGCACTTACTGCCATATTGTTAGAAGAAGAGGAGACCTCCGGAAATTTTAAAGAGCTGTGTTTTTTTCTCTTCAAGGTTCAAGGGAAGACTCTATGTAATAATTCATATCACTTTTATTTGTGGTGTGTTGGCTTTCAAAAAGCCACACACGTAACCAAATTTGATCCTCAAACCAGTAATTTCGCTCCTGAAGGGTAAGTGCTCTTATGACTATCTTCTTCATGCGTTTTAAAAGAAAGAGAACTAGAAAAATGCCTTTTGTTGAACTAAGAGAGAGAAGGTGAAAAACCGCCTCCCTGTGTAGAAAAGTAATTCCTACTTCTTCTGTCCTGTGTGATCTGTGTCAAAAGACAGAACAGGACAATGTCTTAGCAGAGAGATGGCGGAAATCTCACAGCAGACATGTCCTGAAGTAGAACCGGACTGCATTGCTCTGTTGTCCAAGTGAAGGATCCAGCTGCTTTATAGGCTGAGCCACACACTTAACCACTGAGCAGGAAGGTGATAGAGAAGAAGGAGACTAGAGGGAAATCCTTTCTCTAGTCTAATAGAGTCTTGCCATGGTTTCTTCCCAGGTTCCCAGCCTGACCATCCTGCCATTTCTTCCCATGACCGTAGTTCGCCTAAGATTGATGAAGTAGTAAATGGATATCTTGGGTCTTAAGCAAAAATAAAGAGTATTATTCCCTCCTTCTTTACCCTTAGTATGCCCTTTACATTCAATCCTCAACTGCAAAGTAATATTTGAATAATAAAAAATTAAGTACACCCCTGGGAACATTTTATTCTATGATTATATTTCTGAAAGTTAAACATGGCTATTGAAAACATTGACACCGCTTTTTAAAAATATATCCAAAGTTGGGATCTCGTTGCCATTTTTTATGAAATTAAACCAAATTTTTAAAGCAAGTGAAATATTACTCTATTGAATTTATGCTGTAAGTTGAGATGAGCTATGAGGATAATAAAAATTCACACCAGGATAAATAAAAATCTTAGAAAGTTTTGCAAAGCAAAGCTTTCAGAAATCCCCTAAGATGTCACAGTTGTTTTCCTGATGAAATGCTGGACCTATTTAAGGACCTAATTTCATATTTCTTCTTATTTGTAGTAGCACAACTTTATATTGTTCCAAATAGGTATTCAGAGAGAGAGAGAGACAAAGATTCTCCTTTAAGCAATATATATATATATATATATATATATATATATATATATATACACAGCAATGAAAAATACTTCCCAATATTACCAAATGTCCCTCCGGGAACAAATATTACTCCTGGTTGAGAGTCACTGACTTAAAGTGTACAAAAATGCAGTAGTTGTAATATTTACTAATTGCGATAATTTAATATAGAGTTAAATAGTCAATTCACCAACTCCTTTCTTTTAAGTTTAGTTATTTATTTTGGGAGAGAGAGAATGAGCAGGGGAGGGGCAGAGAGAGAGAGAGAGAGAGAGAGAGAACCCCAAGCAGGCTCTACACCGTCAGCTCAGAGCCTGATGTGGGGCTCGAACTCACAAACCATGAGATCACGGCCTGAGCTGAAGGCAGATGCTTAACAGACTGAACTACCCAGGTGCCCCTAATTCACCACCTATTAAAGGAGCTTCTGATATATTTCAGGCAGCATAGGGCTTGCGGTGATGACTGTAATAATGTCTCCAGCCCTAGGAACATACAATTGAATAGGCGAGAAGAGTCAAGTATACGAACGACAGGAACAAAGGCAAAATATGGTAAATGACATAAACATATTTTTTTCTACCACTCCACAAAAATAAAGTAACTGTTCATGGCTAGAAAGAGAATTGACCATATAAAGAAAAATTGTTCATCAATAGCAAACAATAGCATATTTATAAAATGCTGTGACCTACAAAATACTTTCACATACATTTTTCTCACATTTATTCTTCACAAACTTATTAGGTGATTACATCTCTTTTTTTTTTAATTTTTTTTTTCAACGTTTATTTATTTTTGGGACAGAGAGAGACAGAGCATGAACGGGGGAGGGGCAGAGAGAGAGGGAGACACAGAATCGGAAACAGGCTCCAGACTCTGAGCCATCAGCCCAGGGCCTGACGCGGGGCTCGAACTCACGGACCGCGAGATCATGACCTGGCTGAAGTCGGACGCTCAACCGACTGCGCCACCCAGGCGCCCCAAGGTGATTACATCTCTTTTAAAGATAAGTTATTTGTCTCATCCAGGGTCACACAATAGGTAAGTGGTCATGCCAGGAGTCTGTGCCAGACCGGTTGATTGTAAATCCAGTCTTCCTGTGGTTACAAATGAGATAACCTCAGTATCTCCATAGTGTTTTAAAGAGGTATGTACCCATACCTTTGGAACGAACGAAGATTGAGAGAAGGCAACACCAAGGTACATTGGGTGTTTTGGGACAGGTAGGCTTTAATCAGCCTGAGAAAAGTGAGGTCTTTCTAAGTAAAAGAATTGGCAAGGAGTTAAAAACAATCTTGGCATGATGCCTGATGCAAAAGAAGAGCTTGTAGAAGACAAAGTTGGCCAAGCAGACTAGAGTCAGAACTGAAAGTTCTTGTATGACAGGCTAAAACTTTTAACTTTATCATAAGGTTTTAGGTGACTGTAAGCCACTCGGATTTTTAAGTATGATGGTAAGAACATTTCCATTTGAAAAAATAAGGCTGTTACCAGTTTGGAGGACATCTGGAGATGAAGCTAGAGAGAGGGGGCGTAGGTAAGAGATCATTTCAATGGCCTCATGAAAGTTGGTGAGTGGTCGTGAGTATAAGAGAAAACGGACCAAGAAGCTGTTTAGGAAGCAGACCGGACAAGGGATTTGGGGAAGATTGAGCGTGGAGAATGAGGGTATGAAAGTAGACATTATGGCAACATGATCCCATTCTCCAGGGCAGTGTATGCATGAGGAAACACACATTTGGGAAGGGAAGGTGGAAGGGTAGTAAATGACTAGTTAGAACCTTTTAAGTATAAGGTGCCTAAGCGATAAGCAAGTTGAGGTTTCCGTTGGAAAGACGGAAACGTGGGTCTTGAGCTCAGAGAAAGGACCAGGTGTGGACACAGTGACTGGGGGCAAGAGCATATGGGGAGTAGTTGAGGCATGAGAGTACATGTGCTGAGGCAGCGACAGCCCTGACACCAGGTTCTGGAGGATTCCATCACCGAAGGTGAGATGAGACCAGGTAAGCTGAGAAGGAGCGGGTAGAGAGCCACAGACCCTGCCATGAGGAAGTCAGTGAGGTGAGGTGGGATGGGAGAAGGGTGCCAGACAAAAAGGGGCAAGAGTGTAGGAAAATGCAGAAATGCCAAGTAAGATGGGGTCTCAGAACCTGCCATTAGATGTGATCATTCCCACTGTCTCTCTTCCACGCTTTGCCAAAAAGGCCTAAGATTCTTCTGTAAAGTTGTGTTGTTTTTCTGCAATAGTACTGCTGAATCTCTGGGACAGAGGGAGTCCAAGGCCTGGAACTTTCTCCATTTTGCGGAAGCTGTTTCCTTCCTCTTAAAAAAGGGAGAAAAAAATTAAAAAGCCATTTTCTCTTTGAATGACATGAGTGGGTAGGCATTTGTTCAAAAGTTAAAACTATGTAGCCACAAAGATCTATCTTCGAGGGAAATAAAATACAAACTTTTTAAAAACCTCTTTCTGGTTTTTGTTAGTCCCCGCCCCCCGCCCCTGCCCAGAATTAATGTGTTGGTAGAAAAGTGAAAGCAGAAGTCAGACTATAACAGATTGAGGGTGAACAGAGGACGAGGAAGCAGACAGTTTTGAGAAATCTGTGAGTGAAAGGAAGGAGCAGTAATAGAAGTTAAGTAGCTATAAAATATGGCGGAATAGACGAGGTACGTGCTCATCAAGGCAAGGAGAAAACGTGGCAGAGTGATATAAATGGTCATGCCAAAAAAAGAGCCTTCTTAGAATGAGAAGCATCTCTAACACGCCTCAAAGCTCAGAGTTTGGGATTCCCCTCTGGAAGACCAGCTCTAATTTAACTTGACTAAATTTGCTGACCTACTTAGATGATTTTCTTTCACCTTCCACCTTCCCACAGCCAAAAGACTGACCACCTGGTGTTTTCTGTACTTAACATTAACAAAAGAAAATACTGAAAAGAACCCCTTAAGCATTTTCTCTTGTCTAGATAACTGAATTTAAGCTTTTGGATTGAGATGTACTCTGTACACATAAAATAAATACAATCAAATCCCTAAGGCCACTCTAAGTGCTCTAAAAAGAGTTGCTCCTTCTAGCGTGTGTCAATTGAGTGGCTTTTTGAAATGGATTTCAACAACCTTCTCCAAAGAACTACAGGTGATCTTTTTTGCCAAGTCACAAACAGAACAGTGTTGAGGAAACAGGCAGCTTTAGCTTATAAAATTAAAAAAAAAGTCCTTCTGTGAGGAACAGTAGAGAGAAATTTGGGCGCAAGACTGAAGGAAATACACAGATTCAACAAATCCACTGAGAACAGTAGAGCTTGGTTTTCTCTGCTTACTTATTCAGAGATTCCCTAGCTTGCTCAAACTTTGGGTTTTGTTTTATTTGTGGGGCTACTTAAAAATATTCATAAACTACATAACTGGTTGGTGTTTGTGAGAGAGAGAGAGAGAGAGAGAGAGAGAGATTTTTTTCCCCTCTGTTGTACCATCAACTTATCTCCAAGTCTTGAAATTCAAAACCTCACTTACCCATTGTTGCTATATTTTTCTACTCGTATAATACAGAAGATTAAAGGCTGAACCTGTGGGAAATGTGAAAATTAATCTTACTTGAAAAACAGTGAATTAAGAAAACACTCTGCTGAGCATTTGTAACATGTAAAAACCTGTCTAGAACAATGAAACAAAAGCAGACAGAATTGAACTCTTGAGAGACGTGGGTAATGTAATGAAAATAGCTGAAAATAGATGGAGGGTGGAAACAGAAGAATCATATAGAGCTTAACCTTCTGTCAAAACATTCTGAATTCAATATGTCCCAACAACAAGCCTACAGGACAGCAGTTTATGGTCTATTGCCTTTTAACATTTTACTGTGTGGAGTCCATTCAACAAGCGTCAGTTGCCTACCCAGCAAACACACTCCAGTTGCTTTGGGGAATTCAAAATAAGAATATGGGGCAAAGAGAGGCTTGCCTTCAAAAAATCTTCCATTGCTAGCTGCACCTACTTCAGGATTCATCTGCATTTTTATTTTTTTCCCTGATTTGCTATGCTAATTCTTTTGGCCTTAAGCGTGTATTTCAAATCTTTTGTTATTCATATACGTATTATAGTAAATCATTCATCAACACACTTACAAGATGGCAGACTCCTCATCAACAGGGAAGGGATGGACTTCATTCTATCCAAGGGCATGTTTAATGAATGCATGAAAATCAAATGAATGAATGAATGAATGAATGAACGAACAATTGAATGAGCATAGTATACAAAGTATTGAAGGGAATCAAAGACCATTCAAAAATTGATACAAGATATAATCCAACATCAAACAAACAAACAACCCAACTAAACAATAGGCAGAGGTCCTAAATAGACATTTTTCCAAAGAAGACATACAGATGGCCAGCAGGCGTATGAAAAGATGCTCAATATCACTAATCGTCAGGGAAATGCAAATCAAAACCACAAGGAAATATCACTTTACACCTATCAGAACGCCTAAAATCAAAAGGACAAGAAATAACAAGTGTTGGCAAGAACAAAGAGGAAAAGGAACCCTTGCGCACTGTCGGTGGGAATGCAAATTGGTACAGCTGCTGTGGAAAACAGTATAGGGGCTTCTTAAAAAGTTAAAAATAGAAATACCATGTATACCGTATGATCCGATAATTACACTACTGAGTATTTACCCAAAAACCGCAAAAACACTGATTCAAAAGGATATATGCACCCTTATATTTATTGCAGCATTATTTACAGTAGCCAAGATATGGAAGTAAGCTAAGAGTCTATAAATAGATGAACCAAGAGGGAAGAAGTTGTGTGTGTGTGTGTGTGTGTGTGTGTGTGTATTATGCAGCCAGAAAAAAGAATGAGATTGTGTCATTTGTCACAACATGGTTGGACCTAGAAGGTATTATGCTAAGTGAAATAAGTCAAATTGAAAAATGGGATTTCACTCATTTAAAATCTACTAAATAGGGGCGCCTGGGTGGCGCAGTCGGTTAAGCGTCCGACTTCAGCCAGGTCACGATCTCGCGGTCCGTGAGTTCGAGCCCCGCGTCGGGCTCTGGGCTGATGGCTCAGAGCCTGGAGCCTGTTTCCGATTCTGTGTCTGCCTCTCTCTCTGCCCCTCCCCCGTTCATGCTCTGTCTCTCTCTGTCCCCAAAATAAATAAACGTTGAAAAAAAAAATTTTTAAAAAAATAAAATCTACTAAATAGAATAGAGCAGTAAGGCATTAAATATAATCTATTAAAAAAAAAACCAACAGCAACTGAATAAAGAAACAAAAAACAGAATCAGACCTGTAAACACAGAACAAACTGATGGATGTCAGAGGGGGTGGGCAAAAGGGGTGAAGGGGAGTGGGAGATACAGGCTTCCAGTTACAAAATGAGTAAGTCATGGGGATAAAATGCCCAACATAAGGAGTATAGTCAAAGATATTGTAATCATGTTGTTGCATGGTGACACATGGTAGCTACCTTCGTGGTGAGCATAGAATAATGTTTAAACTTGTGGAATCAGAATGTTGTGCACCTGAAGCGAGTGTAACATTGTGTGTTAACTGCGTTCAAATAAAAGAATGAAGTTGATATTAGAAATTCTAAGACTGAACCTGAATAGCTAAGCATTTTATATGACACCTGAAAAAAACTCAAATTAGCTGGATAAATACAATCTTGTCACCAATCAACTTTCCTTAAGCTAGACAATATATGTTTAACAAATAGTTTTGCCTGCATCATTCTTTCCGTATTATACTATCTAACCATCTAGAGGGTTCTCAGCTCTCCTTAGCACACATTTTCTTGTGTGGATGAATTTCCAGAGTTGTAAAACCAACAGAGCTGGGAATGTGTTTAAAAGATAGCTAACTGAAGCTATGGTTTCTGGAAATCACTGCAGTGGTATAGGACACTATTTGGAATAGCCTGGGAATATTATGTGACTCACACAAATGAAAGCAAAGAGAAGTTACCTTCTCTCTATTTGCAAGATACCATTCATCTTAATGTGAGGCAACCATCTCACCTTGACATCCACGGAAAGTAATAAAAACTTCTCCCCCTTTTCCCTTAGGCAAGATTTCTGTCTCCAGTTGGCCCCTTCTAATTTACTCAGATTGCAACACTGAAGAGAGCTCACTCCAAGTGAACCACCTATAAACAAGAGCTGAAGGTGTTACTTGACTTTCTGTAAGAAAAACTATCTCAGGGCACCTGGGTGGCTCAGTCAGTTAAGCATCCGACTTGGGCTCAGGTCATGATCTCACGGTTTGTGAGTTCGAACCCCGCCTCCTGCTCTGTGCTGACAGCTCGGAGCCCGAAGCCTGCTTCAGATTCTGGATCTCCCTCTCTCTCTGCCCCTCCCCTGTTCACACTCTGTCAATCTCTCTCTCAAAAAATAAACAAACATTTAAAAACCGCTTTCCTAACACTATTTTGCGTGAGTTCAGGTAACTTAGCTATTACACTTAGATGATACAGTCCTGAGACAAGTTTGAGTTTTACAAGTGGATAGTTAGATAGACAGATGAACCTGTGGGCACTCAGCGATTTTTTGAAAGGCTTGGTCGATTGAATTTAGTTTAAATGCATTTAATCACTTATCACTATTTAAAGACATTTCATTTTACTAACCTCGCCTTCCTCCTTCACTGGGCTGCGGGGCTCTGCTACCTTGTCCTGATTTTTTCTTCTGAAAACAGGCTCTAAGCTAGTAGCATTGGAAGCTCACTAGGTTGTCCAGACAACAGGTCAGAAAGCTGGATCTGAGATTTCTAGACTTTTCAGATTTCACTCTGGGATCTCAATCCCACATCACAAGCAAAACTCCTTGATCTGCCGCCTGCTTTTTCACCTTCCCCATTGCCAAATACACCACCTCCAGAGGCCAGGAAACCACAGGTATCAAAATAGTGCTGTGGCTGAGAACATAATTGGGTCAGCAGGAGCTGGGAGCGGCCTCTCCTCATACCCGGCAGTGAGGAGAGAGATCAAAGACCATGAAACATCCAAGTCAAGTCCCCCACCGGGGGGTTTCCTGCACATAACCTTCTTGTTTAAAATAACTCACCTGGGACCTGTAAAATAGCATTGCGTTTCCTACAAGTGCTTCTCTGAATAGGAGGGGAAAAAACACTGATCTTCAAAGAAAGAAACAGGAAAAAGTCTTAGGGCCGATGGATGAGTATTCATAGAAAACTACGAAGGTTTACCAACTAAAGATACGTTCTCTACAACAGACATACTTTGGGCAGTTAGTTGGGTTCGAGAGTCGAGTTATAAAAACTTCTTTGGGGGAAGCAGACACGTGTTTGGATTACTAGTATTGTCGGTTTTCCTTATCCCCCACCCCCAGGAACCTGCCTGGGGAGTATACCAGTAGTCCGATGCATGTTTGGCCATGCTACTGTGGTCAGTCCTCTTCCGGCTCTTCTCACGTCCCCAGGTTTCAAGACACAAGTTCGCTTCGAAGCACAGATTCATTTTCTCCTATGTTGCTTTGTTTCAAACCTGAAAGTTTAGACTATAAGATTGAAAGAAAGAAGCAGTTACAATCAGGAGTGAAACACTCCCTGCTGGAGGTCACTGACTTCCCTTTACAAAACGAAATAGACAGTCTTACTGATTTCTGCAAGGAAATTGGTATTTATTTTTTCACTCTGACGTGCTCCCTGCGTGTTTAGCTAGTGCAGTGATAGCTGCACTCACTACTGAAAAGGGTTTGCTCTTCGGTATATCAAAATAAAACATTTTTTTAAGAGGTGGGTGAGGTTAATAGGGTTTGTCCTGAAAACTGACACTCCCAACACTTTCTATCTGCCAACATCTGCATGCGTTCAGGGTTCCTTTCAAACAAAGGGGTTTCTGATTATAATCCTGGATTGTTATTGCCATGACTGGTGCAAAAGGATATTTATTTTTACCCATTTAGTAAAGAAAAATAGTTCCAAGGAAAACTCTAGTTGTGATTCATCATGTGCTTCGCTACCACGAATATGAAGTGTTTAAAAATTTGTATTTTAAAAACTCACTACCAATAAATTATTCATTGTGCTGCTTTTACCCCTTATTCCGTCCACCCCTTTTTTATCTAGAAAATAAGTATTAGTGAGAAGAAAAGCTCCATCAGAGTGCCAAAGTAAGATTCTCCCCATATACATTTATTCACAGTACTCCTTTTCGAAGGGTCTTTGTTGCAGGGGGGTATCTCTAACTGTCAGTCGTTTCATTTGGCAGATTGTTCTTTGTATTCCGATCTGTGTGCCCCTTTACTTTCTTTAGGTCACACGGGCAGTCAGCATAAGAACATGATTAGAATTTAAATAATCTCATGCCTGTTTCAAAGGCAGTAAGCCCTCCTTTTCTTCCCTAAACAGGATGAGTCATTGGACGATGGTCCCATAACACGAGTGGTAACTCTAAAATAGTGTGCAAGATTTCCTTAGATCATGTCAGCAAGTAGTTCCAGAAGTGTATCATGACCATTCTGAAATGGAAGGATAAAAACAGAAACGAAAACAGTGAATGAACATCAGTTTTCAAATGGGCTACTCTACAAGTATCAGTTTTTGCAGAATCCATGAATCCAAGAAGAAAAGACCAACTGTCCAAAAGCAGCAGAAACAGAAGATGTGTAACAACAATGGTAATTAGTGATTACCATTTCTAATGAGCCCATTCATTCTAATGAATCTAATGATTCATTTTATAAATCCTAGCAGAAAAAAAAAAACACAAAACTAATCTCTAATAAGGGAACTTCAAGGTCAAGAGCTTAATTGCTTAGATGTTCCATTAGTTAACAACACACGATGTTGTCTTCCTTTCCTGACATTTTTTTGCAGACTTATGACATTCTCAGTTCCCTGTCACAAAAGCAAATTTAATTAGTGTCTATCCTTTCTCAGAGGTGGATAAAAGCATCAGAGGTGGGTTAAAAAAAAAAAAGATTCTTGAACCTAACCACCTCTAGTGATTTGACATGAAAGGAAATTGGTCATTAAAAGCCAATTTCTCAGGGCAGAAGGTCTCTGCTGAAACAGTTTCCTTTTCTGGGTCACCTCAATTAAAAGTTAATTCCTCTGCAATATACCTAGTAGGCGATAATCCACTCTGGTTTGTAAATTGACGTAAATCTGAACTGATGGTCCCACTTCCTGTGTTCCGAAAAAGGTCAGGGGGACAATTACAATGGCAGCCAACTTGGTCTAATCTTTCTATCTTTGGCAGGAAGTTTGAAATAAAAGTTAATTGGGAAAATATAATGCCTGAAAGGTCGTCTGCCAAGATTACATGTAGTCTAAAGAAAGTCTTGAAACTGGTTCCCTCTACCCTCTCATTCTCAGAGTTCCCTATCACAGTGCACGTTAGAAACTCAAAATAGGAATCACAGTGTCCTACTGACGCACTGAACATCCATTCTAATTTCTAGCCCAGCTGAGATTTCACCCTGTCACAAACACACATCAGTTCTCAGATAACACATATTTTGGTCCAAGTTCCCATTATAGTTTAAAAGATGGTGGGTGGGGGTAATGTCAGCAGGATAGTAGACTAGAAAGTTTTGGGCCTTTATTCCCCCCCTAGATATATCAATTAAACGATTAGAAATGGACTAAAATAACTTCATAGGCACTCTGGGAACCAGTTAAAAACCTACAGAAATCAAGAGGTACCCAATCAGGAAAAAAACACATTCAAAGTGGTGGAATTTTCCTTGCCTTTGTCCTACCTCCTACTTGGCAAGATACAGCACGGTTTAGAAGAAGCAGTGGCTTGCTCCCCGATTACCTTCTATGGAAGGGAGGGAATGGAACAGAGTGAATTTGTGACACGGTAGTCTGCAGGCTCCCTGAGGTATTAGTCTCTGAGTTACCTAATCTTGATTCAGGTGCTCAAAAGCAGTTGAGGTCTCAAACTAAGGGAAGCTGTGGGAAGCATCAGGCACAGATTGTGAAAACATCAAGAAGACCACTAATCCACAGACGCCTGTGGTAAGAGGTTTCTGATTGAGAAATTAAATAGAACAGCTGAGGTGCCAAGAATAGGCAGGAGTAAAATTCTAAAGGAAATCAAGGCACTTAAAAGCAACCATGTATAAGGTAGAATTACAAAAACCCACACACACACAAGCCAAGGAAGGAGCCACACCGTGGAAAATCTTAAGAAAACCTTAAGTGTTTGTGCCGCGACGATTAGTGAAGGTTTCCCCTGAACAGAGACAGTCTGCGAAGACTGAGAAAGGTGGATGTTTTGGCAAAATAAAAAAAAAAAAAAGTCGTAAGGCGTACAGCGACAGAAGAAAACATGGTCTGTTAGAGGAAATAAAACAAATCTGTAAAAACCATTTCTGAAGAAACACATGCATTAGACCTCCTTAAAAAAGATTTTAAGACAACTACCTTAAATATGCCCAAAGGGTTAAAGGAAAACATAAACAAAGAACTAAAGGAAATCAGGAAATGTTATATGAACAAAACGAGAATATCAACAGAAATAGAAATCATAAAGAACCAAACGGGAATTAAGGAATTGAAAAATTCAGTACAGGAGTTCAATAACAGATTTGAACAAGCAAAGGAAAGAATCGATGAACTTAAAGACAGTTAATTTAAAATTATTGAGTCTAAGAAGTAAAAAGAAAAAAATAATGAAAAATGCAAAGAGCTTGGAGGATTTATGGAACTCCATCAAGCAAACCAATATACACATTATGGAAGAAAGGGTCCCAAAGGAAGAGTGAACAAAAGAGAGAATTTATTTGAAAATATAATGGCTAAAAACTTCCCAAATTTGAGGATATACATGGATATACACATAAAGGAAGCTCCACAAACTTCAAGCAGTATAAACCCCCAAACTGCCACCCTACACATTATATTAAAACTGTTGAGGGGCGCCTGGGTGGCGCAGTCGGTTAAGCGTCCGACTTCAGCCAGGTCACGATCTCGCGGTCCGTGAGTTTGAGCCCCGCCTCGGGCTCTGGGCTGATGGCTCAGAGCCTGGAGCCTGTTTCCGATTCTGTGTCTCCCTCTCTCTCTGCCCCTCGCCCGTTCATTCTCTGTCTCTCTCTGTCCCCCCAAAAATAAATAAACGTTGAAAAAAAAATTAAAACTGTTGAATATCAAAAAATAAAGACAGCATCTTGAAAACCATAAGAGAAAGGTCACATACAAGGAATCCTCAATTACATTACCTTACAAGCCAGAAGACAAGTGAAATGATATATTTAAAGAACTGAAAGAAAACCATAATGAGATACCACATCACACCCATTAGAATGGCTATTATAAAGCAAACAAAAACAATAAATGTTGGCCAGAATGTGGAGAAATTAGAATTTTTGTGCACTGCTCATGGGAATGTGCAATGATATATAGCTGCTATAAAAAATAGTCTGGTGGTTCCTCAAAGAGCTAAACATAGAATTATCATAAAATCTACCAATCCCATGTCAAGGTATATACCCAAAGGCACTGAAAGGAGGGACTCAAACAGACACTTGTACACCAATGTTTATTGTAGCATTATTCACAACAGCTGAAAGGTGAAAACAATCCGAGTGTCTATCAACAGTTGAATGGATAAAATGTGTATATGCATACAGTGGAATATTATTCAGTCATAAAAATGCAGTTCTGGTATATTCTACAGTGTGCATGGACTTTGAAAACATTACGCTGAGCAAAATTAGCCAGATAGAAAAGAATAAATACTGTATGCTAGCTCTTATATGAGGTACCAAGAATAGGCAAATTCATAGAGACAGAAAATTACCAGAGACTAAGAGAAGGAGAAATGAGAGTTAATGCTTAATGATTACAGAGTTTCTGTTTAGGGCAATAAAAAAGTTTTCGAAATATATAGTAGTGATGTTTTCACAACATTATGAATATTGCTAATTCTACTTAAACTAGTTACATATGCCTTAAGGACTACGTCCTAGAAGGATGCCAACAGCAAACCCACTATAATAAGGCCGAAAGCCAAGCTCCAAAGCCATTTTCAAATAGAGAGAGTTTGAAGTTTGAGTGGCCAAATTAGAGGGCCTTGGAAAACACTACTTTTCTTTTTATAGATCTTCCTTAATAAACCATAATGCTAAGCTTATCCAAATTCAAGTTTAATCAATAAATGATTCATCCACCCAACAGAACAAACATCAGTGTTCTTCAGAGAACAATAATGGACTCTGAAGTTCTATAATGTACCATCCACATTGTCTACAACAAAAAATTCTAATTATGCAAAAAAATAAAGAAGATAAGTATGAGTCATAATCAAGAAAAAAGCATCAAGTATGAGTCATAATCAAGAAAAAAGCAACCAAAGGCAACAATGGACCAGATATTGGCCTTAGTAGACAAAACTTTAAAGCACCTATTGTAAGTATGTTTTAAAAATTAAAAGAGGGGCGCCCAGGTGCTTCAGTCAATTAAGCACCTGACTCTTTATTTTAGCTCAGGTCATGATCTCACAGTTCATGGGGTTGAACCCTGAGTCATGCTCTGCGCTGACAGTACAGAGCCTCCTTGGGATTCTAACTCTCCCTGCCCCGCTCCCCCCTCTTGTGCTCTCTTTCTCTCTCTCAAAATAAATAAATAAGCTTTTAAAAAATTAAAGTTAAAATTAAAACGTGCTCAAAGAATGGAAGAAATGCAGTTGTAATGAGTCAACAAATAATCTCAGCAAAGAAATGGAAATTATGAAGAAGAGCCAAGTGGAAATTCTAGAACAGAAAAATTAAAAGGAATAAAAATTCAAAATCTACTAGACGAGCTCAACAGCAGACTGGAGATAGTAGAAGAGTCAATGAACTTGAAGATACAAATAGAAATCATGCCATCTGAAGGACACAGAAGATTGGAGGAAAGGAAGAGCATCTTAGGACTTGTGAAACAATGTCTATGATATAAACAAAGATGCACTGCCAACATGTCCTTTCAGGGACGGTCTTTCAATCCAGCTGTAGGGAATACAGCTGGCATACAGTTTCCAGCTATGCTCTCCTTCAGGGCCCATCTTACCTACAAAACTCTGTCTTGTCCAAAATCATTTTGGGTACATCTGGTATACCAGATGACTGAGCAAAGCAGAGGTAAGAGGGCTTGGTCACTTAAATCTAACATGAGCAATATGAACTCCAGAGATTCCTACACTTTGGGCTGTGTTTTCTTGGCCTACATCACAGCTTTTCTTCTGTCCTTCTCCCTTCCTTTCGCATGCTCCCATCCCACTAGAGATTTTGCATTGCAGCATCCACTTTCAGAGAACCCAGCCTGGGAGCTTTTATACTGACAGTGTTCTAGAAAGCGGTTGATAAGATGAGATTTGGGACATAAGTCACTCATTGTTCGGATGGACATAAGGGTCCTAAACTGATGCACGGAGGAGGACAGACAGCCCTGGACACAAGGGGATGTTCGAATGCTGAACTTTCAGCGGGAGTAAACGGGGATGGTTTGCTGTTGGAAGGCAACGCACGAGAGGATGCAGCACAAGCATCAGGCTTATCAGAATTTTCAGATTCATGGAAAATATAGATAAAAAAAACATTGAGATCAGATGGCTGTTGTTACATGGTGTTGGTGCTATACACCAATAGGACCAAAAACTGAGAGGTCATAATAGGCAATGAAGGCCTCTTACAAAGAAGTTTTATCCCCTGTAGCAGCAAAGTAGAGAATGTAAGAGGATCAAGGCCAGTAATTAAGAGTTCGAGTGGCTAAAATTCAAAGGTTTTTACATTCCCAACTAAGTAACCTCTGAGAAGCCAGGGTTGGAGCTCTCGTGATGAAACCCATGGCTTGGACCCATCTAGTGAGCACTCCCAAAGAGCTGATTCTCTCGACTTCTCTGAAACTTCTCAAAATGCATGAACTCTGCAGGGTTCCCTAGGAAGAGTTAGCCTTGTACCTCGTGCTGAAAAGAAAACAACCACCTCTCCCTTCAATAGGTTTTCCACTCAGAATTTACCTCTACCTCACATCTTGGCCATTCAGCCCATAAGGCTAAATCATAGGAAAACGTAGGGGCACCTGGATGGCTCTGTCGGTTAAGCGTCTGACTCTTGATTTGTGCTCAGGTCACGATCTCACGATCAGTGGGATCAAGCCCCACCTTGGGCTCTGCACTGACAGCACAGGTGCTGCTTGAGATTCTCTCTCTCCCTCTTCCTCTGCCCCTTCCCCCACCCTCTCTCTAAAAATGAATAATTAGGGGCACCTGGGTGGCGCAGTCGGTTAAGCGTCCAACTTCAGCCAGGTCACGATCTCGCGGTCCATGAGTTCGAGCCCCGCGTCGGGCTCTGGGCTGATGGCTCGGAGCCTGGAGCCTGTTTCCGATTCTGTGTCTCCCTCTCTCTCTGCCCCTCCCCCGTTCATGCTCTGTCTCTCTCTGTCCCCCCAAAAATAAACACACGTTGAAAAAAAATTAAAAAAAAATGAATAAACATGAAAAATGTTTTAAAAATCATAGGAAAGCTCAGCTGTGCATGTACTAAGACTGGTAAAGAATAAACTGACTATATTTAAAGGAGCTGAAAGATTTAGCTGGTTGGGATTGGCCAGAACTAGAGGGAGTATGTACGGTACCAGATTCTGAGGGTGCTGAATGTGATGATGAGAACTGCGACACAAAGCAGGAGAGGACTGACCTGGGAATGCTCTCCTGAGATGCCGTATGGTCCTGGCAAGGGCCGTAGGAGATGAGGCAAACTTGCAGGAAGGACGGCCCTTAGCAGCAGGAAAGAAGCAATGGCCCCCACTGAGCAAAGTCTAAATACCAGAATTGCCGCAGAAGACGGTAGAAAGAGGATTAACAGGCTCAAGATGGTAGGCATGCTTAAACATGAGTACTGAAACCATGACAATCCTAGAAAAGAATACAGGCAGTAATTTCTCTGGCATTGGCCATAGCGACTTCTATCTAGGTATGTCTCATGAGGCAAGGGAAACAAAACCCAAAATAAACTATTGAAACTACATCAAAATAAAAAGCTTCTGCATAGTGAAGCAAACAATCAACAAACCTAAAAGCCCATAGAATGGGAGAAGATATTTGCAAAGGATGTATCAGCTAAAAGACTAGTATCCAAGATAGAAAAAGAACTTACAAAACTCAACACCCCCAAAACCCCAAGTAATCCAATTAAAAATGGGAAGAAGACATGAATAGACCTTTTTCCAAAGAAGACACACAGATGGCCAACAGACTCATGAAAAGATCACTCATCATCAGGGAAATGCAAATCAAAGCTACAGTGAGATATCACCTCACACATATCAGAATGGCTAATATCAATGACACAAGAAACTACAGGTGTTGGTGAGGATATGGAGGAAAAGGAACCCTCTTGCACTGTTGGTGGGAACGCAAACCGGTGCAGCCACTGTGGAAAATGGTATGGAGGTTCCTCAAAAAGTTAAAAATAGAACTACCTTATGATCCAGCAATCACACTACTGAGTACCCAAAGAATATAAGAACACTAATTCAAAGGGATACATGCATTCTGATGTTTATAGCATCATTATTCATAATAGCCAAATCATGGAAGGAGCCCAAGTGAGCATCAATTGGTGAATGGATAAAGAAGATGCGGGGTGCCTGGGTGGCGCAGTCGGTTAAGCATCCGACTTCAGCCAGGTCACGATCTCGCGGTCCGTGAGTTCGAGCCCGGCGTCAGGCTCTGGGCTGATGGCTCAGAGCCTGGAGCCTGTTTCTGATTCTGTGTCTCCCTCTCTCTCTGCCCCTCCCCTGTTCATGCTCTGTCTCTCTCTGTCCCAAAAATAAAAAATAAACGTTGAAAAAAAAATTAAAAAAAAAAGAAGATGCAATATATATAGATTATATATATTATATAGAATATATATATTATATGTAACATATAATATATAATATAGATTTTTATATATAGATTACATATAATCTCTATCTATATATTATATATTACATATATATGCATTGTGTGTGTGTGTGTGTGCACGCACATACAGAGAATGGAATATTATTCAGCCATAAGACAGAATGAAATTGTGCCATTTGCAAGATTAAAAAAAAAAGAAAATGGATAATCTGAATAGATACATATGTATATTGGGAAAAGTTGCCACATGATCAGTTTCTACCAGAAACACCAGGGGATTCACCTCATTAGAAGAGGAAGAGATACCAGGAATGTATGCCCAGAAAAAAAGCCAAGCGAGAGCACAGCAAGAAGACAGCCATCTGCAGGCATAGGAGAGAGGCCTCAGGAGACACTACGCCTGCCAACACCTTGATCTTGGACTTCCAGCATCCAGAACAGTGAGAAAGTGGATTTATGTTGTTTAAGCCACACAGTATGTGGTATTTTGTTACAGCAGTGCTAGCGGACTAAGATGACACTCAACTCTGCCCCCAGCGGTTCAGGGAGGACTGATGCTAATCTCACTTCCGCGATTCAAATTATGGGCAGGTAACAACCCATACCTACCCAAATCATAAAATCTCACCCCAGGCCTCAGAGATCGGTTCAGAGTCGAGCATTTAACCGAAGTCAGGCCAATCAGAGAGTCTCAGGTTGCAATGCTGGAACTCCGAGCGAAGGGGCACAATTTCTCCTCTGAATTTGCTTAGCTGATAGAATGTAAGCCTATAGCTTCTAGGATTCATGTGGTCCGCCATGAAGAAAACGGCTTTCTGAGAACGAAGCTAAGACAGAGAAAGCAGAGCCAGGAGATAGAGAGAGATCAGTTCCAGACATCAATGTGTTAACATCTGGCTGTGGCCTTGCCCGATATTATCTACCCTAGACTTGGTGTTTTGCGAGCCAACACATCTCCCGTGGTCAAGACACTTTGAGTCAGGTTTCTTTCACTCACAACCAAAAAAATCCTGACAAAAGCAGGAGCCTGATTCTTCTTTTACTATGTAAATATTAGCATGTGATTTGATACTCTCCAGAAAAGCAGCCATATGTTATTTAAATATTGGTAGCACTTATTTGCCTTTAAGTAAAACATTTCTTTAATGTGCGTTGTAAACCTTTCTTTTTTTAAATCTCTCATACGTTGTCGTGTTTTGCCTAAACCCACGGGCTACACCTGTCCTATTCCTGAAAACATGCCGCGTTTCAAAGGTGAGGTGTTCAGTTTCCCAGAATTCCTCCCCAGTCGCATGTCAGAGCTCCTCAGGCTCCCGCAGCACCTTTGCTCAGCTGTTTCCCCCGAGAGGTTGCACAAGGGCTGTAGCCACTGGGTTTCCTGAGAGGAAACATCCAAGAGGAGCTAAGGCTGCAAAATGAAACCATCATCATTTCTGTCCTCTGAGTGACATAACCCACCAGGTGTCACTCCTTAGTAAAGCGTTGGAAGCTCTTTTTCTTACTTGGAGGAAGAGATTTCACTTTGGATCGACCTGAAACAGAGAAGGGATGCTTTTTTCAGGAAAATGCTGCAGGATGGCAACTCCGTGGGTTCCTCCTGCTCCTTCCGTGGCAGAAAAAGCGCGTTTCTTGAATAAGGCAAGTCTTGGTAGACACCTTTTACCGTGAACTCTGCAGCCTTCTGTGAGTATATCTGGAGTGTCCTCTGAATATAGAGCAACAGAGTAAAAGATTTCCCAGTTTTTCCCCGAAGGGACCCTTGATGCAAGAGGGCTTCATCTAGAAGAAAGCCTTTTCTAGAAAGTATAGACTCTCTCCAAGGAGTTTGTGTCATTAAAAATTGTATTTGTGTCAAAACAGATCAATCTTAAATACATAAAGGATGCCAACATGACCAGAAAAATCTATTAACAATGTGTGAGTCTAGGTCTATACTATTATATTTACATTCTGCTGCATTACACGGAACCAAATTCCAAACCCAACCGAGTTTAAGGCGTGTCGTTAAGCAAAAGAAAGACTGGACTATGAATGGGGTACACCTAATTCATTTATATCCAAAAATCTGTTCACATAACTTCATTTTTAAATCTAATATCCATCTCAAACTTAACGCACCAAAAATCGAAATCTTGAATTCGTCTGGCCAAAAAATAGCCCAGAAACTTTACGTTCTTTCTCATCTCAGTAAATGGGAGTTCAGAAAATACTTGCAGGGCTAGTCAGAGTCCTTAAAAAGAGAAGCTCCTTGAGATGCTGAACAAATGTAGATGGGTCCTTTGAGCAGCCGCCCTGGAAACTCAAGGGCAGAGTTTCAGGATTATGCTCAGTGTTCAGGGGTGTGGCCTTTTCAGACACACATGATGATATAAGATTTTCCTCTCCAATAAACATACAGAAGAAAATTCGCCCAACTCTGCCACTTGGCCACGCGCCCTGAGACTGCGTGATTAACGGCACATAAGCAACTCCAGCAATGTTACTGCAGTTGAGAAGACCAGCTTCTGGGCTTTGGTAATTTCCCTTCCATTACCATTTCTGTAATTCTCCCAGACAGAGGAAGGAATTCTCCACCCAGAGATATCTTCCTGGCTGACTTGGCCTCCACTTTTTTACGCGTTCTCTCACTGATTCCTGCTGGTGGTGAGCAAAGAATGATTTAACGTGGTCGCCTCTACAGCAGACAAAACAGGCACAGCCTCTGTCTGAAAGAGATTAGGATCTAAATAAACTTGATGGAAGACGCCTATGTTTCCTCAGGGAGAGGGTCTCTAAGAGAGTGATATTATCCAGGGGCTTCTGGAGTGAGATTGACCAGTTTGCCCTGGAGGAGGGAGACCTGGGCATAGGGCTCCAGGAAGGGCAATCTGGAAAGAGTAAAGCTCTGTCTGCCCAGAAGTTCAGACTTCTCAAGATTTGTTGATAACCTTTATCATTTGTTGTTCTGGAAACATCCGGACGGAGAGAAGAGTAGAAACCATTTCAAAGCCACTTATCCAGGTGAGACGGTCAATTCATGATCTGTGACCCCACTTTTCTGCAGGAGGTAAAAGACCCCCAACAGTCTCACATTCGTGGCTAAGGTCAGGGCTCTGCAGAGCCTTGCCTCTATCCCCAGGCTGCCCTGCAGTCATTACAGCTACGGCCCCAGACCTTTCAGGTTGAATAGAAGGCTTGCCTCCCCACAAAGCCACCTGCATCTCATCAGTCAAGGACGCCTGAGCTGAGCTGACCACACCCTCCCTTAACCCTTGGCCCCTACGCCTTCCTGAACCTAACTCATCTTTCTAACCTCCTCTACTTTTGGCTCTGAAATCGTGCCCTCTGGGTCTCTGGCATCCATCCACAAACTGCTATGTATCTTCAACTTCTCCGAAAATTTCCTTCACTTTCTTGCCCCTCTGACAATACCGATTCTTTCTCGCCCTCTTCAGTGGATACGGTTCCATGACTGTCTGTGTCTTCCAACATAAACTGTTCACCATGGGTGCTCACGTCTTCCAAGGCCTGGGGAAAGTTTCCTCCGTGCTCTGCACTGCTGCTCCCAAATCACCTGCCTTCTCCTTCTTTCAGACTCCCCATTTCTGGAAGTTCATACCCCCCAGCAAACCTGCCAGTTTGCCACTCAGTAACCCCCTCTTGGGTCCTCATCTACCACATCCTTCATTGTCTGATGGTGCCTTCAGCCCCTGCATCACTGCCTCTGTTTTCACTCCTACTTCATCATTTTATTTGGCCTCAACATCTATATAAATGAGCTCCTCATCTCCAGAGACCTTATTCTCTACCTCCCATTAGCGATCTCACAATCTTCTATTGACCTCATCATCTCTCATAACCACATTATCGTGAAATCCTCAGTTTCAAGCTTCTTACTCAGCAATAACCACTTTCTGTTATTCCAGCTCATTAGTTAATTCCATCATTTCATCCCTTTAAACCAAATACAAAACGCATTGACCATTCAACCTTTTCCTTTTTCATATTCATCCGCATGCCTTCCCCTCTCTTTTTACCCAATTTAAACTCCGTGGTCCCTCGTTATAATCTTCTCCTGGCACACAGTCTTAACTCCCCTGACCCCTCTCCTATCATTCATACTAGCCTGGAAAAAACCCCCAAACGCTGCTGATTCCTTCCCTGAACCTGAGCAGCTGAGTATTAACTAACGAAACCTTCGAAACTATGCTGTCTGGACTCACTTTAAATTTATTACCACAAATCTCAAGAAGCAGTTCGCCATGACTCATCATTCCTACCATCTTTGCCCAAGATACTTACTTTCTCACTTTCCAGTATGGGTATTTCTCCTTTTCTTCTTCCTCTCTAGCCCCCTGGTGCCATTTATTCCCACCCATATCTCTTAGCTGATTACCATACCTCATATTTAACAGAGAAACTATAAAACAACGGTCGGAAGCTTCCACGTCTCTCCTTCCAAATGGACTAATCTTCCATGATATGTACTTTACTCGTTGCCTTCTCTCTTGTAACAGTGGAAGGAAGAGCTCCACTTCTATCCCAGGCCAATCCCCCACCTCTGCTATGGGTCCAACCATCTCTCACCTTCCCAAGAACTTCATGTCTGCACCATCAATCTTTGCCTTGCTCCTGAATAATTCCCATCAGTATACAATCAAACCCTAGTATATCTAACCTAAAACCCAGATCCCTTCCTTGTCTTCATATGCCTTTCCGACTACCTCCATTTCTACTTACCAATATTCTGCTCCCTCTTAAAGAAAACTTCTCAAGAGATGTGTCCAGTGTCACTGCTTCTAACCCCTCATCCCCACTCTCTCTTCAATTCACTGCAATACAGCTATCATTTTCGCTACTTCAGTGACATTGCTCTTGTCAAGATCATCAATAATCTCACTGCCCCAGATCCAATGGTTGGTTGTCCCTCC
Source organism: Prionailurus bengalensis (assembly GCF_016509475.1). Classification (NCBI taxonomy): domain Eukaryota; kingdom Metazoa; phylum Chordata; class Mammalia; order Carnivora; family Felidae; genus Prionailurus; species Prionailurus bengalensis. The sequence goes on from NC_057343.1 coordinate 228,429,160, forward strand.
TCATTTCTTAAAATCTTAGCGTTGCTATCTTAACATCGTAACTTAACGTTTCAGCAACGATTCATCACAGCGGACTCACTCTTTTGCCTCTGGAATGCTTCCCTTTAACTTCATAACATCATACTCCCTTAATTTCCTGCTTTTCCTTCTACCAGAAAAGTGTCTTCCCTTTTAGTCTCCTTTGATGAGCTCTTCTCCTCTGAAAGATCTAGAGATGTTGCATCGGCCTAGGTCCTTGTTCTGGAAATTTCGTCGTCCATCTACCTTGTCCATATAGGTAATGTAATTTCCTTTCATTGCTCACAATGCCATCTATATGTTAGGGAGTCCCAAGTTGAGCATTGTATGCATTTTTTCCTGGGTGGCTCAGTCAGCTAAGTGTCCTACTTTGGCTCAGGTCATGATCTCACAGTTCATGAGTTTGAGCCCTGCATCAGGCTCTGTGCTGACAGCTCAGAGCCTGGAGCCTGCTTCAGATTCTGTGTCTCCTTCTCTCTGCCCTTACCCTGCTTGCGCTATGTCTCTCCCTCTCTCAAAAATAAATAAACATTAAAAAAAATTTTTTAAAGAACAAAAAAAAATAAATAAAATGTCTGTACACAATGGTAAACTAATACAGAGGTAACAAATTCACGTGGGTTTAAGAATCTTGTCTCTTACTCACTTCTCAAGAATGCCAAGTGGAATAATAAAATGAGAATAATTAACAATCCAATGCATATATTTTCCACCAACTCAGGATTATTAATCAAGAACATCTTTGATACTCTATGTGATAATGTATATGATAGTGTGTACATATGTGTTTGTGTGTGTGTGAGTTTGTTTCCTCATTTAATGTTCATAGCTTTAATCAGATTCTCTTTAAAAGTTGGGGTAAGCTTGTTTTCTGAAGCAAATAGCTTAACAACTCTTTTATTGATATGAGCTGATGCCATTGTAAGTTTATTTTTGTGGCCACTGTTTATACTACGTAAAAATTTCCTGAGTCAATCCACCAGATGTAAAGTCTACTATGTGTGGTTTAGTGCCTATATTTCATTTTTATGTGCCTATAACCATAATTATCATTAATTATGCAAACTGGATTAAAGGCAAACAGTTACATTACTACTTAGCTAATATCATTCCGATGCATTGAAAACCATTGATTCTGAATGTCGATCTTATATCCGGACACATTACATTTTTTAAATTTGTTCTTATATATTTTCAATAATAGGCAATTAGTTTGTTGGTAAGAAATATGTCTTGCTGATGTTTTTGCCCAAAGTCATTTTAAGACTTCAGATAAATGCATTAAGACACTTGCAAAATATTTCCTAAAATCAGAAAAATTGAACTTAATACAATGACATCATTCTTGCTCATAATTGGAATTCATTTTTTAATTTGATAATGGCGCACTTTGGCAATGGTGCAAAGAGTCTTCTATAATTTTCATGGGAATGTAATTTGATCTAAAGTTGTGTGAGGGCAATATAGCAGAGTGAGTCAATATTTAATTGCATAACCCCTTTTTAAAATTATACTTAAAGGTGTCTTTCACATAGACATTCTGACAGATGTACATGAAATGATATATACATTTCATGAAGGACATGACACCCAAACAGAGACTTGAAGGACAATGAATAAAAGTTTGCAGGCTAAGAAGACCTAAATAAATAAATACATAAATAAATAAACAAATAAATAAATAAATGGGTTTCATCCGCTTTGTTTTTCATTCGGATGAATTAGCGTGTTTAAAAGCTTGGAAAGTCTAAAAAGAACTGTGAAAGCTAAAGGAACGTGATAAGTTTGGTTAAAAAAAATCAAAAAGCAGCAGCACCTGGGTGGCTCAGTCGGTTGAGCGTCTGACTCCTAGTTTAGGCCAGGTCGTGATCTCATGGTTCACGGGTTTGAGCCCCGCAGAGGGCTCCTCACTGAGAGTGCAGGGCCTGCTTGGGATTCTGTCTCTCTCCCTCTCTCTGCCCCTTCCCCTCCGCCTCCCTTTCTCTCAAAATAAATAAATATTAAAATTTTTTAATCAAAAAGCAAATGAATAACTTATTACTGGTCCTAAATTACACACACACACACACACACACACACACACACGGCATTCTATTTGTTAAAATAGCCACAAACTGACCCAGATTCAAGGGAGTGAGATCAAGGTGTATTTCTAAATTGGAGGAAATGTCAAGGAATTTGGGGTCCTGTTTTAAAATCACCACAGTACCTGCCCTTGTTCTTCCAGCAGAAGAAACAGACAAAACAAATAAAACAAAATATATCCCCGGTAGTTCATTTAATCCTCCAACAACCCTGTGCTACTCATTCTACAGATGCGGAAATAGTTCAGAGAAATTAGTTAACTGGTAAAATGTCACAAGGCCTATAAAGAAAAGCTACCATCATTCTATTCGTGAACGGGGGCGGGGGGGGTGGGCGGTGTATGTCAGGACACAGTTCAAATCAACTTAGACAAAAAGGGGTGCGGATTGGCTCCCACCATTGGGAAGGACCAGGCAGGGTTGCAGGTGATAGGAATCAGGGACTGTGGGTCACCCCTGCAGCTGGCTTCTGCTTCATACTGACCATCGGCTTTATTATCTCCTGCAATAGACTGCTGGCGGCTCCTGGACATACCCCTTGGTTCTGCCACCGGGAGCAAGGGCTAGTTTCCTGTACGTCACAATCGGAAAATCCTAAAGGAAAGACTGGCCAGGTTTGCGTCTGTTGCCCTCCTTTCTTTCTTCAGCAGAAAAGGGGTAGTTTGGCAGACAGGGTATCATCACCGGCCGGAGTGAGCCATTCCTCTAAAATAACCGAGTGGTCCTCAAAAAGGAAAGGAGGCTGGACAGGATGAGGCTTCTTTCCATCCAACTATAGCAGGAACGCCGTAAGCTGCCTGCACAAAATTTTCTTCTAAAGGCTTTGGGGCTTTGTATTTTAAGGCGTTTCCTTTACTGCATCTGCGAAGAGTCACGCCAGAGAACTTTCAAAAGGAAGCTTTTTGCTACATATGGGTCCTTTTATTGAAAACAAAATATTTGCATAGAGCACAGAACATAATGATGGTGCAGCACTGTTGGGACTTCTTTTGTGGATGGCAGAGTTTGGCAGTAGTTAGCAGCTGCTATGGCATTAATGACATATTTTCTTTCGGTTCTGGTGTTTATTGGAACGTGGAGAGTGTTGAGAACCTTGTACAATCACTGCTAATTTCTTCTATAATACACCTTTAATATCATGAAGATTGAATCTGGTCTTTCTCTCTGCCCCTACTCTGCTCGTGCTCTCTCTCTCTCTCTCTCTCTCAAAATAAACAAATAAACTTAAAAGAATTAAGATATTGAGTAAATGGTGTTATTTTTGTTCAGTGTCAATACATAATCCTCAAATAATCCTCAAATAATTGGTTTACTAGAGGACTCTAGTTTTAATATCCTGGACAAGTAAAAGTTTTCTTTACTTTTATCAAAATACAATCAATATTCTTTTGTCATGAAAATTATATTGTCCGTTAAAGAAATACTCTTTTTTTAGAAAGACTTAGGGATTAATTAAAAATTAAGTCCTTCCAAAATAAATAAATATAGATAGATAGATAGATGATAGATAGATAGATAGATGATAGATAGATAGATGAGAGAGAGAGAGAGAGAGAGAGAGAGATGATAGATAGATGATAGATAGATAGTTGATAGATTATAGATAGATGATAGATGATAGATAGATGATAGATAGATGATAGATAGATGATAGATGATTGATAGATAGATAGATAGATAGATAGATAGATGATAGATGATAGATAGATAGATGATAGATAGAGAGATAGATAGTTGATAGATAGATGATAGATAGATAGATAGTTGATAGATGATAGATAGATAGATAGATGATAGATAGATAGATAGATAGATAAAAAAGAAATGCTACTACATAACAAGTAAATGTCTTATCAAGGACCAAAATAGTGGAAACCTTTATATAGAACATAGAGTGCAATGTTCTACTGTTTACTCCACAGGCTTTTTAATGACCAATTTTGACTGAGGTACACATTTGATGCTACAGGTCAGAAACAGCGCATTTCAGACACTCTCCAAGGACTTGAGAAGACCCATTTAGCGTGAAGCAAGGCAGGACTCTATGCCATGTGCTTTCATTAATTCAATTTCATGCGTTCATTATGTCTTGAGTAACTACTATGCAAATGTGCTTAATCCATTTCTTTTTTGTTCTGTTGGATCTTATACCCCTTTTAACTCTCACAGGCCAATTTTTCTCCAAAAAACCCTCATTTTCTCAGCCAAAAGATTGTGTCAGTGTAGACCCACAGGCAGAGCTCTGCTCTCAGTGGCCATGATTCTCTTGAGAAGTTCATATCTAAAACCAAGGAAAAGATTTAATGAAGGATCTAGAATCAATCAGATAATAACTCCTGAGTGCTCATTCTGAGGTGTTTATAACCTTGTAGGATCACCACTAAAACATGTGCTTGGCAAAATGAATGAAAGACATCAGGCAAAATTGTTCCAATTACCCATTTTGCATTAGCTTTGGATGATTGACCTTGGTGGTTATGATGCCTTCTTCTCTTGGGATTTGATCCCTGTCCCAACCTAACAGCCAACTCCTTCTTTTCTTTTCTTTTCTTTTCTTTTTTTTTTTTTCTTTTTTGGACACCTGCTTACTTTCCTAGCCAGGGTCAGTAATCCCCACTGGCCTCACTTCTTCAGCAACTTCCCCTGGGCACATGACTCCACTTCAGAGGTATTGAAAGATCTGTCTCTTCCAATGTTCGGTGTTACCCCGGTACTACCTCTGATTACTTTCTCTGCCAATGTGCCTATTTGTTCCCACTCAGAATCCAAGTAGTGACACAATCCTAATTATTTTCAGATGATCTTTAATGATGTCATTTTATTTGAGTACATGGCAAAGAATAAAAGAGAACCATCATATACCCATGCTCGAAATAAGTACCTAATGTGAATAAACTCCCAAATCCCTTTAACTAAAAATTATATGTTATTTACTGCTATTTTCAATAGTACAAACTTCCCATTTTGTCCTTCACCCAAAGGAGACATTTTCAAAATAGTAGACCTGTGTTTGAGTCAGCCAAAAATTCTCTGGAAACGAACCATTGAGCCATATGTCATATATTAGATATTTCAGGTACCAAGATCTTGTCTCATGAGGACATTATTGTCTTGTGGAATTCAGTCCTTTCCCATTCATGATGAGTTTCCTTTTAAAGAAGTGATTTTCTGTGCAATTATGATTTGTTGAATTAATATAACTATAGCCCTTTATTCAAATCTAATCCCTAACCAAAATTTGAATTATTAAATCATTAGTAGTGTGGTTTCATTAGACATGTACCACTTGCTATAAAAGTTTAAAAGTCTCTTAACTGTCATTATTATTGAACATTGTGTTTCCTACCAGTGCACTAAGCAAAGGGGGAAAAGGTATTATTATTGGAAAGTAATTATTATTTGCAAATGATTTGATTTATCCATCCAGAAAAGCCAGAAAAAATAATGAAAAACTGTTGGAGCCCCTAAGACCTATTAAGAATTATGTGTCTAATATAAGATAAAAATAACAAATTAATAGCTTTCTTTTATAGTCACAATAATACGTTTGATAATATAAAGAAGACAAATCCATTTATATTAATATTTCACATAAGATGTGTAGAAATTAACTTTATGAGAAATATGCAAGCTTGATATAAAGAAAGAATTTTAAAAACTTTATGGAAGGTCATAAAAGCAAAATTGAAAAGATAGGAAAACATATCATTTTCCAACCCAGATAATCTTAGTAATATAAACTTTCCAACTCATCAAAAATGCATTCTGGGGCGCCTGGTGGCTCATTCGGTTAAGCGTCCCACTTTGGCTCATACCATGATCTCACAGTTCGTGGGTTTGAAACCCACACCGGGCTCTGTGCTGACAGCTCAGAGCCTGGAGCCTGCTTTGGAATATGTGTCTCCGTCTCTCTGTCCCTCCCCGGCTCATGCTCTGTCTCTCTTTCTCTCTCAAAAATGAATAAGCATTAAAAAAAATTTTTTTATGCGTTCTACATATTTAATACAATATCAAAGTTCCAAAGTGTTTGTTCCATTGGCAAATTGACCTTAAATTTCATCAGAAAGATTTAATGCTCAGATTCAATGGTAACCATAAGTAAATTGGTCCGGGAACATGAGGACAGGATTATTAGATTTTAATGGCTGCACGTAGCCCTTTATGTAATAATTATATAAGGGAAAATGTAAATATTGCCATGAGATGTTTGGGAATATAGGGAGAACAGATGTTTAAACCTAACTTCACCTTTGTTTCTTCTCAACTTTCATCCCTTCTGTTCCTCTAAGTAATCAATTAGTCAATTGTCAATGACATCTTCTAGCTTTCATACTCAACACTGCACATTGCTACACCAGCCTCTTTGTAAGTCTCTGTCTTTAGTGCTTAGTGCTTAGTGCTTTAGTGCTTAGTGCTTAGTGCTTTAGTGCTTTAGTGTCCTTAGTGCTCCAGAACATTCAAAATACCGCTTTTGTAAACTTGCACAAGAGCACTCAAACTTGCCAACACCTGCAGTCGACTACCAAATCAAATTTAAATGCCTAAATACGTAGTTTTTATGTATTACACCCATGAAGTCAGAGAGACTCCCCACTAACAGTACAATCTTGGGTGTATTTCTAAAACCTCACTAAGTTTCATTTCCTCCTCCTTAATGGACATTATAATATTATGTCATAGGGTTCTTGTGACAATTCAATGTGCCTGGATTATCAATTAAGAGATCAGTTTAGGGTTTATGCTCATAGACACAGAACACTTAGAGAAATGAATAAAAGATAGTCTTCCGTCATCCCAAGAAGTTGGACAGACATTGTGTTTTGAGTTTGGACTTTCTTACCTCAAGATTTGAATCAGAGGTGAAAACAGAAATTTCCAAGCACTCCTAACATCCCAGGCCCCTGCATGGCCTCAGATCTCAGTGGGGAGAAGTAGACCGGCATAGAAATGAGAGATTTTGAGAGCCCTTCTATAAACTCAGAAGGTGGTTAACTGGAACATTACAGGTTGATGAAGAGTGGAACCAGTCTCTGGGTTTTCCAGGTGTCTAGAGGAAGCCTTAGAATCTTAAATAGGAAAAGCTGTTGGATGCTTTTACCTTCACAAAGACTCTTATGTTCACGATTGACAGAGCTACTCGCCTTCAAGAGTCTCCTGACTTAAAAACTAAGCATATCAAGGTGAACTCGAGGCCTGCCGCCCTATCTCTGAATGTTCTGGCCTTGGATTCAGGCGTGGTCTGAGGGAGAGGAACAGTCCCCAGTAAATACAACGAAGGGAGAATTGCCCGTCAGCGGAGTGAACAGGAATGGGAAACTAAATTGGGATTTCTGGTACCAAATCCAAAGAATTCTCAGACACCAGCTGCTTGTGTCCTACAGCTCAACTCAGTTCTGACACCCTACCTGATATAGCATCAGATTCCATAGGTCAAGGGTTCAGTGCTCCACGACTGCCCATCCCCCACTTCAAACTCTAGTGGCAAAGCCCAAATTGTCACCTCTCCCTCCGACCAACCCGCTACAAACCGAAGATCCCAACTCCCTCTTTGGACTTCAGACACCATTCAAGTCCAAGCTGTTACCTATACTTCTGACCCACTGGCTAATAAACCAAAGGTTCCCAAGACTCCTTTCTCAGGCTTGGTTAATCTGCTAGAGGAGCTCACAGAACTCAGAGAAACGTTTTGCTTACTAGATTATCAGTTTATTATAAGAAAGGACGGAACTTCCATGCCCCCTCCAGGGATCGCTCTAGATGCACCTCCAGGTGTCGCCCAACCTGGAAGCTCTCCAGACCTTGTCCTGTTGGGTTTGTATGGAAGTTCCAGTACACAGGCTTGACTGATTAAATCATTGGCGGTTGGCAATTGATTCAACCTCTAGTATTTCCCCTCCCCCTGGAGGTCAGGGGAGCAGAACCGAAGGTTCCAACCCTCTAATCACGTGGTTGGTCCCCGTTTCAAACCACCCACTGTTCCTTAGGTGGGGTCCAAAATCACCTCATGAGCAGAATAAAAGACACTGTTCTCCCTCTCATCACTCACTTGGGAATTCTAAGGGTTTTCAGCATTCTGTACTGGAAATGGAGTTGAAAACTAAATTTACATTTCTTACTGTAAGTTCCAATGATCACACTAACAATTTTTTTTTTAATGTGGACTTTCTTACATCAGAATGGTATGCACTAAAGCTCCGTGCATATTACATAAAAAAGATCATGAAAATAAAGCGCTCAGCACAATAATAGGCATAGTCACATACCTAAGACATGTCGGTAGTTATTATCCTATTTTATAATACATGTTTCATTTGCAACATGTCTTCACTCAGTACCAAGCAAGCCATAGTCTGTTTCCCACCCTATAGGGCACCTCTGTTCCAGACAGGCTGCTCCTTTGTAGCTGCCACACATGTTTAGTCACCAGTGTCTTTGTCGTTGTGGATTTCCACCTAGAGTGATAAGCCGCCCTCTCACTGATGTTCCGCTTGCACCCATCCTTTATAGCCCCACTGGAAATAAACTTCCTTCAAGGAAACTTCCTTGTAAAATGCTTGATATTGTCGCATCTCTAGTTTATTGATATCTATAGTTATTTATCATCTAGGATCATTTTAAGTATTTCTATAGTATATGACCATGCCCCGCCCTTATCCCTTCATTGCTCAACGTCTCCTTACACACTTATGCCTTTATATTACGAGAACCTACGACCGTCTGAAAGCTTCCTCTGGTCAACTGCGCATGGTCACCAGCATAAGTGTGGAGCAGGAGGGAGTGCCACAATGCCCCAGAAACAAAGAAACCCTCAACCACCAGTGACATATGGGAGCGGGAGTATAAACACTTCCGATCTCTCACTGTATTGTGTGGGACGACTCAACCCATTTACAATCTGAGGAGTCCAGCGGGATTTATCTCGGTCTACTCCAGCAATAACCTGCTCATGAAGGCACTCTTTACTGATATGTTTCCTTTCCCTACCTTGCATCCCTCTCTTCTAGAAGTACTTCCTGACATCATTTCCCCGTGACCTACCTTCGTCTAAATTCTTGTCTACAGGCCTGTTCACTGGGGACACAGTAGAAATAATAGCAGTCACATTTTCTTACACGCTGCCTTAGAAATAGTGACTTCCCTTCCTTAATTATTACTGTGCCTTCTAAATGAAAAATCAAAGAACTCAATTGGAGGATAAAATATTCATTTAGCAAGAAAGTATTGTAGATACGTGAAGTTGCCAGATGCACTACCCATAGCTGTGATGAGCTTGAGATCTTCAGCAAATAAAAGTTTTGCATTTTCCCTGTATAAAATATTAATAGGTAAATTGCTGAGATTTTCTATTATTACCTAGGGCCCTCCAGTGGCAGGACATTTGTGTGCTGCATAATGTTGGGTCACGATTATTTTAAAGTATTATTGAAATGTATCAAAAACAAAATTCATGTCTTTTATGAATTCATTCATTTAAGAAATATTTCTTTTTGACCTACCATGCCTACTATAGAAAAGGCATTGTCATTGAGCTTCAGCACGAAAAAAAAAAAAAAAAACAATGATCCTTGCCCTTTTGGGGCTTATAATCAAGATAAACAATTTTAAAATAAAATTAAAAAGTAAAGGATATACTACATTAGAAGGTAACAAGTGTTATGAAAAATAAAAGCAATACTTTGGGGCACCTGGGTGGCTCAGTCGGTTGAGCGTCCGACTTCGGCTCAGGTCACGGTCTCGTGGTCTGTGAGTTCGAGCCCCGCGTCGGGCTCTGTGCTGACGGCTCAGAGCCTGGAGCCTGCTTCGGATTCTGGGTCTCCCTCTCTCTCTGCCCCTCCCCAACTCATGCTCTGCCTCTCTCTGTCTCAAAAATAAATAAACGTTAAAAATTTTTTTTAAAAAAAGCAATAGAGCAGTGTAAACAGTACATATTTTTACATAAGGTAACCGTGTAAGCAAAAAATCAGAGATAAAACAGTTGTGTAGAAATCTGCAAGATGAGCATTTATGGCGTTTTTCAGACAAAGATGTCACTGGAACCCCACAGCCAGGGACATTACCAAAACCCTATTACTAGTGCTGCCCTCCATGGCCAAGGCCTTCCACAGTGGTCCAGGCTCTTTACTGTAAGATGACATCGCCCACAGTGATTTAACAACTTCTTAGCTCTTGGATTCGAGACTTGGTAAGCCACTGCTGTGCCAGTCCTCAGGAACACCTTGTAGACCCAAGCTAACCACATAAACCAAGCTAAGCCTCAAACTTCACCTACAGTTTATAGACAGTAAAATGTATCTCCCAGCTCAAGAGTTAACAATCAACATCCTTGATTGCTCCAAAGGGACTCTTGCCCCTCAGGTGACACAGAAAACAATCTCCAAAGGACCTGGCCTGTGTCAATAAGAAAATTAAAAAGCAGAGAGAGAGAAGAGGAAAGGAGAGGAGAGGAGAGGGGAGGGGAGGGGAGGGGAGGGGAAGGGAAGGGAAGGGAAGGGAAGGGAAGGGAAGGGAAGGGAAAAGAAAAGAAAAGAAAAGAAAAGAAAAGAAAAGAAAAGAAAAGAAAAGAAAAGAAAAGAAAAGAAAAGAAAAGAAAAGAAAAACTTTAACCATGTGTTTCCATCAAAGTTTGAATTTGCAAACCCCCCAGGGGCTGCTCATCCTTCCCCTGCTCCTAACCTCTCTCAAGTGGTCAAAGTCTCAACTGTTGGACGAAGAGTCTCCATTATCATGAGCTAATTAAAAAAGGCCCTTGCTGAAAAGTATGGGCTGTACTTTTTATGCTACCACATTTTGTTTACTGGAGCACAAGGACCGAAGAACAATATGGTCCTTCATCCTAATTTCAAGATACAAAAGGCACATAGGTTTCCACATGCTGACCTTTCATGTGCCACACAATGCTGAAAGGATATCATTTCACATCACGCGAAATGTATAACAATTAAACATCAAGGGGGTAAGAAGCTCCCTGAAAGTTCTGCATGTGATAATAACCTTACTTTTAAAAATTGCATTTCCCCACCCTCACAGTTGGAGAAAATGTAGAGACACCCATCCTCCAATTAGCAACTCTAGCCCCTAGATTATATTGCTAAGCCAATAACGATAGTGGAGTTTTAGAAACGAATTGCATCTTAGGCTGTGCTCACAAAGAAATATTTCCAAGGTGTAAGATCACCCTGTCTTTATGAAAGAAAGTAAGATTTTTCAACTGTGAAAAACCAAGAGATATAAGTTGCCTGAAGTATTGTGATCATACTGAGAGTGAAATTCTTGTTAGGTATGAGAGTAATGTTGACGAATGATGTGAAATGGCAGCTATCTTTCATAAGATGTTAAACAAAATGTATGTGTACAACAAATTAAGAGGGAAAAGCATTTAAACATCTGAAAGTAGATCTCATACAGGTCCAACTTTGACATAATAAGGTACCAAAAGAAGCACCAGGAAAGAAAGTTAGTGAAGAAAATCAAACCTCCTATTCTTTCCGAAGACCGATTCATAGAGTCTTTTATTAAGTTGTTTTTTTGTCTTAAAACAATAACTATTTTATTTGCCCATGATTCTGTGGTTCAGGAATTCAGGTAGGGCTCAGCTGGGTGGCTCTTCTCCTCCATGCATGTTGGCAGCAGCCATTCACTTGGATGTATTTGGCTGGTGGCTTCGTTGCTCTATCTCTTGTGCAGGTATCATGTCACTTAACCTCTCAGGCCTGGTTCCTCTAACTTCCCACCTTGGGTGCTCTCCATTGCCAGCACCATGTGTGGGTCCCAGGATACTGATTGCTGGGGGGTGTTTCTAGGAGGCACCATGGAGCCTGCTGGGGGAGCAATCTTCCTTGCCCGGGGGACACAGGACACAGGCATCCAATATGCATCTCTGCAGCCAGGGCCACATGCCCATCAAAAAACCCTATATTTCTGATTCCATTCTTACCAAATGAAATTCTGCCTATAGTCATGAATATACAGAGTTTCCTAATAAGTTATGTTTATGTAGGAATTCTGAAAAAAAGGGGTGGGGTGTTCAAGTAGGTACAAGAAAGGCAATTTGAAAGACCAAACCCGTTAAAAAGAAACCTGTTGGTTTAGGTTGAAGGCTGTGAATATTCACTGGAATTAAATTCTTGTCAGCATTTATAACCAGGCAAGCATTCTTTTAAATCTGTCTTTAAAATTCCCCCTGAGGGGCACGTGGGTGGCTCAGTTGGTTAAGTGCCTGACTCTTGATTTTGGCTCAGGTCAAGATCTCACGGTGGTGAGATTGAGTCCCACATCTGGCTCTACCCTGGGCTTGGAGCCTGATTAAGATTCTCTTTCTCCCTCTGCCCCTACCCCTGCTCTTGCTCTCACTCCTTCAAAAAAAAAAACAAAACAAAAAGAACAAACAACAACAACAACACCTCCTTGGATCTAGATGTATTTCAAAGTTTCAGTGTCATTTCCAATGGAGTGTAAAAATATTACATGCTGATTGAATGTCATGGTACCTACACTGAAATGTATCTGTAACTCCAAAACTTTTTTTTTGTAAGTTTTTATTTCTTTTTGAGAGAGAGAGATCATGAGCTGAGGAGGGACAGAAAGCGAGGGGGTTAAAGAGGATCCAAAGCAGGCTCTGCACTGACAACAGCAAGCAAGATGTAAGGCTTGAACTCATGAACTTCGAGATCATGACTCGAGCCGAGGTAGGACTCAACCAATTGAGTTACCCAGGCACCCTGAAACTCCTAAAAGTTTTGACTGGCAGGAGAGCTAAGACGCTTTCCATCTCTTCTCCATTTGGCCAAAGGAACAGTTAATACATCAATGACACTTCAAGGTAATGCGTAGAAAACTGTTACTACCACTTCCAAAGAAGACTTACTCTTCACAAAGTAAATAGAGGAGGCCCTGCCAATGCTCCAGATCTTTGCCTCAGGCGAGACAACAGTCAGGCTTTTGTGGTCTCCTCATACCTTACCTTCCTGAAGCCAGGGGACGGTGTTAGAACTTCTCCTAAGATTCTGTACGGCTCTAGAACCTTTTGTTCCATACTTTAAAAACTTCAAAATTCTCCCGTTGACTTCAGGAAAGCCAAAATACTCCCGCTCCTGGTAACCAAGATTCTTATAATCTGGTTTGCCCCCTGCATCTCCCAGTCACCCATTCTCTTAATACATTTCAAGATGTGGCTCTAAAGCAGCCACAAAGCTTCCTCACTGTCCTGAAACATACTAAACTCATTCTTTTGTGAGATGGAAAATGATTCCTCTCTAGATTCCAGCTCTGGGAAACAAAATGATGGCTCCAGTTCTTCGAGCTGTGACTGGATTACCCCATGTGCCTAAAGGGCTTTCGCAGATGTGGTTATTAAATTAATGACTTTGAGATGGGGACATTACCCTGGATTATCTTGGTGGGCCCATGTAATCATAAGATCCTTATTACTGAAAGAAGGGGACAGGAGAAGCAGGAGAAGGGGACTCAGAAAGAGATATCCAGACGGAAGCAGAGATCAGAGCAATCTGATTGCTGGCTTGGCAGATGGGACGAACCATGAGCCACAGAATGCAGGTAGCCTCTAAGAGCTGGAAACGGCAAGGAAATGGATACTCCCTTCTCCAGGAGAAGTACAACCCTGCTGACACTTTGATGTTAGACTTCCAGAACCCTAACAATAAATTTGTGTTTTAGACCCCCCAAGGTTGTGGTAATTGGCTTTAGCAGCAGTGGGAAACTAATACATAAGGCTTTAAAATTAATCTCAAGTCTTACTTTCTTGGAAGTTCTACCCAAATGCTCTAACCTATTCCACACACTTTTCTTTAAAGTTTCCTTGAATATCTATTTGTTTTACGGTTTTGCCCCCACAGTAAGAGATCTGGTGGCAGTAAAACTGCAACTCCAAATACAAGTGAGAAGCTTGGGCTAAATATTAGTATTATGCTGATAGAAGACAAGCCATTAAAAATGGACGAAATCACTTGAGGTTTGTGGCATATTTGAAGAAAGAGCTGTCCTTTGCTTTCTGAAATGTTCTTGTATTATATGTTGATGATTTCTTCCTCATGTTTTATTCTCTTTCTAGAACTACCCTTACTCAAATGATAAATCTGTTTGACAGGTTCTCTAGTTCCTTTATTATTTTTCTATTATCCTTCTTTTTTCTTTATTTTCCACCAGAATCCCTTAACCTTGTCTTCTAACTCTTCCAAATATCTTTTATTTCTGCCATCTAGTTTTCAATTCACAAGATATATATGCTTTTTCATGTTTTTAATTGTTTATTTTTATTTTTGAGAAAGAGAGTGTGAGCAGGGAAGGGGCTGAGAGAGAGGGAGACACAGAATCAGGCACAAGATCCAGGTTCTGAGCTGTCAGCATAGAGCCTACACAGGGCTCAAACTCACCAACCGTGCGCCCGAGATCATGGCCTGGGCTGAAGTCAGACACTTAATTGACTGAGTGACCCAGGCAGGCCTCCCAAGTTGGATACTTACCTTCTGATTTTTTTTCTTGCTTTTTGGTTTTGTTTTTTACGAGAGAGCCTGTTCTTGTTTTGTAGATGCAACATATTCTCTCATTTCTCTAAGGATGTCAATGATAAAGTTGGCTTGGAAGTTTTCCTTTATATTTTCTGTTTCTCCAGTTTGCTTTCATTTTCTATTGGCTTGTTTGAATCTCTGTCTTCAGTGGCTTTCCCTAATTGCTCACAATTTGTTGTTTGCTTATGCTTCACAGTAGGGATATGGAAATGTACTTGGAAGCCCTGAACATGTGGATGGAGCTTGTCAGCTTGAGCTTATAGAGTGATCTTGGGGTGCCTTTTTTTGGGAAACTAGTGATGTCAGCAAGTTTACTTATTTTCTTTTCTTGTTCTTTCAGTTACATATAATGCATGTGTATATATGTCATGCATTATGTATATGTACAATACATAATGTCATCTTTAGGTGTTATATGTATATGCTTTATTGAATTAAGATACTTTCCTTCAATTCCTGCTTTATTTGTTTTTTTTTTGTAATCATGAATGTGTAAATTTTATAACACATTTATTGCATGTATCAACATTATTATATGTTTTCTTTTCTCTATATTTATATTAGTATGGTAAATTACATTTAATGATTTTTCACAGTTAAACCAACCTTGCATTCCTGGGATAGACCCCATTTTGTCATAATGAATTATTCATTTGGTAACATTTTACTTGTACCTCTTTGAGAATTATTAGGTTCTAAGTTCAAGAGAAATATAGTGGGGGGAGGGAGATTTGCTTGCCTGTAATATCATGTCAGGTTTTTGTATCAGGGATACACTGGCCTCATCAAAAAAAAAAAATTTGAGGAATGTTCTTTCTCTTCTATTTTCTGAAATAATTTGTGCAAGGTAAGTATTATTTCTTCCTTAAACATCTGAAAGAATTCATTGAAAATAAAATGGTCTTGGGAAAATTTTTCAGTATTATTTTTAATTAAAAATTTATTTAATAAACATAGGGCCATCAAATTTTCTATTCTTGCATTTGTTTTGGAAACTACCATTTTATCTAACTTGTTGAATTTATTTATGCAAATTTATTTATACTTGTATTATTTTTGTATCGTTTAGAAGATTAGTACTGAGATATCCTCTTTCGTTCCTGATATTATCATTTGTGTGTTGTCTCTTCTTGTTTTGTTTAGGGGGTATTTTGTTTTGTGTGTGTGTGTGTGTGTGTGTGTGTGTGTGTGTGTGTGTAAGGTGAATATAGCTAGGGGATTATAACTTTTATTATTATTTTCATATGAAATTTATTGATTTGTTTCATTATTTTCTTCTGTATATCTATACTTATGTTTATTATTTCTTTTTCTTCTGTAACTTTGGGTTTAGTTTCTTATTTTTTTATAGCTTCTTGTAATAGCTTCTTGATATAAATATTTATAGCCATGATTTTGCCTCTAAATATTGCTTTGGCTGCCTCCCATAAATTCTGATGTGTTGTGTTTAAACTTCATTTAATTTAAAGTATTTTCTAAGTCATCTTGTGATTTCTTCTTTAATCCATTACTTATTTAGAGAAGTGTTGCTTATTTTCCAATATTTGATGATATTATGGATTTTACTACTGAATCTTAATTCTCTTAAGAAAAGTATACTGTATATTTCAATCCTCATTTATCAAAATATGTTTTATGATCCATCCCAATTGTTTTGTGCCTATTTGGAAAGAATTGTGTATCCTACAGCTTTTGGGTATAATTGTTCTAGGTAATTGTGTTCTGGATGTTAGAATTTTTCAATCAATTTCAATGTTGTTTTTATTATATGTATTCTATTTATTATTGAGAATGTGGTGCTAATACTTCCAATTGTTGATTGTGGACTTTTCTATATTCTGTAATTTTTAGTTCATGAATTCTAAAGCTCTATTATGTGTACATATTTGGAATTGTTTTATGTTCTTAATTTCTTTTTTTTTTAATATGAAATGACCCTCTTTATCTCCAGTAATACATCTTTGCCTTAAAGTCTACTTTGTGTGATGGTATATGGTATATATGCTTTTACACTTAGAATTTGTATGCCAGATCATTTTCTATTCAGTCTGTTTATATTTAGTGGGAATCTCTTATAAACTGCATGTTGTAGGATATCGCTTTTGAAAAATCTAGCCTGTCAATCTGCCTTTTACATAAAAATTTTAGTACATTTAGATTTAACGCAATTTTCTTAAACTTTATTTCTTTATTTTGAGAGAGAGAGAGAGAGAGAGCAAGAAGAGGGAGGGGCAAAGAGAGAGGAGGAAAGATTCACTAGCAGGCTTCATGCTGTCAGCATGAGCCCATCATGGGGCTTGATCTCACAACCCATGAAATCATGACCTGAGCCAAAATCGAGTTGGACGCTTTACCGACTGAGCCACCCATGCACCCCAGGTTTAACACAATTATTAATTGAATTGTGTTTAATGCTATAACCTTGCTATAAGTTTTCTAGTCATTCCTTCTATTTGTGTTGTTTTATTATTTTGATCCTCATCTTTATTTCCTCTTGGATTTATCTATCCGACTTACCATATAATTTAAGAATCTCACAACAGTATAGTTCACCTTACACCCTCTTCCATCTTGGTGCTATTATTGTTGTATATTTTATTTTTACGTGTATCACCAACCCGTTAAAATTTTTGCTGTAGGAAGTCAATTGACGTGAAAAGAATTTGAATTGTTTGCTATTTAAAGTAACTGCAGTGAGGCAGAGGTCAAAAAATAAAGTAACTGTAGTAAAGATGTTAGAAGAAACCCAATAATCTTTTGATAAGTTGGAATTTTAAGTCAAAAATATTTTCCCTTTTAGCGAAGACAGTCTTAATTGGAAATGTATTAGAGGTAAAGCAGGGAGTCATGCTAGGAGTGCCCTGAGTGTAGATTCACATGTCAATTTGTTTTTTTTTTTTGTTTTTTATCATTTGGCCTGTGGCACAAGTTGGTCCTCAGGATATCATTTTTACTGCAGGTGCAAAGTGGGTATCTAAGGACTTTAGAGAGGTGTTCTATTCCTGAATATGCTTTTCATGCGGTGTGTGATATGTTCTGCCTTTTTCCCTATGAAGCTTATTGGCCTCGTTTCAATGCAATATGTATACACAAGGGGGCAGAGTTAAACTAGACGTAAGCCAGATCCAGAGCATTCTAGTTTGCAAGTAGCTCAGATTTCATATTTGATTTACAATAATCATTTTCTATGTAGAATGTTTTTCCTGTCCATTGAAACATATTTGACCCTTAGAAAAGGTTTCGTTAATGAAGTAATGCCTGTGCCTCAGAAACAAATGGTCTATGTTTACAGGGTCATTCTTGGTCTTAAATTTTCTCATTTAAATATTATCTAAATCTCGCGATTTTTGGTCGGGGGGGGGGAGCGGGAAATGAGCCTGTAAGTAAAATATAATGGCCTTGTCATTTCATTTCATTTCATTTCAAAATAAGCCACTAAGGAGAATGCGGAGCTTGGTTTTTTTCTGTCAAAAATACGATAAAATTCAAAAGAGAACAAGACCCGAGCAAGGTTGAGAGTTGCAGCCGGAACTAAATATGCTGATTTCGCAAAGGTTTTTAGATTCCTCAAATATGTGTCTGGTTCTCAAAGGCAAAATTCTTCACATATCTCCTCTTTATCCTGCAGGCAGTTTTGAAGGGGAGTATTTGTTCCTGTTCTAGCCAATCTGACCCACCTTAAGCCTTCTGGTCATCAAAGGACCAAAAGAGATGCTCTTCTGCTTTAAAATATGCTTCCTTCCCCCGTTAAAGATGTAATGCAGGTTTCCAAAAAGAAATCCTTTTCTTCAATGTTTATCGATAAGACCTAAAATGCAAATAACCGCGGGAGAAGTAGTTCATCGGCTTCAATTCACATGGAAAAAAATGGAATGAAAACAAATCCCTGCCTTACTCCATGCTTTGATAAAGCTAAGAGGAAATTTCCACTTGGCAAAGGAGAGTTGAAGAAGAAACCAAGAAAACGGGGAAGAGCCCAGAAACAGAAATAGGCAGATGCCAAGGCAACTTACTTAGATCACAGTTCACCCTTGGGAGCAACCTACTCAGCAGCCTGCATCACTGTCATTTATTTCATGTGTCCTTTTAGAAGATATTTCATTGAAAACGGATGCAGCAATGTGACTGTCTGAGGTTTGACGTGATAGAAAAAAACCTGATATTTAGACCTCTTAGTTCAAAATTGCAAGCTACATTTTTTGTTAGGCACCAGTAACTGATTTATAAAATGATAATTTTGGGGGGCGCCTGGGTGTCTCAGTCGGTTAAGCGGCCGACTTCGGCTCAGGTCATGATCTCGCGGTCCGTGAGTTCGAGCCCCGTGTCGGGCTCTGTGCTGACAGCTCAGAGCCTGGAGCCTGTTTCAGATTCTGTGTCTCCCTCTCTCTGACCCTCCCCCGTTCATGCTTTGTCTCTCTCTGTCTCAAAAATAAATAAACGTTAAAAAAAATTTTTTTAATAAAAAATAAAATGATAATTTTTTGACATTGTGAAGATCACATATAAAAATAGAATAAACATATCCCTGACAACTAAGACTATAAATATTCAAAAGCATATCATTCCATAGTATTTTGTAATTTTTAATGTTTCCTTTGTTCAAGTAAAACAGTATTTTCATGAGGGGAATAATCTCAAAACAGTGAATATTCTGTTACTAATTCAAGGGGGACTATTAGAAAGCAAGCCTCATAGTTCTATGTTGTGGGTAGAAAAGCTGAAAACCAACAGTATCCTGAAAGACAGAATAAATGAGGCATAAATGGAGACAGTGCCTGGAGAAAATTCTAAGGGAACTAAAAATAAGTGTCATGGCCTCTAATTCCCAATTATCCACTAATTAACAAGCCGTCCCGTTTTTGTATTTTAAAATGTAGCCATTGGGAAAAGTTTCACCATTATTAGATTCTTTCAGAACGTTTAATTTTCTCATTTTTAAAAATCCATCCGACCGCTTAAAACAAGCAAGCTGGCTAAACCTGTCAGAATGCCAGGAAAACGACATTAATGGATATTTTTTGCCAATTATCTTAGGAAGGTCTCATGTGATACAAAATAATGTATTGGGTCACATTCTTTAGACCTCGGGTATTTGGTCTTTAATAACATCTTTTTTTTTTTTCTTCCCATATCAAAACAAACTGCTCTCTCTTCTTTCCATTGACATAGTAATATGCTAGCGTTGAGATTAAAGGTGTACTCAGATAGGGCATTCGAGAAAACAGTCATACAGACGAGAGACATGGAAATAAGAATTTGTAACAAATAATTCTCATTTTCGAGACCCTGCCACTTACAGTTTTCATTCGGTTCTCGTGCACATCATCGTTGTAAGGTCAGCGGACAAAGTATTATGATCTCATTCTGCAGTAAGAGATTGAGGTGGGGAGAAGTTCAGTGACTTGTGCGTTTACAGGGCTAGTGGAAGACCGAGGGCTTCAGTCTGGTTTCTCTGACTTTGTTATTTAAAAAATACATGTGGCGCCTCGGTGGCTCAGTCGGTTAAGGCGACCGACTCTTGATTTTGGCTCAGGTCATGATCTCGCATTTCATGAGGTCGAGCCCCCCCCCCGTAGGGCTCTGCGCCCACAGCGCAGAGCCTGCCTAGGATTCTCTGTCTCCCTCTCTCTCTAACCCCTCCCCGGCTTGCTCTTTCTCTCTTAAAAATAAAGAGCAAAAAACTGCAACTAATGTTAACTAATATTAGTAAGCTCCTACTGTGTGCCAAGTACTACTCTATAAACACTTCATGTGTGTAACATGTAAACACGTAAAGTGTTTTATTACGCAATCCTCAAAACAACCCCATTGTTTTTATCCCTGTCTTAAAGAAGAGGAAACTGAGGCATGGGGAGTTGAAGTCGTGCGCTAAGTGAAGACAAAGTTCGCTTCTCATCCCCTGGCCGTCCTGCTCCCTGCAGTATTTTCACTGCCACGTACTGCCGAAAATCTGCTTTCTTCCTTTCTTTCCTGATTGGGTGTGCCCCTTGGCATCTAACCAACCATGAAATGTTCGAGGCTGTCAGTTATGGCCATTGGTTTATTCTCCTTTTCCCTGTACGCCATTCTTTCATTTGGGGAGTAAGGCTCCCATACTGGGACTCCGGGTCCCAGCCGGCCGCGCAGCCAGCTGGTGCCTTGGGTAAGATCATCCAAACTTCTCTCGGTCTTTGCTTTCTCTAAAGTGAAGCTCTAGTTGGCTCTAGAGAAAAGAGGTTAAAATTCGTGATTTATCAAATCGATTTCCATTCTCCCATTCACAGAGTGGTGCTTTTACCGTCCACTCTTCCCATTTTTGAAAAAAAGATTTTTTTTTTTCCATTGCGCTGTGGTAGGGCACAACTTTCAAAGCTGCACAACGGGGGAGGCTGGCTGGCTGAGTCAGTTAAGCACCTGGCGCTCTCGATTTCGGCTCAGGTCGTGATCTCATGGTTTCATGAGTTCAGGCCTCACCTGTGGCTCTGCGCTGGCAGCACGGAGCCTGCCCCTCCCCCACTCATGCTGTCTCTCTCTCTCTCTCTCTGTCTCTCAAAATAAATAAATAAACAAAAATAAAATAAAATAAAAGCCACACAATTACTGTCTCAAGCAGGAATGTGAAATGTACTTGGTCTAACAAAACATCATTGAGCACGTAACCAAAAATATATGCATAGCAATTGCATGTGATAATGCAAAATAGGCCAACCATAAGTTATCCATTCCTAAAATGGAAATAGGAAGAACATCCGTAAGATGCCACTCGATAAGGCTTTCAAAGTATACCTTTATTTTAATGAAGTCCAGAATTAGACCTATAACTAGTGAAGTTTACTTGAGTTATCTCAAGTTCAAGCTTATGTCTGATGTTCAATGTGTGGTTCAGGTGACAATATAGGCTACGCTGGAAAATGAAAGGAAAAGTCATGTATAAAATAATTAAAATTAAATTTATTTTTAGCTACTACATCTTTCAACAGGATACAGTAAGAAAGAGAACAGGTGAGAACGAGGTTGTCTTTTTTATCGAAGTTTAGTTGACACACAACATTACATTAGTTTCGGGTATACCACATGGTGATTCAACAACTCTATACGTTATGCTGTTTTTATTGATCAAACTCTTCCTATTACAGAAAATTTTACACAGGAGTCCCTGAATCTATTAGAAACAAGAAAGAATTTGGAAGTGGGCAAAACTAATTTGAAATTCTGGCATTCTAATTACTTCTCTTTGGGCAAGTTCCTTACTTTTTTGTGTCTCCATTTGCTTGTTTACAATACGTGATATTTATCTTGTCTACTTCACAAGACGATTGTGGGCTCGCTTCTGTTTTCTTTATATATTTGCACCTGAGAGATCTTACTAAGTTCGTGTTTTCCATATGCTAACAACTCAAAACTTTATCCTCCTGTTTAGAGTTTTCCCTGTTCTCCAAACACATACATCTGATTTCGTTTGACATCTCCATTTTGATGTCTACTAGACGTCTAGGACTCAAAACCCAAATTCCAGAGTGAAGTCTTCTCCACTTCTTGCAATATTGTTTATTTTAGAATATAACCAGGTTCTCAGACCCCAAACCCAGAGGCATCCTTGACTCCTGTCTCTGACACTTCACATTCAGCCATCAGCAATCCTGTCGGCTCTTGCTCCAAAACACATACACAGTCTGATCACTTCTCACCAACTCTGTTTCTAGCACACTGGTTTGGGCCACCAACATCTCCCATGAGGCATGTTGCTTGAGGCTGGTCATTCCTGCCCTCTTTTGCCCTCGCCAGCTATACTTGGTACCCGTGCCATGACAAGGTACCACAACTGAGGCACCTGAAACGACAAAAAATGTATTGCTTTACATTGTTCTGGAGGCCAGCAGTCCAAAATCAAGGTGTCGGCAGGGACATGATCTCTCTGAGACTTTGAATGGAATCCTTCTTTGCCCCTTCCTGGCAAAGGGTGGTTGCCTGCAGACCTTGGTTCTCCTTGGCTTGCAAATGCATCACTATAGTCTCTGCCTCTGTCCTTGCATAGAGTTCTCCCTGTGTCTGTGCCCACATTACCCTCTTGTTATAAAACACCAGTCATATTGGAGTAGGGCCTAATCTAATGACATCATCTGAACTTGATGCAGACATCATCTACGAAGACCCTACTTCCAAATAGGTCACAGTCACAGGTACTGAGGGTTAGGTCTTCAATATATTTGGGGGGGAATACAATTCAGCCTATAACACCAACCTTCACAGTATCCTCGAGCCATCGGTCAGATTGACTCTGAAAAACCTAAGTCAGACCCATCCTTTCTTTGCCCAGAACCTTCTTACAGTGTCACCATCTCTTTGAGAGTAAAAACTGAAATCCTCACATTGAGCTGCCAGGACCGCCAAGGTCCCACATGATCTTCCCCTCCCCCACATTCCTAGATCCACCCCTACCCCTCCTCTCCATGCTCATTGAATCCAGTGGTCCCGAATCCTTGCTGTTTCTCAGAAATGTCAGACGCTCATCCAGCCAACGTAGGGGCTTTTGCACTTGCAGGTTTATGTCTAGACTGCTCCTCTCCCAAGCACCTGTGGGGCTCACACTCCCTTCCTTCAGGTCTCTACTCAAATGTCCTGGATCAGTGAGGCCCTCCTTGCCCATCTATAAAAACTAACAACCCCTTCTTCATTCTTGGTGTGTGACCTCCTCATCACCTGCCTGATCGGTCTTCTCAGCTCTTATCATCACAACATATTCTCTATTTACCTATTTGTTTCCTTCACTTGACTATAAATTCAGACATACCGCTCTATCCGCTTCCAGTCGCTTAAAACATAACAGGCAATTTATTCCATAAAATATGTGTTGAATATATAAATAGATGAACTTGCACAAGCAGAAAATGAGAATTTTTTGAAGCTCCCTGGCTTAAAGAAAGACTGACTTCTCTGTTGTCATGCTAGGAAGCAGCCATCAGAATGATTTTCAGACTCACTCAATGCACCAACAACTTACCTTCATACACACATTGTTGCCAAGCAAGCAATCACCATCAGCCCCCCAACTTCTGAAAAAGTTTAGCCAATCAGGGATGGGTTCATTCTAGTAACCACACTCTACAGTGTCACCTGAGTAACCACACTTCTGCAGATGACATGAACCCATGGGCGCCTCTGGAACTCACCAATCCCTGACGGTGGACTGTCCCTGACCAGCATAATTCTCATTCCTATCGTCAGCAATAAGCAGTAAGTCAATTTATTTCAGATATTAAGTGGTGGTATCACTTGACAAAGGTAGGTAGGGGAAAAGTGTGTGAGATATCTTTGGGAAAATAGGAGGTGAGTTAGAAATGTCGTTTGAGGGGCACCGGGGTGGCTCAGTCTGTTAAGCGTCCAACTCTTGACTTCAGCTCAGGTCATGATCTCATGGTTTGTGGGATCGAGCCCTGCGTCAGGCTCCATGCTGACAGTGCAGAACCTGCTTGGGATTCTCTGTCCCTCTCTCTCTGCCCCTTTCCCCCACTTGTGCTTTCAATCTGTCTCTCTCTTGCGAAATAAATAAAATTTTAAAAAATGACACAAAGTTTAAAAAAAAAGAAATGTCACTTGACATTTAGCATTATGTTAATATTGTGCCTTATGAATCATTAATTATTAGAAAAAATAGATATCTTGTCTACATATTAAGTTATTCACTGGGGTGCCTGGGTGGCTTATTCGGTTAAGCGTTCAACTTCGGCTCAGGTCATGATCTCTCAGCTCATGAGTTCGAGACCCATGTCAGGCTCTGTGCTGACAGCTCAGAGCCTGGAGCCTGCTTTAGATTCTGTGTCTTCCTCTCTCTCTCTACTCTCTCACTGTGTCTACCCTCTTGCACTCTGTCTCTCTCACTCTCTCTCTCAAAAATTAACAAACATTAAAAAATAATTTAAAAAAATGAATTATTCATAAACTGCACTTTTCATGTATTACCATTAATTTAATGGTTAACTTCATCAAGCTATTTATTCTTTCCTTTAGTCCTTCATTTCTTCACCACTCCAAGTCTATCTTCCTGCAGCAACAAGTTTCTTAGTGTGTCCGTTTCGTTACTCACGAAACCAACGTCGCTAAGGTGCATACATTTGAGAAGCATTTATTCTTTCTAATGCTGCAATTACTGAGTGGTTAGCGGGTACCAGGAGCTGTGCTGGGTCCTGGGTAAACATGTTCTCTACCTCAGGTTGCATAGAGCTTAGTGGCGGATTCTCCCAGTAGATCGATGGCGTGGCGATACGTCTGTGTGTTCACACTGTGTGCTCAGCAAGTGCCTTGTGAGAGGCAGAGCCAGGACCGAAGGGGGAGGCAGGAAAACCTCTCAGAGGATGTGACCCATAAGTGGAGGGAGGAGGAGTGTAATGTGGGTTATTCTCAGGGTTATTAAAGTACTTTCGTGGAGAGGATCTATTTTAATATCTATAACATCCCGGTCTCAAGAGCAAATTGTCTCATTTTAAAGACAACTGACACCAAGGAAAGGTAAGCAGGTGCAGTCACACGACCAGTAAGTGACAGACACTGAAGTAGGTTGCGAGTCTTGATGTCACTCTCAGCACGTCCTCCACGTGCCCAACTACCTCGTCTTGTTGTCTTTGTAACTAAAAAACAGTATATGTCGCTCACTACCTGGGACTGACCAACGTAACTCTCACTTCCTATAAGTTTCGCATTGTCTACATCCATTGTCTGAAACACAAAGGTGGCTTACACCCCACATTTTATGTGAATAAGACATATACAAATGCATGTGTGCGGTAGTCCCCCCAAAAGCTACATCTGTGTCCTAATCTCAGAAGCCTGTGAATGTTACTTTATTTGGAAAAAGAGTCTTTGTAGATGTAGCCAGGTCAATCATTTTGAGAAGAGGAGACCATCCTGGATTATCAGGTTGGCCCTAAATCCAAAGACAAGCGTCCTCATAAAAGACATGCAGAGGAATAGACAGAGAGGGGGAGGAGGGAGGTAGCCATGGGGACAAGGATTGGAATGATGAGCCACAAGCCAAGGAATGCGTAAAGCCATGAGAAGCTGCACGAGGCAAAGAACAGAATCTCCCCCAAGAACCTTAGGAGGGAACACAGCCCTGTCAACGCCTTGATTTCTGACTTCTGGCCTCCAGATCTGCAGAACAAATTTCTGTTGTTTTAAGCCACCCAGCTTGTGGTAATGTGTTAAAGCAGCCCTCGGAAACACATTTCTGTCTCATCAAGTAACCCCAACAGATTTTAAATTGGCAATAGATGTCTGATCCGAGATGTAACTGCATTCTCTTTTTCTTCTGTGTTTCTTCCCATAAAGTTAGAATTTTACTGCCACTACTAATAATTACAATAGAATTATATAATAAGTAATAGTAACCATTCTTATTAATATAGCTTATTTATTAAGTGACAACACTTCCAAATACACTACATCTTTTATGTCATCTAAGCCTTGCAACAATTCTATGGATTAGGTGCTCCTATCAAGCCACTTTTTTTTCAGGTCATTAGACTGAATCTCAGCTTAATTGCCCACGATTACACAGTTAGTTTGTGATGAAAATGACATTTGAATTCTGATTTTATTCTCAGCTTTCCTACCACACCACAGAGACTCTTTAGAAAGGGATCATCTGTTCGATTCCTTGCATGACTTTTCATCAGTGATGGGGATCGGGCCTCTCTGGATGTTCAACCACTTTCTCTCTCTCTTTCTGTCTCTGTCTCCCTTCCTTCCACCCCGCTTTGAATTGGCCTGCAGAAGGAACCCATATCTCCTAACACTTTGTCCAGTTGAACTGATTGGAGCTCCAATCACAAGAAGTAGGCAGGTTTGATAGACTCCCAAACTGCCCAGCCCCCTAAGCGTTCCAGACTGGGCTTTGCAGAGGAGATTTCCTGGAAGAAATGTCACATCCATTATGTTCAGTCTTCTCTTTGGAAAGGTTGCCTGGAGAATGTCACTGCACACCAAATCTAATGATTCGGTGATATTTGATATAAGAATAAATAAAACAGTCTATATGCTTAGACCTCCCTAAAATAAAGATGTTGAATAAATCCAGCAAATGTGCTGAGCCATGTGGGAGTTTTCAGTATTAACTTAAAGGGTTGCAAGCAGGCGTTCAACTCTTCCAACGACACAATTCACGGTTATGATACAGTTGTTGACTCTGTGGATGGAATAAGTCTGGCTGAAGAGTGTTTGGGAAGAGTTTTAGGTGACTTAAAAATGACCCTTGACCTTGAGTGAGCTGGCACAAGGTAGCCTGGGAAACTCTTACACTTCCTTGGGGAATCAGCTCACGTGGGGCTCCTCTTCCAGAAAGCATTACAGAGTTCTCCCTCCCTCCCCAGGATGAGTATGGACCTCTCCTTGGGGCTGCCCACCATGCTTATCTCATTGTGTGAAATGTTCTGCTCTTTGGCCTGTCTTCCCTAAAGAACCACAAGTGTCTCAAGGAGGAGATGATTCCATGTCATCGTGTCCCTGACGTCTAACCCAGTAGCACTGTGAGTCCTCCATACAGGTGTGTTCTTCATGAACCTCCCAAACCTCCAGCCTGGAGAGGACTATCTTCCAGGTGAACAGGGCAGTCTGCTCCCGGGAATACGTACAAGGCCTGGCGGGGCTCACTGCATGCTCTCCCAGCCCTCCTCCACTTGAAGAACCAAAGTGGACTAAAGCTGAGGTTGGAGAAAATGAAAAATGAAAGCAAACACCCCACCCAATAAGCTTGATAGGCTTTGACTTTGGAGACGTCCTGAACATCCATGTAGTGCTAACCATGACTGAGGATCACTTTTTGACTTGAGGATTCTATCAGCTCTTCTCCTCCCAAGACCAGAGTCTTTAGGGGATATCCCACTTCCCAGCACCAACCAGAGTCCAGAGCGACTGCTTTGAATACAGACTGGAATCTAAGTTAGAGAAACTCCCCAAAGGGAGCTGACCTGAAGAATACCTTTATAGGAAATTTGATTTTCCTGGAGAAAAGGTACTTACACACCAGGAATTAGAGACTTTGGTATCAGAGAAGAGTAGAAATCAGGATTCGGTGCGTGCCACAGACTCTCTGTAACTCGAAGACCATCCTTTCCCAAAGCATTTCTCTATAGAAGTGATTCTCCACCAGGCAACATTTTGGGTATTGGAGGTAGCCTTTTTTTTTTTTTCAGGCTTATTTATTTATTTATTTATTTTAATGTTTACTCATTTTTGAGAGACATAGACAGCGCATGAGTCGGGGAGGAGCAGAGAGAGAGGGAGACACAGAATCCAAAGCAGGCTCCAAGCTCTGACCTGTCAGCACAGAGCCTGATGTGGGGCTCGAACTCACTGACCATGAGCTCATGACCTGAACTGAAGTCAGAGGCTTAACTGAATGAGCCACCCAAGTGCCCCTTTAAAGAATCTTTTTTTTTAATTTTTTAATGTTTATTTCTGAGAGAGACACAGAGACAGAGCATGAGTGGGGGAGGGGCAGAGAGAAAGGAAGACACAGAATCCGAAGCAGGTTCTAGGCTCTCAGCTGTCAGCAAAGAGCCCTACACGGGTCTCGAACCCACAAACCACAAGATCATCACCTGAGCCGAAGTCAGACGCCTGACTGAGCCACCCAGGTGCCCCTAGGTTTATTTATTTATTTTACGAGAAACAGAGAAGGAGAGGAGCAGAGAGAGAGGGAGAGAGAGAATTCCAAGCAGGCTCTACACTGTCAGTGTGGAGCCTGACACTGGGCTCAAACTCACAAATCTTGCGATCATAATCTGAGCAGAAACCAAGAGCTGGGGGCTCAACCGACTGAGCCACCCAAACGCCCCTAGTTGTAGTCATCTTTGGGGGAGGAGACACTACTGGCATTTAGTGGGTGTGGCCAAGGGCGCTAGAGGGCCCGCCGTTCATGGGACCGTTCTGCACCACAAGAACAGTCCCAAATTGCGCACGATTTTTAGAAGTCCTACCAGACCTTTACTGTGGCAGAATTCCTCTTTATTCTGATGACATCTCTGTTTTACCTGTATCGTGGATTCTCTCCATGTTCTGTTCTGTTCTACAGTTATGCTCTGTACAGCCACCAAGAACCCTGAGTTAGTGAAACCAAACCATTGCTCCTGGGAAAAATGCAGTCAGGTCCCTGTGAGCCTCTGGTCTTAACATTTTCATCACCCTATCAACACATACCCTTGTTTTATGTCTGTTTAAAGACACCTGATTTAATATTTATTGCTGACTTGTTAACATCAAACTCACTGCCAACGGCACTATCGCTCATGCCTGAATGAATCTTACCTAACACGCGTATTTTCTCTGTCAGGCACAACACAGCAAAATCACCACAACAAAGCAAAAACTGGCACTAAATAGACCTAAAAAGGATACTTGTTTAAAGTATAAGAACTGAGGCAAGAAGGCAGAGCCTTGGGGCACCTGGGTGGCTCAGTCGGTTAAGCATCTGACTATTAGCGAGTTTGAGCCCCACCTTGGACTCTGCATTGACAATGCAGAGCCTGCTTGGTATTCTCTCTCTCTCTCTCTCTCTCTCTCTCTCTGTCTCCTCTCTCTACTCCTCCCATACGTGCTCTCTCTCAAGATAAATAAATAAACTTAAAAAAAAAAAGAAAGAAAAGCAAACAGAGCCTTGCTGTCTCACCTCAGCTGGGAACGTGCACATCAGGGGCTCAAAGTTTTCACTGCTCTGCAAACGCTCCGGAATGTGTGCAAAAGCACCACAGATACCAATATGGGGGCCACAAATAAATTTTAACAAGTAGCAAAGTCACATATAGGCCATCCATGAATTATGAGCATTGGCCGTATATACAAAGCATTATTGTACAGTTTTAATTTAGACTGAACTTCTCAGAAATGCACAGACTATGAAAACCCAGGGACAGTTGTACTTTGGCTTGGCCCTTCACCAAGAGCTACGTGATCTTTTGGAACTCACGTCACTGAAGGCAACACTGCTAACGATGTTTGAGCCTCCAGAACAACACATCAACATCACTCTGCGTTTGTAGCAATACCTTTTGTGTGATTGTCGGTGCAGGTGTAAGCAACCGTCCGTCTCCTTGTGTTGTCTAACACAGCGGCAAGTGAGCATTTATATGTGGCAACACATGGGATTTCAGTGTAGGTCAGTGTCGTTCAGGTTAATTGTGCCTCCATTCCACCTCCTATCAAGACAATAGAACCCAATTCAAGACAATAGAACCCAAATCTATTGGTTCAATAGAACCCAATTCATATACCCAATATATGCCTGCCATCTTATATTTTATTCGTTACTATCCCTTTTTAAACATAACAAGTGGCCGTTTTCACCGTTGAAATATAATGTAATGCTCCTAAAATTTTGTGCTCATGGGTTTTTGTTTTGCTTTGCAGCCCACTTCTTTTCTCTGAGTTACCTGATGCCCTCGATTAGTTCTTTCGATGGAGAGAGATGGTGGTCACACTCCAGATGCTCGGGAATGTCTTCATCTAACCCTTGGGCATAAACTGTCACATTTTAAAGGAATGTGATCTCCCAGGTCAAAACATATTTCCCCTCAACATTCGGAGCATAACATTCCACTGTCTTTTATCATCCATTTTTACTGTGGAGAAATCTGTCGTCAATCTGTCGCCCATTTGCGGGTCGTCGGCACTTCCTGTCCAGTAAGATTTGCAGATTGCTTGTTTTCTCTGGTTGCCCTGAAGATTTTCTCCCCAGTGTTTGCAGTATCATTTTGATGTGTCTGGTGTGGACTGATTGTTTATTCATCCTTCTCAGCACTCAGTTTACACGTTGTATCTTAGGCCCATCTAGGTTCCTAATTTCTGGAAGCTTCTCTGACCTTTTATCTTCAAATAGTGATTCTCCAATCACCATTACAATATATTTATACAATAATAAATAATTATATACTATATTTACATAGTATATACATACACTATGTAATAATATGTGTAATAATTTTTTATGTAATTTAATAAATCTGCCTGGATTTATTTTAAAGAACTGACTCAGAAGATTATGGGGACTGGCAGGTCTAAAAACTGGGCAGGTTCACAGACCAGCAGCTTCTCAGGTGAGTTGATGTTGGAGCCTTCAGTCAGAATTGCTTCCTCTGTTTGACTAAGAGTTTGTTTGCTTCTTTGGTTTTCTCTCCAGCTCTGTGCTCACCCTTTCCCAAAAGCAGTTTTGCCTCTTCCCATCTGCTCAAGGTTCTGCCCCAAAGTAACTTTAAGGATATATTGTCCCTGTCCCTCAGCCAGCAATGGCTTGGCCCACTTCCCACTGGTGAAGCAGAGTCTGCCTCTCCCTCATTCCCTAAGATGTGGGCCACAGGCAGAAACCAGTCATGGCTCCTTCACCTTCCTTCCCCTGGCTTTAAAGCAGGAAATTGGTCCCAGTCCCCCCAAACTCCCACCTCAATAGCGCATGTTTATTTTCCACTAACACACGCAAGAGGACACCCAGGCACCTCTGCCCACTTCCTCACTTGGAGTCAACAGCCCCATCACGTTTTAGCTCCATGAACGTGGCGGTGTCATCCGAGTTCAGCTCAGCTTCGGTTCTGGGGATGGACAACTTGATTTTTGACTGTGGCTATGACTTTGATGTTGTTTCCTTTTTCAATGTGTGACTCTCGTTGATACACACAAAAATGTATAAATAGTCACTTTTGTGCAAAGAAGAAGAAAGAGCCTCAAGGTATACACACATCTACTGTGCCACTTTGACTAACGTGCTCATGACACATTTTTTAAAATGCCACTTAGGTCATTGTCTGTTTTCCATCAGAGCTGGTTTGATTACTATCTTTCAGTCACTAAGAAACAGAAACACAGTCTCCTAAAGTAACGAGAGTTCATTTGTACTACACATCAGATGCAGTTAAGCACAGAGCCGGCAAGGAGGCCTGAATGTGCCCATGAAACCAAAGCAAGATGGCATCCCCACTGGGGCACCATCACCCAACCCCTTTCTTCTCAGCCGTGCCCTTTCTCTGTTAGCTCCAGTCATGCCCACCGTCCTCTCTATTGGCTGCTCTTCTTTATGGTCTCCGCCCATTCACAGCTTCTACCCCCACGCTGCTTTCTGCTTATATCCTACTTTCTCTGCATCTCTGGAACTCTGTTTCATTCCACTATCTATTCCAGTCTTTCTCATCTTACTTTCAAACTTCTCAGAAGAGATACCGTTGGCTTGTTAACGTGACCACCAACAGAAGCAGAATGGCCCTGCTAGGTCGAGCTCTCCCGAAGAGCCGCATTCTTAACCACTCACCTTTCTCATGCCCAGACATCATCCTGGTCCCATCAGTAGTTGCCAGATCTACAGGGTTTTATGACCTGAAGCATAGAAATCTAGGTACAAAGCAGTTTCTTTACTCAGAAGGGATGTGGGGATATGGCAGGCACTTGGAAAAGAAAAGCCTACGTGGTGCAAAGCTGGTCTGAGTCCCCCATGTCCCCAGTCCAAGGCATCTACAATTATGTTCATGGTAATTGATGGTTCTTTGCAAATGTCGTTATAGGATTCCTTTTATCTATTAGCAAATCCCAATTTTGCGGGTAGTATTGTTTCTTGTGAAATTATACCCTTGGGAAATGTGCGTTTCACAGGACTGCAAAATACACATAAGCACTCCTCAAAATCATGAATGCTGACTCCAGAATGAGAGGCACAACTGGCAGAATGATGGAAAAAAAACTAAGATTAAAAATTATTCCTGCATATTTCTTCGAGTACTCTTTGAGCATTTATGTCCTAAGGCAAATCTCATTGTCTTTACACTAGTTTAAGTTATCATTTAATTTTCTTATCCGAGGACCCTTTCTTAGGGGGTTTAAATTTAACAGATAACATGCATCTAGTCAGCCATTTGTGCTTTTAATGAGCCACTCTACCACAAGCAAACAGTTGCCCCAGATAGCATTTAGAAACCTTGTGCCAGCAAATGAACAAATGGTCACAGTTGGGGACCTATTTTTCCCATCTTTAATAAAAAGCTGAAGACCACTCATAAGGCATTTAAATTCTACTTTCTCATTAAACATACAATGTGTGCAAAAAGTCATCGTAATGTTGGTTGCTCTGCTAGAAACTCCCTCAATTTCCAATATTATTTTTTTCTAATTCCATTCCCTTTGTGGTGAGATGTGATAGAAGCAGTTCCCATCTGTTCTCTCTAACGAGATGAGGCAGTCTTTAGTCCATATTCCATATCTGGCCTTTGGCTCAAACTCATGTGTGTAAAATCCACATGAAACAAGGCCCAAGGGATCTACATGGGGCCTGAAAGTGCTTAGAAGGACTGACCATGCCGCACAGGGCAAGGAGAATTCCTGGTAATATGGTAGGCTGAGTACTGGACTGAGTTTTCCCATGAAAAATAACTTTGAATGCTGGTGAAACTAACAGTCACACACAAAACAAATATTGATGAGCCGCAAGATAGTGAGAAAGTCTGAGGCCAAAATCTAAGTGAAAGCTGGAAGCTGTAACAGCAGGACTGTGCTTTAGCCTCTCTGGCCTGAGGGCATTTGCCAAAGTAGGAACTTGAGAGGTGATTTTTAAGTTCTCGTTCAGGCATGTGGCCTAGAGACAAAGTGGGTGGTCTAATAACAAACCTTCCCCTCATAAAGTTGGGACCCCAACGGGTTCCACTTTTGGTTTAAGGATTAACTCGAAGAAAATTTATCACCTCCCCCACTGAAGGCTGCAGGGAAAGTTGCTTTGTTGCTTTGGCAATAAGCAAAGCAGAGGAAAAGAAAAGAAAAAACAAGAAAAGAAAAGAAATGGTAATGACAAGCTGACTTTTGCAGATTTTCAGCCCAAACTCACAAAAGCAAATTCAAGCAGTTGTATTTAGTTTAAAGACTGTCCAGATTGGGATGGCTCCCAGGGACCTGGCAAAGCCTATCTGGAAGAACTTGCTTTCATTCTAGACCTTTAAAAAGTTCCCATAATTAATTCTTGAAGAATAAGGAACCATGAACAATAACCAACAGTTCATAGTAAAAATTAAAACCAAGTTTGAAAATATCTGCAAAGCAAAGGAAACTAAAGAGAACTACGATGTGTACTGGTGAGAAAGCAAATAAAGCTTTTAGATAGAAATGGAAAATATAATTGGAAATCAAAAATCAATAGACAGGTTTAATAGCATATTAGATATAGCTGAGGAGACATGGAGATTAGCACGAGTATATGTGGAAAAATTTCAGCCATTATCATGTGAAATATTGCCTGTGCTCCATTCTCTCTTCTTTCCTGGAACTCTTACTATTTGATTTTTTTTTTTTTTTTTTTTTTTTTTGGGACAGAGAGAGACAGAGCATGAATAGGGGAGGGGCAGAGAGACAGGGAGACACAGAATCGGAAACAGGCTCCAGGCTCCGAGCCATCAGCCCAGAGCCTGACGCGGGGCTCGAACTCACAGACCGCGAGATCGTGACCTGGCTGAAGTCGGACACTTAACCAACTGCGCCACCCAGGCGCCCCACTATTTGATTTTTTAACTGAAAAATATTCATTAACATCCAAATATTCAGAGTTCCCAAAGGAGAGGACAGAGGATGGAACACAGGCAATATCTGAAGTTCTCCAGACATTGTGAAAGATCAAAGTGTATTTTCAGGAATCTACATGAATTCCCAGCAAGATAAATAAAAATAAATTGACACCTAGATACAATAGCATGCAACTAAAAACCACAAAAGACAAAATATACTCTTAACAGAGGCGCAAAGCCGAAGTTTGAGCATAAGAACATCATTTAGATTGACGGATGGCTTCTGAACGGTAACGATGGAAGCTAGAGTGAAGTATATAATCAAGTTTGAGCTATTTGTTGCTGAGTCACCTCAAAACCTACTGGCTTGAAATAACAATGATCATTGTACTCAAGAATCTGTGATTTGGGCAAAGCATGGTGGAAATGTCTCATCTGTGTCCCATGAAGCATCAGACAACGAGTCTCAACTTGGGACTGAAGGATCTCCCCACAGTATGGCTCACTCACATGGCAGGTGAGTTCTTGTAATGTGGGGGTCCCCACAGGCTGCTTGGTATTCCTTATAGTATGGTGTTTGGGTTCCAAAAGTTAGCATTGCAAGAGAACAAAGGAGAGGTATATGGCATTTTTTTACGGCATGTTCTGAAAAGTCCGATCACATGACTTCCATCATACTCTATTGGTTAAGCAAATCACAAACACGTGCAGATTGAAGGAAAAGGGACAGACTTCACCTCCAACAGAAGAGTGACAAGTTTTCGTAAGCGTGTGTAGGATGAGAGATACTTGTCCAGCCATCTTTAGAACAGGTACCTTGTCACAATCTTCATTTGGCACAACAATTCACATCCCACATACAAAGTATATTCATGCCCTCCCTCCAACACCTCGAGCTTATGCCACGTCATAAGGCTTAGACTTGAGGTTCAGAATATGGTCTCTTAAATCACATCTGGGTGTGCATAAGGCTGCTCAAGTGTAGTTCTTTGGGTACAGTCCTTTAAGAATCATTCTGTTCACTCCTAAAAAATATGCCCTCAAGGGAAAAGATATCCCACTACACACATGCCCAGCATAGGCATGGGATAATGAGACAGGCATAGGATAACCACTTTAGATATTACTGTTCAAAAATGATAAGACACAAGGTACGTAGCTGTCACTGATCCACAGTAATTCTGAAATCCAGCTCGGCACATGTCGCCACTTGCTTGATTAGTACTAAATCCTATTCCTTGGGGTTATCTTCCAAAGTTCTTAGCTCCTCCTCCTGAGTCATCTTTCTTTTTCTACTGAAAGTAGCACATGTTTGAAGCTGGGTGGTTTTCCCAGCCCAATTAATGGAAGTTTTGTAGTTTAAAACCCTCTTTTTATTTTGCTGTATGTCTGAGTTTCTGTAATCCACTCTGGACGTATTTATTTCAGAAAATTCTCTTTAAACTTGTGGGTTTTCTATCAACCTTATTGGGGTTTCCTCTGCCCCAAGACAAAAGCCACAACCACACAATTCTTCAGAGTAAGCCTTCTCTACATCTCTTTCAGGAAGTTGGTGGACAATGCCCGTAAGATTCTCAAAAGCCCTGTTGTTTAATGGAGCAAATCTGTAAGAGAGTCATTCCCTTAAGATCCTTGGAGGCCCTAAGAATCACAGAAAGATTCTAAAAGGTATGGAGCTGGATTTTTATGATGTCTGTTAAAGAAACCTTATAATTCCACTTTGGGTTTACCCTTAGCCTAAGGTTCATTCTTATGTTGAAATTTGTTTGAGGTCTGGAGAAGGTGAGAAAGTCTCGGCTCCGTTATATTTAACATTTCAGATCTTCAGCTCACGTCTCTATTCTTGCATTTTGTCATAGACACTAAGAGGGAGAAGTTTCAGTATCGTGCCTGGAGATCTCCTTCTCTAAATATTTGAGTTTATTAGGTATATTTACTGTTTCCCATAGTGCTTCAGATGACAGGATTGCAAAACTTTCCACCACTCACTGATTATCAAGGATTTACTTCTCTCCAACTTTCACTAACATTTTCCTTTAGGTCTTTTAGGCTCTCATTACCATTCTTCTTAGAGCCCTCCAGCTTCTACTTGCTACTCGGTCTCAAAACCAACGTCAAATGTTGTCAGTTTTTGTATGGAAATATTCCACTCCGGGTGCTAAATCTTTTTCAGTGTTCTATTGTTGTAGAACCACCCTCAAGACTTAGTAGCTTAAAACAACAATTATCTTTTATTTTACTCCTGAATCTGCTCTTTGGTTATGGCTTGACAGGAACGATTTGTCTCGGTTCCACATGGAACCAGCTAGACAGGCTCCACTGGAGGACGTAGGATCCGCTTTCAAGATAGCTAGATCAAAGAGCTGACTGGCTCACCTTTAAAGTTGCAGCCACTGCATCATTCTTCAAGCTCAGCTGCCAAAACCAAGACACGTGATAATCGTTGGATTAAGTATCAGAGAAATTTATTCTCTTACACATCACAATCCATTTTGGCAGAGTGTCGCTGCCTCATATGGTCATTCAGACATACAGCTACCTTCCATCATACTGTTCTGACACCCACTGGGGTATTCTTGCTGTCTGTGTGGACAAACAAAGCTTGGAAGGTTCTATGTCAACAGTTCAGCCAGAAAACAGGGAAAAGAACATGAAAGAGTCCAGGGACGATGCTTCAGGCTCAGACTTGGCAGCTGCACATAGTTCTTCTTGTGGTTTGTTTCTAGGAACTTACTAAAATAGCCGCATGAAACTACAAAGGAAGCATGAATGTAAAACTGGCTGGGTAGCCAAGTACCCAGGTAAAACTGTGACTGTGGAGGAAACTGAGAAAGGGTTTTGGTTGACAATTTTCAGTCATTGCCGCAATCATTGACCTTGAATGAGGTCCTTGAATGGGTCCTCAGTGCTGCCCCATAATCCTGCTCCACATCGTTAGCCCATTCTCTCTCCCACCCTTTTGGATCATTTGTGATACCTTCATTCTCTCAACATGAATGGCCAGTTCTTCCCTCATCATCACCCTCGAGAGTGAGCTTGCTTCCCACTTGCTGAGAAATTTGAAGTAATCAAAGGGACTTCCTGAGGCTTCCACCATATCCGCCTTTGGTCACTAGCAGGGATCCTGTATGAATGGTCTGTGGTCCGAACTAGTAAAGACTATTCTGCTTGTCCACCAGACCCCATGCCTTATCACCTACTCAAGGACATCAGTCCAACAGTCTTCTCTTCCCTCTCCCCCACATCATCAACTTTTCCCTCTTCTGGATTGTCACCGTGCGTACTGATTTTCTCCCAGAATATCAACCCTCTCTTGACACCCACTTTCCTCTTCCAACTACCACCGAATTTCTGTTCTTCCTTTTCTTTTTTTATTATTATTTCTTTATTATTAAAGTCTAGTTGACATACAAAGCTATATTCGTTTCTGGTATACAACCTAGTGTTTTAATAGTTCCATACATTTTATAGCAAAAAAAAAAAAAAAAAGTTAATTGCACTTACCACCACCGATTTCTCTCTTGCCATTCTCACTTGAATCAAGTCTGGTCTGGCTGTCGTCTACACTCCACAAAACAAACCTCTCTTCTCAGGATCATTGAGCAATTCCATGTTACCAAATTCTGCAGTTGTTCTCACAACTCGTCTTCTGTGACCATCAATATTCTATGATCTATGCTAACCCTTCACTCCCCCAAACACTTCCTTCCTTCCTTCCTAGACTTCTAGGCCTTTACACTCACCTGATTCTCCTGACCTCTTGGACCACACGTCAGTCTCCTTTCCTGGTTCTTCCCTTTCACGTGACATGTAAATATTTCAATGTCCCAGAGTCCAGGCTTTCATCTTTTTCATTTCTCTCTATTCACAATCTCTTTCAACCTCCTGGAAGTAAATATACCCTTTATGCAAAATCTTTCAAATTTATATCTGTAGCCTACACCCCTTTATTGAATCTCAGATTCACTTATCTATCTGCTTGCCGTAACTCTACTGAATACCGACAAGTATCTCGATCTACACCTGTTCCAACCAATCCTCTAATGTGTACTCTAAATCTGCTCTTTTCCTGCTCTCCCCCATCTCAGAAAATGGCACCAGCATTCTCCCACTTGTTCTGGCCAAAATGTTGTGATTTATCATTGATTACTCTACTAAGAATACTGCTGAAGCTACCTTCAAAATCAACAATGGATCTGTTCACTTTTCGCGGTCTCCTTTGCTACCACTCGAGTTCAAGCCACCACGATTTCTTGACTGGATTATTGTAGCATCCTTGGACTTCTTGTTTTGACTCTTGACCCGCTACAATTTCTTCTCAACACTGCAGCCAGGATGTCCCTGTTGAAATGAGAGCCAAATTAATACCATACCTTCGCTCAAAACCTGCCCATGGCTTCCTATCCCCAAATATATTTGCATGGCTTTTCTCCATCCCTTTCTTTAGATGTGAGACACATATGTCTGTTTAAACTTTCCAGAAGACACATTTAAAAATTAATAAGCAAGGTATTCATTATCGATAGTAACATATTTTAATGTTAGTACCATATTCTAGTTAACCCCATATATCTTCATAATAAGCATTTCACCATGTTACCAATAAAGCAAATACTAATAAGATATTTTACACAATTTTAACAGTATATCTCCAAAACCCAGTGCACTCACAGAATATCTCAGTTTGTGGCCACATTTGAAGTGCTCAGTAGCCACAGGCAGCTAGAAGCTACCATATTGGTTAGATCTAAACTTCACTTATTTATCCTGCTTTTATCTTTCTCTCCTTCTAGAGTGAAAGCTGCCTAAGGACATACATTTTTGCTTTGTCCACTAATGTATCCTCCCTGTGCTTTGTTGAATAAATGGATTAATAAGTATCTAGTGTGCTGGGAGAAAATGCTGAGTTGGCTATTTTATTTCCCAAAATCTCCCAGAGAAAGTAAACTCTAGCCACCCACAGTGATAGCTTGCCTTTATTGGCCACCATCGCTTCCATGACCCATGTCCTTATTCCCTTCCCAAGTAAATTACTCACAATAGAACACTTATCTCAGCATCTGCCTTGGGGGAAACCCAAACCAATATATTGGCTTCCACCTATCAGTTCATTCCTCCTGGATTCAGCTGGTTATGGGTCCTTCTTTCTCACATTTCCTCACACTGCTGGAGGAGGGCCACGACTCATTTGCAAAAGAGACCGGACACCAAGTTTAACGCTCAACATGGCTCCTCATCCAGCTGAAATTTCCCCATTCTCCTTCTCCACCCACTACCAGATTCAAAGAAAGCAATTTGTTAGTTAGAAATCACCAAAATATTACCCAAGGCCCTTTAACATGCCTGGAAAAGTTAAAAGTGAGTTACACATCCCAGGAATTCCTGAGGAGTGACAAGGCTTCCTTTATGTTTTGCCTTGGTATTGACAACTAAGAGAAAATGCACACAAAACAGTCCTTGAAATCATTCAGCCTAAGGCTAGCGAGGGCTGGATAGTGCCATTTCATCTTAAGTGACAGAAACAAAAAGCCTTTTATTTAGGATTGCTTCTCCAAAATCAACATTTTTGAAATGGTGCCCATTCTCAGAGCCTCCTTCTCTGAAGCATAAACATCGTAACCACCTCTTTGCATCTCAGGAGTTAGGCCACCGGGTCTGGGTACAAATACTGTGTTCCAGGATTAAATGCTAGATCAGATATCGGCTGTAATCCCAGGGGTCTTTTAGTACAGTATAGCTGTCTGAAAGGGAAACATTTTTCTCCAACAGAGCAAATTCTGCTGCTCTGAAATTCTGAGTTCTGGATCGGGTTTGTTTTGATAATGCATACCTCAGCTCCTCCAGAGAAAGTTCCTCTCAGTAGTGAAACGATGGCTTCAATTAGACTTGGCTGCACCAGTCAAAGCCTGCAATTGTGATTCCACGGGCTGTCGATGTTTTATTCTGCCACCTTTGACATAAATTGTTTTCTGTCTGTGGCTCGGCTCCAGCTCTGTTCCATGGAAGCCACGCATGCGGGGAAAATGTGCCCCTTGCACAATAGAACCATTGATGCCTTCTGAATGGAATGGTGCCCGTGACCCTCTTAGTACATACAGATCCCTCTCTTCAAGGAGAACCCTTCATCTCACTTCCCCCCCCCCCCACCAAAGTAAGTCCACACATCATTGCACAGTCCTGGCGTCAGCCAGGTGACCCAGAAACTCTAGGAAAACCCACGTCAAGTGGGCTGCTTACGATGGTGCCTGAAACATTAGAAATGCTCAGAAACGGAGAGGAAACTGAACTTTAAAATGGTAAGCAATGGGTATCACTCCCATGCTAGCCTTCCGGGAGCAGAAAAGCCATTATCTGGAGAAAGTATTTTAGAGACAAACAGGTTTCATCTCTCAGGAACGATTCCTCGACTCATGTTCTCACTTCAGAAACCATCTCCCTTGCCTCC
Source organism: Prionailurus bengalensis (assembly GCF_016509475.1). Classification (NCBI taxonomy): domain Eukaryota; kingdom Metazoa; phylum Chordata; class Mammalia; order Carnivora; family Felidae; genus Prionailurus; species Prionailurus bengalensis. The sequence continues at coordinate 228,469,727 of NC_057343.1, forward strand.
GCCAAGCGTTTGCTCAAATATTCAAATGTTATTCTCTCCGTGAGGTCCACACAGACCATCTGATATGAAATTGCAAAATTAATTCTTCCCCCTCCCCATGCTCTTTCTTTTGCTATGTATCTATCACCTTCTAATATTCTAGATCATTTATTCATTATGTTTATTGTCTATTATGTTGAGAGGAAGTTCCGTGAAAGAAGGAACCCCCATCAGTTCCGTTCAAGCACCTGGAATAGTGTCTGTCCACACTGGCACGCGTAGATGTCCTTAAACGGATGTGTGCGAGCAATAGTGAATCGAAGAGCCGCAACGTGTCAGCCATTAACCGAGGGCCTAGGGAGATGAAGATAACATCATAACAGATGAGTATGGATCAGGGTTGCAAACTCAGGTACCATCCATCAGAGGCCAGGGAGGTGCAATCCATGAGCGACGTGGGCCCGGTATAAAACAAGGGAGGGTGGTGGGATCAGGAGGGCTTGGGAACACCCACCCCTCCTGAAGGCATCACATTCAATTTAGAAAAATTCTCTGCCAAGCAAAACACATCTGCAAATTGTATGAGCTTCCACATTATGATCTCTATAATTCTATGTATTTTCCAGCATACCCGAATTTTCTTCCTCCTGCTTTTAATTCTTTCCAAACTTCCTATCTCAGAAAGTCAAAATACTATAAAGTCAGACTCAACTCTAATAAAATTGATGTTCCATTTTAAAGTGATCCCATCTCTGGTTCTAATTAAAAAGTTATGAATAAGAGTTGAATAAAAGACTTAAAAATCTACTTCCTGTGTAAAAGGCACCTCCCAGTATCTGCACTATTGTCTATAGAGGTATAGGTGGAGACCCAGACTGGTCTAACTTATTTTTTATTTCTCTCTAAATTGCTGTGCGAGCTGGGATCTTTCATTTAACCTCTCTGGACCCCATCTTCCTCATCTGTAGAAGAAACGTTGCATCCTTCTAATTTTAGGATTCTATCTAGATTTTACTTCCCCTCCTTGCCCCAAGAATCTCAAACCTGACATAGTTTAGTTGATGATGCTGAAGAATGAGGCCTAAGGCATTTTGTATTAGGCCATTGTATCATTCAGCTCTTGCTGGGTAAGAAACAACCACAAAACCTCAGAGCGATACGCTCGACTCTGCAGGTTGGCAAGGTTGACTCTGCTTCGCGTGTCTCATGCTGGCCACCAGAGGGTGTGACGGCGACACCGACATCAGATGGCAAGTTGTAAGCCTCCGTCCACATCACAATCAGACAGGCTGTCCCGTTGGCCTTGAAAAGTAAGCCGCCACGTAGCGATGACCTGAGATCGGTCCCCATCCAACGGCCAGCCAGAAAAACCGGGGCCTCAGCCCTACAACTGCAAGGAGCTGAATTCTGCCAACAAGTCATGAACTTAGGAGAAAAATGTGTGGCTCGCGTTGAGAACGCAGTTGCGGCCAGCACCTGATTTCAACCTGTTTGCACACTGAGCTGAGGTTCCAGTAAACCTTGACTCGGACTCCTGACACGTGGAAACTAAGATAAGAAGATAAGAAAAGGATGCTGTTTCAAGGCTGCTGAGTTTGTAATAATTCATCATTCAGCAATAAGGGACGTTAATACACAAGGATATTATGAACTCACGGTAATATTTTAGGTTTACTGAAAGTAAACAATTAGCCATTGATTCAAATTTGATTCGAATTTGAATCAAAGTCAAAATCGCTTCAAAAATTAGTCAGTGATTAGTATCTTCAAGCACCTTGACACGAGAGGAAACAGTAGTTCGTAAGTCACATCCCCAACTCCTGCCTTCACTGGCCCTCCAATCAGCTGTGACTCTTTCCCCTGGCTGCTCTCCTCCCTCCTCTCCAGCAGCCCACCCCTGCCCCACACCCCCCTCCCAAACATGCAGCCTCACGACGTCCCCTTCAGTTTTCGATGACGTCACCGCCTAATTTCAGCCACATGGAACAATAAATTCCATTTGGGTTTATGCCACTTTGATTTAGGGTTTCTGTTTCTTGGAATAAATCTCTTCCAGCACTCATCCCTTCTCTCCTTATTTCCCTTCACAGCCAATGTCTTCAAAACTTTGCTCCATTTTCCTGCCCCTTCTTAGCTCGCTGGGATCCGAAGCCCTCCCCATCACTCCAATGGCTCTGCTGTTGTCAAATTCCCTGAAGACCTTTGTTCTTCACGCAACAGTCACTGCTCAAAGCTTGTTTTCCCTGGCGTTTCAGAAGCTGTTAGCATTGGTGACCACCCTCTTTTCTGGAAATAGGCTCCAGAGGCTTCTATTTTTTTCCTTATTTGTCTCCTTTAACAATGTGAACAGTTTGGATTTCTCCATTTCTACTCTTCCCTGAAGGGATGACACCCTGGGGTTATGGCTGGGGTCAGACCCTTGAAAGTTATGCCCGACGTAATCCTCTTCCTCAACCCTTGACTCTAATCCTTTATCAAGTTCTACAAAGTCCGCTTTCAAAAGATCTCCCGAATTTGCCTGTAGACCAATAATTCATAACCTGGGGTCTGCAGATCTGTAGAATTCGGGAATTCTGTGCATTCAAATGTGAAAAAAAAAACAGATCTTTATTTCCACCAACTTTTGACTGGAATCTAACATTTCCTGCAGTATCATTGCAGGCAAAAAGCCATAGAGGTATTGAAGAATTTGTGACATCGTTAACCCTCCCAAAATCACACGATCTTAGTTTACATTACAGATGTTACAGATACCTCAAAATATCATCTGTGCTTATCACTACGTTGAGATACAAATGTTCCTAAACCCTCTGCTTGATCTTGCCTTCAAATGCATTAGTAAAGAAGCACATAATATTCTTCTATGAGATATTTGTCATTCTTGTCCTTTTGGCAACGGTGTCTCAAAAAAGTTAGAATTTTGTAGTCAACGTATTGTCTCTTATACCCTCAAAAATATTCTGAGAAGTGGTCCGTAGGCTTCATTCAGACTGTCAAGGAGGCCCACGGAACAAAAAATGTTAAATATTCCTACTCTATTTTCTAAATAAAGTGGGCAACGCAGGTACACCCCAGCCATCTTCCCAGTGGAACTCAGTCTACAGATGACCACACTTTTGCCATGGGCAGCATCCTGGAAACTCTACTGGAGATGAGACAAGTCCTCTTCCTACCCTCCCTGTCTGGCCAGCTACTTCCCAAAGCCCAACTGTCTCAGTGATGGCCATGACCACAGTGGCCAAGTGGGTGAGGCTCCAGCATCAGATCCACTATGCCGCACCCTACCCTTGTTCCCCTGCTTGACCAAAGGTAGCAAAGCAGCAGTTAGCTTACATTTTTGTAGAAAACACCTGAGGAACCAGCATACGATGCCCTTGGAACCCATTTTACTTTTCAATTTCCTGTTGGTATTATTTCCCATTCAGACATCTGCAGCCGCCCTAGAAACTCATGAATTTATGATGCCATTAGTGTTTCGAAAGGCAAGGGCATCTCTTCCCAGATGTCATTTTGGATAAAGATTTTTCTTTTTCCGTACCAGTGCAAATAAACCAAGCCACGGATCTAATTTGAATGAAGACACAGACTTCACTTTCTGTCACACGCCAGCTGTTGTGAATAAATATTATGACAGCCTGGACGCACGACGCGTCTTGATGCTGCTAGGGACAAGGCAGGCTTCCACCCAAGGAGGCAGCACGGACCACACTGCTGGCCAACTGTTTCGCTCTTCTCCCCAGACCTCTGTCAAACCATTTAGAAGGGACACCACCGTTCAGTTTGCAATCTATCACAGGACCTTAGAATCAACAAGGAGGCTGGAAACACCCATGATTATGTATAATCATTTCATTCATAATATTAGTTTTTTTTTATTGATTTTTTGTTTTATTTATTTTTGAGAGAGAGCCAGAGACAGAGCATGAGCAGAGGAGGGGCAGAGAGAGAGGGAGACACAGAATCAGAAGCAGGCTGAGGCTCTGAGCGCTCAGCGCGGAGCCCAGCGCGGGGCCCGAACTCACAGACCGCGAGATCATGACCTGAGCTGAAGTCGGACGCTCAACTGACTGAGCCACCCAGGCGCCCCTCTAGTCATTTCATTCAAAACCCTGCGAGGTACAAAAGCATGTGCCGCACACCCTGAGGGTTTCCATTTTACCTAGGAAGCCTGAATGTGTTATGGTGGCCCCCGAAATCATGGATGGGGTGGCTTGGTCATAAGGATTCAGGTAAGAAGTAGAAAAACCATAGCATAAAGAAATAAGTTGTCAGAATAGAATTAAGAGATCATTCTGGAAAGCAGTGTGGAGGTTCCTCAGAAATTAAAAATAGACCTACCCTATGACCCAGCAATAGCACTGGTAGGAATTTATCCAAGGGATACAGGAGTACTGATGCATAGGGGCACTTGTACCCCAATGTTTATAGCAGCACTCTCAACAATAGCCAAATTATGGAAAGAGCCTAAATGTCCATCAACTGATGAATGGATAAAGAAATTGTGGTTTATATACACAATGGAATACTACGTGGCAATGAGAAAAAATGAAATATGGCCTTTTGTAGCAACGTGGATGGAACTGGAGAGTGTGATGCTAAGTGAAATAAGCCATACAGAGAAAGACAGATACCATATGGTTTCACTCTTATGTGGATCCTGAGAAACTTAACAGGAACCCATGGGGGAGGGGAAGGAAAAAAAAAAAAAAAGAGGTTAGAGTGGGAGAGAGCCAAAGCATAAGAGACTGTTAAAAACTGAGAACAAACTGAGGGTTGATGGGGGGTGGGAGGGAGGAGAGGGTGGGTGATGGGTATTGAGGCGGGCACCTTTTGGGATGAGCACTGGGTGTTGTATGGAAACCAATTTGACAATAAATTTCATATATAAAAGAAAAAAAGAAAAAGAAAAAAAAAGAGATCACAAGGGGCAGGCATTTTCTTTCAGAACTTCCATCACGACCCCTTATATTACAAAATGTAGCTCAAAGTCCATTTCTACTCTTTATTTTTTCTAATTTTTTTCATGTCTTATTTACGTTTGAGAGAGAAAGAGACAGAGTATGAGTGGGGGGAGGGCAGAGAGGGAGGGAGACGCAGAATCCACAAAGCAGGTCCCAGGCTCTGAGCTGTCGACACAGAGCCCAACGCGGGGCTCAAACTCATGAACCGGGAGATCGTAACTTGAGCCGAAGTCAGCAGCTTAAGCGACTGAGCCATCCAGGTGCCCCAATTTCTACTCTTTAAAAAGAGCTGTTCCATCCTGTGACATAAATGTGAGCCACTGTGTTCCTACTCAGCACCTAGGAAGACAATCCTGCCCAGCCCAGACTGGACCTCAGCATCCTTCTCCACACCATGCTCCTGGAAGCTACTACTTTGATTCTGAGCTAGCAAGGAAGAGAAAACTTAGCTTGCCTTCTCTGCCTTAGGATTTTGTAACTGAGAGGAAACTGAACGTGAGAAAAGATCAAAGCAAGAAGCCTTTTCCCCATCACCATTTATCAAAGTCCTGATGGTCCAAAGACCATCTCAATATTTATCCCTTCTCTTAACTTTTCCTTGAGGCTCTTAACTTAAGAAATAGTCCCAGAATCTGTAATGTTCTATAATGTTTGGCTCATTCCATTCAACAGCACATATACAACATACTGATTCGTAGAGTAATTATGTGAGCATTTCTATTATCTTTACTTATTTTATTCATTCAGCCTTTTTTTTTTTTTTTTTTTTTTTGGAGCATTTACTATGTGTCAGGCTCTGGGCACAAAAATGCAATGACAAAATTCCTGTCTTCAAGTTGCTCACAGACATATTTAAAAAGTGGCTGAAATACAATTTCTTTTTAAAATAATCTGTAGCTTATACTATCATAGATATATATAATAATAGATAGACGATAGAAATTTAAAGTCAAGACTAGAGAAAAATATATATGAATATGGGGCAATTGAGACCCGTGGGACGGGGAAGAAGGAAAAGAAAACAAAATATATAACTCCACATTAGAAGCACCCAGGTTAGGATCAGAGTGAAAACACATTTGAACAAGGTAATGTGTGAAAACTATATTCTGAGGGCAATGAGGCACCATAGACGTTTTGATGTATAGAATTATCAGGATCACTTCTTGTTTCCCGGACAAGTTTTGAAGCATATTATAAATTCTGACTTACCCAGTCTCCATCTATCTGCCACAATGACTTGCACATAGTAGGTGTTCAATACACATATCATGAATTCATCTGAATGTTAAGTGAATCTGAAGGCTGTGTGAGTGTTAATAAAAAGTAAGAATGTGGTTTCTGGAAACCGAAAGTCCACTCCACACTTTGGTCTCTGGTCAATCCTTTGGGGGAACTCCGTGCGCTAAAGAGGTAGATAAATATAAATCAGTTATTAAAGACTTCTCACACTGGCAGATTGGAGTCCTTAGACGATGTTACGCATTTGATGTTTTGTCTTATCAGACTCCACGTCCTCAAGAAGAGTCACCTCTACTCGTTATGTCATCTTGGAGTAAAGATGGCCGTCTTGTAGATCCCATGGATACAAATTTACTTCTTAAAGATAAATTGCATCATACCTCAAGGAAAAGTAAGTACATCTCTTCCCAGAGGTTATGAAGTCATAAAGTCATAAAATGCCAATATTAGAATTTCAAAGAAAGAAGAATCTGTTGAGTAAAATTCATTAGAATCATTAAAAGCCATCTTCTCGTGTGTCCACTCTTTGGAATAACTATCCATGTAAGGCCTCAAGGTAAAGAACCATAAAACTCTTGAAAGATCCCCGTTGAGGTATTAAGGTGGAGAAATTTAAGATCTTATGCAAGATGACAGCAGGAGGATCAAGTCATGAATGCACTCAAAGGATTTATCAATATGTTTTTGAATCCCTAAAATTAAATACAAGCACCACAATAAGAGATTATTCGTGGTGTTTTATCAACATCAACCTAATAATAACTGATTTCTTTTTTTTTTTTAATTTTTTTTTTCAACGTTTATTTATTTTTGGGACAGAGAGAGACAGAGCATGAACGGGGGAGGGGCAGAGAGAGAGGGAGACACAGAATCGGAAACAGGCTCCAGGCTCCGAGCCATCAGCCCAGAGCCTGACGCGGGGCTCGAACTCCCGGACCGCGAGATCGTGACCTGGCTGAAGTCGGACGCTTAACCGACTGCGCCACCCAGGCGCCCCGATGATATGTGTAGTTTTAACTCTTAGAATGGCTACATCCATAGCCCAGAACATAAAATAGATGTCCTCTTCTACTGGCTTCACCTCCTTCCTCCCAGGAGCACAGCGCTGAGCCCTTATCCTAGAATAGCTCTGTTCCAGAACAACGCCTGCGCAACATCCCTCTGCTTCCTCCTCCTGAGAGTGCAACTCTAAGGCCACAGCTCCCTGTCCTTCAGCTGCCTTCAGCACATTCATCATGTCGTATCAATCGTATCATATCATGGTAAAACCTCAACTCTCGTTCTAATTTGAGATTTGCCCACCTTGCCTATTCCCAGCACTGCCTTCTATTTTTACGCAGTTACACCCCATGGAAGTAAATAGTAATTTAAGATTCAGAACAAATAAACTCATCGTTGAAGAAAATTAGGAGTTTTCCATCATAAATATGAGAAGGTTAGGGGCGCCTGGGTGGCTCAGTCGGTTGTGCGTCCGACTTCGGCTCAGGTCATGATCTCGCAGTCCGTGAGTTTGAGCCCCGCGTCGGGCTCTGTGTGACAGCCTGGAGCCTGCTTCAGATTCTGTGTCTCCCTCTCTCTCTCTGCCTCTCCCCCACTCGTGCATTTAATTCTCTGGCTCCTCCCTCCTAAGCAGTGGCCTGTCAAGAATGTGTTCTCCCACCTAAAGCCACAACTCCTGCCTGGCTGAGCCTCCTACAGTCAAAGCTCTTGCCAAGCTCTTCGCCTTGCCTCTTCCACCTGGGGAGGTACACCTCTCTGAATCAATTGCTCAACCGAGGGTGTCTCCTCCCTCCTTATTCATTTGACAGCACTCTTACCACATCTTGCAAATACCCCCTTCATCAATCTCTCCTCGGTCATCCCTTTTGAGTGCTCCATCAATTTCCAGGCAGGACACGGAGACAACTGACATTTGGGGAAAGTGCTTCCAAACTCCAGCGCATTTGTGGATTTTTGTTCAGTCGAAGCTCTGCTCAGCAGGGAAGCACACAACTGCCTTGAGGACAGCAGTTTAGTCGGGAAGCACGAAGCCTGCCGCCCTCCCTCCGGACTCAAACCTTACTGGTTCAGTTATATAATCTCAGAAATGATTTGCCTTAATTGTGGTACGTGAAAGCGTGTTTTGTTTCGGTGTTTGAATTTTGAACAAACCAAGGGTACACTCTCATCTCTCTGCTTCTGATGTAACTTTAATTAGATTCTAGAATAGATGTGCAAGCAGAACCATGACTTAAGAATATGTTAACTGTTCTCTGCTACCGAATTTGCTAGAATTGGAGATGTAGTTGCATTGCCCACACTACCCCTTCTACCTTTCATTTATACTTTTCTTCTAGCTTATAATCAGATTGGGACTATATTATGACAACAAATGTGTTCTTCTAGTGGCCTGTTTTCTCGCTCAAGGTCACACTGATCATTCAGATTGTAATGTGAATCTCCTCGTGCAGAAGATAGGCCCTTGGTTCATTTTTTCAAACCTTTTGACGGTGACCCATATCACGACCTAGACACAGAAATACATACACAAAGGCAGATGCGTGATTTACTGTACGGAAGTTTCATTAGACACCCATTTTATCGTGTGTAATAAATCCCAATTTCTCCTATGCTATTCTGTTTAGAAAAAATATGCTAGTGATTGCCCATGAAAAGGACTGTATGACTCCCTAGTCACTGTAACATTTAGTTTGAAATGTTTTAAGTCAATTGAGAGGGAACAGGACAATGAAACAGACATCAGGTGAATGTCAATTTAAGTCAATTGGGAGGGAACAGGACGATGAAACAGACATCAAGTGAAGGCAAGTGAAGAAGGCACAAACTTGAGTTAGCCAAGTGGCAATTAAATAAAGCAAAAGTTTAACTAAACCTTTGAAAACGTATTTAAATTCTTATTTAAATTGTTAATATTTTAAATAGTCACGTGTAAATATTAATATTTCATACTTGAAATAAATGGATACCAATTTAATACTTGAAATCAAATTTTAAGTGAAATGTATTTAGAGCAAACCAGTGTTTACTATGGTAATATCTAATCATAAATAGTGCCTCGGGCACTAGAGTAATGGTCTTTTCTTTCAACAAAATAATTGTTACTTTATTATTTTCATTGCAACCTACCTAACGAAACACATTTTAATACAGAAGCTCTAAGCTTGCGCGTTGACTATTTGGGCTCTTTAAAAAAAATGACAGTGCCCTTAGCTACGCTCCTGAGGATCTAAATGAAGTGGAGATTTTCCAGTTATGGAAATGGCTTTCTCTGGTCAGTTACTGTATTATTTGTGACAAGCCCTGGTTCTCTACCTGTGGCAAGAAAGAACAAGGCATAGTGTCCAAGGGTCTCAAATCTCTCACTTGTAGTAATAAGGCGTTCTCAGGAGATACACAAACGAATAAAACCCTTAGTGAAAATTACATTGATTTTTATGGATTGTAAGTATACAAAATAGCGTGATGGCCGTTGGGACTTCTCACCATCAGTCTGGCTCTCTCCTTCTGAGCACATGTAGAACTGCATCAAATCCACATGAAGTATGGCCTTGCAACCTGAATCTGAGCAGAAGACACTGTCGGTGTGGGGGCAGAACCCTCAGACATCTCAGTGAAAATCAACCTTTGCTCTTTTAAGCCACTGAGATGCAGGGATTGCTTTTTGGTCTCAGCATAACCTTATTCCCATACTTATCTACAGAAGTGATATAGAAACATCGTGTGTGAAGACAGCTGTCTCTGAGCTTCTCTCCTCTTCTGAAGTGTTCGAAGCCATAAAAAATTAATAAAGGAGTTTTTAAATGAAGCGATTTCACTCAGCCCATCACAGATAGACCCAAATAGACAAATAGATGAAAAGAATTTCCAACGCGAAAGAAAATATTTATCCGATCACTTTACTTAGGTTTCATAAAGCGAGACTTTCTACTTTTAAGCCCTCCAGCTGATCACCTTTTAGTTGTCTCCATTGAAGAAGAAAGATTGAGCGCTTTGATTCACATGGAAATGTTTCTGGGCCCTGTCCACTGACCAGCCGGGAGTCACCAGGCAGAGCTCACAAGTTACTCTTCTGCTCAGAAAAGCCGAGATTCCTTTGTTTGCATGGCATCCCACCAGATTAAATATGGGCCACGTCATATCACATTCAAAGACTTTCTTTGAAATACATTCCTTAAATGTTTCCACACCAAACCAGATATCAACTTTCAAGCAGAGTTTACAGAGCCAAAACAATTGCAAAGTACCACCACACTAAAAGTTTCATTTAAATAAATGATCTCATCTCAAATTAGAAAATGTAATTAGAATTTTCCCTTTCCTAGCAGTGAAGAAACCACCTTCCAGATTCCAAAGAATGTAAAACCTCCAATGGCTATATATATAAGAAGAAGAGGTATTGACTCTCTATGCTGGATATTTCTTCAATTCAAAGATATACTGAAAATGGCTAAAAAAAAATATGATCAATTGCTCAGATCACTTACCGAAATTTGTCTCCGTATCTTGCACATATATTATTGCGGAGATATCTGTCATAAGCACTCCTAATGGAAGACTTAGGTGATGTTTGAGCTCTCGGGACACAAGACTTTATGAAGGCTCCCTTTTCAAAAGAAAACAGTAGAGATGGCTTGGCAACTCGCAAAATTGTCTAAGCTAAATTGTCGGGACATATCACCGACAATAAATATATTCACTAGGGGTCATAATTGTGTTAAGCTTGTAGCATCCAAGACTAAGCTCTTCTCATCTCGGAGATAAAAGACCATGAGTGATGTATGTTGATGTCTTTATAAAAAGGAAGCAAATTATCTTGATTACATAATGTGCCATATGCCCTTGGTCTCTGTACAACCTCTGTGGGAACATTTCAAGCTGCCTACATGCCTCGTTTGTAATTACAAGGAGCTCCTTCCAAATTGGAAAACCTGGTTGACTCTGAGGGTATAGAAAAGCATCTCAAGTGCCTTTCCGAAGGTTTTGGCTCCCGCAAAACCCCAAGTGCAATTGGCCAACCACTTTCGCCCTTAACTTTCAAGCTCATGTGTATTTTAAGGGAAATTCAATCCTTATGTTTCTGAATCATGGACACTGAACCCATTAAGATTTTTGTTTGGTAAGAGCTTTCTGAATCCCAAGATGACTTATGAGACTTTTTATAGCCTGTTTACTTTGAAGCAAAGAAGTCACGTTTGGCTGAAAGTAAACAAGATTTAAAAGTAAGAAACTTTGAGGCTTAGATAAAACAAGAGTTCAAGAAAGTTTATTCACATCCAACCTGTACAAAACTCATTAGTTGATTCTTCCAATTTATTCTACCCGAAGCAGAAATAATGGCACCTTGGGCCCATAAATTGTTGTATTCATAAACATAGTCTACAGTATTTCAGAACAGCATGGCTCTTTGACTTGAGGCAATAGTTAGTCATTCAATAGAACTGCATTTTTATTCCTTTTTTAGTGGAAACATTTTCAAAAGTGAGTGTTGCTGATTTTGAGCTCTCTTTGTGTGATTTGATTTCAGTTTGTGTGTGGGTAAGCTCTTAAATGCTCTTGGAAAAATCTTCATTAATTCACATGCTGTTAATTTGGAATTAGGATGGGGAGTGAAATTTACCTGTAATTCAACTACACAAAAGGGTTTGGAAACAAATTTTCGTGTCGACAAGAGTTGGATACAATCTTACCTCACCTATTCATGATTAGACTTCTTTAAAGGATTTAACGAGCCTTCCTTTTCACATAAACAATGTGTATTTATCATAAATAACCTCTTTATTGAAGGAAGTTACTAAAATACTTTATTTGTCAAAATTTTTTATATCTACATCTATTAGTTGCGTGTACTTGGTACTAACAAAATAGAATTTATTTAATTAATCTATCATTTGGGTTGGCCATTCCTCTCTTCTTTGTCTGAATTAGTGATGTGTATTTCCTGCCATCAAATTTTTTAATTTGAACAGATTATCAGAGTTAAGGCCACACCACTTTGTGACTCAGCTACATTCATTCCAACATATCCTGGTTCAGAATCCCTTTAACAGACATCCTAGAAGCCATGTTACCACCTTGAAGATATCAATCGCGCACACCTATTAATTTAGAAGTCTTGAAATAAATTAGTCAGTGTTATGTGCAAGTCACAATGCTAGCTACTAAGGAATTATCAACATCAACAAGAGACTGCAATTTTGTTATAGAAGAAACTGGTTTAAAAAAAATATGCAATTAATCCAAACACAGGCTGCATGGTAAAGGCTTTAAAAAGGCACTAAATGTGCTAAGACAATGGAGAAAGCTGAGGATGTGAATTGGCCCTGAAGAATGAATGTACCTGTGGCCGGTGGAAGGGAGGGGATGCCACCAGCCCTTCCCAGCAAAGGAAGGAAGCATTGCAGACAAAGTAAACAAAATCAGGGGAGGCGGGGAAGCCAAGCAGGCTTGGGGCATCCCAAGCAATTTGACATGACTAAAGCACAGGTGGTGGGAAAAGATTCACCTAAAGCTAAGCTGGAATTGGATTAAATAAATGGTGGGATATTGTAGGAAAATTAGTGATGAATAAGAGGTAAGAGAATATAGATTACCCAATATCCTATTGTGAAAGGACAAGAGCAAAGGATGGAATGTTAACAAGAGAGTTTTCACCCTAAATTTAACAAGAGAGATAACCTACTGGATAGGATACAGTAAGGAGATTATTTTTCTTCCTCCAGTCAAGTGGGTTTAAGAGAGAAACCAAGAAAGGGAGCCACAGAGATGGGGTGGGGTGTTAGGGAGGAAGAAAAAGAATATTCTCTTATGAAGAACTCTAATCGTGTATACAACATGAATAAATAAATACAAATATAAATACAAGTACAATGATCTATTCTTACTGAAATATCTTTGAGGTGGCCATTGACAGAATAAAATATCAAATTAATGTGTCATTGATCTCAACAAAAGGGACAAAATAGATTCTTTTGTCAATTTTAAATCTCTGGTAGAAGATACGCTTTAATAATTTCACGGCTCAGTTCCTCTGTGGATTTCAAGATAACATTCCTACTTTTAACATTTCAGATGAAACTTAACTGAAATATACACGGAGGAAGGGGAGTGTGTGGGCTCCGTGATGGATGCTCTGTCCTGTTTTTATCTATTAAAATAAAAGAGACTTACCCTCATCTAACTTATTATCCTTGACAAAAGATGAGATCACACTGATAACTGGAAGAATTTATAAACTTTCAACATTCCACACAAAAAGCCTATGCTTGGCATTTTCATTCTTTGTTTACTGTGACTGCTCTGGAAGGTGTGCTTAGCATCTCGTTGTGGTTTCACTTTGCATCTCCTCACTGACTAACCTCACTGAGGTCGAGTGCCTTTCCACTGGCCATTCAAATGTCCCCTTTGGTGATGTCTCTTACCCAGTTTTCCACTGATTCTTTTTCTTTATTATTTGTTGCATTCTTTGTATGTCTTGAACATATGTATTGCAAATACCTTTTCCCACTCTGGGTTGACTGTTCATCCTTTCCCTGTGATGACCTTTGTAAGCAGAAGTTTTTGATTTTCATACAGTCCAATTTACTAGTTTTTATTGGGGGGTAGATATTGTGGGGAGTTTTTTTTTTTAAAGAAATGTTTGCCAATGCCAAGGTTGTGAAAATGCACATCTATGCTTTTCCTTTAATGGCTTTATTGTTTTGTCTCGCTCGTAGATCTACAAGTCATCTGGAATTTACTTTTTTGTACAGTTGTGAATTTGAGGTCAAGGATACATTTGTTTTCCGTATCGATATCCAGTTGACTCATCCTTCCCTGCTGCACCGCACTGTTTAATTTGCCATAAATCAAATGAAATGTTTCTGGACTCTCTTCTCTTCTCTTCTCTTGGTTGGCTTGTCTCCTTGAATCCAGCACCACAACTTTCACTGCCATAGCTGTAGTTAAAGTACTCCGGTTCTGTTATTCTTTTTCAAGAGCACTCTGCATGTTCCTGGCCCTTTGCGTTCCCAAATAAATTTTTATAATCAGCTTGTCAAGTCACACACAGACACAAAAGTTCCTACTTGGATGTAGAAGAGCATGACATTAATTTAAGAATCAATTTGGAGATAGTTGGTGTCTTAATAATATTGAGCCTTCTGGTTCGTGCTTTTCTATCTATACGGGGTTCTTTCATTTCTCTGTGTTTGTTGCTGATGTACTAAAATATAAGAGGAGACTTGATTAATTCACTTGTGAATTCCAACAGCTTGTCTGTACATTCTTTAGGATTTTCTACATTCACAATCATGTCATCTGGGAATGACACCTTTGCCTCCTCCTTTCCAATTCTAGGATTAGAATAAATAAGAAATAAAGGTAACAGAAAAAAATATATAAGGTAACAGAAAATTCCAACGTATTCAAAAGTAACATGTCTTTATGTTAATCTTAGTGTTAGCTTCCTAAAGTGACAAACAGCATATTACTTCCTGAAGCCAAAGTGGTTTTTTGTTTTTGTTTTTGCTTTTGTTGTTTGGATAGCCGAGCATCTCTTGTGTCTAATTCTGGAGTCCCCTTCCCATTCTCAAAGCCTCCTGCACGGTCACAGCATTGTCATACTAAACTTTGGCTTAGAGATTCTTGCTCTCAGCACATTTGCTATGAATTAATACAAGTAATCAACAGACCAAAGAGTGAGTACAAGCAGAGCGGGATTCCCTGCACAGTGAAGTTGGAGGAGCACTGGGGTGGAGGGGAGGGGAGGGGGGAACATCAGGTGTCTTTGAAGCCCACTTTCTCTGCACCTGCACCTTTTGTGGGCTCTTTTCTCCCTTGTGTGTGGGGGGGGGGGGGGGGGAAGGGGGAGGTGATACGCTTCTCTACAGCGAACGTCAGTCCTAAGCAAGTATGGAACTGAGAAATGGACAGTTTGCACAAGGTAATATGTCTTTCTTAATAAGTAGACAGTGTTAGTCTTTTGAAAAATACCTCTCCATGCATATGCAGTAGCTATTTCTATTTCATTTTGTGTTTTTATTTCCCTATAAGAGATGAATCTGATCTACAGCAAAAGCCCAAGGGCACCGATGATTTGATTTCTGTGCATTTCTGTGGTAATAAAACAAGAATCAGAAGAAATAAAGAAAATTCTTTCTTTTGCTTCTCTTCTGTAGTACACACCAGCATCTCGGGAGGTGGCCTTTCAGAATGTAAGCAAACATTTGAGGCTTGTTTTCACTCAGCACCGCACTGGATTTATGCCTGCGTCATGCATGAGAAAGTCCCACACTGACACCCTAGTACAGTTAGACCCGGTGGGTTGCAGGAACACAGAGACAGAGGCGTCAGGAGAAGGTGAGAGACACAGGCAGAGAGACAGAGTAGGGTTTGGGGAGGCTGATGTAGATGCTTCTTAGGTTGGGATTCCTGCAAAGCAGTCCTTGAGGAAAGGGTTTGTAAGCAGTTATTTGGGGAGATATACTAGCCAGAGCTCTCCACAGAAATAAAGCCAATAAGAAATACAGATATAGATAGATAGATAGATAGATATACCAAGATATATATAAAGATATTTCTGTATTTTATACATATATATATGCCTATATATTATTATAGCCCTCAATATTATTAGGGATTTAGCTCACATGACTATGGAGGTACTGAGAACAAACTGAGGGTTGATGGGGGGTGGGGGAGAGGGGAAAGTGGGTGACGGGCATTGAGGAGGGCACCTGTTGGGATGAGCACCGGGTGTTGTACGGAAACCAATTTGACAATAAATATTAAACATATTTATATATAAGACAATATTAAACACAATATTAAAACACACATATATATTAAAAACAATATTAAACGTAATATATATATATATTAAACACAATATATTAAAAACAATATTAAACATAACCTATGCATAAAAAAAGAGAAGTCTGATGATTTGCCATCTGCAAGCTGGAGGCCCAGGAAATTTAGTGGTGTAGTTCCAATCCAAACCAAAGGGCTGAAAACCGGGGAGAAGGGAGACAATGGTTTAATCCCAGCCAAGTCAAGGTCCAGGGGAGAAGATGGATGTGCCCACTCAAGCAGTAAATAAATTCTCCCTTCCCCCAACTCTGGTTCTATAGGCCCTCCATAAATTGAATGATGCCTGCTCACATTTGTGAAAGCAAACTTCTCAGTCTACCGATTCAAATGCTAATTTCTTCTGGAAATACCCTCACAGACACACCCAGAAATGTTTTACTAGCAATTGGGACCTCCTTTAGCCTAGTCAAAATGACACACAGGACCAAACATCACAGGAGGTAATCCCAGGAAGTATGGATGGGGTTGGGGCGGGGGGGGGGGGGGGGGGGGGGGGGGGGGGGGGGGGGGGGGGGGGGGGGGGGGGGGGGGGGGGGGGGGGGGGGGGGGGGGGGGGGGGGGGGGGGGGGGGGGAGGGGTGGGTTGGGAGACGTAAGGCAGGAAAGGAGAAAAGCCAGTGCAGGGTATGTTCCTGAGTGGATGGAGGACCACAATGGGCAACTGAAACTCAACCCTGCCCAAGACCCTCGGAGACACTGTGCATGTGCCCTGTCCAACTACCAACATGGCAGCCAGGAGTCACATGTGGCTATTTAAATTCGATTTTTTTTTAAATATTTTTTTAATCCAAATTTTAGTTAGTTAACATACCATGCTACATTGGTTTCAGGAGTAGAATTCAGTGACTCATCACTTACCTACAACACCCAGTGCTCATCACAAGTGTCCTTTTTATTTTTATTTTATTTTATTTTTATTTTTTTTCAATATATGAAATTTATTGTCAAATTGGTTTCCATACAACACCCAGTGCTCATCGCAAAAGGTGCCCTCCTCAATACCCATCACCCACCTTCCCCTCCCTCCCACCCCCCATCAGCCCTCAGTTTGTTCTCAGTTTTTAAGGGTCTCTTATGCTTTGGCTCTCTCCCACTCTAACCTCTTTTTTTTTCTTCCCCTCCCCCATGGGTTTCTGTTAAGTTTTTAATACCCACCACCCATCTTGCCCATCCCCCACCCACCACCCTCCATCAATCCGCAGTTCATTCTGTATCTTTAAGAGTCTCTTGTGGTTTGTTTCCTCCTCTTCTTCCCCCCCGCCCTTCCCATGTGCTCATCTATTTTGTTTCTTAAATACTGCTTATGAGTGAAATCACATGGTATTTGTCTTTCTCTGATTGACTTATTTTGCTTAGCATTATACATTCTAGTTCCATCCACATTGTCGCAAATGGCAAGATTTCATTCTTTTCGATGGCTGAGTAATATTCTGTTGTATATATATAACTACATCTTCTTTATCCATTCATCAGTCAATAGACATGTGGACTCTCTCCATGGTTTGGTTATTGTTGATAATTTTGCTATAAACATTGGGGTGCACTCACTCCTTTAAATCTGTATATTTTTATCCTTTGGGTAAATACTTACTAGTACAATTTCTGGATTGTAGGGTAGCTCTATTTTTAGTTCTGTGAGGAACCTCCATACTGTTCTCCAGAGTAGCTGCACCAGTTTGCATTCCCACCAGTAGTGCAAGAAGTTTCCCCTTTCTCCACATCCTCGCTAACACCTGTTGTTTCTTGTGTTGTTAATTTTAGGCCGTTCTGACAGGTGTGAGGTGGTTTCTCATCGTGGTTTTGATTTGTATTTCCCTGACGATGAGTGATGTTGAGCATCTTTTCATGTGTCTGTCAGCCATCTCGATGTCTTCTCTGGAAAAGGGTCTATTCATGTCTTCTGCTCATTTCTTCACTGGATTATTTGTTTTTTTGGGTGTTGAGTTTGGTAAGTTCTTTATAGATTTTGGACAATAACCCTTTATCTGATGTGTCATTTGCAAATATCTTCTCCCATTTTGTAGGTCGCCACTCAGTTTCTTTGATTGTTTCCTTCACTGTGCAGAACCATTTTCTTGTAATGAAGTTTACATTTGAAATTTAATTTAACTTAATTTGAAGTTAATACCTTATTCTCCCTAGCCACGTATTAAGCGCTCAATAGCCACCTGTGGCTAATGGCTACCATATTGGACAGGGCAGATGAAAAAAATATTTCCACCATCACAGAAAGTTCTGTCGGACTGGGCTAGTGTAGACCTCATCACAGAATTGTCCCATCCAAAGGGCAAGGGAGCTGGGGTAATTTTTTTTACCAATTTTCATTCCTTATTGGATAAAGATCATTTGTGTAACCTTACCTACCTCATCTTCTGGCTGGTGTCATCCACCAGAGAACACCCCCAGGCAGAAATGCACGGAGCAGTGTAAGTGTATTTCCCTGGTAACCTCTAGAATGGCGGCAATAATATGTGTGGGGTGCGAGATATCTGTCCCAGTTGCATGCAAAACAGATGGGAGGCAGAAATCATGAAAGACACAAAGAAGATTAGAAAATGAAACCTATTAAATAAAAAAGAAGAGGCGAAGAAGTAGGAGGAGGAAGAAGAAAGACAGGAAGGAGGAAAGAAAGAAAGAAAGAAAGAAAGAAAGAAAGAAAGAAAGAAAGAAGAAAGAAAGAAAGAAAGGAGGAAGGAAGGATTAAAAGCAATGATCTCAGAAACAGCCGCATGCAAAGTAAAATCTGCATCACAAAATTGTCCTGCTGGGAAACCCAATCCTACACCCCACACCCCAGCCTGTTCTTCTCTCAAACGGAAAGTTGACCTCACTTAGACCTAGCCCCAGGCCACGGTTTACTACTTCTTTTTAAAGAGTATTACAAATGGGCCGGAACTTACTGCTTAGAAAGGAAGGCAGCCGATTAACTAGAACAGTGTCAAAGGTTCTGGAAGGAGAACACGATCCTCCCGGCTCCTCTCAGCTCCCCTGGGCCTGTCTGATGGCCCAGGAAAATATTAAACCCTTGCCAAGCTGCTTATCAGACCTCTCAATGGCCACAATGATTTTCACAGCAAACAACGCTTTCTCTCTCATGACTCCATCATCAGAGATAAAGCTGAGGACCTCAGCATCCCTGGAAAGAGAACAACATTTAAATGTTTTCTTGGTTGTATAAAACGCTCTCAAATATTTTCCTGAGAGACCTATATTAAGTTGAAAAACGGAATTATTCTCTGCCCTGAGCAAGAAGAAGGGGTTATGGTGTGGACCGTGGGCCATGGGAGGTGATGATTAAAAACAAGGGGCTGCCTGGCTGATAGGCTCTGGGGCAAAGGGGCACGGTTAACTCCACCAGTGATGAGTGAAACCATTATCAGCCATCCCAATAAGATGTGACAAGAAAGGGACTTCACCTGGGCAGTCTTCTCAAAAATCCATAGCCCTGTCTGACCACGAGAAAAGCATCAGACACACCAGAGTTGAAGGACATGCTACAAAATCCCTGAACTGACAAGGCCATGGAAAAGATGGAAGGACCCAGAAACAGTCCCAGGCTAAGGAGGATGACAACTAAAATGCAATAGGACATCCCGAGGGGGATCCTGGGAAAGAAAAGAAACATGCACGGAAAAACTAGTGAAATGCAAAGAAGTCTGGAGTTTGCTTACTCGTTACAGACCCGTGTCGGTTTCCCAGTTGTGATAAATATACCACAGTCATGTCAAATGTCAACATAGGAAAAAGTGGGGGAAGAATACATGGGAACTCTCTGCCACTTTCTCTGTAAATCTAAAATTGTTCCAGAATCACAAGCTTATTTAAAAAAAAAAAATAACAACATCTCATTACCAAAGGCCAATTACAGGGTGTAAAGCAGAGAAATATAAAGAACAGATGAAAAAATCCTTGTTTGCTTACCTGAAGCTTTCTCAACTGTTAAAAATGCCACATAGCGGGGCGCCTGGGTGGCTCAGTCAGTTGAGCGTCCGACTTCAGCTCAGGTCACGATCTCACGGTCCGTGAGTTCGAGCCCCGCGTCGGGCTCTGGGCTGATGGCTCAGAGCCTGGAGCCTGCTTCTGATTCTGTGTCTCCCTCTCTCTCTGCCCCTCCCCCGTTCATGCTCTGTCTCTCTCTGTCTCAAAAATAAATAAACGTTAAAAAAAAAAAAATTTAAAAAAAATGCCACATAGCGGCACCTGGGGGGCTCAGTTGGTTAAGCAACCGACTTCAGCTCAGGTCACTAGCTCACGGTTCGAGGGTTCGTGAGTTCAAGCACCGCGTCAGGCTCCCTACTGTCAGCACAGAGCTCACTTTGGATCCTCTGTCCCTCTCTTTCTCTGCCCTTCCCCTGCTTGCATGCACTCTCTCTCTCTCAAAAAAATAAATAAACGTTAAAAAAAAATTTAATGCGACATAAAGGTAAAGGTTCGAGTGGCTAGAAGAAAAAGTTAATCTATCAAAATAAGTTTACTTCGACAAAATGTAATAGAAACAGTTGCACTCAGATGAGTGATGGAGAAATTAATGGTGCCCTACGTGCCTGAGCCAAACAGAATGGTGTAGAATCCAGTGGTAACAGATGGCATACAGAAACTAAGCCCAGCCGAAAGCTTTTCAGATAAGTCAGTTGAAATTAAAGGAAACAAAAATGTTGAAACGTGTATGCTTTTAATGTGTAAGTAGCGCACTCTGGCTCACTGACAAAACGACAAATGACAGTTTTATTTAAGCCTCAACAACAAAAATTCTAATTCGGGGAATTTCTTTGTAATTATCTTAACTGACTCCCATTAAACACGCACATGCACGTGCACTCACGCACACACACACACACACACACCGTATTTGTATGACAAATAACTGGATAGTTAGCAATTCCAAGACTCAACAGCTTCAACAAGGGGTTCTATAAATGGAAAAAATTCTCCAAACCCACTAACAATGTAACTGGAAATATGGAAAAGTTTACCGAGTTTACAAAAAGAAATCCCTGAATCACATGAACTAAACAAACAGAGAACCCAAACTGCTGACTGAGCACCAAGGGTTTAGGAGGGTGAAGATTAAGACATGGTAGGAAAAGCAATTAAGGAAAGATGGGGGAAAAACCAACATGCGACCGACACACAGCTCAAAAGAAGCCTCTACACATGCCGATGTGACAGCATCAGATGTAATTCTTGCTGATCCTAAAACGTATTCCGTGGGACCTAATTCGTGTAAAAATGTGCCACCTCTTCTTTTCTTTCCATTCGCTTCTCCGCCATTTCCCATCTCAGTATTTCATTATTTAGACCCTCACGACGCATGTGTATGTACCAAGGTATGAAACAAGAGTTGTCCAGACTTCAGCAGAGGATCCTAAGCACTTCTGTAGGCACCATCCGTGCTAAGCTCTTGATCATTGCCTCTCAAATTTTAATATGCATTAGAAATCACCTAGTATCTTGTTATAATGCAGGTTCTGTGGGTTGAGGGTGGAGCTCAATGTTTACGTGTCTAATAAGCCCCTGGGTAAAGCCCATGCCTGTGGCCCAACAACCACACTTCAAATAGCAAGAGTCTAGAGCGCCCCAGACGGACAGGCCAAGGCATTAAAACAGCTTTGCAGGAGTGGCCCCTTCACTTCCCTCCAGGTTGCATAGCTGAAAACAGAGCATTCCCTGGGTTTTTGAAGTATCCAGGCATGATCTTCTTTGCAGACAGTACTCTGATTTGCTCCACTTGTTTCGGCTTTCCTGTAAGCCAAATGAGGAAGGTGTTATGAAAACTTCATAGATAACTTAGCTCTAGAGTTTCAGAGCCAAGGGGATGGCTATTGGATCCCCACCTGCCGAAAGGTGAGGAGGTGGGGCTGCGAGGTCATGAAGTTGGGCCGAACTTTCAGAGTTTGCAAGGACAAGGACGCATGCAAAGAGAAAAAGAATCAGCATTTGGAAGCTACACACTGGATGAAAGCAACCCCAGATTACAATTCCACAGAGAAGTTCAATATCTTCCTCACATTTCCTTCTAATCCCTCTTCCTCCCGGGCTCCAAACAGCAGCTAGTGAGTAGGGAAGGGACTGGACCCTCGAAAGAGAGAAACAGCCAATGATGGGGCCCCTGGGTGGCTCAGTCAGTTAAGCATCCGACTTCAGCTCTGGTCACGATCTCACAGTTTGTGAGTTCGAGCCCCGCATCGGGCTCTGTGCCGACAGCTCAGAGCCTGGAGCCTGCTTCCGATTCTGTGTGTGTGTCTCTCTCTACCCCTCCCCTGCTCATGCTCTGTCTCTCTGTCTCAAAAATAAACATTAAGAAAAAAATTTTTTTACACATCCAATGACCGTGACAGCATTTCCCTCCATTACACACAATGCAGGGATCTGGGTTGGAGGTTGCCTGAGCCAGAAGAGAGTTGAAGCTCTCAAGTAATGAGCATAGTATCGTGTGACTATTCAACTGAAGTGGATTTTCTTTATCTGGGAGAGAAGGATCTGCTGAGACACCCAAGACTTTATCCAAAGTTGAAAAAGGGAAATTCCATTGATGAAGTTTAATGGGAAGTGGTGAGAATTAATAAGGTTGCTTTGTCACCTTAGGAAGCTAGTTGGCTCCATATATGAGATTCTCAGTCATGCTCATTAGAGGAAAGAACGTCATAGATCACATACATGAATGTGCAGATCGTGGTACATATACCACGATAAACAAGAATATTTAACAAGAATCTACTGCTGGGGCACCTGGGTGACTCAGTCAGTTGAACATCCGACTCTTGATTTTGGCTCAGGTCATGATCCCAGGGTCACGAGATCAAGCCCTGTGTCGGGCGCTGTGCTGAACATGGAGTATGCTTAAGATTCTCCTCTCTCTCTCTCCCATTCTCTCTCTCTCTCTTTCTCCCCCTCTGCCCCTCTCCCCAGCTTTTGCTCTCAGTCTCTCTTAAAAAAAAAAAAAAAGACTCTAGTGTTTAAAGACTTGGAGTTTGAGGGCTGAAAGAGATCCTAGGCCTATCTTGTCAAACCTTTATGTTTTATGGAGGAGAAATCTAAGCACTTTATCAAGTGACCTGTCTGAGGACACAGTTGCTTATTGGTAGCAGACTCAGGCCTGAAAGTCCAATCCCCTGACTCTTAAAGCAGCATGCTTTCCAATAAGCCGTAAGGACAAGCAAATAATTTCAAAGAAGCAAGACACCTAAAATAGCCAACAGATTTGTAGCTACTTATTGCCAAAAAAGCCATTTCAGTGGGAAATTGCATCTGGTGAGTAGGGCAGGAAAAACTGCCATGACATATAAACATTATAAATTTAGTATAAATTTGCTTTAAAAACAGTGTTAAGGCAAAACAATCCTGAAAAAGAAGAACAAAGTTGGAGGGGTTGCAATTCCTGATTTCAAAACTTATTACAAAGCTACAGTAATCAAAACAGTGTGGTACTGGCATAAAGATATATAGATAGAGATGCTATAGATATAGATGATATAGATAGATATAGATTTAGATTTAGATATAGATGTAGATATAGATATAGATAGATAGATATAGAGAGATATATCAATATATTGCAATGGGATAAACTAGAAAGCCCAAAATAAACCCTTGCACGTGTGGCAAATAGATTTTTGACATGGATGCCAAGACTATTCAATGGGAAAGGATCACCTTTTCAACAAATAGTGCTATAGAAACTGGATATCCACCTGCAAGGGAATGAAGCTGGACTCTTATTTTATACCGTATGCAAAAAATCCACTCAAAACTGATCGAAGACCTAAATATAAGAGCTCACATCATAAAACTCTTAAAGAAAACATGGCCTGGAGGAAGCTTCATGACAATGCATGCGGCCATTGTTTCCTGGATAGGACGTCAGAAGCTCAGGCAACAAAAGCAAAAAGAGACAAATGGGACTACATTAAACTTAAATACTTTTGCTCATCAAAGGAAATGATCAACAGAGTGAAAAGGCAACCCATCATATGGGAGAAAATACATGCAAATCGTGAATCTGATAAGAGATTAATATCCAGAATGTATAGAGAACTCCTACAATTCAGCAACAACAACCACGACAACCAAATAAATTCAAAAATGGCAAAGGGCTTGAACAGATATTTCTCCAAAGAAGATATACAAATAGCCAATAGGCATATGAAAAAAAAACGCTCAACACCATTAATCGATAGAGAAATAGCAATCAAAACCACGTGTAGACACCACCTCACACCCATTTTACTATAAAAAATAATAATAAGGGCGCCTGGGTGACTCAGTCACCTAAGAGTCCGATGCTTGGTTTCAGCTCAGGTCATGATCTCACAGTTCGTGGGATGGAGCCCCGTGTGGGACTCTGCACTGTGGGCATGGATTGTGCTTGGGATTCTCTGTCTCCCTCCCTCACTGTCCCTCCCCCATTCATGCTCTCTCTCTCTCTTTCTCTCTCTCTACAAATAAATAACTAAACATTAAAACCAGATAATAACAACAACAACAGGTGTTGGCAAAGAGGTGGGGAAATTGAGACCCTCCTGCGTGCGCTGTTGATAGAAATGCAAATGGAGAAATGGTAGAAACGCCACCGTGGAGAACAGAAGAGCAGGTCCTCAAAACACTGAAAATAGGGGCGCCTGGGTGGCGCAGTCGGTTAAGTGTCCGACTTCAGCCAGGTCACGATCTCGCGGTCCGTGAGTTTGAGCCCCGCGTCAGGCTCTGGGCTGATGGCTCGGAGCCTGGAGCCTGTTTCCGATTCTGTGTCTCCCTCTCTCTCTGCCCCTCCCCCGTTCATGCTCTGTCTCTCTCTGTCCCCAAAATAAATAAACGTTGAAAAAAAAATTAAAAAAAAACAAAAAACAAAAACACTGAAAATAGAATTGTCGTGTGAGCTAGGTATCTTATTTCTGAGTCTACACCCAAAATAATTGAAAGTAGGGCCTCCAAAACATATTTGTACGTTCATGTTTGTAGAATCTTCCACAACAGCCAACGGTGTAGATTGGTGGGTGAATGGATAAACAAAATCTAAAAATTAAAATAAAAGTGATTTGAAAAGCTTCAGAGAGGGTTTCTCCCACTACGTCTTTTTCCAAAGCCAACGGATCCATGGCTTCAGGGAAGAATGCCAAACAGACCCCAACTCATGAGCTGCCTCTAATGGCTGTTGATAATTCTCTTTTGCCATGCTTTCATACTTTGTAGAGCAAATAACTCTAACTCATGTAATCAGAAAAATAGGTATATGTATATATATATTTTTTCTTCAAGTGTATTAAAGGACAGAGGGCTCCATTAGAACAGTCACACCCAAAGGGCGGCAGTCACGCTATATATAACTGTCTCTCCTGTTCAGAGCAATTCAACCTTCCAAACACTGGGAACTAAACCATGTCCAGGAAGCTACAAAGGCAAATAAGACATTGTCCCTGCCCCTGCCAAAAAAAATCCCTGGGCTGGTTACAAGTTAGCATATCAGCGAGAAATTTTAAAGGCATCTTAAAGTTTTACCACACTCCCCCAACCGTAAAAATCTGAAAAGCAAATGTATAGCAAGCCAACAATTTGATTAAGGGGGAAAAACTCTTTTGCTACAGTTTTGTGGGCCAGGGTTACGGGGTGGAGAGGCGAGTTCTAATAAAAATCAGGCACCATAACTTCCCTGACTAAATTAAGAATCGTGGAGTGTAAACACTGGGTCTAGGAGATAGATATCAAATTGTCAGCTTTAATACTGATTAAAAAATGAGCATGTCCAGTTCTGTCCCCCCCAATTCACGAAGTACCTTTATTTAGGGCCAAAGTTTTAGGGCCAGGAATGTTGCTCTAATGGCGATCCCTTCACAAGGAACAAAGAGGAAAGGAGTTTCCCCCATCAAGTCAACAAATGGCTGCTATAATCAGGGGAGTAGAAAATATTATATAAAAATGAGGAAATGGGTTGAGAGCAAGAGAAATAGAGAGTTTTTTCCAAACTCTGCTTCAGCGGTTGAGAAGCTCTACAGCTGTTAGGTGAATGGCAGTCCAGCCTCCTGACCTCCAAGAGCCCCAATGGCACATTTATCTAAAGAAATAATAGTCCTCCCTCTACTTGCCTCCCAGAGCTATTTCGAGAATCCAAAAACGGTGTGCTTGTAAGTGCTTGACAAAAGGCGATCGTGCTAAGCAAATTGCATTTTTCCAGTTTTCAAACCTAAATGGCCGGCGTTTCTCAGGTCTGCTAAGCACATCATGTGAAAGACTATTATGACATTTTAGTTCCCTTATTCAGACAAAGTAAGCCACTAATTTGCTCTTACATCTCTGTGCTTGAAACCGCTTATATTACAGAATCTGCCCTTTACAAGGACATTTCCTTCTGGAATGGCAGCCAGGAAACTTCCAAGCAAATTGGATGGTCCGCGTCCAGGTGACCTGAAGACGAAGACACGAGAAGTGTGGGCAAGTCTGAGTCACGGTCCGCGGGCTGCTCACGTCTGATGGGGAGCGCTACTGTAGCTTAAGTGATAAATCATCAACTAGAGAAATATAAACACTGGTTACACAAACAAATTCAATTTAAGAGTCCCTTAATGAACCTTTAACGAGCTACATGTGGGCTGCAAATGCCCGGCACCCTGCCTCAATGTGTTTGCTTTTGAAAAAAAAAAATGAAAAAAGCATCAGTTAGCCTCATCTTCTATCTTAGGACTCAGCTCATTAGCCAAATGCAATTCAAAGAACCAACTTTTCAATTAAAACGCTATTTCCAAAGGAAGAGAGAGAACGCATCTGCCATTGATAAAGGCACGAACCATCGGGGAAAATATCATTTCCTCAAGGAGGGCAGACAGGAACAGAGAAAAACAGTGACGTTTCTTCCGTGGAGTGATAATTTATGAAAAATTCAAGACTTTCCACACATGGTATCATAATCATAAAAAGTGCCCCTCTTCCTGTTCTCACAGTTGGAACTTTTAAATTATAGGGTTTTCCTCCTCCAACGTTGCCTTTATTGGCTGAGGCTTAAAATAAACACACACTCCCATTCACACGCGCGCACACACACACACACACACCCTTTTACTTGGGAGGGACAAAAGGTAAGGGTTTCAATTTGTATAATGAAAACTAGATAACACAAGGCAGTGACAACTATGATTTTTTTTTTCCTCAATGACCCACATCTACCCCCAGCATTTCCATTTCCCGATCATGAGAAGCATGCAGTCAAATCAAATAGGCCATGGAAACAGTGAGGAATGAGCTTTATCACAAAGACAGCGTCTATTTCTATCACCTTGGGTTCTTCACGCTGTCGGTATGGGACATGGGTATTCATTTATTCTGTGACCGGCCTTCCTTACACGGGACTATTTTGCTCCTCACGCAACAAGGGTTCTGACTTCACAGAGATGTGGTTACCAGCCACGTCCACTGGGAGGGGACCAAGTAGCCAGCTAATCAGCTAACACCCCACCATGATGAAAGGGGCGGCCGGGAAGGAGACGGCTGGCCAACAGAATTAGGTTGACCTGAAGACAACGCTATACCCTCCACGGCAGGGATCAAGCATTGTAAATAGTTCCACTTGCTGACTTGACTTTGATCTGTGGGAAATCTTCCATATTTGTGTGAGGAAGGGGGAAGGGGAAAGGACCTCGGTAGATGGCCTAGTAAGTGCTTTAGGACAAAGCTCCCAAAGTCCCCCAGGCACTTCAAGCCCCTGTCTGACTCTCAGGCTTTGAATAAAACTTGCCCCCCGACCCTAGTGCCTCTTTTCTCTATACCCTAGTTCGAATCTCCCCCATGAAATTCTCCCGCTCAGTCTGAGTTTGTTGTCTCCAGAAGCTAAGTATAAAAATAAGCTTGTAGGGGCACCTCATTGCTCGTTCAGGTGAGCATCAAACTCTTGGTTTCAGCTCAGGTCATGATCTCATGGTTGGTGACATCATGTCCCGCATCGGGCTCTGTGCTGACGGTGCACAGCCTGCTTTGGATTCTCTCCCCCCCCCCCCCACCTCTGCTGCTCCCCTGCTCACTATCTATCCCTCTCTCTCTCAAAATAAATAAACATTAAAAAAAATTTTAAGACCCGTATATAAAGGTATAACACAGAGGCCCTTCCTTGGGCAATTCTCCCTGAATCTTTGTTGCCCCAGTGTCCCCGCCTCTAAAATGTTTTAATAGTATTACCTATATTGTAGGGTTATTAAGAAGATTGAATTTGTTCACATAAGCTAAGCAGTTATAATAGTGCCTCACGCATGGAAAGCACTATATAAGAATCACATATTATGGTAAAGACATGTATTTCTATACAGTATTTTAAATACATCATTCATACAAAGACGTTTCTAGAATATATTATTATATGCTAGGCACTTCTGTTAGGTGCCACAACACTATAAGAGCTGACGCTTACTGAGCACCTACTGTGTGCCGGGGCCTGTGCTAAACACTTTACGCTTGCCTCATTTAATGATAGAGAGGGCGAAAGAAGAAATAGCTTACGTTGAGTGACTGGCACACGCCAGGAAATTCTTCTTATCTGCATCACAGCAGTGGCAGAACCAGTAACGTACCCACAGTCATAGCAGGTACATGGCCCAATCAGAAATGAAATCATATACACATCATGTTCATGTCCTTTCCACGAGGCTCTTCCACATACGTCTCATATATACACGAAGAGTTGCTTTTCTGCAGTGTAGAAGCCTAAGCATACCAATGCTTCTCTGGAAAAATAAGTGTCTAATATAGAATATCAGAGGTTTGGGGAAGGGAAAATGTGTCTGTGTATCTAAGAGAGAGGACTCTGGCCACTTGCTGGCATTTAGGCCCGCTGAGGGGGTTTCTTCAGCTATTCGTTTTTTTATTTTTAATATGAAATTTATTGTCAACTTGGTTTCCACCCAACACCCAGTGCTCATCTCAACAGGTGCCCTCCTCCATACCCATTCTTCAGCCATTCTTAAATACGCCTGCCCAGTATTTCAAAAGGCAAAGTGCCTAGGTGGCCACGGTTCCAGAACCTTAGCATCTTAGGACAGGCCCCCTCTTAACATCTATATTAACGGCAGACGTGCCACAAACATTTGAACCCAGTCTCCTGAGAATCTGATAAAACCAATGAAGAAAGGTTCCAATTATGCTGGGAAATGTTTCCCATCTTGTTCAGATACAACCTAAATGCTTTATAGGTTCCCAGAATAGTTTATGGGATCTTCTGGTTGGTTTTGTATCTTTGTTTTGGGCATCACCTGAGCTAGAGAGAGGGGTGAAGTTTTAAATCACAGAAATAAACAATCGCATCGCCAGGCAACTGAATCTTTCACATTTGGGAGCCAGCGTCAGCTCTGGCCACTGGGTCTTGCACAGAAGGGTAGTCATCATGGCTGCCTTGGATCGTCAGAAAGAAAAGTTTCATTAGCTGTCCCCTGCCTTCACTCATCTTTGGGCATAAGGTCCGGAAATGATTGCAGCGGCAGGAAAGAAGTTAGGGGATCTGAAATGAAACTAGGGAATATGGTTTCATTTTCTATCCATTTCTCATTGACAGGATTAATGGGTTTCCCGTTCATTCCCAATCACTCCTGCCCCTGCCCAAAGCTTATGAACCAGGAAATGGCACCTTTTCTAGGAATTCTCCATTTTCCTTGCCCTTCAGAGCCTTCCCTCCTTGTCTGTATCAAACAGAGGTCACACAGATTTCTAATAGAAAGAACTGATAAAAAGGACCAGGTCAATCTCTACGAGCTCCTCATCAGATACCTTGTAACGCATTGGAGTCTCCTGGAGAGTTTCATGAAAATGGAGATATACGACTCACCTCAGAAACTCTAATTTCATGGGGCGCCTGGGTGGCTCAGTCAGTTAAGCATCTGACTCTTGATTTCAGCTCAGGTCATGATCTCACAGTTCATGGGTTCAAGCCCCATGTAGGGCTCTGCACTGCCAGTACAGAGTCTGCTTGGGATCCTCTCTCTCTCTCTCTCTTTCTCTCTCTCTCTCTCTCAAAATATATAAACTTAGAAAAGCTTTGTAAATAAAAAAAAGAAAGAAATTCTGATTTTGTAGGTCTGAGAAGGCCCCTGGGCAGTAGTAGTCTGTAAAGCTCGCCGGGAGATTCTAATACACAGCTGAGGGAAACCAGCTCCCTGCTTCCTGGAGGGAGTGCCTTGGTCCAGTCTCCTTCTTTCGCCTTTAAGTTAAACTCCATTTGGAGTCTCCATCTGCTGCCGCTTCTCAGGAATCACCCATGACTTTGCTTCCGTGCAGGGCCCCCTTCATCAACGGGTTGTTGGGATTGAGCGTGTTTCTCAACACCGACTTTGCCCCTAGTTGTTTGCCAGTTCTGTCCTCCAATATGGGATCTAGGCAGGGGAGGTAAGAGGCTAGTTGCCACTTACCTTAAGCCCCACTTGCCTTAAGCCCCACGTAGGTCTCAAATGTAGACTCTTGGCCTAATTGACAACTAGATGCATACAGCCGGAAAGATACCCTGGCAGGTGTGAAAGACCGCTTTCCACGTGAGAGCTTTAAATATAAATCCAACTAATAAACTGTATCACCTAGAGTGTGCAATGGATTCACATTTTTATAAATCATAAAACTGCTTTTGAAGGACACAATTACCATACACTGTATCGGGGGGTATATTTGAAGCACTGGTGAGATAAATGGCAAGCTCTTTAGCCTCATCGCAAATTTTGTGACCCGGCCCTGGCTTCTTTTGTTTCGAATCTCTCGGAAGAGGGGAGTATCCTGCCACACCTGCAGGGTCTCACAGACCTTACCCGGGTGTGGTGTCCCAGGCCTCACTCCACACGAGGAGACGAAAAACTAAGCCAGCAATCCCTCCACCCGCACCCCTTTCTGTCAGAGAATCCACAACAAGGCCAGGACGAGGGTGTGGTAAGAGAGACACGGAGGGCCAGTATTTTAAGGGGACACTCCCTGTCAGGTAACAATCGTGCATTGCACAGCCCTGAACGCGAGCGCCTCCTGAAATATTGTACTGCGAGTGGTCAGGTACTTACTGAGCCAGCACACTTGTGCACACTTATGCATGCACACACATACACACACACACACACACACACAGGTCCAGCCCGATAACAAAACTTCTGATGTAAAGTATCCCATTAAAATGTCTCTTACTCAGGGGCCCCTGGGTGGCTCAGTTGGCTAAGCATCCAACTTTGGCTCAGGTCATGAACTCGCAGTTCGTGAGTTCGAGCCCCGCATCGAGCTCTGAGCTGACAGCTGAGAGCGTGGAGCCTGCTTCGGATTCTGGGTCTCCTTCTGCGCTCCTCTCTCCCTCTCTCTGTCTCTCTCAAAGATAAATAAACATTAAAAAATGTTTAAATAAAAAATAAAATGCCTCTTACTCAAAAGTACGTTTTGCTTTTAAGAGATGTATTTGATCCATTGATTTTCTGTCATAATCATGGAAAAAAATCTAAGCCTTGCTATCAGACATGAATAATCCCGAACTGGTTACAAGGTTCACGGGGAAGAGTAAAAACAGAAACTGTGTTGAAAAGACATGTTTGTATGTGGCGTTCATTCTTGCAGATATATAAGCAGGAAAGAGCCACGGGAACTCTTGGCGGCCGACCGACTGAGACTGTTAATTATTACTTTTGTTTTTATTAAAGAGAGTTCTCGCAAAAGTTATAAATATACGGTGTTCTTTGAAATGGTGGAGACAATGAGGAAAAAGACCAAATCTAATCCAGCCAAGTTGAAAACTAGGTCTGTGGAGACCTTGATGGCATGCGTGTGATTTATCCTGAGGCATTTTTCAGGGAAAAAGACGAACTACAAGAAAGCATCGTTCTGTTCTTCCTAAAAGAGAGAGAGAGAGAAGTCAAAAGGTTAATATTGTTTACATCAGTTTACTTTATTGTTTCAGTTCACTGCAAGTTCAAGTTACTTTTCCATGTTGAAAGGACTCCTACATCACTTATGTATATACAGAAGCACACCCCTAATGAGACAACCCACTTGAACTCAAGAACACTCACTCACTGTAGCAGCTCTCGGAAGAAAGAACTATTTCTTCGGCAGTGAAAAGGCTGTTGTCCCTGAAGCCCGTTGTGGGAAAAATTTGCTTATCCAATGGAATTTCCTATTCGCAAGTTCTTTATCCGGTTTTTTAAATTTGACTTCCACAAATGAATAACCAGGGCGATGAAGATTAGGAGGATCTGTCACCAGGAGTGACGGATTCCCCGAGTTCGGATCACTACCTTGGGCAGGCTGTCTAGCCTCTCTGCTACTATAATTCTTCATCTGCAAAGTGCAAACAATGAAAACACCTATCCACGACGACCGTAGTAATTAACAATTCACCTTTAGCCTTTTAACGCTTGCTAAGTGCTTGGCACAATGCCTACTTTAAAGCCAGGGCTCGGGGCGCCTGGGTGGCGCAGTCGGTTAAGCGTCCGACTTCGGCCAGGTCACGATCTCGCGGTCCGTGAGTTTGAGCCCCGCGTCAGGCTCTGGGCTGATGGCTCGGAGCCTGGAGCCTGTTTCCGATTCTGTGTCTCCCTCTCTCTCTGCCCCTCCCCCGTTCATGCTCTGTCTCTCTCTGTCCCAAAAATAAATAAACGTTGAAAAATAAATAAATAAATAAATAAAGCCAGGGCTCAATGTTTAGCCATACTTATGCTTAATATTATCAAGAATCCTTAAATAATCTTTCAGGATACAAGACACCTTGAAGAGGTTCTTAAAGAGATCTTTTATACTTTGTCAGGATTCAAGATCTTTTTTGTAGCTAACAGCCCATGCTGGAAGGCTCGCAGGCCCCTTGGGAAGAAGTTAAGAGAGTTCAACGAACCAATACAGAATTTGTCAGCAAAAGATATTGTTCGTGAATATTGTAGGTTCCAATTACACTGAAATCTTATCTATTTTAACTAGACAAGTAAACTGTGAAGTTATGTGTTTTGCCAGCGACTGACCTGTGTGACCACAAGCAGGACAGTATGGGACCCATCCCTCCGGGCCTGGAGACAAAAGCCACTGTTTTCAAAGGGAGGAGAGCCCTCAAAAAGAGGAGAAAAACAAACTGTTAAGAAACAAAGACGTGGGGCACCTGGGTGGCTCAGTCGGTTAAGCATCTGACTTCGGCTCAGGTCATGATCTCACAGTTTGTGGGTTCGAGCCCCACATCGGGCTCTGTGCTGACAGCTCAGAGCCTGGAGCCTGCTTCCGAATCTGTGTCTCCCTCTCTCTCTCTCTCTCTCTCTCTCTGCTCCTCCCCCATCATGCTGTGTCTCTGTCTCTCTCTCTCTCTCTCAAAAATAAATAAACATTTTTAAAAAAAAAAAGAAAAAGAAACAAAGATGTTTTCGTATAGATATATCCGTAAGGAGAGAAAGAAAAATGGGCACTATCGCTAAAGGGAGATAACATGAAATGAACTTGTTCTGATGATTAGTGCGTTGTGTAGGCACAACCAGGAAGTCCCTGGATGTTATTGGTCTCTTCTTCTTGCCTGGATTTCTATAGATCAAAAGTTATATGAATTCCCCTTAGAGTTATTAAGTCGAATGGTACATGGGAAGCCGAAGGTACAGCAGTTCACTGTTTTCATGATTATTACATTTTTCACGATCACCGCTGATTGTAATTACCATCGACCTGTAAGTTCCACCAGAACCACTTCGGGATTCAGGAAAAATTCAAGTCAGACACAGATGTTCCTACGATTTTGTTAAGAAGCGAAGACATTTTGGGGCGCCTGGGTGGCGCAGTCGGTTAAGCGTCCGACTTCAGCCAGGTCACGATCTCGCGGTCCGTGAGTTCGAGCCCCGCGTCGGGCTCTGGGCTGACGGCTCGGAGCCTGGAGCCTCTTTCCGATTCTGTGTCTCCCTCCCTCTCTGCCCCTCCCCGTTCATGCTCTGTCTCTCTCTGTCCCAAAAATAAATAAACGTTGAAAAAAAAATTAAAAAAAAAAAAAAAAAGAAGCGAAGACATTTTCATGTAAGTATCCCTAAGGAGAGAAAGAAAAATGGGCACCATGGCTCAAAGGGACGTTGTTTCTGTATATTGCTGACAAGCATTATGTTGAAATGATTGACAGAGTCTATCCCGCAGCTAACAACCCTGTTGTGCTGTGAAGGGGGGTTACTGCCTTCAGCCACGTGAGGCAAAGGTTTGGTTATCGAGTCAGCAGACATGGATCACAGGCTTTGCTCCATCACTGACCAGAACTGTGGGATTACGGACAACTGTTCTGTCGCTGTGAGGCGCAAATACTTCGCTCTTAGGGCGTGGTTGGGTGTAATGGTATCGGAATAGGCATGGCTGTCAAAAGACAATAAATAAATGTAAATTTTCCTCAAGCTAGAATCAACCCCAAGGAGGCCACTCTCGGGCCACATGCCACAAACCCCAATTCTATGGTTTCTTCTCCATTTTCCATGACAGGGTACCCACCCAGACATTCTTTAAACCATTCTTCTTAGATTATTGCTTCATAACCTTGGTGAACTACAGCCCCGTTTCAGCTCTTTGTGCAATAACTGTATTAATGTCATGGCATCTTTTACTTTTTTTATTTGGTTGACTCAAGAAAAGTGTAGAAATTCTTGGTGTCAAATTTACTTAAATTATTGGGTTTCTTGTCTTCCTCTGATGGTTCCCAATGAGTTAGTAGTAGAAAGGTCCTTTATAAATCCAGGATGTGCCGTCATCAATGTTGTTATGATGATATCAGTTGCCTTAAGGCAAATTTAATAAATTGAGACACCACACTAACATCATGCTTCAACATTCTCAGCAAGAAGCTCTGTCATAATAATTTCTAGCTTGAGGGACCGTGTCCCATGAAAACAAGACTTGGCAGGGAAACAAGATGGATTGTTCTGAGTGATTCGTAAACTACATCTTGCAAATTAATAGTCCAAAGTTGACGTGGACAGTTCCCAAACTGAAAGAGATGCCATTTTCATTCATTCTGGTCTTTAGGTCTTTTCTAGAAACATGACAGTTCTGGAATAAACATAAGGTCTTCCTTTGGATTAAAAAAAAAAAAAAATGACAAGAGCATCTCTCTAGACGTGTCACAGTCATCCTGGGAACAGACTTAGAAGTTTCATCCAACAAGGTGACGTAGCTTCCGGAACAGTGAAACAGCAACCCAAATGTCATGTGTTTATTTTATTTATTTTTTTTTTTTAAATTTTTTTTTCAACGTTTGTATTTATTTTTGGGACAGAGAGAGACAGAGCATGAACGGGGGAGGGGCAGAGAGAGAGGGAGACACAGAATCGGAAACAGGCTCCAGGCTCCGAGCCGTCAGCCCAGAGCCCGACGCGGGGCTCGAACTCACGGACCGCGAGATCGTGACCTGGCTGAAGTCGGACGCTTAACCGACTGCGCCACCCAGGCGCCCCTAAATGTCATGTGTTTAGAATGAAGTCAGTAGTGTCCTTCCTTGACTCTGCCCAAGTGAGACCTTCCCTAGAGCATGGAGGGAAGCAGCGAGGCCCAGGTGAGAGGTGCATGGGGGAGGAGTGAAGAGAAGGCCGCAGAGATCTCAAGCCTTGACGTGTGTGTGGATAGTTGACTTTCACTTCCCTACCGAGGCCAAGGGCACTGTTTCCTCTGCAGGTTCCTTAGCAGCTGCCCCTTTTGTCATCTCTACGTCTGCCCCTTGCACTCCCCTGTGCTAGTCTGAGCCTCCCTTGTGTCTCACTGTTATTGCAACACCTTCCCCTCCCTCTGGGCTCTCCCCGTGCCGATCCTGCCCCCCACCAACACTGTAACAGTTTAGAGCCCGGGCTCAGGGGCCAGGTTGCTTGCGTGAGGGTTCTGGCTCTGCCACTCACAGCTATGTCACCTTGAGGAAATTGCTCAAATTCTCTACGTTTCCACCTAAGTGGGGGCAGTTCTATTTATTCCACAGGAATATTGAGAAAGTGCCGAGTATTCATATATGAGAAGCACTACAGCAGTGCCTTATTAGTGACTGTTCAAGTGGGCTTTCTGCATACAGCAAGCGCCTTATTACTGACTTGTTCAAGTGGGCTTTCTGGCACTCCCTTTTCCAATGCTGCAAGTGGCTCTTATTGCCTAAACACTGCAAATCGAACCCCTCAGTACAGCATTCTGGGCCATCCTTGCTCTAAGCCTTAGCCTTCCAGGTTTGTCTAAAAGTCTGTGCTTTAGACGCATGCACGCTTCAATCCGCGTGCACCAGGCTACCCAGCATAACCAAACGCTGCCATACACTTTTCCCGTCTCCTCACTTGGGCGGGCCCTCACTGCCACTCCTGATTAACAGCCCACTTGCCCCAAAGCGCCTTTTAAAATACTGCATCTCCCTCAAGGCCTGGATCAAAGGAACTGTCATCCAGAAATGTAGTCCTGGTAAGCCCATTTGGAAAGATGATCTCATCCACAACGTTTGTCTGGCCCTCTGTCACTGTATTACAGACACTGTCACATTCACTCTTGTATTCCCAGAGCTGGGAAGGAGGGCTTAGGTGTACAGGGACAGGTCACCAAAAATTGTCCCGGATCAGACTCTGTGATGTTTCTGTACTTGAAAAGAAACATGCCAAGGATTTTCCTCTTTAGCTATTAGGAGTAAAGGAAGGAGACAGAGAATGACCTGGGGAGTTGTTCTAGGGGCTAAAATCTGAAATAGCTAACATCTTAAGAGAAGATGATGGTAACATATCTGATAGCAAGGGGACCTGTGGCTTGAAGGAACTAGTCAAGTAGTTATCGTCAAATCTCCAACACGGAACTAATCTCTGTTGTGAGAATTAGCGTGAATATCCTCTCCAAAGAAGACAATTCTGGGGCGCCTGGGCGGCTCACTCGGCTAAGCATCTAACTCTTGATTTCGGCTCAGGTCATGATCTCACAGTTCGTGAGTTGGGGCTCTGTGCTGACAGTGCAGAGCCTGCTTCGAATTCTCTCTCTCCTTCTCTCTCTGCCCCTCCCCACCCCAGCTCGTGCTGTCTATCTCCAAGAAAAAAATTTTCAAAAAAAGAAGACGACTCTGATTCATCTCATATTTGCACTATCTTGTATGTCACGTTCTTTGAATCGTAACGAGGGACGTTTTCTCACTTAAGGGATTGTCTTGAAATCATTCCTTCTGAAAGCGTGGTTATCACCAGCTCTTGTTAAATGTTGGAATCCTTAAATCTTGCACAACACGGGAGCCGGCTTAAAGGCAAAAGAGGATTCCCTGGAAGTTTCTACCCTACGGATACACGATATTGCAATTTGCCAACATACTGAAAGGAACAGATGTTAGAAGTTGCAGCAACTTCATGCAACTGGTCAAGAAAGAGCTGCCTTAAAGCATTTCTAAATTTTTCTGGTCCTTTCCTGAACGGCAAAGTTTCACAAGGGTTGGCAAAGATAAGATCTGTTATGCAAACTCTAGTCATAGTCATCATTTTACAGAGTGGTAAAGTGAGTTCAGTTTGGGGAACAACTAGTCTACAGTCAATACAAATCTTAGGAACCGAATCTTGATAACAATAGCATGTCTTGATGTTGGAGCCAAAGTACTGGCTTCGGGTGTTTCTAAGCAAAATTATTCACTCCGTGATAATTCATCCACAATTAATCCACAGAGGTTTTAGAAAACCAGAAACCAAGGGTCATCCATAATTTTGAAAAGGGAAAATATACTCTACTTTCTAAGGCAGACCATCATTATTTGGGTTCATGGATACCAGTCCAGGCATGAGCTTGTCTATGCACATCACTATATCCTGACACAGTGGGAAGTACATTTAGTCAGTTGACCTGATAAATGAGTTGGGGCTTAATTCAGTTTGTGGGTTCACCTAGTGAAAGACAAATGTTTGCACTTCATTCAGCCTTGGATAATTCAAAAGTTACACTGCTCTAACAAGAAAATCCATTAAGCATAGTTGTTCAAGCGTCTGTTCATTTGGGGGGAGAATTTATCAGGAGGTTGTCAGAGGAAAAGAACCCAAGTGATGCCTCTCCAGACACTGAGCTTACCCTGCGGATTTGAGAAGGGTCCCTTCCCTGCCAAAGAGCCCGCACCGGAGACAAGCCTGAAAAAGGACCACACTCGCAGACAGGGTCCCGTGGCAGCCTCCTCACCTCTTCTAAGCTTTGGGTTTGGCTTCACCAACATTGAACTCTCCTAGACACTTACAATGATCTATAGCCTCAGTTTGAAGCTCATCCAAAGACAACTGCAGAGCCATCAAGTTTTATTTCTATTAGGATCCTCTGGAATTTACTGAGTCCGCACTGGACTTTGGACAAAAATGACCTTGGGTTGCTTTGTCACAGGAACACAGGAGTCATACATTTCAATCGTTAGCTCCTCACAGACTATGAAAGCCCAATATTGAAGATTGAGCCTATTAAACATGATATCCTCTGTAAAGGTTTTCAGCGAGAAGTGTCTTCTGCTTTGATTTTGAAGGTTAATGGAAGTGTCATGGAAACCCTCGCACATCCATAATTCTACGGACGCCCAGAGAAAGGAAGCATATCCACTGGCAGTTGTATTCAGAATCCATGCCACAAGTAGAGAGTCGAATGTAGTTTACATTGAACTTAATGGGTCATGGGTTAACAGAGAGAAACGCTAGGTGAAGCCCTGGCATTAATACACGACAACATAAACAGCCAGAAGAAATGACGAGGAGTGTTTGGGGCAGACAGGAAAATACTTCATGGAAGAAACAACTTCATAGAGTTCCATGAGATTACTGGTATATATGCCCCCCTCTTCTGCCTGTCAGCCACACTCCCCGCCACCTTCTGAGTAAAACAATCCTCTGAAACACTGCCATCTAGTGGCCACTCCCGGAGAGAGCATGGGCGCTGGGCACCTGAAACCCCAACCACCCAAGAGAGGAAAATTGAAGATCAAGTTCTGACAAACGGGCCTTTCGGGGATGAGGAACTTCAGACCCTCCAAAATTGTCAATGATTCACATGACAAGTGGCATTTATACAAAATAGAATTCACTTTTTAAAAATTACAACAGTATCTCCAAAGTGCTGAGTGTGTGCACAAGCAAGGAACCATTCTGGGAAAAACAAAATAGAATTAAAGAAACAGTAAAAGAAGAAAAGAGAGGAGGAGGAGGAGGAGGAGGAAGGAGAAGAAGAAGAATCATCTGAGCAGCATCAGTACTGCCCAATAGAAGTTTCTGCAATGATTAAAAAAAGAAGAAAAAAAAAAAGTAGACCATGTCTCAAGAAGACTCCTGCACATGAAGGTCACTCAAAAGGTGACTATTTCTGATCTGTGAGATGAGTTGTGCCCGGGGCATTCCAGAAGAGAGGCACGGTACTCGGGACCATGGTGTCCCCGATTTTTATTTTGGGAAAATTCTCAAACCTTCCAAAAAGCCAAAAGAGAAAAAACAAATTGGCCCTGTAACATGTTGCTACTTTCTTCATCTCTGTATGTCAGTTAGAATGATTGCAGTCATCGTTGGACAGAGCTTACCCTGGAGTATTTTAGTATTTAAGACCCAAGAATAAGGGCCGTCTTCTCTGGAACCTCATTATCAATGTCACGCTGAAGAAATTTAATGAGTCAGTAACATTATGTAACAAAGAGTCCATGTTTGAAATTCTTTTCAGTTGTCTCCAAACACGTCTTCTATACCTTTTCTTCTTCCTGATCCAAGGTCCACCCAAAGTCCACATGATGCATTCGATTATTATGTGTCTTCAGTCTCTTTGCAGGTGGGACAGCCTCTCGCCATCACCCTTTTTACTGTTCATGACGTTGATGTGTCTGGAGAGCCCAGAGAGTAGCCTATTCCATTTCTGACATTCTGCGTATGTTCGTGTATTTGGGCTTCAGAGGACAACGGTAGCTGATGCCAGCCTTTCACATATCTGCCCTCATTTTCATTATATATAAACCTATTTATTTTTTCTGTGGGCTTCTAGGATGAGCACTGGAGTCCTTCTGGACCCCAAGGAATATCTCATTAAACCAAGAAACATCTCATTAAGCAACTTGCTTGTCTATGTAAAATCTCAAGGGAGAGACACTGGGGTTCTGGGGTTTTCAGGGGGTCGGGGATGGGAAGAGAACAGTTCTGCCTATGATTGGCAGCTGCTCTCAGGGGCCCCATTTCCTCGTGACCCACATCCACACCAGCAGAAATTAAAAGCTTATGCTGTCATTTTCACTGCCATGTTCACAGATACTTTTATCAAAACTTGTCTTCAAGGAAAAGGATAATGATAAGGTCAAAGCATGCGAAAATATTCCAAAATCTATCAAATTTTGAGATGATCCTGCCTGTTTTATATCCTTTCTTACTTCTCAGTCACGACCATTTGCCGCTGAGCGGGAGCGTTCTTTGCTGCAGAGTTTGGTCATAGTTTCCGTCATTGCTCGACTCTACATCTACCATCAACCTGGTATCCTGTGCACCCCACGTGAACTCTTTCAGGTTTTGCTCCGTGTTCGCTTGCATAGCTGTTTGAGGTCTTACAGAAACTAAGAACCTGGTAGGTTTCTTCAGTTGTTTCCCGAGAACCTTCATCTGTTATATGGAACTTACCAATGTTAAGAGACCATCTAACCCCGGTCCTATCTGGGTTCCTCATTCTTCCTGATGCTGTTCCATTTCCAGCACACCCCCGCCCGGTCCTCCTTGCTTGCTCCTGCAAAAATCCAAAACCCAGACCTGGGAGGAAGGTCACCCTGGCCCGGGGGTACTCTGCTTACCCAGGGCTGGTAGCACCTGGACCACCTGCTTGTCCCGTGCCACAACCCAGGACGAAGGTTGGTCTCTCCCAGGCTTGGCACTCGGCTCCTTCATAATTCCTGATTACCAGCTGATGATTACCTGGCCATTCGGATTGCTGTTTGCCTCTCTTTCCAATGGAACTGAATTTCCAAGGGCATAAAACCATTCCCTTGTATCAACAGAAAGAGTACCTACAAACTAATCAGGAAAACAAGCAAAAAACAAAAACAGACAAACAAACAAACAACCACGAAAAAACCCCAACAACATGAGGAGCTCTGACTCTGGAGTCAGATAGGTCTGAAATTCCAGCTCAAGCAGCCCTACGTGGTTCATCTGGGAAATGTCACTTATCTGTCTAAGTTTCAATTTCCTCATGTGGAAAATACTGATGACAGGTACCTTATAGGAAGCTTATAAATCTTTGTGAGATAATGTATATAAAATGCTTTACTTTTCAGTCTCCTTCAAGCATCCCAACATGTTTGATACGTGATTTCAGTGAATATTAACCATTGCTAAGATGATTCACAGGACCTGCGGATTCCACTGATTAGCGAGTTACTGTCAGGGAGAATAAATCGTAGAATTAGAAAAGGCCCTTGGGGAACTCGAAGGTGGTGGTCCAGAGATACCTTCATGGATGATAAAAATTGTTACTTAGTGATAAAAATTAAAAGCCCCTAATAAAGGGCATTGCATACACGTTGTCCAGGAGCATTTCACAGAGGCCTTTGTCAAAGAAGGGGAAATTAAAAAAAAAAAAAATTTAACATTTATTCATTTTTGAGAGACACAGAGAACAGAACGTGAGCAGGGGAAAGGCAAAGAGATGGGGAGACAGAATCCAAAGCAGGCTCCAGGCTCCAAGCTGTCAGCACAGAGCCCGATGCGGGCCTCGAACTCACGAGCAATGAAATGAGACCATGGCCTGAGCTGAAGTCGGATGCTCAACCGACTGAGCCACCCAGGGTCAACTCATCATTTCAAGCCTTCACAATGAACTGGCGGGAGTTCATGGTGTTTAGTTTTCTGCTCGTAGGACCTTCTCATTCTGAGTGTGGGATATTTTCATTAATTCATTGGGATTGGACCACTTTCGTAAGTTTATTCTCGTGATGCTTAAGTGTTTTTCATGATTTCAGTACAGATTAGTCCTATTATTATGAACTTCATCTTCACTCCTTCTAGAAGAATGAAAGTTAATCCTATAACAAGAGCTAAACACATATAAGCTTACTACATGCCAGAGACTGTCTAAATGTTTGTAAATTATGAACCCACATGACAATGCTATGAGGTAGGGACCATTATTATCCTTAGTACACATATAAGAAAAACACCCAGAGAAGTTAAGCTGTTTGCTAAAGTCACACAGCTGGAAAGTGGCAAAGCTAGGAATGGACTCCGAGTGGTGACGTCTGCAGTTAAACACAATCCTGCAGTACCTCTAAGATTCATTCATTCACTCCGTAGACAGTTATCACTTACGACTGTGTACACAGGTATATAAATTCTACTTATACAACTTTATGGCTTTAATTTACAACGCTTGCCACAGCACTTTATTGCAAGATACGCACCAGCGTATTTCACACCGATCGTATTTTAATGTTATGGAAACGCCACTGCCGACCCTTGTCCTTTTAATGTTAATTATGCCGAGCCATAATAGGAAGTCCATTCCTCATCTATTTCCAGAACCATTAGTCTGACACTTCTTTGACTTCTTTGCCATAAATTGACCTAAATTACTAAATGCAGGGAATGTTTTCTGGTTTTCTTTCAATGAAAGCCGAGAAAGCTGTTACCTGAAATATGAAAATATACATCTTAAATATCCTCAAAAATATCCAAATGTCCCACATCTCTTGACTTTCTCGAAGAGAGGAACTATTGACATGTTCATCATCTGATTTAGAAGTAATCGGCATCAGTGTATCGGCAGTAGGTAGAGAGGAGAGGAGAGAAAACAATTTGCTTTTTTTCTTAAAAAAGAAAAAAAGTGGTCAAGGTAGTAGGATGCTATAACTGTTCATATCTATCCTTAGAGCAGAAGCTCCAGACACGGAAATAAGCAATGTATTCATACCACTGATGACAGAATCAGATCGTGAAAATGAGATGTTTGTTTAAAAATATTCCACATTTAGGGGCGCCTGGGTGGCTCAGTCGGTTAAGCGGCCGACTTCGGCTCAGGTCATGATCTCGCGGTCCGTGAGTTCGAGCCCCGCGTCGGGCTCTGGGCTGACGGCTCAGAGCCTGGAGCCTGTTTCAGATTCTGTGTCTCCCTCTCTCTGACCCTCCCCCGTTCATGCTCTGTCTCTCCCTGTCTCAAAAATAAATAAAACGTTAAAAATTAAAAAAATATATATTCCACATTTAAATTAAGATCATTTACAAATAAAGCATCAGATGTGCTGGTTGCAATGGTTGGACATCACATTTCTAAAAAGAAAACACGGGCTGCTACTAGAATGTAAATTAATCCAAATCAGCAGTAAATTCAGAGCATCAGTTTCTACAACCACCGTGAGAGGCGCATGGCTTACGGTCGTATCTTCGCATTCATTTCCGAAAATACAACTTTACCAACTTCTCTATTATTTGTATACGCTCAGAAGTGCCCTTGTCATAAGTACTCTTGTCTCAGTTAAACCTTGATTTCTCTGACATTTTAAACCGTTAAGCTGGCTGGCCAGGAATTTTTAAAAGTCTGTTTTGTATGTGCTTTTCCACATCAGCCACTTTGGGGAAGTGGGCGATTATAAATTCGCCAACCAGGTAATGATTCTCTAACAGCGGCACAGTCACAAAAATAACTTTCCGGAAACGGAAAATTCAATCTGCTTGCTGTGTAAAGGTTCAGCTCTGCAGGGGAATTCAAAACCTGACCCCCAAACCGTGTGACTTTGGGAAAGTTACTTAACCTTCCTGAGAGTCTCAGTACCTCCTCAGTATAATAGGGACAAAACCAGAAGCGTTTCATAGTATCAAGGCGAAGATGAAGAAGATAATTCATGCGAGGGGCGCCTGGTTGGCTCCGTAGGTCGGGCGTCCAACTTCGGCTCAGGTCATGATCTCGCAGTCCGTGAGTTCAAGCCCCGCGTCGGGCTTTGTGCTGACAGCTGGGAGCCTGGAGCCTGCTTCAGATTCTGTGTCTCCCTCTCTCTCTGCCTCTCCCCCACTCATGCTCTGTCTCTCTCTCTCTCTGTCTCTCTCTCTCTCTGGTCAAAAATAAACAAACATAAAAAATAAAAGATAATTCATGCAAAGTGCTTGACACAGTGCCTGGCACATGGAGAGCATTCAGTATCGATGGCCATGAGCATGATAATTACATCATCATCCAAAGATAAAATATATTATTTTGCTTTTGTGTTCTAAATATGACTCACCTGCATCACTCTTGACATATATTAATAAAAAGGACAAAGACCAAACAAATTGTGAGAAATTAAAAAGCATTAAAAATCTGAAAAAGTTACCATTTTCCACAAGCTCTAGTCCAAAGACAGTAGGGTAGGAAGAGCCCCGAAGCTTTGCTAAGTCCTCACCACGCTGGGCACTTGGCATTCTCTCTCTGTCCCTACAACCACCCTGGGAGGCAGGGTTATACTCTCCTCTATGTGGCCAGAATCAGTGACAGGCCAGAGAAATGCTCAAACCCCTCCTGAGAGAAAATTGATCCCAATGCACTAAGCCCTTCCTTTCACGGAAGTGACTACTGCACCACATTGACCCCACCACTCTGATCCCATCCGGGTTAGACCAGGCATGGAGGTCTCACCAATGGCAAATATTCTTTCGAGTCTATCCACCATCCACATGGACTGGGTGGTGGCTGGCTAATAGGATGGGGCCTTGCTCGGGGATTTTGAACTCAAGATTCAAAGAGTTGGTCAGCAGGGGGCAGTAGGAGCGGAAGAAACCAGGGGAACCGTGGCGAGTTACCAAAATGGTAGAGTACTAGCAATACAATCAAATGGTTGCTGCTGAGGAGGAAACAGCCCGCCTTTCCCCGGATGGCCCCAGAGACATGCCTTACACTAAGAGGGAGAATAGAATGGTTACCGAGCATCACTGGGGCCCTGCCGAGACTGGACACCATAAAACTTGTTATGATGAAGGACCAAGACATAAGAATGAAGCGACAGGTCAATGCCATGGTGAAAAGTTAGCAGTAAATACATGAAACTTACACATCCTCCAAAGAGAGGGGAGGGAAAGAAGGGGAGAAAGAA
The DNA here is from genome assembly GCF_016509475.1 of Prionailurus bengalensis. Lineage (NCBI taxonomy): Eukaryota > Metazoa > Chordata > Mammalia > Carnivora > Felidae > Prionailurus > Prionailurus bengalensis. Next base: position 228,514,711 of record NC_057343.1, read on the forward strand.
AAAGAAAGGAAGAAAGAAAGAAAGAAAGAAAGAAAGAAAGAAAGAAAGAAAGAAAGAAAAAGAGAGAGAGGGAGGAAGGGAGGGAGAGGAAGGAACGAAGGAAGGAAGGAAGGAAGGAGGAGGGAGAAGGAAGGAACGAACGAATGGAGGAGGGAAGGAAAGAAGGAAGGAAAAGAAATACAAGGTGTAATTTTGTTTTCCTTTTAAGCTACTTCCTCAGGACTAAAAGCAGCTACAAGACTTTATCTTCACAGAAAAAGCCAAGCTGACATTCTTCTGTGTCTGGTATTCACCCACATGTTCCTCAATGCCAAAAAGAGTCCAGTTTGCAGAGACAACTGTGAAGTTTCAGCAAATTGATTCAGCCACCGCCATGGGCCAAGTTTTTTCTTTTTCAGTTGCCTTTACAATGAACAATGTTTCTTTCCAATGTAGCTGCTGAGTGGACGATGTTTCTAAGAACAATCTATTTCTATTCAGTGTCTCTCCTGGCTCCTGCCAAGATTTCAGTTCTTGTTCCGAGAGCTAGCTGACAAGTTTCTACATTTCCCTCACTTCAGCCGCATCAAGATTGTTTTCTCCCTGAAGAAAAGAACATATATAAGAAGGAAAAAATATACATATGTTTATATATACCACACACACATATATATGTAGAGGGAGAGAGAAGGATGTAGATATAAAAGGATATATATAGGGATCATTTCTATATACTCTTTATATCTTTTTATATGTGTGTGCATATATATTATGTATGTATGTGTGTGTGTATACATATATGTATATATACATATACATAGGTACACACATATATGCACAGTTTATTATATATCAGGTCACTGGAACTTAGACTAAACTTTTAAACGAAGCTGCGTATAATTTTTTGAAACAGGCACCAAGAAGATAATAGTGTATTTATGGCCCAGATTCTAATCTAGAAGTCTTGACTTTTAAATATCACCAGCCCATACATTTCTGCCCCGAAGCTCTTTGCCACATCAAATTACCATTTATGTAAGCATTTGATAAGCACTCATTAACTCTCTGACTCTCGAAAAAAAAAAAAAAAGATGTCTATTTCAGCTCATTCCATTTGAATTTCTGATCCGGATAGCAGAGGAAATTGCAGTTACACAACCGCTAATCAGATAGATTTCTTCTCAAAGATTGCCAGCGGGGCTTTAGACGAGCAAGCTACATGAGTGTGTGTTACATGAGGGTGAGGCAGGGCTGGTAAATTTCCTTCAACTTGTGATCACTGGCCAGAAGCTTAGGCAGCTCTTAACTTAGCAACGGGTGCCAAGGCTAATAAACTGATCTCTGTGTAGTCCCTCAAAGGATACAACCGTTGGCATTTTAAGTAACACAACGAAAGCCATTCCACTTGAGATAAACACGTGGAAGGAGCAGTCTCCAACCAGGAGCCTGTCCTCTTCCCTAATTACTGTCCTAGAAATTCAAATCAGCCCCCGCGCCAGGATCATATTAAAATTCCTACATTATTCCTGACCCCAAGGAGACTGGGAGGTTCAAAGCGCTCAAGGCGAGCAATAGTCAAGCTCGAACAGAACTTCGTAAAATCATGACCTGCTTTGACACAGCCCTTGGCACATCCTCTCATTGACCTAACAACTCTCACTCCTGACCCGACGATTTGGGTTCTGGATGCTTCCAAGGCCTGTGAGGTTGTTAGGTTAGAAGCTAAAGGCAGCAACAAAAGTCAAAGCAGACATCTGAAGAGAGGAGAAGTGTTAGAATACCAAGCATAGCCTCTGCGTGCTGTGCAGAGTTAAGTATGTCGCATATGCCACGCACAGAGCCACCCACCTCCCAATCCGGCCGCCCTTTTCAAGAGTTGAAAACCAAGTCAATAGCACTCCTACTCACACGGCCCACGTTTCTTCAGTCCAGAGTGACTGCAGCTTTTCACAGTGGCCCAGTGTCTTATTGATTTTGCAACCAAGGCAGCCTGATCACGTATTACCCAGAGGTCGTTATTTGGTTCCCAGTTGCCATGGGAGATTGTGCATTGGCCTCTTTTCTTAGTATCAGGGTTAACTTATCACCGGGTCCTCTACTGCCGGTCCTTGTTTTTTCTTCATGGAGAAATGAATTGGATTTACAATTCTTGTCAAAAGTTCCGTGCCATACTGGGGCGCCTGGGTGGCTCAGTCGGTTGGGCGTCCGACTTCAGCTCAGGTCACGATCTCGCGGTCCGTGAGTTCGAGCCCCACGTCAGGCTCTGGGCTGATGGCTCAGAGCCTGGAGCCTGCTTCCGATTCTGTGTCTCCCTCTCTCTGCCCCTCCCCCGTTCATGCTCTGTCTCTCTCTGTCCCAAAAATAAATAAACGTTAAAAAACATTTTTACACTTACACTACTTGTCTGTTCCTCTTTCCTCTTTTTCATAATACCACAATTCATTATTTTTGTGAGTCAATCCAGCTCAATCTTTCTCAATAGCTACACCAGCTATTGGCATGCTGAAGTTCACCAGCAGGGGATAAAATATCATGCTTTCTCCCTAAACCTTAAAAATAATTTTCCGGAGGGGCGCCTGGGTGGCTCATTCTGTTGAGCGGCTGACTTCGGCTCAGGCCATGATCTCACGGTCCGTGAGTTCGAGCCCCGCGTCGGGCTCTGTGCTGACAGCTCGGAGCCTGGAGCCTGTTTCAGATTCTGTGTCTCCCTCTCTCTCTGCCCCTCCCCCGTTCATGCTCTGTCTCTCTCTGTCTCAAAAATAAATAAACGTTAACAAACATTTTTTTTTAAATAAGAATTTCCTGGAGGGTCCTTAACTGGCTGTGGTAAATGTCCTGATCAATACTGACAGTGGCGGTATCTTTCAAGAGGGTCTAAAACACAAAATTTGGGTTAAACTGTATCATTAGGGCCATATCTCTTCTTTCTCGTAGTCGCATGGCCCTCTGGGGGGAGCTCTATCATAAAGAGGCAATGGGGATCAAGTTGGCTCAGAGTCTCAGAAGATATTACTGGCTTTGCAATGCCTGGGACCCTTTGAGACAGGATTGGGACTCATCTTTTTAAATGTTTTTTTTTTATTATATTTTTGAGGAAGAGAGAGACAGAGAGAGAGAGAGAGAACCAGCAGGGGAGGGCAGAGAGAGAGGGAGACACAGAATCTGAAGAAGACTCCAGGCTCTGAGCTGTCAGCACAGAGCTCAGAGCCCAACACAGGGCTCGAACTCACAAACCGCTAGATCATGACGTGAGCTGAAGTCAGCACTCAACCGACTGAGCCACCCGGGCGCCCCAAGGATTGGGATTCATCTTAAGCCTGGATTTATGGGGAGGAGGGGAAGGTCATAAAAATTCTATAGATGAGATTGCCCACCCCAGCCCAAGATTACAATATTTTTTTCCTGATTGTTCTCAATCCATTCCTTCCCATAAACATAACCATTTATCCCATGAAAGAATTTTGATATTCATATTTTTGTGGCCTTATTTTCTTTCCTCATCCGTGGGCTAAAATGCAGCTATTAGCCATTCTGTATTTCCACAGTTTAGCTCAAGCTGTGCTTTGAAGTTCTTGATTTATAAGGAGGCACTTTGGACTTACGGGGGGATATTTGAAGAGCTGCCCAAGAGACTGTTTTTCGACCTCACAAAAACTTTTAAATGTTTATTTATTCATTTTGAGAGAGAGAGAGAGCATGAGCTGGGGAGGGGCAGAGACAGAGGGAGAGAGAATTCCAAGCAGGCTCCATGGCTGTTAGCGCAGAGCTCAACTCGGGGTTCGAACCCACGAACCACGAGATCATGATCTGAGCTGGAATCGAGAGTCGGATGCTTAACCGACTGAGCCACCAGGAGCCCCTGGCACACAAGCTTTTAAACGTCTGAGTGCTCCAGCTGCTCCTAAGATGAATCACACCAGAATCTATGGGGGTGAAATGCCGACATTATGAGTATTTAGTAAAATTTAGTAAAATTGCATATGCAGGAGAGATTGAAAACTCCTGCTGTAAAGTAACCAGGAATCCCTGTAGTACTTGTTCAGCCTCAGACCCCCCAGCCCTGGGTCACCCAAACCCTCTTTCTCTCAGAGAGAGGCAAGAGAGCAAGCCCACTCCTCACCCCAAAGTATACATGGCCTTGTTCTCACCCCAGGGAGTTACCCTGTGAGGAGAGGGTCCTAGGTCAGCAGATGTTAAGTTTTCAGGCTCTTCAATTATGCATCTTTTCTCCAAGGTGTGTGTGAAGCAGGGTTTTCCTTTGGTGGAAGGCTCATCTTTAGGGACTCAAAATTCAAATTTGATGGTGTCACCTCTAACGTATCAGTTGTGATTCTCTGGATACAGAGATTAACACAAAAGGAAAGAGAATCTGCAAGCATTTTTGGTAACTAGGGCTCTCAAAGGATACAACTCAGAGGAAGGGCTTCACAGGAAGGCCTTGCTCCCAGCCCTGGGGCCCCCCAGGAGGGTGACCTATGGCTGGGGTCTACCGCTGTGGCCACTCGAGCTGCGGAGCCCCAGAGAGTCAGGGTCGGACAGAGAAAAATAGCAAACTCCACACGATAGCCTAAAGGACCAGTTTCTGAGCACTCTTCAAACCCCTCAAAACCTTCATGGGCTGGATGGAAGAAATGGGTAAAATTGTAGGAGACGAGATATCGTAACATTAGGAGCAAAGCCGGAAAAACACACTGAGGTCCCTTCGCACCCGCTTCCCCAGGCTGATGTCTGCAAAGCAGAGGTTATATCAGGGGCTCACGCGCTCTGGCCATAGTCTCTTCCTCTTTGGACTGAGTGTCGGAGAAGAAGACAGATTTGTATTCTCCTCCTAGCTACCCACCTTTCCTATAGTTGTCATCAACCCTCTTTCCTCCTCCCTGTAACGCTTTTCCTAGGAAGCTCATCCTTTCCCAAGGCTTCATCTGTGGTGATAACCCTTAACTGCATGCCTTTGGTCCGGACCTCTCCTCTGAGCCTGAGTCATGTACCCATGACATCTCCTCTCCACCTGAGTCAATGGGGTGCTGAGGGCACAGTTTTAAGACCAGGGACTGAAGGTTTGCCCCCCTCACCATGCCCAGTTCCCCCATTCACTGGGTGGAAAGATGGGCCATCTGAAGCTTCAAGCTGCTGGGAGGGGCATCCTGGCCTGAGGAGGGAAATTTGGTAAGGTGGTGTTGCAGGTGGAAATGAGTGAGGAGAGGGAAGGGCTACTGAAGGTCAGACTTGGGAGCGGGATTCCCAGGGTGAGGAACTTGGGTGGTGAGAGGCTGGGCATCTTGCCCAAGAGGCAAGGCAGGAGATGTATGGGGACTGGGTCTCCCCAGTGAACTGCCCTGGGGACACATTTCAAACCAGGTCCTCTGTTTCCACTTTTCCACTCTCGCTCAGTATGGAAGAGAACACTTACTCACAATTTCCCCCTTATGCTTCTGATGATTTCTTCCCTAAGCCATGGATGTGGTTCACTTGAGATTTTCTAAGGCTTGGGTACTTGTTCATTTATTCAACAGAATAACTCATTGAAAACAATTAATGGGGCATCTCGCGTATGCTGGGCACTATGGTAAGTCCAAGGACATAATGGTGAACATGAAATCGAAATGGACCATGAGTTTTCTGTGCTTGAAGGAGACTATAAAGAGCTAGACAATAAATATTACATGTGCAAACACACACTCATGAAATGATTCCGGTGGTTACAAACACCACGGTGCCATGGATGTGGGTGCTAGGAAAAACAACTTTAGACGTGGCAATCGCCAGAGGCCTCTCTGACATTTAAGGAGAACGTGAAGAGCACGTACGAGTGGTCCAGGGAGAGGACAATCACTGGCGAGGTGGCTGGGTGAGAAAGGGCTTGTGTGCTGACAGGGCCAAGTGAGGGAGAGGGACAGAAGACCAAGTAGGACCACTCAAGTCATGGTATGTGGTTCAGATTGTACCCAGATGCCTGGCAAGGCACTTAAGTGTTTATGCAAAGGCATGGGAAGATCCAAGTAACATTTTTAAAACATTAGCTGGTAAGTGGAGAATAAATAGGAGGGTGGCAGAAAAGGAGACAGGAGGCTGCCAAGGAGGCTGTTGGAAGAGGTGACCACGCAGGGAGTGGAGGAGGAGAAAACTGGTGGGGAAAGTCTAGGTACATTGGTGGATGCGGAATTACTAGTATTTTGCGGATAGATTAGGCGTGAGGTTTGAAAGAAGGAAAAAGGAAGGCAGACTCTTAGATTTTTAGCTAAAGCACTGTAGGGGGGAGGGATGTCAAGACCAATTCCCAAGATGAGAAACTGGAGAAGAGAGAGATTTGGGGGGCACTAGACATCAAGTGTTCATCTCACACCGATGCTTGTGGAGCAGGACTTTCAAGCAGAGATGTGGATACATGGCTGCGGGTCCATGGCTCTGAGGCTCAGAGGGGAGGTCTGGGCCAAGGGTATACGTGTCGAGTCATCCCAATAAATGAAGCGTTGAGAAAGGATGTCAGTGCCTGGGCTTCCTTACAGCATGGCCGTCTCAGGATACTCTTGTTACATGGCAGCCAGCTTCCCCCACAAAGCAGGCTCCGGGAGATTCAGGCAGAAGTTATAAGTTTTCTTCAGACCTCGTGTCAGAAGTGACAAATCGTCCCCTTCCATCATAAACTGTAAAACCACACTTTGATCAGGTTTTTTCCCCCAATTCTTCTCTGTAGACCACTTAACTGGGTCTGATTCTTCCAGATTCCACATTGAAGCTGGGATTTTCTTACGGGCTCCGTATTTAAATCACATTCTAAAATGTGAAGTTTTTATTTGCAAACCTACTAACAAACAGAAAATATGAAAGAAAGGACATAAATGCAGGGACCTCCTTTTTGGAAAGACGGCAGAAAAGGCCACACCGAACTCATGTGATAATGAAGAGGAAAGAGAGAAGCCATTTTTCAAAATATTAGTGCTATTTACCATCAAACACAAGAAATCTAACATGGACCCAGTTCACAACTGGAGTCATAGAATAATCCCCAAGGTGGTTTTACAAATACAGCGGTTTCCAGCCATGTTCTTTCTCACTCTCTTTTGCCCCAAATCTTGTTTCTAGAACTGGCATTCTCTCTTTCCCTCTTCGCATGCCCATTCTTCTCCAAACCACATCTTTAAAAACAATACACGAAAGCTATACAGTATTTTTCCTCTTTTAGAGGTTTTTAAAACCTCTATTTAATTGAATTCCAGATTGAGATATCCCACCGGTCTGTCTCAACAGTCCCTGAAATTTGACTAAAATACTCGTGCACATAATTATATAGGGAATGTGTTAGGGTTACTGAGACGAGAGTCTTTAATTATGTCAACGTTTTGATAGTTAACATTTTTTAAATTATAAGGCACTTCTGGCCCTGGTCCTAATGATGCCTTAGGAAATGTGTCTCTCTATTTCCACACTAATTTTTTTTCCGAGGAATCTTTTCACTGCCTTCTTGAATGGCATTAAGTCATGTTTGTTGTTGTTGTTTTCTGATCATATCAAAGTCCCAGAAGCCATGAAGATAAGTATTTGGTAGTGAGATTGCATTTCAGGGACCAATAGCAACACAGAGCACGGACCCCAAGGACTAACCTGAGGAGACTCCCCCTGTATAGCTTCTGGTCCTCTTCCAAGGGCAGCAGCTCAGTGTTATGAATAAATAACAGATGAAACACATCCCTGAGAAAGAGCAAAACGCCCTAAGCTACAACCAGAGACTTATCAAGACACTTTGCCATTTTTTTACAACAGGGAGAATTGGTTTTAATTCAAAGGGAGTTGTAATAAAACAACTTTGTCATTCTTACAGTTCGGGAGGGAAATACTTGAAATCCTCTGAACTATTGAACTGTCAAAGTTTCCCCAGCATCTGTGTTGCTGAAAATCAGACATACTATGGATATTGATTGAGTCTTCTAGAGCTCTATAGAAGATTGATGATACATGTCTGAAGAACTTCCTTGTTAAGTTATCATGGTCGTACTCTTTGGTGGAATGCAGTCTATAGGCCAAATGTGGCCCTCATAGGCGTCTTCTTTAACCCACACCATGTTAAAAATAATCGAGAGAGTTCACCCCAAATTATTCATTCATGTATTCAGCAAACATTCACTGAGTACCTTCATACATCCCAAGCTCAGGACCAGATGCTAAAAAGTGCTCTCATGAAAAAAGACGTGCTTTTTGTTCTTATGAGTTTTACAGTCAAGAAAAGAAGATGGGTAATCAAACAAGCAGTAAGAGAAAGTATGGTAAATGTTATGACAAAGTAAAGGGCACTGCTGTGTGTATAAAATAACCAGTACTGATTGAGTGTTTACTATGCACGAGGAGTTGTATGTTGTGCTTTACCACAGGCCGTCTTCAGCGCAATCCCATGAAGTGAGGAGCTATGATCATATCCATATTTCAGATGAGCATTCTTTTTTTTTTCATTATTTAATTTCTTGGGACAGAGAGAGGATGCAAGTGAGGGAGGGGCAGAAGGAAAAGGAGGGACAGAATCCAAAGCAGGCTCCGTGGGGCTCGATCTCACCAGCGTGAGATCATGACCTGAGCCAAAATCAAGAGTCAGACTCATAACCGACTGGGCTATCCAGGCGCCCCTTAGACGAGCATTCTAAATAACAGAAAGCTTTGGGGCACCTGGGTGGCTCAGTCGGTTAAGCATCTGACTTCGGCTCAGGTCGTGATCTCACAGCTTGTGAGTTCGAGCCCTGCATTGGGCTCTCGGAGCCTGGAGCCTGCTTCGGATTCTGTGTCTCCCTCTCTCTCTCTCTCTGCCCCTCCCCTGCTCACACTCTGTCTCTCTCTCTCTCAAAAAAAAAAATAAACATAAATAAATAAATAAATAAATAAATAACAAAAAGCTTTGGTAATTTGTCCAGTATCATAAAAACAGTTACCCTTTCGAAGTCAGTATTTTGATTTATCTATTCTGGATTATATTCTCAAGTCATTTATTTCAGGAAGGATCCAAGGTAGTGTCATGGCAACAACAATGAATTATTCATATCCTATTGGGGCTGCTAAACTGTTTTCTAATATGGTTTTTCTTATTTTCATCTGTGAATAAAGCATTTGTGGTCTAATGTAATGAATGTAGATTTTGGAGCCAGTTGGACTTCAAATAGTATTTGAATCTGCTACTTTCTAGATTTGTGGCTGTAGCAGACAGAATGCTGGCCCACGTAATCTTCACCCTGTGGTGTTACACCCCTAATTATGTTATGTCACATGCCAAAAAAGGCTTTGCAGATGTCATTGATGTTCTAAGCCAGTTGACCTTAAGATACAGGGATTGTCTAGATGGGCTTGCCTCAGTCAGATAAGATCCCTTTAAAGTAGGGAGGTTTCTCTGGTTGGAGACAGAAGAGATGCTTCAGAAGAAGTCAGAGAGATTAGAAGCATGATTCAATGTGCTGTTGCTGGCTTCCTGGGTGCCTAACACGTGTCACACAGAGTCTTAGGCGTTTAGTAAATGGTGAATCTCGATGTTGATTAAATCTTGATGAGAAAGGCCCTTTTATCATGTAAAACTACTTGCAACTATGGCTACCAAAATTTGGGTTTCATAGTCATGATTCTCCATTCACTGGCCAACAACCTAGATGGACCCAACCGAAGTCCATTCTCTGTGTTTCCAGTGGGCATCAATGTGCATGATCCCACCCAAACACATTTTATTTCTCTGGTTATAGAAGACTTTTTTTTTTACTGCTTGTTCCTTACTCTGATGCCATTCATTTACACATCTCTAATGTGGTGCACTCAGTATAGACAACATTATAAGCACCAAAAGCACCTCACGGTTATGAGCCACATATATTTATATTTTGAATTACAATTTAGCAGTAAATAGCTTCTAATCCTTTGGGGGAAAGCCAGGATATATATCAATCATCAATTAACTTTCCATTCCCAGCCAAAAAAAAAAAATGCATATAAAAATAGACAAAATACAGTAGCCTTGTTAAAATAGGACATCTTGGGGCGCCTGGGTGGCGCAGTCGGTTAAGCGTCCGACTTCAGCCAGGTCACGATCTCGCGGTCCGTGAGTTCGAGCCCCGCGTCGGGCTCTGGGCTGACAGCTCGGAGCCTGGAGCCTGTTTCCGATTCTGTGTCTCCCTCTCTCTCTGCCCCTCCCGCGTTCATGCTCTGTCTCTCTCTGTCCCAAAAAATAAATAAACGTTGAAAAAAAAATTAAAAAAAATAAATAAATAAAAATAAAATAGGACATCTTACCCATCTGGAAAATAGTCTCTGCCTTAAGTTCTATGCTATTTTGAGTAAACCAGTATATCACTGTTTACTGTACAAGTTCATCAATAGGTCAATTACTGAAATGCTGATTAAAAAGTGACCTTTGGGAACTCAACTTTGTTCTTAAGGCAATTTTTGCTTAAACTAATATGCCTGCTCTGAACTTACCTGTTTTGCAAATTCAAAATACGCATAAGATTTTGTTTTCTTATCTCAATGTACATCTAACAAGACAACTTTAGCAGGAAAATTCAAGGTGCTCTATAGTTCTATTCATTCATCCATCCTTCACTTTTTAAAAATGTTTGTTTGTTTGTTTGTTTATTTTTGAGAGAAAGAGAGAGAGGTTGCTCACAATGGGGGAGGGGCCGAGAGAGAGAGGGAGACACCGAATCCAAAGCAGGCTCCAAGCTGTCAGCACAGAGTCCAGTCCTGGGCTTGAACTCACGAATTGTGAGATCATGACATGAGCCCAAGTTAGATGTTCAACTAACTGAGCCACCCAGGCACCCCCCCCCCATCCTTCACTTTTAATTATCAGTAGCATTAGTATGTATTGAGCTATGATCTAAGCAAGGCAATATTTCTATTTTTTTTCTGCCTTCAAGAGTTTCCAATCCACTAAGGAGCTAAGAGAGACACAAGTAATCATGGTACAAGGAATACAAGATAGACCTTGTATAGATCATCTCCCAGGGCTGAGTAAAGAACCATCCCATCCATGAGTAAGACTTGGAGGCAAATTCTCTATATAGCAGTGGAAAGATAACCCAACCATGATGTGCTATCACTCACTCTTCAAGTTACTTCAAGCAGGCAACTTCCCCTCCCTGGGCTCTGGTGCTTTTGAAAATGGAGGGAACTCTCCATGTAAAACAGGAGTGGTCCCTTGCTGCCCCAGGACCTCGTGGCCAGTCTACTTGTTGTCCCTTGGTCCTCACCCAACTGAGGAATCGGAAACAAGAAAGACAGAACTAAGAGACTGGGAAGGAACCTGGTTTCAGGCCTCTTTCTCTCTCCAGCCAGAGGCAGGAAACAAAGATTTGCAAAGAAGGGAAAAACACAACGTGGGAATTTCTCCGGGAGACCTCAGCAATGATGCAGAAATTAATACTGAAGTTTCACGATTTTCACATCAGAGGTCACTTGAATTCAGAACACAAATAATCTCATCCAGTCTTACCTTTACGCCTCAAGATATCACTCAACACCTAACATTGCTGAAATTATGCTTACCAGAATTCATAAAACTATACACTTCCGTCTCATCAGCTTATGTCCATTGAGTAGAAACTGGTACCTACACAGAATTTGAACCCAAATCTCTTCCTGGGTGTGGAAGGTCGGTCACTTCCTTACCCCTTCCCTAAATTTATCACCCATTTCTCACATCTATTCTCTGCAATATGAGATTCTAAGAAATGGAAGTGCCAGATGGCTCCTAAGACATATAATCACCATTTTTAACTTCAAATAAAATGAGTTTGAAGAAGCCTTTAACACTTTCGGTTCACTCTTCATTTTAATCCCTCAAATTACCCACTAATCCTAAAATTTGGGGGCCACTTAAAAGAAACACTAAGAATTTCAAATACACTAGGCGGGGCACAGACACCCATCACATCGTGACTATGTACAACAGGGGCTGAGAACGTGAACTCGGAAATCACACTACGTGGGTCTGCAGCCCATGTTCGAGAAGAGGGGAATTAGAGCTCACTTGTTGCAGAGACGCATCTCAAAGAATTCGCGAACATATTTTTTAAAGTACCACACCACCCTACGGGATTATGGCCAAGAGTAAAGGAATCAGTGCACGTAAAACGCCTATGACATGTAATGAGAGCTTGATAAATACCAGCCCTTACAACTAGTTTTGTTATTCATGGCGTGTTCATTGTGTTCCAGGCCCTGTGATCTGTCCAGGAGAGGCAGAGGCAGAAAGAAGCTTATGAGAGTCTGAGTCTGGAGCCACACCGTCCAAGCCAAGGATGAAGGCACACGTGGGGGAGAAGAATACCAGGAAGCAAAGACAAGGTCTAAGTTACGTCAACCCCAAATGCCATCTTCCTTCTGGACTGGCCTTAATGTTTAAGTCACTTCAAATTGTTGATATTCCCATCCAAAACCGTCCTCGCTGAGAAATCCTTAAACACTCACTGCTGTATTTTACATATTTGTTTAATCAGTAAGCTAAACCACTGCGAACAGCTGGTCACTTTTAGTCATGTGAACGGCCTCAGGAGAATCTATTGAATTAGTCCAAATTTCATAGCACCTACATTTAATGTATACATGCCAAGTGTCTGACGGCTCATTTTCTTCCTGGAGATTCAGTGGAAAGCACAAATGGCATGTCATTCTCACTCTGTAATAGTTTCATCATTTAAAGGGTCAGACAAGGGGCGCCTGGGTGGCGCAGTCAGTTAAGCATCCGACTTCAGCCAGGTCACGATCTCGCGGTCCGTGAGTTCGAGCCCCGCATCAGGCTCTGGGCTGATGGCTCGGAGCCTGGAGCCTGTTTCTGATTCTGTGTCTCCCTCTCTCTCTGCCCCTCCCCCGTTCATGCTCTGTCTCTCTCTGTCCCAAAAATAAATAAAAAAACGTTGAAAAAAAATAAATAAATAAAGGGTCAGACAAGAAGAGCAGGAAAACACAATAGAGTAGCTCCTTGCTAAGTATGCTCCTTAAACATATTTTCATTTCCTTGGGAATATTTGGTTTGGAAAAGAAAAAGAACCACAGAATTTTTTAATAAATTAGGAAACATTCCTATGTGGAGTTTTAGTTAATTACGGAAACTCACACACTGCTAATTCCTAGCCATCTATCTTTGGGCAGACTCTTTAAATTTCTTGTTGGAGTCAGGATATTTTCTTTGGTTTGACATTAATGATATTTAAAAATTAATTTTTCACCCACAGGAAATATTAGTCTTTCGTTTGGGAGTCAAGAAGATTCTTTTTCTCAGATAAATCATCAGTGAGTCAGCCAGCTCTGAAACTCAAGATCCATAAATCATAAAATCATGAGATCGAAGGCATCTTAGGATCTCCAAGCCCCGTCCTTATGTGGATAAGGATGCTGAATCCTCGAGAAGTGAACAAAATTGCCTCGAGTCACAACATGGAAAGGGCAGGCCGAAATCCACTTCCCCTTTCTACTTCCCTTATTTCGCAGCTACGTTATTACTGGACTTAGAAACGCATTCCAACTGTTGCCTTAAATACATAAAATTCTGAATTGAACTTTAATTATTAATCAGTAATGAAAACGGAAAAGAAACAGAAGCTGCGACATTCTTTTCTTTCCCTATGCCTCTAATGTTTGATGTCTCTGTCCGACCTGGGTGGACTTGACTTCCCCAGTGTTTGCAGCCCTTTAGGGACGATTTCTCACTTTTTCCCTTCCGAAGCGTCCCAAATTAGAAGTTAGGAAAGTTGTATGTTCTCGAGTCAAGGTCTTTAGCTTACAAGTCAGCCATTTAATTAACCATCAGATTTGCCTAAAAATGATTTGTGTTTTATAGCTTGGCCCTCCACCATTTGCTGCCTCCCCACCAAAAGATGATCAGAGCTCCTCCTACGGTTGGCTGCCCCTCAAACACATTTGAAGACAACAGAGGATTTTGTAGCCTTATACCTACGCTCTTCACACTGTTGCTCTGCCAAGGGAACGCCATGAATAGCACTTATTAATCTTGTCGAAAGAATTTTGGCTTTGAACGTACAATGTGCGCTTCGGGGAACATCAGCTTTCACCTCTGTGTGTCCTTCTCAGGATTTCATCTCAGTATCTTAAAACGGGGGGAGGGTTTCTTACAAAGGAGACCAATTTCCTTGTTGTACATCAACTTACTGAGTTTCTCTCTGGAAATCGTTGCCCAAATGGTTCACATTAGTTGATTCCCATTTCTCAGTTAATCATCTAGTCAACAGAGCCTTAACGCCAATGTTTCACATTTTAGGGTGTCTTAGACTTTCTAGAGCAGCAACTTCTTTGTGTGCCTTGGAGATAATTCTTGTAATTAAAGAATATTGCATTTCTACAAAGCCATAGCCAAATAGACACAAGGCTATGTCTCTGCCCTGTGGCTGTTTAAATGTTAAATTGATCAAGACCTATTTCACAATGTCCTCATGGAGTTAATAAGAAGCATGCTGTAGATAGATTCCCCAAGAAAGGGACCAAGGGGAAATTCACAGAAGTCTAATATTGGCTTGGCGAATATAATAAGTAAGGTTATGGGTAAAACCAAAGAAATGCCATCAAGCTGCAAAACTCAAAGGTATAGAAGCATCATTTTTTTAAAAAATGAAGCCACTACAGTTATTCTTTTCCTAAGACATCATTCACCCCATCATGACTCAAACACGGGAAGTGGGAGAGGGCAGGATCGGGGAATCCCACTCTTAAACAAGGGTGGTGGGGTTGCGTTTTCATTCAATGAGATGAAGGAAAACAAATAAAACTTGCCTCCACATCCCGATTTACTGGAGCGACTGGAATTCAACCTCATTTATGTTGGGGGTTGAAAAAATGACATTCATTGATGTCATATGAGGATTTAAGGGGCTAACGGTACCAGGAGATTCCGGGGAAAGGCTGCAGGCTTCAGTCTGCATGGTCCACTCAAATGCCAAGTGTGGGCACAAAAAACCTTCACTGTGGTTTCTAAGGTTGTGGCCTTCACCCTTCATGAAACCACTTGCTTAACACCCATGTGTCATTCAGCAAATGCATCTCCTCTCTAGGAAGCCTTGGTTCCTAACATCACTTTTTTAAAATCAGATTTATTGAAATACAACCCATATATTATATAATTCATTCACTTAAAGTATATACTTCAATGGTTTTTAGTACATTCATAGATATGTGCAAACATCACCATGGCCAATTTAGGAACATTTTAATCACCTCAATAAGAAACCACATACCCATTAACAGTAACTCCTATCATCCTCTTTCAGTCACAAGTCTACCCTCAATCTCTATAGATTTTCCTATCGTGGCCTTTTGCATAAATGGAATCATACAGTAGATAATCTTTGTGACTGGCTTCTTTCATTTAGCCTATGATGTTTAAGGTTCATCCATGCTGTAGCGTATATCAGAATTTTGTTCCTTTTCATTACAGAATGCTATTCCCTTGAATGGACATACCACATTTTATTTCTCAGTTCATTGGTTGTTGGACATTTGGGTGGTTTCCACTTTTTGACTGTTGCACGAATGCTGCTACGACCACCCGTGTACAAGTTTTTGTGTGAACGTATGTTTTCACTTTTCTTGGATCTACACCTAAGAGGGAAATTGCTGGGTCGGATGGTAACTTCACATTTAACATGTTGAGGAAGTGCCAGACTGTTCCAAAGTGGCTGCACCACTTTGGTGGATATTTCTCCACATCCTTGCCAGTGCTTTTTTTATGTATTGTCTTTTTTTTTTTTTAATTTTAGCCATCCTAGTACGTGGGAAATAGTATGTCATTGTGGTTTTGGTATTCATTTCCCTAATGACTCACGCTGAGCATATTTTTCTGCGCCTACCACATTTTGAAAGCCCCCAAAGCTTCTGCTGCCTTCTTCCTAAGTGGAGCTCTTTCCAGCATGGGCTTTCAAACCCCAGGGTCCCCTTCCCTTTTCAGGCACAAATACTTCTTATCTCTGGTGTGAGAATGTTTGAATCTTAGTTCTGAAAGCACAGCTTATTGAAGAAGGAAGTGAAGCATGGGAAAAGAGCACCTGCAAGGTGAGGACACCCCCAAGAGTGGTTTCCTGTGTGAAGTGGACCTTCAAAGCAGACACTGAGCGGATGGTCTTTACTGGTCGGCCAGAAATAGCATTACCCAAGCCTGAGGGTGATGCAATGGGAGGACCCCAAAATGTCGGGACCCTCACGATTCTGTTTTCCCATGGCCTGGCCCCTTGCTAAGAAAAGCACAAAGGCAAGTACTGCTCAATATTTCCCTTCACGCTGTGTTTAAGCTTGCACCTGTGTTAAAAAAAAAAAAAAAAAAAAAAAGACTCCTGAGCGCAAGACAAACAGCACCGGAAAATTCTTGTGCAAATTAGCAATCAAAATATTCCAGTTATAAAATTAGTGAGTCATGCTCTCTCTCTCTCTCTCAAAAGTAAATCAACATCGAGGCACCTGGGTGGCGCAGTCGGTTAAGCGTCCGACTTCAGCCAGGTCACGATCTCGCGGTCCGTGAGTTCGAGCCCCGCATCGGGCTCTGGGCTGATGGCTCAGAGCCTGGAGCCTGTTTCCGATTCTGTGTCTCCCTCTCTCTCTGCCCCTCCCCCGTTCATGCTCTGTCTCTCTCTGTCCCAAAAATAAATAAAAAACGTTGAAAAAAAATTAAAAAAAAAAAAGTAAATCAACATTAAAAAATAAAATAAAAAAATAAAATTAGTAAGTGATGGAGATGAAAAGTACAGCATCGGGAATATAGTCAAAATATTATAATAATGTTGTACGGTGACAGATGGTGATTACCTACCGTGTATTGTGGTGAGCATTGAGGAATGTATAGAATTGTCCAATCACAATGTTGTGCACCTGAAACTAACATGTCAACTATACATTAATAACAAAATGATTTTATTTTTATATACATATTTTATATATAATATAATATTGTGTGTGTGTGTGTGTGTATGCTCAAAAACAGGATAATTGGTGAGACAACAATTTGATTAAGACCTGTTCAGAAAATTTTGAGGGGGCCCCTGGGTGGCTCTGTCTGTTAAGCATCAGACTCTAGATTTCAGTTCAGGTCATGATGTCACAGTTTATGAATCCGAGCCCCACATCGGTCTTTGTGTTGACAGTGCAGAGCCTGCTTGGGATTCTCTCTCTCCCTCTCTCTCCCTCCCCAATCACTCTCTCTCTCTAAATAAATAAATAAATAAATAAATATTTAAAATACCTTGAGGGGAAAAAAGAGAGAATCTGAGAGTGAATGAAGAGAGAAATGCTGTATATTTATTGCTTTGCTGTGTTATATCTGTGAAAAGAACTCCTTTCTTGAACGGGCTCGTAAGGAGCGAAAACCTTATAAATAGGTTTTATTTACCAAAAATATCTTGGGGCCCTTGGGTGGCTTAATCGGTAAGCGTCCGACTTCAGGTCATGATCTCATGGTTCGTGAGTTCGAGCCCCACATGGGGCTCTGTGCTGATAGCTCAGAGCCTGGAGCCTGCTTCAGATTCTGTGTCTCCTTCTCTCTCTGTTCCTCCCCCACTCACACTCTGTCTCCCTCTCAAAAATAAATAAAAAGTTAAAAAAATCTTTATAATAATTATTTTTCCCCAAAGCTTTTTGTCCTTAGCCAAATGCTTCCTGGGGTGAACTCATTAGATGAAGAGGGCTGTATTAGTTTGTTCTGACTGCTATAACAAAGTACCACAGACTGGGTGGCCTAAACAACAGACATTTCTTTTCTCACAGTTCTAGAGGCTGCAAGTCTGAGATCAAAGTGTCTGCAGAGTAAGTTTCTTCTGCAACCTCTCTCCTTGGGCCGTCTTCCCCGGGCAACCTCACAGGGTCTTCCCCTCTGTGTGTGTGTGTGTGTGTGTGTGTGTGTGCTAACCTCCTCTTCTTATAAGGACACAAGTTGCTATGGTCTGAATAGCAAAATTCATACATTGAACGCTAAGCCCCAAGGTGATGGTATTAGCAGGTGGGACCTTTGGAGGTCATTAGGTCCTGTATGTGGAGCTCTCATGAATGGGATTAGAGGCTCCGGAGAGGTTTTTCATCCTTACCATCATGTGACGACACAGTGAGAAGATCATCTATAAAGCAGGAGGAGGACTCCCACAGACACCATATCTTGCCAGAGCCTTGATCTTGGACTTCCCAGTCTCTAGAACTGTGAGAAACAGCTCTCTGCTGTTTATAAGCCACCAGTCTATGGTGTTGTGTTAAAGTAAGCTGAGCAGACTAAAACCTCAGTCATATTCAGTTAGGGCCCACCCATATGCCTCTTGTTACCTTAATTATCTCTTGAAAGGCCGTATCTTCAAATACAATCACATTCTGAGGTTTAATATTTCAACATAGGAATTTTGGAGGGACACAATGCATCCTATGACAAGAGTCGGGCAATAAATTACTGAAGTTACATAATACTATGGTATTATACAAACTGTGTTGACATTTATTACTTCATTCAATTCTAACAAAACAGTCTATGATTTAGACATCTATTTTTAATAGAAAAAAGGATGAAAATAGAAGCTCGGGGAGATTGAGAACGTTTTTCCAATTTTATTTGGCAAACCGGATACTTGTTTCTTAACATTTCAAAATACCCCAGTACTGGGGCGCTTGGGTGGCTCAGTCGGTAAGTCCCCAACTTCGACTCAGGTCATGTTCTCACAGTTCGTGGGTTCGAGCCCCGTGCCGGGCTCTGTGCTGACAGTTCAGATCCTGGAGCCTGCTTCGGATTCTGTGTCTCCCTCTCTCTTTGCCCTTTCCCCACTCCTGCTCTGTCTCTGTCTCTGTTTCTCTCTCTCAAAAATAAACATTTAAATTATGGTTTTAAAAAGAGAGTCCACTGTTTACTTTAAAACTATAAATTTTAAAATACATTTACTTTATTACATAAATGTATTATGTTTTCATTACATAGAGAAAAGCTGGAACTACACTTAATGTTCACCAACAATAAATGGTCATGCATACTGTAAAATATTATACAGCCATCTAAAAAGAAAAAGATATATATACATTGACCTAATCATAAGTCTATGACATACTAAATTAAAAAAATAAAGTTATTAAAGTAAGCTGTGTTCCTTAAATAATTTTAAAGAATAAAGTCAAGAATAAAATTATATTTATAAAAATCTCATTAAATTATAATTTTCAAGGGGGGTGGGAGGGAGGGGGGGGTGGGTGATGGGTATTGAGGAGGGAACCTTTCCGGATGAGCACTGGGTGTTGTATGGAAACCAATTTGACAATAAATTTCGTATATTGAAAAAAAAATGATAATTTTCAGGGCACCTGTGTGGCTTAGTTAGTTAAGCGTCCAACTTTGTCTCAGGTCATAATCTCACGGTTTGTAGCTTCAGGCCCCACGTTGGGCTCTGTGCTGACAGCTCAGAGCCTGGAGCCGGCTTCAGATTCTGTGTTTCCCTCTCTCTCTCTCTGTCTCTCCCCCACTTGTGCGCTCTCTCTCTCTCTCTCTCTCTCTCAAAAATAAATAAATAAATGTTCAAAGAACATTTGTAATTATAATTCAAAAAGTTAAAAACATAACACAAATATAGAGTCAAAGTGTGTCCCAATGCGGGGCTCGAGCTCATGAACCGTGAGATCATGACCTGAGCAGAAGTCAGACGCTTAACTGACTGAGCCACCCAGGCGCCCCAAAAGTGCTCAATGTTCTACTGAGCAATAAATAAATAAATTCTTTTTGGTCATCTTCCTACACGACAGAAATCACCAGCGCTATTGACAGTTTGCTGCAACTTAACCACAACCCTCACAGAGTTGTAAAATATTCTCGTCAATAGTAAATACAAGTCACACGAAGGTCTACATCCCTGAAATAGTAACTGCTTCCCAGGGAGGCCTGCTGAGACAACTTTCAGCCCTTACTACAAGGACACCTAATAATCCCTTCTACCTGTCTCCAATCTTTTAATAATTTTTTTACACTTTTCCTGGTTCTGTTAGATAACGAGCAACATTATTCCCTGAGACGCCAAGGGATTAAACCTAAAATACGAAACTAATAGAATAAAATTCTCTCTCTTCTCAACTATTAAAGTATAATTTACATGTAAAGCGAAGTCTATTTTACATACAAAGCCTATATCCCTCAACAAAAAGCAAACAATGCCAAAAATAATCAGAATTTTAGTTGCTGAAAAGATAAATACATACTACTAAGTCTCCGTGACTTTTATAAACTCGATCAAGATATAAGCCAGGCATCCTGTCTATCTAGTGTTGTGCCCTCTCCTAAGAGACAAGAGCTAAAAATCATCTTCCAGCCTGATTGCACTGGAGAGGAAGTCAGAAAAACCAGAGACTATTACACTGTAAACTCCACAACAGTTTACCAGCTTGCACAAAGTTCTGATGCCTTTTAAAGAGTACTTTTGCATCAGTTGGGAGCTCCTGCTGACAGTTTCTGAGAATAACATATAAATCAGAAGCTTTCGAATGAAGGTAAGGGAAAACCTAACTCAAAGTAGCTTTAAAAAATATTTGTTGGGCCATGTAAGTCTAAGTCCAGAGGTAATGTGGAATTCGGTTTGATCGAGGCTCTCTTTCTCTGTGATTGCCTCAGCCCTCTCCCGGCCTTAAAGCCCTCTCCTTGTTGACGCTCTGCTTAGGCTCCCTTCCCTGAGATCTCTGTACGTCTTGCCTGTTTCACATTAGAAATGGTCTTCAAGTGACGCCGTCTCAAAGAAGTCTTCTATGAACTCCTAATCTAAGGAAGTTTCTTACTGCTCAGCACTATTCAATTAAACGAAGTTATTTTCATCAAAAGATATATCATTATCTGAACGTTCCTTGTTTTCTTATTTATCTATTGAACCTCATCACAACTAGAATATAAGATCAACGTGAGCAGAGCTGATCGATCTGTCTTGCTCACCACCCCTTATCGCCAGAGCATAGAACAGTGCCTGGCATTCAGTAAATGATCACTAAGTATTTACTGAGAGAGTGGGCAAAGGAACTATTACTCACCTTTCAGGAGTCAGTTCAGACATCTTCTCTCCAGAATCTCAAGGCAAAGTTTACAAAGATTTGAGGAAATAAAAAATATACCTCTCTCCATGTATGGTAGTAAAAATCTATGTACTGCAGAGAATAGCTCCATCCTTGCCAGAAAGAGAGAGAAAGCACGAGAAAGGGAGGGAGAGGGGAAGGCAGGGAAGGAGGGAGGGAGGGAGGGAGGAAGAAATCATTATAATGTATTTATAGTTTTTATCAGGGCGGCCACTTTAAAAAATAGTAGTTACAATAGATGGTTGGTATTACTATTTTTTTTCTTTTTTTATAGAATGCTAAGCTTTTTCAAGATATCCAATAGAAGAATTTTAGTATTTTTATAGTTGTTCTTTTTTTTCCTTATTATAAATCTCCCATCATACCAATTTCAATGGTGGAGTTTTGGCAACTAGGCGTAACTGTGGACTGTCATAGAAAGGTCAGCTTTCATTCAAACCAGGATGAAAACAATGAAAAGACCTTTTCTTAAAGATCTTTTTCCTTG
Organism: Prionailurus bengalensis; assembly: GCF_016509475.1. Classification (NCBI taxonomy): domain Eukaryota; kingdom Metazoa; phylum Chordata; class Mammalia; order Carnivora; family Felidae; genus Prionailurus; species Prionailurus bengalensis. The sequence continues at coordinate 228,536,207 of NC_057343.1, forward strand.
AGGTCAATGCTGAGCTCCACACTGTCGAATAAAAAGGCCAGGTTCTCCTGAATTCTCCTTTTCAAGCTCTATCATATTGAGCAGCTATGAAAATCCAAATTTGTTCTTCACCTTTTGCTATCGGTGGGTTTTAGGATTTTTCACCTCTGAGATCGAGTGCCAGCGGAAAAAAATCATTGCTGAAGTTTTTCAGGAGTACAACAGAGACATGTCTCTTTCAGCTCTTCTGTTGGTATCGAACAATGAACTGATCACATAAGAAGCAGACACATTTTCTACCGCTAGTCAGTGCAGCTAAATCTCCTGTCCTTACTCCTCTTAAAAGGAGCGTTGTCGTGGACAAGCAGCTTCTTTCCCTATAAATTCCCAGGAGGGAAGGCCGCGTAACAAACGGCGCCTGATGAAACTACATGACGTCAACATGCAACAGGAATTGGACGGACATCAATCAGTTTTCCAGTCTCTTCCAATTTCTGTGGCCTAATTCACTCTTTTCGTTTCTTTGCGTGATTCTTCATCCTGCTGTCTTCATTATGATCCAAACCTAGTGGCCACAAGGGACAGCACCTCCCCTGACCTCAGCCCCTCAGGTGCTTCCGCTCCATGGTTTGTTCTCATTGCCCACCTAGGGAACAATGCGAATGTCTTCTTTAGTTGTGGCGTCGCTGATCTCACAATGGCAAATTCGGTCAGCCTCTTTTAAGGAAGTCTGGGTCAGCCCTGGCTCCATGTTCTCACTGTCAATACATGGCCTCACCTCTTACTTTAAGCAGAAACATCAAGCTTGTTCGAATACCAGCATCATCTGCCTCTTCTTCACTATCTTTTCACCACCTGCCTCCTTTTCCACTGGGTCACTTCCCACGTGCCGTCTCAAACTCCCGTGCATCTTTCACACACGTCTTGTCTCCATCTGAAATGTGTGTGCGTGTGTGTGTTAAACCAGATTGTATCTTTACCAAACAGAGAGCAAAAGACAGAACTGAGGAAATATTACAGGTTAGGCTGATAATGCACCTGGATTGTGCAATGGCCCAGTCGCATGCTAGCTGTAAGGCTTGCAAAGGTGGGCTGACCTCTGTGAGCATCGAAGTATCACTTTCTTCCACTTTTTGTTTTTCTTGTCTCAAGGGGTCATTTCACAAGGCAAAGAATGCATTTTCAAAATGACACCAGCCGCGGGTGTTATATATAAGTATGCATCACCAAATCCTACACCGGAAACTAGCATTCCACTGCCTGCGAACTAACTGGTATTTAAATAAAAACTGGAAACTACGAAAAAATAAAAAATAAAATAAAATGTGACCAACTGGAAATGCATTTCAAATCACGTGATTTGAAAACATGCTAAGGATTATTTTGGTAAAAGAGACAATACTTCCATTTTCTCCCTTCTCTTACTTAGCATATCGATATGCTTCTTTAAGAAAAAATTTAGGGGTGCCCACCGGGTGGCTCAGTCGGACAAGTGTCCGACTCTTGATAGCGGCTCAGGTCATGATGTCACGGTTTGACAGATGGAGCCCCGCGTTGGGCGCTGACAGCATGGAGCCTGCTTGGGATTCTCTCTCTCCCTCTCTCCGTCCCTCCCCTGCTTGTACGCACACATGCACACATGTGTTCACTCTCTCCCTCTCTCTAAATATAAATAAACATTAAAACAAATAAATACGTAAATTTTTTTTAAAAATTGAGGGGTTTCCCTCAGGCTTTCGTTGAACATTTTCAACTAATCTGAGTCCACTCTGATTATGGTAGCACTATGTTATTTAATAACAGATAGTGTGCTAACTTAGAGCATTCCCAATCTCTCCCTCTTGCCCTTGTCACAGTGCTGGTATTCATTTCATGGAGTCACAAGATACAGGTACCCAATATATTGTTACTGTTATTATTTTGAACAGTTGTCTATTAGATCAATTAAGAATAAGAAAAAGAAAAGATTATATCTTGCCTTCACAAATTCCTTCTCTAACCATCTCTAAGATTGTCTTTTCTTCATGTCCAAGCTTCTCACCTGTGTCATTTTCCTTCCCTGTGAAGAACACCAAATGTTGGCCCAGATGTGGAGCCACAGGAACTCTCCTTCACTGCTGGCGGAAATGCAAAACGGTGGAGTCACGTACAGTTTGGGCAATGCCTTACGAAACTAAACCTAGACTTACCATGCAATGCGACAACCGTGATCCTTGGTATTTACCCAAGTGTGTTGAAAATCTGTTCACACAAAAACCTGCATTCAAGTGTTTTCGGCATCCTCATTCGTAACTGCCAAAAACTGGTAGCCATCAAGACGTCCATCAGAAGGTAATGGAATAACAAATGAAATTAATTTTAATGTCTCATTGTGCTTTGTACTAAGAAATATACATATATATTGAGTCTTCATTCTTGTTCCTAGCACAGAACTCCTCAAATTGAGAATTTCCTAAGTAGTGAGAGCGACAAAGGTGTCTTTTGTTCTGTCAATGAGGTGACTTTTGGACTGCGCCTAAAGAAAGGGACTGGTTGTCAAGGAACCAACCCTATGACCAAGGAGGAGGAAAGAGGGACTAGAGGTTGAATTAGTCACCAATGACCAGTGACTTAATCAACCGCGCCTGTGTAATGAAGCCTCCATAAAACCCCAGAAAGATGGGTTCCGAGAGCTTCCACGTTGGTTAACACACAGAGAAGTGGGGAGCATGATGTCCTCAAGGGCATGGAATCTCCATACCCTTCCCGCATTCCTTGCTCTGTGCATCTCTCTCCCATTTGGCTATTTCTGAATTATATCTTTTTAAAATTTTTTTTTTTTTTTTTTTTCAACGTTTATTTATTTTTGGAACAGAGAGAGACAGAGCATGAACGGGCGAGGGGCAGAGAGAGAGGGAGACACAGAATCGGAAACAGGCTCCAGGCTCTGAGCCATCAGCCCAGAGCCCGACGCGGGGCTCGAACTCACGGACCGCGAGATCGTGACCTGGCTGAAGTCGGACGCCTAACCGACTGCGCCACCCAGGCGCCCCGAATTATATCTTTTTATAATAAACTGGAGATCTAGTAATTAAAACTGTCCCTCTGAGTTTTGTGAGCTGCTCTAGCAAATTAATCCAACGTAATGTGGAGGGGGGGAGGGGAGGGTGGATGGTTCCTGGAAAACTTTGATTTATAGCCAGTCAGAAGCACAAGGTGACAGCCTGGGTTGGCATCCCAGGGGCGGGGGGCACTTTTGTAAGACAGAAACCTTCACCTGTGGGATCTGATGCTGTCTCTGGGTAGATAGTGCCGGAACTGAGTTGAACTGTAGGACATCCAACCAGTGACCAGGGTAGGATTGTTGGATGTGTAGGGAAAAATCCTCTCTCCAAGCAATAGAATTGGTGACCAGAGCTAATACTTCTACAAGAAAACTGTTAGCAATAAATACATGAAAGATCACTTTTGCAGCAATATTTAAATCCATCATGAAAAGTTGTTAGCATATAATCACAAGCACAAAGCACAATTAAAAGAGTAAATATGGCTTCACATCACTTTTAAGCCAGTGTCAACAATGCACCAAAAGGTGAAACTCGTTGTAAAAGAAGAGATTTGAGGAAGCCCTTTGATGTAGACATTTGCAGATCTGTTTTAGGTTAAAGAGAGAGAACAAGCGTAAAATGTGTTTTTATCAAGCTAAACCTTTGAACGGCATAATTTAATACGCCCAAAAGGTGTATTGAAAAGCTGATTGAGAAACTGAGGTCTGTTTACAGCTGGCTGAGCGAATAAATGTTCAATATTTCGTCATTGTAATGGTGGTCCTCTGTGAAAACATGTCAGTTTGCAACAGACTCGATAGAAAATAGCTGGTGAGGAAAAGGAGGGGGAAAAAGATCAGTGAGTGTTTTGGCGGATATAGGGTCAACGGGATAATTGAACTTGAAAGCAAGTGTGGAGCCAAACCAGTGAAGACAAAGCCGCTGGAGTGGTGCTTCTCCAACTCCAGGCCATTAAGAACGAGTACTTGTTTCATCATTCACTAAGAACAGAGTGCTTGCCTCTTGATTTTCTCATTGTGTTCGATGAGGTGGTAAAAATGGGCACTTTGGTAGAACAAACAAGATGACGAAAAAAAAATGAGTGCTTATAGACATCTTTAATGAAATGGGAAATGACTTTGAGAACTTACTCTGGAAGACAGAAAATGTATCGAGAAATGTCAACTGACTGATAAGAGCCAAGGAAGGCAAAGCCAAGATGACATTTAAGAAGGCTGTAGGAAAGAAATAGAGGAGGTGATTTTAAGACTCCAGTCTTGCAAGGACGAGAATGATGGGGGGCAGGAGTGAAAAGGGGGCCTGAAATCCAGGAGGGGTTCCTCTCTTCCCTTCCTTCCTCCAGCCTAGATGGGAGCCAAAGATGGAGAGCTCCAGAAGCTAGATGATCCCGACATCTGAAATATTCAGAACTGTCAGTAGAAGTTATCATTCTTTACAGGTTCCAAATATGATCCATTTTACCAGCTGAGAGCCCTTATGTGAAAGGGTTTGAGAAACCTTGAGAAACTTTCAGGAAGACCCCTCTTCTGTGCCCACCTCCAAGATACCCACCACCGTTGATGAAGATGAACTGCTTAGAGAATGTTAGCCATCTCGCTCCCTTGGTCAACCTCTTTCTGTCCAAAGGACCCATGAACAAATGGCAGCTCAATGGACTTTGCATGGCCTGGAAAATCATGATAATAATGAGAGTCTCCTCTCTGAGGCCAACCTGATCACAACCGCTGCAAGCTCCTGATATTCCAGCAGCAGTGACCTGAGATATGACACCACACTTCAAGGAGACAAGTCCTCGTGGTATATCAAACACACATCAGTGCTTCTCCTAAGGAAGGGGGAGCCATTGGACTGAGAGCATAGCTCCCACACTTGGAAATTCACCCCACATTCACATCCACTCACATTTCCCCACAGGCTGCTCCCAGCCAAAGGCTGAGCATGGCAAGGATGTATCAGCCATGTGCATGTATGGTCCTGAGAAAAGTTATAAAATTGTGTACAAAAAAATGTTTTAATGTAAAGAAAATTAAATTTGAGAGTTAGTTAAAAAAAGGAGATCACGGGAACTGACTGTTGGTTCACGTCTTCTGCCCATTTTTCAACTGGATTATTTGGTTTTTGGTGTTGAGTTATATAAGTTCTTTGTATATTTTGGATAGTAACCCCTTACAAGAAAACATCATTTGCAAATATCTTCTCCCATTCAGTGGGTTGACTTTTTATTTTGTTGATTGTTTCTTTTGCTGTGCGGGAACTTTTTATGCATTTTAATCTGATTAAAAATATCAGTGGCAAAGTAGAAGATCAAAAACAACATGTTTATTCTGAATAATAAAAAAAAAAAAAACAAACTCCTCTGAGGAGTGCTTTCGTGAAGCAACAAAAGAGACCCGACTCATGAATCAGAAATTATTCCAGTCTGCATATCATTCAACCCGGCTGCCTCTCAGGGAGGAACTCTTTTTTTTTTTTTTTTTTTAATTTTTTTTTTCCACGTTTTTTATTTATTTTTGGGACAGAGAGAGACAGAGCATGAACGGGGGAGGGGCAGAGAGAGAGGGAGACACAGAATCAGAAACAGGCTCCAGGCTCTGAGCCATCAGCCCAGAGCCCGACGCGGGGCTCGAACTCACGGACCGCGAGATCGTGACCTGGCTGAAGTCGGACGCTTAACCGACTGCGCCACCTAGGCGCCCCAACTCAGGGAGGAACTCTTATCAAAATGTCCACAAATAGCAACCTAAGGATCACTACTCTTCACCTCTCTGGCAACGTTTGGACTTCCCTCTCCAGAGATTGCTCTGATGGAATTTTTACAAGAATGGAGAAAAAAAAAATGCTACGTATATTTATATATTTCAAGTCTTGAGTTATTGAAATATTATGACACCAAAAAGCAGCAGTGAAATTGCCTGAAAGGCACACACCTAATGTATCATTTCACTACTCTTCAAACTCAGCCTCGCCCTCTACAACTGATAAATTCAATACCATAATATTTTATGCATAAACCAGCCACCCAATAAAACAGGGTTTCAGGCAGGAAACACTTTTGTCCATGTCTATTTTTTTTTCCTGAGAGTATTTGTTTTAAATTTTTTTAATGTTTATTTATTTATTTATTTTTTCAACGTTTATTTTTTTTGGGACAGAGAGAGACAGAGCATGAATGGGGGAGGGGCAGAGAGAGAGGGAGACACAGAATCGGAAACAGGCTCCAGGCTCTGAGCCATCAGCCCAGAGCCCGACGCGGGGCTCGAACTCCCGGACCTCGAGATCGTGACCTGGCTGAAGTCGGACGCTTAACCGACTGCGCCACCCAGGCGCCCCAAATGTTTATTTATTTTTGAGACAGACAGAACATGAGTGGGGGAAGAACAGGGAGAGAGAGACACACACATAGAATCCGAAGCAGGCTCCAGGCTCCGAGCTGTCAGCAAAGAGCCCGATGCGGGGCTCGAACCCACAAACCACCAGATCATGACCTGAGCCGAAGTCGGACATTCGACCAACTGAGCCACCCAGGCGTCCCTCCTGAGAGGATTTTAAAATATTTTTACAGTTAGAGAAATACAGAACGATTTGGATGTGGCAGTCACGTGTGAATTTTTACGACTAAGCACAAAACTTCAAAAGAGTTATCTCAGTTGCTGTCCCGGGTCTCACAGCAGGCCCCTGATTTCCCAGAGTTCACGTTCAGGTCTTATCACTAGGTATACTTCAGTGAAAAGTTGTAAGAAGCAGATATTTATGGAATGTGTCTTGATGTTGTGAGCCACGAGGAGCCATTTAAAGTTCAGAGTAAAAGAATTAAATCAGCCTATGAGGAGAATCAGTGAAAGAAAGAAAATTCTGGAAATGCAACGGTTTGAGTTTAAGATGAAGATTCCTTGCAGAGGGGCATGTTCAGGGCAGATAAAGGAAGAAATTAATCCCTTCTGAAGATTTCTAATCATTTATTTCCACTCTATGCCCACGAAGTTAACACCCCAGTCTCTGACAAGCTCTTATCAAACTCCACTCCAGCCATCAGTCCTTTGTTACAACCCTCTCCTTACAAGCCTTCATTCTTCAAAGTCATTACAGAAAAGCATCAGAGTTATGAAAAGTGAACACAGGATTCCATTGTTCCAAACACATCTTTTTCTTAGCTCTGTCCACGTATCGCAGAGCACAAGTGTCAGCCAAGATCTTTGAAATCTTGAATTCCTTCTAGGGAGTGTGACCTCAATCTTCCAAATAAATTCCCAGGCACCATTGAAGCTAATTGGGCCTAATGACATGTCGAAAACTACCCAAGTGGCTTTCTTAAACTTCTCTGTGCCCACTTTTTGTTCAAAAAACAAAACAAAACAAAACAAAACAAAACATGATAATTTTATCTTTGGAACAAACACAAAGAACCTTCATCATATTCTTCCTGTTCTCCCGCCCGTCACATCTCCCTCTACATGTTGCAAACTGTGCTATAGAAAACATTAGATAGATGATTTGGAGCACCTGGGTGGCTCAATCAGTGAGCATCTGATTCTTAATTTCAGCTCAGGTCATGATCCCAGGGTCATGGGATCAAGCCCCACGTCTGGCACTGAGCATGGAGCCTATTTGGTATTCTGTCTCTCTTTTTCTCTCTTACTGTCTCTCTCCTTCTCTCTCTCCTCCCTGCACCCTCCCCTGCTAGTGCTCTCTCTCTCTCTCTCTCTCTCTCAAATAATACAATACAATAATTTTATCTACATGATAGAGAGTGAAGATAATAGATATATACATACATACACACACATACATATACACACACGTATATACACACACATATACCTCATAGGAGGGACAGAGAGAGAAAGGGAGAGATAATGTACATGTATATGCATACATACAAACCAGGATATGAGGACTAGAGATAAAATGTGGGTAAATAACCATGCTTATTTGACTTAGGTAAAGTAGAAATGTTTGAATTTTCAATCCTTCTCTGTTATTTAGTGGTGAACAATTCTTCAGGTTGTCTTGGAAACGTGCTTTCCCATAGATTGGCCACCAGCCACATGTAGCTATGTACATTTAAATTTAAATTTAAATTAATTAAGTTATGGAAAAATCAAAATTCAGTTCCCCATCTGCACAAGCCGCATTTCAAATGCTCAAATCATCTCACTTGTTCAGTGCAACTGAATACAGCATCACAGATACAAAGCACCTGTACCATTGCTGTCCTTTGGACAGCAGCTGTCTTGCAATTTTTTTCGCACACATATGTTTCTATCATTAAAAAAAGGACTTCATTGGACATACAAGAGCCGAAACATTCTCTTTTTTTTTAATTTTTTAATGCTTTTTTATTCATTTTTGACAGAGACAGAACGTGAGTGGGGGAGGGAGAAAAGAATCTTAAGCAGGCTCCAGGCTCTGAGCTGTCAGCACAGAGCCCGATGTAGGGCTTGAACCCACGGACCGTGAGATCATGACCTGAGCCAAAGTCGGACGCTTAACTGACGGAGCCACCCAGGCGCCCCTAGAGCCGAAATATTCTTTTCGCAGAAGGAAAATTGCTTTTGTCATACTCATGTAGAAACTCTAAGCTACTCTACTGATCAATTTTGAATCACCAGGAAATAAAATTACAAAAAGCAGAGCTCAAAACCTTTGGACTTCAAATTTCCATTCTCTCCTATAATCATTGAATCATGGGGTTGAAATAGATCTTAAAGGTCATCAGATCCAATCATCCTTTCCATGCTTGCCATGGAAAAGAGCTCTACCAAAGAGCTCTTTGCATGGTAGAGCTCTACTTTAAGAGCTCTACCAAAATGCAATCTAGCCCATACTTGAAAACCTTCAATAAGACTTGCCCCTTTAAGAACTCTACCAAAATGCAATCTAGCCCATACTTGAAAACCTTCAATAAGACTTGCCCCTTTAAGAACTCTACCACAATGCAATCTAGCCCATACTTGAAAACCTTCAATAAGACTTGCCCCTTTAAGAACTCTACCAAAATGCAATCTAGCCCATACTTGAAAACCTTCAATAAGACTTAGCCCCCAGGATAAACCAAACCCAAACAAGATGCCCAGCCCAGGGAACTGTTAAATCAACAGCACTAATTATAGAATCACAGGTCTTGGTTGTTCATGGTTTGCTGCTTGCGATTTTCTTAAGTTGCCACTCCGCTGAGGGCGGTATGACTCTCCTTTAGACGCTTATTTAAAAGAAAAGTAATAGCCTCTGCCCAAAATGTCACTTGGCAGCCCTTTTAAAAAAAACACAGCCACTTTTCGTAAAGCACTTTTGCTTTGACAAAGCACTTGCTTACTCGACAAAACGCTCTTATCCTTTGCGAATTCTTCACCCAGCCCATGGCAAGCTCACTCTAGACTCTCGACACTCTTCCCTGCCCCCACTTTTTATGTTAAAGTGGAGCGTGTACTGCTTGGGCAGAGACACCAGAAGTCTTCCTTTTCCCTGGGCCCACTCCTGGATGGAATGTGGCTATGATGAATAATGAGGACTGAACTTGACTTACTTGTGATTGCCTCACAATCAAGGAAAACAATAGAGTGCTCACGGATGGGAGCTGAACAGAGTATGAGATATTATAAAAGGGGATAATGTCTTTTTGTCCTTTTGTGTTTAGAAAGTCCCAGCCATTATAAAGATACCGTCAGGTTTTCCTAATGGAATTATCGTGGTTTAGTTATTTCATGCCAGTAAATCTGCCTCCTTCATGGCATAGCAGTCTAGAAAATTTCTGGCTAAGAGAAAAGTGGACCTGTGCCTCTTTGGCAGTCCATAGATCATAGTTAGTATTTGCAAGCCTATAAATAAAATCCAAAGAGTTTCTTCAAATACACAGCAGTAGATTGGTTCAAGAATACAATCTGTTCCCCACAAGGTAGCCAGGAAAGCCATCCTTGCAAAACATACATCAGCTCATGTCACTCCCCCATTGAAAGCCAGACGTCTCCCTAGAATCACATTGAAGTCCTTCCCGTGGCTTCGAAGGCCCTGCACGGTCTGGTCCCAGGCTGTGCCTCTAGTTGTCTATCTCGATCTTCTCTTCTCTCTGCACCTGATTCCTTGCGGTGCCCTTACAGTTCTTCAGACGTGCTGAGCACTCCCCTGACTCAGGACTTCGTGCTTGCTGGTCCCTCTGTCTGGAACGCTTCCCCGAGGTATCCACAGGGTCTCCTCCCTACCTGCAACCAGGCCTCCATCAGTTGTCATCTCTTTAGCGAAACCTGCTACGTCCACCCATTCTTTTCCATCACCTCCCGCCCCTTACCTTGCTTTCCCCATGGGACTTATCCATACCTCGAAATGTTATTGTTCCACTTGTCTTAATAAAAATCCTGTAAGGTAGAGATTTTGTCATGTTCATTCTTATATGCCACTGGCCAAATCGGGGCCTGGCACACGAGTGGGTGTTCAACGAGTGTGTTTTCACAAATGCAAAAAACGAGTAGACGAATGAGCACCAGCTGCCGAATGCTTCTGTCTCTGAAAGAGTGGCAAGAGTGCCCCTTTACGACACCCGTAACCCTTTTAATTGCTTGACATTTTACTCTTCGCTAGATTGTGGCTGATTTCGTTCACTGTTGTAAACCCCCAATGCCTTCCAAAGTGTTCTTTAAATACGCACTCAGTGAAAGTGAATGAATGAACTGTCTACTTTGTATAAATTTTTTTTTTCAACGTTTATTTATTTTTGGGACAGAGAGAGACAGAGCGTGAACGGGGGAGGGGCAGAGAGAGAGGGAGACACAGAATCGGAAACAGGCTCCAGGCTCCGAGCCATCAGCCCAGAGCCCGACGTGGGGCTCGAACTCCCGGACCGCGAGATCGTGACCTGGCTGAAGTCGGCCGCTTAACCGACTGCGCCACCCAGGCGCCCCTGAACTGTCTACTTTGATTACCCACAGGATCCATCCCGATGACAGATGTGACTCTCATCCTCAGGCAATAAAGGTAGACAAGAAAAATCTCATCGATTCATTAGCATTGTCATGATCACTAGCTAAGAGGATGGAGTGTCTTAGAATCAATAGCCAGATCAAGTCAGAAAAATCAGTGCTATCTCAGAAGGGATTGCTTTGTAGTGCCCAGGAAAAGTGGTCAGATTGCTCTATAGATCTGGATACCAAACCGATCACTGGGCCAATGAAGCAAGGAGTCAAATGCATCAGCAAACAGACTTAAGGGAAATTGTTTATAGCTCCACCAATGTAGAAAATATTCTTCATTCGTCTTCACGTAGAGAATACGAGTGACCTTAGGAACATGGGAAAGAAGGGAGCTAGACATGTCCCTTGTGATGTGCACCTGCTCCCCTCTCCTATTCTAGGTTAAACTGGCCCCCGCTTGGGAGACTGTTCCTGTTCATGATCAAAGCAGCTACAATGCACAGTGGACTTTCCATGCCTTTTGTAATACTGAGCTTCCTCTCAAAAGCCAACTGACTCCAACTTCCTGATTTTCCAGCCACGTGAGAAGCAGGCCTGGGATAAGACTAGTTCCCCTAAGGAAAACAAAAATAAAACCAAGCCAACACGTAAAAACACCACACCTCAAAGAGACAAGTCCTCATGGCAGGTCAAACAGATAGAGGTGTTCAGGGCATCGAGGAGTAAACCATTTGGATTTGCCTTTCTTATCTCCTACACCGTGGTATCACCATCTGAGAGCTTACCGAGTGTCTTTATGCATCACGTGGTGTTCCACCTAAGCTGCCCCTGGCCAAGGAATTCATCTCCAAGCTAAAGAAACAAAGCTGCAGACACAAAGCTGAAGACACGGTATGCACTGGCTATTCCCACCATCTTCAGATAGAGGTAATGTTATGAAAAGCAACAGCCACAAACTTCCAGGTATAAAATAAATAAGTCCTAGGAATGAGAGGTACAGCATAGAAAATATAGTCAATAACATTGTAAAATCTTTGGTTAACAGATAACTGCTCTACGTTACACTACAGTAGTAAGCATTTTGGACTGTATATAATTGTTGAATTATTGTGTTGTACATTCAGAAACTACGATAACGTCGTATGTAAACTACACTTCGATTAAAAAAAAACTGGGGGGCACCTGGGTGGCTCAGTCGGTTGAGCGTCCGACTTCGGCTCATGTCATGATCTCGTGGTCGGTGAGTTCGAGCCCCGCGTCGGGCTCTGTGCGGACAGCTCAGGGCCTGGCGCCTGCTTTGGATTCTGTGCCTCCCTCTCTCTCTGCTCCTCCCGTGTTTACACTCTGTCTCTCTCTCAAAAATAAATCAAGATTAAAAAAAAATTTTTTTTTTAATTTTTTTTAATTTGAAAGGCAACAAGAAAACAACCACCACAACTAAGACATGATTTAAGTAATTATAGGCTAAGCTATTTGGACTAATTGCCCTAAGGAAAACAAGAGCAAAACCTGGCCAAAACATAAAAACACCAGCATTTATAAACCTCCTGGGAACATGTGGGCAAGAGGAGATCCCAAGCAGGACTAAATCCAACATCCTAGGTCCATGGCCATGGTTACCATTTAATTACACTAAAACTCGCCCTGTAAATACTATCCATGCTGGGGTGCCTGGGTGGCTCAGCTGATTGAGTGCCCAACTCTTGATTTCAGCTCAGGGCAAGATCTCACAGTTCGTGGGTTCAAGCCCTGCGTGGGGCTCTGTGCTGAAAGCTCAGAGCCTGCTTGGGATTCTCTCTCTCTGTCTACCCCTCCCCCACTTGCATGCACACATGCCCTCTGTCTCTCAAAGATAAATAAACAAACTCTATTTTTAAAAATAAATTAATTCATTAAATTTTAAAAATAAATACCAACAGTCCTATAAGGTGAACACTGGGCTCATCCCCATCTTACAGGCCAAGAAACTGAGGATTGAGTATCTGAGAGTCATCATTTGTTCTGGTGTAGATAAGCTTCAAGTTCAGTTCCATCTTACTCCAAATCACCGGAATATTTAATAAGTCCCTAGTGTCTGTGACCTCATGGGCGTGAAATATTACTCTTTTGAAAATCCAAGGAAATAAGCTGCTTCAGCGACTTGTTCTCTTCCAACATGTAAGAAATTGTAAATCGTTTCTATTATCCAGGCCGAAAATCTCAACACAACTCCCAAAATGCAGTCAGGCCAAGCCCTCACTGTTCTCAACTCAATACATCTTCATTTTACAACCGAGTATTTACGACATGCTGATGACAGACCCACTTGATGAACTCCCTACTTGGTTGAAGGAGACGATCAAGAGGCTTGTGTTAAGAAAGGGCAATGTGTTACAAACACATGCTCGCAAAGGGTAAGCAGGGTGACCTTGCCATGACCTCACTTCAGGAAAGCCCACTCCGGTGAGTGTAGACACATGACCAGGAAATGCTCTGAGCCTTAGGGAAGACTGTTCACATGAATGGGACAGCAAGTGCAAAGGCCAGGAGGTCGGGAAGGAGCTGTTGTGTTTGAAAAGTAAGGAAACGAATAGGACCAGGCACCCGGCTGTGGCAAGTTTACGGGGAAGAACGGGAATATGAGATGCTCAATATGATAATGTGAGAATATGAGTTGGCTAAATCCCATCTTCATCACGTAGGGCCTTGGGGGTATTGCTAGGGAATTCAGAGTTTATTCTAAGAGCTCAGAAATGAGAGGTGATCAAAAATTGAACTCCAGAGTTTACTTCATTTTTAATTAATATTATACATATGAAATGTGTAAGTCATAAACTTCCGCTTTGAGCTTTTACAAAAGCTTATTGTTTGATTTCAAAGCCTAGCACATTTTAATAATCGTGCAAGGGGTCCAGTTGCTGTCTGCCCCCCCCTTACAAGATCAACTAATTGATTGCCTTGAAACACTTTACAGTGAATTTATGAATTCACCATTTGATACTTTCTAATTTTTCAATCGTCTGCAAAATTTTCCCGAGTACTTCTGTAATTATGAATATGTTGTACATACAGTGATTCTTAAAGTCTCTTAAATGTCCCGATAACTGTATATAAGCTTAGTATGATTTCAAAGAAATCACGAACATAAAATAATTGCTCATCTGATTTTTAAACTGAAATCATGATAAGCTATTGCTATTCTAACACAGCAGATATTCTTTTTATTTAAAGCTTTTTTGAATTTTATTTCTGATGTTTATTTTTGAGAGAGAGACAGACTGTGAGCGGGGGAGGGGGAGAGAGAGAGGGAGACACAGAATCCGAAGCAGGCTCCAGGCTCCGAGCCGTCAGCACAGAGCCCCACGCTGGCCTGGAACTCACTAACTGCCACATCATGACCTGAGCCAAAGTCAGGTGCTTAACCGACTGAGCCACCCAGGCCCCCCTACAGCAGATGGTCTTAAACATTACGGATACTAACAAATGCAGACATCTTACGTGAAAGCTATGATGAGTTTTCACTTTCTTCATGTCTATACGTCATTCTGAACCTCCCCGGAGTGAAAGGGGCTTATCCACTAAGGGAAAAATTGTATCAATTCGAACTGCTTTTTTTTTTTTTTCAGGCTTATTGAAAATTGCATATATTTAAAGTACATCCAGGGTGATGATTTAATGTACATATACATTGTGTAATGATCACCACAATCAAGTCAATTAACATATCCATCACCTTACACGGCCACCTTTTTGGGGCGCGTGGTGAGAACACTTAAGAGGCTCTCTCTGGCAAATTCCAAGTATACAATGCGGTATTCTTAACAACAGCACGCTGTACACCGGATTCCCAGAACTCACTCATCCTGCTGAACTGCGACTCTGTGTCCTTTGACAAGCATCTCCCCATCCCCCACTCCCACCCCCAGCCACCGGCCACCACCGTTCCCTTCTCTGTCTCCACGAATTCAACTTTTGTTTCCAACTCCACGCCGAGGGGGATCACACGGCGTTTGCCTTCCTCTGGCTCGCTTATTCGCTTGGCATAACATCCCTCCGCCAGGTTCGCCCGGGTTGTCACAAATGGTGTCAGCCATAAAAAAGAAGGGAACCCTGCCACCTCCAGCAATCCCAGGCTTGCTTTCTCAGGGGCGCAGTTAGGATTTCTTGGCACACTGCTCACTAACCAGACCCAAATTCTGGGTGTTGTAATACCCAGAACTACAGACACCCAGGGCAGGCCTCCCTATTCCGACTGCCAAGCCAGGTCCCGTTATGTAGTACTTGCCAGAGCTAAGAAGTGCGCCCCAGAGCCATCTACTCTGCCCGTTACTTTAATCTCCAGCCTCCATCCCGGTGGCTTCTCCACTTGATTGCATTAACGGATCAGTGTACCGGCTTCCCTGGGTCCCCACTTCTTGTCCTGCTCTTCCCATCTTCAGAATCACAACCCTTAGGGGCGCCTGGGTGGCTCAGTCAGTTGAACAGCCGACTTGGGCTCAGGTCACGATCTCGAATTCTGTGAGTTCGAGCCCCGCGTCGGGCACTGGGCTGACAGCTCGGAGCCTGGAGCCCGCTTCGGATTCTGTGTCTCCCTCTCCCTCCGCCCCTGCCCCGCTCATGCTCTGTCTCTCTCTCTCTGTCCAAAATAAATAAACATTAAAAAAGAATTAAAAAAATTATTTAGAATCACAACCTTTAGAGAGCTTAAAGTAACAGCAAATTGAATTCTGGAATTCCTTCATGGCTTTATCCGCCAAGAGCAGTGAGAAGTCATTGAATGATTTTGAACAGGGGTGTGATATGAATAGCTTTATTTTATTTTATTTTATTTATTTTATTTCATTTTATTTTATTTCATTTTATTTTATTGAGAGAGAGAGACAGAGGGAGAGTGGGGGAAGGGCAAAAAAGAGACAGACACAGAATCCAAAGTGGGCTCCAGGCTCTGAGCCTTCAGCACAGAGCCCAATGCAGGGCTCGAACCCACAAACCATGAGATCATGACCTGAGCCAAAGTCAGACACCTCACCGACTGAGCCAGCCAGGTGCCCCTTATTTTATTTTATTTTATTTTATTTTATTTTATTTTATTTTATTATTTATTTTTTTGAAAGAGAGAGAGAACGAGCGGAGGAGGGTGAGAGGGAGAAGGAGAGGGAGAGAGAGAGAATCTTAAGCCGACTTCGTGCCCAGTGTGGAGTTCAATGCAGGGCTCTACGTGGGGTTCCATCTAACGGCTTGAGATCATGACCTGAGCTGAAATCAAGAGTCAGATGCTTCCCTGACTGAGCTACCCACGTGCTCTGGAATAGTTTTACATTTTTAAAATATTAGTCTGCAATTTGGGGCAAAATGAGTTAGAAAGATACAAAGTGGATTCAGAGAGACCATTTTGAGGCTCTTGAAGTATTTCAGGCAAGAGAGTGCTTTTGTGATTCAAGCTAAGGATTCCATCTATCTCTACACCCTTGACTGAGAATGGCCCTCCTCTTTGAGAAACTCTGTCTTCTTCCACTGAGGGCCACGCCCTGAGGGGGAGACACGTGGAAATTAAAAGGGAAGAACACAACCAACACCCCTCCGGTCTATGGGGCGTGGCACCTAAGAGAGGTAGGAATCCAGCAAAGAAAGACACTGAACCCAAAATAGGATCACAGAGTTTCAAATGTTGCCCATTGGATGTAAGGGGAGCTGGATATATTTATGTGTATAAACACAGCTGAGTCTCCCAGCTGTGATGGGACAGATGGGAAACAACAGTATCTGCAAATTCTTCTGCACTTCTACACGTATTATATCATTTTCTTCAAATCTATGAAAGGAAGGAGACTTATTATTAATCACATTTTTATACGAAGACATCAGGGCATAGAAAATGTCAACTAGTTAGTTCAAGGCAATGTCCAAATATGTATTTGTACACACACACACACACACACACGCACACAGAAGACAGAGCTAGGACTAGGGTTTCTGAGAGTATTTCTTCCTTCAGGCATCTACTCATATGGTTAAGGCTTTTCAGTCTGGAAACTGCTCCTCAAAGCCATCCTAGCAGGCAGATCTCTAGCTATTAGGTTTTTTATATTATAAAAATAGTATAAAGGCTTACTAGTGCTCGACACTGTATGTGGGAAAAAGTGAAGCCTGTAGGATTTCTGTTTTGTTCATCATTTTGTCCCCTGTGCCTAGCGCTCAGCCTGGCGTCTATTCAGTGTTTGATAAACATTTAAGCAGATATTGGTGGTTATGTATGTCCCACCTATGTGTGGAAGTCGTTTGGGGGGCACAGAAAATTCCAAATAAGAGTCGATTCTTGGGCTCAATTCCTGCAGCGTAGCTGCTAGACGGACAGCCCCAAAGCCCTCTCCTCTGGCTCAGTTGTGCTGCCCAAGTGTTGACTCCTGTAGGAAGATACTGGTCTTCCTGCTTCTCAGGCTTGCCCTCATTCCCTGACATTTTGTGATTCTTCCTTTATTCTTCTCTTCCAGTTAGCACATGGAATTGGTTGGAAGTATCATCCTCCCTCCTGTGGAAATAAATGAAGACCAACCAAGGGAACACAAGCAAAGACAACTGAGTGAGAGCTTGCTGTAACAAGAAACTATCACTTCTCGTTTGGCAGGGACTCAAAGGCAAGCAGAGAAGTGGGAATGTTTTCTAGTGGAAAACAGGGGAGGCTTCAGAGAAGCCCCCACTGGAGGCTCTTCATGCGGAGAAGCTGGAAAAGAGCTTATGAGAAGCAGGGAGCCCTTTGTGATTGGTTGGGGTGCATGTTGGGCTGTCTCCAATCGGTCTTAAGTTCGTAGCAGTGACCAAAACTGGGTAAACTGTCCGTTATTAAGCAAGTTCCAGCCACTTGGGGTCAATTGGTACAAGAGTTATTGTTGGGCTTCCTGAATTGTTGCTAGAGCTAGTGGTCTGAATTTCTAGAAGTCTGCCATAGACGGCAGACTGGCTTCCTGGGCTGGTTACCATAGATAATGGGCCATATACCTGGGCTGGTTGAGCAGACTGTGGGTCACAGCTCCATTTTTAAGCATGGTATGCCTGTAGCCCCTTGGTCTAGCCAGTCTTTTACTGCCAGTCTGAATTCTGATCTTAGGCTCATCAGAGCTGCCTTACCTCCATCTTCTTAATAAGGCTTAGAACAGCAGAACTATTGCATGTAACTTGCTTGCAAGTATAACCTCTTTCTCCTTTGAAACCTGATCAGAAAGGAAGGCTGGGTCAAGAAGTAATTTAAATATCAGGAACTCACGATCATCCCCTCCCCGTGACCCCTGCTACTGTCCTCAGAAAAAGCATGGGCACCTATACTTTCTCTCTTTCCAGAACAAATGTTCTTAACCATCAGCTTCTCTACTTGAAGCAGACCCGGGGATGTGTCGGCCAGATGACCCTTCGAGAAAGAAAGGAGGACTTGCTCTCGTTTACAGGAAAAACAGTCAGCAGACAGCTTCACTGTCAGCTCCTTCAGGTTCTCAGCTGCTCAGAACCTCCTCACCCTAGGTCACGCCCTTCTGGGGGCAGCCCATGTCCAGGAACTGAGCAAGGCAGCTGACAAACTGACAAAGACACCGCCATTTTGTCCTGAGGAGGACAACTTTGATGGGGATGCTTTCCCCAGGGGACACTGCCAGATAGGCCAAGACTTCTCAGAACTACAGCACCATTTCACTGTTCCCCCTACCAGTCTCCCACTTCCTTTCACAACTGCTGATTCCTAATAAAATCGTGCACCCCAAATTCCATGTAAGTTTTGGGAAAAACCAATCTGTACCTCTACCCTCAGAGCCTGTCAGCCATTGGCTCCAGAGTCTTAGCCTTACAGATGAAGAGCCTAGTCAGATAAATATGAATACACTCTCTGTTCACAGCTTCACCCCTCACTTCTTTAACTTAAGCCTAGGAGTAAACTCTCTCTCTGTCTTCTCTCATACACGCGCACGCGCGCACACACACACACACACACACACCAGTCTAACCATTGTGATCAACCTGTTCTCTGATTAATTATGTAGGTAAGCAAGACCTAAAACACAGATGAGCAAGTGCTAGCTCAGAGTCTGTCATTGGATTCATGATAGTCAAGGACTGAATTTAAAAGCAGAGAAGAGTCCGTCCATTTCTCCTCTATGGAAGTAATGGGGCAGCTGGGTGCTCTCCCAGCTCCCCTGTGCCCTTTAATCTGAGATATGAGTGTAACACCGAACCCAGGATAGCCTGGCCAATAATAGAAGAATAGAAAAGTGGAAGAATGGAAAAATCAATAGAAAGAAAGAAGGTCAGATTTAGCCAAGTTGTTACCTCGAGTCATTCCTGATTTACGGTTTAACCCCTTGTCTTAGAGTCTCATCCCACAGCAGGAATTTAGCACGAATCCTTTGAGCTCTGAGCTGGTTGGGGAGCTAGGTGTCTGGGCTTCAGATGGCGCATACACAAAACCATGGGCATCATAGTCTGTGGCTCCAGACAGCTACTGGATTAAGGAGAAACTCTGTTCATTGGTGCTAAATTAAACATGATCCAAATCCTCACATGACTAATATTTTGTACTTTTTTCTCATCAAAAGGTGATTTATTGAGTAGGCGAAATGGATATTGGGAGCAAATAGCAAAGTGAATGAACATGAGTGTGGAGAAGAAGGAAAATGCACTGCTTCAGCCTCCGTTTGCTAGTGAATCACCCCCTCTAGAATTATCACCAGCAATGAGAAAATACATCCATCAAGCAGACGGTATGCTGGAGAGTCTGTGCACAAAAGCCAAAGAAACAGCCACTGCCTCCTGTTTTCCCAATGAGAAAGCATTCCAAAATTCAGAGAGCTAAGACACGGGTCCCCAGTTGTTCATATTACCCTCAAATGAAACCTCATTACTATGAGTCATTATGTTCCAGTAGCTTTATTTCCAGGGCCTTTAAGCTGCAAGACTGTGAGTATTTCATCCAACATGAACAGGCCTGGGATAACTTGTGGTTTGAGGCATTATAGAATCGCGAAAGGCAACCTAAATCACTTGGAGAACATCAAGTCAAATTAGATCAAGATGGCCTACTGAAAATACAGACTGCCCCCTCTCCTGTTCCAAGTCCCCCGAAAGGCGAGACACGGGGAAAGTGTGTGTGTACAAGAGATTAATTGCTTATCAGCATTGGGGGGGGGGGGGGGGGGGAAGATCTATCAGTACACTAGAAATGTGGCTAAATCCCAAGAGATAGAAGGTAAATGAGGTTGGTCGCGTGGAGTAAACAAAAGCCCAAAACTCGGCCCAGGATAGGGAAACTACAAAAACTGAAGCAGAGGTGGGTATGTTCTAAGCCTGGATGTGGCCGTTATGGGTTGCTAGGGAAACCATCAGGGCTGCAGAATCACATTTGGAGCATTTAGAGCAGCCTGGTGGGTCCGCCCTGCGTTCACCAACCCTTTGGGCCACACCTCCAATTCAACCAGAAGAAAGCATTTTCCCTTTGACTCTAGCAGTGAGTTCCAATGCTCAGGTTGAGGAGGCTGGTCAGTGCCAACACTAACTTCTGACAAATCAGAAAAAAAAAAAAAAAAAAAAACACCAAGAAAACAAGAAAAAAGGCCAAAAGACAGAATAACCAAACGCTCCACCAGGGAGCATCCCAGCCCCTTCCAAAATCCCCGGAGGCAAATTGCAGCAAACAGACATAATCACCCAGGTGTAAACAGGGAATCTCAAATTGTAAAAATGAGTACATAAATAACCAAGAAACAGAAAATATTTAAGGAAAAGCGACACTTTGAAAGACAAGCACAAAAGGCAGCAAATAAAAGAAGGTTCACAACGGAACCAAACAAGAGAGGATTTCAAATGAAGTATAATTAATAACTTCAGAGTTAGAAGAGAAGTTATCTTACCTATGAAATTACAAAGGAGTTATTTTGACCATTAGAGATCTCGGAAATAAAAGAACATAATTATCAAAATAAAAATCTCAACTAGACCAAAATATCAAAACAGACACCCCTGAGGAAGAAGTTACTAAGCTGGCAGACAGAGCTGAAAAATTCTCTCAGAATTGTGTACAGGACAAGAGAAAAGGAAAAGATACATCATAAACGTCTAAAACGTGAAAGGTACTTGCAAGGGTTTGAAAATCCACTGAAACAGAGAAACTGAGCGCAATCTGGGTCAAAATTCCAACAGAACTTTCATTGAACTTGACAAGTTAATTATAAAACGAAGAAAAAATGCAGAATGAGAAAGAGCAATTGAAGGAATTTGACCTGCCAAATATCAGAACAAGCTTTCAAGTTCCGTCAGCTCGCACAATATGGTAATTGCATATAGTGAGTCTTGATACAGGAACAAACATAGATGATTATCAAATGTGGGGGGGGGGGAATGGAAAGCTCATATTACGATACATTTCACGTGGGGAGTTAATGCAATAAATCAGAGATCCGAACTGCTCTCCATCTGAGAAACAGCTTCTGACTTATTACTGTGCTTGGGCAAAGACTGAAAGCCTAACCATGGGACATCAGAGGACCATGTAACCTGAGTTTCCCGTGGTGAGCCAAAACTTGCCTTATGATGGGGCGTGCACGGAAGTAATCTATCATCAAACGGGAATGATGTTATGATAGCAATGTAATGTGTCAACTAGACTAGGCTGAACCTCATTCCCAGAATTCCCTTACTTGTATGTTTCTGGTTATGGTGAGTCACAGGGGAGATTCTTGAGACCTCTGAAAGACTGCAGAGAAGCAGCAGCTTTTTGTAATATATATACATTGTTTCTGATCTATTGATTCACCTTGTTAGCATGAGGCGTCATCCGGGTCTAAAGATACCCCTGTCTAGTACTGTAAGCTCCTTCGGCTTTTCTGAGTTCAGGGCCAGGCACGTGTATGTGTTTTACCTCCAAGATAAAAGGGCATCAAAGCCGGGTCTCAGTTTGTCCTCATGGGGTTCCAGCTCAGGCTCACCAGGGTTCAATCTGCTCATGATATTCCATTCCCGTCTGCCTGCTCTGTGGATTTGCAAGGACAACAGCCTTCCAGAGAATGCTCCCCCTTGCATTAGCATAATAAACTCCTACTGGTTCTTAACCGGTTGGGTGCTGATGGATACAGGTTTTTAAGACACCAAGCTCAAGCAAATCCAGGAGGAACAAATAAATGACTTCTGGATTATGAGCAGGTGGCTCAGACTTCTTCAACACCCACTGCCCATGGAATTGCCTCCTGTCCCTCAATCCACACCAGTGGCCTCCTAAGATGTTCCTTATGCCCAACGGACTAAAGAAGAAAAACTTCCATGTGATATGCTGGCACCACCAGGGAAAGAGAAGCTACCGCACCACAGCCCCACTCAGGGCTGACCCCGAAGGACAAAGCGAAGGACAATCCTCCACTGGGCAGACATTTGAACGGTGCACACCCACTGTGGCTGAGGCGAGAGATGGCCAGAGGTGTGGCTCTGCATTGCTTCACGGGCCATTTCTCGTGGGTTGGCTGGATGGTCAAGGACTTGGGCTTCGGCAGGGACTTCTACGTTGGGAAGGCTGCTGGCGAGGAAATCCGGGATAAGGTATGCGTACCGAACTCTCAGAGCGTGAGATAGCTGTGTCTCGTGTAAATACCCACCAAAGGGCAGCCACTGCCGGGGAAACGCTTCATATCAGGTGGAAAAAATGACTTGTGCTGCGGACGTCAGTCACCTCCCTCAGACTCACAGTCTGGATGTCCACAGGTCATCTTCTCAGCTTTATCCCATTATCCTCTGCTCCCTTGTCCTGATTTATTCCCTTTCCCCCTTAGTCTTTCTCGTGCTCGATACACACATATTTACTTCTCTCTACTCACACTGCCCTATCCGGGTCACCGTCAAATCCCACCTGGACACGGCAATCACTTCTAACGGACCCGACATTTTTTTTTCCTCCCCTTACTGTCCACACTGCCACCAAAGCGACCTCCCTTGAACAAAAGTTGAATTTGTCGCTCCTCTTTTTAAAGTCTCCTGCAGCTCCCCTTTACCCTTCATGTAAAACCTTCAAATGCCCTTTGTGATACATCCCCCATCGGCTCCCCACCCCACCTCAGCTTGGAACACCTCTAGGCTCCAGGCATACCAAACTTCCTTCCGTCCCTCAAACCGCACCACACTCCACCCTGGAGGCCTTGCTGTGCATCGCCCCACCGCCTGGAACACTCGCCCCACCTAACCTCTTTCTCCAGTCGCTTCTGTTTGTCCCCCAGTCCCAGGATAAATGTCGCTTCCTCCGGAAGGCCTTGCCTCAGCCTTCCCCCTTTGTGATGGCCCCAGGGCCTCTTCTCTTCTTCATATGACAACTATCATTATCCTTTTCTTACATGTACCCATTTCATTGTTTTTTGGGGAATAGCGAAGCATGGAGTTTTAAGAGCGTGGTCGTGAGTCGGCCTGCCTGCATGGGAATCCCAGCCCTGCCTCTTACCAGCTCTCTGACTTCAGGTAAATTCCGCCAGTAGTGGTGTTCAGCTGGCGTGAGGATGAAGTGAGTTAATGACACACGTGAAGCCCTTACAACAGCGCCAGGCAGAGCAAGGAGCACTTGCCGCACGAATAGATAAATGCGTGTCTTCCAACAGTCGCAAAGCGAGTCAGTGTGGACAGAAGCTGAGCCGGGAGACCCAGCCTCCTGTCTTCTCTCGTGTTGCCTTCCCTACAATCGTGCTTCTCAGCCTAACACGAATTCACCCCCAGGAAAGCACGTTGATAGGCTCAGATACCCCCCAAGCCCCAACACAAACAGGGTTCACCTTCCCTGAGCATTAATTTTTTTCAACGGCGAGCAATTTAAAAGGTTATTTCTTCCCTGGGAAAGAAAGCATAACGCTCGCCTGAATTTGTAAAGTAACATAAGACCGGAAATAAAATGTCCGGCTTCTGTGTTTGCCTCACCCCATCCGCCATTCCATCATTGCCCTTCGTCAACGAGCAAGGCCGCCACACACAACCGGAGACGACACTGGCCGCCAGCCTGTTGCTGGTGCCGTTGCCTGCGGTCACAAGCAGCACAACATAATTACCTTCAGAGCCCTTGACAGCACTGGGTAGCACCATAGGTATTGTTTTGATTGGAATTTGGTCCGCACGTATGTGAGGATCACTTGGGCTCCCAAACTGGAAAACGCATTTTCTTCCGCATTATTTTGGGTTACAGATTCTTTTAAAGACTATCTTGCAGCAAAAGGATAAGCTGTTGAGCAAGGTTATGTTGCTGCTTAACGTTAATTTCAGGCCACCTGGTAACAAATAGTAAGCCCGTCATCAGCGGCTACACACAGTCGGCGTCATCCATTTCCACGTGCGGTCACGGCGGTGGCTACTGGAGGAGGTGAGCAGAGGAGAGAAGAAAATTGTCCTAAGAGAGCAGGTTTCTCACGGCACCACGGCTGACCTCTGGGGTGAGAACTTCGTTGCGGGGGCTTCTGTGCATGGTGATGTTTTCGCCACATCCCTGGCCTCTACCCACTAAATGCCAGCAGTACCTCCCCCCTCTAGTGTGACAACCGAAAGGGTCTCCAGACCTGGCCAAATGTCCCTTGGGGGACACAATCACCCCCAGTTAAGAAGCACTGTAGTAGAGCCAACAGAGCCCAGATGACGAGACACAATGTCTTTTCAAAGCAGCCAACGTTCTATTTTGAGCCTTCTGTGGCTTCAAAAAGAAAATAAATTCTGGGACACCTGGTTGAGTGTCCGACTGCGGCTCAGGTCATGATCTCACGGTTCGCGGGTTCCAGCCCCGCGTCAGGCTCTGTGCTGACCGCTGGGAGCCTGGACCCCGCTTTGGATTCTGTCTCTCTCTTTCTCTCTCTCTGTCCCTTCCCCGCTCACGCTCTGTCTCTCTCTCTCAATAACAAACATTAAAAAACTTTTTTTTAAATAAATTAATTAATTCTGCTGTAGACTAATTGCCAGCAACAAAATGCAAACCGTCCTCCATGTTACAAGAGTGGTTCTCAACGTCAACAAAGACAAGGTGTGAGAAAACCTGCTTTTCCTGGAGCCTCTCACTAGTCTTGGATTGGGATCTAAATTCCATTCCTTTTGAAAGAAGTCACTTGGAAGGGTCGCTTACTTTTTTTTCCCCACATGCCAGAAATCATAGATAAGGCCTTTTTCATACTATTACTTTCAAAAGGCCTCAAGGAGCAGTCTGATCTTCCGTCATTCCTGAGCTGAGAGTCATTTTCTTGGCTTCTGTAGTATTGGCCAGGAGTGCTAACCTGCCGGGCATCTCAGCAGCGTCTACAACTGCTCTTTGGAGGGACCAGAGTTGACCTTCGGGGACACCGATCATTCACCTGAACTTCAAGGGCTGACCTTATTTCATAAGGATCCCATGAGGTCACATCAATAGCTTCCTCATTTAATTCCAGCTGAATATGTTGTTAACAATATTTGTGACCCCAGACTGAAATCTGGTCGTGAGAAGAGTTGTCAAAGACATTCTGTCTGTTCCACCGACATCACTTTCCCTAAGAAGATCTGCATTTTTTTTTTCTTCATCGCCAAGAATCCATGCAGCTCTGGTGGGGCCCACCTGGTCCCCAGGCTCGTCTATATTCTGTTTCTATGTGTAGGTTTTGCTTCAAACCTGAGGAACTCAACCTCCCCTCAGGGAAAGGAAAGAATCTGCCTTATGGGTGTGAAAGGAGGGATGGAGGGATAATATATGACAGAAGCAGTGTCAGAGCCTTGCTCCACAATATGGGACCTTCCTGTGCCTCTCTGTCTCATCCGCCTTGCCTTTTCCCACAAAACTGTTTTGTACTTAGCAATCCAGAGAATAAAACAACAATATGTGTGTTAGGTATTTTTTTTTCAAGAAGATCCTTTAAAAAAAAAAAAAACTGCTGAGCTTACTTTATTAACTTCCTCTGAAGATGACTCCGGTGCTACGTCTTTTTTCCCCCCCTTCCATAAAACTTCCATCATGTTACTTTTTATTTCACACCCTTTTTCTCTATCACAGTCTGATGTTGGGAAGCTGGCCTCGCTCTGAGCCCCTGTTTTACGGAAGGGGCAACGATGAAAAAGCCTCCATTCATGGCATGATTCTGACTAGATCTCAGCTCTCCAACTCATTCTCCCGGGGCCCTCATCACTCGATTCACGCATCCCTCTGTCACTCCCAATGTTGCTGTGACGTCATCACGAACCATGGCATGTGGTTTCTGAGCGGCACCATTTTCAAACTGAAGAACACGCATTCGAGACAAGAATGCAAAGATTATTCTTTGACAAAGCTAACGAAAGTTTATCACGGTAAACCTTTTGCTGAAAGAAATACGTTAGTTATGTTCACGAGATAAAGACTCAAGATACAAATTGCTTTGTCCGCCGTCCAATAAGTTGAATACCTACATGGCTCTTCAGTTAAAACACGTGATCACAAAAGGGGAAGGGGGGGGCATCGAAATGTAATTTTTCCGTGAAAGTCTTATGAAGTCTATTTTGGGAAAATCGGTCTTCAGTGGAAGATTATGTGAAAGCCCAGAACAAAAAAGTAGGTTAAAACTGTCCTAATTTATAGCCCACCGGATGACTCTGGCTTTTGTGAGGGAGTTTATTGGTGCATTAGGAACTGCAGAGATATAAATGTGAGCTTGCGATCAGCAGAGAACTGAAAAGTAGAAAATTAAGCAACATCTCAAAGGGGTTGGCATTCTTTCTGAGCAGGAATATTGGCTATTTGAGTCATTCTGACAGCAGGCAAATAGCAGGTAAAGATCTAAGTGGCTTTCTCCCTTCAACTCCACTGCACAGGTACAATGATTCCGGAAGCCCAGGAAGAAAGATGCTCAAAATATCACATTGTCTTTCCAGTAAGTGGAAGAAAAGATGCATTTATATTTTCATTGTTATCTTTGCTCTCTCCAGAGGTTGGAAACTCACAACAGAGCCATAAATACGCAACACGCTGGGCGTCTCAGATGTTCGATACAGGAAGGGATCAAACACAAGGCTCTGGCCGCAAAGTTGGGCAAGTTACTGGGCCACGACATCATTTGTCGCAAACTTAATGTCACCAGAAATCGCAATCATTTCCTCTCGCGTTCCACTCTCAGAGTCCTGACTTAAGAATGGTGAGTGAGGAGATGCTGAACTAAACCCTGATAAAAATGATTGTCAAAAGGCCAAGTCCAAAAAGGTCAAGGGAGAAGTCGGGAAAAGAATGCATGGATTTTTGAAAACCTACAGGAGTGACTTAGAAAACATAAACCAGATGACTCAGCAACATGGTTTAGAAAGCACATACAAAACCCCTGCTAAAAACCAAAGCTGAATGCCAATGAAAGAGTAAAAAATAAAAATGATAGGGGCGCCTGGGTGGCGCAGTCGGTTAAGCGTCCGACTTCAGCCAGGTCACGATCTCGCGGTCCGTGAGTTCGAGCCCCGCGTCAGGCTCTGGGCTGATGGCTCAGAGCCTGGAGCCTGTTTCCGATTCTGTGTCTCCCTCTCTCTCTGCCCCTCCCCCGTTCATGCTCTGTCTCTCTCTGTCCCAAAAATTAAAAAAAAAAAAAAAAAACGTTGAAAAAAAAATTTTAAATAAAAATGATAAAAAATAATTTTAAAAAAAAGATAGATTGTGTCATAATGGCTGCTAGATATATTTCATTTCCTGCTTGTCTTACAGAATGAACAGGGGTTCCGGTGCCTATGAGGGTCTAGCCTCTCCAGCCAGTATCGCCCACGCCCAAAGAAGCATGACGTTAAACAGAAAAATTTAAACACCGTGAAAAGTGGAGACAGAACCCACAGAAGACGGGCAAAGTTCTATATTTGAGGGACTTTAGTGGCGCTTTTCTCCTGCTTTTTGAAAATGGGGCCCCACATTTTCATTTTGAACTGAGCCCTGCAATCTAGGTAGCCAGCCTTGCCTAGGACGTTCGAAGGTTGAAGCTACCCCCCTACCCCCACCCCAGACAGTGAACAGAGTCCAAGGAATTTGTGGGAAATGAAAGTTCATTCAGAAAGCTGGAAAGGACCACACGGTAGCGTCACTGCTCTCCCAGAGACTGAACCTTGAAACATACCGATGAAGACAAAATTCTGACTGTGCCATACAATGGACAGAAAACAAACCGCCAAGACCCAGATAAGATCCTGATAGTATTTTTTGAGGAATCCTCCAAAGGATATCTACTTTAGACTCTTAAGTCTCTCAAACCAATAAATTCTCTTTGCCACTTAAACAAATTTGGGTTGGATTCCTGGGACTTTCAAGTGGAAGAGTCCGGAGATGTACACAGTTCTGGGACTGCTGATCGCAGGTCACTGCTCTGTAATTCCCATCAGCCTCCAGCATGAGGCTTCGTAAAGGAGGTGCCCATTACGCCAGATAAGGCTGATACCTGGATTCACTTCCTATGCTGATCAGAGGCCATAGTCAAAGAAAAAATTTAGTTCATGGGGGAGTTTGTTTCAACGTCTCCAGAAAATAGATATTTAGAGTTAAGATGGCGGAGGAGTAAGGAGACCCTGACCTTGTCTCCTCCCTCGAACACAGTTAGATAGTTATCAGATCATTCTGAATACCGAAGAAATCAATCGGAGGTCTGAGAGAACAAAAACTGCAAGTCTACAAGTCAAACAGTGACCACCTTCTGGAAGATTCTTTTAACAAGCAGACCAAAACCCACCCAGGACCTAGGTTGGGGTTTTGGTTTTTGTTTTTTGTCTTGTTTTTTTGTTGGGGGGGGGGTTGTTTTGTTTTCTTGGGTTTTTTTTTTTTCTTTCTTCTTTTCTTTCCTGGACAAAATGACAAGACAGAGAAACTCACCTCAAAAGAAAGAACAGGAAGTAGAACTCATGGCCGGGAATTTAATCAATACAGATATAAGTAAGATGTCTGAACCAGAATTTGAAACAATGATTATAAGGATACTAGCCAGGCTTGAAAAAACCATAGAAGATACCAGAGAATCCCTCTCTGCAGAGATAGAAGAACTAAAATCTGCTCAGGCCCAAGTCAAAGTCCCCACAGAATAATAAAAATAGGCATAGTAAGAGGCCAGGGGTTTTTTTTAGTTTTTTTTAATGTTTATTTATTTTGAGAGAGAGAGAGACAGACAGCGTGAGCAGGGGAGGGGCCAAGAGAGAGAGGGAGACACAGAATCCAAAGCAGGCTCCAGGCTCTGAGCTGTCAGCACAGAGCCCGACATGAGGCTGGAACTCTGAACCGTGAGATCGTGACCTGAGCCAAAGGCTGACCCTTAACCGACTAAGCCACCCAGGTGCCCCAACTGGCCAGTTTTGATGGGACGATAATACTAAACAATTGATTAATTGGAAATTAAAAGATAGAAGGAGTTTCTGAACAGTGCTTTTAGTAATAACATCCATAGGAAGGGGAGAACCACTCTTTTGGAAGGGTTCCCTCTGAATTCCATAAATAATTCATGACTTTTGGCAATAGTTTCAAGGCAATTTTGGAAGGAATAGAAATTAGGGAGCTTCTCCGTCCAGAGAACAAAAATTATGACTGCTTTGCCTGGAGGAGACAGCGAGAGGGCTTCATAGTTTGGGTTAGAGAATTTGCTTTGGGATCGAGATGGCGTACTGATATCATTGCTGAAAATAATTCCAGAGGAAGACTCTGTTCTTATTTGATCCCAGAGCACCTTTTCACTTGACAGAGAAACATACTACTGCAACGAGTCTGGGGCGTGTTACTTATGTCATGTCTGCCTTTGTGGGTACTAACACGCTGTGCTAGGGATTGTGCTAACTGCCCTCCCGTGCTTGTCCCGGGGAATCTCTCTGTCCCCAGGAGACGACTTGGATTACTCTTTCCATTTCACAGACATTGAGACTCAGAGAAGTTAGATATCGCAGGGAAAGCTGGCGAGTCCAGGACTCATCCAGGTGTGTCTGCCCACAGTGTGAATTTTGTGTTACATAGTTTTGTGCAATTGGTCTGGGATGTTCATGGCTTCTAGAAAAGAAAAAAAAAAAAACTTTAAATGAAGGGAAGGAAGCTAGACACTGCAGACAAGCCCTACCCCTATGCTGCCAGTTTTTAAAATCATATGCCCTTTTCCTCAATTTAGATATTGGAGAATAATATTACTATTATAATAATAGTAATAATATTCCCATTTGCTTGACTTTGACTTCCCAAAAGACAACATCCTTGTGAATTCAAAATAAAAATGTGTTTGATCATCCTCAGAGCAAGACGGGGTGAGGGGTAAGTTTAAAAATTACTTTATTATGGGGTGCCTGGGTGGCTCAGTCAGTCAAGTGTCCAACTCTTGATTTCGGGTCAAGTCATGATCTCCCAGTTGTGGGTTCAAGCCCCACATCAGACTCTGCATGGACAATGCAGGACCGCCTTGGGATTCTCTCTTCCTCTTTCTCTGTCCCTCCCCCCACTTGCTAGTGTGTGTGTGTGTGTGTGTGTGTGCGCGCGCGCGTGCGCTCTCTCTCTCTCTCTCTCTCTTGCTCTCTCTCAAAATAAATAAATAAATGAATATTTTATTTAAAAAAATTTGTTTTGAAAGAATGGTTTGAATAAAAGTCCAAACTACACATACTGTGTATAAAATTTTGCCGTGTGTACCTGGCCATGAATTCTGCCGTGTGTACCTGGCCATTGTGTACACATCAATGTATCCCATGCCTCGCATATCACATTAAGAGAAACTCTGGACGTTTTACAAATGCCTGAAAATGATGTAAACAGTTCAATGGATCACAGATGAGCTGTGGCTCCATGTCAAGGATCCACTGTGTACACAAGCTTTAGACTAGTGTTCACGTAGTCTTTTCCTGGTTTCTTCTCATTAATAACCGATTTCTCAAAAGCACTAGTAATGTTTTCATTTTTGTCCTCATTGAAAACCTTAGCTAGAAATGTCACGAAGACCTACAATAACAAGGGGAATCTGTCACTGAAGGGGCTCTTGGCCACCCTTCCCTGCAGGAAATTAAAAAAACAAAACAAAACAAACACACACACACACACACACACACACACACACAAACCCACAAAAAGCAAGCCTGAACACTAGAGGGCAACATTGTTCCTTAAATATATACTCAAAAGAAAAACAAGGGATGTATAAAATTCCTGAATATTGTTTCTTCCCTTTAAGAAGACTCTCTTTGATATATAACATTTGATGAGTTTGGAGATATGCATATACCCATGAAACCATCACCACAGTGAAGGTAATAGACATAGTCATCATTTCCGAAAGATACCTCCTGCCTTCCCCTCCTTTTTTTGTGGTAAGAATGCTCCACCTAAAGCCTACCCTCTTAACATGGTTTCTAAGGTCCGGGCCAGTATTGCCAATTCTAGGTTCTATATTGTACAGCACATCGTGGAAACTGTTCGTCTCACGTAACTGAAGTGTTATACCTGTTGAACAACATATCCCCATTCCCTACACCTTCCAACCGCCAGCAACCACCATTTTACTCTGTTTCTACCGACTGTCTCTTGCAGATACCTCTTATAACTGGAATCAAGCAGTATTTGTCTTTCTGTGATTGGCTCATCTCACTTAGCACAGTGTCTTCCGGGTACATCCATGCCGTCCCAACTGGCAGAATTTCTTTTTTTTTTTAAGGCTGAACATGAAATATTCCATTGTAGGTATATACCACATTTTCTTTATTCATCTTTTTTTTTATTATTTGTTATTTTTATTTTATTTATTTATTTTGGGAGAAAGAGAGTGCACGGGCATGAGCAGGGGAGGGGCAGAGAGAGAGGAAGAGAGAGAATCCCAAGCAGGCTCTGCACGGTCAGCGCGGAGCCTGACGCGGGGCTCGAACCCACAAACCACGAGATCAGGACCGGAGACAAAATTAAGGGTCAGACGCTCAGCCGACTGAGCCATCCAGGGGCCCCTATTCATTCATCTGTTGATGGACATTTAGGTTGTTTCCATATCTTGGCTATTGTGAGTAATGCTGTAATAAACATGGGAGTTCGGCTATCACTTTGAGATACTGACTTTAATTCTTTGGGGCATATACCCAGAAGTGGGATTTCTAGATCATATGGTCATCTTGTTTTTAATTTTTTGAGGAAGCTTTGCACCATTTTCCACAGCTGCTTTTTCCAGACCCATTGGGTAATCTGCCCACGTCCCTGGAGATGACCAAAGCCTCCACTTGTCTGGTACTTCCCATATCCTCTCGCGTAGTAAGGACATCGTAATGTTTTTCCCTCACCAACTGTATCCATGTCTTCCTCTTTACTGTGTCGTTTGCAACATCACCAGCTAAAGGGGGAAATAGGGTCCCTGGAGGTAGTTTCGTTAAGTACTTTATCGAAACACAACACAGATACAGAAAAACACGCAAATCCTAAGTGCGCAGTTTGATGGTTTTTCACAAGAGGAGCACAATGAGCCCTGAGTTCAGGAGAAAGGACAGGAACTGCACATCCGAAGCCCCGCTCGTGCCCCCTTCAAGTCACTACCCACACATGTCGACCACCATTTTGACTTGTCACTTTTTTTTCCCAGTCGATATGGGTAGAAGAGTACAACAAATGCTTTTCATGTCGGGCTTCTTTTGTCAACAGTATGTATGAAAGACTCATCCACAGTGCAGGTGGTTACAGTGTAATTCATTCTCATTGCTGTGCACAAATTGTACACGTCCTACCAAAATTCACCACAACTGGTTTTGCCCCTTCCACCTGTAACAGCCATGTGAGTTGTTTCCAATCTAAAATACTGTAAGCAGTGTTGCGATAAACAATCTTGTATGTGCCTTTTGTGCCTCCTGTATTTCAACTGGTAGATAACTAGGACCAGAATGGCGTAGGCATGTAATGTATATGATTATATGTGATATTCGTATGACGGATACCAGGTGGATGAAATATCAGCATGTTTGTCTGCAAAACCAAAGGTTGCGTGAGAGGGCATGTATGGAACACGGTGCATAAGCGTCATGCATTTAAATTTTTTTTAACGTTTATTTATTTTTGAGACAGAGAGTGACAGAGCATGAACGGGGGAAGGTCAGAGAGAGAGGGAGGCACAGAATCTGAAACAGGCTCCCGGCTCTGAGCTGTCAGCACAGAGCCCGACGCGGGGCTCGAACTCACGGACCGCGAGATCATGACCTGAGCCGAAGTCAGACGCTTAACCAAATGAGCCACCCAGGCGCCCCAAGGTTCATGCATTTAAAATACCATCAATACACTTCATTTCTCAAGTGCATTTATATATTTATCTGCAGCCCGGACCTTCTCTGAAACTCCAGACTCTCATCCTCAATGGCCAACTTAACTTTCCTACTTCACTGTGTAATAAATATCTCGGATTAACCTATCCAAAGTCACACTTTAGTCCCTGGTCCAAATCTGGTCTCCCCTCAGTCTATGCCGTCTCATGTAATAGCAATTCGGTATTTCAGATTGTGTCAGTCAGAGACCTTTCGTCTTCAACTCTTCCCTTTCTCTCAAACCCTGCTTCCAGCTGTTCAGCTTTCTCTTTCAACATCCAGAGTTTGAGTACATCTAAACAACCCACAGCTGATTAGATGAGCTATTGAAAGTCTGTCCACCATTATTCTGATCCCAAGCCCCCATCATCTCTCTACTCAGTGTTGCAATGGCCTTTGATTCTGCCCTGGCCCCTTTCATTCTGCTCTTACCATAGGAATCAGAGCACCGTTATGAACCTACAAAATATAACGGGGTCGTTGACATTGTGCCATGTACTAAGAAATAAATGCTTGGTCTCCCTCCCAACTGCTGGCACAGAGTTCCTAAAACCCTTGTAATTACCCTAAGTTATGAGGGTGATAAAGGTGTCTTCCCTTATATTAATTAATATGGCGACTTTGGGGAAGCTCCTAGGTAACATAAGGATGGGGTCTTGCTGCCATTGGAACCAACCATGAGATCAGCAGGTTGGAGATTTCCATCTCACCCTTGACCTGCTGGGAGGTAAGACGAGCTGGAGACTGAGTTCAGTTGCCAAAGGCCAATGATTTGATCAATCGTGCCCGTGTAAGGAAGCCTCCGTAAAAACCCAAAAGACAAGGTTCAGAGAGCTTCTGGGTTGGGGAACATGTGCAGATGTACCCAGAGAGAGCTCCTTCCAACGTAACTCACCCTGTGTACTGCTTCACTTGGCTGTTCCTCTGTATCCTTCATAATATTCTTCTCATAAACTAGTAAGTGTAAGTAAATGTTTCTCTGAGTTCCGTGAGCCACTCCACCAAATTAGTCCAACCTGAGGAGGGGGGCGTGGGAACCTCTGGTCCAGAGCCAATCCGTCGTGATGAACTGGACTTGTGATTGGCTTCTGAAGGAGGTGGTGGCAGAGGGGGACAGTCTGACAGGACGGAGCCTTTAGCCTGTGGGATCTGACGCTGTCTCCAGGTCAGAATCAATTAATTGCTCGATGCATGGAAAAAACACACATTGGAGATTCGCTCTGCTAAGAAACACCCAGTGTCTTCCAATCTCACTCCAAGTAAAAGCCAAAACCTTCGTAAACGACATCCAGGCCCCACCATGATTTTCTCTCCGCTGCTTCTTGTCCCTCATTTGTCCTTGCTTCTGACCATTCTCTCCTCTGGCCATTCTGCTTCCTCACGCTGTTCACTGGCCTCCTTGCTACCCTTCTAACATCAGTCTTGCTTCAGTAGATTATTTGCATTTATCGTTCCCACGCCTTGAAATACTCTCTCCCCCCAAATCTTTGCATGACTTTCTCCCTCAATTCCTTCTACTCTTTATTAAATCATCTTTTTGAAAAGTTTTTCCTTGTCACTCTGTTAAAAAATGCTCCCATAATCCATATCCCCCCCTCTATATCTTATGGTTTGTTGTTTTTTTTTTTTTTTACTCATCTTGGTGAAGTTTTTTCATGAACTATTTTTTTAAGTAGAAAGTATGCTCCACACATGCCAGTAATTCTGTTTTGTTTACTTCATACTAAACTGAGAAAGTTTGCCCTCGTGCTAAACTAGGGATTAAGAAAGTGACTGCCATGTAACCTTCACGTAGGCATATGAAAAAGACTCCCTTTGGGGAAAGTATTCTTATTTTCCAATGGTAGTGGGAAACAATGTATTATATTCTGTATATTCCACCATAGACACAACATGTCCGAAACCTGGAAAGCATTCAGCAGCCTCATTTTAAATTTTTTTTTTCAACATTTATTTATTTTTGGGACAGAGAGAGACAGAGCATGAACGGGGGAGGGGCAGAGAGAGAGGGAGACACAGAATCGGAAACAGGCTCCAGGCTCTGAGCCATCAGCCCAGAGCCCGACGCGGGGCTCGAACTCCCGGACCGCGAGATCGTGACCTGGCTGAAGTCGGACGCCCAACCGACTGCGCCACCCAGGCGCCCCAGCAGCCTCATTTTAGATGCGTGTCTAGGTTGTTTTCCCTCCTCACCTGACAGCCCAGCCTGAGTGAGATCCTGATTTGTCTTACCCACTATGGTGCACGCAACCTCTGGCACCATATTTGACATGCGGTAGGAGTTTAATAAATCGTGGTTAAGTCAGTGTTACTGAATACGTTCTAGACTCCTCCCTTGCCCTCGTCCCCACTTTCCAAGAGTCACCAAGCCCCTGGTGTCAGTCCTAACGTGTCTCTATTTCACCCCTTCCCTCCCGCTCCAACAACCTTGTTCAGGCCTTTCTCACTCTTCCCATTAATTCTTGCACTCCCCTACTAGACTGCGTTCACACTTACCCTGTTCCTGTCCACCCTTCTACACG
The DNA here is from genome assembly GCF_016509475.1 of Prionailurus bengalensis. Taxonomy (NCBI): domain Eukaryota; kingdom Metazoa; phylum Chordata; class Mammalia; order Carnivora; family Felidae; genus Prionailurus; species Prionailurus bengalensis. Next base: position 228,571,859 of record NC_057343.1, read on the forward strand.
TCTTTCTAAGCATCTGTGGGTAACCCTTTAAAGGATGCCCCCTTGCCTACAGCACGGAGTCTAACCTCCTTTACAAATTCTGAGACTCACCTCTCCTCCACCCGCCCCCCTGTCTCCAACTGGGCCAAAGCACTCATGGTTCCCAGACCTCGTCGGGCCCTGTCATGCCTCCACACTCCTACCTGTGCTGTGGTGTTGACCTGGCGCTCTCCTGCCCACCTGTCCATGCCTGCTTAATTAACTCCTGCTCATTTGCCACCGTGCCAGGATGTCCCTCTAGCACAGCCCACGTCTCACAGTTCTGGAACGCTCTGTTCATCTTCCTTCCACACCTGTCTCTTGAGGGCAGGAATTCTGTATGTTTCCTCTCTCTATCCCAAGAGCCTTGCCTAGAGCCTCCGTGACGGCAGGCCCTTGAGAAGTGGTTAAGTTAAAATGAAATCATCAGGACGTACCCTAACCCATCATAACCGCTGTCCTCATAAGGAGATCTTTGGACACAGACACACACACCAAAGGAAGACCATGTGGTGGTAAAGGAAGAAGGCGGCCACCTTCATGCCAAGAACAGAGGCCTCGGGAGGAATCTGCTGACAGTTCGATCTCAGACTTCCAGCCTCCAGAATTGTTATGGAATTCACCTAGTCTCTGATGCTTTGTTAGGGCAGCCCCAGCGAACTAACACACAGACATTCATGTGCCTGTCCTTTCCATATGCCTTTCGCAACGGGGGAAACACTGTTTCACAACTGGCTTTTTCACAGCCATGGCTTTTTTCGACAGCCATGTGGGGTATAGCAAAACATTATACCCGTCTTCTCTTTTTTTTTTTTTTTTTTTTTTTTTTTTTTTTTTTTTTAAATTTTTTTTTTTCAACGTTTATTTATTTTTTGGGGGACAGAGAGAGACAGAGCATGAACGGGGGAGGGGCAGAGAGAGAGGGAGACACAGAATCGGAAACAGGCTCCAGGCTCTGAGCCATCAGCCCAGAGCCTGACGCGGGGCTTGAACTCACGGACCGCGAGATCGTGACCTGGCCGAAGTCGGACGCTTAACCGACTGCGCCACCCAGGCGCCCCTATACCCGTCTTCTCTTAAAGGAGCCCTGCCTTGTGTTCTCAGGACTTGTTAAAACAGACCCGACCGCCAGAGAATCATTTTGGAAAGTGTTCACGGGGGCCTCACGCCCATCAAAACACTTCTCCAATTTCACTTTTCGAGTTAGTAAGGAAGAGAGAAAAAAAGAGAATCGGGCCCTTTTTGCCGAATTGATGACTTCTCATCTTCCCGGGAAGCACAGGCATGTAAATTCTTCAAATGCCATAGGCCTTAAGTGATTCTATTTTAAAATATCTCTGGAAAGAAAAAGCATGGTCCAAAAAGTAGCTTGGAATTCACTTGGAGTTGGGTTTGCAAATAAAAGTTGAACCAGCTACGATACGGTGCGGTTAGTTACGTGAATGTTGCGCTGGTGTGCATTTCTTGCTTTACATTTGGGTTTGCTTTCTAAAGTAGAAGGAAAAGATTTTATAAACATGGTTTGGGCCCGGTTGAGGGCTTTGTTTATGAAAGACTAAGCTATACTGACGTGGGCAGGAACTCCAGCTTTGGTGGCTGCCGGACCTCTGTTCAAATCTCAGCTCCTCTAACTGATAAACCATGACAACTGGACCCGCCATCTCTGTCTCTCCAAGTCCGTGTCGCCATCGGATCTTCTGTGGCAAGAAGAAAATCCAGACTAGCCGTACCGCTCTAGGGCTGTGGGGAAGAATAAATGAAATATAAATCACTTCACGTGGTGCCTGCTACAGGGTAGATATTAGTTAAGACAGACACCTTGGGTTTTTTGGAAAATAATTACATTACTATACGTGGTACATAATATTCAGTGCTATATATTATGCATCTAATTACTACATGATTATAATCCTCTAATTACAATAAATATTTATCAGGCATCACTTGTCTATACACAAACAAACCCTTTTTTATTAAGTGTTTTAATTCCAGTATAGTTAACATACAGTGTTCTATTAATTTCGAGGGTACAATACAGCGATTCAGCAACTCCATACATGACCCGGGGCTCATCACAAGTGCCCTCCTTACTCCCCATCGCCTATTTCACCCATTCCCCTCCCCACCTCCCCTCTGGTAACCATCAGTTTATTTTCTATAGTTTTAAGAGTCTGTTTCATGGTTTGTTGCTCACTCTCTTCCTTTTTTTCGTTCGTTCATACATTCCACATACGAGTGAAATCATGTGGGATTTGTCTTTCGCTGACTGACTTACTTTGCTTTGCATTATACTCTGTAGCTCCATTCACGATGTTGCAAATGGCAAGATTCCATCCTTTTTTACGGCTGAATAATATTCCACGATGTATACATGCCACTTCTTTATCCATTCATCTATCAGTGGACACTTGAGCTGTTCCCACAATTTGGCTATTGTAAATAATGCTGCTATAAACATGGGGGGGTGTAAATATCCTCTTGAACTAGTGTTTTTGTCCCTTTGGGGTAAATATCCAGCAGTACGATTGCTGGACCATAGGGTCATTCTACTTTTCACTTTTGGAGGAAACTCCAAACTGTTTTCCAGGGTGGCTGCCCCCGTCTGCATTCCCACCAACAGTGCCCGAGGGTTCCTTTCTCTTCATATCCTCACCAACACCTGTTGGCTATTATGTTTTGGTTTTATTTTTATTTATTTATATTTGTAAATGCTTATTTTTGAGAGAGACAGAAAGACAGAGTGCAAATGGGGCAGGGTCAGAGAGGGGGAGAGACGGAAATGGAAACAGGCTCCAGGCTCTGAGCTGTCGGCACAGATCCCGACGCGGGGCTCGAACTCACGAACCGTGAGCTCGTGACCTGAGCTGGTCGGACATTTAACCGACTGAGCCATCCCATCACCCCTCTTGTGGTTTGATTCCAGCCATTCTGACAGGTGTAAGGTGATATTATAGCTTTGATTTGCATTTCCCTGATGATGAGTGATATTGAGCATCTTTCCAAGTATCTGTTGGCCAGCTAGATAGATACATTTTACGGCCATTGCCCCTACAACTTGTCTATAAGGAAATTTCACGTTCTGAATATAAGATTCACATTATGGATAAAGCATGCTGACTTGGGTAATACTTTGTCTACTCTTCACCGGTTGATTTGAGAAAAGCACATGACCGACAAAATACAGCTTGTAAAAAAGTAAGCCATAGTTTGAGCACAGAAATTCACTTATTCGTCATTGTCACTACAAAAACATGGGAATGGCTGACTTGAATTTTTTATCTTCTACACAGAAGATACGTCTTTAGGAACAAGTAATTTTGTTTCAGTTATTCAGATTAATTTACCCCCTCTGTAAGTAACTGTTACAGAGTTTGGGAAAGTAAATATAGGCAGAGACTTACAAAGGTTGATGTCTCTTGGGTCTGAGGCCATGGGAACTGAATCACCACGGATAAAACTGAGCAGACTTCAGTCATCCACGAAAATCAGGGGATCTATACTTTGTGTAGAATAGGCATTTCCGTCACAGTTACATAAAGGCCCTTATTTCGTATCATTTGGGGAGGCACATTTTTTTTAAGGCAATCTTTTTTTAAAAACGTCTATTTATTTATTTATTTATTTATTTATTTTATTTTTTATTTTATTTTTGGGACAGAGCGAGACAGAGCATGACCGGGGGAGGGGCAGAGAGAGAGGGAGACACAGAATCGGAAACAGGCTCCAGGCTCCGAGCCATCATCAGCCCAGAGCCCCACGCGGGGCTCGAACTCCCGGACCGCGAGATCGTGACCTGGCCGAAGTCGGACGCTTAACCGACTGCGCCACCCAGGCGCCCCAGAAACGTCTATTTATTTTTAAGAGAGAGAGAGAGAACAAACAGGGAAGGGGCGGAGGGAGAGAGAATCCCAAGCAGGCTGCACACTGTCACTGGAGCGTCCAGTGCGGGGCTCAAACTCATGAACTAGGAGATCATAATCTGAGCCAAAATCAAGAGTCAGACGCTCGACTGACTGAGCCTCCCAGGCGCCCCTGTGGGAGCAACAGTTCTAAGGAAAGGTACTCTCCTCTCATAAAAGATTAGTATTTTAAGAATTGGAATAATTTTAATGTGTGATGTAAACTGGCCATGTTTTCTAGCTAATTTGAGATTTCCTCAGGGACGAAATGACACATCACATTTTCTTTGCTCAAAAGACCAAATCCTCTTCGTTGCTTTTTAAATTTTAACTCAGACCTCCTTTCTCGGGTTCACTCCGTGGCTCTCCCAGATTCTACCCTTTCTTCTGCCCCTCATCAAACCACCCTTGATTATGATGACAGGTGCCAGCCTTTCACCCAGAATCCCCTATCCCGCCTGCTGATGTGCCTGGCTGGTCTGAACATTCCCCCCACAGCTCCGAGACTTCTAAAATGTATCTTCCACAGAAAACCAAAGGCCAGGGCCTTGAGCTAAGTCAGGCAGCTTTTCCCCTAGAATCACACTGAATCAGAATCATTCTCGGCCACCTTTGTTAAATGATTTTCTATGTTCCCGCCTCTTAGAAGGTGATTTAGGGAATGATGTGTTAAGACGGTATTTTCTTTTAACTGTAAGGAGAGAAAAGTCCTTGAAGAAGACAGGCTTTGATTGTTGAGAAATTTCTTTTTTTATTTATTTTTTTAAATTTTTTTTTCAACGTTTATTTATTTTTTTGGGGACAGAGAGACAGAGCATGAACGGGGGAGGGGCAGAGAGAGAGGGAGACACAGAATCGGAAACAGGCTCCAGGCTCTGAGCCATCAGTCCAGAGCCTGACGCGGGGCTCGAACTCACAGACCGCGAGATCGTGACCTGGCTGAAGTCGGACGCTTAACCGACTCTGCCACCCAGGCGCCCCGCGATTGTTGAGAAATTTCTTTGGGCTTCCCTCCATCCCTCTCTCCTTGCCTACCCACATCACTGCAGCAGGAAGCTGCGAGAATCCAATAGGGCCAAAATACACTGACTAAATGGAACCACAGTGCTTCCTGACATGCTGAACGCTCAGCCTTCGGATGACGCAAGACAGTGGTGCTAGTTAGTCATGTGCAAACAAGAGTGGCCCATGACTAGCTTTACTTGCTTGGATTCCAAGTATCACCACCTACACAGTACCAAGCCTATGATGGCAATGATAATACCTGTTCCTTTACTCATTGATATGGCAACTGCTTACCAAACAACACTGTGCTAGGTCCAGCAGGAGCAAGGATGAGTGAAACAGTAGCCATGGCCATCAGTAACTCATACCCTAATGGAGAGGACCATTCCGAAACAACATGGAAACCGAGTGATAAATACGCAGCCTGAAAGAAGAGCTTCTAACACAGAGGACGGGGTGGGGGCGGAGGTATTCGCAAAGACTTCCCGGAAAAGCCCAGGTCTGAACTGAGTCTTACGCTCGAAATCTCAGCGATCTATCTACAGAGAGCAAAATATTTGTACACACTTCGAAAAATCCCTGGGTCTCACGCAGATCACCTCTCAAGCCAACTTGTCCCACAAACACCCTCAATTCCCCTGGAAAATGGGCTCCAGAGCGGTGATTCCTTTATGGCATTAACTTTTGTCCATTTTCTTTTCCTTCTACTTCTCATAGGAATGAAACCATAAATCCTGTTCACAAAAAAGGTATTTCTCGACTTTCAAAACTTTGGTTCGGAAAACATCCATTTCCTGCTCCGTTAAATAAGGTTCTGGCAGATGCCGGTTCTTGCCCTTCTGCCAAAGCCATTATACACGTGGGCTGCGGTGTTTGGACAGACTTTAAATAGGAGTGTTGAATCCCAACGGGTGTGTCCTGATGTGATAATTGCTTTTGGGACAGGTTATCGTGCGCGGTTTCCAGTTCAGGGCGTTTAGCTTAAAATACATTTTGCACATCGTGCAAATCACTTGGAAAAAAAAAAAAATCCTTGGTGAACTGCCTATAAAATTCCTAGCACAGGCTAAGTCATATCCTCAAGTATTTCATTTTTCCATTGGACCCAACTTTAGAGACTTTAATTAAAGGCAAACTTTATTACTTTCATTCTAAGGGTGGAGACGGAGACGCTAGCATAAAATGAGTCATGCGCGGTTGCAGAAAGGGTCAGATGCAAAAATCTTCTAGTAGATGTTAGTTTGGATGTCTGGGCAGTAAATGTTACCACTGTTTGCATTTCCGTTCAGTAAGATCTTTTTCCATGTTTGTGATATAATGTAACAAATCTGTAGAAGTGAATGCAGAAACATACAAACCACTGAAATGGCTGTCAGGATCACCCTGTCATCGGCTTTAACCGGTGCATTTTACACAAAACCACGTCTTTAATTTTTTTATCCTTCTGAGCACATATCTAAGCTGTCCTTCCAGATAGTGCACGGGGCGGGGCATAAACCAAGCCTACCTCTGGTCTCTCTAAGTACTTTCTAGGGTTGCATTGATCCAGATCGTCTGCTTTCGCCCAAATATGTTACTCCGGTTAGTGATTTTTGATTTATCGCCTATACGAGTGAATATTCATCAAGAAACACGCTATCAACTTGAGGGAGAGTCGGATGGGAATATCGTTTGACTGTTGAGTGTTGACAATGTTTTTTTCTTGGCAAATGTTCACCGCTGAAGACAATTAATTAAAAATAAGTTAGGAGGCCAACATCTTTGTGGGAGGGTTGCCCAACGATCAAATGTAATCCTTGATAATTCTGGCCCTTGCCCTGGCCCAGCAGTAGATATGTTCCCAAAGGCAAGGAAACACTCTCCCCAGGTGATGGAAGTGTGGTTGCCTCCCAGCAGGAAGCCCTCCTCTTCTTAGCAGCTGCTGCGTTGACTCACCATGTGGGTGCACGGGCCAGAGTCACGCCGACCTGTAGCTTCCCATCCTTTGAAGATGGCCAGCTGCGAATGGTGGGGGAACTAATAAACCCACGTTCCAGCTTTCCTTCCTTCCATGGTTATTTATTAGGCACCTCGAGTGCCGGGCTCTGTACTACACCCCAGGGATGGAGAGGTGAACACAAATGGACACAACGCCATGGGGCTTACAGTCTAGCGGGAGAGAGAATCAACGAATGTGGCAACACACAGAGGATTATGAGAACACATAAGGAAAGAATCCAAGTGAGACTAGAAATTAGGAAATTAGGCATCTCCTAATCTAAGAACTGGTTTTCCAACTTGGCTACACATTGAAATCACCTGGGGAACTTTTTTTTTAATAAGGAAATACACTTTTAATTTTTTTAGTGTTTATTTTTTGAGAGAGAGAAAGAAAGAGAGAGAGAGAATGAGCGGGGGGGGTGGGGGGCGGGAAGAGAGAAAGAGACACAGAATCCAAAGCAGGCTCCAGGCTCCGAGCTGTCAGCACAGAGCCCGACGCGGGGCTCGAACCCGCAAACTGTGAGATCACGACCTGAGCCAAAGTCAGAGGCTTAACACATTGAGCCACCCAGGCGCCCCCCCCCCTTTTTTTTATAAGGAAATTCAATTTTAATTTTTTTAATGTTTATTTACACCTGGGGAACTTTTAAAAAGATACTTTTTCCTGGGTTTCACCCCCAGAGATTCTGGCTGAACTGGTGCAGGGGGTGAAGTCTGGGCATCAAAATTCTTTTAAAGCTCCCTAGGTAACTCCAACGCACAGCACAATTTGGGAACACGAGTCTAAGAATAAGTAAGAGTGAGTCTGGTGAAGACCATCCTAGCAGAGGAAATAGCATATACAAAGACCCTGAGGTTGGAAGAACTTGGTGCCTTCTGAAAACGAAGTCTCTGGCGTGGAAGGAGGAGGCTGGGAGGTTATGAAGCCGGGGAATTGATGGAGAAGGAGGCTGCAGCTAGACCCCACACGGCCCTGGGAAGTCGAGTTACAGATTCTCCACTTTTCAGGAGAGCAATGGGAAGCCACTGTATGGCTTTTGACAAGGAAGAGACATTATCAGACCTGTGTTTATAAAAGCCACCTGCTGGGCAGAGAGTGCATTAGAGGGGATACGACATCATGATATTAACCCGGGTCTCTCTCTATATTCAAGTTGCAGAGGGCTGCAGAAAGAGCACGATGATGGGGGCGGGCACAGGGCCACGGTCATGCCAAGCAAAGCAGAAAGGAGTCAGGCTTTCCCAGCTGATCCTGGACGGTGGGACGAGTCTGCGTTTCTTTGAGATAAGCCACACGGAGGCCAAGTCGCTCCCATTACGCTGCCCTCCTGTCTTCCGTCATCCACATCTAAATTCTGCCTTCACCCATCTCATTCCTCCACCCCCGCAGACAGTGCTGAACGAGCGGACAGGGGATCACGAGAGAAGAAAGAGCTCCCAGGGAAGAGACTTCTCCACGTTCCCCCAGAAATCACCTGCAGTGCCCTGAGAATAGAAAATGAAAGCCGAGTGTCTTCTGCAAGGGCTGGAGAGTAGGCCCTGAGAGAGCAGAGGAGCCTTTCCCAAATCTCCGTGACCCCCAGCCGCCACACAGGCCGGAAGAGCCACTTGACCACTGTGTGACCTTGCCCCGGACTCCATGTGTCAGCAAAGTGCCAACAGCAGCCAACAGCATGTGGTCTGAATGAGCCACTCCTTCCTTCCACAATAAGCGACAGATTAGGAATGGAATTACACCACTTTCCATTCTACCCCAGATTTGCTATTGAACTCTAAAACAAAGCCTGCTTGCACCACTGTTTTCCATCCACAAGACGAGTGTTTTGAGACCCTGGAAGGGAGGCGGAGAACTCCAATCACTGTATGGTTTCAGCATTCAAGGAAATTAACATATAAATCCACAAACTCTGTGTAAAGAATTAAAATAGGAATCTAGCAACAGCCCTTCAAGATCTTCTATGAACCAGACTCTGCGCACGTATCTCGCCCAACACTGCCACCGCCCCCATGAGTAAGGTATCGCTGCCACCGTTTTACAGAAGAAGAAACTGAGGTTCTGAGAGGGTGCCGGAATTTGCTGGTGGATGCAAGATTGCCCGGGCTTTGGCCGGAACCCGGTTCTAGTCTGACTCGGGCGCACCCGTTCTCAATCACTATGCCCCACTGCGCCCCATGCTATGGATGCTTTCTCAGTTTGGGAAACCTCCCCATCTCCACCCATTCACAGTATGCTAGCCAAGGTGCCCGTGATGGCACCGACGTGACAAGGTCTGAAAATTCAATGTCGGCGAGAGGAGGAAGTTTTTTGTCCTCCAAACTCCGGATGTATAATCCAGGCCAGTTACTTACGCCCTCCATGCCTCAGTTTTCTCCCTTGTAAGATACAGATAATAATAAGAAAATCTACCTCATAGACTCTTGTAAGGACTGAATAGAATGATTTTAAAAAGCATTTAGTACAGGGGAGCCTGGGTGGCTCAGTCAGTTGAGCGTGCGACTTCTGCTCAGGTCGTGATCTCATGGCTCATGAGTTCAAGCCCCGCGTCGGGCTCTGTGCTGATGGCTCAGAGCCTGGAGCCTGCTTTGGATTCTGTGTGTCTCTCTCTGCCCTTCCTGTGCTCACACTCTGTCTCTCTCTCTCTCTCTCTCTCAAAATAAATAAACATTTAAAAAAAAGCATTTAGTACAAAGTTTATCGGGCAGTGAGTGCTCAATCAACTTTAGTGATTATTATTGCTATTATTGCAATATTTTTGCATGCTTCTTCTCCGTCTTTTTACCCAGTTGTGCAGTGCCTTTCACCTTCAAGGTGGAAAGTGGCAACAAATTTAGATAAAAGACTATAAACAGATTTCATGGCTTGGCCGTAATTTGATGGAGGTGGGGGGATTGGGGGGGGGGCGGCGGGAATCAGCTTTGCCCATCGCCACTAGATGGTGCTCATATATTACAACCCACCCACAATGCTTTTCATATAAATTTCACAATAAAAAATGCGTTGGAGGGCAGGCAGGCGCCAGGGTGTTGTTTTCTAAATGTTGCCTATTTTTCTACTTCTGGCACAAGGGCTCTACAGTGCTGCTTACATTAAAAGGCTGGGATTGTTTTCCAGTTGCTTTACTTTAGATACAAGATAACTTAAATAGCTGTCTTTTGATATCATAATGAGGGTCATGCAGGCAACAAAAGACTTCCACATTTTTTTTTTTTTTTTTTTTTGCTAAATGTGAAGTGAAATGAGTTATCGCTGTGAAAGAGTCGTTCCATCTAAACAGTTGGGTGAAAGAACGTTAGACGAAAGTCAGCGAGTTGGTTGCTTCCCCGGTTAAGAAACACCACGTTCCCTCTCGGAATTAAAATGCCCTCACGGAATATAATTGAACAGCCGTTTTCCCTGCCTAATTTTTAAAAGTAAATTCTTGCCTTTTCACGTGTTTTTGGTTTTTTTTTTTTTTTTAATCGACAATACCCAGTTTCACCCATTGGAAGCCATGAACACAAGTTCGGGCTTGCTGCCACGAAAGAGTCATTCAAGGATCCCTGTCGATTGCCACATCGCCTCCGTGATGAAACGCTGTTGTCATTGCTTCCTGGGAACCACAGGTGGGAAGACTTCTTGGCATTCTCTGTCCCAGTCAACAGCGGACTCGGCTTCCCTAAGTGACACGCCTTGCTTTTTTTTCCAAGTGGAAAGCTCTCTCTTCACAAGCATTATCAGCAGATTTCAAAGTGTTCGCATACCTCTCTCTCACACTTATGCCAAACCATGAGGCCAGGGGCTGTTTGCCAAAAGGAAAATATCGTGTTATTTTCTGTCCTCACGGCCAAAAATAATTTCAAAGGAGCCTAGCTTTAATTTCTTGTTTTAATTTCCATGTGGGCAAACGAACAGCCTTTGAAAGCTATATGGCTGGGGATTCCAGATGCAAAGGAGAAATGTTTGCTTGCGCCACCATGGTATGATTCTGGTACTTCCCGTGACTTGAACACCTCCCAGATTTTATCTGCCAACTCACAGACCACTTTGCACCTGGGTTCTCGTACTGGTCTCCACACCAATGCAGTTGGAAGACAAGGCAAGCAATTGCTATGGCTCCATATCACTGCATCGGATCGGACTCGCTCAGGATTGAAAGTTAGCTTGGGTAGTGGTACAACAGGGACTCAAACCCAAGCGCTCCGCAACATTGCTTTGGTTTTCACTACTGCGCATCACACGCTGCTTCTTAATGTCTCCTACTCGTTCGATATTCATCGACTGTCTTGAGCTCGTCATGGGTATATGCAGTCTCTATGCAACTAAATTTTAAGTTTAAAGATAATGACTGTCGGGGCACCTGGGCAGTTCAATCGGTGAAGAAGCTGACTTCAGCCCAGGGCATGATCTCACAGTTCATGGGTTCGAGCCCCGTGTCAGGCTCTCTGCTGTCAGTATAAGGCCCGCTTGGATCCTCTGTCCCCCTCTCTATCTGCCTCTCCCTGGCTTGCTCGCTCTCTCTCTCTCTCTCAAAATAAGTGAGCTTAAAATATATATATAGATAGATAGATAGATAGATATAGATATAGATATAATGACTATGTCTAACAAACCTAACATTTTCACAAAGCCTTAAACATGAAATAAATAATCATTGGTTAGGTCTTTACTGTGTGAAGAACGAAAGTAATAAAGGTATTTTACTTAAACACCCTTAAATCTCAATAAAATTGAATGCTTAGGTTATCCTTTTGTATAAGGGAAAAACACTTCAGGATCGAAAACTGGACAATTTTTTCATATTCATTTTAAATGGAAAAAGTATGACAATTCAGGGCAGACTCATTTCCTATTCTATATCCATTGTGGGTGTAGGTTATAATTTTGATGACAGCAAAGAGACTGGGGTGTTCTTCTGTTTTCCTTTGCTAAATGACACGATTTGGGTACAAGTAAAATTGTGTTTCTGTGGGTTCGCCTCCATATTTACTCTCTGCCTGACTCCCATTTTCCAGTGTTTCATAGTCTGGAGAGGAAGTGTGGTCTAGTGGTCAGAAAAACAGTTTAGGAGACTAGAGTCGTGGTTTCTTTTCCTGTCTTACATCCTTGACTCATCAAAAGATCTTAGGAAAGTCACTGAAGCATTATGAGCCTCAGTTTATCCATGTTTTTCCAACATCGTAGAGAGGTTGCTCAGAAATCATCAGACCGTCTGACCATGTGAAACAAGAACTTTGGCTCTAAAAATAAATAACACCATCTCGATACGAAGCTTCATGAAATTCAGTAATAATGGCCAGAAGACATAATGACAGAAGAAAAGCAGGATTCTACAGTTAATTTTAGCAACTGGAAAGAGATGTCAAAGACTCCCTCTAGTAACTATCGGTTTAGCCGGTTATGGATTATTAACAGAGACGGTGTCTGGAGAAAAATTTATGATGGAAAGAAAATCAAAGAATAGAGAATCTAGTGGAGAGGAGTGTTAGGAATTACAGGGTCTTGTCCCTGGCCTCCAGAAAGAAAAAGTAACTGAGCAGAAGCACTCAGATTTCATGGGGTGGGGGGAGGGAGTAGTCACACTCTTAGGTACTCTTAGGTCACTGGGAATTCCCCTCTGGTCAGGCTACAAATTCAAGATCTACTTGAGATCCTAGTTTCTCTTCAGGCTTCATTCTCTCCACTACTTCAAGAACTTGAAGAAGAAAAGATAACAGTGGATGTTATACTAACAGTGGATGTTATACCTTGTGGGGTTAAAAGGGAAGAAGGGAGAACTCTGAAAAAAAAATCAAAGCCACCCAATTACTCACACACAGAGAATCGTTTTTATTCCATCACATGGCCTGTTGGCTGGTGGATTGACTGTGGCATTCTCCGCCACCAAAAGCCACCCAAGAAAACAGAACAAGGTTGCCTTCAGAACCTCACTGTCGCCTCAGCAACTAGTGTCATTGCATTAGGGATTGCTGTCACCTTCATAAAATAGAGCCTGATAAATCAATAGTTTACTATCATTCTAACACTACAATTAATAATAGTAGCTATTATTACTATTATTATAAGAATAACAACTATTGGGGCGCCTGAGTGGCCCAGTCAGTTAGGCGTCTGACTTCGGCTCAGATCATGATCTCACAGTTCGTGAGTTCAAGCCCCCACATCGGGCTCTGTGCTGACAGCTCAGAGCCTGGAGCCTGCTTCAGATTCTGTGTCTCCCTTTCTCTCTGCCCCTGTCACTCTAACCGTTGGGGAAATCCGTTAATACAAGAATAAAATTTTAGTAGAGAAGCTGGAGTAATGGTAATATACATACACTCACACATGTACATACATATATAGGAGTGTATAATACATAAAGAGAGGAACAAAGAAGGTACTGTAATGAGAATATGATGAAGAAATGGGTTAATCCTGGCACTGATCATAAAATTGGCACGTTGGCAAGTTACGGGAGAGACTTCAATTACCTAGAACTATTGGAAACTTCCATCTGAAAATCAGGTCATCTGATAAACGTCTGGATTTCATTTGCCTTCCTTACAATTTCACTTCTCAGAAAGTAAAGGAGGTAGCAGAGCACCTGCTGCTTTGGCTGCGATTCTTCTTAATGAGAAACTTCTAGGAGCTACGAGATCCCACGCATGTTCAGACTCGTATCCTGCTACCAATCCCAACAGCTTCCACAGAGAAGCCCATGAACGTGAAAATCGTACAACATGATCACAAACGATCTCTGCACAATAAAGGAGACGATACTGAAAAGACCTGTGAAAATAGAGCCAGACATGCGAAAACCAAGGCAAGGCAAGGTAAGGCCGGCAAAAAAGTGTAAGGCTCAAAGGAGACTTTCTTTGGACCAAGATGGATGGACACATCCACCCCATTGAACCCTTGTCGTACTGAATGAGCACAGTAGGTAGAACAGCTGAATGTCAATCTACATTATTACTTTAATTTCCATATTCTTCAAATCATGGCAGCTTATTCATTTATTTCCACTGACTAATTCTCACTCTGAGGTTCTCTCTCTCTCTCTCTCTCTCAAAAAATACTTCCAAGGAGGCAACTGGCTGGCTCAGCCGGTAGAGCACAAGACTCTTGATCTCAGGATTGTTCATTTGAGTCCCATGTAGGGTGTAGGTAGAAATCACTTAAAAAAGAAAGATCTCGGGGCGCCTGGGTGGTGCAGTAGGTTAAGAGTCCGACTTCAGCCAGGTCACGATCTCACGGTCCGTGAGTTCGAGCCCCGCGTCAGGCTCTGGGCTGATGGCTCGGAGCCTGGAGCCTGTTTCCGATTCTGTGTCTCCCTCTCTCTCTGCCCCTCCCCCGTTCATGCTCTGTCTCTCTCTGTCCCAAAAATAAATAAAAAACGTTGAAAAAAAATTTAAAAAAAGAAAAATCTTTAAAAAACAAAGAAAGAAAGAAAGAAAGAAAGAAAGAAAGAGAAAGAAAGAAAGAAAATACTCCCAAAGAGAATTAAATTTGTGGTCAGTCAATAAGGATAAATTAGAGAAGAGATGTAAGGCAACTGAACATACCAATGGAATTTATGGGATTTGAAATAAGCAGAAATATCATTTCATGTATGGAAATGCTACCCGTAACAGCAGAAATAAAGGAAATACTAGACAAGAGACAAAGTGAATATGGAATATTTAACTACAAAGTTTCCAGGAAGTGTGTTCCCCTGATTTAGAAACCATCATGCATTACCACATTCTCAGGAACTTGGAGTCTTGTGTCTTCCTTTGCCTCTCAGTGCCATGCACACAGTAGTACTCAGTAAGGATTTGTTCAACAAATGAAGTTAGGAATGATACTCTAGGATCAACAGCCATCAGTACAGTATATCAATATCTATAGTATAGTTCTCAAAGAGCATTCCGCTATATAGGAACCCAAGCAAGTTGAGAATAAGAATATACAGCTCTCATCAAGTCAACAGTATTTTTTCAAAAATCGTCTTACCAATCTATAAAACAGGGATCCAAATGTGTTCTGTGAATATAAAATAATAACATAAAGTGGAAAAGAGGCAAAGCATACAAATTTCTGAGAATAAATTGGTTACCTCATTTGTAACAAAACAGAGGTCCTAACAATGGCCCTAAGGGATGGGATCAGGTCTCCCTCATCTCTGTGTCTACACCTCCTTCTACCCCTCACTCTCTCTCCTCAAGCCACACCAATAAAAGGGTTTTTACCCTAGTTGTGGTCTCCTCTACCTGGACCGCTGTTCCTCCCCTCTCCCCGCGCCCCGCCCCCCATTATCTGCATAGCTACTACTGCCTTTCTTCAGGTCTTTGCTCAAATACACCTTCTCCGTGACACCTTCTCTGGAAACCCCATGTATATATTTGCAACACCATCCCAATCGCTGCATTCTCCATCCTGGCCTGAGGTCCCCCAAAGCAGAGCCCGAACAAAGGCTTACATGCAGGGATATGGTTGAAAATGTGATCCCAGGAACAGAAGGGGAGGACCAGGTGAGTGAAAAAGGCAGTGAGGCAGGGCCACCAACGATGTGCAATCCAGCTGTCTCCATGAGATGATAGGTCCTTCCAGGACCCTTCTGAGGAAGCTTAGGAAATGTGATCAGAACTATATCAGAAGCATTTGTTGGCCCCCTCGTCCCCCCGGATGTTCCAGGCTCAGCGTCAGAGAAGTTCCAGAACTCCATGCAGCTCCATGTGACAGCTGGTCTAAGTCTGCCAGGAATGTTCTCTACAGTACGGCTGGAATCCTGGGGACAGCTGTGAAGAAGAAGCATGCGAAAAGAACCCTCTCTCCCCTCCCTGCTCTGTTTCTCCATTGCTCTTCTAGAATCTGAAATTCTGTTTTATGTCTATGTTTATCTCTTTTCGCTACTGTGTAAGCTCCACAAGGTCAGGCATTATTATGGGCTTAGTTCACTGCCGTATCCCCAGCACCCAGAAGGATATCTCGCACAGCCTGAGCACCCAGTATATCACCGGTGAATGAGTGGGTGAATGAATGAATGCAAGCATTCATTTTGAAATACTGTGAAGAGTTGCATTTTGGTGGGATTTTCTGAACAGAAACTCACAGGGGATGTTCAAGATCACAAGTCATCATCATGTGATAATTAACAACCCTCAAAATTTATCCAGAAATAAGTCTTCATTTTTTACATGTCATCACTCAACACTGGTCATAATTACACCCAGAGGGACAGTAGACAAAGCATCCAAAAATCTTTCAAGAGAAAAGAGAAACACCTTTAGTATTTTCATTTCTCTACTTTTCTACCCAGCTTCATCCAACCGTCTGGAGATGGCCAAAGTCAACCACAAAGCCTACTTCCCTTTGCCCAACGCTTCTCATTGTTTCCAGAAAATATAGCGTTCAGCCTTCATTGGCTTAGTTTACACTAAGTTTAAAACTAAGTTTACACTAGTTTAAAACACATTTAAAATATGTGTTTCATATTAATATATTAATAAATAAATAATATCTTTATTAAAAATAAAGAAAAACAAATACATATAAGCATTTTTCTTTTTGTATACACAGACACAAATTCTATGTCTTATTTTCTCTTTTACTTTACAAATTGATATCTCTTGCTTCCCTTGCTTGTTCCCACACCAGGTCTTTTTCCTAAACTCCTTCCTGCACATGCAATACATTTATTAATTTTTTTTTCAACGTTTATTTATTTTTGGGACAGAGAGAGACAGAGCATGAACGGGGGAGGGGCAGAGAGAGAGGGAGACACAGAACCGGAAACAGGCTCCAGGCTCTGAGCCATCAGCCCAGAGCCCGACGCGGGGCTCGAACTCACGGACCGCGAGATCGTGACCTGGCTGAAGTCGGACGCTTAACCGACTGCGCCACCCAGGCGCCCCTGCAATACATTTAAAAGGTGACCCAAAATATGCTCAGTTAAATAATCCTGTGGATAGGGTTGCCCGGGGGGCTCAGTCGGTTAAGCGTCCAACTTTAGCTCAGGTCATGATCTCGTGGTCCATAAGTTCGAGCCCCACGTCGAACTCTGTGCTGACAGCTCAGAGTCTGGAGCCTGCTTTGGATTCTGTGTCTCCCTCTCTGTCTGCACCCCTCTCTCTCTCTCTCTCTCTCTCAAAAATAAATAAACATTAAAAAAAATTTTAATAATCCTGTGGATATTCACAGATTCAGGCACTGACCTCTTTGTGTCAATGCAAATAAACTGGTGTCTCCAAGAAAATCCAAGTTTGCCAGAGTCCGTTCAGAAAGATTCGTTCGTTAAGTAGCATAACCTACTGGTGTTTTAAATGACTGTGGACTGATAACTAACAGACTTCCGCATGGCTGCATGGCCTGCCCTAATCACTTCTCTACACTCACATCAACACAAGGTCCTACTTTATGAGATTGAGTTTTCTAGACCCCACTAAGCATTACAGTAGGCTTTCATCATGTTTGCCTTAAGGTGAGTCCTTAAGTCAATCCTCATTATTCACGGCTTCCATGTTTGCAAATTCACCCACTCGATAAAATCTATTTGTAACCCCAAAATCAGTAAACGGCAAGGCACTTTCATAGTCATTCACAGACACATACAGAGCAGCCAAAAATTTGAGGGACTTCACACACGTGTTCCCAACTGTTGGATGAGGCGACGCTCTGCCTTCTCATTTCAGCTCTCATGTTGCAGGCAAGTATCCTTTGTAAACAAGTGTCCTTTTCGGGGTTTATTTAGTGCCGCATTTTTCACTTTTTTGTTCTTATTTTGGCGATTTCATTGTTTAAAATGGCCCAGGCACAGTGCCGAAGTGCTGTCTGGTGTTCCTCAGCACAAGAAGGTTGTGCTGTGCCCAATGGAGGAAATCCGTGTGTTAGACGAGCTTCATTCGGGCATGAGTTAAAGTGCCATGAGTCCAATGTTAATAAATCAACAATATATACTAAATAAGCTGCCTTGAAACAGAAGCACATAAAACAAGGTTATGTGTTGATCTGTTGACCAAACGTGGTGATCGGAGGCTCACAGGCACCTACCCCTGTATTTTCTCTAGGAGCAAGGGTTCAATACTCACCAATTTGGTGTTCAGTGACTTTGTGGGACATAACTACCACAAACCAACTGTACAAAAATCAACTGCGCAAGAAGCTCTATAAGCACAAAAACAGGGATCTCCCCTGCTATTGTGAACCTATCAGTCCTTGTCACATCTCCACAGCCCTCACCTCTACTTGTGAAAGGCTGCCCAGGGCCACGCTGGCAACCCCGAAGTCTGCAGACATGCAATTGAGCAAGTACTACAGCACATTCAGGCCCCCGGAGCTGCTCTCAACTAATGATGTCTGGGGACATCTGACAGATTACGTCTAGCATCCTGAACTCACCATTGGGGTAGTTCTGAGGCCTGTTGTAGCTACACTGCTTTCCAGAGTCCTCTGAAGGAATTGGGCTGCAGTTGCCTGAGGGTAACTGATTTGACAATTCAGTGTTGAATGGTTTCATTCCCCTCCTGTCGACTTACTTGTAACCCTCTCCCAGATAAACTGCTTGAACTACTTGAGTAGAAAAACTACTCAAATTTTTGTCTCACGTCTGCTACATAGGAACCCAAACCAAGATACACACTGATCCCAAATCTGTCAAAAGCATCTCAATTGAGATGATGTAACAGCCAAGTCACTACCACTATGATAATAGCCCATACCAATTAAGGTATTTATATGACTTAGAAATGCACACAACACCCATGACACAAAGGGACCATTAGCACAGGGCTCCAAAACCCCAATCCAGGGACTGATCAGCAAGCTAATCAGCTTCATAACCCCTTGGAGCGAGTGGAGAATCTATGACAAGAGAGTTCCTGATAGCACCTGGCACATGATATGTGCTCAAAATTGGCTGTTGGGTGAATGAACATATAGTCAACTTTTAACATCATCTTATAAGTCATGCAAAACCTGTGGGGGATTGAGCAACGAAATAGCCATAGAAATTGTGCTGCAGAGAAATTAATCTGGTGTTGGCACAGAAGACGGTTACGAAGGGAGATAAATTCATGTGTTCCAGTTAAATGAGAGAATGAGGCATATATATAGAGAGAGAGAGATTTTCATCTAAGTATATTTAAAAGCAAGAGATCAAATTCTAAATGAAGAGTGAGAAGAAGGGGGAAGAAAGAGAGAAAAGAGAGGGAGAGAGAGCCCAAGCCCTACAACGAGCCAGGCAGACATCCACCCCCCTCCCCCCAAGAACGTGTCACCCTTAGACCCTAGCTGTGTAAATAAACCTACAGAACAAAGGTTCAGTCTGAGCCGCAAGTTCAAACTTCCCCGGGCTGTCGATAACACACACAGCAGCAGACAGCATCCTGTGCAAGGGGCAAACCACGGCAGGAAGCAGCCTCTGTCTTTATGCTTTCCTAAGATATTTATACACTCCTCTGTGGCCAGCAAACATAACTGGTGTAACTTGGATGAAATTTTAATTATACAGGATTTTAATGATTTAAGTTGCTGTGGGTGAAGAGGGGAAGCCAATAAGAAGGGAGCAAAGGTTCAACTAAGTACAGCTGCCCGTTTCCCCTCAGCCCTGTAGAAAAAAAAAAACAGCATTCCGGAGAAAGGTCTCAAGGTCCACTGTTGAAGGTAGGAGAGAGCCACATAATTCTAGCTACTGGCTATGGGCACTGGCTCTGTCACTACTCTGTCTCGCCACAACATGTCAACAAGTTTACAGATGTGGAGTTGATAATCTTGCTATAAAAAGGATTCTGGGGTAACCGTCATCTCCATACCCATTGTTCTTTATCTGCCACTTTCTTCTAGACTTTTCTTCCTTCTCTCCATCTCTGCTTTATTCTTCTGTACTAGCCTATCCACACTCCTCTCCAAGTCTCCAGCCGAGAACTGAACCACAGGTGCATATTCCGTCCTGCCAGAATAGGCTCACCCTTATCTTGAAATTCGCGAGAAGGTTGGCTAGATTGGCCTCCATGTGGAGCCACAAAAGGGACCTCAATGGGACTTTCGCCCAACATTTACATGGCTAACACGTGGCTGGCCCCAGTTGGGACGAGGTCAGCACTTGCTCCTGCGATTCTTACCAATAAGCCCATTTCTTATTATCACATCATCCTCTTCAGCAGACCTGCCATATCAGACTGCTCTGGGGAACTTAGCAAGATGGCTGAGTTAGTCACACAGTATTCAAGTGTGCGTTTTCATTCATTCAACCATTTACTGAGAGCTAACTACTGTGCTGGATCCCTTGAGGGCTACAATGATGAATGCCGCCAAGGCTTGAACCCCAAGTTGTTGATAATTTGGCAGGAAGCAAGATGTACGTTCAAACTATAGTAGAACATAACAAAGCATCCTGACAGATGCGGGAAGACCGCGCTCAGCTGGGAGTTCAGGAAAGCTTCACGGAGAGCATTTGAACTTGGCCTCGGAGGCTAGATAGGATCTCCAAATGGAAAGACAAGGGATTCTGGGTGAAATGAATAGATATAAGAATGAATAGGAATAGAAATGTACAAGGTAGCGGGAGAGGCGAGGCATTCAGGAACAGGAAGTATTTCATTCTGGCCACAACGTATTGTTGTTAAAGGAGTTAAGGCTACAAGGGTTAGATTAGGGCTAGAATTGATTTTATAGGCAGTGGAGAGACAATGAATGTCAGAGCACCCTGTTCAAACCCTCACTTCCAAAAGTGGAGCCCCACACCTAGAGAGATGACAAGTCTTTTCCAAGATCCCGTAGCAAGTCAGAGCTGGCTCTGGGTTCCCATTCCGAGGCCCCTCACCATGTGGCTATTTCACAATGAGGACCGAGCCTTAGGACAAATAATCTGGCAGCAGAAATAAAAAAGACAGATGACAGAGGTGAAAGACTGTAGCACGAGAGCTGCAAAGGAGGCCTTTGCGGGTTCCAGGAAAGGAATACTGGGCACCTGGACCCAGTTGTTGGCAGTGGGACTGGGAGGAAGGTACAAGTCCAAGAGTAATTGTGGAGGGAGGATTTACAGGACAAGATGACTGTTTGGCTGTGTGGGCTGTGGCAGGGGGAGGCGGAAGAGTTGATTCCAAGGTTTCAAGCCCAAGTGACTAGGAGTCCCATTTATGGAAAAAGGAAATCGCCCACTCTTTCCTTAGTTCCTGGCAGTGCACCTTCCTCTCCGCCCCTCTCCTGCCAAAAGTGCTCCATCAGAGTTTTTCCTGGCCCCTAAGTCAAGGCTCTGGACAGAGCCCTTGCTCTGCAACATGTGATGACATCATCACTGTTGTGCACCCCTCCTTTTTGTTAGTCTCCCTGTTCTCGGATTTCTTGTCTCGTGGGCTCTTCTTACTTACTCCTTAATTTTTCTTTAGGCCACTGATTGTACCTGTTTTCTAAGTTTATATTCTTTTCCCTTTTCATAGTCATAACGTACGACAGAGCCTCAATTCAAATTAGTTCAACTCAAAGGGGGATTTATTGGTTCCTGAAATTGAAAAGCTTGAAGGTACAACAGGATCCATGGATCTGAACTGGATCCCCCCCCTGCCCCCCGCCTCTCTCTCTCTCTCTCTCTCTCTCTCTCTCACACACACACACACACACACACAATCAGTTCTGTTTTTCTTTCTGTTGGCTCTGCTCTTAGGCAGCCTCCACTGGTCAGATGGCCTCCAGAACCTCTACGGCCTCCAAGTTCAGCTGCTCTGAGAAATGGAAAAGCTCCAATGATTCCAATAAAAGTGCTGATATTTAGTCTTGCTAGACCCAGTGTGGTCAGGTACCGTTGCTGACCCAATCTGTATGACCAGAGGGATGGAATACACTGATTGGCCAGGCCAGGCCTGCAAGTGGCTGAGGTTAGTCCCTCCAAGTCACATGAACTAAGAGCTGGAAAGGGGGTCCTAAAAAAGAAACTCCAAAGGAAATCACATTAACTGTGGTTACCAGAGAAGGGGAGTGGTTGCTGGCTGGGGGCAAACAGCACATTTTTGTTGTTGTTTGCATCTATTCACATCCAAAGTTTGTAGGTCTCCTTTTTCTTTGGATTTCTGGACCCCTTCCTGGATACTTTCTCCTAAACATCTCACGTCTACATCAAACTGTCTACATTCAAAGGTGAATGTTTCTCCTGCCACGTTTCCTATTTATCTATATAGTGCCACCATATCCTAAGCCACCTGAGATCATGGCTTTGGAATTAATTTTTATTCTTTCCTCTGCTACACCTGACTCCCTTCCCCAAGACACAAGTCCTTGTACCTATAAGCACACACATGCACACATCCAAATCCTCTCGTTCCTTCTCTGCTTTTGTCTTTCACGTTATCCTTCTCACCCTGTGTGGTAGATCGTAAAAATAGCCAAATATTTCACCCTTCTCTATCCACATCCTCTCCAATGGGATTCTGTACCTCTCCCACTGACAGAGTATTTCCCCGCTCAATGAATCTGGGTTGAACTTGTAACTTCCTTTGGCCTAGGTGACTAGTCTTTGTGACTTTGGCTGTTCCTTGCTCCTCTGTCCTCACCATGAGACCAAGCTCAGGCTCAAGATAAGCCATGCCAGATAAGCCCAGCCTAGACTGGCCAGGCACCAGATGACCTAACAGCTGACCACAGATGCCTGAGAGAACGGAGCCAAAAGCAGAAAAACTGCCAGGCTGAGCACAGTTTAACTTGATGACCCTCAGAATCATGAGCTAAATAAATGGTTGTTACTTTTAAAGCACTAAATTCCAGGTTTCTGTGTTACACAGCAAACACTGACTGATACATCTCCTTTCCTAATGACTCTGACCTAATTCATGCTTTCCATTTCCTTCCATCTCACCTAGTTGGTGCGTCGTTTGAGGCAGTCTTAGAATGATCAGTAATAATTATTTCTAACACTTACTTAGCACTTATTCTATGCTATATAGAGCCTGAACACCTACATATAATAACTCATTAAGTTTCACAGCAGTAAACATTATCCCTGACCACATACAGGGACATCAGAGAACATGTGAGAGAGAATCACTAGGAAAGATTATTCATCCTGGAAACAGAAGCCAAACAATCAGGGATGTTTGGTCATCCAGGAGGCATCGTGGACTTCTATGACCACTTTCCTCCATTATATGCCACCTCTATGCAGCGTGAGATCCTGTCAGGGAATGCATTTTTTTTTTTTCTAGACAACCACACTAAACTCTCCATCACTCTTAAAAATACACAAGTTCCATACAAATCAGTGGGAATTACTCATGCATCTCTAAGGACCAAAGTTATCTTTATGGATTAAAAAACCCACTCAAATAAAATATTACAGTACTAATATGGTACTATGTCCTCTCGAAATGATTATCAAAGCTACTGTGTTTAATAGACAAATCTGATCCGGTAAATTATCTACTGTTTAAGGGTAGCAGTACTAAATAACAAAGACTTCCCCAGCCTCCCCTCAATTAATCTGTCTGTCCCCAAAATAACCCATGTCTAAAATGAAACCTATGACAATTCTACCATAGAAAGTTCTCCATTGTAAAGAAATCCCCATGGTAGTGGCAGAGGTGGTAAGGAAGAGGGAGAAATGTTTTAGAAAAGTATAACATTTTTAAAAAATAAATTAAGAATTCTACTTGCGGACTACTTAAGAATCTTACACAATTTAAGGTTAGGCTTTTTCTCTTTCGTTAGTCCAATACTTCCAGTAGCCATTTTGTTTGTTATTTTTTATTCCATTTGTTCCAAGTATAGAGGAGAAGGAAGGGCTGTTTCCCTCTGCTAACAGGTGGGGCTGGAAGGAAAATTTTTATAGTCACTCATGAAAATGAGCCCAGTTAAGAATTTTATTTTTGTTGAAATAATACCTCAAGATAGGTAGAGGTCAACCCTAACAAGATCATAAAATAGGGAGAAGTAGCAGAGTGAGTCTGGCCCTGACACCCTGCACAAAAGAGCTCACTGTGCTGTGGCACTATCATAATATTAGGTGGGCATTCTGTGCCCTGGAAAACATCATTTCAACTTTGTTCCTGGAGCCTGAACTGTTTTAATCTTTGTTGCTGCTAAAATACACACGAACGTTCCATAAACATATACGAGCACAGGAGTAATGAGGAAACAGAAATGCGACAAAGACAACCTGGTTTTCAGGGTATAAGATGAAACCTGAAATGTAAGGTCACAACACTGTCAACTCTATGCCACACCACCTGCCATGTATTTAATCATCAAGTATTCTGTTAAGATGTTCTTGTCATATGGCTTATCAGCAAATTGTCCGTTCATCTCCTATTGTTACTAAGTGCCAAATGCAGGAGGTGACAAAACTTTCATAATAGGGAAATCATTAAAAATGACAAAAACAAAACTCTCCTGGATCAGGTGAGAAAAAAATGATGGTGGCAATGTTATGTTCTACTGACTTCCCAGAAAAATGGAGAAAATATTGTAAAGAGACAACTTCTATTCTGTTTTACTCTAGAATACCTTCAAAGAACATGCCAGGGGGGAGAAAAAATGCAATCCTGCTTGCCTCTTGCTGTCTACATCATATTGCTGAGTATTCTTATTTTCTCAAAATGCCAACCTAGGGTGATTTTTTTAACGCTTTCTCAGTCTCTCTTACAGACAAACCTGAAATGAATTTAGCTCCAAAGGGGGTCATAGCAACTTCTTTAATCTAACAGCACAGGGAATGGACACAGTGCCATCTGATAAGGCACATCAAATACTTGCCCCCAGTGGCACTCGTGTGATTTCCCCTTCAGAACACTGCCGCTCTATAACCCCTTCTTAGCAATTAAAATGCATTATCCCAACCCACAAAAATAATAGCTGACGAACAAGCTAGTCTTCTACACCCACTGAGAAGGTAATCACAATATCAACATTCTAGTGCTTCCTACACCCTCACTGTTGTTTATGGGTCAGGAAGTCCTAAGCACTTTGAGTCTCCATTCTTCTCCCAAGTTTGGTGAGTGACCATTACTTTGAACTCTTTATCAAGTAAATTACTTATCTCCATTTCATTCAGGTCTTTCACTGAGGTATTATCTTGTTCTTTTATCTGGAACATATGCCTCTGTTTTCTCATTTTGTTTGACTCTGAGTTTGTTTTCACGTAGTATGCGAAACAGCTGCCCCTCCCAGTCTTGAAGGAGGGGCCTGTGTGGGAGATGAAACTTATCAGTCAACTTTGCCCTAGCTTTTGTTGTCTCTCACACCTTTGTGATTGTCTAAGTGGCCTGATTTATTCCTGATAGGACCTCATTGTTGACCATGTGTCTGCACCTGTTGGTGTTTCAAAAGGAGTGACCTTAGTCAGTACCTACTTCCAGGCTGACTGGAAGCCAGATCTTCAGGCAACAGCTTTTAATGTATGTCAATACATACAGTCCTGTGGGACCACCATTGTAGACCCGATGACATCCCGACTAAGAGATCTGGGGGTATCCCCTGAGCCACAGTTGAAGGAACCCAGGCTTCAGATGAGTGTATAAGTTCCTTTCTGGAAGGTACCAGTGGGCTGTGGTGAGGGCCGAGGCGGGGCACAACGATGGTGTCTCCTTGCATAGGTTCCCTGAGAACACCTCTTTAGCCTCTAAATGTGTGGCACACCTGAAACCTATCCCTGAGGTTGAAGTTTCAGGACAAGTAAATCAACCTTTTTCACAGACTGGGAAAGTGTTTCAGTCTGCTAACTATGCAGTGCCCTGGGTAGGGTAGCCTGCCCAGCACTGTCTTTTCTATTGCTGTGCCGTTCAGAAACATAAGCCCCTCTGGCCACGGGAGCCGGGTGATCAGGAAGCATCCCTTGTGTGGACTGCACTCACCTGCCAGCTTTAGCAAGGCTGTGGAAGAGTGTTGAGAGAGGGGCACATCCACGGTTTCAGTCAGGCCAGGAAAGAGTTGTAGAGACAGTGGATGGCGGCCATGTCTGTGAGCACCTGCCTACTCTCGCAAGGGAGAAGGAGCGTGCTCTCGCCAGCAGCTCCGTCTCCAAAGAAAGTCCCAACTTCTCCCTGCCCCTCTAGCAGATGCTTTAAGGTTAGCAAATGAATCTCCTTCAGATGTAATGCAGTCACCTCTCACATTGCTGCCTTTTTGCTAAGTCCTGGGACAACCGACTCTACGCACAATCCCCACAAAAAGAGTACATCTGGGGCACCTGGGTGGCTTAGTTGGTTAAGGGACCAAATTCAGCTGAGGTCATGATCTCATGGTTCATGAGTTCAAGCCCTGTGTCAGGCTCTGCGCTGACAGCTCAGAGCCTGGAGCCTGCTTCAGATTCTGCGTCTCCCTCTCTCTCTGCCCCTCCCCAACTCATGCTCCCTCGCTCTTTCTTTCCCTCCCTCTAAAAATAAATAAACGTTAAAAACAAAAAGAGTATATCTGATCCCCACAGCCCCCCAGGCCCCTTGAGCATAAGCTCCTTGGTTCCCAAAGCCAGATGTTTTAACCGCTTTATCTCTCCAGCGCAGGTCTCAAGGGCTGCGGTGCCAGATGTGGGGCACAACCCCTCACTCCTTAGGGAGATACTCCAGACCAATGAGATCCCTCCCTATAGTGTATTGCCACGTTGGGGGTAGGGTTTTTGGAGACTCTGCATCTCTGTCTCTCCTCCCTGTCTCCATGTAGTCTTTCTATCCCTTGTGGTGGAGGGAGCTGTTCAGCTAGTTTTCAGCTCCTTTTCAGCAGCAATTATTCCTTATGTACCTGTAGATTTGGTGTTTCCATGAGAGGCGGTGAGTTCAGGGTCTTCCCACACCGTCCCCTTGAACAACCTCCTCCGCAGCAGGTAATTTTTGAACTAGACTTTGAAGGATGATAATTTTCTTTTTCCAGGTGAAGAAAGGAATGGTTAGACAGAGAGAAGACCAAGCAAGAACATAACCACGTGGATGGAAATGCTAATATGGAAATCACAAAAACATGGTAATCATAGAGAAAATAGTTAAAACTTACTAAATTAAATGAGTTTTCCAGGGGCGCCCGGGTGGTTAAGCGTCTGACTTCAGCTCAGGTCATGATCTCACGGTCCATGAGTTCGAACCCCGCGTCAGTCTCTTTGTTGACAGCCCAGAGCCTGGACCCTACTTCGGATTCTGTGTTTCCCTCTCTCTCTGCCCCCTCCCTCACTCACACTCTGTCTCTCAGAAATGGATCAATGTTAAAAAAATAGTTTAAAACAAATAATAAAATAAAATAAAATAAAATAAAATGATTTTTCCATTACAGCGAAAGGGACAAAAGTAAGGTACAACTCCCATTCCATCGATGCCTACTGGTGACGTGCCAGGCACTGTGCAAAATACTTTTATTTACTTGTCATGATAACCCCAGGTAGTAGATATTAGATCCCCATTTTATGGATAAGAAAACCAAGGTTCTGAAAAGTTGAAATATCTACATAGCTAGTGAGAGGATCCCATCCTAGGTCTATTTGATTCCGAAGATTGTGGTCTTAACAACTGTCTTATTCTAGGAACTGAAAATGAGAACCGACTCTCAGCCAAGACCTCATGATATCACTTAGGTTAAGGAATCGCAGCTGATGAGCAGCTAAGCCCCCAACTCTGCGGACGAATACAGTTAGGTTGTATTTTTGTTCATGAAAATTCTGAAGTGGATGTTTCTGATCTACAAGATTCTCCTTCAAGCAGTCGTGTAGGGACCTATGGCCCCTTCTCTCTTGCGGTCCCACTGACTTCTCCTTCCAGGAGCCAGGAGATTACATGGCTCACAGCTGGAGGCACTCACCTCACTCTCATTCTATTGGCTAGAACTGGGTCACCTGACCATCCCTTGCTACCAAGGAGGACCGAATATTTAGCAAGCAAAATTACTTTATCAGAAGAGCTGTGAAGTCAGCTTAGAGAGGCTTTGAAGAGGGGCACCTGGGTGGCTCAGTTGGCTAAGCATGCGACTCCGGCTCAGGTCGTGATCTCATGGTTTGTGAATTCGAGCCCCGTGTCAGGCTCCATGCTGACAGTTCAGAGCCTGGAGCCTGCTTGGAATTCTGTGCCTCCCTCTCTCTCTGCCCTCCCCCACTCACGCTCTGCCTCTCTCTCTCTCAAAAACAAATAAACGTTAAAAATTTTTAAAAAAAAACAGTAAGTACTTCACTCAGGTTATTTAAATCAATGGATTTTTATTTACTTCTTCTCATACCAAGTATGAAATTCTGAAAAAGCATAAGCATATCCTCTAAAGATGAACTCACCAGGAATCATTTCCCATGTTTGTTCTTAAGAGAGGCAATAAATATTGCATAATGAATTCTACAGTCAAGAGGAGAGTTATATACAGGCTGAGTTGGCCATTGCCAAAATCAAAAGTATTTTTCAAGATGAACTGGTCTGTAATTAAGAATTAGTAAGGGGTAAAAAACACACTCCGCATTCAAACGGTATTAAATATACTCCACACTTTGGATTTCGATGAGTTAAACTTTTATACGAACTGCCTTCACCGCCTTCACCAAGGCCTTCCATGTCTGTCCCCAGGCACATCACCTCTCCTCCTACAACTCACCCCTAGCTACAACTCTCCTCCTTCTGATTCCTCAAACAGCAGGCATGCTTTCAGCTCAGGGTCTTTGCTCTGGGGAAATAGAACTTTCCCCCGTATAATTTGTGGCCAAAAAAAAGATGCACCTACAATGGTCATATCGTTGAAAAGTGGTTATTCATGCTAGGGAGCTGATTTGCAAACCTGATCTAGAAAGGGACAAATCCAAAATACTGTCCAAGACCAAATGGTAGACTTCACAGGGGAGTCACAAGCCATATTACATGGCCCTAAAACTGAAGCTCTGGAGACGGATGAAATGAGTTTGTGCTTAGTTACCTTGGAGAAAACAGAACTATTCCCTAATAATTCTCTCAATATATGGAAAAAATGTTTTAAGGGAACTACAAAAGCCGAGGCTCATTTGTTTTTTATCTTCATCCCATCCGACTCTAACAAGGATATAAAGCCAAACCACTAACTTACAATAGGATGAATTTTGGTGAAGTATGAAAAAACTTTGGAGGATTATTCATGAATAAAAATCGGAAACAATGAGAAGCCTCAGCTCTGCTAATACACCATGCTTGGTGACACGAACTGAAATCAGATGGCATCATCCTAAGAATGCAGGTTTTTCTGGAAGCCACATTTCAGCTTCACACGATCTCCTCTCAGAAAACTCCCCACCCCTCACCTCCTGAAGAAGGTTACTTTGGACTGAATGTTTGTGTCCCTCCAAAATTCATACGTTGAAACAATCGCCAGTGCAAAGGTACTTGGAGGTAATCATGTCACAAGGACAGAATCATCATGAATGGGATTAGTGTGCTTATAAGAAGACATGAGAAAGATGATTTCTTTTCCCACCATGTGAGAACACAGCAAGACAGTGGCCATCTGTAACCAGAAAGAGAGGCTTCTCAGGCGTCAAATTGACTGGCGCCTTGATCTTGGACGTTCTAGCTTCTAAAACTGTGAGAAATAAATGTTAAGCCACTCGGTCTGTGATGTTTTGTCTGAAAATACTGAGACAGAAGCTACAGCCAGTATCACTTCAGTGCTGAAAGGAGAGTCCCAGCTCCTCCCTCAAAAGGATGTCGCCTTAGCACAGAAGAAACTGTACCTCTCATCTGATCTATGTTTACAAACCAGGTTATTGGGGGGGAAAGACAGAGGTATAGCGGACACAAGGTCTAGGCATTCTTTAAAACCTCCCTACTGCCATTTAAGAGCAGAAAAATCCAAACTGAGAAACAAAGTAATAAAGCTTTTACCCAACTGCTTATACTCACTGCTCAAATATAAATTCACTTGTTACGTGCCTCCTCTGAGGCTTTTCTCCTCCAATAGCTTGGCCAGATAGAAACGTAATTAATTTCAAAAGACCCAATGAGCCGTGTGATAGAGCAAAGATTACAAGTAATACCAAGATTTTTCCAGCAACTATCTCAAACAGAGGTGGAAAATTATGTCAATTTGGTTGACTTCAATACAAAGATATAAAAGTACAGCTGACCCTTGAACCACAATGGTTTTGAACTGTGTGAGTTCACTAATATGCAGATTATTTTTGATATATACAGTACTATAAATGTCTTTTCTCTTCCTTACGATTTTCTTTTTTTTTTAAGTTTATTTATTTATTTTGAGAGAGAGAGAGAGAACTCAGGGGTGCGGCAGAGAGAGAGAGAGAGAGAGAGAGAGAATTCCAAACAGGCTCTGCTCTATCAGTGCAGAGACTGACTCAGGGCTCAAACTCACAAACCGTGAGGTCCTGACCTGAGTCGAAATCAAGAGTTAGACGCTTAATCACTCAGTTAAGCTTAACCAGTCGCCCCTTCCTTCCGACTTTCTTATAACATTTTCTTTTCCCTAGCTTTGTTTTATTGTGAGAATGCGGTATGTAACACGTGACACACAAAATATGTGTTAATCAACTATTTATATCATCAGTAGGCTATTAGCAGTTTAAATCGGGGGGGGGGGGACGTCAAAAATTACACACAGAGGGGCGCCTGGGTGGCGCAGTCGGTAAGCGTCCGACTTCAGCCAGGTCACGATCTCGCGGTCCGTGAGTTCGAGCCCCGCGTCGGGCTCTGGGCTGATGGCTCAGAGCCTGGAGCCCGTTTCTGATACTGTGTCTCCCTCTCTCTGCCCCTCCCCCGTTCATGCTCTGTCTCTCTCTGTCCCAAAAATAAATAAACGTTGAAAAAAAAAAATTAAAAAAAAAAAATTACACACAGATTTTCGACTGGCAAGGGAATTGGTGTCCTTAACCTCTGTGCTGCTCAGGGGTCGATTGTAATCCCAGTTCTATTCTTCTCTGGTTATTTATTTACATGGCAGCAACTGAAGTATTCAGCAGTAAAAACCATGGTTCAGTAAATTATGGTAAAAATAATTATCATAGTAACTAACAACTTTTGAGAGCTTATTTTGTGCGAGGCACTGTGCTGTGCAGTTTAGATGTATTATCTTGGTTGATCTTCATAGCAATCCCCATTTCATATATGATAAATTTTCATATATATATATATAGGCAACCTCTTAACAGAGAGGTAAAGTAACTTACTTGAGACCACAGAAGTCTGGACTTAAACTCAGGACTCAGCATCCTTGTTTTTAAGTGCTACAGCATGCTGCCCAAGGTCAGTTAAGATCCCTTCTCAAAAGGGTATTTATAGTTTCTAGGAGAGGCAGATGCGCAAACCAGAATAACTACAGCACCTTGTACTAAATACAGTTATAGGATTACAGTATCTAGAAAAACTTCACAAAGTGATTCCTGCACCAAATCTTAAGGATCGCATTATAGACCAGAAAGGAAAGAGTCAATGGACGCATACCCAAGAGAGAAAAAGTGTGTGCAAAAAGGGGTTGGAGGCAGGAGACAACTTAGCAGGTATAAGAAGTGACGAGCGGCACTCACCAGAACATTCCACAGGGGCATGACTGGGGGTAAGGTTGAAGACTGAGCCCTAATGACAGGAGCCCTGCCCACTGGCCAACAGGCTTGGGTAATCCACGGGTAGACCTGAAAGAAATGTCCATTTTAGAAAGAAGCGTTTCAAAGTGTTGGTAGAACGGCTCAGAAGGAGAAAAGTAGAGACGCAGAGTCACGGAGGAAGTTGTGGCCTAGCCCAGGCAAGAGGTGACGAAGTCTCAAAGACAAGGGAATTAACAGGAGATGTTAAGGTCAGAGGGCATTTAGGAAGTAGAATCAGTCAGACATGATGAATGATGGCGCGTATGAGGAAGTGTCTTAACCGACTTCCAGATGTTGGCCTCAGGTGACTAAGTAGTATCACCTGGCTCAAGAGTGAAAACTCAAGAATGAATCTGAAGGCAAGTTGTTGAGTTTCAATTCAGGTAGAACACTCAGGAATAGATGCTAAGGAGGACCATTAGTACGCTTTGGGGGAACATTGCCAAGAGTGTACAAACACATCTTGCCTGAGGAAGTGAAGTTGAAGTACAGCTAAAAACCCTAAACATTACATCTAAAACAAATATAAGAAGATTCTGAAATGTGGAGTGCCTGGATAGCTTAGTCGGTGAAGCATCAGACTCTTGATTTTGGCTTGGGTCATGATATCACAGTTCATGAGTTCAAACCCCACTTCAGACACTGTGCTGACAGCTCACAGCCTGCTTCGTATTCTCTCTCTCTCTCTCTCCCTCTCCCTCTCCCTCTCCCTCTCTCTCAAAAATAAACATTATTAAAAAAAAAAAAAGAAAGAAAGAAAAAGAAGACTCTAAAAGGTGGAGACGAGAAAGGCAAACTGACCAGGGTCCTTGGGACTTGAGGACAACACTTCATTGAGTCCCCTGGGTTTTCTTTTTGCCTCACATATCCCAGAGAGGGTATCAGAGAGGCCCACTCAAAAACCACAGCAGGTACAGACCACAAAACCCCCCCAAAAAGTTTACTCCCTCTATTTGAAGGACTGGGACAGAGACAACCCAGAAAGACAGAAAAAGTTTAGACAGGAGCCACTCTACACCAGACAAACAGCACAGAAAAAAATATGGCCCCTGCTCCCTTCCATCGGCAAAGGCCAAGTGAGAGCCCAGACTTCCACTGTCACCCATTCCCAAGATGTCAAACGTATAAAGATGAGGAACAGATTAGTGGTCACCAGGGGTGGTTACAAATGGTGTGGGAGAGAGAGGTGATTACAAAAGGGTAGCCTGAAAGCCACTTTTGGGGTGATGCAATCGTTCTATATCTTTATTGCAGTGGTGGTTATACGAATCAATACAGGTGATAAAATGGCAAAGAACTATACACACATATTGTACCAGTGTCAGTTTGCTGGCTTTGATATTGCCCTGTAGTTATGTAAGAAGTAACCATTGGGACATACTGGATGGAGGGTACCCAGAATCTCTGTGCTACCTTTCCAAGTTCCTGAGAATCTACAATTATTTCTAAATAAGAAGTTTTAAGTTTTCAGAGAAACACACACAGAAAACAAAAGTGTACATAGGAAAGGGTCATCAGCTTATATTTGGTATTGGTACTTCTTTCCCTTGTGATTTATTATACGGATGTCTAAGCTCATTAAAATTTGTAGCACTTCAACAAACCAATAAGCCACATTCTGCAGATTCTACCCAGAAGGACCCAGATAGTTCTCATTTTCCACAATGTGCTTGGTTGCACACCCAGGTTGCATGTCTAGCCGCACTGTTTTCGAATTCCATTACCTTCCCAAGAGCCCCAGTCTCATCTGTGAAATGGGGCTAAGGATACATGGAACCTTCATGGTTGTATTTAAAGTCCTTTCTTAACACTGAATTCCAAATGGGGGGTGGTTCCTTTAGCCTCTTTCCTCTCAGCTGTGGTACTTAGTGGGGAAAAAAGATACAGGATATCAACGACCAATGTTTGCATACACTGTGCTAAAGAAAAATTATAGATTTGTCACAAATGAACAGCAATGCCTATATATGCTCCAGACGTGTGATGCTTGTTGTATAAAATGATGGATATCACATGGCAGGAGCCTAACTTATGCTATAGCAAAATGTCACATCGTTTGAGTGAATCGTACATTCCCGGTATATAAAAGTTCCCAGAGGCACCAGAAAGCTACTCTCCATGCCTTTGCTTCTTTGATTCCATGAGCCACCCCACACCCAGCCTGCAAGGAGAGTCGACAGTTAGGAAGCTGTTTTGGTAGCACTGGCAAACAGTAGTGAACGAAAACACTAGCAACGAAAGACGACAGGGGGATACAAGAGATACGTTGGCGAGGAATTAAACATCAAGATTAATGATGAGAGAGAAAGAAGAATGAAATAGAGTTCTGGCCTGGGAGAAGTGGGTGTCATTCAAGGATATAAGAGAAACAGGAGAGAGAGTCAGGAGTGACTATAATAAGTCCATCCGGGGACATATTTAACTTCAAGGGTCTGTGGATATACCGATGTGGAGCTAGAAGAGAGGCCTGTGGCGGAGGAGTCAATTTGGGGTTGGCGGCATGCGAGTCATTGCTGTAAACATGGGTGTGGCCTCCCAGGAAGGATACAAAGAGAGAAGAGATGAAGGTAAAGACGGTGCCCTGAGAAAGGCTGGAACACATGGCGAGCGGGAGAGGTTGCTGGAAAGGCAACTCCAGAAGAGCAGGCAGAGAGGAAGGAAAGAGTGGGGAGAGAGTGGAAGCCAGTTGGGGAAAGAGAGGCACACGGTTGGGTTGACCCATGGACGGGACACATGGATGTCAGTGGTCGTGGTGGGGTCGGGGGATGCAGTAGTCAGGTTGCAGTGGGCTTGTTAGCAGGATCAGTGGGTCCCAGACTGCGTCCCCAGCCATCAGTGTCACCCTGATGACAGAAACGCACATCCTCAGACCTTACCCCAAACCTACTGAATCAGAAGCTCTGGGGAGGAAGCCCAGGAATTCATGCATTGGCGAACCCTCTGGACGATCCTGGTGCCACCAAAGTTTGAGATGCACCGATCTGGAGAAGGAGAAGGAATTGTCAGTGAGAGGAAGAAGGGGACGGTCAAGGGAGGATTTTTTTTGTTTTTCAAAATGGGAGATTTTAGGGATGCCTTGGTGAATCAGTCAGTTAAGCATCCGACTTCGGCTTAGGTCATGATCTCACAGCTCATGAGTTTGAGCCCCGCGTCGGGCTCTGTGCTGACAGCTCGGAGCCCGGAGCCTGCTTCAGATTCTGTGTGTCTGTCTCTGTCTGCCCCTCCCCCACTCGTGCGCGCACGCGCGCGCGGGGGGGGGGGGGTTCTCTCTCTCTCTCTCTCTCTCTCTCTCTCAAAAATAAATAAACACTAAAAAACAATTTTTTAATATGGGAGATTTTAAACATGCTTCTGTGCTATGAGGAAAAGAAGATTTTAAAAAAGAGACTGGGTGTATAGGAAAAGAGACGTATTGAAGCCAAATCTTAGAAGCACCAGCAAGTAGAAGCTGACTATCTTGAGATATAAAGACAGAGAAGACACCTAAGGATTCTATCCCAGTGCTGGAACCCACTGTCCAGTAGGCAAAGCAATAATGACAAGATACTTCTGTTATGACGGGTCTGCTTCTAATCCTTCAACCATTGCCTCCTCTAAGAATCTCGTTCAGTTGCCATGTGACTAATATCTTCAGGATTTAGAGTATTTCAACGTGTGAACTTCAAAGCTAAGGGAGGCCCCGTGCAGGTCAACAGGCCACCTAGACCAGGTCTCATGGTTGTAACATGCAAATTCACCCACCACGCTCAGGTATGGCGGATAAGGTATTTGCTCCCACACTGGACTTCTCCATGCCTGGGGCCGCGTGAGCTACTGGGCCCACGGTCATGACCCAAAGGGGTGAGGAGGAGCAGGATGTTCCTAGGCCACAGGCAAACGAGAAGGAGATGTCTGGGGATTTTTCCAGACAAAGTGAGCAGAGGATAGTCACCCAGTGGCTTCAACAAACACAATATTCCACCTTCTGGGGTGATTCAAAATGTCAAATACAGACAAAATTTAAAGGGGGAAAAAAGGAGGTTTGTCTGGTAGGAAAAAAAGGTGGGGGAGGCCGCTGGTTATGACAGCCACCATTGGCAATGTTTACTTTGTCTTACCTCTGGTCGAGCTGGTCTTGCAAAGACCTGGCTCACTCAGGCCAGAGACAGCGGCCAGACAAGCGTCTGTACAGGAGACCTACAGGGAGATTCAAAGATTTTTCACTTTCGTTCACCTCAATTTTTACTTTCTTTTTTAAAAAACCATGGCGCTAAATCTCTGT
Source organism: Prionailurus bengalensis (assembly GCF_016509475.1). Taxonomy (NCBI): domain Eukaryota; kingdom Metazoa; phylum Chordata; class Mammalia; order Carnivora; family Felidae; genus Prionailurus; species Prionailurus bengalensis. The sequence continues at coordinate 228,607,456 of NC_057343.1, forward strand.
AGTTATAACCCTAGGCTGACGGCCTTTAATAAGGAAGGCCAGACGCTGGAAAACCAAAAATAAATAGGACCGTGGACCAAATCACAATCTCCTTTGAAAGTTGCTTTTGAAGGCCCAAGGGAACACCATTAACGTCACAGGAAAAGTGGGCAATTAATTTCCTTTCTGGGGGCTTTTAGAAGGCCTACCCGAATTGACCGTGGAGAGTAACCTAACGCCACGTCAAGACGTTAATGCGGATCACCAATTAGTCTACTCAAAGTCCCGTCTGGTAGGAACGTCTGTTTGCGAGCAGCGTGGAGGAGGTACTAGAGGTGAAAAAAGAGTCCCACCGATCCACACTGTGTCCCCTTCCGGCGGGCACTGGCTTTCGTCTTTCCCATCCCACTTCAGGGAAGGGAAAGTCACCTTGGGAACTGCAAGGTAAAGAAACAAAGAAACGTGGCCACGAAGCAACAAAGAGATACGAAAATGAACCTGGGAGCTGAGCCCTGAAACCAGCCGATGCAATCGCTCTGCCAGAAACAGCCTCTAGGGTGAGAACCAAGGCGATGGAGCAAAGAAGATTCCCTCTTATCGGCCTCTGTTTCTCGAAGGATGTGAAAATGCACTGAGAGGCCAGTAAATGTGTCCGTAAGCTAGAGAATAAGCAGAGCCAGAAACCAAGGCGCTGGGTCTTATCTGTGAAGCAGAAGCAAATTTTAGGCAGCTGCTATTGTTCCTGCCATATACTTGAGGGTGGTGGAGAGGGGTCAGCATGTCAGATGCGGGCAAAGGCAGGAAAATAGAGAACTCGGCAGAGTGACTTCGCACATTTTAGTTACTTTCTGGGAGACAGCAGCTCAGGATAGAAGGGAAGCAGGTAAAACTCGCGCTCTGTACAAAAGGATACGATCCAGGGACAGGAACCTTCGTAATGAGAATCCAGCAGAAGTGACAGGCGCTCCTCCTAAAAAAATGGGATATTTGGGGCCAAAGTGAAACAGGCTAATCACTGGGCTACACGGTCTCTGGGCACCCGGGCTGAAATGGCATCCCTCACATCTGGGGGGGGGGGGGGGGTGGACAAGGACTCCCTGGAAGGGTGCCAGAAATGTAGCGGAAAGTGTTCAGGTCTCTCCCTTGGAGCACGCTCTGCCCACGCAATGTTATGACTGCAGCACAGGTTGAAGAACATGGGGTCATCTGTCCAAGCCGCTACTTCCTGTCCCTTTTTGCTCTGAAATCGTTCTGAATTAGAGCTTCTCTGACTTCAGTGCCATCACCACAGAGGAGAAAGCTTTTCTTTCTTTTTTTTTTTTTAATGTTTATTTATTTTTGAGAGAGAGAGGAGCAGAGAGAGAGAGAAAGAGAATCCTAAGCAGGCTCCACACTGTCAGCACAGAGCCCGAAATGGGGCTTGAACTCGCAAAGCACCAGATCGTGACTTGAGCCAAAACCGAGTTGGGTGCTTAACTGACTGAGCCACGCAGGCACCCCCAAATGAGGATGTTTTGATTGTCAATTACGCTAGAGGCAGAAAAGAGTCACCCCCTTCAGACTTAGGACCAAATAGAGAAAACCAGATTCACTCCACCTATACTTGAATAGACCAAAAGAGTCTTCAGGAATGAATTTTAGGGGCTCCTGGGTGGCTCAGTCAGTTGAGCGTCTGACTCTTGGTATCGGTCTCATAATCTCATAGTCTCGTAGGTTTGAGTCCCTCATCGGCTGGCACTGTGCAGCCTGCTTGGGATTCTCTCTCCTCTCTCTGCCCCTTCCCCACTTGCACTCTCTCTCTCTGAAGTAGATAAATAAATGAATAAATAAAATAATGAATTTTAAAGTGCCAAAAGATAAATATGCATGTTTCAAGGTGCTCAAGACACAAACGATGTCCCAGAAAATTAATATCTTACCAGAGGCAGACAAGTATGACCCCTGGTAATGGACAAGATGTACTTTATGTGTAAGTCAAGAACTTCTTTTCAAGTCAACGCCAATTAATTTTTCATCTACAAAGGCGACTTTGGTGTGGTAGAAAGCATAGGATGCCTGTAGCTCTACGTCATCTGTTTCCATCTTCTTGGGTCAGTCGGCTCCCTGCTGGCAATTCCTGCATTGGCCAGGTGCCCATTTTCTGCTTTCCCGAGTCCTTCACAGCTTGCTTCTCACCACTCTGCTCCGAGCTGGGTGACACCTCTCCTCCCTTCTCCTCTTTGCCCGGGAGCAGCATCCCTCAGTTAGTTACATGCGTGTTTGCACCAAAATGGCGAGGCCCCTGAATGGAATTCTAATCACACGCACCCTTAATAAGCCAACTAAGACCTTCTAAAATAGTGGTCGCGAAAGTCAGTAATCCAGTAAAAAGGGGAAGAGCAAAGGAGGGAAGAATGCACAATGGGGAAAGGACAGCCTCTTCAATAAATCGTGTTGGGATCAGGGGACAGTCACACGCCAAAGAAAGAACCTGGACCGTTATCTTAGCCATGCCCAAAAATGGCCGCAAAACAGACGAAAGATTTGAACGCGAAACCTGAAAGCACAAAGCTCCTAGAAGACCATAGGCAGGAGATCCCGGACGTAAGTCTCAGTGAATCATGTTTTGGATCTGACACCACCAGCCAAAGCAACAAAAGCAAAACTCAGCAAATGTGACTACTTCAAACAAAAAAGCTTCTACACAGCAAAAGAAACCATCAAAAAGGAAAAAGCAATCATCTGAATTGGAGAAAGTATTTGCAAATCATGTAACTGATATGGAATATATATATCTCCAACTAAAAAAATCGGCAGAAGATCTGAATAGACATTTTTCCAGAGAAGAATGCAGATGGCCAACAGGTACAAGAAAAGATGTTCAACATCATTAGTCATTAGGGAAATGCAAATCAAAACCACAGTGAGAGGGCACTTCATACCTGTTAGAGTGGATACTATCAAAGAGAAAAGAAATAATGAGTGTCGGTGAGGATGTGGAAAAAAGGGAACGCTTGAGTGCCGCTGGTGAAATATACACAGATAGAGCCACTATGGAAAAAAATGTATGGGGACTCAAAAAAATCAAAAATAGAACTACCATATGATCCAGCTGTCCCACTTCTGGGTACTTATCCAAAGGAAACAAAAACACTCACTGGAAAAGATATACGAACCCCATGTCCATTGTAGCATTATTGACAATTAGCCAAGATATGGAATGAACCTAAGCTCCCATCAGTGGGTGAATGGATAGAAAAAATTGTGGCATATATATACAAAGGAATATTACTCGGACACACAAGAAAAGAATGAAATCTTGCCATTTGTGACACCCAGAGGGACCTCAAAGACATTACATAAGTGACATACGTCTCTCAACAATAAATAAACATTAAAATTTTTTTTTAATTTAAAATATAAGAGATTGAATGTACAGACCACCAATAGCCAGGCCACATACAAAGCTAGAACTCAGCCTCACAAGCTGCAGCAACCTGTCCACGAAACCTACCCCCTTACCTGCCATCACCAGCCTAGGAAGTCAGGCAGGAGGTCAAAGCGGAAAACGGACTGGGCTTATTTTCAAAGCTTCTCAGAAACGATGTGTCCAGGCCTACCCACATCCCACTCGCCCCACAGAGGCCAACACCCAAACACCCAGCCTCGGTCCAGCCTCTACAGGCCACCCATGGACAAACGAACCCAGCCTCACAGTTTATATTTTCAATTTCAAACGATGTTTTAAGAAAACACTTAAGTATCACTTTCCAAGAAAATGGTTGCAGGGGCTCAAACACTGTCATTTATATTTCATCCTCAATCAAGATGAAAAGGGCTTAGGTAAAAATTTTCCTTTCCGTGCAGCAGGTTCCAAACCCTGGACTTCACCACCCCAAGTTCAAAGGATCTACCCACTCTGGTCTACCCACACGACTGCCCTTGAACCCCCAGATGGCTCTCCCAGCAGGGCTTGGTCTTGTCCACTCGCTGAATATGTCCTGGGGACACCTGGCCCCTTCCCATGTACCCAAAATGTGGACAACACTACATTTTATCCAGGCAATAAATAATGCTGCAAAGTTGCCTGGTTTTTTTTTCCTTAAAATTCTCTCAAGATAAGTTTATTGTGAACATAAAAATCAAAATATTAAAACTTTTCCTTCACCTCTTCATTCTAATAGAATTTGGAGGTCTTGGGGGGGAGGGGAGCCAATGTTTTTCCAGGGAATATCACAGCATCTTAGCGTGTGTTTTGTAAGTTCGTGTCAACAGAACTTGGATTTTAAAGTTACATTTGATGGCATGCAGGCTATTCAAGAGATGAGAGAATCAAAAAGCTTTGAGTGGAAGAAGGAGAATTTCTATAATCTCATTTGACAAACTACACTTAACAAATAAATTGGATCATTATTCCCCTTTATATTTCACTTTTGTTGGGTTAAACAGAGACCAGACCTAACTTCCAACTAATTTTCTTTCTTATAGTATGCATGTTACATTTATTCTTGTGGCATTCATTTCATACATTCTAGCATAGTATACACTTAAAAGTATAAAATTACTGAACAAAGAAGCTATATGCCACAACACTACTCCAGCTTTAAAAAATTTGAAGCAACAATGCAAATTTCTTTGTTTTTAATGTTTATTTATTTTGAGAGACAACAAGTGAGAGCACAAGCAGGAGAAGGGCAGAGAGAGGGGGGGAAAGAGAGAATCCTAAACAGACTCCTCACTATCAGCACAGAGCCCGACCCTGGGGCTTGATCTCCCGAACCACGAGATCATGACGTGAGCTTAAATCAAGAGTCAGACACTTAACCAACTGAGCCATTCAGACACCCCAACAGTGAAAATTTCTATGGAATAAATATTGATTGTCCAAGGGCATGTTTTACTTTCTTTGTTCTAAAAGGAAACATTACCTGTAAGTAAAGAATCCATACCTGCAGAAACTGAATCATTTTGGTATCTTTTGAATTAAACATCCTTCAGAACTAAACACAGTTTACAAATTCTCAAAGGCCTTTCCCTCCACTCCATTCTCCAGAAGAAAAGGCAAAGAGGCAAGGAGATAGATTCTCATTTTGTGTAGCTTTCATGAAAAATAAAAAAGGTCTATTTTAAAGTCTGGTGTCCTGAGCACTTCTCCCTTTCAAAGCATTAGGAATCATGAGAACAGAATAGCATTGTCTAGGATTTCTCTCTCACACCCCAGGAAGGCCTCCATTTAGGGGTTGGAGAGCAGACCATGAAGGCCAGTTCTCTCGGGGCTGATGATCCTTACATTGGATACGCTGAAAGGCACTTGAAGGTAATTCCTTTCAAACCAGAGGAAAGTGTTGCATGACCAAGGGGGATGGTTAATCTTACGTGTCAATCTGACAAGGCTAGAGTACTCAGTTTTTCAATCAAACGCTAGTCTAGGTGAAAGTATTTTGGAGATGTGTCTAACACCTACAGTCAGTTAACTTTAAAGAAAGCCGATTACCCTTGACAATGGTAGTGGCCCTCATCCAATCAACGGAAGGCCTGAAGCGCAAAACTGAGTTTTCTTGGTCGAGGAAGAAATTTCACCTGTAGATTGCAATGCCAGCTCCTGACCAAGCATTTCAGGACAGTGCTCCCTGGTGGCCTGTCCCAGGGATGTCAGACTCGGCAGCCCCCACAATCACTGGCTTCGTTTCTCTGGTAGAATCCTGACTGGTAGACCAGTTGACTGGTGTCAATCTAAGTTCCTTTAGAAATGAAGGAGCTCATCGTGTCCTAAATGTTAGTCAGTTGCTAAATCCCAAAACATTGGTTTTATAAACTTTAGAGCCAAGAATAGCAGTACTATTTTTTGCTGCTATGTCCTCAAATATCACACAGATGGGAGTTAGTAGGAATAGTCTCTATTGTACAACTAATGAATCCCAATTTCTATAAAGTTGAAAAGATACCTGAAATGGGAAATTACACCAGTTGGGTTTCCATTGTTGTTAAATGGCTGCGGCCTTTCAGGCAGAAAGGAGCACACGTGGAAGATGCTTTCTGGAATGCTACACAACGAAAGTCTCCTAAAATGAGAACGACGTGACGAACGCTAAAACAAAGCTGGAATTGGCATCAGCACACAGCCCAAGTTACAGCTGTTCTAATAATACCGCCTTACCTGTCTTATTTCTGTAGTTTTCTGGAAGATTTGTTTTCATCCACATCTAAGAAAGAATCTGTGTTCCAAATTTTTCACACAAACTGTCACTGATGAGTCCTACCCGTTCTTTCCCCACCACGAGACTATGAATTTTCTTCTTGTTACATTCCTCTTTTGCCAAAATAGCCCCCTATGGCTGGGTGGTTTTATTTCGTCCCATCATAAGAGGGTTTAATATAAGCTTGTCCAAAAAAGAGACAGCAGTGACAGTTAAATTAGAACTGGCTCCAATTAATGTATTTAAGGAACATCATATGCAAACAGACAACAGATGAGGAGAGAGGCTTTATGCATGAAAAGCACACCAAGCTGCAGCAATAATCATATTTTTTTTCAGAAGGGCTGTGCCCCCAACGCATTATTTGTGAGGGGAAAATCACAACGATCAAAGGAGCATAAAGTGGGGTCATTTTTCCTGCCACCCGACATCCCCCTGGCTGCAACTGCAGCCTGGGAAACAGTGGCATGGGGGTAAAATAATCAGAAGATGAATTGGGTAACACCCTCTCACTTACCCATCTACCGTGGGACTCTGGGTCCATGTAGGAGATACAGACAGTCAAGATACCAGGTCCCTCTGGTTACTGTAGCCATGGAAGGATCACTTGCTTCTGCCTCCTAGACTCTGCCAGAGACATCAAAATGTCGGCAGACTGCTTCCTGTTTTCCCCCTCTTTCTCTCTGTCATACCATGCCCTTCCTGTACCCCAATCCTGTTCTTAAGGAAGAATCTGACATCTGTCATCCCCCGGAGTTAGGGTGTTACCCTGGGCTCTCTGAGTTTTGACAAGTGTATACTTGCTTTAGCCATGGAACCTGTTCCTTATTGAAGGGATTTCTGGGATCAGTGGCAGGCTGGGGTGGGGGAAGCAGAGGAGCCTCAGAGCTTTAAGCGATATTATGAAGCTAGGAAAACAACATGGGATTTTAGGCTATGAAAGTGGCCTTAAGAGACCAAGATACCAAAAAGAAACGTTCCTAATATAGAGTATCTATGAAAACTATACAGCAACCACCATACAAAAGAGAAATCCCAAGATAGAGAATAAATTAATATGTCACTATGATCACTTCTGTTGAAATTACTGGAGGTTTTAGCCAGTATAATAAAGCAAAACAAACAAACAAACATAAAAACAAAAACAAAAAAGCCAGGAGTGAATCTGACAAAGATTTATAAGATATCTACACTGTAAAATACAAATATTGAGAGAAATCTTTAGAACGATGCCATGTTCATGGGTTGAAAGACTCAATAGTTTAAAGGTGTCGACTATTCCCAAATAAATCTACATCCCAGCAGAGCTGTTGTGAAAATTAAAATATGATTTAAAATTCATGTGGAAATGCAAAGGTCCAAGAATAGCCAAAACAAGCTAGAAGAACAAACTTGATATCTTACATGAGTAGGTATCAACATACATCCTAAAGCTACAACAATTAAGAACAGTGAAGAAACCGTCACTTGATTTTTACAAAGGTGACGTTTCAGTCTGGTGAGGAAAGAATGGACTTGCTACTAGATTGCCCTGGAGCAACTGGAAATCTGCATGTAAAGAAAAACAAACCTTAAATCTCGATCTCACATCATATAGAACAATTAACTCCAGGTGAATTGTGGCCGCAAGAGTAGGTAGTAGAGAATAAAATAAAGATTCAGGGGGCAGGGGTGGAGAGATAGTATCTTCATGATCTTGGGGTAGGCAAAAAAAAAAAATTTAAGAAGACACAGCAATAAGCATAAGTAAAATGATGGATAAATTTGACCACATTTAAAAGAATTCTAGTTCATCAAAAGACACCAGTAAGAAAGTGGAAAGACAATCAACAGACTGGGATTTGCAATGCAAATACCCAATGAAAGAGTCATATCCAAAACATATAAAAACTCTTATAAGTCAATGAAAAAAAAAAGACCATCCGATATAAAAATAGGCAATAGGCTTGAACAAACAGGTACTTTGCAAAAAGAACATCCACATAGCCATGAAATATATGAAAAGGCGCTCATCATTAATAATCAGGAAAATGAAAATTAAAACCACAATGAAACGTCATTATATACTCACTGGAACACCAACTGATGAGGATATTAAGCAATTGGATTCTCTATAGACTTCTGTTAGTAACATAGATTAGTACAATCAGTTGAAAATAGTTTGGCCATATCCACTAAAGCTGAATATATGTTTCCCCTATGACCACCCATTCTATTGGGTATATTGCCAAAACAAAATGAGTACATATGTGTACCAAAATACATGTACAAGGATACTCACAGAAGCACTCTGCATAGTCACCAGAAACTGGAAACGACTCTAAAGTCCATCAACAGAAAATGGATAGTGGTTTGTTCCTATGATGGAATGCTTTGGGGCAATGAACATGAACACACTTGCTACATACAATAACATAAATGAATCTCATAGACAATTGGTGAATGAAAGAAACCAGACGCTGAAGAGTACCTACTTACTATTTCATTTATATAAAGTTCAAAAACTTGCAAAACCAACAATCCATGATTGAAGTCAGGATATTGGCTACTTTGGGTGGGGAGGAAGGAATTTACTGGAAAGGGTCCCGAAGAGGGCTTCTGAGTTTCCAGTAATGTTCCCTATCTTGGCCTGGATGGCATACCTTTCTCTGTTTTTGTTATGCTTTAATAAAAAGTTTATTTTTTAATGTGCCAAAAATATACATTTACCATTGTATGAGAGCAACAGTAAATGGGGGGTGGCGGAGGGGCAATTATTTCTTCAAAAATATAGAAGTGTAGGCCTCTGGGAGGGGTTGAACTTGCCTAAGATTTAATTTGGGAGCCCTAGAAGACCAGAGGATGATAGAGAAGCTCAAATGACTTCCAAAAACATTATACAATTTCTTTGCACATTGCAAATGGCCTTTTGTTTCTTTATGTCCCATTCCATTCTTTCCACTCCGTTCTCCAAATGCCCTAAAGAAATCTACATAGTACAATAAACAAATTGTGCTGTTTGTTCCTGGCCCGGTGACATCACATCAAGCCTTGAGCAAAAAAGAGTTAAACCCTTAAACCCCAATCCCCTTCTCACTATATATCAGTGCCACCCGAAGCACCACAATAGCCCAGAAATGGAAACAAGCATCTTGACCATCCTCTGAGGAACCCCACAAAGGCTCATTGTGGTATTACAAAGGGCAAGGCTTTGAGGGCAAAATCCCTCAACAGGAAGGATTTTTGCCTCGCCCTGGCTGTTCCAACATAGCTCATGTAGACTGCCCTGCAGAAATGAGTTCTTCCTCTGGATAAATAATGTTCAGAGGAGCAAGTAAAAAAGGAAGTAGGTAATAGTACAGTGGAGAAAACGCTACTGAATTTAAATTCTGGTTCTGTTTCTAACCAGTTATTTCATTTAGTGCTGGCCAGAGCACAGAACCTATCAGCACATAATGTCTTTGCAAAATAAATACATGACGGCATGGCCATTAATCCCCTTCCCAGTGAGAACGTTCTTTGATACTCTGACAAATCCTTTAAAGTAATTAAAGGGGCAGGGAAGACCCTATATGTACCACGGGCACTAAAGAAGAACTATGTCCTGGTGCCCTCCGGTGGATGGTGTGTGCCAAAGCTGTGTTACACATACTGGACTATTAACTGGACATGTTGTACAGGAGCCATTCTTCATACATTCGCCTCCAGGGAACTTGTATTTTGAGAACCTAAGGCTGTATTCCCTCTGCTAGAGCCCCAACCAGGTGACTGTGCTGTTTAAGCCCATAGCTTTTGGTTCTTCCCCCCACCCCCCGCCCCACATATCAGTGAATATAATAGTGCACAGTAGCAAACAGAATTCTTAAATGAAGCCAAAAGCCAGCAAGATTCCTTTAATTCAACTGGTCAGATGGTCGTTAACAAGAAGGGAATGTTTACTTCTATTTTCCTAAGTGTTTGGCCAGGATGTGATTTCTAATCAGAGTCAGTAAAAATTGTTCTGGGCATCATTTAAAACCTGCACCTAATTAACATGTTCTAGAAACTGAAATCTCCCCATTTACTTCTCACTGTACAGACGCATTAGGTAACTTCCAACCTTAATTGTTCTGAGCATGGTGGGGCCAACATGGTCGTAAGTTCCCAGTTACTCAGGACCAGATATGGAATGCCTACTCTCCCATGCTCAGGTTCATAAACCAGCACTATCAACATCTTTGAACTTCTTGAAATAGCCAAAGGGCACACTGCCTAGTTATTGAGAACTTCCTGTGTGCCAAACACTGTTCTAAGCACAGGAAATAAATGATGACCCAAAAGAGACACGACTGTTATGGAAATAACACTCTAGGACAATCTTTAAAAGTGTAATATAATCAAAAGTGCTCTATGCAATTTAGCTACGTAAGGGGCACCTGGGTGGCTCAGTCGGTTAAGCGTTGACTCCTGGTTTCGGTTCAGGTCATGATCTCATGGTTTCATAAGTTTGAGCCCCGAATCAGGCTCTGAGCTGCCCGTGCAGAGCCTGCTTGGGATTCTCTGTCTCCCCCTCTTTTGGCCTCTCCCCCACTCACGCGGTCTCTGTCTCTCTCAAAATAAGTAAATAAACTTTAAAAAAAAAAAAAAAAAGAAACTTACGTGAAAGCCTTTCAAATGCTTTCTTTTAAAAAAAGATCTCATTGGGGTGCCTGGGGGGCTGAGTCCATTAAGGATCTGATTCATGGTTGCAGCTCAGGTCATGATCTCACAGTTGTGAATTCAAGCCCCACGCGGGACTCTGTGCTGACAGCGAGGAGTCTGCTTGGGATTCTTTCTCTCTCTTCTCTCCCTGCCCCTCCCCCACTTGCACCCACTCTCTCTCTCAAAATAAATAAATAAACTAAAAAGTAAGATTTAAAATATCTCATTAATTTTGTATACAAAGGGATAGCCCCCGGTCATTCCAAAGCTCTAAATTACTATTATCATTTAAGGTTGGTTCTGTATGTTAATGGTGACTGCTACAGAATAATTTGAAGGATGCCAATGAAAAAGCTCAATATACAGCAGGAAAGCAATCCTATGTAAAGCATAAGCACTCTCAGTTTGGCTGTTAAACAAGTAACGATGATTGAGATTTAGAGATTCCGATATTTTCTTGAAGAAGACAAGAAGAAATGTCAATGAAAGCCCAAGGCTGTATCATCTCGCTGGGTGGGTAAACATGGCAGATGGGGCTACCAGTAAGAAATGTGTGACATTTAGGAAATCTAAGACATTTAGAAAAACTGAGTTCAGAAGATAGTGTGATTGATGGAGGAAGAACCATTTTCTTGGATCTTTGATTTGGGTTGAACTTGTAGGCAAAGAGTGATTTCGTTCTTAGAAGTTTTGGTTTACAGATTCTAGAGGGGTCCAGAGAGAGTGTCAGCTTGCTCACAGACTCATGAATAGTCTACTAAACTAGCTGAAAAAGCAGAATAAGTCTGGGTGGAGAGGCCCAGCGAGGGATACAGGGACAGAGTGTGAGACAATCAGGGACTGAACCTTCAATGTGGAGTGATGACTCATTCCCTTGTGTGGGCAATAAACCCTCTCAAGGGAATTCTAAAAATGTTCTATTATTTGAACAAATACAATGCCCACTTTGAGGATGGATGCATTTATTGTTATGATTGTTTAAAACCAATCCTATGACTCAAGTCATATATTTCTCTAACCATCAACAACGAAAGAAAAAACAACTCTAATGACAGCTGTACTTTTATAAAGACATAACATTGTGTACAAGTCGGACGGAAAGCCTTGCTTTGGGGATGTAAGACCACTTTCAAGACTGTGTACCTTAAAGTCAGCCATCATTTAAGCAGAAGGGGGGTTTTGATAAACAATCCCGTGTAAATAACAGATATGCTTCCTATGACATCAGGTGAAAGCTAACAGTGGCGGCAGCTTGAACCATCAAAGATACCTGAGAAATGTTCCTCAAGAAACTCCTCCTTGCTTCCATGACCCTGACATATCTATTTCTTCATTTGAAGCATTACTATAGTAAAATAAGGCAGGATTGGTGAAAATGAGAATTTTGAACAACATCTCATACTATAGAACTCGAGACGCAGCTTCGTATGACTGGTTACGGGGTCTAATTAATGCACATGTTTTTAAAGCTGTAACGTTTCTCTTCAGTCACATCGTTCATCAGTTAGTTAAGTGGGGTGTCCTGTCACTTCTGTGACAAATGGAGGATCCACACAATTCCGTCTCATACCAATATTTCAAGTACCAAGCCCTTCAGACAATAGAGTCCCCATCTTGCAATGTGAACGTGGTGTCTGTGCCCATTGGTGAGCACTCATTTGAGCTCTAAATGAAGGAAAAAGAAAAAAGAAACACATCTAAAGTTAAACTTCATTATGTTTAGTCAATTTGAGGAGTCTATTAAATAATATGATCTTGTCATTCTCCCCAACCGACGCTCCTGCGTGACGATTTGATAAATGTCACATCAGTGAGTAAGGTAAAGACACTGAACTATATTTAACGTGACACATGTAAGTAGCTGTCAGGTTGGGGATGTGAAGTCAGGTAATCCCTTCAGCTCCTGCTTCTATGAATATCTAGAGCTCATGCGGTTCGCCTGAGACCCTCAAATTAGGAGGCGCGAGTTTCGTGAATATGGGGGTTTTGATTTGTACCGTCAAAGAGAATTCAGGTTTTTATCTTAAGTACGGTTTACTTTTGTTTTGGTTTGGTGCCTCGTGGAATTAAAATATAGAATAAAAATATACCAAGTCACCCTTTTCCTCAAATCCTGCTTGTTAAAGAGGAAAAGGGTAATGAATTCAGAAGGCGATTTTTGCACGAAGCTGAGGTCTCCGCTTCTAACCTGCTGAGACGTCACATATGCTGAGAAGGGAAAAGATAAGCCAAAAATAATGCCTACGATAAAAAGTATGTTTGGTTTGGTAGGTTTGTTTCTTAGAGAAAATGAAGAAAACTCACTCCATGGCTTTGGTCCTGTAAGCGCGGCGATAGGTTGGTCAGCTAGATGAGATCTCTACCTGTCCACAGACGTTCTGGAAAAAGCGGGCTCCTGCTTCAGGATATTACACGGGTATTTCACTTCCTTGTGCCTTCCTGCCGCGGTGCGCTCTGTGAGGAATTAATTTTCTGCTGGCACGAAATATAAAGTTCAAGAGATGACTGCAGCCAACGAAAGAAATATCTCCCACTTTTATCTTTTTACATTCCAAAGCGCGGTAGAAGGCCAGACTCCATCACAGATCTCTGCCTTCTCTAACTATATTAAAAACAAAAATAAAAGGCAAGACATGTGCCCTGAAATTGAACTTTCAGAAAATGTTTTCACAAAAGCATGTAATACGGCTGCTATTCCCAACAGACAGGGAAAGTTGAGGACATCACTGACTCAAGTTAGGAGCATTTAGAAATCATCTCTTTTGACTAAGTTGGTCAACCCGAAGCTTATTCTTTTTCTTTCTCTATAACATAATGTTTTTGAGGACAGTGTTATAAGACTTTTCAAAAGGAATTATCCCAGGGTATGGGGTTCTTGGTAAGCATTTGGCGATTAAATGGCCGAAGGTTCTATAAAAGAGAGAAGGAAAACTGTTGATTGTTCTTGCTGGAAAACACTGAGCACTCTTTTCCTATGAACGTCTCGGAGTCATTACCCTTAATTCCATTTAGATAACAATTAGTCATGGTTCATGGCTAAATGATCAGTAGATATTTTTCTAGACAGTTTTTGTGCTTTGTCAGGAACCTAATGAATTGTCCTTGCTACATCGAGTGTTCATTCAAATGTAAGAAAAGGGACAGAAGTCAGTAAAAGAGACAGAGCCCAAGCTTCACCCGGTATTTTAAACAGATTCCGGTCATCCAGAGAAACAAGTCACAGAACAGCTTAGGTAGGTTGTCCAGACCAGGAATTTACCAAAAGATTATCTCAATTGATATTGGAAGCTTTGGGTTCTCAAAATATTTCCTTCAGGGGACTGAATAATAGAAACAGTTCTTCATACTGGCATGGCTTTAATTATAAACACTATAAACAGCTGCCACTGTGAATTTGTAGATGAAGACATGAAATAAATAAGAATTTAATGTCTTATTCCAGCAAGCTTTCATCGGAAAGAGCACTTTCCATTACATCAAAACATACAGAACGTCTGGCTAATTATTTTTTTTTTCCATCAGATGAGAATTGTTGCCTTTATCAAGGAACAGAAAAGAATGTTCTTGAACTAGCTATTTGTCCTTTGGACACTGGGCAACAGTATACTAGTCTGGATTAACTACAGGCTAGTCCAAGAATAGAAGCTCAAACAAGTCAACAAATTGCCCAGGAAAGAGATGCCGGGTCTCGGTGGTGCCGTTTCTCTCTTGCCAAGACCTTGAGGCTCATTTTATTCTGCAAAAGTCATTATAAGGTTTAACCAATCTCCTCTTGGAATATTTCAGCTGTGGCTTTCCCCTGCTAATCTAAAAAAGGGTAGAAATGGTCTTCTATCTCTGTGTCTTCAGTTGGGATTATAGACTCAGTCTAATTGAAAACAGAATGGATTCGTGGTTTAAAATATATTGCTACAGTACTTTGTCTATCCATAGATGAAAATAAGGCTTAAATCCCCTGGCTTCACTTCACTCTCCTACTCTCATTCCTCAAAGAAATAATAAGTTTGCTAGTGAGGCAGAGCCGATGAGCACGTTTCTCTCTCCAGCCTCTGCCGCACCAAACCACAGTATAAGGATACGTTGGTCTCGTATTGTGCTGCCTTTTTTGTTGTTGTTCAGGACAATGTATCCACTGGTACATAGCGATGGTTATGGTAGTGGTAATGGTAATAGTCATAGGAGTAGTAATGAACATCAGTTGGAAAGATCAATTAGAAATGTCAATTGACATCTGCTTCCTAAAGGTCAGGCTAAGCACCTTCAGTACATTATCTAATTGAAACCTCACAACCCTATAAAGTAGGTATTATTATTATACCTATTTTTTCCAAAGAGGAAACTGAGATAGGAGAAGCTAATCAACTTGTTGGAGGTCACACAGCTGGTAAGTGAAGGGACACTAAGATTGGAATCCAAGTAGACTACTTTCATAGCATCCCATTTGTAACAGTTTGGATGTCCTGCTTTGAGCAAATTAATACACGAAGAGACAAAGAAACATACAAGATGCCATTCCTGAGGTCTCCCTTGTTATTATTATCAATGTTCTTTGAACTTCCAGGATGCCAACATTAACAAAATATTGCTAATGCTAACACCTGGAAACACATTAGAGTATCACATACACTTTGGGAAGCGAAGAAATAATTTCCCAAAAGGCCTACCTTAAAATTGGTACGCAAAATTTGTGTAATGAATATGTTTGCATTAGGATAGGCACTCCAGTTGGAAAAAAGAAGGACTACACTCCGTTCACATACGTCTCCAGAAAAGCTACACAGGAACCTCACGATAGATCAGTGAGTGTGGCAACGGAACGGGACTATACTATCAGTTTCTTCACACTGGTCATGACCTGCCTGGATGACAACATGTGCAAAATGGCAGATGCTCTGCCCGTTTCCATCAACAGAGTCTACTCTGAAGAGTTTGCCTGGAAGTTACATAGTATCAAATGGCTCAATCTTTCTAAACTGTCTTATTATAATTGTCTTGGGGATTGACTCCCCAGCAGCCATCCTGCCCCAAATGGTTAGCCATGGTGATCCCATTCTTCTTGCTGATAACTGGCTTAGAGGTGGCATCCAAACCAATCCTGACAAAAAAAAAAAAAAAAAAAACCTTTCAGGAAAAGTTTTCCTTTCTTCCTTTGGATGATGCCCTGTAGGCTTTAATACCTGGAATTGCAGCCATGACGTCTACCCATGAGGTGAGGGTAAAAGGAAATAAAATTGCCAGAAAGCAAAGCTAAAACCCTGAGATAACAAAGTAGGAACTGCCTACCTATGCCTTCACCTTAAGTGAGTTGAAAACGTTCCTTACGTTTCCTTATATTTAAATCAATCTGAGTTAGAGATAGCTGTTTCTTAAAACCTAAGATGTCCTGGGGCGCCTCAGTCTGCTAAGCGTCCAAGTCTTGATTTCAGCTCAGGTCATGATCTCAGGGTTGGTGAGACTGAGCCCTGCCTTGGGCTCAGCGCCAACAGCGCGGAGCCTGGAGCCTGCTTGGGATTCTCTTTCCCTTTCTCTCTGCACCCCCATGCCGCCCCCACCCAGGCTCATTGGCACTCTCTCTCTCTCATAATAAATTAAAAAACAAAAAACAAACCTTAAGATGTCCTAACAGTTTCACTTAGCATTTAAAATCTCAGGAATTCTTACATTATCACAGGAGGCATGCAGCATTGTGCCTATCTCTGTAGAAATTAGAACCTGCCAACGACTCATACACCAGCCAAAGTCTCTTTCATAATAGCCATTTGGAGAAGTGTTTATGAGGAATGCCTGGGATGAATGAGGGAAAAAAGATCCCTTTTCTCCCTGTCTTTTGCACATCTAAGTGCAGAAGAGAGAATCAAAGAAAGCTAAAAGAATTTTTTCTAAAGGTCATGATACAAGTGTGATTAAGACAGAAACTTCTTGAATGCTCTTTCGACAATGCTTACAGCACAGAAAGCATTTTCAAAGTACTTGCATATACATCATGTTTGATGTGCACCACCCCCTGGGACTTGGGTAGGACCTGCGCTAACTTCCTTGAACAAATGAGGAAATCATGATTCAGAGAGATCATGTGACTGGCCCTTATCAAAGACACATCTGTGACTAGGACACAGGTCCCCTGACTTGTAGCTCAGTATTTTTTCTCTTGTCTACAATATCTGTGGATTGGGGGTCAATACAGCAGAGTGGAAAGGGTATAAGCTTTAAACTGCAGCTCTGCTCTTAATTTCTACTAACTGACATTTTACTTTAGGCAAACTGCTCATGCCTGGTACATAATAGATGCTCACAGATGACTCACATTACTTGTATTATTCCAATAGCCATCCTCATTCTCTATGTATTCATCGTAAGGATACGCAAACTCACAATCAACTATGGGAGAGTGATTATTAATCGTAAGGTCCTGCTGAAGTAAGACAAGTGCCTTTTACCATGTTTAGTTAAAGTGTTTCTGATTTCCAACCGTCTTACCTTTAGCCCTTGGAATCATAAATGACAGTTACATGATTAAGCATATTCATATAATAGCTTTTTATTATTGTGGCAATTGCCTTGCTGTGAAATTTACTTATCACCAAAATGCCAGGGAGCAAAACTACTCCTAAAGAGAAAAGTTATCTTGCTCCGTTGTTGTTAATCCCTGGAAACGAGTCCAGCGAGAGCCCAATCCCAGTCTTTTCCGCATAGTGTGGGCCCTGGTAAAGCTGAGGTGTGCCTTGTTTTGGTATGAAGGCAGGTGGGTGGGGTGGGGCACAAGACTGTCCCCAAAGATCTTGGCTGAAGCTAAGTCTCCTTCACCTTGGTCTTTGAATGGACCCAAACCCTTCAGGCAGCTCGGTCTTTGCCACGTTCAGTATCAAACCGATTTGATTTGACTTCAGTCTAGTGTCCCAGCACCAGAAAAAAGCCCATCGTTAAAAGGATACTGGAAAACTGGAAAGAGTGACCACCATCATAATGGACTTTTGCCTCATTTTCCTCTCCCTTGAAAATCTAGCTTATAGCTTTGAGAATAAAATTTTCTCTTGTTACTAATTTTTCTCATGATAAATCAGTGATGACAATGAGAATAAGAACTCAATGGTTTCGTTCGCCATCTCAGTTTGCCGGAAGCAGTACTGGTTTATGCCTCGGTTGCCCTGGCAGAATTAAAGGCGCATCCCTCTTTCGAAAGGGTCCTGGTTGGTCAAGAAATTATGTGATTCCCCCAAGATGTAGCTGCTTAGGAAACTACTAACTGTTTGTTGCTCTAAATATGTAGTGGGAGAGCTATACTCAAATTGTTAGCTGTTATAACTTAGAAAGTAACACAGTCTTCTAAGGAAAACACAAAACTTACTAAATCAGTAGCCCTAAATTTGGAAGTGGTTCTTAATCAACGAGGTCTTATCAAAAAACAGACCCAGTCGGGTCGCCTGGGAGGCTCAGTCTGTCAAGCGCCCGACTCTTGGTTTCGGCTCAGGAGTGATCTCACAGTTCGTGAGTTCAAGCCCCACATTGGGCTCTGCACTGAACGCTCCGAGTCTGCTTGGGATTCTCTGTCTCCCTCTCCCCTGCTCACTCTCTATCTCTCTTTCTGTCAAAATAAAAACTAAAAAAAAAAAAGCAGATCCAGTCAAGTAAGACACATAGCTTTATGATAGTTACAGTCTTTCTCCTCAGAGGATTTATTTCAATATCTCTATGTACTTGGATATAAGCTAGACAGAAAATTTGCCAAAATACCTAACCTCAGAAAAAGCGGGGCATTATTAGGCCACTGGCTTTAGTCTGTGAATTGAAATAAATAAAAACTGTGCTGCAAAATCCATTACTTTCAGGAGAATGTTAATAGTAGTGATGAAAATAGGCATCCTTTTCTCGTTCCCATTTTCACCACTGTTATTCAATATTCTACTAGAAGTCCTAGCCAGAGTAATTTGGCAAGAAAAAGATAATAATAAAAGGCATCCACGTTGGAAAGGAAGAATTAAAACTATATTTATTGCAAATGGCATGATTCTATATACAGAAAATGCCAACGGATCCACCCAAAACTACAAGACTTAATCAACAAATTCAACCAAGTTGCAGGGTGCAAAACCAAAGCACAAAATAATTTGTGTCTCTATACATCAGCAATAAACAATCCACAAAGGAAATTAAGAAAACAATTCTGTCACCATGGTATCAAAAAGAATAAAAACCTAGCAATAAAGTTAACCACAGAGGTAGAAGATGTACACACTGAAAACTATAAAATATTACTGAATGAAGTTAAAGAAAACCTAAATAAATGAAGAAAATAGGAAGACTCAATAATGTGAAGATGGCAATATGCCGCAAAGCAATCTACAGACAAATTACAATTCCAGTGGCCTTCTTCAGAGAGATGGAAAAGCTATCCTCAAACCTATATGAAATTGCAAGTGACTCTGAATAACCCAAAAAATACTGAAAAAGGGGGGAACAAGAATTGGAAGACTCACATTTCCCGATTTCAAAAACTAACCACGAAGCGACAGGAAATAAAACAATGTGCTACTGGCATACAGACAGACATATAGAACAACAGAATAGAACTGGTATCAGCCCAGAAATAAGCCCAAACATAGGTAACCGATTGCTCTTTGACAAGGGTGCCAAGATCATTCAATGGAGAAAGCATGGACTCTTCAACAAATGGCTCTGGAAAAAGATGCATAAACACACACACGAAAGCAAGAAGTTGGACTTTTCTACCTCACTCCATAGTCAAAAATTAACTGGAAGTGGATCAATGACCTAAACAGAAGAGTTAAAAATAAGACTATTGGAAGAAAACACAGGCCTAAATCTTCACGGCCTCTGATTTTGACAATAGATTCTCAGATTTGGCACCGAAAAATTAGCAACAAAAGAAAAGATAGACAAGTGGGACTTCATAGATATCAGAACATTTTGTGCATCAAAGGAAATTATCAATAAAGTAAAAAGACAACCTACAGAATGGGAGAAAATATTTACAAATCATATATCTGATAAAGATTTCCTACCCAGAATACATACAACTGTTGCAACTCAACAACAAAAAGACAAACCAATTAAAAACTGGGGAAAGAATTTATATAGACCCTTCTCCAAATAACATGTACAAATGGCCAACAAGAAGGTAAAGATATTTTCAACATCATTGGTGATTTAAAAAATGCAAATCAGGGATGATCCCTAACAATGGAAGCGCAGAAAGGAGGCAAGTCTGTGGCACAGTAACAAAAGGTCCTATCAAGGAAAATTAATGGAGTGATGAACTACCAAAAGAAAATCAATGGGAAATCTTTGACTTCAACCACAGGAAGATTAAAAAGAGGTCCCTGCTTCAACAAGAAAGTTCTGTAGATCTTTTTCAGTGTTCTTAGTGGTATGTGATATGGATAGAAAGAGAGAAGGAAGGAAGGAAGGAAGGAAGGAAGGAAGGAAGGAAGGAAGAGGGGGATGGAGGGAGAAAGAAAGAAAGAAAGAGAAAGAAAGAAAGAAAGAAAGAAAGAAAGAAAGAAAGAAAGA
Organism: Prionailurus bengalensis; assembly: GCF_016509475.1. Lineage (NCBI taxonomy): Eukaryota > Metazoa > Chordata > Mammalia > Carnivora > Felidae > Prionailurus > Prionailurus bengalensis. Next base: position 228,627,798 of record NC_057343.1, read on the forward strand.
GAAAGAAAGAAAGAAGGAAGAAGGAAGGGAGAAAGAGAAGGAGGGAGAAAGAAAGAAAGAGAAAGAAAGAAAGAAAGAAAGAAAGAAAGAAAGAAAGAAAGAAAGAAAGAAAGGAGGAAGGAAGGAAGGAAGAAGGAAGGGAGAGAGAGAAGGAGGGAGAAAGAAAGAAAGAAAGAAAGAGGAAGGAAATACACATCAAAACCACCATGAGATACTAGTTCACGTCTACTAGGATGGCTATAATCAAATAAATGAAAAGTAATCACCGTTGGCAAGGATGTGGAGAAATAGCAACTCTCATACATTGCTGACGGGAATTTACAACTACAGCCATGGTGAAAAAGTTTGGTGGCTCTTCAATAAGTTAAATACAAAATTACCATATGATCCAGAGATTCACTCCTAGGTATATACCCCAAAAAAAGTGAAAACAGATATTCAAACAAAAATTTGTTCACGGATTTCATAGCAGCGCTGTGCACAAGAGCCAAAATGTGAACACAATCCAAGTGTCCTTAAAGGGATAAATGGATAAACCAATTGTGGTATATCCATACAACGGACTATTATCTGGCCATAAAAAGGAGGGAAGTGCTGCCATATTCTATGATGGAGGTGAACCTTATAAACATTATGCTATGGTAAGAAGCCAGGCACGACAGGTTACATATTACATGATGCCTTTTCTATGAAATAGCCAATATAGGCAAATCTATAGGGGCAGAAAGTAGGGAAGAGGTTCCCTAGGGCTGGGGCAGGGGAGGAAGGGGGGGGGGGGGTTGATTACCAACTGTCAGCGCTATTCTTCTGGAGTGATGATAAAATTTTGAAGTGAGACAGTGGAGGTGAGTGCGTGGCACTGTGAATGCACTAAACGCCACCGAATTCTGTGCTTTACCATGGTTAATTATATGGGTTTTTTAAATTTTTTTGGACGTTTATTCATTTTTGAGAGACAGAGAGAGACAGAGCGTGAGGGGACGGGGGGGCAGAGAGAGAGGGAGACACAGAATCCGAAGCAGGCTCCGGGCTCTGAGCTGTCAACAGAGAGCCTGAACGGGCTCGAACTCACCATCCGTGAGATCACGACCTGGGCCGAAGTCGGATGTTTAACCCACCTTCTGGGACAAAAGTTTTAAAATGTGGGGGCGCCTGGGTGGCTCATTCAGTTAAACGTCCTACTCGGGTCTGGCTCAGGTCATGCTCTTGTGGTTTTCTGAGTTCAAGCCGCGTGTGGGGCTCGGTGCTGGCAGCGAGGAACCTGCTTGGGATTTTGTGTCTTCCTCTTTCTCGCCCCTCCCCTGCTCGCGCTGTCTCTCTCTCTCTCTCTCTCAAAATAAATACATAAACTTTAAAAAAAGTTTTAAAATATGATAAACAAGATTCTTTTATAGGTTTATTTATTTATTTTTGAGAGAGAGAGTGAGCAGGGGAGGGGCAGAGAGAGAGAGGGAAAGAGAGAATCCAAAGCAGGCTCTGCGCTGAGAGGCTTGAACTCATGAACCATGAGATCAGGACCTGAGCTGAAATCAAGAGTGGGTGCTTGGGGCGCCTGGGTGGCTCAGTCGGTTAAGTGGCCGACTTCGGCTCAGGTCATGATCTCGCGGTCCGTGAGTTCGAGCCCCACGTCAGGCTCTGAGCTGACAGCTCAGAGCCTGGAGCCTGCTTCCGATTCTGTGTCTCCCTCTCTCTGGCCCTCCCCCGTTCATGCTCTGTCTCTCTCTGTCTCAAAAATAAATAAATGTTAAAAAAAAATTAAAAAAAAAAAAAGAGTGCGTGCTTAACCGACGGAGCCACCCAGGTGCCCCTAAACCTGTCTCTTAAAATTATTCGACAACAAATTGTCAAAAGATTTGACCAAGACACATGACAAACAGGGGCAATCCCTGCTGTTGTTTTAAGAGGAAAGTTATGGGGGCGCCTGGGTGGCTCAGTCTGTTAAGCGTCCAACTTCGGCTCAGGTCACGATCTCGCGGTTCGTGGGTTCGAGCCCTGCATCGGGCTCTGTGCTGACAGCTCAGAGCCTGGAGCCTGCTTTGGATTCTGTGTCTCCCTCTCTCTCTGCCCCTCCCCTACTCACGCTCTGTCTCTCTCTGTCGCAAAAATAAATAAAAACATTAAAAAAATTAAAAAAAAAAAAAAAAGTTATGTTTACAACACACATTTTGGCATGAATGTAAACCTGGAAGCTTCTTTATCAGAGCTCAGGATGTCTACAGAGTGTTTTTAAGGACTAGACTGTCTTGATGAAGCAAAGAAGCAAGACCATCAACTGCACCAAACTCTCAGTGCCACCAAGAGAATGTTCTTCCACGTTCCTGAAGAGTTGGAATACAAGCAACAATTAAGGGGAAAGCCAAAGAGGGAGGGGGAAAAAAGACAAAAGAAAGAGGGGGGATGGAAAGAAGAATATGAACAAAAGGTGTAGATTGGGAACTGGGTTTTTTCAACCGCATCTCAATCACAAATTTCCTGTCTTGATCAAATGCCCTTCAGTCATGTCCAGCTCAGAAGCCTGATGCAAAAATGCCTAACCCACTTTGCTGGCAAAGGGCTCCTTGTAGCTAAGTAGAAAATAATTTGGCAGAAAACCAATTTAGGTGTGATGGCCACTGGATCAAAAGAGCAATTATTGGGGCGCGTGGGTGGCTCAGTCGGTTAAACGGTTAAGCATCCGACTTCAGCTCAGGCCATGATCTCATCGCTCGTGAGTTCGAGCCCCGCGTTGGGCTCTGGGCGGACAGCTCAGAGCCTGGAGCCTGCTTCGGATTCTGTGTCTCCCTCTCTCTCTCTGCCCCTCCCCTGCTCATGCTCTGTCTCTCCCTGTCTCAAAAATAAATAAAACATTAAAAAAATTTTCAAAAGAGGATTATGTTGAAGCACATCTCCAGTTAGCCTCTGTCAAGTTCCCGAACGTTCTCATCGCCTCAAAAGGAAACCCCCTACTCCCTCAGTAGTCACGCCCCCTCTGCTTCCCCTCAGCTCCTGAGCAACCACTGATATGCTTTGTCTCTATAGATTTACCTATCTGGGATATTTCTTATAAATGGAATCACAGCAGATAAGAACTTTTGCGTCCGTCTTCTTTCACGCAACATGTTTTCGAGGTGCATCTATGTTATAGCGTATAACAGCACTTTGTTCTTTTTGTGCCTAAATAATATTCCACGGTGTGGATCGGCTACCATTTGTGATCCCCTTATGAACCTTGGGCTGTTTATACCTTTTAGCTATTGTGCACAGGGCTGTTATGAACATTTACGTACTAGTTTTTGTGTGAACATCTGTTTCCAATCTGGGGGAGTGTATGCCTGGGGGAGTGGGTGTGCTGGGTCATATGGTAATTCTATGTTTAACCTATTGAGCAGATACCACACTATTTTCCACAGTGGCCAGACCATTTCACATCCTTACCAGCAACGTCTGAGTCACACTGTTTACGTCTTAAATCCAAAGCTCTCTTTTAGAGTCGTTAGAAAGGATTTTCAAACAACGTAATTTTTAAATTTTGCTTTCTACCAATTTTGCACTAAACAGCAGAAGAGAAGACCTTTTTAATTGTCCAACTATATTAGATTGTCTAAATCAAGTATGGTATATAATGGCATAGGAAAGTCAATTTCAATCTCCTTGGTACTGTATTTAGTAATCTTTTAATCTGCATATAGATAAATGATAGCTTAACTCACCATTTCCCGAGATTATTTGTCCAAAAAACACTCTTAAATCCTAACAGGAGTTGAGGTAAAATACTAGCTTGAATTGTTATAAGAAATGATCACAGTTGCACCTGGGTGGCCTAGTTGGGTAAGTATCTGACTCTTGATTTCAGTTCAAGTCATGGTCCCACAGTTCATGGGTTCGAGACCTGCATTGGGCTCCATGCACTTGGGATTCTCTCTCTCCCCCTCTCTCTCTGTCCCTCCCTCCTTCCCTCCCTCCCTCTCTCTCTCTCAAAATAAATAAACTTTAAAAAAAAGAGATGATCGCAAACTTAATTGAGATCTATCAACCTTTTAACAGAGCAAAAAGTAAATAGGAAAATAAAAATTTTTAGTTTTGTAATATGGTGCTAGAAGGGGAAAGAAGTTGTTAAATCCAATCTGATACAAGGGACAACTCTGCAGCACTCTGTGTGCACATATTGTGTTTTCCGTGCTGTGTTAGAATACGAAAAATCTGATTTGTTCCCGGTAGAGTGCAGCAGAAAGGGAGAGATGCGGCCTGATGCTGCTATAATATTTGGGAGATCATGAGTTAGGGTATCTCAAAACGTACAGTTTATCTTGAATACTTTCTGTATAAACCAAAGACACTGATTATTAATGTTCTCTTCAAAGTATCCTTGTTTCCACTCGCTTATACTAGACACATAAGGCCACGACACCTCACTTTTCTATTTAACCTGCCTCTGTCAGCTAGAGATCGTGGGAAGTGAGTTTGTGGAAAGTGATCATTCAGGGCCCTAAACGCACCGAATAACATGACGAATGTACACTGAAGTTGACACACAGGATACATAGCATAGATCAGTGGTCATCAAAGAGAACACTCACGTCTGTTTGACAGTGAGCCAACAAAAGCCTGCCTCCGTGTCACTGATGGATGGAATGTCATATGTGTTGAGCAAATCTCCTCACGCCTCATTTTTTAAATGCAATTTAGAGTGCATAAATTGAATGGTTAGCATTTCCTTTTACAGAATGACCTATGGCGTCTCCTGGAATCCAACAGGCAAACTTTGAAAGTAATTTGAATGAAGGTGAGCTCAGGATCCAGATCGTTTAACCAGCATGAGACGCTGTCACGACTTGGCTGAAAGGGAGCTCAGATTGTGCCTCCCGCTAAGGTCTGCTCACATCTTCCACTGAGAACACAGTGATTAATGCTCACAATAATGGCTCTCTCTCCCCAAAGTTCCTTATTTCATCCCACGGCTGGTACCTGGGGGCCCACACTAGTGGAGTTTTACTTTGAAAAGCTCCAGGAGAAGAAGGTAAAAAGGTGGCTCACTTTCTTAATTTTTGAAATACAGAAAAAGCATGGGGAAGTCACTTAGGCCCATGCAGAAGTTAAACTGTGTATAAAGAAATTTAATTCCAACTGAATCCTCAGGGAGCTGTCACAAGTTTGATATTATCTGGAATTAGAAGTCCATCTTCCTTTATTCCGGGAATGAAAATGTGGCAGAACAGGAGAGGCTTACAAGGAGCTAAGCAGCTAGTACAGCTGGCCCAAAAGTACCATTAACAATATTTTATTTTTTCTATGGATCAAGAAGTTGAAAGCTGAATGTAGTCAGAGATACCGGTGTCGCGACCGGCGCGACAAACACCGAGGTCAGGGTCCTGAGGGTAGGGGAATGCAAGAAAAAAAGAGAGAAGAGAAAGTTTGGGAACAGGAGGGTCCCCTGGGCTGATGGCCCAAGCGACGGCTTTATTGTTGCTGTACACAATCTTTTATAATATAAGACTCTTATGGATCAGGTCGTTCTAAGAATAAACAGGTTTCACATGATCACTGCCAGCCAAAACATTTAGTTCTGTGTACCTTGTGAACTTTCTGAACGGGTCACAAGACCTTGTTGATAGATTGCTAGCAAAACACAGTTCCCATGTTTGTTTCTATCTGACTCGGGGTAGATAAAGGGAGGTAGCATTACTGCCAACACCTGCAGACCACAGGCTTCAGGAATTAACTTTCTCAGCCTTGACAAGGCTTTTGTATGCCCTTGAAAGTGGGGGAATGGGAGGGGGAACCACCGGGTTGGCTGAGTCAACAGGGAACGTTGCTCGACCCGGTCTCAGCCTGGCACCGGGGCCCGGCCCCCCACATACCGGTGCCCCTTAAACGTTCTAAAGATGCACAGACCAACATTTCAGGTGGCAAAAGCTGAAGGTGAGCCCTGGTGTTGGGGCGGATTTGGAGGAAGGACGGCCACAGAAGAATATGTGATATAGACAAAGGGCAGTCCTCAGCTTGACCTCTCTCTTCCAGCAGTGCTCCAGGCCAGCGCCTCATGCCCCAGAAAAAAATCTTGTCGTGTCGTTCCAAAAGAGTCCCAGAGACGCAGCATCCTGACTTACAGCCATCTTCCCTAGCAAGATAGACGTCTGACAAGTTTGCACTCAGGTTGGTCAAGATGGCACTTCTCCCAAGTGTAACTGACTGGAATAGTCTCCAGTAGGGAGAATCACAGCTAAGTAGTGGAGTGATTCCCAAAGAACAGAAAGCATGCAGATCTGGAGGATGACGTGTGTCCCCGTGTAGGACGTGACCACGTGACACTCAATCTCCTTGGGTCAATTTCATCGGCAGCAAAGTGACGAGATAAGGTCTGGCCGCCGGCTTCTAGTTTCTAGCACCGATAGACCCCAACGGGACTGTGGCTGCTGCCCCCAATGCCGGCGAGCCAGGAAGGGTGGGCAGCCCTGCCCGTGGGACACATCGCGCAGAGACAGGGGAGATGACGAGGTTCCAAGCACAGGGTGAGTCAGGCTGGAGGTTGGGAATGGGCGGCCAGCCGGAACTCGGCCCACACTGGGTAAAGATGTGTGGGTGGTGGAGAATGCTCTCTCACACAAACCTCTGACCACAGCTGCCCGTATTCCACCTTCTTTGCCATCCGCAGAGATGAGACACAATAGTAGAAAAACATTGCAAAGGCAAATGTGGTAATGAAGCCCTAATGCGGTAATTAAGCGGTAGGAGACCCTACCACTCTCTCCAGGCCATTAGCTTCACCCGAATCGTAATCTCCCTTTTAGTTAAGTCTCTTGACCGTGTGAAGGGTGCCCTGACTTCCATCCAGAGTCAAATGACTACTACGGTAAAGAGTACATGGGGCAGGTTGTCAAGTAATTCTGTTTCTACTCTCTGTAAAGAGGAAGTAAATTTTTGGCATAAAAAAAATCCATCTCGTCCAGCCTACGCTACAGATCGCCCGTGTGTCTAAAGACCTGTGCTCAACATTAGCAAACCTCTTTGCCCTCACACCTGGTTTTAAGCTGAAGCTTAAGAAAAAAGTTTTATTATGTGCTTGTTTTTAAAAGTCAAAAATTTACAACAGTGGATGAGTATGTTTCACAATTTTTGTTCGTAATAGAAGCCACAGTCAGGCATTTAAAGCAAGTATGACTGGCTGACAACCTCTCCTTCCTGTGGTTAAAATGATAGGAAGTGATTTATAAACTGTCATCAGAGTTAGCTAAACAATATTTTATCTCGTGTAGTTGGCATGATTTAAAGCTCTTGGCACACTAAAATAAAAGGCATAATCTTCAGGGGCGCCTGGGTGGCGCAGTCGGTTAAGCGTCCGACTTCAGCCAGGTCACGATCTCGCGGTCCGGGAGTTCGAGCCCCGCGTCAGGCTCTGGGCTGATGGCTCAGAGCCTGGAGCCTGCTTCAGATTCTGTGTCTCCCTCTCTCTGACCCTCCCCCGTTCATGCTCTGTCTCTCTCTGTCCCAAAAATAAATAAATGTTGAAAAAAAAATTTAAAAAAAAAAAAAGCATAATCTTCACTGGCTGTTAAACAATGAGATTCACACCCAGAAAAGTAAAAGAAAAAAGAAAAAAAAAATTAAGTGAAGGTTTAGATGCATATAACCTTTCAAAAATTTGGACCTCAGTGTATAGCGAAGTGTTATCGCAGCTAAACATTGGTGGTAAATAACCCAGATCTTTGGGGTGTAAGCTAATTGCTGAAGATCAAAGAGAGTTTGGTAAGAAAAAGCTAGTATTGTTTCACTAACCTCCAAAACTCAGATACAGTCTACACCTGAATGTAACATAGATATGCAATGAAAAGTTTGACAAAACTGCAAAAACCTCATTGCCTTCTGGAGATCAAGCCCATTTTCCAACAACTGACTAATTAAATCAAAGTCACCACCTTCTTGATCTTGACCCACCTTTAATCCCTCTGCAGAAATCCCTAGCACAAATTTAATTAAAGAGTTTTGTCACAACGCTAATTAAAGTGAGGTTTATATCTTACATAATGGAGATTCTCAAATATTTGTTCATTACCTGCTCTACAATGTTACTCCACACCACTGACATTAGTCAAGAACTATTGTCTTAGCCCTAAAATAGAATAACATTTTTGAATATCAATATTCTACACACCCAGATAAAAATCTAGGTGTATTAACATCCTTAAATGAATAAACTTAATTGCTAAACTTCTTTGCAACATAGAACGTACCATAAGCTTTCACATGACAGTGGCCAGATAGACACCTTCTCTAAGAATCAAGAAAAAAATCGTCCAAGTATCTCACAGATGGAAGAATGAATTATAATACGGGAACCACCATAGAATGTTACAGAAGCATCAAAAGAATGAACTGGAGATATGCCAGTTGACAGGAAAGATTTTCCAGAAGATCGTAGTGCGTACAAAAGATAAAATGCAGGGGTACCTGGAGGCTCAGTTGTTTGAGTGTGTGACTCTTGGTTTCTACTCAGGTAATGATCCCAGAGTGGTGAGACTGAACCCCACGTCAGGCTCTTCGCTGGGCATGGAGACTGCTTAAGATTCTCTCTCTCTCTCTCTCTCTCTCAAATAAAAAAATTAAAAAATTCAATTAAAAAAATAAAATGCAGAGATGTGTTCATAGTATCATCCTATCACACCCACAGGCACACAAAACTTGTAAATGTATTTACATATGTATGCATCTAAATGTCTGTATGTATATACATAACGTATATGTGTCTATATGCATATTCATATGTATTTGTATATAGTTACATAGAAAAAAATACTAAAACTTGAATACCAGGTTGCTAACGCTTTGCCTCGGGAAGTAGATTGGGGCGGAGTGGGGGCGGGGGGTGGTAGAGGGCAATACAGGGCAAGGAGAAAGGTAGAAAGGAAAAGGAAAAAAAAAGATCGAACCAAGAAAGTACGATTCTATTTGTTTAACATTATATATATGTGGGGGCGCCTGGGTGGCTCAGTCGGTTGAGTTTCTGACTCTTGGTTTCGACTCAGGTCACGATCTCACAGTTCGCGCCTTCGAGCCCCACATCAGGCTCTGTGCTGACAGCAGGGAGCCTGCTTGGGATTCTCTGTCTCCCCCCTCTCTCTGCCCCTTCCCCACTCTCTCTCTCTCTCTCTCTCTCTCTCTCTCTCTCTGTCAAAAATAAATAAATAAACATTTTTTAAAAGTATATGGATGTGTTAAAGAACTTTAAAAAGGAGACTTGTGTCTATAGACTTACAGAGACGGCTTTGGAATATTAAAGACAAGTTGCAGAGCAACTTTATTTTTTTAATGAACACATTCTCATAACAAAATATATGAAGAAATAGGGACGCAGAAGAGGAAAAGTCAAGATTATCTAATTCTAACAAGAATGCAACCACTGTCAAGTTCCTGAAGCGTGTCCTTCCTGGTTTAGTTATTAAGGGAAATGCAATGCTGTGCACTATGCTCTAACCTTCCTTAATCAGGTAAGAATGCACCCCTAGTCACACCCGGCCAGGTACTCTCTGCTCCCTGTGTCACAAGTACCGAAGGCCTTGAGGCTCCAACACAACGCCCGTTAGCCCTACGCCAGAGCGACCTTCCGTGGCCTCGGCTGAAGCCCACTTGTCCTCTCGCCACAGCGAGTCCTGGGCTGAGCTGAGCTGCAGGCTCCAAGCTCACCCTCCTGCTATGTCTCTGCCCACTCCCCAACACGAGGAGCAAGATGGAAATTCTAGGCGCCATTCATGCCCCGCTGTGAGAAGTAAGAGCAACTCAGGAGAATGAACCTGGCCCACCTTGTGTTTCCCGGTTGACCTCGAGGAGACTGTCCCCAGGTGCATGAGGGAGCAGCCTGCAAGACAGTCGCCTCTCAGAGCTCCAAACATAAAACAGAAGCAAACGCCCCAGACTCTCAGCAGCACCTCAACTTCCATGATGCCCCTCCTTTCTCTGGATTCTCTTCCGGAAAGATGTGGTCAAGCTGATGTGGAGCCCGCTTGGGATCCTCTCTCCCCCTCTCTCTCCGCCATTCCCCTATTCTGTCTCTCTCTCACTCTAAATACATACATACATACATACATACTTAAGATGATGCAGAGAAAAGGGAAGCCTTGCGCACTGTTGGCGGGCATATAATCTGGTGTGCTCATTATGGCAAACAGTATGAAGGCTCCAAAAAATTAAAAATGGCACTACCACGTGATTCCGCAGCCCCACGTCTGAGCATACATCAGAAAGAAATGAGATCGCTGTCATGAAAACGCGTCTGCATCCCCACGTTCGTTGCGACATTCATTATCCGTAACAGCCAAGATACGAAAACAACACAAATATCCATCGACAGATAAACAGGTAAAGAAAATGTGGTACATACGGGCAATGGAATATTATTCGGTCTTTTAAAAAAGAAGGAATTCCGGGGGTATCTCGGTGGCTCAGTCGGGTAAGCATCCAACTCTTGATTTCAGTTCAAGTCATGATCTCGTGGTTCACGAGATCAAGTCCCACATTGGGCTGTGCTGACAGCCCAGATCCTGCTTGGGATTCTCTCTCCCTCTCTCTCTGCCCCTCCCCTGCTTGCACTGTTTCTCTCTCACTCTCAAAATAAATAAATAAACCTTTTTTTTTTTTTTTAAAGAAGGACATCCTGCCATTTGCAACAACATGGATGGACCTAGACGCCATTATGCTAAGTGAAATGAACCAGACACAGAAAGGCAAGCACTGCATGATCTCACTTATACGTGAAATCTAGAAGAGTCGGCGAGTAAAATGATGGTTGCCACATGCTTGGGAGGAGGGAGAAATGTCAAAGTGTTGGTCAAGGGGTACAAAGCATTAGTCATGCAACATGAATAAGTTCTGGAGACAGAACGTACAACAATGTGACTAGGTAAAAATACTGCATTGTATACTTGAAATTTGCTAAGGGGGTAACCCTTTAAGCGCTCTCACCATGAAACAAAGGAAAAAGAAATCATGGGAGGGGACGGATACGTTAATCGCCTTGCCTATGGTGATCATTTCATAATGTATATGTACGTCAAATAACCAACAGTATACCTTAAACACAGACCAATGAGCACAGGTTAAATCTAAATCGAGCGATCAAACTAGATTAGGGTCATTGAATGAAATTTCTGGATAAGAAGTCGAATTTTCAAAAGCTGTTGAATAATGGAAGAGGTAGAACTTAGAAATCTTGGGTCCAAGTGTGGAATGACCAAAAGGTGCCCAGAGGGGGTGTCCTACATACATAACAATACCAGAAACTAGGGCACAACTCCTTTCAGCCAAAAAGTCTCAGATGGGGAGAGCTAGGCCAGTAGCTTCACTGTCACCCGGGGACAGCAGGACGGGATCATCGAGAGCAAGATGACAGCCTGGGACCTCACACCAAACCAGAGAGCACAGAGAAGGCTCCAGGTCGGAACGGTATGCAGAGGCCCGGGCTGGGCCCTGAGCGATAGGTCTGCGCTTGGGTGAAGCTGAGGTCAGGAAGACAGTACCCAGCAGCCCAGGTTAAGCCGAGAGGCACAGATCAGAGAAGTCGTGAGGTTGGAGCCGACTGCAGAAAACTGGCGAGAGCAAGAAAGCGAGTCCACAGGGCATGGCCCTAAGTGGGTCCTCGCAGGTGGACCGACCACGGCCTGCCCTCTGCCTCGTTCTAAGCAACCTTCCTGGTGTGAGCAGGCAATGGCTGGCAGGCAGGAGTTATTCGCCACAGCAAGGACAGGCCCTGAAGTTGTTAGTGTCTGCAGTAAATCTCTGGGGAAGGAAGCTTCCGTTCCAGGAAAAAAAAAAAAAAAGCAAACAAACAAACAAACTAAAGAACTCATGGGAGGAGCAGAGGAACCAGTGAAAACCTACCTTTAAAGTGACTGGGGGCCATGATACCAGATACACTCTTTCTCTGCCACAACCTCCATCGCCTGCAACCCTATGGATCAGGGGCAAGGGAAGCATGACTGCATTTTAAGGGGTGCCTGTGAGCCATAAAAGTTTTTCCTTCCTGGAATTCGAAGCAAAGTTATAGGGTAGGGTGTTCCTGCAATGTGTGGACACAGTCACGGCTAAGAAGAAAGCTGGGGGCGGGGGGGACAGTGGCTTCTTCATAGGTGCAAAACTTTTGAATTAAATGCCATTTCAATAGGTCTCTATTAAGTATGGAAAGGAACGCACTGTAGAACCAAACAGACGGGACTCAGAAGTTTGAAAACAATGAATAGAGTGGCCATTCTAAAAAAGCCAGTTCCTAGCAATTGCTGGTTGGGCTCCAACATTCTCAGCTGGAAACTATAAACTCACTTTATTTGGGGACATCTAAGGCCTCGGGGCAGGACATGATGAGTCCAATAAGTGCTGATGATCCTCCCTACAAATATTTCCAGCACGTATCACCTCCAGGCCCTCTTACCGCCTGTGTTTGCATGCACGCCTTCGTCAGCTCTCACCTGAATTACTAAGACAGCGTCCCGGTCTTGCGGTGCCAGGCTCACTCCTCCGCCCCCATCTCCAGACGGATGCCACGTGTGCTCTCTGTGAAGGCTCCAGGAGCCATTCTGACCCGGGGAAGTGCAAAATGGATATGCCGGGGTTCGTTCTTCTGTGTCCTGAAGGCCCCTGTGGGTCCCGCGCGGGTGGCCCCACGGCCAAGCGCTAACATGCACTGGGGGCAGGAGAAGAAGGGGAAGTGTGCCGAGGCTTGTACAGAACCTGATCATTCACACAGCCTGCTTTGGTCTCTCCAGCCAACTGCCCTGGGGCTCACGTTTGGCCCCAGCCTGGAGGACACCGGGTGGGGTTCATTAGAGCTCCTCCCTGCCCCCCCCTTCATCATGCAGAAAGTTGATTCATTATTTCACCGCTCCCTTCAGCCCTCCCTCCATCCATTCATCCATCCGTTTCACAAACATTCAGCAAGCACCAAACAAAGAGTCCAGGTACTACTCTGGGAGATGGAGATAAAACACTGAATAAATACGGAAGAGACAGTGAACGCCTTCATCCCCACGTCCCACTGCCCTGACCCACACACGTTTCTCAGCAGAGCAAATCCCTAAACATTTTAAACACGGGGATGACAGGATCAGAAAGGAAGAATATTTCAGAATTGGCCTGCATCGAAGCCACACGTCTGCGGAGTTCTCTTGAGTGGGATCTCACACGCGTCTGGTTTTCGATCTTGACTCTTGCTTTGGGCAACACAAACCTGTCCCTGGTTTCCCCTGATCTAGCATCAGGGTGTCCTGGGAAGTCCCAGGTTAGGAGACGCTCACACCCTCCCCCTATCCCAGGCAGCTCCCGGGCTTGCCTTCTCCAGAGCATTCCCTCTTAAAAACCCTGCTACTTCCCTGGCTTGTCAAACAACAGCAGGCTCCAAGTCAAGGGCACGAGGATAGCCACCCACGCACCTTGGTCTGGTGTGAGAGCCCCCTCCCCTGCCACCGCTTGCTGGGTCCACCAGACGAGCCCGAATTAACTTTCCAGGTCTGGCTCACCCTTCGGGATCTACCATGTATTTGAATATAAGTCTGCGGAACATAAAACATTGACAAATACGCCTTTATTTTACCTTCTCAAGCAGGTGAAATGTGCCTTGTTTATGGGACACGAAAAATAAAGATTGCCTTTTTTGCCTGCTGAGTATAGTCTACTATTTTGAGACAGGTCTTCAAGAGTAAGTAAAAATTATTGTTTTCATTATGAGTATTTTCCTCCAGCTCTAAAACTCTATGATTCGATGCACAGCATTTTAAGTGATTGCTTCAAAGAATGGCTTCCTACCATTTCCTCGGGTGAAAAGTTCAATCCTAGGATCTCCCCGGCAGAGTGACTACAAGCCATGACCATGAAGGCTCGTCCTGCAGACTAATGTTGGTGCATTGCGCCATTGCAGCGGGTAAAGACCCACAGCAGTGCCCGCATCATAAGAGTCAGTTCCACCTGGAAGAAAGAAACAAAAAGAACAGTATTAGTTGATGTTGCTGGCTGGCACGAACCTCTTCAGGATCACTCAAAACCATGAAAGCTCAGAAAAGCCAAGTTGTGCTTTCTTGAACCCCCATGCGACATCCATTGGAACGGCGACCGGTCTAGCGAAAGGGCGACTTTGAAATCAAACAGACCTGGCCTTTCCTCCAGCCTTTGTTCCGTAACAGGTATGTGATCTTGGGCTGGCTACTTGACTTCTCTGAGCCTTTTTCCTCGTCCATAAAACAGAGATTTAAAACAAAAACAACACATTGAGTCGCCCTGAGGGCGAAAGGAATAGGATAAACACAGCGTAGTGGTGTCTGGAACACAGAAGACAATCAACAAAAATTTCCGACTTGATTTCAAAAATATGAAACCCACCATGGGGTCATTTTTCTGGGTCTCTGTTTCATTGGTAACCTAGCATTATTCCTCGGTAATTTTTATAGTAAACACACACACGATTTTTAGATCCAAAGTGTAGAAAATTCTGCTCTCTGGTTTCTGTTAACTTTCCATACATCTTTAGTACAATTATAATTGTTACTCCTGACCCATGACTCTTGAGACCCCGCTGTCTACCAGAGTCTCTTCTGAGTCATTAAAAGCAGATGGAATTATGTTCTAAATGGCACTTTCTCAAATGTATTTTATTGTGTTATTTATTAAGATGCGCAATTTGCCGAGGAAGAGATAATCTTCACTGCCATCTGAAGACGTAGGGAAATAGCCCCTCCCCACATTTCATGCATTTCTAATCAGTCGAGGATGGGTAAAGCAAGGGTTAATAACCGCCTCACTCATCTACCTCGCGAAGGCTGAGAATTACACCAATGTTCAGAGAAAGTGGTCTAGCCCACAGGATCACAGTAGGAAGGATACGGCCACCCAAATGGAAAGTACTAAGATGTGAGCACCCCAGTCCCTCTTTGCATCCCGCTGGCTGGACCCAACAGGAGGCCAGATGGCAAGAGCGTCACAATAGCCCCACCAGCCCCGCCTCTCAGGGCACAGAGCCTAGGGGAGAAGGGAGAAGTAGATTCAGAGGGGCCACAGGAAGATACTCAGCACAGTAGGCTTACCACTTTATCCAGTGACACACTTGTTGCCGGGGGGACAAGTGGGTCTTTTTTAACTCGCTGCCACGCGAGAGCTCTAAACCCTGCCTGACATCCACAAGGAGTTGAAAATTCAGTCATCCCATCATGTGGATAAGTCACTTCCCATATACCCCTAGAAATATTTTTCATGCGTTCCGCTCATTCAACCAGCCTTTGGTTCGCGTCTACCTGAAAAGGGACACTGACGTCTCTGCCAGATGGCAACACATGCATTCCAGAACCCACCTCGCATTCTCAAAGCCCGGGCACTAAAATTACAGAGTCTGTGGGGGGAAAGTAGGGTAGAGGGGACCACTGCCAACCCATGAAGCCCTCACAAACGACGAAGACGAGGACAACAACAACAGCAACAACAATTGGCTCCCGGGGAGATAAATCAAACAGGGGAGACAGGGAGTTCAGCCTGGCTGGAACTGCCCCTGAGCTGTCACAAATGCCCAGAAACCCCCTCGTGGGAGCCGAGCTTCGGGGTGCTGGGCAATGCAGGTGGTGAGGGGTGCGCTGAGCTTGGAGGCGCTACCATGATAATGGGCCCAGGAAGCAGCACCCTCTGACCTCTCCCACCCCCACCCCAGCCAGCCTGTGTCTCTCCGGGGAAGGAACCCCAGACACTTGCCCTCGTTCTAATTCTCTCAAAACGCAGCCACAGGGCTCTTGCTGCTTGGACAGCAACTGACTTGAAGGCTTTTCCCCTCTCTCATGAAGGCTATAATTCCATTCCCACTATCTATTCTAGAAAAAAATCACAAACGAACCACAGTGACTTCTACTATAGAAGCATCGTGGCATTGTCGTCTCCGGCTTCTCTAGAAAACAGAGCCCTGAGGCAAAGGGCTTGCGGGGGTGGAGGGAAAAGGGAAATCGAAGCCGGAAAGGAGGGGACAAGTTAAGGTTGTCACCAAGATGGCCACGGCTTCACAAAGACACCCTGCCTCCGGGTCATGTGGACCTCTCCAGAAAGGCCACAGGGAGCCATTGTATCTCAAGAAAGATTGCTTCATTATTTCCTTGAGTTAAAAGAGACATCATGAACCTAGGAACACACGAGTGGAAACCAGCACTGGCTGTGCTATTTTCTTTCACTTAGGAGTCCCGTGCTTTTCGTGCCTTTCTCAGATAGTGGTTTTGTGTCAGCGCCAATGATAATTGTAAGCATGCCCATGTTTCGCATCGTATCAACAGTGTATGGAATCCGTGCAGGGGTCCCTCTTTATACCCCGGGTTAGTGGCAGCCATCGTGCTCTGTCCACTACTATCTTTTGCTCCACCAGGCTTTTCATCAGGAAACGAGGCAAAGCAGGCCATTGGGCCGCCCTACCCTGATCTGCTTTGACATTACTGTGTTATGTCCCTGACCCTAACGTCACACACTCCCCCCTCCCCCATCTCTAGACCTCACTGGCAATCCATTGGCAACGTGCTTTGGCCCGCAGAGCTGATGGAAAGCATCTAATGAAACGAAGGCATAAATACCCACTTAGGCTACCAGATTCGGGTAATGAAGTTGATGTCACCCATTGAATCCCCAAGCGAGCCAGTTGTTTTAACAGACACCATTCCATAGACCAGTTTTGTATCCATGTTTCTCTAAACACTAGCCTACAGCAAAATGACGATAACTTTTCACGGAAGAAAAGAAATGGAGGGGACGGGGGCTCCCATAAGCAGATAATTTTAAAATTTTTTTTTCAACGTTTATTTATTTTTGGGACAGAGAGAGACAGAGCATGAACAGGGGAGGGGCAGAGAGAGAAGGAGACACAGAATCGGAAACAGGCTCCAGGCTCTGAGCCATCAGCCCAGAGCCTGACGTGGGGCTCGAACTCACGGACCGCGAGATCGTGACCTGGCTGAAGTCGGACGCTTAACCGACTGTGTCACCCACGCGCCCCCATAAGCAGATAATTTTAGAAAAGATGGGGTTATACAAATACGAAAAGGCATCTTCGCCGCCGGACTCTTAGGGACTGACGTTAATGTTCACGAACATTATGTTAACGTGTGTTATGATTCTCCCTCCGTAAGAGGACTATAACACTCAGTGTTCCGTCCCCTCGAGTTTTTGTGTTTTTATCTTTGCCAGTGCAGTGGTTAACTTGGAGATTACTTTTCGGATGAGATTATCATTTAAGTTGGTGAACTCTGAGTAAAGCGGGTTACCCTTCATAATGTGGATGGGCCTCATCAAATCAGTTGAAGGCCTGAGAGGAACAAAATAACCGGGCTCCCTGAGCAAGACGGAATTCTCCAGCAGAATGGCCCCACACTCCATCTGCACCACTGGCTTTCCTCAGTCCCCAGTCTTCAGACTGGGACTGTATCACCTGTTCTCCTGGATCTCAACCCTTCCAGCCCACAGATTTTGGACTTGTCAGCCTCTGTAATTGTGTGAGCCAATTTCTTATAATCAATCTCTTTCTCTATATACGTATCCACATCCTATCACTTGTCTTTCTCTAAAAAACCTTGACTAATACAGATTTGGTACCAGCAAAGAGGCAGTAAGCCAGCTACCTGGCAACAGGTTGATTACACTGGATGTAAGGGACAGCATTTTGTTCTTACGGAAACAGACACTCACTCTGGATGTAGATTTTCCTTCTCTACCTGGAATGCTTCTTCCAAACCTGCCATCCATGAACTTACAGAACACCTCATCCACCATCGTGATAGTCCACACAGGATTGCTTCTGATGAAGGAACTCGTTTCAAGGCAAACAAAGTTCAACAATGGGCCCAGGCTCAAAGAATTCGTTGACCTTCTCATGTTCCCCATCATTCTGAAATAGCTGGTTCACTGGAATGGCAGAATGCCCTTCTGAAGACTCAGTTACAGTGCCAGGTAGGTGGCAATATTTTGCAGGGCTGGGGCAAGGTTCTCCAGGAAGCTGTATGTGCTCTGAATCAGGTTCTAACATACAGTGCTGTTTCTCTGAGAGCCAGGGTTCACAGGCCCGGGTCACCCATGGTAACTCACTTGCAAAACTTTTGCTTGCTGCCCCCATGACTTGGTACTCCAGCCCTGCCAGCCTAGATGTCTCAGTTCCAAAGGGAGGCATGCTTCCAACAATGATTCCGTTGAACTAGAAGTTAAGACTGCTATTCAGCCATTTTGGACTCTTCTTGACTTTAAAGCAACAGGTGAAAAAAGGCCTTACATTGCTGGCTGGGGTTATTGATCCTGAGGAAATGGATCAATGAGGAAAAATGGCACTGCTCCTCCACAGTGGAGCTGAGGAAGAGTATGCCTCGAAGGAGGTCCTTTAGGATGCCTCTTACTATTACCATGCCCTGTGATTAAGGTCGCTGGAAAACTAGAACAACCCAGTCCAGGCAGGACTACTAATGGCCCAGACCCTTCAGGAATGAAGGTTTGGGTTACCCCACAAGGTCAAACAAAAACAAAAACAAAAACATGACCAGTTGAGATGCTGGCTGAAGGCAAAGGGAATTAAGAATGGATGGTGAGAGAAGGTAGTAATGAATATCAACTACCACCACATGACCGGTTGCAGAAATGGGGACTGAAGTTTTCATGAGTATTTCCTCCTTATTTTGTTTTGTATATGTGTGTGTTTATGGAGGGGTGTGTGTGCGTATTAGGCAAATATTTCTGTTTTCTCCGCTCTTACCCCCTTATCACGTACTATAGGATGCGTTGACTTTATATCACAGTACATAGGTATTGTTGACTCTACATCATAGTGTTTAGGTGATAGGCTATCAAGGAGAAGAGTGAATACCCTCCAAGGACTTCACAGCGTCTTCTGGGGGAAAAGTTAGTGTGTTTGGGGTTGTACATGGAATAGCTGTATCATGTTGGGCAGAATTACGACCTTTTTGTTGTCTCTATTTGGTGGCAACATGATTGCTTGTCATGATGGTTTAAAGAGATACATATGGGTGCCATGTTGACAAAGGGTGGACTTGTGATGGTCGATTTTATTTTCCAACTCAGAGGGTGTTTTTGGATGAGAGTTAATATTTAAATCAGCAAATTATGAATAAATCAGATTCCCTCCACAATGCGGGTGGACTTCATCCAATCATTCGAAGGCCTGAATAGAACAAAAGGACAGAGCCAGAGGGAATTTTCCAGCAGAATGCCTTCAGACTTCATCCGTACCACCAGCTCTCCTGGGTCTTGTGCCTGCTGGCTCACGCTGCAGAATTTGGTCTTGTGGGCCTCCATAACCACATAAGCCAATTCCTTGTAATAAATCTCTATTTATACACACATCCCAATAGCTCTGTTTCTCTGGAGAACCCCGATTAATAGAGTCAGGAAAATCCTTTTTTTTCATGAAACAACTATGAACATTTTGTGAGACACCGGAGTTCCAAGAAGAATAACCCATTAGGGAAATGCCACCTTCTAGGAGCCACAGCCTCCTAGAAGATCTGCTGTCTCACAGATGCAGAATATTGGTACAAAGGGGATCTGAGAAAAGGGAAGAAACCGAGTGCAGTTATGACCATTGGTTATCAAGCTTTCATATTAATGGATTCATTCACAAGACGACTTTTATGCTACTAAATAGCTGCTAATTCCCATGCCTCAAAAAAAGAAATATAAGTATGATCTCAGGAATCTGGAAAGACCTTTTCTGCTTCCATGTGACTCACCTATATTCCATTATACACATGTCACAGTGTCTCTCTGAGCACTAATTCGTGGGAGTGGCAACTACCCATGAGGCCATGGATGCTGACAGACATTCCATTCCGGTTCCAGAAAGCTGGCGTGACTCAGACGGTGAGTGCATTCTGCACTGTTATCACGCCATGTGCTGAAAGATGACTTGCAAAGGAATTTTAAGATGCTCTCCTGACCTACTAGCAACCAATTACCTTGTCAGCCGGGCAAAGCATCTACCAGTTGGGCAACAATATTACGATGAATGTGAATCCTTTGCTAAAATGCATGATAAAAACATAAAAGACTCGAGGTATTCCCATGACACCATTACCATTAACTATTACGGTCTTAAGCAAATATCTGTTTTTTGCCATAGCCACAGGACATTTGCCTTATCTACCGAAATGGCTTGTTCTAGCCACCGGTATCTTCGGAATAAAATAACCGTGTATGCCTGAATTTTATTAGTACCCAAGAAATCTTCTGCATGGAATGGGGAAAAGCTAATCTTTGACTTAGCAACTATTTTTAAGTAAAAACATATTAGTTCTAGAAAGGCCTCTTTTGCTTTTAATTTTAATCTTCCTTAAAATTAATATTTTAGAGCAAGACTTTGTGGGGATTCTCCTTCAAGCTATACAACTGTTATTCTCATAGACCATATCATTTTCTCACCTTTCCAGGAAAGACTAAACATTAGCCCACTTACAGGGGTAGCTGGGTAGCTCAGTCAGTTAAGCGTCCGACTTCGGCTCAGTTTATGATCTCGTAGCTTTTGAGTTCAAGCCTCACGTCGGGCTCTGTGCTGACAGCTCAGAGCCTCGAGCCTGCTTTGGGTTCTGTATCTCCCTCTGCCTCTGTCCCTCCCCACTCGCACTCTCTCTCATCTCTCAAAAATAGATAAACATAAGAAAAAATTTGAAGTAAAACATAAAAAAAATTTGACCCGCTCCAAAGACAATTTTAAATATTTTAAATAAAAGATGCTGAGATTCTACAAAGTATTTTGAACGATGGTGGCATTTCAGCCAAGCTAGGGTGGCATGCAGAGCACAAGGCTACATAAGCCTTCAGATCGCTGCCAAGGTTGGCAGTTCCAATGGATTAAGCAGACCCGTGAATAGAGTTGCAATCCTCCAAAGAGGGGCTTTGCAATCTGGGGGAAAGGGGTTGAGATTCAGTAGCCAGCAGTGATTGTGTGGGATATACCCCAGAGCTAGCATCTTTCACGTAAATGAGAGAAAAAATGTGGCCTCAAGAAGCATTATCCCACAAAGCCGATCTGAAGAAGGGGCACCTTTCAGATAAGACAGAAAGGATGGTCCTACTTTCTCTAGGTCATTAGGCATCCTATGATGCTCTTCAAATAATGGAATGTCCTTGCCTCTCCAATTCCAGCCGGTGTGATGATTCAGCATTTCTAAAAGAGCACTGAGGTATTATCAAGAGACGGGATCCTTTCTTTTCTTATTACTGCTGGATTTTATTAATATGGCAGCAAGGTGTCGTAACAGTCCCTGTATATCACCGTATGTGAATTTTACAATGGTGACAATGGTCCTTGAATAGGAGTTT
The DNA here is from genome assembly GCF_016509475.1 of Prionailurus bengalensis. Taxonomy (NCBI): domain Eukaryota; kingdom Metazoa; phylum Chordata; class Mammalia; order Carnivora; family Felidae; genus Prionailurus; species Prionailurus bengalensis. The sequence continues at coordinate 228,649,086 of NC_057343.1, forward strand.
AAAGTATTTTTCAAGTATTTTGAGTCTCCAGCAATGAAAGTAACTACATAATAAGGAATGGATGATTTCAATTGGAAGGCTTTCACAGGGAAGTCATAGGTTTAGGAAAATCCTTAAGGCGAATAGCTTCATTCTGATAAAAATTACAAGACTTGGGAAGAAGCGGAGAATGACATTTGTCGCTGAACAGCTTCTCCCTAAGAAACTTTCCAAAGGTTGAGGAGAGGTTAGGCACCTGTTGATTTCTATTAGCATCTGGTTAAAATAATGCAGAAAAAATAGACTCAGGAATACCTTGTTCTGTTGTCTCATGCCCTGGAGAGTTCTGTGGTTGACCTTCCTCTGGCAGGCTCGGACAACCGGAGAAACTCCAGCTCAACACTGGGGACTGGCTCGTGGCTCAAAGGCACAGGGGGGATGTGGAATACAAACAGACAGAATGACCACTCAGGTGTCTGTGGTTGGAATCAAGGCCTTTTTTGCCATGCCTGAAAATGAAGGTGATAATGCTGTGACTGAAGGAAAGATAAATGACTTTTACTGACTGGTGCGTGACCGATGAGCAACTTGTCACTTCCCACTGGAATTTTTTTATGAGGAATCTACCGAGAAATAACAGCACCTAGAAACATCAGGCTCACTACTGCATTCGAATGTACATACGGCCTTTTGGTCTGGGGATACGGTTCCACGCATTTTATTTGTTTCGCATCTCTGCTGTGTGATGGGACTATTCCCCTTCGTCTCTGCTCTGTAGTTTCCGCGGCAGGCAGAAAGAGGAGAAAAAAGCTTGCTCGGGATGATCAAGTTCAAACAACTCCGGGCTGAGGTTGGAACCCTGACCCCCTTTTTGTAAACGCTTACTGGAGCTTTGTGGCTTTTGTTGTTTTTGCTGTTAACTCAGAACTGTTATTCTGCCTCTTCAGTAATTAAAAGAAATCTGAAAGCCATCTATCAATCAGGAAAATCGCGTTGTGGACTTACTGTGCTTTTCACACCTGGGAACATCGCTACCTGGAGACGTAGGCAAAGATATGAATGCAGCCCAGTTCCCTGAAAAAGAAAAGGGGTTGGATTTAGAGATCACATCTGCACACAATTTTAAAAGACGCAAAAAATCGTTACTTCCAAAGCACGCCTAAAGCTGGAGGGAGCCATAAAACACGAGAAGCCACATGGCACACAGAATTGTTTTGTTAGGGTACCCTCAAACACCATGAACTTCCACTTCCAGATATCACAAGGCCATTGGCTTAGAAGAATTCTCCAAGGCACCGATTTTCATTTATTCATTCATTCATTCATTCATTCATTCATTCATTTATTGAGAGCGTGCAAGCAGGGCAGAGAGAGAGAGAGAGGGGGGGAGAGAGAAAATCCGAAGCAGTCTCCATGCTCAGCACAGAGCCCGACCTGGGGCTCGATCTCACAACTGCAAGTTCCCAACCTGAGCCAAAATCAAGAGTCAGATGCTTGACCGACTGAGCCGCACCCAGGCGCCCCCACCTATTTTCTTGAAAGCTGATAGAGTCAGCCCACCTCTCCCCGGATGGGAATGTTCAGTGGGTGCTCTGGGCACCAGGAGCTACAGTGAAGAAGGTGACCCCGGGAGCCATGGCCTCACCCAACTGTGCCCTCAATCCGGGTGACGGACCCCATCATCGTCCTGGTCCTCTTATCCCCGTTCAAGCCACCTTCATAAGACAAAGCAGCAGTGGTGATTGAACAACGTATACAGGCTGTGGTCTGAGCATTGGATACATGCGCAAACGGACTCATAGCTAAAATAGCACAATCCGTCAGCATATACATCCTTCCTCCGCCCATCAGAGAAAAGAAAAGCCCCTTTGCACCTTCAAATTGGTTCAAAGGAAGAACACGTAGAAGACGAAATGACTATTACAAAAACAAGATCCTTTTCCTAGATGCCTTTTCTCTTTCACAGATTTAATTTATGTGACACATAGTGGATACCAAATTGCGGCTCCTTTTGATGTTTCAGTAGCCAAAAAATAATTTACTCATTCTATGCATCCTGTATATTAAAATGACAATATAAAGAGAAATTAGGCGGAGCCCCAACTTCCAAGGAGTTTACAGTCTAGAAGGGAACAGCTATGTGCACGTCTGACTACATCCCAAGCTAGAAACGTGGAATCAAGTGCTTTAGGATAAACCCAGACAGGATGCTAAGGGAGGTCAGAGTGAGGGAGATCATTCCAGAAAGCAAAGGAGACAGAATAGATGAGATTGCCAGGGAGTCAGGAACAAAGCAGGACTGAGCAGAAGGAAGGCTGGGAAGTTAGGATGGCATCTTGATGTGGGAAAGCTTCATTACAACAGACAAAGGGGGTCGACTTCATTCTCTGCATGTTACCGAAGAGCAATGCGATAGACGGCTGTGGGTTTTTCCAGCCTTGCCAGACACGAACTTAGAAGGATGACCCCAGTGACAGCACCTTGCTTGATTGTCTTGTTTGAATTCATTTGGGGCAGCTGCAGGGAGAAAAGTAAGAAGTTCTGTGGGAGGTGACTACACGGGACAAGCAAGAGATAACGAACGTTGGGTCTGGGGAGTCGCAGTAGACGGGAAACACCCAACAGTGATCTCTTAGGTTAAATACGCTCCCGTTTTATTTCATGAAAACACAGAAAAGACACGTAGCAACTCACTCAACATGCATCCATCTCTTCTAATATTCACAACCATCCTTTGTGATAGAAACTGCCAAATTTCACCTCAGTTCTAAGATGTTTATTTTTTACATGTCAATATGTCTAGGAATTGGGTGTGTTTTACAGTCGGTATGTACATTTAATATGGGAGCGATGCTGATTTTTTTCATACGGTTTGTTTTTCAAGATGGTCAGTGGTGCCTTAAGAAGAAGGAAACGGGGGCGCCTGGGTGGCTCAGTCGGTTAAGCGGCCGACTTCGGCTCAGGTCACGATCTCGCGGTCCGTGAGTTCGAGCCCCGTGTCGGGCTCTGTGCTGACCGCTCAGAGCCTGGAGCCTGTTTCCGATTCTGCGTCTCCCTCTCTCTCTGCCCCTCCCCCGTTCATGCTCTGTCTCTCTCTGTCTCAGAAATAAATAAACGTTAAAAAAAAATTTTTTTTAAAAAAAAGAAGAAGGAAACGGAAAGATATTGTGCCCATGTTTAGGTGAGATTGAGGCAAAGGTAGTAACAAGCTCCAACCTCTGGTAGGTGAGAAATCAGGTAAGAAAACCCGCCCAGCTGTCTGAAAGTCTCTACTCTGAATGATACTTTTCTTTTCTTTTTTTAAGTTTACTTTACATATTTTGAGACAGAGGGGTGGGGTGGGAAGGGGCAGAGAGAGAAAGACAGAGAGAGAGAATCTGAAGCAGCCTCTGCCCTATCAGCACGGAGCCCAACATAGGGCTCATCTCAGGAACCATGAGGTCATGACCTGAATAGAAGTCAAGAGTCAGACAGTTAACCCGTTGAGCCCCCCAGGCAACCCTGAATGACACTCTTCTAAGGCACAAGAAATCATGTATTCCCTTGCAAGGAAATTACATTCAAAGATACTCAGCTACCCCACTAACCCAGTCAAAACATCAGCTGTATTATGTCACTTTTTCAATCTATTCATTCAATAAGCATAGATTCAGCTCCCATCTGCCCTGCATTATGCTCGCAGCCATGCGGACGGTGGTTAAAAAAAAAAAAAAAAAAAAGCCCTTCCCACATGGAGCTCAAAGACCAATGGGAGAGACGGACATCAAACAATGGTGACATAGAGAAACGTTAAATTGCAAATTGCAAAACATTACAAGCAAAACACAAGATGCTGTGATATACATCAGAGGATCTAAGATGTGGTCTGGGCCATCGGGTTAGCCTTTTCTCAAAATGTGATTTTTTTCGTTCATCGGAAAGATTCCACTAAGACCGATCAAAGAAGGGTGCTGGTGTAGAACTTCTTGGCTCAGAAGTAATTTCAAGAAGGAATCAGACTATTCCAGGCAATGGAAATAGCATGGACAAAGGCCCTGAGGCCAGAGGGAACATACTGTTTTTGAGGTCTACAAAGAAGGTCAAGGAGGTTTGAGGGGAATAGTTTGCATATGAAATAAGACCAGAAGGGCATGTGGGTCATGGAGAAGATGTGATTATTTGGCCTATGAGCACTGGGAGGCAGCTACTTTTTTACTTTGAAAGGTTGGATGGATGAAAATCTTATGGTGATAATTGGGTATGCCAATAATTTCTGTTTTATCACAAACTGGAAGGCTCTTTCAAAATAGTTGGGACTTATGTCTACAAACATTCTAGAAGTGAATATGTGGGCCACAACTAACATATGTTACATGTCAATTAACAGACCACGTCTACACCATTGGTTCAACTGAACCCTATAATACTCCTAAATAGCCTGTTGACTAGAATCGATTTCAGATACGGAGAGGTGTGTCCATATGAGAAGGACTTTTGTTGGTCGTAGTGAACGTCTGGGCTGGACGATCGCATTTAGAAAGGGACAGCCACTTCGGTTAAATCAGGGTTTTTTTCTGAGAGTATTGCCTCTGGATCCCGACTGATACAAGACAGAAACAACTACAAAATACCAGGTTGTCTTTCCTCTATGAAGGAAGAGTATGGTGTATGTGTTGGCCACAGAGTAGGAGGTGGTAAACAGTAATAAGACTGGCCCTCATCCTAATGACTGGAAGTGGCCGAACTCATCGGGGCTGGGGCAGGGGGCTCTAAGGTTCCCACAGGAACAAACATGAAAACTGCCCACCTGGGCAGTCTTCTAGCCACAAGCCACTCCCTTCCTAAGGTCTGAATGGCCCCTAGAGGAAACCCAAAAGGAAATAGGCCTGTGGGATCAGGAAAACAAATTTGTAATAGAGGTAGATAAATTTAGGAGTTTTATTATCCAATTAAAAGACCTTAAAATCAGCAAGTATCCCACACAGTACTCGCAGGAGCGACAACTGGTGCAGCCTTTTGGAAAACCAGTCTGGCAGCGTGTCGACAGCCTTAAAAATGACCATATGTTTTGAACCCATAGTTCTCTCCCTAGAAATCGATCATAAAGGAATAACCAGAAATACCCAACATTCAGGGCACCTGGGTGGCTCGGTCAGTTAAGCGTCTGATTTTGGCTCAGGTCATGAGCTCATGGCTCATGAGTTTGGGCCCCGCATCAGGCTCTGTGCTGACAGCTCAGAGCCTGGAGCCTGCTTCGGATTCTGGGTCTCCCTCTCTCTCTGCCCCTCCCCCACTCGCATTCTGTGTGTGTGTGTGTGTGTGTGTGTGTGTGTGAAAAATAAATAAACATGAAAAAAAATTAAAAAAGAAATACATAATGTTCACAGATCCATTACTTAACAGGGACAAAAAGTCAGAAATAGTTTATGTGTCCAGTTACAGGAAAATGATAGAATAAATTGTAATGCATAAAGATGAACTATTTTGAAGCCACTCAAAACCATACACTAAAAAAAAAAAATTCAACCAAGTAAATCTGAAAGTCCACTTGGCTTTACTAAGTGATTTATGAAACGGGCAGTATCCCATCTAGCAAGTCGAGGGAAGTTCCAAGGAGCTGTACAAAATGGAAGGATTTTATAGACAATTAACAAAAGAAAAGGAGGAAACGTTTCAGGCAAGGTCAACTTCCGTTAAGGGGAAGGACACGAGGTCTTATCAGGGGGATTATTTCACCTGCCATTGGGGGGTGGAGTGGGCTTATGGGACAGATTACCTCACTGATGCTGAGCAAAAATTCTTGACTTACCAGTTAAGATTATTTTTCTGGAGGAGATTGAAACTGTAATTAGGTTAGGTATTAAGCCTTGGTTTAGTGTCTCGTGTCTAGTGACATTAGTGTCTAAAATGACAGTAGTGATTATGTCTGAGTACCGGTCACTTGCTCCTTCTACACTTTATTTTCTAAATTTTCTTTAATGTCACAAAAACGTTCTAAAAATAAGAGAGGCGTACCTGGGCGGCTCAGTCGGTTAAGCGCCTGACTCTTGATTTCGGCTTAGGTCATGATCTCACTATTTGTGGGATCGAGCTCCATGTCAAGCTCTGTGCTGGCAGCAGTCAGCCTGCTTAGAATTCTCTTTCTCTCTCTCTCTCTCTCTCTCTCCCCGCCCCCCGCCTCTCTCTCTCTCTCTCTCAAAATAAATAAGTAAACATTTTAAAAAATAGGCAAAAGTATAGGAAAACGATGGGCCGTCCATCCAGAAGTGACTTGTTTTTACTTCAGCTACTTAATGAAGGAACAGAACGCTCTAGATGAAAGTTGGAGACCACTTTGTTTCTAGTCCTAAACCCTTTCTTCCCGGTATACATCTATCTGGTCCGTGTTTGTATCCTTTTCCGTATAGCATGCTTTCCATAAGCATTTACATAATGGTATTCTCTGAATTCTTCCAAACTAGCATAGTTGACTACACGGGTCAAGTTTATGACTCACTTTCCTCTCATTCACATGAGCTTTTTTTGAGAGCCGTTCAGGTTGCTATGCGTTGAACCAACTGATTTATTTTAATGGCTGTAGAGTGGTCATCAAGTGTATGGCAACTAATCCATTCCTTTCTGATAGACGTTTCGGTTGTTTCCAGATGTTTGGTTGTTTCCAGCTACTACGAAGTATGTGTGGTGTGGAGCCTTTATAATCAGAAAAGATGGTGGAGGACGCCGCTGAGGCTACTGAGAGGGAAGGTCCTGCTTCCCAGAGACAGGTCTGCCCCAGGGCTCTCTCTGATGCTTTGAAGACGGGCCAAAGGCCCATCTCACCTGACCAGGCACCCTCCGACCCGACCTATACTTTCAACTGCTCAAACATCTACAACTGGAGCAGTTTCCCTGGCGGCGGAAATGGCGGAAATGGCCGCCATGAAGAGCTGCTGGAAACACAACGACCTCGTCACCTTGTGCCATTGTCGTTCTCATTTTCTCAGTTGGGAGAATGAGGCACAGAGAGGTTAAGTAACTTGCCCAAGGTCACACAGCTGGTGAGAGGTGGAGCTGGATTGAAACTCAGGCAATGTGACTCCAAAGTCCATACTCTTAACCTCTGTACTCTACGGCCTCCCACAATTTTCCACTGGCCCGCTCTTTATCTCATTTCCCCTTTTACAGCCTCACCTCACCCGAGCGTCAAGGCAGAGAAGCAAGGCGGCCCTGTCTCCCTGGTCTGGACTCTGATTCCTCTCCTTAGTCATCAACCACCTTGGCTTCTGTGCTCACACTGCTTTGGCTCCTTAACCACACACACACCACCACCCCCCTCAACAAATCTTTATAATCACGCTTCTGGTTTTATCACTGTTTATATTATTTCTTGAGGCGCTCAAATCCTGGTGTCCTGGTCCCTTTCTTCCTCCCTGGACACTGACATCCTGCTGCCAAAGCACTTGGGGAGGGAACAAAGTGGAAACGTTGCAAGCGACTCTCATTCTCTCTCTAGAAAGTCTGTATACCGAGTACGAGGGGGATCCCTCCCAACAGGACATCAGTCAAGACCCTGCCCACGCTCGGGAAGACACCCGATGTCGTGGACATCTACCTGTCATTTGGGGTAGAGTTTCTTCCCTTGTTGAGATCATTACTCGGCTCAAGTTGGTGAATTGTAGGACTCTGACATTTTTTGACGTTACTGATTTTCTTCCTGCCTGTCTGATCAGCTGCTGAGAGAGGTGTGTTGGTAACGTATATAATGTTAGATAGTCTACAACAATCATGTGGATTGTGAGTCCTCCTTTTAGGTCTGCTAATTTTTGTTTCATGTGGTTTAAAGCCCTGTTGTTAGGTCTATAAAATTTAGGATTGTTCTGTTTCTGTTGAATAGCTTACTTTGTCAGTAAGAAATGTCCCTCTTCTCCTCCAGTAGACCTTACCTTAGAATCTATTCATTTTTATAGCAATACAGCTACCACAGACTTCTGGTGACTAGTTTCAGTGGTATATTATCCTACTTCTTTTTTTTTTTTTACCTTCAATCAATCTGTCCTTTTATTTAAGGCACATCTGTTCAAAACAGCATATAAGTTGCTTCTCATCCAGCAGGACAATCTTTGACTTCTAATTGCAGTGTTTGGACCATGTGTTAGTTTCCTGGCCGCGTTGTGACAAATGACCACAAAACTATGACTTAAAACAACAGAAACATGGTCTCTCAAAGGACTGGATGCTAGAAATCCAAAATCAAGGTGTCAGCAGGGTTACATACACTTCGCTGGAAGCTTCTAGGGAAGGATCCTTTCTCACCTCTTCTGAAGGCTGATTGTTATGGAAACTCCTGGCATTTCTTGGTTTCTGGCAGAATAAGGCCATCCTGTGCCTCTGTTGCCTCTGCCTCACATGGCCTGCTTCTCTGTGTGCCGCATCCAGCCCATGGCCAAATCTCTCCTTCTAAGGACACAAGGCATTGGATTTAAGGTCCACCCTAACTCTGGGTGACCTCCTCTTAATTTCTTCCCCCACTTTCATTGAGAGAAAGTTGACGGTCAGCGCTGTGTGGGTGGAAGGTATACAACACAATTAATTTATGTGTATTATGAGATGGTGACCACAGGGAGTGTGGGTAATATCCATCATCTTGTATAGATAGAAAAACCAAAAAGAGGAAAGCAAGAAAGGGAAAGAAAAGTCTTTTCCTGGTGATGAGAACTCTTGGGATTTAATCTCTTGGACCTCATCTTGGTAACATCTGCCAAGACCCTACATACAAATAAGGTCATCTTCAGAGGTGGGGGGGGGGGTAGGACTTGAACATCTCTTTTAGGGGGAACACAGTTCGGCCCACTTCAGTCCATCTGTGTTTGACACGATTACTGATACTGCTGGAAGGCACGGAAGGGGTGGGGAAGCCTGTCAAAGCGCACGGTGACAGCCTTCTGGCTGGACACTGCCCTCCTATAGCACAGATCTCGTAGTTCTGGGATGGGATTAGGCTGCCCGTGAGAATGAATTGAATCAAACTAAATGTATTATTATCAACCCAGAGTGGTTAGAGAGCTGTCGCCTTTCCAGTATTAGGTAAAGGGACTTTTGTACATTTTTATATTCCAGAAGGTTCCAATAAGTGTGGACTATTGCACCTATATTTCATGGCCTTCATTTTGTCTTTTTGCTGCTCCCAAGTCTTTCTCCCTACTCCCCACCCTCCACCCGCTCTCTGGAGTTTTCCATGTAAAGGACTGATGAGCTCAAGCCCCATTCCTCGGGTCAAGCACCTACAAAACTATTTTATAAACTATAAAATGCAAAGTTTATGATCATTATGGCTCTGTTAGCAAAGAAAAAAAAAAGTGTTACCTGCTGAGATGACAACCGTGTCTGGCTACAATAATCACACATGGAATAGAAACCAAAGTCTTTGGTCTGGTTTCCAAACTTACCACCACCCGCCCTGACCTAGGCCTATCTTGTCTTCCAGCCCAACCCTCCCCTGGGTCCCACCCGCCCCAGGTACCTCCAGGGGAAAAGCCCTGTGCTTTCATATTCATGCTGCTTCTGACTTTCAGAAATGCGCTTCCCTACATCTTGAGGTGCCCTAATCTTACTAAGATAGCAAATGTCTTTAGTTCCTCTTCCTGGACCCCATCCTGAAGGCTCAGTGCAAATGCCATGTGTTCTGTGAGCTGCCCTCCACACTCCAGCCGGGAGAAATCTGTCCCTTCTCACTTCCCCTGTGTCTCTCTCCAGCACGTCATCATTTTCTGCCTCTAATAGAGTCATGCACATACACATCTTATATCCTGTCTAGATTATAAGCATCCTAAGAACAGAGGCTCCCTCTTACTTATCACTACGCTGCCAAGTCTTAAGCCATTTCCTGGGAGACAGAGGCTGAGGGCATTTGCCTCATGTTTTCAACAGAGAGATCCACCGATGCTCAAAATGTAAGAATACATCCATCCCATGGTCACCCACAAATCAATGAAGACATAATATAAATTCAGGCTTCATTGTGGGGTCAAGCCTCAGAGAAGAAATATCCCTGGATTACTCTCTCCTTTCTGAGCCGGAAGTCCTTGTCTCCTCGTAAGTACTGAAAACCTTACGGTGTGAAATACCTGATTTGTTTCTTGGCCATTGCTGATTTCAATATCAGCTGGTTCAGAAAAAAGCAATGATACAACCGACGTAATAAATCCTTTACAAGGCAAAATAGTTCCAGGTGGTTCCAATCACATACAATCTTTCTGATGCGGCTCTCATGTTTGCTACGTCGTAAAAGTGACTTTTTAACTTTTGAGCTACTTTGCAACGAGGGGTAGATTTATCATCAGGACGGTGACTTCTGCTCGCCTAGAAAGTGCGGCAGGAGTTTATTGGCTGTGGTGATTCATGATTCACCAAGGGGACAATAAAAACGAGGTCCACCACATATCAAGCCCTCTCTGGGGTCATGGTACATGCCTCCCTGTACCTTCTGGTGTGTGATCTGCCTCTCTTTACAAGGCTGTTCTTTTTGTAGTTGTGGGTACCAGCTCAATTCTGTTGGGTTGGGCTGAGTGTTAGGAAATGTGGGTTAAAAAAAAAAAAAAAAAAGGATGGTCATTACCTATTTGTATTCTGTCAGTCATGCTAATCACCAGACAACGATATGAACCCAATGAGAAAGAGATTCTACCTGACTCTACTCTTCCCGAGGCCGACAAACTATAAGATTTCCATCAGTTCATCTGACATGTGGAAACTGGTGCATTTCTGCTGGCGTCCTGGGAGCTTTGCTTGCGTGTTTACTTCGATTTGAGTTTTTGTTTTCAAGTAGAGTGGACAGGTCAAATCTGACCTCCCCATTCTTTTCTCTTCTCTCCGGGCACATCAACATTACACTGGGTAAGCCCATTGTTTAATACTTCCTCTTACAGGCTCTGTTCTTTCAACAAAACAGCCCTGGCCTTGTTGGGCAATGCTCTGTTCCCCTCCTTCTCTTCCCCCTCCTTCACTCCCTACCCAGAAAGTCTAGCTGCCTGCTCTCAGTCTTGAGAAACGTACGTTCATCAACCACCCGAAACGATGCCTATCTGAACAGAACTCCTCAAAAGAAAACCCCTGCAGCCATTTTGCTGAAATCCAAGGGGTGTTCCTTTTGTGGCGTTGGGGGTCTTATTATCAATGGCTGCTTAGATCCGCTGGGCATGATGGGAAAGAGGGTATTTATGAGTAGGGATCATAAGCATCCCCTAAAGACACCCGCCTATCTTCTTTCTCCAATAGAGGCTCTGCTGCTGATTGCTTCTTAACCTTCTTTACAGCCGCCATTCCCAGCTACCAGGATTTCACAGAAATCTGAACAACAACAACAACAATAACAAAAGACAACTATCTCAACATCACTCATCATCAGGGAAATGCAAATCAAAACCTCAAAGAGATATCACCTCACACCAGCCAGAATGGCCAGGATCAAAAGACAAGAATGACAAGTGTTGGTGAGGATGTGGAGAAGGGGGAACACTTTTGCACTGCTGTTGATGGGAATGTAAACCGGTGTAGACACTGTGGAAAACAATATGGAGATTCCTAAAAAAAATTAAAAATGGAAATACCATATGATCCAATAATTCCCCTACTGGGTATTTACCCACAGGAAATGAGAACACTAATTCAAAATGACATATATGCACCTTTACCTTTATTGCAGCATTGTTTACAATAGCCAAGATAATGGAAGCCACCTACGGGTCCATTGTTAGATGAATCGCTAAAGATGTGGTATATACACAATGGGATATAGATATATACAATGGAATATTACTCGACCATGAAAAAGAATGAGATCGTGCCATTTGCAGCAATGTAGATGGACCTAGAGGGTATTATGCTAAGTGAATTAAGTCAGACACAGAGAGACAAATACCATATTATTTCACTTACGTGTGGAATCTAAGAAAAGAAAACAAACAAACAGACCCGTAAATATAGAGAATAAACTGGCAGTTGCCAGAGGGGAAGGGATGAAGGAGGTGGGCAAAATAGATGACGGAGACTAAGAGGTGCAAATTTCTAGTTATCGAATATGGGGATGAAAAGTACAGCATAAGGACGATAGCCGACAATATTGTAACAACGTCGTATGGTGACAGATGGTAACTACGCTTGTGGTGGGAAAAAGAAGAATTATAACTACCAATGATTACCGCCATTATTTTTGGAAGCTCACCCGAATATCAGAAAAGAATGGACGTGATCTCCCCATGAAGGCAGTTCTCTAAGTGAATGAAGTTAGCTTTATGTTCTTAGTTGTCTCCAATCAGAGGCTGGTGAAGCTTTAATCCTGAGCTGGCAGTGGCCCATGGCCCAGCACTTGGGAGTCGTTGCTCTGGATGTCCGTGCGTTCGACCAAAGCAATGATTAGCCTCCTACGCTTTGCAGATCGTGGTAAGCATAAAGTTGACGGTGGGTGTATTCATTCCTTGCATCATTCCAAAGTGGTTAGGAAGAACTTGGACCAAAGAGGTAGACGCATCTCCATCCAGAGCCCAGTTCTAACGCTCGACACCTAAGTGACCTTCGGTAAGTCTCTTAACCTTTCTTAGCTTCTGATGCTACATCTACAAAACAGAGAGGCAGCAAAATCCACTGAGTCGAGAAGGGAATTAAATGAGGATGATCCAAGGGTCCTTGTCTCAGCAAACTAGGCATTGTTTTGATTGAAGTATAATTGATACACGACATCCTATTCGTTTCTGGTGTACATCACAGCGATCATTATGAAATGATCCCGTGATAAGTCAAGATTCCATCTGTCGCCGTACAGAGTCATTACAGTATCATTGACGATATTCCCTACGCTGTGTGTCATATCCCCGTAATGTATTTATTTTTTTAACTGAAACTTGTGCCTCTTACTCCCCTTCACCTATTTTGCCCATCCTTTGCCCCCTCCCCATTGGTAACCAACAATTTGTTTCCGGTATCTTTGAGCAGGTTAGTCACCTGTGACGAGCACTGTGCGGGAACTGGAGTGTCTAATAATATGCCATACGTAGACCTCGAAGACACAGAGATGAAAGTCCCCATCTTTACCTCAAGGAACTCCCAGAGTAAAGAGGGGCGCCCATAAGAGGACAGCCAGATACACTGAAACTGGTTGGGATAGAGGCAAATACCAGAAGCTACCGGGGCTTGTGGAGGATTCAGAGTTAGGGAGGCGAAATCAGAATGAGAGACTTCTCGGGGAGGTGAAGTCAGAGCAAAAGCTTCAGGGACGTAAAACTGAAACAAAACCACCAACACCAAGAAAGAAGGGTCAATTTGGCTTCTAGATGTGAATGAGACCAACCTGTAGTGCTGTACCTAAAATGTGCAGATTAAAGTCAGGCAGACAAAAGGCCCTCCGTCATCTTGTTTCAGCATGCCTATGGAGTGAAAAAATGGCTTTCATCAAAGAAGCAATTTTCCTCTGTCTTGCTGCCTCCATTCTATTTGGGTCGCCCTAAGAAAATTCTTCTCTGCCAATTCTGACCTGAAGAAGATGAGTTTTTGGTGAAAAGAGAAAGAGAAGTTACAGCTCATACTTTTTGGGAAATCCCGAAGGGAGCTCTTTCAAGAAAACCAGAGTATGCTTGACCCTTAAAACGGGTTTGAACTGGCAGGTCCACATATCCATGGATTTTTTTTTCATAAATATATTGGAAAAACTGGGGGGGATTTACATGCTTTGAAAAAACCCAAAGTGGAACTGCATAGCTTAGAAACACCCGAAAATTTTTAAGAAAAAGTTGGGTTTTATTAAAAAATACAGACTACGGGGGCGCCTGGGTGGCTCAGTTGGTTAAGTGCCCAACTTCAGCTCAGGTCACGATCTCACCGCTGGTGGGTTCGAGCCCCGCCTTGGGCTCTGCGCTGACAGCTCAGAGCCTGGAGCCCGCTTCGGATTCTGTGTCTCCCTCTCTCTCTGCCCCTCCCCCACTCGCACTCTGTCTCTCTGTCTCTTGAAAATAAACGAATGTTTAAAAAAAAATTTTTTTTAAGAAAAATACAGAATACAATGCGTATTACATGCAAAATGTATGTTAGTCAACTGTTTATGTTATTGGTAAGGCTTCCAGTCAACAGTAGGCTGTTGGTAGTTATGGTTTGGGCGAGTCAAAAGTTATACACAGATTTTTAACTGTGTGGGGACGTCTGTGTCCCTAAGCTCCACGTTGTTCAAGGGCCAGCGGTATCTGAGTGACTGAATTCCAGGGTGGCACTTGGCTACTTGCTACTCCAAGTGTGGTCCTGCACCAGCAGTATTGGGAATGCACTAGAAATGCAGAATTTCAGGCCCCAGACCAAGAGTGGCTAAATGCAAGGCCACCATGATTTTAACAAGATCCCCACGGGGACTGGTAAGGCATATCACGGTTTGAGAAGTGCTACCCTCGCCTAATTCTTGGAGAACAAAAGACCACCACGTGACCGTGACCACAGGGAACAGCATCAAAACCCCCACCTACCGACTTGGATGGACTTTACCTGCATTCGTGGGCACCCCGGCTGAAAAGAATATCCACCTGCCTAGAAGAATCGCGGTTGTGGGACACAGAGAAGAGCTCGGCCCCAGAGGTGTGTGACGTATAACCACCTTGTGGTGCTACCTACATGATCCACTGAAGTTCAATAACGTTTACTTGCCCTTTACGCCCGCGATCTTATTTATATCCCAACCAACCGAAAACTTCTGTTTTATTTTTATTTACTGGTTTATTTTTACACAGGAGAAACCCGGAGCTCGGAGACATGAGACCAACTGCTGGGCTCACACACAGCCCGAGGTTCCAAGTCCAGGGTCCCTTCCCGACGCCGAGAAGCCCATGGTCTGCCACAGCTAAATGTATTGCCAAAATCACACAGCTGGACCGATGGAAGGGTCTGGTGATCTTCTCTCCAGACCCTAATTTCCATTCCCAGTAACCCCGCTCAGCCCCCAGTTTCTGAACTGCCAGACAAACCTGCTATTCTCAGCTTTCAACTCATGGACGGCTCTGGGTCCCCCGGGTCAGCAAGCTCAGAAACTCTGGAAGCGGTCACCAGGGCCCCAGGCCTGTGAGTCAGAACTGCTACTCACATGCAGAGTTGAATTGAGTGGCTGAGACTGAACACCAGGGGTCCCTAATCACCAGGTGAGAAAAGCTACTCCGTCCCTAGGCAAGAGAAAGGACTTGCTGAGTGACTTAGATGTCCCTGCAGGAACAGACTAGCTGGCCAAGGTAAGATAGAAGGACCCAGACCACGACCCCCGCTTCCTCCCATAGCCGGGAAGCTCCAAGAGTAAACACTAAATGCTGATTGGCATCCGGGAAGGAACACAGGCCTCCCAGCTCGGCATGGAGAGGAGGGGAACGCTGGTATTTCTAGAATCATCTAAGCATCACGCTAGGGGCTTTACACTTGGCACTTTGATCTTCCTAGGGACACTCCGAGGTCAGTATCATGACTCACATTTCACAAATGAAGACTGAGCCAAGCTAAATATATTGCCAAAATCACACAGCCAGTAATTGGCAGTCACTTCCAACCCAGATGGTCTGATCCAGAGCACTCTGTTTCCGTGGGACCTAGACGCTGGAAGGAGGGACTGCACAGTGAGCTGTCTCTTCCTCTATGGCTCCTTTGTTTCTCTAAATTACTCACACACATTTGATGCATTCTCTCGAGCACGGTGTTGTGCACAAACTTACAAAAGCGTGCACCCTAGGTCTCTGAATCCTTCCCCCACCCCGCTTTAGGGCGCAACGCCGTGGAGACGGTTGAATACTGCCCCCTTCCCAAATATATGCCCAGCTCCCGAGATCCAGAACCAGTGACTGTGACTTTATTTGGAGAAAGGGGTCTTTGCACATGTAATCAAGGTAAGGATCATGAGATGAGATCACCCTCGATTTAGAGTGGGTCTTAAATCCAAGGATTTAGAGTGAGTCCTAAATCCAATGACGGTGACCTTATCAGAGAAAGGCAGAGAGAGGCTTGAGACACGGAGACTCAGGGAGGAAGACAAGGCAGAGATTAGGTTTAAGCAGCCACAAGCCAGTGAATGCCTGCAGCCGCCAGGAGCAGGAGGAAGCAAGGAGAGTTCTCTCCTAGAGCCTGCAGATTTCAGGCGTCCAGAACCGCGAGGGAATAAATTCCTGTTGTTTGAAGGCACACAGTCGGTGGTAATTTGTTTTGGCAGCTCTAGGAAACTAATTCACGCTGAAATTAAGAATCTTTCTTTTGCAACTATCATTTAAAAAACTGCATTGGCATCTGGAGCCTATAAAATGTATTTACTGTAAATCCATTTGATTTTGGATTGGGAACTCAGATTTGAAAATCTGCATTCAGAGAATTACTAATTGTAAGAATATACAGTCAGAAGGGGCACGTGGGTGGCTCAGTCTGTTAAGCATCTGACTTCGGATCAGGTCATGATCTCACGCTTCCTGAGTTCGAGCCCTGCCTCAGGCTCTGAGCTGACAGCACAGAGCCTGGAGCCCGCTTCAGATTCTATGTCTCCCTCTCTCTCCATCCCTCCTCCACTCATGCTCTCTCTCTCTCTCTCAAAAATAAATAAACATTAAAAAAAAAGAATATACCGTCAGAAAATAATATGTACAAAGTAGGGCAATACATTAGCTACTTTTTTTCTCAAAAAAGAAAAAGAAAAAAGAAAAAGAAAATGCTTTTCCTGCAAAATATTTTGCAGTCCAATAGATAACATTATTTAGGGATGAAGGTTACTTATGTTATTCCTATAGTGTCTTAATTAGCTTTTCTTTAATGGGCATTAAGCATAAAAGAGAGGAAATGGAAAAGAACAAACACAAAGAGCTTCGATTTCACCCACAAATCTGTTTTGCAGCCTGCAATCTGTCAGGAAAGCCTGCAAACCCTCCATTCCATTTTTTGGTATAAATAGTTTTTATTCTGAGCCTCTTTCTTCTCTCTCTCATGCTAATAAGAAATTTTTAAAGCAATCACAAGCTCCAACTGAAGATAAGTGGTAAGGCGGGCTTCTCTAAAATGCCCCACATTATCCTCCCTCCGTCCTCTTCGTGAAGATTCTGCAGTAATCTGTCATCCTCCAAATGGAGCTGAGATAGGCTTCTTTCCTGGAGCACTGTCACTGTTTACCTGGGAGGTGAGCTAAAAAGCCTAGGACTCCCACATTGGAAGAAACAAGGGGAAGGTGTGTTTCCAAAGTAGCCCCAGGCGTGGAACAGGGAGCCTTGGGGCTTAGCCTGGGTGGGATCCTGCCTCCATCACTGACTGGGTGAGCCTCTCTTGAGTTGCGGCTTCTTTGTGGGTAAAGTGTGGATCCTCGTAGTGTCCACCCCATGAGCTTTTGTGATGAAAGACATGTTGCTAAACCCTGTGGTCAACTCTGTCTTCATTGTACTCAACTTATTGGCCCATTTGACATGACTGGTCACTTTGTTGATTTACTATCAAAATAAACCCTCCCCCCTGGCGTTTCCTCCTGTTCTCTGAGCTCCCTTAGCACAGGTCCCTTCCCTCCTCCCGCAGGAGGACCCCGAACCTCTTATTTTCTCACTCCGTGGCTGGCCTCATCCAGAGCTGTGACTTCAAATAGCACCTTTTTGCTGAGGATGCCTGAATCTCAATCCCAGCCTCCCGTCTGAGCTCTAGACTGATGTAGTCACTCAACGCTGTCTGTAGCAGCTCCCCATCTGATATCTAATAAGCCTTACAAAGTAAGCGTGTCCACACCAGACTCTTGATTTTCATCTCCAGAACTGCTCAGTCTCCCGTGCTTCCCATGTCAGTAAGTCGCAATGCTAGTTTGGGCGGGCAAGTCAAGGCATGCCTCTTCTCTTGCTTTCACATTCAAATCCATCAGCAAATACTGCCACCATAACTTCTGAGTATTTCCAGAATCCACCACGTCTTCCCTCCTCGCATCTCAGCTCATGGCTCCAGGCCATCCCCCTCTCCCTCCAAGGCAATTGCAATGGCCCCTGTACTGGTCTCCTTGCTCCCACACTTACCCCCAACCCAGCCTTTTCTCTGCTAGGCAAGCAGTGCAATTCCTTGAAAACCTACATCAGACATGTCCCGGCTCAGAAGTCTCCAATGGCTCCCCCATTTCACTTGGATCTCCAGCAACTCCCATGGGCCTCACCCCCAGTAGATCTCCCTCCTTGTTCTTTCCTCCAACGTTCCGAACCATTCCCAGACTCGAGGTAACTCTTCCCTCTGCCTGCAAAGCAGATAGACACCTACTCAACAGAAAGAACTCCCCATACCACCCCCTGTTCCCCTCTGTCCTGTGTGCTCAAATTTATTATTTCCTTGTTAGCACTTGTCTCTTGGGAGTTATATATTTGTTTGCTGTCTTTCTCCCTGCTAGAATGTAAGCTTCATGAGAGCAATGAATTTGGTGCATTCGTTGCTGTATCCGTGGCACCCAGAGTTCTGCTTGACACATTAATAACCGTTGAACGATTGAATGAAGGAATGAATGGATGAATGCGTGAGTGAGTGAATGAATGAATGAGGTGCTACATGTAAATCACCAAGTACATTCTGGTACAAATATGTAATTGATAAATACTCTCTGCTACTGTGCCTGCTGTTTCATTACTAATTATTATTTGTCTAGGTCCTTTATACACCCCGTCCTTCCTCCTGGCCCTTCATTTTTTTAGATCTGTCACTGCCATGCCCAAGCCTCTCCACTGTCGGAAGGAAGTCATGGAGATTATGCTGGCCAGGAAGAATGTCATTGGCTACCCGTCTTCTATTGGCTCTGAGTTTGGTGCTCTCACATACATACATAAGGAGGAAGGTAGGACTCTACTGTCTTCAGGAATAGCCATTGGATGCCCTGAATGTGGCTTTGGACAGCCTGAATTCCAATCATGTGTTCTGTCATTTTTATAGGCCAGCTAACATGTAAACATTTCTGCCTCCAGGGGCAACTAGGTGGCTCGGTCGGTTAGGCACCTGATTTCGGCTCAGGTCATGATGTCTCTCAGTTTGTGAGTTCAGGCCCCACAGCAGGCTCTGCACTGACAGCATGGAACCTGCTTGGGATTCTCTCTCCGCCCCTCCCCGATTTGCACACGCACACACTCTGTCTCAAAATGCATAAATAAACATTTTGGGGGGAGAGAGAGAGGGTAGGGCACAAGCGGGGGAAAGGGGAAGAGGCAGAGAGGGTGAGAATCCCAGGCAAGCTCCACGCTCAGCATGAGAGCCCATCACAGGGCTCAGTCCCATGACCGTGAGGTCATAACCTGAGCCAGAATCAAGAGTCTGACACTCAACGGACTGAACCACCCACCCAGGAGCCCCCATAAGTACACATTTTAAAAAAATGTTCCTGCCTCCAAATTATACCTCCCAGACTGGCTTTGAAACGTAGCCCAAAACAGTATTTGGGGTTCCGAAAACACAACCGACCTTACCTGATGGACTATTAGGGCTGTTTGGGGGGCCGTACGAGCGTAAATATGTGAATTTTGTAGGGAAGAGTTAGGCGAGCCGTCGGAAAGCAAACCAAAGAAACTTGTCCCACAGCGTGCCTTGGGAACTGTCACCCGGCAGATCAACAGCAGATAGGACTTATTCATCTGCACAGCTTTTCAGCTTTGGGTCACACGGTCTGCACAGACGTGTTAAGAAGAGGTGAGTACGCACACGCACAGCACGTCACTGTAAACGTAAGAATGCTGGGCAGAGTCCTTGGAAACCAGGGGTCGAGGACAGATGCTGGGGTGGGGTCTCTGGCAAACAGCTACCCCGGCCTGGTAGGCAGCCAAGCCACAGTGAGATAAGGTCTGTCGTGGGTACCTGTTCCCCACACACACCCCGGCGATTGCAGCGGGTGGGCTTTGTGAGTGTCGTGCTCGGGTCAAATGCCCACCCGTGGCCCCAGCGCCGGGAAGGATTTGGAAAATTACTAACCCAAAGGCTAAGGAGACTCAGTCTCGGTCCAGAGCCACTTGACCCCCGATCCCCCGACAAAACACTCTTTTGGAGACAAATTGGCAGGATTCTTAGACAGAATGAGACAAAATCACCGACTCAGGAAAACCAGGCCCTCTCTGGAGGGCTGAAGTCTTTTAAGACGTGGCTGGAACATTCTTGGGTGGGACAGTTCATCAAAAAACAAACAACTTTGCAGTTCGCCTTCATCCAAAACAAGTTTCTCTGTGAGCTGCCCTAGCCACTGCCTCCACCTCGGGCCAGGCTACTCGGGCGTCTCCTGAACACCAGTCTTTACCTCGGCCGTGGGGACCACACCCTGGTGTGTCCCAGTTCCTGACCTGCTGGGGATCCCGGCCCTGCCTCCATGCTGCCCTAGCTCGGCTCAGTTTGGGGTTGACTTCATAAGCCACCCTGAGCTCGGTCCACCTTGGGCGGTGACCCTGGCTCAAACCCTGCATGGATAGATCAAGCCAGCAGGAACAGAAGAGGACAGTGGCCAGGAGTACTGGCCTACGTCATCATTTTCAGCTGTGCAGACAGCACGGCTGCCCAGTGAACAACTAGGGGTGCCTTCCTGCATTTCCACTTCCTGGCAGTGACGTGTTACGTCTAAGGACTCAGTCCTACCAGGCCATCCCCACCCTAGGTGCAGAAAAAAGGGTGGCACCCGGATGCAACTTCTCATGGGACGAGGCCACACAAGGTCTCCAGATGCCAGACAGAGGGCCTTTCCCAAAACCTCCCCTAGACAGCCGGCAGCTTGGCTCGGGGATCCAGGGATGTTTGTTCCCCAAAACCACTCTTCCACTATTAAAGGAGAGCCCAGCGGGGTCCCTGTGCTGGAGCATGACCCCTTGATGTGTGTGGCTGCACCCCAGCCCAAAACTTCTCCCCACAGGATGCAGAGAGAACAGGAACTTGGGCATAGGCACTGAATTTGGAAGGCTGAGCAGGAAAAAAAAGAATGTAAAATAAATCATTGATATTTTTACATTGATTACACATCTAGTAGTAATATTTTTGGATACATTATTTTAAAATATAGTATTAAAGGGATGCCTGGGTGGCTCAGTTGGCTAAGCGTCTGACTTGGGCTCAGGTTATGATCTCACGATTTGTGAGTTTGAACCCCGCATTGGGCTCTGTGCTGACGGCTCAGAGCCTGGCGCCTGCTTCGGATTCTGTGTCTCCCTTTCTCTCTGCCCCTCCCCTGCCCGAGCTCTGTCTCTCTCTCAAGAATAAACATTAAAAAAATTAAAAAAACATATATTATTAAAATTAATTTCGCTGTTTTGCTTTGCCCTTTTAATCAAGTTACTTGTGATGGGCTAAGTAATAGCATCCAAGGACCCCGGGAACCCAAAAGCATCACTTTATACGGAAAAGGTGAGACTGTCTATGAACCATGAACCTCAATTCTAGAGAGTGGCTGAGCATAACCTTGAGTCGTCTTCTGTTGAGGAAAGAGAATGTACATTTGCAGTTGTAAGTGGAGTAGTTAGGCCTTGTAAGGCACAGGCATCCTTGGACATATGGGTGATGTATGCATGTATGTTACATAACCAAGGGGCAAAGGGACGTGTCCTAGATACCTGTTGACTTGTCTGCCAGTCCCTCCTCTCCGGGGCTCCCAGAAGTCATTGTGGACAACAGGACCTCATCCCCTGACTCATCTAATTGAACCAGGATGGGCACCTGTCCCAACATGGTCCACTTAGCGTCCCTTTGGTTGAAATATTGACCTGAGAGCAAAAGGAACCTAATATCTAAGCTCAGGAGCTATGGATGGGCATTTTCTACTGACAATCTGGACCAGAAAGGCAGAGGAGGACAGAGGAAAGAAAGGAAGGAAGGGATAGGGAAGGGAGTGGGGGGGAGGGGGAAGAAGAGAGAGAAGTTGCGATTAGAGATGCAGAGAGAGTCCCGGTGGTAGTTTCAGACTTGGTTGATTTCTCTTACATCCAACCAAAGGAATTCAACTAATACACCTTATCACAGATCAGTTGTGAGAAACAAATGTCATTTACATAAAAAGTGCTCTGCAAACGGCACAGTGCCATAGAAAGGCTAGTGCTGTACTTATTATCAAGGCAGACCCCCCTCTCCCGTCAGTGCTCTAGCTGGTGACCTGGACTCCACTTTGGGATCCCCTGACTTCCCACTGTCTCTTCTCCCGAGTCATCCTGCATATCCCCACATCTGAGAAACTCCCAGAATCTGCTCTTCCTCCAGGAGCCCGTTGCCCTCTCCTGTCTTTTCTAAACTAAAGTACTGGACACACAATTGGACTAAATAATCTCTAAAATTCCTTGCAGCTTTGCTGTGTTGAAATTCTGAATTTCTTTCATGATCCTCAAAACTCCACTGACCACTCAGACCGTAGACTAGGGGTAGGTGCATCAGAGGGTCCTGGGGGCTGGTGAGAATGCAGCGCCCCCTCCCAGGATTACCCCAGTTTTCAGCTTGAATCACAGTCTGTGGGGGAGGGTTGAGACGCTGCACTTGAAGCATGCTCCAAAGGTTGCAATAAATTTTAGCTGTTGTTAGTAATACAGCAAATAGAAGACTCGGTACAAATTCTAAAGCAAATCGACTGGGTCGATTTAATATTCAAACATAAATTGGAAACTTCCTTATCCAGCCCCTCTCTAGAATAGGAGAGGGGCAGCTGTTATCATTAAAGGCAGCATGCAAATGTACCTTGATTTGTGCGCTCATTTGTTTAATGGCTGCTCCACCGAGGAAGGGATTATGTTTTATTTTGCTTTAACGTACACATACGTTTTATTTAAAGTACGTTTGTGAAGGTATAGTATACACATAGTAAGAGTCGCCCTTTTTAGGCAGACAGTTCTAGGAGTTATATAACCACAACCACAGTCACAATATAGACTATTTCTATCGCCCCGGAAAGTTTCCTTGCACTTCTTTGTAGTCCGTCCTCCCTGCTCTCCCACCCCACCCCCAGTCACTGGCAACCCCTGGTCCGATTTTGTATTTTCCACAGTGTCATGTAAGAGTGGCATACTGAGTCACTACTCAGGCTCTTTTTGCAGGCTCATTTTGCTTAGAATAATGCACCTGAGATTCATTCATATTGTGGCATTTATCTGTAGTTTGTTGTTTGTTTGTTTGTTTGTTTGTTTTATAGTGAGTAGTATTCCTAACCATGGATGCATCACAGCTTGCTTGTTCATTCAACAGTTCATGGTTTTTTGGGTAGTTTCCAGCATGGGGTCATCACGAATAAAGTTGCTAAGAGCAGCTGCATGCAGGTCTTTGTGGACATCAGTTTTCGCTTCTCTTGGGTAAATACCTCGGAGTAGAACCACTGGGCTATTTGGTAAGTGGAGATTTAAATTTATAAGAAACTGTCAAACCATTTTCCAGAGTGATTGTACCATTTTGCATTCCCAGCGTGATGTATGAGAGCTCCGTCTACTCCGTACTCTCCCCAGCACTCAGACATTTTTGCCACATTTTTAAATTTTAGCCCTTCTAGTTTAGTACTTTTATTTTTTTTTTTTTCAACGTTTATTTATTTTTGGGACAGAGAGAGACGGAGCATGAACGGGGGAGGGGCAGAGAGAGAGGGAGACACAGAATCGGAAACAGGCTCCAGGCTCCGAGCCGTCAGCCCAGAGCCTGACGCGGGGCTCGAACTCCCGGACCGCGAGATCGTGACCTGGCTGAAGTCGGACGCTTAACCGACTGCGCCACCCAGGCGCCCCTAGTTTAGTACTTTTAATGCACATTTCCCCAACAAGTAATGAAGGCCAGAGTCCTTTTGTATGGTCATTAAACACATGGGTTTGAGTTACTTGTACTTCTATGTTTATGTTTTGAGAACATATCTATATTCCTGATACAAGCCCTTCATCAGATACGAGTTTTGTAAATCTTTCTTCCCAACCCCTGGCTAGTCTTTAATTTCCTTAACAAAAGCTTTGGGAGAGCAGAAGTTTTTCATTGTGAAGTTCAAGTTATGAATGTTTTTGTGTGTGGTTGGTGCTTTGGACGTTGTGTCTAAGAAATCTTTGTCTAACCTATAGTCCCAAAGACTTTCTCCTGTGTATTCGTCTGGAAGTATTGTAATTATTGCATTGAATTCAAGATCTATTCTTACTTAATTTGTACACATGGCATGAAGTATGGCTCACAGGCCATTATTTTGCCCCAGCAACGTTGGCCGCAAATATTATTCCATCTCCAGTTAATTACCTTGCCATTTGTGTGAAAAATCAATTGCCCATAGATTCAAGGTTCTATTTCTGATTCTTTATTCTCTTCCATTGATTTCTATGTCTGTCTCAGCAGAACCACACGGTGGTGATTACGGTAGCTTTATAGTAAGTCTTGAAATCAGGTCGTTTCAGTCCTCGAGTTTGGGTCTTTTTCAACATTGTTTGGCTTTCCCCAGTCCTGTGCTTTTCCTTTCTTTCTCCAAAGGATTTTTAGTGGGATTCTGTTTAATCTGTAGACCAGCTTGGGGAGAACTGATATTTTAATAATGCCTTCGGGTCCATTAATGTATCACACCTCTCCATTTATTTAGGTCTTCTTTGAACTCCTAATGTTTTATAGTTTTCAACATTTTTTATTAGATCTATCCCCAAGGAGTTCATGAATTGTAAAACTGTTGCCAATTATGGTTTTTAAATTTCAATTTCCAATTTTTCAATGCTAGTACCTATAAGCACAAAGGAGTATTGCGAATGCCTCTGTATCCTGTGACCTCGCTAAGCTCAAATATTAGTTCTAGTCATTTTCTTATAGAATCTCTGAGGCTTTCTGTTTAAACTATTTCATCATCTGTGAATAAAAGAAATTTTTTTTCTTTCCAACGTGCATACCTTTTCTTTCTTTCACTTCCTGGATTGCATTGGCTGGAGCCTTCAATATTGTTTTGAGGAGAAGCAGTGAGAGAAAATGCCACGCATTGTTCTCCGTCCTAGGGGGATTATATTTGCTTCGTTCAATACTACATGCCCAGCACCTTGCACCATGCCTGGCACGCAGTAGGCACTCAAAAGAAGTTGCTGAATGAATTAGAACAAAGTTAGCTTGTCTACACAGAGACTAAAGTAACACGGGTTCCATCAACATCTTATCCCACCGCTCATTCTATTGAGTCGCGAGTAAAACTATGCGATGTGTTCCAGGATAGCATTTTGAAATCGGGAACGTCTTCAAATATAAAAATGCTCTGGGGGGAATGTAGGAAGTCAGGGATAAGCTACACGCTTAATGTGAAGGTGACGCTGTACTGCAAATTTGCCCGATGAATTAAAACCTTAATTAATCGATAAGTTCAATCAAAATGCAGTAACAACAGAACTCTGGTTTGTCTCCCTCTTCTCTGGGATCGTAAAGTCTGAGAAGCTACAAAATCTGATTTCTACATACTATCAAAATGCTAAGGATGTCTACATAGTACTGTGGTACTAACTACATAATGGAAAGGATAATACCCTTGTCAACTCGGGGGTTAAACATAAAACACTTTCAGAAAGCTCAATTCAAAACATATTATTTATTGTCTAGTATTGTCCTAGGAGTGCCGGTGAGAAGTAGGGGGCCAGAGAAAATGGTAGTATTTCAAATGGTTCCTAATCTCAGGAAATTCAATATTTTGTGGTAGACACCAGACTCAGGTATTAGAAATTGAGACTAATGCAGCTTTCCCTCTGATTGCCAAAATAATAAACAGAGGGAAAAAAATATCAAAGTGAGCTAGAATTACACAGGAAAACTTGGTGAAACGCATGATATTTTAAAAGGGCTTTAAAAAAAATAGACCTTAGACCTTGGATAGGTAGCAAGAATTAAAATTTAAGCTTTATTAAATATTTTTAACTTGTATGCATTTTATGTTCGTCTGGTCATTTTTTTTTTAATTTTTTTTCAACGTTTATTTATTTTTGGGACAGAGAGAGACAGAGCATGAACGGGGGAGGGGCAGAGAGAGAGGGAGACACAGAATCGGAAACAGGCTCCAGGCTCCGAGCCGTCAGCCCAGAGCCTGACGCGGGGCTCGAACTCACGGACCGCGAGATCGTGACCTGGCTGAAGTCGGACGCTTAACGGACTGCGCCACCCAGGCGCCCCCGTCTGGTCATTTTTAAAAAACAAGCAAAAGCAGGGGCATGTGCCTGCCTCAATCAGTAGAGCACGCAACTTCTGACCTTGGGGTTGTGAGTTCGAGCCCCACATGGGGCGTAGAGGTTCCTTAAAAATAAGCAAAAGCAGAAGTTGAAGAAAGAGAGGAAAAGGGGGAACAAAAAGTAGCTATATATTAATCTCAGTTACCTCTCCATTCCATTTAATTTGTTAAGAATTACCAGACTGGGGCGCCTGGGTGGCTCAGTCGGTTAAGTGTCTGACTTCGGCTCGGGTCATGATCTCAAGGTTCGTGAGTTTGAGCCCCACGTCGGACTCTGTGCTGACAGCTCGGAGCCTGGAGCTGCTTCAGATTCTGCCTCCCTCTCTCCCTACCCCTCCCCTGCTCGACTCTCTCTCTCTCTCAAAAATAAATAAACATTAAAAATAATTCTTTAAAAAATGACCAGACCTAAGGTTTGCAGAACCAGGATGAATTACCTACACACATACCCTTTGTGTGTTATCATAACGAGCAAGGGTGAGTCAGCCAATCATGAAACCCTCACCTGTATAAAGTACATTGCTTCCAAAATCTAGGCAGTCAGGTGCTAATGGTATGGGGTTTTTGAATGGCATGAGCAGAATCCATTCCAAAATTTACTTTGTGTTTTTCATCACTTTGCAGACATAGAAGTAAGTTACTAGTTACCAGTACACAATGCCATCAGGTTACATGAGTGACCTGGCAAGAGACTCCCCAAATGCTTTATCCTCTAGCAATTATAGAAAAACCAAATTTATAAAAGGCATTACATATGGGTAAGGCTCTGTGTAAATAAATGGATCTACGCTCTGAGTAAAGCTGCCTCAAATCCCTTCCTCAGAATAAAAGAAGAATTAACAAGAAAAAAATTATGCATGACATTTATATGTCTGCTGTCCATAATTGGTTTTTTTCCTGATTTAATTTTATGTCTTCAACATTTAAAACATTGAATGCTTCCAGGGCGCCTGGGTGGCTCAGTCGGTTAAGTGTCTGACTTCAGCTCCGGTCAGGATCTCATAGTTGGTGAGTTCGAGGCTCGCGTTGGGCTCAGAGCCTGGCACCTGCTTCAGATTCTGTGTCTCCCTCTCTCTCTGCCCCTCCTCCACTCGCACTCGGTGTGTGTGTCTCTCTCTCAAAAATAAATAAACGTTGAAAAAAAAATTTTAAACACAACATTGAATGTTTCCAAAGCCAAAATTAGATAACAAAATACACTCAAGAGAATTCCTTCTTCCATTCCTATTCGACCCTGTGCTCTTTCTTTCCCCATAGATAAACTTTCGAATAGTTTTTGGTTTACACTTCCTGTGTGACTTTTTCACAAATATAAGCAAAACGCATATGCATACACAACCATGTTCATGTTTCTCTCCCATTTTACCCCCTTTCCCACCAAAAGAGCGTATGATTTCACGGTTTGGCTCCTTGTTGTTGTTGTTTTTTTTTCTTTTTTTTTTTTTTTTTCACTTACCAAACTATTCTACAGACCGCTCCATATCAGCGTGTTAGAAATTTTCCCCATTCCTTTTTGCAGCTCAGTATTTTGGAAGCATCTGTGTGGTCCCTTTAAAAATATTAAAGGAGTCGGCGCACCTGGGTGGTTCAGTCGGTTAAGTTGTGGTGTGCCTGACTCTTGA
The DNA here is from genome assembly GCF_016509475.1 of Prionailurus bengalensis. Lineage (NCBI taxonomy): Eukaryota > Metazoa > Chordata > Mammalia > Carnivora > Felidae > Prionailurus > Prionailurus bengalensis. Next base: position 228,676,785 of record NC_057343.1, read on the forward strand.
CTTTGGCTCAGGTCATGATCTCTGGGTTCGTGAGACTGAGTCCCACATCCGGCTCTGTGCTGACAGCAGGGACTCCGCTTGGGGTTTTCTCTCTCCATCTCTCCCCGCCCCTCCCCCATGCACGTGCGCTCTCAAAATAAATAAACTTTAAAACATAGGGGTTAATAATTTTAAACATCAAAACAATAGCATATGGCTGGTCATTTGTGAAATTGTTTCTGTGAAAAGTAACTGTTTCCACCCTCCGAAATTAATGCTACCTTGCACTTCTGGTGATGTTTTGTAAATATTTTTCAAAATGTTTTCTTTTTATCACCTTCTATTTGCCCGTTGTGCTAAATACAGAAAAGGAAAAAGGGAAAGTCTAGATCTAACCACTGTTAATAGTTGAGCACATTTTCTTCCAGCATGTTTCCTATATGTACACATTTTTTCTTTATACTTTTGAAGGTAGAGACTGCATCTTGCAGTGTCCTTCGGCCAAAGACTTTGTAAATTGAAGATAAAGCTGTACCCTCCTAACACTCTCTGAATCCAATTTAAATGCCTTTGTGATCTCTTCTTGGGTTCGGGGTAATTTAGAAAATTTCCCATTCATTATCATCACTTACTTTCTGGAGTTATCTCTTCCAACAACTACTAAGTTAAAATGAGGAAGAAAAAGAGAGGTCAATCACTCCCTTTGAAACCAGTTATCTGATTTGGAGTCTTTGACAGGAAAAAAAAAAACCAAACAATTAAATGTCCCATTAACTTCCACATTGCCATAGTGTGATTGAAATTCAGAGGCCTTTCAAATCTAAAAAGCGCTCCATGCCATAATCAAAGATGACACTATTAAATCACTCGTTTAAAAAATACACTTTTAGAATACTCAAGGGGCGCCTGGGTGGCTCCGTCGGTAAAGCGTCCGACTTCCGTTCAGGTCCTGATCTCGCAGTTCGTGAGTTCAAGCCCCACGTGGGGCTCTGTGCTGACAGCTCAGAACCTGGAGCCTGCTTCGGATTCCGTGTTTCCCTCTCTCTCTGTTCCTCCCCTGCTCACGCTCTGTCTCTCTCTCTTTCAAATATAAACAAACATTAAACACTTTTTGGGGGTACTCAAATAAGGATTGAGTATTCGATCCTTGTTTATTTATTTATTTATTTATTTATTTATTTATTTTAACGTTTATTTATTTTTGAGACAGGGAGAGACAGAGCATGAACTGGGGAGGGTCAGAGAGAGGGAGACACAGAATCCGAAGCAGGCTCCAGGCTCTGAGCCGTCAGCACAGAGCCCGACGCGGGGTTTGAACTCACCAACCGTGAGATCATGACCTGAGCCAATGTCGGCCACTTAACCGACTGAGCCACCCGGGCGCCCCTCAATCTTTGTTTTAATACTCAAACGGCCTTTCACTGACTCACTGGAATCTTCTGACCATTCCTCCTTAAGAAGGACTGTGAGCGTTTGCATGGGTCAGCAGCAGCACTAGCAGGAATGTGGCAGGTCCTTGTCCAGAGCCCAGCCAAAGCAAAGCCGGCTTGATGAGTATTGATCGAGGACCTCATCAACCCCGCCGTTCTAGACAAAGGTCAGTGTAATTAGATTGCTTTGAGTAAAATGAGCCCGTGGCAACCTAGACTAACAGAATGGATAAACCATAAGGTGATATTTGCTTTAGAAAAGAACTACTTCCCAGAGAATTGCTTTAAATAACAAGCTCTCTTACTGTATCTTAAATAAGATTTGACTACACTACGTCTTTCAGGAACTTGCCATTGAGGAGAGTCCTGTACACAGGTACTTCCTGTTTTGCTGGGAAGTCTTTTAAATAATATTATTTGGCACATATAACACAATAAATAATTACCAAATTTTCATCGTAATTATAGGGGATGTCGTTTGAGGTTACATCAGAGCTACAAGGTAAATTATCATCCTCTTTCTCAAGGTCTTGGTAGGCTGTGGAATTTAAAAAGGTCTCTTAAAAGGGCATAAAATATGGAAAACATTTACTACTTTCAAAGGGATTGTGAAATGCTGAAACCGGGACGTTGAGGTCTCTGGCTCCCTATTAACACAAGCTTTACAAAGCTACATGTGACGTCACAGGCTCATTCCTACGTGCAAAACTGCTTTATCACTTTTAATAACAAATTAATTCACCGTGCTAATTACACTTTAAAAAAAGCGCGGGCGAGGGGGGGGGGTGCAAAATAACCTGAGCAGGACGGGCCGTCCTTCAAAAATTATGAGTTGCCAGAGGGCAACAGTATTGGATAAACCAAAGACAGGTCCTTCTAAGTGGTGGGACTTTTGCAGGTCACGAGCCCATGAAGCTGACCTAAACAGGAGACTCTTTTCACCTCTCCTTTCACTAAGGCTATTTGCTAAGAGGTTTTGGTTCAGGGCACAATTCAGCAAAAGGGTCAGAAATATCCCACACCCCCACCCCCACCCCACCCCCGCCTCCTTGAGGCTCTTTTCGCTCACTGGGGCCTCAACCCTGCTGTCGGAGGGCGCTGCCGGAGATGGATGCCGGCTTTGCTGTCCGAGCTATTACGAAGTTTTAGGTAAAACATTCAGCACAACTATTATTTACTCTCAAATCACCGGGGCCCAGTATAATAAAAACAGTTTCTTCTGTCCTCTTTCCCTTGTTTACCTAAAAGAGACAGGCTTCCCGAGTTTGTTGTTGTTTTACAAGAGCGGTGCACGGAGGAGAATCTCGGCTCACTGTTCGCCAAGCGTGCTGGAGGCAGCTCGGCGCGCTCCAGGGGACCGCCGGCCCGGCCAGGGCGCACGCAGGGAGCGGTCCCCGCGGCCCTCCGCGCATCTCCCCCGGGGACACCCTGAGTGTGATGCACCCTTCGCTGCGACCTCTCCTCGGTCTCCGCGCCCGTCCAGAGCGGCATCTCCATCTCCCCCGGCCCCTAGTTCCCAGGTGGGCCCGAAGCAGGCCCCCAGCCCCGCCGGGAGCTGCCGGCTCTACCGGTCCCCGCCCGCCCGAGGCGGGCACCAAAGCCATCGCGGCGCCCGCCCGGGAGGGCTGCCCAAACCCGTTCCTTCCTTCACAGCCCCGAGCGCCCCGATCCCTCCCGGCGCGTCCGCAGTCGCGTCCACACGCCCCAGCCGTTCCCGGGACCGCGCGGGCGGTAAGAGCCCCGTCGCCGGCCCCGGCGGCCCCGGGGCCTCCAGCGGCTCGGCGCTCCGTCCCACGGCCTCCCCCGCGGCGTCCTCCGCGGCCGGTGAGGGGGCCCCGGGCCGCGCGCCGCCCCAGCCCCTCTTCGCCGCCGGCTCGCGCCGCCGCCCCTGGCCGCCCGGGGAACCGCAGCGAGTCCCACCCCGCGCGCCCCCGGGCGCAGCCGAGGCGGCGGCGGCGGCGGCGGCCCCACGGCCTGTGCGTGCGCAGCGCCCCCCGCGGCCGCGCCTAGCGCAGGCGGCGGCGGAGGGAAGGAGGGCGCCGCCCGCCCTCCCGCCCGGCCCGGCCCCTCCCCAGCCCGCCGCCCGCCCGCCCCCGGGGCCGCCGGCGGTGTCCGCGCCTCCGCGCCCGCCCCTGATTTCCTCCGCACGGCGGCGGCGGCGGCGGCGGCGCCTCGTGCGCGCGGTTATTTATTTATTTCCGGGCCCCAGAGCGCTTATAATGGAGCCGCTGTCAGCAGAACCTTCTGCTGCCGCCGCCGCCGCCGCTGCCGCCGCTGTCCCTCCTCTTTTTTTTCCCGGCAGATCTTTGTTGTGTGGGAGGGCAGCGGGGATGGACTTGAGCTTGCGGATCTCCTGCTAGAGCAGCCGCGCTTGGAGAGGGCGCCGCAGCCGCGAGGAGGAGCCGCCGCCGCCCCGAGGCCCCGCCGGACCCGGCCTCCGTCCGCCCGCGCCCCCGCTCGGCCCACTCGCCCCGCGCCTCCCGGCAGAGTCCCCTCGCGGCGGCAGATGTGTGTGGGGTCAGCCCACGGCGGGGACTATGGTGAAATTCCCGGCGCTCACGCACTACTGGCCCCTGATCCGGTTCCTGGTGCCCCTGGGCATCACCAACATAGCCATCGACTTCGGGGAGCAGGTAAGCCCCGGCCGCGCCCCCCGCCCGGCCCGGGCAGTTGCGCCCTGAACCCCGCGCCCCGCGCCCCGCTCGCACTTCTTGGCCTTAGACACCCGGGCGCCAGGGGATGAGAGCAGCGGGGAGTCACCTGCTCCGAGTGCCTTTTTTATCCTAGAACATTTGGTTGGGCTTGCAGCTTGTCAAGGATGACTTTTCCAGCACTCCATCCCCCCTGCCCCCAATTATTCAGCAGACTTTTCCAGCTCTCTCCGGAAAATGTTAAAAGACCAGAGGGATTAGAGCTTCACCTATAGAAGGGTTTTTAGTGCACAGCAGGAGTATTATGTAATTTGTTATTATGTAAACCTCAGGTCTGTAAGTAGTTGCATATATATAGCTCAAGTGCTTGGTTTTTATTTATCCGGTGTTGGTGGTGATGGTGATGGCGATGATGGGGAGATTTTGCATTACAGTGTGTCCAAGTTGGTTTCCAGGTACTTCTAATTTTTGGGTTTTTTTTTTTTTTTTTTTGCCCAGGTATGGATTACGGGTGCCCAAATGATAAGCCGACCGTTGGCCATCTCTAGTTTGGCGTTTGTTGATTTTTTCCTCTCTTGGACCACTAAAGGAGGGGAGCACATTTTTGTTTGTTGCCTTCTCATCCTTGCTTCTTTTTCGTGCTTTTCCCCATTTCTCTCCATGTGGCGTCATTGCAAATGTAGCGCTGCAGACTCTTCAGCAGAGGGGCACCGGTACTCGGCACTTTGCCTGTGGGGACCGTTTTTGCAGGGCCTCGGGTGGGATGCAGCTACATCTCAAGGCCAGGAAGAGGATGGGGGTGGGGGGAGGGGGTCAGTTCCTTGATGGGCAGGTGTGGAAACCGGCCGGGCGTGTGATGAGCCACACTCCTGGTATTGTAGTACCTTCTTTCTTTTCCTGTAAGTCAAGAGACTTCGAGGGATGTTTATAGAGAAAATGCACCTATGTTAGTGCACTTTTAGTTTTCCAAATCCAGTTTTTCAGAAGGGGGTTTGTTTGACTCCTCTAGTAGATGCGTATTGGCTTGGATTGGTCTCTCTGTACTCAGAACTTTTGACTGATTGCAACTCTACAGGCTCACTAATACTTAGCCCACATTGTAAGCTGCTTTTTTCCTGCAAATTTTCTTGCCAGTAAGTGTTTGCAACGTAGTATAGTCTCTAGAGACCTTTGTCTAGTAAGCCAACTAATTTCCCTTGGTGAAATCTTACATTTTTTCTGTTGCCACTTTGCTCTGACAGTTGCTTTCCAGGGTCCCCCAAGGGCTTCTCTGCTCTCCATCTCCTTCCTGCTCACCATCTCTTCTTTCCTAGTTAACTGGTGACTTCGGGCATTTCCTATCATCTATGGAAAGGTTTTAGGACCTGAATTTACTACGCTTCACATTTTAGATGAGTCAAGTGCTATCTAGACACCCGAACCTTTTACTATTTTAAGGCTTATTTTCTTGGAGCCACCCCAAAGGTGGTCAGAAAGCCCGGGCTACTCACCAGCCTACCAGCTTACTTGATCACTTCTCCCTGAACTGGTGTGTGTGTGTGTGTGTGTGTGTGTGTGTGTGTGTGTCTGTGTCTGTGTGTCTGTGTGTGTCTGTGTGTGTGGTGGGGTGGGGAGGGAGGATTATATGGGATAACTGGTGAAGATAAGAGTATTCTTTGTCGTAAGTAAATGACTTGAAATATAACATAGTATTGCCTCACATTTGCCTTGATTTAATTCCAGGCCGATATCCCTAAGGATTTGATTTCAGTGTAGGGGAAAGGATCTCTCCTGAGGTCACAAAAGGGACGCTAGACATATAAACAGTTATGCAGATGGTTTCTCCTTGTGGGTCTAATAATTCAAGTGCCTTCTTAAAACATTGCTAACCTAATTATCATAGCTGACATAAGCAAAGTGCCAGAACCGTTGTCTTTTTTGCACAGAAGCTTTATCAACAAGTGTTGTTTGAGGTCCTTATCCCTTAAGCGCCAGTGCATTTATGAGGTTGCAGGCTGTCTGGTGGTCGAGATAGCTTGTCAGAGTTAGGGGTGAAGGGATGGGGGAAAGAAATCGACAGGTTTGCCAAACCTTGTTTTGCCAGTATTGTTTGATAATTGTTTTTGCAAAATATGACAAGGTTAGAGGGATGGAACTTACTTTTTCTTAGTTTTAAACTGAAGGAAGAGAATTAACAGTAGGAGTTGAAGAGTGACCTGGTCACATGTGGTCAGAACAGAGGAGCGTTTTACCCCAATTACTCGGAAACACAACAGCGAAGAGGAAGAATGAACCTGGTTGCAAAAGTAGGTCTACTTTGGACTTCAGAAAATATGCAGCTCTTGACTTGAGTTTTTAATCATAGTTTAGACAGATGGACACATGCAGATCTCTACCAATCTTCTGTGAGAGTGGGCAGGTATATTACACCTTCCCTTGAGCGAACAGTGCTTCATATTTCAGTAACTGACTAATCCTAAAGAAGAAATGTAACAAGGGAGCGCAAAGGTCAAAGGTCAAAGCAGCCTTTGGGTTGCATGCTGTGGAGATGATCTAGAAATGCAAAATTGGAAGGAAAACGTCTCATTAGCTTTTAAGTCTCTGACTTGTCAAGAGCAAAAAGATAGTAAAATGACTTAAAATGTTTCTTAGATGGGGTTTTTTTTTTTAATGGTTATAAACATCTCTGTTGTTCCTGTAGAATATATGGACAGAACTTTTATGGACAGAATATATGGACAAAAACTGGGATTCCAGCTGTATACAAGATTCCATTGCAATTTGAATAAACAATGCAGTTGTGACCGTGTAAAGGAATTATATAGTCATAAATTATCTCAGAGCTGTTAGTGCATGTGGGGGAGGGGCGAGGAAGAAGCCTGTAATGATTCATTCAGTGCCTCCTGAGATTCTCCATGAACATTCTGTTGTATACAGTTCCCTATAATTTTATAGGTCAGTCAGGGAGGAAACCCAAATATTATAGAGTATTCTAACAAGACTAGCAAAAGCTATTATCACATCTTAAATTTTGGTGGTGGTGGTACTTTGGGGGGGGGGGTGAGGGAGGGTTGAAATCTACACTGGGGAACAAAACCATATGGAATAAATGACCTGCTTTGTAATATTAAACAGAAGCACCATAGGGAAGAATGAGAATAAATCCATTATTGCAGAAACTAAAATAATGTTTGTAAAACCCTGTCGATGCATAGAACACTTTATAATGGCAGTATATCTAGAATTATAATTTTATCTCTATTTTTATACACTGAAAATCAAAAGTGTTAATTGCTTCCTTTCACAGACCACTCAGTATGTGCTTAAAGCATCTCAGCACATGTTGTCAATGAGGAAGGCCTGAGAGGCTTAGACGTGTTAAGTCACTTGTCCAAAATCACACAGGTATTACTGGGCAGAACCAGGATTCAAGCCCACATCTGCTGGGCCCTTAGTCATTCTGCTGTCTGCCTTCTCCAGTCAGGCTCATCCACTGAAATCCACCCAGGAGTTCTTAGAAATTTAGGATAAGTTCTGGCTTTTCTGATTCCCAACCTGGGCTTAAACTTGATCTTAGCTGTCAGATTTTGAATTTGTGATGTAAGGCAATCATAAAATTCCACGATCCAAGAGGTTCACGGAAGAACCAAGTTACACAGATAATTCATATTGATAAATCAACAGTGTATCTTGTCTTTTGTTAAAAGGGAACAAAAAGATAAGCAACTGATACTTCACAATAAAATTGTTTAGAAATTACTTAGTCTTTATCACTGAAGCACTACAGATTGCTAAAATAGATTTTGAACAATGTATTTCTTTAAAATATCTGCAGATGCCCATGTTGTCACTATGTTTAAAGGACTGTTATGTCTGCTTAAAACTAAACTCGGTACAAAGTCTTCGAATTCCTTAAAAGCCAAGTTCACCAAATTATGTTGGATATATCAGTGAACTTTGTTACAAGCTACTTAACGACACTTAAAGCGTTAAGTGCAAGTTTGTTCTGAAGACTTTGAAGGAGACAAGAAGGTTGAAATTGTTCTCAATTCAGAAGGAATGTGTTCTGGGGCACCCGGGGGGTTCTGTGGGTTGAGCATCTGACTCTTGATTTCCGCTCAGGTCACAATCCCAGGGTCGGGGGATCAAGCCCTGTGTCAGGCTCTGCACTGAGTGTGGAGCCTGCTTAGGATTCTCTCTCTCTCCCGTTGCCCCTCCCCTATGCTCACGTTCTCGCTTTCAATAATAATAATAATAATAATAATAATAATAATAATAATAAATAAATAAATAAAAGAAGAAATGTGTTCTTCCAAGTGTCAGGCAATTCCCTTTTTCACACCAAAATGATAACTGTGGGTATTTCCAGTTGCCCTGAATGATTGATTCACTGAATTTGGTTGGGCCCAGTATGATAATTCAAAGACCTAAAGTTTTTATCTGTGAACGAAGAGTTTTGTATATGGAGTGTTACAATTAGTAGCATAAGATGGGCAGTAGGAATGCTAAGAGCCCTTCCTAACTTAGGAAACCTAGCGTTAGGCTTTCACAGTATAAGGGTCTCAAGTTGCTAATATCACAAAATGGAAAAAAAGGGAGGCCCAGGAAAAATAATTGTATACATGTCCTTTCTGTCTACTAAGTAGAGAAATACATACCCCCACCCACCCAGACCAGGAGGTACAGGAATGGAAAAGGGTGAGTATCTGACACTGGCCACTGTTGGGAAGGGAGTGTGTGTCCATCCGAGGTCCCAAGTGATGCAAGGGACTCCCCAGGCAGCTTGCCTTAAGTGATACTGAAACTGACCTATGTATGTTCCACTGCGCAAAGTACCTGAAGCTGGAAATGGCTATCTCAGGCTAGGTTTCCTAGTAATCATGGGGGGCGGGTTGGGGGAGACTTTTTTTCCCACCTATTCTGTACTAATGGAATACATTTCAAAATGACATTAATTGTTTTCTAATTATAAAAATACTGTATGCTGGCTGTTTAAAAGTTGGATAAGGATTTTAAAATGGAGGAAAAAGTAAAAAATACCCCTGATTCCACTCTGAAGAAAAAAAAAAGCTCCTTCAACATTTTGCGTATCTCCTGCCAATTTTGTTCCCCATAACCGAGATATGTATATGTTTCACACGGAGGCCTCTTCCCCATGTCACTTGGAAGTATTTAAGTATGGTTTTAAAGTTTTATTTATTTATAGTTGAGAGAGCGCGCGCATGCGTGCCAGTGTGAGCTCGGGAGGGGCAGAGGGAGAGAGAGAGAATCTCAAGCAGGCTTCATGGTCAGCACAGAGCCCAACGCAGGGCTCGACCTCGTGAAGCTGAGCACTTACGCAACCGAGCCCCCCCCCCGCCGGGCTCCCCAAGTACGATTTTAATAGTAGCCCAGTATTTGATGATACAAGCATGCGGTAATTGCCTTCGCTGTATATTCCGTTGTTTATTTTTCGTTCCTTTAGTATTTATCGAGTGCCTACGTTTTTTGCAATGGTATTATTAATTTTTTATTACTTTTTATTATTGAAGAATAGTTGACATACTGCAACACAGTGATTTCACAATCCCGTACCTTACACAGTGCTCACGCCGGTAAGTGTGGTCACCACTTGTTACTGGACAAGGTTGTTACAGTATTATTTCTTTTTTAACATTTATTTATTATTGAGAGACATGAGCATGGGAAGGAGAGACAGAGAGAAGAGGAGACACAGAATCTGAAGCAGGCTCCAAGCTCTGAGCTGTCAGCACAGAGCCCGACACGGGGCTCAAGCTCACGGACCGCGAGATCATGACCTGAGCCGGAGTCAGACGCTCAACCGACTGAGCCGCCCAGGCGCCCCATAGTATTATTGACTGTAGTCCCTATGCTGTCCTTTCCACCTCCGTGACTTATTTATTTGGTAACTGGAAGTCTGTACCTCATGATCCCCTTCGCCTATTTCTTCCCCGATTTGTTTCAATGCTGAGGTTTTTTGTTTCCTGCAGTAGAAGGTTTCAGAGAGCATCTTTGTATAATAAGTAGATAATGTGTTTTTTTCTGACTGCCTTGGGCTTTATGCCTGGCATAATTTAGTGCCTTTTTCTGTTTCTCATTCATACACAGAAAATGAGGTCACTCTTCTCTGGCAGTCCATATTTAGTCAAGGACACCGTGACCTCCTTAGTCCAATTGATACTCAGTTCTCCATGGTGTTTCCCAGTTCTCTTTAGATGTACATCTGCATTTAAAGTACCTGCCTTTCGATGCACTTAAGTAGATTATCTCTAAAGCCACGGAGGTATAATCCTGCTGCGGGTTTCTTCACTTATTTATTTATTGAGTGGTTTGATGACTAGCCTAACTACTACTTTGTCAGAATACTTCTTCCCAAGCATATCCTTCAAAAGATAAACACTTCATATATGAAGATAGTATCCAACTCTCTTTCTAGGAGTACGTCACATTTTTTTAAAGCAGTGAGCCCTAAGAATTAACCGTTTATGGTACCATCTCACCTTTTCGATGCAAAATGCCGAGTGTATGCCAGGGGTCGGTAATCTGGTTTCTGTGTCTTTTCACTCTCCCTTGTCTGACTTGGACGGGTTATGTTGGGATGGGAAGATGAGAGTCCCTGGATGGAAAATCATTCTTTACCAATGGCTGTGTGAGTTGGGATAAATAAACCTTGTGAAATTCATACCAGAGTGACTTGGGTGATGCCTACATTTTAAGAAGTCAATCTGGTATTTTTCAGCACCTACAATTCGACGAGTTTCTGTGGAGGTGCAATAGAAATACAGAAAACCCTGTTTTATGCACTATTATCGGGCTATGAGCTCCCGACCTAAGTGCGTTTTTTTTGCTAACTGAAGCTTATCCTTTAAAATGCAGGTCATTGGTTTTCTTTTTCTTTTTTAGTATGGGAATTATTGTTGCTGGAAATAGGTGTTGCACATTTGTCTAGCATATTAAATAAATATAGTATATACACAGGACATAATGTAACATTTTTTGGTGTCTTGTAAATATCTGTTGTGCTAGGCAATCCGGGATATATGCTGACAGGTGATACTCAAAACACTTAAAGAGTTTGGCACTAACCAAGATGATAAAAATAATAAAATAGGGGCGCCTGGGTGGCGCAGTCGGTTAAGCGTCCGACTTCAGCCAGGTCACGATCTCGCTGTCCGTGAGTTCGAGCCCCGCGTCAGGCTCTGGGCTGATGGCTCAGAGCCTGGAGCCTGTTTCCGATTCTGTGTCTCCCTCTCTCTCTGCCCCTCCCCCATTCATGCTCTGTCTCTCTCTGTCCCAAAAATAAATAAACGTTAAAAAAAAAAAATTAAAAAAAAAATTAAAAAAAAATAATAAAATAATAATTAGTAAAAATACTTAATACACGATGAGTACTTTTTAACTTCTTGCTTCAGATCTGCCCTGGGTCTCAGAAACTAAAACAGTAGAATTCCGTGAAAAGTGAGAATAAATAAATCATTTCGGAGGCCTCTTTTGGGAAAAAGCATATATACCTTATGTCGGTTGTTTTCCCTGCCCTCAAATTGCTTAGATCCTGGTTGAGAAAACAGACATGAAACACTTTTGCAATCAGAAGGGCACGGACCAAAATGTGTAAATTGCACAGTGCAGTTTATGATAACACAGCGAGGCGCTCAGTAATTGTAACAGAGCGGGAAGGCTGTGCCAGCTGTGACGTGATAGCTCTCATCTGGCCGTGGTCACCCCCTGCCTCCTTCTCTCTAGGTGCCCTTGTCATCCGAGTAGGAAGCACCCCATCTGCAGAGGTGAATACAGAGGCACGGTAGAGGTAAAAGCAGACTTCACAGCAAGCCCTACACATTCAGGGTTTGCTTTTGTAGGTTTTGTATTACTTTCATGGTTTGGGAACCGTTCACCTGCTGTTCCAGCCAGATTCCACCGACAGTGCTGAGGACCCATGAGCTGAAAGTGACAGAGAGGACATTCTCTCAGCAGACGTGTGCCTCACAATGTTTCTGCTGCTTCTCTGTGATTGCTCCGTCACACCAAAAGATGTTTTCAAAGCCCATGCTGGGAAGGGAGATACCTCGGTTATTTGTCAGCACAAAGGGGGTAATTTCTCCCCTAGATGAGGAGTTACCAGAAACAACCTGTACCTCTGGTTCAGGAAATGTCACACGGTCCCAGGACAGACGGACCGGCCTTGTTTCTAGTTGGGGGAGTACGTTGTGGTCTAAGTTTGCTCTCAGGTCCTTGCTGGCTTTCGCACTTTTTATGGTATTTTGGTATCCGTAGATGGGCAAGGCTCTGGAAGAGTCTGACACCTTCAGTGTTGTTCGAGGATTACCTTTCTGGAAGCGTGGGTTTGACGTTATAAATGTGCAGCCATTTTCCTGATATGTGTAGACATCGCTGTCCCCAACCTCAGGGGGCGGGGGAAGGGCTGTGTGTGACTCCTTGTCATACCTCTGAGCCCACATTCACCGGCACACGCTTCCCGTGCCTCATGGGTCCCTGCCTGGACAGAGACCACAGCTGGTAGGGGGGACTCGAGGCTGGGAGGAAATCAAGAGCAAAAGTGGGAATCCTTGGATAAGAGTTGCAGAGGTGACTGGTGAGGAGACGCTGAGTTCCCCCGGGACATTGAGTTGGAATGACGTGGCTGAAAAGAGGGATGTCTGCTGGCAGGTTAATGCGACTTTTTCTAGGGAGCCAGATGAGCCAGGGACGGGAGGGGGCAGACGTTGTAGCTGTGACTTCCTAGGCCGTGAGAAGTTACGGTGGCCTATTTTGTGAGAGACCGGAAGAGGTCCTGTCTGGGTCAGGAAGCTTTGAGGCTCAGCAGTCCCAGGCTCTGAGAGGTGGTCACTCCAGGTCATTGTCTCAACTAAGTGACAATGAGTCCACGTCAATAAGCTTTTCAAGATCCCTGCTTAGTTTCTTAAAAATATAACGTTAAGTCTAAGGAAGTATTTGACTCTCTGTCAGTTTCTAGTTTGCCATCTGGCTTAGGTGTGCCTGTTCTGTTTCCAAAGCTGCTTTTAAGACAATAAAAAGTTTGGGCGCTCTTGAATCTGGAGATCTGCTGGCCGCCGGGCCGTGCATTTTAATAGAGGGGACTAGTAGTGTAGAGAATCTAGAACAGCAGATTACAAAAAAAAAAAAAAAATTGTCTGACATCTGAGGGCTTTAAATGGCTTGGCAGGAAACTCACTGTGGCTGGGACACTGAGGCCTCCCACCATGTGCGGCCTGAAGTTGACATTTTATAAAGACAAACTGCGCGGAGGAGAGTAACAAATAACCGTGCTTAATAAGAAAGAGGTAACGTTCACCTCTTGGGGATTCTAGCCGAGCCCAGTGAAGAAACAACTAGAAAGGCACCTCACAGCCAGCCCGATCTGAAACGAGGCAGTCAGAGTGTCTCTTCTCAGCCCCAGATGTCACGCGCGAATGCGGTTCCCTAGCATACTCTTGGAGACCTGGTTTTTCTTCAAAATCGGTTCTGGGGCTTTATCTCCTCCCTTTCCAGGTGCAGCATCATATCACCCGGAGCCTGACAGGTGCACAAGATGCACCTCCTTTCTACTCCCACACAAAGGCACATACCTTTAGGTATTACACCCCCCGGGCCGCACACCTGTCGGGCCGTTGACCAACTTTGGGCAGGTTCCCTGGCACGGGTGGTTCGTAAACCCTGTGTTTACCAGACTTCCCTAGACAAACCAGTGTTTCAGCAGTGAAGGGGAATGGGCTTGGACTCACGTGCAGGGACGGTGGACAGCCACCAAAGGGCGTGGGCTGAACCGCCTTGTTTTTCTAGAATTCTTATTTACTCAGATTTCTTTTAGGCCAACGCATCTTCTTTCAGACGGGGTCCTGGCAGGCCTGTGTTTCATTTCTTTTTAAAAATGGAGGTACGGTTTACATCTGGTGAAATGCACAGGACTCACGTGCACCATCCCATGAGTTTTGACAGATGACCAATGCATAGCTGTGTGACCCAGACCGCAGCCCAGATATGGATTGTTTCCATCAGCCGGGAAGGTTCCCCAGTGCCGGTCCCCCAGAGGTAACCACTATCCCGGTGGCCAGATATGGCTTGATGTTGTAGATTTGAGTGGATTCTATCTAGGTGGAGACTTTGGCTTTCCGTGTAACATAACCTTGTTCCTTGTACTCTCTGGTGTTTTCAATTCTGATCCTTCACGTACATGAACTGCTGATGATTTTGCTGTTCAGCCATGATAAAAATTAAAGTCTGGTTTAAAAACTAACACCACGTGGGGCGCCTGGGTGGCTCCGCCGGTTCAGCGTCCGACTTCAGCTCAGGTCATGACCTCACGGTCCGTGAGTTCGAGCCCCGCGTCGGGCTCTGTGCTGACAGCTCAGAGCCAGGAGCCTGTTTCGGATTCTGTGACTCCCTCTCTCTCTTGGCCCCTCCCCCCGCTTGTGCTCTTACTTACTCTCAAAAAGTAAGTGCTCTCTCTTACTCTCAAAAAGAAATAAAACATAAAAATAAATAAATAAATAAATAAATAAATAAATAAATAAGTAAACTAACACCATAGAAAACAATGCGGTATATGCCTACTATGAATTATTCCTCCGCCTTCCAGAGGAATGGAGTGGTGATGTATACCACCACACAGATGAACCTTAAAGATACGCCACTAAATGCAAGAAGCCAGACACGGAAGGACAGCTGTGGCATGATTCCACTTCGATGAGGTCCGGGGAATAGAGCCCTAGACAGGAAGGGGAACAGTGGCTGGCGGGGCTTAGGGGGGATCCTGTTCAGCAGGTGCAGCTTCAGCTGGGAAGGACAGTGTTCTGCAGGTGGGCGGTGGCCGTGGCTGCACCGTAACGTGAATGCCCTTCATGCCGCTTGGACCGCATGCTGAAGAGTGGTAAAAATGCTAAATTCTCTGTTAGGTATATTTTATCAGAAGGGAGAAGTTTTAAGTGACATCATAAGCTACTGGGAACGCCTGTGGCTTTTGAAGAGGGTCTCTCTTTAAAAAAAAAAAACAAAACATATTAATCTTATTGTAATTACAGATGTTCGTCTTCATTCTAAAGGGGAGGAAAATAAGTAAAAGTATCAAGAATAAGAACCACGTGCGAACCTAATCACCTAGACAGAACAGCTGTCTCTTATTTTACCACTGGTGTGCTTCTCGCCTCTTTTTTTTTGTTTTTTGGCACGGATTTTATCTTTTTTTAAATGTTTATTTATTGATTTTGAGAGAGAGAGTAGGGGGAGGGGCAGAGAGAGAGGGAGAGAGAGAACCCCAAGCCGGCTGTGTGCTCACGACCATGGGCTCAATCCAGGGCTCCGTCCCACAAGCCGCGGGATCCCGGCCCGAGCCACCATCGAGAGTGGGATGCTTAACTGACTGAGCCACCCAGGTGCCCCCGCATGTCGTTTAAAACAGTATCGTAACCTCTTTCCATTTTATATGTAGGCAGTTGCCCTTGACTTTAAGTATTCATCTAGCACGTGATGATTAATGGCTTCCTAGCATTCTCTCGCATAGATACGCCATAACTTATTTATTCTCTTGTGGTTAGATGTGCAAGTTGGTTCTGCTTCATTCTATCTTGAAGAATGCTTGGGAGCGTTTTTGTACAGAAATCTTTGCACACATCTGATTATTTCCTTGGATTAATACTCGAAATACCGACGTACGTGCGCCCCTCTTCAAGGCTTCGGCACGGCACCACACTCCTGCAGAAAGTTCCAGTCTACCCCGCAGGTGCCTTGTGGGAATGTGCCACAGGCATTCCTTGCCTGGATGCTGTTTCACAGTCCAGTGACTTCCGCCCCCAGGAATTTGCATGCGAGTTCTCTCAAAGCCACATGGTGCTCAGCTCCTTCAAATGATTTCTTTTATTAAAAGCATTTTTTTTTAAATGCTGACAGATCAGTGTTACAGAAGGTAACACTTTTAAACTGTTTCAGGACCTCCATTCTTTTCAGTAGGCACGTTTTGGACCAAATCCCTACTCTGCATGGGGCTAGGCATAAGCACAGGAAAGAAAGGATTGTGTTGGCTTCACTTGCATATGTCTGGAAAATACCTGCTCCTAAAGCTTTCAAGGCGGAGAAAAGTGCTTTTCGATGAGTTCAGTGATGCTCAAGAAATGTGCTTCCTAAAACGTCCCAGGTGAATACTTGGGAGAGGAGAAAAAAGTTACTGACCTTCCTGGATGCCAGGCCCTGCCCTAGACACGGGGCATGCACTGTGGAGGGTCACCTTCCCACTTCAGAGGTGAGTGCATTGAATAGCTGTGCCTTGTGTGGTTCAGCCTCAGCGGAGCAGCCTGGCTCCTGGGACGGATGACGCATGCTTGGAGTCTCATCGGAGAGTGTTTGTGTTGACTGTGTTGTAGGGAAATGCAGAGCCAGTGATGTTGAGGGGAACTGGAAGAGAAAGCTTTCTCTCTTTTCTGCCACCCTGACCACGGCTCCTTCTGTTTAACCTGCTCTCCTGGCTCTTTCCCTTCCACTCTGGAGAGCAGAGAGAGTGCAGATGGTTCACACTCGTTCAGAGGTGCACCGAGTTCCTGTGGCTTCTCGGTTCTTCCCCGCTCCTTCTGCCCAGTAGTGTCTGTCAGCAGTCCAAGCTGAACACAACGAGGTTGGAGGGGAAAAAAAAACAAAAACAAAAAGACCACCCACTCCTGACAGGACCCCTGCGTTTGACCTCCATCCCTGGACCCACTGGCTCTGTGACCTTGAGCAAAGAACTTGACCTCAGCGGGCTTCAGTTTTCCCAACTGTCAAATGGGGATAAAGGGCTTGCGTACCTTCTTTTGGAGGTGCAGGCCAAATAGAGACTGGACACTCAAGTGCTTTGAAAAGCATGGAGCGCTGCACGTGTGCGAAGCAGTGTTGCTAAGACTTTGAGCCCGCTACGCTGCGGCTACACCTGTTTGTTACTAGCCTTGACTGTCTGACCTTTTTCTTGCTCTGTATCGATACAGTGACTTGCAGAAAGGAGATTCCTTTAACTGGAGCCAGCGAGGGTGGGGCAGAGAGAAGCGTGCTGAATGAAGATGCTGGTAACACTTGGATTTTACAGCATGGGTGCCAGCAGTGCTGCTGCTTTTTTTGGTTTGTTTTTTTTTTTTACTTTGGGGAAAAGAGTTTGAAGGCTCGGTTTTCTCGCCCCTCGGGGCTTTTGGGTTGTTGGTTTTTTTTTTAAGTTGAATTACTGGGATTTAGGCAACGTGCTTTTTGAAATGATAGGCTGCATCTACTTTTAATTATAGGCTGCTGTCTGTCACAGAGTTGAAGGAGGACAGTTGCATATACCATTTAGACATACAGGTGGCACCAGGCCATTCTCAATTGTGTTGACAGTTATGGCAGTGACCCACCAAGGTGTTTTTGCTAAGTTAAAGTGTGGTGGGTGCTCAGTGAGCTAAAAGTTGTAACCTGCTTCTCCAGGTACTTACTGTGCTGTTTCGGAGCCTTTGCGCTGGTGAAATAATCGGGAAATATGGAACACAGAGGAAATATGTCTTCATGAATGTGTTCATTCAACAGATGTTTCTTGGACACCTACTCTGTCCCAAGCACAGCGCTAGTCACTAAGGACAGACTAAGAAAAAGGATGCGATCCTTGGCTGCACAGCGATTATCCCATAGGATATGGGAAAGGGACAGACAGGCACTTTCTACAAGATATGCTCTCCCTGGGTCAATCTCCCCTGGGATCCTATAAGAGTAACCTTTAACTTTAAGGGTCGGGAAGCTCTCTGTTCCAGCTGAGAGACCCACGGAGGATAGTATGTCCCTGTTCTGAAAAGCAGGGGATTCCAGGTGAGGAGTGACTGATGCTTAGCGCGAATTGATCAAGGAATCAGACTGGGAGGGTGCCGGGGCAGGGTGGCAGGACCAGTGGAACCCAGACCCCAGACCGGCAAGGTTCCAGTTCATCCGGGTAAGGAGTTTGGCTTTGGTCCTGACCGCAGTGGGAAACTTTGAAGGTTCCCAGTGGGGGTGTGGTGTGCTTGCATTTGCATATTTGAAAGATAATTTTGGTTTCAGCGTGGCTAATGAATTAAAGGGAGGTGAGAGCAGCCGTGGCAAGGAAACCAGCGGAGAGGAGAGGTGGCCTAATATAGGGCTGGGGCGGGGAGGGAGAACCGAAAGGAAACACCTTCTAGAGTCGGGTGGGCTTGGCCACAGGGCGCGAGAGGGCGTAAAGTTTGCCACCAAACTTGAAGAGAGCCGGTTCCAAGGGAAGAGAAGGAGTTCCATTTCATTCATGTTCATTTGTTAATAAATTTAGTGCAGTGTTTGAAATTGCTTGCCTGAGAGAGCATATAAAATATGCAAAACGGTGGGAGCTACGAATAGTGTCTGTGTAGCTGTCTTTTGTCCCTCTGTGTGTCCCTCTGTCTCTCTCCCCCTTCCTCCCTCTCCCTTTCCTTCCCTCCTTTCCTCCCTCCCTCCCGCCTCCTTCCCTTCCTGGGACGAGCTGGTCACATTCTTTGTAAATGAGAGCTTCTTGCATTTTTACCTAAATGCAAATACTATGAATATTCATTTTTCTTTCAACATGTAAAAATGCTTTATTAGAATGCAGTCAGTTCTCAGCCATTTGCCTTAATGAAATAGTGATGTGGAAAATTCAAAAACATTTCTGCATATTTGGCCCTGGAATGCCTGAGGACTTTGGGGGAAGGAAATTTATCTGCATCATCATGGTGCTGTGCTAAGGATAAGATTACCCTTGCACCAGGTGCCTGGTGACAGCAGAGAGATGCCATCTGGAATTAAATTTGATGAGGCTCCCTGGTTTGCTCTTTCTGTATATTAAACGTTTGCTGAGTAAACAGTAGCGAGTGGACTAACCTAGAGGGGTTCCTGTAATGGCTTTATGTTTGTTTATGTGTCTTTTAGTATTGTCTGAGCTGCCTGTGTGGTTATAATTCATAAAATGCAGTTAGAATACATTTTGCTATAGAAACATTATAAATTGTGGCTAGGTTTCCAGGCCTCTCCACCAAAGCTATTTAACCCTTAATGTTCTCAAAATATTATATGTCTGCAACGAGGAATAGTAGAAAACCATGCTGTTAGAATAGTAGGAATCAGGGGGGGCGGGCACCTGGGTGGCTCAGTCGGTTGGGTGTCCGACTTCAGCTCCGGTCATGATTTCGCAGTTGGTGGGTTCGAGCCCCGGGTCGGGCTCTGTGCTGACAGCTGGGAGCCTGGAGCCTGCTTCGGATTCTGTGTCTCCCTCTCTCTCTGCCCCTCCCCCGCTCATGCTCTGTCTCGCTCTGTCTCTCAATAATAAATAAAAACGTTACAAATTTTTTTTAGAATAGTAGGAATTGGGGAAAGCAGTAATATTGAAAAATATCATTTGTCTTAATTAACTTTGAGAACAGTTCAGCAGTGTAATAAGGTGGTGGCTGGAGGGAGGGAGGTTGGTGCCACTGGCCATGGAGGTCGGGTTAACTTAAAATCAATGCATAGGTTGGGGTGCCTGGATGGCCCAGTCAGTTAAGGGTCTGACTTTGGCTCAGGTCATGATGTTTCAGTCCGTGAGTTCAAGCCCCACATCGGGCGCCCGTCCCCGTCTTGTTCTCTCTCCCTCTCTCTCTCAAAATAAATAAACAAACTAAAAAAAAAAAAAAAAATCAAAGCATGGGAAATGGTAATATCGTATTAACTGTGGTGGCAGACGGTAACTAGCTTTGTGGCCGTGAGTCACAACAACATATACAAATGTCAAATCACTGTGTTTCACGTGAAACTAATAAAATGTTCTACATCGATTATACATCAGTCGATAAAGTAAATGAGGAAATAAAAGCGTCTTCTGGATGCACATGACTCATCAGCTGCGATTACAGTAACTTGCTGTGTGTTCTGGTGGGTAAAACTTAAAAACACCTCCCTGTGTCTATGGATTTAGGCTTACTTGTGCCTCCGTTCCACTGACGTCTTCTTGAAAAATAATGCCAAAGCAGCATCTACTAAGAGACCCATAAGCCACTGGGAAGCTCAGAATGCAGATGAGAATTTGGGGAAGTGAAAAGATTTTCTGTAACAGGACCGTAGCCATACTGTAAAGTGCGTATCTCTAATTATATATTATATCCGAACACTGTTTTTTCTTTTGGAGAATTGGGCGTGTCATCTCCAATAGAAGACAAATCGGATGCCTTAGATTACATGGAAAACCAAATACTTCACCCATTTTTTTTTTCTTTTTAGTTCAGCAGAAGTAGAAAATCTTATTTCAGGATGTGGCAAAACGAACATTGCCCTTACCCTCGCCTGGTGCACACTGCACATTTGTAGAGGACTTACTTCGCCGTTTCTAAAATATGTTCTCAGGGCGCCTGGATGGCTCATTCGGTTGAGCGTCCGACTTCTGCTCAGGTCATGATCTCGCGGTCTGTGAGTTCGAGCCCCACATCGGGCTCTGTGCTGACAGCTCGGAGCCTGGAGCCTGCTTCGGATTCTGTGTCTCCCTCTCTCTCTGCCCCTCCCCCGCTCATGCTCTGTCTCTCTCTCTCTCTCTCTCTCTCTCTCTCTGTCAAAAATAAATAAACATTAAAAAATTTTTAATTTATAAAATATATTCTCATTATATGGGAGAGCTGTTCCACCACCCAGGGGCACGTAGGCTCACCCTGCCTGGAAGGAGGTTATCTGTCATCAGTGGACATCTGTAGAGGCCATGCCTGGCCATGGCCCGGAGTCCACTGGCCCCGGCCACCCTCTTTCCCCTCCTCAGAGGTGAGCTCTACTTTCCTTGTGAGTCCTGGGTCCTCTCGAGCACCAGGGAGTATGGAGTCCAATCTTGGGGCAGAGAGGTGGCAAAGCTCAGAGCTGCTGAGAGCCTGTGGTTCACAGGCACCGGAGCCAGAGGCCTGCCTTCCGTGCTCTGGGGGTTTCTGAGTCTTCAGCCTCCTCCCCGGTCCCTGTCTGAGGGTCCTAGGGAAGATGGGTCCTCCCTTTTCAGCACCCCCCGCCTTTCACCCCAGCCTCCCCGCCTCTCTGCTGCCGAGTATTACTTGCTTACAATCTAATCATCAAGTAAAACAAGACAAAACAAAAAAAAACCCCAAAACCCTCAGTGTGGACTCTCTGAGCTTTAATTGGCCACACCTTCTGGCAGACATCGCTGTTTCCTTCGCTTTTCAGCACCTTTTCATAAATCAGGTGTCTTTTTTTAAAAGATTATTTTTCCTTTCCAAGCACTCGTTAATTTCAGATCAGGTTGTCTGGATTGCCACGGTCCTGAGTCGCTCGCCTTTTCATGGCAGCGGGCTCCAGAAGAGGCAGAGGGTCGAGCTCATTTGGCCCTTCCTGGAGGCCCCAGGGCCCCTACCCTCCCCACACCCCTCCCCCATGGGGCCTGCACAGGTCTCCCCACCTTACCTGGAGCCCCGGAGGCAGGGCTGGGTTGTGATCCCCCTGTGGTGGCTGTCCCCGACGCCCTTCCCCTTGGCACTCAGCACAGGGGGAGCCTCAGGCGGGCATGGGGGAAGAGAACTGAGATTGCCTGCCTGCCCAACACACGGGATCGGCTCAAGGTCAGCGCATCTGTCCCACCTCTTATCAGCCAAAGTGCATCCGTCCCTCTAAGTCGGAGGGACAGCAAAGTGAGCTCACTTCGTTTCACCCTAAGCACGCTGCCTCTCACACGGCTCAGCTCAGGGCCCCCCTTCCCCACCCAGAGGGAAAGCCGCTCCTCTCAAATGTTGAAATTTGGCACCGTGTCAGGGAGGGAATTACTAGCCGCGTGCACTTGGCTCTCGGATCCGCCCACTGGTCCTAACGTGGATCCCAATGAGACCGACTACCTTGAGAAACAATTATTCTTGCATTTTCTGGTGAAAGAAAAACATGCAAAAATATGCCCTTTCGGGTGAGATGTTTTCACCGAGGGAAAAAGTCGGGGTGACTTGAGTACTACAAGGTGCGGCCTGGTGAGGAGGTCTTAACCCCCGGCAGGTGGGGAAGGATGCCGGGGAGCACCCCTCCCCCGACCACTCCTGGTTAACGGCCTTCACCATCAGCCCTGGAAGTTCCCAAAGACCAGGCTTCCTTTAGGGGATACACGATCCAATGACCGTTGAAGTGGTATCTTACCGAATGGCAGTCTTGTCTGATTGGTGAGTACGCGTCTCCATCTGGGGCAGAGGAAGCACCCTGCACAACTGTGGTTGGGTTAGACTGAGGAGCCCCGGACATGCAGAGGAACGGTGTTGAGACGCCGTTGCCATATGAGCGGTGGCCTCCTAGCAAAGAGCTTTATGCGCTGCGGACGTTTCATCGTTAGAATGGGCTGCAATCAGGGGCACTTGGGTGGCTCAGTCGGTGAAGCGTCTGACTCTTGATTTTGGCCCAGGTCATGATCTCACAGTTCATGAGATCGAGCCCTGCACTGGGCTCCGTGCTGGGCTGCAATCAAACCAAAGAGTTTTTAATGCATCATATTATGTCACAGCAGTAACAATATATTACGTGACCTAGTGGGGGACCTGAGCAGAAGGTAACGCCGAAGTAATATTAATATAATCGCAAACAATATTGCTAGTAAGCTTATCTGCCCTCCCTCCCTCCGATGGATAGTCTGATCACCTGTAATTTCTGTGCAAATGATTTTCTTTAGTAAATAGTTTTATGAACTGTGTCTATATACATAACATTGTAAGAGGGGAAAGTCCTTTGCTTTAAGGATTCTGAATGTGTCACATCACTTACCATGACACAAAATGAGAGACTATGGTAAAAAAAAAAGAATTAGAATGCTCCCCCCCCCCCCCCCGCGCCCCCGGCAAAATCCAAATGAGAAGGTGAAAAAGAAAACGCACTTGGGACGGACGTACCTGCCGGACCAAGTTTACAAAGAAGGAATCCAGTCTCTAGTTTGTGCCAGTTCCTTAGCAACTGAGGGTGACAGGCCCCGAAGGGGGAAGCGTGGAAATAAGAGCGGTGGATTTTTAAAACACAGCGCTGTATTGTAAACTAAAACCCTGTCCCTCTTAACCCAGAACTGTGATGTGTAGTTGTGTGCAACGGTCTCCCCTTCGAGCTTGTTAATCATTGATTACATAACCGTGGCAACATTTTGATAGTTTCGTGTTGTTTGAGGTTTCCCTTAGCATCCTATAAAATATTTATAGGTTGTTTGAAATAAGCCAGTTTGTTTTTCTTCTCTTAATGGGACGGCGTTCCGTTTTTAAGACAAAGGGGGAGAAAATCTTAGAAAAGTAAAGCATGGATTTGCCATGAAGCTCATAGTGGGGCTTTGAAACTACAGCCTGCAGCCAGGCTGGATGAGAGTACCGTAGGATTAATCTTGTGGGGACTCGAGGCTCATGTGGTTTCCCGAAATGTAGCAGGGGCCTTCTTCTTATGCGCGTGTTAATTGTGTTTTTCCAGGGGTGGACAGCTCCTGGGCATAAAAGCATTTTTCTTCTTTTATCCCGTCTTTGAGGTATTTTTGTTTATTGGCTTGCTTTTTGAGGTTTTGGTGGGGAGGGGGATGGGAGAAGAGGGAAAGTCGAGGGAGATAAATTACCTTTTTTCTTTCCAACGGCTCATTAAAATACTTTATAACCTCCGTCTCCTCGTAATACCATTTTCTTCCTAGTAGTCGCTACTACTTGGTCCCCGAGAGGTGCGGCAATACCACTTGAAGGTTTTCTTCTCCGTGGAACAGAGTGTGACACTTAAAAAAATCCTTACTGAATGTTCGACTGTGGTTTCTCCTGGGGTCTTGTAATGAGCAGGGGTCGTTGGAAGGCAGAAGATCCTCCCAGACTGAGCGGGAGAGACTCAAGATTGCCAGAAGGACCGGGTGCATATCTATCGGCACCAAATAAATAGACGTTTCTGCGGCCGGTCCACATGATCCGGCAGCCTGAGCGGTGGCCTGGCCCCGAGCAGTCGGTGTGTGCCGTGCGGAGCCAGAGGACTCAGACACGAAAGGTGGGCCTAGTGCAGAGGGGCGGCCGGGAGCACAGCTGGAGCCCTTGATCTCCCGTCCTTGATTACAGCCTTTTTGCTCCCTTAGCAGCGCTGCGAACTCGTTCTCTTTGCTGAAGCGTGCAGGTCTCAGCGGATTGCAGGGTGCTTTCCTTTCTTCCCCAGGGAGGGCATCCTGGAACAGGGCCGGCATGCAGCGGCAGCAAGGGCAATATTGTTTCAAAATCAGCAACCGCCCTCTTTCCCCCTCAAGGATCTTTGTCTTCTTTCCTGGCCCCATCTGCGTCCTCTGGGAGGTGCCTGCGTTTTCCTCCTTTACCCTCCCCGGTGTAGATGAAAATGGGACGATAATGACTTTGCCCTTGTCAGCTACGGTTTAGTGACTCCCTCCGTCCCGGAGAGCCGTGCACGGTTTTTGATGCAGGGCCCTTCATTTTGCAAGACTGTGGTTTGGAAAGCACCAAACGTGTCTTTCTTCGGGCCAAAGGACCTCTTCTAAATTGAAGTTTGCTGCTTTTGAGCCGGTAGCCGAGACGTCTGGAGAAAGCACTGAGATAGCACATGTATCTCGGAACACCTTAGACCAGTGGGAAGGTCAGGGAAACTTGGCAAATGTAACATAATCGCGTGTTTAGGAAATAAGCCGGGCTGTTTGCTTATTGTACAGAGAAAGAATGGACCAGAGAGAGAAACCTAAGGCAGCAGGGTTGTCCCGAGACTGCCGACCTTAGGAATATTAAAAATTTTTTAAAAAAAAAGGCTTTTCTACCCAAATTCGGGGCAACGAAGGCACGAGGCAGAGGGGGACACCCCACAGCCCCGCGAATAAAGTTGCTCTGCTCTGCAGCCAAGAGACTCGTTCTCTCTTGTGAGGGATGTGAATGTGAACTTGGCTGCAGGGCAGGGTGGGGGGGGGAGATGCCAGAACACTCTATTGTTCCCCTTCATCCCTGCTTCGCGGGTTCACAGGAGTAAGAGAAAAGGATCGCGTCCATTAGGACAAGGTCACGCTCAGACGTCTACAGCAGAGCGCGGTTCTATTCACTTACCCGAGGAGGTGACCTGTGTGCCCGCTGTGTCTGAAAGGTGCCGTCTCGGCTGCCAGGTGTGGAAGTCAGGACTGCGGTAACCGCCTCCCTTTACTTAGTCCTCCTTGGGTGATGGCTTGGATCTTCCCCTACCCAAAGCCGAGACCAGGAGCCAGGGTGCATGCGGGAAGGGGTGGAGGGCTGTGGGGGAAGTAGGGGAAGAACCCACCTTACTCCTCAGTTCCCTCCTGCCCGCCTCTTCCTCCGGGTTCAGTCTTCTGACCCCCGTCTGTTCTTGCTCTGTGGTCTCTCCTGGTACTCTCAGATGGGCTCGGTTTGTTTTTGGTCAACCCCCAATGGTCGCTGGGAGGGGCTCTCGTGCACTGAGGTCTCGAGTGTCACGGACAGACGAGAAGCCCAGGGACTCGTTGGGCAGGGAGCTGAACAGCCCAGGAGACGGAGCCTCTGCTGCTGAGGTGGAGACAGTTACCAGACTCGGGAAGTAATGTGTGTGAAGGTTCTAATCACTCCGTGTTCTGGCCACAGTGTAGATGCCCGCCTACCCTGAAGCCCTCAGCAAGACTTCGCTGTGCTGAACACGGGAGGTGACTGGGTAGAACAGGTGTGCTGTCCAGGGATCTCCAAGTGTTCCGCCTTGCATGTCCAGAACATTCTGCCTTAGGCGTTATTGCTGAGAGAGGAAAGGGAAGGTGATCACCATCCAGTGGTAACAGGATTCTCAGTCGTGGCTCATGAGCACTGAGTGAATGGAGGAGACACTTCAGTGTTGATCATCAGCCTGGACAGAAGAACACCCACCCTCCCGCCCCGGCCAGCTCCGTGTGTTCCCAGTCCAGCCCAAGAAATGTAGCTGAGTGTTTTCTCAGGATGCTGCAGACTAACGGCTTTGATGCTCCACAGGCCTGGATGATCAGTTCATATGTGACCTATATGCCCAACAGTAATAACGCGGCATGAACCCCGCCCCCCCCCCCGCCCCCGGCTGGTGTGCTTGGGGTGCTGCTTGGTCAGAACTGGTCTCTGTCCTTGACCTTCAGACCTGCCAGTGAGCTGAGCTTTGGATGCGGTTCGCTCGTGGCTGAAACACAGCAGCAGCCTTCAGGACTGGCAGGTGAGGGAATGATGGGCGAGACCAGCAGCCGAGCCTCAGACAGCTCCCAGGCGAGGTCAGTATTACACAGGGGACGCCGATTAGCTGTTGGCCAGCCCTGCCTTAAGCAAAGCAGGCTGGAATGAAATCTTAGGTTTCCTCACTATAAATAGCTTCCTATGTATCAATACCTAGGAGTTCATCCGATTTTAGCAAAAGCATCTAGTTAGCCTCTTACTCTCTCCTGGGGGCAGACATGTGCCATGTTTATGATCCCTTCGTTAAGCGCCAGCCCCTCACGTTTTTCTTAGAGCTTCAGGATTGGCACCTCATACTGGAATTCTAGGATTTGGGGCACGCTAGGTGGTTACGTACTGACCCCGGCTTCACCATGGATGAACCGAGATGTCATTTATGTGAAGTGGAACCAGCCAGTTACAAAAGGACAAATGATACATGGTTCCACTCCGGAGGTCCCTAGAGCAGTCAGATCCGTAGAGACGGAGAGAACGGTGGCCAGGGGCTGAGGGGAGGGGGCGAATCAGGAGCTGGTGTTGGATGGGGACAGAGTTTCAGTTCTGCACCGTGAAAAAAGTCCTGGACGTGGACAGTGCTGGTGGTTGTACAACAGTGTGGATGTACTTAACGTCACTGAATTTTCCGCTTCAAAAATTGTTTAAATGGTCGATGTTATATTATGGATAGTTTACCCCAATTAAAAAAAATATATTTTAAAAGAGAAATAGCATGTATCTTGGGGTGCCTGGGTGGCTCAGTCAGTTAAGTGTCCGACTTCTGCTCAGGTCATGATCTCACGGTCTGTGAGTTCAAGCCCTGCATCGGGCTCTGTGCTGATGGCTCAGAGCCTGGAGTCAGCTTCGGATTCTGTGTCTCCCTCTCTCTCTGCTCCTCCCCCACTTCCAGTCTGCCTCTCTCTCTCTCAAAAATAAATAAACATTAAAAAAGATTTAAAAAAAACAAATGTCACGTATCTTATGCTTTAATTACTTCCCCTTAGATCCCTTGTTTGTCCAGGAGGAAGAGGCCTGATACTTCCTTTTTTTTTTTTAAACAAAATGTCTGTATGTTAGCTCTTCATCCCCCTAAACATTTTTTTTTGCCCCGTTCTACCTAATGAGTGTAAAACCAGTAGAAACAATTATTAAACATATCAGTCATATACATTTCCCCTTACAACTTTTAGGAAAGTTCGTGATACGTGCTATAGGGTAAAGAAGAAAAAAAATCATGATTAAGGTATTAACCTGTCAAGTTATATAAAACCAAAAGACATACTAATTTGGAGCAGCTGTGAGGTCTTTTTCTGAGGCTCCACTCCGTGGGAACTGATCCTGTCTCTTCTATTGTTGTAGAGGCCCTTGGGTCACCTTTTAGGATGCACCTTGGTTGGATGTCTCTCTTTTTTTTTTTTTCCTTAGGATATTATTTTAAGTAATCTCGACCCCCAACACGGGGCTCGAACTCACCACCCCAAGATCAAGAATCACCTGCTCTACCGACTGAGCCAGCCAGGAGCCCCGCCTTTGAGGTCTTGAGGTGTCAGAACACCTTTTCTTTTGGGACAGACTCTAATGAAGCTCCCTGGGCGTCATTAGAGAGCCAGCAGGAAGGAACTCCTTTAACCTGATAACTCAGAATTTTGAGGAAAACTTCAAAAACAAAGGTAGTACTTCCTAAATCAAATTGTCATTTCTAGAAACCATCTTAGGCAGCAAACTCCTCAGCAGCTACTTTTCCTTGAAAGTAGCAACTACTGTAACCATTAGAAGACCAGAGTCGACAGCACTGTGCTGCGTATTTGCAAGTTGCTCGCACTGGGCCTTAAAGAGCGCTTATCCCAGGGCGCCTGGGTGTCTCAGTCGGTTAAGCGTCCAACTCTTGATTTTGGCTCAGGTCATAATCCCAGGATCATGAGCTCGAGCCCCAAATTGGGCTTAGTGCTGACAGTGCAGAGCCTGCTTGGGATTCTCTCTCTCCCTCTCTGCCCCTCCCCCGTGTGTGCGCGCTCTCTCTCTCTCTCTCTCTCTCTCAATAAATAAACTTAAAAAAATTAAATAAGCATGTTGAATATACCTCAATAGAGCCATTTTTAAAATTCTTTCAATTTAAAATTTTAAAAAGGAAAATAACAGGATACATAATAAAAATATAACTCACAAATCAGAAGTGCACAGCTCAATTTACCTTGCGACTATAACATTAGATTCAAACCCCGGTTAGAAAAATCAGAATTTGGTTGAGGTCTGAATCCAGAAAAGAATAACCCATGTTTGTGACTTGTTTATGTTTAACATTCACCGCCTTCCTAGGAAATTGTGGTTCCTTCTCGATGTGGTTCTGTCCTAGGACAAAATAGACAACGGGGTACCATCTCCCTCCTGGAATAACATAGCATTCCTTCTTAGAAATCTTTAAATCGTGTATGTTGGATGCAGGACGAGGAAAAAATAAACTATCTTGCAAAAGTGTTCGGGGATTCCTTGCTCTAGCCAGATGCTCCACTTTGTGAGACTAAGAGAACATTGGAATCTCTTTTCGAGCAAACTAGTTTATGGGAGGTGTGATTGGGATGAAAGCAAAATGTTACCACCCGTCGCTTATATGGCAAGAGCCTCCCCTAATAAAGCATTTAACAGCTTCTCATGTATTCTCTTGCCTATTCTCAAGGATTTAGTGACATTCACGGAGGGCCTTGGCTAAATATCTCGGACGAGGCCAGCCTGGGCGTTATGACATTAGATCACAGAAAGGGCCACGTACTGGTCATTGTCTCTGGTTCATCCTGCAAGTAGTGACATGGTCCTGGGCAGTCAAGGCAGGGGTTCCTCCCTCTGATGGCAGATGTTTCGATGGCACGTTCCTTCCAGAGTCAGAATAAATACTGGGTTCCACAGACACGCACCCTGTGCATGAAGTGCCCTATTTAAGGTGCAAAATTAGAATATTAAGAGTGGCAGGCTATGCAGTGAGTTCCATTGGGACTTTTGTTCTCTTGTCCAGCGTCTTGTCGTTTCTTCTAGAAAATGAGAATGTAGAGCTTGGCATTTTCTAGTCTGCATCCGAATCTAGCCAGCCTTGAAAACGGAACCAAACAAAAACTCTTTTTTATGCTGAAGATTTTCTTAAAAAGGTTATCTTTCCGGTTTTTGTTCTTAACTGATCCAACTCTCAAGAATTCAGGCTACAGAATATGCTGGAATTCTGTGCTTTGAGAGGACCCAGTCAGACAGCAAGCCCCAGCCGTGTGCCTGCGTGTGCGTGTGTGTGTTCGTGACTGTCTATGTTAGCGTCCTTTCTACCTGCCTTCGCTACTCTCTCTGTTAAGGATGAGAATGAAATAGCATAAAATCTTCCCTTTTCCGGACGTGAAAAGTAAGTTGGTATCTTCCCGAGTTCAACACTTAGATTGAAATCGAAGTCAGGAAGTGGGGAAAATGTGCTGCGGTTGCTATGGCAACCCACTGACACCTCTCACGCTTTGGTTTCAAGACCTTTCCCCCTCTATGAAACTAACAGGGCACCAGGCTCAATGGGCTCAAACAGCGAAGGGAAGATATATTTGGGTGGCTAGGTCAAAATCACTTGAAGGGTCTTTGCTCAGATGTGTATGACTCGTTTTTCATTTGGATTAGTGTTCAAAGAGATTCTCATGCTCTTTACAAACACCCGAGTCCCCCAGCGGCCAGGCCTTTGGTGTTCTTTGTCTTGCCGGGGATAGCGGTTCTGTTCTGTTCGGCGGCCAACGCATGCCCACCTTAGGGGCCGGGAGGGGTCTGGCTAGGCTTCTGCCAGGTCACAGCTGCATTTTGTATACACTGGCAGAAAAATTCACACCATGGAGGGTTGTGTTGTGTTCATTAAATGATTTATTGAAAAAATAAGCTGTTTATAAACTGTCCTTTATCAGAAAGTGTGCAAAGAGCCATCTGCCAAATAGCATAATCCCACTGGAGTGAGGCAGACAGCCCCTCG
This sequence comes from Prionailurus bengalensis, assembly GCF_016509475.1. NCBI lineage: Eukaryota > Metazoa > Chordata > Mammalia > Carnivora > Felidae > Prionailurus > Prionailurus bengalensis. The sequence goes on from NC_057343.1 coordinate 228,706,903, forward strand.
GGGACCAGTTGTTTTGTGCTGGAGGCTTTCCCCTCTGTTTCCTCTCCCGTCGCCTCGGGCAGGGGCAGGCCCTCCAACCGCTGCAGCCCCCCCACCCCCCACCCCCAACCTCCAGGCTTGCACACGGGAAGGTGCTCCTAGCTGTCCGGAGAAGGATGCTATTGCCCGGAGCGTGATTCCGTAATTCCGGCAGGAGACAAAGAGGGCGACTGGTTAAGCAGAAAGACAAACAGGAAAAGTAATTCACAGCCAGCAGGAGCTTCTGCCAGAGTCTCACAAGCCAAAAATTCATAGTAACACTGTATGGGTGTTTCTGAATCTTCCGAAGGCTTGAAATGAAATGATGGTAAGCAGCACAGGATGCCTGCTAGGGTAGAGTGTAGACCCATGCTGCTTTTTATCACCAGCACACCAAGCTATCCGAAAGATCAAGAGCTTGATTGTACAATTGGTTTTCAAAGTCAGTAGTGCCGGATTTGAGAAGCATTTCAAAGAGTGCTCTGCTGAGCTGGCCCTGGGCACTACTCTCAGGCTTTCCTAGGGTTTCTTTTTACAGTGACACAGACTCGCCCAAGTTATTCTAATGATTCACCAGAGACACACAGTCATCTCTTTTAACGTTAGTCGCTTAGTCGCAACGGAATTAAAAATATATCTGGAGGGGCGCCTGGGTGGCTCAGTCGGTTAAGTGTCTGACTTCAGCTCAGGTCATGATCTCACGGGTCGTGGGTTCGAGACCTGCGTCGGGCTCTGTGCTGACAGCTCAGAGCCTGGAGCCTGCTTTGGATTCTGTGTCTCCCTCTCTCTCTCTCTCTGCCCCTGCCCCTCTTACGTTCTGTCTCTCTCTCTCAAAAATAAATAAACATCAAAAAAATATATATATATATGGAAGCATCTTAAAATTTTACCAACTCTGTAGAAATCCAGAATTATATCTGTGCTTTTAAAAACCTTGTAGGGGCGCCTGGGTGGCGCAGTCGGTTAAGCGTCCGACTTCAGCCAGGTCACGATCTCGCGGTCCGGGAGTTCGAGCCCCGCGTCAGGCTCTGGGCTGATGGCTCAGAGCCTGGAGCCTGTTTCCGATTCTGTGTCTCCCTCTCTCTCTGCGCCTCCCCCGTTCATGCTCTGTCTCTCTCTGTCCCAAAAATAAATAAACGTTGAAAAAAAAATTAAAAAAAAAATATTTAAAAACCTTGTAAAGGGGCGCCTGGGTGGCGCAGTCGGTTAAGCGTCCGACTTCAGCCAGGTCACGATCTCGCAGTCCGTGAGTTTGAGCCCCGCGTCAGGCTCTGGGCTGATGGCTCGGAGCCTGGAGCCTGTTTCCGATTCTGTGTCTCCCTCTCTCTCTGCCCCTCCCCCGTTCATGCTCTGTCTCTCTCTGTCCCAAAAATAAATAAACGTTGAAAAAAAAATAAATAAAAATTAAAAAAAAATAAAAACCTTGTAAAGATATGACCATAAAAATTGCACTCAGTTGCACTAGCAGCAAAAGTAATGATTAATACTACTTGATTCATTAATGTTAGTGAAATCAATAGGCTTTTCTTTCCTACTTCGGCTGACTTATTTGAGAACAGTGCTTTTCTCTGTCTCAACGACAGTAAAATAACCAACAAGTGATATAGCCCTGATTGTGTTCCAGGTAACTGCCCTAAGTCCTTTGCAGATATTAACTCATTAATCTGCTAACGGATGCTATGAAGCAGCTATTGTTATGATTCACTTTTTCCAAATGAGGAAACTTAAGGCACAGAGAGGGGAAGTGACTTGCCCATGACCACACAATAGACCTTTACATTTTTTAAGAATCTCCAGAAATCCCCTAGTAAGTCAGCAGTATACACGGTTTTCCCTGAACAGAGTCCTTTTCTCTCTGTATCCCAAGCTCACTGGAATTCTGTGCTTTAAGAATTTACTTTACTGTAAATTTACTTTAAGAATTTACTTTACTGTAATTAGCAATAGTAATGCTAATAGTCTATGACATGTAGGGAGGGCTTGCTACTCTAGACCCTGCGTAAACGGGGTAGGGCCTCAGGTCAGTTCTGCTCATCCCTCTTGGGCCCAACACAGGCCAGTCCCCAAAGGGTAATATCTGTGCTGCTCTGAAAAGTCTCTGCCGAAGAAAAGCCTCTTTCTCTTAAAGTTGTGCAGCAGCCTTCTCCATCCTGATGCTCAATGTAGTCCTCACCCTTTCTTACCCCTATGGCCTTGGGGCTCAGTCCTGGGACCATGTATATATCAGGCCAGGGAAGGAGCAACCAAAGGTCTTGTTTCAGCCTCCCTTGCTACAGTTTGGTTCTAAAGGTTGGTATTTCTAACAGCTTGGAAAGCTGTCCAAGTTAGTAGGTGAGAGCTTGGTTCGAATGAACCCCCTTCAAGACCTGAGCCAAATTAGGGAGCCCAGGGTATCAGAATATCAAGACAGAGACCTCACTTTTAATAAGCTTGTCAAGCCAATGTTTCTTCTCTCGTAGAACTTCTGACGTATATGGCTACGCTCTGATTTAAGAATGTAATGACTGGCAGTGCCTGGGTGGCTCAGTCGGTTAAGCGTCCAGCCTCACTCAGCTCAGGTCATGATCTCACGGTTTGTGGGTTTGAGCCCCGCGTCGGGCTGTGTGCTGACAGCTTGGACCCTGCTTCGGATTCTGTGTCTTCCTCTCTCTCTGCCCTCCCCTGCTAACGTTCTGTCTCTCTTTCTCTCTCAAAGATGAACAAACTTCAAAAAAAAAAAAAAATTGGAAAAAAAAAAGGACGGAATGAGTGGGGCGCCTGGTGGCTCATTCGGTTAAGCGTTTGACTCTTGATTTCGGCTCAGGTCATGATCTCACAGTTCATGGGTTCAAGCCCTGCGTCGGGCTCTGCGCTCACGGTGCGGCGTCTGTTTGGGATTCTCTGTCCTTTTCTGTCTGTTCCTGAACTCTCATGTGCTTTCTGTCTTTCTCAAAAGTAAATTAGAATTAAAAAAAAAAAAAAAAAAAAAAAAGAATGGATGGATGAGTATTTACCTGCCTGGAGGACATCTGAAGATACAATCTATCACCAGCCTTAACATGAGTGAGAGGAAAGCCACTGGCCTCAGGGGCTTTCTGCTTGCTGCCAGAATGATCCATCAGAGACACAGGAATAAGAGGGCAGGTTAGTGGAGCCTCTCCATCAAGATGGCCAGCTAAGGGCCCACCAAAGCAGCAGTGTGATTGCATCAGGGTTGGAAGCATTAAGAAATTGTTTGGCTACTTACCCATTCGGTTGTAGCTAGACATAGTTTGTCATTTGGAAGGTAGGCTGAAGGTAATCTTCATTTATTTTGAGACGGACAGAATGAGTGAAAGCAGGGGTGGGGCAGAGAGAGAATCCCAAGCAGGGTCCGCACTAAAATGCCGGGCTTGAACTCCTGAACCGAGAGATCATGACCTGAGCTGAGGTCAGGTGCTTAACGACTGAGCCACCCAGGCGTATCCGTTGAAAGTAATCTTAACTAGTTACATTTCTCCTTTCAGAAAAGCTAGGTAGGTGTCGGTGTGTTTTCAGTATCTTATAGTCCAAATTTTTCATTGCTCTCCTGGTGGAACGCATCCTTATCCTCATTTCAAAGCTGGGAACCTAAAGCATGAACAGTAATTAAGATTCACTTTAACCTTTGTTAGAATCTTACTGCCTCCAACTCCTCTTGCACCAGTTTTAAATAAATCTATTAAAATTTGTTTTTCATTCTTATACTGTGTTTTCTAGATGACTGGAATGCTTCCACAAATCCACTTATTTACTTAATATAATCTGTTTTTGTTTTGACTTTTCCCCTGCGTGGAACTACCCCTAGAACCATTAACTAGCAATTTGATAGTTGACTTTTGTTACTGAATTTTTGGGAAAGGATATGGCTTGTTTATTTTTTATTTTTTTAATAATTTCTTAAATGTTTATTTATTTTCAAGAGAGAGCCAGAGTGTGAGTGAGGGAGGGGCAGAGAGAGAGGAAGACACAGAATCCGAAACAGGCTCCAGGCTCCGAGCTGTCAGCACAGAGCCAGATGCAGGGCTTAAACTCACAAACCATGAGATCATGACCTGAGCCGAAGGTGGATGCTTAACTGGCTGAGCCACCCAGGCACCCCTGGCTTATTTATGATCTAGAAATATTGTTTTTATCTCATTGCAACTATTTTGGGGGACCTTATAACAAAGCACAGTAGTGGAAATAATATTTATTTACACGTGGAAAGCTATCAAAATTTCCACCGAGATAATAAATTTGTATCTGTGACAGCAACCTTTTAATAACGTTTAAATAGTTTTTGTTCACTTTTAGTTTTTTAATTCTGTCCTATTGTGGAAAGGTAACTGCTTAAAGACTGGTTTCTTAGTATGATTTTCAGACCAGAAAATCTCAAAAACACCTGTATTTGGAGGTTCTTGATCTAAAACTGACTCTTCCTGGAAGGGAACTGCTAGCAGTTCTCACTGTGATGTTTCGTAGGGCTGTGCCTTGTTGGTATTACGAGCTGTTGGGAAGTTCTGGTAGAGAATTGGATGCTTTGCTGGGCAAGGATTTTTTTCTCCTTCAAAATTTAGGGTAAGTTTTAAAAGCACACTATCTTTTACATAGGACTAAACTTTGTTCCTTAAAAGTTATGCAGGGCATTGGACCAGGGACTCCTTACTACATGGGAATCATGGCTGTAAATATTGTGGCTGCATTCTGCATGGGAAAAGGGAATCCTGGAAATGTGTTAGAGGCACATCTTAGCATATACCACCCGAGCGCCTTGAGCCAGGAGTAAATGAGCTCAACTATTAGCAAGGAGATGTGACAAGCAAGGAAAGTCGTTTTTTTTGTGAGACGCTTAGTGACTTAATTAAGAGAGGTGAAAATAATAATGAACATGGCTAATGGAACTAGATAGTTTCCACACCCTTCCTTCTGGAGCCTCCGCTCTCGGAGGCCTCTGAGTTGGGCGTCACAGCCCTGCATGGTGGAAAGCCAGGCTTCCATGCGCTCCGGCCAGGAACTGTCCAGTGGGCACTGTCCTTGTCCCATCCTCCCTGCCCCAGCTCTAGAGGAAAGGCCTGTGTGGCGTTCAAGTGGGAATATTGCTTCGGGATTGAAACATTTTTTTTTTTAAATAATTTTTTTTTTTGGATCCCTGATTTTGTAAACGGTTAGCGTATATAAACACCCACTGAAAGAAATAGGGTTCTGTGACTTTTCACAGTTAGCAAATTATCACCGGGAAAACCCAGGCAGCCTCACATTGTGTCTCCAGAATCCAGAAGTAGTAACCTGAGTGGAAGAACACCATCCGGCTGGCAGCCTGGGGTCACAGACGACCCTGTAGAGACAGACGCCTGGTGAAGCATTCCCGGTGTTAGGCCAGGTTGTGGTCTGACCTGTGGAGGAAGCTGTGGTCTGATTGTCCTTGGGCGTTTGCTTTTCCCTCAAGAGAGCAAGAGAAACACCTTGGGGAAGTTAGCATTTCTTGAAGGAAAATGGAGAAGAGGAGGGGTCAAGTATTGGTAAGGGGAGCCTGGAGGTTGGGGGTTAGTCTTGGGTTTTGTCCGTATCTGCCTTGTCCCCTCCCCGCAACCCCCCCAGCGACACAGAGCCACATGGGGGGCCACAGCCTGGCTGAGTGGCTTCCCAGAGTTAAAAGTGCTCTCAAACTACAACTTGTAAAGCTTTGTGCAAATTTCAGTTGAAAGAATATTGCTTTTAAATGCACCGTCAAGTAAATTATGAAATAGTGTATCTTAATGTGAAAGAAATGCACAAGAGATTGCCTTATATGACTTTAAAATCAGTTTTGCACATTCGGATTTGTCGCTTTCCGTGTGGAGCAGCGTGTGGAATATTCAAAACTATAGTTTCAGTATTCTGCTTATCAGAAAACCGTTACTTCGCCTAAAAAGTGTTGTCCTTGGAAAGAATAAGAAGAACAAATTGAACCACCTCTCTGTGAAGGCATAAAAAAAGATCCAACGTGAGATACCTTTAGAGTAGCCGACTGACCCAGTCTGCCCAAGACCGAGGCATTTCTAGCGATCCAGGACAGGACTTTCAGTGCTAAACCAGGGGGGTCCTGGGCAAACGGGGTGGGGAGGGGGCGCTAGTGCCTTCTGAATGCCAAGAGCCAGGCTAGATGTAGGGTAAAGTGATGAACCAAGTTCAGTGTCTTATAGGCAGGGCCAGCTTAAGGGCTCTCCCTCCCTCCAGGGCCGTGCCTGTGAAAACAGTCAGTTGGGGAAGCAGTTTGGGAAAACAGACCCACAACCCTGGGCTCTTCAGTAGCCCTTGCTAACGTGTTTGCATTTGCGTTGCCGCGAACTGTCCATTAGGACCAAGTTAGTTTTAGGTTAGCAAGGGTGCTTTTTTATCCCTAACGTTGTAGACGCCCCTCTCCCCGCACACACACTCGCACTCCCTAGCCCGCAACATTTAAATATCCCAAGCCATCAGGGAATATCTTCCGGCCACTTCTTGCCCCACGGGCCCCCTGGATGTGTTTGATTTGGCCTCTTCACTCAGTTCGTTCATCACTTTCCTATTCGTGTGGTCCCCACCTTCGGTTTTTCCGGCCTGTGTGGGTGTGTGTAACCAGGCACAAGGCAGTGCCCACACGGGGGGCTAGCCACAAGTAACGTGTCCTCGGTGGGATATGGCACCCTGTTAGGAACACGCAGTTGCCCTACGTGCCCAGGTACAAAAGGTTTCGAAGGGCAGCCTCGCCTGCAGAGAATTCCTGCCTGACAGTTTTGCTTCTTCCTACACCCGTTTTTAAAAACTTGCTTAGTAGTCATTCTTTTTTTTTTTTTTTAATTTTTTTTTCAACGTTTATTTATTTTTGGGACAGAGAGAGACAGAGCATGAACAGGGGAGGGGCAGAGAGAGGGACACACAGAATCGGAAACAGGCTCCAGGCTCTGAGCCATCAGCCCAGAGCCCGACACGGGGCTCGAACTCACGGACCGCGAGATCGTGACCTGGCTGAAGTCGGACGCTTAACCGACTGCGCCACCCAGGCGCCCCAGTAGTCATTCTTAAGGATGCCTTCGGTCTGGCAGGGTGATTTAATGTGGCATTTAACAAGGTGTTTTTCAACCTAAGACACTACTTTCCTGACGTTAATTATCCTCCCACCCGTTTTACGGATAAAGAATCGACAGATGCCTTTTCCAAATATTGCAAAACCGGGACCAGACATCAAGCGTTAATAATTTCCTGCAGTATGTAACATGCTGCTGAGATCGCGAAGGGTCATTTTAGAGGCCAAGTGGATGTTTTCCTGAAGTTATTAATTTAACTCGGAGCGAATTCACGAACTTTGATGAAGACAACAGTACTTACTTCAGTATTTCCTCTTTCATATATCCTGAGGGCAGGAACGCAGCTTGCATTTGCCTCCGATCTCCGCCTAAAACAGAGGAAACGCGCAACAACTCTTTTTTATGCGATTCGATTTTGCGAGGAGATTCTTTCAGAGACCGACTCGAGAGACACACGTGGTGCCTAATGGTTGCCCAGCCCTAGCCTGGCAGAAGTGGATTCTAGACTACGTTCCTGTCGATTTGCTGCACGAGAGCAGGCGACATGCCCAAATACGGTCTTCCTGAGCATTTGGTCGTTTATTTATAAAGTAGAGACTCGACACTTTTCTCTTGTATCGCAGAGAGAAGGCAGTATTATTTGTAGAACTTTGACATTTTCCAGTTAGACGCTGAATTCTAACCGTATGGTATGTTTAGTTTGGGGTGGTTTGACTGGGTTATTTCTAGACATCTGACCACCAAGATCGAGAAAGGAGAACAGAAGAACTTCAGGCAGCTATGTATCAATATAGGTGTTTCTGGTGTTATACACAGTGTGGTGGTGGTTAGAAATACCGAAGAATTCACCTGAGTGCAAATACTGGCTTTGCCACTTACTAAGGATGTGACCCTGCTTAACTCGCTCGGCTTCTCCCAGCCTGACTTCTCTGTATAGGGCTGGGAGTAAAACATATTTCATAGGGTCATAGTGAATGTTTAACTAGATAAAACATGTGTTGGTGCTCAGGATAGAGCCCGATACTAAATAAGTTCTTCTAGATTCTATTTCTCTTCTTTATAATGTACAGTAAGAGTCCTCAAGGGACACCTGAGTGGCTCAGTCGGTTAAGCATCCGACTTAGGCTCAGGTCATGATCTCACAGTTCATGGGTTCGAGCCCCGTGTTGGGCTCTGTGCTGACAGCTCAGAGCCTGGAAGCTGCTTTGGATTCTGTGTCTCCCCCTCTCTCTACTCTTCCCCGGCTGACACTCTGTCTCTCCTTCTCTCAAAAATAATTTAAAAAAAAAAATGAAAAAAAGTCACCAATTAACTAAACCTTTAGTAAAGGTGCATGCTTCGAAATTCTTTCTTTTGAATGATTGTCCTACAAGGAATTACCTTGGGTAATCCAGACCTTAAAGACAGGGACATTTGACTTGGGCAGAGTCATTTGCTTGTTCTTTTACCCCTGATTTGGATACAGTACAGGGATGTGCCTTATTTGGATAAACTGATATCCAGCATGGCTGGAGATTAGGTCATGAAATATTTTCACCGGTAAATTTTCCATATAATCAGATCCTTATAAGAGGGCATATTCCTGGTGGCCATATAGTATGGCTCAAAGAACTGCATTAAAGACAAGCTTGTTTTTAATGGTAAGATATCCTTGGGTAGTATCCAAGCCAACGTGTCATGGCCAGTTTTATGTCCCAATTGTGTGGTAAGATTACCATGGTCGCTTTTTCTAAATAGCATCAAAGAGATAGCAGTGCTAAAAATGTCGTGTTGCAGACATGCCCAAAACAGGGGGACGTATTTTATAGTTTGAAGTTAATGTGATTTGTCCTGTGCTAGAGGGGATACCCACATGCTATGATCTGAAGTTTGCCAAGGACTGCCCGTTACCCGGACAAAAACAGACATGGCTCCTTCACCTACCTGGAGACATTTGGAAACTTCCAGCAATCAGTGGCCATTTCAGATGACGGCCCTGTCTCTTGAAGGCCTCTGTTCAAACATCCATCCCAATAAAAAGGTAACCTGAGAGGAGGAGGACCTTGCGTAAGGCATCAAACTACACAGTGATCAACTCTCAGCAGAATGCCAAGAAAAAGAGGTCTTAGACCCAGAGACATTCTCATGTAAGGAGAGTTAAAATAAAGGTCCAAGAATTTATGGACCGTGCCAGGTGGGATCCTTCAATTGGGAGGCCTGGGAAGTGGGATGAGATACAAAAGGGAGCTGAGAGGACCTTTACTGACAACCAACCTTCTTCCTCAACTACGTATGCCTGGACGGGCCTTACACAACACCCGGGTGAATAATCCCCATGGTGTGCGTGCGCTATGTTGCATTTTTATTAAAAAGGCAGTGCAGACTAGCTGTTGAGAACGCCAACTCTAGGGCTAGACTGCCATTTGCACCTGTTCATCAACTTACCTTGGCTGTCCTTAAACTATTGAAGTCTTTGTGTTTCGCTTTCCTTAGCTGAAAAACTACCTGACTATAGAGCTGTTGAGAGAATTTAAAGAACTAATACATGTAAAGCACTTAGAGTAGTATTTGGCACGCGGTAAAAGTATTAGTTATTATTGTTCCTAAAACATGTTAGAGCCATATCTTCAGAAAGGAAAAAGGACAGATTGGGGTCTGCTCACTGCCTGAGCCCACAACAATGATGACATCCCAGTCACTTAGCTTGTAAAAGTTTCGTTCTCGTTTGTGCCACGGACCATATCCAGGAGGGCGGTGGCTCTGCTCCGTGCAGATCAGGAATCTAGGTTCCTAGTCCTATAGAATAGATCCATCTTATTCTAGGGCTTCTAAGTTCTTCCCTGATTTTCAGCATCCAAGTGGCAGGTAAGGGAAGAGAATATTTGCTCCGGAGTTCTTAGGAACCAGACCTTCTCGCACGTTCCATCGGCTTCATTACATTCATTACTCCTCTCACATTTTATTGGCTAGAATTGGTCACATGGCCCCACCCGATTTCAGAGGAGATTGAGAAACGTAGTTTAGCTGTGTGCCCAGGAACCAGAGAAGAACATGGATGTTGGTCTGAATATGAATAAAGCAATAACAGATGGGCGATTTTGATTGATGTCACAACTTTCCCGTGAAGCGTAAGCATTTTTAAATTTAATTTTAAGAAATAATGAGAAGCGGGGCACCTAGGTGGCTCAGTCGGTTTAATGTTTGACATCAGCCCAGGTCATGATCTTACGGTTCACGGGTTCAAGCCCTGCGTCAGAATCTATGCTGACAGCCCAGAGCCTGGAGCCTGCTCTCGATTCTGTGTCTCCCTCTCTCTCTGCCCCTCCCCTGATCACGCTTTGTCTCCCCCTCTCTCTCAAAAATAAAATAAACATTAAAAAAAAATTTTTTTTAAAGAACTAATGGGAAAATCTACTCTCTTAATGAGCAACACTCAAAAATTCGAATGTTCATGTAGGCCTCCAGCTACATTATCATTGCTGAATAAGACTGTAATAAAAGTTAACACTTAATGGAGCATTTACTGTAAACCGAAATACTGCACACTTCACATGCTTCTTTAATCTTAGTTAACAAGATGAAATTCTATTTTTTAATTTTTAATGTTTATTTATTTTTGAGAGAGACCGAGCATGAGCGGTAGAGGGGCAGGGAGAGAAGAGACACAGAATCTGAAGCAGCCCGTGAATCCATAACTTGACAAAATATGGTAGAGAGTGGGTTTGTAGTCATCTACTCTTGTTTTTTACTTAGGGAGACCACATCCAGATACACAGCAGAACAGACTTAATCCAGTGTGGGGTGTTCATTCTACCTGGTAACAGCTCCTATCAATTCGTCATGATCTGAGTGGTTTGTCAAGAAGATATAATAGACAGGAGCATGGAAAAACACACATCGGTGTGTACTTTATCCCTTGGCTTACTTTATTTGCTTAGCTAAACATGCTGTGTTTATTATCAGGTTAGCCATGCATTAGTCTGGAAAAGTAGCTCTGGTGTCTTAACGTCTGATACCTGTTTAGATATTTTTTGGAAAATCAGTTAGGTCCCTTATTCATTGGATCTGTGGTTAATGTTTTCTTCCTAGAGGCTAGATAACCTGATGTCACTGGTATGTGCGCTTTAATCTCTTAAGGATCTAGCATCATAGAGAAAAAAGACGCACGCACGGTTCTGTGAGCCCTTGTGGGTGGACAGTGTAGAGGGTGATTTTTGAGTGGGGAGCTTCTTTCCTTAAGAGATTCTGCACGGCCGGTTAAGGTGAGTCAGCTCATTGCCATTTTTATCAGTTCCATAGATTTCAGCTTTCTCTGTGGAACTAAGATGTGTCTGTAAGAACCCTGAAAAGTGGAGATGGAAACAGAAGCAGATGTGTAATCGTACAAAGGGTCTTGATAGGCCACGGAATAGCTGAGTAATTAGAATGTCTGTCCCGGCATATCTACTTCCACATTTTTGGCCAAGCTACAAGACAGTTGGCTGTTGGCCCAGTTGCTTGTGGCCTCATCTGCCTTTTGAAAAGACTCCGTATGGAAGCCAAATGAGGAAAGCAGCTACTCCTGAATATTTGGCTCGATGACCATTAGTTTGTTTGTTTTCATTGCTGCCTTGTTCAGGTTTTAGAGAAACAGGAATAATTAGGCGACCGTCGATCTCTCGGTTACGAACAGGTGATATTCCTATGTTTTTCATCCGTAGGTCTCAAAGCATTTTTCACTGTGCAAAACCGTACTGTTCATTATCACGTTTGTTCTTCAAAGTCATTTTCACAGAGTTGAGAATGACATTGTTCACCTTGCAGGGTGTGTGACCGTGGCCGTGGGTCACCAAGTTGAGCTGATGGGCTGGGCTCAAGAGAGGGGCAAGGCAGAAAATGAAAGCATGCAGGGCCACCTTCTCCGGCTGTAACATTGGTAATTTAGTATAGACTTTGGACTTGGGACCTCATTCTTGAAAGCTGGGGACCCTTTTGCAACATATCCGGATCCAGGAGTATAGCAATCTCTCATATTAATTGGTTACATGATCTCACAAACTGCAGGACTTTATATTTATTAGCTGGCATTGTTTGGAAAGGACTGTTTATTTTTATAATGGGCAACGTCACATGGCTGTTCTCATTCCATGAGCTAATATTGAGGGTGTTTTGGTTTCTGTGGCACACTGGGCTGTTGTGTTTTAGATTCCATGACCACAGACGTGCATTATCATTCCCCTCCTAATTCAAATGCAGCTCAATTTTAACACTAAAAAGAGACCATTTTTAATATTGGCACTCTTGGACGAATTGCCCAGTCATGATTGCCCCGTAGGGCTTCTAGTCCAGTTTGGGTTTGGATTGCTGAACAGCAGACTATCTCTAGGCTATGTCTACCTGGCTCTGATTCTCTCCCCACCCCAGTAAGAAATCTGATGGGGCTCCTGGGCGGCTCAGTCAGTTAAGCGTCCGACTTCGGCTCAGGTCATGATCTCACGGTCTGTGAGTTCGAGTCCCGAGCTGGGCTCTGTGCTGACTGCTCAGAGCCTGGAGCCTGCTTCGGATTCTGTGTCTCCCTCTCTCTCTACCCCTCCCCTGTTCGCACTCTGTCTCGCTCTCTGTCTCTGTCTCTGTCTCTGTCTCTCTCAAAAATAAATAAACATTAAAAAAACAAAAAGAAATCTGGAGAAAAATCATTTTCCTGTCACTTTTTTAATTTTCTCGTATTTATATTTCATCAGAACCTGTTTTTTGGTTGTTTTTTTTTTTCTCTTTTAGGAAGGATGGTCCTGCTGAAAATAGATGGTTTTAGCCTTTGTATTTGTGGAGAAAATGCAACAGAGATGTGTTTTCCTGCAGGCTCTTCGTCAGTGTATGATATTTTTGCTACCACCTACTTGTTCAGTGGTTTCTGTTCTGCTGCCTGTTGATCTGGGCGACGGCACCACAGGAAGAAGGGAAAGTTTAAATGTGGAAGTGACCTCTTATGCGTCAGAGCCTCTGCACTTGAAAGCCATTTGTTAGTTTTGATCTCTAGTTGGCTTGGGAAGAACCCACTTTTTCTCTCCGGGTCCTCCAGTTACTGAGTGATTTGTAGGAGGGTCTTGCACTCCAACTCCATGCTACGATTGCTTTCTTGCCACGTGATGTTCGAAACGGTTCATTTCGTGGACAGCATTTCTCTTCTTTTTTGAAGTATTTAAAAATTTTTTCTAAGTTTATTTATTTTGAGAAACACAGAGACAGCGTGAGGGGGAGGGGCAGAGAGAGAGAGAGAGAGAGAGAGAATCCCAAGCCAGCAGCGCAGAGCCTGATGCGGGGCTCAAACTCACGAAACCATGAGATCCTGACCCGAGCCGAAACCAAGAGTTGGGACCTTAACTGACTGAGCTCCCCAGGCGCCCCAAATGATTTTATTTTTTAATTGCTGTTGTTGTTATTTCCTGCTATTCTAGGAGATAGACACACTGACATTTGAATGAGTCACAGTTCAGAGCACTTAGGACCAATGCAGCAAGTCAACTAAAGTTGTTTTCTTTTAACAAAAACCGTAAAACAGTACAGATTCAGCTCTCTGACTGCCCAGGCGACTATCAGCAGTAATCTCTGAAGTTCATACTTTGCCCCTTTGCAACAAATATCGTCAATGTCAGAAGCATGGTTGGAAATTTGGTTTCATTTAGTGTTGTAAAATTTCATAACAATGTACTTAATATTACTAAGCCCGGATAGCCTCGAATGAATACAGTATTCGTGGTATTTCATGGCAGATACTTAAGGCACAGGAAGAGGGCAAATGTGGTCTTCATGTATTTCTTGGACTTGCAGATTCGTGGGCATGAAATTTCTGTTGTTTATTAGCAGAGTTTTGACTATTGTGGTTAGCATTGCTTCTGAATGCGTGCTGTGTGTCGGGGGGAAAAAATGGAAGGCCGCTACCTTTTTACATACAGTAAAAAGATTATATAACAGAGTTAAATCAGTAGCAGAGCAGATGGGCCCATTGTACGGTCATTACGTGATTCTGCTGGTGTGCTATTTCTGAAGTGTGAAATATTCATTTTGTTCAGATGGTTCCAAAAACAGCCTCTCCCAAAGAATTGTCGAAGGCAGCACTGCCCAACACAAACAGAATATGAGCCACGTGTGAAATTCGAAATTATCTCGTAGCCCCATTTAAAAGGTAAAAAGTATAAATTAGTGAAAATAATCTTTGTATATTTTACTCAACCTCTTGTCCCTAAAATGCCGTCATTTCAACTTGTAATCAAAATAAAATGATCGGTGAGAGGTTTACTCTTCTTTTTTCTTTTTTTGGTGTTAAGTCTCCGAAATCCAATGTGTATGTATCTTACACGTATCTTACATCACTCTTCACACTGGTCACGTATAATGCTCAAGTGGCCGCATATGGCCAGTGGTTATTGCACTGGACAGCCCAGGTCTGGTGTTTTCATAAAGTCCACTAATGGTTTGATTGCCACGTCAGGTAGGAGGCAGAACGGGATCGTGTGAAATGTCTGCTCGTCTGCAGAAAACGAAACGTCACCCCCTGAAAGTGTTGACGAGAATTTGCGGAAAATATAACTTTATTTCTGAATTGTTTATTTGCACAGGTCAAATGCTGCTCTGTAGCAGACTTGACTTTGTTTTGATGGAAAAAAACCCACTGATCTAATGTTAGTCATTTCCTAAAGGAAATTAAAATTCAACATCATAGAGCCTTAATGTAAAGGATTCTTTTTTCACTCATTTATCTGGGTCTGCTGTTGCCATAGCTACATGGATGCCATGCGGTAGAAATTAAAGACTCCAGTTATAGTCTCAATGCTTTCTTTAGTTATCACATTACTTTTCAGTAACGGTAGTTTTTATTGTATTGGGCTCCTTTCTCCCTGAAAATGTGGAATTTCTGCTTAATGAATGCTTATGTTTTTATTTGGTATGGTCACTGGAAAGATGACACATTCATGCCATTCCAAATGTTTGAAAGACCTCGCTTATAGCAACTATAAGCCCTAATTACCAGAAACGATTAGTGTTAACTCATAACCGGAACCAGTCACAGAGTTTTTATGTGTGGTGATTTTCCACCCTCGGTGCTTCCTCTATAATATGGGCTATTTTATGCCATTGCATTTTCAGAGTATAAGAGCTGTTACCGAAATTCTAAGGGAGGTGATAACATGCTCTCTGTCTTTGTGGCCAATTAACAGAGGTGCTTCCGACCAGATGGGCCTCATTCTGAAGCAGCTATGACCTTTGAGTTTATTAGTGTTGATTGGAGATGGAGGTTTTGCTGGATTATTATCCCCCAGGGATTAGTAATAGAAGCATATGCTCAGAATTAACTCGGACTGTCTCTACAAACCCGTAAATCTATTATCCTCTTGACGTTGACTCTCATAAGGTCTTTGCATGCTTTTAAAGTTTAATAACGTAAACTTTTTGCACGGTAGAAACTGACGATGATTGTCCCCTTAACCAAATTGTGGGTAGCCCCCTTCGCAACCTAGACCTTGACCCTGGCCTTCCATGTCCGTTCTTGCCTCGCCTGCCCTTTGCAAGAATCCTGCTATGTCAGTTTAGAGAGAATCCCCCACCCTTGATACGTGATCACCCAGGAAATCTGTCACATTCCTCATTCCCCACCCTGGCTGTAGGTAAGTGCCTGACCTGCCTTTGGCAAGACTCTCCCCACCCTTGATGTCATCCACAGACCGCCCCCCCACTCCGCTCATTGGCTGTGGAGCTCCACTTGTCCTTGACGTCTTCACAGTTGAACTTGTTCTATCGCCACTGTATAGTGTTGACCCCCTACTTTAATAGCCCTGAGTAAATCTGCCTCACTGTTTTAACAAGTGTCCGAATAACTTTTTTCTTTAACAAAATAATCACCAAATTGCACAGAAAGCCCATTAAACTTTAGGACAATTTCCTTATATGATGACACACAGGAAATTCCTGTTTCATCTCCAAACTAAAGAAACACTACTTAAAGGAGGCTAGAGTAAAATCTGTGGTTAGAATTGAAGTTCATTCTTATTTAGAGAGTTTGTTGTTTATCACTGTTGTGTAGACGTTTTACCGTATTTACAACCAAATGTAAAAACGGGCCTAAAACTTTGCAGAAAGCTTATTTGCAGAAAGCTGGATCTCCCCGTCTTAACTGTCTCTATAGGAGTAAAGTGTTCTCAATTTATAGCACATTGGCCCAAAATATTTGGGCCTGTATCTCCCAGGGATGTTCTCTAATGAGTTGCGACCGTTTTTAGAGATTGGGTTTAGTTTATTTTAACGCACTTACAGGAAGTTATTGAGAGTACACATGGAAAAGTGACTCTCTTTATGGCAAAAATAAGCATACTAAAATGAAGGTGACCAAGAATTACACTGTAACCTTAGAATAGTTTGTATTGCAGGGAGGACCTTGTTGCATAAATGCTGGACCTCCTAGGGAGTGCTCGGTCCCTCAGAGATTCCTGGCTGCATTCCAGCAATATGGTGCCATATAAGATGTGGACGCATTGACTTGTGTATCAGTCTGTTTCCTGCCAGAATGTCTTTCCTCGGTGTTTAGTCACATGTTATCCAAAAGAGAGAACGCATAATACGATAATTCCCTATTCACAGTTGAGCTCTGCAGTAAAACTACCTTCAGTCGCCATGTTAAAACCTCCGGAAACTTGTCTGGTTTTAGAATAAGGTACTTCGGCTTTTTAAAAATCAGCTCTTTTTGGGGCGCCTGGGTGGCGCAGTCGGTTAAGCGTCCGACTTCAGCCAGGTCACGATCTCGCGGTCCGTGAGTTCGAGCCCCGCGTCGGGCTCTGGGCTGATGGCTCGGAGCCTGGAGCCTGTTTCTGATTCTGTGTCTCCCTCTCTCTCTGCCCTTTCCCCGTTCATGCTCTGTCTCTCTCTGTCCCAAAAATAAATAAACGTTGAAAAAAAAAAAAATTAAAAAAAAAAAATCAGCTCTTTTTGAAAGTATCTCGGCAGAAGCAGTTAAATCCAAGTTCTTTGCTAGGACCTTTGCTGAAGGATCCTCTGCTAACTGTCTATCGTGGGCATATTTCAACAAGTCCTAGACCAGAATGACAGCATTTCAGTGAGACTTTTTATTTCTGGGTGAAAGAAACCAGGGCAGAATCGCTCCATTCCCATTCGAAAAGGGACACCTATGAAACTAGGGGGAGTATGAAGCCAGTTTGCTAAGATGTAACTAGTTGCATGAATGGGATCCTTTTTCTGTTTCTGCCTCATTTAAAAAAAAAAAAAAGGCTCAAGGAGGGGTGGATGGTGGGAGGGGGCCAACTTTCTCCCCTACGTGGTTCTGCTGGAGAGCAATACTGACTTAATTGTGGAGTACAGGCAAACCCGGGCTTCCAGGTGAAATCAAGTAGTTGAGGGGAAAAAGCTTAAGGTTTCATCAGGATGCATAATGAATCGTGACCATGATGGCAGGCTCATGGAATAGGTAACAAAGTGTATCCAGCTATAGGTTTCTTTAAATCTTGCTCCTCCTGCATCTGCTTTTAAATTTTAAAGTTTGCTACTGTTATTATAACAAGGTTTATTCCTTGTGATGGGAGTGTGGATGACACCCTCTCCAGGCAAAGCTGATCTAGGCTGAACTTGGGCATTACAGGTTGGGTAGCCATGTTTGAGACCTGGCGTCTACCCAGGAACGACTCGCTGGACGAAATACCCTGAGGAAATAAGCAACCTTTTGATTCTTTGCATTTGTGAATCTAAACACATAAAGTCAGACTTCAAGCTGTATTACAAAGCTGTAATCATCAAGACAGTATGGTACTGGCACAAAAACAGACACTCAGATCAATGGAACAGAATAGAGAACCCAGAAGTGGACCCACAAACGTATGGCCGGCTCATCTTTGACAAAGCAGGAAAGAATATCCGATGGAATAATGACTATCTCTTCAGCAAGTGGCGCCGGGAAAACCGGACAGCGACATGCAGAAAAATGAACCTGGACCACTTTCTTACATCATACACAAAAATAACTCAAAATGGATGAAAGACCTAAATATAAGACAGACAGGAAGCTATCAAAATCCTAGAGGAGAGAGGAGGCAAAAAACCTCTTTGACCTTGGCCACAGCAACTTCTTACTCAACACATCTCCGGAGGCAAGGGAAACAAAAGCAAAAATGAACTATTGGGACCTAATCAAAATAAAAAGCTTCTGCACGGTGAAGGAAACAATCAGCAAAAACGAAAGGCAACCGACGGAATGGGAGAAGATATTTGCAAACGACGTCAGATAAAGGGTTAGTATCCAACATCTATAAAGAACTTCTCAAACTCAACACCCAAAAAACAAATAACCCAGTGAAGAAATGGGCAAAAGACATGAATAGACACTTCTCCGAAGAAGACATCCAGATGGCCAACCGACACATGAAAAAAAGGGCAACATCACTCATCATCAAGGAAATACAAATCAAAACCACCATGAGATACCCCTCACACCTGTCAGAATGGCTAACATTAACAACTCAGGCAACAACAGATGTTGGCGAGGATGCAGAGAAAGAGGATCTCTTTTGCACTGCTGGTGGGAATGCAAACTGGTGCAGCCACTCTGGAAAACAGTGTGGAGGTTTCCAAAAAATTAAAAATAGGACTACCCTACGACCCAGCAATTGCACTACTAGGTATTTATCCAAGGGATACAGGTGTGCTGTTTCGAAGGGGCACGTGCACCCCAATGTTTATAGCAGCACTGTCGACAATAGCTAAAGTATGGAAAGAGCCCAAATGTCCATTGATGGAATGTGGATAAAGAAGCTGTGGTATATATATTCAGTGAAATATTACTTGGCAATCAAAAAGAATGAAATCTTGCCATTACGTGGATGGAACTGGAGGGTATTATGCTAAGCGAAATTAGAGAAAGACAAATATCACATGACTTCACTCATATGAGGACTTGAAGACACAGAACAGATGAACACAAGGGAAGGGGAGCAAAAATAATATAAAAATGGAGTGGAACAAAACATAAGTGACTCTTAAATATGGAGAACAGAGGGTTACTGGAGAGGTTTGTCGGGGGGGGGGGGATGGGCTAAATGGCTAAGGGGCATTAAGGAATCTACTCCTGAAATCATTGTTGCACTATATGCTAACTAACTTGGATTTAAGTTATATATATATATATACATATATATATATATATATTCCATAACAAAACAAAACTTAATTTCATTTGTAAAATGCTAATCCATGGAGAGACTAAAACAATTAAATAAAAAAAGATAATAATAAACACATAAAGTGATGGCAGGTGTCCTGCTTTCTAAAACCAAGTCTCTCCTCGTGACTATTTCTATACAGGATAAATAATGTGTGAGAGTCGGTGGCGGGGGGGGGGGGGGGGAGAGGAAGGCCGGTTGGACACTCTCTGATGAATGCAGGATGTTCAACTGGGAGGGGGGTTCATTCATGACTGTAAATGCATTCTATCTTGTGGTAGTTCGGAAAGATCTGTGTGCTTTCCTACGTCAAGTGGGCTCTTCGGTTTTTCTTTCATTGCCGTCTTGCTTTTCTTATTTCGTTAAGTTTATCAGTTTATTTTTAGGGGGGGGGGAGGGAGAGAGAGGGAGAGTGTGAAGGGGAGGGGCAGAGAGGGAGGGAGAGAGACTATCCCAAGCCGGCTCCAAGCTGTCAGCCGAAAGCGGGGCTCGAACGCATGAACCGTGAGATCATGACCTGAGCCACCCAGGTGCCGCCCCCACCCCCTCGTCTCGCTCTCCTTATTTGCATCCTTGCATTTCAACGCATCCTCACTCGGGTTTCACAGTTGCCATCATTCCTTCCCTTGTGAGTTTGCGTCCCACACCGAATTTTGCCACCCTCAACCAGCATCATGCAGAGTCAGACAGCCTCTGACACATGTCACACGGGCGGCCAAAATGCACCGCAGAGAGCCAAACACAGTCCGTAAGCTTTGATTCATCATTTCTACCCCACGGTGTCCCATCCTAGATTCTTAACACGATACATCCTTTCCATCTGTCTATTTGGCAAAAACAACAGAAAAACGAGAGCCCGTGTCTAAAGGAACTGGAGCATTTTATCCAGTGAAATATTTGAATTGAGAAAATACCAGGCCACGGGATCGTCAAAGCAGGGTTTTTTGTTTTGTTTTGTTTTGTTTTTAGTTTAAAAAACGTTTGCAACAGAAGAGCGCGGCAGACGTGCGGGGAGGCCAAGAGCCAGAGACTCAGATAGGAGCACGTGTTCCCGGCCCGTGGTCTTCCCTTTCTTCACATCCCAAATGAGTGTTTTTCTCTTCCCTGTGGGAGAGTTTGTTTTCCATCACGTTGCATACCGGCCAGAGCTCGTGGCTTGCAGTTGGACTGGCCTGCCTCCTGGTTGGGCGAATGTTTGAGAAGCTTTTCTTGGTGCCAGACCAGCCTGTTACAGAGGCTTCACTGAGGAGCAGTCAGGTGTACTTGACCCTTATGTTCCAGTAAAGACGGCAAAAACCCTCGGGCCTCTTGAAAACAGGGGCGCGCGAATAAAAACGTTTTGTGAGGAGTCGTCAACAAGACTTCTCCGTCCTTTGTAAGATGGTCACGATTCAGTCTCACTCCTACTGCGTTTGACAGTTTCCCATCTGAACCGTTTCCTTTCTCTCGTGCTGGGCTCTGTTCCTTTCTTCGGCTCCGGCTCCCTCTCTGGTGCTAAATCCCACCATTTGGAGTGAGCGCTGTGCAAAGAGAACTCACCAGCGCGGCTACTGGAGCTTTAGAAGAAATGAACTGAGACCCACTTAAAGTAGCTCTGGGGCGCCCGGCTGGCTCGGTCGGTAGAGCACGTGACTCTTGATATTGGGGTTGTGAGAGTGAGCCCCACATCGGGTGCAGAGATTACTTTAAAAAATCTTTAAACAAAAAATAATAAAGTAGCTCCTTTCTCTTTTTTGGAGCTTCTAAACCGATCCTCTTTTATTCTGCATATAAGGTTGTTTGTTGAAGGTGACACGTTCAGATATGGCAAATCCAGAAGTAGAATATCCTCTCTTAATTGAGACAGTCACCTCTTGGGACCCCTGGCTGGCTCAATCTGGAGAGCATGGGGCTCTTGATCTTGAGGTCCTGGGTTCAAGCCCCACCTTAGATAGATATAGAGCTTGCTTAAAAAAAAAAAAAAAAAAAAAGACAATCGCCTCTTTTCTTAAACCGCTTTAGGTCAACAAAGTCAAATGTTTTTAGACTGGGAAAAGAAATTTAGCATAACGTGCTCTCCAGGTTAGAATAACAAGCGGGGGCATTTTGTAGGTCAGGAATACTTTGTCACCAGCTTATCTTCAGTGCTTTATTGCTTAATTTATTTATTTAAGATTTTAGTGTCAGTGCTTTGTTTAAACTGAGTTGCCAGAAATACCTGTAGTCGGATACCAGGACCAGGGAGCTTAGTGCATGGGGTGTGCAAACAAGACAATGTAGGGACCAGAACTTTGAACTGTCCTTTGCACCAACACCCCATCCACCTTGGGCAGCAACTGGCTAACCAGCCAGAACACGTGACCTTTATCTTAAGAGCCTGAGAAGCCTGGGTTTTAGAGTGTTTCAACTCAACCGGGCAACACTCAGAGCCCTTTCTAACTTGTGTTCTGTAGTATTTGTTCTCTGCCCTTGGTGCCTCCGGGCGCTTTGGCACTCTGATCGTTACTTCTGTCTGCCTTGCAGCCCCGGTCTCTGTGTGAACACTTGACGACCCTTTTACTGTGTGTGTGGAAATGGCCCGGCTGTGGATATTATCTTATAAATAAAGAGCGCTCCCTGGTAGGAGCTAACGAACGCCTTGTCATCCCTGAGAACTGACGGAGGCATGAGAAACAAAGAACGGACACATCCATAGGGAAATACAGAACCCATGGGCTCCCTGGAAATCATACGGATTTGGAGTCATGTGGAAAATCAAGATCTCTCACAGTTTTATAATGATCTATGGGAGGAAGTACATGGCAAAGTAGTTCAGACTGCAGATGCCAAGAATGACTGTCAATGAGAAATGTCAGGGCTGTGGCTGCATTCCTGTTACACACGCATGTGCATGCACACACACATCCACATGCGGACGTGCAGAGTCGCTTCAGCCTGGGCACTGTGAGCTAGTGAATGTGTGGTGGGGAGGGAGATCCCGGGACACTGGGCACCAGTGTTTTAAATCTTCACAGGTGGTGCAACACAGGAGACTTGTAATCTCTCGTGAACACACCAGCCCAGAGGTCCTGCTCAGCCCAATAGGAATCATCAGGTAGAAGCTATTGAAAATGAAACAGAAAATGTCCCCTCACTTTTGTGGAAAGCCACAGAACTAGAATATCGAGCATAGCTTGTCAACATAGAATTACAGAATTTCCAGAAAGGGCCAAATGAAGTGTTCCAAAGGACAGGTGGGGTGCTGGTATGTAAGAATATACTTCAAAGGCTGGGACTCTTCAAACTAGAAAGACCAGCGCTCTGTTAAATATCCCCATTCTGTTTTCACATGTGGGCGAGTAAAAGTGGCTTTGTGTGGTAGACATTGGCATTGGGGAATTAGGACTCCCCACTGTGAAGTTAGAAGAAAGTAACATTTTATTTACATCGAGAGGAGAGGGAGCAAGGGAAGGAACAGGGTGGCTGACTAATTAGTGAACTTTCTGGCCCAGGGGGGGTCGTGGGTACAATGTATGAACTACTCTGAGAAATTCTTAGACGGATACATCCAAGGTATATCCATAAAGGGAGTTCCATAAAATGCACCGTGGTGTTGGAAACAGACCATTGAGTTAAAAAAAAAAAAAAAAGGATCTGACTGATTTAATCCATCCACTTTAGGGTCCATTTATTTATATTTTTAGATACCTGATATTGGTCAGGCGCTGGACTAGTACACTAACTGATCACACGCACGCACACACACACACACACACACACACACAGTCTCTTGCTCTCATATTACTTGTAATCTAGTGGAGCAGGCAAACATATAACTAACTTTATAAAGCTATATATAAAGCTTTATATATAACTTTATATGTGGATAAAATAAATGACAAACAGGCACTAACAGTTGTCTATGGAAACAACACTGTAGAGGGAGTAGTGGTCCCGATGGGAGGGAAGGGAATGCCCTCTCGAGGAGCTTAGCGCCTGAGCCTCACCTTGAAGGCTCAGTGGGACTGGGGACAGGTGGAAAGTAGGAGGGAAGAGAGTATGGCCCGAGGAATCGATCCAAGCCAAGTAGAGGGGAAGTGTGATGCTCAGGGGCTGGGGAGTAGTCAGGGAAGGCCGGAAAGTGGGGGGCAGGGAAAGACGGGGAGAAGAGGCTGGAAAAGAGGTGGCACAGATCACCCACAGATAGGAGTTTAGGCTTAGGTTGTAGGCAGTGGAAGTCATGGGTGTTGCAGATGGCAGTGGCATGACCTTGTCTGTGTTTTCAGATGACTGCGGAGCAGGGGCACCTGGGTGGCTCAGCCGGTTGAGAGTCTGACTCTTGATTTCAGCTCAGGTCATGAGCTCATGGTTCACGGGGTCAAGCCCCGCATCGGGCTCTGTGCTGACAGCGCAAGGTGCTCTCTCTTCCCCTCCCCCCCTCAAAATAATTAAATTAAAAAAAAAAACCAAGATGACCGGGTTAGTGTGGAAAAGCAGTTGGAGAGCCAGGGGAATAAAAGTAGAGTTGATGGGCTGTGGCAGAGATACTGATGGGGATAAGTAGCTGTGAAGCCCAGTCTCTGGGGGATGTGCCACCCAGGGTCCCCGGCGAGGATCCGGGCATCGGTGGTCGTGCGGCATGCAGAGATGCAGGCCTTCTTTGCGCTGGGCGTTTTCAGGACGGACCTGGAACTTTATGATCACCTTAATCCTGCAAAGCGGAGGATATGGTTACACATGTTAATTTGATTTAATCCCTCTTTCTTCTTGTGACTCCTGCAGTTACATTTTGACCAAAATAGCTCTTTAATAGCCACGTGAACTTAACATTTTTTAAGAGAATTCAGGTGTTAATTGGCATTACTAATCTGCATAGTATTTTTGCCAAAATGCATGCTCTGTATCAGTGGACCTATTTTTAACACCGTTTTGTAACGTGCTAAGACCTTTACGTGCACCGAACAGTGAGTTATATTAATAAGGACCTATTCAACCATTTATAAGCATGACAAGGATGATGACACCAAATCAAAGTAGACCACAGCACTCTGCATATCCTGTCCTCGGCACTCCTTTGCCGTGCTGCATTCACGTTGGTTGTACTGCATGTATTGAAACAGACATTTCGCCATCGAGGCGGTCAGCTGCTTGAGGGCAAGGACTATGCTTTATTTTTCTTTTGATTGTCCCCCAAGTTAAAGAAAAAATTAGTTTAATGCTTGTTAAAATGTCAAGGAAGACCTTATTCCAGGCTATTGTGACAGGTGACAAGACTGTCACAATAGGGGAGACAGATCAAGCCCAAGTCCGAATGCAGCACGGACAAGTGACGCTTTATATATGGCCAGTGAGCAGAGTGAGGGGTCAGCGGATAGAAATCACTAAGGGGAAGGCATCCAGGCTCGGGGCATTCTCGCTAAACCACCCTACCAGGATTCTTGCTAAAGACCTCAAGGACGGGGAACTGAACAAGTACTGAGGTTGATCAGATTCTCACGGGGGAGGAATTCTCTCTACACCGACTGGCTACAAGTGGACCAGACAAGCCAAAACGAAGACCCAACATCAGCGATGCCTACTCGAGAAGAGGGCTCAAAGGTGCCTGACTAACGCGGAGTTCGAGGTCTTAAAACTGGAAGATAAGCAGTGTTAGGTGTGTGTCGTGGGAAGATCCGTGATGCCTCCGTGCAGTCTGATTCCAGACCAAGAGACAGCACGGGAGATGTTGTGTAACCGTCAAGGAGGCTCTCGGGGAAGGAGATGACCCATTAAGTAGGCAAAGGGAAGGAGGATTTTGAGAGCCCACGGTCCAAATCAGAAACATTCGCCCGAATGTTGGCTGCTACGTTTACGTAGGCTTTGGTACAAAATACCTTTTTGGTGTTGGTTTTAACTTGAGGAAACGTTAACCCTTAAAGAAAAATCAGTTTTCCCTTGGTAGTTTTCAAACTTCTTGGGGTTCTTTCTGTTTGGTTTCTTTTTTTGCATTTGTTTTTAAGTTTATTTATTTTTGGGAGCATGAGTGGGAGAGGGGCAGAGAGAGGGAGACACAGAATCTGAAGCAGGCCCCAGATTCTAAACTGTCAGCATGGAGCCTGACGTGGGGCTCGAACTCATGAACTGCTAGATCGTGACCTGAGCCGAAGTCAGACGCTCAACCACAGCCACCCAGGCAGTTTATTTTTTAACAGGCAAATATTCTAAACAGAAAAAACTACCTTCAGGAACAAATGATTGAAAGTGCTTAGAATTTTATAGAGGGAAATATATGGGGAGAAGGAAGAAAGGCCTATGATGGTACCATGAGTTGAACTAGAAAAAATATATAATTTTCTACATTCAGACTTGGCAAGGGTTTCTAATGGACCACAATGGTCCATGTACTTACCCTGTTGGTCTTCAGACCTTGAAGAATTAAGGATAGAAGAAGTTGAATGAAATGGATAATACCAAGCACAGGCTCTATGAAAAAGCGATGGTATAGTCCAGCCCCGGGGCCTGGCTGCCATGGCTGATTTTATTCTTTAACTTGAAAATGGGTTCATCATCGAGAATTTGTTTAGCAGAAAACAGGAACTTACAGGAAACAGTAAAAGTTCCTCTTTGAGTCAGACCCTCGGACTACAAAAGGAAAGGGGTTTTCTCTGAAACAGAAGTATGTTCAAATGTCAGGAAACTGAAAACTCAGTGGAATGAAAATCAGAGTTTCAATATCTTTTTCAATCGTTGTGTTATCACACAAGGTTGATTGTTTGCTCACATTTGGGGACGGTGTGTAACATAATCAGAATGCTGTTAAGCTGTTCGTTGCAAAGATCCACGCTCACGGGGCAACTGAAAAGGACGTTCAGTGCACTGGGATTTTTTAGGAGCTGAAACCTGCAATCCAGCTCCCCCCTGACACTGACATCTTAATTAGATCTTGGTTGCACTCGGGGGCTTCTTCGTCTGGAAAGCGTAACGCGACTGGTCTGGGTGGCCAGCGGAGCAGTCAGGTAGGAGTCCTAGCTCCTTCCGCCCACAGGTCTCTCTTTTTCCCTTCCCTGTCTCTGGGCTGTAGTTATTGGTCAGCCCTGTCTTTTTCTTCTTTGGAAAGCCAAGTAACTGTTTTGTTACCAAAGCGAAGGGTCAGAACGCACCATGCTCTGGGCAATGCGGTTCCCTTATAGGAGGCTGTGTGCCTGCAGCAGAGGCATCATGAGCTGTACTTGGAGCAGCATGATTTATCGTTTGCTTTTAATACTCCTCCACTTATTTCCCACCTACCTTCTTCACCCCAGAGTGCCCGGTGGAAATCGTAAGTCTCTGTAAGACGACATTTTGCAGCCATGGAAATGATAGTGTCGAATCTGGAATTTTACGAATGCCGTATACCATCCGGTGGTCTAGGTGTAGAAGAGGTAAAAAAATGACCTTGACAGTGATTCCCAAGGTTTGATCTCATACTAAATCTTCTTTTTTTTTTTTTTTCCCTTGACTGGCTTTTCAATTTAGAAACAAAAAGTTCCCTGTGGAATAGTAAGTCAGGGAGCCAAGGACGAATAGTGGCTTCTAAGGGCACAGAAAGTAGAAGTGAAGCCTGCACTTGTCTCTTTAGTGTCTTAGTGTTGCAAGGGATCCCTGAAACCTGAAAACGCTGGAATCAGTGGCCGGACACCGAATTCATTCATGGTCAACGTAATGAGTCTCGTCCCGTAGGTACCTTGCGCTCAAAATCAACGACAGTTAATCCTGACCTGACTTATCCGTGCCGTCGGGCACAAACATGCCCCCTCGATTCACCTTTACGTTTTCAAAGTTAAAAATTGGCATGCTTTCATAATAGCTACACTCCTCCCCCATGAAATTCGGAAGTGCGTCTTGCGTCTTCCCCTCCCTTGGACGGGATTCAGAAGCTGTTGGTGGCACACAGCCCCTGAGGAGTCAGAACAGCAGGCAGCAGTGCCACCGGAGAAGGAAAACAGAGGACATGTTTGTGGCCGCCATTCGGCTGGCATCCAAAAACTAACTTCCTGTTTAGGCTCCTTTGGGAGCAAAAGCTTGGTTTTAGATCGTAATTCTGTTTTGGCTTCAGGGACCCAGTGCCCACTCTGGGGTCACGTCGAGACCAGGCTGACTCAGGAAGGAACCCTCCTGTTGAGTCATCCGTCCTATTTCCTGTGGGTCCAGAGGTTCTTTTGGAGGCTTTTCATCCAGGTGGTCCCTGGCTTCAGCCTCAACCGCCTGGAAAACTCAGAACGATGAGACTTGAACATTTGCAGGATGTACTTCTGCATTTCATCGCTATAGGAAAGCATCATGATCCCCTGAACGATTTATTTCAAAGACAAATAGAAAAGCGTGGGGGTGGGGGGGAGGGGGGCAGAGAAAATCCCGAGCTTGCTGCCGTGATATGTGCACATCTCATCAAAGCATTTAAACACTCCTTTTCCCCTGTGCCACTTTGTTAGCATACAGACTTCCCGTAGGGACGTGGTGCCTGCTTTTTAGAGATTTATAATCTGAAACAGATGATCCTGGTGCAGGTTATATGTGTGTAAAGCCACACGTACAAAAATTGAAAATATTTAATAGGTTTCTCACAACTGGGTTCAGGTTAAGGACGGGTACCTAAGGAAACAGCACTCAAGAAATACAACAGTCTTGGGGCGCCTGGGTGGCTCGATCGATTAAGCGTCCGACTTCAGCTCAGGTCACGATCTCGCGGTCCGAGCGGTCTGGGCTGATGGCTCAGAGCCTGGGGCCCGCTTCAGATTCTGTGTCTCCCTCTCTCTCTGCCCCTTCCCCATTCATGCTCTGTCTGTCTCTGTCCCAAAAATAAACGTTAAAAAAAAAAATTAAAAAAAAAAAGAAAAGAAATACAACGGTCTTGAACCCTTGTGAACTCAGTGTGTTGATGCAGCAACATAGGAAGGAATATCATGGCAAACCACCGCGTAGCTGCAACTCTGGGGTAGTTATTTTAATGCTGGGCTAGTGAGAAGGAGGCCCAAGAAACGTTTCATCACTTTGAATCAAAAAATAAAAGATGAGATTTTTTTTAAGTTTTTTTTAATGTTTATTTTCGAGAGAGAGAGGGACAGAGCTTGAGTATGGAGGGGCCAAGAAAGAAGGAGACACAGAATTCAAAGCAGGCTCCAAGCTGTGAGCTGTCAGCACAGAGCCCAACACGGGGACCGAACCCGCGAACCGTGAGATCGTGTCCTGAGCGGAAACCAAGAATCAGATGCTCAACTGACTCAGCCACCCAGGCGCCCCTAAAAGATGAGTGAGTTTGTTTTTTTAAGTAGAACTATATTTTCAGAGTTCCCAGCAACCAATATTGTTTAGAATATTATTCCACGGGCTCCCTGAAGCGAAGAATTCCGTGGTGCAACGGTACCTCGTGTCACGTTTCTTTCTCCTTTGTTACTTTATGGAGGGTCAGTTCAGGGATCCACTGCCCTTCCACATTTTCTTCTTCTACTTACAAGAGGTCACAAGAGGGCAGTTAAAACCGATGATCCCAAAGATAGACCACATCTGATAGAGGAACAGCCACTGCGCATTACCATGAGAAGGTTCTCCAAGAACAACACACACAGGAACTGGCCCTGCTGTTCCTGACAGTCTACAGAGTCAGCTCTGCCCTCCCAGCCAGCAGGCGTGGCAGACGCTTCTCTGACCTCCCGACAGAGGAGATCGTCCCGGGAATGAGGATAGGATAGCAGCGCTCATCATAGACACCACCTTAAGGGCAGTGTTCTGTTGGACTCCCAGATAATCATTACGTGGTAATTATTAAACTTGTGACAAGCCCTCCATTTAAAACATTCAAGTTTCTTGCGTTGGCGCGACTGGTGGCTCAGTCAGTGAAGCGTCGGACTGCGGCTCAGGTCATGATCTCCTGGTTCGTGGGTTCGAGCCCCGCTCTGGGCTCTGTGCTGACCGCTCAGAGCCTGGGGCCTGCTTCGGATTCTGTGTCTCCCTCTCTCTCTCTGCCCCTCCCCGACTCACATGCTCTCTCTGTCTCTCAAAAACGAATAAACTTAAAAAAAAAATTTGTTTTAAGTTTCTTGTGTTAGCCCCGTTCAAGCAGTAAACTTACCTAATGGGTTTTCCCCCGCTCAAATATAGTTTATAATGGGATGTTTAGAGTTTTGTTGTGGTTATTATTTTTTTACAGGGGCGGAGGCTAAAATGGAAGAAGTGTTACATGGGGGATAATTCTCTTTACCTAATGAATTTTTTAAAAGTTTATTTATTTACTTGGAGAGAGAGAGAAAGAGAGAACGAGTGGAGGAGGGGCAGAGAGAGAGAGAGAGAGAGAATCCGAAGCAGATTCAAGCACTGTCAGAGACTGACTCAGGGCTCAAACTCACGAACCCTTAAGATCATGACCTGAGCTGAGATCAAGAGTCAGGCTCATTAACTGACTGAGCCACCCGGGCACCCCATGATTAATATTTCTATTTTATTCAGCCACTGTTGAGTTAGGCAGCTTGTACCCTTAGTATTTTCAAAATAGATCTATGGAAATGGCGAAAGTGTGGAATACTTGAAAATTATGGTTACAAAATTGCACCCAAGTTGCATATTATGTCTGCTTGTGTACTCATTTATACGTTTACCTAATCTCCCTACCTAGACTGAATAAGTCAGAAACTACCTATTAAGTTTATATGCATCTTCTTAAAACCCCTAACTCAGTGCGAATCAAAATATTTAGAGGCACATGGGGCACCTGGGAGGCTCAGTCGGTTAAGTGTCCTACTTTGGCTCAGGTCATGATCTCGCAGTTCATTAGTTCAAGCCCTGCGTGGGGCTGCGTGCTGACAGCTCGGAGCCTGGAGCCTGCTTCTGATTCTGTGTCTCCCTCTCTGCCCCTCCCCTGCTCACACTGTCTCTCACTCTCAAAAATAAATAAACATCAAAATACTTAGCAGCACGGACCGTTGGAGCTGGAGCTGGAAGGCTGTCCAAATGACTGATACCTGGTTAGGTAAAGAGCTGGGTTTACCTAGGTAAACACGTGCTATCCAGTGGTGGTGTTGTCTTAACTTCATGTGGGAAGAGAAGGGGGCTATTTTCGCATCTACAAAGTCGTTAATACAGCCAGATTTGCTAACATATGTCAACTAATCAATGTGAGCTACTATCTACTACGGAATACGAATGTGTAGATGACGTCTGCAGGCAACAAGATACATAATTAAGAAAGGCTGAGAAGATTCCATGCAAACTGGATACTTAAATGCCCGAAGCAAGAAATGCGCACCTCGCTTTCAAAAGTTTCGAACCTTGACGATCTCCACTGTTTCGGGCTCTTATATGAATATATTGAGAATCACACACTCAGAGGACCTCAGAGACCATCCAAATCACACAAGGTGACCGGGTGATCGCTCCAGTATCCCGAAGCCATTTGTGCCAAGGAAGAAACTAGAGCCTAGAAAGCCTGCCGATTCCTCATCTCCTGCTCCTCATGGTGTCACCTTGTCCAAACCATCAGTGAGCATCGATCCCGAGTGTTTATTCTCCT
Organism: Prionailurus bengalensis; assembly: GCF_016509475.1. NCBI lineage: Eukaryota > Metazoa > Chordata > Mammalia > Carnivora > Felidae > Prionailurus > Prionailurus bengalensis. The sequence goes on from NC_057343.1 coordinate 228,737,601, forward strand.
CTCTTCCACTGTGCACGCACACCTAGCAAAAGCGTATCTTGTTTGAGAAAGTCAACAGTGTGACCTGGGCCGCAAAAAACACATTCTGTAGGTAAAAACATACGGGAAACCCCCTAATACCATTTCCCTCTTGGAGATTTACAAGACACACGGGCATTTAAAGTCTTTGAGAAGCTATGTCATTTGAACAACAACAAAAAAGTTTACCTTTGATTCCTAAAGGTATTTGCATGCCTAGACTTTTTTATGTATAGCACCTATTAACATCTGGGAGAAACCGTGTTCCTAGGACACACTCAGAAACATTGCAGGAGTTCCTTAATCTCCAAACCTCTAGGGTATTTCAGAGTAAATTTCAGAGTTGGTAATCACCAGTTTAGGAATTAGGGAGAGAGTGTTTTCAGGGGGGTCGTAGGGAATTGAAAGACTTAATGCATTTAGGAGGGTCCTATTAAAATAAGACCCTGTTTAATAGGGTCTTAAAGGTAGGAACTAAATGAAACAACATGGTCTTGAAAAAAAGATTTTTAGGGGGCACCTGGGTGGCTCAGTCGGTGACGTGACTGAAGCTCAGGTCATGATCTTCAGATCCTCTGTCTCCCTCTCTCCCTGCCCCTCCCCTGCCTCACACACACACACTATCTCTCTCAAAAATAAACATTAAAAAAAAATTGAAAAGACTTTTAGTCTAGTGATTCTGTTAATTATACTCAAAGGCACAGATACTAATTATTTTGAAAAAATACCACAATAGAAAGAATTTATTTTTTAAAGTTTATTCAAGGAGAGAGAGAGAGAAAGAGAGAGAGCACAGTGGGGAGGGACAAAGCGAGAGAGAGAGAATCCCAAGCGGACTTCTCACCACCAGTGCAGATCCCCGTGTGGGGCTTCGAATTCAAGAACTCTGAGATGATGACCTGAGCCAAAGTCAGATGCTCAATTGGCTAAGCCACTCAAGTGCCCCCGAAAGTTTTTTCAAATGCAACCCACCTAGACAATCCAAAAGGAAAATGTATGCAGTAGAATTTTACCTAAGGCTCCAAGGAACAGAACACTAGTAAGGTGTCACCTGGCAAAAGGAATAACTAACCAACCCCAGCAGTCTTTGGGTTCATCTCAGGATACTTGCTTTTATGTATTTGTGCTTCAGCATGCTTTTGCAACATCCCTTGCACAGTTCTCATTTGAAAAGGGGGGAGGGTTTGCTTAAAGAATCCATCATTTTCCTTCTCGGTTTTTTCATATCTCATTAATCAGTTTCACATCATCTTGACTTATTTTCACTTAAAAGGAGTTTAAGAACCACGGAGGGGTTAAGTGTTAAGGGAATTCTAGCGTAGAAGAAAATCTGCATCTAGTTTTTGTTGGTTGTTTTTTTTTTTTTCAAATCCAGAAAAGGCTGCCTGTTCAAATAGTGAACAACGGTGTTGAGTAGGTTGTGATCAGATTTTAGTGTCCTTGAAGACCGGTTTTTTTTCCTACCCTCCGGTTGCCCACTGCATTTTGCTATTTGGTGGGAGGAGCTCCACATCAGTGACCAGACTTCATGTTGCCATTAGCATGCCACAGGGAAACCGGTCAGTGTTTCTGTGCAAAACAGGAAGCGTCCAGCTTCAAAAAGGAACAGCTCCTTGCAGCAGGGCGTGATGAGTGAGGCCCGGTGAATACAGTTTGGACCGGACCTAGGTCCAGGCACACAACAATGTTATTCAGCCAAGTAGCGCAGAGCACATACACTGTGTCTCTAGCTCCATTACCTCAGAAAATACAAGCACAGCAAAGAACACAAGAGCACACCTCCTAAAGCCCCGAGGGAATTCTGTCCATTTCTATCGCCTCATCTTATGCTCAAGCAGATGCCCTGTGTGTTTCTTCGAAGCCCTAGGACAGTGCAGTGCTAAATGCAACCCGAACCCAATTGCAAGAAAAGAAGACCGGTCAGTTCCAAACCCTGGTATCCAAATCTTCAGGCCATGTCCGTTTACATTTTTAAAAGTTTATTATAGGGTTTGTAGCAAGCTCTGCAAATGTGTTATGTTCATCACCTTCATGGGAGAAACAAACTGTACCCTAAGAAGTGATCTGCCGATGGCGGTGGGGTGGGGGGGGTGTCGGCTTTTAACCACAGCTCATTTACAAATTACAGCAGGTAGTAAAGCTGGGAAAATTGGTCTTTCAACTGATGTAGTACAGTAAGCAAAAGGATTTTCTGTGGAAGGAGAGCTGTTGATTAATTAGGGTGAGAAAGGAGAGGGAGAGAAAAGGCGTTTAATTGCAACACCCCCAAAGCCCCGTGAGCGCCCTCCTGAGGCCGGTCAGCTTCCTGCAGTTCCTGGCTGGTTTTCTCAGAGAGAAAGTTCTCTGCAGCTTCACTTCCGCCTTTCTGTGCATCTGCCTTCGTTCAGGGTCAGGGCTGGACCCGCGGGAAACTGCAGGTTACGCTTCCCGCCTGAGCCGTTGCGCTTTGGTCCAGGTCTCTACTGGGGGTAAAATACATGTCCTTTGAAAATGGGTTTTGCTGCCCCAGAACGGGCTGGTTTTCCCAGGACCCTCCCCAACAGGGCCTGCCTTCCTGAGACCATTAAAACTTCCCAAAGTGCACACACCGCATTACCCTTTGCTTGAGACAATAGAGTTGTGCAGCCACGTGGCCTCCATCTACCTCCCGCGGGATTTGGTTCTCACCAGTGTAAACAGATCCTGGTGATATTTCTGTTTATTCCTACAGAGATTTGCCATCCGATAAGTGTTAGCTAAGCAAACACATTCGCTTTGCGGCGCCAAATGCATCACTGGTTAGCAAGCCTTCTCCCACTTAGAGAACATTTTTCCCCCTGTGGGCAGTCACCCCACTCATTGTTCAGCAGCCAGTGACAAAAGAAAAGCAGTGACAGCAGATGAAGGGGAGAGGACTTACTGCCCCACTCAAGAGTGAACGGGCAGGAAATGCCCTGCTGGTGTCCCGAGGCCACCCAGCTGGCCGGGCCACCAGGTGTCACCTGCAAACTTCCAGGGGAAACTCACTCGGGACTGGGTTTCTCAAGTGAGGAGCTGAGGCAGTGAAGGTGGAGAGCAGCTCTGGGGTCCCTTCTTGCACATCATCTGTTCTGCCATCTTGTAAATCTGATCTGGCCTCCTGGCCTGTCACCCGGTGATTCTCTCGTCCTGGGCAGCTCAGACCACTTAGCCTGTTTTACCTTCAGGGAACCATGGTGCTGGATGCCCGGTGGTCCCACTGGCCCCGATCCCCTGCAGTCCTTACCAGGCTGCCAGCGGACACGGCCCCTCAGGGGTGGGGATCCAGGATCCTTAGATGTTGGGTCCATGGCTGAGAGAGTCTAAGGGATCCTGGCTCTGACCACATGTCTGTCCCTATCTTTATTATTATTTTTTTTAATGCGTACGTATTTTTGAGAAAGAGAGAGCACAAAGAGTAGGGGCAGTGACAGGGAGAGAGACAGAATCCCAAGCAGGCTCTGGACCGTCAGCTCAGAGCCCGATGAGGGGCTCGAACGCACAAACCGTGAGATCGTGGCCTGAGCCGAAATCAAGAGTCAGACACTTAACTGACTGAGCCCCCCAGGCGCCCCAGGGTTATGTTTCTCTTTAGACTTGAGAACATCTACTTCTCTTTTGTTTGGGGCTCCATTGTAATTAAGTATTGTTTTATTCTACATGACTTGCATCACAGATGGTCCCAGGTAGAGTTTTCAGCTTGTGCCCTCCAGTCGCCAGTGCCCGGCAGTGACACCTGCTGCTCCTCAGCTGGAAACACCCCCTCCTTGCAATCAAACCAATGTCGATTGACAACCTGGATGAGGCCCCACCCCCAGGGAAACTGACGCGGGGATGTGGTGCCGAGGCAGATGAGATACATCTTATTTCTTGCATCGAAGTAAATGTTGGTTCCTGTCCTTCTTTCCTGCCGCCAACGCCATGAGTCTTGGATTCGAACCCCCTTCCCCGCAGCCCTGTGGCAAGAGGTGGGCTTCCAGTGCGGTTCTCTTAACCATTTCAGTCCATTACACACATCCCTACCGGATCAGTCCTCATAGACTCTGCAGGCACAGGCTCTCGTTCTTGCCTATTGCCTGTCACACCCAACCTAAAGCCACCTGTCTGGGATCACGTGACCCCCCACCTGACCCAATTTTCCCTCCACCCTCCTCTCTGCATCCCCCCAGATCCTTCCTCCCCTGTCTTCTCCAGCACACAGCAGGCTCTCTTCCGCTGTTCAAGTTTGTCTCCCCACCGGTCTGTGCTGTACCTCCTTTGAGAACTTTAACCCGTCTTTGCTTGCTCCGGGTTGTCATTGCAACCTCCTTGGAGGCAGGGACCTCCTGGGAAATCCCTTTAGTATGCTGCGTGGCACCAGGCACATGACAGCTGATGGACAAATACGTGTGAGTCAGGAGATGGCCAAACAGGCCGGCTCCAAGCAGCACCTGCTGGCACAGAATTACTGGGGTGAAAGAGTTCCCAGGGCCCCAGCTGGAGCTCTGGGTAGATTTTGTATAATGAGGTATCACTGAAAAGTGCTCGTGAACATGTAAAGCCAGTGCCTCCTCGCACATGCCATGTACGTTTCCTCCTGAAGACTCAGATTAATGAAGATAAGTGTTGAGTAATGAGAAGTTTGGCTGATTTTGCTTAGTTACTGCTGCTTTTGGCCATGTGGCTGAGCTTATTCAAAATTAATTTCCACTCATTTTTTCATTAAAAAAAATTTTTTAATGCTTATTTTTTGAGAGAAACAGAGACAGCGCAAGCGGGGGAGGGGCAGAGAGTGAGGGAGACACAGAATCCGAAGCAGGCTCCGGGCTCTGAGCTGTCGGCACAGAGCCCGACACGGGGCTTGAACTCACGGACTGAGGGATCATGACCTGAGCTGAAGTCGGACGCTTAACCGACTGAGCCACCCAGGTGCCCTTTCCGCTCATTTTTTTGAGCAAGGAAACCCTATTGATAAAAAGAAATTGAGAGGCAGCAGTGGGTCATGAGAGCTGGGGAACCTGGCTGGGCAGCGAGGGGACTTGGTAAAAAAGGCACTCTGGGAACTGCTTCTCTGGATCTGTATCTTTGCATTTCCCCCGAGATCACAAGGCAACTACCACGATTACCCTTCTTGCTGCCCCTCTCCTCCCCACCAGCTGGAGAGTCATGAGATCACAGGCAGCTTGGGGCAGCATGGCCACTTTTCCTAGAAGAGTGAGCTCATCAACCCACCCAGAGCTCAGGTCCCTCCACAAACCCCACCAGACCATGCTGAGGGGCCATGCGGATGTGGCCTAGTGGATCAAGGAAGTGAGCATTGGCCTGAATCTGCCCTCGGGGCTGTGGCTACGGTAAGAAGCAAGTCAATTCCAGAAGATATTTAGACCTGCCACAGGTCTCTAGGACCGATTTTAGTCTGCCCTGAACCAAAAATGCATCTTGAGGTCCCACAGAGCCCTTGGAGGTCCCTGATGTGCCAGGTGCTGGGGTTTAGATCAGGGCAGACATCCAAACCATTGTCTCGCCCAGGGTTCTTATTTGGGGGAAGAAAAGACGGTTGGTGATTTGTCTCCTTAGATACCAGCTACTCCCACACACACGATCTCAGTTAATCCCTAAAATCTGACCTGCAGGAGACAGATTGGGGTGAGCATTCCTATTTTACTCAAGATACTGAATCTCAGAGAGGCGAAGTCACGCCCAGGATAACACAGCACTAACCCAGATCTGAAGGGATGGTCCCCATGCTTTCCAGATGACTCTGCGGGTGGGAGACACCAGAGTCTCAGTTCCACATCTGAGAGCTTGATGAGCTCGAGTAAATCATTTTTCCCTATGAGCCTCAGTCTCCCCCTCTTTGACAAGAGCCAAGACTCCCTACCTTGGCTGGCTTTTCAGGAGGCTTAAATGAAACGTGGTGACTCCAGAGAAATGCCAGCACAGACCCCTGTTCCCCACAGCTAGAGAGCTTCATATGACTCTGCTGATCTATGCAGGGATGAATAGGAAAATGATTTTGAATTTCTACCTAGCAGTTCCTTTCAAATGCACTTTACAAAGAGAAAGGAAAAGGAAAGAACCAGTGAAAACAGATTTGTGTCTCATTCCAGATATATTTTAAGGCTGTATTCGTTTTCAAAATTTGCAGCCAATGTCAACAAATGCTTAGTTTGTCTAATCTTTTTGTGGTTTGCATAGACGGTGGATTGAGTGTTTTTCAAAGTTGGGACTTCCTGTTTTTCCCTGATCAGTGTTTTTCTCTTAATTCTTCTTTTTTTTTTTTTTTTTTGCGTCAGCCAAGAAGACATGTAATGCAGTCATATGGAATTAGTCTTAAGTTCCATATGCGTTTGACAGGATTAGAAATTAGGTGACATCATAGTTTATGTCCTATTTTATCTACATAGTATATGTTCGTCTTCGCAGAAAAGGGAGCAATTATGAAGAAATATGTGTTTTCTTCTGTAGAAATGGTCTTTTTAGAAAGACCAAGGGGAAAATCTTACTGCATTTGAACTTGTGAGGAAACAGCGTATTCTGTATTGAGCAATTGAAAGGCATCGTAAAGCTTACTTTAAAACAGATTAAAATATACAGCGTAATTAATTTTACACAATGAGAAAAATCTATTACTATTCCAAGTCGTTGTTTTTATCCCTGAAGCACAATTGTTAAAATCTGCACCTTGCCATTTAGAAACTTAACAAATCACCTTGGGAGAGGCCCTTTTACTCTCAGTAAAATAAGAGGAAATATTTACTTTGGTTTATTCCTTAGTATTAAGGAGAGGTTATGAAGCCAGAATACTGAGCACAAAAGCACCCGAATCCTTACCACAGTTCATCGGCGAGTAACTATTCTTACAAGCCCCCAATTCGAAGCTTTTTGAGGGATGGAAAGAAAGATCCAGGTGCCTGAATATCCGAATGTGAGTGTGCTGTGTTTGCCCGGCACGGTGCTCTTTCTGTTCAGTGTATGTGACGTGGTAGCCGTAAAAACTTCACAGCCTGTGTGACCACTGAGTCAGGTACATGGGTCAGTAAAGAGCAAGTTGTCAGGCAGGTACACCCCACTCACCGAGTATATTTGAATGAATGAAATAGTTCCGTGAATAAATAGATGGTGGAAGATAAGCCTGTGCCAGGAGCCGTTATGTGGCTGAGAACAGTTACTGAGGGTTCCCGGGGAAGAAACCATGACCTTGGACTCAGAGGATGGGCAGAAGGTAGGAGGCAGAGTTGACATTTCGGTTGGGATTAAGAGCGAGCACAGCGAGGAAATTCAGGTGGGGGTCTTACCAGGGGAGCCCTGATGGCCTTTTGCGTCTGTAGGACCCCAAGAAGCCTTCTCACACCCTGCAAACTGGGTTAAATGCCTTTTGCTCTACTGGCACTGGGTTCTAATTGTTGTTTCGCCTTTTTGTAAACAAATTGCGATTTAGGTGTTAAAGTCCAAAAGGGGGGAGGTAGGGTCACGAAGGGCTGAAGCAAGCCGCGGCAGGAGGGTGAGTTGAGCCAACAGAAGAGTCCTCTTTTCTCCTGCTCAAAGGTCTAGATTTTGGATACTGGCAACGGTCTTGTGGCCAGCACGCGACTTCTCGTGCTGAGCCTCCTGTTTGAAACTATCGTCAATCGTGGCCTTTTCAAGCAAAATGAACAAGGGGGATTCTTCTACGTGGTATCGTCACAGGTGACCACAAAGAGCATGACAAAAACATGTCAACATTTGGCAGGTGGCTGTCAGCTTGGCACCCTAAGGAACCGGCATTTTCTTTATTTTGTGTGAATTGATGAAGTTGCTTTTTTTTCTTCCATCTTAAGCGATACAAGTAACATATGCTCTTTTTCATAAGTAGGACGGTACGGATGTACAGGTGTGTGTGTGACGTTACAAATGTTCCTCTTCCTGCCTCCCTCCAATCCTCCCTCCTCTAAAATCACCAGTATTGACCGTTGGGGAGACGTTACTCTCCAGCTTTCTCTCTGCTCCTACAAATGTATTTACACCTTTTGGAGGGTCTTTCTTTTTTATTTTATTTTTTAATTTTTTTTTTAATGTTTAGTTATTTTTGAGAGAGAGAGAGAAAGTGAGGGGCGGGGAGGGGCAGAGAGAGAGGGAAACACGGAATCCGACACAGGCTCCAGGCTCCGAGCTGTCAGCACAGAGCCCGACCTGGGGCTCAAACCCACGAACCGCGAGATCATGACCTGAACTGAAGTCGGACGCTTAACCGACTGAGCCACCCAGGCACCCCTTTCTTTTTTATTTTTTAATGGGATAAAAATAGCCCATGTTGCTTAAGGTGCGATCTTCCTCTACTTAACACTGTGTATGGGCCTCTTTCTAGTTCATTATGTCTAGAGCTGCTTCCAGCTCATGCTTTATGATTGCTGGATAACATTCCCCTCTGTGCATGTGCTGTAATTTGGTCTTTCCTATATTGATGGACAGATTGTTGTCACTTGTCAGTCATTACAAAGGATGCTTTAATGAGCACCTTCATATGTGTGGCATTACTTACTGGTACTTTTGTTCGGAGAGGTTTCTGTAGAGGGATTGCTGTATCAGGAGTTGGTATACTTTTAATTTTAATACCTGTTGACATATTCCTTGGCCACAAGATTATAGCAGTGTAGGGGCGCCTGGGGGGCTCAGTTGGTCAAGCGTCCACCTCTCGGTTTCGGCTCGGGTCATGATCTGATTTCACGAGTTCGAGCCCCGCATTGGGCTCTGTGCTGACAACGCGGAGCCTGCTTGGGATTCTTTCTCTCAATCTCTCTCTCTCTCTCTCTCTCTCTCTCTCTCTCTCTCTCTCCCCCCACTCCCCCTGCCCCTCTCTCGCTCACACTGTCTCTGTCTCTCTCAAAATAAATAAACTTAAAAAATTAAAATTAGGGGCGCCTGGGTGGCGCAGTCGGTTAAGCGTCCGACTTCAGCCAGGTCACGATCTCGCGGTCCGGGAGTTCGAGCCCCGCGTCGGGCTCTGGGCTGATGGCTCAGAGCCTGGAGCCTGTGTCCGATTCTGTGTCTCCCTCTCTCTCTGCCCCTCCCCCGTTCATGCTCTGTCTCTCTCTGTCCCAAAAATAAATAAACGTTGAAAAAAAAAATTAAAAAAAAAAATTAAAATTAAAAAGAAAAGATTGTAGCCGCTTACATTGTGGCCAGTCCCATATGAGATTTCCCATCGGGCCACATCTTCATCAGCCCTGGATTGTGTCAGTCATTTAAATTTTTTTATCTGATAGTAGTCTTGTCGTTTTGATTTTTATTTCCCTGACTCCTGTTGTGGTAGAACATCTTTTCATGTGTACATACTCCGTCAGCCTTTCTTTTTCTGTGAGTTGCCTTCTCTCTGGGAACTTTTAATGTCAGGTAAGGGAAGCATCCCCTCACTAGCCTTCTTTAGTGCATTTTCTTGGTTATCCTCCCATATAAAGTTGAAAATCATTTTACCCAGGTCCAAATGAAAACCCAGATCACTGGAATTTTTTTTAATGTTTATTATTTATTGGGGGGGGGGGGTGGGGAGGGGCAGAGAGAATCCCAAGCAGGCTCTGCGTTGTCAGCACAGAGCCCAACGCGGGGCTCGAACCCATGAGCTGTGAGATCATAACCTGAGCCGAAACCAAGAGTGGACGCTCAACGAACTGAGCCACCAAGGCACCCCTCAAATCACTGGGATTTCAACTGAAACTCCGTGAAACTTACCCCATGAATTCTGAAAGACCTCTGATAGGTTTGTAACATTATGTCTTGTCATCAAGGAACATAGCTTGCCTCTCCATTTATTCAGGTTTTAGTTTATGAACTTCAGGAAAATTGTTTGGTTTTCTATATTTAGGAACTATACTCCTTGTTGAATGTATTACCAAGACTTGTATAGTTTTGTTTCTTTATGATGGGAGAGGGGCAGTTTATTAGTCTGATACTGGTCTAATAAGCTTACTAATCTAATAAGACAAAGACTGTACCATTAGAAACAAAGAGAGGAAACAGGCTTTTCTTTTTTTTTTTTCTCAACACTGTACTTTTAAATAATAAATATATAGTAAGGAGTTTCATTCTCCTATCCATTTATGTTCATATTTTCCTAAATGATGGTTTAAAACAACAATTTCAGGGGCGCCTGGGTGGCTCAGTCAGTTAAGCGTCTGACTTCAGCTCTGATCTCACAACCGGTTTGTGGGTTCGAGCCCCGCATCGGGCTCTATACTGCCAGCTCAGAGCCTGAAGCCTGCTTCAGATTCTGTGTCTCCCTCTCTCTGCCCCTCCCCTGTTCACGCTCTGTCTCTCTCTCTCTCTACTTCAAAAATGAATAGACATTAGAAAAAATTTTTAATAAAATAAAACAATTTCATTTTCAACTGCTAACACTTAGCAGTTGCCCTATATACTAGTGCTTCTGGCTTTGGAATCCCTGCTCTGAGCGGAACTCTCAGGGGATTTTCAAAGGCTTAGATAACCCCTTTTGGGCAGCACGTCTTTGGGGAGCCTTCACTCTCTGTCCTCGGTTTATACCTGGACAATTACATTACCCTTTCACTGCCAGAAAGATGAACAGAAATTGAGGAAAAACCCCAAGCGCACCACATACGGAAGATTCCATACCCCAGAGCCACTGACAGTACTGGGGGCAACCAGTAGAACTTTCTGGAGGCAGGTGCTGCCAGACTCACTGTCTCGCTGTCCGAAGGGACAACATCACAAATTTGTCCCTTTGGAATCACTGGGGCCTTGACCGAGGCTGTGCTCCTTGAACAGATAACCCTTCCCAGGCACTCACAGGGATCTCCGCGGAAGCTTCCCGAGCTCCCTTACAGTCTGTTGCCCAGACTGCCGATCGGGCCTGTGCTTCGCCACCGACAGCGGCATCCCTCGATGCCAGCAGGCTGCTCCTGACTCCTTTCAAAGAGAAAAGCCTCAAGAAGTTTTACCTCAACCTCACATACCTTTTGTATGCGTGCTCTCCAACTCCCCAAACCAAATAGCCGTTACATAAAAATAACGATTTCCTTCAGTCATAATTATTTCCAGAAGTTAACCGGCTGGACAGGTAATCACGCATTTCTGTATGAGGACATACCCACTCCCTCCCTGCTTTGCTGAGAGTAGAGAGGTGTCCCATCCCCACCCCTGCACCATTTTCAGTCTAGCCTTGAGGGACGAGAGAACGCTGGGCTAATGGTCTCACTGCCTTCTCCTCTGAGCTCTATCATACACCAACCACGAACCTCGGGCAAGTCCTGGGATCTCCTTGAGCCTTGGTTTCCTTTTCTACACAGCAGGAAGTTTTAATACTTGCCCTGTTGTTGCAGCATTGTTGGACAAAAACCAGCTGTGAGGGGGCGCCTGGGTGGCTCAGTCAGGTGAGCGTCCAACTCTTGATTTGGGCCCAGGTCATGATTTCACGGTTCGCGGGTTTGAGCCCCACTGCCAGTGCAGAGCCTGCTTGGGATTCTCCCTCCCTCTCTCTCGGTCCCTCCCCCCCCCCTAAAATAAACATTGTTTAAAAAACTTGTGAGAGAAGCCAATAAGATAACGTATGAAGGCGCGTTCAAGCCTACCATACTGCATATGTAAGAGGCTCTTCTTCCCGTGATCCATAAGTGTCGCCTGCATGAATTATCACGCGCCATCAACAAGGATGCCTCTGTGTCTACGGCATCCTTCCAGGGCTCTGAAGGCCAAGTGGAGAAGGGCACAGATGTCTCCTTTCACTGGGTCCCCTTTGTCCCCCTCGTGCCTGTAGGTGAAAGGGCTAAAGGGGACAACTCTTCATACTACTCTGATTTCCAGAGGTGTAAAACCTGAATTACAGCGAATCTCGATTTATCCAACAAGGCTGAGCATGGGCATTGACTCTCTCATGCATCGTTTGTGTGAAGTAGCAAGTTAGAAAAATGTATTTTGTTCTTCTCGGTTTAGTCTCGAAATTTTCAAAACACTGTGATTTTTATCCACGTTATTCTGTAACCCATTACTTTATCATCCTGGGTGGAAAATGTTAGGCATAACACGTGGTTATAGTTGCGAAGACAAAATAAATTCAGGGTAGTGTATAATTCTTTAATCCCTGCTGCCCTTGTGGGCACCCTTTGACTCTTTCCTGATTTGCTTGTACTACAGCGATAGCCTTTGTCCTGTCCTGCATTGTGTTCGAAACAGATGAGACGATAATACTTCATGTGGGATACCATAAATCAGGCCAATAATTTAAACTAAGGACAGCAAGGGGCACCTGAGTGTCGCAGTCAGTTAAGCGTCCAACTCTTGATTTCAGCTCAGGTCGTGATTTCATGGTTCGTGGGTTCGAGCCGCGCCTTGGGCTCTGTGCTGACAGAGCGGAGCCTGCTTGGGATTCTCTCTCTCTCTCCCTCTCTCTGCCCCTCCCCCCACGTACGCTCGCTGGCTCTCTCAAAAATAAATAAAATTTCAAAAGAGAAACCAACACTAGCGGTGGGGACATGGGGAGGTGATGGCAACCTTGCTTGCCCACAGGAGGCAAACACAGAGGACAGCTTTATCTCGATTAAACATTGCCTCCTTGTTGGGATCCCTTTCTCCGTGTGTGCGCTGGGTATGTGGGGGTGTCGGCACTGGCATAGAATTACCCGTGGGCTGGACAGACTAGCGTGTTTGATGACCAGCTTTTATTCTCTCGCTCACCTCCTAAGAACGACCAGATCCAAAGCCCAGAACCTTAGAAATCTTTCACCAAACTTGGCACATGCCACTCTATGAATACCTGCGGCGAGCCAGAGAAAGTTCGTCCCGCGGAACGAGTTCGTCCCGCAGCTGAGAGGCGCGTGAGGATCTTGGAAAGGTTGAAGATCCTGGGCTGATGCATTAACCTATGTATAAAAGAAGCCATAAACATCTTTGCCCACGTCTCTAGGAGGCCACCGTCGAGAGCCTCTTGGCATTTCTGCCACCCTGGTGAAGGTCGAGCCGGCACCTGAGTGTTGTGATCTGACACGTGTGCTAGGGGCTTGAAGGTTTCCTTGGTGCCCTCCGCCGTGCTACCCTCGTTTTCTTGACGTGGCCCAGATACATGGTGACGCTAGCCTCCCTCCGTTCATCCTCCGCCCGTACCCTTGTAATGTTTGCTACACGTTACCGCGTAAAAATCAACCTTTACCTAAGGATCTTGGGGATTTCTCATAAGAATGGTCTTTATCCAGATGTTCACGTCAGCCCTTGGCACCAACTGCAATATCTAAGTCAGAGCGAAAGAAGGGTTGGTGTCAGTATGATGGAGTATTGATTAGCATCATAGCCCCAAGCTTAAGCTGTCCGGACTCTTCTCCCAGCCCTGTGTCACCCTGGACAAGTGACTTAGCCTCCCCGTGTGCCAGTCTCGCCACCAGTGAGCTGGGAAATAACAGAGCCCCTCTCACAGAGCTGTGGGGAGAAGGAACGATCTTGGAATCGTATGTGCACAAAGCAAGCACTCAGTAAGTGGTAGCTGCTAGGATATTTCCATCATCATCATTATCATGTTCATTGGGTTTTATAAGGTCCAAATGCAAATGGGAACTCGTTCTCTATTCTGTTAGTATACAGGCGTTTAAAAGGATGGGAATGGGGGCACCTTCCTGGGTGGCTCAGTCGGTTAAGGGGTTAAGCGTCCGCCTTCGGCTCAGGTCATGGTCTCACGGTTTGTGAGTTCAAGCGCCAGCACAGAGCCTGGAGCCTGCTTCCCATTCTGTATCTCCCTCTTTCTGCCCTTCCCCCACTCATGCTCGCTCGCTCTCTCTCTCTCTCAAAAATAAAACATTTAAAAAATTTAAAAAAAAAACTGGACGGGAATGGAAGGTGATGGGTGATGCTTCTGAATGTTGCAGCTGAGTCAGAAAAAGGAGTGGAGCTTCTGAGCTGCACAAAGGTCCTCAAGTTTAAGGTGCTAGAACGATCAAGGGAACGGTCTTTCATCAAGCAGGAAGAGCGTGTGTATGCCAGCAGGGACAGAGCAAGATCATGGCAGCAGGGTATGTATGTAGACAGGCAGAAAGTATGGATGGCTAGCAAACAGACTTTCCAGACCCCAGGGTTGACCTTCTATCCCAGCCTATTGTTCATGGAGTTGTGGGGTTTTTTTTAAATATAAAAGCATTTTAAACTCAGCTCTGAAGTGGAATGGATATGATCTTGAGATATTAATCAAGAAATATCGTCATCTGGGGACCATATGTAACTTTACAAGTATAAAAAAGTGGAGGAAATATAGGAATTTCACTAATAGTAAAGATGTGAGGTCAAGCTGAGGAATAAGTAGTTAAATGGCACAGGAAACTTTGGTGTTTTTAAGTACGCTAGAACTCTGTAGTAATATTTCTTCCTTGTCCAGCCTCCCGCCATCTTGAATGGAAGTTAAATTAAGCGAAGTGAAGAAGCCTCGTTTTTATTTATTTATTTTTTTTTTATTTTTTAAAATGGGTTTTAATTTTTTTTTCAACTTTTTAAATTTATTTTTGGGGCAGAGAGAGACAGAGCATGAATGGGGAGGGGCAGAGAGAGAGGGAGACACAGAATCGGAAACAGGCTCCAGGCTCTGAGCCATCAGCCCAGAGCCCGACGCGGGGCTCGAACTCACGGACCACGAGATCGTGACCTGGCTGAAGTCGGACGCTTAACCGACTGCGCCACCCAGGCGCCCCAAAGAAGCTTCGTTTTTAAATGAAGGATCCAGATGATTTGAGGAGGGTCCTACGACACTAAAGTAGATCTTTTATTTATTTATTTTATTTTATTTAATGTTTATTTTGAGAGGGAGACAGAGTGTCAGCGGGCGAGGAGCAGAGAGAGGGAGACACAGAATCCGAAGCAGGCTCCAGGCTCTGAACTGTCAGCACAGAGCCTGGCGTGGGGCTTGAACTCGTGAACCGCGAGATGATGATCTGAGCCGAAGTCGGGACGCTTCACCGACTGAGCCACCCAGGAGCCCCTGAAGTATATCTTTTAACGAGCTAACATGTTTCCAGTTGAGAGGCCAAAAAGTAAAATGGTTTTTTCTGCTCCCTTTTTCTTTTACCTTTTTTCTTGAAGAAAGCAACAAGAGAAAACTGAGTTAGCCACACTTCATACCTGCTTGATAGGTCGTCTCTGTTCTTTATAGAAACTCTTCTGCAGTCATGGGAAGTGACAGAAAACGCCCGTGTCATATTTTGGACTTGCCCCGTCTTGTCTGTGTGTTTTCAGGAAGCACTAAATATGGAGGGCACTGCACAGAGCAATGACTTTGACTGCTTAACGAGACCAGACCAGGCTTCATTTTACTGCAGCTCCCTTTAAACCACAACCTCATGTGTGGGTGTCAGGTTCTTGGCTGGAGTGCCAGCTAAACAGAGCGAGGGTGTCTCATTTAGAGTGGTATATAGATCCTTGGGAAAATAAAACATGGCTGGAAAATTACCGGGAAGACAAATGATCTAATTTAACCCAAACCACTTTTTAAAATACAGACGAACAGAACAATAACAGTGGAAAATTACAGGAACCTAGACTCTTTGAGAGGACTGAAATCCAAGGATGCTGATTATCCATGCCACCGAGAGAAGCTATTCCCACAGGTAGCTTTGCCTACACGTATGCTTCTGAATTTTCCGTAGTTTCACAAACACGTATTGTCTGAGGACCCTGGGTTTGAGGAGGATTTTTAAGCTGCATCTGTCACGACAATTGTGAGTTTGCTTCGGGTCATAAAAGGTGTAACAGGGTCATTGAAGCTATAGACCAAGTCTTTCATGAAAACGTTGAGTCTAGCAAAACAGAATTGTGACCCAGCCCAGTGTCCCATTTGTTTTTCTAATCCAGGATGAGGCAAGTGAAGGAAGTATCCACCTTACCAAAAGGAAAAAAAAAAAAAAAGAAGTAGGTATTTCAGCATTTCATGTAATAATCTCTTGCTATTTTAGGGAATGATACCAGTTTCTGACTCAACACCCGTTTGTAGAAGAATTTGAAAGCTCTTTCTTTATGAGCAACATGATCATGGGTTTACCATGTGGCCATGCATGTCACTTCTCAGGTCAGGTTCTGACAGGGCCTTGGCACTTCTGGAATCGTGTGGCCTTCTCTCTGGACGCCTTGTTGCCTCTTCAAGCCCCCATCGTTCGAAATTTGGAGATTACTACTCCGGTTACCTGTCTGTGGCACACCCAGCTCTTGGCACGGTTCCTCTCCCGCCTTCACCAGGCTGCGGGCAGAGGTTCTTTTGCCCTTTGACTCTAAACTCCTAATCTCCTTCTCATGGCAACTAACTTCTGTTACGGGATTTGCCTCTGTAGAGGCACAGTTTGTCCTGCATCCCAGATGACATCCACGGGATGTGAAAGAAGGGAGCCGGAAAAAGATCTGTGCTTAAACTTGACACTTAAGAGAGGCTAATTATGTGGCCCGAGGTTGCCTTCTGTTTATGTCCGTGTGTCTGCAGTTCAGCAGGCCAGCCTCTGTCCGATGCCTACTGGGTGCCCCGTGAGGCATAATAGAAATAACAGGGGAAGGCCTTGCCCATCTCTTGAGAAATGTCAGAAGTACAAGGCTGTGTGCAAGCCACGGTCATCAGTCTGCATCTTTTAAGTATGTAGATTCTACCAAAAATAGTTTTTATTTACCCAGAAACCCAAACCTACAGCTGGAGGGGTTTGTTTGTGACCATGCTAGATGTACAAGTGATGCACGTACAAGTGCGTGCAAATAAACATGCGTGTGTTCACCTGTGGATTTTCAAGCGTGTGCTGCATGTGCTGAATGCATGGAGGAAGGCTGGCGACAGGTGAGCCCTGTCCCTGCCTCGAGTAGTCAGGTGAACAGGCAAGGGGTCTGGTAAACAGGCAAGCACAGTCCACACCGATGGGGGAAGTCCTGAGGTCCAGGGGCCGTGCAGGCCGCCGTGGAGCACAGAGGAGAGGGGTAGGCTCCAGGGACAGCCTCCCAGAGAATGTGATTCCTCAACTGATGATAAGTTTACCAGGTGAGTGGGGTGGGACGGGGTAAAGGCGATTCTGTGCAGGGAAAAAAAGCTCGAGCAGAGGCCCTTAGGTGAGAGAGAGAGCGTGGTATATCCAGAAAACTACAATCAGTTTAGGCTTCATGAAGTACACAGGGCAAGAGGGAATGCCAAGCGGGATCAGATCATGAATGGCCTTTGTACTTGTTCACTCACTGCCCGGATATTTATTGGATGCTGGCTCACCATGTGCCAGACGCGGTTGCAGACACTTACAGCAATGTTTGTGGACATCGTGGTCTAAGTACAGGGGGCAGCCCTGAAGCACGTTGAGTGCACATTCAGTAAGTCGGATTTTTACGATCTGACCACAGTGTAGAGGATGGGAGGATGGCTTGGGGCCGGAAGACCATCGGTGATTTGACGCAAGGCATCGCACTGGGGCTGGAGAGAACTGGACTGGGGAAGGAGTAGGGATGGGACCAAGAAATCTGTGCAAGTGAGGGATAAAAGGCACCCGGGGAGCTCGCTCCTGCGGCTCCTGGCTGGGAACCCTGGGCGCATGCATTCACACGGGGAGTCTGAGAGGAGGCGGGTCTGTAGGAGCCCACAGAGTCTATAGATGCTGAACTCAAGTTTTGGCAGTGTGGAATGTGAGGTGCCAGGGAGACATTCAGTGGAGATGAGTGGGTTTGGAGCTGAAGAGAAGTCTAAGAAGTCTAGAGGGATGGATCTGAGGATCCTGAGCAGACAGAAAGTGTCTGGGACTGGAGGGGGTGGGAATCACTGAGCAAGAGTGAGAAGAGGTGAGGGGCCCGGACAAACCCCTGGGACACCAATATTGAAGCGACCACAAATGGAAAAGCACCGAGAGAAAAGCTGAGGCAGAAGAGAGAGGAAGAAAACCGGAAACCACAATGCCCTTGAAGCCAAGTGGTGGGGGAGGCATTTCAAAGAGGGAGTGGCGCCAGGGTCCGATCCGCTGAGGGGTCAGAAGGGTCAGGACAGAAAAGGGCCAGTTTGGTTTAGCAGGAAGAGCGTGTGCAGGGAAGGGGGCAGAAGACAGAAAACAGGACCCAGCAGGTGCATTCAACTAACCATTGTTGGTTGACCACTTGTAATATGACCAGACCATGTTATGACTGTGGTTCTGGGATACGGATAAGGTTCCTGCACTTTAGCAGCTGCTGTTCTAACAGGCTGAGGAGTAAATGGGAAGAACAAAAGTGGAAATGATGAAAGCAGGTAACACGTTTTAGGAGTTGTCTATGAAAGGAAGGCAAGAAAGAAGGTGGTAACTCGAGGAAGCGAGGAGTCGAGAGAGGGCTTATTTTTAAGATGGAAAACACTTATGCGTGCGTAACTGTTGATGGGAAAGAGCCAGTCATGTGGCAAAGGATCAGACAAGCCCAAGAGGAAGATGGGGGCTCCTGTCAAGGTCAGAGGGGACTTAAGTGCAGAGCCCAGGTCGATAGTCCTATAGTCACCCTGGTCAGACTGGCCTTTCCACTGTAACAGGACAGAAATGGTGAGGAAGGGTTTGGGCAGATATGTTTTGTTGAGGTTTGTTTTAGGGAGAGAAGCAGTAAGAAATCTCATTTCTGATGGATTTCATGTTCCAGCTGAAGCAAGAGGTGAGGTTCTCTGCTGAGTAAGAGGAAATGAGGCAGGACAGAGATGCTTAGCAAGGAATCTTGCTGTTCGATTGCCATAAATGACTGCAGGATCGGGGTGAGTTGGTGACTCTCGCTCTGAGAATCTCAGTCTGCAGTATAGAGATGTTTCTGGTCTCTAGAGCCTGAGTTTAAAATGTCAGCATCTCTTTTAGGCTTTAAGGGTCTAAGACTGTTGGTATCAGGGAGATCACATGTGGGATTTGTTAGCCATTTCCCTGGGGGTTGTTTTGTTTTGTTTTTGTGTTTTACTTTTTAATATCCTGTAGTTTTGATAACTTTCTGGGAGGAAAAAAATCAGGCAACGGAACACCATGAACCTGGCAGGCCCTGGGAAGATACTAAGACACGAAGGAGCCACTGAATGCCTTTTGGACCCAGACCCGTTTTTAAGTCACACATTCCGTGTTGCTGAGCGTCCACCGTGCAGAGACCACGGATTGAAAGTGTGAGGAAGGCCCCGAGCCAGGCCATCTGGGACCAGGACCAGGCTGTGATTGAAAGGCAGCTTTGTACTTACAACGGTTGGAATCCTGTGAGACCTGGCCCTGATCTAAAGTGAAGTGTCTCTGCCGTGGAAAGCTCATGAACGCTTAGGAACTTGCCTTTAAACAGCAGGTGAACCTCTGTCGTTATGACGGAATTCTGACTCAAGGTCTAGTTCATCCCAAGGCCAACTCAGACACCACTTTAGCTGAACTGCAAGACCATCTTGAAGTCTGCTTGCCAGCCGTAGCACCTAGCTCTTCTTCCCCGTCTTGGCTGGAGATAAGAGCAGCACTCGGAATGCCCCGGCCAGAACAGTACCTGTAAGCGAGCTAATGCTGAACTGCAGTATAGTTACACACCTGTAGCACATGGAGAGCTTGCCCCCTCCTGGATGTGTTTAAATTGATTTCTGGAGTGCTCCAGGGCTGACTCTCGGACCCCTCTTTATCTATAGGCTATCTAGATTATTTCGTTCAGGGTCCTGCCTTTAAATACCGTCCGTAACTGACGGCCTCCAAATGAGGGTCCACGGCCCAGATGTCTGCCGTAGTCTCCAGACTCACCTAGCCAGCATCCTTACCTGATTTGTCCATTTGGAATTCTAATGGGCATCTCCAATCCAATGGGGGGACACCCAGATGGAGCTCTTGCTTTTCCTTCCCCAACCTTCCCGCCTCCCCAGTCTCTTCATCTCAGGAAACAGGTGCACCACAGGACCAGTGGCTCAAGCCAAAAAACTCAATGGTCGGCTTTGATTTCTCCCTTGTCCTCATGCCCACCAGGTGGTCCCTCACTAGATCCGTTTGTTTTATCTCCAAAAAGCTCTCAAGTCAATCCGCTTCTCCCATTTCCACTATCCCGCCCTGGCCTGAGCCATCGCCGTCTCTTATTTGGATTACCACGGACTCTTGGCTTTGAACTTCTGCCCTTCCCTCTCCAGTCCACCCTCATCCGCATAGCCAGCCTGAGCCTCTGTCCTCCCTCTGCTCAGACCCTGTAATGGCTTCCCACTGCTCTTAGAACAAAACACCTGTTCCTCGCCATGACCTGGAATGACGTCAGCGTTGCCTAATTTCCCAAACTCCCTTTACCCCCCTCCCCACCACTCTTACTGGCCTCCTTTCTGTTCCCTAAAACACCAAGCCCTCCTGCAGCCTACGGGCTTCCTCCAGCTCTGCATCTAGCTGGTTCGTTCTTATTCTTCGGCCTCCATTTGTCACCTCCTTGGAGGGGTTTCCTTGTCTAGTCCTGAATAAGCTTGTCCTAGGAGTCCTAGTTCATTAGCATGCTTTGTTTCTTCAGTACCTAGTCCAGTAAATGCTTGTACTGCTTTTATATGTTTTACTTCATTCTTTCAAACAGTTACCGAGATTACCTATCATGTGATCCCCTCATGTGACATGTCGGGGGATATATAGTGAGCCAGAGAAGGTTCTCTGTGCCCTGGAGCTTACATTCAAATGGAGAAGATAGACAGTAAGACAGATAAAAAGCAAATAAATTATATAATGTCGGGTAAGGAATGTGCTCTGAAGAAAAACGGGGTGAATTGAGACAGGTGAAGCCAACAGCAGGCGTTGGAAGGATAGGGAAGGATGAATTACTGGAAAGAACGCATCACAAGTAAGTGGGCGGTGGGTATTTTGTTCAAATCGGTGGTGAAGAAATAAACTATTTTCGAGAATTTTGAGCCATATCTCACTGCCTAAGTTCCAGGAGGATTAAAAGGTAAGTGTACAAATGAAACCATCAACCAGAGTAACATTCTAGTTACTCTAGTTAGTTACCCCACCTCTGGATGGGTAAGAATGGCCAAGTCCAAAAGTATGGGAAGAAACTCCATGAAATGATTGACGGACTCCATCTAACTCATTATCTGGGGTATCAAAAGAAAATCAGGAAGTTAGGATGTGAACAAATTGAGGGACATACTTGCGATAAATGGGAACCATAAAAAGGCTAATGATATGAATAGAGCACATGCCCTCAACTGTAAAGTTCTCTTTTCCTTGTGTTTTCATGTTGCTTGAAATTAGAATGTTTTTCATTCTCTGTGTACGTTTAATGCGGTCATGAAAAATGTTGAATCAGTGGTATATCTTACAAGTAATAGCATCTTATCATCAAAATGCAATTTGTTTAAGTTCATAAAAATTCATAGGAACATTAAAGTTCCTAGTAGAAAATGCTTCATTCATTGAACAGCCATCTGAGAGTTTATGATGTCGTGAGGGGGCGGGTAGAGAGTGGTAAACAAAATAGACAAGTGTGAAGCCCCTTCTCTAGGCCAGTCACTGCCTGGTGTCCTCTACACCACTTACATCCAAACTAAGATCAGCCGGGTTGTTTCGGCGAGAGTAGGTACCTTGGCCAATGCCGCTCAGTAGTTAAGTGATACAAGCGCGTCCAGCTCGAAGTCTGTGTGGCTCTAAACCCTGTGCGTTTTCCTCAAATTACTGTGATTGTTGACCTAAGTGGGGTGTTCACACTCAGTCTTGCTGACAGAGCTGTTGTCCCCTGTGCCCTCCCTGCCTGTCACCTCCTCAACCCTAGATTTAGGACTCTGTCAAGGAACTGTTGGTGGCAATAGAAAGCATGACAGTGGGCGCCCCAGCCAGGACTGATGTCTTTTTAGCAAAGAATGAAGCCTTGCCGGGGCGCCTGGGTGGCTCAGTCGGTTAAGCGTCCAGCTTCGGCTCAGGTCATGATCTCGTGGTTCGTGAGTTTCAGCCCCATGTCTGGCTCTGTGCTGACAGCTCAGAGCCTGGAGCCTGCTTCGGATTCTGTGTCTCCCTCTCTCTGCCCCTTTCCCACTCGCGCACTGTCTCTCGCTCTGAAAAATAAATAAACGGTGAAAAAAAATTGAAAACAGAATAAGATTTTGCCAACAAGACACATTAAAAAAAAAGTCTAAGTCTACATTATTTACATGCCCTCCTGTATGCTTTTTAAACTTGTGCTAAATAATATATATCATTTAAGTGTCAACGAACATTTTTAGCAATAAAACAATGAACAATTCCCAGCCATAGATTTTGGGAAGGACGGGAAGAAAAAAGAATAAGCTGTACGCTGGTCTCAAAGTCTGAGGGAAACATAATGAGAGCTAGCCCAAGTTGGGGGTCTCTGGAAGCAGAACTCACGCTGGGGAATTCTTGTGCAAGTGATTTGTTGGGCGAGCACTCTCAGGGAGAGGGGAGGAGAGTCGTGGGGGGAGGGGAGAGAAGGTAAGCAAGGAGGTTGTCTCCACTGGAGACCAGCTTCCACCCGACCCCACAGGGAGCTCTGGTGTATGATTTCTATCCAGAGCAACCCCACCCTGCGGCAGGGGACCTGATCTTTTCATATCCCTGTGTCAGCCAGCCATTGTCTGTGTGCCACCTGGGGCTCTGGTGTGGCTCATCTAACCCAAAGTGGCGGGGGGCAATTTTCCCTGAGGGGGAGGCAGCTTTGAGCCATTAATGGCCAAGTTCCTGCACCTAGGGACAGGTGCGCTACCCAGTAGAGGGTCTGAGTAGGACACACAACAGCATCCACTGCAGAAATCCAAAAAAAATTTAATTTGGGAGATCATCGAGTGATAGATCGTGACACATAACAGGACCCTCTGACTAGATGTGCTATTAAACACAGGATTTGTTATCAAGGAACTTCTTGATTTTTATTTTGCGTTAGGGTATTAAAGTATTACATCAGCTTTGCTAGAAGGGAAATTTTTTCTAAGGAAGGCATCGTGGCAGGTATGTTCCACAAAGGCTAAGAAGGTTTTTATGGAAAATTTTAAGGTATTATTGGGGGAAAAAAGGAAAAGAGGATTAGGCATATAATTGGAAACAGGTTTCAAAAACTAGCTTATATGATACCAGCCTTGTCAGAAGAATGACACTGAATTCCTACAGCAAATAGATATTTTTCTAAAGCTATTTTACACGTTGGTCTTTTCCTATAAATACTTTTTTTTTTTTTTTTTTTTTTTTGCTAACGGTGCTTTGCATAGAATGTTCAACTATATGATGATGGATACGTGTCATATATATGTGTGTGTGTGTGTGTGTGTGTGTGTGTGTGTGTGTGTGTGTATACACAGCATTAGACAAATATATTTTCAAAACCCCTAGCATGTACAGCCCAAGAGTGAACTCTAATGTAAACTATGGGCTTTGAGTGATAATGATGCATCGTTGGAGGTTCATGGATGGTAAAAATGCACCACACTGGTACAGGATGATAGCGGGGGATGCCGTGTGTGTTGGGGCAAAGGGACTACAGTAACTGCACATTCTGCTCCATTTTGCTGTGAACTTAAAACTGCTCTAGGGGCGCCTGGGTGGCTCAGTCGGTTAAGCGGCCGACTTCGGCTCAGGTCGTGATCTCGCGGTTTGTGAGTTCGAGCCCCGCGTCGGGCTCTGTGCTGACAGCTCAGAGCCTGGAGCCTGTTTCAGATTCTGTGTCTCCCTCTCTCTGACCCTCCCCCGTTCATGCTTTGTCTCTCTCTGTCTCAAAAATAAATAAAAACGTTTAAAAAAATTAAAAAAAAAAACTGCTCTAAAAAATAAAGTCTATTGTTTTGTGCTGATCTCAGCCTAAGGATAGTAATGCCAGGGGCTAGAAATGCCTTGAAGGCACTCACCTGGGTCCCAGTGAACCTCCTCTCCCCCTTTCAAAATCGGCATTACTACTGGGCCCACCCTTGTGGATCTTATTATGATTGCCAGACGCCCTTGAGCAACAACCACCAGGAAACTTTGAAAATATAAAGGTTTATTACTTACAAGACCCGGAAATTGCACGGCACACCTGAGGCTATCCAGTGAGGTCGAGATGTTGTGGGGGGAGAGGGGGAGCGTGCCGGCATCCATGGGCCTGGGATTCTGCTTTTATTGGGGTCAAGCGAGGGGATCCAGGGTTTCACGGGCTTATTCTTTATTGGTGAATTTAAGACATAAGGGCAGGAATTTAAAGCATGGGGAAGAGAAATGACAAGTGGCCCAAATGGTCAGTTATGAAATCAACTAAGATCTCTGAAACAGAAGAGCCTTAGTGGTGGGGAAGGTGGTCTGGTTCTTTATCTATTCCTGTGGCTGGCAATGTGTTTATTCAAGATAGTTTTCTTGGAAGTGGACGATGCCTCTTTGAAAGAGCTGTCTGGGCGATCGAAGCTTACTGTGCATGCTTTTACTATATCTGTTTCTATATGTATAAAACTACACAGCTGACTCTCCTGCTTAACATTTCCTGTTCTTAAAGAGCAGGTGATGTCCTGGTGACATTTTTAAAAACTTTTTCTCTCCACCTGGGGACGCCTGGGTGCCTCAGTCAGGTGAGCATCGGACTTAGGCTCAGGTCATGATCTCACGGATCGTGTGTTTGAGCCCCACATCGGGCCCTGTGCTGACAGCTCAGAGCCCGAAACCTTCTTCAGATTCTGTGTCTCCCTCTCTCTCTGCCCCATCCCCATTTGTGTGCGTGCTCTCTCTCTTCTCTCTCAAAAATAAAGAGGTACACGTTTAAAAATAAATAAGTAATAAATAAACAAAAAATTCTCCCCACCTAGACATCCATTCCCAGCATCTCTGGTCTAATTTGTCTAGCAGGTGGGAAAGTAAGTTTGGAAATGCCATGCTGACAAGGCCACTGGTACCTCAGAGGGTCCATCATGGAGGATGGTTAACATGATCAGAATATTCTGTGACCACAACTTCTTGAGCAAGCAATATCCAAAACCAGGGTATTTGGTTTAAAGGTTTTCTTACATTTGTTTGCACAGAGTTCAGGAACACATTCCAAGCTCAAATACAATAAGAATCGGGTAAATAGCATCCATCAAGGATATAATCTGTTCCTTCAATACTTTTGTTCATAACATAGAATTCGCTCTGTTCAAGGAAGGATACCTCCATAACACGTAGACGGTTTTCAGGTTATGGGTGCACATGCACGCATGCATGGTCACGCACACGCGGGCATGCGCACACACCCCTTCCTTAAAGAAAAAAAGAAACCATCACCCACCCCCCTACCAAGTGGCTGACTCATTTCCAGAATGCCTGTCGCCGTCATTGAGATTCAGCCTACAAGTAAAATGTAACCTGTTGAGGTTTTAACCAAAACTTCTTAGAATCATCTTCTGATATTAACATAAAAAGCTCATTGGGGGCGCCTGGGTGGCGCAGTCGGTTAAGCGTCCGACTTCAGCCAGGTCACGATCTCGCACTCTGTGAGTTCGAGCCCCGCGTCGGGCTCTGGGCTGATGGCTCAGAGCCTGGAGCCTGTTTCTGATTCTGTGTCTCCTTCTCTCTCTGCCCCTCCCCCGTTCATGCTCTGTCTCTCTCTGTCCCAAAAATAAATAAACGTTGAAAAAAAAAAAAAAAAAAAAAAAAAAAAAAAAAAAAAAAAAAAAAAAGCTCATTGGGTTTTTCTCTCTGACTTTAACCCCACCGGGCAGGGATCTCCCCTACAAGAAGGTATTTCAAACCAAAGCTAATAGGGATGAAAATGAAAACTAATAACCGTGATCAAATTACAGTGAGGCTTACCCCGTAAGCTGCTTAGCGTTTCTATAGAAACGTATCTGCCAAGTTTCGTCTTGAAAGTACAATTCCTGGGAGATGGGACCACATCTCTCACGTGGGTTGTCTTTCCCCCTCCACAGGCCTTGAACCGGGGCATTGCTGCTGTTAAGGAAGATGCGGTGGAAATGCTGGCCAGCTACGGGCTGGCGTACTCACTCATGAAGTTCTTCACGGGTCCCATGAGTGACTTTAAAAACGTGGGCCTGGTGTTTGTGAACAGCAAGCGAGACAGGACCAAGGCTGTCCTGTGCATGGTCGTGGCCGGTGCCATCGCCGCCGTCTTCCACACCCTGATAGGTAAGGCTGCCGACCGACCGCCCTGCCGTCTGTTGTTCCTTTCCGTCGATTCGAACATTCGCGATTTCTTTGGCCGTTACCAAACATCTGTCATGAAAAGTTTCAAGGGCTGAAAGGAATGGAGTTTGTGTTTCTCGCGCGAGAAAAGAACATGTGTTTTCTCTGGGAAGCCCTCGTTGTAATTCCTTGACTCCCAAACCCTGGGTCAGAGAGCAGGTCATTTCCGTCAGTTCAACGAAATGGCCTGTGCTTCCTGAGAGAGACACGTTACTACAGAGACTCAACCTTCAACAGAAAAATAGAACGGTTGTTATGTAGGATTAATGCTCATCGGCAGAGAGAACAAATGAGATTGTTTAACATATTAAAATTAACTTATTTGAGGACCTCGTTATTCTAATCATATTCAAAGACAAGACTAAATACTGTGGCATAACATTCTTTCCGTGAAAAAAGGCCGCATCATACATAGAGCGACTAGCGTGCGGGTTTCCCCGAGACCTTGGAAAAGCACTTGCTTGGGAGGCCGAGTCCTGCTTCTGCCTTCTTGGTGGTGATAAAATTCTAAGAGCATGACTTCCGAGCTCCTCCTCGGCTTTTAAAACAGCTCAGCTTAGGAGGCATAAAAACTGAGTGGCACATGTATTGAGCCCGGTTGCATAAAACCCGTGAATAACAGCTCGTAAACCCATTGTGTGCCTTCAAAACGGCACTGGCTCTATGAGAATCATGAATGTCAGTGGTGAATAAAGGAGCCAGAAGATTAACCCAAACCCTTCACCTTGTATTCAGATGACAGCTAATGTTTACTTACATGACTGTGAAAGTAAAGGGTGGGAGGCCTTTTGGGTGTTCCTTTTGAATGTAGCCCAGAGGCTTGTGCTCAGAGCTGTGTGAGACAATGAGAAGGTGCTGCTAGGGGCCAAAGTGTTGGTCTTGACCATTTAATTTGGGCTGGGGGCTTCAGGGCCTGGGGTTGGGCGGAGGAGATGCTCTTTTTCCTTCAGCTCAGGCTCTGAATACTACTAAGTCGTGGACTGTGCTTTGAAGAAAGCTTCTGCAGCTAGATTTCATCTGGACCATTTTCGAAGATGGTGTATGCCTTTGAGAAAATCCCATACAGGAAATGAGTAGGTCTAGGGGCACCTGGGTCTGCTGAGCATCCGACTCTCGATTTCGGGTCAGGTTAGGATCTCACAGTTCATGAGTTGAGTTCGAGCCCCACGTCGGGCTCTGCGCTGACGGTGCGGAGCCTGCTTGGGACTCTCTCCCTCTCTATCTGCCCCTCTCTGCTTCCTAAAATAAAAACAAGCAAGACAGAGAGAAATAAATAGATCTAGATAAATTTTTGTTTCAATGGGTAAATCAGTTCCCTTTTGCTACCAGTTTTTATTTGGGTTTCTGAATAACCCTAACATTCCCTGTTTTTGTCATAGCTGAACAAGACTTCAGTACTAAAAGCTAATTACTAGCCATCAGTAGTCATGGAAGAAAAAAAGCTGAGTGTCCTGTGTTATCGAAACTGTTACGAGGAACAAGGGATCATTGACATAAAAATCAGCCTCATTTTTCAAATGCAACCTAAAATTTTCAGTTTTAAAATCGATAAAAATCTTAGATTTGAATCAGAATGGTTCCGCATCCCAGATGTATTTAACGATTGTTTTGCGTAGACACTTGGAATTTTGTTGGGACCGACAGACTTCGAAGTCTAGAGGATCCACCGGCCCAGGAGTTCGAGTCTATCCTGTGTGCCCCAGAGCCTGGCTCTAGATGTCCACATTGCAGAAGGCTTGGGAGTATTTCTAGCTTCTTTGTTAGAAGTTGCCAATAGGCTTGGGAGTATTTCTAGCTTCTTTGTTAGAAGTTGCCAATAAGTGTCTCATTTTAGCTAAATTGTAGCCACTACTGTTGTCATGGGCTCATGGATGAGACATCACTTTTTTAAATTGCAGGGCGTGGGATTTGCCACACCAAACCTTAATTTAGGCCAGTGGTCAGGGTGTAGGTGTTTTCCACCTCCCCCTCTTAATTAATCTATAAAAGAGAGGAAAACTTGCTGACCGTGTATGTGGGTTCATTGGAGTCCTAGTTAATTTCACGTGCGTGAAGTTAGATTTGCCTGACCTCCTAATTCCCACCGACGGAGACACCACTGCTGTGGATGTTTTATTTCCTTACGCATCTATTCTCAACAGTGCCCTGGAAGGCGTCTTGCGTGTTCCAGCCTGGGCAGTCAGCAGAGCTCAGGGGAACAAGTTCCTATGCTCCTACCGGGAGCAATTGAAGTAACTTCTAGAGTGGTTCCATTTGTCAGTCTTCCCCTCTCGGCAAGCTTCTCCATTATTCATGGATTATAGACCAGCCCTGTAAAGGTAAAAGGGTACAACTTGATATAATTTAAACCAGCAAGGGTGCTAGAAATGGACAGTTTCAGCACAGTCACGAAGTGTATCACGAGGTAACAAACCACCCCAATACTCAGTGACTCAAAACAGCATTTATTCTTGGCTCACCAGACCATGGGCCATCTGGGTGGTTCTTTTGGACTTGGTGGCTCATGCCTTTGTGGTCAGTGGAGACTCAGGGGGAGGCTCTGCTGATCTTGGTGGGCTCACTGGGGGACGTCAGCCAATAGTAGGCGGGTCCAGATGGCCTCCGATGGGACAGCTGAGCCCTCTTCCACCAGCCTGAGCTTGTGTGCACAGCTGTGGCAATACCCCAAGTGAGAAGATAGAGACCCACAAGGCCTTTTGAGGCCAAGAATTGGAAGGGGCACCGTCACGGCCCCTGCGCGTGACTGGCCAAGACAAATCCCAGGCCAGCCCACGTTCAAAGGGGTAGGGAATATAGACTCCAACTTTTCACCGGAGGGACTACAAAATTACCTAGCAGATAAGGGATATAAGGAGGAGAGAAGGATCAGGGACATTTTGCAATCAGTCTCCCCCAAACACTTCTTTGGGAGATGGTGGATTCATGCATTTATTCAATCAACATGTATTGAACACCTACAGTGGGCTAGATCCTGGGCATTCAGATATGAATAAGGCATGTTCTTTAGAGAGAAGCAAGATATCGTACAGTAAATTATTACAAATTCCACTCCACGGAGTCTTGATACCAATGAGATAGAATTCATGTTCTTGTGTTAAGATTTCACATTTACTTTACTGACTTTATGCATGGGTTTATGATACATCTCTGAGGCCTGAGCAGTGTTTGTACCTCCCACGCCCAAATCTTTCAGGTAAATGTTGCACAGCGCAGATTCTAGAGGGCTGTGTCCTATGTCCCTGTTCCAGCCCCCACGTAGGTAACCAGCCTCTTCACAGTAGAGTTAGCTGGCATAGTGCCTGATGCATATGTCATTCACCCGCATGTGTTGAGGTGACTTAAATACTGGCCATACAAGCACACACTTTGAAATGATTCATTAGAAGCACAGGGGTCAAGTTACCTGCCGTGTGAAAAGCCTAGTAAATAGAGAACCTAGCAACCTAATCAGTACAAGTAAGACTTTTAAGCATGGGAACTTGGGAATTTGAAGGAGAATAAGGGTTCTCAAATTTGCCTCTTGGAAATACACATATTGTCCTATTACTTGATTGGGAGGAGGGCTGTCTCCTCAGTTCCCATGGGAAAATCTAGGTATATAGACTTGTGTGGATTAATATTAATATTTCGTGGCATTTTGCAACAAGTGCTAGTTAAGTCCTGGATGACTAAGCTTGAAGAGCCACTGATTCTCGACAGGGGTCCATCACGCTGGTGGGCCGAGGGCAGGAGAGCTAGGGATCTGAATGACCCTTCCGGTTTCTTCTTGTTTGGGTGGGGTCAAAAGCTGCCTGCCTATAAAAGGGCCAAGGCCAAGTTCTTCTGCTGCAGCCACCCCATGAAATCTGTTTACGTCTCTTCAAAAGCCTTGTTGAGTTCTTCCTTTTTACGTTCTGCTCTTCATCAGGAGTATGAGCTGTTTCAGAACAATCCAGGTAGGGCAGTTTATAGAAGCTGAGGGGTAGGAAAGGTGAAGGCGGCCAGCCTGGTAATTATGGACTCTATGCAAAGCACTTGAAACAAATTACCCCCAGCGGACAACTCCAGCCAGGAACAGCTCAGGGGCACAGGAGGGAGGGAGGGGGACTTGGGTGAAAAACAGCTGCTGGGATTTTATATTCCCAACTCACAGGGTGGAAACAACAGCCTTTGTAGTTACAATCGGACTCTTCTCTGTGTGGGGGAGGAGGAGGAGAGGTAAGAAGTAGCTGAAGGAGGAGAAGTAAAAAGAAGCCAAAGGGGCCTGGATCCCTTTGTCCCAAAGTCCCTCGGAGCCTGGAGGCCGGGAGGGAGGAGCCCAGCACCAGCTGCCGGCTGAGAAAAGCAAGGGAGTGGGAGGGCCAGAGAGGCCTGGTCCTGGCAGAGGCAGAAAGCCTGGCAACTGAGCTCACCACCCAGCCGTCCTTCTGTCCACTCTCCATTGTCCTGCATCAAGGCGCTATTTTTGATACTTTCGTTGAAGGAGTCTAATAGGGGGGCGCCTGGGTGGCCCAGTCCGTGAAGGGTCCGAGCCCGGCTCAGGTCATGATCTCACAGTTCATGGGTTCGATCCCCGCATCTGACTCCATGCCGACGGCACGGAGCCTGCTTGGGATCTTCTCACTCCCTCTCTTTGTCCCTCCCTCATTCTCTCTCTCTCAAAAATAAATAAACATTATAAATTAAAAAATAAATAAATACCTAATAGATACCTTTAGATCAACGTACAGAAGGTGGAGAAGCTGATTTATATTGATCTCTGCCCCCGGGGCCTCCTCCCAAGTGCTCAAACTCACAGGTCCCAGGGAGGAAAAGAATTCTGGCTCCCGTTTTCCTGGAGGCTGCCCGTGTGACTCTGCTAGGGCCGTCCTAACAATGCAGCACAGACCGGGAGGTCAAGACCACAGAAACGCACGGTCTCCCAGTTCACGAGGCTGCACGATGAAGCCAGCAGTACTGTTGCTCCCTTCTGGGACTCTCTCCTGGCCTCCGTGGTTTGAGGGCGACCTGGGGCTTCCTGCGGCTGCCGGGACGTCACCCCCATCTCCAGCTTCACGTCTGCGTGGCGCTCTCCCTGTGCGCGTCCACCTCTGGGTCCACATTTCCCCTTTTTAGAAGGACCCCAGGCATACTGCGTTGGGAGCCCCCCTCTGCTCCCATGTGACCTCATCTTACCAAATTATATCTGTGGTGGCCCTGTTGCCAATGAGGTCCCGTTCTGCCGTCCTGGGGAGGGGACTCCACATACGAATTCAAGGGGACACGCAGCTCTGCCCCGCACCCCGCCCCTCTGGATCTCGGCCTTCCCCGGTTTCAGAGTCCAGTCAAGTGCACTCTGGCATTGTCTGTGGGCTCTAACCTTTACCCCAGAATGTCAGCCCCGTGAGCTATTCATAGCCGCCCGGCGCCTGCTGCTGGCACTGCATTGCTCTGCTCACCCAGCCCAGCTGTCCTCACCCGCCAGGAGGGGACACTCTGCAGGCAGGGGCTGGGTCGCCTCCTGGTAGGTCCCAACACAGTGGTCGAATCCCGACTGAATGAAACAAACATACAAATAAACAGCAGGAACAATGAACTCCGAGACAAAACTTCTAAGTTTCGGCGCCCCGAGTAAGCCACTCATTCCCGTGAGCAAGGGACATCTTCATCCTGGCCTTGTGTTTCCGTCTGTCTTGCCTTCCCACGTCTGAGTGCGCGGCTCACCTGACTGCCGCCAAGGCAGGCTGGCCGGCTCCCTCCCCGCCCCTCCCCTGAGCCTTCCTGGGTCAGACCAAGCCCTCTCTAGCCTGCTGGTCTAATCTGTGTGCCTTCTGATCCCAATTTGGAGAAGATAGCGCCTCCTTCCCTCCTTGTCCCACCTTTCCGAGTCTTTTCTCTTTCTGCCCCTGGACACCTGCCTCTCGGAATGCCTTCTTGCTGCCTCAGTGTCTCTGCTGGCCCCACCATGCTCCACACCTGACATGTTTGCTCACCTGGCAGCTCACCAGTTGGTTTTCACCTCTGCCCCCCCCCCTTGGAGGGCTTCAACCTCTCCTCCTGCACTGCCCCCCCCCAGTCCCACCTTGCACTCCGGATGTCTTAACCATCCCACCCCCCTACCCCTTAAAATCACTTACGTGCACCTCTCCCCCCTCTGGGATTCCCATTTGCGCCTCTGAATATCCTCGATGTCGTCCCGAAGACCTGGCTGACTTCAAAATTCCCGTGATTCAAGCCTCATGCTGAAAAAGGATGGAGGGCTATTTGTTAACGATCAGGTTCTTCTTATTATCAGTTAATATGGTTTTAAGTCATCGTCCAAACTTTGAAGGGGGGGAGGGATCTTACTACTTCACGTAAAATGAGACTGTCTGCATTCTCTCTCCTTTCTGATTTCACAGCAGCTTCTGTACTTGTCCGTATGCATTAATATTCATATTTTTTAATGAAAACAGCAGGAAGACTGTTATTAAAGCTCCATGGAAAATACAATGAAAACCACAATTAGTATCTTCCTCTATAGTCTAAACATGTATCAATAAGGTAAACATAGCTTACTAATTTATTTAATCTTTGCTAACAACCCCTGTCAGAATGCCTAGCCAATACATTCAAAAGACCTTTCTCTTTCTTCCTTTATGTCTAGTTGGCAGCTATGAATTCATTCAGCCGGTATTGGCTCGGTGCCCACATGCTCCTCCCAAAGGATGAAACAAAAAGAATGGCAAGCCGCGAAAAGCTAGGTTTACATTTTTTATTGAAGAGGCATATTCACAACTGGGCATTTTCTCTTAGTAAATAAGTAACACTCTATATAAACACGTAGCCTCCGAGCAATCCATCATGCATCCGAATATAGGTGAATATAATGCTTACACAGTATTAAAATAACAGAAACAACCTAAATGTGTACTAATAGGAGACTGAGTAAGTTGATGCTAAGTAAACCTGCAAAAAAGGAACTCATCGCAACCACCTAAGTATGGAAGCGTATCATGGAAAGCTGTTCATGGTTTACAAAAGAGTATATATATATAGTATGATCTCATTTTTATGTTAAAACACACATGCATAGCCCACACACATGCCCACCACACACTCCCCATAAAAGAACTGGGCAGTTGGAATCCAGAGCCTTAACCGTGACCCCCTCCTCTGGGTAGGGGGATGAGATAGTAGACGTTTTTGTTTTGTTTTTTTCCTCGTTGCTCATCTGCATTTTATAATTTTTCTACAGAAAAACAAATGTTCCGTTTGACGTTGTTTGGCATCTTCAAGATGAAAAGCTTGCAAAGGTAACTTTTTCTAACATTGCCATGTGTCTTTTTTGGCCCCTTGCAGCTTATAGTGACTTAGGTTACTACATTATCAATAAACTGCACCATGTGGACGAGTCCGTGGGGAACAAAACGAGAAGGGCCTTCCTGTATCTTGCTGCCTTCCCTTTTATGGATGCCATGGTGAGTAATCAATCGTTGGCTCTTTTTAAAAAATAACTATGGTGTACGTAACATACAATTTACCATTTTAGCCGTTCTTACGTATACGGTCCGATGGCATGCGGTAACTTCACATTGCCGCGAACCTCCAGAGCTCCTATTGTCTCGTGAAACTGACTCTGTCCCCATCAGACCCTAACTTCCCATTCTCCCGTCCCCTCAGCCCCTAGCACCACTGTCCTACCGTCTGTGTGGATCGGACGGACCATTCCAGGGATTTCATACGAGTGGACTGAGACAGTATGGCTGGCTGGCTCACCTAACTTCGCATGTCTTCAGGGTTCACCCACGTCGTAGCGCACGTCACAATGTCCTTTACAAGGACCACGTTTTGTTCGTCCATTCATCCATCAGTGGACACCTGGGTCGCTGTTTTGATAGTGCTGTTGTGAACATGGATGTACAAGTACCTCTTTGAGTTTTCTGCTTTAATCCTTTTGGGTATATAGTCAGAAGTAAAATTGACAGATTATGTAATATGTAATAATTGTATTTTTAATTTTTGAGGGACCCTCATACTGATTTCCATATCAGCTATACCATTTTACATCCCCACCAGCCGTATAGAAGGGTTCCAGTGGACCGTTGACTTTTAACCAGTGCATCCTGTCTCTTTGTTTTATTATGAGAATTGTCTGTATTTGTCAGAAGTTCTGGCAGGAGGCCAGAGAGCCTACTTGAAAATTTGATTTAACTATAAAGATCTTTTCTGATATATTCAGGATCAAAGGATCAGGACCGCTTTCTGATAAACTTACCATGGGTGTGGCTTAACCACCCACATCTTTTTAGAATAAGAATCTCTTGAATATATTGGTAGGATTTCATTACTTTAATAGCCAGCTTTATACATTACTAAGGGCAGCTCCCTTCCATAGATTAAATCCTTTGTCATGATACTAAAGAGTGCTCAGAGAATGCTTTTTTTCTATTCCTCTGTAGTACAGGTATAAAAGAGACTTAGCCAAAAAAAAAAAAAAAAAAAATCTATGTATCTATATATAGATATAGATAGCTCCAGTAATATTCAATGATGGAAAATAAACCCCTTCTTTGGGCTCCATTTTAAATTACTTTTAGGAGGAGACTTAAAAATATTAATATGGGGGAAAATATGTTAATATGGGGGCGCCTGGGTGGCTCAGTGGTTTGAGCGTCCCACTCTTGATTTCGGCTCAGGTCATGATCCCAAGGTCGTGGGGTCAAGCCCCATGCCAGTGTCCGTGCTGAGCACGGAACCTGCTTGGGATTCTCTTTCTTTCTCTCTCTAAAATAATGTATATGTTAATCTGTACAATTTTTCACCACCCTTCACCCCAAGTTTTATGTAGTGTAGACGCATGAGGTGAGTGGGCATCTGCCTGGAGGCGAGGCCACCGCCCCACATCCTTGGCGAGATGACACAAGGCCAATTGCCCGTGGTCCTTCTTCTCGAGTGTTATCAGCAGTGTCAAACTGCCTGTAGTTAGGTTACTGATGCAGCCTCACTGAATGGCTGCCCGCTTTCCACCGGTTGGCACAGTAACCTTAAATCCTAAACTCATAGTTTCAACACAGAGGCCCTGATGCCCAGTTGGTGTCACATCAGTGTAGGTGCGAGGATCTGGGCATTGGAGCACTGGTACCTGGATTTTCTTTTCCTTACTTATTCCCAAATAAGAAATTTAAGACACATTACCCCCGCCCCCCCCCCCAAAAAAAAGAAAGAAAGAAAAAAGGCACAGGGGCGGGATTTCCTAAAACCAGATTCCCCATGGTGTCCACGCAGGCCTAAGGAGGCACCACAGTGCTTGAAGTCAGAGAACTGAATGATGTGACCTTTATCACATCCGAAGTAAAAGCCCAGCTTCCCAGACAGAATCTGTGATACTGCTCTAATGCCCACCCACCATCTGTATGGGGACTCTGTAAACACGTAGAGGAATTACCGTTATACAGTGACTTCAGGGACTCGGGACTAAAAGCGAATCACAGACTCTTACGTGCCCCGTGTTCCATTTTCCTTCGGGTGTATTTATTTGCCATGAGAGAGTTTCTAAAACTCAGTATGACACCAGAGCACTGGGGATCAACACCCTTTACTTCTGTGTTTCGTTTATCAACCGCCCCCAAAGACCCAGCAGTAGGAGACTGCTAATAAAAGAACAAAATGGTGAGCACTTATAAAGAGCCAGGTGATCCCTCCCCAAGCTCCCCCCCTACACACCCATACCTGCACCGTGGCCCTGGTGTATTGGTTGGAGAGAGAATATTTGAAAGCCACAAAGCTTACCGTCCAGATGGCTTTGGTCAACAGAGATAGCCCACAAGCCACTATTTGCAAACGTTATCGACGGTTTGCATTTCTTTCCACGTCTGGCACCTCGGGACCCGTGAGCTGAGGGAGGATGAGCTGCTCTGTGCAGCCCCGACACAGACCTAGGGGAATAAATTGTATTTGTCCGATTGCGTTTAGTTCACATGAAATGTGATTTCTGTGTCAGTCCGCATCAGCCTTTACAGGTTAGAGGGATCATCTTTCAACAGATCCTGTCTTGAACTCCCGGCCTCCGAACTCACCTTTCCCTGGGCTTTCCATGGTCTGCTCCCCGCAGAGGACCTTCCTCGTAATTGCCCTCAAAAGCAAGGTGTCAGATCAGATCCTGCCCTGGCTTGAAAAGAGGGAAGAAGAGCCCTCATTAGAGCCCTAATCAGCTGATGAGAACCCATAATGACTGTAATAACTTAGAACCAACCCGGAGCCCTCATTATAACATGCTTCGTGTAAGGAGAACGCTTCTGCCTTGGCACTCCGACCGCCCCAGAGAGGGAGAGGCGGCGTTTCCTCCGTTCTGGTAGCCACCCAGCTTTCCTGCCAGGCACGTGGACCTAAGGAGTACACCGGCCTGCGTGTAATCTGCCCTAAATAAATACCGTGCCGTCACGGATGCCACTTAAAAAAATCTTGTGTGCACCTAGCCATCAGGCCAAGTTCCAGTCATTTGACCAACTGAAAATTTGTCCTGTGCTCCTAAGGTGTCGGGGGGTACAAAGTCTATTTCAGGAACTCCCAGGCAATCCTGACGACCAGAAGTGAGCCAGTGCTGACAGCGTCTCTCACGCCCAATCCTTTTCTTTCCGGCAGGCGTGGACCCACGCCGGCATTCTCCTGAAACACAAATACAGTTTCCTGGTGGGATGTGCCTCGATCTCAGACGTCATAGCTCAGGTAAGTGTGGTCTGTGTGCCGCTCAGAGCCTCTCTCTGGCGAGTGACAGAACCCACCCATGCCTCATTGCATTCCGACTTTCCTCAGATCAAACGTGCATTCCGACTTTCCTCAGATCAAACGTGGACTTCGGCAAAGGTTTGTCAGAGTAGAGAGAAAGCGAAGCCGTTTGCAGCGTAAGTGTGTATAATCCTGCTGGCTGGAGGGTGGTAGGAATTTAAAGTCAGTGCCAGAGGTTTGGGCTCGCACGAGAAACAGCCATCAGGTCCCAGCTAGTACATGTCTGGTGCTCAGAGGGTCACTGTGCACTTGGCTGGACGCACACTTGGCCCTCTGTGTGGCCCAACAGTACATGGTCTGTCCCTCGGTCCCAGAGGGAGCTCTTAGGAACTGCTCTTATGCCACCCAGGGCTGCCATTCACACGTCATTCGCCCACGTTTGAAAAGAGCCAGGACGTTGGACCCACGCTGCACGCTTCCTGCTGAATCCGGGCCCCTGGGGTCTGGCACCAACCCTGATTTTCCATTTTCCTTCCCTTCCTCTGCCACCGGGGATACTGCCTGAAACATTTCAGCAGGAAATTAGATCTAATTCCTATAATCTATAAATTAGGCATAGTTCCTGCCATCAGGGGTTTGGGAGAACAAGGTCTTCACAGAGGAGAGGGATGGACTGATTTCTTAAACTCTTTTCCCGATTCCCAGTTCCATTCTGGGAATGTTTCTAGGCATCTCTGCCTGGTTTCTTCCCGTCATACGTGCTAGGCTTTTAGCCACCTTTGTGAAATAATCTACGGTCAGACCGTGAGTACCTCCCTAAAGACCAACAATTCCATTTCCAGATTAATTGCGTTTACTCCGTGGATCACTATCAAAAGTAATTTATGTTATTCCTATGAACACTCTGTGTGTGTGTGTGTGTGTGTGTGTGTGTGTGTGTTTGCGCACACATGTGCACGCCCGAACGCTGGCTAACATCATTCCTTGATGTATCTTTGTTAATTTTCTCTGTGAGTTACTGGAGATTTTTGTCCGGAGCTTACTTTTATTTAACTCGTCCTCGGAGACATGAACTAAACTGCCTTCTTCACTCTAATCACTTAATGTGAAATAAAGGAAAGACTTCTCACGGGCAGCAAGTCGCATCAGCAGCTCCCTGAGTATTTTGAGATGCGTGTTTTCTGAAGGGCAAACAAACAAATAGAAAAGCTGGACTTTGCCTACGATAAATATAGTAGGCATCTAAGGGTGGAAGAGAACACTATATCCCTGAAAAATGCCTTGCTGAGCACGCCCACGGCCCTTTTCCTTCTCGGTTTGAAACCCAGTCCTGGCCGATGCCTGCTGGGAGGGCTCGCAAATGCAGAATAAACATATCTGGTTAGTAAGACGGGGAGCTGGGTTCGGATGCCATCTGGCCCCCGGCTATTCCTGGTGAAGTAGTTATTTTAAACCTTGTAGTTTAAACGCCTGAGGGAATAAATGCAATTTTTGTTCCTAAGTCTTTTATTACCCCTGCCCGCACCCCCAGCTTTATTCTTCTTGCTCCTTGAAAGCATTTAACTACCCGATTTGGCAATGAGTAAATAGATCTTAGGCAAAGTCCTTTGAAATACCACCTTAGCATAGATATATAGCAAGCAGTGGCCAATGGTAAAATGAACATGGTTTATAACGTCTTGAATTTCAGTGGCAGCTCTCATTTTTAAAAATTTGGCTAAGCTAATTGGTGTCTCATCATAGTACAAGAAAGCTCTCGGTGTGGTTCACGCAGGCAATGCTTTTCTGTGCCACTATTACTCTCAATGGTGCTGTTATGTTCTAGTAAATGCCAAAGGGTTTATGAAAAATACTGCTGTCTCTGTTATATTTCACAATCACCTGGTCAATATTTGCTCAGTATCAAAACGAGAATTCTCCTGGGGTTGTCAGACCTTACTCGGGCCTCCTGTCCTAGCCCTTGCCTTCTGAAGTTGGCTGAGGGCCCCAGGATGGGAGGCCAAGATCCTAGCTCAGTAATGATGCTGCACTACTTAAATCCCCATGCCTCCTGCCTTTTCATCTCAGCCTTCTGGCAAGATCCCACTCCTGAACCACCCTGGGATGCACCTGTCACCAGCTGCGTGCAGGTAGCAAGTGCTCCTGCACGAAGTTCAAACAGCGGATGGGGCTCCTGGGTGGCTCAGTCGGTTAGGTGTCTGACCTCCGCTCAGGTCTTGATCTCGCCACGCGTGAGTTCGAGCCCCGCGTCGGGCTCTGTGCTGATGGCTCAGAGCCTGGAGCCTGCTTCGGATTCTGTGTCTTCCTCTCTCTCTGCCCCTCTCCCACTGGTGTTCTGTCTCTCAGAAATAAATAAACGTTAAGAAAAATTAAAACAATAATAATAATAATAACAGTAATGAAGAAAGTTCCACAATGGGACCGACTAATCAAACCACGGATCCCTAGTCTCCTCACTCACCTCAGCTGACTCCAGTAACTAACTCAGAGGCTTCCGTACCCTCCTCACTCTCCCTGTAGACGAGCTCTCTCCCCACTTCTCTGCGAAAATTGAAGCAACCAAATTCTTCAACTTCTGGCCACCAAACCTACAAGCCTACCTTCACACCCTTGCATCACTTCCGTTTTCCGCCATTTTAGAAGAGGTGTCCCTTCTCTGTGGTCCAGAACACTTCTTCTGCCTGTGCCTTGGATTCTGTGCTTTCTCAAGAACTTTATTCAGTTTATCAGTGATCCATTCTGTCTCCCCTGGGTCATTTCTCTTAACGTGTAACATTTGAAGACAGGGACAATAAGAAGATTTTTCTGGCTCCCATGTACCTCTCTAGCCACAATCCTCTGTTTTCATTACTTCACAGCCAGACTTTTTGCAAGAGTGGTTTTCACCCACTGTCTCCATTTTTTTTTTCACGTCTCTTTTATTCTTTTACCGACTCCAGGTGGACTTCCACCCCCGTCAGCCCACCCAAATAGTTCTTGCTAATGACCTTCATGTCACTTAACCCAGTGGACGTTCCCTGTCAACTTCTCAGACATCCCTTCACTCTGTTGACTGCTCCTTCCTGCACAAAACGTTCCTTCCCACTGGTACTCAGCACCACAGTCCTGGTCTGTCTCCTCCTTCTGAAGGCCCACCTCCGCTATTGCTGTGAACATGTGGACCTTTCTCAGCACCTTTCTCTCTGTCTCCTCGCTCTGTTCTGTTCTGTTGGAGAAACATCTAGTTCATGCCCACCTTCCAGATTGGATACCAAATATCTGTAGCCAGACCCTCTCCTCTGAGCTCCAGACAACGTATCTAAATGTCCCTGTGGTAGCTCCATTCAGCTCCTGCAAAGCCACCCCGAGCTCGAATTCCTATCTTCTCTATCAGACATTTCGGTTTTACGCAAATCAGTGGCACGCATCATCTGGTCAGAAACCCTGAACCGTCCTACGAGCACCCTGTTCACCATCAAGCCGTTTTGATTTTTTCCTAGATATTTCTTTTATTTTAAAAAAGTTTATTTATCTTGGGAGAGAACACGAGCAGGAGAGGGCAGAGAGAGAGAATCGCGAGCAGGCTCCACACTGTCAGCGAAGAGCCCGACATGGGGCTTGAACCCATAAACTGTGAGATCACGACCTGAGCTGAAATCAAGAGTCAGACACTTAACCAACCGGCCAGGCGCCCCAGTCGTAGATGTTTCTTTTCTCCGCCCTCCTCTCCCCATCTCTGCCTCCCCTCCCACCCGGATGTCTCCTCTCTGGCCTCTGCCTCTGCTCTGACCCACCTCCTCCCTTCCCCGCTGCCACCCCTGTAATCCGTTCTTTTTACCTCATCCCCTGCTTGGAAGCTGCTCCTGATGGGGTCACCTGAGTGGCTCAGTCGGCTAAGCATCTAACTCTTGAATTCAGCTCAGGCCACAGTCATCGGATGGAGCCCCATGTCAGGCTCCACACTGAGTAAGGAGCCTGCTTGGGATTCTCTCTCTTCCTCTCCTTCTCCTCTCTCCCTCTCTCTCTCTCTCTCTCTCAAAATAAATAAATAAACACGAAAGACAAAAAAACCTAAGAAATTGCTTCCTGGTGTTCTTGAGGTAAAAAACTCAAAATCCTGCTCACGGCCAACAAGGTACTGAAGACCTTTGGCCTTGCTTCCTCTCCAGCCTGGCAGTCTCCTCTTGTCCCCTTGCTTCCTGCACTCCAGCCACGGGTACTCCGTTCGGGGCCTCGGTAGGGCAGAGCCCCCTTCCACTGGGGCTTTTCACCTCAGCCCCATCTTCCCCGGGAGGAAACGTTCTGCCTCAGTTCTCCCCACCTACCACCGACGCCTGCCATTCCTGGCTAGTCTCCTGCGGAGACTGTAGGTCTCAGCTCAGACAGCACCCAGGAAGACGCCCTCCCTCACAGCAGCCTGGCTGTCCTAGAACAGCCACTCTTCCTTCCCTGTGTCAGCGGGCGCTCGCCAGCACCACTGTGTGATTAAGGTCCCTGCTTCTCCGCTCGACCGTCCGCTCCCCAGGACAGAATTTGGGCTGATCTCATTGATCACTGAATCCCGGCACCCAGTACAAGGCCAGCACAGAACAGGCTCTCACTGGGAAAAATCCTCACCAGCGAGGCCCTAGGTTCCCCCTCAGAAAATAACCCAGTATTTTTGGTGGCTTTATCAGACTCAGAGTCATAATTCTGGACTTTAATTGCAGAAGGCCCCGTGTTATTTTACTTTATTTCATTTCATTTCATTTTGAGAGAGAGAGAGAGAGAGCGCGCGTGCAGGGGAGCAGCTAGAGAGAGAGGGAGAGGGAATCCCAAGCAGGGTCCCAGTTGCCAGTGCAGAGCCCAGCACGGGGCTCGAACTCAAGAACTGTGAGATCATGACCTGAGATGAAATCAAGAGTCGGACGCTTAACCGACTTAGCCACCCAGGCGCCCCTGCCCCGTGTTATTTTCAGTTGGCAAACAATACAATCCACAGTGATGGTGTCAGCTCTGTGACAGG
This sequence comes from Prionailurus bengalensis, assembly GCF_016509475.1. Classification (NCBI taxonomy): domain Eukaryota; kingdom Metazoa; phylum Chordata; class Mammalia; order Carnivora; family Felidae; genus Prionailurus; species Prionailurus bengalensis. The sequence goes on from NC_057343.1 coordinate 228,779,280, forward strand.
TGCTGGGCCACATGGCATCGAGCTATTAAGCGCGCGGGGAGGCTGTGAGAGCCACCGGCCCAGTGCTTCCCACCTTCCCTCGGTCCCAAATAGCCTGCCATGATTCTCTGGCTGTTTTCCTGTCATCGCCACACTCACCCTTCTTTCAGCCGAGTCCCTCTTTTTTCCGTCACCTCCACATCCCCCTCCGTGGCTCTGCTCGGCAGGCCTCCATCTTGCATGGCCATCCTGACGGCCCTGAGGGTCTTTCCTGGACTTAGCAGCGGGGGGGATGATCCTTACGTAGTCATTTCTTGTACAGTGAGTTTTTCAGTCTCTGCACAAGGTCATCTTAGTTTGCTCTGTACGTTTTCTAGCTGCCAAACGTTCAGCTTGTTGCACATGCACCAGTGTGAGTTTGCATGGCGGCTCCTTAGAGGCATCTAATGCTTTAGAGACATCACTGCACATCTTGGCCCCATCACAAACCCCCGGTCTTCTGTTGCAAACACAGTGCGTCCTTAGCAAGGCTTCCCCAGCTGGTGTTCGCATTTTCAGTTGACATTTGATAGTTTCACTTGGAAGGAACAGGCACGGAGCCAGGTCCGGGCATCTTGACTTCTATCACTGGGCTCTGCTGTATCCTCTGAGAGCGTGAGCACGAGTGTGACTGTGGCCTGACTTGTGTCCATTCACATTGTCGGTGCTGCGGGCAGCCTGGTGCGTCCACGTGGCCAAGCAGTGCCTCTCTCTCCTGCATCCCCGGAGGCTCCCTGTCCCAGTCAGCCTCATGTACTGGGTTTGAGAATGACATCCGGGCACGAGATTCATCGATGCCGTCAACAAACCACCTCTAGCATCTGATGCTTTTACTGCGTTCAGAAGTTTCTCTGTATTACCCTGCTTTTCTGTGTGTGTTCCCTACAGCAGCGGAAGGTACTCATCCAGTTAATCACGCTCAGTCTCCAGCTTCCTTTTTAACTTTCTGTCATCACTGATCTCTTGGCACTGAAGTGATCAGGATAAGCCTCCTCTGGTCAGGATCACTCGATGGCGGTATATTTTGCACGCCTATTGTTCCACAGATATTTGGCCCTTAAAGTCGCTCTAGCTCGGGGTGCCTGGCTGGCTCAGTCGGTAGAGCATGTATGTGACTCTTGATCTCAGGGTTGTAAGTTGGAGCCCCACGTTAGGTGTAGAGATTGCTTAAAAATAAAATCTTTAAAAAAAAGAAAAGTCGAGGGGTGCCTGGGTGGCTCAGTCGGTTAAGCGTCCAACTTGGGCTCAGTTTGTGACCTCGCGGTTCATGGGTTCGAGCCCTACATCGGGCTCTGTGCTGACCGCTCAGAGCCTGGAGCCTGCTTCCGATTCTGTGTCTCCCTCTCTCTCTGCCCCTCCCACCTGTCTTTTCTCTCTCTCTCTCTCTCTCTCTCTCTTTCTCTCAAAAATAAATAAACATTAAAAAACTAAAGTCAATGTAGCTCAGGAATCGTCCCCCTCCCCCATTACTTTATTTTTGCACTCAGTATGCTCAGTGCTCTCCTGAATGTATGAATCCCCAGATGGCTCTGGACAGAGACTGGGCTGCTTGTCTGAGTTTTGCAGACAGGAAGGTTAAATACGTTGTTAAATTTGTTGTGGGGACTCTACAGTCAGTAGAGATCAATACTTGATTGTTTTTTTTTCAATCCCTCTTGACTATTTTGTTGACTTATTCCACTTCTATATGTTTGTGTTTTAAATTTTAATCTGGCTTGCCTTATAATAATTAACATTGGTGCCTTTAGCAGCATGTTTAATGAATTGCATCTTGTAAATGTTAAATGAGTATTTTTCTATGGACATCACTGATCACCACTACTCTTTCCTTGTGGACTCAGGGCCTCCCGTGTGGGTTACCTGTGCGTGTCGGGATCCAGGTTCAAGAAGGGCAAACCTCTGCCACATCTCTTGGGAATCTAGGAGCCCAGAGGTTCCAGATTTTTTTTTTTTTTTTTTTTAGCAATAACCTTAACGAGATGTTAACGGTTACCTTCAAAGAACCTTCGTGGTGAATATGGCAAAATGATCGTGTGCCCTTCCGGTGAACCCCAGGCATCTGACCCTGAATTCTGAGAGTGGCCTTGAGCCTCAGCCCAAGTTTCTGTTCTCCTCCTCAGCGTCGGGATTTTCACTCAGAGATGTGTCTCATCGGGGTGCAAGAGGGTGGGCTGTGCTTCTGTCGACGGGCTCCGTCTTCTCCCCTCTGACTTGCTCTTGTTTTCCTATCTCTCAGGTCGTTTTTGTAGCCATTTTGCTTCACAGTCACCTGGAATGCAGGGAGCCTCTGCTCATCCCCATCCTTTCCCTGTACATGGGCGCCCTTGTGCGCTGCACCACCCTGTGCCTGGGCTACTACAAGAACATCCACGACATCATCCCCGACAGGAGCGGACCGGAGCTGGGGGTACGTCCTTAGAACTCGCCGACGCCCCGTCTGTGCCTCCGAGGGCGGCCGAGTGCTGCCCCGGCCCTTTGCGAATTGGGGGTATCCGTACCAGAAGCACATGCTCCACCTAGCTGTCAAGTGCTAGGTCGTGGCCACAGGGGAGACGGTTGGAGAATGAAGGGCCCCTGGAGATAGAAGAGGCCTTAGAGGGCACTGTTCAGCCTCCTTCGTTGCGTATCAGGGAGACTGAGGCACAGTGAGTCAGGTCAGGGCGAGTAGGTGTAGCAGTTTTGGTTTTTCTTACCCTCTATTGTCAAAAGTCAGTCATTCATCAAAATGGAGCTCCAGTGGGGCAATCCAATAGCGCACGGTACTTATATATTAATCAACAAGTGTTTTAGGACCCGCAGTACCTTTAAACTCATATTTGGGTTATTCTTAATTTCACAGCAGGGCCCCAGGCTTTGTTTATACTTTCTGTACGGGCCAAACACAGTTGTGCATTCACGTACCTTCTGTGGAGCGAGCAGAGCCTACGGGTTCCGTGGAGGGGCCCAGAAACATTTTAAACAGGGTCTCTATCCTCAAGCAACGTAGTACACCTCATTTGGTAGCTAAGACCAACACAGAAGCGACACTCAGACGTGGATCCAGGAGAGCACATAGACCTGCAGACGGGACACAGGGGCCACGGAAGCTGAGAGAAAGGAGATAGCGGTAAGGTCTGAGAGGCTCCTGGATGGAGACAGAGCTTGGCCTGCACCTCCGAAGTTGAGTCGGATAGAAGCAGGGTATGATCTTACACCAGTGGCCCAAGCACTTTTTCGTCGTCAGTGTCAACAGCATCTGATTTATGTATATGCTCATCTGTTCTACCTTCGTTATCGGGTGTCACTGGGCTGTGTTTCCATCTAGCTGTAAGGGAGATATGCTTGGTTCCCCAAGGGCCCGGAATAAGTCCCTGATCCCGCCTTTGACCACAGGTTACCCCTGTCATGTCAGAACAGTAATTACGTTGACCACTTACCTCCATCCGAGAGGGCAGGCCGTCAATAAAATCTGATCTCGTTGTTTCCGCCACTAGGACAACCACATCAAATTGGTCTTGATCGTAACAATCCGTCTCGTAACACTGAGCCACCAGCAAAGGGAAACCAGAGCGGCTGACCTGGTTCCATGATGTAACCCTTCACCTCTGAAGAATCAAAATCACAAAATCACAAAAGCCAGGCTTTAAAGACTGCACACATCTTTACTTTGTAGAATTCTTAACAAACCACATTTTCTTGACCGTGTTCTTATTTTTACGCTTCTGCACATTTACATGACTTCTGTGAGAGCTTCGAGAATAAGAATCTTCGTCGTTGATTTGCACGGTCCCCAAATAATTAGGCGCATTCGTGACCTGACGGGTTACAAAATAAATGACAGTATTTTTTTTACTTCTGAGAGTTACCTCTTACAGACGTGGCTTCTAGCCAGTCCATTTGATGACTTAAACAAAAACTAATTTCCAGCCTGCTTCTCAGGCCACGGAATCGGGGTCTGCCTGAGTGTAGAGCTTCCCTCTTTGGAAAACAGTGATGTGGATCCATCATACTTAAATGTGTGTTTTGATTTCACAGCAGCTTGCCAGCCGTCTGAGTTAATTTCGAATAAGACTGTACGTTTTGTTTTCATTCGGATGGGCTTGGCTTCAGAGGCTTTCCTTATGCCATTTTTTTTTTAAGTACAATGAATTGACGCATGATTGACATCGGAAGGAAAAGGTTTGGCTCTGAAGTGTTTCTCCTGTTCTGCTTCTAGAGCCTAGTGACCCTTTCTCTCCATTTCTTGACACAGGGGGATGCAACGATAAGGAAGATGCTGAGCTTCTGGTGGCCCCTGGCTCTCATCTTGGCTACACAGAGAATCAGTAGACCGATCGTCAACCTCTTTGTTTCCCGGGACCTTGGTGGAAGTTCTGCAGCGACAGAGGTAGGGCACTTTCTGGGGATGGGGGGCCAGGGCGGGGAGGGGGAGGCTTGTAGTCACCTCATGAAGAATGGGGGCGGGAAGGTGGATGCAAGCTTGTCTCTGATCCCTCTTGAGAGCTTCAGTAATCCTGTGGTATTAAATTATGTGACACATTCACACTCAGAAGCCATGAGGGTCTTACAATCATAGCATTTCTTCCTTATTTATGAGTATGGAAGGAGACAGCTCCTTCACTGCTCTCATTGGCCATTTGAGAAAACAGAGGCGAGGACACAAAACTAGCAAGAAGCTGGGCTGGCCTCAGAATCCAGATTTTCCGCCTCCCGCCCGATGGCCTTTCCGTTTTTCCGTGGAGTCGGCATGATGCTGCTTCACTGTGGTTGCCGAAGACCAGACACTATGCCGGGCACGGCAACGAAACGCCCAGACTGTGAGGGCCGGTGCCTCCATCGTGACCCCGGCCTCTCTCCCCTGTTCATGCTCCGCCTTCCTACACATAGGGCCCAGCGGTCACGGCCCTGCGTGCTCTGTGGCAGTCTGCCCTCCTCCGAATGAAGACCTCCCTCACCTACTCACTCACAACTCAAGAAATTTATCTGGAAACTGGCAGCTGCTCCAAAAAAAAAAAAAAAGAGTGGAATCATTTTTTCCATCTCTCAAGGATGGGATGAACAAATAGAGCTACTTCGTTCGTTCCCTCCTCTGCTGCCTTCTGGAGAATCGATTCCGTCTCCGGAAGTGCTGGTCCTTCAGGAGGGCTGGTGGCTGCCCCTGAGGGCCTTCTGGTTTTGCTCGTTGCCCTTGAATGTGTTCTCGGCATGTCTCCAGCCCGGGGTCTCGTGCCAGTTTCCATGTCCTGGGAAGCAGCTCGTGTTGGCTTAGGAAGGGAAGCACATAAATCCCAAGCAGGACACCTTCTCCTGCCTCAGTTTGTTCCTGGGTTTTGTGTTTGGGATCATGAAGGTCGTCATCTTGGGTGGCTCCTGTAACCCAGCAGCTTTTTCAGTTAACGACTTCAGTTTCAGTCGCACAGGAAAAGAAAGTACGTGACCCCCATCACTTCTGTGCCAGAACTCCATCATCCCCTTTAAAAAAAAAAAAACAAGGCAAGTGATGTATTGGAGCCGTTTCTGTAGTGACCTCCATGACCTAGAGGCCCAGCACAGAGGGTACAGGACCCACGTTGATTGACCATCCGCTATGTGAGGGCACTTTATGCACATTGCGTTGACTCCCCACAGCCCTGTGTGATGGATGCCGTTATTCCCACGGCTCTGCTAGAGGAACAGAAAGGGGGTCTGAGTGGGTCCACACTTCACGCCGCTGGTAGGTGACCAAGTGGAGGTTTGACTCGGGTCTACCCCTCTACCCTCACAGCGGTTTCTTCCCCCAGCGGGGGACTCACTTCATGTTCCAGGCATCATTGTTATGTTCATTAAAATAGATGAAGGCCGAAATTCTCTTTTACTAGCCAGCTAGATAGAGCTGAACTCGCCGACATGTGGGGTTCAATGCTTTGTTTTCATACCCCTTCCTTTTCATTCACATAGGAAGAGAAAGTCTCATTTCCACGGAAGAACATGTTTGGTTTCCTGTAAGAAATACTTACTTAGTCTTCTTAAGTTAAACATCAAAATTAGGCTATCCTGGCTGAACAGATTAAAAGTGAGTTTAATGAGGGGGCCACGGAGCCACCGCCAGGCCACCCGCAGGGACAAGATGGAGGCATAGAGGCGGACCCTGAGCAAAGACTACCCAGAGAGCAGAGCGGGCTCAAAATCGCATGTTGAGACTCCAGAACTGGGCTAGCCTGGAGGGTTCCATTCGGCTCAATGGAAAGAGCAAAGATCCTTGGTCTGGTGGGCCTGGGTTCAAACTGTAGCTGTTTGAACAACCCAGAGCTGTTTCTCTTTGGATTCATGTAAAGAAGATGCATCCTCCTGGTCTCCAGGCACTACCTGGGCTCCTGTACCCCACTCCCATCCATGGTCACAGTGGACCACCTGCCCCTTCCCCGCTTCCCCCGGGGCTGTCCTGTGGCTGGCCAATGCTTGTCACCCAGTGTGGGGTTATCTGTCTGTGGCGGCCACCCCAGAGATGGCTCATGCTGCCACGGGGCAAACAGCAGCTACTGGAAATTCTCTCGGGGATGTGGGCGCTAATTCTGCTGGCTTTTCCTCTTGTAGGCGGTGGCAATTTTGACAGCCACATACCCTGTGGGTCACATGCCATATGGATGGCTGACGGAAATCCGTGCCGTCTACCCTGCTTTTGACAAGGTGAGAACCCGTGCGGCGTGGTGCCTGAAACACACTCTTTAAAACTAGCTTTTGATGGACAGGCATCTCTGATGAGGAAAACTTTGATATTTCCCCGTCTCACCTCCCTCTGTAAGGTTACCGTGGCGTCGAGGGGGTCAAACGTAATTGTGAAACAGTTCCCTCAGGAAATAACAGAGGCTATCCAGCTTACCCGGATGCCAGTTCTCCAATGCCCTCCGAACCGTATCCGCTTTTAGGTTGTTCCTGTTGAGGTATCATTAATTTTTTTGCGAAGGGAAAATAGACTCTCAAGGAAATTGAATACGTTGGATTTTGCCTCTGTCTTTTGTTTATTAAATAAAACTAAGACTAAACTGACCTCAGAGCAGATGTGAAGGAACAGACAGGGTGGTGCGCTTGAGCTCCTAGGCTTATGGAGCTCATTCAACACTTGGGACCATGCGCGCTGAAGTTGTCCACACGGCCGACCTGGGTCCAGGTTGGTTTGGATGCAGCAGACTTACTCCAGCTGAAAGCCTCTGTTAACAACAGCTCTGCCCCCTCCGCGGCTGCTGGCACGCCCTAGGGAGGCACATAACCCTTCAGACTTGCAGCCTGTGGCTGGGGGGGGGGACTGTCCCACCAATCATTTAATGCATGTCTATTTCATTAAAGCTTAGTTATTTGAACCTATAGACTTTTACAGCAAAACATACCCCCCCCCAAAAGATAGTATACGATGTTTTAAAATGAAAAATGGGGAAAGAAGCAGCTATTTTGCCTTGAACTTCTCCAGGACAAGCTCAGAGCCACGGCCGATACCACTTTATCTTCCCCCAGCAAGAGTCCTGGGATGTGAGGAGAGGAGGCCTCTTGGCCAGGGGCCCCAGCACATCAGTTCAGGCAGCACAGGCAGTTTGGGCTCTGACTAGCTAAAGCTGGCCTCCCTCCTCCCCTCACCCCAGCCCCCCGCTCCCAGACTCGCGTGGACATGGGAAATCCTGGGAGGCCACACGAGCAAGGCCCAGCCACAGGCTATAGACGCTTAGCTCTTTCTTTCACATAGCCTCCGGATTCTCGAATGTTTAGTTGTTTGTGGGCTTCTAGAAAAGAGCAATACCTGTGGAGTGGGGCCCCAGAAAGGTTTCCTGTCCAGCTTGCCTCCCTGACCCAGGGCACACCCCCCGCCCCAGGCATCTCTGAGTGGGGATGAGCCAGGGGCGGAGACTCAAGTCTGGAAAGACAGTATCCACTGTGGGTCCACCTTCTTCTCTGTGTTCTACCAGCAGACTCGTGCAAACGCACACACACACACACACACACACACACACACACCCTCTGTCACACGTCCCCATCCACAGCATCCTTCCACCCTGTACATCCCCCATGGTGTCACCTGCCTCTGTTCCCAGCCCCATACTCACCCGTGAATGGCAGCTCACTTCAGGGATGCCCACCGTGCAGCCTAACAAGACGGGGCGGTGGTGCTGCCCGGATCTCTTCGCTGGGTGTGGAACCTCCCCAGTGGACGGCGAGCTGGACCCACTCCCCGTTTCACACAGCAGCCTCTCGCAACATCAGGAAGCAGCGTATCTCCTAAAAATGCTCTGAGAGCAAACTTGAGGCGCGAGTGGCTTGCGGGAGATTTTCCTCCTTGTAATTCTTGTTTGAGTGAGTTTAATCCAACCTATTGATAGAAATTGTCGTCTTCGTTTTAAGTCACGTGCATAGAGAAGTAAATCCCAGGGGCGCCTGGGTGGCTCAGTTGGTTAGTGTCCGACTGTTGGTTTCTGCCCAGGTCGTGATCTCACAGTTTCACGAGTTCGGGCCCTGCGTCAGGCGCTTTGCTGACACCAAGGAGCCTGCTTGGGATTCCCTCTCTCTCTCTGTCTCTCTCTGCCCCTTCTCCACTTGAACTGTCTCTGTCTCTCTCAAAATAAATAAATAAACTTAAAAAAAAAAAAAAAACAAGAGCTAAAAAAAAAAAAAAAAAAAAGAAGTAAATCCTAGAAAACCAAAATGCATAGAAGTCTTCTTGCTAAATTTCTAGCTCTTGGAGACCAAGATTATGTAAGAAAACGTGATGAGAACAGGAAGCACTGAAGAGTCAGAGCCTCCGGGCTGGGGGAGGAAGTCTCATCTGGAATTTTTTTTTTTTGGCTACCTCGAAATAATAAAACTTAACAATGTAACACGATACAGTTTCAGCAGGCGCGTCCAAGAAAAACTCGGTTTCGTTCGCGATCACAGAGGTTAGGTGCTACGAAAAAATCCCTTGAACAAGCGTGTACCTCCAGCCAGCAACTGGCGTGGCTCAGAACCCTTGTGGGGCCTCGCTCATTGTCCCAGGCATGGCAGGGAGGTCCTCCAAGCCATTCGCGTGAACGCCGTCTGTTCGCCCAAATCTGAGACCCCTCTGTGTGGACTTGCAGAACTTGCCGCATTGACAGTTGAGATCCTTAGCCTCTTTGTGGGCTCCGGCCTAAGAGATCTAACATTTCTTGCATAACTTCTGGTGGCTCCCACTAAATAGCAGCAACGGGGAGCGTTTTCCACTCGTGCAGAATCTCTCCGATGTTCAGTTCTCCCCCGCGAAGGGCTATGTTGCTCAGCAGATGGGGCAAACAAAACGAAACACGGACGCCAACCTAATGGTCCCTGCTGGTGTGTTCGTTCCAACCACGCTGGCGGAACGAACTGCGGGCGTAGAAACCAAAGCGCACGCGAAGGCGCTGCGCCACGCTGCTGTCCCCCACGGGCGACACGGCGCTCCCGGGTTGGTTTCCTGACTCTCTGTGGCGCGCCCACTCGGGCCCCTCTCTCGCAAATCCCCGGGGCGGGGGAGGTGGAGAGACTTGCACTCTGCCGCGGCGGCAAAATCTGTCGTTCAGAAAAGCGGATCCACCTTAGAGGCTGGGATGACGCAGGCCCGAGCAGAGGTTTGTGCTGGCGGCACGGCACGTGCAGGGGGAAGGGACCGGGGAGACCGCCTGAGCTCCCAAAGTAAAGGAACCATCAGAAGCTCTTTTCCCAGTAGAACCCGTATCCGCTCTGCTTCTGCGTCTTTCATCCAGCGGGACGCGAGCCAGGAGCCCCGGTGTGTTTCTGTCGGTCGCCCCTGGGACTAACTGGATCCCTGGTGGAGGCCGGGGGGTCTTTTTCTCCGCTGGTGTTCGTGATGAGGGGCCAGGCGCCAGTTTGATCGGGTGTTAGGCCTGCTTAGCAGTGGCGCTGGGATGGTCTGAGCAAGCCTCAGGATGGGCGAGAGGACATTTGGGCCGTCTGCACTGGTTGCTTAAAACTCAGTGTGGCGGCGGTGAGCACCTTCCCCGCAAGAAAGACTGTGCTGAGGGGCAGGAGTCAAGGGGAAGAGTGAGGTGCCCAGTTCTGTGTCCGCAACCTGCGTGCACCTTCCACACGTGCCCCCTGCGGCGTACCCACCTCCAGAGAGCTCTGGGCTCGCCTGCATTCCAGGAAGTGGGGCCCCGGGGCACTTCGGGCTATAAGGTCAGAGAGGCTTCAAGAAGCAGACGGGCTGTGGCCGTGATGTGCCCCGAAGAGGGTAGCTTTGAAATTCAGAAGATCCAAAGAGACATGAAAACACCAAGTGTGATAGGGGAAGAGGAAGAGGTTGTGTCTGGAATACAAGTGGAGGAGTCTGGGTCAGGGCAGGCAGGGCCGAGAATGCCCGCTGGTGGGGAGGACAGGGCCCCGAAGGTCACCGAGCTGGGCTGTAGCTTCGAGGAGGTGCCAGGTGGCCAGGAGGGGCCACCCGGGCCGGGGCCCTGGACTAGGCTGGGTGGGTGGCCAGCGCCCAGGGAACACAGACTCAGGAGACACTGCCCAGAGTTCCGTCCAGAACCCCCTCCGGTTCACGTTCAAGTCCAGAAACCTGACAGCTGTCTAAGAGAGAAAGTGACAGCCGTCCTCCCAGCTGTCAGGTGACACCCGTACTTCAGACACATCCAATAAAACCAAAACAAGATGCTCTTCAAGATGCACGTGTGGTCAGGATAACCACTGTCCCTTTCTTTCGCCCTAGAATAACCCCAGCAATAAACTGGTGAGCACCAGCAACACGGTGACAGCCGCCCACATCAAGAAGTTCACGTTCGTCTGCATGGCCTTGTCACTCACGGTAAGGAGAGAGACCGACACCACCCCCCCCTCTGTTGTTGTTTGTGGAAAGGGGAAACGGCCGTTTTAAAGGGAGACGCCTTGTACTCCATACTGTGATGTTATACGGAATTAAATAACAACCTCTTTAAAACGTTGTCGTCCCCAAGTATGAACAGCAGTTATTTAGGAAGGTCATTGTATCCAGGAAGAAGGGGTAGACTTCTGGCGTTTCCAGAGACTTCTAAACATGCTGAAGAAGGGCAGACTTTGCCCTTCGTCTTAATAATACTCTTGTCTTCCTGAGTAACTGCTGGCCCATTTTTTTTTTTAATTTTTTTTCAACGTTTATTTATTCTTGGGACAGAGAGAGACAGAGCATGAACGGGGGAGGGGCAGAGAGAGAGGCAGACACAGAATCGGAAACAGGCTCCAGGCTCCGAGCCATCAGCCCAGAGCCCGACGCGGGGCTCGAACTCCCGGGCCGCGAGATCGTGACCTGGCTGAAGTCGGACGCTTAACCGACTGCGCCACCCAGGCGCCCCACTGCTGGCCCATTTTTAAACATCCGGAGTCAACTGTATAAACATCCCCGTCCCTCTTCCAAATCTCGTTGGTGTTATTTCAGTTACCCCCGTAAAAGACCCTTCGCTGATCACGCTTATACCGCTGCTGTGTCCTATCTATTTATTCATCATTCGACGCACACTTATCAAGCACCTACGAGGTCCCAAGCCCGGTGCCATTTTCGAGGATACAGCTGTGGATAACAGCGTGCATCGTGCACAGCCTAAATAAGCAACATACATCCTTCCTATATCAGCCGCCATGCAATTTAAGTGTAGAAGATACTGTTCAAAAAACATGGATATACATGCTCTATAACCCTAAGCACATAGTATGTAATTTAAGATCGTTTGTAGTAGCCAAAAAAAAAAAAAGAAAAGAAAAAAAAAACATTTATAACCAAACTTCCATTGTGGACTGTGCCCTTTGAGTTCTAAAGAGGGAGATGAGAAGGAGGTAAAAAGAAATGCGGGGCTTTTGAACTTAGTTTGGTTTTTCTTGTTTGTTGTGGTGACTACGGATTTCCTATTAAGTCCTGTAGAAAGTCTCCATGTATAAAGTACAATATAAGTATGTTCCAGAAATGCCGGGGGCACGCAGCTCTTATCATCAGTGACTGATGATGAGGACCTAAGGCAGAAGGGTTGATTGCCCTGATGAGAGGCACACTGTAACTTTAGCCCTTCTAACTGTCATCAAAGGGATTCTTGGGCTTGCTGACCCCTGGGAGTGGTCCTTAAACTCAAGCCCTACACATGTTTTAAACCTTCGAGGGAGGGGCGCCTGGGTGGCTCAGTTGGTTAAGCGTCCAACTTGGGTTCAGGTCATGATCTCGCGGTCTGTGAGCTCGAGCCCCGTGTCGGGCTCTGTGCTGACAGCTCAGAGCCTGGAGCCTGCTTCTGATTCTGTGTCTCCCTCTCTCTCTGCCCCTCCCCTGCTCATGTTCATGTTCTCTCTCTGTCTCTCTAGCGCGCTCGCTCTCTCAAAAATTAATAAACATTAAAAAAAATTGAAACCTTCAATGGAGGGGCACCTAGGTGACTCAGTAAGCTAAGCATCCTCCTCCTGATTTCGGCTCAGGTCATGATCTCAAGGTTCACGAGTTCGAGTCTCGCATAGGGCTTTGTGCTGAAGTGCAGAGCCCGCTGGAGATTCTCCTCTCCCTCTCTACCTGTGTCTCTCTTTCTCTCAAGATAAATAAATAAACTTAAAAAAAAGATTCTTTAAGGAAAACCTTCAATGGATATTTTTCCAAAGCCCACCACCATTTAATATTTGATCCATTGATCCAACACTTGAATAGATCATAACAAGGGCAACACGAGACAAATAGCCTGTCCCATCCATCACACATCACAACCTTGTGTCCTCAACCGCCCCTTGACCCCAACCTGCCCCTCCCGCCAGTTCATCCCTCATGAAAGTGGGGGGGAGGGTAGGGGTGTTGGAAACATAGTCCTGTGCCACCTCACTGAGGAAGAATGTCTGATAGCATGCCTGCTTAGTTGGGACAGGTTACCCCAGGCAACCCTGCTCCCTTATTTGCGTTATTTCTCTATGGCGTGCAGATTTTTCCATAGTTCCCTAAAATATTAGGAAAACAGTGAGCAACCTTGAAACTGTTTAAAAGAGTATTTTAGAAAAAGCAGAGGGAAGGTTTCTATTCCAGGAACAGACCTCAGCTTTTGGAGACTATGTGAAATGATTGGAAGTCAAAAGTTGAGTCGAGTCGGATGCCAGGTGCTATGACTTAGACCTCATCCCTCCCTGAAAGCTAGAAGCTCTGGGTTGTCACTGGCTCTGCAGTCCAGAGTCTACTCTCCTCTGTCGCCTGTCACTCCATTTAAACATCTCCCCCCAGCTACAGTTGAGCCCGACAGAGAACTTTGCCCGACCGGACTTAAGGTTGTTCCTTCTCTCCTTCGGTGCACGCGCAGTAACCTGCACCTCTAAGTCAAGTGCAGCTGGTTTATTTTCACATGGTAATGATCTAGAAAAATGCTTTGATTGCCCACGTAAAGGCTTTTCTTTTTTTTCTTTTTTTTTTTTCAGTTTAATTATTCCAATCCTATCCTCTGTAACTGGAAGTATATCAGGGTAGATTTTCACAGAAATTCGAAGCCCTTCGTTGGGAAGAAACTTGGAGATGAGCTAATCAAAACCCTTAATTTCTTAGAAAAGGAAATGACTCAGAGAGGATAAGTGACTCGCCCGAGCACCTGTAATAGAACCAGCTAGAAGCCAACCTTCCAAGCCCACTCTCCAAACCCTGCTGGGTCCAGCGAGTAGGAACCGCTGTCTGGCCCAGAGGCTCCAGACGTGGGCGCCATGCTTGAAACGGTGGTTTCTTCCGCACTAAAAACAGTAGTATTTGAGTTTGCAGCTAATCAGGCGTCTCACACATTATCCTTACAACGGTTCAGTCGGCCCAACATCTTGGCCACAGGAATTGTCTTTAAAAGACATGGGGGACAAGTAAACAATTTTTTTAAGTTGAAGTATAATTGGCACACAGCGTTGCATTAGTTTCAATTACGGGGTTTTGGTTTTGGTTTTGGTTTTTCTTTCCTAAATGTTAAGCTGTGGCTATAATGTATACGTATAACGTATACGTATACGTTCCTGTAGCACTTTCCGTATTCAGTCTTTGTATCTGTTGCTCCCTGTTGGCTCTGAAGTGCCCGAGGCAGGGTCTGTGACTTAGCCACCTTCTGTCCTCAGGCCCGAGTATCCTATCAGGCACCGAAGGGGCACCATGAACCGTTAATAAATACATCCGTCAATTAAGACTTAACCGTGAGTCAGAAGGGTACTGATAGCACTCATCCCTGGTGGGCGAGAGTCTCCTTATTTATACTCAATTTACCCAAGTTTTACTTTTTTTAATTTTTATTTATTTATTTTGAGAGAGAAAGAGAGCACAAGGGGGTGGCGGTGGGGGTGGGGAGAGAGAGTCCCAAGCAGGCTCCGCACCGTCCACACAGAGCCCGATGCGGGGCTCGATCCCACCAACTGTGAGATCATGACCTGAGCTGAAATCCAGAGTCAGAAGCTTAACCCACAGAGCCACCCAGGCGCCCTGACTTTATGCAACTTCTAAAGCTTTCGGAAGAGGCCCTTTACTCTCGAGTCTGGTTTTGTTTTGTTTTTATCATTTTTTTTAAAATTTTTTTCTTTAATGTTTATTTATTTTTGACAGAGAGAGAGAGACAGAGCATGAGTGGGGGAGGGGCAGAGAGAGAGGGAGCCACATAATCCGAAGCAGGCTCCAGGCTCCGAGCCATCAGCCCAGAGCCCGACGCGGGGCTCGAATTCACAGACCGTGAGATCACGACCTGAGCCGAAGTCAGACGCTCAACCGACTGAGCCACCCAGGCGCCCCTAAAGTATATCTTTTAATGAGCTAACATATTTCCCTTTTATTTTATTTTGTTTTTTATTTTTATTTTGAGAGAGAGAGGCAGAGACAGAGGGACAGGGAGAGAATCTCAAGCAGGCTCTGCAGTGTCAGCCCAGAGCCCGACGAGGGGCTCGATCTCACGACCGTGACATCATGACCTGAGCCAAAGTCGGACGCTTAACCAACCGAGCCACCCAGGTGCCCCACGGCTGTGTCACTTTTGACAGTTAATAAGAGACTCATATTCAGTACACTACAATGCACATATACATCCATTCCCTAGTGTAGACTTTCCATTTAAATTCAGAGTCTCTGTTCTACTCCAAAAGCTGGTTCTTCCTCACGCCTTTATCCGGGAGTTTTCCTTCAAGGAGGGCAGCAGAGGCCCATGAAGATGGACTGGGGAGGTGGGTCAAGTCAAAAAGTAGAAATACTCTTCCCTTAGCACCTTCCTTTTCCCCCTTCAGAGCTGCCTTGGGGAAGAAGCACTGATCGGTGTCATTTGATGGGAGTCAGGGTGAGGAAAGGGGGGGCACTTGAGTCCCTCCGAAAGGTTATCTTGAAAATGGTAGAACTGTCAGATGAAAAGCGATCCCCTCGGTAGCGGCAAGGGGAAGAGACATAATGCCAACAACCAGTGTTAGCAAGGTGACTGCGGCCTGATGAGCTGGTGTTTGGGGTAAAGGATCACACGGTTCGAAAACATACACGGTGTAAATCGATTCGGAAGACCAGCTGCGTGGTGAGCGCTCTCAGTGCGGGGGCCCTGCAGAGGAGGAGACACGGCAGACCAGCCGTCAGAGCGACACAGGAGGCAGGGCCGTGAGCAGGAGTCTGCGGCTGGTGCCGGGGTCACCAGCAGATGGCCCGGTTTGCCCTGAACCTTGCGGTAGAGCCGTGAGTCTCCGTGGCTTCTGCGACTGGCTGCGGAGCACAGTGGTAAGGACTGCGTCCTGACAGGCTGAGTTTGTCCAGCAGACAACCGTGGGGAACACGGGCCGAGGGTGGCGGCGAGGAGCTTGCGGTCAGGGAGCAGAAGCAGTATCCCTTCCTCCTGGGGAAAGGCCCTGGTGATTCCAAAGGTACAGAAACTCGGCCTCTTGGTGGCCCCTCTGAGTTTATCATGATTCCTTTCTGGATTCTAGATTTGGGGGTAAAATAGAGACCATTAGCCAGGGTACGATGTGTCTTTTCAACAGTCCTTTGAATGAGGAAGAGGTGTCCCAAAGACCAGTTTCCATTTTGACTTCACAACGGCATTTTAAGAACATTCGGTATTTTCTTGAGCTCCTTTCTGCTCTAGTTCTGGGGAGCTGGTGCGAAGAAGGCGGCCTCTCTGCTCCAAGAGAGTTGGAAAAGAATCCACGCAGAGCACAGGCTTGGCTGCTGCTGGGGCCTCCCCAACCCCCTTGACACAAGATGGAAATGGGCATCCATCCAGATGGATCTTGGCAGGCAGAACCAGCCGGGTACTTTTGTGCAGTGAACAACCTTCACAGTCATACCCAGCATCCCCTGGTCGCTGAACCCAGAGACAGTCAGGAGGGGAGGATGGAGGAGTGCCGATCAGAGGAAGGGGAGAGACCACGGGTCAGAAAAAGAACGGAGAGGTTGAGAGTCCAGGAAAGATGGGCAGAGGCAGAGGTGGGGACACAGAGAGGTAGGGAGGATGTGAGGGCCCCAGAGAGCCCGGAGCCCTCACAGCCCTCCAGGGCCCTGCCAATCCTTCCAATACAAATTGCTGTAAATTTTAGAGGCGCTAAAAAGAGACAGGTTTTTAAGAAACCAGTGAATTTGACAAATTGGCAGTTGGCCAAATAGGCTATTCTGTAGGGTGATCTTGGGGAACTGGCCTATTTCGGGGAGGCAGGTATGGAGTGAGATCCTCACCAGGCTTGTCCAGACTTGGTTTTGTGGCCCCAGAGTCAGATTATGCCAAGGTCATGGGACTGTGCCCGGGTCCCCAGAGTGTATCCCACTGACCTCTGTCACCTTCAGTAGATGGAGGCTGCTTGGTGTGTGTGTGTGTGTGTGTGTGTGTGTGTGTGTGTGTGTGTGTTGCTGTCCCTTGAAGCAGAGAGAGGAGAAAGCCACCTGCGTGCCGGCCGACCGCACCACCTCACACAGTAGGGTACTAGGTGTGTGTGAGGCCGGCAGCCGTTACTACTAAAGCATCTGTTTCTTTTTCCAAAAGTTAAAATAAGTTTCTTTTACTCTGGATCCTCCTGAGCTTTGCTTTTTGATGTCAGTGGGTGGGAAAAAGGGGAAGTGTGGATCTGCACTCAAGCCTGAATCTTCTGCTCTGAGTTGCCATGGCTCTAACTGTATCCGCCAGAAATTCCCGTATTGAAGCCCTGACGTCCAGCATCCCTGAATGTGATCTTACTGGGAAACAGGGTTCAGGTGAGGCACTGCGAAATGAGTGAGGTGGGCCCCTAATCCGTATGATTGCTGGTCTTACAAGAGGGCAAATCCGGACACAGACAACCCCGGGAGCATGCCACAAGGCGCCACCAGAAGCCAGGCAACGCCTGGAGTGGACCTTCCCCAGGGCCTGCGAGGGGGTGCGGCCCCATCCACACCCTGATGCCGGACTCCACGACCGGGGGGCAAGAAGCTTGGGTTGTGCTGAGCCACCCGGTTTATGCTATTTTGCTGCGGCGGCCCCAGAAATCTCCTACACTGACGTGGTCAGGGAAGGCCACGGATCGATTAGCCACACGTGACTATTCAACTACCTGGTTTCTTTTTAAATTCTCCACTCACTGTTTGCATAAGCGTCTCCATTATTTCCAGATTCTTCGCGTAAGAATCAGAGTAGCGGGTTTGCTGAGAAATACTTTTCGTTGGTACGGCGCTGTCCCCAAATTTCCGTGATTAATTATAGGCCTGGTTTTTCGGGGCTTTTCTCGGGGGTGGTATTGACATCACGGCGTCCGATGGAAGCAGCGGTGGGGGATGTGGGTTACTTTGCATTTTGGCTTTGCGCTGCTGTCCCCGAATTGAGTCATCCCGTACACCTCTGAATCAGGCCCTTGAACAGGCCACTGTCCCCAGCAGCGAAAAGCCTAAACACATTCCCAACGTCCGGAGAAGGAATTAAGTTGCTAGTATTTTATCCAGTTGTATTTATTCCTCCAAGTTGTCTCAGAACCTCGACACTTCTCTTCTTCCCACTTGGATCTTATAAATGGTATCTGATTTGGCACCAAGGTGTAGAGATTACTGGTTTCGGTTTAACGTGTGTGTTCTACAAAGAGAAGAACGGTGAAGACACCGCATTCTCCCCGGGGCCCGCCGGGGAGTCCCGATTGGCCCGTGGATCCTGCAGGGACAAGTGTTGGCTGCTGACCCCCCCCTGGCTCAGGTGCGGTTGCCAGGCTCCCCGAGGCTTTTCTGGTGCAAGGGGAGATTTATCAGAGTAAGGTGACAGTGTTGTTCCAGCAATGGCAGAGGAACCCGGCAGGGACTGAGTCACGGACTTCCAGGAATTGTATTTGATGACCGTGCCTCTTTTCTTAGTTGTTTTTAGGAGTCTCCGCTCAAAACCAGAACCAGCGTGGAGAGCAGTTTTCTTCTTACACGGTGGGCATGTTACAGTGTGTAGGACCGAGGCATGGCTGGCTCACATGCATAGGCAGGACCCTCCCAGGGGCAGTTCACAGTAAGGTGTGTGGACAGGGCAAGGCTGATGCCCGTGGCTTGTCGGTTTTCTGATGTCAGCCTGTGCTCACACGCTCCCGGGTACTTGGGGCTCTGAACGTGAGCGTGTTCCCGGTGGCCTGAAACTCTCGGTTGCCCTGTGGGATTTACACGGATACGATATGTAAGGGGTCAGCAAACCCCACGTAAAATACCCCCGTGATCTCAAAGAACCCCACAGAAACGCATGTACATCAAGCAGTGTGTGAAATGCGCACGGCGAGGACATGAAATGCCACTTGGTCCGTTAAAGGGTCATCCTGTGTGCTTAATGAAGCCAGAGACCGTTGGACCCAGGAACAAAAGAGAACAGTCAGAAACCGCTCAGGTCACGGACGTATTTCACTGGTTGACCTCTCCCAGCTCTTAGGTGACCCCTGCGCCTACAGGTGGGCTTAGAAAGTGACCTGGAAAGCAAAGTCACGTTTAGCTAATGACAGGTGACCTTTGCCCAAAACGTTATTTTCTCTTAAAGGGTTTATTACTGCGTTTCCTGCTGTGGGGTCCAACACAGTGAGGTAAACATGACTGAATTGCGCCACGAGATTGTTCTCGGGGTCCTTTCGTACTTAACCTTCTGAGCCCAGGGCACCACTCAAGAGAAACACAGTGTGATGGTGAGAAAAATTAGCAGTGCCTGGAAAAGCTGCTCGCCGTGAATCAGGTGCCAGATGGTTTTCAAGGGCCTGTCTTTTGATCCTCCCCGAGAGATGGCTCTTGACCCACGGGGCTCGAAGAATGAATTGGGCCAAAACAAAACAAGACCGCCAGCACCTCTGAACTGGAAAGGGGCTTAGAGGCAGGGCTGCAAGCCTGCGCTGAATGGCCCTGGGGCCCTGGGAGAGGGATTTACCCTCAAGCTGGAATTCAGTACCCCAGAGCTCTCTGTGTTTACGCACGTGGTCCTGAGGTCCTGGGGCCTGGAGTCAAATCCCGGCTCCTCTGGGCACCAGCTGGGTGGCTTTGGAAGGGTCATCTAAAACTAAGCCTCAGCTTCCCCAGCTGCCAGACGGGCATGATAAGAATACCCTCCTCCTAAGACTTACGAGCACAGCGCCAGGCACGCTGTAAGCAAAAAACACCAGCTCTCGTGATCAGGAAGTCCCCCAAATACACGGGATTCCAAGCGAAGATAAGGTATCTGTGTATGTAAACAAGCGGCTATTGGTACATTGGATGCCAGTGAATAAATCTGTGAATTTTTCTACTTCTATCTATACATCCTTCCAAATTCCTGTGGGATTTTTTTTTTTTTTTTTTTGGTGTTTTGAAAAAATCAGTGTCTCGATAGATGTGCACATAGCTTCTCCAGGAGGACCGGACGCATACACGAGACATATAATATGCGTACCGGTTTTCTCCCTGAGGCTTGGGAAAGCTCTTCGGAGGCCCCGTCACACCTTTCTGTGTGGCCTCCAGTGCCAAATGCGGACAGTGCTCACTCCGTCCGTCGGCCGTCTTGCTAACTCAGAAATGTCAGTTACCCACACTCTACAGTGAGCACAGGAAGAGAAATCCCTGTTTTTAGCCTTCTGGCCCAGAACGTCCAATACGTTTGTAGATGCCAACCAAATGTTGGAAATGCCGGCAGGGAAAGATTTGAAGCCACATGTGTGTGCACTGCAAAAATTCTCTGAAGCCTGAGCTTTAGAAGGATGCTCGGGGCTCTCTTCTGATGGGCACAGCTACCCAGACGGAGGACACATGCGTATCTACCCAGGCAGTCCTTCACCAGATGCTCCAGCCCCTGCTACATAGCGGGCTCTGAGGCTACCACAATGAAATAAACACGCAAAGTCGCCTTTTTCGATGGAATGTATCGTCTCCTAGAGCAGACAGGCAGTAAACATATACTGTGGTGTTGGGCAGTGTGTTCGTTTTCTGTGGCAGCTGTAAGAAATTGTCCCGAACCTGATGGCTTAAGAACAACAGAAATGTAGGGGCGCCTGGGTGGCTCAGTCAGTTAAGCGTCTGACTCCGGCTCAGGTCATGATCTCACAGTTCACAAGTTTGAGCCCCACGTGGGGCCGTGTGCTCACAGCTCAGAGCCTGGAGCCTGCTTCCGATTCTGTGTCTCCCTCTCTCTCTGCCCCTCCCCTACTCTCTCTCTCTCTCTCGCTCTCTCTCTCTCTCAAAACGAAATAAAAATTTTTTAAAAAAGAAAACAGAAATGTACTCTCTCATAGTTTCGGAGGCCAGAAGTCTCCAGAGGCCAGAAATTCAGTTGACTGGGCTGCTGTCAGGGTGTTTGTTCTCCAGCCTCGCTCCCTCCCGTGGCTTCAGAGAACCTGTCCCTTGCCTTTTCCAGCCCTTGGTGGCTGCCACGTTCCTCGGCCACATCACTCCCGCCTCTGTCTCTCTTCCTAGGACCACCTCTCTGTGCCTGTGCGGGGTCTCCCTTTGCGTGGCTCTCACGTTAGGAGGACTCTGTGACGGTGTTCAGGGCCCCCCAGACGTCCCCAGATAATCATACCTCAAGATCCTTAATCTAATCATACCGGTTACTATATAAAGTGATGGTACTTGCGTGTCCCGGGGATTTGGGACTGAACAGGTCTTTGCAGGGCCATTACGCGACCTGCAGCAGGCACTCACAGGTGCTTGGGAGAAAAATAAAAGGAAAGAGGGTGAGGGAGACTCCGCTTTGGACGGGCCGTCAGGGAAGGCCCCCCGAGGGAGCGCATTTCCCGTAGGCTTTCTGTTTCCTTCCTCTTTTCTGATTGTGCGGGGCAATTTCTGTTCCAGCCTCCTTTCCGAATTCCTAGTACTATTTGATCCGACCCGCCACTTCTCCACGGATTGTGAACGCTGTTTTCTTTAATGCGTTGAATTCCTGCCCCCCTCGCGCCCCCCCCCCCCCAGTGACTCCAGGAGGACACGGTCACCCTCTCCCACGCGAGCAGCCAGCCTCCTTCTCCTTGTAGGTCAGAGTCCCATCCAGAAGGCTCTTCTTCGTCTTGGCCCCCGGCTTCCTGAGATAAGCCTTGTCTGGGAGGGATTAGGTTGGAGGCTAAGGAGACAAGGTGACTAAGTGACTAAGTCTGCAGAAATCAGGATGGCATTGCAACACAACTGGATGCCTCCAGAGCCCTGAGTCCGGTAGGAAAATATGTGCCATCGAGGGGCGGAGGCCGCTGCAGAATGTAAGGTGAAGGTATTTGGTATTTAAAGCATTTTAATTCTAAAGCTTCAGAGCTTCAGGCCTCCAGGACCCTCCCAGGAGGGAGGGAAAGCCAGAAGCAGCAGCAGCCAGAAGGACGCAGTCAGAACACTCCGCCCGCCGGGTTATTTTCTCTGTGACACACTGAGATAATCCGTTTCGGTGAGGTTCAGATAATCCTGAAATAACTCCTTGTGCTGTTCTCACTGCATAAGTCCCCGGGAAGCACAAATCTCAAATATGGCAACAGGAACTCCGCTCCGCGTCCTCGTCCCCCACCCGGCCCCCGGCCCCAGCCGCAGCCCCCTCTGCGGGACCGGTTGCTCACCCCGTCGGTATCGGGAGCGCCCCTAATCCCGGCCGGCACCCGGGCCCCGGCCACGTGCTGCTCTCGGGGCCTGAGGCGCTGCTGGCAGAACCACGGGCCTCGGACAGGGCGTCACTCTCTGGGCAGCGCGCCCCTTGTCCCCTCTTGCTGCCCTGGGGGGGTAACAGAGCGCATCCCCCCCCCCCCCCCCGTACACATCAAGAATTGCCAGTTCTGAATGCATCCCGCTCAGGGCCGCCTCCCAGGAGAGCATGTCAGTCCTGAGGCCCTCGGCTGTGTTCTGGAAAGCTGCAGAGTCCAAGCCGCTCAATAGTAAAAGCTGCCATTCCACGGGACCTCGACCAGTCCCGTCTTCAGAGTTAAAAGTTTGGTTCACGCGAGTGACCCAGTCTCACCTTCCTGCTGCTGAACTTGCCCAGGGGCTGTCTGTCACTCAGCCATCGGGGCAGCGGACACTGCAGGCCTTATTCAGGCCACGGTACCATGCTGACCCTGTGTCTCCAACAAGGACGGCCTGTTTGGGGCTTTGTTCTGCGGGGCCGCCCCACCCCCGCGCCCGGACACTGCCTGCTCGTTGTTCGCATTATCCAGGAGAAGAAAATGACCCTCTTGTGCATGGGGAGGACAGAAGGGACCGAAGGTAGAGAAACTGAATTCAGAACTTTCTCACTTGGCACCTCTCAGAGTGTCCGCGGAGCGTGTACCGATGGAAAGCTCCGGTGCGTCATAAGCGTCTTGGCGCGTCTGCTTTTTAAGCGAGTCATCACGCATTGCGGATTTGCGGGGTTCCTTGGTTTGTCTGGGGGAACTCAGAGGAGACTAAACCAGTTAAGACCAGTCCCCGAAACTCCACCTAAATCCTCATAAGAAAATGACAGTATAAAAAGATTTTTCAGGGCCGCCTGGGTGGCTCAGTCCGTCAAGCATGGACTCTCAGTTTCGGCTCAGATCATGATGTCACGGTTTCGTGAGTTCAAGCCCCGCGACGGGCTCTGCACTGACAGTACAGAGCCGGCTTGGGATTCTCCCCCCGCCCCCGCCCCGTGCTCTTCTCGGGCTCTCGGGGGAAAAAAATTTTTTAATTAAAAAAACGTTTTAAAAATTAAAATGTGATTCCATCACAGTGAAATGCATCTACTGTAAAACTTAGCATCGTAACCGTTGATGGAGTTCAAAATTTTCAGGTTTTAAGGTTTTTAGTCACTTTTCAAGTTTTAGGTGTTAAAGTTCAGTACATTCAGTTGTGCGACCGTCCCCCCCCCCCCACCCCCTGCCCCTGGCCCTGAGCAAGTTTCGGTTTGACTGTTAACCGTCAAAGGAAAGTCAAGGCTGAGCGAAGCTCCGTTTGGAACTTTCTAAACACTCTTCAAGTCGGGTAAGAATAGGAGAGAATTGAACATTGTGCAGCCAGAGGCAGCGCCCTCTGCAGGCTTGGCGCACGGCGCCCCCTGCTGGTGGGAGTGTGTGCTCCTTGCTGACAATGCAGTCTTCGCTCCCAAAGCAGCCCTGAGCGGTCCAACCAGGTGTATTTGGCAGTTTCCTTCCATCTAAGTGACAGCGGGGATGGTTTAGTTCTCGTGTTCTTTTAAAAAGCCGACTGTAAAACCCACGTCTGAGAAACGTGAACTTTTTACCGCGGCTGTGAGAGGTGCATCTACTCCCTTAGGAACGTGCTTCTGGCTAAGACGTGTCACAGCAAGTCTGACTGTCAGCAGGCCACGCTGGGAATACCAGGGGTGACAGAAACACTCTGTGATGTGCTTTTCCGAGCTCCCCAGCTGCACGGAAAACCAGGTTGTGTTTCTCTGTGTAACAGGTGCAGTTTACCCCACCTGTTTCTACCGAACTTTCTACCTGCCCGACCTTCCGGAGACGGCGCCCCGCGTCTCCTCGCCGTGTCTTACTGTAACGCTCAGGACTCTTACTCTCCTGTGACGGCCTCCTCCACGGAAGTGTCCCCTCCCTCCTCGGCGGCCCCCTCTTTGTCAGAGGATGGCCAGCACCGGCCCACAGAACGGCAGCCCGGTCCCTCTGGCGATTCCTCCGGGCTGTGCTCCCCGTCACCCTCTTTAACGCCGATGTCCAGAAATGGGGCTTCTTGGCCACTTTCGCACATTATGTCTTGCTTTAGGCATTTCCACTCTAGCAAAACGGCCTATTTGTTTTCCTTCAGAACCGGGACTCCCCCGCTTCTAAGAGGCATCTCGATGGAAAGCTGGGTCACGAACTGGTTTGCACTGGGAAGGCTCTTCGACATGACCGAGTGTGGCCCAGGTGGCAGCCAGCAAGCGGGAGTGAGAAGCTGGGCCGGACGGGCTAGACGGGCTTGTGGAGCACACCTGGGCTCCAGGCTGCCGTGGCCTAATGCTCATTCATATCACGCGGCATCCCTGCCTCTTCCTTCCTCACCTCTGTCCCCCAGAGTTTCCCTTTAATACTAACTGTAATTCCTCCAAATCAGTCCTTCCTCCGCTCCCCCTGGCCCGTGGCCGACTCCCCTGAACTGTTAATGGTAGTTCCCCCGCTTCTGCTCTTGTTCGCACCCCTAGTCGGTCCTCACACAGCATCAGAGACTGGAGGGCCTGTCAGCACGGTAATCTGACCATACCACCCCCCCCCCACCTCCGGGGCGTGGCCCGGCGCCATGACTATGGCCCACAGAACCCTCGGCGAACTCCCCACCCCACCCCCTGCCATGTGCATACAGCCAACTCTATTTGATGCTAAGAATCAAAAGCCCAAATGATGTTCCTTGGGTCTCCATCGGCTCTCACTAAAAACTCAGGCAAGATGGGCGTGTGTTACCTTGATAGTGTCCCGCTTTTTCTGACAGTGTCCCTCCACCCCCAAGTAAATCCAGTCAGTGTCAGTGTGCCTTCCGAATGGGGGGACACGGGACGCAGCTTCCCAGGACGCTGGTCATGAAAACTGAGTTGCCAGCCGCCTTCTGAAAGTTGCCCTCCCTCGAAATCGGGACTTCTCACATCCCGATCATGGGCACACACCGACTGGATCTGGGAAGACAGGAACAGGGGTCCTTTTAATGCTAAAATGTTCTTCTGACAAAGAAAAAAGAATACTGGTTCTTTGTGGAAACCAGGGAAAAGCACAAAGAGGAAAATAAAATCAATTCTAATCTTAACCACCTACAGATGACTCCTCTATTAACATTTTATCGAGGTCCCGGGAGACCTTTTAGGATGACGATGGCTAAGACTGATTGATCACATTGACCATGCCAAGTACTGACGGGGCGCTTAGCGCATGTCACAGGCCCCCCAGCGTGGGGCCACAGATGTTCTGGTGGTCTGGTCGTCTACAGTGCGGTTAGGAGCTGGCCCCAGATTGTGAATCAACTTATTCTCCAAACTCACAGCCCAGAGCCAAGCTCAGAACCACCTCCTTGTACGCGGTATCGTTGAGGGTTAACCACTGGCTTACCCGCTGGAGACTTAAACCCAATTAAAAGGCTGTTGACCCTTTCTTTCTAAGTAAAATCTCCAAACAAAAATAATGCCCAGGGCTGACAATTTTAACCAAAAACAGCTGCATGAATTTTGCTTTTTCTAACTGCAAGGGATAAGAATCTCAGAGTTACTACTAATCCTGATTCTTCGGGGTAACGAAGACAGCTTTGTTTTGAGTTCCTCAAAAGCATGGTCAGCAGCTTCTGGAAATTAAGTCAAACCCAGAGCTCTTGGCAATGGAGCTCCACAGATTTCTTTGTGGAACAGAATCCCCACAGGACACAGTGGAATCTCCCCAGGACGTGCAGACACGGCTGCCCCACTGTGGCTGGGTTTGTATGTTCTCGAGTTCAGATGCTGACAGAGACAACTGGCTGCTTCAGATCCCAATCCCGAATGCTTGTTCCCAGGCAGGGCAGGGACTAACTCTGCGTGACGAGGCGAGGCTTGGGAAGGACGCCCCTTCTGTGGTTCTAGTCGCGTTGACTCAGGCGATAGCATCGTAGACCCACGGGTGTTATTTCTGTGAGGCTTAGGGCTTCCTTCGTCTTTTGTGCATGCTGTCAGCCTGTTTGAGGATTCTAATATATGGCAGAACTTTGTCATAATGTAGATCATTGTTATACAGACTTAGAAACAAGAGGTTAAATGCTGCCCCCAACACAGAACAACCACATACAGGTGAAGCCTTAGCTTAACAGGTTGCCTCTAAGGAGCCAAAGCATCATTAGAAACCATGACCATTCATGTTATAATTGTGAATAAAAGGACTGTGGCCCAGGGGCACGTGGGTGGCTCCATCGGTTGAGTTTCTCTTGATTTCAGCTCAAGTCATGATCCCAGGGTCATGGGATCAAGCCCCACATCAGGCTCCTTGCTGAGCATGAAGCCTGCTTAAGATTCTCTGTGCCCCTCTCCCCAGTTCCCTCCCTCTCTCTCTCTCTCTCTCTCTCTCTCTCTCTCAAGTAAGATTTTTTTTAAAAGGGGGCTGCAGCCCAAGGGTGGTTCATTTCTCAAGAGGCTAATACAATTAAAAGAAAAAGCCAGTAACCCTGAAGGTAGAACATTTGTCTGGAGTGGTCTATGCTCGACTAGAGATGAACGTACCTTGAAACACAAATAAGTGTTTTCAAAGTTCACGATAGAAATGCCCTAGTCCATCATCTGGACTTGGAAGACTCAGTCTGTCAAATACAAGAAAGCGGGTCATGGACCTTCTTCTTTACTATCCTTTTAGCATTCGTTTAGATTTACAGAAGCTGTGTGAAGACAGCTCGGAGAGCCACCTCTCGCTCTGTCTAGCTCTACGAGGGCCCCTTTGACGCAGTTGTGAGTCGTGGAGCCAACACGACCGTGACTTCAGCTCACAGCTCATTCCGATTTCACCAGCTCTGTCCTCACCTCCTTCTCGTGTTCTAGGTCCCATCTGCGTGACCACATTACAGTCAGTCTCCTTTTCCCTCAGTCTCCTCTGGTCTGGAAGAGTTTCTCAAACTTTGTTTCTGTGGCCTTGAGAGTTTTGAGGAGGAATACTCACTAGGCATTGTGTGGCACGTCCTTCCACGTGGGTTTGTCTGAGAGTTTTCGCTGTTAGACCGCGCTTCCGGGTCTGGGGGGAGGAAGCCGACCTAGGCGAGGTCCCATTCTCCTCACATCGCGTCAAGAATACAGGGTATTCACTGAGTGTTGTATGGAAACCAATTTGACAATAAGTTTCGTATCAAAAAAAAAGAATACATGCTATTGATATGACTTAATCACTGTTGGTGTTGACCTTGATCACCTGGCCATGGTCGTGTTTACCACGTCTCCACCGTAAGGGTCCTTCACCCCACTTTCTGCAACTGCTCTTTAGAAGGAAGTTTATGCGGTCAACTTGAGGAGTAGCAGGTATGTGTCACCTCCCTGAGGCCTTATCCAAATATGTAAACTATTTGGACCTCTGTGTGGCCGATTTAGCCTTATTTGTTTATATCAGTATGGATGCATGGGTATTTATGGTATCCTGGGGGTCATAATTCAATTCTGTATTATTTTGGTGCTCACATCGTTCCAACTTTGGCAATTGGGAGCTCTTTCCACTGAGCTCCTATGTTCTTTGACATGTTACTCCAGGGTGATCATCTCATATGTTTCCTGTCCTCGTCTTAGAATAAGCCACTTCTCTAAGAAGCCCGGTTCCTTTTATTGGAGAATAAATAGAAAAACCAAGATCTGGGCACCGAGTGGGTTGTTCTATTTTGCTGGCCGCTGCCTAATGAGATAATATTGACAGCCAGCTCTGCAGGAAAAAAAAAAAAAAAAAAAAAAAAATTCAACCCTGCAGCTGCTCCAAGGAGAACAAATCATGTTCATTGTCAGTAGTTTATTAGGTTTGTGTTCTGGTTTGGAAAAGTCAATGTCATTAGGCTCTGCAAATATTTGAGGAACACGGCCTCCATGGTCAACGGGGAGGGCGTGTTCCTAGGGAAGACTCCTCTGGCTGAACTCATTAGAATAACACTTTTCCTGAAATGGTCTTTGTTAGGTTAACTTCTGAAGCTTCTTGTTTTCTGAAACAGACTAGTCGGATCTGATCTGGTTAGTACTCTTATTTTTTTTAATTTTTATTTTATTTTTGAGAGAGAGAGAGAGAGAGAGAGAGAGAGAGAGAGTGAGTGAGGGGCAGAGAGAGAGGGAGACACAGAATGCAAAGCAGGCTCCGGGCTCCCAGCTGTCCGCACAGAGCCCGCTGCAGGACTCGAACTCACGAACCGTGAGATCATGACCTGCGCTGAAGTGGGACGCCCAACCGACTGAGCCACCCAGGCAGGCACCCCATGATCTGATTAGTATTCTTAAGGGAAGTTGACGTGCAGGTGCATATTGCAGCTTTTAACCACCACCATACCTACTTCTCAGTTGCACATATTCCCTTCTGGGCAGTGCAGGAGACAGTCGCCTTTTTAGGGACTTGCTGGAAGGCAAGGGGCATTTTCATACTGGAAGCAGGGCAGAGACAAAGGGCCGTATTTATAAACTTGGGCGGGGAGGGGGGAGGGGGGAAGAAGTAAGCATCAAGATACGTAGTGTCCCTTCTCTTTGAATAGTTACCTGGGATTGCTGAAGCCCCAGACCAGACTAACAGCGTTCTTGTTCTAGAAGACCCAGTCTAGGCTCTACGTGTGTGGGACTGAACACCCCGAAGAGGCGCCTCCTTGTGGCATGTGACCTTGATAGGGACGTGTAAGATATGCTTGGCACAGGTAGATACCAGATGGAGACCAGAGGGGTTCAGTGATTCCAAGTAAATGCAGCGGAACTTTAGAAATGGAGTATGAGGCCACCTCCAGGGAGGCTCTATTAGAGATCCACCAGACCTTCACATTTGGTTTCCAAGGGACCAGAACTGTGGCCACTCGTCCAAGTACTTGATAGTTACGTAAGTGTCTCGTGTGACTTGTCCCTGTCGCTGTGTCCTCCAGACACAGATGGGTCTCCCTCCTTCAGAGGTTACTGATAATCTCCTCCAAGGCAGTAAAAAGCTGCCAGGTGAACATTCTGCACGTGGAGAAGCAAGAGAGAGGAATTCCCTTACCGCACATGCTCGCTTGTACCGTCCTGACAGACGATCACACCCTCCTTTCTCCTCGGTTTGTTGAAACTTAAAGACCACCTTCCAGGGACTTACAAAACAGAGAGGTTGGCTTTATCTCACATTCAGATAATCGCCATCGCATAAATACAGCATGCCAGTGATTCTCCCGAAAGCTTAAGTTCTTCGGGGAATATGCCCTGGTTATCTCCCTCCAACCTTTAAGCAAGACCCAGGATGGCTTACCCTCCATATGCCCTAAGGCACAAAGCAAGTCCAGACTTGGGGGCGAAGCTCATTTCATCTTCATACTTTACAGCTTCACTGTACTGGAAGGTGTTTGGAAGGGCAGATGTCCCCCCTCTTCCTCAGGGAAATGAGTTGTGTCCCCATCCCGCGCTCGGTGTGGTTTTGAAGTTGTAATTGCGTGAGCTTGCTCCCCACCGCCTCCCCAGAGCCCGCCCCCGAACTAGAGGTGTGAACCTCACCATTTCAGGCTGGCGGCTTTGCAGTGGGAAAAGATGACACGGCCAGTTGTCCAGGCCGCTGGGTAATAAAGTCTCTGAGCTCTGAGTTACTGGAATTAAGGAAGTATTTTTCCCTTCGTGTCAAAAAACGGGGTGTGAGTGCTGACAGCAGGCAGTAGGGTTAAGTGATTGTACACCTGTCAGTTTTGAAAAGCGATGGAATATTCTTTCCAGACGCTGGAGATCCCATGGTGAAACAAAGGCTTCATCACTTTTATAAGGTGAGACATTTTTAGAATAGATCTTCCAGGGTATTTGAGAAAACATTTCAACATGACACGGTTAATGGGACCAGCCTAATTCCATGAAACTCAATTTACCCAAAGCCTGAAGGATCTTATATTCTGACATCTCAGCGTTCTGCTTTTACATGATGGTGATTCATTTTATAATGTATTCACCTTCCTTTTAAAGAGGAATCACTTGCACCTTAAGAAAGGAAGAGAAATAGTGGATGGAATTGGCAGGTTTTTAGCATTCTCTGCCAAAGTGATATAGTTACATCTTTTAATTCAGGGTTTGTTAATCAATTATGCACACACAAAGTTTTAAAAAGTCGGTTCTCTGGGGATTGTTACCGACGATAGCCGTTCCCCTAGGCTGCCCACTCCCCACTTTCCATACTCCCAGGCCCCAGACCCCGCAGCTCTTTAGATGGGCTCCGACTAAGGCAAACTCTGACCGCTGAGCCTCATTCCTTCCATTTCTTGAAAAAAAAAATGTAGTTTTTCCTGGACCTCATCACTGTCCTATTTATAATTTTCCTCAGCTTTCTGTGTATTTGCCACTAACTTATTCCCCCATTTTCCCTTCATTGCAGAAACCCCATCATGTGTTCAGACCATTTTACATACCCTATTCCGACCAGCTCCAGGGCAGATCACCTGACCCGTGGGCCTGTCTCAGCCCTCCCGGGATCTCTCCTTACCCCTCTCAGGGATTCCCCGCGCCTTTTTCCTGAGATCGATCCTGTGTCTTTCTTTTTCTTCATCCGTGACTCCCTTGCTTTGCAGAGTAAACCCCCAAAGGCTTCTCGAAAAAGTATGCATGGGAAGGAAATCCTTTGAGGCCTTGAACGTATGAAGATGTCTTTCTTCCAACACACTGGATTGACCGTTGGATTCTGAGTTCTAGGACAGAAACCAGTTTCCCTCCTAACTCAGTGCCCTATGTCTTCTAACTCCTGGTGCTAGCTGTCTACAGTCTACAGTCTACAGCTGGAAGCTCCTAGAATCTTGTCTCTGCCTCCAGCATCGTTGATGCCATGCCCAGTGGGTCTTTCTTCATCCGCTAGGCTACATCCTCACGTTGGACCCTAGGACAGTCTTAAAAGTCTCAGCTTTCAGCTTCCAGACTTTCACTGTTCGTCTTCCTGGAACTCCTGTTATTTGAGTGTTCGGCGTCCCAGACTCGTCCTTTATTTCTGTTCTTTGAATCCATTCTCGTTGTCCGGGTCCATCTTTGTTGTAGATTTCTTCAACTTTCTCTTACTGTGACTGTGTGAATTTCTTGTTTCTGATTTAATCTTTTTATTTTTCAGAAGGACTGTCTTGTTCTTCATCCTTTTAAAATAACATTTCCATTTGGTCCCTGTTTCATGGATGTAGTTAGTATCTTCTCCCATCACTCTGGGAATGTCAATGGGGAAAAGTTCCTTCCCCCCACCCCGCCTCTCTCTCTCTCTCTCTCTCTCTCTCTCTTTCTGTGTGTGTGTGTGTGTGTGTGTGCACCGTGTACCTGTGCATGTGTGCCCACACACCTGTCCATCTTTCTGTCTCTGCACTGTCTGTGTTTCCTTCAAAAATTTTTTCCCTTTGTTTTAGCCTCTTCAGCTCTAAGGCCTTCCTCGAAGTCTGGTGATCCCTGGCTGTCTCCTCATCTGTACGGATGGGCATCAGAAGCCGACTGACAACCGTGCATGTGTGGGGGTGGCCTGTCCCCTGTGTGGGCCTTGCTGGTGGCTGGAGGGGTGGGGATGGGGGGCGGGGCCTCATCAGGAGCCTCCAGTGTCAGGAACCCTGGTCTCCTCCGTGGGAGGGATGCAGCTGGTTTCCTGTGTTGCAGGAACTGAGCAGAGGAAGAAGACAGGACCTTCAGGGTCGTCCTCCCTTAACCCCCCTCTTTCCTGGGCAGCACCTGCCTTCCACTGTACCGACGTTATCCAGACATGAAAGTCCAGGGCCCTGCCAAGTTCAGGGGACACCGTCACGAGCTGTGCAAGAGCAACTGTGGACAAGTTGCTTACTAACTAGGCTTTTCAGCAGCCTGCTATTGGCCCCGCTTTCACCCCCACTTCCAGAAGGGTCTGTCACCACATTTCCTGACCCGGGGGGGAAAGGGAAGAGCTGCAGACAGCTCGCTTCTCCCCATCAGTGTAAGATCATGCCATTTTCAGGGCACCTGGGCGGCTCAGTCCGTTGAGCATCTGACTCTTGATCCCGGCTCAGGTCATGATCCCAGGGTCGTGGAATCAAGCCCTGTGTCAGGCTCCCTGCTAGAGCATGGAGTCTGCTTAGGGTTCTCTCTCTTTCTGCCTCTAGCCCCTCTCCCCGACTCTCGCTGTCTCTGTAATATTAAAAAAAAAAAAAAAGATGCCATTTTCTTGGGTCTGTTAAATCAGTTTACTGCTTGCCCACCTGCTCTCCAAAGGTGCACATTTTGTGGGTATTATCTCTTATTCTCTCAACTCGACCTCGGAGAGCTCCAGAACCTATCATTAATTTAAGCGTCACTGTTTCCTTTTTCATTAGGTGTGCTGATTCAGTGTGGCTCTGTGCATGCAGAATATTCCAGATGCTTTCAGGTCCCTTCTAACTCTTTGGTTAAAGCTATAAAAAATCACAGGGGCGCCTGGGTGGCTCCGTCGGTGGAGCGTCCGACTTCGGCTCAGGGCATGATCTCGCGATCTGTGAGTTCGAGCCCCGCGTCGGGCTCTGTGCTGACAGCTCGGAGCCTGGAGCCTGCTTCGGATTCTGGGTCTCCCCTCCCTCTGCCCCTCCCCTGCTCATGCTCTGTCTCTGTTTCAAAAATAAATTAAAACATTAAAAAAAAGATTTTTTTAAAAACCTATAAAAATCACAGTACTGAGCATGGTCACCCCGAACTGACCGAGCTGCGTAGCACAGTAGTTAAGCCGCTCACGAGCGCACACGGGTCTCCCTCACTAGCTGGGCTACCCACTCAGATGCATGCCACATCTGCCCACTGCTGGGGTCCCTCTGGGGCACTTGTGGCAAATGGGCGGGGGCCCGTGTCTGAAGGTGAGAACAAAGCAGGACGGCAGCCGTTTGAGGACGGGCGCACCATTCGCCCTCTTTCCTAGCTCCTCGGGGTCATGGGACACCTGCCCCGATGCCACGTCACTCACATGTGCCTTCTCTTAATGACCTCGCTGACTGTGCTCTCTGCCCCCAGCTCTGTTTCGTGATGTTCTGGACCCCCAACGTTTCCGAGAAGATTTTGATAGACATCATCGGAGTGGACTTCGCCTTTGCAGAGCTCTGCGTTGTCCCCTTGCGTATCTTCTCCTTCTTCCCGGTGCCAGGTAAAGACACAGAATGAAAGGAACGTTCCGGTTTACCCTCATGCCCGATTCAGTCTTCCTTCTCGGGAAATGTCTGCAAGGACGTCCCAAACAAGAACACACCATTTTGGGCGCCTGGGTGGCTCAGCGGGTTAAGTGTCCGACTCTTGATTTCCACTCCGGTCCTGATCTCGTGGTTTGTGAGTTCAGGCTCTGTGGTGACAGCACAGAGCCTGCTCGGGATTCTCTGCCTCCCTCTCTCTCGGCACCTCACCTGCTCTTGCTGTCTCTCTCTGTCTCTCAAAAATAAATATTAAAAAAAAAAAGCTGACACTTAAAGAAACCGAAACAGAACAGAACATTTCGCAGTGGATTGGAAACGTGCAAACACATGTTATCCAGTAGGCTGAAAGTTTAAGAAACAAATCAGACAGCCCAGCCCTAATTTGTTCTCCAAGGTCAGAGGTCGCACACACGGTAAACAGCACACCCAGAGGGACAACGTGAGGAGTCTTCGGGGCCATAGAACTGTTCCGTGCCCTGATGGTGGCGGTGGCTACACAGATCTTTGCATGTGTTAGAATTCTTAGAACTGTCTGCTCAGAAGTCAGTTTTATAACATGTTATTTAAAAAGTAACACGAGGGGCGCCTGGGTGGCGCAGTCGGTTAAGCGTCCAACTTCAGCCAGGTCACGATCTCGCGGTCCGTGAGTTCGAGCCCCGCATCAGGCTCTGGGCTGATGGCTCGGAGCCTGGAGCCTGTTTCCGATTCTGTGTCTCCCTCTCTCTCTGCCCCTCCCCCGTTCATGCTCTGTCTCTCTCTGTCCCAAAAATAAATAAAAACGTTGAAAAAAAAATTTAAAAAAAAAAATAATAAAATAAAAAGTAACACGCAAAAAAAAAAAAATAGGAAGGTGGACGATGACTAAAACCTGCCGATGTGCAAAGAAAGAGTAGTGCTGGAGTTAAGACTCCGGGGGCAGAGTTAGGGGCCCCCGGGTGGCTCAGTCGGTTGAGCATCTGACTTCAGCTCAGGTCATGATCTCACGGCTTGTGGGTTCGAGCCCCGCGTCGGGCTCTGTGCTGACAGCTCGGACCCCGGAGCCAGCTTCGGATTCTGTTGTCTCCCTCTCTCTGCCCCTCCCCCACGCACGCTCGGTCTCGCTCTCAAAAATAAATATTAAAAAAAAGTTAAAAAAAAAAATCTGGGGGCAGGGTTGAGGCCAGATGGCGTATGGCCAGAAAGTCAAGTGTCCACAGCTAAACACTAAGCCAGTTTGAAAATTCCCAAGCGGATACAGTAGGAGGAGGCTTACTATACGGGAGCAAGGTGGTTCTTTACGAGAGGAGCGAAGCAGGCTGCGGAATGGTCGGTGGGTGTGCCGCTTCTCCCGTGACGAAGGTGTCGCCACGTCTGCGTGTCTGCGTGTCGTGTGCCTGCCCACTTACTGTTCCTAGAAGTCACCCACCAAACTGGTAACAGTGGTTGCCTCCGGAAGGCAGCAGTCAGGACCGGGAGGAAGACTTTGTGCTGTATTCCCTTCTGCACCTTTTAAATTCTATACCAAGTGCATGTCATTAGTCAAAAATGTATGGTTCAGGCGTGTCTGGCTGGCTCAGTGGGTAGAGCGTGCTGCTCTTGACCTCAGGGCTGTGAGTTAGAGCCCCACGTTCGGTGTGAAGATTACTTAAAAATGTAATCTTTAAAAAAAAAAAACACTTTGTGCCCAAATAATCTGCCGAATCATTCATCAGGGCAGCCAGAATTGACAAAGCCCGAGTTAAGAAATGAGCCACGAACTAGAGGAGGTCAGGACTGATGGCGCCATCCCCGAACCGGGTCACAAGCCACCCCTGCTCTCAGATGCCAAGCATTCCTGGAGGCTGGGTCTCTCGGTGTCACCTTCCCAGCTGTGGCAAAAACGGAGGCGTGGAAGATCGTGGCCGTGGGGTGGTGTGTCTGGTCTTTGTCGGGGGCGGGGGGACCCTGGGGGAGCCAAGCTGTGCCAGGCGACCCCACCTCGAGGAGGCTGCCCCCTGCTGGAGATAGGGGCCCATATGGCTCCTTCCCCAGGCCCAGCTGGAGGAGGGACTGGGGGCCCCAGAGAATTCCAGCTGGGACGGGGGTGGAGTGGCTTTTAATCTCTCAACTCACTTCTGTGTCTATCACTCTAAGGCCTTCCAGCCAGCTGTCAGGCCCCGGCTGTCTTTGCAACCTGCGGGGGGTGGGCCAAGCCCATTAGCATTCCATGTGTGCCCCACCCCCTCACTCAGCCAAACCCAAGTGTGCATCTGTGCTGTGTAAACACAACAACCCCCCCCCCCCCGGGGCAGGCAGGCAGGGCACCCCGTTCGACGAGGAGGGCCGCAGAGTCCCCCTTTGAATGTATCCTGGACGGGAGTTTTCACCCCAGGAGTGAGCACGTCCCCCTGCACGAAGGTCTCGGCCCCAGCCCGGGGCTGCCCGCCCTGCGACAGACGACTAGGCCGCAGCTTCCTTCAGCCGCTTGCGCTTTCAGATCGATCCAAACATCCGGGGCACCTCTTCCCGACGAGGAGTGTCTGTGGCCTCCAAGGCCAAATTCAGTCCCTGCTTCACACGTCCCTCCTTTGTGCTCAGGCCGGGCGCCCTGCCCCGCGCCCCACTTCACCAGCGTGGATGGGGAGGCGATTCGGGGAGTGCACCGAGGTCTTTGAGAAACAGTGACGTTTCGAAACAAGGGGGGCACAGTTAGGGAAGGAGAAGAGGAGATGACCGGGGTCCCAGGGGCCGGGAGGGCTGGGAAGGAGATCAGGAGAGCTTCATCCTTCCCTCCCTGACCTCTGGTCGCCACATCCCCCACACGGGTGTCCTGGGAAGACAGGGCTCCCCTCATACCCACAGTCAAAACTGACCCCCGCAAGTGGCCGCTTTTCTCTGCTTTTTAAAGAAGAGAGATCAGATCGGGGCTGGAGGCAGGGCAGGGGGTTGGGGCAGGGACAGGGTGGGCAGGGGGTCCCAGGGGCAGGCCGGGCCCGGCCAAAGACAGCCGGCAGTCAGAGTGGAGAAAGGCAGGTGCCCGCACCCGGCTGTCTGGATGCTCAGGGCTGCGAAGAGGCCAGACGGGGCTATCCCAGGCCCAGAAGTAGGGTCAGGAACCCCGGCAGGGAGATACGGAGGCCAGCCCAGGGCAGCAGCAGCAAGGCCTGGGTCCTCACCAGCTGCCCCGCGACCTCGGGTAGGCTGGCGAGGCGCGGGGTGGGGGTGGGGGGGGGAAGTCTGAGGACCGGGAGAAGCGGGGTGTTGCTGACGAGTCCTTTGCTGTCCCCACAGTCACTGTGAGGGCCCATCTCACCGGGTGGCTGATGACTCTGAAGAAGACCTTTGTCCTGGCCCCCAGCTCTGTGCTGCGGATCATCGTCCTCATCACCAGCCTCGTGGTCCTGCCCTACCTGGGGTATGCTGTCAGGGGGGTCCTGCGGGTCCTTCTGCCACCTAAGTACATCTGCATTTTCACGTGGCATCCCCCGAGCACATCTAGAGCTAGAAATGCAGAGCGATACCTTCTTTCTCTGCCGAGCCAGTAGGTGGGAGGCTGCTCAGCTCCTTTCTAGAAGAATACTTCCGGGGTCAGGCCCATTCACACTATTCACTGAGCACCTGCTGCGGGTGGCAGGCAGGAGAAGGGGAATAACAAGAGGGAGGAAGGGAGTCGTCACCCCCCACCCTCAGAGTCCCCGTCTCTGTATGGAGACGAGGACAGGAAGGGCTGTGGGCTCACGAGCAAGGGGGACGTGGCCCGCGGCCCAGCCAGCAGATGTGGAGCCAAGACCTTGGGGTGGGGTGGGGGGGGGTAGCTCGCCTCAGAGCTCCAGGTGCCCTCCCACAGGCGGGCCACTTACTAGGTGCAGCCCTTATCGGCGGATCTCAAGTGCAGTTGGTTCCTGTCTCGTCTGCTTTCCACTGGGTTTCCACTCTATTTGTGCCTCAGCACGGCTTCAACGGACAGATGGCCTTTGTGTTCTCATCCCCAGGGTACACGGAGCCACCCTGGGCGTGGGCTCCCTCCTGGCGGGGTTTGTGGGAGAATCCACCATGGTCGCCATAGCAGCGTGCTACGTCTATCGGAAACAGGTGAGCTGGCCGCGAAGCCTCCCCAGGTGTAGGGAGACCCGAGCGGCTCCCCCACAGCAGGAGGCGGCAAGGTGGTGGCACCCCACGTTCATCCCCTACCTCCACTGGGTCCACACTGCTCACCAGAACTCCAGGGCCCCTCCCGTGTGGGTGAGCCTCATGGCCAGAGTATGTCAGCCCTGGGTCAGGTTCAACAACAAGGGGATACCTTATGATGCTATCACGTAGAGGATTCCTTACACCTGCCTTGTTTCAAAAGGCAGCCGTCCTGCTCAGGAGGGACATTGAGGACACAATCCTGCATCCTAGTGTTGCCTCTAGAGAACTAAAACTTGTAGAAACCAAATCATGCTTTGACCACACAGGAAAATGCCAAAAAGGTGATTCCCTTTGCGACCGATCCGTCCTCTGAGTCCTTACAAACTACGACTTGATCACTGTGAAAGTCTAGAAAATGTTGGGTGATCTCCCCACTCTCTGCCTCTGCAAATCCCTTCCCCTCTTCAACCTGAGATAACATGCCACAGGAAAGTCTTCCCAGCTGCCCACCACACACACACACACACACACACACACATACACACATACACACACACACACACAACGTACTCTGTTACCAGGTAGTTCGTTTATCCTGCAGGGTTACCTGTTTGAAGGCACAGTCCTAAGATTATGACCACTTAGGGAGCAGGAGAGTGAGATTAGCCAGGGAAAGGTTGGGTAGAGGAGGGAAAGGGGCCAAGAATGGATGTCCCAGGCTCACCAGTATGATCCCCCAGCCACGGCAGCTGGGTGATGAAGGCGGACATTGGCAGAGATTTGGACCCAACCGAGGTCGGGGGTTTTGCCTGCAAGTGAGGTTACAACAGAGAGGCACCGAAGTGACTATAATTGTTGCGCGTTTCATCTCAGCTGATGAAAGAGGAGAGAAGGGACCAGAAGGCCCATGGGTTGTGGGGGCAGGGTCCTGGAAGGAGGGGCCAGACAGTGGCAGGAGGTGGAGGACCAGGCCCTTGAAGCTGGCGGGCCAGTGGTGCTGAGGGTGTTAATAAAGACAGGGTCTCCAGGGAGCCGAGAATGGCAGAGGGTGGCTCTGGAGAACCTGATCCCCAAGGAGAAGAGGTCAGGGCATGGAGAGAGGCCATTTACTGCAAGGCGGGCAGTACAGTCACCAGGAACTGGGACAGGCGACGAGCAGGGCAGGAGACACAGACCCGGGGCTGGCCTGGAGGGGGAGAATACTCCGAGAGCAGGTGAGCCCAAGCTCATCGGAAGGGAGAGCAGTCGGCAGGTGGTGGAAGGAAGAGGCGAGGGGAGGGGCTGCATTCAGCTGACGGTGCGCTCCCGCTCGCGGCCGGGAGGGGGCAGACGGGGTTCCCCGAAGCTCCTAGCGGCCCCCCTTCCCTCCCACCCGCCTCAGTACCCGGAGATGCAGCCTCGGTGAGGTCACCCCAACCATAAACGAGACCCAGGTCTGCCTCGAGGGCCCCCACCCCCCGCCCCGGAGACCCTGTTGGCCCCTCCCTGTTCTGCTGCGACGGGGCCCTGTCCTAGCCCCACACTGACGCGTCTTCTTGGGTCTAGAAAAAGAAAATGGAGAACGAGACTGCGGCCGAGGGGGAGGACTCGGCGATGACGGACATCCCGCCAGCAGAGGAGGGGACGGACGTCGTGGAAATGCGAGAGGAGAACGACTAAGGCCGGGACGCAGGCGCAGCAGGGGCGCTCGAGATGGCTCCGCAGCATCGTCTCCTCTCCCGTCGTGTTTTGTTCTGTTCTTGGCTTTGGTTTTGGTTTTGGTTTAACGTAAGAGGCCTTGATTGGAAGGTTTCGTGCAAACTCCCGGGCACACTGGGTATGCCCGCCCTGCGGGGGGGGGTGGGGACCTCGACGACGGTCTCCGCCACCGCTTTGTAAAAAACCAACGGAACAACCGAGTTCGCGCCCCCGCTTCCCGAACATCCAGAAGACGCGGCTGCCTCGTAGAACGGGCCGTCTCCTCCTCCCTCGGACAATCTCCACTTGGAACCAAAGGACTGCGGCTGTGCCATCAGCGCCCTCGCCACCACTGCCCAGCAGGGCAGACTTGACCCCGTCCCTTTGCATCTCTCTTAACGAATCAGCAGGTTACAACTCGGCTTTCTTGGATCGGCTTCCCAGGAGCAGGAGCCCGGCTGTACACAGAGACGTGGCCCCGGAGGCCTCCGCCCTGCAGCCCGGAGCCGTCTGCCACACTCGTGCGCGCGGGGCGTCCGCGACAGGCTGCGGCCTGGAGTGGCCGTTCACACTGAGGAATGCACCTGTGAACGCGCTGCACGGACGGACAGACGGACGGGCCTGACCTCCTCCCTGTAGGAAGGTTCGAGATGCCAGGGGAGTCGCGCGGACTGAACGATCGCCTTTCACCGGCAGTGTCCTAGGTTTGAGCGAGCTCCCGCGTTTCAGACCCCGCCGTGTACATACATGAGCTAACTTTTTTTAAGTTGTCACAAACGCGCATCTCCAAATTTCGGCGTCCTCCGGCATGACTTTCCCCGAAGGCTTGTTTTTCACTCACCTTTCCTGAAGATGGCGCTAGAGCAAGTGAAATGGAGCATTCTAACTTCGCGGTCTTAGTTTTTACAGTGAACTGAAGCTTTAAGTCATAATCTAGCATTCTAATGCCAGGTTGCTGTATCGTAACTTTTGAAGTAGATTCATTACCTGGTTCCGCTCCTTTTAGTCATAACCATGCGGTGCAGGTAATTTCACGCCACACGATAAAACATTTTATAAACGATAGCAAAGTCACTATGTGATACTCCCTGAAATGACACATTTGAAATCCATTCAGTGCAGTATATTTTTCTAAGTTTTGGAAAGCGGGTTTTTTCTTTAAAAAATTATGGACACAGTTCACTAAATTCTTGATTTAGTCAAAATTCTAGACTGAAAGAACCTAAACACAAAAATATTTTAAAGATATAAATATATACTGTATATGTTATGTAATTTATTTTAGGCTATAATACATTTCCTATTTTCGCATTTTCAATAAAACGTCTCTAATACAGTACGGTGATTGCCTGTGTGCTCCACGTACCTGCAGTTGAAACGTATTGTATTGTATCTTCTTACAGTTTTACAGAGTCACTTGTATATAAATGTGAGGATCAGTAGATGACGAGAACTATTTTTAATTCTGGGTGGGTGACGGGTGTAACTGGGATCAGCTGGCATAGACAATAGTGGGAATGGAATACTTTGCCGGAAGGGCAAAAAAGGAAAAAGGCGAGCCTTTTGTGTTTATTGTTTTCAGTGCTGTGTAATCATATTGTTCCTCATTAAAAAAAAAAAAAAAAAAAAAAAAGAATGTAAGGGCAAGTCAGCCATGACCATTGCAGGGTTGCATTCACGTTTCTGGACAAGTGACCCTTGGGTGTGCCCCCCACGGGGACAAATCTTCATGTGCTTCCCCCGAGCGACTTTTCCTCCATATATATGAGCGCTGGAAATTAAGATGCACAGCCTTTGGGTGGTTTCAGGGGCAGATCTGAGAAGACGGGGGAAACGTCTAATTGTATCAGCTTTTTAAAAGTACGTGACTAGAAAATTAAACAGCAGTATTTTTTAACACGTGTGACTATTTCATGCTTGTGGGCCTGGAGCTTAAAAATCAAATTGAAAAAGCCACCTCTTCTAAGTCGGGGAAAGATCAGCTAGAGACCCTTCGTTAAGCACCTAGAACGTGTCATTTAGAACTTTAGAGATTTCGTCGGTGATGAACATTCACGGCCATAAATGGGCCATTTCCATCTCAGAGAACACGGGATGACGCCCCAAACCCAGACCACGACGACAGAGATTGTGCAAGATGTGTCCAAAAACTGCAGTCTGGAAGCACACCATCCCTCACACGGTTCCTTCACTCGGGCTGCTTAATTCGCGGCCTAACACACGCACTTAAACTTGTAAGGCAAACCCTGATGCTTGCAGCTTCCTGGCTCTGTGCTGACCCACAGAGACAGGAAAGGTGGTCAAACCAGAAAGGAGAAGACACTTC
The DNA here is from genome assembly GCF_016509475.1 of Prionailurus bengalensis. NCBI lineage: Eukaryota > Metazoa > Chordata > Mammalia > Carnivora > Felidae > Prionailurus > Prionailurus bengalensis. The sequence continues at coordinate 228,820,445 of NC_057343.1, forward strand.
TTCTTCCTGCTTTTTAGAGTAAGGAGGGGCACACATTTGACTCTGCCGTCCAAAAAAGAGTTCCCCAACTCAGGTTTCTTTTTATTGCAAGTTGCTCAGCTGACATCTATAGAAGGGTGTGGTGCCCATGTCCCATGTCGAGGACCATGAAAAGACCTGCCGTGACTTTCTCCGTGTTGGGTGACTTATAGAAAACATACAATCTAAAGCCTTTTTTAACGTGAATGCTGAGAAGTGAGTTAGGGCAGCTCAGTGCAGTCTTTTTATACTGAGGGTTTTCTCTGTGCAAACCCAGGTCAGAGCAGCTCCTTTTGTGGCCTCCCTGCTTTTTTGAGGGTCATATGCCGGGTCATTCTAAACATGCAGGTGTCGTGTGCTCTGTTCCGCTTGGAGCTTGGTGGCACTGGACATCAGATGCCCAGGAACTGAGCACCAAGGACCAGGTGAGGCTGGCTCCGGGGAGGTCATGATAGGGTTGGACCTGTCGGCCGTGAGGCTCAGGACATGCTGACAGGTCTGCTCAGTGGCCAGAACCCCTCACCTGTTTGGGATTCTTAATTTGGGCACGAGAGGCTATTGCTTGACATCACTGGGTGCAAGCCGGGCCTGGCCCCTCGCTGCCTGTGTTGGGCTCGTCTTGTTTGTGTGTTAGCCCTGGCGGGTGGTTTGGCTTTGGAAATGTCCCCGGGTGGCTGATTCCGTCAGAAAGAGTAGCTTCCGCGCTGGTTCAGGATGTATCAGATTGGCCAAGTGAAGCTTCGGTATGTGCTCTTAGTTTCTAGAAACAAAACAATTTAAAGACTCAGTGGTTCTCTGACTAGAGTTGTTTTCCTTAATTCAGACTGAAGTGGGAGAGACCAAGAACCAGTGTTGCAAAATAGGAAGTATTTATGCTGTTGTACTTAAGTGACATTAGCTTGAGAAATATTTTCCCGTTATTTAAAAAATCTTTCCACTTCAGGGGCGCCTGGGTGGCTCTGTTAGGTTGTCTGACTCTTGATTTCGGCTCAGGTCACGATCCCAGGATCGTGGGATCAAGCCCCGCGTCGGGCTCCACGCTGAGCATGGAACCTGCTTGAGATTCTCTCTCTCTCCCTCTGCCCCTCTCCCCCACTCGCACGCTCTCTCTAATATGAAATGTTTAAAATTGCTACTTCAGCTGTGTTTCAACCAGCCACAGCTTCTGGCCTCTTATTCTGCAGGTCAGCTGACCCCTGAACTTATGATGAAGCTTTCAAAGTGACGGACAGACCAGAAAAAGGGGCCTTTTATGTTCTAAGTCCTGCCACTTTTTTGTAACCAACATCGCGATGGGCAGGGCTTTATGAGACAGGGCAGTTTGTAGTGTTGAGACCTGTGCGTTGCAGCCAAGTCCATGAAACCCGTCGATCCCACCTGCCTTCCGTAGACAGCTGTCCTCACGCACAGCCTCACACGCCTCTTTCATAAAAAGCGTCTGAACCAGAGAAAAGCATGTTTTTGAGGCACATGTTTGGTAAACATTCGAGAGGCTCCCTCTGTGTGGCTGAGTCTCTATTTCTGTCATTGGAAATAGCAAAACATCACATGACTCATCAGCTGATGTAACCACACGTGAAACAGGATGTAGAAGCAATCTGCAGACGAATGTACGAAAAGGCCCTGCCCTTTCGAAGGCTACACCTCTGAAGCGAACTACGCCAATGTTCAAAATGAGCGGAATTTTATTACGTAATCAAAATAACCCCAAACTCCGCTCAGAGGTCAGAAAAGAGGGGTGTGTGTGTGTGTGTGTGTGGATCTCAAAAGGGAAAAATCATGGAGAAGAGATGGTGAGAGCTTGTTCTGAGCTGACTTTCTTCTCGAAAGGGAAAGTTCGAACTGTTAGCCTCTGCTAAGCAGAGCACCAAAGGTGGAACTAACTCCTAAGTCATCATTCTTTTTTTTTTTAATGCTTATTATTGAGAGACAGAGAGACACAGAGTGTGAGCCAGGGGAGGGGCAGAGAGAGAAGGAGACCCAGAATCTGAAGCAGGCTCCAGGCTCTGAGCTGTCAGCACAAAGTCTGACGTGGGACTCGAACCCATGAACTGTGAGATCAGGACCTGAGCGGAAGCCGGCTGCTCAACTGACTGAGCCACCCTGGCGCCCGCTGAGCATTCTTTTTTTTTTTAAGTCATTCTTTGCCGAGTCCTACTGGTTCTGAAAGATTTTTTCCCTGCTTCACTTATAATCGGCCAGGTCTCCAAGTCTGTGTAAGATCTATGTGCTTGTGTAGATGGCAGTTGGCTACACATATATTCAGCACATTTCTTATACTGCACCTCTTTTTGAGTTAGGTTACAAAGCTTAAGTGCACTTTACTAACGAGCCTTACCATGAGCTTCCACAGTCCGTGCATGTAAACAGAAATGCAGAAGAGGCGCGCCTGGGCGGCTCAGTTGGTTGGGCATCTGACTCTTGATTTCGGCTCAGGTCATGATCCCAGGGTCATGGGCTTGAGCCTTGCATCGGGCTCTGTGCTGAGTGTGGAGCCTGCTTGGGAGTCTCTCTCTCTCTCTCTCTCTCTCTCTGCCTCTCTCCCTTCCTCGCACTTTCTTTCTAAAATTAAAACAAAACAAAACCTCACAAGAGGTAGGATCCCTTCCTGTGTCCAGAAGTGGAAGTGGTTTCCTTAGGTCAAGGAAAGCTGGAGACAGACCAGCTTAAGATGATATCATTCACGGTCTGGCTTCATGGAAATTCAGTGGCATATGGAGATTGATTGGCACCATAAAGTTGAGAGGCAGACGTTCTCCAGCCATGAATCGGGGACAAGAAATGGTGCATTTGGAGCTGGGACACATCACAGCCAGGTGGACTCTGTTCCCTGAAGCATGGGGCCACAAGCATAGGGGACTCACACTCTGGATGGATGTGCTATGAAGGTGAAGTGCAGACCACCCTGGTCGAACAAAGGAGGCACCAGGTACACGTCTACACGTCGCCCGGCAACCGCAGCCAGGACCAGCTGCCACAAAGCAGGCACGTTCCCCTAGCGGTGCCACATTCACGCTTGTAGAGGCGAATCCACGGCAACTTGTGATGTGTTTGGTTTGCTTAGCGATGTATGGAGAGGGCAGATATCGAAAGCTGAAATGACCAAGGAGCTAGTCGGAGAACTTCGGAAACCTTGCCAGAGCCGCCCATGAGTTCTGTTCCAGACTCACAAGGCTGTGCTCATTCGTTGAAGGACAGCTTAAATGGCACGGCCTTCTCATCACTCACCCCTTTCTGGCCCCACACTCGTCGCCTGCACAGTAGAGGCTTGGGCCATCACTGCTAAGGCTCCTTCTGGGGCCAATACTCTGGGTATGATCTAGGATTTAGAACCCCGGTACAGGATCCTGCAAGGGAAGGATAAAATTACCTCCTTTTTCCTTTCAGATCTCAACGTTCGCAGTGATCCCGGATTTTTTTTAACAAAATGAGGTCTCCTGGGAGTCACTGCACATGTGCTGTCGCTTCCAGTTTACCAGCTTTTCGATTTCACATCAAAATTGTGGGTTTAATTGAAACCGATCACATCAAAATATCCGTGTAGCCTTTGATTAAAACTGACCGCAGAGGTCAATATAAAATACACATTGCCCTTGAACAATGGCTATATGTGTATTTCACAGACATAACTTTTTGTTAAGGGCATTTACGTATGCTTTTCTTTTTGGGTTATTTTCGGGAGGGCAGAATTTATGCTCATGTATTGTCAAATAGTTTTCATACTCTAATTTTACTTTAAGTAAAGCTTAAGGTTGGCATGTGACTGAGACTGCTTTTAGTTTCTTGATTTTCTTATTGGAACCATCAGTCTGTTTATACCTCCCAAATTACAGGATTTCCTAATTCTAACTACATTTCCCTTTTCTGTTGTACACGAGGCATTAACATTTTGCCCTTCGTCCCGGCAGCTAAAATCTGTAACCACTGGCATCTTTCTTTAAAATCCCTTATTTAAATATGACCTATTGCTTCAAATTGTATTCTATATTAAAATGAATTTTTACTTCCCATAATTGCAGTAATAGTGAAAGTACTTCTCTGAAGTACTCGGCTTCTCTCCACCCCTTCTCGAATGGGGATACCCACCATAGATGGGCATCAGGAAACGAAGAGGGCCAGAGCCTGAAATCCCCTGCCGCCCACATCTAAGGCATCCTTGTTCTTACCAGTCTTTATGTGAAAAGCATTACTCTCTTTAAAATGGAACGTCTTAACTTAGAAGAAGGATGGCTCTCATGCTTTAAACCTCCCGTGAGAGATTATAGACAGAAAGGGTTTTATTACGTACCTGTCACCGACAGGGTTGGAAGAATCCCACCGCCCTGCCCGAGACTGTCTTCTGCGCAGCTTTAGCATGTGTCTTTGGGTTAAAATCCCAGATCTCAGTACTACTACTATGCTTCCCTGTTACTGCCTCTTACTGTTAATTATCCCGAACCGCACACACCCACACCTTATACAATGGCAGCAAAATGCCAAAAGGTTTACCCTTGTGATAAGCGGTCTGGATATAATTATAAATGTGATCTACTGGGCTTTTAGGTTAATATCATGGAGAAAACTATGCCCTCTCCCAAACTATCCTTTTCAATACTCTTAAAGGCAACATTTGAGTTGGGGGCAAGGTTCGCTTTGCTTATGTCTTTAATCCTGCCCACAATGAGCTCCAGGCTTCTTCCTGGACCACACAAGCCAATAAATACTGTGCTAATTTCCCAGCTCAACACATAGGTCTTTGCACAAAAAGAAAAAGAAAAACCAGGAACTGGGAGTCCTCATTCTATCTCGGCTGCTTATTAGCTTTGGGTCGGGCAAGTTACTGGATGCCTGTGGGTTGGCCGTCTCTGCTCTAGAACGAGATCTTGTCCAAGTTCTAGCCTAGCGCGACATCAGGATTTGCAGAGTCTGATCAAAGGCAGTGCAGGCAGACGGAGGTGCTCGTGGGCCGGGCTTCCAAGTGGCATGGAACTGACTCAGCCAGGGAATCTACAAACACTCCTGCCGGCCTGCTTTCAGCAGAGACAGACTACCACAGCGTTCATGGAACAGAACGACAGCCAATCTGGTCTTTGGTTCAGATACTCCGAATACCTTTGCAAAGACCAAAATAGAACGAGCACAACTGGTGTCCGACTTTACATTATACTACCCACCCAACCTTCAATCCGATTCGTGTAAAAAGCTCTCTCGCCGTAAAGGCAGGTGGCCCAGGAAAGCCGGCTGCGGTCAGCTGGTCTCCCCCAGCCCCAGACACTGTTAGGACACATGCTCACAGGCCCATTCGTCAAAAAGTCAGAAGTGGTTCCTCCACCGTGCCGGGCCACGCCACATCCTAGCTCAGCGGCTCTGCCTTTCCCCAGACACTGCCCTGCCCACCTTCTGGCCTGCCCCCGCCCCCCGCCCCCACCCAACTGTGTTGAGCAGTGCTATTGAATTCTGCCCTCTTAGGAAAAGACTAAAAATGGCCCCCACGCCCCAGCCTGCTCCCACCGAAGTTGAGAATCCAGTTCTAATGCTCTCGGGTGACCTAATCTGGGCCTGTTTCCAGTTCCAAATACACACTGGTGATGCCCAGAGCGCTTTTTCCAGCCCAGACTTGCTCCTGCGCTTCAGACCAGTCACCTCCCAACCTCTTTCAGAGGGGTCCCAGAGAGGCCTTGGCCTTAGGCCCCTCCCTGCACACTTTCTCCCCACCCTCCCCATGCGTTCTCCTGACTTCCATCTAGGTGAGTCACATTGTCTCCCACCCAGAAGCCACCTCCATGCCCCACCCCTCCTTCAATCAAGCCACTGACCCTGGAAGCTCTTTCTCCTACTACCTGTCACATCTGTCCCTCCCCTGCATCCTTAGTCCCTCTGGCTTAGCTCACACGCTCCTGGTCACCTCAGGTAGCCTTCAGGCTCATGGGTCCTCCTGGACTGTGGGGTGAATGACGCCTCCTGGAGTTTTGCAGTGCACAACCTGCTCAACCATTCCTAGCAGGCTGACCACCTCCCCCTTGCCTTTCCAGGCTAGCCCTGCCTCTCACGCTAGGCATTGGGTTGCTATAAGGAGGACCTCACACTTACCTGGGTGGGCACCAGGCCGAGCCTGGGCTACGTGTAGTAAACCGGGCCCAGCCAGAAAGGAGGACGTTAGCATCCAATGAGAAGCAGCATCACAAGATGGGAACTCGTGCAGGTGGCCGGCCTCCCGGCTTCAGGTGTCTTCATGCCTGGCCTCATTCCAAAACCTGTTCCTTCTTTCATCCTCGCCCACCGCAAGGGCATAAAAGAACCCAGATACTTAAACAGGTAATTTGTGGAGATGGTTTCCTTGCAGAATTGTACTGAGCCCTTCTCCTCTTCAGCGCTGTGTGTGCATCACGTGTGAGTGTCGGGTGGGCGGCGGGAGATCCCTCGACACCTTAAGCCTAGTGATAAGGCTCTTCGGAGACACGGAGAGCGCCTGAAATGGGCCCCTAGTGGCGGGGGTTCGGAGCTCTGGTGTCAGATCTGCCAGAAGAGAGAGCCAGAGGGGAGGGGGCACCGGGGCTGGCTGGCACATGCCAACTTTGACCGGGCAGAAGTTGCAAAGCCTCTCCCCTGAGCCAGACTTGAGCTACACAGGCCACAAGCCCACCTGGGGTCCTCCTGAGGGTCCTCCTGAGGTCCTGAGCAGGTGAACAGGGCTCAGAAGTAGGAAGCTGCGGGGGGGGGGGGGGGGGGGGGGGGGGAAATCACTGGATTCCCAGGGGCTGCAAAGGTGGAGGGGTGGGAGGGGGGAAGATTGGCCACAGCATGCGCATGCGGAAGTGCTCACCAGAGGCCTTGAGCTGGGGGGAGGAGGAGGGGCAGAGGGGTCGCCACAGATCCCTGCGAGTGTCCCCCACCAGGATGAGAGAAGAGCTAAGCCCCGGCCAGGCCCAGGAGGGAGGCCGGTTTAGGACAGCGACCATCAAGAGTAGGAGGTCTGCTTCCCCGCCCTCACGCTGGCCTCCTTCCCCCTGCTCCAGCTCTGGGAGCGGTGGCGGGGGTTGGGGGGCGGCATTCAGTGCCGTTAGTGGTCACTCGAAGCTTTGACTCTTCTACGACACACGGCATCCTAATTCCTGAGCGGGGACCACGTCTGGCAACGTGAAATGACTGCACGGTTTCTCTACTCCCCAAGGGTGCCCAGGAAAGCGGTGGACGCCTGCAGGTGAGTTTCCATCCAGGGCCAGGGCAAGTTCTCCCGCTGATCACCTCTTGAACAGTGGACGACAACATCGCTTGGTGAGTCCGTGCCCAGAGCCGTGCCATTCAGCTCACCTGTCACCGGTGCACGTGAGCTGTGCCGAAGTCGGGGACAGTTGGAGGGCTGGGGAGGGCCAGGGAGGGGACGGTTGGGAAGGACAGGGAGGGGAAGACCGGGCCCGGCTCATCCTTGCATCTGGAGTCTGGAACTGTGCCTGCGGGCGCTCTTTGCTGAATGAACGATTCACGCCTTCCTCCCCACCTTCCTCCCTGGAACAGCTAAGCCCAGGACACCTGTGCAGCAGCCCCCCTTCCGGAGGCCTTCCCACCTCCAACCCCTTCTTGTTGGTGAATCAAGCCCTCCACGAACTCAGATAACCTGAGCCAGCTGTCACTTGCAACCAAAAGCGCTCAACACGGACGTGCGCTCACCCCTCTGTCACACTTCCCTTCTCGATGTTACCTCCCTCCCCTACGTCTCTTTGGGAAATACAGAAACAGAAACGAAAACCAAAAGTATCCTCACCTATGACAGTCTAGTTAGAAAGTACGACGGATGCGCAAAGGACACGAGCTCCCAGAGAATGACCCGTGAACGGCTTCTACAGACGAAAGCAGGTTCAGCCTCACTCAAGTACAGGAACGCAAACTGAAGGTCCGACTGTCAACTCCGCAAAGATGAAGAATTTTGATAGAGCTCAGCGTTGGCAGGGGCCTGAGGAAGTTGGCACCCTTCCTCTCCAGGAGAAATGTCAATTAATGGCACCTCTTCAGCAGACGATTTGGCAAGATGTTTCAAGCACAAACTCAACAAGGGAAAGAGATTAATGTCACGGGTGACCGTCGCGAGGCAATGCAGGAAAGAAATCCTAATGACCAACAGATATCTAGGAAAAATGTCCACCATTACCAGAATCAAAAGCCAACTAAAACTAGATGTCTCTCTTTACATTTTTTTTTTTTTCCTTGCTGCATTGTCAAAGTTCAAAATCAAATCACACCTCGTCTCACTCGGGGAACAACGAAGCAGTCTTACCTCCCGGTGAGACTAAAAATTCTTTCAACTTTTTTGGAGGGCAGTTCGGAAACACATCTCAAGAGCCTTAAACATGTTGAATCTAGAAATGCCTAAAAAGATTTGTGAACGAGAACGCTTATTACAGCACTACTTGTCATGATGAAAGCTGGAAACATTCAGTGGCGTTAACTATATAATGTTTTTAAGAGGTATTTTTAAAACCTTAACAGTATATCATGTTCCTCACGAACCTAGCAAAATTAGGGTGTGATCCTCACGTACGTAAACCAACAACTGCCGTTCTGTTAGCTTTTCATTCTCAGTGTTCTCTCCGAGGTTTCTGAGGAGTGCCATCTCCCAAATGACCAGCATGGCATTTCATCTGCCCTAAGCTACGTCCCGGTTCTTGACTGGGGGGATGGCACCAGGGGAGTATTTGGAAGGCACTGTCCTAAGCGGTAATAAATCATCTAAACTGGTAACGGTGTATGTAAAGTTCCAGCACCACTGTCACCTATCTTCTCGACCACCCTGAGACACCAGAGGGCTGGGCTGCCAGATGGGAGGGAAGGACAGAAAAATCTCCACTCACTCTGGGGAGCTGAGACAGTAGTGTCGCTCAGGGCTTTCCACTCCAAAGGCCAAATCTGTTCTGCCTCTTCCGGGCTAGAGGTCTATCATCAACCCTCCAGACCCGGGAGTTCAGAAGGTCATTACTAGGCCACCTACCATGAGCCCAGACAAGAGGCAGGAGTAGGGGGAAGGGGGAGGGGAGACAAACAATTACAAGACCCTCCAGAAAGAATGCCCAGAAGGTCTTGAGCAAGATAAGAGATGAAGTGAAAGCATACCGTATAAATGCATGCTCATTTTGAACACACATAGCACAGTTGGTATTTTTACCATTTGATGGGGAGTAAAGATATTCCTAAGGGCTTCCCTAGGACCCACAGCCTAGATCCCCGTTCTCTACACCTGCAGGCTGGGGGGAGGTCATGGAGAAATGCCAGACACACGGCCCTTAGAACTGAGATCACCGTAATTCAGGTAAGCGGAGGGCAAAGTGTATCTGTACCGGATGTTTTGTTGATTAGCCAACTGAACGGGGTGGCGGAGGAGAAAACAGTTCATTGTTGCGGTTTATCCCAGGAAGGTCCTCCTGCGGCCCATCTCCAGCCTGGCACTGCTTTCTGATGGATGCCCGCCCCCTAACCAAGGGTTCTTCAGAAGCCCAGCATCAGTTTGCAAACAGACCCCCAGACTCGGTTCTTCGACCACCAGGAAGGGGGGTCTCTGTGGCCTCAAACTTCCTTCTCTGGCGCCAGGAGTACCTGTGAAAGCCCGGCCTTCCCCATCTTCAGATTATTCATTTCCTTCAGGCCAGTCTAACTCCTACGGTGCGCACACAAGTTCCTGCTGTGATCCTTGTGGGTGAGGTACCATCGGCCTGAATGGCTCGTGAATGCCTAGCATGTCACACGCACCACGGACCTCTCTCGGCAAACACAGGGCAAGGCCGGATCTGCCCTGTGACTGCGGCCCTAGTGGGTGCACCTCACTTCACCACCTGGAGTGGCAGGACTGGTACTGAATCTAGACCCAAGTCCGGAACGACGCACCTCGTTATTCTGCAGCATTTACGTGGCACTGTGAAGTCCTTGGGCATCACAGGCTTGGGGGGGAGGGGGGGGCGGGGGCGGGTTCTAGAAACTTCCAGTATTGGATCCAAATCTCCCAGGTCCTCAAAGGCAACACAGCAGCACAGCCAGGCTTCTGATCTTTTATTTTCTACGTTTATTTCTGATTATTTATTCGTACAATCCTCAGTGGTCAGGTTTGCTAAAGGGATCAACAGTGAAGCCCTGAGTCAGCTCCGCCTCCAACAGTGAAGACCTGACTCAACAAGTCACAGAAGGAGCTCCTGCCCACCCCGCCCCCGCCCCCGCCCCGCCCCCAGCACCCAGGCCTCCAGCCACAGCGGCAGGGGCGGAGCACAGCCCCAAACTGACCCAAGGCTCTGGAGCATCCTTCTTGGGGCAGACATTTTTGACAAAGGCTAACATTTTTACAGTGTAAACAGAGGAAGACTTTGCTAAACAAGCCCAGAGGAGTAGGGCCTGAGCTCCCGGCCACGCCCCCTTCCCAGCCCAGCCCACAGGGAAGGACACACATTGCCAGAGGCAGAAGTTGGCTGATAGCCTCTCCAAATTCACAATACTGAAAGTCAGAAGCTGCTACAGTGCAGGTAACACCACCAAAATATTTTCAGAAAACAACGGAAATGAGGAGGGAGCTCATTAGATACATTCATTTTGGCGTTGTTCCCTCATCGAAATACTCAGAAGTAATCAACATTCCTGTGGACTGCTGTGGTTCCTGTAAAGGGGACCGGATTTTAGCACCGTTTATGGGCATACAGATCAAGGCATTTCTTATTATAGAAAAGCTCCTAGAATTTAAGTACAAAATATTATTTTGAAGTTCATAATTACTCTCAACCACTCCTGGTTACTAGAAGAATGACCGCTAAGACCGTAGATATTTCGAGCCCTGTAACCTTTCCTTGTATTAACCACATTCTGGCGATTTCATTCCTGATCCAGACTTAGAGCCAAGAAATCAACATGACAGACGAAATTCTAGCCCTGGCTAGTAATGATCATTAAAAATATTTAAATACGCAGATGGCCATAAGGCCTGGGAACAGTGACATTCCATAATAAATGGTTTGCTGATATGATATTTCAATGCAATTAACGTATCTGTATTTCCAGACTTAAAGGCCGTTCTGCATAGTTTAATTATATGTACTAACCCATTCCGCCATTCCTAGTAATAAATTTCAATATTCTATGAAAAAAATACAAGTGGCACGGCTCACCTTCTCCCTCCCAAATGCTGCTGGGTCCCCTGCTGTGGCGAGGCACACTCGCCCCTCCCCGCCCGGGGGTGGGGGTGGGGGCTCTAGAGGAGCCCACCTCGCCCCCACTGCTAGCGGCCACCAGCGTTGGCAGACAGCCAAACAGGGTTAGTTTTGTGCTCTTCCAGGCCCTAAGTTATAAACTGAATGACAAAGACTTTAATCTTCCATTGCCCCTGTCTTTATTCTCTGCACAACTCAGTATTGGGTCCCTGGTCTCTCCACCTCCTCAGGAGAGATCATCAAGGTTTTCCAGAAGAGTGAAGCATTAAATATTACACGAGCAAAATTTAACACATTTTAGGAAAAAGGCTTTGCAGAATCCATACGTAGAAGTCCTTCTATTCATTCAGATTTTTATCTACGTACAACATAGGCCCAGGAATGTCGGGCATCCATTGTTTTGTCTTTAAGTGACATTTTTACCCTAAAATCAGTTCCTTCTTCAGTTCACTTCTTACAGTTCCTTGGGCTGTTTTTAAGTTACGTGACACTGTGCTCTGTCTGCCTTTTGCTAAACAGTCTGGGGATTCTATGCCCTTCACACACATTTCAGATTCACTTCACACACACAGAGGGCCTCCTTTTCATTGTGTTTTAAGTAGTCACAGATTTCTACCTGTGCCTACAAATAAGATTCCCTGGAAGTTTATACTTCTGGGATTTCAAGGGGGGAGTCCTTGCAAAATACTGCTTAATAAAGAGAGGAAAAATAATCAACTGTTGTTTTAACATCAGAAAGAAGAGACAGGGGAAGTCTACTGGAGTCCTACGCAAAGGCAGCAATAGTAAGGGCGCTAAACCATTATAGGCCATAGATAGAGCACTTCACAGTTGTCATCCGGACACCTTCCAGAAGCAGACTGCAGACCATGAGGGGAGCCAGCAACTCGGGCAGAGATGCGGGGCAGGAGGGAAAACACAGCCTCTTAAAAAAAAAAAAAAAAGCACATAAAAACCCACAAAAGTTGCTTCTTCTGTCGGAGGTGTTAAGGCCTGAGATTTTTACCTGATTGATAATCCTTACAACCGGAAGGAACAGAATAATGAAAGGAGACAAAGGCAATGCCTGAAAACTTTCATCAGCCCTCACCTGACACGACAGCGAACATCTAATAAAAGAGTAAAGGCCTATACAAAGAAAGCGGGTCAATCCTGTTCTGCGTGTCTAAAATATTTCCGGCTATGCCATATTCTAAGGAAGGGGAACTGCAAAGATTTCAGATCAAACGCCACCTAGGCCTAGATCACAAGTGAAAAACCACACATTGGCCTCTCGTCCCCCATTGTGGCCGTCGTCAATCACTGTTAAACGGGTCCAAGTGAAATCAGCGTATGTTGTGTATGTAGATGTTGCTAAGCAGGTGAGGAGAGGAGCCAGAAGAAAATGTCCTGAGGAAGCAATGTTAATTCCAGGGAACTTGTTACAGGGAAATCCTTTCAGGTTTAAATGTACCTTAAATGAGCTCAACAGTAGAAGTCACACCTGCTTAAACTGGAGATAATCTTCCCGCCAAGACTACAGGGTCCAAAACGCCTGAAGTCTCTCAATAAACTCTGGGGATGAAAGTGGGCTCCGTGTGGTCACCACTGAGTTCTCTTCTTCTAGAACACTCTATCATTGTAGAGACCCCTCTAAGCAGATTATCCTGCATCTATTTTGGTCTCAACGCAATTTCTATTCTGCTGCTGTCACCCGACCAGCCCGAGATCAGGAATGATTAATGGAATTAAGATTCTGGGCAACTGAAGGTGCACGTGGCAGCAAAGAATGTTATTTTTTAAAGTCGGCCGATCATCTGTATTTCCTGAAATATGGTTTCTTTGGAAGTTTTGCTTCTCAGATGCTGGGATCCCACTAAGCCCGGATAACAGTCTGAGGGCAGAGTCCAGTAAGGCGCCAAGACAGAAAGCAACTCAAACACATGGTTTCAAACTTTCATCAATGTGGTGGTGAAGACCACGGGTTCTGCACTCTAACAATTATCACACACAGGAGCAAGAAAAAAGGACGTATGTAAACAAGTTGCCCAGAAATCCAGTTCAAGTTCACGAAGACTAAAACACTGCTGACGTGCAAAGACACAGGATCATGAGTATTATTAAATTCAACAGCTGGTATGAACCAACAGCCAGAGGCAACGCAGCCCGGACAGAGACCTTCACGGCCCTGTGCCTCAACATGTTAAGCGTGCTTTAAAAAATGTTCACGAATGAAGAGTAAGCATTTCCTGTTGTAGAGCTACAAATACTAAAATGAAGCCTCGAGGCCGCTAAGAAGTCCTTATTGTTAATTTGGCTTCTAGGTACCTCCTTGTTCAAGGAACCATCCCGTCTCACAGCCAAGACCACAAAACCTCTGCCACACATTCACACGCGTTTAGAACAGAGCTTGATGCAAACACGCTAATGAATACACACTTACCGAAGTGTGGTGAACAGTACTGAGGGAGTAATGGGGGATTATTAGCCTAACAGTCTGCCTAGTTCTGTGTGTCCTCTGAGTTTTCTCATGAGAATTTTAATTTTTCAGTACAAAGCAAAACTAAATCTTCAAAGAAGGTTTGCCACTCCCAAAAGGTATTTGCTAGCTTGCTAACTACGCTAAATTGAACCAAATAAGCTGGTAATTACCATGAAATAAAGCCCAGTACCTCAGGGAAACTCTACGCCCACAAACGTTGGGTCGGCACTAGAGGTGTCCGGTCCCGCGAACACGGTGCACGGCCCACGCCCCGTGCAGGTGATCCGGACCCTCGCCGCCTGCAACCAGGCCCGTCGCCCCGCCGGTCACCAGCCAGGCTTCGGTGCAGGCGGCCACTGAGAGCCAGGAACGTCACCTCCTCCCTCGGGCTTCCCAAACCAAACCACAGGCAGCCGCGGCTCCGCCACACTCCGGCGCTCGGCTTTGGTACGCGCCTGTGCTTAACCTTGCTCACGGACCCTCCCGGACGCTTTGCTGTTGTCGCCCACCCCCCGCCAGGTACTCGATTCTGGCAGCGGAGGCAGCCTCAAAACCACACCATGAAAAGGGCACACGGGCCAGTCGAGATCTCACTCCCTCTTGCCTCCAAACGCAGACAAGTGCCCAGCGCCGTCTGGCCTCGGTTTCCCGCTCTAAAACAGCAGGTGGATCTCAGCTCCGTTCTGACTATACAACGGCGCATCTGTGAAATGGAGAAGAACCAACGGCCCAACGCCCAAACTCACCCAGCCGAGAGCGCACCACCTGCACGAAGCACCGGGCCAGGCGCGGCCATGACCTCAGGCACCTGTCACGCTCTCAGAGTCAGGAGTGATGTGCCACCACATCCCTCCTACAGCTTTAAATATCTCATTTTTGGACCCGGTGTTCAATCTTCTATGAGACAGTCTGCTTAGGATAGCTTTAATGAACATGTAAGCCCGAACCAGTGCTCAGGAAGACTATCAGAGGACGTTATGACTATGCCCCTAACAGGCTCCGCCTCAGAGTTAGGCCACGTAAGCCGAATTGCATAGGACGGGCACTCCGGAGACCCATCACCCCCAAAACAAAAAATGACTATCTTGAGAAAAAACTGAGACCAAGTTTACATTAGAGAGTCTGCTTCTGAGATATGAAGAACACACTCCTCTCCGAGAGGCGTCTCCTCTGATACAAAAGGTTTGTTTTATGGAGAAGATGTAGTTTGTACCTTCCAAAAGAAGTGCTCTGAAGGCCCCCGAGGAAACATATCGCATCAAAGATGAGGGAAAACCCCTGGTTAGTTCTAACGACCAAAAGCCGTCCTCAGAACAGCCCAGTCCAGCTTGGCTCGCCCGGCCCGACAGTCCCCGTGGGTCACCCGAAGAGACCTGGAAGCCCGCGGGCCGCGGCAGGGAGCTGCCAGGGCACCTCGGCCGTGTGGCCGGGCCGTCCGGGTACGCGTCCCTCACAGACTCGTCTCCTCGCACACTCTGACGGGGATGTTGTAGTGCCGGTCGTCCTCGGCGATCAGGGTCACCACCGGCCAGTCCGTGGGTGGGTCGGTGGGGTAGACCGTGATGAATTCTTCGGTGCTGTACTTGGAGAGCCGGTACACCCGGATGGTGTGGCGCACGGCATAGGCAAGAAGGAACATTTCCACCTGGGGAAAAGAGCCAACGGGTCTGCGGGGGGGAAGCTGTGCTGAAAGACACAGTCCCACCTGCTCCCTCCCAGGCTGCGGGCAGCAACCCTCCTTCCCCACCCTGGGCCCGGCCCCCGGCCTTTCCCCCACAGTCATTACAAACAGCAGATCATCAAAAATGGACTCACCGTGCGGTAAATCAGGGACTCGTATCCAGAATGTATGACGAACTTTTATAATTCAACAATTAAAAAAGCAAGCGACCGGTTTAAAAATTGGGCAAAGGATGTGAAAAGAACAGACATTAATCCGAAGAAGATATGCAAATGGGCAATGAGCACCTGAAAAGTCATCAGGGGACCGCAGACCGAGGCCACACTGAGCTCCCACTTCACGCCCCCCAGAACAGTTAGGATCAAACAGGTAAGAACGAGGCACGACCACTTAACAGGCACCAGGTTTTCTTGTGGAGTGATGAACATGTTTTGGAACTCGACACAGGTAGTGGTCATACAATGCTTAAATGTACCAAGAGCCACTGAGTTATATACTTTAGAATGGGGTTAATTTTATATGAACCTCAACTAAAAAAAAGGTGGGGGGGGGGCGCGTGGGTGGCTCAGTCGGTTAGGCGTCCGACTTTGGCTCGGGTCATGTTCTCACAGGTTCGTGGTTTGAGCCCCATATTGGGCTCTGTGCTGACAGCTCAGAGCCTGGAGCCTGCTTCGGATTCTGTGTCTCCCTCTCTCTGGCCCTCCCCCTGCTCACGCTCTGTCTCAATCTCTCTAAAATAAACTTAAAAAAAAAAAAAAAAAAGAAGTACATCTTAGGTACATACCCAAGAGAAATGAAAATATGTGTCCACACAAAAAACCTGCATATAAACATTCATAACAGGATCATTCAAAATAGCTAAAAAGTACAAAGACCCCAAATGTCCATCAACTGAAGAATGAATGTGATACAGCCATACAATGGAATACTGTTAGTGATACACGCTACAATATGGATGAATCTTGAAAACGTTATGCTAAGTGACAGAGGCAAGTCACAAAAAAACACGTATGATTCCATTTATAGGAAATGTCCAGAATAGGCAAATCTATAGCAACAGGAAGTAGACTAGTGGCTGCCTAGGGCTGGAGGGGAGGGGGAATTAGCACCAGTCATTACAGGGTTTCTTTTTGGAGTGATAAAATGGCCTGAAATTAGACTACAATGACGGCTGCAAAACTCTATAAAAATACTAAAAACCACTGAGTTATGCACTTCAAAAGGGTAAACTTTATGTACGTAAATTATGTCTCGATAAAGCTGTTATATTTTAAAAATGGACTCGCCATATGACAGTAGACTTTGTGAGGACTCAGAAAGAACGAACTTCGGTCTAATTTGCAAACCAGCTGCACCAGACTTTTTACTGAAGGCAAGCGCTACGGTTCAGGAGACGTAAGCAGCCCACACTGCGAGTGCAGATACTTTTTGTAAGCAGTTCTTTTTGTAAGTCAATTCTGCCTGACCCAGCAGTGACCTTCAGCCTTTGCTCTTTCTTACACACCAGGAAAAGGTAAGCGCAAGTGGGCAAGTGGGTCTCGTAAGCACAAAGGGAGCCCTTTGGATGGATAGCCTTAAATGCTGCTTTAATGGCTGGCTGTTCCACCAGAAAGGACTTAAGCTTTTCAGGATAATGTAATGAGGGCACTAAACATAGTGCAAGGTGTGGTGAGTCAGGGGACAGTACTGCACTGCGTCTCCGTGTAGAACTCCAAACTTAGCATCTCTGTAAAAGATCCAAGAGCAGGCTAGTCTCTACTGGCTAAGGTGACTCCATTTCTATTTTTAGAGGATGCTACCTAATACAGCTACAGCTGCCAAGATTAAATAATAAGACCCTTTGCTTCATGTATTGGTAGCCTACCAGACGCGAGGGTACTAATCCCGTCCGGCCTCCTGCAGAAGCCAGCCCCGGATGAAATCAACGTGGTGGTTACAAAACAGACCCACAGTTCTTTTGTACCCTTGTACTCCTCACTTGAAAAGGTGGGTGGAACTAATGCTCTCCCCTTGAGTGTGGGATGGATTTAGTGACTTGTTTTTAACAAATAGAATACGGTGTAGACCATAGCGTTTAACTTCCAAGATGAGATCACAAAACACATTTGTGGCTTCCTCCTTGCTCTCTTCTTGGATCACTTCACTTTCTCAGAGAAGCCAGCCATCATGTCACAAGGACACTCAAGTGGCCCTACAGAAGGGCCCATGTGTCGAGGAACTAAACCCTCCTAAGCTACCAATGAGGCCTCCTGCCAACAGCCGGGGGAGTGCGCCACGTGGGAAGTGGATCCCCTAGCCCAGTCAGGCCCTCGGATGACTGCAACCTCCCGAGACCCCGGGACAGAATCACGCAACTAAGCTGCTCTGGAGCCCTTGACCGACAGAGGCTCTGAAATACCGTGTGATGATGAAAGCTGCTGCTTTGGACTAATACACTCCCGAAGGCACAACTCACCTGTTCAAGGCCACCAGTGTGTCCCACCTGGTTTAGGTGGTTCCTTAGCAGCTGTCCAGGATCATTCGATGTGTCCCGAGCAAACAGAAGCACAGAGAAAAATGGTACTTCCTTTCCCTTCTCTTTGTCATCGTATAGTTCAATGGCTCTATTTAGCATTAGAAATTTTACAGCTTCATAGAGGCTATATTCCTCTTCCTCATTTGTGAACAGTTCATCGCAAGCTATCTGCCTCGCTTCAGCAGTTCTCAGTTCTGCCAAGCCTGCCCACTGCAAGAAAGGTGCATAACAATTACACGTCTGTTCTAAGAAACCCTGGTGTACTTCCATACTACGTGCACAAAATTATTTTCCAAGTAGGCAACCACGGATCATGCACCAACATTCACAACATTCAAGTTTTTAGCTCAAACCATGGTACTCTTTAGACCACACAAATTCCTTATTCAGCTTTTCCCCCATTAATTTGAAACAAAAGTACAAGGCACTAAGAAGGCCTAAGGCCATGGAATGGAACTTTCAACTCCCCTAAGATCCTAGACAATGGAATTGAACTAGTCAAGGGGCACCTGCATGGCTTCGTCAGTTAAGTGCCTGACTTCAGCTCAGGTCATGATCTCAGTTTGTGGGTTCAAGCCCTGCATCAGGCTCTGTGCTGACAGCTCGGAGCCTGGAGCCTGCTTCAGATTCTGTGTCTCCCTCTCTCTCTGCCCGTCCCCTGCTCGTGCGCGCTCTCTCTCTCAAAAATAAATAAGCATTAAAAAAAACAAAAGAAAGAAAGAAATTGAACCAATCAGAGATACTTCTGGAGGGAGGCGCCTGGGTGGCTCTGTCAGTTAAGCGTCCGACTTCAGTGGCTCAGTCGGCTAAGCGTCCAACTGCAGCTCAGGTGGTCGTGATCTCACAGTTTGTGAGTTTGAGCCCCGCACCAGGCTCTGTGCTGACCGCTTGGAGCCTGACACCTGCTTCAGACGCCGTGTCTCCCTCTCCCTCTGCCCTTCCCAGCTTGCACACTCTCGCTCTCTCTCTCTCTCAAGAATAAATATTTTTTTAAAATTTTTAATTGAAAAAAAAAAAAAAGAAATAGTCTGGAGGAGCTAATAAGGTGCATGTGAGGCTGGTATGTGAAGCTGTGAAGGGTAGCTAAAATTACTTCTCCCCTTAAGGGGTTTCCAGGAGCACTGACCACCCAGAAACAGCAAGTCGAGCTGCAAAAATGAAGCTGGGCCAGGAAGACTATGAGGTCTTTTGATTGTTAATTTACTACGGTCTTCCCTCTAACTTCTTAAAAATATACCTGGGAGTTTCAAATGCATATATCCACTCAGGAAATGTTTACTGACTCCTGATTAAGAATAAAGCAGAGTACTAGGTATTCAGCTAACAGTGGCAAACTCTTAAGTGAGCGAGAAAACTCAATAAATATATGCGCTTTTAAGTTCAAGCAAATGAGAGGAGATACTGATGTGAAACTAGTCCTTTTTTTTTTAATGTTTATTTATTTGAGAGACAGAGAGAGAGAGAGAGAGAGAGAGAGCGAGCGCGTGCGCACAGGAGGGGCAGAGAGAGAGGGAGACAGAATCCCAAGCAGGCTCTGCACCTTCAATGCAGAGCCCAATGCAAGGATCGAACCCACGAACAGTTAGATCATGACCTGAGCTGAACTCGAGAGTCGGACACTTAACTGACTGAGCCACCCAGGTGCCCCAGAAACTAGTCCTTATGAGTAACCGGTAACTACTGCCCCTCTCAAAAACCATTAAAATTCTAAATTCAACAGTAAATTTTAATGGTAATGACTGTACCACAGGATTCTCTTCAATATGTGGCTGAAAGCTGGAACATCTCATATTTTCCAGAAGCAACCAAGCTGGCAGTCAAGAGCATGGCTCTAGAGTCAGAGAGTCAGGATGGAATGAAGGCCTTCCCACCAAGCAGCTGGTGGCATTAACAGACATCTTTAAAACAGGAATAACACAGCAACTACATTTCGGTAGTTATGAGAATTAAATAACCTATTTAATAACCTAATTAAATAACCGTGTTTCACAGACAGCCTGGCACATGAGAGGTACCAGTTATGTTGGCTTAGATTATTAATGAACAATTTTAATGTCACTGTGAACTGGAATCACTTCAACATTCCCAAAAATGAGGATCTAATTATAGCAGACACAATTGATAAAGCAAAAATTGCAATTTCACAAGACCTTAAAAGAGACGAAAAGGAAATTGTCACAAGTGGGCAAGCCGAAGAGCCTTCCCATTCACTCACACAGCCAGAAACCTGCTCTCGACCTCCCCCTAACCCAGATCCTGGGCAAGCACACGTCTCCCTGCCCCAAAAAGGCTGTGCTCTATAAACCCCAAGCTCCACTCTAAGAGGCAAAGAGAACAGAATCCCTATTTCCTTCTCTTGTCACCATTTCTTTATCTCTAGACTTCCTTTGACAGTGAACTTTCCATTAAACACTCGTGTCTGTTAATAAAAACTAAGCTCCAGGAGGTCAAGCCCTCAGCTCATTTACTACACAATATATTTACCAAATGCCTACTATGTGTCAGGCTTGGTACTCGACACTGGGTGAAAAGGAACGAGCAGGACAGTCTCTCGTGGAGCTCAAAGTCTAGCCGGACGGCAGACTATACTGGGGGAAACAGATCAACATCTGGTGGAGGAGCTAAAGGCCACTGGAAACCGGAGCCTGAGTAGTTCAGTCCACTGAGCATCCAACTCTTGATTTCGGGGCTGACAGGTCAGAGCCTACTTGGGATTCTCCCTCCCCTCTCTCTCTGCCCCTCCCCTGCTTGCATGAGCTCGCTCGCTCTCTCTCTCTCAAAGTAAATAAACTTTTAAAGGGAGGGAGGAAGGAAGAGAGAGAGAAAGAGAAAAAAAGACATCTGCCACCCCCTTAACCAGTCTCCCTCCCATCTACAAAGCCTGGAGCCATCAGCAGGCCCTCAAGCCAGGGTTCCTGGTGAAGAAAGCCTCAAGCAAGCAGCCTAGTGGACAGCGTGGGCCAGTGTGCAAGGACATCCAAACCCCATGGAATACTCCAGAACGGGAGTATTTTCTTAACCAAATCACTGGGAATCAGCCAACCAAGTTCTCCCTGTAATTATGTTTCAGAGAAACCCTCAGGACAGTTTTCAAAAGACAAGTTACTGAATTTACTCACCGGACAATCATTCAGGAATGAAAACAAGTCTAATAAATATGGGCAGAATCTTAAAATATGAAATTGGGAAGAATTTAATAAAGATGCACTTATATCACTGATAATACTGTAAGAAATACAGACTAAATACAGACTATCCCTGAAGCTTGTCAATATGACTTAGAACAAAGACTACACTTGTTTAAGGTTTCCTTTGAAGAAAGTTAAACATTTCACTAAACATAATAATCGGTGTTATTTCCCCATCTTACCAAAGACTTCACAGGAAGAGTTTGTGTTCGTTTAAATTATGTTGCCTAAAAACCTGCCACGGGCATCTGGCAATCCACTAAGCGAGGACCGAGAATTGGTCTGCTGGGGCAGTCAGGAGCGAGAGTTTTGCACTTATCAGAGAAAAAGAAAAAAACTACAGGTTCCAAACCTTCTTCCTTAGCAGTGTGAGGGACTCCTTAATTTTATCAACCAGGTCCTCGCTCTTCCCCTCAAATTTCAGTCCAAGTTTCCACTGCTTGATCCAATTGTATTTGCTTATGAGTTTTTCCGGTAACTGGATTATCAAGAAACAGAGAGATAAAGAGGTGTTAGAACCAAGAAATCCATCACAGGATCCTGCAGAAACCACAAAGCCTATAAAACCTACCTTTGTTTCCAGAATTCATTCCTGCACATTTGTCTGGGTTTGGGATGGAGGGACCTAAATCTGGAATTGTGAAACTCGGAAAGCACCACCCCCCTCCCCCAACTCCAGGAGGCTGCTGGAGTCAAATGGTGCTTCTGGTTGAGATACAAAGGCACCATTCAGCTTGCTCAGCTCCAACCACAGCCAGAACATTCCACAGCACTTCGTGAGGGCACATGAAGGCAGGGTCCACATCGTGTCTTCACAAACCACACAGGCAGCTACTGGGCTCAATGGCAGCCTCCTGCCGTCCCTAATGCCCAACTTAGGAAGGCGCTTCAGGCATGCAAGATGGTCCAGGATAAAGTAAAAACCTGATTCTTTCCTGATTAGAAATATAAAGCCTAACTTCCAGTATTGCCATATATCCCCAAAGTTTTGATATTCAAAAAAACAATGTGTATCTAGTTTAACCTAAGCCTGATCAATATCGTAAGATAAAGAACACCATGGAGAATAAGAAGCAGAGCTAACAGCCGCGGTGGCCCAGCTCATTAAAGAAGCGACAGCTGACCTACTACTTTGCCTGGTTCCTTTTTTTTTTTTTTTCCTGGAGGGTGTTTTATTTTGTTTTCCCCTAATCAACAGAAGCTGGAGTCTGAGAGGCAAGCTGGGACACAACCCGGTCGATGACGGCATGGGAACCCCGACACTCCCAACAGTCTTGGGTGTGTCAGAAGAACATTCCTAATTAGGCTGGGCACAGGCATGTCGCTTCCCTGCTATAAAACCCAGAAAGGAAACGACAGTTCACCTCCACGTCAAAGGATCGTTAAAGGAGAATTAATTCCTATGACATCCTACGTGGAACAAGAGAGCCTGTTTAACAGTCCCGAACACAGGTTTAAATGAGGCCACAGGCTCAGTTCCCCAGGCATCTAAGACTCTGAAGACCCTTTCCCAAAGGGCGATTCCAATTTTACCCTCTCAATCTACAGCAATCATGTAAACCAAAGGTGGTTTCCTTTCTGCAGAAAACAAAACCACACAGGGAAATTCCTCTTTAGGTAAAGTTACCCCAGGGACCACGATCCACACTCACTCACTAAGCGGGGAGGGGCTGTGTTCTCCCCATTTCCTGTGACCACCCCACCAAGCAGCCCAGCTCCGCACCCACCCACGCTGCCCAGCATTTGGGCAACGTGTGCGCCGTTTTGCTGCGAAGCTTCAGTTCCGCTTTCAGATCTGTCACCAGAACCTAAAATGCCCTCAAGTGGCAACAAGTTGAAATCACAACTGGGCACAAGGAAGTGCAAAGAGCAGGAAATACCCGCTACACTGGGAAAAGGGGTACAGAGAAGCCCAGAAGACCATCTGAGCGGCACAGGATGCTGTGCACGTACCTAAAAAGCAGGCACCACACACAAGTGAATTACCTGAAAGTCCCCAACGTTCTAACTACACACAGGGAACCCCTGACATAAAAGTCCATTTCCTCATTCCTTCCACGCACGGGTGAACTGTTGCTAGGAAATGCCCTTGCTCAGGGGCGCATGCCTCTGGGAGACGTGGAGATCCTGGAGAAAGCCCGAGAGACAAGGTGTGAAAAAGAAACAACGAGGAAAGAATAATGCAGCTGGAACGATTTATTCAGAAGAAAAAATGGATCTACCTCTAAACACTTTCCAGAGTCACGGAAAACAGGGAAGTAGCCATTCTTTTCTACCACGTACACAGACGCTGCACTTCTGCTAGAATGAGGGAGACTCAAGCAAAAAACAAGACTGAAACAAGAAACCAGGGTTGGACGCATTTCAGAATAAAGTCGGTGACCCGCTGAGAAGGAGTCCCGCTTGTGACTCCACAACAGCCCGCTCTCTAGCAAGTGTCCACAGTCCTTGGCACCATTGCCATGATCAAAAGGACTGTAGGTTAACAACGATGCACCCCCAAAACGAACGCATGAAGAGAGCTCCGATGTACAAACACTGTCACAGGTCCCACCCGTTCAGAAACATTCTAAAACTCAGCGAACGTGCCCTGAAGGACAACCCCCTCTCGGGGACCGAGACACGCCCCAAGTTTAAGAGCAGCCAGACCGAGCCACCTCTGACACTGGGGTCAGGGTCAGGTGGTCCAGCTGTAGTCAAATACGGAGACTGGGATCTGGAGACAGGGGCCCCAAGCAGGGTAGGCAGAGAGAGGCAGTGAGGGCAAAGCTCACACCCCAGGCTGAGACCAAAGCAAGGCCAGGGGAGAGTGCAAGGGCTTGGACTAAGGGGAGGAGGGTCTCTCAGTCCAGCTCTCCTCTCTCCCTTTTACGTTCTGAAACGAGTATGTTCTAGGAAAGAGGGAAAAGGGCAAAATGCTACAGAGAACAGATCTCAATCTGCAAACAGGCAGATACAGCCAGCTGAAGGGTGCATGTCCCTTGGTGACAACATATGGCTTCTCTGGGCTCGCCCGGATTCTGGATGAGGTCAAGAGATGCTCCGCAGTGCCCGGCCTACGGCCCAGAGGCCGGCATCAGTTCTCAGTCCACAGACTCATACAAACTTAGGTGTCCCAGGACCTCTCTGATCCCAGAAGCTGAAGGGGCGCGTTAAGGGAGAGCCGGTGCGGTTCAGGAGAGGCCGCGTATGTGACATGAGAGTCCCTTGAACCTGCCTGCTGAGAGCGGCTCACCCGCGTCCCCAGAAGTGGTCAGTGCTGTCACACTCCTAAAAGCCCCACGGACACACGGTAACCACAGGCGGTGGTGCCATGAACAAACCAGGACACGTGACTGTCGCTGGACACAGGGTGGCGGTCAGAGGCGGTCGGGGCGCGTCAGAAAGACCAAGGAGCAGGGTAAACGGACACAGACTCGTCACCGGCTCTGCTCACGTGTCCACAACCGCAAGCCCACGCCATCTCTCACACAAGAACTTCAGACCAGGCTGTAACGGCAAGCGGGGTTTCGCTTCGAATGACAGGATACATGTCATCCTGACGTATCAGGAAGATGCATGAGAAACGACTTTCGTACCAACACTCCTGTAAGACTATCTTGTTCTGCAGCAACAGACTTCTTAAATATCACGCGATCTGCTTCTCTTAAGCAAGCGTGCTCGCACATTCGGATTTTACAGTCAACAGGTGACTTATCACCGTTATACAAGCAGTGTGTGGAGACAGACAAACCCCCCTCCGAGGAGAGGTGGCCCAGGCACCCAACGCCCCCCGCCCCTGGCCACCAGGCCAGGCCACACCTGGTCACACCCCACCTTCTTCCAGGCACGGGGCGCCACCCCTCGCTCCCACAAAGAGGCTCCCGCCAGAGCGGACTTTCCGAGGGAAGACCGGTGGAGGGGCCGGAATGAGAGCCGGAATGGAACGGCCTCCGCGGGTTGTGCCCTTTGAGGCCAGGTGACCCCGCGCGCACCTAATCTCTAGCTCGGCTGCCACCCGGCTTCCTCTAAGTCGTCTTCATTCCAGGCAAATACCCCAGCTGCCTCAACAGTTCCCGAACGGGAGCAGTCAGCTCGGTCACACTCGCATCGGTACTGGGGACACAGGCCCAGAGCTGTACCGCCCTCGACACGGGGTCTGACCAGCCCGGTCCCAGACAGGACTGTGGTTCGGCAGTGTTCCTTGAGGACACGGCTTCATTCTCACTGCCGGCCACACATCATGGGGCGGGGGGGGGGGGGGTAGGGGGGGGGGTGTTCCCACCGAACTTGCGATCGATTCATCCTCACGTCCTTCCCAAGCTGCCGTTAAGGCAGATCTCCCACAGCAAGCCCTCTTGGGTTTTGTTTAGTGGTCTGTTGCCGCTGCTGTTGTCGTTTAAGCACGGGACTTCTGATTTTCTTCCAACTAATGCCTCATGACCAGTTCTGCCCAATCATTCCTGCCCACCACACTCTTTTTGGGTCCTTCTATCATCCAACCTATCACGTGACTCCATCTGCTGTGTGTTGTAGGCACAAGCCACGATGACACGACATTCTGGGGTGTCACTACCACGCTGCAGATTTAAACCAAAGACGGCCAGGCACGGGACGCATCCCCCGACCCTCGCCTCCCAGGAAGCCTCTCGACGGCCACCTGCGGCACCGATCCTCTTAACGCCGCAGAAGGTGCTGATTTCTCGCACTGAAGCTAGAACCACAGAAACCTGCCTTCTAAAACCCCAGCGGGTTCTCAGATGGTGCCACATACAGCCCGCCTCCTACCGACACCAACGTCGAGTCGAACTGCCCGTACGCAGTTTTTACAAACTATAAACACCAGCTCTCTTAATTCACTCTCAATTCTCAATTAATCCTTCGTTCTTTACTTGAATTGTTCAAATAAACGTGATGGCTCTTCTCTCCTGGGAAACAGCAACGGTTCTTGGTCCTTCTAGCATGCAAAGTCATCCTGGCCACACGAGAACGGAGAAACCCACACGCCGACGTCACGCCGCGGACAGCACCGGCAAGGAGCCCAGGCCGAGGCGCGAGCTCTTTCTCACGAAAACGATGGAAACATTGCGGACTCAAACCTGCAGCAGCAGCGTACCAGCGTGAGCTCCGGGTCCTGCAGCCAGGACGGCAGCGCCGCCGGCTGGCTCATCGCCTGGAACAGCGTGGCCCTCAGCGCACAGTAATTGTCTCCACGGACTCGCCGTATAGAGGTGAACTTCTGCGACACCTCCTCGTAGCCCTGGGTGGAAGCATCAAAGAATTCAAAGTGGGCATTATTGACTTCGGAGGGTAGGGAAAGTTTTATTCCTGTGGGAAAAAACGTGCCCCCCACCCCTGCCCCATCGCTGGAAGAACGAGAACAGGCTGGCGGAGGCCTCCTCGAACTTTTCCCGTTCCGGTTTTTATTAATCCGAAGAAATTGACAGATGCTAGTACTGTACAAAACATCAGCATATGTAACAGATCCAACACACGAGAACATATAAATAATATACCAGATATTATGAAAACACTTCCAGCCCCTAGAGCTGGAGTCAGACGTCCCTTTTCTACACAACTGTTGTTGACACTTACTTATTGATAACCAACTTCTGAGGGGTTTAAGCTGTGTTGAAAGGGACCCTAGCTCTAAAGAAGAGATAGGAAATATAGAGATATATTCCTATATTTCCTATAGAGAGATATATTTCCTATAGAGAAATACAGAGAGAAACGTACTAAGTTTCCACCTCCATATTTTAAAAAAGTAAAAAAACCCCTTGGGGCGCCTGGGTGGCTCTGTCAGTTAAGTGTCCGACTCACTTTCGGCTCGGGTCATGATCTTGCGTTATGAGACCGAGCCCCGTGTCAGGCTCTGTGCTGGGCGTGGCGCCTGCTTAAGATTCTCTCTCTCACTCTCCCTCTGTCCCCCTCGCACACATGCGTGCTCTCTCTCTCAAAAAAAATAAAATAAAAAATAATAATAATAATCCCAAGCTTCCATGGTATACTTAAAAAAAGTCCACATGTTGGGGCGCCTGGGTGGCGCAGTCGGTTAAGCGTCCGACTTCAGCCAGGTCACGATCTCGCGGTCCGTGAGTTCGAGCCCCGCGTCAGGCTCTGGGCTGGTGGCTCAGAGCCTGGAGCCTGTTTCCGATTCTGTGTCTCCCTCTCTCTCTGCCCCTCCCCCGTTCATGCTCTGTCTCTCTCTGTCCCAAAAATAAATAAACGTTGAAAAAAAATTTAAAAAAAAAAAAAAAAAGTCCACATGCTAGAAGATATCTGGATAATTCCATTAGACTCTTTAAAAAGTGGATTCAAGTGTCATTCTTATTCAGTCTGGAAGTGAAACGAGGAAATGAAAATGATGAGTGACATACGTGTTCAGTCACTCAAACACAGCCGTCCAAACGGACCATTTTAAAGCCTACTCCAAAAGCAGCCCCCATAAAATGGTCCACAGGCACCGGGCCAAGCTGCTCCTGAGGCTCGAGTGTCAGGATCCACTTTGCTGCCTCCTGCACTTCTCTGGCCTTGTCCTGTGGGCCCTGCTGCCCATCTCACTCGTCCTTGACTGTTGTCACCTGAAGCTCTGCTTCCTCCCCTGCACGTACACAAAAGGAGCATCGCCCTTAACGTGGGGTGGACACCATGCAGACTGTGCCCAAGTATGGGACCCTCGTTATTAGTTTTCAAGGGGCAAGTCACAGGATGATGTTCTAAGTGGGTGTGAAATGATTTCTTTCCAACAATAAAATTTTGAGAGTTGCGTTTTCATTTAGTGGTCCAATCACTGCAACACAGTAAGGGCCCACCGAGCACCTCTTCCCTTCGGTGGACTCCCAGCTATCCCGGGAATACTCGCGACGGCTGACTCAGCGGTAACTGCATCTTTCCAAATGCACCAATTACTCGTGCCATTTCAGAGGTGACTCAAACTTCTAAAACTAAATTTGGATTTATGCACACTTACTTCCAAAAGAATACCCAAAACAAAAAAAAACCGTAAGATAAACAAGGGCAAAAAAAAAGAACCGAGACACCCAACTGTTACCAGGCCCCTGAGATGCTCTAATTACTGCCACGGGTCCCAGAGTGACACTTTTCTAACTGATGTGCCTTTGGTTATTTGGTCACTGAAAGAGTCCAACTACATGGTCAAATCTTTCTCTAGAACTAAAATCACAAAGAAACGATTTTAGCATGAGTTGCAAAATATGGAATATGTGGATACCCTTAATAGATACGTTCAATTACAGACCCAGAGGTGCCAACTGTTAGAACAGATCCTTTAAAGAGTCTGAGGTCATGAAATAAAATTGCAAGTCAAGGAAAGCATTTCTGGGGAAGATGAGAAGACATATGTTAGGTATCCAGCCTCCTGGTTGTCTAGTTTGATATGGGGCTATCTGGAAAACCTCCAAGCGGACAATACACGTATTCGGCAGATGGCCTCACAAATTTAAATGTTCATGGTCCCAGATATTTCATGAGTGAGCTCTCCACCAAGTGCCTGAGACGTGAGGAGTCTACAGTTCAGACTCGGAGGGAGCAGAGCTAAATTTGGCTCTCAGAGCTTTAAAAGTAGCAGCTACATTCTGAGTAAGGTCAGCCCACTGCAGGGCAAGCATGAGCAGCTGAGGTGCGTGTAGAAGAGGCACAATCGTTTCTATACAAACAAGCTCAGCGGTGCCTGGGTGGCTCAGTCGGTTGGATGTCTGACTCTTGGTTTCGGCTCAGGTCATGATCCCAAGGTCATGGCATCGGGCACAGTGCCGGGCTCCACAGTGAGCCTGGAGCCTCATTAAGACTCTCTCTCTCTCCCTCTGCCCCTCTCCCCCACTCGCACTCTCTAAAATAAAAAATAAATAAATAAAAATAAGATGTAAAGAAAAGAACAGATGTATACAAATATTTTTAAATTTTAAACCCTAAATAACACAGATCTAAACAACAACAAAAGTAGACACTCCTATCAAATATGACAGGTCAATATCTGTAGTACAAAAGTACATTCAAAGTCATAATGTAAATAATCCCAAGAGAAAAATGACCAAAGGATAAACCCAGAGGTTATAAGAAGGGATGGAAGTTTTAGGTTGAAACTGCTTTAGCTCAGAAACGGTCAGAGTAGCAATTCCACATCGTTCAACACACTAAGGAATATTGGACTCAGGGTCCATTTGAGGGGAGAACCAACAGGGTGCTGTGGTCGGCCAGTACGCACTGCGGCGGGCCAAGGGTCCAACTGAACAATAACCCAGCCAGTCACAGCAGGACCACGTCATGGGCATCCCCAATGTCTCACAGCCTCAGACACTACCTAGGGGGTATCAATCTATGCAAAGGGACAAGGAGGGGCAGCTCCAGGGACACCCTAAATAAAGGGAGCAGTTCCAGATCTCTTTGCATAAGGAGTGCAGGAGAGCCCAAGCCCCTCAGACAGGAAGGCATGAAACCAAACCCAGGTGGGGACAGCAGGAGGCATGGCATCTGCTGGCCCCTCCCTACGGCTTTTACCACAACAAGCCAGAAGGACCTGGCCCCGAATGACCAAATGACCCCAAGAGGACACCCAAGGACTGACCCTACTCGGAGCAGCACAAATCTACATCTAACAGATATGTTTTTTCCAAGAAACTAAGTTACTGAATAACTGATACTGACTCTGTATTAATACTATGATTCAAAACAAGTCCCTTACCTTTGGAGTCCGTTTCCTCATCTCTAAAATTAGAATGGCGATATTTACAACGTCTAATAGCAGTTGTAACTATGTCTAAAAATATAAAAGGACATACTACGTAATTACTTATGACAGACTATTTGAAAGGCCTGAACTGTGTGCATGTAGGCACTGTACCTTTTTCATACATGTGGCTTTTTGTGTATTTCCCCTCCATTCTTTTTTGCAGTAGTCCATGATGTCCATTTCAGGAGCTACACTTAATCTGGCTTCTGTTGAAGAATCAAAAACAGGGGTGGGTAATGAAACAAAGCACAATCAAAACAACAGACGGCTTTACTCAGAGGTTACTTCTTCTCTCACTTCATTCCAAAAAGACCCAGAATCCCCCCGACCTCCCATCATCACCTCACTGCTGGATAACCTGGAGGTGTTCCAGTGGGCCTCCCTCGTCACCATACCTCACTCTCCACACAGCAGCCAGACACTTCAAACTTGAGTCAGACAACAGCCATCACCCCCGGGTTCTGAGAGCTCCAGAACCCCGAGTGGAATGGATGTCCTTACTTCCTACCAAGGCCCTTAGGTCCCACCCCCGCCCCACCGTGGCGTCTCTGGCCCCTGCTCCCACCCCACCTGCGGCCTCGCCTGTACTTCTCCGACACACCTGTGGGCCTCCATCACTCCCTACCTACCGGTCTCTGCTCAGATGTCACCTAACACCCCTAGGTCCCAACGCCCCCCGCACACCTTCACTCTATTCCCCTTCCGCTGTTTTGTTCTTCTTCTTGGAACTGATTACCACCTGACGTATTTCTTTTTCTGCATTCCTCCCCTAAACCCCCACACATACCCGCACCCACAGACACAATAAGGCACAATTCCTCGACGGCAAGGGCTTATTTTGTGTCTCAGCTGTGATCTTAGCACCTGGCATTGCACTGCCACAGGGTGTCCTAGACTACTGTTCTAATCAAATTAAATGTGCACGTCTCAGCCGTGAAAAAATACATCTACTGGTTTTTAATTAGTTTTTAGATCCATTATACAAAGAGATAACAGCTACTTTAACAAAAACTGTATCTGTCTTTATTTATTTATACTCTGCCTGATCCCAAAAGGCTGTAAAGCTGCTGACAATAAGCCAGAAGCTAACAGAGCTCTCAATGTTAGCTGAACCACGGACCTCATTTGACTCGAACGATACGTTAAAAATACGACTTGCAATCAGACAAATTATATAATAAAAAATGGCTTTTAGATTTGCCTTATTTAAAATATAAGGTATGGGTTTGATTTGTGGTATACGTGTATGCACACGCATGGGTGTGTGTGTTTTAGGAAGAAAGTGAAGGAAATTCTCAGGCACATCTCGATCTCCTTTTTAAATTATTGAAGAAGTAAACGTCAGCAAGGAAATTAGGATACAAACACAGAAGTACCTTACAAGGTATTTACTCCTGAGGAAGGAGTAAATTAAAAACACACTCAGCCCAATTCAACAAACATTTACTGAATGTCTAACATGTGCCAAGCACTGAGCTGGAAACCGGGGTCACGAAGGCCGTTAAGACCCGGACTCTGTCCTGAATGGGTCTGTAGACGGAAGAAGAAAAGACCACAGGCATTCACAATCCAGGGTGTGATGGGTAGAGGCATGAGTAAGGAACACAAAGTCCTTTCTGCAGATAACATACAAACAATTCTCTGTGGCCTAAGTCAGGACCCGCTTAAACGTAAACACACCTTGAAGCATAACACACAGACACCACAGTTCTCGATGCTGCACAGCCAATCCTCAAATGCAGACCCATCGGTGCTTAACTTCAAAAACCATTTTTTGAGCGTCTACGCAGTGGAGGGAAGAGTTCCTCGTATCTGCCTTCTCACTCACCTCCCCACAACGCACAAGGAACTGCAAACATCCAGAGTTGAGGACACTGACTGGGCCACGATTTTCCACCAGGCAGTGTTGTGAGCCTGTCCGGACAGCACACATCCAGCTCAGGAAGGACATCGTGGGAACAAAGTCCAGCCTTCCTGCTCTCCCAGCCCGCGTTCCTCATTCCTGCCCACACCAGCAAAAGCCCTGGGCCCTGGGCAGGGTGGGCCTGGTCACCGGCCCAAAACCAAGAGGAGGAGGAGGAGACCTCACGAGATCGAGAGGACAAGTCACAGGCCACAACCCTGTGCTGAACAAGAGGCCTGCGGGAGGTAATGAGGGTTGGAAAAGGGAGGACCCACACAGCTACTAGCATCAAAATGACACTCTAAGTCCCGTCCTGCAGCTGTTCTTGGGAGGAAGGCTCCAACAACCTCCGCACGCCCTCCTCTAGGACAGGAGCTAGAGGCACAGGACAGGCAGTGCCTGACCTTGATCAAGCAGCTTTCTTTCTTTCTTTCTTTCTTTCTTTCTTTCTTTCTTTCTTTCTTTAACTGCAAACTACAGACTCCGTTACTATTTCCAAGAACGAACATTGTTTTTTAAACGTTTGTTCATTTCTGAGAGAGAGCACGCACCAGCGGAGAAGAGGCAGAGACGGACGGAGGATCCAAAGCAGGTTCCATGCTGACAGCACAGAGCCTGATGTGGGGCTTGAACTCCCAAACCGTGTGATCGTGACCTAAGCCGAAGTCTAAGACGCTTAACCAAATGAGCCACCCAGGAGCCCCAAGAAAGAACATTTCAAATGGCAAAAAAAAAAAAAAAAAAATCCAAAGGAGAAACCGAAAACTAGGTGATAACCAGGAGCTCAAATAACCAAGAGGTCTGGTCCTAACCCCCACACGGTAACAAAGACAAGGAGTCAGAACCTGGAAAGATGGGCACTTAAAACTGAACTTCAGAAAGCTGGGACTCTCAGTCAAAGGGCAGGCTAGGGCAAGAATCACACTTTTTCTGTAATGGGCTAGAAAATAAATAACGTAGGCTCTGAGAGCCGTAAGGTTTCTGACACAATTACTCAACTTTACCATGTGTGAAAGCCATCACAGACAATATGTAGACTAAGAAATTCCAATAAAACTTTATCAAACTAGGTGGCACATCAGATTTGGCCAGGGAGCCAATAGTTTGCCAGCCCCTGGGCCCTTTTGTTAATGAAAGGTGTTTTCACTAATAAAGAGAGAGCAAAAGAAAACTTTCTGCATTCGTCCGGGCTCTGGCTTGGGAAAGAGGAAGTCTCCCAGAGAATTCATAATCACAGGCTGACTCTCATACAGGGACAGGGCGGGAATTCAGATTAGCCCCAAGACCCTGGAAATTCAAGTTTAGAAATTAACATAATGTGGCCCAAGGCTGGTGGCACCCCGGGTGCCTAGCGGGAACAAGACCAAACTCTCTCACACTCGAGGCAGGGCGCACGAGCCCTATACAGAAATGCAAAATCTGAGCTTGCAATTCAAACTTCGAAGAAACAAGAAACAAGCAAAACTAGCACAGGGCATAATTAGGCCTGCTAAGATTTTCAGGGAATGAACTGTTCAGATCCAGAAGACTACGTTTTAAATGCTTAAAGAAATAAAAGGAGTAAGAAATATGAGCAAAGGGCAAAAAACTATCAAAAAGAGACCAGGCAAACCTGAAGGGAAGACAGAACTTTTTAAAAAAGAAACATTTTATTTTTAAATCTCTACACCCAATGTGGGGCTTGAACTTACATCCACAAGATCAACAGTTGCACGCTCTACTGACTGGGCCAGCCAGGCGCCCCCAGAACTTTTCCAAAAAAGAAAGAAAAGAGATCCAAAGAAATAGTACAGGATGGAACAGGGGCTACAAGAAAAAAATCTACAAAAGGGCACGTCATGAAGAGCCTTGGATGACTGAAGGAGGCCAGCACACACCTACTCAGAGTTCTGGAAGGAGTGAGCAGAGAGAATGAGAAGAAGACAATATTCAAGAAGATAATGGCTGAGAATTCTCCCAAACTGATGCAAACTAGGCATCTAGGGATTCAAAAGGAAGAACACCTCAAGCAGTACGTTTTTAAAAGTCCACCCTTCACAGACATCACAAAGAAACTGCAGAAAAACACGACACATTATCTACCAAGGGTTGGTGTGACCGCGTACTGCCACTCCCCCAGAAACGACAAGACAACGGGACAGTCCTCAAAAAGGTCACAGAAAACACCTGCCCGTCTGGAGTTATTCAACAACAAAGTGAAATAGAGAAGTTTTCCAGCAAACAGAGCATCCTGCCAACAGACCCTTCAAGAGGCACTTCCCAAGGATCTTCTTTCAGGAAGGGCAACAAACCCAGAAGGACTGAGACGCAGGAAGGAGTGTAAAGGGATCCACTCCGGCCTCGGACTAAAGCTGGAAATGACACAGCTCACTGAAAAGCTAAAACACCCGCAGCATGTGGAGGGCGACGCTGGCGGGCAGAGTCGAATCGCCGCAAAGCAAGCCAGCGGGCCCCGCAAATGCAGCAGGGACACCCAATGACGAAGGAACCGCTTGCTCCCCAGGAATACGACTAACCAGGAAGGCCTCTGCGTCCAAAGTGAATCGTGTGCAGTGGCAGCAGCAGAAACAGAGCACCTGCGGAAACTTCACGGAGGACGGAGCAGTGTGGCCAAGGAACGCCCCTGACTGGACGCCTACAGGGAACGTCTTCGAGGGCTAGCACGGTAAAGAGGTCCACCAACTCCTTGTGAGGACAACTCAAGGAAGCCTTGAACATGATCAAAAACCCCGCTTTGTATCATTTGTTCCTAATCACGCACATGACAATTATTTTTGTTAACCATAAAGTACACAGCAGTTAGTTCTCAAAACCGACCGGCAGCACACTCACATGACACAGGTCATGAGAGAGACGGTGGCGCTGGTGGATCGTTTACGGAGCATCCCCCGAATGGAGCACCCCCACTCGGCCCCAGCGGGGACCGGCCAGGGAAGGCCCTGCCGGCCATGCGCCCGGCGGAGGAGGCCGGGGGTAAGGCCTCACCCTAGCGGCAACGGGCCCGTGGGTTCTGGGCGCGGTGAGAAGAGCAGGCATAAGTGAGCAGAAACACGGACAAAAAGTCATGAAACAATCAGAGGATTCGGGCTACTGATCCCGTGATCGTTCTTTCTCACAAGCCAGTGGCATCCACGTGGCCCCCTGCAAGCCAAGACACATGGAGCCAGCTTCTCAAGAAGTCCTTCCGCTGGAAAGGAAAGGTGCATTTCAAATCCAAACTCTCCCTCTAAGAATATGAGGGAAATCATGAACTGAGGGAGGTGGCGTCACGAGATTAAGCAAATCCGCACGCTGCGAAAATGATACGAATGTAGAGAACGCAGGGAGAATATTGGCATGAAATTTTTAAAACCTCAGGAACCGGTACTCCCCAAACAGACCTCAGCAAAATGGATAACGAGACGCAGCTAAGGCCATACGCAGAAGAATGTTTCCTAGGAAGCAGGTCTCAGTATTTTATGGAAACGGATACAGCGATTTAACTGCATTTTCTACTATAAATAGTAAGAAGTCTATGAATAAAACAATTCCAAACATACCTGATAACCCTCTTTCATGTATAAGTAATTCTTTCTCCTTTTCTATTTCATCCGCGTCACGATACATGTCCTCCTCACTGAAATCACACCAAATTAGACATTTCAAAAATTTGTTGCACTGGCATTTTCCCTCTTATTACAGTATGCGCTTGCTTAAAAAATCTGTAAGACACGAAAAGTTTAACTTTTTCCTGTTACGTGATGATGACTGAGAAAGTATGGCTCTCAAATCCTGGTTGCACATGTTGCTATCACTCCACAGTTTCTTATGTCACAAGCAAATTTTACAAACACTACTTTAAAAACAAGGACAGGAAAACATCAGTTATTACACGTCCTCAACGCTAAAAGCCCTCCCAAGGCTCCTCCTGCTCCCTGACCCCCACGCTCACGCTGCCACCCACGTCCTGTGGCGCGTATCCCTACTGTCCCACGTACTTGAACTGCTGCCAATCTGACTGACTCGGGACTTACACGACAGGTTCCTGAAGAGTCTCCAGTCTCCTCTAGTGACTGAACGAGAACCTACTATGTACCAGAGAAGGAAGAAAACCCCACGGGTGCTGGACGAGGATTGAAAAAGGGTGTCTCCTTTGCCCCGCGAGATAAACCACAACCCGACAATGATGAGAAACAGAAATACCAGCTCTATCTTGGCTCAAACCACAAGACACGTGAAAGCCCCCACAGTCCCAAGGTGGACCAAGAGTAAGTGACAAGAGGACAGGACAGCCTCCATGCCGGTGGATGGTACGACCAGTAAACCCGCAGAACCCCATTAAGGCTCAGGGACCAGAGGTGCCAAGTACTTCTCAGGGTGCAGGAGACGCCCAGAGCTGAAAACAAGGAAACTGGCTGGTGTACACGTAGGGTGAAATCAGACCCCTAATTCCCTGCAGTCCCTCCCCGTGACAGCACAGCCCCAGTCCTCACGCCAGACAGAGGCTCCAGGTGCCAATGAATCACAGGAAGGGGTTAATAAGGTTAATGACAAATAAGGAATTAAGCGACCGACCCGAGAAACTCCCATCCCCGGTGACCGCGGCACCCCAGCTCCCAGCACATGGCCCAGCACGGCAGGGGAAAGAGGAAGGAAGAGGTGAGCGGGAGCAAGAGACGGAAGGGGTACTGAGAGAAGCAGACCGAAGTGGGGAATCTAACAAACCCGCCTTCTCCCACGTCACTGAAACCCTACGATGGCTCCCAATAAGCAGGCAGGTCTACACGTGGGCCTAACCCGCCGCTCTGGCCTGCAGGCCACGATTCCTCTCCTCCGCACAGCCACGCTTCAGTCCAAACACCGGGTCAACACCAGCCTCTGCTTTTACGCCTGTGACTGGCTCCATCCGCTCCCTCCGCTCGCACGGCTCACTGCTTAACACATCAGGACACACGCAGCACGGGCGGCCCCGCCGCAGAGCGCCGTGGCTAGCGTGGGGGCCCGGAAGTCATGTCAGGGTTTAGCCGCTCCTTGGCACCTTACAGCCCTGGGTGTGGGACCGTGGAACTAAACTAGCTGTAACTCTCAGCACCTAGATTTAACTACCTGTGAACAACAGACAGTACTCTCCTCAAAAGACTGTTGTAAAAAGACACATATAAAACACGAGCGCTCAAAAAGTTAGCTATTCTCCTTCCCATACTACGGCACTGGTGCAGAGTACTAATAAACGGTTTGCCCGATGGTCATTTCCTGTTCCTTTTTTTCTTTCTAAATAAAGGCGATGGTGTGTGTGCGTGCCTATTTTTTAAAACACCGTGGGGCTGAGGGGACATATTAGGAAAAGGTACTTTCCATGTGCTCTGACCCCCGTGAGATTCCAAGTAAAAGGTACGGTGTCACCCAGGGAGCCCACGCCAGAGGTAAAAGCAAACAGAAAGCAGATTCGCGGGGACCAGACATCAAACGCCTAAGATAAAAAGTGACTAAATATGTTAGTTCTTCTTTCAATAATTTTGTGGTAACTTCTGGCCTCCTTGCTAGCTTTATCGAACAGGAGAGAACCTGATCCTGTAAGACAATCATTTAAGTGAACCACTTTCTTGATCATCATCAGAAGCATGTCTTCAGGCAAGCCACTTCCCTAATCTTGGCCTCCGTTTTCTCATCTTCAAAGCGAGAGGAGTAGACTAGATCCGCATGATCTACATGGTTCCTCTTCGAGGACTTAAGTTCTAACACACTATCAACCTATGGGTTGTTAAAAAAAAACTGTACTTCGGGCGAATTCTGTGGCTACGCCGCAGGCACATTTGGGTCTACCTTTGTCCTCTTCCTTTTTAACCTGCAAAATAACCAAAGTGCAATCAGGACACCAGTGCCCAGAGGAAGTTCCCTAAAGGAGCATCTCTCAGGACAGCCACACGTACAAATTGGCACCAAGGCCAATAGGAAAGGAACAAGGAGAAGTCAGCATGGGAACAAAATGCAAAGGGAAGACAGAGTAGAAGGAAAGATTATTGGAAATAAAAAGCAGTGATTCAAGATACACAAAAGCAGCAAAGCAGAAACTGACGAATGGGAGGCCAGAGCACATTCAAATTACTTTAGCCACAACCAGATTTCACTCAGATCCTGTGCACAAATGTTTGCTAACGTCCCTAGCCCCCAAGGACAAGCATTCAAGGACATTTGCTAACTTCACAAAGCCACCAAGGAAATTGCAATATGGCCTTTAATTCCTTGGAGAGAGAATAAATTTTAAGTTTAAGCAGTAAGTTCCATTAGTACGGTCAGAGAAGAAGATATTTAACAGCCAAAATGAAATAGTCCCCCAACATAAGGACAATCAACTGGAAAGAGAGAGAGATGTGACAGCAAGAAAAATAAAAATTTTAAGAAATTAGTTCACTCAGTATTTTAAGCTGAAAATAATGACCAATGAAGCATTTACCAATTTATTATAAATACATACGTACTATTTATAAGTGTATTATTTATTATTTATGTTTTTGTTGTATATTAATTATATTTAAATAGCTAGAAGCTTGAATTTTTGTTATGAGAAGGGAGGAGAGTGAAATAACAAAAAGAAAAAGGATATTACGTTGTAAGATAAAATTGTCAAAGCTGGTCAGTTTCAGAAATTTGGTAATTTTTTGTGTTTATGAGTCGAGTTGGAGTAGGAATGGGGAGCGTCTACCATTTGGCACTAAAGAGGCCACCAAAGCCCAACGACTCAAATGATCACCACCACAAAAGCCTTCCTTCTAGAAAATATACCGATAGCTAAAAAACTAAGACAAAGTCTTAAATGTGACTTGATTTTTGGGGGACCGTGGCATTCCTGAATCATGCTCAATTACACAACTCAGTTAAATTTCAAAACCAAAATCCTAGTAAGTTCTACTTAGAAAATTCCTAGAAATTCTTAGTTTAGCACCATCATGTTATTTTAAAGTATATATTTTCAAGCCCCCGTTTTCTCCTAAGCTAGAGATGAAATATTTTATTCTTAATATTAAGGCAATATACATGATTAAGTTACATGACTTTGCATACTAAATCATAATCTCTCTTGCTCTGTTTAAAGACCTGAGTTAACAATAAATTTTTGAAAACTTAATTTAAAAAGGCTTACTACAAACAGACAAAACTGTACTATTGCCAAGAACAAAAGCTATAAACTAAAAATACATCGGTCAGTGAAGCAAGACATTTCTGCAAAGCCAATTTTTCAATTTCTGATACAAGTAAACGGGTTATATGAAAAAAAGTCAATTCTAACTTCTATGCAAAGCTAAGACAGCATGTTAACCACTCACCATTATGAACACTTGCATTAAGTTCCCCTCTGTTGCCTAAAAAGGCTAAACTGAGTATGACTTTGTTCGGTTCTCTGGACTTGAACGCTGCCGTTCATGCTTAACTTGGCCTATCCTAGAACGCCGATGGCCCAGGCAGTGTTGGTAAGACAGTGTCAACCATGGGACAGCAATGTACCTTCCCACAAAGGCACAGGAAAAGCAAAGACCACTCAACCCAGCCTCTCTCCACCACTTAGCGGCTGTAGAGATGGGTGAACAACACATCAAATGCAGGAAAGTACCGGCACCCAAGCCAAAATTCCACCTCCCTTCTGCGAGTGGACTTTCCATGACTGGCTCATGCTACTCCAGAGGTATCTGGGGACAACCCAGACATCCTCAACAATGAGGTTGGAAACAAGCTTTACATCCAGGTGGGAGAAGGGGCAGGAGGGAGTAGCTGTTACCCTATCAAACATACCCCGCAGGAGGTAAGGAGGCAGGTGGGAAAACACACAGCAATACCCAAGAACAATGGTTTAACAACTTGCTGTTCACGCCCTTTTGAAAATCCACAGCTTTCATCAGAAGCTCAGCCCAGAAAATACACGTAAAATTTCACCTTCAATTTCAGAGGGGCTCACAGACACACTCTCCACCACACACAGTCCTAAATTCAAACCATGTCCCACCATCAGGCGGACAAAGAAGGGCCTCGAAGTAGTCTTGCTTCTGAATTCCCTAAGCATGTCTAGCCTGGCCACCAACCATGTCCCAAGACCATCTTGGTCCTCAAGATTACCTTAGCTAAGGGCAAGAAGTAGATACAGCCTAAGTCTTGAAATGGAGGGGTAGGGTGAGCAGGGGATAAAGCACGGCCAACCTGCTCATAGGAACAGTGAGGAAGCTTCAAGAAAAGTCAACCAAATCTGGTCTGATCTAAGACTTCTTCAAGTCAGACCCTAAGTCATCTTGTGAGCCATCCTTAAGGCCTGCCCAGAGGATGACAACCACAGCTCTCAAACAAGCTAGGAGAGGTCGTTATAAATCATGTTCCTCTGCCTGGTTTTGCTGAGAAAGCCAGAAAGAGATGGGGGTGAGGTTCCCACTGAGGCATCAGGGAACCTGGCCCTCAAACCTCTTCTGTCTCCCTGGCCGAGCTGCACCTCCGGAATCTGCACCTGTTTCCTAACGTGTAAAATGACAAACCTAGGCTATTTTTTTGTTTTTGGTTTTTTTCCAGATTTCTTTCAGACCAAGTCTGTAATTCTGACAGCAGTAAGA
This sequence comes from Prionailurus bengalensis, assembly GCF_016509475.1. Classification (NCBI taxonomy): domain Eukaryota; kingdom Metazoa; phylum Chordata; class Mammalia; order Carnivora; family Felidae; genus Prionailurus; species Prionailurus bengalensis. Next base: position 228,860,668 of record NC_057343.1, read on the forward strand.
GGTGTGCCTCAAAACCTTTTGGGAAAGAGTGCTCCTCACCATGACCTATTTCCCCAGGTTCTGACTCAGGAAACTTGCCAAATAATTTTGCATACTTTTAGGAACATGATTCTGGCTCCAAAGTTCCTGCATCTCACGGGGGCATGAGAATTGCTGGGGCCAAGGCTAAGGTGCAGCTTCTGGGGGCAGGGTCTCTAACCAGGGAGTCACGGCTCAGACCACCAGGGCAAAAGCAAGGGAGGAGCAGTTAGAAACCAGCATGAGCTGTGAAGGGGCAGAAGCAGAAGGCACCCCCACCTCCCCCAGCCTACTTTACCCTCTGCGGAGTCTGCAGTAGTTCTCCAACCCAGAGAGCAAACCTGCAGCCAGAGAGCACATCAGCTCACACGTGGGTCTGTAGAGCAGTTTCAATTTTCAAAATCAAGGTATTCCATTAAAAAGTCAGGGTATTGGGATTCTTTAAATATAGAAAATCCAGCAAGCAGAGAATGGAACCTAGTGGACTCTGACCCCAACAGCAATGGACACAGCTATCCAGGAACCAATGGCCCACACCTGGCCAGCCTCACTCGCTTAGGTTACCTGCATAGCTCCTGGGGTGGGGAGTTTGCGACTGCCTATTGCAAAGCTTTCCCAATAGCCATGAACACATTAAGTGTGGATACTACCATCCCAGAGGGTTTAGATGCTCAATAAATGAGAATGTCAACGCCCATGATAAAGAACCAGGCACAGGAAAGTTATTATAATACACTAGCTGTATACCAGGCCTGCCAAACACCCCTTTTTAGGAAATGCCAAAAATAATCTAATTTGAACACTTACAATTCAACTTGCCAGCCAATTAAGCTGTCAAAATAGTTATCTGAGTGCTTTCATCAACTCTGAAATTCAAAGACATTTATATGTGCCTAGAACCTGAAAGTGGAGAAAAAGTTGCAGCCTTCAAGTTTACACTTCGCTTCCACTTTCCCCCCAGACCCTTGCTAGAACTATAAACTCTTCCAACTTAAGCTGCCTTCTTTATAGTTCGCTAAAAAACTGCTCTAACCAGCACTATCTCTCGTGCTTAAAAGTAACGGGGGTGGGGGTGGGGGTGGGGAGGAGGAGAGCTTAAGCTACTAACGGGCAAAAGAGAATTGGGTCAGACTCGGTCCAAAGTCTATTCAACAGGTGGGGCGTTCATCAAGCGGCAACTTGCCTTCCAAGAACAAACTTGTCGCATGGTTCAGTTTTCTTCTGGCCGTGATAGAAGCAACCTTACTTCCTTCCCCAACTAGGTCGGAGGAAAGATTCACTGGGAGTTAGTTATAACAATACGCTTTTCCGGTTTGTTTCCCAAGTTCCCGGAGCTCTGTTTTAACTTTGGAGCAACGCAGATGTAAAAACAGAGGGCACTGGGTGACCAGGACTGTGAGCCGGACCCTGCGGGGAAACCACCTGTACGGACACTGGATGCAAGTGTCTTCGAATTCCTCTCCGTCGCCGACGACCTTACCCTGAATACAGGCTGCGAAGGGCTCTTAGCCGGCTACTCCCCAGCCCACCCCACGCCCAGCGTTCCCGAGGGAACCGACCCAGAGCCCCCGCCCGCCCCCGCTGCGCCCCGCGACTCACTGCTCGGCTGAGCACCGCACCGCGGTCCGCGGCTGCCCGCCGGCCGCCGCCTTCCCGCCCTCCCGCGCCGCGGCTCTCGCGGGGCCCGGGGACGCGGCCCCCTCCTCCCGCGCCGGCTTCTCAGCACAGCTCGCGCCCGGCCACGACCCGGGCTGGGGCATGGTGCCCCGATTCATCGGGCCGCCGCCGGCGGCGGCGACACCGGGGTTCGGCCGCCTCCCAACGATCCGGGGCCCCTCCCGTCGGGGCGCCCGGCCGTGGCCGCCGCCGCCGCTGTACCGCCCGCCGGCTTCCGAGGCTGCGCAGAATGCTTCCGCACGCGTCACCGCCGCCGGCCCCGAGCCCTCTGACCCGCGATGAGGGGGCGTGGCCCGCTAGGACTGGGTGGGCGGGGAGCCCTTCGACGCGGCGCCTGAGCTTGCGGCTGCGCGGGCTGAGCCGCGGTCGAGTGGAAGACCTGCATGGGGTGGACACTGCGCATGCTCCACACAGCTGGTCCAAGCTGGGATTCCCCGCGCGTCAGGTTTGCCGTGGATGTTGCGGCCCTTCCGGGGCGTGGAAAGGAGGGGAAGAACGCTGAACCAGCGGAGGAACGCGAGGACGAGGAAGGCCAGCCTGGGGTGTGAAGAATGCTAATGTGTTTGGGCGCCTTGCAGTGTCATTCTGGACTTCCGAGCCGGGCGGGGTTTCCTTGACCATAAAACGAAGGATGTGGGCAGACTGAGTGATGTGCGGCTCGCCTGGCCTTCCCCGAGTGACAGCTCCGTCACGACCCGCCCCCGAGCCCGGAGAGCTTTGGTCTTGGGCGTGGGGTCAGGCTTGTTGCTCCGGGGCTGGGAGTTACGGTCCCTCGTCTCTGCGAGGGCGGGAGGCTGAACTGGTTCTACCCGAGTTGAGCAAGCTCGGCAGTGTGTGTTCATGGGCCGTATTCTCTAAAGTGAAGTTTAATCTGTTTCAGATTCTGTGTCTCCCTCTCTCTGCCCCTTCCCCGCTCATGCTTTGTCTCTCAAAAATGAATAAACGTTAAACAAAAAATTAAAGTGAAATCTGATGTAAGGGAATACGAGCAAAGGGAAAATATTAGCAGACCTCAAAGATCAGAAGAAGGCGAAATGTTTCATCTCTGGGGAGAAAACAGAGTCGCCTCGAAAGATGAGCAGTCGGGAAATGCACAGGGGTATTTCTAAAGCAGAGTGCAGGACCGGGGTATGGAGGAAGGGAACCCATGGGCACTTCAGAAACCCGCAACTATTCGGGGACAAAACAGGTAGCAGGAGATTTTACTGAAAAATGAAACTGGAAGAAGAATGCTAGGGACCAGATGGGAAAAAGCTTCCTTAGGCTAAAGAGGGAGCTGGTGCTTGAGCCTCCGGCAAGATGGGAAGGTGGAGACTATTTTAAAAGATCACTTTGCAGTTAGAGAAAAGATTGGAAAAGGGCAAAACTGGGAGTCCAGCGTCGGGAGGCTAGATAGTAGTGGGCATCAAAGGGAGAAACTGGATGGGAAGAATATTTTGTCCTCCAAGAATATTGGAGGAAAGCGGTCAAGAGGCACAAACTTCCAGTTATAAGATAAGTCCCAGGGATGTAATGTATAACATGATGACTGTGTCTGACGCTGCTGTAGGATATATAGGAAAGCTGTTAAAAGTAGATCCTAGGAGAATTTGTTTCTTGTATCTATATAAGATGGTAAGTGTTTAAACCTACTGCGGTAGTCATTTCATGGTATATGTAAATCAAACCATTGTGTTACACACTTGAAATTGATGCAGTGATGTGTGTCCATTATTTTTCAATAAGCTGGGAAAATTGGGGTACAATAATTGTACTTTGAGGTGAAAAACTATGGGGTGGGGTTTTTTTTTCCTTTCATTTTGAGAAAGTAATAAGCCCGCATGCTTTAAAAAATTCAGAGCATACAAAACAATATATCGGGAGGGGTTGTATTTCCCATGGCTGTTAAGGATGTGGGATTATCGTGCCCTGAATAGTATCCCCCCAAATTCATGTCCACTTGGAACCTCAGTGTGACCTGCTTGGAAATAGGGTCTTTGCAGATGTAATCCGTTAAGAGGAAGGTCTTACTAGACTAGAGTAGGCCAGAAATCCAGTGACTGGTGTCCATGTAAGAGGAGAGGTTGCCGAATATAGTCACAGAAGAAATAAGGACATGTGAAGCTGGACGCAGAGATTGAAGTGTTGTAACTATATGCAAAGAAATGCAGGAAAAGGCAAGGAAAGAGGATTCCAAAGAGTCTTCCGGAGAAGTGTGGCCCTGCTGACAACTTATTTCAGACATCTGTCCTCCAGAACTGTGAGGGGATAAGTTTCTGTTGTTTCAAGCCCTCATTTTGTGGTAGTTTGCTGTGGCAGCTAGGAAACTAACAGAGATCAAGCTGAAGACTTAAAATTTTATCAGGCTGAATTTATTGAAAAGGGCCCACTAAGCAGATATTCTAGATACAAGATGTTGTTTCCAAGGGTTAGCAAAAGCTTAACAGTTTGTTTGAATGGTTGCTGAGTATGTCTTTTTCTATTATGCATGTGAATCTGGGAAAATAATCATAAGATGGGTGTAGGGACCCACTGGGCCCACGATGAGAAGGACCTGAGCAACACCCTATCGATCTCTTGACTTCCATCCTCCCCAAAGTACCGACACTAAATGAAATGCCAGAACTGCCTAGGATACTATCGGGGAAGGTATCCAAAGGCTTGGAGGTAAGGGAGTTGACACATCAGAATGGACTTACCATGTAAGACTTGCTCATCCACCCCAGAAGGGTCCAAGGGACATTACCCTTTACCATGACTGTGAGAAGTAAATCTATGAGGGGAGCCCCAGCATCTTTGAAGGGCTCTGCAATTGTTCTCTGTAATCTGGTAAATCTTACAATAGAAACTACCACCATAAAACTGGGATTCCTAAATGCAGTGGGGATAATAGAATCCTAGGATAGCAGGAACCAAGAGGTGGCACTTAGCTGCCAGAAGCTAGATGGCGGTGGTTACTGTAATGGACAGCTGAACCCAAGCAGTAATCAGAATTGTCTGACTTGCAGAGACCTATGACATTGCCCTCTTGATCATAGTGTCCCTAGGGAAAAGAAGAAATGGACAATCTACCAAATTCATACTTGGTATAAACAGAAGAGTTCTAGGCCTAGTGAACAGAAGTCCTAACTTGCATCACCGAAGCAGGAAGTCACAGCCCCTCCATCATTTCCTATACTTGAGCCAGTTTATACACTTAGAATTCTTTGAATGAAGGAGAGGCCAAGTCCTCTTGAACGACCTTGCTACGTTGCCAAAAATGTATATTATTTATTAATAAACTGTTAGGCTTTTCTAACCCTCGAGGTAACATGCTGTATCTAGAATATCTATTTAGTGGGTCCTTTTCAATACATTCAGCCTGATAAAATTTTATCAGTCGTCATCTTGATCTGTGTTGTGTTCTAGGCCAAATCCTCTTGAGGAAGGACCTTGCTACATTGCCAAAAATGTATATTACCCTTCCCCCAAAGGGTCCTGTGGCCATCTACCAGGGTGATTGCGCACTGGGGGAAAGGAAATAATCAGGCTTTGGGAGACTAGGAGACAATGGCTCTAACTTGACACTGATTCATGGAAACCCAAAACATCATTGTGTCTGCACAGTGTAGGGTCTTATGGAAGTGATTAATGGAGTTTTAGCTCAGGTTCATCTCACATTAGGCCCAGTGGGTCTCTGGACACATCCTGTGGTTACTTCCCCAGTTCCAGAGTGTGTAATCAAAATAGATATGCTCAGCAACTAGCAGAATTCCCAGTTGATCCCCTGAGCTATAGAGCAAAGGTTGTTATGGTAGAAAAGGCTAAATGGGGAGCACCTGGGTGGCTCAGTCGGTTGAGCATCCAACTCTTGATTTCAGCTCAGGTCATAATCCCAGGGTGATGAGATCGAGCCCCGGGTCGGGCTCTACACTGAGTACGGAGCCTGCTTAAGAGTCTCTCTGTCTCTCAACCTCCACCTCTCTCCTCTGCTTGTGCTCTCTCCCTATAAAAATGTATAGACTCTCTGCCTATAAAAATGTAAACCAAAAGCAACACCACATTCTTGGAAGAATTGCAAAAATTAGCACTACCATTAAGGACTTGAAAGTTGCAGAAGTTATGATACCCACTACATTCCTTTTCAACCAGCCTATTTGGCATGTGTATAAGACAGAGGAATCTTGGGAATGACAATGGATTTTCATAGATTATGTGGTGATTCTAGTTGTACTGCTATTCCAGATGTGGTTTCATTGCTTGAGCAAATCAACACATTCCCTAGAACTTGCTATGTAGCTATTGATCTGGCAAATCCTTTTTGCCTCTATACCTGTTGAAAAAGACTACCAGAAGGAATTCACTTTCAACTGGCAAGGCCAGCGATTCACCTTCATTAGCCCACCACAGGATATATCAACTCTTCAGCCCTATGTCATGATTTAGTCTGTGGAGACTTCCTTTCCCTTCCACAGAAAATCACACTGTTCCATTACACTGAAGATCATATGCAGGAAGTAGCAATTACTGTACACATATTGGTGAGATATTTGCACTTCAGAGGATGGGAAATAAATCCTCCAAAATTCCAGGGCTTTCTTCCTCAGTGAAATCACTAGGGGTCCAGTGGTATGGAGTGTATCAAGGGGAAGGATAAGTTGTTATTAAAGGAAGAGGCACATCACCTTGTAAGAAAAGAGAAGTTTCTGCCATGTGCCCAGGCTACTGTGCAAGTTGCTCTGCCATTTGGGTCAAAGGACCCAGTAAATCCAACGGTGCTTGAAGTGTCAGTGGCAGATGAAGATGCTGTTTGAAGTCTTTGGCAAGCAGGTATAAGTGAATCACAAGACGAACCTTAGGATTTGGGACTAAAGCCCTGCTGTCCTCTGTGGAAATGATTCTCCTTTTGAGAAACAGCTTTTGGCTTACTACTGGAACTTACTAGAGACTGCGTATCCATCCATGAGTCACAAGTTACCGTGTTATCTGAGCTCAATGATAAATCCTGTTGATAGACTGGAACCTTAATAAATGTAATCTGATGAAAATGGCTCTGCACTTCCGTGATCTTCCAAAAACCCATACCCAGTCTAATTATGAGAAAAACATCAGACAAGTGACAAATTCCATCTGAGCAGCATCCTACAAAATACTTCACTAGGAATCTTCAAAACTGTCAAGGTCACCCAAAACAAGAAAAGTGAGAGACTATCACAGTCAAGAGGAGTCTAAGGAGACGGACAAACAACTAAATGTAATGTGGGATCCTGCATGGGATCCTGGAACAAACAAAAAGTGTCCTTAAACAGAAGTCTGAGTAAACTATCACCTTCGTTTAATAATAACCTATCAATATTGGTTCATTAACTGTAATAAGTGTGCCATACTAATGTGAGATGTTACCAGTAAGGGAATTCGGGTACATAGGAACTCTGTATTTTCTTCTCCATTTTTCTGTAACTGTAAACTATTCAAAACAATAAAGTCTGTTATGTAGAAAAAAATAAAATCAACATGTCACACACTGTTAAACCAAGATCTTCAAAATAATGAAGAATATTGGTACGCCTGGGTGGATCAGTCAGTTAAGCGTCTGACCGGCTCATGTCATGATCTCACAGTTGGTGGGTTTGAGCCCTCCATTGGGCTCTCTGCTGTCGGCGCAGGGCCCACTTCGGGTCCTCTGTCCCCCTGTCTCTCTGCCCCTCCCCCACTCACTCTCTCTCAAAAATAAACAAACTTAAAAAAATAGCGAAGAATATCTAGTCATATTGTTCTTATTTTGCACTTCAGTAGAAAACTTTTAATGTTTATATTTCATCTTTAACCTTTTTAAACTTCCTACTATGTATATGTTTTATAGGGCACATATGCATAAACACAGAGGTACACATACATTTGTAATATATATGTACACATTGGAGATGTGTGAAATATTTTTAACTGACGTTACAGAATTAAATGATTAGCAAGTGTGTTAAACTAAATAATTCATAAATTAAATTAGAGCTTCTTTTATTTTTATTGAGAAAAAGAGAATGGGGGAGGGGCAGAGAGACAGGAAGAGAGAATCCCAAGCAAGCTCCACACTGTCAGCAAAGAGCCAGACATGAGGGTCGAACTCACCAACTGTGAGATCATGACCTGAGCCGAAATCAAGAGTAGGACACTTAACCAACTGGGCCACCCAGGAGCCCCTAAATTGGAGTTTCTTAGAGGAAATGGTGAAAAGTAAGCCTATGAACTGTGATATAATTACAACTAGCCTATTCTTATGTCGAGATGAATAAATAATAACAAAAATCTATAAGCCTATGTAAAAGTCTATATATTAACATTGTTGTACACAATTCCAGTTCGTTTCCAGCTTCCCCTTAGAATCTAACATTCCTAATTAGGCAACTAAAAGCTATATGATGGAATTGTAATTTGTTAGTCCTTAGACTTGGTAACTAACATTTGGAATCACTTTGAAATAGTGTTAACTATTCAGTTAACATTTCTTCAGTTGCCTTGCCTAAAATAGTTAATTCATGAAAGACTCCAAGTTCCTTTTCTTTGAAAACACAGGCTTTACTCGTAATAACTGTTCATGAAGAACAGGGTTGGACCATTAGAGTGTTTGTGTCTTTGTTTGATTATTTAATTATTTGTAAGGAACTTATTACAAGTTGGAGGCATATTCCCCCTGCCCCCCACCATTCCATACCATAAAATCACATTTTACAGCAAAGTCAAAACACCCCCCATTTTTACTCTATGGAATTTCCCAACGTCACAGCAATAAAAAATAGATTTCAAGCATATTCTGTACATCAATTTCAAAAGTATTAACAGGAAGGGTACTTTTTAGTTTATTCTAGTTTCATAGGTTATGTACTGTACTCAGTCTTGAAAGGAAGTATTGTTAGTTTCACTTAGAAATTAACTACTCTAGGAATAGCCAAGTTGTATTTGAAAGACCCCTTTTTTCCAGCACACCCCTTGTTTGTGGAAAGCTCATTTTTTTTAAACAGGATGGGGGCGGGGACTACTGTCTTGGCAGTTCTGAGACTAGAAGAAATAACTTTAAATAGAAAAAAAAATAGGGGAAATAGCTCATTAGAAAAAATATCTTCCAGCAGTATTAATTTACCTGGAAAGCCCCAAAACTGTCCCCAAGAGTTTTTCCTTGGAGAAGTATGGCTTATGGTGATATTTATTTTATCATGAAAATAAAACTTTCATACATAAGGAGATGACAGAGTGAACAATGTTATATGAAGACTTGGGATTCTGGAAGATGTTAAACTAGTCATTGGCCTCCAGCTAAATAGTACTTCATCCTAAAGAAATCATCCAGGCAGATGAATCTTAATTTATTTAGAGAGCTTCTGAAATGGAATTCCATACTCTAACATACCTTAATATCTGCTATGGGCTGAATTGTATCCCCCCTAAATTCATATGTTGAACCCTTAACCTCCAATGTGACTATATTTGGTGTTATGGACTAAATATTTGTGCCCCTCTCCCATTCATATGCTGAAACACTACTTCTCAATAGGATGGTATTGGAAGGCGGGCCTTTGGGGGATAATTAAGATTAAATGAGGTCAGGAGGCTTGGAGCCCTCATGAATGAGGTTAGTGCCCTTATAAGAGTCATGACAAAGTTTTCTTCCCCTTGCTGCTCTCTGCCAGGTGAGGATACAAGGAGAAATCAGCAGTATGCAAACCAGAAGATAGCTCTTTCCAGAACAGAACCATACTGGCACCCTGATCTTCAACTTCCAGCCTCTAAAACCATGAGAAATAAACTTCCGTTGTTTAAGCCACCCAGTCTGTGGGATTTGTCTCATGGCAGCCCAAGCAGACTAGGACAGTATCACAAACTACTTCCTTATACTTGCCTTTTAGGACGAGAATATGGGTTCCTTTGGCAAGCAAGCCCCTCATTCATATTGCACACTGGAACTTACGGCCCAAGGGGCAAACGGTAGAGGTTCCCCCAGAAAATTAAGGTAAGGAAAAGATTCTTTGTCACTGCTATGCCGTAACACAGGAAAGCTTCTCCTCCTCAAGTAGTCTGATAGTGGGTGAATGATTCACATATAACCCGATCTTATCTCCATCACACTAAGAGAGGAAAACGCCGCCTACCATTACCAAAAACTCTCTACTTGTGATCAGGTAGCTTGTGAACCTTACCCTAAAATTCATACCGGCACATCGTTGACAAAGTAACAAGCGCTTTCTGGACCTTCTGCTAATATTCTGTGTCATGAATTTTTCCTTTTACTTGGTCCAGAATTTTAGAAGGATAGCTGACTAGGGCTTCTTCAGAAGACATAAATGTGTAATTTCATTATCATTGCATCATTCCCAAAGACCTTGGCAGCTAGAATCTACCTTAAAATGGTGGTCTTCAAACTTAGGTACCTCACATTTTCAGGGGACATCAGGGCCGTGTCATGCATTTGTGCTGCATAAGTCCTGGGGCCGAAGATACCTTTCAAAGCTGTATGAGGGCACGGATAGGCTTGTCCTCCTTTCCAGCTGCTTCCTTCCTGTTCACCGTCTTCTTACACAGAAACAGAAGACATCTCTCATCCATCTGAAATCTTACTACAATGTGGGCCTCAGGGGCTGCCCTGTCCAACGCAGTAGATACTAGCTGCCTGTGGGTATTAAGCACCTGAAAGGTAGCTGATCAGAATGAACATTTGCTGTCTGGGGACTCCTGGGTGGCTCAGTGGGTTAGGCATCCATCTTTGGCTCAGGTCGCGATTTCACAGCTCATTAGTTCGAGCCTGGCGTCGGACTCTGTGCTGACAGCTCAGAGCCTGGAGACTGCTTCAGATTCTGTGTGTGTCTCTCTCTCTCTTTGCCTCTCCCCTGCTTGCACCCTGTCTCTCTCTCAAAGGAAGTAAGCATTAAAAAAAAACTTTGCTGTCTGTATCAAACACTATAGGATTTCAAGAACTTAGGACCAAAAAACAAGAATGTGAAGTATCTCATTTTTAAATTTTTTATGTTGACTGTTGAAATGATCATATTTTAGAAATACAGTTGACCCTTGAAAAACGTGGAGGTTAGGGGCACCGAACCCCCACACAGTCAAAAATCCAAGTATAACTTTTGACTATTTAAAAACTTAACTGCTAATAACATACTGTTGACCAGAAACCTTAGAAATAACATAAACAATCAATTAATACATATTTTGTATGCTATATGTATTATGTACTATTTTCTTACAATAATGTAATCCAGAGAAAAGAAAATATTAAGAAAATCATGAGGAACATATATTCATAGTACTGTACTATATTTAATGAAAAAAATCCACATATAAGCCCACCCTGTACTGTTCAAACTGTGATGTTCAAGGGCTGACTGGATTACATTACAAGCATTATTAACTTCACTTGTTTCTTTTTAATTTTTTAGTATATTACTGAAGGTTTTAGATTACGTATGTGGCTCACAGTATGTTTCTATTGGATGGTGCTATTCTAGAGCATCAAACCAAAGGCACAATTTAAATAATGCTTTCGGAGAAGCCTCCCAAAGAAGGCACCAAAAACTTGCATTCAGGCTTGGTGTCTTTCCTTTTCTTCTCCCAAGAGTGGGTATTTTGGTATTTCAATGGAGTGTTTTGGCCAATATGTTAATTCAGATAGAGTGCAGAGTGGGATTATCAGGGTGACAATAACTTCACCCAAAGAAAGCATTGCTCCTGAGGGAGAGTCTTGAGAGAACAAAGCAGAGAATATCAGTAAGAGACCAGCATCCCGTGTTGCCAGGTGTCAAACTCATGGCAAGGACACTATCTTAGAACGAGTGTTTGTTTTTGTGAGGTTAGTGAGGTGGTGCTTCCCAGAAACCAGAAGGTGATGGGCTCTCATGACTGGATAATCCTTCTGTAATCCAGGTAGTTTCTAAGGCTTTGTTTTCAACAGAGTTGAAGGAGAACCTAAAGCTATTAGCTGATGATTTAAAATACTAAATGAGGGGTGCCTGGCTGGCTCAGTTGATAGAGCAACTCTTGATCTCAGGGTCATGAGTTCAAGCCCCATGTCGAGCACAGAGTTTACTTAAAATTTTTTGTTGAAAAAATAAAACAAAATACTTAACAAGAGATTGCTATGACACTTTTGGCATGCAATTCACAAGCGGAAGGAATTGAATGATTTTGTCATGACAGAAATCCATTTTCTTCTCTTTATGAGAACAGTGTTTCTCAGTGCTTATACCTATAAAACCCAAAAATAAGAATCGAAATAAAATCCTCTAACAATAAATAACATTCATCAATAGATTTTGAAAGGGATGTGTCCAATAGAATTTTACCGAGTATGCGTAATAACTTTCAAACTTTACAACATATTTTAATCGAGTGTTTACTATTAATAATTTTATAACGAGAAATAAATTTGTTGAGTAATTTTAAATAATAAAAGGCCTTCAAACATAACAATATGCTGCATTCAATAGAATTCTGGGAAAGGAGAATGGAGTAGAAATGAGATTCCAATGCGAAAAAGGAACGATAATGAAATTGCAGTCTTTATGAATGGTAGTGAATTTCTAATAAGTATATGATTCAGGTTCTATTGGAAACTTGAGTTGTATGATTATCTTATTTTAAAATGCTGATAGTCTTTTATAAAAAATTAAATTCTCTGGGAAAAAATGTATTATTATTTTGCTAGAACACTATGTCGTTTATCTTTGTATGAAATATTTTTAATTCCAAAGGGTGATATAGATTTTTAACAAAATAGCATTCTGAATCCCAACTAAGCATGGAGGAGATAATCAACAACTTGTTTGATACGTTAATTATTCAATCAGATTTTTGTTGAACATCTGATCTGTTTGAGACACACCTTACCTAAAGTGGAATGTTCCTAATGCCAGAACAGATATACAATTTTATCTCCAAGCTTCAAGAACAAACATAAGTCCTTCCACTCTATAAACAAGAGCCAATTAATAGAGCCATTCTGAATTTTAAGAAAATAAAATAAAATAAAATGTCAGTAATCATTTATCGTCCAGTGGAAATTACATCCTTTACAATTAAATTTCTAGTGGAAAATTTTAGATATCAACCTTCAAGTGCGGAAAGAGTTTTACGGTTTCTCAAAGCCCTTTGACGGGTGTGGGCGGGCAAAGATATTCAGCTGACTGTCTTAGATGGCAACTAATCAAAATCCCTTCATTTAAGATATGTGGCAGCTGAGGACCGGAAGTTCTGTTGTTGAACCAGAACCCAGAGTGTTTGGGGTTGGAGCTGCCCTCTGCCATCTGCGGTCACCTGTCCATGCCAGTCTCACCCATTCTCAGGATTCCCTCTACAGCAACATTGATGAGTGTGAGGAATTCATACATCTATCATGGTAACATGGGTCATATCTTATCTAACTATTGATTTCCCTAACCAAGCTGGAAGTGCTTTCAGGGAAGTAGATATTAATTATCTTACTTAGCTTGGGTTGGGCTGCCATAAAAAAAAAAAAAAAATGCCAAAGACTGAGAGGCTTAAACAACAGAAATATAGGAGCACCTGGGTGGCTTAGTCAGTTGAGCGTCCTTCCGACTCTCGATTTCAGCCCAGGTCATGATCCCAGGGTCGTGGGAAGGGGCCCTGAGCCGGGCTTTGCGCTGAGCGTCAAGCCTGCTTGGGATTCACTTTCCCTCTACCGGTCTTCCTCACTGACATTCTCTCTCTCACTTGCTCTCTTACATAAATAAGTAAAACCTATCCTTCCAAAAAAAAAAAAAAAAAACCCAGAAATTTATTTTCTCCCAATCTGGAAGCTGAGAGCCTCAGATCAGAGCGTCAGCGGAGTTGGATTCTGGTGTGAGCTCTCTTCCTGGCTTGCAGACATCTGCTTTCTGACCGCACATGCTCAAAGGGGAGGGATGATGGGGCTGGGGGCTGGTTCGCTCCGGTGTCTCTTCCTCTTCTTGTAAGTACACTAAGCACACCGCATCGGGGCCCTACTCTTTGGGCTTCATTTAACCTTACTTACTTCAATAAAGGCCCTGTCTCCAAATACAGTTACACTGTAGGGGTGAGGGCTTCAACACACGCATTTTAGTTAGACACAAACATTCCGTTCATAACACTCATAAATCTTTGTGCACCTTGTTCTTAACCCAGTGGATGGTACCAGTGATCACTAATAAACTTTTGTTCAGTGAATTTAGTATTAATTCCTTACAGCAGTATCACAGTGGCGATGTAGATAGCAAAGGGAAAACTAGCTGGGTGACCTTGAGCAAGTCATTTAACCTCTCTGAGCCTCAGTTTCTTTAGAAATAAAATCCAGATAATAATTCTCAGAGGTCTGCTATGAGGATTAGAAGGGAGGTGTGAAAGGGGCCTGGTAGAGTGCTTGTGGAATAACAGCTCTTCCTTTCTTTGTTTCTTTCTTTCCTTCTTTCTTTCAATATTTATTTACTTTTTGAGAGAGAGACAGAGTGTGAGTGAGAGAGGGACAGAGAGAGAGGGAGACGCAGAATCTGAAACACGCTCCAGGCTCTGAGCTGTCAGCACAGAGCCCGATGTGGGGCTCGAACTCACCAACGGTGAGATCATGAGCTGAGCCAAAGTCAGATGCTGACCCAACTGAGCCACCCAGGCGCCCCGAACAACAGCCCTTTCTAATCCTTTTGCTTTGCACCTTTTAGTTTGTGCAGCCCCTTTGCGTATACCATCCCCCAAGTCAAGACCTGAATGTCTCAGACGCCTCTGACACTAAGCCTAGTGATCTTTCCACCACACCAGGTGATCCAAGACCTTGTGAAAAGTGTTGATTTACAATAACCTTGGACTTCACAGGGTCATAATTTCTGTTTTGTGAAATGAGGTAGTTCACTGAACTGGTCCAGTCAGCAGGGCAATCAAGAAGCCAGGTTAAGGAATCTATCTGGTAGGGAGAGAGAAATATTAGGTGTTTTAAATAGCTGTTTTCTTGCAAAATTATCAGCTACTTGCAGTTTCCTTAAATAAATAATTTTTCAGGATATTTGTAGCCTCGGGGCACCTGACTGGCTCAGTAGAGCATGTGTGTGACTTTTGATCTTGGGGTTGTGAGGTCAAGCCTCACTCAAGGTGTAGAGCCTCCTTAGAATATGTACACATACTTACAGTCAAAGCTTTGTGGGTAAGTCCATTCACCGACACTAGATGGCACTAGAAGAACCTCTCCGGGACAAGTCCCTGACTGCCCAGTAGCTGGTCCCCACCATTCACAGCCTGAAAACTTTGAGCAAAGAGGTCAAGAAAACTTAGAGAAATGTTCTTCTTTTTCTAGGTAGAGTCTATACATTTTCTCTCTAAGGGGTTGAACTACAGTAACTAGTATGTAGAGAAACAAGGCTCCTGTGGAAAACTACAGCTAGCGTGGATCAAATCAGGACACGATGGGGATCCCAGTGCTGACACTTAACAGCTGGTTTTCCTGGAGAAGGTCTGTCTCCTGCCCTGTGTGCCTCCCATGGGACTGCTGGGAGGACCGCACGGAGCATGTATGAGAATTGCCATGTGCTACGATCAAAAACTAAGGTCCTGTCCGCCGAGGCTCCTGCCTTGCACCAGCTCTGGGTTTCCACATGTCTGGCCCCTGCCTATTCTTTATCAACTCCAAGATCACTCTCATAAATTTAAAACGGACTTCAGCACCAGATATCTTCGTTTCAACATTTCCTTGGACAAATGACTGAAACTCACAGCTCAGAGTGGCCTCCCCATCAACGATGTTCATCTTTTCTTCACCCACTTCATCCAACGGCTACACTCTAGACCTTGTCATTGGCTGGAAGTAAACCCCCTTAAAGTCACACTCCACTGTCAGAAGCCACCTCCCCCCCCCCCACACCCCCGCTCTCTGCCCTGCTCATCACTTTCAGAGCGACTGCTAGCTCCGTCCTTCCTTCTTCTCTCCCTGTTTATCAGTTCCCCCTTCTCTACCCACAGAGCCCCTGTCTCTTCTTGCCTCTGTATTTACTCATCAACACCCACAACCCCCTCACTCCCCACCCCTCCAGGGCTGCCAGCTCTCATGTCCTCCCCCTCCCCCCCAGCCTGGACCAGCGTGGCCCTTCTAGGCAATGCAGAGCACCTAGAGGGGAGAGCACAGACAAAGAACTGAATGACTACTGACAAAGAGCTATGTAGCCCTGAGCACATTATTAATCTCTCTGAGCATCAGTCTTGGGTATATTAAGGGGATGAGAAAATCTATTCATAGGAATATAAGAGAGATAACAGTGAAATGAGATTTTTAATGCCTTTATCTCTAGCATCTCCTACATCTGTGATCTTTCCCTGGTATCCAGAGGGCAAGTGGATGAGTGGGTGAGCCTGGATTATTAGAGTAGCAGTGCAAATAGAGGCAGAGTGTAGTTTTCTTCTAAAAAAGATCATTGAGATGCAAAGCCAAAGGCCTGAGGAAAGTAGGATTTAGAGATGATGCCAAAACACAGCCTGAAAAGACACTAGGAGAGAGCCAGGCACACCCGCCCCTTAGTCACCCACCATCCGCAGGAGGAAGGTGCTGAGCGGGGCCCTCGGAGGCAACAGCAGGAGAGGCGAAGGGCTGGGTTTGTCACTTTTCAAGAGTCCAACACTCACCCAAGCCCAAAACCATGACACCTAGGTGGAGGTGGGGTTGTGGAAGGGAAATCCAGAGCAGATATTAAGTCACTCAGTCATCAATACGGCTCCGCAGAACCATTATAACCTGCATTAAAACAACCCCACAAGACTATTACTGGCCCCATTTCACAGAACAGGAAAGTAGGTGACAGAGTCAGGATTCGGACCCTGGCCAGCTGGCCTCAAAGGCCGTACTCTTAGCCACCATACTACACAGTCTTTTTTTTTTTATGTTTATTTTTGAGAGAGAGAGAGAGAGCAAGTGGAGAAGGAGCAGAGAGAGAGGGAGACACAGAATCCAAAGCAGGCTCCAGGCTCAGAGCTGTCAGCACAGAGCCGGATGTGGGGTTCAAACCCATGTACCATGAGATCACGACCTGAGCTGAGGTCGGACTCAACTGACTGCCACCCAGGCGCCCCTACACAGCCTTTCGATAAACATCAGTTCCCTACACTCATCCAACCCCTTCTCTGTTAAATGTCAGGGCGAAGAAGCACAGTCAAAAAATTACCATGGGTTTCATGCTATTACTACTTAAGGTCGAAACTCAGCTGGGCCTCAGCTCTGCTCTGTCACCTGTTTGTTGTCGATCCGCTTCCCTCCCCCCCCAAGTCCTCCAGTGGCCCATAAGACCTTCCCATCCCCTCCCCTCTTCCTGTTCAGCAATAAACTTGCTCACAGAGAAAGGTAGATTCTCTCAGCTTCTTCCCTCAACTAATTTGTTGTCAAGCGCACCCTCCCACCCTCCTTTTCAACCAGTTTCCGAGGAAGATGTGTCTATCCGTCTATCCCCCTGCTTCGCACCATTCCCTCCCTCGCCCTTTCACCTCCTCCAGGATTCCCACCGAGGGTCCCTTTCCAATGTCTCCAACCTCCCTGCTCTGCCAGGTTCTTTCTCGCAGCGTATGAGCAAAATAAGGTCTTACCCTCCCTTCACGTCATTCCCACCCGTAATTGATCTGGACATCAGGAGCTTCTAAATCCAGCCCCCAAACCCTAAGTAGTGAGGAAATTTCACTAATTCACGAAAAAAGTGAGAAAAACAAGGACAGCAGGGAGTTTCTCATTAAGCTAAGGTAATTAAATGTAGACGATTTTCTTTAGTTCTGAAGTGATGGCCTTTTTGTGTGTGTGTTTAGTTATTCTTTGCACACTGCCTTTCAAAAGTGTGAACACTTTGCTTGCACGAGAAAAAGAAAACCAAAAAACCTCCCCTTTGCCGTGTTAAGACATCGAGTTTGGAGGGGTTCTTTGTTCTCGTGCATTACCTAGCCCGGTTCTCAACCTCTCCCCCTGAACATCTCTACGTTCTTTCTTCGCACTCTTCAAGACTTGAAGATCAGTGCTTCACGGGTGTACAATGTAATGATTCAACACTTCTGCGTCTTACTCAGTACTCAGCAAGATGAATGTGCTCTCGTAATCTCCTTTATCTACCTCACCCATCCCTCCGCCCACCTCCCCTCTGGCAACCACCGGTTTGTTCTCTGTCTTCTTGATGCTGTGGCATCTGGGACCTGGCTAGTGAATCTCCAGACATAACAAGCCACTTCCCCGGTGAGCTCACCTTTCGCATGTGAACTAACCAATCCAAAGCCCATATCCTGCCCCCTACCTTTATCAGGCTTCCACAGGGTCCTTACATTTGGACCAATGTTCCCCTGTCCTAATCACCCCAGGACGAGACACTGGATGACACAAAACAGCCCCCTACACCCTAGAGCCTACTGAAATTATTCAAACGAGCCGGTCCTAAACCTGCTTACCCTGACTCACCTGTTCCTTTAAGTGACAGAGGAACACAGCAAAAGTGCTCGCCCATGCCTTCCCCTCCCTCCTGCCTCCTGACTGACACTGGTGCCTCGCCTGTGGACGTGTGTCGCAAGGCATGCCTCCTACTCTTGGGAACAAACTGTTCCTTCAGTGACGATCGTCTCCTGATCTGCCGGCCTCACCATTCCCCAAAGATAATATCGACTCCATTTTAAATTTTTTTTTTTTCATCGTTTATTTATTTTTGGGACAGAGAGAGACAGAGCATGAACGGGGGAGGGGCAGAGAGAGAGGGAGACACAGAATCGGAAACAGGCTCCAGGCTCTGAGCCATCAGCCCAGAGCCCGACGCGGGGCTTGAACTCACGGACCGCGAGATCGTGACCTGGCTGAGGTCGGACGCTTAACCGACTGCGCCACCCAGGCGCCCCTCGACTCCATTTTAAAACAGGACCTCCATGAGCTTTTGTTTATGTAGGTTCTATATACTGATATTTACTGTTTTAGGTATTAAAATTGATAGAGGTTAAAAATACGTACTCATTCTTGGGGCGCCGGGGTGGCTCAGTCGGTTCGGGACCTGACTTTGGCTCCGGTCGTGATCTCGCGGTTCGTGAGTTCGAGCCCCGCTTTGGACCCTCTTCTGTCAGCATAGAGCCCAGTTCGGATCTTCTGTACCCTCTCTCTCTGCCCCTACCCTGCTTGTTCTCTCTCTCTCTCTGTCTCAAAAATAAATAAAAAATTTTAAAAATGTTTTAATGAATAAGTAAATAAAAACACACACTGATTCTTTTTAAAAATAATCCCATTATACGTTAACATAACATCTTAGTGAAAAATCACTACATTTTCAAAAAAACGTGGCGAGAAGAGTAGCATTGTTTTAGTGTTTGCAAATCTCTTTTATGTCTGACTTAATAGACTGGACTGGATTTTCAGTCTGCCTCTACATTGAAACAGTGGCAGAAAATGCCATACTCTGGAAAATGCCACAATACCCTAATGAGAGACTGAGAACAAAAAAGGCAAATACCATTTTAATATTCAAAAACTGATCTTGAGGGGTGCCTGGGTAGCTCAGTCCATTGAGCATCCAACTTCGGCCCAGGTCATGATCTCCCAGTTCGTGGGTTCGAGCCCCGTGTTGGGCTCTGTGCCGACAGCTCAGAGCCTGGAGCCCGCTTCGGATTCTGTGTCTCCCTCTCTCTCTGCCCCTTCCCTGCTTGTGCTCTGTCTTTCTCTCTCTCTCAAAAATAAATAACATCAAAAACATTTTTAAAAAAACTGATCTTGAAATTGATTTTGTCCTCACAGACCCACTGAAAGGGTCCCCAGGCCACAGTCTGAGAATGTTGATCCTAACAATCTTCATCAATACAGACAGGTTTTTGAGCTGTGGAAATGTGCACACTAAAAGGGAATATTCTGATTCAAAGTTTAAATTAAAATTGTCCTCTACATTCTGGGGGGGCCATAGTCTTAATGTAGGTCTTCAAGAAAGCAGAACATGATACTTGATTTAGGAGTTGTGCCATAATAAAATACCACAGGCTGGGTGACTCAAGTAGTAGAAATCTCTTTTCTCACAGTGAGACTAGAAGTCCAAAGTCAAGGTGCTGCCAGGTTTGGTTTCTGGTAAGAGCTCACTTCCTGGCTTGCAGATGGTGCCTTCTCACTACGTCCTCACATGGCCTTTCCTCCCTGCACATGTGGGGAGAGAGAGCTCTCTGGCGTCTCTTCCTTGTCTTATAAGGCTACCAGTCCTGTTGTTTAGGGCCCCACCGTTATAATCTCATTTAACCTTAATTACCTCCCTAAAGGCCCATCTCCAAATACAGTCACACTGGGGGTAGGGCTCCAACTTAAGAATTCTGGAGGGGCACCCGAGTGGCTCAGTCGGTTAAGTGTCATGATATTGATATTGGGGTCTGTGAGTTCAAGCCCCATGTTGGGCTCTGTGCTGACAGCTCGGAGCCTGGAGCCTGCTTTGGCTTCTGTCTCCCTCTCTCTCTGCCCTTCCCCCGCTTGTGCTCTGCCTCTCTCTCTCTCTCTCAAAAATAAACAAACATTAAAAAAAATTTCTTTAAAGAACTTTTGGGGAAGACACAATTCGGTTCATAATAGAAGGTGAAAACCCAAAAGAATGAATGTGAGGGGGAAAAACTGAGTCAAGGAAAGAGGTGATGCAAAGTGATATAATGTGTTACCATGCTGGCTACCACTTCCTAAAAAACTTAAAAGAAAAAAAAGTCAGTCAAGGCGTGCTTGGCACATTAGAGGCCTCCAGCAGGGCTGCAAGGAAGAATTGCATTTCAGGGAGCCTGGGTGGCTCAGTTGGTTGAGTGTCTGACTCTTGATCTCAGCTCAGGTCTTGATCTCAGGGTGAGGAGCTCACACCCCGTGTTGGGTTCCACGCCCAGCTTGGCACCGAAAGAAAGAATTGCATCTCAGAGTATTCCGCAGGAGAAAGACGCTCTCTGCCTGACTCTCCCCAGCCCCACTTCCTATTTCCTGTTAATCGAGGTTCACCCCACCGAAAACTAACTCACCCAGAGTGCTGGGTAGCACCATCCAGCCCCTCAGAGGCCACTCAGGAGCCTAGAGTCCGTTCTGCACAGTGTAGCACTTCATCAAGCCCAGAAGTGGGGGAGTGATAGAGCATGTTAGACATTAAGCCTTGGTCTTCAACTCAGACTTCAGCTACCCTGACACATGCAGCAAAAGTTCTGGAAGGCACACAGTCTAGGAGGTGAGTGGTGCCTTTATGGGGAAGGAAGCAGCTGAGGCAGCCAGAGGATGTCTGATCTAGTCATTATTTGACATTTGCAGAAGGTTCAGAACTGCTTCTGCTCTGAGTACGATGTGGGCATCCTAACGTAGCAACACTTCCCGAAAGGAGCATATCTATGAGGTCTTGGGAAAGTATATTTTGATAGTCATATAAACAATTATCACACTGTAAATGAAATGCAATGAAAGTATTTAATAACTGAACACAATAATGCATCTAATTTGTACATTGACAGATGAGTCTTAACCTATAACAAATAGTCTAAGCCTATAACAGATATGCTTGCTATCCACTGATTCCAGCTCCCAGTGTGATTTAATACAGTGTATGATTCAGGGGTGCCTGGGTGGCCACCCCTGGGTGGCCAGGGGTGCCGTAGGTGGACGTCCAACTCTTGATTTCAGCTCAGGTCATGATCTCATGGTCTCATGAGATCTCATGGGTCTCATTCCAGCCCCATGTTGGGGGGCTGAACATGGAGACTGCTGAGCTCAGCTCTGTGCTGAGCATGGAGACTGCTTAAGATTCTCTCTCTGCCTCTCCCGTCTCTTTCTTTCTCAAAAAAAAAAAAAAATACACTGGATGATTCAGATTTGCTTAAAAGCCAGTGGAGTGAGTTATACTGTAGTTTTCTTTTTCTTTCTTTTTTATTTTTTTTAATGTGTATTTATTTTTGAAAGAGAGAGAGCGAGACAGAGCATGAGCAGGGGAGGGCTAGAGAGAGGGAGACACAGAATCGGAAGCAGGCTCCAGGCTCCGAGCTGTCAGCACAGAGCCTGATGCGGGGCTCGAACCACGAACCGTGAGAACATGACCTGAGCCGAAGTCGGACGCCCAACCGACTGAGCCACCCAGGCGCCCCTGTAGTTTACTTTTCTAATGAAATGTGTGAAGTCTATCAAATCACGGTGAGAAGTGTGAGAGCCCAAGATACATTCATAAAGGCAATCAAATTGAGAGTTATCTTATCACGTCTGGGTAATTTTTAACAGCAAGTGACATTGGGAAATACCTTGAGAAGGGCGCAGGGGTTACACTTACTACAAAACCATTATGTTCTTGTTATTCTAAAGGGCAAAAATATGGGGCACCCGGGTGGCTCAGTCGGTTAAGCGTCCAACTCTTGGTTTCGGCTCAGGGCATGATCTCACGGTTCGTAGGTTC
The DNA here is from genome assembly GCF_016509475.1 of Prionailurus bengalensis. Lineage (NCBI taxonomy): Eukaryota > Metazoa > Chordata > Mammalia > Carnivora > Felidae > Prionailurus > Prionailurus bengalensis. Next base: position 228,882,702 of record NC_057343.1, read on the forward strand.
AAGCTCCACGTTGGACTCTGCACTCACAGAGCAGAGCCTGCTTGGGATCTCTCTTCCTCCCTCTCTCTCTGCTCCTCCCCCATGCTCTCTCTCAAAAGAAATAAAAGTTTAAAAAATCAAAAAAATAAAGAGCAAAAATATATAAGCTCTAGGTGACACTACGTGATGAGGAATATCATGGCTGTCTGCCAAATAGTCTTAAATACTGAACTGTGGGGCATCTTCATTTCCATTGAATCTTTTTTGCGTTTTCAAATTACTTATCCCGGTTGTAATCACTGTTAGTTTCAAGGTTTATCGCATGATTTGTCATGGATGTGTGTGTGTGTGTGTGTGTGTGCGTGTGCGTGTGTGTGTGTGTGTGTGTGTGCGTGTGTGTGTGTGTGTGTGTGCGTGTTATGTTTAGGGAGCAGAGTAGTTATTTCAAGTGGCTTAGGGAAAAGCAGACATGCTCAGCAGGCAATATTAGAACTCTCCAAAGGACTTAAAGTATACATACATGGTCACCTCTGAAATAAACTAGAGTTAATCACAGAGTAGACAGGGATGGGTGGGCAGGCGTGTATTGTGCTTGGCCACAGGAACAGCATTCCCAGTGGCCTCAACGGGGGTAAAGCATTACCTACAAATCCTGTGTAGTGAATCAGATGATGAGGACAACATTTCCAGTGGCCAGAAGTCACACAAAACTCTGAGATCCACACAAAGTATATCATGTCTCCTTACTTAGAAATTCGTGAGGTACCAATACCTAAGCGCCCATGACTTCCAAATGTCAGTCTCCAGCCCCATTTTCTCTACCACGTTCCAGACCATATATTCACTGTGACATCTTGAAATCATCATGCTTCAAACTGAATCCACTGCAAACCTGCCTTTCCTTCTCTATTTCCTATCTTAGTTGATAGAGAAATCCACTTATTCAGTTAGCCATTTCATTCATCCCATACTACATTTTTCACGGGAGGCGCTGGGGATACAACAGTAAATAGAGTGACATCCCTTTCCTTATGAATCTTACATTCTACTAGTGAAATGAACAGTAGCTAATACTTGTGTGTGTGCATGCATACATGCGTGTGTGTGTGTGTGTATGTGTGTGTGTAGGTATGTCTGTGTGTGTTAGTGGCAAGTTCTATTGGAGAAAACAAAGCAGAGTAAAGGGGTCGTGAGTTATAGGACATGTCATTTTATACAGGTAATCGGTAAAGGCCTCGTTATATTAAATTCCTCTCTTCTTTGCCTCTTATCTCCAACTCATTCTCTTCCTGGTCTCCCTGCCTCTGTGTCTCTCCTCCATTTCATTCCATTTTCCATGCTTCCATCCAAGTCATTTTTTTTTAAGATTTTATTTTTAAGTAATCTCTACACCCAGTGTGGGCCTCGAACCCTCAACCCCAAGATCAAGAGTCCCACACTCTACTGTCTGAGCCAGCCGGGCACCATCTGACTCATTCTTTTACAATCCAAATGACTGTTCCCCACTTATTATTAGTCATGTGACATTCCAGGTTCTTCACAATTCAGTCCTCCCTACTTTTTAAACTATAACTTCTACTACTCTCCAGTTGCCTGTGAGAATTAATTTCTCCATCTCCACTGGTTCTAAATTTAGGTGGGTATAAACAGCTTTATCAGTATTTGTTTTCCATTAGTCTCTCCCTTATAATATGATCTCCTTGGCTAAAGACTGGCCCAGTTCCTGGCACACAGGAAGTAAGAAGTAAATATTTGCTTGGCTCATTTGAAATTTAAACAAAACTTTTCTTCTTGACATTTAATTTTCCCCTTTTTCCTGTAATGGAAGTTAGCTCTGGCAGAATTTCAGAGTGTCTAATTGTTACTCAGTTACCCAATGCTTTATGACTATTGCTCTTGGAGACATCCCAGCAGAGCCACATTATCTAGACCACCAGGTGATAGGAAATTTGTTCCCCAGGAGTCATAATAATTTCCAGTGAGTCCTTCCCAAGCTTTGGTTTCGTGAACTTCATTGGCTCTGTACCTGCTCTGAAATTTTGGACAAATGAGAGGGTGGAAGTGGACACAGCCCGTGCTTCTAGAACGCTTTCATCCCTCTGCTGCTATGTAGAACAGGGTAATGACCGAAGTGGTGACTTGGCTGAGGCAACTCTTAAATCAGGGGCTTTGCTGTTGGTTATGAATTCCCCAGAACCCAATAGTGAACAGTGGTTAAAAAAACAAACAAACAAAAAATGAAAAACCCAATGCAAAAACAAAACAAAACAAAACAAAACACAACACTCTTGCTTTACTATCATTCTGGTGATAGCACTAGAGAAAAGTTCAAAGCCATTTTAACTTAATCATTCATGCAGCATCTTCAAAGGATAGAAAAGTAAAGCAACAGTTCACTATCTTCTAGAGATCACGACATTAAAAATGGACCTCCAGGGGGCGCCTGGCTGGCTCAGAAGGTGCAGCATGTGACTCGATCTTGGGGTTGTTTAAGTTCAAGCCCCACACTGGGTGTAGGGATTACTTTAAAAAAAAAAAATCTTAAAAAAAAAAAAGAACACAGGTCTTCTGACTCCCACTATGTACTTATTTTATTTATTTTATTTTAATGTTTAATAAAGAGACAGACAGAGCTTGAACAGGGGAAGGGCAGAGACAAAGGGAGACAGAATCTGAAGCAGGCTCCAGGCTCCGAGCTGTCAGCACAGTGAGACATGAGGCTCGAACCCACAAACCATGAGATCGTGACCTGAGCTGAAGTCAGATGCTTACCTGACTAAGCCACCCAGGTGCCCACTATGTACTTATTTTAAAAGACAAATCTACACAAGAATTATTTGGATAAAATATAAATGACTCCAACTGTTAGGACTTTGGGATATTAGGGTGGAAACTTTAAGTGGGAAGTTCAGATATTTGTACATGAAACTACTATATCAGTCTCATTTCTGTCCAACAAAATAAGCATTTAAAAATAAGTATTAATAAATATAATTTACCCTATGAACAAATCAAACTTTATATGTTTGAATGATTCTTCAATTATGTTAAAGCAATTATTGATTTTAGCTTGAGAATGAAGATTCTCCTAACTTAGGCACATAGTGGAGAACTGCCAATATAGGGGAGATATATTTTTGGCTCAGGGCTATGGGGGTTAGAAGACTTTTTTTTTTTCAACTCAATATAGGTGTTGGATAAATACTACATTTAGAACTTTTTAAAGGAATAAAACTGGCCTCAGTTAACTTGCTAAATTATTTTTCTTGTTCTGTTTTCCATGAAGGGGGTAAAAAAACACTCTTGCAGAAGGTAATGTTTTCCCATGAAAAAATCTTTTAGAGTCTCTCTCTGCGTAAAAAGAAATGTATTTTCTTGCCAAAGAACAGGATTTGAACACAGGAACTGAATATTTTCTAGGATAGAAAATAATTCTATGTTTCCATTTCTTTTTTTTTCTTGGCAACCTTTCTTTTTTTAATTTATTTTTTAATGTTTATTCATGTTTGAGAGAGAGAGAGAGAGAGAGAGAGAGAGAGAGAGAGAGAGAGTGAGAGAGAGACAGAATGTGAGCAGGTGAGGGGCAGAGAGAGAGAGAGACACAGAATCTGAAGCAGGCTCCAGGCTCTGAGGTGTCAGCAGAGAACTCAATGCAGGGCTTGAATATACAGACTGTGAGATCACGACCTGAGCCCAAGTTGGCCTCTTAACCAACTGAGCCACCCAGGCGCCCCTCTTGGCAACATTTTCAAGCAGTGTTTGTTATGAAGAGGCTCGGTATAATGAGAAAAGCACAGCATTTGAGGCATGCCTTCTCCTGCAGGGAACAGATGTCACATATTCTGAACCATCCAGGTTTCCAAAAAGTGTTTTACCAGAGAACAACTAAAAATATTCTTCCATATGATATTTCCCACCAATTATATTGTAAATGAGTTCCCTGCTTCATAATGTGCTACTAAGAGCACAGATATGGGAATTCTTACTACATTCTAAATCTTTCTTAAAGTTTATTTGAGAGAGAAATCGCATGCATAAGTAGGGGAGGGAGGGAGGGAGACAGAGAGAGAGAGAGAAGAGAGAATCCCAAGCGGACTACACTTTCAGCACAGAGCCCAATGCAGGGCTCAATCCCACGAACCATGAGACCATGATCTGAGCCAAAATCACGAGTTGGACATTGAATTGACTGAGCCACCCAGTTACCCCTGGAATTCTTACTACATTCTATTAACAAACCCTTATAGAACTGCTGAGGGAAGTATTGGCAAGAACCAGAAAAGGATCACTCTATTAGTCCTTTACATCATTAAGAAAGTGACAAGACAACCCACAGGGAGAAAATATTTGCACATGGTATCTTTGATAAAAGACTCATAACTAGAATATGTAAAGAACTCTTTTACCTCAACAATAAAAGTCACCCAACTTCTAAAAAATGGACAAAATATTTGAATAGACATTTCTCCAAAGAAGATAACAAATGGCCGATAAGTACATGAAGAGATGTTCAATATCATTCCTCAATAAAGAAATGTGAGCAGAAGTGAAAAACCACAGTGAGGTACAATTTCATACCTACTAGGATGATTAAAATCAAGAAGATAGATAATAGTAAATGTTGGCAAGGATGTGGAGAAATTTGAATCTTCATGCATTGCTGGTGGGAATATAAAATAGTGCATATGTTTTGGAAAAGCATTTGGCAATTCCTCAAAATATTGAAAAGACCGCATAACACAACAAATCCATTTCTAGGTACATATCTAAGATAACTGAACCCATGTTCACACGAAAAAACTTGTACATGGATATTCATATCAGCATAGTAAAAAGTAGAACCAGGCTCAGTCAGTTAAGTGTCTGATTCTTGATTTCAGCTCAGGTCATCATCTCATAAACTATGAGATGGAGCCCGAAGCTCTGCACTGACAGTGCAGAGTCTGCTTGGGATTCTCTCTCTCTCCACCCTCTCTGCCCTTCCTCTGCTCACATGCTCTCTCTCCCTGTCTCAAAAAACATAAACTTAAAAAAATAGTTGTTAAAAGTAGAAACAATGTAAATGTTTGTTGACTGATAAATACGTGAATAAAAGTAGTATATCCATATAGTGAATTGTCAATGAAAAGTAAGTACTGATACATATTACAACATGGATAATCCTTGAAGACATGATGTTACATGAAAGAAGCCAGTCTCAAGAGGTCACACATTATATAATTTCATTTATACAAAAAGTCTGGAATAGGCAAATCTATAGAGACAGGAAGTAGATTCCTGGTTGCCAAAGACTGAGGGGATGAGTTTCTTTTTGTGGTAATAAAATGTTCTTGAAATTATATAGTGATGATAATTTTACAACTTTGTGAATACACTAGAATGTGCTGAGTTGTACACTTTAAAAATGTAAATTTAATGTTATGTAACTCAACAAAGCTTTAATTTTTAAAAACCTTATTTATTGTTTAATTTACATCCAAGTTAGTTAGCATATGGTGCAATGATGATTTCAGGAGTAGATTCCTTAATGCCCCTTACCCATTTAGACCATCCCCCCTCCTACAACCCCTCCAGCAACCCTCTGTTTGCTCTCTATATTTAAGAGTATTTTATGTTTTGTCCCCTTCCCTGTTTTTATATTATTTTTGCTTCCCTTCCCTTGTGTTCATCTATTTTGTATCTTAAATTCCTCATGAGTGAAGTCATATGATATTTGTCTTTCTCTGACTTATTAATTTCGCTTAACATGATACCCTGTAGTTCTATCCATGTAGTTGCAAATGGCAAGATTTCATTCTTTTTTATTGCTGAGTAATACTCCATTGTGTATATATATATATATATATATATATATATATACACCACATATTCTTTATCCATTCATCTGTCGATGAACATTTGGGCTCCTTCCATACTTTGGCTATTGTCAATAGCATTGCTATAAACATTGGGGTGCATGTGCCCCTTTGAAACAGCACACCTGTATCCTTTGGATAAATACCTAGTAGTTCAATTCCTGGGTCATAGGGTAGTTCTATTTTTAATTTTTTGAGGAACCTCCATCCTGTTTTCCAGAGTGGCTGCACCAGTTTGCATTCCCACCAGCAGTGCAAAAGAGATCCTCTTTCTCCACATCCTCCCCAGCATCTGTTGTTGCCTGAGTTGTTAATGTTAACCATTCTGACAGGTGTTAGGTGGTGTCTCATTGTGGTTTTGATTTGTATTTCCCTGATGATGAGTGATATTGAGCAGTTTTTCATGTGTCGGTTGGCTATCCGGAAGTCTTCTTTGGAGAAGTGTCTATGCACGTCTTTTGCCCATTTCTCTGCTGGGTTATTTGTTTTTTGAGTGTTGAGTTTGATAAGTTCTTTGTGATTTTGGATAATAACCCTTTATCTGATATGTCATTTGTAAATGTCTTCTCCCATTCCATCGGTTGCCTTTTAGCTTTGCTGATTGTTTCCTTCAAACAAAGCTGTAATTTTAAAAATAGCGTTTCAAATTCTCAAAATGGCAAAATATTTAATAAACATAATTTTTCTTAATAGTATTGTCATTGGTAATAGGAGCCCAGAAAAAAATAGGGACAAAAATTGGTGAAGGCTGTTCTTTGACCTCGTTGCTCCGTGGCAGGTTCAGCACCAGGGACAGCTCCTCTGCACAGTCTATACTTTCAAAGGTACCATTCAAAAGGCTACCCAGGTCCTGCAGAAGTTTCCTAAAAGTGACATCTCTGTTGTGCTTTTCTTCTTTTTAAAACTGTCATATATTATGGCAGACAGATTGACTTTATATATACATTTTGTGAGCACTTAAACAGGAAACAAAAGATCTGCAACTTCATTAGTACATCCAGCAAAATACATTGATTGATTGTTCTGTGCAGATACTCCGTCCATGAGCTCTTTGACAAGTCACTTGCCTCTATTAGCTTCATTTCCTTATCCAAAACTTGTCAACAATTACACATGCATGGTAAACTAAGCTAGTATTTGTGAAATAACTTGCATGGTTTGTATTCATGAAAGGTATTTTTATTACTGAATTCTTTAACAAGTCACCCTATTTCATTTTTAAGCAATTTATTTTATTCTGGGAGCACAGAGTCTCCCATGACATTAGAAGCCAAGACTATTGTCCTGGATATACTCAGGCTATACTGTTAATAGCCTTCATGGCAAGAATTATCTTTTTAAGGATGTTACAGATGGGCACAAAATTTCTAATAAGTAATCTTGGACCTGGCCTGGAAATGGGCCCATTTCTAGGGATGAGGAATAGATAAAAAGCTATTCATCTAATCCTTCACCTTTCTAAATTTAGTCCAACGATGATCTTCAGCACATAATTGCAGATGCATTGTCCACTACACATATCTCTATACAATCAATCCTGTCATATAGAATTTATCTGTAGGGTGAATGTTAATTCTAACCCCCTATAACACTGTTATAAAGGAATTCTGTAAGATTTAACACGTTAAAATAAGAAATTATACAGAAAAGTTCCATGAATGTTTGAACAGCAAAATTGTGTCAAAACATGTAACTTCATGTCTTTATCTGTATGACTGCTGTGGAGTATGTGGATAAGATGCTCTGCAAAAAATCTAACTAGGGGCACCTGGGTGGCTCAGTCAGTTAAGCATCTGACTTTGGCTCAGGGCATGAGCTCGTGGTTTGTGAGTTCGAGCCCCACATGGGGCTCTGTGCTGACAGCTCAGAGCCTGGAGCCTGCTTTGGATTCTGTGTGTGTGTTTGTGTCTCTCTCTGTTCCTCCCTCGCTCACGCTCTGTCTGTCTGTCTCTCTCTCTCTCAAAAATAAATACAGATTAATTTAAAAAGTTTTTAAATCTAACTAAACGTGTATGGTTTAGTCTCACTGTTTTTCAATCTTACTCAAATGATTCAATTTTAGTTGCCATTTACCTATCTTACTCATATTTAAATATCAAAAGCACTAGCACAGGAACTCTGTTGAATTCCATAAGGTCAGATGCAGCTTCCTTAAGCAGAAAAAAAATGACAATTGTTGATTTTTAAAGGGAACAGAGTGGAAGGCAGCCATTTGATTTCTCAATGTCCACTATTTCCTTCGCTCTGACTTAAGTAAAAATATTGTGTAAGAGGTCAGAGTACATTTCCGTAGGAGCCCTTGGGTTCATTAACACAAAAGTTGTAAATAATACTTCTCTTCCTGAGGAAAGTGTATCCATCTGAGTAGGCACACAATGGAACCCCTAACACACTGAGAAGTTGGGAAATGGATCTTGAGTCCAAATGTTTCAAAAAGCAAAAGCTTCCCATGTCCATTCCATAATGATTCTTTACTCCTTACCTCTTCCTCTAGTGATTAATTTATTGCTTTCTTTAACTACAAGGCCATCTGAAAGATGGCTGTTCTTCTCTTGTGGCACGCAGAATCTCAACAGTCTGTTGCCGCTCTCCTTGATGACTTCCCCAACTTGCCTGTCTGTTTGTCCTCTACTCATCCCATTTGCTCTTTGTTCATTTCCCCCCTTTCTTTCCTACTATTGGTTTATTAGCTATACTTCTACATTCTAGTTTTTAGCGGTTGTGCTAATGCTGATAGCCTATCTCCTTAACTTACCAAGTCTATTTTAAATGTGGGAACGTTATGTAATAACAACAGTATACTTCCATTTTCCCCTTCCATCCTTTGTGCTATCATTGTCATACATTTTGTTTCCGCATAAGTTATGAAATACATGTTATTTTTGCTTTATACGTTAATTACATCTCAAAGAATTTTTTTAAATGGAAAGAAAACACTTTCATATTTACCCACATATTTACCATTCCCTGTGTTCTTCATTTTCTTGTGTAGATCCAAGTTTTCATCTGGTTTTATTTTTCTTCTGCCTAAAGAATGTCCTTTAACATTACTTACGGTAATGTTCAATTGCAAACTCTGTCAGCTTTTTTTACTGTTTATTTATTTTAAGAGAGAGAGAGAGAGGGAAACAGACTGAGTGGGGGAGGGACAGAGAGAGAGAATCCTAAGCAGGCTCTGTGCTGTCAGCTCAGAGCCCAACGTGTGGCTTCATCTCACTAACATGAAATCACGACCTGAGCTGAAATCAAGAGTTGGATGCTCAACTAACTGGGCTACCCAGGCGACCCATCTCAGCTTTTGTTTGTCTTAAAAAGGCTTTATTTCACCTTAAGTTGAAAATTTTATTTTATGCTACAGTTTTATTTATTAAATAATCTCTATAGCCCATGTGGGGATTGAACTCATGACTCCACAATCAAGACTCACATGCTCTTCTGACCGAGCCAGCCAGGCACCCCTTAAGTGGAAAAGAGACTTTTGCTGGATATAGAATTGTATGTTGACCGTGTTTTATTGTTTTCATTCTGCAACTTAAACATGCCATACCATGGTCTTCTGACCTGCATCATTTCTGAGAAGAAATCTGCTTTCATTCTTTGTTCCTCAGTACATCATGTGCCTTTCTCTGGCTGATTTTAAGATTTTCCTCTTCATCACTGTTTTTCAACAATTATAATGTGCTTTGATATGATTTGTGTGTGTGTGTGTGTGTGTGTGTGTGTGTGTGTGTGTGTGTATCCTCTCACAGTGTTCTGGGATGTCAATTACATATACAATAAACCACTTGATATTATCCCCAGGTCACTGAGGCCTCATTTATTTTTTTCCATCTTTTTTTCTCTGTTGCAGATTGACTTGTTTGTATTGCTACATCTTCAGGTTTGCTGATCCTTTCTTTTCCCATGTCTCAGCTGCAGTTAATCTCATCCAGTGTATTTTTTGTTTTCATTTAAAATATTTTAATTTTTATCTCTATAATTTCCATTTGGTTCCTTTTGTATCTTCACACACTCTCTCCATTCTATTCATATTAAAGATCCATAAACATAGGGTATTTATAATAGGTATTTCAAAGTTTTGTGTACTAATTCCACCATCTCTGCTATTGGTGGATCTTTTTCTATTGACTTTTTTTCCCTCCTGGTTATGGGTCACATTTTCCTGATTCTTGGTATGTCCAGGAATTTTTTACTGGAGGCTGAATGTTGAGTTGTTAGGTTACTGAGTACGTGAACTTTGCTATCTTTCTTTGAAGAACATTGGCTTTGTTCTGAAAGAAAGTTACGCTATTGGAAGGTCAGATGGGTTTGATCTTTTCATGGCTTTTTAAAAAACTGTTACAGGGTAGGTCTGCGGTTGCCTCAATTCAGAGCTAGTTTAGCCCTAGTACTAAGGTGTGACCCTCTGGGTTTCTTGAATAGTCAATTTGGAAGCTGATTTTCTTGAAAGCATAATGTTGGAAGATCCCTGGCCTGACCTTAGGAATAGATTCACAAAATCCTTTCTTCACTATGGCAAGCTTGAAACCAAAGCGTTCTGAGGAGGGAACATGGGATATGTGGTCGGCTGCAGGTGCACAGAAGAACCAAGCCAACGGCCGGATGCTGAGAAACATTTAGAATGCTCCCATAACGAAAAGTGGCTGTCAGGTACTCAATCATTAATCACAAGGACAGCAGTTCAGTGTGATAATTGGTTCTCTCTGTATACAAGGATGTAATAGCTTTCTTGCCTGCCACATAGATGATGCTGACCCTCCCAGCCTCTGTGAGTAGACAATGGTACTAAAGATTGTGTTAATCTAACTGTGCATCTCCTTAGGACCATCAGTCTACAAATAGGAACTTTGAGGCATTATTGCAATTTTGAAAAGGTTGTCCCTCATCATGTGTCTTTGCTTACATTCCTAAACTATATAAACCTCTTTAAATGGTTTTATGTGGAGAGATTCTTTTCCAGTTAATATTTAAAGATGTTTATTTTGTTTCATCCACTTGAAAATGCCTTTGGTTATAACTCTTCATCACTGCCCCTTGTTCAACATAAAAACAGATATAAAAAAATGGAAGCTTCTCAATATGTGTGCCAGTGTAAATTTCCACCGGTGTCTAAGAGATCCTGGCATAGTCAAGACAGTTCTCTATCCTAGCAAGGTGCTGCCTGAGGCTTGTGATGTGCATACAGCTGGGCAAAGCAAGGCTCTGTGTCCACCAGGGGCTTGAGCTCACGACCTCAAGATCAAGAGTTGCATGCTCTATGGACTGAGCCAGTCAGAATCATTTTCTACCCTGGTCTGCACCCTAGGAAATGGAGCCCAGGGCACTACTTTGTCCTTATTCTCTTGCCCTCTGGCTGCAGGTTGGGTTTAGCCAATGGGAGATGCCAGTAGGAGATGGAAGGGCAGGACGAGAGATGACAGTCTGGGATGTGTCTTCTCACTGTCCCCTTGCCTCTGCTCCTCCAGGACTACAGCTCCTGCTGGCCAGTCCCCTCTAAGCCTGCAGCCCTCTCTGGGCTCCATTACCTTCATTTTCTCCCTTAGTCTTTTTGGCTGTGATGACAGTAACAGCTTCATGCTGTTCCTGGTTCCTGGGTGCCTCAGCATCACTAAATGGCTCTTCATTTGAACCATCAAGTGAATGCTGTTTCTTTCCAGGATTCTGACTAATACACACGTTAAGTGAAAAGAGAAGAACACAAAGCTTTGTATAGACCAAAACAAAACAAAACACCCAAAAAACAAACAAACAAAAACACCTAAAACTGACATGGAAAGTCTCATTATCTGGGGGCGCCTGGGTGGCTCAGTTGGTTAAGTGTCCGACTTCAGCTCAGGTCGTGATCTCATGGTTCATGAGTTGGAGCCCCACATCAGGCTCTGCGCTAACAGCTCAGAGCCTGGAGCCTGCCTCGGATTCTGTGTGTGTGTCTCTCTCTCTCTCTGCCCCTCCCCTGCTCATGCTCTGTCTCTTCCAAAAATAAATAAATATTTAAAAGTTTTTAAAAAAGAGAGTCTAATTATCCAGAGGTGGTTTAGGAATAAAGTAAGGAAGATGGTTTGGAATCATTTGAAACTATTCCACCATTTCTATGTTTTTGTTGTTTAATTTTTTTAATGTTTACTTATTTTTGAGACAGAGACAGAGTGTGCGTGGGGGAGGGGCAGAGAGAGAGAGGGAGACACAGAATCTGAAGCAGGCTCCAGGGTCTGACCTATCAGCACAGAGCCCGACGTGGGGCTCGAACTCGGGAACAGCGAGATCACGACCTAGACTGAAGTCGGATGCTTAACTGACTGAGCCACCCAGGCACCGCTATTTCTTTTTCTTGAGCTGGAGTAAGTAACTGCGTACATAATAGGTAACTATGGGTATAACAACATCAATATCTGTTTTATAAGGTACCAACTTCCAACTTCGTGGAAATTTACTACTCGTGGCACAAGGAGAACAACAAATTAAGGAAGTCGTCAAGGAACCTGGAGGAAGTAGACAAGGCTTCTTCCCACATGGGTATTCAACTTGGCGACTGAGGTCATTAGAATAAAGCTTTAAGTCTGACTACTTTTGTTACTATGGTTTTCTTAGCATTTGTAAGCACATTTATACATTCCATTAGGTCTCGATGATCATTAACTTGTAAGAAATATTTCCTCTTCCCTGTATTTATTTTCGTTTTTTTAATTCAAGTATAGTTGACATACAATGTTATATTAGTCACAAGTGTAGACCATAGTGATTTCACAATTCTGCACATCACCCAGTGTTCACCGTGATATGTGCAGTTATCATCAGTCACCATACGTCAGTACAGTATTATTGGCCAGAGAAAAATATGGACATTTCATGAATTTGCACATCATCCTCATGCAGGGGCCACACTAATCTTCTCTGTATCGTTCCAGTTTTCGTACATGTGCTTGCTGAAGCACATGCTTTCTTTCTTTCTTTCTTTTTTTTTTTTAAGCCAAACATCCCTTGGCTTAGTTTAGTAGTATTGTTAATCTCTGAAATGTAGGTAAGCTTACTGTCTCCAACACAGATGGGTCCAGAAATAGATTTCGTGGGTTATCCATTTACAATACCAAACTATCCTTTCTGATATCCACTATGAGGTTCTCCAAAGAGTTCCCCTTATTCTTAATGTCTAGAAAACCACAAATGCAATCTCATTAATGAGAACCACCACCAGGTTTAAGCCTCTCAGGGCCTGGGTACTCTGTTTCCTAGCCCCAGGCTGTGTCTTAACATAGAGAATATCCTGTAGAAGTCATAATAGGAATAGGGAAAACGATATCTCATTATAGTAAACATAAAACTAACTTTTGATAGAGCTGTTAGGAATTCTGTGCATGAGGTCCCAGATAATCAGATTTGACCTTCATGCTTCTGTGTAAGAGCGGGGGAGCCAATTTCCACCGCCATGGAAATTTACTACCCGTGGCACAAAGAGAACAACAAATTAAGGAAGTCGTCATGCAACCTGGAGGAAGTAGACAATGCCAAATCCAACCTTTGCAACGTGAAGTTTGAGTACTGCAGCCAGAATGCACCACAGACCTAACCCACTGCAGACTAAAAGGTTTGCTGCAAATGCACCTACGTGAGGTTCAGAGGACCTGGAATCCACTTGACATCAAAACGCTGCAGGAAAGCTCCCAGGACTTTGGTCTGCATTTTTTGTTAATGGGAATAACGCTCACTCCTGGGGTTCTTTGGTTTCTGTTAAGTTTATTTATTTTGCAAGAGAGAGAGAGAGAGACAGCGAGCTCGTAAGTGGGGAAGGGGGAGAGAGAGAGAGAGAGAGAGAGAGAGAGAGAGAGAGAGAGAGAGAATCCCAAGCAGGCTCTGCACCATCAGCTCGGGGCGGGCGCTCAACCTCACAAACCATGCGATCATGACCTGAACCAAATTTCAAGAGGGTCGCTTAACCGACGGAGCCACCCAAGTGTCCTCGGTCTGCATTTTTAAAACACCACACGTGTAGCTGCTCAGCTAACTAAACAGATCAATAGAAACAAACCTTTGCAGGAGGGGAATTACTCTGGGCACCTGCAACTTTTTCTTCTTTTTATCTTCACCTGACCACCGAGAAAAGTACTTCAGGAGGGCAGCCTTGTGTGACGGTTACCCTAACACTCGGGTGCCAGCTGGCATTTGTCTCTGCTCATCTTCAGTGAATTCATTAATATTTTTATCTGTAGGATGTTCACAGATAAGAGTACTAACCTTAATTATATGCTAATCTGAACTAGATTCTTCTTCTTCCATCGTTGACGGTCACTCACGTGTGCAGCTGAGCTGTGAAAAGCTCCACAAACAACAGATATGGTTCAAGGCACACAGGGCTCACACCCGCTTCCCAGAAATTTTGAATCTGTGCTGCCGACACACTGGCCTCACGCCCTGGCCACGGATGATTGGATAGAGTGGGCCATGTGGTTCAAGGGCTATGGGTCGGCTGAGCCAACCAGATTCTACTTCCTGGGGATTTGAACTGGTGGACTCAGACGCAGCTTGCCTCAGTGGTGGGAGCAGCCAAATGTGCCAGGAGGACGAAGAGGGGGAGCCGGAGGTAGAGAGAGACCAAGAGCGGTACGGAGAAAGACATCTTGAGCCACGAGGCCAGAGCTCATCTGAACCGTGAGACCCACAGCCGGAAACCTTAATTCTTGGCTCTCCTGGGCCCAGGCAACTGCCAAGGGAACTGGATGTACTTCCTGCCCTGTTGCTCTGTGGGATTCTCGCTCTCAGACTCGCTTAAGTGCTTTTCTGTCATCACAACCCCAACTGCTTGGACAGAACCCAAAGCAGGTTAGGAACCTCCTATTGCTTGCATTCCCGACCAGGCTGACTTAGGCTCAGGCGATATTTCCTACTAATCATAAAACAGCCACTTAAGCCGCTAACCATTTCTCATTCGCAATAAAACCCACAGAGAACTGGAATTCATGGATTTTCCAAAGCTCTTCCTTCGTGCAGCAATTTAGCTCAGGGCCTCTCTTTGGCCCACCACGTAGGAATCCTGCAAATGCTAAGCAGAGCGGTGGTCGTGTGGAGCTCTGAAGACCGTCAGGAGCCAAGGTGAGATGAGTGAACCTGGGTCTTACAGCCTGGTGGAAAACCTGTTTTTTAAGTATGCCCTCCTACCTAACTTGCCACCGAGAGGTACCTTCCTCTGTGCTGGTGATAAGCCTCTAGGCTTTCACTTTTCCTGACTTCAGCTGCGCACGGTGGGTGAGTCCTGCTTCTGACTTTGACAAATATCTGAGATGCACTCAAGTGTTCCTGCCATGGGTGTGCAGGTGCGGGCCGCCCGAGCCCTTGCTTTCTTTTAGCCACACCGCCCTGACCCTACATCGCTGTCTCCACCCTGGGGCCTGCAAGGAGGCTCTCAGAGCCCGGGCTGAGGTCAGGCCTCTTTCACAGGCACATGTGCTCCCCTGACATCTCAAGGTTCGGTTCATTCTTAGAAATCCGTGACCCCACTTCATAACGTCCTTCCACGAGCCATATTTACTTAAGAACCTGTTTCTGGGTGAGGCCACTGTCCTTGGTCAATTTTAACCTCACTAGAGATAGAATGTTAGCAAAACTCGGTTTGACCTCTCATGTCTACTGTGGCCGTTCCATAGGTCATTGTGACTTGGTGACTATGTCAGGGGGGTCACTGACTTCAGGAAGCTTCCCTCCCCAGGACATCTAAAAACGTGCTCTCTGTAAGTTCCGGATCAATAAAAAGAAACCGCAGGGGGAAATAATCCCACTTTGCCTCTTAGCTGTACTTGGCTCTCATTACCAACTTGCAACTTGGAATTTACTTGATATCTGTTTGAGCTCTGTTCCACTCACAATGATACGAGACCCATATCCTTCCCCACCGGAGCTTGAAATCCAGGAAAGAAATAAAGTGTCGTGATAAAGATGGACCAGTAACAGCAAAAAACCCCACAAAACAACAACAACAACAACAAAACGCACCGCTCTAGGCAAAATCCCAAGCCCCTACATAAATAGCATCAGAATCTATTGATTCTTTCTTGCAATCCCTGTTTCCGTGCTTCTGGGTGTGCTCTATAGGCCCGTGTCACATTGTGAACCCTTTGTTGTCCGTCTGTCTGCGGTAACGCGTACAGAAAGGGAGAGGAAGCGTTTGGAAACTTTTACAGCAACTAGATCTCAAGGTAACATTTTTACTGCACTTTACAGAGATGCCACGTTGCAAAGGATTGGAAACTTTAAGAAGCTGTGCCTCTCTGTGAATAGTTTTACAAGCACCGTTCTGCCACAGTTTTCAAAGGGAAAAGGCCACGTTCCTTCCTGCTCTAAAAAGAAAGCCGTGCAGTGTTTCCTTCTCTTGTAGGGCGCAAGATGTATTTTCATAGCTGTTTGCTCTTGTAAAGACATACAGGAGGGACAGCCGAAAATGCAACTACTAAATATCACGGGTCCCACGAGCAGATTCAAGTGTTCCGTTATTACCTTGTGAAATATAAACCGAGTGGAAACATTAATTTCTCATGTACCTACCACTGACTAATGCATTAAACATAGATCACACACTCACCAGTGCTGAGTTTTTCTTTTCATCTCTCCAGCATGTTGAATTATAGCTAAAGTGGGGGGAGGGAGGGCGCCTGGGTGGCCCAGTTGGTGAAGCATCCTACGTAGGCTCAGTTCGTGATCTCACGGTTTGTGAGTTTGAGCCCTGCATTGGGCTCTCTGCTGTCAGCACAGAGCCTGCTTCGGATCCTCTGTTCCCCCCCCCCCCCCCCGTCTGCCCCTCCCCTGCTCTCTCTCCCTTGAACATAAATATTAAAAAATAAAATAAAATAGGGGCGCCTGGGTGGCGCAGTCGGTTAAGCGTCCGACTTCAGCCAGGTCACGATCTCGCGGTCCGTGAGTTCGAGCCCCGCGTCGGGCTCTGGGCTGATGGCTCAGAGCCTGGAGCCTGTTTCCGATTCTGTGTCTCCCTCTCTCTCTGCCCCTCCCCTGTTCATGCTCTGTCTCTCTCTGTCCCAAGAATAAATAAACGTTGAAAAAAAATTTTTTTAAATAAAAATAAAAAAAATAAAATAAAATAAATTATAGCTAAAGGCCACTTCTGATAAGAAAGATGTATTTATCTTTCCTATTTAACTACAATAATACGAATATTTTATAACAAACACCATTTTCACCATCAGCGCATCTCTGCTCCTTTTTTTATGTACAGGAGTCTGAAAGTTCCAGAACACCGAAGCAACTTTCTGGGTCTTTGTTCCCGCTGTTGATCATTTTGCACCAGCTGCTTCTCTTTCCCTGGCCCCAGGGGCCTTTCCATGAAGCTCAGTTCAGCAGAGAAGCCAGCACCCAAAGGAAATTCACACACATGCTGACAGGTACTTGAAGCATTCCCAAGCTGTTTCCCAGATTTTGGCCTTGGGGATGGCAGTGATAACAAGAATTGGGGCCAGGAAAGTCTCAGGCTTTTGCGTCTGTCCTGATAAATTTGTTGATTGATGGTAAGGTGCAGTGGAGTAAAGCTATACAGTGTCCATGAAGCATCTTAGCATTACTGACCTCGTTCTGCCTTTTCAGACTTGAGGGTGAAGAGAATAAAACTGTAAAATGCTGTGCTTATACCTGGTTTTAACACCCAACCTCTGTTTGGTTCCAACCTCTAATTGGTTCCATCCATGTAAGGCTTTATAAATTAGGAACAACAAAAAAAAATTCTTTGCTTACAAATAAGCTATTTAAATGGGGAAAAAAAACACCCTACATTTCTGTACGTAGGAATGCTTTTTGGAACACATTCCCGTTTAAATAAGCTACCTGTGCAGATGGGTTTTACAACCCAACCCATCTGGACTAAGCCGGAAATACTTAAAGCAAGCATTTCTTTCAGTTTACAGAAATCCTCTTGACTAAGTTTTCCAAGAATCATCACAAGGGACACTGATGGAAACAAAGGGACTTAAAGATCAGCCTAAGCCCTGATGACACTGATAATGAGGACCAATTGATCATTATATACAGAAAGTTGGGCTTGATGTTATTGATTTATTTATTTGTTATTTATTTATTTATTAAAAAGTAATCTTTACGCCCAACATGGGGCTTTGAACTCATGACCCTGACGTCAAGGGTCACGTGCCCTACCGACCGAGCCAGCCAGGCGCCACCCAGAAAGTTGGTTTTTAAACAGAGGGTAGTCTTTTTCCAGAGACACCAGCCAGCATTGAACTTTCAATCCCACGCATGCTTCACCCACTTGGGCTGGCTTTGCCCCTTACTTGTTCCGACAGACCCCTCAACTCCTCAAACACAGTCTACAACTTTCAAGTGCAGTCACACAGCACATACCTCTGGCTGGTCTATGGAGCACTTTGGCCTAGGGGATGTTGGATACGGGAGTGAGTGGTTTTCCGTTACTTACAAACCCTGTTGATATTAAACCCAAACAGAATCCAGATATGCTTTCGTTTTCTCGCCCTACAGGATAGGACGGGATTAAAACTAAAATGAATTAACAGAAGACCCAACCATTTTGAACAAGTAACATAAAAGTGATTGTACAATTTGGACCCACTTAATTTTGTGTCTGACTGTAAGACAGTCATTATGATGAAAACAGGACTTTTCTCTATAGAGAAAACTGTACATAAATATGGTCAGTACTGAGGTAAACAATAGTCAACCTAATGACAGGTAACCCAATAGACTGTTAATGTTTTAGATCCGTAAAAATATATGTTGTTAGTTTTACATTTTACACAGTAACCAGTCTTAAGCAGTGGAAGCACATTCCTGTAAAAACAACCATACCCCCTTAGGAACTTGCTATTTAAGTGAAAACTAACACTAATTCTGAATTAGTCATTTCTTTATTCACATTTGTATAGGTTTCCACATATGAGGTTAGTTGTCAGTCTAAAACTTTACCTTCTTTAATGTGGTACTCAGAACTTAGAATTTTTTTCCTCCACAAGATTAGCTTCGACAGAAATAAAATGGTCTTTCTTTGATCTCACTAAATTATGAGAAAATCATCTGATCTAGAATAACAATTATTTTCATGCAAAATTCATTTGCAGGCAAGTCCTTGGAAAATTAACGTAAATGTCCCCTAATCCGGGTTCTTCTTCTCTCCTGGAGGCCAGGTAGATTCTACACTGGCTTGTCTGGGTCTCTTTCCCATACATAGAGAAGGCCCTACGACTTCCTCCATGGGCGGAAAGGACTTTGGTTCAAGACTGTGATGGCCCACATTCAAGAAACTCAAGTCGTCATGGTGGCCTGAATTATACAGAATTGATACAGTTCTTTGGGGACCTTTTAAATGGTGTGTGTTCGTAGGATGAAACCAGAAGCCACCTGTTATTATTTCTTCACTTTGGAGATGAAGTAGAACAGGATTTGCCTGATCCATTTGGTCACCCAAACCTCCCTTGCATTGGACGTCTGCATGGAAGTCTGGAGAAAATACTGAGATTAGAAGGCCATGATACAAAGAATGTGGAAAGTCAAAGAAGTCCAAGTACCAGGTGGGGGAATGAAACCTGCCCCTCTATCAGAAAGTCCATCTTGACGATAAAAAGTGTTCTGGGGACGGATGGTGGTGATGGTTGCACAACAGTGTGATGTCCTTAATGCCACTGAAGTGTACATTCGAAGGTGGTTAAGGGGCACCTGGGTGGCTCAGTCAGTTAAGCGTCTTGACTTTTGCTCAGGTCATGATCTTGGGGGTCTTGAGCTCAAGTCCCACATTGGGCTCTGTGCTGACAGCTCGGAGCCTGGAGCCTGCGTCGGATTCTGTGTCTCCCCCTCTCTCTGCCCCCCCCACTGCTTGCGCTCTGTCTCTTAAAGATTTAAACGTTAAAAAAAATTTTTTTAAAGATGGTTAAAATGGTAAATTTTGCCACAATAAGAAAGTACATCTTGCCACAATAAGAAAGCCAGTCTTGTACTACTATGCATATGACCCCTCAGTATGGACACATATGGCCAAAATTTAAGAGAAACATATTCTTAAGTCAGAAAGGAACAAGGGCGTATGTTTGCATTTTTGCTATAATCTTCTCATCATTAAAACATGTGAGGTTAGAAAGACATTAAATGTTGGCATCATATAGGAAATTCACCTCCAGGTTCTTGTTGGCATTTAAAAGTGGTGCTAATTAATATGCAGTTCCCTCTAATTCATGTGTTATTCATTATACAACTGAATTAAAAATAAAACAAAACTGGAAACACCCAATACCTCCTCTCAAATTCTTGATTCAATGCCTTCTGCAAACGTGGCAATTATTTAAAGGCCTTTACTTTTTACTTTCTTTGTACTGGGATGCCCCTTTTCCACAATTTGGTCTTGCCCCATCCTGCCCTGCCCCCCAACACAAGGTTAAGGATAAACATAATTGATTAGTATGTCACAGAGCTTTGGGCTGCTAATCCCTGGGGAAAAAGTTCTTCCTTTCAATCCTGGACTGGTGTGGAAATCATAACACTGAGTAAGGAGATGCCAGGTGAGTGGTAAGGTACAAACGCCGGGTAGGTGCCTGGACAGCTCAACTGGAACCAAAGTCTAGAACAGACATGCCATGAGTATCAGTCACAGTGACCTGCTACAGGCCGTCACTGTAGCTGCCTACGAACACAAAGGGTAGGGTCCATTTTCTCATGGTCACAGTAATGTATCATGGGAAGAACTTTCCACGGGGTCAGTTAAATGACAGGAGTTATGCAAAACCATAGACACTTCCAAGCAGGAACGTGCTAGAAAGATCAATGAAGAACTCCCGTTTAAAACAAAAAGAAGAACTCTTGTTTCGTGTGGCTATCAGGGTGACAGAAAGCCCCTTGGTCTGAGCTAATTGCTTTCCAACTCTTCTACCAGGAAACTAACTGAGAGCAGGCACAGCACAGTGTGCATTAGACGTCCGGCTTGAGTAGTACACACAAGTGATTATCCCCAGTACAAAAGATCTGGATGTTGTTTTCATCTGCCACAGCAATTAATTTTATTTCTACTAGCACAGCAGTATGAACATGGGAGAAAACATTAGCATCAAAAACATTAAGTCGCTCTTAGAAAGGATTCGTAACTTTGAAGTAGCAGACCATTAGGCAAGATTTTAAAAGCTATTTTGTATTTATTGAAGTTCAAAACAGCCTAGCAAAGTACCTTCAAAATAAAGATGACCAAAATAAACTAGAAAAGTATTTCCAAAATAAAGATGACCAAAAATTTGTCAGCTCGAGCGTATTAGTTGTCAGTTGCTGCTCTAACCTAACACGTTACCATAAACTTAGTGACTTAAACAACACAAGCGTATTATCTTACAGTTCTGCAGGTTAGAGATCCGACACGGGTTCCGTCCCACTGGGCTAAAATCAAGGTGTGGGCAGGGCCACGTTCCTTTCTGGGGGCCTTGGGGAAGACTCTGTTCTCTTCCCTTTTCACCTTCAGAGACCATCCACATTCCATGGGTCATGGCTCCTTCCTCCATCTTCAGAGCCAGAAATAATGCATCTCTCTCTCTCTCTGTTCTGTTATTTTACATTTTCCTCTGATCCTGACCCTCTCCCAATTCCTCTCCTCCCCTCTTAAGGACCCTTGGGATTACACTGGGCCCACCTGGAGAACCCAGAACGACCTCCCAGGTCAGATTAGTACCTTCATCCCACCTGCAATCTTCTTCTTCTTTGCCATCTAACCCAACGTATTCCCAGGTCCCGGGGATTTGGACACAGGCATGGTGATCGGGGGGTGGCATTAGTTTACCTACCACACGTTAAATACACAGGTAAATACACATTAGATACACCACAGTTAGTATTTTGTAATAGTTCAATAGTTGTCATTCAGTTACCTTAATCTACAGAATTAATCTTTTTTATCATAAAACATATTCAACTGGCCAGATGCAACAGTAACAAAAAAGTGTAAAGTGATATAAAACAAATTGTACAAGATTACAAAGTAGTGATGATTTGTGTGTGTGTGTTCATATATGTATATATAAAACTATACAATGTATATACATGTGTATGCGTGTGTGTGTGTGTGTGTGTGTGTATACACATACCCCATACACATAGTTTTACAGTTAAGTGGTTCTAGAAAATCAATATACCATAAAGATTCCTGGGAAAGTAATGCTTATAAAATAAGGCCACGTTTATAAAGATCTCAAATCAGTCAAAGACAAGGTTCCTAATGAGAACATCCAGGTTACAGACAAATTCGTTCCTGGTTAGTCCTTTCCCCTTCTCCTCTCGCTTTTTTTCCTGTTGTAGTGCCCAGATTTCCTTTCCCGGTGCCCTTAAAGGCCTGTGGCATGTGAAATGACTAGAGCCCGCATGAACAAGGTCAAACCACCAAACACAAATAGGCCGGTTTGGAGGAAGTCACTGGAAAACAAAAGCATGCCATCCGTGCACCTCTGTGTCCAGGGCACCTGCAGCTCCGGAGAAGAAGGCCCCGCCCCTTTCAATGGTCGCAACACCAGCTTTGGCTCTCCACCTGGACTTTGCTTGAACGTGTGACCGCTGTGAACGGCGAGGGCCGGTGCCCAGCCCACGCCAGACTTAAAAGACAGGAATGTGGTAGTGGCGGTCATTCTCCGTCAGCAGGGAGATCTCGGGCCACTCCCTGAACGGCAAGTCTGGGTAGCAGACCTCAAAGTCTCTGGAGTTAAACTTGAACAGTCTGAACACTTTTATCTTTATTTCAAGGGAGTGTCCAAGAATAAACATATCGATCTGGAGAAGAGACGAGAGAGAGGTCACAAACACACATTTCCAATTTCCCGCCCCCACCAGGGGAGGGAGCGTGTTCTCCTGAAGCTTAGGAAGCAGTGCCCTTGCTTAGGAACCAGACCCACACATGAACCACTGAAAGGCGGGCGTCAGGAACAAATGCCCACGATGCGGAAGGCAGGGGACAAGCAGAGGAACATCTCTGTAGACCAGCATGAAGTTACAGGGGGAAAAAAACAAAACAAAACAAAAAAAAAAAACAATAAAAAGTAAAGGATGCTCACAGTTAAAATCACACTGTTTTCCAACTAGTTTTAGATAAATTTTTGTAAAAAAAAATGGCAGGTAATTTTGCACACCGTCTAAGAGAGCAAAGCAAAACAAAAGAAAACCTCTTTTCTATGGGAATGAAAAAGTCTTATCTGGATTTTAAAGTTTTTAATAATTTCTTTTTTTTTTAACTTAAAGTTTATTTATTAGTTTTAATCATCTCTACACCCAACATGGGACTTCAACTCACGACCCGGAGATCAAGAGTCGTATGCTCTTCCGACTGCTCTTGCGCCCCTAAAATTTTTCCAATAGTGTCTATTTATCTGCACTAAGGAACCAAATGCTTTCCCAAACATTATCTCCTCCAGCTGGACTTTCTCTCGGTTAAACTCTGCTGTGGGAGAACTGCCACCAACTGAGAAGCAGAGTGAAAGCTCAGAAGGGCCTCCAGCACTGCTCAGTGGCCATGGGGCTTGACAGACACACGGCACACTGCACGGAGCAGTGAGGTTTTTACTCTTCTTTTCCTCCTTTCAGGGGCAACGACATCAAGCCACTGCTTCGCCGCAGGTGGGTTTATCACCTGAAAGTAAACTCCACACACCTGTGTGTTTAGGCACTACCATGGGGTCCTGAACACATTCTTCTGCCCCAATTACCTGCTCCAGTCCACATGTGTCGCCCACAGAATTCAGGTGGTTCATCATGAAGCTCAAAGGGTCAGAGGATGTTTCCCGGGAAAACAGGAGCCGAAAAAGACTGGGAATGACTTTCTGAGTCTTCATTTGCTCATAAACTTCAGTGACTTGATAGAGCATGATGAACTTTAGAGCTTCGTAAAGTTTATATTCCAGAATCGCATCAGAAAAGAGGATGTTGCACATACTTCCTCTCTTGTGATAATCTTTAATTCCACTAAATTCAGTCCACTGGAAACACAGATGTGAGAGTGAGATTTACAGGGTAGAGGTGAATACCGACAGCATGGCATAGTTTTAAAGTACGTATAAAAATAAACCAGAGATTAATAGAGGGGACCTTTAACTTTTCATTTTTGACCCTGATTTTTTAAATTTTTTTTTCAACGTTTATTTATTTTTGGGACAGAGAGAGACAGAGCATGAACGGGGGAGGGGCAGAGAGAGAGGGAGACACAGAATCAGAAACAGGCTCCAGGCTCTGAGCCATCAGCCCAGAGCCCGACGCGGGGCTCAAACTCACAGACCGCGAGATCGTGACCTGGCTGAAGTCGGACGCTTAACCGACTGCGCCACCCAGGCGCCCCTGACCCTGATTTTTTTAAAAAAAATTTTAATGTTTATTTATTTCCGAGAGAGAGAGTGAGAGAGAGCGTGAGCGGGGGTAGGCCGGAGAGAGAGGGAGACACAGAATCCAAAGCAGGCTCCAGGCTCCGAGCTGTCGTAGGGCTTGAACTCACAAACCACGAGATCATGAGCTGAAGTCGGACGTTCAACCGACTGAGCCACCAGGCGCCCCTGACCCCGATTTTTTTAACCACAAGTATATATTACTTTTATAATAACAAACTAGCTTAAATATCTTTCAAAAAAGCACCACCGATTAGGTAAAAAACCAAGCAAGTCAGTTTCCTAAGACAGCTTAATACAGCTGGGTCGCACGGCAGATATTCCAGAGACGAACAGTAATAACTAGTATTCTTTGCCACTCAGCATGTGCCAAGCACGGTTTAAAGCCACATGTATTAACTTATTCAATCCTCACAATAACAGTACAAGGGACACAATATTCACATATCGGTTGTACTCATCAAAAAACCACAGCACAGAAATTTTACGGTATTTACCGGGGAGGGTTCATTTCAACAATTCCAAATCTGTGTCTATTAAAAGGCAGGAAAACTCTTAGTTCAAATGACAGCGTCTGTGGTGTCCCCAAGTTATTAATGGGGCACATTCCAGAAGTGCATTTCTGAATGCCCTGTCTGGACCTTGCACCACATCTCTCTGGGGAAAACAAAGGTACGGGACTGTTAAGGTTTCCTGGCCAGCCCACAAAGGCCTCCTGAACCCATAACGGGCCTAATTATCACGTCCAACGCTGCTCTCGTTGGTTACTTGGAAGGAGAAAGAACAGGAAAGCCCATCGTCAGCTCCTAGAAGAGGCGCTCCTGCCCACAGGTCCTCCCCGCGAGGCATCGGGTGACAGGCCTGACAGAGAAGAGTCACTCACTGCACCCGGGGGTGTGTGCTTTCATTCCTCGTCTTTTCTTCCCCCAGACACTCACCTGCGTTTTCAATAATTCCACACATTTACGTAACTTTCCAAACACATTGGAACCTGTATACTTCTCGGGACCAAAACTGTATTGCTGGATCCAATTACAACCTTGTGAAAAGAGCAGTTTTTCAGGAAGCTTGAAAAGGAAGGAGATGCCAACCGTGATTAGTACCTCAACGTTTACGACATTACAACCTAGAATATGTCACGGCACACGATCTTATCCCACTCAGGAATCTCCATTTAAAAAGACTAAATAAAAACATAGAGTTTCTTCTTTTAGATCTGTGGATTAAGGGATTTGGATCATATTCTTTCCCTCTATTTTTTTTTTTTTTTTTTGAGAGAGAGAGCGAGAGCACAAGCAGGAGAGAGGGGCAGAGGGGGAGAGGATCTTTTCCTTTTTTAATGTTTCCTTATTTATTTTTGAGAGAGTGAGAGGCAGAGACAGAGCATGAGTGGGGGAGGGGGCAGAGGGAGAGAAAGAGAGAATCTTAAGCAGGCTCCATGCTCAGCGTGGAGCCCGACTTGGGGCTTGATCCCACGAACCACGAGACCATGACCTGAGCCGAAACCAAGAGTTGGACACTTGACCCACTGGGCCACCCAGGCACCCCACAGAGAGAGACAGAATCTTAAGTGGGCTCCACACCTAGCATGGAGCCCAACGCGGGGCTCAAACTCACAACTGTGAGATCAGATCACGACCTGAGCCAACATTCAAGGGTTGGATGCTTAACCGACTGAGCTGCCCAGGTGCCCCTGGATCGTATTCTTTTTTTTTTTTTTTTTTTTAATGTTTATTTTTGAGAGAGAGAGGGAGACAAAGTACAAGGAGAGGGGGAGAGAGAGAGAGAGAGAGAGAGAAAGGGAGACACAGAATCCAAAGCAGGATCCAGGCTCCAAGCTGTCAGCACAGAGCCTGATGCGGGACTTGAACCCACAAACTGTGAAATCATCACCTGAGCTGAAGTCAGACGCTTAACCGACTGAGCCACCCAGGCGCCCCGTGGATCATATTCTTAATTTACAATTTCACAGCTGATGAAAACCTACATGAAGATTTTGTCTATGAAACCATCTTTCTGCATAAAACACTTCCCAAACTGCCTAGGTATATCCATTCAGAAATTATGTTTACCCTAACAACGCTAGAATACCGTAGCATATCGCGGAGCATATGGATTTTAGAATAAGGCACTTGGGGGTCCAAACCTCACTCTGTCACTCACCAGCCAAGAGACTGCTCAACCAGTGCAGATTATTTACCCTCTGAGCCTCATCCTCTACCATAAATCAAGGACAAGATATCCATTTTACAGGACTCTGGCTGGGACTAAGTAAGACCACAGAATTTGTAAGACTCTGATCCAGTGAAGGGATCTAACCCATACCCCACCCGGCTGAGCCTGGGGAACCCCGGGGTGTGGCCGTATTCTCTGTCCTCGGCAGCTGGCCGCGGGGCTGGCACACTGCACACACTTGACGAGTGCTTCCTAGATAAAATGAAACTAATAAAAGCAACTCTCAAGAAAGAAATGGGAAGGAAATAGACCATGTGCAGCTATATAATATGCATATACTTTATATACTCCTATTTCTTTGTGCTTCTGCCCTTAAATGTACATCCTAGATTGAACTTCCTACATTCAAAATAAAAATTCAGGTTGTTCATCAAGAATGTACTGCCTCAGGGCACCTCAGTGGCTCAGTTGGTTGAGCGTCCGACTCTCAATTTCAGTTCAGGTCACGATCCCAGAGTTGTGGGATCGAGCCCTGCATCGGGCTCCATGCTGAGTGTAGAGCCTGCTCACGATATTCTCTTTCTCTCCCTCTCTGCCCCTCTCCCCTACTCATGCTCGCTCTCTCTCTCTCTCTCTCCCTAAAAAGTAAAAAACAAAAAATAAAGAATAAAAATAAATAAAATAAAATAAAATAAAATAAAGAATATACTGCCTTATACCATTAAAATGAAAAAAAAAAAACCAACAAGGCACAGACTGGGAGAAAATATTTGCAAATCACATATCTGATAAAGCACTTGTGTTCAGAATATATAAAGAAATCTCAAAATCCAATCAATAATAAAATAAGAAGGGGCAAAAGATTTGAACAGACACTTCTCTAAAAAGATAATAATGAATGGCCAATAAGCACATGGAAAGATGTTCATCCCTTCTGACTAGCGGAATGCCAACTAAAAGCACAGTGACGCCAGCGCACATCTATCAGAATGGCTAAAAAACCCAAAAAACAAAAAACCCCAAATCTGACAATCCTGGTTAGAACTGGGAACAACTGGAACTCTTACACGCTACTGGTGGAAACGCAAAATGGCTGCACCACACGGGAGATCAGTTTGGTAGGTTCTTATGAACTCGGACCTACACCTACCACATGAGCCAACAATCTCACTCCCAGGCATTCACCCAAAAGGAATGAAAACTTCCATTCATACAAAATCTTGTACGGGATTGTCAAAAACTAGAGATAATCCAGATGTCCTTCAACTGAAGAACGGATAAACAAACTATGTCATACTTACATCAAGGAATATCACTCAACAGTAAAAAGGAATGAACTACAAACTCACAGAATGCGGATGAATTGAAATGCATTTTGTAAAAAAGTTTTTCAATGTTTTATTTTTGAGAGACAGAGAGAGAGTACGAGCAGGGGAAGGAACAGAGAGAGAGAGACAGACAGACAGAATCCAAAGCAGGCTCCAGGCTCAGAGCTGTTAGCACAGAGCCCGATGCGAGGCTTGAACTCGCGAACCACGAGATCATGACCTGAGCCGAAGTCGGACGCTTAACTGACTGAGCCACCCAGGCACCCCTGAATTGCAATGCATTTCGCTAAGCGAGAGAAGTCAGATGCAAAAGGCTACACACTGGATAGTTCCATTGATATGACATTCTGGAAAAGGCAAAACCATAGGGTCTTAAGACCAACCAGCGATGGCCCTGGGCTAGGGGTGAGGAAGGGCTGACTACAAAGGAACAGTGGAGAATCTCTGGAGCACTCTATGCATTTGTTAAACCTCAAATAACCATAGAGTAAAAAAGTGAGTTTCAGTAGACCACCTTGCTTCTGAAGAATGGATGCCCTTCTCGAGCAAAGATGGTGGCATCCAAAGCAAACACAACTGAGCATGGCGGCCTTTCTGAGATGGAGGGGGCCACAGGGCCTTCGAAGGCTCCTTCAACCTCGGGACGCACAAAGCCGCCCACTGAAGACCCAGCCATCTGCGCTACAGTTCTTGTCAACGCAACGTTCCCCGCCCCACCCCACCCCCGCCCCGTTTCCAGCGGACATACCTTCACAATGTCTTTTTCTTTCATCCACGATGGAAAGGAGAGGCCCTGGCTGAATATCTGAAACAACACTGACCTCAGTGCGTCATAGTTGTCTCTCTTTACTTGTCGGACACATTTGATGTGATGCCTCCAAAACAGCTCCTCGTAAGCCTGTCCACACAAAAACAGAAAGTTCGTTTTCAAACCCTCTGGATAAGGGAATAGAGAGAGTGAATTCACTGTATTGTCAGCGAGGCATTACCCCCAAAGAAAGGGGGCAACAGAGACAATAACAATTATAAATTATGAATGCGACCACATGTCACTATTTTATTCTGAGAGCAGGGGAGGTGAGCAGGGGAGGGACAGAGAGAGAGGGAAAGAGAGAATCCCAAGCAGGCTCCGCACTACCAGCACATAGCCCAATGCGGGGCTTGAATCTATGAACGAGGGGACCATGACCTGAGCCGAGATCAAAAGTCAGAGGCTTAACCGACTGAGCCATCCAGATACCCCATGAGGACATGTCATTTCAAAGGGACACTTGTGGGGCACCTGGCGGTTCGGTAGGTTAAGCGGCCGACTTTGACTCAGATCATGATCTCGTGGTTCGTGGGTTTAAGCCCCATGTTGGGCTCTGTGCTGACAGCCTGGAGCCTGAAGTCTCCTTTGGATTCTGTATCTTCCCCCCCTCTCTTAAAAATAAATAAACATTAAAAATTCTTTAAATAAAAATAAAAAAAAATAAAAGGACATCTGTGTGTATTCAGTCTGTGTCATGCTTTTTCAACTGACACCTTCCTGGAAGCCCAGGAGCAAAAGAATGCCATTTAGGGGTGATGATGGCTATAATGTGACCAAAGGGAAAAGAAAATACTATATACGTTTAAGACCTCGCTAAAAATGACTTGAAACAAAAATTTCTTTTTTTTTAATTTTTAAAAAATGTTTATTTATTATTGAGAAACAGAGACAGAACACAAGCAGGGGAGAGGCAGAGAGAAGGGGACACACAGAATCGGGAGCAGGCTCCAGGCTCTGAGCTGTCAACACAGAGCCCAACGCGGGGCTCGAACTCACAAACCGCGAGATCATGACCGGAGCCAAAGTCGGACGCTTAACCGACTGAGCCACCCAGGCGCCCCTTGAAATAAAAACTTCTCGTTGCTGACAAGGTTGGATAGCACCGCTGGGAAAAGTTACCAAGGTCGGTCCAATGGGAAATTCTAAAACTGCTCAGAATTTTACATCCAGGTGCCTAATCCCTGCAAAGACAGAAGTCCCCCCTGCTTGTCCAGAGAGCCCGTAGGCTTGGCGGGCAGAGCTGAAGAGTGCCACCCTCGAGTTTCCTGAAGTGACAGCCTACGGTACGCCATCGTCCACGCCCTTGTAAAGCAGGGCGGAATGTTAGTTTCCTGATTTTTACACACAAATTCCCCATCGTCCGTGACCTATATAAACTGACGCACCTTCCGCATCAGCTTGGCACGCGGCGTCTCTCCCTTCCATTCTCTCGCAGAGTAACTGAGGAGATCGACCTCCGCCTCCACGCTGAGGTTCCCTGGACCAAATCAGATAGGAAAGGTAGTGAATTTTCCCTTTTCCTCGCCCTTCTTGAACCCTCCCTGCACCTTAGAAATAAGAAAGCATGAAAATACTTACTTTTGAACTTTCTCTGCAGATATCCAATCCACCTAAAAGGTAAAGGGAAAATAATATCAAAAATCTACTCTGGAAAGCAAGGGTCTATTGGTGAAACTGGAGGATAATACAACCACCTACCATTTCAGCCGGCGCCCTAAATAGGAGTGCATCCTCCTCACGTAGCAGAGGGCAGCCACCAGGAATGCTACCGCCAGCGTCACTGAGCCCCTGGCTATCTTCCACGCAGTATCCAAGGCTTGGCTGGTGACCAGCGTCCAGGAGTGAACCTGGTCACTTCCTGCAAAAATTTAATAATAGAAAAAAGACACGTCACAATTACCCAAGTCTGCTTTAAGGGAGGGAAATATATCGCTCATTGTACCTGCCAAGTGTCTGTCATGAACAGTTTTTAAGGCATTCAAAAATTCAATCTGAAAGTTAAAGAAACACCCAGTTCTCCTCTAATCAATGTCATATGTAAGAATGTCTTTGTCCCACACAATTCACGAGGAATAATCATAGAGCATAGGCTTCGGAATCCCTCGGACCTGTTCAAAACCCGTGTCTCGGGGCGCCTGGGTGGCGCAGTTGGTTAAGCGTCCGACTTCAGCCAGGTCACGATCTCGCGGTCCGTGAGCTCGAGCCCCGCGTCAGGCTCTGGGCTGATGGCTCAGAGCCTGGAGCCTGTTTCCGATTCTGTGTCTCCCTCTCTCTCTGCCCCTCCCCCGTTCATGCTCTGTCTCTCTCTGTTCCAAAAATTAAAAAAAACAAAAAAACAAAACAAAAAAAAAAAAAACAAAAAACCCATGTCTCGACTACCCTGGCTGCGTGACTGTGAGAAAGTTCACTTCTCTACTCCCAATTGTCTTGACTGCAACACTGGGGAAAGATGCCGATCTCCCCGGAGAAAGATGGAATGAAATTAATTAAGAATGCACCCTGTGTTGCATATCTGCTGAATCCAAGAATGGTTCCAGCAGGGATCCTGCTCCACACCAGAGTCCTCCAGTGATGCCACCACCATGTACATCTGCCCACTTGGGTTTTTTGTTTTTTAAGTAGAGAGAGAGAGCACAATTGGAGGAGGGGGCAGAGGGAGAGAGAGAAAATCTCCAGCAGGCTCCACGCTCGGCGCAGAGCCCAACGTGGGACTCAATCCCACAACCTCGGGATCATGACCTGAGCTGAAATCAGGAGTTGGACACTAAATTGACAGAGTGACCCAGGTGCCCCGCCTTTTTTTTTTTTTTTTTTTTAATTTTAGAGCCACTTGGATATTCTTAAAGCATTAGGAGCGATGACAGATGGCATCACCTTAACACACACAATGAGTGGTCCAAACCGCGGGCACACAGGCATCATTTCCAGGGAGTGGACACCTCAGCAGAGCTGTGAGGTGGAGACAGATGTGCTGTGTGTGGTCCACACTGCAATTCCTGATTTGGCCAGAGAGCATGAACGGGCCTCAAGAGCTCCAACTGCATACTTGCAATATCTTACTATGTGCAGCACATTCCCAATTATATGATGCTTGAGCATGTAAAATGCCGAAGTACAAATGAGGAAGAGAACTTTTGAATAGTGGCCAAACCTCCTGGGGTTCATTGTGAAATCTTCCCCTCCCTGGTACAAGGTTTAGTAAAATTCCAGTGATTAATGGTAGTAAAAGCCTCAGCAATTCAGAATCTACAGTTTTAGCATTTTTTTTTTTAAAGTAGGCTCCACACCCAATGTGGGGCTTGAACTCCTGGCCCTGAGATCAAGAGTCGCATGTCCCACCGACTGAGCCAGCCAGGTGCCCAAATTTTAGCATTTTTGACCATACCGATATTTGATGTACATTTAAACTCTCACAAGAATTTACTAGCAAATAAAGAAATTAGGTTACCGGTGAATAAACCTAGACATATTTGCAATTACTTAAAAGGGCATTTTCTTCTTTTTTATGGTAGTTATTATTTTTTAATATAATTTATTGTCAAATTGGCTAACATGCAGTGTGTACAGTGTGCTCTTTTTTGGGGGTAGATTCCCATGATTCCTCGTTCATCTTCAACACCCAGTGCTCATCCGAACAAGTGCCCTCCTCAATGCCCATCACCCCTTTGCCCCTCTCCCCCACCCCCCCTCCCATCAACCCTCAGTTTGTTCTCTGTATTTAAGAGTCTCTTATGGTTTGCCTCCCTCCCTCTCCGTTTGTAACCATTTTTTTCCCCTTCCCCTCCCCCATGGCCTTCTGTTAAGTTTCTCAAATTCCACATATGAGTGAAAACATATGATATCTGTCCTTCTCTGACTTATTTCACTCAGCGTAATACCCTCCAGTTCCAGCCACATTGCTGCAAATGGCAAGATTTCATTCTTTCTCATTGCCAAGTAGCATTCCATTGTATATATAAACCACATCTTCTTTATCCATTCATCAGTGGATGGATATTTAGGCTCTTTCCATAGTTTGGCTATTGTTGAAAGCGCTGCTGTAAACATTGAGATACATGTGCCCCTATGAATCAGCACTCTGTATCCTTTGGATAAATTCCTAGCAGTGCTATTGCTGGGTCGTAAATTGTTCTATTTTTAATTTTTTGAGGAACCTCCACACTGTTTTCCAGAGCAGCGGCACCAGTTTGCACTCCCACCAACAGTGCAAGAGGGTTCCCATTTCTCCACATCCTTGCCAGCATCTGTTGTTTCCTGAGTTGTTCACTTTAGCCACTCTGACTAGTGTGAGGTGATATCTCAGTGTGGCTTTGATTTGTATTTCCCTGATGATGAATGACGTTGAGCATCTTTTCATGTGTCTGTTGGCCATCTATCCAAAGATGTCTTCTTTGGAAAAGTGTCTATTCATGTCTTCTGCTCATTTCTTCACTAGGTTATTCGTTTTTTGGGTGTCGAGTTTGGTAACTTCTTTATAGATTTTGGATACTAACCCTTTATCTGATATATCATTTGCAAATATCTTTTCCATTCCATTGGTTGCCTTTTAGTTTTGTTGATTGTTTCCTTTGCAGTGCAGAAGATTTTTATCTTGATGAGGTCTCAATAGTTCATTTTTGCTTTTAATTCCCTTGCCTTTGGAGACGTGTCAAGCAAGAAATTGCTGTGGCTGAGGTCAAAGAGGTTGTTGCCTGTTTTCTCCTCTAGGGTTTTGATGGTTTCCTGTCTCACATTTAGGTCTTTCATCCATCTTGAGTTTGTTTTTGGGTATGATGTAAGAAAGTGGTCTATTTTCATTCTTCTGCATGTTGCTGTCCAGTTCTCCCAGCACCATTTGTTAAAGAGACTGTCTTTTTTTTCCATTGGATACTCTTTCCTGCTTTGTCAAAGATTAGTTGGCCATACATTTGTGGGTCCAATTCTGGGTCCTCTATTCTATTCCACTGGTCTATGTGTCTGTTTTGTGCCAATACCATACTGTCTTGATGATTACAACTTTGTGGTAGAGGCTAAAGTCTGGGATTGTGATGCCTACTGCTTTGGTTTTCTTTTTCAACATTACTTTGCCCATTGGGGGTCTTTGTGGTTCCATACAAATTTTAGGATTGTTTGTTCTAGCTCTGAGAAGAATGCTGGTACAATTTTGATTGGGATTACATTGAATGTGTAGATTGCTTTGGGTAGTATTGACGTTTTAACAATATTTATTCTTCCAATTCATGAGCACGGAATGTTTTCCCATTTCTTTGTGTCTTCTTCAATTTCCTTCATAAGCTTTCTATAGTTTTCAGCATACAGATCTTCTACATCTTTGGCTAGGTTTATTCGTAGGTATTTTATGTTTCTTGGTGCAACTGTAAATGGGATCGATTTCTTGATTTCTCTTTCTGTCGCCTCATTATTGGTGTATAGAAATGCAACTGATTTCTATACATTGACTTTGTATCCTGCGACTTTGTTGAATTCATGTTATCAGTTTTAGCAGATTTTAGTGGAGTCTTTTGGGTTTTCCAGGTAGAGTACCATGTCATCTGAAAAAAGTAAAAGGCTGACTACTTCTTTGACAATTTCGATGCCTTTTATTTCATTTTGTTGTTTGATTGCGGATGCTAGGACTTCCAACACTATGCTAAACAACAGCGGTGAGATGGACATCCCTGTCGTGTTCCTGATCTCAGGGGGAAAGTTCTCAGTTTAAAAGAACATTTTCAAAAACAGGTACTCATCTGTTTAGAACAATTAATTAGCTGTTCACTATACATTTACTCCTGCCTATATATTTAGTAAAACTTTGTGTGAGTTGTTTAAAAATGTAAAGCTAATAAATAAAACAAGTCAATAAAAAATGTAAAAAAATGTAAAGCTATACTGCCTTTACATCTACAATTTAGATTTCTATTAATTCAGTGATTTCTCAACTGTGAAAAATTCTGACATATGTAAATAATTTTAGTAAGTCCTTAAATTCAGGAAAAACTAGAACTTTGTCTATGCAATACATAATTTCTTTTAACTTATTTATAAACTTTTCCTAGAAAAATGAATATTACACATGATTTTAGTTTGTTTTTTCTCTTCATACACATTAGACATCTTTTCATTTAACTACACATAGATCTACATTATTCTTTTTAAAGAATGCATAATATTTTAGTATACATATAGACCATCACATGGGGTGCCTGAGTGGCTCTGTTGGTTAAGTGTCCGACTCTTGATTTTGGCTCAGATCATGATCTCACGGTTCATGGGATCGAGCCCTGCATTGGGCTCTGTACTGATAGCATGGAGCATGCTTGGGATTCTCCCTCTCCCTCTTTCTCTCTCTACTCTTCCCCCACTCTCTCTCTCAAAAAAAAAAAAAAAAGATAGACAATCATATATGTAACATAATCATTGCCTTACCAATAAACCATTTGGATTATTTCCCATTTTTCACTCTTACAAACACTGCTGAGAAAGACATTAGGTAATGTCTTATAGACATTAGATAATGTCTTATGGATAATGTCTAATGTCCTTATGGACTCATGGTAGCTTTTAGGATAATTTCAAAAAGAGGAAACTTTAGGGGCGCCTGGGTGGCGCAGTCGGTTAAGCGTCCGACTTCAGCCAGGTCACGATCTCGCGGTCCGTGAGTTCGAGCCCCGCGTCGGGCTCTGGGCTGATGGCTCGGAGCCTGGAGCCTGTTTCCGATTCTGTGTCTCCCTCTCTCTCTGCCCCTCCCCCGTTCATGCTCTGTCTCTCTCTGTCCCAAAAATAAATAAACGTTGAAAAAAAAAATTTTTTTTAAAAAAAAAGGAAACTTTGGATCAAGGGGTGTGTACATTTTTAGTTTTGACAGATATTGCCAAAGCACCCTCCAAAACAAACCATCAACTAACACCCCCTTATGTGTATGAGCGTCCCTGGGTCCCTAAACACCAGTTCCAGTCGTGATTTCTCACAGCCGTCCGCATTTCTGTAGGAACACATTCACATTTCTTCTTCCAGGAAGAGCCTTTTAGAGCATCTGCCCGTTTCCCACTGGGTGGCGCTCGTGTTTGTGTGGACTCAGAGGGCCTGCGGTCACTGAGGTGGGGTCTGGCTGCCGCGCCCTCCATGGGGCACACTGCTCTCATCTGTCACAGACTCTAACCAACCCACTGTAGTCTTGGGGTTACTTCCAGGCCTTTGGGGGCCCTTGATTTGAGACCCCCTAAGCCAGGGCCTTCTCCTGAGAATGAGGCCACTCCATAGCAGCTGCCCAGGGCTTCCACAGGACCCACTACAGACTGTGGCTCTCCTCACTCCTACACACACACAACACACTTCCTTAGCCTAATGGCCTCATCCTTGAAATGTAGCCCTGCCTCCAACCCAGAAAAGGGATATGATCAACTTATTAGAAAAAAACACGTGAGGGCTCAGTACGCCTTTTCCGTGCAAACCTAGACCACAAACTTAAACTCCTGGCTTCCCCCTACCTAACTGGCACAGGTTTTGGTCAAGTGACTCAAACCAAAGAAGGACCAGGGTGCATGAACATGGCGGCTGGTGTGGGTGCCAGGGAGCGACCCAGAGGAGGGAACCCGTAAGTCCCGTGTAAGCGGCTGCAGCTCACACAGCCCTGAGGTGTTTGTACAATATATGAAAATATTATAAGGAGTGGGGCTTCTTCATCTAAGGAGAGGAAGTGCAGTGTTTTAGTTGGAAAAAGTATGGCTCCATTGATAATTAAAATAGCTACAGTTCGAGTTTCACTATAAGCCAGAGCCCTTTATGGGCTTTCCAGGTGTTCTCTTGGGTCACCTGGGTGGCTCAGTCCATTAAGCGTCCAACTCTTGGTTTAGGCTCAGGTCATGATCTCATGATTCGTGAGTCCGAGCCCCGTGTCAGGCTCTGAGCTGACAGCAGAGAGCCTGCCTGGGATTCTCTCTCCCTCTCTCTGCACACCGCCCCCTCACCCCACGCCCCGCACATGTGCGCTTTCTCTCGCTCTCACTCTCTCTCAACATAAATAAATAAACTTAAAAAAAATAAAGTAATTCTCTCATTTGCTCCTGCAAACACTGCCCCACCCCCAGCCCGGCCCTGCTCCTACACTGGTGACTTCTTGGGCTTCTGTTTCTCCACCTGGGGATCGAAACACAATGCAACAGTGCCTGGAACACAGGAAGTGCCATGCTGGCCCTCATGATCCTTCCTGCAGAGTCACATGCTGGGGGAAGGAGGGCATGGGCGGAGTGGTTTCTGCCTCTGGAGTGGCTGGTTGTAAGGGTGGGTGGAAATGTTAGGGAAGCGCTGAGCAAGCCGTCTGGCAAAGCCTGAGTCCCTAGTCTGTGTTGATCATTATTTTTATTGCTACTACTGTAACCACCCTTATTCTGCAGATGAGGATGCGAGGGAGAGAGAGATTAAATATGTAAGTGGCAAAGGTGGAATCCCAAGACAGGGCAATGCGGTGCCAACACTGAGTGCCTTATCACTTGGCTGTCCTGCCTGTGAACTGTGCAGCTGAGTAAGTCTTCAAATTAACTTTGCTGCAGCAAGTGGAATTAAGACTCTTTAAAAAGAGAATTAAAATCAATTTTTCCCGCGCATGTCAACAACTGGTTTACAACTCAAAAGCAACAGCCATAGGCAAGAATACCACGAATGAGGTGCCTTGCAAAATACGATCACAAACATGACTTGGATGATCTCATGAGTCAAATCTCATCTCCCCAAATACAGCTGAGGGGGGATTAAAGTCTCTCGTGGCAGGATCTTCACGGGGGAATCCCCCGTCTGCCAGCCCAGGGAGAGAATTCAGGGAGGATTCAGCCCTGGCCCAGCCTCCCCTCCCCTGCCCAAGAGGACCCGGGCTTGGGTGAGGCTTTAGCCCGACAAACAGGAAGGAGGGCAAGGCCCCACCAGTGATCTGGTCATTGAACACAATACAGAGAGGAAGGAGGACGAGGACCTCCCAGAAACAAGGGATGGGGGCAGGTTTTGGTGATGAAGAATCTCCAGGAAGCGAAGAGGAGAGGAAGAGAACAGAAGCGCCGTCAGAATTATGGGTTTGGCCCTCTTTCAGGTTCGTCAAGAGACAAAAAACCCACAGTGTCTTTTCAGGACTTTTGGAATGGACAACCCGGGTGGTGGCTGAAATGAGGCTGCCATGCATTTCTGTCCTATTGGAAAGCGGATTAATTAGGCCTCACACATCCCCCCAATCTTCAGCACGAAGACACGCGAGAGACCCCAACCCACACTGTGGGAAGAAGTCATACTTAAGCAGCTAAGATATCCTGGAGTAACTGCACCAGAGCCTCCTGAAGTCAACAACGCGGCTATCTGAACGTAAAATCTGATCTGCCATCACTCAAACTATATATGGCAGATGAGACCACTGACTAGAACTGAAAAGAGAGAGAAAAAAAAAAAAAAAGCCACCTTTTTGTGGTAAAATTCTACTTAGAGTTTTTTCCATTCTCTAAAATGTACCAAAGCCGAAATAATTCAAACATTAAAACAGGAAACCAAAAAGAAAAAGAAAAAGAGCCCTGAAAACAAAACCAAAACTCACTGAAGAGCCGGAAACAGAGTGATTATGCACACGGCCGCTCCCCCCGGGAGCCCTGGGCTCCTTCTCGTGGAAACTCCTCAGTGTCTCCTTCGCCCTAGAAACTTCCAGTGACTTCCTGGGCCCAGGCAGCCCATCCATTCCTGCCTCTACTTGTCTCCCAATCTTACTCATGGTACAGCAGTCCATGGCACCTTCTCCCTACACACGTCCACACAGCCAACCGCATCTGGCTGTTGACTTTCTCCTGAAGCAGATCAGGGGCTACCCAGTGGGCCACAGAAGGGGGAGACTAGGCCGGAGCCAAAAGACCTAAAAGGCGATTTAACTTAGAAATTTGAGAGCACAGGGAGCGAAAAAATATGTGTATTAATGTCATCTTGTTAAAAAAAACATTCAAGGTAAAAGATACTAATGTAATTTAATGACTTCAACAGCCCCTCCATGTGCATCAATAGCATGTTATGGTTATTTAGCAGGAGGTAGGGGAGAGAGCACCCGAGAGAGACTGCCGGATCAGAGAGCAGAGGGGAGCCTGGGGCGGGGGTGGAGGGGGGGAGCCCCAGGACAGCTCCCACTCTCTGCCGCCAGAGGAGTGAAGGGGTGGGCGTCCCACCCAGGGACAGAGGGAGCGACACAGACGTTTCAGAGGCGTTGGTAAACTTTTCACACTTTTCTGAGCTGAGTTGTGGAACACCACCCGCTCTGAAAAAGTGAAGGTGGCTTCGGGGTTATCCTAACCAAAGGTTAGTACTGCAGAGAGGCGTGATCAGAAACCCCATGGTGCCATGGACCCAGGAGGATCAGGGAAGGCCTTCCTTTCTCCTGCTAGCCCTTCCCTGGTTATACTTCCTTCCCCTAAATCCTCACCCCGGGCTGGCAGGTAGTGAAAGTCACATGCTCTGTCCTGAAGGAGCTCATGGTCAGGTGGCACAATGCCCTCCCATCAGGAAAGGCTCCTGGCCGGCTCGTCCAGGCCCACGGAGCCCCGACCCGCACACCCCACGGTCAGCACATCTGGAGGGGTGGGGGTGGCGCGTGTCTCACTGCAGGGACTCAGAATAACAGCAGGGCCTGTGAACTGGATGCAGACATGGCAGGCAGGCCTCCATCCCCAAGCGGGTCACCTCTCTCTGGGGTTAACTGTGAGAAACCAAGAGGCTGGGGAATAAAGCAACATAATGTACGTGAGTCCAAACAAATAAACTAAGCGGGACGTAAGCCCAAGGGTAAACACACAGAACAAATCCCGGGAGGTCGGCAAAGTGTCTCTGGAGCGTGGGGAGACCACGAGAGAGGTTTTACAAGTCAGCACGGCAGTGGAAAGGACTACGCTTAAGTGGTCTTGCTTCTTGAAAAATCACAGGCTAGCTCTTTGTTTTCAGTTACAGAGGAAATATTCAGAAAAAAATATCCTCTTAACAAGTGCGAGGTCAAAGGACTTTGTAAGCTTTTGTAAATTTCAGTATGAATTCTGCTCAACTAAGAAATGACAGTCTTCGACTCAGTAAAGAACTATAACCAAAAAGTGCAAGATCAGTATCACTGAGGAAAACAGCCACCAAGGGGAAGGTTTTTATCTTGAAAGTCATGATCAGTGAGACATTCAGCTGTAGCCCTGTCATGCAACCCACTTAGGCTCGGAGCACAATCCCCACGGGACGGGGCATGTTTTTACCCAAGGCTCCTGTTAAACTGAGCGTCAGTAAATACAACAGGAAACTGCTCCTTGCCAAACACTAACGGGGCTCTGGTGTGTGTGTGCGCGTGTCTGTAACAATGTCATAGCTCAGAGTTTTTCCATTTACTAGGGCAAAGTTCAGGGGTGTTAATTGCAAGCCATCACTTTAAAAGAGAAGTTAAATTTTCTAATCATGCGTAGGGGATTTTGAACCCTCCCAGCTATAAAAATACAAAAGCTGGAGGTGGGATAGGCTTCTGTGGACCAGCAAGTTGTAACTCCTCCTCTGGAGAAAAATCTCAGCACGCCAGGATCACTTGCTCCACCCAGACACTCTCCTTGGC
The DNA here is from genome assembly GCF_016509475.1 of Prionailurus bengalensis. NCBI lineage: Eukaryota > Metazoa > Chordata > Mammalia > Carnivora > Felidae > Prionailurus > Prionailurus bengalensis. The sequence continues at coordinate 228,922,769 of NC_057343.1, forward strand.
CCTGATCTGGCGAAACAAGCCAGACACTCTGTCTTCACTCTGCCACTTTCTAGCTGTAGGACCTCAGACAAACCACTGAGCTTCAAGGATCTCGAAACATCTCTCTAATGGAGAAGACCATAGTGATAACAGACGGTTAGATGAAAGCAAACGCCAGCCACGAAAGTGTGCTTGTAACCACAGAGGCACCGTGCAAATGGAAACTCTCCCACTGAGTCCCTGTGAGCCTCCACCTCTGGGGGTGGGAACTCACTTCCGTTGGTGGGAGACCATCTTCTTTTCGGGAATATTTCTCTCTTTGTTGATCAAAGTCTATTGTTAGTCAATGAATATAGATTAAGCTCCTCCTGCAGGCAGAACACTGGGCCAAGAGCTGACGTTACAATTGCAAACAGAAGGCTGACCTCTCCTCGTGTGTCTGGGGCACGACCCAGGCGATGCTCCACAGAAACGTGGCTCCATCAGCAGAGGTACCACGGGTACCCGACCTAGTCCCACGTGAGCTAGAGCAGAGAGCCAGCGGGTACAGCAACAGTTCACAAGGCCAGGAAAGCAAGGGCCTTTAGACCCTTTAGAGATGCTGGTGTTACCTGAAAAGCAGGGAAAGTTCCTGGGCAAGAGGCTGGTGCGGCCAGACCTGTAACCACGCTTGAATCGTTATTGCTTGGAGTCATGAGGATCATGTCAGATGACTCTTCTAGGCGACACCTTTTAAGTCTTTCACAGAATCACAGAATGCTTTGGGCGAAGGCGCTGGAGTTCTACTTGTTCTCCAAGGCCTGATTCACACCAGTCCCTCTGCAGAGCAGTGTAGACAGAGTGCTGTCCCCACCCCCGCCCCTGGCCGCCGCACTCTGTCTACACTGCAGGTCAGTTAGGCATATTCGTGACTGTGTCCTCTGCTGGCCTGGAAACACCTCTGAGGTGAAAGCTGAATCTTAATTCGTGGACCTGGTCATCCGACGGCCTGTCGTGTGCACCCCTTCATCTTTGAGGTGAAGAAACTGAAGCCCAGAGAAAGCAAGTAGAAGTCTGAACTTGAACCAACAGGTTCTGACTCAAGGTCAGTGCCCTTTCAATTAACCTCATAACTGCCTTCCCGGGGCAATTCTCTCCCAAGAATTCAAAACAACTGTAGAAGGCAGCTATCATTTCCATTGTGCCTGCTTCTCGTTGTCTCAACCAGTCCTCGTATGACACGGGCTCGAAGGGGTCTCTTCGTCGTCCGGGCCACTCTCCTCCGAACCCATGCCACACTTAAAGGGAGACCACAGGACAGAACGCAATGTCCTGAGCGTGACCCCCCAGGAGACAATCCAAAAACATGACCACTCCTTCATGCTCGGTCAGGGGTCAGCCAGTTTTCTTGTATAGGGTCAGAGAGTATCTTAGGCTTGCCTGCCATCTGGTCTCTGTGTCAAGTACCCAAATGGGCCCTGACAGAAAAACAACCATTAGACAATACACAGTGAGGCTGTGTTCCAAGAAAACCTTATTTACAGACACCGAAATCCAAAGTTCATGTAAGTTTTACAGGTGAGGAAGTGGCATTCTTTTGAGTTTTTTTCCTTTCTGACCATTAAAAAAAAAAAGTCAAAACCATTCTTAGCTCACAGGCCATATAAAAACGGAGCGGAACCAGATTCAGCCCATGGACTGTGCTTTGCCGAACCCTGTTCTAGACGATACACTCAAAGTAATGCACCCAGCCTGAGATTGTATCAGTCAGTTTCGTACAGCTGAGAAACAAAAAGCCCTCCACCCACAAGTAGCCTGCCATCAACTAAAAGCCCCGTTGCTGGAGTAAGTGTCCCCAGCCTTCGAAGGGGGAGGCAGGGATCTGCACTTTTATCCCACCGTCCTTCAGATTTCCAGCTGGAGGTGCTTTCCAGGAGCCCTGGCTCCACCCTCTGCCCCAGCCTTCACTCGCCTGACTGGCTCCTTCCCAAGCACCACGCCTGATGGCAGGTTGGGAGCTACTGCTCAGCTCAGCCCCTCCTCCACCCTCCAGAGAGGGCCAAGGGCCTGACCTTTTAGGTGTGAGCTCAGCTCGGGCATGGCTAGCAAGCCCATCTGGCCACACAAGTGGAACTTGTGGGTTTTATCACTGAGCTGACATTTAAAAAAAAAAAAATTGTGTTTTTAATGTTTATTTTTTTGAGAGAGACAGAGAGAGATGGAATGTGAGCAGGGGAGGGGCAGAGAGGGAGACATAGACTCCAAAGCAGGCTCCAGGCTCCGAGCTGTCAGCACAGAGCCTGATGTGGGGCTCGAACCCATGAACCATGAGATCATGGCCTGAGCCGAAGTTGGGCATTTAACCGAGCCACCGAGGTGCCTCCTGAGCTAACATTTTAAAAATCTCTGACTCCTGTGTCCACCTTTCAGTTCGGCCAGGACCCGGGAAGGGAAGCAAGGGGGTGATCACGTGTGCCGGCTCCATGCTTTTTAGACCAGGAGCAGACACGTAACCCCACGCAAGTTCATGTTCCTGGATCTGGTTCACCGCCTCAACCCGCCAGGGCTTTGGTGGTACACTCTCAACTCTTAGACCTTTATAATTTTTTTAAGGTTTATTTATATTTGAGAGAGAGAGAGAGAGAGAGGAAGAGAGAGGAAGAGAGAGGAAGAGAGAGAGAGAGAGAGAGAGAGAGAGAGAGAGAGAGAGAGGCAGTGCACGAGTCGGGGAGGAGCAGACAGAGGGAGACCGAATCCAAAGCAGGCTCCAGGCTCCGAGCTGTCAGCACAGAGCCCAATAAGGGGCTTGAACTCAGGAGCCCTGAGGTCATGACCTGAGTGGAACGGACTGAGCCACCCAGGCGCCCTCACTCTTAGACCTTTCATCTCCCAATCATTTACGAAATGTGACCAGGAGAGAATTATGGGTACACTCAGACAAGTCACCCTTCACTTTTGCCCCGAGGTGATTTTTCCATTAATCAGAACCATTTGGGCTCTGTTGCTAGTGGTTACTAATCCTTCTAATTGGCTTCCCTTCCCAAAGCCATTTTCCACTCCTTAGCCAGTGGTGTTTTTTGTTTGTTTGCTTGGTTTTTCTTGCTTTTTTACATGCAATGGGTGTGTCAGCTCCTATTTAAAAATCTGGCTTTTCTTCTTCCTCTCCCTCTTCTCCTTCTCCTTTCCCCTTCTTCTTCTTCGCTGCCTCCTCCCCTTATTATTATTTTGGCTTTTCTTACTTGTAGGAAAGACTCGAATCTGTGAAATGAGCTGGAAAAGCCTGTAAATGAGGTGTGAGAGAGGTAATCGTGCCTCACCCCTCGCCCCATCCTAGCCAAAAGTCATGGGGCACCAGTTCTGGAACCAGGAACCAGCCACACCATGTAACTCACAAACCCCAGGGACTGAGAAGTGGAGGTGGGCGCACCCCGGACGGAGGCACAAAGGAGAGCCCCTCTCTCCTCCCCAGGTCTTCCTTCCTCTCTCCTTTCACCGCCCCCTCCACCTTTACGTGGCCCTTTAGGTCTGCTCTCCACGGAAGAGACCTTCGAAACAAACTCATCAGAGCCTCTGGACCAGCAACATCCCTGCCGCCCGGGGCACTTAGGAATACAGATCCGCGGGCGGCATCATCTGTACTCTGCGAGGTCCGCAGCAATCTGCACGCACGCCCAAGTCTCAGGGGCACTGGGACGGGGCGGAGGATCTCCCTTGCCCCGGGTCCACCTGTGCATTTCCTGATGTACTGGGCTGAGGCCCAGGCCCCCCGTCTTTCGTCAAGTTCCCAGGTGATTCCGATGTGTTGCCAGCGCTGAGAAACCCGCTGGGGAGTAGGGGCCTCCTCCATCCTCGGCCGTCTCTGTCTTCTCAAGTCATATATTATCACATGCCGGTTAATTTCCGAAATTTCCGTTAGGAGAAATCATGCCAGACAGAGTCTCACTGGTCACAAGAAGTGTTGCCTGTGTTATGTGGCGCCTGGGTGGCGTAGTCAGTCGAGCGTCCGACCCTTGGCTCAGGCCACGATCGCGAGGTTCGTGAGTTTGAGCCCCGCAGTGGGCTCTGTGCTGATGGTGTGGAGCCTGCTTGGGCTTCTCTCTCTGCTCTCAGCCCCTCTCCCACTTGCGCGTGCTCTCTCTCTCCCAAAATACATAAATAAGTAAACACTGAAAAAAAAAAAAGACATGTTGCTTGTGTTTTGTGCCTCTTTGCTTTCAGCCAACAGGAGGGGCTAGTTTTACTAGTCAGTTGTTTTTCCATGGCAGAGCTACGCCTATGGAAAGAGAGACTGTGCTGAAATTAAAATGAAAGGAACTCGACCATTAATGTGGCCTCCAGCAAGGGTGACCAATGCATCCCGGCCTGCCTGGGACTCTCCGAGTTTTAGCACTGAAAGTTCCACATCCCAGGACATCCCTGTGGCAGGCACGCCACGGCGGTCACCCTTCCTCTGGGGCCCCATGCGGTCTGACCCTGATTCTTCCCCATTCTGTCCCCTCTGCCGCTTGCTCAAGAGGACGGGCTGTGAGTTCCTCCGTGAGAGCCCTCTCTGCCTCCCGCCTGCCTTCGCCCCTGCTTTCTTCTGCCTGTAATACCCCCCACTCGACTCTTCCTTTCTCCAGCTGTCAGCTCCAATGTCACTTCCTGTGGCAAAGCCTCTGACCCTTTCCCTCCCCCCGGGCTTGCTCAAGTCCCCGTTACTCTCTCTCAGCACACGGCGTCTCTTCCCTTCGCGGCACTTAGCACGGTTTACACAACCGTGTCTGTGTTTGATCAGTGTCTGCCTCCCCACGTAGGTAAACGTCTTAAGGACGGGGATTGTGTCTGTTTTCTCCCTGCTTTCTTGGTGCCTAGGCACCGGGCAGATGGCTAATAAATATTTGTTGAATAAGGAAAAGGATTTCAGGTAATCAGGATCCAGTCCATGCGTCTCCACGACAGGCACTGAGAGCTTCCCTCAGTATCTGTTCTCTCTTCCTCCGTTGAAATAAAATCCTGACTTTGAGCCGGCTACATGGCTACTTGAATAAAGGCCACATTTCCTCCTCCCCAGGTGCGGGGTGTAGCTGTGTGAGTGGATTCTCAGAAGCATCATGTGCAGTTTTCGGAAGGCTCTGCGGAGGGGAGCGTATTCCTTGTCCTCCTCCCTCTCCACCAGCTGGAATGTAAGTGTGGTGACTGGCGTTCGGCGGCCGTCTTGGACCACGAAGTAGCTAGTCATGGAAGCCATGCACCGTGGAAATGACCCGGAGGAGCTGGGCCCCTGGCAACGTGGAGCCCATTTCTGGCCCTGGAAGAGGGGGCCACCTTCGAGCGGTGACACGAGAAGAATAAACTTGACTCACTTATTTGGGGTCGTTCCGTTATCCCACTATACCTAATCCTAGCTAATGGCCTCTGTCTTGGCGGTCCACTTGGAACACGTATGTCAGAAACAGTGAGCCACCAGAGTGTTTTCTGTTCCCTTAATTACACTCATGGAAATACGAAGCAGGAAATGAGAATGTGAAGCGGTCACCTAGTGGGATGGCTTGAGGACAGTGGAACGAACAGGCACCAGGGAGTCAGGAAGCCATGGTCTGGTCCACCTCAGTTTCCTCCCCTGTGAACAAGCATAGGGAGGCCAGGCCATTAACTGCCATTTCCCGTCATCCACCACAGGGCCCTTCGTGTTAACTTGTTTCAGGGTTATGTTGGAGGAACAGTCACGTTGGGGCACAAGGCACAGGATTTTAAGTAGTTGTGAAGCAAGTGAGGTTCAACTATACTTAAAGCATCACTCAAAACAGGGCACCTAGGTGGCTCAGTCGGTTGAGCGTCTGACTTCGGCTCAGGTCATGATCTCACGGTTCTGTGAGTTTGAGCCCCGCGTTGGGCTCTGGGCTGTAAGCACAGAGTCTGCTTCGGACCCCCGTCCCTCCCCCCTCTGCCCCTCCCCCGCTTGCACACTCTCTAACACAAATAAACCTTAAAAAAAAAAAATTACTCAAAACCTGCACCATAGGAAAGATGCCCTGTAGGTACAGAAGTTACACGAGACTGTGACAAATCGGCAACTACTCCAACCCTTAGAAGCCATGCTCGATTCTACAGACTCTCACACCAGCGTTTCCCCGGAGGTGACCAGTTTCTAAAAAAAATGGCAAGAATATTTTTTTTTTAAAGGAAGGTTGAGAAGGAAACTGGGAGGGAGGGAAAAGGAGAGCTGTACCTTCACAGGTTACCGGCTCCACATTTTGAATGAATGAATCAATGAGGCATAAATGGGAGAATACACTGGAATAGTCAAGCGAGAAGAACAAGACAGCACAGGTCAACGAGCATTTGCCGTACCAGCCCTCTATCCCAACCGTCAGCTGGGCTTAACAAAAGTGAGTTTAACAAATATTTAAAAAACAAAATGGAAACATAGTGGGTGAAACTGATCTCATAAACTCTCTCGGTTTGAGTGATTTTTCTCTCTACCTCAGATTGCAGGAGAAGGATCGACATACCCGAGTCTTACGCTGCTTCAGGTGCAAAACTGAGGGGCCCGACGCTTCTAGTAATAATTCCATTGGCTACAATGGCTTTTCGAGGTAAGGGGCCAGCCTCATCCTTAGCTACAAACAGTTGAACTCCAAGTTCATTTTCAAAATGCCCGGTAAAATGACAAAAGGCTGGCATCAGTGCCATCCAGCCCTTTATATCTAGAGGGCGCCTGATTACATCAAGTCCGTGCCAGCACTGGCTCGCCATCTCTCCCACTTCCCCTTTCCTATCAGCCGTCCTGCTTCCTCCAAGATTTCTACCTGTCCTAATGACCTGGGACACAGGACTTGGAAGACACAGAGTCCTCAGTTTCCCTGCCACTCTAGAGACCTCAGGAGAAAGATGAGGTCTTCCTGTCACAGGCGCACGACTATGCCCACATTGTACCAGGTGTTATTCTACGACTTAGGGAACAATCCCCTCTTTTCCAGAAAGAAGGAATTTAGTTCACTTCTCCTAAACTTGGGGGACCAAAGCCTCCGGGAACTCTCTGCCCTGACTTAGAGATGCAAGTTTTCAAAGACCACTGCCCAAGGAGCTCCCACCACCATGTCCCCTCTCCACCTCCATCCCATTTGTACCCACTGAGGCTGTCCCGTGCCCGGAGAGAAAGTGGGGGGCTCGTGTCCACTGTAATGGGAACAAGAGAGGACAGTATGCTTCTCTCTTTTTGACAATTAACCCTTGACTATGAATCAGATCCCACTTCTCTCTGAATTGGGGGAGGGAGATGGGGATCTCTTGAGAAACCGATTTTCAATTACATTATTATTCCCTGTGCTAGAAGACTAACCCTAATATTCATAAAAGCCAGTTACAGGGAAAGCAGAGAGAGAGCTAATACAGTATTTTAAATTACTCTATATCTATCATCCACAATTCCACATAGACTCAAAGTCATAGATACATAGTTATATCAACAACAAAAGGCTTACTATTAAATTCTTAATTCAGAGATTTATCAAGCATGGCACTTTACGTGCTACAGTTTCGGAGATTTTTGTTTATTACTTGAGAATCCCAGCAACAGTACTAACAGAAAATAGTCCTTAGTCTCCTAGAAATGAACATAACACCTCCTCTTATTTTAAACATGATGCCACCTGTCTCTTCTGGTTCCAATTAAGTGAGAAAGTAGAAAAATGGGGTATAGATGGGCTAGAACAAGAGATTACTGGCAAAACAAGTGCATAAACAAAACACTCTTCTCTGGTGATTTATTGTGAAATAACATCTCATGTTCTTGCATTGTTAATTACACATCAGTAAATGCGTGTGCTACCTCAGTTCTGAGAACGGTTGTTTTAAGTAACTGAATATTTGCCAAAAGATCAAGTGGACCGGAGACAAAGGTCAAATACACCAGCCCAATAACCAACTCGCTCTGCTCAAGATGGTGAAGGGGCTTTAATAGCTACAAAGCAGCAACCACGTATGTTGCAAGTTTCAGCTCGATCATGATGACCCTGTCATAATCTCACTTCTGTACCCCAGACCTGTGAGTTATGTGTAGCAACAAGAAGGGTGTAAAATGGGAACCCAGCTTGAATGGCCAACAGCTGAAATGTAACCCGGAGACCAGAGCGCTCTCAGGTATAAGCCTGAGCCGAGCTTCAGGAAGCAGAAGAGGTGGAGGCTTAAGAATCGGTTGTGGGTGGAGCCACGCTGCCAGGGCTGGAATCCTGGCCACCACTTCTTAGCTGGAAACTTTGAGCAAATTCCGTAACCGTTCCGAGCGTCAGACTGGTGGCTGTAAAGATTACATAAGACTATCCATGGGCAGTGTCTCCGTGGCCAGCACCATAAACAGAACTCAAATGCCTACTGTTCCCCTGGCGAGGACGACACGGGGTGCCGTAGGCGCCCACCCACTCCGGGGAGCCAGATGAAAGGTCATTTTCATTCTTTTTTTTTTTTTTCAATATATGAAATTTATTGTCAAATTGGTTTCCATACAACACCCAGTGCTCATCCCAAAAGGTGCCCTCCTCAATACCTATCACCCACCCTCCCCTCCCTCCCACCCCCCAATCAACCCTCAGTTTGTTCTCAGTTTTTAACAGTCTCTTATGCTTTGGCTCTCTCCCACTCTAACCTCTTTTTTTTTTTTTTCCTTCCCCTCCTCCATGGGTTTCAGTTAAGTTTCTCAGGATCCACATAAGAGTGAAAACATATGGTATCTGTCTTTCTCTGTATGGCTTATTTCACTTAGCATCACACTCTCCAGTTCCATCCACGTTGCTTCAAAGGGCCATATTTTGTTCTTTCTCATTGCCATGTAGTACTCCATTGTGTATATAAACCACAATTTCTTTATCCATTCATCCGTTGATGGACATTTAGGCTCTTTCCATAATTTGGCTATTGTTGAGAGTGTGAAAGGTCATTTTCAAATGCGTAACTGTGCCAATCGAAGATTTCTACTTAGCTAAGACGCTTGGTACCAACATTTACATTTTACTTGGCACTTAATCCATTTCACGGAAATGGAAAAGTATAAAAGTGGGGCAAACAGGCTGGCAAAAAAAATACCAACCACGGACCATTTGGTTTTAGGCGTTCTGTTGTGTATGTTTTTAATTGCAGCATTTGGGTCTTGTTTGGTTTTGTTCCTAAGTCTCCAACCTAGGGAAATAGTTCTCTTTAAGGTTACAACTAGCACACAAAGGACCTCATCTCCTCCTGGGCACCCACTGGCCACTGCCAGCACCCCCTCTGCTCGTGGTTCAAGTCCTTGAGAGCAGAGGCTTGGAAGGCACCGGCTCTAGAATAAGATCACAATTCCTAGCACCCTCCGCAGTCTGCGTTGAGGAGGGAATGTGCGCTCACCCCCCCACCCCGATCCTCATAACTCTTCTCGCCAGGGACCAGCCGCCTGGTCCTTAGCTGTTCTGACCTGCCCCCTCTCCCTTTAAACACAGACGTGCTCACCAGGCAGACTCACGGGTCTACCGAGTGTGGTACCTATGACTGTCCAAGGGAATGAGACAAAGACAGCATTCAGCGGATCAGAAACATCTGCTTTGTACGTAAAGTTATCCTTGAATGGCTTTGGAATAATGTATTCCATGGTATTGAGGAACGCATCTTGTAAACAGAAAAGTCTAGGTGGGAAGTGGGAAATCTGGTATAAGTTTGCACGTCACTTGGTTTCAATAAAATAGGGATAAAAATAACAACTACGTCATGGCATAAGATAGTGATAATAATAACCCTTGAGTAAGCTAACTTTGCAGTGCTTACTACGGGCCATGCATCGTCCTAAGCTCTTTACATGTAATAAAGATAACAGCAAAATTCAAAAATATTGGCCGTTACCATTACTTCTAAAATTTCTGTTTAGCATTAGACTTTTTCGCAAACAAAATCTTACTCAGAACAGCACATAAACAAGAAAGGCGGGGGCGGGGGGCAGAGCTGCGCTCTGTGTTGCTGGAACCAGGGCACACGGTCGATGGGTCCCCCATTCCACACTGGGCATTCCTGTCATCCCAGGCGAGCGCCTAGGGACCACCACAGGGTCCTGCAGCTCCTGAGGGCCTGGATGAAAACTTGCAGGCTTTTCTGTGAAGAACCACAACAGTTAATCACCCTGAGGCTGGCCAGAGGCACAAGGAGCCAGGAAAAACGTGGGGCACACATCCCCGCTTCAAACACCAGACTGCCAAAGGTATGCTAAGGATTTTGAGTTTCTCCTACAGTGGGCGGGTCACCCCTGCTTCCTGTTTCCTCCCGGGTCTTCTTGGGGCCTCAGGGCATTGCACCAAATCATCTTGGGCGCCACTTCCCTGTCTAGTATTCCAATTCCGACAGTGTCTTTCCCATAATACGGTGCACAGATGTTCAGTGCATGAGTCTCAATACCCAGTGAAAAAGAAACAGTAAAACTGGCTACCAAAAAATGCTTTCCACCCCTACCCGTTCCCTGGGTTTCCTTCGGTTGCTGTCCATTTAGTTTTTATTGTCAAGTGTTACTTGTTAGCATTTGCTATGATTTCAGAAGTGAATCTGGGTCTCTCTCTTACGAAAAGAGGGGTAGGTAAAAATAACTCGCTCCCATCCTAGCTTTGGCAAGGGACTCGAAAACATTTTCACCTCCAAACATGACTGGTAAAGAAGGGAAACTATGCTCCTAGGTCCTCAGAGGTTATGCAGTTATGTTTTGGAGGGGAAAAAAAAGTTTTCCATAACCTGATCCTTGAATCACATTCTTGCACTGTGCACAGGAACTACAGTCCCCACAGGCTGGAGCTGAGGAAAGAATTCTGAGTTCCCAGTGCTGGCACACCTTGAACTTGATGCATTGGAAGGAAAAATTCCTGATTGTTAGGTTAAGTCCAGAGCAGGCACCTTTCTGCCTCCCAAACCAGCTTTCTCCTGCTGAGCCCTACCCCCATTTCCAGCTTTGCTTTCTCTCCCAAAGTAAGGCAAAGAGAAAGGGAGGAAAAAATCACATCATGAAAAGTTCAAATGAATACACCCACAGGAAATATTTGGCTAATTCGATTATCATTCAGGGTGCAGAAAGGTTGAAAGGGAGTTCAATTTCCAAACTTTTGAGGCTGGGAGGTAAGTCAATTACAGAATTCTAGACTGGGAGGGGCCTTATGGATCAGCTACCCCAACATGAGGACGTAGAAGTCCAGAGTGGCTGTGGCTTCCAGGCACACAGTCCTGGGCAGAATGAGGTCTAGAACTCATGTCCAGACTCCCAGAACAGCACTGTTTCCACCACACCCAACAGCTTGCTGTGTGAATCAAAAGCTCCTGCTGGGACCAAGAACCCCAGTCAATAACCAGTACTGGCACCTGCCAACTTCCCATAAACGCTGCCGTATCTGCAGCCCAAACTCGGTGCTCGTGAATCGGCACGCTCCCCCAAATCGCCGGCAGGTTCACACCCACCCCTGCGGGGGCCACCAGACAAACACGGAACGGGAACGTGCTCATAACTGAGAAGCAGCCACGTTCATCCTCCTCGGAGCGGGGCCTGGAGGGCACAGCAGAAGCGGGGGAAGGAAAACACCCTTCACTCCTACCCCAGCTACCAACGCAGAGAGCAGAGACGCCCAGCCACAGGAACTGCGCCCCCACCTCGGCGACCAGACTTGCGCGCGCGACCTGGGCCATTCTGTGCTGCTGCTCCTGTCCTTGGTGACATTTTTGTTCAACAGCCAGCTTTTCTCTGCTGTTCAGCAAGTCTCGACTGCTGCGAAGGTGTGGGCCACATCCTCCGCCACCAAAGCGCGAAACGCGTCAACTTCCCCCGCCACCCCGACAACAATCAAGTTCTCAGAGGGGACACCTAGAAGGGGACGCTGCCCCTCCTCGGCGGCAGAGCCCGACCCCGGCCGCTGCCTGAACCCCCACCCCGTTCCAGCCCACCAGACGGGCTCCCTCCTCCCAGGAACCTGCCCTCCCTGCCTCGGCAGGTCGCTCGCGGCCTCGACCCAAACAGATCTGCCTCCCGAGGGCGCGTTCCCATTCAGACGCGACGCGACCCCCGTCCCCGACGGCAGCCCCAACGCTGCCGGGGGTGTTTTGAGGCTTCAGCCCCCTGCCCTGGGGCGGCGCCCCGGACCTTCCAACCCTCAGCGCGCAGGGGGACTGCCCGCGGGCCCCCTCCCCGCCCCCGGCCCGGCGCCCACCTGCCGTTGGGGCGCGAGGACCCTCCCGCTCCCGCGCCCGCACCCGCGGGGGGCTTCTCGGCGCCGCCATGCCGGCCGCGCGCTGCGGACGGGCGCGGAGCCTCCTCCGTCGGTCAGTCAGACGCCGCGGCCGCCCGGCGCGGCTGGCTGGCTCGAGAGGCGCGGGGTGGGGCCCGCGGTTGGCGCTCCCGCCCGGGAGAGCCCGGGGGCCGACGGACGCGCGGGGCCGCCAATGGGAGGCCGCGGCGGAGGTGGGCGGGCTCTCGGGCGGAGATGGGCGGGGCCTCCGCGCACAGACGGGGTCTACCGTCGGCAGCTTCGGGCTCCCGGCGCTGTGCGCGCAGCGTGGAAGCCGCTCCTGGGTTCCCGGCGCTGCTCCTCCGGAGACGTCCTGGGGTTTCCACCTGGACGGATCCCGCGACCTCCCTGGCACTTTACATCGAAAGCCCATTGAGTGGGAATCAAAGAAACGTGGTGCGTGGGATGATGGGGGAGAGGGACAGGTGCCTTTTCCCTCTCCACGGCGAGGGTGCAGAAGGATCGCCATCCCTGGCCGAGACAAGAACCCGCTGATGGGTCACGGCCATGGGAGGGCCAGACTGGAATCCAGATGTTGCTGTCGGCCCAGGGCCTCTTCCACTACTTAGGGCACATTTTTAAAAAAATCTTTATTTTCCCCTAGGTCAGCAGAACGGTTATGCTTACTCAGAAGTCACAGTGTACCTTAGTAGCCGGAATATGTGCGTTAATGACAAGATTAATCTTCTGATAAAGTGGGTTATCAAAAAGAAAAAAAATAATTAGCTCAACAATAAAAAGGCGCTCACAACAAGGTTCTTTTGCCCCTGGTTTTCTATTCAGAGGGACCCTTTCTCGGAAGAAAAGGGAAGAAAATGGAAGTCCTGTTGAACACTTCCTTTTTCTCCAATATACACAATTCCAGACAGAAACAGATTTGCGTGTGGCATGTTTTGGCACCTTTTGAAACAAACTCCGTAACTAAAGAAAGACGTGGAAAACACTCTGGAATCTTCGGTGGCTCCGGTATACTTAGGTCAATGTCAAGGAATTGAATCACTTTCCCCTTTTCTGAATCTCAGGGCAAAGGATCACAGGTCTTTGGGAATTCTGGCAAAATTCTAAGAGCAACAGGAGTTAATACAATGCGAGGCATTTACTGACAGCTGACATCAGGCCAGGCACTTGGATAATCCTTTTATGTATTATTTTCCATATTATTTCACTTAATCCTCACACTTGCCCATGCGGTAGGTTACTACCTCCGGTTTGCGGATGAGAAAACTGAGGCTCAGTAAATGCTAATGCAGAGGTTGAACCAAGGTCTGATCTCTCAACCAGCCCATCATTCTGCAACCCATGATTCACAAAAGATAATAAAAATGTTCCCAAACTCTGCTGCATGTTTAAAAAAAAAAAAAAAAAAAAACGACCTTTTATCCAAACCAAATTTTAACTTAGAGGGCTAGTTTTCTGCAGCCATAAACCATGACTTGTGTGTACTGAGCCATGTTACTCATACAAAGTAAATGGCTTAAAATTGCTGTGCCTAATTACAACCTAAACAAGGTTATAAGCAGTGATGAGTAAAATTGTCTATTCTAGAAGCTGAAAATACCAGAACTAATTTCTTGTGGCATAATAAAATAAAATTTACTGAAGTCCTTTAACCACAAAACAAATTAGCCAGTAACCTTGCCCTCCTCCCAGGAGATAGTATTTATGAACACAGCTGTTGGGACTCAGCCAAAATCCTTTCAAATAATTCACGGTCAGGATTTTGTGGTTTGCTGTAATGTTCATTGTTACTCCAAAAGCTGAGCGGGAGGCCTCTTAAAATGGTACTGTACTTACAGACCTAGACCTTGGAGCCAGACTGCCTGGCTTGCCTGTGTACTAGCCACATGGTCTTGTACAATTACTGAACATTTCGGTGTCTCAGTTTCCTCACCTATAAAATGGGGCTTCTGGGAGTACCTTCCCCATGAGGTTGTTTTGGGCATGAAGTGATTAAATATGTCCAATTCCCTTAGAGTAATGCTTGGCCCATAATAAACACCATATAAATATTAGCCAAATAAAGGATGTGACTACACATAGAGATTTTGGCTTTCTGGTCTACCTATGTGTGATTTACTGCATGTCTTAACAAAACAAAATGAAAACGCCCCACAAATATTAAACCATAACTCCCCATTCTTCCTCCTCCTTCATCCCCAGCCCCTAGCAAACATCATTTTACTCTCTGTCTTTGACTACTTTCTGAATGTGACCACACTAGCTACCTCATATAAGTGGAATCACACAGTATTTGTCTTTTTGTGACTGGCTTATGTCATTTAGCATAATAATGTCTTGACGATTCAGCCATGTTGTAGCATAGGCCAGAATTTTCTTCTTTTTAAGGGCGTCTGGGTGGCTCAGTCGGTTTGAGGGTCTGACTCTTGGTTTCGGCTCAGGTCATGATCTTGCGGTTCATGGGTTTGAGCCCCACATCGGGCTCTGTTGATGGTGCGAAGCCTGCTTGGGATTCTCTCTCTTTCTCCTTCTCTCCCCGCCCCTCCCCCACTCGTGCTTGCTCTCTTTCTCGCTCTGTTTCTCAAAATAAATAAATAAACTTAAGGAAGAAAGAATTTCCTTCTTTTTAGAGCTGAATTATATATTTCATTTTAGGTAGATAGATCACGCTTTGTTTATTCATTCATTCATCAATGGACAGTTGGGTTGCTTCCTCATTTTGGCTATTGTGAATAATGCTGCTATGAACATAGGTGTACAAATAACCTATTTATGAGTTTCTGCTTTCAATTCTTTTGGGTGTAAACCTAGAAGTAGAATTGCTGAATCATATGGTAATTCTTAACTTTTTGAAGAAGAGCCACACTATTTTCCACAGCAGAAAACACTCCCAGCAACAATGCATAGGGTTCCAATTTCTCCACATCCTTGCCAACACGTCGTTTTCTATTTTTTTTAATAATAGCCATCCTAATGGGTACGAAGTGATTAGGGATGCTGAGTATCTTTTTATGTGCTTATTAGACATTTGTATATCTTCTGTGGAGAAAGTCATTTAAGTAATTTGACTATTCATTGTCTTTGCGAACATTACACCATCATTGTTGATATCCATAAAAATTAAAATCTGAGAAACCCTTCTGTCTACTTCCCTCTTGCACTGTAACTGAGCATATGTTGCTTCTTATTTACATGGAGTCCCCGAATTAGTACAAAAATTTTTATTCCAAAATCAAATGGGGCCAGTTTTTTTTTTAAGCTTATTGATTTTGAGAGGGTGGGGAGGAGCAGAGAGAAAGGAGACAGAGAGAATCCCAAGCAGGCTCCTTGCTGTCAGTGTAGAGCCTGATGCGGGTCTTGGGCCCACGAAATCATGAGATCATGACCTAAGACAAAATCAAGAGTTCCACACTTAACCAACGGAGCCACCCAAGCGCCCCAGATCATTTTTTTCCAAATATTTTGTAATTTATTTTGAGAGAGAGAGAGAGAGAGAGAGACAGAATCTGAAGCAGGCTCCAGGCTCCGAGCTGTGAGCACAGAGCCTGATGCGGCACTCGAACTCACAAACTGTGAGATCATGACCTGAGCCGAAGTCAGATGCTTAACCAACGGAGCCACCCAGGCGCCCCTAGATGAGTTTTTTCAATAGAGGAAATGTGAAGACGTTACTAGGTGTTTGTGGTGGTGGTGAAGATCATGATGATGCAGATCACACATGGTAATGTGTGACAGTTGAGCACTTAATGAAGTGCTCTGTTCAGTGCTCTTTATGTATGAATTAATTCAACCCCCCATTTGAGATATATACGATTATTATTCCCAATGTACAGACAAAGGAGCTGAGTCACAGAGGGTATAAAGTATCTAAGTATCTAGCACTAGGTCATTCAGCTAGTAAATGGCAACTTGGTATTTGAACCCAGCCTCCAAGGCCATATGGAAAGTACCCCCCCCCCAACACACACCCAAAAAAAAATCACTTTCCAGGAACTCAATGAGTTCCTGAAAGGCACATCTGATCTTCTTCCTAAACGAGCTGAGCCTAGGAGAAACATGGTCTACCCTGCAACGTGCCGCTCCCCACCCCCCTCCCCAGCCCTGGTGAGATGCCCCCAGCACAGCATGAGGGTGAGCACACGCTGTGAGGACAGAGACTAGGGTGAAACCAAGGCCCAAACTGTCATTGCACAACCGGTGCGGAGAAATCCAGAGGGTCAAGGCAGGAATGGGGAAGCCAAGGTGTGACGTTCAACCAGGCTGGGAAGCCAGGAGAGTCCTTGAGAGAGATGCCAACATGGCAGGAGCAGAAGGAGAGCCTGAAGCTGTCCAGAGGGCACTGGACGCTCCTGTGACTCCCCCACTGGGGCCTTTAAGCTGTCCATGCTGGAACCTCCTGCTGTTAGTTCCCAAACTGACCCCGGAAACAGAAGACAAGGAGAGGCCAGAGGAAGAGGGAGGCCACTCCAGACTGCTAGGTGGCACTGTTAATAGACAAGGGAACTTACTTGTGAGGCTTGTCTTGGGCGGCTGCCAGATGATTGGATCTCCGCACCCACCTGCCAAATCTTAAAAGTTTATAAAGAGGCCTTAATTGGGTTCAGCTACGCATACGGTCCAGACGGTACTCTCGCCACCTTGCTCTCTCCAGGCTCTGTCCTTGGAACAGCTCCCACCGTGGGACAACCGTGTTCTAAACACTGGGTGTGAGGGGGCCTGAGGAGCCTCTGATTGCCCAGATCAACCAGCAGGCAGCTCCATTCTCTGGATGACCTTTTTTCAGCAAATGGGACAATTCAAAATGGGTTCCTTGGTCTGGGATTTTGTCCACTGTAAAAATGATACCGATCAACTAGATCACAACGCTATCCCATCAGTCATCTACACCTTAATATCACTAAACCTTGGATCTTTCTAAGAGCAGATGTTGAACAGGAGAGTGCCAAGGGAGCCTAAGAGCTGGCTAATAGGATAAAGGAGGTCAGCTGAGAGCTGTAAAGGGAACTGAAAGATGAGGGGGTGGTGTGTGTGGAAAAGAACTTCGCAATTTTGTGTAGGTCCAGACCAGAACTTAGCGTTTCCTTATTTTGTTTATGTTTAGCAAATTCGATGGCTTCACTCTTCCCCAAATTCCGGACACCTGTCCGGCCGGCAGTTTGCGTAGAGCTGGGCTTGCTTCCCACTTCTGGGCTTTGATCAAGCGTGGGCTTTCCCCCTCCCGTCCCCTGGCTAACTGCAGTGGTCTCTCCCAGCCGTGCTCCAGGCTGCTCTCCTTTGGGAAGCAATTCCAGGCCAACCTCGAGGAGTTAGCACCGAGGCTCCGCCCTCCCGTGCATTCCTGCTGTTCCCACAGCACCCAGGATGCCGCAAGCTACCGGCCCACATCCTCATCTTTCTCCACACTTGACTGTAAGACCTAGATCTGTGTCCCCTGGGTCTTCCGTTCAATGTCCGGGGGACACTGAATGAGTGCTTGCAGGATGCAGCGTGCAGGAATCACGCCTGCCTTCAGTGGCTCACCACTGGTCTCCTCAATGGTGTCCATGGTCTCCTCATCGCCAGACTCAGTCTGCAGACGGATTCCTGCTCTTCCTCTACAAAGGGGCTCTGAGCACTCCGAGGTCCTCGTCCATAAATTTGCCTTCCTCTGATGGCACTTCCTCCCTCATGCCTGCTAAGCTTTTTAAGATGGCAGGGACAGCAAGCAGGAGCCTGGCCACATGAACATACAAATGAAAAAACAAATTCTCTGTATAATCTGAAGATGAAGTAAAAATATACGGAGAGCACAGTCTCTAAAACTTTTGGATGTTTTACTGGGCTTGCAGCTCTGGTTCACCAACAAAGCATATTTTTATATTTAGTTAAAGAGGAACAAACAAACTGGAGCCTTCGTGGCTTTGTCTACCCCACCCCACCTTCCATTTTTAGAAGCAAACTGAGGGCTAGGGAAGAAAATCAGAGTGCTCTTTTTCTCTGACTCATTTATTCTTCAGGATACCTGGGCAGGCCCACTCCATTAGGTAACTGCTTTTCTAGCCTCAAATTTTGCTTAGGGGTGATATCTAAGAGAGAGTAGCTGGTGGAAGAGAGTCAATCTTAGAACTATCTAGATCTGGCTCCCCACCATTGATTACTGGAATGATAATGGGAAATCACTTATCCTTTCTGCATCTCAATTTTCTTTCCTGTAAAGGCATAGAATGTACTGGATGATTTCTCAGACCTCATCTAATCCTGTAATTACGATTCTGAGATGAGCATTTCCTCGAACAGGTTGGCTTGCAAATGGGTGGTGCGTCTAAATGATTATGTATCAGGCAGCAACTAAAAAAAACTCATGGTGTCAAAAATATTGAATGACACTGGAAAGTCTCATATTTGTTTCTCTGGGGAGAAAGAAATGCTCTTTGCTCCTGTAGGGAGTTGCTGTTGTGTGGATTAGAACTATAATGGGGACATCTGCAGCCCTTTTGTCACTATGAGGAAAAAGCTCTCCCAATATTGAGATGTGTATGGAGGAAGTAGAAACAAGAGAGGGGGAAAGAGCCTTATTACATTAAGCTCTAGATTTAGCTCAAAGCAGTAATACTCCTGTATCTCACAGTTACATGAGCCAAAACACTCCCCTTCCTCCCCCTACTCTTTTTTAGCATAAGCCTACTTAAGATGTTTCCTATCAGTTGCAAGTGAAACAATACTAATATAGGGTATGCAGCCAAGTTTTGTAGGAAAAAATATTTATTCACAGAAAAATATTGGAAGAACAAAGCCCAAAATATTAATAGTTGTTATCGTGGGCGATGAGATTATCTACATACTTTTCAGCATTTTCTAAATTTTCCAAAATTATATATTACTGGCATAATTTTTAAATACTGTTTTGCTGCATGATTCCTTAAGAAACTGAGGAGACTTTCTGTGTTGTAGAGAATCTTTCCTCCTTGTTTTGACCCTTTCATTGGAGGTTGAGATTTTTTTTTTTTTTGAATGTTTATAATTTGAGAAAGAGAGAGGGAGAGACAGTGTGAGAGCAGGGGAGGGAGGGGCAGAGAGAGACAGCGACGGGATGTGAAGCCGGCTCCAGGCTCTGGGCTGTCAGCACAGAGCCCCACGTGGGGCTTGAACTCACGAACCGTGAGATCATGACCTGAGCTGAAGTCGGATGCTTAACTGATTGAGCCACCCAGGCGCCCCATGAGGTTGAGATTGGATACACTATTGATGTTTCTTGTGGAATAGGTCGTTGCTCAGGCCCTAAATTCTGTAATGGGGCAGGCCAACTTTCTGTAAAGGGCCACAGAGTAAATATTTGTGCGTTTGTGAGCTACAGACTCTTCACGGCAACTGCTCAGCTCTGCCATTGGGTCACGGACGCAGCCCTAGAGAACTTGTAAATACATGACCATGGCCGCGTTCCAATAAAACTTTATTTAGGGACACTGAAATTCAAATTTTATATAATGTTCACGTCACAGAATCTTATGCTTCTTTCTGTTACTTTTCAACCATTTATAAATGTAAAAGGCACGCTCAACTCACAAGCCTCACAAGGACAGGCGCTGGGCCACATTTGGCCTGTGAGATGTAATTTGCTGACTCCCTGCCCTACGACATTGGGATTCCTACCATTACACCAGTTGTTGCTGCCCTTGGAGTTTCCGTGGCCTTCCGAGTCGAGTTTCCATGAGGAACAATAATCCTGCAGTGTCTGGCATGGTTTTCCAGCAAACCTCGTGGGGTTGGGACTTGATGATGATGATGATGTCTGTGTCTCGCTGGGCATTTGTGTTCTTCCCTTTCACCGAGAGGCTTCGAGGAGACTTCCTGCTTTCTCACCCATGTTGGAGGCACACCCCCACGCCTCTGCTCAAGAAAGCAGCCATGTGGTGGTTCTTGGAATTGTCAAGCCCTACTTTGGAATCTGACCTTGAAGCTGACAGAACTTGAGAGGACTTTCTGCCGCCGGATTGGTTTTCTACTCCATGAAAAATCCCTAAATGGGAGAAGTTTGTGTCAGAAATATTAAGTAAGGACCAGCCAATAGCAATTTCAATTTTTAAAAGAATATTCCGTGTGGGAACGTTTGTGAAATTTCATTTTCAGAAGGAAAGGAAAGGTAAAGGGGGGTTACTGTTGATTGCTATCTCGGTGTGTCAGTTAAGAATGTTTCCAGCTATGACTAACGACAAACTTAAATCACAGTGGCTAAAATGAATAAGAGCGTCAGGTCACAGGAAGTCCAGAGACAGGCATTGTTGCCTTGGTTCCGCTTCTCGACCCTGTGACTCCTGCGGTCCTTCCGACATGAAAGCTGTTGAGGCGCGAAGCATTGTGTTCAAATTCAGGGAAGGAAGAAGGGGAAGAGGCAGCACCAGCTACATTACCCTTCCCAGAAGCCCCCAGCAGACAACTCCTTAAGGGACATTGTAGAAAATGACGCCGAGCAGCTAATGACCCTGACCGCAGGGGAAGCTGGGGAAACATGATTTTTGGCTTTCTCAGTCTCTGTGCTGTGGTAGGTGGGGGGTTGAAGGGGTGGATGGCAATAGAGAAGGGAGTTAGGAAGATCTGTTAAGTTGGCATAACACATATATGGTGCTAAATAATTCCCAATGGCAGGCAGAGCTCTTTCACCCTACCCCAGTGGGACGAGCCACTCAAGGAAGCGTGGACTTCCTCTGTCTCGTGCCCCGTGGTATCCCCAGCTCCTAGCACACTGCAATCGCTCAGTGAAAACTTGCAGAATGAATGGATGCGCCAATGACAAGAGCTCTTGGGAACTCATTGTTGATACGACCTATCCTTTTTGGGGCAACACACCGACAAAGAAGCCTTTGGTTCACCCATGCCCCTGCGAGCTTCAAGCACGGTTTAAAGCCGCACCATATGATAGAAGACCCTTACGCATAGCTCCACCCGCTGTCTCTGCCCATAATGTAAACCCTGCTGGAACTCTACCTGTTCACAAAGTGAGAGGAGGCGCCCTGTTTCTACCATCTTGCCCAGTTCAGAATGGAGCTTCTTTATGGCTACCTGGAGCCAGAAACCATGGGATGTATTCAGATAAAGAGGATAAGATGAGGAAGGGAGTGTGGCTAATCCTCATCCAGCCCTTCCTCTGCTCCAGACACTATGCTGGGAATTTTATGTTTGGTTATTCACACTTTATTTGATGAGGAAGAGACGGCGCACACAATTAAGTGTAAGTCTTTGAGAAACATCATGGGTTAGAAAAAACAAGATTAAAAAGGAACTTAAAATGCCAAAAGCCAAAAACGGGTAGACAGTGGTTAACACTGCCCGAGCGCATTAATTGTCACTTCTAACCTCAAGTGACCAGAGGAATTAAAAAAGAAGGACACATCAAATCAAAGAAATACCAGTAGGCAAAAAAAAAAAAAAAAAAGGAAAAGGAAAAGAAAAAGAGAAAAGGAAAAGAAAAGAAAAGAAAAAGAAAAGAAGAAAAGAAAAGAAAAGAAGAGAAAAGAAAATTACATCACATTTTTGGGTTAGAAAGGGCAGATGGAGAAAGATTACTGAACAGATGCCCACTATAGAGAAAACCAAGAAGAAGAATAGCTACTAATAATCTTGGCAATATGTATCAGTTGGTTATTGATTGATAATTGTGCTGATTATTAACACATTATGTTGATAGATTATATTATCTCAGGGCTTTGTGTGCATCATCCCACTTAATCCTCACCAAAGCCTCACAAAGTAGGTGAGATTATTATCCGTCTTTTACAGATGAGGAAACTGAGTCACAGAGCTATAACAAGATGCTTTGAAATTGGATCAGAGAATAAGAAAGAATTCATGGAAATCAAAAACGTGATAATCCATATAAAACATTCAACAATGCCTGACCTGATTAAAAATGTAATCAATGTTTAATTATTGTAGGGACCATTTACTTTATGGTTCTACTTTGCTTTTCCATTGTTGTTTTACGATCTACACCTAGGTAGGTGCAAGGCAGAGCACCCTTTATAATATAAGGTCTCATTGGACAAGAGTGTAAGATTTTAGAACCCTGGGTTATAGCACCAATTCTATTCTAGATCCCTCCTTTGAAGGGAATGGACAATGAAGAGAGGCCAATCAATTTTCCTTGGCTCATTCAACCACTTGGGAGAGAGCACCCAATCCTAACCACTAGACCACCAGAGAGGTTTCTTCAACCACTTGGTAGGTACAGCCAAGAATGAAGCTCTGGTCCTCTGGCCCCCAAGTTAATGGCTCTCCATCTGTCTTTTCTTGGTTCAGCACTACAGTGGACACCTGTTCGGATGGGTAGGCTGGGCTCCTTTAAGGGAACACCCACCTCTCCTGGGTTCCATGTTGTCTTAAAGGGGACACAATCACAAGGCCATTAGAGCACCCTCATCTCTTCTGGTCAACAAGGGGTCAGTGACCCACACAAAGCCAATTGAAGACTTCCCTGGGTTTGGAATATGGACATTAGAATAAAGAAGTCACTGTCCACTAGGGCTAGTATCGGAGAGGGGGAAAATATTTTTCCTTCACTCATCTTAGGTTCGCCAGCTGGGGTCCTATAAATCAGACAGGCAAAAGACAGATTAACATGAGAAAAACAAACATATTTATTCAAATATGTATGGCCAACACACATGGGAACACTCAGTGATGAGTAACCCAAGGAGGAGGTTAGGATTTGGGCTTAGGTACCATCTGAGGCTCAACAGAGGGAAAGGGGGTTGGGGCTTCTGGGCAAGGGAGGCAAATTATAGAAAGGTGACCAGGAAAAGTATGACAGAAAAGGGTGGTTTAGTGAGGTTTGTTATACAGATTTAAGTTAGTGCCTTCTTCATTGGTAAGAGTTGTTAAGACCCACCTCCTCCTGGTACTTGAGAGAGATACCTCTTGACAAATGGAAATGTCCTTTGTAAATGTACATTTCCTTTACAAAAGGACACCTTGGGCCCCATTTCTGGAGCTTTTCCTGCATCTGCTGACTCTCAAAGGTCTTTAGCTCAAAATAATCTATATGTCAAAGACGCATATTTTGAGGTGGCATATTCTGGTACCTTCATTTGTTAGGATCTGCGGCAAGGGTGGCTTTATACAACCATTTATTGTATAAAGTGTGACCTGAGGACAACCCAGACAATAGAAAGAGACAGAGAGCCTTGATAACACCACTGAGTGTGGCTGAGGGAAGTCCCTAGATGACAGCTGTGCAGCCAGTCTAGAGATCAATCGGTTTAGTGGGGACAGGAAACCAGAGAATTCCGGAAGGGAAGGCTCCAGGGAGAAAACAGGGATTGGCTGTGTATTAATGCATTTGAGCATCTGGAAAATAATATAGTAGGCACCCGGTAGAGCTGATGGCACACTTGGAAAAAAAGTATGTTTGGCACATAAAAAAACCAAGCAAGTGAACAAAGTAAGGCAATGAACTCCAGGAAGAACAAACAGTTGTACAAGAAGGGAAACATCTGTTACATCACACTCCTTGGCTCAGCAATGAACAATACCGACATAGTCGTAATAGGGTTTAAAAAATTGTGACAATACCGTATTGGTAGAATCGGGGGGGGGGGGGAGATAAAAATGTGGGAGGGAGCAACAGACACACATTTTCATCTATTGTAACAGGAAGTCAAAAGATAATGTCTAAAATGATAAACAGCAGAAAAAGCATATTATTTAGAAATGTGAAAGAAATACCAGAAGCTCTAGGACAAGAGTTGAAATTTTAGAGTAAGAAGCTTGGGAGTTTTGCCGTTGTTAAAAGCTTTTATTGTATAGTAAATACACATGTCGTGTTAAAAAGAAAGCCATAGACCCAAAATGGCGTCACTTCTGTTGGGCCATGTCATGAAACTGGGGCTTAATACCAACCTAATCACAATTTCAACCTCCCCCAGAAATGTAGTTGTAACTGGTCAGTCAGGAA
Organism: Prionailurus bengalensis; assembly: GCF_016509475.1. Taxonomy (NCBI): domain Eukaryota; kingdom Metazoa; phylum Chordata; class Mammalia; order Carnivora; family Felidae; genus Prionailurus; species Prionailurus bengalensis. The sequence continues at coordinate 228,946,868 of NC_057343.1, forward strand.
TTTTCTGGTCAGCACCAGTAGGCTAACCTGTCATATGGACGCTCTCCATCCCCCAAAGGAAGAAGTATCCACCTAATAAGACCCTTATGTCCCAAAGGAAGGTGACCTCGCCCAAAATAATCCTTCTTTCCGTCCACAACTTCCTTGTCCTGCCTTTCCCTTTCTGTAGCCCTTTGGAGCTCCCCACTACTTGCTAGATAAGATGCTGCCCGATTCATGAAATGCAAATAAAGTCGTTAGATCTTCAAATTTACTTGGTTGAATTTGTTTTTTCAACAACAGAAAAAAATGTGTATTTACAGACAACCATATGTTCTACTATTTTATATATATATATATATAGGGAATATATGTAAATATACCTTTGTTAAAAATATAAATTTCAGGGGTACCTGGCTGGCTTAGTCGGTAGAGCACTTGACTCTTGATCTCAGGCAAGCCCCAGGTTGGATGCAGAGCCTACATTTAACAAACAAACAAACAAACATATATATATGCACATATATATATATATCATATACCAAAAATATATATATATCAATATATCAAACAGTATGTGTTTTGGAAAAATGTGACCTAATCAGTAGTCCCTGAGAAACCCAGAAGTGTGAGTTGTGTTGTGACCATCAAAATAAATCAATTATTGCATGAACATAAGTTAGCACATAAGCACAAGAAATAAAATACATATTAAGTCTCCGTGTGTCAGCATGGAGCCTACTTTGGATTGTCTGTCTCCCTCTCTCTCTGCCTCTCTCTCTCTCTCTCTCAAAAGTAAACATTTAAAAAATGGAAAATAAATAAGTCTCTATGAATACGGAGCAACTTAATGATATAGAGGGAGAAAAAGGCAAGAAAAAACAAGTTTTCATTAAAAGCAACCTCTCTGCAACTGAACGACGCAAGGAGAGGTCTTTATCTCCATGCTGGGGCTAAAGGGAAGGCAGCCCGTGAGCTGGGAGGACCCAGACTCTGGCCCCAAGCCCTTTAGCACATCATATTCAAGGGCAGGGCTGAGATCTCAGTACTTACAATTTTAAACATCTTAAAAATAACAGCCATGTGTGCATGAATATGTGTGCATGAATTTGTGCCAGGGAAAACCAAAAAGTTTCCATTTTTCAGGAACTTGATATTCTGAGGCCTTCTTTTCTTGCTGCATGCAATCTTTGAGACTGACTCCCTGACCCTTTCTCTTTGATCTCGGTCCTCCAAAGTCCTGCCAATAATGCACGGGATATTTGTGACGCTATCAGTTCTGCCTGAAGGCCAAGAGAATATTCCTGAGTTGTGTAAACCACCAGAGAGGATTGCTGCTTGCCTTTCTGCCCAGGATGAACTTCAGAACCATGAGGGGGATAACTGGGGAACCCTCTGGTCTAGACCACCATCTCTAATGGCTCGGGAGGAGTTCTGAGAACAAAAGATCTGTATGAGAAAAGCGAACCCACATCGTGCGGTGTTATCTAATTCTAATGTATAAGTCAGGACCTCGCGGTTGTGAACGACAGAATCCCAGTCAGAACTAGCGTGTGCTGAGAAGGGAATTTCTTCACTCTGCTAACTGGGAGGTCCAAGGGATAGCTCTGGCTCCAAGCATAACTGTTACACAACAATCAATGTCAGGTCATTATCCTCTGGCTCTGGCTCTGTCTATCTCTCCAGATCCAGCCTCATGTGATCGTTAGCACACAGTCTCAAAAGAAGAGTCTCTCTTTTCCAGTGGCCATGGAAATCCTAGAGAATGAGTTGTGGTCCCCTAGCCTCCCCCCCCCCCCCAAACATGTACATACTCTCCCGAAACTATCATTGCCTGTATCATTGCAGGGGGCCATCCTGGATCATGAGCCCGGGGATGGTGAGGGCTCTGTTACTAGAGAAGGGGCAAGGAATAATGGACAGGCAAAAACTATAAAACTGCATGCTCCTAAAGTATATATATCTTGAGCTTAACTATGACTTAAGCGTGATTCCATATTTAATAGAGCGTTATGCTTGTATTAAGTAATTATGACTGCTACGAGGGAGTCCCTGAAATCCATTGCCAGGAGCAAGCCTCTGTCGTGAGCTCTCCACATCTTCCCTCTGTCATTCCGGTCCCACAGCTTCTGCATATGTCCTATTCAGGCTCATAAAAGTATATTCCAGGCCATCCACAGAGCTCCCTGAGCCTGAGATTTCTCAGTCTCTCTGCAATTGCTTCAAGTCCATAGTTTAGCTTCATTAACTGCATTTCTCCCGCTCTCACTCTATTCTTGGGAGCTTTCACGGAATACAGGAAAGCCGGCCTGTCTTCAAAGATGTCATTTTTATTTACTCATTTGTGTTTGGTACAATCGAGGTCGTTGGTTTTCTTGTAAGGCAGGTCGATCCTGTGACTTCCCCTTTATGTCCTTGGCCCCGTTATGGCAGACTTCCAGCGGGGGGCCACCCACGGCCCCCCATGCCGGTGCCCTTCCTCAGGGCCGCCGGGCCGCCCTCCCGGGAGGGGTCTCGGCCCTCTCCTTGAATGTGGCCGGCCCGTGACTTGGTCGACGACACACCCTCAGTGCTCCGGAAGTGATGCGCTGTGACTTCCTGGGGCGCACCGGGGACGGCTACCCCCGGATGGCCCGGCTGACCCGGAAGCACTCCGGCACCTAGGCCCCAGGTCTCAGTCTTCCCTGCCCCAGTCCGCACCGAGTGTCTGGAGGAACGTGCCTGGAGGTGACGTCGGCCCGCAGCTGTGGAGCCTCGGCTGAGGCCTCGTACGTCATGGAGCAGAGAAAGGCCCCGCTGTGCCTTTTTCCAAACTCCTGGCTCACAGAATCCCTGCGCAGAAGAAAATGGTGCAGCTTTCAAATCGCCAAGGTTGGGGTGGTATGTTAGGCGGCCGTGGTGACTGCCACTACCACCGGACAAACCCTCTAGGAGGCCGACCAAGAACTGACAGCGGGACAGAACTGCCCCGCGGTTCTGCCACATCCAAGAGGAGTCCTTGTGGGGCGTTCCTGGCGACACAGACTGTGAACCCGTGGAACGACAGGGCTCGGGGACTCCGGGAGGAATCTCGTTTTAAACCATTTTTTATGTTAATTTATTTATTTTGAGAGAGACAGAGAGCATGAGTGTGAGGGAGTGGTAGAGAGAGAATGTGAGAGGGAAGCCCAAGCAAGCTGCATGCTCAGCGCGGAGCACGACTCTGGGCTCGATCTCATGATGGTGAGATCATGACCCGAGCCTAGATCCAGAGTCACATGCTTCACCGACTGAGCCACCCAGGCACCCCTGCAAGTGATGTTGTTTTACACACAGGGAAACTGAGGCTGTGACCTCTGGAGGCAAGTGAAACAACAGTTCTTTAGGGCGAACCGTGTGGCCTAGTGATCCAAGTAAGTTGTGGGTCACGTTGGCTAGAATAGGGTAAAGTAGAGGCCGACGCATTTCACTTATGCCCTCATCAAAGGACAACTGGAAAGCTCATTAACCGGCTATGTCCAGGCTTTGGTTCCAATATGTTTACGAGCCATGTGAAGTAATAATGCGTTATGCGTGGTGCGCTACCTGGGCGGAAGGAATGAGCTTGCTCTTTGTGCAGGCCATTTGAATTCCTGGGGCTCAGAGGAGAAATGAAATTCACACACCCCATGCTGGCTGTCTCGGAAATACATTTATCAGTTCCTAAAACAGACCGGTCGGAGAGGCGTTGATTCATGGATACCATATTAGCTTCATCAGTAGGTCTTGAGACGGGGGTCAGTCTCTTGAGTGCGAACCCTGTTTTCACCCCTGACTCACCCTGCCACCTTGGGCAAATCACTGATTTGTCTTCCTGAGTCCCACGGTCTCATCTGGAACGCCGGGATCACAACAGTACCTGTCTCGTCGGCATGTGAGCAGGATGGAATGAGGTGGTGTAGAGAGAGGGTTGAAAGCCGGCATGACATGTGGCAAGCATCCAGTAACGTGGCTGTAATCACATGATGTGACGGAACGATGCATGGTTGGTATAACCATGTTCTCATACAAATTGCAGTAATGCCATGGAGAAGAGAGGTAGGCTTTGCATCCAGAGTACCTTGGTTCAAAGCCTGACTCTACCATTCACTAGCTAGGAGACCTTGGCTAGGTCACTTAATCTCTTGATGGCTTCAGTTTCTTTAAAAAAGAAAAAAATTTTTTAATGTTTTATTTAGTTTTGACAGAGAGAGAGACAGAGCGTGAGCAGGGGAGGGGCAGAGAGAGAGGGAGACACAGAATCCCAAGCAGGCTCCAGGCTCTGAGCCATCAGCACAGAGCCCGACGCCAGGCTCAAACCCACAAACCAGGAGATCATGACCTGAGCCAAAGTCGGACGCTCAACCGACCGAGCCACCCGGGCGCCCCTTGATTGCCTTAGTTCCTAACCTTGCAAAACGGGCACAGCAGCAGTGCCTGTTCACAACGTTATTGGGGGTTAACTTACGTGAAGCCGGAAGCCCAGGCATGTGACAATCACCGATGAATGTTAGCTATTTTTGCTATCACCAGTCCTGTGTTTTACATTTTGAAGATTTTCCTGACTGTTAATAGCTCAGGTATTGCTATTAGGTCCAAGGGAACTGGCTTCAATTTAAGACCAAAGCTTAGGGTGGTGAGGGCATGACCCTGGTTTCCAACCTACAGGTTTGAGGTTATGAGGTTCCAGAAATGCTTTCTGTCCTCCCAGACACCGTGTCTCAAATCTGTCCGCATCCATTCTGGATTCCACATGAAGCTAGTTCACGTTCATCTGCCCTGCCACCGGTGAAGCTATCGCTCTGGCCCCAACCATCTGCCCTTTGCCCCCCAGAGCAGCTTGGGCAAACAGAACAAGTGGGCGGGTGGGGCAGGAAAGAGCCCTAATTACCCCCCACTAAAAACGTAGGGCACAGATGAAGAGCCTGGGACTGGTTTTATAGCCGGGGAGGGGTACCCACTGCTGGAGTCTCACCCAGAAGGGCCCACAGGAAACCAGAGAGGAACTGACTTCACCACACCAGGCACATCATTGGCTCTAACTGGTTTGCTCTGAAGCAAAGTCTTCTTGTTTTTTTTTTTTTGAACTTTTTTTTTTTAACGTTTATTTATTTTTGAGACAGAGAGAGACAGAGCATGAGCGGGGGAGGGGCAGAGAGAGAGGGAGACACAGAATCCAAAGCAGGCTCCAGGCTCCGAGCTGTCAGCACGGAGCCCGACGCGGGGCTCGAACTCACGGACCGCGAGATCGTGACCTGAGCTGAAGTCGGACGCTTAACCGACTGCGCCACCCAGGCGCCCCGGAAGCAAAGTCTTCTAAAACACGTCGGCAGCCAAAGACAAGAAAAGGATATATCGTACAATGTGTTACTCTGTCCTATAAGTTTGGAGAGTTTTATTTCCTTTGCCTCCTTAAAAAAAGTAACAGGCAGCTGTCAGTGGAGGTACTCTTTTGGGGGTTAATTCACTCTCTTGGAGGTAAACACGAGGTTGATCTGAAGTTGTAGTTTCTACCAAGGCTGTTTCCTCAAGGGGGTCCTCTTTCTCTTTCAAGATGGTGGACTCCAGGAAGCTACAGGCACGAAAGGTTCTCTGTGCCGTCTTCTCCATGGTCTCCCTTGTCTCCTCTGCTCCTGGCTGCACCTGGGGAAGCTGGGAACTTCCTCTAGCTTTCTGCTCGGCGATTTCCTGCCCTACTTTTCTCACCTGCCTTGGTGTTTCTATTCATCCTCATGACCATGGGATTCTGATCCCAAGAAGCGGTGAAGTCTCTTTCCTTCTCCACCCGGTCTGTTGAAACTTCCCTATTTTGTCCTCAAGCCTTTTTCTTCCTGGAGGAAAGGCTGCCAGAAAGAGGGGGAGAAGTGGAGGTGGGGGAGGAGGAGGAGGAGAAGGAGACACAACCCAGGGAACTAGGGGAAAATTCTTCGGTAGGCAGTTCAGGAACAGCTTCCTCATTATATCACAGTAATGGGAACTTTCCTGGTTTTCCAGTTGCTGCGGGAGATGTCAGCAAGCAAGGAGTGACTGGAGCCTTGAGCTGCTTCTGTGTCTTTCTCTTGTGCACCCAGGAAAGCTTGGAGGGAGGCTCAGGTGGGGAGATCAGGCCATCAGCCATTCTGACCTCTCCCGCATAACAATGGGATACCTATGGCTCCCCACTCCCCACACCCAGCGGGGTCAGCCATAGGAACCCCTTGGCAGCCCAAGTCCCAGAACGGGGAGTGGAATTCCAGCTGTACTATCCTGTGCTCAAATGAGGAGGGGGAAGTCATTTAATCTAGATCTTTCCCTTTCAGCCGATGACCAACAGCAGCTTTTGTGTGACGCTTCAAAAATTGTAGATAGTAAAAAGAATCCTCACCCTGACCTCATCCTGCTCTGCACCACGCCCCGCCCCCATCTCCCCACAAGCCTCTGGTTTATCCTTGTGGTCAGGGCAAGCTGTCTCTCCAGGATTTCTAGGACGTTCCCCACCCCCGCCTCCTGGCAAGTGACCCACCAGAAGAAAATGGATTAGTAATTATGTAACATTGTCTGTTGAATTTCCTCTTTGAGGGGCTGCCTTTTGGTAAGCACTTACAATGCCAGGAGGGGCTCCTAGACATGGTTCAGAGCTTTTCAAGTGTCCCTACCTAACTTTCAGAGCCTGAGACAGCTGAGTGGAATTTGTGGTGGCTGGCATTATTCAAACTGGCATTGCTAGTATGCCGTAAGGTGTCCACAGAAGAGGGGCAGAATATACAATTCCTACCTATGAGAAAGCATACCTAGGGTGTTCGTCTGTTGTGTAAGTCTGGCCTAATGACTCATTTGTGATGGGCAAAATGCATTTGTAGTTTTATAGGATACTATAGTCCATGAAATACTAAGCATGTGGCAATGAAGGTTGACATCCTTGGCCACTCCCTGTGCCCCTACTGCTTGAGAGGATGCTTCTAGGTGTTACCCAGGGTGTGACACAGAACCACCCGATTTCCATACAGGTGTTAAGGGGGAAGAGGTCCTGCAAACCCAGGGGGTCTGGAGCATGGAGAAGAAAGCAGAGAACGGACTGAAGGGACTAAAAGGGAGTCTGTCTTTTTCCGGGCACACTGGTTGCCATCGGCCTCGTTTGGTTTACAGTGGACCCACTGAATCCAAATCTGTGCAAGTTATTGTTTATGTATGCATAACATACATAACGAATGACAGCTTTAGACATGGCTGGCTGTGGTGTTTAAGCCATACGAACATCATTGTTTCTCTTTCTCTCTAAATCTCTCTTTCTCTGTCTCTGTTTCTCATCTCCACGTGTCTCTCTTCTTGGCCTCAGGTTTCAAACAGTTGGGAGTTCTCCATGTGAGGGCTCCAGGCTTCATTCTCCCTGCCTAACGACTGCATAGAAAGAGACAGCTGTCCTTGGGGCAGAAGTCCCAGGAAGATGCAGGCCTGGCTTACTTTACACCCTCATCCTGTGGTGCAAGGACAGAATATTCTCATTGGCTTGAAACTGGTCACCCGCCCACCCTGACCAGGTGGAGGAGAAGGCAGGGCCAATTGTGTGGAGTTTCCAATAGGAATGGAGAGTTCTGTTGCCAGAACGGAGAAACACAACAAGAGATGTCCCCTACAGAGGCACCCGGGTGGCTCGGTTCGTCAAGCGTCTGACTTCAGCTCAGGTCACGATCTCACGGTTCATGGGTTCAAGCCCTGTGTCGGGCTCTGTGTTGACAGCCCAGAGCCTGGAGTCCGCTTCGGATTCTGTGTCTCCCTCTCTCTCTCTGCTCCTCCCCTGCTTCCACTCTGTCTCTCTCTCTCTCTCTCAAAAATAAACAAGACATTTAAAAAAAATTAAGAGATCTGTCCATACAGATGTCTCCAGAAAAATGTATCTCTATTTAATTTTAGGGTCTGGGTTCAGATATGCTCAACCAATCCTTTGTGTGTGTGTGTGTGAATGTGTTCTTCATAAAGAATCCACTGAGGGGCGCCTGGGTGGCGCAGTCGGTTGAGCGTCCGACTTCAGCCAGGTCACGATCTCGCGGTCCGGTCCGGGAATTCGAGCCCCGTGTCAGGCTCTGGGCTGATGGCTCAGATCCTGGAGCCTGTTTCCGATTCTGTGTCTCCCTCTCTCTCTGCCCCTCCCCCGTTCATGCTCTGTCTCTCTCTGTCCCAAAAATAAATAAACGTTGGGAAAAAAAATTAAAAAAAAAAAAAAAAAGAATCCACTGAAACATGATTATAAAGAAACACTGGACTCTGTCTATACAACAGTCAGGATTTTAGAAGTGGACAAAGCTGGATGTTAGAGGAGATTATACTGGACGTTCCAGCAGAGAAGCCCAGATAAATAAACATCAGATACCAAAGTGAATACAGTGACATCGACGGGCAGATTTTCTAAGGAAATCTCTGAGAACTAGCTCATGATTCTTGGTTCCTGTGGGATAATAAAAAAATATATATGTATATTAGTCTCTGCCCCCTGGTTCCTGGCACAGAGCTCCTAAATCTCTCGTAATTTCCTGTGTGATAAGGGCACTAACAGCATCTTTCTAATGTTCGGTCTTTGTACCTGGCTCTTTATGTATTTATTTGTATTTTTGTAAGTAATCTTTATACCCAACATGGGGCTGGAACTCACAATCCTGAGATCAAGAGTCGCATGCTCTACCGACTGAGCCTGCCAGGTGCCCCTCTCTGTGCCTGGCTCTTGACGGCGGGTACTAAATCCTTCCGAGCTTCCTGGGTGGTCGGGTGGTCTTCTGTTCTAACGACGAGACTCTGGTGGGCTCCTGGATGGGGGCTGGTCGCCAGGAAGACCAGGATTAGAGGCTTGGAATTTTCAGCCCTGTGCTCTGTTCCCTAGAGAGAAGAGAGGGGCTGGAAGTAATGTTAACGTCCATCAGGCCTATGTGAGGAGGCCTCCATAAAAATCCCATTAGTTTGGAGTTCAGGGGGGTTTCTAGTTTGGCGAACATATTCACACCGGGAGGGTGACGTACCCCAACTCCACAGAGACAGAGGGGCTGTACTTGGGACCCTCCCAGACCTCACCCTTTCTATTTATAAATCTGGCTGCTCATCTATATGCATTACCATATCCTTTCATTATGTTGCCCACATAAATGTTTCCTTGAGTTCTGTGAGCTGTTCTAGCGAATAATCAAATCTGAGGCCGAGGAGGTCACGGGAACCTCTGTTTTGTAGCCAAGATGGACAGAAGTTGTGGGTAACCTGGAGACCTATTGTCGTTGGCATCTGAAGTGGGGGCAGTCTTATGACTGAGCGCTTCACCTGTGGGGCATGATGCTATGTCCAGGTAGATAGCGCCAACCTGTAGGACACTCAGCTGGTGTCGAATTGGTTGGTGTGGGGGAAAACCCATGTGTCTGCTGTCAGAGATGCTGTCAATGTGGTGGTCACGTGAGAGTCAAAAAGAGACGCATCCATCCCTTAAACGAATCCCTACTCAGAGACTAAACATGGTGGGGGTGTTGGAGACCGCGGGGGGACTCGGTGAGGATTTCCTTGGAGCCCGATCCCTACCCGTGAGAGTTCTAATCTATTGGTTCTGACAGAGGAGGGGAGAAGAGGGGACTGCGCAGGGTGTGGCTTACACGCTCCAGTTTATCCGGACAAAGTTTACAAGAGCGTCTCCTGTCTGGGCCAGATACGAGCCACGTGGGGGAAAGAGCCAATCTGGAGCAGTTTCTGAAAAATAAACTTTCGAATTAAAATACCACATTCATTCCAAAAATGCATGAGTCTTAAGTGTACAATATTATTATTACAGTAATAATGATGAGTACCCACGAAACCACCCCTGAATCCAGAAACAGAATGCCACCACACTCAAGAAGTGTCCCCCGTGCTGTTTCCAAAGCCCTACCGTCATTCCCCATATCCTGTCTTCCGGCAACAGATTAGTTTGACTTGTTTTGAATCTTTCAGAAATTCATCCGCTAGACACTTTCTTGTCTACCGTAGACTTCTACAAAGTGGCTTCTTTCACCGGCATAATGTTGAGATCCAGTCATGCCACTGCATATATCGATGGTCTGTTCTTTTTTTATTGCTGAGTAGTATTCCATTGTAGAAACAAATCGCAGTTTGTTTATCCATTCTACTGCTGAATGGCAGGCACGTGGATTGTTTCTAGCTTTGGGCAATTATATACATGATTTCTGTGGCTATCCCTTTTGTTTTTTAGAGTTTCCTTATTTTTTTTTAACTAAAAAAATGTTTCATTCCAATATGTTAACGTACAATGTGATGTTAGTTTCGAGTGTACAATATAGTCTCTCTGTGGATATTCTTTTACACGTATGCGCTTCTACTGGGTAATTTCTTAGAAATGACATTGTTGAGACATATGGTATGAATTTATATGATTTTAGTAAATACTGACAGTTTTCCAAGATTGTTGTACAGGACATAATAAAGAGAAGAGAGGAAATCAATACCATTGAGAATAGAAAAAAAAAATCATTAGATAAAAGTCAATGAAACCAGCACCGAGATCTTTGTTTCCAAATACGATTCTTTGATAAAAGGCACCAGGATGCCTTGGAGGAATGCCTGCTTCTAGGGCTGCGGTGGGGAAACTACAGATGAGCCTGAAGTATCAGAAGGTAAGGAAGTACTAAAAAAAGTGGGGCACGTGGCTGGCTCATTATGAGGAGCGTGTGACTCTTGATCTCAGGGTCATGAGTTCAAGTCCCATTCTGGGTATAGAGATTACTAAAAACAAATAAACTTAAAAAAAAAAAAAAGATAGGGATATGTCAAAGGGATACAGGAGCCAACCAAAAGAACCCCCAGAGACCAAAACTGGGAGAATTTGAGGAACAAATTAAGGCATGTTCAATAGGCAATACAATAAGCAATCACTCTAAGTTTTTAAACAAATATTAACATGTTAAAGGGCATGGAAGCAGCTCAGAGTGAAAATGAAAAACCAGACATTGAACTGTAAATTCGTCTATATAAAAAATGCACGTGATAAATAGTGAAAAGTCATAAATACCCCAAATGCCAAGAATGATTATGTTGGGGATGGAATCCTTTCCTAGTTTCCATAATATTATATTACTTTGATATAATTTTTATGAAGACTATATTCTTTTTTTTAATCTTGTTTTATTTTTTATTTTTTAAAATTTACATCTAAATTAGCATCTAGTGCAACAATGATTTCAGGAGTAGATTCCTTAGTGCCCTTTACCCATTTAGCCCATCTCCCCTCCCCCAACCCCTCCAGCAACCTTCAGTTTGTTCTCCATATTTATGAGTCTCTTCCGTTTTGTCCCCCTCCCTGTTTTCATATTCTTTTTGTTTCCCTTCCCTTATGTTCATCTATTTTGTCTCTTAAAGCCCTCATATGAGTGAAGTCATATGATACTTGTCTTTCTCTGACTGACTAATTTCACTTAGCATAATACCCTCTAGTTCCATCCATGTAGTTGCAAATGGCCAGATTTCATTCTTTTTGGTTGCCGAGTAATACTCCACTGTATATATATACCACATCTTCTTTATCCATTCATCCATCGATGGACATTTGGGCTCTTTCCATACTTTGGCTACTGTTGATAGTGCTGCTATAAACATGGGGGTGCGTGTGCCCCTTCGAAACAGCACACCTGTATCCCGTGGATAAATGCCCAGTAGTGCAATTGCTGGGTCATAGAATAGTTCTAGTTTTAGTTTTTTGAGGAACCTCCATCCTGTTTTCCAGAGTGGCTGCACCAGCTTGCATTCTCATATGAAGATTATATTCTTAATGCAACTAATCCCTGTCCCATTTTTTTCTAAGCTAATGATTTTCCTGAGTTTTGCTTGAAGCCATGTTCGTCTATAAGCGATCCCTGCTGCAGACTCTAGAGTAAAAGTCGGTAGACCTGGTCTGAAAACAGACCGCCATGTTTGGAGTTGTGAACATGGGTGCTAGTTGGCCTCAGGGGTATCACATCATAAGTAATCTTGAGAAGTGAAGAAACACACGAGAAGAACGCAGTAAGCAGCTGAAGCGAACCAGGTTCGAGAAGCGCGAGACGCAGGAATGTGAGCAACTTGTCACCCATAAGAGACAAGCACGATCCGGGGTGGCCAGGAACAGTGAGGAGAGTTCCTTCGATATCCCCCGGTGGGTGCTCGCTTCGGCAGCACGTGTACAATATTCCCCAGTGGGAAGCATAACCCGGAGGTTTCCTTTTATGTCAAATGCCAAGAAATAAAGACCCCACCAAATACCTTGTTGACATTAGCGCCCGAGGGGAAATCAAGTTCAGTGAATCATATTAGTGGAAGATCACCGGAAACAACACCCAACCTGTGAACTTTGGGGTTTGGCTCCTGGGCTCCTGGCCCCTGGGCTCCTCCCTGCACGATAGTTGCCAGAAGGGTCTGGCTGTGAAACCATCAGCACACCACAGGAAATGCAAACAAGCATTCGAAAAACCCAGCGGGATGGGAGATCCCAAACCTACACGCTTAGCAAAGCCAGACGTCCGACATTCGGAGCACGTTCTACTGGACAAATAACGTGACCTGCAATCGGGTCCCAGGCTGCCCACAGAAATCTACCCAGCCCGCGGTGGCCTGGGCCCGGGGCCAGTCACGGGGAAGGGCAAAGGTTACGGTAGTTTTCCTGGTTTCTGCCCCTGGAATTCACACGTTTGAAGAACAGGGTGTGGAATTAACGGAGAAGGAGGAAACAGGGGGTTTGTTTCTTTCGTTTACACCTCCGAAGACGAATTACAGACCCTGCAAGGAACTAGTAACCGAAGCACTGGTTCTTTGCAATGAAGGCACGTGTGTGAGAGCCTGAGTATGTGAGTGTGTGTATGTGTGGGCGGGGCTTGCTGCACATACACGTGTGTACATACATGAAGTATATCCAGGCGTCCCGCCGCACCTGGCTGCAGTCAATGCCACCTTCTTCATCCCGCACGTCAAACAACTCACCTGGTCCCTCCTGTGAGAAATGACAAGACAATCTATTCCAGTTATCGGGAGGGTCCCCCTCCACTCCAGGGTCTTCTGTAGAAACCTAAACTGATGCTAAGAATCACGGGGCTGAGCCTCTGGCGTTTCCACAAATACTAGCAACGGCGGTAGCACTGACGATGTCTGACCACGTTCTAGAGACTCGCGTGTGACGACGTACCTCGCTCCTCGAGCCCTGTCAGGCGGGCAGTAGCGTCATCCCCGTTTACAGATGGGGAAACTGAGGCGCGAGACTTGTAATAACCGGCAGAGCTTGGTTTCTCATCCACCACCCGGGACTTTCTCACGCCCGTGGGCCACGCGCGGCCAGGGCAGGGGAGCAGAGGCTCCCCAGCTGCCTGGGTTCGTGATGCGTCTTCCTACATCTACCACCTGTGATGATGTCAGGACGTGTGCGCGGTGAGGGATGCACTCAAAGCACCCGCTTCCCTGCAAACGCACACAGCGTGCTCGTGCGATCACGCCGAGGAAAACGGGAGGGGGTCGCCCGGGCGGCCGTGGAGCCAGGCCCGGGGCCCCACTCTCCGCCCCAGGGGACTCACCTCTGTGTGGAGAGTCCGGTGGGATGCACGTACCGGGCAAGATGTGTCAGAGCAGAGGAAGAACCGGCCGAGGGCCTGGGAGCGAACCCACCAGCTGGAGTACAGGACTATGGCGACTGTTGGCTAGAGATGCTTCACCTGCTAAGAATCGAGGATGCAGAAAGACCTAATTTTATAAAGTTTATAAAACACAGGAACTATACTAGATGAAGGCATAGAGGTCATGCAATGAAATGGGTTTGCTTAAAAATATATATATATATATATATCCTGCCAACCGTTCCACATCATCATAACAAATTTCTTCCGAGATGAGGTCGCTGTAAGAAACAGGAACTGGGAAAAGCAAGCCACGAGACTCTCCATTTTCAAAGGACATATAGGAGTAAACTTCCTTACTGCTCATGAATCAGTCAGGACGGTGAAGCCACTTGTCTCAGCCTCATTGCTGTGAAATCCAACAAAGCCCAATGTGTTGGCATACTTATTTATCAATAATTTATAAGTAGTGACTCCATAAAACCATGGGGGGATATCCGCTCAGAGAGCCGAGCTTTAAAATAGAAGATGTTCCGAAGTGTCGGCGTGTGAAACGGGTGTCAGCCTGGCCCCCGTGCAGGGGGAGGGGTCCCCGCAACCCCCAGGAAGCGGGGGTTTGCCTCCGTCAGGCCAGACCTTGACCGCACCCTTCTCTGGCCTGAGTTCAACCAGGGCTGTGGCTGGATGTGAAAAGATGTCGGCTGACAAAACGAAAGCAATTTGGCAACAAGTCTGATCTCCTTTCTTCAAGGCAAAGAGGATGGATGGACGGGGAGCACTGTTCCCCGAGCATGTGGGGCAAGAACAAGAGCGTCGAGTGCATTAGAAGACACAACGGGGCATGATTACTAGGAGGTGGGGGATTTTCTTACAAGGCCGGCAGGTCCTGTTTCCCAGGGGAAGGTGAGTCAGCTCAAGCGGGGTTGGAGGACGGGCTGGTGTGCGTCAGGTTCCTTGACAGGTGCTTCCCGTAAGCGCAGGCTCACCCAGGTTTGAACTTGTGATATGGGCTGGGCCACTGGGGCAGCCTCCGCTTTGCGGACCCCTACGAACAAATTCACTCTATTCTCTCTCCCTTGAGAACCTCACTGGGGGAAACGTCAGGAGAACGAGGCAGGTAGAGGTGGGAACAGAAACTTCTAAAGCCAGCCTGGAGGGTCGGGACAGAACTGATGTGATGTGTGCAGGCATAACGGGGCTGGAGACAAACGCCCAAGAGAGGTTGGCTGTGGCGTTCCAGGCCCCTCTGGGAGGCTGTCCCGCCCAGTGAGACGGTGGGGTACGTCTGCTCCCGCAGTCCAGGCGCCCAGGACAGAAGAGGCAGAGGTCACCGTGGTTGCTGATCTTCCTGGGACAGCCTGGTGACCAAGATGTGGAGCCTTTGTACTGGCCCCTCTGTCATGTCAAGTTGGGCATAGGCCTGGCTGCGGTGGTTACGGTTGTCCTGGGTCTTGCCAGCAGGGGTCACCCTGCTTTCCATCCGGTGATGGGCCCTGTGTCTGCCTCCCGATGAAAGCAGTTGTCAAGGCCGCGGGCCGTGCTGATGGCGGAGCCCTTGGGAGAAGGTCCCAGGGTCTGGCTTTGAGTTCCAAGCAGTTCCCACCTGCCATCTGTGCAGCGGGGTCTGTGATCCTGTGGTTTATGATAAGAAGCATATATTTGGTCTTCCTCCTGTCGCTGACACGAGCTCCTAAAAGCCTGGGAATTTGCAAAGAGATGAGAACCATATAGGCATCCTTTGTTATGTCAATGAGGTGGCTTTTGGAGGGTCCCTGGGGCACCTAAGGAGGGGGCTGGATGCCCAAGGAGTCCACCTTCCTTGTGATTTGAATGTTGGAAGCTTCAGTCCCTTCCCTCCTTCCCTCGGGATCGGGATCGGGGTGGGACCAGAGGTTGAATCAATCACCAAGGGCCTATGATGTAATCAACCCATGCCTCCTCCTTCTGGGAAAGAAATCTCCATAAAAACCCTAAAGGACGGTCAGGAGAGTTTATTGGGTTGGTGAACCACGTGAAGTCCTGGGAGAGCAGTGACAGAAGCTGCACACCCTTCCCCCACACCTTGCTCGGGGCGTCTCTTCCAGCTGGCTGTTGCTGAATTGTATCCTTTTATAATAAACCGCTAGTCTAGTAAGTAAGATGTTTCTTTGAGTTTTGTGAGCCGCTCTAGCAAATTAATGGAACCCGAGGGGGGCGGCTGTTGAAACCTCCAACCCATAGCCAGTCCTTCAAAAGCACAGGTGATACCCTGGTCTTATGACTGGAGTCTGAAGGCGGGGTCTGGGGGACAGAGGGGGGCCAACTTGTAGGACCGAGCCCTCATCCGGTGGGATCTGACATTATTCCCAGGTAGATAGATGGCTTCAGGATTGAGTTGAATTGTAGGACATCAGCTGGTGTCCAAGAATCGCTGGGTGGTTCCAGACGCCCCCCCCCACTGGAACTGGGGTTTCAGGCCCATCCCACGCCTGCTGAGTTGCCCGAGTCCAGATGCCTCACACGCCCATGTTCCTTGCACCCCAAAGTGTGTGGCTCACGCAATACTTTGTGGTGCCTTTGCTCAGACTGGCAGGGAACACAGGTTGTGCTCAATACCAGACGGCCCACGGTGTGGGGCCCGCCTGAGTCTCTTCTGCTCCTCCGTGGGAGGCTCGCAAACTGAATTCCAGAATCCCAACTGCAGCGGGGAGGGGGGGGGCTGATGTGTTCCTTTCTGTTTCAGTTTTAATGTGGTGTGAGGAGGAAGAATTAAGTCTAAATTACAAAGGCCACAAGGAAAGCCCATGGACATGTTCCAGGGATCTCCTTAATTAAAAACAGGAAGCATTTTCAAGGATTTTTCAAGAAGCCTTCTCCCAAGTAAAAGCCTGATTTTCAAAATACCTCCTTTGTTGGAAGAGCTTCCATCAGTGACTAGTGGGCCTGTTCTTGGGAAATGACGCCCCTGCCCTTTTCTCCTCCAGAGCGGGAGCTCCAGAGAGCCTGTGGCTCGGCCCTGCTGACTTCCCGATTTACCCCTGCCTCAGCCCCATTCAGCCCTGCCAGTGCTGTTCCCCACACAACCTGGTTATCGCAGGTTTGTGCCCAGTAGGGGGACTCCTTATCCTGGTTTGTCCTGGACTGAAGGGTCTCCCAGGGTCCGAAACCGGGAGGTCCCAGGCACCTGGGACAAACTGGCCACCCTAATTTGGAACTGAGACAGAAAGGACTTTCCCCCATCTGCTCCTGGCCATCCCATTCCCTGGATCCTCCCTTAGGACTTCCTCAGGGACACAGACACCCCTTTTGACGGAACGATCTCTCAATTCTTGGGCTGTCTCAACTGCGACCAACTTTCCGTGAACTTCTTCCACCGAATGACACCTTGCTGGTCCGTGGACTTCTGGCCAAACAAGAACATAAAAGTTCACATCCTCATTTTCTCTATATTTTACAATTCAGACAGATGAACGGGATAGCCACGCATGAAGTGTTTTAATGTATTAAGCGCTGGGCTCTCATGATCAGAAAACTTAATTGCAATTTATCAACAAGTCAACAGAGAAGGTACACGGAAAGGGAGGAGCTGGGAAGGCCTTGGCTGTGTTTCGGGATGCGAATGTATCTTTTTTCCTACTCCCACGGCCCTGCTGTCTGTGCATTCTGGTAACGTGTCTCCTGAGAGTCTTGCCTCCGACCAAAGGCCTTGATTTCCTTCCAAGTTGTTGCTGTAATTTATGGATTAAAACTCTTTCCTCTTGCAGGACATGGTTTGGTGTGCTATGTACAAGTGCTCTGTTTGGTTTATCGTTCAAGACTAACAAGGCCTGGCATGTTTACCTCCCTTGAAGAAACGTGGCTGGACAGACACAGCACAAAGCCAGGGAGCCCGGAAGGCCGGCCTGACGCAGGGCTGCTTTCCACAAACTTGGACTTTGTTCTCTTCCTAAGTCCTGCTTCAGGAAGCCCAGCTCTTTATCTCAGGGTTAGCATAAGCTGGGGTGCTTCGTGTCCCTCCCCGCTGACTTTCCATCCTTATCTTGGTCATTTGAAAGACTCTGCACTGATGAGTGAGAAGTGAGATTTCATCTCAGACACTGTGTTGTTGGTGATAATGGTCTTGAGCAATAGGGCAATCTTAAACACCCGTGATGCTGCCTTTCACCTACACTGCTCTCTTCTTAGGCTTTAATCAACAGACGCAGCCCCGGGGGAATCTTGCTAAAATGCAGATTTTAGATCTGGATGGGGCCTGACAGTCTTCATTTCTTCTCTCTCTCTCTCTCTTTTTTTTTCCAGGCTGAAATATATTTTACTTAATTCCTTCTTCATTGTAGATCTGCATGGATGGAAATTCTAGGCCATGAATGAAATAATGAGAAGTTAGGAGGTAATGAGAAGACTTAAGATCGGTCTTCTTTTTGCATATAAGTCTCTTCCATTACTTCTGTCTCCATAGGTCTGCACGCTTTCATGTGGCAATGAACTGCCCTTGAGCGCTCTGCGATCCGAAATTCTTTTGCAACACGTGCAGTTTTACATTGATCGCTGAACTTCACACATGCATGTATGCAGCTTGGGTTCGTTCCTTTTGGCTGAAAGAAGGCAAGCGTGGCTGAGCTGATAATCCGGGTAGGAAATGACTTCCCTCGTTTCTAACCAGCAGCCGGGCGATGCTGATTCTGCTGGCCCAGGGACTACATCTTGAGCAGCGATGAGTCGGGAATGACAGACACCCAGGATTGAGGGGCCAGGATGACGTCAACAACCAAATTCTTCCTAAGATTCCCGTGGAATTAAACACCCATAACCATTCTTTAGACCACTGATTCTATACCTTGTGAATTTCTAGAATAGGATTATTATAATTATTATAGGATTAATTATTATTATAATATAATAGGATAATTATTATTATTAATTATTATATTAAATATATAGGGGATTGAATAAAAATAACGTTTGAATTTCTTCCCCACATCAGGGGTCTACATACAGTGTCTTGCACTGTGTTTTTTACTTATTAAAAAAATTTTTTTTGATGTTTATTTTTCAGAGAGAGAGAGAAAGACAGAGAGTGAGCGGGGTAGGGGCAGAGAGAGACACACACACAGAATCCGAAGCAGGCTCCAGGCTCAGAGCTGTCAGCACAAAGCCCAACGAACTGTGAGATCACGACCTGAGCCGAAGTCTGACGGCCAACCGACTGAGCCACCCAGGTGCCCCCTGCACTATGTTTTTTTTAAAAAAAATTATTTTAATAATTTATTGATTGATCTTTTTCTGAATCCATGCAGAGAGATGACCTTATTGATCTAATAAATAAATAGTATAGTATTTCCTTGTTTGAATGTACCTTAATTTATTCAACTGATCCTTTAGTTTGTTTTAGATTTATCTTTAGAAGTTTTTGGAATGCCTTGAATATTAGTATGATTAATGCCCTAAAAGTGACAGGCCATTCGTGTGCATCTGGCATCGTATGGAACATGTGAGTGTTGGCCTAGTGATAGGGGTCACACAAATCAACACTAATCTAGTCAGTTGGGCTAAACCATACATTTCCCAAGAGGAAGTTAATGAAAGAGGAATTTAGAAAAAATGTTCTTAAAGTAACAGTGATATCACTTTCTGAATAACCAGCTTATAGCTTCAGCTCTGTCTTCACTCACCTACCACTCTCTCCGGCTTCACTTTTCTTTCTTTTCTTTTTTCTTTTCTTTTTTCTTTTCTTTTTTCTTTTCTTTTCTTTTCTTTTCTTTTCTTTTCTTTTCTTTTTTCTTTTCTTTTCTTCTTTTCTTTTCTTTTCTCTTTTCTTTTCAATCTTTTCAAATATTTATTTTGAGAGAGAGAGAGAGAGAGAGAACGCGTGCCTGCACGCGCACGCATGGGGGAGGGGCAGGGAGAGAGAGAGGAAAAGAGGGAATCCCAAGCAAGCTCTGCATCACCCAACATGGGGCTGGAACCCATGAACCGCGAGATCACAACCTGAGCCAAAATCAAGAGTCAGACGCTTAACCCATTGAGCCACCCAGGCGCCCCTCTGGCTTCTTTTTTTAATAAGAAAGCTCAAGTACCTCTGGCTTTAACATTCTCATGACTCTCTGACCTGGGGGTCCAGCCCAGGCCTTTTTCTTAAGTACTAGCCATTTAATTCCAGGATCTTGTCCCAGGCCGTCATGGTCTCTGAACTCTGGTACAACGTAGAAACACCAAAGACAACTTAGGCTGCCCTATGGGTTGTCTATATCTGTGTCAATTACACAGTGTCCTGCTTACTGGAGTTTTATAATGGGTCTCGTCATTTGCTCATATAAGTGCTCTAGCTTCTTTGCTCGCCTTCAAGATTGCGTTGGCTTTTCATGGTCCTTTGTATTTCTATATGAATTTTAGAATCAGCTTCTCACCTTCCACAAAAAGCCCTGCTAAGGCTCTATTTGGAGTTGCACTCAATGTATAGATGAATTTAAGGAGAACTGACACCTTTACAATATAGAGCCATCCAATCTACGAACATGGTATCTCCCTCCACTGTTTAGTGCTTTTAAACTTTCTCAACACCATTCTGTAGTTTGCAGTGACGAGGTCTTAGACAACTCATGTCAGATTTTTCCTAGGTGTTTTATTTTTTGATATAAAAATATCATTAGAAATAAGCCAGTTTTCTTTTATAAAGGACCTTGGCTTCCATCCCTGGAAGCCTTGCTTTCATGACTTATTTATACTTGTTTTAAAAAAATGATTTAACTCAAACTAAGCAATAGGTTCCTCATTTTAGGCATATTCACCTGCCCCTGAAACATGAATACTGTGGGGATGCTGGGGAATCATTTACAGAGAAGATAAGGTTTCACGATAATCCTCCACGATAGACTATTAGAGTTGACTGAGGAATCAAAGTCCCCAAGGGGGAGAAAGACATAACTGTGGGGAAAAACTCATTCGTGGAAGCCACAGTCAGGGCAGAAAGGTATCTGACTAGGCCAGCGGACACGCGTGATGGTCAAACCACCCTGGCTCTCTCAGCTTCAAATCCCTCTTAGACACGACTCTATAGAAACATTCTTAGATTTCCTGCTGTCCACACTTGGGAGCACTTCAGGATGTGAGGTGCTAATGGGTAGTCAGTGGTGTAGAATTAGAAATTCTTGCCTAGAGCTAGGACTTCAATATCGCTTTGCTCAACATCAAGCCTAGAACCTGTTAATTTCGATCACAGAGCAGAGCTCATAGTCATTTTTGCAAGGTGAAGCCATAAAGTTGTCCATTCCCCTGCAGTGAGACCAGGGTAAGTGAGGGGCAGGTGCAGCCAAGCTTCTCACGGATGAAACCTCTTTCCAGGTCTCTAATTTAGAGACTGAAGCTCTTTGCTTGAGCCCTTTTTCTTATAATTACTTTGCCTATCTTCCAGCTATTTGAAATAAAGGAAATGACTGCTAAGCCCCTTGGCAAAAGACCAAATGCCATCTAAAGCCAATAGTAGGATAGATTAGTTCTCCTTAATGACATTTAAAAGTGAAGGGCATTGTTTCTTATTCAAATGGTGTGTGGAGGACGCGCCTGAGCGGCTCTGTCCGTTGAGCGTCTGACTCTTGATTTCTACTCAGGTCATGATCCCAAGGTCGTGGGATTGAGACCTGTATTGGGCTCTGTGCTGGCTGAGTGTGGAGCCTGCCTAAGATTCTCTCCCTCACTCTGCCCCTGTCCCTCGCTCGTGCGTGCACTCTCTCTCTCTCTCTAAAAATAAAATAAAGTAAAGTAAAATAAAATAAAGCAAAATAAAATAAAATAAAATAAAATAAAATAAAATAAAATGGTGTATGGAACCCACGGCAAAAGATGGTCTTTCCCATTTAGGATTACAGATCTTGTCTTTAATTTTTTAACCAGTAAACCTATGCTCTCATTTCTCTGGCACCCGAGAGATGATAGACAGCTCTAGGAAGAGTCTTCTTTCACACATGGCAAAACTTGAAGCAAAGGTTTAAGAATTTTAGATTAATCGTAGAAGCAAGCAGTCTTGTACACACAAATACAGAATTTGAGGTAGCACCCTCGCCAGCAACAACCTGCACAGTCACTGGGCCCACAGAGTCAATACAGAATGAGCTCTGGAAGCCGCCCTGACATCTGGCAAATAGTTTAAGGAGGTTTACTCATGGGGTTTGTATTAGGATAAGGATGGCCTGTAATTTTCCACCTCAGCAGAGCACAGCGTCCCAGCGTCTAAGCTGGAATGTGGCCCAAGAGGAATCAGGGGTTATGAATAAAACTTCCTATAGAGGTAGCGGCATTTAGGTAGTGCTGGGCACTCCAGGGCACCTGCAGTGGCAGAAACAATCGAGTGCCTAGAATTCCCTTTCCAACCCGCCAGAGGAAGGCGGATACCCGTGCCAACCAGAGGTTTGAACTCAGCCCGAGGGAGGTTGGCTTCTCTTTCCATTGAGAAAGTCTGTCCTGGCTTTGCAGGGGTGTGGAGCCTGGGGCTGAGAGCAGCGCGTGCCGGCCTGAAGCGGGGAGGGTACCCTCCAGGCCCTGAGAATGGACACGCCCGGGCTCCGTACTGGGCTTCGGGCTAAGGAGCCTGTTCCTGCCTCGCACTGGCCTCGCAGGGGAAGAGGTAAGGGGAGAGAAGGTGCCAGAACAGGAGCTGGCTCGAGCTCTGCAGTGACCCCCTGAGGCCAGGGGAGGGGCCTCTCCCTGGCTGCTGAACTTCGAAAGAAGGGTATTCTTGGGGCCCTGGTCCTGGCAGCTTTGTCTCTGGGATGTTCATCAGTCCGGGGAAGACCGTGCCCTGGTGGGCTAGCGAGGTATCATGCCAAAACATGAGTCCTGGGCCGGCCCTGCCGCCAGCTGGCTGTGGGAAGGTCAAGGCTTTTTTTTGTTTGTTTTTTTGTTTTTTTTTTAATTGTAAAATTATCATTATTTTTTACTTTTTATTTGAAATAAGTATAAACTCACGGAAAGTTGCAAAGACAGTACAAGGAAGTCCCTTCTACCCTTCAGCCAGTTTGGTTCCATTTTAGGTAACCACAGCGTGACAGCAAATCCAACGAACTGACATGGGTACAATGCACGTGCTTAGTTCCATGCTTTGAAATTGGCTTTTTTCACCCAGCATAATTCTCTTGAGATCCATCCAGATTGTTACCTGTATCAACAGTTTGTTACTTTTTATCGTGAAGTGGTACACCGGTGCAGGGTGTACAAGTTTGTTTAGCTGTTCATCTATTGCAGGACATCGTAGCTGTTTCCGTTTTGGGGTTATTACAAATACAGGCTCTATGAACAACGTGTACAGGTTTGTGTGTGAACGTGAGTTTTCATTTCTCTGGAGGAAATGCCCCGGAGTTTGATTGCTGGCTTGTGTCTTGAGTTTCTTAAGAAACTGTCAGGGTGTTTTCCAGAATAACTGTATCATTTTATGTGCAAACAGCAACATATGAGTGATCAGTTTCTCCACATCCTCGCCAGCATTTGGTGTTGCCACTATTTTGAACTGTGGCTATTGTAATGGGGGTTAGTGATACCTCACCAGGGTCTTAATTCTCAATTTGCTTTTCCCCATGACAACTAATGGTGTCAACACATCTTCCATATGCTATTCTCCATCCATGTATCCTCTTTGGTTTTGGATGACAGCCATCATTTCTGGAAGCCAATGCCTTCATGCTTGCATTAAAAAAAAAAAAAAAAATCATCGGGGCGCCTGGGTGGCGCAGTCAGTTAAGCGTCCGACTTCAGCCAGGTCACAATCTCACGGTCCGTGAGTTCGAGCCCCGCATCGGGCTCTGGGCTGATGGCTCGGAGCCTGGAGCCTGTTTCCAATTCTGTGTCTCCCTCTCTCTCTGCCCCTCCCCTGTTCATGCTCTGTCTCTCTCTGTCCCAAAAATAAATAAACGTTGGAAAAAAAAAAATCAAAACCAAAAACAGCAGGGGCACCTGGGTTGCTCAGTCAGTTAAGCATCCAACTTGGGCTCAGGTCATGATCTTTTTTTTTTTTTTCTTTTCTTTTTTTCTTCAACGTTTTATTTTATTTTTGGGACAGAGAGACAGAGCATGAACGGGGGAGGGGCAGAGAGAGAGGGAGACACAGAATCGGAAACAGGCTCCAGGCTCTGAGCCATCAGCCCAGAGCCCGACGCGGGGACCACGAGATCGCAACCTGGCTGAAGTCGGACGCTTAACCGACTGCGCCACCCAGGCGCCCCGGGCTCAGGTCATGATCTTAAGGGTTGGTGAATTCGAGGCTGTCGAATGGACCTGTCGAAGCTGTCGGCATGGACCCGCTTCAGATCCTCTGTCCTCCTCTCTCTGCCCCTGCGTCACTCTCTTGCTGTCAAAAATAAATAAACATTAAAAAAAAAATCTTGTAAGAAACAGCAAAAGACTGAGCAGGGAACCTACATTTCCACTCCTGGCAGGTTCTAATGGGGCACCCCAACCCTGTGGCTGAGAGGTCAAACAGAGCAGAGAGCCAAGATTTTCATCACTACTGGTGGTGACAAGAACCCCTACTCCTTCTGCCATCAGAAAGGATTATGTGGGGAGCCTGCACGTCCACCCCACTGCCGCCGAGCAATAACAAGGTCCCGCCCTTCCCCACTAGGGGGCGTCGGAAGAGGCCTCCTGCAGAGTCAGAACTCTTATCACCTTTGTGCTATCTGGGGAGGCCAGGGGAAACGCAGCCGCCTGACCACCATTGATGAGGCAGCCCCCAGCCCCCTTCCGCCGCTGGAATGATGGCAAGAGGAAGCCAGCTAGACCGGGTTTAAATGAGATCCAGAGTCTCATAACCTAATACGTAAAATGCCCCCCTTTCAGACGAAAATCATTCATCATACCAACCAGGAAAGTCTCAACTTGCACAAGGATAAGCAATAGACATCAACAATAAGAGATGACAGGGATGTTAGCATTATCTGACAAAATGTAAAGCAGCCATGATAAAAATCCTTCAAAGAATGATTGTGTGCATACTTGAAATCATTGAAATGAAAAGATCAAACATCTCAGCAAAGAAGTAGAAGACATAAAGGAAAACCAAAGAAAATTTTAGAATGCAGAAACGCCACGACTGAAACAAGTCAGTGTATGGGCTCAACAGCAGATTAGAGTGGACGGAGGAAGGACTCTGTGTATTTGCAGACGGAACAACACAAGTCACTGGATCTCAACATAAAGGAAGTAGCTTGGGGCTGGGGTGGGGGGTGTTGGTGAGGACACTGCCTCAAAAACCTGTGGAGCCCAAACAAAAATGCCATTAATGTCTTCGAAGAAGATGAAAGAAGGTAGGACTCTAAAAGTACTTGAAAAATGGCTGAAAACAAAGTTGGCAAGAGACCTAAACGTATAAATTGAAGAATCTTGAGTGAGTCTCAGACAGAATAAACACAAATAAATCCAATGCTAAGACATTCAGAGTTGTGTCTGAAAACGAAAGACAAAGAAAGAAATCTTGAAAATGAGAGAAAAAACATCTTCCTTATAAGGGGAAAAATTTGAATGACTGTAGATTTCTCATCAGAAACCATGAAGGCCTGAAGGAAATGGCGCAACATGTTTCAGGTGCTGAGAGAAAAGAACTGTCAACTCAGAATTCTGTCTCGAAGGAAGGAAGGGGCAAGTCAAGGCATCTAAATTATGTTTGATGGTTGAAGCAAAAAATCACAACATTGTGTAATGTGATTCTAAATTTAAGTAAAGGAAATATTTAAAACAATTATAAACTGGAGAAGATAATGAGACATGAAGAGAGGTAAGCTTTCTGCATTTCATTCGAATTGGTAAAATGATGACACCAGCAGACTGTGATGAGTTACACACACACACACACACACACACACACACACACACAACGTAATGCTTAATATCTACAACAGCCACTGGGGCGCCTGGGTGGCTCAGTCGGTTAAGTGTCCGACTTCGGCCCAGGTCACGATCTCGCGGTCCATGAGTTCGAGCCCCGCGTCGGGCTCTGTGCTGACAGCTCAGAGCCTGGAGCCTGCTTCCGGTTCTGTGTCTCCCTCTCTCTGTCCCTCCCCCGTTCATGCTCTGTCTCTCTCTGTCTCAAAAATAAATAAATGTTTAAAAAAAAATATCTACAGCAACCACTAAAGCCATACAAAGAGATATATTCAAAAACAGTATAGATCAAAATGGGATTCTAAAAGTGTTCAAGTAACCCATGGGAAGGCAGGTCAAAGAACACGGAGAAATGAAAACCCGAGAGAACAGTAAGTCAAAATATAAACGGGCAGGCTTAGGCCCTAACTTTATTAACAATTATATTAAATGTAAATGATCCAAATACACTAACTAAAGATAGAGATAGACATAGATTAAAAAACATGATCGGGGCGCCTGGGTGGCGCAGTCGGTTAAGCGTCCGATTTCAGCTCAGGTCACGATCTCACGGTCCATGAGTTCGAGCCCCGCGTCAGGCTCTGGGCTGATGGTTCAGAGCCTGGAGCCTGTTTCAGATTCTGTGTCTCCCTCTCTCTCTGCCCCTCCCCCGTTCATGCTCTGTCTCTCTCTGTCCCCAAAATAAATAAACGTTGAAAAAAAAATTAAAAAAAAAAAAAACATGATCCAACTATATGCTGTCTATATCTACTTACATATAAGGTTGTAGATATATTGACTATTGAAGGATGGAAAAGATACACCATGCAAACATTAATTAGAAAGAAAAGCAGGAGTGACAACATTAATGTCAGATAAAGCAGATATCAGAGTAAAGAAAACTACTAGAGAGAAGTATGGGCGAAAAAAGAAATATTCAAAAATCAGTTTCAATTTCTACCTAATAGTAATAAATTCATGGATACTAAAATTAAAAGTATGATGTAATTTATAACTGATTTAAAAAAGAGAAATACTTGGATTTAATTCTAGCCAAACATATACAAGAACTTGTAAATCTATAAAATGCTGATGAAAAAAATTAAAGATCTAAATAAACAGGATCCATATCATATTCATGGATTGGAAGAGTCAACAGGGTAAAGATACCAATTCTCCCCAAACTGATACACAAATTGAATGTAATTCCTATAAAAAAAAATCTCAGTAAGATTTAAAATCTGGGGCTAGGATAAAAAAACAAACAAAACAAAACTTAGACTCGACACCAAAAAACACTTGATCCACAAAAGAAAGAATTGACAAATAAGACTTCATCAAAATTAAACTATTTTTCTCTGTGAAAGAGCCTGGGTGGCTCAGTTGCTTAAATGTCAGACTTTGGTTCAGCTCATGATCTCACTGCTTGTGGGTTTGAGCCCTGCGTGTGCTGACAGCAGAGCTCACTTCAGATCCTCTGTCTCCCTCTCTCTCTCTCTCTGCCCCTCCTGTGCATTTGCTCTTTCTTTCTCTCTCCGAAATATACGTTAAAAAAAAGAAAGAAAAAAAAAAGATGAAATGGGAGAAAATACCTGCAAGCCATGTCTTTTTTTAAATTTTTTTTAAAAAAATGTCTTATTTGGGGCGCCTGGGTGGCGCAGTCAGTTAAGCTTCTGACTTCAGCCAGGTCACGATCTCGCGGTCCGTGAGTTCGAGCTCCACGTCAGGCTCTGGGCTGATGGCTCAGAGCCTGGAGCCTGTTTCCGATTCTGTGTCTCCCTCTCTCTCTGCCCCTCCCCCGTTCATGCTCTGTCTCTCTCTGTCCCAAAAATAAATAAACGTTGAAAAAAAAAATTAAAAAAAAATATGTCTTATTTATTTCTGAGAGAGAGAGGGAGACAGAATGTGAGCTGGGGAGGGGCAGAGAGAGAGAGGGAGGCACAGAATCTGAAGGAGGCTCCAAGCTGTCAGCCCAGAGCCCGACGTGGGGCTCGAACTCACGAACCATGAGATCATGACCTGAGCTGAAGTCACATGCTTAATCAAATGAGCTACTCGGGCGCCCCTGCAAGCCACATCTTGACAAAGGACTAGGATCTAGAATGTATAAAGAACACTTAAAACTTAACAAAAAAAACAATCTAATGAGATAATGGGCAAAAGACATGAGGGGACATTTCACAGAATAGGATAAGCAGATGGCAAATAAGCACATGGAAAGACGTGCAAAATCATTCACCACGGGGGAAATAAAAGTTAAAACCACAATAATGCACCACAATACACTTGTCAGAATGGCCACACAAAAAAACAGCAACAACACCAAATGCTGACAGATTTTCAGAAACTGGATCACGCAGACATTGCTGGTGGGAACGTAAAATGGCGGTCCGGAAAAGTTAAAAATGAAAAATTAAAGAAACCCGAGATTTTAACTGCCATGTGATCTTAACTGACATTACATTCCAGAGAAATAAAGACTTATGGTCATAGAAAAATCTGCACATGAATGTTCTTAGAAGCTTTATTTGTAATAGCCGAAAGCTGGAAAAAAATCTAAATATCCTTCCATGGGTGAATAAACTATGGTACGTCCATACCATGGAATGGTACTCAGTAATAAAAAGGAAGACCACTCAAAAACCTGGATGAATTTCCAGAGAGTTATACTCAGCTAAAAAATTCAATTTTTAAATTTTTAAATTTTTCAAATTTTAAATAAGCCTTTAAAAAGTGCATTTATTTTGAGAGAGCGAGTGAGCAAGGGAGGGAGGGGCAGAGAGAATCCCAAGCAGGCTCCTCAATGTCAGTGCAGAGTTTGATGAGGGGCTTGGACCCATGAACGGTGAGATCATGACCTGAGCTGAAACCAAGAGTTAGACGCTTAACCAACTGAGCCACCCAGGTGCCCCTGTGTGATTCCATTTATTTAATGTTCTCCAAATGACAAAATTAGAGAGATAGAGATTAAGGACAGATTAAGGGGGAGTTACAGGCAGGAGGGACGCCCTTGCATCTTGACTGTATCAACATCAATATCCTGGTTACGATGTGGTATGTTTTCAGGACATCATCAAAGGAGAAAACAGGGGAAAGGGGGCATCTCATACAACTGTGGATGAAGTATGATCTATCTGCAATGATCTGACAATAATGTTTAGCCTGATTTTAAGAAGTACATTCCAGGGGCGCCTGGGTGGTCAGTTAAGCGTCCCACTTTGGCTTAGGTCATAATTTTGCGGTTCATGGGTTCAAGCACTACATTGAGCTCTGTGCTGACAGCTCAGAGCCTGGAGCCTGCTTGAGATTCTGTGTCTCCCTCTCTCTCTGTCCCCTCCCCGCTCATACTCTATCTCTCTCAAAAATGAAAATAAAAACATTAAAAAAATTAAAAAGTAAACTCTGTATGATTCTGCTTACATTAAGTTCAAAGGTAAACTAACCTAAGAACGATAGAAATCAGAACAGTGATCACCTCTGGCAGGGAAGGGGCATGAAAAATCCGGGGGGTAATGGAAATGTTCTGTACTCTGTTTTGGGCAATGGCCACACA
The DNA here is from genome assembly GCF_016509475.1 of Prionailurus bengalensis. Taxonomy (NCBI): domain Eukaryota; kingdom Metazoa; phylum Chordata; class Mammalia; order Carnivora; family Felidae; genus Prionailurus; species Prionailurus bengalensis. Next base: position 228,975,794 of record NC_057343.1, read on the forward strand.
TACATACATGTATAGAAATGTATTTAAGCCAAGTATTTATGATTTGTGTGCTTTTATCTTTTGTACGTTAAATCATGTACATGGGCCAATCCTACCAGTCCCGCAAATTATTTTTGTCTGTACGATCACGTCTCAGAAACACAGTTGGACGGATCTCTCCTTCCAGTCGTTTAAGATTGTCTAATATCCTTGAATTAAGATAACGTTCACCCTGGATTCGGCTAAAACACTGGGAATTTTTCATCCCTTTAGAGCTAAAGGGAATCCCTGGGTTTTAAGAATTTATAAATGGTAATGTGTAGAATGCAAATTGATTTTTGAGGGAAAAAATTCTAGGTAGTGATCATAATCACGATGGGCCATTTTTCACTTGTGAGATGGTTTTGCTAATCCTACAGGCCTACCTACTTCATTGGGCAAGTGTCCAGCTACAAGAAAAACCACCGGGCCCCTTGTCCAGCTCCTACTGCTGAGATCTGCACTGTGGTGGGCAGGGGACCCTGAGGCCCAGTGCCTTGAGGCCGCAGTGCGGTAAATCCCACCTTGCATTTCTGGCCCTCCTGAGCCTCTGGAACTGTGGGCGCCCCTGAGCCTCCGAGGCAGCGCCCATCTCCAGGACAGGGAGCCTCTCCCACCTTCTGTGACTTCGGGACTCGGCGCAAATGTTGTCTTTTCACACCTGTCTTACCTTCAGGATGCCAGCAAACAGAAGAATAATAAAACCTGCGGTACAAGTGCCCCAGCACTGGATGGCTCCCGTGTGGGCGCTGAGGGCCAGCTACCCCTGGCGGTGGGGGGGAGGGGGGGAGTGGGGGCGTGGCCTCGGCAGGTGCCGTATCATCCGTCAGTTCCTAACACTGATGCTTGCACCCAAGTGCTTCACGTTCTTCAACCCATTTGGACATGAAACTTGCTCTTCTGTGGCCAGGAGGCAACAGCTCTTCCCTTTGTTGCGATCTATGCCCATCAAGAACTGGGGTACCTTGGATAGAATTCTAACCAGGACCGGGGGCAGCCCCACTGTAAACAGCTGAACTCTGGTTCACGTCCCAGTGTCTTTGGAGTGTGGGTTCTGACAACCAGTCTGCAGGAGCCGGACCAACTCTCATTTCTGGCCATGTACAGCGGATTCCTAGTCCGGAACATTCTCCTCTCCAACTCCCCGCCTGACCCACGAGAGGCCCGCCTTTCAGTCTTGCTCAGCAATGTCTCTCTTTTCGGTTCCATAGTGACCAATTTAAATAAAAGGCCTAACACAAAAATCAGGCAAATATGTTTAATTTTTTAAAATAACTGATGGCAAAATAAAATATTTACATCACATCATACTGTGTAAACATGTAAGGTCTCTGTACAAAGAAATATACATGCAAAATAATGTAAAAATTTAACTGAAATAATAAAAGAAACAATACACAAATAAAAGTTGTGAGGTTACGAATACACATCCAGTTTTGAATCCAATTTCTTTTAAAAAGTTTCTGTACAATTTTACAAGAAACAAACAAAAACCCAACAAAAGAATAAATAAAATACATTGGAAGCTGCAAAGCTTAACTACGCCCGGTTCATGGCTCAAGACCCAGGTGTCTGGCTGGCTGGGCAAGTGGGCCGGTCTCGTTCGTAGTGGATCTCACACAACAAAGATAAAAAGACATTCAGAAAAATTCAAGCGTGCCCAGAAAGCCCGCGGCTTGTTGACAGGTGTCCCCACGCCAGCGTTAATTCTGCCACAGTGACGCAGACGTCACAGATGCCAGCCTCAAGGCGGCTAGTGCTTAATTGGCTTTTATTTCTTACCAAAAGCTCAAAATCCAGCCAATTTTTGTACAGAAAGTGGAACGTCAAAAAGTCTAAAAAGTAGTAAATGGCCAGACCGATTTTGGGAAAAAAAATAATACTTTGGCATTCTGAATAATAGCATAATAAATTTGAAAACATTACCCTATTATCCAGTTTTATATTCAGAGTATGAAATCACTTTTTACAGTCCTCGAAACTGACAAATTTCACGCAGAGTTAAATCTCCTTGAACTGATGGCACAGGGCTCCACCCCCACCCCCCCGCCCCCGACACACGCACAAAACCATAAAGCTCACTGTACGAAGTATGTGCTTTTTCTATGTATTTATTACAGGTACAACAGAGGTCTTCATAAATAGTTGCATAAAATGTTAAAGCCACAACATTGCACATGATATGAAATAAAACCAAAAAAAACCCCAATGAGTGCATTTACAGTATTTTCATCTGACTGTATACTGCTCGACAATCTGATTGACGGCTTGGGGGTGGGAAGCAGGGGGAGGGGACATCGGGGTGGGACCCAACCTGACGTCCTGGGTTGATGGGCAGAACCCTCTGACCTCCTCCAAAGGAAGCCCTGGGCGGTGGGGGTGGGGGGAGAGGGGGGGACAGGAGGGAAGGACAGACCGAAGGCAGGACCAGTCTTATATACAAATAAGGCCTACATTTCATCAGAGCAGAACGATTCATTCTAGTTTTATGCAAAAGTCTGAGGTTGAATGCACGTTTCAGGAGCCTGGTCTGGCGTCCCGGTGAGACGCACGCGGACCCGGCGGCTAGGAAAGCTCAGAGCCAGGTGGACCCTGAGCTCTGGACGAGGCCGTGGGGGGGGCCGCCTCGAGGGGGGAGTCCTCCCCAGGGGTGTCCAGTATCTCTGTTTTGTTCGTTAACACCAGTGGTTGAACATAGGCATTTCGTGTCCTTGAATAAATCCTGGAAAATGTTAAATTTGCAAAATTCTATTCGTGTGTATTTAAAAAAGTTTCTTTTCTTTTTTTTTGCAGAAACCTGAATAAAAGACTGTGGTACAGCAACGCTGTCTCCGCCCACGAAGCGTGTGCGAGAAGGTCCTCCACCCCAGCACAGCGTGCTCCCGAGCCCCGGGCACCGCCGAGCACAGCTCACCCGGAACGCACTGTCACACGATGAACGTACGGCAGCTCATCAGTCATGTTGGTTTGTGTTTCTCTTCGAAATTCAAATTAACAGCTGATTGGCAGGTGAAAGAGAATGAGAGAGAACTTCAGGATGGGTCAGACTCTAGGCAAAAGCCTGCTCTGTAAGAAGTTTTTAACGCTACGGATAGGTCGAACATCGTTCTGGTGTTTGCGCCGCTCAATGAAGGAAGTCAGTCTGGACGTGTCGAGGACGCCCGCACCTTTGCCACTGCCGTGGCCCGCCTGCAGCCACTGCTCCTGGAGGGCCAGAGCAGCCGAGGGACGCTTGGCAGGGTCCTCTTGGAGGAGGAAACACACGAACTCCTTGGCCTTCTGGCTCACTCCTTTGAAGCAGTCCTCTGGGAAGCTAAAGTCTAGTCGGCAAATGTTCAGGCAGGTCTCCTCCACGCTGTCGTCGAGGAAGGGGGACACGCCACTGAGAAGCACGTATGTGAGCACTCCGACACTCCATGTATCCGAGGTCAGGGAGATGGGGTTCCCAAGGATGACTTCGGGGGCTGCAAACTCGGGGTTCCCCAGCAACTGGTGGATGTAGTAGGTCGTGTTGAGTTGGACAGCATCTCCAAAGTCAGCCAGTTTGATCGTTGGCTTGGCCGAACTCTGATCCACCAGGATGTTTTCAGGCTAGGAGACAGGATAAGACAAGGTCATTTCCATCTGTCCCCATCCCACGCTTAACAAACGCGATGCTCAACGGGCATCCAGGAGGCCGACTGGAAGAGACTGTTCACACGCAAAACGGGACGAAACTTGGAGCGTGTCGGCCCACGGAGGAGTCAGCGTCGCCTGTCGGGGACAGCCCTCTCGGGAGACCGGGGTGGAGTCGCCACGCCGAAGGGCCCTGGCTTAGGAAGCTGGGTGTTGTTCTCACTCCTGGCACTAACAGAAACATTCGCCTTCCTTTCTCAGCTGCCACTGAACCAGTCCCACACCAGCCTCACGAAACTCACAGGAACTTTCCGGAACTCACGGGATGTGTGAAGAGTACTTTACTGATCGTTTATAGCATCAAAAGTAAATCTCAAAAGTGGAGATTAGAGACCCGTGTGCCCATTACCCACCTCCTCGTACTTATACCCCCTCCCCCCGGGCCTCCTGGCCTGGATGCAGTGCAGAAGCTGAGAGGCCCTGTGCTCGGACACGCCGGCCTCGGCCCCGGGAAGCCCACTAACCTTGAGGTCCAGGTGCGCTATCCTGCAGTTGTGAAGGTATCGGACGGCTTCCAGAACCTCCCCCAGATACGCCCTGATCTTCCCTTCGGTGAGGTTTCCCCATCGCACCACACAGTCCAGGAGACGTCCCTGGTCAGCCCTGTGGAGGCAGGAATGCGCACGATGCTCGCCACGGCGCTGACCTCTCCTGCGTAGCAGGAGACGGGCGGCTGCGGGTGGGCCCCTTGTTAACGTCCTACAAGGCTGGGGTTCGGAATCGTACCTCCACCTAAAGGCGCGACTCTATCAAGAGGGTCGTTTCTTTCCAACCTCGTTATGGATGCGAGCAGGGAACGAGGTCGCTCAGCCCCCAGAGGGAGTGGGGACGCAGACAGCAGCACATGTGGGCTCCTGCCCAGCCTCTGAGACACCGAGGAGACGGCCTGGGCAAGCCATCTGCTCCTGGATAGAATGAAGTGATACCACCTCCCCGAGCCTTAGTTTTACCACCTATAAAATGGGCGATGGGAAGGCCAAATGGGATAATGTAAGAGCTGATGTCACGGGGTGATGAGAAAACAGCCACTTGGTCTTAATGCCTGGGCTCCACAGCAGGACAAGCCTGCTCCACCCAGAATCCGGGCATTTGCACAGACGCCGAGCTCACGGTCTTCCTGGGTGCCTTTTAAAATAAGAACTCAGAGGGGAGCCGTGAAGAGTTCTAAGGAATGCGGTCACCCTGCTCACTTGTGACCTGGGAGGGAGGACTGCCCCCTCCCCACCATTTCTGGGATCTGTAAGGATAGAAGCCTTGACAGTAACTGAAACTGTGCCTTCCATCAAAATGACCCCTGTTTCCATGTCCCCAAAGTGGGAGCTTGGAAGCCGAAGGAACTACCTGCCGACCCGTGGGGGTAGCTGGTGCTTCTCACTTCATGCTGGACTCAAAAGGCTTCCCTACTTTGAATCACTGCTGATGTAAAAGCCGCTGACACAGCACTGCCCGCGTGCCAGGGACGACACCCTCTCCGTCAGCTCACTTAGTCCTCACGCCAGCTTCTTCAACTGAAGGCCACAATCGCAATGCGGTGGTCTGGCCCCGGCCTCCCCGAACCCCAGCCTACGCTGCCCCCTTTGCTTGCAAAACAAACTTCGAGGGAAACCAGCCATTTGTCTGATAACAAGGTCATCAAGGAGAATGTGGTAGTAAGACATCTGCTATGAAAAAAATCCTATTAACAGTGTGGTGAGGCCAAACCATTTAGTTTTCCGCTAAAAAGAAAGGACAGCTGAACATACGTAAATTTTACGCCAGAAACGGACGTCTTGCCAATTTTTGATGAGGACTTTAGTTTTTGTTGAAAAATCCCCAGATGATCAGTAGCTATTAGTCACCCAGCATCTCAAGTCCGAAAGGAGCCTCCCAGGTACTGAGGTCTCTGCCTGGACGTCATTTTAGGGCCACAACAAGCCCCATTACAGGATTTTTAAAAATTCTAAGGTTGAGAAAGGAGCCCCAGGTACAGAGCCAATGAGATAGGGAGCACAGACAGAAGCCAGACTGGGCTGTGCCCAGGCCCCAAGTCCCCCGACGTGCCCTTTGCCCATGACGCTCAGCGTAGGGGGACGTCTCGGGGGCCTGCCGTCCTCCCTCTGCCATCTGACATGTCTGCTATTCCAAAGACGGAGGCTGCGACAGGCCCCCGACACTCCAGCAGGAGCTTTACCCTGGGGGGGGCAGGGGAGATGATCCTGACACGTGCCCTCCCCCGGCCTTGCCCTCTGAAGGCACTTCCAAATTCTTTACAAAAAGCAATACAACACACAGAAAAATCAAACACAGGGCCTTGAAGGGGTCCCTGCAAATGACGGGCTCCTAGAGCCCGAGTCCCACTGTCAGGAAGAATGTGTCCTAGAGGCTCTGAGGAGGCCTTCCTGTCTGTCCTACTCTGTCCCCCTGAGAATGCATCAAGGAACTACTAAGTGGCACAGAATATTTTGCTTTTACCAGTGGAAAGAAGTTGTAAATCCATGTAAATATATGAAAGGACTCCCTAGTAAAAAAAGAAGGAATAGGTATTTAAACCCAGCTAAACGCCCCTGTATTTCACAGAGGCCAGAATGTTCTAGGGTGGGCTTCCCAAACCCGTACAGCTAACACTTTGGAACAGATGGTTCTCGGCTGTGGGGCCATCCTGGGCAGCATCCCTGGCCTCTACCCTCTAGATGTCAGGGGAACCCCCAACCCAAGCAAGTCTCCGGGCATGTCCAAATGTCCCCTGGGGAGCAACACTGCCCCCGAGTGAGGACCGATGCTCTCGGGTCACAGTTTTCACTGTTCAGATGACTGACGTGTTCGCTGAGATGGCACTGAGGCCCTGGAGTGCCACGGGGAGCAGGGGGGCTGCTCTGGCCAGAGGTGCCCCCCTCCCCCTGTCCTGACCATCCTGCAGGGGGTGGGCATGAGCCCTGAGGGGCAGGACTGGATGCCCAAAGCATCGGGGATGAGAGAGCTCTTAGTGAGTCCACCCTGGGCCCCCGGCAGCACATGAGTCTTCAGAGGCCGGGCCTCTGGGGGATCCCGTGAACCAGGTGGCATCTCCAGGCCGACACCCAGAGGGAACCTGGGCAGTGCTGGGGTGTTCTGATGCTAGGCTGGTTGCTCCCTCGTTTGGACAGCGCACGCTAAAGACTATACTTCTTTCTACCGTTACTGGAAAGCTCTAGAACTGTGGTCTCTGACAGTAGGCTTTTCTTTTGTATTTTACACGTTCTGTGGATCCCCAAATGCCACTCTCTGCCCTTCTTAGAGAACAAACAACAAGATCACTTAAAGTTGAGGCAGAGGCTCCCAAGCTGGGGAGGGAAGGGGGTGTGTACGCACATTTCCAAAACCAGGATGTAGCTGGTGGGGGTCTCGAAGCTATCAAGGAGGCCAACAAGCAGCGGGTGCTGGAGGTTCTGCAGGATTCCAAGCTCGTGGGTGACCTGGTCACGCTTCATCAACTTCTTGTTCACAAACTTAGTGGCCACTGCTCGTTTGGTTCCTTTTTGATCACATTTCTTAACGACAGAGAATCTGCCCCTGGAAAATATGCCAAGAAGGTCACTTTCAGACGACTCTGAGTCTGTCATGGACAAGAAACTGTTAACCTAAATGGACTGGGGGCGGGGCAGCCTCCCCTGTCCACAGGCCCTGCCCTCCCTGGCCACTCGTGGAGGAACGACGGCCCGCGACAACCCCGAGGAAGCCTGCCAATCTCCGAGCCCCTCAGCCATGCGTCTCCTCTCCTTCCTAGAGGTAAACTCCATCTCCTCACCCTGTGTGACCTCCTGACCTCAAATTCAGCAGAAGTGACATGTGAGACCAACCAGGCAGCCTCCACCTCTGCTGTCATGGAAAGCCTTCCTCACCATGTCAAGAAGCCTGGGATGCACTTGGTCGGCCCCTAGTCACCCTGTGCCCCCTTTTGGAAAGGAGTGTCACTGCTGTCACAGTGCCTGACTTGCAGGACGCCTGTGTGGGGCCGGTCACTCATCGGCACCCACGGCCTCTGGAGCTGTCCCCAGTGAGCCACACCCAAGAAGCCTCAGTGGCACCTTGACCCAACCTGGAAAATAGGGTCTTGGACCTCAAATCTGAGCCCGCTACCATAGGATGGGATGAAATTTGGGGAGTACTGGGGAATGCAAGGAACAGAAATCACCCTGTGGTGGGAAGAAAACGGCCACACCACTCTGCTACTTCTCCCACAGAAGGGCAGTCTGTTTCTCTTCCTTGAACCTGGCCTGGCCGGTAGTGTTTCTGACGCACACAATGTGGAAGAAGCGTGGCCGCTGATTTCTGAGGCCGAGCCTTGAGAGGCCCTGCGGCTTCTGCCATCACGTGAGGAAGCCCAGGGCGAAAGTCTATGTGGAGAGAGGCCCAGCGTCCCAGCCAACTGAGCCCAGGAGAAACCAGCGGATAGCTGCCCGATCACTCCACACGTGGCCAGAAGTGATAAGTCAGCGCTGCCTCGAGACAGCAAGTGGTGTGCCCGTGCAGCGATGGACAGAGGACAGACAGGTCAGCCCGATACACGCAGGTATGTGCACAGGTAGCTGGAGCCACGAGACCCAGTGCAGCCACTCAAATGGAGGAGGCCACTCTGGGGGTTTCTTGGAAAGCTTTTTAAAAGCGACAAGCTCAGCTGTCATGCTTTTGACCTTCTTGCTGCCTGGGTCAGGACTGGAGAAGTGGAGGAGAGCCGTGTGGATGGGCAGCAGAGTCGAGCCAGAGGGCCTGAGGGCCCTGCTGACCGCCGCCCGAGCCCTGGCTGCCCTTCTGGAAGGGAGGAGCCCCTCTCTCTGCTCATGCAGGCATGCCCCGCATCTCCAATGCACGTCTCCACAGACAACTCAAGTCTGCCGGGCACACTCAGCCTTTCCTAGCTGAGCCTCCAAAGGAGAATTAAGTCCCACAAAAAGGGTTTGAGCGACTCTCCTCCAACTTCTCCCAAGGACACGACAGCTGGTTCGGTCCTAGATGCACAGCAGAGGAGTTGAGTCATTGCGTGAACGGATGGCTTATGGCTTTAGGCCTTCATTGTCTCCTGGAATCTGAGCTGAAAACGTCTGAACCCTCAGTGTTTACTGTCGAAAGGCAATTACAGGTTACCTTCCAAATAGAACTCCTATAACTTCCAACTGGTAGCAAAATACACCACTTGATTTTATCTACTCCTGCGGTGAGTTATGTCTTACTCTCTGCTCTCCCGGAAGGGGCTTTGGGTTTTATATTGTACCTGCCAAGCTCAGCCACTTCGCTGTAGAAGGAGTCAAAGTTGTCTTTCCAGGTCACCATGATCCCATCACTCCCTGGACCTGTAACAAGAGCAGCACCTCCCCTGAGCTTGGTTTCTGCGGCGCTACTGGGGGAAGGGGTCTCTAGGCCTGCGCTGTCCAACATGGCGGCCACCGTGGCTGCCGGGCATGTCCGCTGTGGCTCATCGGAATGAAGATGTGCCCAAAGCATAAAATACACACGACAGGCTGGGACTTAGGATGAGGACGAGATGGGTTTACGTGACAGAAATAAACACCCACTGCCTTTTCCATTATTTTCCAACTCGCGTCTCCAAGGTGGCATCTTCCACCTCCCCAAGTGCCTTTAGCTTGTGCTACTGATTTATTAGAAAGCAAAAACCACCTGGATAGTTTCTGTGGCCTCTTTTACAAATTACAACACCGGTGATTCTTCACTTTTAAATTCAAGATTCTCTTTCTTCCTTGTATCATGATCTGAGAAATTCAGGACATTCCCTTTCTCTGGTTTAATGAGATTAAAATATCTGGGATGAAGAGACACAGGATAAAAATGCTAAGATAATTCTGTTCATTGTCTACACACAGGGTGTTCCTGAACTCAATGCACCTTTTAGTTCAGGGTTTTATTTTTGTTTTGCTCTCGGAAGCAGGTTCCTTGAGCTGGTGCAGCTGGGGGACACGTGACAAAAGTCAGCGGTCCTGTGCTGCCAAGCTGGCCTTCTGCCAAAGCAGTAGTTGCAAATCAAGGGGTACGTGCTGCCTCCTGAGCATCTTGTCAAGTGCACCCAGAGGAGACTTAGAAAGGCCCAGGACATGGGTTCTGCCTCCAGTAGCTCAGTCTAGCTGAGGAGAGAGAACAAGGCCTTGCTGGGCAGTGAAGAGAGCAAGGGCTTCGGACCGGAGGGACGCAGGTCCCACCCTGGTCCCCTGCACTCACGGAGGGACGCCGTTAGGGTCTAAGTCAGGCACAGAGCCTCAGCCACAGTTCTTCCTCTCCTCTCATAGTCCACATGAGACCAGCTTGGAGGAGAGTCTCTCAGAGCCAAAGTGTCAACTCAGGAATTGAATAAAAGAGAAATCAAATAGGAGGATGTGTTTTGAGCACTAAGAACACGGAATGTGCCGTGTTCCAACCCAGAGGCTGGCACCGGGGCGGTGATGAGCGGCCTTCACCGTGTCCCTCCCCGGGATGTCCTAGATACCGTGGTCTGCCCCTTGTAGCTCTTGTTGGGAAGGCCCCGAGAGTGACTGTTGCCAAACACTTCAGAGTATGTGGGGCGGGTCTGTGTAGGGGCGGGGCCTCTGGGCCTCAGATCAGCTTGGGGAGCAGCTTACCCAGCACCCTCAGACTGGCTGAGGACGAGGCCGAACCCATGTCGTTCACAGCGATGCACGTGTAGGTGCCGTCATCTTCTGTGGTCACGCCCACAATCTTCAGAGTGGCCTCTCCCAAGTCACTGCCGTACAGGTGACAAGACACCGTGGGTCACAGAGGGGCAGCTCCCCCAGTGGCCACCCCTCCCCTCCCCCCTTTGGGGTCACAGGAAATTCCGAGAGCGAGTATTGCCAAGGAATTTCAAGTGGAATTTTAATTTTTATTGTGCACCCCAGATGAAACGGGCCCTCGTGGGAGGCGTCAGGGTGCAAAAGCTAAGTAAGCAGTTTGACAGTGTTGGTCACAGTGACTAGAGGTCATGCTCACTGCCAGCGAGACCCACCCTCACCTGTAGGAGATGCTGTAGTGACCGTCGTTGTTCAAGGTGTTGTGTTCAGGGCCCTTCCAGGTGATCGAGGCCTTGGGGCGGCCACAAACTCGACATCTAAGAACAACGGTCTCCCCTGTCTCACACGTGACCTCACTCAAGGGAATGACGAATTCTGGGGGAACTGCAGGAGAGAGGAGTCAGGGACACCAGTCACCCTTGGTTCCCCTCCCACACCCACCAACGCTAACAAACGAATGAGGCCCTCGTTGCCGCCCACACCCGGAGCACCACAAAAAACCCGTTCCACGCGGCACACCCGAGGCCTCTCCGCCACGCCCCATAGACCTACGCTCTGCGAGACAGGAGGAAGCAGACAACAGAACTCACCGTCATATATGTAGTTGGGGTTGAGAAGCTGAAATGCAAAAAGCATGTAGATATTAACCAGAAGCAAGAACTGCTTTGAGGTATACTGAGTTTACTCCCCGGCTACGATTATCACTGAAAGATGAGTGGAAATACAACTTGGTTTTCGTGGGTATCGAAACAGCGCATTTTCATCGCCTTTAAATGCACTCATCCAAATTTAGATGAGCTTTTGTCTTCCTTCTCGCAAACGCATCAACGCCCTTTAACCTCAGAAATGCCCATTTTTCTCATCCAGTGGGCTGGGTCCAGCTGGTCCCCACACCCCTTCCTTCTGAAGGGCGGCCGGTGCCCTGGCCCAGAGCCCTCGCGTTCCCTTTGGGGGAGACTTTTTCTCCCCAGGCAACCACTCCCCAACCCAGGTTTGAGGCAGTCGCACCACGGGAACCAAGCTGACTGAAGCGACTGCCGAGCGAATGTGCCGGAGCCGGCGAGGCTGAGGCGGCCCCCGGATGAAGTCAGCACCACAGCGGCTTTGCAGCGTTGTACTTGCAAGGGTCTGGTTTCTGCTTCACCGGGCAGCTGGCAGTGTTCCTTGTAAGCTACACGTGCACCTGGTCAGGCGTGCTCCGTGTCCCTGGTTCCCCGCACAAGTGTACCCACCTGTGCCCGGAGCCCTGCTGGTGGGCGGCTGGTGGGAGGCAGGGCGTGGCAAGCGAGGCTGGGCGCCAGGCCCCCTGCTGCCCCCTCGGAATGACACGGGTTCCTGGAGACGCTCAGACTCACCTTCACAGATACCTTGTTGCTGAGTCCTTCCCGAGACTTCCGATAACCGTTCTCTAACTTGCCTTCCCGTTTGCCGTCTTTATCTTTTTTCTCAGATTTTTTCCTTAAACGGAGTGCTGTGTGCCAAGATGTTGACTTCCTAGGGGGAAAGTAACACATTGTTAGTGTTACATCTTCCCAGTGTTCGGCAAGTGATTCCTGAGAACATCAGAGAAGAGCTGAGTAGCTCACCTATGGGGACACAGGCTGACTGAGGCTCCTTCAGGAACAGTGTGCTCTGCTGAGGGAAACCTGACCCTGAGTCTTAAAAACCAGAGGGGAAACCAAGAAATTCTTAAGTGTTAAGGACTAAAATACAGAAGTGGCCATGATGATGGTCAATTCTTGGCCGTTTGACGCCCAGAGATGTGATCAAGTGTTGTTCTGGGTGTTTCTGGACGATATTAAAATTTTAATTGGTAAAGTAAAACACTCCGCCCTCCACCACGTGGTGAGTGGGCCTCCTCCAATCAACCGGAAACCTAAGTAGAACAAAAAGACTGGCTTCCCCGAGCTGGAGGGAATTCTCTAGCAGAATGGGCACCCAGCCTGCTGGTCTACACTGTGGATTTGGACTCATAATTCTCCATAACCTTATGATCCAGTTCCTTACAACACCTGTCTCCTTCCCACATGCTCCTATTGGCTCTATTTCTCTGAAGAACCCTAATACAAGGCCTAAGAATACCCTTTGATAAAACAAAGTACAAAATGGGATTCTTGAATAATGTACTAAGATAAAGTACTTCTATATATCGAGGAGAGACGGGACAAGGGGATCATTATGGAAGAGACCCTCTGCAGCCTGAGCTCAAGCCTAGCATCCCCGGGGGGTTGCAAGCTCCAGGCCCAAAGGTGTGGGGTGGTGCTGGGGTGCCATCCAGGTGTGCCGCACACCCCGCCAAGGGTCCTGCCGGGCTTGGACAGGAGCATGACCGTGGTCACCGTCATTGGGGATTTCAGAAATCACAAATTCCTGCAAAGCCTCCATTCCCAGAAGCCATGTGGCTGACCTCTATCACAGCCAAATAGATTCAGAGAAGGGCAAAGTTTTAAATCAGCACCTGAATTCCGTTTTCTTTAAAAAAAAAAAAAAATGTTGAATGCAGGGGCACCTGGGTGGCTCAGTCAGTTAAGCTTCTGACTTTGGCTCACATCACGATCTCACGGTTTGTGAGTTCAAGCCCCACGTCAGGCTCTGTGCTGACAGCTCAGAGACTGGAGCCTGCTTTGGATTCTGTGTCTCCCTCTTTTCCTGCCCCTCCCCTACTCATGCTGGGTCTCTCTCTCTCAAAAATAAATATTAAAAAAAAATTTTTTTTTAAAGTTTAACACAGCAAACCCAGTCTCATTTCGTAGTGGAATGAAACCTTCTAGTATACGTGAGACACGATAGTAATGGCATCACACAGATCTTTACCTGCAGCTCACAGACGAGCACCTTCATGGATGCACCCTCAGCATAGCCTGCTAAGAGGGCAGGGGTCCTTGGAGAGTCCCCCCCCACCACCCAACCAGAATATTGGGGACTACAATATTGTTGTGGTTTACTCAGTGGCTTAAAAAAAGCTGTGTCTGCAAACGCAGGTTATCGAAAGACCCTGTCAGAACAAGTCTGAGAGACGAGAGGCCACCCCGTCTTCACTCTGGGGTTCCGTGCCACGCCTGGAGATGAACTCGCACGGATGGACAATGGCGCGGCTCTCTAGCGGGGCCTCCGGGCCTCGTGCGCACTCGGGCCCCTGTCCCCTCGGCTGGCCCACCGGGCACTCACTTGAGGGTCCCATCGGGGTTCTCCACGATGACTGCACTGGTGTGCCCCAGGACGAAGCCCGGAATCCAGCCCTCGGCGGCGGGGCACTGGTCAGTGGCGGCTCGGAACACCAGAAACATGTTCTGTTGATTGCTGGCCAGAATCTGAACGACCTCTCCTTGGTAGACGTTGATCTCATCCTCCTTCACTGCCGTGTAATCGTGTGTCACCAACATGGTGGAGATGTTGCTACTGCTGCTGCTTTCACTCTGGAGTGGGAGGGAGGACAAAGAGAAAGGCAGAGGGGAACTGAAACGAGATGTGATGTCATCCGTGGGCGCCATCTCGTGCCGGCCCAGAGCAGCGTTCACCACACAGACTTGGAGCCACTCTCTCGTTAGCGGACTCTGTGCCTCTTTCCCGATCACCGAAAACTTAGAAAGCAACGTGAGCGACAATCTAACGCGACTCAGCACAGTGACGACACTCTGCTTTTGGGAGATGATTTGAGCCCCATCTTCCTTGCACCTCAAAGGAATGGCTCAGTCCTCCTGCCGGTGCCATGCTGCCTTAGATCTAGGTTGTGGGGGTGTCACGGGGACTACCACGCTCACCTAGAAAAGCATTATTAAATTAAAAAGCCCCAAGAGTAGCTCCCCAGCTGACACACTAGACCACGGAGTGGCCCCAGATCTGCCAAAGAAAACGTTCACTCAGAGCACAGGCTGCCGGCTCCAGCCGAGCTGCTGACATGCCTCACCACGGTCCCCTTTTATTCCTTTCCTTCTGAAAGAATGAGCAATACCTGAAAAGTAAATTGTCTACTGCCCTGCTCCTAAGGATAGCCACTCGTGTCCCTCGGTGAGTGGCCCTTCCAGGAGCTTGTGTGACTCGAGCGTCGGGAAGGTGCCGTTGCCACAGTAACACACAGAGTACCCAGCACGGCAGGGCAGCTGTGGACACCGTGGGCCCCGCGATTCAAGCTTCGGGAACGGACCTTGGCGTGGGAAAGCCTATGCTCCTCTCACCCTGAAGTCCTCCTGGTAGTACCTGACCTCCTCGTCCACTGTGTGTCCTTAACGTCCATCACAGTGACTGACAGGCAGCAGACGCGCAATACCTATCTAGGAACTCAACGAGGCGAGATGGCAAAAGGGAAACAGAGATCATTTCTGAAGCCCACCTACCTAGGCCCGCGGGCCGAGTGGCGTTAGTTGCTGAGCGGAAGACACACAAATGGCAGTGTTTGTCTCAAGCTGTCATTTGCCAAGTGACCCCTTTGTTCCGGGGGAGGGGGTGAAGCTGACACCACTGGCCAATCCTGAGCTAGCTCTTGCTCAATCCCCTCTACCAATGGGTGGGACGTGGGAAGGGGCATCAGGCACCCTGTTCCTGCTTGCTTGTTCTCAGAGGCTTCTGCCAACGATGCCGTCAGGACGTTCACGGATCCCCCGGGCTTCGAGGACACTAGCCTCTGCTGGGCTCCTAGGTGCCTGGGGCAGGTCCTGGGTGGTGCAGTCGTGCCTGCCGTACAATCCCGCCTCACACAGGTCAGCCCGGGCTGCCGGGCTGGTGTTGGGGCACACGGCAGAGGACGGGCGACTGCTATTAGCAAGTCAGCGGGCGGAGAACTCCAGGGTCCAGGGCTCCAGACCCGCAGTGGATATTTAAGGGAAACACAGCGGAGTGCCAAGCTCTGTTCCTGTCTTGGCGGAGTCGGCTGCGGATACCTGCCCCTCGTGGATGCCCGTGCTGTCCACGTCAGGCTACGGGTTGTGCGTAGTCATTTCTGCCATTGTATTCTTTGAGCATGTACTTTAGGATTCTGACTTATATAGCAATACCCAATAATTTTGAGATTACGAAGCCAAATTTGCTAGAGAACGCAAACGAAAAGCAACTTATGTGGCATAGCCGCTTTTGGCAATAACGCATACAAAGCTCTGTCTCTTAATTTTGCCACAATAACAACAGCTACTGGTATTTTCTGAACACGCCCTATGAACCAGGCTAAGTACCAGGCATTTAAAATCCATCTCATTTAATGCTCAAAACCGCCTTCCCAGCTGGCACAATCGTTACCCCCTTACAGAGTGGGGGTTAGGAATGTGCACGGGCCACCTGGCTTCTGAGACGAAGGCAGGGTTGCATTTCTATTGCTGCCCAGGTGGGCAGGTGCAGAGACATCGTGCATCCACATTTGGGGGCTGGCACAGTCACTGTCTGGGTTGGTCCACATCCACTCCACTCCTGTTCTCAGCAGGACTTTCTGGAAGGTGCCCATTAAAGGAGGAAGAAGGACCCAGGCCATGGGTTAGGCACAGCTGCTTGGCTGTGAGTGCAGACAGTTCCATGGAAGTAGTCAAGGAGGAAGGTGGTCAAAGCAGACCTGCCAGGAGGATAAGATGGCCCAGATGGGCAGAAATGGGGCAGGGCGATGGTTCCTTTTAACTGAAATACTTAAGAATCCTAGAGGACATTTTCAAATCCCCATTCAGGCCTCTGGTGGTCGTCCCAGCCTTCCAGGGCATCTCTGTAAGGCACTTTGACTCATCTAAAACACTGGCAATTTCCCGTTCCAGGTTACCTACCACGTAAAAAAAAGCGAGAGGCAGAGGCGGCTTGTGCAGCCTAAAGCCGGGACATATGTCACATGTGACTGACTACGCCTTTGTCTCAGGGTGAACATCCCAGGAGGGAGCCAGGTGGTGACTGTTATCTGTGCACTCATGGGTGCCCAGCGACCATCACGGGCTGCCCTGTGCTGGAGCAGTCGAGGTTCATTCTGAAGCACAGACTCTGAAAGGTCCTCGGTTGCTTACGGGGAATGTCCAGGTTAGGATGAGCCCAATTCGTAGGAGGGGTCTCAGCTGTAAGACCATGCCCGCATCCCGAGTATTCCACCAGATGCTGGCAGGCAATCCTGCGACCTCTGCCTCTTTTTCTCTGGCTGAAGTTGCTCACCTGCATTCCTAGCAATTCATACCCAACCGGGGGCCAGGCTACTCTGCAGGACACTGGCCACAGCCACTGCAGAGGTTGCCTGCCCCGACCGCTTGTTTTTGCAAATAAGAGTCAAGGGCAAATAAACGTACCAAGACCCGCTTCCTGATTTCTTTCTCAATTAAGTATAAAGATCGAGTTTAACAATATATGTAACAAGTAGAAGGAAAAGAAAAGGCCACGTCACCCCAAACAAGGCATTCATAGAAGTTCAGAGGAAAGAAGAGAGACATGCAAAAGCCAGATTCGTTTTCATAATGAGAGACACAGACCCTTTTAGGGAAATGTATTTAAAAATTTATAAAGCGATCAAACATACACTCGTTAGAACAGTTCTCTTCCCTCACGCATGCCTTTAGGAAAGTGTTAAAGGTCAGGCCATCTGCCGTGTAGGAAAACAGCTGGGGAGGATAGTGAGGAAGCCACAGAAATGGGGGGAAAACCCCACCACAGCAACCTTTCTGCTTGAGGACACGACCCAGGCAACGGGCCTAGGAGAGGGCGAGGAAGCCCGGAGCGCCCGCAGCGCGCCCCCTGCCGGGCAGAACGCAGGTCGCTCCGCATCCAGCCTCCGCCTCGCTCCCCGCCAGCAGGAGCCCGCGCTCCAGAGGCGCTAAGGCAGTCTCTCTCTCTTCCAGAGTGAAACTGGGGGAAGCAAGCATTTCCACTGGAGAGATTCCTTTCCCCCTATTTTGTCTGCTTAGTTTGCTGTAAATTGCTGTTGGAAGTTTTCTCGAGGGACTTTTTTTTTTTTTTCAGCAGGTGAGTCAAAAACGCTGCAAAGATAATTTAAGGCATAAAAGAGCACAACCAAGCGATGAGCAAAAAGCTGAAAGTGTACAGATTCCAATTGAAATAGGAGGTAAACAGCAGGGACGCTGACCCCTCTAAAAAACGTGTGTGAGGAAGGCAGGGGTAAAAAGGAAGTTCCGAGATATTCTGCTGGTCAGAGAGTGTGAGAGACGCACAGGCGCTGCGTTCGCAAGGTACCGATCTGCTTCCCATATTAAGGAGACACACACAAAGCAAGGAGCGAGTTAGTAGAGACGAGAGCAGCGCTGTCCCCGCGGCAGGAGGGTTAGAAGGCGCGCCGTCCAGGCCCGCGGGGCGTCGGCGGGCTCCGACCTCTGCGGGCGGCGCCGGAGGAGCCGGAGAGCCGGGAGTTAGTAGGAGGAGAGCGGCGGCCACGGGGAGGTTTAGAAGAGCTGGCGGGACAGAGGCAGCGGGGCGGGCGGGCGCAGGCTGCCGGGCGTTCTTACCCCGTTGCTCTGCGTGGACTGCACGGACTGCTCGCTGGCCGAGGAGCACGTGCTCATGCGGTCCGTGTCCTTGCCGGGGGCCGCGTGGCGCTGCGCCTGCCGCTGGAGGGAGTCGCTGTCCCCAGGGAAGGTGAAGGAGCCCGGCCGGCTGGCGGGAGAGGCGGGGATGGAGCTCCAGAAGGAGCCCCCCTTCTGCAGGGGGCTGCTGGGGGGAAAGGGCTCCTTGCCGATGGGAGAAGGGAATGCGGTGGCCACAGGTGAGTTCAGAGGCGAGACGGCCCCGGGCCTGGGCTTTCCCAGGGGCAGCGAGCCCAGGCTGCTCCGCGAGCGGCTGTCCTCCGGGTTGGCCCGCGCCTCCCTGGCGTCCGCATCGCGGCCGGCGCCTGCGGCATTCCCCGAGGCCTTCCTGGGGCTCTCGATCACCTTCATCTTGGGGATGTGCTCCGCTTCTCGCTCGGGGCCTTCGGGCTCTCCCGGGGCGCGCCTGCCGGCCTGGCCGGGGCCGGCCTCCGGGGCGGGGCTGCTGCCGGGAGGGGGCGGTGCAGGGCCGGGAGTGGACGTACCTGACATCTTGTCTGCCTCTGCCTGGCTCGAGGCTGCAGAGGAGACCAGCACGGGGGAGTGGTGTCTGACAGGCTGGGGGATCCGGGAGGGTCTGCTTCTGCTCGAGCTGGGGAGGCCGCTGCAGCTGCCGGGGCCGCCGCTGGGGTTGCCGCCTCCGCCGCTGGGGGCCCCGCCGCTGCCTCCGCCGCCGCCGCCGCCCCCTCCCCCGCCGCTGCCCCCGCCGCCGCCGCCGCCGCCCCCGCTGTGGTTCCTCTGATACTCGATTGGTGATGTCAATGCTGCAAAACAGGGGAGACCCAGAGGAGACTGTCAGGACGCCAAGAAAAATATCCTCGTGGGGCAAAGGAGAAAGGCACAGGATACAATCAAAAGGATATGCAGGTCCTGAATACCCGCCCCCCTCAAGTCGTGGCTCATCCATGTGACTGGTAGCCAGCCATCTCGACCTTTAAGCAGCCACCCATCCTGGAAGTGGCAGAATGACACCATCCATCAGCAAAGGAAAAGGCAAAGGCCTTGAATGCTACTCTCCTACTTATAAACAACTGACACTGACTCCATCACGGGAGGTGTGCCTGTGTGAGCGGCTGGGGGCGGGGGGCAGAGAAGGCCAAGTCCAGGGGGCAGGAGGGCCACCGTGGGGCTGACTTTTAACAGCCAGAGCGGCAAGCAGAGACTTTGCATCCCTGCCAAGTGGAAGTCCAATTGCCCTGGGGGAGAATCCCAGGCAGCAGCGGGCTCCTACCAGTGGGAGAGTTCAGGCCCGAAGCCACAAAAGTCTTCTTTAACCCAGAGAGCAAAGAAGCTGCTGAGAGTTCAGGAATACCCCTGGTTACCCTGAGGGCACACAGATGGTGTTAGGAACCACCCCTGCTTTGCAGGTTTGGCACCAGAGGGGAGGGAAGGAAAAGAGCTCTACAAAGACAGACGGGGGGGGGGGGGGGGGGGGGGGGGGTGTCCAGTAGCTGTCCCATCTCCTGACTTCAATGGCTTCATTTGTTACGTAATCGTCCGCAGGGACGGACAGAAGGAAACATGCCAAGTAAGATATGGGGGAAATATGAACACAAATTCTTAAAGTGTTAAAACTTTTGAGAAATACAACAATTAGAACCCCTTCCTGTCTGGGGGGACATCGGGCATGTGTGAACAAGCATTTTGGAGCCGAATGACATTTTTACTAAGTCTGTCTTGGCCATGACCTCTCACTGGAACAAAGGGCGAGAGGGAGAGATGTGACATGCCCAGAGCCCCCACTGCATTCCTGATGGTGCTCAACCCTCCACAATAGGACTTTGCCTAGACTGAAGAGAGTGTCTAGTAAACTTTAACAGCATGGTCTACACAGACTTCCTGTTTGGGAGGCAGTTCCTTTTATTTTGAAGATGATGGTAAAAATTTAGAGATTTCCCAACAGTTACATGCTATGGGTTAGCATTTAATGAAGGCATCACTTAAGAACAACGCATTTAAAGAGGCCTGCATTGACTCACTGTCCTAGGTGTGAAACTTTTCTACACACACAGGGACCGTCCCCTGGCCCCCACTAGCCCCACGTATCCAATTCCAACTACAAATGTAAAAAATGATCAGTCTTGCTTGAGTTAACACGCAGGCAGCTGACCTCTTCTTGGCCCAAAATACCTTGCCCTTGATTTTTCATTGACTGCCTGTGTTCCTGGCTCTGGAATGTCATGTGAGGTGTGAAGGTGGTTTTATGGGGACAAAGAAGTTACAACATCCTACTGGGCTGGGACATAACACAGACATGAGAGAAGACATCAGATGAGTATTTAGCTTTTGGCTGAATTCTCAGAGCTCTTCAATGATCGCCAAATTAGAGCCAGAGTCAGAGTCGGCCATCACAAAAGGAAGCTAGCAGTCGCCGACATAAAGAGTCAAAGGAACGCTCTAAAAAGGCCAGTATGGTCCATCTCCTTGTGGAGAAGACATGTCCCCTAAGGTGCTTTGCTGGCTCCCCTGTAATCACTCATGTCACGGAAGCTGGGAAGGACAAATATGTCTTGTTTTCCAATGCAAGGTATTCCACAGGTATGGATGAGCAACGCCAGCCAACCCAAGTTTCAAAGTTGCACTGGAGAAATGTCTCCGACATCTAGGGCCACCTCTGTCTGCTGCCTCAGTTTTTCTCAAGCATTCCCCTCCCAGGACAGGGCTCCAGGGCACAAATGGTGTGAGAGACTGTGTGGGATATGTGCCCAAGGCCAATTGGCCTGCTTGGAATCCTGACTCTGCAATGAAGAAATTGTGGGGCTTGAAATAAATTACGAATCCCCTCTGTGCCTCAACTTCCTCATCTGTAGAATGGAATAATAGTGGTACCTGCCACCAGGGGTCACTGTGAAAAGGAAATGAAGTAATAATAAAACAAGGGCTTAGAACAGTGCCTGAAACACAGTCTGTGCTAAATATGTCCTGTCATTTATTAGGTATGTAATAGTAGAGAGAAGCGAAACAGAAATAGAAATGTGTAGATTTCTAGAAAG
Organism: Prionailurus bengalensis; assembly: GCF_016509475.1. Classification (NCBI taxonomy): domain Eukaryota; kingdom Metazoa; phylum Chordata; class Mammalia; order Carnivora; family Felidae; genus Prionailurus; species Prionailurus bengalensis. The sequence goes on from NC_057343.1 coordinate 228,996,719, forward strand.
AAAGACAAGAACACACATTACCATTTAAAAAGTTACGCTGGTTTTCTAAAATTTGGTTGATTTCATGGATCCATGTTTGCCGGACACTTGGACTGGACGAGTGCAGAGTGAAGGTCTCCACCACACCACCCGTCCTCGATGTCAGAGCAAATTTACAGGGATCGTTTTCCACGTTTTCCTCCAGGCAAAGGCAACTCACCTTAAAAAAATTAAAGCATTATTCTCAATGGCCAAAAAGTGAAAGCAACCCAAGCGTGCACTGACTGACGGACAGATAAACAAAATGCGGGCTATGGAATGAGTAAGGGAATACTATTCAGCCCTAAAAAGAACAGTCTGACCTATGCCGCAACTTGGATGAACCCCAAGGGCATTACGCAAAGTGAGATAAGCCAGTCGCAAGCAGACGGATATGGTTCTCATTTCATTTAGATGAAGTACCTTGAGTGGTCAAATTCATAGAGCCAGAGAGTGGAATGGTGGGTGCCAGGGGCTGGTGGGGGGGGATGGGGAGTGGTGGTTCAATGAGCACAGAATTTTGGTTTTGCAAGATAAGTAGAGTCCTGGAGATGGACAGTGGCGACGGTTGATTCAACCATGTGAACGTACTTAATGTCCTTAATGCCACTGAGCTGTGCACGGAAAAATGGCCAAGGTGGTAAATTTGTGTGTATTTTACTACAACGCCAACAACGAAAGCACATGGATTCCCAGCAGCTAGGTGCGATGTAAAGCTCATCCTATGTCAAAACTGAAACAAACTTTTTTGGTTGAGCCGTCATCTTTATTGCCTTGGATATCATCATCTTGATGCTTTTCGGTGATTCTCTTAACTCAGGGACAAGGGGATTCCCAAGAATTTAACTAAGTGCTTGAATATTAACTAGAAGTGAGGGCCTGGGAGTTACCGGTCTTCTGACTCCTTTATGATGACCCAGTGTTTGTGTATCCCTGACTTCTCTGCCCCAGAAATAAAATGACACCATTGTAAAAACTTGACTACTGGGGCATCTGCGTGGCTAAGTTGGTTAAGCATCAACTCTTGATTTCAGCTCAGGTCATGATCTTGCGGTTTGCGGATTTGAGGCCTATGCTGGGCTCTGCACCAACTGTGTGGAGCCTGCTTAGGATTCCCTCTCTCTGTCCCTCTCTTTCAAAATGGATAAATTAACTTTGAAGAAAAAAAAAACACCAAAAACCCTATTGGTATAACGTGTTATGAAATTATATGTGGTATCACATGTAAAACAGTTTTACAGAAGCAGGACATGGAAAAGAACATATAGAGAGTTTCTATGCTGCTGGAATGGAGTGGAGAGTCTGTCAGGAGGAAGACGTTCGGAGGACAGTGGGAGGCAGGAGAGGCCGGAAGCTTCATGCAGCCCAGTCCTGATGCCTCCCACGTGCTGTTGGGCAGAAGAGCCTCTCCCAGCCTGAAGGGAGGGGAAGCAGGGAGGCTGCTGCAGGTGGCCACCAGAAGCCTGATGGGGAGCTGGATGGTGTGGTGTCCCACCTGGGTGCTGAGACCTCAGGGCTCAGATGGTAGGAGGCTCTAACACAGGGATGCACGCCTCCTTTCTGAGCTCAGGGCTGCACGGCTGCCAACGTGGAAAGAACAGGGAGGGAGAGGTGGGTGAGCAGGCTGCATCTCCCAGGGACCATCTGCTAGGCCCTCAAGCCCCCTCCTCTGCTTTATTCTGCCTTGCCCTTGGTTTGTCCCGTTCATAGGACTCGGGGCCGTTTGCAATTATTTTACTTATGTTTACTTATTTGTGTTTCTCTTTCCTCAGAGAACAAGCTATTCCAGGGCACAGACTGCCTGTCTTATCTACCCCTGTGGCCCCACGCCCAGCTCTGATGGCTCAGTGTGTCCTCATCGGCTGGAGGCAAAGAATAAGACACTGGGAAAGCTTTCTGCTCTGGTCTTAGAGCAATATTCCACATCCGTGACTCTGAACTTAAGCTGTACGTGGTCACAGGAATGGTGGTACACAAGAACGAACCCAGACAAGGTCTTCTCATCATGTTTAACCGTGACGAGAAACGGCTGTGGACACACAGAGATGCGTGCAAGACAACAGCCACTTCAGAACGCAGACAGTTGAGGGATGGAGTGAATTTTTACAAGTTCTAAAATATCTGAGGAAATTCTCCAAACATTTAATAAACAAAGGATCAAGACATTTCATCACTGAAAAGGAAACAGTTCATCAGCGTGACGGGTACGTGTGCCCACACAAACACACATTACCTTGATGCTGTTCTTAAACAGGAATCCCGGCATGGAGAAGCCCTTTTTTTTATCAAGTGGTTCACTGAAAATGACGATCTGCTCAAAGAGGAAAACCCGCCTCTCTTTACAGCGAGGCAGAAGTCCCGAGTCTTGGTCCGTGACCAAGAATGTGTCCTGCAGGAGCAGCTTGCCCTGGGCAACAATTTTACCCTAAAAGGGGGGGGGGGGGGTGCAAAGGAAGAGAAGAGAACATTGCATTCTAAGTTAAGATACAGGAAGTTCTGTTTCCTTTCTTGTTCCCATAGAATAATATATATTTCTTCTACTAATTAAAGAGCTTAAAATTTTCTTTAATTATAATGAGTTCTTAGCCCCCAACAGAATAGTCATCTAGACAAAATTCTTGCCAACCTCTGTAGGAGTCTCTGGCCTCTGTTACAATCAAAGACAAGGTGGATTAAAAGTGTATAAATAGTTCACTGAACCAGGCTGTCAAGGCGCAATCCCTGTGCCAGCTGCATGGGCACGCTGGCAGGACCCATTAGAAAGACACAGGGTCCTGTGCTTTCAGAAGCCCTCCAGGAGATTGTGCTTTCTTGAGAACCACAGAGCCCGAACTTTAAACCCTAATTCTCTAGTAGAACAGTAGGCAAGAAAAGCAAAAACTTGTCCTCTTTCCTTACTCAGTAGTTGAATTTTAAAAAATTCTGACTGTCTTTTAAGGTACTAATAGGCAACGTATAATATGCCTGGTCTGGCAACTCCTAGAGAAGTCTGGTAGAGTAACACTGAACACAGCCGCCCTGAAGTCAAGCTCCCAGGGACGATGGATGTGCAAGGGGCCCCTTGCCTCCCACCACCTGCCGGGGAAGGAAACTCTGCTGTTACAGCACCAGAGGCTCCAAGAGACAAAGCAGAGTCCTGCCTGTTTCCACCATCAGGCGCTGGGCTTTGAGCAGAGGAAGGTCCTCAAAAAGCAAATCAAATGCACCAAAAAAAAGTTGAAAGAAAATATCAATCAGGTTCAAGTAAAGTGAGAGAAGACAGAAAACCAGGCAAAAGGATCAACTTTCTACTGGGAAGATAAATAATCCAAGACCAGAGAAAGTGACAGAAGCCAGAGGGGTGACTTTAAACAACAGGCACATTACGTCAAATCCCTGCAGCCGCCCGACGTTCATCATGTCGTTGCACCGCTTGGGTACGATGCACATGACTTCCACCGCTCTCTGCAGGTGTGTGTGTTGGGGGGGGGGGGGGGGTCAGGGAAGGGAGGGGGGAGAGAGAGAGAGAGAGAGTGCGTGAGAGATAGCACCAATGGTCAGCGCCCTCCGGGGAGGGCTGGTGTACTCACCCTCACATCCACCCCCAAGTCCACCTCCCAACTTCCCCACCCCCTCGTGTACACAGGGCACATCCCAGTGGAGGGACTCAAGGTCCCAGGGACAGACTCCTCCAGGAGTGGGCTGCTTGGGAGACATGGGAGACATGGGGGGATTAGGGGAAAGCTGGGCCAGCACACTGTGGGGAGGTAGGTACCTCTAATTCTGATGTATCCAGGCTAGCTTTTTTGGAATACTTGAGGAAGTCCTGCAAGAAGCACAGAGAGAACATGATAGGGGCGATGATCACACAGCAGCTACGCAGCTAACCTTCTGAATCATTCCTGATGTGCCGGGCACCGGGCCGGGCGCTTGAGCTGCGTGTTCTCAGTTCTTTCTCCCAATAACTTGGTGAAAAGATACCCTTCCGTGGATTTCAAGCTGTAGCAGAGCAAAATCAACCAAATCTAAGCAGGTAATGGCTCCTCTTTTACTCCAAGACAGCTCTGATCTCTGTAGATACCCAGCTTCCAAGTTATATATTCGTATTCGAAGGAATCTCAATACATTTCAACAGTCACTTTTGTCCCAGAAAACCGTGTGGCTTTGCCTTGAATCGTGCTTAGAAATCTAAACCACTCAAGGGTCCTGAGCCCTGTCAGAGCCAAAAGAAGCAACAGGTGGGGACTGACATTTGAATTTAACCCAGGACCCCAGGAAGATGAGGGAACATATAGAGTCGACAGAGCCAGGAAAATGGTTCTGTGGTGAGGAAAAAGTTCACTTCAACTAACATTTTGATTCAGACCTTGATGTAAAGGTGCCTTATTAGATTTTAAGAAATTTACTCTGAAATATTTAAAATCAGAAGAAGACTGCTGGGTATTTTTTCACAGGAAAGAGTCCCTTCACCTGCCCAAACTTCCTTCCCCTCACTCGTCTGGCCTTCTCACCAAACGCACGCCCGACTCCCAGTCTGCACCCAGCAAACCCTCACCTTCAGGAGCAGCTGGTACTTCATGATCCTCTGCACTGGTTTGATGAGCAAATCTGTGAGCTGCAGCCTGTGGCCAAGACGCTGCTTTAGGTCCTGGGGTTTTAAAGGAGAAAAGAAAGGTCTTAAGTGTTGTCTTTCAAAAGGCGGTTGCCAAGTCAGTCTAACGGTCGGAAATGCTAACTACACGGCAGGAAAGGCAGTGGGGAAGACGGCCACGCCGCACGAAACCCAACCAGGCCCGCACGACTTCTCAGAGTGGCCTCTTCAACGTCCGAGGGCTATTGGTAAAAGTCTTTTTTCCTTGTTTAAAGACCTTCTTTCAATTGCTTTCTTTTATTCATACAAACACGTTTTATTTTTAGGCTAAGTGTTTAGATCATGAGTTATTCTGAATCTGTAATGAGACTTAGGTTCAAAACTGCTTAAATAAACCCCTTTATTTTAACGACGACCCCAGTCTTCTGAAAGCTAAGGGAGTACACAAGCCCAGGCCGAACTCCTACTCATTTCTCTGGCTTACAGGAAAGGAACAGGTTCAGAACTCTTATAACTGAGGCTGACTTCCTGAGACTTGCTTCGTTCCTGGCAAACATGGTATTTTAATTTTTGACATCAGCCTTAACAAAAGATTCAGAAATGCTTTGTTTCCATCTTGGGTCTTACCTCAAAAAAGGTATCAATGTATTCTGAGACAATGTGCTCAGACTTTGGTTTATTTTGACAATAAACTATGTACATGTGCAACCTTCTCTCCTAGGAATGAAAAAGGCAGACAGATGGGTTAAAACAACTGGAAGTTCAACTAGAATATAAGAGTACATGCACATTTCAGCACATTCATAAAGGGAATTTTCTTAAAACCGTGGTTCAGGCTCGTGGGAGCACATTCCAGATACATGACTAGGGTAGCATTCTGCTTTGTAGCCCCCAAAGCAGTCTGTCCTCATCGCCCTCTTAGGTATTTCAGACCCCTCACTTTACCCGGCAAATAGCAACCAGGGGCAACAAGAGGACGGGGTTCTTGGTTTCAAATGAAGAATTACTGTCGCCCCTCCAAATGGCCCAGTGGTCTTGGGAAGTGTTGGTTTTAGCAGGCAAGAAAAGCCTCTTTAATCTCAAACGCTGAAGGCAGGGAGACAGGTACCCAGCAAGCCATCCCTCAATCCGGTGATGCTCAAAGTGTGGTGTGCAGAGCTCTGGGGGCCCCTGTGGCCTTTCAGGGGATCCAGAGGGTCAAAACTATTTTCCAACTAATACTAAGATGTCATTTACCCCTTTCTTCGTGCTGATGTGTAAAACCAGCTGGCATCTTGGCAAATATTCACCCCCACACATTGGCAGAAGACTGCCGGTTTTACCTCAGAAATGTCCCGGATTCAGTAATAAAAGTCCATTTTCTTTAAACTCAACCATGGAGTATATATCTTTTTAATGTTCTTGTGACAAAACAGAGGTCCTCCCTCGTAACACTTCTGGTGCATATGATGGGTTGTCTCAAGCAAAACCATCTGTGGCACTGAGCTGGGGGCTAAATTAACTGTTGGTTTTTGAGGAGTGCCATTTTTACTTGAGAGAAGGATGGACACAAAATGTAATTACTTATACTTGGGTATCTGGCAGACATTTTCTGGAACATGAACAAAAGAAGCGTGTCGTTCCAAGGCAAACTGGCAGTATCTGTTAATAATAAAACTCTGAGCTGTCAAGGTAGAGAACTGTGGAAAACCCACACCTGCCACTGTTTTCTCGACAACACCTAAAGACTGGTCTAGAGAGAGGGGTGGTGACATGAACAATTCTGACTTTCTGATACTGTGTAACAAAATGTCTTAGCATCTGGAAGATCTAACCTGGTGAACTGATCAGTATTTTCCAATTGACCAATGCATGATCTCACAAGCTGGTGTGAGGGTGAAAGCCTGTAAATGCGAGCTGCCTCCATGGCTTCTAGTGTAACAGCAAGGGAGAAGTCCAGCAAGGGCTTGTCCGATTCCACATGGTAGCTAAGCTTTATGATATTATCACTTGTTCGAGTTTTGGTGTAACATCTCAGAAAACTAGCCATAATTTTCTGAAAAGAGTATCAAAATACTCGTACCTTTCCAGCTCGATCTGTATGAGGACGGATTTTTTTTTCATATATTTTAACCACAAAAAATTCCACAATAGAATGAATGTAGAAGTAGATATAAAAAAAAAAAATCCATCTGTTTTCTGTTAAGGCAGACATTCAAGAGGTTTGCAAAAAATGCCAAAACTCTTATCACTAATTTTTTTTTTTTTACAGAAGAATTTCCTAAAGAGACCTTTAATGTTAACATATTTCAGATCTGCACATATATTTGGCTCCTATGCGAAATCTCCTGTATGTTTAGGTACATCACCATCTTCACTAAACATGTGTTATTCCACAGACACACATCCCCAGATGTTCTGCTTCAGGTCTGCCTCTGGTCCTTCTGGCCACTCTGTACTGCCCTGAGCTAAACAGCCAGCTGGGGCTTGGTGACCAGGAAAGCAGGTCATTTGTGTCCAAGAGGGGGGGGCTTAATTCCAATTCGCTGACACTGCACGGTTTGATTTTATTCTCAACAGAAGAGCTTTTGTAAACTACCAGTGAGTTCTCCTTTAATCTGAAAAATCAGTTACTAAGCATGACCATATCAGAACAGAACATAAATAATGTTATTGTACTGACATGTTTAACAAAAAGGGATCCTAGTTTTTCCGGATCTTCAAGGCACTTCTCCAACTCTCCTAAAAAAAAGCTGAAATGAGAAGAGAAATATTAGAGCCATTTCCAATTTGGCCTTCTGATTTTATTTTTATTTATTTAAAAAATTTTTAAAAAATATTTACTTATTTATTTTTGAAAGAGAGGGAGAGAGAGAGGCACAGAGTACAAGCAGGGGAGGGACACAGAGAGAAGAAGGCACAGAATCTGAAGCAGGCTCCAGGCTCTGAACTGTCAGCACAGAGCCCGATGTGGGGCTCGAACTCACAAGCTGTGAGAGATCATGACCTGAGCTGCAGTCGGACGCCCAACCGACTGAGCCACCCACGTGCCCCTGGCCTTCTGATTTTAGACTGAGGTTTATATTTCAAAATAGTCTGTTTTGACACAATCAACTGGAAAATGTAAGGTATGCACTTAAGAAATGTAATGTGCACAAAAAACATTTTGTTAGGACAGAAACCACAAGAGACACACAATTAAAAAGGACAAGGCATGGGGCGCCTGGGTGGCGCAGTCGGTTAAGCGTCCGACTTCAGCCAGGTCACGATCTCGCGGTCCATGAGTTCGAGCCCCGCGTCGGGCTCTGGGCTGATGGCTCAGAGCCTGGAGCCTGTTTCTGATTCTGTGTCTCCCTCTCTCTCTGCCCCTCCCCCGTTCATGCTCTGTCTCTCTCTGTCCCAAAAATAAATAAACGTTGAAAAAAAAAAAAATTTAAAAAAAAAAAAAGGACAAGGCAGAATGAGACCATCCCATGACCGGCAACCTTTCCTTCTCTTGGACAATCCACATTTTTTGTCTCATTTTTCTTAAGGACATAAGCAAGTATGTATCATGGTCGAATACTGAGAAAAAAATAAAGGTTTCCAAGATGATTGCTTGTTTTTATTTCTGAAAACTTGAGATTCATATTCATTCTATGATAATTTTTAGGGAGCTCAGATTGGGGAAGAATAGACGTAAAATACTGAATATGTTACCTGTGTCAGTTTTATAAAGTTTTCTTAAATACTATCCAAATTAGCCTCTAGGTTAGGAGTATTAGCTCCCATTAAGACAGAAATCAGGTGTAAGCACAGAAACAGAAGAGCTGGGCACAGCCGCTCTTTCTCCCTTCTGGGCCACAGCTGACTTTAAGACATCTGCCCACCTTAGTGATCACTTACCCACGCTGATATTTATGTGTGCTATTTTATTTTATTTTTTTACTTAAGGTTTTTTTAAAAATTTATTTTGAGATATATAGAGAGATAGAGCGTGTGGGGGGGGGAGCGGAGAGAGAGGAAGAGAACCCCAAGCAGGCTCTGTGCTGACTGCACAGAGTCCAATGTGGGGCTCAAACCCACAAACCGTGACATCACGACCTGAGCCAAAGTCGGATGCTTAACCGACTGAGCCACCCAGGCGCCCTGTTTGGTATTTTATTAACCCGCAAACCAGCACATCAATGAATGCTATGTGGAAGTTTCTAGCACTTGGGGTTTTAAGATAGCTCTGCACCCTGTGGCAGGCCCCACCTCCAGGTGGTCGTCCCAGGAGCACTGTGCCGTCTTCCCCTCCCGTCACAGCTTCCGAACCAGCCCTGGAAGTGGCAGACTAGAGAGTGGCACCAAAGATCCCTTCTTACACTTAGATCCGCTGTAGTTTCTTGGGAAGTCTATGAATTACGCTGTGTCTGAAGTTGACCATTCTGTATTTAGGAGTCCAACTGAGTTAGATACTATGGGGTAATAGGAAAATGATGACCCTGTACCTGGGTTCAAAGGTTTTACACTCTATTAGGACAGATACATTTAGAAGTAATAAAACACTACTTGATACACCTACCACGATAACCCCTCCTTGTATCTGCATAGGATTTTACAGTTTAAAAAGCACATTTATGTATGCTATCTGCAAAGAGGAGGGAGCGCGTCTAATTGACAGTGATCATTTGACCTGGGCTTTGAAAGTGATGGGAACGTGTTCTAGGCTGAGAGGACAGGAACGCACATAAAAACAGGAAAGCAGGTGGCCAGTCTAGGTCATGGGAACAGAACAGTGCAGCTGGAACATCCCACAACAATATCAACAGCTGGCATTAAGCAATCCGCAAATGGTTAAGGATTTTTAAAATTAGGAGTAAGGTGGGGCGTCTGGGTGGCTCAGTCGGTTAAGCATCCAACTCTTCGGCTCAGGTCACGATCTCATGGTTTGTGGCATGAGTCCCATGTCGGGCTCTGTGCTGACAGCTTGGAGTCCGCTTGGGACTCTCCCTCTCCCTGTCCCTCTCCTGCTCGTGCTTGCTCACTCTCACTCTCTTTCTCTCAAAATAGATAAAATAAACTTAAAAAAAATCAGCAGTAAGGTGACCTGAAGGGGCAAATGTATTGTGGTACCAGCCCCCATGTGGATCTCCTCCTGATGAGGACGGGTGCGACAATGTATTGGGGCTCAAATCTGATTTTCGTGTGCAGTTATGTCTACTTTTTTCATTAAAATTCTTGGAAAAAACAGTATCTTGAAAGCCCTCTAAAATAATTTGTAATTATTCAACAGATGGCTGCAATTCTAATTAGAAACTTTACTGAAGCTTACTCTACATAGATGTTGTTCTGAGCACTTTACATATGTTACCTCAGTCTCCCTTCACCAAAAACCCCGTGCGGTAGATGGTAAGACTATGAACTGCACTGTGCAGATGAAGGCCGGAGACACAGGGAAGGGAAGCAAATGGCTCAAGGTCAGGACTAGGTCCTGAACTCAGGCAGTCAGGCCAGCCACCCCCAGGCGGGCTTCCCGGATGGACCAGCACACAAAAGAGACTCTTCCCCTGGCCACGAGATGCTACCACAAAACTCCTTGGCACATTGTATTTCCTTTGCACCGGCTACCTCCACGAGGTTACAGGTAATAAAAGGAAGCGAACCGGTGAACACCCGTTACCATCTGCCTGACACGATGCAGTTTAGCAAGGGAGGACGCTGGGTGTGCACCGTCAGGCATGGCATGTATTTTACGTACTCTCTGTGCCAGTCATAAATCTGATGGATGTTGCCAAATACAATCTTGTCCTTTCCTTTCATGTCATCAGGAACACCATCTTCTTTCATGAGAGCCATGTAGCCCTGTGAGCATTTACAAATAAGTTTGTTTCAGTGAACGTATTGGAGTCAGATAATCATTTATGGATCAACGCTCATAAAGAACAAAACAGACATCTGCAACGCCTCACAACCCTTTCTTTGTTTAAAAACAAGCAAAAATCCTATATGAAAAGTGTCTTTCGCTGGCAACACATGTATGGTCATATGCCATGCCAAGATTTTCTCTCCTTGAACTATTGGGAATAAATAAATCCAAATTCTTCTAAGGAACTGAAGACATTGAAATGTAAATGGTTTCACAAAAACAAATCATCTTATCAGCTTGTAAGCATCAACTCTTTGGCCAAAAACATATCTCCTCTGTTCTCAGCATAATATAAACAGATTTCCTTTTCTTTTTGGATTATCTACATACTCCGTTAAATGAGAATTTAACAACATTCCTTTCATAAATTGATTTTTTCACAGCAGTTGATTAAATATGTTGCTAAAATGTGGCTTACAACTTCCATTTAACTTGAATGGGATTCAGCCTTGACCGGAATCTCTTAAGAAATTCAACTTATTTTACTGTTAACAATAACCGCAGGCAGACACATCGAGCTTGCTACATCTTTGGTTACACAATTAACTGTAAAAGCCGTTACTTTTAATGGAATGAACACCCAAAAAGTATCAACCTAGATATATTTACAAAGCTGAAAGAACAGTAGTATCTTATGGTATAAAAACAGCTTTCTGCTGAGTTGAGTTTACAAATACGATTATGCCCTGAACTTCAACGCCAGGGATAAGCCTGGAGATGGCCTTGATCCAGTGTGGATGGCACTGGTTTTGTCATGGCCCCACAGTGCACAGCAACTTCTGGGCAACGACGATAGTGCCGTATTTCTTCCGTGAAAAGTAGAAGTAGGTGGCCTGGTGCTGCGACAGAGCAGCCCCGAACCCAGGTGGACCCAGGATGGATCGGAAGCCACAGCTGGCCACGCTGACTTTTTCCACCACTGACGCTCTCCTGTTTCTGCGGGGATATCCACTTTTGTAAATCATTAAGGGCAAGATCCCCAAAAATAAATGCAGTGGTTGGCTAAAGTAATTTAAAAACTTAACTGTAAAAAAAGATGACTATGTCAAAGATGCGTCATGTGAAAAAAGCATTTAAAGGTGCATACGGATTAAGATAATTGGCTAAATCTCACTTTTCACAAACTTAGTTTTCTTGGGGGGGGTGTCAAATGTTTTTAAAGTTTTTGAGAAGTTATTGGTGTACATGTTTGATACTCCCTTGACAACTCTTGGTGTCTGATATAGGTCATTAAATCTCTGAAAACACAGACCTCAACCACACAGCCGAGGTCCCGCACATAGTCACGCTCTGTCTCCACTAGTTCTTGCAAAACATAGCTGGAAAGAGAGAGAAAAACGAGTGTTAGGACCCCAACTCTTCATTTTCTAAATGAATTCTTTAGCACTCTGCTTTTGTCAGGTCAGACTCCTGCTGGGACCGGATCCGTAATGTATCAAATGTACACAATTGGGTCTCTAATTCTTGAATGTCCCAAATCACTTACAGGTTCATGTACATGACCCATGACAGCTGTGGACTCTGATCACATATACAGACAATAAAGAGAGGCTTAGACATAAATTTGTCATAAAGGCATAACGTGAAAGGAAGCGAGTTTGTTTTGTTTTGAAACAATTATTTTAAGCTTCACTGGACATGTAAGAAAAAATTTTAACTCAGATATTGAAAGCCTTGGGTCTGACCACTCATAACTGTTTAAGGCCTCTCCGATAAGAGGAGACAATCGGTTGCTCTGAAAAGCAAACCACCTCGGCTGCCCTTGAAAAGGTCTGTTGGTCTGTTCATTCGACCAGCACTGAGTGGGCATCTCGTACCAGATACAGACTGCTGGGAGAGAGCACTCAATAAAATCCGGTATCTGCCCTCACGCAGCATACAAGTTTTCCCTCTTCTCCAAAGGCAAGTTTAAACCTTTTGTAATGTTTTTCAGGACTCTTTTTACCGTAAGCAGCTTTACTGGAACTGAGACGCTATCAGGAAGGTGTGTTTGAAAAATATTCAAGTGTTTTGAATCAGATTACATCTGATTTTATGTTGCTTTCTTTTCCTTCACAACTATACATATGATAGAAAGCACAGCACTTTCCCCCTAGAAGTGACAGGAGACATGCGTGTATCATTTAGAAATAAAGTACAACATGCAAATAACAAAAACTAGAGCTATAGGGGCACCTGGCTGGCTCAGTTGGAAGAATGTGTGACTCTTAATCTCGGGGTTGTGAGCTCAAGCCTGACGCTGGGCATACAGCTTAAAAAACAAAACAAAACAAACGAACAAACATTTTTCCAAACTCTAAGAAAAACAAACAAACAAACAAACCACAAACACCTGCAGCTAAGGCTTACTGCACCCTTAAGAGGTTCTGAGAGAATTTCAAACATATACACAATTATTCAAAGAGAGACCCTGGATCTCCTGGTTGCCCTGATTCAGAGATGAACCCCAGTCACATTTTTGAAGGCGACAAAGACTAGAGCACAGCCGACAGTGACACTGGAAACATCTCTTACTGCCGTCTCTTTAAGGAGCTGGATTTCCTTTCCTCCATCTCATCAATGGGCGAAGAGGAGGAGAGAAGGGAGTTGTCGGAAGGGTTGAAGGAGGGGCTGCTACTGTCTCCCTGGTCAACAAGGAGTGAGCTGGGCCGATCCTCCAGAGCCTGAAAGAAAACCAGACCACCAGTCATGTTTCCAGCCTACAGTCCACGAGGCTGAAATTAGGATCGGAAAATCTCATAAACCAGAAAATACAGAAAGCCGGACTATAAAATGAGAAGATCCACATTTGTGATATTACACGGTATTTGGTAACAAAAACCCCCACTATTAATACCAATATGGAGCAAGAGGAGCTGGGTAAATAAGTCAGAACAAAGAGGACAGTGAATTTATATGCATTAATACATTCTATTCTTTGTCGCCAAATAACTAGAAATGATACAACTTGTGTACAGCAGAGCATTGCACCCATCTCTGGACGTATCACGAATTTCGAACGTAGCCATTTTCTTCTCGGTTATATTCCTGTCCGGTGCGTGGAACCTCCTCCGTCAGGCCAGCCGACCCCAGCCACATCACCGGGGTCCCTTAGTGGTGGCTACATGGCAACGTCAGCGTTCTGCGTTAAAGAACGTGGGCTTTGTTTCTTCGTTATCCACGAAGCCTTGACTCCCGCGTCAGTGCACACAGATCGCCCAGTGAAACGGATCTCTGTTTCTGGACACTTGCGACCTCCCTCCTCTTGGGCAGCAGCAGCCGTCATGCTGTCTCGATGACGCATCCTAGACTCTCACTCCCCACTGGATTTTGGTTTTCACGAGTGACTGTTTTCAGTGTTGTATGCCCTGTGGAACCTCGAACAGAGCTCTGCAGTGTGGTCAACACATCTGACTCGGAAGTGGACTTCTGCCCCTGGATTAATATGACAACGATTAGCGGCTGATTGCTTTCTCGTTGGTACATATTAACTGTGCTTCTTACCCTGAATTCCTAAAGCTCCTAGGGGTATGGGTTACGGTTCTTTTAAAATTTCCAAAGCACCCAGCTGGAGATGCAGAGACGATCAAGGGGCAGTTTACCAACTGAACTGGGAAAGTGTGATTAGCTTATCTTCAAACAAAAAGTTCAATACAAACTTCGGGACATTTAATATTTCCTATCAAATCAAAACCTCCAATGCTCGTCCAATTTTCTCCCTTCGAGGGTAGCAGACCAGTGCAGGCTTTGTCACTAAGCACAGCTCTAAGGACACAAAGTCTGTCCATGTAATTTTGTTCACCAAACCCACGGAGCTGTGGAAACATACCAACTGCTGTGCTTATTTGTGATAAACCGTCAAGGAACGGGGCTTGATGAGAAAACAGCACTCTTATTTTTAAGTAAATAGTTATTGACCTTTACTGGAAGCCAGCACTCTGCGGGAAATAGCAGGGCTTTGCTCTGTGCTCATGGATCACGGCGACAGGGGTCTGGAGGAGGACGGGGTGCTTCGCACTGTCTCCCGTCTAGGTCTGCAAGGAAACAGCTGATGCTCGTTGGATTCAATTCTGCTCCTTTCAATGGTGATAAAAAAGAAAGAAAACCAAGAAGATGTCTGTAGATGTCCCTTCAAACAGAGCTGCAAGCAGGGTGCTTCACTGGGGTCTGTGAAGCTCTGGTCTCCGGCTGGCGGAGCGGCTGTCTGGACCCCAAAGGACAGAGGTGCCGGGCGTGAACCCAGCTGGGCAGCCGGAGAGGGTGCAGACGCCCCGGTGGACGCGATGGTGGTTTGGCGTTCCTGCCCGCCGGCTCTCACACAGGCGGCGTGACCAGGGAAAGGCCACCACGGGACTGAAACTCCTGGGACGTCACAGAGTCGGATGGATTATCTATCTGCGAAGCACTACGGGTTTGTGGTGTATTATGGGCAGGTTCCCTCTGTTCCTTAGGTGCAGGCAGGTCTGCACAGACAATCCATCGCCTCTAAGGTTAGTTTTGATAAATTTCCAGGTTGTGAAATTGACTTTCAAAGAGCTTAACAGAAGGTGTTATGGTTATTTTAATTTCCTTAGTTTGCCACTCCCATATAATTCCATGTTTTGTGGATTTGTGCCTCCTCTCTATTTTCTTGAGAAGGTTACCTGATGTTTATTACTTCTTGAAAGAACACGTTTTTGGTTTTATTTACTCTACTGTTTTTCTGTTTTCCAACTCATTGATTTCTCTTGCTCTTCTAGTATTCTTGAGGTAGATGTTTATTTCACTTATTTTCATTCTTTCTCAGATCTCCCTTTATATTTCAATCGACGAAGAAAAGAAAACCCCTGGGTCAAGTTCAAACAGTCGCTGTGGCTGTTGGCCACTGCTGCCCTACTGCCAACGACGTGAAGGCAAGACGCATCCTCTTCCAAGTCCTGGTAGGATCAGGAATGTGGGGATGGGAGAGAGGCCGAAATCCCAGGAAATAGTTTTCAGGGTAGTTTTTATTTTTCCGACAGACTCAGCAGGTTTTAGGGTTAAGTTCAGGTGCCTGAACGTCACGCTGCACAAGAGCTGAACAGCTTCTTCCCAGTCCAGTTAAGCCAACATGTAGCTTTTGAAGGGTAACTGATTCAGTGTGCAAATTCTACTACCAAGGTGCTACAGCCTGAGAGGTCACCCATAAGAAAACGGGGGCAGATGACTATGCATCTCTGGCACGTGATAAGTGTGCAGGGGGAGCTCAGGGTCACGTGAGAGGGCAGGCTAAAGGGTATTAACATGATTCAGAGTTTTCATTGACAAAAAGCAGTTCTCGTTTGACATCAGAGGATTAGTGACAGGAAATCAACACACAGCAATGTGTCCCTTGAGTCAGAAAAAGAGGGCAGGATCTAGATTACATTCCATGGACAATGAAGAGGGGGTGAGTCCATCCCAAACAGCATAAATACGGTCCTTCCACCAGGGAAAGGGCAGGCATTAGTGACTCTGCCCATGTGGATGGGACCTTGCTAGCAGCGTAGCAGCAAACAGCACTTGTACCGAGCATAGAGCTAAAAGACACAGGCTCAGAGAGCCTAAGCGTAAGCAGCAGTGTTTGAACACAAGTCTACCTGACTCCAAAACCTACGCCCTTTCCACGACGCCAAGAGCTTTAGGCCTGTTAACTGAAGGAGAAACGTAAGTGAGTAGAAAGAACTTAGTTTCGACTGGTAAAGTTCAATGCCTTAAAACTGAGAATAAGGAATAAAGCAGTAAGAGCTGAACGAAACCATGTCGTAGAACTCCTCTGCATTGGAAGCGCATCTGAATTAATCAGAAACCAATCTCTGTCCACTTAAAATGGAATGTGATGTCAGTACTTGCACAATGATGGCCTGGCAGGGTGACAAAGAGTTGCCTCAGAGCATTGCTTGGGAAAACTATTTCAATTATTAGACAAGAATAATTTTAATGATCATATAACTGAGGAGTATAAATGACTGTTTTAAAAATGTTTAAGGGTGTTTGAAAGCTCACTGGGTACAACTTAAGTACCCTTTGTTTAGACCATCAATCGAGTTGTCTCAAAGAGACAGCCAGGATGTGCTTTAGCGCAGTTCAAACTGCAATGATCCCAAATTCTTGACCAGAGGGGTCAAGTTCTTGGGTTATCTACCAAGTACTAGCAACCTTCCTGGCTTCCAAGCCCATCATGTCACTTTCAGAACATGACTGCCTGAGAAGAAATTCCAGTGATGGTGGAGTGAGACAGTCTGGAGTTTTTCTTGACAGAATCCCCACTTGACTGAGTCAACCATAGTCTCATTAGTTTGGAAGTGTCTGAAGGTGTGCTGAGGGTCAGTGGTACCAGAGATAGGTTGACAGTTTCTTTTGTAGTCTCTGATGATTAGAATGATCAGATGATTGATTAGAAGCTGTCTCGGGGTAGAAGAAATGGGAATGATCTAACATTACCCAGTTAATACCTGATGGAAGGAAGATAAATGTCTAAACTTAAAAAGTATACTCTTTGATCTGGCAATTCCAACGTTGAAAATCTACCCTACAGACACAACCACGCACACAGCCAACATGGGTGTTTACAGTAGTGCAAAACTGAAAACTTTATACACACACACACATACACACGTACGTATTATTACTAGGGATGTATTTAAATAAATTATAGCATAATGAGAGGTCTCTGCTCCTTCGTGGCTGGTTAAGTTTTTAAACTCTGTGGCTTTAGTTTTTTCATGTGTAAAATAAAATGACAACAGTGTGTACCTACCTCATTGGACTTCCAATATGTTAATGCATGCTCAGCACTTAGAATGGGGCCTGGGTTAGAGTAAGCCCTCAGGAGATGATCACTGCCATCTATACAGTGGACTACTGTGCAGCCAGTACAAAAAATGAAGTAAATCTGTATGTACTGATGTGAGAAGATCCTCAAGATATACCAAGTCTCAAAATCTTAAAAAGTCCACAAATCCACTCTGAAAGAAAGAGCAGGCACAAGCATCCTGTCCCTCTCACCTCCCCGCATATGTGTGCACCTGCCGAGAAAACGTCTGCAGGGAAATCTACCAAACTGATCACAGTGGTTACCTCTGGAAGATGGACTGGTAAGAGAGGCTGGGGGCTTTTATTTTCAGAGAGGTGACGTTTAAATGATGTTAAGTCACTTTACGGGAGTTGTAGGATATAGTAATGTAAATGTTGTTGCCAATAATGGTTTTTCCATCTCATAGGAAAACTGAAGAAACACAGAATTGCTTTGAATCAGTTAGAAGCAATGCACACCTATCTAACTTCAAATCAGTATTGTTGACTTTGGGGCTTTTATTAAACAAATCCATGTCGACCAACTGGAAATGCAGAGGTCACTCAGAAAATAAAGCCCTTACATAATAATGCACGCTTTTCTCTCCTGTACACTGTAAATCCAGAAGAAAGACCTCAGAGACAGCAAAAGAAACTGTCAACCTATCTGTGGGTACCTCTGAGCCTGGGCACACCGTGGACGAGTGGGGCCGACCCGACCCGACCACAGCCATAATGGTGTTAGCACTGCTATCAGTGAGGGTGCAGGAATGGATTATAATCTTGGATCCTGGGAGGCACCTCCAATCTCCTGGGATATCTTGCTTGACAGGAATGTTTGTTTACAGAGGGGCCTCGGGCCAAGACAGAGCGTCTATGCCAACAGTATGACTCTTGCTGGGGGCTTTGGGCCATGTGGGGTCCTGATTTCTGGAGGGGCAGGGGACAAAGGGGAGCCACGCAAGCAGTCAGTCTTGCGTACATGACTGAGCTCAAATAAACACTCTGAACACCAGGGCTCGGGTTAGCATCCCTGGCTGGCCAGACTCTCCGTGTGTGACATGCAATGATGTCAGACACCACTGTCAGGACAGGAGACGTCAGCACTCTGCATGACCCTACCGGGAGGGGACAGCTGGAAGCCTGAACCCTGAACCACAGCTGCACCCTGCCCCGTGTCACCTCCTCCCTGGCTGACGTGAATCTGTCCTTTCACAGTATAAACCACAACTGCGGGTACAACGCCTTCTCTGAGTTCTGGAAGTCGTCCAAGCCAATGACTGAACCTGAGGGTGATGTTGGGGACCCCCAAACTTGCAGGGTGGTCAGAAGGGAGGGTGGCCTTGGGGCCTCCACCTGTGTAACACGCCCCAAGCACATTCAGCAGCCCTGAGAGCGGTTTCCAAAGCTCAGGCTCGCTCTGTCTGGGAAACCTTACCATCTTGCTCTTCACGAGTTCTTCAATCGCACTCACGAGCTCGGCCGCACTTGGCGTTTCGGAGCTGGTGGGCCGGACTAATAACCGGGAAGAGGCCTACGGAAGAAGTTAAGAAAAAGAAAGGGGGGAGGGGGAATGCCTCACGTTAGTCACCGGACAGACAGTAAATTCTCCTGCAAGCTCAAGCTCTTTTTCAAAGTAAGTCCAGACAAAAAGACCACAAGTTTGTCTTTGTTTGCATTTATTTAAAGTCATCCTTTTAAATTTACAATATTCTGACATGAAATATTAAATAAAACCTGTCTGGGATACATGTGGAAAGCAGACAAAGTCTGTTTTTAATCCTCAGTCGTGTAACATCGTAATGTTTTTCAAAAGAGGTGACTGGGCACGGGGAGATTCTTACTATAACTTTGGCAACTGCCAGCAAGGCTAGTGGCTAAGCAGAAAAAAAAGTACGGAATCTGATCAACGGAAGAATGAAAGGCTTAAGTTCTAATGAGTGAATCCTTAAATAACCCAGAAAACAAAACAGGATACTAAAAATGGCTTTCCTGTGTTTATGGGGTTAAAAGAAAGAAACAAGAAAGAAAAGGAAAGGAACCAGGGTGCACTGACCAGACAGGGCAGAGGGGGACGAGCTCACCATTTTCTGTGCCATCCATTTCCCCAATGATTAGTGCAGAGTACAGAAGATCTGTGGCCTCACAAGCTACCAGATGCCATTTACGGCTAGAATCAGGGTGTACAGGGGGTGACAGTTAAGGAATTTCAGGGAGGGACTACTGAATTCAAGTTTCAGTAATTAGCAAACACGGCGTGTTTGCAGATTACTCGTGCCATCAATTAACTGGAGACTAGAAGAGGGCATAATATGAACCTTGCTTCATATTAAGGACAGCAGAGAAGCATGCGACACACGGCTAGCTGTACTAACGATGCATTTCTCACAGTAGACAGATATGGGTTTGTACATTCACAACAAGGCTTTTACATATGTGGATCCATGTATGCGCTTTGCAAAACAAATGTTGGTTTGGTCTAATGAAATCTGGAGTATGGGGTGAAGAAAACGAAGAAAAAAATTCAAATGGAGAGGTAAGGAAACTGAGCCAAAACAGACACGGAACACAAATCAACATAATGCTGCAGTGAAAGTTTACAAAAAGAGAAAACAGAACAAAACAAAATATTAGTCACAAGGTAATATACTCGCTGGGAATATCACTACAGATTTTTGCAAATGAAGAGCTGCTACTGATAAAACCCAATGAGGTAACGCAGCAACTGATACGTGATTCTAGCAAACCAAAGTACACTGTGCAATCCACTCTCCAAATGGAGAAAAACACTCTTCTTGGGGGAACAAGTCAACCAGGCCCTCCACCTCACTTTGGCTAACCATCAGATTTGAGAAATGTCAGTTCTGTGCTTTAAAAGAACGTATCGCTTAGAATGCCACAAAGCAGTTTAGGAATTGTCTGAGAAGTGACGCATTCCCATTTCCTGCCGAGGCTACTCTGTGCAGGGGGCGAGGTCCTCTGTCACCTCCCCTCAGCTCCCGCAGCACGCGGCCAGCACCTCAGATGCCCCCAAACGCCAGACTCCAACCCAACCCACGTCCTCAGCCAAGACCCGCAGCGCCCTGACCGCGCGCTCCGAGCCACAAAGCGGGAGGAGGCGGGAGATGGCTGCCCAGGCTACGACTGCGTAGTCGGCCTCGGCCTCACACTTGTCGGTCACGGGGCCGGGGCAGAGTCCAGATCATAAAACACAGGCAGTCCAGCAAATGACCGTGTTAGCACAGAGGAGGGAGTCAGGGAAGGAAAAAGAGGAAGAATGGGGGAAAATGATGAAAACATCTGTTTTACTCAGAAAACTTCGTTACTGCCAAAAAAGAAAAGGTCTCCGGTGATGACTTCATAGCATGGTTTTCAACACCTGCCAGTTTTGGGAAGCACACCGGGGCCAGAACATAAGGGGACGTACAAGCCAGTTACCAGCTTTCCATTTTGATACTTTAGGGCTCTACACCTGGGATGCACAAAGTTGTCGTAGATCAGGTAAGAACTGACCAAACAAACAAAAACCCAAGATTGGTTTGAAGCCTCCACATACACCTGAAGAGGAGACTCATGGTTGTGAACCGATTCCTAGACCCTGGCACCTATCCCTGCACCCCAGGTGACCCTTGGCACTAACGGCAGGCATGCCGGGGAGACCAACTGGACAGCAGCACTACGTCATCTGGAAAACAACGCCCGTGTGCAAAAACACCTAGCAGAGAGAGCAAGATGGCCTAGTGTTCATTCAGGGCTGCGACCCCCAAGACTGCGTGAGATTTCTCTGACTCCTGTCTCAGGGACACTGGTCAGTACAGTAAAAAGAAAATAAAGTTACTTTAGAGGCAGCACTTACTGAAGCATTATTAAAAATGCAGTGAATGTGTCTGTAGGAGAAACGACACGTGCTGGCCCACTGCTTGCTCTAAACTGACTCTGGTATTCCTACGTGTGGGGTGAAAACAGGCCGCACAGCTTCCCGCCGCCTGTTCTCAGCCCTGCTGTGATGCTGGTGCTAGGTGGCGGGGCCCGTACCTTGTCGTCCTGTGAATCCGGCTGCAGCAGGCTGTGCTGTTGGATGGCCATGGGCGGGGGGAGGGGCACGGCGTCGGCGCCCTCCTCCCCTTCCTCCTCCCCGCAGCTCTGCATGCCCGACGAGGAGGACTTAGAGAGTGTGCCGCTGCTCAGGCCCTCGTTCCGGCCCCTCTGAAATCAAATCAGCGTCCGTGCGTCACGTTCCAGGCCCGACTGTCAACATCAGGTCACAGACAGAGCCCTAAAGGGTGAACTGGGGGAAGTGTGGCCGGCACAGGAACGGAGGGGACAGAAATCAGGAGCAAGCTCTTTCCACCCCCGATGGGAACTGCTCATCCCTTCCTGCACACCAGCTACCTTGCTTGCAGACTCGGACCGGAGAAGGGCCCCTGCGCGTGTCTTCTGAAGAGACCACCAACATTATCCGTTAGGCTTTGAATACATCTCGTCGTCCACCACCACCCCCTCCCCGGGGACCAGTTCAAAAGCCTGAACCCTTAATAACTCTCATTCGGTTCCTCTCGTCTACTTCCATTTTGTTTCTGATAACTTGCTAGAATAAAATTCACTGAAACTATAATGGCATGGAGACTAATACAGTTCAAAATGCTCTGGAAGAATCTGAATTTAGTCTCACATTACTTTTACTCGGCTTTCACTTTTAGAAAAGTTGTCAGTTTTATTTCTACTAAGAGGACACAGATGTAGAAAACAGACAGATGAGGACATAATAAACCACATTACTGCAGTGAAAACCCAGGGCAGAACATGCCCAGGAAAAAAGCAGCAGAAAACCCATGTCTGCAAAACAAATTAAATGATACAAATCTTATCCTATCTGTCTGTCTTTTTCTTTTTTTTGAGGGAGCTGGGTGGGGCTGGGGGTGGCGGGCCTCAGTTAAAAACTCTGAGGGCCCCTCACTGCCACCACCAGCCCGACAGCCTAGCCTGGGGGTCACGAAGGGATTCTGTTCCTTGCGGTGTAATTTAAAGCTCCCACCCCTGAATGAAAAGGGAACTTACAAAAATTCCCGGCTGGCAGATACCCGTGTATCTGTAATGATGTGGGAACGATCCAGTGTTTACTGGTTAGCAAAGTAAGCTCGCCCTGTGTCGGCTGGGGAGGACAGATGTTAAGCATGAACTGAGGACACCCACACCCCTCTGGCCCCTGCACGTCTAAAGCTGGGGCCCTGCCTGCGCAACGCTGCGGCCGTGGTCTAGGCCGAGCTCGGGGACGGCCTGCACCTTCGCAGCTTGAGCGGCACCTCCTGGCTTGTCTGTGGCAGCGGGGCCAGGCGGGCTGGGTCAGCAGGGCGCCTGCTTCCCGCTGGAGCAGGCCTGGGGGGACGCTCGGAACCCTGCGCTCCTTCTCGGGAGCCACCGTGGGTCCCGACCAGGTCAACACGGAGCTGCCAGGGCCCGCCCGTCCCCACCGAATCCAGTCTGCTAACGGGGGACGGGACGAGCGGACAGTCGCGGGGACCCACGGGAAAGGGAACCGAAGGAGCGTGTTCCCACGACAGACGAGCATCCCCACGCCTCCAGGGGAAAGGCCGGGGGCTCTGACCTCTTCCACCGTCTCGTCCTGCGGGGTGGCCGCGCTGTCGTCCGAGTCCTTCTGCGAGCCGGCATCGGCGCTCTTGCGGACCTCCCGGCTCTTCTTGTGCTTGTGCGCCAGCTTCTTCACGTGCCCGTCGGCCTTGCCGCTGCTCAGCCGTCGCACCGGGCTCGTCAGCCACTTGCGCAGCGTGTTGCCCGGGCGCTTGGGGCCCGGGGAGCTCTGGGCCCCCATCATGTGGGGCTGGAGAGAGGCCACGGAGGCGGGCGGGCTGGCATCGTTACTGGAGACGGACAGCGAGTCTGAAGGGTGAGAGAGACACGGCAGGTTTGACCGAACGGCCTACAGACAGATCCTCCGGCCGTGTTGCCCGCAGGCTGCGTTCGCCTGCAGGCGGGCGCCCGGCTGTGCCCGCCGCCTACCTGCGGCCTGGAAACGCGGGAAGGGAAGGTCCGCTGTCTCGCGCACACACCTTTCAAAGCTTTACCGAACCTGAGTTGTTCCCAGAGACGATTCTCCTCAGGACGTACCGTTTCCCCCAAAACCCCAAGTCACCAATCCCCTGAAGACCATCACACAGATGGTCTCTAAAACCATGTTCACCCACTTTCTTGATAAACACAAGCTATGAAAGAAGATTTCAAAAGAAACTAAGAACTAATCCTGGTGCATAAAGACATCAGTTTGACTCACTACCAGTGAACAAAAAGTACGGCTCTGTAAATAAAGCGTGGACGTGTGCACGTACCCACATCAGAATGGATCTGACCTGGTCAGACTTTGGGACAAATGACACCCATCTGGAATGCTGTGTCAAGAGCGAAGTCAGCAGCTGGGAAAGGGGGTAATGCCGGCTGGTTTGGTGGGAGATCCGGCCTGGGGCCAGACCCCGGAACTATGCAGGCGCAGGGGGTCTTTCTCTCGGACTCGAAGTGACTTCTCTCGTCCAAGTAAATACCAGCAGCACATTTTTAAAAGAAATGTGAGGGGAAGCCTTCCTCAAATAACCAACAATGCTTTGCAGAAAACGTATCCGAGTGAATCTTCTCACTGGATCTCAAAAATTAAAGAGAGTTGACCCTGAATTGTTTTTTTAGGAGAAAAAGAGAGACCTAAAAAAAGCTTAGAAGACAGCTGACACTCACCGAATCCAAGCAGTTATGAGGCAGGACTTTACAAACTGAAAACCGGTGACAGGACACTGCCTGGCCCTTTCCTGAGCACCTGACTTGAGGGTGTCAGTCTAGTGAAACAGAGTAAAATGCTTTACACCTTAAGAAATGGAATGAGGAAGAAGATCATTCACTATGCTTGTTATTTTCTTAAGTCTTCTGAAGCCTGAAAAATATATTAAAATTACTCTTTGAGACGATCCTATTTTACAGACACCTGTATTCGTTTGTTTACCTCGGTGGCACCGGAGACATTATTATGTGCTGCAGTTACAAAGCAGGAGAGCTAATCCCTCCCAATCCTGTGATTATATGCGAGAGACTCAACAGTAGTTTCCCACTCCTGCGCCAGACTCCTGGACGAGACGGCGGATCCCCGTCTAATTGCCATCTCATTCCTTCCCTGGCCCAAGGCTTGCATGGGTGGAGGGTATAATCTTCCATAAACAGATGACACATTTCAAGCAGGATCGCTCATTCTTAAAAATCTAGATTTTCTCAGAGCCAGACTTTGGTTCAAAACTAAGCAATACAGAATTCAGTTGACAAGTAAAAACCTTTTCCCCTGTGTGGGTATGTGCACATAGATGTGTGGATCTAGATTCGTTCGTTTATAACTTTATTTTAAAATGAAAGTCACTACAATATTTCCACGTCTCTCCTTTTCCTCAGGTACCATCTAAAGAGGCAGGAGAGAATTACACCATTAAGCTGGCCACAGCACACAGTACGTACTTCCTAGAAATTTTCTCAGGTGCCAATTCAGGATAAAGGCAAACAGGGAAGCACAGTGCCTAGCCTCAGGAACTTTCACGTAGAGACAACAAGGACAAAAAGAAGAGGGAGGCTGGGGTAATCCACGTGCCAAATGACAATTTATTCAACTGCAGGGTTTTTTTTTAAGTTCCAACTAATTTTATTAGCAAGATGCTGGGTCAGCCACAGCAGGTGACACTTCCACAGTCCTTTAGTGTGCTGGGACTCAGAGCCAAGCCCTGTACGTGCCACTGGACAAAGATGAATAGAACCGTCCTTCACCCATGGGATCCGCCATGTAGTGTTTTCCAGGACCACATAACTATGAGGCCAGAACTATAAGCGAGTACAAATCCTGTTAGAGGCTGGGAAGAAGGGGAATTGAGTAGACGGATCCCAGAAGGCTTCTTGAAGGAGGCGTCAGAAATCCCCAGCCCTAAGAAGTAGAGCGAGCTGATTCACAGCCCACGTGTGAAGGGCGGTCACGTCTTCCACATACATTCACTCAGCCGGGTAACTCAAGACAAAGGACAGTGGAGGTGGCACTCAGGCGGAGGCTGCGAGACGTCCGGGGCTGGCCAACCTACGACAAGTGTCACTGATGGGGCCCATTGTGCCTCGTATGAATTGAGGGAGGCAGGAAAGAGACAGAGGCCCTCTTACTTCAATAAAACCCAATCAATTACAGGTCTTGACATTCATAAGCAGAATAGTCACACGTTCCAAGTAACAGGGAGCACCAGCTAAGCCAACAAATGAACCTCACACGTGTTCTTGTGCCTACAAGTGAGAATCTGGGGGAGTGTGGCACGGGAGCAGTGTAGCACATAGCATGAATCCTTACTGAAAAGGGGACGCCCGCTGTTACCCTGACACAGTCTTTGTTCACCAGAGCCTGCAGGGTCACTGAGAAGCGGGAGGGCACTTAGATGGGCGTGGGCAGTGGTGGGCAGGGACTCGGGGCAGGCCCTGCAGCACAAAGACCTCTCCTCTGGTCAGCAGCCCCAGCCGGCCTTTGGAGGCACGAGGGCATGAACTGCAGCCCATCAATAACGCTTTGTGGGACGCGGCTGGCTCTGCCCGGATACTTCCCAGGGCATTCTAGCCTTGCCTGCAAAGGAGCTAGCCTCTCCCTGTGGGCTCAGCTGCAGAGCGTTTGGTTCGCTGCACTTTGGGAAATAGGTTCAAAAGAGACTTCCTCCTCACCTGGCAGGTCACGCGTTATAAACGTGGCCGTGGCCTGAACGTTCCATCCCAGACCCGGAAGGAGGCAGAGCTGCCCAAGGCCGGAGCTCACCGGTTACAGATGAACTGCTGTTTCTAAGGGAACAGCCATTCTCTTCCTGGGCTGCTCTTTATCAAATCACTTAATGACACTGTTTCACTTTACTGGAATATTTAGGACTTAGAAAAATCTGGCAGCCACTACGAACTAAGGAGAAAGTTTTGTTGCATTTTAAGCAGCACTGTTTCAGTTGTTGTTTTTAAGTAAGATCTATGCCCATCATGGGGCTTAAACCCCCAACCCCGAGAGATCAAGAGTCGCATGCTCTACTGACTGAGCCAGCCTGGAGACTGTACAATTTTGTCAAATTTTATTTTATTTTACTTTGTTTTGTTTTATTTTATTTTATTTTTTAGGTCAAATTTTAAATTTTACCTTGAAAAAACTATTTTACTTTATAAGTCTGAAAATGAAGAAGCAGATTTCTTCACCTGTCTCCAAGATGAGCAGACACTTTGTCTCGTGCAGGTCTGATACACTGGCCACAATTCTGGTGACCAGCAATTAAATAAAAAACAAGCAAAAAAACCCCTAAATCAAAAGCAAAATAAATTCCTTCTCTTTCTACTTTGCCTTTAACAGTAACGCTCACTTTTTCATGCTACTTGACACTCTTCGAAAACACAACAAGTTGTATTTCTTTCTTTACACTATACAAACTTCTACCCAAATCAATGAATTAAACGCTCCATTTAAATGCTCGTTACTTGCTTGTGACATAATGTGACCATCAGGAATTTAAAAACTTAAAAATCATTGAAACTTAATATATTCATTAATAGAATGGAATAGAGTCCTGCTAATTTTGTTGTTGTTGTTGTTAACTGAGGAACACACTTTGACCACTAGACCAGCTGCTTTGTTGCAACTTTAACCAATGTGTCCTAATGGTACCTAGTGGAACTAAGGTCCCTAACGTTACTGGGCACAAGGTAAGCGTCAATCACACAACCAACAGGGCTTTAGAAGGTCTCCTTGGGAAGATCTTAAATTACTGGCCTGCACAGAGGTGCCTTTTCTAGAAGGGTTCCCGGTGGCTGTGATACGCTGAGTCTAACATGTCCTGCCCAGGTATAAACACCACTCGGGCAGGCCCCCTTCCTCTAAAACCTCACCTTTCTGCCGGATTACACTGTGGATGGCTCAGGCCAATAAGAGTAATCCTCAGGTGGAGGGCTATGGTCCCAGCTCTGTATAACCCTTTCGTGACGGTACTCTCCCAGCTGGATAACTGCCAAGACAGGAAGCCAACCTCGACCTTAGACTCCAGGTTTCACGTGGGTGGGTGCTGAGTCTGGTTTGTTTACAAGTACATGCCCAGCTGCCGGCAGGATGTGTGGCACATCCTGGGAGCTTAAATGTGTGTGTTGAATAAATGACAAATGGGTGAATGAGTCGATTACCAGCTACAGGTTCCCTCCCCGACTCAGCACACTGCCTGCTAACTTAGGTTGACCGCAGTAAATGCCACCAACGTCCTGACTTGGTGGTAGGGCCTCCTCAGTTCCGAGATGAGCTACAAGTACCACCGAATTTTAGTCAAATTCATCAGTCTGTCCATTAGTCACTTGCAAGCTGGTAATTCACAGCAGATTGAGGCTATTCTTGTAATGATCTGCCCTACGTGGGGCTTTCTTGTAAGGCAGAGGCAGGCCCAGGAGCTCGTGGTGAGAGTGGTGTGAACGTGAACTGCACCCATCGTGCAGTGGTGGGGACCAGGGAGCAGAAAGTGGATTCAGGACCGCACCGAACGGAGAAATACGGCGGAAACTAACCTGACCCTCAAAGAAAACTGTATTTGTTCCTGTTTCCCATCTTCAGCTGCTTCTCTTGCCTTTCCCTCGATTCCTAACTTCTGGGAAGTAAAAAAAAAAAAAGACTCAGCACCCAGTCCCACTGCTTTTTCACCCACCCCCAACCTTCCTGCCTCCAAGAACGGCTGCGGTCACATCATGTCTTGTCTGGGGATGTGCATTCTTCTAGCTTGGGGAAAATCCACTGATTCAAGTTCCAGACGGAGGATCAATTATGTGGCAAAAGGAACTGCGGGCTTGTCAAAGGGTCTGAGTCTCAGCCTCGTTCTCCCCCTCAACAGCCATGACCCCACACTGACATCCTGGCATCTGGATTTCCTCATCTCACAGGGTCACTGTTGGATTACATGAAACAGTGGGACGAATGAGCTTTACAAACGGTAAAGTGCTATTTGCAAATGTAGGATGGCTGAGGCGGCCTTCTTCAGGACTCCTTGGTAGTTCTACGCGACTTATTGCCACACTGTATTTATGCGACTGCGAGTACCCGGAAAATGGGGATTTGGGTTAATCATCTTGGTAATCACAAGCCTGGCACGGTGACCAGGACATCCTCGAAATCATTTTGAGATGGATGGATGAAGCAAACCACATGGATTAGTTCATTTTCTTTCCACTTAACAACTTGTCCCTTATTAAGAAGAAAAAGTAAATTGCAGCAGGAAGAGATACTATCAGCACATCAGTCTTTTAAAAAGACACTCGAGTGCATACATGAGAAAGCCATTTGTGATCTGCCTGAAGCCCTAAGAGAGGAAATCAAGTTTATGTCCTCTTATTTTGAGGGGGAGACCAAGCCCACACAGATGGCTTCTTTGCTAAAGTCAGAGTTCACGCAAAGTCCACGCTACATTTCTTCCTAAAAAAAAAGGAAAAAAAGCTCAGGAAAGGAGGGAGAGCAGGAGTGCTGACCCCAGCCCCTTGCAGGAAGGAGTCTTGCCGTGCGAGTACACACAACACAGAGACTGTCGGGAGAACATAAACCGCCTTCTCGTCCCAGTCACTAAGTTAGAGACATCTGTGATTCATAGAGCACTTTTTTTTTTTAACGTAAGAAAAAAAGGCGAAAGGACCATATCCTGCTAGTTGCAGACTAAGAAGGATCACATTTCATTTGAACCCTCCCCCCATTTCACAATGGTGGCAAGTCTCAGGGCGCCTGTGAGTGCGCAGAGTGAGGAGCACAATGCTGATTGTGTCTGTTCACAGACTCTTGACATCCCAGGCCCTGATCGCGACGACGTTTCACCGGAACCTGTTTTCCCTTCCTGCCTTTCTTCCTTTTCTGTCCCCACAGCACATGGCTCCAGGATGGCAGAGATGTCTGCTGCTCTGTTCATGCTGCCTCTCCAGAGTTTAAAGCCGGCTTTACCTTGAAGAGGGCTCTCTACAGATCAACAGTCATTCGAAAGCAACGGGGCCCATCACGTCCTGGGCTGGGCGCCGTGCAAGTCCTGTAGCTGTCTGACTATGGAGTGACAGTGAGTCCTTACCAGGCGGCTGGGGGGGAAGGAACAAGCACGGACTTTGTAATGTTATAGTCTGACACAAACAGGAGGCAATACTCGTATTTTTGCACAGAAAAAGAAATCACAGAAGACCCGGAAGCAAGCAGGGAGAAGCGGGCTGCTGGGCTGATCGCTCACCGGAAGCAGGGACCGCGAGGACGGTGAAGGCCCCGTCACTCCGGGGGGCAAGTGTGCCACCACCACAGCACCACACGTCTGCAGAGACCAGCACCCCTCACTCCACATAACGTCAACCAAACGGGCACACAGGACCCGCGCGGACGGCCGTGTCACATCTGACAAGGCCCGACCACCACGCAGACGTGCACAGTCAACGCTGGGAGACCTTCCAGTAAATTGCAACCTCACATTTCAAATTCTCTTTCAGGGTCTCCCCCAACGATTTTAGCTAGTTTTGAAGGAAGGGAGTCCCATCTTTCTGTCCACTGTACATGGTCAAAGATCCGTGCCAAACGAACAATGCGGTGATGTCTTGATATGCACGCTAACCAGGGGAAGCCTAACTCGGCTTGGCACGTTCCCACGGCAAACTGCTAATTTACAATTCTACTTATAAGGACATAAAGGCATGTTTATTTAGCAGCTATTGCTAGAGAAAGATTATGTGCTCAAGAAAGATAACTCAAGGACACTTTGGGGCAGCTGCTTCCAATGTCTGATGGTAATTCCATCGGACTATTTTAGAACAGACTGGGCAGGGTTTAATCAGGTGCACCTGGCCTCCGGCAGTTTCTCAAACCTCTGTCTTGTCAAGGATTCGATGCAGCAAATCACATTTTAATTTAGGAAATTCTTGTACCATACCAGGAAGGTCGCAACGTACACGTGAGAATCAGATGTAGAAAATTACTTAGGGAACAAAGAGTAAGTTGGTTGCTGACTGGGTTGGGGTTCAAATATTCCAGAGCATAATTTTCTGAATAATGACTGTCATTTCTACTCTTGTCAAATTGGCTTTTAATTCCCTGCTTTTGGAATTGAGGTGACATCTCTTTGGGATGAAGAAAAACAAAAAGGCCATAATGTACTAGAAATCCTCTTGAAGATCACATAAAAAGTGAGCGAATCTATGCATTTATTTTCCCAGATACATGTCTACATTTCGTTTTACACAGGGACTACAACCACCTCCACGGGCTAAGTCCGTTAATTTACAACCATGATGAGCGAGGTGAAGCTGGGCTGTTACTTGGGGGGAGTTCTGTGCACCGAAGAGGAACTCGACCTGCCCAGTGATGCGGTTCTACTTCCAGTGCTTCAGGTACTGGAGCAAGCATGTCTCCAAACTTAAGTGAGCGAGTGCCTGGAAACGTTTCCCGAGGGACTTCTTGCTCATTCCGGTTACCCTACTGTTGTTCTTACACAGCCTCTGCCCATCTCTGAACCTGCAATTCTTAAGTTGCTCCCCGGCGTCAATAAAGATCCACCAGGCCTGCAACACGACAGGACACCACATCGTCGGCGCCATCGGCCGTTACCTCCTCTCCTGCACACGCCCGCGTCCAGGTGTCCCAGGGCTCCGGGTCCCGGGGCTCAAACGGTCACACGAAGTCATGTTGACACAGGAGACAGCCTTTTTAAAAAGTGGGAAGCTGGACAGAAGGCCTGAGCACTAGAGTCTGCAGAATGGTAAGGAATGAAAAATGTGGCGTGAGCATCGAAGGCAAACGTGCAAGGGGGGGTCCTTAAGGCAAACACGTGAGCTCTGAATTTGCTTTCCAATATGAAGTAGAGACTGAAAACATGAAAAGATCGAACTCCTAAGTTGCTGCTGTTGTTTGTTAAAAATGATCCCTAGATTCCACCAGAGGTCCAGCACCGCCTGGCCACAGCTCGTGCTGTAATAAAGCACACATGTCCTTTGCTGCCTGAGAAAACGCACAAAAGTGACCAGCACATTCGCTGTTCCCGGAGCAGCCCCTCCCGTGAACTCACACCAGGGTTCACTAGCATCACCCCCACCTCGGGGGACCGAGTGGAAGAACACAATGTAATCACTGGCACCCATGAAAACCGACTCGCCTAGAAAGCACCACACTCAAACAGAAACACTCGCTCTACCTCGCTCTCCGTCTCTCGGCGGAGGTTGAAAGCGAGGGTGTGCACAAACAGGGCGATTACCCTGCTGCGTGCTTAGGGGGCCGCGTCGTGAAGAGACAAGGGCCTTTTCACCACCACATAACGCGAGGAGCATTAGGGACACACGGCTCGTAATGTCTCACCAGACAAACGTGCAAACGGAAGTCACACGTGCAAACTTGCTCCTTTGGCTCACAGAGAAATCGCCAAGTGCTATTTATTCTTGGTGTGGGTTCTGAAAACACTTCAAACATTACATAATCATTGGAAAATGTGGCTATGTCAACAAATGCAAAACTGCAAGCGTCATTTTCCCTCTCAAATTCATTCTCGTGAGGGGAATGCTAACCTGTCAGAATTTCTGGTCAGGAAAGCATCTCATCTTAAAGATCTTTCTCCACGTGTGGGAAATTTAAAAAAAAAAAATCTTTCTCCACGTGAATTTCAACACTTGAATTTCCAATAAGGAAACGTGAAGAAATTAAATAAAAATGAAAGCAGATGGCATAATCCTTTGCTTGGCTAATCAGATGAACAGGATATCACAAACTGCCAAAGTGGAGATTTGAAAACACCTCACAAATGGAATAATAGGAGAGCCAGTTTTTTTTTTTTTTTTTTTTGAGAGAGAGCACACACACATGTAGGGGAGGGGCAGAGGGAAAGAGAGCAAGAATCTTCACTCCGTGCTCAGCATGGAGCCCAACACGGGGCTTGATTCCACAACCTGGGATTATGACTGAGCCGACTGAGCCACCCAGGTGCCCCTGGGAGAGTCAGTTTCGACGGTGGATAACTCGAAGGACGGATCAGTCTGGATCAATGTAAGGAATTTAACACGGATCGAGTGAACAGACTTATCCACACCCTGAACAGATGGGCCCTGGCTCATGTGCTGGGTCAGGAATGCTCTGGGTACAAGTAGGTCTGTGGCTGGTGACGGTTCATCAGCAGGCTGTTGGCCTTCGGGAAAAGAGGAGTTTGGCAGCTGTCGTGTCCTGTGACCGGGACACTGGGAGAGGGCGGTGTAGGGATGAGAGGTGGACCAGCCCTTGGTCGAGGCGCAGGGCCGACACGAAACCCCTCAGGCCGCTGGGCGCCCTGCTGATCTGACACCCCTTTCCAGGGAGGTGGGGGAGACCAGGCACGCGCGAGTCGGGTCGACTGCTCGCCTGATGCAGACACCCACGCGCCGCAAACCACCCCGTCAGAGAACACAACCATGTCGTCAGAGCTCTTGTCTCCTTCTCTCAACCCCACTCTTACATTGGGGCTTCCTTCTTCACGTGAGCCTCCTCTGCCCGGGACCAACGCTAGCTTTGTTTGAGGAGAGCTTCCAGCCCATACGCCTGCTTTCTCCGGGTAACAGGGCCATTTTCTTTGCCTTTTACATGAGTTAGCCCTTGAAATGTAGTTTTTGGGAGACGAACAGGCAGGCTTTTCTGCAATAGAAAGCCTAAGCTGTCACAAAGGGAAAAGAAATCCCCAAGGAGCTACCTTGCCAGTGATGACAGGGAGGGGATTGGGGCTGACTTTTACACAAGGACAAAAGCAGATGTTTAAAGATATCCTTGTTGGAGGGAAGAAAGACATTTTTTGAAAAACTGCATAAAAACGAGACCAGAAACACACACACAAATCCTGCAACCGCAGACATTTACGTCTCCCAGAGTTTTCAGACACCCTCCAGCCCGGCCCCTACGCTCCTGCTTAGGGCTCCGTGGCTCTCCAGCCACACCGGCTGGGAAATGGGAATGAGAGGCGGGGCAGCATCAGTGCTCACGTGGAAAGTTCTCCAGACACGGAGCAGCCCCACCGCGCAGCCCCACGTGAAGTCCTGGACAGTGGAGGTGACACCTCGCGTGGTCCGACTGCTCTCTCCTACACGGGGGAACGAAAGGTGTGAGCCCCAGACCAGGCTCTGCAGGGCAGGGCGCTGCGTGTGGCTGTGCAGCCCCCCCAGGGAACCGCCGTGTAGGGGAGCAATGACCTCCTGGGGCGCGCTGCCCTCGTCTGCTTCCAAGCTCAGGAACAGAACTCTTCCGAATGCTCCTGTATCCTCCTGCTTGGCTTCTTCAGAAGCTGAGACCCTCTGTGTTCCCAAAAAGTCAAATGGCTGTTCTTTTCACAAACTTACTTACGATTAACGTCACTTACACAAGGAAAACATTATTATAGAAACAAATACTGTGTGTTTACCAGATTCCTTAGTATTTAGTATTCTGCTGACTTAGGGAAAATGAGTTTTTTTTTTGTGATAAAATAACAGGTTCTTGACTCTTAATTTCTTTATTTGGGAAGCTATTCCCAGGGCAATACAGCATTTATTATAGCCCTGAATAGATAATCATCATTTAAGGGAACAGAAAGCTAATTTGGGGGGAATAAGCAATCCTGTGAGGCTCGCATAACATTCTCTTCGTCTGATTCTGCCTTTCAGAGGTTCTAAGACTGCTAAGAAACATGAAATGTTTAACCTGTGGGCATAACTGTTCCTGATATTAAACACAAAGTGTTAGCAGTAAAACATTTCATCTTATTTGTAGGAGGCTTACATTTGAACCGTATTCTTCGCGATGAATATTTATGCTTTTGTTTAACATCTTCTTACTACTTGTTGGGAAAAAAATGACATAAGTCAGGGTATCTTCTTAAAGAAGAGATCAAAGATTTTTTTAGGGGGGCAATGTGTAGATTTCCTTAAAGTTGAAAATGCCTCTAAATGAAGCAGGACATACACAAAGACACTCCCACACAAAATGGTTTTAAGAGAACATTCTGTAGTCAGTGGTTTAAACTACATGATTGATTTGTTTCAGGTGGTGACAGATCTCTCCTCATTCATGCACAAATTTTTTATTTTTAATTAAGACCACATCCAGCATGCCAACATGCAAAAGCCTGTTTCATGCACTCTAGAAAACGTATGAATTGCCTAAGAACAGATTGCCAAAATACACGATAAACCACGCAAACTTGTTTTCGTAGAGCCACATGACTCATTCTGCATAACCGTACGCTAATTTTTACATGGCATTAAGGGCGAAACGACCAGGGCCTTGGAAAGCTCTGCAGCGAGCCTGCCAAACACCATCACTCTCCACGTCCTCGACGCAGCAGGTTTGCTGAAGCTTCAGTCTCAAGGGGTGGATATTAGTTTGGAAAGAGTTCCAGCTGTGGAGAATGAGGAAAGGGAAGGTCCCCCCTCCCCCACAAACCACAAAGCAAGTATCTAGTGCATTATATTTTAGGGTCCCTGGTTGTTGGGTTCAAAAATAAAGAACACAGAAAGCCCTAGCCAGTTAGGAATCCCGTTCACAATTATATTTCAGGAATACCTCTCCCAAAGGCGACATGAGGCTCTAAGTTAAGGCGAGGCATTGAAAAACGGGATTAAAATGTTAACCGCAGCTGAGGACGCAAAAAGTCCAAGGTGTGCCTGTGTGCGCACGGTTACAGCCCACTCCAAGAACACAAAGCGTTAAGGGCTGCGATCCCAAACTTTTAGTCTGATTTTATGACATCGCCCCCTGCCCCCTACAAGAACTGAATGGACCTGAATTTGATTTCTCAAATGATGAGTCTGTAATTTCTTGAAAACTGCCCACTCCCTTTCTAGGATATCACATCCCCAAACAATGACAAAAGGCCAAAAACACAAAGGAAAGAGGGTCAGGGCAACTGTTTGCGGAGTTGTTCACGGGTCCAACACTGGAGGTGAGATCCCGATCTCCGACGTGCCTTGGGACAGGGCAGCTCTCTAAGAATCCCGGGGCCTCCTGTGCGGTTACTCGGGGCAGCCGAGCGAGTGCATTGAGAAAGAAGGAAGGAAGGAAGGGAGGCCTGGAGTCTTTCCAGGAGGGAACAAAAGCAGGCAGGGAGACAAAGGCAAGGAAAAGAACGCCTTTGCTATGAGCACCAATTAATGGCACAAACCCGGTCCTTGGCTTTAATTAATGCCCCGTGTGACAGAATGGCACTGCCACAGCCCGGGAGGGAAGCCACAGTAGGAAGTGAGCAGATGCCCCACGTGGGGGGCAGGGGCGGAGGGCGGCTGGGGGAGCGCTATGTGCTGGCTTTCTTGTTAGCTGGGGAGAGACAAAAGGAAAACATTCAGTTTTTAGTTCCACGTCACAATAAGCACACTCCTTCTTGTTCTTAAAGACTCCCTTATTCACATGGGCCACTGGGCCACTTCTTACAATAATCCGTCCACTTTCAGAGATGAGAGAGGGTGGTGGGGTGGGGGGGGGAGGGAGGCTTGCCTTAGGACTGCGTCTTTGGACACGAGAATAACTCTCGTCTTTTCAAGCTGCCGGGTCTACGTGTTTCCGTGACAGTGTGAACTGTTCTTAATTTTAACAAGATATAACAACAGAAAGTTTCTTCAACTATGCATTTGAGAAAATGGACAATGGATGGGAGAGAGACAATTTCTTACAGTAAGTTTTAGAAGTATAAGTAAAATAGGCATCAGTTTGCATATATAGAGACTAGAAGAAAATGTGTTCAAACATAATCTGCAGTTGCCTGTGCTATTTCCCCCTCTGCTGCTCCTTCTGTACATTGTCTTCTCTTCGATTTTACAGTTAGCATACAGTTTCAGAGAAACTATGTATTTTGGGGCCATATACTGTGGAGTCCTGCATGGTTTTCTGGGAGAACTGTAGAAACTCACCAGGAGCATCTGGGCTGTGG
The DNA here is from genome assembly GCF_016509475.1 of Prionailurus bengalensis. Lineage (NCBI taxonomy): Eukaryota > Metazoa > Chordata > Mammalia > Carnivora > Felidae > Prionailurus > Prionailurus bengalensis. The sequence goes on from NC_057343.1 coordinate 229,032,876, forward strand.
CTCCTCCCCCCACAGCCCCAGCCAGTCCTCAGAGACGGGAGAGGAAGTGAGGGGGAGCCCCATGGACTCATTCCGAGGCGCGTTTACCCCCACGCTCTCAGGCAGGCTATCCGGGGTTTATGGATTTGCTTGCTCACCACAAGGCTAACTTCGAGCACCTGGAGGAAATTCTTCAGCGTAAGAGCCATAAATTTGTGTTCATCCTGAAGTGTAGCTGAAGAAATATGCTTAGAAAGAGCACATACCAGAGAGGGAGCAGAGCCGAAGGGCAGAGGCCTGCTTCTTGTCTAGAGAGAAGAAAGGATTCCAGAGCAACGAAAGGCCGTTCTGTCCGAGGGCTCAGAGGAAATTTTTGGGTTTTGAGGGAATTTTCAGTCCATTTTATGAACTTCAAAATTTTAATACTTCAAAATTTCATGTTCCTCCTAAATAAAGCCAGATAATTTTAAGTTTCTTTGTACTTTGGTTGGAAATATACATAAATTCAGTGTGTTCACACTGTTTTTGATTTTTCTCAAAACTGTCACCGTAAGTTCAGAGTGACAAATATATCTTTTATTAGTCAAAAGTGAGAAAACAAAATTATTTAAAAACTGCAGTTTGCTTACAAGAAAAAATTACCTTTAATGTAGTTTTCGGAGAACACAAACACAGCAGCAGCAAGCAGATGCTGTGTGTGTGTGTGTGTGTGTGTGTGTGTGTGTGTGTGCGCGCGCGCGCACGCACAGGTGAGAAGCTGCAGGTGAGTGTGATTAACAAGGAGTTAGTGGAGGTCACACTGGCAGGGTCAGCAAGCACAGGAACGCTGGTGGCCTGACTTCTACAGCAACACACTATTCCCATTGTATTATCGTGCATATCCTGTCATAAACTCTGACTCATTTAAAAATACTTAAAGAGCAAAACAGATTTGAGCTAGAATTTAGTTTGCATGGTAACTTGTGTGAAAAGGCCTTCATAGCTGAAACAACACGACGCTGTGCTAAGAGCACTTTGGTGGTTTTCCTTTACTCACAGGAAGCGGAATGTCCTGTGCACGCGCATCTCTGACATGATGCACACTGTCAGAACAGGTGCATATGACGTGTTTCGGCAAAGAAACGTCTTCCCTACATTTAGTCTTTGAAATGTTTTCCTTTAATTGCATTGGTGAGAATCCACACTCATCAAAAAAGACACAGAAGATGTGAAGCGAGTTCAAGGAGAACGATAAGGCACACTCCTCTGTGTGTGCATCTGTTTAATGTTAAGGAGGATCACTACATTATGCTTTTCCTTAGGAGAATATGTACAGCACTGGAATAGATTCCATGTGTCCTATAAAAGGATATACTTATTTCAGAATGTGAACAAATTCAATAGTTCCACTATCTTATCAGTGTAACTGGGCTCTCCCACTGAAACCCTCTTAAAATATAACTTATGGTTCTTGACCTTACCTAAAACCTGAGTTCTTTTCCTAACAATTGCTTAGCAGTAAAGCTCTCCAGGCTCATGGCTGTGTCAGTTATTGGTAATGGCAAGGGCTGCACATAAAACGGGCTTTCGTGAAGACTGTTCCAAGCAAGACTAATTCACGTTTGAAGGAGAATGCTTTAGTGAATATGTCAGAAAGCAGGAAAACAGCCTTTTCCCAAGGTACTCTCCAATAAACGAACTCCCAGATTGCTTGGGGGTCTAAATAAAAGCCTTGCAATCACTTTCTATGATTTGCTGGGCATTTTAAAGTTATTTTGGGATTTATTTCTTGGATATTACTCAAAATCATTTTTCCTTTTCAATCTGATGTACATCTATCTCCACATAATCAATTAAGTAAGTAGAATCAGAATGTATTAAAATACCATTCTGATATAACATGACATTCAGGAACTTGGAACTGGTCTTGGAATTGCTATGAAGGTTTGGAGAGAGATGGACAGTCATGTCTCTCAAAAAAAAAATTATTAACTACAGTTTTGCTTTCTCTCATCTATCCTTTACTGTGGAGATTAGATTTTTTTTCCCCATGAAAATTCCAGTGGACGTCAATTTGTTTCCAAATTTGTGTTAGCTGTGTGGTTACAGCTTGGATAACATCACCTAGACTTTCCATGATAGTCTGAGGACTGCCAGAACAAAAATACGCCTCGGGGAAATGAAAAATATGATAGCATAACTATCCTCCAGTATTTAAAAGTTAAGTAATGTCTCTTCAGAAGAATTTCTAAAGAGCTAAAATAACGCTAGGGTTCAAATTCTCTCCACAAAGACAATGCTGTCTTCTTAAAATCCATTACCTCTTAGCAAAACTGCTCATTACAATATTTTGGCCCAAGCTTTGGGGAGGTGTATGATACACTGAGAAGAGTGCTCTACTGTTACTCCCATTTTACAGACAAAAAAACCCTGACGTTCAGAGACATAAGGTAGTTTTCTCAAGGCCCAGAGCTATTGAATGGCTCAGGCTTCAAATCAGACTTTTGATTTTTTTTCTGCCCAGATGTTATTATTTTCAGTGAAGAGATCTCATGGATCATCTACTTTTCATCCGCCTGGTGCAGAATTCCTAGTGGACGGTGTCACAAGGGACCCGTCTGACCCAGACACCTCTAGAGAGGAAGGCCATTCTCAAACAATGTAATTAATATAAATATGATAAAAGTTATGGTTCATGACTTAAAAATGTCTTGATAGCTTTGTGAACAAAAAATACACAGAATATTGATAAAAAACTAATGTTTATACCAACAAATTCACTATTCATGCAGCCAACACTTATCTCTAACCAGATAATTTTGCTGTCTTCCTCGCATTTTGTGAACAAACATGTCAACAGAGCCACTTCCCCTGAGTTGCTAAAGGCACATTTTCTGCCTCCTCCTTCCTCTGACCTCTCCTTCTCTGGTGGGTTCCTCCACCTCATCCCTTCTCTCTTGAGCTCATAATAAGCTCTGGAAGTGCCCAGAAGGTCTCACCAGATCCCCCTGGCTGGTCCCTCTTGCGGCCCGCTTCCGAAGCACAGATGTGAATAACGGATGGTTTGAGAGTGGGGGGCAAACGGCAAGAGTACCAGGCCAGGCTCAAAATCCTGCTAGAAGTCATCCCTGCCTGTGAGCCAGAGACGGCCTAGTGAGAAACTCATTTAATGGCTGTACGGTCTGGACAGATGGTGCAAGTTGCTGCTGGGAAGCCAGCCTCCTCTGGAGCGCTGCAGGGCGGCTGTTCTGCGGAGACCCACAGACCTCACTCCCCACCCTCACTCCATTCTTTCGTATCCTGTTGCCTTTTCCTCAACATGGAGCTCATCGACTTCTCAAATGACCTTTGCAGTCATGTTTCCTGGTCTTAACTCTGGTTCTGTGTGCAAAGCCAAAGCCTGGCACACACACTCCCTTGAAATACACTGGTGGTCGCTGGAGCGTCCCTTCCCCTAACTTTACATTGTCTTATTATATGGCTGCGGTTCTTAAGACAAGGAACCAGAGAATCAAAACACGAATGCAGGACACTACTGTTTTCTTGAATGGTCTGAACCCCTCCCCCACCCCGCAATTAAACCTGAAACAGACCCGAGGCCAACTCAGATCATAAGAAGGTGTGTGGCACAGATCCCTTTAGGCCGTTTACATGCCGTTTACAAGAAAGAAAGGATAAGCAACAGCAGTTCCCAGATATTAAGAATGCCCCCAGCCACGCAATCAATCAACACAAGCGCTTCTCGTCCCGTTCCGAGAGCCCCCCTCTCCCAGGCGGGCAGCCGATAGCACAGGCCGGTGTTAAAGCACAACACACTGCCGGCTCGAAGCGTGCAGCCATCGCCCTGGCAGCCACCCGAGAGAACAGAGCCAGGGGAGCGGGCTGGAGGGGCGTGCACGGCAAGCGTGCGTACCTAGGTCGAGGATCCAGTACTTGCAGGTGCCGGGGGGCCCGCCGCTGCCGTAGGCCGAGCTGACGGAGGGCAGCGAGTCCAGCGCGTCCACCGGCTTCATTCCGTTCGGCATGGTGGGTGCCGGGCGGACTCGAGGCTGCAGGCTCAGGGCTCCCGCCCTGCCGATCCCGGCCAGCAGCCGGAGGCACCCACTCTCTCGCAAAGCCGGCAAACGGCTCGGCAGGCACTGGGGGGGGCAGGTGAGGCCGGCAGGCTGGCAGGCAGGGACCGCGCGGCCCCGGGGGCCCAGCCGTGGCCAGCGGGCGCAGCTCCTCTCCCGTGGCCGGCCGCTCCCTCTGCCTCGCCTCTGAGCGCCGCTTTACAGTTGGGTCTCACATGTGGGAATATCCAGACGCTGCGGATTACATTCTACCACAGTGACTCTAATTGGAGCTCAAGGAAATTCTGAGGGCGCACTGTGAGCCAGATGTTTCTGCTCTCCTCCAGCGGCCAGAGCTGTGATTTCCTCACTCACTGAAATGCCAAGTGACGGACGCCCTCCCCACGCCAGGCTTCCTGACTTGGGCTTTGTGTAGGTTTGGATGGAGGTCTTCTCGGAGACATACAATAAATAGTGCCTCCTGATGTGACTTGATAACCAAAAGACACGCAATTCGGTCTACAGCCAACCGGTTACATCACTGGGCTAAAATGCCACTCCTCGCTTATTAGAAACATAGCTTCCCTCTTCCTTACAGGCAGCAGCCATACAAGTGAAAATAAATACCTTTACTTGTGATTCGTAAAGGCATTTTTAGCGAAGCATCCTAAAAGCTCATTTTTGTCCTTTTCGGAAACGGGATATTTTCTTTAGCCTACATAAATTCTTACTCTTTATTTGAAAGTTCTCACGGGTTCTCTCCCTTGTCTCCCACAGCACAATGGCTTCCTAGGCGATATTCCACCGTTGTTAACCACCATGAAGTCTGACTGTCCGACTCCTGTGTGAGAGTACTCGCGCTCCTGTTCCTCATTCATCTGAGAGGCCAGCACGGTGCTCTCCCAACTGTGATGACCCATCTCCTGCTCTGAGGCAGTCACCTGGAATATTCTTTCATACACTCTAAAACTGTAATGTGGCTCTCTGTTACTTAAACATTTTCTGAAGGGGTGTTATTTGTTGAAGCTGACACTTAAAACCAGGCACTACCCTCCTGAGTTATTAGTAATTCTCCTATCTCTGTTTTATCTAACCTAACAGTACAGATGATTCTGTGTTGTTTTAATGCTTTGCTAAGAAAAAATGTTGTCTTTTTAGTTCCCCAGTTGGAAGTTCAACTTGTATTCTCTCTCTGCCACCACCCACACTAGTTGTGAAGTGAATTCAAAAAATTCTCAAAGTATAAAATGTGAAAACAGCATAGACTTCTAGTTTCTTTCTCAGTTTAATACAATTCACAACTACAAAAAAAGCATAAACCCATCGCACCCGAAGAAAGCTGTCTGGAGTACTTGTAACACCTCCCTAAAACAAACTGCCACGAAGTAGGATTTGCCTCCTGTTCTTCTTAAAAGACCAAAAGCAAAGCCTAAGTTTGGTTTTCCCTATAAACGGTCCTGTGATAGATCCAGATGGCGTACTCAGGCCAGGACCAAGCAAGAGGCGGAAATCTGCACAGAGCACTTTTTATGCAAGTAAACTTTATTACTGAATAAATAATCTTCTCTCTTATTGGCAGAAGAAAAAAAAAGGCAGTAAAAATTATGTCCTAAAGGAAATCAAGTTAATTGAGATTCTAAGGTTTCATTTACTACAACCTTTATTAAATATTTTACTTTGTCCCTTTCCAAAAATATAGACTGCCAAGCAAGGGCTATTAATTTAAAAAAGTAAAAAGAAAAGAAAAAGAAAAAAGAAAAAAGAAAAAAGAAGAAAAAAGAAAAAAGAAAAAAAAAAGCTGTCAGGGAAAATGATTATGGGTAATATTATGTTCTCTAGTAAGAGGAAGGGGATGATGCTTAAAAATGAATACTACAATTTTGGCTGAGACATGTGTGAAATTTCCCCAGGAATTGCCTTCTTCAAAATGTCAAGTTCACATGTGTGAGAGAGATGTAACACAGAGGGAAACGGGGAATAAAGGCAGGCAGGCTTCCATCCCCCCTTCCATGTGTGAAAGTGTGAGGTTATCGTAGTGTTTACTAGTAACGTGGCACTTTATAAAGTACGTAAAGATAAATTATATGACGTGAAGGTGCTGCCTGACCCCCACCCGGAAGGAGTGATGATCTAACTCTCTGGATCCACAGGCATGGAACCAACTGAAATGCCGACATCAGTGAAGAGTGCCGAGGCAAAGTGGGGAGAGAACCCCGACCGTGGGGCAAAAGCTTCCTGGAAGTAGGTTTTGAACTCCAAGGCCGATTCCTGCCTTGGTGGTGTGACCGGGATTTGTGGTACGAGTCTGAACCAAGTTCACGTGAGAAGGACCCAGGGTGGCCCCGGCAGCCTGCGGGCAGAAACACTTGGTGGGCACGGCGGCCACGTGTGGGGAAGGGACGGCGGGGAGGACAGAGGCTGGGGACCTCACTTTGTTGGAGCAGCTGGGAAAGAAGGGAGGTTGGGCCGCAACCGGCCGGGAAATCGGAAGCGACCGAGAAGTCGGAGAATGTGCGGGATGGGGTCAAAGCTCTGGGCACAGGAGGAGCCTGCCTGCTGTGTGAGGATTCTATCACGTGGGGAAAGAAACAGATGGGGAGCTCAGTCTCGAACAGACGGAGACGCCCTTTGCGAACAAGGAAGGCATGTAAACTGACTAAACGTGGTGGGTTAAAGACAAACATTTTAGGCATTTGGTATTTTTGATAGGTTATGGATATTTCTTTGATAGGTAAACACAGAATTAAAAGTGTCACAAAAGAGAAGTTCCACTGCCGAAGACAGCACCTTCCAAAATGTTACCCGAGGTTGGTCTATGAGGATCCAAGGCCAGGGGTGCAGGGAAAGCAAGCAGGAGAGACCTGTGTGTCAGAAGGTTGAGCGCTGACTCTTGGAGCCACGGTTATGTTTCAAATCCCCCCAGAACAAATCATTAAGATCAACTAGGTCTGGGGTGCTTGCAAATGTGTCCTCAAAATGTAAGGTAAACACAGTCACAAAGGATCTAGCCATATTACAAAGGAAAACGTAACCACACTAAAGGAAAGCGCTTACCTAAGTAACTTTGAAAAACAGTATTTTGATTCCAAACTGTAAAGCCAAAGACAAAAGACTTGTACGTTTTTGTCTTACAGAGGTGTGGGTCAGCAGTGAGAACAGGTGGAGTTCAATCTTCTAAAGTCAAGTCATTTTAGGTAAAGAAAATATTCACTTTCCAAGGAGGAAAATCACAGCCTTTTCTCGTAGGATTCAAAGTATATATGTATTAAACAAATTTTTTAAATGTTTACTTATTGTTTGTGAGAGATAGAGTGTGAGCGGGGGAGGGGCAGAGAGCGAGGGAGACACAGAATCCGAAGCAGGGTCCAGGCTCCAAGCTGTCAGCACAGAGCCCGACGCAGGGCTCAAACCGACGAACTGCAAGATCATGGGCCTAAGTCGGACACTTAACCAACTGAGTCACCCAGGTGCCCATCGTATATTCTGAATGATGAGATGCAGGTGTCTCACTATCAGAAAGGAAGGTTTCAGGTAAGGAGAGGTGAAGGACTAGAATGAGCCCTGTGTTGCCGAACAGGAGTTGGAGGTCTCAGTATGACATCAAGTCCCGTTTCTTTCTATGCGTGCTTACATGGAGAGACAGAGAGTATATGAGCGTAGACACATGTGTGCATCTGGGTAGGTACACATACATGTCCACTGAGAAGACCTTAGTGCTTCATAGCGTTCTCCGAGAAAAAGAACCAGGACTTCTCGGAGAAACGGTTGATCTAGGGTTGCAGCAAGGAAAACACAACAGGAGCCGGAAAACCTCGTAGTGTCAGAAAGCAAGGAAGCAAGCAAAAAACGATGGGGCGTGTCCAGAGTACACAAAAGCCCACTTGAAGGAGCTCCTAATGGCCGAAGCTCGAACAATCTGAGTAACAAATAAATAAGGACAATATTGGATTATGACTCATGGAATGAAATAAATGCCCATGACTCCACACTGATGCAATTAACTGAATAAATAAGCAAATGAGGCAGAGGGACAGCCCTTCCTTTCAGAATTCTAATTAATAAATTTAGAAGATATGAGGGAGACGGGGAATCACCAGTAGGCAAGCAGCACAATAACGATGGTTCTGGGTGAGAACCACTGACGAATGCTAAAACGAGTGGGTAAAGGCAGGATGAGAAACAGTATTTGCATAGTTTCAAAATAACTCCCACAAGGTACTATTTACAAAGAGAAGAACAGTAACTTTACAGCGAAGCAATACTGCAGTCACCACTCTAACCAGGCGACCAAGGTCACCACCACCAGCAGGGACACACGTCAGGATCCTCCCAAGCCCCCGGGTAACGCACAGAGATGCACAGTGTCATTTTTGTGGTATTCTTGCCACAAGTGCATGCACCACATTCAGTCATGAGAAGACATCTGATCAACAAACCCAATCTGAGGGACCGCTTACAAAACAAAGAACTGGTAAGACTTCAAAGGCGTCAAGGTCACGAAAGATTAAAAAAAAAAAAAAAGGCAGAGGAACTAGCACAGATTGGAAACGAAATTCAAATTCGACGTGTCTTGGATTGGACCCTGAGGCAGGCAAAAAGACCTTAAGGCAAAACCGGAAACAAGAGCTGTGGCCAATTAACAACTGCATCAAGGCTCCTGGTCACCGAACCAGGGTCATGTGCCGTGTGCCAAGGGGGGTGGGGTGCACTAGGCAAAGGGGGTGCAGGGATTCCTTGTGCTATTTCTGCAGCTTTTCTGGAAGTCTAAAATGACTTCAAAATAAAACGTTTTAAAAAACAAATTCAGCGTTCTGGTTGCATAAATACAAAAAGCTAAAGAAATTGAGAGTGTGGGACAAGTTACTAGAGCAAAATAGGCAGATTCGGAGGAGAATTTCTGTGGGAAAAGAAACATATTAGACAAATCCATGGCCTGTGAAAACAGGTATCTATGGTTTACTGAAGAAATATACTGTAGGAGTATAAAATCACTATCTGCTGGCATATTTGTAGGGCAAAACTTCAATAATTTCATTCTCATGATTTAAGTTGGTTTGAAAGAAACTGTTTTGGTCAAAACACTCCCCAAAAATCAGTTTTAATGTAACTGTCTCCTGCGATGACCATTCCTCAAATATTTAAAATTAGAACTTCAATGTTCAAGGGCCTATTATTAATCTATCCAAAAAAATATGAAGGTCATTTTTGCAAAAGGAGGTCTTAAGAAACAAACAAAAAAAAAGGGGGGGGGGAGGTCATATACTAACGGTGCTTTTATTTTCATTTTTTTTTAAGTTTATTTATTTTTGAGAGACAGAGGGCAGGGGCGGGGGGGAGAGAAAATCCCAAGCAGGCTCCATGCTGTCAGTGCAGAGTCTGACGAGGGGCTTGATCTCACAAACAGTGAGATCCTGACCACAGTGGGAATCAAGAGTCGGATGCTTAGCCTACTGAGTCACCCAGGCACCCCAAAAATGGTGCCTTTTTAAAAAAATGTTTATTTATTTTTGAGACAGAGAGAGACAGAGCATGAACGGCGGAGTGTCAGAGAGAAAGGGAGACACAGAATCCGAAGCAGGCTCCAGGCTCTGAGCTGTCAGGACAGAGCCCAACGCGGGGCTTGAACTCAGGGACCGTGAGATCGTGACCTGAGCCGAAGTCGGACGCTTAACCGACTGAGCCACCCAGGCGCCCCCACAAATGGTGCTTTTAAAATCAGAACTAAAAACATACGTAAAAAGAAAGCTATTTCTGGGGCACCTCAGTGGCTCAGTCAGTTAAGTGACCGACTCTGGCTCAGGTCATGATCTTGCGGTTCATGAGTTCGAGACCCACGTCAGGCTGTGTGCTGGCCGCTCAGAGTCTGGAGCCTGCCTCAGACTCTGTGTCTCCCTCTCTCTCTGCCCCTCCCCTGCTCATACTCTTGTCTCTCTCTCTCTCTCTCTCAAAAATAAACATTAAAAAAAAATTTAGAAGAGAAGCTTTTGTAAAACTAGAATTCAGATGAGCCACAGGGTCTAAAGTCTTTCTATTCCGAAGAGGAAACATACATTAATAATTAGGCAGCTAAAATACATGAAAAGGTCCCCCAAAACCTTAAAGGCAAAAGATGGAATATGCAGCGCATTATCGACTACATTTTGATATTGAAACCCTAATGACCTAACTCTGAGGAATAGTATCTATAATTTCCTCTCAAAATTACTAGTGTCTTCCTGAGACTTGAACACCCTTCATAACCCTGCTGAGTTTTTGGTAGCCTCTCTTCAAGCTGGCTCCGAACCCCAATTACAGGAGCCACACGGGTCCCACAGTCACGGACACGGGGATCTTGGAGCCCACGCTTCCTAGGACAGCGATTCCGGCCCGCTCCCCGTCCCCAGCGTCTCCCCTCTGCGCAGCATGTCCGCGGTGCTGGCCTCCAAACAGCTGCAGCACCCGGGTCGGGCTTCTCAGGTTCCACGCACAAAGATACTCCTGTTTAGAGGGTGTTTTGTCCAGTTTCTTAGCCCACAGATAACACCGCCCGCTCTGGAGGGAGCGGGTGGGATGACTAAGTCCTGCTTCTTAGGGCTCCATTCAGCACATTATTTCCTGCTGCTTTCGAGCACAGTTGCCAATCCACAAAAGCACCTTTATTGAGGCATTCAAACGCTACCTCTGGGTGCCAAAAATTCGATAGGCTCCTTTTCATTGCTTTCCTTACTATCTTTTCACAAACGATGTGAGTTTTTCTCTTACTGTAACAAAACACACATTCAAGTACTCCTTTTTTACGTTTCACTTTAACTCACTGTGTGACATTCTCTGTTTGCATCAGCACTGTGGGTTATTTGCAGAATGGCAACATGAGATGGGAAACCTCACAAACGTGTTCCCTAAAAAACAACAGAAACAACAGTGCTCAAAAAATTAGAGCAATGTCACCAACCCCTTGTGGCCAATACATGCTCTGATGTCCCAGTTCTGCTAAACTCGAGTGGGGTACAGACCACAAAACCACCGAGGGAGGGAGAATGGGAAGACCCGACAGGAAGCCTACTTCCCCAGAGTTTGCAAGAAAAACCAAGTGGCAGGTTTTGATTGTTTTCGGGGGGCTGGTGGGGAGAAAATTCTTCCTTTTGCGAACGGTGGTTCCATTCATTTATCACAAGACGCTCACTGTGGATACAGCCCGGTGCTCCACTAGGGGAGGGGGAAGATGAGAGAAGTGTCTCAAAGGAAAGAAAAGAAGGGTGGGTTCCCAGGAAGAGGACCTCTTTGGGTGATGGAAGGCAACTGGAATTATCATCATTTAAATGAGGAAGTCAAAACGGAACCTTCTCAGACAAAGGGATTGCCGGGTGGGGGGCGGGGGTGGAGTGGGCTCTCAGGAATGTACCTATGGCTCCAGGAAGGCACGGTCTTGGGGACAGCGGACTTTGGAGACCAGCTTCTGGAATCCGCTCTTCCGCCAACGATGGCTGGTCTCGGGCACCTGAGTTTGTCTCTAGAAGCTACACCTTCTTCCCTGGACCAAAGGCTCCTTCCGGCTTGTGTGGAGAGCAGGATGCACAGTGGTCAAGAACTTGTGGCCAAGTTAATTCCTCTATGCCTCCACTTTCTCGTCATCAAATGGGATGACAATGGGGGCACTGGGGTACATCTTGAGGACTAAATGTAGAGAAGAGCAGCACAGTGCCTGGCACATCGCAAGCCCTCAACACATCCCCTCCGCTACAGGGCTCCAACAGTACCCTTTGCTATGGGCTGACTGGCCCTCCCGCCCCCAAATCTGTATGTTGAAGTCCTAACCCACAGTTCCTAGGAATGTAACCACAGGTGGAGACTGGGCCTTTAAAGAGGTGACTGGGTTAAAATGAAGCTGTTAGGGTGGGTCCTAATCTGACTGGAGTCCTTATAAGAACAGGAACTTTAAACACACACAGAGGCACCAGGGACGCGCACACAGGAGGACCATGTGAGGACACGGCAAGAAGATGGCCGTCTGCAAGCCAGTGAGGGAGGCCTTAAGGAAACCGACCCTGCTGGTGCTGTCCCCTTGCAATTCCAGCTTCCAGAACTATGAAAAAATAAATTGCTGTTGTTGAAGCCATGCAGTCTGTGGTATTTTGGTAACCAGAGCTGACTAATACACCCCTCCTCCCTTGTCTGGTAACAATCTGCTCCATAACCCAGGGCTGGAATCGTCTGATTATTCCTGAGACAGGAGGAAACTAATCTCTAAGAACAGCACATCAGTATTCCTTCCTTCTGGTAGATTCAAAGCTCTACAGACTCAGGAAAAGGGGTGGGAAAGGAAAAGGGGAAAAGGGGACGCACAGGGCTACATTACCATTAAAAATAATACAGAATTCCAGAGCTGCCTTGCAAATCAGCCAAGGCAAATGAGCCTGTTTAAAGCCCTCTTAAATCTTTGAAAGGGTCTCTCAAATAATAAATACGTTGGGTCCCCTCCTGTCCTGAGCGTGACTAGAAAAGTTGTGGGAAAATGATGACCCCCTGGAATTGTCAGCCTTATGGAATTACCAAGCTGTCCAAAGCAATCCTGTCCCTGCTGGTCAGACTACACTAAAATGCTCTCAACGGCTCAGACACTAAAGCAACTTGGAAGATTCCAGGGTTGCCCTGCTCTGGTCCACACAGAACACCAGGAAGGGTCCTTCTTCCAGACAGAGCTGGCTGTGGGGGCGACAGCTGAAAGGTCAGCCTCCTTAACTGACTGACCTCCAGCCCTGCACAGCCCAGTTCTGTCCCCTCCAAAACCCTCCTGTAGTGTCAATAAAGAAGGAAGCAAATTTTAGGTTGGGGAGGTATTTAAAAACAGTATTTTTCAAAATTCATTGTGAAAGGTTAATGATAAACTGAATCCTTCAGAAAGTGCAGAGAACATACGGAGACTTTAAAGCCCCTTATAAAACCCAGAGACAGCGCCATTTCAGGAATGTGTTTCTCAGAGGTGACGGTGTGATCTGAACTCCTGAGTGGCTCTGCACAAATGGGAGGCAAAACAGAGGCACTACAAACAGCTGTTGATTCTCTGGAAGCTTCTACCACCACTTAAAACTTAGTGGCAAACTCCTAATTGGCACCCTTTCGACTCAATGTGGAATAAAAGCAGATACTGGTGAAATATTACTTATAGTAATATCCCATAGTATGCATGGAGTCCTGTGGAATATGGCCATCAAAATCTCATCTCGCTCGAGTCACACAGAAACTTGTGATTTAATTTATATGAATGACTTTAAAGAGAGACCTTATTCAAAGGTCCCCCCCCCACCCCCTTAAGTGGGTAAAATGAAATGAGAGAACTCAAGGGGTTTGGTACAGATCACATTTTCATGACTCCTACTGACATTAAAAAATATGTAAAACAAAATGTCGTTATACAGCACCTCTATGATGTAGCTATTTTTCTGATGTAGTTAATTTATGATTCAGGTGATTCTTCTTCAAAAGTCTGCTTCCATGAGTGCATTTACCCTTCAACCCGTGCACTGGACTTTGAGAATTCCACCTCACAGTAAACCTGTGCAGGGAGTGGGGTGATGCTCCGCTAGTGTGCCTGTGACAGCAGGGGACTGCCAACCGCATGGCATGGCCCACGTGCACCCCCGAGGGACGCACCAGGTCCAACACACCCGTCAGAAGGAACGAGGTTATGCCGTTTCTAAAAGAAGCCATGACCGACTGAAAAAGGCCAAAATATGCTACCTTTCCCATAAGAAAACGGAGGCAAGAATATGTGAATGTTTATACTTGCTACACAAAATACCAGAAGGAGGAGGAAGAAATGAATAAAATGGTCATCCTTATTGGGGCGCCTGGGTGGCGCAGTCGGTTAAGCGTCCGACTTCAGCCAGGTCACGATCTCGCGGTCCAGGAGTTCGAGCCCCGCGTCAGGCTCTGGGCTGACGGCTCGGAGCCTGGAGCCTGTTTCTGATTCTGTGTCTCCCTCTCTCTCTGCCCCTCCCCCGTTCATGCTCTGTCTCTCTCTGTCCCCCCAAAAATAAATAAACGTTGAAAAAAAATTAAAAAAAAATGGTCATCCTTACTCCCTACACAGCCGACGGGACTGGGAGTAAGACTTCTCAGTTTACACCTTTTCACGATTTAATTTTTGGTGCGAAATGCAAAACGTCTACAAGTAAGGTTTAAGATCTGGCTTTTTCTTCTATTGTTTAGAATGGAAGTTCTGAACGTGGGGTTGCTGGAATTGCATGCAAGTTGTACAGCCACGTTCATTTTCCTGGGAACAGGCACCAGAGCTCTCCTCACGCACTTGTGCTTCCGAACCTGTCAGGGCCCACTTCCCCAGAATCAGCTGGAATTCCTGAAGGTATTTTCCCTTCTCCTTGCAGGGGCAGCTCGACTTTAAGGATTTACGGTCAAATCTACCAAAATTCTCACCATTCATGGGAAAGTTAGTGCTGGGAACATAATTACAAAGTCATCTCATGCTTCTCTGAACAGAAGGAACAGAGAGGCAAAAGCCAAAATACACTTGGGTTTGGCTGGCACACACTTCCTAGGTGCTATTTTATCAGGTGTTCTCAGAGCCAGGAGCTACTAAATAAATCGTGGAGACAAGCGCAAAGTTAGTCTGACCGAAATACTGTTGTTTCCCACTGTGGACAGCATCTATTCGCGTTCAAAACACTAATGAAAACCAGCACACTGTACTCTTACACAATTTCTTACCAAACACATCATCTCTGTAATTTCCCCCAGCTCCTGCAGACCCTAATGAGAGTGAATACATTTAAAAGAGAAATCCCAGTTTGTCTAATAAATTGCAATGTTTGAAATGTACAAATGTCAGAGAGGAGGCAGCTGGAAAACTGCGGTCCAGAGAGAAGCGGGAAGCAGATGGCTGCCTCGTACCTGCAGCCACACCCCCCAGCCTGTGCATCATGCTGAGGAGAGCGGCCTCCGATGGTCCCTGGTGATCCCTTCTCCCCTGATTAGGTTTCTTTCCCTAAACACTGTGCCGTGGCCATTTAAAGCAAGTGTGGGAAGACGGTTTTCTCATTGTTTATGACTGTGCTATGTATATAATTTTGTGATCATCTTAATACGGACACTGTCAATACCTGCTCATGGTTTTTTCCTGTTTTAATAAACACTTTAATGTAAAGTTGGAACATGAAAATACCTCCAACATGAAGCATTCAGAGAGTAATGGCCCACTTGTGAGGCTCCATAATTACATGCTGCACAGAACACGGTCCTTAATCACAGGTCTTGGATGGATCACCCCGTTGTGGCTGCAGGGGGCTCAGAAGAGGGACCACTCTTTGTTCTTGGTGTGGTTCCTCTTCCCACAGGGATTTACATTAGCAGCTGTTCTGACTGACTAAAATCTGCTCTTTTCCAAGCTAATTTTTTTGAAAAAGTATATATGCCTTCCATTATATATTTTTTTAAAGAGTATGTGGGCAGATACAGGTTTGAAATGCATATGCCTGGGGTGTGTTTTCTGATTAACAGTGGCAATCTGGCATTAAGTAGATGTCTAAACACACCAAAACCACAATAGAGTCAACCACATTTTTTAACAGCACTAATGCCTTTTCGAGGTCCTCTGTTTTTTGAAAACTTACGAGGTCATTTAAAAGTCACTAAGCAGTTATAAGAGGTAGGAGGCTGATTCCCCTTTGGGGCCGAGTGTTTCACGATTTGGGAAACTCACGTGTGAGTTGAACACAATTAAACCGACTCATCCCGAGTATCCTGGGGGAGATGCCAGAGGCCTCCCTCCTCAGGCAGGGGAGCTCTGTTCTTGGTCACAGAGATTTCTAGAGAAGCATCTCAGTCTCACAGAGCTGCCGTTTCTCTGGGCGGTGGTCGGGGCGGGGTTGAGGGCGGGGAGGGAGAGCACAGGACGAGGCCATGGCTCCTGTGAGCACAGGACACGATGTCCGTCTGTCAGCTGCCCCGTACTAGGCTGATGGAGTGCTGGGAGCCTGGAAAGCAGTTTGGACAGGGGTGAGGAATCTTAGTATCTGCTTGTATTCTGAGGAGGGAAACAGCCTCCACATACCCTCGGAGCTCAGGGCCAGCCGACAGGCACAGGCTGGGAATGCGGGTGGGAGAGGGCGGGGAGTCCCTGGGAGAGAACACGCCTGGTAGCTTTCCGAGTCCTTCCCTTCCACTACCTGCAAACCTCTAGGAAGGTCCTGTCACCTGGTCTCATTTCCATAAAAGGGGACCAAGGGACATGAGAGCTGAGACGATGGAAGAGACTTGGCCTCCTCCCAAAGCCGGGGAGGGGGTGGTGGTGATGGGGCGGCCACAGACAGACAAAGCCAACAGCTCACAGGGCCCAGATGCTGAGGCGGGGAGGCTGAAGACAGGGCCCAGGGGAGGGGATGGCCCCGGAGGGGGGACAGGGGGCTCACGTGCACTGCATTTCGGGCCTCAAGGGAAACACGTATTAATTTTACATATAGCGGTTGTGGTCAGGGGTTCCCCGAGAATCAGACATGGAGCTCTGACCTCCAGGCATGCCCATGTCTCTCGACTTTGAGGAATGGCCCCATGGTCACAGGAAACATATCCATGCAAAGTGTGAATCTTTAACGTAAAGGACATAAAACAGAACGGAACTGGATGCTCATCCCCCATGCAGACCCCTGCTGAGACAGCAGCCCAGCAGAACCCGCCCCCTTTCCGGGCCTCAGCGCAAAGCTCCCCTGGGTGCCCCACGATCCGGCCCCTTCTCTCCGTTCTCACCCACTCTCAGTGCCAAGAAGAGGTTCTCTGCCTCCCTCATCAGTCTTGTTGTTCACAACCTATGTTGTCTGTACCTCCTCAATCACATTTGTAAGTCTGGCACCATGTCTGTGCCCAATGCTCGTACTGAAATCTGTTTTAAAGCATTTTCATTGATTTTCTACGTGTTTCCTCATGGGTCTTGGGTCCAAGTTCATCTCCTCGGGACCTTCTCAGGTTAGCCTTTGTGCTGTAACACTTGTTAACTGCATCAAGATTTATTCTGTTCTCCCCTCACCTCCACAGACTCACTGGATAAATTTATTTTTTTCCTTTAAGATTTTTCATTTACTTGGTAAGAAGAGGCAGAGAATGTCAGGAAGGGGCGAGGGATTAAGACAAACCCCTCCTGTTACCTGACATACCACACTAGGGGGAGAGAGGGCAGGTGCACACGTGGGGGGTGTGTGTGTGTGCACGCGCACACATGTGTGCGAGGCGCAAGGCTCTGTAGGACACAGCAGGAGGCTGGGAGCGACAGCAAGTCACTGAAGAAACTTGAGGAGTGCAGCATGAGGGGGTCTGCGTTTCGCTGCAGTAAGACAGGCGTGAGCACTGGCACCGGGAGGCCTGCGGGCCAGCGTCAGTGGTGGCACTGAGGAAGGGACGGTGTGCCTGAAACGCATGACTCAGGTCAAGGTAACCACGTGTGGTGGCAAGCTCAGGAAACTTGAAACATTATCACAGGACTCCGTAGCTCCACTTCTGGGTACACTCCCCAAAGCACTGAAAGCAAGGACTTGAGAGATCTGAATGCTCCTGGTCACCGGCATCACTCACGATGACTGGAAGCTGGAAGTAGCCCCAGGGTCCACCAGCGGGTAGGGGGAGAAACAGACGTGGTCTCCACACACAATGCAACACTCTTCAGCCTCAGAGCAGAGGGGCATTCTGACATACACAACAATAGGGGTGAACTTGAGGGTGAAATAAGCCAGTGACAAAAGGAGAAATACTGTCATAGACAGTAGACATAGACACAGGAAGCAGAACCGGGCGGCCCGGGGCCGGGGCCGGGGAATGGGAGGATGGAGAGAGCCGTGGACGGGGTGTGGTAACGGGACACGGCAATGGGAATGAACTCAATGCCCCTGAAGCGAACACTTCAAAAGGGTTACGACGGTAACTTTTACGTTACGTGTATTGTACCACGTAGAAAAATAATGTGCGTCACCACCAGCTCTGGGTTCTGGCACCTGTCACGTGCCCCCCGCATGGCTGGGTGACAGCTGGGTTACCCCCTGAACCTACAGCGAAACTCTCAAGCACGATCGTTTGGGTTGTGAAGAAACAGAAAAGCCGAACCACTCCATCTAGAGCAGCATAAAAACGGGGATGTTTTCAACTGGCCTCATCAGAAAAAACGAACATTTCTGATATTCCTGTTTACTCTCTGTGATCAAGACTAAGTAAACGAATGCAGAAAAGTGACAAGTTTTACAAGTTTGGGCAGAAGGAAAGAAAATCCCTTGGATTTATGAAGAGATTAAAGATGATTACACGGCACCTATTTCGGCAGTAAATCCATACGCGTTACCCTGGGCAGCGTGGGAGGCTGGTGCCCGCCAGGCCGGGCGCCACATCAGACTCGCTGGGGGCGGTGTCCGCGTCCAGGCCCTGAGCCCAGAGGTTCTGATGGAACAGTGACGGTGTAAACCGCCAACACAAACCAGACTGGATGAGCACGAGGCGTTGCTGAGTCCTTATTCTGCCTCAGCGTGTGGGGTATCTGCTGAGCCAGTGTCACCGACGCTGTGAAGAAGGCAGACTGGGCCACCGGAGCAAAACAGGATTGACACTCGGTCACCAGTGCCACCGGTCTACCAAGTGCGCTCTGGCAGCAACCTGCCTGTGTGGGACTCCCCCACAAAACGGAAAGCATTTCTCAACCGAAGAACGTTCACCCTGGAATGCTCGCACCCTGTTTCAGATGCGAAACTATCTCCTTGGAAAACAAACTGAGCAATTACGTTTCTTGTTCACTTAAGTTATGTGTGTGTGTGTGTGTGTGTGTGTATGTGTGTGTGTGCGCGTGTATACACATACATATTTTATATTTATTTTTGAGAGAGCGCAAGTGGGGGAGGGGCAGAGAGAGGGAGACAGAGGATCCGAAGCAGGCTCTGCGCTGACAGCAGTGAGCTCAATGTGGGGCTCAAACTCATGAATCATGAGATCACGACCTGAGCCGAAGTCGGACACTCAACTGACTGAGCCACCCAGGCGCCCCCAAGATAAGTTACATTTCTGATATCTCCCTACATTGCTCAAGTTTACAGAAAATAAAAGCACTTCCGGTCCTCGCGGTGCTTGAAAACCGCTGAGTGAGCACACGCAGTGCTCACAGTGAGTCCTGGGCCCTCCTTGGATGAGGTGTCTATACTCACATTCACACTGCAGCATTTAAAGTATCATTCGCAACCAAATAAACAGACATTTGACCTTAACAGGCATGACTTTTACATCTGAAATGTTCGGAAATCTAAGTTGTTTGGACTAGGGAGTTATTAGATAAATTACTGAAGCAGTAAAGCTGAGATAATTTTGGAATCAGAAATTAGTAAATGTGCCTCCTGCCTGGAAGGTCAGAGCAGTGAATGATGGAAGGCGCTTAAGAAACTATCTGGCGACTAGAGACAGACACTTGACGACAGCTCCCTAACTTTCAGGAGTCTGGAAGAACGTGGAAGGCGAGACAACCTGCTTTCTTGTCAGGAGGAGACACGCCAGTGACAAGCAGCGAGTTCTCAGAGAGCAGGGGCCACACGTAAGTCCTCACTGCAGCATTCTTCAAGCCCAGCCCGGGGCCCAACAGTAGATGTCGGGTAGCAGACGTATGTGTGCAAAAGGGCGAAGGGCCGAGCACACCCCAACGTGCAAGCGATCACCGTGGCACACCCACCTTCCCACGTAAGAGCAAGAAGGGTTGTGGGCTGAGCGGAAGCAAATCAAGATCTCCCGTTTCCCCAGGTGGCAGGGGCTTCTTGTCCCGCAAGTCTCTGTGTCTTTTATTTGGACTTCGTTCCCAGATCCTCATCTATTTGAGGAAGGCCCCTTCTCCCAGGTGGAGACCCCGGTCACTATGGCCAGATTTCCTGGACTTGAACAGGGACAGGATGCTCTGGCAGAGGCCTGTCACAGAGCCCAGAGGAAGATTTACCTTCCCTGAATCTAATCTATTGCCCGTTGCCCCAGTCCTAACATAGCAAGTGAGCAATCTTAAGAGTGTCCTTGCGATACAGGAAAAATACAAATGCAGGAAAAATGTTAAAAATGGGTAAGGTTTCTGAGCTCCCATCTACTGGACGAGCTGTTAGTTCACAACGGGTTTTACTGAATGAAGCAACATCTTCTTGTTCAACAAAGAGTGTGACAGGGTTTCTGAGGGGCAAGGAGGAACTTCTCAGGGGCTAGAGTGTCACAGAATAGGGGAGACAAAAGCCCCAGCCAACAAACTGGTACTTGATTCTAAAAATCAGCAAGAACCCAACCTCTGTTAACAACTCTTCAGGACAAAGTCAAGTGCGATAAATACACAGTTCTTTCTTCTTGGCTAGCCTGCAATTGTGAACACTGGGAAGCAAAGAACACACCACAGGAAAGGCACATATAAAAAGAAATCTTTCAGAACGAGTTTTATTTGTAGCTGGAGTTCACCAGGGCTCCTCTGTATAATCAACTCAAGGGGAAAAGTTGTACTTTATTTTCAAGTCAAACTCAGGGACTTAAATATATGATGTAACTTTGGAAACCCCGTGGCAACGGGCTAACCCAGCACAGACACCCCCCCCCCCCGCCACTGGCACTCGAGTGCCACACGAGGGGGAGTCCAGCGCTGGTCTAAACTCATGGGCAGCTTTGCCAGGAACGAGAGCGGACACCTTGGCCTTTGGCCAAAATCTGAAAATTCTCCTTCTGTTTGGATCCCTGAAGGAATGATAGCTCAATTCTTCTAGTTTCTTACTGGGGTGACAATCAGGTCACTGTTAGGCCCTGAGGGATCTGGAACACGGTTGTGCCTACAATTAACAAGGTGAGCTAATCAATCAGTAGCTGTGTCCTGTGCAGTCTCATTGAGCTCAACGCAATGAGTGAAATGTACCTCTGCAGCCAGAAGATGGTCCTCAAGACATGTCATGAAAAATGCAAAGCGGGCACAGATAACAAATGGAGGGAGTGACCAGAATATTCCAAAATTAATAGAAAAAGAACTAGAATATGGCAGAGTACAGGGTTGTTCTCTCAGGAAGAGAAAACAAATTGCATATCCCCAGATCTGCAAGAATCTGCCATTTGCCAGTACTTCAGAGAAATGAAGACTGACGTAATATGGTTCAAAGCAGATGAACTCTACACATTCTACACTTTTCTAGAAGCTATAAATAACCAGTGTTTCTCAAAAGGGCTTGAAGTCTCAAGTGAGCTTTTCACTGAGATGAAACCAGCACTGTCCAAAAGAAACATAGCGCAAGCTGCACACGCAACGTATAAAAATTTTTAGTAGCTACGATTTTAAAAAGTAAAAGGAAATAGGAAATTAAATTAACCATAATAAAACTTTATTTAACTCACTCTATAAAATATATTACCATTTCAACCTATAATGACTATAAAGTAATTACACTTTTTTTTTTTTTTTCATATGAGGTCTTGAAATCGAGCATGTATTTTGTACCTGCAGGACAGCTCAGTTCAGACTGGCCACACCTGAAGTGCTCAGTAGCTCCAAACCTGGACATTTGGGACAAAGATGCTCGCATACTGTCACTAGGAGCCCATTACTGACCCATCCAGACACACATGGAGAAACAGTCTTGCCATGGTTACCTTTAAATAGAGGAATCACCAAGGAATGCCAAACGCTGCTTGGTTCAAATGCCCTGTCATTTCAGGGGAAAATTGCATCTTTCAAAAGCCCTCCTGCCACAGTCACAGCACAGCCACGGCCCTGCCCACCCGCACACCCTCTCCCTCGCAGCCCAGCTCCATTCCCCCTCTGCATGGCGAGCCTGGGCAGTCTGGGATGTTCAGAGATACTTCACAAGGTAGAAAGGAGGCCTGGCTACACTCAGGGCCTGCATGCTTGCTTTTCTGGGATTTCACGGTAACAAAACAAAGAAAGCACATTGTGAAAACCTGATTAAGGAGACGCTGAATATGGTCCCACCTTCCCTACCTGCTTTCATCACCTGGAGAGGAACCGCACCTTCCGTGTTCTCAATTTATGAACGACACTGGCCCCAGAAGAAGAGCCCCCTCTCTCTCTCTCCAAACTGATACCATTTTGGTCTGAGTAACAGGTGAAATCCTCACGTCCACTCCAGTTCTTGATGGATTAGAAAAGCCCAGAGACACAGTGATAATGGAGGGAAGCACGAGTGACGAGGAGAGACCATACCCCTCACCAGGCTGCAAAGAAGCAGGGGCAGAAGCTGGGCACGAGCCAGCCGTGCCTCACGATCCCTACCTTTGTGGTTGAAGATGCCCTCCATCTCCATGCTGCTTCTAGAGTGGGCGATGCACAGAGAGCCGCAGGGGACCAGGCCTTCCGCGGCAGGGGACCGGTCAGTGGTCCGCACCAGACACCAGTCAGGCTTGTCGTGGGGCCGCTCCAACACTTCCACGGTCTGGCCACGGCGGATGGTCAGCTCCGTGCTGTTGCAGGCGGTGAAGTCGTGGATGACCACCGTCAGCTCGCAGCCGCCAGAGAGCTGGGGGGGGGGGGGGGGGAGAGGGACACGTCAGTGAGCTCCCGCCACCGCAGCCCCTGCGGGCGAGGCTGAGCTGGCCCAGCAAGAGCCGGGGGATGGGGCAGTGACTGGCCACCACCTGAGTGGGGGCTCTCCGGTTGCACTGCCCCTTCGCTTCCCTCTGGAATTACGGGGGCAGTTATTTGCTTTTCCGTGTTTTACTGTATGGCTATGATTTTTGAGGGTTTCACTGTTAGAATCCGATACAATTTTCCATATGAGCGTCCCTATCTTTTTGTGTCTGAGACATCATTATCTCCCTGCTCAAAATGTGCTATATAATCCTTTTTAAACATAGGGCAAACTAGTAAAAACTGAAGGCTGCTTGGGGGATCACTGCATCATACGGTGACAACATGATAGTTTTACTTGAAGTGTCAGTTCCCACTTGGTGTTTGAGCCAGGCTATTAGTGTGAGGCTCTCTGGCACCACTTGGTTGAAAAAGGGAGCAGCCGCGCAGCAGGGAGACCGAAGGGGCCATGAGATCCCTACATATGGGCAGTGCATGCCTTATTCCCTCTTCCAGTCCCTCCAAGAGCTCCTCTCCACCCCCCCACCCCCCAGGATACCTCTTGGCGGGCACTCCCGCCGGGTCCTTTCCAAGCCCTCTTCCCATGCCGTGTTTTAGCATGCCATTCTGTATGCTCTGTGGACGCTGGCTTACTTCCCTATGCTATGTGCTTTCTGGTCTGAGGCTCCTTTCCGTACCTCTCCCCTCCCACTAAGCTCACTCCCATTTTCTGTAAATTAGAACTCAACTAATTCTTAGGCCCTTTGAAGCACATTCACGAACTCCAGAAAGATACAGTGCCGTGATCACTATTTGCCTGTGGCCTGTGTCCCATTTGTCTGCTCCTTACACTGTTCATGCCCCGGGGACAGCATGCGCATATATATATATATATATATATATATATATATATATATATGTATATATACGTATATGTTTATGTGTGTATACACACGTATACATATATATGTATATATATGTGTATACACACACACACATACACACACACACTCATTAACATCCCTCCTACACAAAACCTTGTCACCCGCTCCCCATCTTTGGACTGTCTTGCTGGCCCCTCACTCCAGGTCGCTCCAGGAGGTTCCAGCTCTGCTGCGTGTCCACCATCCCCCCGTGCGGCTCCGTAACCACACTCTCTGTGCCCATCACTCCCCAAGCAGACATCCCAGATAGCAGCTAGAGAGGACTCTCGTCACTGTTTCGGGCATTTCCCTCCAAAGCAGTGAGTCTAGGACGTGACTCATGACCCGCCTCCCCGATCTGTTTCTCTTCCAATGCTGCCTTTTGGATAATGGTTTCACCATCAAGTCACCCAAGCTAAAAACTCTCTCTCCAAACGCTATCAAATAAACTTAAGGCCATGTCTCGGATTACTTCCTTCCTCTGCCCATCTGTGCCACGCTTCATTTGGATTTTGCGGTGACCTCCTGGTGGCCTCCCTAACTTCAGGCTCACCTTCCAAGCCATCTGAACGCTGCTGGCAGCTGCCTTTTTGAAATACAGAGCCTCCCATTCAAGCATCTGAGACACGCGTTCCCTCGTGTGGGATTCAAAGCCCCCAAGCCCCCACAGCCAGGTCCCGCCCACCCTGCCCCTTGTCCTCATGTGCTTCACAGCCTGGAGCGTGTCTTCCTTGAGGTGGTCCTGCCCTGCACTGTGTCCATGAGATCCGTCTGCTCAGAACCCCCATGTCCCCACTCTATTCCAGGCCCCCTGTCAAAGCCCTCTGAGAAGTTGCTCCTGCACCTGTCTTAGGTTTTTAAATAAATTGTGTCTCAATTCTGAAATGAGCCACGTCTTGGGTTGTGTGTGTGTGTGTGTGTGTGTCTGAGCGCACGCACGTGCCCTTAGCACCAGCAAGCGGGTTTGTTATTTCTCTGTGAACTTTCCATGCCTGGTCCGTGAGGGGAGAGATGGGGCCCATCTCAGTCATCCCCGAGTCCCAGTGCCAACAATGGCAGGTACCGGGATCATACGAAGAGGTTGCTAAATAGCCTTGAAGCCTAGCTCGCCCAGTGCTTTGTATCCCACAAGCAGATAAACATTTGTGGAAGTGAAAAACGCAAAATGGGCTTGTTCTAAAAATGCAGAGGCTGCATTTGAGAAATTGAAATGGAACGTGGGCTTTTCTCCTGTGACTTTAGGAGCGAACTCTGCCTGTGCTCAGTGTGCAGCACACCCAGGCTTCTGTCGCCCTGAAGGGCAGCAGCACAGAGAACACACAGGGACAGAGGAGTAGGCGGGCTGGGCTGTGGCCAGCGGGTGAAGGACCGCCTGGGCCTCCTGCTGGGAAGCAGCCTTGTTCCAGAAGCCTTGCAGATCAGATCCGCAGAGAACTGGGAACCCGTGCCTCCTGCACAGGCCCGCAGCCTGCTGGCCCTATCATGCCCTACGCTGTTCAGTATCCTCCTGTTCTAATAGCCGGTCTTTTGAGAGAAGTTTAGATATTTACAATAAGAAACACATGTCCACAAGACAACCACAGAAAACAAAACAAAACAAAACTCCTCCATAATGCAACACAAATATCGACAAAGTGAACTGTCTTTGCTAGGCCACAGAGGAAATTTCTCACAAATGTTTAATCCCCTTCTAAATTTTATAAATTCCTCTGTGGGAAACCCATGCTAAGTCCCACACGTTTCTCTGTGAACAAAGATGCTCACGTTAAAAGAGTTAAAGGCAGAGGCCCAAGAGAGAATTTCCTTGTAAAACCCTGCATTATGGCATTATGGAAAGGGTTAATCCCTGTAACAAAAATGAGGGCTGTTTCCTGTCCCAGGGAAGGCGCGACCAGTGGACAAGGCCCAGTATGGAGTCCAGTGTGCTGAGGCCCCTCGGGGCCCATACTTCCTGGGGGCCCCCTTCCAGCCTGCTGGAGCTCCTCCGTGGCCACCAGTGACCCGCCCGTGTGTGCGTGTGTGTGTGTGTGTGTGTGTATACACAGCACAACCCCCGCCTGCGGGCTGCCTTGCCATTTCTCCCCGCCCAGCCCTGGGAAGCACAACTTCAGGACACATTATCTCATCACCAGGCCTTTGCTGGCTTCATTCTTGAGCATTTTATTAATTTTTCAGACTGCTCTGAGCCACGTGGTATGTTCTGTGGGTGGGGGAAGGGTGGGAAGGAGAGAAAGGGGCTGCCTGAGGAGGAGAGTTAAGCTCGACTTTATTTCTGGCACGGATGCTTTAGCCCCTTACAGAGTAATCAAACACTATTGGAAACATCTGTGGACTTGACAGAGCATCAGAAATAAAAATCAAGCCTGTTCGGACAAAGAATCTCATACTGAGTTACATACAGTTCTTTTTCAAAGACCTCAGAGAACTTACTAACAAAACCTAGTACAAGAATCAGTTTTTAAACAGCACTAAGATTATCGTTTAAAAACATCGCTATCTTCTTGGTTTTACCATGAGAATCTCCTGCACAAATCTTTAAGGGACGGGGAAGCTAACTGGATGTTTTCTAGAGCACATACGTCCTGTGCATTTCTGTCTCAATGTTCACATCCGAATATTTTTTTTTTAATTTTTTTTTCAACATTTATTTATTTTTGGGACAGAGAGAGACAGAGCATGAACAGGGGAGGGGCAGAGAGAGAGGGAGACACAGAATCGGAAACAGGTTCCAGGCTCTGAGCCATCAGCCCAGAGCCCGACGCGGGGCTTGAACTCACGGGCCGCGAGATCGTGACCTGGCTGAAGTCGGATGCTTAACCGACTGCGCCACCCAGGCGCCCCTCACATCCGAATATTTTAAACCTACGACAAAACCTGCCTTTAAAACCAGTTTGCTGGGGTGCCTGGGTGGCTCAGTTGGTTAAGCGGCCGACTTCGGCTCAGGTCACGATCTCGAGGTCCGTGAGTTCGAGCCCCGCGTCGGGCTCTGTGCTGACAGCTCAGAGCCTGGAGCCTGTTTCAGATTCTGTGTCTCCCTCTCTCTGACCCTCCCCCGTTCAGGCTCTGTCTCTCTCTGTCTCAAAAATAAGTAAACGTTAAAAATAAATAAATAAATAAATAAATAAATAAATAAATAAATAAAACCAGTTTGCTAATTAAAAAAAACAAATTTTTTAAAATAAAAGACTTAAAATAACTATTTTGAGGGAGCAATGTAAATCATTACTACCTTGTAAGAATTAAATTCCTGATCGGAAAAAGTTCAGATAACCTACATCACTAAGTATGACTGAGACCGTACTTGTTTTCAGTGATACTGCTACCAACAGTGACCCAATTTCATTACTGTGCTGAAGAATTACCATTCCATTGATCTCGTTTAAAAATTCACTTTCCCTTCCAGGCATACTCTGTGACAGTTTTCCCAGTATCTTTCTCACTTCTGTGTGTCTGAGGGACTTCTAGGAGGGGTTCCTCACCACATGCGTTTAGTTTAGGATTGCAATTTATGAAAATCTGAGTTTCCATGACTCACATTAACTCTTGTGAAATGCACATCAGAGGACAGTTTCCCCCTCCCCCTGATCTTTCGGCCTTTCTCCTTTAAACAACAAATATGGGGACTAAAAAGCATGGCAGTGAAAAGGCCCTCCTTAGCACATGGAGCACGGAAGCCAGCTAGGAAATGCCTCCTCCAAGACTACAAGGGCTACAGAGGCAACTCCAATGACCCAGATGCACAATTAGCAGCATCAAACCAGGGTCCCTTTGCCTGAATTCTCTCCAGAATGACTGAAAATGAACAAGCTGTAGTTTCACCCAAAAGGATGAAACACTCCTCTCTGGTCGCTGGCACGTGAACCTTCAACAATCACCACGCGGCACCGAATTTTATTTTTTATGTTCTCTGGAGAAACCGTGTTATGCCGTTGCTTTGCCTGAACCCAGTTAAAGGCGGTAACGAAAAGAGACCCACAGCGGGGGAATTCTCAGCCCACCCCTCCTCGGAGATGCCCCTCTCTGGTGCACAACGAAGCAGTTGTACAAGAACACACGGTTCTGGAGGGACAACGGCAAACATCTGGTCTGAATAACCGAGCTCCCAGGTGAGTTCTGGGGCAGCTTCTGCCAGAGGAGGAGCGGGCTCTTTACGACTAGCATGGCGGACCACGCGGCCCTTGCTGCAAACGATTCTACTTCAAGAACCGAAGATCAACTCAGGTGGGTGTCTGGCCAATGTTCGGAGAGCAATTCAAAAGGAAAGGGGCATTGTGGTCTAATAAAAGCCATTTTTCCTTAAAGAACAGAGTGTGTCAACTCTGTGAACAGTCACATCCTACAACCCAGTACAGTTCAGTCATTCAGAAACCTCACAAAAGAGTCTTGTGGTTTTGCGGAGGCTCCACACAGAGCAGACCAAAAACTGGCTGCCTGGTTAGAGAGGATGAGAGCACACGGCTCTGTTACCGGCAATGCTCACAAGAGGGGCAGCCACTGGCATCTCTAAGAGTCCCCAAGGAAACGCGGCACATCCCTGGCTCTCACCCACCCAAGCTTCTCACTGCGCAACTTCACGGACACAGGGGCGTATCAGCAACCATCTTACCCATGTGAGCAGCCGGGCCCATGCTCACCCCGACCCCGAGGCCAAATCCACGGGAGAAACCTTCACCCAAATTTGCTGAGTTTCAGTGCGGACCACTCTGATGGGCTCTCACACA
This sequence comes from Prionailurus bengalensis, assembly GCF_016509475.1. Lineage (NCBI taxonomy): Eukaryota > Metazoa > Chordata > Mammalia > Carnivora > Felidae > Prionailurus > Prionailurus bengalensis. Next base: position 229,061,068 of record NC_057343.1, read on the forward strand.
CTGAGCATAGAAATCTGTGAGAACTGAAGAGTGGTTAATATGGTAAATCTTCTGTGGTTTCCACTACACATGCACATAAAAAAAAAATCTGTGAGAAGATTTTTTTTTCCCCCCAAAGCAGCAGCTTACCATACCCAGTATTTTATCCAGAAAAGAAAGCGGAGTGTGGTACTCAGGGGTGTTAATTCTTTACTGACATTGTCGCACGGTGGTTTTCTGACATGAAAATCATTCTTGGAAGGCCTCCCTGACTGTGTGATATATGTGAGGTGGAATGGAAAATTTGATGTGAAAAAGCAAACTTAAAAGCCCCACCTAAAAAAAGGGCAAACTTTGAAGTAAAAAGTGAGGCCAACTGGAGGTGGGACAGCGAGTTCGTATGGGGCTTCACAGAAGCTGACCTGCACTGACATCACGTTTCCCCTCACTCAACACACCAGAACGGGGATGCCAGCACCCGCCGAACAGATCGACGACCAACTTAATTGGTGAACGCAGAGCGAGGCACGGGAGCTGGGAGCAGAGAGCTGAACACCACCCGCACTCCCTCAGGTCACCACGCCCTGGAACAGCAGAAACTCTGAGAGACCACTTCACCCAGAGGAGCCCGCTTGCTGAACTTCCTGAGCGAGCAACGCCATCTTTCATCCAGAGAAGTCCCTGTGAAAGGACTCCTCACGTCTCTGATGCAGGGATGGGAAGAGGGAAGGTACGACAGCCAGCGACCAGCTGACTGGGCTTCTCGCCAGAAGGAACCACAGCTGGAGTAAACGCCCTGCCTCCCGTCTGAATCAAGCGGGCATCCTCCTACGATGGTTACTTTGACCAGTTCCGTCAATTTACATTAAAAAGCGTTTCTCGATGCACCACTACTTTTATAAACACTTCTGTTAAATTTCTATCCAAATTTTATATTTCAAAAAGAAAAACCAAAAACCTACCTTTTCTTAGAACTGAGGCTTTCTACTTTGGCGTGGGGGATTTTTTTCTGATTAAAATTATCAAAGACTACGTTCCACTTTGCGGTTTTATGAAAGCGCTTAAAACACTTGATAAAAATTACAAAAACCACAGTCACTTAGGAAGACCGAAAACAAAGATTAGCAAAAGGAAGGAACAAAGGCAGGTGTGCTCCATCACCCTGGCGGGGGCGGGGGGCTGGCCACCCTGCTCATGCCTACATGTTCCGGGCTGGCACACACTGGGTGATCCGCGAGTATCCGTGGACGAACGACCCTATCCTGGGAACGCATGCAGTCGTTTTATGTGCGCGTGGCCACAACGCAGCGAGGTGGGTTGAAGGGGAGTGTGTGAAGGGGAGTCCCCTTCAGGGACTGCCCATTATGTGGTATTTTACTGCTGAGCCACCAAAATGCCTAAGTCCAGGCACTAATACTGAGCAATGTATTCTTAAGGCAGCTTCCAGCTCCAAACACACACAGCTCCAAATGCACTGTGCTCAAGAGCGGGCAGATACGAGGGCAGCGAGGATGACACAGGCAGTCATCTGCAACGGCCAGTAATGAATATCAACACCCAGGAATGAGGAAGAAGGCAGCACTTTTGAAGAGGAAGCCGCAGCAACAACTGTGTACATGCGAGGCAGGCACTGTTCTCAGTACATGCTCACAGCCCCGAGGTGATGGCACCGTCCCCCAATTAGAGATGAGGAAACTGAGGCACAGAGAGGCGAGGTAATTGCTGAAGGCTGCGGAGAAGCAGAGCCCAGAGATCTGGCTGGCGAGCTCTTCCTTGTTCTTAACCACCTGCTGTTTTGATGTTCAGTACTCTGAGTAACTACTTTGTCACAACTCTGAAGCCAGAGTGTCCTGTCTGCGGGGACGAAAAGCATGTGCCGTCCTGAAGAAAGGCTTCTGACTAAAATGACTCGATTTCATGCCCACACAGGGAAAACCCACATAAGGTCCTGGGAGGCTCGGGGCTCTGGCAAGGCCAGCAGAGGACCTCCTCTGAGCAAAGCTTCTGGCACCTTCAGCCAGGGGAAGCGGCTGGAGCTCCGGACCGGGGCTCACCTCACTCCTGGCCATGCTGCTCTGTGCCAGGGACGCCGCTCTGTGCCACGTACGCAAGGGACACAAGGGACCGGGGCTGGAAGGAAGTGTGTGGCATTTCCTGAGTAGGCTAAACACAAGTTCCCTTTCTCAAAACTGTGCATTCAGCCACAGTTTTAAAAATGTATGCTGCAATTTACATAAATCCACCCAAGTTCCAACTGTTAGAATGTTGCTTCATAGAGAAAGTTGGTTGACTTTTTAAACTACATAGAATCTCATATCCCCAACCCAATGCTATATACGTGCTTCAATAAGAGTAACTAAAAACATTTGTTGTTTTTTTTAAATACGTGGATTCATATATTAATATTATAAGCTTAGGGTAGTTCATGCCAAGTATCAGTCTCAAATGAATTTCTCATTTATTAAAAATAAGAACTGCATTACCTTAGATGTAAAAGAAAGCTCTCACTGGCCCCCGAAGGCTTGGGCCAGCCTTTCCAGAGGCAACTTCCTCTTGCCTTGGTGATTCCATCTTGACCTCAAGATGCTTTGTTCTAGAGTAGCCTATATTTCATTCCCGTATTTTCTACTTTCCTTAAACTATAAATTTTTGTTATATGAAATAAACCACAGACTAATAAGGCAAATAGGAAGAAAAAAGGTTAAAAATGCTTTTTTAATACACTAAAAACATCTACCTCCATATCCAGCCCTAATGTGAAATAGTAACGCCTAGGCACCAACAGGTAATTAAATCCACATTTTGTTTCTGGCTTTCGCTTTCCACTGCTGGGTGGCCGTGTGAGGGCCATCCAACCCTCCCCCATCTCCTCGATGTCCTGAAGCCAGGCTCAGCATTCTCTTCCCTACCTCAGGGAGACAAACGCAGGACAAATGAGATAAGAATCTGGCAAGAGTAAGAATCTTGATTTCTTTGGAATCCAAATTATATTTTCATAAGATCATTTCATCAGCATTAAGCACCACGAATATGGGCAAGAATCACTGCTAAACTTACTTTTGGAACAAAGAGATGCCATACTTTAAAACTGATGTTTTCAAGGAAAGAAATGTGCTCATGGGGCATGTGGTTTGTATCTGTGACCTGTCTACTCAAGCTCTGTGAACAGTGCTCCCTGGAAAGAGGGCGTCTCCAGGAGCCGCTCCTTAACAGACCCTTCCAGAAACATCCTGTGCCTCATCTGAGAATGACTGCAGCGCTGGGCAGATAACCTTAAGAAGTCTCCAAGAGGCCGAGTCAAAAACATCCCCCCACCCAGTTTCTGAAATGGACCAAAGTCCATGATAACAACTAACTCACAGCAGACATCATAAATTAAGTCAAACAGGCAGAATATGGTTAAGTAATTTCCCTCACCAGATCTATCTGCCTATATCATCAGAGGCTGTTTAAACTTGAGGCTATTTAAACTTTCTGCAGAGTGGAAAAGAACCCTGAGACATGAAAAGTTACTGCCATTGGAGGGAAAGGGGTTTTCTGGTTAAGCCTAGTTCAGTGAAACTGCATTTTACAAGCTGACTCAAAAAAGCAGGTAGTTTCCTAATATTCAAAATGTGTTTTCCTGAATCATCTACGACCCCGAAATATCTACTAGAACAAAAAGGGAGATGGCTGCAAGAAAATGTTTTGGAAGCAGAGAACACACAAAAGCCGGCATTCATGTGGTAGCAAACACATCTCTTCTTTGTAAGGTCCAATGGGAATGTCCTCTCCAGACTCCAGATTTTGACTTATCGTTATAATATCTCACATGCTATTTATTCTCATCCCAAATGCAGACCCCAAGAACTGATGAAAGTAACTTGCTGCATTTCTACAATCTTAGGAAGACAGCTCACTCATTTTTTGTACTTTTGAACCTACGAAGGACCTATGGTCTCAGTGAGGGATATTAGAGGAAATACATGCCATGTCCACTTAAAGAATGAGTTTTGGAGTGTCATTACTTCCAGACGGTTAGGAATCATGGGAGACTGTGGTCACGGCTCCACCAGAAGAGCCGGGGAGAGCCTCTGCAAAGCCCAGGTGCAGGGGCATGGCAGTACTTGCAGAAGTGGTCCTTAGGGGTTTCTGAGCCACACAACAAAGTTTAGAGACAATGCAGTGGAGCAGGTAGGCAGAAACTGGTGAATTACCTCCACAGAATATGTAACAGGCAGTTCTCTAAAGACCCTAGCATCCCACCAGACTCCCAGGGTGAAATGATTAATTCCTACAAACCTGTACTTTTCTGGTAGTGATTCATTCCTCCTCTCTCATTGGGTACAAACAGAATTTGCTGTCTTAATAGCAACAGCCTTAGGATAATGCCTCATTTTTCTATAGTAGTTGTGCAGGCCTGAGTCCAACTTCACATAAGCCTATTATACTACAATAGATCCAAAGCACAAGCAGTTACACGGTTCCTAACTATAGGACACAGCCTTATTTTTGTGAACTGCAGTCAGCCACACATCAGGGGACCAGGAGCCAGGAGTGGGTGCTTGCCATCTCAGAGTGGGAACGGGAGAGCCGGAGCACCTAACCAGACCCCGGGGGCATTTCCACACCACCACCGCCAACCACCCAATTACCATATGCCGCCTAAAAAGACACTTGCCCCTTCTTTTTGGACCAACCTCTAGAAAAGTCTTAGCACACCTTCCAAAAGGCAAAACCTTTTACATTTATTTATCTCTTTGGCAATTTCACTCAAATACCATATGATTTCACTCGTGTGGAATTTAAGAAACAAAACAGATGAACATAGAGGAAGGGAAGAAAAAATAAGATAAAAACAGGGGAAGCAAACCGTAAGAGACTCTTAAATACAGAGAACTGTGCTGGGTGGGGGGATGGGCTAGATGGGTGATGGGCTTTAAGGAGGACACTTGTTAGGATGAGCACTAGGTGCTATATGTAAGTGATGAATCACTGAATTCTACTCCTGAAACCATTATGACACTATATGTTAACTAACTTGGATTTAAATAAAGTTTATAAGAAATCAAATATTTCATTTCTAATAAGTAAACTTTAAAACTCATTTCTAGAGTAAACCCAGACCAGACCCAGCAGAGCACATCTGGTGAGAATGCGAATTGGGGGCTGCTGGGTGCACAGCTGCCGTGGGGACGCTTGACCCAAGCAAGTCCGTGAAGCGGTCTGAGTGAAGGTGGCCGCACCCCAACTTGAGCTCCTATTACTTCCAACACCACTTTTAGGTGGAGGTCTTGTATAAACGGGCAATTTTGATAACTCTGTCACCTCGATTTTTTTTTTTTAAAAAGAAAAGAACCAGAATTACTCTAACGAAACGTTTCCAAGTTCGAACTTTATTCTCTTAACTAAATGACCATGGGGTGGGGCCGCAGGAGAAACGGCTGCTCCGCACCGAACGCCTGATGTGTCATTCATCTTATTCCCCATTATTACCCCTGGCAGGACATACCGGCCACCGGGCTCTGAACAAAACAAAAACGAGATGCCGTGTTTATTCTCCCGTCCTGTTACTCTAACCATTCAGAGTTCTAGGACTTCCTTTTTAGCAAACTCAAAAAGCAGAACAGAAACAACAAATAACTCAAAGAAGAAGGATCTGGGAAACGAAATCGCTGTAAAAGAGCAATGCTTTCCAACCTGCTCACTGCCCTCCTGCCAACCGCATCACACACCACGAATCCTCTGCAAGACCGAGTGGGAAAAGCCCACCATCTGGGCCCAGACACTGGGCCCGCTCCTCTGTCAGCAGCCCCTTCCAAATGACGCTGAGGGCGAGACACTTCTGGGCTACAAATGAGGGGCTGTGCTTCAGAAACACAGGAATCCTCAATGTGGCAACTTAAATAAAACCCCTATTTACGGTCAAATAACCTTTTTAAAGAATTTGGTCTAGCAGTTTAGAAATAGAACACGTGCTCATCTCAGCGGGAATGGAAGACTTAGTTGATGTCACCGTCCCCCAACTCATTTTACGGAGGACTCTGAGTATCTGTGCGTGATGGAAGCCTGGATTCCAAAGTCTCCTGTCGATGTATTTTGTTGGCTTTGGGATTCCATCAGGACAGATCAAGGGATTCTCCACACCGCACCCCTTCCGTAGAAGGCACAGCTACATGCGTATTTTCCGACAACGATCAGATCTGTGTGCCTGGCGGTCAGCTCAGGTGCAGGCTGGTTCGGGGCGCACTCCCTGCATTCCGCTGTGCCGCCCTGAGGATGCCAGGGCTCCTGCTTCAATCGGAGCAGATCCGCTTTCACCCTCAGGGCTTGGTGTAGCATTTAACTTAAAGTGACAGGCTCTTCTGCTTATGTAAAATTGACAAGCTTAAACACTCTGCCCTAGAACACCTGACAGAAAACCAGGTGACGGCACTGGGCAGGGCAGGCAATTTCTTCCTGAATCCTCAGACTTGACCCCTGACATCCCCAACTTTTTGCTCCTGCTTCTGTGCCTGGCACCACTTAGCACACAGTGACTGTTTGAAAGGACTGGTGACAAACTGTCACTTATAGACAGAAACAGGCTGCTTCCTACAGAGCCAAGACTAGCTACATTCACCCAAGAAAGTGCTGTTACAGCTTACCTTATCGCTGTCCAGTGTGTTCTGAGACGTCCGCGAGGCAATTGAAATGGTGTCAGGCTGGCTGCTCCCATCGCCCTGGCTATCCAGATCCTCTCCGTCCCTGAAGAAGCAAACACACTTTTCATTCCTGACACTGCGGGGTTGGTCAAGACTGGTGCAGAGCGTCTACGAGTCTCTGGAGAGACAGATTTGCTCAGAGAGGCACGAATCCATCTGTGTGACTGCTGCCACCAGCATCGCGTGAGCGGTGACCGACCCCTCTCGGCTGCGCGCCGGGATGAGTGGCGGACGTGTGCCCCCTGCTTAATTCGCACAACGGTAAAACACAGGTGTGGTACTTCTGCCTCAGAAATGAGAAACGCAAACAGCGAAGTGACAGTACAGCTGGTCCTGGTCACAGGCACGACCTACATATGTGTCCAGATTCACACTTGCGGTGGGAAAGGGGAACAGACAGGGATTTGTACCCAGCCCTTCATTTTCTTTAGGCCGAAGGGAGGTTCTCATCGTGACAAAGCAATTTCATTACTAAGGATGATGTTATACATACAGTGTGTTTAAAAAAAATATTCCTCAAGATATTTAAGAAAAACAATCTGTGAAAAACAGTAAGTTAACACTGCCTTGTTTTCTTCCTATTAAATAAACAAACTTACCGAAAGGCCCCCAGCACTTACCTCCTTCCCTTCTGTCTCGTGGCCGGTGCCGTCTTGGGGATGTGAATGGGCTCCTTCAGGGCCCCTTTCAGGTGAATCGTCCTTTCCTGTATCACTTCGCGGATGTGCTTTATCCAGTCCTGCTTGTTTTCTATGCTGGAAGCCTTAACGAGGTGTGAGAGTCCATCAGGACACAGAAGGCGTCCCCCTTCCAGAACCTGCTCTAACCACACTCAGGTCTCTCACGTTCCCTGAGTTTCCCCATCTCAAAAATAACTTTTCAGCAGAAAAGCAACTGCATCCCATGTTTAACTTGCCATTTTGAGTATTTTTTCATCAAAACCATTTTCATTTTATAGCACATACGTTACTCCAGAATTATTTTCATAATCAGCAATTCCCCAGTCCCCAAACCTTTTAAGGGGCACCTGGGTGGCACAGTCGGTTAAGTGTCCGACTTTGGCTCAGGTCATGATCTCACAGTTCGTGGGTTCAAGCCCCGTGTCGGGCTCTGTGCTGACAGCTCAGAGCCTAGAGTCTGCTTCAGATTCTGTGGCTTCCTCTCTCTCTGCCCCTCCCCAGCTTGCACTCTGTCTCTGTCTCTCAAAACTGAATAAATGTTAAAACAACAACAACAACAGCAACAACCTTTTAAGCAGCTGTGGGTAAACATGAAAACGCAGCCAGTCCCTGGGGACTGGCATGGACACATCAGAAATGTGCCCCAGGGGACACTGCGAGTAGCTGAAGCAGCCGGGATTCTTGGGCTGGCACGGGGTGGATGCCATCCATGCGATGACACAGCCCATCCTCCCGACTTGCGCCTTCACCTGCTTCCGGTTGGACCAGTTTCCTTACTGCCAATTACAGACGGTGGATTTACCCCGGTTCCAATACAACTTCTGAAAACGTGCTCCAAACAGGACACACAGTGGATACTCAGTATGTGTGGAATGAACACATATGGCATCACTTTGCCCACACTTTTTTCTTTTACTTTGCCTCAAAGGAGGTTTTTTTTTTTCTTTTTTTTCTTTTTGCACGTTCTGGGCCTTAGTAACAGTTTTTCATTTCCTTGTAAGAAACATCAACTTCCTATGACATAAGCATAAGTCCTTGTAAATGACCAAAACAGTTGTCAGAGGGGTCGCAGCTGAGCCCCTGGCGGAGAGGGGCCAAGTGTTTTCTCATGGTGCACCTTGTCTTCAAAAACAGCAAGTCGGAGCCCATGTTGGGAAAGGAAATTAAAATTGAGACTCTTTTTTCTAAATAAAATGTTTTCACTGGAGGATGTGTCTTTAAAGTCGCTGAGGGCTAGGAACAGGGGACTAAATGCAGGGAGGCGGGGGGGCAAAAAGGAGCCTCTTGCTCCCATTGCCAGACCTGAGACTGGAAGGCAGTAACCCAAGTGTTTCTGGGGCCAGAGGCAGGGCGATCAGGGACTACGGGAGCCTGTGCAGGAAACCAAAGTGTCTCAGGGTGGACAACTCTGAAAACTACAGATCTACTGGCATTTAAATGCCTGATGCAAACATTCAGGTTAAGCAAAGAGAAGCATCTGAGAAAGAACATTTGGCAGAGTTTACAGACAACTGAGGGAAACTATTACTATGGTTCAGAAATAAATGGAATTCTCATGATTTAACAGTGAGGTGATCATTACATTTATGGAGAGGAATTCTCCTGACTTTAAAGAAATTAAACAAGGAAAAAAGGTGCCAGGTTTTGAGAAATTGTAACAGAAAGGCAAGCCAGCTAAAGTACTAAGTAAAAGGTCCCACTGGTCCGAGAGATGGGAACAATCTGATGCAGACTCTTGGTAGTTTTCATCTGTTTCAGGAAGGATTTAGAAATAAGACTCTCCTTTCCAGGGTACAACGTAAAAAAGACCAACATTTTGTGTTACAACTACCAGCACCCCTGCCACCACCATCATCACCTCCTCCAGCACAGCCATCTCCTCCACCACCACCTCTGCTCCCCCTCCACCTCCATCACCACCACCACCACCACCATCTCCATCACAACCGCCTCCATGTCAACCACCTCCTCCACCGCCTCCTCCACCACCACCTCCACCATCATCCCCATCTTTGCTGGCATCTCCACCTCCACCATGATCTCTGCCATCACCTCCATCACCACCGCCTCCATTTCCACCACCACTTCTATCACTTCCAATATGATCTCTGTCTCCATCACCACCTCCGTCTCCACCTCCACCACTTCTATCACCACCTTCACCTCCATCTCCACCTCCTCCCCCTCCCCCTCCAAGGCCTCCCCTCCTCTGCCTCCACCACTTCCGGCTCCACCACCACCACCACCTCCATCTCCTCCATCACTGCCTCGGTTTCCATCTCCATCACCACAGAGCAATCTCTAAAATGAATGAGGACATCATTTTCTTTAGCCTTTCCTTGGAAAGCAGAAAAATATTACCCAAAATTCCCTAAAGGACTCTCATCTGATAAAGCCTAAAGGAAATCTTATTCTTGAATTGCATCATGAGTGTTTCATTATGTCCTACATGAAAGTAGTCCCTGTCTGGCTCAAACATCTGGCACTATCTCTTAGATGCACCCTTTGATATCTATCACTATAGCTAATCTGGAGAGATGCTTCCTATGAGTTGGAAGTTTTGTGGTTTTGAGTATACTTTAAAATTTTATGCCTTAGGAAAGTTATCTAATATTTAGCTATCAGTGCAATTTATACTTTATAGGGCTTTACGCCAATACTAACAAGAACACACTGGGTTGGTAATCATATATTCATTGCAAAACAATCCATCATTTCCATGGGAACAAAGGCCTTAGAAACACAATACTTTCACCAAAGTACAAATTCTGTAAGAGCGAGGTATCGATGAGTAACTCATAGTTGCTGGAAATACTGTTGAGAGATTAAAAGGAATGTACGAGACAGGATCACTGGCATGCCAATTCACACACCAGAGTCCTATTAAGCTTTTGGCTCATCTCCCAATATTCTACAAATCTTCAGCAGCGTCTTTCACAAAACATTCCGAAATCGCCATGGTTTTTCCAGATAGACCGTTCCATCTGTATTTTCTCAAACACAGAACGAGGGAAGTACACAAGATACCCTTAGAGCCCTGTGCCTTTCCTAGGAGAGGCTAGTATGATTAAAGCAGAGTTCAAATAAAATATCCAAACATATTTTATTTTCCTCCCCCCCAAATACACACACACACACACACACACAAAAAGCACCCTTAATGTTTTTGAATGCTTTAAATCCTAACATTATTGACCCCTGTAACTGATCATTATCCCCCTTTTTCTCTTCTCCCTATTTAGAAAGCAAAGAGCCTGAGACCCCATGAAGACTCTTGGCATGTTCAGCCTTGAAACTGCCCAAGGCCTTCACAAGTTCATCAGGTGCCTGTTTCCCTTTGGACAGTAAGTGAAGTGTGCAATGGGACCTGCTGACCCGCATCTCCTTCCTCTTGTATCTCAATGTCCTGCATCTCTTGCAGAACTCACTCACCCTTCTGCAGACGGCAAGAGTGGGAGAAGCTTAAAAACATCCTTCTCCATTTGACCCTTGGTAGGCAAGCGCAAGTTTAGCTCAAGGCGTTTCACCCCATGACACCAAACTGAACTTATTCTACTATTCTTTTTGTGATAATCGCCGATCCCAACAGAGCACAAAAAGAACAAATAAAATGATATGAAAACCAATGTTTCAACAACAGGAAGAAAAAGCACACACAGCCTCCATAAACTTGTCACACTGCACATTCCCGAGCCTCACAGACGTACCTTGAGGACGATTTTATTGTCTGAGGCTGGCGTCCTCCCCACCCACAGCGCAAACTTGCAAGGGTCTCCTTCCACGTGCTCTGTGACACCCAGCTCTGAGGTCTGGATACAAACGTAATTAAAAAGTTAGAGGACAGAAACAATTCCGGCAGGACACAGAACGAAGACCAAGAGAACGGTTTTGGGGGACTTGTGGTCACGTTAGGTTATAACACCACAGTCTGTTTCCATTGACAGGTAATCCTTGGATCTTTAGTTAAAACGAGGAAATTTTGTTCTCAGGCCACACATGATTGGTCGCAGCCCTTTCACTTGCTCTGAGCACCACTGCTGGGGATCCTGGTGTAGGTCAACCAGCACATACAGAGGAAGGAAACCAAAATATCTAAAGATCGTGTTATCTGGAAAATCAGGAGCTGACTATTGGCAACCTGTGAACAACGAAATGAATCTGTCCTAGTTGCAGAGGAGCCTGCCATGCGTTTTCGGCATGAATGAAGTGGCTTCGCAGAAGGCGGAGATGTCTTCACGGTTATTTCCCAATTTGTTTGTCAAAAGCATTAACCTTTAGTGTTGCACCAACAAGTTTAAGGGCCAAGAGACAAAATGTCTCTCTGTGACACATGCCGCTGTGCTGTGAGCACATGGAACAGCGTAGGTGAAGGTCAGCATCTTCAGTCCCTCCCCCACAATCAAGTTCATCCCTGGTGCATTCTCCTCCCTCCAGCAAAGGAAGTGATTCATAACTGTGGCCTCGGAGGGAACCTTAACTTTTAAAAGATAAATTAAATGAAGATGTATCAGCTTCTAAAACAGACTAGCTTGGTCTCTGAGGACAGATTAAAGTCAGCCTAGTGAAATTACTAGCCAGCAATGTTGCTGGTCTTCCTTCCAGTTAGAATATGATCTAAAATGATGTAAGGTGGGCTGTGAGCCAGAAGACAATCTCAAACAGGACATAAGCCAAGGAAAATGGTATGAAAATCATTAGTTTGAACTTGCAAATCCCAGATTATTATTAAGACGATTTCTACATTGGTAGTATTTTATTACTTTGGGAACTTGATTAATCTATGGATGCCATAAAAATGTGTAATGTGGACATTGTTCAAGTATCTGCCGATATTTGTAAGTGATCCACCATATCTTGTGTAAAGAAGACACCAAACTCTACTGCATTTTCTATTCTTTCTCTGGTGGTGATTTTCAATTAGCTCTGCTCCATCCTTTGTCCCATCCTCCGCCAGCCTGGCCCTGCCCAGCAGTTCTGTGTCAACAGCCCCTGAGATAGTCCCACTGGGGGAATATGGAAATACAGCAGATCCAGTGGGTGATACGGCCTGAGACCATCCTTAGAGTCAACGTGTGGTTTACAGAGAGACTCCTTGGGCTTTGCTGCTTGTGGAAAAGCGGCATCAGGTATGTTCTTTTGCCAGAAAGCACACTCACAAGTTAAAAAAGAATTCAAATGTAACACAGTATCGACCCAGCACTCCAGGAAAGCTGTCTCTCTACAGATGGGATTGTGGATCTTTAAAACTATTTTTGCTTATATACATTTTCTTTAATAACCCTACTTTGCTATTGCAAAGAACCATAAATTTACTTAATTTTCACACACTTATTATCTTTATGGGGGAAAAAAAATCCCACCTCATCACGAAGAGCCTACAGCGAGCCCACCAGGAAGACTGCTTAAGTATATGCCAATGTTGGTGAATGAAAAATTAATTAGAATGATATGAGAACTTACTTAATCGAAGTCTCATATGATTTATTTATGAAGCTAGTTACGGCACACAAGACATAAACTGAAATTCACTAAAAAGGTGTTTTCTCGGCCTATGTTAAGAGTCTATGGCATTTAGAAAAAAAACAGGTTTTCTAAGTTCAGCGAAGCTAAAACCATGCGCTCCCTCTAGTGGACTTGACACTGCAGGAAAATTTCCCTGAGGAAGATGAAAACCTTACAATTTCAGAGTTCCACCTCGGAGCAGAGTTTGGAAGGTTAAACTGAAAGCAACAAGCAGTAATTTTTTTCTAGCTGCAAAAAGGTCACGAGTGTGTTACCTTAAAATTTACAATTCTGAATGTCCGTACTTACAAACAATTTGCTTTTATAAAGGTACTTGCTTCTCCCACTGGAATCTTTCACTTCTTTACTAAATACTAAAGACATTTCAAAAAGGAAGAGATGCCGTTCTCGACCCTTTCGAATTAAGGTTTTTGGGTCCCACACTTGGAAGGATTCCTGCAGGATGAGTTCTCCCTGAGACTCAATATTTTCATCAAACCCTACAACATAAAAGAAAGGGGAGCACAATTTGAAAGAAAAATAAAAAAGGATGCACAAGACAGCAATGTGACTATTTAAACATTTGTTCAGTGCCCATCAACTAAATCTCAGATCGGTTTCCCATCTGGGCCCCCGACTCCGGTTTCCCAGCACTGACCCCACCTGACAAAGTCTGACAAAGGAGAATTCTTCCTAAAACATGACTTTGCATATATTTGCTCTTGTTCAAAAAAATAAGGCAATTATTCTTCATGACTTTATTCTTTCAATTCAATCTTAGGGTGGCACTCACACCATTTGAGATTTGGTTGAACTCCCTACTTCTCTTCAGCCTTTACTCACAGCATTCCACCATATGAACCTCCTCCCCTGTCCAGAATGGTCCCGGACCTTCCCCAGGCCGTCACCCACCCCCAGCCTGCGTCCTGATCCTCTGCCTCCTCAGCCTAGAACACCCTTCTTGGACGTTCTGCCACAGGCCGAGCCTTTCCCCAAGGCTCTGGTCTGGCCTTCCTTGGGGAGTTCTCCCCCTCTTTGAGGGCAGAATTCTTCATGTGTGTCACACTCTGGCCACAGGGGTGGGTTTCCCCCTGCTCCTCCCTTCGTGGAAGGGGCCTGCTGTGTGGACTTTCAACTCCCAGGGCTTCGCAAAGTGGTTTGATACCTGCGGCAGGGGCTGCTAGCCCTCTCTCAACTAACTACTGGCCTCCCCTTCTCCTCCACAGACAGAAGCCCCGTGGCCGCTCAGATGAGCATGCTATCTCCCAGCCCCTCGGCAGCTAGGACAACTCAGGCCACTGGGAGGCCGCTGGGAGTCCTGTGTACAACTTCTAGTTTCGGCCCTTCTAGCTGCTCCTTGCCCTCCCTCTTTCCTCACTTTCTCTCTGCTGGACGGAACGGTAACGTGGTCTTGACACATCCTGAACCGAGCCAACCGAGCAGCATTTAAGCAGGGGAGAGAGTGAATGGAGCCCGAGTCCTCGATGGTGCCATGAAGGGCTGCCACACCAGCTCAGGGGTTCACATCAGAGAAAGAAAAAGCCTCCTGGCCTCTAATTTTTGGGGCTCTGCTGCAAACAGCTGCACCCGTGCCCCAACTAGTTCCCTTGCTCGATACTAGCGATGATGGAGACAAACAATAAAAAAGCATCTGGGGCAAGATTACTTCTCGTAAATAATTCTGCATACACTGATAGTAAGATTTAAGCTCTGTAATGCAGAAAGAGCCTTTCTAAACACAAGCATCCATGGAAATCTCACTTGTAACGATAACTTTTATTTATCTGACTCTTCACCAAGTTGTACACTATGTTACACACCACCACATTCAAAGCTCTTGTAAGTGATACAATGGATACAGATATGGGGAAACAACAAGCTTTTTGAAGGGTTTTTATCATCACAGGGGACTGATCTTGCCTCCCTCCTACCCATCCATCCACGCGGAGACCAGACTGCCTAAGGCAAGTGACACAAGGTGCTACTGGGGTTCCAAGTGCAGACAGGCTGTTCTCTAGTTAACGGTCAAGGACATGCTTTTAATGAGGTCGAAGTTCTTTCCGTAATCCTTAAGGGAAGCAATGAAACCAGTTCTTCTCAAAAAGAAGGTACTCATGTCTAAACTCTTAACTCCCACCCAAGCATAGAGGCGCAAAGCCAAGACTTCCAGGGCGTGGGAAATCCACTTAGACCAGTGTCAGGAGGAAGTGCACGGACGCGCTGGGGACATGCAGAGCCCATTACCTTCCAGCATGCTGAGGTGCATGGCATCGTTGGCCCGCTTTGGCACACTAAGCATCACCTCGAGGCCGTCTTTTATCTCCCCTTTTCCTTCCTCACAGCAAGTGAGTAGCTCCTGTAAAAGACCAATACCGTCAACTAGCCAAACGCCGAAAGCTCTGCCAACAAGATCTTTGCAGCAAAGAGTATGAAAAGTCCACGATTTTCAAGATAACAGTGGAATGTGGTCAACTGGGCACATATTCGCATAGAAAATTAATTACTGCCTCTTTATGCAACGAATGGAGGGGTCTGTCCTGCTCAAATCAGGATGTTTCTTCAGATCAGAGCAAACCAGATGCAGTCACCGTTTAAGATGAAACCGGTGTACAGATCAACTACCAAGCCTCAAAAATGACAAACAGAAACACTCAATTAGTACAGTAAAGCATATCAGCTACTGGTTTTATCTGACGGTCATGGCCGAGTCCAGCCAGGACTGCTATGCCTCCCGCGGCAGCCCAGTGTGATCTGAACTCCTTGGTGCTGTTAGTGCCACGCCCCATCTACCCCGGAGCTCCCAGGCCGTGAGCGAGAACACGAGCGGCAGCTGTGTCTACGTTAAGTGCTGTCCCTCTGTGTGCAGGACATTTGGAAAAGCGTAAATGATCTAATCACACTCGCCCGAGTGTGATTATGTTTCAGATCTACTTAGAGGAACATCTGCTGTTAAATGAATGCGAACAAGGACAATAAATCCACATTCTGGCAGGGTCCAAGACTCTTTCTTACCACAGTATGGTTATAATCAGTCAGTAATAGTAATCACAGCTTTCCGTGTCCTAGTGGCCGACCAAAGGCACAGGGCACTGCACTCAGCTTTGGTCCCACAGTGGACAGTTTTAGAGCAACTTGCACCAGACAAGCATGTTTACTCATGACCAGATGTTTTTTGCCTATTATTCTAAGCAGATTGGCAAAAAAAAAAAAAAAAAAAAAAAAAAAAAAAAAAAAAAGGTGCTTAAAAATGCTATATGGAGAAATTAACTTCACCGTCAAAAAACATTCGTTGGGGACCTCAACAGAGCTTATAATTATTCTCCTTAAAACCCCCGGGAAGAATAACGTGAGGCTTATAAATTAAAGCCCTATTTTAATAGTGATTAACTAGATGTGAGGTCACCGAGGAAGAGGTCTTTAGTGGAACCACATGCTAAAAACAAGATTCTTAAATGCTGAGGACACCAAAAGGTAAACCGCCTTTGCACAAATAAAAAGCAGTGGGCTGATGTGAATGTGAACGACTTAACCTCCTGACTTCTAGTTCACATTTGTGGCAACCTCCTACTTCTGCTGAGGGTCATAAAAGCACTTCATAAGATTCTGATACAGAAATGCAGGAGTGCTTTCCCAACAGAAATATCCCATATGATACCATTTTCACAAAAGAATACAGCCATTTCTGTGTCTAGAGTTTTCTCATCAGCAAAGAGTTTCAGGATCTCATTACTCCATCTCTGACCTTCTTTTATATCCAGGAAATTTACATACCACCTCCCTACTGCCGTGTGAGGCCAGCACCGGGGACATAGATGCGTAATATACTGTTAGCAAGAGGAGTGGACAGTCGGTACGTTCTGATGCTTAATAACATTCTCCAGCCAAGGATACAGCAGGATAAACATCATCAGGTAGAGGTTGTAAATTATTATTCTCATAGTGAAGAAAATGTGCACTGATTTTTATATAATGCATTCTGTGACAACCATCACAAATTCTAAGTTTCCTTTACTGTTCTACAATTAAGACTAGACAGGGGCGCCTGGGTGGCGCAGTCGGTTAAGCGTCTGACTTCAGCCAGGTCACGATCTCGCGGTCCGTGGGTTCGAGCCCCGCATCAGGCTCTGGGCTGATGGCTCGGAGCCTGGAGCCTGTTTCCGACTGTGTGTCTCCCTCTCTCTCTGCCCCTCCCCCGTTCATGCTCTGTCTCTCTCTGTCCCAAAAATAAATAAAAAACGTTGGAAAAAAAAAATTTAAAAAAAAAGACTAGACATTAAATTATAAATGTGGCTGGTTTTTTTTTTTTTGAGGTATAATTGACATGCAACATTATGCTAGTTTTAAGAGCACAACATAAGGATCTGATATTTGTATACACTGCTTAATGATCACAGGAAGTCTAGTTAATATCCGCCACCATACATAGTTACAGGATGACTTTAATTATCATCATTTATAATCAAGAACAAGTAGAGGTCAGTTTGACTCAAATACTCGGGATTTGTGTGAACAACATGTTCTAGAAATATGTGTGTGCCATGTGACTAGACGTAAGAGGGAGAAAGCTCCTTAGGGTGAAATTACCTGGGCTTCAGCCCCATTTGGGTCTTGAGCTGAGCCCAGACAACAGGGATCCAGCGATGATTACAGGCACAGCCCTCACCCTCACAGGCTCGTTTCTACACCTGCAGACCAGCAGTGTTATGAGGTAAACCTAAAGTCTGCAAAGTACACAGCAAAGAGCGTGGTCCACAGCCAGCAAGCCACACTGGGACACAGATACCACGTTATCCAGGTTTGACAATCTCGCCTTCCTTCCTCAGTTTATGTTACGGACCAGACGCAGCAAAGCTCCAGTGCATAACAAGGAATATTCTCTCACTTACCTGCCACACTGAGAAACTGATCAGGGTAATAAATAGCAATGAATTAAAAAAATTAAATGCCTTGGTGTTATTTAAAAAATTCAGGGTACTTTACATAAACAGAAAAACGCCAGAACAGTAACACGCAATTCACAAAATTTTACATGTAGAAGATGCTTCATACATACTTTTAAAAGAAGCTGATACTTTGTTATTCGCTGAACCGGCTTAATAAGGTAAGAAGAGATGGAATTGGCTAATCCATGCCGCTGTTGTATTTCCTAAATTAAGAAGAAAATAGAGACGAACGTTACTGTAATGTTAATTATAGCATTTGAATTAGCATGAACTAAAAATGCACTTTTTACCTCCAAAATGAATGTACACATATCACTGTTGTTGTATAAAGAAAAACAGAAATCACTGTTCTTTTAATACGCTGAACATGAGAACGGGTGATCATTTTGAACCAGAAGGTGGCGCGTTCCCATGCAGATCTCAACTAGGCCAAGCCTACAACCTCTGCTCTGGGCCTGCACTGGCCTCCAGCTCCCCCAGCCCGGCCCGGGGCCACTCAGTCCAGACAGGAGCTAGGGATGGGGATGGGGACAGGGCGCACCCTCTCCCACCGCAGCTCCTAAGCGTTTGCCTTGGCGTTGCCTTGGCCAAGACCACGTCCCCGCCCCTGGCCTGACTCCCCTTCACTAACGAGTTCGCACACCATGGAGGATTCCCTCCACACGCTCTCAGACTTTCCACGCCCACCAGCGGTACTTGCATCATCTTTTGGCTCTTAACACTCTTTTTAGAAAATCTTCAAAAAAACCCCAGCACCACCAAAAAAAGGTGATCTCCTCACATTCTATGCTTCCAATGAGATTCAAACACCACTACACTCTTGTGTTCTCAATCTGCTTGTCACTTCGATTAAGCTCATGGGGACCCGTGCGTGCGTTGTGCCAGGATTCCTGTGAGTCGCTGCCAGTGGAGCGCCGGCTGCAGGACAGCCACCAAGCGACTTGTCCCTCACATGCCACCCAGGTTCAAAACTTAGCAATTCTTCCTCTGCCTTCCTGATCATGAATGTAGTTTAAAACTTTCTCTTCAATTTGCAATTGTTCAAAAATGTGCAATTTATCATTTAATGATTACGATACACACATTCATAATTTCATATCTAAAACATTTTTCATATAGAATATAATGATCTCAAGTACAGGTCACTGAGTTCTGACAAATGTCAACACACTTGCAAACAATTCCCAAACCAAGGTGCAGAACATTTCCAACATCACAGGAAGTTCTTCAGGTCCCTTTCTAACAAATTCCCCCACCCACACCCCACCACCACCAAGAGGCAACCCCTATTCTGATTACTATTGCCAGATTAGTTTTGCATATTCTAGAATTTCACACAAAAGGAACCACACAGAATGTACTCCTTCATATCTAGCTTCTCTCAGCCCATGTTTTGGAGATTAATCTATGCTACTTACGTATCAAGAATTTATCCTTTTATACAGTTGAGAAGTATCCCATTTCATGCATACCCAACATTTGAGAGATACTATAATGTCTTTTTAGTACCTTGTTTTAATAACATTCAGAAATACATCTCTGATATTTCTGAACACCAATCTATTTTTGTTGACACCCTTAATACTTTATCATAGGATTATACTATTAAAAAATGACAAGAGAGGAATGAATACCCAATGGGTAAAAGATAGTCTATTCAACAAATGGCGCTGGGAAAACTGGACAGCAACATGCAAAAGAAAGAAATTGGACCACTTTCTAACATCACACACAAAAATAAATTCAAAATGGATTAAAGACCTAAATGTGAGACCTGAAACCATAAAAATCCTATAAGAGAGCACAAGCAATAATTTCTCGACATTGGATATAGTAACTTCTTTCTAGATATGTCTCCTGAGACAAGGGAAATAAAAGCTAAAATAAGCCATTGGGACTACATCAAAATAAAAAGCTTCTGCACAGCAAAGGAAACAACCAACAAAACTAAAAGGCAACCTACTTAATGGGAGACGATATTTACAAATGACATATCCGATAAAGGGTTAATATGCAAAATATATAAAAACTGATATAATTCAACACCCAAAAACCAAAGAATTCAATTAAAAAATGGGCAGAAGCTATGAATAAATATTACAAAGAAGACATACAGATGGCCAACAGACACTCAAAAGATGTTCAACATTGCTCATCATCAGGGAAATACAAATCAAAACCATAATTATGACCTCACACCTGTCAGAATGACTAAAATAAAAAATACAAGACACAACAGGTGTTGGAGAGGATGTGGAGGAAAAGAACTCTCCTGTGCTGCTGATGGGAATGCAAACTGGTACAGCCACTGTGGAGAGCAGAATGGAGGTTCTTCCAAAAGTTAAAAATAGATCTACTCTATGATCTAGGAATCACACTACTGGGTATTTACCAAAAAATACCAAGACACTGATTCAAAGGGATACATGCACCCCTATGTTTACAGCAGCATAATCTACAAATTATGGAAGCAGCCAAGATGTGGTATGTATGTGTGTGTACACACACACACACACACACACACACACACACACACACAGGAATACTACTCAGCCATAAAAAAGAATGAAATCTTGTCATCTGCAATAACACGGATGGAGCTGGAGAGTATAATGCTAAGTGAAAAAGACAAATATCATATGATTTTCACTCATATGTGGAATTTAAGAAGCAAAACAAATGAACAAAGGAAAAGAGAGAGAGAAACCAAGAAACAGACTCTTAACTACAGAGAACAAATGATGGTTACCAGAATAGAGGGAGGTGGGGGGATGGGAGAGACGGGGAATGGGGATTAAAGAGTACACTATCATGATAAAAAAATTAAATTATTAAAAAGAATAAAGACATAAAGTTACAGAGAGAGAGGGAAGCAAACCATAAGAGACTCTTAAGGACTGAGAAGAAACTGAGGGTGGATGGGGGGGTAGGGGAGAGGGGAAAGTGGGTGATGTCATGGAGGAGGGCACTTGCTGGCATGAGCACTGGGTGTTGTATGGAAACGAATCTGACAATATATTATATTTAAAAAAAAAATAAAAAAATAAAGACAAAAATGGCTACATGATCCGACTATTCTTCCAAAATACCTGACAAAGGTTTCATCCTGCTAAAACAATAGAGCTTCCTTTTTCTAAAAAGCTGTTAAGGGTATTAACAAAAACTTCTGTGGTTCTAAAATTTTACTTTGAATGGTGGGGGGCAAAGAATTGGGGGTAAAGGGAGGATCTAGCTCACTGGTCAGTGGCATATCTAACACCATAATTTCTGCTTTGCCTTTGTATTAAGCTGTTTACATGCAATAACGTCCTTGCTGGGAAGGTGGGCACTTTGGGTTATCTACCACTCCATGCTAAGCACCTATGACCAGGCACATTGAGTTAAATGAGCCCCAAAAAGATGTGGGATCAGCCTGGACAATGAATACTGAAGGCAAGTAATTTGTGAAATCCCCAAATCAGACAAGCGTAATTTCTTTAAAGGTGTTTTAAGGACAAAGGTTTTGGTTTTTTGCTGTTGTTGTTGTTGTTGTTGTTGTTGTTTTTTAATGGCTTTGATTCCAAAGCCATTTGATGTGATTAAATGTGCCACATGCTCTCAGTGCTTAGGCCTTATTCTAACTCTGCACAGAGCCATGGTGTTGAGTTTCACCTGATGGCAAAGACCCAGGGTCATGTGAAAAACAGAAAAAAAAGGGGGGGGGGGCAGCACTGCGCTGGGAGCTGACTTTATATTTACAAAGGCAATGATGTATAATTGCTAGTCAGGAGAATGACAACTAAAACAAGGCCATCTACAGGGCTTCACCTCAAAGATACAAGCTAAAATTTATTTTCATTTCCCAGACTTCCAGAGAAGGGCAGAGTATCACACATGGCAATGCCCCAGCGTAAAGACAGAAACAAATCTAATGTTCTCACAGCCTTGTGAGAAATTATACATAACATCAAAAAGTACTCCCATCTCTTAATCAAGATGTATTTGGCACACATTTAACTACATTCTGGAGACCCAAAAAGCATTCTGTAAATTATATCAATAAGGCTCTATCCTCTTTCGTACTAAATAACCTCCCTGCAATATCTTTCCAAAAAAGATGACCTACATCTACAACAATGGGAATATAATTAATAAGCCTCCCAATGGTCCTAGGGACAGTGCTATCTGTAAAAATTTTATTGGCAGGCTACTTTTGGAATCACATAAAAATGAGAAAAGTAAATGACTAAAAAGGATTCAAAGATTCAAAGATAATTTTTGTTTCACAGAGAGTAAAAGAAGCCGAAAAGTTTGTACCTTCTGTATAACATGATATTACACCTAAAATTACTATAAATTGTAAGTAATGTCATATACACATGTACATGCTAAAATCTTGGATCTTTTTTTAAAAATTTTTAATGTTTATTTTATTTTTGAGAGACAGACAGAGCATGAGTCGGGGAGGGGCAGAGAGAGAGGGAGACACAGAATCCAAAGTAGGCTCCAGGCTCTGAACTGTCAGCACAGAGCCCGATGCGGGGCTAGAACCCACGAATGGTGAGATCATGACCTGAGCTGAAGTCGGACGCTTAACTGACTGAACCACCCAGGATCTCCTAGAAGAATCTTTCAATAACAGAAGAATATATAACAATATCCCACCATAAATATGACAGATAAACAGGAAAATACCGTATCATCAAATAGGTGAAAGTTAGGAGTGATGCTGCATTTTATGTATACCAAATACAACTTAGAAGGTTTCACAGCTACGTCAGGAATCTATTACTTACATCAAAGTAGGACCCTGCATGCTCTAGTATCAGCTGAGTAGAATCCGGCTTATTTTTGCAATACGTGACATACATCTGAAACTTGTCTGCCTATAAACAACAACAACAACAAATTAGAATATCTCTTTCAAATGGCAGTACCTCAAAATATGATAAACTTTTATGCAGAAAAGAAGCTGTGGGGATAAAGGAAATTTAAGCTCTAAATAAAAGAAACCCTATTTTATATGGAAAGCTGTTAAAAATGAGAAACACATCCTATTGGTATACACACCTCCAGAAGCTTCCCTTGGCCCAGTAAGTCAGGGCTGGGCACACCCACTCTGTTCCAGTTGCCAGTGCAAACCCAGGCATCACATGTGGATGGCAGGGCACTACCACCAGGTGACTGTCTGGCTCTCCTCCCGACTGCACAATATCCCCCCTCCCACCTTGCCAACCTGGCCCCCCAGACATGGCTGCGCATTCATGTTGATCTACGCATTTCCAGGACCACGTGCAGGACTGGCACACTAAATGTTCCATTTCAAACCATCACTATTGCCAATAAAAAGCTCGGTCCACGTTAATAACTAGTTGCAGAATGTAAGTCTTTGAGGCAAAGTCCATTTCTCCGTAAGCAGACACTGTAGAAGATGGTGACATAAGAGAAATGGACCACATTCCTTTCTAACTTCCTGCAAAGCCACCAAACAACCGTGAGAACAAGTTGGTTTCATTACCCAAGTAACAAAGCAGTGTCCAACGTCTTCTGGCAACTGCTCATATTTTTCCAGCTCTTTCAGAAATATGCTGCAGAGAGTAAAAATGGTACTGTATTATTAAGATGTCTTAAAACATTTAGTAGTGAGAAAGATACGCCAGAAATCAGGCCAAGCATATCACTTCAATCAAATACAGTGAAACTTCTGTGCCGTCTAGATTTTAAGGATTTAATAACCCATGTAAGCTCTTAACTCGACTAAGTTATTGTGACTTTCAAACAGCTACTCAGTTTAGCCTTTAAACACTTTCTAATACAAATTTTAACCTAGCAGCTTTGCTTTTGGGCAAGTGCTATGTTCAGTAGCTGAGGATGTAATTTAGGGATGTAAATGAACACTCAGAAGAACCCACTTAGATTTCAGTGTCTTGTGCTGGGGTGGGGGCAGGGGACTGAGGGAGACCCCAGCATCTCTGGCTCTAGCAGTCTCTCTCCATAGGCTAGAGGGCTGTGCAGACGCTATCAAAAGGAGCTTCTGTTTCTTAAAAAACAAACAAACAAAAAAACCAAAAACCCAAAACAAAAAAACCCTAAAAATAAAGCCATGTGCCTCCTGTGGCCACTGGACAGTGTATTTTAGTTTGGTCAGACTACGCATCTGTTCTGTTCTCAGTGCCTTCTCCCCTCTTGTTCAGAAAGACCAAGGGGTGGCCAGCAGCCACGCACAATTCTTCTTTCTTTTCATCCTAAGTAACTAATGTAGCAGCTGACGACATAGCTTGGGAGAAACGAGGGTTCCTCCAAAAACAGTTTTCCTAATCTCATTTCTATAGCAGGTAAGAACAAACATAAAGTCGAGTCTCTATCATGATAGGTTCAACAACGTCAGTCTTTTGGAAGAAAGCCTGATAGTCTTCATTCAAATCTCAACAAAATCACTGAAATGGATGCTTAACTCAGTTGGGAGCTTTCATTTCTTGTTAGGAAACTTCAGCACCATATCTAGATTTCAAGAGGAACCAGCTCCCCAGAGATAAAGCCACTCACTTATTGTGAAACTCATAGATTTCCTGCATGTTCCCGAAGATGACGAGCTCTCTGTTTACGATGCCAGCCGGGATCTCCTCCACCCCGCTGGTCATCTCCCACAGGTATGTCTGGCCGGGAGGGAAGCAGAGGGATTACACAAAAACCCAAGAGCACATGTCCAAGAAACGGCTGTTCCTGCCTCTAGAATACGTACCCAGAGCTCACGAATCACCGAAAATCGATCTGAAGTATGGAACCTTTCCCAAAACATGGGAAACTATTTTCCAGAAAAGCCCTCCCAGTTGCTGTGAGCCCTTCAGAGTAGTTCCTGGGCTCCAGCTTGAGACTCTCCATTCCTGGTGTCAGACTTGGGAGCTAACCTCCCTGCTCTCTGAGGTACGACAACTATTCTTTAAACTACTGAGTATCAGTTGCGAATCATAATTAGAAGGCACATTTCTCTGAAGCTGCTGTAAAGTTCTGTACAAAGAGGATGGCAGCCAGGCCGTCATGTGACGAGCGGAATGACAGGATTAGTGCTGTATCATCTCTGTGATGAGCAAAACATGGGCCTGGAAACTCACGGAAGGGTGGGAACAAGAAACAGGCTGCTTAAGCACACTGAAAATCTCGAGAACAACAACGGCAACAAGGGTGATTATTTTAAGAATTACCAACAGTCAGGGAGAAAATAGCGCGCTTCGACTGGATCTAAATAAACAAGCAAGAAAACTTACTTACATCCATACACTCCCGGAGGTCCCTCACGTAAGCCTTTTCAGTTTGAATTAGCTCCGCCATTATGAACCTTGAACACAGGAAGACCGGGAAGAGCTTAGTTCACAGTCAGGACACAGGCTTATCTGAACTATGTACTTTTATGGCTTATGAAATAATGAGAGTTTTCAAAGCAGTAGTCGGTAATGCGTTTGGGGAATTAAACCAAGAAGAGACAGAACAGTAACAGCGTAAAGCCACCAATTCAAAGGGAAAACATTTTGTTGAGGTACACCAGCAGGTCACGTTTTCTCCATCAGCACCACTGACACTTGGGGGCAGATAATGCTTTGCCGGGGGGCTGTCCTGTGAACTACAGGATGTTAGTGGGATCCCCGGTCTCCACCCCTGAGACGCCAATAGCATTGCCCCCTCCCATTTTGTGACAACCAGAAATGTCAACACACATGGCCAAGCATCTCCTGGGGGTCACAACTGCCCCCAGCTGAGAACCGCTGGTTTAGGACAATCTTTGGAACGTCTGGTACAGTTTACTAATTGGCAATTTTGAAACATCTCCACATGTTATTTTTTCTCCTTGGTACTACTAGTCATGACCTACTGATGACAAATGACACTAAAACAATTTGTCAACTCCATACGAAATGGAGGCACAGGAACAAAAAAAAGACACGGCTTCTGAAGCAAGTGATAAGGGTACAGTGCACACAGTAAGTCTGAACATCACAAGGTATCATTGCCATCCGGTTTCAAAGCACACACAGCAGTGGGTTTGTCCAAGCGACATTTTCTTCACTTTTTCAATGAATCCCAGCAGGTTCTTAAAGACTGGCTTACTCTTTCCTGCGGGCCGACTTCCGTTTTTCTTCGTTAAGTTCATGAGCAGCATCGCGTAGCTTCACCTCTGACCCAGGGACACTGGCGGGGATTATGTCCAGCTGAAGACTTTTACTCTGTGGAGGAAGAGAGCCAATGAACTTGAGTTAATTAGATCCGGGGAGGACATGAGGAAGAACACCATGGTTTATTCTGTTTGCAAAGAGCAATTTACCGATTTGTTGGAATCTGAAGAAATCCCCAGGGCTTTCTCCAAAGAGGTCCTGTACTTCTCCATCCGCAGAGAGAAATCCCTGTACCTCTTATCCACTGCAGTGACACATTTTTTTATCTCTGCTGCATGGGCATGCCCTTTTTCACAAAAGCCATCAGCCAGCTGTATCAATAGCTTCACTCTCTCTTTGGTTTGCTGCGGAAACAACAACAGGAAAGTATTGTGAGGCAAATGAACTCAACTGCCAGAACCGGAGACACAGTGGCAACTTGCCTACAACTCTGAGCTCCCGACAGGGAAAAACTGCTGGTCAGAGAAATGTCCCCTGAAGCTCCAAGTCCACCAATTCACCCCCTGATCCCGGCCTGGCCGCTTCCCCACAGAGAATGGCATGTTTACGACCGCAAAAACCAACCCGAATCTAGCCCTTCTCTCGGCTTGGCTTCATCTGGTGGACGCCCGAGAGACACCTGTGGAAGGGATACATGTGTCTCCCGTGGCCCCGTGGTCCCGTGGTCCCCACTGCCGCTCCCTGCCTGTTCATCCCCTGCACCCACGGGGATGGAAGGCCTGCTGAGATCCTGGCAAAGGAACCCCCACACTGCAGACACTCGGTGAAATCCTTGAAGTGACTCTGCACTGCACGTTCGTTTCTTTTTCAATTCTCGGTAGAAATGAAGGAAAGATCGCTAGCCAGGAAATGATCTTTAGAGAAGCATATTAAATGCTCTTCACTGTTTTAGAACTCCCTCTCAAAAATTATTTCACTTGTACGTGTACTTAGAAAAGATACTTCAATTAAGTTAAACACAACCGCCTTGGTTTTCATACAGTCCAGGAGAACCACAAAACATTGGTTTAATATCTATGGCAGTAACGTCCCTCAAAACTGAGTTTTCAACACCTGTTTTCATCACATCCATTGGTTACTAGAGCAAGGCTTCTTTCGACAGTCCCGCTGGCATTTCAGGCGAGTACTGTTCCTCTCCCGGAAGGGAACCTGATTTTCTCCACTAACCTTTATCTAGGAAATCTTTACGACCAACACTCAGGAAGGTGACTTTAAAAATCCCCAAAAGGTGCACCGGAGAGCAGGGGCCTCAAAGTAAAAATCCCCAAAAGGATAAAGGTCAGGGCTCAAAACCTGGATAAATTTTCCTAGTTTACACAGGAAGTGTGAGGCAGCATGTCCTCGGCAACCTGCAAAGGCAGCTGTAGAATCCTCGGGCTGCGCATGCACACCCCGGGCAACCTGCATCCAGCCCCGCGCTCCAGGCACACGCCCGGTCTGTGCTTCCTTGCACCATGGCCCCTCCTGCCTGGAATGCTACTCTGTGGCTCCCTCGTGTCTTTGCTCAACCAAAGGCCACCATCTCAATAGGCCCTCCCTGAGTCCCTTAAAAGTACAAGTCACCTTCCTGCCCCAACTATCCTCACTGGGCCTGCTCCACTCTCTCCCGGGACACGGGTCACCTGCCGCAAGGATACAGTTGACTTACTACTGTTACCGTCTGCCACTATCTTATTAGAATGTAACCACCACAGGCCTGGGATATTTGGGGTTTTTTGCTTACTAATATCTTATTCACCTTTCGTGTGCCTGGCACATAGGAGACAGTCACCAAATATTTACTGAAAATTAAGTTAACGTTAGATTTTACGGGAAAATAGGTATATGCTTGTACCTTTAATGGGGTATGGCAGTTACTCTTAACAGGCATTAATACTTAAAAAAAAAAATGAAAACAGAACTCAGATATAATAATCTCCTGTGGAAAAAAAAAGGTTATTGCAAAATTCTATAAAAGCTGTTTATTAGAAAAAGTCAGCAAAACTTAAAACACCCTGAAGTTTTGAGGACTTTCATCTGGTGTGGAAATGAGCTCGGGTAGAGTGAGCTAATCAACCAAACCATATGATCTATCAACACAACACCTTTCTGGATATGCTAAGACGAATTATAAACAAAGACCTAAAAAGTCAAAGTTTCACAAGTGGAACCATAAATTCCAAAAGGGACTTAACTTAGAACCATTATTAAATTTTAATATCAAAGAGAATATGAGAAAGGCAGGACTGTTTAAAAACTGGGTTGCCTGGAGGCACCTGGGTGCCTCAGTTGGTTAAGCCTCTGACTCTTGGTTTCGGCTCAGGCCATAATCTCACGGTTCCTGGGACCCCTCATCGGGTTCTGTGCTGACAGCATGAAGCCTGCTTGGGGTTCTCTCTCTGCCCCTTCCCGGCTCTCTTTCATCTCAGAATAAATAAGTAAATAAACTTAAAACAACAAAAAAAAATTGGGTTGCCTGGATGAGGTTACACTGCTGGGTGCCAAGATACTAATGTGCTGGGAAGCACAGAGAAGTTGCATTGTGCCACCCTGAAAGCATTTCTTCTCTTCCACCGTCCAAGCGCCACCGGTGAA
Source organism: Prionailurus bengalensis (assembly GCF_016509475.1). Lineage (NCBI taxonomy): Eukaryota > Metazoa > Chordata > Mammalia > Carnivora > Felidae > Prionailurus > Prionailurus bengalensis. Next base: position 229,089,576 of record NC_057343.1, read on the forward strand.
AGGGTACTGCAAGTTATGTGTAGTGTCTCTTCAAGGAGTCAAGAAAACTGTTTCATATTTTAAGCACTGGGGTCATAGGAGTGAAGATAAAACAAAACAAAACAAAACAACAATGCAGCTTGCCTACATTCAAAGAGAAAACAAAACACTGAAAAACTATAGGAAGATGTCTGCATAACACACGTCACAAAATAGATGAGTTGAATGCATGTCACGCCAATAGGCGGATGCTGTTTAGGACACTAGATGCAGCAGGAAGGTGGGCTAGAGACAAAGCCTGGTGGCTTACAAACTTCATTTAAACAAAAGACGCCAATCAGGCAGTCAAGGCTTCTTGAAGATGTGTGGCCAAGCCTCTCCCTCAAAGATGGCAACCCTCCCCCCACCATGTCTATTTGTCTTACTACTTCACAGTAGATGTATATATATTCACCCCAACTAGAAACTGCAGTCCATGAGCCCAGCACCCAGAGCAGTTCTGGCCCACTGCAACAGCGTGATTAATAATGATGGGGTGAATGGCGTGATAAAAATTAAGGATGATGAATCTGCTAACTCACGAGCCTTCAATACATTTTTATTTTAACTTTTTTTTTTAATGTTTATTATTTTGAGAGAGAGAGAGACAGAATACGATCAGGAGAGGGGCAGAGAGAGGGGGAGACAGAATCCGAAGCAGGCTCCAGGCTCTGAGCTGTCAGCACAGAGCCCGACACAGGGCTCGAACCCACGAACCGTAAGATCATGACCTGAGTCGAAGTCAGACACTTAACCCATTGAGCCACCAAGCACTCCTAACTGGTATTTTTAAAATGCATGCATAGAAATCAAAACTTCAAAGGTAAAAAGGATACAAAGTGAAAAGTCTCCTTACTCCACCTTCCTATGAGGTGTCTCAAAGATCAGCTTCATGTGTTACCATTCTAGACGCATTTTATTATACAGAGGGGTGTATGTACGTATGTATGTATTTCTCTCTTTGTACCTAAATGCTTATACACACAAGCCCTGCTCTGAACCCAGCATTTTTCGTTTAACAACTCTCAGACATCCTTCACTACCGGAACACGAGCAGTACGCTTGTTTTAGGTTTGGAGCTGCACAAGAAAGATTTCTATGAGCTAATGTGCTCCCACTGAATGGACTTTCATGTCGTTTCCGTTCTTTTCCTAAGCCAGGAAAAAACTGCACGTGTCTGAGCGTGTGTGGCTAGTCTGTGTTTCAAGATGTGGGACGGCTGGGGCAGAAGGGATGTCCATCTGTGACACTGAGCGGTCAACGTGGTGACACATCCCCCCCATCCCCAGAGGTCGACTCCATTCACCAGCCCCCTCCAAGGTGCAGCCGCCCCCCCCCCCATCCCCAGAGATCGACTCCATTCACCAGCTCCCCCCACCGCCAACGTGCAGCCATAACCTTTTTGGTGTCTGCCAATACCTGGGTGAAAACAGAACACATTATACTTCTGATTTATAGTTTTCTTATTTTAGGTAAATTTGATAATTTCATATATTTAAAAGCCATTTAGAATTCCTTTCCTGGGAGCCCTCTTTAATATCTCTTGTCCATTTTCTTGTTTACTCTTATTGATTTGTAAAAGCTCTTTACGACTGAGAAATCAGCCCTCTGTGATAGGAATTGCGTATTTATCCTATTTGCTTTCTTTCACTTATGTTGGCCTACACTTTAGAAATTCATACATTTTTGTGTATGTGATTTTATCATTTTTTAGAGCTTTGGGTTTCGTGTCCGTAATTTTTTCTAGTCATTTCAGGTTTTCATTGTTGATACATTTACCTTGCTATCAAGGTGGGATACGAATCCAACTTAGTTTTTCTCTAGAACGCTGCTCGACGCTATGAAAAAAAAAGCCTTTCTGTGTCTTTTTAAATGAAGTATTACAAAAGTTTTCATCCTTACTGTTCTTTCTAGAGATTGTTACAAAAATATATTTTATTTCAGAAGCATACAAATATTACTAATTTGAACAACCTCAGCAGTGGGCAATCGGGTTTGTAGAAAAACAAAGGCAAACTGCATTCCTGAGTCCACATGTCAAAGAATCTTTACTCACCGTGTTCTTAGGTAAGGAAAAACCCAGGGAGGATGCACATTCAAGGGTCTTAGACACTTTCTAGCAAATGAAGGCTTTTGGCGCTGGGGACAGTGGTGACCGGGATGCAGGAAGTGTGCGGGAAGGAGGAGGAAAGTTCTGCATCTCGGGCCGCGGGCCTCCCACTCCACTGCGCTTGTGGAAAAGTCACCTGGGAGCTTGTTTACAGACGCTCATCTTCAGGCCTCACTCCTAAACAGTCTAAGTCAGTAAGTCTCAAATAAGGACAGAAACTGGCTTTTAAGTAAACATGCGTGACCTGGATACAGGTGGTGCCTGTGAAGCACTCTGAGAAATCATTCCATCGGGAGCTGTGAAGGAATCAAGCTGAGGCTTCATGGTGAGACAGTGACAGAAAGGCTCTACTTCCATTGCACTAAATGTGTTACAACACTGACCGCTGTAACAACTAAACTGGAGGACGGTCACATCAAGAGCAACAGATTCTCTCCATGACACGGGTAAAGCGGTTTCTTAAAAGAAACTATGAGGAGGGGCAGAAGGTGAGCAACAGACACCCCCAGGCACGAGCAGGCGTGGTCTGATGAAGAGAAAGGAAGCCAGAAACCCATGGGAATGAGATGCTAAGCGGAAAAAGCGAGAGTTTTTCTTTTCCAAATCCACTAGTTCCTCTGGGCAAAACGGATCCAGCAGACCCAGTGAGAGAGACGGCAAGGTCAGCTGTTACACCAGTGATTTTAGATGCTTATTTTTACAAAACACAAGAGCCAAAACATGCCCCTGTTGCTCACTGTTTAATAACCACACCCCACATCTGAGGAGGAGGGAAATTCAGGAATAAAAATTCCCTTTGAACACACCCTACTGGTGGAACATGGCTGCCATGCGACTGCACCTCAGACAGTGAGGTTCACATGAGCTTCTGTGCGCACGGCGCCCCCTGGAATCGTGCGGTGACCAGGCTGTTTGGCTGTGCAAATGGTCTGCAGAATGCAGCGTTAATGGAAATTCAGCTTAGTGAAGAGGAACAAATCTTAAATCTATCTCTGAGTGGCATCTTAGGCATTTTCTTAATACCTTTATAATCAAAGGCTATTAAAAAAAAAACAAATTTGTAACGCGCACAACTGTAATTTATCCTCCCACTGTTAACAGAAACGAGAACTACACAGCCAAGGGTGTGCCGTATCTCAGGGAAGCAAAAGACATGATGCTTACCTGCAGAGGCAGGCAGGCCAGCTCTCCTCAAATGAGTGGGTGGGCGCCTTCCTCTGGGTGCCCACGGCCCCCACGCTGGGTGCAGCTGTCACTGCCAGACTGCCTGAGCCCTGCCCACCCCCAAATGCTCATGGTGTCCCCACCCAGTGCCAGGTCTCACCGAGCCCCGCAGTGGTCAGTCTGCCTGCAGCCACCCTGGACCGTGAGCTCCTCCAGAGCAGGGAACAAGGGTTCCCAGAGCCCAGCGGCCCGAGGGTGAAGGGAAGGAAATCAACTTACAGCTTGTGGGTGGGCGGGAGCAGAGGGCAGTGAAGAATACCAGGAGTCAGAAATGGTTACAGAAAACATAAAGAAGTACAACTAAACACAATACAAAATAGCTGTTGTCACTCTCGAGGATTTAAAAATTCCCACTGATGGTTTCCACCGCTACCTAAAGGGCCACACAAGAAAATCCTGTTTTACTTATACATGAATACTTCTTTTTAGCCAAACTACTATCCAGCTAGATCCTTTCTTTCTAGTGTGAAATTTGAATTAACTTGCAACTTTTAAGGAAAGTCAAGTCTACCATGAGAAAAACAGAAGCACTTCTGAAAATATGACAAAGAACGGAATTCAAAACTTTGAAAAACAAAAACAAAAACACCACGGGTTGAGAAAGGAACCCTAAAAACCCCCAAACTGTTTTGAGGTAAAAAAAAAAAATCAGCCTCTGCCAGTATATACTTTAACTGGGAAAACATTTATGTCAGTATGAAGAGTCTTACATTTTTGCATAAAAATGTGTATTTACTCACATCTGCTACATAAGCCATGTATCTAATTCTTTTTTGATTTGCAGGAGGAAAATGAAGACATCTCCGTTTTATAAGCCTATGGACAACCACGAGAGAGAGGGTGCCGAGGTAAACGCTGCCACGGGACTGGGCTGGTGACAGCAGCGTCCCTGAGGCAAGTGTCACCGACTAGAGACCTAGAGACGGGGAAAGGAAGCCCCCGCAGGACACGCCCAAGCCAGGTCGGTCACACCAAACGGGGTTTCCTAAAAACAGCAAGTACTTAGAAAAGACCTTGCGAAAGAAACCAGAAAGAAAACAAAAAGAACAAGGAAAAGGACAAAAGAGACGACACGAAGGAAGGTATCTGCAGAAATCCGAAGACCCAAGGGAGACAAGAGGTAAAGGGAGGGAACTGGGAAATGCAGAGAGAAGAGTCCCCTACGTTAATGTAGGACAAGCCACGGGGGTCCCTGTGTCTCCAATTTTGGATACGGTATGAAACGATTTCTTTGAGCAATACCTTATTTACACGGAGTATCCTGTGGTGGGTTATTCTGGAAAGCCCTGCTGTGTGGGCGGGTGACGGAACAGACGGCCACCACCAACCTGGACCTACCTTCGCGGTGATCTGAAACTCCTCGTGCTCTTTCAGGAGCTCCTGTGTGTGCTGTATGCTGGAACCCGTGGACGTATGTGTGGAAAGGTAGAACTCTCCGTTGTCATGGATCCACTCTAAAGCCTAGAGAGGGAAGGAATGGAGACGTTCACGGCTCAGCACTGGCAAAGAGGGTCCCAGTTCTGTCGTATCTCACTCAGATGTGATGTCACAAGCCAGCGCTGGCACACGCATAGAGTGCTCCCACAAAGAGAGACAGGCTTCTGAAATAAGCACTGCAATTCCAAAATTGAAAGAAAAAAAAAAACACCTGACATTCTAGAAGGTTGTAACCATGTCACTTCTGTAGCAATGATTAAAGTGTTCAAGAGGTTCGTGGGTGCCTGGGTGGCTCAGTCAGTAAGCATCTGACTCTTGATTTCTGGCTCAGGTCACAATCGGGTGGTTCGTGGGATCGAGCCCTGAGTCAAGCTCTATGCTGACAGTGCCGAGACTGGGATTCTCTCTCCCCCTCTCTCTGCCCCTCCCCTGCTCACACGTTCACAGGCTTTCTCTTAAAATAAGTAAATTTTTGAAAACTGTAGAAGATTTTTATGTGCTGTTTGTAATCTCTGGGCCATCCGCTGTGAGCTGCTTTCTAGAGCAGAGACATCACTGTCTCTACTAGATACATCACAGCACTTATAGCATTTTAGAAAACATGAAAAGGAAAGCACGACCCAGACAGATTATTTGCCGTGCAGCTTCCTGAGTGGGGTGTCACTGTTGTCAGGCCTGGGTACGGCTGCCCTGCCTCCCCCTGCCGACTGGGGAGGGGGATGTACAAAGAGGCACGAAGACAAGTGAGGGCAGGGACGCCACACTTAGAAAGGGAGGTCAGCACATGCAGTGTCCAGGCTGAGAGGGGCTGGCTGCGAAGCGGGGTGGGGGGGGGCTCAGAAGAATGGGGAGAAGCTCAGCAGGCGGAGAGGTACGCACCACAGCCCCAGGCTGATAGAGCTGGCCTGCTGGGGAAGCCGGGGAGAGAGGCCGGGGAGGGCAGGAGGGCCTTGGAGGTCACAGGCACAGCCTGGACTTTTGTGGGAAAGCTAGTGGGGCTGCTGTGAGGAAAAGGAACTGCAGTGGACAGGGAGTAGAAGAAGCAACACGGGTCGGCAAACTGGTTCAAAGGTTTGGGCAGGACACGGCTGGGGTTTCCATAGCACGAGGGCTCTGGACGTGAAGGGGGAGGGCAGGCCTGACACGTGTGGGAAGTCCGCACCTGTGGGACTCACGAGGGAGTGAAGGTGAGAAACCGGGGAAAGATGGAAAGGAGCTCTACATCCTGAAAGGTGAGGGGATGGGGGGGGACACACCCCGTAAGACGAGGAGGCGCAGGGGATACACTGTGTAAGACGAGGGGGACACGCCCCATAGACGAGGAGCGGGGGTCAGGCGTCGTGAGTCCACTTCTGTTCTCAGGAAGGCCCCAGTGGAGACACCACGGAGACAACTGGGATTTGTAAGTCTGGACGCCAGAAACGGAGGTCAGGGCTGGGAGACACCCACAGAGGAGATAAGAAGATGGGGAAGAGAAACAAGGGCAAGCCCCAGGCCGAGCCCTGGAGAATGCCAACATTCAGCTGCAGAGATAAGGAAGACGGGACAGCAGAGAGCCTGGGAAAGCAGCAGAAGAGGCAGGAGGCAACCAGGAAGTCCAAGGGCCGGACTCGCCCAGAGACAGAACCGCGGCCAGAGTCCCCCCTCCGGACCCCCACCGGGGACGCTGCATCCAGGTGACCTCAGGGCTCTGTCCTGAGAAGCGCAGACACTGGTGGTGTAACTACTGGGTTTTACCCCAGGATCATGGCACAGAAGAGAACCCACAGGGCCACGGGGTCATCGTTTGCCACGGCCTATGCTTAATGATCTCATTTTTGGCCAATGAGCCAACTTTAGGAAAAAGCAACAACACATCTATTGTTTTTCTCCATTAAAATAGTTATTTACAATTTTGTTCTCTGCAGCTGATTGCTTGCCTTTTAACAGAGAAACAATAAAGAAAGATATGGGAGAAAAGACTATGAAACAATCTCTAATTAGAAACAAATCAGGCCCCCATGCATCTGAAATATGGTAGAATGATCATCAAATCAAATGTTAAGAAAATGTAATTTAAGCTCTGAAAAATACTACTGCTTGCCCTTGTGTTGGGAATATGATAACTACACCTGGTGAAACCAGCAGAGAAAGACTGAGACAGGATGCCAGGTCCATGGACCATGAACTCCAGCTTATCAATCTCTGGGGAACTGATCCCCAGAGCACCCGGCCGCCCTCTGGAGACCAACATTGACCAAACTGAAAGAAAATCCCTAAGTGGGAAATTGTGCTGAGGAATATTCGATCTTTCTTAAGCTAAAAGATTTAACTGACTGCCTTACTCTGTGACAGGCACAGGTGAATTTAGAAGACCGCCCATGTGTGGTGCGGTCACCAGGGACCACAGCACTGAAGAGGCGCCTTGACCTGCAGGACAGGAGAAGGCTCAGACAGGCGTCCTGAGAATCAGCCTTCTGTCCACTCTGTTCCCTCCTGACGCTCCAAATTCTGGACAAACGGCTATGGATTCCTATGCTACCGTTAAGGCCAAGGAGAAGTGACAGGAATCTTAGTTCAAGTTAGGGGTCAGACAGACTTTACTCTAAAATGATCTTCCATGACTAACCATTCAGGCAGAAACCCTTATCTCAAAATGACTTCAGAAGACAGAAACTCTAAACAGATTTTTTTTAAGTAGGTTCCATGCCCAACCTGGGGCTTAAACTCACAACCCTGAGATCAGGAGTTGCATGCTGTATCGACTGAGCCAGCCAGGGGCCCCCTAAAGGTATCATCTTTGGGGCACTTGGGTGGCTCAGTTGAGCACCCGACTTCGGCTCAGGTCATAATCTTGAATTTGTGAGTTCAAGCCCCATGTCGGGCTCTGTGCTGCCAGCTCGGAGCCTGGAGCCTGCTTCCAATTCTGTGTCCCCCTCTTTCTCTGCCCCTCCCCCACTCGTGCTCTGTCTCCATCTCTCTCTCAAAAATAAACATTAAAAAAAAATCGTCTTGATATCTCTACATTAGCCAACTGCCTGAACATTTTTTTATTCTACTGAATTCTTAGAAATTCTGGCACACTTTATTTTAGCTCAATTTACCTGAAGAACAAAATTTTATGTTGAAAATATAAATATAGCAATATAAAAAAAAACACCCACTATAATATTTATATAAGCACAGACCTGGATTCTACAATGATTTAAAAAAAATTTTTTTAAGGCTTGTTTATTTTTGAGAGAGAGAGAGAGAGACAGAGTGGAAGCAGGGGAGGGGCAGAGAGAGAAAGAGGAGGAGACACAGAATCCAAAGCAGGCTCCAGGCACTGAGCTGTCAGCACAGAGCCTGACACGGGGCTTGAACTCACGAACCACGAGATTATGACCAGAGCCAAAGTTGGATGCTCAACTGACTGCACCACCCAGGCACCCCAACAATGATTTTTGAATCATCGTCATAGTTATGACTCATACTCGCTGGTCCTAAATACGAGGTAATGGCACTAGAGGCAGGCTGTGTGGCATGCTTGCTGGGAGCCCAAATCACAGTTTTACAGGGTTGTGGGTTTTCTTTTCATAGCAAACTTATTTAAAAGGCACGACTGGTCTCATCATTTGAAAGTGGTTTTCAACATGGCTGCAACGTCCAGAGCTGCCCAGCTGAGGACAGAGGTGTAAACGGAGGGTGGAGAGCAATGGGGAGCCCGGGATCGTGACCGACCTGCTTGGCACTTCGTTCAAAGACCACATACTGCTGGCACTGGTCTAGCCGTCTCTTCCTCATGGTCCAATAATGCAATACCCTGTTCTCCCGCTGGAAGAGTTCATTCAAGATATCTAAGAGGATAAAGAGGAAGACGAATGTTGGCGCTTGCAATCAATGGGGACACTTGCAAAATCCCGCTCATGTTTATTTACAGACTTCATGCAAATGTCAACGTAAGACAGAGCATTCAGTTAAGAGAGCCACACTTGCCTCCCCCATGTTCTCAATGAGCATGTCAACCAGACCTCTCCTTATTCTCTTACCCCAACTTATTATCTTAGGATGGAGGTCACTGGAAACTTAAGGCTGGCTGGATTAATGGGATAAGCTATTGTGTCTCCTGCTGGGACAAACTGACAACGGCCGACAAAACTTCAGTATTAGGCATTTCATTCAACAACATTCAAACCTTCCTGTGAAGGGACTTAGTACAAAGGATGTATTGCAAAATGGTGGAGTACTAGAAGAAAACAACGTTTTGGTTTTTCTTTCTTTCTTTCTTCTTCTTTTGTTTTTGTTTTTACAAAGACAAAAACAAAACCATAAACCATAAGAGAAGCAGGGACATGACAACAGAGAAGCATGGAGCCAGAAAGGCCAAAAAACCCTGATTACATAAAAATTATACAATGTCATAACCAAACATAAACCACCGTAAAAACATACCACCAATTAAAAATCCAGTTAACATTACTAGGAAATATAAAACACAGAGCTAGTGTACTTCCCAGTAAACAGGAAAAAGATGAACAGTCTGTTAGAAAAATGAGCAAAGCATATAAACATGGAGTTTGTGATTTCTAAAATGTGGCCACTAAATACACAGAAACATGTTTAACTTCACTCCAACGATGGGGCCATCTTCCACCATGTTCCTGGCAAGGACTGTGTCCTCCCATATGCTGGGAGGCTGGGGAGCAGAGGGTACAGGCACCAGTGACCCCGCATTACTGACGGGAAACAGGGCACAAGTCTTGCAGTGAACACTCTGGCAACAGGTAACGACACGAGAAGTGTGTACAGCTGCGAACCAGGAATTCGATTGTTCAATCCTTCGGATGTACGGTGCTTACACGAGCGGTATGTATCAGGTGCACAAACACTAAGGCACCGTTTGGAAAAACTGAACAGCAACATCTGGGGGTCAGGTTAAGCCAACTATGAAATCATTATACTGCACATTAAAAAGCATACAGCAGAGCTTTAAATTCTGATACAGAACGAGGACTAAGTTGTATTGACAGTGGTGACCAGTGGCTATGGAATTAGATAATTTATATACATTTGCACACTCAAAACAATTTTTACAGGGAGTCTGTTTTACTCCAAAGGTTTATAAAACACACGAGCAACTTTAGGAGAAGATTCCAGAGACTGAAACTGCAAATCAAATAAAAGGTGTCTAGATCATAACTTAATTAACACTAGGAAACTGTAAAAATATTAAGCGGTCCACAAATATTTCAGGGTTCCCGAGAGGCTGAGCCACTTTGCGACAAACCAGAACCCGTAAGCAGCGCTTACCTGGCAGCTCAGGGGTCAGGCTATACGATCTTTACTGAAAAAGTAAACTAACGTAGCAATGCAAATTAACACTTTAAATTTCTGAAGCCGGTCAGAACCATAAGCTACCACTGAAATGAAAATATGACGCGTGAAAATGAACGTGAGCCAATCGGTCTTTTCCAGTTCCTTCTTTCCACCACCCCCGCCTGGGGCAGGACTGATTTGGGGCGCGTGAGCAGCAGGGCAGGGAACCACCCTGCGGGGCCTAGGAGGGGAAACTGCCTGGCCTTCCTCAAGCACCTGAGGGTTGTCTGGGGTCACAGGGTCTCTGCTGGCACCATCGCCCTTACGTGGGTCTCATGCACCGTCCCACACATGAACCCAATGAGAGAAACCAAACATTTCGTTTTTAATTCTCCAGAGCACCCAGAACGATGACAAACAGCAGCAAATGTGCGGCGACTATCACGTAAGTGGGCACAGGGAACACAGTCCCCTGTCTCACACACACATACACCCATTGGACTAGGACAGCCTCATGAGGATCGTCACGTTTGTGATCAAAGCAGACGACGACCCACAACCAAAGGCAATACTGAAGGATGACAGAAAGGCAATTTTTATCTGAAATGAGCCAAGTAAACAGATCACCAATGCAAGTAACTTGCTCCTGCTGAAAAACGGTTGCGTTTGTCACTCATTTTCCCAAGAGAAGAGCCCACCAAGTAATAAATACGGATCTCATCTGTGGAGCTTAGAGGATTATACCCATGTGATGGATAGTATTTCTGTGACACCTCTAACAGATGAATCCCGAAGAACGGGGAGCAGAATACAACAAAGTTTCTGCCAATCATATGGTCTTAAAGAGTAAGAGGAATCATTTGTTAACAGATTATGGCAATTTTTTCCCTATGAAACCCAACTCTGAGAGGGAAGGATGAAGGACCTCAGTTTCTTCATGTGTTTAGTGCCGATCTCTGAAGCTCTCGGGAAGGATTACAGTGGACACAAGGTACCTTTGTGTCAAGACTGTTCTAAATTCATGAACATTTTCTGAGGATCCATTTCCATGTCGTTTTATTTGAACCTGAAAAAACTATGACGAAATCCAAGTTTTAAGTTCGAGAACACCTGAAGTTGTTTTCACTGTGAAGTATCCCATCGGAATTCTAGAGTAGAAACCATCAGCCCCCCTCACATCCACCCATACCAATCCTGTTAATAATTTAGTGTAAAATTTTCCCAGATCTGTTTCTATGCGCTTACATTACATATACATAAAAACATGGTTTTACAGAAGTTTATATTCAAAAGATACCAAAATATATGATACCTGGCAATTTGCTTTCTAAGTATGTCAAATTGATAACACTTTACAGAACGATATTGGTGTATAATTTCTTGATTTGAACTTTTAAAAATATTTTGACTACAGAAAAATTCTGATTTTCCTCTTTTCTCCGATTTACAATATTTTCACTTGTTGTAACAAAATAGTCAAAGCTAATAAATACCATGCTGTGTGTTCTCCCTGTTTACACTCTTCAACTTTATTCAATAAATTACCAATGTAGATCATTTGTTTCATACTTTATTAGTAAATGAAGAAAATTGGTGAGAACTTTAATAATACGTAACGGACATTTAAAACGAAGCCCAGATCTTAGGATTTTAGACCGCGTTCTCACCAAGCTCCTTGCATCACTTGCCGGTAAAGGGAGTCCCGACTGTACTCACTTTTTACTTGTTGTTCAGGAGCTTTGATGTGGGTCACCATTCCCGGCATGTTCACACTATTCCTGTGCAGGTACTTCAGGAAGACATCTGCATTCCTTCTAGCAAGTGTGCAAGCCTAAGAAGTACAGGGAGAGCAACGTGGTGTTAATTGGACTCGTACAAACATGTATTTTGAATACATACGGGTGACAACAGCATGTAGCTCTAGCATACACCTTTACCTAAAACGTTTTCAAGCCAACCTGTGCTTTGGAGGGTACACAGGCTAAGTCCTATTTCAATTAAAAACAACAACAAGAACAACTGTGTCTCTGAGCCCTTGCCCTGATGAAACCAGCTGCCATGTTGAGCGCTGTCCTATGGACAGGTGCACACAGCAGGGGGCTGAGAGGGACCGCCGGCCTGTCCAGCCTCCAGATGACCAGGTGTATATTGGTGTATCCCCTGGCCAGCACCTCAATAGCAGCCTGGGGAGAAACCTGGAGGCAGAGCACCCAGCTAAGCTGTGCCTGGATTTCTGAAAAGGGCAGACAGCATTTTCAGCTTCCCGAGTCATTCAGTCTCTATCTCCCCAACCCCCCCCCCCCCCCACAGGAGAGTAGCCACTAGCAACATGTTAATGAATGAGAGTAGACACATTTAGCTCTCAGGTCTGAGTCTGCCAACCCCTACTTTAAGTCATCGAGTTTTGGGGTGGCTTGTTTCGTGGTATTACTGTCACAGATAACGGACATTCCATCTTTAGAAACCAAATAAGTAATCTCATTAATGTATTTAAAAAAAAAACATGAGGAAAAAAAATCCTTAATTATATTTGAATTGGAAATCGCTTACACATTTCCTGTCTCAGATCTGGAATTAATCCTTCTTCAGGGAGCTCTGTCTCCTTGCGTGTGGTACATGGTATATAGACCACAACTGGGACTGTATACTGGGGAGTTCATTTTTTCTGGTTGGTCACTGTTTCCAGGCCTTTCTAGTGGGTGGAGCTAGGACACTTTTTAATTAACCTAAGACTCTATCACGGGTCTCTCCAGATAAGCCTGAAATCAGCTGCCGTAACTGAACAGTGAGGAGGCTGCAGAAGACAACCAGGGTTATGTCAGAAGGACATCAGGGCCCTTCTGAATGGAAGGCGCACCCACGAATGGGACAAGTTGAATATAAAAAAGATAAATGACTGCAATTGATTAAAACACACCAAATATATTACAATCCATGAAGATAGTAAGAAAATTAATCATATGTACAGGTTGTTAGGGTAACAGCTCATTATCCCGAAAATGATAAACAAATGGAAAGAATCAGGCACTTCTGCCTGTTCTGGACAAACTCTACTTGAAAGTAACCAAACAGCTAAGGAGGGAAGAATTCTAACTAATCAAGGCAGAAGTAATGATGGAGTATTACCAGTTTTGCGACTCCTTGTGAAACATGATCACTACAGGGCACTAAAGCCACTGGGTGAAAGGCAGACGTGGAAGGCACGTGACAGGTGAATGGGACCCCCTACATCTGAAGCACTGACGACTCCCCCGATTACACGGACAGAAGGAGCAGCAGGTCTCCTGGGCTTCCTGATGTGACGCCATGGAAAGTACGCATGGGGAGAACACCTGTGCCAGGTAAGCGGACCGCATGCACACACACACACACACACACACACGCAAACCTGGATCCGACGGAAACTCCTGACATAACAAACTCAGAGGATCCAGGGCGCTAAAGGACCGTGTGGGACGCAAGCATGGAAATCCAGAATGAGAGAAATAGCACAGTAGGAGTGATTCACTTCTTCAATAAATACTAATAAAAGGAGGTGCTGTTTAGATTGAAGGAGATTTAAGAGACATACCAATAAAATCAATGCGTGGACCCTGTTTAGAATCCTGATCAAAACTACATATAAAAGACGTTTATGGATCGATCAGAGATATTTGAACACTGTTGGATTTTGTATAAAATAAGAGATACTGTTAATTTTTAGGACAGGATAACGGTGTTGTGGTTATGTTTTTGAAAGGCAGAATTTAAAAAAAAATTTTTTTTTTTTAACGTTTATTTATTTTTGAGACAGAGAAAGACAGAGCATGAACGGGGGAGGGTCAGAGAGAGGGAGACACAGAATCCAAAACAGGCTCCAGGCTCTGAGCTGTCAGCACAGAGCCCGACACAGGGCTTGAACTCATGGACCGTGAGATCATGACCCGAGCCGAAGTCGGCTGCTTAACCGACTGAGCCACCCAGGCGCCCCTAAAAAAATTTTTTAAAATATTATTCATTATTGAGAGACAGAAAGACACAGAGCATTAGCAGGGGAGGGGTAGAGAGAGAGGGAGACACCGAATCCGAAGCAGGCTCCAGGCTGTCAGCACAGAGCCTGAGGCAGGGCTCAAACTCATAAACTGCGAGATCATGACCTGAGCCGAAGTCGGTCGCTTAACCAACTGAGCCACCCAGGTGCCCCGAAAGGCAGAATTTTAAAAAATATATTTGAGAGAATGTGCACACACAGGAGGGACAGGGAGGGAGAGAAGAATTCGAAGCAGGTGCCATGCTAAGTATTATAAAATGGTAATATTAGCAGGGCTTTATTCCACAAACCGTGAGATCATGACCTGAGCTGAAATCAAGAGTTGGACACTCAACCGACTTGAGCCACCCAGGCACCCCAGAAAGGCTGAATTTAATATTTAGTCATATGCTAAAGTATTTACAAATAAAAGGATATAATATCTAGAATTTAAAGTAACCCAGTGAAGGTGGGCATATGCCCACGTGCTGATAATTACTGACACTGGCTGACAGGGACACAGAAGTCTGGTATCGGTTCTATTTTGTATGCTCCTTAAACTTCCATAATGAAAAGTTGAAAGATCCCTAACACCCAAACACTACTGAATCCCAATTGAATGCAGAAATCTGAACAGGCCTGTGATTATTTTTGTTTTAAATTTTTTCTAAGTATCTTTCTTAATTAACTAAGTAGTATTCAATTTTGTTTTATTCTGAATGGATTCCAGAGAAAGACAAATTATGATGATTCCAGGTCCAAACATCCTCACGGTGGTGGGTGTTTCATACACAGGCTTTCAGGTCCTGTGGCAAATGGTTAAAAAAAACAAGCCCGAGGAAGCCACGACTGTTTTCCCAACTTCGGCCGCCGAAAAAGAGAGTCATGTGAGGGAAGCTCAAAAAAAGTTCCCAGATAGAATTTTCAAAGAGCTACAATCTGTTCTCCCAGACCAGACAGTAACTCTGTCAGGACAGAGGATCACCTTCAGGATGGAGACAGAAATTATTAAATGTAACAGGAAATGGTGTGAGAGGTGTCAGAACACTGAAGCTATGACAAAACTAAACTCGGTAAGGCCGCAATGAAAAGCAAACACCATGCCTACTTTTCATGGGGCTGAGTGGCAGCCGGCCGAGTCTCAGGAGATCTTTTCCAGAGTGAAAGACCATATCATAAAGACACAGAAGTGCTGGCAAACAGTTTGAGCACTTTTCAGAACTTCTGGGTGACTGAAGTACGAACGAACACACACGACAAAAGCGGCTAGAAAAAAGTCCTCAATTAAAGCTGCTCACAGTTAAAACTTCAAGCCTGGATTACGGGCTTAAATGTTTTGCAGGAAACACTTCCTGAACAAGTATTAGTAACTAATCCTGGAAATCACAAAGGGTGTTCCCGCCCCTTATCCACTGTACAGTGGGTTCAGTCTTTATTCCTAAAAAAGGCTGAATTTCCAAAGGAAGATTATTTTAAGGTACAGGCATTCTTGTCTCACCAAATCAATCTCTTTCTGTGTTCAACACCAACCAAACTGCACTCTGCACACAGGGGCTTCCCCTGGAAAGCGAAGGCGGCCTGCACACCCAGCACATGGGGACACGTGTGGTTCTCTGAGAGTCCAGGGGAGCCCCCTCGTGTCTGTGTGCCCTGTGCAGGGACGCAGCAGCACCCCGGAGGCCACTCCGTACCTTCAGGAACGCTTCCTTTTGCTCCAGATGCTTGCTGATCATTGGGGTGACGTGGTCTGTCTCGGAGTTGGGGCCCAGTTTGTCGGCCCCTCCACACCAGTCCTCTTCTCTCTTGTACTCCTGCTCCAGGCTCTCGAGGACGCTGCAGACCTGTGAGCAGAAAGCCGCAGGCTCAGAGGGGCCACTCGGCATCTGACGCCACAGATGGCATCTTTGGGAAGTGTGGTCAGTCATGCTCTGGGGATACAAGTGCTGGCCTGGGGACCAAGACCTTCGGAAGGCACTGTGGGCCCCACCTCAGGTGAGGACAAACGCAGGGGCCAAAGTAGGCAGGCCTTTCAGAACGAGAACAAAATAAAAACGGAATTTCCGGTCTCTCTCTGGTGTTTCAGGCTATGGATCTAAAGGAGAGGAAAGCGGATGTCTTCTCGGGTCCTTTCCAACCTATTCCTCTTGGATTCCTAGGGGAAGCAAGGATCATTCTACTTCTAGAATGCTTTTCTCTGCTTGAAGTTGAGTTCACTGGCTCGATAATAATGACTGACGAGTTAATGACTGAGCTATCCAACAAAACTAAGCTCCACACAGAATGCCGGTGAGGAGCCCAAGGACTAGAGCGGCCCTCCTCACCTGCTCTGAGGTTTTGTAGAAGGCGACAGACGCGTTCACCAGCTTGAGGCGGTCTTCCATCTTGAGCATGAGCTGTTGCCAGTGAGACGCCACTTTCTCGGCACAGTCCCTGATCATGTCCATGTCATAGTGATTGGCCTGCAGCATGGCCTCCGCCTTCTGCTGCACCTGCAGCGCACTCTGATGTGTCTTCTAAGGAAAGAGAAAGGACAGGGAACACTTGTGTGACGGGGGCGTCACGCATTTATTTACCAGGGAGGCTGTGGTCCCTCCGCTCCGCTTGCTTTGATCCAAACAACTTCAGCGAATGCTCATTAGGACACTTCTGAAAACACAGCACACGGTTCAGTTAAAAACAACAAAGTGTTCATGCCCAGCAACAACCGTGTTTATACTTAAATTACCTAATGAAGGATGAAATGCACTAAGACATTGCAGAATGGGTCTCAGTTGTGGGTTCTCAGCTTGAGAAATAGCAGGAAAAAACCTTAATAGCCAATATTCTAAGAAAGCTGTTGAAATGTTCCCAATTTATTCTTCCTATTCATCCTTCTTACAATAGCAGCCAGAGGCCAATGAACACACGGACAAAAAGGTGGCCACAGTGAGTGCATTTTTACCTTAAACTGTGTACTTGAATAAAGTTTTCAAGAACTATTGACTTTAAAAAAGAGAGAGAGAGAGAGAGAGAAACATAATTAAAAGCTAAGAATGAACCAACTGTGCTCTCTGGAGGTTCATGCCATATTAAAATATCAACATAACATCACAAATCCGGTAGAATTCCTGCTTGTGTGTGCTCCTAGAAGATTCCACAAGATGCTGACAGGCCAGGTTCTCCCACTGACGAACCAGAGTGCTGCACAGGGTAGCAGTCAGGGGGGTAGAGGGGTCCATGGGTCTGTGACATGAACTGTTTTTGTTTTGTTTTGTTTTGTTTTAGACAACAGCAAAATTTTACAGATTGCCTGAAAAGGCACAAAATGATCCCATGAAAGACCACATACAATATGGCCCTGTCCTTCACTCAGACACGATGACATGTGTTAGCAGTTATTAGAAATCACTAGGCACAGTGTACAATTCTCAAAAGATGCCCAAACTCTGGGCTTCAGGAAGCGTTAACACAGGTCTGTTGACACTGAGTAGTTGAAAGTTAAGTTAGTCTCGAGAATAAATTACCGCTATTTTCTGTAGCCTTCTTCTCTGGCTATGTATGCAACCAGAGCAGGAAACAAGTTTTCTGCAAGCAAATGCTCTTTTTCCCTTGAGTTGACCTTGAGACCACCTATCACAATGAACTCCCCCCTCTCCCCTAAACTCTACAAATAATTACTCCATATGCTGTGAGAGTGAATTGTAAATGGACCTGGAACTGGGCCAAGCCATTCTGCTGAAGTCCCAGCCTGGCACCGACCCCCATCAAGGTGAGAAACACTGCTTTTCATCAGGGTCAGAGAGTTCTGTGCGCAGTGTTGTTTATGGATAACCGTGAATTTGTGATTTGCACTTGGTCTGGGTAAGCTGCCCACAGTGCTCTGTTTGGTCAGGGATGTGCTTAAGAGACCAGCAAAACAGAACACCCCTCAAGCCCAGACCCTGGCATGGTTCTCGGGTGCCAAGTGTTCCTGACGGAGGGCGGTGCACCTTGCCGGGACCCTCAAGGCAGGAGGACAGTGGCAGCCACCGCGCGTTCTGGGGTGGCGCCGTGAGGTCCCCGAGCTGGCACACGCATCGTCCCCTTCATTATAGTCACCTGCCCGTTTGCTTCCCTGAAGGAAACTGTAGAGCATCAGCGCTGCCACTTAGGGTCCTGCTGAACCCCGTCTGGCTCAGGCTCAGTCCCCCGCGAGGGAGCGTACATGCATGTCCTGAGGCGGGCGGCGGGCCGGTGTCCCTACCTCAATGGCGTGCTGGAACTGCTCGTGCTCCCTCTGCAGCTGCTCTGCCTCCTGCAAGGAGCTGGCTGTGATGAGTCCGGCATTCAGCATCGACTCTCCGTTGCGGATCCAGCCCAGCACCTGAAATACGACACGGGGACCTCCAAGCCTCTGCCCTCCCCTGGGGGCCCCCCTGCAGGCCAGCCAGGACACGAGCCAAGTGAGCAAGGAGGTCAGGCTGCTCCCATCAGCTGGGAAACATGGGTTTCCTTATGGTCCCACCTGCCAACAGCCTGATGTCCTTCTAAGGTATCTGATCAGAAGTGCCACGTTTTAAGATTAATTCTTAAAATTAATTATGCTTTCAAATGGGAGCTGAAAAGGCAGAGCGTCCAGCGGATGGTTACTGTTAGTCCACAGGTCAAAACGGATTAAGAATCACCTATCAGATCTACGGCCACAAATAATTCTCTGATAATCAAGGGAAGTATTTTTCATTCCTTTTATCCTTATTACCATTCAAAATTAGCAAACTGCTTGGTAAGGAAACTACGTTACTTCACCAATGTATTTTCTAATTTAATGTCAGCATTAAATGGCCCACTAACCAGAGAATGAATTCAGAGGTGCTGTAACGCCCAGGGTCAAAGCACAGGATCCCCAGCTGTGGAGGGTCATTTTGGTAGTTATTTGTGGCAAAGACCGCTTACTGCCCACCCTACAGCTGGCTTTCCTCATCTCCTTTACTCAGAAAACTTAGACTTTGGGGGGTGGGGGGGCCTTAGACTAAAACTGCTTCCCAACCCCTACATGCAGCTTCATCGTGGCTAGGAACATTCTGTAGCACCTCCCACTACTGACATCACTGAAGCAGCCTCGGGGCAGCCGTGTGAACACATTTCTGATACAAGTACTGCTTCTTCCCTGTTATGCTCTGCCCTTCCTGCTGCCTGGGAAGGGGACAGGGGAGCTGGGGCTACAAGAGCCATGTGGCAACCCATCGCCAGCATGTCTGCCTAACCTACCACATGGCTGCTAAATGAACACCAGCCATCGACCACATCCTGCCCTGTTATGTAGAGAATATTTATAGGCAAATGCAATTCCTAGTGGATAGTCTAGTCCTTTATTTCTTACACACACGGTTTTGTTTTTAGCAAGAGGGACACTTTATTAACTGGTCTTTATTGTTTTTTTTTTTTTTAATTTTTTTTTTTCAACGTTTATTTATTTTTGGGACAGAGAGAGACAGAGCATGAACGGGGGAGGGGCAGAGAGAGAGGGAGACACAGAATCAGAAACAGGCTCCAGGCTCTGAACCATCAGCCCAGAGCCTGACGCGGGGCTCGAACTCACGGGCCGCAAGATCGTGACCTGGCTGAAGTCGAACGCTTAACCGACTGCGCCACCCAGGCGCCCCTCTTTATTGTTTTTTAAGTTTTGGGGGGCCGGAGGGGCCTGGGGGGCTCAGTCGGCTCCATATCCGACTCCTGATTTTGGCTCAGGTCATGATCTCACGGTTTGTGAGTTTGAGCCCTGTGCCCGGCTCTGTGCTGACATTGCAGAGCCTGCTTGGGATTCTCTGTCCCCCTCCATCTCTACCCCTTCCCCACTTGCATTAGCTCCCTCTCTCTCAAAATCAATAAATAAACTTAAAAAAAAATAAAGTTTTATGTAACTAATCTGCACCCAACATGGGGCTCAAACTCATGACCCTGAGATCAAAAGTCACATGCTCTTCTGACCGAGCCAGCCAGGCACCCCTATGAACTGGTCTTTAAAAGGCAGGTCACGATACTTTATCTCATCACATGGGGCACCAACAGGTGCTCTTTTAGTTTTCCACTTTGACAGCACACCTGCTTCAGTGTGAGTGCCACCCACATACACACCGCAAACTGCTAACACTCCAGAGGCACCTGATCCCCTCCGTTCGACCTAATACATGCTTTTCTGAGCCTCCATCAGAATCTCGGAAGGCCATAACCTTCCTTGCCAGGAAGGTGGTATCATGAGGGGTTTCTCTGCTCATGAGATAAAATGTCATGTACATGCTGAATGGAGGTACGTATAGAATCCCAATGGCTATGAGCCGAAAACAATCTTTCAAATACTCCATTTTTATTTTGCCATGCTATCTGAGACATGGCAGTGCAGCATGCTGGTAACAGAAGAAGTCTCCAGCCCTGCATAAGCTGTGATACCAGCCTATTTGGCAGAAAACTCATATCGTTATTTAGCCTGAGAAGCTATGTGCTCAGAGTTTCAAGCAAGAGATTACCAGTAACAAAACAAGCCAAATGGATGTTCCTTTCGAGTGCTACGTCTGCTGGGCTGGAAGCCTTCTCCACTACAGAGTCAACACACAGCTGTCCGGGCGCTGGCTCAACACTCACTCATGAGCTAGGGCTGCCCTGGGGGAGTGTGTCACATCATGTGTGAGAACAACGCTTACACACGAGCTAGGGCTGTACTGGGGTTGGGTATGTTACATCATGTGTCAGAACAGCTGTGTCCGGAACAGGGACAGTCTCCCCAATTTCCGGGTGGTCACACACCTAGTGCCCACGCACGGGGGCCTGCTGTGGTCCGGATCCGCGCGCAGCCCTCTGTTTACCTGCTTCACCTCGGCCTGCAGGTGGCGAAGTTGCACACACTGTTCCAGGTGCTTCCGATGCTGCTCAGCCGCGACATCCAGCTCCTGCTGCTTCTCGTGAAGGAACTCCAGCAAGTCCTGGACCCGGGTGGCCATGTCTACGTCTCTGTCGCAAAGCAGCTCCACGCCTGTGGACATGAAGGGAGAGCCGAGAGTTCGGTGGGCACATCGACCCATTCTTCAGCCGTGTGACGGACACCGTGCTTTCGAATAATCTGCTGGTCGGGCCAAGTTCAAGGAAGGCGTGACCAACACAGGAGTGTTTGTTTCTGTGTGCCTCCAAGCACGCGAGGGGGTCTCAAACAACGCATCTGCTGTGTTCCAAAGCAAAATACAACGCACGGCTAATCAAACCAAACCCATTTCGGGTCAATCTTTCCACAGTGGTTAAGTGGTGACATGTGCCTCACTCTTGTAAGTGAGCGAACTTTGGCTTGCTTTTGTCGTGTATCACTGCACACCCAGTTTACTCTTCAGGAAGCATCTGATTTGTGTAAAATGAGTGATGTAGTATGCAGGTTGTTGCTAAGTTTCAAACACTACACATTTCTGTCTACATTTTTGAGCCTATAGTGACATCTGCTGGTAAAATATAAACTAAGAAAAAAATAAAGAATGTGAAAAATTTGTTGGAGATTCACATTTCATTCATGGACAATTAGCGTTCATGCTACCTGAAATGACAAGCCAAGAGTATTAAGGGCTAAGTACACTAATCATAATGTCACAGGTGATCACGTGTGAACACAAAACAGCCAAAACGTTCCTTTCGAAGAGCAGGTACCTAGAACATCTACGTCACAGGGGCTGACCATGCTTTGCAGCCATCGCACATCACACATCACACACACACACACACACACACACACGATAAAAACCCCACAAGTGACACAGACCGAAATGCACTCCTTACCAGAGGCCTGCACTTCATTGACATACTGCAGAAGGTCCTGCCCTTGGTGGATGACATCGAAGGTTAAGTTATTCATGGTCAGAGCTTTGTCTGCGTGGTGCTGCAGGCGCTGTTCCGCTATTGTGAGATCTTCTGTGTCAAAGTCGTTCATTTGCTGAGAAAGCTCATCATTCCAAGACTCAAGGTCTGAGATGATCTGACAGAGGAGAGCATCTCCTTAGGACCGAGACTTACAAAATAACGAACATGTGCTGCGACCCCTCACTGCGCCAAGTAAGGAAGAAAGGAATGTGACCGGGTCCCGGGGACATGGAAGCCAGCTGTCGAGGCTTCCATGGGCCACAGATGGGACAGTTAGACACAAAAACCTACCACAACTGAACAAAGTTTATCAAACATACAAAAACACATTAACCCCTAATGGTACTTTTTAAAAAAAGAAGAGTTAAAAAGCCTAAAATTAAATGAAAAACTTTTTTCCCCTTCGTGTTTGTTTACTTATGTATTTATGTATTTATTTATCGAGAGAGAGAGAGAGAGAGAGAGATATCACGAGCAGGACAGGGGCAGGAAGTATCCCAAGCAGGCTCTGTGCTGTCAGTGCAGAGACCAACGTGGGGGTTGAACTCATGAACCGTGAGATCATGACCTGAGCCAAAACCAAGAGTCAGAAGCTTAACCGACTGAGCCACCCAGGCACCCCACATGAAAAATTCTTCTGATTAGAGGTTGACAGGAGACCAATCTTCATCCTAAAATTGGTAATTAAAAAATTATTTAAGCCTATAACAATGAAGAAAGGTTATCCTTTATAGATATATCTAGTTATCAAATGCAGAAATAATAAAATTAGAAAGTTTGTTCTAATTATTTTTTTAATTCTAGTGAAACAGCTGTTCAGACAATGATCATTGTGCAGTTAACTGTAATGGAAAGAAAGAGGGGACCCAGCGGGAGGGTCAGGCTGCCCCATCCTCATCCCGCAGACCAACCTCTGCGCCCCACAGAAGTGGGGCCAGACAGGACCAACCTCTGACAGGAGAAGCTGTGGGTCCTGTGGAGCATCTGGCACAGAAATAGACCTGGAATCTCAATCAGGTCTTTACATCTAAACTCCAAGTTTATAAGGAGCACCAGGGAAAGAAAACTAGTTAAACAGAAGAAATCACTAAGCGAATGCAGAACGTGGGACCTGGTTTCTTCAGCTGACGCAGTTATTTCCACAAGTCACGGCAGGAGGAAAAGAAGGCTAGCTGAAGAGACGATTCTGGACAGAAAGGCTAAGTATCCTATGTGGGCACAGTGCCCACATGCCCAGTAGGGGCCACCCATAGAGGGTCCGAGAGAAGCAGGGTCCTAGAGAGCAAGGACTCTGGTTATATAAGAAAAGGTCTTACTTTGGAGAGATACTTAAGAGTCTTCAGGAGTGAAATGATAAGCGGACAAAGCTTTTCTCTCAACTACTACAGCACAACAATAACAAAAGAAGGGGGATCTGCCACAGGGAACACACAATCGTGCTACATTTGGGAGACAGGCACATGGGCATTCACTGTACGATCCTTGCAACTTTGGTGCAGGTTTGAAAATGTTTGTAATACACTTTAAAAAATTAAGATGAGAAGTTACAGAATCCAGAAAGGAAGAAAAAAACTTCTTGTGAAAGAATACTGTATTATACACTTCAGTGGAATAACATTCCCCATGGGTCCCGATTTACTTTATCTAGACGAGCAGTAACCACATGAGTTTGAAAATCTGAGAAATGTCAGAGAGTTGACACAGAATCCAGCGAGGAGATAAAAGGTAATAAAAACTGAAGGCTTCCCCAAATGCCTATGGCACAAATCTTCCAGGTTTACTCTTTCATTAGAGAGGTCTGCATACAGTATATGCATTTACATTAATTTATAAAATTGATAAATTTAAATAATGTTAAATTACACATAAGCCAAAAAGCCACTGAGGGGAAGTATTTTTAACAAGGAAGGAGATGACCATACCTTTAATCTTTACCTCTAAGGGGAATCTTCTTTCTTAACGTTTGTTTTTTGACACTGAGGCAGGAGAGACTTGGGTGTGGTGGTGAGGTACAGACTTAGCGCTAACGTCTCATGGAGACAGCGATAGGGCTCAGACAGCACTCAAGCAGCGGACAGTAAATAAAGATGGATGTGCTAGAACCAGCGGGATTTGAAAACGCTCACCAAGCTTCAAGAAACCCCGGCGATGGCCATGATCAAAAGATCATCAGGAGCAATCCTGCCCAAGGCTTACAGTCACAGTTTGTCAATCACACATGTGAAGACAAGAAATTGGTGGCAGAAACAAAGCTCAAGAAAGTGGAAATGACTTTTGAATACCAATTCTGGAGAAACAACTTGTGTTACTTCTCTTCCTAATGGTACATATAACTGTGTTCCATAAACAAACTGTCACAGGACGCTGTAGGAATGACTCCGTTGTTTCCAGAGCAATCGAGCAGGTTTTCCCTGGAAATAGGAAGAGGCCGAAACAGGAACATTCTCAGCGCAGAAAACCTAGATCCGGGGCGCCTGGGGGGCTCAGTCGGACGAGCATCCAACTTCAGCTCAGGTATGATCTCAACGGTTTGTGGGTTTGAGCCCTGCATCGGGCTCTGTGCTGTCAGTGTGGAGCCCACTTTGGATACTCTGTCCCCTCCCCCGCTCGCGCTCTCTCTCAAAAATAAATAAACATCTAAAAAACAATTGGCCAAGGAATAGATAAGTTTCTACCATAAAGATAACTCCTCACATGAGCAGTCAGATGGAGCATTTTCCCAGATAAGGGAGGAAATCCCAGCTGAAGTCCTAACTGCTCAGGTTTTCATGTTTTAGGATTACTCCAGAGAAAAGAGGCTCTTAGGCTGTGACATTTTAAAAAGCTTTTAAACTACACTGTAGCTGGCCTGTGACTGCACTGTGGGTTTAATTTTCTTAGCTCAGGAAAGCACTTACCCCTGGCCTGGCACACCGGCTTTATTAAGGCCACTTGGAACTTTGTAGCTTTGGTGTGGAGAAAATGTAGGTTTCTGGTTTCTGAACTACATATTAAAACACTAGTTTGTTGATAATGGAAATACAATTAAATTTTTTCCCTTTAAAGTAGCAATAATACAGATGAAGCCAAGAGATTTTTTTTTTTTTTTGAAATATCAACATGTCTTGAAGAGAAACTTCAAATAATGCCTGTTTCCAAACTGAAACTATTCAACAAGCAGCTAAGTTTACAAAAGCAATTCATCTGAAGTAGAGATCAGAGAGGAAAACAGCCATGCTGGGTCTTCTGTTCATACCGCCAGCAACCTGGAAGCTGGACTGCAGGCCCAGGCCGTGGGCAGGTCCTTAAAGAGCTGAGGACAGCGTGCCTTTTCCCTACCTGGCTTCATGTGTCTCTAAACATCAAGACTGAGAGCAGATTTTACCAGACAATGTGCATAGGGTTTAATTCCTCTCTTGTCATGAACCAGAGATGATGATAAGAACAGCTGAGAAGGCCTTTCTTTAATGAAAACACTGAGGGAAGTTTAGACAAGTGGCCAACCAAGGCCCCCCCCCTGAGAGGCCTCACACAGGGCCTGGCCTGGTCCTTGTACCACACGCAGAGCTGGGCCTACAGACAGGCCCGAGAGACGCAGGTGAAGCCCACTTCAGCAGAGCATCCTCCCCTCAGCCGAGGTAAGTGAAGCAGTCTACGCGAGGCCCCACCGTCCCTCTGCCCCAGTGGATTTAGGGTCTGGGTCTGCATGCCCTCGAGGCCCTTGCGCGGGCAGGGCATGCCCTCCAGACTGCCTGGGCAACGTGCTCCACCAGCCACGTGAAGCTGACAGGCACCGGGAGACTGGCCTCATCTGGGCCAAGTGAGTTTTGGTTCCTTCATTCATGTTTCACAGACAGATTCGGCATCATCCAATTATACTTACTTGGGCTTGCAGTTCATCAGGTTCAAAACTCAGATCTTCCCTGGCACATTAAGAAACGGCCTTTTGTTGAAGTAAAAGGAAAGAAACTCACAGATAAGGGGCAATTTGTAGGCAAGGATGAAAGATCATCTGAGCACACTCCTTGGAAAAGACTGGATTTCCTGCTCTCTGCAAATGCTATCACCACTGACGAGCCTTATTCTCGCTCCTGGTGGAGGCAGGCGGGGGCAGGGGGCAGGGGGCAGGGAGGGGAGGGACAGAAAGAACAGGGGAGAGTGGCGGCCTCAAGTGTGTGCCTCAGACAAGGGGAGGGCTGCGTGGGACCCGGCCCCGGGCCCAACAGGCCAGGACGCAGCCAGACGGGCTCGGCTGCGCTCACACAGGCTGTGCTCCGTCCTGCTGTACGGTGCGGCTTCCAGCACAGCCCCCTCGGCTCGCAGGGCAAGACGCAAGCCTTCCTTCCTCTGTCCTGCCCCGAATGCAGGGGGAGAAGATGCCGGAACCGGCGGGGGACGAGGAGGGGGCACTCACATCGATGGCATCCCTCTCGAACACTCGCAGCTGCAGGAAGAGCTCCAGCTTGATCTTGCGCTCCTGGAAGAGCTCCTCCATCTGGGCCTGGGCCTCATCCAGCTGCTGCAGCACCGTCTCGATGTGGCTGATGGAGCTGTTGTGGGGGGTCTTGTTGCTGGAAATGGCAGAGTCCCTGCGG
The DNA here is from genome assembly GCF_016509475.1 of Prionailurus bengalensis. Classification (NCBI taxonomy): domain Eukaryota; kingdom Metazoa; phylum Chordata; class Mammalia; order Carnivora; family Felidae; genus Prionailurus; species Prionailurus bengalensis. The sequence goes on from NC_057343.1 coordinate 229,116,076, forward strand.
AAGGGAGAGGGGACGGGGCGGCATGAGAAAGTCTCCCATCGCCAGACACCGGATCCGGCCGCGCAGACTTCAGGGGGAGGAAGGCCGGCAGGAAGCAACAACACTGGGCTTCCTCCTGCGAGCCAGCCGCCAGGTCTGTGGCCACACCGAAGACTGTCCCCCGCACCGCCCACCGTCCCCCTGCAAAGCAGCCTAGTAGCTCCAGAAAGTGACTTCCGAAGCGCTTCACTGTAGCCACTCTTCTCCTTAGGTAGAGAGAACAGAATCCACGATCCCTGCTTGCTAAAACGGTGGAGTCCCATCAGGAACAAGGGGTTAAACTCTAATGCAATCAATCGGGCCTTTATTGAGTCCCTTTCCCCTGACTCGCGGCAAAGTGAGCATCACGTGAAGTTAGCAGTAATGGTTTGAGAAGCTGTCCTTGAAGGATCCAATAAAGGAAGTCTGCTTCCAGCCCCCGCAGAGCAGGGAGGAAAGTGACACCTGGGGCCTGGTCTCCCCCAGCCTCTGCTCCCGCGACAGGGACACCCACCATCCTCTGGGGACACAGGTCACTCAGGGTCTGAAGGACATAGTTCTGGGAGGTTTAAATCAGCCCGGCTTGTAAGGAAGTTCCGATAGTTACCAGGTAGCTGTTAACAGGACATATTAATAAAAGCCGAGTTCTGGGAAAGTTTATTAGTCAATGCCGTGATGAGAAAAATCATTGAGTTAAAAAAAAAAAAACAACCAGTCAGAGAGGGAAAAAAACAAAAAAGAGAAAGAAAGGGAGGTTACTGTCCTCTGTATGCAGACATGTTATTTGCTCCCCACCTAGCAGGACAGGGAATTCCAGCTCATTGTTCCCTGGCCGGCTCCAGGGGATGCGGGCGGGAGGAGGGGACCGGCCCACCTCAGCTGCTGTATGAGGTCCTCCCCTTCCTTGATCACGTTCACCGTCACTTGCAGGGTCGTCTGCTGCTGCTGGCCAAAGCGCTTGATGAGGTCCTGCACGGCCTCCACCGACTCGGCATACACATCATCCAGAAGCTCCTTCTGCAGCTCCTCCAGCCACGTCCACAGCTGTGGAAGGACAGGGCGCAGTGAGCCCCCCTCCCCGGAGAGGCCCCCTCCCCGAGTGACCCCGCTGGGAGGCAAGCGAGGCGGCCGGCTCCCAGGGACGGGAAGGGGGCAGGGGCACGGCCCGAACGGCTCTGGCCCCCCCCCCCCAAAAATCAGCGGGCCACCACCGCCTGGTGAAAACACACAGGCACAGAGCCGGAGGGGACTGTCACAAAAGCAAAGAGAGGAAAGGGAAGGGAAGTCAGTCTTTCCGATCCTTCCTGGGCTCAGTCCGAGAGTCAGAGGAATAGGAGAGACACCCCCTCCACCAACCAAAACATCTGCTAAGCATAACGCATTCTTCCACACATCCTCTGACTCTTGTTTAGCAGATGGATAGTTTTATTTTATTTTTAGCAAGGGCACTACTACAATCCATTATTAATAATTAAACCACTGCTCAGATGTGGCTGCTCTGCATCGCTCAGAGAAGAAGGAAGCCTATGATGTGGTGGAATAAAGTCATCGCCACGCCTGGCGGGAGATTCGGATGAGGCGCGGTGCTCGGTAACCTCGCCCATCCCGGGCCACGGCCAAGCCGGCCGCGACGCGGTCCTTCAGTGAAAGGAGTGTGCACAACGGGAACACTTCAACACCTCCATTCCACAACCATCACAACTGCGCCTGGGGACGTGGATGGGTGAAGACAACTTGGAACAACGGTGGCAAGAAGCCCGTTAGGCCTGGTGGGAGCAGAGCACGTCTCCCATCTCTGGGAAGCCCACCACCGCCTCCTCGGATTCTCCGGAGCGCCAGTCAGTAAACTGAAAAGGATGTTTAATTAGGCCAAGCAGGCCCTGGGGGCTGGGAAGCAGTTTGTGTGAGGAGAAAACGCTTCCTGCTTCCCCGGGGATGTAAGAATTGCCCCTCCCCCCCCCCCCCACCCCCTTATCTTCCAAGCATCCGTCACAGACATCACCTCTTCCCCTGACATTGACCAGCCGTGCTGGCCTTTGTGGCTAACACGTAGCAAAACCGTGCTTGCCAAAATAAATGCTGGACTTGGTCTTTTGTTTCTGAGCTTATCTTTTTTGAAAACTGCCCTATGAGGAGGTGTAACTGACATACAATAAACTGCACAAATTTCCAGGATACAATTTCTTAAGTTTTTAACATATGGACACACCCACGGAGAGACCCCTGTTGTCCACAGCGAACAGCTCCATCACCCCAAGTCCTCCTGTGCCCTCTAACCCCTCTGTCTCGCTCTGTCCTCCTGCCCCAGGCAATCACCCATCTGCTTTCTGTCACTATAGATTAGCTTGCATTTTCTTGAAAAAGTGTGTAAGTATGGACTGACTCTATTTTTGGTCTGGCTTTCCTTTGACAAAATTATTTTGACATTCATCCATACAGTTGTACGTATCAACGGTGGAGTTCCACCGTGGACGTGTACTCCAGCCTGGGTGCGGGGCACAGTTCAGCCACTCAGCTCTTGATGGCACTGGAGCTGTTTCCACTTTTTGGCCACTACACAACTCTTAGGAACGTCTGTGCACAGTCTCTGTGCACCTATGTTTTCCTTTTTTTGAATGATATATATGTGTAGAGTGGCTGGATGCTATGACAGGTGTAGGTTTAAATTTTTAACAAACTGCCAAACTGTGTTTCCCCAGGCTGCACCCTGTCATGTTCCTGCCAGCGCTCTATGAAACTTCCAGTTCCTCCACTGCCTCACCAATTTCTGATAAGATCAGCCTTTTTCATTTTAGTCATTTCAGATGAGTGCCATCTCATTATGGTTTTAATTAGCAATTCCCCACTTACTAATGATGGCAAGACAAGCTAACTTTCTAAGAATTCTTTTGCTGTTAAATGTAGCTTTAGTTAGAAACAAAGTATCCAGATGCTTCTGTCAGATCAGTATTTTAAACATGGCAGGTCAGTTAAAAAAACATGGGAAGTAAAGGCCAATGACTTTATTTGTCAGTCACACTACCTGGGATCCTAAGATTTCATTTTACTAAAAACATTAAATAAAGCATCTGTTACTTTATTTCTTAGTATCTACCCAGGTTGGTTTTTCTTTTTTTGTGTGTCAGTTATCAAATTTCATACGATTCCAGAATTTTAATTTAAAGGAGTTTTAGAGCTGAGCCGGTTCAACTCTTGGCTCTTGCAGGTCAAGGAAAAGAAGCCCCCGTGACGAACCCACCCTCAGGTCACGGGCAACAGCAACCGCTGGTGCTAAGCTTGCACTGGAAAAGAGACCTCCAGATCCAATCCCACGCGCACTGACACGGTACTTCAGCACCAAAAATACCACTCAGTGTTCACCAAATACGGACCAACGTTCTGCACCATCTGTAAAGGGCCCATAATCACGAACACACTCTTCTGGGTTTGTTGGTGCTCCTGTTTGCTCTCGTCTAACTCCTGAACCCTCATGAACATGGTTGTTGCATTTATAAACGGAAGGGTGACGGCATGATGGCCACGAGGAATCTCCCAATTTGCTCCTAAGAAAAACCTTCCATGTTCTAGAGGTCACATTGCACAGCAGCAGCATTATGGATCGAAGAGATACTCTAACAAAGCATTGGCTCTGTGACCTAAGACATCACGGAATCTCTCCGAAACCCAGATCACTAAATAGGGATCCTCAGACCAAGACCGGCCTCGAGGAGCCACTCGGAGGGCAAGAAGACAGGCGGCGTAGGAGAGCGCTAGGTGATCAGCGGGGCTCTGTAAAATGTAATCACCTGAGGTATATATAACAAGCCACTCAAATGAAGTGAAGAGCCAGGATTCGGTAAACGAAACCAGGGATGTGTCACTTAGGCTGCACTGAGCAAAAACCAAAATTTCACCAAAACATGTTAGCACGTCAAAATATTTAACCAAAAACATACAGAATCTGTTATCTAAAAGGTAGGCTTTTCTAGCTGAAACGAGTTCAGCAGCTTCCTGGTAACCTGCCTCCTACTTGGTTCCCAAACCCTCTCAGCCACAGGTGGCCCTGCAGCCCTCCCACCTTCTGATCCCCGTCTGCCGATAAACACTATGAAAAGGTGGGCCTGTTCAACTACATTTATTCCACTGCAGAGGACAACTGATAAACAAAACCTCAATTCTTCAGTCCCTTTCTCTCACAATCTCAACTGTCACCTTCCACCTTAATACACATGCTGCCCAGGAGCTGCCCCTACCTCGTCACTGTGTGAGAGAACCAGGAAAAGGGGCGTCACCTGGAGTGCGCCTGTCTGTGAGCCAGCCCCAGGTGATGGGCGGCAGGTGAATGGGTGAAAACTGGAGACACATACGGAATGCGGAGAGAGGCATGCGTATCACACGCCGAGTCCTCAGAAACAGTGCTCGTGCACTGGAGTGCAGCTTCACTTCCATACACTGTGAACAGGAGACGGGAGATCAAAACCAATGCTCGGAACTGGCCTGGGGCATGGGGCGTAAGTGTGTTTCTACATAACTCCACGGCAACAGCTTAAGAGATGATTAAAACAAAACACTTCTAAGGTAATATGGAAGCACAATTAAGAGTGTGGCTTCTGAAGCTAGATCGCTTGACTCTCTATCCTGCCTTAACATTTCCTAGGCTGTGGCCTCAGGCAAGTTACTTACCCGGGACCACGGCTCTGATTTCTCATCTGTAACACGGGGCCTAAGTGCCCAGCTCAGACAGCTGCCGGCAAGATTAAATGAGTGGACACGTGCAGAGTAAAGAAATAAGTAAATGTGAGCCACTATTACTAGTCCTGTTCTTGTAAAAATACAAAAAAAGTGGCTAGTACTTGGGGTGCCTGGGGTGACTGGGTAGCTCAGTGGGTTGACTGTCCGACTTTTGATTTTGGCTCAGGTCCTGGTCCCAGGGTTGTGGGATCAGGACCCATGTCAGGCTCTGTGCTGAATGTGGAGCCTGCCTGAGAATCTCTCCCCCTCTGCCCCTCCCCTGTGCGTGCTCTATCTCTCTCTCGAATAAAAATAAGTAGATAAGATGAGATGAGATAAATGGGAGTGGGGGGGCCTGGGTGGCTCAGTTGGTTGAGCATCCAGCTCTCAGTTTCGGCTCAGGTCGCGATCTCGTGGCTTCGTGGGTTTAAGCTCCACATCAGGCTCTGTGTTGGCCGCATGGAGCCCGCTTGGGATTCTCTCCTCTCTCTCTCTCTCTCTCTCTCTCTCTCTCTCTCTCTCTCTCTCTCTGCCCCTCCCCTCCTAAAATAAGTAAATAAACTTTAGAAGGTAAATAAATAAAAGTCTTCCTTTGCTAGATAGTTTTCCGAACGTATCCAGGTTCCTATCTACTGTTCAAAATATGTCACTTAGTCTGGTAGACTTAACACCATCCTGCATTTACATCTTTTTACACCTAAAAATAGTATGAGGAAAAGGGGCTGGAATTAGTCCACCAGAGTCCATAGACACCACTTCCCCTTGGTTCCAGGGGAAGCGGCATGAGGATTTGTGGGTCAAGCCTTTTCCTTCCCTCCTAAGTTTATTTCCTGCACATCCTGGACACTTGAACATGCATCCACAGTGGACTGGGCTCACCCTGCCTGGCCAGCTGTGGAACCGGCCAAGGGCCACCCCAAAGAGGAAACCACAGAAATGGATCCTGGGATGAGGCAGTTGAAAGGGGAACAATAAATGAGGTAGAAGGAGGAAGGTTCTATTTAAATCCATAATGTCAAAATGCTCAAAAATCCTTTGCCACTTTAGAATTTTTTTTCCTGGTACTACAGAAAATATTCTCATTCAATTTGGAAAAAAAAAGGATTCTCAGATAAAAGTCATTTCTGCTGTCAGTTGGTGATGAACTGATGCATATCATAATGCAGTAAAATTAAGGTAAAGTCTATTTTTAAGCTGTTAAATTAGTACATACGATGCCTAAAATAACCTCTGAATAAAAGAATGAGAAAAGTCTCTAGGATGCCTGTGAAATTTTACCGTACGTTTCTAGGCATGAAAAAAACTGCACTTTGGTGCATGCTGTCATTTACCATAAAGAGATCAACCTCTGCCCACAGCAAGAGGCGCTGCATTCTACCCAGGCACTCAGCGGCATGGACCCCACGTGGAAAGCTGTGGCCCACAGCCTGAGGTGGGCAACACCGCCCCCTAGAGGCCATCCGAGTGGTGGCCACCAGCATTCCAAGGATGGGAACTTGAACCCAGCCCACAACTTGGCTGCGGCCATGTACAGACCTGGTTCCTGGACCAGGATCCATCCACAGCGAAGGCTGGGCTAGGGAGACATGTGAGGTTCTGGGGGCAGGACCCCCGCGATAAAGATGTGACAGCCCGGGTCCCAGGTCCAGTGGCAGCTGGCTGGGTGTGGCCCAGGTGCACCCCCACTGCAGCCCCCTCCCCTTCAGCTCTGTGCTGGGCAGAGCCTAAAGGAGGAGCTGCAGCCCTGCTGGGAAAATCCCCTTCCTCGCTAATTAAGACAGGAGACCTCGAAGGCTCCCAGAGGGACTTGTTGGTGTGACATGTCCCGGGAAAGGCTGACCTTCCAGCCGATTCGGCAGGTGGTAGGATCGGAGGCCTGAGATTTGGGGACTCCTTCAGCTGCAACCTCTCTCAGATGCAAAGTCTGAACACAGCCTACAAGCCCGCTCCATCTGGAGGTGGGGCACAACTCACCAGATGTGGCCCTCTGTCTGAGCGTGGCGTTGGGAAAATACTTGGAACCCTCTACTCCAGGATTTCTCTATGAAATGGGATCTTCCCTAACTGGCAAAGTCAGTTTGAGAATCAAATGAAGTGGCTACAGACATGTGAACGTGCTCAGTTACTTCAAGCACTTTATAAACAGAAGCTACCACCACTCTTATCTGTTTCCCTACTCTTGTTTACCACGGGGACAACCATCTGGATACCAAGGGGATGGGGAAGCTGTAAGGGAGTGTGGGAAGCACAAAAGCTGCACCACTCCCCCCCCCCCCCCCCCCCCCCCGCCTTCCAGCAGAAGCTGCAAATCAGGAGCAGAAGTAGGTAGTTTCAATGGCAACTTACAGACGGGATTTCAGGGGGCACCCACTGTGCACAGAAATCGTGATTCAGTTCTAGGTATAAGCATCAGGGGTCAAAGGGGAACTGTTCCAGCCACGTGCAGCGCATTCTCCAGCCTGAAATGGTGCACACGCCTGCTGCCCTGATTATGGAGGAGTAAGGGTTTGAGGAGTACCACGTTATTCTTGGGTGGGTGATAAAAGATGCCTTAATATGATGAGGTTTATGAAGGAAGCCCATCAGATTACTGGGGGAGGGATGAGGGACAAATCAAAGTCTGTATCAAGAAATAATACCAATGCACGTATGTGTAAGAGAGGGGAGAGAAGGAGAAGCAAGCCGGAGCATGTGAGGGCGGCCCCCCGTGAAGAGGGGACGCCTTGTGGGTACCGCAGCACTGGACGGTGGAAGGTACGGATGGGCAATCAAGGACAAGGTGAGGGACAGGTGCTGTACCTGGGCAGAGGGCCCACACAGAGACCAAGGTCAGAGCGTGAACCTCAACCACCCAAATATTTACACAAAGTCTACTTCGTGAAGAACAGAGATTTTGAGATGAGGAATTTATTTTTTCTCTTTTCCCAACATTGCCAAAGCATAAAGCACTCTCCTGGAGGTTTCAAAGTGGGAAGAGCTCCTTCCCGCCCCTGCGTCATTTTTTTTTTTTTTTAATTTTTTTTTCAACGTTTATTTATTTTTTTAGGGACAGAGAGAGACAGAGCATGAACGGGGGAGGGGCAGAGAGAGAGAGGGAGACACAGAATCGGAAACAGGCTCCAGGCTCCGAGCCATCAGCCCAGAGCCCGACGTGGGGCTCGAACTCACGGACCGCGAGATCGTGACCTGGCTGAAGTCGGACGCTTAACCGACTGCGCCACCCAGGCGCCCCGCTGCGTCATTTTGAGAGCAGCCACGGTCTCCCTGAAACAGCCTGCAGTTAGTCACAGTGTAATTCATCCTTGGCTCTGCAAATCTCCGGAGACAGCGAGCACTCGTGCAGTCTGCCGTCCCTTGTCCCAAGGGTAACACTTCATTCCCTGGACTCTGCCCGCAGGGCAGGAACAGGAACTCCTTCCACACCAGCTCACTCCCCTCTGGACACTCCCCCCTTGCAAAGTGGGGGCTGGGGAGCAAAGGAAACATCACGTGCGATCCAACCAGCAGTGCACGGCAAGATGACTGACCCCCAGTTGTGATTTTTCTCCCGTGCTTTTGCTCACGACAGCCACAGGCGTTACTTCGGGGCACGGCACTTGTGCACCATGTTCATGAACATGTGTAAGGTTGTTGTTTTCACATGTGCTGTGGCCACACGTGACCCTTACTTCATAACCTGAGTGTTTCTGATTCAAAAGACTCCTATTAAAACCCATGAATGAAATGTCCATGTTGGATTTTGACCTATTCCTGCTGACATGTTTAGGGATCCTCTGTATCTGACAGACCCTGACCTAGACCTTGATAATAAGCGTGCTTTCCATGCCAATACTTCCACTCACAGATTTTCTGCATGGGGACAGAGACACTCAAGGGAGACATCGTCCTGCAGCCTCACCGAGGTCATCTACTAACAGGCCCTGCAACGATGGTCTCACTTGCAAGGCTTCCCAGGTAGCCAAGGTGATTTCTGCTGCAGCACCAAGTCTGTCCCTGTTTGGTGGCAATTTTCCCCATTTTCAACATAAACAGCTCCCAACACAACAAAGGAGGGTTTTCAGGGTGTCTGAATTCCGAAGAGCATTCCTTCCAGATGTCACATTGGGACATAAAAGTTCTGAATACATTAGTACGGTCAGTTCAAAGACACGACAATGGCACGGAAGGCTCCCCTACAGAAGGTGATGCCAGGGATGAAACCCACCCATCTGCCAGCCTCAGGTCCCACTGAGGTGACGGGTCTACCACCTCCCTTGGCCACCGCCATCAGCAAGTCTGATCCAACCGTGGGTCTGGACTAGAAATTACTTCCTTACTCACAAACCGCGTACGATGAGTAATACCTCACTATCAGAGCAGCTTGGAAGGATAAGGACAGTGCTGGTCTTGTGATAAGTGACTCCCTCAGTTGACGCTTTTTCCCAGCCATTCAGCAGTCTGATTCCAGTGACTGTACTAAGAGATTGCCCATACTTTCCTGTTTCGTCTACAAATTAGATGTTAAATGCCTGGTTTAATGCTCAGTAATTCCACTGCATGCCCTTCATCAAACCAGAAACCGAGTACAGAGTGAAATACAGTTAACATGCTATAACCCATTCATTCACTTCTTTCTCTACTGGCAGTTTATCAACTGCCTTTTCTAGAACTCTGCCTAGGACTGACCGACCTCACCTGTGTGCTGTGTGAACTCTGCTTTCTGCATTGCCAGCCCCCTGGCATGCCCCCCTTTCTCACCCCTCCTTAAAGATCAACAGACCCAACCATCAGGTTCTCTCACTACCCAAGGGTCTAACTGTCTTGGAATAGAGACTTGAACTCCCTTGGAAGAAATAAATCCTTTCTTATAAAATCTTCACTCATTTTGATCTTTCGCTTCTTCTAAGGCAGTCCAAAGAGCAGTCTCCTTGAGAACAAAAAAGCAAAGTGAAAGTTGATGAAACCTATTTTCTGCTCATATCCATGGGCTTCGCTGGTGCAGGCACAAAGCCCAACCTTTCCTTGATCTCAGGGCTCTCAATTTTGGGCTTCAAAGAAAGGAAAACAAACAACAAAACCAAAGAAGCCTTTTCTTATCTAGAGCTTTCCAGCTTTCCTGACAAAACCCTCACACGTTGCTGCCGATCAAGCTTCCCACCACTTACTCGATAAAAACAATAACCAGTAACAAACAATACATACCAGAAATGCATATGGATGATGTACTTCTCTCAATTAACCAAAGAGCTATCACATTTAGTTCATGAAGCTGAGTGCCAAAATAAAAAAATCAAGAACATTAAAAATGCTCTATTAAAAAGTCCAGCAAGTAAACCAGATCACATATACATCCATTTTAAGCTGGACATTTTAAGACCTATAATATTGGACTGGCTTGACATTCAGCTGAAGGGCCTCTCCTCTCTATTATATTAATTGAGGCCAATCTACAAACAGTGAATTAAAGCAGACATTTGCAACTCTCCATTGAGGGCTGACCCTTCAACAAGAAATTATAAAATTTGGAGTCTGTGCACAGTTACAAATTTTAAATCCCAGCTGTTGTAATGCCGAGTTACAAATAAAGATAATGTAGTATGTTATTAATTCATTTAATAATCATTTACTGAGTGGCCACTCAGTAATTTTCTACACTAACATCTCATTTCCCTGCTGACATGAAAATTTTCTCTACCTGAAAATATCGGACCAGTATGAAGAAATAGAAAATTCATGAATTTAAACCACTTTTTAACTATCCTATAGAAAAAAAAATAATGCTTTACATAAAACTCTTCTGATAAAAGGGCCTCTTTTAGAGAAGAGCATCGCTCTCTCCCCCTGGGCTAACACTAGTGTTTTATGCATACTTATTTGGTGGGAAAAAAAATCCTTTATTTTGCAGCTTTGGCTGGTAACACAAGAATTTAGTGATTTGTGCAAAGTAACACACGCCAGTATGAATGAATGGACCCATGAGTAAAGATTCTTTACAAGAGCTGACCCTGTCCTGACAGACTGGGGCTAGAGACACAGCTTATATCCCAGAAAGGCTTCAACCTTTGATCTTAAACAAAAGGGCCAGAGCAAGGTGCTTACTCAGAGCAAGGGCACCAGAAGTAGATTAAACAGTTTTTGTTGAGCAAAGATGAGGGAGGAAGAGATCAGATTATAGCTAGGTATTTATACCTTTGCATCTCACATTTCCATCTGCCCCATTCTGTGTGTGTCCAATCAGTTACAGGTGGGGAGATGGGGAGAGGAGGGAAAAAGGAACATTTACTGGCAGCTGCTCCAAGACAGGCACTATGGTAAGTGCTGACAGAGTTTCACTCAGCTGTCCACACGCCTGAGAGACCCTCGTGTTCCCATCCTGTAGTAGGGGAAGCAGAGGCATTCAAGTCTGGCCCACGTCACTCAGGCAGTTAAAGGGACAGGTTCCACTTTGATATGCTTTGTTAATTAATTTAATAAAGGTTATATTTTTACAGAAAGAAAGCATCAATGACTAGATTCACACACACACACACACACACACACACACACACACATACACACACCCCTACAGCAAGACCATCTACTTTTTTAAACGCCAGACACTACAGAGCATAAGAAGACAAAGTGCTAAACCTGTTGGTAGCAACTAAATGCCCCAAACCAAATCTAACGTTGAGTCATGCAAGGACTGTTCTAGGCTCTTTGCTTCCTCTTGCTTTCTTTGGCTTGAGGCCGTTTAATTGCCCATTTGTATCTGCATCAGATTAGTTAAATCAAAGGAATCAAATATTCACGAGTACAAGGAGAGAGGTCAGCTAAGGTACCAAATACCGAACATGAATTACTGACAGGTGATCAACTAAACATCCTAAGGTCTTAACCTTCCCCTCTGACAAATGTATCGAAGCCATCCTGGCCTTTTGAGAAGTCGCAAAGATCACTCACCATTGCTGAGGGGAGTGCAAATGAAACAGCCGTTCTGGAAAACAGTCGGTGGTCTCTTTTAGAACAACAGGAGCTTAACCAGAGCACCCAGCAATCACACTCTCGGCCATTTGGCCCACAGGAATAAAAGCTTCAGTCCATGTGAAAACCTGTGCATGACAGTCCAGTGTCTCTTTCTGAAATTGCCAAAACCTGAAGAGAACCCACTGTCCCTTAATGGGTAGGTGGCTAACAAACTAGGGCATATCCGTACCAGGAAACACTACTCAGGAAGGAAGAGGAAAGAACTACTGATGGATCTCAAGGGAATGACGCCAAGTAAGAAAGTTACACAGCGTATGATCCCCTTACACAACATTTTGAATCACAAATTATATACATGGAGAATAACAGATGAGTGGCTGCCAGGGGTTAGAGACGCAGTTGGGGTTGGGTATGAACAGGAGGTGTATCACCTGGGTGATGGGATGATTCTGTAAGTTCAAAGTGGTTAGTGAATCCCCACAGGATACAACAGCACAGAGCAACCACCCACGAGCACATGCACACGTGCCACACTGAAAGAGGCTTGTGGAGCATAGCAGAGTCACTTTCCTGCTTGCATAGTGCACGGGGGCTACCCAGGACGTGACACTGGGGGAGGCTGGGAGAAGGGGGTACAGACCTCCTTGTCCATTTCTTTTTTGGCCAACTTCCTGTGAACCTGTAATTATTTCAGATTGAAAGTTAAAAAAGAAAGCTGGGAGTATGTTTAGAGGGATCACATAGATCTTTGGAGGTATATACGTGGGGTGGAAATAGTAATGGAAACAAGCAAATAAATCATTTTAGAGAACACAGATGCAGGAGTCATCAGCAAAAGCATGGCTGTGAAGGCCAAAACGAAAGGCTTGGAAGCTTGGGCTCAAACTAGAGAACTTAGCACGGGAGGTGTGAGAGATCTGGAGGATGCTGGAGCTCAAGAGGCCAGGCTCGCTCAGAGAGCTGACAGGTCCCTGCATGGAACAGAAACAGGCCCTCTCTGGAAAGTCAGGCCTAAGGAACGGGCTCTGCACTACAAACCACCGATGACAAGAATTCAGCAGAGGGCAGCTGGTCTACCAAGGAGCAGCACGCACCGTCAATCAATTTTCCTGAATGAGGTTAACCACCAGATGCCCAATTCATTCTCCAGCTCCGCCAGGGAAAGGAGAGAAAGGAAATCTGGGCCCTTTAGGCAGGGCTGACTGAGAAAGCACTGGGTTCGTTTTCAACAATACTCCTGGAGCGAACTAGGTGAGGGCTGGAGGAGAGGCGGCCTGAGAACTCCATACTCCAAGGAGCTATGCAGCACCCGCTTCCTGGAAACCCTCCCCAACTGGGGTGACCAGGGTGCAGAGTCCCCAAGGGCTCTGTCCCTGCTCCCCAGGGCAAGGGAGCACTAGCCAGAGCATAAAGAAAGAAGCCAGCTTACCCGCAGGCATAAAAATGAAGCCAGACGGATATGCTGGGACAAAAAAAAAAAAAAAAAAAATCACCAGGTGGTCAGGAGGCCTTTATTTTTGACTTCTGAGTAAATCCTCTTTTCCCAGGCGTTACCCCAAACAAAAACTTGCCCCAGTTCAGCGTGTAAGTCTGCAGAAACAGAACCCAAAAGGCTTCTTTACTTAAACCCAGCAAGAATCACAGCCCGATTCAAATGGGAATGGTCTTCCCTGGGAAACCATGGCTGGGAAACCATGGCTTTCAGAAATCAAGTGAACAAAACCAACTCAAGGCCACTGAATCAAATCCAGAAATAAACTCCGGCCAAGAACTCAGTACCACCACCTGGTTGCCTCAAATAACCCACAAATATCAAAGGTAATTATCAATTAACTCAGGACCTAATTTCGAGAATGAAGGACGAATGGATGAAAATAACTATGCTTGTGCTATATTTGGAAATGGAAATATGTCCCTCTATCATTAAATCTCAGAATGGTGTGCTAGAAATAGACATTATTTATTCCACAAGCTGACAGAGGATATGCTAAGTCTGGAAGGCAGGCTCGCTAGTGAGATATAAAGGTAAGGGATACATCGTTTTGGTCTTCAAGGAACTTCGCATCCACCGTGAAAAACCAACAAACGACCGACACACACACAATACACACAAAAGCAGACATAGGTCTCTCTGCTGGTCCTTCATCTTTGTCCTGGCACACGACAGCTGGCCTGGGAGGCCCATGGGGATGAGTGAACAAATGAATCAACAGTGGGAAAAAGCATCCAGGAGGACAGGAAGACAGGCAATACTGGGAGAGTTGTAGTCAGAAGCGGTGTGAACAACGTGCCAAAGGAGAGCAGAGAGACTGAGAGGTAGAAGGCAAAGGCAGGAGGAGGCAACTTCATGTTAGGCTCGTCGGCATTCTCTTAAATACTACTTTAAAAACATTTTAAACAAGAAACCAGGGAGTATCAGTCATCACGCCTTCTGAAAGGAGAGGTAAAACATCTCATGACTTGCTTTCAGAGGAGGAAAAAAATGCAGGAAGGGTCCCAGAATGCTTCCAGATCTGGGGTGAAACTCCATCAACCACTTTCTGCATCCCACCTCAAGGTAGAAGATATTTCCTCTCTTCTCTCTTCCCAGGAATGGGTATTCTGTATTGCATCCTCTGGGATTAAGAGAGTAAGGCGTCCCGAGGTCTCGCTCAGAACCTAAGCGCTCGGTCGGCCACAACGCACAACCCTTGAGTCTCTCCCAGGTGGGGTTCTTAAGAAGAATTCCCGATCCAGCACCTTTAAACTTAGTGGTTAATGATGCCACCTTCGATTACGTGCTCATCAGTGATCCAGAAATGTGCCACAAAAGAGACAGGCCAACAGCTGTGCTCCACGTAAAGCGAGAGATCACCACCACCACGCGTCTGGAGTGAGAAGTCCACCTGCACACCAGGAGAGCCTTTGAAAGCTAGCTTCCAAAAAGCTTCATGTATTTGCCTAAATAAAAAAGACAACCCGCCTTTTCTATCTTCCTCTATGTAATTTTAAATTGCAGGGGTGCCTGGGTGGCTCAGTTGGTTGGGTGTCCAACTTCAGCTCAGGTCATGATCTCACAGTTCATGGGTTCAAGCCACGCGTCGGGCTCTGTGCTGACAGCTCAGAACCTGGAGCCTGCTTAGGATTCCGTGTTTCCCTCTCTCTCTGCCCCTCCCCTGTTCACACTCTGTCTCTCTCTCAAAAAGAAATAAACCCTAAAAGAAAAATTTTAATTGTATGATCTGCTTGAGAAAAATTAATTTAGACAGCATAAATCTTTTAGCAACCTTTCATTCCTCTGATATGTTAAACTGTTTAGTAACTTTATGCAAACACGTATTTAATTAGCATGACTTCCTTTACTTGGCCCTTCTGTCACTTTTAATCTCATTTTAAACTAATTAAATTTGTTCTAAACAAATCTGAATTTTCATTAAACGAATCTGAATTTTCATTAAATACCCAGTTTCACAACACAGTGACAGAAGAAATCATTCCTTCCCAAAAAAACCTACCAAGTACCCCTGTAGACGTTAAGGCCTAGATGCAGCACAGAGAAAGGAGACCGAGGAAAATTCTGGAGCTGGTCAGTAACAAATGAATCTACTATAAAAATGGCCGGGGCTAAAGACGAAGGCCAAGCACATCGGAGGGAAGAATCGAGCGGCGCTCCATGCCTGTGTGGCCAGCTTCACAGCATCTGACCTCCCGGCTGCCTGGGACCGCTAGGCACTCCCCCAACTGGTCAGCTGGGGCACCCTTCCTCGGCCTCAGGTCACTTTAGGGCACACATTTAAGAAGAACCCAGTCAGGGTACACACGCTAGTTTCTCTGCCACTGTGATAGTTTTCCATATAACAGGAATGAACACACTGAATATTCTCCAGTTGTAAAGGGAACCACTTAACCTTTAAAACAGATTTGAGGTCTCCTTGGTCTACCAACTTCATCAATTCTAGAAGTTCCTACGGTGTAAGTCAATGAAAACAAAATGTGTTTTCACTTTTAAATAAATTCCCAAGCCGGGTAACAAGACAGATTCTATTGTTTGCTAACTGGAATGTTTTTATTATAAGATTCTTTTTCTTAAAAATGCTACTTATGTTATTAAAGCCAGTGAACTGAGACCCAGTCTCTGGGGAACAGCTCTTGCAAAACGCTTTCCTTCTAGTTTCCTTTAGTGTCTGCTTTCTGAAAACTGTAACCAAGCTGAAAAGGTGATGTAAATCATAAATACTGCTTCACAAAGTCTTCTCCATCCTAAAGTCAAGCTAAATCTTTACAAATCCTGCTTGAGAATATTCCTTGGCACGTCACAGAGACAAACAGCAGATTAGGGACACGCGGTGGCAGACCTTCCTCTGTCTCCAGAGGCACAGGCTACCCGAGGCCACGGCGCCCCCTGCGGCTCAAGTGACAAGCTTCACCCCCCAGCCACCGTGCTTCCCTAGGAGGGGGCTGCTCGGAGCTATTTGCTGCCGTCTGTCTGTCTGCCGCACCTGGAAGAGCGAAGGCACAGTCTGCTTTTTCACACACATCACCTTCTCCCTCTCGGCCTGGGTGTCCAAACGCATGAGGTAAAGAGTTGCTGACATCAACATTGAAGGGAAAGAGAGAGAAACACACAACTGTACTGCAACAGGTGGGCATAAAGAAAGTTCCAGAAGGCGCAGGGGAAACAGCTGACCCTGCCTGGAGCAGTGAAGGGAAGCTATATACCCAAGTTTCAGGGGCGCCCGAGTGTCACAGGTTTGGGGACACTGCTGAGTGTGACGGGCTGCAGGCAAAGTGGAGACCGGACCGTTAGGATGCAGAGAGGTTTCAGGCCAGTGCCCCACGTACATAAGGAATCACTGACGGTTCAAAAGTAAGGCTATGACCCGATCAAATTTCTATTTCTGTAGCAGTATTGCAGGAGGCTGGAGCGAGAGCGGCCAGAGGCAGGGACACCCACTGGTGGCTACGGCCTGACCCGAGCTGAGGGAAGAACTCACAGCTGGCTGCACCCGTGACCAGAAACTGCTGCGGACAATCGTACCATTGGTAAGTCTCCTCAGAATTACCATGTGTCTTCGGAAAAAAACCCAAAAACCTTCTTTTGGGGCACCTGGCTGGCTCAGTCAGATAAATGTCCGACTCTTGGTTTCGGCTCAGGTCCAGATCTCACAACTGGTGAGTTCAAGCCTTGAGTCAGGCTTCACTGTAAGTGAAGAGCCTGCTTGGGATTCTCTGTCTCCCTTTCTCTGCCCCTCCCGGCTTGCTCTCGGTCTCTGTCTCTCTCTCTCAAAAATAAACAAGCGTTAAAAAAAAAGCAGTTTCTTCGTAAATACTGTGAAGTCTTTTTTAGTTATGGCATTATTAAGGGCAGGCAGAGAAGCTGGCGGCAGTGGTGTTCTGCTCTGAGAGCCTCCCCAAGCCCACACAGCGCCGGCTGCTGCAGAAAGGGCTGCCTGCACAGCAGAGGACGGCAGAGCCCATCACCGGCCTGGGTGGGCCAAGGTCTCAGGGTCTGTCTCCAGGCTGCCACACAGGCTCGCAGAGTTTCAGAGTAAGAGGGAAGTATGGGTTTCTGGGAGCCAAGCCTTTAAGTGATGAATGGCCTGGGCGACAACTAACTGCCCAAGATCCAGAACTGGCGGTGAGGTTCCTTCCCTTTGAGCACAGCTCCTGCTTCCTGGTCTCTGACGCCCCTCCCGCGGTTCTCGGGCAGCCCTACGCTTTCCAGATCCTTCTTCCCAGCCTGCGTCTATAAGCTTTCATGTGCTCTATCTCAGATCACCTGGAAGGGCTCCTCATCTCCAATTTACAAAGAGCTGTGAAGTAGAGAGGTTTTTTTTCCCTTCACAAGAAGATGCAGTAAAAGTTGACATCTTTAGTCAATTTGTAGTCCTACCGAAAACTTTAGATTACGTCTTTTTTCTCCTAAAAAGCTACGTAAGCTTAATTGTAATTTTGTAGGATTTCTCCTAAGAATAACATACACGTACACAAGGTATAATTAGTATCCACCTATTTTCGTGTACCAAATAACATGATCTTTTACAATGACAAGAGCATACCTATGAAGTCAGCACTAGTATCCTGATGGCCATGTTGGGTTTGGCACATTTAAGTTCAATATTACGTAGAATTCACTTTTATCATGATCTGAGAGTGGTCACACAGTCCGATAAAATCATGTCAACCATGACACTGGCCACATGACAGCCTTACCCACGGAAAGGAAACCAAGCTGTGACCACAGTCACAGCTAAGATGGACACGCTCTGTCCTCTCTCCAAGTTAAAGACCCCTCTACCAGCTCTAGGCTTCCCTGCTCACCTCCTACTCCACACCCTTCCCTGGCCAGCCCCGGCCTCACGGGTCCACTCCTGACAGACACGCAGGCTTCCACGCTGGCGAAGACAAGCAAGGAGCCAGCAGCCTAGAGCACAGTCCCCCGTGCATGCCGACCCGCTCAGGTCGAAAGCCTTTGTCTCATGGCTCACCACCTCTGGTCCACTGTCTCACATCACAACCAGTCCACACTCTTCCCAAGGGATTCAAAGGGCCTTTCAGAGCCAGGCTCCATCATGCGTCCCGATGCCTTACCTCCTTGACATGGCTGTGAAACGAGACCGACATGTCCAGCAGGATCTTCCGCTGCTCGACACGCCGAACAAAATCTTGTATCCGGTCTTCAAGCTGATGGGCAGCCTGATAAATCTCTTCTGGGTCACATTCCCCAGTCTGCGCCAGCTGTTCTGCTGCTTCCAGTAATTTATCCGCGTTGGTATATGTGTTCTGCACAAGAGAAAATCCAGAGAAATAGAAGGTGAATTAGAAAAAACCCAGCTGGCCATCACACATGGCAACTGAGTCACTTTGGAACACTCCAGATCATTGCTGCAAATTAAACAGAAAAAATATGAAGGGAAGAGATGAGTTAAGAAGTTCAGTATACCTCTATCAGCAGCCTTTTCCATTACTGTTCTAGATTGTTAAACTCTGAGCCTTCCCTCTGAAGCGGAGACAGGGTATCTACAGGCGGCTGTGGCTGTCCCATGACTCACAGAGGGCTTTCGGCTTTGTGCTGCTGCACATCCAGAAGATAGCACACAGCACAAATGCCCACTTCACTTTCCCTTCCAGTCTTATGACGGAGTGCAGAGTTCCAGTTTTGTCTTTCAGTATGACATACGGTTTTATAATTCCCCAAGTGCAAGTGGAAAGACTGGGTTCCAAGTACAAGTTGCTGTCTTCTTTAACATGTTTCTACTTACCGGTAATTCTGTGCTTCTCTCCCTTCTACTTAAGAACACATACTTTTTTGAGAAAAAGGAAATAACCATAATGGCTTATACAAACTAGCTAGAGTTTTAGAGAGCTTAAAGTTATGTGTAAATAGGTATCTAAAATACCTTGAGAATTACTCCATTTTGATCCATGATAAATGAAAGGCTGCAAATGGGTTCCCCAAATAAAGAGGTGTACCAGAGAGCCGCCCCTGCTCATGGAAATGCTGGAGAGAAGGCAGGCCGGCAGGGGCTGGGGGCAGCCAAGAGTGGGAGGGCTTCAGCAACGTGCAAGAACAGAGGGAAGGCCCGTAGAGCAGGCTGAGGTCCCTTTTAGAAACAGGCTGTGTCCTCTGTCCTTCTCGAACATGTCAGTCCTGCAGCTGAGCAGGGGCAGCGTCTCATAAGTGGACAGAGTGTGGGGCAGTGTCCCTGCAGAAAGCCTGCACCTGGGAAGGATGAGGGCGCCCCTGCATGGGCAGCCTCCCACTAGGGGACATCCATCTACTGAAACAACACATTAAGGATAAGGAGGGGCAGTGTCCTTAGTTCAGAAAAGGGAGTTACAGATGTGGAAAAGGAGAAAAGCTGAGCTAGCCCTATAGTACCAGGCTGGAATTAGATGGATGCGTGTGATACATGGTTCTACAGACACATGTGGGAATGTTTGCGTTTGTACACACACACACACACACACACACACACACACACACACAGACACTCCTCTTTCCCTCCTCCAATGAGAAGGCCCAGGAGTAGCCACGGCCCAACAGCAGTTAAGCATTCCTAGTACCCAGATTTCTACCTGGAATGGCGATTCTCCTCTACAAGGAACCAGGGCTCTTGGAGATATGGCTGACTCAAGGTTGGGATGGGACAAAGCACAAGATGGGCCTGAAATATCTTACTGTATCCAGAAGGAAGGAGATGTTTGAGAACAATGTGGGTAGGTCAGGCCACAGAGGTTAGCTTGAGGGGGCTCCCACTGGCCAAATCAGGGACGATCTGAGAGTAAACAGTGAGACTAACAGAGTATAAGCCACCAATGCAAAGGAAAGCACGAGTCCATACGGACATAAGTAAATAAATAAAACTAGACGAGGAACAGGATATTTATAGAATTTCAAAGGAGCTCCCCACTAAGTGCTTGTTAATTACCGAGGGAGAGAGACTCATCCCACAGTGGAGAAGCCTGGCAGACACCACTTCAACCCAGAAGTCAACACGAGGACCACAGGTAGTGGGACAAATGAAAACCGGGTGTCGCCCAATGGGACAGCACAAGGACACGGCAGCGTGTCTAGGACACACCCAGCCGAAGACATATAACTGGAGTCTAATCATGAGGAAGCATCAGGAAAACCCAAAGGGAGAAGCATTCTCCAAAATAATGGGCCTGAAATCCTCCAACGGTCAGAAAAGTTTAGGCACGACCAAGGAGTGCTACCAACGCAAGGACCTTGGAAATGCGACCACTTGATGCCACCGGTGATTGTGCACCGGGTCCTTCAGCCGTAAGGACATGCCGGGGCTGAGGGTTAGAAGGCAGGCACGTCGCAGCGCTAGCCTCCTGATTCTGACAGTGATATGTGGGGGCACAGAACAGCGTCCCTCCTTGGTGGGAAAAGGACGCTAAAGTCAGCAGTTCAAGGAGAGTTACGTTCTCTGTGCTATCTGTCCGATGTTCCTGCAAGTTGAAAAAACATTGAAAGCAGCTATAAATGCAGCATGGTAAGTATGAGATGGTCTCAGTAAGGAGGACGCTGACGCACAGAAACAGAGGGAGGGGTTCCCCTGGCATCAGGGTGGGGGTGCAACGCCCCACCCCACACAGGCCACAAGCAGCATCTACGGGGAATTTAACCTTGACAATAAAAACTAACTGAAAGCAGTCTGTTCTGTTGTCATCAGCACAGGCTGAACACCCAGCTCTCCCAGCTCTCCACGAGCCACTGTCCTGAGCCCTTGCTGCACCTCGGGTGTGAGCCCGACCACAGCCCCTGCCGCAGGTAAGGAAATGGGGCCCGCGGGGCAGTCACGAGGCCCAGAGGACAAGGTTGGCGGGCGTGGGAGCAGGAGTCGGCCCAGTCTGAGGGTGCGGACTGTGCCCACGACCCCCCACGGACTGTTCGGCTCGCAGGAGCCCCCCCGGCAGGGCTTCAGGCAGCACTGTGAGCGTGCTGCTGCGGGGTAAGGTTCACCACTGCCTCTGCCCGTCAACGTCAACCGGAACCACCATCTTCGGGGGACTTCTCTTTTTGGTATTTTTCACTATCAACACAGGATCTTTCAGAGTTCTCTTTAGAAATGAGCAAAGAGATGTCAAAGGATCCCTTAAAATATACTAATTATGACCAGAATTGGAAAGTGCACATACATACATTTTACATATTCTTTGGAAACAATTATCTGAAGTAATTCAAAAGCACAGTCAGTTCCCTGTCTGAATGCAGAACTTACCAGCGCATGAAAGGGCTGTCTGTACATTCAACACAACATATTTGGAAGCTCAGTTATAACAATCCCTACACAGAGAGACAGTGACACGGCCCACTTCAAAAGAGCTTTGGAAAGCAGAAGCGTGACTCTGGACCTCCGCATGGCCGAGACCCAGTCCAGCAGCCTGCCAGGGAGGACCGTGACAAGAAGCCCTCCACACGCAGACATCATGCTGCTCGGGGCCTCCGGGTGCCAGGATGGAAGGACTCACGGCAGAGGCCAGAGCTCCAACACCAGTCACGTCACAGACTCGGTGCCCCTGAGCCACAGGCTGCAGACATTACTGCCTTACAGATGGATGAGGAGGCATAATGTCCTGATGAGGATGCTATTAACAACAATAAAAAGTAAGGGCAGAAACTCTTGGAGGCAAGAGGAGCCTAAGCAGACAGGACAGCCACATGCAATGCGGCATCCTGGAGGCGGCCCTGGAAATAGGGGGAAACTCAGGGAATCTGAACAAAGGAAGGGCTTCAGTTCACAGCAGCAGCTCAGTATCCGACAACTATAACAAACGTGCCATAGTAAGAAAGCAACCATAAGGGAAGCCGGGGACAGGGTATGGAAACTCTCCCCATCATTTTCACAACTTTTTGGTAAACCTAAAACTGGTCTAAAAAATAAAGTATATTTAAAAAATACACGTGGTTAGCAATCCCCATCAAAATAACACCAGCATTCTTCACAAAGCTAGAACAAATAATTCTAAATTTGTATGGAACCACAAAAGATCCTGAATAGCCAAAGTAATGTTGAAAAAGAAAACCAAAGCTGGAGGCATCACAATCCTGGACTTCAAGCTATACTACAAAGCTATAATCATCAAGACAGTATGGTACTGGCACAAGAACAGACACTCAGATCAATGGAACAGAATAGAGAACCCAGAAATGGACCCCCAAATGTATGGCCGACTAATCTTTGACAAAACAGGAAAGAATATCCAATGGAATAAAGACAATCTCTTCAGCAAGTGGTGCTGGGAAAACTGGACAGCCACATGCAGAAAAATGAACCTGGACTACTTTTCTTACATCATATACAAAAATAAACTCAAAATGGATGAAAGACCTAAATGTAAGACAGGAAGTCATCGAAATCCTAGAGAAGAAAGCAAGCCAAAAACCTCTTTGACCTCAGCCACAGCAACTTCTTACTCAACACGTCTCTGGAGGCAAGGGAAACAAAAGCAAAAATGAACTACTGGGACCTCATCAAAATAAAAAGCTTCTTTCTGCACAGCAAAGGAAACAATCAGCAAAACTAAAAGGCAATCAACAGGATGGGAGAAGATATTTGCAAACGACATATCAGATAAAGGCTTAGTATCCAAAATCTATAGAGAATTTACCAAACTCAACACCCAAAAGTCAAATAATCCAGTGAAGAAATGGGCAAAAGACATGATATGGACACTTCTCCAAAGAAGACATCCAGATGGCCAACTGACACATGAAAAAATGCTCAACATCACTCATCATCAGGGAAATACAAATCAAAACCACAATGAGATACCACCTCACACCTGTCAGAATGGCTAACATTAACAACTCAGGCAACAACAGATGTTGGCGAGGATGCGGAGAAAGAGGATCTCTTTTGCGTTGTTGGTGGCAATGCAAGCTGGTGCAGCCACTCTGGAAAACAGGATGGAGGGTCCTCAAAAAACTAAAAATAGAGAACTACCCTATGTCCCAGCAATTGCACTGCTAGGTATTTATCCAAAGGATACAGGTGTGCTGTTTCAAATGGGCACATGCACCCCAATGTTTATAGCAGCACTATCAACAATAGCCAAAATATGGAAAGAGCCCAAATGTCCACTGAGAGATGAATGGATAAAGAAGATGTGGTATGTATGTGTGTGTGTGTGTGTGTGTATGTATGTGTGTATGTATATATATATATATATATATATATACATATATATATATATACACACACACATACATATACATATACATATACATATACATATACATATACATATACATATACATATACATATACAATGGAGTATTACTCGGCAATCAAAAAGAATGAAATCTTGCCATTTGCAACTACATGGGTGGAACTGGAGGGTATTATGCTAAGCAAAATTAGTCAAAGACATCCTATGACTTCACTCATGTGAGGAATTTAAGATACAAAACAGATGAACACAAGGGAAGAGAAGCAAAAATAATGTAAAAACAGGGAGGGGGACAAAACATAAAAGACTCTAAATATAGAGAACAGAGGGTTGTTGGAGGGGTTGTGTGGGGGGGGGGGAATGGGCTAAATGGGTAAGGGGCATTAAGGAATCTACTCCTGAAATCATTGTTGCACTATATGCTAACTAACTTGGATATAAACTTAAAAAATAAATAGAAAACAAAGAAAAAAATTTCATCAACAGGAAATTAAATAAACTGTGGTTTTTTAGTACAACAAAATATCATGTAGATATTAATAACCCCCCCCAAAAAATATATGTTTATGTAGTTGACCCTTGAACAACGCATGTTTGAACTGCATGGGTCCAAATGTACATGAATTTTTTTTTTCTGATAAATACAGTACTGCAAATATACCTTCCTTATGTTTTATTAACATTTTCTTTTCTAGCTTACTTTACCATAAGACTATGGTATAGAACACATACAACATACAAAATACGTTTATTGACTATTTATGTGATCAATCAGTAAGGCTTCCTGCTCACAGTAGGGCTATTTGTGAAGTTTTGGGGAGTCAAAAGTTATATGTGTAATTTCAACTGCACGGAGGGCTGGGAACCCTCGCCCCATGTTGTTCAAGGTTCAGCTGCATGTGTGTATATGTGTGCAACACATACACACATAAATAGCACATTTTCTTAAAAATTTTAATGTTATTTTTGAGAGAGAGAAACACAGAGTATGGTGGGGGGGGCGAAGAGGGGGAGGGAGACACAGAGTCTGAAGCAGGCTCCAGGCTTCAGCTGTCAGCACAGAGCTCGACGTGAGGCTCGAATTCACAAACTGTGAGATCATGACCTGAGCAGAAGTTGGACGCTTAACCAACTGAGTCACCCAGGCGCCGCATGCATAGCAGCTTTTTTTTAAAAAAGCTTTCACCTGTTGGGGCACCTGGGTGGTTCAGTCGGTTAAGCATCTGACTCTAGGTTTTGGCCCAGGCCGTGACCTCACAGTTCATGAGACTGAGCTCCACGTCAGGCTCTGCCCTGAAAGTGCAGAGCCTGCTTGGGATTCTCTCTCTCTCTCTCTCTCTCTCTGCTCTTCCCTTCCCCACTTGCACACACTCTCTCTCAAAAATAAACATAAAAAGAAAAAAGTTTTCACCTGTGAAACAATTCTTGAGCAGTTTCTACAGTGACCTCACCCAGACGTCTTCTCGTGAGAGGCTGGCTCGGGGCCACTCGGTGCAGCCCCTGGGCACAGAGCAAGCTCTCCCTGCGAAGCTAACAGCATCAAGAGCCCCTGCTACAGAGGATCCCACACGCTGCCTACGAAGGTTCTCTGACCATCGGAGGCTCAATGTGAGGTGACTTTTCTGGGGATGATGGCTTCATGGAGACCTCTGCTGCTCCCCCCAGAGCCTCACCCGGGAGTGGCTCTGCATCTCTGAGCAGAGGATGACGGGGCTTCAGCACTGAAAGAAGCCAACAGAGGATCATGCTTAGGCTGCACACGCACTTATTTTAGGTGCTAAATCCTGTTTTCTCTTGTCACCACAGCCATGAAGTCGCTTACGTCGCATGTGTGATAGGAGGATCCAGACGTGATACTGCCTCCCAACACTGAACATTTTGTTTCTGAAGGCTTTTCCACCTCTTTTCCAGCAGGGAAGGATATCTGAGACAATAATTGCCACAAACAAACAAGTACATGTTTTAATTTTGAAGGACACTAAAGAGCATTTACTCAGCCCCACTTCTCACTTCACACTTGAGGAAATGAGCCCACACGACGGATTCCATGGCTTTCCCTCAGGCCCCAGGAGGCGCTGGTGGAACCAGGGTCGGCATGCAGGGTCTCTGACACCCGCGGCCTTCCTGCGGCCGGAACACACCCCGGACCCACGTGCCACAGAAGAAAACAGATTTCCAACGCGCTGACGGGCATACTGATCACACACGCTGACCTCGGAGCCGCCGGCCCAGGCGCAGCAAGCCCCACCATGAGGACGGCGAGCACGCGAGGTGCAAAGGGGAAGTAACTTGCCCAAGTGAGTCAGGAGGGCCAGGATTGTACAGACAACAAATGCCCAGGCCAGGGTTCCTCTTGCAAGGGGAAATTCAGAACTTCAATTTCTGCTCAAGGGGAGGTGGTGTCAGGGAGATGTTTTAGAGCCTGAAGAGGCCAGACTGCTCCTCCCTTCTGCCTGCCATCCTGTCTCCGAGGGCATCTCTCTGTGGGTCCAGTCCTTCCTCGGAGAGGTGGGCCACCATTCCCCGTGCTGAGGATTAGAGGAGACAGTGTAAGGGCTGGGCCAGGGTGAGGGCTGATCGGTTTCCTCTTTTCTGGAGAAGTAAATTAAAATTGCGTAAGTGCTGGGACTCAGGAAACACTGCAGGGCAGTTCAGACCTTCCTTTCCCTACAGACCCTTGACTGCAACAGTCTGGGACTACCAGAAGATGGCCAGAGGCGACATTTACATAGAATCCAGTGAAAAAGATGGGTTTTCTTGATCTCATTTCAAGGAATAAACACTTCTATTCCATTTCTTTTGTTTTAAAAAACAACAAAGTATGCATATGGAAAACTCTCGAGGTCTTTTATAATAATGTGATAAACAAGAATGATGAGCCAGTACATCTACAATCCATACTAAAAACCCCAGTGTCCTTAATTGTTTAATTGGCCCATTAAGTCCCGGGAATCAAAGCACAGGACACAAGCCTGCCCCCCACCCCGGCCAAACAGGTGATACGGAGCTGAAATGCACTACAACACGATCAAACTCATAATGCTAAGAGCAGAACTGAAAAAGTCTATATGCCATATATTTAGGTACAGCAAAAAAGCGACTACTGACTGCTATCTACACGTGCTAGCGTTTTACCAGAGAAACAATTCTGTGGGGAGCAGAAAAGGGGAAGGTTCTAGGCAAGGAACTGACACATATGAGCACCTGCTGAGTGCCAGGCATATTGTTTATGCAGTCTTATCCCAGCTACCTGGTGAAGGTAGCAATTAGGTATTGTTTTACAGGTAGGAAAACTGAGGCTTGGGTAGATTGAGGAACTTGCCCATGGTCATGAAAGCAGTGGAGGCATTAATAAAGCTAAGAAGTGTTTTTAAAAGGGAAATTGGAGATCCTGTAAGCACATGCCAACCTGAAAGAAACCCCTGATAGTAGACACCAGCCCTAAATTCTCCACTACTAATTTATTTTAAAAGAGAAAACACTATATCTTATGTTTCAAAACGATCACACAGCAAGATGGCAGCCTCGTGTACAGGAGCAAGCATCCACTACCTGTGGCCAATCAGAAATTCAGGGCATATGTTAAAAACATGGAAGCATTCTGTGTATTCACATGCTAAGGACCAGGTATCCGCAAAAGAGGACCATGAGTTCAGAAGCGACCAGGGAATCGGGAGAATGCACCTGATAATCTGCAGAAAATCTTGCCCAAATGTAATGTCTCCTGCTTTCCTAAATGCTACACTTCCTGATCCTGGAAGACGAGATGATTCCACGGCACATATAAAGTTGTTGACAGAATCGGCTTCATGGAGAACACGATCACGACAGGCTACACCTTCGGAAGGCGATCTGAATCTTGGGAGGTAAGCACACGGGAGGGAAGGCAGTGTAAGCTCGCAGGACAGACACCCGTGGGAAGACGCCGTGCCAGAGATTTACTAATCACATCCAAGACATCTGTGCTCCCCAAACCGGCTTCTTCCTTGAACCAGAGTTTTCTGGGCTTGACTGGCTGTTGTAATCACAGCTTCTGAAATCTAAAAAGGCATGCTAACTTGAATACCCACTTAGAAGGTAAAAGAGAAAACGCCTGCCAAAGAGCATCTCCCTTTGCACAGTCATCTTCAGAGAGCTTCATGTGGAAAGCGTGGATTTCTTCTTTAAAGCTCCTGCATGAAGACGAGCTGCGACGTGCTGCACACGCCACCCTGGAAATGCGTCGGCAAGAAGAAATACCTACTCACGATCGCTGTACAACACGGAGGAGGAGTGGATCTTCACATCAGTAGAGAGGAGGTTCCAGCCTCTGCCAGAGCGCTGGCAAAACTGATCCACTTGCCTCCTGCTGTGACCCTGGTGCCTGAAACAAAGCCCCAGCCGGGGGCTCCCGCGGTGGAGCCTGGTGCCTGCAGACGCTGTGCCAGGCTGTGCAACCCGTTTCCACCAAGCTAATCCGACCCCCTCTCGGGTTCCTCCTTCCCGGAACGCCAGAATTGTTCTCCATAATAAATCTATGTTTAGTATGTTTTAAATGAATTCAACCGTACGACTTTCACCACTTCCTTTTCGGGTCTGGTTATGTTACTTCATTGTATGCCTCAAGTCAGCGTTTTGAAGAAGTTGACTGTACGAAAAGTGTATTACATAAATTGCTAATTCTAGAGCTCTAAAGACCATTTAGAATTCATCCCACAAAGGACCCTTCAAAACACGACCCTAAGAACAACGTAGTCAACCTTGAACAAGTACAGAGCAAGTGCAAAAAGGAAGTCTCTTCTCCCTAAACCTCCCCGAATGGTTTTACTTTTGTGAAAATGTTCCAGAAAGTGAAACATGGCCCCTTGTTAAGCACTAACAATACCTCTGCTCCCATATTTAAGGTGCCTCCAAAATCCTGCCCCCAAAATACATAAATATAAAAATATAAATATAAATATAAATATAAACTTAGGTCTCTGCCGTAATCGCTTCTGTTGTAATTTGTTTGGACAGAAATCCGTCAAAGAGGGGACGGCAGAGAAGAAAAGGTGGTAGAGCTCCCTCCAGGGGCCTCACTCCCAGTGCTGCAGCAAGACCGAGGAGGTAGTTCCTTGGGAAGAGCCAGAAAGCCTCAATGAATGAAGCTACACACACAACGTGTAGTTCTGCCTCGATACCAAGGCCACCGTCTGTGTGTGTCCAGACCAAATCCACTGCACACGGTCTTAACAAAGCCAGGCTCCTTATGGAGCTGTCTCGCAGCCAAGAGGTCTTCTGACTTCAAATACTAGTAAAAAGCAATCTTTATTAACCACGGTGCAGGGGCCAGAAAAAGAAGTCCACCCTATATCTCCAGATCTTATGCACCCCCCCCCATTTTATTTGTGGCCAGTTCTTAATCACACGGGGCCATCCCTCTACCTACATGGCCTGATGGTGTACTCAGAGGCAGAGCAAACTACTTTTAGAGCTACTCTGCAATGGTTCGCGGGGTTTCCTCTGAAATTTATCACGTCTCTACGCACATGGCTGCCACGCCCCGGACCCTCGACCTCCACTACCATCTCCCTAGAGCCTGTCACAGAACGAGAAGTTGCCACACATTTGTGGACACGACAGACCAGAGATCTCCCTCTAAAGCGAGTGGAGGGGAATTACATAAGTGGTTGGGTCCCAGTTCCCGGTCAACCACGACAGCCTGCTGAATGCCCGCAGCACGGCCGTGCGTGCAGTTTTATCAGGGACAGGTAGGGCTGGGCTGCAGGAGGCCGCAGGAGACAAGCAGGCACAGCAAAGTGGCACAACACACTTCTAAAGCCACCTGGTAGCTAAAAAATACAGAAGAATCAAGTGATATTCTTCAAGAGAGGGGAGGGCCTATAAATATTTAGGGCTAGAAAGAACTAAAAGAGGGAGAAGTTGGAGATGCCAGGAAAAGAGGTCGTAATTGAAGGGCCCATGTAATGGCAGTGGGTGGAGACAGTAGAGAGCGGACACACGGGGACGTGGCCATGTTCAGGGTGGAGCTCAGAGCCTGCACCCAGCGGCAGGTGGGCAAGAGAGAGAGGCCCACAGACGGAAGAGGTCAGCAGTCTGCACACGGCTCCCCAAGCCCCAGCCCAGCCTCCAACCTTGCTGGCCACATGGTGGTGCTACTCAATAGTCCTACCTACCTGATGTCCCCCATGACTGCTTCTAGTATCTTCTCCTTCTGTCACCAAGCTGAATTTTACAAACTGCAGGTGTCTGCTTAGACATCAACAACTGCCAGGGAAAGGCCTCTGACAGGTGGCCATGCCTATTCAGAAGCACCTGCTCTGGCCTGCTGCTACCCACCCTCTGTCCCCCACACCCTGTGGCTGTCAGAGTGCCTGACGCATGGCCAGTAGCCCTCCAGAGGGAGGGAGAGTGGGTGCAGATGTTTGCAAAGTGAACAGAAGTATATTTAAGGTTTCTTTTGAAGCACAGCTCAGATCTAGGGTTGTTAAGCACTTTCAGTGTAAGAGGGAGTGAGTAGGGTGCCCCTTAGAGTCCCAGGGACAATGAGCAGTGATAAGGAAGGACTGGGACTCAGCTGGGTAGAGGCAGGAGCCTCTCTCTGAGGAGTAAAAAGCAGACCACAGCTAAGGTGCTACTTTAGCCCTTGGCCTACCCTAGAAACCTTTGGGCAGAAACGTTCTCTACAAAGGAAGTCTGCTCACTCTTGCTGCCCCCTGAGAACCTGTGTTCACAGCTCTGATGGTGACCTTAGACCCAAGGAAATGAGTTTACCATGAAAAGTAAAGTAACGTCAGCCACACAAGAGACTTGTGTAATTTAGAATGGAAGGTGGCACAGGAACTGGAGGGAGAAGGGTTGATGGGGTGCCAATCGCACGGGAACATTTGGTGGACCATTGTCCCCGTCAGAGCAAGCTCGGGACAGCCCAGCCTGCCATCACGGGTTACCATACTATTTGGGGGTTGGGGGGGGTTCCCCATCTCCAGAGCCTGGCTGTTGGCAGTTCTGCCTCCAACTTTCTTTGGGGCCCCAAGTCTCCGCTCATATGACACAACCTTCCTACCCATCCCCAAACCACGTCGGCCACGGCAGTAGCTTATCTCACAGAAAACACGAAGCGGAGATAAAAGCACATTTTCCACATTTCTTCTGCTGTAAGACGAAGGCGAAATATTTTCCAACAGGCATGAGGTAGGGATGCCACAAACAAAACAGACAAGAAAAACACTCCAAAGGTGCCTCTTGGTTTGGCAAGGCTGCTGGACACACAATCTCCTCTGGCTCATTTCTTGAGATGAGGAAAGCAGGAATGTTGGGATTGGCACTTCTATTTCCTATGTGAGGATGTGTAAAGAAGGCAACTTATTAAAGGCATTTCCACTGAACAAGACTTAAGTGCAGACTGTTTTGTTATCCCGTAACTCAGTCCCAGATTCAGTTTCCCAAATGAGTATGGACCCGAACCCTCTGTCGTGCAAAACCTGTGAACACACGGCCACAGTTTACTCCTACTGTGACTTACAGAAGAGACCATGCTGCTGGATGTATACTGACACTCTTCCTTTTATAAGGGAAGAATCTCTTCCTTTCTAATAATGTTTTCAGGCTTTCCAGCCTATTTGCATAATATTAATATCCCTAAATCAGTTTTATTTTGGTTAATATTTGCCTGGCGGACCTTTCTCTAACAGGTTATATACTTCCAAATTTCCTGGGTATTTATGCATTAGGTGTGCCCTCTGAAAAAAACATACAGCAAGATTTTTAAGAGATAATCAATCTTTTGTCTCTTAACAAAAGTAAAATGGTAAAATCTATTTTGCATTTACTGTAATTACCGATACTTATGAACAAGTTACTACATCTTATTTTGCGATTTCGATCGTGATTTTTGTTTTCCTTGTTTCTTTTGTTTCCACCAGACCCATACGCGTGAATTTTTCTTTTTTTTCAGCCAGTTTTCTGTATTTCCTTCCCTCCTACGCTTACTAGGAAGTGATGCTTTCCATCCCTATGCTGTCAGTGGCTACTGCACACTTGAGTTTACAAGTGTCAGGTAAGCAGAAGGTCCTGCCACCCTCGGAACCTTCCATCTCCCATGTTAGAGTGTTCTGACACATCAGTCCTGTTCTGCTTTTAACAATCCCCAAACCCACTATCTGCTGTCTACATGGTCAATCCTTTGATTTACAAATACATTTACCAATTTCTATGCTCATTCTTGATCCTAGTCCTTTCTTTTCATACTTCCCTTTTTATTCATTTAACTAACTCATTCAGTACCTATCTGCTGATCACCTAAGTATGCCAGGCACTGCCCTGGGTTGCAGTCATAGAGAAGTGAACAAAACAAAGTCCCTGTTCTCGCGGTGTCCGCGTTACAGTGGGTACTTGTGTTACTAATACTAAACTGCATGCTTTAGTTCTTCTGGTTAAGTATTGGAGTAGCAAACTCTCTCACTCTCGGTCTACACTTTATCCTCATCATTGAATGACAGTTCAGCTGGATCTGGAATTCCAGACTATTCTTCCAACTTCCAGAACCTGTGGTTGCTGGTGAGAAGTCGGCTGTCTTTCTAATAGCCCTTCTCACTGGGGTTCTTTGGTCATTTCTCTCTTCTTGATTTTACACTTTGTCTTCGATGTTCCTCAGTTTTGCCACAACGTGCTTCGGTTTGGACGTGTCTTACTAGACGACTTCTTTTTAAAGTAACTTTCCCCACACCTCCTTATAACTTCCATTTAATATGGAACAGACATACACACACGTCACGTTATTGCAATTTCTCCCTCCTTCACTCTGCTTGCAAAAAAAAAAAAAAAAAAAAAATTCCAAAAAAACACATTTACCAAGTAACAAGTCGTAGGAGTGCCCTGGCCTAGGTGCTTTATATGATGCTACCACATACATACCTGACTTCCTCTCTAGAAGCCTTTACTGTACCTACTTTCCAGATAAGGAAGTTAATCTTAGAAATGTAAAGAGATTTTTCCAAGTGACACAGCTAGTGAACATTATAACCAATGCTCCAACTCCACAAATCCCCTGCTCTAAACACACTCCACACCCTGCCGCCTGTTTCTAAACACACACATTGAAAAGAAGTGGATAAGCAGCAAGAAATGCTGGCCCATCGTTACAGAACTGTTACTGTCTGATTATACACTGAAATTTCACAAGCTGTCAATAGACACTGGTACAATGAATACGTCAAAAACATCCGGGACGTCACTTACGACACATCCTTCTGCATAGGCAAGGACAACCTCACGCTCAGATCTGAGCATCACCTCTTCTGAATCACCTTTCAACATATCTAGCCAAGGCTAACTTATCTTGGATATGGTTAAAACTAATTCAAAACCGAGCTCATAGGTATTTAGGGGAGGAACTAATAAAAGCCATTGTTTTACCTGGGCTACTTCTTCAAAATCTTCATGGCGTTTCTGCAAAGCTCTGGCCCGATGAAGTGATTTCCCCACACCCGTATGTTTGCTGAGAAATGCTTCGCCATGATTCTCAATCCAGTCCAGCACCTACAATAAAAGACAGGTACATGTGCCATAAAAACAATGTTCTGCCCTGTTTAATAGTTAGGACTATCCACTGAAGATACACTCTGTTGTCAAAACTATAACAAGATGCAAAGGAGAGGGAAAAAACTAGAAGCAGTTGGACACTAACACATCTGATCAGTTTTCCCACCATGATTTTCAACAGCTCTTACTGTAAAACCGTTAAGTCTGTCTCTGTATAAACATTACGTGCCATAATGATTAAATCTCACCTCATTTTATGCATGACAGAGCCTCCAAAACTGAGTAGGTTTTGGATAAGATAGTGGTTATCAAGCCAGACAACCAGTTTAGCTTAACATTTTTACAAGGCTCAAAGCTTCACAACTCAGGCAATTCAAGTTTAACTACAGAGTTAATGTTTTTCTGTCTCTTCTTTAGAACCCTGAAAACACAGAAGTAAAACCTAAGAAAACAAAACACTTAAATGCCTCTGTCCCCGTCTTTGAGGATAATTTATTCTGTAAACTACTAAGCTGTTGGGAAAGCTAAACACTCCATGAATTTAATTACTTAAAAGTTCTTGCAAGTTGACAAGTTGACTATATAAAGAAAGGGAGTACAAGGTAGGCAGTGTGACATGATGTTTTCAAGTTCAGAGTCGGCCTAGAGCATAGTTCATTGGTTCCTATACTTGAAAAACCACAAAGAAACCTGACAATATCTAAAAAACAAAATCTAAAAAAATACACTACCATCAAATGTACACTTTGCCTCATTTTTTTAGTTTATTTATTTATTTGGGGGGACGGGGCGGAAGGGAGAGGGAAAGAATCTCAAGCAGGCTCCACATTTGTCAGACCAGAGCTCAACACGGGGCTCAAGCTCACAAACCGTGAGATCATGACCTGAACCAAAATCAAGAGTTGGAGGCTTAACCGACTGAGCCACCCAGGCGCCCGCCCCTGCTTTGCCTCTTTCTGATGGAGAAAAGATAATTAGCAAAAAATAGGTCAGTGACATCTTTCACTAAAAACTAAAACTTTAGATACAAGATATTTAAATATTTGAATACATTTGTTAACGTACTGCTGAAGGCCACTCCCCATACTTCACATTGAGTAACTATGGTAACCAAGAATATGGATCAAAACTATCTGTGACTGAAGAACCAACTGGGAAATGTACCGCCAGAACAGTGGTCTGGAGGAAAACCTAGAAGCAGACTAGTCATGGCACTAATGGCAAAATGAAAGGGGCCTTAACTTGGGCTTCATAGCTATGAAAAGGGTCCCTTGCCCTTTGCTACCTGCACTAGAGATCAGCTGTGCAGACAGAGCTCTTAAAAAAAAAAAAAAAAAAAAAAAAAAAAAAAGAGGCAGCTGGTAAGGGCCAGTTGTGCAGGGACAACTGGACCTATTATCCATTGCTCCAAACCTGTGACCGTCAGAAGCCAAGGGTCTGACTGAGGGCCCTTTCTGCATAGAGTTTAGCAAAGTTAGTAGCATGTGAACATAAAATAGCTTGCAAACCTGAATAACTCGCCGGCGGCCCTCTTAGGTACCCTATAAGATGAGCAGACGTGTATGTACGTGGAGGAGGTGGGGCGAGGCACAGAGGCCAAGCCTTCCAGCAAGTGCTAAAGCTACACATTTACCTTATTACTACAGCTCATTTCTGAGCTCTTTCGTCAACACCACCAATCTGCTAGCCACCTGGGGTCACACTATCAGAGCAATTCTTAGTGGATCTACATGTACTCTGTTACCTCACTCCCAGTCCTCCTGAAAGCTCTCGATTCTACCCTTCATTTCTAGCCCCGGCTGCACACCTGGGGTCTAGCTGTGTGTTGTTGGGCAAGTTCTCTATCGTTTCTGGACAAGAAGCTTCCCCAGTGCTCAGTGCTGATAATAATGGGGAGTTGTGAGTATTCAGCGAGATCTCCGTTAAGCACACCAGTACCAACGTGGTGAACACACAGCACGCGTGACATCCGCACCCTTAAACCACATGGGGCTCAGACTCACGACCAGGAGATCAAGAGTCAAACGCTCTACCAACTGAGTCAGCCAAGTGCCCCTATCCATTGTTTTTTAATTAGTGCGCTTAGCACATTATTTTCCTTTCTTGAGACAAAAGAGAAAACACATGTTAGTACTACCATTAGTAAGTAGTGCCACATTCACGCCTGACTTCAAGGATGACATAAGCCGCTGAGTTGTTTACATAAGTCTCTTAATATATATTATCAAACACAGATCCACTCCCAAGAAATGTCCACTGACAACTTCAAGACATTTTAGCCTCAAAGGATGGAATATGCCTCCGGGCAGGAAGCCAAAACCACGCAGAAGACAAGGATCAAATATTTTAAGCTTGAAAAGAACTCAAAGAAATGTAAGTAATACCTATGCTATAGCCAATCTGCCTATCAGATCTGTATGAAGGGCTAAGAGAGTTTTCTTTTTAGCTACAGTATATTCCTTATATTCTTCACCTTTACTGTTAAAAGAAAATCTGAGGGGTGTCTGGGTGCCTCTGTTGGTTAAGCATCCGACTTCGGCTCAGGTCATGATCTCACGGTTGGTGAGTTTGAGCCCTGCATTGGGCTCTGTGCTGACAGCTTGGAGCCTGGAACCTGCTTCAGATTCTGTGACTCCCTCGCTCTCTGCCCCTCCCCCACACTCTGTCTCTCTCAAATGTTAAAAAAATTAAAGAAAAAAAAGAAAGAAAATTTGAGCCACTAGTAAGCAGCAACCTGATTACTGGTAACTCAATACAGATTTGAAATAAAGGCACAATTTCAAAAAGTAAAAGGTAAACATTATTTGGTAGAAAGGGCTGAGGAAGCAAAATACAGAATTTTAAAAATATAAAAATTTGTTTTTTAAGCCTAAGAAAAGTCAGGAAGCATAACCAACCAACTCAGGGTTACAATTTTTCTTTAATTAGTGGTTCTTTTAGACAGAATTGTAAATACCAGGTGAAGATATATTTCCAACAAACATGAAAGTAATTCAAAGAAGGTGTACAAATGCCAAGCACTTAAAAAAAGAAAAAGTGGCAGACACTTGTGAAATCCAGCTGGTGTTCAAAACCAAATTCCCCCACAAGGCTTTGGCTTCTTTTAGAAGTTGGAGAACATTTCCCAGGTTGCCAAGGAATCCTGAATCAATACACATGTCCAAAGAGCATTTCAAAGACATGCTTGTGGAATCTCTTCCATTTAAAACACAAAAATATTTGCAAATCAGGGGTTTCATCAACTTAGTCCAGCCAGCCGCCTCCCTGACCTGAGCTATGGCCGCAGCTGTCATTTATCTTGTGACCCCAACCCTAGAAATCCCTCAAACCCCGGCCCAGGCTTTGCTGCTCTGTGGCTAGACTGCAGGAAAAGGACCCAAGTGACGCCTTCCCACAGTCTACCTGGTCCCTGGGCAGGATAACAAAGCTGGGAGGCCAACGCACCTTGCTCTCGGCTCGGAGGATGTGGTGCAAGCTCATTCCTCTGTACATCGGTGCCCTCTAATGGACACAGTGACAGCCCCAATGTCAAGGTCACTCCGAAGTGAGCCACCAACACAACACAGATAAGGTCTCAGCATCCAAGTCAAAATGTCAGATGTGGAGGAAACCTGACAGATTGTGTAGCTTAACTCCCTGTTTGTAATTACAGAATAGATCATGATGACAGCAAGTATGATTCTGTTCACTTCTTAATCATCATCTCGCGGTTGAAAACCTGCTGCTGCAGCACGCATTGACCTATGTGCACCCTAAGCCATCAATCCACACGGTGAGCTGGGGTAGGGGAGGCACATCATATCCCCATTTCACAGATGAAGACACAGGACCAAGGACCCTCAACTACCAGGTGGAGCCAATCTGGGGACTCAGACCCAGGAAGTCTGGACCGAGGGTCCAATCCCTTAACCTCTGGTCTATATGCCTCTTGAGTTGGCTCAGGTGTAAGACAGGTGGCACAATGAGGTCTGGAAAGAAAGAACGAACTGTTTTTGTTGGCGAATGGCAGTGGGGAGGCTCCTGGACAAATGACCTCTGATGAAATGATAGTGTTATAATGGACAACAAACAGTGCCAACCCTCAGTCAAAGGTCATGGGAACTGGCCACTGGCACCTATCCCCCAACTCACATGGCAGAGTTCTGGCCATTTTGTACAACATGTGATTTTCTGTGACGAGCCCCCGCTACCTAATATTCGCAGTTTTACGGTTTACTATTTTTTTTATTATTACTATTAGAAACAGAGAGAGTGAGCGTGCAAGTGCGAGGGGAGGAGGGGCACAGAGAGAGGGAGAGAGAATCCCAAGTGGGTTCCATGCTTAGTGCGGAGCCCGATGCGGGACTTGATCCCATGACCCTGAGATCATGACCTGAGTCAAAATCAAGATTCAGACGCTCAACTGACAGAGCAATCCAGATGTCCCATGGATTGCTATTTCTAATAATGACTGCTTTTTTTTTTTTAAACAATTTGTGAATAAATACTACACCCTCACCAGAAGAAACTGATTCTCATAAACCTATGTCTCAACAACAGGCAACATGAAGACCAATATGAAGACATTTTTCCTTTAAAATGCATAAGTGTTTATTTCAAATACTGACTGGAGTAGCCTTCTAACATGACCACACATCACGTCACAGCCAGCAGTATCATTTATTGAGAGATTATTCCATGCTAAGCTTGGGTAATACATGCAGGTCCATAATCCCTTATCCACACACACACACACACAAAGTTTAAAGAGCTCTGAAATTCTAAATTTTTTTTCCAAACGTTGGTCCCAAAAATTCATTTGGCATTAAGACCTCAGTCCCTGCAGTGAGTCCTTGTACATTTGGCTGCAGAAATCTCCATGCTTTTACTTCAGATTACAGGGGGGCAGCCCAGACCCCATCAGAGTGTCCTGTATCACCCAGTGTATGCACTCTGTCCTCTTCCTCAAGTTTCAAAAATTCTTAACCCCAAACACATCTATCCCCAAGGGCTACAAATGTAGAGACTGGATTTTTATTATTGGCCCTCTTCAACAAGAAATGGGGGCTCAGAGAAGCGAAGTGACTTGCCCAAGAAAGAAGACCTAGAAAACAGATTCAGACACAGTTCTTTACAGCCTCTAACTGAGGCTCTGACCCGTCATTACGTTATGTTACATCACGGTTTGTAGACACTGCATGAACACTGAAAAGTATTTCTAAAATCAGAGTTCCAACTCTAGGCTGGCTGTGAAAACTAGAGAAGACCTCAGACGTAAAACAACCAGGAACACATGAAGCCAGTCTAGTTTTACTGGGAACCTGGGATCCAAAGAGTAGTCCCAGGTATCTGGGAAAGTATCCAGATACCTGTCAATTCCAGCTACCATTGGGAAGAGACATAATCGGTGAAGAAATGTTTTCTGTCATAATAATGAGAACTCCTTCTAAGTCACACTTATTCAGTTTACAAAACACAAATACACGAAGCAAGTGAAAAACCAAGGTAGTTCTAAAATACTCTCAATGTGTCCATATATATATATATATATCTCGATATAGATATACAGATATAGATGGTCAGATTTTTCAAGTGGCAAAATATTAATTTCCTCCCTGCCCATCCTACATTCCCTATAAAACCAAAATTATCCCAGTTCCATTTAGTTATTTCCTTCTTCAACCACTGTTGGTTTTCATTTAAACCACGGAGGATGCCAATCTAGAAACAGACATACTGTGTTTCTAGCGTTGGGTGGTTTTTTATTTTTCTAGTGTTATTTTAAAATAAGTGCTCCTAAAACAATCACTTAGATTAGACCTTTCTTGATGGTCAAATCCACGGTATTTTAATGATTATAACAAAGACTGGCCGATTAAGCAACGTCATTGCAAATCTGCTAAACGTAGGCAGGAGACAGAAAAGGAGGCGTTCCCTTAGAGGATGTTTTTAAGAAAGCCTGGTGTTTAGCATCACTGTGAGGACATCCAATATAATATTATTAATGAAACTTACCCACAAAGTGAAATCACAAATGAAGGAACACTCTGAGTTTACATTACTGAATTTCCCATCCTCATCCTCTTAGTCTGCCAAGTACTGTTTTTCCTGAAGCTCAGAGCACCTTGTACCTGGAACCAGTATCTTAGTCATGTTCTTCCCTTTCCAGCAGAGGCCAGGCCAGCTGACCACCTGCTCGGGCAGGAACAGGATTAGAACAGACAAGCCGGGCAGCCATGAGGAGCTGGGCTCAAGACTGCTAGAAGCAATAGGTGCAGACGGGCTCTCTCCCCTGCCCTCTCCCTCCCCATTTATCCACTCCCAAGGGGACTAACCGAACTCCTCACAGTGGTGGGCAACCGCAGCTTCTGGAAAGCCCTTCCCCAGCCTGAAAAGCCCCCCTTAGATAGTCCTCCTTAAGTAACATGTCAACGTAATTTTACTCTTTGATTCGCTCAGAAGTGAACCATCCTCCTGAGTGGACAGAATTTTAAACTTTTATGTCATCTACCAACCAATCTATCTTCTAAAAATATATAAATCACCAATTCTCATGGTTAGTACCCTACTTTTAATTACATAAGTACATGAAATCTCTTAAAGGAAACAAGCTGAGGAAGGAAAGGAAGGAGGAAGGAAGGTGGTAGGTAGGTTATTATTCATATAAATAGTCTCGCTTTGGATATTCCCATCCAAGTCCAACCAAACCATCAGTCTGTCAACACTGGCTAATCCTTTTATCTTGCCCATTCTTTGGAAATGAATATAAAATAGTCCAAAGTTATCCCCCCCCACCCAAATCTTCCTATGTCCAGATCTTAATCTCTGACACTAAAGTAATTATGTATAGCTTAATAACTTATGCCTAGTTATTGAACTATAAAATGCACAAACATACACACATTTGCATGCATGCAACAGACCCTGTCCAGCTAATCCCTGGGCACTTTCCCCTCTGGGACCCTGGCAATGTGGCTGGCAGTGGATAAAAGGAAGTCTCAAGGCGCCTAGGGTTTCCTGGTTCTGCCTGCTCCTGAGTGCATGAGTCCTCAAGGGCTTGATGACCTCTGTTCCCTCCTCACTTCCAATTTGCCCCAGGCCCCTGGGCTCCTGGAGTCTTGTATTATATCTGCTTTGGGGAAAGAGATCCACCCATTTCCCACCTTTTAACTCCCACCATTGAGCTTTCAAGCTCCTTCCAAGCTTGCTTACTAAGATTCCTCTCAAGGTCAAGTCTCTCCAGTGTTCACCATGACAAAAGGTAATGAAAGCTGGCTTTAAACCCACCAGGAAGATCAGCATCAGGCTCTATCTGTCCCCAGCTGGCTCCCGATCCCTAACCAAACACTTACCCTCCAGTACTCCCTAATTCCAATGGAGAAACTCTCAGAAAAGATGGCAATCCTCTAACCGTGCTTATCAGGAGCCACAATCAAAACTGGGAGCGTGGGAACATAAACAGAGGAGAATATTAAATAGCTGGGGCTATACAATGATTCTGGTGAGTGGGACAAGAAAAACCGAGCCTCCTGACTTAAATTAATGAGCAAAGGACAATGAGGTTCAGAAACCTTCACTTAAAAGCTAGGTCCACTGTAGGTGATGCCAACCAAGAACTCCTAAGTCAAGCTTCACAATAAGATGGCTTCTCCTGACAGAAGGATAGTAGCCAAAGACCCAAGGCAAACCAGTAAAATAGCTTCTCTGCAGACCTGAAACCTCTTTGTCTTTATGGCATGTCCTGATTTCCCCACCTTACTGCATTCAAGATCCCCATTTTGCATTCAAGTGGCCAAAATTTTTACTAGAGACCTCACCACATTAGCAGAATTCCCATGTACTTCCTCAGCCACTCCCAAGTTCTCACTATCAAGCAAAGCTCCTGCTCCTTCAAGCAGATCTCCTGGTTAGATCACTTGGTTCCAATATAAGGCCAATCCTCACCCGTTCCAGAATAAATGAACAAACTTTTAACCCCAAAGAATCTTTAATTAGCAAAACTGGGTAATTCCTTAAGTTTCTTCATCTGCCCACGCATTCACTCATTCAACAAATACCAAACTGTATCCCAGACACTTAGGAAACACCAGTGAATAAAATGCAGATCGCTGGCCCATGGACTTTACACTTCTGCTCGCTGGGAGTTCTCCGTGACTTGCTTGGATGTCCACAATAGGACCTACCCTGTCCCTCAACTGGAGTCTCGCTCCCTCCAACTTGCTCACCACACTGCAACCAGGCCGATCTTTCTAACACATGCAGGATCATGTCATCCACCCCCCACTGCCCACAGCATCAAGTTCAAGTGCACAGCACGTGGGCCCTTCCTGCTGTGAACTCAGTGAAGCGGGGAGAGCATTAGCTCAACAGGTGGCTGTGAGCAGTAAGAGGGGAAAGACACACAGGTGTCCCTCGCGTAAGCCTCACGGCCACTCACAAGTCACTTCAGGCCCTGGCATCAATTTACAGCAGTCAGCCAAAGTCCACTGTATCCCTTCACTGGCGTCCCACAGCTTACAGAAACAAGTCCCAAGCTGTCATCATGAGGTCACCTTTCCAGCACCTGCCCCTTCTCACACCTCCACACCGCTCCACTCCACCCACACCCGGCTGCTCTCTGCACAGGCCAGGCCCTTCTACATCTCTGATCTCACTGCAGTTCCCGCTGCCCAACCCTCGGCCTACGGACTTTCTAACCCATCCTTCAAGGATCAGCTCAAACCCCACCTCTCCCGTGAAGACTGTCATGCTACCCAGGCAACGGTTACTCGCATCTCTATTACAGGACTCTTCATCTTCCCTCTATGCCAGACCCTTGACGTTTGAGACAGACATGGACAAAGCTCCCTGGAACCCCCACATCTGCACGAATCATTAAAGCATAGACATTCACCCTTAAAATGCAAGTGCAAGGCAGGCAGATAACATGCATGAGGGTGGCTAGCTGCATTTACTCCCCACTCCAGCTAACACTTTCGTAGGCAGGACTCACATTTACGCCTTAGCAAAATTACACCTGACGATAACCAGACACATGACACTAAATCTGAGCATGCTATGATATGATCTATCAGGCTACCAAAAGGTCGGCTCTCACTGGACTACGATTCCTCAAGAAAAGGAGCTTCAACCCACCCAACGGTTACCTCTGTATCTCTGAGTGTCACATGTTAGATTAAGAGATTTTGAAAAGAAGAATGAAATGTGGATGACAAGAATCCAGAAGAGACTAGACTTGCTTCATCGTTTTCTCAGAATATTCACTAATGGCCCCCCATCAACCTGCAGGGAGTTCTTCCAAGAAATAACTCAGAGGGGGTAATGCTCACACAGAAAGGGCTACTGACCACGTGGACGGGGGCAGGCAGTTTTTCAGGAGATGTCTCCACCTCAGGGGCCTCTTTGGGGAGGACAGCCTGCTTCAGGAAAGTTCTGGGCCCATTCACCTCATCCAACTTGTTGGAGTCGCTAAATGGCACCAATCCAAAAGGCAGGCGGGGTGACAGTGAGCAGGACAAGGGGGCTGAGAACACA
Source organism: Prionailurus bengalensis (assembly GCF_016509475.1). NCBI lineage: Eukaryota > Metazoa > Chordata > Mammalia > Carnivora > Felidae > Prionailurus > Prionailurus bengalensis. The sequence goes on from NC_057343.1 coordinate 229,158,448, forward strand.
CCACATCCTTCCACAAGCAACATCCCATCTGAACAAACACAGCAAAAACGACCTTGTTCAGAGCAAACTAAAGCGTACCCGACCCTTAAGAACACTGGTCAGCAGTAACACAACGATCCATCAACCAACCATCCTGAGGGTCACTCTAATAGGAAACGTGAGGCGACAGAATACATGTGTTACTTGATCATCGTGAAATGTGGCCGAGTACTGATTTCATTTTTCATTTAATTTTTAGAGAGAGAGATTGAGAGAGCGTGAGTGGGGGACAGGGGCAGCGGGAAAGGGAGAGAGAGAGAGAGAGAGAGAGAGAGAGAGAGAAAGAGAACCTTAAGCAGGCTCCCCACTCAGTGATGTGGGGCCTGATGTGAGGCTGGATACCCTGGGATCGTGACCTGAGCCAAAATCAAGAGCCAGATGCTCGACCGACTGAGCCACCCAGGTGCCCCTTCTTTTATTTTTAGGTTAATAATGACAAAGGTTTCTCCCTGTCAGCAGCTAGCATGTGCATCTGACCTCACCCCAGTCCTCTCCTCCATTCTGACTGGACAAGTGGTGGGGGCCAGGCTACGGTAGCTTCACCTCCCCGCACCTCGGCGCCTGGGTACCTGAAACACCTTCCATACAGGAATTACCCAATTCCCTTGGCTTATTACAAAAACAGCTAGCCACTAACCCAAAATTATTCATGTTTTAAAGACCAAACTCCCCATGCCCACTGTCCCCCTGCCCTTCCTTGAGAACACGCTGTTGACAGTCTGGTTTCTGTTTCAAATATTTTCCAAACTCTTCCAGAGGGTTGTTTTAGAGGATTGTTTCCATAAAAAGATAGCATCATTCCACACCTATTGTGCAGTTAGCTGCTCTTTTTATCTCTCAGCAGTATTTACAGATGCTTTTTCATCACTCAAAACAACCAGGCAAAAACCACTTGTGGTATCTAACTGGCTTATGCTTTTACGGATTTTGCTTTTCATCTTTACACATTTACCTTCCGCTGACAACGCCTTCTAAAGGACTACTATTTTTTTCCCATTTATTCTCAGCTTACCTCTCCTACTGTTTGCTCAATATAGCAACAATGTCCACGTGTTGTAACTGCTGGAATTTCAGAAACACATTTCTGGTTCTGACATCATACAACTCCTTCCAGGTAAAAGCGCTTGCTTTGCTTAATCTTATCAACTCTACTTCGTGCTCCACAAGTCAAGCCTACACAGCAATTTCCTGTTTGCATAACAAGTCCAGACCATTCCAGATCATTTTATCAAAAGAACATTTCCCTTAAAGAACAATTATCTATTTTCTATGGAATGCTAATAGGACCCCATATGCCTTATGTGTATTGCAAAACACTTTCCCCTGCTGACATCCAACCCAATCTACTGACGCTGGAGAAAAAAAAATCTAGCTTAAAGAACTGGTCTCATAATTATCATAATTACCTTTCTACATAGAAGATTTAATGTTTGCTGTTTTCAGATTCAAGGGCATCAGGTACCTGGTGCTGAATCAGATGGCTACACTCCTCAGCCTCTTCCCAAAGGGGCCTCCCAAATCCCCCACCATAAACCGTCCAGGGGCCTATTCTCAGGTGCCTGGTGCCCCACGGAGCCACCAGAGCTGGGGATGACGCGGGAGGGAGAGCCCCTGGGGCTGCTTCAGGGAAGGTATGTTGGTCCATGGATGGGTAACGAATACGTGATCCAAGGGACAGAGAGGTGAGTGGGGAAAATCCTTTAATGATTACATTTAAACTATTAACATTTCACGGTAGGTGAATGTTTTTAAACAATTAGGAGAAGCTAATATTTATGCTTTGACCACAGCACCTCAGTTCGCACAAATAAGTCCCTGACATTGACTCCTCCCTATTCACTCCTTGCTCTAAATTCTTTCCCTGGCAATTATCCTCTTTGATTAAAATAACACTGGCAAGAAGCATGAATAACATCAAAGTGATCGTTTCTGAGACTTGGTATATGCAATCTTCAGGGAACTCAAAACCCACAAGTGGAATCAAAGCGTTGTATGTGAAAATTTTCAATTATAGAGCAATTGAAAGTATTCTGAACTCACCAGACTCACATGACATGAAGAACGATGGTCAATAAAACATGGAGAATCTACGTGTTCATGAGAACACAGCACGACTTTCCACCACCTCAGCCCACTGGCCTTCGGACGACGCTTGGGAAGAGTGAAATCTGAGCCTGTACGTGTCTGAGCAACGCTCCCGGGGGCCCAGGGAGGAGAGGGAGGTTTTGCTCCAGACCCATCGCTGTGGCATCACACCAACTCCGCTGAATGCCACAGGCTTCCTCGCGTGCCTCCGAAGTCCTCACCCCCCGTGTCCACACCTCATCCACACCCTGGCTTCCCTCGGTTTTAGGGCAAGGACACAGCGTTTATCTTGTTCATCTCTAAAGCCGTATCATATTTTATATGCTACCACAGCTTTAACTCTCAAAACCCTGGAAGCAGCACGATCCTCTTTACTCCACAACAAGGGCACAACCAGTGTGGGGACTGGACTTACTGTTATTTTTGTAACAGTAACAAAAAAGGTGAAAACTGCTTAGAAATTAACAGTCCTAAAACTCCACTTTCCCTCAACTAGACAACTATTTATTGAGCACATACTGTGTACCTTGGAGCGCACCATCTACCAAGCGGGAAGAGAGGCACCGTTAGCTTTCTGCCTAGGTCATTAGGGAGCGGACAAATCCTCAACCGTGCCGGCATCCGGGTGTAAGCGCCACCGGCATTATTCTCACAAATAAAAGGAACTGGAAATGACCTGTTTCGAGAACACCAGTGGGAGTCTCCAGCCGAGGCCCCGCCCCACCTCGCACGTTCTGCGCAAGTCAGACGGTGGCTGGCAGAACGAGCCTTCTCAAAACCACGGCCGCTCGTGGAGAGAAAAGCGGCGGTGTGCGTGTGTGCGCACGCGTGTGTGCACCCTTTTCCTTCCACCTCCCGTCTGTAGCGGCTCGGCACCCTGTCAGCACGGACACGCCCAGTAGGACGTGCACTCGCGGGGACTCCCCCACGTGTCCCCCCACGCGGAAGAGCACGACCTGAAACTGACCTGCTGCACGTCCTGCTGGAAGACACAGAGCTGCAGCCGCTGGTGCAGCCGGACCTTGCGGTGCTGCCAGATGTTTTCGAGCTGCCGCTGGTGGTGCAGCACCTCGTGGATGACGTCGAGGACGTGGTGCACCGCCTTGGAGTAGTTGGCGGAGGCCGTCAGGGAGTCGGAGCTGCCGGGAGTCAGCGGCCGCTGGAGCTTGTCGAGGAGCGACTTCCCGTCCTGGCTCACCTGCCCACGAAACACACGGGCGATTATCCGAGGTTCGCGGCTTTCCCCAGGCCGCGAGCCCAGCCCCGTCCCGCGTGCGGGTGCGGACACCCTCGCGTACACTCACACGCACCGTCGTGTTACTCGCTGGCATGTTTTGTACAGAACAAAATAAAATTTAAAGTAAATCCATCAGTCCTGCAACGATGATGCTGCAGGACCAAACGTGGTAGAACACAGACTTAACATAAAATGATGGTCATTTCCATACAACATTCTAGGAGATGCCATTCTTGATGAATAAACATACTATTTTGCCTTAAATGGTATAAGTCAGTTGATGTAAATTGCATTGCTGGGTTATCTCGAAATTAAAATTTTAAAGTAGTAATTTTCTCTTGAGAGGTTATGTTAGAATTAAACAATCACAGTCGAGCAAAGTTTTAACACAGAATCTTGAAACTTCAGTTAAAAAGATTTATCCATAATCTAGCCCTTGGCAAAAAATATGTACTTAAACTTTTTGACATAGCTGGATAGCAATTTTACTTCACAGAATAAAACTTTTATTTTTTTTTTAATTTTTTTTTTAACGTTTATTCATTTTTGAGACAGAGAGAGACAGAGCATGAACATGGGAGGGGCAGAGAGAGAGGGAGACACAGAATCTGAAACGGGCTCCAGGCTCTGAGCGGTCAGCACAGAGCCCGACGCGGGGCTCGAACTCACGGACCGCGAGATCATGACCTGAGCCGAAGTCGGACGCCCAACCGACTGAGCCACCCAGGCGCCCCCAGAATAAAACTTTTAAAATGCTGTTTTTATTTGATTCATGAGCTTAAAAGATATTTTAATTAAAATGCTATTATTAAAAGGGATTTCAATGTTATTTCTATATTATGGCAGCTAACTACCAAATTACAATTAAGTGAAAGCATTCAGACAAACCAAGGAAATAAGCAAAGATAAAAGTGGAATGTGGAAAGAAAAGCACTATGTATTTTTCAAATTTAAGTGGTTCTTAAGACTTATGAATGACTGTCAGATGTGGTAGAAAAAATATGAGATCAGACAGTAAGAAGGACACGCGGCACACGAAGTAACAAGGCTGTGATTCAGGGGGTTTTTCACGTAAGTCTTCATCAGCATGGTCTCTCTGCTCAGATACTTCTGAATCTGAAAGCCTCAATGGTTTCTACTAGGAGAAGCAGCAGACCAGAGCTTTGTTAACAGATACAAGCAGGGTTCAAAGGAGGAGGTAGATGGGACAGACCCACACAGGAAGCTCCTGGCCACCCAGAACAGGTGGCCAGCATGAGGCCTATGAATTTCCTTTCATCCGCTTACAAGTTGTGCTGGAATGGAAACATGTTTGATTTCTAAGACCTGATTTTGAGACCTCGGTTGGAGGTGCTGACTATTCCTCATGAAGGCGGGTTGTCAGCCTTCACAGAGTGAAACTGATCTAATGTATCAAGATAGCAAAACTTCAGCAGAAACCAGTCAACGAGACATAACCAAAGATGACAGGTAAAAAAGAACCAACTAAACCACTTAGTATCAGGCACATGTAAAAACAAAAACTGGTAATGTAAGTCTTCTAAAAACAGGCCTTTGTCCCCAGCCCCAGGAGTCACTAAAACTTGCATGGACATTTTTGATACAATGACTTTGGAGAGGGAGGCACCATGATGGATTTTGAGGAAGGGACTCATTGTGAAGGATCCAAAGAGGCAGGATGTCACCTCTAAATGAAGACCTGTCCCACTCATTATCGGGGCTAGGCTCCATTTAACATACACTCATGAAGGTTCTTTCTTCTCCTCCGTCTTCTTTCTTCTTTCTTCTCCTCTTCCTCCTGCTCCTCTCCCTCCCCCTCCTCCTCCTTCTCCTTCTTCTTCTTTTTTGGACCACTCTAACATACACTGATTTTTCCAGGAATGCAATTACCATGTTAATCAAAACAAATCTCGTTAATAGGCAGTGCTTGGTTTTCTTTGGAACTTTATAAAAGCCACTTACCATTCCAAAGTTATAGCGCGATAATGCCAATATTGTAGTTACCAGTATAACATGTGTCCAGTCTGCATTTGCTATATTCACAACAGTTTTTTATCTATGGCCAGCATAGATAACAATCTGAATATCTAATTTCTTCTTCTATTGTGCATGTGCTTAGGCATTTATAGACTAAAAGACATTTTATTACAAATTACCTTTGTCTCTAATTGATATTGTAGCATATATGTGATTTATATAACACACACACATAAATCTTATTTGAAGATAGATTATTCACACATTTTATTCCAGCTGGCATCAGAAGATGTTTTGCTAATCTTTGGGGGTGCAGCTTCTCTTAGGACTGAAAATCAGTATCTCAAAAGTCACATTTCACATTCTACAGAGGCCAGCAAGAATTCCTTATACGTATTTCCTCTAAGTTTTACCCCTTATAATTAACATAAGTCAAGAAACATACAGAGCATATGATCTGGTATGACATGTTTTAGAAAGATCTAGATCAGAGGCATGGCAGAAACTGATAGCTGCCTCCTCGAAGTCCAATGGCCCCTCCTTGACAGCCAATCCCCAATAGTCAGGAATGGCCAAACCCCAGCTATAACACTGCACTTCCCAGCCTTGCCTACAAATAGGAGTGGCTAATATACAGAAGTAAAAACCGTTGAGGGGGCTTCGAGGAAAGAAAGATATTTAGGAGGTGGAGTGTGCTCATTCTTCTTTGCCTCTTTTTCCTCCCTGCTGCCAAGAACTTGGTGGAGATGGCTGGAGCTGCAGCACCTATTACTAACCTTGAGGGAGGCTTAAGGACAGCAGCCCACCTGCTAAGAGAGGCAAAAGAAAAAGACAAAAGGATCCAGAGATCTCGTACCAACAGAGCTACTGCACCAGCCTTGGAATGCCAGCCCTGGGACTTCTACAGGGGCAGAAAGCAAACTTCTTATCTTAAGCTGTTGTTCTGGATCATACACTAGAAATACAAAATGACAAATGGATTCTCAGCCTTCACCAAGTGTCCACAGGCATTCATGTGACACCATTAATATTCCACTACTGTGAATAAATAAATCATCTGAGCAAGAACATTCCAAAGAATCAGTGTTTCCTCAGGTGTCTTTGCGATGTTTACCAGAGCTCCAGAGCAGGTATTACTGGGCTTCCTCAGGATGGAGGGGTGGTGGGAGACGGAGGAGTACATACCCAAAAGGGGAACACACAAATACCTTAACAGAAGACTACTTATTACGCAAAACTCCGCCTTCTAGGAATCCCTAAGCAGGGATTCAAGTGTCCGCGTCAGGGCCACTGCTGGCACAGCCAGTGGTGGAGACAGAAGCGGCAGAAAGCTTCTAGGCAAGAAAACACCTCTTATCCCCACCAAGACCAGAGAGCGCTCCAGTCCAACACAAGCTCTATGTAGCACTCCTCCGACACACCTTCCAGAGACAATTCTATTTCATTTCAGTGGAGCGTTTATTCATTTTTCAATTTAAAAGACATTATTCAAGCACATGAAGGACTCCATCTCTATTTCAGTGACTTCTAGCAAAATGTCTGTCTTCATGAGTACGGTAGTATTACGTAGGGAAAAATACGCCACAATTTTATGAAGCTGCTATTCTACTGCATAGAAATAAAGGCTTGTAAATGGTACAGAATAACCAGAAGAGAAGTAACAACACACTGAAGACTATATTGCTGCCCAAAAATTCCTACATGGTTTAAGGACTGAAACAAGCAACTACATTCATGGTATGTCGTACAGTTCCAGACTTCCTACCACAGAACCAGGTGAGTCAATGTGCTATAGGTTTGGTTTAAAAAGGTTTTTCTAGCTTTCACGCAAACCCCATCCCACAAAGGGACAACACCTACAAGAAAGAAAATCAGCCTTTATTATCAAAACGCAGGATTTCTCTCCTGTAGATTTTTGAACAAATCAAACTGGCTCATTTTTTTTTCAGGTTCTGCTCTTTTTCTTGGAATACAGCACTCAGGGATTTGACAGGTAGCAGAAGATATAGTAATGTGCCTTAAGTGTATGAACTAATATGCTCTAATAACTAAATGAGTTAAGAAAAATGAAAAGTCTTAACTGTTTAAAATCTAGAATAATGGTCTGGTTCTTGGATATTTACTTTTAATCAAACTACACATTAGATTTCTTTTTTTTTTTTTTTAATTTTTTTCAACGTTTATTTATTTTTGGGACAGAGAGAGACAGAGCATGAACGGGGGAGGGGCAGAGAGAGAGGGAGACACAGAATCGGAAACAGGCTCCAGGCTCTGAGCCATCAGCCCAGAGCCCGACGCAGGGCTCGAACTCACGGACCGCGAGATCGTGACCTGGCTGAAGTCGGACGCTTAACCGACTGCGCCACCCAGGCGCCCCTACACATTAGATTTCTAAGACTGGTAAGATCTGGATTTCTGTGTGCCACCCTAAAAAAGTTTCCACCAAACCTCACAGAGACCAGCCTATTCTTATCTCTGATACTTGGAGCTCTGATTTCCCATGAATCAGATTAGAGCAAAGGGTCACCAGCGGAATCTTCTTCACATGCCCAAAGTAAGAATACTGTTCTGATCTAAGGAAAGGGAACAGTACCTACTGATTATTGCTTATGGTTGCAAAAACCACCACCACTCAAAGACCACCTATGACCTACAATATGTCAATAGGTCCAAATGTGGGATTGTAGATCTAGAAAGAAGTGCTAGGAAGTGTTGTTCCCCAGGAATAACCCAATTAAGCAAAATACACAATATATAAAGGCATGATCAGAAAGGACTACACTTAGCAGGTCACGAAGAAGGGGAGGTCCTTCTTCAAAACTTTCATGAAACAAGCTGCACCATTTGCATCAACTCAAAGCAACACGAGTTGTTTTGATTGGCTTTGCAGGGCCTGGCCTGCCGTGGCCAGCCCGGAGCACACCTCCATGCTAAGCCTGGGAACGGCTTCACAGCCACCACTTTCCTCTCCAACTCTGGCAGAAATGGTTCTGAAATCAAAGTTCTGATGAAACAGGAAAGAGCGACCATGGGTCAGCGTGTCACGTAGCTGTGGCTGATGTCCCTCGAGCAAACAGGAACACTTCCTTTCTGAGTCAGGAGGTTACACCTGTCTTAGGATGGCTGCACTACCAAGAACAGAGGCCAATGGCTTTCTGAAGGTCCTGTACTGGCAGTGGCATTTTCCCAGGGGTCAGGAAGGTCACCTGATAAAGGGCAACATTCTTGCCTTCAGATTACTTGGCTCCCCTCTGATGCTGGTCCTTCTCCAGACAAAGTTCTTAGGATATTCCTCTAAAAGCAGGTTTCTAGTTCTTTCAACTTTTAGGTTTCTTACTCAAAACTAGGTCATTCTAACCATGTTTGATTCTGTGATATGTCTACATGGGATTATCAGGAAGGAAACACCAAAATAAGATGAAAACAGGAGGGGCGCCTGGGTGGCTCAGTCTGTTAAGCGTCCGACTCTTGACTTGGGCTCAGGCCACGATCTCACAGTTCGGGGGTTCCAGCCGCACTGGGCTCCGTGCTGACAGCTCGAAGCCTGCTTGGGATTCTCTCTCTCTGCCCCTCTCCAACTCGCTGCTCTCAAAATAAATAAATAAACGTTAAAAAGAAAGCTAAGAACAGGAAACCACTGGAGCAGCCCAGCTAGTGGAGTCAGATCTGTGCACAGAACACGGACGTCCCGCAGCTTCCCCTCGAGCCTGACAGTTTCCACTCCTCTGTTTCAAGCCCTTGCAAGGCTTCAAGTCTGGGGGTCAGCAGGGACTGCCGTAAGGTCTGTCACCTCTGACGCGGTGCCAAGCGCTGACTCCACCACCCTGCGTACCAACAGCGGTGCCGCGATACCCTAACGAGGCTTTGCGACAACCCCCTCGCCGAAGTTTCCACACAGCAAGATCGCCGTGCTTCCACACGCGGCACAGACGCGGGGTTTTAGTACGTTTACTATTAAGGTGACTCATCGGGCTGTTCTGTGTTTCTCACACGCCGTTAACACTAATCATGCCGTCACCCACGTATACGGTGCCTTAAAAAAGGAGGTCGACCAGCTTCACAGGCAGCAAACCAGTCATTTCCTGGAGGCCCCGCTGAAGCCAGCACATCTGCTAACCTGGGACGCTGATGAGGAAGCAAAATCCTGAAGTCACAGCTGATCGGCGCAAAGCCCACGGGCCGTTTTCCCTTCCTCCTGCCCGAGGAATCCCTGCCCACGGCTGCGGCAAAGACCTTCCGCACGTGCACGGGCACTCACTCCACACTCTTATGTCACAACTCAAACAGTGTTTAGGTTTGCGTGAGGCACAGGCATGCGGAGATAAAAGTCATCTGTATGATTTTAGTTTGTGGGGAAAGTGGTTGATGAGTTGACTTGCTTAAACACGAGATGTGAAAAATGAGGGCTGTATATGCTGTTTCTAAAACTCCAGCGTACCCCAGATGTTTAGATTGCTTCACTCTGCTGTGATCAACTACCACACACAAGATTCGCCCCGAACCCGGCAAGCTGAAACCAGCGCACATTCATGAGGCACATGCACGCTGCTCTTGCGAAATCACAAACAGAAATGCCACTGAAAAGCAGGGTGTTCGTGTCTTGGAAAAAAAAGTGCTGGGAAGATTTCCCGCAGCAAGCTTGTGACATCAGAGACTAGAAGCTGCAGACATTGTTTGAAAAAGAGACTATGTGAGGGAGGAGGGAAAGTGAAAGGAAGAGACAAAGGAGGAGTCCTGTTCTCACGTCCCCAACTCCTCAAGGACCCGGCACCAAGGCGGGGGTTCACGTACATCCCCGGGAGGAGTGCCTACTGGGCGGACCCGCAACTCTTTAAACAGGGCAAGGGCCGGCTCCCGGCGTGTGGTCGGTGAAGCCTCTGCATCAGACTCACCGGATCGGTAAGGAAAGCCATTAAATATGGATGGAGATTCACTCTCTAGAGGTGGGATATGAGAAGCTGTATTTCAACCAGCACACTTGAGTTAGAAAACCACTCATTTAGGAAAGGAAGAATCCCTTTAGAATCAAAAGCATTCTGGGGAGCCTGGGTGGCTCAGCTGGTTAAGCATCCGACTCTTGGTTTCCGTTCAGGTCATAGTCTCACAGTTCATGAGTTCGAGTTCCACATCAGGCCCAGTGCTTAAAGGGTGGAGCTTGCTTCAGATTCTCTCCCTCTCTCTCTCTGCAGCGCCCCCCCCCCCCGCTCCTCCACTCTCTCTCTCAAGATAAATAAACTTAAAAAAAAAAAAAAAAAATCAAAAGCATCCCTTCCCAGGGCACCTAGGTAGCTCAGTCAGTTGAGCGACCGGCTTCAGCTCAGGTCATGTTCTCATTATCTGTGGGTCTGAGCCCTGCATCGGGCTGTGCACTGACAATGCGGAGCCTGCTTGGGGTTTTCTCTCTCCCTCTCTCTCTGCCCCTCCCTTGCTTCTGCTTGCTCCCAAAACAATGCTAAGTGAAATAAGTCAGTCAGAGAAAGACAGATACCATAGTTTCAGTCATATGTGGATCTTGAGAAACTTAACAGAAAACCATGAGGGAGGGGAAGGGGGTAAAAAGTTACAGAAAGAGAGAGAGAGAGAAGCAAACCATAAGAGACTCTTAAATACTGAGAACAAACTGAAGATTGATGGGGGGTGGAAGGGAGGGGAAAGTCGGTGATGGGCATTGAGGAGGGCATTTGTTGGGATGAGCACTGGGTGTTGTATGGAAACCAATTTGACCATAAATTATGGTAAAAAAAAAAAAAAAAAAAAAGGCATTCCTTCCCTCCCCATCTTCCTTCTCCTCCCCTCCCTCCCTCCCCCCTTCTCCCCTCTCCTCCCCCTCCTCCCCTCCCCCCCTCCCCTCCCCTCCAGCCATGGAGAAAATGGTGCCCAGGGTCTGAGGCAGTGCAGGCTGGGCACACCGATGCAGGGGTCCCCTGCCAGGCTTTCTGGGCAGGAGGGGGAGAAGCACACAGAGAAGCCAGACAAACTGGCTGGGAGACTGAGCAGACTGAGAAAATACACTAACTGAACAAAAAGTTAATAGATCTGAGGGCAACAGGAGCCAGGTATCTTGTCTGAGAAGGAGTTTACAAACACAGAAAGGAACAGGCTAGAAAGAAGCCTGATGGGTTGGATTAGAAAGAGAAGCACCGGTACGAACACATGGGCCTTTAAAACGGACACGGGCCCAGGGCAACAGACCAACAGTTTGAGGGGTGTGTGGACCGTGGGAGCAAGCACGGAGGGGTGGGTCCACAGCTGCAAAGGGAGGGCCTCGAAGCACAGACACCCCACAAGCAAGCAAGCACTCTTGAGTGCCCCCATCTTGGTTTCTAAATACCACACCACACAAGTAACTGGCACTCCTCAGTGGGATGGCGGATCCCGGGATGAGGCGGGAAAGTACAAAAGGAGCCTGGGAACATTACACCAGAAAGTAAGGGAGTGCTCAGATAATAACAACACACAAAAAAAATAACAATAAATAAAATGAAATAAGATAAAATAAAATAAAATAAAATAAAACAAAACAAAAACAAAACATCACTCACATAAAGGGGCTCCTGCTGGCTAAATGTGGACAATTTAAGCATCAAAATAGAGTATCAGATTATAACCTGCTGAATATAAGATATCATAAATTCATACTGGAATAATAAATAGACACATAGGGAAGAAAGAAAGTTCTTTCTCACAGTAGATCACCTAATAAATACAGAAGGAATACCGGCCACCAGACAGCCATCACAGTGGGAGGTGACAGGGGCAAGAGTCACCAGCGGATGACAAGGCCATGAAAAGTCTCATGAGAAACACAGATGTGTGTCTCCCACAATATGCTTCTCAAAAACAAGTATTTTTTAATCCTGACTTTTCACTGGAGAAACCTTGCAGACACCAACCTCACCGAGTGGTCAAGGTTAACATCACCAACAGCAAGAGGGGTCAGCATCCTGTGACCCTGCCGTGACACTCGGCTTTTGTCAGCACAGGAGGAAAACTAGAAGGATGGGCAAGAGGTTGAGTCTCCTCCTAGAGAACGAAGGGGCCACATTCTCTAACACTGTCACCAAGACTAAAGAAAGTTCCACTGTGACTGACGGAAACCAATGAGAGGTGTTCACTAAACGTAACTTGTGTTGCTGCACAGCGTCCTGGACCAGAGGTAGTGGGAACGTGGGAAATACCAACAGGTCTGTGGGTAGGACGGTGTCTTGTATCACAGCTGATTTACTGTCTGCACAGAGAGGTGGGGGCAGGGGGCTACACAGCAAATGTGGTCAAATGTTAAAAACTAGGAAATCTGGGTTAAAGGAATGTGGGAGCTCTTTATAGGATTCTAACACTTTTCTGTAGCCTGAAACCATTTCAGACTTTAATTAAGAAGGCAAAAATAAAAGTTTATTCTGTTCTATTGAAAGTCTTTTGTGTTGATTTCACTGTGAGGTTACTGTTTCCTTGAGTTTACAGCGTAGTTGCACACAGGCTTTTATGCTAAAAATTGTGGTTTAAGCCCTCAATCTTTTTAACTATTTAAAACTTGCCATCCAACTTTTTAAAACTTTTAGTACCAACATAAAACCTAATAAAACTGCACCAATAGGTAAACATAAGTCCCCATGTCAAAATGCCCAATTTTTATAGATGGAAGTGGTGAGAGAATTATGTACTTTGCTGAAAGTGCCAAGGGCAACAGGCAGACTGAACGGCCAGCGAGGAGAGAGCAAGACAGCAGTCAGGTCAGGCCGACTCTGAGGGAAGTCGTGTAGGCAAGGGCTGTAGTCCCATTGCAGCCGATCGCCTGGTGAGCGAGCTATTCACCCTGCCCCCCCACGGCTCTGGAAGCTACCACAGCAGTCAGAAAGCAGCTCCTGAGAAAGTCATGAGTAAGCGGATGAGTGAAGGCCCAGTCACACGGCGGCAACAGAGCCGCCCACTTTCTGTGTTACAGGTGGAAATCAGACAATGCCTAGAGACGGTACACCAAGGAGAAAGAAGTTAATGTTTTCTGGAACTCACAGAATCCTCATGAACCCGTGTGATGAAAAAATTAGATTTGTTCCATTTTCACTTTTACTATTAAAAAGGCTACTGCTAGTATTTATATAGCTGCTAATAAATTAGATAACCTTATTAGCTCAAATGCACTGGGTGCAAAATTAAGAAGAATACAGAATTGACTTTTTCAAAACTCCATGGACAAAATAAAATAGTGCTAAAAGAAAGGTGGCGGGGGATCTCGTTGGACAAAAAGGTAGAGAAACAAATGTGTAGATCTCAACCTCCACAACATCCTGAGGTAAATAACACAGGCATCGCGCGTCTGTTCAATGCACCCAAGGACACTAAGGGCTCAGGAGAACGGCCCAAGGACAGGACAGTAGCACCTGCGGGGTGAAGCAGGGAGTGCCGTGCCGAAAAGTGAATGGCCCCTTTCTTCCCTAGGGCTGTGACAAGGTGGTGGAGTTCTGATCCAGGAAGAGGTGTCCACCTGTGCCCTGCCCCCCGCCCCACCCTGCCGGGGGCTCTGCAGCCTGGCTGACTCCAGTGTCCCGGGGATCCTTCATCTCAGCACATGTGACGTAGATGCTCATGATGAAGAAGACGGGGCAAAGCTTGCTGAACGCAGGCACGCAACCCCGCTTCCCTCCAGGAATTCATCCAGTGTAGGAAAGGCAGACTGGTGTGACAGGCCCAAAGACCACGGCTCGCCCAAGAGGGCGCCACACCTCAAGCTCTCCACACTTAGGGCGCCTCCCACATGAGACAACACAGGGGCAGCAGAGCGGTGGCCGGGACAAGGAGCTGCTCTGTCCCCTACAGCTGCCGACCTGGCACAAGTCACCTGATCTCTGGGCCTCAGCATCCTCGTCAGTAACAGCACGGCCAATAAGGACGCGTGCCCCAGAGTTGTGAACATTAAGTAAATGATTACATAAAGTCCTCACAAAAAAACCCGGCCCAGATGAAGGGGGCAGAAAATAAAGACGGGGAGATAGTACATAAATAATGGACCTTAAAATAACAAAGAGAATGCTATGCTTAGATTTCGAAAACAGCCAGTAGCTTCAAACAGTGTGTGCTTTTTGATCCAGAACATGCATCGGTATCAGGTTTCGCTCCTTTCTAGAAAGTTCATACAGGAAAATTAAATTAATAGCACATGGAAACCTCTATTTGCTAAGTACGTGCAGACCAGAGAGCTGGAATCACGCTTTCTCCGGCATGTGGAAACACAAGCACCTCCGGGAGACCCGCACATGCCACGGGCCCAAGAAGTGTGCTCGCTGCCAACCACCCTGCTTCACAGGGGCCCCCCACCCCACCCCCCTTGCACACACAGGTCAAAGGTCCCGGCGAGACTGCAGTTTAACACGAGACCTACGAGCTTTTTCTAGGCTCGACCAAGCTTCGGGGTTTTTTCCCAGCTTTTGGTGCTGGGACATGAAACTGTCACTCTGCAGTTGGAAGTGGAAGAGCCCGCTCACCTCAGAATAAGCAAGAGTGATGTGCTCGTATACCCCCTGATGGTGGTGAATGGCATCCTCCAGGTCGTGCAGCTCCGAGGGAAGGTCCACCTCTCCACAGGCTTTACACCACGAGTCCACATTGCTCATGTACTTGAGGAATAAAAAAAAAAAAAAAGATTATTTCTATCAATGGCAATTTATACGGAGATGTAGCTATTTTTTCAACATGGTTTTGAAATCAAGGTAATTGAGGGGCGCCTGGGTGGCGCAGCTGGTTAAGCGTCCGACTTCAGCCAGGTCACGATCTCGCGGTCCGGGAGTTCAAGCCCCGCGTCAGGCTCTGGGCCGATGGCTCAGAGCCTGGAGCCTGTTTCCGATTCTGTGTCTTCCTCTCTCTCTGCCCCTCCCCCGTTCATGCTCTGTCTCTCTCTGTCCCAAAAATAAATAAACGTTGAAAAAAAAATTTTTTTTAAAAAAAGAAATCAAGGTAATTGAGAAACAGTCTAAGAATGTGGCATGGTTGAACATCCATCTCAAATGGCACTACCAGGAGCCTCACACGGTTCCCGGACTCTGCCCTGGAGCTCTCCTTCCGGCCAGAGTGGGGCTCGGCCCAGGAACCTGCATTTGGAATGACATCTCCAGGGGACCCCGAGGCCTACAGCTAACAGCAAGCCCAGAGCAACTCTTCCCTGCATCTGCTCTGGGCCTCCTGCTTAATTCCCCAGCCCTCCTCCGAATCAGGGATCGTAACAACCGCCTGGTGCCGTGGGCTGTGTAAGGATAGAGGCCTGGTGCGCCTCAGCCTCAGCCTCAAGATGGCGGCACACGCCTCCTCCAGGAGCTGTAGTCCAGCCTTCGCGCTCCCCTCCAACATTAAGATGCTATCGGAAGCCCAAGTATCTGGAATTATTTACCTAGACAGAGGAAGAGCAGCAGGCCCATTTTTCTACCTTTTCCAAAGCAAAGACACACAGAAATGAAAAGACCAAATGAAGGCCACCCAAGCTCCCCGGCTGTGCCCACTGAGCCTGAGGGAAGGCTGAGGAAAGAGGCAGACTCACTCAGGTCTTTTCCACTTTGTACGTAAACAAGAAGGGAAGAGTCTTGGCTGCAGTCCTGAGGACTACCATTCCAGCCTCTCCTCAATTTTCTCCACGGCCACTCCCACCGCCCCAGGAATCATCAACAGCAGAGAAATCACTGCCAGACGTCCTAGGGAGAGCCTATCAGCATCCATCACAGTTCAGTGTCAAAGGCAGGCAGCAGAAGGCCCTTAATTAAAGACGCTAATTCAATTAAGCCAAATAGTCATGGACACATTTCCCTGGGTTTCACCTCTTTTATTCTAATTCTTTGGCATCTTTCTACTTCCCAGGGAATGCAGAGGGTGACTATTTAAAATTGGGTGATGAAAACATAAAAAAAAAAAATTAAAAAAAAAAAAAGTGGCTGCGCCTGCATGGCTCAGTCGCTTGGGCGTCCAACTGCAGCTCAGGTCACAATCTCACGGCTCACGGGTTCGAGCCCCACATTAGGCTCTGCACTGAAAGCCTGGAGCCTGGAGCCTGCTTCTGATTCTGTCTCTCTCTCTGCACCTCCCCCTGCTCCCTCTCTGCTTCTCTCTCTCAAATATAAAATAAAACATTTAAAAAAATTTAAAAAAAAATTGGTTGACTGACCTGCCAGACAGGAAACTTGCTAGGATTCTCTTAAAATATGGGAACGACCACCCACTTATTCATGACATTTTTAGAAACAAAATAGACACGTCACCTGGTAAGTAGTAATTTGTTTATAAAAGTCCATTTATTATTAATGGCTCAGAAAAATATCTATATGCAAATCTTAGGGCCTGACAAGTCATGGGGCATTACGTATCATATGATGGCATCTGATGGTTTCAACGGACACAGGGACGGAGCAGTATCCTTCTTTACGGTGCCTTCCTAACACCAACAGGGCAACGGAAGTAGTAATAAAATTACTTGACACATCTCCCCCTCGGCAGGTGTGTGTGACATGGATCTGCGTGACTACACATGTTCTATAAATATCAAATCCAATATCAAATATCAGCTTGAATGATTCTAAGTATTCTTGATTTCCATTTCACTTTTCCCATTATTGCATTTAACACCAATCACTGTAAACCTTTTCCAAATATAAATGGACTCTGGTTAACCATCACCATGATTAATTCATCAGGTCAAGTCAGCAATTAATTGCTCCTGCACGAAACAGAGTCACCGTATACTCCTTACAAGAGGCTAAAATACTTCTGATAGAACAAGGTGGAAACGAGTTTTAGTTACACCATAGCACACAAGTGGAAGTGTCAATCTAAAGATGCTTACCTAAAAAATATAGCCAGGTTCTAAATACACAGAAAAGGATGGCTTGCCATGTGGAAATCTTGTGGAGAAAGAATTCTGCACATCTGATTTCACTGGGTTAAGATATCTCAATGATGGAAACAAACCTGGCCATGGTTTCACGGGACTTTTGTGCAAGCATAATTTGTCTTTTGTTTATGAGATGGAAACCCTAGACTCTGAAGGGTAAGCTCGAAGCCCTCAACGCTTTCTGAAGGGCTAAACACCCCAAAAGTCTGAACCCACTGCCACCAAGGGAGCAACCCCTGATCAGAGGGCCAAAAGAAGGCTGCGAATTGGTATTCCATAAGGAAAAGGCATCCTGGAGTTGACTTTGGTGGCAACGTTCAATAGTAGCTACATAGCACAGAATCTGTGAGAGTCTTTTCATAGGATAACGTGGGCTATGAATGGGCAAGGGGGGCAGGCCCACTGTGTTCACTCCCCAACCTTCTCTGACCACTCTACTACATTCCAGAACCCCCCCCCCCGTCCCCCCAACACGAGTCACCATCTTAGAAATACAATTTGGGATTACAACACCAGGGGACAGGTCTAGAACAGAGCCTGACACTCTGGAAAGGACAATACTGAAGGTGGCTACCATACTCTAGTGAGATCAGAGCAGACGGTTTGGTCTGATGCTTTAAATGTGCACTGGACCCAAATTCGTGAACACAAGGCATCCAGCTAGGTTGAGGGTAGACAGGAGAATCCAAGAGAATTAAATGCTTCTCTGTGAATTCAAATCAGGAGCTGGCTACAGAACTGAGAATTCTGATGCTCAGCGGAATGGTGACTTTGTAAAAGTGTGGCTGAAAACAAGAGGCAAGCAGCTGAAGGCAGGGTAACTGATACATACAGCTTTAACAGGAGAGCTTGAATAATGAGATGTATTTGCATAAACATTATTCCACTACCCTCCACATGCTGAGAGAGTGGGGGGATTCCAACGTGGGAGCCACTCAGCCCTCTGGCCTGCCCCACCTCCTGCCACCCACAGCCAGTGCACGTGCGTCCCTCCTACCCACCAGGGAGCATCATCCCTCCTCACGATGGGGTGCAGCCAAGCACAGGGGCTTAGCCTGATTTAGGAGACAAAGGCACAAAAACTTCCTAGAATTGTTAACTTTTTAAATATTTGGGGGGGTGGGTTTCTCTTCTTCAACAAAAGTGACACTGGTTTAACATATACACACACATATGTATGTGTAGATATATATGTGTGTATATACATATATACGCATAACATACATAAGAACTCAAACTTGGGTTTTTACTTCTCATCTCTTCATTTTTGTTTTCACTTCTAGAAAATATTACCCCACTTTTCCTTTCTACTTCATCATTTCTACTCCCTGAGGATTAATCAGCACACACTCTTTCCTGGTTCCTCCAAGGCAGACAGGCCCTCTTCTCTGCCCAGGGAAATCACCTGAGGGAGCAGCCCGCTCCATTTGCAAAGCTCTGCCATCTACACCACAGTAACTCGGAGGAGACAGGCTCAGCTTGAACCAGAGTATGCCGATGATCACTCTGCACACCTTGAATCTGTTTTCATTAATAACTTTTTCTTTCATGTTTATATTTCTTTTCCACAAGAATCGTTTCTGTTTTGTCCACAAGCCAAGAATTAGGTCTATGCTTGTAATAAAGTAAAATACCATTAAAATGGGATTAGTTGTGTATTATTTGCCTTAAAAATTCAAAAAGAATAGTAGATAAGTGCTATTTTCCTCTGAGTTCCAACCCAGACTTATGACAAAATTATCCAGGTAACTGCGGTAAGACTTGTTTACCAGAAATGTTATTTCTAAAACTATGTATGGAGAGTGAAATTGTATAAGGATATTAATCTAAGTGCCTTGTTTGTGGAACAGTGTGTGATTATTGTCAGGAGCTGAAGGACCGTCACAGACCTCAACTGAAGTCCCAACATAAGCGACTCACTCCCCAAACACAATCAAAGGACAATAAATACCACCAGCCCCATCGACTTCATTGGACTGATTTAAGGATGAAATGACATCTTGTGTTAAAGAGCCGTGTAAATTCTAAAGAACTATGCAAATGCTGGTTGTTACTTTATTTTTGGCTCTTATCAAATTATAGAGGCCCTCAAAGTCATAGAGAAAATGAGGTCATCAGATTTATGGTTCACTGTGAAGGTGAACCTTGACCAGCACTAACAGAACTTTCTGCAGTGATGGATATGAGTATCTGTGCTGTCCAGTACAGTAGCCACTAGCTGCACGTTGCTATGGAGCATGTGAAATGTGGACACTGTACGAAATTTTCATTTATTCTTACATTATCTTCTTACTAAGCCTTAAGTAATTTCAGTAGCCACATATGGTGACTGGCTACCATACTGGACAGTGCAGCTCTCTTGTCTGTTTTAAAGGAAGGCAGATTGCCACACGCAGCACGTCATTTGGATGTGCCTTGGGACATGTGGAGCCTTGGGAGTCTGACTACCCTCCTTTCCACAAATGGACCTTGAGGGTTTGTGTGGGGGTCCCAGCAGGAGAGCACAGCTACAGGTATGCCCCTGACCAAACAACACCCTCCTCTATCGGGAACAGTCACCCTCTTTGACAACGCAGCGTGCATCTCCAGGAGAAATACACGTGGGACAGGGAGGAAGCGCACACCCACCGAGCCAGCCAGGCCAACCCTGGGGATCAGTGGGGTGACAGATGTCGCAGCCGGATCACCCTCACACCCGAGATCATCTGTTTAATTTTTAATGTATTTTTTAATTTATTTGAGATAGAGTGTGAGCGAGCAGGGTAAAGGGCAGAGAGACAGGGAGAGAGAGAATGCCAGCAGCCTCCAGGCGTAGCACGGAGCCTGACACAGGGCTCGATCTAATGAATCGCAAGAACATGACCTCAGCCGAAGTCGAGAGTAGGAGGCTTAACTGACTGAGCCACCCGGGCACCCCTAGAGCATTTTTTTTAAATAGCGTCTTAGGGCGCTAAGGTGTAGCAAAATCAAGTCACTTTCTTTGTTCTACAAAACTGTTAAGTCTAATAACATTTGCTATGAAAGCTTCTCAGTGTGAAGGGACAATTCAGTGGATATGCCACATGACCAAAAGAAGTGAAGGCTGGAGCCCCTAAACACCATCTACCAGTAAGACTGCTGGTCTTGTGGTCCTGTCTCCGTGTCTGCAAACTGAGATTCTAATTGCGACATGAGACTATGAGATGAATGGCTGACACGTCTTCAGGAGGCGTGCCATCTATGCAATGTTCTCCTCACCCAGTTTGCACCTCAAGACTTACATCTATAAAACCACAGGCAGACACCAACACGAGAACACCCACCGGGACCACAGAGGAGTGGCTGGGCAGTTCCGGGCACACGTCTCCCTCGCTGGAGCGTAATCCTTACGGGTAAGGCTGCTTCCTTTGGTAAAGCCATTAACCATGGGGGTCACATATTTGAGCTCTGTGCCTCCCTAACTCCCTAATCAGATTTAGTTTCCTACTGGTAAGTCTGGATGGGAGTCAAAGAGGTGGCTACACTGGAAACCTAATTCATGACGTCCAAGTTTCTGGTCCTCTCCCAACTGAGCTTATGAAAACAGCTTAAGCATAACTGGAAGGCAAAGCATTAAAAAAAGAAGAACAAAGTTGAACCCATTTCTCTTCCGCAAAGAGGAAAACGACTTGGTAGATATGGGCTTCCCTCACACATCAGAATTTCAAAGATCTTACTTTTGTTCAGTGAAGGGGGGAGATCCACAACACGTCTTTACCTGAGAGTAAAGAAAGTCTCTGCAGAGGTCCTACTGCCCCACCTCCACATTTCAGTTGCCTGGCCAGGCCTCAGCCAAGGTCCATCAGAGATGCTAGGCCCTTTCTTCACCAGGCCGCTCTGACCCTAACTTGTATTTGGCTTCATCTCTGGCTACTGGATACACACAGAGACCTCAAGCACTGTCATGTTTACACAGGATTCCACAATATTGTGTTCAATAATGTATTCATCTAGTCCAGTTTCCTTCAAATCCATAATTTACAGTCACTCATTTTATCCAAACAGAACACCCCAGGCTCGCGTTCACAAAAGGGACCTTCCCTGTGTGTTACTATGCTTCAGACCCTCTGCCATTCACCGCATAGGTTGTCCTGTTTCACATCTATTCATATCAGCTTAATGGAACTTTCTGAGAGCCCACTGCCACTCTACTTCTTGCAGTAGAACACGTGACGATTCCAGGTGACATATGTGCGGGAGACCACGTGCCTCATCTTCCCACCTACAAAAACGTCCAGTGAATATTACACCACACCCTGGACAAAGACAGGAACCAGAGGTGAGCACAGTGCTGTTTTCTGCAGAAGGGGGGTGGGGTCCTGTGTTTTTTTTTTTTTAAACCTGTTTTTGTGTGTGGGCTTTTGTTTCCCCTTTATCATAAAGCCAGTTAAATGCATAGGTTAGGGAGCTGAAAAATCAGACTACTGGAACCCGAAGCCCCTATTCACAGCTTTCACGTGAGGCCACAAAGACTTTTTTCTCTTTATATACCATTCAGTTTCTTCTTCTGCTTCATATTTGAAAGGTTTCTAGAGTCAAGATCACTACTAATTAGGGTCTTGTGCAACATTCTAGCTACCTTGCCAAAACCCTGGGCAAGCTGGGACTCTATCTCACGTTTACTGACTTCACTCTTCAACAGAGACAGTTTCTCGATTATACCATTTCCTTCTTAACAGCGTCAGTACAGATCCCTATGAATGCAGTCTCCGCCCACCACAAAAAATGACCCCAATCAATATTTTTCCTTTAACATCAGGCAACCACTTGCTTCTTTCCCATACGCCTTCCTAGTGGCTAAAAGTCCTGTGTTCTTTCTCCACATCTTGAAAAAGGTATTTCACTGCCCAGCATGCTTTCCACTAATTAAAGTCTGAGTCATGAGCGAAGCACTTCCTTGTGTATTTCAGGGTACGTTTGCTTAAGCAAGCGCTGGAGGACTGCAGAGCTGTGGGGGTTCTATGAGCAGACGCACATATGACCTCTCACAGTCTTCTGACCAGCACTTCAGCTAAAGAAGCCAGTGTCAAGTTCAAATCCATACAGTTTAATAAATGTGAAAGACACTGTAAACTGCCTTCCCAAAAGTCGTCTGTCAGCCCGAGCCCTTGCTGGCAGAGCGTGGCCGCTACTGTGGAGGCTAAAAAGCCACGTCTGCCTTCTTGCACCCTCCCACGCAGCCAGAGCACGGGCCTACACCCTACTCCCACTCAAGGGGAAAGGAGGTGAGGTGTGCCGGGGTAGGGGACCTTCTGAAATTAATGTTTTCCTGATAAAAGTGGCCAGCACCGCCATCCCGGACTATGGTGGACACCAGGGTGCAGGTGCAGGAACAGTGGCACAAACCCGGGAGAAGCAGACCCGACCCCAACATGGCTGTATGGCTACAACTCTCTACACTTTGCAACTTCTTGATTTGTGAGAAAAGCAAACTCCTGATATTTAAACCTGATAATCAGGCATTCAGTTACTTGCTGACAAATCACCCTAATCAGAATACTAAAAGTGACAGTGAGGAGGAGGAGGAGGAGGAGGAGGAGGAGGAGGAGGAGGAGGAGAAGGAGGGGGAGGGGGAGGAGGGGAAGGAGGGGAAGGGGGAGGAGGGGAAGGAGGGGAAGGGGGAGGAGGGGAAGGAGGGGGAGGGGGAGGAGGGGGAGGGGGAGGAGGGGGAGGGGGAGGAGGCGGGGGAGGGGGAGGAGAAGAAAGAAAGAAAGAAAGAAAGAAAGAAAGAAAGAAAGAAAAGAAAAGAAAAGAAAAGAAAGAAAGAAAAAGAAAGAAAAGAGGGAGGGAGGGAGGGAAGGAAGGAGGAAGGAAGGAAAGAAGGAAGAAGGGAAGTAGAGTGGGGAGAAGGGAGAAGAGGGAACAAGAACAGTGGCTACCACTTATTAGTACTTACAGTACTTACACTACTTACCAGGCACTACACGGGGCACCTAGTATGAAATATCTCATTTATGTGATAAATCACTCCTCTCAAGCACATACTTTTAGTTCCACTTTACAAACAAGAAAACCAAGGAACAGAGAGGTGAAGTAACTTGCCTAAGATTGCACAGCACCGGGTAAGAGAGCTGGGGTTTTAACTCCCAGCGGCCTGGCTTGAGAGCTCATGTTCTTAGGCACTATAAGGGTCACACAAAAGTCCTCCAAGGACTTGGGAGGGTATCGAAGGAGGAAGTCCTCCTGTCACCACCCCGTGGGCCGTGGGGCCCGGGCACTGACCTTCTCAGCCTTCTGGTGGAAAATGGAGGACATGTCCAGCAAGGTGCTCCGCTCATCCAGGGCTGCCGCAAATGCCTTCCACTCCTGCTCCAGCTGGTTCGCAATCTGCTTGATCTGCTGAGAGGCGTAGTGGCCAGACTCTACCAAGCGATTTGCCACCGACATTATGCGGTTTATGTTTACATACACGTTCTGCAAAAGGGGCAGAGAAAGAGGGCTCATGAGGGAAGGCGGACAAGAAGCTTCTTTCTAAGAAACACAGAGGATGGCGCTTTCTGAAACACAGCCCACGAACTTCAGTTATATTTTGAACAGCAGAATCACCTGGTACAAAATAGTGTACATATTTGCTATCTGATTTCCATAAACTCTAAGCATTGGTTTCAATTTCTATTTTTAAAACTGCAAAATTACAAATCAACTAGCTGAGAGGCAGACTGTTAGGCACAAAGCAACAGAGTACACAAGTGGGCGCACAAACATACTCTGACTCACTCGCTGGCTTCGAATCCTGAAAAGGGTCCAGATGGCAAGCCCACTGTGAAGCAGTCACCCAGAACCGACAAAACCCAACGCTGCAGGTTTTAACTAGAACCCAGAAACTACGCATGGATCAACCATGGGCTGTTGTTCTGTGTGGAAACAAGCTCTCCTGTCTACACGAGCTCCAGGCGCCTGTCGCTTTGGGGCCAATAGAGAACCTTCTGGAAACAGATCCACTTTCTCCACGGAAGAGGAACCGAGGCACGAAAGGAACCACGCTGCGTGCACACCTTCAATCAAGCTTTTCTACTCCATGAAGTGCCCATCTTCAAGCTTACCAGTTTACTGTGAGGCTGAAAAACATACACCCCTTTCTCCCCAAATTAGTTCTCACTATGCTGTTCCCCTTTCCACCTTCAGTCATCCTTGAGGCTCCCATTCCAGGGAAGGCAGCAGTGGGGAGCGTGCACCTTCAGCAAACCCCAGCTGCAGTTAGTTCATCACAACACTGCTCCTCTTAGAAGTTCCCCAAAACCCACCAAGACACCTCTTTCTTTGGCTCCTCCCTCCCTATCCAGCCGTGAAATCTGATCATCCAACCTATCCAGACCCCTCTCCATGTTTCTGGCCTCCCCTCCCCTCCCCTCCCCTCTCGCGTGGTCCTCTGGGCCACTGTCCCTCTGCCACACCCCCTGCAGCAGCCTCCTCACTGCCACCTGGTCTGCAGCCCACCCAGTGAGCACCCTGAAGAATGCACCTGTGCAGCTGTCCATTCTTTCCCTCCATTTTCACCCAAATCTGAACTGGGTAGGGTACTCTAGGATCAGACTCCAGCCACAGACTCCAGCCTCTGAGTTCCTTTTCCGGGCACATCTGCAGGCTAGAATCAGCTAACAGATGTGAAGGGAGAGAGGGCACCTGCGGAGCTGCGACAGTCAGCCAAGGTCACAGTCCGTGGGAAACAGTCCTCGCCGGCTCTTATGGCAATAATGCTCTGACCAGCATCCTTTAGTCAAAACCAGTGGCTCCCCTTCTCACAGGTGTTCTGTCTCTCTAGTTGCGGGCCATTCTGGAAACACGCGTGATATCCAAAGGGCTTGCATACCGAAGTGGATTTTAAGAGCCGCTGGCTCAGTTGGGATCGTGTGACATCTGGGGTCACGAACTACTTGTATTGCGAGACGTCGCTCGTTTATCGAGTTAAAACTTGTGAGAAACGTTTGCTTGTCTTGCGGAACACTCACAGAACAAGTTACTCCCGATCCAAGGTTTTACTGTAAATGCTAATTTTTGCTTTGTTTGTATCGTTAAAGAGGAAATCAACCCCAAAGGCCTGGGGGAAGAGAATGAGCAGATGCCCTCTGCTGGAGTCCAGAGCAGAGCTCCCCATTCGGATGGCGCCGCCGTGGGAACCTGAGGGTATTCACTCCCACCGAGATGGAGTTATGTGTCCTGTGTCACCCTTTCGTATCCTCAAGCAGACTGCACTCTGCGTAGGGAGTGCGGGTCTGCGGATTACGGATCAGACCCTTCCCATCGCTGCATCACTGGCAACGCAGAAAAAGGAACGTGGTGGCACGCAGTCCAAGAAACTCCCTCTGCACAAATACGGCAACGTAGAATTCCCTGCGTCACGGTACCTGCCGCTAGTTCTTACTGTCACAGCTGTTAAAAGTATCCGTGACACACAATGAGCCCAACCAACTGTTGGCGTCCCTTCACACGCTTTCTTTAGAGACTATCGACCGTGCATATTGATGACCAGCATTTTCATTTTGTCAAAAAATGTTTAACACACTGCAGGTAGCACAAGAAGTTACCAGGCCCTTGCTCTGCACCACTAAATGCCCCAGACAGGCACCAAGCACTCACAGTACTGTGGCGGGCCAGGGGCAGGACAGGGCCTGGAACCGGCTGCCACCCAGCATGGCACACAGTTACCCTGCTCTTT
Organism: Prionailurus bengalensis; assembly: GCF_016509475.1. NCBI lineage: Eukaryota > Metazoa > Chordata > Mammalia > Carnivora > Felidae > Prionailurus > Prionailurus bengalensis. Next base: position 229,184,326 of record NC_057343.1, read on the forward strand.
TTTAAGAAAAATCTCAACTTAGCAAAGTGATATGAGTTTATTGTAAAGAATCAGAAAATAGACCTAAAAAAAGACATCATTCATACTTTTAAGAGTTTTTAATTTTCTTTTTTTTTTTTTAAAGAGAGCACATAAGCATGGGAAAGGAACGGGGAGGGGGAGAGGGAGAGGAAAAGAGAGAGAGGGAGGAAGAGGGAGAGGGAGAGAGAGAGAGGGAGGGAGGAAAAGAGAGAGAGGGAGAGAGGGAGAGAGGGAGAGAGGGAGAGAGGGAGAGAGGGAGGGAGAGGGAGGGAGAGGGAGAGGGAGAGGGAGAGGGAGAGAGGGAGGAAGAGGGAGAGAGGGAGGAAGAGGGAGAGAGGGAGGAGAGAGGGAGGAGAGAGGGAGGAGAGAGGGAGGAGAGAGGGAGGAGAGAGGGAGGAGAGAGGGAGGAGAGAGGGGAGAGAGAGAGAGAGAGAGAGAGAGAGAGAGAGAGAGAGAGAGAGAGAGAATCTTAAGCAGGCTCCACACCCGGCACGGAGCCTGACACAGGGCTCAGTCCCTCGACCCTGGGATCATGACTTAAGCCAAAATCAAGAGTCAGACGCTCAACTGACTAAGCCACTCAGGTGCTCCCCAAAGTTTAACAGTGCTTTTAATTGGTGATAACACGACTGCTAATAATCACCATTTATCAAGTACTTACTTACCATGTGTTCAGCATTATCTTAGTATTTTACAGATAGAGAGGAAATAAAATAACAGAACTCCAGGGAAGGCAGCTATAAATCCCCACTTTACAGATGAGAAAATTCTGCATTCCCGCCCCACACTGCTGCCTTCCACACCACGCTCACATCTTCTCGATCCTAAATGTGCCACTAATAATGGTGGGTGGGGTGAGAAGACATTGTGTGTCCTCGTTTGTTTGAAGTATATGTTAGCATTTCTTGTTTTTAAAGCATGTGATACAGTGGATTGCATGCCTACTGCCTGTAGCTGCAGGGTCAGAATGGTCTGAAAACCTGATAAAAATTTCTTGGGAAGATATTCTAAAAAGCTTCCTCCAAAGGTAACACTTTGGCTCTCCTCATCTATGCCCAGGTTTGATCATTTAAACCAGAAATTCTCTTACCTCAAACCCTAGAACAGATATCAAACTTTTCTGATGGTGTCTACTACAAAAATTTTATTGCTAAATGTTATCTTTGAAACTACCTAAATTGGAGCATTTAGTTGACCAAACTTCAATTAAGTGGTATCTTAATTAATAAAAAAAAAAAGCCCATCTTTATATTGCTTCAGTGCTCTGTAAAAAAAAAAAAAAAAAGAAAAAAAAAGCTATAAGGTCCACGAGTGGTTAATTCTCACAGACTGGCTCAAAGTCCAAACCAAAACTCTTTGTCCCTGAAAAGAAAATTTCTAGAAGCTTAACTGTCTATAGAAAGAACATATATGCTATAGGATATAGAATATATATGCTATAGAATATATTCTATAGAATATAGAATATTTTCGTTATAGTAACTCCAAAAATGTAACAAAAGTGCTACTTAAAATTCATTGGTCTTCTGCTGTTTTGCTTAATAGTCCTACAACAACCCCCCATCTGGTCACGACAGGCCACGGGAATCGGGGGCATCAACCCCAAACAGAGCCAGGGAGCTCCAGGCACGGCTCATGTCCGGACCCCACTACTTCAGTTCAGCTTGGAAGGAAACGTCACGTTTCAGGAGAACTGGAGTGCACCCCGAGGCAGACAGCAGGCAGGCTGGCTTACTTCTTCTTCGGGAAGGGCAGCCAGCACAGTGACAGTGGCTCTCGGGAGAGTCACGTGGTCACTGAGGAGCCTTTCTGGGGCCCCTGTAGGCTCCTAAGAGGGACAGCACACGAGCTAGCATCAAAATCATCCATGTTGAACCGGCCAAGTAACCGGTTTGAGTTTTACCGGTTTGTTTGCTTGTTTTCACATTTTTGCTCGTTTAAAACTTAAAAAACGCCGTGGATACCACCAACATTGAGAACTTCCCACACCTGGAGGTCAGCTGCGACCACCGAATCGGTAGCTCCAAAGGCCCCGCACGGCCTCCTGGCAGTGCACTGGGACACCATCTGTGTAAACACCGCCCGTCTGCTAAAATACTCGCACACACAAGCTACGTCTGCTCTGACAGCGTCTTACCATACAGTTCATGGCAAAGTGGTTGTGCTGTGTCTGGAGCTCCATTGCGTGAGGATGGCTGGTCCCAATCTCGGTGTAGCTGTTCAGAAACAGGCCCTTGTTGTGTGTGATCCAGTCAAACATCTACCAGAATGGAAAAAAAAAAAAAACCTGAAATCACTCCAGAAGAGAAGCGACTGGCACAGGCCCAGGAGCAGGACCAAGGCAATCAAGGGCAGTGTCATTCCTCTGATAACCTCTCGGGGATTTGGGTCCAAAAGATCCTTGACTTCTACAAAGTAAGCAGTTCCGAACCTGCAGGGTCTATGAGAAAATCTTATGTCTACTGCGTTCCTTTGACGAACATGTAAGGAGCAGATGCTACTCTTTAAGGAGGTATTCAAATCCCTCAGGCTGATGAAAGCACTGCTCTTCAATTAAAGACCTGTTGGGTGAAATTAGGGACTTACAGGTATGTGGACCAGTTTTGCGATGCCCACAGATTACTGACAGCAATTCCAGTGACTACAAATCATATGTGCTTTAGTGCAAACAGTATTTTAAAAGCTGTGCAAATGCAAACAATGAAATCTGTCATAAAAATAAAAAGGACTGGGGAAAAAAATTTAATGATGACATCCCTCTCAAGGGTCAATACAGATACTACCTGGAAAAGGATGACAATTATGCTGTTTGCAAGGAAAACCTTTAAGGAAAAAGGAGTAACTATCAATTAGTCCTGGTATCATGACTTGAACCAGAATCCCAGACAGTCACCTGTTTTTCTAGTAATTGAAAGGAAGATTTTCTAGCATCTTTGACAAGGCACTTCTTTAAACAGAAGTACATTGACAGATATATTAAAAGCTTGCCAAACAATGGTAGTGGCTTGTCACTGTCTAAAACAAAGGTTTGTGATACCGTTTTTTTTGTTTTTGGTTTTTGCTTTAAAAATATTCTCCTGTCCGTGAAAAAAATTCAATGGGCTCAAATTAAGAGAGATCAATTTACTCATATTCATGGCTTACAACACAGTCCTATAAATAAGTGTTTCCACATTGCTAAGACTGAGCCTGTAACACAAACATTTGCTTGGACGGGTTATTTTGTCTGCAGCACAAGAATAAAAGGAGACCGTCAGTAATCACTGCCCATATTTCCCAGAAGCCATTATTTTTAACACATTATTCATCTTTTATTTTAAAAACATACTCAGTGATAGATCTGAACGGTGTTCTGTCACTACCTAGAGAGGAGTGAAGAGCAGTTATTAGCAAAACACGTACACAATTATCACTTTCAATAACATAATTCTATAAAATGTTCACTCTTTTAACTCAAGATACCATTCTCATTCATCCTACGGTTATCCTAAAGCAAACTGCCAGTAATTAATAACTCAGAGTTCCTAAAATAGCACTGGCCCGGCCAAGGAGGAAAACAGGGAGGCAGACTTAGGGCGGATGCCTGAAGTGACACTTGGCGAGTTCTGAAACAACGCTGTGAGAGTGGCTTACCCTTCCTTGGCCCTTTCTCCCGACCAAGGCGGCCCTGGCTGCCGGCCCCAGTGAGCCGGGAGGCCTCCCCCTCCAGGCCTCATTTTAGCTTCCCTCTCCCTGCTCCTTTACCTTCTCGGCATCCTGTTCAAACAGCCTCAGCTGAAAGCACTGGTCCAGCTTCAGCTTCCTCACGTGCCACATCTGATGCAGGTGCTGCCGAGTTGAGTGCAGCCGGTCCAACATGGCAGACACCTTGGGTAGGAGGCTCTGCAGGTCCGCGTTGCCCGAGCCGGAGTTCTTTTTGGGAAAGCTGTCACTGCTCTGAATCCTCTGCAGCAGCTTCTGTCCCTCTAAATCCAAGTCTTCTATGGGGGCTTTAATCACCTTCTTCTTCAGCTGCGAATGCTCCTCGATCATATTCCGAGCCCCCTCTAAATCCTGAGGCAATTCCTTCTTGGCTAGGATGTCCTGAAGTTCCTCCAGCCGAGACAGCATGTGGGTCGCATTGCTAATGTAGTCTTCAAAAGCAACTCTGATTTCAATCCATTCTTCATGGTTGTACTCCAAGCAGCCATCAAACTCGGGGGTGAGCTGAGAAGGATCAACTACTTTGGTAAGGCCTTCTAAAGAGACCATATTTGTCTTAAGAGGAAAAAAAATCATGTATGAGAAGATGAACCAAGTCTACGTGGCCTTATCATAATGCAACCTGCAATACTTACTCAGAGATTTTCAAACTTAATCTATAGAAAACATACCTTGTTCTGGCCCCATAAAAAATAAATGTAGATGAAAGAAACATTACCAGTATAGTCAGTGAAAGATAAATCTGGTAGAGCAACACGTTAGTCAGAACTCCTAAAATTACAGGATATGTATTTCAGGAGAGCTAAAGAGCCTGGATTTCTTTCCAAGAATGTGGAAATTAACCCACTATCTTAGGCACGATTACCAGGAAATGTCTTAAATTGCAAAACAGTGCAGAGGATTTACCAATTTTACTTCATCAATGCACTCTTTCTCATGCACACCACTCTACCACCTCACTCCCAACAGAAAGCACCGTAGAGGCCCCCTCCTATCTACCATCAACCTACTGTCCTCCCTCTCAGGACAATGATTTGTGAGCTGGTCATTAAATGATAAACAGCGCTCCCACCGGACCACCATTACCACTCACCCTGTCCTAACTTCACCTCCCATCACATGGTGGATGCTGGGATATGAATGGCTTTTTTAAATTTTACAGAATATACAGAAGTAGCCAGAAAGGGGGCGGAAACTCCTGTCACAAAGCTAAAGACAGAGGGAGAGTTTCATTCATTTCAATGATCTGCCACAGTTCTTAGTATAAGCGTTGTACTTTCCAATCTAACAGTGACGAAGTTTTCATCCTTTACAATCTAAGCAAAAATCAGATTAACCTCACCCAACCTATACCACATGCTGCTGCAGGGTTACTACCAATACCGTGCCTCAAGGGAAACACAGGGAGTGGGAGAGGAGTCATGAAATGCAAAGACAAAGTGAAAGGAAAAAAAGATTTGTGGCCTAGAAGCAAAAAACAAAACAGAGAAAGGCTGGTTTAGCCCCACCTCTGTCACCTCCAGCCTTAGAGAGACTTAGGAGTGCATCGACTCCAGGATGGCTGGCATGAGAACCTGCAAAGAGCAACAAACTGAGCTAGAAAGACGGGCTGCTCCCAGCCCAGCGTGCTGGCCTGCAATTGACTGTAGGTTCATTCCTGTCTCATTTGCTCAGACTTTTAATAACACCCACGGATCTAATCACTTCACAGAGAGAGGCCGAGGCTGGTAACAATGTAGAGACAATAAGCTCAGTAGAAAAGCTGGTACAGGTAACTTTAAAGGCCCAGAAGGAGAGATCAAAATTAGACCAGCAAAAACGTGCACGCATTCTATTGCTGAACCGTTATTTCTGCTTAAAACGTGTGTAATTAAAGACAACCCGCTTTAAATTCTGTGTTAAGAAAATAATAAGACCCAATCAACTGTCATCCAAAATCACTCTTTACCGTGTGAAAATAAGGGCTTACTGGTTTCATCTTTTACCTAAATTTCTTGAATGTAGTTTCAAATTAAAACTAAACTCAGATATCAGATTGAAAATCGGTACCACGGAAGAAGATTTTAAAATGTAAGTAATACCCATGTGAAAACACTTTGAGAAGTTAACAGGTAACATAAAGCTTGAGAATTAATACTGTGTGATGTGCTTAATACTATTGTTGTTGTTTACCTTGTCGACACACATGAATACATCACTAAAACCTACTGTCTGGGCAAAGGTGCTAAGAGAAGCAATCTATTCAACCAAAAATTATTACATCTTATTAGAAAACACTCTATTACAGAACAGGGCATGAATCAATTTTCAAGCTGGCCAGAATACTTTCTTCCCGTAACCATTTCATTACACGAACTGCACCAAAGCCTTGTCAGAGCCTTGGTAGCTGAAGGAGAGGTGTCAATGGGAAGGGAAGTTAAGTTAGCAGCAGGCTGAGGCTTTTGTTTTGTGCACCGTCTGGGAGACCGCGACCTTATGTGCGGTTGAATTTGGCACTCGGAGTCATTTTTAGAGGACTATCTCCCTTCTCATAAATGAGAGAGCTGATATATAAAATACCTAACAGATCATTCTGTCCATTTAGCAAGGACAAGGTAAAAACTCCGTTTCTTCCGGACATGTGAAGCTGGGAATGTCTCCACGATGTTCCCTTATTTCTAAGACGGAGGCAAAGATAATGAATCTGAGGCCACACAGAGCCACCAGGACTGGAAGGTAAAGCTATTTTATCAGGCGAAAAGGGAACCTTGTCCTATGCTACACACCCTGTACCTCAGCAGCCCCACCACCCAAAACCAAGAGGACTGGAGCCTGTATCTCCCTCGGGAAAAATAATCCAGTAGGATAACGGGATAAACGAACCCATTTTTGTTGTTTTACGCAATAACTAATGCCACATGTAACAAGATGTGCAGCTCCCATTTAATATGTGGCTTTAAAAATCTGATACCTAAAATGAGGAGGAAAAGTGCACTTTCAAGAAACCACACCTATTGGTTTAATTGGTCTGGCTACACATGGAAGTTACCTCAAATTCAAATTTAGAACTGCCAAAATTAGTCCTCTGTTTCTGCCAAAAGTTGTCTGGCTTGATTATCAGGGCAACATGGATGCAACAGGGAAAGGACTCCTGCAGTATCTTCAGAAGAGGCTTAATGGAGTCCCACTTGGACCCACGCATGTCCACGATCACCGTGAATCCTCGCTTGCAGACTTCTTCACTAGAGAGAAAGAAAAAATAGGTTTAAGCCACGCGACCCTTTCTCTGAGTCCCACCAGGTGAGGCTGACTCCTGTCTGTGGGGCTCCGTACAGTCAGGTGGGCTGGTGGGGAGGGAATTTCTCGTCTTTTGTGTATTAAGTGATCGCACCCATTGTCTAGTAACTATTACAGCAAAGGTCCCTGGTGAGCACCAGTGGGGACAGACCCCTGACAGGTACACAGAGCCCAGGTGGGAAAGGTCACAGATCAAAGAACAGCAGTCGCAAGAGCCTCCCAGGTACGGAAACCACCCATCCCAGTGCACTGGAACTTTCCAATGTCCCATTTTGTCCCCTTTCACTGGCTCAGGCCTCTGAGCTATCTCGGAGGTTCCCTGAGGGTCCTTGGCACCCTTCTGGTGGGGTTTTGGTGGTAAACAGATTTTCATGGTGATACTGAGACTTATTTGTCTTTTTCACCGGGTTGCAGCAGTGACACACCAGCCCTCAGCACTCCCCTCCGCATTCTGGCAAGTTTAAACAAACAAAAAAGCCAGTTGCTCATAATTATTAGTAGTTCTATTAAATCTCAACCCCTGGGTACATGGGAAATATACGTAATGCACTTCTGTAATAAAGAATATCCAGAGTTAAATCGCCCCTGAAGATAGGTTACAAATCCTCAGTCACACTCGGTGAGAACTCCGGTGTTCATGCGGAAGCTCTCCAGAGACTTCGGAGCAGGCTCACCCTTGCGGAAGGGCCGTCATCCTAGCTGTCTTGTGGTGGACACATGCAGTCCGTGCAGGCGGCTGATCGCGGTCAGACATGAGCCAGATCGTGACCGCCGCTGAGGTCACCTGGAATCACACCTACGACCCCAACTGCGCAGTGACTAACTTGGGTTTTCACCCAACGTGAACGTACGGGCCTACAGGAAAGACACCTGACATTTCCCTGTCTCGGGTAATCACCTGAGAAACTAGTAACCATTTACAGTTATAAATTCATACAGTTACAGTTCATAAATTAAAACTCAAGAGAACTAATTGCTACCATTTACGTGAAGTTAAAAAGCGAAAATAAATTAAGTCAAAACTAAAACCAATTGCTGGGCTGCCTGGGTGGCTCAGGCGGCTGGGCGTCTGACTCTTGATACTGGTTCAGGTCATGATCCCAGGGTCGTGGGATCGAGCCCCGAGTCGGGCTCCATGCTGAGCGTGGAGCCTGCTTCACACTCTCTCTCGCCCTCTGCCCCTCTCCCCTGCTTGCGCTCTCTCTCAAACAAACAAACAAAAAAACCAGTTTCATGTTCTACTGCATAAGTTCATCCTCTACCTTCCCCTCCCCCTCCCCACATGAACGCGTGCGCACAGACACCATTCCTTTCCTTATCCTGATGCATCAGAGTAGCCGTTGTTCCCAATTTCACAGATGCAAAGTTCCTGTCACAGCTACATCCATGTAACAGGCGTGTCACAAAACATTCCAAACAGTCTGTGGAGACAGACCCTGCGTGGGTGGTGGCACAGGCCCCAGAAACATGGTGTGGAAATCCACCAAGAGATGACAAGGGTGATCAGCGGCCTAGCTTCTCACTCAGAGGTGGAAACTGCTAGGAATGCTTTGATGCACTTCTGTCTACAACTGCACGTAAATAAAAACTCCTAATGAGTTAACACTCGGCTCACACGACCCTCCTGGTATCATGTCTCCCTGTCTCAAGTAGGTCCCAGGCCACAAACGAGAGAACAGCACAGGCCTCCTTCACAAATCCTAGAAGCAAACGGGGCTTCCAGAAATGTCTCCCAAAATCTCCCAAGTCACCGGGAGCATTCCGGACTTCTTCGGGCTCGGCCTGAGCAGAGGGAGCCTGCCCCAGCGGGACATCCCACTGCGGACGCTCTACCTGCAGCCACACAACAAAGGAGGGCGACTGTGCAGTGCAGCCGGGCCCTTCGGGCCTCAGTGGGTGCCGTCTGCCGGGCTGCACTCGAGGCATCAGCCCTCACCACATCAGGGCCAGTTCTCCGGCAGCCTGTGCCTCTCCTCACAGAGCGCTACGCAGCGTGCACAGAAAACCGCACCCTCCGCTTGAAAGGGGCTGAAAGGGAATCCGGAATAACTCCAGGCTCAACGACAGGAACAAGTCAGGGAACACCACAGCCAGAAGGTACTTGAGCTGGCCCAGTTTACAAAAGGACTCACTATCCACCCTCCTCCACAATCAAACCAACCACACAGTGGCTTTTCAAGTAATGAAAACAGCACGTGAACTGGGCTGGGAGTGCACATCCTTACAATCTGTCTCTTTACTCAGTTACAAGCCAGTCCTTATTAAGAAAGCAGTGACTTGTGGAGCACCCGGATGGCTCAGTCAGTTGAACATCTGACTCTTGTTCTTGGCTCAGGTCATGATCTCACGGTTCCTGAGATCGAGCCCCGCATCGGACTCCACGTCTCCAGTGAAGAGCCTGCCTGGAATTCTCTCTCTCCCTCTCTCTCTGCCTCTCCCCCACTCGTTCTCTCTTCTCTCTCAAAACAAACAAACATGGAGAGGAAAAAAAAAAAAAGGAAAAAAAGAAAGGAAGATTTGCAGGCTCCCAAACCCAGGTGTATTTATGAGCAGCTAAGCAATGCGGGCAGCTGTGTGCAAGGGAAGGGGTCCACGCGGCCCTTCCCGGAAGACAGCGCTCAGGGGAAAGTGCGGCCGTCAACCAGTTACTTCAGCAGTTTCACCTAAGAGCCTCATTTTATCTGTGAGATAAGGCAATTTTAGATACAAGTAAGGTCCCTTCTCAATGCTGGTCTCTGAAAGAGAGAAACGCTCTTCAGTTTCTAGACGAAGAAAGTAGCTTTTTATGTGAATGTTCATGAATGAATCGGTCAAAAGTCTTCACATTACTTCACCAGTTACAAGAGAGTTGAGGTGATTTATCCATGGAGCCACTATAAATCATTCTAAAGAAGGTAAGACGATCTAGAACATAATTAGTTGCATGTATTTCAAACAATAAGAGCAATAAACACCTAGAGATGTACCAAGACTGAGGTTATTCTCATCACTTTGTGGGAATCCCAATTACACCAGCAAGAATTTCTAGTGAGACTTGTTTCTCCTACACACAGTTAATAGAAAATTTCCTTGCAAACTAATTCCATGACATTTACTCTATTACTTCAATTGCTTTAAAAAAAAAAAAAAGGGAGGAAGGGCAGAGAAGGTGACCCAAGTAATCCTCAAACTCCTCAGCACTGCTCAGCTCACTTCGTGTTGATCTTCGAGGGCCACCTTTTAAGAGGCACGTGCAGAAGAAAAACAAGATAACCCAGCTCTAGAGCACACATCCAAACGAAAAACAAAGGAAGGAAAACGGAAGAGCGTGTAGAGATGATGGAGATTATCGGACTGTTTCTGAGGTAGCGACCCTGTGTCAGGTGTTGCCCTGGGCACGGACGTTAAGTATCCTCAGTCATTACTCACAATGATCCCACGTTACTACCACATTCTGTACATCAGAAAACTGATGAAAGTAATGTGCTTGGGACACGTCACAGCTGGTCCGACTCTGCTGCCCGTGCTGTTTGGATGGCACACTTCTCCACATCCGGGAATGCAGGGCCCTGAGACTGCCCAGCTTGAGGGACAGCAAAAGGTAGCTACCTTCACATCCCAGAAACCACCAGGAGTAACGGACAGGTAAAAGAAGTCTCACGACCCCCAGAATGATTCACGCCACTCTGAAACTATAGCAACAGATAATCAGAGTTAAACGCAAGCAAACCCACCAGTGGAAAAAGTCTGCACACCGTTAGTCTGAGAGTGGTTTTATGGACGCTCCTGTTTGGCTAAACCAGAACAATGTTCCTGCTACCCAGCACTCCAGGGAGACAGAGCAGCTCATGTCTGGTCCGGGTAGACCCACGCAAGGGGCACAGAGGACTCATTTTTTTGTCTCCTTTCTCTATTTGGACCACTGTGAAATTTGCCCACTATCACTTGAGAAATGGGTCATTTACACGTTCATCCCACTCATCTCATCATTTACCAAGTCAGGCAAAGGATGTTTCCTGTCACTGGGAATCATAAATACAAAAGCAAACCCAGGCAATGAAACAAAGTGACTGTGCTCAACAGCAGAAGGTTCACCCTTCAATACGCTTCAGTATCTGTAAGTGAAATGACAGGATTCTTGGGGTTTTTTATAAAATATTCTGGGGGGGGGGGGTCAGAGAAAAACAAGACTGACAAAATCTGATCATCACTGAAGCTGGAGCTCGCTACACTATTCTCACTACTTTTGTATACGCTCACAATTTTCCACGACCAAGTTTGGTAGGTTTAGGTGGGTCAGGCAGATGATCCAAAATACACGTGGATCAATTTTTTTTTTTTTACAATGTCAGTGAAATAAAACCAATTTTAATATTTACAATCGACACAGATTTTAAAACCAGATAGCAAGTTGCCAAAGTTACACACAGCCATTCCACTATGTTAATGTTTTCAAAACTAAGCTGGATATATGCCAAATTCAGCTTTCTTATTATACTATGTGATGAGTATCACTTTGGTTGGCAGAGATTTATTTTTTACACCATCCTCTGAATTTGTTTCTTCTTCCACCATGAGTCCAGTACCGAGCACACAGAAGAACTCTATAAACGGTGCTCGTCAACTGTAAGTGCTATTTATAAATGATAGCGAGTAGACCAAAACTTCTAAACCCCTTTCTAACTCACGGTGTCAACAGTTCAACAGCCCAAGAAAATACCAGAGTAGGAGGAAAGAGTGAGCTCTTCCATACATCACTTTGTCCTTGATGATGCAAAGTGACTGCTGTCTCATAAAGGATGCCCAAACAGGAAAACCCACCAACTTCCTCAGCAGGCCAGACTGTCAACAGCAAAAGCTGACTTCCCTCAGCCACAGCAAGGATGGGTTACAAATGGGCACTGCTGTCTTCCTTTGTTGGTGTCAACCTAAATAGGCCAGGAGTGTCCCAACCCACGTGCTGTGGCAGATCCATGACAGTCACCTCCACCTTCGAGAACCCATTAACGCTGCTACTGACCAGCTCTCATCATTCTCTTGCATAACACGTTCATTAACGTGACTGTCTACTGTAGCCTATATAATGACCGAGTTCTCCTCCACACGTCCTCGTTTGGCCTCCTCGTATTCCAGCACGCTGATTATGCCCCTTTTAGCACATGCCTTTCCTTTTCCTCACAGGGAAACACCCCTCCAACCCAAACACATGCAATCTCTTTTCTGCAGACATGCCTAAATCCCTGGACTATATCACAGCGGTATTCTTTTTCCAAAAAAAAATCACCTGGAAAATACAGCTTTGCCTGTTCTTAGTGTTCTTCAGAATCCACACTAAACCACCCTATCACTAATGGGGTCTCCAACTGAATGGGGATTCCCAAACGTGGCATATCACCTGGTAAAGATTTTTAAAGCCCCACCAAACATCATGCCACAAAATCAAGAGAATACTTTTAAGAAACTGAAGCTCACAGGTACCTGGGTAGCTCAGTCAGTTAAGCATCTGGCTCTGGATTTCGGCTCAGGTCATGATCTCACGGTTCATGAGTTCGAGCCCCGCATCAGGCTCCATGCTGATAGCGTGGATCCTGCGTGGGATTCTCTTTCTCCCTGCCCCTCCTCCGTTCACACACACTCACTCTCTCCCTCTCTCAAAATAAATAAATTCACTTTGAAAAAAGAAAAAAAAAAAAGCCCTGAAGCTGAGCCTGAAGACAAACACATTTTTAGAAACAGCATTCCATTTCTGGTCTTACAGCGCACTGCGTGCTGGTACCAGATTCACCGATGACCGTCCACCTCCAGCACCACATCCTAATCCCAGCCTCGTGGGCGTCCCAACTCCATCACCTCCACACGAAGCTCTTCAAGCAAGACACATGCTTCTCATCTCCACACCCAGAAGTGCTGTATACAGGACAGAATGGTCACAAAATGGAAATAAGGAGAAAGATCAAGGGGCGCCTAGGTGGCCCAGTCAGCCGAGCATCCAACCTCAGCTCAGGTCATGCATCGTCTCACAGCTCGTGAGTTCAAGCCCCACACGGGGCTCATTGCTGTCAGTGCAGAGCCCGCTTCAGATCCTCTGTCCCCCTCTCTCTTTGCCCCTCCTCTGCTTGTGCTCTCTCTCAAAAACAAATGTTAAAAAAACAAAACAAAACAAAACAGAGTCTTTAAAATAAAAAGGGAGAAAGACCATGATTTTAGTTCTATACTGTTTCGTCTGCTTGGAATTCAAGTCACATGTCTTGGGACGGTGGCAACACTGAGTAACCACGAACCACACAGAACTTACCTAGGGATACAGGCTAGATACGAAATCAGTCTCCTGAGGTCCTCCTGTCGTATTCTATCATGATTGCTGCGGGCTGGAAATGTTAAAATGGGACCTCCACGTTTATCTCTGCCACCTGAAAAACAAACATTTGGAGCACACTTAGACAGAAACAGAGAGGACAGGACTCTTCATGCCACCGGAGGTCCATCGTTGTCACCGAACCACTCATGCAACGCTGTCCCTCCACCAACTGCGTGGCCAGGAAGGACGGAGCAAAAGGCAAGAGCCCTTGCTTTGGTGGAGACGTGGATGGGCTACTTCATCCCCTCCCAGGATTCTGAAGAAGAACATGTCTGAGTGCTGCCTGTCACCTGGGAAGCCATCACAGAAGGCCCCGTCTTTGTCTTCCTGCGTGCTTCCTGCTTTCTTTAACTTTACGTCTGCAGGGAACACATTTCCACACATATGTGCTTCATTCACCTTAAACCAGCGCCTCCCCACACCTCACCTCTTGTTCTCCTCCAAGCTGCCCCCATCCTGCCCTCCCCAGCATGCTCAGCTCTCAACCAAACTGGGTTGTAGGTCTTGCAAGAAAGAGACAGAATGGTCTCCAAATATCATCCTGGATGATGACTTTCTATAATCTGGGATCTAGGGCATCTTCCCCGTTCCAGGGCAGTACCTGACCCCAGCAGTCAAGCTTCACCAACCTCTCACACAAAGCCACACACACACACACACACACACACACACACAGATTGATTGGCATTTGAGAATGTCACAACAGAACTAAGTTACCTTAAGGTGTTTAGAAAAATTATGTCACATACTAAGTACAAACCTTGGGTGACAGGCAGGTGTGGCCCTCATTAACACACTGAAAATCCTAATGAAATCTGTTGGTATCACTCAACATTTTTGGTGAAATTTCTAGATATATTTTATTACTTCTCTCACTGTTTTCACAAATTACAACAGAGAAGGAAAATCTAGCCTTCCCAAGCAGATCCTTCCTTAGTTTTACAGCTCTGGTCATCTATCTGTCTTCAGAGGAATGGCAGTAAGATCTCAAAATTCAAGTCACGACATGAAACTGTTAATTATTTTCTCATCTTATTTACTTCATCAGCAGAGGTAAAATTAAAAAGCAAGCAAACAAACACTAACAACAGAAAGCCAGATTCTTTCTTTTTAGAAAAGCCAAAGAAGTGTTCAGCACAAGATGTTGGAATTTTAAAAACACATTTCACCAATTTGGGTTTTTACCATTTCCTAGAATGATTAATAGTGCCTCTCAACAATAATGAAACTCAATTCTGATTCTGAACACTTAAAATGATCCACATGTACTATTTGGTCATGCAATCCAGAAAAGTGTTGTTATTTACAAATCCAGTAATTCAAGTATTAAATGGGAACAATACTAAATCATAGCCACTGATACATGCTACATATGGATTCCAGTCCTTAACATACGGGCTTGGATTTCAACATCATGACGACCGCATTAAGAGGTTTTATCATTCCAGCTTTATAATTAAAGATACTAAAGCTTCAATAAGGATGGGGGGAGGGGTGCTGGCTGGCTCAGTCAGAAGTGCCCAGAACTCCTGGTCTAGGGGTCATGAGTTTGAGTCCCACATTTAGTGTAGAGATTACTTAAAATAAACAAGTGAAATTAAAAAAAAAAAAAAAAAAAAAAAAGACAAGGGGGCTATGCCACATGGTCACATCTGGGTACTTTGCCCTGACAAGAACTTACAAAATTTTTCACACTAGTAGCTTTAATTCTCTCTAAAGTAGCAAAAATGTGCAGAAGGACAACTGAATGATGGTTCCTAAGCTTCTTTATGAACAAAAGGTACTATTAAAAGTAAGAAGCAGTACTGTTATAAATGCCAGAATGTCATCACCAAGTAACCTTCTGAAATATCAGACAGTATTTTTAGGGTAATACTAATGAGGGCCAATGGTATTTTGGGGGATTACCGCTTATCCCCAGGATAAGACAGGCAACGACTTCAGTATTTTTTTTCTTTTTTTTTTCGTCTCCCAACATCTTTGATACTTTTCAAAAGAGAATCAATCTCCTTGGTCAAAAATACTGCAGATCCACATACAGAAATGTGAGTTCTTAAAAATGTACTAGGATATTTGGCTGAAAACATTCACCCCACTTTCGGTAAAGAGAATAGCATCTAACATCTTCCTGGACCAACATTCTGAACTTTTTAAATGCAAAACAATATTTGATTCAGCAGAGAGACTAGATGACCGTGACCCATGATCAACTCCTCCCTCTGGGTCATCGTATCTCACAAAGCAAGCAAGGCCATACGCGCCACCATGGGCACCAAAAGTTGAACCCAAAACCGCCCATCAAAGACACTCATGTGGGAAAGTGCCATTCTGCTCACTGAGAAGTAAATGCCAAGTGTGAGGAGTCCTGACCGCCTCTGTTCTACTTCACCTGTCATCCAGATTCCCCCCAAGCTGGCAGCACTAAGGAAGAGTCCCCTGAGACTCGCCAGCAAGCTCATCCCCCAACTAGGCTCTCACTTGTGTCCTAAAAAAAAACTTTATTTACACCCAAACTTGAACTTTAAAAGCAAAAAAAATACTCACTTTATCTTTTTCCTTTTCCCATAACAGAGCTTCAGAAAACTCACCGGGATAGTTTTAAAACTTCAACAAAAGTCACTTATGAAGTAAAAACTACATATTCTCTATTTAAGTAATAATTGTTTTCACCTGCTAACCTCCCTGCATCGGGGTGCATCTTCCAATCTGTGGTGTGTCAGCGACAGGCAGATGTCAATCACCCATCTGCTGACCACACCCCCTCCCAAGAAGTTAAAAAAAAAAAAAATCTTAGAACCCATGAAACACAGTATCAAAGAAGCACCGTAAGCCTCTAACGGGCTTAAAATCATTGCCACATACGCCTGTTTGGATTATACTCTCCAAGATTTAACCTGGTGCCAGTGTCACAAATGCAGAAGATACACCACAGGAACACTGTCTGGGTTATGAAGCAGAATTACAACTTTAAAGTTCTTGTTCCTGAACTAGTAACAAGAATGATGCTCTAACTCAGCAAAGCTTCACTTACCGGATGTACGAGTGTGTATCTGACGTTGACCTGCAGCCTCAGGGACAGGCAGGTGGGACACGTCAGTCCTAGTTTATAGACGGGAAACACAGTGCCTTAGTTTCTACAGGGAAAAGCAAAGGGCAGGAAATCCATTTCCTGCACGATTTCCTGCACGTACCAATGTCCAGGATGTCTAAGAATGAATGGGTCACAGTCCCTGGATTGCTACATGTCTATAATCAAAAACGAACAGCTTGTTAAGGATTGCCTATCCAAATGCTGTGTTAATTAAAAAAAAAAAAAAAAAAAAAAAACACACAAAACAGAATAAGAGAGAAAAAGAAAGTATAGTTTTTGTTCCTAATGACACTGTTGTATGTTCAATTCCTACAAAAACTGTCCTTCCTCTCCCCGTTCTCCATTTTATTTCTGTAAGGCACCTCTCACCTTGTGGTAAGCTATGGGGTTTACACAATCTTTTTGTTTGTCTGTGTCGCTGACTAAATGGAAGCTCTATGGAGGCAGGTGTTGTTTGTTCCCTCACTGACATCAGTATATACTTTCAAGGCCGAGGAAGACACTGGAACAAAAAGTACACTCAATAAATCAGTATTTGCGGAATGAATGGATTCTACACGAAGTGAACTAAAAATACCTACTGTCGGATATCAGGAAGTTAAAAACAGATGTGCCTAATGAACATTCCTATAGAAACACAGATGCTAAGGTTCCTGTCCACATGGGAAAGAAGGCTGAGGAAGTCCGGCATTATAGCTTCAAGTGTCTGTGTGACACTTCCTAAAACCCAGAGACACTTATTTTCTTGTCTAAAAGGTGACACTCCAGGGGACATGGGCTCTGGAGCAGCGTGGCCCAGAATGACCACAAAAGCAGCTGGATTCACAGTTGCCTCTTCTTCTTTACATCAATTAGGAACTCATCTTTCATCCAGTTAGAATAAACTTCTCTTGTAAGGAAGGCATACTTACTTTGAGGAATATCATGTAAATTTCAGTGAATCAACTATATTTCTCTCTGTATGGTCCTTATTTGAATTTCTGGATTACATCCCCAGTGAAAAGGATTCTTTACACCCCCATCCCCCAAGGAGCAGGCTAACTCACAGCAGATCACGAAAAGCAGATTTTACAAAGGAAAGCTCGGAAAAGGCATGATTTGTGAGAAATTGTGGCTCCCATGAATTAAGTCTGCCATCAACTAACCAAACTCTGTCACGAGGTGTCCACTGCCCCCCACCTCGCTCTAGGAGCAGCCAAGGCCCACACTGGCTCCACAGCCCCCTACGTTCACATGCTTGCCTCCTGCAGCCAAGTCCTGACAACTAGAAACTGGTTTACAGAGTATTTCAAAGGAAGACTCTACAGGGACTGTGGATGCAGCACTTGGAAAGCCTCTGGCAATACCCAGCTCTCTGGTCTGTCATTATGGCTTGGGACTGTGCCAGATGCCAACGCAATACCCAAGATGGACGGGAGGTACCCCCTTCCCTTTCCAGAAAATGTAGAACTCTGCAAAACTGAACCAAGAGGAACAGTGGTGAGTAGTCCAATAGGAACAGCAAACCTCTGGCCAATCAAATCCTACTCTCACTTGCAAAGGTGAATGATGTTCACCTTGCCATCCCCAGAACAATTTCTTCCAAAAAAGCAACCCTAATGTCTATCAGCAGGCAACAGACTGAACCAAGTATGGTACAGACACACAACAACAGAGTTCATACAACTGTAAAAGGGTGTGGCCCGTCTGTACTAAGTCTCTCTTCTCCAGACTACTGGTTCAGTGAAACAGCACGCAGAAAAAATGGTGCATGGCTACATTACTATTTCCCTCCAGGAGGGGAGGGGAGAACAGATGGAGAGAAAGAAGTGCTTGTATTTTACAAGGGTAAGAAAAACAAACAAACAAACAAAAAAAAAAAAACTAAAGAAAACAAAAACAAAAAACAGGTTTCCTCTGGTGGAGGGAAGGTACAGTAGAAAAGGCAGGGAGAGAAACATTTCTGTGTACTTGAACTTTTTTTAGATCTTAAGCCTGGAATGATGTGCACATTGAAGCAAGACGGGGTGGTTGTTTTTTTAAGCTTTAAAAATGTAAAATGAAATGAAACAAATGATCTGGAGTTTCAAGTTGGCAGTAACTTGCCGCACGGAGACAATCCCATATTCTACGGGCTTTCATGACACAGCAGCAGGACTGTATGTTCCCAGGGGCATATACCCTTAGGACAATAAAACAAGAACAAAAGTATCAAATTACATTCAGGGTCTCATAGTGTAGCAGTAACATCGGCATTACAATGTAAACACGCAATTATGTTGATGAGGGCAGGCACTAAGATTTTCACTATAAAGAAAAGGAGACACAAATGTAAAATCAAAGAAACATATGATACCTGTAATCCTAAATTTGGATTAGAAACTTTAGTATAAAGTCATGACATCTTTTCTTATTAAGGAAATATACATATACACACAATATATATACACATATTGCCTGGATGTGTCCACGGGGGGAGCAGAGATAGTAACCCACTCAACCCCAAGAATATGACCCACGCCAAAGTTGGACGTTCAACCAACAGAGCCACTTAGGTGCCCCAGAGAAGAGAAAAATTTAACTTCATAAGAGATGAAAAAAACTGTAATTGAAACACATCAAATATTAAAAATCACAGGTTTTTTTTTTAATCAGTCTGAAATGACTAACGGTCATTTTACATTCGTCTGAAAACTGATAAGAATCAATCATTTTTCCTGCTTTTCTTGTATTAACTGTGTTCTCAGGGTAACCAAGAAACT
Source organism: Prionailurus bengalensis (assembly GCF_016509475.1). Taxonomy (NCBI): domain Eukaryota; kingdom Metazoa; phylum Chordata; class Mammalia; order Carnivora; family Felidae; genus Prionailurus; species Prionailurus bengalensis. The sequence continues at coordinate 229,203,494 of NC_057343.1, forward strand.
GATGAAGGGACACTTCTCTTGTAGAATATCCAAACCGATAAAGAACAAAGGATGTGGGGTGCCTGGGTGGCTCTGTCAGTTAAGCACCCAACTCACAATTTTGGCTCAGGTCACAATCTTGTGGTCATAAGATCGTGCCCTGAGTCGGGCTCCACACTGAGTGTAGAGCCTGCTTAGGATTCTCTCTCTTCCTCTCCCTCGGCCCCTCCCCTGCTTATAGGTGCACGAATGCTCTCTCCCTCTCCCTCTCTCAAAAAAAAAAAAAAAAAAAAAAAAAAAAGGAGGCAATTAGAATGTCACCATTTTGCATTACATAATGAACTGTAATAAAATACCAGATTCTAAACCATGATCATCAATGAATGCTTAACATCAAAGAAAAAGAAACAGCCAACCCCCACCCCACCCTGCACCACACACAAATACAACTCCCAGTAGGACTACCCACCACCACCCAGTAAGGATTCTTGATTTTTGCCTTCTTCCTGCAAAATCTAAGCTAGGTCTGATCAAGCCTCAAGACCCAGCTCCTAGTTTACAGAAAAGACAGGGGAAGGAGAGCATAGTAACTGACCACCCACAGGTGCAACCAGCAAAAGCTACAATGTAGGGAACTCTACAGGAAAACACCATTTCCTCACCTAATAATTAACACAGGGGATAAGATAAATACAAGGATAAGGAATAAGAACCTATAGATTGAGAGAAACAGTCAGAAGAACCAATTGCAATGTATATCCTGTAAAACAAATTGTGAGACAAGCAAGGATATTTGAATATTGCCTGGCCTCTTCTTATATTAAAGAATTACTGCCCATTTTTTAAAGCCATTAATCGTACTGAGGTTTTTTTAAAGGAATATAGATGAGTGACCCATGGATTCTTGGAAATTCATTATACTATTCTCTCTCCTTTTGGATGCTGAAATGTTTTATGATAAAAAGGGGGAAAAGTGTTCTTAACTCTGGTGGTGGTCAGTGAATTCTTTTGAGGTCCAAACCCCAATGGCATAGGAATCACATTAGTGGTTGAGTATACATATACGTGGTATATATTATACATTAACATACACATTAAATAAAATGTTAAATATAAACTATAAAACACTTCTTTTATTGCCCCTACTTCTGACCTGAAGCATGAAATCAGGTTTGTCATCTAACCTCATTTAACACACCGTCTGCAGGAGCTGGTAAGTACTTTGCTGTCTTACGTATGTGCAGTGAGGGCTGGCGAGGAGACTGAGGATCAGAAATATTCAAGTTCAAAGAATCCCTACTGGGTTTTTTGTTTTTTTGGGGTTTTTTTTTTTAGAGATTTTGACCTAATAAGTAACTCCCAGAATCACTGATCTTTTGGCCTGCTTTTTCAAAGCCCTGGTTATTCCATTTAGATTTAATTTACTAAAAACTACTCATATGGAGAGCTTTTACAAATGCACCACAATAAATATCCCCTAATACTTTTAAAAACAGGATCAGAGCAAGAAGTAGACTGGCAGTTGGGAGCCCAGCAGTAGAGGAAATGGGGACCGGGTAGGGGCTCTTTTGGAGGTAATCAAAGTGTTCCGGGATTAGACCATGGTGATGGTTTCACAACCTTGTGAATACCCTAAAATCCACCAAATCATATACGTTCAAATGACAGATTTTATGGTATGTGGATTATATCTCAATAAAACAGATTTTACTAAACAGGAGTAGAGGTATAAATTTTTCAGAAGTTTACTCCTTCACTGTCAACCTTTCACATAAAAAAAAATCACCATGCAAAAGTAACAAATTTGTTTTTAAGTTAGTGCTTTTTTTCCATTTTTCCTTCCTAAGCAAAATAACAGCAAGCCTAAGAAAATCAGCAAATGATATCATGCTAACATAACTCGCCATTTCTGGTTATAAAGTAGGAAATACTCTACAATTGTGGTGGCACCCACCAATCATTTCCCTGACACAGCTGGTGACTACCGTCTCTAATATTTTTAAAGTTCTGTACTAGTTTGCTACAGTGAACTTCCCTCCCCACTAAAAAGACCCAATTTTAATTAACCCTGAAGAATTTAAGGTTTGAGTAGTCAGGATAAACTCTGAAAGACAAATGACTTTATTCCTTCAATTAGTTTAAAGGGAAATAGTTTCAGCTTTGATAGTAACTTAGATAAAAACAACAACAACAACAACATCAAATGAGGGGTACCTAAGTGGCTTAGTCGGTTAAGCATCTGACTTTGATCTAGCTCAGGTCATGATCTCATCGTTTGTGGGATCGAGCCCCACAGTGGGCTCTGCACTGATAGCGTGGAGCCTGTTTGGGATTCTCCTTCTCTCTCCCTCTCTCTCCACACCTGCCCCACCCCCTGCTTGTTCTCTATCTCTCAAAATAAATAAAGCCTTAAAAAAGGGAAACATCAGGGGCGCCTGGGTGGCGCAGTCGGTTAAGCGTCCGACTTCAGCCAGGTCATGATCTCGCGGTCCGTGAGTTCGAGCCCCGCGTCAGGCTCTGGGCTGATGGCTCAGAGCCTGGAGCCTGTTTCCGATTCTGTGTCTCCCTCTCTCTCTGCCCCTCCCCCGTTCATGATCTGTCTCTCTCTGTCCCAAAAATAAATTTTAAAAAAAAAGTTGGAAAAAAAAAAAAAAGGAAACATCAAATGAGATATCCTGTATTAAGAGCCTAATAAGGAATGAGTATAAATAAAAATCAGCAACCCTAGCCTCCCGTTCTTTACGTGCCTGTCTCCAGGAGCTTAACCAAAGAATCAAGCTCTCTCACCTCAGATCAACTTTAAAAATAAAGAACTGAGGAACATGTGGAACTGGCTTTGAGCCTTCTTACTGATGCCTCTATTATTTATAAGCAGAGGCTTCTCATTATATTAACTTTAAAATCCATCTGTAAGCTACAAATCAGGAATTGACAAACTGCGGCATGGGTCCACATTATGCAGTTTGTCGGTAAATGATTAGGAAAGAGCGAAGGGTACTTTAAAAACTTGGTGTATTATAAGCAAGGAGAGGTTTCTCTACTTTTGTTTTGTTTTCTCTTGTAGCATGTATTCTCAACTAGCTAAAGCGTCTTTCTTTTCACAAACTTCTATCAACCTTCCAAATGCATTCTGAATTAGATTCACTTCAGCCAAATCATCAAAGAGTGTTTACGAGGTGCCAGGAAACACCACTGGCCATAAAGGTGTGATTAGTAACAGCACCACAGGGAGCTGCACCCTAAATATAGACCAGTCCCACATGCCAAAAGGACACACCTAACACATAATAGCAGCTGGCAGCATTATACATTTAAAATAAAATGTGTTCAAAAGGAGACTCAGATCAGCATATCATGCCTGTTTGAGAAAGATAAAAAATTATCAGGGGAAACACATACAGGAAGACTGTCTAAAAGCACATGGCAATCCACACATTTACTTCCTGCTGTAACAGAGCAGAAAAATCTGAAAACCTTGGTTTTGCAACAAATGAACTTGTGCCAAAAAGGTCAAGTCCGCAATGGCTCTTCTGTTCGTGTAGGAGGGAGCCCCCAAAGAGACAGCCCAAAAAAGCCCTACAGCTGACTCCCTATGTGTGGAGGAAGTCAGATGCTCCAAAGCCTGAGAGACAGATCTAGACTGTCACGACACTGCAGGGGGCCAGGCACCCCCAACCCCAGCACAAATATTACAGGTAAGTGGAGGACCAGGTTGGTAGAGATCACTGGGGCTTTGATGGTCCACAACATGGGCTCTAGGAACCCCAGGACTAGGGGACAAAAAAAAAAAACAAGGTAAGAATTCAGGACACATCCACATAAGGTCATATTCCCATCACTTTCAGGGAGACGATGGACTTCTAAACAATCAGTTGTTTTACTTAACTGAATAAGTGAAAAACAACCAAATGTTTGCTGAATGGAAGACACAAACATATTTTAATCACCAATGCTATTTGACTTATAGTGTGTGCCTACAAGCTAGAAGAAAATGCTCTTGGCACTAACTTCTCAGGAAAATACTACAAGAACAAAGCAGTTAAAAATCCACTGGAACATCAGCACTTCCATGCATGTGGCAGGGGCGTTAGTTTAGGATTTCAGACTCTGATACTGTATCAGAAGCAGTCAAAAGGGACAGTAACACAGATCAGAAAGTTCAACTTTACCTGAAAGGTATGCAACTTTTTCCTTTAAAATTGGCAAAACATCCATAGCTTTCATTTCATCGTTTTTTCGAAACCCTGAAATACATAAGGAGAAAATCAAATTACTAGGTTGCTTGAGTGACATTTCATTTCTTACCCATTCTATCCTATCCCAATATAGCAGCTTTATTCACACCCATTAAATCAACTTTAGAAATATCATTTGAAAGGATCTGAATTCTATGAAGGAAAGACTCTGATCACAGAATTATCTTCTATTTTAATGGCAAATAACGATTTGCACACAGACCCAGAGGATCCCGTACCAAACAGGCTCCAGGTCATTTGTAGCAATAAAGATCTGGTCCCAAAAAAACACAGGATATGAAACCAGTCCGGATGATTTCAAAAATCTTCACTTGAATCCTGTAGATTAATGTAAACATTGGCAAATAAAACAACAATATCACGTTTTAAACACTGCAGCTGGTGCACACTAAAGCCCGTAGGGGGAGCTCAAAGTCTCCTCCTATCAGAACCCACAGTGGTTAAAAATAAACAGTGGCAAGGAGAAGAGCAGGAATTATAAATAGCTGGGGACTGGCCACAGCTCCCTCTAGGCTCTATCCTTCCAGGCTTTCTGGGTCATGCCCCCCCTGGAGGAATGTCACTGGCTACTGGGGTAAAATGGCCCAATGCCACCTGTAAAGGCCCTCTTCTCTGTGTGAACCAACTCTCCCCATGCCCAATATTGCAGAAGGCAAGTGGAGGTATCATGGAAAAGAAGCACACGGCAAGCAATTTAGGCCAAGCCAACATCCATCTGAGCAAAAGGAATTCATGCAGCCCAATGTGTCTGGCCCAGCTCACTAGGGCAAATGCCCAAATGGGAGTCTGGGGCAAAAATGTTCATTCCCGTAATAATGCCTCAGGATAGTTCCCCTGGAGGTCTCTAACAGAGGAAATCTAGGTTCAGGATGCTGGCCATCCTCATCAAAACCAGTAACTATCATTTCTGGCTGAGCAGTCTCTAGGAAAAATAAAAGACCACTGGCCCATCGCTATTTTCCTGCTTGTTTTTGCCACAGTAGTACAAGGAACGCTCCAGAACGGCAGCTTGGTAACACAACACAAGACGCAGACCTGGGATGAGAGCAAGGGAAGCACTCACTGAATGAACAGGGCCTCCACCGTGGCAGGTCTGAACAGCCCCTATGGGACCAGCCCTGCCACAGAGGAAAGCTGTACAACTCAACTGTCTTAAGGCCCTGCAGGGTGCCCAAGAGCAGGAGACCCACCTGGAAAGAAAGGAATGGCACGGGGAGCATCTGACCGGGGCTTTTAGCCTGAGGACAGGGCCCAGGCTAAGCCACGTGGAGCTGCTAACACTAGAACCAGAACACAGCTCAGGGCAGACCCAGTAGCTGGGGAGAAGTTGCTGTAAGGAGCAGGGGAGCCCCAAGTTCTGGTTATCATTTTGGCCCAAATTTCTGGCTCTCCCTTGAGCCTCGCTTGTCCAAGGAAAGCTCTCGGCTGAAGATAAAGTATGTGACTGAGACTCAGGTCGCAGACCCCTGCAGAGGAGGCGTATTCGAAGCTTGAGTCCAGCCAAATTTGCAGCCTGACAGCCCACGCAAACAGTATCAAAGTCAGCACTTTGGGGAAGAATATAACAGAATCCAGCAGCTGCGACACATCATTCACAGAAGCAACGAATGGCTAAATTAATGGTGTAATTTGATTAAGTAAATCTCTCCTGCCCGTGGAATACTTGTATACTAAGAACCCAATTTAACAGGATTAAGCATGATACTGACAATCACCAGAGACTCTGCACAAAGACAGCAACAAACACATCGCGATGAGGACCCCAAGGTCCAAGAGACACAGCGGCGTTTCCGCTCTGGTCATGAAAGGGCTCAACACAGAACCCATGCCCCCACGTCATCAGGCCACTTTGCTTTCCAATATACCAGGCTCCGTGCTGGCAAACCACCAAGCTTTTTTTAAAACAGTGGCTATTTATAAACGGCAAAATAAGAGCCAAGAGTTCTGCAATTTCATCCTTAAGGTCCCTTCAAAGCTCTTGAATGGAGGCTATCTAGTCTCAGCAACTCACTGCTGTCACTGGGTAATTCACAGGACCCATCGACAAAGACAGATTACATCTCAAGTCCATCTGGCGTGGACGGAGACGTCAGTCGGGCAAACACAAAGAGCAATTAGGTGCCACAGTGGCTCTCAAGAAGACAAGTTTATAAATACCTATAGCCAGGCATAGTATGCAAAGTCCCGTTAGCAGCACAAAGTGCTATGGGCCCCGGACAAATGAGGAGGCAGCTCATCCAAGGACAGAAACAGGAAGAAGCAGTAAGCCCCAGCTGTAGATCCCAATCTACAAGGATCTGAAAAGAAGATCCCCCTTCTATCGCTACCAGATAAGAAAACACGTGCTTTCCACCATTCCACTGCCTCGCCCCCCCACCCCACCCCCCGAAGCCCTGGCAGCAGAGCCCTCGGAGAGGGACCACGGCGACTGCAGTCCTGGATCCCCATGCTATGGGAACAGGAGCTCCCCTTGAGGGTCCAGCCCCTCTCACACAACCCTCACCAAGCATCCTAACCCCAGTGCCGCACCTCACAGGAGAGCCGAGTAACTTACATAATTCCAAGGCGTTCTTAACAATTCCTGCCGACTCTGAAACAAGCTGTTTATTACTACCCTTTATGGAGTGAATGATGGAAGTCAGAGCTGCTGCGTTCCAGGCCACCCCACAGAAGGACAGCATACTGACATGAAAACAAGGTGAACTGAGCAAAACTTCACGACGCAGATCTCGATTTCCTACGACCCATTGGAAACCACAGACTCACTCCCGTGTTTTAGTTTCTAAAAACTAGTCTTATGCCTCTCAGTTTCTGAATCTCTGCCCTAAGTTAAGATTCACAGTCTTGAGTGGAAGAGGAAAGGCACTAGGAGCTAACCCGGTGCTGAAGTCTGTTTACTACCATGGTGACAGACATGCACGTCCAAACATTCAGTACAACAGAAATTCTTCATGGTTTTACCACAATATTCTTGTTGAAGAGGTCACAGAAAAAGAGATGTTATCTCAAAGTCAAATTAGAAGTCAAATTAAAACTTCTAAAATAGAAAAATTTTAAAAAAACAAATATAAAACTAACGACACAAAGAAATGGGAGTTTGTAACTAGTATGGCATTCACCTAAGTATGTGTCATCGTTAATCTTGTTTCCATTGTTTTGTAATCTTTATTTATTTTTGAGACAGAGAGAGAGAGAGTTGGGGGAGGGGCAGAGAGAGAGGGAGACACAGAATCCGAAGCAGGCTCCGGGCTCTGAGCTGTCAGCACAAAGCCCGACAGGGGGCTCGAACTCACGAATGGTGAAATCATGACCTGAGCGGAAGTCGGATGCTTAACTGACTGAGCCACTCAGGCGCCCCATTTTTAAAAACACACGCAATAGGCAAAAGGCTGAGGAAGCATGTACGCATACCATAAAGCCAGATTAAATATATCATGTAACTTTTCATAAGAAAGGAAGAACTCAGCCATGAAATATCCCTTAGATCAAAAAGGCAGATTCTGTTCCATGCTCCGAAGAGCTATTTATGAAAACAGAGTATGCAACTATGAAGAAACAAAATTTCCAAATACATGGCTTCTGTGCTACTCCAGTGACTCTAGATTACGCTGCAGATACGACAACTCCTACTGTGTTCCTTCTTTGTACAGTAAAGGATCTAGCTGTGGCTTCTAAACTTTTGAATCAAGAGGATATGCTCCCTGACTCTCCCTATAAGCACATACCTCTCCCTCCCGTGCTCATGGATAGAGAAAACAATGACAAATGCCATCTTGGAGGGATGCTTCTGAGGTCTCAGACCATATCTGTGTGTCACAGACCAGAAGTCAGCAGCAGTTTTACTTCTAAGTGCCACCAAGGGAGTTTGAAAATGCCACGAACAGGTGAAAGGGGGTGCCACAGAGAGACTTTTGGTAAAATTTAGAAGAAAAGCTGAGCAGTTTGACTGAATACCTCATGACATTTAAAAAAAAAAAAAAAGAGCAGCTTGAAAAGTGATAAAGAGGTAAATAAGTGGCCAAAGTCAGGGGACATTTAGTTATATCCATGTCTTAAAATTACATACTTTTTAAATTACACAGTCTATTTTAAAGAGTGCAGAAAGGGGTGCCTGGGTGGCTCAGTCGGTTGGGCGTCCGACTTCGGCTCGGGTCATGATCTCACAGTTCGTGGGTTTGGGCCCTGCATTGGGCTCTGTGCTGACAGCTCGGAGCCTGGAGCCTGCTTCAGATTCTGTGTCTCCCCTCCCTCTGCCCCTCTGACCAATACTCTGTCTCAAAAATAAATAAACATTATAAAAGGAGGGGAGGGAAGGGACGGAGGGAGGGCAGAAAGACAGACTAGATTCTTGTTCCAAAGGAGTTTCCCTATCTGAGACAAAGAAGCGAATGTGGATTTTAATCAACCGCTAGCCTCAGGAGACAGTGACCACAGCATAAGGATACAGTCAGTCAAGGCTCGTTTGTAGGTGCAGAGAAGGCTTCCCAGGGGAGCCCTACAAGGCATGCAACCACCACTCTGCTGAACCAGGTCTATCGGAATGTTCACATGATAACATCTGCCACTGCTCTAAGATCTTGATGTGAATATTTGCTGAATGATACGGAGGAGAAAGGAGTGTGGGTTAAGAATCAGATGTTACTGTGTGTTAACATAAGCATGCAGTTGGTGCTTGATAATTTTCTTTGCTCTTCCCCGGTTCAACACAAACAATGCCTTTTCCTAAAACAACTAAATTTGAATATTTGGAGGGTCTAATACATTCATTTAAAAACATCTCAGGACACCTGGCTGGTTCAGTTGGAAGAGCACGCAACTCTTGATCTTGGAGTTGTAGGTCTGAGCCCCTCACTGGGTGTACACTTAACTTAAATATTTTTTGAAAGCAAAAAAGAATCTATCTCAACCCCAAGGTTCACATGTTACTTGCCAAAATTGCTTCTGTCGTCACCTTTTAAATTGCTATTTGGTTCAGAGCATGTCAATCTGGGGTACATTTTAAACCCCTGTCCCACAACAATCATATTGCTGAAAATGAGAAGCATTATGTTACCCAGAGAGAGGACAGTTTTTGTCACTCTTCCTCTAAATCGGCCTGCGAGCTAGAGAACGGTTTTGTTTTGCTCCCTACTGTATACCAGATGCCCAAGACAGGACCTCGCACAGGGTAGGGTGGTCAACAGACGCCGGCTTGCCCGCTGGCTGAACGGATGAAGGAAGGAACGAATTCTGCAGCTTCGTGCCCTTGAGCCCCTCCTCAAGCACCCCAATGTGCCTCAGCACCTTCTATGTTAGGTTTATGAAACAGAAGCTCAGTGTTTGCAAATAGCCACTCCTACAGTGTGTGTTATACTTGCAACAAGGAAAATTAACCTCTCTGTCCTGAGAGGAAATATTGTGCAAGTTAGCATTCGACGATGCAAAACCTCTTCGTTGAATCGATGGTCTGAAACTTCAACTATCTACACCCCACTGGCCAAACCAATTTCTCATTTTTCACCCCGAGCAGGTGCTGTGCTGGTATTGTTGACAAATGCCTTTTGGAGGGAATCACTGCCGACCACACACTCATGTGGTCTCTTCTCCATGTCAGGTTTAAAAACAACCACCACCACCACCACCAAATAGAAAAGGAACAACCACCACCCCGAGTTCTCTTACTTAAAAAGATTTAAAAAAAAAAAAAAACAAAAAAAAAACCCAACATCATGAAACTGTTTTCACAAGGGGCAAAAGGGTTTTATACAGCACATTATCCCAACAGTACTTTTTATAGAAGAGTCAAAAAATGAAGACGAAAGAAATCAAATGAGCTCAAAAACCAACACTAAACTTTTTAAACTAAGGCACAGGGTGAATTTTTAAAAATCCCCTTTTTCTCCCAGGACTACTGGCAGATACTAGTCATTTGAAATTTTATGTAATCTTCAAATTAAACCAGTCAGAAAATTTTTTGAGGTAAAAACAGGGTTAGAAGAAACCATGGTTATCTCTTGATCATTTGGGCTTGTTCCGAACGATTTGCCTCACCTCCTGCGCTGGGATTTGTCTCTAAAAGACAATCCACCAGACAAACTGTGCTCTTCGCCCATTTTCAAAGGTCTCATTTGCCCGTCAGCTATACTAATCTAGTATTTGATGGGGACATCGAAAGTGGAAGCAACTAAAAAATAAAATCCTACACCTTCGGAAACACAGGTTGGAGCAGTAATAAAAAGCTGTCAATAAGGAAAGCAGCATTTGCAAACAACAACAAAAAGGAACCCTGAAGAGTCAGCTGGAGGGCTACTATTAGTACCGAGTCTTGGTGGCAATTACCTCATTTTACTCAGGAGTTGAGTTAGGGGAAACGCGCGCGCGCGCACGCGCCCCTGAACACAAAGAGCAGGATGAGCCCCGCCGCTGCGCCAACGGCGCCGCGCATGCGCAGAGGGAGGTGACGTCACCCTCTCCAGGCCGGCCGCAGTTCCGACTCCCTCACCTTTCTCTGCAGTGCCTGCAGGTTTAGTCACAGATCACAGGGAGCGGCGGTGCGCGGCGCCCAGTGTTTGCGCTATCAAGGGTTTTAGTTAGGCAAGCAATTACACGACTGTTGTGTAGGGAGGCAGCATTTTTAATTAGCCTAGATCCTCTGAAAATACTGAGGGGGGAAGATAGCAAGATTAGAAATCAAATGATACAAATGTCACTTTTACTAAGCTATAAAAACATCAAGATATAACGTAAGGCTTATATTGTTATGTAAACATATATAATCCACAGATATAAAATGTTTATGAAACCCATGTGAAATGAATTAAGTACTTATATCAAGAATACGGGCATGTTCACAGACCCCCCCCCCCCACAGGAATGCAGATGGGGTTTCATAGCGCAGTATTATAATTTTTACTCATAACCTTTATGGTTACAATAACTGTCAGATTGGCTAATTTATTCCTTAATATAATTTTAGAAGCAATAGCCTGTAACATCATACCTTTAAGGAAGAAAGAGCAGTATAAGTTTGATTGATTCAAGGAAGTTAAGGGCGTTTCAACTGAAAATAGCTCTGGCTTTTTAATGTCTTGAGCACAAAACACAGAGGTCAAACCAAAATCACCAAACACCATAACAAAAAAAAAATTTTTTTTAACTATTACATATATTTTAATGTAAATGAAATAATGAATTTTTAATATTTGATTAATTATGCATTAGCTATGCATTAGAAACTTGTTTGTTTGTTTATTTAATAGAATGCACTTTATTCATAAATAAGTTTCCATGAAATCAAAAGCAGGGGCAACCTCTTTTTGGAAAAGGGAATATAAGAAGGCAACATGTCATTTATTTTATATATATATATACTGTCTCAGTCTGTGGGTTGCTTTCATCTTTTCAGTCTCCTAATGGAGTCTTTTGATAAAGACTTGAGCTCTAAAAAAAGAATTTCCAAGTTATTATTCTGTATGTTCAGTGCTTTTGTGTTAAGAAACAGTTGCCTACTACAAGTTCATGTAGATATTTCCCTATGTTTTCTTCTAAAGATTTTTTTTTCTTTTTTTTTCTCAATTTCATTTTTTATTTTTTAAAATTTACATCCAAATTAGTTAGCATATAGTGAAACAATGATTTCAGGAGTAGATTCCGTAATGCCCCTTACCCATTTAGCCCATCCCCCCTCCCACAACCCCACATTAGAAATTAATTTAAAAACAGAACAGACCCCAGGGGTGCCTGGGTGGTTCATTGGTTCAGCGTCCAATTCTTGTTCTCAGTTCAAGTCATAATCTCTCGGTTCATGGGGTTGAGCCCCACATCAGGCTCTGTGCTGATAGCACAGAACCTGCTTGGGATTCTCTCTCTCCCTCTCTTTCTGCCCCTCCCTGGCTTGCTCACTCTCGCTCGCTCTCTCTCTCTCTCAAAAATAAATAAAAACAATAAAAACACAACAGACTATGAAAGGGAATATTTCATAGTGAAATAGTAGTGTTATAAAAGGGGATTCTATGTTCTTACAATCTCACAAACCAAAAAAGAACCAAGTGCCCAGATGTGCTGTTCATCTTTATCTCCCCAAGGACCAGCCAGGGCTAAACACAGGGAAACCTTATGCCTCATGTTTGCCTAATGCCAAAGCAAAGAACACATACATCTGTCTGTGCCTGTGCAGCAGACGCCTCTGGGGAAAGCTCCCACCCTGCACTCTGGGACTCCAGTCACCCATCCGAAGCCACGTGCATACACACATATATACTTATGTGCCTACTTGCGGTTCTGTGATGCTGACCTACCCCAAAGAAGATTTGCTTTACATAAAGCAGCAGCCTCTCAGGAAAGCTATTTGGAAACTTCGTTTATATCATACGAACCACAGAGACACAACTGATAAAATTTGATCACTGTTATCAAGTGATTTGATTTCTATCAAATCATCCAAGATTGACTGCTACGAGAAACTGTTTAATCATTACAGCAAACATTTCTTACATGTTAGCACCTTTGCCCTCTACCAGAAGAAAAAAGAAAAACACCCTTAATGCCTTCACATTTTTTTTATGCAGATCAAAATCATTCTTGTAAAAAAAGGCTTTGCAAAAATAAAGCTATAATGTAATTCTACTTCTTTTCCTTTATGGACATATCTTTTTATTATTATAAGGAATAAAGGTGCAATTACAGAGACGTAATATAAATTAGCGATATTAAAACTTTGTTCAGTATCCACTGATTTGCCCTGTTTGGGGAGGAGCATGGGGGGACTTACACATAAGCTGCAATCCATCATCCCTTGTTGCACTCACTCAGTCTGATTGGGAAAGCAAGACGTGGGTGTTTGGTTCTGGGTGCAGACACTTGTTACGGAAAACCCAGGGCCAGAGGGGTCAGAACAGGAGATGCAGGATGTGTGGGGTGGAGATGGTTATGGTGGGTCTTGATGGCCATGCAAGACTCCCATCACTGGCACAAAAAAGGTGTGAAGAAAAAGGGGGCACCTGCCTGCCTATGGTACAGCCATCGCCACCTGTGCTCACCATGGTCTCTGCAAATCTGCTCTCCACTGTGTAGGTCCCAGCATGATACCTGGCCCCACAAACCACCTCTCCAACAGCCAAACCAGGAACCTGGGCTTCCCCCTGCACTCTTGTAGGCTCCATGCTAGAGGACCCTGTCTCCCTGCCCCACTAGCCAGCATCTCCCTCATGCAGACTGCTCCCTTTGATCCATTCTGCTACTCTTCCCTAACCACACCTCATCATTCTACTTCCCTAAAATTCATCAATAGCTCCTCAGAGCCCTCAAATAAAACCCAAGCTCCCCGACATGGCACAAAGTTCATGACCCGAGCCTGCTGACCTCTGCAGCCTCACTACCTCCCCACCCATGACCCTCTCGCTCGTCTACTCCAAGAGTTCTAACCACCCGCAGGTAACACACGCCCCTGCTCACCACTGAGCTCCCACAAGGCCTCAAGCATCGCCTCCCTCCCCACATGCAAGCCCACACATTCTTCACCCTCCTGACGCCCCCTTGAAGGCTCAGACCTGACCCACCCCTTCTGTGAAGTCTCGCTGTGTCCCCACTGCTGGATCAGATCCCCCCCACCCCCATCCTGCATTCCCACTGCACTCCAACACGTCACCAAAGTGCTTAGTAACTATCTAAGAAATGCCTGCCCGCACCCTGCCTCCACCCCCATCAGAAGGCAAGCTCCTGAAGGGCAAGGAAAGGACTGCCTCTCACCTTCCAGCTGGGTTGTGGCTGCAGCAGTGCCCCAGCAACTGGAAGAGCCTCACGCCTAGTTAGCTCAACCCTGAGGTTCGAGATGCTTCACACCGTTGGCAATTTTCAGCGGCAGTATACAATTCGGAGTTCTGAGCAAAGTGGCCATCTCATCACACACAGCAACAGGTCTAAAGCAGTCAGCGTGCCGCCCACGCTCACGCCGAGGAAGCCAAGGTGACTGCACTTGCTTGTCTAATATATTCAGTGACTAGTACATAAAATTACATTTATATATTCTTGGTCTATATTTTAAAGTAGGGAAAGTTTTACTACGGGATATTTACAGTGTAATTAAAACGGTATTTTCTACCCTGGCCGTCAAAAATGTCACTAATTATAAAAAGCTTCTCTGGTGATTTGGGAAAAGGGCATTCAGTGGCTTTCGGTTCTACCTCCTCAACAACCAAAAGAATGCAGGCCTTCAGGGAAGCACAGGCCTCGGAGCCCTGCCTCTTTGGAGGGGTCCCGTCTTCACCCAAGAATTGCAAGTCACGCCAAATTACTTTCCTCATGAGATTTTATAAACAGAGTAGGCAGGAGGGAACCAGGAAACCAAATAACTGCCATACAACTCAAAATTAAACACCTTTCTTTCCGTATTGTTGTCTTAAGGCCCTCAGTACCGGAAGGCCAAGCAAGTTCAGCCTGAGGCAGCTTAACTGAATACTCACATGGCAATGTCTTTTGCCACATTAATTACACACAAGTTAAGCCTCTGAAGTGTCATGTATCACAAATAGTAACATCCCAGAACACCTGCGTTATGTCACTGACATCTTTCCTTGTTACTGACCATGAGCACGAAGGAAACAGAAAACACACCAAGCGGACATGCACAGGCAAACCTTTCTAGCTGGTCTATAAAGTTAAGAAAAAGGGACAGAATCCCTATCAATGAATCAAGATTTGGGTTTCAAATCTGGTTTGTTTCAGCTTCTCTCCGTATCAATATCCCCCAACCCAGCCTTCCTTCTGTCCGCCCTGTGATGATAAGGCTCTGCCTGGGAATATTTCCTCCTGCCCAGATAGATAAGAAAGGATGGAACCACCGGGTAGGCACTGAAACCACAATCCTCACCCAGGGCTCTTACTCCAGGCTCACCAGCAAATGTTTATCAATCCCTTCTCCCTTCAAGACACCGGTTGATTAGTTTTCCAACCATGGAGAAAAAGTAAACCACAGTTGAGTGTCTTAATAAGCTATCAGTTAACTTGACTGAGCATGGATTATATTCAAATAGAAATACTGTATTTAGGGACATTAAAGTCCACACACACATACACAAAATATCAAAGTATATTCGGCAAAGACATTGTATGTCCATTTCTCTTCAGTTAATTCACTTACCCTTATATTAATGTATTACCCAAGGCAAATGCCACAAAGAAACAATTTTTAACCGAAGGACTGAAAAGTTATTTCCATTTGGTTTTAATTCCAACATAAAGTCACTAGAGAGATAAATCTTTAATAACATCAAAGAATTTGGCAGAACTTTCTACCAGCCAGTCTTTTGATGAAGCTTAGAATTGTGTTTTTAACCCCTTGGCATTCACAGAGGACATATTTACACACAGTGTTCTCTTAAGTCCTAGAGATTTTCCTCCTAAATGGTTAAGTTCTGATTTTAAGAAGCTTATAATCTAAAACAAAATAAAACACACATTTATACGAACAGTAGCCTTAACGATGTGTGAGCAACAAGAAAAGCCTGATGGACGAGGGGCACCCGGGTGGCTCGGTCACGCGAGTGTCCAACTCTTGATTTCAGCTCAGGTCATGATCTCATGATTTGTGAGATAGGGCCCCGCGTCGTGCTCTGCACTGATAGCACAAAGCCTGCTTGGGAGTCTCTCTCTCCTTCAATCTCTGCCCCTCCCCTCTGTGCACACATGGGTGCGCATTCTCTCTGAAAATAAATAAAACTTTAAAAGAGAGAGAGAGAGAAAAGCCTGTGGAGACAGACAAACATCTTGCAAACACACATTACTGTTAGTTTGAAGAGAGAGGTAGATACTACTATTGAGATTAGACAAACCCACCTAAAAGGTTACTTTTGTCACTGAAATTTTGTATCAATCACTGGCACTAAAAAACTAAGTCCTTGACATAAAAAAAGGGTGTTCCGGGCCATTCTGAAAGGGTTACAAACCCTTGCTGTAGGGATTAAAACCACAAAGCACAGGAGTGAATGATACAGATAACACGTTTGAAGACTGACACGGTGAGGTTTGAATCATTACAAACCCACTCGACAGCTTACACACCGCTGCTTTGCCCAAGTTGTCCATTTCCCTCCTCTGCTCTGACAACTGCTTCATCCGTCTACGAACGTATCAGAAATATATCCGAAACACACTGTGATACATGTGGTGCTTGAGGACACAAATGGGACCGAGCTAAGTCATGTCCTTAGAGGTCTACTGACCAACGAGGGACAGAGAGCCTGGAACAGTAGAAGAACCCTCTGGAAAGCAATTCTGTCACCACTAAGGACAACTCCAAACAAACAAAAAAAACTGGCACTTTGTAACTAGTTTTCAAGCTCAATTTCGAGTACAACCTAAAGTTTGAGTTTTTCTTCCTGATCCTTCTATTTGCCATAACAAAATTTGGTGGCTCAACAAGTACGTTAGCCCTGAGGACATGCTGCTGAGAGCAGGGCCAGGCCAACTCTGGTCACCGACAATGTGACTGGTTTTACAATTACACCATCTCAGGCAACCTCAACCTGTAGGACTCAGGCTTTTAAGGCTCAAGTGCCTTCTTTTCCTCATGTTAATTCAGGTGTCGGTGTCCTGACTTCACCCTCATTTCCAAGCATGGGGGAAACAAACATTCTAGTGGACAGGTCCCTACATTTACCTTCTTAGTGGATTCCTAGTAAGAAACTGAAGGAACTACCAAGAGCTGAGAAAAGGAACAGCCTCTGCTAATATAAAAAACGCAAAGCAAAGTGAAAGTCATTTCCACTCTCTAACTGCCTCTCCTCCCACCTCAAATCCCCCCCAGCGTGTAGGTACAAAAGAAGATTTCTTAAATCTCTGGCTTAAAATGTGTTCATTAAATCAAATAATTTAGACGTACTGATGGGAAAACGGATGTTGACATAAAAATGGATTTAAGGGGCGCCTGGGTGGCGCAGTCGGTTAAGCGTCCGACTTCAGCCAGGTCACGATCTCGCGGTCCGTGAGTTCGAGCCCCGCGTCAGGCTCTGGGCTGATGGCTCAGAGCCTGGAGCCTGTTTCCGATTCTGTGTGTCCCTCTCTCTCTGCCCCTCCCCCGTTCATGCTCTGTCTCTCTCTGTCCCAAAAATAAATAAACGTTGAAAAAAAAAAATTAAAAAAAAATGGATTTAATGTGGCTCAACTCCACTTGTATTTTTACACATATTCACTGATGAAGAGAAAAAGGTGCAAATTCACAAGGTGGAGGACGGGTCTGAGGGGCGGGTGTGAACCCTCATGCAAGGAGTGCAGGGCAGCCTGTCGGAAGGAAGGAAGGAAGTCACCGTCGGGCACCCGGCACATCTGAGGACAGTACCAGCCCCTGCTTAGTGGCAGCTCCCCCTCTCTCATTCACTGGAAGTGGAGGCGGGAACTCAGAAAGCAGAAGACAGCCCAGGCTCGATGTGTCCCAAGCGCTCCTGCAGGGCTGGGACCCTCACAGAAGGTGAGGAAGCCCCACCTGTGTGACATAACTGGTCACCTCCCCCCCCACCCACCCCCAGGCCAGGGCTGAAGTGCAAGGGCGGAGCCGGTGGCATCACTGGGCGGGCGCTGAGCCACAGGACCTCCTCCCCCTGCTATGGGGTCCCCGGTAGACAACCTGCTGGACAGGGGGCGATCTCACCTCAAGGTCTTCCTCTTTGGACTTGGCCTGCAGGGCCCCCTCGGAGAGGGGTAGGCCCCACACGCACATGCCTTGTAGGCTGGGGAATCCACTTTTCCTTTTTCAGTCCCTGGACGGCTACATTCCTGACAGACACACAAGTCAGTGGGTATTCCCAGGGCACGTGTTTTCCAAAGCAACTCGGTACAGAAATGCACATGGCGATGCCAGAAGGACACGTAAGCACCATAAGGTGAGCGGTCCTCGTCGCCCCGCCCCCGCACCTGCGGGGCCTCCGCAGTACTCTGCACAGCGCCCGGAGTAAGTCTGCTGCCCAGGTGCTCAGGGCCCACGACAGGATGGCACAGGGCCAGACATAAAGGGCACAGAGGGGAGTCCGCCCCCACGGGCACCACATTTCACGGACGTCACCTGAAAGCGACAGAGCCACTACCGAAAACAAAACTGCCAAGGTACTAACATGTCGCTACAGACCCAAGGCTGGAGCCCGGCTGCCTGGTCTGCCGACCCACAGCAGGACCCGGGGGATGCACACTCTGCACACTCAGTCCCTCTGCGCCTTTGTTTCCTCATCTGCAAAACGGGATCCCGGTGACGCCACCTCACAGAACCCATGGACGGCACCTAGAACACTATGATGACCATGGACATGTGGGGAGATCACTTACTGTCACAGGTACACGTCTGGGCAGTGCTTTAAATCAGTGGATTTGGGGAAATTCTGCCCATCACTGCATTCCATAAGGAGACGCACCTTTACTCAAAAACCAAAAGAATAGGACTAAGAGGTCCAGTTATCGTCAAAAGTCACCAAAAGAAACCACTTATTTGTAAACGTCAACAGTCACAACAGATTAACCTTGGCAATTCCATCCTCGGGGACTGACTAGGAACAACTGAAGTAACTGTTAAGGGGATTCAAAAGTCAGAAGGCTCTTGGGTCTGAGAGCTGTGAGCTCACCCGGACCCCACCCGGACCGCCCCACCCACCTGAGCATTCCCAGGGGCCTGCTAAGCCCATTCCCACCTTTGGGAAGGGGCAAATCAGAATACAAATAGAAATGAAAACATTTGAGCCAAAAGAGTCACCTGAAGGGAACACCGCTTTGTAAGGCATCACCTCCCCTGCTAAAATGGCAGCAACAAAAACTTTAACAACCCCAGAAGTGCTCCCCCTTTGTGACACCCCTTCACCTCATGCCCCTCCACAGTCAGAGACCTGTCCACTGGTGCAAGAATTCCTTTTCTTCCGCTTTGAAAGTGGGCGGTGGAAGGGATTACAGCAAGAGCTATGACCAGTGGCCATGCCAGCGGGGGCCTTGAGCTTGCTGCTGACCGCTGAAGCTGGCGGGGATAACAGGTGCCGCTGGCCTGTCTCCCCCACCTAGGCCCTCCACCTGCACCTGCCCTGCCTCCAAGAGGAGGTCGCTCCCTACCCCTCCAGGGCTACTTGAGGCCTGAAGGCACAGACAGACCACACACATTCCCCTCCACCTTCCACCTTTCTGCTCTTTTATATGGATGACTAAGAACAAACAGGAGTCTCCCATTCTGCCTCAAATTGTGGTAAACGGTGCAACAAACAGCCAGCTGTGCACACACAAAAACGCTGGCCTTTGTACAGACACTGTCCACGGCTGCCACACCCTCAGTCCATTCTGATGAAGGCAGAACTCACTCAAGATTAAGGTTTCAAAGGGATGCGAAACCACTCTAAGTTTTCCTTCTCTGTTCCTTGCAGAAGCAAGCCCACGCGGACGCTGGCTGCATGACATCAGATGGCTCCAAAGGTACCGCCTCAAAACCTCAAACCGGGAGGAGGACAGTGGGTGCTAGTATAGTAAATAACTTCTAAGAGCCCCGATGGCTTTAAATATTCAAGTATTCACTTTATGGTAAAGCAAAAAGGCTCTCGTATCACTTTTTCTAATTCTTTTAGCTATTAAAATGAAAGCCCAGGCAACACGGGCCCCACTTAGAAGAGAATACGAGTCTGGTCTGCATGAAGGTATGCGTATTCTGTGTGGGCATTTGAAACCACCATCCCGTCTGCAAACCGGGACACCGCCAACACCTTAGAAGCCTCCTCGCCTCTGCCCAATGATACCCACCTGCCAACATAACCCCCCGCGCGGGCACTTAGGGTACCCATTCCCCTGCTTTTCTTGACAGCTTTGCCACTTATTCATCTACTGCTACACGATATGTTGCTTCGTTTCCTTGTTTTGGGGCTCATATGAATGCAGTCATACTAAATGCATTCTCTTGAGACTTGCCTTTGGTTTGCACGGCTAATCTACATTGATATGCACACTGAGCTTTATTTAACGCTCTCTTCTAGGGCCATACCACAAAGTTACTTATGCAATCTTCTTAATGGACACGGGCTTGGTCTCCCATGTGTGCTATTACAAATGATGCTGCCGTGAACAGCCTTGTCCATATGTCCCAGAACACGATTCTGGAGTGTCTCTCCAGGCCTAGGGCAGAAACTGCTGGGTCAGAACTGACGTGCCTGTTCAAGTTTACAAGATGATGCCTAATTGTTTTCCCAAACGGGTGTATTTCACATCCTCTCTGAAGCCTGCACTGTCTGTCAGTGACCCTATGCGTTATTTTTAAGGATGCAACCATTTGGTACCTTCCACCAAAATGAGTTGAGGGGGGAAAAAAACAAACCCAAAAGCAAGCGTATTAATGGGCAATAGTTTGGAATTAATTTGGGGTTCTACTCTCTCTGTGCTGATAGAACAATTAACTAGATTTTCACATTTCATCCTGAAAGTTTGAGACTGAAAGAACAGGACACCCCAGATGTTTCCCTTTCTATTTCTACCTCGACTGAATTCCTCTCACAGTTCCTCCTGTTTAGATCCCTTCGGAGTAACTGCCAAAGAGGAACTGCCGTGGAGACCCACACAGAAACTCCGTCTCAGACTCCAAATGGCCTGTGTTCCAAAACTGGGTCAGGTCCGCTGTTACCCGACGGCAGGACGGATTTTCCCCACAGAAAGAATGCTGCACGTTGGTCTTAGGGTCTCAGGGGCTCCCACAAAAGCCTATTTAATACACAACGACCCACCTCTGCTGCTGGCATGGATTAGAGCAGACACGGGGGTGGAGGGGGGCAGATAGCGCCAGGCAAGGGGGGAAAGATGGCCACCCCCTCGCCTGCTGGGTCCTCCCTCCCCAGGCCCCTCCCGCTGCCTTCTTGTTAGACCGCACTGCCTGGACCAGTCAACCAGCCCCCTACTGCAGCCAGCAGCTCTGAGGCTTTGCTCTCAAGGCCTCTTCACATGCTTAAAAGTTACTGAGGACGCCAAAGAACTTTCGTGTATGTGGGTTCTTCCTGTCAGCTCTTCCATCCATGCGATATCTAGATGTCCAGTATGGATACTTACCACATTAAAAATTAAAACAGAACAATTAGAAGATGTTTTTTAAAAAACACCACATGTTAGCATAAATAATTCTATTAAACTCTGTATTTTGAAAAAAAAAATAAGAAGAAGGTGGCTGGCGTTGTTCCACACTTTTGAGACTGGCTTAAAAAAAACCTGGCTTAATACAACACATCTAGATTCTCACATCTGCTCCTGCCTCCAACGTGTTGTGACATTGTATGCCATGCAGACCCCAGCAAACATCACTATACACTGTGGAAAGAATGAGAGTGGAAAGAAAAAAATCAAAGACTACAATTTGCCTATTGTGAAAACAGCTGTTACTCATAGATCCCCTGAAAAGTTCGTGGGAAGCCTAAGGGAACCCGAAACCCCACTCTGAGGACCACTGCCCTAAAGCAATGCTCTTGAAATGCTTTTGCTCAAGAATCCTATCGCCAGGGAATTTTACTACGTGCCCTCAATTATAAGTTACAAATGTACTTTATCGTACTAGCATGCTACATACCCACAAATAAATGTTTAAAGATAAGCCTTAAATAAGTATCTTTAAAAAGCTTTTGATATTTTCTTCCCACGCTCAGGAGATCCCAGTGCACATCCCCGTTTGGCAAACACAGAGCCCTTGTGCTCCTTGGAATCAGCATTTCTTGTCTCGAGCAAAGTTCGACTGAATTACCCCTGGATGTGACAGGTTAGTCTACATCAGTGACTAAAAACAGTGCTGACATCGAGGGTGTTTCCTTGACCAAATGAATGACTACTCATCATTTCGGCACCAGGCTCCCCCAGGGAGGGAAAATGGTGGCAGTGTGCACAGCCAAACCCCAAGTTCGGGAGCCCTGAGGCTGCGGGCCAGTTCTCGCTGGGAGTCTGTCCAGGGCTCAGCTCCCACCCACCCCCTCCCCCCCACCCCTGAGAGCATGGCCCAAGCGGGCAAGGCCGCACCCCTGTCCGGGCGGCAGGACCCTCCCCTCTGCTCCCCTGGCAGCGTACTTCCTGCAGGGACCACGCCCTCTGGTTTGAGATAAAGCAAAACCCCACATTGGTTCATACAAGGGCAACCTAATCTAAGGGAGCAACATAGATGTACAACCGGCAATTTTAAAGAAATGTTCAAGGAATGGTTTCATCACGTCTCGGGCTCTCCTGCCATCTTTTCTTCTTTCTATGGGAGGTGGCCACAGAAACCACAGGATTCCCGCTTGAAAGCTGTGCCCTACAACAGGCCCCCCGCGTCAAGAACAGATGGAGTCCCTCAGTGACGCAGGCGAGGCCACCTGAAGTTCAGCCCTTCATTGGATTCCTGACACCCTGGCACCCTTGCAGGCTAATGACGGGACCTCAGCAGGTACGACACAGCAAGTACATTTAAGTCAATGAGGACAGGGTGCACGTGGGGCACGCAGTCTAGTGAGGTGGCCAGGCACGGGGTTATGCTGCAGCAGGACAGCGTGTGACAAAGGACTAGATGCAGAACGATCACGAATAGAAAAGGAATTAAATCTGTCAACAGACACGACGGGAAGGCAACTGAAAAGGTCTCCAAAGAGTCTTACGTAAAAGATGCTTAATTTTTAATGAGACAAAAATTTTAAACAAGATAAAAAAAAATCACATGATACAGTAACAAAGTGACCTTTTCCTTTTCGTAAGCAAATATAACCAAGCCAAACTGATATTTTTATTTCAGCAACTTATTTTACAGGATCTGGTTAAAGATACCAAAAGCTAGGGAAGGCCATCTTTTAAAGGTCGGCTCTTACGGAATCACTTGCTAAGCTCTACTGTCGTCTCACAGGTTGGCCAAGCAGGGTCAGCTGCCTGGGCCCCCACCCCTAGGACACCTGGGCTGCTGTGCTGTTCTCAACCCCTGGCCTCAACTACTTGACCTCAGCTCACCCATTCCCCTGCCATCACCTCTTATTTCACCCAGAAAAGCAAGATTTAAAGATATGAACTCACTTTCCTTCCCTTCAGATTTTTGAGAAAAGATTCAGCTTTTTCACGAATCACCTCCCCCAACCCATGGCTTCTGTTGGCACTTGCCTGGTCTATTAATTAGGCCACCCCCACCCCTCCCATCTGCCCCCTGGCAGACAGAGTCAAGGCCCCAGCCAGCCTGTGCAGGGAGCTGCCACCTCCCGGGTGCTGCAAAGATTCCATGAGGGGACACCTGTGAAGCACAAGGAACAGACCGGGCACCTCTGTTCACCACCGCCCAGGCCTGAGCCTGCACCACCCAGAGGAAGAAAGGGAGGCCTTCTCCAACGGCCATTTCAGCCTGAGGTGCAGTAATGCTGTACGGTGGCCACAGAGAGAGAGAAAACAAGTGTGCACGGCAGGCGTGAGCACGGGCACAGGCTCCTGTCTGCCTCCCATCCACTCGATCTGCAAATTCTCCAAATAATGAGGCACTTTCAGAATCTAGGATTAAGGTGCAAGGATTTTAATTATATAGGAGCTGTGCTCTGTCGCCTTATGCGTAAGTCATCAATGCTGATCAAAATTAGTGCTCACACAGCTTAACAATAAGGTCCCCAAAGTCAAGGAAATTCTGCAATTATCTAAATATTACAGGTACCGCTGCACTCACATCACCCAGAGAGCCAGGCCCAAGGGTGCAAAGCTGTCTTGCTGTAATGACCCCTCAGGGGCCAGGGGCTCACGCACCCAGGCGCTCTGAATAACTGGCAAGAGAATCACCAAGGCCACCTGAGGAGAAAGAAGGTTCCAAACCTAGTCTTTCATTCAAAGAAAAAAAAAAAAAATCACTGGGATTAAATGCCAAGTGCTCCCCTAGCCCATCTCAGTCTGTGCAGCAAGGCATCCCATAAACCCCTGCCTGCAGTTTCCTGCTCTGCAGTCCTGGGTTGCAGAAGCTGGTGGCGGAATCTAATGAGCAAATATGCAGGGAAGCGTTTAACCCAGGGCTGAACAAATAAGGGCACAATCCACAGCAGCAATTACGTAGCTGTAACTGCCCTAAATCAACAGGATGGTGTGATGACCACAGAGGAAGGACAACCAAAAGGCACAACACATGGTAGGATCCATTCAATTGACAGGGACGCCTCTGCACACATGCAGCTCACTCCTCTCAAGTGCACAGGCTCAGGTGAGCTGCCGTCAGGACTCACGAGAAAACAGTGGAAGAGAGGGGGAAGCCTGAGCTCTGAGCATTTATTTCACCCCTCTGATAAAGAGGCAAGTGGTTGCTAATGGCAACAGAGTATCTCTTCCGATTTTACATCTGTGCACACACACATGGCCTCCTTGGCTCTCTACAACATGGTACTCTGGTCATCTTTCTGCAGAAGAGTCCCCCACGCGATCCCAAAGCACAAAGGCACGCACACCTACAAGGTGAAGGGCAGCCTCTGCAGGAGGGCAAGGCACTGCAAGAGGAACGCAACTGAATTCCAAGTGCACAGTCGTTCTGAGCTGATAAAGCGTTGGCAGCCCAGAGGTAACCGTGTGAAGGCAGTGACGGCATGCTGGCCACGTGGCCCACACTGAAAACGATTACATCATCCCCTTTGTGCAAAGCTCAACTGCGGGAGAAGCAGCGGCTCGCCAGTTTAAGCAGCACACCGAGCCAGGCTACAGAGGGCGGCAGTTTTGTTAAGGTGAAAATCATCCTATTTCTCTTTTGTGTCAAAAATTAAACATGCCTCCAAAGACGACAAAATCAAGCAGCATGGATTCTCTAACAAATTCACATTCATCATTTCCCTGTGCCTTCTCAAGCCTACTGCTTATCGGGTTAATTCCTAAAACCTGGGAAAAGGGGGGACAGGTCTTTTTATGAACTAGGTCAGAAAATCCCCACATCATTCATTCTTACTCCAGATCTACTTCGGCTTTCCATTCCACGCAAGGTGGTGTATGTGCTGATTTACACCTGGGGTCCACGTTCTTTTCCACCAGAAGATGGAACTGCTCTGGGAGGGTGGCAGGGAGCCAAGTCCTTAAAGTCCCTACCGGAGCCCTCAGGTAGGGCTTTCCCTGGGCCCAGATCCCTGCTCCGCTCGTTGCAAATGACTCTATTAAACAGGCAAGGCAGGAGTCAGCTCAGAATGACGCTGTTACCAAGAATCCTGCTCACAAAACGTGTCCTGCAAACAAACACCCCTGCCCCTCACACGCCCATGAAACCTCACCCTCGGGCCGTGGCAACACAGGAGCTGTGAAGAGGGTCTGTCCAGCTGCCTGACTGGGACACATGCAAATTAAACTTACACAAAGGAACCAATGAAGCCTGAGCCACATGGACACATTCTCCATCAGCAACTCCTTCCCCTAAAGTCTGGAAGGTTCAGCTGTTTTTCAAGCCGAAGTAATGATGAGGGTGTCAGCCTCAGCCAGAGTGACAGGTGGCCTAGCCAAGGGCTGACTGTCTTCAGCTTCATAAGAGCAGCATCTCCCACCCCAGTTTCAGGATGGCTCTAGAACCCAGAAGCCAACCAAATCAGAAACTGTCAACCTTTCCAAGTCCACCGCACCGACAGGACTCCATTAATATTTCTCTTGTACATTTCCCATGCTTCCTTCAACAGAGAAGCCACGTGCCCACCTCTGAGAAATAACGAATCAAGCCTGTTCTCTGTGGACCTCAAGCTTACCAGTTCCAGGACTATCTACCTGTCTTTTCCCAATCTGTGAGCACCTCAGACCAGGAACCAGGTCTCACTCACCCGGGCCCACTGGTGTTGAACCAGAGGTTTGGCATTTTTTGAGGGGGTTCAGAATAGTGGGAAAGATCACCCCCTTTGGGCAGTCAGGCTTCGAATCAAACTTCAGAAGTACCATCTCAAGTCAGCCAACTGCTTACAGCATCAGGGCTGTCTATCCAATAGGAGGGAGAATTTATATGCACAGTTGCTCTGAGTGTTAAAGAAAAAGGCTGCAAGCTTTGAGCACAATGCCCCCCAATAGTGTCCAAGAAACGTCAGCTCTGATGAGGCTTATTTTTTCCAAAACAGAGCCCGACAGAGCAGTTCCTGACCACAAAGGGAGATGGATAAGGGGGGTGGCCAGTGGCCCAGGCAACCATTCTGGACAGGGGCACTGCTAACAAGCAGCTCACCCCTCAGGGTGGTTGACCACAGACAGGGAGCAGCCCTCTTACTCCAGGCAGGACTTAGGACTCCTCTGTCCTCACCTAAGGTACTGGGTGAGAGGACACTGCCTGGGGCCCTGGCTCCAACATGTCTGTGCGTATTTAAACTGCACACTAACATAAAATTACCATTCAAGTAATTAACAGTTCAAATCAATGTATTTTTCTTTTCTAATCTACTCAATGTCACTCTAAATTGGCATTGGATGTTAATTACTAAAATGCATTCAACACATTTCAACAGTAACTGTTTTAACAATAGAGTACAACAGAGGATTTGTTACCTAATACCTAAGGTTTGACGTTCTATTTCTTTCCTTTTTTTTTTTTTATTTTTAGAAAAAGGTGTGTTTTTCTTTCTTTTGTGTTTGAAAGGCTGTGACACAAATGCATGATTCCTTCAAAAGCTACTTTGATCATTTTTAACTTGGTATGCCACCAGTTTCCAAGTCCATGATTCCCTGATACACCATGAAGTACAAGACCCATTTTCATTTCCCACATTTATAGCTAAAAACAAAAGCAAAAAAGCAGTAGTCTTTTTTATTAATATGTCACAGATTTTAACTTGTGAACTTCATTGTCAAAATGTGCTCTCTCTGCATGAACTGTGAAGTCTTGAAACAAAATTAAGATGTACTTTAATTTACAAAATGGAAACTCTTATATTACAAATATAGACTGAATATATATGTGCATGTGTGTGTACGATAAGAAATCTACTATAAAATTCAGTGAATTTTCTAAAATAAGGTTCAAATGATCAAGATTTTCTTTGATATAACTTCAACTTCTGAGTTAATTGATACATAAGAATAGACTCCTTAAAAGACTTATTTTTTAATCATAAGATATGAAACAAAAACTGTTCATGTATGCGTGTGTATAGCTACATTTGAAAATATGCAAGTTGCACATTAAAATTTTTCAAACTTCAGACTGATCTTTGCAGTAATTCTGAGGTTTATATCCATACATCAAAACAACAGATTACAGTCGAAAAGTCCAAATCCCCAATCAGGATGGGAACAGTCCCATTCATGGTCTTGAACTTGGCTCAGGCCAAGGGAAGAAGGGGGAGGCACCCATGCACTCTAAGGACAGACTTCAGGCCCATCTTTCCGGGGCTCCCTGGAGACACTGAGCCCAGCAGCACCCTGGTGCCAGCCCCTGGCCCTGCAGGCTGAGCTGCGGGGAGGGAGAAGGCAGCAGTGACTGCTCCTTCCGGTTTGGGCGGCTGCATTTGCAGGGAGAGGCTCTGGAGGGCAGCTGTACAAGGTCACCTGGAGCTTCACCAGTGTCCAAGAGCATTCCAAGAAAGAATGTCCCTGACGAACTTGAGAGACAGAGAGATGCAGAGACAGGGAGACAAAGCACAAGAGAACAGCAGACAACAGAGGTGCCGCCCTTGTCCTTTCCCCTGTCCCCTTCCCCCACCTGGAAGGGCCAAAAGGAAGCAGGCAGGGGGATGGTGTTTGGTGACGACTGGAGGTGCAAGTGGCGAGGAGGGGGGCTGAAGAATAAACAGACACCGCCCCTTCCCTGGGGCAGACCCACAGCGGGGCGGGGCACAGACCTGAACTAGGGAAGAAAGGGCTCTGTGCTGGATAAGAGAGTAATGTTTGGGTTTAGGCTGGTCTGGTCCCTTAAGACCTAGAGCAAGACCATTCTAATACCCAGAAGAGAACTGACAGCTAAGGGGCCTGCGTGAGAAGTTACCAAGAGCTGGAGACAGGTGGGACAAAGCCAAGCCCATTCCCGGTCGTGACTTTCCACAGTCAAGTAGTGATGTGACGTTACAGACAGACTTGCTATTTGAAACTACTGGCAAAAATATTAATTCCAGGAGCACATGAACCTCCCAGCCCTGAATGAAACTGCACCAGAGAATTCCCACCTCGTTTAACCTGCAGCAAATCGAGTTTTAAATTTAAGAGAAATGAGGAGTTGAAAAACTTTAATGTCACTGATCCTATAATTAAGTTATATTTTATTTTTCTATTTTTAAAAAGGCACTCTGTTCATTTTGGACTTTCACCTTCTGATTTAAATGGTTTCAAAGGGTACAGTGAAACAGTGTTTGTAACCTCTTATCAGATGAAAGAAACGTTTGAGAGGGGAAGTAAAATTTACAAGGGACTTAAGTAAATTAAAGGGCTGGAGAAGGAATGTTTTCTTGTTCTAGCATTAAGAGTTACTCTGCAGAACCATCAAGCAGTATTTAATACACACTCTATCCCCTAAGTACCTACAATCTTTTCCTGCTTCAAACAGATACCAAATACTTTTAATACTCAAAATAAACAGCTAATTCCACAGCATGCATCATTTAACAGGAATGGGAATCATTTGGCGAATGGGGCTTGAGGAAGGTCAACCCTGCCCTGGCCGTGCTGACAACAAAACCACAGGCCACCAGTCATCCTGGCTTCTGAAGCACTGGGCCACCCCTCACCCTCTCGTTCTTCCCTGTGACTTCTGTGTGCACGAGCAGACACAGCCTCACAACCAGTTGCCGGTGCAGAAAAGGGTCTGTTGCAAAGGCCATTGATCTGCACAGAGAAGCGCTTCCATGCCGAGGCATCGCCCATTCAAGGCAGTACAATTGTCACCAGCCTGGTCGGACATATACTACCATTAAGCAACGACAAGCACTGCTCTTAAACAAACAAGATTTTTGTTAGCAGCTGCCTCCAAAATAATCCAAGCCTCTCTGTTCTTAATGCCGCTAGTGGGGAGGGGAGTGCAAGCACCGAAGCACGCCCTGAATGAGAAACTTTGTTGTGGTGGAGAAAGACTGAACCATCTGAAAGCTGCACACTGATCCTATCACACGCATTCGACAAGAATGTTCTAGTTGAAATAAGAAACTTCAGTGAAAGAAGGGCTCAGATTTCTGGGGTTGACTAATGTAGAAATCATGCCAGCATTTTCAACAGGTGCAAATGAGCTCTCACAATAACCTAACTTAAATACCACGGACAAATGGATACACCGCACAAGGGCGAGTGGGTGTGAAAAGCTGATAATGGTAAAACACAGGGCACAGGGTTCCAGATGCTTTATCACAACAAATGCTATCTTTGCAATGACCTGAAAGGTTCACCAGCTTTCTCATCAGTCACATCTGAGTGTTTGCCGGAGAGAATTTTGTACACGTGGTCCTCAACGTGCACACCGAAATCCCAAACCTCATTCTCCCCATGAGAGCCAGACCCACGTCTGGTGCACTGCACCAGGCTCCACCAGGAACCCATCGCTCCCTAACTTGATGGCAAGGAGCAGAGTGCTCAGTTCCCCAGGCCACTGGCAAGGGTGCTGCTTCTTGCTTACACGGGCTTCAGTTGGAGACCAATGCGATCCCACTGGCCCATCAGAACTTCAAATCTATTTCAATGATTACTGCTTATTTTCTCTAATATTCTTAATACTACGGTTCAGCAATATCATAGAGTAGGTCGACTTCCAGGGCCCAGCCTGGGAGCCTCGCCACGAGTAACAATTCTACGGGAAAACACACTCAAGAATGTAAATAACTAAGAAAAGTTGGAAAGTTGGCCGTAAGTTACTTGTAAGTATCCTACACACTACGGCGAAAACCCAACATCGTTGCTGCCTTGAGAGAAGTTTCAAGGAGGTAGTCCAGCCTTTTCTATGACTGTTCGCCCCATTTACGCAGACACAGCCGAACCATCAATCAGAAAGCCTGCATTTCTACCTTGAATGCTGTAAACTAAAAAAGGAAATAACAATTTCAAAGTACCTTTCTGAAAATGGCAATTTCAAATGAAAAGTAGGCTATATTTAAGGTAGGATGATCTCTCACTGAAAGGACAATGAACCCCTATGTTCTATCCAAAGACCTTAAAATTCTCCCACGTTTTGTTTTCCCACCTTTATCTAAGGGAACAAAAGTACAGAATGCGAAATCGACCTCCCTCTGGTAGGCAGTGCCTGAGGCAGAGCCAGCCAGGCGGGTGGGCAGGACGAGTCACCCCTCCCTGAGAGGACCCGTCCCCCCAAGAGCCCCTGGAACCCACGGCAGTGTTCGCAGTGTTCGTGTACCGCCACTTTGCTGGCTAGCGTGTGGAAAGCTCAGACCAGGCCTTTGCTATTTGTCTAGAAAATATTCTCTATTTGATAAAGTAAGAAGCTCTAGGATACTGGCATGCCTATACTGAAAACTGATCATACAAGACAAAAACTAATGAAAAATGCACACAATTAAGGGGGAAGAACTGCCAGCAAACCAGTCAATAGGGTCTTTTAACGTACCTAATTATTGTCATGACAGGTTTTCTTATAAATGCATGAAAAGAAAAGCAAATGCTGGGGAAAGCACTAGTTTGGACTTCTATCCTCTTGCTAAAAACAATTTTTTTAAACCCGGAACACCACATCCATTAGAAGACATAATGTTTTGTCATTATCATCTCTATTTGAAGTGTATCTTTCCCAAAATTACTTTCTAATTCAAGGCACTCATAAGAAAAGTGGTCATTATAGCAGGTACATGGCAAATTTAATCCAGTATCACAGGCATAAAGAAAAATCAACCAAGGGCTCTGTAAGCTAAAAACAAAAGCAGTGGAGAGAAAGTTTGCTAGCGTTATGGAATATAACCTCGAATCAAACTAAAATTTAACTTTTTAAAAAGCACCTCATTTCTAAGGTATGGGATGAACACTAAGGGAAGAGGGGTAAATAAATGAAAAGGGACAGCGAACAAATACACAAACGCAAACACTACAGGAGACAGAAAAGGAAAGGGAAGCCTGAGGGAAAGAGCCGTGGTGTAGGGGCAGCTGGGCACACCTGCCAGGCTCCCCCTGGGCCCCTCGCCTGCGCAGAACAAGGCCCTCTCTGCCCCACACGGGCCCACTTGCTGGCCGAGGGGTTGGGGGGACTCCCCGGGCTCGCTCACCACCGCACGGGTCTGTTCTGGAAGTCCCCTCTGCTGGAACTCACCTGCGAGGTGTTTCCAGGTTCACCTATCACTTATCTTCCCAGGACAGATAGAGTTTATAGAGGGTGGGCATTGTGTGTCCTGTTTCTGGTTTATTCTCCAACAATGCAGAGTATGGTGGGAATTTAAGGACCGGTTGACTTGGAGCAATCATAGGATTAAAAAGGCCCACGTTATCATCTCTTCCTTATAATATTCACTTGTGAAAGAGTGCGAAGCAGAAACTTCTCTGTGCCCGACAGACAACACTTTATCTTCTTCTCGTGAGGATTCCTCAAGGGAAAAACTGCATCAACTTCAATAATATTTTTAATCACAAAAATTGAGCACACTTAAGACTTGCATCGGTTTGGTCTCTTTTGTGCTCCATGTTAACCTTTACTCTATGTACAGGTGAGCAGGTTGAGAAAAGATAAAGATTAGCGTATCTCGATTATAGACACAGATACACGTACTCAGATTCGAAGGCCATGTTAACGTAATAGAGACAAGAGCTTTCTCCCAGTCGGCTGAAAGCACCGAGCAGAACACGGAGCATGTGGTTAAGAGCACAGGACTAGGATCACACTGCTTGGATTCCAAGTGTGGCTCTGCCACTTAGGAGCTGTGTGGCCTTGTTAAGTCACTTAAACTTCTCTGTTTCTTAACTTCCACGTCTGTAAAACAGACAAGGTGGATGTCCACCTTGTCGTGCTGCAGTGAAGACAGAGTTAAGTCAAGAGTTTACATCAATGCCTGGCGCAGGCAAGTACCCTGGTTATCCACCTCGTCATTTTTAAGGTGCTGTTGAATACAGCTTAGTGTAATTTTAGTAAAAATTATAGCACTCGAATGCATTGAACTGCTACAAAAAGCGTTCCAAGTCCCACGTTTGACATGGAGAGGCTCTGCTACTAACATAAATGGCATATCCTAACAAGTAAAACTAGAAGCAAATACAATCACTCAAAGTGTCTGGGGCAAGAGAGAGGAAACAAGAACGTAAAATAAGCAAATACATGTTTTAGTTATAACTGCCTTGCCTTCCCCAAATGATGCTATTTAAAATGATGAAATAAAATGTGAAGAATGCTAAAATCAGAGTTTTAAGAGCTGAAAAAGTCTCTGGATCCACAATATAAAATTCAGCCTGTAATAGGGATAAAGTTTCAATGAAAGAAACCTTTAATTAAAAAAATTTTTTTTTAATCTCTACACCCAACATGGGGCTTGAACCCACAACCCTGAGATTAAGAGTCGCAGGCTCCATGGACTGAGCCAGTCAGGCATCCTGACTTAAAACCTTTTTAAAAGTACACAGTCTTAAAGTGGGGACCAAAAGCTGGTTCTGTCTGCTTCCTCTCAGCCTTGCTCCCAAGGCATCAGAGACAGGCCCAAAACTAGGCCAAAGTGAATATGAAAGAAAGCTACTTAAAAACTATTCTTTGAATAAACCCTCAAACTGTTTTGGCAACCTTCACCAAAAACAACCTGGGGGGAGGGGGCGGGGTCTTCATTCTCTTTCCAACACTGATAACAAAAAAAAAAGAGAATCCAGAGGCATTTTTGTTTCTTTCAACCTACTGAAATGCATCGCTGGTTTCCTAAAAATGCTATCACCATGACTTTAATCAGACACTCTAGGGATCCAAGAAACTACTCTTAAAAACTTGTTTCACACTTCATGAGAAAATAATGTAAATCTCAAACGTTTACCATATTCCAAAATGGGTTTTGCCAATAGCTTTAATGGAGAAACCCCATCTTGATGGTGGAAAGAAAAAAGTAGGGAGAAAAATTCAAATTTAATATCCTTTCAAATCCAAACAAATCAGTAGATTTGCAGAATCTTATCAGATACTGATAACTGGGGTTCTGTTTGCTAAACTTCAGTGAAAAGTTACTATTCTCTCTTGTCTGAAAGTCTACAAAGGAAGGGACATCCGACACGCGCGCACCCCCAGACCGCGAGCAGGCCGCCTCCCGCTGGCCACAAGCACAAGGCACGTGGAGCCCCTGTTTGCAGCTGAAAGGGTTTTGGAAAATGTCTGGCTGCTTAACAGATGCTTGGCTTGGATTTCCTCCCAAATATGTTTTTAATGCTGATAATGCTTGAGTGCAACTGTTCAGAGCGAGGGAAAGAGTGGCGAGAACGAAAATCTGCTGTCACGTCAAAAGGGGAGCAGGAGATAGCCTCACACTGACATGACAGCTCAGCTAAGGTTTACAGTGACTTTCTCATGAACACATCAGTCTTTCCCAATCTTCTTGCCAAAAAAGAACCCCTTCTTCTTCATTTTCCCCCACTGCAAAGCTCATGATTACAAAGTCTCCCAACTGAACTGCATTTAGTAGGTAATAACTGATCCCGTTTTTAGAAATCATGTATGTGTTAGGATAAACCATGTAACCACACTGCATTCCTAAAGCAAATAAACTTCAAACTTCGCTTGGTTTCTAAAGCCTTATTCTAGAAATCTGTATGATGCCTATTAACTGTTTTCATTGTTTTAAAACTTAATAGTCACAGACCAAACACAAAATCCTGAAAAACAGTAGAAATTTGGTTGCCAAAAAAGACAACAAGTTTAGGAAGGGATGGTGAAAGAGAGGAAAACCTTGGAATAATGGGCTACTCTTGGACAATTTACAATTAGGTGTGAATTACTTCAAAATTGAGAAAATATTCCTTCTGCTCCTATCACTCTCCCCTCTCCCCAAAAGCATCCTTCGTTTAAGACAGGTCTCAAACTTCATGAAGCCTTTCCTAATGATCAGGAGGGAAAATGCTTTCCTTGCAAACCCTGTGCAGTTCCCTACTCAATCTTCGGTCTTTGTTGAACTGAATTTTGCACTCCCATTATGAATTTCGCAGTCATGTACTCCCATTAATAAATTTTGTACTCCCATTATGAATTTCACAGTTCCTGTATTATCCGCTCCACAAAACAGGAAGGCAGACAATGTTGGAAAGAATGTGGGGGGGGTTTTAGTTTGCTCAACCTGATCAGAATTCAGTTCTGCAGCTGGGTGGCCTTGGGCCTCAGATCACCTCCTGTGGACCGGGGTGGGGCATCTGATGAGGTCAGTGAGGATTCAATGGGGAAGTCAATTCTCAATCCAGCACCCAGTGAACACAAGTCATTTACATGCTCATTCACTCCAGGAATCTCCAGGGATTTGGGGGATCGGGATGGGAAAGAACACTGTAGCTTCGGTGTTGCTGTACTTGCACAGATCTTTTCAGGAAAGAGACCAACAACCCCAAATTTTGGATGCAGAAAAGCTGTCACTGCAGACTGAATCACCGTGTATAATTCTTATTCTGTACATTCCAACTAAGTACAGGAGGAAGAATAACCAGTTGCATATTGAAGGACACTCACAATCACCAGAAAGGCGGGGGGATGCGGGGACAGGCGGGGTGGGGGAGGGGGGGTACGGAGCTGGGAAGAGGTCAGATCATTAACCAGAATACTACATTACAAAAATAACTGCTCGACTTTGAATCAAAAACAAACATATAAACATAATATGTCAGAATGCCATTTGTAACAAGTGACCCTTGAACAACACAGAGGTTGGGGCACTGACTCCTACACAGTTGAAAATTCACGTACAACTTTTCACTCCCCCAAAACTTAACTACTGATAGCCTACTGTTGACTGGAAACTGAAAACACAAACAGGTGATTAACACATAGTTTGTATATGTATCGTATACTGTATTCTTACAATAAAGTAAGCTAGGAAAAAGGGTTATTAAGAAAATCATAAGGAACACAGAGTACATTTGCAGTACCGAAATGTATTTGTTAGAAAAAAACCTGCGTTTAAGTGAACCCGCACAGTTTAAACCCAGGTTGCTCAAAAGTTAACTGTATACTGAAACTATTCCTGGCAGTGTAACGTTCGAATTTTCCATATTTTTTTTTTACTCTACTGACCACACAAAATATCCGGGGCATCGCGCTCTCTGTCTCACCCAGGGCCAACATGTTCAGATGATGTATGACCTAGCACCATCCTATGTGAAAATACGGCCAACGACAGAGCGCTGTTATATCGGCATCACCCTTTGGAGTTGACACCACGAGCTGGCATCTTTACAAGTCCTAGTGAGTGCCTGATTTCATACCTACCTTCCACGAGGAGATGGAGGTTTTCAGGGCTAATTCACTTGCACAGGTGCCCATGCAAATCAGGGACTTGTCAACTCTACACAACACCACTGGAGACCAAGCAGAAAACACTCCTGTTGCATTCATTCCCGGGTACTTTTAAAACTACACTGCAAGTGGGGCGCCCGGGTGGCTCAGCCGGTTAAGCGGCCGACTTCGGCTCAGGTCACGATCTCGAGGTCCGTGAGTTCGAGCCCCGCGTCGGGCTCTGTGCTGACAGCTCAGAGCCTGGAGCCTGTTTCAGATTCTGTGTCTCCCTCTCTCTCTGTCCCTCCCCTGTTCATGCTCTCTCTCTGTCTCAAAAATAAACGTTTAAAAAAAAATTTTTTTTAATTAAAAAAAAAAACTACACTGCAAGATTTTTTTTTTTAATTAAAAAGTTTTGAGTTTATTTATTTTGAGAGAGACAGAGAGAATGAGTGGGGGAGGGGCAGAGAGATGGGAGAGAGAGAATCCCAAGCAGCCTCCGTGCTGTCAGTGCAGTGTCCAACTCTTTCCGAGCTCAAACTCACGAACGGTGAGATCATGACCTGAGCAGAAACCAGGAGTCGGACACTTAACTGACTGAGCCACCCAGGTGCCCCTACATTGCAAGATTTTAACTAAAGGACCACTCTATGAATTTAAAAAAAAGGAAGAAAGAAAGAAAGGCAGGAAAAGTTACGTTAAACAGAAAGGATGAACACGGATTTCTCTCTCTACTACAGTCCTGAATTACACACACATGGGACATAAAGGAAAAAAATCTCTCAAGCAGAGTTAAGAGCTAACACACCCACACCCCTCTCCCTCCTGCACCATGAGGGGTTTGGGGTGACAGATGCCGACGCTGGGAATCGGGGACACAGACGTGGTACAACAGATCCTTGGCTTCGAGTTTACTTCCCACTGCATCATGCGATGGGGATGAGACGCTGTCACTGACATTACTATAAATGTTTTAAAGCAAAGAGCAAATTAATGAAACACTTTGAATCAGCATTTTTCACCACTTAATTACCTTCTTACAGAAAAGTCTTTCTCAGGACACAGGTAGTCAGCTCACACTGGCTGTATCCCTCCCAAAACAGTTTCACAGTGCATTTTTCTAAGTTTTACTCCTACTAAAATCTACTATACACCCACTATTGGAGGAAATCTGACCCAAACTCTACTTTCACAGATGTAAATATGACTCTGGATCTGACTTCATAGGAACATTATGAGTAACCTTAAAATTCACCAAAAATAAAAAGGAAAACATATCTTGTATAGCTGCTCCCGCATGGTCAGTTGATTATCGTCAGGCAGGACAGGGTTAGTCGCTATATTAACTACTTAAAAAAAAATTTTTTTTTAACATTTATTCATTTTTGAAAGGCAGAGAGAGGCAGAGTGCGAACGGGGGAGGGGCAGAGAGAGAGGGAGACACAGAAACAGAAGCAGGCTCCAGGCTCTGAGCTGTCAGCACAGAGCCCGACGTGGGGCTTGAACTCACGGACCTCGAGATCATGACCTGAGCCGAAGTCGGCCGCTTAACCAACTGAGCCACCCAGGCGCCCCATATATTAACTACTTAAAGTAACATCTTTAAAAGCCATTTTGTCCAATGAATAAGAATAGCACTACTGCTAAGAAAGGAGACAAATCGGTGGGCCCTAAATTCTACCTCAACTAGCAGCCACCTCTAAATTACAACCAGGCAACCAGGTTTTGGTTTGGCTTGTAACCAGTCTCCCTCTTCAGTACCTGGCTACCAAGTCCTGACCAGTACTGCTGGCCAAGTAATTCTCTCTCAGTCAACAGGTCTACTGAGAGGAGACAGAGTTGCTAAGCTGAGGCATCAGGCATTTCAGGCACCGAGCTGGTGGGTGACTTCAGGGACTGTGCAGAGGGTTTTGTGTCTCCTGCTTCAGTGTGTCATGTTCACGTCCACCTGTGTGAAGACCACAACTGCGGACTCCACCCAACAACTGCTGGTAGCAGCAGGTGCGTGCGCACCACGTCGGCCTGCTGCGCTGACTCGGCTTCTCTGACGCTCGCAGCAACGTGCAAACCCTGCCCTACCAACCACACGACAGCAGCACCGCGATGTCCCTGAACCCGGCACTTCTTGAACCCCTGGTGTCAACAACCACGTTAGTGCCAGAGGAAAATAGCTCCCAGATTCTATCAGAGGGAAAAATTCCTGTAATGCTGACAAGGAGGCAGGTAGGAGGACCCGTTCCTCTCCCAGATGTTTATAAAGATGCACCAAGTCACCACACTGTGCAAAAGCAGAGGGCCTAGAAAGTCTGTGAATATCTTTCACAAGTTATAAAAATAGGTTGTCTTACAGGAAATCTACAGAGAAAAAGAGTAGCTTAGCAGATGCCTAGGAATGGAAAAAATGGGAAGTCTGGAGGGATGAGGGTTAAGGGGTATGGGTGTTTTCCTGGTGTTGCAGATATTCTAAAATTAACTGCAGTGATGGTTGTACTACTCTGTGAAGGTCCTAAAAAGCCACTGAATCACACACTTTAAATGGGTGATTTTTACACTGGGTCAGTTATATTCCAATAAAGCTGACACACACACACAAAGAAGTTGTTTGGAAATGTTTCAGAAACATTCTACATAAACTGATTATTAAAAATATTTATATGGAATAGAGACCGCTTTGAATAGAGGGGGTATGATTATTTTCCTTCTCTCCTGACAATGGAACACACAAGGTTTCGGTGTATTCCATAATTAAACTAGTACTCATGTTTAACACCACTGTCAAATATTCCTCTGGGAAATCAGTGTATATGTTATTCTAAGTCAATCCATTCCTGATCCCAGCAGTCAGTCCGGGGTGCTGAAGAGAAAGAAAGAGGGCTACCGACATATTCATCATCTTTGCTTGGGCAAACAGTTCACTGTAAGACTAAGGCTTGAAGAATAAACACACAGATTTTATAATTAAGACAAAAAATTTTTTTCATAAAAGGTTTTATGTCATTGCATAAAAATGCAAGCACTTTAAGATTCTGAATGCATTTAAAGGAAGTATGTTGAGTCACCATTAAGTTTTTAGTTTGGGGGGAATCTTTGATGCTCTGGGGAAAAAAAAGCTGTGAAGGGGCTTGGGAAGGGCCAAACCACCATAATTCCCTATCATCTGGACTTTCATTCTGAGGACTCAATAGTTCAATAAAATTAGATTAGTCCCTCCCGCAAATAAATCATTTGTTAAACAGGTCATCCACCTAACCCACCAGGTCAGCTGGTTGAATCTACAGTTGTAAGTCTTAGGTTTCATCAAAAATGTACACTTTTTATCAGTGAAAGCACAAAAAAACTTACATCCCTACCCAAAAGCTTTTGACAACTTGCCAGTGGTTTCATTCTACAAACACGTTTACTGACTGGAATGAGTATAGATCAGTGCTAAATTTCATTCATGGTTTTCACATTTTGGCTTTGAAAGAAAAAGCTTTCATTTTTCTAGACGATTTCCAGTTTACATAAATGAGACCACCTTTGCACCCAGCAGAACCATCACTGGCCAACATCCCACCTTTAAACTGTTAAAGCTATTAACATTTTATATAGTTCTTTACAGTTCTCGAAGCATTTTCCAAACCTAATTAGTTCACCCAATGACTAAACCCAGCCTGTAAGATAGATACATTTATTTTTTATACATTTATGGTCTACACAATAGAAACCAGGGACTCGAGGGTCAAAGATAAGTAATCGCCATTTACTGGAGATAATACAGCCAGCAAGCCATAATCAAATCCAATTCTTCTGTGGTTTTTTTGTTTCTTTTTTGCTATACTCAACCCAGAGCCTGATTTGTTTTTTGTTTTGTTTTTTGCGAGTTTTTTTAGGTCTATTTCTAGAACTTATGTTAGTTTTTTATAAATGAATTAGATTGTATTATAAGAAGCTTAAAATATACTTTTAAAGTATCAAAAACTATCTGAAATGTTTTACAAGTAGCAAATTGCCCTTCCTAGGTTTCTCTTGTATTCTGGACATATTATGCAAGAATGGGTAATATTTTGTCTTGGTTTTTCAGAGATACCATTTTCCCCTTCATTCTTTAATAGATCAGACTTGCCCCCAAAAGAACAAATGTCCTTAAAGTCTTCATTAATATGTTACTCAGATCAAATCTTCCAAATTATTGGAATATAATTTATGGTAAAGTAAAATCCCTTTTTAAATATACTTTTTATTAAAACCATTTAATACTGTTAAAAACAGTACATTTTTAACCTAAACATTATCCTACCCACATTCTGTATCACATTCCTTGAAAATGATCTAGCTTCTTAGATTTGCTCAAAAAACTTTTTAAGTCATTTCAGATCTTTTTACAAATCAAGCACTTTTTAAAATGCCCCACACCTCTGCTAAATGACCTCATGTGGCAATTCCTGTATTTCTCTTAAGAGAGTGACAGAACTGCTTCTATGAAACAGACCAAACACATTCTGCAGCATAACCTGCAACCATTCATCACAACGCTTCCCCTTTTACTCGTAGATACCTGTCGCAGTTAAGACAAGAAACAATTTTCACTATTTCCCTCCCCACAGAACACCAAACCATGATTCTCAAATATCGATTCTCTAAATACAGATCTCAGAACACTTTCCCTCCATTGCATTGTGGTGTAAACCTTCCTCCAGTCACAGCTTACGAAACGGGCTCACGGGGCCATCCGCCCCCGACGAGCATCAGGCTTTGCAGGAGAATCCCGGCAGTCATCACAGGACAGAAAGGGCCAACGTGCCGAGGCAACTAGCACCCTACCCACAGGGCGGCGAAGGTACGAGCATCCCCCCAGCCACTGGTCTGGCCACTAGCCTCCAGGGTCACAGCTGCCTGGTCCCCGATGCATCGCCCAGCTCCTCCAAATGTCATCACAGAAATGTAGTTTTTTATCCTCTGCCATTCATTCTGCCTCTGAAACTACGGGTATTTCTTTTTGGCCTTGAAGTAGTCCATGGTGTCATGTTGTCAGTACCTTCTTCGTACAGGAACCTTGTCACCGTTTTCAATGATAATGACAGATGGTAAATCTTTTAGGTGCGTGTGGTATAGAGGGGAAAAAATTAACCAGAAGCTTAAGAAGAAACAGAATAAATGGAACATTATGTCTACTATATTCAGGGACAAGAGAGGGAAGGAAAACTCTTCATACTAAAGGAAAAGCGGGGTCAGTTGCCTGCTTCCACAAGAACTCACTAAGCGGTCATTTCCAGTCGGTGAGGTCTTACCCACTGAATGCCATCAGACCACCATCGTAGCCAAGCCCCAGCCTTTCAAGGTGATTTTATCTCCCCTGCTCCGCCCGAGGTCCTGGAGCATCACTTAGTGCTCTGCTGCCTGCCCTTCCCCACCTGAGCTCAGCACTTCCCACCCGTCAGCCCCCAAGCTAATCCCACCCGGGGTTGAGGCCTATTCAGTGGCTGCCTCCTACCACGGAGCATCCCTGCTGTAAGTGGGGTGGGTCCCCCACACGAGGTGATCTTCTGACATATGGAAAAATGTACTAGAAACTGCCAAGTTTTAAAAACTCTTTCAGCCTCTAAAGTTCCAATTTTGTGACTTTTTGCAATACACAGCATTAAGTCAACCAACACACATGTTGACAATATATTCCCGTTTTGTTTGTTTGTTTTTTACTGATTTAGTACGCTGTGTTTTAAAAGATTGTTGCCAGGGGCGCCTGGGTGGCTCAGTCGGTTGAGTGTCCAACTTCGGCTCAGGTCACGATCTCACGGTCTGTGAGTTCAAGCCCCGTGTTTGGCTCTGTGCCGACAGCTCGGAGCCTGGAGCCTGCTTCGAATTCTGTGTCTCCCTCTCTCTCTGCCCCTCCTCCGCTCATGCTCTGTCTCTGTCTCAAAAAAATAAACATTAAAAAAATTTTTTTAAAATAAATAAATAAAAGATTGTTGCCAGTGGCTCAGTCTCTGAGAGCACCTCGCTTTCTACCCTGTGTTGCACAGTGAACAAGAGCATGTCCATCTAAACGTTTAATAAGTGTTTCTTGTACATCCACATCACGTGCCGTGCTAGGCAATGACAACAGACAGTTCCTGCCTTCAGGGAGCAAAGAATGGACCTGTTCATGGAGCTAAGTATATTTCAAGAGCCCACAAAACTAAAACCATAAATGCAATCAAGTGTGAGGCTGATGTTAACAGAAATTTAAGGAGACATAATGCAGAAGTGGGGGGGGGGCAACAAGGTTGGTGTGGGGGAGCAGGAAATGCCTATCTGTACGGGGAGGGGGATAGGGAGAACATGTCCGTAAAGCCAGAAACAAGTGAGCATGCCTCATTCAGGGGGCGGAGAGCAGCCTAGTATGGCAGAAACATGCAGTGGCAAACCCACACCCGCTCTGCCCTATCAGCCACGTGACCCTGACAACCACTCAGCGTCTGTCACCTTTGGCCTCTAACACTACCAAATGAGAATCACAAGACCCACCTGAGCAGGACCGTCAGAAGGATCAGATGAGATAACTCAGGTAGTGCTTGTCACGGGGGCTGGTGGTTGCTGTTGCCACTGCGGTTATAATTAAGTCCTTATGTTCTCAACTAGACTGTTACACCCAGAAGACCAGACTCTTTACCCTAATGAACTTGTATATGGAGATTCTCCACAAGAGTTGCTTCCTCCCAATTCCTTCAATGACCTAAGACAGCATGAGAAACTACAGTAGTCCCCCCACTCCTCCCCCGGTGTCGACCACGGTCCGGAATCGGATGACCCTCCTGACACATTGCCAAAGGCTACATCACAACGCCTCCATCACTCACTCACTGCATCTCCCCAGGCAGGCACTTCATCATCTCACAGCAAGGAGTGCGGTACCGCAAGATATTTTGAGAGAGACCACATTCACGTACCTTGATTACGCTGTATTATTAGAACTGCCTTATTCTATTATTACTGTTCATCGTTTACTGTATCTAATTTATAAATTAAACCTTACCACGGGTGTATATGTACAGGAAAAAAATATATATAGACTTCAGTCCTCTCCGTGGTTTCAAGTACTAAAGGTCTTGGATTGGATTCCTCACAGATTAGGGGGGACTACTGTTACTAAGAAAAAGCCCAGTCACTGGGTTATGCCTACATAAGACTCTCCAGAGGAATGCAAGTCCCCCCAAATCAGAAAGGATCCTATTCTGAGTCTACAATAAAATGCATAACTTCCTATAACGTTGCATAATACAAGTTTTAAATAACTGATCATAACAATAACTGATCATGGCACGTTTTGTTCTCGCATACTTTATGTTCTAACCACATTATTAAACTCCTAAGAGCAGAGAATGAAGCTGGGAAATACCTCTCTCTCTCCTGCAGAAAGGACAGGAACCAGAGGCGCCTAGAAAGAGACCCGTTCAGGAGAGCAAGGCGGGCCCAAGAATGGGCATAACAGACTTTCAACTTAACCCCAAGGAAAGGTTTCCCCCCCCTTCACTTATAGCCTGGAGGGTCTACAAACAAAATGCATCTACCCTCTGGTTTGACAAAATCAAAACAGTGATTATGACTCATTAGTGCTCAACTGTGAAATCTATAGAAGTCAACTGAAAATAGCGAAAGTTCACTCATAAAATATAACCTTAACTCTTTCTGGAGTCAGACACCAGTAACAGCACTCCTTCCGATATACATTTTCTGGCACCCCCAGGTCATCAAAGGGTCCGCCCCACAGATGGGGGAATGGAAAGGGCAGGGGGCCATTACTGACAAATGGGCCTGTTCAGCACGTTCAATCCGAGTGTAACAGGATCATAAAGTGAGAGAGAGAGAACTATTGAAGCAAAGCATATATCTGCACCTCTGGACTGCTAAAATACCAAACAACAGTTACACGGGAAGAACTATTCTTTGTTTTTCCCTTCTTTGTAACATCAACCACTAAATGCATGTAGTGGGAACTGGCAAGTAATTTGCAAATTTAATCCTCAAGCAACCTCAGGTGAAAGGTACTGATGTAGCTCATTTGTAGAATTAAGATATACATGAGCCTCAACTTACCACTTTCTCTCCATCTCTGAAAGGAGAAAAGAAAAAAGAAAAACAGCCAAGCGATACTGGAAAAAGTATTGCAAATTTCAGTGCTTTAGGGGCACCTGGGAGTCTCAGCCGGTTAAGTGTCCAACTTTGGCTCAGGTCATGATCTCACAGCTTGTGAGTTTGAGCCCCACATCGGGCTCTGTGCTGACAGCTCAAAGCCTGGAGCCTGCCTCTGATTCTGTGTCTCCCTCTCTCTCTGCCCCTCCTCCGCTCATGCGGGGTCTCTCTCTCTCAAAAATAAATAAACATCAAAAAAATTTTTTAAAAACCAAATTTCAGTGCTTTAATTATTATGGTAATAGGTGATTTTTCACCACACACGTTACAAATATTAGGATTCAGCAGCATATTGGAACATCAAGAAACTTTACCCTAGAGAAAGAATCATACCAAGAAATGACCAATTAAAATGGGCAGGTGGGGAGATAAGGAAAAGATAGAGAAGGAAAATGTAAGAAATAAAGAGAGAAGAGATTCAAGAAAAACAACTGAGAAGTTCTGAGAAAGCTTACACGGATAGTAAACTGCTTATTTTCCCCCTCTACAGTCCACCTGCCTTATCAGAGCAAAGTGTTGATCTGCACATTTAAACACATGGTTAACACCCTCCATGGAACCTCACCTCCATACTCCTTTGTTCTATTTTCTATTTGTAAATCTGTGGGGGCTTTTGAAATTGTGACAGTGTTTGGGGGGAGGGGGAACATTACCGGCATTCAGAGGATGAGGGCCAGGAATGCTGGACAGACCTCTCATGTGACAGCCCCCAACACACACACTCTTCATTAAACACCTTGCTGACTTTCCAAAGTTTGCCAGACATTCAAAGAATTCAAAATCCTGAGCTTAGAACCTAACTCCATTTTTTGCATAAACAGAAACAAATTTTTGGCACAGATTTTATACACTACATTTTTCAGGAGAGAAACTATCTTGTAAATGGAGGAAATCTCTACTTTGGCTTGGTAATATACCAAGAACTGCTCACTTCAGAAAATCCCATCACCAGCAGCAATTTGGCTTGTGACATCTGAGTCACCAGCACAACACGTTGGTAGCGGTCAGCCTCGTGGACATCCTGTCCGTGGAGATGCTAAGTAGGGGTGCTACACCTTCTAGAGTAGATCCAGGGCCTGGCCGCAAGCACCATGAGCACCTCTCTGTGTTTAGAAAAGGGGTTCGTGCCTCTTCTGCTGACCTTTCCTTCCCATAGCAAGACTGTCAGTGAAGGAAGCTACCAGGCGATCTACAGATTTAGGAG
The DNA here is from genome assembly GCF_016509475.1 of Prionailurus bengalensis. NCBI lineage: Eukaryota > Metazoa > Chordata > Mammalia > Carnivora > Felidae > Prionailurus > Prionailurus bengalensis. Next base: position 229,248,324 of record NC_057343.1, read on the forward strand.
CAGACCAGCACGTCCAGCCCCACGGTTCTGGTACAGTCATACTGAAGCATTGCATACCTAAATGTTCGTAAATTATGTGTCTCCCATTTCTTCTTTGTTATTTAAAACACCGTTTTGATTTAAGTGGATGCTAATTACATTTTAGGATACTACACACAGCATTAGACATTTTATCAACAGAGGAAGAGCGGCTGGTGGAGTTAAGAGAACCTCTGCCGTAAAGACGAGAATCACCTGAATTCAGCCTTGAACACCGTCTTCCTAAACGAACACGGGAAAAAATCTATCAAAAGTGGGCAGGATTGTATGGACTGTGCCAAGGTGGTCAAAACTACATCACCCCCAAACCTAAATTAAACTCCTGGAACAGGTTCTAGAGACTGTCTACTGATGTTTTACAGTTCTGGTTTATTCAACACTAGTTGAGAAAAGGAGACCTGTTCTCGCAAGCCTTGCAACAATACTGCGGGAAGGGGCTGACAGATGAGGGCCTGCAGGCCGAATCCAGCCGGTGGCCACTGTCTGCAGAGTCTCCCTGGAATGCAGCCACGCCCCTTCTCTGCAATTACTGCTTCCATGTTCCTTCCATCTGCAGGGCTGAGGAGCCACAATGGAGACTGAGACCAACCCTGTGGGTCCACAAAGCCTAAAATGTTTACTATCTGGCCATTTATTATTTTCTTCAAGTGCCAATTCCTGTTCAAGATCAAACCTTGATATGTTTTATTTTTATCTTACCTCTGTTTGAAATACATAATAATCCATATGTCATAATGGACATCATAAATTTAAATATTACAGAGGATGTCGGAGAGTAACAGGATGCTGTGAACTCCCTGCAATATGTTTGAATTTTGCAGTTTCCTTTCATTAACAGGGATCTTTATAAAATTTCCTGTCCAGATTTTGGATGGTCACGGCCCACTATCAGAATGGTTTGAACCATCTATTATAACTTGGTATGTTCAAACAATCTTAATAAAACTTTCCTTATCAAGTAAATTCCTCTAAAGTCAAACAGTTCTAGAAGCGGTGATAAAGCAGATTTAAACTTCCTGAAGCTCATTCAAAATGACGCGATGTGTGCCCTCGTAGATTCCCTGTACTCACTTCCCCACGCAACCTCCCGGAAGCTCACATGAATACAAGAAATGAGACGGGACACAGTGAGGTTCTTCTCTGTGCCCACCCCCGTCAGAGCACACGGCGGGCCATCATCGCCTGCTTCCCAGACATACAAGGACACGGCTGGCACACCGTCGGTCACAGGCTCCCACGTTCACGGCAGCAGACCATCCGTCCACTTCAAAACCAGCTTCAGCTCGCCCAGTCTGTGTGGACCACGGGAAGACCAAGCAGGGAATAAAAAGACACAAGCCGCGGGCAGAGCTCCCCTTGTAACAGCTATCAAGACGGAACACCTCAGAATTAAAACTCAAAGGTGCCGAAAGCTGCATTAAAACACACAAATGTGTCCCCCCCCCAAAACTAACCACGAAGTAATAAAAGCAAACCCTTTTTTCCTTTTTCTTTTATGGGGGGTGGAGGGTAGGGTTTCGTCCATCAGAAACCCTGAACGCGTCAGCTCTCGCTGGCCCCACACACAGGCCTGGCCACCTTCCCTCTGCACTCAAAGCTCAGGTATCCAAGCTGCAGGGCCTTCTATTAGGGAATACTTTGCCAAATATTAACGATGAGCTGTACTCATTGTGAGTTTCAAATATAACAAACATGATATTAGCAAAACTGGATTCTAATTTTACTCATAAGAGACTTTTCCAGCACACAGAAGACTATATCCCCGAATTGAAATTTCGTACCAGAAGTAAACACGGGCTGGAATCCTTATCGTAGGACCTAAAACAAGCACCACCCCCCTCCCCAGTCCGACTTCAGTGCAGCATAACTTACCCACGTGTACTTGGTGGGAAACCACACGGAGCTCTGGATATCTCTTACTCATAGGTCAGCCTTCCCAACCAAACTGCTCAGAGGGTGCTATTTCCACCTGCCATTTCCTACTTCCTATCCTGAGATACCACGGATACTGAGGAAGTGCTCCCCGACTGGCCACATTAAACACAAAAGCCCAAGCATACTGCTTCGGGAAATAAATCTACCCGAAAACCACAAATGAGGAAGCCCACACCGTAACCAACAACCGACTTGAGGACTGTTTCACACGGCACACAAGGATGGATGTCCCTGTCCTTGAACACAGAGGTCAAAAGTGTGCTGTTTCTTGGCTTTCTCCTCATGCTACAACTTACAGAAAATATCCTCATTTTAACTCTCCAAGTCAACTCCCTTCACTTTTATGACACAGTATGAGCCGTTGACAGCAAGGCACGTCCCTCAGGCCTAAAGGGGATGACCAAAGTGTCTGAGATCCCTCAAGGACAGAGGGCTGTGAACAAAACAAACCTGGCCTGCAAGCTGATAGCTTAATACTGTATTTATTTCCACCTGTTTTCCCCAAAGTGTTTCCCCCAAAGTGTCATGCGCCTCAACTCTTAACATCACAGAGCTGTGGGTTTACTGGAAGCCCACCGTTCTGAGGACACTTACCCTGGGGACTGCTCCTTCGGACTCACATCCCCAACACTGGGCTAAGGGAACGCCAGGCAGGAGCCTAAAGAACCACCTTCCTCTCCGTCTTCCTGACACACTTCCCGGCCACTTGCTCGCTCAGCTTGCTCCTGGGGAAGATGTGGAAACATTCCCCATGAAGCCTCTACTGTGAGTGAAGGCCTTTCAAAATACTGGATTGCCCAGGCAACTGACTAAACAGGTTACTCAAATAAAGACAAAGACGTCATCTTTCACCAAGCTTCAGGGACAACGTGAAACTCTAATGTTCACGATTATTAGAAAGTCCAGGGGCACCTGGGTGGCTCAGTCGGTTAAGCGTCCGACTTTAGCTCAGGTCATGATCTCACCGTTCATGAGTTCGAGCCCCACGTCAGGCTCTGTGCTGACAGCTCAGATCACGGAGCCTGCTTCAGATTCTGTGTCTCCCTCTCTCTTCTGCCCCTCTCCTGCTCTCACTCTGTCTGTGTCTCTCTCTCAAAAATAAATAAAGATTAAAAAAAATTTTTTTTTAAAGTCCATATATTATAGACCTAGCCTCTTATAAATACACAATTCAGAATAAAACAGTATTATAAAAAAGAAAACTACTTCCGTAGACCTTTCCATCTGGATACGGTCAGCCTCAAAAAATAATGTGCAGTCCCGATTTACTTGATCGGTAAAATTCTTCTCACCCTCGCCCAGCCACCCAGGTGCCTCTTACCGTGACCAAACAGCTGCATGCAGCTGGCACTAGACTCATTCTCAACCTCCACAAGGTTTTCGTAGGACACAACTGGGGGCACCTGGGTGGTTCAGTCGGTGGAGCATCCGACTTTGGCCCAGATCATGAACTCATGTTCATGAGTTCCAGCCCTGCTCAGTCTCTCTGCTGTCAGCACAGAGCCCTCTTGGGATCCTCTGTCCCCTCTCTCTCTGCACCCACCCCGCTCTCACACGCACGTGTGCACACTCTCCCTCCCCCGCCCTCTCTCTCTCAAAAATAAACAAACATTAAAAAAAAAAAAAAACAACTCTATTAGCATGCTGGAAAGGCTGGTGTTTTACAGGACAAAGGACCAGAAGTTCCCTTCCCCTAAACTGGTGACATCAGTCTGAGAACATCCTCACTGTCACCAAATCATCGCGAGGCTACAGGGCCTGGCACTCAGGACCGTGCCCTGCCGGTCCCAGTGAAGACTCTCCCAGCAGGAGTCGTCCTCTCCAGGCTGCACCAGCTGCGCCTGAAGCGCAGGGCTCACCCCTCCGGCAGGCCCCCCGAGTCGCCCCTGGACTGCCTCACCGTCCCTCTCATGGATTCGGTCACCGTGCCCCGCCGAAGGGGCATGAGCACTGGCCCAGCCGTGGAGGAATTCAAAGCTGACTTTTCACTCATTTGACGTCTTCCTTGTTTCCTTCCTTCCTTCCTTCCGTCCATTGGTCCAGCCCTTCTTTACCGAGCACCGGGGTGGGCAGAACTTGAAGATGCCCCTCACAGAACCCCCTTCCCTGGGTGTCGTGACAGCCGCCGCCCATGACGGATGGGACCCCCGTGAGGCGGCCCCCTGAGGAGTGGCTCTCCGCCAACCGCCAACCGATCAGGGGAGGCCTTCGGGAGAGGGTGACGCCTCACAGAGGTGGTGCTGCCGGCCCGCACAGAGCCACCTGCCACGGAGCGCAGAGGGCCACGGGATGACGCGCGGCCAACAACCAGCAAGGCAGCTGAGGCCTCTGTCCTTCAACATGACGTGCCTTCTGCCAACAGCCTGCATGAACCTGGAAGAGGACCCCGAGCTTCAGGGGAGCCAGCATCCCAGGTTTGACCTCAGCCTGTGAGACACCGAGCAGAGAACCGGCCGCGTGTGGCCGGACGCCTGACCCGTGCGGAGTGTGACTTAACGTGTGCTCTTCTACGTGCCGAGTGTGTGGTGACCTGTCACGCGGCAACAGAAACGAATCCAGGCACCCAAGTTAGTCTTGGGCTCCGCGGACGTATTTCCATCTGCTTTTTCTTCTTTTCTCAGAGAGCCGTGCCCGACCTCCTCCCTCCTGTCCGCCCCACCAACCTCACCCTCGTCTACAAAATAACCAATGAAGTTTTTGGCCAGGGAGTGACAGCCACCGACTCCACACTGGTTGTCTGTAATTCAAGTAAAGCATGAATGGAGCTTTTCCATGTTTTCAGTAACCCACGGCTTTCAAGAGTAACGAAAACCGCTCAGGACTTCTTGGTTGGATACGACGATACGGCACAAGCCCTTCATTCTGAGAAATGAGGGACAGGAGCCCAAAGGGTCTAAACATTCAAAGACCAACTTTTAATTTTTAAATCAGAGACTTTAAGTTTTACACAGGATATTAAAAAACACACATTATGCACTTGACATAATGTTACAGCTCGTGACCTATATACAGGTGTAACATTGCAGTATTCCATTTTCTCTTTCATTTAAAAATTGGTGGCAAGTTCCATATCCTGAGTCTTTATTCTTCTTCCGCATTTCCAATTTCTACTTCCGTGTCTCAATGCATTAGGGTCAAGCCTCCAGAGAATAACTCAAAGGCATTCAGTTTTGTCTGCTGAAAAATATCTTACTTACAAACTCCTTCCATTCTGCTTTTTCTTTAAATCTCACTTATTGTCTTGTACTGCTTGCTAGTAACTTGTAAATCATCTGTAAAAGCAAGCAGCAAACCACCCTTCCAAGATACTCTCTCTCTTTTAAAAACTGTATAAAAGCAAAATGTTTAAGACGGTGCTAACATTACAGACTACATCCTCTTCAGGGTAACTTTCACCATAATCTCCACTTTATTCTGTCTGCACCAAAAGACCACAGGTTTACTTAGCTATTATCTACTGCTACTCCAGGAGCAACCTTTAAGTTCTTTTTTTTTTTTTAATGTTTATTTATTTTTGGGACAGAGGGAGACAGAGTGCAAGTGGGGGAGGGGCAGAGAGAGAGAGGGACACAGAATCCAAAACAGGCTCCAGGCTCTGAGCTGTCAGCACAGAGCCTGATGCGGGGCTGGAACCAATGAGTCTGTGAGATCATGACCTGAGCCAAAGTCGGACGCTTAACCGACTGAGCCACCCAGGTGCCCCTTTAAGTTCTAAAATAGCTTATAACTTATCAGCCTTGCTTCATTTTAAAAATTATAAAAAAGACAATGCTGGAATTTCTGCTTCAAACTAGCAATATCCATAAGGGTAACCTGAAGATGACACAGGACACTGGCCTCACATACTTTCTAAAAATCAATATATAACAGTTCCTTCTTACATTAAAAAAAAAAAATCAAGAAATGGACAATCATGTTAACATTAAACAAAATTAAGCATGTGAATTTTCAAAGCAAAAATGTGATTCAGGGGGAAATCAAAGAAATATGGCTGCAACTTCTGCCTGAAAAACATTTGCCTCTGTAAATATCATTTTCAGGCCAAATGTACCCGGGTTCTGCATCTCTCCGGCATATCAAGCAGAAAGAGAACACGTTTAATCACTTGCAGATCCAAGTCAAGGGTTTGAGTATATTAAGCACTGAATGATTGCAAAATTATATTTTAGGAGGATCTGTATCTCTGTAATCCAACTTAGATTAAGACCAAAATTAGATGAGAATTTGAGCATAAAATGTCACACATTTAAAAAGGGAAGGAAGTCCATATGCCAGAAACAGGGAGGGAAATGATAACCTTCAAGTTAAAAATAAAGTGGCTTTTTAGGGCCACAAAATGCACGGCTACACAGCGCCAGCCCAGCTTCCCGGAAACGTGACCGTTTCCTCTGGTTCTCACAAATCCCACCGCATAGAACTTCCCACTTAGGCCCTATTGGAGGCAGTTGCCTGGCCTTGAAAGATAATCATCCTCCCTTTCTTCACATAATGAGATTAAGGCTGTGCCTTCTGAGGGTGGTCCAGCCTGGCTGTGCCAGCACCTTGCAGAGTCTGCCTGATGGACAGGAGACTGACCGTAAAGCACGCCTTGTTCCCCAGGAGGGGTCTCGGACGGTGAGGCCCTCGACGGGAGTCTGACAGAAAGCCTGAACCGGGCGGCGGTGCCCCGGTATGCGACCCTCCCCACGGGGCTCAGAACACTTCCTTACATTTTGTTTAGCTATTCAGTGTCTCTGGCAGGGTACAAGACAGGAAATACTACTTTTTCAAGAGATGAAATCACAGGATTTGCAATCTGGAAGAGCTGTCAGGGATAAGTGCTGCCATACGAGCCTCTGGTTTTACAAAGGGAGCAGCCAGGGCCCATCAACTGGGTCTTAGGTGACCCCAAAGCGGGAGGCAGAGCTGGACTGGGGGTACCCTGGCGAGACGGCCCGCCCATCTGTCTCCGGCTCCTCCTACGTCTGGCTCCACTCACAGAGCACAGGGGTCCAGAAACGGCCCTAGAAGCAGCAGCAACGGTATCTGCTTCCAATACAAAATGCTTTATGCCCAGTCTTCTGTCTAAAACTGCCGTTTTTTAACAATCTTATTTCTCCCATGAGGGTAACCCCCCCACTCGGGAGTAATCCCCATCGCGGAGGGAGGGCTGGTCTGGGCCTGAGTCCAGACCTTGCCCTTAGCATCTCTAGGACACCATGTAAGTCACCAAACCAAATCAATGTGGGTTGCAATGTCCTTATTTGTAAAATTGGGGGAGGGGGGTGCTGCCTCACAGAATTGTTACCAGGTTTAAAATATAACATGTAAAGTGCCTGCACAGGACCATCCATATTTCCTACCTAAAGGGTGGTCCCACAAACACCTGGCCTAGGAATCTTAGGGGACACTTGCTTAAATGCAGGATCCTATACCCTGCCTCATAGGTTCTAAGACAGAAGGTCTGAAGCAGGGCGGCACTTTACCCATTTCCCTGGGATATTCAATTGTGCACAGAAATCTGAGACCCACTGCCAAGGACAGATTAAAAGCTCCCCAGCATCTTTTATTTTTGATGTTCATCACAGAGTAGATAATTTACTGGCTGTGGCGTGGGCTAAGGGTTGTAAACAATACAGGAGGATGTTGTGATGAGAAGGAACTCAGGGACATTTCCAACTTCACTGACCTTGACCCACAGTGAGAAATACATTCTTTTTTTTTTTTTAATTTTTTTTTTCAATGTTTGTTTTTGAGAGAGACAGAGTGCAAATGGAGGAGGGTAGAGAGAGAGGGAGACCCAGAATATGAAGCAGGCTCCAGGCTCTGAGCTGTCGTTACAGAGCCCAACATGGGGTTCGAACCCACAAACTGCGAGATCATGACCTGAGCTGAAGTCGGACGCCTAACTGACTGAGCCACCCAGGTGCCCCGAGAAATACATTCTACAATGTAACAGAGCACATGTCTTAGACACTGATTTTTCAGTCTCACAAAATAACCCTTGCTATGTGTGATGAACTCTGAGATTTCCTGTACAATTTCACTTTAGTCTACTCTTTCTTTCGTTTTTTAACGTTGGTAACAACGTAGTGCTTGAAAAATACCAATCTATTTTACTTCCTCCAGAAATGGTTCTTCAGCCATAGTTCAGTGCTCACATGAGATCATGGCACAATGCAAGGTCCTGACCCCTATCCCAAAGATTCCGGCGCCTCACCCAGTGGGGCTCCGGGTGCAGCTGACGCATGTGGTCCATCACCCCACGTCCATGTCCGTGCCAGCCTACTCTCTGTAGGACAGTACAGTCCAAAGAAGATGCGGTGACCTGCTGAGACAGAATCCTCAAACCTGGAGGGTCTCCTGTAGCCTGAAACAGCCACAAGCTCTGCCAGAAGCACCCACACTGGAAGGGACGGCATTCCCTCGAGGGACTGGTAGGACAGCTGGGGAAGTGGCAGAGGAAACAAATCTCCCTTGGCACCAAGACGGAGGACTGAAGACTCCCCCCACCCCCCACCCCCAGCTGAGCACTCTGAATAACAAAGCAGCTGCTCACAGACCCAGGCCTGGCTCTGGAAGGAACTTTCCTACTCCATGGGGGCAGTGGGGCAAGGATCGCAGAGCAAACCCCACCAAAAAAAGAAGAAAACAAACACTCTTCATCTCCCCCCACCCCACATACACACCCAGAGAACCTGGCCCTAAACTGGGTTCTCACAAGCCACCAGCTCTGCCAACATCCTGGTAACAAACATTCACGCACATCACGCGGCACCACGGTGGCCGCGACCTGTTTCTGCAAGTTCTGGGCCACCTGCGGTCACCTTGGACCAAGTCTCTCTTCACCCCTGACGGCATCAGGAACAGAGGCACTTGTCCTAAACCTTGCGAACCCCACACGGAAGCGCAAAGCAACAGCCTCCCCGGGGAAGGAGCGATCGATCCACCAGCCTGACAAGGCTTCTTCCCACGGCGCCGCTGGCACAAGGACCCACCTTCCACAGGCCCAGTCTCTTCCTAGGATTTCATTCATCTTGCAAAGTTCACCGGCTTTTGAAACGACAATTCCTCACGTTTCGCCGGCAATCGGCATCCTGCTTGGCGCGCGGCCCAGAAGGACGGTGGCCCCCGGGTCGGAGCCCCGGCTCCGGCGGCTGCACAATCCTGACGTGCCCACCCCCCCCACCCCCCGCGGCCAGGGTGCTGGCAGGGGGCTGCCCTGCTGGAGCACCTGTCCTCTGCGCCGCACAGCCCACCCAGAGCACACTCAACTAGTGCCCCAGTGTCCACGCCTTCACTCTCCCCTGCCGCCCTTTCAAAGCAGGCTGAGATTTTATGTTCCCTGTGAACTACTCTGTTCAGTTTTTTTGTGTTTCGCTATCACTTCTGTGGTACACGTGACACTCAGTGTCAGCTCAGGTCCTTGGGTGCCATTTACACAAGAGTTACTTTTTCTCCCCCAAGTTAAGTGATGTCACAGCCCTGGAGTAATACTTCTTCGGGGTTCTTAATATCGGGCTTCTTATGTGAGTCATCATGATTTCATAATAAAATAATGAAAATTACTTTAACAATAATTAGACACTTACTCTGTACCCAACACCATCCTACGGCTCTTTAAGCAGACGACTTCACTGAATCACCCCAACACCTGCCGTGGAGGGTCAGTGGCACAGGGAGGGCAAGAGCTCCCAGGAGATCACACAGCAGGAGGCGACAGCACAGGTTTACACACTGAGCAGACCCGTATCACCCTGTCGGTTCTTGTTTTAGATTTACCTCTTTACTTACATAATCTATGAGAGAAAAGGTGCAAGTACTCATTAAAACAATATGCTCATGTTTCATTTACTTTCCTACTGAAGCTGGTGACGGAGTGTGGTGAACTGAAACCGTGTCCCCCTGGATGAGTCTCACCTACTTTTCAAAAGTTGCATTTAAAAATCCAACCTGGGGGCGCCTGGGTGGCGCAGTCGGTTAAGCGTCCGACTTCAGCCAGGTCACGATCTCGCGGTCCGTGAGTTCGAGCCCCGCGTCAGGCTCTGGGCTGATGGCTCGGAGCCTGGAGCCTGTTTCCGATTCTGTGTCTCCCTCTCTCTCTGCCCCTCCCCCGTTCATGCGCTGTCTCTCTCTGTCCCAAAAATAAATAAACGTTGAAAAAAAAAAAAATTAAAAATCCAACCTGTTTGGAGAAGGTAAAGGAGAATCTTCCTCCTCCCCAAGAGACACAGATGATAGTTATATTAAAAATCAACTGATTAAAAACACCTTTGTTCCTTTAAGAAACGCAGTCTTGTTCCTAAAGTTACTGAATGTTTTAAGAACGTTTGATTTCATTTTCCAAAACCTGAGACCAGCTCACACTATTAGCATTAGTAACATAGAGAAAGCAGATAATTTCGGATTACCTTTCACAGTAGGATTCTCAGTGAGGAAGGGAACGGTCACGACCCTGTGTCCCGTGCAAATGCCCCTGGGGCCCCACGGGTGCTGTGGCCACCACAGGCCCACAACTTCTGGAATGCTACCCATATGTGAAACAGCTGCACACGGCTTACCTTCACGTAACATTTTCTAATTAATTCGGTCAAGTGTGCCCTTGTCATCTTTGAGAAAAGGCAATTTTCCTGTAAATCAGAAATCTAATTTGAACAACTGAGCACATCTGTGATCGAGCAAACTGCATTTGTGGTCAGACGGCGGGAGAAAGCAATGCACGAATGGAATCCTAATTCCCAACCTCTACACACTTTACACCTGGGGGTGGGGTGGGGTGGGGGGGGGGGGGGGGGGGGTGTGTGTGTGTGTGTGTGTGTGTGTGTGTGTGTGTGTGTGTGTGTGTGTGTGTGTGTGTGTGTGTGTGTGTGTGTGTGTGTGTGTGTGTGTGTGTGTGTGTGTGTGTGTGTGTGTGTGTGTGTGTGTGTGTGTGTGTGTGTGTGTTTTGCAGGGGAGAGGAGGAGGCTATGTGAACATGTAAATAAAACACTCTCACCGCTCCTGAGGAGAAGGAGAGAGGGAAGGATGACTGCAAGGGTCATGACTAATGGTAAGAAGGACCCAAAGAGATTACAGATGAGAGGGTCACCTTTCCTTTCTGTGATGTCTCCTGGCAGTCATGTGACAAGACACGAGATGCCTGAAAGAGTGGATGCTGAACAGCCAGGGTGTAACCATCACATACCCTATGGTGGCTGGCATTTGGGGTTCTGTTGTGTGGGGGTTTTTTAATTCCTGGGAATCTTAACAACGAACATCCTCAAGTCAAATGTAGGAGGAATGAGGTATGTAAAACATACCAGAAGAGATGCACCATAAGGCCTTATAAACCTATCCCATTTAACACCCTGGTGCACAATGCTGAAAAAGCCACATATCCAGGGCAGTTCACACTGCTGGCTCCATGACACTGGGTGGGCCCAGCTGTACTCTTCATCCCACAGGGTATTTTTTTTAAATGTTTATCTATTTGGAGAGAGAGAACAAACAGGGGAGGGGCAGAGAGACAGAGGGAGACAGAGAATCTCAAGCAGGTTCTGCACTGCCAGTGCAGAGCCTGATGCAGGTATTGAACTCACAAACCGTGAGACCATGACCTGAGCTGAAATCAAGAGTTAGACACTCATCTGACTCAGCCACCCAGGTGCCCCTGCACAGGGGACCTCTGATTGCTTCCAGCATCTCAAGAGAGGTGGCCCAGCAGGAGAGGGCCTGGCTCTGGGCCAGGATGCCTCACTGGACTGCTACTTCCCCTCTCCAGCCCTGAGACCCAGGGGGGCAGGCTGCCTACCACACAAGGTCATCATGAAGATTTGCCTAAGCAAGGCAAGCGGGCCCGTGAACCAAACAGAGGAAAAACAAACGTACTGACCCATTCAGGGCACAATGCCCATTACACAATGCCCTGGAAGAAAAGCCATCCGTGACCAAGATACCGTGGTGTTGATAATATGGAATATGCCTACAACCAGAATCCCAGGTTGTTTCTAAGAGACCATCCGTACTCCTATGACCATTCAGTTCTCTCTGAATGGGCGGGTACATGACACCAACCCCAGCAGCCCGACAAGGTGAAGTAGACACAAGAAAGGAAATGAAAATCATGTCGTTGTTTGAAATATCACTGCTTTTCAAAGAATCATATAAATAAGCGGGCAGGAAAAATTAACAATGATTGGACCAGCGTGAATCTACGGACAGCACCAGACAAGCCAAGTCCAGGGGTGCCGTGACCATTCATTCGTAGGCTCGGGAGAACAGCATCTGCGGTATTTCCGCAGTCAAGCCAGGTCACGGGGCAAGGTGCTGAGGGCAGACTGAGAAAACTCTGAGACACTTACAGAAGGCTGGCCACAACAACGACAAGGAGAAAGTCACTATCACAATCCAAACGGCCAACCCTGGTGAAGCTGTCACCACGAGCCAACCTCTGCATGGCTTCTCTCGCTGAGTCCTCACTGACACCCAGAAGCAGGTGCGGTTACCGCTCCTAGTTCACAGAGGAGAAAACTGAACCCAGAGAAGCAGTTACATGCCCAAGATCAAAGAGCCAGTGAGCGGAGAGCATGGGATTCAAAAGGGACTCCGGAACACAGGCTCTGAATCGCTAAAGTGCAAATTAAAAACACAATCAAATCACCATAAATCAATGACCAGTTCTCACAACTAGCTTCTTTCCTCACAACTCAGTTGCCTAATTAGAAGAACTGAGGCCTGTGATGTGGCGCTCAATTTCTACATGCTTTGGAGCAGTAGACACTGGTAAAACTGCAAATACAGATTTGGCTCCCACACTCCAGGGATCACTGGGTCTCAGGGCTAGAGAGACCTCAGGAGTCATGTAGTACCAAGTCTTTGCTTCCTGGATGAAAAATCAAAGTTCAGAGAAGCTGAATGATGTTCTCAAGGTCACATCTGAGGGATCCAGGTCTAAATGAAGAAAGGGGGTAAGGATCAAATTTTTATCACTAGCATACTCACTAAAAATATAAAGGCATAATAAAGTGGGACACACTTAGACCACAATCAAATTTGTCTCTGCCACCAACAATCAGGAACAGTGTATGGTAGCCAGCCCTGATGACAAACCCACTACAGAGGAAAGCTCCTAAACAAAATGTAACAAATATCCCAGTTCAGTACTCTTTTTAATTAGCATCACGTAATAAAGATGCATGCTTTGCAGGTAAATTTGTGACAATATGTTTTTGGCTTACAAGTAGTTACAAGTAAGAATTGGGGCCACAAAATTAAAAGCCAGTAAGACAAACTTCAAGTGTCATCTCTTTTTTGTTGTTGTTGTGAATTTTTTTTAATTTTTATATTTATTTATTTTTGAGAGACAGAGAGAGACAGAGCCCTAGTTGGGGGGGGGGGGTGCAGAGAGAGAGGGAGACACAGAATCCGAAGCAGGCTCCAGGCTCTGAGCCATCAGCACAGAGCCCGACGCGGGGCTGGAACTCACAAACCATGAATCATGACCTGAGCTGAAGTCAGACACTCAACTGACTGAGCCACCCAGGCAGCCCCCAAGTGTCATCTCTTTTAACGTATATGTGCAGGAAATCTAGGCTATTATGTAAATTCACTTCTCCATTCTGGGCCAAATAGTTTCCTTTTTAAAATTACCCATGGCTGGGGCGCCTGGGTGGCGCAGTCGGTTAAGCGTCCGACTTCAGCCAGGTCACGATCTCGCGGTCCGGGAGTTCGAGCCCCGCGTCAGGCTCTGGGCTGATGGCTCAGAGCCTGGAGCCTGTTTCCGATTCTGTGTCTCCCTTTCTCTCTGCCCCTCCCCCGTTCATGCTCTGTCTCTCTCTGTCCCAAAAATTTAAAAAAAAAAAAAAAAAAAAAAAAAAACGTTGATAAAATTACCCATGGTAAAAAATAAATAAATAAATAAATAAATGAATAAATAAATAAAATAAAATTACCCATGGTAAAACCCAAATTTATAATGAGATTAATTTTCATCAAAAGTAAATGCCTCATTGTTTTCTTCCTCCAAGTTTTTACAGTCACTATAAATAACACTAATTTTTTTTTAATGTTCAGGGGAAAAAAATCATCATACTTGCAGATTTGAAATCAGTGAATGAAGCAAAATAACATAACAGAGGACGTGTCTCATTACCTATGGTATCTCCTTCAGCTTGGTCAGAAAGAAACAGAATATGCCCTTGTCTATACACGTGCACTGGCTGATGACACAGACAAATCACAGAGCCTTCTGTCAAAGGGAAACACACCTCTCAGTTTAATCCAGCCATTACAAAATAACTGGGTGACATAAAGGGACAGTTAGACTGATTTCTGGTGTTTAGCACAACCAAACACCCATGAGATTTGGACAAAAAGCGTCAGTCTCCCTGCCCAAGAAATGAGGCACAGGACTGACTGACTCCACGACCTCCAGTCATCCGACCCACATGGCCCTTCTTCACTGAAGTCTGGAAGTGCCTCTGATCACGAACACTCAAGGCTTACCGGTCTGCCCTGTCAGCCAGAGGACATTGAACACCAATGGTCACTTTCAGCCTTCATGATGGCCAGCGCACCCAGTCCTCCTCCGGTTCTCATGGTGCATGATCCAAACAGGGGAACGGGCCACTTTCCAGTAGGAGCACAGGCTGGTGCTCCCCACACCGTGAGAGCCTCCGTGTGGGGCGGAAGCCCTCTTTCTCAATGTGAGATCACTAGTCCTTTTGTCAGTTAATTTTTAATCAAGTCAGTTAAAGCAGAAAGTCATTAAAAAGACACAAGCTTTTAAGTGCTCTGTTTCTTCACTCCTCCTGCTCAATAGGGTCACTACAGAGTCCAACTTAGGAGCCCTGCCCCTTGCTGTCGTCTTCAGACCTGGGCAACGAGGTCTTTCCTTTGAGCATGAACCTCAAAGCAGATGGGATGTTTTCACCATCTTACCTGCATAAACCCTAACAGGCCAATTCTGGTGTTCACCCTTAAATGGAGCTAGAACACAGCGACACTGGAATAAACGCATGGGCAGAATGCTTGTATTTACAATGGTCTCTTCCGCACCTGACAGGTTATTTTAAATGGACTGCTTTTATCAAGCCTTCCCGGATTGTTCAGTGTAGCAAGATTTTCTTTTCCCACCCATGCCTTAAACACTTGGATAACGTTTAATTACATTATATACAGGATAGCGAAAGCCTGGCATGAAGCAGTTTGGAAAAGAAACGCAACTCACTTTTGTGTAAGCGCTTTACTCAGGTGGGCAGAGCACAGAGCCCAAGTGTGCTAGGGGTGCTCTCTGCTCTGCAGCAGCTACAGTTCACGACAAGGTTAAGGTTTATTTTTAAAAGGGAGAGAGGGGGAGGAGGAAAGGAGAAAGAGGAGGGGGGGGGAGGGGAGGAGGAGGGATGGGGAGGCCAGAAGAGGAAAAGGGCAGGACGGAGGAGGGAAGGGGAGGAGGAAGAAAGGAGGAAAAAAGTGCATTTTGCCTCCACTTCATTCCATTCACAGGAATCCTTCTGCCTCCATCCAAATTAGGTACAAAGCAGACTTGTCTCCCCTCTTGCCCTTATCAGTGCTTGCTAGGTTATTTGTACCAAACGCACAAGCACACGACGTCCGGGAGGAAGAAGGACCTGGCCGAGCTCCGAACCCCTCTCGCATCCGCAGCCGGCACTGCTCACCAGCGCGGCGCTCAATCCTTTCTTGGGTCCGAAGCAAGAGAGTCTAGGGGAGTAGCTCAGGCTCCTCGTCCCCACTCTGTGGCCGCCTAAGTGTGCTCCGAAAACGCGGCTTGCCCTATTCAGCGTTTTCGACGGCGAGAAGGTAAGTGAACCAGTTCGAGTACTGCACCAATAAAAGTCATGAGAATCACTTTCTCAAAATGTCGGACCCAAATCAAACTCAAATACGATGTGTCGATTAAATAATAAACCCACCCCCGTCTCCCGGGCCACAATCTGCAGACTCAGTGGATCATCGGCTTTGCTGCCCAGCACTTGGGGTGGGGGGGAGGACCGTAGCTCTTTTCCTTCCTCAGTAATGCCAACAATTCCTCCCCACCCGCTGCAGCCCTTCCCCGGGCCCTCTGCTATCTGGCCGGCATCTAAACTTCGGACAGGCTTTGGAAGACACGCTGCGGCCCGGGGCAGGCCTTCGACGGCAGCACGTGTGCGCCTCTGGGCGTGTGCGCACGTCTGCACGGGGAGGGAGAGGCCCGCGAGGCCCTCTGTGAGTCAGTGTTGAATGACTGTCTTCAGAGGCTCTGACAACTGCGACACCGACTCTCACAAAGAGCAGTCGCTTTCCTTTCAAGATGAAGGTAGGAGGCGGCCAAACCCAGAAACAAGATCGAGAGATTTTATCATTTTAGGAACAGATGTCACTTTT
This sequence comes from Prionailurus bengalensis, assembly GCF_016509475.1. Classification (NCBI taxonomy): domain Eukaryota; kingdom Metazoa; phylum Chordata; class Mammalia; order Carnivora; family Felidae; genus Prionailurus; species Prionailurus bengalensis. The sequence goes on from NC_057343.1 coordinate 229,264,638, forward strand.
ATATTTCTACTTAAAGTGCCCTTATAAGCATGCTGAGAGTATATGCAGCAAGCGAAACATCAGTTAACCCAAGCATTCAAAACTGACTTTTTCCCAAATATTTAAAATTAATAGCAATCTTTTACCTAAAAAAAAAAAAAAAAAAAAATCAGCTCCTTACTCCTCTGTAAACTGCTTTCTGTACATTCCACATTCAAATAGTAGATTATGTCACAGAGAATACATCCAAAAGAATAAAGGTTGTAGCGAATTAGAGGGAAGGGTTGGGGTTTGTTCGGGGTTTGTTTGTTTTTTTATCCTTTCTTCCTGGTCACAGACTAAGGACTATACTGATAATATCAAGCTGCTTCTTGGTTACCTTATTAATAATCCTTTTGACAGTAGAGAATAAGATTTCAAAAGCACCTTGGCGTGTTTCATAATTCTCCCTTATTTCCAGGAATCATGAACTAGTCTTCTCTGCATGCACCACTCTCTCACACCACCCCCGCCCCCATGCTGAGCACTCAACAAATAAATGTACTGACTGAGAGCCTGTGAAGTGAAAAAGACATCTAAGGACACAGCCGATACTCCCACCCTCTCGGAATTCAGTCCAGTCAGGCCTCCAGAAGCTGGCTGGGGAGCTCAGGAGGCCTTGAGGAGCCTGGTGAGCTGTGCTGGGTGGGACTCTTGAGGGAACCACAGTCCACACCCCACTCTACAGGGGCCCTGGGCCAACTGGGAGGACAGGGACCTTCCTGGCCCCCAGAAGCCTGTCTTTGGTCTTTGAAGGGATGGAGCTGGTCCCTGTTAACAATTTCTAACTCTCTCCATTCTGAGCGCTCTATGTGAGCATAACTCGTACACTATTTAACCACTATTTTAGTCTCTTCTAATACATTTCTCTTTATACCTTTTATTCCACTGAAAAAAATGTCTCCCTCATAGTTCTGATTTGATCAGAATACTAAAAAAAATTCCACATTGTTTCTTAAACACCTATCTATTTAAGAAATCTGTTTAAAATCACATCTGCATTCAGATCTAGCCAAGAGAAGATACACATATGTGACAAAAAGATTGCTCTTACTAGTTGCTAAAGAGCAGATCTTAAATTTGCATATAAAGAAGAATGCAACACTATTTGCCCAGGAAGGTCCTACATATGCTTCGGTTAGAAAATGCTTGCTCCAATGTTGTATAACTTCAGTCACACAGGGCAAAACTTTCCACTGTTTCAGATCTTAAATTAGTGTATAAATGAGGATGTATGTTCAACCACAGGTTAACTTACGGCAGGAGCAAGTCTGCACTGATACTCCCTGCTTACGTTGTTGGTTCACTTAAAGTTAGTGACAGGAAACCATTTCCAACTATGGGCTTCATGCCGGGTATGTTTATAGCTAAGACCTACAGTACTCACTCACATCAAGCACTCTGTAGGCCCTTAAGTATTACACTTACCTTTTACACACAACACATCTTTGAGATGATGGTTCTGAGACCGTAAACATTTGTCTCTTGGATTCCTCCCCTTCTGAGGAAATTATTTTGGTAGCTGTTACAATTATCAGTCATTGGTCTGACAATAACCTATGGTTTTCATTGGCAAGTCAGAGGAAGATGTAGTCAAAAGATCAGAAAATTACATTAACATGTTTTGTTGTTGTTGTTGTTTCTGCAGTCATAAGGAATCCTCAAAAGCTCTAATTCCCATGTGGCATGGCTACAAGTGGCCACCATTCCCAAAATGTCAAGGGAACAGATCCAAGCTTTGGCCTAATTGCTCATACCAGATCCCAGGCGGGAGCAGGGAGAGTGGCAAGAAAGAAAAGTGACAATGAGGGGCAGTGAAAGGGTTAAGGAACGGAGGCGGGTAACACAGGGACAAAGAACAGACTTCCAGGTCATGGATCATTCTTTGATATCCACCGCATTTTTGTTGACTTCAAATTTTAATTTTAATCTAATTCAGAACTACAAGAGAATAAACATGGCTGAACAGAGTTAAGTTGGTGCTTTAAAATTATACCGTTATAATCAACAATCACCTATGTGGTCTCAGACGAGCCGCAGCCTCCTTAGGCTCAGTTTCTCCATGTGTGAATGAGGAAGTGAGACAAAATACTGTACTCAGAATGGAAACGTGAGTTTTCACAAGGATCATGCCATTTCATGCTTCCAACCTTCTACATAGAGCCAGCCCCATCATCTAACTTGTAACCTTCCCACGAAACTCAACTAGAGGGTCCTCCAGCTCCTGGGGTCGGATCCAGCACACTCCTCTCTTGGGTGCCCACACCCCACACGGCGTGTAGGCCTGTCCTAGCCTGTGATCATCCGCCCCCTCGTCTCGCCAGGCTCCTCCACCACCCTAGGGCTCCCGAGGCCCGGTGCCCCATAGTCAGGCTGTTCTGCCCAAGGGAGGAAAGGATAAGCCGGCACCCCGGGGACCCTGTCTTCTGGGGGCACTGCAGTACCCTCCCCCAGGTCCGTCTCACCCTAAGAGCTGAGATGATCAAATTTCCTGACAACAGAAGGACCAGCAACTTGAAAACACTGCCAAGGTATTCTTTTTTAAAGACCTTCAGTATAAAACTTACAGCTTTGCTCAGAAGACAACCACAAGTATGAGCAAAAGTGGGGGTGGGGGGGATGTGGAGCATGAATACCAACAATCTCTTCGTTTCCAAGGAACCAGCTACAAACAAAAGAAAGTGGAACAGGTGGGCTAGTTCATATGCACTTGTTCTCAGACAAGCAAAACTATCAAAGGGTTACTTTCATTGTAAATCTTGTTGTTGTTGTTTTTTTCTTTTTAGGTCAGAGTACACTTTAAAGCACTGAAAATAAAAAGGGGTCCTCTGTACAACTCCTCAAACGGCAGCCGTGGAGTGCAACTGAAAGATGGCTGCTGCAGACGACAGACACAAAGATTTGGCCAAAAGGGTGTTTTCTGCAGCATCGTTTACCAGAGCAATAGGTAGGAATTGCCCTAAATGACCAACAATCAATGACTGGTTTAATGCCCTCCAGTAAGAGCAACGGAACAGTAGTAGATCCCTTACAAGTAAAGGCATGAAAGTGTTTACAGAAGAGTCGCTTCCATGTAATCTGGGCAGTTAGAAACAGAGAAGCACCAAGACAGGCCAGGGGATGATCACTGAAGCCAAGAGCTGTGTGCTGGGTGGTCACGACCGATTCTATTTTTACGAATGTCTAAATGTTCCAATTTTAAGAAATGATGGCAAATATAGTTCCAGGCATAGAAAAGATATTCATGATATACTCTCTAAAACGTGTCATGAGGTATTTTCCTGAAATAAAATTTAAGTGCCATTAAAGACCCTCATTTTAGCAGATGCGGTCCTGTGGTCAGAACACCTGGATGTGGCCACCTGGCCTGCCAGTTACGGGCTCTGAAACCCGAGAATCATTTGGCATCACTGGTCCTCAATGTCTTCCTCTGAAAAATGGGGACATCATCTACCTCTTAGAATTAAATGAAACAAATGGCAAAGGGTTTTTGCAAACCGCAATTTGTCAGATAAATTTTGACTTCATGATTTTTTTTTTTTTAATATTCACCCATTTCAAGTGAACCACTGAGTCTTAGTAAATTTACAGCTGTGCGGTCAGCACCCGATCCATTCTGACCACCCGCATCACTCCACTGCACCCGCGTGCCTCTTCGCAGGCGAAGGTCTTCTAGCCTTAGGCCAAGGCAGCCACTGACCGACCGGCTTTCTGCCTGTGTAGTTCTGCCTCTTCTAGAAATTTCATACAAACGGAGCCAGACAATACATGGCATTTTGCATTTGGCTTCCTTGCCTCGGCACAGTGTGGTTCAGGCCCATCCTCTTTGTGCGTGCATCAGGTTTGTCCTTACGGCTGAATTTCATTGTACGGATAGGATAGACCACATCTCCTTGGACGTTTAGATGGTCATGTTTGGCTGTCAGGAGTAATGTGGCTGGACTTTGGAAGTCTTTGCCGGAACATGTTTTATCTTGAGGCAGATACCAAGGACTGGAACTGCTAGGTCACGCGGGTGAGCACAAGTTAAAATTTTAAGAAACTACAAACCGTTTTCCAAAGTGGCTGCACAATGTTACGTTCCCACCAGCAATTTATGGGGGCTCTGGTTCCTCCGCAGCCTCATCACCACTTGGCGTACCCGTCTTTCTCATGACAGCCCTCCTCGTGGGTGGGTAGTGGTCACCGTGGCTTAAATTTGCACTTTCCTCGTGATTAATGATATTGAACACCTTCCTATGTGTTTATTTGCTCCCCATGTAGCTCCTTTGTTGACATGTCTATTGAAACCTTGTGTTAATTTTTTAATTTGGTGTTTGCCTTCTTGAGTTGTAAAAGTTATCCACATAATTAGGTCCTTTATGGGACACATGATTTACATGCATTCTGTCTTGTTCTGTGGCTTATTTTAAAAGGCAAATGTTAAATATGATATTCACCAAATTTTTCTTTTGTTGTTCATGCTTTCTGTATACTGTCTAGGCAATCTTTCATTAACCCAAAATTACAAAGATGTTCTCTTATGCTTCCTTCTAGAAGTTTTATAGTTTTACTTTAGTTTTGTGATCTATTTTCATAATTTGTTCCTCGGTGGAGAAAACCAGTGATAAAACCATATTGCAAAATGACCCCTTTAAACCATATATAAAATATGATTACATATGCTTCTGTGTAGTTATGTGCAAACATACAAACATAAATAGAAAAAGCCTAACCGGATACACACCAAAACACCAGATAGGTACTTGTATTTTAAAGAGTTTTATTTTCTTCTTTTTTGGCGATCCTCGGGAATAACGTATAATAAAGTGGTTTCAAAATGCTATCCTCCCAGCTGTAGGCTCCAGAATAGAAGCTGCAGCCAGAGACATCCTGGAGGTTGGCAGGACAGGAGGGAAAGGGGCTGCTGAGACTTGGAGAGCCTCACAGTTTAGAGAAAGAGAAGACTTAGCTCAGCTTCTAAGGATGAGGGACACCTGGAGAGCCCGGCTGCAAGCTGAGTGCAGAGAACGCAAGGTACTCACGACGGCGGAGAGACTCCAGGTGAAGCCAACAAGATGTTTCATTCCTAAGAAAGCTCCTTCTTCTGAAGAGTACATTTTAAAAAGAAAAAATCAGTGTGCTCTAGAACACTAGTAATTCTTATATGCTGTGTTTTTAACAACACAGCATCCAGATAATAAAAATTAATGAGTTAAGGAGTGTGGTATGCAGTTCTTCATGAATTAGGTTTAATTACAACTACGACTGGAAGACTCCTATTTTTGCCGGGAGCTTTTATCCTTCTGTCCTTGGCCAATGAACTTCAGATACAAGACAGATCTTCGTTTTGAACTAACTGTAATGAACAGCATATTTAATTATAAGGTGACTTCAAACCTTCAAATGCTGAGGAACTACAGTCCACTGCTGTGGGCACCTCTGAATGAAAACAGTTAGCTGCTTCATTATACTGGTGAATTTTTAATTCCTGTTTCTCTGGATCACATGTTCTGTTTTCCAAAGAATTTCCAATCCACAAAAGAAATAGCCAAGGAAGCATGTGATGGATGTGCTCAGTCAACTCCACCGACTCAGAGCTCCGGCCCCAAAGCAGACACTTCCGGCAGCTGCAGCTTACACAGCGCTGTTCTTTGGGTTTTTCTGGCAACAGCTGATAGTTCAGGACAACAAAATCCTGTACCCTCCTTAATCTGCGGGCACTTCCCTTTACACCACAAATATGGACATTTGGCTCTACCGCAGTCACGTGACAATACAGAGAGAAGAAAGAAAAGCCTGGAGGTGAGCATTTTAAAGAGGGGCGACAGCACGTTGTCTTCTAACTAGGCTTCTAACAAGTCTGATCAACACCCCCGACAACTGTTATTAACAAGACGGACACGATGCTTACGTGGGATCGGGGCCTCTTCTAGGCACTACACAACATTCGGTGATTGGGTCTGAATCTAAACCTGAGTGGGTACTTTACAGTGGGGAAACTGAGGCAGAGTGAGGCGAAGTAACTTGCCCAGGTCTGGCCGCTACTCTGCACAGCGGCTCCCCCACCACCTGTCCCCTCCGAGGAACTCTCAGGCTAAGCTCCCAAACATCTGAATGGCACTCTGACTCACCGTGAGGAGACGGGGCTCACCACAACCGTCTTCAGACAACCTCTTCCACAAATCTCACTTGAAATGATGCTCAATCACTCATTTCTCCAAATGTCTACTTAACGAGACATGATTGGCTGCACTTGAGGGCGGGGTCCCACATGACGCGCCTCCCTACCCTGACCGACCATCCGATGGCCGTCTACCCACAGTGGCCTAGAGGTGCCGGCGACCATAAAGACAGAGACAGCCTGGCGGAGGCAGAGGTCTCACTGCTCTGTGCTCTCCCTCCGACAGAGAAGAAAAGCAGGCCTTCTTCCTGTCGCTCACCCCACACGCCAGCAACCCGAACCCGCCCACGCCCTCCTTCGCGCTCCGCTCCGTGCGGTACAACATGAGGCTGGTGCCTTCAAAACCAGCATTTTCTTGTGTGAGGTCAGGACCAAATCTAGTAGCAGCACAACCACAGATGACACCTTCCTGGCTCCAAACAAGACAATTCCCAACAAGCATTTCCCAAGAAAGAAACAGCATCATCGGCTTTTAAAGCCTATAGCTATTGGCAGGTTCTGGTATTTTACCAAGGTCTAGAAACATTCAAGGCATTCATCAAGACCCTAGAAAGAGAGCTGCTCTTCTCCTACACGTGTTGACCGTGCTTGAGGCACCAGATTCATCTCTGAGGTACACACGACGTTAACAATAACGAAAAGGAAAAAATTACCAGTTTTGCTGCACAGTCAACTAGAACTCACTTTCCGCCTCGAATTGTGTGCTCCACTCCTTGTGTTTCCCTAACAGCCATCGGCCCGCACCCTCTCCACCACCACCACCAGCTCGGCCTAGCCCAGAGCAGGCACCTCTGTCCACATGGACCCAGGCTCCCTGGCCCAGAGTCCCTCCCACACAGAGGACAGGGCCATACTGCCCGTGCACCAGACTCTCCTAGAGAGGGCAGGTCACAACGTCCCTCCGTGACTCAGTCACATTCTTGAGGATACGGAGAGTCATACTAGATGGATGACAAAATTACTAAAAAGGCTGTTTCTTAGAATGCATTACTTTGTATACTTAAGAACATAAAACGGTAATCTGAATATGAGATCTGATCCTCGCATTATTCCATTATTAAGCACAACGCCAGATCTATCTGACCAGAAAACATGTGCTGAAAAAGATCACCTCCCTAAACTGATTCTGAAGAACACTGTCAGAATTAAAATAATGCGTGCAAGGGTTTTGTAGTCCTTGGGAGGAAAATGTTTCTGGAAACAGGGCACGAAGCTTATTGTTTTCTTATTTTTATTTATTTTTTTAAAAGATGCCCAGATGAAGACTCTAGCGTGGTCACCTCCTAAGTAATCACCTTGGGATGCTACAGACTGACTCCAACACTACAAAAATGCCGCGAGGGCTCAAAGCCATCTGGAAGCTCTCTTTTCAAATTGCCTATTACAGCCTGTGGCACATTCTCTGATGTGGTAAACGGTTATTCTTTCAGAACCTCTTCGAATCTGGGAAATAAGTAAATTATCCTGTGCCAAGTAGAGATGAATAATACTAAGAAGAATAATGAAACTTGGTTACTCTGTTAAAAAAAAAAAGTTATGAATATACTTGGTATATCAAGTATCAAATCATTACATAACAAACCACCCCAAAACTTAGAGACTCAAAACAATGACTTATTATTTCTTATGACCCTGTGAGTTGACTAGGTAGTTCCTAAAATTTATAAATAAAATCATTAATCAAAGTTATAAATGACTGGAACAGAATACTGACATTCACAATACCAGCCAGGGTATTTAAAATCAGCTTGAGTTCACAGCCTTCCAATGGCCCAGAAATGTTGGGCTGGCTATATGCTACTTTTACAAGATGACAGGAGGACTTTTATTTTTATCTTTTTTCCTGAAACTGTGAAAGCAAATTTGACCACCAGGTGGGTCCACCTATACCTCTGGGCCCAGATTTTCCGTCACTTCTGTGTTTTTGCTTTTCGTGTAGATCTTGTGATTTGCAGACAATCTATATTTTAAGAAAAGTGAACAATTTCTTTAGAGTTAATAAATGAACAGAACTAATTCATTAAGATTTTCAAAGGAGATCCAGGTGAAGCAGTAAAAAGAACCTCTACCTGTCTCCAAGTAAGGGATCACTTCAGACCACAACTCCTCCCACCCTCCAAGAAAAAGTTCTGTGATCAAAGGAGTCATGCTTGGGGCACCTGGGTGGCTCCATGGGTTAAGCGTCCGACTCTTGATTTCGGCTCAAGTCATGATCTCTCAGTCCGTGAGATCAAGCCCTGCACCAAGCTCTGTGATGACGGTGCGGAGCCTGCTGGGAATTCTCTCCCCTCCCTCTCTCTGCCTGGCATGTGCTCTTTCTCTCTCTCTCAAAATAAATAAATAAACTTAAACAAAAAAAAAGTAGTCAAGCTTGATCCTCAAAGTTAACAAATAATGCAGTCAAACATCATAGTCTTAAAAACTATCCTGAGCAAAATATTACACTCAAAATGCAATGTATTTATCTGTTATTGACTCAGTGTTTAAAGTCCTATTCGAAATCAAATTTTAATCTTTAAAAACTGACAGAGCTTATGTACGATTTTAACTCTTACTCTATTTGTGTGATACACAGAAGCAAAATCTTAAGTTACTCTAAAACAAACAGTAGGTAAGGGGCACCTGGGCAGCTCAGTTAGTTAAGCCTCTGACTCTTGATTTCAGCTCAGGTCATGATCTCACAGTGGTGGGATAGAGCCCCGCTGAGCCTGCTTGGGATTCTCTCTCTCTCTGCCCCTCCCTCACTGGTGCTCCCGCACATGCACTCTCTCTCAAAAATAAATTTTTAAAAAAAGAAAGAAAATGAATTTTCAGCTATGAAAATGCAAAATCTCGGTCATTTGACAATGGAGAAGAAATTAACTCAGTAAACAGGCAATATGTTCACCCACTGGAACTGAATAGATGTCTAATGTCAGCGACCACAGTAGAACAGAAACGGAGGGGCACCCTCAAGGGACGAACAGCTTATTCTGTGCCCTGAACCCAAAAAAACCAGCAGCTTTCAGTTAATGCAGTCAGTCCCTCCACTTACGTGTCTCCCCCGCCACTCCACAGATGGAAGATTCTTCGGTCTCTACTTGCAGATCCAGCCCACCAATTTCTAGGCTGACCCAGAGCCCATGGTGGAAATACCAGCCCAGGCCACACAGTCCACAGATACATATGGGACACTGACAACGTGCCATCCACATCTCAAGCCCTGGGAGTCCAGATCTGAAAAAGAGATGCTTCCTCCCTGACCCCCGAAGCATCCCCATCCTACAGGGGAGGCTGAAGTTAAACACAGAATGGACACAGGAAGTGTTGAATTCAAGTATCAATTGCAATGAAAGATTAAAGACAGGGTCCTATCAAGTGGTTAATACAGAGTTTCAAAGAGGGGTCAGAGAAACCTCACAAGGGACTCTCCAGCTGAGTGTGGAGGGCAGGGAAGAATGTGGAAGAGGAGGAGCGAAGGTCAGACAAAGGCAGGGACGCCCTCCAGAAGCAGAACAGAGGCACTGGTGGGTCGAAGTGAGGAGACTTGTGAGGCCAGGGCCACCTGACGGGATGACGCGACACACAAAGCCCCTAGAACACGACGTCTGGCTCCCAGAAGACACCACTGCCGGGGCTGGTTCTCTGGCCCCACGATGGGACAGGGTGGGGACAGAAGCCGGGGTGTGAATCACCAGCTAGTGGCCAGGGCACTGCTTTCATGACCTTCTCCAGTCAGTCAGTGGAGAGCTGTGCTCTGACCGCGGGATAACACTACTTCAGATGACCTCTTAATCACAGCCATTTGCCCTGGGAACCCCGATGCTGGCTACATCCTCTCCTGCAGGTCTGTCTGGACCCATTCTAACAGGGCTAAGACACCCCACTCCAAGCCCTTCTCCACACTCCCCTGTCTGGGCAGCAGTACAGCACTACATCTATCTAAAGTTTAAACCAAAGTTTAGCAAGGGAAACCATCAGACCAGAGGTAAAATACACTTCAAGTCGCCAAATGGCAAAGAGGGTCTATTCAAGGCCAGCAAAGCTCTGGGAGTGAACAGGCCATCACTCCACAAATCTCCGGCTTTGGGGTACAGGGAAGGGGGGAGAGGCAGAAAAAAGCCCCAGGAAGCTTCCTCGAATGTCTTCTCCATAAAGTCCAGCCAACAGAATGGCATCAAAAGTAGAAATAATCCTTAATAACAACAGTCTCTTCTTAGTAAAAGAAGCTGGAACTTGTTTTACTGTTTGAAGGCAGTACATCGTTATAATTTTCCAAGAACTAATAGGCTTAAATCATTCAACAAAGAATAGTATTTTCTTGAAAGTAGGTAAGATGGCTTTGTGCCTTTCAAAAGAAAGACACCATTCAAGAGAATATTTAGTAATTCTGCCTTAATCTAGAATCTAATAGTACTGATTTTTTTTTAAATCAAGGCAAATTCTAAATAACTGTCCTTAATGGAACCTAGAAATAAGAATAGTTAATACCTCCCACTGCAGTTTTGGGGGTACTTTTCAAGAAAATATTTTTCCCTAGTTTCTGATCATTTAAAGAAGTACATGTCTGGAAATGAACTATCTTGCCACTCCTCACAAAGACTCGAGTTTGATTGGAAGAATAATTTTCAAAACTGATCTCTGAGCAAATGCTTCCAAGGCTCAGTGCCACTTAGTCCCATGATGACCAATCTTGATTCCAGAGGGGTTCTGAGGTTACAGGTATTAGCAAAAGTGGCTCTTAGAATTCAGTCCACGGTAGTCGACTGTGGGCCTGACTGAACAAGATCAAGAGGGTCAAGAGGTTCTAAGTACACAACCCGGTTCTCTAACCTAATGCAAAGGAGCTCACTTAAGTACAAAGTCAAGAGAAGAATCACCCAGGCAATGCAGCTGATCCACCAGCTACTTACAATGCCCCAAACTCCCACCATTATGGTTCCACATTAAGGGTGTGCTGTGGCTTCCAAAAGGTCTCTGTGAAATGTTAAATGAGAGAGTTAACACCTTAAATGAAAAGGGTGGACCAAATGATCTGAAGTCTCCTGAATCTCTAAAGCTCTGATTCTATATTTAGGACAATTAAATGCTAGGCAGAGAGCAGGGCCCGAAGGACCAGGAGACTGGGCAAAGGTGAACCTAGGCAGCCAGGAGAGGGAAACAGGCTAACAGAGTGTTAGCTGAAAAATCAAGTTATAAGTCAGAATGTACTAACTTGCTGCTATATACAAACATCTATATTTATGGAAATAAAACACTAAAAGTACACATTTCAAAACTCTAACCATGATGATCTAGAATGGCAGGATTGCAGGGACTTACCTTTTCCATTTGCCTTCTACAGTGCAGTTTGCTGGTAGACCCCTCATAGAGACCAGGGGTCTCTTGCAATTTTACACATCACATAAGCAGAGGCACTCTTTGCTCCAGACTATCACTAATGACAAGGATATTTTTACAGCGAATATACTTGGAAGAGAGAGAGTGTCTCCCGCCAGAGCAAAGGGGCAGGTTTCCTTATGGTCTTGGAAGGTAGGGAGTGTCTCTCTTCAGAGCCAAGAACAGCCACACTCACAATGCAGTGCAAAGATTCAGACACCCTAAATTCAGGGCTCTTCTCCTGTAACGCAACCCACCACTCACACAAGTGTCCGCTGGCCTTCCATGTGTCACCCTGTGGGAATCAGGCTTCAGAGTACTGGTGCAAAAAAAAATGCTGATATCATGACAACTCTTTCCTATCCTGAGTAGTAAAATTCCTTTGTCTCTGGCCCAGCAGTCTCACGTCTTCTGACAGCATCTGTCAAACTGTAGCAGGCCAATCTTTTAGCCTGCAAATCGGGTGAAAAAGCTCAGACCTTTCATAGCTCTTGACAAATATATGCTAGTGTTACCATCCAAGATGCTCAAATTAGTGACAGACAGTTTCTACTGCTTGCAACTAAAAGCCATGACTAATGATATAACTGCTTTAAGAATCAGGTCTTTAAGTGTTCAGGAAGGAAGTGAGGGAAGGGGGGAAAAAAAGAAAAGAGAAGAAAGGGAGAAGGATCCAGAGGACCCTCATCTCTACAAGACAGCACTGGACAAGGCGAAGGGCACTGTCATTCTTACTGCACCCCTGCTCTGTGAAAGGTGCCATGCCTGGAGCTAAGGGACACAGCTGGGGACAAGACAGATAGGAAGCATCTCAATACACACATGTATATGCCTACCACCCCACAGTAACTACCTGAACCAGGACAAGGTGCTTTGAGAGGGTAGGAGAGGGGAGTCAGAGCAAGTCTGAGGAGGGTTAGGAAAGACATTCTTGACATTCCATAGATGTCACTTAACACACAAGGAGACTTCTTCTCTCATCTTCATCCCAGAGAACGTTTACAAGTTAAATAATCAGCACAAATATACCAGCCCTCCATCCTTTCAATCCCACTGTTTTTACAATGCTAGAATAATAGTATAATTACAAGATTAGTGCCAAGCAGAGGACTGATAAGCATTCCATGACTATGGTCTAACACGAAGTCAATTTAGAGTCACTTAAAGTTGTTAATCATTAACCACAGCCGAACAGCCTTTGATAACCTTTGCATATAAAGTGTTTAGATTATCCAATGATTGACACATGCAAATTTAAGCTCTAGGATCTTTAACACTTCATATAGTACCTTGTAGCTGAGAAGGTGGTTAACAGATGAAAATAATTAGGATTATCTAAGAATATTGGACTCAGCAAGAAAGAGCATTACATTTCCTCTCAATTCACTCTCTGTGACTTCAGTCAAGTCACTTAACCTCCCAGGCACCAAATGCTTATCTGTCATAAAAAGGGATTAGAGCATAGGTCATCAGGACTTCTTCTAAAGGTAGAAGAATTATTTCAACTCATTAAACCAGCATTTAGTGGCAGTGCTCCATTTCACATATAATGTATCCTGGAAAACATGACCGTTCCTAAATGACAGGCATAAAATGCATAATTTCAGCGAGGTTCAGAAGGGTGTGATTTCCAATCACAACTAATCTTTGCTATTAATTTTTTTAAAAAGCCATTTTGCCCCATGAAAGCAATATACATGCAAAATGGCCATTTTGGGTAGGAAGGAAGGAAATACAGATAACCAGTAATCCCATGTCCTAAAGGCAACCATCACTAACATTTAAATAAGGCTCAGAGTTTTTTTATAAACACAGACATTTAGATAACTTTAGATAAAGCCCAGTAAAGTCCACATACACACACACCACCAACTAACATAGAATAGACAAAAAAGGAAGTGCTCAGAAAAAGCCAGGAAGTGCTGAAAAAGTGCTCAGGACAAGTCAAAACTTGAACAAGCTCCTACTGGCTAACTTGGAACAATCTAAACAAAAATAATAATGGTAATAACCAGTAGAATAAAATGAGAATCTATGCACCTATTCTGATATAATAAAAAAAGTCTCTTTCTTACAGTAGGATTCCAACTAATAAAAAAAACTAAATGAATTAGAAAATTATCATTTGGCAAATACCAGAGTGATAGTTATTTTAGGCAAAAACCATTACTGGGTATAAAATTAATGAGTGAAAGCAGGATGAGAGAGGAGGTTGAGATATTTACAAAGTTTCAAAGAACACCCACCCCCACAAGATACTTACCAGTTACAATTAGAAACATTATTAATTTTACAAAGGAGATCTCCTTAGGAATCATCCTTAGTGGTGATGGGACAGACACAGCAGAGATGTGTGCCTGCTGATGAAATGCACAGAGAGGAACACAACTTCACTTCCAAAGCATTTCTGACAAAAATGAATAATCTGCATTGAACGACGAGGAAATACACAAATCCAAATTGAAGAATATTCAACCAATTAGCTAGAATTAACTAGCTTGAATTCTTCAAAACTGTCGTGGTCTTGACAGATAAGGAAAGACTAAACAACTCTTGCAGATTAGAGAAGACTAAAGAGCTACACAACAAAACATATGCAAGCCCTGGGAATGAACCTTGCACCAGGTAAAGGGTGTTACTGACACAATGGATAAGATGTGCATAAGGTTGTCAATTAAATTATATACTGAATCAGTGTAGTTTTCCCAATATTGGTAATTTTAATGTGGTATGTAAGCAAAAGTCCCTGGTCTTAGGAAATACACATCAAGGTATCTGGAGGTAAAAGAGGCATCGTGTACAACTTAATCACCTATGTTTCAGGGGGGAAAAAAAGTTTATCTAGATGATAATAGATATAAAATATAGAAAGAGGCATGAATAACAAGTGCAGTAAGACATTCACATTTGGAAAATCTGGATGAAAGATATATGGGATTTTCTTGTACAATTTTTCCAACTTTTTTGGGTATCTGACCTTATTTAAATGTGTCTTACATATGTGCACATATATGCAAGTATAGGGTGGAGGTCTTCCTGTAAAAACAGACACTTCCCTAAATCATTATCTGTAAAGGCTGCACAGTATTCCCCTGCTGAATATACCACAAGTTATTTAACATTAACTCTGCCAGCAGCAATGCCTATATACTCAAGTATACGCCTGTGCATACTGTTTATCTCAGCAGAATTTCTAGAATAAAATACCTCCCTTGAAACAGGGATTTTACTTGAATTTGAATTCAGTTACTATCCAGGTATCTAGAGACAGCGGGCAATCTAACATTTAATTTAAAAATGAATCGGGTCTTTAAATGCCTCACCCTTACCTGACTCTCCAGCTAGTGGGGCACCTGTAGAACAATGAAGAAAGAAAATGATGATTATAGGGGTGCCTGGGTGGCTCAGTCGGTTAAGTGTCCGACTTCGGCTCAGGTCATGATCTCCCGCTCTGTGAGTTCCAGGCCCGCGTCGGGCTCTGTGCTAATGGCTCAGAGCCTGGAGCCTGCTTCGGATTCTGTGTCTCCCTCTCTCTCTGGCCCTCCCCCGTTCATGCTCTGTTTCTCTCTGTCTCAAAAATAAATAAAACGTTAAAAAAAAAAAAAAAGAAAATGATGATTATAAACTGTTTATACTGTCACCAAGAGGTCACATTGCCTTGTTTACCTCCATTCACAGACTTTAAAGAGAAAACGAAGGGCACCTGGCTGGCTCAGTCGGTGGAGCATGCAACTCTTGACTTCGGGATTGTGGGTTCAAGCCCCACAGTGGATGTGGAGCTTTAAAAAAAAAAAAAAATTAAAGTGAGCACAGAAATACAAAGGGAAAACAAACTACCCCTGCCTGCTCACAGAGAGACATCAAATGGATGGCGGAAACAACAGGAGTCAAATTTAGTTATGAAATTACACACATGCCATGAAGTGCAAAGACCAGCTGTGTGCTGGAAAGGCCGATGCGCTCAGCACTCCAGTGGACAGAGCGCTGCTTACTGCCTGAGCCTGCTGACGGCTTGGGGGCGGGCGGGGGGAGGGGTCCGGAAGTGCTGATGGAGCAAGCGTTCTTGCTGGGAATACTGAGGAAGCATGGGGAAGCTGAGACGGCCTGTTCAGTTGAGAAATGGAACCGGTGAGGCTCTGGGCTTGGGATCTGTGCGGTCGCATCAAAGAGAACACTCGCTGGTCACGAGGACCTTCAGGAGGTTCAACATCCTCATCACCATCAAGTGTAGGATCCGTGGAACCTCTGAGAACTTAGGTACATAGTCTTATTCCCCAGTTTCACATCAATTAGCCACAGAAATATATGTGGAAAGAATCAAAAAGAAGCCCTGGTCAGGGGAGATGCTCTGAAGGCTGAAGTTGGAACAGCCTGAAGGTCAATGACGTGTCCACTGGTATCTGATCTGCCAAGCACATGACTGCCTAACCGGCTAGGAGACAGTTTTTGAATGACATATAGTAAATCTCTTGTTTCTGACCATGAGAATGAGATCAATGTCAGAAACAACAGTAAACGATTCCACCACTTGAAAATACTACCTCGAGCATGAAAGAACTAACCAGCTTCGGAATACAGGCCACCACTTTTATAAAAGGAAAAGGCTAGCTTTTAGGTTTTCATATTTTAAAAGTATACATAGACAGAAAACCTACTCAATTTATCATCAGTGAGAACTTTAATTCCACTAACCCTCAAATAAGCAATTACATTTAGTAATACCTCCTCGCACTATTTTATCCGCATGTGTGCCTACCATATACTCTCTCCTACAACAGAAATGGAAGCAAATAATACAGTCTTGTAAGCTGCTTGATGCACTTATTTATAGTGAACTGTGTCATGACCTAATATTCTAGTATTAATCTACCACATCATACTAACGATTACACAAAACATTTGTAATCAAAAATATGCATCACACAACAAATGTTAATTCAAAATCGTTATACTGATAGAAGCTGCATGGAGTGCAGTTTAGACAAAATTTCCAAGTCTCAACTCTTGTAATTAGAGCAATGACTGACACAGATTTCTGAGCGACCTCCCAGCAGTTCATTCCTACCACCAGTAGAAAGCTTTCTAAAATACTCGAGAGTTCTCCAAATCTCATAAGATGCTAATATGACATGCGTGGCATGTTTCCGTGACTATAACCACTTTCACCTTTGAGGTAAACTATGCTTTGCAAAGTAATCACTTCTAATATGTAAACTATCATAAAAACAAATCAATACCACGCTCAAGTTTTTAAAACTTTGTTGGTTTTTTTTCAAGTTTATTTATTTTGTGAGAGAGAGAAACAGAGAGAGCATGAGCAGGGAAGGGACAGAGAAAGGGCGAGAAGGAGATTCCCAAGCAGGCTCCGTCTGCACTGAGCCTGACGTAGGGCTCGATCTCACGAACCATGAGATCATGACCTGAGAAATCAAGAGTCAGGATGTTCAACTAACTGAGCCACCCAGGCACCCCAAAACCTTAGTTTTTTTTTTTTTTTCAACGTTTATTTTTATTTTTGGGACAGAGAGAGACAGAGCATGAACAGGGGAGGGGCAGAGAGAGAGGGAGACACAGAATCGGAAACAGGCTCCAGGCTCCGAGCCATCAGCCCAGAGCCCGACGCGGGGCTCGAACTCACGGACCGCGAGATCGTGACCTGGCTGAAGTCGGACGCTTAACCGACTGCGCCACCCAGGCGCCCCATAAAACCTTAGTTTTAAGGGCAGTCCAAACTCAGCTCTGAGGATGGGTAACGTCTACATAGAATTTTTGATTCAATGGAAGGAACACACCCGAGAAAGTCAGTGGGCTGATATACTTCTCTGAGGCATTAACTTTCCCTCTTCTAATCTTGACCTGTAAATGTCCATGGAAAAGACAAAAACGCTTGTTTCATAAGAAGGGTATCATTACGTTCTTCTTATTCGCTGCCTTAGAGGCAGTTCTGATCTACACCTGGTGCCCCAGTAGTTATTAACCGCATTCCCTTTCATTCTTAAAAATAATCTGGTTTGTACAACAAATTATTTGGTAACCTACTTTAGGCTTCCAAGAAGTTTACTGCAGACACTTCTTTTGAGATAATGTATGTATTACTATTATTATTAACACAGATACATTCCCTTTCTTTACAGAACAACATTACCTCCAAAGATGAGACTCAACATTCTCTCAGAATTCCTTTTTTTACACTTAGGATACAATAACACCTAATTCTAGTTTTTACAACTTTTCCTAAATTCTTTTTTCACATCTTTGATATGCCAACATTCCAATATGTTTAGCATAAACAAAAAAAGACAAAACACCAATAAATGAGCCATTTAAGGTCATTATTGAATACAAAGAGATTAATCAACAAAAGCAAGAGTTCACGTGGAGAGGCAGGGCTATCAGCTTCAGGGAGATATACAGGTTTCCGTTGCTAACCCAACGTTCTTAGAGCGTGCCTAAGAAACTGGACACTAGAAGGGCATAAAACAAAGACACAATTACCATTTTGTAGAAGCCAAAATCCTCTTCGGATTTCTTTCTGTTAGAGAAAACTGGAACTGAAGTAGGTCTTCCACAAAAGACAGTGGGTGCGACACGCACTTTCTGAGAGCAAGAGAAACCTGTACTAACAACCTCCAGAATGCTCTAGTGACTGTCCTTTCCACTCTGCAACTTTCCTGACTGTGGCTGACTTCCCTATGTCTTGATTATGGTCTACTTCATCAGAATGCACTTCCCCACTCATTCTATGATTTCATCGGTTTAGAAAAATATTACAAATTATACTCTATGTGTTACTGATGAAAATAAGTGGACAGTTGGCTATGCCCATTTTTTTCTTTTTTTAAAATTTAAATCCAAGTTAGTTAACATAGTATAATAATGATTTCAGGAATAGAATTTAGTGGTTCATCACTTACGTATAACACCAGTGCTCATCCCAACAAGTACCCTCCGTAATGCCCCTCACCCGTTTAGCCCATCAGCCCAACCAACACCCCACCAGCAACCCTCAGTTTGTTCTCTATATATTTAAGCATCTCTTACGGTTTGTCGCCATGCCCATTTTCAAAACGTTGGTAAAAGAATCCTAAGTCCACACTGCAACGCCAGAAAGTGATCTGTATACAGTAACTTACTTCTGACTAATTTCTAGAAAGTCATTTCAAAGTAGATGCAGAGTGCAACATACATACATACATGTCAATTACACATACATATATGCCAAAACTTTGATATCCAGACCTTGCCCCATGGGCTAAGACCCAGATGCAGACATGCAGTAGATGGGACTGATAGTCAACACACGGTCATGGTCAACACACCACAGAAGCAGGACTTCCAAGGTCCCGCATGGGAGGGTGGGGGCGGAACAGTCCTGCAGAGGCTGGGGTATCCTGCCTGCCATTCCCCACTTTCCAGAGAGCTGACTGGGCTAGTTTATTACATATGTATCAATCTCAGGAGAAGGCCATTGCTACCTAATTCACCAGGGAAATCCTAGAGGCATGTGTGTGGATACAAAGTGATTAAATTACTATGCAGTGTTATCTGATTTTCATTCTAAAAGACACAAGTGTCAAATGAAGGGGTGTGCATGCAAATTTGTCCTGAGATATGGGAGTAGACCAGGCCAGCCATTCACTTCTGTTGGAGGAGGGATTTTTTTTTTTTTTTTTTTTTTAAATTAGTGAGTTCTTCCAACACAGGGAAACCAGGTATTTGCAAAGGATCAAAGTTCCATCAGTCACTGCCCCAGCATCCGGGTGGGTCTTCAAATAAAGAAAGGACAGAGAAGGCAAGTTAGAGAAATATTTATGCTGAAATTTCACGTACCTGAATTATTTCGACAGGCAGGAACATAGTAAATGCAATACGCCAGCCTACAAAAGAGTATGTGTGTCTGCAGAAAGGCCACAAGAATGAGGCTTGAAGCAAGCTAACACCTGTATTTCCTCTGGCTCAAATTTCCTATAGAAATAGACATTTTGCACACACTTTTAACAAATAGTCTTATAAACAAAGAGATCCACCAATTTTTCAAATATTTGTGTAAGTCACTGATTTTATGTTTGTCCTCTCAAACTGCGCAATTTGATAGGTCTGTCACTAGGCTTCCTTACACAAATGAATGGTTTTCCCACCACCTAGATGGGTCTGCCTCGCTCAGTCCTCATCTCGCCAAGTCCCCTAACAGAGCCACGTGTTAGCAAAGACCACTGGGGATTAAGGAAGCAATCCCTTCGAATAGATCATCTTGCCTCCATTCAAAATTAGTAACCTATATTAGATCAGGCCTGTACCTTTCCTTTCCATAGATTCATTCACTAACGACCATGTAAACCAGCTTCTGTTGACCAAAAAAGGCCAGTCCTCCAGGCCAGATACAAACTAACTTCTGAACATGGTCAGAACTGCCGAACCTCAGCTCTCTGCAATCCCAAATGAACTACAGACCTCCTTAAAGCCTATGCTGGCAGAAAATGCACGAAATACGTTCCCGAGAGCATGAAAATGAACGGCACTCTCACGTAAATCTACCCAGTGCCTTGGTCATGTGTCAAGCTAAGACAGGAATTATCCAACATTCTCCAAGACCACAGACTTACTTAGATTAAAGAGGAACTGCTATTTTTGGGTTTTTCAGGATTAACCCTTTACCAGCCCTCTGTCAATCTAATTTGACAGAAATACCCGGTGTTTTACGAAGTGATAAAAATTTCAACAACATTCCATTTGCAGCCAGGCTAGTGATTTTAGTCCAAATTTGATAGCACTGAATATTAGGCACTTCATTAAACTGTGGGAGAAACCCCAAATTTCTACATGGTATTCAAAAGGAGACAAAGGCTAGAAGTCATGTGCCAACTTCCTCACTACAGGATAATTTCATATGTAGACACATTTTTACAATACGACTACGACAGACGAAAAATGCTAAAAATAGAAATAAACATAATTTGAAAATAATGTGACTTCATAACTCTTATGCCAAACTGGCAATTTGTAGGAGTTTTTCAAGGGAGAATCAGAGCCAAACTTGTAACATCTGTAGTAAAAACCCAAGACCAACGTTAAAGAATTATTCATGGAAAAACATTTTCACTACAATGAGCCAGAGCTCAACTGCTAAAAATATATGTAATGTGCACACAAGTGCACGGGTTCACCTATGTAACATGCACACAAGTGCACAGGTTTACAAAAGTATTTATTTCACAGTATCTCAGCTTCGAAATTGAACTACATTGCCGGATTTTTCCCACCCAAACATTCCAGGCTAAAAAGCAATACGGGATTTAATCTATAGGACAACAGTGGAAACTGGTGAGGAATTACAGCAGAAAAGCTGAAAAGCACTGATCGGCAGGTAAAGGAGAAGCTAAAAGTCTTTACTGATGGGACTGCGCCCTTCCTGTCCTTTACAATCTCTCTTTATAGGTTATCAGCAATGGTGCAGCAGAAAATGATGATGAAAAAGGAGGACAAAGCATTCAAAAATAGGTAATGCCTTTCATAACATTAGAGTCTGTGTAAGGAATAGAAAATAACGGGTCTGATTTTATATGCCACAAAAAAACTAAATTGTATTTATACTCCTGTCTACTGAATCATTTAATTTAAAAGTACCAGCTGAGGGGTACCTGGGTGGTTCAGTCAGTTAAGCATCCGAGCCTTGACTTTGGCTCAAGTCATGATCTCGTGGTTCCTGAGTTCGAACCCCACAACGGGCTCTGTACTGACCGTGCAGAACCTGCTTGGGAGTCTCTCTCCCTCACTCTCTGCCCCTCCCCTGCTTCCGTGCGTGCTCTCTCTCTCTCAAATAAATAAACATTAAAAAAGAGTTCTAGCTGAGCAGTCATGAGCAGGGACCAGCCCACCCCTTACCTTGGGCTACTTAACTACTCTGTACCTCGGTTTCCTCATCTGTGGAGAACGGTATGCTTACTAAGTGATACAGGCAAGAACGGCAGACAGCACAGCCTCGACAGCCCAGAAGGGTGGGCTGGCATCACAATTATTCTAAGATCTCCGGAAACTGCTTCACAAAATATTTACTCCACTCCTACATGTGCACAGTTTGTCCTTTTCGCAGAAAGGCTTCGACTTTTTACTTTGGGTCCCCTGGCAGAAGTCGCAAATAAAAACACTAGTGATTTTATAAAATCTGTATTCACATTTCAGGAATTCCAACACAGCCTGATGATGGTCCCGTCTAACTTCTCAGCTGGCGAGGAAGAAAGCAAGGCTACAAGTATGACAAAAGCAAAGACGATTCAAGCTTCCCACGAACAAACCTGAAAGACCGGCGTCTGCTCCCAGCTCAACCGGAATAAAGCTCAGCAGCAGAATAAAACCTTCAGTGACAGAACACGCTTATCCCCAGAAGAAAGGCAAAGCCTTCCTTTTGTTATTTTAATAATTCCCTCCTCCTCCTTTCCCCTATGTCTCACTCTCTGGTTGCTTTACAAGAAAATACATCATTTTAATAATCAGGAAACCCCACAAAACAGAACTAAGTCACGACTCCTTGAAGCATTCCATACAAAACATTCCTGTCACCTTTACTCAAATGGAGTTCTATGTGGAATTTTAAATAAAGATTCAAATGTCAAATCCCAATCCAAATGTCCACTTTTTCTTCATAAATTCAGAAACTCTAACAACAAAAGAACATAATCTGCTCAGATTACACTGGACTGACTGTAGTGTACACACTCCTCAGGACGACTTCCAAAAACACAGATTCAAAGGTACACCCTGACCAAGAGCCGATCAGATGCCAGTGCTAAGGACTATGGGCAGTAAAGCGAGCCAAACAAACCCCATGGCGCCAACGTTTACACTCTCTTGCTAACACAGAGGGAATGGCAATTCTCTTTGCACCTTAGAGCATCAACCACCAACAAAAACCACCTGGTAACTTGTTGCCTTAAAAACCCTTCTTGCCCCTATTAACTGCTGGTTGGACAGATCTGCAGTCCTCGCTAATACCATACACTGCATTTTGAAACGGTGGGGAAGCAATAGCACATAATCCACTCCAGTACTTCCCAACTTACTGCATTTGGACACTGTAATTAGATACACAGGAAAGACCAAGACTGGCACCCACACACCACTACGGAGGTCCCATTCATCACATGAGCCTGTTTCCACCGAGGAACATCTAAATCTCCTGACTTTCCCACACTTGGTATCACTGAGCACTCATGCTCCAATTTGCCCAAATATTGCTAAGCATTTATATCAAATTTTAACCATGGACTTATCCACCACGAAAGCAGTATTGGCTCTCACTGGCATGACAAAACCACGAGGCTCTACAT